>NW_026693082.1:16102500-21102500 GCF_021218885.2 Marmota monax | reverse complement strand
AGTCTATTTAGATTTTCACATTAACAAAACTTGTTCAGGATTTGTTAGCAACTCAGGACAGAATCTTTAAAACAATCACTCATTAGACACAAGTTCAGAAAATTAATCATAATTGTGAAGTGGATTTCATTACCAGGATGAACAAAAGCCGCTGTGAGCCACCACGGGCACAGAATGACGATAGGTCCCTCCACCTCAAATTTCCAGGCACTCTGAGTCTGTCACTGTTTGTGTGCCCCTGAAGCTGGACAGAGTGAGTGGACCTCACTTTTCCCACTGCCTTCTGTCCCCCTTTCTTTCCCAAACAGGGCTTTCTGTTCTTTGTTGGCTGCACATTACTCAATCAAAGGCCAATTCTTTAGGTTGCTGGTGGCAATAAGCAAACCCAGAGCCTAACAGAAGTCTCCAGAGATAACATCTATTGCTTTCCAGCACCTGCCTGTCACTCCAGCATAGAGCCAAATGAGGTGAGGCTGATAACAGTTTGTTTTCATAAACCCATGTGGGTGGCTTCCCTTTACTGCATATTGTTCCAGGTGACTGTAAATGGACTCAGGGAGAATCCATTTTAACATCTTTCAGAGATTATAGTTTTGACAGAGCACTCTGCCATTGCCACGGGCGCCTTTTCTCTTTACAAAGCTGGGCACCACCTTTATCCTCCTTTAGGATCTAGCAAGCGGCTTTGCTTTAACCCTTGCCAGGGTCTTACTCATTCCTGGCCTCTGTGCACCAGGTTCTGCCGAGAGCTTCTTGATTCTTATTCTCATCTGGATTCCCACCTTCCTGTTCCAAGGGCATCTGGTCCTGACGATCAGGACTCAGAGGATTTTTTTCCTGAAGGAAGACAGAGTGGCCTTTTATATATTCAGCTTTTCCTTCCCTTTGGTTCTGAAATTGAAGACTGGAAGAACACCTTTGACCCTGAGTAGTGTGTTTGTGCATTGTCTAGCTCTTGACCCTGCCCAGGCAGTAAAGAATTGTCCTCTAAGGTGAAGAGGCCAGGCATGATCTCAAGGCTCAGAAATGTAGGAAGAACAAACAAATTGGCACATTGCTGACTTGGTTCTCGTGGAGAGAGGCCTGGGCCGCAGTTGAGAATGTCACAAGGAAAAAAGTCATCCCTTAAAATAAGAGAGAGAGAGAGAGAGAGAGAGAGAGAGAGAGAGAAAGAGAGAGAGAGAGAAAAGAAAGGAGGTGAGAGTCTCTCACTATGATACTGAGAGCACAGTTAAAAGAATAATTCTATAAAATGGGCCCACTGTGCTGACCCCACTGTGCTTCTTTTCAAGAGGTAATTTACCTGAAGCCCTGCTTGGCCTCAGTGGACAGAATGTGTACATTACTCAGCAAACTGCCTGTTAGCTGCAGGAGAAGAAATGCAGGCCCAAGATAATGTCAATGGGAGGAACCCAGGAGACTTTGGTGACCAGATCCTGAAAATCTGAGAGATAAGAATAGTTCTTCCTAACCATAAAATCTGTAAAAATGTATGGGTAAGAATTCAATTAGAACTGGTCAGCATGGGCCAACATGACCTAGAGTGGTCAAGGCAGTGGGGGCTTAAAAGTCTGGTGTCATCTTGTTGTCAGACAAAAGTGAAGAAGTGGACCTGGGCAAGACTCTCTGGAAACTTCTTTGGGATCCCCAATAAAACTGGAGTGCAAGAGGGGCACATTGTCTCTTTTCTCTCTGAGAGGACCCACTTTCCCCATTGAGAGTGTCCCCTTTCCTCTTTCCTATCCCTTTAATAAACTCATTCCTATTCCTCTGAGCAACACATCTGGAATCTTTCTGACACGGTTGTGAGAATCAGGGTTTGAAGTCGGGGTGTTCTTCATGGGGCCTTAGTTTCTCAAAAGGCCCCAGCTCTGTAACAAAAGCATAGCTCTGCTAACGTGAGAACAGGTCATGGATGGGTGTAAGCCTGGATCGGAGGGTAGTGTTCTCAGGCAGGGCTAAATGGAAGGTTCTATGGAACTTGGATGCACATCTGCACGTTCACTGGGTTCAGCCGGGTGGACAACGAGCCTCAGCATAAAATGAAGAGCTATTATTTGAATTATTATCTCAAAATGTGAACAATTTTTTATAACCTGTTCTAGGGGATGATGAACTCATCAAGGGGAGAAGTTGCCAGGCGTTGAGAGAGCTGAGCTGTGATTGGGCGCCTGTGCTCCAGTGATTTATAGTTCCTTTTAATGCAGCTGGGATTGGGAGCGAAGGTCAGAGTGGGTATTTTAGTAGATGTATGAGAGTGGATTTTAGATATAAATTATGCAACACTTGAAGTTCAACACAGATACAAATCGAGCTGCTCTTTCCTAGTGTTTAGGGAATTATGACTGATTTGTGGTCTGCTTATGAATGGGAACGGGTCACCCTTCAGTTATGAAAGTGTTTTTCACATGAGGACACCTATAATTAATTAAGGGTTCATGTGGAAGGGTCAAGAATGGGAATGCTTGGTGTTTTGACCCCCTAAATCTGTGTTCCTGACCACAAAGTCCTCAATGATAGATTTCTTTCATAGTTCACAAAGGAATTATTAGATCTTATGAGTCCTGAACATAACACTTCAAATGGTGCTACTAAAGTCAGAGTAGTTCTGGTTGCAGTTGGGAAGCTGATATTTCCTAAGACAAATCATAGCCTGTATTTTATTTCAATCCAAGGTTCAACTTCAAGACATCTGGGCTTTGTTTTCTAAAGATTTAACTTTTCCATTAGGAGGCTATAAAGAATTCTAAATGACTCAGCTCATACAGGCATGCTAATTAAATGAAGGAGAATTTGAAGCTGCAGAAATGATTTGCTTCTGGGGGTACTAATCTGCATCCCCTTTTGGTGGTAGCATGGGTGACCTGAAGCTTTGACTTGAGTTGTTTCTGAGGGAGCAGGAGCCCCAGGAGTTAAGGTCATGATTTTTGCATGAGGTATTTAATGCTAAACATAAATACTGAGTGTGCTGGGATCCTGGGCAAGCCAAGACTTCATTTTGAAGCCCCAGGGGCCAGCTCCCTCATCTTGTTAGAAAGATGGCAGCTTACGCTGGTGAATACCTGGGGAAACCACTGCAGAGGGCTCTGAATGAAGACTCGTTTCTGCTCCGGGCCTGTTTGGATCTGTGCTGTCTCATCTTAGAGAACCTTAATTTTACTGGGTGCAGAGTCACATGCCTGCAGTCTCATTGATTCTGGAGGCTAAGGCAGGAGAATTGCAAGTTTGAGACCAGCCTGGACAATTAGTGAAGCCTTAATCTACATAGGGAGACCCTGCCTCAAAATAAATAAATACATAAACAAATAAACAAACAAATAAATAAAAGGAGCTGGAGATATAGAGTGGTAAAAAGCTCCTGAGTTCAATTTCTAGTACCTAAAAACAAAACTGAACAAAAAATAAGAGTGAAGAAGGGAAAGAGAGAGTGGGGGCGGGGGTATTTATTTCCAGATCTCTGGGTGGCAAGGCTCACAGGTTATATTCATTTGTTCCTGAAATATGAGAATTTTTGTCCATGCTTAAGCTGAGATCACATTTGCACCGACAGCTCTGTTGCCACTGTCTAGACCAGACTGGCCTGTCCTCCTTCTGGATGGACTCCCTGAGAAGTTGGGATTGCCATTTTGTTGCTCTTATGTGAAAGTCTACTCTGGGCAGGTGGAGAGTGTTGGTTCCCAAACCAGTCCTGGGCGCGAACTCCTAATCCTCTCTTGTTCGGTGTCTTCTATTTTTACCTGATAGGGGCTTCCCATAGGCAGAGAGTTGTTTAGATGCAGAACTATTTCTTGCCACATGGGATAGAAGGTGTTGCAGTGGTAGGAATGCATGGCAGGGGGAGTGTAGCTTGATCGTTGCTTTATATTTCACTTAGATCACCTTCGCCTTCTGTAATTAACATACAGGAAAAGTCAAGGGGCAGCTGGTGGGTGCACTGCATCCTAACTTCCTTCCATTTCCATCTCTAGCTCTTCTGCCTCTTTTGATGGGGCAGGTTTGCAGCTGCAAGTGAGGCCTCAGCTGGTGACCACAGAACTCTATGGCTCACTTTTGACTGGAGCAACATCTCAGGACAAACCATTTAATGACCAGGAAGGAATAGGAGTCCTGGGTGTGTGAAACTCTGCTGGCATCTTCTGAAAAGATTAAAAAAAAAAGTGGTGGCCTCAAAGCTTGCAGAACAAGGGTGAGAGGCTGGGATGAGAATTTTTGAGATAATAATGTGCCGCAGTCCGGCTGCAGCAAAATAACCGGGGGGTGACGAGCAACTTGTGTACATTGATACAGCAGGAGTGGGAGCCGTTTATTGTAGGACAGGAGGGGTGTATATACATTCCACACAGCTTATCTTAATTAACATAAACTAGATACAGCAGTCAACCAATAAGGAATCTCCACACTTAATGGCTCGCTGGCGTTAATTCACAAACCACTCCCTCTGGCAAAATGCCAGGCGCCATCTTGACTTGTTTACAGACCCTAACAATAATGGAGCACTCTCCCAATGACTCCCTCAATGGTAGAGATTAAAACTTGATATTATAACTCTGAATTAAAGAGTACTGTAGGACTCTGTGAAGAAGATTTAAAGTGCCTTATCCAATTTATTGTGTTCAGTTCTCCCTTTGATTAATGCTCAAGTGTAAAATATGATAATTTTTTTTCATTTTTCAAGAGAACATTTAATAAGTGAAATAGATTATCTGAATATACTAAAGTAAAGGACTAAAGATTTAGTAAACTTTCAGGTGAAAAAATAAACATGAACAGGACCCTTGGATAATACTTCAAATATTTTAACCATACTGATCATTTATCAGATTTTGTATTTGTTCTTTTTAGATATAATGACAGTAATATATATTTTGACATATCATGCATACATGGAGTATAACTTCCTATTCTTGCAGTTACATATGTTGTGGAGTTACATGGGTCATGTGTTCATGTAGAGGCATAGAAAAATTATGTCCTATCCATTCTACTGTCTTTCCCATTCCTATTCTCCATCCCTTCCCTTCATTCCCCTTCGTCTAATCCCATGAACTTCTATTCCTCCCCTCACCCCTGACCCCTTACTGTGAGTCAGCATCCAAATATGAGAGAGTACATTCAGTCTTTGGTTTTCTGAGATTGGCTTCTTTCACTTAGCATGATAGTCTCCAGTTCCATCCATTTACCAGCAAATGACATAATTTCATTCTTATGATAAAAATCTTTGTCTAACTAAGCCTGAAAATTTTCTTTCAATGATGATAAAATAAAGCTTAAGATATAAGAAAGCATGATGTTACAACTTGATTTGAAGTGTCTTTGCTTTCTCAGTGGTAATACAAGTGATGGTAGATCTTATAATAGGTGGAATCTCAGCTTTAAGGAAATACGTTTCATACTTCATGTGGAAGGAAAGATATTTTACAAGAATGCAATGACACAGGGAATATATAATGCACATCCAAAGGGGATATCTGAAAAAAAGAAAAAGTAAGCCCAAAAGTCAGAATGGAAAGATGGAAGAGAATGAAGAAAGAAAAACAATGATTGGCCGTGAACGTTTCCATGTGCAGTTAGGGAAACTCCGCTCCTGGTGACATGGTAAACCTCAGAGATGTACCCATGCGCTGTGGTGGTGGTGATGGTGTGGGGGGCGGGGATGGGGGGGCGGTGGGCATGCTGTTCCAACAGGGGCTGGGCTATGGAGCCTCTTCCATCTTCAATTTCTCTCTCCCAAGATTGCCCATGTCTTGGGCATCAGCAAGACAGGAAGAGTCCAGGAACTGGAAAACTTGCAAAGTTGAAAAAACAATCTGTTTCTAGACTTTTACATAAACTTTGAACAACTAATTATCATTAAAATGCAATCCCTTGGGAAAGATTAGACTGAGGGGATGGCTTTTCCACTTACTACTTCAGAGATGTTGACAGAGAGACATGGAGGCCAAGGGCTGTGGAAAATAAGAACAGGAAGTTCAGGGAACAGAATCAGGGCACCCACTAGTAACTTCCCCAACCCAGGGCTGAACCTCACTATTCCTGCGAAGCAGGTCCCCATAACCTCTGTGGTCGGTTACCATGTGACTCCTGTTGCTTTCTTGGTCTACAAGGGCGTTTTTATTGGGGGTTATTCTGTTTTTATTGGGAACATTCCAGATTTGATATGTATGTGTGTGGGGACAGTTACTTGTCTTTTAATTTAAGTCACTGCCACTCAGGGTCTCAGCTGCTCCTGATTGATAGAGCTGAGCATCACTGGGGGAGTTTCTGGATTTAGAGCTGAATGCAATGATGAGGTGACTTGGGGCTGCATTTCCTGGAGAGTTGTTGAGTATCACTTGATTATTTAATCATCTGGACATCCAATGACCAGAATTTGTTTGCTAAATCTATTTCCATTTATTTTTCTCCCTGAGGACATAGAAAAACAACATCTCTCTATCCCCTTTGAAGTTTGATGGAGCCACATGAGTGAGTTCTGGCCACTGGAATATAGCTGGAAGGAACATTAGCCCCTCTCAGGCTGGTCCATTTGTCTCTTCCTCTACTTACCAGTCACATGCTGAGACTCTGGGAGACTTGGAAGCCAGGGGTTTATGGTGAAAGGGTTTCCATCAGCCTAGGTTTCTGAGGGTCTGCACAGAACAAGCCTCCTGCCTTAGACTTCACTTTGTGTCAGTGTAAAATAAGCTTATGCTGACTTGGACTTCTTAGATCTCAAGGTTTGTCTGTTACAGCAGTTTGGTATTTCCTTACCTACTTTATAGCTGGAAATTCCTGAAGAGTGCTAGATTGGGGGTATGTTAAAATAAGAGAGATATTACAAAGAAAATTCTAATAATTTTCTGAAAAAATCAAGGCTAAATCATCCTGTGAAAATCTAGAAATTGGAATGAGGACAGGAAGGGATAGTAAAGAGCATGACAAAATGCCTTTGTATAGAACACTCGGTCCTATGATATTTATTAAAAACACACTTAAGAAGATAAAAGTGAAAAAATAAAGGAAATATATGACTCAGCCATAAAGAAGAATGAAATCATGGCATTTGCTGGTAAATGAATGGAGTTGGAGACTATCTTGCGAAGTAAAATAAGACAACCCTCCCAAACCAGAGGCCAAATGTTCTCTCTGATTTGCAGATGCTGACATACAACAAGGGAAGGTGGGAAGGAAAGAATAGAAGTTCATTGGATTAGACTAAGGGGAATGAAGGGAAGGGAGGGGAGATGGGAATGGGAAAGACAGTAGAATGGATAGGAACCTTACCTTTCTATGTTCATATATGAATACCTGACCAGTGTAACTCCACATCACGTACCACCACAAGAATAGGAAGTTATACTCCATGTATGAGGGTATGTCAAAATAAATACTACTCTCATGTATATCAAAAAAGAACAAAATTAAAAATAAAGGAATAGGCAAAGAGAAAGAAGACAGAGGTAAACAAAGAGGAGTGTCAACTTTAGCCCAAGTAGAATTCAAGGTTAAAGCATTAAGCAAGACACATAGGGGCTTTTGGGAATGAATGAAGTCTCAATTTTTACACTAGAAATCATAACACACACACACAAAAACAATACAGCAGCTACAGAGTACAATCTATTAGAAATTCAGGAAAAGCAAGTAGAGCAGGAATTCTATTTTCACATTTCTTTTCAAAACCAGTGAACAGGCACGGTAGACAAATATGAATAAGGAAATCGAAGAATTGAATAATATAATCAACATAATTATTTTAATAGATTTATCGGGAACCCTCTCTTTCTCAAGAAGCAAATACACAGTTTTTGTTTGTCCATGGAGGAAAAAAAATCAATCATGTATTTGACTATAAAGAAACCCTTCCAAATTGAAGAAAGTAGAGATATTACAGGTCACAATCCAATGACATTAATATTTATGGCAGAGATTCTTCTCACCACTGCCTCTTCCCCCAAAATGTAACTACTTGTAAATCAAGACTTTTCTAGATAAGTTTGAAATAAGGAAGAAATCAAAATAATTTTCTTTGTCTTCTAGAAATCAAATTATCTAAAAGACAAAGAAAAAAAGAACATTTGTTATTAAAGGAGACAGATAAAGGATTTTAGTTTCATCCTAAGAATTCTCTTTTTTAAAAAAAAAGCAACAATAAAACAATCTAGAATACAGAGAGATAATGGAAATTAATGAAACAGAACACCTCCAAATTCGACAGGTAAATACCACTGGTTCTATGAAACAATCAATAAAATACTGGGGGCATAGGAAAGGGGGAGATTGAGGGTATATTCTAGACTTCACAACTGTGGCACAAACGTAGTCAAAATTTAAGTTACTAAAATTAACTAAGAAAGTTGGAAACTTGATTAGACCAGTTAATGATCATGGGAGAAACTGGGAAAGTACCAGGATAAGTTTTACTGGTGAATTCTATCCAATTCTTAAAGACCAGGTAATTCCAACATTATGTAATTTCAAATCAAGAGGAAAGATGGAAAAATTCTCACTTCATTTTGTGAACCCAATGTAATTTAAATGTTAAAAATGGATGGTGATACATAGAGAAAATTGTAGACTACTTAGTATATATGCAAACATTCTAAGTATACATTAGCAAATGTAATCCCGCTGTGAAAAAAATAACTAATAACTATCACCAAGTAAGGTTTAGTTAAAGTGGACAAAGATAGTAAACTATGGGGGAATTTATCAACCCTACAGGATCATATCCAGTAATGTTGAAAAGTCCTCTGATAGATTTAGCAGCTCATTCTGGGTTAAAATGAAGTACAATTGGTTTAGAATATCTGGCAGATGCAGTAGGTTGATTAATGCCAACTCATTTCTAATCTTCCTTGCATTGACTACCTCCATTACTGAGACTGGATAAGTCGAGTAATTGCTTCTGGTAGTTAGGGCTTGTCATGTGATTTATGCTATCTGGAATCTGCTGTGGGTTTTCTGATAGAGCTGTTGCTAATATGATAAAAAGGGATCAATATAGTTGGTGTTGTCTTTGTCTTTCTTCTTTCTACCTTGAACGTGGCTGTGATGCCTGGAGCTGGTACAGCCATTCTGTAACTGTGAGGCAATAAGTAGGAGGGATAGACCAAACCAGTCACAAATATTTCATTTCTGACTTTGCTGAGTTGCTAAATGAACACCTGGAATCCTTGTTTAACTCAACATTTCTTGTTTCAATTTCAATCAAGTTTTCTGTTATTTCAGCCAGGCACATTACTGACTTAAGTCAGAAAGAACTTATTTTAAAAAGAGGCAGACCCATAACTAATAACAAACAGCAAACATTATTCTAAGTAATAAAATACAAAAGCTATTCCAATTAAAATCAAGCAAGACTAACACAGGAATGCACTCTCTTGCCATTATTATCCAACAATTTTCTTGAAGGCTCTAGGGAATGCAAAAAGACAAATTGGAAATAGCAAACAAACAAAAATCCCCATGCATACAAAACAACGTAAAGTAAGACAAAACTAGTAAGACCCTGTCAATATAATAAACAAAGCCCCTCAAATTCAGCTGGGCAGAAGGTGGAGTTGAATTTTTGTAAGTTAATGGAAAAAGATCAGTTGTATAACCAGCTGGGTATTTGGGATTTGGACTATGCTGTCTAAACCAATTCTGGTGCTATTCAGCAGAACCTGTCAGCTCCGGTTTAAATACAGAAATCTGAGAATTTCTGAGTTATTTAGTTCCCATTTTGCTTGTGAGATTGGCCCAGGAAGATAATGAGGATATAGGGTCTGCCATCCATTTCTTAGTCTCACTTGAACTTAGGTGTGATTATCCTACAGCAGAATTTGCATTGTCAGAGAGTACAATATTTTAATAATCAATATAAACAACAAGAAAAAACACAATGAAACCAACTATTATATATAGTTATCATGCATCAGTTTAAAAATTTTTAAATGCCTAAAAAGGACTAGATTAAAAAAAAAGACAAAGGATAAAACTTTTTTTTTTGTTTACCCTGTGACTTTCTCAGAAATCTAAGTGTCTCTAGTAAAAAACTACTAGGACCATAGAAAATTTGCTAAAGTGTTTGGATATCAGCTAAATATAGTCTATCCATAGCTTTTTTCCATTTTAGCAATACCAGGTAAGGCTGAAAACTTTCATTGACCTTGGTTGTAAAGACTAAAACATAACTGTGAGAAAAGTTAGCAGAAGATACAGCACCTGTGAGGAAAGAATGTTATTTGAACAAATGAAAAGTCAGTTCCCCTAAGTTAATATGAATTTAATGCAAATTCATTTAGAAGCCTAAAGTGCCATGTTGGTTAATTTTCTGGTTTGGAATTGGGTAATGTGATCTTAAAACTTATTTGGGAGAATAATCATATCTCAGGTTGCTAAAAAAATAGGAGAAATAATAGTGAGGAGGTCTTTCCATGACTAGATTTCAGAACACACTTTAAAGCCACATTAATAAAACCAACCTGATATAAGCAGGCTGATATAGAGAAAGTGGAGCAAAGAAGAGAACTAGAAATGGATTTTTGCTAAGTAGGTAAAGCTAGATTTATTTAATCAAATATTAATCAAAGGCACAACTGGAGGAAAACCAAGTTGGTTTCCCATTTATATCATGGTCTAGAATGAAATTCCAAATGGACTAAAAATTGATATAACAAGAGAGCAATCAAAAACAAATTGAGGGGGGTACTTGGGATTGAACCCAGAGATGCTTACCTGATGAGCCACATCCCCAGGCTTTTTTATCTTTTATTTTGAGACAGAGTCTCACTAAATTGCTGAGGCTGACTTTGGACTTGTAATCCTCCTGCCTCAGGCTACCAAGTTGCAGAGATTATAGGTGTGCACCACCATGCCCAGCAAGAACAATAAAAATTATAAAAGGAATTTGAGAAACTGTAAATACAATTCAGGATTTGGGGGGGAACTTTCTTAATTAAGATTGAAAACCCAGAATGTATAAAAGGAAAGGGGTATAGAGCAGAGAAAATATAGATTAAAAATGCATTTGACAATGTGTTCAAACCTATATGTACAAGGATCTCTTACAAATTTGACAAAAAGCATAAAGAAACAAAAGCTCAGAATAAAAAAAATAGGCAAAAGATGTAAGTCAGTATTTTGGAGGAGCAAACACTGATATTCAGAGACATAAAAATGTGCTTAAATTCACTAGGAAAAGGAATTGCTAGCACACAAATTCCACTTTGGATACTATTTTAATCCTACGTTAGAGTGACAAAAAAATGGAAAACGATAATAACACCTATTATTGGCAGGTATGCAAGGAAATCTGAATTGCTGCTAGAAATGGGAATTGTTATTGCCTTTTTAGAAAGCGTTCTAATAAAACATACCCGCCTTTCAAACCTGGCACTTCAAAATTCAATCGCATAGGAGTGTCCTACGTATAGATGAAGGGTTTTAGTCAAGGATGTTTATGATTTGTGTTCATATTGAAAAATGTGAGGCAAAATGAATACACATTGGTACAGGAAGGGTTGAATTTATCAGTGTATCAGTCAGGATTTAGTAGAGGAAATAGAAAGCATTCCATGTATTTTAAGCAGGAAGGGATTTAATACAAGCAAACATGAGCTCACACAATCTTGGGAGGGCTGAGACCGTGAATCTGTGGGGCTTTGTTTATTATATTATGACAGGGTCTTACTAGTTTTGTCTTGCTTTACGTTGTTTTGTATGCATGGGGATTTTTTGTTTGTTTGCTGTTTCCAATTTGCCTTTTTGCATTCCCTAGAGCCTTCAAGAAGGCTATTAGGTAATAATGGCAGGAGGGTGCGTCCCTAAGTGGGTCTTGCTTGATTTTAATTGGAATAGCTTCTGTGTTTTATTATCTGGAATTACATTTGCTTTTGGTTTTTAGTTTCTCCCTTATTTTAAAATAAGTTCTTTCTAATTTAAGTCAATAATGTGCCTGGCTGAAATAACAGAAAACTTGATTGAAATTGAAACAAGAAACGTGGAGTTAAGCAAGGGTTCCAGGTGTTCATCTAGCACCTCAGCAACACCAGGAAGGACCGACAGGGAAGGAGCCCCATCTGAGCCCATCCCTGGGGTGTCGAGGAGGTCAAGGACCCACTGGTACTGTCATTGCTGTGATCATCTTTGGACACCAGGAAGGTAGAGATAAGTCACAGCTGCCATCCAGCATGTGGCTTCTACTATCCCACCATGAATGCTTCCTGAGACCTGGGAGGCTGGATAAGGGATACTCCAAAAGGAGAATCATTATCTGCATGATCTTGTCTGGCATTGGGCAAAGGGGCAGGAAAATGGGCTCTACCTTGTCTTTACCTTTCTAACCTGATGTGAATGGGGGGAATCAATCTGCATCAGGAACCCTAACACCACGCATTAGGAAAGTGCTATGGGACTAAACCACTCGAACACATGGAAGCTAAGCAGCAGCAAGTTAATTGTCAGGAACTTGGACAAGGCTGCCTCTGCACAGAGAGAACAGCAGCAGACTCCTCTGAAGTAAACTTTTATTAAGTCAGAGCCTGGGTTATGCATTGGGGGTGGGCTTAGCCCTTGCCAGGCAGGTGGAGAACAAGCTTCAAACCTCAGGAACCACAAAGGGGAGGGGGCAGGAGGAGCAGGCACATTGCCACCAGCTCCCGGAAGTGGCAGACCCCTGCACATATTCAGAAAGTCTGTGAGTGCTGTGGTCAGGGTACAGGTGGGTGAGGGTGTCAGCCTCTGGGTGCGTGGACTCCAACAGGAAGGAGGAAGGGCGGGGAGAGCAGGGGGAGTGTCTGGGCAGAATGGAGTTAGCTTGACTTAACTTTCTTGATTAACCCATAGTTAGGTTAACAGGCGAACACCTAGGAAACAAAGACTCCTGCTTTTCAACTTCTCTTACTGGGAAGAGAACTGAATGGAGAGTGAATGGGCCATCCCACAGTATCTATCCTGAGTAACCCTCATGAAGAGTGAATCGCAGCCACACTGGCTGATTGGGAAATATTTCTGAGATATTTTGAGTATTTACAAAAGAAAAAAAAAGGAAAAGAATAAGAAAAGCAAAAATGTGAAGTATGTATAAAATAATTCTAAATAAACCATAACCTTCCCCTAGGGGTGTGTGTGTGTGTGTGTGTGTGTGTGTGTGTTGAGGGAGAGGTAGAAGGCAAGTAAAGGGAGATGTGTTAGCTTCCCATTAGTGTTAAAAACACTCAAGAGCCAGGCAGGGTGGTGCACGCCTATGATCTCAGCAGCTCTGGAAACTGAGGCAGGAGCATCACGAGTTCAAAGCCAGCCTCAGCAAAAAACGAGGTGCTGAGCAACTCAGTGAGACCCTGTCTCTAAATAAAATACAAAATAGGGCTGGGGAGTGGCTCAGTGCTCAAGTGCCCCTGAGTTCAATCCCCAGTTCCAAAAATCAAACAAACAAAACCCAAGATAATCAGTTTACAAGGAGAAAAGCTATATTTTGGCTCATGGTTTCAGAGGTTTCAGTCCATGATTGGTTGGCTCTGTTGCTTTTGGGTCTGTGCAAGCCAGCACCATGGGAGGGGATGCAGAGCTGCTCACCAGGGTCCTGGGAAGCAAGAGAGCGGGAGGGGCTGTGGTCCCTATGTCCTCCCCAAGTGCACAACTTCCTTCCATTAGGCCCTACTGATGCAGCCGCCGGATACCCCCACCCAAAAAACTCTTGCCATAATTAAACTTCTCCAAAGACCCCCACCATAGTTGTAACCTATAAGCTTCCCTCCAGTCAACAACATCTTCACAAAGAAGGTCAGTAGAATTTCTGCAGAGAGCTCATTGTGGCTTGAAGCTTCCTCTTTCTTGTAAGTGCTAGGTTTGCAGACAAAAGCTGTGATAGACTCTCTCAAAAGAGCTTGTTGGGCAAAAGTTACTGTTTCTGTTTTCTATAAAAACTTGTGAAACCTCTGTCTGATCTAAGAATATGGGACAGAGGGTAACTGTTATGGATCCTCCCACTGCTGTGTAATCACCCTGCTGAGTGTAAATCTAAAAGAATTTCCAGATCCCGGGTCCAGAGTTTTCAGCATTAGCCCCTCTGGACCACAGCAGCTTAAATAAACCTGCTTCCTGAAGATTCCCTGAGTGTCCAGCCTCATCTGTCCTACATTACCACCTCTGGAAGATTCTGTCACTTCCCAATGGTGCCACAGGCTGAGGACCAAGACTTTGGGAGACATTCCGAATCTAAGTTATAGCAGAATATCAAAAAAAGAAAAGAAAAAAAATGCTGTCCTACAAAAATCTCACTGAGATTCTGCATAATATGGAGTTTTTCTTACACTGCACACATGTTAACTATTATTGACCAGCATCTAGGAACCAGCCAGCACGCTCAGGGTTCCTCTCCTCTCCCTGGCTCTAAGCCTAAAGGATCAAAGGATCAAGCCTCTGGTGACAAGTTCCTAACACAATGTGCTCTTGATGATCAAAATAATCCTTTTTTTTTTTTTAGTGAGAGAATTTTTTTTTTAGTTTTCGGTGGACACAACATCTTTATTTTATTTTTATGTGGTACTGAGGATCGAACCCAGCGCCCTGCGCATGCCAGGCGAGCGCGCTACTGCTTGAGCCACATCCCCAGCCCCCAATTCTTACCTCTTTGAAGAAGAACTGATTTAGAATATAGCATTCAGAGATAAAGAGAGTTGTAAGATTAATTTAGACCAGTCCAGTCATTTGCGAAAGCTGTGTAAATTTTCATGAACAGAGTTGAAGTGACTACAACAAATTCATGCCACATAGACTTGTAAAAAATATAAAAACAAGCAATGTATGTGATTAATATCTTAACACCAAGCAATAAAAAATTCATACATGGTGATTGAGTAGTTCATATAATAACTAAACTCAAATACAGCCTAAAAAGTGAGTTATATTACAGAGCACTTGGTGCAAAAAATTAACAAGGGATTACTATAGAAAGCTTTTGTTGGAACATGTTAGGTTTTGCATTTTCTCTTTTAAAATAAAATTGCTGGTTATGAAAAAAATGCTATCTTAAAACTCAAGCATATATGTGATCCCACTGATGTAAAATTATATATCTGTGTGCATACACAAGTGATGTGACTATGGTTAAAGAAATTAGGATAAAAAGTAGGATTAGATCTACATCTAATGAATGTATCTATAGGTACTGACTGGGAGGGCAGAAGAGCTTGCTATAGTAATGGCCTCTAATGTGACCATTGTGGTCCCTGTGCAGTCTCTTGTCCCTCTGATCCTAGGCCTTGTCATGTGATCTGCTTTGGCCAGTGGGACAAATGTGATAGAAACAGAGGCTTGCATCTGGGCAATGGGCTTGCCCTGCTGTAATGTTGCCATCCAATGAGACCAGCAGAAAAGCTGCCCACCTGAACCCTGCTCAGATCGCCAACCCACACAATCATGAGGAAATAAATGGTTTCCCTGATTGGCAAACTTTTTCTTAAAGGAAAATGCACATATTTCAGGTTGTGGCTATACCGTTTCTATTGGAACCACTTACTTCTCCACTGTAAAGCAGAGGCAGCCACAGACAATAAAGAAATGAATAATGTGGCTATGCCCTAATGAGTTTGTGTGTTTGTTTATTTACCAGAACTAGGAATTGAACCCAAGGGCACTTTATTGCTGAGCTGCATCACCAACCCTTAAAAAAATTTTTTTTTCTTTTAAATTTTGAGACAGGGTCTTGTTAATTTGTTTAGTCTCACCAATTTGCTGAGGCTGGCCTTGAATTTGTGACCCTCCAGCTTGAGCCTTCTGAGTCACTGGGATTACAGGCATGCATCATTACATTTGGCAAGATTTTTATTTGCAAAGATGGGTAGCTGGATCACAGACTGTACTTTGGAACCCCATACTTAAGTTATGCAGTATTTGTTCACTGATACACAGGGAGGTCCACAATATGGTCAAGTGAAAAAGTAAAGTTACAGAATAATGTGTAGAATGGTTCATTTTGGTGAAAACCCTATACAAAACCAAACAAACCTCTGTCTAGGTCTGGGTCTGCAAGAACACATGTGCACGCAAGAAGAAAGATCAAGAAGAATACATACCAGCCTGTTGACTGGATTCCTGAGAGTGGTGGATCACTGTGGGTAGGTGTGGTGGAACTGGCATATGACTGGAACAGGTGTATGACTGGATATGGTTGATTTTCATGCTTTATAATGAGACCATAACTTCTGAACTTTGAAAAAATAAATAAGGAAAACATAAAAGACGAACACCTAGACATTTCTGTTCAGTGTGGTTGAAGACCAACTAAAGTGAGCAATGCTGTCCAGGAAAGGCATTCAAAATACTCTTCTAACTCCATCCCCAGTCACCATCAGAGGGTGCTGAGTAGTTGGTCGAGGGCAGTAGTGACAGGGTGTGCATGATAAGAAAGATCAATTTTGTGTTTTGGATTTTTTTTCTTAACCTGGGGTATTCTGAAGGCAGAACAGAGGCCTGGATATCTAAAGTACATAGAGGCCAACCACCCTGATTGCTCTGTCTGAACATCTTTGAGTTGAGCCTTGGCTTTTGGCCATGGCAGTATTAGCCACGTAACATGCGCCATCACAGATGGGCATCGCGGACAGCTCTTGTAGCCATTATCCGTGGTCTGTGTGGGAGAGTCTCTGTTGGAATCTGTGAGAACCTGTCCTCCCTGGAATGCAAAATTTCTTCTTTTCTCTGCAGAAAACCTCTCTTGATTGATCATTCTAGTTGTGAGAAGGAAATCATTTGCAAGAAGGATCACTGAATAGCATAGCAATTCTAAAAAAAGTGCTTCTTAAGAGCCTCTGCCAGCAATTCCCTTCTGAGTCAGTGAGTGAGCAGTGAATGTGAGATGAGCCCAAGTGGAATGTTCTGGAGAATGTTTTGGCCCTTTGATACTTAGCTATCCCCTCCCAAAAAGGCCAGAGCCAATCTGAAAGAAATTGCTCTCAGCCCCAGGTAAGTCAAAATTCAAACATACAAAAAATATGACAAATAAACAACTGTGTATATGTATCATATATATTTTGTTATCTCTCTCACACACACATCCCTAGTCCTTATCTGGTACAATGTTTTAGCAGTTTGATATCTATTATCTCTTTGGAATCAGCATATGGACTCATTGATAATAATTTTGGTGGGGGTACTGGGGATTTAACCCAGGAGTGCTTTACCACCGAGCTACAATTCCAGCCCTTTCTATTTTTTATTTTGAGACAGGATCTTGCCAAGTTGCTTAGGGCCTCACTGCTAAATTGCTGGGGCTGGTTTAGAACTTGCGATCCTTCTGCCTCAGCCTTCCAAGTTGCTGGGATTACAGATGTGTGCCACTGTGCTCAGCTCACCGATAATGATTTAAGTCAATTTTTGATTTAGTATTAGTTTAATGATATGTAAAAATAATTTCGTCAATCGATGATGACATGGATTTGACAATATATTCTGAAAAAAGTTGAGCCTGAACAGTTAACCTGATTCCTAGAGATTTCTCAGTGCTGTGTTAAGAACGAACAGCCAGGTGCCAGGCTATCGAGTGCAAACAAAGGTGCTCATTTGCAGATGTCAGCTCCTCAGCCACAGTGGTGGGGAAGGTGGGCACAAACCTCTTTCTGCCTTCTGAGAACTAGAGGTAAAAACCAGGAATAAAATACACACGGAAAGATAGAACCACTTAACCTAGCCATGCTTTAAGGATGTGGAACAGTAATTCTTTTGAGGAATTATTTATTTTTAATGAAAAACACAATAACACCAAAACCAAAGAGAACTGGACACAACAAAACCAAATTGCAAGTTGTGGTTTCAGAAAAGTTTTCCCACAATGTAGCAGAGGATTGGAATAAGTAGCCTAAGGTTAATTTCCTTGAGTATGGATTTATAAGACCATCCTGTCAACCAGGCATGGTGTAACTAATGTCAACCAAGCACCAGAATCCCCCTGGCCAGGTGGCCTGGTATGGCATCTCAGCTACCCCTGGGCTCTCTGAGTGGTTTATGTGCCTCCATGGTAATCCAAGAGGAACTCTGGGTCTGGAAATTTGGAGACAGAACTTCAAAACTTACTTTGTCTCATTGACAGTAGGGTTGAACTTCCTTCCAGTGCTTTTTTTGTAGGATGAGTGACAATAGCAGTGGCTCAAGCTGGGAGAACTGCAGTCTTTAGTGTAGACACGTGTAGGAAAGACCATCTTAGATGTGGCTGTGTAGGGGATGGGAGAGGAGGGGGAAGGTTAACCACAGAGACAAGAAAACTGGGTTTTGAGGGCACTAGCCCGTGTCCTTTGTCCTCTGTTCCCCTCTGCCAGCATGTGATATGGAGGGTCCCGAGAAGATAGAAAGAAGGTTTAAGGAGCTTGTAAGCCTTCCTCGTACCATGTGCATCCCCTGTAGCATCTCAGCGTGGCTGTCTGCCTTGACAGTGCTGGCTTCAGAGTCCGCTCCAGGAGGGCGGAGCCTTTGCTCACAGGCAGGAGCCGCTCAGTGTGGAAGTGGAACACACAGAGGCTGGGATCACACTACCACCAGCTGCACGACCCTGGGCAACCATTAACCAACCACGTTTGGTTTTCTTCATCCATTCAGATGAGAGTGTCCTTACAGGGAGATGATTAAATTATATCCTGATATGAAAATAGATCCTAGCTCGCGCGTACACACACACACACACACACACACACACACATGACATAAAATAAATGTTAACTTAATTAATTTAAAAAATCATGTGGGCACATAATAATCAAAGTACTTAATAAATCATTTCACTCATTTATTATTTCTTGCCAAACACTGATGTTCTTACGGGCAGAGAGAGTAAGATCAACACTAACTCCCATCCCAGAGTTCAGAGACCTGAGGTCTTAGTTTCTTTTTGAAGTATCTGGGAGAACCCATTAGAGGTGTGCACCCAACTAAATGGATTGGCTGAATCAAAATAAGCCTGATTATGGAGAAGTAGGAGAGGGAAGTCCCAGCCAACAGGGGACAGAAACAACTAAGAGCCCCATCTTGTTACCTAAATGCTGTTCTTGAAGGGCCTCCCATGGAGTCCGCTGTCTCTGTTAGTGAGACTTGTACTTTCCGCACAAAGGTGCGGCTCATCTGTAACATTTATTTCACCATTATCCAGTCGCACAGCACTGATGACAGTCCTTCATTAGTCCCTTGAGAGGATTTTGCTTTGGCTCTAACTGCATAGCAGAGAAGGGGAACGGACTGCTGATTGGGGAGGGCAGACACATAATCAGTCAGCTTGTATTAGCGCAGAGCGGGAAAAGTGACAAGTCTGCAGTTCATGTTCTTACAGAGATGATGAGCTGTCTCAAACCAGCAATTTGGCTAAAAAAGAGTCTGCAAGACTCCAAGTAAATCTGTCACTTTATGTTCCCCTCCTTTTCCCTAAGTGTTGATGCAAAGTTTTCAGTTGAATTTCAGATACTTCGAAATCACATTTCCTGGCATTCATTGATGCTACATGTTGGAAGCAAGATGCTACTTTACATTATTTATTTCTTTTGTACTCAAGTGAGTCTTATATATTTCTATTATTCTTTTTGCTTTGGCTTTGCAGTCTCCTGACCCAGAAACCTTCTTATTTCATTTAATCTTCCATGTTTTTTTCTGTTTATTTTTGAATCCAGGACCTTGCTGCAGGTACATCACCAGCCCTATTTCTTGAAATATTTGTTAAACCATTTTGGTAAATCAATGTTACTACATGAGTTTCCCCCAGATTTTTAAAATAGCAGGCAAAAGTACTTTCTTTGGAACCAAGTGAATGATGTCTGATTTTAGGATGTGTCCTGGCATTCTTTAGAGTCAGGAAAAAAAAAACTTGGAAGAAAAATTTAAAACAGAGGGAATGGGGAAATATTCCGAGGATCTGATATTTCAAAAATTCTGTCTTAAAATCCCATTGCAAAAGGCAATGTTTCAGATCAGGAGATATCAGAGCTGTTCAAAGGAGGACTTTGACCAAGCTGGAAATGAGTGTTAGCAGTCAGATCAGAGAAAAGAGAGAGTAGCCACTGTCCAGCAGAGTGACAAAGTGAAGGACTGGAGTCTGAGCATTTCCCTGAGAAAATATAGGCTTGGAGAAAAAGTAGTCTTAAAAGGTCATCAAAAGCCTGCATAGGGTGATGGATGTGGACATCTTTGTTTTCTCCAGTGTAAAGAATGGAATCCGATGCATACATGTCCAAACTGGGGAAAGGACTGTCTTTGTGTAGACTAGCTGAATGAGTCCAGGCCCTGGGCCACCTGCTGCCACTGTCCCCACAATATGCCAGTTTACCCAGAGGTACCGTTCCTTTCATGGCAGTGGTGATGTGCTGCTTTCAGTCTTCTCTGAACCTTTCTGCACTGGGGCACTCTCGTTTGTATTAGCGCTTTGGACTTTTATTGGAAATGGTGGTGATAGGCGCTCTATGCGGAGGAAAGTCAATGGGCACGGGGCGAGTGCATCAGCTGCTACAATCGCCTTTGGGGAGAGGAAGCAGGCACAGAGGACGAAGAATTATACCAGGAAAAGCCTACATGGTTCCTCGCTGCCATCAATAATGGTAATTATAGTTACAGAGCACTGTCCCCTGAGGTGCTCAAAGCTCTTTATAGACGCTGGCCCATTGATCCTCATAACGTGAGTATAGCGGCGAAGGAGCGAGCATTCCCATCATTTTATAGACAGAGGACATCACTTGGGAGGCAGAGATGACTTGTGATTCATGAGGAGCAAGGGGTGGTGGTGCGGGGTTTTACGACTTCTGATGTGCCATACTGAAGGCAGCCACCCCCAGGTCCGCCTTTCTCAGTGAGGATGTCCACACAGTGGCACCTCAAAGACTTTGGCTGCTCCAAAGTGGGAAGCCACTTAAAGATAATCTTGTTCTTTTTGAAAAAATTGTCCTTCTACCAAGAAGCTAGAGGGTAATTTATTGTAAAAATTATATCCAAGGAAAGATAAAAGAACCAAGACCAAATTCAGCATTTTGGGCATGAGATGGGGGGACAGAGGTAAGATAACGGTGGGTTATAGCCAGTGGCTACAATTAAACATCACATTAGACTTTGAGCTAGCTTGGCAGCCAAGGCTAAAAGAAAAGCACAGTGACTCGTGAAGGTCTCTATTTAATAAAATAAAATGTAAGACCAGAGGACTTTTAAGTGTCTGAGTTCCAGTGAACACATTAGTCCAAGAATACAGGTTAACTCTGTGTTTCCCAAAGCAGTGATCTAAAGCCAAATCGCTAAGAGTGGCTGCTCACTTCAAAACCCCCCTCCCCCATATGCATCCTTACATTCCTGTACTTTAAGTGGAAGGTGATATGTGGTTAAAATTAGCATCAGGACATCCTTGTAAGGGACAACAGGAATAGAAAACTATCAGTGGCTACTTGGTGCCTGGCAGGTGGAAGATTGCAGAGACTATTTTTGCCGACCTTAGCCTCCAATCTGTGCAACATTAGATGATGAATTAAACTCCTCTTTCATGGGCTATCTCAGTCTCTGCCCTGACATGCAGTTTTGCTGGGATGTCTAGAATCCTCAATTGACCCTCTCGTGGTTAACTCAACATATACCCCAGGGGAAAGCTCTGATTCCCAAGTGATTACCAAATTCCAGACAGGGTTCTATACTCTCAGTTGCAGAAAATAACCAGGTCTCCCAGCTTCCTGCAAACTGGGGTCTCTGAATAGTGTTTGACAAAGATGCAGCTGAGTATACTTCTGTCTTTCTTGCTTATGTTCTTTACTCACAACTGTCTGTTTTCAGATGCTTTCCTTTTTCAGCTCTAGGAACCCAATGAGGACATCACTAGCTGTCCTAAGCATTGTCCAGAATAAAGAAATGACATTTCAAAAGTGGTCAGAGATCTTAACATCTTCTAATGCCATCTTTATGAGCAATACCCATTTCAGCTAAGCTTTGCCCAAATATATTTTCATCCAAGATGAGTATGTGTGAATGAGTGTGCCTAAGAAATGTCGACAGCTAGAGATGAGGCAGAAGGGGTTAGCAAACGATGCGTTAGATGGTAGTAGTACTTCTTAAGCCCCTTGACGCTTTTTTTGTTGTTGTTCTGGGTTAAGAACCCAGGGGTGCTTAACCACTGAGCCACATCCACAGCCC
The DNA here is from genome assembly GCF_021218885.2 of Marmota monax. NCBI lineage: Eukaryota > Metazoa > Chordata > Mammalia > Rodentia > Sciuridae > Marmota > Marmota monax. The sequence continues at coordinate 21,080,399 of NW_026693082.1, read as the reverse complement.
TTTTTTATATTTTATTTCGAGACAGGGTCTTGCTGAGTTGCTTAGGGCCTTGATAAGTTGCTGAGACTGGCTTTGAACTCATGATCCTCCTGCCTTAATCTCCTGAACCACTGGGATTACAGGCATGTACTACCACGCCCAGCTCACTTGCTGCTTTTTTAACCAAGGATAAAACACAACTCTATTCCAGTAGCTACTGATATTATTTCTGGCTCCTAAAGACCTATGAAATGAAAACTAAGCTTTAAAAGCTTGCACTTAATTGCTGCTGAGTTAAGTGCTTTTTTTTTTTTTTTAAACACCTTCATGCTGACACATAATTTAGAAAATCAATCAAGGAGATAAAGAATAAAAATAAGGGTCTAAAATATTGCAGGCTAATCACAGAATACTGTGCTACCACTCTGCCTGGCACAGAGCACCTTGGAGGGGGCTGAGGCTAGTATGGAAGGCTGCTGGATTGCTGGAAGGACACAGCATAGAGGGGAATCTCTTGGTGGGAGCAGAGATTTGAAATGGCTTTGTCTGTTATGACAGAGGTGTCTTTGGTTAGTCAAAATCAGTCTGGCAGAAAGTTTCCTCAAGGACTGACCCTATCAAATGGTGTGGAAAGGCAGTGCATTTAGAAATTGAAGGTGATATTTATGCCTTTCATTAACAGGAACTGTGTCAATAAATAAGTCTTATGCTTTAGTTTAGATGTTGAATGTCCCCCAACTTGGTGATCTTTGGATTTGATGGAACTTTTAAGAGGTGGGGCCTGGTGGGAGGTCTCCCAGTGACTGAGGGTGCGCCCTTGGAGGCTATTTGGATTTCAGCCCCTCTCTCTTTCACATCCTGGCCATGAGGTGAATAATTTTGCCATGTACTGCTGCCATGATCTGCTGTGTTACCACAGGCCCCAAAACCATGCGGCCAAGAGACCATGGACTTAAACCTCTGAAATTATGGACCAAAATGTCATGGTTCATTAGGAGGTGTTCCCCAAAAGCTCCTGTGTTCATGCAGGAGGTGAAATGAAATGTAACCTAATTAGTGGACTAATAATCCATTTGAGGGATTAATAATTTGAAAGGTAACCGTAGGCAGGTGGAGCTTGGTTGGAGGAGATGTGCCCTTGGAGATTATATCTTGTTCCCTTGTTATGCCAGATTCGTGGGACCCCAATAGACCTCCAGAAGCCGAATCTGATGCAATCACACAAGACTCTTTATTGCAAGCTCTAGGCTGAACTCACAACTGTTTCCGACACAGCAGTCCCAGGGAGTGAGTCCCGGTCCTTTGTCCAGTGAGATTTTATGTTTTGGGGGGATACTCTATGTGTCACAACATCACACAGCAAATTCCATACCGCGGGAAAATCAAACAACAACTCTTAACATTGATTAGCACATTCACTGGCCAGAACAAGTTGGGTAGGGGTGATTGGTTAGTACAAGAAGGGTATTCATTTGAACTGATTGGTTTAGGCCACGAGGGGTGTACATGCCGAACTACATGGTTTCCCAACATATTATCAACCACCATAAACTACTGGGGGGTCATCTGGCATCCCAGGTATTTTCCCTGTCTCATGCTGATTGCTGATTGCTAGGAGGTTGCTATGGGTCCTCACCTAGCCTCACTGAGTCAGGGACACCTGGCGCTACAGACCTTTCCTGTTATTTGTAGTCAAACAACTCAGCAGGGTGGGTATGTGCCTAGAAGTGCTCTGTGGGTTTTTCCCAGGACAAGGGTCACACCCCCTTCCTTGGACAGGCTTTGCTCTGAGGTAGAGGCTGGTTTCTCAAAAATGGAGTCACATGAGTTTCTCACCCTGGCTCCTCCTTTTATCTTTCTGCTTCCCGGTTGCCATGAGGTGAGTAGGATTCCTCTGTGGCTGTCCTTCCGCCATGGAGTTCTGCTTAAGTTTGGGCCCAGAGGGATGGAGTTGGCTAACCATGGACTGAATCACTGAAGTCATGAGCCCAAAATAAACTTCTCCGAGTTGGTCTTGTCAGGTATTTGGGTCATAGTAAGGTAAAGGTGACTAACACCCTAAAGAAGCTTTTTCTCCATATAAGTTGATTATCTTGTAGAAACCTGACCAACACAACCTCACCTGGAATCTGGCCCTTGACAATAAACAATGTAAATTGATCTTGGGTCCCTCTGCTTCTTCTGCACTATTTTTTCTCCTAATCAGTTCCTTTTACCACTTACCAGGCTCTCAATTGTCTCTACTCAACTAGACACAGCATGCTACCAGGCACATCTTTTGTGTCAATTCAAAGCCTGTAATTTTCCTATCAAAGGGCCAAAAGTTGGTTCTTGAGAAGCCAAAGAACATTACTTTTTTATCTATAAATCATGGTATCTGTGGCATTAAAATTTTAGGTGTGTGTAGGGCAATCGGGGGAGAAATGTCAACAAGGGCCTCTGGGAGGGTGGGTCAGTAATGAAAGTAAGCACTTTTGCAGATGAAAGGGCTTTGGCCCAAGTCAAGGTAAGGGGTCATTTCTCAGATGGTCAAATATTTATTTGGTAAGATTCTTTGCCAGTCTTTCTTTTGGGAATAAGAAGAATTGAAGAAATTAGCTGGGTGGGCCCCAGTGGCTTGCCTCAGTCACCCATGATTTCGGATTGGGGTTAAAGTGAGAATTTGTAACAGAGGGACTTATTCCAGCCCATGGAGTGACAGTGTTCAGACTCATCCAAGAGGCATTAGGAAAAGGAAGGAGGAGGAAGAGGAAGTCAAAGAAGAGAGAAGATGAAGGAGCAGCTGCTTTGCTGACATTTGCTTTTCTGTGAGGATCATTTAATCCCTGTTTCTTGGCTTTTCTTGGTTGAATATGTTTGATAATTCTTTGGGATTAAATGGCACATTCTCTTGGGAATTAAATCAAGACGGGTAAGTGTTCACCACGTGTGGTCTGGGTTGCAGAAGTCTGGATCCCCACTTCCCACTGACTGGCAAAGTCCAGCTGTGGGATCCTTTCTAGAGGAATGCATGGCTTTCTTCCCTGGCTTCAGCATTTTCTGTCTGGTTGGGTCCTTTATTTGTTCTCAGTCTTTGCTTTTGGCTGAATAAGCCTGTGACGCCTGAATCTTGTATCTGACACGAGCCAGGGACTTATTGACAGTTAAAGAGTTTTATAAGTCTTGTAGATGAACGAGCGGCTCAGGAATCGCCATCAGGGCATCCAAGCAATACAGTGTTCTTACAAGGATTAAATTAGCACCCAACTTTAAGAACGAAAGGGAGAAGTACACAGGAAATTACCAAGCCATAACTCTCATTCCCTACCTGGTAAATTGCTAAAACAATCAATAGCACAGGCAGTCTGGGAGCCCCCTTGGGAAGCTAAGGTGATAAATGTGTTGTAGTCCTATAATGGAGGGTATGGGGTGGGCAAATGGAGGCCCTTCTCAAGGGGGACACTCGGGGGCTGCCATGGTAACCTCAGCAATGTACTCCTTGTGTCTCTTGCCAGTAGGTCTGGAATGTATGGGGCTAATTGGTTGGAACAAGCAAAGGGCAGAGTTCACAGAGGGGTTGTCTGGGGTTTTTCTCTTGTGGGTCACATGGTCGTGAATCCGCGTATGTTCAGGAACATGAATTTTTCATTGATAACAATGGTGAGTTGAGAGTCCCTGCTGGGCGAATGTGCATCACCCCTGATTCAAAATGAATCAGGTGCATTCAAGGCCTTGTTCCTGTCTCCCTTTTGTTCATTAATTCTTTATAGTGTCCCAAGTTTATAAAATGCTTTTGGTAGCATTGAACATTAAGGGCTCAAATTTGCATAATTAATTTCATTGAACTTGGTTTATACTAATTAATCCACGCTGGCTGGCATGACACTTGGCAGTGGTCAGTTAACTATACAAGGATGGTGGTGGACAGATGGTTAGACCTCATGTCCTATGCATTCATGTAGATCAAACAATTTGGAGAAAGCTTTGTGTTTTTTATTTTCCCCAAATCTCCAACAGGCTGCCCCTTACAGACAGATGGGTTGCAAGTAGCCACCTTCAGATCTTGTGTTAAAGGCCTGGGGTGAGGGTGACAGCTGAAGGACAGTTGGGGAATCCTTCAGGCACACTGTCCAGAAGAGGAAGCTATGGTGTAGTGCCACCCTTACTGCATTCAAGGCCAGAAAACCTGGCTTCAAACCTTAGTGCTACTAAATTCTGTTTGAATGCCCCTAGACAAATCACTTACATTCCTTTGATCCAAGTTTCTTCCTCTGTTAAATGAAGATAATTCTTCCTCTCTTAAAAAAAAGATTATGTGAAAGATCTTGGCATGTCATAGACACTCAGTAGGTGCTTAGTTTGCATTTTAAGAAAACATGCCAGGTTTGGTCGAGGGAAGCAGTGACATTGATTCCCAGGAAGGATGTGACAGTGGAGGATTCATAGGAGCAGAAAGCCTTGTCCATTTTCGTGAATGGAGTTCAGGAATCTCCCTGCTGAATGAAGTATCCTGTTCTGTTCCTTATCTTTCTGTGCAGAGGTGATGCTGAAATAGCATGTGTCATTTCTACTGACATTGCTTTGGCCAAAACTCAGTCGTATGGACTCCACCTAGCTCAAGGAGGCTGGGAAAAGCAGTCCCTGGGTAGGAAGTCACTTCCCAGTAGGAAGTTCCTCCAACTATGGAAGTACAGGAGCACATGTCCCTGATGATCAAAACCTGTCATCGGCCAGTGGAGAGATTCCTGGCATGTGGAAGAGAAGTGTCATGGAAAAACATAAATTAATAGGAAAGGATAAAAAGTTGGTTCATCTGCCAAAAAAACATTTCCTTGCAAGCATAAAAAAAACCCGAACTGCCTATAGCACCTGACCTCTTAGTGGGTTTCATATGAATGCTTTTAAATTCAATTCCCTGAGAGAAGTTCAAACATCACTTGACAACCATTTGATTTCTCATTCACGGTAAGCAGCATTTCATTGCAAGGAGGGAAACATCTATTAGATATAGTGGGATATGCCTGTAGAAAGAGCAGTTTTAACTCTGATGGGATTTATAAGGTAGGCATATTTTTTATTTGCATTTACCACATTTAAATTTATAGAAGATGTTTAAGAAATTTATAGAAGATGTTTAAGAGCTTTGACTCAAGGCCATAGAGCAGATTGACAGCCTCTCAGGGAACAGAACCCAGGAGTCCAGCAATCCCAACCCACTTACGATATGATAAAGCCACACTTTCCAATTCCAACTTCTACAGTCAAAAGTAATTTTTCTTCTTACTCTTTGTCATGTAAGTCGATAAATAGCTTCTGTCCCACTTCCCTACCCCTGTCTAAACTTCTTTTAATGTTGAATGTATTAATCATAAGACTACCTTTTTTTTTTTGGTACTGGGTGTTGAATTTAGAGGTTCTCGACCACTAAGCCACATCCCCAGTCGTATTTTGTATTTTATTTAGAGACAGGGTCCTGCTGAGTTGCTTAGTGCCTCACTTTTGCTGAGGCTGGCTTTGAAATTGCAATCCTCTTGCCTCAGCTTCCCAAGCTGCTGGAATTACAGGCATGCACCATGGTATCCGGCCTAAAATTACTTTTGTAGGAAACAACTTGCCATTTAACAATATGATGTGATTGGAAATTTTGAGATATTTTCTCTATTTAATTTCCTAGAAGACATGCAGTTGCTAGGCCCCAAACTTGCAAGAACAGGCAAATGTGAGGTCTGGATTGGGTTTTTCCTTTCTGGATCCCCTGTGTTCATAATATTCTATATTTCTGGACAGAGTACTGTTCTTCATGCCCTCCCTATTAAGAGCTGAACCCAAATGGAATTTTCCTTAATGATGGTAGGTGAAAGCAGTTTCACAGAATCGATTTTGATTCTAAGAGCACCTTGAGAATTACTGGGAGTTTGTAAGTTTTATTGTATTGAATTAATAGGCATTTCTGAAGCCAAGATTCTAGAGTTCAGACTGTCAATTTTGTCCTTCTTGGCTTCACTTCAGTGATCATAATGGAAAGAATGATCTTTAAGTGAAATTTCTGAATGACATGCTTTGCCAGTGAGTGGTCAAGAAAATACAGTCCCTTCAGTCCTTCAAGTCTGCTACCATTCATGATTTAGGGCCTGGCTTTGCATGAAGAGCTGTCAAGGAAACAGGCTTTTATTTTGGAGTGATTACTTATATTATCTACTCAGGGGGTGAAAGGGCACTAATGCTTGCATGTACAGAACTTATTCTAAGGCTCAGCTGTCCTCAGGATTAGTACTTGGGGACAGAAAGTGTTTGATAAGTGCTACCCCACACAGAACACTATAACCATACCAAATGCTGTCACTTCATGGAAGAGTCTTAAGATGATTTGGTTCTGTTGGGCTTGGTCTGTGTGGAGAAGGGTTTGTGTGATCTGCTTCGAAATCTTCAAAGTCATTTTGTCTTATAGTGTCAGAGATTCCAAACTTGGCTGTGGATTTCAAACTTGGAATCATTTAAGAATTTTTTTTTCCAAAAAAACAGATTACTTAGGTGCCACCTCTGTGACATACTAACTCTGTGGGAGTGGCCTGGAGGAATTTAGTTATTTTAGTAAATGTGCCTTAAGTACATTCTGATGCAGTCAGTTCCCCTCATTTTGGGAATTGTGCTTGCTCCTCAAATCCATTCTTCTCTTTGTTTCATGATGCTGGCTACCTTGGCCCTTTTGCTCTCTGGCTTCTTGGATTCCGTCAGAGTGTGCCCTTGGCAGGAGATAGGAGATGAGAAGATGGTGCAGTCAGGGTGCACTGTCTCCTGACTCCCACTGTGACATCTTCAGGGGCTGGCTGTGGTCTTATAACTAAAGTCACTGCTCCTCTAAAGGAGACACTGTCTTCTTCCTTCTCTTCTTGCAGTTTCTGTTCTTCAGGCTGTGTAGAGGCACTGGTCTAGTAATAGCCCCAAATGGCTACATTCTGCCCTATTATTTCCCTACACCCTACCCACCCTTTTGTCCATATTAAGTCATTCTGGACTTCTGTTACAGTTTGGATGTGAGGTGTCCTCCCAAAACTCATGTGTGAGACAATACAAGAAATGATTGGGCCAGGAGAACCTTAATCCAATCAGTGAACTAATTCCCTGATGGGATAACTGAATGACAACTGAAGACGGTGGGTCATTGGCATGGTTTGGGGGTATATATTTGTATATTTGCAATAAACTGTCAAGTGGAGTTTTGCTCTGCCTTCTGATCATCACGCAAGCTGCTTCTGTCTAACATACTCTTCCACCATGTTACTCCGCTTCACCTTAAGCCCTGAGGAATGGAGCCTGCTGTCTATGGACTGAGACCTCTGAAACTGTGAACTCCCAAATAAACTTTTCCTCCTCTACAATTGTTCTGGTCGGGTCTTTTAGTCACAGCAGCACAAAAGCTGACTGAGACAATTTGTCTTATACTGGGGTGGAGATCTGTTTTCTGCTTAAACCCTAAATTGTCTAGGATCTGACTTTCCAAGTCAGCTCTTATTTGAGATGCTGCTTCCAAATGGGATCCTGTTGAGACCCTAAGATGATGCAGCAGATTCCACAGCCTTTTCTTGTTCTCTGGCTTCTGTCTTCAGAAGGTGGTTGATTCTGCTGCATCCCAACAGGAAACAGGAAACACACTAAAAGCTGAAACAGAATTATTTAAGGAGAGTTTTTTTTTTTTTTTATCAAGACTGTAAAGCTATGGTCTGGTGCAATAAACTGGGGCTTATAGCAGCTGGACTTTGAGCACCCCTAGAATCAGAGGGAGGAGGGGAGGAGGCAGCTATTGAAGCCCAGAAAGAGAAAAATCATATAGTCCTGACCTTCCAGAGAAGTGATTGTAGATAAGGACCCAGCCAGATCAAAAAGACTCCTCAGGGAGAGAGAAAGGGAATAATACACTTGTCTCACTTTCTTCTCCCCTCTTCCATTGCTTCCAGGGCTCCCCATTGGCTGAGCCCAATTGGAAGCCAGAGGGCAAGGGAATCTGTTACTCTAGTACATACACATACAGCCTCCCAGTGGAGAGATGATTTGATTATGCAAATGAAAGAGATGTGGTCTGAATTCATAAAGCACCTCCTTAATTCCTTTTTGAAACTTGTTCAATATTCACAGCTAAGAAATTCAAGAAGAAATTCAAGATTCACAGAAGATTCAAGATTCACAGATAAGTTAGGAGCTGTACCAGGCAAAATGGATCTTCTACTAATGCTCCAAAGTTGAGGTTTGATTTTTCACTTGCTAAGCATACCAAGCTATTCAGACTCTTCCAGGTTTGAGAAAATGATAGGACCACTGATGATCCTGCAGGAAGCAGGGTTGGAATGGCAGGGGGAGAATATGGCACTGTCCTTAGAGTGTACTCAGATGCTTCCTCTACCCTTAGGGAAACTCTAAATGAGATGTGTGCCTTTGCTTCTTGGAAATATGTCCGGATAATTTCTTACCCTCCTTCTACTTCACTTTTATAAGCTCTGCACTTGGGTTTGTTGTAGGTTACCCCATAATTCCATGGAGGCTTTGGTAATAAGCAGCCTAGGCTATGTGGTGGCATGGTTAGTGGTCAACCTCCAGCCATTGAATACAGCAGAACTCCTAGGGATCTGACTAACTAATTACATGTTATAGAGAAAAATCACCCAGACGTGTGACTGGTGTAAAATTAATTCAGGGTGAGTGCTGGCTAATGCACTTTCAATGATTGAACAGGAACTGCTTTGTTCAATGTGTTCTCAGACTTGAGTCTCTGTGAATAATGAAAAAGATGCCCTGGGAATATGGCCCTGCATATAAGGACCTGACTGTGTTGATTAGCTGCCAAGTTATTTGGAACCAGCTAGTTTAGGAGGGTCATTCACATGTGCATCCTTACTTCAAATCTCAGTTTTATGGTAGAATAAAGGTATTTTATCTTATATCCACTTGGTTTCTTGGAGGAGGGAACATTGCCTATTTTGTTGCTGATTAAAACTGAAAATTTGTAGTTTCTGGTAAAGTATAAGTAAAATTTTCTTAATTTCTAAATAAATTTATCTTGATTTTTAAAATATTGGGCATAAAACTTTTCTCAAGGAAAGAAGTTCAGGTTCTTCATCCATTTTGAGTGGCCAGTTTTACTAAGGAGATCACGAAGAAATGCAAAAGTAATTATTTTTTTTCCAGTGAAGTTTTGACTAGCCTACAAAAACAACTTAATACCAATTACTTCAGGGAACCAAATTAGCACTGTTTTAATTTTTAAATAGTCTCTAGGCAAGCCTTTAAAATTTAACAAGATACGTTGGCTTTTTTAATGTTTTCATTTTTTATTTTTTTTTATTGTTGGTTGTTCAAAACATTACATAGTTCTTGATATATCATCTTTCATCAGGGTTAATGTTTTCATTTTTAAGCTTAGGAACTTGATCTTTCATCTTCCTGTCACCAGGCATATAATAATTGAGGTGTTAACGAGAATTTTGTTGACTCAGAAGCCAGTGCCAATCCCTCTTCAGACTCTGTGGCAGCCTCATTTGGCATTTCTTTTGACAGTGAAAGGGACTCAGTCAAAGCAGAGCGAGAGTTCTGAGTGCTTCAAAGGGTGCATAAGGTGAGACCCTGAGATATGGGAAGAAACTATTGCGATTTCTATGTATTTTTCTAAAGCCTTAGAAGGAAACTGAACTCTACTAATCTACAATGCGTGGACAGGCACTGGCACCTTCTGAGATAGAAAAAGATAGGCAGTAATATCTTGGGGGCTTGTCCAGGATCCCCAACCTCCACTGAAGGAAGTCATATGTGCCTGACGCTTTTTACCTTCACTATCCTTTGGAGGAAAACTGAGCACCAGCCACTTAAAAGGAGTTTCAAGTCTTTGGTGATAGGTTTCTCCATTTCTGTAATTCCCAATCACCTGCCCAGTGGGTCAGGCATGTTGGGCTCCATAAAAGCGTTTCCTACTTTTCTATCCCAGCTCAGGGTGTCCCCTGAGAAGTAGAGTGGCCCTGATCCTGGCCTGCCTTTGGGTGTGAGAATGTGGGTGATGTTGAGAAGTAACTGCAAGATCCTGACTGAGGCTACTCTTTGGTGGCTCTCAAAAGCCCCTCTTCCCCCTAGGCCCTCAGGAGAATCCCACAGCCTTTCTGCAGAAACTCGGGGAGGCACTGAGAAAGCACACCGCAATGGATCCTGAATCCACAGAGGGCTACATAATTTTAAAGGATAAACTTATTACTCAGTTCCAGACATTCTGAGGAAGTTACAAAAATTGCTATATGGTCCTGATGAATCCTTATATGACATCTTCTAATTCACAACATCCATCCTTTATAACAGAGGTCAGGAGGAAAGGAAAGAAAGGGAACATAGAGATAGAAGAAAGGCTGAAGTATGGGTCATGGCCCTGCAGGCAGCAAGCTTTTGGGGTGTTAAAGGAGGTAAATGGAATGGACTTTGAATCATAAAAGGCACCTGTTTCCACTGTGGGAAGGAGGGACATTGTCAATGGGAATGTCAACAGGTTAAGCAACCCCCATCAAGGCCCTGTTCTATCTGTCAAGGTAATCACTGGAGGAATGAAGGGACCCGGGGTCAACCTTAATGGCTCCTGTGACTCCCATTGCCATGCATGAACCCCAGGTATGCTTCTCAATAATGATCCCAAAGTCAGTATCCTGCTGGACACTGGCACCAGTTTCTATGTACTTGTCTCTTACACTTGAACCCCTTTCCTTTGATATTATGATGGTGTGAGGGGTGTCTGGACCCCCTATCACTAGATATTTACTCCCCATTAAGCTGTGACTGGGATGGGGTGATGTTTCCCATGCATTCCTGATAGTCCCACTCCTTCATTGGGAACAGATATACTCTCAAAACCTCAGGCCTCCATCACTATGAATTTGGGACCCCAGGGTCCACTATGACTATCTGTAATAGAATGTGATATAAATCCTGAAGAATGGGCCACTGAGGGCAAAGTTGGTTGAGCAAGGGGTGCATATCCAGCTAAAATAACTTTGAAGGGCCCCTCCATCTTCCCACACCAGAGACAGTATCCCCTGCACCAGAGGCAGAGAGGTTTACTAGAGATCATTGAAAACCTTAAATGACAGGGACTCTTGGAGCCTTGCAATAGCCCCTGCAATACACCCAATTTAGGAGTCCAGGAAGCAAACTGGGGAAAGGTGCTTAGTCCAAGATCTCAGGATAACCAGTGAAGCAGCCATTGGTCTTCATCGCGTGGGCCTGATCCTTACCCTTTGTTACCTGAGACCCCAGCTGCTGCTGCTTAGTTTACAGTATTAGATTTGAAGGATGCCTTTTCCTGTATACCCCAGGTCACAATATTTGTTTGCCTCTGAAGACACAGGCAGCAGATATCAATTGACATGGACGGTGCTGCTCCAAGGGTTTAGGGATAGCCCACATCTGTTTGGTTAAGTCCTTGCTGAGACCTAGCAGAATTCAAGGACGGGTTATCTATACCTGTTCTTCAACATGTGGATGACACCTTCCTGTGTGCTACCACAGGAGGAGAGTTATATTGCCATCACAGAGCTCCTGATAGAGGGTATAAGGTCTTGAAAAAGAAAGCCCAACCCTGCCAGCCACAGGTTCAATATCTAGGATCACAACTGTCTCAAGGAATCCACAGGTGAGGGCAAGAGAGGATCACCCCTGTAGGACAATACCCTTTACCCCAGACCTTAAAGCAACTCAGAGGATTCCTGGGGATAACTGTATATTGCAGGCTTTGAATCCCTGGATACAGAGAGGTTGCTAGGCCCCTTTATTAACTCCTCAAAAAAAAAAAAAAAAAACCCAATGCCAAGGGACGACCACCCTAACATGGGGTCCAGAGCATGTTAAGTCTTTGAAGCCCTAAAACAGGCCTTACTTCGAGCTCTGGCTCTTGGCTTGCCTACAGAACAAGAGTTCAATCTGTTTGTGACCTAAAGGGGAGGAATAGCCTTAGGGTTGATAACACATAGAAGTGGGCTGGCTCAACAGCTGGTAGCATATCTCAGCAAAGAGCTTGATGTGGTATCTCAGGATGGTCACATTGACTGCCAGTGGTGGCTTCAGCAGCCTTGCTGGTCCCTGGGACAATTAAGATCCTAGGAAAGGATCTTACTGAATACATTTCTCATGACTTTTTAGGAATTCTGAATACTAAAGGGGGATTATGGCTCTCAGATAATCTCCTCCTAAAAACACCAGACCTTGCTTCTAGAAGGGCTGTTGGCTCAAGTAAAAACTTGCTCAAATTTCAACCCGCCCACCTTTCTTCCAGAATCATCGGAAGTAAACCCTGAACATGACTTTCAACAAACGGCAGCCATAGATCACTCAGCCTGGGGAGACCTCCGAAGTTTTCTTCCTCCTGTCCAATCTACAGCTTATTATGTACACAAAAGGAAGTTCTTTGATGGAATAAGGGGAATGTAAAGCTGGATATGCCTCGGTAACTTTTTAATCACAGTGCTTGGGCTTTAGTTGCAGCAGTGGGCTGCCTTATCCCCAGCATATGTGGTCTCCATTCAGAGATTAATCAAAACTGCTCAGTAAATAATCTCTTGTCTTTTACCAACAATAAAGTCTCTTCCTCTTAGACACAAAGGAACCACATGTGGACATCTGTCAGGGACCCCTGAATCTGTCATCAAGGGAATCCTTGCAGTTGCTTCTCAATGCCTCTTAATATCAGGAAACAGTCACTGAGCTGTTGTTCCAGATGACTTTTTCCATGAATGTATTGATCACCAGATCGTCCCCAATGGGAAACCTGGATTGCTTATCCTCCCCTCCTGTTGCCCTCTCTCAGCTTGAAGCAGCTAGAGTGTTCATCGTCCAATTTCCCTTCCAGCAGTAAGGGTTTCCTTATCAGAGGGGGAATGAGATAGAAAAGGATATGCAATCCAGAGTAGGGAAGGGACAGTAAAGGTCGACAAGGCATTTGAACATGGAAATTTCCATCTTGGGAAAAGCAACTGCACAATCTGGCCCACAGGTGGAACAACTGAAATATTAAGAACCAATCAACAGGGGTTGGGGTTGTAGCTCAGTGATAGAGCGCTTGCCTAGCACGTGTGAGGCACTGGGTTCCACTGGTTCAATCCTCAGCGCTGCAAAAAAATAAATAAAGCAACGGAATTGTATCTGTCTACAACAACAACAACAACAACAACAACAACAAAACCATCAAGAAAGCAGTGAAGAAACAATCAGGAAGAGTTTATCAACTTCTTCTTTAGTGCCTTTGAAAGAAGGAACATTGCAAGGCTTAAAGGGCACCCTTGCCCCTCGCAGGCCTGCTGCACAGGGAGTTCTGAGTCTTCCATCTTCCTTTTTAAATAAAATTTCTGGTTGCTTGCTTACCTCAGCGTTTGTGGTGTTCATTATTTCACTCTGTGGAACAGGAACCCCATTGCGACTCCTGCTTGAATAGCATCCATTTCTTGTTAGGAAAGCTTGGTGACCTGAGGGAAAACAAATCCTTCAGGAGTTAAGCAGTCACCTTTCCTTGTGTGCATATTCCCATGATGAATGGTGGGTTTATCTGTGTCAGTACAGTGGATTTATGGATGATGTTATCTAGACTTAACTACTTCTCATAAAATGGACACTTGGCTTAAGATTTCTGCAAAGAGATGGTGGGTAGAATGTAATAATAAGGCAAGTGTTACTGGACATGAGAAAAGGCTGTGGTATTGGTATTGCTTCCAGAACTTTCCTTCTCAGTGAAGTTACTAAGTACTTGTAGAAATACAAATTCATACCTACTAACCTGGTGACCCTAACTGTGTTATGTCGTGAGCTATTAGCTAATAAGAGAATAAAGCCATTATGATTTGAAAAAGACAACAAAGACATCTGCCATCTTTTTCATGGATCTAAAATCATGTACTATTCAATGCAATATCTTAAAAATGTTAATAAGCATAATGTAAGTGCTTAAAAGCTTCTTTTGAGGTTTCTTATTTAGCTATGGAGGGAGAGAGCAGCCTATGTCCAGGGGAATACTTGTTCTTCTCACTATAACAAGTACATGAGAAATAGTCCATGGAAAAAATTAAGTGACAAGGCTGTTAATACCATTTATGCACTGGCAAGTCCCAAATTTGTATTTCCATTCCAAATGCCTCCCTGGAACTCTTACAAGTGATTGGTTTTTTCACACCTACCCTGGATATCTAGTCTTTTGAAACATAACATGTCCAAACTGGGTTCTTCATACCCACCTTCTGTCCAACTGTCAGTCCTTTCTACCCCCATGAATGCCTACTGTATTGCTCAGGTGCTTAGGTTAGAAACTGTAGCACTCCATCTCCTTCCTCTCTTACCCTATATCCAAGTATTTCAGCAAATCTCATTAGTTCTACGTCAATCTTTTGATGTCTTGCCCTCTTACTATGACCATTGAGTCCAGCACTGGTCTGGACAATTAAAATTGGCCCTCTATTCCTGCCTTGTCCTGTGGCTGTCTACTCTCCATGGTGGATCAAAGAATTCTTTTTCCACCTAAGTCAGATCATGTCATGTTCTTCTGAGTACCTTCCAATGGCTTTCCACCTCCTCTAAAAAAATAATCCATGATCCTCACTCTAGCCTTCAAGTCCTACATGATTTCTCCCTGGCTGTCCTCTGACGTCTGACCCTACCACATCCCCCAACCTTACTCTGCCTCCACACGCACAAGCCTCCCTGTGGCTCAGCCTCTCCCAGCAAGCCTCAGGGTCTTCCCCTTGCTTCTGTCTCTGCTGACAAGCTCTTCTTCAAAATGAGGATAACTAACACCTCAAAGGTCATTGGAGAGGTCTTCCTCAGTATCTATAATAACTGGCCCTGTCACTCTCTGTCCCAATAGCTGTTGAATTTTCTTTAGAGCACCAACCTCTGACATATCTGCTGGTTCGACATCTGCAGATTCAAATAACCACTCTAACACACAATTACAACTCGCTTTAAAGGAAATCAAAATTTATTATGACCCAGATGTAAGTGACCATGGCCTAGAAATAAGATTCAAGTTACCCTGAATGATGTGTTCCACTGTGGAAGAGGTATATGAACTTTTCTAGTCACAGAACAAAAGAAACTGATGAATCAGTGTGCTTGCAGAATCTATCAATGGGGACCTGAGGGAGGCAGGCTGCTGCAGGGTGGGGAAATTCCTTCTAGAAGATTCAGATGTTACTGGGTGCATTGGCACTTGCCTCTAATCCCAGCGGCTTGGGAGGCTGAGACACGAAGATCACGAGTCCAAAGCCAGCCTCAGCAACTTAATGA
Organism: Marmota monax; assembly: GCF_021218885.2. Classification (NCBI taxonomy): domain Eukaryota; kingdom Metazoa; phylum Chordata; class Mammalia; order Rodentia; family Sciuridae; genus Marmota; species Marmota monax. The sequence goes on along the minus strand of NW_026693082.1, from coordinate 21,065,150 downwards.
GGCCCTAAGTACCTCAGTAAGACTCTGTCTCTAAACAAAATACAATAAAGGGCTGGGGACGTGGCTTAGTGGTGGAATGCCCCTGAGTTCAATCCCTGGTTACCTACCCCCCCAAAAAAAGATTCAGATGTTATTCTTCCCAAGGAGGGGAATGCTCTTCTGCAAGATTTAGATGTACTCTTTATTGCATTCTTAGCTTTAGGGTTGCTGGGGCCAAGAATTGTAACAAGCTTAGGTATACATTCCAAGAGTTTTATCTAGAAGTCCTGAGGATGTTTGGTCAGGGACAGAGGTTGATAATAACTGGTTATTAAAATGGGCTAAAGATAGCCCAAGATAACTGTCACTCTTGATCACCAAAATTCCCTCTCTCCACAGTCATGATATTCTGATCAACCAAGGTCAAACAGTCTGTAGGTCTTTAAAATAGATGCACCTTCCTCAACATCAGTTCACACCACAGCAGGGAAAACATTTGGAAAAAAATAAATTGAGTCTGAATATGTACAGACATCTTTCCTTGTCTATATTCCCTGAACAGTACAGCCTAATAACTGTTTCCATAGCTTTCACAGTGTACTGGGTATTATAACTAATCTAGGCATGGTACAAAGTCGGCAGGAGATGTATGTAGGTTATATGCGAACACCACATTTTATATTTATATTTATTTTATATTGGATACTTGAGCATCCACAAATATTTCAAATAGGAACTTAGAGAGGAAAAAAAAACCCTGAATCTCAAAAGAGACATGCTCATACACTGTTGTAATGCAGAACAAACAACTTAGGAGTGACCCAGCTCATGTCCTTGTGTTCCTGTCCTTGCCAGCATCTTGCTGATTGGCTGGCGAAAAAGCAATAAAAGGGCTGGGGATATAGTTCAGTTGGTAGGGGGCTTGCCTTGCATGTACAAGGCCCTGAGTTCCATGTCCAGCACCACACACACACACACACACACACACACACAAAGCAATAGAAGCAAGATGACCACAAGGCACCTGGAGGAATTACAGTGCATCAGAGCCTTTGATGATCAAGAAATGACCCTAGCCTCGTGATAGTAGTAAGATGCACACCCTTGGGTGGAGATTTAAGATGTTTATGAGACCTGCGATAAAGAAAGTAGCCTGAATAGAAAACATGAGGGCAATGGACAAGTGCAAGGAAAACTGGCACAAAACTGCATAACCCCACCCTGACTCCACCTCCAGTTCAGCCCCCAGCTACTGTCTCCTTGTTCCTCAGACCAAGAGGGGGCGACTCACTCTCTCTGAAATGGCCTGCAATCCCATTCTTGAGTGTACACTTTCCATTTACCAAAAACCTCTTTCTTTGCTACTCATAGCCGATGAGTCCTCAAATTCTTTTCTGTAACTGGTTAAGAACCTGGAAGGTCCCAGTAGAAGTCTCCTCTTCTCCTGGAGACCTTTTGATGTCCTGGAACCAGTCCCCAGACACTGAGAAACGACTATATTTTGATCTTTCAAATTTGTCACCTGTCTTCCCTTATAGGAACACAGCTCTGTGAAAACTTAATTTGTTCATGACTTCCTAAGCACCTAGAACAGTGGCTGGCTCGTACCAAGTGTTCCATAAATCCTTTTTGAATGATTAAATGAAATCAACATTCATCCTTAGCTAACAAATGATACTGGTAGATGAAGAGAAAATTCTGAAGAAACGAGTACAGAAATAAATCAAGAGCTGGGTGAACTTCAGATGTAGCTTCCACGTTGACAACAAAATATAAAAAATGCTGCTCTTCTGTGAACCAATTATAGAAAAACATGCTCCAAAAGATGTGTTCTCAATTGTAAATAACTTCTTTACTAGAGACAATGTTCTTAATGGAACAATGATTGAAATCATGTTGGCTGGAGTGGCTGCTTTGGTATTAAAAGAGAACGCTGGCTAGGGATACGGGCGTAGCATCACTCTGTGAAATTTATTCACTGTGTATTTATTTATTCATAGTCATAGGAATTTATTCACAGTCAAGCTATTCCTGCAGAGCTGTTGAAGCCAGAAATGCTCAATGAGCCTACAGGAAATCACAGATGCAATTAATCTGATTTTAAAAAGTGACAGAGTTGTATAAAATGTGAGGCTCTTTGAAGTAGTTTGTATCGAGATAAAAGAATGATCAGGAAAATCTCACTGCACCAAAAGTTTTACTTACTTCTTTTTACAAAAGAACCAGTCGTCCACCTTGGCTGTCCTTTTCTTATGGTGACAAGTGGCTGTCAACAGTGTGCTATTTAGTAGTCATTTTGAAAAGGAAAAAAGCAACATTATTTTTTGCCTTCTTGGTAGAAATGTTTTGTTGTTGTTGTTTGTTTTCTTTGAAAGAAAGATATCTTATGAAGACAGTGTCTCGAAAATGGATGCTTGGAAATATTTCTGTCATTCTGTGCTTTTATTACCTTGAATAGGTAAGATTACCCATGAAAAGTTTTGTATCTGTACAGTGAAGAAAGTTGGAAAGATACATATCTATTTTAAAATCTTCTAGAATAGTTTTAGGTGAGTTTTGAGACATTTGTCAATTTTTTTTAAATTTGACAAATGTCAATATTTTTTAAATTGAGATATAATTTGCATATCACAAAATCCCCCCCCCCTTTCAAAGTGTATAACCCAGTGGCTTTTAGTCTACTCACAAAGCTGTGAAGCTACTACCACTAACTCCAGATCATTTTCATCATCCCAACTTCTATGTACTGAAGTCTAACTGATTGACAACAGGAAAGATGGAAATCCACTGGGGGAATTTTGGCAGAAATTTTTGCATGCTTTGAAGATAGGACTGAATGATGAAAATTTAAAAGTCCAAGTTAACTTAACTTAGAAGCCAACTTTTGGTTTACTATGTAAAATAAGATTTTTAAAAAGAGAAAACCATATTTAATTACACTACTCCCACTAAATATATTACTAGTGATTATTTTTTATGAAAGCAAAGACTTTTTTGTATTATTAATGAATAAGATAAAACAACATTGCTTTAAGCAGTTCTTCATCTTTGTTTATTCTGTTAAAATTTCATTGGGGAGGTGAGTTTTAGAAGAGGATGCTATAGGAATACATTTTTTAAAAAAGCATCAAAACTCTAAATGAAGAAATAAACCTGTAAGAGTTTGTGCTCAAAATGTTTTACTGGTGGGATTTACTGTGAAAATGTTTTATGATGCTCAGGCTGTTGGTTATCTGTGATCCTATGTAATTCCTTGGTGTAATGTTCCAAATAATCTTGACTAGCTTTCTACTGGAATTTGAAGCATATTTAGTGTTCAAGGAAGCTCAGAGAATTTTTAGCTGACAGAAACTAGTTTATGCACCACAGTGGCAAAGCAGATTCAAATGCATCTCAACTTTAATTAGGCACAAATTGCATGTTTGGCACAATGCAAAGGACTCATGCTCAGCTTATTTCATGATTATTACAAATTGTAGAGTGGGAATGGTTGACTTGTTTTATAGATGAGGAGACTTTGAGTGTGAAGGGGGAAGTGATTTGTCTGTGACCACAAGGAAAAGTGTGGGTGAGTCAAATCCAGGACTTCTGACTCCAAGTTCATTGCTCCCTCTTCCCCTCTATAAAGGCAGTATTTAGAGTGCAGAATGGGGGCTCATGGTCTATCTCTGACACTTTCTAATGAGTGACCTCAGACAGGTTACTTAAGTTTGTGCCTCAGTTTCTGCATCTGTAAAGTGTGCCCAAAGGTAATAGTACTATCTTACAGAATTGTTGAGAAGATTAAATGAGACTTAAAGGGCTTGTGATACCTAGTACCAGTAAGCACCTAATGAATACTAGTTGTTATCATAGCTCTTCTTTCCTCAAAGAAGATTTGTTAAATATTTTTTTAGTTATACATGGGCACAATATCTTTATTTTGTTTATTTATTTTTATGTGGTGCTGAGGATCAAACCCAGGGTCTCACATGAGAAAGGCGAGTACTCTACCGCTGAGCCACAACCCCAGCCCCCTCAAAGAAGATTTTGAGGAAATTTTGCAATCTAGTTAGATTATAGTAATTTTGAGAGCAAGAGATTATATCTAATTTTTTCTTTCTTCCTTTCTTCTCCTTTCTTTTCCTTATCTCTACCCTCAAGCATAGTGCTTTGCCTGGAAATGATACTCAGGTGTTTATTAATGGTTTCAGTTCTATGGAACTTTTCAGTCAACAAGTATTTATTGACTATCCCCATGGGTGAAGGCTGCCCACCAGTTTTGAAGTCCTTTACCTCTTGTATTGTCTGATATTGTCATTACCACAACCTTAAGTTGTAGGGACACTGACGCTCATTCAGTTGCCAAAGAAACTGAGATACAGCACAGTTGGTGGCTGATGTCACACAGCTAACTGGGTATGGGAATGGGGTTCCAGTGTAGGCATAGCACGTGCTTCTGAACTCCCCAATGATGGTGTCCAGGTGTGAAGGTGAACATTTCCGCTGATGTTTTATCCCAAGTGTTGATCGTTCCTCAGACACATTTTTTTCAGAGATCTGAACCCACTGTAAACTTATTGGGGAAACTGAGCACATGAGACATTTGTTACTTCTTGAAGAAATATTTTAATCAATTTATGTGGCCCTATCCACATATAGACAGTCTGGCTATCTGGTAAGCACTCCATTATTAAGGAGCAGTTAATGAACAGTTTGTTTAAGGGACTGCACACATAGCTCATTTGATGATTTTTCATTTTATTCAGATTAAAATGTACAGAATTGCATAAATCATGATTATAGTTGTCTTAAAAAGATGGCCTTCACTTTTGCCACCAGTGGTTCAAGTGCAGTGGAGACCCACTTCAAGGTCAAGTATCATCTCAGAAGAGGAACGGAGACTTCCCTAGTTGGCTCTTTTGACCTTTTCCAAACAGAATTAGCATTTCCTCGAGACTAAATGCCTTTTCCATTGGATATCTTTTGATAGAATTTCACAGTTGGATCAATTGAACAAATTACCTAGTGTTAGGAAAAAGTCAGAACTTTGGGGGAATTTTTTAGTAACTCTTGGGTTTAGAAGGAAAGTTCCCTAAGCAATGTACACAGTTGTAGAGGCCCTCGCATTTGGATGTGATTTATAGGGACCAGTCCTGCATGTGATCTCTTTTCTGATTTCACAAAGAGGTATTTACTCTCAAAAATTATCTCCGGAACTTGGGAATGACATATGTCCTACTTTATAGCACCTTCTACCTCTAGTGGTTCCTTCAGTATTCCTACAAATGTGAGTGATTCTTCTACTTTATAACAATCACTCACCTCAACCAGGTCCTCTGGATGGCTGCCATTCTTTTTTCTTACTTTCTTCCACTCTCAGAATTTTTAACAGTTGGTCTTTATTTATTGTCGGATGGACTCATTGACATCCTCTCTTGCACTCTCTGGCTGCTGCCTTCCACTTCCTCAGAAGGCAAGAGCTATCAGCCTGTCCCAAGAGTTTGCCCAAAGCCTTACTGTACTGGGGCTGCTCCACTCAGCAGCAGCAACTACTCTCAGCCTTAAATGGTAAAAATGACCAGTATTTCCAATTAGATTGTGCAATTTGGAGATGACAGTATGGGGATAATTTACACCCACTTTCCTATTTCTTTCTCCACCAATGAGAAGGAAAGAAAGGTCAGAATAACCCCCATGCCCACCTCTGCCTCCTGGATATAAAGCTGCAGCTTGTGCGACTCTCTGGGGAAGGACACAGAGCCCTGGGCTCCCTGTTGGCCCTCTTGCTTGTCGAATCTCCCCATGTGTTATATCATGAGGCAGCTGCAGGTGAGGAAAGCCTGGAGAGACACAGATCCACACGTGCCCTTTCCTTTGTCTCTGCTCTACCTGTCTGTTCAGATTAGAAGCCCGTGAAGCAAGTCGGCTTCTGTGCTCTGTGCAGCGCCCACCCACGGCAGATGCTCATGGGTATGTGGATGATTGATGATGGTGTTAATCTGAGTAATAACAGACATTGGGAGCCTGATCTCACGGAAGCTTCTCAGTACTGGGTTATGAATGCACAAGTTCTACAGAGGAGGAAGAAACCCAGCTAATGGGCAACTGTAGATGCCAGTACCAGGGTGGTCCAGGTTAAAATGCTCCTCCCTTGAAAAATAAAAAGCACATCAATTTAACAAGTAAGAAAATAAACAAGCCCTTGCACGAGCTACGCAATCAAGCCTTTTTTGACACCACACCAATAGAAGCCCCAATTACTTGTCAGTTGCTGGAGAATGGAGTCAAAAGGAATGAGACAGTTTTGTACGGGGGAGCCCCTCCCAGACCTCCATTCCTGGTGACATCTACCTTTCCCTTGTGCTTTGAACAGCTCTTCCCACTGTAACCCAGAGCATGTGCAAGTGCTTCTGTATGATGTCTATCAGGGAAGACAGAAGTCTGTTTTCAGACAGCATAGGAATTAATAACACTTGGAGAAACAGGGAACCAGTGTTGGTGAGGATGTGGAGCATTCAGAACTCCTCTCTCGGTGGGAATGTGAAGTGGTGCAGCTGCTATGGAAAGTAGTGTGCCGATTCCTCAAAAAAGGAAGAATGAAACGGTGATGTGATCCAGCAAGCAATTCTGCTTCTGGATACAGATCCCAAAGAATTCAAAGCAGGATCTCAAGGCGATGTTTGCATGCTCATGTTCCTGGTAGCATTATTCAAAATCGCCAAGAGGGGGAAACAACCCCAATGTCTATTGAAGGAAGAGTGAATAAACAAAATGTGGTCTACACATATAGTGAAATATTATTCAGTCTTTAAGAGGAAAGACATCCTGTCATGTGCTACAACATGGATGAATCCTAAAGCCATCATGTTAAGTGAAGTCACAGATAGACCAGTCACAGATGGACAAATACTCTGTAATTCCCCTCCTATGAGATTTCTAATAGAGTCAAAATCAGGGAGATGGAGAGTGGAAAAGGAAAAGGGGTTGCTCAAGAATGAGGGAGGGGAGAGGGGGAATTAGTGGGTAATGCAAGTTATGATTTGCAAGATGAAAATGTCCTAGAGATTTATTTCACAGTGGAGTGAATATACTCAGTGTTACTGAGTTGTACACTTAAAAAATGGTTAACATGGTAAATTGGTAAATTTAACATTATATATTTATGATCATGATTTCAAAATTTTAAAGACTTTGGGGAAGTTCCTTTGTAAAAAGAAAAATTATTTTAATGTACTTAATCAGATTTCTGGTTTTTCTATAGGTCTATCTTTTGAACTTTAATATATTGAATTTTCTTACAGCAAGATTTTCTTGTAACTGGGGTGTGGGAGACCCAAGTGGGCTGTCCCACTGTCTCTGAATCTGCCGGTCTACCACTCCTTTCCAACCCTGAACAGCAAAATAATGCAGGAGCGGGATTCTCTGGATAAGAGGCTTAATATACACAAGAGGGCTTTCACTAATAATTGTTATGGAGGTGAACCGTTTGACAGAATTGAGACCAGAAGGACTGGGCATTGTGGTCTTAATGTAGTTTCTACATATGGTCCAATAAATATAGATATTTGACTATTGCCCCTGGTTCCTGGCATAGAGCTTCTAACCCCTGTGGAATTTCCTGATAATGGAGTGATTCTGGGAGAATGGGGGATGGTTGCCAAAGGAACCATCTTGGTTGGTTGGTTGGTTCCTAACCAAGTGATTACAGTTGGAATTTTCAGCATCTCCCATCCTGAGAAGAGGGGAGGGGCTTGATTGAGTTAAATTATTAATGGCCAATGAGTTAATTAACCATGCTAATGAAATGAAATATCCACAAAATAACTGGGTTTAAGGAGCTTCGGGATTGGTGAGCACATGGAGATGCTGGGTGTATGGCATGCCCAGAGGAGACTTGAATGATGAACACCCATCTCTCCAATGTCCTGCTCTGTACACCTCCTTTCACAGTCTATTCCTGTGTTGTATCCCTTGCAATAAAATTGTAATCAAAAGTAAATCATTTTCCTGATTTTTGTATGCCATCCTAGCAAATTGCTGAACCCAGGGAAGAGGAGGTGGAAACGCCTGATTTATAGCTGATCAGTTGGAAGTATAGGTGAATTAGACCTGCGATTGACATCTGAAGTGAAGGCAGTCTTATGGGACTGAGCTCCTGACTTCTGGGATCTGACACTAACCCTGGGAGCTAATGTCAGAATGGAATTGAATTGTAGGACACCCAGTTGGTGTCAAGAAACAGCTCAGACTGTATTTCCTCCCTGGGTCTTGGCAGAGTTTGGTTTGTGTTTGTTTCTTCCTTCTTAAGTGATCCAAATGCAGGTGGAAAGAAGTTACAAGTCTCCACCTAGCCTGGCAGTGAGGATGTGAATGGCAACCAGGATGACCAAACAAGGCCAAGTGTTTGGGCAATTATGTGTCACGCTGACCCTAACTAGCCATGTGATCACAGCCAGCACAAACTCTTCTTGTTTATCAGATGCATCATTCTTGCCTATAGTGCTCAGAGAAAAACCATGAACCCTGAAAAACACCATATTGTTTTGTGATGTCACCTCTGGAATGTTCTGAGTGTTTTGGTGACCAGCTTCTGCATAGGACCTATACCTGGCACCTTACATTGGTATGACTTTTTACTTGAGATAGAAATAATAGTCTTAGGCAAGGGAGTAGGTATAGCCATCTCTGAAGCCATCTTTGAAGCCATCTCTGCTTCAAAGACTTTCAAAAGGCTTTTACGTCAACTACAATCCCTGTCTTAATTTCTGTTCAGACATCAACAAAGCATCTAATCAGATAGATCCATATCTCCAGACTCAGATTTTCATAATTTACATAATACACAAGAAGGGAATAGATGAACAGACAGTCATTATATATTTCGGGTGAGCAGTTGAGGCCCAGAGTGGGTTGGGAAGTGGAAACCTTCTTGTTTTCTCTTTTCCACAGCACTCAAGGCCAAACTTTACAAGAAAAAAAGGCACCAGATATGAGAGCCTAGAAACCCCCACCAATGTGGTTCTGCCTCAGGTATGGATAATCACAGAAGGATGTAGCCCATCGATTTTAGGCATAATAACCCTCCTCTTTAGAGATTCTAGCAAGATGTTGTAGAATAAGCAGAGAAATTAGGCCATTGGATTCCAGTTGTGATAGATGCCCCCCGCCCCCAGCTGTGGGCTTTGGGGATGCCACATGGGCTTGGGATCCTTGAATGTGGAGGCTGGGTAGATGAGCCACCTGAAAGTCCTAACCTTTCAAGTTTCTATCATACTCAGAAATAACCCAACCCTCTCAAATGAGATCCTTTGCTACAGGCTGTTGTGTAACCACTCTGGATTTCCGAGGTGAATTACAACTTGAACTTGACATCAAATGTGTAAGAATGAATCCATGAGGAGAAAACCTAGTACTCATACTAAGGGATGCAGAGTCATTTAGGGTTATGGAGATAATTAAGCCTGGTTATGTGCCAAAGACAGAATGTAAGAGGGATGGGCATGTTCTATTGTTGTTGTTTTGTGTGTGTGTGTGTGTGTGTGTTTGTTTTCTGAGGCCAACAAATTGTTGGAGTCCTGGCAGTCTAGAGATTCTCAGGTCTCCTCCCGCAAGCAGCTGTTTCCTTGGTGTGGTCCTTGGGGTTGGATTGTTTCTACTGCTGCTATGTCATAAAGGGGTTGGCCTTGCTTTCTCCAGAGTCACCTAAGGCCCCATTGGAAGACCATGGCCATGCAACCAGAAGGGTTGAAATGTAGGATGGAGGAATCCAATGCAGAGGTAACTATCTGAAAGGTTTGTCCAGGGACACACAAGGAGGACAGTCGCCCGTGGGCATTCTATGTTTACAATTAGAACCATCCCGGCAAATATGTTCAATGGGAGGCAAATATACAGGACAAGAAGACATCCTGGATGTTTGTTGTCACATCATCCTTATGGCTTTGTATGCAAGGGCCACTTTTCTGTTTCAGCTCATGACGCGTAGCCCTCATATTAGATGATTTCTCCTGATCTTTTGACAAGATGGTAACAAGCCGCAGAAACATTTTTAGTTCTGATTGTTTCTGCTTGAAACACACATTGAGCTCTGTTGGCCACTACTTCCTCCCTGAGGGTGGGTGTTGACCTGTGGTTCCTTCATAGTCCACATAAACCAATCTTTGCTCTGCTAAAGGACAGGCAGAGAATGTCAACCTGGGCGTAGGGATAAGAAGAGAATTTGATCATGTGATAGAGATGGGAAGTGGAAACCTTCTTGTTTTCTCTTTTCCACAGCACTCAAGGCCAAATTTTATAAGAAAAAAAGACACCAGATATGAGAGCCTAGAAACCCCCACCAATGTGGTTCTGCCTCAGGTATGGATAATCACAGAATTATCCATTTCTCCTGTTTCTCTCCCTGGGAGCTTTCCAGCTCCCAGGGAGAGAAATAGGCTCTGTAGTCAAAGAGGAAAAAAAAATCCTCTAAGAAGGCTAGAGCTTTTTCTGGGGTGGCTCACTTTCTGTATTGCCAAACCTGGTGCAGTTGATGGGGTCTTAGAGGGCAGAGGGCCACGGGATGAGGGGATCTCTGCTGTCTGGGTGTGCGCACCCCACACGAACAGATGTGGCCTCAGGCTTACATGCCAGGATGCTCTGACTGGGTCTCTGGGGGAGGGGAGTGATATCTCTATACAGATGATCTGAACCAAACAAGAGGGACTGATGTTCTTGCTATACCTCCATCAATGAGATGGCATGCAGCTTAAGGGAAAAGGGTAAATCTGAGAAACCAGGAGAGGAAGAAATATTGACTGAGCACTGATGACATTGTGTGTCAGGGCCAGGGCCATGCCGGTGAGTGGTAGAGATTTTACAGATATGGGAAGCCCAACAGGGATGGCAGAGCTGGAATAGGAGCATCCTTTCTTCTCTGTCACCTGGCTGGGCCAGGTTGGGTCTGAGATTTGTAATTCCTGTCTAGTTTTTAAGAGCAAGTGTCTCCCCTCTCCCAATCTTTTTTAAAAAACTTCTTTCCTCTTGATTTTTTAAAATTAATTTTTAAAATTTATATATGACAATGGAATGCATTACAATTCTTATTACACATACAGAGCACAATTTTTCATATCTGGTTGTATACAAAGTATGTTCACACCAATTCATGTCTTTATACATGTACTTTGGATAATAATGTCCATTACATTCCACCATCATTTCTAACCCCATGCCCCCTCCCTGTCCCTCCCACCCCTCTACCCTATCTAGAATTCATCTATTCCTCCCACACTCCCATTCCCCACCCCACTATGAGTCAGCCTCCTTTATATCAGAGAAAACATTAGGCATTTGGTTTTTTGGGATTGACTAACTTCACTTAGCATTATCTCCTCTAACTCCCTCCATTTACCTGCAAATGCCATGATTATATTCTCTTATATTGCTGAGTAATATCCCATTGTGTATATATGCCACATTTTAAAAATCCATTCATCTATTGAAGGGCAGGTAGGTTGGTTCCACAGTTTAGCTATTGTGAATTGTGCTGCTATAGACACTGATGTGGCTGTGTCCCTGTAATATGATCTGTGTCTAATAGAGAAAAAAGTAGATCCTAATCTCCATCATGTGGGATTAGGCCCCAACTTCCATAATAAGATTCCTTTGGTATAAGAATCAAAATTAAGAATCAATAAATGGGATGGACTCAAACTAAAAAGTTTCTTCTCAGCAAAAGAAACAATCTGCAAAGTAAGTAGAGAGCCTACATCTTGGGAGCAAAGTTTTACCCCTCATACATCAGATAGAGGACTAATCTCTAGGGTACATAAAGAACTCAAAAGCCAAGCACCAAAAAAAACCCAAATAACCCAATCAATAAATGGGCCAAGGTCCCCTCCCCCAATCTTAACAGCTAATTCCAAGCTCCCTGTGTGTATCTGCCCTGTGCAGTTTTGAGACCAAGTCCATGGGTTTGGGGGAAGGAAGGGCAACAGCAGCTCTGCCTCCAAGAAGCAGCTCTGGCAGTAGCTCCAGTCCTGCTGGGCATCTGGGCTTCTCAATCAGACTGTAAATGCGTATGACTCAGGATTTGTTATCACCCTTAGGTCTTTTCAAGTCTTATTGATTTCCCATTTTTCTTCCTCACATTAAATATTTGTGTTTTCTGATCTATTTCCCTCCAGCACATTAACTTGCAAGTCATGAGTGTTATTTCCTGCCCAAGTGAACTGATCTCCTGGTTCCTCTTGCACATAATGATGTGGTGCTCACAGGTTCTCTGACTTCCCCAGTGAGCACTGGCTGGGAATTTCATTAAGTGCTGTTTACTCCTAGATCATTAATGAAGGATCTCTAACCAGGCCAGAATGAGCTCTGATGGCACCTTCCAGTGCCCCCCTGCTCCTCTCCTGGCTGTCTTTTCTCCCCATTTTTTTGGGCTTGTTCTTTAGAAGTGACGGGATCCCTCTGACAGTACCAGTATCTCTGCCAATATGAATAACTTTTCAGGGAAAGATTTCAGGACAGTCTGTGTTAAATGATTAGTGAAAACTACCATGTATAATCTCTTCTTTATTCTCTTTTTTGCTACAAGTGTTGTAATTCTATCAAAATCAGTCATGTTGACCTGGTGAACTATACTTTTACCTGTTAGAATTTATTAAAACAAATATTGACTTTATCAAAGGACTTGGGGAGGTAAGTTAATTTTTTAAAATGGTAATGAGACTCAGTCAGTTATGTCATCTCATTTGCAAATTGGTAGCATGTTTGGCATTATTTCATTTCAGGATCTGAGGACCTTTCCACTCTATAAGCTTTAGAAGTACCCAGGATGACTAAATGTTCTCTGCTAGTAACCTTCAGTAATGGAGGTAAAATAGATGTTGAAAAACTTGGTCAATAGACTTTGATTTTTCCTTGAGTGTTTGAACATCTCTTCTGGGTTGTGGTAGGAGTAGAGAGAACTTCAAGATGTGTATCAGTCCATTTTCTATTGCCATAACAAAATACCTGAGATCGAGTAATTTAGAAAGAATAGAGGTTTATTAAGCTCATAGTTCTGGAAGCTTAGAAGACCAAAAGCCAGTGAGGATCTTTTTGCTGCCTCCTAACATGGCAGAGAGCATCATATGGCAAGACAGAGCAAACTAGTCACAGAGAGCTCACCTTCATAAAAAGTCACTCCTGCTATAATCCTTTAATCCGTGAATGAATTAATCCATTCATGACCCAATCACTTCCCAAAAGTCCCACCTCTCAAAAATGATTAGCCCATTATTTGGGGGTTTAAGTTTTCAACACATGAAATTTAGGAGACACATTCAAACCATAGCAGTCCATGTCAGCTAAGCCTGGCTAATCACCGTACAGTCCCATCCCCAAAGTAATTCCACCCTGGAAGATCCCACTCACAAGAGTCCTGTTCCTTAGAAATCCTGTAGCACCAATAGGAGACTCCGTTCCTCTTGGCTCCCTTTGCCCTTTTCCCCTCTCCTTTCCATGAGCTGCTCTTTTCTATACTCTCACTATCCCTGAGGCTAGTGATCTGACCGAGGCATATAGTCCTTGGGGATTTCAAGCATTTCCCTTCTAGGATCACTCCCATTTAAAAGGAGATGCCAGGAAGGGGGCCAAACCTACACTGAGAAAGAATTCTTGAGCATAGGTGGGATTTCAGACATCTACATGGGCACAAATTGTGCCCAGGCATCTTCTTGGGATCATCAGCATTAAGAGATTATTTGGTCACAGCCACTTTGATGCTGAGAACAGGGTTTTGGTTGCTTTTCCAACACCTGATGGAAAGGTATAATAAGTTGTCCCTGTCCTGTAGCCACTTAATGTCTTATTCTTCCATGAAGGGAGACAACCCTTTTCTTCCCCATCTACTGGGTCTCTGTCCCTGTGTGAGAGAATTTCCCAGAGACCAGGAAGGAGCTGATCCTTTCCTTTGTGGGAAACTTGGACCATATGGCCATAGGCTCTGCCTCTTATCCTTCTCAGGGTGTTTGAGAAGGTTTATTTGGGCACAGACCTCTTCTCAGGGCCTGACTTATCAGGGCAGATTAGCTCAGTCCAGGGAACCAACCCAATGACCACTGACACTGGTCGAGAAAACCTACTGAAAGGAACTGGCTGCAAACATAGACTGAGGAGGCCTGCGATTCATACCTGCATGTGTTTGCTTAGCTCAGAGGCTCACATTGTGGAAAAGTCTCTTGCAGAAAAATATACTCAGCATTTGCAACAGTGGCTCAGGCCAGGAGATGTTAAATCTTACCAGTAGAGCTGACTGTGTGTTTGATCTTTGTGACATCTTGCCTGCCCCTTGTCCTCTTACAACCCCAGGAAGTAGACACCAGCTTTGTTTAGGCTTATTTGGGGGGGTGACACTCAGAGCAGCTAAGAGATTTTCTGAGGAGTACTCAACCACAGGAATTGGAGCTCAAAGATATTGGAAATTTGGGGATTTTACTGTGATTGGATTACAGGCTCAAGATGATGAAATGGATAGCTGGCATGCTGTGGGCAGAGGCAGCTTCTTTCAAGGGAAGCACACAGAGGGACCTGGGAGTTTGTGGAATTCACAAGGTAGCAAACTCCACTGTTGGAGATTTTTACATCATGCAATCACATCCCTGCACTAGGATTATTTTAAAGTTTTAAAATTTGAATTGAGGGTTGGGGTTGTGACTCAGTGGTACAGCACTTGCCTAGCATGTGTGAGGTACTGGGTTTGATTCTTAGCACCACATAAAAATTAATTAATTAATTAATTAATTAAGGTTCCTCAACAACTAAAAATAAATTAAAAAAATATGAAATGAAATGGGGATATAGCTTTATCAAATACACTTCATTATCCTTTAGGGCAAATGAACAGTGCTGCCATAGGGTAGCTCCCAGGCTTATGAGAACCTTTTCAGGGTATTCCAAGGAATTTTTAGGAGCATAGAACTCTTTTCAGATCCTTTGTTGTTTTTCCAAGACAAAAGAAATGGCCACTTTTGGAGGCCCAAAAATAACAGAATATGAACAGTTTCATAGAATCTAGTCTAATATCTCCTCCCATTTTTCAGTGCATGTTGGTCAATTCATTCATCAGCAGGGACACATTAAGCCTTCACTGTATGTCAAATCTATAGTTTTAATTCTCAGGACTAGGAATGTCTAAAATAAATAAATAAATAAATAACAAGTTACTGTCTTTAGAGAATTTCAATTTATTTATAGAAATAAATGGGGAGAACAGGATGTATGAAAACTATTGGAATGATGACAACACATGCAAAATAAAATACTTAGCCATTATGAAGTGCTAGAATGGGCATGGATTTTGGAGTGAAATGTACTAATGTTAAGACCTTGCTCCACCCCCTTGTTGGCTATGGGATGCTAGGTAGAAACATCTCAGATCTTTGGGTAAGATATTGCATATGAATAAAGAAAGCCATTAGCATATTGTTAGACATATAATAGTCACTCAGTGTTATTTCCTTTAGCTTGTTGTGTGCAACCTTCCTCTAAGGAAATATTAAGCAACTGCTTGTGAATGTAACAACTATTCTTTACAAAGAAAATATATTCTTTCTTTTTATTTTTGAATTCTACAAAAAATTCTCTGAAATAAGTAGGTTGGGATAGACAGCGGTATGAGTTGTACGCGGCAATGTTAGTGAATGGCATCTCCTAGAGTCAGGCACTGTATAACCTGCAAAAATACATGGGGTGTGTTAGTCCCCTCATTTTCTAGACATGGAAAGTGAGGCACAGAAGTTAGATGACTTTGTCAGGGTTATGCACTCAGACAGTGCAGAGCCAAGAGTCTCTTCAGGTGTTATTATGTCCTAACTTGCTGCGTACATTAACGCACTTTAACCTCTAATTTTCACCAAGAAATAACTGATGCTATTCACTGATTTTTCAAATTGACTGGAAGTTTCTTGAGATCAAGACCTGTGAGCTCGGAACACAGTAGATACCAACTTTAATGTTAATCAACAATGTGGAGAAGAGTTGATGAAATAGCATTCTAAGTGGGAGTATGATTAAGGTGAGGAATTTTCAAAAGGCCAAGAAAGAGCTCCTCTTGGAGGAAGAATTCCAGCTAGCTCTGATTGGAATTGGAGAAAAAACACAAGACAGAATGAATTTGCTTCGACTCAATGTTTCTCCAAAGTTTAATCCTGAATTCTGTCATATCTGAACAGACTTGCAATTTTTTTCCTTAAAGTTTCTCATTTTCAGAAAAAGAAATGATGCTTCTTTATTTTAGTGCCTCTTAATAATATCCATAGAATTCTGAATTTGTTAAAATAAGCTATTTTTCTTCTAATACCCATTCAAATAAATGCACACCTGATAAAGTTTTAGAGGTATTTAAGTGTTCTAAGAAGTCAAGCCATGAGGCAGCACTGGATTTGACCACTAACTGGGTCCCTATGGGATAGGAGGAAAGATAGTAGGGCTCATTTGTAAGGGAAGGATTTGGTTCTCTGATGAGAAAGTAAAGGGGACCTATTTAGCCTGTCAGCCTTCTAGATTAAGTGTTGTGGGTATGGGACAAGGAAGGCACCAGGTCTGCTTGGGAAAAGCTGGCCATTGAAGGGCAAGGACAAGATGTCAACAAGGATGCTGGGGCCCCAGTTATGCCAATCAGCAAATATGGCTCCAGGAGACCAGAGAAAGTGAGACCAAAGTTAGAGGTCGTGTTTCCAATCCCTCATCATGTAGCAGTGTAAAACAAGGCTGCAGTGTAAGAGAATATGACCAAGGTCAGTTTATGGTGTGCATAAGGACAAGGGTCAAATACCCAGGTTTTCCAGAGCTGGGGATCTGCCACATGTTAATATTCTATTGAGAATATTTCTATTGAGGGGCCAGTTGGAAAGTCCTTGAGTACCTAGTTCAGTGTGTGCCTAAGGAAAAAAAGAAGCTCAGTGACATGATTGAAAGGCCAGCATGGATATAAACAGGAACAGATATAAAGCCTTAGTGGATGCTGATTAGTGAGCATCCTCTTTGGATGCTCAGTTGGATCAAGAAGAGCATCTCTGATTGAAACAAAGCAACTATTAAAGAGAAATTATGAGACAATTAGGGAAATTTGAACATCAACTTAGTATTTGATGATATTAAGGGAACATTGCTACATTTTAAAGGGATGATAATGATGTGGTTCTGTGAAATGATGCACATTGATGCATTTATGAATAAAAACATGATTTCTCTTTGCATTAAAATAATCATGTGGTGGGGGATGGTTGTGGAACAAGTGTGGCCTTGATTTGATTGCTGGTGAAGCTGGGTAAGGAGTAAGTGGAAATTTATTTGATCATTCTTTCTCCTTTCATATATGTTTGAAATTTTCCATAATAAAAAGTTGAGGAAAACCATCTTGATTCTCAAGTTACTGGAAGTCCTTTGGCAAATCCATGGTAATTTCCCAAGTGTGTGCTTTATACATGTAAGTTCTGGGAACCAGAAGTGGGGGTTTGTGTCTAATCCAGTGTAGTAGGGCTGGTTATAGACTTCTCTGAGTTTCAGTCTGTCTGTAAAATGGGAATACAGGTTGAGTATACCTTATGTATAATACATGGAAACAAATGTTTCAGATTTTGGATTTTGTAAAATTTTGGAATATTTGCATATATACAATAAGATATCTTGGGAATGGAACCCATGTCTAAACACAAAATAAATTTATGTTTCACATATATTTTATACATATGTCCTGAAGATCATTTTATACAATATTTTTAGTGGGCCCATATTTTGACTGCAACTTTTATTGCATGAGATCAGGTGTGGAATTTTCCACTTGTGGCATCATGTTAGGGTTCAAGAAGTTTTGGATTTTGAATTTTTGGATTAGGAGTGCTCAACCTATTATAATATTTTATGTGCCAGTGTTGTGAGGATGAAATGAATTCTGTATGGAGAATGCTCACCTCAGGATCTTGTGTCTCGATATTTGTTTCCTACTTCCTTTTCCCTCTCAGAACTGGGATAGGCACTAAACTACATCTTCTCATGGTAATATCTTCAGGAGTTAGATCTTGCTGAGATAGAGCCTTGCATGCGTTCTGGTGCAAGAATAGAGAGGTATTTCCTTACTTGGCCTTGGCTAGTCATCCCAGAAATCTGGAATTCAGGGGCCTTAAACTTTTATTGGAAAATAGTCTGGACTATCCACAGTGAGGTTCATTCTGATCACAGACTCAGCCACAGGAGTCCTTTATGCTTCCCTAATTGAGAAATGTGAAAACCATGGAGGCTAAATTTATTGAAATGAAATAAGGTTCTGCTTAAAGAATGCCCTTGCACCTTTGCTACCTGGAAGATTGAGCTTACTTTTACTGAGTTAATGATATGTACTTATTGCAAAGTTAATGGTATAGAACTGTGTCTTCTATTTATCTAGCTTTTTGCATCTTAAAGAATTCTAACTTTATATGCTGTGTAAATTGCCTCTCTCTCTCTCTCTCTCTCTCTTTCTACACACACACACACACATACACACACACACACACTGCAGATAATTTGTTTTCTACCTTCTGTCTCTGTAAAATTGTGAAAATCACCCAAGAAATGAGGAGTTGATAATATCTGGAAAGCATTTTTATGTACTTGCATGAAATGCTTTGGATGGCTTTAGAAGTAACTATCGTGATCTTATATTTATTTAATTCATTGTTGCCATGGTTGTCTCTTCTCCAGTGTGTATTACACCTGTTCACGTCTTTCTGAATACATCTCATAGTTCTTGCACTATTAAAATCTGCTTTTCTCAATGATAATAATATCTTACATTTCTAAGGCACTTGGTAATTTAAAGAACATTTTTGTCTCTGTTATTTGCTTAGTTCATAACAGTGGTGTTGTGAACTAAGCAGGGTACATATTATTATCTGCATTTTACAGATATATTTCATTGACTTTTTTTTTAATAGTATAGGGGATTGAACCCAGGGACTCACATATACCTGACAAGTACTCTATCACTGAGCTATATCCTCAGCCCATCATTGATTTTCCTTGTTAATATTTTTTTTAGTTGTAGATGGACCAATACCTTTGGTTTTTATTTATTTTTATGTGGTGCTGAGGATCAAACCCAGTGCCTCACACATGTGAGGCAAGCACTCTACCACTGAGCCACAACCCCAGCCTCCATCATTGATTTTTAATGTTGGAAGGTGCCTCTAGGATCACAGAGGTTGATTCGCTATATTTTACTGGTGAAAAATCCAAGTCTCAGAGAATGTGAGACAACCTCCAGCTTCGAACTGCTCACCAGTGACAGAACCTGAACCAGGTCTTGGCCCCTCTCTCTTTAATCTTGCTCTCTTAGAGGTGTCCAAACCGCGTCATCCAGAATCATGTAAGGGAGCTGGTTAGAAATGGAGATTTCTGGCCCCCACTTCAATATGTTGAATTAGATTCCCAAATGGAAGGCTCAGAAATCTGCATTTAAAACTCATTCAGATTATGCTTGGAACTGCAAAAGCCATTAAGCTTTGCAGATCCGGGTCCTCTTTTTATGCTGTAGTTTTGAGGTTCATGGCCACCACCATGAGAGCCTCTTTATAAATTCCTTAGTGCCCTTTGTGTCTTCATTCCTACGGGTCCAACTCTCAGCACTCAGTGATCTGTCTGGGATGGTGCTCGTCTCTCCAAAATGAGCAGCTAGACTTTGTTTTGAGCCCTGCACTGTGTTGAGGGCTGAGATGGATGTTTAAAGGGCAGTGGTCAGGACAGACTCCAAGATGCTAAGAGAGGAGGATGAACCTGAGTGGTCCAGAGGAGAAGGGAGGGGGTGATCAACATCACCCCATCTTAAACACAGTGATTTGGATAGCTATCAGGGTGATTCATGCTATCCCTCTGCTCATGCCAATTGCAAGCATACACCTGTAGCTGGGGTAGCTTGAGAACAATATTTGTTCTTTTAGGGTGACAGAAATGTGACAGAATTCATGCTTAGTGATTTTGTGCATGATCTTTTTTAAGACTTCAAATATCTCTGAATCAAGGAGGTACCATTATGTCCCACTTTGAAACTGTCGCTCAAATTACTTGATTAAATTCTTGTGACTGATAAGTGGTAAGTCCAGCACTGTAAATATTTGGTTGCTTCTAAAATCGATACTTTAGCCTCCACCATATACATCTGAATCACATTAACCTCTAATTAATATGGATTTTATATTTGTACACTTGCCTATTCACCAAGATTTGCTTGTAACCCCAGAATCAATACTTATAGCACTTCTATGGCCATTGGACATACAGAGTAGTGCATGTGGTCTGTAGCAGAGACTCCAACGTGGGGACTTCTTGTTTGAACTCTCATACTGGAACATAGGGCTCTTTAGGTAGAGTTGAAGGTGCTATCTATTGTCCCTAATCACAAGAAGCCTTTGATGGAGAAAACACGGTGTTTGTTAAGTCTTGTTCCAGCATGAATGACGGTGCTGTTAATGATGTGCTCCATCTTAACGAATCAATCAAACATATTCATTAAGACATCTTTAAACAGAAACACACATAAAACAAGGTTATGTATTGATCAGTTGTAACTAGAGGCTCACAGGAACCTAGTCCTGCACTTCCCCTGGGGACAATGGTTCAGAATTTATCAATTCAAGGTTGGAGATGACTTTATACAACAAAACTACCAAGAATAACAAGGGTTGGCTCTATTTCCTTGTGAGGACCCCAGGAGGCAAAAATGTCCCCAGGGACCAGGAGCCTCTTAGACTTTCAGGGTTTATTGGGGGGTGTCCTGGGCCTGTCCACTAGCTCTGGGTGTGTCCGTCCCTCCATTAACACTGGACTTCCCTGTTCTCTCCCACAGAGGGGCACTGCTGAGCCCTTCCTAAGGCTCCACACCCTGTACTCCACCCCTCGCTGTTCGCGGCAGGCCCAGGCGGCGCAGGGCCGCCGGGTGGTCAGCCAGCACTCCTACCCGCTCAACCGCTTCTCCTCCGTGCCTTTCGAACCCATGGAGCGCCCCACCTCCCAGGCGGATCTGGAGCTGGATTACAACCCGCCGCGGGTGCAGCTCAGTGACGAGATGTTCGTGTTCCGGGACGGAAGGTGGGTGAACGAGAACTGTCGCCTCCAGTCCCCTTACTTCTCTCCTTCTTCCTCCTTCCACCACAAGCTGCACCACAAGAGGCTGGCCAAGGAGTACCTGCTGCAGGAGGAGAACCGGGCCCTGCGGGAGGAGAACAAGGCCCTGCGGGAGGAGAACAAGAGCCTCCGCAAGGAGAACAAGATCCTGCAGGTCTTCTGCGAGGAGCACCAGGCCGCCCTGGGCCGCGAGGAGAGCCGCGCCTCCTCCCCACCGCTGCACAAGGACAACGCGTCGCTGGAGGCGGTCAAGAAGGACAACGCGGCCCTGCCGTCGCAGTGCAGCAAGGAGAACAGCACGCTGCAGCTCCTCCGGGAGGAGAACCGAGCCCTGCAGCAGCTGCTGGAGCAGAGGCAGGCCTACTGGAGCCAGGCCGAGGACAAGAGCACCTCTGTGGAGGACAGCAAGCCAGTGCCCTCCCCCCACCAGGAGCCGCACGGGCCTGGACTGCTGCCCGACCAGAGCCCGGGCCTTTCCTCTCCCTTTGAAGAGCCCAAAGGACCCTCGAGCCCGCAAGAGGACTCCAAGACGCTGCGGGCCTTGAGGGAGATGGTCGGCAACCTGTCGGGGCCTTCCAGGGAGGACGAGGGCAAGACGGTCACAAGCCTGGTGGGTGGAGAGCAGCCCCTGCAGCTGATGAGAGAGATGAGCCAGGCGCTGCAGGCCCTGTGCGAGGAGAATCGGCTCCTGCAGGAGGAGAACAGGGCCCTGCACGTGCTCCGCGAGGAGCACCGCGCCTTCCAGGAGGAGAACAAGGCCCTGTGGGAGAACAATAAGCTGAGGCTGCAGCAGAGGCTGGTCATCGACACGGTGACAGAGGTCACCGCCCGCATGGAGATGCTCATCGAGGAGCTCTATGCCTTCATGCCATCCAAGAACAAGGACCTCAAGAAGCCCAGCAGGGTCTGAGGCCTTAGCAGTGGACAGGGACACGAAGTTCAGGGACAGAACACCACACCGGGCAAAAGAAAATCCCCCTCTTTCCCTCGTTGTCCTTGCCTTTACCCACCAGTGTGTGCCTGCTGCAGAGAGGCATTAAGGGACCTCCTAAACTCAGAGAAGAAATAAAGGCCTAGGAGGCTGGGATTAGCCAACACCAGCATGCCACTTTGGCTTCTTTTCCTTTTGCAAAAAGTAGAATTGTTTAGAGCAATTTTAGGTTCATAGAAAAATTGAGCTGAAGGTACAGAGCTCTCATATGCCCCCTGCCCTCTCGCATGCACAGTTCCCCCACTACCAACATCCCCCACCAGAGTATTATGTTTGTTAAAACTGATGAACCTACACCGATATATCATTATCTCCCCAAGTCTGCAGCACACTTTAGGATTCCCTTTTGAAATTGTGTATTAGGTTTGGACAGTGTATGACATGGCCACCACTGTAGTATCATACAGAATGGTCTCACTGTCCTACAGTTCTTTAGTCATCTTACCTCCAGCCTCTGGCAACCACTGTCTCCAGAGTTTTGCCTTCCCTAGAACGATGACGTGTAGTTGGAATCATCCAGTGGGTAGGGGAGTGGGGTGGGGTGCATGCAAAAGCTGCATGCAAATTGCTTTCTTTGACTTCAATATGCATTTAATTTCCTTCATGCCTTTTTGTAGATTGATAGCTCATTCCTTTTTAGCGCTGAATACCATTCCATTCTATGAATGTACCACAGTTTATTTACCCATTTACCTTCTGAAGGACACCTTGGTGGCTTCCAAGTTTTAACAATTATGAATCTACTTTCTTTTTCTTTTCTCCCCGAGTCTCTCTCTTTTGCCTTTACTGTTTGTTTTTATTTCCTCCTTTCTTCCTTCCTCCTTTTCTGCTTCCTCTTGTCTTTCTTATCTCCTATTTCTGAGGCTATAGCATTGAGGGAGAAGAGATCACTCTAACTTGGGGCTTCTCAACTGTGTCACTAGACATTAGGGAATGCATACCTCTTTGTGTTAGGGACTGTCCTGTATGGTATTCTCCAGCATCCCCGGCCTCTCCCCATCAGATGCCACTTAAGGCCAACTGGCCCACAGCTAAGGCAAATACGTCTCTAGAGATTGTCAAATATCCCCTGGAAAGCAAAATCCTAACACTGCCCCAGGGCTCTCAAAGTACAGCCCTTGAAACACAAGTCCATGAAATGCTCTGAGAAAACAAAGATTTCTACAGGGGCAATCCTATTACAATTCTCTCCATCAGATTCATAATTCTCTGACTTAAAGCATCTGAGACATGCTACAAAGTTATCTGCTTATTTTTGGGGAACCCAAGATTGCCTGATTTTATTGGATTCCAAGGGAATCCCTCTTTATATTACTTTGTTGATAACCAAGTTTTGGAAGGGGTGCTCTCTGCTCTCCCTGACCCTAGGCTCACCTTTATACTCCTGGATTCACACTTTCCACTTGGATTCAAGAGCTTGGACAGGTGGCTACCAGGCTCATTGAATGAAGGTATAGAGGCTCAAGATTGGGTGTCTTGGTCTTTTTGAAATTTCTCATTTTAAAGTTGAACATACTTTAGAACAAGAAGTTGAAAGGTAGCCTCAGGCAACTAAAGAGCGGAGTTTGGCTCCCAAACTTTGCTTTTTAATGAAATCACCTGAAGGGTAAGTTAGTCAGCTTTTTTTTGTCGCTGTGACCAAAAGACCTGACAAGAACAATTAGAGGAGAAAAAATCTATTTGGCGCTCACGCTTTCAGAGGTCCATAGATGGCCAACTCCATTGCTGTGGCCAAAAGTGAAGCAGAATATCAGAGTGGAAGGGTGTGCTGGAGGAAAGCAGCTCAGAACCTGGCAACAAGGGAGCAGAGGGAACTCTTCTTACCAGGGACAAAATATATACCACCAAGGCACACCCACCTCCTCCAGCGACTTCCTACCAACCTACAGTTACCACCCAATTAATCCATTCAAGGGGATTAATGCACTATTTAAGACTCTCAGAATCCAATCATTTCACCTCTAAGCTTCCTTGCATTGTTTCACACATGAGTGTTTTGGGGGACACCTGGTATCTAAATCAGAACACAAGGGTCCTTGAAAAAAAATGCCTCTAGACATTCTGGTTTAATTATTCTTGGGTTTGACTGGGCATTGCGATGTTTAAATACTACACAAGTGATTCCATTGCACAGCAAAGTTGAGGAATCCCAGCAATAGGGAAATTTGGCTTTCTGATTCTCAGTCTAATGCCCCACTCACTAGGAGGCATGGGAGGAAAAAGTAATTTATTTTGCTTAGGGAAAAGCTGATCATTGTATTGTAATAGACATGAGTTTAAGACTGAAATATCCTCACTCCTAATGTGTGTTATTGCTGCCTAAATTTCTGAGACTTGAGCAAATTCCAAAAGGCAGTAACTCCTGCCCCCCACCACACAGTCCTTTGTATCTCCCTTTTCTCTTGATGACTCCTTGTGATCCTTAGAATCTGTGAGGTGGGCAATGTCATTTTTTCCACAGCTGTGCAAGTGGGAAATCCAAGTGATTTGCCAACTAACCAGAAGGGAAGAGCCAGTGTGGGTCTTCAATATAGACTGAATAGCTGCCGAGCTCAAACTCCTTGAGCTTACATTGCCAATTTCCTGGTCTCTAAAAATTAAGTTTAAAAATGGCTTCAGAGCCTGTTTTCCAGGTTCAAGAACTTGTCAAGTTGGAAATTCCATAGGGGAGAGGACAGTCTGAATGGTATTTCTTCTCACCAGTTGGTGACTACACCTTTAATCTGCACCTGAGGTGGGGGTGGGGTGAGGGAGTGGGGTGGGGTGCATGCAAAAGCTGAGCAATTTATTCCACTGTCGTCACCCAAATCTGAAAAATTGGAAGTAGTTGTTGATGGGCCTCTGGACCTTTGTATTTTTTGCCTCCTATATTTGAAAAATTCATCATTTGGGGCATCATGAAATCCCAGACACTGTTTAAGTCAGTGAAGTAACTCCAGTGGGTAGGGTTTTTGATGAAACCAAACTGATTTCTGTTATTGTAGACAGAAATTTGAGAAGACTAAAGACACACACTCCCCACGTTCGTGTTCCAGATATTTAACTTGGATTAATCTATATAACAGCAGTGGAATGTTTTCTCACAAGCTGAGAGAGCTCAGAGAACTTAATACTATTTAACAATGTCAACTTTCTCTGTCAGGCAGATTGTGAATGGGTGAAAAATTAGCAAGACAAGCCATACAACATCATTTTTATGGAGCGGAGGAGATTTATTTCAAAACAATGTTACATTGTACAGTACAATGCAATCTGTCACAGATTAGCTAACATTCTAGTGGGACCTAACCTCTGGTAGAACAGAATAAAATTTCATTTTTAAAGCAAAGTTTTCTTTTAGCATCTCGCTCCTTTTTTCAGTTCTGTGTCTGCCTCCTGGTCCAACCTTATGTCCTCCTTGAATTACCAAACCTGTTTGCTCTTTGCAGAGCAGTTCACATGTAGAGAGATTATACTGCTATATAGGAAGCCAAAGAGCCCAGGTTTTATGGACAACACTGTTCTTTTATAACAAGGCTCTTTTGAGAACTATCCAAAGGGTTCCACAGGGACTATGTTAATCCTTTCCAAGGGCACTCCCCCAGTGACCTAAAGAACTCCCCTAGGTCCCAACTCTTAACATCACTACCCTGGGGACCAGACCTCCAACACGTGAACCCTTGGGGGGCATGCTCAAATGATATGATCATAGCAATTGTCCTCAACTTAGTAGAGAGCGACAGCAATGGGAACCAGAAAAAAAAAATCTGAAGAAAATTGTATGTGTTTTGTATGCTCAGATCGAATTCTCGATCTCTTCACTTTTCTAAGAAATTTCCATAAGTTAGAGTGGTCACAGTCTTCAATGCCTGCTGAGGTCCAGTGTCACCCTGGGCAGCATGAGAAACAGCACAGAGGAGGGTAAACTGGGGCAAAGTGTCAGATGGAAGAACAGGAGACCCCTAAGTCCTCCTCAGTCACCATCAGTTCATTGTCCTCAAAGTTGAATTTCTGATTCATCAGATGAGAAATGACTTTTGTTGAGAAACAGGGCCATTTTCAGAGTATTATGGAAATACCAAGAGCAGCTGCTAGGAACTGGCTTGCTTTCCATTCATAATTTTGAGCCTCTCAGTTGGACTCTCGTCTTCCACAGCAGAGAGAATGTTTATACTCGGAGTTTTCCACCCCCTTCCTTATTCTCATGCAGGTCTTCTGCAATCTGAGCTCCCATCAGTTTTTCTGGGTAAACAGTTCTTTCCAGATTTCTTATCCTCTTTGTTCACTCAAACAATGGCCTTTCTAACCAAGAACAAAGTTACGAGCAGGTGACAGATTATTTTTAATGCTGTCAAGACAAGTGGCTGTTTAATTTATGACATTTTCTCTCTGGAAGGCTGCCTTTATTCTTTGCAGATAGGGCAATTCAGAACTCTCCGCTTGAAATGCAAAATCCTCTGGAAGAGGAAGCACTAAGCAAAAAATCCTTTTCAGAAACTAGTCATTTGTCACTAAGGGAAGAGAGTTTCTTGGTTACCAGTTACATTTTGTAGGTCTATGTTAGTGTGGTGTCCACCTTTACCCTCTCCTTCACTCATTCAGTTCTGTGTCTCTTAAAATAGCCCTTGGACTCTCAAACTTTTCTCTATCCCCAGTGATGCAACTCCAGTCCCAGCTACCGTTATCTTCTGGGTGATGGCCATAGCTCTGAACTGATCTGTTCCCAGGGTTACTTCTGGCCCATCACTGTGTTGCAGTCAGACTGACTTTCCTAGATATGTGCATGTAATCCTGGCATTCCCTTCCTTAAAGTTTATCACTGTCTTTCCATAGTCTTTGGGATAAAAATTTTACCATGGGTTTCTTGCTTAAGTGTAGTTGCTACTTTATATTCTTCTCACCATCAGAATTCAGTTATCACATCGCTGCTTCTCTAGATCCCCACTGGGCTCCTTCAAATGAGCCCAATTGTCACCCTGTCTCAAGGCAGTTATATCTAGAAGAGGACAAAAATGATTCCTCCTGAGAAGGGCAGGCAGAGCTCTGGGGAAGGTGTACTTGGAGTAATGAGAAAGGATGGTACTAGGACTGAATTGTGTTTGCCCAACTTTATATGTTCAAGTCCTAACCCTCAGTGTGATGATATCTGGAGGTGGGGACTTTGGGTGATAATTAGGTTTAATGAGGTCACAACAGTGAGTTCTTCATGATGGGACTAGTTCCCTTATAAGAAAAGACACTAGAAAGTTGGTTTCTCTCTCTCTCTCTCTCTCTCTCTCTCTCTCTCTCTCTCTCTCTCTCTCTCTCCCCTATGTGAGGACACAGAAAGAAGGTGGCAGTCTGTAAGTCAGGAAGTGGGCCCTCACCAGAATCCAAATATGCTGTCCTGATCTCAGATTTCCAGCCTCCAGAATTGTGAGAAAATCAATTTCAGTTGTTTGGACCACCCAGTCTCTGCTATATTGTTATGGGAACCATACCTGACTAAGACAGATGGGATACCTTTCCTGCTAGGTGCTTGTAATAAACTCGAATAGGATGCAGTTGTGCTGGTGGGTATCAAAAACCAATAACCTCTCATACTGCTCTTTTCATTGAGTAAAGATCACAGGTTTGCACCAGCAACATGGATTTAGGGTCAGACTTCTGCGGGGATGTCTCAGCTCTACCACTTACTATGTGACCTGGGGCAAGCTTTCTGTTTCCTCATCTATACAATGTTAAAAAACAACAATACACACCCTATAGCAGTCACCGGTCACTGCATTACAAACCCATTTCAAAACTTAGTGACTTGAAGTAATCATTTATTTCATTTACAGTTGTTCTGTTTGGCAAATTAGGCTGCTAGACTCACCTGAGCAGTTCTAGTCTTGGCTGGATTCCTGCATGTCCCTGTAGTCAGTTGGATGGTAACTAGGTGGCTCTGCTTAGCTGATGGCTGCTAAGCTCCTTTGTTCTGTTCCATGTGTTCTTTCACTAACCAGCAAGTCGGCCCTGGCTTGGTCTCATGGTGGAGACAAGAATCCAAGAGAGAAACATGGTGGTATGCAAGGCCTCTTGAAGCCTAGGCTTGGAGGTGGACTATGTTCCTTTCTATCAAAAATACTCTACAGGTAAAAGCAAGTCATGAAGCCAGCCCAAATTGGTGATAAGAGCTGCAAAGGACAGGAATACAGGGGAGCCAAGGATTGGGCCCTCAATGCACTTAATCTACTTCATAGGTGGTTTTGAGACTCAGGTGAGGCCATGCATGGTAAATGCTTAGAACAGACCAGTATGTTAGAGGCACTCAATAGTTGTTAGTCATTGCCCACTATTCCCATCATAATCATTATGCTTCCTATGTATCTTCAAGGATATAGATAAAAATTATAGCAATCCATGGAAAACTGCCTTCAAGACTTTTGAGGATTTTTTTCATTTGCATAATTGGAACATTTTTTTTTTTTTGGTGGTTCCTGGAGAACCTGTGTAAAGTTAGCATTTTGGCTCCTCTTTATGTTTTAAAACACAGATTTATGGTGAGAATTGGATAAATGCATGCAAAATAATTATCTCAGTGCCTGGAATAAAGTGAACACTAAGTAATAGTAGCTATGATTATTATAGTACTGTAGCAGAACCAGTGGTTTAAAAAAGAATCTAGCAGTTACCCAGGCCCTATTCCTTTAAAACAAATGCATATTTGCTTTACATTATGCTAAAAACTTAAATTCAGCAGGTGAGTCAATATGTGAAGTAGAAGTAGAATAGAGCTTTATGATAGAAATTTCCTCAGAAAAACATAGGTAGATATGCTAAATAAGTAAATAATGGTATAGTAAGTCCTCACAACTCCATTATGCAGCTTCCACGGATCAACTGGTGGCCAATCCTTGTGTACTTCTCCTCACTTTCCTTCTTTACCTCTCCTCTCCTCTCTTCCCCTCTTCTCTCCTTTCCTCCACTTTCCCCTTCCTTCCTCCCTCCCTCCTCCCCTCCCTCTTTTCTCTCTCTCTTTTTTCCTCCCTCCCTCATTTCTTCCTTTCTTTCTCTCTTTATTTTCCTTCCCTCCTTCCCTTCCTCCCTCCCTCCCTCTCTCCCTCCCTCCCTCTTTCTTTTGTAGGGTATTTTTAAAGCAAGTATCAGATTTCATCTGTAAATTCTTCAGTATTATATCACTGATAAACATTATTTTAATTTCTAATGTATTCACTGTTGTCACATCAACCGAATAAACCATAAATCCTGAATATCATTTAATACCCAGTTTATAATAAAATTTCTCCCATTATTTGTCTGAGTCAAGCAAGATCCCCGCATTTGCATTTATTGTTGTAATTCTGAAGTTTGTTTTTAGAAGGTTAATTTTAGTGCATTTCTTTGGGGTGTCCAGAATTGGATAGTTCTTTGAGGTCAGGCCAGGGACATGGAATGGCCAGGCCCTAATGCACTCAGTGTAGACAAGCCAGTGTGGTTTTTCAAGCTTCATCTGCATCTCCCAGGAAATATTGAGGACACCATTCAGGGTATTTAACACCATGACAATTTAGAACTATTCAGAGAGCTGTTCCCTAGAGCTGTGAGGTAATGTAACCAAGATTGCCCAAGTGGCTATGCTTTCTTTATTTCAGAATCATGTGAAAAATTTGAGACCTTGTAGAATTACCTTGGGACCTCATGCCTCGGAAAGAGTGGAAGCAAAGGACCTAATTTTGCTTTGAAATCTGACAGATGGCAAGATGGCCCCAAACTAAGAAGAATTTAATATCAGACTGTTATACCGAAACCAGCGAGTTTCTTAATTCCTTCCCCTCTTTCTCCTTCCTGCCTTCACTACTTCCTTCCTTCCCTCCTTCCCTTCTTCCTTTTCTCTCTCCCTCCCTCCCTCTCAATTGTGTCTCTTTATGTGTTGACTCTGACATTCAGACAAAATTTTGGGAAAGAGGAGAGCATTCCTAATGCCCTCAGTGTTTTCTTTGCTTGTCTGATGACTTTTTAAAAAAATCTCTATTTAAATATGTGTGATGTGATGAATGGGGAGAGATCTTAACCTTTTGGACAAAATAGGTTTATGTACATATGTATTCATGCAATACTGGGCCAGAAGCCAGGGAGCTACCCTAGACTCTGTTTTCTCCCTTGTTTCCTGGTATTAGATCACCCAATGTGGCCAATTTTATCTTCTCCCAATTTTTCAAACTTGTCCTTTTCTCTTTATCTGATCACTGACCCAGTTAAGGCCTCATCAGCTCTTGCCTAAACGATTATGGTCAAATCCTAAGTAAATCCATTTTCTCATTTTAGCCAGGTGAACAATTTAAAACACAGCATCGACTGTGTCATAACCCTGCCTCAAAGCTCTCAGTGGCTCTTTATTTATTTATTTTGAGAACTTTCCCACCAGTATGTTGAGTTCAATTACAGGTGTGAAGATATATTGATTCCTTTAGTTCAAAGGATGGCCAAGCTGGGAGCAGCCTTGTTGATTTACCCCCATATGCATGCAGCCATAATTCACTATGTATGCCATGATGTGGAAAAGGCTCATAGAATAGAACCCAAGCTCTTCCTAACAGTCTCCTTTTTCCAGGTCTATCTCCTGCTACCCTCTGCCTTAAGAGTAGCAGCATGTTCCTGCTTTTAGCCCCCTGGCTATCATTCTTTGCCTATGTGTTTCTCTGAATCTTGAATATATTTTGAGTTCTATTGTATCTTGCATTTCTTACTATCGCTCAAGAATCAATTCAAGAGTCAGGTGTTTCAGGAATCTTCCTAGAGATTCAAGGTTAGTCTGAAGACCTCCCTTTTGTGTAATGCCATTCCCCGCCCCAACCATGCATATTCTTCTACTCAATCTCACTGTACTGTCACGAAGTAGTCTGTTTGTATATCTGTTCCTCCCCCCAGTCTGAGAGTTCCTTGAGGACAGAAATTATCGTCTAAAAATTTAATGCTCAGCACAGTACCTGGAATGCATTAGGTGCTTGAAAAATAAGAAACTCAGGAAAAATGTGGAGGACAACTGCAATGCTCATTGTCTGCTGACAGTGCAGCTAAAAACTTGATGCTTTCATGCCCTTTGCAAATGGGGTCTTATTTAAATTGTCTCTCAGTATTGAAGGATGAGGATTTAAATCCCAAATATCAGAATTTTGAAGTCAACATTATTAAGAACAGGTATAATTCAACATTCTTCTCTAACTCTCTGTAGTTGTTATTGTTTATGAATGTAGCAAATGAGGAGAAGCAGGTCATCCCAAGCAGAGACAGAGAAGTGAGAATTGCTGTGTTAGAAAAACATGTCTGATGCTGGGACGCATGGTGGCTTCCATTGCCGCTTGGGTAGGCCTGAGGTCTAGTGTTATTTTAGTTGTTAGAGTTCGTAGACTATTAATTAGTGAAAATAACCATTTTCATGGTAATCTTGAACACACACACACATAGACACACTAGAAGCTGGAATACATGGTCTTTGTAGGAATTGAATTTGTTGGAGCTTAAGGCGGAAAAAGCTTTCTGGCAGGGTTTTGTGTTCAAAGGTCTGCAGAGATGACCTCCACAGGCATCCTAAATGGCACTTCATGCTTAGGACACAGTGGCCTCTTCACTTCACTGCATCCTGGGGGAACAATGGCCAGGGAGGAAGGCAGTGATCCTTCACATATTTGAATGAAAGAGAAGACAGATAAACTGTAGCAGTGATTTTTTTTTTTTTTAAGAAAGGGTCACTCTTGGTAGGAAGGACTTAGCTTTGACTTGGTGTGTATAATACACCACAGGAAGGTAAAATCAGAGAGTGTATCTGTATGCCATAAATTAGGTACAGTAGATCCTTATAGTGTGTCGTAGAATTACCCAGAAAAACAAAGCCCCTGGGGACAGGAACTGGTGTATGTGAGTGTGGATGTTGGAAAGCCCCATGATCTGCCATCTGCAAGCTGGAGAACCAGGAAAGCTGGTAGTGTAGTTCAGTCCCCAGCCAAAAGCCTGAGAGCTGGACAGGAGGTGGGGGTGCAGGAGAAGATGAATGTCCAAGATCACACAGGAGCAAACTCACCCTTCCTCTGCCCTCCCTCTTTTTGTTCGTCCAGGTCTTCTTTGGATTGAATAATACTTGCCTAGAGTGGTGAGGGCAGTCTTTTCACTCAGCCCACTCATTCAAATGCTAATGTCTTACAGAAACACTCTCACAGACATGTCCAGAAATTTTGTTTTGCCAGCTTTCTGGGGAATCCCATGGCCCCATCAAGTTGAAATAAAATTAACCATCCCACCATAGCAAGGGAAGATATGATCATTACAGTCTGACTCCTTTGTCTGATTTCAGAGGCTCTAGGGACTTATTGATGTTCAAACTTGCTAATTATTCTCCAACACTAACTAATGTCATTATCTATAAATTATCCAAAATAATATTCTCCTAGTATTACAAATAGAACTCTTCAATAGAAGTAGAATGTGACACTATGATAAAGAATATTATTATGAACATAAGTGGGCAAATAACCCCAAATTCTATTCTAACCCTAAATATTATGCCAAGCTACCAAAGTTTTGCTTTCTCCATGACTATGTACCTGATAGAGACAGCCCAGTGAATTTGACTGATATTTTAAATATGGAAATTATTTTGATCATATGTATGTGAATAGTTGTACTAAGAGCTAGAGCACACTTGGATTACACACACACACACACACAGTGTTATATACGGATAACACACACATACATACACATACATACACACACACAAGAAATTGAAAAATATTTTCTCAAGAAGATTCAAAACAGAGAAGATGAACAGGTCAAATTATGTGTCATGAGAAAGGCATGCAAATAAATAAATAAATAAATTCAGTGAGCTTGAATTTATTTAGTCATTCAGTAATTTATCAAACATTTACTAAACACTGAACTGTGTTCCAGGTTTCATTCTGGGTAATGAGTCATCAAGGAGCAAGGCAGACATGGAGTTTACATTCTGACAAGAAGACAACAGATAAACAAGTAATCACATAAGCAAGTCATCTTATGTAGTGCTAAAGGCTATGAAGAAAGTGGTAGGAAACGAGCTGCCAGGAGGCACTTGACAATTTCAGACAAGATTGCCAGGAGAGGCTTCCTGAGTCTGAGATGTTGTCTTAGTCTATCCAGGGTGTGATAGAAATTCTTTAGATTGAGTAGTTTATATAAAGAATAATTGTTGTGTGTGTGTGTGTGTGTGTGTGTGTTGCTGGGGATTCAACCCAGGGCTTCATGAATGCTGGACAAGTGTTCTACCAGTGAGTCATACCCTTAGCCCAAGACTGGGCAATTTGTAAACAACAGACATTTATTGCTCACAGTTCTGGAGGTGGGGAAGTTCAAGACCAAGGCAGGAGCAGAGTTGGCATCTGGTAGAGGTCTTGCTTTCTCCTTTGAAGAGCACACCTTCTTGGTGGAAAGGACAAGATGGCTCCCTTTAACCTCTTTTATAAGGGCACTAATCCCTTAAACATGACTTTATCACTTCCCCAAAGGGACACTGCCCTCACCACTGGGTATTAGATTCCAATATGTGAATTTGGAGGGGACACTAATGTTCAGACCTTAGCTGACATGAGTCCTGTAGCTGTATTCCTCTTGATTATGCAGGTTCCCTGTTGATATGATGGGAAGTGTGGTAGAGACAAAGTGTTCTATTGTCCTGTAGCCTCAGTCTTTTATTTTATTTTTAATACCTTTATTTTATTTATTTATTTTTATTTGGTGCTGAGGATTGAACCCAGGGCCTCGCACGTGCTAGGTGAGCGCTCTCCGCTGAGCCACAACCCCAGTCCTAGTCTCAGTCTTTTAGTGAGCACATACCCCTTCCCAAGTGTTTCTCAGTGCTCCTACTCCTGGGTAGGAAGGGTGGCTGGAGGTGGCTAGAGCTGGGTACAGTATTTTCCTTCTTCCAGGTAGGTTAGGCTCTGAAAAAACCCCAGCAGGTTATGGATCAGAAAACAATTTTCTCCTGAGGGCAAGCATTGTTAAAAAGAACAGAATACCCTGGAATAAGTATTTTAAAAAGGTTTCTTTTCCCCTTCCTTGTGCCAGAAGCACAAAGGAATTTTTCTCTGATTTTCTTTGTGAGACCCAGTGAGATTCTTGGAAGTAATTCTCACAGTAGCATGGGGCTCCCTTATGACTTGGGTTGCCCCGGAGTCGTTAACTTTCCGAGTTGTCCACATGGAGCCTCCACTAACTCATTAATCTTGATTCTGATTTTCCTAGCCAGGTACTAGCTCTAGAGGACGTTTCTGTTCCCATGGCATGTAGGACCTTGCCATCCCCTGTATCTGCCTGTTGCTCCCAATATTGAAGCAGAAGTTTGTCCTGTGATTTCAATTCTCTGATGAATCTAAACATTGTTCATTTTCAGTTTTAAAGCCTGTGAGTGTGTGTGTGTGTGTGTGTGTGTATGAGAATGATGATTTCCAACTTCCTCACATGCTGGACTGGAAACAGGAAGTCCCAAGACCACCACGATACGTTAGAGCTGAGATTTAAATGGAGAGGAAGAGCTGTCATGTAAGGAGTGGGGCACGATCTTTCTAGGTAGGAGAGTGGCACATTTGAAGACCCTGGGTGGCAGAGCCAATTGGTGAGGACAGGGTAAGAGGAGATGATTTTGGGATGAGATAAGGGTAGTGAAAGCAAAAATAACCAAATGGGGACAGACCTTGACAGATCAATGATGCCTTTTGTTATCAAACAACGGAGTTAAGCATCAAGGGTCACATTTTCAAGAGAGAAAATGGTAACTGGTTACAACCAGGGTCTGATTTTTATAGGGTTTAAGTGAGATTTGAATCATAACAAGTGAGATTTTGAATGACAGCAGAATGTGTAGAGAGAATTAGTTAGATACATTTATTCATAGCAGAATGTGTCAGAATGGGAATAGTTAGTTCTATAAGTTCAAAGCCCAAGTCAGGGGAAGCAGAGTGAAAGTTCAAAGCTCACAGTTGCTGGGAAATGGTGAAAGTCAGGGCCCATTGTTTTCCCTCTCTCCCTGGGACCCATTGTCCTCCTTTCTCCCTGGGGGTTGTTGTTCTGCTCCCCTTTTCCCTGGGGGTTGCTGTTTTCCACATCCTTCAGGTGGATCTCAAGGCCCCAGTGGGAAGACTGGAAGTTTCATCCTCTGCATGAAACAATTTACTCATTCTGAAGATAAAAGCAAAAAAAGATTAAAAAGCACCCTCCTGATTACCTCTACATTTTATTAAAGAGGGAGAAACATTATTATGTTGACTGTCGCCTGTTATTTCCTTTTTGGAAGCCTCCTATCACACTACCAACCCAGATGGCATGGGCAAGCAGAACAGAAGAGGACCCAGTCTGCTCATCCCAGTAAAGGAACCTGTGCAAACCTGGGGACAGCCTGATTCCTGAGGAGAGTGAAGCACATGCGCTGGCAAAGCCTTCACTGGGTGCCGGAGGGACAGAAGGCCTTACCTGCCTCCCTATTTAGAGAGGAGCACAGGCACAGTGGACCCTGAGGAGATTGACAGGCGGCTCCACAGAGGTGGGCTTATCCAGGTGACTCCTGGTGGCCCTCAGAACATGTTGCCCCGCTGGGTGGGCATGGTGGGGAGAGGGAAATGAAGCTGAGGGCTAGGCATAAGGGTGGCACCAAACTCCATTTGTATATGGCCTTCAGAACCACCTAGAGGGAGGGACTCTGAGCTCCAGGAATTAGTCACTGGAGTCTACTGAAATCAACTGTAATGGATTAGACATGAGGTAGTCCCCAAAAGCTCATATGTGAGGCGATGAAAGAATTTTCAGAGGTGAAATGATCAGATTATGACAGCTATAACCTAATCAATGGATTAATCCACTGGTATGAATTAACTGGGCAGTAACTGTGGGCAGGTGGGGTGTGGCTGGGGAGATAGGTCACTGGGGGTGTGCCTTTGGAGTTTGTATTTTGTCCTTGGTGAGTGGAGCTCTCTCTCTCTGCTTCCTGGCTGTTATGTCCTGAGCCGCTTTACCTCTGCATGCCCTTCCATCTTGAAGTTCTGTTTCAGCTGGGCCTAGAGCTATGGAGTTGGCCGACCATGGACCAAACCTCTGAAACTGTGAGCCAAAATAAACTTTTCCTCCTCCACGTTTTTCTTAGCAGGTCTTTAGGTCACAGTGATGAAAAAGCTGACTAAAATATCCTCTCTAGGGTAATTTGTCCTGCTTGCAGAGGATGTTTTCCTAACCCTGACTAGGTATCCCTAGGAAAATTGAATGCATTTAAAAATCTGATAGACAATTAAGAAATGCCAGGTAAACTCCACCCACACAAAGATCTTTTTTGTTTTGTTTAGTTTAGATGAGAGAATTGTTTTACTCCTAAAGGCTAGATTTTTTTTCCCTCTTTCTGAGTTATTTCACTAATTAATGGCCCTGATGATGTGTTTTGCTTCTCCTGTGTGCATCCTTGCAGACCAATTTAGCTTGACCGTCCTGAGTGATGTCTCTCATCATCTACCTATAGAAACCATCTTGCAGACTGCTCTTTTAGCTCTTGCAGTCCCATATGTGTCTAAGTATCTCTTTTCTCATTTTAATTCCACCATATTTTATTCTATCACCTCCCTTTGCTAGGTTAAACCTCTTTCTAATACTTTAGGCAACTGTCATTCTGTCTCTCAAGCATGTCCTGATGCCATAGATTTTATTCTTTTGGTTTTTCTCATGACCTGCTCTCCCATTTTGAGGATCTCAAGTGTTTGTTCTCCACCTTATTTCCCAGGTAGGCATATGGGGCTGGTAGGGAACTGCCATGCAGAATACAGGGATGCCACCCGAGAGACAGTCAGCTCTCAGGCACACAACAGGACCAGGGCTTCACAGGACAATGAGTCCTTTTTCCGAAAAGCCATGATGAGGTGGTGGTCAGAAGGCAGGGGACTGGTTCAGACTGCTTCTTCCTGTTAGTGCAGAAGGCAGTGTTATGGTTTGAATATGAAGTGTCCCCCGCAAAGCTCCTGTGTTTCTGCAGAAATATACAGAGGTGGAATGATTGGATTATGAGAGTGGTAACCTGACTCCTCCATCCTAGCTTGAATGGCCTGACTGGGTGTTAACTGTGGGCAGGTGAGGCATGGTTGGAGGAGGTGGGTCACACACAGGGTGGGGCATGCCCTGGAAGCGGTTCATCTTCTCTAAGGCCACTCTCCCTGCCTCTGCTTTCTGACCACCATGAGGTAATCAGCTTTCCTCCACCACACCCATTGGCCATGACGTCCTGCCTCATCTTGGGCCCAGAGCAATGAACTCTGCCATCTATGGACTGAACCTCTAAAATGTGGGCCCCAAATAAACCTTCCCTCCTCTAAATTATTCTTGTCAGGTATTTTGGCCACAGAGACACAAAAGTTGATTAAAAGAGGCAAGAAGACATGGACATGGTTACAGAAGGCTTCTCCTAAAGGTGGTTTTATTAGTATCCCATGACTACTCTAATTAATTACCACAAACTTGGTGGCTTAAAACAATGGTAATTTATTCTCTCACATTTTAGGGTCCAGAAGTCTGAAATCATACTGTCCCAGGGCTGTCTCCCTCTACAAATCCAAGGGGAGATTCCTTCCCTCCTTCCTTTCCCAGCTCCTGGTGGCTTCAGGCGTTCCTTGGCTTGTGGCTGTGTCACTGCAGGCTCTCCATCTTTACATGGCCCATGAGTCTGTGTCTTCTCTTCTGTTATTTTAAGGATATTTGTCATTGGATTTAGGGCATTCCTGCTTGATTGAGGATGATCTTATTTTGAAATTCTAAGTTAATTATATCAACAAAGAAACTTTTTCGAATAGAGTCACCTTCACAGATTCTAAAGGTTAGAATATGGACATATCTTTGTGACTATTTAGAACCACAACTGAAATGCAAGCATTGTACCTCTAGAGGGCCCCAAGAAAAAGCAAAATATCTCTGACAGTGGTCAGAGAAGAGGCTCCTGGGGGAATTAAACAGATGAGGACAATTTTAGTAGAGCAAAAAGGCTCTACTAGGTAAGGGACTAGGTGATCTTAGTTGAAGACCTTGGGCCTATAGCTGCCTGAACCCATGGAAAGGCAGTCTGAGTGAGATGTGAGGATGTCAAAAGGTAGAGCGACTCTTCTTAATTTTGCCTCATATTTTTTATGTAAGGCTCACCTTCTTGAAGCCCATAGGGAAGAGTGATCCCTATCTTTTTTTTTTTGCCCTTATCTATTAGTCTGTGGATCTCCCAGAGCAAGAGGAGTCATGATGAAACAGCTGAGCTTTTAAGCCTGAACAGGATGTCAATGGCCTTTAGCCCATCACAAAATAGACCTACAAGCTGAGGGCCACGTGTTTAATGAACAATAGAGTCATTAGGCCACTTAAACTTTACTAGGTGAAGGTTTCTCCTACTGCATTTGGTTGTCTCTTGTGATCTCAGTGGATTTTGGAAACATGGTGCTTATATATAGAAACAACTGTGTTAGAATTTGGATTTATTTAAACAACCAGTTGATATCACAAAATCCCAAATTTGTTGAGATCCCAATTATATACATAGCTTCCTCCCCAGGGGGTATGGATTTGACCTCTCTATATTATATTTTAACTATAGCTGACTTTGGGATAAGACATTTTGTAATGAATAAACGAATGAAGGAATGAATACATAAATAATTTAGATCAGCTTTCCTTTTAAGGATTTTATGTGTTTGCCCAATGCTCAAGGTTAGCAAATATAGCCCTGAGGAATAGAAGTCTGATTCTAAACATCCTTTTTTTTTTTCCTTTTCTATTAATAAATGGGAACCTCAGGTCGATTAACAGAACTGCCTATGCTGTTTGCTCCGTGAGATTGCATGTGTCTTGGAGGGCAAGCACTTTGCATTCTGGAACCAGGTTCAAGTCCTGGTTATTTCCATTTAATTAACTAGGAGATTTGGGACAAAAATATTCAACTTGTCTAAGACTCAGTTTTCTTATCTGTAAAAGAGGGAGAGCCACTAATTAAAAAAAGAGGGGAAATAATAATGGTGACTGTCTCTTAAGACTGTAGGGAGGATGAAACAAACCACAGGCACAGAACAAGTGTTTCTTGTTAGGTCCGCTCCCAGGAGAACAGCCATTCACCAGTGAGTTGGTCAAAACCAGAGGGATCAGAGAAACAAACAGCATTTGGTCAATGCACTGCCCTCTAACTGGGGCAGAAATAAAAAGGTAACTTTTTTTTTTTTTTTAAGATTAAGAAGCCAGTTTTGCTAACTCTGCTCTTCCCTTGAGCATTAGCTATCTGTCTCTCTGCAGCCTCTGGATTAACCTCACCTAGGATCTGCCCTCCCTGCAGACCAGTGCTAGGTACACAGGTATGAAATGAAAGATTCCCTCCAGGGTCCCCATGCACATAGTGTGGCTGGTTGGTAAGTGTGTGTGTCGTGTGGGGGCATTATAAAAACAGAAATGCTGTGTACTTTACAGAAGTAAGGATCAGCATGGAGATTACCCAGGACTGCAATGGTTTCCACATGCAAAGGGAACATCTTTCTTCTGATCCTGAACCATGGCAAGAAACTAACATGAATCTTTGATCCCGTGCCAGTGTCTAGAGAAATTTTGAGGTCTCCAGGATGGGATAATGGATTCTCATCAAGACTTCTAGCTTTAGGAAATTGTTTAATCTCCATTCTCAGTGGCTGCTGCTTTGAGGCAGCTGTGACAGAAAGATCCCAAGTGCCATTGAAAACAGCTCATCAGTTCAGAACAAAGCTGATTATGTAAATTGTGCATTAAGATGCAGCTCCGATTTAATTTTACTCTGTAAATAAATATCCCATTAACATCCATCTGCTGAAAGTCAGGTAAGGCATTCTCTAAGACTATATGGCTAGGGCCCCAGCAAATGCTTCATAAATACTGACAGGGGAAGGGTTAGGACACCCAAATTCACTATAGAGAACTTAATTTTTTTTTCTTTAAATGGCATGTCAGCTATAAAATCAATTTAGAGCAAGAACGAGCTATGATAGGCCAAGAAAGACACTGCATCTATTTCTGGCTCTGCTTGTTGGAGGACACACGAAGGCTTTCTCTGATTGCTGTCACAGAGATCAATAATAATTATAGCTCACCAATTCCCTCCAAAAATAAAAACATTTCAACTGATGAGAACTGAACACTAAATTAACACCAGTTCTTTTTGCTGCCGGGCAATTTACCGAGCCAGAAATGCCACTTGTGAGAGTTGTCTTTGCTGAATGGGCGGGCACAGCTTCCCTCTCCGAGTAGAGGGTGGTGGAAAATCCCCCTGGCCTCTAGAACTGGAAGTGGAGTAACCAGGAGTGAGATGGGCTTCCTCCACAGCTGCCCTCTCTCGGGTTCAAGCCTATAACTACTGCTGGCCTGCAAGCTCTAGGAAAATCTTTTGAGATTTCCATATAGCCTATTAATAATAGCAGGTGCTTCCAGGAGCAGAATGCTTTGTCATTATCTGCCAGTTTCTGACAAGGCTGAATGTCCATCAGCTGCCACAGCATAGGTGTGAGCTTGTTGTGTTTCTGGGTGTTGCTGCTGCTGGTGGTGAGGGAGTAGGGGAGAGATGAGGAGTGGGATTAGCATGGGACTGGAGACAGATCGGGAGATCCACTGTGAGCCATGTGCTCTAGCCCTTAAGACACTGTTTTCCAAACTCTCAATCACTTTACCTGGTAAAAGTGATCATTATATCTGGCTGAGGATATCCCTGGAAGAGTAGGAAGCTACCTTCACCCATGGTTAACTAGGTCCATACCACGAGTATGAAAAATGCTTTCATGTTTGTGGCAAAAAAAGGAGATCCCTTTGGGCAGAAAAAAATCTCAGAAAGCTACTCTATCTTCCAAGCTGATGGAGCCCTGAATCAAGGCCCATGTATTCTAAAGAAGAAGGTACATCAGTCCCCCGATACCTTTTTCTGTACAATATGTTATTTCTCCAAGTTTGATGCCTGGGCATCTGTCCCACTGTTCCTAAAGCAGGGATAGGGCCCCTTTCCCTTTTCTTCCTGTCTTAAAGATGGGTATAATGCCTGGAGACAAACCTGCCATCTTATCACCAAGAAGAAGCACCCGAACCTGCTTGAGAGGTGGAAAGAAAGCTGGGTAGAACCTGGGGTAGTCAGTCCTGTACAGCAATACAGCTACCCTGGACTGGACCATTCCTGAACTTCTTGTTATATGGGAAAAATAAATTCCTATTTTAAGAGTTCTATTACTGACAGGCCAAATAGCCCCAATTGAAATAGGGAATGGAGGAAGTAGCTCCAGGACAGAAGACTGGTGATGGAGTCTGGATTTCTGGTTCTTGTCCAGCTCATCTTCAGAGTCACTGCTCACACCTCCCTCACACCGTTGGACTTCATGATCCACCTTTCTCAATGTTCACTGAAGACCAAATGACCTGGTATTGTGTACTTTTACAAAATTTTCTTCAGCTATCCATTTCCAGGAT
This sequence comes from Marmota monax, assembly GCF_021218885.2. Lineage (NCBI taxonomy): Eukaryota > Metazoa > Chordata > Mammalia > Rodentia > Sciuridae > Marmota > Marmota monax. The sequence continues at coordinate 21,023,632 of NW_026693082.1, read as the reverse complement.
TGTTTTTTCTGCACCATCATCATGAGTCTAAGTGCATTAAGGATCTGGGTTTAATGAGGCATGATCATGACTGTCAGCCCTAGAAGTCAAATATCAGAAATGGTCATACAGGAAGAAATGAGTCAAAAACACGACAGCATGCACAATAATTATTTTACACAGCCAAGCTAAAACCCCCATCTACCATGCCTGCAAACTGAGTTCTTTATGAGACCTGTGAATGCTCAGCGACATTGGTATTCTGAAGTGTCACAGGAGAGAAACAGTATTTCATGTCTTGGATTCTCTTCTAGATGAAATAAACAGCAGTCTGTGCGTGTGTGTATGTGTGTGTGTGTACACATACATGCAGATTGAATGATCATAGGCAAGATTATGATTTAGATAATGTTTTGTCTTCTGTTCCTTTTCTGCTGTGTGTCTTGCTCCATCTTTATCCAGACTGGCTCCTCATCCTTCATCCAGTTAGAATAGACTGGGTAGTAGACAAACCCAACTCTCAGTTGCTTAGACTAATGAGAGTTGCTTCTTGCCTATGCTACAAATCCTTTGAGGATGACTGGGAGACTCTCTCTATCTCATTATTATCTTTACCCAAGACCCTGGCTGTCATAGGTGACCTTTTCTGGCACATTTCCTAGTCACTGTAGCAGAGGGGAAAAAAGCCTCCTGCGTAATGAAAATATTATGTGAGCCACAAAAGTATATGCAAGTGTAAATTTTCTAGCTACAATAGAAAGGTAAAATGTAAAAGATGAAATAATTTTAATAATGTTTTTTATTTTACCTAATATAATTTTAACATATAATCAATTAAAATATTAATGATTTTATACATATGCACATATTTTCAGAACTAAGTCTTTGCAGTTCAGTGTAGTTAATATTTAGAGTGCATCTCAATTTGGACTAGCCACTTGTCAAGGGCTCAACAGTCACATGTGGTTAGTGGCTGCTATACCAGACACTGCAGCTCCAGGGTATTCTATCCAATTATGTCCCCAACCTAGAAATGACTAATATATCTCTGTGCTTACAACTTATTGGATAAAATTGGTCACAAGGCTCTATCCAAACCTAGGGAACCAGCAAGAGTACTTCTTCCTTGTTTCTTTACAGAGAGGTGAGAAGAGTCAGTGGACAACAGTCACAACCAACAGGACTTCCTTGGCCCACACTGCCCTTCACTGGGACATCCCACTGGATGGTCCCTTCATGGGCATGAAAATCTTCTGGGCCAGCAGTCTGTTCTGACTGGACTCATTCCCGCTTGGTCATTAGGAGTGGGTGGCACATACGCCAGATCTTGTAGTAGATGACCCAGAAGACATTAGTGCCATAGTCTTTTTTAGAAAAACAGAAACAAAAATTCTCTGCAAGTGTGAGGCTTGCTCAAGGACCAAGGCGGATTAGGGTGTTCCCGGTTTAAGATAATCGTGTTTAGGGCGTTCCCAGTTTGGGTTCCAGGTTTAAGGTTTAAGATTATTCCTGCTGGGAATAGGGCGTATCCTGCTGCCTGAGTTCCCCTTGAGTTCTCACGGGATTCAGAGTATTTTTTGAGAGATAGAAGCCCAGTGGAGGTGGATTTGGGCAGAGAACGTGGATTTGGGCAGAGAACGTGGATTTCCCCAGAACGTGATTGTAGACGGCTGGTGTGAGTTCGGGAATAAAGAGTTGCTGTTTGAATCTACAAGCTGTGTGGTGGCTCGTGATTGTGTGCCCAGCCAGACTGCGGCAGAGGTATTCATGGAGAAGAAGGATTTTTCATTCATTAAGTTTTTATGATTGTTAATGCCTTTAGCATTCTTTCTGGCTGTCTTGTGGCTGGAAACTTCTGGGCTCCTACCCTACCATTTATGAAACCCTAATTAAGAAGCAAGAGGAAAAATTACTACTTTTACATTTTATAGGCCATAAGTGGTACAGTTACTATAAATGTGTATATTTTTTGTACTGAACTCACTTGTATTGGTGGTCTGGGCCATGACTTATTCTTCCTTGAATACCTATGAACAATAGGCACTACCTGCTACATTACAGATACTCAGCAAATATCCAAATTGTTGAGAGCCACAGCAGAATGGGCCCCAACAAACTTCCAGCTGCCAGCAAAAACTTCAGCTGCCTGCAAACTTCCAGCTGCCAGCTGATGATTGGCTCACAGCGGCCCCAGCAAACTTCTAGCTGCCAACTGATTGGCTCCTCTGGGTGATGCTTATTGGGCTGTTTCCCCGCCCTTTCAGACTAGGGAGCTGCTCATTGGGGGACTTTTTTTTGGCTTTGCCCATGAGACCCAGCCAATCAGCCTCAAGAGCAGGAGGAGTCAGGGAGGTTGAGAGGCTTGTGGGAAGCTGGTGGTGGCAGTTGGGCTCTGAGGGTTTTTCCTGAGGAGCTGGGTGGTTTGGTGTGTGTGTTCTAAAAATAAAGTTCGTTTCTTTTGACAAGTGGCTCCTGAATTGTGCCCAGCCAGACTGCGGCACAAATGAATGAATTTACATTAACTTTCACCTAAACAGTAATATTTCTAATGATGCTTTGAGTGAGAGTCAGAATTAACCCACCTGCCAGCCGTGCAGCTGCTGTTGAAGAGCATGGAGGTGACACTGACATGCCTCTTGGTGAGAGCTCTCCACATAGTTAGTCTGACTTATACTTTATAAAGTTTCCAGAACATGTGGATGTCCATTGTTTCAAACTGTAAATTTGTTATTAACCAGTTGTGGTGAGGCCATCAGAGGGGAGATGTCTGCCATTCAAATAGTTTATTACAGTTCCCAAGAGGAGGTGCACCCATGCTATACAGGGTCACATGGGGAGACACAAGGGTCAGGTAGGAGTCAGAAGGAGCAGGAGGGACTGAGCAACAGTGGACAACAGTCAAGTGAGACCTAGAAGATGGGACTGAGCCTTGATTGTGGTTTCCATGGGATAGGCTAGGGAGGCTTAGGATTGGACTATGAATAATTTCCAGAGGCTCTATCTAGTTATCTGGTACTTCACCCTCGGGTCATTAGGTCAGGGAATGCATGACTTAAGAGTGTGAAAGCCCTGTCAAAATCAGATAGAGGAGGTAAGAAGATGTGGGCTTGGTGCTGGTTTGCAGATGGAAGGTACGCTTGCAGGTGACCTTTGCTATCTCTAGGAATCGGTTGGCTCTGGGAGTGGATGTCTCACCAGGGTCAATGATGCCCCAGATGTCCAATTATCAGAAATACAGAAAATAAAACAGGCAGGCAGTATAAAAGCATGATTGAGCCATGAGTAAATGACTGCTGGGCTAAAAGGAACCAATTCAGTCTCTCAGGGTCTAATAGAAAAGTGGGGCTTACAGGCCCTTCACTTGTAAGTGTTCAAAGTATTTTTTATCATTTGTTTGGGGGGTTGAAGGGTGAGAATGCAAACCCGTAAGTCAGAAACCTGAGATGCATTTGTGACCCTAAGCAGATATCCTGACATCTGTGTGAGAACTCCACAAGAAGTTTCTGAATCTTTTCACTGTGAATAGCACAGCTGCGGCAATATATAATCGTGTACTTTGTCAAAGCTTAGAGAACTTGGCACTGCAAGGAGAGTTATTGTATATACATTTGATCTCTATAAATTGGATTTAAAAATAAATAAGTACACAGAGATGTCCCAAACTTTCCAAGGCTGATATTTTCTTCCTTTCTTTTTACAGGAACCCATACAGCAGACTCACATTTGGGTGATAGATGAAGCAAGGGGGATTTGGGTGGGAACAAAGATGCAGGGGTGGACAAATGCCTGGACATCCTACCACAAGTCAGCTGTCAGTGCTTCACATTTTAAGTACCATGTGACAGGTCCCTAGCACCTCGGAGCATAGCTAGCAAGGGAGGCTTGATATTTTTGAAGCATATAGTGTTTGTGAGTTCACTGAGCTCCAGGAATCCCTCCAAAGGATATTAGATTCCTTGGTGACAGATACTCTGAAAGTCAAGTGGGACCTAGTTGTGTTAATCAGCTTTCTGTTACTATGACAAATGCCTGTGATAAATCAACTTATATATAAAAAAGATTTATTTTGGCTTACTGTTTTGGAGGTTTCAGTCCATGTTCTGTGGGCCCCATTACTTTGTTCTGTGGAGAGGAAGGGTATCATGACAGGGAGCACATTGAAGAGCAAGGAACCATTTACCCCATGGCTGGAGATGAAGGAAAGAGAGGAAGAGATGAGGGCCTCACAGTCCTCTTTGAGGCATGCTGCCTGTGACCTAAGACCTCCCAGTAGACCCCGCCTCTTAAAGGTCTTACACCTCTCCATAGCCCCACAGCCTGAGGAGCAAGCCTTCAACACATGAACTTTTGGGGGACACTCCAGACCCAAATGATAGGATTAATGATGAAAAAATGCTGATGTACAACCTGATCGTCCCTTTTCTTTTCTACAAATAAATATCCAAATGAATGAATTTATATTAACTTTCACCTAAACTATAATATTTCTAATACTGTATTTCTAATATAATATTTCAACATGTGGATTTTCAATAAAATGGAGCACGGGGTTCAGCCAGAAGTTGAAAATTAGGTCTCTAGCTCAAAAGGTCTCAATATGTCCTGTAGAGCCGAGGGTTGTGAATATTACACAGCAAACAGAATTCTAAAATAATGACATCCAGAGCCAACAACAACATCACTTGAGTCCTAGAGCACTGGGCTGATGTGTATGTGCCACTGGAAACAGCAAAGTGCAGCCAAGGCAAGGTCATCTGTGTCCCTGCAGCAGGATGGCTCAAGTCTTTAGGACTAGAAATAACATACCTAAAATCTGCATTTCCACTTGAAAATATTTTTTTTTTACTGTCAATAAAAATCCTTTCTGTGCCTATGTAGATTTACCAGTCTAATAAGAAAAATATATTCAAGCCAGGCATCATGGTGCATGCCTGTAATCTCAGCAGCTTGGGAGGCCAAGGCACGAGGATTGCAGATTGAAAACCAGCCTCAGTAATTTAGTAAGACCTCAACTCAAAATAAAAAGTAAAGGCTGGGGTTGTGGCTCAGTGGTAGAGCGCGTTGCCTAGTATGTGTGAGGCACTGGGTTCGAATCTCAGCACCACATAAAAATGAAATAAAGATATTGGGTGTCCGCCTACAACTAAAATATAAATATTTTTAAAAAAATAAAAAGGGATGGGGATATGGCTCAGTGGTTAAGGAACCTTGTGTTCAATTCCTGGTATAGAAAGGAAGGAAGGAAGGAAGGAAGGAAGGAAGGAAGGAAGGAAGGAAGGAAGGAAGGAAGGAAAGAAGGGAAAAAAAGAGAAAAAAAAGATATTCACTGATAAAGGGGAAAGAGGATTATGATAATATTAACAAGTCAATAATACTAATAACTATTTATATGATGCTTAATGTGTGCCAGGCATGGATCTAAGCCCTTTACGACTTCTGATTTGTTTATTCCTATAACAATCCTCCAACATAGGTAACAGTTTTATTTCCTCTGCACAGATGAAAACAATTGATAGTAAACAATTTGCCCAGAGGTCATGGAACTGGTAAATGATAGAGTTGGGATTTGAACCTAATCAGTCTAGCTTCAGGTGCATGTTCATAATTCCAACCACGAGAAAGCAGGGAACCCAGCTGGAAGGGCAACACTTTCCCTGAACAAGCTAGTTACTTATTTCTTAGTCTGTATTGACATCTACTCTCTCTGCAGAGAGTTGTGGCATATCAAGTACAAAATTCATACCCTCCAGAATCACAGATGACCCTTAAATTCAGAAGGCTTTAGAATCTTTATACTGCAGTTCTCCAGAACCAGAGGTCCTCATGGAACACCAGAAGACTTAGGGATCTGTAATTCCTCAGAGGGGATACTGGCAAAGGCTTCCTGCAATCTCAAAGCTCCTGGTTTCCTTGTTTATTCCAGGTTCAAAAGCTTGGTTGTTGAATCTATCAGGACAAGCCCAGGTATGCTGCAATAAGAAAAACTCCCTAATCTCAGTGATTTTAAACTCAAAGTTTTATTTTACATGCACGTTATAAGCCTATTAGTCATGACAAATAGATAGACACTCACATGTTACATGGATTTTTGTTGTTGTTTTGCAGTGTTAAGGATTGCATCCAGGGCCTTGCATGTGCCAAGCAGGTGTTCTACTACTGAGTTACCCACAGCACCCTCCACTTTTATTTATTTATGTTTTTTCCTCTTAAATTTTCTCAATATGCTTTTTTAAATTTTTAAAATGTATTTTAATTAGTTATACGAGATAGTAGAATGCATTTATGCACCTTGATATATCATATATAGATGGGATATAATTTCTCATTTTTCTGAGTATACCTGTTCGAGAATCATATTGGTCATGTAGTCACATATATACCTGTATACATATAGTAATAATATCTGTTTCATTCTACTATCTTTCCTATCCCCACATCCCCTCCCCTCCCCTCCCATCACTTCCCTCTACCTAATCTAAGTTAACGCTATTCTTCCCTAGTGCCTCCAGCCAATGGCTTGAAGTTCTTCTCATTGTTGATGACTCTGTCTTTCTCCTTCTTGTAGACGTTCCGAATGGGCATCACTGGTCTTGTTCTTTAGCAGAAGAGTCTCCCCTGTTGGGGCCTAGGGCTTCCTGGGGAGGAGGAGGAGGAGCTTGGAGTGATCCCTGCATGTTGACCTGCAGGGACCTGGTAGACATTCTGCCTCCTTGGGTCCACAGAGATGCCAGTGGTTTGGGCCACTTTCTTATGGATGCCAACTACACTTGACTTTTCCAGGCTGAAGCACTACCCACTCAGACTTTGGTGTGATACTGCACCATGGGGCACCTCACCATGGGCCAAGGGGTCTTGACTTATAGTAATAATTCAAGGACCCAGAATGACAGAGCAGCCATCAACTCCAAGTGGCCATGTCAAAAGAAAAGAATGCCCAGGAAGTTCTTGTACCTGCAATTAAGGTTCCACCTGGAAGAAGCGAATAATTCATGGGCCCCAACTGGCTGCAGAGACCACCCAATCACAGGAAGGCAGTAAGTGCAACCTTAGCATGATCCCAGAGTAGGGAAAAGGAAGCAGGAGTTTGTATACAGCATTAAAAATCTCTACATTGCTAAGCTTGAGAAAGAGGGTTTCAGAAAGCACCCAAAGTATTAATCAGAATCTGCTGAGATCCCGGTCACACAGTAAACAGGCCAAGCTTTATTGAGTCAGACTTTAATGCATTAGATTAGAAATCACTCAATTTGGCTGATGTTTTCCTGATTTCAGTGGCTGCTCCATCCAGTTTCCTGTGCTTCCCTCCCTCCCACTCCCTCCATCCACCTGCCAGGTCCGGGGATTATAATAGTGATGCTGTTATGTTGGCACAAGGTGAGTCTTCAGGGCAGTTTTTATTTGCAGTGATTTAAAGGGTTGAGTGAAGCCATGGTTACAAGGAATGAAGAACAAGAATATATTTATAAACATTTCATGTATGATGCACCCTCTGGATTTGCTTTTACAAAAGGAGGCTTCATGGGGCTCCTTCCCTACCCCTCAAGCAATTTTTTAATTTTGTCTGTACTGCTTTTGGTGTGTACAAGATGCTGCTCCCACCAAACAGGGACTCTCCATCAAGGGTGATTCTGAACTGACCTAGCACAGCAGAGGTAAGAGACTGTCACTTCTCCATGCCACTAACTGGGTGGAAAAGGCCCCAACCTGGTTGATCTTGCTGTTTTCCATAGGGAAAGAGGAAAAGCAATTGATTATGGAGTCATATAGATCTGAGTTCAAATTCTAAAGGCACAACTTTTTAACTTGGAGTCTTGAGCAGATCCATTTCTTTATCTTTGATGTCAACAAATGCTCAAGAAATTGATCTCTTTAAATCGGCCTAAAATAAGAAAAGTACCAGTCTGCCATGACCTTTTCTTTGATTCTGACATGTCATGGACTATAGAATCCAGCATGTTATGGCAATGAACTGAAGACTCTGTGTGTCAGTCAGCTTTTTATTGCTGTGACCAAAACACCTGACAAGAACACCTTAGAGAAGGAAAGGTTTGCTTTGGCTCATAGTTTCCGAGGTTCAGTCCATGGTCAACCACATGACTCCTTTCCTCTGGACTTGAAGTGAGACAGAGCATCATGGCATAAGGGCATGGTGGAGGGAAGCTGCTCAGCTGCTCAGCTCATGTCAGCTCACGGCAACCAGGAAGGCCAGGGAGGAGAGAGAGAGAGAGAGAGAGAGAGAGAGAGAGAGAGAGAGAGAGAGAGAGAGAGAGAGAGAGAGGAGAGAGAGAGAAGAAAATGCATGAAGATGGCCAGGGACAAAATACAATCCCAAAGGGCACACACCCAGTGACCTAATTCCAGCCACTTCCCATCTGCCAATAGTTACTACCCAGTAGAATAGTCCTTTCAAATTATTAATCCATCAAATGGATTAATCCACTGATGAGGATATAGCTCTAATAATCTAACCATTTCACTTCTGAACATTCTCGTTCTGCCTAACCCATGAGCTTTGCCGGGGGCAGGGGGCACGGGGCACCCCTTATCCAACACAACGTTCTGCTTAGGTCAAATAACAGAGCACAGGAGACACATGTTTACACGGATTTGTCACTTCCTCTTTCAAAGAACCATACTTAACTTATCAAACACATGTTGATATGTTCAAGTTTAGGGGGATCAATAAACAAATAGAGGTCACTAGAACAAAGAACTTTCAAGGAAAGAAATGTCCAAATAGCCCGGGATTAGAAATGATATTGTTATGCTATTGAATTGTAAATGGCTTTGTTTTACTTTTTTATTTTTTGTGGAGCTGGGGATCAAATCCAAAGCCTCATGCATGCTTAGCAAATGCTCTGCCATTGAGCTACATTCCTTAGCCCTTGATTAAAAAAATTACAACACATAAATGCATCAAAAGCAGGAAGGGAACTGGGCGGACCCAACTGGGACCCTTATTACTCTTCTGTCATTGAAGAGAAATACACATCAGTGTGGGGTAAATACACTCCACTGCATTTCCCCCAAAAATGGACTTTAACCATATTTCTCATTTTCTGTTTCATTAAGTATGACAACGATATTCAGTTGAAGTAGACTTATGAGTTCTGAGAAAATCAGTAAATGAGCAAGAATCAGATTGATACCAAAGCAAAAGGCCCCTTAAATTCTGTTCGATATTTTCTCCCCACATAGTCTAATCCTTAGGGACCTGGCAGCCGGCTCATTCCAATCCATGGCTGCAGCCATGGGTTATTAGAGTTACACTCCTCACCCTGGAAGCTAAGTTATTTTCCATGGAGCCTGCATTCTGTAGGATTTTTTGTTTGTTTGTTTACCACCATGAAAGTGATGGCTATCATGTCTAGAGAAAGATTGCTCAGAATGTATAGTCCTAGGATCTCCTGACCGAAAAATCACTCAGCAAAATCAAAACCCCTGGAGATGTGGTCCAGGATTCTGAGTTTTTACAAGTTCCTAAATACACTAAGGTTTGGAAACCATTAATTGATATGTCCAAATAGCCCAGGAGTGTTCATGTTTGAAATAATTTCTAAGGTCCATTATCAGCAAAGAGAATCCTCACCTCTTGGAAGGCTTATGAAAACCAGTGGTGAATGTTCTAGACCTTGACTGTAGACAGAGAACTGCCTAAAACCCAAGCAGGTGTCCACTCCCCCTGACTTCGTACTCCAATCCCCAGTAAGCAACCTGACAAGAGGTCATTTTCTGGGTTTTTCCCTACTTTTATTTTTCTTATAACTTTTCACCAATTACCTTTGAACTTTCTTTGGCTTCTGTCTTTCTCCCTAAATGTAGATACCCCTGGGCTGTGTCTTGGCACTTCTTTTTGTTTCATCTAGTGTCTGGTGTGGTCAGCCAGTTCAGCTGGGGACTCAAAGGTGCCTTGAAGCAGATAGCCACACCACAGCCTTCTCTTTCGTCTCTCACATGCCCCTACTGTAGTCACAGAGCAGGTGCCAGAAGTCACATGCTGGTACATCAGTTGTCCTCTGATTCGCTATCGTATTTTATTAAAAGTCTTCATATCTTTAGGTAAAACCAGGTGGTTTTTCTGGGATGTAATGCCGCTGCCATTGAGTTGCCTACTTGACATCTCCTCTGGAACATCTGGGGGATCTCTGTCTTTCTTTGTCTCTCTCTCTCTCTCTCTCTCTCTCTCTCTCTCTCTCTCTCTCTCTCTCTCTCTCATACTACAGGAGTGCTCTTACCACTGAGCTGCATTCCCAGTACTTTTTACTTTTATTTTGAGACAGGGTTTCACTGAGTTGCCAAAGCTGCCCTGAGCTTGCAATCCTCTTGCCTGCCTCAGCCTCCCAAAGTACTGGGATTATAGGCATGTGCTACCATGCCAGGCTTGTCTGGAGATGACTCTGACTCAACTGTCCCAAACAGAACTCCTTGTCTTCCCTGGTCCATTCTGGGACAGCAGAATTCCAGGCTTCCAGATGCTCAGGTCCAAAATTTGGGGTAACATTTGATGCCATTCTTCTTCCTGTAAACTCCTATAGTCAATTCTGGTCACTCAGTCTCTAAAACATACCCAGAATCTGACTGCACCTCTGCACCTGCTCTGAGATAGCACTGTGTTGTCCATTATTTTCTCTCTCCTGTCTCTGACCCCATAAGTGGTCTCCTTTATTCCATCTTCTGTCCCTTCTTCTTTAGTCTGTTCTCACTATGTCTGCCAAGGTTATCCTCTAAGAATTTAAGTTAGATTATGTCACTACATTGCTGAAAAGTATAAATCCACACCCCCCCCCAACACACACACACACACACACACACACACACACACCATTTATCCTAAGATAAAAGTCAAAATCCATAATGAGGTCCTTCATACCCGTGTGACCTCATCTTTGACTCCTCTCCTGGCTCCATCTGCCTGGTGACACTGGTCTCCTTGCTATTCAACCATCCTGCTGGGTACCTCCTCCCAGGAGAAGGCTGTGCTGTCTCTGCCCACCATGCATTTTTCTTAAACAGCACCACAGGTAACCCCCTCACTTGCTTCACTTCCTTGCTCAAATACCATCTTCACAGTGATTTCCTCCCTCACCACTCAATTTAAAACTTCACCATCCCACCAACGATTGTAATCTTACCCAGTCCTAGTTTTTCCCAAAACATTTGCCACATTTAACTACTGTGAAAATTACTCGTTTATTCTACTTACTGGTCTTGTCTTTGCGCAACTGGAATGAAAGCTGGACAGGGGTTTCTTGTCTGTTTTGTTCACTGATATTTCCCTAGAACCTAGATTGTCAAGTAAATATTGGCAGGTAAGAAAGGAAGGAAAGAAGTCAGTCCGTCAGTCCGTGGGTTGGAAGCCCTGAACATTAGAAGAGACATTGTTAAATTGAAACCCAAATAAATCCATGCTGAGTGGCGGGGGTTGGGGGAAGCTGCAAATTTTTGAGAACTAGTACAGGAGGCATTTCTCACACACTGATTGTTTCTGATTGAGCTCAATATGAGTGGTCTGCAGCGCCTGCTCACATTGATTAAATGGTTTCCTGCCTAATCAATTCTCCATCAGTTATTATCTGTGTTCTCACCTGTCAGCCACATTGAATGGTGAATGGTTTCCTCTGGTTCCTTGTCAGGCTCTGGAAGGTAAGAGGTTTGTGACATGAAGTCCTGAGGTAGGGTGGAAAGAGACTCTAACCTAAGTGCAGGTTGAGAGAGCCTCCTTATTGGAGGCCAGGTCCCCATGGAAGGTGTGCCCTGGAAAACAAGGCCTTCTTTGGGATACTGGCTTAAGTGAGCCTGATTTTGGAAGCTACCATTCCATCCTTCCTTGTTGCATTGCATGTGACTAAAACACTCAGGGGTCACTTCAGGGGAACTGGTCTGCGAGAAATAACCACACAAGAGACAGAAATACCTTTTTCTTTGGGGGTGCTGTGATGGTTCCTCTGACCTTAAGGGTCCACAGAAAGAGAGAGAGAGCAAGCGCATGTTGACCCCTTTTATTGAGGAAAAGCCATTCAAATGAGGCAAGGGATCAGGTTTCAAGGGGCTGAGTCTAGCTTCATGATGTCTGCTGTCATCAGGTTGACTGACATCTAGGAAGGCCACACTCAAGGGCAGAGTAAGAGAAGGGGACACTCAAAGGGCATTTCCATGGAACATTCTATCCCAAACAGGGCAAGGGGTAATATCACAAAGGAACAGGTGAGCGTAGCTCCACCCATGGGGCTGCAGGAAGGCACGCTCATGCACGAAGACACATTTGGTTGCATTATTTCTACCCTCAAGATCAGGGCTACCGTCTTCAGCAACTTAAGAGTAGCCAGATCATCAGGGAGATGACCAACGGAGCCTCAACAGATCGGGAGAGGGAAAACACTGGTCACATGACATGGCGGCCTTCCACACTTCCTGATCTAGGTTCAGCTGCTGCCTGTAGTGTGGGGTTAGATCCAAGAGAGATGTGGAAAGGGGCTGGGATGTAGCTCAGGGATGGTGTGTGCTTAGCAAGTGTGGGATCCTGGGTTCAGTCTCTAGTACCAAACAACAAACGGAGGTGAATGGGTCAGAAGCAATCTTTGATCATTGGCAATATCTCCTGCATTAGCATTCCACTGGAGTGCTGGGTGTTAATGGGAGAATCAGTCAGTGTCAGTTTTGTGATTTGTTGTGAACATGTCCTCCCACAGGGGGGATTAGAGGTGAGCTCATCTCCTAGTCACTCCGTAACTCTCTCTTGGATGGGGTCCAAGGAGACACATGCTGTGCTGTTTGATGTCCTCATTACCCTGGGCTGAGTTACTCAAAGGCTTCTGTGTGGCTCCAAGAGGCAAGGGCTACCAATGAGGTTGGTTCATCTGGGCGAAGGTGCTTGTGCTTTAAAACCTGGTCACAAGTTCTTTGGCACGTATCTCATCGACAGATAGGGTTTATGTTCCAACCTTGAATCTGAGGGTGCTCTGTGACCAGCAATATCTCAGTAGAGTGAGGTGAAATGAAGCTATGTGTCAGTCATCTTCATCTCACTTGTGTAGTTCCTAGGACTCTATATGTAAAGTCTGGCTACCTGAGACTCCCTGCTAGAGAGGCCACATGAAGGCACTCCAAGTGACAGACCTAGTTGAACTAATTCATCCTTAAACCTTCCCAACCCAGTCACCAGACTGAGTGAGGAAGCCCCCTGAGGAGTGGATCCTCCTACCTCAACTCTCATGTCCCCATCCCTCAGCCAAGCGTCCCCTATCCATCTTCCTAGCCAACGCCCTAGACATCATGAAGCAGAAACATACCCCACTGTGGCCTGAATTCCTGACCTAAGAATCTTGAGTATAAATGGGTGTCATCTTATGCTGCTAGGTTTGGGGGGTAGTTTTGAAGCAATCGATTGCTGCAACAGTGATGTATGAGAAAAAAAACAGCCTTGGAGAAAGGCCAACTTCTACCTGGCTAGCTCTGCGACCTTGGACAGAGTCTGATCTAGCTTTAAAGCAGGGATAATGTTACTGCACTTCAGGTTGACTTGAGGATTCAATGAGGCCACATGTGTCCAAAGTCAAACATGTAGTGGGCGATGAGGTGGGGGAGGCTTAGCTCTTCTTGTCTTCACTTTCCTTCCACTTAAGGAAGATTCACCTACCCTATCTGTGTTTGAAATGCAAGTGTATCTAATGCATACTGTGGTCCCAGGGTGGGACGAATTTCAGTAGAACTGTTGGTTTACCTGTGTTTCTATTCTTCTGCACCCCTCTCCCCAGACCTGTGAGCTCCTTCTCTCACAGTGATCTACCTGGTGCTTTGAGTACATAGCCCTTGTGGCTCTGCTCTGAGGCTTATTTTAAAAGGGACATGTTTTTTCTCTCTCTTCTCCCTCTCCCCCTCCCTAACAGGTTTAGGGAGACAAGATTATTGTTTTTCCCCATTTTAGGCCAGTTCTCTGTCCTTGAGCACACTCCCATCATAGGAAGGGGATGCCATCAGAAGATCTAAAGTATTCCTGGCTCCCAAGTTAACAAGTGAATCACAACCCCCAGCACAGGGAGCACCTGGGCTGTAGCCTTTGAATAGCTTCTTGAAAAGCCCTGGGTTCTCCCAGGATGAGGAGAACCACAGCCGCTGGGACAGGAGTCCCCTGTGCTTCTCCTTTGCTAGCAAAGCAATAAAGCTTCTTTTTCCTTTCTTTTTTCTCACAACCGAGTCCTCCTTATTAAATTGGCATCAGAGATAAGGACCCAGCTTTCGGTGACATTTCCAATAGGGTCTGTTCTTTGAATATAGTTGCTTGGTAAATTTTGCTAAGAAATGTCTGTGAGCAGAAAGTTGAACCTGTGTACATGACTTCATAGTGGGATAGGGGCGCATGACCAATTGTATTTGTAAGAATTAAACCTGAATTTTTTAAGTTAGCTATCAAAGAGACCCACACTCTGGCACCCAACTGCCTGAGATCAAATCCTGGCTCTATCTATCCCTTATTGGCTATGATACTAAGCTAATTACAGAACCCCTGTGTCTCCTTTCCTACTAAAGGGGAGAAAGTAACACTACCCGAGCAGTTTGTAATGAGGGGTAAGCACTACACACCATGCACCTATAAAAACTCACCCTGTGCAACATTGCTCTTCAAAGTGCTGTCCGTGGGCCAGGGGATTACAACACTGATAGATGAACTTGTTAAGAGATGCAGGATGGGGCCGGGGTTTTGGCTTAGTGGTAGAGTACCTGCCTAGTATGTGTGAGGCATTGGGTTTGGTTCTCAGCACCACATAAAAATAAATGAATTAAATAAAGGTCCATCAACATCTAATATATATATATATATATATATATATATATATATATATATATATATATATAATATGAAGAGAAAGAAAGAAAAAAAAAGATGCAGGAATTTCAGGCCCCAACCCAAGAGGACCAAATCAGAATTCTAAAAAGATTCCCACGTAATTCACTTGTATTAAAAATTGAGAGAGACTGTTCTAATAAGTCTGGGATATTCTTATGATATAAAAGAGAATTGAGATACATTTGGAAAATATCTTCCTAGAAATTTTGTGTACAGGGTTTTACAAAACAGTATGGTCATGGAGATTAAGCCAAAGGAAAAATAATGTCAAGGGCCACCATACAGTGTATCCAGTGCCTCCTTTTCTTCCCTCCCTGTTATGCTTTGTCCTTCAGTACTCCCTCTCTTGTGCCTTGCAATACCCTCCCCCGCCTTTCTTCCCAGGTGGCACCTAGTTAACCCCAGGGCCTGAAGATTCTCTGCTGTCAAGTGTTGCCCAGGGCTTACTCCAGGTAAAGGTGCCATCCACAGAATCCTGTGCCATGCCAAGGAAAGTTGCTCTGCATTTATCAGAAGTGTTCTTTTTTGCTTCACCTGTAATTTTATCCCAAACTAGAAGCCCATTAAGAAAAATTTAATTCCTTTGTGTAAAGTGTAGACAGCTTCACCAGTTAGTATTCCTGATACTCTCGTGCAAAAATAGCCATCTGGGTCTATTTGTGGACTGCTTTTCCTAGTAATACATGCCTCTGCTAATAATACATGCATAGTAATACATGCATGTGCGTCACTGTGGTGACACTTGTTTGGACAGTTTTTGGAATGAAGGGAATCATTACTTATAAAATTATTGCAAGCTGACTTCTCATTAAAATTTCAGTAATGCCTTCCCTGAGTATGTTATATCTGATCCGTTAAAAAACATATTACCCTCTTATATTTCCACTAATGCTGTCCACTCTTTTAATACCCTAGAATGTTTTAATACTTTTTCAGTTAATGCAAGAAAAAAAATAAAAACAAGATATAATGATGGAACTGGGGACACATCCCGATAAAGTATTTTGCACACGCCTGTCTCATACCCATGCCTCACTAACACTACAGAAACCAGCAATAAAAACCGGAGAGGCTTAGGAAAAAAAAAAAAATCCTGGGAAAGCATCAGTTAGGAAATCAATGGATTCTGTATTAGAAGTCTTTGGATCCCACTGTGATTTGACTGATAAGGGCCACCCAGGGCTGGGCATATATGACATCTCTTTTATTTCATCTTCTCTGCAAGTTCTTCTGTGGCTTGGTGGTGAGTGGCTGAGTCTTCCCCAGATGCTGCAGGGCAGTCTGCGGCCAGCAGCACTGTTCTCCAGACCCCAGGGCCAGTTTGGAAGCCAAGGAGGCAGTGGCTGGGCAGAGCAGAGCTGGGCTCCACTTCATTCATTCTGCATAGAAGGGCTCCAGGCCTTCCCTCCCCCGTGAACTCTGCCTGGCCTCCTCTGCCTCACACAGCGATGGCCTCCTAAGATCCAGCGGATGCCAGATGTGAAATGGTGTGGAACAAAAGCGAGGAAGAAGCAATAGCCTTACCCAGGCACCTGTGTTCCTGCAGCCTCTTTCTCCTGCTGTGGTTTAATGATTCCATTGTGGGCAAAGCAAGCTGGATGTCTTTATGTCCCCAAAGGGAGTCATTCAAATTTGCAAAGCCTCTATCCCAGCCCACAGGAGTCCAAAGGTTTTTCAGGACAAATGATCTCTCTCAATGCAGATGTTATTGTTTTAATATAATGAAAAATGCAGTGACATCAAGGGCTTACAATAGCCCCCATCATTCATCCTTTCAAATCCTGCAAGTATATTTAGTAAACGGATAGAGTAATCAGGAGCACAAGGCAGGCTGCTCCATTATTCAGGTTATTACAGAATCAGCGATGTTTACTTTCTTATTATAGTTTTCCAATTAGTGGGAGAGCAATGGTGATAGCCCAGCGTGGAGTCTCCAGGGAGATGCCTGAAATTTTACATGCAACTTAAAGAGATGGAAGGAGTTATCAAGGCTGCGACTTGTGCTAATCTTCCCTTTTCACCAAGGGATTAGGTAGAGAGCTGTGGATTTGCGGTTTTAATCAGAGGAGCTGCTGGAACTTTCATCATGGCCTCTAAATTATGCCCGTTGCTCCTTCCACCCCCTGAAGGAACAGGTCACCGGATCCTTCTCACAGGATTCAGGATTATCAGGGTTTTCTGGAATTGGCAGTTGCATGATCAGCTGTTTCTCACTTTGAGCTCCAAGAACCTTTTCTCTGCCCCTGGGACCCTCTGTCCTTCAGCTCCAGCCACCCTGGCCACCCCCACTGTTCGTGCCCCTTGCCTTTCCCGGCAGGCTGTTCTTCTGTCCCTCTTCTAGGGCCACCCTTGCTACACCTCCGTCCTCTCAGAACACAAGAGGTCTGTAAACAGGACCTTCCCTTGTTTCTTAAACATTACAGCCTGCTAACATCTGATTTCACAAGCCATTGATTTTAGAAGATGTCGGTGGTACAATATGACATAAAACCCCCGTAATAATGCCATTGACCCCAAGATAATCGTTTTTCACCCTTCAGCCATAGTTCCAGATAGATATTGTTACTCTCTTCACTTTACAATGTGTCATGAGCTTTTTCTCATGTTATTAACAATTTTTCGACAGCACAGTTTTGAATGACAGAACAGAACGTTACACATGGTGTCATGGTTTGAATGTGGGGAGTCCCCTGAAAGCTCCTGTGCTAATGCAGAAATGTTCGGAGGTGAGATGGCTGGATGGCGAGAGTTGCACGTAACCAGTCCATCCTAGTTTGAGTGGACTGGCTGGGTGGTGACTGTAGGAGATGGCTGGAGAAGGTGGGTCACTGTGGGCTTGCCCTGGAAGGGTGCATCGCCCCTGCGGCCCCTTCTCCCTCTCTTCCTCTTTCTGCTTCGTGGCTACCACCAGGTAGACTGCTTTCCTCAACACTCTCCTTTGGCCATGGCGTTCTCACTTACCTTGGGCTCACAGCAAGGGTCTGTATGGACTGAGACTTCTGAAACCATGAACTCCAAATAAACTTTCCCTACCTCTAAGTTCTTATAGGTATTTTGGTCACTGGGACACAAAGCTGACTAACACACAAGGGTATTTTGTTATTGTTTAAAAAAGCAATTACTTTTAGTCATTTAAGTGGCTTCCAATATTCCTCTCATATGAACTATGCAATATTAAATACCTTTGCACGTATCTATTATTATTTCCTTAAGATAAATTCTTGGAAGTGGAATTGTCCACCGCTGGGCAAGACAGGCACTTTTAAAGGTTAGCACTTTATACTTATGGAGGGAAAGCTGCTATCCTTTTAAGCAATTGTTCTTTGGAAAAAAGGTTCTTTGGAAAAACTTACAAGAACCAGGCAAAATCACCAAGTCACTCTAATTCGCTATTTTTAGGTGCCCTGTATTATATTTTGCTCAAGATCACACTAAATTTTCTGCCCAGCTATGTTTCTGTCATCCATTTTTTTGAACAAGTGTTTAAGACCCCTAACTGACCATGCTCAGAAATGTGCTGACCTCTGCATGTGATGATCTTCCCTGTACAGATGGAGATGCATATGTATTTTTATGTAAAAAATTATATAAATAAAATAATATTTTTAATAAATTATGTACATTTATATAAATAAAATGATTTTTATACTTATATTTCTTTATTTATATAAATCTTCCCAGTGAAAGCTTGCTTGCTTTGGGGAGAACTTTGCTTTGCAAATTAACTCCAGTGCTCACCTTATTTGCTGCAAGTAATAAACTTCTCTCTGCTCCTTTAGCTCCTGCACTCACAAACCCATTGCATTCAGTCACTGAATTGCTGAATTAAAGTGCATGCATGTTTTGAAAGGTTTTTGATTCATACTTCCATTTTAATCTCCATAAATACTGTTCTGATGCCCCATGGCTCAGCAAGCAATTATATTCTTGTGACCTCTCCCTAAGGTAAACCTTCAAGTTCCTGAAGGGTTGAAACTGTACTTCCTCTTTTTGTCCCTGCACATGCACATTGGGGACAAAATCTCTTGTTCATTCTTGGCTAATCAAGGTTGGGACCAGGTAAAATGAATGAAGAACTTACACCCAGGGTTGTGAAAAGTTCTGGGTCAGATTTGTTCTTTAAAATGTAAAGTTTTGATACTTTATTCATTGTTGGTTTTTAAGATTTTGCATCAATTTTCATTTTTAAAATATATTATGCCAGTGTATTTGGGCAGCTATAACAAAATATCTTAGATTGGTGGTTTATAAACAACAAAAATTTATTTCTCATGGTTCTAAAGGCCAAGAAGTCTAAGGTCAAGGTGATGGTGAATTTGATGTTTGCTGAGAGCCCATTTCTCATTGACTGCCGTCTTCTCACTTGGTCTACATGTGACAGATGGGGGCAAAGGAGGACTCTTTGTCTCTTTTGTAAGGTCACTCATACTACTCATGAGGGCACCACCTTCATGATTTCATCTCTTAAATTCCCACCTCCTGATACCATCACCCCAAGGGTTAGGATTTCAATCAATTAATTTTAGAGGGAACTTAGTGAAATTTTGCACCAAAATATTACTCATCTTGATTACTGAGTTTTCAGTACCACCTTGCATTTGTACCCAAAGCCTCACTCTCCTCACCCTTTTCCTAGTCCTGTGGCAGCTTCAAGGTCCTTCCTAGTCCCCTGCCACCTGAGATCCAGAATCTTGCCCGTGTTTTCCTGGGTGATCTGAGCAGCAACCAAGTTGCTGACCATGCACCTCTGGTCCTCTTTCTACAACAGAAATGTGTCCCGTCTTGCAGATGCTGGTGACAGAAATGATGACTCCAAGGTCTAGTTCAACTTTTGCCCTCATGCTCCTTCCCTATTGAGTATCCGATGCTTTGGGTGGAGGGGTGAACTGATGGAGGGCAAGAATGGGATGATGCTTCTTGGTTCAGGACTTCGAGTGGGCAAAGGTTAAATTCTGGCCAGGAGATCAGAAGCATCCCATTGACCTTTCCTCCTTCCTCTTTCTAAACCCTACAGGCATCCTCCCTCATGGTCTCAATGCTTGAAATTTTCATTTAGTGATACTAATTATGATAATAATAATCACAGACACTATTTCTGAGTGCTCACTTGCAGACTCAAGGGAACACAGCCAGGAAGTGATATGGTTTTCATTAAAACTCAAGTCACCTGGCCACGACAGAATGACAATAAAACCACAGTCCTTGGTTGGGCCTACTGCATTCAAAATCTAATTTGGCCATTTCAGGTTAAGGGACTTTGGGCAAAACACAGAGGCCTCCCTTCTCCTCAGTTTTCTTAGCTGTAAAGTGGGAGTAGTGACAGCACTCACAGATAGTGCTTTGCAAATAAAATAGCAACTTGGTGCTCAGCAGTAGCAAACGAGGATTCAGTGTTAGTGTGGTGGTGTTGGTGTGGTCATTTGTTCTGTATTACATAGTACTAAGATCTTCCATTTTATCCAGGCAAATGGCTAACCCAAATCAAGATTTCCTTTTCCTGCACCTGCAAGTCAGTGTGACTACCTACTTCCCATCCCAGAACAGAGGCGACCTTGGCATCTCTTTCTTTATTGCACAGTGTGTAGTCTGAGGCCCAGAGGCACAGGCATCACCTGGGGGATTGTCAGAAGTGCAGGATATGAGGCCTTAACCATCCCCACAGAATCAGAACCTGCATTTAAATAAGATCCCAGATGATTCTGGGCACCCTGAAGCTGGAGAAGCAAAGATCTGGCCTTATTCTCTGCGGGCCTGATTCTGCTCCTCCTTAATCCGCCCTCCTCCTCCTCTCCCATCTTCCCCCAACCACTTACAGTACTGCCATTTTCACTCTTTTTTTTCTCTCTCTTTCTCTCTGGCACTTCCTGGGGCAGAGGAATAGGACCCCTTGATGCCACACCTTTGAAACGTCCTACTTTTAACCCAGGCTTTCAAGATGTTCCTGCCTTGACTGATATTCTGTGCACCCCCAGTTCACCTGGCTTAGCTCTGACATGGATAGAAATGGCGATGGCTTGTGGGAGCCAAATTCTGCTAGAGGAGGAGCCATGCTCCTGGTGATGCCCAGAAGAGGCTGTTACCAATATTGACAATGGGTGTGGGGTTAGGCATGGAAAGGATGTTCAGTGAACCAAAGAGGTAGGATAGATGAGTGATAACAGAATGGGCCTTAGACTGGTGTCACTGTAGCTAGTCCCTAAATCTGCTGACAGGGACCCAGATTTAGGATACTAATGGAAAGACCCAGAGCTGAATCACGTGGAATTGTCTGTTTCCAGAGTATGCAGAAGTCAAGTTGCTCTTTGCTCTATTTCTCTGTAGTTCACCTTAAAATTCACCTTTATTGAAAGTGGCAAGTGTTTATTGAGCTCCTTCTGTGTGCTGAGCGGTGCTCAGGGTTCCTGCCTTCCTGTTCCCCAAAGGAAAGTGAGCCATTTGTGAATAACTCTAATCTGAGAGAACCTGAGATGGAAATGTGGTGTAGACACAGGAATGGATAGAAGTTAGAAGAAGTGAGATAGAAGAAGTGGCAGATACCACATGTCAACCCAAAGCCCATTATTAGTGTCCCTTCTTCCCCACCAAAATCATCCTCACTTTGATCAGGGCTTCGAGGGAGTTGGATCTTGTATAACTTTGGCAACCTGAACTGGTTAAGGAAGAAGGAAAGATTTCAACATCACTATTCATATATATATATATATATATATTTTTTTTTTTTCATGTCTTTTAGAAATGTGTCTCTTCCCATTGGCCTCTAAGATCCTTGACAGCCGGGATTCTGTCCACCTTGGTCAGGCTGTTCCCCCAACCCTTTGGGGACAATGTCTGGCATGCCAGACCCAGTGCTGGGCCCTGAGGACCCTATGGTACAGTGATACAGATTCGGGATGACAAACACGAAACAAGTTACCACAGGAGCTTCAGGGTTGTTGAGCACATCAAGGTGTCAGAAAGGTAATGTGCAGAGAGAGGGTGCCCTCCGCGTACTCCTCATGCCTTGCCCCGTGGGTCTTCCGTCTGACTGATCCTGAGTTCCCTGGATGCTTATTACCGGTATGGTTACTTTAATAACATTAAAAAGATATATTTTTTCAAGGACTGATTACTTTTCAGAAATGCATTTATTTCCAAATAAATTTCCACATTTTATATGATTCATAAAAATGTTCTTCGATATGTTTAAGACCTAGAATATTAAAATTTTAAAAGCTTGTTGGAGTAGATATTGCCAGTAGCAATATCTAGAGAATTTATATGGAGATCACTGAATTTCCACTGGCACTAAAACTGATCTTTCAAAACCAAGTTGTAAATATCTTTTAATCATTTTTTTCCCAGTGTCTTTTTATTTGAACAACAAACTGATAAAATTTGATGTCAATAAAATCGATCTGATTTAAATTTTATCATCCTCTCAAAATTCACTGCCACAGCAAGTTATATAGCAAAAATGCAAAGTTGAACAGAAAGTAAAACTTCTGCCTTTTCTGCTATAAACAGAATTAAGGAATATTATGGTCTAGATATGAGGTGTCCCTCAAAATCTCCTTTGTCAATTCAGGAATGCTCAGAAGCGGAGCAGTTAGATTACAAGAGTTGTAACCTAATAAATCCATTCCAGTTTTAATGGATTAATTGGGTGTGACTATAGGCAGGTGGGGGCATGGCTGGAGGGGATGGGTCATTGGGGGTGTACCCTAAAAGTAGTCACCTTCCCTGTGGCCCCTTCCCTCCTCTCTGTGTTTCTTGGCCACCTAGTTGGAGGAAGTGGGCATGACCTTGGTGACAGTATCTTGTCCCCAGCACCTTCCTCCCTCCCCTGATTCCTAGCTACCATGAGCTGAGCAGCTTCCTCTGCCACACCCTTCTGCCATGATGTCCTACCTCACCTTGGGCTCAGAGCAATGGAGTTGGCCAACTATGGACTACATTTCTGAAACCATGAGCTGCCATAAACTTTTCCTCTTCTAAGTTGTTTTTGTCAGGTATGTTGGTCACATTGACAGAAAACTGACCAATACCAAGAAAATGACGAAATTCAAGAAACTAACACAGATAGCTTGTTTGACAATAAAAATCTTTGCCATTCTGTGGTACAGCTGTTTTTTAAGGAATATATAATTTATTCACACAGTAGAGAAGCTACAGAAATTTGTAATCTGGACCTCATGGATTATAATTACTTTTAGTCATTTTCATTTAAATAATTATAGCCCAGTCTTAGTCTATCTTGAGTGGTTTTAACAAAATACTTGAAGCTGGGTGCTTATATTAGTCAGTTTTTCATTGCTGTGACAAAATACCTGAGTAAAGCAATTTAAAGGAGAAAAGACTTATTTTGGTTCATGATTTCAGAAGTTTCAGTCCATGTTCAACTGTCTCCTTTGCACTGGGCCTGAGGTGAGGCAGAACATCATGGCAAGAGGGTGTGGTAGAAGAAAGCAGCTCAGCTCATGGTAGCTAGGAAGCAGGGGAGGGGGGAAAGTGCTAGGGACAAGACATAGTCCCCAAGGTCATGCCCACTTCCTCCAACTAGGCCCTACCCCCTAAAACTTCTACCATCTCCCAATAATGCTACCACACTATGAATCCATCAGTGGATTAATCCACTGAGAAGGTTAAAGCCCTCATGATCCAATCACTTTCCCAAAGTGTCACCTCTGCATGTAGCTGTAGGAGGGACCAAATCTTTAACACATGAGCTTTTGAGGGATGCTTCATATCCAAACCATAGAAGTACTTTATAAAATCCAGAGGTTTATTTGTCTCAGGTTCAGTGACTAGAGGGTCTGAGCAGCATGGGGCTGACATGCCGACAAGGGCCTCCTGACTGCTTCACAATGGCAGAAAAATGGAAAGAGAGCCAGCTGCATGCACAGCTCAAGTGTTTTGTTACAACAACACAAGTGTGCTAACAGTGCACAGAGCAATTTCCACCAGTGAGTGAATTTCCAGTAACTTTAAGATTATGAGTGAAGATTTATAGATTTCCCAGAAAGTTAGGAGTGAAAGGCCTGGGAGAGAGAACTGTCCTGGGGAGGGAAGGTATGCAGAATTTTAACAGAAGGCCTTTAGGTTGAAGTTCTAGTTTCCTTGCCATGGTTTGGATGTGAGGTGTCCCCCAAAAGCTCAAATGTGAGACAGTGCAAGAAGGTTCAGAGGAGAAATGATTGGGCTCTGAGAGTCTTAACCCAATCAGTGATTAATCCCCTTATAGGGATTAACTGAGTGGTAACTGAAGTGGTGGGGTGTGGCTGGAGCGGGTGGGAATTGGGGAGTGCCTTTGGGGTGCATATTTTATAACTGGAATGTGGACTCTCTCTCTCTCTCTCTCTCTGTATGTGTGTGTGTGTGTGTATGTTTTCTAATCATCATGTGAGTTGCTTCCCTCTGCCACACTCTTCCGCCTTGATGTCCGGACTCACCTTGAGCTCCGAAGAATGGAGCCAGCCTTCTGTGGATTGAGACCTTGGAAACCGAGAGCCCTCAAATAAACTCTTCCTCCTCTACAGTTGCGCTGGTCGGGTGCTTTTAGTCACAGCAGCGTAAGAGCCGACCAAAGCATTCCTCTTACCTCTTTTCTAACCTATCTTTTATTTCTTCTCTCCTGTCTCAAAACCATCGCACCAAACAAATATAACCAATGAAATTATGGTATAGCCAAACAAGCACCCCAAACAAACAAGCAACAACCACCAAAACAAAGCTACTCGGCATGGCCAAAGGATGCAGGCAGCTCACAGAAGGATTAACTGAGCAGGAGCCTTAGACTCTGCTGTGTCAGGAAAGGCCTCCCTGAGGCAGGAAGAGGAGAGGGAATTATCCAGATCAATGGCAGCCAGTGGGCTGACTTAGAGAAAGAGCATTGCAAGCAGAGGAAGAGCATGAAATCCTGAAGAGAGAGGATGCTAGGCAAGTCCCAGGCCCGTGGGATGGTCAGAGTTGAAAAAGAACAGAGGGTGAGGGGAAGGGAGGAGTGGAGTGGGCCAGGCAGACAGCGCGATGAACACGGAGGAGAGAGGAGGCTGGGATGTGCACAGGGCAGGATCCAAGGGACCAAAGAGGCCCCCAAAGGGGCTGATGGCAGTGCAGAGCTCTAGTGTCACTGGCTAGGGCTGACACAGGCTGCAAGCCTCCACTGAATAAGCAGCTGGAAGGACTCTGGCAGTAGTGTTCCCTACCTGTATCGGTGCCAGTGGGAAGAACTCCCAGGGTGGGGGGGGGGGGGTGGAGGGGCCACTTGGGGCAGAGTTCCAGAAGTCTCCACAAGTGGGCATTGTACTATAGCCTTTTAAGAAAGCACTGCGTTTACTTCTCATTGCTTTATTGATGTGTGTTTTTAATTTCAATTAAAATAATGGGATGGAAATGTCTGAGACCTTTCCTGGGGGAGCCCTAATCCCTGAATTTAGTTCCATTAAGAGGGCTGTCGAGACAGAAGCTTTGTCTGCCCTCCATTGTCTTCCCTCGCCTTTCTCCAGAAATATGTTGACTCTTAGCTTCTTAACGAAGTAAGCAGTTCTTGAGCACCCACCATATCAAAGGGCTAGCTAGTAAGAGGGATGCAAAGAAAGGCCAGATAGTCCCAGCTTGGGGGACTGGCACCTGATAGGGACAGAGGTATGTAGACAGACAGCAGTGTTCCTGTGCAAGGAGGAAGGATTGGCACTCTAATGGGGCTCAGAAAGGCACTCAGGGGGCATGCAGGGAAGAAACTGGGGTCAGGAAGCTTTCTCTGTGAACTGGCCCCTGCACAAACAGAGACTTGAAGGCTAGTATCAATCTGCTAGGAGAGAAAAGGAGCCCAAGTTCAGGGAACAATGCAAGCCAAAGTCCAGAGCAGTGAGTCCCAGTTACTGAAGGGTAGGGGAAGAAAAACCCTCTTTTCTTCAGCCTTCGTAATTTCTTGGCTGGAAGGAACCTCTGTAACAAAAGACAGATCAACAAGAGAGAAACGAATGAGCTTATTAACACATGCATTTCATATATACGCAGGAGACACCCAGAGATGAGCAGTTCTTAAAGAGGTGGTTTGAATTCCACCTAATGTAGCACCTTCAACAAGAGAGTAGTACATTTTTAGAGGAGCCACAAGACAGGAAAAGGACTTGATTATACAGGAGTGGCAAGGTGTGGGCAGATAAAGGCTAGTTGGTAGAACTTGTTAAAGTAGATTCCTGTGCACCATCTCAAGGCCAATAAGGGTCCAAGGTCATCTTCAGCAATAGAAATGGGGGAGGGGGGTGGCTTTGTCTTTATAAATCAATGCCCTGCTTTTAGGCAAACTGGCTGGAGGGCAGTGAGCATTCCTGCCTTTGCTTCCTCATAATGGCCTTCAGCTCAGCCATCCTTCCTATTTGGGGAAGCATATTCTGGCTTCCTATGGAAGCACAGAGTGTGTGGTAGACCCATAGAGGCTTGGGGGACAATAGGGGACCATTGCAGTGGCTTCACACATCACACTCAAGAGTTGCCTCATGAGGTGGTGGGGAGCCACTGAAGATTTCTGTGGGAAGGGAGTGACTGGTGTGTTGTGTGCTGTATAAAGATAATCTCTCAACTGTACAAAGGGAGGACTGACAGGCAAGAAGTCTAGGATACAGGGATTAGTGTCAGGGAGCAGAGATGCTTTGGTAAGAATGTGTAAGGGAACAGCAGGCCTGGAAGAAAAGATTAAATGCGACTTAAAAGAGAGGGCAATGCTTATCAACCCCATCTGAAATGAGGTTTACAAAAATAAAAAATGATCATAACAACAAATGTACTCTCATGGTTCCAGAAATTACAATGCACTGAGGCGGCCAGGTATTGTCACCCACATGAAGATCATCATGAAGGGGAGGACTGCAGGGGGGTCTCAGGCGGCCACTCGAGGACCTGGAGACATTCTTCCATGTGTGATGTGATTTCTTCTAAATAGTGGGACTCATCTTGGAGGAGCAGAGATGAGGAGGAAGAATCAAGGGGATGCCCAGGTGTCTGGAAAGGAGAGGTGGGGAAAAGGAAGGGATTAGGATGCCTCTGGGGTTCTAGCTCCCCACAGAGAGGAAAGTGCTGCCTTACCAGAGGCGGGGAGCTCAAGATGGGAGAGTCCCTGGGGATGCCAGATGCAAATGTCAACTTCAGGTCTGTTGAGTTTGGGAGCCCAGTGGGCATCTCTGTGTAGTGCTCAGGCTTCCCTGGAAATCTGTGAGCATCTGCAACATCAGGTGTGGCAAAGACTGAGTAAAATGAACACTGAGCCACCGAATGTAGGATAAGGCAGTAGCTCGTGATCTTTTTATTCCTCCTCACTCCATGGGGCTGGGGATCGAACCCAGGCCCTCGTGCACACTAAGCATATGCTCTTACACTGAGCTTCACCCTCAGTCCCGCTGTGACCTTGAAAGGGCTGAGGCAGTGGAGTTGCGAGGGATGAAGCTGGAACTCAGAAAGCAGGGACATTAGAGGCTAATGAAGCAGAAGGTGTTTTGCTCGAATTCGGGAACCCCAAAAGACCGCCAAAGACCAATATCTATGTAAGCAGCAAAGAGGTGTTTATTGCGAGCTAGTTTGGTCCTCCATGTGCACACAGCAACTGGTGACACTGAGAGGCCCTGAGCCCAGGGTTTGCAGCAGTTTTATACACTCTTTGGGGAAGGCAGGGACTTCACATACATCATAGCATCTCTTAGCAAATCATCACACACCATGGGAAAATCATAAAAAAAACTCTAAAACATGATTAGCACATTCACTGTCGGGAACAAGTTGTTGGGTAGGGGTGATTGGTTACTACAAGAGGGGGATTCCTTTGAACTGATTGGTTTAGGCCACGAGGTGTGTACGAGGTGTGTACGTGCTACACTACATGGTTTCCCAACACGTTATCAACCACCATAAACTACTGGGAGGGTCATCTGGCATCCCAGGTATTTTCCCTGTCTCATGCTGATTGGTGGTTGCTAGGGGGTTGCTATGGGTCCTCACCTAGCCTGACTGAGTCAGGGACACCTGGTGCTGCAGATCTCTCCTGTTATTTGTAGATAAATAACTCAGCAGGGTGAGTATGTGCCTAGGAGTGCTCTGTGGGTTTTTCTAAGGACAAGGGTCACGCCCCCCTTCTTGGACAGGCTTTGCTCTGAGGTAGAGGCTGGTTTCTCAAAGGGTTCTGGTATCTGGATTGCTTAAAGGTCCATCCTTTCCTGGACCTCGCTAGAGGTCTTCTCAAGAGGCTCCTGCCTGGGGCTTTCGTGCTGTCCTTGTCGGGACTGCACCACCCAACCTTAGCAAGAGTCCTGCTGAAACCAAGTCAATGTAGAGAGAATCCCTCGTCCTTGACATCTGATCACTCTCAGTATCCAGTCCAATTTCTCGTCCTCCAGCTGATAACCTGATCAAGCTGGCCAGCTGTGAGCAAGAATCCTGTCAGGTCAGCTTAGCAAGAACCCCCTACCCTTCACATCTCTTTTTTTTAGTAAATTT
Source organism: Marmota monax (assembly GCF_021218885.2). Lineage (NCBI taxonomy): Eukaryota > Metazoa > Chordata > Mammalia > Rodentia > Sciuridae > Marmota > Marmota monax. The sequence continues at coordinate 20,995,341 of NW_026693082.1, read as the reverse complement.
CCACCCACTGGCCCCCTCCCCAACTCGCTCCTTCCCTTGTATTCTGAATTGAGTTCAGCTCTATACTGAGGTCTCTTTTCCCCTATTCAATAGTTCCCCAGTAAAACCCGATTTTAACCATTTTAACTGGTGTTAGGCTCTGTTGTTTTTTTTTCCTAACAGTTGGAAAGAGCAGAGTGGGAAACTGAGTAGTGTGTGTGTGTGTGTGTGTGTGTGTAGGTGGCTGGGTTAGTGCTGAGGTAGATGACGATGAATTGCTATTCATTTGACATGAGTTCCGTTTACAAAGTTTGTTGAACTAAGAAAAAGCAGCTGTGACTAAGAGAGTCTACAACAATGACTCCACCTTGGGCTGTGGTGACCGTTCTGTGAACTGACAGGCCAGAGGAAAGTTACTTGCAGAGAAGGAACGTCCAGAGGATCATATTCAACTTTCCAAGAACAAGGAGCTGGTCTGCGCTGAGCTGTGCTGGATCCAGGAGCTACAGAAGTAAATTTAGCCACTGGTCATTCTGAGAATTAGGCCCCACTTAAACAGCCTTATTTTTCTTACCCCCCTTAAAATGACCCTGTAAACTCTTCCCTAACAGGATTCATTCTAGTTTCTATTTGAAGTCTGTGATCCCCGAGAAGCAATTCTAAGACCCCCAAATAAATGCTTTTTCCTTTTTTTTAAATTTTTTTTTTTAAATTTTTGCATCACAGGTCACCTGAACTTCTTTGGATGACACTATTAAGAATTTTTTTTTTCCTTGAGAAATTTAAAAGGCGCCTAGTAGCCTAGTAGCCTATTGTTCTTGGAAACTAGTCCTGGAACTCGATTACTATGAGTTGAAACCAGATGTTGGTTGGCATTCCAGTAAAACAGCAGGCAACTTGGGATACAGTTTTGGGATACAATGAGTGCTTCCCAATGACCAGGTCAGTGTCTGGAAGCTTCTATTGGGCTGAGACTCTTAGAGGAGGCCATGGGCGGATGCCAGGTTATCCCTTCTTCATCTGGATAGGGACAAAGGACAATGTAACTTTTTTTTTCTTTAAAAGTTACCTCCTGCCTGGCACCAGGACAAAAACCCACTAGGCTTCAGTGTTGAGAGCAGAGTACGTGCTCACAGGGGGATCTCAGAAGCAGTACTACCCCACAGCCCCTCAGCTGCTCCCTCCCGGCCACAGCAGAAAAATCCACCTAATTCCATTTTACCTCTCCAACCTGCTGTGCTTATTAGTTCCCTGTCTCCCATTCACCCAATTGTTTAGAACAACTGAATCAAGCTGACATTTTGATAATGAACTCCAGGCGGAGAAGCCGAGGTTTCAAATTTGGTGTCTTTCTCCCTAATGTAGTTTTCATTGATTCTGAGAGTGGCTGGAACATCCGGTGGCTCTTTTACAATTCCTGGAAGAAATTTAAACATTCTCCTGGGTGGGTGGGGAAGCTCAGGCTCTCTGTGCAAAGACAGGTTAGGTGTCTTCAGCCACAGCCCAGGAAGCACAAATGAACGGGTTAGTTGGGGGGTGGGGTGTGTGTCGAATGGAAATGTTTTGTAATTTCAGAGCAACCCAACAAAATAGATCCTTCAGATGGTTTTATTTTTCTGTGGCAAATGTAGTCTTGGGCGTAATATCTCCTCCTCTTCCTGAACCTCCATTTGTAGCCTTTCGCATTATCTCCGCACTAGCAGAAAATAGGATTTCTCACCTACAGATGGAGAATAGAGAAGAGGCTAGCCTAAACATTAGGTAGAAATTACTTGTCAAGTTTGATCAATTCAGAGAAAAATCCAAATCCCCTCTGAAAACACACAGTTGATACTTGGAGATTAGGGGGGATGTCCTTATAGATCCATTGTTTGGCTAAATTGCCCGCATATGCAGCCTGTTTGCTAAATGAATGATATATTTGCATCTAAATGGTCCATAAATAATTTGATTCTGCTCCAGACAGTGCAATAAACAAGCCCCCTCCTCCTATTTGATGTGGAAGATGTGGAGTGTGGACTCCTCTGTTATTGCTTTGACTGCTATTATTTGACAAGGCACCAGGGAAGGAGTACATGAATCTATTAAAGAGAACCAATCTCCATTATGAGCTGAGATTTGAGTGAGCCGGCAGAGAAATCTTTCATAATATTCAGCTTTTGGTCTCCAGCTCTCCGGGCAAAATTTTTTTTTAAATAGTAAGAAATAAGAGGCCAAGCTTGGACAGGAAGTCCACCCCCACTCTGTGCGGCCTGAGCAGTTCTGCTCTGCGCGTTGGGGATGGTGTGAGGTGTTAATTACCATCTGCGCTGCTTTTCATGAGAGCATTGATTACCTGTTCCTCCCATCCAGCCACACGTGTGGATGCCGGAGCCCACGGGCTACAGTGGTCCACTCAATACCCCAGGGGCATTAGCTACTAAGTAAGTGGCCATAGCCAGGTATGAGGATCACTCGGCTTGCTTTCGTCCATGTCCAGACAGATGGTTTCCAGCTCTTACTTTGGAAGGTAGAGACATGGGCAGGTGCCAGCTTCCATTCGCTCTTATGTGATGCCCTGTTACATCAAAACTGATTTTTTTATGGCCTCCTTTCATGAGATTTGTGACGTTTGGTTCCTTTAAAAGGCTCCTATGGGATAGTGTGCCTTCATTTAAGAAAGTTCAATATATTAAATCCAGTTTCACATGAAAGAAACACAGAAGGATGGTTATTCACTTTGCAAAAGGATTGTGGGATTCTTAAAGTGATAAATATGATATGTGGCAGTTAGTGTGTGGTGATTTAGTTTGTTGTTCCGGGACTGTGTCTGTTAAAGGGCTTTGGTGCTTCTGTCTTCTGATTAGCCAATCGTTGTTCCCCTGCTCACAGGGACATGGGGACAATGAAGAAAGTAGGGTTTATCTGGGAGGGTAGTCACCTCTAAGCCCTGGTACTGCTTCTGGAGCTCCACGTCTCTGGCTCTTCACTGTGGCCCCGAGTACTGAGCACATTGGCTCATTTTACCTGGATTCTGATACCCTTTGAGTTTGCTTTTCTGAGCGATGCAACTGGAAAGTGAAGACCTATACTCCCAGGTTTCCCTGGCATCTGGGACTTCTCAAACGATTTAGGAATTTGGCCTTCTGTCAAGCATGATGGCAGGCATCAGTGGCTTCTCTGGGGCAGCAGGGGCAGAGCTTCTGACCCTAGTGTCCTGTCCCTTGCACCACAGTGCCGTACAACAGAAGCCAATAGCAATGGAATTCTTGTTAGAAGAGCTCTGTGAGGTAGCTGGGTGTTTTTTCCATTTGCTCTGTTCCTAGCTGTGTGACTCTCTAACCTTCCTAGAGATGACCAATTATGGTCTGATTGAACTAGCTAATATAGATTTTGTTGTCTTTAACCAAAAACCTTGACTGGTATGCCATCCTCTCCCTGTGTGTCCTGGGGGCTTACAATTTGGACTTCTGTGTACAGCTGTGCCGTTACTACACTGTACAACCCAGAGGACACCATTTACACAGGCTGACCAGCCTTGCTTTGTGAACGGCTGTGTTGTTTTCTCTAAGCTCTGCTGCTCCCACTGCCACAGTTTGGGCCTCACTCTACAGCCTGTGCTGTCTGGCAGCCAAGTGTGAAGGTGCAATCTTCTACAAAGATTACCATTCTTTCAGAGCCTTCTCCAAGAGATTAGAACTCTTTTATTTAGGCTATAGTTTCTTTGGTCCAAGCACTTATAACAAAGTTTTCCACAGGTGGGGTATATTAGTCATGGCTTTCATTTTTCCATAAATGAAAAAATAAATTATAATAAAGTTTTGCCATCTTTGGGCTTTGCAGACCTGGGGGACATACTGTCCCTTCTAGAGCTATCTAATTTCTAGACATACCAGACAACTTATATGAGGATATACCTTTGATATGCCATCTAACCAAACCTAAGTCCATACCTTACCCCTTTAATTAAGTTCTTATAGACTAGCCATTACCCTGTGTCCTAAATCCCTCCAGGTACAACTAGAGGTCAGTCCTATAACTTAGAGATTCCCCCCAGAACTGTTCAAACTAGCCAATCCTACACCGACTCAGCTGCTTACTCTGCCTCCCCGAGTCCTTCCATGAAAGTAAAAATGAAAGCTTTTTCCCAGGCTTTCCCCCATCTTTCTGCCTCCTGAGGGACCCTGGTACTTCCATGTGTGGTCTTGGATGGTGTGTGTGTGTGTGCCCTCCTCTTGGGAACTACAGGATAAGCCTTTCTTTAAAGGCAGTTGTGTCCAGGCTTGATGTCTTACTGAACCCAATTCAAACAAATCCTGGGCACATCTTAAAACACTGGGAAAGAAAAGAGTTGATCAGCTTCATACAGTGTCTTGTTCCAAAGTCGAACTCCTGTAATGAGCTGGATTTCCCAAGACAGAGCCCTGGAGTTGAAATGTCTTCTGCCTCAGGAATGTACATGCAGGACTCCCCATGAATGCATCCCCTTCCCTGTTATAGTGTCATCCTGGTGTTAGGGCCGGGTCCCTGACCCTCAGACTCCAGGTCCCATTCATCATTTATTTCAGGACCTATCACACAGTAAAGGCTCTCTGTGGCCAGCTCTGTTCCCACAGAATCTTCGAGGTGAATGCACGGACTAATATGAAGATTCCAGTAGGATTCTGACTTCATTCTTACGTTTAGGAGGGAAATCTCAGAATACCTGTAAAATTTATGGTTACTTTACCAAGTTCCTAAACAATTATGAAATTGTTGAGTGGTAAAAGACCCCAAGCATTACCTAATGAAAATATTTCCTCTCTTTTTTTTTCCCTCACTGTTTTTCCATCTAGGTTTCTTTCACTTGAATAAATTCCTTCTACCACTTCTAATAATAGATCATCTTATTGTATCTGTTAGGATATTCGCTGTCGTGTTCTAGAGCAGGAGTTGACAAAATTTATCTCATGGGACAAGTTCAGCCTACTTCTTATTCCTTATAAATAAAGTTTTATTGGAACACAGCCACAACTATTCATTTACATATTGTCAAAGGTGGCTTTCATATCACAATGGCAGAACCAAGAGTTTTGATTGAGGCCAGGTAGTCAGCAAAATCTGGAACATTTATCTTCAGACCCTTTACAGAAAAAATTTGCGGACCCCTGCTCTAGTGGGTAAAATGGGCTGGTAGTCTGGGAACATTATTTACATGGTCTTCAGGGACCACCTCAAATTCTTCGTGGTGGATACATCATTCTTTAACTAAAAGAGCTGCTACCAAGCTGCCCTTGAAACCATACCGGTTAAAGTCTTCCATTAACTTTCATTGTGTTGGGCCATATTTTGCTATTGGCACACAAATGTACACAGATCACTCGTGTTTCTACATGTCTAGGCATGAATGGCCAATTGTTCCAGAATTCTCTTCTGAAATGTGTATATAAACATGGCGACAGTGACTCTTCTGGACCAAACTACATTGCTGGATGGTGAAGATAGATCCGTCCTCAGAGAGATTTGCTTACATTTCAGGGTAATGAAATATTTTCCCTCTCTCCAGAGGAGAGGATAGGTATGTTTGCTTGTAGTCTTATATAAAATGAGAGTTCCTGTCCTAATCCCAGGGTTCTTGTTGTGCAGGCAACACCTAGCCCTTGGTGCATTGTTATCCTATTGGAATTGGGGCTCAGGGAACCTGCACAAAAATGTTCCTATTGCTGTAAATAGTTAGTGCCAATTACATTTGGGCTTATTGTCTGCTTATGGGACAAATCTGCAGAAGCAAACAACCAAACCAATAGCTGATACTGGGAACGTCTAGCCCACTCCATAGTTGCCTGATGCAGGTCTAAGTGCATTTGTTTAGTTTTCAAGCACACCGAGAAGTTCCTTGAGGGGTAAGACTAGATCTTTCCTTCCCAACATACAATAGGCATTCAATAATGTTTAGTCACTCAGTCATACCTTCTGTTCTTTAATGCTTTTCTTCATGGAGCACAAAAACTTTGGATTATTTTCTAAATTGATGGCTTCTGCCCAAGTGCTGATGTTATCTGAGATTCGGGTCCACAGCCACACTGATCTTGTTAAGATGCAGAGACAAGCTCCAGCCCAGGACTGTTCAACCAGTGAACAGGCCCAGGACCTAATAGACTTGTGGCCAGAGGCAACAGGCCACACAGTGGGCTCCCTAGAGAATGAGTTTGCCCAGAGGAGTTCTCCCTCCTGCGTGCTTGCTTCAGACAGCAACCTGTACTCTCAGAACAGTGAATGCATTTGATGGATTCTTCCTTCCTACTTTTGCCAGATTTAACAAATAAAAAACACAGGATTCCCAGTTAAACTTGAATCAGATATAAATATTATTTTAGTATAAATAAGTCCCAAAGATTACAAAGGATATATGTATGCCAAATTTTGTTTTGGTTGCTCATTTGAAATTAAAATTTAACTGGGTGTCCAGTATCTTATTAAGCAGGACTATTCTTTGCCCTTTCTCCTCTAAGCCCATTTCCCACCTGAGCTCCATCCTCTCTAAATTCCCTCCAGAAATGGGTTTTTTATTCTTCTTTCCTTAAAGCACCCTTCCTGGGATGGTGATGCTGTGGAGCTGGATGTTAAGGAATGCACACACCTTTCAGGAGAATTCCATTGCGTTTCCCTGATTAACCTAGATTTTGTTTGCAGGAAACGGGACCATGGGGACCTTGAGGTAGGCAGTGGTTTGCGTTTGAGTAACTGGGACACTCTGTGACATTTTGAGGCACTTGATTTCTGGTTTGATTGTGTTTTATTTTTTAAATCTTTAATTCCCACTGAGGCTGAGTCTTTCTTAAATGGAATAGGGAGACCTCAAGAAGATTGTACTCAAACCTGCTCCAATACACTTCAACAGGTGAAATCGGGCAGCCGCTGACTTCAACATCTCTCAGCCAGAAGTAACCTAATTAACAAACCAATCAGAAGAGGTTTGTGATTTAGAATTTCTGTCCAGCTAATGAATTGCCTCTGAAAACAACTTTTGTGGAAATATTGTTAAAGAAACCTCCCCGTGCATGCCCCGTGGGACACTGCTCTGAGTACCCTGCTTCTGTGTACTAGAATTGCAATTCTTTGTTTCTCAAATAAATGCTATTTCCTTTGACCTCTGTGTCAATCTTTTTTAAAGTTAACACTGTAAAGTCTGATCTAAAAATCAAGACATGCCTACCCCTTGTGTATTACTGGAAATAGAATTGAAACCGAGGAAGAGACAGAATGGGAGATTCAATTACCTTCTAGCTGGGTGGTAATCAAAGCCCCCAACTTTGATACTTAATAGATGCTTTTCCCGCTGGCCCTTACACAGCAAATGCAAAGTCTGCCTTGTCTACCCCGAGCCAATAGGGAACCAGTTCAACGCTTTCCTTCTTTCTCACCCGGCAGGCGAAGCTTACAGGGGGCTGAGTTCAGAGCTGCAGGAGAATGAGATCTGATATTTCACATTCCCCAGGAAGGTCGGAAGGTCATGAAATGGTGACCCCTACCCAGGCAGCCAGGGGAGACCTGCATGATGAATAAAAGCCTCTCTAGGGATTTGCGAGGTGACTCTGTGTCAGGGCTGGGGGCAGAGATTTAAATATAAATTAGGACCAGACAGGGGTTTACTTCAGTGCTCAAAGGAAGATTTATAGGGTTTTAGTCCCTTTATCAGCACCAGGCTGTGGGGATTTTCACTGTGTGGCACTCGGCACTGGGGACTGTTCCACGCTGGGCTGGTTCATCCATCATGGCTGAGGAGCTCCCACATCCTCATCTGCCTGCCAACCCCCCTTTTCTTGCTCCTCTGTCCTCTCTGCCTGCTATTGCAGCCCCAGATGACAGAACTGAGTTCCCTCTCACACTGGGTTGCAGAGGACTCCTGCCTAATACTCCTCTATGCTCTTTTTAGACTCTGTTTAGTTTTTTCTTGCTTCTCCATTGAATGCAAGTATGACCGTTTGCAGTCACTTCTTTCCTGCTTTCCTGCCTCTTTTAAAGAACTACCCAGCTATCTTCCCCAGGTGACTTCACCTGCTTCTTTGTTTTTGGTGACCTGTTTTCTCACCAGATCTCTGGCTCTGGATTTGAGAACCTGATGTTCGGCCAAATAGCCTCAGCAGAATCCCATGGGTTCTACGGGTAACTCTTAAGCACACTGAAGTTTGAGATCCAAAATTCTGGATGTCAAGGCGGGATCAAGCTAGGGCTTCCTCCCTCTGCTGGGCTTCTCGGGGACCACGTTCTCCCTCAGGGGAGTCTTTCTCCAGCATTAACGTAAGCAGAGTTAGTGTGGAATTGTGAGGCAAAGGGCAAATAACCCGGCCACTGTGGGGTACAGAGTGGTCCCCAGAGAGGACAGGGCCTAAAAAGTGCCCCGGCTTATGAATATTCATGATGGCCATGGGGTCAGTTTTGATCACTCAGATCCATTCAAGGCACTTTCTCTAAGCCTTTGTGAGAGCAGGAAACAGGTTCAGGGAATAAGGAGGAAGGGAAGAAGATTGAGGTTAAAATGAATTGACAGGCAATAGGATTAGAACTCTTGCTCAATTCTGATCTTGCGAGTAACTAACAGTGGCCTGAAATTACAGAATTAAACCATGAAGGCTTCTTTGACAACTGATCTGATAGGCCCAGAAGTAAATTTCAGGGACAGTGTTGTTAGGCAGAGGCAGAGGACAGCTAAGATAAAGGACTTGGGAGACTGGAGAAGGGGAGTGAAGCAAGTCTTTACCATGCGGGGAGAAGGGCTTTGGTCTCTCTTCTCAGGACAGCACTAGACTGCAATAGGACTGGGGCAAGTTAGTCACCAGGGCTTCTATTTACCTCTGGTAGTGCTTTATTCTGTGCATCTAATTATGACTTTTAAATATGAAATGAGAGGAGAAGATAATGAAACCTAAGTCAAATGTGACAGCTGGCAACTCTCTGATAATAGCACTTCCTTCATGTTGCTTACTAGTGTGTGAGTGAGTGTGTGTGTGTGTGTGTGTGTGTGTGTGTGTGTGTAGGGGGGGACCACCACCAACAACAACAAAACAACTCCAAAGGGTTCCAGGAAACAATATCAAATGTGATTTAATGACATTTTCCATGGGAGACAGGGTATAGATAAAGTAGCATTCTACGTTTGCTGCTGCTGCTTTAACATTAGAAAGCCTAGAAAATTCTATATACACATCAGTTTCAGGATAAGTAAAATGCCTCTCAAATTCCTTTCTCTTTCTTATCTCATACCTTAAACCAAGGTTAAAAAAGGATAAGGAACGTTTATAGTATAACCAAGGTGAAATTTTTTCACAGTATTGGAAAAAACAAACTCTAACCCCTGTAGATAACTCATACGATGACCTGATATTGGAGGAAATCAATGCTTATCTACAATAGATCTCTGGGATCTTTCTTCAGTGGAGGTTTTCTTCAGCTGGCCATCCTCCAGGTTAACACAATGGATAGCAAACCAACTCTTAAAGGAAATCTTCAGAACAAATTTGACAATCTTTCTGGGAGACCCCACTTGATGCAATTTGGAGCTGAATGTCAATCAAAGTCTAACTCTTTGATGCCCAGTTGTGATACCCCCCTCCCACCAGAAACTGGCTCCAGGTGGAACCTCAGAGAGCCTCACTTCTGCCATCCCTTACATGGAAATCACTGGGATCAGAGTCACTGATTCACAGTTGACTTTGGAGATTCTGCCATTTTCCAAGGACTTAGCCTGTTCTGTCCCATGAGTTTTGCCCTAGGGGAAACTGTATACCCTTGCAGGGTCCTTGTCGGGTTGCAATGAAGTGAAGTAGCCAAAGCAGGAAAAGTAAATGCTAAGCTCTGTTCTTCGTGTGACATCTCTTGACTGACTACCTTTTCTGTCCCTCAGATTCCTGCCGAGGGCCCCAGTTTCATGGGAACTCATTTTATGTGATGTCTGAAACTACTGCTTACTGTGTCTTCTCAGATTTTGGATATTTTAAATCTCTGATTTCAAAATAGAACATTTCTTTAGATTAGGTTTTGACCTATGTGTAAGGATCTAGAACTAGGGAGGGGCACCTAAGTGATAGGAGATTTAAGCCCTATTTATAGAGCTTAGTTTTGCTTTTGGGTTGGAATTGCTAATGGACTAGTTTTATGGGCCATGATTCTCCATGAAAGCCAGCAAATACAGCTCTGTGTACTCACAGAGATAGAGAGAGATCCTGGTGGGGTGGAGGAGGGTGCCCTCTGGCAGGAAATGCTCTTGTAGTTCCTTACAAGCCTCAGAATCTCTTCTCCAGGATGGTTTGGGTTTTCTGAGAATTTGCTCTTTGACTGTCATCTCTACCCCTATCAATATGGCCACCGAGGTCTTGCTTTCTCCCAAAGTCCACTGTCTGCAAGAGTCCTACCCTGTTGTGTGCATTAGCAACGTCAAGATAATGCTCTACTGGTAAATGTTTAACAACTGATTTCTTAGGGAGAGAAGGGGAACCCCTGGCTTGTGTTTGCTACTTTCCATGGTGCAAATTCTCCCACCATGGCCAATTTTGAGTTATCACCATGAAGTCACTAAATGTGGAGTTGGAAGATGAGCTGTAGAACATCCTTGTGTAGCAAGTTCATCTTTTGGATCTGACTGATACAAATAATGTCAGGAGCCCAGAAAGCAAAGAGTGATGAAATAATTAAGAAGTGATTAGGTTGGGTACTTATTACTTGTGCATTAAATATAATTTATTTAATTGAAAATTTATACAATTTAATTTTTAATAATGGCTGTACTTAATAATCAGCTTGCAAAATTGCTAAGAATTTAACAACCAGAACACATGGCAGCTCTAGGGTACCACTGGGTTTGAAGTTGGCAAAAAAAAGGAAGAAAAAGGAGAAATGAAAGAGCACATTAAGTACCACAGTACTAAAAGGTTCCTAAGCCATTCGTACTTCATGGCTAGGTCCTTCTGAGCCTTGGGTCGTGAGTTCATAGGAATGACATGGTTGATGTTGGTCAGAGGCCTGGACTGTGGAGGCAGACATATAGGTGTTTCTCACCTATAAAGTGGGTATAATAAACAGTATCCATTTCATAAAGTTGTTAGGGAGATTGTATGAGATAGTATATTCAAATACTTAGTCCACTGGGTCATGTAGTGAACTCTCAATAAATGGTAGCCATGTGTGCTATTATGACTTCTATCTGAAGATAGTGATTCATGTGAATACTGATTGTTAAAAACAACCTTCCTTGTATGGCCTGACATCCATTTCACCAATAATCATTCATGTTGGCTCAAGGAGAGGGATGGTTCTTTCTCCATACCTACAGAAAAAGCTGTGATTCAAATATGGGTAACTCCTTTCTCCCATTAAGTGCTGCTGTCTCTCTAGGTCTTCTTAGAATGTACATGTTCCTCAGAGGATGTCAGTAAGTCTAGCACCTCAGTGTGAATGAGACAACCAGAACCCAGGGCTGTGCAGGGGTTCTTGGGAATCTAAGAAGCCTGGCAGTGGGTGAAGAGAGACAAGAAAGGGCATTGAGACCGCCACATAACTGTCCCCACATCATCTCCCTGGGGCTGGCCTATTCCCAGGTTGACCAGATGCCCCTAAAAGCAACTCCACTCTAGTCTTCCTCTTCCTGTTCTCCCAACTGTTCTAGGGCAAAGACCCAGTTGATCCACTGCTGATGTGGGAACATTGCTAAATATTTTGGGCAGTCTTCTTATTTTGAGAACCCTAAGTGTGAAGTTGGTTAATCTGAGTTCTACCTGTGGTCTGATCACTCCATGTGTGACCTGGAGAAGGTAATGTCCTGCCTGGGCATTTTTATTGTTTTTAGTATATTGAGGATACTGATGAGGATTAACCTGAGACTCAAATGAGAGAGAGAGAGCCCTTGAAGAGCACTAAAGCTCAAACACACTTTTTGGATATTATTTTCTATTTCTTATTTGTTGTTAGTTTCTCCTTTTTCTTTAATTCCTTACATGTGGATATGGAGAGAAAGGTCTCCTTGGAAGTACCATAGATGGAAGAAAATAGCACATGTCCTCCTCCTTATTCTAAGGATTTCTAGAAACCAACATGCAAGAAGATCCTATCCAAGATCACTTACTCATAACACAGTCTTGTATGCAATAACAACGACCAGAAGTTATTCCCAGGTTGGCTCAGGTAGGTGACTTGGCACAAGAAGGCAAAGGTGATGTCTTCAGGAGCCCCGAGGCCCTATGAATGTTAGTTGTATTCTTCATGAGGTTCCTTTGTTTATCTGGGACACCTGGGATGTTTTCAAAATGGTTGAGTATCAGAAGTCAGGAGAGGAACTGCGGCTTCTACAGTTATCAGACTTACAGCCAAGCAGGTCTTGGATTACAGAAAGGGACCGGGGACTAAGTAGGGAGTCAGACAAGCCTATTTTTTTCTGGCACTGACCAACCAGCCTCAAGTCATTCCTGGACCATTCTTGTGGGTGGAGGTGGAAAACTAGTGCCAGTGCCCCGGGGGTGCATGTCCCGTAGCTCTGAGAGCAAGCAGGATGCAACCTAAAGTTTGTCACCCACTCAGGGCTCTGAAAAAATGAAGCCCTAGCCCCAGGGCTCTGGCAATTATTGTGTGACTCAAGAGGATTGAACTGTCAAATCTTCCAAGGACCTCTTTCTGGTTCTTGGGGTGTAAGGTGGCAGCAAAAGTGGCTGGAGAATTACTCGGGTTGTTTAGGGGGAGGGTGTTGTGTTTTAGGATGAATTATTTTTGATGAAGAAAAGATTGTTGATGGGCAGCCAGGGCAATCTGCCTGAAACTAAGTACTCACTTGGAGGCCTGCCAGGATCCAGCTGAGGTGACAGAATGGGTTGGTGAAAGGCCCACTGGGTCCCAGTGAGCACTTCTTGGGGTTTGGGTGTAATGCTTCCCCAGTGCCTGAAGTGTGGCAGAGGGGAGAAGCAGACTCAACCTAAAGAGGCAGGACTCCCTCTTAAAACAGACTGAAAAAAGAAAGAAGAAACGATTTGGACAGTACATCTTTCAACTCCAATAGTCTTTTCCTTTTGGAAATAGTGGAGAAAGGAACTGTGGGTGGCAGGAAATATCTACTCTGATCGAATCTTACAAACATTCTATAAAACTATGTCAACAAAACAGGACAGACATCACACCAAGATCTGGAATCACAGGATGTTTACATGATATTAATGCCCACGGCAGACAAATACTAAATACCACAAAATACCTGAGACAAAATTAAAAGAAAAAAAAAAAAGAAGGAAAGAAGGAGAAGAATACAAAGGAGTCTAGTGTCCTGACATCCAGAGGTCCGGGGCTCACAGGCCGTGTGTGGGCTTCTGGTGGCTCCTGGCCTCACATCTCAGCTTCTGCGGAGTGGACTTCCGTCGCAGTGATAGCAATTCCGATGGCAAGGCTGCCATTGTCAGAGAAGAGCTGGGCCAGGGAGGTGTTGAGGACAAGGCAGTCCCCATCTGTGATGACCGAGTCCACGCACTCGAGGACAGACCGGGGGGTGGCCTCCCATTTGAGACGCCGATGGTTTCTGTTGAGCTCCAGGCGATAGGTGAAACAGTCGGCCTGGGTGGGGGTCCCGATCAGCATCATGGTGGCAAAGAACTGGGGGTGCCCTTCGTGCCTCTCCTGCTTCCTGAGCACCAGCAGAAAGTGGTGGCCGAGGCAGGAGTGCATGATGATCCAGTCGGCCGGCGCCGGCAGGTGCATGTCTGTGGCCAGGAAGACTATTTCTGCTCCCTGAAGGATGTCAACCCTGTGGGTCTGACGCAGATGGGGCACAACCACCTCCAGGTGGCCTTCCCACTGGCAGGAGAACAAGGGGCACAGGCAGGGCGTCACCTGGGCAGCGTGCAGCCCTGCCTCCTGGTGGTGGAGGTGGTGGGGGTGGACATGGTGGCGCAGGTGGTGGTGGTGGCGGTGGTGACGATGGTGGTGGGGGAGATGGTGAGGGTGGAAGCTGCCTTGCTCTGCAGTGCTCTGAGTGATGGCACGTCTACTGGACACATACTAGAAGGAAAGAGAGTAGTATTAGTGGGGCATGAGACCTGTGTCTGTCCCTGGCTGCGACTCCCCTGGTGACCAAAATGTTAAAAGCTGATTGTCGGGCTGGGGTTGTAGTTCCTACTAAGTATGAGTCACTGGGTTCGATCCTCAGCACCACATAAAACTAAATAAATAAAATAAGGGATTAATTACAATTTAAAAAAAATTTTAAAGCAGATTATTTAGTGCCAACAGAGAAAGGTTCATTTCTTTTAAAGATGAGGGACATTGTGGGTACCTGGGATGATGGGGGGTTAAGATTCTGGAAACTCGGGCCAAGAAAATGCAATATTTATGTCTTTGTGATTCTTTAATAAGATATCCAAGCAAATAGCAAATAGCCAATTTTCCCCTCAAATAACATTGTACTGTAATGGTCATCAATCATGAAGAACACCCCCCACCCTGGTTGTTTTTGTTTTTGCTTGCTTGATACTGTTGATATTTTTTGTGCAGACAATAGAAGTCAATGGATTTTTTTCTATTTTATTATTGCCGTTATTTTTAGAATAAAAACTCAATAATATCTATTTGTCCTTCCAGGGTTATCAGGGGTCATACAGTTTTGTATATCCTTCTCCCAGGTCCTAAGGCAACCATTGGGACACAGAGGCAATTGTGTGCAGTTAGACCCCAGTCACCAGGGAGGAAGCCCCACCCTTGACTCCGGGCACTGTCCCCCACCATGGTCACTTCTACCCTATTCCTCGCTCTCTGCTCCAGAGCAACTTCTCAGGGGCTCACTTCCAGGCACTTCCATTGTGATAGTCTCCTGACCCTTTGTTCCTCAGGGCAGTGTGCCCACAAATGTCCTTAATAACAGTCAGACCTGTGATGGCACCTTCTGATCAGGCATCTGTAAGCATGTATGGAGCACCCGCTATGGCCAGGCCCTGAAGGCGTTAGGAATAGACACCGTGTCTCTTGGTGTGGGTGGTACAGACATTAATATGCTTATAATTAATCACACATTTGACAGGGGTCCTCCTTGTGACATGAGGACTATGATTCATATTTTTCAGTTGAAGATACAGGCTTCAGTTGCAATGTGCCTGAGGTTACCAAGCTGGAAAGCCGCAGACAGGGATTCATTTCCACACCTCCTGACTCAGAACACAGAGCACGTATCCCACCCCAGTTCTGCCTGCCTTCAGCTCCCCACTCTCACTCCCGAGTTTCTCTGTCTTTAATTAGCCACTGAAGGATCTGGGCCATTGGGTGGAGGTGGCAGCCTTATAGCGCCCCCCCAGGCACGGGGCCCTCACCTGGTAGTGGTCTCCTAGGCTACCCTCAGGTCGCAAAAGTCCCGTCTGCCCTAGTTCTCCAAATGCTTTCCAGACTTGAAGTGCCTTTGGGCACCTGTCTTTTCTCCTTGTTTCAGTTTGTTCCCAAAGAAAATAGGGTGAAAGTCTGCCTTTTACACTCACCACCATGGTTACAAGAATTTTTCTCTCTTCTAGCTCACTGTGGCTAACTGCCAGGGGCTCACTGGCGTCCCCTCTTTAGAGCATGAGCACACACACACATTCATACACATGGTATGCAGAGACGGCCACCTGGTGGTGGAGGTGACCTAGAGGCAGGTGGGCATAGATGAGGTCTGCTCTGGAGTTGTTAGCTCTAGCTTCCGGGGTCTGGGTTCTTGCATAAGCAGTGTAAGCTATGGAAGTCCCTCCAGCAGCGCCTTCCTGACTCTGATGGTAGCTACTGGGCCGCCTGCTGTCACCCATCCTCACCCCTAAGGGAGACATCGTGCCTTCAGCCGCGAGGCAACAGACTATGTTCTAGAATTCTGCTAGTGATAAGTTACCCTTTAGTATTAAACACAGAGAAGGGAGTTACCTAGTATGTAGCATCTACTAAGTGTTCGGCACTACAAAAAGTAGATTTTAGAAAATAATTATTTCATTAATTCTCTCACAGTAAAGATCAGTTTGGGGTTTTTTGTTTGTTTACAGATAAATTAAACCTTGTTGAGTTGCCATCTGCCTGCCGGCAGCCTGGACCATTTACTCACTGGGTAAAGGGAGGGTTCCTCCCAAGAAATCCAGGGCTGTATCTCCATCAGCTAGGCTCCAGCTTGCCACAGTCCAGCTGGGCACAATAACCAGGAGGTCACGAGCCACTTGTAGATTCAAGCAGGAACGAACTTTATTCGAGAACCCACGGGAACTCCGCGAGAACTCAACGGGAACTCCATGGCAGCTCCGCGAGAACCAATGGGAACTCAGTGAGAACTCAAAAGTAGCAGGCACCCGAGGTAGCAGGAGCCACCTTATTGCCGGACAGCAGAGGTCCATACACACAACTGAATACACAGCCTGCCCCAATCCAGCATCATCCAGTTACAGCAATCAGTCATTATCTTAATAATTATACACAGCTTAACTTAATTATCATCATCTTAATGGCTCACTGGCATTACCCCTCAACCACTCCTTCTGGCAAAATGCCAGGCGCCATCTTGACTTGGTCGTAGCTCTCAATATTGAAGGTTGAAGCGGGAACTGCTTTATTGCAGGGAAACTCAGCAGGAACTGAGCGGGAACTCAAGGTAGCAGGCACCCAAGGTAGCAGGAACCGCCTTATTGCAAAACAGCAGAGGTATATATACCTAACTGGTTACACACAGCTTGACTCAATTAGCATCATCCAGTTACAGCAATCAGCCAATAAGGAATCCCTACCATCTAAGTGGCTTGGTGGCATTACCTTACAAACCACTCCTCCTGGCAAACTGCCAGGCACCATCTTGACTTGATATGCAGTCCCCAATACCAGCTAGGCTCCATGGTCTTTCCAGAAGTCTGCACCTTCCTGAAAGGTGGTCTGCTTCTTCAGCTGTGCTCAAGAAAGCCTAGTCTTGTGCTCTGATGGGAAGCCCCAAATGCTGCCCCTACCCAGTCTCTGAGAAGAGCCCTTTCTCACATGGGCTTTATAATAATCATGAGAGAAATATGTTATGCTTGTCTTATTGATGAAGAAACTAAGACACAGAGGGACTGAGTCACTTGCTCAAAGTTACACAGCACATAAAAGATGAGGCTGGAAATGGAGCCCAGAATAGCTAAAGGGGACAAGGATCATAGTCTGGGAAGAACACAGTCTGGATCTCAAAAGACTTTTGTCTACTTCCCTGTGTACTTGTCCAGCAGCTGTGATGAAGGAAGTTTTCTTATTGGCAAAAATAATTAACCCCAAAGGTCTTGATGACTGGGAGAACAACAAGTTTGAAAGGGCCAGATGCGAAAGAAGGCAAGATGTTTAAGAGGCAATAAAATAATGCCTTAAGATGGCATTAAAAATGAAGTCAAGTGTTCATACGAAGATGATCTTTCCATTTATATGGGGTTGGGGGTGAAGACTTTGGTGACCTTCTGCCTTGGTCCATGCCTTCCTCTCTCCAACCTGGTCACTTGACCTTCACACGTGGGTGGCAATTTGGTTGAACACAGGCTACCACAAGAGCCTGCAGAACCTGATTTTGCCCTTGGCCTAACGCATGATGACAGAATGTCCTGGGATTCCCATCTCAGAAGTGGCCTCTGGGCTAGTTAACCTCCACAAGCCCTTCCCCAGCCCACTCTCCTTCTTCTGTGTTGTGCTGTGCGGCCAATGTCAGACATGTAAAGTCACAGTAGGGAAGGAGGGGGGATACCCTGAGCTCCCTTTTCCCTCTCTCCAATCTGCCAGTGCCCCCCATCAGACAATGCAACCAGGAACCTGTCAGCAAAGGGAGTCACGAGTGCACCAAGCAAGTGTTGACTCCCTTTGGAAATGGTACTGAGCGAGGCAGGTAGGCGGCGGAGGAGGAAGAGGATGCCTATCTGTATGCAAATATCTCTGTTCCCTCCTATGTGATGTGGTAGGTGAGCTCTGATGAGGCTTCAGGTGGGGAGGAGAGAGAAACATGACCACAACTCAAGGTAGTCACCTAACAGTGCAAAGGGTTGAGAATTCAGAAGAGCATCCTTGTTCCTGGCTCACTGGCCCCTAGGATCATGTATGTTATAACATAATGCAAAAATGCAGTGTAGCAGGTCCTCTGTATCTGTGCTTTCTGTCAACCACAGATTGAAAATATTTTCGAAAATCATATCTGTATAGAACATGTACAGACATTTTTTTCTTGACACTATGTTCTAAACAAAATGTACAGCATTTGCATCGTAGTAGGTATTATAAATAATCTACTGATGGTTTAAAGGATTTGGGAGGATGTCCATGAGTTATATGTAAACACTAGGTCATTTTACATGAGGGGCTTGAATATCCATGGATTTGAGTACCACAGAAGTTTCCGGAACCAATCCCAGCAGACACTGAGGGAGGATTTCATGCATGAAGGGCTCTCATAGCAGAAAGTAGGGGAGGCTATTCTAGCGAGCGTGAGGGACATTTATTCTGTGTGAAGCATGAAGGGTGAGTTCTCTAACAAAATAGGTAAAGGTCTTGCTGACAGGGAGAACAACAAGTTTGAAAGGGCCAGATGCGAAAGAAGGCAAGATGTTTAAGAAGCGACAAGAAGTTTCCAACAGA
The DNA here is from genome assembly GCF_021218885.2 of Marmota monax. NCBI lineage: Eukaryota > Metazoa > Chordata > Mammalia > Rodentia > Sciuridae > Marmota > Marmota monax. Next base: position 20,976,798 of record NW_026693082.1, on the reverse strand, counting down.
ACTGGCAGATGGACCATCTGGTGGAGATGGAGAGGGGTTGGGCCTTATTGCCAAATCAAGGGGAGGCTGAGATGGCCTTCAGTGCCCAGTGGGAAACCAGCAGGAAGGCCTAGGACTCAGCTGTGCACTTTAAAGTGTTCTTGAGGATGGCCTGCTCCAAACTAGCACTCAGAGTGGGGCCAGCAGCCAGTCCCCACCCTGTCCATCCAGTAGAACCAACAGTGCTCTTCCACCTAAGCGCTCCTGTTGCTTCCTTTGGGCTTCTTCATCTGCCAGCCTTTTTATGTTTTGTTTTTTAATTGCTGCTGTATCACAAAGCAGCCAAGGATATAATCCAAAGAGACCGAATTGAATGACTATGCAAATAGAGTGGGACATTATGAACTCATGGAGACTGGGGCACTTGCTGTGCTCCAAGAAGGCGCTAAGAATAAATGCAATCTTAATTCCTCATGTCTTCCTACTCCATCTTCTTATGCAAAATATGTTTCATTTAAACGATCTTTGGGTGAGGGAGGTCACAGGTCTGCTGGCAGGGAGAAGGGATTCTTTTAATTGGCAAAATGCTAATCGTTTTTGGAAAATGAATTCTAATCTTTCCATCTAATACAGTGGATGTGTGAGTAATTACTTTCCTTCACTAAACTGTTAATGCAACATTAGTGATTACACTAATTAAAACTAATGAACTCTTACAGACTGATAAACCCCTCAGTCAGTCAGAGGATGCCTTCCTTCCATTGGCTGTATTTAACTTCCCATTTGGAAGAGAGATTTTGAATTAACCTTTAGAATAATGTGCAGAATTGGGTTTAGAAATGTTGGGCTTTATAGACTGGGTATAATTCTTTCCCCCCAAGCATTTGTGAGGCTATTTCCACTGAGGGTGTAATTGAATTTTAAAACGCATTCTTTAATTTGATCAGCCACACTCCCATGGTTGGTAATGGCTATACCTCCAAATCCTGGCTTTCAAAGGGAAAACCTGCCCTTGGAATTATGACATGACCCTTTCTCCAGCCTGCACTCCCTGTGGTCAGCAAGCTCACTTACAGGATTGATTTTCCTTTCCACTTGCTTCCAGAACACGGCCATGCTAATGCATTTCGGCAGAAAGAGGATTCTGCACCCAATTTTAAATGACAGGCTCTTGCTTTGAGTTTGTCCGTGCTCTTATTTGTATTAATTAACAGAGGCTTTTTCAACCTGGGTGAAGAGGGAAAAGGAAGTGATTCTATGAATGCATTTCACACAGAGGAAGGAAGAGCAGGTGGAGAGAGGATGGGGTAACATAACACCAGGGCAGGGTTAGGGTTTGGATATGAGATGTTCCCCAAAGCTCAGGTGTGAGCCAAGGCAGGAATGTTCAGAAGTGAGATGATCAGTATATTAATCCATTTGATGGATTAATAATTTGAAAAGAGTACTGTACTGGGTGGTGACTGTAGGCAGGTGGGGTGTGGCTTCGAGGTTTACGTTTTGTCCCTGGTGGGTGAAACACTCTCTCTCTCTCTCTCTCTCTCTCTCTCTCTCTCTCTCTCTCTCTCTCTCTCCTCCTCTCTCTCCTCTTCCTGGCTGTCATGAACTGTCAGCTTCCTTCATCACACTATTCCTCCCTCCGTCACACCTTTCCACCAGGATGTTCTGTCTCACTCCAGTCCCAGATCAATGGAGTCACAGTGACCACAGACTGAACCTCTGAAACTGTGAGTCAACACAAACTTTTCCTCCTCTAAGTTGTTCTGGTTGGGTCTTTGGGTCTCAGCAATGCAAAGCTGACTTAAAAAATAGGCATTAGAATATGGGGATAAAGTCAAGGCCTGAGCCAATTTCAAAGTCAGGTCCGCTAAGAAGGGGAGCGTACTCGTGCCTACATGACATGGTATTTTGTTTCTGGGAAGGATAGTCAGAGGTGGAGGCTAAATGTTGTCCATTTGGTTTTTCTGACTCTCCATTCTCTCCCTCAGAACCTAGTGCAACTCTGTATGTGTACACAAAACCCAGGAGGACATTGGAATGCTTCAAAACAGCGAAGGAATAACACAAAGTGAGCTAGAAAATGCAGCCCCAGGGTAGGACTTCTTAATGAATGTATCTCATGCTCCTTTCCCCCATACCAGAGTCAGATTTCAGTTATATTTGGGGCCTAGGTTATATCATGTCCGCACCTTTCTTCAGAATACTTTAGTATAAATAATATGAGACATACATAGATAAGATATATTATATAGACATATAATACTTTGTATATATGATATACCATCTTTAAAAAACCATACTCCAGGGGCTGCCAATTCCTGGATCAGGAATTCTCACTTCAAGGTTATCACCTAACATTTTATTGGAAAAGCCCACACCCCAGAAATAATGAGTACAATTGCTTCAATTCCTAGCCATATTTCTGACTCACACCAGATGCTGCTAATTAACACTTCCGCCTGGGTCTTCATTGGCGACGTTAGTGGTTTGTCAATCAGCATAATGGATGGCGAGGAAGGGAGTGAGGACCGGGTAACATCGTTCAGGGAGATTTCTTACTTTACAAATGGGTTTTAAAAGCTTGTTCCCTAAATGTTCTATGTCCAACCACTGGGTCAGGGCTTCTGACGGTCTGATGCCATCTCTCAGGAGTATTGGAGTATTGGAGTATTGGGATCTCTCTCTGAAATATCATTACATGCAAAATTTCTTTCCTAGTGACCAAAATTATGGAGACTGATGAGCACACACAGGAGCCTCTAAGTCATTGACTCTTTAGATAAGAGGGATATGGGACATTACTTTGAATAGAGGAAAATGACAACTTGGAGGACAAATCTATTTAAAACCAAGACCCACAGATGAAAAATAGAGAAGAGGTCCATACAGATGTCCTCGCAAACATTGGTCTATGATCTCAAAAGCCTCCCATGCCAGCCCTCTTATGAATGCCGTCCTGGCTACATGAGGGTCTGGTAAGGAAAATGTGGGTTTTACTGTGAAAACAAAACCCACTTCTCTGAATCCCTAAGCTAGAATTGCAGGGCCCGTCTTTCTAGATCACAGCTCTTGGCTGACCAGAATATTTCCTGTTTGTTGGGTGCCATCAGGACAGGGACTCTTTGCTCAGGCTAGCACAGTGCCAGTATGCATCAGACAGATGCTTGACCCCTCTTTATAGCACACATGGATGCATTAATCATAGCTTCCTTTATGAGGCTCACACTGGTTCTGTCCTTTATATCATTCAAGTGTGTCAGCATCGATCTAACTGGGGTTGTCTATTTGAGACAATCAACTGCTCTAAGATGGTGAGGCTGTCTCCCTCCCTGGCCTCTGGAGTAGTCGTACAGCAGTTAAGATCTTCACATACACTGGGCATGGTGGCACACACCTGTAATCCCAGCAGCTCGGGAAGCTGAGGCAGGAGGATCTGAGTTCAAAGCCAATCTCAGCAACAGAGAGATGCTAAGCTGCTCAGTGAGACCCTGTATCTAAATAAAATACAAAATAAGTCAGGGGAGGTGGCTCAGTGGTTGAGTGCCCCTGAGTTTGATCCCTGGAACCAAAAGAAAAAGAAAAGAAAAAAGATCTTCACATTCAACTCACTACTCATTTCAACCTGCACTGAAAATCAGTAGCTGGTGGCTTCTCTCCTCCAGCTGGAAGTCATTTAGGGGGACAGTGTCTGGTCCAGTAATGGGCAAATCCAGCACTTTACAGTACCTGGCATCTGATAGACTCTTGGTAAGTATATTTCTGCTTGAATGTATGAATGAGTGGATGATTCATAAACAGAACCCTGGGGACCACCTGCAGTGAAGGCTCTATCCTCTACCTTTGTTTCTCAGCTGCTGGACAAGTGTGTATGTGTGTATGTGTATGTGTGTGTGTGTGTGTGTGCGCATACAAGGAGTCCACAGCTGTGAGCTCATCAGGATGGTGTCCTGGCAGTTCCTCACCCTAAAACTGACAGGGATGGGACCCAGAAGCTGCATTTGAACCCGACTGAGAGGCGGACCAGCTGCCAGCATGCATGTGCAATAAAAGCTTCAAAGAAGAAACTTCTCAAGTCAGAGAGGCACTTTTTTTTGCCTCTACTTTTTACAGAGTTGACTCAAAGTCTCAGGCATTCCTTTTTGGATCACGAATTGCTTCTCACATTGGATTGGGAAGCATAGTCTGCTGGCTTGACCCAGGAAGTCTGTCTGCCTCCTGGATGGATCCAGACCACTCTCCCTCCCACGCCTCAGCAGGGCTGAGGCCTTAACAAAAGCCTGGAGGCCTCCCAATCAATCTCTTTACTCATTTTCTGATATCAGTCACCAGGAGGCAATTTCAACCCAACCAAAGAATATCCTTGCCCCTCCTGCTGGGTAATGTCCACACTTCTACACCCCATCCAGATAACTGGGGATCTCCTCTCAATGGCCCACATCAGTTCCCAGTGGCCCAGGGAATCATCATCATAGGATGGGAGGTGTGGCCATTGAGCGGCTATTCTAGGGGGTATGCACAGAGCTTGGATGTGTGAATTGGGGTGTCCATTTGCTTTTGCATGAGGCCCATCATAGGATAGGAGGAAGCCAGAAATGGGAGAAAGTGAGACAGGTGGATGGCTGGGAACACAGCTCATTACGAAGGTGTAATTATGAAGGCAAGAGGATAGAACATGTTTGAACTATCTCATGCCTTGATTTTTACTTTTAAGTATTTAGATTTACAGAGTGTGGGCCTTCACTCGTACTTTTGCTTGGAGCCTGCAAACACTTGGAGCAGGTCTGTAGTCAAAGCAAATAGTTGAGGAAGGCAGCTTCCTTTCCCGTTTATTCTTTGGTTCTGCTTTTCAACTGTTAGGCTTGGAGCATGCTAATGAGTCCTGTAGATGAAAGACTTTGTCTTGAAAGCACCTTTTTACATAGTCAGATTTTTATATCTGCAATTGGAAAGGGAAACCTGAGGCTGCGAGGAATTTAAAGGTTAAAATTTAAATACCTTAAGCTCCATTTACTGGAAGCATCTCTGCAGATTGACATCAGGACCACAAGGTAACAAGGGAGGTGTGATGGGTTTGCTGACAGTACAACCTCCGCCCATCTGGACACCCTTAGTGTCCTAACCTACCCTTAGCTTGTTGGCAACAGTCACAACATAACAGGTTGCTGTGGCCCAAGTTAGTCTCCTAACTATTATGGTTTAGATCTGGAATGTCTCCCAAAGGCCCATATGTTCAAATTTTGGTCCCCACTTGATGGTGCTACTGGGAGATGGTGGAATCTTCAGGAGGAGGGACCTAGTGGAAGGAAGTTAGGTTGTTGGAAATGTGCCCTGGAAGTCCTGAGATATTGAGACCCCCAACTCCTTCTCTCTTTCTTTTTGCTTCCCATCCACCAGGAGGTGAGCAGCTCTACCACCACACTCCTGTCTCCATAATGTTCTGTGTCCCCACAGACCAAAAGTAACCATGGACTAAAACCTCTGAAGCCATCAGTCAAAATAATTCTTTCATGGCTGGGGTTGTGGCTCAGAGGTTGAGCACTTGCCTCACATGTGTAAGGCACTGAGTTTGATTCTCAGCACTGTAAGGGTAAAAGAAATTGAAGTTAAAGCGTAAAAGTTAAAGGGTAAAAGACCGGGTGTTGTAAAAGTTTCTAAGCTGCAAGGTCTGAGTTAAAATGTAAAGGAGGTATTGTTAGGTTTCTATGCTACCTGCAAAACCTGAAATTTCTGTAGCTGTTAAGACAATGCTTAGAACCGCCCAGTAAACATTTCCCCTGATTGTCTGGTTGTTTAATAACTGAAGGGGTCTGTGTGGTTGCATGTAGGCCTTGCAGGGCCTGAACCAATCAGTTTGAATGTGTACTCTCCTTAGGAATGACCTATCACTCCAGCCTGACCTGTTCCCGCCAATGAATGAACTAATCATGTTTAGGAGTTGTTGTTCAATTTTCCCGCGCCTCATGATGATTTGTTCTGATGTATACAAAGCCCTCCGCCCTCCCCCAAAAGTGTACTTAAGCAGCGCTCAGCCCCTGCTGGGGCTCTGGGCTGCTTTCCCTTCTTGAGTGGGCACGGAGCCCCAGCATGCTGGTTCAATAAATCCCCTTCTGCCAATTGCATGAGTGGTCACTTGGTGGTCTCTTTCTCCGACGTTTCACGGGACCCTTACAAGCACCACATATAAATAAATGAATAAAGTAAAGGTCCATCAACAACTAAAAAAAAAAAAACATTAAAAAAAATCTTTCATCCTTTAAGTTGATTATCTCAGGTATTTTGTCACAGTCATGGAAAGCTGACAAATGTACTAACCTTAGAGAGGAGGTTAGAAACTAGAAACAGCAAATGCAAATTTTGGAAGCAAATCTATTAAGGCATGTGTGGGCAGAGGCGTGTCCTGAGTGATCTGAGAAAATTTGATGGCTAGGTTGTCCCTAGGCCACATATCAAAGTTGTTTTTCTCAATTATTCAAAGGCATCTTGTCCAGAAACTCCACAAATTCAGCTCACTCTGTCTGAGCTCTCCACCCTCCCCATTCCCTACCTGCTTTATTCAGTTAACTTTTTTATCCATCCTTAAGGGGTTCCTTATTCTGATTAGGTCAGGTCTAGCTGTTGTGTGTTCCTTTCTAACATGCAACAAACTTATTTAACATCTGATCTTCCTGCTGGACCATGAGGTGAGCTCCAGGTGGGGAACATGGTCTGTTTCTTCCCCATTGTTTGTCCAGGACCAGCACAGTGCTGGGAAATGGGAGGTGCCCCAGAACTCTTAATGGAGAGGATGAATGACTCCTCCCTCTGACTCCATCACCATCTAACCACATTCACCATCTGCCCATCACCACTCAAAGGCAAGTCACCCACTTTGCCTGTCAGTAGCCTCCTACTTGGAGTGAGTTGGAAGACTCCCCCCACAAAGATGTGCTTACACACTGACCTGGAACCTGTGAAAGAGACCTTCTTCAAAAAAAGGCTCCTTGCACATGTGATTTAGATGTGATTAAGACTTGAGATGAGGTCCTCTTGGATCATCCAAGTGAGCCCAGAGTCCAGGGATAAATATTCTTAGAAGAGACATCGAAGACACAGAAGTAGAGGAGATGGCCATGGGAAGAGGGAGGCAGAGATGGAGTGATGTGGCCACAAGCCAAGGAAGGCCTGGGCCATCAGAACCGGAAGAGGCAAGGGTAGGTTCTCCCTTAGAGCTTAGAAGGAGTGTGACCCTGATGACACTTTGATTTCAGATTTCTGGTGTCCAGGCTGTGACAGAATAAGTTTGTATTGTTTTAAGCCACCAGGTTTGTAGTAATTTGTTATGGCAGTCTTAGAAAATGGATACATGAGTCTTCCTGCATCCATTCTTTCCCCCTTACTGACTATAACTTTTCTCACTAAATATTCTAATGGTTTTCAGGAAGGGTCATCAAGAACCAACATACTCTGCCACCTACCTAACTCTCTGGTCTCATAATCCTTTCTCCCATACCTACCTCACTCCCTCTACTTGAAGCACACTGGCCTCTTGCAGTTGTTTGGACATGCTGGCCACATGCCTGCCACAGAGCCTTTGTACTCTCCATTCCCTCTGCCTGGAACACTACCAGATACCCATGTGGCTCACTCCTCCACTTCATTCACACCTGTACAGTTATTTCTACTCTGAGGCTGTCCTTTCTTACCTGTTAAAAACCCACTTGAATTCCCCTATTTCACTTCACTTATCAATACCATGATAAGGTATATTAGAGGACAGAGAGAGTGTAGGTCATTATTTATCTGTGTCCTGTTTGTCTTCCCTACTGCAACATTAAGTTTCTTGGGAATAACAACCTGGTTATACTCATTGATGTATCTCTGGAAGATTATTTGGAAACTGAAGGAATTTAATGTATTTTTAAATGAATGGACAAACTCCTTTGCATCTTTTAACCTTTTCCATCTTAGAAGACTCAAGTAAGGGCACATGTCCCTGGAGGGTGGACGTGTTCCTGCTCCTGATTTCTCCCATTCCTGGATCTCTAAAGATAGAAAATCTCAGCTCCATTCAACTCTGACCTGGTAGATTCTGAGACCATGGAAGTTCCTGTCACCTAGAGGGTCACCAGAGCCCAACATTTGCTCACATACATGCCCATTCCTGGGTGTATCTTTGAATTCTACTTTGTGGATTCAACTGAAGCTGAGGCAATGCTCATGTTCTCACCAGGCTTTAAATCTGGGCCAGTGCTTGGGGTCAAGTGTATCCTCCTAGAGTATAGTATCAGGCCGGTTCCCTGCTGGCTCCAGACTGTCTCCAAATCTCCCACTCGGATGGATTCATACCTCCACATCTGTACTCAAGTCTTCCAGACTCTGACAGCAGGACTGTGGGAGAAGCAGGGGTTCACTCTCTCCACTGAAAATTTTGTTTTCCTTAAAACTTGCCTCTTGCCTGAATAACTCAGACTAGGAATGTTCTGGATGGCAGGAGACACAGTGCTCACATCCAAGTGCAGATGTAGTCCATAGGTCTTTCCCACCCATGTGCTAATATCAAAGATACCCATGCAAATATCAAAGACATGCAAATCTGGAGCAGCAGGGAGACATGCTATTTCACACAAATGGCTGTCTTCCAACCGCAGAACCATCTTTAGAAAATTAGGCCTTCATGTAAGTCTGCCCTTAAAATAGGACATGTGTCATTTAACCAAGGGAGATAGAAAGACTGAATTGCACAGTAGAAAAAAATGAAAAAACTATAGTTTGAAGTCAGACCCACTTGGGTATGAATCCTGTACTCATTAATTAACCTCTTTATGCTTTAGTTTCTTCATTTATAAAGCAAGTATAATAATATCTCCTAGGGTTGAAGTAAGAATTGAATGAGACAAAAAGAACACTATCTAATATCCTCTAGCCCAGAGTAAGAAAGCAGTAAGTGGTAGATGCTCTCATCATCATCATCATCACATAATTATTATTATTACTGAACAGCTAACTGATTGAGATATAAGATCAGTAATCACTGCCAAGGACGCAGCACCTACTTTCTGTATCATGAAATGTGTTTCTGAGAACATGTAATGAAAATAATATTCATGTTGACTTGAACCATAATTATAAAGGACATCTAAGCAGTTCTATGTGGAAGAGACCCTGAGGTGGGAAGGCGGCATGGCCGCAGCAGGATGGCTACAGTGAAACCAATGACAGTATCAAGTGTTAACAAGGATGTGGAGCACTCGAAACTCCTGGGCCCTGCTGATGGAACAATCACTTTAAGAAACTCAATATCTACAAAAGCCAGACCTTAGACCTAGTAGTTCCACTCCCAGGCATGAACTTGTTGGGAGACCGTTCTCCATTCTCATGCATTTCTGCACGTCTGGTACTTTGACATGTGGAGAGACCTTAGAATTCACCCCAGAATCTAGTTTCCTCTGACTGTCTATTTCTCCCCCTCCCAGCTCATGGAGAGGCTTTCTGCAAAGTTTCCTTATCAGCCTAACATCTGGACCCATAAAGAAGAAACTACCTCTGATCCCTTCCCCAAGTTTCCATTAACTAAACTTATGTTGCCAGCAAGAGATAAAACTCTGTTAACACACCTGGACAGACTTTTGTCACACACCATTGTCTTCTATTTCAAGTCTAAAGGGAATCTTTTACATATCACAGTCTCCTTTGCCAACCAGACAGATTTCATCCGAGGCTACCGTATGTTCTTCAAGCCCTTGAGCTCCCTTCAAAATCACTTATAAAAGTTAGATGTGGTGGCTCATGCCTGTAAGCCCATAGGCTTGGGAGGCTGAGGCAGGAGGATCTGAGTTTAAAGCCAGCTTCAGCAACTTAGCAAGGCCCTAAGCAACTTACTCAGCAAGATGCTAAGCAACTTAGAGAGATCCTATCTCAAAATAGAAAATAAGTGGGCTGAGGATGGGGCTCAGTGGTTAAGCACCCCCAGGTTCAATTATAACCCTTCAGGTTTGTCTACATTTCCTTCTCTCATATGTTTAAATTTCTGAATGATACTGGGCTGGTAGGTAGTCACCTTGTGTTATCTTTGCTCATCCTGTGATTCTCCCCCCCTTTTATGTTAATACACTGTATAACTTCTATCTGTCTTTGTCAAGTTTTTACAGTAAAACTTCAAAGGGCATAGGGCATAGGAAATTTCCCTTTGCCCTTACACGATAAGAACTTAATTGTCTCTTATCCCAAACTATTGTTTCAAAGATATTTGTATACTGAACAACCTAAAAAAGTAGCATCTCTTCTGGGAGCAAAGGACAAGTTTGCTTACAGCCTTGGGAGAAACAGATGGTATCTGCCTTAGGAACTAAGAGCAGGAAAGGTCACAGTCCACTGTTGAAGATCATGTTTTCTAAATTTTTGTAAGGCAATCTATTTGTAAGTACAGGCATCATTTGACCATAATTGTATTACCTCATGGGAACCAGGTCTCAGGGACCTGGTACAAAATTGTGAATACTCTGGTCACTACAATTGCTGTGAGTCAGAGATTATCTTTCATCTCTGGCCCAGGAATCTCATGTCTCCTACCCACATCCATCCAGTTGTGACTTGCAAGCTTGTGAGCCTGAAAGTAGTGTAAAATCTGAGACCCTCACCATTGCATTCAATACTTGATAGATATGGGTGTTATGTGATGAAAAACCATGCACGTGAATGTTTATAGCAGCATTAATATATCCTAGCCCAAATCTCAAAACACCTAAATGTCCTTTAAATGAATAAATTGTGATATACTCACATGACACACTACCGCACAACTACAACAAAAGAATGAACAGCTGCTACCTGCAACAACAGGGGTGGATTTCAAAGACATGATGAATGAAAAAGTAGTCACTGAAGAGTATGTATTTAAGAATTCCATTTGTATGAAGTTTAAAAATGTACAAAGCCAATCTGTGGTGATAAGTGTTTGAACAGTGGTTATCTTATGGGGGGACATATGTGAAGAGCCATTAAAATATACCCTCAACACCTGTGTACTTCACTGTGTGCTATACATCAAAGAACAGAAAATGAAAGATGGGAGGGAGGCAGGAAGGGAAGGAGAGAAGGAGGAAGGGAGGAGAAAGGTCTGGAGGAAGGGAGGAAGGAAGAATGGATAGCGGGGACGGAGTCTGCCTTTGCTAAAAGTACTGACTCTTGGGTCTGCAGATGCCCAGTGGGTAACTAAAAGCAGGATAAATGCTCAGCATCTCTGCCTTCATTTTGTATCTGTCTCCTTTCTACTTTAAACTTTGGGTCAGATTCTTGTTCAACTCTGCACAGGGGCATTTTAATCATTTCAGGAATGTTCATGTAAAACTGGCCATGTGCCCGCTTCAAGACGGAGGACACCACTGTAAGAGTAACTAAGGTATTTTCAAAGACATTTAACTTCCAGCATTTATAACATCCTGTTTCAGATCCCATAGACAGGTACCTACAAGTCTCTAGTCTTTGCTCTGCACCTTTCAGGAATAGCATAGCCTGGCAGGCAGATCACCCCCATGATGAGCTACCAGCTCTAAGCAAGAGTGATCATCTCATGGGAACCCAAGTTGCCTCCTTCCAAGATCACAGGTCTGATGGATAAACATCCTGAGGAGCAGTGGAGATTGCCCCCTCTAGTGATAAGGACTTCCCAGAACCAGAACTCAGATACTGATCACCCAGACCATTTTGACTAAGACTGCTTGATTAAACAGACCTCTCACTCCTGCCCCAAATCTTCTTCCATTTAAACCTAGGGTTCATGTCAGTTCCCAAGAGGTAAGGCTGAGATACCAGCTCGCTTTGCCTTTCCAATAGAGCTATATGGATTAAAGTTCCTTTCCTGCTTTTGCTATTGTTTTTCCATTTGGCTTTTGGGGTTGTGGCTGGACCTGATTTATGGGGACCCCCAGGCCTCTGGCCTTAGGACTATGGTAATGGAAGGAGAGAGAGAAAGAGGATGGGTGTGTCTGGTCATTGTCTCCAGGTCACTGATAACTGGGCTGTGAACCTTATAGGGTCTTTTCTTTCACCTTCTCATTCGCTCCTTTGGCCCGTCTGCTGGAGGCTGCATCTGGTTTCCCTTGATGCTAACAGCTCAGGGGATTGGAGGATAAGGATAAGAATCATGCCAGAGATAGGAAAAGGGAGAGTAAGAAAAGCAGGCTCCTGACCTTTGTGTCCCAGGGAGACAAAGGGCCTGGAAACCCAGAGGAAAGGCACTGAAGGTGTCCTCAGCATGCCTGGAGAGGTACAGAACTTGGCCTTTGGTCCTAGGGACAGCAGACTTGTTTCTGAGACTCTTAGACACAGGACTTAAGCACTGAAACCAGGGCCTCAGCATGATTGTCAGGGGGACAGGCTCACCCTCGACTGAGTAAATGCCTCTCCAAACAAATGGCTCCATTCCTCTCTGTGGTGTGACCGCCCTCACCCCAATCTGAGGGACAGCACAGTCACGAAAACCCACTGTCGGCTCCAAGTAAATCCCCATAAGCAAGGAGGGGGCAGGTGTTTTATTGACTCTAAATCTTTGCCAGTAGCTGGGTACATATTTAATAAAAATTCTTAGGCTTGGGGGAGAGGCATGAGAAGGCAGAAGGGAGAATTGGTGTCCCCTGGGCTTGGGAGGTTACAGACCGGCCAAGCCATTCATTCATCTAATATTCATCTTTCAGTTATTACAGTCACCGTGTGTCTCTAAGGAACAAGTTTATTAGTGTTGCTAAGATAATTAGCCTATTCTACTTCAAGGCAATTCAATTGCCCCCATAAATGTATTTCTTTCCAGAATTCACCATGGCTACCTTTCAGCATTGGTTCAATTTTAGTCACATTTTCCCCACTGGAGAGTGCTCACTCTAAAACTCTCCAATTGACCCAGTCTCTGAATTGAAGATTAAGTCTCCAGTCTCTAGCTCAGTCTTCCTGCAGGCAAGGGTGGCTTCAGCCTGTGTAATCCTGCAGCTGGGGTCACTCCTGGGCCACCGTGGGAGGCTGGCTCTCTTCCTCTCCCTGCTCCTCCCCATCCGAGGGAATGTCACAGAAGAGAGGGAACATGGGAAGTTCTACCAATGCAAAGCCCCTGGCTTTGCGGCCTGCACTTATATACATCTGTAACTTTCCCAGCAGTTTCACAGACAGCAAAACTCTCCTTTCACTACTCTGCTGAGACTGAGTTAAACCAAGGATCTTCCATCTCCCCCGGGTTTGCATGCACAGGAATTACCTGGGCATCTTATTAACATGCAGACTCTAGTTCTGCAGGGTTGGGTCAGCTCCCAGGGATGTCAAAGCTGCGGGGGTCACAGACCACACTTTGAAGAGCTAGAGGCTGGACTCACTCTCTTGCTGGTTCATTGAGCATCAGACTGGCATCCCTGTTTCCTTTGGGAATCAAATAGAAGCTTCTTAATGACCTCAGACCCTCCTCTCAAAGTCTTTGATTCTTTAGCAACCTCCAAGTCCCCTCAGGTTCCATTGTTACCTTCACAATGGAGATAATAGGGCCGCCCTGTTGGGGCAGATAACTGTGATTTGTTAGTCACACACAGTCCTGCGGCAGACTTCACAGGGGGATGGAGGGGAAGCTCCGCTGTAATTCTTCTTCTTTTTTTTTTTTTTAATTTTTTATTGTTGGTTGTTCAAAACATTACAAATTCTTAAGCAGAGAATGGGGAGTTCCTTTGTTGCTGGGAGCCATTAGCCAAGTAGGTATGACAATTTCCTTGCCAGCGTACCCCATGTTGCTGACATGTTGCAGTGACATTGAATGTAGGTGACCTTGCTCAAGGACCAAGACAGATTAGGGTGTTCCCGGTTTTAAGATAATCGTGTTTAGGGCGTTCCCAGTTTAGGTTCCAGGTTTAAGGTTTAAGATTATTCCTGCTGGGAATAGGGCGTATCCTGCTGCCTGAGTTCCCCTTGAGTTCTCAACGGGATTCAGACAGTATATTTTGGAGATAGAAGCCCAGTGGAGGTGGATTTGGGAAGAGAACGTGGATTTCCCCAGAACGTGATTGTAGACGGCTGGTGTGAGTTCGGGAATAAAGAGTTGCTGTTTGAATCTACAAGCTGTGTGGTGGCTCGTGATTGTGTGCCCAGCCAGACTGCGGCATTTGTGCCCAGCCAGACTGCGGCACTTTGTCATCATTCTTAACACAGTATTTAGAGTCATGTTTTAGGAGAGAATTTAGTTTTAATTAATAAATTCACCATATTTTATGGTTGCCTGTAATTTCCTACTATTTAGTTTAATTGGGTATTCTTATTCAGGATTTAGAAGCAGCCTCCTCCTTTTAAGTAATAATGTATATACACATATGCTTTTCTGCAGGGACCACTGATTTCCACTCCCTTTTGCTGTTATGTAATGAATGAATGAATGAATGAATTCAATCAATCGTGAATTGAGCATTTGGCACATGCTGGGGGAGGTGCAGGGGATGCAAGTGTGAACACAGCAACATGGTCCCTCTCCTCAGAGAGCTTACTTTTCCAGGAGGGAGAAAAAATGCTTTCAGGTCAGGAAGATATTTGTGGAATGGCTAGGGTAGTATCTATCCTGCCCAGTTTCTTGTAGAGATCTGTCAAAATAATTAAATAGTCTGGGCACAGTGGCACACGCCTATAATCTCAGCAACCAACCGGGAGGCTGGGGCAGGAGGATCAGGAGTTCAAAGCCAGCCTCAGCAAGCCAGTGAAGCACTTAGTAACTCAGTGAGACCCTGTCTCTAAATAAATAAAAAAGAGGCTGGGGATGTGGCTCAGTGGTTAAGCACCCCTGGGTTCAATCTCTAGCACCAATAAAATAAAATAAATAAAAAATAATAATTAAATAGGAGGCCATTTAGACCGAGGTGGCTCTGACACCCTGGATTTCTACATAAGCAAAATGAAACTGAAGCTCAGCCAATCACAGATGGTCCCCTGGGCATTATTTAATACAGTCCTGGACATCCCTCTGGAATCATTCAAAGAAGGCAATGGTTCAAACTTTAACCCATCACAGGATTTCTTTGTTCCATTTCTGCATTTACTCTGCAAAGGCTTATCCTTCTACCACCTCCAGAGGAGCTCTGAACCACTTTAGGTTTGGAGCTGCCTTATTCTCTGTCCTGTCAAATAAACTCTTTAACAAAATTGAATAGTTCAAACTTTATCTTTTATCCTGAGTGCAGACCGTCTCCTCTTTTCTGCTTTCTCCCTCCTCTCTTAATGCTGGACCCAGTGGGAATGGAGGGGGAGAAGATAGAACCTTGCTGGGTTGCCCCAGATGGCAGAGGAAGAAGGGACTAGGATCCGCCTTAAGTCATCTTGAAACAATTGACCTGTGTATAAATTATGCACAAAGGAGAAGGGATTCAGAAGGATTTTATTCCTCCTCTGTCCCTCCCCCCATTCCACTGCTGCCCCCAAATTCTTCCAATGATGCACATATTGGAGACTATTTCTGACAGAGGGCAGGTTGATAATGGCACTCAAGCCTTCCTCCATAAAACAGGAATGACATGTCTCCAGTCCAGCTCTGCTAATGCACCAGCCTCGTGACAACGAGTCAGGATGAACCTAAGCCTCTACAATGTCCCCGTTTCTGGAACTCTGTGTTACCAGGACATTTGATCTGAGCCCAAGCACTTAACAGTAATTCACTGTCTAAATTTCACAGGTCTGTATGGGTAGGCCTCAGGTTGAAGCTTAAATTTCCCTGTGTTGACTCAGAAAGGGAATGAAGTCATGGAGAAGAGAATCCAGCAGTGGCCAGTGGGGTGGGGGACAGCGACACATGTGAGAAGGATGCGTGGAGAACTGGGTGATGGGTTCCTCCACTCCTTAGTAAATAAAAGGGCGGCTCCTCTCATTTCCCTAGACAGTCGCTTCTTTGATTGATACCTGCTTCCCTCCTGGATGACAAGACAAATATGTTAACATGGGTTTTAAAGGGTACAATCCAGTTGGGAGGAAAAAATCATATGATGCCAATCACGGAAGGACATGCCTGGAACACACACTGACCAGGCTGACCCCTGCTGAGTCCTACATGCTAAGCGCGTGGCCAGTGTCATAGATGGCCAGGGTCACAGATGCCTGCTGACCCCTCCAGGAAGTGGAGACTGTTACCACAGCAGCTTGCAGACAGGAACACTGGAGCACAGAATAGAAAAGGGTCCTTCCCAAGGCCTGGGGGTTAGTGGCAGTGTCTGAAGGCAGAGTGTGGGTGCCTCCTGTCCCTCTCTGTGCCAGTCACCAACGCTCAATTGTCCCCGTGTGGATTATCTGCAGCTCATATTTCATTTCCTTCTGAGCTGATTCTTCCTCCCATTCAGCTTAGCTCATTAGTTGGCAGGGGAGCTCAGGGACTTAGAACTAATCCTAATATTAAGTAAAGAGCAAAGCATAATTAGGAAGATAAATCTTCTGAGGGAGAAAATGTATGTAACACATTCCAAAGTCAAGCATGGGTGATTTTCTGCATCCTCTTGATGAGCTACATCAACCTTCTCTTTTTCTACCTCAGATAACTCGGGGTGGATGGTTTTTAAATTTAATTTTAATTTTTTTCTGATCGGGAGATAATGTATGCTCATCACAAAAATTTTAGAAAATTCTGAACTGTGCAAAGAAGAGAATAGAAGACCCTCTGGATGCCCCCATCCTGACAGTATCATGGTTGACATTTAAGTGTGTACTTTTTTTAGTGCCTTGTTGACATAAATGCCTAAGTGTTGCATGTACAGCCTTATGAGCCACTTTCCCCCTGCTTGATAGCTTGTGGGACAATACATGTCAAAAAATGTAGATGAGTGCTCTCCTTTCAGTGTCTCTTTTGGCCACGGAGAACTCATATGGAGGTGGCATAATTGGTTTTATTCAAAGCTGGCTCAGAAACACAACTGCTGCTTGCATCCAATTGTGTATTTTTTCATTCATTTGGCAAAACCTGCCAGACATCAGTCATAAAAAGAAAACCAAGCGGCTGGGGTTGTGGCTCAGTGGCAGAGCGCTCGCCTAGGGCGTGCGAGGCCCTGGATTCCATCCTCAGCACCACATAAAAATAAATAAACAAAATAAAGATTAAAAAAAGAATAAGATTTAACTCAGATCCTCAAAGAAGTTATGGTCTTGTCCCAGAGGAACTGTGTCAGTTTCTCTTGGGCTCAATCTCACTGACCTCCTTTGCCCCCTCCTCCCTTGTCCTCATGGTCCAAAAAGGAGCTTGCTTTGTTGTTGGAGGCAGCCAGGCCATGCTCATTGGCCCTCCCCCACTTCCAATCCCTTCCCCCTTTTTATTTTTGCCTCTGGGTTTAACAGTGGCATAAAACTAATTTATAGCTCTTGCCAGGAAGAGGACAAATTTTAATCTCAGCCCGTCATGCGAAAAGCACTAGTACAAATGAATAATTGTTGACCCGTGCTACCTATTAGAGATGGTGCTGGGGTCACCTCGTTTGTTGTTTTAACACAAGAAATTAAGGGCCCTGGCAAGGACTTCCATGGGAACAGAATCGGTAATGAGACAGAACATTGCTGTCTTTGTGGGTGACCTCTCCTGGAGCCACACTGACGATGGAGAGAGGGATGGAGCCTCACTTCGACAACTATCCCCAGGGAAGGACAGACTGCCTGGGTCCATTTAGATGTTATGTTCTGGGTCATTTCCCCCCAAGGTCCTTATCAATCAGCATATGCTTATAGAGTGACTGGAATATGTTGGACACTACACAGACTATTATTGACATTGTTATTTTGACCACCAAAAACTCACCTGTTCCTGACTGTGATGCCATTTGTTTCTGTAATGTCCAATGCATGGAGAAATGCAGCCTGCATTCTCTTCAGGATCAAATGGCTTGACTTGTAGAACCTGACTCTTGAAATGGGCCAGAAACAATGGCGGAGATCTGGGAGGAGAGAAAAGCTCTTCCAATGGATGGAGAACATCTCAAACACAGAAAGGAGCTGGTCTTTCATGGTCTGGGGAGACCCCAGGAAATCAAGGAGAAATAAGTTTTTCTTAGAGTAGAAAAGGTGTGGGCAGGTTATAGATGCTCCTTAATTCACAATGGAACTCCACCCTGATACACCCATCATGAGTTGAAAATATCCTAAGTCAAAAAAATTCATTTGACACACCTCACCTACCAAACATCATAGCTCAGCACAGAGTCCGCTGTAGGGGACTCAATCCCTCGTGATCTTGGGGCTGCCTGGGACCTGTGGCTGCTGCTGCTGCCCAGCATCATCCTGCATGTCGGTAGTCCAGAGCAAGACCAGATTTCAAAACTGAATGAACAGGTTCTACCGAACGTGTCTTGCTTTCACAGCACTGTACAGGTAAGGAATCATAAGTTGGGTACCATCTGCCCGGAGAACTTTGGGAGCAATAGGAAGGGGGGAAGGTTGGAGGGGGATTTTATGGCCCTTTTGATTGGTTCCATATCCTAGATGCATGGCTGTGATACTCAGGATACATTGAAGACGATAGGCCCTAGTGACTAAAAATCACCATGGAAACGTGTACAGAGCTGA
Organism: Marmota monax; assembly: GCF_021218885.2. NCBI lineage: Eukaryota > Metazoa > Chordata > Mammalia > Rodentia > Sciuridae > Marmota > Marmota monax. Next base: position 20,958,297 of record NW_026693082.1, on the reverse strand, counting down.
GGCTCAACCTATGTTTAATGACTCATTACATTATTTACTTCTATGCCACCTCTCTAGTCAGAGACTATTACTTCAAACCATCATTTCACCAATTTAAAGTGTTTTCATACCTAGGGTCTTATGTGATCTCAAATACAAGCAGGTGGGAAATTTTGCTAACTGGCATTCCCTATGTCAGGGCGCTGGTCTAGGCCACAGGTGAAGACACTTAGTTTGGATGGAGACTTAGTTTGGATGGAGGCTCTCCAATCCATGCTCACACATGGGAAGACACAAGCAACAGGCATGGCAAATGTTTCTCACAGAAATTGTGACATTCCACAAAAAAGAATGGACTAGAAAATTGTAACAGAGTAAGACAATTCAATAAAATGACAGGATGACAATAAGTTTTTTTTCCAGTCATGGGGCCCTGACTTAACGCTGAGGGTGGTGATATTATGGGGTGAGGTTGGTTGAGGCAGAGAAGGAACGATTGAGTTAGTCCTTCTTTTGGATTATGGGATAAGGTCTCTGGGAAGAAAGAGAGTGAGCAAAACTTTTGGATTTATTGGAACAAATTTCCAGCGCAGGTATTCATGCACCAGACTGGGAAGCACATTTGCTGTGTCTAAGAGCTACAGCTTGTGTCTTGGGATAAACAGTGATAACGCAGTACAGTGCAGTAATGCAGGATTCCAAAAAAAAAAGATCAGAGGCCAGGATGTGGCTCATGAACCCCTCCGCTACTTCCAGATCTGCATTCAGCATGTTGCCATCCCAAATTAATATGCATTAGACAAGCTCAAGAAGGCAGAACAAGGAGTCTGTATTGAATCAGTCAAAGACCATAAATCCTGCTTGGTAGGGTGTAAAGAAAGAGTGACTTATCTTCTAAGTAGTTTAAAAGAGGGCTGCGTTTTGTACATTGTCTTTCTCAGGTCACTGGTGGGTACACAGCAAGTTGTCCAGTAGTATCTACTGATATGCTTCAAGATGGAGTGTATGGATTTAATTTTATTCATTCATTCATCACTTTATCCATCACCTTCCATGTGGCAGAAACTGGGATCCTGGTGATTAAATGATAAATAAGACCCAATGTCTGTCCCCTAAGGAGTACACTTTCTAAGGGAGGGTAGGCTGGAAAATAGACAACTATAAGACACATGTGATCAGTTCTATGGTAGACATAAGCCTGCCAGGCTGTGGATGCAGAAAGAGAAAAATCTCACAGATTAGGTGCCAACTGAGCTGGGCCTTCAAAGATGAATGGGATTGTCTTGGCCAAGAGCAGGTTGCAGGCGGAAGAAAAGGTTATTCAGGTAGACATCAAGCAAGGACCCATACAAATCAGCACTATTGAAAACTACAAATAGCTCCCAATCCTGGGTCCATGAGTTCAAGGTCAAGGTGGGAGGGAGTGATAAGAAATGGTAGAGAACAGGCCACTGAGCTAAGTATGTCCTGATCAGGAGTTTAGGCCTTAACATGAAGGCTTTGGTGGGCCACTCAAGGATTTTAAGGAGGGTGGAGAGGAATTTGATATGAACAGATTTTTTTATATATTAAAAAATGCCAAATAAGTGGAGTGAGACAAGATAGATTTAAGGCAATAGCAGTTGCAAAAAATGCATATTTTTATCCCATTATAACCCCTTTGTAGAGATACAGATGGCTCTACACTGAAAACAGAATGGTTCCTAAACAGTAAACTGTGGTTGGAAATTTTACAAATAGAATGATTTTACATATCATTTTAAAATATAACTGCTCTATATTTTGTGAGTTTATTATTGAGATGAATTACCATTGAGTATTAATATTAATGCAGTGTATTATTAGAAACCACAGGGATAAACCTTAAAAACAATATGCTAAGTAAAAGAAGCCAGTTGCAAAAGACCATATACTGTCCTGAATCACTTAATGACCGGATATATTCTGAGAAATACGTCACTAGGCAATTTTACCATTGTGAGATTATCACAGAGGGCACCTGGATTAACTGAGATGCTATGCTATCATGAGGCTACATGATTTTATGGACCATTGATGTGCACAATGTGGTTTGTTGAGTAAAATGTCACACAGCCTACAATGGTATATAAAATGTCCAGAATACAAAAAACCATATAGACAGAAAGTAGATTGATTGACAGGGGCTGGGATGAGGGAAGAATGAAATTAGTTGCTAATGAATATGGGTTTCTTCTGGAGTGATGAAAATGTTTCACAATTAGAGAGTGGTGATGTTTGTACAACTCTGAATACACTAAACTGAATTACACACTTTAGAAGATATGTGAATTATATCTTATAAAAGTGTTATAAAAGATAGTATCAGAAAGAAACTTCCTTAATAAGTAGCCTGGCATCATTTTTAGTGGGAAAATTCTGGAAGCATTACTGAAATCTGGAACAAATCAAGAATGTTCACTATACTAAATTTACCATTCTACAAAAAGTAACCAAAGAAATCTGATAGGAAAAAGAAAGACATAGGAATTTGTTCAGCAAGTAGATTCTCTCCTGAGAAAATTATTATAAATATGGAAGAATTCAATGGAGAACAAATTTAATATCTATAAATCAATAATTTTATGTAGTTAAATAAAAACTAGTTATTCAAATTTAAAAAAAACATACCTAGGGATAAATTTTACAGGAAACAGCTGAAGTCTACAAGAAAAAAATGTTTAAAATGCTACTGATAAACACAAAGAACAAATTGAGTAAATAAAAGTGTAACCTATTCAATAGAATGGATGGTTCACTATAAATATGTTGACATTCTCTAAATTTAATAAAATTATAATAAATACACCAAAAGATTTTAAAAACTCAATTAAATAGATTTTAAAAGTTAAATGAAAAACAAATGTAGTCATAATGTTATTGGAAAATAGTGAAGGAGACTATTCAAACTGTAAAACATAGACTAAAGCTACAGTATTTAAAACAGTATGGTTCTGGTACATGAAAAACAAAAGCAAATTGATAGAATAGCAGAGTCCAAAAAATAGATGCAAACGTGCATGAGTCTATTCAGTAGGTGAAGCAGAGTAGAATTAGCAATCAATATTATTAGAGAAGAGAATCTCCTTACCCTCCCACCAGCTTGAAAATCTGCATTGAGAGTGACAGAGACGTGAATGGAGACAACTTAGGGACCTAGAGAAGACTCAGAGTGCATATAGTTTAAGTCAGGACACATCCTTAACCTGCGGGAACCAATGACTAGAGACAATGGCACTCTGAGTTGGTGTCAGTATGGACAAAAGCTAGAAACAATGCCCACCAAATCCAACCATTGACAATGCATATGCACAGTATTGTTTCAGCTCATAAGAGCTATTGTTCAGGGATTTTGTGAGTCCAACTGCTAAACACACCCATTAATCGTTAAAAATTAATGATGTGGACTTACAATTAAATTGTGAATTTATTTAGTCAAATAACTTATTAATTGTAAGTTAAGAATACAGCAAATACACAATATTCTTTACTTTTTAATCAGCTTGCTACACTTTTTAATCAGCTTGCTACATTTTGCCATTACATATGATCTTGAGATTTTTTTACATATGTGTAAGCCTGTATCTGTATCTGTATGGTGGAAATACTAAATAATAATAAGCATTGACTCCCAATTTCATGTTCAATGATGTCACATGGGTAGCTTGGAGTTAGCCATGGCAGGAGAATTTATACCGTGGAAATTGGCAACTGCTACAAATCAGGGCATGATTTTCTGTTTTGATTACCTTGAGTAGAATGAAAAAAAAAAGTGATAGGGAAAATGTTATTAATGCAAAATAAACTTAAAAGTGTGCTGTATGTGTTGTTGTTGAATAGCACAGAAACTTGAGAAAATATTCTAAATCTGTCATTTGATTCGGTAAAAAAAATCATATTTTTCAGTAATAAAGATAAGTTGACATGAATCTTTGATGTTTCACTTTCATTTTGTTAAAAAGAGAATATCAACCAACACATATTGAAGTCACACGTGTTCATTGGCAATCGGTGACTTCTTTACTGCCCTGGACAGTCATTGCTGTCTGATTTTGTCAAATGATGATTGAATTGCAACTCTAGGTTGGTTATGGATACAAGAGCTCAGCAAACCTAATTGAAGTGTGGGTATGTGGAATTTAAAATAAAGAGTATAATATATTTGATTATTATTAGTAAATTGTGTTGCACATCCTTTGTATCAGTAAAATTTATAATAACTTATGTACATGTATGCATGCATGCTGGGAGCCATTAGCCAAGTAGGTATGACAATTTCCTTGCCAGCGTACCCCATGTTGCTGACATGTTGCAGTGACATTGAATGTAAGTGACCTTGCTCAAGGACCAAGGCAGATTAGGGTGTTCCCGGTTTTAAGATAATCGTGTTTAGGGCGTTCCCGGTTTAGGTTCCAGGTTTAAGGTTTAAGATTATTCCTGCTGGGAATAGGGCGTATCCTGCTGCCTGAGTTCCCCTTGAGTTCTCACGGGATTTAGACAGTATATTTTGGAGATAGAAGCCCAGTGGAGGTGAATTTGGGCAGAGAACGTGGATTTGGGAAGAGAACGTGGATTTCCCCAGAACGTGATTGTAGACGGCTGGTGTGAGTTCGGGAATAAAGAGTTGCTGTTTGAATCTACAAGCTGTGTGGTGGCTCGTGATTGTGTGCCCAGCCAGACTGCGGCATTTGTGCCCAGCCAGACTGCGGCACATGCATACCTTTTTCTCAAATAGCCAATTGCTAAGCATATGCCAATCATCTGTTCATAGGCTTCCAAGAGTTGGATCCAACTCTGGGAAAAGTAGGGAATCTCCAATTTGGGTAAGATTGTTTCCACTCTTGATGGAATGGGAACTCAAAATACATATTAAATTCTGTTTTAGAGAAAAGAATGCTACTTTTATTGCCCATCTTCAATTGTGAATATGTTTAGAATTTGTACCCATTTTACATCTGAAAGAGCTGAATTGGGTAAGGAAACCCTGAGGCCAGTGTTTATGCTTTAGGCAGAATTACTCACATGGGAATGAGCGGGCTTCCAATCCTGTTGTAACAATATTGATGATCCCTGCCCAGTCCTAACTCATAAAAGAAGCTGATGTGGGTCAATGAGTCCTGAGGTGGACATAAATCCTGGGCTGCCTTTCCTAACCTCTGACCTTTTAGCAGTTGCTGCCTTAAGGTAATTGGCTGAGCTGCTGGGAGTTAGGGTGGGGGGAATGAGGATGTTGGGGCCTCCATAGAACTGAGACCTTTAAATAGACTCCATAATTTTTGCTCCACACTTATGGCTACACCAGAATTTATAGACTACGGGTTGGAAATCATTACAAGTACTAAATGTGCTTTTTTGTGTCCACAGAATAATGAAATAAGAATATCTGGACGTTGCAACAGATGCCCCAGATAAATTGTGTGTGCCCACTAGATACCAAGAAGCTATGTCTCATGGAGGGATGGCCCCTGATAACAGGCAGAATCATTTGCTTTGCTGCTATAAGGAAAGTTTCAGTTGAGGGTACCAGTAATTTGGACCATCTTCCAGTCTGAGGCCATCACTCAAATCAGGGAATACTGTGCTGAAATTCCCAAACTGCTTACCCAACAAGGCCCTACCTTTACACTGACCCTAAATGTTTATAATGAATTGCTTTTTTAAAAAATCAGGATAAAACTGTACATGCATGATGTGAACACACTTATAAAAAATCATCAAACTTATTGCAATAAAAATTATTGAATGCAACAACATCAGATAACGGTAACTAACTCTGGGAACGCTTCTAGGCAATTTTTTTCTTAGTGTATTTCTATGTTTCACAAGTGTCTGTACAGACCAATTACTACTTTAATAATTTTAAAAAAACCCAAAACATTATGTTTAAAATAATGTAGTTGAGTGTAGATGTAAAACAAAGCAAAACAAAAGAAATCCTCAGCAGTTCATGATGAGGACTGTCACTTTGCCATGGGCTCCTTGTTGAAGTTAACTCTGACCCAGAACCCCTCACTCCCCATCCCAGAGTGCTGGGGCAGAAAGCTAAAGGCACAGTTCAACAAGGGTAGCTGAGCTCAGACAATAGCATAACCAAGATCCTGGACCCTGAGCTCTCTGCCGTCCCCTGAGAGATTCCTCTGGATGCTCAGCCCTACCTGGACATTCCAACCCAGGCTAGTCAGCTGAATGGATGGATGAGCTTCTGCTTAGCACCAGGCCTGGGTGAGGAATTGTTTGTATCAGGAGCCTCCATATATCTTGACTTTTGTGTGTGTCCACTGGCTGATATAGTGCCGCTGCAAACCACTCTGGATACTTAAAATCCAGGAGGCATTTTTCAGACTCTGTAACTAGAGCAGGTGTTGGGTGACTTAGGAATGGGGGTATCGATGTGTCCTGGAATCAGAGCAAATCACACTCTGGGAGGTTAAAAAAAAAAAAGAAAAGAAAAGAAAAGAAATGCTGAGACAGGGACCAATTTTGGACTGGAATTTTAGCCCAGTGCATTTGCCTGAGACTGGTTGGCTTTTCCACTGCTGGGCTTGCAGTCAGGGACATAGCCTTAGAGAAATAATATGCTGCTATACTATGTAACCAGTGGGAGCCTAGAATTGATATTCTACAAAAAATGATCAATTTGAACAAATTCTACAGATAAAATCTTGCTCTTTTGTTGCTGCCAATCAGGTACTGACAACTCTGGAGAAACAAAAAAGTAAACTTCCCCTGGTCCTCTGGCTCACAGTGTGTCTTTCTAGAAAGGACCTGGTATGGACTTTTCAGAAATCAAGATAGAAAAAAAAGAGCATATACAGCTTGCATTCTCACATCTATTTGTTGGATTCCATGAAAATGTGGTTGAAAGATTGTTCTAATAGACCTGAGAGAGGCAAAATAAGGAAGAAGCTAAGAGAATGAGTTATGGAAGGCTGGATTTGAGTCCCTAGTTAGTCATTCATTCACTGTGCAACCTGGGGAAAGGTGTTTACCCTCTCTGGGTTTCATCTGCAAAGTTAGAACAAAGGTAGAACTTCTGTCACAGGGTGATTTCAAGAATTAAAAAAGCTTCATATAAAACCCAAGGACACTACCTGGGACACAAGGGTTGGCGTTGCTGTTGTTGGTGGTGATGAGGATTCTTTTCTTAACAAGGTAGGACGGGTTGGTTGGGATGAAAGGTGATGATAATTGGGACTCAGGCCACAGCGGGGAAAGAGAACATTTCCCAAGAGAAATGAATGTATTCAGCCTAACTAGGTTTTGAAAGCTCTGTAATCAGGCTTCATTGATAGGGAATAGGCTGTTTGGAAAACGAACTTTTAACGACTTCTAAATGAAAAAGGGTGACAATGTCTTTGCAACTCAGGAGGCCGTTTTTGGATCCCGGTGCAATGAAGTCATGGCATAGGCCTGGAGGTGATGGCTTCCACTCTTAATCCCTCCAATTTCTCTTTCCAAGTGCTAGGAGTTTGCTGTTCTGGGCTTTGAGGGCCACTCCATCTATGTATCACCTCTGCTGATCTAGGGATCTGAGGTCATTTAGAGAAACGGTCTTGTGAAGGGAAGGCCGTTCTGTCTCTGGGGAACCACAAAGCCTCTGGCCTGCTCCAGTTATGAGAAGGGGTCTGCCTGAGCGGGGCCCTGTCCTGCAATCCGGTGGGAAGGGGCTGTCTGGACTCTCCCTGACACATTCCTTCTAGCCTAAAGCCATCACCAAAAGGGCACCCCCAGGAAGCAATGAACATGAGGAAGAAACAAGCCAGTCACACTGGGAGCAGACCCAGGGATTCTGAGGAAGAGCTACCAGGGGGTCCCCAGGCTCTTCGATACAGACACTTGGCCTGAGGTCGGCAACACAGGACCAAGCTTGGGAGCACGCACCAAGCTTTCTGGTTTTCACATCTCGCTCTCACCCAGACCCCAAGAGAGGACAGAACAGCCCTCTGAGCCCATTTAGACAAGGAAACAGAGAGGTTACATGACAGGTCCATGGTCCCAAGGCTAGGACTTGACAGGCAGGGAACAGATGTGGCCTGATTCCTAGTGTATCCTTTTTTTTTTTTTTTTTTTAAATTTCCAACAGGAAGAGGCTAAAAATACTGCCTGCTAAAGAGCTTTCTCCCAAAGACTAGAGGCACTATATTAAAGATATCCCATTAATCCTCACGTTCACTGGGGAGCAGCAGGTGGCTAACATTATAATGATTATAATGATCATCATCATGACGTGGAATCACTAGGGGCCTGGGGTACAGCTGCCTTAATGCCGTGCTTTCCTGTGATGCATATGGGGTTCATATATATGTACACACACACACACACACACACACACACCACCAACAACAACGACAACCAGGGGAGGATACTCTTACTCAATGTTAGGATGGGACCTGAGACCCAGGAGGAGCAAACAGAAAATTTGTTTCCTGTTCGTTTTGCTTCCTGGACTGTGGAAACCAAACAGCCTCTTTCCCACCAGAAAATTTCCCAGGATTTTCTGCTGTGCCTGTGGCACAAAAGTCTTGCAGATGACACACACGGGAAGAATTAGCCCAGCTGGGGAAAGGCTGGGGTATCTTCACAGGCTCCAGTGCAGATAGCAAATAGAGGTTGTGAGTATCCCCTGGGCTGGAAATGTGAGGTGGCATCCCTTCCCAGGAGAGGGAAAGAAGCCAGCACATGGAAGCCTCGGGGGGCCTTCTGTGCTCCTGTCAGGATGGCAGAGCTGTTGGGGTCGGGTCCTCATCAGACATTCATTTTACACAGTTCTGGTGACTGGAACTCTAAGATCAAGGTGTGGACAGAATGGAGTCTGGTTAGGACCTGCGTCCTGGTTTGCAGATGGCATCTCATTGCTGCATCTTCACATGGTGGAAAGAGAGATCTTCTCTGTTTCTCTTCTTTTCAGGACACCATATCACCATGAGGACTCCATCCCCATGCTTTTATTCAAACCTACCTACCCATCACCCCCAAAGCCCCATCTCACTGAAGATCAGGATTTCAATATCTGAATTTTGAAGAAATGCAGACATGTGACCCATGACTCTCATGCATCTGTTAAAGAAGCGTTTTTGGAGCACAGTCCCCAAGGAGCTACAGTTCACTTCATTGATAGGTAAACTGGCAATTATATAGAAGTGCCAGATCAAGGGACAGGCACTGGGTGCCAGGGGACATTTAATAGAAAAACCAATGCCATCTCTGGGTATCAGGAAGACTTCTAGGAGGATAAGCAAAGATAAGGAAGGGGAGCAGGCTTGAAGGAGTAGTGATAACCCATGCAAAAAGGTGATGTCACCTGCATAGGCTTCATCTCTCTCTAACCCAGATTCTCAGTCCCTTCTCACAACCCCACACTGTTCAGAGCCTCCTTGGATGCTGGGGGAGTCACAAGTTTGTCTCCAAAGATCCAGCAGAAATGAAAAAATTGATCATGGTGGGTTCTTTCTGGGAAGAGGCATTTCAACTTCCTGGAAGTGATGGTGAATTTTATGTGTCAACTTGGCTAGGCTACCATACCAGATATTTGTTCAAAGACTGATCTAAATGATGCTGTGAACATAATTCTTAGATGAGATAAGCATTTAAATCAGTAGGCTTTGACAGAAGTAGATTACCCTTTATAAGGTGAGGGCCAGTTGAAAACCTCAAGAGAAGACAGACAGATTGAAGTCCATCAAGGAAATGGGAATTCCACCTCTAGCTTGTCTTCAGAGTCAAACTGTGGCATTAATTCTTTCCAGGGTCTGCAGTGTCCCTCCCTCCCTGCCCCCTTACAGATTTGAACTGACCAGCCTTCAATAACTGCATGAGCTAATTCTTAACGTCAGTCAATCAATCTTCTCCCTCATATATATTTACAGTATATATGTGTATATGTGTGTGGGTCTTGGTTCCTTCCTGCTGCTATAACAAAATATCTTAGATGAAGAAATTTATAAATCACAGACATCTTTCTCATAATTCTGTAGTCTGGAAATTCCATGATCAAGACATCAGTAGACTAGGGCCAGGCAACTTCCTTCCATCCCTAAGAACATGAATCCCATTCATGAGGGCAGAACACCCCTGTCTTAATCACTTTCCACAAGACCCACATCTTAATACTGTCACACTGTGAATTGGGTCTCAACATATGAATCTATGGGGACACCAGCATTCAGACCATGACCGTGAGTGTGTATACATGTGTACGTATGTCCAGTCAGTCCTCCATATCTTTGAGTTCCATATCCATGGCTCCAGCCAACCATAGGCTGGAACTGTAGTTACTACAGGACAACAATGTTTGTGACTATATTGAACACAAAGAGACATTTTCTTGTCGTTAATTCCCTCAATACCACAGTATATCAACTAAGTATTAACATCATATTGTATGTAAGTAATTTGGAGATGATTTAAAGTACATGGAAGATGTGTGTCGTTTCTATGCAAATACTATGTCATTTTAAGTGAGGGACTTGGGCATCTTCGGAGTTTAGTATCCACAGAGGTTCTGGAACCACAGCCTTCAACTGCAGAGGGGCAGTTGACTGCACCTGCCTACAGACTGTTCTCTGGAGAACTCTGGCTAATCACTGCACAAGGCTAAGCACTCCAGGTTGAAATGGCTCCATCTCACCCCCGGGAAAGGCCACACTGTTTGGCTTTTCCTGATGACGACAAGTGTTCACACTATGATCCAAGAAGGCTTTGTGGGAAAACAAAACAAACAAACAAACAAATAAACAGACAAATAAAAAACCTGAACTGGATTCTTGTCTCAGCCTCATAATGAGACTCCAGAATCCACACAAGTCCATCAGTTTTCTGGGTTTGGTGTCTTCTTCGGTCACACAGCTGACAGAGCTTAAGGTGACGCGGCAGTGGTGGGGGGTCCATTTAATAAGAATGACAACAGATATCATTTATGCAGTATTTGCCAGGAGCCACACCCCACATTCAGGCACAATCTCATTTATTCTCACAGCAAAGCCATGAGTTAGGTAGGCATCATCAGCCCATTCTAGAGGTGAGGGAACTGAGGCACAGGGACGCTTAGCTGCCATTCCCTGGCTCACACTGGAAGTTGGAGGCAGGACTGAAACCAGGGCAGCTAGGTCAGGCCCTTCTCTGCTTCATGGCTCTCCTGCACCTTGATGGACACCAGACAAGCTGAATTCACCACAGCAGTCTAACTGGGGTTTCTGTCCCATGCCACTCTGTCACCCTGTTCTAGGGGTCCTCTCCTCTGTTCACAAAGACCACAGAGAAGGATTGGACTGAAATCAAGACAATGAAGGATGATTTATTTGGTGAAATACGGTAAATCCCAACCAAAGAAGAAAAGGTGCGTACAACCCACTGTGTATTTCGGCTAACATGTAGACTGAAAATAATGTGCATCTATTTTTAAAAATCCTGTTATAAATTAGAACAGCTGAGTTTTAAAGCCCTTGAGGAAGGGCATTCATCCGAATGTAAATGTCAGCATAACCCTCTCGACAGCAGCCCTCGCAGGCCACAGCCTATAATTATGCTTCCTCTAGGTAGAATGTCACGGCGCTCCACCCACCCTGACATCAGGGATGTTCAGCGAGGGCTTCTCTTCACACAGGCAGCATTTAACTGCTTCTCACCTGCCCTGGGACAGCCAAGCCATTGTGACGCTCAGAGTGCAACAGCTGTGGGGGAGAGTACTACTGTAACGCATGTGCCTTCAGGTAGTAGCAGTTACAGTGGTGACAGCAACAACAATATGCTGAGTGCTTATTACCAATCAGATAATTATTCTGTTGGATCTGGCAACGTCATTTCAGTCATTTCATTGGAAAGGGGCAGTACTATGCAATGACTAGGAATCCAAACGAGGCCACCGAATCCCATTGCTACTACTTACTATCTACTATCTACTTAATTTCCTCATGAGTAAAATAGTGGCCTTTCAGTATTACGGTAAGGATTAAGTGAGTTAATTTATCAAAAGCATTTACAAGAGCATCTGGATCCTTGTAAGTGCACGTTTGCACATGCACACGTATGTAGTTGGCCCTCCATATCTGTGGCTTCCACATTCAATCATGAATCAAAAATACTGAAAAAAAATTGGCCATGCTAAACACATATGAACTTTCATTCTTGTCATTATTCTCCAAAAATCAATATTGTGGCTATTTCCATAGCATTTACATTGAATTAGGTATTTTACGTAATCTAGAGATGATTTAAAGTATATGGGAGAATATATATAGATTATATGAAAGTACAAATCATTTTTATGTAAGAGACTTGGGCTTATGGGTATTTTGGTATCTGTAGGAGGGTCTTGGAACCAATTCTTGGTGGATACTGATGGACAATTGTATACATGTGTGACAAGTTTATATTTATATATGTGTTTTTGCTCCTCCCAATAGTCCTACGAAGTGGATATCATCTTTACTCCCATTTTAGAAGTGAGAATAGAATCTGGGTCTGCTGGAGCTAGGCACCCATCCACTCACCCAGGGGCTCCAGTTTGCTATGTGTGAGGAGATGGTGTGTTCAATGGAGGCTGCAGGTTCCCACCTGTATCCCTGGTGACTCCATCCCCCAACACTCCAATGCCTTCCTTCAGCAAATTCCCACAACTCTCTCCAGGAACAGGTACTGACAAATGATGGCAGAAATTGGGGAAATCCCCGGATGCCCAGGGGTGAGACAACTCTGAAGCATGCCTGACGTCCATCCCATGGGTCTCAGGTGTGTGTCTTCACCCCAGTTGCACACAGTGGTACCTTCTTGTGCATGTACCTAATGTGGCTTCCTTTATGTCTCTGTCTCAGGTTCCCATTTCCCTACCAACATTTCCTGGAATCTCTTGCCAAGTAACCTATTTGCGTTCATGTCCTCATCTCAGGGTCTACTTCTGAGAGAACCCAAATTAAGACACGCATACATATGCATTTGCTATGTTTTTGCATGTAGTTAGGTTAGATAATGACTTAAAGAGATAATTAAGTGCATTTGTTTCCTATGGTACTATAACAAATTTTTACAAGGTTGGTGGCTTAAAACAACAGAAATGTATACTCACACATTTCTGGAGGCCAGAAATCTGATTTCAGTATCATTGGGCCAAAATCAAGGTGCCGGCAGACTGCACTCCCTCTGGAGGTTCTAGGGGACACTCCATTCCTGGCCTTTCCCAGCTTCTGGGGGCTGCCAGCATTCCTTGGCCTATGGCCTCATTGCTTCAATCTTGCATCCTGGACATGTACTAGGGTGCTAGGGACATGTGAGCTCATGAAATACAGTCCTTGTCCCCCAGCTGCTCATACTCTAATGGAGAGATGGGCAAGAATCCCCACTTCTACAAGGTGCTGGCTAAAGGCTGAACCATGAGGAAGGCGCTGAGCAATTGAAGGGCACACGACTGAGCCTGGGCAAGGCATGGAGGGCTTCTTGGAGGAAGTGACCTCATGCCAACCCTGATGGGAACCCAGAAGTTAATATTCAACACAGCAGACACTGCCAGTGACCACTCTGCATCCATTTTCCCCACTTTCTCCAGAAGACAGCCTGAGTCGGTTGGGGATCTGAGTGGGGCTATACACTACATGGCCCTGTCTTCCATTCAGAGGGGGTGGCCATGGAGAGGTAGTGGAGGTCACTGGGTGAAATTTCTGGAAAGCTCTTTAATGGGCAGCAGCCTCAGGCCACATGCCCTTTAGCCTTTGCCCTTCCTCCTTCCTCCTGCTGCATCAGGACGTGATGATTTGCATTGTCAGGTCAGCTTTTGACCTCAAAGACACGGAGCAAGGAATCCCTGTGCTAGCAAGGCCAGTGTAGAAAGTCAAAGGACCATGGGTCCCAGTGGCCCTCTGTGGTCATCATACTCTCCGGGGACTGCTTGCACCAGTTGTTTTAACATGGCAGCCCAGTAAACCTCCCATAGGCCATTGCTTGGATGCTTCTGTTGGGTCATATTTGCTACTGGGCTTTGCTTCCAGCAAATAAAAGATGGGAAGAACATTCGAGTATGAAAAAAAGAACAGTGTGCACCAGTTCACAGACGTGGGAGGCCACAGTGTGCCTGAGAGCTGCACACCGTTGGGCCTGACTGGGTGGATGGTCTGACGGGGTAGATGGCCTGCAGGCAGAGCGGGGGTCACTGGGGTACTCAGAAGATCATCAAGGGCCTCTGCAAGAAACCAGTAACTCCACATTAAAAAATATACAGATCTATTGCAAAGAGGAAGTCAGACTTTGGAGGAGTAGACAAAGGAATTAGAAAAAGCTGGGATTTAGGAGAAACATATTAACTGGGTGACCAAACAATGTGGTATGGAAATAGTTTTTCAGCTGCTCTGTTGTCACAGACCCTGCGCGTCAGAGGACCTGCTCTGGCCTGCCTTTACTGTGTCCACCTCAGGGGCACGGTCTCTGTGACCTTCTAGATCTTGCTCCACAGACCCAGTCCTTGCTCCCAAAGCCCCAAACCCACTTCCAGAGCTGGCAGGGCCTCTACCCTCCTGTGTTAGTTCGTTTGTGCTGCCGTATCGTGATATCATAGACTGAGTAATCTATAAGGAACAGAAATGTATTTTATCTCAACACGAGAGGCTGAGAAGTCCAAGATAATGGTGCCTGCAGGTTCAGTGGTCTGGTGAGGGCTGCTCACTGCTTCTGAGATGGCTGCACCCCTCAGAGGGGTGTGCATGGTACATCCTCACACCACAGAAGGGCAAGCGAGCCACATGTCATTGGTGAAAACTCTTTTATAAAGGCCTTCACTAAAGGAGGGACATTTACCACATATTTTCTTCTTAAAGGTTCTGCCTCTTAATCCCATCCCATTGGTCATTAAATTTCAACACTTGAATTTGGAAAGACACGTTCAACCATAGCACTTCTTGAGGATGGGTTATACCCCACTGTGCCGCCCCTGAGCCAGGAGTCAGTCAAGAGGCTGTATTGACTCAGGGGATGGAGGAAGATTTGAAATGTGGTCTGGGGTGCTCACCCCCATGTTGGGGAGTCTCCCAGGGTGTGGTATGGAGCCAGAAGTTGGCTGAGAAGGGTGGGCTATGGGCAAGGGTCTTGCTGTCCTTACACGACCACATCTGCTGAGGAGCAACTCAGAATCTAGGAATTGTGATTTGAACTTGGTCTTCCAGGTTGTCACAAGGCTGTGCTTATAAAAGGTAGAAGAGAGTATGTTTTGAGTTTCTTAGCTTGATCTATAACTGAAGTGTGAGACGACTGGAATGGAATGAGTGGCAGTGCCAGCAATTCCAGAGTGCTAGCCCCCTTCCCACCACCCACTCTCCTTTACCAAGCTCCCACATCCATCCCCTGTCTGCCCTGAACTGCTTCTGCAGGCATCTCTGGGTTACCTGGGGCTTCCCTCTCCCTTTTGCTTCAGGTTCTGGGGCTCTCGGAGCTCCAAGTTTTACTAGGGAACTTAGCCTTACCAGGTGCTGCAGTTCGAATATGGTGTGTCCTCTCCAAAACTCACATTGAAACACAATCCCCTTGTGAAATATGAAGAGGTGGGGCTTTTAAATGGTAATTGGAGCTCACTCAGCTCTCTGAATGAATTGATCAATTCATGAGATTAGTAGATTGATAGCTTTTTTTTTTTTTTTGATGGGTTATTTAGAGAGAGGATCTGCTATAAAAGGTAGTTTGGCTGGGTCTCAGACTCCTTGTCTCTAACATGTGATGCCCTGCGCCACCCTGGAATTCTGCCAGTGAGAAGTCCTTGGACCTATGGGCCCAAACCTCTTTGCTTTATCACTTACCCAGTCTGAGATACTCTGATATTGACCCCATAGAATGGACTGGAATAGCAGGGAGCCAGTCGGCGGCTGGGCCGTTTCTGTTGAGTCCCGGCCTTTCCCCTTGTCTAGGAGACTGATCCCTCCACTGGTCCTCTGCATGTAATGTTTCCTCTTCCTAGAATGTTCTCTCCTCCCCTCCTCCCCAGACTTTCTTACCAAGCTCTCTGTTTTCCCCTCTGCACTTTGTACATACGATACATGCCATTATGGGATGGATTATATCCCCCAAAAGGTGTTCAGGTCCTAACCCCCTGGTTGTAACCCTACTTGGAGACAGGGTCCTTGCCAATGATCCATTGTACATGAAGACAACTGGGTGGGCCTAAATCCAATAGGACTGGTGACCTTACAGAATAGGAAAATTCAGACACAGGGACAGACACACATGCATAGGAAGGTGATGTGAGGACAGAGGGAGAATGCCATCTATCAGCTGAGAACTCTGAGGCCACCAGAAGCTGGGAGAGTGGCATGGACAGACTTTCCCTCACAGCCCTTAAAGGGAACTAACCCTGCTGTCACCTTGATTACAACCACCAGCCTCCAGAACCCTAATACATTTCTGTTTAGTGTCTTAATTTGTAGATTTAAAAATGTTTTTTAGTTGTTGATGGACCTTTATTTATTTACTTTTATGGGGTGCTGAGAATCAAATTCAGTGCCTCACACATGTTAGGCAAGCGTTCTACCACTGAGCCACAACCCCAGCCCAATCTGTAGCACTTCGATACACATCAGCCCTAGGGCCACTAGTATAGGTACATCTTGCCCATGTAGCATTTAAATCAAAGGCCCATCACATACACATTTGCAGGACAGTGGTCCCCCAGGGTTATACTGAAGCTGAAAACTTGCTATCACCTAGTGATGCAGTAGCTATGGTAACATAGGAAAATACAGCACATATAACTATGTACTGCACAAAATACCCAACAATGATCATAGATGACAGTGTTACTGGTTTATGTACTTCCATACTATTTATTATTGTTAAAGTATTCTCCTTCTACTTATAAAAACAAGTTTACTGTAAATTGCATGCTGTGTTCTGCTGGCAGCAGCCTCATATTTCTTGTTTGCCAAGTCTCTTGATGCATCAAGAGATCACACTGAGTGACTTACCTGTTCCATCTAGGTCTGCGTGAACATATACTATGATGGTCACATAATGAAATCACCTAGCAATGCATCTTTCAGAACATAGCTCTATATTTTGTTAAGGGACACATGGCTGTACTAATAGCTGCATCAGAGTATGTTATATTTATCTGAAACTTTGTCCCCACAATGAAATCATCAGTTTCTTAAAGGCCTGGATCATATTGGCCCAAGACCTAGTACAGTATCTGACACAGTTGAAAAATGTTGGTGCCATAACAAGAATCAGACTTCAAGGTGGAAAATCACCAGGAAGAATTTTAAACATTGTCCTAATTAACTACAAAAAGGTGCTAATTATGAGCAAATATTATGCAAATGATTCTGTGCTCCTCTTAATTATTATCATCACATAGATGTGCATCCCCCCCCCAGGAAAATACTAATAACTGTTCTCAATTATCGAGTTGATAATCAATGAGTGTGAGACAGAAAGGCAGTGAAGAGATGGTTTGTTGCCCAGCAATGGAGTAGGGAGAAACGAGAACCAGTGTTCACTGAGAACTATCCGGAGGTTCTTTTTCTCATGCTGAATTGATTTCTGGTTCTTATCTTTCACAACCACCTTTTGTGGAGCACAAATGAGGGACTGGATACCAGCTGGGCATGATTTATGAGGGTCATCTGCGGCCAGCACGGGTACTGCTCACATCTGTGTGTTCCTAGCTGGGACTACATGCCTTTGCTCTTATGTCACATGTCCCCTGCTGCAAGTGACATGTGTACCCAGAAACTAGGCTTCTGGAGTCATGGGTCCCAGCTCCCCAGCACTAGCCCTGAGATCTGACCAGTTGCTGAGATTTGACACTTTTCTAAAGACACCGGGTCTCAACTCAGACCTGCATAATATCCTGCTTCCATAATTCAGGAATAATGAGCACAAAAATCGCAGTCTTTCTGGTATGTGATTTGGGGACTTGTTCTTTAGCTCTGATATAATTTTCTTAGAGGTGAACATATCTCCCCAGTAATCATTCATTTCCAAGTATAGTAGGCAGCATATTACCATTTGAAAACAGACTGAGCTAAGAGTACTTATTTTGCAGCTAAATAAACTGCATTTGAATTTGAATCTTTTCTGATTTCATCTCAGCTCCAAATTATTACTCAAGAGTGATCAATACTCTGAATAAGTGAGCTACAGTTTTCATTATCAAATAAACATACAGAGTAGGAAAAAAGCAAAAAAATGATATTAATAATGATCACCTCTGGGCAGTAGGATGTTCGGTGATTTTAATTGTTTATATTTCTAATTTTTTATTTTGAAAACGTGCATATATACATGTGGAGGGCAGGGATGTTCCTTTTCCAACAGTGGATATCCTCAGTATAGATGACAGCTGTTTACTGCATGGAAGCTGGGTACACAGTCAGAGCCTCATCCTCATTCTGAAGCAGATTTTAAAGTTGCTGTGTTCTCGTACCCCTCCTCCAACCCCCATAACCTGCAGCCCCTGCCTTAGATATATCTCCATGAGGCTCTCTTTATTTCCTTTATTAAAGAGCAAATGAAGTCCAGAGGCCACCAAGTCATCCACAGAGGTCTATTCTCCTTGGGTCACACTACAGAGAAACAAACACTCGGGGACTCTTCTATTTTTTTTTAATTTTATTTTATATTTTTTGGTACTGGGGATTGAACTTGGGGACACTCAACCACTGAGCCACATCCCCAGCCCTACTTTATGTATGTTGTTTAGAGACAGTGTCTCACTGAGTTGCTTAGAGCCTCACTTTTGCTGAGGCTGGCTTTGAACTTGCAATCTTCCTGCCTCTGCTTCCTGAGTTGCTGGGATTACAAGCATGCACCACCAATTTAGGGACTCTTAATCCCCTGTTGGACACAATGCTCCTCCTTCAGTTAAACCCGTCCCTTCTGCTAGAGATTAAAGCTACTGGCTCTTATTTATACCTCAGTAGAAGGAGGACACCCATTCCACAATAGTCCTGGGTTGATTTGAACAGTAAATAATTATTTACATGTTGCTGAACCATTGTGGCCCCTTAACTCTGGTTGCTCAATTCAACTGCCTGGGGAGCTTTTACCAAAGCCACTGCCTGGCACACCCCAGAGTGTGGATCAGAGCCCCTGCAGCCGGAGCCCTGTGAGAAGTCCCCAGGCGATTCTAATATGCAGCTGGTGCCAACAACTGCCACTTCGTGTTTAGAGCACTTGTCCACTATTTCTGCTAATCCTTGGAACTGCTATAGGCAAGGCGAGTCTGCCCTATTTCCCCAGGCAGGTCTTTTTATAGCTACTACTTTAAAACCTTAAGTCACATTCCACTTCTGGAGTTTTTTTCCAATTTCTTTTTCTTTCATGAAATCTACAATGGATATGCCTTCCAGCTTGAAAATTCTCCAGGTACCCGAACATAAACTCTCAGCCCTTGAGAGCTCCATTTATTCTGTGATTCCCCAAGCACTGGAAGCATTTTGGTCTCAACTTTTGCTATCCCAAGACACTGGGAAGCCTTTCCTTCCTCTTTAGAGCCAGCATTAAATGCTTTGTGAAAGTATGAATCCAATTGTTCAATCCAGTGGAATCGTGAGGGTGTGGATCAAAGGCCTGAGCTGTGACTGTGACCTTGGGCAAATTACCTACCAGCTCTCACCTCTGTGGTACCATTTAAATCACATTTTTAGTACTCTCCATAGTAGCTGGGTGTAGTGGTGTACCCTGTAATCCCAGTGGCTCTGGAGGCTGAGGCAGGAGGATCACAAGTTCAAGGCCAAACTGAGCAACTTTAGGGAGGCCCTAAGCAACTTAGCAAGACCGTGTCTCAAAATCAAAAATAGACTGAGGATATGGCTCAGTGTTTAAGCACCACTGGGATCAATTCTTGGTACGAAAAAATAAATAAATAAATAATCATAATAATCTCTATAGTAAGTTCTACAAAGCTCAACTATGTGTTTCAGCTCTTTGGTCTTCACAATGCTAATAACTTAGGGGAATTTTTACATCCCATTTTACATACAATTTAGACTTAGAGGTTTAAGTGAACTTAAGTTTCAAAATCACATGAGTAGTAACTGGCCAAACTTGGTTTGAAGTCAGTTCCTGTTTGTTCCAAGCCCTTTGTCCCTCTGTGCCATATGAGGTTCTTTCTATAAGTGTCAATCGTGTTCCCTGCATCAAAGGGCTGTTGGAAATGAGGCTGTTGTGATGAGGCCCTGTTGCAGGCAGGGGACCTATCTGCTGTGGCTATCAATAAAGCATTGTTTTATTGATAGCAAAAATAAGAGCAAAGAATGACTAAAGTGGGGTAGGATACATTCCACTCCATGACCTATCATGAAATTTGTCCCTCTCCTAGATTCTACGAGCTCAAAGCATCTGAACCCGATCTCATCTAATTAAAGCAGAACCTCTAGAGGGTGGGATCCAGACTTCAGCATTTTGTCTTTGTTTAAAGCTTCCTAGATGAGTCTATTATTCACACAGATTGAAAAACACTGTTGGAAAGAGACCATGTATGTTTGAAGCCCCAGACTCAATCAGGCTGGCACATAAAGAATATCCTTAGAAAAATGATGCACCAGAGTTGAAAAAAAAATCCAGGTTAAAATCCAGCTTTACCACTTATTAGAGAAAGGGACTTAATCTCTTTGAGCCTCAGAGCCCTCATTTATCAAAAAATAAAAACAAAACAAAATGTTTGTCCTCTACTATCTCCAGGGCTGTGCTAAGAAGCGACAGGGACCAACATGATGTGCTCACGCTTCCATGCTCGTGAAGTGACACATTATGCAGAGGGAAGGCGGTGTGACAGTATTATAGGTGCTTAATAAATATTTATTGATCTTCACGAGGTCTTACCTACCCATCTTTTCTTCACCCTTAAATATGAAGCTGGGGGAAATAAATAAGAAATATAATTGCACCTCACACTTCAGGACTCCCTAGACATCTTGCATTAATAGGTCTCTGCAGCTTTCCTCTAAGTGCTAATAATTCCTGGGCGTTTTGATGGTAGCACTTTCTCCCAAAGATGAATTGACCCCAGCTAAGAGCCAGGCTCCTTCCCAAATCTCATTACAATCAGCCTTGATGGCAGTCAGGCTTCAGAATGTAACAAAATTAGAGCTTTTAAATCATTATCTCGACTCTGGGAGCATCATGTTAATAAATGGGAATGTGGATTATAGAGACAAAGCAGGGACCTATTGGCAGACGCGTTGGCGACCACGACGCCACAGCTTCACCCCACACTCCTCTCCATAGAGGGGAAGGAAATCAATTTCAGCCCATCCAGGAGCACAGCTCCCAGTCCAGCCTGGGGGCCATTTGAGCTGACCCTTCTACTTCTCTGTACAATCATCCTCCAGGGACCCACCTCTCCCATCTCCCTCTCCTGCTAAAGGTAGAAAAAATGAACAAGTCAGTATCTTTTAGGGAACATTCCTAAGTAAGAGGTGACTTAGGAGGCAGCACTTTCTCTGCTGCAACTCTGTCCTCTGCTGCTTTTCTGAGCATCAGTGCACACCTGTCATAGGTCGGGTCCCAGGAAGGAAGCACCCAGAGATGACAATTCAATTACACTTCTGCTTCCCATTTCTCTTTCACTCAGCTGTGTGTCCCACTTTCTCTATGGTGTAGGCCCAAATCCTTTCTTTTCTGGATGTTGTTGCAACCTCTAACAGGTCTCCCGCCACCTTCCCTCCAGGATGTCCTGGCTGCTATGGAGCTCTTCTCCCTGCTCACTTCTCCACCAGGGAGTTGAGAAGCATCCAAGGCAAGGTCCCTTCTCAAAGATCTTTGTGTCTGGCCCTGCCCTGTCCCGTGGACAACTCTACTCCCTGCTCCTGTGTTTCCTGGCTGCATCCTCCAAGATCCAGCTTTCCTCCAGACCTTGGTAGACTCCACCCAGGTCCCACAGCATCTAGAGGACTCTGTCTTCCTTCCCTGGTCCCAACACTCACCCCATGTCTTTGTTTCTTAGTTTCTCCTTAGACTGTGCCTAGAAGGTGTTTCCCACTGGGCCTCAGCTAGGTTCTTCCCTGGATAATTATTTTCATTTAGATTCAAGCTAATGTGTCACTGTTCTAGAGAAGGGTTTCCTGGATGAGCCAGTCTGTAGAACCTTACTTGTTTTCACTCTTGGTAAAACATTTAAATTTATTTATTTATTTATTTATTTATTTATTTATTTCAGTTCCTTCTTGGACTGGACAATAAATGCTATGAGATCAGGAACCTGTTTCTGTCTTTTACAAATTTATCCCCAAAGCCCAGGACAGTGCTGGCCACACATTAGGTACTAAATAACTATTTGGATGGATGAATGGATAGATGATAGGTAGATGGTGGATGGATGGATGGGTGGGTGGGTGGATGGAAGGATGGATGGGATGGATGAATAAGTAGCCTTCTCTGCAAGTCCTTCTTGATCTTCCCAGCTTGCCTCTCGTCCATGTTGCTGCTTTTACCATGTTTAATGGCAGTCAGCACAATGGACATTGTTAAATACATATTTTTTCAAGTTGAATACAAATTTGCTCTTTAGGAGTTTATAGAACTGAAGGAAAGATAAGGCATATTTAGAGAGACTTAAACTCTTTGAGTTATAAATACCCTAAAAGGAAGAGGAGAAGTGGCATGGGGCCAGCAGGCCACGTGATGCAGAGGATGCCAGCTTCCTACAATTCTTGGGTAACAGATGCCTTCAAATTGAACCCAGACAAGCCACGACCTTGGGATCCATGGGGATGAACACAAGAACTAGAGTAGTCTATAGAGTAACCAACAGCGTAAATTGTCCTCCCTTTAATTGTGGTTAACAATGCTTTAGTTTGGTTGATGGCAATTTAGTGGCCACTCCCACGTTTGAGCCAATCACTGTTCTTTGTTCTCTCAGAAGATCTTGGCAGCTCTGGTGGCCATGTGACCTAGTTCTGTGTGTGAACTGAGAGGCTATGTTTTGGAAGAGGGAATTCTGAGAAAGCTTTTGTTTCTTCATTAAAGGGAACTATATCATCCTTTCCCCTTGTATTTGTCTTGAGTGCAGTCACAATGGTTAGAGCTGTAGCAAGTATATTGTAACCATATGGTAATAATTTGAGGGAAAGAGCAAGAGAATCTCAGAGGGACCCATACTGACATTTTGAGCACCTGAGCTAATAACGGTAGAAAGCGTTTACTCGTGGCCTGTCTTGCAAGAAAAATATACCTTTATTTGTTCAAGCCACCATTGCTTGATGTTGTTATTTACAGTTGATCTTACTCTTAATGACTATGAAACTATACAGACATGTCAACTCTGAGCCAGTTGGTCACATTCCTCAGAGGGATTGGGAAAGTTCTAGATGGCAGAGAATAAACCCAGAACTGGATTTCTTCCCAGCATCAGTCTAGGTGGCTCACTCTCAGGACAGACTCATTAATCCCATAGGCTCAGGAGACTTCTAATCTCCTGGTTACAGCTTGCCCTGATTATGTCAGTAAAAACAGTCACCGGGGTGGCCTTGTGATCAGACTATAGGAAAACGAGTGACATTTTCCTCCTAATTCATTGCTACTTCTATATAAAGCTTTCATTTTATCAGTATTTCCAACCAGTGTGAGTCCTTCCCTCCCTCTACTTCCACAGCTCTTGGTACTGTCTGCACTTGATGTGGCTTTATAGACATCCGACCTGTGTGGTCCCATGGGTCCCTGAGCTGACAAGGACCCTCTTCTTGATGTAATGTGCTACTGTCACTGTGAAATTGTTAATTTTTAACTAGAGGCCCCATGTTTTCCTTTTGTACTGCACTCCAAAAAGTATGTAGTCAGTGCAGTTCCCACTTACAGGTTTTGTGACTTTGGGCCATGTCTTAGCCTCTCTAAACCTCAGTTTCCTCATCTGTAAAATAAGAATAACTAATTCCTTTGCTATTCAGGGGAGGACTAAATGAGATAGAGGCATGGCATTCCCCACTGCACCTGGCCTGCTCTGAACAGCTTCCTTCTCCTGCTCCTCTCCCCTGGAGTGTCTGTCTGTCCATGATGGACTAATACTGTGTGAGGTTAGGAGTCCGTCTTCATAGCCAAAGTCCATGGGCCTTAGGCCTGGTCTAAAATAGTGGTAGTCAAGCTCTTTGAGAGTTGTGCTCATCTTCCCCTCATGATGCCCGTAATGGTTCCTGAGAATCTGCATCAAAGCCCACTTCCCCTATTCTCCATCGGGGGGGAATAGCATAATTTAACAGCAGTATGATAAAAAAGGTATATTCAGGATTTTGAAGTTCAAAAATTGCTACCCCTATTTACCAATAGAAGAGTAGTCAAAATTTCCTCTCATCTCAGCCTCCATATGGAATTAGATTAGAGCCAGAACATTACCATAAGGAATCGAATGCAGCCAGGATTCACCCCTTTTCAGGGCAGAAGGCAAGGTCCATGATGGGAGCAACAAAGACTTTTCTTTTTTATTTGGGGTACTGGGTTTTGAACAAGGTGGCACCCTATCCCTGAGCTATAACCCCAGTTCCTTTTAATGTTTTATTTTGAAAGAGGGTCTCGCTAAATTGCCTAGGCTGACCTTGAACTTGTGGTCCTCCTACCTCAGCCTCTTGAAGCACTGGGATTACAGGTGTGCACCACGGCATCTGGCTACAAAAGTCTTTTTCAGTGGGCCACTTTCAGCAGCAATTCTAGCCTCCTTGAGGACTGAATTCTGGTTGCATTATGATGTCCAAGGGGAAGCAGAAACCCATTTACCAGGCAGAAGAGGCATCATCTATCCTCAAGTGTGGCTTAAAAGGAATCAGTCTGTGAAATGAGTGGTATTGATAGAGTGGTTAGAAGGGAGGAGAGTTTTGGACAGAACTAACTCATTTTTTAATATTTAGAAAAAGTGCACAAAAAGAAATATCCCCCCCCTTTTCCACTTCAAAGCATTTTAATAAGCAATAGCTTACAGAGCTAATTTGATAGTAGTTAATGTGGAACTCCCAATGATGGATACTAACTCCTTCAGCGCCTCCACAGAGCCGCGAGGTAGATGTGTTGGTCTCACTTGCTTCGCAATAGAGTAAATTGAGGTTTCCAAGGATCAGTAACTTGCTCAAGGGCAGGTAGCTGGCAAGCCCAAGCTGACTGACACCAAAACTGCCTGTGCGTGAAGTGCATGAATCTCGAGTGTGCAGCTTGGTGAATTTTAACACACACGAGCCCCAGCAACTGCCAGCCAGATCACAGCGTCAGGAACTTGCTACATCCTGGAACGTTCTCGCGACCAGTGCTCACTCCACTTCTGACATTATCCCCAGCAATTCATTTGAAGTAAAACAGTCTTGCTTGTTTCCCTTTCTATAATCTTTTTTCCTCAAAGAAAACTAAGAGGTGGTTTTTCTCTCATACTTGCTAATAAATTTCATGTACATAGTTATGTATATATGAGATATACAAAATCTCTCTTATGGATTTTTGTGTATGTCATACATGCATATATTATACACAGAGAAAGAGAGAGACAGAGAGAGAGAGAGTTGGGGATGTAGCATATGTACATCTATATCTCTATCTATATAGAGAGATACAGATATATAGAGATAGAGATGTATATGTCAGAAGAGTTCTCAAGTCTTGGTGGGACTTTAATGAGTGTACCTTCTGTTTGGTTGAAAAAATTCAGGGGAATCTAATTACCAATGAACAGCTAGAAAATAGAGATGGAGATGGGAGGTTAAGAATTAGGAAAACAAAGAAGAATTTAGGACTTTTCCCATGAGAATGCTGATACCGTGGGTATCTTCCAAGGACTCTAGTGTCTCTCCATTATAGCACCACCACCCCATAGTAGGAGCCCAACATATAAATATATGTTCATAGCAGGTGCTCAGTAAACTAGTGAGCTACTCCATCTTTATTCTTCCACGTCTCCTCCATGGTTCACAATCCATAGCACTTTCAGCTCTCTGAAGACCTGGCAAGGGCAGAGCTTCAGGCCCACTTCCCTACCTCCTTTGGAACAGGTCAAGTCCCTTGTAGGGCTCTCAGGCTATTGTACATCTGGACTCAGCAAACCACCCTGAGTCCTCTTGGGTACTGAGCTACTGCTGTTTGCCATGACAGTTATTTCACATGGCTCTCATAGCTTTGCAAGAAGTTATAAGAAAGGAAAAAGGGGGGGGGGAGAAAAGAAATGAGGAGTCCTTTTTAGAATAATCAAGGCTAAGAACCAGAAAGGGGGGAATTTCTCCAAATGTTCCCCTCTACCATATTGTGAGATGAAGACTGCTGAGCACTTTGTCAGATACTTCCTCATTTGATCCTCAGGATGAGCCATGGAGGTTGGCAAGGCACATGCTGCTATCCACCCCACTTTTATAGGAGGGAACAGATCCAGCAAGTGGTAACCTGCTGAAGGTCAGAGATGTAAGTGCAGGGATGGATCTGACTGATGCTCAGAGTCGCCAGCTCCTTCCCCAGCAAGGTGACTACCTGCAGCTTTGTTGGCCCCAAGCCGCTCAGAACCTGACTTTTAGCAATCAATCAAGAATGTTCCTGAGGTCCTTGCACAAACTTTTACCTAGCGGTCTCAGAAGCTGCTGTTGCAAAATGCTTTCTTATTTTTTTGTCCAACCAACACTGAGATCAAAAACAAAGAACAAACAAACAAACAACAACAACAAAAACCAGCAATAGCCACCCTTCCATTCTGGATCAGTCAGCCTGAAAAAGCCTGTTTCACTTCCAAAATTCAAATTGGAAACAGCCTTCTGTTCTCATTAGTTTGGGTTGTAGCAGTCATTACATTCTAAACAATTAATCCCCGAATGCCAATTTCTTACTAGAATTGTCCTGGACTCAACAACTGGTTTTCTTAGCAGCAAGGCTGAAGCAATTATTCCTAGCTTTTGTAACTAAACATGCTGCGCTTGACACTTTACAGTGTTTTTGTCATCATTGAGTTATCAGCATCTATCTCTATCAGGGGAAAGAAAAGGCCATTCAATTGTGAAGGCCCCATAATCAAGTAGCCTGCTCCTGGGCTTCCTCTGCTTGCTGGGAGAGAGAAAACTCTCCTGGGCCTCAAATCCCACTGAAAATCAGGATTTAGCATATTTTGAGACCAAAACCAAAGGGAGCATGTATCAGAGGATTCTCGGGTTATTGGACAGCTTTTAGTGAGCTCAGGTCCAAAACTGGGAGGCTCAGAATCATCCCTGTAAATCTGGGTTGGTCCAGGAGATTACCCTTCCTTCCAGCAAGAGAGGCAGGAGGCTTCAAGCAGGGCACTCAGGGAAC
This sequence comes from Marmota monax, assembly GCF_021218885.2. Lineage (NCBI taxonomy): Eukaryota > Metazoa > Chordata > Mammalia > Rodentia > Sciuridae > Marmota > Marmota monax. The sequence continues at coordinate 20,931,093 of NW_026693082.1, read as the reverse complement.
AGCCAGCAGCCCAACCCACCCTGGGCTACATGAGGCTCACTCACCTCCTCATGCATTTACTCAAATGTAGGCCTTCTGAAGGATGGAGGGGTAGAAGACACAGGCAGCTCCTAAATGATCACGATCCTGGCCCTATCACTCGCTGCTCTGTAGCCTTGGACATACTGCTTTCCCTCTCTGTACCTTAGGTTCCTCATTTATGAAGTGGTGGTTATTTTGACGATTAAATGAGGCAATATGCATAATTAGAGCAGTGTGTCTGGCACATAGTTTGTGCTTTATAAGTGAGTATATTTAAAACTAAATGAAAAAAGAACTTTCCTTTCACAATTGAAGGGTCCTTTTAATGTTCTCTCGTCCTCATGAGATCTGAGAGCCACAAGAAAGATTAGAAGGGCAGAAAGAGAAAAACTGATCCCCTCCACCCACAAAGCCCCAAATGCCCCTCATTTATTAGAGAACCTACCGACCACCTTTGGCACCATGGTGACAGGGCCTCTTCCCCCAGCCATTAAAAAGTGAACTTCAGAACGTAGAGAGAGAACCAGTCTTCAGATCATTTGACCTGAGGTCAAAACAACTATAATTCAGCAGATGGGAGCTAAACCCCATGGATTTTTTTTTCCTCTCCTTTTATTGAATCACCCTTAGAAACCATGGACTAAGCACGGCAACTGAAGACCCTCCTCACATCTGGCAAGATAATAACAATAGCAATAATAACTAATAATAAACCCATACAGAGCTGACTCTTGGCCAAGCACTGTTCTAAGCACTTTATTACATGAACTCATTCAATCCTCGGTGCGATGCTAGTGGGTGGGTACTATTGTTATGCCCATCTTACACATACCTAGAAAAGCTCTGTTGTAAATCCAAAGCCACACAGTGATCCCAGGTAATGTGTCTCCAAAGTCCAGCCCTCGTGATCACACTGCACTGACTGTATTGTTTATCCATCCACAACCTCACACCCTGTCCGAGTGCAGAGACTGAACTCTATGCTCAGGCAGAAGGGATCTGGGCTTGGGAGTAAGTCTCACTGCTCACCTGGCTTTGGCCTTGCACCTGGAGGCTCTCTCCACATTCCTGCCTTAGAACACACCTGGGGCACAGGCTCCTGCTCCTGAGCTTCCTGCTCAGGGCTCCCATTTGCCTGTCTTGTTCATGAAGTCCTAAGCCTCCATTTATTAATTATCTTTTAGCAAGCACCTACTATGTGCAGGTCATTAATTTATGCTAGGCCTGGGAATACAGGGCCCTTGAGGAAGTCTCCACCTGAGATGGACACAGATGCACAAATAAACTAATAAACCGGCAGAGTCTGAGTGCTACGCTTAGCAATCCAGGGATCCATGAGTCAGAAGGGAGGCATTTGATTTTCCTGGGATCAGAGGTTATCAAGACAGGCTTCATGGAGGAGGAGAGGGCATGGGCTGAGCCTGGAAAAATCTGGCCCTGGTCTCTAATCTGGTGGCTATGGCCCCATTTCCTGCTGCTGGATACTGCCTTGGAAGTCCCAAGTTGCCTAGAACTCTTATGGTGGTCACTTTGCAAATACCACATTCCATCTGCCTGGACATACCCACATGATCTCAGAGAATAAAAAGAATTGGATTTATCGTCCTTATTTTGTAATTGGTGAGTGGTAAATGCGCAGATGTCTGCTGGCCTGGTGCCTGCTCTGGGTGTGGGGAACAGCAGGTTCTAGCATCCTCTGGAGAGTCCAGTGTGAATCCCACATCTTCTGAACTTGTGTCCCCCTGGTCTGTTCCTGGTCTTCCCAGGTTCTTGTGTTGGGGGGGAAATTTTTCCCAGAATTCTCTTTTCTACTCCCAGATGTCTTTGGGAGATCTGGGGACATACAAGGGGACCCATCATATAATTCTACACTCAGATGACAAAAATGAGACTCAGAATTTACGAGACTCATCTGGTGGCTTTGGATCGGTTCACTGAGTCACACCTATAATGAAAATTTGTCCCTTGCTTACAGTGCAAGGTTTCCTTCCTTTCATAATTTCAAATGTTCTCCTTCCTAGAGCTTCTTTTTTGAAGTGTCTGAGCTACACCCTAATCCTCCAGAGACTCTTCCTGACCTCATTAGTCAAACATTGTGAGACGTTTTCCTGTAGATTACCTTAATCCACATGAAATCAGAATGAAGGGAAGAAAGAAGAAGGGATGGGAGGATGGAGGGATGAATGAACATTTATGAAAGCACTATCATGTGCTAGCCGGTGGCCTAGGTGCTTTCATATATATTTATCTCATTAATCCTTCATTCACTTCATGTTATATATTTTGTTACAGACAAGAAAAACGAAGCTCAAGGTGGTTAAATAACTTGCCAAGGGTCATACAGTTTTGCATATTAGAACTAAATCTGAGGCCACATCTGAGTCTAAGGTCCATTCTTTCCAGTACGTGGAGGTGTTTGGAATACATCCATGTGTTTTCACTTTTCTACTAAATTTCTTTCGTCCACCATGAATGGGCTAAGCTTGTGCAATTAGCTTACTTCACTTCTGTTCCCAATTCATTCACCTCATCACAAATTTCTTCAAACCTCTTCCTTCTCCTCCTCCTCCTCCTCCTTATTTTTCTCTTTTCGTGGCTGTGGGGATTTGAACCCAGGGTCGCTGTACTACTGAGCTATGACCCTGGGACTTTTTAGTCTGGCTAAATTGTTAAGGCTGGCCTCCATCATGTGATCCTCCTGCCTCAGCCTCCTGAGTCACTGGGATTATAGGTGTGTGCCATCACTCCTGACCATCTCAAGCTTCTTTTGAAGAGAGGCTTCTTTTGAAAAGCTGCATGTAAATAAATCTAATTGTGAATACCCATCTCTGCACATCAAGGTCATCTTAGAGGGAGGTTGAGAGCAAGTGTCACCCTCTGGTCTGGCAGATGGAGAGGCTGAGGCTGAGTGACTTGACACAGGAGACTGACTAAGCCAGGACACAAAGGCGGCTTTGCCTGGGGATCCGAAGTAGACTTCCTTGGCCAAGTACTTTCGAGAGTGGGCGGAAGTGCCTGGGAGCTCGCCTCTCTGTTTCTAATCCCTCTCGGATTCTTGGAGAGCACGGTGTTTCTGGCTCTTCCTTCAGTAAGCATGCTGAGAAGGGTCCAAATGGCATTTATTTAATTACCATAAACAGATGTATCACTTTGGCTTAGGGAGACAACTTCTTGATGTGCTCAGCAGCCGTCTGCCTACAAGGAGGCCTTGTGCAAGACCCTGGTGGGGGACAGTCTGGCCCTTACGGTGCCAGAGCCAGCCCTCTCGCCCCATGCCACCACCCTGAAGGGTACTGTCATAAACAGGCACCCTGGGGGACCCGCAGGGGAGTGAAGGCATATCACTCAGGTCTCAGCTGCCTTCCTCAGGTGTCCTGGTCATTCTTCCCGCTTCTGTGTCACCTGAGAACCTTCTGCAGCCCTCTGTAGCTTCTGTGTGTGTCCTGCCGATCTTCTGGTGATTCCCTGCTTGGCTCTTGCCTGAGCATTTTCCTCCAGCCACTAACGGGAGCAGGAGCACTGACCATCCTTCCTCCAGCACAGCCCTGCAGCAGCCTGCCAGCCCCATTCCTTGCCCCTGGGACGGCCTCCCCACTCCCACCCTGGCGCCTCTTAGCTCAGTTCTTCTCCTGGCACTTTTGCAAAGAAAAAATGTTTGTAGAATATTAGGGGAAGGCCTTACCAGAAACCAAGGTAAAAGCTGAGCTAAATTAGGTAAGAGCTGGTCATTAAAATTTTGTTCTTTGATTTCAGGGAAAAAAAGATTCAGTAATAGAATGTGGCTGCTAATGAGAAAGGATGTTTCAAAGGCCTGTGGCTCTTACAGAACAGGTGCTGCATGGGAAGAGCCATGTTCTCTTAAAGGGGCCTTTTTCTTTTTGTATAAAAAGATCTCTTTCTTTCTTTGTTTCTTCCTCAGAGAAAAGAGAAATGTTATCTTGGTAATGTTATCCCAATGCTTAGAGCACATGTGCATTTCTAATGTGTCCCTGGCTCCCATGTCACTGAACAGCAAGTCAGATGTTGACAAGGCAACCACACCTCCCGGATCAGGGGTCAGTCTTAGTTTCAGACATGCTGTCCACCTGTCAAACCAGGTAACCCATTTAAAAAAAAAAAGGTCCTGGAGCATAAACTTCCTTTGCTACAGGATAATTTTGAGTTGGGAATTTAGGTAAAGCTGTGGCAAAGATGTCCCTAAAGGTATTTAAGCAAATCATCATTTCTAGAGAGCTTGAATTTGGAATACTGTGCTGTTTGCAGAAGCTTCAAGACAATCTATTCTGAAATCAGGAAAGAGAGAGAAGGAGATAACACAGAGGTTGAAAGCATGCAGTAGACTTTTTCATGCATGGGATGGGGCCTTGGGCAAGTCACTTTGTCTCTCGGTGCCTGGGCCTCAGCTTCCTCATGGCATACACTTGGGGCATTATCTTGAGACTTTTCTTAATAAAAATAAATTCAAGTAAATCACTTATTGAAGTGCTGGGCATTTAGTAAGTGCTCAATAAATGTTATGCAGTAACACACACACACACACACATACACACACACATACACACACACACACAGAGTCTTAATCTGGGTTAAAGCAGAGCCTGAGATAAGGTGATTCCAGCAAGCAGAGGAAGAGCACAGAGTCACTGCTATAGGCCACAGGGGCTCAATTCCTTGGGGCAGCCTACAGAAATACAGAGAACCAGCCCAGGATCACCACCAAGAGCTGCAGCATCTGTGCCTGTTTTATACATAAGGATGAGTGAGATGGGGTCCCTGCTAAGTATTTTAAAATGAAAAATAGTATATCCAATATTAGTCCTAGGATCCAGTAAGTTGGCCCCATTGTTTGTTGTGAAAAGTGAACTCTTAGGGATGACATGTCAAGAAGTGCTTTAAAGCCCAGGATATGAATTTACAAAATACTATTTCCCAGAGGCAGATGCATAAGATTTAACAGAGTTCCTGGATGTAGCATGCTTTCAATATATGGCAGCTACTTCTTATTGCTATTGTTGTTATTGTTATTATCCTGTGCATAACTGAGATAGTAGAAAACTATCATCTGAAGGGTTGAGGATGTGTAGCCGGCTCAGCCTAGGTTAAAACCACAATATAATCCTAACTGGCAGAAGAGGTTCTGAGTGGCTACTAACCTTAGACTTCTCGGCACATCTTGGCTAAGTTCTGTGAGTCAGATCTGAGGTCGCCATGAAGTCTGACTACAAAGCCAGAGGTGGCCGGGCTTGCTCACCAGTCTCTTGTAAAATCTGCAATTATTGATCTGAATTTGGTTCCATCTCTGAGGCCAACCTATCCCCATCTTCCCTCCTCAGCTGTGGTTTGCAGAGCTCTTCTGCAGAGGGCCCTCCTCTCCTGCCAGGCCAGCCCCTCCTTTCTCAGGCCATTCTCTCCTTGTGGAGTCCAACGCCGCAGGCAACTGCAGGCAGCCCTGCAGCACACAGCTCCTGCCTCATTGTGGATTCGTGATTAAAAATACATTAAAGGTCTAAGAAATTATTAAGAGATACAGCGTTGTTCAAGTACAACTGACATTTCCAGTTAGACCACAATTCTAAATTACCCACAAAGACCCTGTTCTTTGGCTGAAAACACTAGGCTACTTTCCGACCTGTTTTCTGATGGTCCTTTCATACTGGGCCCATGGTCAAGATGAAAATGTAACCTTTGCTGGTAGAACTTGATCCATCAGGCTATGTCTGGGGGTTATAGCTGTGTGGCTCTGGTGACATCCCATGGAGTCTTGTCCCTAGCCCTCATTATAACCCAGCATTAGAGACACAAGGAATATTTGCAGTTTTATTGCCCCACAGCTACCCAGCAGATTCATACCTTATCCACGTCCTGAGAATGAAGGCCCTCTGGAAAAATGTCCAGCACCACTGTGGGGACACATCACAGAGTCAGTGACCTTAACCAAGCCGCCCACCCCTCATGGGGTGGTGGCAGAGGCAGAGCAGTGGCTGAATGCAGAGCAAGAGCATGAGGGTTGGACTGGCCCTACTGCAGCCCATCCAACTGTGACCTTGGACATGTCACCTTATCCCTTTGAGCCTCATTTGTGAGACTCAAACCTTGCATAGAATATCATTCTGGTTTTCTTTGCTTGAACACACAATAGTTTGAAACTTGGTCCCTCAACAGGTAGGACCTTCTACCTCTGTCTCTGCCCAGTCATTCCCAACATCCAGTAGTGGAAGTTTGCTCACCCTTTCAAGTTAGGCAAACTGAGTCACACCCTGTGCACCAGGTAATATGTCTGAGGACGTGGACTCAATAGCAATGATAATGTAACAACTGTGGATGGAGTAATTATAATGTGCCAGGTCCTGAGCACGTTGGTATTCTCTACACCAACCCTTTTACAGGTGAGGAAGCAAGACTCAAGGAGGTCAAAGATGTCAACGGTTCTGGACACATAGGAAGGATAAATGCTCAATGATGCAGAAATGCCGATTACCCTGATTTGATTATGTACTTGTGTTGAATTATCATATTGTACCCTGTATATTTGTACATTTGCTGTGTTAATTAAAAATAAAGAATTTGAAAGATATTATTAGATAAAATTTAAAATGTATTATTTAAAAGATATTATTAGATAAAATTTAAAAATAAAAATAACATGATGGGGGTTAGCCAAAGGGGAACAAAAGGGGAGCTGGACATAGGAAAGATAGTAGAATGAATTGGACATACCTTTCCTATGTTCATATATGAATATATGACCAGTGTAACTCCACATCATGTACAACCGCAAGAATGGGAAGTTATACTCCATGTATATATGATATGTCAAAATACATTCTACTGTCACATATAAATAAAAAAGAAAAGAAAAGCAGGATTCAGTTTAAACTCAGATCTGTCTGACTCCCAAACCCATACTCAGCTGAAACATTACTCTTTCTTTCTCAGCACTACTCTGTCCCCTTTCCTCTCTCCCGAACCTGGAGTGATCAGTCACAGGTGGGTCGGGGGAGGATCCTGTTCATCTCCATTTTTCCTTCTATTGCACTGATCCCACCGACTGGGATCAGCACCTGTGACCTGAATATCACTGCTATTCAGAGGCCACTCAGGGTCCACCCACGTGGACATCTCAGGGTGGCCATCATTTGTGTGTGCGAGAGTGTGAGTGTGCATGTGAGTGTACATGTTTGGGGGTTGGAGTCAGATGCCCCTCCCAGAGCCGCCTACCCGTGTGCTTCCTCCAGCTGCTGCTAATGGAAAGAAGCCATGAATAAGTCATAAGGGGCAAGTTTTCAGGATGGGTGGAGAAGGAGATTTATCTGCACTGCACGGCTCCTGGCTCTGTGAATGACGGGCACCCTGCTCACTCAACCCCTCTCCCATGGTGGGCACATATGTCCTGCCAAGACCCAGCTCCTCTCCCTCTGGACTTCTAGACTCAGAACCCAATAGGGCTCAGCACTTTGAAGCTAAACATTAAATCTGTGTATGGCAAGAAATTATCTTATTAAAATTCCCTTCAAGGCTAAAGGCAATTTACAAATAAATACTAGAAAGAAATCGTGAGTACTGCCTGGCAGAGAGAGGGAAGGCCAAGGGCGACTGCCAGGTTGGGGGTGTGGGGAGCCACAGTTACTCTAATAAGCATGTTGACAGAAGCTGCTGCTGGGACTCTCCTCCACAGTGGGCATTTGCCGGATGTGAGCTCCTTCAATTCTCCTAGCCATCAGAGAAGGGGAACATTGTTTTCTCTTCTTTTTTTTAATATTTATTTTTAGTTTTCGGTGGACATAATCTTTATTTTATTTTATTTTTTATGTGGTGCTGAGAATCGAACCCAGCGCCCCGCACATGCCAGGCGAGCGCGCTACTGCTTGAGCCACATCCCCAGCCCCGTTTTCTCTTCTTTATAGATGAGGACCTGGAGCCTCTAAGAGGCTAAGTTCAAGGCCAGGTGTCAGCAAGTGGCACATTTGGGATTTGAACTCACTCGCCCAGCGCTCATGATTCCCCCCCCCAATTCGCTTCTTCTCCCCATATTGATCTTGTGGACTTATAACATAGGCACCAAGGATAAAATATAAAGCTCTACCCTTTTACTTATACCTTATTAGCATCTGATTTTTCAAATATGGTATGTATGCATGTGTATGAATTATATTATTTGTAAATGAATTTGAAAAAGAAGAAAGGTGCAGTGACACACGCCTATAATTCCTGCTACTCAGGAGGCCGAGGATGCACAAGGCCTAGCATGCACAAGGCCCTGGATTCAATCTTCAGTACTGATCCCCACCCTCACCGCCCACTCCCCCATCCCCCACCCCCCCACCCGGCAAAAAAAGGAATTTGAAATAGAAAAGGACAGAAAATTTGAAGAAGGATGGAGGAATAAAGGAGGAGGAGGATGTAGAGGCTGTGATTTGCTAAGAAATGTGGGTTTGGTGAAAGGGGACGGTAGGGTGTGTGATGCAGCCCATGAGGCCAGGCTGCTGGCCCCAAGTGGGGTGATAAGGTACAGTAAGAAGCCCTAGCAAGTTTCTGCCCCTACAGTATGTTCCTGGGACATTTAGCTTGGGTAATTTGGGCAGTTTGAAGCAGTTTAGTGATACAGATTTGGCAATAGGAGACCTAATTTCTGTCCCTAAATAGGCAAACTTTGCAAAAGTCGTGCAGGAGGTCAAATGGTAGTCTTCAAAGGTATGTCCACATCCTAATTCCTCAAACCTGTGAATATTATCTTATACACCAAAAGAGTGACTATCATATTGTCAAAGGTATGAATAAACTAAGGATTGGGAGGGGAAGCTCATCTGGTGTTATCCAGGCAGGCCCAAAGTGCAGTCACCTGGGTCCTCAAAAGATAAACACCCAGAGGAGACAACACAGAGAAGAGAAGGAGGCGTGTGATCATGGAGGCAGAGATAGGAGGGATGTAGCCACAAGCCAAGGGGTGCATGGAGCCTTCAAAGGGATTCTGCCCTAGTTCTGAGGGAGTCTGGCCCTGCCAGTGCCTGGTCTCCAGGACTGTGAGACAGACAATGAATTTCTGTACTTTACTGTGTTTTTAAGCTGCCCAGTTTGTGGCAATTTGTTACAGCAGCCACAGGAAACCAACGTAAGTAGCGTCCTTGATTATAAAATAAGGTTTAATCTCCCAGCTTTGACATTCTACTGACATTTCCTGAGCCATAGACCCCATGGTAAGGTGGGTCTCCATTCTCCAGGTTGACCCCTCTTCTGAGTAATTTCGCATCTAAACAGGTTCACTGATCCCTTGGGGAGCAGAGCTGATCGAGTGAAGCTGACTTTTTAAGGGTAAAATACCTTTACTGAGAGTTACATTTTTCCCTTATAATTTCTTTTATACCAGGATTGAACCCAGGGGTGCTTAACCACTGAACCACACCCCAGCCCTATTTATTTATTGAGACAGGCTCTCCCTAAGTTGCTTAGGGCCTCCCTAAGTTGCTGAGGCTGGCCTTATACTTATGACCCTCCTGCCTCAGCCCCCGAGTCACTGAGATTATAGGTGTGCGCCTCTGTGCCCTTTCTCCATATTGTTAATTCCTCAAAAAATATTATGTCTTATCCCAGGGATGCCATTCAAATAACTCTGACCTCTCTGTGGATTTCAAAGAAAGAGCTCAGTCTCAGTTTTCTAATTTTCCCAAATAGTCTCTATAGATGGAGGGACCATGGTTAAGGGATACCACAGAATTTGCTTGGGGGCTGCTGGGTAAACTCAGTACAGAGGTAATCTGCTCCCCTCTGCAAGTCACCTGCTTCAGCCTTCCCTGCAACTCAATCACTAGCACACAGCTAACCAAATTACTGCTCAGGGCTCTGGGCCTCCTATTATGTGACTCGGGAGCCTCATTTGCAATCACCATTAACCAGAAAAGCTGCTCGACTGCTCCGTGCCCATCGAGTCGAGTGTCATACAATACCAAGGGGCTGGAAGAGGCTGCAGACAGCCTCTAGGATAAAGCTCAGAGAGTGCAGACCACCAGCCTCTACCCACTCCCTCGCTTACCTTTCCCCAACTCCTGTCAAGTGCTAATGAGCAGGAGGTGGCTCCAGTCTAGGCAGAGAAAGAAGATGGGGAAATTGGTCAGAGGACTGGGAACAGAGCCCTCAGAGGTGGCTGTGTGAATAAATAAGAACTGGGTAACCCACAGCCCAGCTCTTAAACAATCCTGTCAGAAACCCTTAACTGCTTTACACTAGGTATTCACACTGCACGCTCCAAAGGCCATTTCTAAATCTCTAAAAACAAAGCTCAGGTTTTACTCAGGTCTTCAGCTCACATCCCTGCTGCTCCCAACTGTGCTGTGTCAGGCAGTTAGCAAAGCCCCAGGGCAGCAAGGGATTTCCAAAGATTACCCCAATAAACAGTTAGAGGTGATGTTTGGCTTTGCCACACACCTCACATCTCTCCTGTTTCTCTCCTTGGAGGATCACCTTCTCTTCCCTCCCCGGCTCCACCACTCAGAATACATTTTCCCCCCTAGGCTGGTCTTAGAATGAAAGGCACAGGGATACCACAGGAATGGTACTGAAATGCCCCAGTTAGAGGTCTCAAATCTGCCAGGCACTTAAACCCATCATTGTCCCATTCCGTGTTTCTGTCTGTAAGCCCAAGGTTAATGGGTTACCACAGACAAGAGCAGCAGGGATCTGGCTGGCTGGAGGCAGGAATAGCCTCCCCTCCCAGGGAGGTGGGAAGACTTATGTTCCCAGGTCAGGACGCAGAGGAGGGCACTGCGTGGAGGTATCAGAGAGGGCCTTTTGGAAGTTTGCCAAAAAGCATTTTGCATTTTGGGTATTTTTGCAGAAAGCATTTCTTTTTTTCAGGAACTTGTTTTCAAAGCCTGTGGTTAAAAGGAGGAAGTCGCACAGACATCTCTTCTCAGTCACTGTCCGCTGGAGGAGTGCTGAAGCCTGACCGCAGAAGGGCTCTGGCTGCGGCTGCAGACCCTTCCCTGGGGGAAACCTGGCTGCAGGAACGGGCCATCCCGCCCACCCTCAAGGGGTACTACCCGTCTGTAGGCGGGGCAGAAGGCAGTGCTGCGCAAGGCAGCCAGTGCCAACGGGAGAGGAGCCAGGGGAGAAAGGCTTCTTGGGTCGGAAACAAGCAAAGGACGCGCGGAAGGAAGGAATGCTGAATCAGACCCAGGCGCGGCAGCCTCAAGAGCGCCGCCTGCAGCTTTCTCGCCGCATTGCAATAACTCTGTGACCTGGGAAGCAGAGGGCATGGAGCCAAGAAAGCTGGCTCCTTGGGGGCCGTCTCTCATGAAGCGGGAAGGAAAAGTGGGGGTATCATTTGAAACCCTTATCTTTGCAAGAATCATCCCTACAGACGGAGACAGACACAGGGACACAATCTTATTCGCTGTATTGCCTGGCATTCTCTTAGAGCTGAAGTCTCTCTAGCACAATGCCACTTACTCCAAAGGACCCTTTTAATTAGGGAAGGCTTAGTGGTGTAATGGCTCTAACCATGGTATCTGCAGGCCCCAGGAAGGCTCTGCCTTCCACTTAAAAGAAGAGGCATGAGGCTTGAAGGAATCCCAGGTTATTGAGTAATCACCATAATATGATTGAGAATGAAGGTGACCTATAAAAGCATAGTAAATACACGAGTTACTCTTCTCAGTAAATGAATTTGGATGATAACCCAGCATTTGCCTCAGGTTCTTGGATGTTGTGAGAATTCCCAGGAAAACCCAGACAAAGATAAAGAGTGTAAAAGTACTTCCACAAAGAAAAATGCAGGTTCCCAGACTTCTTTGTAGCTACATACAAAATTGAAAACAAGGTTGCAGTCTCTCTGTCCTTGGTCACAATTTCATGTTCCAGCCTGTCATACAAAGTGTGGGGAAGCACCACAGATCAATAGCTATTCTGGGTTATATTGCCACAGTTTGTTCGTTCTCTCTCCCCCCCACCTTTAAGAAAGAGGGATATTTATTTATTTAGGTAGATCACAGCTTATTACATTGAAGGCATACTCCTGTGGTCTATTTATGGAAATTAACTTTTACAAAGAGAACCTTTTTGTCAGCCTTTGTGCACTTTTTAATCTAAGCAGTGGGGCGGTGATACTTCTAGAGGGTTGTTCCTTTAGAAACTCTGCAAATGACTGTTAGGCCTCAGCTGTGAGGAGTAGGTAAACTTAACTGCTGGGCCACCCAGATCCTGGATGAGCGTGGGGTGCTTATGGAGACTCCTCTGAGCTCTATGCTGTGCCCCAAGCCTGACAGCATTCTTATACTCCACATGCTTCCCCCCCCCCACCAACCAGTGGTGATTCTTTTATAAGCAAACTCCCTAGGTGGATTTTTTTTTAATGGGAAATGAAAAATCAAATGAGAGTGTATGTGAAAAAGTGAGCCATGCAAAATAGCCCCTCAAAGCATATGTCACCTATTTTTATGTTCCTGCTTATAGGATTTCCAAGTTGCCTGAAGGCTCCAAGTGACAACTTTTGAAGTTCCTACAAATTATATGCAAAAACATACATTTTTTTTAAAGGAGAGTATTACAAAGCACATTTGCCCCTCATATCTCTTGGCAGCCTCACAATGCTGTGGAGCATTATTCCTATGCTCCTGTTGGAGGTGATGAAGGGGAGTCTCAGAGAGGTTCAGTCATTCAAGGTCACACAGCTGGTTAGAGTTAACTCAAGGTTTCCAGCCCTGACTCTGAACCCCTGGGTTTTGCAGCAGAAATAAGTGTCAATATCCAAGGAGATATCACCCCCAAAATATCCACAGATGGCTTCCCCTCACCCCACACCAAGACCTCCGCACCCCTCTCTCCTCCATCATCAGCTGCGGGCAATGAACCATATAAATTCAAACCTCAGAAATGCTAAGTCTCGTAAACAATTTTTAAAGGTATTAAAATGCAAAACAGGAGTAAACAAAATTTCTTGCCACAGGGAACTAACTAATGTAAAGTGACAAAATAATGGGAGTTCGAATGTGGTCTCAAAAGCGACCATAAAATGGAATTCAGAATTATATTTTAATATGCATCCTATACACTTGCTTTGTCAGGGATGACTGGTAGAGAGTTCTCATTTATAAAACTAAGCTATAAAGGAAGAAAGGAATGAGAGGAGAGAGAGAGAGAGCGCGAATGAGCCAGACCCAGAGGGAGAGAGGGAGAGAGAGCAGGAAACATTGAGTGAGATGGTATTAGTCACAGCTAAGGTCCCAGGAAGTCGGTTCCTAGGTCGGATCAAGTGTGCTGGTTCCAGTGCAGTCCATGGCTCCTGCACTTGGGGCTGGCCTTGGCATGTGGCCTCAGGCTCTCCAGGCAGCTGTCCTTCCTAGGGACTTCCAGGAATGGGGTTTGGAGGGATGATCAGCACAGGCTTGTAGGGTGGCAGCTAAGGACAGCTGCCAGGTGAGAGTTCATAAAGTGACAGGCAACATCCAACACTCTACCCAGCAGCAGTGGTCAGAAGGACAGATCTGTCCTCGTGCACACTGTCCAGCATTCCTGCTACAGACTGGCCCCTCCCCCTGCCCTCAATCCTCCAGTACAGTGGGGAGCACCCAAAAGCAACTCTCAAAGAAAGAGTCCCACCTTTTACTTCAGGACAGAGCCAAAGTGGCTCAGAGTTTCTCATGTGGGGAGTTCAGCTGAGTCCTCCCACCATGCCTCACCCCATTTTCCCCCCCTCCTCTCCATCACCCCTGGCCAGTGGCTCTTCATTCATTTCCCCCTCAGCCCTGGCTGTGATTGTAGTGATCCTTCTAGAGCCCATGTTTTGACTCTCTCTTAAAGGGCCTTGACAGAAGGCACAATGCAGAGGCAAGGACGTCAGAGGAGTAGCCAGGCAGCCACCAGCAGCTCAGCACCCAGCTGCCAGCAGAGCTTCAGGCAGCCAAGGCTCCAAGCTGGTTTCATTATTACACAACTGAAGCAAAGCCCTCCTCCCCCTCCTCCTGTACTCAGGAGAAAGGTGTCCATCTAGCTGGCAGGAACACACCAAGTCCAAGGACAAGGGCCAATACTTTGCAGAAGGAGCCCCCTCACCAATTCCCTGTCTCGGGGCTGCTCATTCCTGCAGGTACTTTTTGCTAGATCTGTAGCCCCCTAGCCAGCAGGGGCTTCCAAAATCCCTGTACTTAACTGCCTTTCCCAGCACATGGGACAGACAGCGATCTGGGTAACTTTTCAAATCCTATCTTCTGAGCACTTGCCCACAAACATTTGAAAGAGTGGTGGGTACACCCCCCACCCACCCACGCCCTGCTCCACACACATACTCTCTCCACCACCTTCATCCACCCCCCCACCCGCCAATCCTGCTCCTGTTGCAGGCGTGGGGAAGACACTAGATCATTGCTCCAGTGTTTCAGGGAAACAGCACACCGTCAGCAAGAGCACCAAGCCAGCTAGAGAGAGAGAATGAGCCCAGGCAATCACCTCCGACGACTACAGGGTCCCAGCACCCGCGAACCGGTATTTGGAAGGCGCTCTGCACGCTGGAGGCTCACCGCGGCCGCCGAGGAGGGACGAGTCCCTGAGCAGAATGCATGCACAATGCTGCGAGACAGCGACTCACCTTTAGGTTGTGCGTGGGATTGACAACGCAGACAAGTTGCCCAGCAGCAGAGAAAACCCGTTTGGCTTTGTAGTGCTGAAACCGGAGGTGAATGAGATCTAACACAGCCCCAAAGCACTGGGTAAAGAAAAGCATCACAACTTTTGGGGGGTTGTTGGCACAGGAAGGCAGAGGAGGGAGCTGTGAGTCCTTGGGCTCTGGAAGGAGCGCAGCCTCTGAGACACTCCGCTCCAGCCCCGCTTAGCGTGCCTTCATATTCATCATCAAAATAAGACGGTTAGAATCTTGCAGCAGTGGGGCAGCCAATCAAAAGGACAGAAATGTTATCCTTGAGGTGCAGAGACAGCCAATAACAAATGCCTCCCCTACCGAAACTCCCTGATGAATTGAGCCTGGTCGAGAATGTATTATTGAACATTACCATAGATCAGCACATTGCATTTATCTTGTGATTACAGCCAACCATACATAATGCTGGGGAGATAGGCTGACAAAATTGATTGCTTAATGTGTCTCCATTTATTAATTGACTTAATTTAACATGAGAGCCTTTCTTAATGCCCTGCCCCCCCCCCAAAATGTAAAGCGTTTAAACCGCCAAATAGTAAAACACCCTGCTCCAAAGTAGGCAGATGGATAACGCAGATCGTGGCTCGACTCACCAGAGCTGCTTGGGAGAAAATCAAATATTACAAGACTCTGATTCCAGATAAGGATTTGGCAGCAGCAGAGATGTGTATCTTTCAATCTTGCGCCTCTGACTGTCTGCAATTTGGATTACAGCCCCTTGATAAATCTAACTCTCCACTTTTTATATATTTAAAAAAAAAACAACTGACAAACTCATTTGGAGCCGATGGGGGAAAATATGTGTATATATAGACATTTTTTTCAAAACACTGTAATTACTGAAATCTTTTTTATTAAAGCATAAAAATGCAGAGAGTACACTTCTAAAAATAATGAAATCCCTGATGCATGAATGCACACACAGAAAAACCTACACAGAGAAGAAAGTGGCTTGTAAATCAGCAAAATAATTACAGAGGCAGAGACCCTTTGCTTGTCATTCATTTGCATATTGGTGGACAGCAAATTGCTAATTAACCACTAGCTGGTTGGAGACATTAAAATAGAGATTAAGAACACACACACCACATCACTTACTTGCTTGGGGAATGCTAGTAGCACTGTTTCTGTGCTGGAGCAGGCAGAGAGCATTTGGGTGCTCACACTGTAACACAAACTCACCTTGCTCTCCCCAAATGGGCTGGTGGGACCAGGCCACCAGGTGGTTCTTAAAGAAGGTCTCCCAAGCAGTACATAGAGAGTACATTAGAGTTTCTAGGGATGAGCTCTGATAGTGTATGTGGTCTTTGTAACTAAAGCCAGGTGTATTGTATTTTCCCACTTCTTGGCTATTTCTCTATGGAGCAGTCAGACCAAATCCAGTGCTGCCTGGGGCACAATCAGTCTCATTAGTGAATTGCAGCCATTGAGTGTAAGCTCATTACTCCTTCCTGAATGACTCTCACTCTGCCCCACTACAGTGCTCAGGTTGCAAAGCATCAACAGCATATGCTGATACGGGAGGCTGAGGTAAGAGAACCACGAGTTCAAAGCCAACCTCACAACAGCGAGGCACTAAGCAACTCAGCGAGACCCTGTCTCTAAATAAAATATTTTTAAAAGGGCTGGGGACATGGCTCAGTGGCTGAGCGCACCTAAATTTAATCCCTAGTATTCCCCCCCCCCCCCTCCAAAAAAAAGCATATGCTGAAATATCTGGGTGTTTCTTGGTCAGGCAATAAACTAAAACAGATTAAAATATAGGAAGAAAAATATGCATATGTTTAATGACATGGGAATAGAGCCCAGGTTAATTTTAACCTAAATTTAAAACCAAACCCATATTTTAAGGGACAAGCTCAACACCAAATAAAATTGAAAAATTGTGCTTTTAAAAATAATTTTTCTGGCATAAAACTAGATGACAGTGTTCAAATTGATTAGACCCTTTTCAATGTGCTGTTTTTATAGAATATGAGTTCCTGGACCCATTTATTACATGGTTGTAAATAAAGGTTGTTGGTCTACACTATTAGAATTTGCTTTCTGAAGTTTATATTTTCTGGAAAAAGCTTTCAGCAATTCAGCAGGAGACCATTTTGGTGTGTTTTTATTGTCTTTAAAAAAAAAAAAGTGAACACAGACTCCCATGGATTCCTTAAAGACACACTTCATAATTCAGAAAGGTTCAAACTTCCTCTTTTATATTCTTTATAGAATGGATATTTTGTTTGTTTGTTTTGTTTACATTTAATTTTTTTTGTTCATTTGTTTATTGCTTTTGTCACCCTCTAGAATAAGTCCCCTGAGGGTGAAGCTTTTTTTGCTGTCATCTAGTTTTGTTTCTTTTCAAATCTATTTTAAATAAAATGATTATAAGGAAAGTAAGGAAACCATCAAATAGATCAAAGGTCTATTATTTGATTGATAATCTCATGTTTGTTTAAGATATAGAAATCAGTGCTCCTTGTATGTTTAAAATTTTATTAAATATTATTTTCAGATAAATATTAGATTCTCTCAAATTGAGAGGAAGGCACAGTGAGTTCCCGTGTGCCCCCTGCCCCAGCACATGCATAGCTCCCCACACTGTCAACATCCTCCCCCCAGCACTGCAGTGCATTGGTTGTAATTGGTAAACTTCCACTGGGTATCATCCTAATCCAGAGTCCACAGTTTACATCAGGGTGCACAGTACGCTGGATATACTATGGGTATGCACAGACTTATAATGGCAAATACCTACCATTGTAGAATCGCCCAGGAGGGTTTCACTGCTCTAAAAATCTTCTGTGCCCTTTATTCTTTGCTCCTTCTCCTCAAATCCCTGACAGCCATGGGCCTTTTCACCATCCCCATAGTTCTGCCTTTTCCAGATGTCATAGTTAGGACTATGTGTTATATAACCTTTTTGAGTGGTCTTTTCACTTAATAATGTGCATCCAGGTCTCTCTGTGTCTTTTCAGGACTTGATAGCTCATTTGTTTTTAGTGTTGATTAATATTCTTTTTTTCTGGATGTACCACAGTTTATCCATTCTCCAACTGAAGGACATCCTGGTTGCTTCCAAGTTTTGGTAATTATGAATTAAGCTGCTGTAAACATCCATGTTCAGGTCTTTGTGTGGACATGTTTCCAACACCTCTGGTTATATACCAGGGAGCCACATTGCAGGATTGCATGGTAAGAGTATATTTAGTTCTATAAGAAACCACCAAACTGTATTCCAAGGAAGTTGCACCATTTTGCATTTCCACCAGCAATAAATAACTTCTTGATATTCCACATCCTGAGGCACAGATTGGGGTGATATGTCTATAAGTAAGGAATGCCAAATATGACCAGAAAAAGAAGCATGGAACACAATCTCCCTCATAACCCTCAGGGAGAACTAGTCCAGCTGATGCTTGGATATTAGACCTCTAGCCTCCAGAAGTGTGAGGCTAATTTTCTGTTGTTCCAGCTGCCTGGGTTGTGGCACTTTGTTATAGCAGCCCTAGCCAACTAGTGCAATAACTTTGTCCAATTCATGGAAATCTATCAGATTGAGTTGTCTGTATGAAAGATATATGTCCTTGGTAATAATAAAGTAACATGTGGATGAACTTGTCATGAATTTTGAAATGGTGAAGTACTTCCTAAAGATTTTTTTAAATCTACTGAAGTAATCATAAAGGGAAAAACCTGATTATATAAAACATTAAACTTTGTCAAAATGATTTCTAACAAATAAAATTGAAAAGAAAAGAAACAATTAGAGATATTTTACAGGAACAGTGACAAAAATTTCCATTCCTAATAAATAACTCTTCTCTTTGCACTTGAAAGAATTAAAGTTACATAGAAAAAAGTTGACAAAAGATACAGACAGAGCACATGGAAGAAATAAAAAGATGAACAAGCAGAATGCAAAGTTACCAAGAAGGCAGAATCAGAAGTCCCAGTCCTCACCTTCTGATCCAATAGAAACATCAATTTAACAACCATCCACAGATGAAAATACCTCTAGGAATTTTCCAGAATCCACTTGTACACATTAAATATGTATAGCTTTTTGTATCTCATACTTCAAAAAAGAGGTTTTAAAATAAAGATTAATAAGCAAGTGAAAAATACTCAATAGAACTAGAAATCAAAGAAATAAAAATTCAAACAAGATAATATCTTTTATCTGTCAAATTGATACTTTTCATTTTTAAACAATCCACAACATGGAGTAAATTGTAGCCATAAAATTATGTGGAAAAAAATTCAGAAAGACACATGCATAAAACTATTTGTTGCAATACTATTTGTAATAGTAAGAGACTAAAATAAAAGAATAGGGATAAATAAATCATTAGTTAAAGAGTAGAAACCACCAGATTATCTCTGCATGGAGGACTGGTTTAATAAACTACATACATTTACATAATGGTAACCATTAGCCATAGAAATAACCATTATCTACGAATACTGGACTTCAAATACTGAAATGAATTCCATGTATATTGGTGTCTGAAAAAAGAAACATGAAGGGTAGTATTAATAACATGAAAATACTTTAGAATTAGAAGTATGTATTTATTTAAGGAGTTGTTTTTAAAAGGAAGAATACATAAAAAGTTTTTTAAAAAGTTAACCTAGAGGAGAGAAGGGTATAGAGTATAAAGAAATGAAGCTAAATTTTCTGAATCTGGCTTGATTAGTTTGACTTCAACACATTTAAGTTATTTTATAAAATTATTAAAAAAAAGAAGGAATTCCCAAAAGTCAAAAGCAAAAGAAAACAAGTCAACTGTTTTTTAAGTTGGTGGCACATGCACACAGGGGACAACTTTATGTGAATTCAGAACATAGAAATTTGACCGTATCCTCAGTAAGAAACACTCTATTAAAAAAAAAAGTTATGGAAAATGTAACTACTGTCAGTAATTTTATCATTGGCGATAGTGTTTATGTGGTTTAAAAACACACCTCCACCTTCAAGATGTACAACCTAATTTTCCTTTTCGAGTGGGAGCAAGATTTACTGAGTTGACCATAATAAAAAGCATAAAAGTGATAATGTGTGATATGTAAACCTTGGTCATCAATGGAATTGAAGTTTCCCCACTGTTCTCCTGGATGGCTTGCTCTTAAGCCCATTTCATACCATAAGGACACTCTGCCATCAATCTAGAGAGGTCCATGTGGAAAAGAAGCTCTCTCGCCCCACCCACAGCCAGCAGCCACTTTCCAGCCATGGAAATGACTGTCCTTGGACACAGATCCCTCAGTGTTGGTCAAACTGCCAGATGACTGCAGCCCTAGCCAAACTCCTTCATCCAACCTCACCAGAAACTCTCCTCTAAATAGCCCAGCTCAGAGCAGCTCTCATATTTCTAACTTACAGAAACTGTGAGAAAATAAATGTTAATTATCATTCTAAGACACTAAATTTTAGGGTAACTTGTTACACAGCAATAGATATCTAGTACAGAATTTGTACCAGAGGTAGGGTATGCCATAACAAACCCTAAAATTTAGGAGTGGCTTTAAAATTAGACAGTGGACAGAAGAAGAGTATGTTGATTAAAAATGAAAGGGCCTTGAAAAGATGGTTGGTAGAAGTTCAAGGTTGAGAAGGACTTATTTGCAGGGGTGATGATTGGATTGAATGGGCTACTGTAAAAAAATCATAAGAGATCCATGAAGTCTTTAAAAGGAGTACATTGGCAAAGATATTACAAACTTAAGTGGAAAGAAGCAGAATATATAAAACAGAAAGAGGCTTTTGGAAACACAAGTTTCTGTCGATAAGAAGCAAGCTGAGAAAATTGTTCCAGAGAAAAGATTGGTTGCCTTTCATGGAAAAAAATGGATGTCCTGGAGGGTAGGGCTAATGGTCAGACACCAGAGGTGGAAGCTGTAGAGACGTAATCTCAGGCTTCGAGTGCCAATCAAAGAGCTCCATTTGCCCTGATGGATTTCCAAATTGCAATGGATCAGGGCTCTTGTGTGTCTCCTGTTTTTCTGTTTCAAATACTGTTGGTAGGGTTTATGGTGGTTATCTTATGCTTCTCCCACCATTCATGTTAAGTGTACCTGTGGGCAAGGAGTGAAAAACAACTTCTCTTTTTAGATCCCAATTCTTCAGATCATGAGGAATTGTGCTTAGGGAGCTGAATTCAACGAACCACACCTGACGCGTGTCTTCCGTATCTGGACCTGATTTAGGTGACAAGACCTGGACTTCCAGTTGATGCTTGAAGGGAGGAAATTTGGGGGAGTCTTCAGAAGGGGTGAGTATATTTTGCATGTGGGAGGAATGTAAGTTGTTAGCCATAAAGTAAAAAGAAATATGCCTGAAAATTCTTTGACAATCTCCTTTCAACAGTTGGAGACCATGTGACATAGTGACTTAAAGCAGCAGCCAGAGATTCTGAAGATAGACCACAAAAGCAAAGCTGCTTACACCTTGCTCTCTAGCATCACTTGCTTTGGGTAAAACCAGAACTCATATTGCAAGGACCCTCCAGCAGCTGTGTGAGAGGCCCCTGTGAAGAGCAACAGAGGTCTTCTATCAACAGCCCGTATAAGCTTGCCAGCCTTGGGAGCAAGTCCCAGTGGAAACAGATCTCCCAGCCCCAGCCAAGCCCTCCATAACTTCAGTCCTGGCCAACATTTTGTCTGCAATCTCATGGAAGACTTTGATCCAGACTGTAAACTAAACTGCGTAAGATTTGCTATCTGAAGAAACTGTGATATTATTAGTGTTATCATTGCTAGGAGACACCAGGTTTGGGGATAATTTGATGTGTGAATATGGTTGATGAAGCAAATGTGTAATTAAGTGGGCGTCATTGGTGTGAAAGGAGCTACAGGTATAAGGTCAATGAGGTTAAACTTGATTGCAATGATTATAGTGTTCACCTTTTATGTTAAAGAAGAGAGGAGATGAGGCAGAGAAGGAGGAGGGGAAGTAGGGAAAGGGGAAGGGAAGAAGAGAGTAAAGAAGTAGAAAGGATGTTACTTAGTCTGATCCACTGAAAAGACCTTCAACAATGAGTACCATTGGAGCCAGACCATGGTTTGCATATACCTTTTCCCACTTGACACAACAACCCAACAAACTAGAGATCAAGAAATGGATAGTTCTATATCTGGAGCAGAAAATGTGTGAGATAAGCCTGGAAACATCTCCTCAACACGGAAAATAAGGAAGCAATTTAAAAATAAAAAAGACTAGGAAAAAAAATGGTAGAGTCTTGTTAAAGACTTAGAAGCCAACGTGAAGGGGCTGTCACTGCTGAAGATGGGACAATTGGAGCATCACTAAAATCATAGCTGCAGTGGATTAAAATATATCAAAATGTTCTAATCCATAATGACATTAAAAAACTAATTAGTGGAAGGAAGATGGTGGCGAGGGGAGTGCATTGCCCCCGTGTGCTGCTTCACTGTGTGGGAGTATGACAAGTCAGGACGGCTAAAGGATATCTTGTTAGGAATTTCCAGCAATAGTGGGGTGCTCTGGAACCTGGAGGAAGGATTTCCATCGCACGAGGATCGGCTACGGGGACTCAAACGCGAGAGGTTTGTCGCACAGAGGGTAACACTGCTTATTCAGCAAATCGCCCCGCGGCTAGAGTCTGCAGCACATGCTGGGAAACGAGGAGATAGCGACGCAGGGATACAGCGCTGCAGTTTCTGCCAGCCGTGCAAGCACCGTACTCAGGGCTGAATTCTGGGTTTGAGACGGGGGAAGGAAGCGGTCCATCTCGGTTCTCCACACCGGTCAGACCACAGAGGAGGCCAGCAGCCACCATGTTGGAAAGCTGACGTCACCATACCTGTTTTCGACTGACCGCAGCTCATTCAGCCATAGAACAGGTAATTTCAGGCTGCCATTCGCCTGCGGCTTGCAGACAGATTGCTAGGGTTCAGTGCCTGGGTGCTTCTTAGAACCTGATCTTATCGGAGCGAACACCGAGCGCGGGGCGGCCGAGTTCCGGCTCCCGGAACTGTCCCGGAACCGCCCTGGCACAGGGCTGGGGAGCCTGCGGAGGCTGCTTCTTGGACCCTGCTCCTATCAGAGCAAACACCAAGCACTAAGCGGCCGAATTCCGGCTCCCGGAACTGAGCCCGCAGGGACTGCTTCTTGGAGCCTACACTTATAGGAGCTTACACCGAGCACGGAGCGGCCGAGTTCCGGCTCCCGGAACTTCCCTGGCCTGGGGCTAGGAGCCCGCGGAAACTGCTTCTCTGTCCGGGTCCTGCTGAGGGCCTGTCAGGACTCACCCGTTGCTTTGGTTGCCCGGCAAGGGGAACGAAATGCTGCCATTCGCATAGGATACCAACATGGCAGAGATCTGATGTCAGCAGAAAGCGGTGGAGGAGAGATCTTCATCAATACCAGCAGTGACATAAGCAGTTGGTCTCCTGGTAAGGGGGGTGAGGCTCAGTCACCCGAGTCTCCTCAATTTGTCCTCGAGCCAGAGGGAAGGAGCCGGGCCGCCGCCAGCCCCCGGAGCAGGCCCAGCGGCTCGCCAGCGTGGTGACCGCGTGACCCCAATTGGAGAGGGGGCGGAGCGGAGCCGCCACCCGCACCCGCCAGGTGGGCAGACCCACGACCCAGTAGTACATGGGCGTGGTAGGAGGGGCAGGGCAGAGCCGCCCTTCGCGCTTGCAAGGTAAACAGACCTGTGACAGCCTGGCGGGTCAGGCCCAGTGGCCTGCCAGTGTGGTACACACGTCACCCCAACTCGAGTAGGGGCAGAGCAGATCCTTATCCCACGCCCGGATCAGGCCCTGCCGGTGTGGTGGTCACGTGACCCCAATTGGAGTGGGGGTGGAGCGGAACCGCCACCCGTGCCCGCAGGGTGAGCAGACCAGTGATCAACCTGCAGATCAGGCCCAGGGGTCCGCAGGCGTGGTAGGAGGGGCAGGGCAGATCCACCGCCCGCGCCTTCAAGGTAGGCAGACCTACAACAGACCGGCGGATCAGGCCCAGGAGCCTGCCGGTGGGGTACAAACACCACCCTAATTGGAGTAGGGGCAGAGCAGAGTCGCCGCCCGTGCCAGGAACAGGCCCAGCGTCCTGCAGGCGGGGTAGTCACGACACCCCAATTGGAGTAGGGGCAGAGCAGAGCCTCCACCTGTGCCCGAAAGGTGGGCAGATCTGCGAACGACCAGCGGGACAGGCCCAGTGGCCTGCCGGTACGACAGACACGTCACCCCATTTGGAGTAGGGGCAGAGTAGAGCCGCCGCCCCGCGCCTGCAGGGTAGGCAAACCTGCAACCGACCGGCGGATCAGGCCCGGTGGCCTGCCGGCGTGGTACACTTGTCACCCCAATTGGAGTAGCGGCAGAACAGAGCCGCCGCCAGCGCCCAGAACAGGCCCAGTGACCTGCCGGCGTGGTAGCCACGACACCCCAATTGGAATAAGGAGAGAGCAGAGCCGCCGCCCGCACCTGCAGGAAAGATACGCAAGCAGTATGAAAAGACAAGGAAAGAAAGGACCACAAGCAATGCAGGTCAACGCAACTTTAGAAGAGGTAACAGCTGCAGCAGATGGAATGTCAGATAAAGAATTCAGGATATACATGCTTCAGATGATCTGGAGTATCAAGGAAGACATTAAACAGCAAAATCAGACAATGAAAGATTACTTCGACAATGAATTACGCAAACAAATCCAGGAAGCAAAGGATCAACTATACAGGGAGATAGAGGTTATAAAAAACAAACAAACAGAAATCCTAGAAATGCAGGAAGCAATAAACCAACTTAAAAACTCAATGGAGAATACTACCAGCAGAGTAGAACACTTAGAAGATAGAACATCAGACAATGAAGACAAAGTATTTCAACTGGAAAAGAACATAGACAGCTCAGCAAGACTGTTAAGAAACCATGAGCAGAACATCCAAGAAATATGGGATAACATTAAGAGACCAAACTTAAGAGTCATTGGGATACAGGAAGGTACAGAGCTCCAAGCCAAAGGAATGAGCAGTCTATTCAATGAAATAATACGAGAAAACTTCCCAGACTTGAAGAATGAGACAGAATCCCAAATCCTAGAAGCCTACAGGACGCCGAATGTGCAAAATCATAAGAGATCCACACCTAGACACATTATAATGAAGATGCCCAACATACAGAATAAGGAGAGAATTTTAAAAGCTACAAGAGAAAGGAAGCAGATTACATTTAGGGGTAAGCCAATCAGGATAACAGCTGATCTTTCAACACAGACTCTGAAAGCTAGAAGATCCTGGAATAACATATTTCAAACACTGAAAGAAAATGGGTTCCAACCAAGAATTGTGTATCCAGCGAAATTAACCTTCAGGATGGAAGATGAAATTAAAACCTTCCACGATAAACAAAAGTTTAAAGAATTCGCAGCTAGAAAACCATCTCTTCAAAACATCCTCGCCAAAACATTACAGGAAGAGGAAATGGAAAATAACAATGAAAACCAACAGTGGGAGGTAGGACAGTAAAGGGGGGGGAAATAATCAAAGAGGAAAACAAACCATGTTTAGTAACAGAAATAAACAAATATGGCTGGACAAACAACCCATATCTCAATAATAACCCTAAATGTTAATGGCTTAAACTCACCAATTAAGAGACACAGGCTAGTAGAATGGATCACAAAACAAGACCCAACAATATGCTGCCTACAGGAGACGCATTTGATAGGAAAAGACATACATAGGCTGAAGGTGAAAGGTTGGGAAAAATCATATCACTCATATGGACTTCGGAAACAAGCAGGAGTGTCCATACTCATATCAAATAAAATAGATTTCAAGCCAAAGTTAATCAAAAGGGATAAAGAGGGACTCTACATACTGCTTAAGGGAACCATACACCAACAAGACATAACAATCATAAATATTTATGCCCCAAACGATGGTGCAGCTATGTTCGTCAAACAAACTCTTCTCAAGTTCAAGAGTCTAATAGACCACCATACCATTATCATGGGAGACTTCAACACACCTCTCTCGCCACTGGACAGATCTTCCAAACAAAAGTTGAATAAGGAAACTATAGAACTCAATAACACAATTAATAACCTAGACCTAATTGACATATATAGAGTATACCACCCAACATCATGCAGTTACACTTTTTTCTCAGCAGCACATGGATCCTTCTCAAAAATAGATCATATATTATGTCATAGGGCAACTCTTAGACAATATAAAGGAGTAGAGATAATACCATGCATCTTATCTGATCATAATGGAATGAAACTGAAAATCAACGATAAAAGAAGGAAGGAAAAAGCATACATCACTTGGAGAATGAACAATAGGTTACTGAATGATCAATGGGTTATAGAAGATATCAAGGAGGAAATTAAAAAATTCTTAGAGATAAATGAAAACACAGACACAACATATCTGAATCTATGGGACACATTGAAAGCAGTTCTAAGAGGAAAATTCATTGCTTGGAGTTCATTCCTTAAAAAAAGAAAAAACCAACAAATAAATGATCTCATACTTCATCTCAAAATCCTAGAAAAAGAAGAGCAAAACAACAGCAAAAGAAGTAGAAGGCAAGAAATAATTAAAATCAGAGCTGAAATTAATGAAATCGAAACAAAAGAAACAATTGAAAAAATTGACAAAACTAAAAGTTGGTTCTTTGAAAAAATAAACAAAATCGACAGACCCTTAGCGATGCTAGCGAAGAGAAGAAGAGAGAGAACTCAAATTACTAGCATACGGGATGAAAAAGGCAATATCACAACAGACACTTCAGAAATACAGAAGATAATCAAAAACTATTTTGAATCCTTATACTCCAATAAATTAGAAGATAGTGAAGGCATAGATAAATTTCTTAAGTCATATGATCTGCCCAGATTGAGTCAGGAGGATATAGAAAACCTAAACAGACCAATATCAATTGAGGAAATAGAAGAAACCATAAAAAGACTACCAACTAAGAAAAGCCCAGGACCGGATGGGTATACAGCAGAATTTTACAAAACCTTTAAAGAAGATCTAATACCAATACTTTTCAAGCTACTTCAGGAAATAGAAAAGGAGGGAGAACTTCCAAATTCATTCTATGAGGCCAACATCACCCTGATACCTAAACCAAAGACACTTCAAAGAAAGAAAACTACAGACCAATATCTCTAATGAACCTAGATGCAAAAATCCTCAATAAAATTCTGGCGAATCGGATACAAAAACATATCAAAAAAATTGTACACCATGATCAAGTAGGATTCATCCCTGGGATGCAAGGCTGGTTCAATATACGGAAATCAATAAATGTTATTCACCACATCAATAGACTTAAAAATAAGAACCATATGATCATCTCGATAGATGCAGAAAAAGCATTCGACAAAGTACAGCATCCCTTTATGTTCAAAACTCTAGAAAAACTAGGGATAACAGGAACATACCTCAATATTGTAAAAGCAATCTATGCTAAGCCTCAGGCTAGCATCATTCTGAATGGAGAAAAACTGAAGGCATTCCCTCTAAAATCTGGAACAAGACAGGGATGCCCTCTCTCTCCACTTCTCTTCAACATAGTTCTCGAAACAGTGGCCAGAGCAATTAGACAGATGAAAGAAATTAAAGGCATCAAAATAGGAAAAGAAGAACTTAAATTATCACTATTTGCAGATGATATGATTCTATACCTAGCAGACCCAAAAGGCTCTACAAAGAAACTATTAGAGCTAATAAATGAATTCAGCAAAGTGGCAGGGTATAAAATCAACACGCATAAATCAAAGGCATTCCTGTATATCAGCAACAAATCCTCTGAAATGGAAATGAGGACAACCACTCCATTCAAAATATCTTCAAAAAAAATAAAATACTTGGGAATCAACCTAACAAAAGAGGTGAAAGACTTATACAATGAAAACTACAGAACCCTAAAGAGAGAAATAGAAGAAGATCTTAGAATATGGAAAAATATACCCTGTTCATGGATAGGCAGAACTAACATCATCAAAATGGCGATATTACCAAAAGTTCTCTATAGGTTTAATGCAATGCCAATCAAAATCCCAACGGCATTTCTTGTAGAAATAGAGAAAGCAATCATGAAATTCATATGGAAAAATAAAAGACCCAGAATAGCAAAAACAATGCTAAGCAGGAAGTGTGAATCAGGCGGTATAGCGATACCAGACTTCAAACTATACTACAGAGCAATAGTAACAAAAACAGCATGGTACTGGTACCAAAACAGGCGGGTGGACCAATGGTACAGAATAGAGGACACAGAAACCAATCCACAAAACTACAACTATCTTATATTTGATAAAGGGGCTAAAAGCATGCAATGGAGGAAGGATAGCATCTTCAACAAATGGTGCTGGGAAAACTGGAAATCCATATGCAACAAAATGAAACTGAATCCCTTTCTCTCGCCATGCACAAAAGTAAATTCAAAATGGATCAAGGAGCTCGATATCAAATCAGAGACGCGCCGTCTGATAGAAGAAAAAGTTGGCTACGATCTACATTCGGTGGGGTCGGGCTCCAAATTCCTCAATAGGACACCCATAGCACAAAAGTTAATAACTAGAATCAACAAATGGGACTTACTCAAACTAAAAAGTTTTTTCTCAGCAAAAGAAACAATAAGAGAGGTAAATAGGGAGCCTACACCCTGGGAACAAATCTTTACTCCTCACACTTCAGATAGAGCCCTAATATCCAGAGTATACAAAGAACTCAAAAAATTAGACAATAAGAGAACAAACAACCCAATCAACAAATGGGCCAAGGACCTGAACAGACACTTCTCAGAGGAGGACATACAGTCAATCAACAAGTACATGAAAAAATGCTCACCATCTCTAGCTGTCAGAGAAATGCAAATCAAAACCACCCTAAGATACCATCTCACTCCAGTAAGATTGGCAGCCATTATGAAGTCAAACAACAACAAGTGCTGGCGAGGATGTGGGGAAAAGTGTACACTTGTTCATTGCTGGTGGGACTGCAAATTGGTGCAGCCAATTTGGAAAGCAGTATGGAGATTTCTTGGAAAGCTGGGAATGGAGCCACCATTTGACCCAGCTATTCCCCTTCTCGGTCTATTCCCTAAAGACCTAAAAAGAGCATGCTACAGGGACACTGCTACATCGATGTTCATAGCAGCACAGTTCACAATAGCAAGACTGTGGAACCAACCTAGATGCCCTTCAATAGACGAATGGATAAAAAAAATGTGGCATTTATACACAATGGAGTATTACTGTGCATTAAAAAATGACAAAATCATAGAATTTACAGGGAAATGGATGGCATTAGAGCAGATTATGCTAAGTGAAGCTAGCCAATCCCTAAAACACAAATGCCAAATGTATTCTTTGATATAAGGAGAGTAACTAAGATCAGAGTAGGGACGAAGAGCAGGAGAAGAAGATTAACATTTAACAGGGATGAGAGGTGGGAGGGAAAGGGAGAGAGAAGGGAAATTGCATGGTAATGGAAGGAGACCCTCAGGGTTATACAGTGGAGGGGGTAGAGAGAGAGGAGGGGAGGGGAGGGGAGAGGTGGGGAGGGGGGAGGGTGGATGATGGGAAAGGCAGCGGAGCACAACAGACACTAGTATGGCAATATGTAAATCAATGGATGTGTAACTGATGTGATTCTGCAATCTGTGTATGGGGTGAAGGTGGGAGTTCATAACCCACTTGAATCAAAGTGTGGAATATGATATGTCAAGAAATTTGTAATGTTTTGAACAACCCACAATAAAAAATTAAAAATAAAAAAAAAACTAATTAGTTCCTTTTGGATCATGTTTGGCATCAAATTCGTTAGTTTAGTAACTGGCTAATAAAGGAAATAAATTCAGCATATATCCTGTCTTTCCTGTGTGAGCTGTACCTCCATATAATTAGTGATTGAGGAGAAGTTTCTCTTTATAGAAGCATTCCAGCTGTAAACAAATAAATAAAGGGAAAACAAGAATTTTAAAAAATATTTGAATGAAGGAATGGGTCTGGGCAGTGATCATCAATGGCTGCTGCCCTCACAGAACAGAGACAACCAGGGAACACTTCCCTCAGGAAGAATAAAACATGGCTTATGAAGCAGGCTCACCTAAGTGACCAATTGTTAGAGTCTGTAAACAAGTCAAAAATAACACCTGGCATTTTGCCAGGGGAATGTTAGAGTTCGTAAACAAGTCTGGATGGTGCCTGGCAAAATGCCAGAGGGAATGGTTTGAGAAGTAACAAAAGCGAGCCATTAAGTGTGGAGATTCCTTATTGGTTGACTGATGTATCTAGTTTATGCTAATTAGATAAGCTGTGTGGAATATATAAATACTGCTCCTGTCCTGCAATAAACGGCTCCTACTCCTGCAGTATCAACGTTCACAAGTTGTTCGTCACCCCCCGGTTATTTTGCTGCAGCCAGCCGGACTGCGGCAACCAATGTGCACCCAGCAGACCTCTAGGTTCAGCTACCAAGTTTTAGGAACTATAGGAAACAGAGGAACATGATAAATGACAACCTGGGAATCCAACTAGTAAAATCCAAATCGTAGGAAACTATAGGAGAAAAGACTGGGTTCTTTAATAAACAAAAATACATAGCAAAGACAGAGAGGGACCAATCAGGCAATGGGTGGGGAGAGAATCATATTTCAAATAATATGCAAAAATGTCCAACATCCATTAAATTAGGAAAATCAGGATACAAAATTGGATTTAAAACGTGAAAAGTAACAGCATTTGTCTCTGGGTAGCAGGATTGTTGGTCATCTAAAAAAATTTCTTTCTGTGGTTTCTAAATCTTTTTCAGGAAGCAAATATTTATAATCACTACATTATATATCTTTTGGATGAGAGAGAACTAATTTTTTTAAAATTAGTTAAAAAAATAACAGTGAAAAAATCATACAATTTACTCGTGGTTTTTTGTTTCTTGTTTTATACAGGTTCTGTCCTTCCATTCACTGAGATTCTGTTTTTTACAAGAAAACCAACTGATCCCCTGGACTGTAGTGTGACGATGGGTCTCGTCTCCCTAGTAACAGGTGTGTATTTTGTGAGGGGACTTATGGGAAAGACCCGAATGCAAAGGAATGGATCAGGGCTGCCCTGGGCTTGGAGAGGCTGAGAGCAGTCCGGCTGGCCCTCAGAAGTGCTCAGGCCGGTCAGCATCTGGACTAGGAATCCTGACTTTTGGTAGATGACACACAGGAAAAGGAAGCAATCAGCCTCCACATAGTACAGGTTGGGTACAGATGGTCCAAAAGCAACAAGTTTATTCTGTAACGTTGCCAAGGCAACAGCAGCTGCTTCTGGCATCGAGAAGGGTAGGGGGAGGGGAGAACGGTAGAAATAAAGAGGCCGGATGATTCCGTAAATCTTTCCTAGGAAAATAGGAAGGAAGATTGCAAAATAGCAAATATTATCTGGGGGTGCCTAAGTCCACAGCACTTAAGGTGTCAGCAACGCAAGGCAAATGGTGTTTTTCACATTACGATCTGCCTAGAACCAAATGGGAGCCCAGTGTCTCTTGTCATATTGTCATTTTCCCTTCCATGTCTCCAAACAGCTTTATCCCCTTGAGTGTTAAAACACATTGATGTTTTTCTGTGACAGTTACCGCAGCATCTATTCACAGAGCTGAAAGACGCTTATTATGTTTTCACTGTGTCTGAACCTAAGAGGGAAGGAGAGAAGAGAGGAGAGCATTGATCTTCCTCCTCCTCCTCCCTGCGACTCTCACCCCCAAATCTTTTTTTTTTTCCTGGCAGAGGAAGAGGAGGAAGGGAGGAAGGCCTCCCATGCTGGGCAGAACCCTGCTCCACTTGTGACGAGCCTTAGAGAGAGGTGGGAGATGAAGGGAGAGAAACTGAAGCAATGGTGTGCAGAGGTTGAGTTTCTAAATCATTCCCAAGCTGCACAAGCAAGATCTAACACATTGGCTCAGGGGAAGACTCTCTCCATCCAAACCCCATTGACTGTGTTCAGGACCTGTAGTCATCTTGTGTGGTTTTCACCTGCCCAGAAGCAGACAAATTTAGAGCCCTGCTTGTGTCCATCTGGGACTGAATGTTTTTTTGTTTTTTGTTTTTTAAATGCTAAACCACTTTGACACCAAGACAGGATGACCTGAACATGAGGGTGAGGCAAGTCAGGGCAACCTAAGTCTGAGGGCCAGGCTCACTCCTCGGTGCTGTTTCCCTGGAGTGGCACTAGGGAGGCTGGAAGCCAGTAGACCAGCCTCTGGGACCTCAGCTCCCATGTCTGTGAAGAGGAGCACTCAGGCCAGCTTCCTAACGTTGGGCTTTTGATGAAGCACAGCGTCTAGAACACCACTATTACAGTCACTCTTGTTTGACCATGTTGGCAAGGGACCTGTTAGTCAGCGGTCACCAGAGAAAGAGAACAGAAAGGACACAGGAAAAAGAGAGAGAAAGTGAGAGAGATTTATTTTAGGGAATTGACTGATGAGATTGAGCCAGCTGGCAAGTTCAAACTCTGCAAGGTACGCTGGCAGGCTGAGACCAGGGAAGAACTGAGGCTGCAGTTCAAGTCCAAATGTCATCTGCAGACAGAGTCCCCTCCTCTTTGGGGAGCCAGTCCTTATCTCTTAAGGACTTCAACTGAATAGATGAGGCCCACCCACATTATGAAAGGAAATCCACTTTTACATGTTAATCTTATTAAAAAAAAACTTTCATGGGTGGGCTGGGGATCTAGCTCAGTTGGTAGAGTGCTTGCCTCATATGCACAAGACCCTGGGTTCAATCCCCAGCACCACAAAATAAAATACTTTCACGGAAGCATCTAGTGTTTGACCAAATATCTGAATACTATGGCTTATCCAAGTGGACACATACAATTAACCACCTTAAAGCACCGTCCAAAGCCTGGTCAGTCTTCTCCTGGGAAATTCCTGACAAGTCAGTAGCCATGACCCCAAAGATTCACTTGCACAGTGGTTGGGGTCCTAACTGATGCAGTCTGGGGCATGGCTTCTGCTGAGTAGATAGGACTAGATCTTAAGTCTCATTTATTTCTGCTTTGCTGTTGTTGACGATAGACCTTTATTTTTTTATATGCAGTGCTGAGGATCGAATCCAGCACTAAGCAAGTGCTCTCTACCACTGAGCCACAACCCCAGCCCCTTATTTGTGCTTGTTCAGGAAATAAAACAAAGGACAACAACAACTACACCAGGAAGCATATCAAAGGGTAATTTCTACTGCAGATCCTGGAGTTCCTTTGTATTTTTATTCCTATCTCTTACAATAAGTGAAAGAGGAAGATATTTAAAGGGAGCCCTGGATTGGGGGCAGGAGGTTCCACACTCTAGTAAAGCAGGTCATCCTTCTGGTGCCGACAAGGGAGTGGGGAAGATTTGCTGCAGTCATCTGTGTAAAAGTGCAACCAGGGCCAGTTACACTCGAACCTGGAAAAGACTTCAAAGCTGAAACCTTGCTGGAGTGATTCAGCTTTCTCAGAAAAGCGAAGCTATATAAACGCAAGGTAGGCTGCTCCCAAACAGAAAGGAGGGCAGGGGAACTGAGCCACATGTCTCTGAGGGTGACACCTCGGGTTTTTTTTTTTGTTTTTTTTTTTTTTGGTCCCCGCCTCCCTCTCTTTTCTCTTGAGCAAAATCTCACCAGGTCCTAATGGCCCATCTCGGTTTTTCCTCCAGCTATGGCTGCCTGCCCATCTTTCTTTGTGTGGTGCACACAGAGCGGTACAGAGCCTTTTCTGTAATCTGCTGTCAGAAAAGGAGGGCGTCCTGGATGAGAAGCCAAGGGCAAAGACCATGTGCGGGGGTTTTAGAAGGTGCCCCTCTGAGTCTAGAGAAACAGGTGCTCTCAGACTCGGCTGCTGACAGTGGCTGTCAGAATGGTAGTCCTGGATCAGAGTTTGGAAATAAGTAGCAAATGTCTCAAAGAGGCATAGGTACTAGAAGTTCCATTCTAAGGAACTTATCTAACAGAAATATGCAAATATCTGCACGAGGAAATTCCTTAGGGTATTCCTCTACTAGTGAAAAGCTGCAAGAGACCTAAATGCCCCACAAAACATAAGATCCAATGAATGAACTGCAGTCCACCTCGAGAATAGACTGTTATGGAACCATTAAAATATAAAACTATGATATGCTTGTGTGTGCGTGTATAATGAATATCGGCATGTACATATAGGCAAAGATATTCATCACATGTTGAGGGAGGGATATAGATCACAGAATATATGTGGAATTAATTCTATGAAAACTACACATATATGCAAAGTTTTGTACAGCAAAATATTCAGAGATTTTTCTCTGGGTAGTAGAATCTTGGTTGCTTGCTTTATCTTGTTTTACCATCTGTATTTCTGTTTTTCTACAGTGAGCACATGATTACTTCTGGGTTTAAAAATAAGGAGAAAAGTGCTTTCTTATATATTAGTATTGGCTGCCCTCTAATCTGCCCAGCCCTGATTGGGAGGGTTTTGCTGGGTATGCTTGAGGCCCCCAGGCGTGTCCAGGAAGGAAAATTGTTCCCAGCATTTTCTGTTATTTTTGCCCTCCACTGGCATTTAAACATCAGTGTTGATGGTTACCTCGCAGATTGATTTTCTCTCTCCCTTGTGTAAAACAAAATCCTTGCAGCCACTAACACCGGGTAGCTCTTTGTAAGGAATCTGGATCCCAGGCTGTGGTGAATTCAGTAAAACAGTCAGGTAATTCCATCAGGGACCCTGGAAACTTTAATTATCATAAAGGCAATATTTCTTTGAGGTTTGTTAACCTAACTTCATCAAGAAGATTCTGGGGCTAATGACAAAATCCAGAAGTCAGGGACATCATTGAAGGCAGAACTGAGGACCCTTGAGGCTGCCCCTGCATGCATGCGTATGCATGTGTGTATTTCAGCAAGGGGACTGGTTTCTTTTCCTATTAGTGAACCCTAAATTCTGATATTTTCTGTGTGTGTAATGGCAGAACTTGAAATGAGGCTATTTCTCCATGGTTCTGGGAGAATTCACCCTGAGTGCTCATGTATGGATAAGCAGCCAGCACTTCCAGGCTGGACACTGCAGAAATGTGGTTTATAATCAAGTTACCCTGTTCCTCTCTTCAACTGTTGACTTTTAATCAGAGATTGAGCCTCCTGACTACACAAATGTTAAGAGACCTTGATGTGGTTTCAGACTTTTAGGCCCTAAAACACAAAGCACAAGGCCCATAGTCACTCCATTTCTTAAAGGGTAGCAAATAGCAGTGCACACGGGCCAGAGGGGTTGGAGCAGGAGGTGGACACACTGCTCACAAACCTGTGGTGCCAGATGGCTTCAGGAGTGGGCATCAACGACCTGACACCCCTCCCCTCCTCCCACTTGATGTAAAAAATGGAGAGGCACATTCTTTTCTCTTCCTCCTCAGCACCTGCTAGACTCTATTTGTATTTCTCTAAAGGCATTTGTCTTATCCTGCTTTGCGTTTTAGAAATATCTGAATACATTTTTGGACTCTTACTAGATTGCAAGCTCTCTGAGGGTGCCAACATCCTAAAATGACTTGGCATTGCCAATGTATGGTACCTAGCAGATGTCCAACAACAACAACAAAAAAAGAAAAAGAAAGAAAGAAAATCACCGAATGATGAACAGTTAGCTCTCGAAATTTACTCACTTCCACTGACAGACACAACATTCCTGTTCCAACTTCTGTTGGAGCCCTTTAAGAAAACAAAAGCTCATTTTTCAAGCTCCTAATGGTTCAATGGTTGTGCGTCATTCTCCCTTCTCAAGAAAGAAGTTGCCTCTGACCTCATGGCTTTGATTTCTTCTTATTCTACCCCTCCCAGCTGAAGAGGTGGATTTAGCAATTAAATCGAAAGGCTCATTACTCAAAGACCTGTTCTCCCTCTGAGACTCTGCCTAGACAATTTCTCTGCACTCCACGGCTAACAAGCTCCCTGGTGATGGAGCAGACTTAGTCTTTCCACTTATAATCTATCAAATGGATTCATAAAATCAGTCAACTGGTGTTTATCATCCAACTATTATATGTTCAACACTGAGAAGTAAAACTCATATATTTTTTAGAAGCTTTGAGCTGAGGAAGAAAGTAGTGTTTCATAGGTTACAAAAAATAGTATGCAGTTTATTTAATTTATTCCTTTCTGCAAAAAGATTGTAGCTGGGCACAGTGGTGCATGCCTGTAATCCCAGTAGCTCGGGAGGCTGACACAGGAGGACTGTGAGTTCAAAGCCAGCCTCAGCAAAAGTGAGTAGCAACTCGTGAGTTGTTAGTAGCAACTTGTGAGACTCTGTCTCTAAATAAAATACAAAATAGGACTAGAGATGTGTCTCAGTGGTCGAGTGCCCCTGAGTTCAATCCCCAGTACCAAAAAAAAAAAAAAAAAGATTGTATTAAACTGAAAGATCCCAGACCTCACCATCTTTATTTCCTCCCTCTCCTCTTTCTCTCCTTTCTCCTCCCCCTCTTCTTTTCCTCCCTCTCTCTCCTTCTGGCACCAACTACAACCTTTGCCAAAGCCCTGTATTCAGGGTACTATTCAGAGTGTGTAAAAATAAATACAGAGAACTGTTAGATGAATGCGGGTGGGGCCTTGAAACAGTTTCACACTGTGGGCTGGAACAGAGACTATGGCTTCCATTTCTAAATGACACTCTAGCCTGTGGCTGCTGCTCTGCAGGACATCTAATAACATTAATAGGATGCACCATAATTTACTGGCACCATGCCCCTCTCCCTCTCCCAGGGCCTAGGATGGCCAGAGGCAAGCTCGGGGTGTTTCTATAAAGAGCGGCCCGCTCTCTGATAGACCCTCCAGTGAGGGGCATGCCGCCCCTCTAATTAGGTGGCACTCCTCCTCAAGCCCCACCCTCAGAAGCCAGAGCTGTGCCCTTCATCACACTCCCCAGCCTCTCCACTCAGTTGCCGGGAGTTCCTTCTTCAGTAGAATGTTCCACCCTCCCTTACCTTGAATTTAAATGGAGTCTCACATGTTGCCCAAATCATCAGGCCAAACCCCCCTGGATCATGAAGAGGAAAGAGGCTCGGAGTGAGTTAGAGATGGCAGTGAATTCATACACTGGAGGGAGCTCCTCATTCCGTTCCATGATGTTAATTCTTCCAACTCAATAACCTAATTCCCTTCCCCCCAACCACACACATTTTTCTTTTTCCTGATGAAGGAGCTGATTGATGCTGAAGCAGAATCCATCCAATTTTGTGATGGTCTGAATACTCAAGGCGATTGTCCTGCAGCAGCCAGTGGCTGTCACAGGCCCACACTGAAACAACCCCCACGTTTACAGCAGGTTATTTGGGGGCTTTAGAAAGGCTGGTGGTGTGTGCTAATTGTGCATCTAGGAGTTTGTGTGCTTGTGCCTGCTTGTCCTGGCCAGATGCCCAGGTCGGGAAATCTATAGAGGGTTATCCCAACATTTCCCTCCGATCTGTCTCAACCTGCCTTCGCGCTGCCCCAGAGAGGCGCTGCCCCAGCCTGTCGGCAATGCTCTCTCACGCAGCCTGCCCTGACGCGGTGCTTATTTATTATCCAATTATTAGAGTTATTGGGTGTACTTATGGCTTATTGCCCTCTGGATACATTTACAAGTAGGACAGGAAAAAGCCACAGCAGCTTAATTTCCGTTTTTACCATGAAGTGTGCACCTACTGTGACGTCTATTGAATAAAGATTTTATGACATACTCTTCTTCTCAAGCTTACATTTTCCTCTTAGGTGCTATGGAAAATGTACATATGAGCCCTCCCAATGAAGTAGGTAAGAAGCAGGCATTGCCAATCAGGAGACTGGCCAGAGAACACTTACGGGAGAGACCCAGGGGTTCAGCCCTTCCCTGAAAGGGATAACCTCTCCCCCCATTATGCAATTAGTTTCACAGACAGATCTCTTTTCCTTCTGGGTCTTTCTGACACTTGTTCTCTCTCTGATTTATGGATAAAAGGGAGCACACACCTGCATGCATGCACACACATTCGTGGCTGTAACTTCACAACCTCCTCCCCATAGCACAAGCCTAGAAACTCAGGCAGTTTTCTGCAGGGATGTATATCATCTCAGGGGACCCTCCCTTGTGGCCACCTCTGGAGGACAGAAGGTCCCAACTCTCTGTATTTCTTATATACTCTGATGCAAAATGAAGGCCCTGTGTATATATGGACTGAGTACCTGGGGATGGTCCTCTCTACGTGTGAGGTGACAGAGGACTCACAATGCTTCAGGACACTTCTCCCTACTTAGAAAGAGGATTGCTGGAATTGAGAAGTTGGAAACCTAAGTTTTATTATTCTGGCTAGAAATGTTCGGTTGATCATGAAGGGAATCTGGTAAATGGGGAGTTCTGTCATTTCTTCTTCCTCGTTTCTTCTCATTCCTGCCTTTGTCCCACCCACCCCACCCCTAGATTAGCCCCAAATCACTCCAGAAACCATTTGGAGTCTGGCAGATTTCCTTCCCTGTGGCAACTCACACAGAAGGTTGTGACCCTATCTGCTAGCCAGGTGTTTATCAGAATGACACTTGTCGGGGCAGGAACAGAGTATATGAGTCTGGATGGGCGAGGACCTCCCCTGGAGAATGACACCTGGCTGCTCCCTCTGCTTACCTTTCCAAAGCTTGAATAGAGTAGACATGTCCCCAAGTACTTAGAAGCACAGAGCCTACCATCTTCTGTTCATTCTGTGGAGAAGAGTCTGCGACCAGCCCAAAGCAGAGGCTGCCTACAACAATAGCCCATGTTTGGTTTGGTTAGAGGTTTAGGGGCCCTGGAAAGAGCACCCCCAGGCATTCACTTCCACTCTGGCCTGTCCGGGTTCTGGAGTCACTGTTTGCTGAACCTGGGATTTTGCAAGGAAATCAGAGGTCAGCAGGCTCTACCCCAAGGATCCTGACAGGCGTGAGACAATACAAGCAGGTTCCATCACCCCAGATCAACAGAGTGACTGATGGGGAATGGAGTGGAGGGAGTTGGCTTGTTCTGCCGGGGTCATGCTCATCTTAAAAGTGCTGCTAACGCTGAAGCACAGGAGAGGAAGGTTGTGAGTCATTTAGACACTAAAGGGATGTTCAGAGCTGTCTATTGATTCTACAGCCACTGTTATCCCGCCAGTGAGTGGCTCTTTCACCCACCAGCAGCTCCCTCCTCATAATGTGACCACAACAGACAGCCCCTGAACACAGGGCTCTTCCGTGGGATGCTCTGTGACAGCTCCTTTGCCATCCGCCCTTTTCATCCTCTGGAGCCCCGGCTGCAGCTCCGGCTCCTTACTGCATCTGGAAATAGTTATTTCCTAAGGATATACTTGGGTTTGTGTCTTGGAAATACTGTTATTTCATCCCAGAAACAAAGCCCCAAACTGTTGCATGTAGTCTGTTGTTGTTGTTGCTGTTTTCCTGAGCTGTTGGAATCAGAGGATGAGGATTCTGGGGGTTCTGCCACACTTCCCTCAGTCTCTTATTGACTGGGCTTCCCAGAGGAGAAGCTCAGCTGTTGAAATGCAAATGGACAATACAGAGGTAAATCCCTCCTGAGATCACAGGGCCCTCGGTGCCAAGCTGGGCTTTGCCAAATACTTGGAATAGCTTTTCTGATCCAGGCAAAGGGGAATGTTGGTATTTTTCATTAGTGGGATGCAGTGTTCTTTAAACTATCCGTTGTAATCCATTAGTGGGTTCTAAAATCAGTTTAGTTGTTTACAACGGGCATTAAAAATATATATATATATAGAATTGAACCAAATAGAATAGAATAAAAACATAACTGCACTTCATGTAATAAAGGTCAGTTGCTCTGTGGCATTTTTATTCTATGGTGTACACATGCACCGAAATATGAAGTGTGTATTGAGGTGAGACATAAAATGTATTTGTTTATTTTTTAACCTTTACTTTTATTGTGAAATATATTAAACTCCCAGCTACAGATATACGGTTTATATATTTTCGAGACTAATAAAACAGAAACCTGAATTTCCACCACTCCAGGGGAGAACCAAAACAGAGCCTGTCACCCAGGAGTCACCTCCTCACCTTTTTCCCTCCCTCTCTCTCTGTCCCTCCAGAGGCAACACAGTCCTGATCTTGATAATAATCATCCTCTGCTTTCTCTTTATCATTTTACACCCCTCCCCCATGTACATATCAGGACAGATGTTTAGTTTGTCCTGTCTTTGAGCTCTCTGTAACTCCATCTGAGATGTGCCTCTTCCTGTAGTCATGGTGTGTGTGAGATTTGTCCCCTGATGTGTTCAGCTGTGGTTATTTGTGTCACCACAATACAGTGACCCTTTCTGGAACTGTACCTCTCTTTCCTTCTTCCTTCCTCCCTCCCTCCCCCTCTCTCTCTCTCTCTCTCTCTCTCTCTCTCTCTCTCTCTCTCTCTCTCTCTCTCTTTCTTTCACCAGGGATTGAATCCAGGAGTGCTTAGCCACTGAACCACATCCCTAACCCTAGTTTGTATTTCATTTAGAGAGTTGTCTCACTCAGTTGCTTAGAGCCTCACTAAGTTGCTGAGGCTGTCTTTGAACTCTTGATCCTCCTACCTCAGCCTCCTGAGCCACTGGGATCACAGGTGTGTGCCACCACACCTGGCTGGAACTGCACCTTGATTTACACACTGTCCCATGGCTGATGGACACAGACTTCATTCTAGATTGAGTGTTTACAAACCTTCTTCTTGGTTTCCTTGGTTTTCTTGGTATGCCTTTGGAAGAGACTCTCTGGATACATAGGAGAGAGATGTTGGTTTGTGGTTCTCGTATTTTCAGCCTGATGAGGTGGAGCTGAGGGCTTGCCCCTGCCCCAGCCCACACGTGGTTTTGTTAAAATGTATTTCTGACTGTGGTTGTGGTCAAAAATGTTGAAAGAGGAATGCTGGAATTGAGAAGTTGGAAACCTAAGTTTTATTATTCTATTATTTTAGAATAATATTGGCTACTGTGGCCAAGGAACTATCCCCTTCATTTGAAATAAAACCCAAGAAACCAGAGAAAAGGACATTTATTCATTCATCAACCATTTTTTTTCCTTCCTTCCTTTCAGTGCTGGGGATAGACCAAAACACTAATCCCTAAAGTCTCCTAAGAAAGAATGGTACATCTCGACAACAGAATCTTCTCCTTGCCTTTGTGTGTCTGTGTGTGCTTCTGTGTGTGTGAGAGGGGCTAGGTAAGGAGGGAGATGGAGCAGGAAAAAAATAAAAGCTGCTTCCATTTTTGGAGTACGTGTCGCCTGCCATGAGCTTCCTACACACCATCTCAGTCTCCACACCAGCCTCAGAGGGGAGGTATTAACCTATTTGTTGGAAGATGAAATTAAGAACACACCCAAAGTCGGGTAGCCAGGAATGTGCTAGAGCTGGAATCTGACCAGACCCATCTATCTCTAAAGCCTCCCTTGGGCCTTCTTCCTGGTGCCCCGGCACCTGCAGGCTGTGGTCCTCTGCCTTATTGGGGCGTGGCCTTGACCTGCTGCTGCCCTGGACATCACAGTGAGGTAGGCACAGTTCCTCCAAGGGCCTCCCTCCTAGCAGGCCCATACTGTCCACCTGGTCCCTAGCCCATGTCAGCCCTCCAGACACTCACACTTCACAGCCTGCCCCTCACTTGAGTTCTTCCACCCCCGACTGAGCTTGGACATCTCTTCCCATTCATGGGCTTTGCACAGATTTCTAGTCTCTCACTCTTGGCCTGAGAGCAGTCTCAGTGGAGAGGACTTGATCAATCCTCCTCCTCTGAAAATTCTAATCCTCCCACAGGAAGCTGAGCAATAAAAGGGGTCACTCCTTGACTCCACCAAGTGGTTCTCGAATGGTGACATTTCAGCCACTTGAACTGGCCCACCAGAAAGAACTGTTTGTAAAACAGGAATCCTGATCCAAACTTGGCAGGCCTGAGACATGCAGTTGACAAAATCATGCCTTGAGTGATACTTGACCACAAGGTTTGCCATTTGTACCTCTGCAGGAGCTCTTTGGGGTTCTATGTTAAATAGCCTCCCCTATAAACTTCTCCGACAAGATCTAAGGTGGCTATTGTGGCCAGGGAGCTATCCCCTTCATTTGAAATAAAACCCAAGAAACCAGAGAAAAGGACATTTATTCATTCATCAACCATTTCCCTCCTTCCTTCCTTCCTTCCTTCCTTCCTTCCTTCCACAGTGTTGGGGATAGAACACAGGGCCTTGTTCATGCCAGGCAGTCACCCTACCACTGAGCCACACCTCCAGCCTGTATTCAACCATTTTACTACCACCTTTGGGAATCATGGAAGATTGGTAGCATGAGGATAAGGGAATAACACACAGCTCTTTGTATTGAAGAGTTGCAATCTTGTTTGAGAGGGAGATACATAAATTACGAAGGATAACACAGTGTCGTTATAGTTATCGAAGCTTCACACTCATGGCTTTCTCAGAAAGAATTTATTTCTCGGCCTCTGTGGGATTGGGTGGGACCATGAGGCCTGTTCTGGCCAATGAGTTGAAAAGGTAAAACTGTGCTTCACTGAGGGGCTGAGCATTCGATTTCTCGTCTCAGTGACCCCAGGATGCTCTTTTCCCTCTGCCACAGTAGTGAGAGAAGCACAGAGAGTTACTGTTTTGTCATCCTGGGTCCCGAAATGAGGATGACCTAGAAGAGAGTCCTATAAGTATGGAATATAAGAGACTTTTGAGGACTGGGAGTCAGTGGTAGAGCTCTCACCTAGCATGCATGAGGCCCTAGGTTCAAACTCCAGCACAGCTAAAAAGATTTCAGCTACCAAGTTTGGAGAGCTGCTTGTTACTGTGGTATAACTTAACCAGTCCTCACTGATACAAACATGCAAATGTATTTATCCGCTCTAAGTTTGTGAGTGCTTTTTTCCATATGTCTAACATAGAAGGAGGTTTTCTTCTAGTGTGAGACACTCTCCTGACCGTGAAGAAACCAATGGAGAAGAAGAGGTTTCATTATCAGGGTATTCTTGGAATGTTCTAAAAGCCTAGCAACCCACGCAATCATGAACATATGCAGGCAGATTAGCCACTTACCAGCAAGATCCTTGATTTCTGTAGCACTGCTGGAGGCAGAGAAAACTCATCGTGGTTAACAGACTTAATTAGTAGCTCACAGTCACAACTGAGATCATTTGTAAGGCCAATGGACAACATAAAGTCAAAGGAAGCACTGATCAGCAAAGATGGGGAAAATGTGTCATCTAGGGAAACAAAATTAGTTTCCATTTACTCAAACGGGGCTCCTCACTTTCAAAGGCAAGGTCCCTTGGGACAGGGCTTATGTTCCAGGTGCTACTTGCAGGGCCTACCTTCCCATCACTTTCTCTTTGAGCCAGTCTACTCCAGGACTGAACCCTGACCCTTCAGGTCCTGGGCCTTCAGCTGCTGGGCAGCACACAGCCCTGCAGAGCCCCAAGTGAGAGGCTCATGGCAGTAATTCATCTAGTTTTGCAGTCCCTGAGAGTCACAGAGTCACTTTGATGTGCCAAATCTTAACTGAAAATAAGGGCCTATGAATGTCCCCCTCTTCTGTCATAGGGTTCTTGAGGGAAACTGAGGTAACTGCCAATACATTGTGCATCCACCAAAGTTCTCTGGAGAAAATCAATATATAACCAGTCTCTCCCCATACACATTTTATCCCACATCTGTACCCATATGAAGATCTGACTTAAAGAATGGACTCCCATTTGATGGCAAAACCTGAAGCTGGCAAGTTTACGGGGCAGGCTGGACACTCGGGCAGGATTTCTGTGTCACAGTCTGGAGCAGAATTCCTTCTCCAGAAAACCCGCTTTTTGCTTATAAAGACTTCGACTGGATGAGACTATTACGGACTGAATTGCATCTTCTCAAAATTCCTATGTGGCAACCCTAACCCCTGAGGTGACTGTGTTTGGAGATGGTTCCCTTAAAGAGTTAGTCAAGGTTGAATGAGAGCATAAGGACAGAGACTCACCCTGTAGGACGGGAGACACCAGAGGAAGAACGCATGAGGATGGAGAGAGGACAGCCACCTACACGTTGAAGAAAGAGGATTCAGGAGAAATCAACTCTGTTGAAAATCTGGCCTTGGACTTCCAGCCTCCAGAACAGTGAGAAATAGATTTCCGCTGTTTAAACTTCCCTGTCTGGGGTATTTTGTGTGACAGTCTTAGCAAAGCCATGTAGAGACCTCCCAGAACATGGAGGGGGTCTCCTCTACTTACCTTTCAGGCAGATTGCAGATGTCAGCCACATCTTAAAAATACCTTCACAACAACTTCTCAACTGTGTGGGTCCCAACAGCTGGGTCCCATGGCCTAACCCTGTCCCCAGTGGCAAACACGTGAAGCCTTCAGCAGCAACACGTGTGAATCCTCACCCCACGTAAGATGAAGTCTGTCATTAGCCTTCCTTGATTTCATGTCAGGTTTTGCCATCAAATGTGTTGTAAAAGAACCATTGGTTTTTGGAGCTTGGGGATAAGGATTAGGAGTGGAAGGAAACCAAAAACTAATTTCATTTACTTCATAGTTTTGCTTCTAGCCAGACCTGTTTGCCAAGGTATATTGAAAAAGCAAAGTGCTTTTACTCATTCCTAATAGTGATAATAATAGCTGTTTTTTTAATAGATGTGTAACATTCTGCCAAGAGTTAAGTAAACTTTCTTTCTCGTGTATCTTTCACAATTACCATATGAGGTAT
Organism: Marmota monax; assembly: GCF_021218885.2. Taxonomy (NCBI): domain Eukaryota; kingdom Metazoa; phylum Chordata; class Mammalia; order Rodentia; family Sciuridae; genus Marmota; species Marmota monax. The sequence goes on along the minus strand of NW_026693082.1, from coordinate 20,886,751 downwards.
GTATTATTATGCCCATCTTACACAAGAGGAGACTTAACACAGAGATGGAAAGTAATTTTCCCTAAATCACACAGCTACAAGGAGGCAGAGCTTGGTGGGGATCACTATGGGGAGGCAGCTATATATATACTGTGGCCCACTGTAGTGCCCCCTCCCATGAGTGGATGTGTTCAAAAGACAAAAAATATAACTTTAGAAAACAGAAAGTGCAAAGCCTGCAGCCTTTTATCGACACCAAACCACAGACACTCAAAGCCCTTCCATTTTGGGCTTGTCCCAGATCTCTGCAGGAGGAAACTTTCTCAAGATCTGCACCAATGCTGCCCTCCTCCTGGATACTCGGTGCCCCCCAGCTGGCAGCCCAGCATTGGCCATAAGCCTCATCTTAGAGCAACCCCCCAACCCCTGCCCCTGCCCAGGACTCAACCTTCTAGTTGATTGGTTGGTTTGGTAGCATTAGATTTCATGGCTGCTCCCCAGGTCCCTGGATTCCACCCCAAACAGGAAAATGTCTCACAGGTGCTGCTGAGGTCCCTGCTTGAAGGTGGGATGGAAATAGGAAGGCTCTGGAGTTCTAGTGTCCCTGGCTGACCATCTGGGTGGACTTCATTCATGCACTCTGAGCCATCCCACTTGCAGGAGATAGTCAAACTGTGCCCGTGGCTCAAGGTCGGTGGGAGGACTCAGAAAGATAAGGCGCATGGCACTTGTCATGCATAAGGAGCTCCAGAAGTACTACCCCTCCTCCTTTAAAGGGAGCCAGGTGATAGGAACAGGCTAATTCTCGCCCTTCAGGGTCAACAATTAGTGCCCCCTTATTCAGGGATGAGTGGCCTCACACCTCTGGCACACGATGCGTGGGCCTCATTCACTTCCCAAACCACAGAGCTGCACCATGAGGGCTGGCACCTGTCCTCAGGCCTTAGGTCAGAGCTCCCCTGGAATTTTCTTCCTCCCTTCAGCTCCTTCCTGTGATGTGATTGACAAGCGTTTCTCTGGGAAGCAGATCTGGGACAGCAATGTCACAGCCTCGGAAAACAGTGTCTTGTTTAAATTGCTTTCGTATTTTTTTTTTCCATTTTTGAATTTAAAGAAAACAGAAGCCTAAACCCTACAGTGAAAGATTCATTATATAATTTACTGCACTTGCCATTTTAAGTGGTAATTTAATACAACCACCGTGCAAGTCACACTTATGACAAAAATTTTCCTGGCACCTCACCAGAGCCCATGCACCTGTGAGAAGCCACCCCTCCTGGGAAGAGAGTGGTGCTATGTCTCTGAAAGATGGTGTCTGTGTGACAGGAGAAGCCACAAGCTCTTGAATATTTTCCTGCCCAGTCAAAAACCAATAGTAGACACACAGTGGTCTAATGACTTTGCAACTCCATGGAGATTAATTTACCTTTAGGGGTAAAATACAGAGACATTCAGAGCAAAAACCAAATGTCTCTGTTTTAAAGGTAGCCTGAAGCCTTAGCAGTGCTGTGTGTGCATAAGATTCTAGTTCAAGGGAATTTGAAGAGGAGTTTGTGATCTGTGGGATTTAATGACTTTTCATTCCCTCATTGGCTTGCCAAAATTTGCAGCACCATTATTTCTTTGCAGAGTTTGGGTTAAGCATGTCACTATTGTTATCAACAAAGAAACTAAGTGGATGTTGTTCTTACTTGGATGCATTAATTGCATTCTGTATTACTATGACTGCTACTACTATTTCATCGGACATTAAATCTTCAGGAAACATCTTGATATGTTCTTAAAAAGTTATGGTAAAATAGATAATACCTAAAATTTACCATTTTGACCATTTTTTGTGTGTACAGTTCAACAGCACTAGGCACATCTGTATTGTACTATTTGTGAGACTTTCACTTCATCCTATCACACCCCAAGTCTGGAGTCACCCAAAGGGTCATAGCAAGATCTTGTTGGCTAATTGATAGGACTGTTCTGCCCATTCCAATTCTATCAGGATATTGCACCTTTATCTCTCGGGAGTTTCTCCTCCATTCAAAGTAATTACTGTCATGAAGATTCGTCAAAGAACTAGGAATGGAACCACCATTTGACCCAGTTATCCCAATCCTCACCATATACCCCAAAGATTTTAAGTAAGTATACTACAACGACACAGCCACATCAATGTTTATAGCAGCACAATTTACAATAGTTAAGCAATGAAAGCAACTTAGTTGCTATTCAACAGATAAAATGATGAAGAAATTGTTTTATACACACACACACACACATACACACAATGGAATATTATTCAGACATAAAGAAGAATGACTTTATGACATTTGCCAGTAAATGGTTGAATCTGGAGAGCATCATGCTAGGTGAAATAAATCAGTCCCTTAAAACCAAAGGTTGAATATTTTTGCTGATATGTGGAGGGGGAGAAGAGAAGTTCAGTAGATTAGACAAAGGGGAATGAAAAGAAGAGAGGGGGTAGGAATAGGAAAGACAGTAGAATAATCTAACATAATTTGCCTATGTACACATATGAAAATACCTAAGTGAACCCCATCATCATGCCCACTCAGAAGAATGGGGTTCTTATTAGAATAAGATATATCCTACGCTTGTATAATTTTATCAAAATTGATCCTACTGTCATAAATAACTAAGAAGAACCAATAAAATAAACTTAAAAAGTAATTACTATAAAACTCTTTTATTTTAGCCAATACCCACAGATGCGTAGGTAGTGTTTTTTCTGAAGTTCACAGTCACTCTTCTTTACACAAAGACGATAAAGAAGAAAAGCTATGAAAGGGGCAGCACTGTGCTCCTCCAGTTCTAAGCAATGTATAGATGTCGCTCATTTACTGTTTACAAGTCTCCTCCCCGTAGTGCTTTATCTCTATGTAACAGATGAGGAAACTGTGGCCCAGACAGGGTAATCCATGGCTGGGATCCAACTCCATGTTCAGATGAATGCAGAATCCAATATGGTACATCGCCTGAGAGAAGGGGAACTTGGAAAAATGGGGAGGGTCTAGGAGGGTGATGGGAGGGTAAATGGGTGAGGGAGAGAGAGCAGTCTCCCTGTCCAGGAGGAATCAACATCAACTCTGCCCCTAACAGTGCTTAGAGGGGTTGGCCAGTCTGCGTTCTTAAAGAGAGAACTCCCGCAAAAAGCTCTCCGCCTTGGCCCCTGCTTTTCTGCCTTGGGAGTCTAATTACAGACATTACGGATTAATTTGATCACTCGCATTCTCCTGCTCACACAGTCACTGAGAGCTGTAGGCAGAGTTTGTGATTCTGCCTTAAATTAAAATGCCAACTATTTGTCAAGACAGATTTTCTTAACCAACCATCTCCAAGTATTGGAATGTCTCAGTCGAGTTGAAAATGCTTCCCTGGGGAGTTACCATGGCAACCCCTGTCTGCAGAATGGCAGGATCAGATCCTTAAAAGAGACTTCCAAGTTGTGTGGCCACTTTCAGCCACAGGCCCACACTGGGTGTTGCTCTGGGTCGCTATCCTGAGGATCCAGGAGGAAGCCCGGAAGGTCCTGAGGACGCGAGAAGCTTCTCCCCCAGCTCGAGCGGATGTGCCGTGTCTTCATCAGGTTGTGCTGATTTTCTTCTGTCTTTCCTCTGTCTTCCAGGCTCAAGGTCAGACATTGAAAGGTAGATTTACTTTTTATACAAACAGACGAACATGCAAGTTACCGACCAGGGAACTGCCTCAATAAAGGCAAATAAAATGTGACAGAGACATTTGAAGGTTTGAAAACTGGTTTTTAGACCATTTGTAAGAGCGTTCAATGATTGTGTGTGGGATTTTGTTTTGTTTTCCTCAGGAATGGAATGGAAGTGGAAGGCCGAGAGGTTTGCCATGTAAAATTTGACATGAGCAAGTTTTAAAGTTAGATCCACTCCTGCAAGTCAATCCTGTGCCAGCAAGATGACAAGCAACGTACCTTTAAAAGATGTCCAAGCCTAGTTACGTGTGCACGCAGGCTTTTGTGAATGTGTGTAGAAAAGATCTGTAAATGTCTTTTACAGATTGGATTGGTCTTTTCTTGTCCTATCTGGAAGATCTGGTCCCATTGTTATCTTCATTGGTCATATCCACAGGAAAATTCCTGAAAAGTCCACTCGCCTCCTTCGTCCCTCCCTTCTGCCTGATCTCTCTGGTCATCACAGTCTGGGAGAGCAGAAATAATGTGGATTCCTTCACTAAGAAACTCAGGAAGCTCATGGCCACGGACCCCCAACCTCTTGGAAATTCAGTCTAAGGCTGGTGCATCCGTTTCTTCGGGCAGCCCTGACAAAGAGCCACACACTCGATGAGTTAACAGAACAAAAATGTGTTCCCTTTCAGATCTCAGGTCCAGAAGTCCAAAAGCCAGGGTCGCCAGGACTGGTCCCTTCTGGAGGCTCTAAGGGAGGGTCCCGTCCATCTGTCTCTCCTCACTTCCAGTGGCTCCTGGAGTCTATGACAGTCTTCGCCTTGCTGGTGTAGGGTTCCGGTCCCTGCCTCCTCGTCACGTGGTCTTCTCCCTGGGTGTGTCTGTGTGTCTCCTCTTCTTACAAGGACACTAGTCCTATTGGGTCAGGGGCTACCCTAAGCCAGGACGACCTCATTTTAACTTGATTACATTGTAAAGATCCTACTTCTAAATCAGGTCATAGGCACATGTGGGGAGGAAGGGAGGTTAGGACTCTTGTTATATCATTTTGGGGAGACACAAATCAAACCCCAACATTTGGATTCCTCCTGAGACAAGGGATTTAAATGCAAATAATTTCTTCATGAGGAGATGCAAGGAAACACGGGGAGGTCATTGAGGAAAGTGTTAGAGTTTCTTCAGTGTGACAAAACACCTGAGGAAAACATCTCATCTGAGGAAAGATTTATTTTGGGCTCATGGTTTCAGAGGTTTCGGTCCATGGTCAACTGGCTTGATTGTTTTGGGGCCTGAGGTGAGGCAGAACATCATGGTGGTGGGAGTCTATGACAGAGGAAGCTGTTGGCTCTTGGCAACTAAGGAAGGAGAGAGAGAAAGAGGGGGAGGTAGGGGTCAGGGACAAGATAGAGTCCCCAAGGGCAGGCCCCCAAGAACCCATCCCCTTTAACTAGGTCCTTCTTTCTAAGCTTCCATTCAAATTATTACTCCCGCTGTGGGTTAATTCACTGATCTTCCCAAATGTACCGCCTCTGAACATTGCTGCGCTGGGGACCAAGCCTTCAGCACATGAGCCTTTCAGATCCAAACCATAACAGAAAATGAGCAAGAACATAAAAGAAAGCTAAGAAAGAGGGGCCATGAGCAAGGTACCCACGTGGGCAATTGGGCTCATGCCTCTGGGTCCCCCAGAGCCAGTAAGTATAGAATGCATCTCAGAGTCACCCCACCTGGGCAAGTTGGGCATTTGTTTTCTGTCAATGGCTGAAGGCTGCTGGAGTCAGAGTTTCCAGCCTGGACAGGAAACTGAGCTGAACCACCTAAAAATGCCCTTGGGACAGAGCTACAGGTGGGGGCTAGAGGAAGCTAGGCACAAGGGGATGACAAGGGCCAAGTGTCTGCTACGTCCTCGAATTAACGGGGCTTTCTTTTGGGTTGAGAATAAGAGAGATTAATCAAAAAGAATCTCAACTCCTTTTCAAACATTGTCAGATAACGACTTGATAAATTTTGAGTGAAAAAGATATTTTATTTCAAAATCATTTTCTTCCAGTGTGTCCCAGCTCTAGAGAGTCACGGCTATTTTAAAATCGGGAATGATGTTACCTGAGGACAAGTTAAATAATCATCTTGTCCCTGTGTTCTACCTTTCCATCTTCCTCCAGTTTGATTTTCAGTTCTTTGCCAACCCCCTCCCTCTTCCCATCCTGCTAAATTCCCATTTAATCTTTGAGACAAAAAATCACACCTCCCCCAGTGTCTCTTAGTTTGCCCACTGCCGCCCGGCGCCTGGCATGAAGTCATTAGCCCATAAATGTTTGACGAGTGAATAAGTAAGTATATGAATGAAAGAATGAATATGATCGCTGGTGCTCCAGGTTGGCTCATTGCCTCCCTCCAAAGAGTCAGCGTGACACCGCCATCCCATGGCAGTCTGTCTGTGGCTCCAGCATCTTGCACGCGACAGCTCTGTGGGCCACCATCCCAGTGCTCCTTGGGGCAAGAATAGGAGAAGGGTGATGTTCTTTTCCGGTGATAGACCTTTTCCCTTTTTCTGGATTTCTGCAGAAACTGAGGAATATCTGAAACACTGGAGGGTCTAATTACCCAATCTTAGCATCATGAATTCATCAGCGTGTCTATGAAGTTCAGTGCTACTACCAGCTCCACAAGGAATGTCACCCTCAATTTCCTCTTCGTTACTATTATCCGTATTAGCATTGCTGTCTGCACCCACAGCGTTTGTGCTTTTTATACGTAGAACCTCAGGAGTTATTTTCCTTGGATATGGAGATGAAGTAACAGAAACTTTTAAGCTTACAACTTCAAATCTATTACAAAAGTATATATTTTTTCACATCATTTTTTTAACATTCAACAACAATTTAGTAAATATTGATTGCAGGACTACTTGCCCTGAGAATACAGTAGCATAAGACTCAGTTCCCCAGGAATATCCACAGTGGCTTTATTTACAATAGACAAAAGGTGAAAACAACCCACGTGTTCATCACAGACGAATAAATAAACAAGGTGTGGCACGTGCATGCTATAAAATGTCACTCAGCCATAAGGGGTGGGGGGTAAAATCCTGATACATACCACGACATGGATGTACTTAGAAAAGGCCATTCACAAAAAGTCATAGGCTGTAGAATTCCATTTATGTGAAATATCCAGCATAGGAAATCCCTGGAGTCAGAATACAGAATCAGGAAGCGGGGAACCTAGAAAGTGATTAGATTAGCAGGTAAAGGTGCTGAAAACTTTTTGGAACTAGGCAGAGGTGGTGGTGGCCCAACAACAGGAAGTGCTAAAAGGACACCGAATGTGCACTTTAAAATAGTCGTTTTTACATTTTTACGTTTTACCTAAATAAATTTTATTTTAAAAAAATACCCAATTCTTTTTCCACATGGTCCATATTTCCTAAGTTTCTCAAGTTGTACAGCACCCACAGAATCTATAATGTGGAAAGGGAGACAGACACCAGTCTGGGGACGGGGACAGTAGCTCACATTGCTGAGAATGTCCAAGTAGAAAAGCACATGGAAAGGACCAACAGGTAAGAGCTAGAGTGGGAATAGGGAGAACTTAGGCCCCGTGGTGGGAATGCATTGTGGCCTCACCTTTAATAGGATTTCCCCCCTTTTTTCTCTTAAACTTTATATATATATATATATATATATATATATATACACACACACACACACACACACACACACATATTTATAATATATTATTTCACACAGACACCTTGAACATAGTTACTGGCCATTTGTTCAGGTGTCACTGGAAAGGCCACTGCATGAACAATGTTTCTTCTTATGGTGTGATTGTTCTTGATGTGCCACCCTGTGTATATATACACGTACATACACTTACATGTGCTTATATATGTATAACACACACACACATATATTTAAATATTCTGACTCTGTAGTCACAGGCAGAGAGACACAAGGATGAATGAGATGCAGACCAGCCCGGCCCCCCACTCCCACTCTCTCTGGCTTATCTTCCCATGGGGGAAAGAGACCTGTCCCCAAACAACTGAAAAATGTAGTAGAACAAGAGAAGCCCTGAGGAGGGCCACATCAGCTCTGCGCAAGTCCAGGAGCAGGAGGGGAATAGTCTCCTTTCAGAAGGAGGAGTTGCTATCCACTCCTATGTGATCCTAGGGCTCCATGCCCCATGTTTTGTCCCTAAAGGGGACAGATCTCTTCCCCCCATTAGAAGGTAAGTGTTATTGGATCCCATCAGGAAAAGATGCCAGTTAGGCATGTGGCAAATTGTTTTTCAATTAGATCAGCAACCTGCTGAGGATTAAGACCATGTTCAAAGTGCTGGCTGGTCTGGCCTCTTGCTTTTCCCTCCCCGGAAGTTGCCCATCTGGCTTCCACACTCCCTGAGGTTGCCTGTTGGGTGGGGGGAGGCACTGGGGAGAGGGAAACTTTTTTTCTGGGTTCTGACTCTGTACCGGGCAAGAAGCTTTACCTACAGTATCTCTTGCAGTTATCCTTTGAAACAGGGATTGGATCATCCTTCCTCTGCAGGTGAGGTCCTGGAAGGTTATGAGATTCGTCCCAATCCACAGTCAGCTCAGAATTTGAACCAGGCACCATCCAACAGCACACGCTCAGCTCTGAGTACCTCACCCAACAACCTCCCTATTTGACTAGGGATCAATGCTAATCCACATAAACTTTAATAAGGACAGGCCCTCTGCCTGCGAACATACAAGGAAAATTTGGTATCAAGCTGAAAACTTGAAGGTCAATAGGTACAATACCATGCACAAAGTGCCCTCTGGACAACCCAGGCTGACTTACTTGAGACCTCAGTTCACCTGCCTGCAATAGGATCCAACTACTAAAACACACAAGGGCGAAGTTGCTTTGGATCAGAAGCCGATTGTCAGGGGCAGATAAAAGAGGACAAATCCAGTCTACAGGCATGCTATGTTTGGCTCTGTAATTTTTTTTTTCAATTAAAAAAAAATGGTTGATTTCAGAACAATATTTAAAACTTAGGAGACTTCGCATAAAATACAGATTTCTGCCTCCTCTTGACAAGCCACACTGTGTTCCTGAATATTCACCAGGAGGTGGGCTGCAGCACTCTAGCTGGACAGGCTCTACACTCAGGCCCTGCCTGGCTCCCTATGGCCTTGACCACTGCCTGAAGCAGTGTCCTCAGCACACAGCTGAAAACTGCAAGGTGTTTGATGAAGAAGGAGCAAATTATATGCAGACTCAAGTTCTGTGATGAAAAGGCCAGAATTGGCATTTTAAAAATTCATCGTCTTCTAATAATAAAACTGTATTTACAGAGAGCCGTGCTTCAGAGAGCACCAGGCTTTGTGCAAACATGACTGGGGAATGCTCACAACTGAGACTTGGGGGAGCGAGAAGGTGACTCAGACGGGGTCTCCACAGGTAAAAGAAACAGGCATAAAGAAAAAACAGCCTGCCTTAGGCAGGGCTCCTAGCATCAAAGACTTACAATGTCAATTCAACAAAAAAAGTCTTTGCAGAGCACTCATGAGCAACAGACACCAGAAGCCCAGACCTGCTCATCCTTCTCCCTTCACCCAGAGACCACCTGCTCTGTAAAGCAATTTATAATTGTTTGACAGAGCCAGTCCTCTCTCCCTACTGGGCTGCCCACTCTAAGCCAGGAAGGAATGCTTTTGTTAGGGACATCTCTATTTTCCTGACCCTGTGTTACAGCATTCCAGCCGCCGCCCCCCCCCCCCCCTTAATGACTGATTCTTTGCAGAGCACTTAGTGTGCTATCTCACTGTGAGCTTTGACATACTGCCCAGTGGACTGGGCTCTGCCCTTCTCTGTCCTTCAGACCAGGCTGCCTGTGGAGGATCCGGCACATGCCTCTCTGCTCTCAGCCTCACTCACTTGTTCATGTCAATCCAACCTTCTCCATCTCTTTTGCAGCCAAGGAATAAGAGATTGAGCATGGGCCAGATTCGGTGGAGCATGCCTATAATCCTAGCAAACAGCCTGGCCCTTTTTGGAAGGGCATAGTGGTCTAGCTCTGTGCTGATGTGTTGGGCAGGTTCATGACATAAGAGGAGACTGAGCATCTAGGCTATGACTTGCAATTCAGCTTCTTTTTTTTAATATTTATATTTTTGTTGTAGTTGGACACAATAACTTTATTTTATTAATTTATTTTTATGTGGTGCTGAGGATAGAACCCAGGGCCTCACACTCTACCGCTGAGCCACAACCAGCCCTCAATTCAGCTTTTTATCAATAATCAAGTTTGATATTTTAATCTCCAACTGACAAACTTGGCAATATATCTCTTTACTGGTTTTGTACTCTGAGAATGGAGACAGAAATGTGGTTTTTTTCTAGGACCCTAGAAAGATCTCTTTATTGGTTCTATCTGCATGACTTGACTAGCAGAGTGCCAGGTATGCAGTAGGTGCTCATTATCAGTTGAGTAGTGAATTTGTCATATATTCTGGGGTGGGAGGCCCTACTTTCCTCCCCTACTTTGGAAATGTGCAAAGCTCCCAGCCCACTGTTATTGCAACCCTTCCCAGGCAGGAGTAGGCTGGGATAGGCCAGGTGAAGCCCCAAGCTTCATGGCTGAGGGTCTCCTATCTTTGGAAAGTTATGTGTGACATGCACTACTTATTCCAGCTTGCAATGCCCAAGGCAAAGACCTCTAAGCATATTTCTATTAGAAAAACAAAATCTACATGAATTTGTTGAAGTTTAATTCTTATTTCAGGGATGGAAATAACTGTTCACGTTTTTTGTTGGTTGGTTGGTTGGTTGGTTGGTTGGTTTTAAATAGTCCCTATCTGTCTAAATAGCAGCTGATGTTGAACACAGGACTGTGACCAGACCTTAGAACATGAGACTCCTCATTTCGTCCGCTTCTGTCATCAACAGAATTGGGAAAAGAGAAATAAGAGGAGCCATTCCCAGCCCTTGCTGTAAAGAGAGGAGAAATCCTGTGGCAAATGTCATTTGAGGGTGGGAGCTCAGGTGTACATTTTTGCTGCCCAGAGAGAGGTGATAATTGAGGCTGAACAGCTTAATGCAAGCCCCAGGAGAGATGTTCTTTAAGGCATAAAAATGAAAATAATAAGGGGAATGTGATAGACATCTCAAGATACCCACTCATGGGGTAGAGGAGCAGAATGTGAAAAATTTTCCAAGAACATAAATAGCAAATAGCATGAAATTAACAATCAGCCGACAGAGTATCCCATAATAATTGCACATTTCTCTTGTCTTGGTGCTGTAGTGGGATTCACAATTTAAATCTTCCAGTCCATGCAAAGAATATTTTTTCTTTTCCTCTGCCATGATTTGGACTTTTTCCCATTATGTTCTGTGGGGTGACCTTGGAGGAAGGGTGCCCGAGGGCAAGCAGAGCTGAGCTTCACTGCCGGTGTCAGGCACACCAGGGTCCAGGAGCTGGAGGTGGTAGGCTGCTTCATTGGGAAAAAAAAGTCCACAAAATTGAGGTCCCACTGAGTAAGTGTGGCTATTAGGCTACATTCCTGTGGCTTCCTTCTCTTTTTGTCGCAACCCAGTGATTTGAGAGGTAGAATAGCTAATGATTGGGGACTCAGCATCTAAGCCACGCCCTCCAATTCAGCTTTTTATCAATATTTGTCCTACCTCCAACATTTTCTTTTTTGTACTAGGAATTCTACAAAATCCCCACAGATGGATGCTCTACCACTGAGTCTCATTCCGCAGTCTCATTCCCCACTCCCTTTTTGAGACAGGGTCTCACTAAGTTGCTGAGGTTGCTCTTGAATTTGTAATCCTCCTGCCTCAGACACCCAAGTTCCTGGGGTCACAGGTGTGAGCCACCTTACCCAGTTTCAGTGTTGAGCAAATGCCTCAGTTTTTCTGTTTGTAAAATGAGGATAATAGGGTCCATTATCTCATCAATTGTGGTGCAAATTAAATAAATAAATACCATATGCCACAACCTGAGAACATTTTGTCACCTTGTGGTGAGTCTGGAAATTTCATCTTTTCCCTCTCGTCCAAGATGTATGCATCCCTTTGGAAGGGAAAATTCAGGAAGCCTTAAGCATCAAGATAATAGCATGGATTGTTTCCTAGTGTCCTATCTATCCCAGAAGGCAGGCCCCTTCTGTGATGGGACACAGGTAACCCTGGGGTGGAAACCGGTAACATAATACCATGGTAAAACTTGGTTGGCTGTTTCCAGTTAATTGAGCTATTTTGTATTCCAGGTACAAGTTAATCCTCCCAACAATCTTCTGAGATAGATATATTGTTATATTTCTCTCTTTGCACAGGAGCGAACTGAGGCCCAGAGGGTTATATAACTGGCTTCATGTCACAAACCTAGTAAGTTTGGTCAGATCTGGCCCTGCTAGGAGCATGCACTGTGTTTATGTCTCTGTGCTTTCTCCCTCCACACCCTGACTGCATTCCCAGCCTAACTGAGGACTGCACAGTGGGTAAGAGGAGAGCCTGTGGAGACAGCAAGGACCTCAGGGGCTGGCCCCCCTGGGTCACATCCTCCCACCTGGGCTGTGATCCTGGGGAAGTGACCGAACTACTCTCTGCTTCTAAGGCCCCATCTGTAAAATAGAGATACGATTCGTGCCCACTTGGTAGGGATGTCATGAGGATTAAATGAGCTAATTACAGAATGTGCTTACATGCCAGCTGGGCATGGATTAAGCCTTCAATAGATGTTGGCTCTTATGATCATTATGGGATTCGTCCTTTCAACTGGAGCATTCCTGAAGGGAGAAAGAGAGAAAGGAGCAACGGGGGAAGCAGGAAGGGAGAGGGCAAGAGGCCCCCATGATCCTAAGCACTCAGTTATCAGATCTTAGCCACTGTTTTTCAGAGATACATGAGAGTAGTGGCTTGACTCTGCTAAAAGAAATGAAACTAGTGCCTGTGGTCACCAGACTGAACAGCTAATCATGGCTCTCCATCTGTGATAATCAAGTAGAGAGAGATGCTAAGAACAGAGAACTTCTTAGGTAAAAATGGAACAAGCATTAGCCACAAATGCTTGCAAGGGACATTACAAACTGCTGTGCCTCAGGCGTGAATCAGGCAACGTCATACTGAGATTTTCTTTTTTTTAAGTGTTCAAGGCCAAACCTCAAATGTTCTAAAAACAAGGATCCAGGATAGAATACAGTCTATAATAAAGGTACAGCCAATGAACTCTCTTGGAGGTTCTGATGAGGCATTGAAGTTATCACTCAGTTCAGAAGACTATCCTGTGATTTTAGCTGCTAATTCAGTGACTAAATCTCTCTGTTTCGGTCACTTTTGTATATTTTCACTTGTTTTTTTTTTTTTTTGTACCAGGGATTGAGCTCAGGGGCACTCAACCACTGAGCCACATCCTCAGCCCTATTTTGTGTTTTATTTAGAGACAAGGTCTCACTAAGTTGCTTAGTGCCTTGCTTTTTGATGAGGCTGGCTTTCAACTCTTGATCCTCCTGCCTCAGCCTCCTGAGCCGCTGGAATCACAGGTGTGCATTTTGTCAGTTTTTATTTCCCTCTTGTCCTGGTCTGTTGGGGCTGCTATAACAAAATACCATACACTGGGTAATTGATAAACACCAGAAATGCATTGCTCATAGATCTGGAGGCTGGAAACCAGCATATTCAGTGTTTGGTGAGGATCTGTTCCTTGGAGAAGGCATATTCTTTGTGTCCTCACATGGAGAGAAGGACTAACAAGTGCCTTCAAGTTTCTTTTCTTCAGTACTAACCCCATGAGTAAAGGCTATATCCTTGTGACCTAATTATTCCCAAAGGTCCAACCTTTTAATACCATCACATTGAGGATAAGATTTCAACTTGGAAATTTTGGAGAGATACAAATATTCAGACAAAAACACCAACAAGTCTAGGATCCCTTGCAGTTATTTTATTTTCCTGTATTTCCTCTCATCTGCTGTGAGTCTGAGCCTGGACATCTGGGGAAATTAGCTGCCAGGTTTCTCTTGCTGCTCTCCCTTGGGGGCAGAATGCCCTCCTCCCTCCTTATCCCACTGCAAGGTCACGGTGATACTGTCCAATATGGCTATGGTGGTGCCAACCTGACCAGTGGCTTCCCAGGTATCCCTGCATCTTGGCCTCTGCTGACTGGACCAAAGGAAGGCGCTGACTACAGCCGTCTGGCCTATAGAGGTGGGCTGCCCTGGTCTAATTCCTTTGCTCAGAAACTGAAACTAAGAAAGATAGAAACCACACGTTTACCCATCTGGAGCAAGAGCAATGGCTGAAAGGTCCTCTAGTGAAGGCAGGTTGGGGAGACCCTTGGTGGGGGAAGGCTCCTGCAGGTGATGTGGTGGAAAGAACCAGAGGTGAGGTGGGCGGCCACACCCGAGCGCAATGGAGCTCCAGAATGTAGCATCAGCTCCACCGCAGGCTGCAGAGTCCAGCACGTTTCCAGGTGAGTCCAGATGTGCTTTGCCCAATTATGGCTCCATGTGACCCCTCAGGACAAGCCCTGATGTGACAATCCTGGCTGAATGGACCTTGTATACTACAGCCAAATGAGCCTCATCCCGATACTCACTGCAGCACAGGGGAAAGTGGTATCATCATTCCTACATCTAGAAAACTCTGGAGGTGAGAAGATGGCCCTCCCAACCCTCTGTGGAGTCTTGTCTTGTCTGCCTGGTGCTCTTCTTCAAGATGCCTTACAAGTTCAGGTCCTGACGTTGCAGTAAGTCAGCCTGGCCTGGACCCTGGGCTTGAGGTGGGGCTGATGATTGTCAGTCCCGCTCTCAGGGTGTGTGTGTGTGTGTGTGTGTGTGTGTGTGTGTGTGAGAGAGAGAGAGAGAGAGAGAGAGAGAGAGAGAGAGAGAGAGAGAGGCTGTCAATCTGGGACCAGTTAGTTCTAAAATTGCTCACTGGGGCTGGCATCTATATAGCCATCAGCAGATATTGATTGAGTCCTTCCAATGCACAAGTCATTGGACTAGAGGCTGAGTGTAAATTAAAGATAAAATATTCAGGCAACTTTTGCTCTAGATTTATAATTCTGAAAATAATACATGTATATGTACTAGAAATCAAAATAAACGGTGATAACAGTCACACAAAAGAGTAAAAATAAAATGCCATGAGCATTCAGAGCAAGAACTAATTACTCAACTACTACTTCTTTTTTTTTTTTGGTATAGGGGATTGAACCAGGCACACTTAACCACTGAGCCACATCCCCACCTCTTTTTTATATTTTATTTAGAGACAGCGGTCTCCTGAGTTGCTCAGAGCCTCACTGAGTTGCTGAGGCTGACTTTGAACACATAATCATCCTGCCTCTCAAGCTGCTGGGATTATAGGCAGGCACCACTGCACCCAGCACTTCCTTCTGGATGGATTAAGGGAAATGTTAAGGCTAAGATGGATTTGCTTTGTTCTTAGGGTGCTGGGAATGGAATCAAGGGCCTTGCACCTGCTAGGCAAGCACTATGCCACTGAGCACCCCACCCCCAGTCCTGAGATGACATTTTATTTGGGCCTTGATCACGGGGTCGGATTAGAAGGCTGGTAAACAGGAGGCAACTAGCAGTTCCTGTTTAGCTGAAGAGTAAAAAGCAAGGACCCAAGTCAAGGTGGAGAGAGAGATGAAAGGCAAATCAGGTGATGAAAGACACAGTGAAGCAGAATTTGGGCTCTACTCTGAAGGCAAGTGTTATCAATGGAGGTTTTGAAAAGGATAATGGAAAGCAGAGCCAGCCCTTAGAAGAATCATTAAAAACTATAGCAGGGAGGATGCCCTAGTGGAATGTAAGGAGCTTTCCTTCTCTCACTGAGCTGAGCTGGGGGTCACAGCTTCCCCACCCGAGGCAGCCTGGGATGCCTCTGTTCCTTCCACTGGGGTCTGAGCAGCCCTACCACAGGTGCTTTCCCCTCAATGATTAACTCCTTTTTCTTCCTGCCCCCTCCACTATAAAACATTGCCAAATGGATTTAATTCAAATTCTATGTAATAAAAACATAAAGTAAGGCAAAATAAACGGGGATGCTTTAAGTAACGTGCTCTGGCACCTCATAAAAGCCTCTTAAATTGATTACCTAAGAACGCATGGCGTAGACTCCAGAAAAGGGCTCTGGGATGGGCACTCTGGCAGAGGCCCAAAGTGGAGCTGTGCTGCGGTTGCCGCAATCATAATTCTTCCTCATATCTTGTTTCGTGCTTAAAATGCAAGGCCCTGCCCAATGACTTTTTCTTCCCCAACCGGAGCATATATTTGAAAATCAAAAATCCACAGTCCTCAGCGATTCAAGACGGCTCTAAACAGGCTCGTCATATGGGCGTCTTTGCTACTAAAATCTTGAGGTCTATTTTCCGATGATTGAGGAAAACAGGTGTGTAGAAGAGTTACCTTAGAGGATGGGAAAGACCTGTTTTGGGCCAACTCTGGCAACCTGGTGGGACTCCTTGGGGTAGCATTTGAAGGCTGATAAGAAGGACATATCAATAAGAAATAGTTCCTATTTAGCTGAAGAGTAAAAAGCGCACAAAGAAAGAAGCTGATGTTCATGGTACCTAGCCCTAGTTCTGGTACTTAGCCCTAGTCCTGGTACTTAGCCCTAGTCCTGGTTACTCAGTGTAGATGAAAATGATGCCACTATTCTGTGACTGGAAAACCCCTCCCAAGATGGAAAAGGATTCTTTCCCATTCTCCTCAGGGGTCTTCTCTCATCTGCTTGATCCCCCAGGATGCTGGCCCTGCTCAGACCCCTGACATCAGAGCAAGTCAGCTTGACCATGGCTCTTGATGAGGGACGGGGCTGTCCAATAGGACCAGGAGGAAATCCGTGTGTTCTGCTGAGTGGTAAAAGGACCCCCTGAATGCCAAAAGATTGCTTGAAGAGGGGGATGTTTGTCTGGGCTTAGGAATCATTTATGGCCTAAGAGGTAGAAGCCGGGTGTTAAACCACCAGAAAAGGCCCAATGAGGAGGCTGGTGATGTGTTTTCCATGAAGTGCAGACAGGGGCTGGTAAGACAATGAGGAGACCAGAAATGACTTCACGGTCAACTGTACCCACACACTCGCCAGGAGCCCATGGGCCTTTCTAAGTATATCCATCTCTGGTTCACATCTTGGAAGACAGAGCCAGTCCTTACAGCTAAACAAGGAGGCTTTCTATTTACAAAACTCTTTCTAGAATTTTCCCCAGAGAATAAGATTCTACTAATAAACCTCAAACTCTTCTCTGTCTCCCCATTTCTTTTCTCCTTCCTTCCTTTCTTCTTTCCTCAGTCTCTCTCCCTCTCCCTCCCTCCTCCCCTCTCACCCCCCTTTCCCACATCAACCGGGAGTCTACCAAATACCACCCTGCTAAGTGCAGGGTTCAGCATTGAATGAGGTGCTGGCCTACCCAAATCTCTCACTCAGTTCAGTCGGAGAGTTCTTGACCAGACACACACATCAGAGTCACCTAGAGCACTTAAAAATAAGAGTCCTGGTTCCCATCCAGACTAGAGCACTTAAAAATAAGAGTCCTGGTTCCCATCCAGAATTTTCAAGGGTGCAGCCTAAGAATAGGTATTTTGAAAAAGAAAAAAAATCTTCCATGTGGCTTTGTTATGTCACCACCCTCCTGTTGAGAGAAATAGTTAAAACAGTCCATGATAAAGTGCAGGGTATAAATACATATCTATGTCAGCAAGGAGGGAACTACTAATTCAGTTGTTGGGAGTGGGTTGGTGGTCAGGGGGGAAAAAAAGGTCATAGGGGTAATGATTAAACCGGGTCTTGAAGTTAGATAAATAGGAGTTTGCTGTAGGGTTATACCCAGGTGGAAGCTGGATGAGATAGGAGAGTCCTTTAGACGATATGTACACAGGAAAAGAAAACCACCTAGCAGAGACTCCACGCAGCTCTGCACAGTGGGATGAATGAGCCAACAGGGAGTGCTTTGAGGCATGGCCGGAGGGGTGGCCAGGGCCAAAATGATGGCTCTAGTGGGTCTTGCCAACTTATTTGTATGTTTTTCATGCAAACCATAAGACAATGTTGAAGAGTTTCAAAGAGAGCATAATAAAATCACGTCTACATTTGAGAATAAACTCCTCGGGGCAGGGCCCACGTTAGGAGATGAAGCAAGTGACATCAGCTAGGGACATTAATTCAAAGACAGACTCAGCATCTCTCCTGGCCCTAATTGTAAGGACAAGATGGCTTTGTAGTTCACACAGGCAGGATTTGTCAGACCCTTTGCAAATGTGCCCTAGTTCTTCAATTTCCTGGTGTTCTCATGGAAATGTAGTTAACTCTCCTTTTCTATCACCCCGTTACTCCATCAACCACAGGCTCTTGATGTGAGAAAGTGGTCTTTAAGCCTTAGTCGAATGCTCCCTGATTTCTAATCCCAGGTCCTGAAGATCTCAGCAGACAGGATGACAGCACAGAGGCGGGTTCCCTGAGCCTGCCCGCTGCTTCATTTCCTGTTTAGCATTCACCTAGCATTTGTTGATCAATTCTGTCAGGTAATAGCAATAGAAACAATCAGTGCCTTCACTTCATGCAGAAGATGTTTTCAAAGGAGCACAAACTTTCATTTCATGGTTAAATCAAGAACAGCCCATTAAATTGTCTTGTCTTGTAACACATCCCTTACTTTATGTTCTTTACCCCCCAAACATACAGGATTGATCCAGAAAAACTGAGAAAATTCTGAAAGAAAAACTGAGAAGAATTCTCACAGGAGAGCACGCGTTGTTCCTAAGTGTAGTTATTAAACAGTTGGAAGATAATGTTCAAGTCCAGTGCTTACCTAGATCCAAGAAATCTGCTTGACTGTGCTTCAGAAAGCTGCATGACCTAAAAAATAAGCAAATATAAGAAAGAATAAGTTCAAAACTTCAAATGAATGACATAAAAGCAATCTCTATGAAAAAGATTCAAATGGAAAAGCAGATTTGTTTAAAAGCCAACTACAGAACAAAGCAACTAATATGCTATGGATTACATGTTGTGATTGAAGATTATGCACTAATGCTTTCAAGAGGGGCAACAGAATAGGGCTTGGTGGCACATGCCTGTAATCCAAGCTACTGAGGCAGGGCACTGAGGCAGGAGGATTGCAAGTTCCAGGTCAGCCTCCACAACGTAAGAGATCATCTCTCAAAAAAGGGGGTGACTGGGGACATAGCTCAGTAACAAAGCACCCCTGAGATCAATTCTCAGTGCCAGGGGTGAAAGGAAGTGGCAATAGATATGGAGGTGCTTATAATACATACTGGATTTATTAATTGGTATCTCAGTTATTTTTGTACTCAAGTTGCTTGTCAAATAACTTTTTTTTACCTTGACGAATATCAAAAAGCACTGAAAGTGGACTAAAAACTGTCTGGAGACTGAAATTAGGCTCATCAGCCCAAACTGTGATTTCTATGCCTAAAAAGTGATGGACTCATCAGAGGTCAGAGAAAGCCACCAACCCCTAGAGAAGCCATTGACACTTCACCATTGTCAGATCATGTGGAAATTTTAATTCTGTTTACCAAAGATACACACAGAAATGGACTGCACCATGATTAAGACCTGTAATGGTAAAATTGTGAAATTTATAGCCTCATAAAATGGTTTGTATAAAATGCAAATTTCCCAGCTGGGTGGGCCGGCCCGGGAGGCCTCGTTGGGTTCTTGCCTGAGCTCATTATCACTTGAGTTCAGCATGGGCACTGGGTTTCTTTTTCTTTTTTTTTTTTTTTTCCTTTTCAAAAAAGGCAGCATGTTGTTCTTAAGTAGCTTCTTTGATTATCTTCTGAGCATTGGGATGGCCTCTTCAAATGGTGAACAGCTGTGTAAGGCAAACGCATAAGCAAAAAGTATGTTAATTCCAGGGGTACATTAGGGCAATTTTATACATTCTTGTGACGAAGTAGTCCATCCAAGGTTTTGTGAATTAATGTTATCGGTAGGCAAGAGGCACCACGAAGATCACATGTCCACAGACAAAAGATTAGAGGAGGCGTAGGAAATTGTAAGATGAGGGAAAGTGGAAATTCAGAAAATAAAAGGTAGGGGCGAGGTTAGCAATCTAAGAAAAAGAGAGAGGGAAATAGACCTCTCCCTGAGATCTCCGACTGCTAGTCCCATCTTTTAATCAGTGGACAATCCATACATATTCATAGGCACTGACCCAATGCCAGACACCTAGGAATGAGGAGGAACAAATGGGGTAACTGTTTGGGGGTAACTGCCCAGTTGCAGTTTCCTCTCCAGGAATGATCCCTGCCCTCAGCTCCAATGAGGGGCAGGTGTGGTGACCTGCGTGTGTTTCATGACCATCCAGACTTCTAGTCATGGCAGAGTGGACTGATGTCCAATTTGATGGTGGCAGATGATCAGTTTCTATCCTAAGAATTTGAAATAAAAGACACTGAAACTCTGTTGAAAGTGGGTGCTGGACCTGCATCACATAGTTGGGGTCATTTGGAAATGCATGGAGTACAGATACTCCTCAACTTACATTGGAGTTATGACCCCATAAATCCACTGACAAGCACACAGTGCACCGAACCTATGGATCGTCATAACTGAGCACAGTCCACTGGGAAGCACCAGGACGGAGGTTGTCCTGGCATTCTCTGGGCAGGGCCAGGGGTATCGAAATATCCAGCAATGCACAGGGACATAAACTCAGCAAAGAATCGTTCCATCCAAGCAACCAATCTGCTCCCACTGGAATACATAAATTCTACGGGAGGATTGGTTTTGTGTAGGGGACACAGACATGGAGAGAAAGCTGTTGGAGAGAAAGAAGAGAGAGTGACACAAAGATGAGGGCCACCACATGTCCCCGAGGGATGAAACTGTTCTATGCACCCTTCTGCAGATATCTGAAGGCCTGGTGATACCTCCGACTCTTGCTTCTGTGAGATGTCCCTATGCCGTTCCAGCAGGACACTTTCGTCTAACTTGATCTGGTTTGATTTGGATTCTGTTTCCTGCAACTAAATAAGTCCAGGAGAAATATAAAAGAAGGTGAAAGGAGGGACAAGAAAAATAAAACTAGTCTAGAAGCCTTCTACTAAAGCTCCACATACCTTTCCTACAGGCCTCTTACTTCCCAAGCCAGTTCTGTCTCCCAGACTCTGACACTTTCTCATATCTGGGAAATCTGTAAATCTTAGAGTTACTGTAAATTCACTCAGGAAAATTACCTTGTACTTGTTAATTAGCCCATGCAAGAAATAGATTTAAGCAAAGAGATTTTTAAGACATTTTAAGAAACCTATAATTTAAGGAATTTTTAGATAATGAAGGCTACATCTGCCTAAGAACCTCGGGAACAATCACATCACCACAAACCATCTTGTGATCACTAGACTGATATCCTCCCCAAATGCCTTCCCATGCTGACCCCTTACCAAATTTCCCTTAAAAGAAGAGCCTGAGACCTGCAAAGTCTCACTCTCGAGATGTCCTGCATTCTCCCTTGAATGTATTATCTGCTTTCCTAAATTAAAAAAAAAAAAAAATCCTAAATAAACCCCTGTGTCTCAGCTGACTTGCTCTTAAATTCATTTCTGATATGTTTGTCAGGGACCCCACTTTGTCTGAGTTGGGCAGTACCCTACTCCAGGAAATCCTCTGACCTCTTTCAGTGGCACAGACTGACAAAAACATAGGCCACGACCTCTTCTCTAATGACCTTAGAATTCAGCTGAGAGGCAGGACAGCAGGTGAACAAAACCAAGCATTAGCACAACCTACCTTGACAAACGTGGTGGGTTCCAGCCACGGGGTTCCTTGTCGGTCTGTGCTTTCCTAAAGGTAGCCTTGTAAGGACATCTCCTCCACGTGTTTTGTTAAACAAAAAATAAAATAAAATGCTCCCCTAAAGTATGGGACTCATGATAGAAAGAAGGAAAGATAGGTTGGGAACTGTTTGTATTGTTTGGTTTTGGTTTGAGACAGAGGCCCAAGTCATACCTAGGTAAGAGGCAAAGCCAATGCTAAAACGCTGTAGGTACGCCTTCCCCCTCTGCTGTCCCCGCTCTTACATTTGATGGCTCCTTGGACATGCAGCTCTTTCTGGAAAAACAAGTATGTTTTCATCTTCTCCTCCCATCCAATAAAAATAGCATTTTAATGTACCCTACAAACAATAGCATGAGTTTTCAACCTAGATGATCTTTATGAAATAAAGCTTTAGGTGGGCTCTATTTCATAGAAGAACATCAAGTGAGAAAATAGGCATTGCTTTGTCATGAAAATCTGAGCTTACATGAGAAGAACCATTATGGAGACAACTTCCCAATGCTTCCACCAAGAACTGGATAGTAGACTTTGACAGAGCTCAGTGGGCCCCACATGTAAGGTCACAATTGATGGAGATGGTTTTCATTTAAACCTGCTGCAGAATTAATTATTCATGACCCCCCCCACACACACACACGCATACACACAATCATCTCAAAAGTATCCCAGTATGGATGGCATGGTCCCCATACAACCTGTAGACTCCAGGTTACTCTCCACTGATTCAGAACCAGGCACAAGCTGGAAGGCTTGGTGAAGAAAGGATCTTGGGCCCTGGAAGCAGCTGGCCACATCTTCATCCGATTATTAAGAAACCTGTGTTCTGCATGGAGAAAGCCTTGCACTGTGCTGGGGGCTAGAGGAGCATCAGAAGCATCCAGCCATTGAAGGCCCCAAATCTGTGATGCTTGGGGCCTACACTTGAAAGCAAAATAGACAAAGATTCCTCCCCTCATGGATTTAGCAGGACGAGATAGAGAATGAACCAGATACATTAAGTAAGCATGCATTGTATATTAGAAGGTGATAAATTTCATGGAAAATTAAAGAAAAATCAGGAGATGATGAGGATGGTCGGTTGGAGAGATTCAGGATCAAGGGGTCAACCAGGTGGTAGGGAGGCCTCAGTGAGAGGGTTTTATGTCATTAAGCATTAACTCATTGGACTGTCCTGCTTTGCCACCTGCATGATGGTAATTTCCACAGTGCTTCTCAAGTTTTAATGACCATACAGATCCCCAGGGTGTTGTTAAAGTGGAGATTCTGGTGCAGGAGGGCTAGGTGGGGCTGAATCCCTATATATCTAACAAGCTCCAAGGGAATTTGCTGGTCACTGATAGTTGAGGGTCTACCCGTCAGGGGTCACGCATTTCCCTAAGCATCCAGCACCTTGCTGGATTTGAACAAGTGCTCCGTAAATCTCTGTTGACTAAAGTCACTGAGAGAAGTGACGGACATAGGAGATGTCAAGCAGTACTAATGAATAGCTCAGCTATGATGATTGACTGTCTTAATGGATTCCTTTCAGAAGCAGGGCCTCATCACAATTATGTTCGTTGGCACTTCACTATAATAACATTTAAACCATACAGAATTAATTTAGTTTTAAATGGGGATGTCATTACCGCTCCTGAAAGATTTCTTGTCCTGGAATTTTTAATGAATTCATCATGAATTTAAATTTGTTCTATCTACAGCCTCAGGGCTAGCCCCTGTGCTTAGAAAATGACCCATCTAGTATAATTTGATGGGTGCAGGAATGGACCATCTGCTCAAAAATACTTTCTGCCCTGACTCCAGAACATTCACCATCAGAGTTTCACTTCATAAATCAACAAATAATTTGATGGATAATCCAAGTCAGTAAATATTTACAAAATACTTACAATATGCCAAGAACTGTGGATTCTGGAGAGATGAATGACACAGTTCCTGCCTGCAAGGACCTCTCAGCCTGGTGTAAAGTTAGGAAACAGATATTTAAAGATGTGTGGGTGATACAAGGCTATTTGTTAGAAGCCCTCACTTCTGTGCAAAGCAGCTTGCTTGCGATTACTAGAGAGCTTCACAGGGGAGAGAGGGTGTAAGGAAATCCTCCAAGCCTGTGGGGACAGCCCCGGGGTGCTAGCTGTATGCTTGCTGACTGGGCACCTTCCAAGGAACACTGCTAATTCACACTCTAAGCCTGTTTCCTTATCTGCAAAAGGGTGTTAAACACCTCCTCCCTGTGTAGATCTGAGATTTATGGAAATAGAGTATCAAAGCTCTTAGGCTACCTCTCTTTGTACAGTGCCCGGAGGGGAGGACATAAGGCAAGTGTTAGTTCCCATCCCCTGGGGATCTTCTTGAGTGAAATAAGTTGTGAGCATTACACACCGAACACTTGCCAAGCGCTGGTCAGATGTTAGAGATAAGCCAACAAATGGAGCTGTGGTCCCATCCACACAGTTCTGCAGGTCACCCAGAGAAGTAAAACCTCATGGCCTGCTCAAGGTGGGGACAGACATCAGGACAGGACCTGAAGGGCCAGGCTGAACCCAAGTGGAGGGTCAGAGAAGCCTCCTGGGGAGGGGGCATTTGCGTCTCCTCTGGAGGACAGGCATTGGCTGAGAGGAGGCCGAGGGCATTTCAAGAGAGGGCACAATACAGCCATAGGCCAGAAGCCAAGGAAAGCAGGGCAGTGTGGATGGCCAGGGGCAAGGACCAACTGGGAGGGATTTTCATCATCTCCTAGAGAGATGGTTAGGATCCAAGGTTACCAGTGGAAGAGAGGAGGGAGAAAGAAATGGGCACAGGAGCCACCAAAAGGAGAGGAGACAAGATGCTTGAAATCAGAGATGCGTCTGGTCTCAGCCCTGTTCCTGGAGACAAGTCTTTAACAGAATAGGAGCTGTGAGGAGAGCCACCTTGGGCAGGTGATCATGGTCTGACCTTTAGACCAGCTGGGGGTTTGCAGGGACTTCCAAGAGGGAACACCAGGCTCCCTCTGGGTAGGACGGGCCTGCAACCCGTAATGTGCTACATCCATGCTTCTTGCTCGTACAAGATTTTTTGCAAGGGAGAAAAGTTGGGAGCACAGAGGTGGGGTGTTTGAATGTACTTTAAGGAGGACAGGAAAGCTCTGTCCCAGGTGTACCAGGTGTGGGTATGCAGGCAGAGTGAGGCGCCTCCCTCCTGGCTGAGCCCAAGTGCAGCTCCACCCCTGGCTTCTGCTGGGTACCGCGTCACTCCCAGCTCCTCTCAGGAAAGATGAGCCTCCCCACTGTGCTCAGAGCCTACCTCTCCTCACCAGGACCTGCTGATCTGACTTGGCGGGGGGTCTTAGGTTTCACCCTCATTCTTGCTTTCTTCTCTGTGGGAAAGAATGATCTATAGTACTCTACCTTCAAAAATAGCACCAAGTCCTGGCTGGGGATGAAACTCAGTGACAGAGCACTGGCCTGGCATGTGTGAGACCCTTGGTTTGATGCCCAGCACTACAAAAGCAATAAGAATGAACAAACAAACAACAAATCACACCCCCCCCAAAACAACAACAAACCAAAGCAAGCCTTCCCAAACCCACCACTCTTTGAGTTGCCGTTCTCTCTCTCTTCACCCCTTTACTGCTAAACATCTTAAAAGATGTCATCCCTTACTCCTGCTTCCTCATCCTGGGCTCATCCCCTTTTTAAAAGCAACTTTTTCTGTTTCCATGATTATAAGTATGACTCATAAATACTCCAGACATTTTGGTAAACACAGAAAAATATTTTTTGAATTACCTGTAAGCCCACAATGCAGATAAAACCATTGACTACTGATGTCTTAGTTGGTTTCCCTTTCGGTCTTTATATCTGTGGGATCAGACAGATCGACGGTAGGCAGTGGATGGATGGATGAATGATGGATGGATGGATGAATGGATGAGCCAAAATTTGTAAAATAAAAAAATTGGGATAGATCTACCTACTCTACCCAATTTTTATTTTGCAAATTTTGGCTCATCCTGAGTAGAATGTTTTCTACTCTGAAATTTAGTTTAACATGATATTTTGATCCTAGGTGATTAAATATTCATAATAATGGACAACAGTAACAGCTAAATAATCATTCATGTTTGATATCCTATGTTGGATATTTAGGTGTTCTTATTTTCTTGAGATTATAAATAGTGATATAAACAGCCATATGCCTGCAACTTTGTCTATATGCCATGCAGGTAGAAATAAAACCCTGAGACAAAAAGCATGAATATTTTTAAAGTTTACAATATGTGGTCACTAAAGTGCTTTAGTTTATGCAGTCATCCATTGGTATCCTAGGGGGCTTTGTTCCAGGACACCTTGGATCACAAACTGCATGTACCCAAGTCCTTCATATAACATGATGTCATATTTTAATTTTTTTATTTGTTCTTTTTAGTTATACATCACAGTGGAATGTATTTTGACATATCATACATACATGGAGTATAACTTCCCATTCTTATGGTTGTACATGAAGTGGAGTTACACTGGTCGAGAATTCATATAAGAACATGGGAAAGTTATGTCCTATTCATTCTATTGTCTTTATGATGTCATATTTATATATAACTATGCACACTGTCCCAGATGTGTTAAATCATGTCTAGATTCCTTATAATATCTGATACATTGTAAATGCTTTATAATTAGTTGTTATAGTATACTGTTCAGGAAATAATGACAAGGAAAAAAGTCTGTGCATATTCAGTACTTTATTTTTAGAATATTTTATATCTCAGAATATTTTATATAAGAATCCACAGATGATGAGGATGCCACAGATGCAGAGGGATGACCTTACTCTGAGCTGTTTGAAGGACATCCTACCAAGCCTGGTTATCACCCTTCATTCCCGTCTTAACTCTTTTCAATCTATCTTTTCTCTTTTTGACTACGGTAAAATTGCCCCTCTCCAAGTTCTCGGGTGATTTCCTAATTCTTGAATCTGAAAGGCCCCCTTTGCTGCCTTCTCTGTCTCTGCAATGTCTGGTGGCCCCACCTGCCCCCAAAGCCCTCCGCTTCCTTAGTGTCCACGACTCTCCATTGCTCCTCTTTCCCTACAACTTCTCTTATCACTCCTCTCCTCACCTGAGCTCCTTGTGGACACCCTCTGCTGGGTCCCACTCCTTGTTCTTTACTGAATGCATGAATGGCTCACCAAGAGGCAGAAGAGGCTTCTGCTGCCCTGCAGGAGTCAGGCGCATCATAAATAAGCACATGGGTTCTACAGAGGCCAGGAGAATCACCAAGGAGTACAGTGACCTAGGGGGCCGCTTTGGAGGGAGGAGTGGGCTTGGCCAAGGCAACGAGATGCACGAGATGAAGAAAGAAGATGTGACATCCTTCCCCAGGGCTCCAGGGCTGGCTCAGTCTTAGGAGTCACCTTGATTGGACCCCTGAGAGGCCACACACTGGTGCTGACCACTGATGCCCTCTGGGCTGGATCACTTGCTCCTGCATGGTCCCTTCCAATCCCACTGTCACCACAGCAAAAGTAGACAGGGTAGCCTGGCAGAGGACAAGCTGCTCAGCCACAGCAAGACCACAGGCAATTCAGAAGAGTCTGGAACTGTGTTTTCATGTTGTATGTTCGATGGCCTCACCTCCCAGGCCCTAGTTTGCTCTGTTTCTGGCTCAGGATCAAGCCTCACCTTGCTCAGCTCAGTTTTCAATCCACAGATACAAAAATAATACAACCACATCAACCATTCCCAGGAACTCTAGGAAGTCCACAGCATGTTCCTATTAGGACATTGGGGACAGCAACTCTGACTGAATGTAGAACTGAGGTGGGAGGTCAAGGTCCTCTGTTTTCCCTCCTTCCCATGACCTGCAGCATTTTTATGCCAGAAGAGACCATCGCTTGGAAAGCAGTTACTGTCATCCTTAGGAAAAACAAGAGGCTTCAACATCTTAATGAAAAAAAAGTTATGGGTGTGATCTCAGTCTGAGGGCACAGCCCTGCGGTGGGGGTGGGATATTAACCCTTCTGCATCTGTGCCAGTACGGCGAGATCTGACATTTGTGGAGCTGGTGTTTGTGCCTTGACCCACAGCAAAAACTGGGAGCTGGAGTCGGTCCTGAGTAAGGATGGTGATGTGCCTTCCTCTGCCTCTTAACAAGTGGTTGTTTTTACTGGGAGGATTACATTCTTGGGAGAATTGTGAAGGTCTCAGGATAGCTCTCTCACAAATATGAGAGCTATACGTATGTAGACTTTGTTCTGATTTGTTTTTTGGCATTACTGGGGATTGAACCCAGGGGGGCTGTACCTCTGAGCCACATTCCCAGCCCTTTTTTGAGACAGATTTTATTTTGAGACAGTCTCACTAAGTTGCATGATTGACCTTAAACTTGAGATCCTTCTGCCTCAGCCTCTGGAGTGCCTGGGACTACAGGTGTGTGTCACTGTACCCAGCCTCTATATACTTTTTTTTTTGTGGTACTGGGGATTAAACCCAAAGGCACTCAACCCCTGAGCCACTTCCCAGCCCTATTGTGTATTTTATGTAGAGACAGGGTCTCACTGAGTTGCTTAGTGCCTCACCGTTGTTGAGGCTGGCTTTGAACTTGCAATCCTCCTGCCTCAGCTTTCCGACTCTTTATACATTTAATAAGGTATTTATATTTTATTCGTTGATTCAAAAAAATACTTGAGTGCCAACAATTGCCACAGACAGTTCTAGATGCTGGGACAGAAAAGGTGCCAGCCCTGCTTACATAGATTTAGAAGAGATCAAATGAACAAGGACATAAGTGAGGAAGATAAATTTAGACTGTTACATGCAGAAAACACCACGAGGTGAAAGAGTGACTGTGGGAGGGAGGAGCCACTACATACAGGTGGCCAGGCTCTCTGGGCAGGTGGCTTTGGGTGAGAAGCCAGCCAAGCTATGCAGCCTCCTCCCCTCTCTGTACTACAACCTCCTCATCCTATGAAGTGAAGGGGACTGGTCCTTTCAGCTCCTCAGGTGTTGGATTTCCACACATGTAGGGAAGGAGGTGACTTTGGCCTCTTCCACTGGTGGCTTCAGAACAATAAGCCCCAAGGCAGAGATCTGTATCAATCCTCTTTTGGAGGACACTGGTGAGGTTTTGAGGAGATTCGGTTCTGTTAAACAATTCTTACGTGATCAATAAGGCTTAAAATCTTTGGGAAACAATTTAATGTTTCCTTAAAGAATTAAGCATAGAATTACCCATTCGCCAGCAATCCCACTTCTGGGTGTAACCCCAAAAGAATTGAAAGCAGTGATGCAAAAGGAACCATGTTTGTGTCAGCACTGGTCACGGAAACCAAGAGGTGGAGCAAACCTAAACGTCCATCAGATCATCAAAATGTGGTGTGTATATATATAATGGAATACCAATCAGCCTTAAGAAGGAACAAAATTCGAGCTGGATGTGATGGTGCACACCTGTAATCCCAGTGGCTTGGGAGGCTGACGCAGGAGGATCACAAGTTCAAAGCTAGTCTCAGCAACTTACAGAGAACCTGAGCAATCTCGAAATATTTTTTAAAAGGTGGGGGTGGGGATGTGGCTCAGTGGTTAAGTGCCCCTGGGTTCAATCCTGGTACCAAAAGAAAAAAAAAAAAAGAAGGAACAAAATTCTGGCACAAGGTATAACATAGAAGGAGCTTGAAGATGTTACGCTGAGTGAGATAAGCCCAACACTCAAGGACGAATGTCTTTTGACTCTACTTACATAGGAACCTAGAATGGCAGATTCATAGAGATAGAAGGTAGAATAAAGGTTGCCGTGGGCTGGGGAGGAGAGAGCGGGGAGTTACTGTTCCATGGTCCAGAGTTCCTGTTAGAGGTGCTGAGGATGGGTGTAGGTGACGGTTGTACAACAATGTGAATTTGCTTAATGCCACCAAACTGTGCACTCAAAAAAAATGGTTGAAATGATGGATATAGGTATATTTTGCCACAATTAAAATTAAAAAAAAAAATTCCAAGGGAGAAAGATCAAGCCAGGAAAAGCTCACTCTGAAAGTTACTTAAAATAGACCCAGTGGTATGTGGAGGCAGGAGAATGAATCCAAGTCTCTGCAGCTCCCACCAGCCTCTGAGGCAGCCTCTTAATTCCACAGCTCTGACTGTCACCTCCATGACCTTGTGGACCCCAGCAGAGAAGAAAAGGGCTGGCTGGAGTCCTTCCTCCACCTGGAGAGGGGCTGGGGAGGGAGACAAAGCAGGAAATGACCACCTACATACCGTGGCTCTCAGGAGAGGAAATCAGCCAGTCATGGAACAGAAAGTGTGGATCCTGCTGGGAGGCGGATGGACAGAGCTCAGAGACGGACAGAGAGAGGAGGCAGGTGCAGGACCTGGCTCTGGCTGTGCCTGCCCTTGTCCTGCTCTCATCCAGAGTTACTGCTTTTGTGATGAGTTGCCCTGTCCCCTGAAGAAGCAAGGGTTCCTTAGGCACCAAGCGGCTCCTCCTGGTGAGTGGCACGTCCCCATTCCCAGTAAGAGCTTGGCCATGATTTCCCTGTACCTGGAGGAAATAAAAGAAGAGGGACCCAGAAAACAGGGCCTGCCTGGGAAGGAAAACCTCTGTGTCAGTGGAAACTGCCAGGCTCTGTAGGGAACCAGGACTCGCGGTAATATCATCCGCTGAGCCTCATGTACTTCACCTGTAAAATGGGGCCGTTGCGCCAAGTTTGGTAGTTCCCTGTTTCTAGCTAAGCAGCAGGCCTCTAGCTGCCCTTGCCCTCTTGCTCAGATGTCAGTCTTGGTTGGAACTGATTTGTACACATGGGCAGGATCCCAGGTACTTTGCTCCACCTTGGCCTTCAGGGGATTTAGAGTGACTTTCTCATTTATTCTTTCAACAATAATTGAGCGCTCTGATTGCAGGCACTACAGGCTCAACCCATGTAGCAGAGAATGAGAGACACACTGTCTACCCTCCTGGAGCCAATGGCTCAGCAAAGGACCAGACTCTAAACAGCTGATCACACACAGAAGGCGCTGAGTCTATAACACGTCTGTCTGAAAGGAGGTTTTTCCTGAGGCGTGAATTTCTATGACAGGAGTACCAGCCACCTTGGACTTTCTCTTCTTGCTTTTCTCCAAGTTCCAAATCCCTCCCTCATCTCTCCGGTGATGTCTGTAGACAGCTACTACCAATACTACTACCACTGCAGGGACACATCACTCTGTGTGAATTAACACCCCCCCAAGACCCAGGCTGTCAGTTTCTTTCATCTTCAAGTTACACGTGAAATGCAGCTACATCAAAAGAGGGTCTGAAGATTTCATTTAAATTAATTTTTTTAATAAATTTAAAAACTGAACCAATAGAAAATATTTTTATTGAACACATCCTAATTGTTTTGTTCAGACCACATTTTACTTTCTCTGTTGATAGTGTCTGGATTAGAAAGCACTGTAGGGGCTGGGGTTGTGGCTCAGTGGTAGAGCGCTTGCCTAGCACATGCGAGGCCTTGGGTTCGATCCTCAGCACCACATAAAAATAAATAAATAAAGGTATTGTGTCCAACTACAACTAAAAAATAAATTTTAAAAAAAAGCACTGTGTTAAGAGACGTTGAATTTCAAAGACAGCATAAAAAAACTGTATAATATCTCATTGATTGCTTTTATATTGATAATATGTTGATGTGATGATATTTTTAATAAATTGGATCAAATATGTTATTAATTTTTTTTTACTGCTTTTGGACTTCTTAAATGTAGCTACTAAAAAATCTAAAATTACATCTGTGGCTCCAATTGTATTTCTACTGGACAGCACTGACCTATAGTCTGCTGTGTGGGGAGAATGGGTGGAGGGGAATTATCTTGCTCTGTTTTTGCTACTATAACAGAATACCTGCGGTTGTGTAATTTAAAAGAACAGAAGTTTTATTTCTTAGTTTGGTAGTCTGGGAAGTCCAAGTTCGAGGGTTTTCACCTGGCAAGGATGGGCAAAGCGGGGGATGGGACCTAACTCATCCATTAATCTGGACCCCCTCTCATGATAATGGCATTAATCCATCAGTGAGGTCAACACCCTCGTGTCCAATCACCTCTTAAAGGCTGTATTTCTAACCCTCCTGCATTGGGAATTCAGTTTCGCACACATGGACTGTGAGAGACTCATTCAAACCAGAGCAAGAACCAAATCGTGTGAGATTTTCCAGCATCTGAATCTGTAGAAAGGTCAGGTCAGGTTTTCATTTCTTTCCTTCCTCTCTTTCCTGTTTCCCAAATGCCGTGCTCACAGCCTTCTGGAAGGTGTTGAGCTCTTGCCAGGTCTGAAGCAGCACATGTGAAGGGCTCCTGTCCCCTCCACCCCCATCCGGCTGAAGCCCTCTTTCTGTACTGAAGAAGGGATTCCTCACGGCCACCAAGGCAAGCCAGAGGCTGAGCTCCAGGGTCCAGGCATTGCCCACCTCCTTTGGAAAGGTGTGGATGACATCCCCTAAGGTCCTTCGAACTGGACGCCAGCCAGGGTGTCCCGATGGTTAGCAGCAGTTTAATGCATTAAGCGACTTTAGTCCCCTTATCTGAAGCCTGCAGACAGACTGTATGAGCACAGACTTAAACACCTTGTGAAATCCCAGCCCACCTGGGTGGGGGTGGCCATGGCTCCTGGAATGGACTTTGTAATGTGAGCCAGATCTGATGGGAGATAAAGAAAGGAGAAAAGCCACTGCAGGAAGACATCAGGGTCTGAGCAGATCCAGGATTTCAAGGTCCAAAGCTTATACAAATGTAAGAGATCTGCTTTAAGAAAATAATATATTTTTAAATTTTACAACAATATATGATTGTATGAGCACATTGTTAGGATCCCTTTGTGTCCTTGGAAGGAGCCTGTGAGGAAAGGACTATTCCAGCTTCACCAATGGCCTTGGGGACCCCAGACCAGCAGCATAGACAGCATCTGGGAACTTGTTAGAAATGCCAGTTCTCAGGCCCCAACTCTACTGGATCAGAAACTATACACAGGCCCAGAATCCTGAGTTTTGTGGGGCCCTCCCAGTTATTTCAAGGTCCACTCCAGTTTGAGAACCACTGATACAATGGTTAAAAGCATGGATAAGAAACACCTGAAGCAGAAGCCCGCTTTTGATGTTTATTATCTGGGTGACCATAGCCAATCACTCAATTGTTAAAAGCCTCAGTTTTACCACCTGTAACATGGGCAACAATAGAAGTGACCTGGAAAGATTGTTTTGTGGATTAAGTCATACAACATATGCAGTGCTAAGCCTGGTGCCTGGGTGTCACATGTGCTCGGTATAATACATATTGTTATTTTGCAGACAGCATACATGCAGTATCAGAGGGAGGGGGAGGGCAAATGGGGCAATAAGAGGAGATCTTTAGGCTCCATCACAAAGGAGTTCACATATAACCTTGACCCCTTTCCCCAAAGCCTACTGTGTGGCTACTATAGTTGGGATTTTAAATATCCATAAGGGTCCATGTGCTAATGGCTTGGTCCCCAGCTTAGCACTAGTTTTGGGGGCTGGAAACTTCAAGAGATGGGGCCTAGTGGGAGGTCTTCAGGTCATAAGGAGGAGTGCCCTTGAATGGAAGAGTGGACCTCAGCCCCTCCTCTTCATCTCTCTTTTAGTTTCCTGGTCATCATGAGTGGAACAGCTTTGCTCCACCTATAGTTCCCCATTGTGGAGCGCTATCTCACCACAGGCACAAAAGCAACAGAACAACCCAGTCATAGACTGATGCTCTCCAAACTGTGACCTGACATAGCCTTTTCTCTTTAGAAGTTGATTATCTCGAGGTATTTGTCATAGTAACAGAAAGCTGACCGACATAATGGTCCTCCACCTGGTCTGCCCTTCCAAACAGCGGGGAGGAGAGCCCCTTTCTTCCAGGTTGCCTTGCCATTGTTCCTCTTTATCAGGGATCTGGACCAATCTTCTAAATTGATAAAATTAGCATAACTAATGAGATTTTCCCTGTGGGGATTCAGAGACCTAAAAATACAGAGAGTTAGGGGCCCATCTCTAGAGGTCTATGATCCTATATTATATATACACTAAATTGTCAGGCCCTGTCATGGAACCACTGAAGTCTGGGCTTGGGGGTATTGGTTAAAAGCCCTTGAGGTACATGGTGCTTACTCAGAAATGGTGAAGCAGATAAACCAGGAATGAGAGCTGGATGGAGGGCTGTGTGCTGTATGGTCAACTGGTCAACCATCCTCTTTTGAATAAAGGGATTGAACTTTAGCAGATGTCTTCCAAACTCGGGGTCATATCCCAAATCAGTGCCTTCAATTTCAAGCCTGATGATGGCAAAGACTTAGATCTGGGATGGGGATGACTTTTAGCACCTTTCAAATCACATCACAAAATGCTTCCAAACTCTTCTTATCCATAAAAGGAACTCTGCAGAAATATTCATTTGAAAGACATTTACCATCTCTAAAGGCCTGCTTAGTGGCTGAAGATTGTCTAGTGCTGATAAAAGTATAAATGTGGTTAAATCAGAGAAACAGACAAGCCCGGGATGTGCGTATGACATATTAATTTTCAGCCTGTTTCTGTCACTGTCACTGAGCTTATGCAAGCTGCAACGTGTTTGTGTTGTATGTAGCTGTCACCCAGTTGCAATTTACAGGGTTCCCTGGAATCACACTCACGGTTGACTAGGGCAGAAAGAGATTCGCAGTGACAGCCTTTGTGGCTCTGGGCATCTCAGGTCCCTCTGATGATGTTACTGGGTTTGAAATCAGATTGGAAAGAAAACAAGAGCAAGAAATAACATCTCGCCCTGAGCAGAAATGTCGATGATCAGGACACACAAAGTAGGACGTTGCGGTGGACACGTGACTGTCGTGGGGTCTTCTCCAAGAGGATGACCACCCACCCCCTCTGGGTGTGTCAAGCAAATGGGGATTGGGGAATCACCTGGGAGCACAGGAGACCAGCCTGGGCGGCTGCCAGCCCAGGCTGAGCCCGGTTTATGGGAGGTTCAAATGCCAGGTGGTCTTCAGTCTAAGTAATGGCAAGACAGGAGAGAGGAGAGGAGTGGAGGCGAGAAGGGCCACCTCCCACCTCTTCACCCTCATCCTCTTAAAGGGGTGGGCTTCTGTGGCCTGAGAGTGCCCAGGGCCTTGGAACGCTGACATTTTGACAGTCCCTCTGGCCTCCCTGGACTCACATGTGCCTCCCTCATGTCCCTGATGTTTCTGTTTCCTGACATCATGGATGAGCCTCAGCACAGCAGCCCTGTCTGTGGATGTGTGAGTGCCCTCGGCCCAGCCTGTTACCCTGTCCCATAAGTGCCTTGAAAGCTGAGACCTGCCACTCTGGGCCAAGTGTGGTGTCAGGAGCTCACCCTACATGTGTTCCCCAGATATTTTTTGAGGGGCACATGGGAGAAGCCATGACCCATAAGTCCTGAGAGCCTCCCAGATGGAGGTCATTCAGCCATCCTCCGCCAGAGCCCCTTCCCAGGAGGACACCTGAACACTGAGCTGGAGCCCTGCCTGCAGGAGAAGAAAGGGGAGGGGGACTAGCTAAGGAGTGGCCAGCCACACGGGCCAGCAAGAGGCCGGGATGGCGCTGCTGCAGTGCAGCCACCCCTGCCTGTGCCCTTGACCCTGACTAAGTCACTTGACCTCCCAAGCACAGGTGGCCCACCCACTAATGCCCAGCTTACCAGCTGGAGAACAGAGGTGGCCTAATGTGGAAGTGCCACTAGAGCCTGCCTGAGCCTTGCCAACTCCCTTTTCTTCAGGTGCCCCTGGTAGTGGGATGCAGCTACTCAGTGCCAGCGGGCAGTTTCTGAGCAGGCCGGGGGGCTGATGGCCAGGGCAGGTGGCAGTCCCATGCAGAGACAAGGCAGACAGCCCCTGGCCACCCCTGGCTCTGTCTGTCCCCTCTCCTCCCCCTCCTCTTGCTGTGCTGCCTGCTCTTCCCCTGACCCTCTCTTACTTTTTCCCTCTCTTCAGATGGGGACTGGCAATAGGCAAAGGCTTGTAGCCTAGGGATCATGTTGATGTGTCTTATTAACTAATTTAATCTTGGTAAACTTTCCATTTTACAGGGTAAGTACAAGGGTTTGAGGAATGCCGCGGTTGGAATGTGGAGAGTTCCCAAAGGCCCAGTGTTGAGGACCAGGTTCCCAGAGTGTCGCTGTTGGGAAGGGGTGGAACCTTGAAGAGCTGGGGCCTAGCGGGAGGTCCTTCGGCCATTGGAGGTGGCCCTCAAAGGGATCCTGGGACCTGCCACCCCATGTGTTCTCTCTCTTTCTGCTTCCTGACTTAAGATGGGAGTGTTTGGTTTCTACATGGCCTGTCCGCCATCGCCACCCTCCACCCTCACCAGAACTGAGCCAGAATGGTCACCACGCCTTTGAACCTCAAAACTATGAGCTAAATAAACCTTTTCTCTTTATATACTTTTTTTGTTTTGGTTTTTTTTTTGGTTTTTTGCCTCAGGTGCTTCATTGTAGTAACACGATGACTAATGCAAGTCCCTTGCTCCTGGTCGCAGAGGTGCTAAGGGAAGAGGAGTCACACTCAGGCTGTGTGCATGGAAAGTCTGTGTTATTAAGCTCCGTATCCCATCACCTAAAGGCTCTCAAAGGGTGGCCTCTGGATCAGCAGCAGGGACATCACTCAGGAACGTATAGAAATGCAAATTGCAGCCCCCCCAACATCTATAGAATCTGAAACGCTGGGGTGGGGCCCAGCTCTCTGTACCTCCCCAGGTCCCCCATGGGATTCTGAGTCCACTAAAGTTTGAGAACCATGACACACAGCGGAATCTTCCAACAAGCCCCGTGTTTAATTTCCTTCAAGTCTGCATGAAATTGGCTCCAGCTGATAACATCTTGGTTTAAAGGTATTGGAAGGAAATTGATGGAAAATATTGACATGGACGTGAAGAAGGGCTGTCTGGGAAAGCCGAGGCCCAGGCTTGGTTCTGGTTGAGAGGAGACAAGAACCACAGGCGCCAGGGAGAAGCCCAGGTCTCAGATCGGCCCCTTTCTTGCTCCTCGCCTTTTGACCTGCTCAAGCAAAATGACTACTTAAAACTTCTATTAGATCGCTGTCTCCAAGGCAGGCCCGCGATCATTAATAATGCAGTTCCTCACAAAAAGCCTTGCGCTCACTTTATTTTGCTTCTTTCATTCTTTTTTACACACACACACACACATATACATATGTTTATTGTGCTTGACTTAACTTTGTATTTCTAAAACCTACTTCTGGAACTTTTTGGCAAAAAAGTTGGCACTTCTCAGAGTGGCCATGTATGGCTGCTCAGGCTGTGCACTGAACAATCCAGAGGAACACTTACAAATGCTGTCATGCACCTGGCCCCTTGAGTTGTGTGACACTGTGGCCCTGATGCTGGTGCTGTGCCTCCTACAACACCTAGAGCTGACTTCCTGCTGGCAGTGTTTCTTCTTCCTTCCTCCTTGGCCTCACTGTTTTGTCCATTCCCTGCCTTCCTTCCCACCCTTTCAAGGCTCTTCTACTTCAATTTTTGGCCCAGCCTAAAGGGCTGTGCCTTTCTGCCACCCCTTTCCCAGGGACCTCCCAGTCTGCACAGAATTGCAGACTGGGAGGTCCCTAGATTTCTAGGATGGGGAAGTGGGGATGGTGACTGCGACCCTGGCTGACCCGGCCACTCCGGCTCCCAGTGGTGAGCGAGTGGCTGGGAGAAGGGAGGGATGACTTCAGTGAGAAGAGCCACCCCCCACCCAAAAGCTTCCTCTCCCCCTGCAGTCTCCTCCGCACTTCCTCTGTGCACACTGGAGGGTTTTAAAGGATTCTGTTTGCTTTTGGACTTAGGAGAAACAGAGTAAATAAAAATATCAACTCTGGATATTACAGACGCTATTGACTGGCATTTCAGACTCTGCAGCCCCGTGCTCAGCGCTGGTGTCCTGTCCCGGGTCGGGGACTGACTGTCCCACGCGCTCCAGAAAGCAGGAGCTCGTCTCTAGGGTTTTCTCCAGGACAAGGTCACGGGGCCTCTTTTTAGAGAACCACGCTGCGTCACCCCAGCAGCTCAGGAGGCAGGTGGATCCCAAGTCCAAAGCCAACCTCAGCAACTCAGCAAAGCTCGGAGCAACTCAGGAGAGCCTGTCACAAAATAAAATATAAAAAGGGCTGGGCATGTGGATCCGTGGTCAAGCTCCCCTGGGTTCAAACCCTGGTACAAAAAGAAAAAGAAAATCACTCTGTAGCGTCACCCCCTCCCTCCCGGTATTCTCAAACACCAGCTCTTCCAGGGGAGGAAAAGCATCTGGCTTTGGGTTGGGCTCTGCCAGCCAGCGCTCTGTCCTTGAGCCGGTGTCCAGGCTCTCTGAGCCCGTGGTTTTCATTTAAGATTTTTCTTTTCACCTATAATGTGAAAACAACGTTAATAATTGTATTTATCTTGTGATGTTATTTTAAGCCTGCCAGTAAACTGTTTTTGAGAAGGGCCCGAGAGTAAATATTCTAGACTTGAGGGCACTGAGAGTCTGCAGCAAGCACTCAACGGTGCCCTTTCAGGAAAGCAGCTGTGACGGTGCAGGAAAGAATGGGGCTGGGTGAGTTCCAGTAACAAAAATAGGCCGCGAGCAGAACCTGGCCCACTGGCAGCCGTTCACCAGCTCCCGATCCAGCAGAAGGGGCAAGAAATGTATGTGAGAGTGAGGAGGTGACTGGGCCAGAGCCCAGGTGAGGTGGACACCCGGAGGCCTCACTTGGCACAGACTGGAACTGCCAATATGCAGGCCCCACTCACTTGTCAACCTCGGGGCTGCCCCAGGCTCAGGAGACCTGGACACGCCGGCCAGCCAGGACACCATGCTGCACCCTCCGCTGATGGACTGCGAGCTCAAAGCAAAGACAGTTTACAGTTGGCACCAAATGATCGAAGTGTGGGCACCAGCTGGTTCTAGCCTGGCTGGGAAAGTCAGCGCCACATCCGGAGGAGGCTGGATCAGTCCCTCCTGTTGGAGGAGGAGCCACCTTCTAGCCAGTCCACTTCAGGCCACTTAGAGGAGTCTTGGTCCTTTCCAGACAGTCCTGATTGCATACAGAGAAAATGACAAAGGCCATTCCATTGTCCCTAGGGGAGGCAGCGTGGAATCATGGAAGGACTGGGAGCTGTGGAGCCAGGCAGATCTGGCTCGAGTCCTGTTCCCACCCACCTGCGTCTAACTGCACCCTCAGTCAGGGAGAAGCAGCAGCCATCTTGGGGCCACAGAGGGGGCTAAAGAGGGAGGCCCCCCCCAAGCCCTGTTTGTCCTAGTTTGCTTGAGCCGTGCTGGTTATAATACTGGAAGGTGCAATAAACTGTCACTGAAGAAGGCCAGGTACCCCCACCCAAAAGACCCTTGCTGTCATTAGGCTTCCCTTCTTGTCAGAAAGACTTTTACAAAGAGGGTCAACAGGATATCAGCAAAAACGTCTGCAGAGAGCCTGGTGGTGCCACTCTCATGGCAGAGCTGGGTTTGCAGGCGAAACCTGGGCAAACTCGGTCCAGCCTGAAAAGTCCTCGGGTGTCAGCCGCTTCTGTCCGACACCACGGCCTCTTCTCCTCTAAGCATTGTGGGAGCTCTCACGGGCTCCACTTCAGCATGGACAGCTCGTTCTTCACGTAAGACCTAAGAATTCATGATCCTAGACGAAGGAGAACTGGAAAGGGGGACAGAGCGAGGAGGTGACATTGTCTACACACCAACAGGGCTCCTCTGGTCAGTGCCAGCACACTGTCCATTTCACCAGCAAATTGCATTAGTTGCATTTCACCCTGGAACTCAGGGATAAGGGACACTGGTCTCAGTCTTCAAGGACTTCACATTTAGTGGAAACGATCATGGACACTGTGGTGACTGATTTTATGTGCCAACTTGAATGGGTCATGGGATACCCAGATATTTAGGCAAGGATTATTCTGGGTGCTTATGTGAAGGTGTTTTGGGAGCATTTAACATTTAAATCGATAGAAAGAGCCAAGCAAAGAGCTCTTCCTAAAGAGGGTGGGCCTGGTCCTATCAGTGGAAGGATTCACTAGAACAAGGACTAACCCTCCCTGGGGTCAGAGAGAATCTCCCTGCCTGACGGCCTCGAGATGGGGCATTCCTCTCTGTTTCGACCTTCAGACTTGAACTGAATCAGTATCTCTTCCTGGGTCTTGAGCCTGCCTGCCCTCAGCCATAATCTATACCATCAGCTTCCCTGGTCTCCAATCGGCTGACTATCCATCCTGGGATTTGTCAGCCTTCATAATTTTCTGTCTTGGTCAATCAACATTGGTTCTGTTGTTCTGGGGAACCATAATTTATGAACTGAATATTTCATAGAATGAAGAAAGTGTCACAGTAGGGGGAAACGTAGGGCAGGGACAGCTTTTCATTGCTGTGACATAGAAGGCCTGGTGTGAACAACTTGGAGGAGGAAAGTTTTATTTTGACTCATTTCAGATGGTTCAATTCCTGATCAGTTGGCTCCTCTGCTCTGGGCTTGTGTGAGACTGAGCACCGTGGTGGGGGTGTAGGGGGAGCTGCTCAGCCCGTGGTAGCTGGGAGGCAGCAGGGGCAGGGCTGGGAAGGAGATAATGCCTTCCAGGGCTCTCCCCCAGGGATCTACTTCCCCCAACTAGGTCTCCCCTGGTCCATTCAGCTATGGGCCCATGGCTGAGGTCAGCGCCCTCATGATCCAGTCAATGACTAAAAGCCCACCCCTGAACCTTGCTGGATTGGGGACCCCACTTTCAATATGAGACTTTGGGGGAGGACATTCCAGATCCAAATCATAACACCAGAAGAAAAGAAGAAACAATGGAGGTTATGGCAAGAGGTGCATGGAATATTCTAGGCGGAGGAACAGCATGGACCTGAAGGGACATGTCTCAGCAGAAAAGAGACGACATTAGACGGTGGAACTGATGAGAGGGTAGTGAAGGGCAGAGGGGTGGAGAGAGAAGAGCCAACGAAGGAAGGCCAAGTACACGGGGGCCAAGAAGGGGAGTAGTTACCGGCACCCAGAGAAAGCTCTGGCTGTGGGGGAGCTGTGGCTGCAGGAGGTGAATGCCACCACTGCCACACATGGCCCCACAGAGGAGATGTGGAGAACAGCACCCTGACCTTTTCTCCTCCTTCCAATCTTTGCTTGTATCTCTCACTGGTGAAACACATCGGGAAGTCTTCGCAGGGAGACCTAAAAAGAGACCAACTCTGGAACCATAAGGTAGAGGACTACAGAAATGTGTGGCTACCAGAAGACAGGGAGGATGGAGGACCATGCCAGAGGCTGGCCACCGCAGTCCACCTGTGGCCCACCTTGAAGCTCATCCCTCTCACATGAAAACAAAGCCAAGGAAACTACTCAGCCCATTCCAAGGACCCCCAAAGTCTCATCCCATTACATCACACAAGTCACCTCCAAGACTGGAATCTGGTCACCTCTCCAGGTAAGGACAGTCATCATTGGTTGTTCCTGGAGAGCGTAACTCCTTTCAATTCAAACATGTGAACCACAGATGCAAGTTATTCAGTCCCTCCAAATACAACATATAATGACAAGACAGGCATAAAATGACACGCAGACACTCCTGTTCATATAGCGGGAAGTGGGAAACAGAAAACACAGGAGTCATGAGTCCATAGGAATTCTGAAATACACTTGGGTATGAGTTGGCAGTTCCTTGATAGGACTCATGGCCTGGGGATGATTCCCCCTGGCTCTTATCTTCACACTGCAAGTCATCTTCATTTTCTAGGAATGCAGTCTAGGTTTGCAACTGAGGATTGTCTTGTTTCCACTCTCTGCCTGTAGGAGTTGGGAGGCCAAAGACCCTTTTAAATTTTATATTCTGTTTGTACCGTTCATTCTCTGTGTTTCTTACAGTACTACTCCCTTAAAAACTTTGTGCGTCTCCTGTAAATATTACATGGATTCACGCCATTAATCAAAAGCTCCCTCTGCCACTCCCTGTGAAATAAGCCCTTCACTACTTTGTGCTTCAGTTGAGGAACAACCCTTGGTTTCATCCTAACCTATATTTTCATGGTGATACTGCAAATTCTACCTTTGCTTAGAAGTAATTTTCTTAATTTCTTAATTTTAGCTTTGTTGGCCATCGGAACTGGTGAGACTCTTTGAAACCTAACAATCTTGGCTCCTTTTTATATGCTAGTCCCTCCTTAATCTCTCACCTTTTATACTTGTTTTAAGTGGAAAGAAGAAAGCAAGCTTTACCTTTAGCTCTTGTCTTGGATTGTCTTAGTTGAATCATTCTGTCTTTATATAATGTACCCCAGGTGACAATATTGCTAAATTTTCTGCTGCACCATAACAAAAATTCCCTTTTCTTACCTTGCTTTTCTGCAAACCCTCACCTTTGGGCTCTTCAAAGGCCACAGGCTTTTCTACCAATAAATACTTTAAGCTCTTTTTGAAGTCCTCCCAGTTTCTGCCCAATCTCTACTTCCAAAGCCACCCCTACAATTTTAGTCGTTTTTCTTATGCTAGAACCCCTCTTCCAGAAACCAAAATCTGTGAATTTATTTCCATATAATAAATTACTTTTAAAATTTGTTGACTTGAACAGTACATATTTTTTAATCTTCGTTTCTGTGGGTCAGATGTCCAGGAGCAATTTCACTGGGTGTTTCACACATGCTAGGCAAGTATTCTACCCCTGAGCTACATCCCCAGCTTACAAGTTTAAGTTTTATGGTTTATGTTTTATATTATGACCCTCAGAAAACAACTGTGTGGCTGTTTTTGTTTTTGCTTTTTAAATCTGCATTCTAAGATTAAGAAACTAAGACTAAAAGTGGTGAGACCACCTCTAGGTCTAGCAGGAAAATTCTGGAGTCTACATTTAAACCCAGGTGATCTGAGTATAAGCTTGGCTCCTCCCACCTCATGCATGAACTTTTTCTATGTGCGTGCAAGTATACCTTCTACTGAGGAAGAAATCATTGGTTACCTTCTGTCATCCAGGACAGCTGCGGAGCTCGAGATGTACAGTGCACACGTTTTGCAGAACTTTGCAGAAAAGCAGCTTAAAGTGAGGAAGGGTAGAAGCTTCCCTCTCCCACTGGCCCTAGTTACCCTTTGTCCATTCTAGAACTCCCACTAGGGGAATCTAATTCTCATCTCAAGACGTTACTATAGATTGGGAGTGGGATGGCCTCAGAGGTAGAAAGGACACTGGGGCAACCAGGGCCTCTGTCAGAGACACACCAGCCTCAACGGGAGTTTCTTTACTATGACAAGCATAATCCAATCTGGCGAAGTCCTAAACAGAGCAAAAAGGCAGAGGGAAAGAACTTGCTCTTTTTGCTTGACTGTCTTTGAGCTGGAACATTGGACTTCTCCTGCCTTTGGACTTAGATTCAGAGTAAAACTTGCACGAGTGGCTCTTTTAGGTCTCTGTCTGGCTGGGTGCAGATTTTGGAACTTGACGGTCTCCCTAACTGTGTGATCCAATTCCTTATAATAAATCTCTATTTCTCTGAAAACCCAGGCTGATATAGGAAGCTAACATTTATTGAGCTCTTATTGGCCAGACACTGTGGGAAAGGCTCTCCAAGCAGTGCTAGTTAACTTCCTTCCACTCCAACAGATGAGGGAAGTACCATTATTATTCTCTCTGAGAGGTTAATGAGCTTTCCTCAGATCACCAAGAGAGTGAAAAGCAGAACTGGAACTCCAAGCTAAATCTGCCTAAGTCCAAAGTGAGTTATCCCACATCACTCTGGGCTCTCTAATTTACCAACGTCCTAGGCATCCGACACCATTAGAGCTGTCAACCACCTCTACCCTGCTCTTGCACGAAGTCCAGTTCATCCCTACAGCTCTCTGATCCTAACTTCCCTTCATCTCCATTCATTCATTCATTCATTCATTCAATAAGTGTTAAGCATGTGTTGGCCATTTACTGGGCACTGTGTGCAGTCATGAACCAATTGTGTGTGACACCTATCCTTTTGGAGCCCACAGGAAGGGGTCCTTCCTTCCAGAGAAGAAGATGATAATCGCATAGGCAAATACAGTCCATGTGATAACACACAGTAGGTACAGAGGACAGTGGCAGTAGGTACAGAGGACAGTGAAGCTCAGGGCTATTCAGAGCAGGAGCCACTGAAGGTGAAACATAGAGAGTCAGGAGCCAGTGAAAAGGCACAGACTTTTGACTCCCCTGAGTCGAGAGGCGACATGAATGTGTCTGAGCAACAGTTTGTTTGTGATGGTCTCAGACGCAACAGGCCCTTTTCTGTACACAGGTATTTTGTCAAAACCCCTTTTCAGTCGTATAATTTAGCTACACACATACTTTTTTAAACCAATGTAAAATCCCAATGATGATAAAAAAAGGGAAACAAAGGAAAAGTAGTTTATCTAAAATGATACACATTTCATACACAAGAGCTCAAGGTCAACCACACTAGAGTTTGAGTGAAGTGTGGCAGCAGACTGCACCCCGCACCCCAACCCCAGCCCAGTGGAATTGCAGTGAGAGTGACTGTCCTGTGTCATGCAGGCAACTCAAAACCACAGGCAGCACTGCCAACCGTGCTCTGAATGATGGACAATCTTGCCAACATTTCAGATGAAACAAAATGTAAATCATTCCTTGATTTATACAGCAGTTGCATCCTTGGAAATTTTAGTTTGTGCAGAAGGAAAAAAAAAGGAAACGAGAGAAGGAATGGAAGAGAAAATGAGGAAGAAAGAACTAACTTTATGTTTGTGTTTATACGTAAAATATAGTTTGGTCCAGTCTCAGACAATTAAAACCTATCTAAAACTTAAAAACCTTTCACCTATCTGTCTGTTGGGTCATTCAAATTGATACTGTAGTGGCACCTCCTCCTCCACAGAAAATCTTAATTAAGCTTCTCCAGAAATCTTTACCATAATTGATCTTAGGACTATCAGCATGAGAATCTCTATAAAAGCGTTAGTAAACTTTCTGTAGTTGAACATTTTATTTCCTGTTGCTCTGTCTTACTTGGCCACTGGCCTGGAAGAGATCAGCACTCCTCGAGCCGAACACACCCCTTTACTAGTTTTTCACAAACATTTATGAACTAATATAAATGACAACATGTATAATAGTTTGCAGAAGTGTGCTTGCAAATGCAGAGTGTGATAAGAAAAGCAGATTCTTTTAACTAGGCCCCTGGCCTTGGGCTGGAGCTTCACAGAGATGTTTACCTTTCAAAGATAAGAAGATACCAGTTGGGCTCCTTGGTAACAGCTGGCAGTGGGAGGGAAGAAGGGGGAGAAGACGGTCTCCCCTCTCAGGTGCTGTCCTGAAACAGTTACCTTGCCCAGAACA
This sequence comes from Marmota monax, assembly GCF_021218885.2. NCBI lineage: Eukaryota > Metazoa > Chordata > Mammalia > Rodentia > Sciuridae > Marmota > Marmota monax. The sequence continues at coordinate 20,842,012 of NW_026693082.1, read as the reverse complement.
GTGAAAGAAAAAGCTGCGTTTGTGTGAACTTCTGCAGATTGTGAACTTCTAATCCCCTCCCCTTATAAAGTTCTGAAACTGTCTGAATTCGGGGTTCAGGGGGATTGATGGATTACAGTGAAAGCTTTGCCCTCTGAACCTGGCTATAGCCAGATAAACCTGCTTCTGTTGCTATTTGGTGTCTTGCCTCCTCTGTCCCCTGCAACAATGCAGGTCATGGAATAATTTTTGTGTCGCCGCTGCCTCCTTTGCTTTGGTAACTGTGGGACTTCCTGCATTCCTCATGCCCAGCACACTGTCAGTAGCACCTCGCCCAGTCCACATGATACCAAAGGGTCCTCCAAAATGTTCAGCAGGTGCCCTGAGTCCCCTTGGGGGAGTGACAGCTCTTCTGTAAACCCCTTTCCCCAGAGAAACACCAAGCTAAAGAAACTCCAAAGCAGTGATATCGTAAAGAAATATGTGAGCTGTGTATGTAAATTTAAATTCCCCAAGTAGCCACATTTAAAAAAGTAAAATGAAATCATGTATATATCAGAATAAAATAAAATTTATAAAATTAGTTACATAATATATAAAATATATGATTATAATATGTAAGAATAATTTATGTATATATATATATGAGTATGTATATAGGCTGGCTTTGAGCTTTCAGTCCTCCTGCCTCAGCCTCCACAGTCACTAGGATTACAGGTATGCACCACCACATGCAGCAAATAATATATTTTACATAACCTATACATCCAAAAGATTATAACTTCATCAACATAATCAATAGGAAATTTTCAATGAGATGTTTTACACTTCTTTTCCTACTAAGTCTTTGAAATCCATGTGAGTTTGACACATCCAGCACATCTCAGTCCAGGGGAGCCACATTCCAGGTGCTCCACAGTTACGTGTGGCTGGGGGCTGCCATATTGGAGAGTGCAGCTCTAGAAAACATCAAGTCCCCTTCTTTGGCAGGAAGACTCTTGTTTGAACTACAGTGTCCCAGAACCTGGGAAAGTACCGACTCAGGTTTTATTGAAACCTGCCCACGGGGCTGGGACCTTGAAATGCAGGGGACACATGGCTCAGAGCAAGCCACAGAGCATCCCACCATTCAGCTCCCTCCAGGTCACAGAGCTGCGTGAAGCCCCAGTTAACTGCTGATCACCGCACATGGCTGAGTCCTGGCTGCAAATGGAAGGCCTCCTTGAAAATGCCAGAAACAGATGTTCCGAAGACTCTGACCTCTCCTCATTAATTTCGGAATTTAAATGCCTGCTAATTTCCCCCTTTTATTGCTGAGCGCCACACAGCAGCATGTTCAATGTCAATGGGAATATCCATTGGGGACACTTCATATATCAAATCTGAAGGTCACTGGAAATATGGGCACTCGGAGGAGGGGAGGAGGACCAAGAGAGAGGGGAGGAGGCACCTTGGGGCACAGAGAGAGGCTGAGAAGAGGCTCTTGTGACTGCAATTGAAGCCTGAGCAAGAGAGATGAGCACCCATCTGCCTGCCCTTGGCTGATGCACAGACGAAATAAGGAAACCTGAGTATTCAGGACGCGGGAAGCCAGGATTGAAGGAGCCTCACTCATTCCCTTCACCTGACATCTGCTTTCCACCTGATGACCCAGAGTGGCTTATTAGGAGCTCATACCCTACAGGGGACAACACACAGACTCTGGGGCCTGGCAACCCAGGTTCAAGTTCTATTTCTCTTACTATCTAGTTGGGAGACCTTCAGTGCCCACCTTACTAAGCCCCCTATTACTCCGGTAGGAAATGGGGAGATGAGCACCTTTGCAACTTTGTGACAAATTTGTGGTATGCACAGCGCTGGGCACCCAGCAAAATCAATGAGCTACCATTCCTTCATGCTTTAGCACCTATTCTCAAAGTGGTTGGGGTTGCTGGAATTTACAGCAGCAGGTGATGGTAACTTCAAAGCATCCCAGCACTGTCCTCCAGGAAATGGAGGGTGTTTTGAGAATCAAAGTGGATTCCTGCTTGGACTAGGGACCCAGAAAAGGGGAGTGGAGGCTGTGAGCCTAGAGCAGTAGTGTGTCCTTGCCCCAGGATATCACGGCTTGACTCTTGGCTAATATAAGAGAATGAGGGGAGGGAAATCGGCAGGAACAGAGAAGACTCCTTGAGTGACCCCCGCTGGGCCACCACATTGCATCTGCCTAGGCTGCCGGGCCCAGGGAACAGATGCAGCAGCCACACCTGCTGGCCAGGTCCCAGGAAGGGGCGTGACCCCCGCTGTCCTGTCTCCCCCAGACCTCTGGATATGAGCTCACCCCTTACCAGCAAGAAGTCACTTCTCCTTGAAGGTCTCCTGGGCTTTCCTTTCTTTAAATGGTTTGCTGAAGTGCCCTTGTTGAGGGTTGGGATTTCAGCCAATTTTTGTGAGGGAGTATGATGACACTGTCGGGTCTTCAGAGAAAACACGGTTTCCTTCACAAAAGAAGATCTCCAGGGCTTTTAACTTTCCTCTTAGAGAAAGAGAGAAAATTGCTCTCCACAGCCTGCAGGGTCCCAGATAAAGCTCTAGAGAGTGCCCCCGCCCCCTGTTGTCATCTTTATCCTTGTAATTTGGCACTCTACTTGGCGAGGACAATCTCAAGAGCAAGGGCAAGGGACACACACCACATCACAGAGACTCAGCCTGGAGAACAGTTCCTGAGCCCAGGCTGGGGGCCTGTGGGTGCTGCTAGGGTGATGGCCTGACCCCAAGAGCCTTGGATCACATGCCATGCCTTTGACAATATTGACAAAGTCACTTTCCTTGACCCAACTGGAGCCAGCGGAATAGCAGTAACCAGGCACCCCAAATAGGACCTTGCTTTTGCTGTGTGCATCCCTGTTTGACAGACATCGGGCCCAGACAGAGACACTGAGGCCAGTGCCTCTCAGATCTCATAGGAAATGATCTTTGTCCCTCAAATGCCAAAGAGAAAGTCTCTTCAGGCCCTTACTGGCCCAGAGGAAGGTGGGGCGGACAGGTGGGGGCCCAGCCTCTTCCCTCTGTTTGCTGGGATCTGTTTCAAGATTGACAACCCATTCCAATGCTCCATTTCAAAGTCCTGTGTCCTGGTTAGTGACACGCACACATACACATGCACACATACATATTAAAACTGGTGAGAGCCAAATAATGACCTGTAGTTCAATTTTTAGTATTGTATCAATGTTTTGAAAATGTACCATAGGTGACAGATGCTATCAGTGGGGAAAGGAGAGGAAAAGGCATGTGGGAACTCTATACCATTTTTGTCACTTCTTGGCAAAAAGTATTTAACTTATCATGAGGTGGCCAGCACCTGGCCAGGGCAATTTTTTCTGCTCAGGAGGGGGTAAGCCACCTGAGAAAAATAAACTCTGAAATAGTGAAGAAATGAGACAAAGTCAAAGAATAGGTTTTAAAAGCAGAGCATCTGATAAGTTCTTTCAGTCCTGGTAGGAGCTGGAATAGAACAACTGGAAAATGGCTGTGGTTTATTTAAGGGGTTATGTCAAAGGCAGGGATAGGGTTTCAGACTCCACAGAGTCTTGTAGTCAACATCCATCTTGGCAAGCCACATCCATCTCTGGGAGGTCGTGTAGCTCTGTGGCTGCAGCAGGTCACCCATCTAGGGTGCTATGAGGAACCTTTGGCAGAGCTGGGTGGGAGTTCACATGTACTGGGGCCATCTCACCAGCAGAAGTGCCGCTGTGAGTTTCCAGTACCAGACTTCCCCACTCAATGGCTTCCATGCTGATCTGGCCCACACACAGTTCACAGATGGCTCTCAGCATTAACTTCTTAAAATTTTTGATGTCTTTACTATTATTTAAATTTTTTTTCAAAATGAAAGACTTCCCAGAAAGTCCCTCGGGTCCTCAGGGAAATTAAATAATTAAGCCCAGGGATTGCCCCAACTCCTGCTCAGTGGAGCTGCACCCAGGCCTCCCTTATGGGCACTTGCTAAGGGGAATCTTCCTCACTGAGCACTAGAAGATGTTGGTCCTCAGCTCTTTGCCCTGTTTCTTTACCTTCATGGGAGAAGTCAATTAAAAATTGTTTTGTTTCTTCTTAATTATTTTATTTTATTTTTTTGGCCCTTGATAAGGAAGCATGGTGGATCACATGATCCCCAACCCCCAACCCTGATGCACTTTACCACAGCTAGTTGATATCTCTGCATTTTGCATACAGTTGGTAAGGGCTGCCAGAATGTGGATACAAATTTTACACCCCCCATCCCATCCTGAGATCACTCAGCCTGTTCCTTTTGGTCTCCCTGTACTATAACTTGGATCTTAAATGTTCCCCAAAGGCTTGGTCACCAGCCTGTGGTGCTACTAGGAGATGATATGGTGAACCTTTTGGAGGTAAGGCCTAGTGTAAGAAAGCTAGATAATGGGGCCATTCCCTTGAAGGAAATGTTGGTCCCTTCTTCTCTGTTTCCTGGAAGCCATGAGGGGAGCAGCTCTGTTCTACCATGTCCCCGCTGTTCCCCGCCATGGTGTTATGCCTTGTGGCAGTTCCAAAAGTAATGGAGCCAAAATAAATCTCTCCTCCTTTTAAGTTGATTTTATCAGGTATTTTGTCACAGCAATGGAAAACTGACTAACACACTCTGTGTGGTGGGGCTGTATCCTCTGGCTGGCGCAGGGGAGATGATCTAGATGTCCTTTTTGAATGAGTGAGTCCTAAATAGAATCAGGTAAGAACTGAGGTGCTGGGAAAAATTTTAAGACAGACAAAATAAAAAACCTCCCAGAAAGTCCCTCAGGTCCTCAGGAAAATTAAATAATTAAGCCCAGGGATTGCCCCAACTAGCCAGAATCTGCTCAGTGGAGCTGCACCCAGGCCTCCCTTATGGGCACTCTCCTCCCTTTGGCTATTCAGTGAAAATTCTTTCTTCATGTGATTTGTGGGCTTCTGGGAAGGACATGTGTTTTCTGTTCAGATGGCTAAGGTAAGAAGAACCAGGGCTCCTGAAGATGTCTATTCTGCAATATGGAGACAGCCTGCATGAAGGACAGAGACAAGAGGGGCAAGCATGATCACAGATGGCCAAGGACAGGGGTAGGGAAGTGGAGACCAAGTGAGAGTGAGAAAGAGAAGAGTCTGAGGGTATTGCTGGAGATCCTGGATCCAGCTCTGCAAGAATTTTTCAAATTATGCAAGTGGAACTGCTGACTCCTCACTGGCAAATGCACCTGGAGCCGCACAGTGACCCCTGATGGCCCAGCCTATCCTGCCCCCTAATCACCCCAAAGTGAAGTGAATCCTGAATGCAGTGTCCATTCCCCTTGGGCCCCTGGTCACATGAAACCTGTCCTCTTCACTTACCCAAGGACAGTGTGGCAGCCCTTGTGATCTGCAGCACACTATGAAGATCCTTCTTCCAATTGATGGAAACTGTCTCTTTACCCCACGTGCGCATCAGTGCTCATTCTCACACATTGGAGCGAAACATGTCAGAAATGTCAAAGATGCTCCAACAGCACCAAAAGTTAGCGTAGCAAAACTTGGGCAGGGTAGTGATTCCAGAAGGTTCCTTGGATATGGCATATTTTGAAGAATGAGGATCATCAGGGAAGAGATGCCAGGCAAGGGGTGTGGTGTGTGTGAAAATGCACAGAGCTAGGAAAGAGGCAGTGAGAAGAATTTAGGGATGTGGGAGGCAGGGCCAGAGCAAAGATGTGCTCAGGAGCATGAAGAGAGCAAGGGCCAGAGCAGGAGGGCCTCGATGTTGAGGGAAAGGCTGAGTTGGTCTTTCGCTGAGAGAATCACAGGAAGGTATTGGGCAGAAGAGCATGATCAGAACTGTATGTGGCAGCAGAGTGGTGTTGTTTGGGAGGACTGGAGACAGGAAGCTGCAAACTCCAGTGAGAATGGCAAGTATCAAGAATACAAGTAACAATAAATGTTGGTGAGGATGTGGGGAAAAGGTACACTCATACATTGCTGGTGGGAATGCATATTGGTGCAATCACTATGGAAAGCAGTATGGAGACTCCTTGGAAAACCTGGAATAGAACCACCATCCCACTTTTTGGTTTATACCCAAATGACTTAAAATCAGCATTCTACAGTGATGCAGCCACATCAATGTTTATAGCAGCTCAATTCACAATAGCCAAACTATGGAACCAACCTAGATGCCCTTCAACAGATGAATAAATAAAGAAAATGTGGTATGTATACACAATGGAATATCATTCAGCCTTAAAGAAGAATGAAATTATGGATAGATGGATGGAGCTGGAGAATATCATGCCAAGTGAGATAAGACGATCCCAAAATACCAAGGCCAAATATTTTCTCTGCCATGTGGATGCTAATTCACAATAAGGGGGGTGGTGGGAGGCTAGGGAAAAATAGATACTTTGGACTAAACAGAGGGGAGTAAAGGGAGGGGAGGGGGTACAAAGTAGGAAGGATAGTAGAATGAATCAGACATCATGACACTATGTGCATATATGATTACATGACCAGTATAATTCTATATCATGTACAATCAGAAGAATGAGAAGTTCTACTCCATTTATATATGATGTATCAAAATGCATTCTACTGTCATGTATAACTATTTAGAACAAAAAAAAAGGAAAAGACACAAGTCCAAACACACAAGATTTTCACATGGATGTATCTCACATATGTAAACAAATACAATGAAAATGAAGGACACCTCTCCTACTCCTTGCTCAGGCTGCTACAGTGAAATACATCACCCAGGTGACTTAAACAACAAGGCTTTATTTCTCAGAATCATGGAGTGCAAGTCCAAGTTCAGAATGATAGCATGGTTGGGTTCTGGCAAGGGGCCCTCCTCCTGGTCAAGTCCTCACATGGATTTTTCTGGTGCACATATAGGGCCAGAGGTGATGTCGTGCCTAGTCCTCTATTTATAAGGGTACTACTCCCATTTGTGAGAGCTACAACTTTATGACACCTTTACTTTGGGCATTGGGGATTTAATGTATGAATTTTGGGGGGACACAAACATTCAGTATCCTCATTCTGGAGATATTGTCTGGGGCCAGTGGAGTTGGGAGAGAGGCTGGTCAGGAGCCAGGTTTTCATTTGGTTTACATTGGAGTGTGAGGAATGCCCAAACTCTCAGGCATACTCCAAAGACAGAGTTGATGATACGAAGTGTTCCAAAAAGAATTAGGCAAAAGGGGGCTGAGGTTGTGGCTCGGAGATAGAGTGCCTGCCTCACACATGTGAGGCACTGGTTCAATCCTCAGCACAACATAAAACAAATTGTGTCCATCTACAACTAAAAAATATTTTTAAGTTCTTATCAAAAATTTAAGAAGAATTTGGGGCTGGGGATGTGGCTCAAGCGGTAGCGCGCTTACCTGGCATGCGTGCGGCCCGGGTTCGATCCTCAGCACCACATACAAACAAAGATGTTATATCCGCCGAAAATTAAAAAATAAATACTAAAAAAAAAAAAAAAAATTTAAGAAGAATTAATCAAAAGCTGGAGATGAGAGAAAATGCCCAGATGACATTTCTTGGCCTAGAAGTAAAGAAGCCAGAATGCCATTCAGGAGGAAATGTGAGGCCCCAGGTCTCTGTTCATGTGATATGTCCCGTTCACAAAAGAAGAGATCCTTTCCCAGGGCTCCTTCATGACAGAAGCCCCATTCGACAAAGGAACATGGTACATCTCTGTAACCTTTAGCTGTGCACGTAGAACAAGAGGCAGTGAAGAGAGAACAGAAAGCCCAGGCTTGTCTTTGGATAAGTTAATTAATTATGCAAAAGTTTCTTCCCAAACTGGACCCATCTCCACATGTGTGGGGCTCACACACAGACCAGGGCAGGTGGTGAATTTATTTATCCCTGCAGGCCACAGCTATAAGTATATGAAAAAGGCTTTTGGCACAGTTGGTCTAGGACACATGTACCAAGTCAGTGTCCTACTTGTTGGAAAGATTAGGCCAGCAAGAACTTTTTAAAGGTCATATGGGAAAGAAAATGAAAAATGGTGTATAGGGAGGAATTACTGACATCCATCAGGGATTAAGCATTTTCTCTCCTTCTCTTCCAGTATTGGCCTCACAATAGGCCAACACTGCTCATCAGACAGTTTTCTGCAGAAGTTGGGAAGCTATTCTGAACAGTCATGGAATGTTATTGGTTTGCAGATGTGTGTGCTCTTCCCCATATGAGGTAAATCTTAAGCACCAAAAACCCATTTTAAGATTATTCTTGTTCTGAATTAGAGAAATGTGTCCCTAGAGAACATCCAGTGGAGTGCTTTGATTGGATAGGTAGATAAGTGGCATGAACACGAGGGACACAGAATCGAGCAAGCACATTCCTTGTGGCTTGGAGCCACTCTTCAAGCCAACAGCTTGTCTTCATTAGTTAATGGATCTGTCTAAAGAACTGATAAGGCTGCTTGAATATTGATCATTTGATCCTCTATTATTTAAAGAATTCGGGGTCGGAGCTAATGATGATGTCTTTTCTGAGTGTGGAGAAAGGCAAGCCTTGAAAGTAGCAAGAAAAAAATATATATAGTGAAAACAGGGACCATAAAAATAGCAGGAGCTGGCACGGGGGCACATGCCTGTAATCCCAGTGGCTCTGGAGGCTGAGACAGGAGGATTGTGAGTTCAAAGTCAGACTCAGCAATGGCAAAGCACAAAGCAACTCAGTGAGACCCTGTCTCCAAATAAATTACAAAATAGGGCTGAGGATATAGCTCAGTGGCCGAGTGCCCCTGAGTTCAATCCCTAGTACCCGCCCCCCAAAAAATAGTAGCAGGAAGATGTGCCATTTCTCTTCAATATTATACGAGATACTCTTTGAAACTACTTCCAATCATAAAAGTATTTTGTAAAGTTTTTAAAATGTGAGTTGCTAGTAGTTTTCATTTTTTCTGTGATGCAGACTTAAGTTTGTTTGTTTTTGTTTTCTCTATAGGACAAAAAGAACAATTCCCAAACCAGCTGTTGTTACATCTGGCCTTGACTGAAAGCCTAGGGTCCCTTACACACATCACCTGGTCCAAGCTGCATGAGAGTCTTACATGATATTTGTCTCCCTGCTTTACAGTTGAAGCATCAAGAGGTTAGGCAGCTCACCCTTCACCCTACTTCAGAGGAACAAGAATGGAATCCCAGCCTCTCAAACTTGCCAAACCAGTTATTTCCAAAATCATCCACTGACCAGAGACTGGCAACCAAGTCCCCTTTAAAGGGAAGAACCCAAGACTCATCAGACTTTGAACAGCAACGCTTTCCGCCAGAAGCAGTGCTTCATGATTGACTTATGGTCTGTTGACTAATCAGGTCATAAGGTCTACCTGGGCAGAGAACTTGTCCCCATTATTCTGCACTCAGCACCTGGAATACTGCTTGACGCTTAAGGGATATGGTGAACATATTTGGATCAATGACTTCATGATTCCCAAAGGGTCAATCCATTATCAGCTCATACCTTGCCGAGGCTTAGTTGATAAGCAGTTAAGGGCGAGATTCTTCAGGTGTGGAAAAGAGGGAGACAGCTGGAAATGGGATGTGAAGAGGAGGACTGTGAGGGTGCATGAGGGGACCAGACAGGAAGGAAGACTGTTAGGGTTTGGATGTGAGGTATCCCCCCAAAGCTCATATATGAGAAATGCAAGAAGGTTCAGAGGAGAACGATTGGTTTGTAGGAGTCTTAACCCAATCCATGATTTAATCCCTTGATAGGGATTAACCTAGTGGTAACTAAAGTGGTGGGGGGTGGCTGGAGGAGGTGGGGATTGGGGCGTGGCTTTGGGTGTATATATCTGGCAAATGGAGTCTCTCTGCTTCCTGGTCACTGTGATGTGAGCTGCTTTCCTCTGCCATCCTCTCCCACCATGATGTTCGGCCTCACCTTGAGCCCCGAGGAATGGAACCAGCCTTCTATAGATTAAGACTTCTGAAACCATGAGCCCTCAAATAAACTTTTCCTCCTCTACAATTGTTCTGGTGAGATCCTTTAGTCACAACAGTGAAAAAGGTGACTAAAACAAAGACTAACTTAGAGTTTGAGTGACAATTTCACAGAACACATCTTTTTAACATTTGGATTCCCCTTTATGATGTTGTTTTTGCTTTGAGAAGGCCTCCTGTCATGGTGGCTGACTGAAATGTACTTGGACGTTGAATAATCATTACCCGTTTGACCTTGGGCAAATCATTGTTTTCAACCTCAATTTCTTCACGAGAAAACTGAGACAGATAATATCTTTCTTCAATGTTTATGAGAATTTGAAGAGATAGGAAATGGGCAAGTGCCCAGCACATAGTAGTCCATGGTGTCTATTGACCACGATGCCCTGTTCCTTTTTGTTAAGTGCTTTAGAGTACACAGTTACTGAATTTGAATTTTGACTGTTGTGAACATTTGTCCTTCTTTTGGCTTGGCTTCTCTGAACATCCTTCCTATGTTTGGAAAGTTCTCCACCTAAGGAACGTGTCCTTCCCCCAAATCAAGGAAGAACCTGACTTTCCCAGTCTCCCTCAGGGCTGAGGCCAGGCATGTGACCAAGCTCCCTATCAAAATTCCTACGTGCACAAAGAGCCTCAGTCAAGGAAGCAGCTGCCATGCAACTCCAGTCCACTGAGGGAAGCAGAATAGTAGTGCCAGAGTTCCTTGGGGAGCCCCTGGCCTTGCATCATACAGGACAAGCTTCAGGTCCACACCAGGGATGTCTAATGTCCACTGCATGGGAGTGATCCTGCAGGTGATCTGGGCCCCACTCCTGGCTGCAGAACTTTAAGCCTGGTCCTTTAGTCCCCTAAATATCCTTCCAAAAGTTCTTTTGTCACATTAAGTCAGGAAGGAAATTTTCTGTTGACCCGCATAAGACCCATCTTTATTAGTCAATATAGGTGCCCTGCTCTAACAACCCCGAGTCTCAGTGGTTAGTCATACTGTTCAAGTGACTCTCCTCAGAATAGGGCTATGGTTCCTCTGGCTTGTGACACCACTGCCCTGTAGGGTCTGCCAGAGTTTTCTGTCAGAATCTCGGTTTGGTCTGGGTGGCTGCTGAATAAAGAGAGAAAGTGTAAATGTTTTATGGAGTCAGTAGTGCTGGACCTAGAAAGTGGCCTCCATCTTTCCACATGGCGAGTGGGTGGGATGACATAGGATATGTGCCCAAGAAGAATAGATGGCCAGCTCCACCACCATGGCCTTGGCCAAGACCTCCAAGCACTACCATCCTCATCCTGGAAGAGCTCCCTCAGTCTCTCTGGATAACACAGACACACAGGGGACATTTTAAACACTAAACTGTGTCATACAGAAAGAAATCAGAACCTAGGTGGTAAGGAGAAACATCATTCAAAAAGAGGGGGATTAGTGCAATAGGAAAAGAGGGGCTCTTGCAATAGGGAGAAAGCTCTGACCATAAGGTCTCTAAGCATCTCAAAGGCCTAGAAAATGAGGGCTTTTGGGGGTAGGGAGAGGGTATCAGGAATTGAACCCAGAAGTGATTAACCACTGAACAACACCACCAGCCCTCTTTATTTATTTTTTAATTTTGAGACTGGGCTCACCAAGTTGCTTAGGGCCTCACTTAGTTGCTGAGGCTGGCTTATAAATTTGCAGGCCTCCTGCCTCAGCCTCCAGAGCCACTAGGATTATAGGCATGCCCCCCACACCCGGTGGAATTCTTTTGTAATGGGGACCAACAAGGCTGGGAAGGGTGGGTGTGAGGACTTGGGTGGTATGATGGGGCAGTTGAACAGGGAAGGCTTTTCCTTGTGGAAGCCAATTCTTAGGAAGGGGTGTTGTTTTGTAAGTTCAAGGCAGGTCAAGAACCAGGGGTTTGTTGGGAAAGGAAGAAGCCTAACTGAAGTTTGATTAAGTTAAGTCAATGGATATTTAGTTTAGATTGGTCAGTGGAGACCATTACAATAATTAATTGGGAGACCATTAGGCTAAGACTGCTCCAGTGCCTTGGGTTCCTACATAAGCAATCAAAAACTCAACTCTGTGTAAATAGTACACAGAACTTTAAGTTTGACTATGCAGAAGCCCTCAACTATCTTTTGATTAGGGATTTTCTTCCTTTTCCCCTTAGGATAAAGGATTGAACTGGGGGTGCTCTACCAGTGGGCTACACCCCCAGCCTTTTTTTATTTTTTATTTTGAGACAGGGTCTCACGAAGTGGCTGAGCCTCACCTTGAACTTGCAATTCTCTTGCCTTAGTCTCCTGGATAGCTGGGATTACAGGTATGCACCACTGCACTCAGCTTTGAGACTTTCCACTTAAACCAAATAGTGTGTCTTGTACCTTTAAAAAGATTCTCCAGTACCCTCTTGGCAGCATGCTGAACTGCTTTCAGCATAGTGTTGCTCACTTTGTGAATCACTGCTGCTCCAATAAACTCTTTAAAATTTCCATGTGCCGAACTTTATCTTTTAACAGGACAAACAGTTCAGCTAATTGTTGATGAGACAGAGAATGGGAATTTGGAAGGTCTAAAATACCTGTGTCATAGATAAATAAGGAATGTCTCTGGGTCTTAGCTAAACCACCTGGGGAAGATGGCTCTTTACAGTAGCATATCTAGAACATGACAAATGAGACTCAGGTAGATTATAATGTCAACCAAATACCCAGAATTATATAAAATGACTATAACGATAGGAATGTGACAAAGAATAATATCTCTACCTAGTCAATTGATTTGCTATCTTTCATTTCTCTGATCTATTTTAATACATAATAGTGCTAAGAATGAGATGGGGTGTACCTCAAAGACAAACCACAACATAGAGGACAATAGTATCTGGGCTATAAAAATGACTTATGAATCAAGTTTTAGTGTTATTCATAAAGCCCTTGGCATTTGGGATTTTTATTCAAATAAAATCATAATTTCAGCCTATTTACCAATAAGGTAAGGTTGAAGTGTTTTTTTATTAAATATTTTTACACAGTATTTTAAGTTTACAATTGTCTATGTTTAGAACAGTTTCCATACAAGTAGGTCTTAAGCCAGCTAATAATATATATACCATATATATTAGTGTATTTTATGAATCTGTTATTAGTCATTAAAATCTGTTATTACTTACGCTCAGCAGGTTCATTTCAATTCTCAGTATTTAAGCTGTTCTCACAGTTAAAATACCAAAAAGGCTTACTCAACATTATGTACTAACAGCAGGAAGAAAACATTTTCATAATTGAAATAACTTTGAACTTACGTACATAAAACACATTCAAGATCAAGGAAATGCCTCCTACTTGTCCTAGGTATCATAAGCTGATAAATTTTCTCTTCCCATACAGAAAGATAGAGGAAAGAAAGAAGTTTTCACACAGATGGTTTTTGGAGTGTGGGTAGAAGAGATAGGAGATTGTTGTTAATAGCCAGCAAGTATCAGCCACTCTGATAAGCACCTCTGTTTGTGTATAAGAAAGGGAAGAAGGCAGAGACTCAGTTTCTCAAAGAGCCAAAAACCCGCTGTTTCTTCTTATGGGTTGAATTGTGAGGTTTCCTTCCCTGCATGTACCCCAACTAGATAGCAGAGTCCTTTTGGGTTTCTGTAATATTTGGTCTATTTCACATTTCACAAGGGAAAGGAAAAACAGCAAAGATGTCCTGGGACACAATATACAGATGAACTAATTAACAGGATCCACAAAATGCTGGTACAAGCCTTGATCAACTGACATCTAGGTCATTCTCTCTCCAAGAAGCCCACAAGATAAGCCAGTGTGGAGTAAATAGAACTCCCTCACCTCTCTTTCTCTCCTAACATGGTCTTCCTCAGGTTTAATTATATGAAATTTTGCATGGAATTTTTTTAGCATAATGGATTCTTGATTGAACAATAATACTACTGGCATGTGCTAGTTTCCATCCTCACCAAAGTCTGCTTGTTAAAGTGCTACAAGTTTAATTTATGCTGCACCCTGAGGAGTCTTGATCGAAAATAAAAGCCAGTATCTATTTAAAAATTGTAATATAAGATTCTTTTCCAAAGAACCAGCAAAGAGCTTCGGGAGAGATGGTAATAACATCTCACATGTAGCCACTAGAAATGTCATTAAGTTATTTCGAAATTATCTGTTAGCCTTTTTCACTTCAAAATGACTAAAAGAGCTCCTAGGTTGCATAGCTAATTTTAATAGGAAACCTGACCACATTTGCCCTTTAGGGAATTCACATTCTCTATGAACAATCAAATTCAAGGATGAACCCATTTAACATCCTCATTAGCACAATACAAAGATTAATTGAGCAATAATCTTTTTAACCCCTCTCATCAGTGATGGGTAACAGGTTTGCTAGTTAACTTTCTTAAGCTAAATCTATGGTGGTGGATATACTAGATAGCTGCTTAACCACAGTAACAATTTTGACAAAGCTTATTGCTGCCTTCAATTTGCCCTTAATGATTTGTGACAGTTGCAGTGAATTCATAAATATTGCTCACTGGAGACAGCAGTGCACAGAAAGAATCGGTGTTTTTCTGCAGGGTACCTGAGTCAGAACAAGCATGAAGATAAAAATCAAGATATGATTGCAGCCATGAATATAAAAACTATATTATAGTCTTAATTTTAAAAAATTCATTAATCTTAATCATTTTGTCCATTTTTCCCCTATCATTAAATATGTAAATTGACATGGAAAAATAATGCATAGAACTGAAGTCTAGAAATAAGAGAGTAAAAATTAATGAGGCCTAAGAAATCTTTAAGACCCATATTTGTCTTACTATGGAAAAAAAAAAAAGCTACATTAAAACCATGAAAGTCTTAAGTGGATCCACCAGAACCTGATCAACTATCATGATTCTGCTACAAACTCCTTCTAAAAGGAATAAATCTAGGGGGAGAAATATGCCATAAATTACACAGCATAGTAGACAAATTTTGCTTTGCAACTTGATAAAGCAAACATTTACTGCAGCGAAGTAAAAAAGCAATTTACTGTGCTAGAATGGGTGGCAATGGAGACTGAAAAGGTCGATTAAAAGTGGCCTCTGAGGGCTGGGGTTGTAGCTCAGTGGAAGAGCACTTGCCTAGTATGTGTGAGGCACTGGGTTCGAGTCTCAGCACCACATACAAATAAGTAAAATAAAGGTCCATCAACAACTAAAAAATATTTTAAAAAGTGAAAAGCATTTCACAAATTTTAAAAAATGACCTCTGAATTCAAATTATTCATAGTATTAAAATAATTAAATAGGAGGACATTAATCTGAGTTGGTTCCAGCATCCTGGGTTTCTACCTAACAACAGAATTTAAGAGAAAATGAAACTGAAGCCCAGTCAATCACAGGTGATCATCTGGGAAATTAGTGACAGTGTCTGAACTCCATACCAGTATACTCCAAATAAAGCAATAGCTCCAACTTTAACCTATCAAATATTTTCTTTATTGGGTATCTACATTCACTCTATAAAAGCTATCCCACAATCACCTCCGGTGGAGCCCCAAACAATTCCCATTTGAAGTTAACCAACTCATGAATTGCTGATTGCTCAAATAAGCTCGTTAAACAAACTCTTTAAATTTTAATGTTCCAAGTTTATTTTTTAACAAGTTTGAAATATAAACAGGATACATGTCAACCAACTAGAGTCTAAAGATATGACATGGTATATATACTTTAAAACTATGATAACATACTGTCAGAGGCATGCTATAACAGACCAAAAAAAAAAAAAAAGTGTGGAGAAAACAGTTTGGAGTTAGAAGTTTCATTGAAGAAATAGCATTTGAATGTAACAAAGACAAATTTAATAGGAAAAGGAGGGATGGTGAGAATGGTGAATAGGAGATGGCATTCCCAAGAGAGAGGAAGCAGCATTTGATATTATAAAGAAACTGTTGGTGTGCCTGCTCTGTGCTCTACATGGACACACAAAGGTGGATATGACACAATATCGAAAACAGTCAACTAGGAGAGCCGGAAGATGTACAGGCACACAGAGCTATGAAGTTCTATAGGCTATAAGAAGAAAGAGAAGTCATGATGGAAGATGTGGCTGGAAGGTCCATTTTGGGGTGAGATTGTGAAGTGCCTTCATTAATCAGGGGGTGTATCTGGACTTTGTTCCATAGAAAACATGAAACATCCACAGATTATTTTAAGTAAAAGAGTGAAAGTTCTAGAAACTTGAAAACAAGCTACAATTTAACCCCCTTACTTTTTTAAATTGAGAAAGTGATGCTCAGAGAGGTTAAGTGATTGGCTATGTTTAGATCCTTTGACAGTGACAGGACCCCAGGTAGAAACCAGACTGAGCACATCTCTATTTTAGGATGATTTAGACAGAATATTCTGGTGAAAGTGTGGAGAACGAATTAGGAAGATGGGGCTGAAGCAAGGAGTCCAAGTAGCTAGTAGCCACCAGGAGGCTGTTAAATGATTTAAATAAAGAAATGAGATCTGAGATCTGGGATTCAGTATTAACTAGTGTTCTCATATTATTTTGACATTTTTTGTTAGTTTCCAAGCTTAATGTACTTTAAAATCAGAATTATTCTTTATTTTTATACAATCTTCTTGATGCTTTTATTACACTTTGGAGAGCAAAAATACAGTTGAACTCCTTCCTTCCTATCTACAAGTGCTAAAGAGGTACACCATATAAATGGAAGGATGTTTTTCCCTAAGTCACTGATTATGCAACAATAAACTACAGGTTTAATGATAATGCATATTTAATGGCTAGTGAATGTAATTTACAGTAGTTAATAAAACATCTTAGTTTTTTTTTTGTTTGTTTGTTTTTAAAGGAGGATGTACATTTATAACTGTGGCTATGGAAACGGACGACTTGGAGAAGTGACAGCACTAGATCTGGACTTTTGTTCAATTGTGTGAAGTTGGCATCAACTTAGGTATGAACTGGTACCAATATTTTATCTTACCACTAAAATTGTGGAAGATACTATTAGTTGGCAAACCAAAAACCTATATCAAACACTTATCTCCTTTGGTCATTCCTAATACAAATGCCAAAAGACTACATGCTCAATTTCCAAGTTTGGAGAGGACTTCAGGAAGAAACATGTCACATAAATCTTATTTTCCCCCTATAAATTGTACACAAGCAACAAAGACTGCTTAAAAAAAAAAACAGTCCATAAATTTTATTCCCAGAGAAACCAGGAGACCGATACAATCTTCAGATGCCAAAACAGACACAAGGGCTGCCAACAGGGCCAAGATTTCATGGAAGTAGTATGAAAGGAGGGAAAGTGGTGAAAGAGTCAGGAGGGACCATGCAGTTGCACATCTAGCCAAAAAATGCCCTCTTTGAATGTGAAATATTCTCCTCTGGAAAGCAAAAGCAAGTCCCTTGTTCATAACAGAGGGGCGGAGAAGGGCAAGATTAGCTGTGGAAACCTCTCAAACCTGATTTGGTTCAGGGAAGGACCAAAACAAGGAAGCACAGAAAGAGGCCACATTTACTAGAGGAAGCATACCTCTGTGGCATTAGCAGAGGAGAAACACAATTTTGAAGCATGGAAGGCTACCATGGCCTGAATTTCCTGCACATGAAAGTACTGTAAATCATTATAAAGTACTGCCATAACACTGATATAAAAATATTCTTCAAAAAACAGTAACAGAGCAGGACATGGTGGTACATGCCAATAACCCCTGCAACTTGGGAGGTTGAAGCAGGAGGGATTTTGAAGGCCAGCCTGAGCAACTTGGTGAGACACTGTCTCAAAATTAAATATATATAAAAAGCTGGGGATGTAGGTTGGTGGTAGAGTGCCCCTGGGTTCAAACCCCAATACAACAACAACAATGACAACAATAACAGAACAGAAACTAGCAAAAATTAACAGATAAACCATATTCCATACTTGCAAAATTTTGTAGTACAGACAAAAACATTTTTCCGTGAGTATCAAAATCTAGTGATTCAATTGCCTCTATAAAGAAAATTGACAAAACAAAATGCAAAAAAATCAAGGAAGAGATGATGGGGTAATAGGAAAAAGTGTGAGCTCAGAAAAATTATTATGGTAAAAATATACACCACGGGAAACCCAATGAGACATACATAATAAAATGAAGAAATAGATAATAAAATTAAGAAATAAAAACCAAATGAGGGCTGGGGATATAGCTTAGTGATAGAGTACTTATCTAGCATGTACAAGGCCCTGGGTTTGATAGCACTGCAAAACAAAATAACAAAAAACTCAAATGAAATAAAAATGAAGAAAACATTAAATCTTGCTCTTTTGGTAATAATTCAGATCAATCCTCACACCAAAGAGAATCTGAGGTGAACAAATAGCCTGTTTAAAAAATTCTGCTTGAACACTGGAAAGCCAGTAAGATAAAGGAGAATTCCTGTGCTAAGATTGAAGTAGAGATGGAAATTCAGAGGTGGAAGATACTATTAGTTAGCAAACCAAAAACCTATATCAAACACTCATCTCCTCTGGTCATTCCAAGCATTTGAGGTTAATTTTGCCTGGGCTATTTACAATCTGAAAAGGAAAAGAGGAGCTGATCAGACTTGGGACATTCTCTTGGAGAAGACAGAAACATAGGAGCACAAGATTCACCAAGGATGGAGATTATTATAAGCCTTTGCACTTTGGGTCTATACGCCAAGGCTGAATGCTAGGAAAAATGGCAAGCCAGAAGTGTCTGTGCATAAGGTCAGTCCAGACTCTGGCCATCTTAGTGATCCAGATAACCCCAGTTCCTAAAACTTGATCAAGATATCCTAAATCTGACAGTGACTCCAAGTACCTGAGAGAAGCAAACAAAATTTGTCTCTCTCTGAAGGAGAGAAAGCAGCATTTTAGACCTCAATTTTTCTACAATTTTGCAAACATAATTTTGGAATATAATTATAGGTACCCAAGCCTGAGAAGAGAGACTATGAAAAAGCAGCAACAGAAACACAAAAGAAACAGATACAGAAGTGGTACTAAACATTGGTATTGTCAAACATACACATAGAAATCAACAAATCTAAAACTTGGATAATTTGAGAAACCAAGTAATGAATTGTATCCCATGAAATTAAATAGAAATTCACAAGTTCATACTAACATAAACAAGTAAGTGGGGAAAGAATAAGTAGGGAAAGTTGTTAAAGTAGAATTTTAATAAATGTATAAGAAATGATGAGACTAGAAAATTGCCACTTGGCAACTACCACAGCATATGTAATACTTAAGCTTTAAGTTTGTCTTACTTGTTCTATATTCCTTTTTCTCTTCTGCTCACCCTTTTTGATGTGATTATCTGTTATCATTTTGCTTTCAAGTAAAATTCCAACTTCATATAGACTGTACGTTCCAAACCTCAAGTGTCTGTGTATTGGTAATTTCTGAAATTTCTTATTACTATCTGATCTACTTAAATTGTTTAGTTTTTACATTTATTCTAAAAGGAAATGTTATATTGCTTAGCAAATCAAAAGTGAGTACTGCTGGGTGTGGTAGTGCACGCCTGTAATCCCAGCGACTCAGGAGGCTGAGGCAGGAGGATTGAAGAGTTCAAAGCCAGCAAAAGCTAGGCACTAAACAACTCAGTCAAACTCTGTCTCTAAATAAAATACAAAATAGGGCCAGGGATGTGGCTCAGTGGCCGAGAGCTTCTGAGTTCAATCCCCAGTAACCTACCCCCCACCAAAAAATCAAAAAGTCAGTATCATTTTCTATAAACAGAAAATAACCAAACCGTAAATTAAAATATTACAACAAAAAGAACTCATGTACACTTTGGGAAATTCTATATTCAAAGAGGCTTTGCCAATATTTAGACCTAACTGCACCAAATGATAGCCATGAGTCACATATTTAAGTGTAATTAATGTCAAAAAATTTTTTAAAAATTCATTTCTTTTCATTCACAACATTTTCTCTGATAATCTAAAGTAATACCTTACCAACCTCCATTAGTTATTTCTCATCTCTACCTTATGTTTTTTTTCATTATAATCACTGCAACTTAGAATTATTTTGTTCATATCTATTTACTTTTCATCTTTGCCTAAGCTATTTAAAGTGACAAAGCCCATAAAAATGCATACGAAGACAACATGACAGAAAACCTGAACAAAGAAAGAGCTGAATACATTGGGAAATTATGTCTACAGATTTGTGTCGAAGTTATTTAATAAAACTTGTTTCAATTTTCAAACTATGAATTCCCCCTTCAAAAGCAGCATTGCATTCAAAATACTCAACTGGAAAAACCAACCAAACTAATGAATACAGGTAGTTTATTATATAGATTTAAAAAATGATAGTAAAATAAAGCAAGTCCAAGTTCAAATTTAAATACAGTATTTTAAAATATGGCTATATAATTTTAGACAGGAAAATCAGTAAAAGGAAACATCCCACTGAAAGTGGGAGTGTCCATAAACCTTTCTAAATAGTAAACTGAGGTTGAGCTGGCAGCTCTCCTTTGGAGGTTTAAAAACATCATGAACAATAGTTACTATACACCTTAATCATTACTCAATTTGACAATAAGAAGCAAGGCAGGATACTCAGCTGATGACCCAAATGTTCAAGTTGATAAGTCACAAAATCCTAATGTATTCATGGAATAAAATGGGGAAGGACAACATGCATTCACTGGTCAGGTCAGAGAAGTGCCAGGTCATATGTTTCAGCATATTAAGTTATTATTTAGGTATACTCATAAATTTTTGTGAAATAAAGTTAGCTACTGTCAGACAGTACAACCCTTTACTAAAAGAATGATCAAACAGCTGGCTCAATCATCTGTGTGTTAACTCCCACTTGTATCAAACATACTTTTGCTCCTTCTTTAGATAACTAGTAGCTTGAATCCAGTTGTTCAATTATGGCAAATGGACAAATCTGATTTATCACTTATGAGACGGAAAAACATTTAAGTGTACTAGCAAATAATTTATAGACTGGAAGATGTTTTCAGGAACACAGGTTTAATTGAAACTTTAATTATGATCCAAGAATTTTTTATGAGAAATCCTATAAAAAGATTTGCTTTAGAAAAGCTTTATAGATATATGGTTAGCAATACTGAGAATGGTTGAATTTAAAAAAAAATGTTAAGACTTAATACTACATTTTCACTGGGAACATGAAGCTCTAAATTCTGTGCCCAAATGAACAATGAATAGTTTTAAAATTTTCTCTTGGAATATAACAAAAATTCAAAACAAAAAAGCAACAGACTTAACTGCAGATTAACTACACAATTTTCATTCAAAATAATTTTTGAAATATTCCCAAAGCTAGTGAGTAAGTGGAAAACCCATTATTTGTGTCATATTCCACAATTCTGGGAAAGTTTAGGACTTTAAATATTTTTAAGAACTTCAACTCTTTATGCTACAGAAAACAATATTATATACTATAATCAGGAAGTGGTTTCCTATAGGGCATTCATTCTTCAGGGTCTTAATTTTCTTTATTTAAAACATTTCGTAAAGGAAAAGGAAACCAGGAAAATAATGTTTTTCCTTCTCTGTTCGTAATTTTCTTAAACATGCTTTCAGGGCTGGGATCGTGGCTCAGCGGTAGAGCGCTCACTAGCACGGGTGGGACCCGGGTTTGATTCTCAACACCACATAAAAAATAAAGGCATTGTGTTGTGTCCGTCTACACCTAAAAATATATATATATATATATATATATATATATATATATATATATATATATATATATATATATATATATATTTTAAAATGCTTTCAAAGTCACTTAAAAATAAGATTATTTCCTTTGTTGGGCACCTTGTATAAATTAGCTGTTAATAAGTGTTTCTTGAACATGAAATGAACAAAAAGTTCACACTGGTATCATTACATAACTTTTATAGAGGATACAAAAACTACTCAGACAGGTAATATGGGCTTACAGTTCTGACAAAAATCTGTGAAAGGACATGATCAAATTAAAACTTTATATTGGTTTCCTTTATTATCATTATTACTATTACTACTGTCTGCCTACAAATTTTGCTGCTTCCAATTCATTTCAAATCCTTTTAAGATTCCACTTCATGAGTTAAGCTTGTACAGAGAACAAAGAAGGTATGCTGTAGTTTTAAAAAAAGTAAATCCATTTTACATAGTATAGAGGCAGTTTAACATCATTAACCCACTATGTCTCATCATCCTATATATCGAATGCCTATAAAAACTTACATTGCTCTATTTTATACATATCCTATAAGATTTTATAGGTTTTTATAAGTGTCCAGTATAAATGATGATGGGACATAATGGGTTAAAGCTTATAGTATTGAAGAATATAATGGTTGTTTTTTAAGCCTATGAACTACTCTTTGCTTCAAGGAGTACTAGCAATATTTGAAGTACATCCTCAAACCTTATCATACTATGCCCAATTGTCCAATAATGACACAAGCAGAAAAATATTTGAAGCACAAAGTTGTAATGTTAATGATAAATGTTTAAAACATTAGGAATAAGATTAATGAAGAGCAAAGTAAATCTATAACAAGAAAAGGTAAGGTACATTTATTAAAAATAAAAATAATACACAGTCTCTGAAAACGAACAACAACAAAAAACATTCAGAATACAAGGACACCCAATATACACTCAAACAATGCACACATATTAAAAAAAATCAAAGACCCATGAAGTAATTTTTCTAGAACTTTTAAAAGGAAAAAAAAATTGGCTTCCTCCTCCTGCTAGAGATTTGTCTATAAACACACTATGCTAGACCAGCATTCCCTTTCAAATGTTCTGTACGACATGGTGTTGCACAATGTGTGCAATTACTTTGATGAACATTGTTTCTGATAAAATCATAGTTTCTGTATAGATGATCCAGAATATAAATCAGTGGTTCCATTTCATAAAAAATATTCATAAGCTGGAAGACCAGTGACGACCATTTTCCAAAATCTTCGATTTTAACAAAAGGTACAGACTACTAAATCTAGACGCTTTCACATTATTCTGCATGAGTATCAAGTACTGTATAAAAATTAATGTAAAATCTTAAGTTAGCCAAAACTAGTGTCTCTAAAGGTCAAAGTTCTTCTTTACTTCATGGCTGATAAATCTTTTCTGCCTTTGTCACTAATAATGTTTGTCAAACCAAAGAACTTTGAAAAAAGAATATGTACTGCTGAAGGAAGATAGTACCAAATGTCATACTGAAGTTCAGTCTTAAGACACACACAGTTCCTGTTGGATATTGGACTGTGATAGTTTATTATCTTCAGTCTTTTCATGTCCTGGAGCATGGCAAATAGTCTTCCGCTTAAATAACCGAAGACTCAATCGTAATAATTCATTGTCTACCATTGGATCATTCGTGTAAGCTTGTTTTACAGTACCCTATTTGGAGAAAACAAAAACAAATAATGGGAAAAAAAAATGTACATTACTAGTTGATAATAGAAAGGATACATAGGTTAACCTGTACCAAAAATACCAAAGTTATAATATATTTAATTTTGAGTGGATATTAAATAACTTTACTGGATTAAAAAGCAAAATTACAAATGTTTCAGACTCAATGAATCCTAGAAAAGAAAAAAAGCTTCAGAGAGCACTTAGTTTTATCTCTTGTTTAATGTAGAAATCCTCAACAGTTCCTTACAAGTAACCAACCAGTTTTTACTCAGTCATTTCTAATGACAGAAAAAGAAAAAATATACACTAAAAATTCTATTATTGAATGGAATTATCTTCTTCATGCAATGAATAAAATCTCTTCTATGAAGTTATACCCTAATTCAATCTTATTTTTATTTGACAAAACTTAAATTCAAAGAAGAGAAGAATTATGGCTTTCTTCCTTTTGTTTTTCTGGGCTCCCGAGCTGAATAATTCTTTAAAAGACAGTTGGTCATGAAATGTATGAGGTACTACCACACTCTAAAATGTATATATTATTGTAACCTAAAGTAACATTAGCATTTTTTAAAGTTATTGTCACAAAATTTTGTTATGTCATCCCTAACTATGTGCATAATGAAATAATGGTAAGATCTAAATACTACCAGCATGCTGCTATTCCTCTTCTTTTCTAGGATCCTCAAATATAAATTATAATGGTTCCTGGCTCACATTTGTATTCCTTGTGTAGGTGTCTGTGTATGTTACTGAGGATTGCCTCGCCTTGTGCATGCTAGGCAAGTGTTCTACCATTGAGCCACATCCTCAGCCCTTTTCTTAAATTTTATGAGGAGACAGGGTCTTGCTAAATTGTTCAGGCTAGCCTTGAACTTGTGATCCTCTTGTCTCAGCCTCCCAAGTAACTGGGATTACAAGCACACACAGTGGCACCTCACACACCTATATTCTTTTTATAAAACATTTTATTTTGTAAGTTGTGATACAGTAAAATTAACCTTTTATGTTAGTTCTACAAGGCTGACGTATGTGGAGTAACCATGATGACAATCAGGATAGAAAAGTTTTCACTCAAACTCCCTCTGTTGCTTGCCCTTTTGTATTCATATACTTTTTAAAAAAATTAATGTTTTTATCATTTATATGTGGTGCAGAGAATTGAGCCTGGTGTGTTACACAAGCTAGGCAAGTGCACTACTGCTAAGCCACAGTCCCAGCCCCATATTCATACACTTTTTCCAGCTCTAACCTCTGACAACCACTGATATATCCTCTATAAACAGCCTTTTCTAGACTATTATATGAATACAGTTTATAACCTTTAGAGATTAGCTCCTTTCCTCGGCATAATATCTTTGAGATTCATCCATTTGTTAACCGTATTAATAGTGTGATACTTTTTGGTGACAATTAGTAAACTTATTGTATGAATTATGACATAGTTCATCTATTATCCAGTTGAAAAACACTGGAGTTGGTTTCAGTTTTTAGAGATTATGAATATAGCTGCTATTTACTTTTATGTATAGGTTTTTATATAAAACTAAGTTTTCACCTAAGACAAATACCTAGTGATGGAATTTCTAGGTCATGTATTAAATTTACATTTAAAGATGTTAAACATCTTTTCATGAGCTTAACAGCTCTCCATATGTCCTCTTTGGTGAAATGTCCAATCATTTGACATTGACGGTAGAGTGTATTTTGACATTGTACATACATGGAGAAGTACTATAGTTTTATATAATAAGTCTTGAAAATGAGTAGTTCAAATCCTCTGATTTTATTCTTCTTTGGAAAAATTATTTTGGCTATTAACTTTAACTTCTCATGTAAACTTTAGAATCAGCTTGTCTGCTCTACTTGGATTTTTACTGGAGTTGTGTTAAATCTACAGTTCAATTTGGGTGAGAACAATAATCTTAACAATATTGAGCTTACAATCCATGAACATGATGTTTCTCCAGGTCTTCACTGACTTTTTAAATCAGAGTTTTATAGTTTTTGGAACATAGATCCTGAATGTGTTTTATTATATTTATACCCAAGTAGTTCATTTTTTGAGAGCCATAAAATGAATTGTTTTTAACATTTTGGTGCCTAGGTGTTCATTGCTATAATTGTTTTTGTACAATAAATGACTTTGTTTTCTGTGACATTCTTAAACTCTATTTATTGGTTCTAGGATTTTTTTCTGTAAATTCCTTGAAATTTTTTACATAGCTAATCATGTTATATCTACTAATACAAACAGCCTTATTTATTCCTTTCCAATCTGTATGCTCTTTCTTTTTCTTGCCCTATTGAACTGAATACAATCTTTACCATTAACTATTATGTTAGGTATAGATTTTAGCTACAAATTCAACTTAAAAAGACTACTCTGGTTATCTATTACTTCTTGAGTAACTTTCGGTAGTTTGTGGCCTTATAGAACGCAATCCATTTCTTTTATGCACATTTATGTGCATACATTTAATCATAATTATCACCTAATTATCCTTTTGTCTCAGCCTCCCAAGTAACTGAGATTCATGTAACCATGATGACAATCAGGATAGAAAAGTTTTATCACTCAAACTCCCTCTGCTTGCTCTGTGGGATCTGTAGTGATATCCCTGTTTCCATTTATGATACTAATCATTTGTATTTTCTTTTTTGCCTTGTCAGTCTAGGTAACAAATTAATGTGCTCTCTTTGTATCTTTCACCTATTTCTCCCAGGATACACTATAAATAAGAAGCTTTAAAATTCATTTTTCTAAAAAGAAATGATACCAATATATGGGTCAATAGTTTTTACACTATTTGTCATCTTACAAGAGACTACTACTTACCCTGATAAATGGTCCTGTTATGTATTTTTTTTTCATAATCATAGAACCTAAAGGTTTTTGTTAGCATTTTGAATAAGGCTCTCTAGAACCTGTAATAATTTTTTTTTAGCTATCTCTCTTTCTTTTAGCTTTTGTACTGATATTTTTAACACTGAATAATGTGAAAATCTGCAATATCTTCTTTAGATGGATCATTGAAGACATTTATAATGTGCCATTGAAACTTTTTATAATGTGTCAAATGTTAACTGTCTTGTGCCTTATACTGAAGGATTATAAGGTTCTGAACAAAAGTTTTTCATGAGAAATTTGCAGAGGTATTTTTGGTTATTACAATTTTTGACAAGAACCATGGCATGTTAGAAGAACTAACAAATGTTATAAAATACTTTTTATAAAAAGACGGCAGCACATGGAGCACACCTGTAATCCCCGGAGCTCGGGAGGCTAAGGCAGGAGGATTGCAAGTTCAAAGCCAGATTCAGCTACTTAGCAAGGCCTTAAGCAATTCAGCGAGACCCTGTTTCTAAATAAAATATACAAAAAGGGCTGAGGATGTTGCTCAGTGGTTAGGCACCCCTGGATTCAATCCCATGTACCCACCCACCCCCCCAAAAGCAGTAGGATTCTAATGAGATTGTAAACCATACTGTCTTTCTCAATTGACATTCCTTATCTGAACCCAAAAGCAAATGATGTGAAGAATAGTTCTCAATTTAATAGTGAAGATGGTGGTAACTGGTTATCATTTTAGGTGTGTAATATAAAAAGTGATTCATTCCACACATGTTTACGGCATGGGAAGCCTAATTCTCTCAGAGAAATGTTCAGTTGAGAAAGGCTGCAGAGAGAGATGGGCATCCAGGCAAAAGAATAAGGAGACATAAATTGCATTATTTAAGTGGGAGGGGCAACAGAGAATGATTAAAACAATTATCAAACGTAATTTTGAAGTAGCCTTTAAGTGGAGAAGACTTGGTAATTATACAGTCTCAACTTGATTTTTTAAAAGCCTATTATTCTGCATTATCTGTTTTCAGATAATTATCTTGTTTTCATAAATTAGATCATTCCCAAAAAACCTGAGTATTTTTCTTGAATCAAAGAGCCTTTTCTTTAGTAATGGTATACATCCAAGATAATCTGTTTTACCAACAGCACAAAGTTATTAATATTTTTCTAACTTTTTAAGATTAGCTTCTTTATCATACTATTCATGCCTACCACATCCACATCCAAAATAAAACTCCCAGTTTATTATTTATTTATTTGATAAGTGAAGGATTTTATTGGGCCAGTTTATTAACTTTAAAAAGCCCAAGATGTTTTCAATTCCCTTCTATATCTAAACTTACTTTATTTTTCTTACTTTTCAATTCTTAATTCTTCCGAAGCAAATGCTTAAACTTAATAACTTCCATTTATTTCCTTCTCTTCCAACTCAACAATTTCATAGGCACTCTTCCTATAAATATCCTCACCTCTCTTTATCTGGGAATTTTTGTTTTTTGATATTCCATTTGAAAAAATTTCTAATATGTCTGCTTCTCTAACAAAGCTTTTCACTTATGCAAAATATTTATTCAAAGAATATCTTCAACATTTTTATGCATGAAATTTTGAACAACAAATAATTATTTTTCAAAACAACCACTAATCAGTTGTTATTAAAGTAAAAGTACTATACATTTTGGAAGAATTCTTTCTTTACACGTGTAAAAGACTAGGACATCAAACTTATAACAATACTTGAGACTGCATTCTCATTTTAAATTAATCAAATGAAAAATATGACATTTATACTATTTACTTTGTATTTTTTCCAAGGAAATAATAGTACCTTTTCATTTTTAACAAGCTGCTTTCGGATTGCTGAATCCCGTCTGAAGCACAGTGCTTTACAACACGGACCAAGATCACTAAGAAGACTTGCTCTTTCTTCTTTTCGTAGTAATGCAGCCATGTTGAGAGCCCCCAATTCATGCTCAAAAAGATTGTCTGCATCTTTCAATACAGATAAACATGCATTAAATTTTCCTACAGTAGGAAAGTGTTATCATTGGCTTAAGTTTGAGTCTATGACTTATCAAAGTTAGCAACATTGGTGAAAATTATTTTATATCAAAGGCAACATATTCTCTGCAAAGAACCTTCAACATATAGTATGTGGCTGACTTAAACAAAAATAAATATTCTGATAGCTGCTTTAAATTTGCTTAAGATAAAAGCAAACATGGGGAGGAGAATGTAGACACTGATTACTGACTATGACTGAGAAGAAAAGTTCAAGTTCAGAATTACTGAAATAAAACTCAGTATGTTGCCTTCCATCAACTACAACTTAAAATTATAGATTTCAGCACTGTATAATAGCAAGATTCAAATGTAATAATATTCAAGATGTGACTTCTAAGAAATCAGCTGACAGAAAATGATTAGATGTTAGACTACCTCTAAGTTACTACAAAAACTTGAGACAATGTATTAAATTAGTAAAAAGACAATTTTAAGTCACAACATACAAGGGAGGGAGAAAACACTTAACAAAAAGCAGAATCAAAAAAATATTTGATAAAAATTTATTGTATTAAAAGGGAAGTAAAGGAAGACAAAAGGAAGTAAAAATAACAAAACAGAACCAGTCAGTAATCAAAATAAAAGAGTAGCCAAGAATTATTACAAAAGCATTAGGTACTGCCTCTATTCCTAAGACATGATCAAACAGGTTGCTATTAGACTCCACAAAAGAAAGCAGTAAATAGCATTAAGGTAAAACCAAATAGGATAAATTTAATACAGAATGAAAGAAGCTGCATTACACAGTTCATTTGAATTTTCTGAAATACAAAATATAAGCAATGAAATTAGAAAATTAACAAGAAACTACCTTCATGCAACACAGTTAAGAGATTTGTACCTAGTTGATAGGTATATAAGTATAAATAAATATAAACTAACTCAAAACTGGTTCCCACACTCTGATGTCTACTTGAATCACTTGAGAATTTTTTTTAGTAATATACTTATTAGACCTACAGAATCAGAATCTCCATAGTTGGGCCAAGATACTTTAAGAGAAAAATAAGGGATTCCTCAGATGACTCATTCTCTCTCTCTCTGTCTCTCTGTCTCTCTCTCTCTCTCTTACACACACACACAGTACCCACAGGCATTTGGACACAGACACATACACCACACACACACACACACACACACAAATATTCTCCATTCTACTATAATCACAAACAAATGAAATCTGCATTGAGCCCACATTCTTTTTTGAAAACTGCCTAGTGGGACAGATGTTTTTAAAAATTTTTTTGTTGTTGCTAATGGACTACTTATTTATTTATTGTGCCGAAAATTGAACCCAGTGCCTCACACATGGTAGGCAAGTGATCTACCACTGAGCTAAAACCCAGCCGAGTAGGACAGATTTTACTGGCATCCTTGCTATCCTTATTCTGTTTTCAGACAACAAGATGAAAAACACTTTCTTTTACATATGTAAAAGACTAGGAAACCGGTACACTTTTTTGGGGGGGGGATTGAATGGAGGGGTGATTATCCACTGAGCCATAGCCTCAGCCCACTTTTAATTTTGAGAAAGAGTCTCTTTAAGTTGCTTAGAGCCTTCTTAGCTAAGTGGCTAAAGCTGGCTTTCCTGTAAACTTCTTTAGAGTATAACATAGTTAAACTTCCAGTCTGTTCATGGTTTTGACAAACTAAACACAGACTAAACTAAAGGTAAAACAAAGGGTGCAAAATAATTGGGAAAGATTAACTGAGAAGAATTTAACCATATTGCAATTAGTAAATCTAGATGAAAGCAAGTTCAATTTTAGCACCCATGTTCAGTTTTCTGCTTTAAACCTAAGTTTGTTTCTGTTTTATCTCAGTTTTTAAAATTATATATGGCATGAAGATATACTCTCTTCAGTGTTGGGGCACTGAAATAGATGAAATGAATACAAACATGGGTATCAATTATTTTGCAAACAGGTACTGGGTATTTTTTATGTGACAGGCATAGGTATATGCAATGCATAAGTAGTATAAAGTAGTATATAAAGAGAAAATTAGACACTGATATGGTAATGAACAAAACTAAGTCACATTCCACATGAAATACACATTCAGCATCCTTTATCAGTTCTCTAGTATCACTGTTAGGGAACAGACAAACATAAATGGTAGGAACACAAGGTTAAGAAAATCATTTTATAAATTGGGACCACTGTTGCTGACCCTTATATGCTTTCTGTTTCACGAAGCAATTTACCTGTAGCCCTGCATGGCCTCAGTGGACAGGCTATGTCACATTCCACAGCAAACTACCTGTTCACTGCAGGAGAAATGCAGAACCAAAATAATGTGGATAAGAGGAATCCATGTTACCCTGAAGGAGACTTTTGTGACCAGATCCTGAAACTCTAGGAGATAAGGATAGCTCCTCCTAACCATAAAATCTGTAAGAATGTATGGTTAAGAATCCAATTAGAACTGCTTAGCATGGGCCAAAGTGACCTAGAGCTGCCATGACAGTGGAGACTTGAAAGTATGATGTCACCCTGCTGTCAGTCAAAAGTTAAGAGGTGGACCTGCGCAAGGCTCTCTGGAAACTTCCCTGGGGTCCCCAACAAAACTGGAGTGCAGGGGGGCTGGGGATGTGGCTCAAGCAGTAACGCGCTTGCCTGGCATGCGTGGGGCGCTGGGTTCGATCCTCAGCACCACATAAAAATAAAGATATTGTGTCCACCGAAAACTGAAAAATAAATATTAAAAAATTCTCTCTCTCTTCTATCTTAAAAAAAAAAAAAAAACTGGAGTGCAGGAGAGGCACATTGTCCCTCTCTGAGAGGACCCACTCTCTCTCTTAAGAGTGTCCTCTTCTCCTCTTTTCCTGTCAATAAACTTTCCCCCTTTTCCCTTTAGTAAATTCATTCCTATTACTCTAAGCAACATTTCTGAAATCTTTCTGACTAGATCACAAGAGTAGGGGCTTGAAAGTAGGTCTTTACACTGCCTCAGTTTCTCGGAAGGCCTCAGCTCTGTAACACCACCATCACAGCAGCAAAAATTAGGAGAGGTCTGATTGTTAAGCAACAATCAAACCCTCCTCTTACAAACAGTTCATAGTTTCAGGTCTTACTTAAGTCACCATTAAGTAAGCCCTCTAGTAAACTTTGATACAGAAAGTTTATTTTACAACTTTTGCAACTTCTCTGTAGAATTAAATTTTCCTCAAAAAAATTTAAGGAATTTTGACCATGAAGATTAAATTAATGAATATAAATGATTGCTCCAAAAAACAAAAACCAACAAAGAAGTTCCTATAGTGTGAGTACTACATGACAACTAAACAGAATTCTTTTCAACAGCATCCTAATAGTTTCAACAGACATTACATAGTTAAAGTAAATGGAATTACCTTTGGGTTTTTCTAAAAGTCTCTGACATGTTTCTTTGACTTTGGTAAAGAGCTCAGAACCTGCCAGCTTTTTAGAAATTCCAACTCTTAGCATAACAGCTCCAGGTGTGAATTTTAAGAGTGCAGCCCCAGGTTCTCGTGGTTCTTTTGGATGTTTTGGCATAAGACCAGACCAATCCACATCTATCACATCTAATGGATCTGTAAAAAAATTAAATAATACTTTTCTTTACATCAAAAAATAAAGAAGCCTTAACTACAGAGAAATAGATTTGCTCCTTGGTAACCATCTATGGATTCAACTAACTATAGATAAAAAAATATATATTTACAGAAAAGTCTGAATTGAACATGTACAGCCTTTTATTTCCTTATAATTATTCCCTATACAATACAGTCTAGCAACAAACTATAACACATTTACATTTTAGTAGGTATCAGAAGTAATCTAGAGATGTTTTAAAGCATACAGGAGGACGTGGATACATTACATGCAAATACTGAGCCATTTTATATAAGAGAATTGAGCATCTGCAGATTTTGTGTGCAGCTCATGATGTCAATCTCCTATGGATATGGAGGGATGACTGTATAAATCAAGTAAGCACAGCCTTAACTCATAAATAAATAAAGTCATTTTCTTAAAATTTCAGCTTTCTCATAAAAATGAATATTTAGAATCTTAAAACTCTCCACCAAAAGAAAACAGGTAAGCTAACCCTACAAAATAACTCATTTAAAAATTAAATGAGAGATTACCAATGAAAGAACTCCATTATTTCACTAAGATAAGGCCTGATATTTTGAAACTTGGTACCAGAATCATATCAAGGATTAAATCTAGGAGCATATTTAGTTTGCCTGTATGCACACATACATACATTATAGAGGAAATAATTTATTATGAAATTTCTTTAAGAATCAGACAGTGACTATTATTAACAGTGAGAGTGAATAATCCATCAAGAAGAAAGAGCTGAAGAAATATAATAATGTTCTATTTAGAAATATCTAATACCAACAAATGACAAATATAATAATTATATCTTCCACATTAGTATGAAAATTTGTGAAATACGAGCAGAGAAAAAATAAAAATAAAAATTTTGTACAAACAAACAAAAAAGGTTGGGAGTACTCAGAAACAAATTGATACAACTGAATGATAATGTCAAGGAATGTTGTTTCATGGGATAGTTACTTGAGTAAGCTCTGGCAATGTATAAGTACAATAAATAAAAATAATAATTACTGAATTTAGAAAACTGAAAGAAGTTATAAAAGACTGCTCAAATACCACCTCTGCAAATGATTACCTGGCATCTTCTCTTCATCCTGTTGGTCCTCTCTCTTTTCTGCATCACCTGCCAGAATTTCATCTAGTTCATCATCACTAA
The DNA here is from genome assembly GCF_021218885.2 of Marmota monax. Lineage (NCBI taxonomy): Eukaryota > Metazoa > Chordata > Mammalia > Rodentia > Sciuridae > Marmota > Marmota monax. The sequence continues at coordinate 20,809,003 of NW_026693082.1, read as the reverse complement.
TTGGCTCATATCCTTCTCCAGCACCAGATCCTAATGAATGTGCATCATCTAACTTGGATTCATCATCTCCTGCTAATACACAAATTCATTTCATGTTAAAAAAAGTATTTAAGGGAAGGGATGCCTAAATCAAACAAAAATGTAAAGGCTGTACACACTGTAACAATGTGAAAAGCATTTTTTTAAACAGAAAGCTATCTTTTTAAACTAGTCAAACACTTCATAGTTTCAAAAGCAAACTAAAAAATAAAATTGAATTAACTAAATTTATTTTAGTAGTTAAGAACACAAAACGAACAGCAATTATCAGATAAGGTCACAATTAAAATATCAAAAATAAAAAGATACCACTAATACACTAATATTGATTATGTGTATTGTGTTAATTTTTGACAATAAAACTTTCACAATCAGAAAAATCTTCTAACTTCAAAAGACTGTAATAATTTCTTTAGCTGAATAAACTCATTATTAAAAAAAAAAAAAACTTGCTTTTTTTTTTTGGTGGGGTAGAACTAGAGATTGAACCACCAGGCACCAGGAGTATTCTGCCTCTGCGCTACATTCCCAACCCTTTTTATTTTGAGACAAGTTCTTACAAAATTGCCCAGGTTGGCCTTGAACTTGAGATCCTCCTGTCTCAGTCTCTTGAGTAGCTGGAGTTACAGGTGTGTGCTACCACATGCCTGGTTCGTTGCAAATTTACTTTAAAAAGATATTTTAAACTTAAGTCTTAGTTCATGATAGAAGAACTTTCTAGCAGTGAGGTAAAAATGTGAAGAATCATTAATTCTCTTCCCTATCCCAACATTTTCATCTAATTAATGAATGCAATTTTAGAAGAATGCTATAATATAACTTAAAAATATTTTTGTTGGTATTTCTACTTTTCTCAACTAGTATGTATGCTAAACTTTGTCTCCTGGTGAGTTAGTTAGAAGTTTACTCCCCAAATTACTAAGTATGTCCAATGTTTCTACTGGCAATCTATATACTTTATGGAATCTAAAACCCTTACTTTCGAATGGCAACACTATGGTGCATGGGTATGAATGTGCACCAAATAAAATTTGAGGCTACAAAATGTTTCTAGTCATTCTGATAATTTTTTGTTCTATTAAATTCTATAAAAATTTCCCCATATCCCCACAAATTCATTTCTAAGACAACCCATTTTAATAATTGGTCATATAAATATGTATCTAAACATAAATGTAACAGCATTTTTAAATTTTTAAGCTTATACAACTCATTTTCCTACTTTAAGTGAACACATATATCATACAGCAGATGATTTACCTCTAAATGTCTATGCTGTATTATCTGTAGTTGCAACTAAAAAATGGTAACATTTTAGGAATGAAGGACACTGACACACAAGAGCTATTATAATAATTAGTTCAATATATCCCAAGGTTGGGCCTACATCAGAATCACGGCTCATGATATGATGCTATTTATACTTAAACTTGAGATGAAAACATAATATGAAAAAAACCCAGTAGAAATGTTTAAGTCAAATAGAACAAAAATATGTATAACAGATAGCATATAAGATGTCTAATCTGTTTTTAAAAGTCGTGGATTTTACTATAGGCCAAATGCTGTCACGACAAATTAAAAACAAAAAAATCATAATCTTAGTGCTTGGAAATAGGAGGTTATGTTAGAACAATGATTCAAAAACTGATACCAGAAATGGAGAGTCTTAGGAAGGCAGAAATTTCAGGAGAATTCTCAGAGGGGCCATTATCCCTATTAACCTAGGCTATAATTCACCAAGAAGTAAGATGTGGGGTATACATGTACAGACACAACACATCTTCATTCATCAGCTATTGATAAAAAGGAGTACAGTACAATGGGGAGAAAAATCATAAAAAAAATTACAATACTGTATGGGGAATACTATAAAAGATGTACAAACAAGGTGCTGTTAAGAATGTGAAAGTGCCTTTTGCACAGGTGGCTTCATAGAGAAAATAACTGAGAAAGTCTGAGTAAGGAGGAGATGATGTAAGTGCAAAGGTCTATCCGGAAATGGGAAGAACAGGTACTAAAAAGGGATACAGAAAGGAAAGGCATGAATCAATTTGTCTAGTTTATTGTAGGCAAATATTCTGAGATAGTACATAAGCAGTAATTTTTTTTTATTATTTGTATCTGCCATATGATAGCTTTTGGCCTATAGTTTATAAATGTAGATCCTTGTATCTCTTAGTTATCTGATTAGATATCTCAGTATGCCATCTGTTTTATATATATATCTCTACCTTTCCCCCAGCTCCAATTTGGCTTGACCAAAACAATTCTACCTCAGATTCTTTTTTTTTTTTTTTTTTGGTACCAAGGATTGAACCCAGGGGCGCTTAACCACTGAGCCACAACCCTAGCCCTTTTTTGGTATTTTATTTAGAGACAGGGTCTCTCTTGAGTTGCTTAGGGCCTCACTAAGTTGCTGAGGCTGGCTTTGAACTCAAGATCCTCCTGCCTCAGCCTCCTGAGCCACTGAGATTATAGTAGTGCACCACCGAGCCCAGCTCTACCTCAGATTCTTTACATTACTGAATATAACTAATCACTGCAATTGCGCTCCTACAATTGAAGCTGGAGTCTCCTTAACCTGATAATAAAAGTCAGTTTATCTAGCAAAGTGGTAGTGAAGAATGAAGAATAGGGGCAGTATAGAGTGAGGTTCCACAGAGCCAAGACTGGCTCAGACTGGGCCAAAGTGTTCATGCTGACTTCTCTGCATTCCTGTTCTAGGACTGAGGAATGCCAGGAGGGCTCTACAGTTGATCTGCCATTAAATGCAGTTTTAGCAGGTTTTATTATTTCATATATTTGTTCTCAGTTGCCCTAGAAAAGAGGAACCTCTAATAGTTATGTGAATCCTTCTTGAACTAAAATGTCAATTTTTGTGATTTTATTTTATTCTTAACATTTAAGAAAAAGGATGTGATGGTTATTCTTCAAAATCTGTGGACATTGTACCTAAGCAATGTTTCAATGGTTGGGCATAAACAGAACTGAATATTTCATTCTTCGATCTCTCTTTTTTTTAAAAATTGATTTTGTTTTTTAAATACATGACAGTGGAACGCATTATAATTCTTATTACACATATAGAGAATGATTTCTCATATCTCTGTTTGTAGATAAAGTATGTTGACACCAATTCATGTCTTCATACATTTACTTTAAATAATGATGTCCATCACATTCCACCATCATTGCTAACCCCCTGCTCCCTCTCTTCCCCTCCCATCCCTCTGCCCTATCTAGAGTACTCACTTTTTATTTCAAGAACTATTTCTTTTATTTCATTAGGATTATTTTAACCCAAATTTGTACTAGAGGGAAAGACATATTTTAGTATCACAGGAATTTTCCTTATGAATCTACTTTCTCTAATGAAATCAATTTGCCTTTCAAAAGAAAATATTTACTTCACATGAAATTGGAAAAGGAATGGAGCATATGAGATGTCTAATCTGTTTTTAACAGAGAAAAGGGTGAGGCACTCACCTTCCACACTCTCAGTTCTCTCAGCTTTATTCATATCTTCAAATCCTTGCACAGATCCCAGTTCTTTATCCATTCTTTCTTTATCCAAAGTTAGAGTGTCTCTGGAAGCGGCTTCCAGGTCTCTTTCATGTTCACTCTCCAGTTTTGCTTCACTGCGTTTCACAGACTCTATCTGAGAAGAAATCTCAAAAGTTCTATCTCTATCTCTGTCCCTTTCAACAGATTCAGGAATTAGTCTCTCTCTTTCCCTGTCCAGGTCTCTCCTTTTGTCTCGCTCTCTCTCGCGTTCCCGCAATCTATCTCGATCTCTGTTCCTTGGCCAGTCTTTATCTGCTTCTCGGTCCCATTCTCTTGGCCTTGTATCCCTCCTCTCTCTCTCCCTCTCTCTATCATGCTCATATCGATCTCTTTCTTGAAGCCTATCTCTGCTATCAAAAGACCCAGATCTTGAATGGACTTGCCGATCTGACTCAGGAGAACTTCTTCTTGAACTATGGCTTCTTGAATCCTGGCGATCTATAATAAATATGCCACATACAAAAATTAACAGTAAACAGAAACAAACTACTTCATTTTAGAATCTTTTAAAGTTACAATTTACTTGCCAATATATTTTCTCAATATTTTCAATGTTCTATATACTCTGTACGTTCTACATACACATTTCTCTACATACATATACAAAGAACTCATTTTAGGGACAAATTTCTCTCTCTCAAGGGGTTAATCAAAGTATGTTTAAAAAATTTCCTTGTCAGCCGAGTACAGTGGTGCACACCTATAATCATTCCTAGCAACTTAAAAGGCTGAGGCAGGAGGATTACAAGTTCAAGGCTAGACTTCAGCAACTTTGTGATACCTTGTCTCAAAATAAAATATTAAAGAGAGCTGGGGATATAGCTCAGTGGGAGAGCAGCCCTGGGTTCAATCCCCAGTACCTAAAGAAAAAAAAGGTTTCCTTGTCTATTTCCAGTACAAAAATATCTTGAAATATGTACATAAAATGGTTAGATATTAATATGTATTTAATTCTTTGACTTCTCTTTACTCTCCTATCTTATTTTCTGAGGCAAAAAGAGCAGTACTGGCTATAGAAAGAATAGCAGGAAGGTTACATTTGCAAATGTTGATATAGGACTGGAGTAGAGAGCCTTTTCACCAAATCATATCATTAAAATCCTAACATTAAACTGTTAATAGCACTGAATGTATCTCTATTATAACATTGGTCTTAAAGTGATAATGGATGAGACTTTAAAGGGATAATGAAAATAAATGATGATTTCTTAATGGGATGAATAAGCCTCCTCCCACACAAAGTTCCACAAAATTAAAAAAAAGATTAGCCATCACATTAAAAAGCATGTATAAAAAGTAACTAGGCATTACTTTAGCATTATAATTTGTATAAAATATACTAACACAGGAAACAATGACTAGATCATAATTTAATTTTATTACCTGAAGAAGTACTTCGGCTAGGCTCTCCACGCTTTAACTGGTCAATCCTAGATTTTCTCTCTCCTGTGATTTCTAGACTTTTTGTTTTTTCTCTATCTCTTGAACCACTATGCAGCACTCTCTTTCGACTACCTTGGTCATCCCCACTTCTATGCGCAGAATCATTGGATGGAGAGCGCAGACGGCCAGAGGTGTGACTACGATTACTCCGATTACTCCCAAGGCTGCTGCTCCTCTTTTGATCCACTGGCTTTCGATGTGGTGTATCTTCTATGGTTACATGAGGTGCCTCTACTTTTTCTACTCGTGTCCTATGGCATTTTCTGTGTGACTCTTCATTGGCAAAAGTAGCACTGGTAGTGTTGGTGGGGTTCGCAGAGGTGGAAATGGAGGTGGAGGAGGCAGTAGCAGCAGTAATAGGAGTAGAGGCAAGAGCAGCAGAGGCAGCTGTACTAGCACTAGCCAAAGGAGGTGGAGGAGGGAGAAGAGAAGATAGAGGAGAAGGGGTACTACCAGGAGTAGCAGCAGAGGCAGCATGCTCTGATTCTGTCACCTCTGTACGGTCAGGCACATCCTCATCAGACCAGTCACTAAAGGCTGTATCTTCTTTCTTCTGAGGATCCTCTAGCATACCATCCTTATCGTTGGAAATTTCAACTAAATCCTCTTTGGTTGTCATAGGGGGAGTTCGTGGCCCTCTTTTCTTCTTATTTTGCTGGGCTGCTTCTTCATCAGAAATATCAGAATCACCTTTGGATCTTTTACGTTTTTTTTCAACATTTTTCTTCTTCTGTCCTTTTTTAGGGGAGAAGACTTGACCATCTTCAGATGTTGTCTCAATGTTACTCCTCTCTATTCCAATATCATCCTCTTTCTTTTTCTTGATAGGTTTCTTCTGAACTTTTGCTTTTTTCTTATTTTCCTCATGAGCTCGATCAGATATGTCTCGATCTTCAGACTGGTGGTGGCCAATCATGTCTTGTGTACGTGCTCTTGAGCTTTCCAAGATTTCTGTCTGTTCTCTCTGCTTTTCTACAGAAGAAACTTTCTCTTTGAGTTCTTGCTCTTCATAGCGCCTTGAACTCTCTTTTCTTTCTGGTTTACGATCTTCTTCTTTCCATCTACTCTGCCTATCTTCAGGGAGATGTGATGGGCTGAGAGAGCGAGATTCTTGAGGTCGTACAACCTGGCTCAAGAGTCTGTGTTTTTCATCTATACAAAAAGAGAAAAATAATCACATATTCACCAGGTGAATAAACACTGCACAATACATTTAAATAACAATTAGACAATCTCTCACTTTTCATCTGAAAACTTTTCAAATGACAGACAAAAGCCTACTATTTGGATTTAACTACAAATGGTAGGAAAAGACAATGCCATTATGATAAATGATATACTTCTCAAACATACTTTAATCACATAAGGAAATATTTAGAGGCAGTAGATCCAGAAAACTTTTTAAAAAATCTTAACTTGTCAGTTCCAATCAGTGTCAAAGAATGGTCTCATAGTAAATGAGTACGAATACAGAGACACAGAAAACAAAAAGTGCTCACTTTTATCATCTCCACTGTTGTAAGTGTCACTGTCAGGAGAATGTTCACGCCGACGCTTAGGTGACTGCCGAGGACTGGGACTCCCTTCATTTCTATAGCGCTTCCTAAATTGGGCAAACAAATACAACTTATAAAATTCTAAAGGGTGAAGATTTCTTTACTATGTTTTTTATTAGTATATTTTACTATAACTTATAATTATAGGAAAGCAATATTGTCAAAGCTGTATCATACAAAGGGTATTTGGTATCTTTAATTAAGATTCATTATTTCATTTGCTAATACTTCAAATTGTAGATTTAAAATACATGGCAACATTTCTTTCTTTCATTATTCATGGAAAATCATTCAAGTGAAAATTGCCATATTTAAATACTGCAAAATGATAATATACAGTTTTGTGAAATCAATAAACTAATGTACCCTCTAATATAAACATTAACCAATTTTACATTCTTATGATATAGAAATTACTTTGTGCAGGGAAAACAGATAAGAAAATCTAGTATTAGTTTTGGAATAAAAAAGCTATGAGTTCAATTTATAGCCACATTACTTATTATGCAGCCTTAAGTAAGTTCCTTAATTTGTCATCTGAAGTTAGGGAGAAAATAGCTCATTAAACTGCATTAGTTATGTCATAAGCCCAGTGCCAGGCATATTATTTGTACATTGTAAAAAATAACTTCCTTTTTCCTTCATTGAATTAAAATCACTTTCTTGGTGATAAGTAAATAATTAAATAAGTAAATAATTCATATATTCATTACATTTCTTTTTCCTTAGTTGAGTTTAAAATAAATACTGATTTATTCATCTTGGTTCTTAAATTATTCCAGTATTTTCTTACATTTTTGTTACATTTGGACTACTTATTTTTTATCAACATTGTTTGTTTATAAACATTACAGTCAAAAGTTGAGAACGATGCTGCAGCACATCCATTGGGACAGCTTCTTTTGAGTGACCAAGTGAAGAAGGCAGTCCCAGGAGTACTGTAACAACTCACAGGCCTCAGCTTGTGCAAGTCCTTATCCAAAGCTTCCACCATCAATTGGTGGCCTACTTCCTCACTCTTTAAATCTGGGCAGGACTAGTGACTTGCTACATGACAGAAGAATGTGGTAAAAGTTACACTGTACAAATCTAGAGAGGACCCAAGAAGCTTTACAGATTCTGCTTTTGCTTTCCAGGTATGCTCTATTATTGTACACAAAAACAAAATTTAGACTACTGGAGGATGAAAAGTCAAATGGAGGACAAATAAGGTGCCCCAAATGCCAGACATGTGAGTAAGGACACCTTGAATCATCTGGGTACGGTTGAACTGTCAGGTCAATTGTAGACACACAGTTATCTCAAGAAGGACCAGCAGAATATACTCTGCTAAGTCCACGTAAAATCATTCATCCACAGAATCATAAGCAAATAAATGGTGGCTGTTTTAAACGACTAACTTTTGAGACAATTTAACACAGTAATAAATAATTGATTGATACACTAGAATAAAGTGAATATTTGAAGTATGATAAAAATGATTCATAATTATTTTTATGAAACAAAATTAGAGTAAAATGAATACTATGGTAATGCAGCAAACCTAAATAACTTTTTAAAAGTGCTGGATAAATTCAAACTACTGAGATGAAAGTATAAATAACAACTAAGTTAAGATATTAATATTATTTAACTAGTTTTTCTTATTGGTTTGTTTGACTTCTAAGTTTCTAGGGTCAGTCCCAACTCTTGGGATTTTCATGGCTAATTAGTCATGAAAAAAACAGAAAAACTGTTGCTTATTATAAGCAGAAATGAGAAGTATGAAAAAAATACTAATCAAAGCAGAGAAGTGGAGAAAAGACACATAAAGATTTGAGAATTATAATTATAGAAGATAGAGAGATGTAAAAGTCAGAGAGAGAAGAAAATATTATGTATGTTTGCCTACATGTGACAAAGGAAGTATCTCTGAAGCTCATTTTAATGTAAAATTTTTAATATGTGGGGAGAGGGAAGCAGGAAAGTAAGGTGGAGAGTACATTACAATAATTTTGGTTGCAGATTAAAGAGCAGAATGAGTGCCAAGAAAATATCTTTTGGCCCTAATAATCACATTCTGCTCTTTAATCTGTAACCAAAATTTATTGTAAAGTACTCTCCACCCGAGGTTCCACTTTGGTGCTGAATTGTACGCCAATAATTCAGAAAAGCAATGATGGAACTGGCTTAGCCAAGAACTGTCTACTCCTCAATCAATGAGAGCCCCAATACAAAGAGGACTGCTAAAGTAGGTACAATTCTAACGCCAACAAAGGCATCATTTGGAGATAAATTTGATGAGACTAGAATCAGCACAGATGGAAACAGTGGAGAGATATCATTCCTATAATAACCTGGTTAGAGCCACATCAGAACAAATCAAAGCTAACCCTCAACTTCCTAGATACCTAAACAAATAATTTCTTTTGATGAAGGTGGGGAGAAGGGTGAGGGGAGAGAGAGAGAGGTGAGACAGAGAGAAAGAAAATAAAGAAATAAGGAAGGAAGGAAGGAAGGAAGGGAGGGAGGGAGGGAGGGAGGGAGGGAGGGAGGAAGGAAGGAAGGAAGGAAGGAAGGAAGGAAGGAAGGAAGGAAGGAAGGAAGGAAGGAAGGAAATGCGCTCAGATATATTCTATGAGATGCCAAGAAAATATCTTTTGGCCCCAATAACCTACTATATATCTTCACAGCATGAGAGGACACTTCCTTATCTCTCATCTTCTAGCTACACAACAATTATAGGAATTCTTAGGTCCTATAATACTGTGAATTGTTTCCTGTAGCCTAGAGGTGTGACTCCATATTTACAAGCATAAGAAACTCAGGCAGTATCTCTTGGTGACTAGCCATCATCATTAACTAGTTATCAAGAGGAAGTAGTGGGACACAAGTTCACTATCACTTTTATGTTGGATTCCTCCTAAAAAAGTCTATACAAGTCAAGAAAGCTCATATGCCATAAAAAATGCACAGGAAATAAGAAAGAGTATTCTATGGTTTGGATGTGGTTTGTTCCCCAAAGGTTCATGTATTAGAGGCTTGGTTCTCCATGTGGTAGTGCTGAGGTAGCAGAACCTCTAAGAAATGGGGCACTGCCCTTGAAAGGGATTAATGCTGGTCTCTCAGAATGAGTCGGCTCAGAGCCAGGCCAATCTTTCACTTGGCCTGTTCTGTTTCTTCACCATGTTTTAATACAGCCAAGGGAGCCCTCACCAGATGTTGAACAAATAGGGTTGCTTGATCTTGCACACACAAGTCTCTGAGCTAAATAAGCTTGTTTTCTTTATATATTACCCAGCTTCTAAACAAATTATTACAGATTAATTATAGACCCTGGATTAAAATATAAAATAAAAAATTATTTTCTAGATAATTAGAGAATTTACACCATTTTATTTGTATATAATAAATTTGACTCACAAAAAGAGAAGACAAGATTTAATAGAAAATTAAGGGAACACTGAAAAGCATTAAATGAAACTTATGAATTCTTTACTGAAATGAACTTTCTAAAATTGATTCATATCATTCTTACTTTGATTTTCTCTCATCATGTCCATCTCTCGGATTGCGATCTTCTCGAATATCTTCTCGCTTTTCTCTACGGTCATCTCGTCCCTTGTCCTTTTCTTCCCAATCCCGCTGACGTTCTCGTTCTTTATCCCTTTCTCTTGCTCTTTCTCGTTCCCGTTCTCTCTCTCTTTCCCGTTCTCGCTCTCTCTCCCTCTCTCTTTCTTCTCTTTCTCGCTCCCGTTCTTTTTCCCTGTCTCGCTCCCTCTCTCTTTCCCTCTCTCGGTCATGATCGCGGTCTCTCTCTCTTTCACGTTCTCTCTCCTTTTCTCTTTCTCTTTCTCTCTCCCGTTCCCTAGCACGCTCTCTTTCTAGTTCTCTTTCTTTTTCTCTTTCCCGATCTCGTTCACGTTCCCTCTCTCTCTCCCGCTCCCTGTCTCGTTCCCTATCTCTCTCTCTAGCCCTTTCATCTCTTCTATCATCCACTCTGTCTACTCTTCGTTCCTCTCTTCTTTCATCACGCTCAAGCTCGTCATTCCTTCCCTGATGTCGAATTGGTGAGCTTGGTCTTTGATCTACAATGAAAATCAAGTTTTGTCAGTGATTAATTTAATAGATAACCTATAGGTTATACAGCATGGCAAATCTTAAATTTTATCTGTGTATATATGGGTCACAGTGGCAACAAATTATAAATCAAGTTCTATATTTACTTTAAATTTAATCATCCAAATATTAATCACCCCTAGACCTTTAAAAATTATTTTCTTAAATATATTTTCAATTTCCCTCTAACTACCATGTTTTCTGCTCCCCATCAACCCCCAACACCCTCCCACTTATCCACCTTTGATCTTTCTCTGCATGCTCCCTACCCTACCTCCAGCCCACTGCTCCAACCCCGCTTTCTGCCATCTCTACCCTTCACCTCTGATCTTCTCTGTCCCCCCAGCAGGACCTGAGAACACTGGTGGCAAAGGATAGGGGCAGCAGGAGGTGTAGAACATAGGAGCTGAAGGAAAAAAAAAATTTCCCTCGTAAGTCACACCTCTAATTTCAGGCCAAAATATATACACATCAAAGTGCAGCTATTATGTGAGGAAAATATTGTAGAACAAACTAAACTAGAATTAAGGGTACTGAAGGCTAACAATCTTGGAACAATCAAATGTAAAAAGTGTTTCATATCAGTGATATATATTTATAATTACCTAACTGCTAATAAAAGTTTTATTTAATCATATAAATGAATACTCAGATAAAAAGTTGTTGTCCTAAAATGTTAAATGATAATCTCAATCACATTTTATATATTTTTTCCAATCTACACACAAATCACACAAACACAGAGAAATGAATACACGCTGCTTAAATAACCACTTGAGCAATAAAATTAATTAGTCTGGGATCAAAAAATGTATAAAAGGATGGCATCAACTTTTCCCCAGAGCCATGTTTAAAGCAAATACTGTGGCATAATCTAGGCTATTGAGATGTTTCTACTTCTGTGCCATACAAATATGTCTAACGATTAATCAATGAAGATCAAACTATACTATGTCCAATGGATTGGTAAGTGAAACATCTAACATCAACTTATTAAGCAGAAAAATTTTGGAATATTTCCAGAGAAGGAGTTAATATAGTAGCTTAAATTCCTTAACACTATGAAAAGATTATGCATAGTTACTATTTGGAGGTTAGATTCAGAATAAAAAGGAATTTTAAAGCTAGAAGAAAAAAATGAAATCTTATATAGTCTTTTCTTGTCTTTCTTCTTAAAAAACATAAATTATGGTCCAAAAGTGATTTTGGTGACTTGCCAGTTACAGAGATGGTAGATGCATTAGGACTTTAGGACTAGAAAATCAATTTTTCCTAAATCTTTTTATTTTTGCTGAAACTAATTTAAATTAAAGTGGTTCTATTGTTATATATCTATGTTTTAGATTGTCTAAATTCCTGATTTGGGGATCATAATCAAAATCATAATTACAAATAACCTGAAACATTTAATACTGCAACTTACATTAATTCATATTTGAAATTTCTGAATAAAGGAATGTCAGGGAATAGACTACTCAGACACTTTCTAGGCAGATAAAACCTTTATTCTCACATACAAAATGGCAATGTCCCTAATTTCAAAGGAAAATGGAAAGAATACAAGAGCACCACTCTTAACATGTCTAAACTATCTTCCAAAATATGTTCTTAAAAGATGTGCTTTCTTCACATATTTCTTAAGTAACAACAAATCTATTAATTACAGCTGGCAACTTTTGAATTATCCAAATATTGCCATACCCCAAATACTATCAATTTCATTTCTAGAATCTTTCTTTTCCTTTCACTATCTCTACAGTTACTATATTAACTCAGACCTTGATCAGCTCTTCTCAGATGATTATGTTATCAACAGTCTATCTTTGCCTTCAGTTTTTCCCCAGATACTTAATATGTTTTTGATGAAAACTCTATTTGTTCCATCTGCTTAAAAGCAGTTATCTTATACACAGTGAAAAGCAACTGAATTCAAAATGTTTAGCCTGACTTATTAGGTCATTTACAACCTGGTCTATATAGTGTCTTATCAGTCCTCTTCCCTGGCTGCTTTCCTTCCCTACTAATCATAACATACCTCTACTCCAACCTCACAACATAATTCTTTATTCCTCCAAAGCATATGATTCTTTTAGTCCTGTGTGTCTGCTTATGTTGCACCTCTGCTGGAAAATACTTTTTCCATTATTCCTTCTAGCAAACTTAAATATTCTGAAGGCCCTAATTCAGACGTCCTCTTCCTAATTAAAGCACCTTTCTTGGAATTCTGTTTGGTCCTTTGTCTTCTCATAGAAGTTTACATAGCACTAACAATTATATTTTAGTTGTCTATTTGTACTAGACTGTGAAGGTCAGATCTAAAGGAAAGATTTAAATTTCTGAGGACAGAACAAAGTACTTGTGTATATCTCTACCCTTAACCTCTATGAATCCCCTACTACTCACTATACTTTAGCCACATTAGTCTTCTTTCTAATTCTAAGACATGTCGGGCTATTTCCCACCTCAGAGCATTACACCTGCTCTTTTCATGGGATGCTTTTTGTCTTTGAAAAACTAGCTACTTCTCTTGCATTTATGCCTCTACATAATTTTTTTTTCAAGTTGTTCATAAACACTACACAACAGGTTCTCTTATTCTTTATTTCTATCTGGGGCTACTGTTTGTTTCCTTGATAACCTCAATAATCAGTTATTTTAGCGAGGAGAGGGAGAATCCCCACCTCTCTGCCCCACTTTAAGTTCTATAAGGAAAGAACTATTATATATTAGCAAAGTGCCTGGCATGGGTACTAAAGGCACAGAATATATCATTAACCTCAAAAATAGGTTTCTCTTTTAATCATACATTTGATATTCACTGAAGTAGTTATACTAAAATAAATCAGAAAGATAACTGGACTTGTAGTCAGAAGACCAGAGTTTGAATTCCAGCTTTGAAATTTCCTTCCTGTAATACTGGTAACTTAACTTCTCTTAGATCTAATCTCTTAACTGTGAAACATGGATTATTTTATCATATATATATCTATATATACATATATATGTGTATATATACACATATATATACATATATATGTGTATATATACACACACACACACACTCACAGGGACGTTGTAAAAATTAAGCTAAAAATATATATTTAAAGTAACTATCAAAGTTTCTGACACCTAGTAAAAGCTTAATATGTGTGGTTAAACTAAACACAAGATTGAAACCAAATCTTCCTATAGAATTTAGGCATGAAATGAGGAAAAACCTGAGCTAGGATGTGAAAACAGAAATAAAGTACCAGGACACAGTGAAGAAAGGTTGTCAAAGAGCTAAGGAAGAAACAATTTCAGAAACACAAAACGTATAAACTCCAACCCTATCTATAGTTGAGGAAATCCTACACATCTTTTAAACCAAGTGCACTGGGCTTACCTTTAACAAACAACCCAACCAACTCTCCTGTGTCTAATCTTATCCCAAAAGTAGATGATGTCTTAGAGACTTTGCTCTCCTTCTATTACCACCCATATCAATATAGGAAGATAGTTTTTTGATTCAACCCACACTAAAGCACCAATATTCAATCTTCTGGTCCACAAAATTGCATACTATTTTAATCTCAGCATTATAGCAAACTTTACTTTAGAAATCAGCCAAGATAAGTGAGACCTTCTTCAGATTTTAAATGTTTAAAGGTCCTAACATGTACAGGCAATAAAAGCATGCTAAAGAAAGTGCTTACAACCCTTAAGGGCTTCCTAGTAATTCAGTTTCAAAATTGAGTTTTAAGAGATCATCTAATTAATGGAAAACTTTAACTTACGACAGCTAAGAATATAAATTAACCAGAGCAAATATTATATATTTTCAGAACAGACTATAAACAAAATGTTTCACTGAACAATCTCTAGCCCTATCTCTTTCCTTGTTCCTCTTTCACATTCCTTATAAGACTCTATTGATCACAGCTAATGAGTAAGTAGGCAGGATCCTTAGTTGAAGATTTAGGTATTTCCTGAATCAGAACTGCCTGGGATGGCTCTAATCACCTACACTTTTAAAAGAGTTGTGAGCAATTTGGTTAAGATGAGAAACATGCAATAGAGCCTCCCCCCATTCTTATACTTTGCTGCCTGAGGTACTGATAGCTGTCTATTTACATAATCCCTCCAACAGCAATTCAACAAAGACTATATGAATAAATAGCTTCAAATGATCATCAAGCACATATCTTAAAAGACACTTTACATTAAAAAGTAAATCAATATTCACAAAAAGTAAATTGATAACCATTTTAAAAACAGTTTTCTTTATAGAAGTTGGTTACTATATAATAAAATTCTGTTTGACAAACCTCGATCTCTGTTGTCGCGACGATCTCTCTCTCCGTGTCTTCTCTCAAAGGAAGAATCCCTTGCTTGATCTCTGTTGTCTCTTTCCAGATATCTATCTCTTTCAGGATAGCTACTCCGAGTTTCCCAGCTGTCATGATAGTTGCTACTACTACTGTGACTATCAATTTGAGAACCTCTCGAGCCTCGACTTCCTAAACAAAGGATATTCACACAACTATTTAACACATAAACAATATTCAACAAGTTTGTCAGTCACAATCCTTTTTCCTAAAAAAACACTAATTTTTTTTTTTTTTGGTATTCCAAAATGTGGTATTCATTTTTTAAAGAACACTAAGCAGTATATCAGAAACCTAAACTGTTCAATAACTGACTACAGTAAGATAAGTTCCAGTGTTCCCTCTCTGAAAATAAGTCCTATAATAGAAACAAAGTAAGACTGACTTAATGCAGAAAACAACAAAGTGAAAATGATTTTTTTCATATCTAATTCATAAAAATATCATGAAAATAATTAAATAAATAGGAATGTTATTGTTTAAATTATAGTTTATAGTGAAAATATTCCAAATAGAATCACGGTCCTTTGCAACATAAAGTGATAACTGCAAACTTTTATTCAAGGATGTAGAAAAAGAATGTTCACAAGTAACTTGATTCAGAATAGCCCCAACTAGAAAGTACCCAAATATCTCTAAGTGGTGAATGGTTAAACAAATGATAGTAAGGAGAACAATATTCAGCAATAATAAAAAACACACTATCACTACATACAACAACTTGAATGACAACATTATGTTAAGTGAAAAAGCCAGTGTCAGCAGGATACATACAGCATGATTCCATTTATGAAACATTCATGATATAACATAAGATACAAGACATAACACAGGTTGTCAGGAGCCAGGGACAGGGGATGGGAAGGATGTGGGAATATGGATGTGAATACACTGGAGTAACACAATGGAATTTTATAAGGTTACAGTGGATTTTTTTTTTTTTTTTAAATCACAGAGTCTCACTATGTTGCCCAGGCTGACCTCACACTCCTGTAGCTGGGACTAGAGGTGCATGCTGTTGTGTCTAGATCAGCTGAGTATTTTGAGTTCGGGTAAGTCAATACAGTGCTACTCATGTGACTGAACTACATAGACACACACACACAGAATAAATGTTTAATTAGAGAATTCTGAAGAAGTCCTACGGATTCTACAAATGTTAATTTCTTAGTTTTACCATAGATTGTAAGATGTAAACATTGTGAAAGCTAGAGGGTGGGTATACAGAGATTTCTTGTACATTTCTTTGTAATGCCTGTACATCCCATCATTCGAACATACTTGGCAAAAACTCTGGAGGGTTCTGCCTTCAATTTCATAGAATTACCATAGATCAGAAAAATAGGAAAAGATGAACTTATTCTAACTTTTTTCCATGAAAAGCCAACCCACCCAAAGCAACAATCAACAATTCCTATCTATAACTGAGGAAATCCTACACATCTTTTAAAACAAATGCAGATGGCGCTTCCCCAAGGTGTACACAGACATACATGCACACTCATATACAAACACACACAATTTACATGTAACAGGCCTGGAGCCCTAAAATAATCACAGCATAACTCTAAATAATGTAATAAGGCATTTTAATAATCTAAATATCTCCAAAGAATATTTTAATAATTAAAGACCAGGGAGAATAAATTTGAAACACTTTTAAAGATAACAAAAGAGCTATATATAAACCTAGGAACGAAAGGTTAAAAATCAGATTAGAGGCAATTAAGAAAAATATTACAAAGATAAGTCTTGAGGGTATGACTCAGAAGGGAAAACACTGACTGAAAAGGTAAAATATTGAAGGAAAGTTAAGAATCAAGAAAGATTCAATGAAGAAAATCAACATATGTCTAATAACTATATGTTGCTTAGAGTAACATTTAAAACAACCCATAAAGGTTAAAAGGATGGAAAAAGATTTATCAAATACACACCAACAAGAGAGCAGCCAGTAAAATAGCCTTTTGTAATAGCAAGGCCTCAAAATATTTAAATTAAAAACCTATCAAACTACAATAAACTGACAAATCCACACATTTCTAAATGATAGAAGACTTAGTTCACTTTTCTGTAAAGACATAACAATCAGACTTCAAAAAATTAGATGTATATTTGAAAGTATTAACAAACCTGATCTTAGAAATATGCTTTACATCCTACCATTACAAGTGTAAGTACATGCAGAATACTTATAAATACTGAACTCCTGAGCCACAAAATAAGATTTAACAATCATACCAAAGAACTGACATCAGTGTTTACCTGACAACAATTAACATGGAAGGAAGGGACTTATTAAAAGCCTGACTGGAAATGTAAAATCCAACTTCTACTTAATTTATGAGTCAAAGAAGAAATCATTAAAATTCACAAAGTGTTTAGAATGGGTACTAATAGAAATACTATATTTTTCATAAAAGAGTAAAACATAACAAAAGTTAATGAAATATAACAAAAGAAATATAAAGGAATATAAACAAGGCCAAATATTAGTTTTCTGAAAAGACTCTACACAGACAAATCTCTGGCAGGACCGAACAAGGGAAAAATAAAGGAATATGACCATAGATACAACAGAGATCTTATAAAATATATTTAGGAACATCTTTGTATCAAAAATCTGAAAACAGCCAGGCACAGTGGCGCTCACCTATAATTCCAGAGGCTAGGGAGGCTAAGGCAGGAGAATCACATAATCAAAGCCAGCCCCAACAACTCAGTGAGGGATCCTAAGCAACTTAGTGAGACCCTGTCTCAAAATAAAATATAAAGAGGACTGAGAATGTGGCTCAGTGGTTGAATGCCCCTGGGTTCAATCCCTGGCACCAAAAAAAAAAAAGAACAAATTTCCTAGGGCAGGGGAAACTTACTAGAATTGCTTCAAGAACAAAAAGAAAATCTATACAAATCTATAACTATTAGAGAAACTCATTTGGTGGAGAAAGCGCTAACCATCTGACAAATGTTACTTAACTTTTGAAGGACACATAATTAAACTGTTCCAAAAAAAGAAGCAACACGTTATATATAGCTAATATAACTTTTTGAGCCCCACCCAAAGAAGGACAATATAAGGAAAAATCTGCAGTGGTTTGCTAGAACTGGTTCATAATGGCTAACCAGGGAGAGCTGTGGATATCTCTTCCCAACTCCACATGACCTCATGTTAGTAGCTTGAAATCTTCCATGGTAGAAATTATTTACACCATGAGAACTGTCAAAAGGCAAGTCAAGACTTTTCTTCTGAAGAGTCAGTTGTTAAACATTTATCACTATACCATTGATGGTATGCCAACCTCAATTAAAAACATAAATATTTAATTCAAAATTAAATTTTTAACAAACTCATTCTAGAACCTTAAAAAAATGACAAAATTGAATGTATCTCAGGAATGCAAGGACAGCTGCAAACTTTAAAAACACTAACATGTGAAATAACAAAATATATCAACAAACTATATGATATTCTCAAGACAAAAAATTAACAGTGATAGAAATTGTTAATTAAATTGGGTAATCAGGAGAATCCTTAGCACAATAAAAACATCTGTTAAAAAAAAAAAAAAAAACACCTGCAAACACCACACTTGATACTAGGAACAATCCTTAAAAATCTGAAACAAAGCAAAAGAAGCCCATTCTGTTTATATTCAATACTGCATTGCTGGAGATGTTCAGTAGATAATTGAGAGAAAACAAATTATAATCAGAAATGAAGAGCCAAATCTGTCTGTTCCCAGGTATATTTGTTAAAAGAATTTAATTAGATGTATTAGGAAAATACAGCAACAACACTTAAATCCAAGACTAATATATAAATATCAATTACTATTCCCAAGTACCAGAAATAAACATTAGAAAATGTTTTAAAAGACTCCATTTAGGGAGACACACAATTATTCACTAGCGCACTTTCTGAAAAAGATTAGAGAAATTAAACATCCATCAATGTATACTTGTGAACTTTATTATATATCCTACAATAGAGACTATGTGCCAAAATAAAGAAGTAATTGTTTACTGTGGTGAAAGATATCATTTCATAATATTTTTATTAAGTGAAAATAGCAGGATCCAGAATAATATAGGTTTTACTTTTCAACAAAAATTTTAAAATTTACTTTTGTTAACCTAGAGGGGAAAATGAATGGATATACATATTTGCTTATGTCAAATGTTTTGGAAAGGAAAAACACAAAGTTGGTAAGAGTGGTGAGAGGCAAAAAGGAGAAAGGCTTTTCATTATGTATCTTTCTATACATTTGAAATTTTGAACCAGGTGAATGCATTAGTTAAAAAATACTCTAACTTTAAAAATTTTTTAAAGTAGCATTTATAATGGCAACAAAAATAGTAACCGGCAATAAAATATATGTAAAACCTTAACAGAAAAAGGTATAAATCAACAACCTTAATACATTTAAATAAAAATTAATAGTTTTTCATAAAATTAGAAACTGTTTTCTAAAACTTATAAGAAAAAACAAAGTGTCAAGAAAAGATTAATTATGAAGAACTTTTGGGCCCTTCAACACTTAAATGTGAAGCAATAATACTAACCAGGGTTAGACCAACAAACCAATGGAAAGAATACAAGTGATGAGAGTTCTGCGGTGGTGGTCTGTGGAGAAGGTAAAGAGGTGGATGAAGAAAGGTCAAATCTAATTAAATCTCAGTAGTTTGGAGACCATGATAAATAATATTTAGGTCATGTGGGTGATGGTAAATGATTTTTAGGCAAGAAAAATGGCTCAAGATCCTGATATGAGATGTTCTAAAGCAAGTGCAAATACTAGAGAATATATAAATCAGTCATTTCTGAATGTCATCAGTTTTAAAAACTCACAATTTTGACTCTTTTCTAATGATCATTTTATCATCCATACACTACTTTATTGGGAAATACTTCCTTATAATTCTACTATTTTGCTTGATAGTAATTTTCTTAGTGTTCCATACTAATCAAGATGGAAGGCATGACTGGATAAAACACAATCACATGGTCTATAATCTAAACAGTATGTTTCACTACTTTAACGATTCCTAGATGGATTTATAGGGAAGATCGCAAAAATTATCTTGACAAAAGATAACAATGAACATAAAAAAATAATATATTTAGAAGAGAAATTGTAGGAGATTTAATGCTTTCTATATAAATATACAAGATAAAGTTCACAGATAAGTCAAAAACCTTACCCTTTTCAGGTAACTCTGGACCTCTCCCCCTACTTCTGCCCATCCGGTCATTCCTAATTTCACTTCGAGACTCATTTCTGGAATCATTCCTTATTTCAGTACGAGAACTTTCTTCTCTTAAGTGATTTCTGCCATAACTCCGTGATTCTTCCTGATATGTATCCTCTTTTCGATGAGTATCTCGACCTTCACGGTCCCTATAGTCATGGGCATCACGAGTGGACCGAGAATCTCTGGGATCACGGCTCTCTTTACTATCTCTGCTGTAATCCCTCATCTCCCTTGAGTCCCGGATGTCTCTGGAGTCTCTGAGTTCCCTGCGGTCTCTAGTGTCTCTGGTATCACGACGGTCTCGACCATCTCGAGGTTCTCTTTCATCTCTGTGGTCTCTAGAAGAGCTCTGATCCTGTTCATATTCTCGTTCTTCTCTTGTGTCCTTTTCTCTATCCCTTTTGCCTCTAGTCTCTGTTAACACAATTGTAGAAATCAACTGTAATTTTTTTCCCAAAGTTTCAAAAAACTAGACAATATATTTAATTAGAGCTTTATTACAAGAGTAATATATACTTTGCAGAAAGAAAAGGAGAAAACAGGTGAATGTTTTAAATAGTTTAAAATTAAAACTATTTATATGCTAAAATCCAAAAGATAATTTAATTAAAGATTTGATAGCTACATTCTTAACTGGATAAATGGTGAACATGAAGGTCCCCACCCCAATTTAACAATACTTATAGATCCTAAGCGACTGAAACAAATAAGTAAATCTCCTTTCCTCTCATTGCTTTTTTTTTTTTTTAGAAACAATTTTAGATCCAGAGGTGCACAGTGACTTTAATTATATCTACTGGATATTAGGCTAGATTTAAAATACATTATGACCACCTCAAATTTATTTAAGCACTAGAGTGGCTCAGTTAGCTGCTGGCAAAGAGTACTGTTCTTCACTCTTTTCCTGAGCTGCTCAATGGTATGATACTTGTGGGTGTGACCATTTCTAAAATTTCCTCTATTTAAGTGTTTTCTGATATATCACAGAAAAAAACACCTCATTTTTAAAAAATAGACTACAAGGACTGGACATATAGCTCAGCAGGTAGAGTGCTTGTCTCACATGCACAAAGCCCTGGGTTCAATCCCCAGCACCACAAAAAAAAAAGGACCTCAATGTTTATTTAAACCAACTTTGTTATTTTATATATGAATTAATACAGGCCCAAAGCTTAGATATCTCATACCTCATGAAAATTCGCAAAGATTATAAGCCACTATTTAGACATGCCTAGAAAAGGTATAAGATGATTATAAACATAAATCTGATAGGCAGTTAAAATATTAACAAGAACCACAAAGAATAAATTCTGCCCTTTTTAATCAGACTCTTTTGCAAGTTGTTCCTATATTCTGAAACTGTCAACAATCTGACGCTATTCTAGCAACTATAGCAGACTTATGCCTAAAACATTATAAATTTATTCCTTTTATTGTCCTTGCTGGCTGGGTCCATAATCTCTTTCAAGGAACTCTCAAATAATCCTCAAAGCCTTACTCAATACCCAAACTCCTTTGCCAATGCCTTTGTCCATATACCTATATTTACAAATGCTAAAGACAGAAGCAATGGGTAAGGATCTGATATATTTCCATCTTTTTCTTCACAAAACTATGATTTCTACTCCTCTTCCAATACCAACTGTCCCTTAAAATGTGTCCACTTATACCAGACTCCTGGTTTCATGATACTGCCATCAGTCTTTACAAATATATGTAATTATTAATTTCATTCTTTATCTCCCCATCCTTCTACTGAAATCATCCTTATTTCAGAAAATGACATCTAAATAAAGAGGAAGAATCATTTGCTAAATCTCTTCTTTCTATAAAAGATTAAAGAAATATCCTCTTTACAAAGGATTCTTCCATAAGCAATTCTTTCTACCAAAAAAGCATTCCCATGAGACTCGACTGATATTATTTTCCCTTCATTAGTATGTTTAATAATAATGACAAGTTTTCATTTAATAAGTAGTCATAAATATATACTATATTCTTGGTCAAATCTAGTTGTTAAATTTTATTTAAATTAATAGGTATAAGTAAATTTTCCCAACTTACCAATTTTCCATAAACATTGTATGGAAGCTTCCATCATGAGTTCTATAAATATAGCATATACAATGTTCCATATACACTGTTGTACTGTTCTGGTTCTATAATCATGTACATAATAATTAATTCTACAAAATAGATACTTTCTCTGTCTCTACCTACATATCCACTATTTTTTCTGGGTAAAAGATTTTGAGTGAATACTGCTTGCACTGTTGATACAAAGAACATAACTATTAATATCATTTACAGGAGACTTCTATAATGTACTCGAACAGAGAGATATAAAATGCATGTTAAACAGAAATGTTGTTGCAAGTATTTCCTAAAACCTTACTATGTTCAAAAACTAACTCAGAAGAAGTTAAATAAGGAAAGGAAGCTTAAACAAGAAGTATACAAAGGGATGACAGCTTGAGTATGGAGTTGCATATCTAACATTAATATAATTCTCAGGAATTTAGAAAGTAAAACTGCTTTGCTTACTTCCTTCTTTGAAGTGCTGGGATTGAATTCAGAGCCTCACACATTCTAGAAAAGAGTTCTACCAATGAGCTATACCCTCAGCTCATGCTTACTTTTTTATTTTGATTTACATCTAGAAAGTCAATGCAATGACTTGGTTGCACTGACATTCTAAAAGTTTTCCCCAGCCCTGGTCCCTTTATCAAAACGCTTTCAATGCTTTTAAACTCTGCTCCCTGATTTGCTATTCTTCTTCCCTTTACTTCTTGATTTTTAAAAACATATAGTTAACTGAAATGGACATACCAAAATTTAGATGGGCAAAAATACACACACAGCTCACCAACTTAGCATACCTATAAATGCCACTTGTGCACACTTAATACTTAACATCCCTATGTCTTTGAGCATTTCCTGTTGCCCTTAAGAACACTAGCCTTCATATTACAAAACTAAATATCTTCCTCCATACCTTATTACAACAATAAATATAGATGTCCAATTTTCAGTAAGAAATTGTTTTTAATTAAAAGAACTCTTGAAAAAAAAAGAAAAAGCAAGCTGAAGTACAGTGTATACCTTCCCTCCTTTCATGACGCCGATCGTGTGACTGTGAAGTTCGTTCATGATCATGCCTCCCTTTCTCTCTCATTGGAGAGCGATGTCTTGAAGGACTTGGCTTTCGCTGAGGAGAAGACAAGCAATGTGAAGGATAAGGAGAAGCAGAACGTCGTAAAGATGGAGTTAAAGTCCGCTGGTAAGATGGTGAAGGTGTTCTTTTTCGACGAGGAGAAGGAGAATGTCTTTGAATAGATGATCCTGATTGTGAGGATGATGAGTGATGTCTAGAAGATATAGGAGAATGATGTTGTCCTGATGGGGAAGTAGATCTATATGGAAAAATAGCATTAAAAAAAAATGTTCAAAAGCCTTCTATTCCAGCCAAAGGAATATCTTTAAACAAAACTGACTATAAAAGTTAAAGCTAAATGCCACAGTCTGGCTGGGCACAAAATAACCGAGCCACCACAAAGCCTTGCAGATTCAATCAGCAACTCTTTATTCCCGAACTCTCACCGACACTCTACACGCACTACTTGGGAATACACTCCCTCCACCGGGCTCTGCATACCAATTCTCACAGAACCCCGCGAAAATGGAGCGGGCACCTGAGGCAGCAAGTTACGCCCTATTCCCAGCAGGATCCACCCTAAACCCGGGGCCACCCTAATCCCTGAGCAGGGTCACCTATCAACCCAAAATGCCATGCGTCATTCCTACTTGGCTATGGCTCTCAGCAGCTAAAAGTGTTGGTAATAATTATAAGACAAATTTTAATTTACAATACTCTGAAATTACAAATAAGTTGCTTTTATTTAAAAGATGTGACTGACTTATAAGTGGAAGTAACAGCTTTAGAAGAAATATGCTGTGCCTTTCTCCCAAGTGTGCCAAGGCACACTGACTTTTCCAGGCAATGTTCTCCCTGAGCGAAGACTGCCTACTCTAACTTAAAGTAAAGAATTCATTTTGATAATCTGATAGTATAAACAAGTACCCGGAGGGGGAAAACTCAAAAACAACTACAGAGAAAATATACTAGTAAGATCAAGGTAGGAAGCAGCTGTGAAAATGCTTGTAAATTCAAGACCCTGGGGAAAGGAAAACTATCCCCAACCACAAAAAGCAAATCTGTGCTGCCTGGGATGACATTTAGGACTGTGAAAGAATCCTATGGTTAATGAGAGGACAACAAAGTGTATACTGTCTTTATCTTAAATAAACTGCCTTCATTTGTGGGCAGCACAAACTGAGATTTAGTACATAAATCTTATTTAACTAGGACCTCCTCAGTTCTAAATTGTCTTCTTTCACTGCTACCAGAGGAACAACTTATAACCCCGTGAAACACATCTGAATTACACCTGGAGCCTGTTATGCCATAACCTGAGTGTGATAGCAAGATGAAGTACACATATCTGTGCAATAACTAAAAAAGAATGCTACCATTTACAAACAACATTCTAGACATCACATACCTAAATATCATATTTCTCAAAGCAATTAGCTAAACGCGAATTCAAAAAAATTCTGACATTCTATTCAAAGTATTCTGGAATTACCTTCAGTGCCTATGATAAATATGTTTTAATATCTGTAATGGTGGAAAAATCATTATTAACCTTAAACCAGGGTTTAACAACCTCTGTACTATTGACATTTTATACCAGATAATTCTTAGGTGTTGGGAGTCTGTCCTGTATACTGTAAGATGCTTAGCAGTATCCCTGACAACTCAACAGCACCCCTCCCACTGAGTGGTGACAATAATGGTACATTGTCAACTGTCCCCTGGAAAACAAATGATCTTAAGTTGAGAAACACTGCCCTATACTAACTGTTTATAAATAATGCCTCTTTAATTTATATAAATTGTCGTGTGTGTGCATGCACACACGCCAGGAAAGTAATCCAATATATTCAAAAGGATTTACAGAAAAATAATTTAGGCAAATAAAAAAAATGCCTTTACAATAACAATTGACTGAAAACTAAAAATCTGCTATCTAGAACACTACATTTGTCTTAACAACTAGTTATGGTTCATTCAATTGAAGCTTTAAGCTTTTATTTAAAAACTTATTTCTTTCAATATAATAAACCATAAACCACTAAAATGTAACTGACTATAAATAGAAATTTATTTACTTACAGATACAAGTAGAAATGTTCAATGATTTTTACCCAAAGCTAGAAAACCATTTATGATCAATAGCCAAACAAATGCATCCTACTGAACAGGAAAATCTTTACTGTCTGTTTCACTTTTGTTAGGTAGTAGTCAATTTGGAAATATGTAAATTAATAAAGACTGGCTTATCCATAAATGAATATTTTAAATTTCTGGAATATACTTAAAAATTTATTTCTGGAATATACTTAAAATTATTTCATGAATATCTATAATAGGCTTTGGTGATTAATTTACAGGATACAAAAACCAAAAGTTTATTCATAGTATCTTTTTAAAAAATTACAGTCCAATCATATTTTTATCCAAACCTGTTGTCTATAACATGAAAGAAAAAACTTTAGTTCACACTTGAGATGATCACACAAATATTTAAGGCCAATATACTAACATATTGCTAAGTAATGGCTTCATCATTTTAACCATGTTTTCTTCTTACTCTTTTAGTTTCAGAAAATTGTTGATTCAATTTAAATACCTTTGCATTTTTCTCTTTGATACTAGTCTTCTAAATGTCTAATGACTGAGAATAAGGAAAAGAGAAGACCTGATGACCAAGACAAGATGGATCAAATTAAGCATGTGAGTCTAACTGGACATACACCTATACCCATTCTGCATATATAAAAGATGTCACTAAGCAATAAAACTATCTTGAAATTTAATCAAAATTATAAGTACTCTGGTTATAAATTATAAAAGAAATATATTAAAATATTTCCACTTAGAAGAAACCAGCCAATTCTAGAGAATTCTAGTTCACCTGAAGTTATTGCTCTTCTAACAGAAGGATGAAGAGCTATGTATTTATTGACCACTTTATCTTATTTTCTTAAATTATTACCTCATTTAATCCTGACCTCAACCCAATAAGATAAAACTATGCATGTTTTACAGCTGAAGTAAAAGAGAAGCTCAGGCAGAACAAGTATCTTGTCCAGGGTCTTACATCAAGTAATTGGCAAAACCAGGAAAATTTTTCAATTTGTGTAACTTCAAGGTTTGTGCATTTTTCATTACACTGTAACTCAAAAATGTGAGTAGGATCCCTCTAAAGAGTTACATTTTTCCTGAGGAAATATTAATTTCATGAAAAAATAAATTTGGAAACTAATAAAAAATGAACAAGGGAATGGGTGTTCCTTATCAAATATTTAAGTATTTCATAAATCTTGTGATCCAGGAAAATATTCATCCCTGATTAATACTGATACAGAAGCCCTCAAAAAAATACTAGCAAACTGATTTCAACAGCATATAAGAAGGATCACACATAATGACCACATGGAATTTATTTCTGGAATGCAAAGGCGGTTCAACATTGTGAAACATTAACAAAATAAAATGACTACTTGGCATCTGCACTGACATACACAAAAACATCTGATGAAATTCAACACCTTTTAATGATTAAAAATATCAACAAATTAGAAATATAAGGAAACTACCTCAACTTAATAAAAGGCCATTTATGAAAAACCCATAGCTAATATCCCTCTCAATGAACAAAAGACTGAAAGGTTTTCCTCTACGATCAGGAACAAGGCAAGGATACCTCTTCCTGACACTTCTATTCAACATCATGTTGGAACATTTATATTAATTTTCAAAAGAAGTAAAAGGCATTGAAATTGGAAAGTTAAATGGTCTGTTTGTAGATGTCAAGATCTTACATGTAGTAAACTCTAGATTCTAAAAAAAATAAGCAAAATAAAACTTTACTAGAACTAATAAACAACTTTGGCAATGTTACAGAACAATCAACACACACAAAAAAACAGTTGTGTTTCTACCCACCACAATGAACAAATCTGAAAAGGAAATTAAGAAAACAATTCCCCGCATGGTAGCATTAAAAATACTATATAGGGATAAACCTAAATAAAGAGATGACAGACTGTACAATGAAAATTATAAAGCACTGCTAAAAGAAACTTAGAAAGACAGAAATAAAAGGAAAGATATCCTGTGTTAATGGCTTAGAAGATTTAATATTAAAATATCCACACTACCCAAAGCAATCTATAGTCAACACAATTCCTATCAAAATCCAATGGCCTTCTTTGCAGAAACAGAAAAATTCATCCTGAAATTTACATGGAACTTTAAGTCTCCCCTCCCCCAAATAGCCAAAATAATTTAATAAAGGAATGAAGTTGGGGGATTTGCACTTACTGATTTCAAAATGTATTAAAGAGCTACAATAATTTTATCAAGTATGGTACTGTCATAAAGACAGCCTTGTAGTTCTATGGTGTAGAATACTCAGAAATAAACCAAATATGATCATTTTTTAAAGGATGTGAAGACCAATTAAAGGGGAAAGAACAGCCACTTCAACAAATAATTATGCCCAAACTAAAAATCCACATACAAAAGAATGAAGTTGGACCATTATCTAATACCACATTACAAAAATTCACCCCAAATGAACTAAATACCTAAATGTGAAAAGTAAATATAATATTCCTAGAGAAAAACAAAGTAGAAAAGCTTCATATATTGAACCTGTCAATGATTTCTTAACTATTACACCATAGAAACCACAAGCAAAAATAAATGAGATTATATCAAACTTAAAAAATTTTGTGTATTAAAGGACATCATCTACAGAGTGAAAAGGAAACTTATAAGAATGGAAGAAAATATTTTCGAATTTCATCTCTGAGAAAATGTTCAATATCATTAATCACCAGAGAAATGGAAATCAATATCATGATTTATTACCTCACACTCTTTAGAATGGTTACTATAAAAATACACAAAATAATAAGTGTTGGTTAGGATGTGGAGAGACCAGAACATTTGTTCTCTGTGGAAGTATAAAATGGTATAACTGCTATGGAAAACAATAAGAAAGTCTCTCAAAAACTTAAAATATAATTATCATATGACCTAGCAATCTTACTTCTGGGTTTATATCCAAAGGAACTGAAAGTAGGATCTTGAGGAGATATCTGCAGGCCCATGTAAAAGCAGTACTATTCACAACAGCCAAATGTCCATCAATGGATGAATGAACAAACAAAATTTATTCCACAAGAAATATATTCAATCTTAAAAAGGAAGGAAATTCTGTCACATGCTATAATTTGGATGAACCCTAAGGATATTAGTGAAATAAACAGTCACCAAAAGATAAATACTATATGATTCTACTTATACAAAGTATTAAAGCAATCAAAATTCACAGAAACAAGAGAGAACGGTGGTTATCAGGGATTATGAGAAAAAAGAGAAGGGGAATTATTGCTTGGTGAGTTTAAAGTTTTAGATTTACAAGATGTAAAAGTTTTTGGAAATTTATTTCCTGACAATGTTTACATACTGAATACTATTGAACTATACATTTAAAATGGCTAAAAGGGTAAATTTTTATGTTTTTACCATATTAAAATATTTAAAAATTCTAAAATTTAATGTAAATTGAAATATCCATGACTAACTGTGTGAACTACTACACATACACACACTGATAACTAAACTAAAGGCTCATTACAATAATGCCTGAAAGCTCCTAAAAAGGAAATACTTTAGATTCTATAAAAGCATATTGTTAAAAACATACAATCCTACTTACCTTGGTTTCTCTCTTTTTTCTCTTTGCCTTTCAAAATCCCGCCCTCTGTCCTTTCCATCTCTAGGTTTTTCTTCTATCCTGTCTTTCACTTTATATTTTTCTTTGTATTTTTTACCCAGAGCAATATCTTCTGGTATAGGAGGGGGTGGACTAGGAGTACGTGGTCCTTTCTTTTTACTTTGGTTGTTCTTTGAGTTCCTAAAGGTAACACAAAGTTATCATTAGAGGTTCAAATATTTCTGTAAGGCCAAATTGATATTTTTAAAAGTGCTTTTTAAAAATGCCAACATTCCTTCCAATTACTTGCTCTTTACTATGTTGTATACCAGTAATCAATAGGGAGGAAAAAAAATAACTCACAGAAAGGCGCAAAGAACTGGCTTGTTACTTATTTTGTGAATGCTGCTTATTAGTATGTAATTTTAAATAACAGGTTCTGAGAAAAGATGGAGATACAGCAGGAAGAGACTTTTATAGGTGATTACAAAAGGACAGGAAATAGTATTGTAAAATAAAACAAAAGCTTAAATTGTATTTTTTTAGTTTATATAAAAAGTAGTTAAAGAAAATAAAAATCACCTATAATTCTACGATCCCAAAATAATTACAGCTTTGATATGCTTCCACATTCTTCCCTTGGTTCTTTATATATTCATTTAAAACTAGATATTCACATGCAAAAAGATGAAGTCAGACTTTATCTTGTATCATGTACAAAAACTGACACAAAATTCATTTAAAATCTGAATGTAAAATCTAAAACTATAAAATTAGAAGAAAATAGGAAAAGCATCCTAACAATGGACTTGGAAATGATTTCTTGGTTATGACAACTAAGGTATACGTAACAAAGGCAGAAATAGACAAATGGGACTGTAATCAAAGACAGAAGTTTTCATGTGTTAAAGGATACCATCAACAGAGTGAAAAAGGAAACCAACAGAATAGGAGAAAATATTTCCAAATCACATTTAGAGGATGGTCACAACTATTTTACCACTGAAAATGGATGTTATTCTGTTTCTTTCTTACATACACATATATACTCATGAAAATCCCATTATAGTACTTTGTAAGATCTTTTTATATTGAACATAGAATGGGCATTTTCTATAACAAAAAGTAGATTTAAGTAATCATTGCTATTAATTGTATAGAATTTCTTTGAATAGATAAATGCTCTATAACATTTAATCAATTTCATATTTGTTTTTCAGGTGGTTTCCAAGTTTTGATCATCATAAAGGAAACACAATATCATCCACAAATAAAATTCCAAGCATTTGTTAGCAAACATTTATTTAAATCTTTGAATCTTGTTCCAAGAAATCTTTCCTAACTTTTAGATCAAAAAGGTGGTCTCCTAAAATTATGGAATTTTGCCTTTCATATCTAAGTCTTTAATCAACTTGTAACTTATTTTGTGGAATAGACTTCAAGTAATTTTATGTAAGTGGTATAACTTTGTTCCCTATACATCCCAAAATGGCTGTCTTTGCCACATTCCTGAACAATAGTTTAATTGAATACAATAGGATCTTCATGTCAAAATTCCTTTCCCTAAAAGCTCTATAACATTTAGTGTTGTAGATGAGTAGTCCAAAGAGAGTCATTTTCTTTCCATACAGCTGACCTGGCTTTTCTGTTGGGGTACTTTTAAAACTCTTCCTTGGAAAAAAAACTTTTAACGAAGCCAAGATATTTAAAAAAAGAAAAAATACATATTTTTTTTCCAGTATTCAATATACTGTTCCAATATGAAACTTCATGTTGTTTACTCAATTTCATCTATTTTTACTGCCATTTCCCTGTCTGACCCATCTATTATTTAGTTACTACATCACCTAGATCTTTCATATTAAATTCCTGTCATTCCTATCCTCCTATTTTCTAATATCTTAAGCTTATCTTCAAATTCAGTAACTTTTAAATAGTAACCATTTTACTAATTCTAAATTTGACAATCTCAGTATTCTATTTTTAGTTTGATAATCTTATTTTTCCCAAAATGATATTTTTTGATCAAGTGCTCTCATCATGCCAATATAATATACTCTCAAACTGAATGAAATTTATGAATTATTACTTATATTTGTTCCTGTTTTAAGTATTAACATTTCTGTGTAAGCCATCTGCTCTGAGTGTTTAATCCTGTACTGAGTTTTTAAATAGCCCTTCTTTCATACATCTGGTGAGTTTTCAATGTTTATTCATTTTACTATCTATTGATATTTATACATAAAGATCTATATCTAAATCCTAGAACTTATTTTTTATTACCTTGAGTTCTCTAGTACCAAGATTCCTCAGATATAAAAAGATTAACGGTACAACCCTCAAAATTCCTAATAAGATTGAAAAAATATAAAAGCATCTAACTTATACTTAGCATTCTGAAAATTTAGCTCTCTTGGTTCTTATCCTTATTTCCTTTCACAGATAGGGTCAACCCACTTAAGCAAGTAAGAGATTACTAAAATATGATTACCAAATCTATTTTTTACCCTTACCCTCTGCCAACAACCACATTAACCACAAATCTCATTACATATTTATGAGATGGCTCAAACTACTTATGCATCTAATAATTAAGTTAGATACCTAAGATTTCTAAGTATTTTTCCATTTTAAAGACAAAAACTAGTCACTTTTAGGATCTGTATTAAAAACAAAATGAGAGAGGAATTTTAACTATTTTCATGTTACTGCCTATAATAGAAGATTTACCAAACTTTTCCCCTAGGCACACAGGGCTGAACCATACTATCTAGACTTTTTTTAAATTAGGTGTGGTCAAGCAAATAAAATATGACCAAAGCAATGTGAACAGAAGTGATGTATAGCAATTTCAAGGACTTCATATGCCAGGCAACTGTAAATTACAAAGCTAAATAAAGAAAACATTTTTTTTTTTAACCTTGTACATTCCATTCTTTGGTTTCCTTGAAAGTCCAAGCAAATAGAGCCATAGGTCTGAAGGTGCCTAGGTTAATAAATTTCCAAGCACAGAACACCACTTATTAATTAGAAATCACCATTTTGACTTCACTTAAGTAAGAAATACTTCTGTTGTGTTAAACCACTGACATTGAGATTTAGCTATTACTATAACCAGGATTATCCTTGGAAAATTTATTTATTATTTGAGTAGACAAATGCTCTATAACATAATCCTGAAGTATAGTATTTCTTCACATTATGTTTAAAAGCATGTGGTTGGAAAACACAATTATGTTACACTGCACCGTTTTCCAACTGAAAGGGCCAATATTGGTTTTGCATATTCTGAAATCAACAAGAATCTTTTAATATTTTTTAAGTCAATGAATGATTATTCTAGGTAGCACCAAGTCCATTACTATTTGTGGTATACAGTATACTTATATACATCTATGATTTTTAGATTCTCTACCCACCCCCCGCCAAAAAAACCCATTCCTTTTGAACAGCTTTGGACATCCTTTATATTTCTCTGTACAAAGAACTACAAGTAAAAAATTTACATAGTAAAAACTAAGGCTAAAAATGCAGATGGACGGATTAGATAATACATTTATGATTTTTAAATCACTCTCACATCTTAGGATAAATCTTAACTATCATACTAGATTTTACAATGGATGTCAAAGAAAAATACCAGCTTTCAGGGAGAAATGTGAGTTTTAATTTGTCAGTAATTATATCTGTCCATTCAATACGATAACCTAGTAAGACCAAGGAAGAGTTTATTCATCTGATTTGTCACCTCGGCTGACTTACTGGCACTGGGTGAAATGCTTCGCTGAATTTTAACTGAAATTCGAATCCTTACTTGTGCTTAATATGTTTTCAAACAGTTTATAGTATGATCTAGCAATGAAATTAAAAGTTGACTGATATTCTCCAGGCAATGTGAACTGCCTAAAGAAATGCTATAATTAATTTAATGTTTTGTTTGTTTGCTTGTTTTCCCAGAGATACTAATTTATTTAGGAAAACGGATACACTTAAGGAAGAATGCCAATGATCTCAGAGTGAAAAGGTACCTTTTGGAGTAAAGCTATGAATAGAAATTCAATGGAGCATGTGGACCATCTTCAGAGAGAGAAAGAGAGAAAATTCTTTGTATTTTTAATGTATTATTTTCCAGACGATTCTGGGTTATTATTAATGATGCATATTAAAGTAAACAACACATAGAATATAAAAATATAGTAGTTAAATCAATGTGACAATATTTATTAAAGGACAATACACTAATACAGCAGTGTGAGAGATAATATAAAATGAAGATGAAACTAACCCTCATCTAAACAATTATTACAACTTTCTATGAAAAGACTTTCAAAGATTTCATGAAAAGAAAGGATAATAAAATGAATAAGGCATATTTCTGATATGCAATTTATTGGAGATATGAATGGAATTGATGAAATAATATAATCAGTTAGCCAATAAGATAGAGAGCAAGTAGGGTAGATCACATCATTCTCTGATTCAACTTCTTCCATATTCCTTTGCAATATTTATTTAATCCCAGGAACAAAGAAGAGGATCAAGTCAACTTTACTGAGTGCCTTATTACAATGCAAAGCTCTATGCAAAGTAGGCACTGTGGGAAGTTAGAACAATGAACCATCAAGATCCCAATTTTCAAGAAGCTTAAATTTAATAGAGGTTGTAAAACACATATGTCATAGCTGAAATACAATGCAAAGGCAATTAATATTAAGAGGAAGATATAAACAAAATCTGATAGGTATACAAAAGCGATAAAAATGATGTTTGGTAAGGAGAAATAGGAAAACTTAATAGAAATTTTAGAATTTAAGCTAGGGATTGAAGGACTGAGTTTAAACATAGTAAGTAGGAGGAAGATTGAACAAAAATATTGACAAGAAAAAAAGATCAAAATATGAATGTCATCTAAGGAATCTGAATTTTATTGAGTTTTTAAATGGCATAATAAATGAACAGAAATTGTTCTTTTATGATTTCTCTGTTAGCATGTATAATTAATGGGTTAGAGTATCTGAATTAAAATGTGTATGAATGTGTAGAGCTGGATACTATATAATGTAAATACATTTAGTAGAATGATATAATAATCTAGGGCAAAAAGTAACTGACATCTGAATAATGGTGTCTCTACGAAAAAAGGAGAAAAAAATGATTTTCATTATGGGTTCAGAGAGACAGCATTTTCTAACTGATCAAATGTTGGGGAAAAGAGGTTTTCAGTTATTTTTTAAAACATAAAATTAACATATGTGCTTTAATTAAAATAAAATTTAAATGGTACAGAGTGATATTAAGTGAAAAAATGCCAGCTGCACCATGAATTCCTCAATGTAATTAAATTTAAACATTTCTATTTTTATTTCTTTAGCTGGCTACTACAATAATTCTGAATAATATATTCTGTTGCTAGGTATGTAATATAAAAACTCTAAGTTGTTGGTCATGAACACAAAGAGATAAAAATATTCATTGTGTATACTTTACAATAGCTAAAACTGAAAATAACAAATGTTCAATAACACAAAACTAATAACTATGTTGTATAAACATGAATGAACTAAGGCTACATGTATCAATATAGAGAGATGAAAAACAAATCTTCAGTAAAAAAGTAAATTGTACAAGGAAAGTTATTTATCTACATTACGATTAAATAGATAAAAGCTATATTATATTTTGCAAAACAATACATAATGAAAATATACCCATTTATGCACATTATCATAAATACCAAATTCAAGTGAGAAGAATAAGGAATGTATGTTTTATTTCTTAAAAAATAAAACCTCTGAAGCATAAACAGATGTGACACAGATATTTGTTATAATTTTCTTTTAATTTTTGCTTAAGAAAAGCTTACACTAAATACTAAACATATTAAAAGTACCCTTCTATATATACTAAGTGATTCTTTTTAATATCTGTTCAGAAAAAGATACTTCTTTCTGGCACTACTTATCACCCTACTGACCTCTGCTGATCCAATAGGGGAGAAGATACTGCGGATGTCTTCCTATCTTTCTTGCTAGCGGAAGATGACTTGGGGCTTGATTTTCGCTTTGGAGATTTGCTAGACTTTCTTAGAGAAGGCGATGGAGACAATTTTGATCTAACCACTTCTGGTGACACCTTTCAAAAGAATTCAGTACGTTAATTGAGAAATTCCTTCATTCATGATACAATAAAGCATATATACCTTAAAATAATTTTTAAAAACCCTCAAAGTAAAAAATCAAGTACTACTACAGCTACAATCTATTAGTAATCTGAACCCATGCTTTTAACCAGTATAATTAACTGCTGTAACATACACCGTTATAAAGAAAGCAAATGAAAATTATGAAATTTCAAACTCTGAGACAAATATCAAATTATATTCAAACCAATTATCTCTATATATTTTAGAAAAATGAACAAGGAATTCTAGAAATGGCACTGGCCTGAAACAGACATGTAGTCTTAAGCCCCACTTTATGTTAGCTGGTGATTCTAGCAAGCAAGTTTCAGTTTTGTTCAATAGCAAATACTTCCTACCATCTAATTGATTAATGTGAAGATTAAATGAGTAACATATATGGAGTAGTTGATACCCAGTGAGCTGCTGATCAATGTATTGGTATCCTAATATAAATTTAGGATGTAGCAAGCAGCTAATTTCTCTGAAGCAACATCAATATTGATATTAATTACTAACTTGAATACTGCAATAAATAGGATACCTCCTTTTTAATGATAATTTCTTCTCTCTTCTCCATATTTTCTTGTTCCAATTTCATTAATTCCCTCTGAATCTTCTGACGCTTCATTTCCAATGACAACTCATGAACATAATCATAATTAATATCTCCATTATCAGAATCTTTAAAATAAAAATTTCATTACTAGTCAGAAACTATCATGATTATCTATATAAAAATTACAGCTTTTCAACTAATTTTTATACAAATTTAAATGGCAGATTCTTTTATTAAAATAATATACTTCTAAAAATTAAAGAAATATCTTGGGCCATGAAGGATTGAAATCACCATGGTTGATTTCTTTATTAAAAAAATCATATTTTTATGGTTTCTGGATTTTCTAAAAGTAATATGGGTTGCCCAAAGGGGTTTTTTTTTTTTTTTTTTTTTGGTTAGAGCTGGCAATGTAGCTCAGGGGTAGGGCATTACCTAGTATGCATCAAGTTCTGGATTCAATCCCCAGTAGCATAATAAAGAAAAGCTCTGCGAAGTACTCAGCTGAAGTTTCTAAGCACTAACTATACCAACGCCTTCAATATTTCATGCTACATGAAATGTGGAGATCTCCTTGATTTACGTATTACTAAAGTGAGGCTAAATTAGGAGTACAACATTGTTTCCATAATTTTATCATTTTTATTTTCAAGACAACTGATTTGTATCTAAAACTAAAGCTGGAAAATTTTAATACTAACATGTACTCATATGCTAATTTTTAAGGACTTATAGGTCCTTGTATTAAAAACAGTCAATTCTCAATGGATCTGATGACATCTTTCCATATTCAATCTTTTCCAGTTTAGAAAAAAATTAAAATGAGAGTGGTATGAAGATCTATTTTATTATAATATAAAGAGGTTTTCAATGGCTGCTGGCATTGATACCCCACCCTTCACCCTCCTGTGTCATAAATGTCAAGAAGCTTGGAGAGAGGAATCCAGCCACTTCTCTCCTAATCCATGACCACTGTTGGGCTTCACTGATCACAGCTGAGGTGCCTTTTCAAGCTACACTTTTAGCATTTTAGATCATTTCTTAACCTGAGGTAAAAAAAATAAAATTTTTTTGAAGACACTCAAGTACAATAAAGACAAGAAGTCCTACTTGACTACTTGAAAACATATATCACAAGAAAATAGATATAATTGTCATGTACAGTTCAAATACATTAAAATAATATCATCCATTCATGCTTAGGGATTCAGAGGGTAGCTATACATTTAAATCTGTGTGACAAACGTGATTACTCATGTTAGAGTACGATGACAATATTTCAGAAAATTATAAAATAAATTAAATCAAGTTTTCAGTTAATGAGCAACTCCTGAATATTCCAGGTGATGTAGTTATTATATGATAAAATGGAGATACTGAATTTAACTAAATGAATAATAGCTATCTATAGTTACTATTTTGTACTCCATTGAGACACTTTACATCAGTGAATTAAAGGATTCAATGATCTGTTTTCATTGTGTTCTTAAATAAAATTCCATATTCAAACATCTGGGTAAAACAAAGGAAAGAGTAATTAATTGAGGAAAATGATTAACAGTGGTTTTGAAGACATTATCAATAACACTTTAGCCATCTAAAAACTACTATCAGGAAATATTATCAGTATGAAACATATATAAGAAACAAGAAGATGCTTTCAAGTACTCGATTCCCAACCACCCAATCAAGGAAGAAAGGTCTGAGCTATTAAAATATATGTCAAAGCCAATGTGCTATAGCTAACATATTTTTCCCAGAGGGAAAACTCTCAAGCCTTTACTCAAAAAGCACTTAACTTTATGCATATCTATTATAATCAAAACTCAGATTTTTTCCTAATCTATAAAAGATGAAAAAAACAGAAAGCACAAAATATAAGATGGAACTCACAAGAGAGAAGCCTGAAATTAGTCAATAAATTAAAAAGTATCTTTGTGTATTTTATAGCCTAAGGTTATCACTATAATTACCTTATAAAACTTGATTGTAAAAATGACTAAGTCATTGGGAAAATATTCTAATTATATATTAGAAAGGTATACACAAAGAAAAGGTTGTTATTCTTTATAAATAATCTTACTGATTAACAGAAGCACAGGCAAAGCAATTCACACACAAAATAATGCAAATGTATATAAATATGCCTTTTATGTATTATGAAACCATTTTTAAAAATTACAGTATTGTTTAGATAAAGGACATGCCCAATCTCTAGTGGCAGCAAAACAAGTGAGTATGTCTATCTTTGTTAATAGGAGTAAAAGCCTTCTAACATTTATCTCATTTAAAATAGCAATTGTATTTCAACTAAAATTTATTACATGAAAAAAACCCCAGACTTATAAAAAACATATATAAGAATTAAAGACTATAAGTATTTAAGTATTTCCTTTTGTTTTTATTTATGATACATTCTCACTGCTACACTCTTACACAATTCTGAGTACACAGTAAAATATGAAATTCTCCTTATGTTCCTCCACTAATATCATCACTGCAATGGTAACAGTTTAGGGTTGAACGCATAAAAATAAACCCTTATAGTTTCTTAAACAACAGAACCAAAACTACACACTGCCTTATAAACAGGATTTTCCCATGTTACACATCAAGCCCAATCATCTTCATTTTAATACCTACAAAGCTTTTCAAACTATGAACACACTGTAACTTACTTGACCAGTTTTGTTCTGAGATGTGCAGTTTGTTTTCAATATTTTGCTATCAGAAAGACTTCAGTGAACATTTTAACATCTACCTTGATTGACAAGTACCAGTATTCTTTTATTACAAATTTCTCAAACTGCAATTTATTGAATCAAATAAAAGTACAACCTGTTTTCACTACGGTCAAACTGCATTCCAAAACAACTTTACCAATGTAAACTGACATCCCAATTTCAAAAAATCAAAACTATTTCTATAATACTACCTTATTTGCCTAGTTTAGTAATTCGCCCCTGAGTACATAACAGAATTTTCCAGATGTGATATCTTTAACAGACTGAATGCAGAAGCAGATATGAAAATTAAGCTGAATCCTATTAATAAGCCAGACATTGAAATGCCTTGTAAAAACATGTAAAAAAAAATCTTACCACTTCCTCACATTTTTTCCTTGTAAAAGAATAGTATTTTGCATAAAAGAATATATTAGTTTTATTATTGTCATTATCAAACGATTAATAAATAGTTTTAAAATTTCTCAGATTCAATTAACCAAAGAAAAATATAAAAATCACCATATTTTATATGTAAAACTATTACTAAATATTTTTCCTATAATAAGTCTCAAAAAAAAAAAACAAACACTTTAGGGCTGGGGTTGTGGCTCAGTAGTAAAGTAGTAAATGCCTGGCATGTGTTAGGCATGGGGTTCGATTCACAGCACCACACATAAATAAATAAAGGTCCATAGACAACTGAAAAAAAAAAAAATATATATATATTAAAAAATCACTTTGTTTTTTTTTTTTTTTTTTAAAGAAGAGAGAGTTAAGCGGAAAACATTAGAAATCAATAAACAAGGGACAAAATACAAGGAGCTTCTATATGATTGAAAGACTTGAACAGGAAGACAAAAATCTGAAGAGTGACAGATGGAAGCCAAGCAAAAGAGTCTTTTTTCAGGACAGGAGCTCTAAGATATGTCAAATGCGGTAGAAAGTTACTCTGAGATAGAGACAAGTATGTCTCCATTTAGCAAAGAGGTTATTAGTAACCTTGAAGAAGAGTTTTAGTGGAGAGGTGGGGCAGAAAACTGTATACTAAGTATCAGGTGAAAAGGCAGATATAAGGTCCATTCAACAGTCCATTCTCTTTGAAGAATTTAGCTATTAAGTGGAAATAAGCAGGGTAGTAGCTAATAGTAAGAAAAGGAATGTTAGAGATATGGCCATGAATGTATAACAAATAAACATAATTGCTGAGGTAAGAAGAAATCAGATTTAGAATACAAGGGAATATATTAACTTTATACAACAGGAGGAAGGTCTCTTAACACGGAATAAGAGGAAGATAAATAGTATCAACTAATTATTGTAATTTTATAGACATAGTATTAAATTAGATTATAAAGCCAATGAACTAATCATAAAGAAGTTTCTTATTCTTTCATAGAAATAACTTTTGAGCAAACTGTACTGTTCCTTATTAAGTACTGATGTTCCAATTAGTGGAGAGACATATAGGGTACTTTTCAAGTCTTGGTCTATTTCAGAGATCATTCTGAAATACAGTAATAAATATCTTAGACATGCAAGCTCTTGGATCTCTGTCACAAGGACTCACTCAAATCAGCCACTGTCCCCCAAAAGTAATATGCAGCCAAATTGATATGGCTATGTTCCAATTTTAAAAGTTTATTTTCAAAAATATAAACAAGCAACAGTCCATATGGTGTAGTTTTCTAAACCCTGGTGTAAGTTTTCAGCTTACTACTGAAAAAGCTGTTAAAATTCTTAAGCTCTTTAATTTTGTCATCTGAAAGTAGAATAACATAGCTACTGAATGAGAATAGAAATTATATTAAAATGTCCAGCATATCCAATGCACTCAACAAGTGTAGAGTTCCCTCTCTAGAACTGGGAGCATGAGGTTAGAGTGCTCACCTTCTGGAACATAAAAGAAGTGGAGAAAAGAGAACATTCATGGTATGGAAAAATACTTATTTGTTAAGACATTACTCAAAGACGATTTTGCTAATTTTCATGAATAAATTCCAGGATTCAATTATCATGTGACTAATTTCTTCTGAAAAAAAGAAAGTCAAATTTCTTGGAAATAATTTCCCCAAGTATTTAAGATTTAAAAATGTCATTTTAAAATGTTTTATGTAAAACAACATAAATTTAATTTTTTAACTTTAGTATTGAGGAATTTAAAAATTTACAAATGTAATAAATCAAAGGACTATGAAACTACACAATAAAATTTTAAAGAGAAACCTAGGACGATGAAGTTTAAATATGTATTGCAAACTTTTTTCTGCTTTTGAACCGCTACCCTATGCAGTATCTATCTTACAACTCTGATAGTTAGAAACATATCAATATGATAATTCTGAAACAATGGAGAGATCACAGTTAACAAGTGATTGGTTTTTGTTTTTGTTGTTTGGCTAAATTAGGGATTGAACCCAGAAATGCTCTACCACCAAGCTACATTTTATTTATTTTTTGAGATAAGGTCTCACCAAGTTTCCCAGGCTGGCTCAGAATTTACGATCCTCCTGCCTCAGCCCCCTGATTAGTTGGGATTACAGGCGTGCACCATCTTGTTCAGCCTTGAAAAATGTTTTAAAGCCTATAAAACGTCTAAAAAGTGAATAATCAAGAATTTATCAGGTAAGCAAAGATTCTGAAACTCACCATCTCTAGTAGTTTCCCATTCTACATTTTCTTCTTCACTTTCTGGAGTTCTCTCCTTGGTGATTTTTATGTCTTCTTTTTCCCTATGCCTCCCTCTTGAAGATTCTTTCTAAAAAGTACATACCCACAGATTAGTGTATTTTTGAACAATATTTAAGGTAATTGTAATACACAGTATTTTAATTTCAGTCATCCTTGTTTCATTAAAGAATCAGTTTTGTAAATAATCATTTATCATAAGAACAGAGGAACAATTAAGTTCTAGTACAGCACCAAAATGATAAGACTATAAAAGAACAGCAATTTAGTAAATGTAAGCAGCTAAGATTTAGAAAACACAATATAAATCTAAAACTTTATTTAAAAAACTAAGTTTATTAAAATTGCTAAGTTTCTATGGGAAATCATTTGGGAAACGACAGTTTAAAATGGATAAAATACAATGGAAAAGGTTTGTTAAGTGACCACATTTAAAAATAAAAAAAACTCAGCTATTTATAGTAGATGTTCAAAAATCATCAATCTAGGATTTATACACTAAAATAGTATCCACTTTCCTGCATACCTAAGGATAAATCAAACTCATTTAATGATTCTATAAAGGCTTTCCAAAAAGAGATTTTATTTATTTTGATGAAACCAAATGTTAGTTAAAACAGATAATAAATTAGTCCTTACTACGATAGTTAAAAGACAGATTTTACATTTGGAACACTAGATGTAACAGTAGCCTACACAAAACAGGCCAACAGTAATTGAACTTATAAAATTCAAGATCCTATTATATAAGATTCCAAACCACATTTTACTAGGTGGCAAGAAAATAACCAGTGTCATGTATCTCTTATCATTCCACCACAGTGAAATTCTCACTTTTATTAACAATCTATAATACACAAGATAATGAAAGTAAATAACATTATGTGTTCAAACTAATTTCTAAGCATTACCAGTGATATAATTTGGCTGCCCAAAACACAATCAATTTCTTTTTGGAGTTTACTTTTTTAAAGATTTCTTACATAACTGCCTCTCAATTTTACATATTTAGGTATAAAGTTATGCTGTAAGAATTAGTTGCAAAATAACATATACAGTTGGCAAGACTAATATAGGCTGATACAAATTATTATTATTTTTTTTAGTCTTGTGTCTTTTTGATACAAATTATTAAGAGATTATATGACAAAACTGCCATGGGAAAATGTAAAGGGTCAAGAAAAGAAAATGGGCAATTATTTGTACAGAAAACAAAAGGAAATAAAGGAACACAATCTAATTTTAATCATAATCTGTGGAACGTCAATGAAGGACTGTCCTATATTCCATGCAACTTTTGAATACTGTTCATTAAACCCACTAAAAATATATATTAGTACATACCTATCCCAAAAACATGTTAGAAGACATTATTTCTAAATTAATAAATAAAATACTTTGTGCTTTCTGTCTAAAGTGTAATTACCCGACTACAAATTTAGTTGAAAAAGGATTCAGAGCAGAAGTACTGTATCATAAAACAGACAAAATGTTTTACATTGTAACACAGATTTTTAGCATATTTAGAAACACCAATGAAATGAATAATAAATTTCATTATTTATGTAAATATTTCATAAGTATCTTATATTGACATTACGTAATTTTTGAGTTGTCCATGTCTTAATAACATCTATTATTAAACACTACAGACTACCTGCAGCTTCAATATGTGATGGAATTTCAAGTTAAAAGATAATTTCCTAATAATTTGTCACTATACTGCTTCAAATCATAATATAGGAAATTACTTTGATAACACTTATTAGAAAAGCCTACTCATTTAAAAGAAAATCATATTTCCTCATTTTCTCTACTTTGACAACATATAACTTGTTCAGGCATGTTATTCCTTTATCAAATAAGTTATTTCACCCTTTGTTTTATAGTCAAAGAAACAGAATCTGGTATTACTAGTCACATATACCATGGTTTACTTTAACATTCCTGTATTTCTTCAATAGAATAGTTTGTTATCTTCTCTTAAATTCAAACATATTAATTGAAGCATAATCTTTGGACAACTTTATTTTCTGTAATTAGTCATCTTGGAACATACACAAGCTTAAATACTTGTTAAAGAACTACAACATTTAGCACCAGATATTTCAGAATTTATTCTGAATTTCCAAGCATATTAACACTGACAGTAGGGTAGCAGCAGCCTGTGATCAAACATTCTAATACTTTAAAAAAAAAAAACAGGAATTCACCAATTGTATAAAGACTATAATTAGGTTGTTTCAATTAAGTTTTGCTACCAAGTAAGTCTTCCTAACTTAGGAAAAACATTAGTCTATGTTTCTTGGATTTCAAA
The DNA here is from genome assembly GCF_021218885.2 of Marmota monax. NCBI lineage: Eukaryota > Metazoa > Chordata > Mammalia > Rodentia > Sciuridae > Marmota > Marmota monax. The sequence goes on along the minus strand of NW_026693082.1, from coordinate 20,765,363 downwards.
AATGTAATAAATAATTATGGGTTTTTAAATAACTTTTATTTCACTTCTATTTTAATACTATTATACACATTTTTCTTGAACATTATATGTGTGAGCAGATTATGTTCATTATGACTTTTATTTTAAGACAGTAAGAATGTGAAATAAATGGAAGTCTTGAGGCTAAGCATTGAGAACCAATACTATAATAAGTGAACTAGTAACTAAATAATAAAATGTTAGGAGCCTTTGTGAATCAAATAATCCAACCTCCCATCTCATGAAGGAAATTTTTCTTTAGGACTAGTTCTTATCTCTGGAATCATGCAAAACAAAATCAACACTTCTTCCACATGCTAGCCCTTTAAATATTTGAAAACTGCTACAGAACTCTTCAACATCTTATACTAGACCAAAGGCCAAAGAAAAACAATGTTTATTATACATACACATTTCATGATTTTCACACTCCTAATTTTTCTGCCATCTTCTCTATATTAATCTGCCAATGTTTCAATAAAACATGATACTCCAAATTAAAGATTCCATATTATCTATGTCAGTCTTCCAAAATTGATATATAGATTATACACAACCCACATCAAAATCCAAGCAAGTTACTTTGTAGATATATGACAAACTGATTCTAAAGTTTTTATGGAGACTCTGAATAGCCTATAAAACTAAAGATCAAAGGTAGTACATTGACACTACTGGACTTCAAGACTTAATACAAAGCTAGAGTAATCAATATAGTGTGATATCAATTGACACAATGTACAAATATTTTTTAAAAAGTGCCCAGAAATAGATCTATAGAGAAATAATCAACTGATCTTTGAAAAAAGAACAAAGACAAATGTGTAGAGAAAGAACAGTCTTTCAACAAATGCTGCTAGAATAACTGGACACCTACATGCAAAAAAAAAAAAAAAAAAGTGAATCTAGACACACTTTACATGCTTCACAATAATTAACTAAAAACAGATCTCAGACCTGAATGTAAAATGCACAACTAAAACTCCTAGAGATAAGAAGAAAATATCTAAATGATCTTGGGTATGGCAATAATATCTTAAGTGTAATATCAAAGGCACCATCCATGAAATAAATAACTGAAAGCTGGACTTCATTAATATTTATAATTTCTGCTTTGTGAAAAATATTGTCAAGAGAATAAAATAGTCAAAGACCAATAGAAAATATTCACAAGGGACAGCTGATCCAAAATATAAAGAATTCTTAAAATTCAACAACAAGAAACCAACCCGAATGAAAACTCCATCACAAAGACCTGAACACATGCTTTTATCAGCTGGCAAATCAGCATATGAAAAGATGTTCAACATGGTATGTCATTGAAGGAACTAAAAATAAAACAATAATAGAAATCACTACCCATAGTATAGTGGTATCTAAATGTAGTCAAAATTCAATATACTGATAACATCAAGTGCTGATGAGTTGTGAAGCAACAGGAACTCATTCATTGCTAGTGTGAATGCAAAACAATACAATTTGAAAAATATTTAAGCAGGTGTACCCCCACACCCCAAACTGGGAATTGAATCCAGGGGTACTCTACAACTGAGCTATATCCCGAGTACTTTCTATTTTTTGAGATAAGGTCTCACTAAAGTGCCCTGTTTGGCTTTGATTTGCAATCCTTCTGCCTCAGCCTCCTGAATTGCTGGATATGTGCCACCATGCCAGGAGTTTGGCAGTTTCTAGAAAACTAAACACACATCTTTTGTAAAATCCAGCAATAAAATTACTTGGTATTTACCCAAAGAAGTTAGGAATGTAGGTTCACATAGAAACCTGCATGCAGATGTCTATTACAGACTTGTTTCTAATTGCCAAAACTTAGGAGCAAACAACATGTCCTTCAGCAGGCAAATGGATAAGACAATAAAGCCAAACGTATATTATGTTTTTAAAGTGAAAATGATTTGTCAATAATTTCATTGATTGTAACAAATTCAAAACTATGGGGTGAGATACTGATGGGGCTTAGGGAGCTGCATATGTGCAGAAAGAGAGGGTATGAGAAATCTCCATACTTTCTTCAATTTTGCTATGAACCTAAAAGTGTTCCAAAAACACAGTCCATTTTTTTAAAAAAAAAGACAAATGAAATTACCGTATTTGATAACATAAACAAATTATTATTTTATTATATTACAGATTGGTATCCCGAATCCAAAAATCTAAAATTTGAAAAGCTCCAAAATCTGAAACTTTTTGAGCACTAACAAGATACCATACGTGAAAAATTCTGACCTCACGTAACATGAATACAAAGAGGCAAGCAGGAAATATTGTGTAAAATTACCTTCAGGCTTCATAAACACGTATATATCTTTACATGATTTCATGTTCAGATGTGGGTCCCATCCCCAAAATGTCTTATTATATATAAGCAAATATCCCCAAATCCATAAAAATCCAAAATTCCAAACATTTCTGGTCCCAAACTGGGATAAGGGATATCCAATCTGTATCCCTAAAATGGGTTTAGAAATAGAGACAAGCAACCCACCACCAAAAAAAGGGGCAGGGAGTCGGGCAGGGAATGGACAGGAGACAGAGACAGAGTTCACAAAAATTATACTTAAATAACATGAAGAGAACAAAGTAAGAGAAAATTAAAACTATACTGATAGCCATGTTTCTCCTAACAAACTGGCAAAATACAAGTCTGACAATACACACTAAGAAGGCCAAGGAGAAATAAACAGGTACTGTCATGTACTACTGGTAATAGTGCAAATGACTCTGATAAGAAATTTGTCATTATTTAGCTATACAGACATTAATCCTTTGACATAGCAATCCCATTTCTAGAAATGTATCTTTCCCAAAGACACAAATAAAATACAAAATGACAAGTGCACAGTCATCCACTGCAGCTCTACATAGTAGTAAGACTAAAATAACCTATATTTTTCAAATAGAAAAAGTTAAATAATGTGTACTATAAACAGCAAAAATGATTGAGAAATAGCCCTACATATTGCTATGGAAAGATCACCTAGATATAGCATTAAGCAAAAAAAATTGCAAGTGAAGAAAAATGTATAAAACATGCTACCTTTTATTTAAGTACAAGAAGATGACAACTGTGTTCAAATACACAAATATAGGTGTGTGTATAAATATATATCATACATGCATACACATACTCATATGTAAGTAGCAAGATAATAAAAAGCTAATGAAAGTGATTACCTACAGGGACGAGTGATCAAAGGATGGAAGTTAGACTTTTTTTTTTTTAATGTAGACTGTTTCGTAGATCTAAATTTGAATTCACTCAAATAAATTAACCCACCTATATATCAATTTGGTGGTTTAACAACATGTACAAGAACTATTTCAAGTGACTGTTTTCAGAATCATACAGGTAATAAAATTCTTAATTGCTATTCTGGGACTATTAAATATAATATTAAAATAAATAAAATCGGGGCTGGGATTGTGGCTCAGTGGCAGAGTGCTTGCCTCACGCGTGTGAGGCATTGGATTCGATCCTCAGCACCACATAAAAATAAAATAAAGGTATCCATCTACAACAAAAAATTATAAAAAAAATAAATAAAATCAGTGTCAAAAGGGACCAAAATTTTCAGCATTAAGAGAAAAATCTACAGATAACTGTAAAATCAAAGAAATTAAATAGAAGCCCTGGAATCCTAAGTCTGAATTATTTGAGCATGATTCTGTTTTTTTTTTTTTTTGAAGAGATGATACATATATATTTTCTAAGTATGCTTAATGAAAAGCAATAAAAACAATGACTAATGTAATAGCAATAAGCTTCCCAGTACACAGTGGTCTTGAAATGTCTCTCAGTAAAAGGAACAAGAACTTCAAGGGGAAAATGGCTGATTTCAAATAGAGAGTATGCCTGGACACATGATAATAGAAACAACAGAACTATCAAAGACTACTAAGCTGGTGTTAAAACAACAAAGGTGTTATGGTTTAAATCTAAGGTATCCCCCAAAAGCTCATGTGAGACAATGTAAGAAGGTTCAGAGGTAAAATTAAATTATTGGATTATGAAAGCCTTTACTCAATCAGTGAATTAATCCCCTGAAAAGATTACCTGAGTGGTAACTGTAGCAGGTAGCTGTGCCTGGAGGAGGTGGGTCCCTGAGAGCATGCTTTTGGGGTTCATATATTGCCCTTATTGGGCAGAGCTCTCCCTGCTTCCTGACTGTCATATCATGAGCCACTTTCTTTGACCATGATGTTCTGCATAATCTCAAGCCCCAGGAAATGAAGCCAGCCTTTTATGGATTAAGACAACTGAAACCATGAGCACCATGATAATATTTTCCTCCTTTAGTTGCTCTTGTCAGATCTTTTGGTTGTAGCAACAAAAAAGCTAACTAAAACAAAAGAGTATCACTGGACTTCATCAAGGTGGAAAGACATTTGAAAGAAACAAAAATGATAATAAAAGAGAATGAAAAGGCAAGCCACACACTGGGGAAATGTTTGCAATACATAGATCTCACTAAGAACTGCTATCAAGAATATAGAATTATAAATTCATTAGATGAAGACATTAATTTATGAGGAAAAGATGTAAATAGATAAACAAATGATCAATAAAAGACATACAATACATAAGATATACAAATAGCCAAGTAACATAATAAAAGATGATCAACATGACTAATCATCAAGAAGTACAAATTAAAACACATGTAACTCAAATAGCTAAAATGAAAAAGACCAAAAATGCCAAGTATTGGTAAGAATTAAAAAAAAAAAAAAACTCATTTACTGTGGATGAAAATGTAAAATGAAACAACTACTCTGAAAAATTATTTAAGAAATTTCTTAAAAAGACAAATTTTTACATATCATATACCATTCTACTTCTAAGTACTTATACAAAGAAAACGTATGTTCCCACAAAAACCTACTTACATGTTCATAGCAGTTTTATTTATAATAGCTGAAAACAAATAATAATCCAAATAACTGGCGAATGGATAAACCAATCTTGATATTCATATAATAGCATCCTAATCAGCAATAAGAGGAACTGATACAACCAGCAATGTGGCTGAATTTCAAAAGTATTATTCTGAAAGAATCAAGACATGAAATATATATAAGCCCAATGCAGTGACATGTCAGAGGGTGTCAGGAACAAGTTTGGGAGGGAACTACTACAAAAGGGCATAAAAGATACAGTCTGGGATGATAGAATTGTTCTATATCTTGAGTGTGGTTGTGGTTAGGAAACAGTGTACATCGGTCAAGAACCAAACTGTATACTTAAAATGAAAACATTTTATTTTTTTACAAATTATACCTCAATAAAAATTTTTAAAAAGCTCAGGATCCAACACAAAGATCTCTCAGAGCTAAGCGGGCATTTGGGCTTAAAAAATATAATAGTAGTAATGGATTAATGTTGAAGAGGCATTGTAAAGAACTGATGGTTAGCTTAATATATATACAGATGGTTACTAGATTTATTTATATATATATAAGTTAGAATACCTACGAATTTCTTTGCTCTTTCAGCTGAGAGGGCCTGAAAGAAATAATAGCCCCAGTAGCAATAAACCAGATTTTGGATTCTAATACCATTCTTCAATCAGAGGAACAGGGTACATGTACACACTTGCCATTTCTTGTTATGTGGTCTGTGGTTGTGTATGTACCTACATGTATCTGTCTGTCCCCTGCCTTTTGGTTTACCCTTGGAATCCATCCATTAGACTTTGAGGAAGCCCAAGCTATCCACATGAAAGGGACGACATGAAAACAAACCAAAGTCTCCAGCTGAAAGCTAGCATCAACTACCAGACTTATGAGTGAACAAGCAAACCTTCAAATGATTCCAACTCACATGCTTTCAGAACTTTAGCTAAGGCCCATATAGTAAGAAAAAGACAAGATGTCCATACTGTACCTTTTTAAATTCCTGATGAAATTTGGGAACATAATAAACGTTATTTAATGACAAGGAATAGCATGTATTTTCCCCTTAAGAAATAAAAATTTGTATCTACAATAAAAAAAAAACTATCCTATACCATACATTCATTACCAAATTTTTGTAATGCTACTTATGCTCCTATCTTTCTCTTCTAAACCTTTCTTTTGAAATAAACATTCGATCTATTTATCCCTATAACAATCAGATTCCTAATTGCTGATTTGGTGACTATTATCCCTTTTTTGCATTGATACTATGCTTTATTCTTTCCAAAGAATTTTCATGTGTACTTTCTCACTTGATTCTCACCCTAACTTGTGACACATCCAATGGCAGGTACATTTATTGTACTGATTAAAAAGCAAGGTAAAGACATTCAGGATATAGTTAATAGCAGTGTTATGGCCTTCTAACTTAAAAAATCTAACACTACACAAGTCCTAATAAGTACAGTGTTTATACTACTGTCCCCTTCCCTAGTCAGGGCCATTTTTTTCAAATCTAGTTAAAAGTATCACGATGTGCAAAAAGAGCAAAGTAATAGACTAGGGGGTGGGAGAAGGAAGAGAGCTGGATAGGAGTTTGTGAAGCAAAACTAATAATTATGAATATATCCTGGAAGACAGTTCCCAGAGACAATAAGCTTCTATGTAGAAATTAATTTTTGATTCAGAACAGGAAAGAAGCTGGCAATTAAGGGTAAGAAAAGCTCTACCATAGAGTGCAAAGTCAATTTTAGTATATGTGCTGCTGAAGTAAACATGCAAAGTCAAAGTAAGATGGTTTCCTAAAAGACACCTGGAATAGCCTGGAAGATGGTAATCAGATTCACCTTGAGATCCACCTACAAACTAAGATCAGAAAAAAATAATCTGAAAAACAATCATATTAAATTGATCCAGGATAAATATCAAGCCTAAATAGATCCTCTGCTTAAGATAAGTAATCAGGTTGGGGTAGGAAACCAAAGCAACTGACAAAAACAGCAGACAGGAAAAGGGAACATTATTTTGAAGTTGCAAAAGAAAAAATCTCTGAAAATGATTATAGGGACCAGAAAAAAATCATTAAAACCATAGATTAAGAAATATAGGGCTGGGGATGTGGCTCAAGCGGTAACGCGCTTGCCTGGCATGCGCGGGGCGCTGGGTTTGATCCTCAGCACCACATAAAAATAAAGATGTTGTGTCCACCAAAAACTGAAAAATAAATATTAAAAAAAATTCTCTCTCTCTCTCTCTCTCCTCTCTTTAAAAAAAAAGAAATATATCTTTTAAAATATCTTTCAAAATAATTAACATTAAAAATTAATATCAGCTGTAACATTATTCTATTTCAAGATTACAAAAAAATTCAAGACTGTAAAAATAAAGATCATAAAGAAGTTTTGTTAATTTTGATGACAGTTATGCTAAATGTAAATATAATTAATGTCACTGAACTGCACATCAAAAATAGCTAAAATGGAAAGTATTATGTATATTTTACCACAATAAAAAATGAAAAAAAATCAATATATGAAAATAAACAGATCACTGCCTTTGCCCATATGCTCACAGGTAAGATTTTAGGTAAGCAAAGGGATAATAAACTAGCTATTCTTCATGAAGATGAATCATTTAATTCTTCCTGAAGGCAGTCAACAAAGCTTCTCCTAAGAGATAAAGGACCCCCACAGCCTAATTATGCCTTATCATCTTTATCTTCTAAACTTTCCTTTTGAAATAAACATCTATTTTATCTATTTATCAAATGCTTGAATATTCTTCTCGACTTTATAGTCAGGGGTCTAATTTTGGTTTCGATGCTAATTTTTCTATTATGCTTAAATTTCACAAAATCACAAGACTGTTATAGAAAACAGCACAATTCAATAACTATATTTCAAAAGTTCACTACATTCATTAAAATTATCAATTCCCTACAGACTGTACTTTAAATAGGCCCCCTGACTCAAGGTTAGGTCCACTATGTTAAGTTCTGTTCGTATCAACTAGAGTAGCCCTTTCCAATACAAATATGTAATATAAATGCACAGGTGACTTTACATTTTTCATTACCATGTTAAAAAGAAAAATAGAACAGGTAAAATTAAAATATTGATAATAAAGCCAGGCATTGTGGAACATACCTATAAACCCAGCTACTCAGGCGGCTGAGGCAGAAGAATTGAAAGTTCAAAGCCATTCTGGGAACTTAAGAGATCCTGTCTCAAAATAAAATTTATAAAGGGCTGGAGATGTAGTCCAGTAGTAGAGTGCTTGCCTAGAATCCAGGAGGTTCTGGGTTCAGTCACCAGCATCTCAACAACAGCCAAATGTTGATAATATATTTTATTTAATCCAATAGATCCAAACTACTGACATTTCAACATATAATCCAATATAAAAAAATGAGGTATTTTGTTTTCTTTTCATACTACATCTCTGAAATTCAGTGTGTATTTTGCAATTATAGTACATCTCAATTCAGACTAGCCACCATGGACATCACAGATCCTAGACCACTAGAGGTTCTCAAATCTAGGGGTACATCAGAACCTCTTTTCATCAAGTCACCTTACTAGTTCCAGGCTCTGGATGAAAGTAAATTGGTGAATAAGACAGATCTCCTAGCATATAAATTTCTTTTCTCTATTGTCAAACCATTAGCATGACACACAAAACCAGTCACAATCCGGACTACTTCTTCATCCCTCATTTTACATCCATATACTATAGTACCTAAACCCTAGGCAAACAGCTTCAGGGTTTCTCAAACACATTAGTCCTTCAAAACTCCTTACCATTATTGTATCAGGGTTTCCTCTTCCTTGCCACCTCCATTCACCTATCTATCCTTTAATACCCAGGGCAAATGTCAGTTCCCTCTGAGTAGTGCTCCCTGGTTTTCAAGTAATTATTTATTCTCTCCATTGTGCATTTTGCTAATACTTCTCTGGCATACTAACATATGCTACAGAATTATAATTTATTTATTCACGAATTTGTCTCCTTACAAAATCAGAGGTTATCTATCAACCTCATAATTTAGACATATCAGACTTGAATCAGTAACACAGAAGGGGTGAGATTATAGTTAACTTGCTGAAAATCACATGCATCCCATCTCAGCTATGCCTATATTATCTATGCCACTGCTATCTTTACCTAAAATAAATCTGATCTTCCTAAAGGAATTCATCACATGAAGATCAACAGTCGCATGTGCTGCAAAATGAATGCACCATGAAAATGGAAAGTGCCTGTTAATCTGCTATATACAGCATGCCCAAAAACTGAAACACTGGTATTCTAGTTTATAAACAGTTTTCTGTACATTTAGACTGTGAATTCCTAAAACCTGATTACTCTTCAAACTCTTAACTATCCCTTAGATACACATAGAAGTCTGATGTCTTTGAGGAATTTCTTATCTAGGAAAAGCATGAATCTGGCTTTAAATGTCTTAGCAAAACACCTATCTTGCCCTCTACTAATTTGATATGGTGAACATATATGCCTTTATGTTACAAAATACATTTATATTTAGATACACATTCACAACCTACATCTCCAATGCTCACATTCATCCTCTATCAAGAGCTTTAAGTCAATTTACATTAGAGAAAAAGCTAAAAGCCACTTTAATATCAATATATGCCATTTATTAAATAGTCAACATTGTATAGTCAACCATGTTGTTTTACATACATTTTCTTTACAACAACACATTGACAAAGCCAAAACCTCCATTTTATAGGTAAGGAAACTGACAATATTGAGTTTAAACAACAATGCCCAAAATAAACGCTCAAAGTACAAATTCCAGATGTCTCTGTCCCTTATGCTAATCAAGTTAATCTAGGAATATGCTGGAGGCAGTTTGTACTAATTTGTAAGAGCTGACTTAAATGTTTAGCCATAATTAAAAAGTCATGATTAAAAATTAAATTATAAATAACAAATTATATTAAAAACAAAGGTAGTTAATTACTCAGAATTCATTTCTTGAATATTTTAGTATATTTTACTCTTCAGATTATTTACATTGTGTGTGTGTGCATATATCTAATATAGATAGTGGGAATACAGTATTTATTACATAATAGTGTGATACTTAGCCTCTCTTCCCAATTACGCATTCAGTGATATCTCTCTGATAACTTCAAATTGACCATTATGGGAGTATTTACACCAAAGAAATTTATAAATACTACAAGGCATGGTTTTCCTCTTCGTAGTTTTTAAACATTTACCAACAGTTCAGAAAATTCATCCATTATATAGTATTTCAAAATACAATACACAAGCTTAATGCCTAACCCACAAATAATGATTTCATGGATTAAGGATAGAATGTCAAAATATGTGTTCTGAAAATGATCTCCCCTCTTAAGGAATTTAATACCTTTCTGGACATTATTATTTAAGATTTCTAAAACTGTACTATTGTATCACACAAGGTGTTAAGAAATCTACACAATTTAAATTGCATTATTTTAGATACCAGAAAATCTTTATATGAAACTATTATTTTTGTTTGTTTTTAAATTATGGATCAAAAATAATCACAGAAAGCTTCTATATATCTTGGAGTCAGGGCTAAGGATTCGGCTCAGTAGTAGAGTGTGTACTTTGCATGCATAAGGATTAGGTTCAATTCCAGCACCACAAAATAATAATAATAACGATGATAGAACATATCTATGTATCTGAAACTATCAAAGAGGTTGCTGCTTATACAACTCAATAGCTTTCATTAAAAAAATCATAATATGGGATAACTGAATATCCACTTGTACAAGAATGAAGATGGACCCTTCCTATATTTAAAAATTAGCACAAAATGTACCAAAGACTTAAATTTAAAAGCTATAACTATAAAATTGTTTGAAGAAAACATAATATAAATCTTTGTGATCTTAGATTAGAAAATGTTTTTTTAAATTACAACAAAAGCACAAGCAACAACAACAAAACAGATTAAGTTGGATTTCATTAAATTAAAAACTTTTGTGCTTTAAAGAACATATCAAGAATGAGAAGACAGCTGGGTATGATGGCAAGTGCCTGCAGTTCCAGCTACCTGGGAGGCTGAGGCATGAGAATCACCAGAGCCCAGGGGTTCAGTTCTATAGCAAAACTACTTAAAAAAAGAATATAAGGGGCTGGGGTTGTGGCTCAGAGCCTTAACTCAATTTACATTACAGAAAAAGTGGCAGAGCCCTTGCCTAGCCTGTGTGAGGCACCAGGTTCGATCCTCAACACAACACATAAATGAATACAAACTAAAGGTACATCAACAGCTAAAAAATGTTTAAAAAAATATGAATACAACACACAGAATGGCAGAAAACATTTGCCAAGTCATATATATAATAAGGGACTTAAATTTAAAATATAATGAACACTTAAAATTCACTAATAAAGGCAATCCAATTTTTTAAATGAACAAAGGATCTCTGAAGATACTAAATTGTTAATACGCACATGAAACGATGTTCAACCAACATTAGCTATAAGGCAAATCAAAAACACATAGATTATCACTTCATATCCACGAGGGTGGCTATATTTTAAATGTCAGATAATAATACTTGTTGATAAAGATGAGGAGAAACTGCAATCCTCATACTCTGCTGTTAAAAATGTAAAATGGTGTAGCCTCTTTTCTTTCTTTTTTTAGGTTAGGGGGTGGGTCTCACTATGTTCCCAAGGCTGGTTTTTAAACTCCTGGATTCTTGCCGCAGCTTCCCAAGTGCTAGGACTATAGGCACACAACACTACACCCAGCTTTGGTGCAGCCTCTTGATAAAATAGCCTAGCAGTTCTTCAAAAGGCTACACATGGAGTTACCATATGACTCAGTAATTTTACTCCTTTGTATAAATCCAGAAGAAATGAAAACATATGTTCACACAAAAATTAATACACAAATGTTCTTAGCAGCATTATGCATAAGAGCCAAAAAAGCAGAAACAACTTAAACACCCATCAAATGATAAATGAATAAACCAAATGTGGCATATAAATACAACATAATATTGTAATATTATTTGGTAAAAACAAGGAATAAAATACTGATGTATCCTATAATCTTTCATGAACCTTGAAAACATGCTAAGTGAAAGAAGCTGGTCACATAAGATTGCATATTTGATTCCATTTATATAAAATGTCCAGGATAGGAATATCTATAGAAAGAGGAAAGGGTGATTGCCTTAGGCTGGTGGTCAATAAGTAACAAGAAGGGTTACTCTAAAAGATATGAGATTTCTCTTCAGAGTAATAAAAACTGATTATGGTAATAGCTACATGACTATTAAAACCATTTCTCTACAAATCAGTTACAAACATAAACACAGAATTAAGGATGATAAATTTCTTGAAAAACAATAGGAAATTTCCTCTGGGAAATATTCTCATTCCTAACAAACTTTTTTTTTTTTTTTTTAAGGTGAACAACATTGTAAATTATATCCTTATTTGGCTTTACTGACAGCAAACTCACAGCTAAATTTTGTGGTCCCATATGCGTTCCTCCACCTAAACTTTCTAGTTCAGTTTTTGTTAACCTCCTGCTCTGCTTTCATTGTTTCAGTTTATATGTGTTCCACTGTAAGTTACTTTAATTTTTATTGGAAGCAAAATATAGCAGAATTCTGAAAACTTAAGAATTTATTTAGATACAATCCCCACCCAATGTACAAAACCTTATGAAGTTCAGCTTGAGCTCTGCCAGTCAACACCTTTCATCTTAACTATCAGGAAAAAACAAACAAAACAAACAGTTTTTGCAGAGAATATTTCCCCTCTAAATTCCATTAAGTATATAGAACATAATAATACCTAATTATTTATATCTGTTTATTTACCATATATTTAACATACATCATAACATTTGAAACAGTATTCAAAAGAATAAATCACTACTAAAATTTAACTGGGTTTTGGGAAACTCATTCCTACCCTAACAGGTGAGGATGACTCCTCAGTATTTCGTTTCTGGGGTTCAGCATCCATATCTTGGCGCTTGTTCTTCATTCTTTCTCTGAGATCTCCTGTGGGTCTTTCTGGGGACCTTTGTATCAAAACACAAAACAATACAAAAACCAAAAATTTGTATTTATGTAACATTTTGTAAGTATGTATTTCTAAAAATAACCTCATAAATCTCAATATAATTTTTTTAATAGTCCTTGGCTCCTCGATTTCTGAAAAACAGTTATTAGTAGTTGTTGGTAAAGAAGTGGAGAAATCGCAATCCTCATGATCTGCTGTCAAAAATGTAAAATGATGTAGCCTTTTTTTTGTTGTTGTTGTTTCAGCTTAAATATGAATATATTGGGCTGGGGATGTGGCTGAAGCGGTAGCGCGCTCGCCTGGCATGCGTGCAGCCCGGGTTCGATCCTCAGCACCACATACAAACAAAGATGTTGTGTCCGCCGAGAACTAAAAAATAAATATTAAAATTCTCTCTCTCTCTCTCTTTAAAAAAAATATGAATATGTAAAAACTTGAGAGCAACACAAATTTTCTTACAATATAAATCAAATGTGTATGTTAAAATTCAATGGGGTGGGTGGGTTGGGGTTATGGCTCAGTGGTAGAGCGCTTGCCTCACATGTATGTGGCAGCACCACATAAAATACATGATTCCCAGCACCACATAAAAATAAATAAATAAAATAAAGGTATTGTGTCCATCTACAACTAAAAATATATTTTAAAAATTCAATGAGGTGACAGGTACTGGTGATATGAATAAGAAACTATATGTGAACTGAGAAAAAATGAATATGTGATTAATAGCTTGACTTCTTTAATTATTAACAACATAAATATATTAGTCATATTTGGAAGCAAAAAGAGTTTTAAGCTATAAAGTCACAAAATTATAGTTATCGAGGCAACAGCATTATCATCTACATATGTACGTGATTGGATACAATATTAACAAAATACAAAAGTATTTTATATAGTTTAAAAATTAAAGTAAATATATAAGTTTTGTGATAACTCTGGCAATTTTTTTAAATTTTAAAATATAAAATCAGAATAAGCTAGGCATACTGCCACACACCTGTCCAGCGAATCAAAAGGCTGAGGCAGGAGGATCGCAAGTTCGACACCAGCCTCAGAAACTTAGTGAGGCCCTGAGCAACTCTTAGTGAGACCGTATCTCAATATAAAAAATAAAAAGGGCTTGGGATGTGACTCAGTAGCAACACACCCCTAGGTTAAATCCTTAGACCCAAAAATTAAAAAATAGAAAAATAAAATATTTCAGAAAAAAAAATAAAGAATTCAAAGCAAAATTTTAGAACAGTGATTTCATACTATATGGATTTTTAAATTGAAGGGAAATTACATATATTTATATCCAACAATGGCAAGTCTTCATAATTTGTACTGGGAATTTGACAGTACATGACTATGAAATTATTTCACACTATTACTAACTAGAAGAGAAAGGATAAATGGAAAAAAAAGGTGACTTCAATAACTTTGGAAGAGGGTAATAGAAGTTAAGGAATGCACTGTGCCTCTTTGACCATGAAAAAAGTGCTACAGAAATACCTGTATGTATATATGCATAAATATGAGCAAATCACACAAATATTCATATCTATTTCAGGTAATAAATGATTAATTAATTTATTCAATTTATCAATTATTAATACAAATGAAATGGTTACTAAATAATTTCAGATGATTCACTTTAAAGAATTTCACTGATACTTGTATGTACATTTAATAGATCTATATAAAATTCTTAACAGTTAAAAGTGAACTTGAAACTGGAACCAGTACTTAAATGCCCTAAATTATAATTATGTCATAGATCTAAAGCTTATGGGCCTGGTTTCCCTTATATAATTAATAAAAAAGTATTATGTACTTATTTCTATTTTATACAGAATCTAACAGAATGAATGCTCAATACACAATGAAGACTCAATGAATGACCTAAATGTCTTATCCAGAGATAGCATTTTCTTAAATACATAGCTCTTCTTCCCATCGTTGAATCACATTATGAACTACATTTTTCTTCCCTACCAAAAAATAAATAAAAGCACAAAAATACACAAATATTGAAGAAGATATCAGATAGAAAATACATACAAAGTAGCACAACTATAACAACAAATTCTTTATTCTAAATCTAGTAATAATATTACTTTTTCTCTTTTAGATAAATATCTCCATGTTCCTCAAAACTATCTCATATGTAAAAATTCTGAGTCAGCTAACACTAAATTTGAGTTAGGTAATAATAAATTTCAGACAAGTTAAAGTAAGTATTAAAAGTGTGGTATTAATATAAACAAAACATAAAATTATTAAAACAGTTTCCCTAGATGTGTTTATGTATATAATTGTAGGTAATTAAACATACATAATAAAGACTAATTTTCCCATTAAGGAGTGACAAATGACAATCTAAATACAAATAAAAAGAGTATTCAGCAACAAAGAAGCTAAAATGTATAGTGTTTAAGCGAATAGTAAGCTAATGTCAAGAGTCTGAATTTTAAATTCCACTAAACTTCAAAATCTATACACACAAACACCCAATTAAAAGAAAATCTACAATTGCTAATATATGGTTTTTATACTACTGCTGCAGCCAAACAATCAGCATACCTAATTTTAG
Source organism: Marmota monax (assembly GCF_021218885.2). Taxonomy (NCBI): domain Eukaryota; kingdom Metazoa; phylum Chordata; class Mammalia; order Rodentia; family Sciuridae; genus Marmota; species Marmota monax. Next base: position 20,749,774 of record NW_026693082.1, on the reverse strand, counting down.
TACTAGGTAAATTATTTATCAATCAAATTTAAGTTGTTTTTGTGACAATCTGTAGGTATGCCACCTCTATAAACATCATTACAAAATCATGAGGGAATTGAAAAATAAATAAATAAATAAAAAGGTCTTCATTAAGCAAATTCAATTTAGCCAAGCCTCTATTAACTGCAAAATGATGTTCTAAAAAGGGAGGATGTTTATTATGTACAAGTAAACACATTGTTTCATTTACATTAACATATTGTGATAAGGGATTGGGCATTCCCCTATTTAAGTTTTAATATGGAATTCTCTCTTAAACAGAAATTTAATACATATTTAGGGGAAAAGTAAGCTATATATTTATTACAAAAAGATCTACTGCCAAAACATGTAAATACTAAGCATATATGCTAATTTTAAAGGTAAAATCTTATTAATATAAAAAATAATTAATAAATTATTTTGATCTTTGAATATTGACAAGACTACAACCAAATTAGAAAATATGACCAATTATATGGTTTTACTTCAGATTTTTATACTAGATGAACTGCAAAAGCCAACGTCTAACAATATATGAACAATTCAAATTCCTTCATTTACCTTCTATAATTGCTGCTATAACCTTTACCACGAGGTGAAGGGCCATGTACGAATCTACACGTGTTTCCATATAGGCAGTTGCCAGTCTTCAGCCAGTTACGGCACTGTGTCTAAAAGACAAATATTACTACGTAAATTTCATATTTATTTCTGAAGAAAAGATGCTAACAGGACAAAACTAAAACAAATACTATCGAAATTCCAGCTAATCTATGATATATTACTCCCCTAATGATAAAAAATTTACAAAACGAAAAACAAAAACATAAATGCAACCACCTTTTCCACTCCTTTTTATAAAGAACATTAAGCAACATTTATTAAACTAACATTCCTATAATAAAACAATCTTCCACCTCTATGATACTGATCAGAATTTCTATAGCAGGATTCTAATAGAAACTCTGGGACTACTAGTGACAGACAACTCACCTCTGCTGTACTGCCAGTGCTTGGTCCAAGCCTCTCAAATACACTGGGTCTTCGAGATGTGCTATCAGAGATGGTCTTGGTATTTTCCACCGTGACCTTCCTCCTAATTTTTGACATTTTGTATTACTTTAACCAAAAAAGAGAGAAGCAAAATTGTGAATTTCTTCAGTTTTAAATAACTGAGCCCATAACTTACAAGTAAATAAAACTAAAGGCAAAATTACATAGGATTCTCCTTGGGGAAAAGAGTCAGAGGAGAAGTGATATAGATAAACAAAAATAGCCTATCTTCCAAAACATGCCTTATTAGTAAAGTCACAACAACTTTGAAATCTGATGTCTAGAAACATACTTTTTCTGCATGGTGAGAAAAAAAATTAAGATTCTATTCACAGTTTTCATAGTAGAATTAACCTCAGAAAATATAGTACCAAATGTTTAGTTTACAACTTATTTACAAAATTTGTTTCAAAATTTAGCAACTCATTCCTTTAAGAAGTTAACTAACAACTAGTTAACTGAAAAAAAAGATATGTCAAAGAAAATGAGAAAATCAAATCAGATAAATTTTTATTGTAATTTTTATTTTTTATTGTATTTACTGTATAAAACTCTTTTACACAGCTTAAGTGACAACAAAAGTTATACTTCAAAAACCAGCATGGGAGAAAAATGAATACCATTTAAATATTTTGCCTTACAAAAGTCAAAGAAAAGCAATCTGATCAAGAATATTTACTTTATAGTACTACAGACACAGAAACAAAGAAAGAGGGAGAGAGAGAGAGAGAGAGAGAGAGAACGAATGAACACTGCAATGTTGCAATGTTAATAAAATGGTTTTCTTTCAAACTAGGAAAGATTGTAGAACTAGAAAAAGTCAAGGTGTTTCTATAATCTATCCTATGCTGACATAAAAAGTCAAAGGTGCTAAAAGTTGGTCGGATGCAGTGGTGCATGCCTGTAATCCAGTGGCTTGGGAGGCTGAGGCTGGAGGATTGAGAATTCAAAGTTAGCCTCAGCAACTCAGTGAGGCCCTGTCTCTAAATAAAATACAAAATAATAATTGGGATGTGGCTCAATAGTTGAGTGTCCCTGAGTTCAATCCCAGGTACCAAAAACAACAACAAAAAGGTGCTAAAAGTAATAAACAGGCTATTTTACCACTATCAGCAGCAAGTAACAAAAAACAAATTGTAAGAAAATGTCTAAAAAGTAAATGATAATATTCTAACACTAACAAGAAAATGATAATATTCTAAAACTGTAATATAGAGATAATTAGACTGTATAACTGGATGATTCAATGACAAGTAAAAATATGACTTAAGGACAGTATGATATACATTAGAAAACAATATTAAACTCTAGACCAAGAAATAACCCAGAGCATACCATGGAAAGCACTGTGAGAAGTGGGTAGGAACTGCCTAACCAGGAAAAAAAAAAAAAGGAAAACAAAACAACTAAACTATATCACACTTTATATTGGCTAAAACTTGTTATAAAAAAATTCCTAGAATGAACCATGACAGCTAAAAACATAAAAGTTCCATTTGGTATAGAATTAGTCTTTATAAATATTCTTTAATATAGTTTCAAAGTAAAGACATAGTACTTGGAAAAATATTCACAGTATTAAAAATAATAATTATTATTCTTTTATAAACAATGTTTGGTTGAATTGGGTCCTTCAGGTCACATTTTGAAAAGATCCAAAAAATGAGGACAACATTTGACAGGTAAAAACAGACAATGACTCAAAAGGAAAAGATGAATGATATAATGATTGCTTTAAATTGGAAAATTTTATTGTTCTTACTCTTTTAACGTAAAATATAATCAGTATTTTAGTACATTAGCAAATTAGCTTTTAATAATTCAAAGATAGAGAATAACTTAAATGAACAGGAATTTGCTACAACATAGAATCATTTATGTATCAACTGTTCTCCAAACGAGGAACTGCATGCCATTAGTGTCAGCCTTATAAGATAATCTTAATTTTTCTGAACTCATTTGCAACTCAAATATGAATTTATAGAGGAAAATTTAGGGCAGAGTTTCACATGTCCATTTGATTCATTTAACATAAAAAAACGTTTAAGAGTATAACAGCTAAGAGAAATAAAGCTAAGAAAAATCTTCTAGAAAATGTAGTTTTAACTGAGAAAAATACCCAGAAATTTACAATTTATATCCACCTAAGATTTAATAAAAAGTAAATGTGACACAAAATATATAAGAAAAGTTTAAAAAAGAAAAACACATTTTAAAGTTCCATTTTATATTACTGTAAATATTAACACAGTTGTACATTATAATCCCCATTATTTCAACTTTAAAAACATTTCTTTTAAGAAACTTAAAATTGAATTAATTCAGGCAGGTGCAGTGGTGCACACCTGTAATCCCAGTGGCTCAGGAGGCTAAGGCAGGAGGATTGTGATTTCAAAGCCAACCTTAGCAACTCAACAAGGCCCTAGGCAACTCAGTGAGACCCTGTCTCTAAATAAAATATTTTTTTAAAAAAAAGGGCTGAGGAAGTGGCTCAGTGGATAAGCACCCCTGGCTTCAATCCTCAGTACCAAAAAAAAGAAAAAAAAAAAAAGAATTCTAATATTTCTTCATGAGCTATACCTAGAACTTGTAAAGAAGGACAACCTTTTAGTCTGCCTTATCCCACCACAGTGCCTCAAGAAGACTAATGGGTTAGTTGTGTTCCCCAAACCCCCACCCTCAATGCACCTCACTCCCAACATACTCTCATCCATATAAGGGGGAAAAACCAATGGTTACAGATTCCACAGTTGGGACAATGAGCTATTTATTATTATATCTGAAACAATAGTCAGCTACTATCTCCTTTCTTGTTTTTCTTGAGAGCTCCAGAACTCTTTATCTGCTTCATCACTTTCATTTGGATCACTATTATTCTCCTCTGACCTACTGCTAGAAAGCACCATTTCAGAGCTTCTTTCCAATCCCAGATCCCTAAAAATTCTGAAGATTGCAAAGGGTTTAGTCAATTATGTCAAAGACAATCAAGTGAACACTATTGATCCAAGATTACAAACCACTCCCATCTCCTTGTATCCCTGCAACTAAAAAAGTTAATTCTCACACAGTGTGAGGATGGCCTTAGTCCTGAGCCTAAGCAACTCCATTTTAAAAACTCCAGTTTGAAACCTGCTACAGAGCCCTCCAGTATGGCCCTCGGGCACAAACAAGTCACTTCTCAGAATGAAGCCTCTAGCAGGCTGTCCTCACTCTATAAGGGGGAAAGACAAGAAAATCAGAGGGAAAGGCACCTGATTAAGAGGGAAAGGCAAAAAGATCAGGGTGGGGACTACCAGACCAGATGTTTTAATCCCAGGGTAAATGATGTCACAGAGAAATCGGGGGCAGCTGATAAGGACTAAAAGGGGGGGGGGGTGATCAAAAGCCCCAAAATTTCCTATAAATAATAGAGCAAATCAAGAGACATTCAACCAGCCGATACTGATGCACACAAGCTGAAGAGCCTGATGAGGACCTGGACTGACATTCCATCACTTATCATCATTTGCCTGATGATCCTCTGCATGGTCCTCACCACTCTCAAACTCTTCTATAAGCACATCTTGACCCTGGTGAGAGCTGCAACTTCTCCCTACAACCCTCTCCTCAGGCAGCTGTCAGCTCCACCCCAGGAGAAGCCTGCCTTGGTTCCTGATCTGATCACCACGGTCTGAGCGTGCATCTGCTGGACTTAAAGCCTCAGACTTTTGATCTGATACTTGAATTTAGCATGCAGAGGGACTGTCTGTCATTAGCCTATCATGATTAAGTGTGTTTGTAGTGCTTAGAATTAATCTAGAATAGTCTGCTGTGAATTGTCTATTGCAGTGCCTAGTATTAAGGATTGTCTTTTTTTTTTTTTTATTAAGAACCTATACAGTGAAACTGTATTGAGTGATTTGAGTAAAGCACTGAAAAGGGCAGAAGAGTGTGATCATTTATTTCTTCTCCTGGACTGCATAAGTCACACCTTTTGCCCATCGTGACACACAGACAAAACTGCTTTTACTGGTGACATCAAAAACTACTCAAGGGGTTGGGGTATAGCTTAGTTGGTAGAATGCTTGCCTAACATGCACAAGGCCCTGTGTTCAATCCCCAGCAGCAACAACAACAAGAAAAAAGAAAATACTCAAGATTTACCTATACAGTTATTTTCCTACAAATTTTACTCCTAGTTACTGTTGAGTCTTCCAATTTAGGGAAGAAATGCAATGAAGTAAAGATGTACTCTCTATTTTTCAGAGTCCACTAATGCCAGACCTTGCCCTAAAATAGCAATGTATCTTGGAACCAAGTCTAGAGAAGACCCAATCAACTAAAGAAAAAGGGGAAAACAGAAATTAAAGATATTTAACTAGAATTATTTATTATCTGCTATGGTCTGGATGAATGTTCCCCCAAACTCCATATATAAGGTTTGGTCCCCAGAGTGGCAGTATTGAGAGGTGCTGTGGACCTTTAAGCGGTGAGGCCTAATGGAGGTCCTCAGACCACTGGGGACAGGGATACTCTCAAAAGGGATCATGGGACCTAAGTTGGTCTGTTTGTCTCTGCTTCCTGGCTTGTGATGCAAGCAGTCTGGTTTTATATGTGTTTCTGCAGACTGTGCAGCCCTCCCCAGGGGCCCAAAGCGATGGGACCAATCTTGAACTTGAATTTCCAAAAGTGTAAGCCAAAATAAACTTTCTTTCTTCTTAAGTAGCCTATCTCAGGTATTTTGTTATAGTGACATGAAATTAACAAACCATTCATCTAGGAACTTCTATCAGTAGTCAATAAAGTTATTAGTACAGAGACATTCATGAATTTTCACATATAAAATGCTTTTGATTACAAAGAACACAATATATAACTTTTAAAATTCCATTTGTCTGAAAATACATACATACTACAATGCACCAGAAATAACTACCTTTTCAAATATTAATTTAAAACTATGTAACCAACTTAAGTAACAATTCGAATTTTCAATCCTATTTAATAGTTTGGGCCCACAAAAGAAGATGAATACTATAACAAAATAAAATGTAGATTTCATTAAGGAGGAAAATCTTTTCAACTTATATTTGAATAGGCTTCAAAGAACCTTATAAATGCTTCCAAGTAGAAGCGTTAGGAACAATAAGATATAAATGGTGTCAAAGAGACTTTCCTATTTCTAAGGTCACATCAATAACTTATTAATTTAATTTATTCTCTTCTCTGAACGTTTTCCTCCATTTTTGATTTGGTTTAAGTTGTCATCACACTTCCCCTTGCATCATGTTTTCCCAAACAGAGGCATCATCAGAGCCAGGTAACACTGGTTCAGGTCTATTCAGTTATTCTACTTCTGTCCATTTATAGAATAATAAATATCTGGAGTTTCTATAATCTCTTTTCAATTAAAAAAAAAAAAAAAGGACACCAGCTTAAGAGTCTACTGATTAAAGTAGTCTTAAAACTGGGAATTGCTCCTCTGCTCCAAGGAACTTAACAATGTCACAACACATTCAGAGGTTCCTAAGATAGATACACTGAAAAAGGAGAAACTTAGAAGGTCATCTTTTTGAATAAATAATTATACCTGAGGCCTGATTACTAAAGTCTGGTCAACAAAACATATACAAATTGAGATTCTTTTATCCACAATGCTTGGGACTGACCACAAGTATTTTGGATTTCAGATTTTGGAATGTTTGAAAACATAAGATAACTTAGAGATGGGACATAAGTTTAAACACAAAATTCATCTATGTTTCATATAGACTTTATACACATAACCTGAAGATAATTCTATAAAACATTTTTAGTGTGTCTGTGTTTTAACTACAACCATCACATGAAGTCAGTATAATTTTCCACTTGTGGTGTCATGTCAGTGCCAAAGAATTTTGGATTTTGGAGTTTTTCAGATTTGGGATGCTCAACCTGTATAGATATAGTACCTTCACTTTTAATCCATTATTACATCTTTCCTGTGTCTCATCTACTGGTAACATAAATGAAAGCATAACTCATTTTAATATGGATAAGTAGCAGCACAACACTAGAAAACTGTTAAATAATTAAGCAATTTAAACTACATATTACTAACTAGTCATAGGACAAATCTCTATATCCAAATTTCGAAGATTAAAAGCATTATATCAAAAATATTCTTTAGATTCTTGAGATTCTTAAAAGGAACAAAACTGATGCAGAGGTTTGAGAGAACTTTAAAAAAGAATTTTCTAAAACAACCTTCGAGATTGCTAATCTGTAGATTTAAGACTAAAACTATTTCAAACTGGACTCCAAATAGAAGCAACAATATATGTATTAGCAAGGCAATTATGTAGTACTGTACAGTAATTTATTAAAAAGACTGTGCAAGGAACATCCTTTGTTGGCAGCTACTATAAAGTGAATAGATTTACAATATATAAAACTATTTTTATAAGAATAAAAGACTTATAATATAGATATTTATATATGTATACAGATATATGTATATACGTGTGTGTGTATATATAATATTGTGATTGTATCTCCCACCAGTTAAATTTTAACTGCTATTAAATACCTGGTAAAAGTACTTCCACCTCTATATAAGATGGGCAGGGGGTAGATGAACAGGTGTGGAAAACTAATTCTCCAAATAAACATAAGTGAAACAATTTTTGCTTTCCATATGTAAATACCAATGCATATTAGAATATAAATCAACACTGATGACATTAAAATTTTAGTGACACATAGAAGTTAAAACAGCATTCATTTATTATATTTTAGTATTTCAAAATTATATTACAGATATGAAATTGAGATAAGTTTTCACATTTAAAATATGCAACCAATATTCATTTGGAATCACCATTAATCTGGAAGTCAGTAAGTTGCATACAATTGGCCCTCCATATCATTAGTTTCAACAAAGTATATCTGAAAAATATTCAGAAATAAAAAGTGTGCATACTGTAAACGTTCATTTTTCTCTTTTTCCCTAAATAACACGGTATAGCAATAATTTACATAGCATGTACAATGTATTAAGTATTCTAAGCATAGAGATGATTTAAAGTATTCAAGAGGATGTGCTTAAGTTATATTCAAATACTATGTCATTTTTAAATAGGGACTTGTGCATCCAAGGAATTTGGTATACAAATCAATCCCCTGTGGATAATGAAGGTCAACTGTATATTTGATAAAAGTGAATCCTATCAGATGCACAAGTGAAAAGTCTTAGTTTCTAAGTACACTATTCTTACAGACACAAATTGCTACATGTCTGTATCAACTTTCCTAGTGTCTTGTCTGTTATAATCTAAATACTAAATTGGAAATTATTTGAAAATTTATAGATTATGTCCACAAAACTCTTCAAAAAACTGTCACTTAAGTCAGTATTGCCAAATATAACAGAACTAGACCCGGCTACCCCACACCATCTACGCACAGACTGTACTGCATAATTATATGGATTTATTGCAACAGTATCATGGACTTTGAAAACTTGAGGCGTCAAGATCATTTCCCAAACTTTTAAAATTACTTCTTTGAAAATCCAAACATCTGCAAAGATTACACACGCCCAAATTTTTCAAAATAGTTCAAATTAGTTGAAAGCCCAGTAATACAACTGAACATTGTATTCAATGTTAGGACCTTGCCCTCCACAAACAAGATCCTACCAAAATCGCAAATATTATCAACTCTGAATAATTTCCAGCCACATAAATTATTCACCTGCTTAGAAAAAGAAAATGCCAAATGTCAGACCCTCTCCTTTTACTCCACCTTCCCCAGTTTCGGACAGATAGTTGCCAAAAGTAACTACCTAGGGAATGTGAGAATAAAGTAGCACTCCTCAACTCCAGGACCTACGTCGTTATCTCTACCGAGAAATAAGCAAGACACATAATCAAAAGGAAGACCCCCTTTTTCTCTAATAGACTGGAAGGCGTAAAGAGGGAAACTCTAAATCTAAGCGGGTGGCGCACCCTTTCAAAGCATACGAATGCGAATATCACGCCAGGATTCCCATTGCCTGTTACCAAACAGGAGAGGGGCACAATCTTGTGTCAGTGTCGACCTGTCCCCCTTAGACAAAGGTCACAATCATAACTACAACAAGAAACTAGGTCTGAGCGCAATAAGTTATTACAGAACTAGGAGTGGGATGCTTAAGCAGAGCTCAAAATCCCAGCGTAACCTAAGCGGGACGGTGGACAGCCAACCCAGGCCTCCCCACTCCGGGCCCGACCGACGCCTTTCCTCAGACACCCACACCAATTCACTGAACGCTTACCTCCTCCCCAAGCACCCTCCCCAAACGCAATCCTTAGGTGTCACTGCCGCCTCCGCTCCGAGGAGCTGGGGAGGCGACTCTCTGTCCCCGCGCCTGGCCCCGGGAGGAGGACGACGAGAGGGAGGTGCACGCGCTGCTCCCGGGAACCGGCCCTCAGCTAGAGAGGGGCCCGCGGGGCGTCTCAGAAGTGGAAACAGACTTCCGCTTCGCCAGTGTCAAGCGAGAACCGGACGTAGGAAAAAACAGAACCAAGAGACTGGAGAGTACGAAAACACTACCAGGCCGCTAGGAGGATAGCCTCAAAACGCCGCCGGAAGTCAGGGTTTACCCTGGTCCTCTATAGACCAAGGCAACTTCCGGCCGCCGGATTAGTCGTCAGCGCGCCGGCACCGCCCCTTGGTGGACACGCCTCCGGGGCGTTAGGTCGGCTGCGTGTTTAGGGCGTTGGTGATCCACACTTGTGTTGTGAGATCGCGGGAAGGACTCTGGGAGCTAGGGGCCGGTGAAACTCGCCCTTAAAAGTAAAGTTAAGGACTTTCCTCTTTTTATTGTATAATTTCTTGCAATAAACAACCGCGCAAAACGCCATACTCGTTGCTGAAAGTAACCACAGCCATTCATTCGCCTCAACAATTGTTTATGGAGCCGGCTGAGCTGGAGCAAGAGGTGATATTTATCTCGTGTTTGACACCCCTCCCCTTCCAGGGCCTTTGTCTATTACTGTGAAGCAAATGGAATACACGGTTGTGTTTTTGAAGACGCAAACAAATTTATTGAAAAATCGGGGAAGAAATCTTTAGTGTATTCCTGGCCACCTTTCCTTTTGTTGCAAGATCCAGTGATCTGCATGAAACTAGTTATTAAAATTGCTTGAGATAGCTAGTCAAATATCAGAAAGCAAAAGATCAGTATCTGGGCTCTTACAGATTAAAAAAGAAAAAGTTAAAAACACTCGTGAACTCCCTTGTCTATCGTGATTTCCAAGTAGCATGCATTTTGTTTTTGACAAAATCAAGAACTAGGCAAACCTTTGATCAAAACTATGGATCAAGCTTAATAGAAACTTGCACAACGATTTGGTTTTTGCTGGAATCAGTAAATTAAGAATATGGAAACAAAGTGAGAAATCAAGAACATTAAACATGTCTGACTACATGCCAAGCTATTTTAGCAACAGCGGCGAGAGCTTCTGTACAAGTGGGTTTGATGTAACGCTCAGGCAGCAAGAATCCATATCTGCCTTTATCTCGAAGTTCAATTGTAAATGAATATTTGATGCCCAAATCATAGATCCAGTCATCGGAACCTCCAGGAGCTAGGTCTAAAAGAAAAAAGAAATTGCTTTTTGAAGTATAACTGTCAAAATTAACGATGGGATTTTTTCTTGTAAAAAATGAAAATGGCTGTGCTTTTTTTCTGTAACCTATGTTTCCTGTAGAAAGTAGAGATTGAGGGAAAGCAGGTTAAGGAAGAAAACAAAAATGACCCATAACTCTCCCATAATCCTTCGAAGAAGTGATAATCACCAATAACTTTGTAATGTCCTTTTTTTCAGGGCATGCTTTTGCTTATTTTTTTTTCTTACTACACAAATAAAATCACAGTGTGCACACTGTTTTGTAATATTTCTAAATATTATCATTGTGATATTTCTAAATATAGTATAAGTTCAAATCTACACCATTTCCTATAATCTCATAGCATTGCTTTGTAAACCTAGATATAATTATTTTAAATGTTTATTTAATTGGGTACCTTTAATTTTTTTCTAATTTAACTAATAGAAACAACTTCACAATGGGCATCCTTGCTTATAAATAATTGCTTCTTTGTTTGTGTAGTCTGTTCTTTCCTTCAAGTAGATTGGCTAGTCTAAGGTTATGTACTTTATTTTTACACTTATGAGGCATGCATTTTCAAATGTACTTCAAAAGAATTGAACCATTTATACTTCCAATAGCAGGTTATGAACATGCCCACTTCTCCCCCCTACACCATTGATGGAAATTATGCATTCCAGCAATGTTGTAGGTGAAAATAATAGTATTAATTCATGTTTCTTTCATTATCAGTGATTTGCACATTTTGTTTGATATATTTATTATCCATCTTTATATTTTATATCAATTATCCTTGCTCATTTTCTACATTGTTCATTTACAGATTGTTCATAAAAACATTAATGCTAATAGCCCTGTGTAATATGTGGAAAATTTCTCTCTCATCTGTATTTTTTGGCTGGCAACTCAGGTTATGGCTGGGTTTTTGTATTTTAACATCTGATCATACTAGAATTTATTTTGGTAAAACATTTGTTAATAACTAAGTTTTTATTCTAAATAATGTCATGTTTTCCAGCTCCATTAATCAAATAGCTTCATGCTCTTAATTGGCTTGAAATACCTTCTTTATGAGGTACCATATCTCATATGTTTTGAATATTTTTCTCTATTCACTATTCCCTTCTATTGATTTGTCTCTTCCAGGATCAATTCCATAGTGTCCCGATTACTATAGGTTTATAATATACTTGTTGGGGGCAAATTCTGTCTCACTAGTCTTATTTTCAGTATTTTACAAGCTCTTCCAAAATTTATTTTTCAAATGAATTTCAAACTCATTTAAGTGATTATTGGAATTTTATTAAACATGAAAATTAATATTTTTTATATTTCTTTTCCATTCAAAACATGTAAGCTTCTCCTTTTGTCTTATTTTATATACATCAATAAAATTTTCTAGGTTTTTCAAATGGGTCCTATGAATTTATTATGTATTTGTGTGCACACATATATACCTAACAATAAATTCTTATATATAGTATGAATTTATATGTGCATGTGTATGTGTATGTGTGTGTATATACATACAGTCAGATCTTTTTTACTTTCTTTTTTTTTTTTTTTAGGTGTTAGGGATTGAACCCAGGGCCTCATGCAGGCTAGGCAAGTGCTCTATCACCAAGCTACATCCCCATTTTATTTTCTGATTGTTCTTATAAATAAAGTTCTAGATTTGTGTATATTTCATTAGTAATCAGTCACCATACTTACCACTTTTATTTACTAATATTATTGTTTAATTTTCTAGTTTTTCAGATAACAATTGTATAATATGCAAAAATGATGATCCTTGTCTCTTTCTATCTATAGTTGGATAAACTATGGGATTAACTGAAGAGTATATTAATTTAAAAAAGCATAGATTCATTCCTTCCTTCAACACATTTCTGATAACCATGACCAACATCTGACATTTTTTCTTCCTGCCATTCCCCTGTGCTTACACACACGTATGTATAGATGAATCCTGGGTGAATAAATATGTGGAGACAGACTGATGTCAGCATAACAGAAGGCTGCTCTATAAGCTTCTTCAAACTCAAGGCACTGTAGTTAATGCTATGGGGAACAATAATAGAGAAGAAGATGGGAACCAAGAAAGCTTTGAATTGTGAAGATAACTGGGATGATTCCTCTGTAACAAGGCAAGGGCATGGGTCTAGGTTGTAAAGTCAGCAATAAACCATTGACACCATGGGACAGAGATACCATGTCGACCAATGTGCCTGATAGTCTGGGGTAGAGAAAGTAGGAGATTCTGGGACTTCCCACTAATAGGGCATCTGGTGCTCAAGCAACTTACTGAAAATATACAAATGTGATTGGTTTTATCCTGTCACACATCATGCTTGTTAAAGGAAACTCTAGGGCTTTGAATATATTATGTCAAGACCTTGTCATTTCCCCTCCCTGGACATCACTCTCCTTTATTTAGTGGCCATTTACTAGGTAGTTCTCCCAGAAATGTCTCCTGTAGAGAGGAACCTTCCCAAGCCACTTGAGCTAAGTAGGGTCTATTATCTACAGTCATTATCAAACCTATAAGCCTATTTTATTTTCTTCAAAGCACTTTATGAAATTACACTATATTTTACCATTTATTTACACTAGGGGCTGGCAAACCTTTTCTGTAAAGGAACAGATGTTACATATTTTAGGTTTTGTGAGCCACGTGGTCCCTGTTATAATTACTCAGCTCTGCAGTCATGGAAGCCCTCATACTCAGTATATAAATGAATGACCATGATGATATTCCAGTGTACTTACTTATACCCACAAATATGAATTTCACATAATTTTCTTGTGTCAAAAATTGTATTTTTCTTTTGATTCTTAAAATAATTTAAAAAACAGGAAATAATTCTTAGCTCACAATTTTTATAAAAATAAGCAGTAGGCTAGATTTGAACTTCAGGATGTATATAGTTTGCTAATACCTGGTTACATATTTATTTTCTGTTCATCTTATGCCATCTACCTTCCAGCTTCAAAAGGGAAAAATCAAAGCTGGGTTTGTGACTCAGTGGTAGAGCACTTGCCTAGCACATGTGATGCACTAGGTTAAATCCCCAGAACCACATAAAAATAAAAAATAAAATAAAGGTATTGTGTCCATCTACAACAAAAAAAATTTTTAAAAAGGAAAAATTATTTTCTGTAATCCCATGGTGGGTACAATAGAGTCTCTCAATAAATATCTTCCAGCAGAAATTAATCAAAAAGCATTCAACTGTAGTGTGATATGTGTTATACTCTTGAATATAAGCTATTATGAAAAAAACATCTATGATAAATGGCATCTCCTATTTGTATAATGTTCAACATGCACAACCTTATGTAATGGCCCTGGGCATCTTATACATTCTTTCAATCCTTTATGATCTTTTTTCCTTTATTTAATTAGTATGGTGCCAATTCTATAATTCCTATTCTATGGTTATAAGCATAATTCTTTAAATATCATTTTGGCTTCTTTTTGCTGTGATCATTTATTAATACAGCTTGTTAGTACTGTCACAGCTATTCCACTTCTATTTCTAAGTATTGTAAAGATTCAATTTGGAAAAATTAAACCTACACAGAAAAACTGAACACAGATTTCTTTAGTACCTCACAGTTCTCCAAAATTTTAGGAAGAAATACTTACATAAATTCTCTGAGCCACTGCCATGTGTATACCTGGTATTTTTATTAATACTCTCAATAGCTCGAACTGCTTCACTGGCCACCAGAGACTAGAAGCAATAGGATATGGAATTTCAGTTCATGTGAAACTTTGAAACGGGACAGGTAGAAGTTTCTAAAAACACAATCATGTTAATTGAATCAAAGTGTTTATACAAAAAGTATGAATTTGTCCGAAAAGGAAAAATAAGGAGAATAATGCAACAACTAAAACACGTTTTCCACTTCATGGCAATCACAACTGGGTGAACTTATCTTCCAATGCACTGCAAATTTGATTTAATTTGCATAAAAATAATTTTCACATAACTTTTCAGGAATTCATTTATTATATGAAATGAACAATATATTCATGGGCTTGTAGTTATTCCATTCCTAGACAAAATTACCATCAAATTTTAAATCTAATTTCTCTAAACATTCACATGCCCACTGCATGCATGAGTTACTTCTCACTGTTTACAAAACCTCTTATTTTCTTCTTGTATAAAATGTTTAGTGACTTCCAAAGACTCATCAAGCAAAAAGTATTATGCCCCCAAGATGGAGCAGGATAATGACAAGTCCTCTTTTGACTATACTTGGTTCCAATTTACAAAGATCTTTTCTGAAGTTTCCACTTAACCCCCATCTTTTCTGAACTAGCATTGGGACTAACATTATGTGTTTCACTATCACCAGAGGAACATCATTGGATATTATATTGTGACATTCCTTTGTTCAAAAATTACATTTGATGTAAACTAATTGTCTACATGACAAAATACTAATTGATTCTATTATTAAAACTCCTTTGCAAGTTGACCTCTTTTACTTCCCAATGGTGCCACCCTCCATGCCTGCACCCTAGCAGCACCCTAAACATTCTTCCTGTGGGAAACACCATGTTCTCTGTGTGGAAGTTCCTTCTATAGAACTCCTCTTTTAATGCCTGGCTGAAATGGTACCTGTTCCTCGACTTAAGTGGCATTTTTATTTCCTGTTTCTTTACAGGAAGTCACTCCTTAATAGACTGCAAATTCTTCAAGAACTGGGGCTATTTTATCCTGTCACATATTTCAGCACTCCTCTCTAAATGAATTAGGGCCACCTCCTGCTCTCCCAGTAATCAATAAGTTCTGCTACCTGTGCCAAGGGTATAGATATTTGTGATATTTACTTAAGACCAAGCTCCCTGATCACGTGGAATTATCCTAAAGGGCAGTCTTACCAAATGCTTCTTTGAATGTCTATTGAATACAGCATCGTATACATAACAACTCTCAACAAATATCTGTACTAATAATAATGCAAAAATAAGGCAAGTCAGTTTCTTCCAAATCATGATACCCTTTAAGTTCTTCAAAGGTAATACTAGTAAAGACTACCTTAAATTTTGCCTTTGAGAGGAAAAAAGGAAATCACAAGAGCCAGACATGGTGGCACATGCCTGTGGTCCTAGCTACTTGGGAAAAAGAAGAAATTAGGAAAGCTCGAGTATCAAATATATTTTATTTAAAGACAGGGTCTCACTGAGTTGCTTAGGGCCTTCCTATGTTGCTGAGGCTGGCTTTGAACTCACAATCCTTCTGCCTAATCCTCCTGAGATACTAGGGATTATAGGTGTCCGCCACTATGCCCAACAAGATCAGACAATATTAATGCCATTATACTCTACTGTCTGCAAATCATCTACAATGAGGAATTGATTAAATGTAGCCACAATCCACCAAGAATCTTTGCATCCTTTGCCATCATCCCAAACAAGGAGCATCTGGGATCACAGAGTGGCAAGAGGATAGCAGCCTGTGTGGGTCCTTTTTGAATTTTTTCTACTGCATTCCAAAAAACCAGACTCTTGGGGCTGGGGCTGGGGCTCAGCGGTAGAGCGCTTGCTTAGCCACATGCGAGGCGCTGCGTTCAATCCTCAGAACCACATAAAAATAAATAAAATAAAAGCATTGTGTCCAACTACAACTAAAAAATTTTTGAAAAAAAAAAAAAACAGACCCTTGCCTCAACACAGACATTGGAGTTTCTTTAATAGCACCACAACTTTGGGCATTAGGAGGTCAGTGTGTAAATTATTTCCACTGCTAATACTAAAATAATGACTGTAGTTCTGGGACTTAATCTATGGTGGACTGTCCTAGGAAACTAGTGACCCCAATGTGCTACCACAATTCCATAGACTCTTGTGTTTGCTTATATGACTTCAAAAGCAGATCAGTCCAGGTTAGAGTAAGGCTGCCCTGACCTTCAAGGAATTTGATGTTTTCTTAGGGAAGCTATCTGCTTGAATGAAGTTCATGACCTCCTAGTAAGGCCAGTTATTTATCTTCCCTCTTTATCTTCTTTATCTTCCCTTTTATGAGCCCTGACCCCAGGGCAACTCTTGATGAGTTAAACCGTAACATAAAATCATATACCTGTTTGTCCTCTAAAGGAGAAAAATTTCCCCACAGTTTCTGACTCTTTAACTAAGTGTTATTTTATTTTTGAAATACTAATGAGAAAAAAAATCATTAAATAGCACTTACCAGTTCCTCATGATCTTTACTTTTGCTTCTATTATAGGAATATGGATATAGTATCTGCTGGGCATATGAATGCATACTAATGTAAGCTTTAATATGGTTGATATTTCTCCTCAAGAAATCAGCCACTGCCTTCACTTCTGGTTCAGACTCAGGATAAAGTCCACAGTAGGTTTCAGAGCACGAAAAACTTGAGGCACCTTCCTCTGTAGTAAAATTGATAAAGAGGAATTTTAAGGGGATGTCCATTCTACTGTCATTTGGGTTGCCCTGACAATGTGTTATAATATCTGTGGTGCAGCAAATTCAGATCAATGGATTAGGTAAGTTATATTCCATATATGTATAATTGGTCAAAGTACACTCTACTTTGTAGAGTCATGCATATCTAAAAAGAACAACAACAAAAAAAGATAAATGGATTAGGGAGAGCTCTGGAAGGAACATATTTCTTGTGTCTAGTAAATGTTGTTCAAAAAGGCCTTTTCAAACCAAATATTTACATGCCCTCACAGCAGATCTTCTAAGTGTCATTCCCAGATCCTGTCTCCCTTGCTGCTTGGGGGCAGCCATCTTGCAAACTTGAGAAAGCCACAAGGAAAAGTCTCAGAGATGTCAGTCCTGCTTCCAAGCTTCTGGTTATGTGAAGAAACATAAATTGCATTTTCTTTAATCTCAGTTTGTCTGATATTTGCAGTTGAGAAATTGTTAAGCAGTATAAGCCACTAAAGAATAGCCTCCCTTGGGAACTCAATATGCAAGTCTGCCTTGTGTGTCACTTTTACCTTGCTAACATGGTTCATAAATAAAATGGGATGCTAGTATTTGATGCAAGGATAATGTTTATTCATTCCTTTAAGAAAATAAAGTACACATCAGTTCAACACTCCTCCCTCTGTCCCTAATTCACAGGTGTGGAGCTCTAGGGAACCACATCTGACCCAAAGAATAATTCCCAGTTGAGAACAGTTGAGGTCCCAGAATTAGGTCTTAAACTTGTGTGTGCCAATTTGAATCCCTCCTATGATAACCTGAAATCAAGACTAAGATTCTAGTCTCAGTCCATCTTCTTTCTTGAACAAATTAGAAGATAACAATAGTCATATTACCAACTTACACCCAAAGAGCACATGCTAAGTGTCAAAAATTGTGCTAAGATTTATGGAATGTCTAATTTGATCCTCACAGCGACCCTCTAAAGTATACACTGTTACTGTAGGAGATGTAAACTTGACACTGTTAGTGGTAACCATTGTTCACCATAAGAGGCTCTGACACATGTTGTTAAGCATCCAGTTACTTGGTTCTACTCTTGACTTTCCCATTCAGGAGTCATATGGCCTTGGGTAGTCATTTTAAGCCTATCTATGCCTCTATTTTCTTATCTGAAAAATTAACGAGTATTGAATGAGGTTTAAGTGAACTGCATACATATGGTCTGTGTTCCATAACTGCTGCTATGTATCATTGCTATCATTGTCGTCGTCGTCATCATCATCATCATCATCATCACCATGGATTGGGACCCCCAAAAAGCCAGTGTGCACCACAGAGATGAAATGGGGAGAGGGAGGGATCACTTGGCTGCCCTACAGCGCTCCAAGGCCAGTTCCTGTCTACATGTGAGTCCAGCTGCGTTTCTGCCATCAGGTTCCATGAGCTACTCCAACATTCCTGCAGAGTCTTCCTTTTTAATGTGAGCATGTTCTGCTTTCTTCTTGTTATTTGAAATAAAAACAACCTTAAGCATTTTCCCCACAAGGAAATGGGCTGAACATCCAAGTCCTTTCCAAGTATTTTATTTATTTTTATTAAAAAATAGATTTTCTAGGCATTTTTATTTGTTTTGATTGGTTAAATCATTTTTGATAGTTCAGTTACCTTTAAATATCCCTGTCCATTTTTTCCTGGTACACAGAAATACAGAATAAAGATTATTTATTTGGAATGGAGGTTGGAGAAGACATAAAAACATTGAAAAGAGACACAGTCCCCTAATATAAATCCTCAGTCTAAGACTGTTCAACAGAAATATAATGCAAATCCCATATTTATCTTAAATTTTCAAATAGCCACTGTAAGGAGAGTCAAAAGAAATAGTTAAAATTGTTAGTTTTATAATTCTTGAATGCTATGTGTATAAAGCCTTCACCACTTTAAATCAATGTAAAAGTCATTCACGAAATATTCTTGTACTAAGCCTTTGAATTCCACTGTGAATTTCATACTCACCACATGTGTCAATCTAGACAAGGCTCAGTAGACAGACCTGATTAGCAGCTACTATACTGGTGGTAACATAAAAATCAAAATGGCTAAAGAGTGGTCAAATAGAGAGAAAAATCCTTTTCTGGGCCTTAGAGACTTGCTGACAGGGCAGACTGTCACACATCAGCTTCATGCTGGGAACTGAGTCAACCTGGTGGAACAATTTTCTGAAATCTAATACCTTGCAAGGTTTGAGAAATATGAGATTGGCCAGATTGCCTCCTGAGCTGGACATTTCAATGGACTTACAAAATGTATAAAAATCCTAATTATCATCCATTTCCAACCACCAAACTTGTGTCAATCCTGCTTATTTTACCCAAAGAATGCTAAACTGCAATTTCCACTTCTCTTTGTTATAAAAACCCAAGACCATCTTCCCTAGGTGGAGCACTAAACTGATTTCCCAATTTGTAAACCTATTCCACACTCAAATGAAACCCTTAGTTTTTATTTTAAACTTATGTATATATTTTTTTGGTTTACACCGGATAGTAATCTTCAGTCTCTTATTCTGTGACTATCATTCTAGACATTTCAAATATTTTAGTGGAAAGAGCCCTAAAGAATTAGGAAACTTGAGTATGAGACTATTTTGCTCTTAAGCAGCCATGTTAATCTGGGCAAACCATTACATCTCATCTGTACCTTGAGGCACTTGGCTACCAGATCCCTTCAAGCTCAAATATTTCTTTGATCGATAAACATGGAATCAAGAACACTCTGAAATATCTAAACTAAGTTACTTCATAGAGACAGAAAGTGAAATTACCAGAGTTGGGGGGAGGGTTGAGAATGAAGAAATATTGCTTAAATATTATAGAATTTCTATTTAGGAAATAGAAATAGTTTTGAAAAAAGTAATGGTGGTTGCACAACATTGTGAGTGTAATTAATACCACTAAATTGTACAATTTAAAAAATTTACAATGGCAAACTTTATGTTACATATTTTACGACAATAAGAATAATTTTTAAAAACATAACAAAAGAAATAAAAGATTCCCATCGTACAAAAACTTTGTAGTTTAACTCAATATTTTCGAAAATGAATGGTGCTGTATTACTAAGTTTGACACAGCTCTTCACATCTCCTGTATATGGACTGAATTGTTTTCCCAGAATTCATATGTTGAGGTTGTAACCCCTAATGTAACTGTGTTCAGAGATAGGATCTCCAAGGTAATAAGGTTAAATGAAAGTTCTAAGAGTGAGGCCCCAATCCAACATGACTGGTGCCCTTAAAAGAACAGAGAGAGGGAAAGAGACACCAAATAGGTACTTGCACAAAGAAAGGCCATCTGAGGATACAGCAAGAATATGGCCATCTTCAAGCCAGAGGGAGACCTCAGGAGAAACCCACTCTGCCGGCACCTTGATCTTGGTCTTCTATCCTCCAGAACTGTGAGATGACACAGTCACCCAGTCTATGGGGTTTTGTTCCAGCAGCCCTATTAGACTAAGACACCTCCCAGCAACCTACCCACTACCCCATCTCCAACACACACACACACACACACACACACTTTTAATAGAGAAAAATAAAATGAGCATAAAAATGAATAGGTAGTCTTGATATGTCACTTCCTGTTAGTTCCATGGCATGATCTTTTAAGTAAAGTACCATATAGGCACATTCTGATTGTAGGGGCAAGGAAGAGATGAAATTTAATTCTTTCTCACAGTCTTGTTTGCATAGCACTGAAGAGATATTGGTGCTTTTTGTTGTATTGGGAACTCTTGCTTATATGTTTACTGCTTGCTATTTCTGCTTTTAACTCTTGTGTAATGTAGTAAAACCACAGCCCGCCTAAAAGGAGACTGAGATCTTTCTTGAAGACAATAACAGAATATATTTTGACTGTCTGGTTATTCAAACAAGAGGACACTGACTTCAATGTGAAAAGTACAACTGAGCATGCAAAGAGTTTGGAGGTAAAATAGGAAGTTCTGAAAGCGAAATGATTGAAGAGAGATTGACTTGGAAGAATTTTGAAAAATTCTATCAGCCTAGGTTTATATCCTAGCTCTCACTTATTTGATATGTGTCCTTGAACAAGGGACTGGCTGTGGTTTAAATTAGTCTGTTCCTTTTGAAATCCAGTTGGAATCTAATCCTCACATAAGATATTAAGAGGTGGGACCTTTAAGAAGTGAGGAGGGTTTTGTTCTCATGAATGGGTTATCTTGAAAGTGGGCTTCTTGTAAAATCCATTTTGGCTACATTTCTCCGGGACTCACTGTCTCTTGCCGTGTGATGCTCTGTGCTACTTCGGAACTATGCTACCAAGAAGATCATCATCAGATGTGACCCCTTGAACTCAACCTCAATGAGCCAAAAATGAACATCTCTTCTTTTTATAACTTTCCCAGTCCATAAATTGTTGTTATTAGCAACATAGAAAGGACTAGGACAAAACTTCACTTTTAAAGTCTATCTATGCTAGTTAAATCCAGGAGGTAAATATATGTGAACTGCTTGGCACTTAATAACCCTCTGTTTACTTGGATTATTTTTTACATGAGCAACTGCTGTTTGAGTCCCTGTACAGTTATTAATGCTACAGCAGACTTTGGGCCTCTGTGAACACTCTTCTTTGGCAATCCCAAGGATGGCTCTTAGTGGGACACACTGAGTGGCTGGTTCTCTCATGCCCACATCAGGATTAACTACTCCTTCCTGTGTTCCTCCTGCATATGGAATTCCTAGGGCAACTAAATGCTTCCACAGGCTCATTAAAGCAATATTCTGTGGGAGCCCTTCACACACCAAGCATCTTGCTAGGTAAAAGGTGATGGCCCTGCCCTCCAAGTGTTCTAACCTAGAAAGGCAAGGAAGTGAAGGAGCAAGGTGAGTGCTGTGTAGTGAGGCTGCCACATGTGCTCTGGGGTACTGGTGAAGTTCAACATCACAAATTTTTACTTCTTTTGAAGGAAATACATACAATCACATACTGCATTGTGCAAAAATGTGGGAAAATGAGGATGTTTCTCTGGGTGCAATAGCTTGTCCCTACAGAGCCATGTGTACCCATTTTCAAAACTACATTGATTTAAGCTCAATGTTCAATTTAGCTTTGTTTTATAGCATTAGTAATACTACAAGAAAAAAAAAAAAGATGAACTTATGCCTACCTCCCTGAGCACAGATTGTTCTCAAATCTTCAAATCAATAGTCACTGAGCATTTTAGCTCATTCAAATCAAAGAATGATAGATTCCCACTGTGCTTATCTTTTTATATTATTTTTTGCATTATTTTTAATTACTTGCTATTAGCTTCTTGCTAATATTCATAAAAGAATTATTCATAAAAGAATTTAAGAAACTGAATAGTGAAAAAAAAAAGGAAAATGTTTTCAAACACTATAATAGAAGCTAAATGTTTACCAGCACAATTGAAAAGAAGAAGTCCTACTGCCACCCCAGGTCTGTGATAGCCTAAGTTATTTATTTACTAAGGAACGATCTTCAACAGTCACTTCCTTGATTCTAAGATAATAGAATCTTGGAATTCTGAAGCCAGAAGGGACCTTAAAGAAGTGGTCATACCTCCCTTTACCTTAAAGATGAAGAAACATCAAGGAGGAAAGAGCAAAGTTGATTTGCTGATTCTAGTCAACATTCATAGTATTACATTTACCTCAAAAGCTTATTATTTAAATTATTCCCCATTTCATATGGGACTCCTCTGTAATTAGTTGGAATTCCTAGGCCTTTCTCACCCTCTTAATGAAGAGACAATACTAGCAATAGGCAAGTAACTTACCACACCAGTGTTTGGAAGCAAAGTTTCTATTCAGGTCTGTTCCAATACAACGGTCGTTCTCATGGGAAGAACGGTTCTTTCTCCACATTCGATTCTAAGGAAACGAAACAGGAACAGATAACCAAGGTGGTGTTTGCAGCTCAAGGAAAGACAGGACTTATGAAGCCCAAGGGCCAGGGTTGGGTTTCCCTCCGCCACCCCCACACCTCTGTCCATCATCCTGATGCTGCCTCTGCAGCCTCCCCTGACATAACCCCCATCTTATCCAGGTCTCAGTCAGGTTCACTCCAACTAGTTCCGTTTGAACCAAACAAGATGGTCACATTTGATGAATTTTGACCTATACAAAAACAATTTTTTTCATTTGTTTCCACTAAGCTGCTTATAAACCTTCTTGTTTAATCTTGTTTCCTTTAAATTAATTTTACACACAGACTGATTTTGAGTTCCTTCAAAGAAAAGCAAAATATTTTAACTGTGTCTCAACTCCTAAGTCTGAGTCTTGAGTTTCAATGCTCTCCCTTTTTGATATGTGTGTTAATTAGTCTTTTTCTTATTTAAATGCATGCTGAAATATGTATTAATGAAGTGATATGGTGTCTGGGATTTGCTTTGAATAATAAGAGGAAGGTAAAAGTGGATGGTGGATACAGATAATACAAAGTTGGCCATGAGTTGTGTTAGGGTTTGGATCCTAATTGTCCTCCTGTGTTCCATGTGTGATAGGCTTGGTTCCCAACCTGGGGGACGATTGGGATTGGTGGAGCCTTCAGGAGGTGGGGCCTAGTGAAGGAAGTCAAGGCATTGAGTGAATGCCTGGAAGGGGATGTTGGGATTCCAGGTCTCCTCTTGCTCACTCTTTGCTTCCCAGTCACTATGAGGTAAGCAACCTTGCCCACCATATGTACCACCATGATGTTCTGCCTTGATACAGGCCCCACAGCAACAAAGCCAAGTGACCATGGACTGAAACCAGGAGCCCAAATAAACTTTTCCTTCTTTTAATTTGATTGTCTCAGGTATCTTTTCTCAGTGATGAAAAGGTAACTAACAGGAGTTGACTGTAAATTAAAGCTGTGTAATGAATACATAAGAGGTTATTATGTAATTATGTTCATTTTTATTTATATTTAAAATTTTCCGTAATAGAAATTATTATTTTTCATAATAAGACCCTTATGCTAAGATTAAGGAATTTTCTATGAATAATTCAACCTGTAATTCTCATATCCCAGGCACGTTTTGCTTTCTTCACTTTCACCTACCTTTTTCCACGTGTAGTCATAACCATCCACATTAATTACTGGCATAATGTAGAAATCCACGTGTCTCAGAAGATTGGTATACAGTTTTTCTTTTTCATAGAACTGAGTTACCTACAAATTAATTAAACCCATTTAATAACATCTCATTTAAGTTCTTCTAAATTTAAGTCTACTTTTATATGTGATTTTCTTTTATTTTTTTAAAAAATCATTTGGCATGTTTCAATTTGCAGATTTAACTTTTGGGAAGAGTATTCATTAAAAGGACTGAAAATGCCTTGGTAAATATGCAGGTGGTAAATGCCCTGCATATAGTCTTCCTATTTAATGGAGGCAGAAAATAGAACAATACTTTTTTTTCATTAATTAACTAATTAGTTTATTTGCAGTGCTGGGGATCTAACCCAGAGGCTTGTACATGCTACCACCAAAATATATCCCCAGTCTTTAATCCATACATTCTTTAAACTTTCCTTCAAAAAACAGAAATAAGTATTTATTAAATCCCTCGACAAAGCAAAAAAACCTAAATTCAGTTCAGCTCCTCTTTTGATAATTCATATTAATCAGTACATACACTAATCTTGTCTTGTTCCCCCACCTGATTAGATAGTATTTTCTACATTGTCCTTAGAATTTGGTGTGAAGTTGAATGCTAGAATTGTTTTTAAATCAGTGATAGTTTTCCTAGGCACTCAATCTCAGTTCCTAATATATATATCCTCTGAACCATGTTCCTTTGTTTTAGACTCATACCCAGTTTCAAGTCATATATTTCAGCATGATCCAAGGGCATACACAAAGTCCATTCCAAGTGACCAAAAATATAGGCAGGAGACCCACAGAGACAAGTTCTGCCTGGTTAAATAAATTCAACTTGTGCAAATTTTTGTCTTAAATTTTTCATCGTGGCAACATTGCTCCATTTTAATTTGTGGTTCTGTTTATAATTGTTTCCTTAAACTTTATAAAAGATATTGATAAGAGGGCTGGGGATACAGCTCAGTTGTTAGTGTCTTTGCCTCACATGCCCCAGGCCCTGGGTTCAGTCCCCAGCACCACAAAAACAACAGCAACAAAAAAACAGATATATTGGTAAGAAATGCTTTTTTCATTATTGACAAAGATTTTTAAATCCTACCTTAGCTATAGCAAAAACTGTTTCCCCTTTAAATATTTAGAATGCTATACCCATGTTTCCATTTAATAATTACAAGAGTCATTACAATTTTTTGCCAGGATAATTATTTATGAAACATGAGAGAAAGGAAAGAAAAAAATACAAGTTATTATTGTTTTACTCTACTACAGGCCAGAAATAGGAGCTGAATAAAAGGAAAGGAAATATAGAGAATGAAAAAGCCATTTTTTAAATAGTTAAGCAAGCAGTTAAATAAATTTTTGCGTTACAAATTTGTAAATTTTTCTTGGTGTCATTTTTCTGCAGGAATGTAGCATTTATCCTTAGAACAATATCAGGAGAGTCTATGACTTTCCAGTGTAATTTTAAAATGCATTTGTCATTTTAATTTTTCAATGTTTGCTGAATTTATAATAGATGTGGGATGGTGGATTTCTTTATTTGCATTGCTCTCTTTATTTTTCTACCTTTACCATTGTTTGGATGAGTCTTTCAGCAAAAAGTTCAGCTCTGAGAGATGATCAGGGTTGGCCCTGGAATTTCTTTCTGTATAGGCAGGCTCTAGACAATGGGAGAGTGAGGGCTGAAATACTCTGTACTGTGGGCACCAAGCCCTGCCTTCATGTGTAGCTGCAGTTGCCATCCCAGGAGTAGGGGAAGCTATTTTTCCTTAAAGCAATTATTGTAATACATTGACATACCAGAAAAATTCACTGTTTAAAAGTGTGAGATTCAGTGGTTTTTAGTATATTCACATAGTTATACAACCATCACCAGTATTTGATTCAGAACATTTTTATCCCCACCCTTCCACAAAACAATCCATGTGCAGGACGAAATGGTGCCCGCCTGTAATCCCAGCAGCTTGGGAGGCTGAGGGAGGAGGATGGCAAGTTCAAAGCCAGCCTCAGCAAAGGCGAGGTGTTAAGCTATTCAGTGAGACCCTGTTTCTCAATAAAACACAAAATAGGGTTGGGGATGTGGCTCAGTGGTTGAATAAGTTCAATCCCTGATACTAAAAAAAAAAAAAAAAAAAAAAATCCATGCATATTAGGAATCATTCTCCTTTCTACTCCTTCCACAACTCTAACCTTTGGCAAAAACTAGTCATCGTTTTGTGTGGATTTGCCTGTTTTGGACATTTCATACAGAATAAAATATGTAGCTTTTTGTGCGTGGCTTCTTTTGCTTAGTGTAATATTTTCAAGATTCATGTAAAATGTAGCATGAATCAATATTTCATTTCTTTTTTAAAATTTTTTTTTAATATTTATTTTTTAGGTGTAGATGGACACAACATAATGCCTTTATTTTTATGTGGTACTGAGGATTGAACCCGGGTCCCGCTTGTGCTAGGACTCTACTGCTGAGCCACAATCCCAGCCCCAATATTTCATTTCTTATCAATGCTGAATGATGTATTATGGTTTACATATGAGGTGTCCCCCCAAAACTTCTCCTTTAATAGTTCTTGTCAGAACTTTTGGTCACAGTGACAAAAAAGCTAAGACAACATTCCACCACATTTTGTTTATCTCTCATAAGTTCATGCACATTTGAGTTGTCTCCACTTTTTGACTATTATGAATGGTATTCTTACTAATGTTTGTAAACTAATGTGTCTAGTTACCTCACTTATACATATGATAATTCTATACTTAACCTTTTGATGAATTTCCAAACTGTTTTCTAAAGTAGCAGCACTATTTTACAATCCCAACAACAATCAACAAGCATTACAATTTTCCTACTTTTTGTTATTATGTACCAATTGTTTTCATCTGTCTTTTTTATTTTAGCCATACTAGTAAGTTTGATGTGGTAATTCGTTGTGGCTTGGATTTGCATTTTTCTAATGACTAATGATATTGAGCATCTCTTTGTGTACCATTTTAATTGGCCATTTGCCTCTCTTCTTCTCTATTCAGATTCTTTGCCCATTTTTAAATTGGGTTGTCTTTTATTGCTCATTTGGAAGAACTCTTTAAATATTTTGAGTATAATTCTTTTATCACATCTATAGTTAGCAAATTTTTTCTCCCATTCTGTGAATTGTTTTTTGATATTCTGAATAGTGTCCTTTGAAAAACTCAGAAGCTTTTGATTTTGGTAAAGTCTCATCTTTTTGTATGTCTGTGTGTGCATGTGTGTGGCTATGCTTCCTGTGTCATCTCTAATAAATCATTGCCTAATCCAAGGTTATAAAGATTTACTTCCAAGAGTTTTCTTCTATGGGTTTTATGTTTTTAGTATTTACATTTTGGTTTCTGATGCATTTTGAGTTAATTATTATATAAGATGTGATGTAAGGGTCCAACCTCATTCCTTGGCACATGGATGTCTTTTTGGATCCCACTCATAGGCCTTATCCAGGGAGGTGGTAGTCCTGTCTAGGTGTACATTCAGAGATGAGGATCCAAAGCAAGTGGGAACTGGTGATGATCTGAGCTGCAATAGTAAGGATCTCAGGGGAGAGGTATGGCTGAAAGGAAAGACAGAGGGAGGCGTGTAACGAGAGGACTTCTCGATGCTGTTGGAGGAGAGATGGGCCCTGATACAAGGTTGACCTGAACAGAGAAGCTGAGTGGTTTTACAGCATTCTTGGGACTTCGGATATTTTCCTGACCTAGTTAAAGGGGAAAAAATTGGAGTGAACTTGGTGAATGGCCAAACCTGTGTTCCTTTTCTAGCATTCTAGAGATTAAGGACAGAATTATATACAGACAGAGGAATTAAAAAAAATTCTTAACTGTGAATAATGTTATTTCTTTTTAAAATATTTCCAGATTTGACATTTTCCCAATTATTTTTACTTCGAAAATATGAATAATCTGATTGTGCCACTAAAGTAATGTAACCTATAAAATGCTACAAAATGTATGATTCTTAGTAATCTCAACTATGGTTAAAGACATGATTTTTAAAATAACATTTCAGGTAACTTGAACATATTCATATATCTAAAAATAATTCCCCTCTTCACTGGCAATCACAGTATATATTATTTTATTTTTTCCATATTTTTATTGGTGTATTATGGTTGTACTTAATGGTATGATTTATTGTTACATATTCATACATGCACACAATATAAGACTGTAATTTGTCCAATATCATTCCCCAGTGCTAATAAAATTGTTTACTATCAACTTGCATCGGAATATTAAAGAGTTCTCCAAGCATACATTAGCCAGTGTTTTCTCACAGTATTCTGTGTATATATGTACCATTAGTTTTACATCTACAGAACAGATCACTCTTAATAAGGTAGGCGGCTGAAGGAATTATACCTGACACCCAACATATTTGTTGAAGGTATGCTTTACCAACGAGGAAGGTAATAAGTGAAATGGCAGTCCTGCTATTAACGAGAAAGAAGAAAGATGAAGATAGGCTGTCAGAGATGAGTACAAGAGGGAGTGAGTGACTAAGGGGGACAGTCACTCCCATCAGCAGGACCTGTGGCAGAGGAGGACTCCGCTTGTCTAGGGTGAGCTGTAGCTTTGTCTCTTCTGTGGTGCTAAAAAATAATAACACCTCCCAACACTATAACCAATGACCATTTCACAGAGAATAGATCAGTGCATAAAGGCACATCGAATCCAGTGCATGGAAAAATTTTAAATAAGCAGTTGATATATTTTACTATTAGAAATATAGTAAGGAGTGCCATCCTCAGTCTTCATTCAATTTCTATGTCTATAGCCATTGTTCAGACTTGTCCAATGGCAATGAAGCACTTAACTCAATAGTAGGTACTATTGAGGTACCCTCTGGACCCCAGGTTTGTATTTCGGTCTAAACCTAAAGCAGTAATTGAAATATCAAATTCCACAGGGGTAGTAGGGCGCTGATTACGTGCACCAAACAATATACCGGATGATAGAAACACACAAAAATGACCTTAGGAGTAGTTTCTGCCTTCAAAAAGCTAACAGTTGGAAAAGAAAGAGCAGCAATGCTGTAGGTATTATAATAAATGCCAGGATATACAAGATGGCTCAAAAGAAGGATAATTAATTCTGGGGTGTGTAGGATTGAAACTCCTGAAGAGCAGGTTAAGAGGAAGGGGAGGAGGAGCAAGGATTGAGGATTCAGGTGAGTGAGTGGTTTGTGATGTGACCCCAAACAGTTATTTAAAAAATACTGGAAAGGAGGTGATAAATTGGAAAAAATGTCTATATTCTTGGGCAGGATATCTACTAAAGTTTTTAAAAAAGCATGCATAGCACCTGTAAGAAATAAGAGGAGCAGAAGAGGAAATTAAATCAGATTAAATGGCTTCTTCCTTTTCACTGTCTGGGGCCATATTGTAGATATAAGGATCAGGGAGATCATTCTTTCTGATGTTCAGAAGATGGTCTTGGGAGAAATTCACTAAACCAGAGTTGAGGGGAGGTTTGGTAATGCAGAAAGAATTCAAGGAGGCAAGAAGATGGGTTGATAGATGGATCTCACACTCAAATTTTAAAATGACAGCAAGGGCTTGGGAGGAATTAAGAACTACAAACCAGATTCCAGGGGATTATCTAGAAGCTAGTAGATGGCAACAACAAGAAAAATTAAGGGTGGTGTGACCAGATTTTGAACTTCAAGGAGAAAGAAAACAATGGTGACATTAGGATGGGAGTGTGGACCCACTCTTCCTGGCCACTTGGCACCTGATAGTGTGAAAGAACAGCTCTTGGACTTGGTAGAGCTGAGGTAGTGACCTTAGCAAGTCATGCATCAGCAAAAGTAAGGAGGGGAAGAGAGAATTTCATGAAGTCCCTGATATTGGAAGTGCCAACCTGGTGTGTGGTTAGATGAGAGATCTCCATGGCAGAGGTCTGGAGGGAGGTTAGTAGTGAGAAAATCCAGTTAGTATAGAGAGTACTGAGCACATATTCACTGGGCTCCTATGATGTCCCTGCCCTTGTGCTGGGTTTTGGCTGTGACACTATAAACATGCACCTGCCAGTCTCTACCACCACCTCTGCAGAAATAGAAAGGATCTGAATTTGACCTCCTGAGAATGAATTAGAGGTACACAGAGAGATGATGCACCTCAAGTTTCCATAAGTGTTCTACAACCCTCACTGAGCCTGGCCTATATGATTTTTGCAACCTTTATTGAATTATGGAAGGGAGAGATTTAAAAGCTAAGACTTCAGTTCACCTCTGAGCTTACTGATTTTTAGAAGTAAAAAGCTATTAAAAATCTTAAA
The DNA here is from genome assembly GCF_021218885.2 of Marmota monax. Classification (NCBI taxonomy): domain Eukaryota; kingdom Metazoa; phylum Chordata; class Mammalia; order Rodentia; family Sciuridae; genus Marmota; species Marmota monax. The sequence goes on along the minus strand of NW_026693082.1, from coordinate 20,719,230 downwards.
GCCAAATATTTTATTTTACTTTTCCTCCTACAATGTTTTGAACCATTGTGATATGGTCAAAACATTGTCAGATGATCTGGATTAGTTTGAGGTAGGCTGGGATGAAACTACTTAAATGTCCAGTCAATAGAATTTATTGACTATAGGCCATAAAAATCTGGATTATACTGTCGTGGCAAAATACTTGACTGTGAGATCATTGAGCTGTATCTTGTTCCCTGTTGTATCCCCAGGGTCTAGCCTCTCATGGTCAATTTATAAGTATTTTCAGAATAAATAAATTAATCTTACAAAGATTCAGCAAGTGGGTAGAGCAGAGGCTAGGATGTGTAACAGGAAGGAAAGGTATCATGTTGAGAAAGGCAGCAATTAGGGATAATTTTTATCAACATGAATTAGAGTTTCTTTCTAGCCCTTTTCAGATTCATCAATAGGATAAAAAAATCAATGTTTTTTCTCTCTTTCTTGTACCTCTCTCCACTAATTACTGCTCCCATCATTAAAACTGCCTAATTTGGGTGAGGCTCAAGATTATCCTTTGATCCAGGTAGTGCCAGTGGTGATTGGAAAGTTCTTGGTGGACTCAGGGATACTGCAGTTACCATCTGTGCAGAAGGGAAGATGCTAAGGCAAGTGAACATGGGTAAAGGTGTTGGCATTTTTTAAGATCCAGTGGGGGCATAAATAGCTTTACATTTTGGGGGTGGGTACTAAGATTGAACCCAGGGGCACTTAATCACTGAGCCATATCCTCAGCCCTTTTTTATGTTTTATTTAGAGACAGGGCCTTACTGAATTGCTTAGGGCCTTACTATATTGCTGAAGCTAGCTTTGAACTCGCAATCCTCCTACCTCAGCCTCCCAAGCTGCTGGGATTATAGGCATGCATCACCACACCCAGCATAGCTTTATTTTTTGATGTACCTCATTTGTTAAGACAGATCTCAGTGGGAGTCTCTTAATTTCTCAGCTCATCTATTTTCTGTTACTGGTATTTGTGAACACAAAGACTGTGATAACAATAATCAGAAAGATACATATTTTGATGTATTTTCCAGTGTCACGATCTTGTGTGTAAATCAATATAGGCGAGCGTATCTATTTTATAGAATTTGAAGCATAAGTTTTACTGTTCATTTGGAAGATTTCATTTTAATTATGGAAGATTATATTCATTCTGTGTTTTACTTTTTTGGCACACTATTAGTCGTATATATGTCTTTTTAAAAATATTTTTGATTTTAGTTGTCAATGGACCTTTACTTTATTTGTTTATATATGGTGCTGAGAATCAAACCCAGTGCTTCACACATGCTAGGCAAGTGCTATACCACTGAGCTACAACCCCAACCCTATATATGGCTTTTTTTGATGCCAATCTCTTCATCAGGGACATAATTCCCTATTATGACATATGGAAAAATATTATCTGCCCTATGAGCGTATGATTTATGCTCACTTCTCTAGGGAAGAGTGTGGCAAAAGATATTCATATTACAATTCAGACAGAAGGAGGAGGAGGAGGAGGAGGAGGGGGAGGAAGAGGAGGAGGAGGAGGAGGAGGAGGAGGAGGAGAATGAGAAAGAGAAAAAAGAGGAAAAAAATTGGGATCCGACTTAGATAATTGTTTCAGACATTTCTTCTACTTAGTAAACAATACAACCAGCATTCTATTTTTTTTAGTTATTTTCTAATATTCACCTCTGGATAAAAATGTAGGAAGGAAAAGATCAACAATCTTAAGGGTGATTTAAATGCTTGAAATGACAGTTCTCAAAGTGAAGGTTCATACAGGTCACTTGGTAAGCTTGGAGCATCCTAGCTTTCAAGCCTCACTTGCAGATTTTGAGTCGCGAATTCTGGGACGTGATCTGGAAAAATGCATTTTACTTACAGCCCAGTTGATTCTGACACCTGTGATCTTGGACCTATATTTAGAAACCTTGGCATAAGGGGACGGGAAGACTTACGTAGCCGATGAACCACAAGCAGAAAGCAGGAGAGATCCATTCTCTGGCATGCATTCCACAGTCAATCCATATGGCATTTTTGGCTGTTTGTTCTTTTCCAGAAACCTGCTCAAAGAAACCCCCAAAATGTAAGCTTCAGTATGATAACTTTCACCTCTATAGTGATAATAGATAATTTTCAAGGGAAATTTAAAAGCCAGAGAGATTAAGAGATGTTAGCTAGTGGTCACAGTAATGACACCAAATCAGGTCTGGGGATTGAAACTCAAACTCTTGATTTAAAGCAAATTTTATTCCCCTGGCCTCACATTACCTAGCAGAGCTGCATGTGGAAGTGTGGAAGCAGAGGACAGAGAAAGAGTAACTTGGGGCCATATCTTCAAGCTTCCTTAGAGATCAGGGAGGGTGTGTTGAGTGGGCAGCCTGTTGCTGGAGGCATAGAAACTCACCCAAGGAAGAAACTCCCTCACCATTGTCCCTAGAGGGCACACTTTCCACATGTAAACTATTTCTCCATTTCACACAGGAAGATGCACACATCTATCTTCACATAAGCTGATACCAACAGGTCAAGGGACAGCGCTTTGTTCAGATTGATAGCACGGCAGACGGGCACAAGCTACGAACTCTCTGGAATTAGAATTCTCAACCTTTTCTCAAGGATGTCTTCAGAAGAGTTCTCAACAACACCTCCCAAATTAATCATAATTTATTCGATTTGAAAAATTAATTACAATATAAAATTTGGGGGGTATGGAGTGAAAGGGAAAGAGTGTTGTAAAAATCTAACAAAGATGTAGACTTATAATTTCAGAACAAGAAAATAAGAGTTAAATGTTCCCATCTGGAGCACTCCAGAGGGTTTTTTTGTAACCTGCAACTACGGTAGCCAATGAGAAAGTACAATGGCCACTAAAGGTTAAAACATATAGTCAAACAGAGTTACCCAGCTAATTCAATCTGTGTACTGTCAAGAAAATCCAGAACTACCCAGATTAGTTGCCTTACTTGATCTTTCTATCTTCATTGGAAATATGGAGGAACCCTACAGACTCACATTGTGTAAAATCCTTGGTCAAGTAAGAGGAGGACTAAAGACCCTGGATGCATGCCTTTCCAACTTGTTTTTTTTTTTTTTTGGGGGGGGGGGGGTTCCAGACATTCAGATTCAAAGAAGTACATGCAACGTGGCTGAAATAAGCATCACTGGTGGATATGCATATGATTATGTGGATCTAATCTGATTGACTGGCTTCACCACTAAAAGGACTCAACATTGCACAGACCTGCCTTAAGTTTGCACTGTAAGCTCTTTTCAGAGACAGATTGCAATCGAGAAATTCTAACACAAAGTCTTATCTTCTTTGGATGATTGAAGAGGCTCACCAATCTCTATTGTGGGTAAATTTGATATTACTAAAGCAAATGTACTTTTCCAGTGATCATATTTTTTTCAGAGTCTCTTTAATTTTTTTTAAGGGAGAGAGTGGTAGAAGACAGAAATGCAGAGTTAAAAACTGTATGAGTCAGGTATTATTATGGTCATAGCTCCTAAAATTCCCCCAGTGGCTACATTCACTGACCTTTACTAAAACCAATTTATTCAAGAGAGAAAACGCCTGATCTGTGGTGCGATGGGTCAATTATATTATCTCCCATGAGATTTTGCAACTAAAAATAACCAAATGGATGGTGAATGGAGCGTAAAACTTCACGTTCATTAGAATGGATCATCATTTTATGATTGCCCTTGTTCCTATCTTTCCCTGCGTTTGGTTGTTCAGCTCTTACTTTTGTTTAAAAAGTTGGAATAATGTTTGTGCAATAACAGACTTCACTCTTGCTCACTCTCTTTTCTTCTGTGTCTGTTTTTCTCAGACCGTGTCAGTCAGTATGAGGTGGCAGTGGCATATATAAAATCAAGACTTGAAAAATAATCTAGGCCACTTCCTTCATTGTATGAAGGTGGGTGACGAATCCCATGTAAAGTTAAACAGCTTACTAACATCACACAAACACAGAACTTATTCTAGAACTGGGGTTTTCCCTCTTACATCATTAAGACATCATTAAAGGAAAAGATTTAATGGTAATAACAAACTCCTAAATAGCTGGATATTAGAGCTAGGAACAATTGAGATACAAATATTTCTAGAATGCAAAGAAAAAAGGATCCTAGTTATAACAAACACTGCCGGAGAACTCATCCCCTCTTCAAGTTGAAAGATCAGTGACTTTTCTTACAACATACCTTTAAAACATACAGTGGGTACTTCTCATATGAGGATCCAATGTGGATTTTTTTAAGCATCTTAGGATGCCGCTCAGTTATAACTTCTATCCAAGAATAGATCTGTTCAAGCAGAAGCCACAGGTTAGTTACAGGGCGCGTTTAAAGTATTTCCTGACCAAAGGATGAAGACAACTTCTTCAGAGAAAGGAGATTCCTCTAAAACTTTTGTATATGGAAGAAACGAGGAACTAAAGCACTTGGAATGAGATGTTTCTTCTTCTATTTAGAAAAATTAATAAAATTAAAGTTTTGATCAATGCTGAGTTTAGAGAAAGAGTAAAAAAGTACTGAGAAATGAATGGCAACATAGGAAAAGTTAATCTGTACCGTACAACCTCTAAAAGTTACCTTTATAGGCTCATCATGTTGAGTCCCTGCCTCTGTGTATGAGACCCTCTTGCCATTCACTCAAGAGTTCATGTTTACATAAGACTTAAAATAAATAAATTTGCTCTTCCAGGTGAAGGGAGCCTGAGGCACTGTGTTTACCCAGCACAAATAGCAGTATCACCGTTTCCCACTGAACCGCATAAGCACAGTGAGGTTGGTGGACTGGCAAGAGGCAAAGATGAGGAGAGTGTGGAGAAAAACAACTTTCCTTCTGGAGAAGTCATTTGATTCGGGACCTCCCTCCCAGGCTGTAGTACACCTGTATTTCAGTTTTTGTCAAGATCATCGTTGGAGGAAAAAGAAAAAGAAATTCTAGAGCTGCTCCTGCTTCTGAAATGGGAATGGTCAAGCCTTGGCTTTGTCTCTGGGAATTTTTCTAGAGAGGATTTCAAGTAGCAATCCTACTTGATGAGAACTGGAGCCACTGACTTTCCATAAGTGGTATGTGTGAGTGACTGTCCCCAAGCTGAGAATGAAGAGGCCCCTGGAATTCCTGCCTGCTGCCACATACTGACACTCTCAGTGTCTGGGGTGTCCAAAATTAAACCAGCAAGGATGTCTTCATTGGAATTCCACTTCCTGCGTTACTCTTCTAGGTATGAATACACCTAAGAGGACTACTACCTGATATTAACTTATATATAGCTTTGATAGCTCAGTGAAATTCTTCCAATAGGGGAGGCTGCATTGTATAAAGTCAACTTTACTGGCAAATGTAACTCATTTCATATTCTAACCTGGGATAATGAAGGAAACAGTCTTTGATGAACTCTTTGCTCTTGTCATTTGCTTTAAGAAGTATTTTCTGGCTGTTAAATATTGATGTTTCTCACTCCAGTGAATTACTTAAATTTTTCTGATGTGACCAAAGAAATCTTCCTGCCCATCAGATCATCTTGTGAGTAGGGCTGATGAAAAGATCACCATGGAAAGGGAAAGAAAGACTCAGAGGAATTACCTTAGAGCAAGATCACCATGGTTTCTATAAAAGGATTAGAAGTATGTGAAGGCAGGAGAGAAGTCCCAAACATTGTCTGCAATGTCATGGGGATGGATTGATGATGTCCTTCAAATTCATGTTAAAGCCCTAAACTTGGTACCTTGGAAAGTGATTGAATTTGGAGATAGGATTATGTTAAAGTGAGACCCTTAGAGTGGGCTCTGATCCAATCTGACTGGTGTCCTTAGAAGAAGAGGAGATAAGGACAGAAAGAGTCGCCAGGGATGTAGATACATAGAGAAGTAGCTGTCTGCACACAAGGAGAGAGGCCTCAGAAGAAACCAGGCCTGCCAGCATCCTGGTCTGGGACTTCCAGCCTCCAGAACAGTGAGCAAATACATTTCCATTGTTCAAATCACACTGTGTATCTTGTCCAGGAATCCCTAGCAGATGAACACAGTTGTATACTTAGTATCTCTTTTCATGTCATTCCAACTCTTTCTTCAGGATATGGAAACATAACTTTTTAAAATAAAATAATTAAAAATATATTTTTGGAAGTATTTGAAAATGCTTCTGTTTAAGGCATCCTCTTTTCCCATGACACTCAGCACAACAGTGACACTTTCACCTTCTGCATTTTGAAAACCATGTCTTTCTAGCCTCTCTGCTTCAAGTTTGTTATGTACTGCTGTTGACAGGCCAGAGGGAAGCGGCCTATGTGGAATAGTACAGAGTATGAGAGGTAAAGGAGCAGATGCAATTTTAAGATCCCCATCCATCAGCCAGGCATATGGATTCTAGAAGCAGACTGAATTCTGGTTTAACTAACTGGAAAGCAGCAGATGTACTTAAAGATTAAATACAAAATTGATTTTTATTACCCAAGTCTTAGACGTCTTAAAAACATGGATGTGATCCCTGAAAGTTTCTGGGCACCTAGTCAAAAATGATTTAAAAAAACAACCAAACCTATATTAGGCAATATGGCAGTATGCTCCTAAGAAAGACCAAGAGTGATCAAGGTGTTTTATTATAGTGTATAAAAAAGAAAATTCTTTGAGGTATTTACTCTTTAACTAACAAATATGGATAAAGGACTCTTAATGCACTATGGGAAAGCAGCTGAGGGAAGTGAACTTGAGAAACAGTTTCAGATTTCCTCTAGAAAGACTGGAGCCTGGAAGTACTAATAGAACAGAAATCCAGTTTCTTAAAGGTTAAAACAGGAATCTATGATTATGATTATTACAGTTAGTTTAAACAGTTTCCTCAGGGGAATAAAATACATTTATTTATACTGTATTAACTATAAACGAATATATTGCTTTCATCAGTGAGGTAATCTGGCAAGTATTCTGGTGATTTTTTTTTTTTGTGGCTGTTTCAATCAAAAGGTTCTATGCTTTATTTTCCATTGTTCTTTAGCAATGGTATTTCTAGGAGCTAAAAATACTTTTAACTGTGGACCAACATCTTATCAAGAGGCAGTTTACCAAATAGGATGCAATCTTCCCAGGAAGATATCTCAAAACAATGAGTTACCATCATATAATGAACTTTAAGTGTGCTTTTCTTTTCTTTTAACTTCTTCCACCAATTCTGATTTGCTGATAGTTGCTAGCAATGCAGGTTAAATGAAAACAGGAACATTGGAGAGCGAGTGCAGCGATGACTTACTTCATTGAGTGAGTGATACTGTTCATAGTATGAGGAGGAGGCCCGGGGGCTGACTGTGTCATTGGAAGTCTGCTGTCGAATAAGGTCTTCCACATCCACCATCAAGATGCTAGGTGAGGAAACACAGGGTGAGCTGGTTGTCAAACAGACCACTGACCTTCCGACTTGGCCCTCTGCAGGCACGGTAGGTGAGTATGGGGAGAGATTGCTAAGGAATCTAATGAACAGTTCATGGGGTATAAAATACCCCCATCTGCCATTCACAGACCCTTTCAGCAGAGCCTGTGTGGGCACTGGAAAGAAAGCAGCTTCTATAATTGCATGGTTTCTGGACCTCCAAAACCTCACCTTTTCCCACCAATATCTACATTTCTTTCTTTCTTTTTTCTTCCTTTTTTTGACCGGGGGTTAAAGGGGGGGGGATTAACCATTGAGCCATGTCCCCAGCCCCCCCTTTTTTGTTTGTCTATTTCACAGCCCTTTAAAATATTTTATTTAGAGGCAGAGTCTCTGGCTGAGTTGCTTAGGGCCTAGCTAAATTGCTGAGGCTGGCTTTGAACTAGGGATACTCCTGCCTTAGCCTCCCTAGCCGCTGGGATTACAGGCGTGCACCACCGTGCCCTGCTCTACATTTCTTTTTTTCCTTTGGGGATTGAACTCAAGGCATTCAACCACTGAGCCCCAACCCCAGCCCTATTTTGTATTTTATTTACAGACAGGGTCTCATTGAGCTGCTTAGTGCCTCGCTATTGTTGAGGCTGACTTTGAACTGGATCCTGCCTCAGCCTCCGGAGCTGCTAGGATTATTGGCGGGCGCCACCGCCCAGATCTACATTTCTTGATTGCAATTTGTCAGTGTCTTTTATGTGAATATACAATTGTAATATCCCCTACTGTTTTCAGTTAAGGATCAAGGAGAAGCAGAATACCTTTCCTTCTTGTTTTTCATTAACATGTGCCAGATGTTTTGTTGCCAAAGTTGACCCAAATGTCTTGAGAAATAGAAGTATAGGAAAAGAAAAGATATGGAAAAGGATCTTGCTTCATCTATCACCTAGACAAACACGTGAACTGAATTAAAGCATTCTATCACCTGGGATGGACGGTTTGAAAATTAGCTATCACGTTAATAAAGCCTTCTCTACTTTTATTTAAAGATTTATATATATATATATATATATATATATATATATTTTTTTTTTTTTGGTTAGACACAACACCTTTATTTTATTTATTTAATTTTATATGGTGCTGAGGATCGAACCCAGGGCCTCGCGCATGCCAGGCAAGCGCTCTACCACTGAGCCACAACGCCAGCCCTCTACTTTTATTTAAGTCAATAGATAAAAGCTAACCTTTTGACACCAAAAGGGTTTCATTTTGACTTCTAGCTCTGCCATTTTTCAGCTGGCTGACTTTGAGAAATTCCTTTATTCATAAGATTTTTGAAAATCTGCCTATTGGAGAAAATATTTCCCTAACAGAGTAAAATAATTCTTATTTAAGAATTAAATGGTATAATGTGTAGATTGGTTTTGCAAGTTCCTAGAAGGTAGTAAACACCTGTGATATATTAGTAATAATTATTACAGCATATTATCCAGAGCCTGATACCCAGAAGACACCATGGTCTCAAGGAAGTCACGGGACAATGGGAGGATACGGGCAGGTGGGCAGTGGATATAAAGAGGAGAGGTTGGACAGGAGAAAGAAAGGAACAGGGAACAGACTCTGAACAGAAATAACACCTGATATACTTTAAATTTTTTAAAATCAATTAATCTACATGGTAGATGCTTTTTTAAAAAATCTAATTTACAAAATTAGCCAAGGCACATGTAATTCCTACATGGTCACAGAGGAGGATAAGTGGCATTGCCAGACTCCAACCCAGGTTTTCCTTGGAGTCAGAGGATTGGGTACACTTTCGAGTTCAGGGTCAGATATTCAGAAAGGTTCGCTGACATTGTTAAGGAAGAATTTGTGAAAGCTAAATCCTCTTCAGCAGCAGCTCTTCTAAGAGATTCACAAAACCTAGGATCACTATGGTAAATGACCATTTTATGCCCCAGGTCTGGGCACAGAGCAATCCCAGAGAGAGAAATGATAAGAGGTTCTACAGATCATTGAGTCTAACCTTCATTTCAAATAAAGGACTGGGCTTATGAGAGGGTGTCACAAAGCCAGGCCTTGGGCTTTACCACCAGCCCATTTCAGAGCTTTCCACGCTGCCATGTTGAATGTACTTTATTTTTCCAAGAAGCAGATATTCCACCTCCTAGTCAAATGCATAATGGGTGCTTGTAATTGCTATTTAATACGTACCAAATGGTGCCTACCTGAATGGAATTCTGCTCGCGTTTAAATGGACTTTCACATTGCTTACATCAGATGCATTCACAAAAAAATGGACTTCTTTTTTCTTTGCAATGAATTCAGCAGTTACTGGCTGCCAGAGAACAATCTGAAGTTTTGGGCAGAGGAGGAAGAATGATAAAGTCAAAGAGTTGTTCGCATCATCCTCATCTGTAGCCAGAGTCATAAAGGTTGTGACTATAAAAGGGACATGAAAAGGACAACGTCTATACACATGATAATATGAATGCCCATTTTGCAGGGAGTTGCTTTTATTCTTCTCATTAACTCTAGTTGCTAAGGAGAGCCTAAAACTTACCAGATACTCAATAAATATTCAGTGAGACAATGAACGAAAAAATGGACATACTTATAACTCAAATATAAAACCAGACATGTATGTCAGATGTTTAAAGGAAAAAATGAAAATTTTGTCTCGAAAGAAAGTTGACTAAACGTTAATCTAATCTAATAAAAATTCCATGTACTTAATATTATTACCATGTCAGCGTTCCTTTAATCTAATTAAGGTCTTTGAACATTTACTCTCAATAATATTTACTCTCAATCTTTTTTTTTATTTTTATTTTTCTCCTGGTACTGGGGATTTAACCCAGGAGCACTTAACCACTGAGCCACACCCCAGCCCTTTTTTATTTTTTCTTTTGAGACAGGGTCTCACTAAATTGCTTAGAGCCTTGCTAACTTGCTGAGGCTGGTTTTGAACCTGAGATCCTCCTATCTCAGCCTCCCGAGTCTCTAGGATTACAGGCATGTACTACCATGCCCAGATATTTACTTTTTAAAATGGTATGTTTTTTTTCAAAGCACTTTCAAACTCATTTCCTTTGATCATTATAATACTACTTTGATATAAACTAGGCATCACCTGTTATTGTTTTTTGTTGTTCAGACAGCATTAAGGCTTGTAGCTAATTTCTCTAAAATCATCCACCAAATAGTAGAACAAGAAATAAAGTTCTAAAGTCTCTGATGATTTCTTTAGTAGTAGTTCTTCTTTATCCTGGTGTGGTGGCTGTGAATATGTGCCATTCAGCTCTTTTGCTGGTAACTGGTGTTCCCAGTGGCCAACCCTGGTGATTCCCATAGTCTGAGGCCACATTGCCCAGTGCTGCAGTGATTGCACTGTGGGTATGTTCACCCAGGTCCATTCCTCCCAGATACAGGGCTCTTACAATAGGCAATTTGGCTAAAGGACTCACCCCTGTCCCCACACCCAGTTCCCCTTGGAACTCCTCTGCAGCCTAGATCCTCCATGCAAGATCCTCCTGCCTGCAGAAGCTTCAGAAGGCATCAGGTCTGCAGGTGCCCCTGCCATCCCAGCTCCCTCCCCTTTATCTTTAGCAAACATTCCTTTTATGGCTCACACTTTGAATCTGGTCTGACCTCTATTTCTCAGAGAATACCAACAACTATGGAGCCACCAGTTTTTTACTATGTTGTTTTCTGACTCCTGTCAATTTTCAAAACCTTAGACATTCTGGGAGATGTGTTCCATGCATTTTAATAAATTGTTCCCTGTGTCTTTCATGCTTATTCCTTGGTTAAGAACCACCAATTTATAAGCAAAATTCTATTGAATGTCTTTTACTGTAGTGGCTTTGTAAGGATACACTTTCAACCACAGAGTACTAACATGAAATTGGCTGAAATATCAAGAGCACAAATGAAGGTTCAATTTTGGAACCAACAAAGTCGTGTATTCACGAGAAGGGTGAAGCTTATGAGAAAGGAGTTCACATCCAATGCAAAAAAGTGAGACAGAATGTAGGAGGGAATGATGTGGCATACAACGGCATACAAAATGCTACCAATATAGGCACAAATAAGGGAGAAGTTACCTCATAGGTTGTAGTAAGATTCTGAAGAACTTGAACTTGTCTAGAGGTTCTAGGAAGAGCAGATAAAACCTGGCCACTGGGGAAAAAGAGCAAAACAGGATTTTGATGTTAAATAAAAGTGTGGAAATGAAATATCCATCTTTTAAAAATGATACTAGAGGAGCTTCTAGGTAACTGTAAAAAGGAAACAAAATTTAGAAATGTTAGAAGGATAGAGGACTTATAAAAAGAGAATATCTTCTCATTCTTTCTATTCCTAAGCAATTGCAAAATCAACAGCTCTCTTGAGTGGGGTTCAGTTTGCAGAGTACTAACTTCTTCTCTCTGTATCGAAAAGAACAAAATAATTTTTATTTTGCATGGAAGTGGAGAAAGATGAACTCATAAGCTATCAGTAGGAATGTGGATTAGTAAAGCCATTATGGAAAATAATATGGTGGCACCTCAAAAAAAAAAACATTAAAAATAGAACTACCAGAAGATCCAGCAATCCTTTTATTGGGCACAGACACAATGGAGATGAGATCGGTATGTGGAAGAGATACCTGCACTCCAAGGTTTATTGTGGCACTGTTCACAATAGTCATGGAATCCATCTAAGTGTCCATCACTGTATGAATGGATAAAGAAAATGTGGTACATAGACACAGTGGAATATTCAGTCCTACAAGGAATGAAATCCTGTCATTGGTGGCAACGTGGAAGAACCTGAGGACATTACAATAAATGAAATCAGCCAGGCATAGAAAGGTAAGAATTGCATGATCTTTCCCATCTGTGGAATCTAAAGAAGCTGATCTCAGAAGAGAGTAGAAGAGGGGTTACCAGCTGGTGGGAAGAGGAAGGGATGGGAAAATACTACTCAACAGGTACAATGACAGACAGAAATAGGGAATAAATCCCGGTGTTCTGTTGCAGTAGGGTGACTATGGTAAACTATGTTGGGTTGAGTGTTTTTAAAATAGCAGAAAGAGAAGATTTTAATGTTCTCATCACAAAGAAATGATAAATGTATGAAAAGATGAATACATTAAATAACCTGATTATTATTTGATATACATGTTATCAAAGCATCTCACTGTACCTCATTAATATGTATAATTATTAAGTCAATAACAAATAAATTATTTGATACAGAAGAGAAAATGTATGCTGACAGTAGCTTATTGTATTATAGAATAAATGTTTATGAACCCATCACCTGCTTAAGAAATCCAACTTTATTGGCACTCTTGAATCTCACCGTGTGCTCCTTCCTCCTCAAGCCCCCTCCCATGTAAAGGTGTCTACCTTCCTAAATTTTCAGTTTTACTTTTTCCTTTGCTTTTCTTCACAGTATAGACTCTTCTGTTTTCCTTCTTTCCTTTTATCTTTCTTTCTTTTTGGTACCAGGAATTGAACTCAGGGTACTTTCCAGCCCTTTTTATATTTTGAGACAGGATCTCACTAACTTACTTAGGCCCTCACTAAGTTGCTGAGGCTGGCTTTGAAGTCTTATTCCTCCTGTCTCTGCCTCTGAAGTGGCTGGGATTGCAGGCATGCACCACTGTATCTGGCAACAGAGTGTAGATGTTTTAACACATATATGGATTCTTGTATGTGTAGATTCTTAGACAGTAAACTTATATTTACTTGATTTAACTTTATGAAAATGATATACTTTATGAATTCTACTGAATCTTGTTTTCACTAACATTGTATTTTCAAGATTATCCTCTGGGGGCTGGGGTTGTGGCTCAGCGGTAGAGCACTCGCCTAGCACATGCGAGGCCCTGGGTTCGATCTTCAGCACCACATTAAAATAAATGAGAAAAATAAAGGTATTGTGTCCAACTACAACTAAAAATAATATTTTAAAAATATTATCCTCTTATGGAGTATCTAGCCATATGTGGTCCACAGACTACAAGAATTTCCCTACAAGTGGAATTGCTATTTCATGGGGCACACACAATGCTAATTTCACAGTGTCCAATGAGTCCTTCAACTATCTGTATCAATGGACATCTTCAGTGGTGGTGGAAAAGATTTCCTGTTGCTTCTTCTTGCTAACACCTCATGCTGTCAAATTAAAATTTCCAATTAAATAGTTGGGGGATGAAATCTTCCCATGACTTTTTTTTTTTTTTTTGTATCAGGGATTGAACAGGGTGCACTTAACCACTGAACCACATCCCCAGCCCATTTTATTTTTAATTTTGAGACAGGGTCTCGCTAAGTTGCTTAAGGCTTCACTAAGTTGCTGAGGCTGGCTTTGATCTTGTGATCCTCCTGCCTCAGTTTCCTGAGCCACTGGGATTAGAGCTGTGGCCATCATGCCTAGATTCTTGTGATGTTTAATTTTATTTTTTGACTTTCTAATGAAGCAGAGTTATCTCTTCAATTACTAGCTCATGTGTTATGCTTCTGCAGGTCATCTGCTTATTTTTTTCTATTAATTTGCTTGTATTCTTGTAATTAGTAATTAGTATAATTTCTTTCTATACATTAGATAATATTTCCTTGTCAGTTGCACATATTGCAAATATCTTCTACCAATTTGTAATCTTTCTTTTTCTTTTTCTTTTTTCCTCCAGTGCTGGGAATTGAACCCAGGACCTCAAGCACTAGGCAAGTGCTCTACAACTGAGCAACATCCCAGCCTTTCTTTCTATATGATGTCTATTTATCTATCATGGACTTATAAGTTTGCACTTTTCATCCATTGTTTCCTTCTAGGTTTGTGTTATTTAAGAACTCCTTTCAAATTTCTCAGATATAATGATACTCTCATTTATCTCTTTTTGTTTTTCTTGCTTCAGCTTTTAAACTTATTTGTGTGCACTTCAAAGAAGGAGTTGATCTTCATTTTTTCTTACTTAGCATCATGTATCAGTTGTGGATACTTTCCCTGGGAACTGATGTATCGATTTGGTCATGTACTAAGTTTCCATACCATCTGGCAGTGAAAACTCTAGTCCATCACACCAGCTTCTCTTCCTAGGACCCAGAAAAACTGCATTTCCCAGCCATCCATCTGGTTGTGTTGAGACCTCCTTCCTGAGCTCCAGCCAGCAGGGATGAGGGTGGAAGTTAAGAGCAGAGTGTCTTCATGCACTGTGCTTCCTCTCATCCTGGGGCTGGAGCAAAGAACCCCAGGGGTGTGGAGTTGTGTAATGGAAGGAGCCCAGAAGACCAAGTTGGAGAAGAATACTAGAGAGAGCCTGTGATCTTCATTGATTGGTGGTGTCAGTGGGAAATTGTTCTAGTATGAACATTTATGTACCTATTAAATGAAATGTAGAAACACTAACCTGAAGGTGTCAGTATTAGGAGATGAGGAGGGCATGAGGCCCGGCTCTTATGAATGGGATTAGTACCCACATAAAAGAAACCTGAGAGAGACCCCATTCCTCTCCAGCATGTGAAGGCACTGGGCCTTAGAAACAGCAGAAACTTTATTCTCAGAGTTCTAGAGGCTAGGAAGTCCAAGGTTAGGCACTAGCAGATTAGATTTGTCATCTGGAGAGGGACAGTTTCTTGAGATGGCACCTTCTCACTATGTCTTCATATGTGAAGGAGGAGGAGGGTCCCTCTGCCCTGATTCTTTTAAAGAGCCTCTTGGTTTGATCTTTTGCTTTCCTATGTAAATTTTAAAAATCAGCCTATAATGTTCCATGAAAAAAAGTTAGATTTTTGTTATAATTACACTGAATTTATAGATTAATAATTTGAAAAACACTGATATACTCATGATTGTGTCTTCTCATCAGTACACAAGAAAGGTTTGCCTACTTGTTTAGGCCTTTTTTAATGGCCTTCAAAAAAGTTTCATAGTTTCTAATTTTAAAATGTTGCATATTTTAAAATTACGTGCTTTAACAGCAGATGCCTTTTCTTTTGTAAACAGCAACTTAATATTCCATCTCTTGGTTCTTTATCATCAAGATATAGAAATTAAGTTGATTTTTTGATATCAATTTTCTATTCACTTCTCTTGGTAATTTCAATAATTTTTTCTATTTTTTATGTATGACAGCAGAATGCATTACAATTCATATTACACATATAGAGCACAATTTTTCATATCTCTGGTTGTATATAAAGTATATTCACACCAATTCGTGTCTTCATACATGTACTTTGGATAATGATGTCTATCACATTCCATCATCATTTCTAACCCCATGCCCCCTCTCTTACCCTCCCACCCCTCTGCCCTATCTAGAGTTCGTCTATTCTTCCCATGCTCCCTCTCCCTACCCCACTATTAGTCAGCCTCCTTATATCAGAGAAAACTTTTGGCATTTTTTTTTTTTGGGGATTGGCTAACTTCACCTAGCATTATCTTCTCCAACACCATCCATTTACCTGAAAATGCCATGATTTTATTCTCTTTTATTGCTGAGTAACATTCCATTGTGTATATATGTCACTTTTTTTATCCAAGCATCTACTGAAGGGCATCTAGGTTGGTTCCACGGTTTAGCTATTGTGAATTGTGCTGCTATAAACATTGATATGGCTGTGTCCCTGTAGTATGCTGTTTTTAAGTCCTTTGGGTAGAGACCGAGGAGAAGGACAGCTGGGTGAAATGGTGGTTCCATTCCCAGTTTTCCAAGGAATCACCATACTGCTTTCCATATTGGCTGCACCAATTTGCATTCCCACCAGCAGTGTATGAGTGTACATTTTTTCCCACATCCTCGCCAACACTTATTGTTGTTTGTCTTCATAATAGCTGCCATTCTGACTGGAGTGAGATGAAATCTTAGAGTAGTTTTGATTTGCATTTCTCTGATTGCTAGAGATGATGAACATTTTTTCATATTCCATAATTTTAATGTAGATATTTTGAGGAGTTTTCTCTTTGCAAGCAATCATTACAACTACACATACTAAGTTTTCCTTCTTCTTGTTTCACTGCTTATACAGTCTCTATTTTGCTCCCTTCTCTTATCCTGATGGCTTTGATGCCAGTATAATGCGAAACAAAAGTGGAGAAATAAATACATGGATCATAATATTTAATAAAAGCTGTCTAATGTTTCACCATTAGAGTGCTTGTAGATTTTTTGGTAGATCCCTTCTGTCTGCCTGAAGAAACTACTACTCTAATGAATTTTTATCTTGGATGGGTCTGAACTTTATTTACATGCTTTTAAAAATGATATGAGCATATGAGTCAGTGTCAGTTTTAAGCCCTGACACTTGGTTTAATTTGTTTTCTCACTTTTGCTTTTTCATATTTCTTTCTGTCTTACAACTCTTGCTAGGGCTGTGAGGGATTCTTAGTGATTCTTAGTGTGACTCAACATGCACTTACTTTATTTTTGCATACTATTTATTCAGAAAGAGAAGAATTTCTTAACAAATTTCCTCATATCTGAAGCACCCTATCAAAATTTGAAGGTTAAAAATATTTAGGTGCTGGGCACAGTGGTGCATACCTGTAATCCCAGCAGCCCAGGAAGCTGAGGCAGGAGTTCAAAGCCAGCCTCAGCAGAAGCAAGGTGCTAAGCAAGTCAGTGAGACCCTGCTAAATAAAATACAAAACAAGACTGGGGATATGACTCAGTGGTCGAGTGCCCCTAAATTCAATCCCTGATTACCCGTCCCCCCTCAAAAAGAAAAATATTTAGATAAAGAAAGGCATCAGTGAGGTGAGGGATTGCAGGTCTGTGTGAAAGGCGTTCGCGTCAATGACCAGTTTCCAGGATACCTTCTCGTAACCTCACAAAAACCATGCTATTTAATTTAAAATTAAGCTGTCAGGTGCAATAGTGCATATCCATAACCTCAGCTACTCCAGAGGCTGAAGCAAGAGGATCACCTTAGCAAATTAGTGAAACCCTTTTTCAAAATTTTAAAAAAAACAGAATAGAAGTTTACAAAATCATAATACAAAAATCAATAGCTTTCCTATACACCAACAATGAATCTGCTGAGAAAGAAATCAGAAAAACAATTCCATTCATGATAGCCTCAAAAAACAAAACAAGACAAAGCTAGGAATAAATCTTAACCAAGGAAGTGAAAGACCTCTGTAATGAAAGCTATAGAATACTGAAGAAAGAAATCAAAGAAGACCTCAGAAGATGGAAAGATCTCTCATGTTCATGGACAGACAGAATTAATGTTGTTTAAATAGCCATACTATCAAAAGCAATACACAGATGCAATCTAACCCCCATCAAAATACTAATGATATTCTTCAGAGAATTAGAAAAAATAGTCCTAAAATTCACTTGAAAGAATCAAAGACCCGGAATAACCAAAGCAATTTTAAGCCAAAAAAAGCAATGCTGAAGGCATCACAATACCTGACTTCAAATTATCCTACAGAGCTAAAGTATCCAAAACTGCATGGTACTGGGATAAAAACAGACACATAGACCAATAATACAGAATAAAAGACACAGAAACAAACCCACACATCTACAGACATCTGATCTTTGACAAAGGTGCCAAAAACATACATTGAACAAAGACAATCATGTTAATAAATGGAGCTGGGAAAAGTGGTTATCCATATGTAAAGAATGAAACTGGACCCTTATCTCTCACACTACACAAAAATCAACTCAAAATGGATCGATGACCTAGAAATTAGATCAGAAACCCAGCAACTCCTAGAAGAAAACATAGGGCAGCTTTTAGGCATAGGTGGCGACTTTCTCAATAAGACCCTAAAGCTCATGGAATAATGCCAAGAGACAATAAATGAAATGGTGTCAAATTAAATAGCAAAGTAAACAATTAGGAATGTGAAGACTGTGCAGAATGGGAGAAAATCTTTGCTAGCTGCTCCTTTAACAGAGGATTAACATCTAGAATATATAAAAAAATCAAAAAACTTTACATCAAACCCCCAAATAACTCAATTAATAAATGATCAAGTGAATTGAACAGACAGTTCTCAAAAGAAGAAATACAAATGGCTGACAGATATTTGAAAAAATGTTCAACATCATCAGCAATTAGGAAATGAAAATCAGAACTACAGTGAGACTTAATATCACACCAGTCAGAATGACAGTCAGAGAGAATACAAATAATAATAAATGCTGGAGAGGATATGGAGAAAAAGGAACACTTTTACACTATTGGTGGGATTATAAATCAGTACAACCATTATGGAAATCAGTATGGAGGTTTCTCAAAAGACTAGGTATGGAACCACCAAGTAAACCAATTATACCTCTCCTTGACATTTGTCCTGAAGAATTAAAGTCATTATACTACAGTCATACATACATTTCCATTTTTTTAAATAGCACAATTCACAATAACCAAACTACTAAACCAGCTTAGTGTCCATCAATGGATGAATGGATAAAGAAAATGTGGTGTGTGTGTGTGTGTATATATATATATATATATATATATATGTATATATATATACACACACACACACACACACATACATACATACAATGGAGTTTGTTTCATCTATAAAAAAATGAAATTATGGCATTTGCAGGAAAATATATAGAACTAGAACCACCATGTTAAAGAATAAGTCAAACTCAGAAAGTCAAGGATCATATGTTTTCTCTCATATGCAAAAGCTAGAGAGGAAAAAGGAAAAGAAAAGTGGGGACAGATCTCAGGAAAATCAAAGGGAGATCAGTAGAGGAAAGGGAGGTAGGGAGAGGGGGTAAAAGTGCTTAGGAGTGATACAGGCCAAATTATATTGTCATATTGTGTGCTTGTACAAATACATAACAACAAATCCCAACACTATGTACAACTATAATGCACCAACTTAAAAATGTGGGGAAAAAATTAAAATGGGCTGAGGATGTAGCTCAGTGGTAGAACACTCCTGAGTTCAATTCACAGGACTGCAAAATAAAAAAATTAAAAATTAAAATTAATTAAATTAGTTATTTAAAATTATGCTATATTGGTGATATTTGCCAGAGGGGAGACCATTTTTTTTAACTGAACAGGATTTTTTCTTAAAACATTGCCCTTGAGGTATAGGGATAAATAGTTTTCAAATCAGAAGGAAAACATTTCCCTCTTGTTTTATTTAAAACTAATTTTAGGCTTTGCTTCTAATTAACGTGGAAAAATAAGGACCAGTATACCCTCCTGCCCGAAAGAACTAAAAATCTGGACAAAACAATGAAATGATGATCAAGACACTGATCGGCAACGACATGGTGACATGGTACCCTGGATTGGAGCCTGGAACAGAAAAAGGGCTGTTTCAGTCAGCCTTTTTGCTGCTGTGACTAAAATAGCTGACAAGAACAATTTTAAGGAGGAAACGTTAATTTGGGAGCTCATGGTTTCAGAGGGCTCAGTCCACATACAGCCAGCTTCATTCCTCAGGGGTTGAGATAAGGCAGAACATCAGGGTGGAAGAATAGGGCGGAGGGAAGCAGCGCACTTGATGGTCAGAATGGGGGGGGGTGGAGAGAGAGAGAGAGAGAGAGAGAGAGAGAGAGTTCACTCATCAGATGCAAAATATATACCTCAAAATATATACCTCATGCCCCCAATGACCCACCTCCTCTAGCCATACTCGACCTGCCTTTAGTTATCACTCAGTTAATTCCATCAGGGGATTAATTCACAGATTGGGTTAAGGTTCTCATAAACCCATCGTTTCACCTCTGAATGTTCTTGCACTGTCTCACACATGAGCTTTTGGGAGACACCTCACATCCAAACCATAACATGTGGAAAAAATGATGAAATCCAAATAAGATCTGGAGTTAATAGTAAAGGACCAACGTTGGTTTCTCAGTTTTGACAAGTATATCATGATAAGATAAGGTGGTCGACATTAGGGGAAACTGGGTGAGGGAGGTACACTCTACTATCTTTGCCAGTTTTCTGAAACTCTGAAAATATTTCAAATAATAACTTTCATTCAAAAAAAAAGAGAGAAATACCAAGAGCTACAAAAGTACAGAAAGGGTTATGATAATTACTGTTTGTCATTATTCACGAAAATATGTCAGAATATGTGAGAGAGCATAGGGTCTCACAGTGGCAGGAGACCAGGGGAACAGCGGGGGAGGTAGCAACCTGTTAACTGCTGCCAACACGCAGGTGAGGAGGCAAAGAGAAGAACGGTATCTAAACAGAAGTGACTTTGAGAAGTTGTTTTAGTCCTCCCCCTAAGAAGGTTGTGGATGCATACTGAGAAATTTGGAACTCATCTTATAGGTAATTAGGAATTAGGAAAGTAACATGATTGACAGCAGGCAAGAAGATAGGTTTATTTTGGGAAACTTGATTAAAGGATTCTAAATACTAGAAACAGAAAATAGCCCTAGAGAGACTTGATTCAGAGGGAAAATGGCTCACAGAAACCTTAGACTGGGAAATTTTATGTCAATCCCTAATACAAACATAACATAAACTCTTCAGCCACTAACAACTAAAGACAAGAGTTTAAGGGTATGTATGGCAGTATTAATATGGTAACAATAACTGGAAACTTATGGAAATGCTTATCAACAACAGAATTGATGACTGTTCATGGTATGTCCACATTTTAGGGTGTTTTGCAATTAGAAAAAAATAAGTTTGATTTATAACAATTAACTTGGGATTTTCATGCTCTATTAAGGGAGAGAAGTAAGACGTGGCAGACTATGAGATAAAAAGGAAAAACTTATTGTGTTGAAAGCAGAAGAAAGTCATGAGTATATAAAGGGACATGGTGACATTGATTGGAGGGTGGAAAATGGCAACGGAAGGTAAGAGGCAGAGGGAGCAAAAAAGATTGATTTTTAAAAGAAAGGTCTTCCTAGGGCAAAGGTGTATGTATTATTCAGCTAATGTCATCTTATACACAGGGACATATAAATGCAGAGAGATGCAGGAAAGGTAAATAATATAAAGGTGACCACTAAAATATTAAAAGATTTTCTCTTTGGGGGGTGAAATTTCAATTGTTTTCTCCCTGATTTTATGCTTTTCCATTTTTTACCTTTTTTATAACCCAAAATGAACTCATTTTTTTTCACTTAATGAGGAAATGAGTATTAAAAAACCACTTTGTGAAAGAGACACTATTGAGCTTTGTCTCCTTAGCACACTCCTTGTTCTCTTAATAAATAGAACTTCTTTTGAGTCCATAGCAGAGCATAGTCACCCAATGGGTTTTCTGGCCTTACATAGCATTTTTATGCAAAAATGTCACATTCTATGAGTCTTTTGATTCCATTTCCCACCGTTGCCACTTTAGTTGTGGCTTTACCAGTTCACTTCGTGCATACCACTGTTTTCTCCAAGCTTCTAAAAACCATCCTAGCAGAATGTTAGTAATATCTCTGAAGGATCTAACTAGGATGTCAGGGGTATTAGTCTCTTTTTAACATGTCTAACACTTCCATACCCAGGTTGCTCCATGACTTTGCTCTAGTTATTCATCTATTGCCCAGTTTCAAACCCAAGTCAGTTCTTAGGCCCAAAAATTCTTTCTGAAGGAAGAGTCAGATCCCCACAAGGAAAGACCCTACAATAATACAGAAAGCATCCCACAAGATCAAGACTCCTGCAGACCTATCCCAAATAGACCTTTGGCAACTTATTCAGGTAGTTCTGCATGCTACAGAAAGGGGGAAAACTAAGATACTTTGAGACCTGTTTGATGTAGAGTCAAATATAATGCTGAAATCTGGGGCCCTGGAGTTCTAGCCTAAGTCCAATTCATAGTAGGTGCATTAGGTCCACAAATCCCCCAGTGATCATTACCCTGTTCCCCAAATGTATAACTGAAATGGAAGTACATAGTAGTTGGCAGAACCCCCACATTTATCCCTTACTGTTAAGGTAAAAGCTATAACAATGGAGTGGGGGGAGGAAATCTCTGAAACTTTACAAAATAAGTTAGGAAATGTTGAAGTGTATAATTATACAAAAGGTTAAAACTTTACTATCAAATATTTTGATACATTTGAGCTTATATTGTGGTGAACTGAACTTTTCCTACTTGATTTTGATCAAAGTGCCATTAGGTAATGCAATGAAGGTCAGTCAGATCATCCTATGCTGAGTTTATAATGTTTGAAAGTTAATTTCATAACTCTGTGCCCCCTTACTTACCAGAGAGAGGCTATAAAAAACAGAGAAGAGAAGCAAGATTTGTGAAGCAAGTTGGTATTTCTTTGGAGCAAGTTGTTCTTTGGCACCACCACCTTCCCAAAGGGGATGGAGTTTTGGTGCTACTAGTCCCTTCACCTCCACCTAGCAGGGAGGACTTTGGCAAGAAAGTTCCATGTTTCCTCCAGTTTAGGCATGCAAGGATTGGCACCTTGGTTTCTCCCGAGAGAGCTAAACCTGCATATGTCATCTTATACACAGAGACATATAAATGCAGAGAGATGCAAGATGCTGGCGGGATTAAAGCTGGGCAGTTATGACCCAGATGCTGTCCAATAGGGCCATCTACAGCAGGAAGGGAATCTCAGCAGAGGATCCAGAGGACCAAGCAAAATTCTCAGGAGTGAAAGATGTAGTCCCAAGTGACTACCCATAAAAAGATGGATCAGTTCTGATCCAGAGAATTCCTGAACAAGGGTGGGAGGGGTCTCCAAAAGAGTCAGGGGTGAAGAAATGAAGGGTTATTTTCCTATAAAATTAAATTATGCTAAATTTGACCTGAGGAATGCCTCTGACCTCCCTAACAAGGAAGTACAACCTAATTTAGAAGGAAAACAAACTGAAAGCCTCATTTAGGTATGTTTTGTTTATTTGTTTGTTTTATTTACTTATTTTTTAAAAATATTTTTTAGTTGTAGATGTACCTTTATTTATTTATCTTTATGTGGTGCTGAGGATTGAACCCAGGGCCTCACACATGCTAGGTGAGCGCTCTACCACTGAGCCACAACCCCAGCCCTGTTTTATTTTTTTTTAACATCTGGCTGTGTCTGAGCCAATCAAAGCAGTTGAGTTTTAGCTATCTGATCCAAACATGTCCAAATAAGGCAAACACCAAAAATAACCATTCAAGCTGTTTCTGTACTTCTCTTCTGTTTTCCGAACATAAATGAATGTAGCTCTCTGCATCTTTTCTGATTCTGAGGGTTGCCCAATTTCCAAATCATTCTTTGCTTAATTAAACACTGTTAAATTTAATTCAGCTAAAAGTTTTTCTTTTAACAATAAAGATTGAGATATCTGAATAATACCTAATAGGACTTGATACTCTAATTTTGAAATTGAGGCTGTTTTCTTTTCTTTCTTTCTTTTTAGATACTGGGGATTGTTTTAAATATATATTTATTTAGGGACAGGGTCTTGCTGAATTGCTTAGGGCCTCACTACATTGCTAAGGCTGGCTTTGAACTCTCAATCCTCCTTTCTCAGCCTCCCAAGCTGCTGGGATTACAGGTGTGTGCCACTGCTCCTGTTCATATTTTAACATGACCCAAAGACTGTCAGTTACTAAGAAGTGAACTGAGAAGCCATGAAGTTTTCCATGCAAGAGCAGGGAGGTAGGGTGTAGTGACACAGGCCTGTACTCACCAGTAATGCCAGCTACTAGGGAGGCTGAGGCAGAAGGACTGCAAATTTGGAGCCAGCCTGGGCAACCTAGGAAGACCCTGTCTCAAAATAAAATAGAGGGCTAGAGATGTAGCTCAGTGGTATTTACCCAGCACGTGCAAAGTCCTGGGTTCAATCCTTAGTATGGGTTGGGAGTGGGAGCACCAGCAGAGAAAGATAATCCCACTACATAAAATGTCAGTGAAGCAGTGAGAGGTGAAAAGTAAAGATGGATTTTTATTTCATCCCTGAAATAATACAGTTATAGTGTTTATACAATAACCATTTGAGAAAAAAAATTTCTTGTACCAAAAAATAGAATAAAAAGTGCAACTGCAAAGGAATAACAGGTCACTTAAAAATTTTTTTAAAAAAGCAAAGTGATGCTTAAAGAGAATGAATAAATTGTCCAAAGCTGTTTAGCAGAACTGAGGTTCCACTCTCCAGATCCTGAGTTTTTAATATCTATGCCACACGTTCTGCCTTTTCCCCTTTAAGAATGGGATTATGTTCATCAAGGTCTGTTCCCTACTATGGTTCACAGGGGAAGGATCACACCTGTCATAATTCTGAAGGATTATGTTGAATTTGAGAAGCTGGTGAGATGCTTCTGAACAATGCAACCTAGCCCAAGGCTGCAATTTTGCTATAAGCATTACCATGTTTTAGGTGCACTGGTCGTCTGTTCTTTGAGATGAAAATAATATATCAGTAGGAGCTAAATGAAACAGAATAAACTGGTCTCCAGGTAGCCAGATAGTATATGAAGTCAACAGAAAGAACATTTCCTGTGGCCTATTAATAATTCAGAAACCCTCTATCCTCAATGCTCCTCCACTCTCCGGTTCCTTCCTACTTTTTCTCACTTTCTTTTTTTCCAAATAAATAGTCCCTGCTGACAAGCTGCACTTAGGTAATCACTGCACAATACAATTAATGACTTTGTTTACAAGATTCTAGATAGTATTTTATTTTTATTCTTTATAGCATTTGGCCTTTAAAATCAAGTGAATATGGAGATATGTGAGGGTTTTTTTTTTTTTTTTTTTTTGGCTGCTTTTGTCTTTGGCATATGGTATTTATGCCTTTAAATTTTTTTGTTGTCATTGTTCCAGGGCATTTCACTGATGAGATTTATCAAAATGCATCCACAAATCAGCCACTAAGAGATTACTTGAATATAAACTGTTATTAGGAAAATGATCACAACAAAAAGACAATAACAAAGACAGTTTAGGAAAAAGCCAGACCATTAGTTCTTTTTAGAAGGGTTTATATTCTTGCCCCCAGAAATAATTTATCAAAGGCTGTTGCTCTGAATGAAATTAGATTTCCCTTTTAGCTTTAGTAATAGCCCATTCCTAGAAAAGCTCAGAAACAGTTGGTTTAAAAAAAAATTATTTTTACTCACAGAGAGATGAGTTTGCCGTGTTATTTTTAGTGATGGGATTGGAACCAGGATTCAGTTATGCCTCTGCCAGCTCTCCCCGGCCCCCACCCTCACTCCACAGGGACCCCCAAAGTATGCAAAAAGTATTGAATATTTTCAATGGGATATTATTTGGTTGATTATATTTTATTCTTCTCTTTAAGCATAATTGTCAGTTTTCTGAGTACGTGCTGAAGCAAAAAATAGGAAAACCATGCATGAAGAGTTTTTTTCACTCATTTTTTTCATTATTTTCTCCTTCACTTCCATTATGCTTAGTCCCACTAAAGCACTATGTACTTACTTATTTTGAAGACATGTGGTAAAACCTTTGGTGGGTCTTGCAATGTGTTATCTTACCCAGGAGTTTAGTTCATTATAGAATCAAGATGGCGGCCTGAAGTCAGGGGGTGTGCACCTGTGATCCCAGCTGCTTAGGAGGCTGCGTTGGGAGGATCCATCCAGCCCAGGAGTTCAGGGTCAGCCTGGGCAACCTACTCAGACCTTATTTTAAAAAAAAAATATATGGCGGCCTAGATGTGAGCATGAGTACCAAGATCCCATGGTCTGCTACAGGCAGCTCCGAGGATAGTTATATTGTGCTGGTTCTGAGGCCATATGTACACCTGCCAGTAGGAGAGGACTTCCAGCCCCTGCCTCTCTTCCAGGCTATTTTCCCAATGGACTATCTTCTTAAATTCACTGTGACTAAAGCTGACTTCCCTTCAAACTGGCTCCTAATTTCTAGATTCCTTAGAAGTCATGCTATGCAGTATAGGATTGAAACAAGGCTGAAGTTTGGATTTCTAACCAGTCTAAGCTCTACACTTATTGTTTGCTCTTATGATTTATTCTTTCTTCTGGAGCCCAATTTCTTCTCCCTATTAAATATCCATAAACATGACTAGTGTGTGCCTGGTGTGGTGGCGTACACCTGTGGTTCCAGCACTATAGGCAGGAGGCTCTCTTGAGTCCAGGAGTTCAGGGTCAGTCTATGCAACATAACAAGATCCTGTCTCAGAAAAAAGAAAAAAAAATCCTAGGGGGTAGGGTTGTAAGCAATTAAACAGGTAACACTGCTCAGTGTCCAGAACAAATAAAAACCTAGGTGCTAAATAACCATAGTTTTCCTTCCTTTCTGCTCACTGTCAATGATACTGTCACTGTCGACATTAACCAAGTTGGACGTGATATAATCGATTTTCTTTCCTTCCTCTTTTTTTCCCCTTAATTAAAGTCAATCATCAACTTATAGGCTATTAAAGCTAGCAAAGACCTTAGAAATCACAGTCATCTGATATATTGGTAAAATACAGAGACAAGTCACCAATTATTCTAGCAATTCTGACTCCCATATCAGTTCAGTAACAAACACTATTTCACAATTTACTTGATATTCAACAATTACATTGAACAAAAATGAATCTATCAACTCTTCAGTAATCATATATAGGCACAGCTTGGGCCCATGCTCTAAGCTCTATTCTCTGAACTATTGTTCTATGCTTATTTATTCAGAAAAGGGTGTCTGGTAGAATTTTCCCTGCTTTCTGATATGTTCTTTTGTTATACATTCCTTCTGTCTTTGCTGTTCACAAAAATGAGGAGAGGGAGATAATTAGAAAAGAAAAAAAAAATCATAGAAGGAAAAAAGAAAGAAAAGAAAAAAATAAGACAGTACCAAAGGAAGCAGCAATATTAATTTTAAAAAGTATAAGAATTGACTAGTTGGTAAATTCCAATAATACATCTACCCTGGAACTATTCACTCCATGTATTATGTAGGCTCTAGCATGAGTTCATTTGTGTTCTTCTAAGTAGTTTATAATAGAATATCTAAGGGAATCATTCTACTAGTCAAAAATAAGAATTAGATGTATTCATGTATGTGTTCTTTAAAACATAGCTCTTTTTCCTTTCATATTCCAAGCATGATCCAAATCTTTTACTTAATGACTTTACCCTCTTCTCCATCTTATGGACAAGAGAAAAACAAATGATCTTTAGTTAAATCTATACACAGAGACAGGGAAAATATAAATCATGTGATCTCTTAGTTAGGATACAAATAAATGCCTTTATAAAAGATCCCATGTTATTATTATTCATAGACACTGAATATGCTATCATTCAGGATTCTCCTGTAATAAAAGTAGATCCAGAAAAGCAAAAAGACACTATCTCTAATGATAGCTCATTGTATTGACATCCACTCCTTTGTCAGGACAACTTGAAAATTGTCCAAAAGAGCTGGCCTTCAAGCTTTCACAATTTGTTCCCCAAACCCCTACCCTGACTCCATTCAATGAGAGAAAATAAAGCAAGGAAAACAGCCCCACACCGTGTAGGGATCTAGTGAGTTACCTTTGAAAGGCAAAGCCATGCTGCTTACAGAGGAGGACGACAGCTATGAGCAGGCCAAGGCAATGAGGCTTCATCCCCACAGAGATTTGCTGTACAACAGAATTCTCTGGAAGAAGGGCTCTGAGAGCTGATTGCATAAGTCTTCTTTACATACTAGTTAAAATATAACAGCATGTTCCCTTTCTGTGTTTCATTCCTGTGGCTCAGTCAATTGAGCTTCCATTTCTATTCCCTGAAAGAGAAATGCACATTTATTTAATTGGCTGGTTGTTTGGTAAGTGAACCCTCAGAAAGAAAGTATGTTGAGACTATTTCTTAGTTTATATTGTCTAGAGAATGTTTAATTCCTCAGGGGGTGTCTGAACAAGAATGAAAGGCTGGTAATAGACCAGGATCTTGTCTTGTCTGATTCATTGCAGAATCACAGCCATTGAATACTGATTGATCATGTCCATGTTGAGGAAGATCTTGATCAAACTACTAAAACTGTCTTCCTTGACTTTTTTTTTTTTTTTTTTGTAGCTTTCAAGCTTAGATGAAGATATGAGAAGTGTGGAGGGGGTTTCCCCAAATTTGAGGCTAATATAAGGCTAAGAAGCAGAGTTTATATGGAGGATTATAGAATCTCCATTCAAAAATCTCTTTCCTTTTTTTTTTTTTTTTTTTAAAAAAAGTTTAAAACGGGTTTCACCAAGTTTTCCAGTTTGGCCTTGAACTTGTAATCCTCATGCCTTAACCTCTAAAGTAGCTGGGACTATGGAAATGTGCCACAATAACTGGTGCTTAAAAATATCTTTCCTTGACCATATGGAATGAAAGGTTCACCCACAGCAAGGAATACCATGTCATTGGGGCTGGTTCAGCAATAGACATCGGTTAGCTTTGAATCACTTTTATTTAAGGAGGGTCACCTCAGTTGCTATCATCTAAATGAAGGCCCACTACCCATCATTTTGAAGGTTCCATTATACCAGTCTAGCCCAAGGCCATATTCATATTCTAAGTGGATAAGAGTCCTGCTACCCCTCCTCCCACTCCCATTGGTAAATGCACTTGAATACTTTTGAGGTCTGGATAGGCAAATGTGCAAAATAAACAACCTATCCACAATGAATAAATGAGAAAGAGAAGAGGGAGATTTCAAACTGCTCCCTCTGAGATTACAAATCATTCAAACAAACAATGGATTGAGGTGACCTCAACCAAACTACCTTTATGAATCTGTATCTGATCATATGTGTAGAAAGAAACACAGGAAGGGGATGGAAGTCAATGAGGAAAAGATGAGTGACCTACGAGATGAGTTTCCTACAAGGAAAAGATGAGTGACCAAGAACTGGGTAGAGGGAATGGGGGAGAGGACACTTCTTTAAGTAAACCTTTTTGACTAATTCTGAATTGGAGAGCCATGTTAAGTTTTCACATATTCAAAGCAAATAAACAAATACATTTTAAAAGGCATTCAAATTAAAGCAAATTAACCTGTGTTTCAGATGAATAATAGCCACACTGAAGAAGAGAGGGAAAAACTAACCCAAGTAACTTCTACCTTTTTAATTTTTTAATGCAAAAGGCAACTTTAAAGAGTCAAGAACTATTGTGATAGTAGAAGCAAATGTGACTCCATTTTGTTTTATGACTTCATCCTGTAAAACAACCATGCCAAGTAGAAGGGTCATGACTGGGGCAAGATGTTCTATTCCTTTTGCTATAGAAACCTTTAAGAACACGTAACTACCTAATGGGGCATTGTTTCTGTAACTAGGGTAATGGGGCTCTGTTTCTGTAACTGGGGTGACTGGGCTAACTGTGATTGGTTAGGCTTCCCTCCGCTTGACTGCACTGTTCCGCTTCTGTAACCTGGCTTGCTTGCATTGGCTAGACCCCCCGAACATCCCTTTTGCGGTTTTCAGGCTTATAAGGATCGCCCTTGCAATTGTTTGGGGCTGATCAGGGGAACAGCTTTATGTTCTGGTCAGTCACGACGCCAGTCACGGCGTGCTTCAATAAAGGCTTGATTTGATTATACGTGAGTGGTCTGGAAGTCAGTTTATGAAACTCTGGGATGAAGCTTTAACTATAACACTATAATACACTGACAAATTTTTTTATTAATTTTTGTGCCAGATATTTTGTTCCATGTTTCCTTGAGAGCACACAAAAATGAATGCATTCTGAATTGTATTTCTTCTTACTGGTGCAATTTTTAGTAATTTCCTTTAATGAAGATCTATAAAGGGTACATTCTGGGTACTTTATTAACTTTATTATATTATTTTCATAATATAATTATATTCTTATTAACTTTATTCTTCCCCCACTTTCAAATATTAGTTTAGCTGCATGTAACAATGTAGAGTGACAGATGTTTCTCTGTCCTTTGGCATCTACCGTTGAATGGCAGGAATTATTGTTCCCTTTGCAGGTGAGCTGTTCGTTCTACTTGATGGCTTTTAAGGGATTGTCTTTATACTTGATTCTTCTCAGATCCATTACTCTGATCTATATGTGGACTTATTTTTTTTTATCTTGCTCAGTACATAGAATGTAGTTTTGATTTGAGGATTTAGATATTTCTTCAATTTTAGAAAAAAAAAGTTCTTCAGCTGTTGCATCTCTGCTAGTCCCTTGTCAAGGCTCCCACTGAAGTTCCTTGATTTCTTCAAGTCTTTAAGTTTTTAAAAACCATAATATTTGTCTCCATCTGCTCAGTTCTGAGTGAGTTTGTCAGCACTATCTTCAAATTCACTAATCCATCCTTGGAGGGCAGTTTAGAACACATAATCAATGGAGGTGATTTTAAAAATTATTTTAATGGCTATATTAATCTTCTACAACTGGTTCTTTTTCATGTTTACCAATTTTGTTTTTATGTCAACATTAAAAATATTGTTTTGGTGTGGATCTGGAATTTCTCCCCAAATTCCTGTGTTCAAAGCAGGATCCCCAATGCTGCAAGATTCAGAGGTGGGGCTTTTAGGCAATGATTAGGGCTCTGACTCATCAGTGGATGAGTCCAGCAAATGGATTAATGACAGCCAGATGAACTACTGGGTGGTAATTGTGGGCAGGTGGGGCATGGCTGGGGAACTGAGTCTGTGAGGGTGTGCTCTTGGGGACCCTATCTGTCCCTGACCCTTTTCTCCCCTCATCCTCAGTCTCTGCTTCCCGGGTGCCATGAACTGAGCAGTTTTACTCCACCACGTCCTTCCAGTGTGATGTTTCTGTCTTAGTCATGGCTTGAACATCAGAAGCTGTTTGTTAAAATAAATCTTTCCTCTATTAGTTGTTCTTGCCAGGTATTTTGGTCATAGTGATAACAAGTTGACTAACACATTATGGAAAGCCATTTTATTGTTCAATCTTTTATGGATGAGATTCTTTCATTCTTTGTTTTTTGTGCTGATGCTGAGGATTGAACCCACAGCCTCATGCATGGTACTTGGGCAAGTTATCTTATGACTGAGCTATATCCCCGTCCCTCTTTCAGATCTGTGGTTGAGAATCCTGTCTGTGCAACACTGCTCTATAAGATTAATTGTATAGGGATAAATTCATGATCTGAGTGTTGATTTTTTTTTTGCCACTTTGCTTGGAATTTATTTCTTCTGTGATTTGGAATACTGGTTTGCAGACTTATTTGGAGCCAGACATCTTCTTTTGGGTAGGGAATTTTCATCTTCTGGTTCCTGTCTGTCTGGTCTCCCATCTCTGTTTTGCACATGCCTTCAAGTAGCCCCTGAACTTCCAGTCCAGAACCTTGACTTGTAGTGCTTTTTGGTGTCGCGCCCCCTCGCCGGCAAGGGAAAACACGACACAGGATTCTTCTTTCAGCAGTTTATTCAGGCCTTGATTCAAGTATCATCTTCTAGCGACCCCCCGCCGAGCGCCCAAGCATAGCCTAATAAAGCTTACTCAAGTCCAATCCAAAGCTGCCACGCGGGGTTTTCTCATAGGGTGTTGAGGGACAGCGCGCCAACTTTCCCTAGTAAGGAGTTGTTTACCGAGATCCACAACGGAGACCGGCGCCATCTTCTAATGGCGGCAACGGTCTACAAACACGGCTCACCACATTTTGGAGTTTCTAAGTCATAAAAATATTGTGGCTTTCAATGGCTTGACTTAGTTACTGTCTTAGTTACTCCTGCCTTAGTTATTCCTCTATCTCCTACAGAACCAGTGGCTACTTATAAACCAGTCCTATGTAGCAGTGACAGCATTTTTGTCCTTTTTAATGAGGCACATGCAGTGAAATGTGCAAACTATGTACAACTTGATTAGTCTTCAAAAATGTGAATGCTTGAGTAACCCATGCCCTATCGAGGATAGAAAATTTCCATCAACCCAGAAAGTATCTTTGTATCCCTCAGTCAAGCTTCCCTTACTCCAACAGCCACTGTTGTGATCCCATCACCATAGATTAGTTTTTGCCTCTTCCCAAACTTCATGGGATCATATGATACTCGCTCTTTTATGTCCAGCTTCTTTTGTTTAGCCTATTTTAAAGAGCCTTCCATATGTTGCATGGGCCAGTAGCTTGTTCCTTTTCATTGCTGAGTAGCATTCCATTTTATGAATGTGTTTATCCCTTCTTCTATTAATGGCACCTGGATTGTTTTCAGTTTGGGACTGTAATACATACAGACAATATGTACTTAGAATATCTAAAATTTTTGTGGATAAATGTTTTCATTTCTCTTAAATAAATATCTTTGAAAGGTTTTGATGAGAAATAGGGATGTTGATTTTATAAGTAACTGTTGTAATTTTTTACAAAGTGATGAAACTGTTTTAGGTTCCCCAAAACAACATATGTTGAGTTAGAGTCCTAGTTGGTCTATATTCTTTCATGCAGTCATTTGTCTTCATCTTAAGCTATTCTAATAAATGTGTGGTGGTCTCTAATTTTGGCTTTAATTTAAATTTCCACAATAACTAATGGTGTTGAGGAAATTTTTTGTGCTTATTGGTCACATTTTTGTGGGGAAAAATGTAGTATTTGTTCAAATCATTTGTCCAATTTTTAATCCGATGGTTTGTGTTTACTACTGATGTGTGGGAGTTATTTATATTTTCTGAAACTCAGTCTTTTGTCTGATATATATGTATACACACACAGTAAATATATCTTCCCTTGTGTTAGGTGCAGGGCAGGCTGAACTAAGTTGTCTGCAGGGCAGGCTGAACGAATGTTAACTGCAGAATAACCCACATGCTCAAACCCCCCTCTGTTTGGTCCTTTAACACCTGTTTGCGTCAAGTCTGAACATTCCACCCCACTCAAGGCTGAACACTCAAGCCCACTCAAAGCTGAACACTCGACTCCCACCCGTCTGGTGCAACAGAAACCCACATCTAGCCCCTGGCCCATCTGCCTGAAGGCAGAAGATGACACTGTATGATCCAATTGCTGTACACCAACAAGGCAGTTTGCAGACCCAGAGATCCCATTAGATTTGGGCTATAAAAAACTCCCTCCTGCCGGGCCCCACTCTCTTGCTCTTGCTCTCTCTGTCTCTCTTTCTGTCTCTTGCTCTCTCTTTTTTTCTCTCCCACTCACTCTCTCCTCTCCTCTTCTTCTCTCTTTCTCCGCTCTTTCTTTCTCTCTCTTTTGCACTGCTGCAATAAAGATCTCTTGGTTGCTCCGAGTGTTATGGTCACTTTCCTTTCACCTTGAGAAGTTCCTTTTTTGAAAAATTCAGTTATCTTTTTATTATTAACTTGTAGGAGTTATTTATGTATTCTGGATACAACTGCCTTGTCAGATATACATATGGTGGACAGTTTCTGACACTTCATGGCTTGCCCTTTTTTGTTAATGTATTTTGAAGAGCAAAACTTTTTAATTTCACGGAGTCCAATTTATCAATTTTTATTGAATGGTTAATGCTTTCTGGAAAGCATCGGCTAAGAAATTTTGAACAACTCAAGGTCATGAAAATAGTCTTGAAGTTTTTTTTTATCATTCTAGCTTTTGCTTTTAGATTTATGATTCATATCAAATTAATTTTGTGTATTATTTGAGGTCAGGATTGAGGTTTTTAAATTTACCTTATGAATATACAGTTGTTTCAGCACTATTTCCTTAAAAGACCTCCCTCCTTCCCCATGGAATGCTTTGACATCTTGTGAAAAATCAATTGACTGTTCATATGGGTCTACACCCTAAGTTTGCAGTGATTTTTCTTTTTATCACAGCAATAATAACTAGAATAGTTCTGTTTTATTTCTTGCTCCTTTTCTCTCCTTGTTCTTGTTTAGACATTTTCTACCAATCACCTATTCTTTTCCCAGTTATTCCAATTTGCTGATAAATGTGTTGAAAGAATTTTCAGTTCTTCTATACACACACACACACACACATACACACACACTGTATATCTCTATCTATTGATCAATCGATGGATTGATCTCTCATATATTTTATTTCTGACCCTTCTGCTTGGACTTTTGTGTTGAGTTTTCCTCTCCCTATTGCATTATCCACTCTGTTCATGTGTGTTGTCTGTGGCAACTCTGAATCTGTTTGTTTGTTTTTGACCATGTCCTACCTTGAAGATGGATCACCTTTCATGCTTTTTCACATGCTTGTAAATTTTTCTTGAATGACAGATGTGATGTGGGAAATAATAATATGCACCAAAGTAAATACTATCAATGCCCCCCAAAATTCACAGATCTTCTTCTCTCAGATCACCAGTGTGAAGGATTGAGCCAATCTAGGTAGATCTGGGATTTGATGTTATTTTTATTAGATTTTATTCACCATAGACTTCAAATAATTAGAGGGCAGAATCAAATCCTTTCCTCTAGGAGGTGTTGGCATCTGAGTGTTTGTAAAGTTTGTTTAGTTCTTCTTCTCTGCCTCCTTCTGTCAGTGGGCCCAGTATTCCCATAAAAGGGGTCTCTCTCAGCTCTCCTGCCTCTTCCCCCAGCCACAGGCAGGCACTGCCTCCTACCTAGTGTAAGGCCTGCATTCCCTGTGGGGCTTCTCTCTCCTCCCCTGCCCTGGCCTCAGACATTAGCAGCCTTGAGCACCTGAGCCTTAGAGATGTCATCTCTCAGACCTTCTGACCCTTCCCTGTGCAGATGACCACAGTCTTGTACTCTTTCCAAGACTCAGAGTGCCTTTGGAATTTGTAATGGTTACTTATGTATCAACTTGATTAGACTATGGGGTGCCCAGATATTTATTTAAATATTATTTCTGTATGTGTCTGTGAAGGTGTTTAGAGATAAGATTAGCATTTGAATGTGGATGGCCTCATTCAATCCTTTGAAGGCCTCAATAGGATAAAAGAGTGAGCTGGAATAACAGTCTTCTAGTGCTTTCAGACTTGTACTGGGATTGAAACTTGCATATCAACTCTCTTGGATCTCCAGTTTAGTGACTGCAGATACTGGAAATTTTCAGCCCCTACAACCACATGAGCCAATTCCTTGTATTAAGCTTCCTTGAGTTACATACACATACACACACAACCTACCTGTATATGAGTATATATCTTTCTATGTCTCTATCTAGGTCTCTATCTATCTATCTATATATCTATCTATCCATCTATCACATATCTATATCTCTTATTAGTTCTTAATCTCTGTAGAACCCAGATGAATAGAACGTTGCTCTCAATTTCCTGTTCTGCTCTCTGACTTTGGCAGACCCAACATATTGTGCTTCAGACAGGGTCTCTTTCTGTTCTATTGCCTATCCTCCAATTTTGACTCATTGGTTTCCTTTGCAATATTAGTTCTCTGATGAGCTATAAAATCTATGATTTTGGAAGTTATTCAGCCGATTTATTCTCACTGTTAAGGTAGGAACAACATTTGTGTGCAACTTTCCATATCCTAAGCAGAAACAAAAATCTGCCAGGAAGTTTTATTGCTTTTTTTCTATGAGTTGGGAAAAAAATGCAATCTGGCACCAAGGATGTCCCCAAGACCCATAGAAGTCACACTCTGGATGCCACTGCCTGCCTTGTGCCATCAGCATATGACACTGTTCTGCATTTCTGCTCCATTTGTTGTACTTGAGATTTTCTTTTATTTTCTGTCTTTTAGAGGTTAGTCCTTTAAAGCTTGAAAATATCAATAATATTGAAAGGCCTGTAGTCAAATTTATTAAGAACAAAAGAAACAATGTACAAATTACCAATATCAGGAACGAAAGAGGAAAATTCCTATAAATCCTAAAGACATTATAATACAATAATGAAATATTATAAATAATTTATGCTTATTAATTTGATTACCTAGATGAAATGGACAAATATTTTGAAATATAAAAAGTGTCAAAGCTCATCCAAGATGAAATCAATAACCAGAATAGCCTTGTCTCTATTTAAATAATTGAATTCACAGATAAAAATTTCTTCTCCAGTAAATTCCAAGACTGTATGACTTTACTGGTGAATTTTACTAGAAATTCAAGGACAAAATAAAAATAATTTTACCCCAAAATTAAAAGGCAAAGGAACACTTTTCAACTCACTTGATGAAGCCCAAGTTAATTACCCTAACACCAAAAATTGACAAAAATATATGAAGAAGAACACTACAAACAAATGTCCCAAATGTACATAGATATAAAAATCCTTAACAAAATTTTAACAAATTTCGTTTTGCAATATGCCAAAAGAATAAGTCATGACCAAGTAGGATTTATTATAACAATGCTAAGTTGTTTCAACATTCAAAATCAATTAAGTTAATTCACCATGTCAACAGAATAAATTTAAAAACACACACCTGGAAAAAGCATTTGATAAAATTTAGTAGTCACTTATGATATAAATCTTTCAGAAAATCTGGAACAGTAGGGAAATCTCTCAGTGTGAAAGGGAGCATTTGTAGAAACCCTCAGTTAACATTAAACTTAACATGGTTACTCGAGTGCTTTTCCTTTAAGTTTGTTAATGAAACAAGAATGGTCATTCCCACCATTTCTCCCTCCTCACCCTGTAATACTGGGAATTGAACCTAGGATTGCTCCACCAGTGAGCTATATACCCAGCCCTTTCTATTTTTATTTTGAGATAGGGTCTTAACAAGGTGCTTGGGCTGGCCTCAAACTTGTGATCCTCCTGTCTCAGCTTCCAGAGTAACTGGGATTATAGGTGTGTATCACTGTGCCTGGCTCCACGCCTACCATTTCTATCCAGCATTAAGTTGGAGATCTTAGCCAGTGCACAATGACCAGCAAAGGAAATAAAAGGCAGATATAATTAAAGATAAATTAACCTATCTTTTATTCACCAATGACACTATCACTTACAAAGAAATTCCAGTGAATATACTAAAATGTTATTAGAACTAAAAAGCTTAGCAAATTTCAAAAAGCCAAGGTCAGTATGTAAAAATCAATTATATTTCTATATACTAACAATGATTAAATGAAAAATGAAGGTTAAGAGTACCATAAAAATGTCAAATTTTTAGAAGTTAAGTGTTTCAAATATGTGCAAGATAAAAGCTTAAGAGAAATTATGATGACCTGTATAAAAGTATACCATATTCATGGATCAGAAGACTCTACTTTGTCATTGTGGCAATTCTCTCCAGACTGATCTTTAGATCCAACATGATCTCCAATCAAATTTTCAGTAACCTCTTTTATAGAAATTGACAGGTTATTCAAAATTTTTGTTCAGTACTACTCCTCCATATGTCTCTTGCATTCCTAAACATCTTTTTTGGAAGACCAACAAACAAGGTCCTGACCATTCTTTACTGAAGCCACTTCTCAGGTTGTTCTGTCAGTGAACAATTTTGAGGGATGAGCTGATGTTTCACTCTGGGACAAAAAGTAAGCTTGCTTACAGCTTGATTTTTAAAAAAGAAAGAAAGAAAGAAGGGACTCCTCAAACTCAGCGATTCTCTCCTGCAGTACAATCATTGCATGTGCGGACGTCTACCTGGGATCATGTTGACATGGGTCCTGGCTGCCAAGCCACGCAGCTGGCCTGCTTGTCCCTGCTGAGAAGTTGTAGCAGAGCAGTGGAGCACTGGAGTGGCAGCCCAGATGGGTTGGAATCCAGGTGGTAAGAACTGCTGGCAGCTTCATCAGACTCACCATATAGGCAAGGCAAGCCACTGCCCATGTGACCCAAGGCACACCAACTTGTCATCCTTCAACAGCCAGACCTGGGCACTCTTACAAAAGCCCACTCACACCACAGTGCAGCCTCATCCCATTACCTCGACCTCCAGCTTTCTGAGCTGCCCTTAAGAAAATGGAAGTGGGGCAGACTTGAATGAAAGTTGGGACTCAATAATTGACCAATAGTGTTAGTATGTTTCCAAGCCCTAATTAGCATATTGAACCAATAGCAGTTAACCAAGTGTTATATAATGCCTAGATTAGCATACTCTAATGGAAAACCTGCTATTGCACTGCAAGAGTTCTGTTTCTGTTCTTCAATAAATCCTACTGTTACACTCACTTATCCTGGTCTTTTGAGTTCATTCTTTGAATTCACAAGACCAGAACCCAGAAAGAATTAAAAGTTGACAGTCAGGTGATGGTGTAACTGGAAATGAGGGTAAGACATCAAGATCTAGAAGCAACATGGTTTAGAAGGATGATTCCCAAAGTGTGAGCCCCGAGCACAGAAAGGCTCTTACTTTTATACGTAAGCAAGTGTTGGGTACATCAAGGCAAGAGAGTTGTGCCATTCTATTGGATGGTGCATTCTACATTGCCTATATGGGCACAACCTTTTCAATGGCCTAGGGACTCTTAGTTTATACAGCTTAGGGATTTTTTACTGCACTAAGCCTAGAGGGGGATTATTCTGTTCCTATTGCTTTGTTTCCTGCTTATGTTACTGTCATTATCTTTTACAGGTACCTGTCAGCCACTGCAAACTTCCATGGTGAAATGTTAATAAGCAGAGCTGCTGTGTGTCAGTGTGCAAAATCACAGCCCATCAGCTCTTAAACTGCTCAAGTTCCCATTTTGCTCTACCACAATGGGGTCTGCTGCAACACTGGAGGGCATAGCCCCACCATTAAGAGCTGCAACTAGCCAGCAGAAATAGAAAAACTCTGAAGCTAGCAGAAGCAGAGATTCAGGTTTCATTTTAAAACTTTGGTTTCAATGTTGAAATTTCTCATGGTCTTACCCATGGGAACAAGGGAAACTTGTTAAATAATTATAAATAATTATGCAGATGATGATGCTTATGCCTGCTGTACTGCAAGTACTAAAGTACTTTGTCTTAAGTTTTCCGCCAGCATTCAAACAATTATAGGATATCTTGTTAGCTTCTAAGTAGAGCAAAATCAAATCCCTGACATAATATTCTATATGAGATTTAAAGTTTCTAGTATAGCCAAAATAATTTTGAAAAGAAAAAAAAAAACATTGGAGCACTTAAAATTTCCTAGTTAGAAAGCTACAATATTTAAGTCAGTGTAGTATTGACATAAGAACAAAAAGTCTAAAAACAGATATTAGTGGAACAGGAGAGTCCAAAAATAGACTCATACATATAAGATGAACTGATTTTCAATGAAGTTACCAAGATAATTCAATGGGGAAGGGACAGTATTTTTAGTAAATGGTACTTTAAAATATGATGTCCTTATGCAAAATAATTCATCTGGATCCATACCTTGCCCCTTATAAATAATTCAAGATAGATCTAACACCTAAATTTAAGAGCTAAAGTATTAAACTTCTAAAAGAAAACACAAGACAAATTTTTGTGACCTTGAGTTAGAGCTTTTTGGGTATGATACAAAAAGCACAGATCAAAAATTAAAATGTTGAAAACACGGACTTCATAATTAGAATCACTTGTTCTTTAGAAGATACTGTTAATAAATGAAAAGTATGTGGACTGTAAGAAATCATTTGAACAATGCATGTTAGGTAAGAAATTGTACCCCAAATATTTGAAGAACACTTGCAAATTAAAAAAAGAAAAAGAAATCTACCCCAGATACTACCCCAGAGCAGCCCAGCTTTCCTGGGCAGGACAGAGCTCTAAGCAACCCCACTTCCATACTTAGGAAGCAAGGTGGCTGGTGGACTTGTTAAGAGCCAAATGCTGGAGAGTTAGGAGACCAGAGAGTTTGCCCTTGGTCAAACTGGAGGAGTTATTCATGTGAGTAAAGGAAGGGACTGAAGGACCATCCCAGCAGCTGCCTAAGCTTTAGGGAACTCCCACTTCTCTTCCTGAAGGGTACAGGTTGCTCCATGTTGGTTCACTTTGAGAAAAAGGAAACTGAATACAGTAAAGTCATGACACCCTTGGCCATCTGCATGATCCTTTCCCTATGTATGCCTTATCCCACCAAGTGCCACCATAGATCTCTGGACTGCCCTGTTGCTGATACCCTTTACTGTCCATGCCCCACCTGAGAACAGGGTCATTTCCCCCAAATTCACACTCTTTCAGCAGGAAGCAGCTTGGAGACATAATCACCTTTTTTTTTTTCCATTGAAATGGAATGTAGAAATTGACAGTGGGGAAAAGTAGCAGTGGTCAATTTTATGCTTTGAATTTAGCCCTTGCTGCTCTGCCACTGTGATTTATTTTTAAAACAGACATGTTTATTTCTCTCTCTCCCTCTCTAATCTCAAGGTGTGTGTGGGAGGTGGGGCAGGTTACCTTTCTCCCCCATCCTACACAGAGTTGTCTGTTCTTGAGCACACACCCACCACAGGAACAAAGTAGACTAGGAGATGGCACCTGAAGATCTAAAAAAATGACTCCCAAATTAACAAGAGAATTACAAGCCAACAGAGACCAGGAGGAATGTAGCCTTTGAATTACCTCTTTAAAAAACTCCTGTTCCTGCTGACAGCCTCTGGGACAGTCCCTGGTTTTTCTCCTTTGCTAGCAAAGCAATAAAACATCATATATATATATATATATATATATATATATATATATATATATATATATATATATATATAAAATATACACATACACACACACAAGTTCAATGAAAGGACATAATACAGACACTACCACATACACAAATGGTCAGTGAGCACATACTCAACATCTTCAGTTGTTAAGGATATGTTAGTCAGCTTTTCATTGATATGACCAAAATATATGACAAGAACAACTTAGAAAAGGAAAGTTTATTTTCAGCTCACAGTTTCCGAGTTTCAGTCCATGGTTAGCCACCTCCATTGCTCTGGGCCCAAGGTGAGGCAGAATATGGGGGGGCATGGGGGGGCATGGTGGAGGAGTGCTGCTCTGCTCATGGTGGTCAGGAAGGAGAGAGAGAGAGAGAGAGAGAGAGAGAGAGAGAGAGAGAGACAGAGACAGAGACAGAGACAGAGAGAGACAGACAGACACCAGGGAAATATAAACCCCAAAGGCACACACCTAGTGACCTTCTTCCTCCAGCCATGTTCCACATGCCTACAGTTACCACTTAGTTGTCCATCCAAATTATTAAGCCATTTTATCTCATAGTCTAATTATTTCATTTCTGCATATTCCTGCTTTAGTACAGGAGCCTTTGGGGGACACCTCATATCCAAATCATAACAAAGGAAACACAAATTCAAACTACAATTTGCTACCACACTTCCCTGGATTGGCTGAATTGAAAAAGGCTGTTCATATGAAGTAGCAGTAAGGATGTGGGGAAACTTGAACTCTTATGCATTGCTTCTGAGAGGGCAAAATGGTCCAGTCACTTTGAAAAGCAGTTTAGTAAATTTTTTATAAACATATGCTTACCATGTGTCCCAGAAGTTCTTTCCCTAGACATTTACCCAAGTGAAATAAAAAAAAAAAATTTGCCTTTGAGAAGGACTGAATGTCAGAGCAGTTAAAAAAAGTTGACTGTATGTAGCAGCTTTATTATAATAATAAAAGAAAAATAATGAAACAACCCAAGTGTACAACAACTGGGAATGGTTGAACAAACTGTGGTATATCCACATAATGAAAAGCTATGCAGCAGTAAAAGAGAATAGACCAAAATGCTATACTCAACAAGACAGGAGAAACCAGAAGCATTATGCTGAGTAAAACTAGCCAGATACTAAAAGATTTATATTTCATGATTCCATCTATATGACACCCTATCAGGGGAAAAAACATAGATACAGAAAATACATTAGTTATCGCCAGGAACAGGAGCTAGAGCAAGGTGAGCTGCAGGAGATATGAGAGAATATGCGTGTTAGGTGGAGGGATTGGAAATAGTCTTTATTTCGATTGTGGTGGTAGTTACTCAAATGTAACCTACCCAAGGTTCTCAAATTTTATTGCATGTGAAAACAATGAATGGAAAGAAGGAAGGGAGGTGGAGAGGGAGGAAGAAAGCAAGGAAAGAAAGGAGAAAGGCTCTTCCACTCTCCTAGGTGCTCCCCTGTGTATTCTGGTTATTCAAGGAGTGAAAAGGACATAGAAGATGATCTCTGTGCCTGGATGTGAAATCACTCATCACCCGCAAGTCTGTTGGTTTCTTGAAAGTGTAGTAGCTTTTTCTGAGAAAAATGAGGTTAATAATTTGCTATGCCAGACAGCTGTTACAAGGATTGAATGGAAACCATTGGAAAGTAATGGGCAAAACCAGATGCTCAGTATGTCCTGTTCATATTAAGAAGGTAAAGGAGGAAGGGAGTGGGCAGAGGCCAAGGTATGCTCTGCCTGGAATTCATCTCACCATGACCTTGAGAACAGCTAGTCTTCTTTCTCTGCTGTTTTCTGAGACATGGGTTATAAGCTACTACCACAAGAGGCAATCTGGTCTGAGCAGATCTATGTGATTGAATCAAACCCCTAGGACCCAGCTAATCCGTACATCAGTCTCCAGCCAATTTGGAAAATTAGGTGACAAAAATTACATGGCAAGTATTTTGTGAGGAGCATGGATCCTCTATCTTTATTAAGGCTCCACCTATGAAGATAATCTCCATGATGAATGGTCTGCCTTGGAGTTGCTCTCAAATTGGAGCAGCCTGAGAATAAGGGCAAATGCCACTGTGACCTTGGCTAGCCTCAACTTGGATATGCAGTCCAGGACTATTGTCAGATAAACCCTGAGACAGTCAATTAATTTAAAGCCCTTTTATTATGAGTTCAGGTGCAGCTCAATTTGCAAGTTTCCTCTCAAAATCATCCAGACATTAAAGCTGCATGACCTTGGAAGGTTTTGAAGGCATATCATTTATAAATCTTTTTTTCCTCTTAGTATGTTTTTTTCTCTTATTTATTCATGGAAAGTGAATCAGTCTTATAATCTACAAGAAATCTTGGGGTATTTGCATCCTTTATTTCTAAGAGGAAACATGATGCTGCCTCAGAAACTATTTCAAGGGGAGGCTTAAGACCTAAATGCAGAGAACTCAATCCTGGGTTCTGATTCCCTTGCTTTGCATGCAAGAGTGGACCTGAGACCTATGAGACCAAGAAGGTTACCTGACAGCCAGACAAATGCTCATTGACTGAATGATTAAATTATGAGGAAAGCAAGGCTTACCTTTGGAATATTTCCATGTCTTCATTCCCTCTTTCTGAACCAACATTCCCTTTTATTGTTCTGTCTGCCTGTTAAGATGTTCCACTCAGGCCTGCCCTTTGGAGAAGTTGCTATAGACCAGTACTCAAATGTGACTGTATATTAGAGTCTCTGGGGATCTTTAAATAGGTAGCTTCCATGTCTACACATCAGATCAATTGTATCAGAATTTCAAGGTGGTGGTGGTGGTGAGCATAGGTATCAGTCTTTCTAAGGCTCCTGAGATGACTGCACCATGCAGCCAAGTTTGAGAACAGCTGGACCAGTCCTTTTCCAAGAGTGGTCTGTGAGTCATGGGCTACAGAATCTCCAAACGTAGATTCTACACTTACCAATCCTACAGGCACTGAGTCTGCAGGTGGGATCTGGAACATTTATTGTGACAAGCTTCTGAGGTGATTCTTAAGCACCCTAAAGTCTCAGAATCACTCCCAAGCCTTTTGCTTGCCCATCTCTTTCTTGTGATAGGACAGCTCTCTATCCATATCAGCCATACTGTTTTTTGTTTTTTTTTTAGTTCTCAAAGATATCAAGTTCCTTCCATCCTCAAAACCTTTGTATGTGAAAGTCACTCTACATGGTAGACACATTCCTCTCTCTTTTTGCCATTAGGGATTTAGCAGAGATAATAATGACAAAGTTTCAACTCCAGAAATTTATAGCAAAGTACATGTTGTGAGGGAGAAAAGAATAGCACTGTAAGTCCTTGGGACAGTTTGCTTTACTTAGTCACCTTGCTGTCACTGGAAGTCATAGAGATTGCTCCAGAGATGGTGGAAGAAAAGCTGGTAGGTTTGATGTGGGTGGTGGAAGGACCAAAGGGAAGACATGAGGGATAAAGTCTTAATAATCTGAGTTAGATTATTAAAGAGGCAGCCCCGAGCCATCACCAGGAGAAGGTCTTGCCAAGAGTTGCCTTAAATGTATTAGAATCAGAAGATATAGCTCTTTGTACCTGTGCCAAGGAGAGGGTGCCACAGAAAGAGAAGGACTAAGGGGGAGGGA
Source organism: Marmota monax (assembly GCF_021218885.2). Classification (NCBI taxonomy): domain Eukaryota; kingdom Metazoa; phylum Chordata; class Mammalia; order Rodentia; family Sciuridae; genus Marmota; species Marmota monax. The sequence goes on along the minus strand of NW_026693082.1, from coordinate 20,674,946 downwards.
GCATCAACTGGCAGACTTGGGTGATAGGGAAGGTATCTGGAGCGAGGGATACTCTGGCTATCTCAAATGAATAATGATGGGAAAATGTTCATGGATCGTATTTTAATCCCTCAAGTTCAATGTAATTGGGAGATTCTAATTTGAAGCTGGGTAATTTAGTCTTCTAACAACTGTAGATCTTTTAAGGAGACAGTGTTTCTCAGACTTTATACTCATGTGAATTCTTAGTACATTTCTGTTGATATCCTTGAATGTCACAGCCTGCTTATTTATGAAGAAATTTATTTCTTGGAGTTCTGGAGGGCTGGGAAATTCAAGGTTAAGGGGCTGCACCTGGTGAGGGATTTCTTGCAGAGTCCTGAGGTGATGCAGGACATCACATGGTGAGACAGAGCAGGCATGCCAGAGAGAGCTCTCTTTTATAACAAAGCCACTCCCACAATAAGCCATGAATCCATTCATCCATGGACATATTAATCCATTCATAAAGTCTCCCAAAGATCATTTCCCAAAGATCTCATCCCCAAATTGCTTTAACATGTGGCCTTCTGAATTAAGTTCCCAATACACGAATCCTGCATGACATTCAAACCAAAGCATGAATCAACTGGGGATCTTATAAAATTGCAAATTCTGATTCATAGGTCTAGGATGGGGGCAGAGATTCTACATTTCTAATCAGCTTCCAGATGCCCCTGATCAAGTATCACATTTGGAGAAATGAGGATTGAATAAATGGGACTCATAACAGAAAACCTATGTCCTAGTTGAATCCAGAAATGCCTATTAAATTATCAAATTTTATATTAGATCCCATATACCTTTAGAATTAAATATTTGCCTGCATCTTATCCTCTAAAGATGTCTATTCCAAAAGTAATATATGGTAACTCTCTATTAACCAAAACACTGTTTAAATGGAACTTCCCAATTTTTCCATGTCAGATGACATAAACATTGCCACTCTTTTGCCGACCTGTCTCTGAGTCATTAATGATGAGACAATGATGTTAAGTAGATTATCTGTTTTTGTGCCTGACGTAAGATGGGTTATTACATATATGTGGACTTTAGACATACAAAAATTTACGTTTTTTTTTTTTGTCATTCATTCACTGACTCATTTGGTAAAATCTGTCTTCAGAAACAGCAGCTAAGTGTTTAGTTATAGGAATTGTATTAGGAAACTGTCAAAGTGATGAGATTTCACAAGAGGATCATTCCACACTGATGATGCTTTTTCTGAACATTGGATGTGCTTTCTGGATTGTGAGACTGGCGAGCCTGTGCTAGGATAAATGTCAAATTGACCAAGAGTGTACTACTGGCCTTGACTCCAAGCCTCTTGGTATGCTGGATTGGGAAAAGAACAAAGGTCAGTGACAATGGGTATCCTAACTGTAAAGAAGGTGGGGACTCATGGGCATGTCTCTCATGCAATTAAGCCTCAGTCTGGGGTGGGCTGGGCCAAGAGTTTGCACATTCTGTACCATAGAACCATATTTGTGCTGCCAGGGACAAACTAGATGTGTGTGGGGGTGTGGTACTTTCCAAGCGGATAAAATCACCAGGTTGACTGAGACTTGACAAGGTCATCTAATCCAATGCATTGCTTTACCCAGGCTCTAATGTCATAATTTCCAGGCAGACAATAAATCTATTCTAAAACCGCTCCAGGTGAGTCTAATCCACAGCCTTTCCCATAATTACTTTTCTCTGTGCAATGTCTCTTGGCATCGGGAAACATTTGTTTATGACTAACATAAATCAATTTCTAAATAGTTACTGAGCTCTTTTTAAAAACATAGAAATATACTTGGCTCTGTAGGGGATATCAACATATGTACAGTGTGGTTCCTGCACACTTCTCATTCATCAAGCCTGAGTATGTCCACAGACATTTGTTGGTTCTTTATTCAGAATTGACTTTGTCCCCCCTGAGCTTCCAAAATGTTTCATTAAAGAATTTGCAATTGCATTTATCACCTTCTGCTTTTTATTATGACTGCGTGTACACATTAATGCACATTCTCTCTTGCTGGATTAATATGTTTATTTTAGATATAAAATGGAGAAGTTGGAATCAGCTCATGTATCTGTCCCAGATTACTATTCTTCACAAAATAATTTGAGGAAACTTAAAAGAATCTTTGTTTTACTACCACCCATGTTTCTTTCTGGGGCGGGAACTTGATAAGTACCTGTTCAATGAAAATTAACATTCTATGCTCAAGAAGTGGGTGTAATGTTATTCATTGTGGCCTTACTTGTTATAACAAAAAGATTGAAACAACCCAAACATTCCTTTAGAGGATGCTAGTTAATTGAGTTCAGCCCCTCCATACAATTGAATGCTACACACTTGCTGAAAAGTTGAGGCAGGTATATGTATACAGATAAGTGAAAAAAAGTGAGATACAGAACGATGTGTGTTATACATTAATGTTTGTAATTTTAAAAAGGTATATGTTGTGAGAACATGTGTGTGGTATGTGATATGTACACAAAATATTCCTAGAATAATACAAAAGAAATTGTTAACAGAGGTTGATATTTGGGACAGCGAACTAGAGGACTGAGACAAAGGCATTGGGTAATTGATGGACTAACTCTTTTGGGATCAAAAGCCCTATACGATGAGCTTGATAAATTCTGTGGTGTAAATACCACCATCATGCAAATTTCAAACAAACAATGATTTGACAACAGTTGGTTTCAGTGAGTTGAACCAGTTTCAAAGCAGAGGAGCAGAAGAGTGGCCTACTTTCCTCTGCAGACCCTTTGGTGCCATTTTAGTTTCTTATATTTGGATTGATCATTTAAAAGGTAACAATAAGATTTTTCATTTAGAAAAATCATCGTGCTCAGGATGCTGTCTTCCTTTAGTCTCCTGAGATAGTCATTGCTCTCTTTGATGGTACTTATTCTGTTATCCTGTACTTGTTCAGTTTATGAACAAGTACAGGATAACTTGTTTATGAGCCATATTAGTACAGTCTGATACCAAATAATACTTAATATTTGCAGCCTCTTGAAGCTCAGGGAAGGCAGCTGTATCCTTAGTAGAAAACTAGCAGGAATTTCAGGCCAGGAAAGAATCACCCTCAAAGAGAAGCTGCTGGTGAACCATAGAGCTTAGATGCAAAAGCCAGCTTCCCTTCCACTGTATAGCAGTGTGGCTCTTCCACAGGTCAAGGTGTGGCCATGTCACATTGATGACATATTCTCTGTTTCAGGAGTCTGGCCTAGAGGGAGCTGGCTGTAGCAGAATTCCTCAGCATCCCTGAAGCTTAGTCAAGAGGGAGAAGAGTTCCAGGCACTATCAAGCCAAAAGATTCCTTTTCAGTTCACTCTAAAAGTCATTTTGAATCACCCCCAAGTCTGATCTTCATGACTGGGTTTGATGTGCTTCTGAGAATCTATACCTCAACTTTCTTCACTTTGCCAACTGCAACTTATTCAGTTTTCTGCTAAAACATTTCTATTTACACTCCTAGTTTCCTGCCATAAGGTCAAATCTCACCTTGCCCATCTTTACCAATTATCACACCTGTCATTTTAACTGTGTAACATCTGTTGTTCCTGATCAGCTGAGTGCAATGCCTGTCTCATTTAAAGGCCTATTCCTAAAACCTCACACAGTGTCTCACACATACTAGGTACTCAATGCATGTTGGCTGTGCAAATGAATTAATGAGTTACAGTGCACCATGATTAAACTCTCAATATGAAATAGCCAGAGACACCCAATATTGGGAACATTTTATTTGGAAATATCTTGAGCATTATTTTATCTTCATGATTTCCATTAAGGCAGTAACATTCTTCCTTCCTGGAGGCAGATGGGGGAAAATCATCCAAGGCTATATGAAGTTCAGACTAAAGTCAAAGCCAACCACTTTGCATTCAGATGCAGCAGAAATACTGGTGATGAGCTAAAAGAAGCCATATATTGGCTTCCTGAGCCCACTGCCAAGGAATGGATCCAGGGCGATGCTTTTCAATTGCTTTGAAAAATGGCTTAGGTTCCTTTACTTCCACCCCTAAAGAAGACTCCTCATTAATGAGCCCTTTTATCATGACAGAGGGTGTCTAGTGTTGGTTGACAATGTCCTGTTGCTTTTTAGCCTTCAGTAGGTTTTCATGGAAATTGCTTAATTTATTAGAGCTGTTCAAATTCATACCGTTCTTCTAGTTCTGTTTGGGAATTCTTTAAATGTCCAGTAAATTAGCTCTTCGTAAAGCAACTTGGGCGGTCCTTATCTTTGACATCTGGCTAGGTGTATGCATATGTGGGGCATGGATGCTATTCATTGGCACATGTTGCCCCTGGGGGTTTAGAGGTGGTGGCAAAAAGCTTTTGTAGTACCAAAAAAAAAAAAAAAAGTAAACATTTCTAATATGGCTTGGCAGCAATCAGATATGCTGATATCTAAGAGCAAATGAAAGCCAAGCAGGACTGCTTCCAAATGTGACCAGATATTTAGCCATACCACAGTAACAATCCATCTAACAAGCTGGGCTGAGTATATGGAAAGGCAGTGCCCTAGAGGAGAGATGCTTAGTGATAGCTCCGCTCTGTCCCCTGGTGGTTTTCTTGTCTATTACAACTTCTTTGGATCCAACCTTCTGCCAGAGTTAGGAATCTACCTGAGGGCACAGTGTTCAAGATGTCAGATCTAGACAGAGTCTAAATCCTAGCATTTGAAATAGAGTTTTTTACTGTCCAAAACAAAAACAAGTGACATTTGATATTTCCCTAGTTCTGAGGAAAGGCTCTAGTGGTAAGGCTTATTTCTGCAGGCTTTCAGAGACTCTTGAGAGAAGAACAGCCTGACTGATTTGTCAGAGGCTCCAAGTGGCCCAGAGACAACGATGGCAGGGCAAGTGGGCTATGGAACAGGCACCAGTTTGGGGTGGAGGGGTGACAGATGGAGCAAAGTCATAGAGAAATAAGGTAGGAGAAGGGGACAGAAAGAGGCTTATAACAGACCAAATGGCCTCTATTAGGACAGGTTTGATATTTTGCCTTTGAGGTCTTCGTCTTGAACAAAGAAAAAGGCAGCCACATTAAACAGGTTTGAAAGACTATGTCAAAATTAAGAACATTGCAGTTTCTATTCTTGACTAAGGGCAAAAGCAGGAAGGGTGCCGGGAAAACAACTTCTTTTGGTTTTCTCTAGATTTTTAAAGCAGAAAAAAAAGAAAAAAAAAACAAGCATTGAAAAAAAAAAAGTCAAGAGATTGGATTTCCTGCAAAAATAAAAATAAAAAATAAAAGAAGCTTTTCTTTGTTGTTATTAAATATAGGAGAGGCTACTTGGCTGTACAAATATGCACATTTTGGAATCTTGTGCATTATCACCAAGGTGAAAACTCTGAATAGCTTGAATGGTCCTTGCGCATTCTGAGAGCACCCTGTGCTGGGCCCTCTGGACTGAGCGGGCCACCTTCCCTGTCCCACTCACTGGTCTTACACTCTTTTCATCCCCTTCCCCATGAGGCAAGCGAACACTGTCATGACCATCTTGGGGTTCACTTCAACCAGGTCTTCTGGAAGGGCATACACTCTTGCTCCAATTTTTCGGGCCATAGAGATGGCGTACCTAAAAGAGAGAAAAGAGGACATGAAGATCAGAGCAGCAAGGTATGAAGGGGACCCCTCAGGACAGAACTCACCTATGGAATCCCTGGACAGTCTCCTCAACCTGATACGCCAATGCTTTTAATTCCTTTCCCCATTCCAATGCTTATCCATATATAGATGTATGCATTTATGGTACTATAGAATAGCCAGAGTTTTATATTCTATGTTTTTCCACATAAAATTATCCCCAGGTACATTAGAATATTTTTGCTTTATTTACAGTCTTATAAAGATAATTTTATTAGTTGTAATCTGTTTTCAAATGTGCCCACACTATTAGTTGACAGTTCTTTTATTCATCTCATTTATTCTCTAATAACCTCTTACTATGGCTACTCAAGAGATTTTTTCCGACGCCCTCCCTCCTTCTCACCTAAAAAACTTTATTCTTACTTTATTGATCAAATTTAGAGCACTGGGCAGGAATCGACCCATTTTTTCCTCCTTGTCCACTTCACAGTAATTTCTTCTATATTTATTATTAATGAAGTAAAATTAATTTTTCATTATAAAATGTACAGTGAAAATTGCTTCAAAATCCATAAATGAGCTTCAAGAAACAAACAAACTTGCCACAATAACAATCATTCTTAGAATTTTGTGTAGTTCCTTCCAAACTACACAATATCATTTCATATTTTGTCCTTTCATGGAATGCTTAGGAGTCTTGGCTCTGAAGCAGACAATGAATCTCAGCAGCACAGCTCAAAAATTGAATGACCTTGGCAAATTTCTTAACCTAATCAAATTTCCCCCTTGACATCTGATCTCAAAAGCTTTTTACTTTTTTTTAAATTTCTGAGTTTTTGCATGTGTTCTTTCATCTAGAATATTCTATCTCCTCCTATTCTCTATCTCCTTCTTACTTGCTCAGCTTAGATGTTGTTTGTTCTAAAGAGCTTCAGTCCTTTCCTGTTCCCTCCATGGTATTCCATGCTCCACCTTCTACACTATCCATCCCACTCTATTGAAATTGTAGTTTAATTATTAGTCTTCTCTCCATTAAATTATGCTAAATATCATCATTCTAGAACAGGTCCCTACTTTCCCCAATTGGGAGTAGAGAGAGGGCACTAGTGAAATTACAAAGCCCTAGACACTTCCGAATTCCAGACCCATGTTATAGGTTCAACCATGTCCCTTCCCACCAAAATATAGATTGAAGTCCTAGATTCCAGTACTTCCTCCTATGACTTTACTTGCAAATAGGATGTCATTTTTGCAAATGTCATTAGTTAAGATGAGGTCATGCTGGTGGGGCCCCTAATCCAATATGGTGAGGGTCCTTATAAGAGGTACAGACACACAGAGAGTGCAGACAGCCATGTGAAGTTAGAGACACACAGTGAAGATGGAGGCAGAGGCTGGTTATAGTCTACAAACCAGGGAACACCAGGGATTGCTGGCCATTACCAGAAGCTAGAAAAGAGGTACAGGACAGGCAATCTCCCTCAGAACCCTTAGTAGCAACCAGCCCTGCTGAGAGAGAAAGGGAGGATTTTATCAAAACCCTTGAGTATCAAAGTGACCTCCATTTAGGTCAGTGGGTGGGGAAGTGGGTGGTTCTTTCTTCTTAAATATGAACTATATACATCCTGGTCAGGGGGGTGCAGCAGCATTCTACCCAGTATTTCAAACCCTCTGTAGCTTCTGCAGATTACAGACTTCTAGTTTCTATACCTGTGAAAGAATAGACTTCTGTTGTTTTAAGCCATGCAGTTTGTGTGGTACTTTGTCCTGACAGCCCTGGGAAACTATTATGACCTGCTTTGAAAAAGGCAGCTCTCTAGAGCAGAGAGTGCAGAGTTGTAGGCTTTGTGGCAACTACTCCAGCCTGCCAGCATAGCAGACAAGCAGTTATAGACAGTATGTAAACAAGTGAACTGGGTTCCAATAAAACTTTATTTAGTAATGCAGACATCAGTCCACATCTGGCTCAGAGACCATAGTCTGCTGATCCTCATTCTAGAGAAATCATTTGGCAGGTGGCCTAAATGGTAAAGCATATGAAAGCTGTTCATTAGCTGATGAAGTACCTGGTCTTGAATTTGACCCCTGCCTTTACATATCCATGGATACTCATGAATGGGATGTTTGCATTTGGAGCTTGCCAAGGATAGACTTTATGTGTGAAATCTGCTATACATTAAAATTAGAAAATTGGCTCATAAAACCATAGTCTTGCTTCTTCATTAAAGAAATTGTTTTTTGTCTAGCTCCCATTCTAATATGGGAAGTCTAAATAATAATGATGAGACAAAAATAAATCATGAGAAAAAAAGCATGAATAGTGCAAATAAAGTTATTTGCACAAAGGCACAAGCATTAGACTTTACAACTCTCTAGCTCTCCCTTGGATCCTACCCTCCTGATCTCAGGTTATTTACGTACTTTGCATTGTTGAGTTTCTCTTCATCATTCAGGTTTTCTGTTTTCAGGAGGTCATAATTAATTGAACCTGGTTGAATGGCATCGATGAGATCCAGAACAGGAAGACTTGTACTAATCTTTGGGTCCTACAGAGAGAGAAAGGGAGGGTTTTATCAAAATCCTTGCGTACCACAGTGACTTCCATTTGGGTCAAGTGGGTGGTTCTTTTTTCTTAAATATGAACTATATACACCCTGCTCAGGGAGGTGCCACAGCATTCTACCCAGTATTTCAAACCCTCTGTAGCTTCTGCAGAGGCATTAGTAACTTCTCAGAAAACCCACTGACTGCCAACAGCAGGAGTCATTCTCAAATAAGGAATGTAAGGAAGTTAGCAGAGTAGAGAGGAACACCAAGGTGGAAACGTGTCTCTGAACTACTGCTTTCAGTGGAGGAAGGAATGATTTTTTAAAAGAAACTGTCCAAAAGAAGACACTAAAGACACCAGAAAACCCTGCTTCATGTGGGACATCTCAGAAGAGTGGCAGGAATCCTGGTGAGGGTGCAGGTGGACAGGAGCGCCAGTGGAGGCTCCTCTCCTGGAGACTTCAGGGAAAAAGAACTATCGTTGCCAGGGAGACAACGACAGCAATGAGGGTGACTAATATCTTTTGGTGCCTTTTCACTAACTAATTGTTACCAAGGTCTTAGAAGGATGTCGGCATCTAGTCTGTTCTTTTATTTGGCTCAAATTCCACCTCCTCTTTTGCCTCTCATCCTCCCTCCCCTCTCCCCTTCTCCTTCCTCTACACTCCTTGACTTCCTTTAACTTGTCTATTAATTTATATTTGGTTGGTTCTTTATATTATTCTATCTTATCCTTCCCTCACCCTTTCCTTTATCAAGTTTGTATACACACACACACACACACACACACATTGTGGAATGATTAAACTTTAGCTAACTAATAAATGGATTACATTACAGAGTTATCATTTTATGGTGAGAAAGTTTAATATCCATATTTTATCTTTTTAGCTTTTTTTTTTTTTGGTACTGGGGAAGGAACCCAAAGCCTCACAGATGTTAAGCACATGCTCTACTAACTGAGCTACATCCTAAGTCTCCCCACTTAATCTTAATTCACAAATAAGTAGAGGAGATTCTGAGGCTAAGTGACTTGCTGGGAAATGGTAGAGTTGGGATTCAAACCTAAAATTCTGGCTTAAAATCTTGGGCTCTTTGGCATTGTAAACATTTTTATGTTTGTGCCTAGAGCGGTGAATGAACCTCAGATGTGAGCACACAGAGATCTACACCAAATGTTCTCTGCTCTCCTGCTGTAATAGGGACCACAGGCCAGGGTACCCATGAGTGCAGCTGAGTGTCACCATCTAAGTATGGTGAAGGCCAAGTACCTCTTACTTCAAGGGGCTGAATCCAAACAATTTCTAAGTAAGAAGGACACAGGACACTGCAAGATGCTAGTTCTCTAGCTTTGACCTTCAAGTAAAGGTAGAATAACATTTTTTAATAACTATAATGAACCCATTATTACTCATGCATGGATAATAAAAGAACCATTGCAGAATTTAAGTCAAGACAGACTCACAATCTAATTTCCAACATCAGCCTTGGCCTCTATCTCCCCAAAACTTTTTGGTGAAGAAGCACAAAGGAAAGCAAAATGGAGAGATTCGGATCTCTCCTTCTTCCTGCTTTCTCTTCACAGTTTTGGGAGGTGCTGACCTACAAAGTAATGGCTGTAACTGGTAGATGACAAAGGACTGGGATTATTTCCACTGTGGTTAACCAAGAGTGGGTTGGTTCTATTCACAGTGGTGCTTGCCTATAATACCAGTAGCTTGGGAGACTGAGGCAGGAGGATCTCAAGTTTGAAATCAGCCTCAGCAACTTAGTGAGATCCTGTCTCAATATAAAAAAAAAAATAAAAAGGACTGGGGGTATAGCTCAGTGATAGATTGCCCCGAGTTAAACCCCAGTATGGGGTAGGAGGGGAGTGGGTTGGGTATTTTTTTAAGGGTTTCACTTAAAAGGAATGTGGGGCTAATTTAGCATTTCCTTTTGGTACACTGTGTAGCCCTGTTAACCTAATCAGTTCTGCAATGACTTAGTGAGAAGACAGGAGAAAATCAGATCAGAGAATTATAAAAAACAAAACAAAACAAAATTATCAAACACTCCTAAGAGTGAGCCCAATGGCTTACCAAGTCTCACCCTATCAGGAACACACCAGAAGCCACAGGCTGGAGTGTTGAGTGTTTTACAAGGAGAAACACCTCCGTCTCCATGACTGGTCACTCAGACTGAGGGTTAAGTGACCTGTGAATATGCTCTATCCTAGACTTCACCCAACAGGTAAAAGGTGCTTTCCCCTCACTGAGGATCATCACTTGCAGTTATTTGTTCTGACCTTGGAAAGTCACCTGGGCTTCAGTTTTCCTCACCCATAAAATGAGGAGTACACTCATGAACTGATGAACAGAGCTCCCTGCACTTCTTTGCCTCTGCTTTCTCTAGTTGCCTTTCCAATTCTGTTTCTTGAAGGATCTGCTCACTTCAGTGCCCATCCTCCACTCCCAGCTCTGCTCAGCAATCCAGACTGAGCAGGGAGCTTGAGGTGGGGCAGGGTGGCCATTATCTGAGCTCAGAGCAGATGGATGCTCCTGGGACAGCCCTACCCAGATCTCTCTCCACCCTTCCTGGTGAGAAGAGACTTCCATTTTTTAAAATAATTTTGGAGTAGAGGATTGATATCACAATGAACCACCTCTCAGGCTCTGTCAATACAACTCTGAAGGGCTCCCTCCCTTCAATCCTGACCTTTAAAGTAGAAGAATATAGTTTAATACTGATCAAGTGAGCAGGTCCCTTGGGGAACAACCCTGCTAATGTATGAATCATGAGTTAAGAAATTTAACAAAATATAATTCTATCATAATAAAAATAGGATTTGGATATAAATACACAATTTTTTTTGAAAACCATCACATGGGAGATCTTTTAGCATTTTATATTTCATCACTACATGAAAGTAGGCACATTTTTAAAAAATATTATCATACTTTATGTTACTTTGAAAGAATAAGACCTAAAATGATGTGTGAAAAATGACTGCTTTTTAAAATTAATTATTATGGGAGAAAGTGAGGAGAAATTTATCAGTGCAATGGACAATGAACATTAAAACAATAATGGGTCATTTAAGAAAACAGTAGAATGGGAGAGGAAGCCTCAAATCCTTAACACTGAAGGTCATTTAATATACAGTGAAAACAATAGAGATAAGCCTAGGTCTCAGGTGGCCTCTAACAGAAGACGAATATTTTACCTTGAAGCTAGAGATGGATGTACTTTTCCCGGCTTCCTTCAGTGTTTCATTCACCCAGCTGACAATAATGTCATCATTGACCTTCTGCCCACCACCAATTTCTTCAAGGATATTCAGTGTGTACCTGAATAAAATCAAGAATGATTTCTGGAGAGAAGTGGCTAAAGAATTCAACAGGGTGAAATTCTCTTTCTAGTTATATCATAGGAGATCCTCCAAACACCATTCCCTTGTAGGAAAAAATAACAAAACAGAATATGTAATAACATTAGTTCCTTTTAGAATAATTTAAAATGTAAATGTATGGTTGTTAGAATGGACTACAAAGGAAATACCTCCTTCTAAGCACTGTCTGTTGCTCTGGGCAGGGAGAGCAAGCAGAGGAGAAGAAAGGTGAAGAAAGAAAAAGGAAGTGAAGCATGTGATGTGTGTAAGAAATGACTCCATGTTAGAAAAGTCCCTGGAGCCAATGAAACAAAAGACAAATACAAAAGAATTTCTTATACCAGGTAAGTAGAAATGTCAGCCACACACTGACGGAAAGCAACCTCCAGCCCAAAGGTAAGAGTTGCTTTAGATACATATTGTTTTTAGAACTGGTGATCTTTTAGGGGAGACATTTATTAAGGTGACATTTATTAAGAAGATGCTTCAAGCTCTTAAAATTATATGGAGAGGGCAGAATCCCTAAATCTACTACTTTGGGAAAAGTAAGAAAACCCAGCATCGTGCCAGGGACAGGTTTGCAGACCCCAAAGTTCAGGCTTCCAGGAGGGGGTCATATTAGTCATGAAAGACTTCAGGGCTAGGATTACTTGCTGTCCTCAAGTTGAAACCCAGGAAGCTTGTGATGAGTCACTCCTGGAGGGGCCTAAATGAGAACACCCTCCACTTGGGTGGCATGGGATTTTGCATGACCCACTGTGTCTCTCCCTCCAACTGCTGCTTTGATACAAAGTACAATTTCTCCATGGTTTTCTATATGGATTTTTTTGAGTTGGACTCCATGAAAGAAGAGCAGTGTCCTGGTTAAAGCAGCTTTGGCCTCTACAACTTTTCTTCACCAGAAAATCACATTTATCAAACTGGCACTTACAGCCTCTCTGTGACACCCCCCAAGTTTCCCCAAATCGACAAACTCCTCCCCATTCTGTTTTTGTTCATCACAGAATTTCCCTTCTAAAGTATCATTCTGGTCATGTCATTTGTCAAACTTCTTAGTGTGGCACACAAACCTATTCACAAGTAGTTTACTCTCCTTTTTTAGCACATCTGTGATTTTCTTCTTCCCTCACTCATCCCCATCTCTCCTTCTCTCTCCCTTTCTTTTATTTCAACTGGACAGAACTATCAGCAAGTACCTGACCACACCATGCATCATCCTGCTTCCTGCTTCCTGGACTCAGCTATGCTTGTTGCCTGGGATGCCCTTTACCACTACTGAATTTCTCATCCTTTGAACCATTCTCAGCTCAGCTCAAGCATCACTTTTCCAAGCCATGCAAAGCACTAGTTATTATTATTACCCTTTCTTTAATCCTGTTTCTCAGAACTTTCAGTGGCAATAATGTTCATCATGTCCCCTTAGACAGGGTCCATGTACTCTGTGCACCATGTTGTTTTCAGGGAACAGCAGAGTACCGTGGGCATCTAATAAACAGAAGCAAAGAGTGGTGGGTGAAATAAATAGAGTGACTTTTTCCTGCTCTTCTTGTGGGAAAGCAAGAAGCCAATATAGATAAAAAATGCTTAGTTTGGGCCCAGTGAGGGGGGCCAAAGTCCCAGGCATATTCTCAAAATATTCCTAGTTTGAAAAAGATCTTGCCTACTGGGTGTGGTGTCACACATCTTTGATCCCAGCTAGTCAGGAGGCTGAAGCAGGAGGATCGAAAGTTCAAGTCTAGCCTGGGCAACTTAGTAAGACCTTGTCTCAAAAGAAAAAATTAAAAGGGTGGGAGAAGGGCTGGGATTGTGGCTCCGTGGTAGAGGCACTTGTCTCACATGCATGGGGCACTGGGTTCAAGCCTCAGCATCACATAAATAAATAAAATAAAGGTATTGTGTACATCTACATTTAAAAAATTTTAAAAAGTCGGGGTGGAGAAGTAGCTCAGTGGTGCAGCATTTGCCTTGTATGTGCAGAGCCCTGATTTAAATCTACAGGAAAAAAAAGAAAACAGCATTGCCTTTCGACTGATCATAAAGAGTGTGTTTGTGGCATAACTGTCCTCCTATTTCCTGATAGCTAGCATATGTGTTAAGTTATTAGCATTTACAAAACAATTAAGAATTTCTACTCAATGAGCTTCTCAATAAGAAACAGTAGGTCAGTGCTTGCTTCATTAATTTTTCTCTACATAGAATCTGGTGGAACAAACTAAATGTAATCTTCTAGCAGTTTCCCTTGTTCAGGACTTAATTCTCTTTCCCCTCATCTGGAATTTCAACCCTGACCTGCTGATACACTCAGGGAAACAAGAACCGAGTTTTCCACACATCTCTTGAGCTTAGGAACTAAATGGTACTGAAGAGAAGCCCACCTTTACACAAACATCTATCAGTGAAAATGAAAGGCCATCAAGGAACAGAGATCCTTATTGAGGGGCAGAGTATTGTGGAGGCCACTTATTGCATTTGGGGTTTAAAAACAGTCCTTCAAGGAGGTATAGAGCTCTGGTGACCACAAAACAGTCTTTGCCACCTCAAGTGAAATGCAGAGGTTTAAAATAGAATCCAATAGCCTCTTGTAAGTACAATGATAAAAACAAAGGGAGGAAAGCATAAAATTAGGCTGGAGTCTCGACCTTCGATAGTCCACTAAGCAATTACTCATTTAAATGTAGAATCAAAATGTAAGACAAGACAAATTTGGCCTGGGTCTACCTAGATTTTTCCTTGTGAGATAATTACCCTTGATTATCAAATGTGTCTGGGGGCAACTGTGCTATTAGACAGAACCCCACAGTCAAGATGTCAATAGCACTGCTGCTTGCAAAATGTGCTGTGCTGAAAAGCCTTTCATCAAAATGAAGGGGCATTAGGAGCCCAGCTCCAGCCAGGTCCTCATTCAACAAAAGAGGATTGATGAGGTGTGGATGTGAGGAGCCGGGGAGGATGTGATTATTACTTGCTTGATTTCCTGCCTGCCAACATTTGTTTTATTTATCTAACATTTGGCACAGAGGGACCAAGCTCGTGTTTTGTTTGTCAAGGACCTATGCTGACTTCGCCACACACAGCCTGTTTGTGGGGAGTTCGGCTTGGGTCTCGCCATCATTGCCATCTGCCGGTGGCCTGTTACAGGTTTTTGTTTCCAAATTTATACACACACTATTTGCCAGCTGTCCAATCTGAGAACAGTCTCTGTGCTGCTGAAGGGGAAAGGGAGGCTTCAGCACATATCTCTCAATCATTCTTAGGGGGAAGAAATGACATGCCGTTTGTTGCCCAAATAAATGACCAAATTAGCACATCTGTGCAATCCCATGAAATAAATTTCAGCTAGAAGTGGATATAAATTTAACAGATATGTTAATATGTGGCATGCAGAGGGGAAAAAAAAAGAAAAGCAAGAAAGAAAAAAAAGTCCTTTCTGGTTCTATTTTCATAATTGCCAATCACTCTTTTCCTTCAATAAGAATGAACTTCTCAGTTTCCTTTCTTAAATGTATAATTCTTATGTAGTAAATGCACCTGAGAAATATG
The DNA here is from genome assembly GCF_021218885.2 of Marmota monax. NCBI lineage: Eukaryota > Metazoa > Chordata > Mammalia > Rodentia > Sciuridae > Marmota > Marmota monax. Next base: position 20,659,872 of record NW_026693082.1, on the reverse strand, counting down.
ACTTATTATCCAGGTGAAGGCTACAGCAGCAGACTAGACCTTATCATATATGTAAATGAGCCCTAAAGTAGGGCTTTGGGCCATATTCTTATAAAACTTTAGAACAAAGGTCATATTACAAAGTGTTTTTCAGATATTATGAACTTTAAAACAGAATAGAGTTTATCATTAAAAAGACAATATTAAAGATTATTTTGTATTGTAACCCCCGAGTGAATTTAAATGTTACACCTAAAAAGACTTTCACTTAGGTGCTTAAAGCAATCAGTACCCAAAACTAGTTTATTAAAAATCAAAAACACATGTGAAAGACAATAAAACTAGTTTAGAGATCGTTTCTGGACATATCCTGGTGAGAAAGGCCCTTAGTAATTTTTAGTGATAGTCTAGAAATATTCAGTAAAATAGAAGAGTCAGTTGAAGTTTCTTTAACTCTAGAGTTTTCTGTGCAAAGGGGACCTTATAACATTTGCCCTCCATCATTAAGGAGACCCCTGTTTTGAAACGGGTAGCAGAGTCCTATACGTGGTAAAACAAATGTGAATTAGGTAATGAAACCTGTTATGGTCACTGCTGATTATTTTACATTATCTGGAAACAAAGGCACTGTCACATTGAGAACCATTCACAAATACTAGGATCTGTAGACAGTGGGACTAAAGTTTAAGCACCTTATGGACATGACAAACCTTGTCATTGCCATGACTTTGTTAGACAGAAGGTGATCTGATCCATGGCTGCTGGGACTTCCTTCCAAGTAGAAAAATAAATCAAGTCATGCTAACATAGGTTCTAGTTGAAAGATGTAAGACTCTGCCTGTCCAGAGCTATCAGTGTAGCAGGAAAGAGTGAAACATTTAAAAATAAACTGTTTCATACTTACACAGTTATCTAAAATTCTTCCCAGACTCATGATTTCATACCAAAAAGTTTATTTTTCTTATTATCTAGTTTATATATCTTATGCTATTTTATAATTATTTAACAAGGATTATCATTCTCACATTAGTCAAGTTTATATTCAGCTTAAAAGGTATCCAAAGTTCTATTAAATAATATGTCTATTAAAGAAATTTCACAGCGATAAACTTAGAGAACTTTAATATTGTCTATTAGAGGGACTTGTAAGAGTAAAAAGGTCAGACCTAAACACTTAATACACAATGAAAAGCATATGAAAAAATGTTGAGAGAGAGAGAGAGATATTACTAAATGTGAAGACATAGGAATACATATTATCTGCAATGAAAAAATAAAACATGGAAGACATAATTGAAGAGAAATAAGTTCAGGGACAACTTCAAATAAGTAAATATATATGGACTTGGAGTCTCCCCAAACAAGGTTACTGAATATAAAAGACGTATTTCAACAAATGAAAGCCAAAATTTTTCAAAATTTGATGGAAAGTTTAAACCCACAGATCAAATAAACTTAGCAAACCTCAAGCACAAGAAAGAATATTATACATCATAATTAAATGGTTTAAAACTTATAATAAGGAGAAATCTTAAAAATAGCCAGAAAAGAAAAGACATACGACATACAGAGGAACAAAGATAAGAAGGACAAGAGATTTCCTTTTTGCTGGAAATCATGGAGGCAAGAAGACAGTGAAGACTATTTAAAAGTACAGAAAAGAAAAGAAAACTGTATCAACCTAGATTCTACATTCAGAGAAAAATCTTTGAAAAATAAAAATGAAGTTGAGACTTTTTCTCACATGTACAAGTTGAAAGAATTTATCAAGGGTGGATGATGGGAAAGGCAGCGGAGCACAACGGACACTAGTATGGCAATTTGTAAATCAATGGATGTGTAACTGATGTGAATCTGCAATCTGTGTATGGGGTGAAGGTGGGAGTTCATAACCCACTAGAATCAAAGTGTGGAATATGATATGTCAAGAAATTTGTAATGTTTTGAACAACCCACAATAAAAAATTAAAAAAAAAAAAAAAAAAAAAAAAAAAAAAAGAATTTATCATCAGCAGTCCAGTGCTATTAGAAAAGTTTCAAATAGAAGAAAATATACTAGGTGGAAATCTGGATCTACACAATGGACGAAAGAACATAAGAAATAATAAATGTGTAGGTAAATACGCTAACTTCCCGCTTGTTTTTAAATCCCCTTCAGGGGTAATTGTTACTTGCGCAAACCAGTAAAAAGTAAAAGGACTGAAAAAGATATGCCTTGCTAACATCGAATCAAGAGAAATAGTAGTAGCTCTATTAATATTAGAAAAAGTAAATTTCAGAGAAAAGAATATCACTAGGCATAAAAAGTGTCACTCTATGACTCACTAAGACAAAACAATAATCTAAAATGTTTATGAACCTAATAACAGATTTTTACAGCATTGGAAACAAAAACTGATTGAACTGAAGAAAGAAAAAAAATTTCAGGAAAATAAAAAATACTTGTTTGGTTTTTATGCTTAGCTTAAAACATAGTTTAAACTGAATTAAATCACAGTCCTAAAAATTTCCTAGTAAATTTCCAGGTAAATAATCTGTTCAATAAAAAGTTATTCTCATGAGTCACATTACCTTCTCATTAGCTGCCAAACCAAGGCCAGTGTTAAAGTCCTGTTTCCTTCATTAAGATCTTGTCCACCAATGCCAACCAGAGAAAACTTAGCTTGATTCTTCCCCAATTCCACCGCATAATTACAATTCTCAAGCTATTGAAGAGCAAGGAAGAAAATATTTAATATCATCACCTTGATTATGATGAATACCAGATAAAATAAGAAAAATAAAGACACAAATGAAATAAATAAGATCAGACTCAATGATTCCTCAAGTCTCGAGTGGTTCTAAATTTCTAGGATTCTAAACAAGTTAAAGAATTTTCCATCTTTTCTTATTTAGAAACACTTCATTTCCACCAAAAATATTCGCAGGATACTTTTAAGTGAAAAACTAAAATTAATTATTATGAACATTTTGTGGCCATATATATATATATATTTTTTTTTCTTGGTACCAGGGGTTGAACTCAGGGGCACTTGGCCACTGAGTCACATCCCTAGCCCTATTTTATATTTTATTTAGAGACAGGGTCTCACTGAGTTGCTTAGGGCCTCGCTTTTGCTGAGGCTGGCTTTGAACTCACAATCCTCCTGCCTCAGCCTCCTGAACTGCTGGGATTACAGGTGTGCACCACTGCACCTGGCCATAATATTTTTAAAATAGGTAAATTCAGACTTGGAAAATCTGGATTCTCCATCCTGTGTTCATATAGTAGATAGACATGTAGGGCAAATATTCCTGTAGCTACCCATGGTTTATTAAGAGTCATCAAGAGGAGAAATGGTAAGACATGGTTCTGCCAACCCTGTTGTTACAAAATAACGTTCCCACTGTGTTGACAGTAGACAAACTATTTGTACTAGTCAAGCTGTCAGTACAAAGCTCCAATTTTTTAGAAAATTAGAATGAGGATCCTGCTGGGGAAGAAAACCCTGTGGCTCTGCTTGCTCTAATTATCTTAATTAGAATTTTTACATGATAATGTTTAAAGACATCCAACATAGAATTATAAATAAGTCATCAACTGAAATAATGGACTTGCTTTAATAAAACTATTCAAATTTCTGATTGCTGTGGTATAATTTAATCCCTGGATAAACATTACTTATCTAAGTTTGGCATTCTGATAAAGTATTCACAAAGAGCGTATGCAGACTTATGACTTTGTCTGCCTACAGGAATATCAGAACGGTCATTGTTTACCTTCTTCATGTTGCCCCCCAGTTTGGGGTATGGTGGTTTGTTTACTCTGTTCCAGTCAACAGGGACTTTAATCTTTTCATAGAGCTGGAAGATGACCAGGGCATCTGATAAGTCACTGAATAAAACAAACACAGAAGGAGAATGCTTAGATATCCAACATTTTATTCAGGGCCTACACTGGGCCAGGTATTTCCCTATATCTTAGCTCCAGGAACATTCACAATAATCCTGTGATACCCAAAGGACTTAAAAACAGCATACTACAGGGACACAGCCACATCAATGTTTATAGCAGCACAATTCACAATAGCTAAACTGTGGAGCCAACCTAGATGCCCTTCAATAGATGAATGGATTTTTTAAATGTGGCATATATACACAATGGGATATTACTCAGCAATAAAAGAGAATAAAATCATGGAATCTGCAGGTAAATGGATAGAGTTGGAGAAGATAATGCTAAGTGAAGTTAGCCAATCCCCAAAAATACAAATGCTGAATATTTTCATTGATATAAGGAGGCTGATTCATAGTGGGATAGGGAGAAAGACCATGGGAGGAATAGATGAACTCTAGATTGGCCAGAGGGGTGGGAAGGGAAGGGAGGGGGCATGTGGTAATTAATGATGGTGGAATGTGATGATCATTATTTTCCAAAGTACATGTATGGAGACACTAATTAAAGTCCCTGTTGACTAATTGGTGGGAATATACTTTGTATACAATCAGAGATATGAAAAATTGTGCTCTATATATGTAATAAGAATTATAATGCATTCTGCTGTCATATATAAAATAAATAAATAAACCAAAAATTTTTAAAAATGAAGAAAAAAGAGTAACTCCATCTTTAGAGGTGAAAAAAGTGTCACTCAGAGAAACTGAGTCCTGTCCCCAGGTGCGACCAGCTGTGCCCCTTCAGCAGACATGCACGCTGCCTCCAGGAAGATAAGCAAGGCTTAACAAACAGCACAGGAGATTCTTAACTGCAAACCTAGTCCTCATTGCTTTGCCTGATGGTGAGAAGAACAGGCTTTGACACACAGTAAATCTGTCTTGCTGAGATATGATTCTTCTACTAAACACACCGTAAGGTTGGTGCACAGAGGTGAGTTTCTCAGCTGAACACCCAACATCTGCAGCTCATTATGGCACTCCCCACCTCCTTATCCAGGTTCATGCATTCTGTGAAAAGAATGTGCACCATAGTGGAACTGGAACCCTGTTTTCTTCACGGTCTCTACATCTCACATTAGGGATGAGTTCCCAAACATTCTTACCTGTATAAATGATTGACACGAGGGTTAACACCCAGGGAGTTCATCCAGTTTCTAAATGTCCGCTCTTCCCTGGTCTCACCTAGATTAATGAAGACTTATTATCTTTATGCCCGTCAGCCATTTTTATTATCCAAGTTTAACCAATAAAAACTGAAGGTAGACTAAAAAATAAAATAGACCCTATTGGATTTGGATGAGCTTTCCTATTTTGTGTTAATTTCTCCCTATTTCAATTCAATAAGAATTTTCATTGCACCTATTAGTGGTGTGCAAGATTCTGTGTAGGGTAACTATTCTGAGTTGGCCCATGAAGACTTGACATTCTTGTAGGAAAAACAAGATTCTTGGCCATTAAACAGAGAGTTATAAAACTCACACAGGAGGCAGGTGTATTTGCTCTTTGGGTTGAGATGTGGCAAAAATAGTATGGGCTAAATTTAGAGGGGTGAAATTTGAGTTTTACTTTCTGGGTTAGTAAAAGAGAGTAATGAGTTAACAGCAGAGCATTTGGGGGATGGTAAGAGGTGGAAGTAGGAATGAGTATAAATATGAACATAACGGGAGCAATAGACAAGGTCTCTGTTGAGAATGGGCATGATTTGTTGGGGGTCTGTGAAGTACCAGCACACAGAGACAAGGCTGTCTAAATGCTGGAACCAGAATTGGAGATCTCTGAATGCCAGGCAGCAGATTTGGGTTGATATATTAGACAGTGTCAGTCATTATGGGCTCTTTTTAAAATTACTATAATACATTCTCAAGCGAGGCAGAGATATAATGAAATCTGTGCTGGATTGTGCCTGGCAGCAGTGTGCAGAATTACTGAGAGGTGATATGCATTTAAATTACATATGCAGAGGGAACAGTGTTTGGCACTAGTGTGTGAGGCACATTCAAGTGTTTGATGAATGGCTGAATTGAGTGCCCTAAGTTCTATTAAAATAATTGGTGTATGAGGTAATATTTGTCCAAAAGAACAGAAAGGAAAAATAACAATCTAGAAGGTATTCCAAATGAAGAATTGTTGGTATTTGTTGACTTAATAGATTTAGGGATAAAGGAGATGAAGATATCATAGTGGAACCCAAGGTCTTCAGTTTCAGAGACTAATGAAAAACAAATGGTATGACTAATAGAAATGGAGAATTTTTAAAGATGGAAACAGATGGGATGGGAGGTGGGGTGGAAAGGCAATGGGGGAGGGGACAGGAGAAGGGATGGTTTGTTTTGTATACGATTCATGTCAAAAGATAGTGAGGGTCCCAGATAGTGAAATCCTAGGGGCAGCTGGAAATGGGTGATTGGTGGGCTTTATATATAGACTTGAGATCAACAAATATGTAGACTCCTGACCATGGGATAACAAATGGTGCAAACACAGCAGTATTAGATACGGACTCTTTCCAGCTAGGGGAGCGCACTGTGGAAAAGGATCCACCAATACTTTAAATCTGTATTGCCTTGCTTGGTGACATTCATTTAATATTAATTTTGACTTTATTTTTTGTTTCAAGGGGCTAGGTCATGATATAAAAAATAAGGATAAGTAAACATCTCTGGCACTTTAAAAAATATATATATATATATTTTTAGTTGTAGTTGGACATAATACCTTTATTTTATTTATTTATTTTTATGTGAGAATTGAACCCAGCGCCTTGCATGTGCTAGGCGAGTGCTCTACTGCTGAACCACAACCCCAGCCCCATCTCTGGCACTTTTAGCTGGTAGAAGTTAACTAAAACCATGTGCTTTTTGTCCAATCTTAGGATACTAAACCTGCAAGATACAACTGTCAGGATTCTGCCCCAAACTACTGTTCTGTGCTGCTAATAATCCAAATAAAAGAAATAAAATGAAAACAGAAAGCTTATCCTGATATAAATTAAATATCATTTTTATATATTTGAGTGGTAGCTATTTCTTGTTTCTAGGAATTAACATAGTCTATTAAGAACATAAATTAGGTTTTTGGAGCTCAGGATTGATTTCATCCAATAGTTAAATGCATTGTCTTCCCTGAAACACTTAATTCTGATAATGGATGAAACCTGAATATAATGGATGTGAAATGATCGTATTTGATTATTCCTGCTTGGCTATAATTGACTTGATTAATTTATTCTATTTGATGTAATCAGATAATTGGTGTGCTGTTTGCAGGAGGGGGGGATTTTTTATCTTCTTCAGAGGTGATTCTGAGTTGCCACTGCATTAGATTCGGGAGCATTTCTCCAAATATCTTAAGCAACTGGTTTATAGTTACCTTCCAGAGCACCCCAGTCGATGTCCTGGTTCTCTGGCTTGTGCAAGGCAGGGTATCTATTAAAGAGGTTGGCTATAAAGGCCAAGTTCAACTTGGGGTTCCCTCGGACAACATCTGTGGCTGTGACAAACTGCCGGCAGCCCAGCCTTTCTGCTTGCTGCAGCATGCATTCTGCCCTCTGGATGTCATCCTTCTCCTGCAATGAAAAAGGACATCTCAAGACTGGGTCAAGACTCCCCATGCACAATGTGGATGTGTATAAGGTGAAAAAGAAATGGGAATTCCACTGAAAATCCTTAATGTGTCTCCAATAGATGCACAGCAACAATACATTATTACTTACATGTACCTGCACTCAAATCAGAAAGTCCCAAGTAAAAAGAATCTCAGAAATAGGCAATTGAGACTTCTCATCTCTATCTAGAGCCATTTCAGATGAATGGTAGGTTGCTCTGTTTTTAAAGAAATTCAGTGGATTTTTGAAATCTTACTGTTTGAGTTTATCTTAATTATTTTAAGTCATCAAGCTTCCTTTTTATTATATTCTGGCATAGACTTCTTGAGTTTTTGTCTATTTATAAAGTTTATTAAATAATAATTTATATTCCTGTTTCTAATTCATAATAGATATTTACATCTGTCAATAAGAATACCTGATTTCCCACACTGAGTTGGTATACCCAAACAAAATAAATATCAGCTAATAAGAGTGAACTGTATATTATCACTGAAAAATTTAGGACATCTGTTTGGCTCTTGAAGATTGAGAACCACTAATTTCACATGCCCAAATAACTGTAGAGCATCCTCAGTTATTTGTAAGCAGTCTTAAGGCTAAAATTTTTTGAAATATGGTCTACTTCTCATAAACTCTAAGAAAGCACCAATTTTTAGAAACAGAACTTTTGAATTATTTCTTAGGTTGAGGACAATAGCCTTCTGTGAGTTTTACTTCTTATTTGCTTTTACTTTATTTCTCATTCAGGAATGAGTTGACTTTGATATTAATTCATTGGATTTAATTCCAGTGATATCAAACAAAGCCCACAAATGGACAAGGCTACTTCTCAAGATCAGTAGTATTAAAAGTGGTGGCAAAACTGAAGGACTTGCTCCTAATCATTACCCCATGGACCTAGGCATTGAAACACCACACTGCACCCCACACTTGTTATACTTATGTGTCAATGGAAAATAAAATAAAACTAAATGGGTGGGGGGAGCTAACATTTTAACATGCAGAACTGTGTTGGTATTTAAAGCCTGTGGGATGAAGGACATATAAAGAAATCCAGCATTTCATTAACATTTGTTTCTTTCTTTAATGTTTTATTTGTAAATTCAGTTTTCCACAATTATTATTGAAAACTGTCGACAGTTTTTAATAGTTTAATAAGGATTTAAGCAGGACTCCAGAGAAGGGGTCATGCAGAGAGCAATGGAGTAACCAAGGTAAACACAGTGTCTGTTGTCTTACCCTTAGTCCTGACATGTCAATAACGACAGCAGGGATACCTTCTTCATCTCCTTTGGGAGCCACCTGCTCAAGCAGGTGGTAATAAGCTTTTGAATCCTGTGAAAAATTAAGAAATTATGGTATCAAAACAGCACAGCTAATTACATACTTAGCTCTACAATGATTTCCCCAAAGCAAACATTTTATTTCTTATTATACTGTCATTCAAGAATGTCACTTAATTACCAAAGCTAGAAACATTCACTAATTTGAATATTTTATTTGGTTGCATATTGCATTTGCTTTTCTTTTTAAAGGAGTATAACAATTAAAAATACAGGACATACACAAAAGGCAACCCAAAGGAGCAGATTTTTTGTGGTCATCCATAGGGGAGAAAAACAACTTATTTATGCATATTAAATTGTATACAGGAAAATATATATACCTTTATATTGCTGTAGAAGTCAGTCAGCTAAGGTTTAATTAAAAAAAAAGTGACAGAAAAAGGAAGCAGAAGTTTAAAGCAGAGTTTAAAAATACATTTAAATGGACAATCAGCAAAAGAAAAATAAAGATTTCAAAGACAGAAGGTTGAAGCATTAACAAGAAGTCTTTTTTGTAAAAGGAGAAATATTATAAAAACAAGTAAATTCAGTGTTTCTCTAGAAACTAGAAAAATGGTTAAATTTAGTTATAACAGATGGCATATAGGTAATAAATTCTCAAGTTTTCTTAGATTCTGGAATATGCTTATTGACACAGAATTCTCAGAATCACAGTCTTAAAAATACAAATTTATTCTCAGTCAATGAAATCATACAGAATTTCAAGTAATAAAATCATTTAATAGCATCTTAATTTTTCTTAAAGACTGGAAAACCAGCTGCTAAACATTTTGAAAACTGGGTGGGTCTGGGCAGAGCAGATGTATGCTCACCACGTAGACATTAGAAAAGTGAGAACGGGAAGACGGGAGCCACTGATGTTGCACCTGGGGAAACGGTTTTCATCTCCTTTCTTTCTACCTTCCCTTCCTCTTATTTTTCTCTATTTTGAAGTCAGTGAAAGTTCCATGCAGGTGGTAGGCACCCCTACAAACTGCCTGCCAGATGTTACATCTTTTTCACTTTGCCTTTCTCACTCCCCTACTCTGTTCTTGCTAATTTTATGTAATTTAAAGACACCTCCTGAAGCTGCTGGCTCCTCAGACACACCCTGCAGCACAGGCCTCTGCTGCTCCCTGGGCACAACCCTGTAAGTGCTCAGCCTGCCAGTTCCTGTCTCAGACAGACACTTCCCAAAGTTCAAAATGGTTATTTTTCTGAAGAGCACAGCTTTTTTTTTTTTTTTTTTTTTTTTGCTAGGAAATCTGGTAAATTTATGGCTGCAATGAAGCAGCCTAACTTTGCTTGAAATGTTTTGCAACCATCAAAGGGCTTCACTATTGATCACAAAGAGAGCTGAGGTCCAGTGCCTGCTAAACCCCATTTCGGTGGCTATTGCTAGAAGAATGTTGATAGTCAGTGGAAGTTATAAGGTTAGAAGAGTGAACTGGGCTTAAATCCTAAGGAATGAGGACCTTTCCACCCACAAAGCTTTGCACTAGTCCTGTGTCTGGTGGACCCTGAGTGCCCGGCACCATTGAGTTTTTGTGGTGAAGCAGCCGGAACCTGTAACTGAAGAATTATAGGCCTGGTGGACTCTTGGCAGGTCACATTACCTTTCCTTTGCTCTCTGTTTGGAGGAAACTTCTTTAATTTTTGAGAAAGTGGATACTGAAATACCTCCTTGTGTTGCGTCTCAGCATCTCACACCAGTTCTTATGGGAGTTGCTTTCTGCTCATCCTGAAATGCTCCTTAAGTGCGTCCTACCTTGGTCCCTTTGTCATCGCCGCCAACAGCTGACTGTTCTCACCTGGTCATGGAACTTCGTAAACTTGCACACCTCCCCAGCCTTTCCCCTTGAGGACTCCTTATCTCAGTTCCCTTATTTGTAAAATGAGAGAATAATAATCTTGATCTCAGGGCTAGTGGTGAGGATTAAGTGAGTCAAGGCATGCACACAGCAGTTAGACCCATGCCTGGTGTGTAGGAGACACCATGTTTGCTACTAGTAGTCGAATGAGAAGAGTCAACCTGGTGTAATGTTAAAGGGAACCCCCCTCAGGTGCTCCCGTTTATGACACCAGAGCCATTTTAGAGTCCTGTGTATACTCTCTTTACCTAAAAAAGGGTCTCATCTCTTGCCTGGCACTCTCCTACCCTTGTCCCTCTACTTTCTGATACTGAAACTCCAAGCCAGACTCATCTTCCTTGCATACTATGCCAGGATTCTGGATAGATGTGAGTGTGGCCCAGAATTAGAGATGCCCTCTGAAGGACAGTGAGTGGCTCCAAAAAAGGACCAGATGAACCTTAGAGTTCTGAAGACAGGAGGCCCAGCATCTGTCTCTCCTCCACCGATGCCCAAAACTCCCTTTACTGCAGGAGTTAGTGATGCTCAGATAACACTGCCCCTACCTTGATGTCAGTGCTGAAGTTGCTGATTTTATTGCAGCCTGCATTTTCCAGGTGGTAATTAGCCCACCTCAGAAGGAGATCTTCAGGGGAGAGCTTCATCAAATCTTCCAGGCTCTCCCCTTCTCTCAAAAGAGCAATCAGGGCTGAAAAAGCACACACACACAAATGAACAAAAATAAATACATGGCATGTTTAAGGGGATTCATTGTAATTCTCATGGATCCCTGCTGGAAAGTCAGAGAGCTGCATTATCTTTCTGGTGCACAGGTTCTTACAGCCTCTCTCATTGAATAAATACTATTATGTCTCAAAGGAGGTGTGTGCTATTGCAGCTTACTCATTATCCCCATTTTTCATGTGGAGAAGACAAGGCACCAGAGAATCTCAATGCTACATCTGAGAACACAGGGGCAGAGTCACAAAAATAACCAAGAACATTGGCTTGGGATGCTCGGCTGCCTCTATCAGACCACATTTCACCATTTGACAACCATTTTGCTTTTAAGAGATCAATTTTGTGATAATGACAATCAATGTTCTCCTGTCTATCACCATAAGAATTTTGTATTTCAAATGTTTACCTGCATAATTATAGCAATCTGACAATGTAATCAATTCTCCTCTGTTTCCCCAGATGAATAAATCGTTTTTGCTCAATTAGGTTTAAATTTAGCTGATTTGAACTTGAAAAATCAATATTCTTTCTCATGGGTTTTAATATTTCTATCTGCTTTTTTTGTCTCTTTACATTATGTCTAATATATTGGTTTCAGGGTGATTTCTCAGGGTTCTTTATTGGTTATTTTGATTTACACAAAATGATTAAAAAATTCTTTACAACTGAAGATTAGAATTTGGGTATGGAATTCATATTGTTTGGATCTGAACCTGAAAACTTAAGTGTAATGTTGTGATTAGTATGATACCTGTCAAGGTCTATCTCTGTCTAAGCAACTGGGCTGTCACTGTTTAAATGCAGACAGGAGGGTGAGAGAATAAGATTGGCAGCTGCATATTTAGTTCAGAATTTCAAAAATCCAAGTGCAATTTTTTCTAGTCTTTTTCTAATTTTTCTAACTCTTGTATATATTTAAGGTAAACAGCATGATGCTTTGATAAACTCATCCTGCTACACATAGTGAAGTGATTCATATAGTCAAGCAAATATCAAAACCTGTCAACATTATGAGTGTTTATTTTTCCTTTTCTTTTGGTGGTAAGAGTACCTAAAATCTACTTTTCTGGCAAATTACCAATACATGACACATATTATTAACCATAATCCTTATGTTTTACATCAGATCTCTGGATTTATTCATCCTACAAAAATGCAATTTTGTACCAATGGCCCACAACTTTCCTCTACAGTCTTGATAAGAAGCAGACCAAGTTTCTCCCAATCTGGTGCATATACTCAAGTATATGAATGTGATTTGCTTCACAAAATGTAAGTTAAAGCTTAGTAATATTTGTCATGAAGAATCTAAAGGCAAAGTGAGCTCTCAAAAAAAGCTCTTGAGGTTGAAGTTGCAGACAGTGAGACTGTGCTCTCTGCTCTAAACAAGCAACATTATTAGTCTGTGGTCTTAAAAAGCTTTTGTTCTGTCATTTTAAAAAGTCTGGGTTATTATGGATAGAATCTGTTACATTAATACCATGGACTCAATATAACTGTATAGTTTTCTAAACTTGAGAATTCCTGATCTCATCCTCTGATAGTCCCTGACATGGGCATTAATGGAACTAGGTCACCCACAGCCTTAGGGGTTTGGGTCCTACCTTCATTTCTGCTGAGTTCAATGTCAGCAAACAACCCAATCTTGATGACTTGCCACAGAAGTCCAAGGACCAGATAGGGTTTCCCCTCCTTCAGGTCCTCAGCCCCTATGTTAACCACATGGCACCCAATGGCTGAGGCAGAGTTCAGAGCCAAGTTCAAATTTTCCTAAGGGAGAAAAAAAATGCAAGTTTGGTTCTTTTGCTTTGTAGATGCTAAGTTTGACAACAAACAACAACATTTTTCTTCTAGAATGTTCACAGGCCTAGATGCATGGTCTTTACTAATTTTAACACTGAGGAAGTGCAGTGAATAATGATAAGAAGGAAAAATACAGTAATCCAGACACCGAGCTTATGCAGTGGCCTATTCTGTCAAACCAGCACCCCAAATGCAAGGCCCATGCTGGTCAGCAGGAAATTAATGAGTCTTATACTTCATCTTGCCCTGCAATGAAGCCTACACACTCAGCATCTACTGGCCAGAAACAAAAGGGCACCTTTGGGGGAAGTCCCTGTCCTGCCACTAGCTATCATTAATGAGACATTTATTGTCATAAATACGGTCATAAAAGAGACCAACACACTAGCTTTTCGACTTGCAGACTGTGTATTACAGGAATAAATGAAAAAGACACAAATCAAATTCCAGAAAGAGATGGAAGGTTTTTTAAGAAGACAACTTACTGAGCATTCATAATAACTAGGGAAACTGAGCACACACATGCACGCGTGTGTGAATGTAGAGCATATGTGGCTATGACTAATGATGATGCATGTAATGGAACTCACATGCATTTGGAATAGCATCAATGACATTTTCAGGCTGGAGTCTACTATCCTTGGGTCCATACCAATGTCAGAAATGTATAAAAGTTGTTTTTATGATAAATTAAAAGCACCAGGGTTCTTATCCTAGTGCTCAAATGATGAATTAAAAAAAAAAGTTTCTACTTATGGCCAAGATTATGAAAACATTTAACATTAAGTGCATTTCTATGCTTAATCATGAGTCTCAATTTGGTCACCACTTCCATTTAAAAAGAACACAGGGTTTGGGTTACACCCAAATAGGAGATAATGTATCATTTATGAGTTAAGAAGTAAGAAGACATGGTTTCTAAGCAAGAGAATTGCAATAATGTTAAATGATTGGAACATAAGAGAGGACCTGCTGGTGACAGTTCCAGTTAAACTGAAGGAATAAAAGCAAGTTGTATTTATTATACTGGTGGCTGTGGCAGCATCACGTGAAGGTTGTTGGAAAACTTCCCATTTTTCACTCCCTCACTTCCTAGAAAGGCTTATTATCTCTTCAGTTAAATGCTATGGATTTGGCATCAACTCCAAGATAAATTACCAGGGGGAGTGTGAGTTAAAACTTTAGCCAATGTGAATTTGACTCCTAATTGGCCCAAACAAACATACAATCCCCCGCCAGCTACCAACACTGCACCACCTTCTCTCCCACCTACTATACTGATAAAGGAAAAGACAGAGATGTATTCATCTACCTCCATTAGTTATGGCAAATCACCAGTCCAAAGCCTAGGTTTGGGGAATAGTGTTTGAACTCCTGCAAAAACACGACTTAGTTCAATGGTGTTCTTTCTTTCCAAACCCATCCTGTACTAAGTAATGGTGGAGACATACCTGAATGGTGAAAGGGGTCAGTTTCTTTTTGTTGATTGTTCTTTCATCGATTGTGTCTGGCACTGATAGGTTGATCATTTTACTGAAAGGGAAACAATTAAATTAAAGAAAGCAGATTTCTGCATAACAAAGCCTGGTAACATTGAATTTAAATTCCAGCAGCATCATAATTGAACACAACACAATCTGTGTACTCCATATTTCGATATAAAAATCAGCTGTGCCATTTTGATAAGACTCAAACTCTCTGTGGGAAAGGCTACTGTTCCCGAAGCCATCTTATTTTAGTGAGGCGAGTTATGAGGATTCCACTTCTTATCCACATACCCCAACAGCTACAAAAATTACTCTGGCTCCCATAGCACATTAGAAAATTCCAGGTGGAAGACCAAAGCAAATACCCCATGAGTACTTCTGCTTTCTTAGCCATGAAAATTGTTCCCACTACATAAAAGACTATCAATACACTTCTGAGTTTATATAATGCCTACATTTCTATTTGAATCAGATCAATACCTTAATAATTATATGATGAATGACTCTTTCATATCCTTTTATAGTAATTATTTAATTAGTGAATTCTAAACTTCCCCCACTTAATAAGTAAATAATACATTGATCGATCGGACATCCAAAGCTTGCAATCATTGATATTAAAAAAAACCTGATTTTATCCAAGTTAGTATACATTTAGTCTTCAATTGCCCTCCCCCCCAAAAAAAAATTCCTTTAGGTCATCTCCATCTTATTTAAAGAAAGGAAGTGAAAACAAATATCCAAAAGGAACAATACCACAGATTTTAAAAAGTGGTAAATGCAACTATGACTACTTCTTTCTTAATGAGAAATCAGCATTAACATATTTTCCTACAATTTTTTCTTTTGGCACTGGGGATTAAACCTAGGGGTGCTTAATTACTGAGCCACATCCCCAGCCCTTTTTTATAATTTATTTAGAGACAGGGTCTTGCTGTTTTGCTTAGGGCCTCACTAAGTTCCTGAGGCCGTCTTTGAACTCACAATCCTCCTGCCTCAGCCTCCTGAGGTGCTGGGATTAAGGCCTGTGCCACCACGCCCAGCTTTTCCTACAATTTTTAAGCAACTAGTGGTTTTTGTATGTGTAGCTAATTTTTAGTGATATATTTCCATAACATGGAATAATAATATATTTTATATATATACATATATATGTTGAGTGTGTGTGGGCATGCTTATGTATATGTATATTTAAATAAAAGGTTCTATGCTACAAATTAAGTGAAACATATTCCTAACTCATCATTTCAGAAATGAAAATCTAGTAGTAAACAAGTGAAGCTCTGGGAGATAGTGAAGGGGAGTGACTGACACAAACAAGATTCTCTTTCCTTTAAAAGCTTTTAGTCCAATTACAGAGACAAAATGCACGGATATGAAAAGTTGCATAATACTCTAAAAGCAGAACATTTTAATAGTTCCCAAAGTATTATAAGTAATATGTCCTCTGTTCAGTAAAGGAAGAAATCACTGGGGGATGGGATAGGCCAGAAAATGCCAGGGCCTATGGATTTGCACAGGAGGAGGGGCCAGGAAAGGGCGCTCTTAAAAGGAAAATGGAAGGCAAAGCGTAGTTACAGGTTACAAGCTGGGTGCATGGGGTGGGGGACCCACAGGGCGTGTCTGCTGATTTCCTTAGTCATTCATGCAGTTGCCTGTGCAGCCCTCAACCTGGGCTGGGTACCCATACGCCCTGGGGGCTGGGGAGGTAAAGTAGGAGAGTGAAGGAATGCCATGGGGTGCCTTGGGTGCCAACCTAAGAAGGCAGACTTGATCCTGCAGGCTAGGATTTAAAACTTTTTTTAAAAAATTTCACTTTTAGCAGTGGAATCCTTAAAATTTAATCTCATGATAAAATCTAATAAAATACCCAAAGCACAATTGCTTTGGGTGAAGCACAGGAGAGAGGCTCAGGGTCTTGCCCACCCATCCTTTCCATCACTCCTGAGCTCACCACATAATGAGTATCTCCAGCTACTCACTAACACTCAGTCTGCAATGACAGAGCAGCTGCTGAGAACTATAGAGTCAGTTTCAAAGACACCATCCTAGCTGGGCAAGGTGGCACATGCCTGTAATCCCAGCTGCTCAGAAGGCTGAGGCAGGAGGATCCCAAGTTGGAGGCTGTCCTCAGAAACTTAGTAAGACCCTGTCTCAAAATAAAATAAAGGGCTAGGGATGTAGCTCAGTAGTAGAGTGTTTGCCTAGCATGCACAAGACCCTGGATTCTAGTACCCCACCCTCAAATACCCATCCTGAACTGACCACCCTATTCAGAGCTCTCTTGTGGAGAGAATACATCCCCCTTTCCCAGGTGCCCTGTGTCCTGAGTATTTGTGTATACCACTTAAAAGCCTCTTTGCTTAAGGAATACAGTGTGTATTGGATTGTTTCCATTACCTTCCTGCTATTCTTAAGACTATCTGCTCTCACATTAGGCCATGCTCAGTTGAAATAAAATGGCACATATTCTAAAAATAGCCACCTTTCACCTTGCCTGTCTCTCCCCTCCCCCTGCTTTGTTTATGCTTAGCTCTATATTGTGCATCCTTCCTCTCCATCCAAGAAATAAAGTTTTTTTTTTTTTTTTTTTTTCATTATAAATTGCTTCTGAAATCGTTTGCTCTCCTGGATCCAGTCAAATTAAAAAGTCCATAAAAGTATACCCATCACAGCTGAGCACCAAAGGAAGTGGCCCAAGATAAACACTTTTAATTGTGACATTCCAGAAAATGGGCAATTCTTTGGAAACCAAGAGGAAGTTTATTTACCAAAGGACAATGCCGTCCCCAACAGCACTAAAGAGATCATTGGTGTTTGGATTCATCGGGATGACATGGCGACAGTCGGGATCATTTTCTAGGGCTTTGTTTATCCAGTTGACAAACGCATACTTTTCTTCCTCTACAAGTAAAAGATTAAAATAACTTATTTGCAATGTGAAGATGTGATATAAATCAGATTATCCACATGGATATCAGATTCTCATGCTCAGGAGGGACATTACAAGGTTATTCAGTTCATTATCTTATTGTCTTATATTTGTTGACATTTAAAAATCTCCAGTCACTTGGAACAGAACCTGTGTTCACTCCAATTATAAAACATATAGCAAGCAGATTTAGAACAAAACAAAACATGCATATATATTTAGAAACAAATATATACATGTATTTATATATATATGTAAATGCATTAAACTAATAAAAATATTTATATAGGTATAATTTAAGTATAGATACATAGGTATAATTTAAATACAGTCTAATTCTTATAGGATAAAACTTGGGGTCTGCTTGTAGCCCTGCTAATTTAAGTGCTGGACAATCGTGAACAGTATCTCTGAGCTTCTTTGTTTTTTAAATTTGTTCTAATTAAACATGATAGTAGAACATATTTTGATATTTTGATATATTATACATATATGGATTGTCTGGTTGTACATGATGTAGAATGTCATCATGGTCATGTAATGACTGGTCATGTAATCATATATGCACATGGGATAGTAATGTCCAATTCATTCTACTAACCTTCCTATTTCCAGTCCCCTCGTTCCTCCCTTCCCTTCATTTCCCTTTTTCTAATCCAAAGTACTTCTAATCTTCCCCAACTCCTACCCCTTATTGTGAAATTAGCATTTACATATCAGAGAAAACATTCAGCCTTTGATTTTTGGGATTGGCTCATTTAATTTAGCATGATATTCTCCAGTTCCATCCATTTACTGGCAAATGTGATAATTTCATTTTTTTTAATGGATGAGTAATATTTCATTGTGTATATGTACCACATTTTCTTTATCCATTCATCTGTTGAAGGACACTTAGGTTGGTTCCATAGTTTAGCTATTGTGAATTGAGCTCTATAAACACTAATGTGGCCACGTCACTATAGTATGCTGATTTTAAGTCCTTTGGGTATAAACCAAGGAGTGGGATAACTAGGTTAAATGGTGGATCCATTCCAAGTTTTCTCTGTGGTTGCACCAGAGTGGTTGCACCAATTTGCAGTCCTATTAGAAATGTATGAGTGTACCTTTTTCCCCATGTCCTCGCCAACATTTATTATTGCTTGTATTCTTGATAATTGCCATTCTGACTGGAGTGAGATGAAATCTAAATATAGTTTTAATTTGCATTTCTCTAATTGCTAGAGGTGTGGAACATTTTTTTCATATATTTATTGACAGATCATATTTCTTCTTTGTGAAGTGTCTTTTCTTTGTGCAATTATAGTAAACTGCTATGACATGAAATCATTTGTGATCTAATCTAATCTTTCCTTCCTATCAGCAAAGCTGCTATGAGTTGATCTTAGAAGTTTTAGTAAAACCTCAAGTTATGCCTTATACTATGTACTTATACTATGAACTTCCCAAATCGTGTGTCATTAAAAGCAAGTGTCTCCATGTATTATAACTCATTGTTTCATTATAAGGATAGTTCCTTAAATTAGTGAATTTTTCTTCTTCCTCTTTACTTTTTACATGTCAAAAGTGAATCTTTTAGTGTAATTGTACTTTTTGGAATATAATGAAGAATTTTAATGGAGAATGACTTTGAAAACATTCACAATAAATTATTTTTGCACCTGCAAAAAAAAAAAAAAGCAAGTGTCTCTTGGAATCACAAATGTTTGGGGAACACTGCCCCGTGAATCCCGGTCTTGCAGATTCATAATGCCCATCTGACAATAGCAAAGGCTCTGAAAAATTCTTGTACTTAAAAATAAAAGGTGAAACAACTCTGTCTTAGCAACCATGGGCAATATTTAACCACAAATGTATTGTTAAGACCAATTGATGTTCTAAAGAGCTCTGTTTGGGAAATATTGGATATCTCTACCTTTTTTTTTTGCTATTAGAAATTTCCATTAAAGCTGCTGGATGGCAGCTTTCAGAACAAATAAACAACTTTCTTTCAAATCAATGAAAACATAAAGTTTTGACCACTCAACTGGCCTTAAGAATGATCATTATGTTCAAGACAAAAGCTCAAGTAGCTAATTTTGTCTGTAAGGTTTACAAAGGAATTCTGGTAACCTATAAAGCATTTTTTAAATGTTGAAGAGATCACTTAGTATTGGACGTTTCCTGGAGCCATGACTGCTCCTGTACCTGGCCCACTTACACCCAGGAAAACAGGTGGTAGACCATAAAGTCATGTTTGCATTCACCCCTTAGGTTTGAAAATCAAGTTTAGAA
Organism: Marmota monax; assembly: GCF_021218885.2. Lineage (NCBI taxonomy): Eukaryota > Metazoa > Chordata > Mammalia > Rodentia > Sciuridae > Marmota > Marmota monax. The sequence continues at coordinate 20,639,938 of NW_026693082.1, read as the reverse complement.
TCTATAACCCCAGAAGTGCTGGACTTTTTCCACACATTTCCTTCTCCTTCAATCTTCAGCTCTTGCATCATCCCAACACCCTCCCCATCTAAGGTCCCCACCCATTAGCACAGCCTACCTGAGTAGGAATGTTGGGTGCCAACACTAGACTGCTCTGAGGTACCACCAATGGCACAAATCCCTTCCTTCTTATTGATTGCTTTTCTAAAGGTCTTGGCAACATCCGTGCTTTTTAGGCCATGGAAAACCTGCAAAAGTATAATGTATCTTTAGAAACCCAAGCAGTGGTGAAGAAAATCACAAAGGAAAGAACACATCATGATGAAGCAAAGAGGGTAGGAATGTCTTTCTGGATTTTTTTTTTTAAACTGAATTAAAGTTCCAAGTTCCAAATGTATCTCCTTGTGTTCTACATCATACTCACCTTGATAAATTCATCAAAGCTGATCTTCCCATCTTTGTCCAGATCGCCAGTAGCCATCAGGTTTTCTGCAATTTCTCTTATTCTGTACCCAGGCAGAGGCAAGCAGGCAGCCTTAAACAAGTCATTCAACTCATTGCAGCTGATGTACCCATTGCCATCAGTGTCTGTAATGCAAACAGCACAGTGAAGTTTCAGGGACGTTCAAGCACAGTCTTTAGAGGTAGAGAAGAATAAGGGAAGTGAGGGAATTGGGGGGGGCATTCAAGGTTGAGTCCTGACCCTCAAGAGTCACAGTGTCACAAGAGGCATGTTGCTACTATATATGGGCTTTGGCATCACTTTCAACATTCACAGTTAAAGAGTCAGAATTTCAAAACAGAGGCTCTGGCAACAGAATCTGAAGGAACTCTCTGGAAACTCTTAAGTAAACCATAGGTTTAGTGATAAAAAGTAAGAGAAAATGTGTCACAGGAAACCAATGAAAACAGACGAGACAGAAAGGACGACCCATAGGGACTAACTCCAGACAAAAGCTATGGGTCAAAAAGTCACTCTTCCATGTTTTGATACAGAAAGAAGTGATTTCCTTGAAGCAGATCTTTTAAAATTAAGTTTCCTTTAACCAACCCCACTGGTCCCCTGTCACTGATGCTGTTTGGCCCATGTCACCATTTCATCGAATCTGTTCCAAAGCTACTCAATAGAGAAAAGAACTGTGCAACTAAGGTACCAGGTCTACTCACCAACTTTGGCAAAAGCCTCTCTGAGCTCCATCATTTCCTCATCGGATACCGATCCTCTGGCCATTTTTTCACTTCTTTATGTAACAGCTCTGGGGAGGAGAAGAACACAGGAATGACTTTTGTGTACCCTCAGTTTTGTACCATGTTCAGAAGCAAATCCCATTTATTAGATAAAGAAGTGCTCTTCTGCATTGCCTATGATTTCCCTCTGACTTTCCAAAATGTAAGTCAAAAACAGGCTTCCTCTCAACCCTCCCTGTGGTGGTGTCCAAGGACAGCCCCCAACAATTTCTCCCTTCCCTGTGGAAATAGTCTCCTCACATCCAGAGATAGAGTTTATTTCCCTTCACTTGAATCTGGGCTGATCTTGTGATTGTTTTGACTGTTGGAAGATGGTAGAAGCAATGTCTATGCCAGGAAGCCTAGCTTCCTTCCTTTTGGAATGCTCAATCCTGGGACACTCCCCCTTGATGCTGTGAGATGTTCAAGGCACACAAAGGAGCCAGCAGAAAAGAACCAGGTGTTCTGCTTGCTGAGCTCCCTGATGTGGCCTCCTTGGACCTCTGGCCCATTTGAGCTCTCAGATGATCACGGTCCCAGCCAGCATCACAAAAAACAGAACTGCCCAGCTCTGCTCAGTTAACCAGTAGAATAGAGAGAGATGACAAATCACAACATTTTGGAGTAGTTTGTTACACAGAAATATATAACTAAAATGCGTAACTTTTATGTAAATGTCTTTTTTTTAAAAAAATTATTTTTAGTTGTAGTTGGACACAATACCCTCTATTTATTTTTATGTAGTGCTGAGGATTGAACCCAGAACCTAGCACATGCTAGGCAAGCACTCTACTGCTGAGCCACATGTAAATGTCTTTTTAGAGTTATCGTTGCAATCATATTTAAAATGAATATGTTTGGCAAAGATGAAAATTACATTTTATAAATTTGAAAGGGGTCAATCAAAGTTCTCTACATCTTTGGAGATTGAAAAAAAGGAAGCTGACCCTCTAATAATTCATATAAGGGAATCGGAGGCACTTTCTCAGAAAAGCTGGTCTTGCTGAAAAACATGCTGGTTGGTGTTTGAGCAATTTCCCATTCGCTGTGCATCATTGCTGCCCTCTAGGGGCTGGAGAGAGAACGAAACAAAAGATGGATTATGTTCTTCAAACTCCTTGGTAATCCACACATACACCAGTATGTTTCAATAGGAGTTCTACTGAAGCTTACAGGATTTCCTGGTGGGGAGGATACAGTATTTCTAAATATAATTATATTTTGAACATTTTAGTAAATATATCAATTTTGGGGGTAGGGTGTGGTACCAGGGGTTAAACCCAGGGGTGCTCTACCACTGAGCTACATCCTCAGCCCTTTTTAATTTTTAATTTGAGACATTGTCTCACTAAGTTGCCCAGGCTGACCTCAAACTTGCCATCCTGCCTCAGCCTCCCAAGTTGCTGGGATAACAGGCATGTAACACTGAGCATGGATATATATATATATATATATATATATATATATATATATATATCATTTTTTTTCACCAAAATATTTAAGATTGATGATGGTATTTTTCCAATTAATTTCCCTTTTTATATTTTCATATCATTCTACAACCTTGTACTTGTTCTCAAGGACAATCAACAGCCACACAGAAAAGGGAAACTGTCTTAACACTGAAATCTATAGGTCAAATTGAATTATACACAGTTTTGCAGATCCACATCCATTGTCCACCAATTGCCAGGGGAAAATGTCAGTGCTTTCAAACTTTTGTTTCCCCAAGTAACCCTTTGTTAACATAAACCTTACATGTGAACACCTGCACCACCACCACCAAAAAAAAAAAAAAAGAAGAAGAAGAAGAAGAAGAATCTTTGGTTGAAAAACTCCCCTGCATGGCATCTCTTCTCTCCTTGTCATCTTATTCATCTGTGGGAACTCCAGGGCGCAGGATTTGGAAAGTCAAAGAATTATGTTGCTATATTTCAATTTATTTTAGAATCCAGTTTTGTTTTTAATAAAAATTTTTATTGTTTTATTTGTCTTATACATCTAAGAAGGTATTGGTCCATTGGGTTTGCTGAAGGAAGACAGAAACTATTGAGGGCTTAACTATACAAACAAATCCATCTCATCCTCACATCACAGTAACTCCCAAGAGACACAAACTGACTGACTTTTCTTCTTCCCTCCCTCTCTTCCTCCCTACTTTCTCTTTTCTCCTTCTCCTTTTTCTTTTTCTTTTTCTGACTCCTTCCTCCTCTCCCTTTCTCTTTCTTTCTTTTCTTCTCTCTACATCTTTCTCCAAAAAAAAATAATAATTTGAATCAATTTACAAAACATATCCAAATCCAATTATATGAAACCAATTATGTGCTGTAACTGGTGAGTGGGAAAGTAAGCCTAGGTGAAATATGAGGGCCGGAGGAAGTATAATACTGAAAATGCACGCCCAAGACCTCCCTCAACTTGCTGGAAGTTGTGCTGAAAATCGAGCCTGGGTTCTCTGGAAGTGGATGCAGTTATTACCAGTTATACAGCTCACCCCATCTATAGAAGACAAACCAATTGATTTTCTTAGGATAGCAGAACCCACGTCTGATAGCAAAATCTTTACTCAGGCATTAACAAAATGGCTCTGTGGGATTCAGCAAACACAGTTTTACGTTTCTTGTAATGTCCCTCTATGTAGGCTAATGGCTTGGATTTGTATATTTCATTTTATTGAGCAGGAAATAGAAGCTCAGAAAAAAAGTTAAGATGCATATCTCAGATCATACAGGTAGGAGGGGAGCAGTCCAGACTCTAGTTCTGAAATCTCCTCTCTCCCCCCCAAGGCTGCCTACTCAACTCCACACCTTCAGATTCTGGTTAGACTCTTGACCACTCATTCATTCATTCAGCAACTATTCAATAAGCATCTAGAATTCGCATAGGCCCATGGGAGACTGAAAACCTTCCACACAATCTAGCCAACGAAACTCATGCTTACATGTGTTAGAAAGTTCAAGGGTTCTGTTTTTAGAAATTAATATATAAGCTGGGCACAGTGGCAGATCAGGAGGATCGTGAGTTCAAGGTCAGCCTCAGCAACTTAGTGAGGCCCTAAGCAACTCAGCAAGACTCTTTTTCTAAGCAAAATATTAAAAAGGGCTGGACATGTGGCTCAATGGTTAAGTGCCCCTGGGTTCAATCACAGGTATCAAATTAAAAAAATAAAAAGAAATTAATATGTAACTTTGTATCCTGTACTAATGGTCCTATCCGACTTGGTTTGGTTCTCCTTACATGTGCATGAAGAACAGGATCTCCCTCCCCTTACTGTAGCAAGGCCTGGTGCTAAAATCTGGTCTATAGCCCTACAGCTGGCTGGCCCTTCTTATTTTTAAGCATCTTAATTCCTCTCAATTCATGAGTGTTTATGGGATTATGAGACAAATTCATGCAGTTAGCACACAATTTATGAATGCTTACTATAAGCCAAGCCCTGTTCTTTGTTTAAAGTGGGGTGTGTCTATGCTGACCCAGTAAGCTGCCCTAAAAGCAAGAAACAATGCTAAAAGTAAGGCAGATAAACAGGATCTCCGAATCCAAACCTGGTCCTATTCTTTGACTTAAGAGAGTTAGATTTTAGAGCAGTGAAAGAGATCAGTGAGAAATACAAGGATAGGCAGGGAACAAGGCTGCTTGTTTTAGTGTTAAAACAGGGCCAGGGAAGAAATAAAAGAATTACAGTGTTGAATAAAATAAAAGAAATCTTAAAAAAAAAAATATATGGAAAGATCATGGTATGCAGGGTGTGATGGCACACACCTATAATTCCTGCAGCTTAGGAGGCTGAGGTAGGAGGATCACAGGTTCTAAGCCAGCTTCAGCAATTTAGTGAGGTTGTAAGCAACTTACTGAGACCCAGTCTCAAAATGAAAAATAAAAAGGGCTGGGTGTGGCTCAGTGGTTAAGCGCCTCTGTGTTCAATCCTGGTACAAAAAAAGACCATGGTATACTGAGAAATTACAGAAAATATTTCACTGTAAAAATCACATGGCCATTCAAATAACAGACTTCAGAAGGAAAAAAAGAAAGGTTATTTTAAAACCAGTGACTTTTAAAAACACAGCCCGTAGATCAAGAATAAAAACCTTAGCATCTGCGACAACATTTTCCTAAGAGATTTAACTTGGGGAAGCCAAATAATGAGAATGTTTTCATATTTTAAAAAACCCAAAGTTTTCAGCAATTTAATAGCTAAAGCAAGAGGAAAGAGGGTTGAGCTGTGCATGAACTACAGAAGGAATGGTCAACAGTGGAAGTGGTGGAGACAGTGTTTGCTTCTGCTGGACCCAAATAGACATGTGGACAGTCTCTTTCATCCTCACAATGAGCAGGAGGTTCTGGAAACACAACCTAATTTGTAGAGACAGAAAGAACCTCAGAAATAATTTATTACAGCCCTCTAATTTTATAGCTAAGAAAACTGAAGGTGCACTGAGTTGAAAAGCCTTAACCTCATACATGGTTATAAGCCCCCAGACAATGTGTATAATTTGATCCGGGTTTATAAATGCAGTTACTGATGAATGGAGTAGGAAGAAGATGGCGCTACCAGTGAGAGGGCCATTGAAGTCCAGAACTAAGGACAGGACCCTTTAAATAACTGAATGAGTGTACAAAATGACAGCATTTTCCCAAAACAAAGGTTAAGGAAGAGGACATAATTAGCATAAAAACATGCAGATCAGGGCATTTCTTTTTGGGGGGTGTGGGGGGCAAGTACCAGCAATTGAACTCAGGAGCACTCAACCACTGAGCCACATCCCAGCCCAATTTTGTATTTTATTTAGAGACAGGGTCTTACTGAGTTGCTTAGAGCCTTGCTTTTGCTGAGGCTGTGTTTGCACTCTCAATCCTCCTGCCTCAGACTCCCAAGATGCTGGGATTACAGGCAGGCACCACTGCCAGCTAGATCAGAGCATTTCTAAAGGGATGTTGCTGAGCTTAGAATAATATACATGGTCTCTGTGTTTGCCTGGCAAAAACACACCCATTTGAACTCATGCGTGTTTGAGGGTATGGGTTATGATTATGTTGATAAGGTTCATAAGGATATCTGGTGAGGTTTTCAGTTTTGCAAATACTGGCAGCAGTATTGGGGCATGAGGAGGGATTTGGAAACTAAAAAAAGGAGCTGAAGAAGACATGTGTCTCTCAGAGGATGAATGAATGCTTTCATTAGTTCTGCTTTACTGCCCCTGCATTGACCATGGCCTTATTTTATTTTATTTTTGTTGCTGGGGATTGAGCCTAGGACCTCACATATGCTAAGCACGTGCTCTATCACTGAACTATAACCCAGATCCCAGCCCTTTTTAATGACAGCATCATCTAAGTATGCCCTGCCAGGAACCATTTGAAGGTCTTTGTAAATCAGGAGTAAGTTTTGGAACTTTGTTTCTGAATCACTGCCCAAGTCATAAATCTAAGAAGACAAATCATTCATCTAGGTCACGTCTAGCTGCTAGTTTTTCTGTTCGTTCTTAAATTTATTAAATCAATAGTCGTAGAATCCCAAGACATTTGGGCAAAGAAACTACTGGCTGTTCATTTATTTAAATTTATAGGATTATTTTAAAAATCTTAAGACAATCAAATAACTCTCCCAAGACACAAAAGCCACAAATTCTCTTCATTCTTTTAAGTCAGTGAGATTTGAATCTCTGTTTAAAGATAGCCGGTATTTCCCAGAGCAGTCATAAAAGGGAATTTCTGACAATACTATCATGAAAGTACTTGACTCAGTTCCCTGAAGTCTCCATTCAGAAACCATTTGTAGGAGTTTACTACTGACCACAGTGCTGAAGAATCTGCAAAAGGAAATACATCTTCTAAAGTAAATGCACAAATGTGAATGGAATGTTTTGAGTTCTGGAACTGATCATAAAAGAAGCAGAAACAGCGGGAAGGTGGCCTGGCCACAGTGAGATGCTCATGGGCCACAATCGTTTCTGAAAGGTGGTAGCAACTGTGCTAGTTGGTATTGTGACTCGGAATCATGATACCCAATTATGTAACCCACTGGAATCAGAGGGCATCTGTAACCTGGCATCACATCACCAAGGGACTCTTTTGAATGTGCCCCACTTTTCTTGCAACTGAACTCAGCAATTAAAGTAAAACTGGATACTCAGGACTCAAATTCCTAGCCTACCTCAGTAATTTCAGTGCACATACAATGGGGAGGTTATACAATTTCCAGACACCTCAAGGAAACTAAGAGTTATCCAAAACATGTCATCTAGAACAATATAGAGTATTGTGGTAGCGTATGGAGACTAAGTAAATGGAAAATAAAGATGTAAGATTCTAAAAGAAAATAAAATACTCATTTTTTTAAAAAAAAGCGGTTATGATGAAACTGTATAAGGAAAAAACTTTGCTTTTAATCAATCCTGTACCCCACCACCTGGCATTTTACAAAATAGACCACCTTAATGGGTCTAACTTTGAGAATGTAGTAATTTGCAATATGTATTTGGGATACCATTTCTCTGTGGAACAGGTATGATTAACTTTTACACAAAGGATGATTCTGAAAATACATTTTAAAATGACTTTCAGAAATCAAATAATTATAAATGGCCTCTAACACAGATGGCCACTTAAGGAGACTTTTATGGATCCTTTTATCAAGTTAAAATCTCCTCCCCATTTGTCTTTTTCTCTTCCTGCAAATACACTGATTCTCCCAAGGGCTGCTCCAGGGTACAGAATTCTTATCTCTGTAGTCTGTGATGCAAAGGCCACAGAGAGGAGGGATGGGAAAGGCCATTCACAGGACAGATTCAGTGGCTCTCCTCTGACACTCTCAGGCCATGCAAACACTCAGAGGAAGCCAGCAGGCCAGATTACTCCAAACTTGATTATCCTGACATTGCTCTGGAAGCCTCTGTTGTTTGCACACTCAGCTAGGGGGCTTCTGAAGCTATGTAGAGGCAGCACCAGGAGCCCAGCTCTGTCAGTAACTGAGAGGTTCTCCCCTCCTCGCCTCCTCTCCTCAGCATACTCCTGAGACCTCTGTTTTCTGCCAAGTTGCCCAAACCCACTTCCTCAAGCAGAGGGGATACTCCAAACTGGGGTGTGGGGACACCTCTGTGTCTTAGTCCTGCTCTCTTAGCTGCCAGGCTACAAAGCACGATACTTCTGGTACAATCTTGAAAATCCACAGCTACCCTTCATTTCACATTTCACCACCAAGACTTTAAGATCCATACTTTACTGAAAACTCAGGGTATTCCAAATACAACTTTTCAAAGAGTTGAATGTTATCGAAGACTAGCTGGTTATTCACTATTGCACAATTGCCTCAATATTTAAAGTCATTCACACCTCCTTTTACTTCACCTATGTGTCTATGTGAAAATGGTTATGGTTAATGTTATGGTTAACCAATTGCTAAGGTTGATGGGAGTGAGAGGTGACAAACAGGCAGGACACAGAGACTGCGGTCTCATGAAGCCCACAGCTCAATGTCAAGTTTCAAATGCAACATGTAGATTATAGGTAATTTATTGCAAAATGGTTAATACAATGAAAAATCTTCTCAAGATTTTTTGAAAAATGAAGCAAAAAAATAAATATCTATGAATAGAAGAAAAAAGACTAGATGAGATAATCCCACAGAAGCTTATTGAAAATATTAAATGTCTAAATCGGCATCTGTAATAAAGATATTGGGAAATTAATACACTGAAGACCTCCAAATGGACCCAAATGAAAATAACTAGCAGGGAGTAAAGTGCTCCTCTTAGCCGTCAGGAGATCTAGGCTGTGACCTGTCTATGGAACTTCAGGCTCCATCTTGTTCTCTCTGCCCGGGTTCCCTCATCCATACACAGAGAAAAGTCCCTTCCACCTTAAAAGTTCCAAAAACTTATTCAGTAGCTGACCAGTGTATGTACAAATTAGAGTAAGGTTAGGGATTATTGCAAATGATCCTAGAAATAGGTGCACATGCCCTTAGCAACTGTGGCTGTGGCCCCAAGGTGTCTTTAGGGGAAGTGAACAGGAGGAGGGGCCCCTCCCAGCCCCCTCCCCGACTCCCTCCCATCCTGGCTCCTAGGGGTGGGGCTCTGTTCCTGCTCTTTCCTCAGCAGCACAGCACAGAAGGATCTGTCCAGGTGCATCCTCCTCAAGGACCCAGGTGGGGGCCCGAAGCACTTAACACAAGGCTCAGCTGCTCAGCCCAGAGCAATTTTCCTAACAGTATGTGGCAACCTGTTTTCTGAGATGTCACCGCACAGTTTAAGATGTGCTGATCCAGTTCACTCCTAGTATCTAGGCAAGACAGTGCACAAACTGTCCCAGAAAGAGAGTCATCTGCTCCTTTCTTAAAAATAGCCAAATAAGGAAGCTCTACAGACTCGCTGGTGTCTCATATCCCTACCTTGAAACCTAAATCTTTTCTGATATGATTAAAACTCCCTCATTCTTGGGACTATTCTCAGAGGGAATTATAGGAGCTCTTCAATTCATAAAAATTTCATCACCTGCCTTGGGGATTGCCATCAGGGTTTTTGTTTTTGTTTAAGGGATCATTTTCCAAATCTTTTTTTTTTTTTTTTTTTTTTTTTTTTGGTTTTCTTGGCTATCTTCTGAGTCAATTCCAACTTCCTTAAATAATGAACACAAGAGTAACAAAGTCATAGTATAGCCATTATGGAAAACACTATGGGGATTCCTGTAAAAGTTAAAAGTAGAACTAATATAGAATACAACAATCCCACTACTGTGTGTATATCCAAAGTACATGAAATTAGTATGCTGAGACATATGCATTCCAAGAAATGGAAACAACCTAAGTATCCATCAACTGATGAACAGATAAAGAAAATAAGGCATGAGGCATAAACACAATGGAATATTCAGTCTTTTTTTCTAAAAAAAAAAAAAAGGAATTTGCCAGATGCAGTTGGCACACAGCTCTAATATCAGCAACTCAGAAGGTAGACTGCAAGAGGATGGCAAGTTCAAGACCAGCCTTGGCAATTAAGTGAAACCCTATCTCAAAATAGAAATAAAAAGGGTCGAGGATGTACAGCACCCCTGGATTTAATCCCCAGTACAAATTAGAGAGGAAAAAAATTCTATCAGTTGTAAGAATATAGATGAACTTGAAGCACATTATGTTTAAGTTATCTTATTGAAGTTGAGAATAGAATGGTGGTGGTTGGTGGGGGAATGGCCGCTGGGTACAATGTTACTGGAAGACAGCAGGAAGAAGTTCAAGAGGTCTGTTGTACAGCCTGGTGAGTACTGTAATAATGATATATTATATTCCTGAAAAATGCTGGGAGAATGAATATAATGTATTCTCCCCCCCAAAATGTTAACTATGTGAGGTAATGCATTTGTCCATTACCTGGATTAACCATTCTACAATGAATATATACTTCAAAATATTGTGTTGTCCATGATAAACATATACAATTATATATGTCAGTTTAAAAAAAAATCAATAAATTTTTGGGGGAAGGCAATTAGGAAAAAAAAACAATAAGAACAACAACAAAAAATTATAACAGAAAATCTACTTATTTGGAGTAGTAGAAATTGGGTTACAGGTATTAGGGGATTCTGTATACTATGTTTGTAACTTTTTTTAACTCTAAAGTTATTCCAATACGAACTGTTTATATGAAAAAAAAAAAAAGGAATAAAAGAGCCATTCATTGTAGAGGTAGAGTCTCATCTGAATGTTATTTGCATATCATTCCCTGGACCATGAAATTCATCTTCCCATAATGCTAGATGTCTGCCACTAAGCAAATCCATACATTTGTATATTTACTCCTTCAGCAGACATCTGCCAAATATATATTATATGTCTGGTCTTGTGTTAGATGTTGAGAATACAAAGATGAGAAATGGCACTGGCCTGTTATGTCAGGGAGAGACCTTGATCACTGGAATACAGGGGGGCTTTTTAGATCTACCAGGAGAGGTAAGAATAGCTCTCCTGTGGAAAGCCAAAGCCCAGAGGAAGTGACATTTGACCTAGTACTATGGTTTGAATATGTGTTCCAAATTCGTGTATTGGAAACCTGATCCCCAATGCAACAGTGTTGACAGGTGGGGCCTGCTGGAAGGTGCTTAGGCAAAGCCCTGATGAATCTCCTGCTGCTGTATGGTAGGACTGTGTTGCTTGTGAAAGCGAGTTGGGCCTTCCTGCCCTCTCTTGCTTGTGCTCTCTTTCTTCTGTCATGGAATAATGCAACAAGAAGGCTGTGGCTCCTTACCCTTAGACCTCCTGGCCTCCAAAACCAGAAGAAATCAATCTCTGTTCTTTAGGAATTTCTTAAGCAGGCATTCTGCTTAAACGGTGTAAAATGGATTTTAATAGATAAGTGGGAGACTGCTGGAAGATCAATCGGCTTTCTTCTTTAGGTATGGGGAATTATTAATCCATCTTCTCTCCATAGAAAGCCTATCTATTTGGAGTCAGTGAAAACAGTAGCTAAGGGACAAATGAGAAGAGCAGCTGGATGATAGTGATAGCCGCTGATGTTTGCTGAGTGGTTTCTCTGTGATAAATGTTTTCTATGCATCATCATCACATTTAATTCTTGCCACAGTCCTACGAAGTCTTGTTATTATTTCCACTTTATAGATGAAGGAACTGAGGGTAAATAACTGGGTCACATACTTCTGCCTTTCCTAGTGCCTCTGGCCACTAGATCCATCACTATTACCGACGTCTGAATGGTAGTCAGGTGCTTACCACTGAGCTACGATTCCTGGCTACCATTCCTTTATCTCAAAGTTCTGCCTTTCTCCTGGGTTACTCAAAAGGATTTTCTAAAACTCCTCATATTAGTTAGAGTTACTGATTAGGAAGATTTTACTTGAGACCAGAGCTCCTTTAAAAAGTTCTAGATGTCTCTTTAGTTCCTCAACATCTTAAAGGAAGTATTAAGAAGAGCCAGGTCACCACCAGGCTTTTGAGTTTTTCTGTTGTGTGCCGTCTCACTCTGGGGGAGACCAGGGTTCTCTTTATTGGTGACCTTCACACCTCAGTCATCCACTCCTGTCTCATAAAGCACTTGCCTTGTTCTTGGTACTGAAAATACAAAGAGGAAGAGCAAAGACTCCTTGGCCTTGAGGGGCGGGCACACAGTCTAGTGAAAGAAAATGTTCACACAAATGAAAGACAACATTATCGTGAGTACTTTAAAGACACCTGCATTGGGGTGCTCTAGGAGCGCAAGAGAAGGAAGCACTTAATTATGCCTGGGATGGGAAGGGAAGGAGAGAAAAGCTTTCCAGAGAAGGCGATGGATGCCGGCCATTAAGCTGCACCTTAGGAAATCAGTAAGAGTTTTCCCAGTAGACACAATGGAAAGGAGTATTCCAGGCAGAAGAAATAGCTCTAAAAAGCAAGGAGAGACAATTGCAGGTTGGGTGAGGCTGAAGCCAGGGAGGCAGGAGGCAGAACTCCAGCAGAGGCGGCTGGGGGTGCCAGTGCCTCTCGGGCTTTGTTCACTGCACCCGTGCAAGAGATAGGAAGCAGACATTACCAGGATCCTGTCTAGAGCCACTTTGGTTTCTGTGTACCTTGCTTCCTCCTTATGTCACTGGCGAAGTCAAGAGGGAACTGGAGATGTTAAAGATGGGAAAATAGGGCCCTAGGGAGTGAAGTTACTCCCCAAAGTCTCACAGTGAGTCAGTAGCTTGTCCACAAAGAGAAGTAGAGCCACCAGGATGGTAGTTTGGTTCAGTCAAGTCAAGAGAATAACATGTCAATTAGCATCTTAAGGATCTAAAGTTTAAAAAATAAACAAACCTAAAAAAAAAAAAACTTGCATGGTTTATGGAAGAAAGGGAGGGAGCGGGGGAATGAGGAAGAGAGGGAGGGAAGTAAGAGTACAAGTAAAATTAAAATTTCAGAGAAACAGAACTTTTACAAAACTTTCCTGGGGAAGAACTTCAATTTCCACTATGAATTATATGATATAGTAGAGTCACCACCTGAAAATCACACTTAATTGTGCATATATTATGTGGGGGAGGGGTGACTGTAAATCTAGATTTCATGTCCATGTTCTATCTCCAAAAGTTCTTGGCCAGGCTGTTCTGGTTCTTCTACCATATTTCTCATCCAGAGCCCAGGAAGTTCCCACAGACATGGCGGAACTGGTACATGATACCAGAAGCCAACAGCATGGGTATTAGTGGGTGTCATGTTCATTGGTTAAAGGGTTCTGGGCTCAGCCTTGCTTGAGACACTGACAGTGGAAAGTACCTTTTAGCAGTTGAGGAAGTGGGGCCAGGGTGAAAAAATGTACAGCAATTTTAAGAAAATCCCAGCCACATCCATCTTGAGTCATGAGAAGCAAAGCAGTCTTTGGGTATCTGCAGTGAAGGGCAGTGCTGTACCTCCCCCTCAGGGGCACCAGTGCTCAGGAACTGGTTCTGCTACCCTGTGCTTTACTTCTACCTGCTCTTCCACTCCCTAAGTCTCCAGGCATTTTTATCCATTGTAAAGTTTGAGCTGAAAAAATAGACAATGTAGAATGCACCTTGGTATATTAGCAATGGGAAACAGAAGCTTCTACTTATTTGTGTTGAGGGTGAGTACTGGGGATTAAACCAAGGGGTGCTCTACCACTGAGCCACACTCACAGCCCTTTTTGCTTTTTATTTTGAGACAGGGTGTCCCTAAGTTGCCCAGGCTGCCTGGAACTTGCAATCCTCCTGCCTTAGCCTCCCGAGTCTCTGAGAGTACATGCATACACCATTGAGTCTGGTTGGCTTCTATCAGATTCTTAATAATGTAATCTCATTTTCAATAGGCTCCTTGGGGATGTTCCTTTAGAATCTCAAGTAACAAGCTCACTTTGGCGGGGAGGAGGAAGGAGCTACAGATAAATTAAGGCAGGAAATTTATATTAAATTGATGGAATATACTTGACTTTTTAAAGTTTTTTTTTTTTGTACTGGGGATTGAACTCAGGGGTGCTTAATTACTGAGCCACATCCCTAGCAATGCCCCCCATTTTTAAAAAAATTTTAGACAGGATGTTGCTAAATTACCTAGGGCCTTGATAAGTTGCTGAGGCTGGATTAGAACTCGTGATCCTCCTGCCTCAGCCTCCCAAGCTTCTGGGATTACAGGTATACACCAGCATGCATGGCTACCTTGATTTTTCTTTTTTAAAGTCACAGTTGGTTGGCAAATATTTACCAGTACCAATTCACAGTGAGATTTTCAATGACCAAAAAGACTTAAGTGGCTAAACAGCCTATTCAAATACCTTCATAATTGGTTATTTTAAAATCTTCAAGCATTTATTTGTTTTTCAAACATGTCTGGTATGCCAGCAGCCCCATCAAAGGTAAAGATGGGATCTCTTGCTAACAGAAATTCGGCCTTAGGAACAATCATACAATTCTCAGTTGTGGAAAGGAATATTCAGATGTATCATCAGGAGGCATCTAGTGGGGAAGTCAGAGGATACAATGCAGTTTAAATAGACATGATTTGCACTTTTAAGAAACTGCTCACATAAAATGGAAAAGAGGCAAGGAGTGAATCTTGACTCTGCCAGTTACTGACTCTGTGACCTTAGACAAGTCTTAACCCTCCAGGAACCTGTTTGGTCATCTGTGATAAGAAGATAACGATACCAACTTTACATAGATAACTATTTGTGGAAAGAAAAGAACAACGATATTTCAAATGCTTGGCATAACAACCAGCAAATGTAATAGGTGGACACACAGGCTGAGGACGTGGGAAAATGGACCAAGGACACACCCAGTGAGTAGTGAGTAGTTGCCTCATTTTACAGATAAGAAATCTGAGTCTCAAAAGTTCAAAAGTCTTGCTTAGTCTCCACGTCTGAAAAAGACCGGCATATGAATCCAGATCTGACTCCATTTGCTTCACTTTATACTACATCTGTCTCTTTCATGCATAGGAACTGCAGACCCTCAGCTTTTAAAACCTGTAAAAGCATACGTTTAAAAAAAAACGTGTACTTTAAAAAAGCTAACATTCATAGAATATTGGAGGGAGAATCAAGACATTGAAAGTGCAAGAGGGTGGGGGTCAGGGAGGAAAATCATGCGGTCATCACCAGTCAGGAGAACTGTCACAGCTGTGGTTTTCAGTGGTCACAGGTAAGAAACAGAATTAGTGGTATTCTGATGAAAAGTCAACGTGAAAGACAACTAGGGAGGGGAAAGATCTGAAAAGGACCTTCGAGGTGCCCATCATATTCCATCTTTCGAATGGAGAAATTTTAAAAAAAAGTTTATAAACCATTGGAAATGGTGTCGAAGGGTCAATTTGCATTTTTAAGATGAAGAAAGGATACTCAACAAAGCAAAATACATACATGTTCATTTTTTTTTTCCCTTTCTTTTTGTGTTCATTACCTAGTCTTCTCCATAAGGAATTTATAGCCCATTTTCCTTCTTCAAACTGGTCCTTCTGGTGAAGGGAAATGAGAATCATTTAAACAAAATGTTTGGGATTAGAAATTGTTCAGATTTTATAGTTTTTCAGATTCTGGAATATTTGCAAAGAACCTAACTCAAATATCTGAAATCACAAATGCTCCAAAAGCCCCAAATTTTGAGCATTATGTTAGTATTTTAAAAAAAGTTTTGAACTTCAGAGCATTTCAGATTTCAGGTTTGGGGATTAAGGTGTTCAGCCTGGATGAGCCAACGATGTCAAGGAGACACAAAAAACCTATATTTTGGGGCTTGGGCTGTAGCTCAGTGGTAAAGTGCTTGCCTCGCATGTGTGAGGCACTGGATTCAATCCTCAGCACCACATAAAAATAAATAAAAATACTGTATATTCATCTACAACTAATTAAATATTTTTTTAAAAAAACTATATTTTTCCAGGTGTGGTGGCACATGCCTGTAATTCCAGCAGCTTGGGAAGCTAAGGCAGGAGTTCAAAGCCAGCCTTAGCAATTTAGTGAGGCCCTAGGCAACTTTGGGACACCCTGTGTCAAAACAAAAAATTAAAAGGGCTAAGGATGTGGCTCAATGGTTAAGTGCTACTGGGTTCAATCTCTGGTACCAAACAAACAAAAACAAAAAAGAAATCTCTATTTTACAATGTTCCAACTGAGGTTAATGAAAACACGCTTCTAATCCTAAATTTTGTCTGAGGATGGCAAACAGAGAAAAACATGCAAATTTACACAAATACATTTATGCAGCTCTTTACACATTTGCATTCACAGCTTGGATAAATTTTAGAAACCACTACTAACTTTTAGTGATCAGGGACCAAAATGCAGAGTATTATTTAAATGCAAGTCATTATTTCATTAATTCACTTCCCTCTAGAAAGTGTAACCAGAGTAAAAAGGAAAACAAATTATCTGGAAGATACAATTCACATGCCTAATTCATCTGCCTAACAAAATTGGTATCTTGCGGTCTGCTGTAGAGAATGTAATCTCGTTTCCACTTTAGCTCAGCAATGGGAGGTATAAATGTAAAAAAAAAAAAAAAAGAGTAAAAAGGAAGGTGTGAAGGTGTGTGTGTGTGTGTGTGTGTGTGAGAGAGAGAGAGAGAGAGAGAGAGAGAGAGAGAGAGAGAATGACACTTGTCCATCTGTCCATATAACCAGCAGTAGACTAAAAGAAGAATCAATGCTGCAACCACAGAACTGTGGTTTTGCTAGTTCCTCAATTTAACAGCTTAGCTTTTCCTTCCGCCAGAAAAACAACTGACCATATTTGAGAAATAGTCTCCGTGTAGCTTGTAAGTGGGACTGACACCGCCCTGGCTCTGAAGTTGAGCAAAACTTTATTTTAACTTAGTATGTGGGTTACTTTTTATCTCTATTCTTCCACTCACAATTAAAATGACCTTTTATTCTTTCAGTTTTTAGAACACTTATATTTGGCCATTTACTGTGCAATGACAGATAGATGTACTTGGGTATAAATGAAAAACTGTTTGATTTATTCATGACTATGGGTCACAACAGACTAGAAAATGTAAATGCCATTTGACTAAAATTATGCTAAACTTCAAGGATGAAGATCCTTTTAAAGCCTTTGAGAGTGGAAGTCACGTTTTATGACACATTCAAGGCCTACAAGTTAGTAAAACTCAAATACTGAGTCAAGTGCATTGAAGGACCAAGTGGTGCTACTGTTGGTGCTCCTCCTGCTACTGCTGCCAACCCAGAATAGTCTGTCTCATAGAAGCAATGACATATGAATGCACTTCTTTGGGGACATTATTACTATTTGAACTCAACTTGAGGAGTTTGGCCCACATAAGCATCATGGTTTACTGCCTGTTTATTCCAGAAGGTTGCCCTAGAATTCGATAGGTGATGTCACACTGACTCAACTGTAGAAAATTAAATAATTCAGGTGTGGCGGTGCATGTCTGTAACCCCAGCAACTCAGGAGGTTGAAGCAGGAAGATTACAAGTTCAAGGCCAGCCTCAGCAACTTCTGGTGACCCTGTCTCAAAATAAAAAATAGAAAGGGCTGGAAGTGTAACTAACATGGTTAAAGCACTTAGAAAAAGTGCCCAACTCAAAGCAGGTAGCGTGGTAAGTATGAGCTGTTATTATTTGGGCAATAAATTGAAACTCCTCTCCCACCTGTTGCTTACAGTATTTTACAAGATGAAGTGATTATGCAATTGCTGGGAAGACTAATGTAATAGTTGAAATTGACAAACCAAAACAACGGGAAGAGTCTCTGGTATAAGACAGGAAGTGGAATCAGAAGGGAACTGAGGAAAGGGACAAGGAGATGCTAACTGGAGGGGGATTCCCTAAGAGACAAGCATCTAATCAGGAGGAAACATTGGGATTTTAAAATGTAAACACAAAGAAGCATCGATGCTTTTGATTTAAGAAGTACATTTCCATCCGGCAAAATATTTGAAACTCTTCAAATTTGTGACACTGACTATTTTTATATTTTGATGAACCCTAATTCTAAGTTTAATTTCTGTAGTTCTCAGAATGGTATAATTTCACTGGATATTTGTGAGCTGGGAAACTACCAAAACTACCCCCTTCCCCATCAAAAACAAAAAAAACACAACAACTCTAGAGAGACAAATTAATCCAAATGATGTTACTCTGCTATAAAATCTGCTATTAGTCCTAAAGTCCACCATCTTTATAATCTGACTTCATAATCTTCTGGCTCTTCATAAATATAATCTTCTGAGCATATTTCTTAATTTTATTTTACCCAACCTGATTTTAAAGTGTGTTTTCCGTCTCTCCTGTACTCTTGTACTCTCCTGTATTCTTTCTTAAATTTCTTGAGCTCAGTGTTCATTTGATGCCTTGAGCTTTGGCAAAGATGAAGCATGTTAGACAAAAACAAGAAGTTGCCTTGAGAATTTTTTAAAGATAACCCAAAGAGACTAAGTAGAAATTATTGATACTTGTTCTTGTGCTCTTTGTCATCAAAGCCTATTACTGGGTACATAGTTTTTGTAAGAATAGCTAATTTTTAGCTTAATAAAACTATTTACACTAAAACGATGAGGTTATAATTTTTCCTGTATGCCAAGGTACTGTATAATTCTTTTAATTTTCTCCTCTTTATTTCTCTTTTTTCTTTCTTTTGTCTCAAACCCATAGCTTTGTACATGCTAGACATGAGCTCTACCACCAAACTATACCACCGGCCCTATTTTATAAATTCTTAAAACTCTTGAGCTCAATGTCCATTTGATGCCTTGAGGCTAGAAAGTAGAATAGTGCTTTGGCAAAGATGAAGCATGTTAGACAAAACTCATTCAATGACAGCTGTGTCTTCCATCATAGCAATCACTGTGGGAGCTCAGTAGCTAGAAGTCAAATCAAAGACTTCCATGCATATGTAACAAGCTGATAAAAAGTACTTGTGACAAATGTTCATTTCAATAAATATCATTAGCACCTACACTGTGCCAGAAGACAGAGAAAATATTATAGTTATACTAAGATAAATGTACCAAGCAAACTCACACGCACACACACCCATTAGTTGGGGGATGGGGGGTGGGTAGAGACAATAGGGAAGACCACTGAAGGGGTATGTTTCTGGAAGTGAGCCTTGAAAAATGATCAGAAATGTTACTGATAAAGGTGGAAAAAGCAATTAAAGAAACAGTTGGAGTGAAAAGGAGTGAAAGAGTATAGAACTTTCCAGTGGCTTGTGGTCTGGTGCTGAATGTGGGTAGGCACACGGGGGGAGGGGAGAGCCACAGCAGAAGGAAGTGACAAGAAATAAGGTTGGGGAAGTGGGTTAAGGCAAGTTTGTGAAGGCAAAAATTTTTTTAGTAGAGTTTTTCATTAATAAGATACTTCTTTGTTCTATTATGATATGAAATCTGCAATGATATCTATTTATAAAAATGAAAATGTTTCTGGATTTCTTATAAATACCTTCTCTTTCTGTTTCTGTTTCTGTCTCCTCTTTCTCCCTCCCTACCTCTCAAAACCAAGTGCCAAGACTTCTTTGGTCAGTTTCAGTAATGAAAGTCTGTACTCCTCTACACCTGGAGTAAGCATGCTGCACAATGAAGAGAGGCTCTGGGAACTGATATAGGGAGCCCAGAGCTTGAAATCCTGGCCACTGTCCAACAGTGACCTGGGGTCAGCTCCTTTAAGAGCTAAGCCCATTCCTCATCTCTAAAAAGGTAGTTGAGAAGATTCAACAAGGTCATACACCAAGAGCAGATGCACACACTAAGGCCTTATAAATATCAAGGATTACCATTATGGTCAGCCCTCCACATTCATGGGTTCTGCATCCACGGATTTCACCAACTTCAGATCGCAAGTCTTCTAAAAAGAACTTGCATCTGTATTGAACATGTGGAGATTTTTTTTTTCTTATCACTGTTGCCTAGATAATACAATATAGCAACTATTTACATAGCATTTACAATGCATTAGGTATCATAAGCAATCTAGAGATGATTTAAATCACACAGGAGGATGTGTAGGTTCTACGCAAATACCATGCAATTTTATATAAAGGTCTGGAGCATCCAGAGATTTGGGAGTCCACATAGGTCCTTTTCCTGTCCTAACATCAATGCACACATTTGAATGAGACTTTACTTGTTGACTTTCCCTTCCACAGAGGGTTCAGAGATAGAATTATAAATGAAGTTAAAACACTGAAATTGTTTCTCTCATTAATGATTGTTTCAAGGCATAATTTGCAAAGAAGATAAAAATTTTAAATGCTACAGAGAAAAACATCCCTGGGATTGCTAATGAAATGTCCTCCCAAACACCTGTCCATTCTACCATAGCAATTTCTTCAAAAGGCAAAGGATGTAGCTGATTCGCCCTTTCCTTACTTTACTGGGGTGAGAGGGAATAAAAAGAAGAGATACCTTATAGCATACCAGTTTGATGCTTTGGCAATATAAACTTGATTTGAATTAAATTTTTTATATTCCTTCCCAAATATAAAAAAAGTGCTGACATTCCTTTATGTCCTAATTTATATTCTTCTTCTTCTTTTTAGTTACAATAAGAGAGCATAGTGTTTAATCTTTTCTGAGGTTTAAACTTCTGGCAATCCCACATGTTTTCTAGTTTACTACGACTCAGATGAGATGTACAAAATGATATTGATGGTCACATTTTGCAATGTAACCAGAATTTCACATTTATAAGTAAATGGTAAATTCCATTCAAATTTTCCTGCAGACATTCTTTCAGCAATTTTGCCTAGTCACTTAAAGAATTATGATAATTCTTGACAGATTCAAAATTGAGATGTGTGTGGATAAGCCACTTCTTTCTGTTTACAGAGAGTTTTTTAAAAAGTTGCCCAGAGGGAGTAATTATGGAAAACAAGTTACTCGATTAAGAAACATTGGGTTTTGATAAGTATGCTGATTAATGCATCCATTTCCAGTCTCTATAGCTTTTATGTTTATCATCTGTCAAAGGTTCTTAGGTTTATTTGATACTGACAAATAAAAGCTGATGCTACAAAATGCAAAATATCCATGCTCAGTGAAGTTTCTGGAATGAATATCCCAAATCAACTGTATAAGAATAATCTATTGTAATAGAAGGCTTTGCTCCAGAATCTCACTGAGTGTTCATTTGTATGGCCATAAATATTAACAAATAATTCAGACTAGTTGACAAAAACAGTATAATTTAGCAACAAAAATTGCTTTTATTTTTAGAGAATAAAGGGAGAGGAGAAGACCTCTAATTCTGTGTGGTTATTAAGCACACCCATTAAAAAACCCTTGCTGCCAAAAATCATTCAAATAACTTGTATCACATTTGGTAACATATGACCTGAGATGTTAATATAGCCACTAAAGTATCATAAAGAAGGTTTTTTTGTTTGTTTGTTTTAGAAAAACAGAACCACAGGAGCTAAAATTAACCTACCCCCATTAGGCTAATGAGCAGTGCAATCCAAATGATCAATATGCACTTTCCTGAAAATGTTTTAAAGTAGATAAAATCACAGTAAATAGCCTTCCTGAAATAAAGCAATGGATATAAATCAGAACATGGTTTGGTTTTAAAAGGGGAGAAAAAAACCCCTCATAGTTTGGGGGCAGTGATAAACTGCAGATAAACTTTGAGAAGAGCCCAATTCAAAGAGCAAATGGTCCCCATCCTGGGCACCACACAATGTGGCTGCAGACTTCCTGAGCAGTTCAGGAGGCAGGGTACACAGAGGACTCAGTAGACAGGTGCTCAGATCTCCCCTGGAGGCCGAAGCCACAATCCCCAGAAACAGCCCAACAACCTCACAAGCAGTTACAAAGGACAAAAGGACATGAACAAAATTTACCTTGTAGAAGAACTCCTTGTTCGTCCTGGTGTGTGACCAGAAACCCCCTTCTTTCTGAACTGCAGTACAGCTTTGTCAAGCCCGGGTGTGTGGTCACAAGGCAGGAAGTGACTAGAGTGACAAATCATCAGCCAGGAAAGAAATAGATTTTGTCTTTATAAGGACATTTTACTTAACTTTTTTTTTTCATGTCCCCTCCCCCTAAAATAATCACCTGACAGAACAGGTCACACTAAATGCGGATGTTCTACCACTTCCTCTGCAGCACTTTTCTATCTCCTTCTCTTCCTTTTTCTTCCAGCTGACTCTTAAGTGAGCCCTGGACTACTTAAGCCTTTCTGATCGCAGATAGCAAATGAAGGCCAGCCAGCTACCTTGACTTTTTTGACTGAGCCTAGTTACAAAAGTAAAGCCCAGGTGTTTACCTACTTACAGCAGAGTTAGCAAATTATTCATTTCTACTGAAAGCACCAAGGAAAAATGTGGCCGAACACCTGAGATAAAGCGAAAGGGATTTCCTTGGGAAAGCCCCGCCCCGGCTGAAACCAAAGCCCTCTTGAGTCCCCTAACAATGATCTTATTGGTACCAAAAAAAAACCAAAAAACAGAATGATCTCTTTAAGAGAAGGACCTGAAAAGCAAAGGTTACTATATTATTTACGCATTCTTTTATTTATAGCACACCTATGTGCTAAGGATCTCTTTAACCCAATTAAAGATTTCAATTATTTAGATGTTCCCTATAAAGAACAACAGATCACACAGGCAGTTGCTACCATTAAATGGGTAGCTTCATACAGACCAGATTTTTTTTTTTAAATGCAGATTTTATAAACTTAGCAGGGTTGTGAGGGAAGCTTCATTCTATGTCCAAATCCCAGATGCTTCTCTTGAGGACAAATTCTTATCTTCAAATGGAAAATCTTCATGTGCTCATGTTGGTTGTAAAAACTGTGTAACACCTTGACTTAATATTAAGCATAGTCTACACATTGCCCAGAAACTATGTAGTAAATCTGCTGTTTAGCAATGAGGATATACCATCTGGCTGGGTTCCCAAGTCAGATGGGTAGTTGAAGGTATCTGATTACTCTATAAGGACCCATGCTTTTGCTAGGAGCCACGGACCCTGTCAAGACCAGTTGGGGGGCTGCCCTTAGACTACTTTGCTTTTTGGATTTCTTCTCTAGAAAATTCCTGCTTTTGACCTCAAATGCTAAACCAAACTGTTCTGACTTATCTTCTCCATTAGCCAGTGGTGTAGAGATGTTTACGTGGAAGTACACAGGGACTATCTAGGGGAAGACAGTGGGGAGAACAAGGGGAATGCTGGAAATCCAGTCCATTTTTTTATATGGTTCTAGACAGAGAGCAATGGTTCCCCAGGGAAGACTAAGGAGGTGAATGAGAACCTGTTTTCTCTGCAGCATAATTACTCCCAATGAATAAGTTATAGAAAGGATTTAGGAAGCTCCTGAATTCTTTCAGGAAATCAGAGGAACACCCATGTGTCACCTTCACAGGACTGGTCCTACTACAAAGCAGCAAAATGCTGGTGGGATCCACTCTGTGGAAACTCCTCATTCAGGGTCCTTTAGAGGACTCTGCATGGTGTCTTAATGGCCTGAAGGGTGAAGTTGTGGGGACTACAGATCTCCCTCATCTTGTTCCACATTCTTGTGATCTCAGGATAGAATGAGGGTCCAACAGTCATGCTTCATCAACAGGAACAGATAAGCAGATCATTTACCTGGGAGAGGGAAAGCAGCAGCATTCTGTATCTACTGGTGCCCAGTCATCTGAGACCCAAGGAATCTACAAAGAAGAGCAAAACATATTTGTGCATTTGGGTTCCAGCAGCGTGCGAGTGCCTATCAGAACTGTTGGCTGACAAAGAAGGCACAATCACCGATCTCAGAGAGAACAAAGTCCTGTGAGAAGAAAAGCATGTAAGCAAATAAATGACATCTATAAGAGAGGACTCTATAAGTGATAAGATGCAGATGCAGATTTGAGCAGAGTTGACATTTGAAGATAATCAAACACACCTAGCTATATGACTAGCAGATGGTTCAAGTGAAAAGAAAGATTTAGGATTTCAAACAATGTTTAGCTTGTCAAAGATGAAAGCCATTGAATTGGGTGTTGCTTACAAGCAGCCAGGGGACAGAGTATCAGCTCGACTCTGACTCCACATCATCTGGCTGCCCTCAGCCACATCCGGGCCTTCACCATTTTGAGCCCCGCCCCATCCCTCAATCTTAATCTCATTATCTGCCTCTTAGTGGTGTAAACCTACCTAGAGCAGACAGTTGCTTAGGTCTTAGATGCAGACTTTTTCTGAGAAGAATATTTAGTCATGGCTGGTGTTTTAAATAGCTTGTGCACTGTGATCATAAACCGAAGACTGGCTTTGGTTTTAGAGTTGTTTTTAGGTTCTCTATAGGGAGCTCATACCATCATGGCCTGCACCCAGAGTAGAAATCTCCACAAGATTCTACTGCCATCTCTCCCACTTCTCCACTGGCCTCTGCTTTTCCTTCCTTACATTCCTCTTGTGCCCCCGTGACTTCATGCCACCCCCACGGCTTGTTCCAAAGTCCCAATTTCAGTCCCAAATACTAGGTCACCCTACTCTCCAGTCTCTGAATGTTGCCGAAGAAGGTCACAGAAACAGGCTTGGACTTCTGTAAATTCAAGCTGATGAACTTCGTCTTGCTTCCCAGAAATACTTTTATTCAGTTTCATTAATTTCAGAGAGCAGGCGTCCTCAGCCTGGGACCCACAGATGCTTAAATCACATGTATAATGACGCATACATGAACAAAGGGCCAACGTATTTATTCATCACCCTTTTAAGAAATCACTGACCCCAAAAGGTTGGGCACCTAAAGTCTGTCCTCATGCCTCAATCTTCTCCATCCTTCTACAAACTTTCCTGGTCCAAGATGCCTCTGGTGCCTCTTACTCACTGAGAAGAGCCAAATGATGTGGTGGGCACCTCCTTATCTAGCACCTTCCAGGCTCACAAGATCCACCATCCCTCCCCTTCTAGAAGGGTTCTTCCTTCTCCTGAGGTCACCGGTTCCTCCTTATGGTCTTAATCTTACCTTCTACTTCCTTAGAAGCCTTGTGCCATTAATTATCTAATGTTTTTCTAGCTCCTCTACCTCTCCCCACTTCCTCTTCCTCACTTTCAGGACAAACTCCTGGCTCTTCTCTACTGCCCCCAACACACAATGGGCTGGGGATGAAGACAGCAGAGATGGACACAGTCCCTGGCTTGCTAGAATGTCCACATAGTCGAGGACATAGACATATAGAAAGGCCAAATGCCAGCAGTCTGCTCAGAACCATAACAGATGGAGAGTGGACGGCCAATGTGAACGCACAGTTCCAACTCCCACTGGGGGCCCAGGAGGCGTGCCACATGAGCAAGGGAGGGCATGGTTGGGTGTAGATACCGGACCAGCCGCTTAGGTCATACCCCAGCTCTACTGTTCTTTTTTTTTTTTTTAAATATTTTTTGGTTGTAGATGGACACATTATTTTATGTACTTATCATTATGTGGTGCTGAGGATCGAACCCAGTACCTCCCACATGCCAGGCAAGCACTCTACCACTGGGCCACAACCCCAGCACAACCAGCTCTACTGTTGTAATAGTCATGTGACCTTGGGCAAATTATTTAATTTCACTGGCTTCAGGTCCTCATTTAAAAAGAGGACTGACACATGTGAGAACTGAGCACCTGCCACATAGTAACCACTATGTGAGTGTGAACTAGTCTTTGAATGTTTATACCAGGCTCTGGACTAGACCCCTCACATACATGATTTCATTTATTCCTCACAACAACTCTAGGAATTAGATATTATTTTTGGATTTTCTTCCATTTTCAAATAATAGCCTTACTGAAAAGATTCATATTCCATGAAATTCACCCTTTAAAACTACACAATTTGGTGGGTTTTATCATTAACAGAATTGTGCAACCATTACACTATGTAACTTTGGAATGCTTTCATCATCCCAAGAAGAAACTCTGTACCCATTACCAGTTACTTTCCTCTACCCCCATTTCCCAAATTCTCAGCCATAGGCAACCACTAATTAACTTTCTCACTCTGTAGAGTGGCCTATTCTAGACATTGCATCAAATGGAATCACAGAAACATGATCTTTCATGACTAGCTTCTTCCATGTAGCATGTTTTCAAGGCCCATGTGTTAGAACTTTGCTCCTTTTTATAGAAGAACATACCACATTATATCATTGTTCCACTGGCTGATGGCCATTTTGATTGTGCCTACTTTTTTAATATTATGACTAATGGTGCTATGAACATTTGTATAGACATATGCTTTCAATAATATATGATTTCAATAATTTTTTAATGAAGGTAATACAAGTACATAGTTTGGAAAGTCAGATATTACTCCAAGGGTCATTATGAAACAATAGCCTCCTGACAACACCCTCTTCACCTGATTCTCCAGAAACAGCCATTTTCAATAGCTTTAGCTAGTTCTTCTGCTGTTTAGCTCCACATTTCTAGATTCTATGCTTATACTATATATAGGTTATTTGGATATATATACACACGTAGATAATAAGCAATACTTATATAATTAATATTTCTACTTCCTGCTCAGGAGATAAAGATCTGACCCTCAGCCACCCAGTAACATGTACACACTAATCCTCCTTCCATTCTCCAAAATGGTTTATAACATCTTTTAAATTAAATCATCATTCAGCTTTTACAATGATCAAAATACTCACAATTGAATTACGTAGTACACTACATTTTTTGTATCTTTTTTGTTTGTTTTTATGTACTTACTACTAACACTGGACCAAATTTTTGAACAGAGCTCAAAGAAATAAACACTTGCTCTTTCCCACTTTGGAAAGAATGCCCTCTGGAGATTTCTGACTTCCTATCTGGTACTGTCCAGTTGCCATCTAGAATCTTCCTTCATCCTCATCCTGGGAAGCCCCTTTGTACCCTGCTGGGCTTATCTCCTGTTTCTGAACCACATCCCTTCTACTTCCTCGGTCTACTTCCTTGTTTCAATAAGCACATCCTCTAGTAGATTCCTGAGAAACAATATCTGGGACATAAATTTCTTGAGACATTTTACACCTGAAAGCATATGGAGTCTCCCCCCTCTTCTTAGAAGCCCACACTTCTAGGAAGTCATCTTCTCTCAAAATTTTGAAGAAATTATCCCAGTGTGTTCTGGGTTGCAGCGTTGTGGCTGAAAAGTCCCGAGGCCATTCCCACTCCTATGCATGTCATTTTGGTTTTCTTTCTAGAACTGCTTAGGATTTTTTTTCTTTATGCCTGGTGTTCTGAAATGTTTTGCTGACGTGTCTTTGTGCATGTCTGTTTGCCTCCACTGTGCTAGGTACTCAAGGGTCTCTTTTCATCTGGAAATTCAAGTCTTTTGGTTCTGGGGAAATTCTCTGTTTTCTATGTACTTTCCCTGGCATTATTACATTTATTTGCATATTGTACCTCTTGGGTTAATGCTCTAGTTTCCTTTTTTTTCCCTCTTATTTGCTGCCTCTTGGCCTTCCTATTCTACTGCCAGAAGTTTTCGACATTTTCTTTAAAATTTCTACTGAATGTTTTATTTCTGCCATTATTATTGAAATTTCTCAGTCCATTTTGTGCTGCGGTGACAGAATTCCACAGACGGTGTAACCTGTAAAGAACAAAAAACCCATTGGCTTATATTTTGAGCGATTCAGAATTCCTAGGTTATAATGCCAGCACCTGGCATGGGCCTTTGGGCTGTGTCATCACATGGCGGAAGGTGAGAGGGTGAAGAGCAAGAGGGGGCCAAACGTGCCCTTTTAAGATGCATTAATTCCACCCATGAAGACAGAGCTCTCAAGGCCTAATCACCTGTTAAAGGTCCCACCTCCTAATACTATTATAATGGCAACTAAATTTTAACATGAGTGTTGGAAGGGACAAACACTCAAACCATAGCAATAGCCCAGACTCTTTTTCTCTGAATGTTCCTTTTTCTTTTATAGTCGTATGGGGGGTCAGGATGGAATGGGAAATATCTGTCTGTTCTATATGTAAACTTTCCACCAACCCTTTTTTTTCAGCTCCATCTCGCACCCCCATCTTCAAAAATACCTGGTGCCTCAGAGTCCTGAGCTTTGCTGAATGTCTGTTGTATGAACTGAATTTCTTCTTGCTGGCTTCTCTCTCTCTCTCTCTCTCTCTCTCAAATGTTTTAATCTGTTTTTAAAATTTATTTATTTATTATTTATTTTTTAGTTGTCAATGAACCTCTTTTTATTTTATTTATTTATATGTGGTGCTGAGAATCAAACCCAGTGCCTCACACATGCTAGGCAAGTGCTCTACCACTGAGCCACAACCCCAGCCCTGGCTTTTCTTATCACAAGCCTAGGGCTCAGTTTGTTACGTGTGCTAAAGCACTTCTCAGAGTCCACCTACTTCATGGCCTCCAACATTCTGCTGACATCTCTTGGGTACTATTGCCTTCTTTGATACAGTCTCCCCTACTCGACTTGGAATTGCTTGAGGTCAAGGGATGATTGTTTTATCACCTTCTAAACACTGTACCGGGCAACTCAAAAATGTTTGTTGAACAAATTCATGAAGAGAACTAAGCTGATACTTGAAGGATGAGATGGCAGGAAAGGGTGGACGCATTCTGTAAGCACAGGGAATGGCAGAGTAAAAGATCATAGGTGAGAGAAAGCAGAGCATCAACAACCTGATGGTAACCTGATATACTGCAGTCAAGAGGGCAAAGCTGGGGGATTTAGCAGAAGCCAGCTTTTGCCTGTGTCATGGAGCTTGGGCTTTGCTCTGAGAATTAGAGTTTTTTAGAGAAGCAGAATAGAATGTGTATGCATGTATGCACACATCTACAAATACACACATACACACATACTCATACACACATATACATGTGTGTAAATACATGTGTATAAATGTTTCTGTATACACAAAGAGATTTATTACAAGGAATTGACTTATATGACTATGGAGGCTGACCATTCTCAAGATCTTTAAGTTGACTCAGCAAGCTGAAGGCCCCCAAAGCCCCTAGTGTAGTTCTAGTCTACAGGCCGGCAGGCTTGAGACCCAGGAAGAGCCAGTGTTTCAGTTCAAGCATTTCCTAGGTTAATAATCCTCTTCTCCAAACCATTCCTCCTGAGTTTCCTGTCTTATTACATGAGTTTCCATCTTATTTGATCAAACATTATTTTAGGTGTTTTGCGCAAGAGTTTATGGATGAAGTTAATATTTAAATTTGTAGGCTGAATAAAGCAGAGGACAACTCCTAGTGTTGGTGACCTTCTTCCAATTCAATAAAGGCCTGAAGAGAAGGATAAGAGCAAATAAGAGCAAATTCTTCAAACCCTCCCACAGAACCTGAAACAGTGAATCTTCCATGGACAAACTCAATACATATTTGTGTAGTTGAAAAGGCAAGCTGACTCCACAATGTGGTACTTAAAAGTTAAACCAAAAAAAAAAAAAAAAAAGCAAAAGTAACTACAAATTTTAAATATAAATCTAAAATTCACTCTCTATGATAAGTCTCCCAAAGAATTTATATATGCAGCTGCCACATAAGTGTTGATTTTACATCCATATGATAAGTTTACCATTCCTCTTAGATAACCAGGTAATAAAAGCTAATTATAGTTATTATTGCCAGGAGATCATAAAGACGGCTGTTCTTCATGGTAAATTTTGTTTTCCCAAAATGTCAAGCACACAAAAATGTTCTCTCTACGCTCTTCCTTAAGTATTAAAAAGTGAAATTCAGCGAATGAGGCAGGCTGTGTCCATTTCCAAAGTAGAAAATTCTCCCACCTGTGGATCATAACAATTCCCTGTCCTCACGGACATTTGCTAACCCATGTGCAGGCACAGCCATTGGAGCAGATGCAGGCTGAAATGAATGTGTGTGCTTGCTTACCTTCAGCTTTCCACGCTGGCACTACCAGATCTCCTCCACTTACAAACAAGTGGGGAGACCATGTTTCATACTCCCCCAACCACCAAGACTTCAAATAAAAGGGCCCAAAATTTTAAAATAAGGATGCAGAAAAATGAAAGAAAAAGAGTGTAGATTAAGTATTTCAATAGAAAAATAAATATGTAAAGTCATAAACCCTTTAACAACGTAAACCTAAAAAATAAATAAATAGGCATGTGACAAACTGATCAGGAAAATATTTGGGGGAGCAGAGTACATGGGAAAAGTAAAAAGTCTGGAATTAGAAAATATTAGACAGAAATTTTGATTCCAGTGTACACTAACAGATCTGGGGTAAGGCTTTCTCCTTTCCTTGGCTAAACTTATATGTATATTGGAGGAAATACCATCTGTTTCACAGGGTGATGTCCAAGAATAAATGAGATAATATGTGTTAACATAGCTGACATGGGGTCATCATTAGGAGTGTCAAATTTTAGTTGAGTCTGAATTTTATAAACTGCAATTTACTTAAAAAAACAAACAGAGCTGGGATTGTGGTTCAGGGGAAGAGCGCTTGCCTGGCGAGTGTGAGGCCCTAGGTTCGATCCTCAGCACCACATAAAAAATAAATAAGTGAATAAAATAAAGGTATTGTATCCAACTACAAATAAAAAATAAATATTAAAAAATGTTAGTTTAAAAAACAAACAAATATTTCATTACATCATGAAGTTAATTCATTCCATCATTTTGTTTTAAGGCTCAAGCAGGATTTCTTTTGCATCCCCTAGATGCTTAGCCTGGGTGGCTTTACACATCATTTTTAATACTTCCAGAAAATCTAGGGTATAGGTCACAGTTTTAAAAATTTATCTTAAGGTAAGGAAACAGTCCCAGAGGAGAAGTCTGTGTCTTTACAGTTTATGTGCGGCTGCCATATGAAAACATCTATGATCAAGTTCCCCATTCTTTAAATAGAGATATGAATCAGCTGCTAATTCTCTACATACTAGGTCAAAGAATAGTTCACATAGCTTCTGTGAATTCATATGACACAGCTTCCTTATTTCAATTACTCTTAGGACTTATGGAGCAAGAATCCACCCTGCATAATGAAGTGCTAAAAAAGATGCAAAACAAAGATAGCCTGAAAGAATCAGGCAATTCCATCAATAGAGAGGGAGAAAAAGTGGAGCATTTTGGAAAATTAGTCTTCCAAGTAGCCAGAAACAAAAAAGTTAGGAAACTGGGACTACCGACAAGGGGTGAGGCAACATGGCCAGGCCTGGGTTGGTGTTGATGGGCAAAAGGGACAAGAGGTACAGAGACTGATTGTCTCCTGAGGATAATTGAGAAGGATGAGTCAAGGGTAATCATCTAAGGATTCTGGGAATGGTCCTACAATGGATAGAACTATGGCAATTAAGCAAGATAAAGATGAAATCCACTGGAGCCCAAGGAGGCTGAGGCAACATGAAGACAGCTCAGAGAGCTCTGAACAACTCGAGGCTTGTCCCAGCACAGGACAAGGTCAGGACAGAAGATACAGATCTGAGCTCATCAGTACAGAGGTAACTAAAACCATGAGACAGAGTTAACTCTAGTAGGTAGCCCTTAGGTGCAAATGAACAGAAGTGTAAGGACTGACATCTAAATTAGGAAGGAGAAAAAAAAAGCCAATTTAATCAATTTTGGCATGCACTATATTTTTGTAAGAAAAGAATGTTCTCTGTGCCCAGTTAATACCAACAAAGAACGAGGCATGTACACTTTAGATTCTGTCCATTTCAAGAACACTCATACTCAGAGGAAGGAAATCATGGCTAGAAACAAAGCCCTTGGAACCAGATAGAAATATTAAAATCTCATTTCCAATTCACCAGTGTGTAAGATCTGCTTCCATCAACAAAACCCTGGAAGTATCCAGCAAATCTGTCTTCTACCTGCAATGACCACAACATCTAAATTCAATCTGTCCTTCCTCATCCATCCTATTTTCTGCAAGTTATCAACCACATACTGAGCATACATTAAGAGCAGATGGAGATACCTTCTTCTTTGTGGAGTTCAGTCTAGCAAATAGCATCTGCATCCTACCTCTTTTTTTCCAATCCAAAGTATTCAGAATTGAACCTAAGTGGCAATTAACTATCTGTGCTTCTCATCCTTCAGCCATGTAGTTTTTATAGATGAAGGCTGGGTGTTCATTAACCAGCATAGGGATGTCTTCTTTTAAATGAATTTATGTAGTAGGCATCAAATGTGATAAATATGTGAATAGCTCACCACACACTTTAACTCAAGTGGTTGGTCCCTGTGATCACTCTGCAGGGCCTGTCAGTGGTCTGTATGGCAGAGGGTTTCAGCCTTACGAGGCTTCCTAGTCCCTTATGAACTCCAAAGGAATTAGATCACAGGCGGGAAGGGGATTCTTCTCACCTTGTCTCCCTTCTTATCATTTTTTCAAAAGAAATGAAGGAAGGATAAATGAATGAGAAAATATTTTTTAAATTTTTAAATAAAGCAAGAGAATGAAAGAAATGTGGACTCGATAAAACTGTTTTGATAATAGATTTACTGAACCTATTGAACTAACATTGAACTAACATTCATGTTATGAATGTTCAGAAATAAAGCATGATGCTTTAAAATAAGTGTGATAACTCTACCTGTGATGGAAAGAGCCATTAGTGTTTTAATCTTATAAGTCATCCCCTTGCTTGTGGTTTAAGTCACTCTCAGAACCCACAGGGACTCATCATCTAACAAAACTGAATGAAATGGGTTGAGTATAAGTGGCAGGACTGTCTCCTCCTGGAAAAGATATGCCTTGTCTAAAGGTAGCAGGAGAAAGAATGCAAACTTGTCCAAGAAAAATGAAGAAATTGAATTTTTTTCATGAAAAATATTTTTTAAAAATCAGCAAGTGTTTTATAAAATTAAATGTCATGTTGGATATTCTGTAACTGATTCATCCAGAAGTCACCCATTTACCACCTCTGGCCTATAGCAAGTTTGTTATTTGCATGGAAACCCAAACCTTTGTGGGTTTACAAACATTATTGACCTTATCATGCACACTAAATGCAAATAACTTGAGGATGTTGAAAAAACCTAAAAGAAGAGTCATATATTTATAATGTAAAAGAAGAGAGAGAGAGGGCATTTAAAAAATTAAGAATGGTGATAAAACAATGAATATTACTGGTGCTTGTGGGATGAAAGTTTGGATAGTAACAATGGCATTGAAAATCCAATACCAAACCATGCAAGAGTGTTGAAATGGGCTGGAGCTATGCAATCATCATCATCATCGTCATCATCATCGTCATAATCATCATCCAGAACGAGGAGAAAATCTTTGGTGTGGACAATGTTAATTTGGGACATTCGGAATTTCAGCAATGAACATATCATGTTGAACAACCAAGCTGTTGCAAGGCACAAATGATTCCAGTGATTCGGAGCCTTTTTCACTAAAGTTTGTGTTGGGGTCCCAGTGTGTATTCATACACCTATTCATTCTTTCAACAAATATTTGTTGAGTACTTACTGTCTCAGGTACTATCAGAGACACTGGAGAGAGAACACGGCATGAATTAGACAGAAGTTCCTGACCTTCTGTAAATTCTATGAATTTACATTCCAGCTTGGAGAGAGAGACAATGCTTAAGATGATGACTAAATATTTAATATATTAGCTTATTAAGCCTTAGGTAGAAAAAAATAAGTAGGGGAAATAGAAATCTCGGGGTATATAGTGTACATGCCTGGGAAAGGAGGAAGAGTGAGGTTTAACTGAAATTCTAAATAGGGTTCCCAAGAAAGGCTTTCAAAGAAAGTGATATTTGAGTAGAAATATGAGGGGAGGCAGGGCTGACAGTGAGGTTATAGAAGTGCCACAAGCCCTGAAGATATCTGGGATAAGAGATTTCCAGGAGAAAGAAACAAGTACAAAGGTTCTGAGGAAAAGTGTGCTGGTCATTTTCAAGGTCAATGTGATAAAGCCAAGAATGAGGGGTATGGTGGTAGCAGATGAGGTCAGAAAGGCCTGATCATGCATGGTATTGGCTTTTAAAACAGATAACATTGGAAGCCACTGCAGGGAGGGGGTCTAATTGAGGGGGTTACAGAATCTGATATTTTAAAGGATCCCCTTGTCTGCTGTGTCATTATTGAACCATAGGAGAGCCTCGCCAAATGAAGTGAGACCAACTGGATGGTTGTTGCAATATGTGTAGGTAAGAGACAATGGTGGTCTGGAGAAATCTTAGAAAAAGAAACGGCAAGATGACAGCAGATTCTGAGAACATTTGACAAGAGAGCTGATAGGATTTGCTGACAGACTGATTGCTTTGTGGCATATGAGAAGGTAAAGAGTCAAGTTTGAAGCACTGCAAGAGTGAAGTTGACATTAACCAACATGGAGAAGACTGGATGAAGAGCAGGCCTGATAGCAGAGAATAGTAGGTACTCAATCTTAGATCTGTTAAGACAATTAGGGGTCCATTTAGGAAATGCTGAGTAGGCAGTTGGATATAGGGGTCTGGAGGTCCATGCTGAAGGCTTGTGTTTGAATTCATCACCATGTAGATGGCACTTAAGCTGGATGAGCTCACCTAGGAATATCAGAGAAGTCCAAGCTCTGAGCTCTGGAGCACTCCAACAAAAGAGGTTAGGAAAATGAAGAGGAATCCACAAAGGACACTAAGAAGGAGCTCCCAGTGAGGCAGGAGATAAATCTGATGACTGTGATGGCTGAGAGGCCTGGCAAGGACAGATCTGAAAGAGGGCACAGGGATTAGCTTTGAAAAGCTGCTGACTGGTGGTAGAATAAAGACAGAGAACTAACCAACCACTGGATGAAAATTACTAGCAAGTGTGTAAAGGTAGCTGATAAACTGATGGAAGAGTGGAAAAAATGCCATTGGAATGGGTTTTCAAAGGAATGAAAGGGGAGAAATTGGAGACCAGAATTTTAAATATAAATTTCAGAAGATTTATTGTAAGGGGACAAGAGAAATATGGTGGAAGGTGGCTGAAGGGGAAGTTGACTCGATCGAGGTTTTTTGGTTGTTTTAAGATGGGAGAAAAAAAAAGTCTATATCTATGATTCCAGGATGTGTGTGTGTGTGTGTGTGTGTGTGAGAGAGAGAGAGAGAGAGAGAGAGAGGAGAGAGAGAGAGAGAGATGGGGGAGGGGGGAGAAACAGAAAGCAAAAGAGATTATTCAGCAAGAGACTAGGGAAGATTTGCTGGAGCATTTTTTTGAATAGGAAAGAGATGATGAGATATAGTAAACAAGTAGAGGGCTCGGTGGCATCTAGGAGCAATGACAATTCAACCACAGGATAGAAGAGTAAACAAAGGTTCTGTGAAGTGGGCCTATGAAAATTATTTTGAGTTCCTTAATTTCCTCTGTAAGTGGAGCTCTGGGAGGATTACAGAGAATGGAGGGTGTGTGTATGAAATTATTGCCTAGAAGTTTGGAAGGATGAATGCTTTAGGAGAATGGGGTATGATGGCTGGGCAGTATTCAAAGCCAGCCATTATAGTTTTAAAATAATCTTAACTTTTCATTTTGAAATAACTTCAGAATTACCAAAAAGGTAAAATAATAGTTAAAAGAATTTCCATACGTCCTTCACCCAACTTTCCCAAACTAGCATCTTACATAATCATTGTATAATACCAATATGGAAATTATCATTTCTACCATTAACTACAGACCTCTTTCAACTTTAGTAGATTGTCTATTAATGTCCTCTTTCTGGATTAGGGTACCAACTAATGAACTTGGTTGTGATATCTCTTTAAATCTGGGATAGTTCTTCAATCTGTCTTTTATCACCTCAACACTTTTAATAAGGACATTCATAGAATGTCCCTCAGTTTTGGCTTGTGTATTTCTTCAGTTTAATTTGGGTATATATTTGGGCAAGAGTATCACAAAAGTGATTTTGTATCTTTCTTAGAGCACTGTATCATAGGGCATGATAATCTGCTACGGTCTTCCACTTTAAAGTTACTATTATTAAAAATAGGTGACCATGAATTTAAAATAAGAGTATTTCATATGAGTTTCCTCCTGCTACAGTACTGAGTAGGTGGAGAGTTAATTTAATATTGTGGTTTACCAAATGAGTGTCTTAGATAAGGTGAAACCTAAAACAGCTGCAGATATCATCACAGAGGAGGGTAAATTTGCCTTCAAAGAGGAGGGTAAATGCCTCTTGATCATCAATGGAGACCAAGACAACGGTTATAGAAAGGGCAATGGACCGTTTGTATATAACCTCAAAGAAGAAAAACAGACCTAGTTTTAAAATTTCACAGAACTGATTTACCCCCATCTTTACAGGAAATGCTTCTGGGAACTTCTGAGAAATACTTTAAATCCATTTTAGTCACTCTAGACTAATACACAAATGCACTTGAAAATAGCCTTCTGAAATCGGATCTGTTCGGAGGTTCTAGATTTTTACTTGTTCATCCAACAAATCCTTATTGACCAATATCTGTTCCCACTTGGTGTGTGCAATAGGTGACAGAGTACATAAAAGAGGTGTCAAATATCAAATTAAAACATCCTAGGGACTCCATGAAAAATCAGGTTTTCAATCCCCAGTACTATAATCAATCAATCAAATGAAAATGAAAGTGAAAATATGATTAAATATTCTGAATTTTCTAATATACATGTACCAAACTAAGCATTTTTCTTACAATAAGATCTCAAACCCCTCTTCAGCTCTACACTTTCAAAGAAAGGCAGAAAATGGAAGGAGGTCTGAGGCAAGGTAGGAACTATACTAGACCACATGTCAAGAGATCCTAAATCTACATATGGCTGGTTCAAGCTGGTCTAGAGACAAGGGTAAGCTCTCAGGCCCTGGAGTTACAAAGGCCTGGGTTCCAAACCTGCTCCTGAATTTATGATCTTAGTGACCTTGAACAAGCTTCTTAATGCCTCTAAGCCTCAGTTTCCTTATCAGTAAAAGAGGAACAGAGTACATAATGCTTACATCATAGCACAGCTGCAGGGTATAAATGAGGAACTGCATGATGAATACTACCATGTAGTCCAACAGAGCCAGTATTAATACATTTTATTGTCATTCATTATTAGTCATCTTTCTGGGCTTCATTTTCCAGAACTAAGGACAATCAACCAGAGTAGAATTTCTCTAACATGCGTAAGTATATATAAATAATGATCCCAAAGTTCCAGAGTTGTGTTTACCTTTTACACCAGAAAACATAAAACTTGAAATAAACTGCTAATGCAGTTAGATCACAACTATAAATCCAAGCTTAAAATTGAACACATACACACCCCCAACTCAGTATTTTAATAAGGATAGTGGTGATTTACTGGGATTGTCATACTTAACCCTGTGGCCTGATGCTGACCCCCAAGGCCAGGTTCCGCCCAGGCTTCAGCGCATGCATTCTGTGCCAGCTCAGCACTTGTTCACTGTCAGTGAACTACTACTACCTTCAGTGACATCATGGGCTTTTCACTTTACACTTACTCCTGATTAAGTCAGAGCTGCTTCTTTAATCATTCGCTCTTAAACATTACGGGAGTAACTTGGCTTCAATTCCAGATTCATTTCAGTACCAATTCCATGGCTTCTCTACTCCAGATGTGTCAGTGGCTCTCTACCACCAGTTGATACCCTGATGTTTAGGTTCCTCCCAGACCTTCACATCACCCTTTCCTACTCAATTTCTTCTCTAGTCAAACTGGGATACCTGCTAAGCATCTCTGGAATTTGTTGTGATTTCCTTTGTGGCCAAGTGGTCACAATCTTGGTAAATATTTCATGTATACTGAAGAGAATGCATTTTCTTCTATTAAACACAAATATCTCTACATGTCTCTCAGATCATGTTTAATGACTTATTCAAAAAATATCCTCAGTAATTTTTTTGTTCACCCTTTTATTTTCTGAGAGATAAATGTTTTACAAAAAAAAAAAAGTAAAAAAATCCCCATGTTAGAGGTGGAATTATCAATATCTCCTTATAATTTTTTCAATTTGTGTTTCATGTATTTAGAAGTTACAAGGTACAGAAAGCTTCATATAGGCAATTCATTTTGACAAATCATATTTTGTGTATTCTTAAAAATGAGCCCATTAGGGCTGGGGTATATAGCTCAGTCGTATAGCACTTGCCTAGCATGAACAAGGTCCTATATTCAATCCCCAATACTGCAATCAATCAATCAATCAATCAAATAAAAGTGAACCCATAAGAGTCTACTTTGTCCAGCATATTATTTGATTAGCCTTTCAATCACTAGGGAGAACAATTTCCTTGACACTGTGCAGGCCAGGGTGTGGATTTCCACTCCCTATTGCATAGAAAGAGTCTTAATTTTGGGCTGTCAGCTTTGTACACAGTGTTTCATCTCAGTTGGTTGCCTGCTGTGTAGACTAGACAGCCTGTCTTCTATGGAGGTGGGATGATTCCAGTGTCTACTTCTTAAAAGTCCATTTCCAAATCAGATATCCCTATGGACCACCATGACTTCACCTACAGTTCACATCATTGTCATTAACATCTTTTTCGTTTGCAACACCCAGGATGTCTTTTTCTGTTCATCTCAACTATATATTTAATCTGGCATTTCTACTCATTTGAGGTGGGCAGGAGGCCATCCATATCAGTGCTGGTGGCCACATAGACTGAAAGTCCCAGCATCAATTTCTAACTAAAGGAACTACACATGCTTAAATATAAAATAACATCTTTCAAAAGCATACAATGCCATTTTCATGTAACTTACCAACAAAATCAGTTATATGTAGTAATAATAATAGTAGTAATAAGTATGGT
The DNA here is from genome assembly GCF_021218885.2 of Marmota monax. Classification (NCBI taxonomy): domain Eukaryota; kingdom Metazoa; phylum Chordata; class Mammalia; order Rodentia; family Sciuridae; genus Marmota; species Marmota monax. The sequence goes on along the minus strand of NW_026693082.1, from coordinate 20,601,090 downwards.
ACTTCCTTTGGAATCCATTGAGGAATTGACATTCACTGACGATTTCCCAGGCACCAGGTTAATAAGGCACTTTAAGGATGTTCTCATTTAATTTTCACAATAATTTTATATAGAGCAGTGCATTATTGTCCCAATTTTACTTACAAGATTGAGTAACTTGACCAAAGTCATATAATTAGTAAATGGTGATGCCCATATTTAAACCAGTCTGTCTGACTTTAGGGTCTTCATATGTAACCATTTTATATCTCATATTAAATTGAGGCATTTTAGGTATCCATAATGTAAAAAGGCCCTTAAAAATCACTAAGGAGAACAACACACATTACAATATAAAAATTAGCAAGGCACTAAGATAAGCCATTTACAACAGAATACATCCAGTAATAAGCACAGGAAAGAATGTTTGAATTTGTTATTAATCAAAGCTTGCACTAGTTAAAATAAGATGGAATTTTCGACCTATCAGAGTAATGAAGATTAAAGAATTGCTTAATCCTAGGTTCACTTAGAGTAAAGAGAAATGAACACTCCACACAACTAGTGAGAGCTAAAATCAAGATTTCTGGAGGAAAAATATTGAATATTTTATCAAAAACTTTAAAATATTTATGCCATGTAGAAAAAGTTCTCATATTTTTAAGAAAAACAATATTCTATAAAATAGCAATGTAACAGAAAATTTTTAAATTGAAAATATTTAAAGGCTCCTGTGCATTTGTATCTATATAAATGGCTGTAAGCAAATATATTATATGAAAACATTAACATTAGTTATCTCTATATGAGATAAGTACAGGAAATTTTGCTTCTCTGTTTTTTAAAAATGTATATAACTTAATTTTTCCACAATAAACCTCTACAAATTTCATTACTCTCTGTTTCGTGTTTTCTCTTTCTTTTTCTTCTTCTTCTTCTTCTTTTTTTTTTTTTTAACAATATCTGGGCTGATGGAAAGTCAAGGTGCTAAGCCTATAAAATCAAAGGCTGATATCAGAAAGAGCAAGGAGGATCTAACCCTATTGTTCTATGGGATGTGTATGGTGTGGATCTGAATGTCCCCCAAAAGTTCCTGTGTTGAAAGTGTGGTCCTCAGGAAGGTGCAGAGGCAAGGCTCTTGGGAAATGATCAGATAGCAAGGGCTCTGACCTCATTAGCTAGTTGATCCACTTGATGGAGTAATAATTTGAACTACTACTGTTTCCCTGTTGCTGTGAGCTGAGCAGCTTTTCTGACAGCTTTTCTGTCACTGCCGTGACAGTTCAGCAATGGAAGTGGCTGATTGTGGTCTGGACTAAGACCTCTGAAACCCTGACCCAAAATAAATCTTTCCTCCTCTAAGTTGTTCTTGTCAGGTATTTGAGTTACAGGGACAAAAAGCTGACTAACACAGGATGTCTGAGGTAAAATGTCAAGGAAAAAAAGAGAGTTGCTAAAAAAAATAATAATAATAGAGTTGTCCAAAAAAATGCAATGTGATCTCTTTTTATATAAAAGTTTTATAAATACTGTACACACACATACATACATACATAATACACACGTGTGTGTAAATAAATATATATTTACATATATCTTTATTTTATATGTATGTAAATATATATTTATATACATATAATATAAATATATGTAACATATATTATATTTATATTACATTATATATATATATATATTCTGAAATGTCTCACACCAAACATTTAGAGTTGGGGCAAATACAGAGAAGAATTTCACTTCCTGAACCTTATTATTTTTTCTCCAACAAGCAGAAATTACTTTGATATTAAACTCAATTAAACATAAGAAAGTTGGGCTGGGGATGTGGCGCAACGGTAGAGCGCTTGCCTTGCATAGGCAAAGCCCTGGGTTCGATCCTCAGCACCACATAAAAATAAATAAAGGTATTGTGTCCAACTATAACTAAAAATAAATATTAAAAAAATAAAAAAGTTGGAGAAGAAACTGATCAAAACCTGTGAAGTATACACATGAATCTTCTCACTAAATCATGAAAATACCAAACTCAAATGCTACCATTAACCAAAACTGATAGATTTTATGTAATGGAAAATAAAAATCACCCAGTCTAGTAGAAAAAAACAGAAACAAAACTATAGACATTTGTACTCTAAGACCAGCATAGGTGAAAACAACCAATATATTCAAACATTATTTATTTATACTTATATATAATTGATAATACTAGTTTATGAGCAGAAACTAGCATTGGAATCATAGAATATGAGATGGAAAGATCCTTAAAGGGGAGGAAACAGGTTCATGGAGGCTAACCAACTGCAGCTATACTTTTAAGATTGATAAAGCAGATGAAAATGCCCAATAATTTCCTCAGATCCTTTTTTAGGAGAGAGCTATACTAGTGCTGACTTTAATTTCTTATGTAAATCTCATGATGGCACTTTTAGGATAAGTACTCATTATTTAAAAGAAATAACTCTTAGAGAGTATTTTACTAGTTTCATGAGTTTAAAAAAAAATATGGATCTTGTCTCTAACTCACCCTGTCCCCATCAAAAATGTGTCCCTTCGACTTTAGAGAGGTACCATCAGATATCTGGAAGAAAGGTGTCTGCTAATTTTTATGCTTTTGGTTCTGAAGGGCGGAGGTCACTTGGGGGAGGTCTAAAGGTCACACAGGAGATAAGGGCTTCTTTCATTTCTGCTGGATTCCTTCACCTCTGTGCTTCCTTAATCTTCAGCCAGAACCTGTCAACTCATTCACAATCCACACCTCCATGGACTGTAGAAAGCTCTTCTACAGTACTCTAAGGCTTCTGCACCTCACAGAAAACACTTCTCTTTGAAAATGACTCTTTACCCCATGGACATAGTATAAATAAGAGAAATACGCTGATTAAGAAACACAGCCAAAGGTAGTCCTCGGGTATAAGTCTAAAAATCTCAGCTGTTCCAATTCATCACAGCTCGTCTTACAGCTAACCATACTAGATTAGAAAAACCAGCCCTTCCAGTTCCTAACTAAATAATTTCTCCTAAGCAAGTGGTGCCAAACCGGATTTATTATATTCATGGTTCTACATTCAGTCACCGTGGTCTGTCGCTTTAGCTCCCTTCAGAATGCTGGTATCATCACGGTCCCCAGGAATACTAGTTTCCTTTATTTTTCTCTTGTACCTTCACTGGGGACATCAAGTATCTCACAACCACGTACTGCAAACGTCCACAGTGAGTGACACTGTAGGAGGAGATGCTTTGTTCTTTCCCAAGTAGGAACACCTGGGTAAAATGATACACCAAGTTACAAGTCCTCTGGAAGCAATCCTTTCAATGCCATGAATCTGAGTAGGGAAGTGCAAAGTGGGAAGGGAACATTCTGAATTCTTTTGTGCTTATGGAGGGCAGGGGTGCCTGATTGGTCTAATTCTGTGTGGACTGGGAAGTGACGATGCACATGGGGTTCCTGGACACAAGGAATGGGCTGGCAATGTTCCCATGACTCAGGGTGAGGCACCATCCAATGAGAAGCAGGAGTAGGCTAAGTCTCAAGAGTGGAAACACCTAAAACATCTAGTTTGGTTGTTTGCATGGAGACCTCTTTTAGCCACAGAACCTACTCTTCAAAGCCAGTTTTCAGGAAAGTCTAAAATGTCCAACTTACAAAAGCAGAGCTGCTGTTCTCCTGTGGCTTCTTAGTAGAGCTGGACACCAAATCCTCTTCCTTTGCTGAGTATTATGTCACCTGGAATGACTGGCAGAGGAAATGAAGGAGCTTCCTCCATACTATCAAGGCAAGTGACTACCTGAGGCAGGGTGAGGAGAGAAGCAGTGTCCTGGAACCATTGTTAATTTCAACCCTGATAAAAATTTCTGACATCAAAACACATTATGAAAGTGGAAACGTAGCAGAATGGTCAAAGCATATCAAACCACATGGTGCTGAAACACACGCTGCAGTTTCAGCTGTCCAGCTGTGGTATAAGAAATGCAAGTTCTTCACCTTGGGGAATACAGTGCATCACTACATGCCCAGGTAATCCCTGTTCATTCCCACCATTAGCCCTTTAAAATCTGTAGCTTCACTACACTTATGAATAAAACATATGCTCAATCAGGACAGTGAGTGTAAAGCAGAACGATAGGTTTGAAAAATAAATCACTGTATCTGCTGTTTGAGGTCATAAATTGCTATTGACATTATAAGGAAGAATAAGCCATTACAAAGCATTTCTAAATGCTACAGGTGTTTGTTGAGGGCTCACCAAAGGCCATGCAGCTCAGTCACCTTATGGCATGTTACATCTTCCCTGTAAGTTTAGGACAAACTCCCAGCAGAGTTCAAGACCTCAAATATACTCAGCTCCCAAAGCTTGGTGTGCCCATCTGAGAAACCCTAGGAAGGTTCTGTGCTTCTGTAACACCTTTTCTCTGGCTGTTCAGAGGAGCATCACATGGCAGCCCTTCTGCCTTTTCCACCTTTGTTAAGCTCACCAGCGGGCCCAGGAGGCTGGGAACAAAGTGGCTTTCATCCTCAGGTTGACTGGCTGAAATTCATCATGGATTCAGTCCAGCTGGAGCAATGCTGCTACAATACTCCACTCACATGAGGGACAGGTCAAGGCTTCCTGGACACGTCACTGTACTTGGACTCTTTCAGGCACCAGCTTGTCTCACTATTCCTCTGTGGCTCAGAGTATAAGGACCAAGGACCAGTAACAGAATGTAGGCCACTTCCTAGGGCACAGACTGTGTGTCACTGAGTGCTATAAACTAGGTCCTCTAACTTTCAGAGACATCAGCAAACTAAGTGTGAAACTTGATGGAAAAATGCCCAGGATTTATCCTCTAGTCCTCCAGATATTTCTGTGAATATGAACTGTTATCACATAAAGCAGGGGCATGGAGACAGAAACCTGGGCTGTTTGCCTAACTAAATAATTTTCATTAGTTTTCTAACACATACTGAGCACTCCCTCACTAAACTCTGGACACTGATTATCTCTTTAAATTCTCAATGGCCTTGGGTTGGGTACCATTTCCTTCCAATTGTACAAGTGAGGAAACCACGGGGGCTTAAAGAGGTTGGGCAGATGGCCCAAGGGCACAGAGCTAATAGGTGGCAGCAGGAGGATTTGAACCCAGACAAGTAGAGATATGCTATGCTGCTTTTGATTGAAATGTGATGCAAATATTAGAATTCTCAATTAAAGTGATAACTGGGCATAAGTTTAAGGCAGGAGAATCGTGAGTTCAAAGCCAGCCTCAGCAACTTAGTGAGGCCCTAAAGTCAACAATTAGCAGAGTGCCTTCCATATAGGAACAAATATTGCTCATGTTTAAGACCATGTCATAACCCACAGCATGAGGACAGTTTACTTAGTCAAACCAACAAGGAAACAAATATTAACTGTCTTTCTGTTGCTATTGTTGATGGACACAATCATATAATATACACAAATACCTGACATCAGCTGGTTGCAGACAAATAGTCTATAATGACTGCTACAGCTAAGAAAATACAAATTGTTTTTGAGCAATTGGGATAGTGCAAATAAATAACACTATTCTACCTAAGCAACATCAAAACAAATTGTTAAAAAAATAAAAATTCAAGTAGCTATAATTATAAATAATGAAACCTTGGAAATGATTTTAAAATTTTCATTTTAGTGTTTGAAATTATAAAGAGTCAAATGATTCATTATAAATTGCTTTAATAAAGTTTAAAGTTCAGCACCTATACAAGTGTCTTATATATAGTAGGTGTCCAATATATTAATCTGGAATGAATGACTGAATTCATTACTGTGCTTTTAAAATCAGACATTGTCCTTTCATTATGTTCAGGATATTTTTATATTAATTCCATAATGCAGACTGAATGTCATTTCCTTATTGATAATGGTTTTTTTACAAAGAAATTCCAGGATTTCTAGTTCAAACAAAGGAAATGAAACAGCTATCATCTTGAAAAAGCAAAAAGTATAACTGGCCAAAAATAATGAACAGAAATGAAGTTTTGTTCTTTGCAGTGAAATATGAAGGGTAAAAGGAAGAGTAGAGTCTTCTAAATATTTTTATTAATATTGGAGAAAATATAAAACTATCCTCTAGGCAAGAGCATGAAAACACTTGGCATAAATGAATGTGTTTAAGACACTGTAAACTATGAAGAGTAAATATGTTTCATAGTATATATAATTAGTATAAACAGATAAACAGACCAAGAAAACACCTCTTTTTCAAAAGCACTTTGGTGTCCTGGGTTATCCTGGGGACTCAATATTGAATTCACATGTACTCAAAAATAACTCTTCATTCTTTAGATGAAATTCAAAAACTAATATGAGCAGGGCATGGTGGTGCATGCCTATAATCCCAGCGGCTCAGGAGTTTAAGGCAGGAGAATCGTGAGTTCAAAGCCAGCCTCAGCAACTTAGTGAGGCCCTAAGCAACTCAGTGAGACTCTGACTCTAAATAAAAAACAAAACAGGGCTGGGGTTGTGGCTCAGTAGTTAAGTGTTCCTGGTACCAAATACAAAACAAACTAACAAACTAATATTAACATAAAACCACAAGTTACTACTTTATTTCCATATGATAAAATAGATTAAATCGACACTGACACAATTGTTCAGCAAATTCTGTTCTGTTTAAAAGGAAAATAACTGGAGAGAAATCTATGGAAAATAGTTAAGATTTCTAGTAACACTTTTTTTTTTTTTTTAACTTCATTCCAACAGTACTGTGTCCTTTCACCAAGAGCAAATCTAAGGTTCCCCCACTTCCAACCCCAACCTGTCCCACTCATTGGGGAAATAAGTAGCATTATCTACCAGTACCTAGGACTGCTCTTTTGCTTTTATCTTAATTTAACAACATGTTTTAAAAAGATGCAAGGTGTCTATAACCTTGGTGCTCACCATTATCCTGAGCACCTTGATACAATTTGCTAATTGAGAGAAAGCATTGTGGTTTTTGTTTGACAAGCTTCTTTCCCTGGTTCTGCCAAACTGCAAAGCTGATGAGACAAATAAACAGGAACATGGTTCTGTACATCAGATAAAGTAAACCTTAAAACCAAACAGGGAGCTGCCTGATTCAATGAGCCATATAATAATTATTTTTTTAAAAGACAGAAAAACAGTAAATCTAAAAATAGTAAAGTGATCAAAACTGAGTGTGATTTGTTTTTTCAAAACCCATCCTACATTTGTATATCAATTCCATGGGTAAATCATGAGTTAAAATAACTATGTATACATATCAAACATACTAAGCAATGGATTTAGTTTTCATAGTAATTATATTATTTGTCTAAAGGTTTGGCACTAGGTGATACTAACAGAAGATAACAAAATGTTCACACTGAGAAAGTTACATATTAAACAGCCATAGGTTCTGGCCTGGTACTTGCTAGAAGAAAATCTGCTAGAAGAAATCTGCAAGGAATGTAGCCTGATGCCTGCTGGGTCCATATGTGACAAAGCATTTTTAAAAATATATTTAAAAATGCATTGCCTTGATTTTGACTATGCAAAACTAAGCACCAATTTCTAAAGGTCAAGCATCTGTAAGTCAAACTGAAATCTAATAGTTCTCATGGTTCAAACCACTTTTCAGAGTACAGGAACTTGACTCAATTTATATAGTGGCATACATATATTTTTTATGCTTAAGAATGATAGAAACATTTTTTCCATATTTGCAAATATGTACAATCAGTACTACTACAGGCAAAGCCTCGCCAGTAGATCTACCTTTTGCTCTCCGCTTTCTTGTCTTTCTGAGAAGTTCATAAATCTATGATGTAGACACAGGCAGAAATGGCATAAATTCATGGTCTGGTCATCTAATCTGGGACAAAGTAATTTTATAAGGAAAAGAAATCACATGCTAATACTAAAGGAAATAATTTGCATAATGTTTCCCAGAGTCAGTTTCTACTTTTTTCATTGTGTTAAAATATAGGCTTACTCCTAAAGAGACTAAGGAAGATTTGATTAGGGAATAAATCTTGAAAGAGTCCCAAAGCTTATTCGAAAGTGTCTCATTTCCCAAAATCTATTACTAAGGTTCCTGCCCCTATACCTAACAAACAACCTGGAAGGAAACTCCATCTACTTCACTTTCTGAGCTGTGATTTCCCCATCTACATAGTGAGTTCTTTCTGGTGCTTTCTCCCTCAAAGCTCCAGAGAAACAACATGCAAACACACGATGCATCTACCGCTGTACATACAGGTTCATCAACACCATGACTGGATAAGAGACAAGTTACAATAATCAGAACGAACGACTGTGACAGAATAGAGTCTCTTTTTTAAAGCCCGCTTGAATTCCTCCCTAATGCTCCTATTCCTACACAGTTCCTCCTCAACCAGGAAGTTTAAAGGATCAGAACGACAAAACAGGTTGCATCAGAGGAAAGCAGAATGTTTGCTTTTCAGGGGCACTGCCAAATAAGCAAGGAGACCCCGCTGCGCAAAAGCGCATCATTAAAGAATACAAGCCCAGACTCTAGACACCCAAGTTAAGCTTCGTATCAGAGAAAAGTAAGTCATTGTCATTAAGAATAAGAAAAAGTAATAACAATTGTCACCACGGCGGTCCGTACAGCAGCTGCACGTGGAGTGGCGTCTCCTCCTGCCCAACCGCCCGCTGCCTCCCCAGCTATCCCACACCGCACCCGAGTGGCGCAAAGGGGCACCACGCGCTGCGCCATGGGCGGGGCCGCCTTCCCGGGGCTCTGCGGGCGACGCGATCGCCCCGCCCGCTCTCCGCCCTGCCCAGTCACCACTCCTGCCCGCCCTGCCCTCCAGCGCCTGCGCATCCATAGGGCGGGGCGGGCTCTACCCGTCTCAGGTGGCCGCTAGTTGCTGAGTGGTCGGTTTCGGTGGCCTCTGGACACAAGATGCCGGAGTCTGGATGCTTGTTTGGGAACAGCATCCTACGGAAAGACGGGCGACCTCACTATACTTTTACCTGACTGGCTAGAGACCCAAGAAAAAGAGACGGAAGCCCAAAAGTCAGTTGATTTGAGAAGCAGATGAGTGGTGTTGGAGTTCAACTCTTCCTGTAATCTCTTAGGGTACTACCAGGGAAATTTTCCAGCATCAAGTAGGGCATACCGCCAGGGAGCAAACCTTGAGCGCTTGTGTGCAGAATTATCTTTTATGGGTGAACAGCCCAATTGCGCAGCTGCAGGTTCCCTTCTAGGCTGTCAACGAAATAGTGGTGTGCCAGGCCTTCTTGATATTGCCCTGCAAACTAAACACACATTTGCGGGGTAGGAGGGGTGTGAATCTTCTCCCATCATTTCCAAAGAGTACTAATTGGGGTTACCAGCAATCCTGGGAAAGCCCATGTTATTTTTGGATTACATGGTTATGACCCAACTGTAGTGATCGAATTTAAACAAGCCATTGTTAGAGAAAGAAAACAATGAATTTGTCAATGTTAGATGTGATGGGTCTTCAGAGGTTTGTATATTGAAAGGATCTTCCACATATAGTGATAACATTTTGTGGTGAAATAAAAGTCATTTCTACAGTTCCGAAAAATCATTTACTGGCTGAAAGAGTATTGGTAGATTGAACTTTGTCCTAACTTGGGAAATTTCAGGTTGATATTGATTAACAATTGTATGTGTATTTTTAAATTGTGCATTAATTAATTATAAATCTAAATTTTTAAAGTAGAAGTTTTAAAAATTATTTTCTTAATCTCATTTTCTTATAAAGAAATTCTGCTTGGATTCAGTATACTATTATCACAGAGTGAGTTTCCTTAAGATATAATTTAAATTCTAATAAATTGCTTTTCAGCAACATGCTTAAAAACTTTTCAATTCTCCCTTAACCAATAGTTATGAAAAAACAGAGTTTATTAATCACTAAAATGCAACAATACCCACAACTTCTTCTTCGAAGACCTTTACCTCCCAAACACCCTAAGCTGCCTTTATATACAAAGAAAACCCATACAGGTACGTGTATTAATCAGATATGTGTATTAAACTTTATGTATTTTTCATAGAATTTCTCTGCCTTGCATAGCTCAGAATCATAATAGTTAAGGACAATAATAATCATAACTTACAGGTGTTTATTGTAAGATGATAACAACCAGATATTAGTTCTACAAGTATAGACATTGTTCCTTATTTGTGAATTTGGTAAATATGGATTTACTCATTGGTAAGATTTATTTGTATAATCTAGCTCCTTCACAGTCATTTGTGGATGGGTGGAAACATGAGCTGTGCTCCCCGCTGAAATGGAAGAGGCTACCGCTGCCTTCTAGTTTCTGCTCCCATTCTGTAAATAAGTGCCCCTTTCCTAGTCTATTTAGTGCTAGACTTCTTGAATTTGGGGGCTTTTTGTTGGTAATTTCATTGTTTAAAAATGACCCTAAGCATAGTGCGTAAGTGCAGTCTAATGTTCCTAAGCACAAGGAAGCTGGGATGTGCCTTACAGAAAACAATCCACGTGTTAGGTAAGCTTCTTCCTTCATGTACAGCACTGTTGGCTGTATGTTCAATGGTAATGAATTAATGATATATATTAATAAATGTTTGTTTTAGTCTGCTTTTTTATCACTGTGACCAACAGACCTGACAAGAACAATGGGAAGGAAGAAAAGTTTATTCTGGTTCACAGTTTCAGAGGTTCAGACCATGGTTGGTGAACTCCATAGCTGTGGGCCTGAGGTGAGGCAGAATTATTACAGAAGGGCACGGCAGAGGAAAGCAGCTCAGAACATGACAACCAGGAACCAGAGACCTTATCTCACCATGGACAAAATAAACCAAAAGTCATACCCCAAGGGACCTACCTTTTCCACTTACATTTTACCTGTCCACAGTTACCACCCAATTAATTCGTACCAGTGGATTAGTCCACTGGTTAGGTTACAACTTTAAAAATCGAATCATTTCACTATTTAACATTTTTGCATTGTCTCACACTTGAGGTTTTTGGGGACACCACATATCCAAACCATAACAATATTTAATATACTTTTATTGTGAGAGGCTGAGGCAATAGGATTTTAAGTTCCAACCCAGATTCAGCAGCTTAGAAGACTTTGTCTCAAAACAAAAGAATAAAAAGGGCTGGGGATGTTGCTCAGTGCTAAATACCCTTGAGTTCAATTCTCAGTAGAGAGAGAGAGAGAGAGAGGAAGCACTGTGATTGGTACACGGCTTGAAATAAGACTTGAAGAATTAAAGTGGTATGGAATATGTTTAATTATAGAGGAGACCTTGGCAATTTTTGATGATAGAGGAAAGTGCTTGAATAGTAGAAATTTAATATACTAGAAAAAAATCAGAAATGATCATGGTGAGATTTGTCAAAGAAAAAAAAAAACAGGGAAGTATGGAATTGAGAAGACAGACATCATCTTGTTTGGAAAGATTTCTTGAAGCATCTCTTCTCTTTTTTATCCAGTAAGACTGCCTTCCCCTCTTCTTCACAGTAGCCTGTACTTAATTCCTACCAACTACTTATCATTTTCCATTGCCACTGTTTACCTGCTTGGTTTCTATACTAATTTGTGAGATCTTTGCTGATAGTAAGGTTTGTGCTGTTGTACCCCCGGCACAGTGTGTACAACTGGCACATACCATAGGTGTTAATGTGTCTTCAATGAATTAATGAGAACAATAAGTCAAGCTGTAATCATCAAAGATGCTTATATAAGGTCAACTTTGAAAGAAGAAAACTATGTAAATTGGTTAGTAAGAGAAGGTATTCCCTGCAGTGTGATTAACCTAAGAATGAAGTGATTAATGAGCAGCATGACATTTGTGGTTATCAGTAGTAATTATCATAACTAGGGTTCTCATTGGAAAATGTCATGACACAGTAAGCTTGAAGTGAATCTATGAATCCAGATCACATGGATTCTTCTTCTCCTCTTTCCTCTTCCTTCTCCCCGCCTCCTCTTCAACCTCCTTTTCCTCCTCCTTCTCTTTCTCTTCCTCCTCCCCCTCTTCCTCCTTTTCCTCCTCCCTCTCCTTCTTCTTCCTTCTCCCCCTCCTCCTTTTCCTCCTCCTTCTTTTTCATCTTCCTCCTCCTTCTCCTCCTTCCTCTTCCTCCTCCCCTCTTTCTCTTTCTCCCCCTCCTCCTCTACTCCCCTCCTCCTCCTCCTTCTCCCTCCTCTTCTTCTCCCCCTCCTCCTCATCCCCCCGACCTCCTTCTCCTTCTTCTTCTTCCTTCTTTGCCCTTTCCCTCTTTCTCTTCCTCTCCTCCTTTCATCAGATTGAACCCAGGGCACTTAACCCCTAGCCACATCCTTAGCCTTTCTTATTTTTTATTTTGAGACAGGTTCTTGCTGAGTAAGTTGCCTTGGGCCTAAGTTGCCAAGTCTGGCTTTGAACTTGCAATTCTCCTGCCTCCTGAATCCTTGGAATTATAGCCATGCACCACCATGACCAACTACATAGATTCTTATATCTCAGTTATCACAGTGAAGATTCTGGTAACTTAGTGAAAACGTTGTAAGGCAGTATCAGGAAACCAAGGGAAAAGTTAAGCCATTGTGGACTAGGAGGACGGCAGAGAAAATGAGAAGGGAAAACCTATTCGTGGGATTTTTAAAAATCAGTTTTTAGAGATCAAGTTTCAAATGTCTATATAAAAGCACTTTATAAAATTACTGTCTAATTTTAAGATGTTATTTGTAATACTCTCACTTGGCCCATAATTATTTCCTGTTTGCATCAACAGTGAACAGTGCAAAATTTTGCTCTACAATGGGAGTCTAGGGATTTGAATTCTGGTCTCAATACCAACTAAAGTAATGTATGGCTTTAGTAAGTAATTTGGTCAACAAAACTTATCTTCCTATTCTGAAACAGCAGAACTTAATTTCATGTTCAGTTTTTAATTTTTTTTCACTTTAATCCAGATATGGATAGAATAGAAATCCATCAGAAAAAAGCTCACCTTTTAAGTGATTCTTATGGTGGAGATGGAAAGAGAGTGTGCCCCCTTAAGGTGGGGGGTAGCATTAGAATTTGGGAATTAGAAACTCTACAGTTGACACATCATTTGAATAAAGCCCCGAGGTCAGACTGATTTTCTGTGTTAAATGTGAAGAAGGAGGGATAGGAGCTGTGTGTTACCATTGCATGTGAGCAGTCACCCAAAAGCTCCTGTTAATGCAGGGAGAGCGGTCAGAAGTCAAATGATTACAAGAGCTGTAACCTAATCAGTCTATCCTAGTTTGAAGGGACTCACTGGTTGGTTAGTAGAAGCAGGTGGGGTGTGGCTGGAGGAGGTGGATCACTGCAGGTATGCCCTGGAAGGGTGCCTCTTCCTACAGCCCCTTACCTCTCTCTGCTTCCTGAGCCCTCCTGACCTGAGCAGTTTTCTTCTGCTGTGCCCTTCCTCCATGATGTGCTTGGAATTATAGTCATGGGCCCAGAGCAGTGGAGTTGGCCTTTTATCTTAGTCTTTTCCCATCAGTTCTGTTCTTCCAAGCATATCTTCCTACCCTTTCTAAATTTAATACAATTTAGCCTATTAACTTCTTTAGTTGTTTAAAATTTCTCAAACTTTATCCCCATCAGCTTGACAAAAGTCTTGGTAGCTAAGCAAACATAAATGGAAATGTTTTTAGGGAGAGAAGGGTGAGTGGTAAAGCAAAAATGTGAATGCTATGACATTATAGTTTTTTCTCTGACATCTTGATAAAAGCCATTCAACTTTGCTCTTATTTTTTTCCTCTTGTATAGCCAAGACTGGTGAAATTGAGACACTCTCTGGAAAGTTCACTCAAGATGAAACCAGTCCAGTTCCAAAAAAACCTGCTTTACTTGATGTATCTTCAGAAGAACAAGCTCAAGGTCCTATCAATATCCAAGCTGACTCTTTGGATCAAAATGTAACAGAAGCAGTAACTGCAATTTCAACATCCACAAAATCTAGAAATGTCAGATCCATGTTTATTCCAAGTTATGCTTTAGTTTCAACTCAATTTTTCAAGAAAAATATAATAAAAATGAAAAGAAGTTCAGAAAAGTCCACAACTAAACTACCCAAAGTAGAAAATATTATTACTGATAAAAAATTAGAAGATATTTTGGTTGTTTCTTCAAAGTTCCCTCAATCAGACGGTTCTTCGTTAGTTAACAAACGAAAGCGTGACTCTTCCAAAAGTGCAGTATTGCCAAGTCGTCTAGTCAGTGCCTCACACAAGGCAGTAACCATTAGTAAAGTGCTACTAGGGATTACTCAGTTTCCAAGAAACATTGTCCTACCAACACCGATTTTACCAAGAAAACCTCATCCACAGTCTATCATAGGTAAATATAATCAGAACATGGTATCAAGTAATGGGGACCAATTGGAGCAAAGAGGAGAAAGGAAACATAAAGGGTGCCCCTCCCCTGGGTGTTCAGGGTGGACAAATTGAATCACTTTTTGTGTTTACATTTAACACCTGAGCCAGAGGGCAAGAACAGAAATCTTTACCCTGCAGATCTACCAAGCCCAAAAGGGGTAGTTCCTCCAATGGTAATGATGGAGACCAGTAAGGAAATTCAAAGGATCAAAAAAATAATAATAATAATAATGTAAAGGACCAGTGAGCAATGATTTAGAAGGTGATCTAGTTTTCCAAAGATAGGACACCAGTGCCATTGGATAGCTTCATGGATGCATTCCAATGGATAATACAAGTTCATTAAATTAACAATTATAATGAAGCCAAAACATCCTCAAGTGAATTTTCACAAGTATCCAAAAGCTCTCCCATTTTTTTTTTCTAGAAAGTCTTGCATCAGAAAATGAAAAGAGAGAAAGTGTTCTGAGGCTACCTGAAGGTAAATGCTAAGCCTATTATCATTCTTTTGGAAATTGTATATAAGATTATCTTTCTATAAAAGTATTGGTGATTTTGTGTGTTTGTGTATGTGTGTGTGCAGTTCTGCTAGTGCTTTGGTCTAGCAGAGACAAATCGAAAATTCTCCTTAAACAAAGATCACACCGTTCTAGACTTTGCATTTATCTCTAGCAACAATCTCACAAAAATAGTACAGGGCATATGATTTAGAATTATCAGGCAAAAAAGGAGAAAGTCAAAATGGTTAAGGACTAGCAGGAAGAGAAAGTAGTAGAAACAAACTCCTAAAAGTATTAAGTATGAGAATTATCAGGCACAGATTTTAAATAACCTGATGACTTCCAGTTCTGTCATAATTGGGTAGCTTCTATTGGACAAACTTTCCAGCCAAAATCAACTATTAAAGCTGCCAAATATACTTCAAATAGTCATTAAAGGTACTGGAAAGCAACCAATGCAGACTCAACCTGAGCCACTACAATCTCTAGAAGGGCAGCCCTTGAGTTAGCTGGACCTATGGGCATTTGTGGTGTGGGAGAATACATATAGGTAGAAAGTGGTCGTTTTCATAGGTTGAGGAGATAGAAGTCAGACTTCAGAGTGGCCAGTGTCGCTGGGACTTGAGAAGCGAAATCTTGGAAAGGAGAAAAGTGAAGGGAAATGAATTTTTTAAAAAATTCTATACACAGATTCCGTTGGGGGCATTGGCTGATTTTGAAGCTGTGCATCTGCAGGACAGGATTGAGAAACACAGCAGAGAACATCAGCTGAAAAGCCAAGAGATTTTTGCAGTTGCATAAGAAACAATTAATGGAGTTCAAGCTCTGGCCATGTGCAGGGCTTTTAATAACTCACTGGGCTTCTGATTGAAGATGCAGAGGACCTATGACAAAGGACCTATGACGTAGGACTAAGGATGAAGTTCTAGGAGAAAGGACAAAACAAAAATACACTATAGAGTTTTAAAAAAAATTCAAAACCAATCCTTGATAAATCAAAGTGATACTTTCTGCCTAACGAAGAAAACCTGATACTTGTTAGAGACAGAATTATCCAGACCCCTTAAAATCATTCCTCCACAAAGTCTAGCATTGCTTAAAAAATCACAAACATTCTTTAAAAAAAAGATAAAATGTCTGAAAACCAATAGAAAGAAACAAGGCAATAGAAGCAGCTGCATAGCTGATTCATATATTGCAGTTTCAAACTGGAATTTTAAAACAATTGGTTTCTATGTAAGAGGGGGAAAAAAAAAGTTGGAGAATTTCACCAGAGGACTGAAATTTTGATTTTAAAAAAATAAGAGTCAAATGAAATTTTAGAGTAGGCAAAATAATATAACAAATTAATATTTCAATAGCTGCATTTAGTAGGAGAAAATACATGGTAGAATACTCCACCACAGGACTTCCCGAGCCCTCCCTTTCTTCCCAGTCTTTGTGTATCACTGTGATGTAAAGGAACTGTGGGTCTCTTCCACATCATAAGCCCAGGCAAGTCATGCCGCCATTCCTGCATTATTGAGCTTCTTCCACTCTGATTTTCCCTCCTTGGAAAGTTTAAGGATCCTCAGGTACTTCAGAGATCTATTAGAGACTTTCTAACCCCTTTCTCTTTTCCACTCAAAAACCAGATGCTTGGGTTTAGATACTGAGGATGTATGATTAGGGATCAGGTCACAGACTTAGGTCTTAATACACAATCCTTTTGTTCTTGCTCCATTTCCCCTCACTAGACAAGGTATCACTATTTTATATTATGCATCCTTCTTTATTCTGGGGTTAACTTTCATATCTATTGATCTAAAATGGGCACAAAGTTTTCATTTTAGAGATTAAAAACAGAATTTTTTTGTAGTTCTTCTAGGATGCTTTATTTCCTCTCCCTGAAACAATAGCTTAGAATAATTGAGGTTGTAAAATATGTTTCTGCAAATAATACTGCAAGAAATGTCTGTGGATATAAAATATGGGCTTTAAAAAATATTTTTCTTTAGTTGTAGATGAAACAATGACATTTATTTATTTATTTGTTTGTTTTATGTGGTGATGAGGATTGAACCCAGTGCCTCACTTGTACTAGGCTAGCACTCTACCACTGAGCCACAACCCAAGCCCTAAAATAAGTTTTTTAAAATTTCAAAATATTTTTTGGCTGCACTTTGGTGTATATTTTTGTAGACCATTTTTGAAGGAAGGTGACCTCCAGAATGCTCATGATAAAGTAAATTTAAATGTAAGTGGTCTTTGCTCAGCTACTCCTGGGTTGTTTTTTGTCTTCTTTCCTTTCCTATGTGAAGTCTACAATCTGAGAGAAGATTGTAAGTTATGTACAGCATTTGAATCATACATCCAGGTGATGTTAGGGGGAAAGTGAGATGCCGCTTGGGAGGTGATATCTGAGTTGTGTTGTCTTTTAATTTTGTGGACCAAAAGGTTGTTCCCTGTGATTTGTAGTAAAATTTTTGCAAATATTTTACATATAGTACAAAAATACAGAGATTAATGGAACCTGACTTATCCAGGTAAAAATCTGTGAGCATATCATTTTGTTTGAAAAACAATTGTGCTATTCACTTTTTTTTATTTGTTTTAATTAGTTACACATGACAGTACAATGACCTTGAACAAAACGGTACTCATGTGACAAATAGGAATCAACTAAGATTGGGTAGAAGAAGGATAGGGGGCATTTCTTCCAGAAGAGGTGTATAACTTTCCCCATGGTGACTCAATCTTATAGCATAAACACCCTTCAGCTTTCACTCTTAAACAATAACACTTGAATTTGATGATCATTACTATCCAAAGTACATGTATGAAGACACAAATTGGTGTGAATATACTATGTATACAACCAGAGATATGAAAAATTGTGCTCTATATATACAATAAGATTGTAATGCATTAAGCTGTCATATATAAATTTAAAAAATTACATAAAACAAATAAATTTCATGTTTTATTTTTGTTTGTTAATTTAGGTGGCTCTAAATATAAAAAAACAGAATCAGACTACGTTTTACACGGTGACGGTTTTAAGACTATTGAGACAACACATTCCGAAACAATAATAGCGATGGCCAACCTGGCTGTGGTAACTTGCCAAGTGCATGGAAGAAATGCACTTAACCTTAAGGTATTCTAGATCTTTCTAATGACAATATCTTATCAATCATTTTTACTTTCACTCTTCTAAGGGAGGTTAGTTTCCATGGTATTAAAGGAGTCTTTCCTATTGCAATAAAGATTTCCCAGGAACAGAGTCAAATTGTATCTCTAAACCTATTTGTTATAGTTTGCCTTCAGCCCCCCAGCTAAGTTTAAAAAGATGCTCAGATCCTAACAGTAATGGTGTCTTTTGCATTACATGGCATAATAAGAGAAACGGAACTCAGATTTATCAACAAACACAAACCCAATATGATGCATAACAGAAATACTTGGTACCATTTATTAAGCACTCACTATGTTCCAAGCCTATGCTACTCTTAAAACTTAGCATTCTGCAAAGTAGGTATTATAGTCTTTATCTGACATATGAAAACACCAAGTTTCAGTGAAAGTAACTTGCATAAGACTACACAGTAAGCAAACTTCGATTTGAACCCAGAACTCTTTGGCCTAAAAAACCTATATATTTGATAAAAACATCAACAACAAAGAACTACTAAAGACCGTTTTAAAATGCTGCTCATTAGCCAAAGTGAAGCATGCACTAGTTTTTCTTTGAGATTTAGTGGTAAATATAAGAAGTCCTAACCGAGAATAACTTACCATATAATGTGTTTTGTAACCCTGGAGAAACTTCTGAATCAGCAAGCATCTGTCAGAAGGTCACTGAACTCCTCAAATCCTTCTCATGCTCTGACAGTTTCTTGAAGACAAACATGACTTTATGTGTGAATGGGAAGTGTTACATAATGGAACAAATTGGCAACTATACTGCATACAACAAAAAACACACTAATGCCTTCCCAAGAATTCAGTTTTCTGTCCCTCCTATGTAGGCTTTTATTCAAAGGAAATTTGGAATTTGGAGATTTAGTTCTTAGGGTTACAACATTTAGAATTTTAATCTTTCAGGATTGTGATTTGAGGGATTTTGATCTTTAGAGATTTGGGATTTCAGGGAATTTGATCTTTGGGGATTACAACATTTCTGATTATGGTTGCTGGAGTTATGATCAGCACTGATGAGAAAGCTGCTAGAGCTAATAAATAATTTCAGCAAAGCTACGGAGGATAAGATCAACACCAAAAAAAAAAAAAAAATCAGCTGTGTTTCTGTGTACCAGCAAAGGAAATTAAGACAATAATTGCATTTACAATAGCATCCAACAGAAAAAAAAGCGGGGGTGGGGGGGGGGCAAAATAAGTGAACAAACAATTCACTGAAACAAAATACCCTTATAAATATGAAAAGTACTTGACCTCATTCAAAATAAAAACAATGCAATTTAAAACTACATAGAGAAACAATTTCTCCCTTCACAGATTAGGAAAAGTTTGACAGTGTTAATGAGTTTGTAGTATTACCATTAGAAATTTAAAAAGGAGCATTCTCATGGGGAGAATATATTGTTAAGAATTAATCTCTTTTCACTTCTTTTAGGGTTTTTTTCTCCTTTATTGTCCAGACTTCTCACCTTTGGCTTCCCAATTGATATATCTTAATTTATCATTTAATGACCTCCGTGAATTTCCCGTAGAAGTGAGTCCATTTTAATTCTTGTATATATATATAAAATTATTGTATATACATATATTGCTATGATTTATTATTTGTGAATAACTATAACCAAAAAATAGACCCTGAAGTTACTATAAAGTACAAACATTTTGTATTGCAACTGAAAAGACTTATTCATACAATACAAAAAGGCTGGGGCTGTGGCACAGTGGTAGAGGGCTTGCCTAGCAGGTGTGAGACAGTGGGTTCAATCCTCAGCACCACATAAAAGTAAAATGAAGATATTGTGTCCACCTACAACTTAAAAAAATACATATTAACAAAAGTGTAGTATACTTTTCTTAGGAAGTCCCTTGACATAATCCTCAAAGGCTATGCTATAGTCAGACTCTCCAATATGTTTACTGTGTAAAATTTGTTCAATATACAAAAAATATTTCTTCTAGTTCTTAATAATAAACATGTCCCCATGCCAATCCAAAGCTCTGAAAACAAAGTTAGTGATCAGGTGATACTTTAGCAAGTTTAATTAACCATAGACTGCTCAATGAAATATATGAAGGATAACATATCTGGAATGATATAATTTAATGCCATTTTAAATAAACAAGACATTAGGGCAAATTGTTTTTTGTTTGTTTGTTTTAGTGTCTGTAGTCAATGCCTCACCAGTCACTGGGTGATTAATTGTTTTGTGAATTGACTTTCAGAATATTGACATTTAGTTAAGCCATTTTTTTAAATATTTATTTTTTAGTTTTTGGTGGACACAACATCTTTGTTTGTATGTGGTGCTGAGGATCGAACCTGGGCTGCACGCATGCCAGGCAAGCGCGCTACCACTTGAGCCACATCCCCAGCCCCAAGTTAAGCCATTTTTAATTTTCAATCCAAATTGACCTGCTTCCTATTTCAAACATGTAGTAGTGAAAACACATATTTTCCAGCAAAACAAACAAAATACCTATTTCATGGAGCATATGCTGTAGTGGGGGGAGATCATACATCTTTGGGAGTGATCTATCCTATGATAATAAGAGCTTTGAGGAAAAATAAAGTAGAAGGAGAAGGAGTTTTTATTTTTAATAGGAAGACTTGCTTTTTACTTTTCTAAACAATGAAACCAGTTTTATTAATTTGACTAAGACAAATTGAGACGGATTCCCAAGGAAAATAAGGATCTTAGTTTTGTGTGCTAATTTAATTTTGGCAGTGTGTATCTGACAAAAATTCTCCATCCATTAAAAAAATGACATTTAAATGCAGGGGAGCTGTTAAGATATGAAATACAGAGTGCTTATCTTTAAAGTGATATAAATTAGTAAAACTTGTCTTTGCTATGTACATCTGTGCTATATAGCTGTAGATAAAATATTCTAGTGAGAGTGGTAACATCCAGGCATAGAAGGGCTACATTGAGGTGAGCTAATTATACCCAGTTACTAGCATGGGACACAGGCAATGGATGGAAGCCTGGGGACTTGGGTGAGTGGGGTGACTGGA
Organism: Marmota monax; assembly: GCF_021218885.2. NCBI lineage: Eukaryota > Metazoa > Chordata > Mammalia > Rodentia > Sciuridae > Marmota > Marmota monax. Next base: position 20,580,067 of record NW_026693082.1, on the reverse strand, counting down.
ATTATGACAGGATTTAAGATGGGGGAATCAGGCAGAGCACAGAGTCTGCTGCAATATTTGAGGACAGGAGAAGGTAGAAGCAGAAATGTTAAATAAGAAGGTTAATATAATATTCTATGTAAACATATTTGGTCTCCTTTCTTCTCTAAGCTTCTTTAAAAAGATGTAAAATTATATTTGGTAATAATTATAATAATATATCATTAGTCTTATAACCTATGGATGCAATATGTTTAACAATTACAGAAGAATAAAGGGAAGACAGAATAGACTACAGAGAAGAACATTTCTATATCTAACTGGAATTAAGCTTATGTAAATACGAAGTAGGTTCTAGTAAGAACTCAAGAGAATATAGTGAAAAATCATTAAAGTAGTTAAAATGTTTGCACTAGAAAATATTTACTCAATGCAAAAGAAAGCAGTAAATAAGGAACAAAAAAATCATAAGACATATAGAAAGTTAAAAGTAAAATGGCAGGTGTAAATCCAGTTGTGTTTGTCATAACGTTAACCGTGAATACATTCAGCGAAACTCACAGATTGTCAGCTGGGCTTCAAAAATACACAGGGTCCAGTGATATGCTATCTGTAGAAGACACATTTAAGTTTGAAAATGACAAAGTGATTGAAAGTAAAAGCATGAGAAAAGATATATCATGCAAGCTGGAGTGACTGTAATAGTATCAGACAAAACAGATTTTACAACAAAAAATGTTACAAGAGACAAAGAAGGACATTTTGTCAATATATCAGGATGATGTGAACATACATGTATTTTTACAACAGAGCCCCAAAGTTTATGAAGCAAAAACTGAAAGAAAGGAAGAAATAAGAAATTCGACAATTATTATTGGATACGTTCATCACTTTCAATAATGCATAGAACCACTAGGAATAATATCAACAGGGAAATAGAAGAATTGGTCAACACTGTAAACCAATTAGACTTCAAAGACATCTATGAAACAGTCCAACCAATAGCCATAGGAAAAAACATTCCCAAATTTTCATTTTCTGGGATAGACCATGTGTATGGTCTCAAACAAGCCTCAACAAACTTAAAAGGATTAAAAATCATAAAGGTTTATTTTTTTTACTACAGTGGAATGACATTAGAAATCAAAGTCCAAGATTTGAAAATTCACTCATGTGAAAATTAAGCAACTCATTGTTAACCGTGAGTCAAAGAAGAAATCAAAAGAGAAATTTAAAAAAAATTGAGAAGAATGAAAATGAAAAAAGGAAATGATAAAAACTAGTACTATAACTGGTGAAATAGAGAGTAGAAAAAAGAGAAATAAAACCAACAAGCCCAAATGTTATTACGTTGAAGTGATCCACAACAGTTCACAAACCTACATAGACTGATGGGGGAATAAAAAAGGCAGAAGGCATTGATACTAAAACCAAGAATGAAAGGTCGCTCCTGACCTTACCAATTTTTTATAAAAAGAGATTTTAAGACAATACTATAAATAAATTGGCTACAAAATTTACTATCCTCCACTCCATCAATTTGTTATTTTATTTTTATTAAAGGCTCAATAATAATAATAATCCCAGCAACTGGGAAGCTGAGGCTAGAGGATTGCAAAGTTCAACGCCAGCCTTGGCAACTTAGTGAGACACTGTCTTTTGAAATAAAAAATAAAACAAGGACTGGGAATGTCTCTCAGTAATAGAGCATCCCTGGAATCAATCCTCAGAACCAAAAAAATGAAACAAACAAACAAAAACAAGATTCATCAGAGAGCAGAAAGCAAAATTTATATTAAGCAAAGATCATGGGTATAAATGATATATCTTTAACTTTGATATGAAAATTAAATTACTGTGATAGCTCATGAAACAGTCTTACTATAAGACTGTTTCACTGAGTATTGTTAGATACTCTGTTAGATACTCTGTTATTGTTAGATAGCCGAGTAGAGTATTGTTGAATCACTCTCCTCCAAGTGGTTGGGTCCACTTACCTTCCCAGCTCTGCCGCTGTCTCCTTCCTCCCTTATCTTTTCATGATTGCTTCACATGAAACTCTGAGCTTGATCAAAAAGGCTGACCTTTCCCATTTTGAAAAGAACTCTTCTTGAGTCAAGGACATATGAATATACTAGTTGCTCTATCTCTCTTGATCATACATATTAATGCTGGTCACTTGTTTTAAAGGTTTATTAGAAGTATTTGTTGAAATGCCAAATATCTTCTCTGATAAAGATGGTGATTCATGATGGGGATGGGGGCCAGTATGGGAGGAATAGACGAACTTTAGACAGGGCAAAGGGGAGGGGAGGGTAAGGGAGGAGGCATGGGGGTAAGAAAGACAGTGGAATGAGACAGACATCATTACCTAAGTACATGTGTGAAGACAAGAATGGTATGACTCTACTTTGTGTTCAACCACAGACATGAAAATTTGTGCTAATATTTGTGTAATATGAATTGAGTTGCATTCTGCTGTCATATATAACAAGTTAGAATAAATAAAATAAAAAATTTTTTAAAAGTATTGTTGAGATATAGGTTATAAGCCAAGTTATGTTGTCATACTGATTTCACGATAGAGTTCAAAGAGTTAAGGTAGCAAATAGGAGTTATTATTCTGTTCATATTTGTTTCTCTTTTCTATTCTCCAGATACTTTGTCTTAAAAATCTACAAATACTGAAAATGAGAAATAATCCCATCAAAGAAATTCCTTCTGAAATCCAATACCTTAAGTTCCTTCGAATTTTCAGCATTGCTTTTAATTATATTCATGTTCTTCCGTATGGGTAAGCTTGATTATCTGAGATTATAAACATAGGAAATAAAATTAAACTATTTAATTTAGTAAAGAATAAGCTACCCTTTGGAAACAGTATTCTTCTCTTCTAATTAACTGATTTGATTCTTATTCTGATACTAAAAATAATCCTATCAGCTGCATAAATGGCAATTAATATGAGTCTAGTGAATACTCATCTAAAGATCTGCTACTGATTATGGAGTAAATGAACCAGAGTCCTGTAATACAGTTCAGATGAGAACCTTGTACCTGCCTTTCATGGCCTTTGGGGATATGGGAAGAGCACTAAACTTGGATTTGGAATGTACACCTCTAATATTAAAGTTGATATTTTACCTGCAGGAAGTAATTTGACAATTCTTGGCCTCAATTTCCTAATATATAAACCAAGGAGATTGGCCTAAGTGCTATCTAAGATCTTTCCAACTCTAATAGAAAGGCTTATATTTGGGTATATAGAGATGGACTTCTTACATAAGAACCATTAATTTGTTGTTGTTGTTACTGGGGATTTAACCCAGGGCGCTTAACCCTACATCCGCAACCAATTTTACTTTTTAATTTTGAAACAGGATTTCACTAACTTTCTAAGGCTGGCTTTGAACTTGTGATCTTCCTGCCTTAGCCTTCCAAGTTGCTGGGATTACAGGTGTGGGCCACAGTGCGTGGCTGAACTTATTTAACTTTTAATGAAAGCTGTAAACCCATATTGTAACCAAATGCCCAAACAAGATACTTCTTTAAACTATAGTTTAACAAACTGAATGTAAGTTAAAGATATTATATATAATATCCATGTTACATTATATATATATATGCATACACACATAAATTGCATATATTTGTATATATATACAGAAATATATAAATATTTATGTACATATGCAGTTACATATGCAGCACCTAGACATGAATTTGTGCTGGATAACCTGTAATCATAATTACATATTATAAATAATCATAACCATCATTTAAAAATGTAGAAATCCCTAAAGCAACAAAAATTTGATCACAACTAAAGGGACAACATATTGTTCATTGTTAAGAGATTGGGCAAATTAGTATGAACTCTTGGTTTTAAGGAGCTAGTTTTCAAAATATAAGTGTTTCTTAAAGAAAGTACTATAATTTTTATAAAATAGCATTGAATATACATAACCAGAAAAGATTGATGGCATAATGAAGCCAAGAATGAAAAACATAATGGGAAAACTTTATTGACCTCAGAGAAGATTTATAGCAACATCTGACATAAGTTAAAATGTTTGTTTGCAGAGTTTGTTAAGTAAAAACTCACCAAGAGAGTGCTTGTACAGCAAGGGAAAGGCTGAACTCTGTATACTTAGGAACTGTTGTCAGAATTCCAGTTTGCTGAGCACAAATGACCCAATGTACAGTGGCAGGATTTAGGGAGCATTAACTGAGTAAAATGGAGTGAAATGCAGTGAATCAAACAGTTATGCAACATATTAGAGATAGTTCCAGTTCCATATAAATTTTGAATTTTGGATGTTATTACTGTCAAAAGTAATTACCCTGATGCACTTCGAATGCTATGTTTTCGTTTTTGTACTTAATTCAGCAGATGTTGATGAAGCATCTACTATGTACTTCCAGGAGCTCACTGCCTACAAGGAAGGCAGACAGTTGGATACAATTAGTAAAGTAAAACAATAGCGATGTAAATTGTAAGATGTGTGAATTCCATAGACTAGCATGCAACTCATTCTGGAGGATAAGAGATGACTCCCTGGAAGAGATGATGTTTGATCCAAGTACGACTGAGTTAGCTGGGTTTCAGGGTCTGGAGAGAGCAAGAGAGAGTTGGTCCCATAATTTTTTGCTCAAAAAGAAGATAGCAAGGAAGCAACATATAAAATATGGGATGGAAAATATAAGGAGTTTGTTATTTTTGAAGCAAAGTCAAGTGGTGAGAAATGAGCCTGGTACCAGGGTCCTTGTGAGTCAAGATTTTTAAAAAATTATACTTTATGCTATATGCAATGAGAATACATTACAGGGTTTTCCACAGGGGAATATGGAATCTATTTTAGGTCACACTGGTGGCAGTTCAGACGATGGATATGAGGGACCAAGCAGAATTCAAGGGGACCAGTTGTAGGGCTATTAAAATAGCTCAGCAAGAAATAAAGAAACCTTGAACCAGGGCAATGGTCATATGCACAGAGAAGGAAGATATTGTTGAGAAATAAAGCATAATCTGCAAGATTTGGTACTGATCAGACATTCAGCAGTTAAGAAACCTAGAAGTCAAGGCTAAAAAAAATGCATTGCGACTCCCAGATACCTACAGTAGAATAATTTAATCATGTAAAATTTATTTATTAATTATTTACTAAATAGTGGGTTCTTTATTAAGAATTGGATTTAGATTAGTAGACTGGAAGGGGAATGATCCCTTCTCTTATGGGGTTTAGAATCCAGAGAAGGATATTGAAATTCTAATAGACACTGTAATAAATAAATACGTATTCTAAGGATTATGAATGAAAAGAACAGAAAGAAGGAATATGAATTAAATTGATTTGCTAAGAAAACATTATTTGAGGAAATGAAATTTAGCAGACATATATGAGTCTAAGCCAAGAACAGAGAAAATAATATTTTATGCAGTGGGAATAAGGTAGGTGAGAGCCTGGCCCTTCAAAGGCTTCCAGGAAGCCAGCCTGGTTTTGGGAATGATGAGAATGTGGCCCCAGGTGAGGGCCAAGTGTTTGAAAATGGCTACATCCCATCAAGTTTTGGAGGTCACATGAAGAAATGTATATTTTAAGTGCCATGAGAAGCCCTTAATTAGTTTTAAGCAAAACAAAGACCAGATTAAAGCTAAGGAGTTTTGAAGGGAGGGAAATAATGTGCTTAACCCTAGATCAATATGTTGGTCAGGGGTTGTTTTCTATCCCACCATTGGACTTAGACATAGTGAACCACAGAAGAATTTTTTGCTGGAAATAAATTTTTTTAATATTTATGTTTTAGATGTAGATGGACACAACACAATGCCTTTATTTTTATGTGGTGCTGAGAATCGAACCCGGGTCCCGCCCGTGCTAGGGGAGCGCTCTACCGCTGAGCCACAATCCCAACCCCTGGAAATAAAGATTTTTGAATTAACAGTATATACTAACTGAAGGCAGTGAGAATATGTAGAGGAATTATCTGAAGGGATGTTGCTGGAAAAATATCAGCATTTCAGCTAAAGACAGATGAGGAGGAAATTCTAGAGATGGAGGGGGAAAAACTGTCAAATTGCACAAAGAGAACCAGGTGTACTGTGGAAGCCAGGTTACTTCAGAAAAAGAGGATGACTAACAGTACCAAGTATATCAGAAAAACTCGGGTTAAATCTGAGAACAGTTTCAATGGAATGGTAGGAACAAAAGCCAGTTTGTAGTGGGTTGAGAGAGAAGGGGAGGAGAGAAATTGGTAATGATGAGTAAGTATAGAGACCACCTTTTGGAGAAATCTGGATGTACCAGGAGGAGAGAGATTCAATAAAAGATAGAAAGAACATGGGATCTTAGAAACATTTTTGTTAGGTTTTTTTTTTTTTTTTTTTTTTGATTCATAGTGGGATAGGGAGGGAGAGCAGGGGAGGAGAAGAACTCTAGATAAGGCAGAGGGGTGGGAGGGGAAGGGAGGGGGCAGGGGGTTAGAGATGATGTTGGAATGTGATGGTCATTATTATCCAAAGTACAGGTATGGAGACACAAATTGATGTGAATATACTTTGTATACAACCAGAGATATGAAAAATTGTGCTCTATATGTGTAATAAGAACTGTAATGCATTCCACTGTTATAAATAATTTTAAAAAATAAGTAAAAAAAAAAGACTCAGGCAGCTTGGTGCACTGGTGCTTGCCTATAATCCCAGAGGCTTGGGACACTGAGGCAGGAGGATTGAGAGTTCAAAGCCTGCCTCAGCAACAGCTGAGGGGCCAAGCATCTCAGTGAGACTTTGTCTCTAAATAAAATACAAAATAGGGCTGGGGATGTGGCTCAATGGTTGATGCCCCTGAGTTCAATCCCTGGTACCCCCCCCCCAAAAAAAAAAAAAAGACTCAGGCATATTCACAGAATGATGGAAAGGTATCAGTAGAAAATAGACTGGCTGGCCGTATGGAAGGATGCCTGATGGGGCAGAACTTCATAACCTCACAGGAGGTAGAAGGGAAAGGAGTCATGGGCACAGGTGGAGATCCTGGTCTTGAATAGGAGGAATGACCCTATCTCCTAAAACCGGAAGCAGGCTCTGAGAATGAATATGGAAAAACATGCATTCCTGTGGGTGGGAAAACTGGAAACCCACTTATTAACAAAAATTTTTTTAGCTCCTATTATGTGTCAGTTGAGGGAGATGACTCTGAAATGACTTGAATTACGGTCATCTTTGATTGTATGAAGAATGATGATTAAAAAGGAGGTTTGAAGAAACTTGTAATGATTTAGTATTGCTATTGAGCTAAGAGAGCAAAGCTGATGCCTGAGGCAGAGCCAGGAGCCTGGAGGGAAGGACATCAAAGCCAGTGGGTTGAACTGTGAGATGCAGATGATGATTCCCTGCCTTGAAAGCAAATGGAATTTACCCAGTTGGATTCCTAAATTGCTTAGGATTGGTAACTGCTTTTCAATTTTTCATTTTCTCCCTTTTGAACCAGAATGTCTATAACTGTTATTCTATGCCTGCCCCACCGTTGTATCTTAGAGGATGATAACATTGCCTTAGTTTCAAGAACTACCAATAGAGAAAATATTGTGTCCCCAGAGAGATTATGTTTGGAACCTCACCTCCACCTGCTTTAAAGGATGAAGTTTGGGTTTGAGTTTAGATGAGATGTTGAACTTTGAGTTGACACTGTAACGGGATGAGACCTAGGGGAGTTTGGGATCTCTAAAGATATTTTGCAGGTGGGGTAGAGGTAAATCTCTAGGATGGACTATGATCAGCAGAATAATTGTTCCTAGAGATGTCTGCATCCTAATCCCCACAAAACATGGATGTGTTACATGGCATGGAACAGGAATTTAGACTAGAAACCAAAAGGTTTCTAATCACTGATTTTAAAAAGTAGGGAGATTATTCTGGATTATCCAAATGGACCCAGTCTAATTCCATGAGCTCTTAAAAATGGAAGGGAAGCGGCAGGACTTAAAGAAGGAAGCAACCTGCGGACCTGTTCTTGCTGCTACAAAAGTGGAAGGCGACCATGAGTCAAGGAATGCAATAGGGCAGTTTGTAAAACCTGGGAAGGGTCATTAGCTTGCTGCCAACAGGAGCACAGGGACCTCAGTGCTGCAGACAGAAGGAATCAAATTCCAGCAACAACCTGAATGAGCAAGACACAGATTCTCTAAAGAGGGATGCAGCTGGCTGAAGACTTAATTTTAGTATGGTGAGACAGTGCCAAATTTCTGATCTATGTAATTGTAAAACAATCAATCTTTGAGACTTTAAGGCACAAAGTTAATGTTGCAATTTAAATGGCACCAATAGAAAGCTAATATGAAATCACTTCTGAATCTCACATATTCATAGAATAAGTAATATACACAGTAAATAAATTACCTAGCAGGTAATAAATGGAGTAACTTAAAAGGTAGTGTTATGAAAAAGAAGAAAATAGAATGGTATAAGGAAGTGATAATGAAATTTTAAATGGGATATTCAGGTTGGCCTTATTTAAAAAGGACATTTGAAGAAAGCATGCGGTTAGTAGTATACATCTAGCAATTCAAATAAAATTTAGCAGTACTTTATTAAATAAACAACTTGTTTGAAGCCATAATATTAGAATTTAAATTAAGATGTATACTTTTTTGCTGGGCCAGGTGGCTCATGCCTATAATTCCAATGATGTGGGAGGCTGAGGCAGGAGAATTTCCAGTTTGAGAAAAGGCTCAGCAACTTAGTAAGGCCCTCAGCAACTTAGTGAGACCCTGTCAAAGAATAAAAAATTTTTTTAAAAAGGCTGGGGTAAAGTGCCCTTTGTTCCATTCCCAGTACCAAAAAAAAAAAAAAAAAAGTTAAGAGCCAGGTTTACAGCACATGCCTATAATCCCAGCAATTTGGGAGATTGAGACAGGGGGATGGCAAGTTCAAAGCCAGCCTCAGCAATTTAGCAAGGCCCTAGGTAACTTAGCCTGACCTTGTCTCACAATAAAAAATAAAAAGGGCTGGGGATGTGATTCAGTGGTTAAGTGCCCCTGGGTTAAACCCCCAGTACCAAAAACAAAAAAACAAATACCTCAAAAAAACATGTTTAAGAAGATCACCTTTTTCTAGTCTTCTTATTATCATCCAAATTTTCTTATCACTTCCATATTATAAAAAACATTTTTCTCAGATATATTATTTAGGTGACTTCTTAAACTTTTTCTAAAACTGTGATGAAGTTCTTTCCCTATTATCTTCCTACTCCTCACTAGATCTTTCTGCTTTCATGAGACTCAACGTGGCATTGTGGCGTCCTTGAAAAGGCTAGGGACTGTCAGAGGTGAGCTTTGCCCCTTAGATGCTAAAAGCTTAACTTCAGCACTCTTAACCTTAACTTCAGTTTCTATCTGGAAGTTAGAAAATAAGAAAACCTTGTAGATTACTTTTTAAATTATCTCAATGATTTCTACAGTTTTTTCTTTTCCCCTTGACCTAAGTTTCAAAATCAAAATGAAATATCCAACATTTAAAAAATTATATAACAGCTGACTGTTTCAATGTAGGTGAATTAAAAGTTAATGAGGAAAAAAGTCTATTTGGTAAGAGCACCAATTCACAGAGGCCTGCATTTTTGTTTCTGATGGTTTGCTCCTACCTGGTGGGGCATCTGGTATGCAGCAACATGGATGAAGGAAGGCCCATGTTTTGGAGTCAGAAAGAACTATCATCCAAGCCATGCCCCTTAGAGACTATCAATGTATAATCAATTGTCATGTTTGGAATTTTGCAATCATGAGAAGTTCTTTGATTTGTCTTTTTGAAAGATTTATAAAATAAAGATAATAAATCACTTTAAATCCAGAGTTTTTTTTTCTTTCCCCAAAACTTTTAGAGAAGTTAAGAAAGAGAGAAAAGGAAACCAAAAAAGGAAAGAAGCTTGTTTTGGTGATGTCATTACAACCTTTTAGGAACAGAGAAAAACACATATTTCATAAACAAATACTATTTGCTACCAAAACAACTTTTGGGACTCAAACCCTGAGGTTATGCAGAGATAACTATCACAAAAGTTCAAGAAAGAAAAAAAAAGTCCTTATCTTTTTCTCAGTGGCTAGCAGAATAAAAATGATATAGAAAATTGCAACTTTTAACTATCAGAATCAAATGTTTGCTTTCCTTATCTGATTCAGTTTGCTTTAATGAGCAGGCAGTTTCTTTGGGAAAGAGAATCTATTTAGAACAAAATACCAGGCAACTAACTTGAGAGCCTATATTAACAGCTGGTTTTTCTGTATTAACAACTGACGTTGCATACTTTGTTTTCCCATATTGTTATAGATTAAAAGGGGGGATTAAGTTTCTTTGTCTCCACATATCTGATACCTGAAAAAAAAAAAAGGATAACAATCTTGGAATGGTATGGTGAAAGAACATTCTAAATTGGCATGAACATACAGTATGCTACTAATAAATTATATTTATTATTTAATCATCACCATTAAAACATGTAATTATTAATGATAGCCTATTCCTCCAAGCTAGCAGCAGGGCTCTAAGCACCTTTTGCCCAATAATGTGCTGGTAAATAAAGCAATGAAATAAGTGTTAAAAACTCTATATATCCTAAAGAAAAAAAAAAGGGACAGAGTTGGTGCTAATGGTGTATAGAGTACCAGAACAAACTGAGGCTTTCTAAATTTGCTTTCTAAAATCACAGATGAGGTCAGTCCCACTCTGGAACCTAAGCTGCTTCCTTGATGCTGCCCACAAGCCTTAATTCAACTTCCCAGTCATCAGGACATATCATCCACCTAAAAGCCTGGAACTAGAATAAGGGGGAGTTCAGGATGAGGCAAGAAAATAAAACATATTTTGAATTGCAAATTATAGCAAATGATATTATCATATTCTTTATAGAGGTGATTAAAATTGGTGTGCACTACCACACCCAGTTTCCTAGTCAATCTTAATTTCTCAGAGCATTTAATTTTAAGTTACCTGGAATCACCACTCCTTTCATCCAATTGTGATTTACTCAGTAATTCTGATACACATAGGTGCTATGTGAGGAGTGGATATATAGAAATGCAAAAAGGAATCCCTCCAGGAACTTATGAGTTTAGGAGGCAAGCATTTATTGCACAATGCTACAGGTCCCATGATAGAGGCAAGCAGAGAAGTACAGAAGAGAAATCTTCCTACTCTGAAAGAGTCAGAAGTAGTTCCTTGAAAGAGCTAATATCTGAACCAAGACTTAAAACTTGAAAGACAAGTCAAGTGTTGGGGAAAATACATGTGGTATTTGGAGATACGTGAGAACTAGTTAATGCAGAGAATTTTAGCAAATAAATTTAACAAATAAAATAATTTTAGCAAATAAAATTTGTCCCTGGACTACAGGGACAATGGAGAAGAGTGTGAAAGGTGAGATAGACAAGTAATCTGGAGCCAGGTCCTAAGGACCTTTGTATGTCATGCTAAAATAGTAAAAAGTTAGTGAAATACCGTGTTAATGATGCCTTAGTTAATAATCATGCAAGTAAATTTACATCTTTTATTTATAGGGAATCAGAAAGACATTTGAGGATAGCACACACAGAAAGAGGGATTTTCACTAGAGGTTATGATAAATATTATATATTGAGCCCTTCAATTCCAATCTTCAAGAAGTGATTCCCACTCTCATCCTCCAGGAGACAGGGCTTGTGGCAGAATAACAGTATTCTTCAGTTCTTATAACTGCATAACTTGTTATAAAGTCTTGGCATTCTTTGGTTTTTACTTATAGGAACTTATCTCAATGGAAAGAATGATCAAAGGTATTTCACCATGGAAGTCTTAATGCAATTGGGTTGAGTAGTGTCGCTGAACAATCTGTGTCCATACAGAAACTCAGAATGTGACCTTATTTGGAAATAAGGTCTTCATAGATGCAGTTAGTTAAATTACCATGAGGTCATACTGAATTAGGGTAGGCCTTAAGTCCAATAACTGGTATCCTTATAGGAAGACAAAGTCCAAGGTGGGAGTTCTGTTGTCAGAAGCTAAGGGACCCCAAGGACTGCAGGCAGCCTCTAGAAGCTGGGAGACATGCAAGGGATGGTTTCTCCCTCAGAACCTCTAGGAGGAATCAGCCTGCTGACATCTGGAGTTTGGCCTTCTGGCCTCCAGAACTGCAAAAGAATAAATTTCTGTTTTTTGAGCCACCTGGATTGTGGTTCTTTGTTATATCAGCCTGAGGACACTAATACAGCAAACACGAAAAATGGAGAGTGTGTGTGTGTGTGTGTGTGTGTGTGTGTGTTTTAAATGCTTTTAAAAATGTCTCAGGTGCCTTTTTCTAAATGGGGCTTTACCCACTCCAAATATCTCAAACAAGTCTCATTGGATAGATAAATAATTTTTAGAAAGTAATTACCCCATATCTAATGAAAAGATGTCTATATAAATGTCAAGATAATGTCTATATAAATGTCTACATAAATGGCAAGGTACAACTTCTGTACTATCACCTATGAACTTAAATATTTGATTCTTTTATTCCCAACTATGACAAATAGATAGTCATATTTACAATTAGTTTTCTCTGTTTTAGGTTATTTTCCTTGGCCCATCTTGAGGAACTTGATATTTCCTACAATGAAATTACTTCTATTCCGAATGATATCCAGAAACTCAGGTATTTGGGGATTAGTAAGTACAAAGAAAGTCATATTTCCCTTAAAGATATTTGGTAACGACTGTGATGGAGAAATTTGAGTCCTCTCATTTATTTAGTAGCAAGCAATGAAAAATGTGAGCTACAAAATTCATAGAACGGCTCTTATCTGTTGCATCTTTATAAGGAAATACACATTATAAAATGCTCATAATACTTAATGTAGTTTTAATATTAAACTCTGGTTCTCACATTAATAAAAAAGAAAGTCTGAAGTTTTTCTGTGTCTTTCTATATCAGTATCATATTTTTTAAAATTTATTTTTTATTTTAATTTATTTATTCTAATTAGGTATATATGACTATAGAATGCATTTTGATTCATTGTACACAATTGCACCACAACTTTTCATTTCTCTGGATGTACACAATATAGCATCGCACTATATGTGCAGTCATACACGTACCTAAGGTAACGATGTCTACATCTCACTCCACCATTTTTCCTGCCCCCATGTCCTTTCCCCTTTGCCCATTCACAGTTCCTCCATTTTTCACATGCCCCGCCCCCATTATGGATCAGAGAACATTCAGCCTTTGGTTTTTTGGGATTGGCTTACTTTGCTTAGCATGAGTATCATGCAATTTTGATTATTACTTTAAAATAATCTATTAAAAATAGGAAGGTTATTTTGTTATTTTTCAATAATAATTTCTTAATAACTCTCTTTAGAGATAACCTTTACTAACTCTCTTTAGATGATAACCTTTAAGATCATTTTATATAATTCCCAGCTTCTCTTTCAATACACATCAACACAAAGTTGGCATTTTAGTTGTCCATCACCTTGAGATTACACAAAATTTTGAAGAATTTATATTTTTGATGATAATAAAAGTTTTCATTCTAAAACACATTTTTTTATATTTTCAGATCTTGTCTGATCCACTTTGTATCTTTCTTAATAGGCTTTTTAAAGTATTCTATAATTGTGTTGCTACTGTGAATATAATGCTTCTCTTACTTCCATTTTTAGCTCTATCCAGCATAGAAAAACTATGTATTTCTTTATGTTATCTTAAAATCAAGCAATGTAAATCAAGTTCTCCTTAGATCTGATGGCTTTCCTTTTGTTCTCTAGGAGTATGATCTTTGGCAAAGGAGATCATTTTTTTCTAATTTTACAATATTTATACTATTATTTGATTTTCCATGTGACAATCCCTGAATTTTAATAGGAGAATTCTGCCCATCCATATTTGTTAAAGACTGATGTATTTATTTATTTATTTGCTTTCTGCTTTACTTTGTATTTACTATTTATTTCCTGTTCCCCCCCTCTCCTTTTCCCTACTTTTCCCTCTCCTTCTTCTTCTGGTTTGTTCAGTATAATATTTATTCTATTTTATTCCTCCCTTGTTAATTGTGGTGTTTTAGTATACTTTTCTAATCCCTTCCCCAAACTCATTATCAAACATGTTTTCCTTAATATTTTACATAAGCCCCCACATAATGGCCTGTCTGCCCACTGCTGTCTTTGACATCTATTTGAGACTTAAAAATTTTTATTTTCCCTTAAAACTTACCTGCCTTTTATCTAACTCTAGATTTTATGGAGATGGCTTAGAAACTTTTGACACAGATTCCCATTGATATTTTCCTTTGCATTATGTCTGTCTGTCTACAGAACATTTATCAAGTATTTCAATCTCACAACATTTTCAGGCAATCTCCATTCATTTTTAACTGTATGTTTCAAGATCCATGGCTTGCTGCTGCTTTTTCTCTTCTTTCATCTCATCTTGAATCTGGAAAGATGTCTGTTTTAAGTCGTTGATGGGATAGAGTGTTCCTGTAGACCTTTTCTCCAGTGAGTAGCTTTTTTCTCTGAATCTTGAAGATAACAAATGACATCATCAGTGGGGAAGATCTGGCTCTGCAGCCCTCCCTCTCCATCAGCATTTCCTCCCCATCTTCCAGCATGGCAGGCCAGGTGCCTGATGCCAGTTTACTCTTACTTTGTAAGCGGCTCTTATTCTCATCTGAGAAGACTTAAGGTTTTCTCATCATCTCTGATCTTCAGCAATTCCATAAGGTTATGCTTAAGAGTGGATCAGTTTTCTTTTGTAAATCTGTCTTTCCTTGGATTCAGGGAACTCTTAATCAGCCAGCTCACACTTCTTTAAGACAATATGTTAAGTGATTGTCTCTTCCATCTTTTTCTACTTCTCTTCCTGAAATGACTATTATTAATATATTAAGTCTACTGGATCTATCTTCCGTGTCACCTATGTTTTTCCTCATGATTTTTCTTTATGCTTTTGTTTTGTTCTGAATCATGCCTTCTACTTGGCTTCTGATTTGGATCTCCACAAAGGTCATGTTCTTCTATTTATCCACTTAAATCTTTTATTTCACAAATCATGCATTTGGGTTCAAGAAAGCATTTGGATGTTTGAGTGTGCACACATTTGACTCTCATTGTTTTTCCTGTTCCCACCCTAACTTCTTATCTGTCTCTCCACAGAGAGTGCTTGCCTCAGGGCCACTGTCCTGTGCAATGTGTCTGCTTTTCTCATCTGGTAGCTCTTCTACTTGCCCAGTGGCAGTTGAGAATGTCACCACTCAGAACAGCAGGAATGTCAGTCATGCCTCAAGGAGACTCCTCTGCCCCCAGAGTGCTCAGCTTCGAAACTGGATGTGGGGGTCTTCCAGCTTCAATTATTGTTTGGCCAGCTTAGCTCCCCAAAACCCATAAATAGGAAGAGGGCACCCAAACTTCTGGGTTCTCACCATGGATGTCCTGGGAACATTTGCTGGCCTTTCCCTTGCATGTGCCATACTCATTCTGGTTGTCCACACAGGACTTGTCCTTGTCAGCAGGGGCTGCTACAGCAATGTCCTGTAGGCTTGGTACCTTGTATATAACAGAAACTCATTTCTCATGTTCTGGAAGCCCAGAAACCCAATATGAATATGCAAGTAAATTTGGTGTCTGGCTAGGGTGTGCTGTCACGTACACAGCCACCTTCTTCCTCTTGCCTCCCATTATAGAAGGAGCCATCTGAAGCCTGTTTTATCCTGCTTATGAGAGCTGTCCACCCCAACCTAATCACCTCCTAAAAATTCTACCTCTAAATGTCATCACCTTGGGGACAAAGATTTCAACATAGGAATTAAGAGGGATATAAATATTCAGCCCATAGCCAGACTCTCTGCTTCTGGCATGTTGGCTTGCGTTTGATGCAGAGGAAAAAGTGAGCATGCTAGTTCTCTCCTTCAGGACCAAAACAGCCTGGAGTCTTGCTCACCTGTACCAGACCATGGGAGGCACAAGGTCAAACTGAAAGAATTCTGTTATCTTCTTAGCCTCTTTCTGTTTTAAATACATACCACCTTCAAACACATTTTAATACTGTTAGTAAGGGTCACAATATGAGACTAGACTGTCAGTAAGAACCTAGAAGCCCCTTACTCACTGCCTAAATTCCATTTTCCAGCCGGTTCACCTTTAATGCATATGAAATTTTGTTGGCCTTTGACTTCGATTTTTATGTGTCCCTCATGAACAGATACTTTTCTGTCTGCTTCCAGCACTAATTAGAAGGGAGATAAGTGACTGTGGAAAACACTACTGAGACAAGTGAAAATAAGAAAATCAGTCATGCTGGTTTTCTGAATAAAGGACCAAGGATTATTGAAAGCAACTGACACAGTGAAGACTTAAGGGGACTTGGGTGTTGAAAAAGTCAAAGCATAACATAGCACGTGGTACATTTTGATGGCATAAATTTCACTGGTTTTATTACCATTGAATGACAAAATACATGTTGACGTTCAATTTTCTATAAAAGCATTTTTTTCTGTATGTTCTTTTTATATTGTATTATATAATGTTTGTTAGTCTTCCTGTGATTGTGGACATTATTTCTTTTTCCACACTGATGACCCCATTCAAAGACCTTCCAAATACAGGCACCAACTGAGCACACAAAGTGTACTTATTTGTGTAAAAATATATTAGTTCAGTTGTTTCATATGTAAATTCTCTTGATTTTAATACTTAAATACACATGTGTTTTTTCCTTGCCACTAAATTTGTTGCCAGTTTTTAAGAACGCTGGGACAAAATTGCATAAATATTGCATAAATATCTTTAAAATGAGATTATCTTTATTTACAGATCACTTGACAAACTGATTATTGATGGGAATTACTTGTTTTTTCTTCCACCTGGAATTTTGAAGCTTAACCTGACAAAAATCCAGCTTGAGAATACTTTCACTCATCGTAGTTTATGGGTCGAGAATTGTTTCAATAGTCCCCAACAACTTACTCACATGTGTGCTTTGTTCATTATCAAAAATGATCTACTTGGTTCTTATGATAAGATCCCACTAAAAGTTCAAAAGTTACTGATATGGTGAGTAAATTCTGAAGTACTTCAGACCAAAGTACACCTTTTAGTATCTGAAATGTCTTCATTAAGGGCTGGGGCTATAGCTCAGTGGCAGAGTCTAATGTGTGAGGCACTGGGTTTGATCCTTAGCACTACATAAAAATAAACAAATAAAATAAAGGCATTCTGTCCATCTACAAATACAAAAAAATTTTAATTTCTTCATTAGGGGCCAAATAACAGTTTTACTAAATCACACACACACACACACACACACACACACACACACACCAGCACATCACCTACAAAAGCATACACACAATTCTTCAAATTGCCCCTTTCAGCTTTTCAGGGATAATAATACAGTCTGAATTTAGTGCCATTTTTCTCAAGTTGTTATATAAAGAATGGATTGCTGAAGTATATTGACAGTATGTACACAGCTGTTACATAAATCCTTTCTATGAGTTACTAAGTACATAGAAGTGGTTTCTTTAAAAAAAAAAAAATTCTCCACCCAGGGAAAATGTTTGCTTTACTGTGGTAGAGACCTGGACAGAGCAACTGCTCTCCTCCAGCATCAATGACCAATTGTAGAGTCATTACCTGATCTCAGGACTAGAATTCTTAAACCCCTACATACTTATAGCTCACTTAAGCTTGTTTCTTATTTCCTTCAGATAGCATGAAACCATTTTTACTTAAGTATTAATCATCAGCACTATTGATTTAATAAATACTATTGTATGCCTAAGTTTCCCTGGAATGTCTAAATTACCAGTATTGACTCAACAAAAGGCAGATGCTATAGTTTGGATCCTGAATGTTCTAGAGGACCATGTGTTAATGGTGTGGTCCTGAAGATAGTACCTCCATTGAGAGGTAGTGGAACCTTAAAAGGGTAGGGCCCACCAAGAAATGACTAGGTAATTGGAGACATGCCTTTGGATGGGATTCTGGAGTCCAGTTCCATCTTCTTTCTCTTTGCTTCCTGGCCAGGAGGAGAGTGATTTTACTCCACCACTTGTTCCCATCACGATGTGTTGCCTCACCACAGATTCAAAGCAATGGGGCCAATTGATTATGAATAGGCACCTCCAAAACTGTGAGCCAAAACAAACTTTTTCTCTTTTTACAAGTTGAATATCTCAGGCATTTTGTTAGAGTGATACAAAGCTAACACAGCAACCATTAAAGAAATTTAAAAAAAAATAGTTAAAGATCTATCTATAAAAAAAGGACAGAGCCAAGAAGTTTTCAATTTTAATATATTGAAATTTCAAAGCACATGAAATTTTATTGCAAATGAGAAAATTTTTTTTAAATTCTCCAAGGGAAAAATGTTTTAAAGAAGTAAAACCCAACTTGTAAAAATTTAGATTCACAACAAGGTTGTGAACATGAACCTGAGATTCCTGAATTAAAGCTAGACCCAAAGAAGGTCTACATGGTTCCAGAGCAATGAACCACCAATGTATTGGACATTCTCGATTTATACAGCAAAGATTCCAGGAATTTAAGTTCAATGAATATTATCTCATAATTTAAAGAAATTTACAAACCATCAAAAATAAAAACCAGAAGAAACAACTAACATGTACTAATCTTCAAGAATCTAAGATATTAGTATTATTTACAGAATATGTAAATGTTTCAAGAAATAAAATATAATTTTAAACATAGTTAATAAGTAAGAGATTATCAAATATGGCCAGGAAAATATAGAAAAGAAACTTTAAATGAAACTAAATTCTAGAAACTAAAAATGTAATACTTCAAATCAACTTGGTGCATGAGTTAAACAATAGGTTATGCATACATGAAAAAAGAGGCAGAAAAATCACGTTAAGACAGAGACAGGAAGTAAAAAAGGAAAAGAGTTAACATATACTTTGAGAGCCAGAAAGTGAGAACAGAATAGCAGAGTCCTCACTGGATGAGATGATGGCTGCAAAGTCTCAGAAGTAATGAAAGGTGTGAATTCACAGACAGCTCTGCACTGGCTCAGAAAGGTACCTCATAGTGAAAATAAAGAACACCAAAGACAAAGACAAGAAACCAAAATCAGCTGGAAGAAAACCACAAGTAATGGCTGAGGAACTGTCAGCAACAGCACAACAGTGTCTGAAAAAATATTATATTCTGCCTGGCAAAACTACCTTTCAAAAAAGAAAGACAAAGAATGGTGTTTTGGGAGGAAAACAAAACAGAGAATTTACTCTCAACAGATTTTCCTTAAGGATATGCATCAGAAAGAAGGAAAACAACTACAAAAACAAAGTCCAAAATGTAAGAAGGAATAGTGAAAACAGAAATTTAAAAACAAGTAAGCAAACATAATATCTATGAAATGATAATAATAGTAATGGGCTTAAAAGGAGATATAGCTAAAAGCAGACATTAAATAGAAAGAAAATCTTTAAAAGATATTTTTATGATAGCAAAAACAATGTATCTGGGAATATATCAAGTGAAATATGCGCAAGATATTTATGAAAAACAATTTAAACAATGAAAAAGTAAAGAAGTCTGAATGTAAGGGGAGGGATATATATTCAATACAAAAAAATATAGCAGATATTCCCAAATACAGCTATAAATCCAATGCATTTTTGGTCAAAATCCTAATAGAATTTTTTCAGGAACTTGACGATCTGATTCTAAAATGTACATGGAAAAGCAAAGGCTCCAAAGTAGCCAGAGAAAACCTGGAAAAGAAGTCTAACATACGGGGCTTGCAAGACTTTATATTAAAAGTTAAAGAAAGTAAAACAGGTTGGTATTAGGTAAAGGGAAGGACACAGTTAGTAGTGGAAGAATAAAACATAGCCCAGTCATTTTTTTTTTCATGCATATGTGAAAACTCAATATTTGACAAAATGGCACCGTGGATCCAGAGGGAGAGTCTTTTCAATAAATGTTGCTGAGACATTTGCTCATTTTCAGAGAAAAAAATATTTAAAATTAGATTTCTGCTAGGCATATGTCACCACCATTCACAAAGATCATTTATGAAGATCATTTCCAATAGTGTTAAAAATTGAAGTATGAAAACCAAAACCTTGAAGCTTTTGGAAGCAAGTACAGGAGACTTATCTTCATGGCATACAGGAAAAGACACCTTGAATAAACCACAGAAATGCAAACAGTAAAGCAAAGTATATGAATTGGATCCAAGAGAGAGATTTTCACAAATACAAAATACCATCAATGAAATTAAAAAAAAACAAGACATCGACTGAAATAAGATATGTCAATGCTTATAAAAAGTTGAAACATGTATATCTTCCACATATCAATTAGTAAAGATATAACCCAGAAAAAAGTGAGTAATAGGAATATGCAGTTAATTCATGAATGATACAGATAGCAGATAACTAAGAGGAATGTTAACCTCATGGTAATCAAGGAACCAAAATGTGAAATAGCAACAATAGATTTTTTTTTTTTTTACTTACCTGTCTTATCAACTTTTAAAAGATTGATATTGTGTTGACTTTCCATGCCTGAAGACAGAACTATTGGCTACTGTTGGTGGTAACTGTAAACCGCTGGAAGCTTCATGGACAGCAATTTGACAGTTTGTTACTTATCCCTTAAAACAACAGTTTAAAAATCTTAAGGATTCGGCCTTATGGAAGTAGTTACCTGTGAACACAAGTCTGTTACAGGGATGGTAACTGCAGCTTAAATGTGCATCAGAAAGAGAGTGGTAAAATAAATTGTGGTCTACCCAAACTATCAAATGTGCTATTAGTAAGAATGAAGTAAAACAAAATATATCAATATGGAGAGTTGTCTAAGAAACTATACATAATATTTTTGTTTAAGAAAAGTAATATTGTGTTACACATTGTATACTTCATTATTTGGCACTTTTAACATTTAAGTTTTTTGTCCTTACCAGGGGTGCTTAACCACTGAGCCACATCCCCACTCCTATTTATTTAATTTTGAGACAGGGTTTTGCTAAATTCCCTAAGGTCCCACTAAGTTGCTGAGGCTGGCTTCAAATTTGTGATCCTCCTGTCTCAGCTTCCAAAGCCACTGGGACTACAGGCATGGGCCATAGCACCCTGCAGCATATAATTTTTCACTTGATTGTAAGTGCCACTTCTAGAGGATAAGCTCAATGAAGCGAAAGGTTGTATGTTATAGTACTTTGGATCTTGCCAAGCAACAAGTGTTTTTACTTTGGTAGAAATTTATTACATGTTCACTTGATATTTCTCCATTTCAGCACATCCAGGTGTGAATGGTGCCTTGGTCCCAAGTTTGGTGAAGGTTTTCGTATCATCCAATCCTACAATATCTTTGGAGCAACAGAGCTTCCTGTCATGTTTCATGTGTGTTCTCTTTCCTGCTATAGGAAAATAAAGGAGAGCGGTTTTGCTTGTGAAGGTGATCTTTATGACAATACATATTAAAATTGAACAAGAAAGATAATACAGTGGTTTATCATTCCCTCTGTAAAGGAGGGTAAAGTTTATGTTTAGTCATTCCTCTCTTTGCGTACAGGTTCTGACAGAAGTGTCTTCTCAGATGAATTCTCTGTGTAATCTAACTTCTTGTGAAAGTTTGTGATTGGTAGGAACTCATTGCAGAATAATCTTACTCAAAAAAGATTAGTAAAGGCCTCTGAATTTCAATAAAGATTTAGAAAATTTCTTTCCATAGCCTGTTTACCATAAAAAGAAAAATGCTCCTGTGCTTTGCAAAAAGATTTGGTGCATTTGATCTTTCAATGCATCCTCAGTAAATGAAAAGGTAGCATTTTGAAGGCATCACTGAAGTTTGTGCTACAGATGGCTTCAATGTTATGCAACCCAAATTCTCAATGTTTGTGTGCATTTCTTTGGAAATCTGTCCAGTGCTGATCATCTCAATTGTGGTTTGCTTTTTGGAATAAAAGATGAATTCTAGACTGGTTTTTAGTTGTTTGAATTCATTTCCCAAGCTCTTAGAAAACGGGTACAATTTCCAGTGGTTACCTTGAACTTCATTGCAGAAAGCTGAGATACTGACCATTAGCCCGATTCCCTAGGTCAGCACTACATTTACCAAGGTCTTAAGTGATAATCTGACAAGAAAAAAAGAATAGAACTCACAAATTGCATTGCGAAGCAACATACACCTAGGGTAGAGCTTGAAGATTTAAGAATTAATTTTTGGTAAGAGGAAGTTTAGAAAGTGTTTTGATATAATAATTTTATATGGCATTGAATTGTTTCATGTATGATGTGTGTTTTATGTGCAGTTAACTTAAATACAAAATATGGTTCATTGAATTTTATGACATAAATTTATGATCTAAATTTATACAGCTATCTTACCATTAGAGAATGTCAGAAAATCCACAGTACGTTAGGTTTATGTGTATCATTGAATAATATTTAAATTAAAGGCAATATAATGAGGCAAAATATTTTTTTGACAATTGAACTAAATAAATCAAAATACCTATACACTATTCCTTGAAATTCAGTTGATTTTAAGTAGAAATAGGCAAACTTTGCCTGAGAAGTACAAACTGCATTCTCCAGCAATATATATTACTTATAATAGAAATATATACCATATCACATATGTAATCCAGAAGGAAATATTAGCATGATAACAAATTAATTCATTAAATCATAATATACAACCAGGCGTGTTAGTGTATGCCTGTATTCTTAGATACTCAGGAGGCTGAGGCAGGAGGATTACAATTTCCAGGCCAGCCTCATCAGCTTAGTGAGGCCCTGTCTTAAAAAACAGCCTAAGAAACTTACCAAGACCTTGTCTCAAGATTGAAAATAAAGAAGGCTGAGGATGTAGCTAAGTGGTAAAGTGCCACTGGGTTCAATCCTCAGTGTCCTCTGCAGAAGTACTTCTAGTGTGTATTTCAATATAGAGTCCCCCTTGTAATGCCACCACCAAGTGAAAGTTAGAGATAGTAATTTTGACATGTGTTGGTGTGTGTTCTCAAATTTATATCATGCATTACTGCTTTTAAAATGAGATTGCATAGCCAGACCTGGTAGCCTAAACCTGTAATCCCAGCAAATCAGAAGGCCGAGCAGGAGATCACAGGTTTGAGGTTAGCTTTGGCATCTTAGCAAGATCCTGTCTCAGAATTAAAAATAGAAAGAGCTGGGAATGTGGCTCAGTGATAGAGTTCCCCTGGGTTCAATTCCCAGTACCAGAGAGAGAAAGGGAAGGTGGGAAGAGGGGAGGAGAGGGAGGCAGGGGGAGAGGAGGAGGGACAGAGTGAGAGAAACATTGCCTTGCCTTATACCACATCAAAAATTAATTTCCAATTTTAGACCTAAAGATCCATATTGAAAATATAAGGAAATAAATAGGGACTTCAAAAAATCAGAATAAAAAGCATCTTTCTAACCAGGAATTGAAACTGCAATGATAAGATTTACTATCTAAAAAATAAAAATAAAAAATAAAATTAAGTATATGGCCAAGACCACCATAAATAAAATTACAAGCCACACACTGGGGAATATAACTATAATGTATATGACCAAAAAGAGGTAGGCTATTAACCAAGGAATCTCGGTTATAAATTACTGAAACCCACTTGAACCAGTTGAAATATATATATATATATATATATATATATATATATATATATATATATATATATATATATTCATTTGTGCATGTGTCTGCAGGTACAGCTGATTCAGGAGCTCAAACTGTGTAATCAAGGCATGATCTATTTTTCTATCATCTAGCTCCATTCATCCATCTATCAGCCTGTAACATTTCCAAGTTTGCCTCATAACCAGGTAAAAAGGATTGCTGCTGATAATCCCAGGTTCATGTACTTAGCATCTCAGGAACCTCAGAGAAAAGCACATTATTGATTCCACCTGTCACCATAAAATATATTAGGGATAATTTTTATTGGTTCAGTGTGGGACACATAACCACATATAAACAAATCCTTATAGCTTCATAGACAGAGCCCTCTGATTGGCTGGGCATGAGTCACAAGCACATCTCAGGAACAGGGAAAGGCATAATTAGCCCCTCCCAAAACAAAAGAAATAGATTCTTCATTAGATAGAAGAGTCCTGGAACTGAAAATTGGGGAAAGGAAAAGTGTTTGGGGCTCCTAAAATCCAGAACTGCCAGAAACTTCTAACCTTAATATGGACTAAGCTGTAACAAATAATGAAAAGGATCTCTTTAAAGATTAGATACTTGAATAGCTTTAGGAACTAAAATTAAATGTATTTTTATCACAACAATTCTAAGAATTTTCTTCTCAAAAATACTTGAACATTATAGGCAAGGATATTCACAATAAGATTATTTATGTGGTGAAAAATTGAAAACAATCTAAGTTTTCATCAATAGAAAATTGGTTAAATATGATAAATCCACATACAGCAATATCTTTCAGTCATCTAAAGAAATAGCTGCTTCTCCTGACATGAAAAGATGTCTATCAAATATATCTGTTTTGAAAATTATGTACTAGGTAATATAATCACATAATTCAAAATGTGTCAAAGAGTATAACATAAAAATTCTTTCTTTAACCCAAATTCTTCCTTTATTTCCCTCTCAGAGGTAACCACTGAGATCAATTCTTTTGTATTCTTTCAGGATAGCTTATGCACATATAAGCTAATATATAAATGTATTTATTTACTCTTTATATAATGTTATCCTAACATATATTCCTCTCTGCACCTTTCCATTCAACATTATGTCATTGAGGTAGTTCCTTATCAGTACCTTATTAGCTTATATTTTGTGGGAGATGGGTACTGAGGATTGAACTCAGGGGCACTCATCCACTGAGCCACAACCCCAGCCCTATATTGTATTTTTATTTAGAGACAGGGTCTTACTGAGTTGTCCAGTGCCTCCTCATTGTTGTGGCTGGCTTTGAACGCAAGACCCTCCTGTCTCAGGCTCCCAAGCTTCTGGGATTACAGGCGTGTACCACTACACCCAGTTTTACTTATATTTTTATAGTTACATATTATCCCATTAAGCAACATATGCAATTTATTTCTACAGCTTACAACTAATGGAATATTAACTTTCCTTTTTTGATTCTGGGGATTGAATCCAGTGGCACTTTACCACTGAGTTACATCCCCAGTCCTTTTAACTTTTTATTTCTTAGTGCTGAGTCTGGTCTTGAACTTGCAATCCTCTCATCTCAGCTTCCTGAGTTGCTGGGATCAGAGGCATGTGCCACCATACCCAGCTTGATGTGGAATTTTTTTTTATGTGAAGATTTTAAACTTTAAACTATAAAATGTATTGTTTTTTTTATGTTTTTTGTTTTTATTACTAAACTTAGTAATTCCATCTTCACTCCCTAGATTACATAAATATTTACCTGGATTTCACTTACTTTGCATTTTAAACATTGAATCACTCAGAATTTTTTAGTATAGTGATGCATTCTGGTCTTTCTAGCATTTTGGGAAGTTGTGCCCTCAGTCATTATCTACTCAATTTTTACACCATCAACTTGAGATACCTACATTTATAATACATTAAATTATTGCATGGTTAGGTCTTTTTTTTTCTACCTTCTATTCTGTTCCATTAACTTGTCTATTTAATGCCAATACTGCACTATTTTGTTTTGTTTTTTTTAAACTACATTTCAAAATATCTGGATTATCAGTTCAAATTCATCACTTTTTTTGTGCAAACATTTTTTCTATTCATATGCCTTTCTCTTCCTATAATAATTATTATACTTTTTGAAATTATTTTCTCTTTCCCCCACAAGCACACTGCTTTAGATTTTGGTCAGAACTACATTAGTTTGAAGAGAGTTGACATCCACACAATCAGGAACACTGTGTAGCGTCATTTGTGTAATTAAAATGATAATGATAATCCAGCCATCGGGGACTCACTTCTGTAGGATCCAGACTGTTTACAGTGAAAACAATGGTCTGCATCTTATTTGGGAGTTATAATTATGGATATAATTGCTTTGGCACTTTCTCAAAAAGTATAATTTCAAGATCAAAGTTTTGCTCCATACAGCTCCATGGAACTTAGTGTCTTGCTCTGGAAGACTGGGTGCCAACTCTGCTGTCTCCCTGCTTTGTTCTCTCAGTCAGCATCAGGTTCTCCGTGGAATCAGCATTCTCAGCTGACTGTGGTGGCAAGCAGTGGGTAGGCATGGAGGGGCAGGGTGGTGTTGTCACAAGAGAAGAGATGCCTCTGGAGAAGGGTCCAAGGAGTTCCCAGAGGGGAAGGAGTATTCAACCCAGGACCAGAGGGGTGCTTGGCATATATGACAGAAGAGAATTTCAGCATAAGCCAGACAAAGGCATAGACAGAGTATTTTTTAGGAAGTAGATACATATTCAAGGGAGAATGGGGGATATGTTGAGAGTGAGACCCCTCCTTGGGTTGGGGGTCTTAAATTTATAGAAGGGCTATAGTTAGGGGCCAGACTGGAGGTGGAACCAGGGTGAGAGCTGCACAATTTCATGCCAGTTTCCCTGCACTTGTGTATTTTCCTCATTTTACAAGGGCATATTGCCAGTTCCTCAAGATTTACAACTGGGTTTCTTTCTGCATTTCAATGGCTCCTGGATGTTTCCTTTAAGACTCAATATTTCTCTGTCTTAATCCTAAATTGCTATCTCCTTTTAAACCTTTTTTTCTAGGGACTGTCCTTTCATGCTTGGAATCTCAGAGAGAAGAACTTTGCAATATCCCTTGCACGCCACAGGGATATGTGACCCTCAAGGAGCCCTCTGGCCTTGCGGTTGAACCCTAACACACCCATTGAGACAATGCTTTCTTTTTACATATCCGACTTCATGCATCCTGATCCTGAGTCTGTACTCTCACAATCTGACTCTCATAAATTGTCTTACCTACTATACCTCCAGAAAGATGATTTGAAGATTTTATATGGTGTCTTTGTCTACCACAGATGACAGATGGAGTGGGGATGAGGAAGAACCAATCCTCAACCAAGGCCACCAGAGCTTTCTCCAGCCCAGGCTGGCCCAGCAGCAATGAGGGCTCCAGGCATCGTCCTGTGAGCTCAGGAGTTCAGGCGCTGAGGCCTGCAGTCGGCTTGCACTAGCGGGCCACAGGAACTGCCCATTCTGTAGTACTGACTATGATCTCTCCAGGCCCCTGCCTCTTCTCCACTAGTACCCCATCCCTCCCAAACTTCTCAGTATTGTGGGTTGACCCCCTGTTGGAAAGCCTCAACCAAGGTCACATTTTAACACATGGAGTTCTTTGAGCAAGTGGACAATTCAACCTGGGCAGTTGCCACAGGGTACAGAGGAAAGGGGATAGGAGTTGATTCTTTCTCCTCCCAGAACCCAGAATCAAGGCCCTCACATCCAATAAAAAAAAAAAAAAACCAATGGCCAGATGATTTGCACAAAGTACCTCAGAGCATTATAGGACTGATAAAGCACCTGGTACAAGACTTGTCACAGAGCAGGGACTCAGAATGGTTGCTCTTATTTTAAATATCAGGACTGGAGTCTGCTCAGTACCATCCCAATTTTCCCTTTTCCTACACTGTGATGGTTGCTTTTCAGGGCACTATGGTTTGTTTCTTTAAATAGATTTTTAGATATAAACTCCATTTTTTTCTATTTAAATTATAAACACAATGACCTTTCCAAATGACTGAATGTCCATTGAGGATCTCTGACTTTTTCATTTGTTGTTTTCATTTCATTTGGGGGGAGGGGGAAGGATGTAGTGAGCATTGACAGAATTGATTCTTTCTATTCTCTCTGAGTTGTGCTTAGTTAAGCACTTCTATATTTTCAAT
The DNA here is from genome assembly GCF_021218885.2 of Marmota monax. NCBI lineage: Eukaryota > Metazoa > Chordata > Mammalia > Rodentia > Sciuridae > Marmota > Marmota monax. Next base: position 20,552,246 of record NW_026693082.1, on the reverse strand, counting down.
AGAATTACGTTGACTACTAAGCAATGCAAATGTTGAGAATGCTATTAATCTCAGAAATCCGTATATTCACAAGAGTGCCAACTCATCTTGACTACCTCACCACTCTTCTCTAACATATTAGCAAGTTCTATTTTCCACTAATAATAAATGCTATGCGTCTGATCAGAAGATGGTTGCTGGTGACATATGGGTAGTGGGATCAAAGTGTAAGGAGACAAATAGATGAGGATGGTGGGAACAAGGTTAAGAGAATAATTCTACATAATGAGTCCCCTGTACTGATTCTCCACATGCTTTCTTTGCCAAAAAGCAACCTGCCTGCCGCCCCGCCTGGCCTGAGCTGGAGAGGAAATGTCACATTCCTCAACAAACTGAGGCAGCAGGCAGAAGGTAATGAATGATGAGGGTTGAGAAGATGAGGGATGGTTGCCAAAGAAAAGACAATGGGTTGCTAAGGGCTAAGCTCTGGTTCACACTTCCCAGCTCAACCTCCTGTACTTCCCAGTACAAGCAATTACCCGCTGTGCTGCTCCTTTGGTCCCCGACATCCAGAGAAGAAAGAGAAGGTGCGGGAGTCTGGGAGCCTAGAAAATAGCAAGATACCCTCTTCCTCACAGGCACCTAGTTCTGGGCCCACTTCTCTCTGGCGAAGTCTGTCTTTGTCCCTTTCTTAAATAAAACTTGTTTTTTACAGTTGCCTTGGCATTTCTCAGGTGTTCAATCTTCAACAAAAGGGCACTGAGGACCGTTCTTGGTCTCCAAGACCAGTATCCAAAGGGTTCATTCAGAATGACCTTTTGCGACATACCTCTGGAGAAACCTGGAGATTAGTTGATTTGCAGTGGAAGAAAGAACATAAAAATAACCATATTGAATAAAACTTTCCAACTAGCGTTCCCCAGAGATCACATTTTGTTGGCTTAGTTCAGTTCACCAGTAATCACTGAACATCTACTAGATGCCTGGCACCATGCTAGGTCCTTTGGAAAAGTTACAATGGGGAACGTCCTATGACAGAAGTGTGCCCATCATGCCATAAACACACATATACACAACACAGAGCCAATTCTGGGCACTCAAGGAAGTCTTCCTAGAGTATATTATTCCCACCAGATAAAAGTGTTTCTGTTGTAAATGTACAGGAGAGAATTAACAGAAGATAAAACTACAGAAAGAGGGACACAACTATGGCCAGGGACATAAGATTCTCATACAACATGATGAAGAATTCATCAGCTGTTAAGGAGTCAGAAAAAGGTTATTAAGAGAAGAATAATATGATGGATATGTTGTTAAAAAGCTCCTGTGTGAGATCATACAAGGTTTAGAGATGAATTGATTGGGTTAGTAAAGCCTTAACCTAATTAGTGAATTAATCCCTTGATAGGGATTAACTGAGTGGTAACTGTAGGCAGGTAGGTTGTAGCTGGAAGAGGTGGGTCATGGGGGCCTGTCTTAGGGGTATATTTTTTGTAGTGGGGAGGAGTGCTGGTGTTCTATCTCTCTCTCCCCCTGCCCCCCGCCCCTTCCTGGTGCCATGTCTGCAGCTGCTTTCCTCAGCCATACTCTCTGCCATGATGTTCTGCCACACCTGGAGCCCCATTAAATGGAGCTGGCTTCTTATGGACTGAGACCTCTGAAATCATAAGGCCCCATATAAACTTTTCCTCCTCTAATTGTTCTTTTCGAGTCTTTTGGTCAAACAGCAAAAAAGCTGACTAAAACATATACTCTAAATAGATGAATCTGATATGTCCAGAAGAAATTTAGAGAGGATGCTAAAGTTTCTAACAAGGCACAATGATAGTGGTAAGGAGAAATTATTGGAATATAAAATTGGCAGATTGGGTGCTGAGCATGAGGGAAGGGGGGCCTCTAGAATAATTCCCCTGATGGGAATTTTATGCGAGAAAGAAATATGAAAAAAGTTTGGTGCATCAGTTCACCAAGCCTATAACATTGCCATAAAAAAGGTAGTTCATAAGACTCCTACTGCAAAACTGTATGTTGGTTTTAATTCATATTCCATTCTCAAGTGGGTACTGAGGTGGAGTTGAGGCTACTTTATGCAAATGTGACATATTAAAAAAAAATCAAAAGTTGCCAAACAAACAAAAAGAGAAAATAAGATATTTTCTTTATAAAAAAGGATTCTGTTTTACAAAATAAACCTTCATATGACATCTTCAAGTTGTCGGATATGAATTAATATACTTCCCAACAGAAACGTATCTATTTTCTAAAATAAGACATGTACATCTTTCAAATTGATTTATTTCCCCCCCAAAAAAAAATCTAGAGGAAGGTCAGTATTTTCTAGAATTCATTAATTTATTCAGTTAGTAAATATTTACTGAGTTCCTATTCTATGCCAGACTGTCTTAAATGCTTTAGTAACTGCAGTAAACTAAACCAACAAAAAATCCTATCTTCATGGAATTTCCATTTTAATGGATGGTCCTTTTTTAACGATAGGTTATGGTATTTTCCATCCTGCTAATGTATATGGTATGTTCTATTGCATGGTTTGCATGTAGCAAGCACCTTTTGTACATTTGATTGAATAAATTCTCAAAACAACAGAAAGTGACTCCAATAATATCTTGCATAAATGACTTCCCAATTTCAAATATTCTGATCTAGTCAGACTCCGATGAGATGTCAGACTATATATTCTCATTTCGTGAAATACATTCAGATACATGGTCACAATGTTTAAGTTTTTATTAGAAGGAAAAGACATGAGGATTTGAATATTTTTTATTCATTCACTTAATCTGACATCAAATAGTATATTGCTGCATCAGTTCAACATATCAATATCATCCAGGTTACATTGCCTACATATTTTATAATTTTGCAAAGCACTTTCTTCTACCAATGGAAAAGAGGACTTTTAAAGTCATTGCTTGTCTAAAATTACCTGTGTGGCACAGAGCTCTTACCCACAACATTTTCTTTCTCTCTTTCCTCCTTAAGAGAAGAATCCTGATTTTGTTAATACTTGGAGGCACAATTTCCCCCCTTGTATGAGTTCCTACTTTTCCCAAGCTCCATTGAAGCTGCAGATCTGGTCAGTAAGATATGAATGAAAGTGTTAGGTCAGACTCCAGGAAGGCTGTTGAAGAGATGACTGATTTGAGAGAAGACCTTTGTGATCTTTGATCTTTCTTTCAGCCTAGTATGTAGACAGAGTTTCAGCAGTCTTTTGGGGTCATGTGCTCATCTTGAAAAGAGAAAGTAGGAGCCTAGGTCCCAATGACACCATGAAACCACAACAGGACCTGGAATTGCCTACCTTCTACGTGAGAAATAAATCAAATTCTGAGCTTGCCTTAGCCACTTTTGATTTTTTAAAATTATATCCATCCAAATCTTCTAATAAACATAGTTTGATGTAGATGTTAATCAGCTACACCAGGGAAGAGTCAGATTAACTCTAATACAGAATATTTTCTTAATTACCTTTTAAATTCAGTCAGGCTTGTACACAGCACTGGGAAAAAGGCTAAGCAAACTGATTTGCCTATGATCCATACCGTGAGGGCGACAGGCAGCCAGGTCCTCTGACCTCACCAACACTGCTTTATATGACATACTGGCAGGAAAATCAGTGACTTCTAGTCAGATTCGCTTCCTTTTTTGTACCTCTGTATACACTAAAATTAAAAAAAGAAAAAATCTTAAATCAGCAAGTCAGGAAAGCCTGGGAACACCATGTCAAATCCAGCTTCTTACTAATAGTTCCATCATCCACCAGGATGTCAGATTTCTAGCCTCACATGAGCATATTGCTCAGCTCACTGCAGACATTACTAAATCAGTCCTAACACTCTCGCCTTCTAGACCCTGACCTGCCTCTGAATCTTGGTCAATATAACATTTACATATAAGCACCTTACAAATGTATTTGATATCACTTCTTTTCAGATTACAATGCTATTTATTGGTACTGGCTAGCATCTGTAGCAAAATACTAAAATGGGATTCTCAAAACTGGAAGGGAAGAGACTGGCTATTGATCAAAGGTAGAGAAAGGAGGCAGAACAGTTCAGGTGCTCATTACAGGACCATGGACAGGGGAAAAGATGTGTGAGTTTTCCTTTGAGGCAGGTGGACAAAGGGAGGATTGGGACTGGGGGTCTGGTGAAAGGGTTCTATTTGGTGAGCTCTACTCCGTACTTGGGAGTAGGGTCGAATGACTGCAACAGGATCTACTGCTGGGGGAGCAGGGCTTAAGAAAGGGGGTGGAAAGTAGCAATTAAAGTAAGCATCACCTAGATGGTGGGAACTGAAGTGGCATATTCCTAGTGGGTAATATGACTCTCCAAGAAACCCACAAAATTGCCTAGAGCATCTATTAAGCCCCAGTGGCAAAATGCCAGATCATGACAGTGCCAGTGACACAAGGCTGTGCCAGTTACCTCTAATCTCCTTTGCCTCTGGGGCACCACTCTGAAAGGCTTAGGAACTGCATTAAGTCATTGGGTGAGTAAAGAAGGACCAAGGGTAAAGGGGTGGGGAATGATAGGTACAGCTGATCACAATGCCAGGTTCAGGCTATTCGCTGTTTGAAAGCCAATACTCAGTAGACAAGAGTTGGTGGGAAGGAAGTCAGTCTTATTCAAGGGCTGGCTCTGAGAAGATGGAAGGGCTATTCCTTTCAAAGCTCTATCTTGGGGAACTTGGGGGGCACAAAGGACTTTTATAGGGAGGGAAAGGAGAAGCAGAGGAAGAAAACTATGTGCTGAGAAGGGTCCAGAACAAAGCACTGATGCTGGACACTTTCAGAGAAATGGTAATGGAAGAGACAGGCCATTGGCTTATGATGGCCAAAAAAAGAGAGAGGAGACAGTTGTGTTCCATTTTTACAGTCTGGTTATAATGCAGGTAAGAAAATCCTAGGGAGTCTTTCCCCACCCATCAAATTATTCAGCATGCAAACAAGAACAACAGCAAGAAAAACAACAAAATAGCATATTTGAGGGGTATTGTTCTCTGAGCCCCAAAAGATCTATCAGAGATTCCACTGAATGCAGGAAAGCATTACATGATCATGGAAGCTGCAGTAGAAGATTCTTTGTGGAGTGGAAAACTTTCCAAGAAACCCACAAAATTGCCCAGAACATCAGCCTAGCCCAAATGGCACAATGCCAGATCACAAAATATTGAAAGCAGTATTGAAGGCCAGCAGAGAAAGAACCACATTATTTCATGCTCTCCATGGCTCCCTCCCCTCCTGGTCCTTCTTGCTCAAAAGAAACAGCCACAAATCCCCTTCACTCGTGGACCTTTTCTGACCTATAGACAATATGCAAGCCCAGGGAACTGGAATCACCTGGCCCTCTTGAGAGAATTCTTCCTATCTATACATGAAAATTGAAAAGGATGTTTCCTGACACCTGTAGCACAAGAAGAATCAGGATCTACTCATTATGCCACATCAACTTTGAAATGTTTCCCCCTCCCCCCAATGCCATTTGGAAAGCAACTCACTGACTTTTTCTGATCACTGGAAAAACCTAAGCCTGTTAAATTTTTACTGTGTTTCAAACAAAAAAGCTGATAGTAGAACATGCTGCAGAAGCTAGAGGTGCCTCCAGAATACTATTGTGATGACATTTCCCTTAAGTTGAAACTTTATGGAGCCAACTGGCATATTCCTCAGGACTCAGACAAACCACTTACCATAATTACAAAAGGTTTAATAAGAACCACAGGTTTATGCAAAACTATAAAAATAATAGATAATAGTTTTATTTCCTTCTTTTACTTTTCTGTAGCTCAATTTCATATAGCTTATGGGTGGTATAAATTTTTTTGTACTAAAAAGAAATGCACACTAACTGTTCTTTGTGATTCCTAGGTCACTCTTGCTTTTGTCATACACTTTTAATTTGAGTGAGGTACTAAAATGCAAGTAGTACCCAAGTGATTTATAGTAATGCAAAATTTGGCTCAAGAAGCCGATCGATAGTCTCCATAAGGCCTAGACCAGATACAGAGAGAGTTGCAAAAAGTCATTATCTAATTGGAAATCTCTGCCAGGGCACCAGATCTCCACTGACCTCAACTCAACATTCTCTTCACCCAGAAAGTGCAAAAATAGATAGTCCTTGAAATAGCTTCAGACAAGGGCATTTCTCTGTAACATCATGCATCATAGAAAGAATTGCCTAATTGGGACTTTCCACTTTAATTTTCCTTTTCTGTTTTTTTTTATAAAAAGGTAAAGGTTTATTTTATTCACAGTTTGGGAGGCTCTAGTCCTTGATCAATTGGATCCACTGCTTTTTTTTTTTTAATTTTTTATTGTTGGCTGTTCAAAACATTACATAGTTCTCCTTTTCTGTTTGGCAATGCACCAAGAAAAAGACCCAAAACGATAAACGGTATTTCTTCTGTTAAATTTCAAAATGTCCCTGTATTTAGATTCCACCTAAATTCATTCCATTATCATGACAGAGGTGCCTGTTGTCATCACCATTAGCTCTAAATCCTTGCCTCCCACTTCATACAGAGCAAATGGAATTACAGATATTTGTAGTTCTCAGTGGACACTGAGTTAAAGACAAATACATGTAAAAGAAGCAGGGAAAGAATAAACATAACATAACATAACATAACATAAACATAACATAAACATCCCATTAAACATAATGGGATGCTGTTAAGCACTGTCTCTCCAAGGGTCTAGATTTTGCTCAATTTGCCAAGACCCTTGTCCCAGGCACAGCACCAGGAGTTCCTCCAAGAATACTAAGGCTCCCCCAGAATATGCACCCACTTTGAGGTTTATAGGTATCCTGGAGAGTTCTGACAAGTTATTCATATAGGGTACCTGTACAGAAGCAAGCATCCTGGTACTGCAAGGGGTCGTCCCAGCTGGTCACACAGATGGTGAAGCACAGGGTCAGGTAGAGCCCAGGTGGGTCCTGTCTAGAGCTTGCAGAAGGAAGGGAGGCAGATTCCCACATGTGTGAATGCTGGGTGGTCAGAAACGGACAGGCCATTCAAGGAAGCTTCTGGGCACAGAAGATGGAACCTGCATAAATTAACTGTCATTTTCCTCCCAGTTCAGATCCCTGTCTGTACTGACAGCCTCCCTTCCAATTCTGACAGTTTCTTTCCTGCCACATCCCAGGTAACTGGGTTTCCTTCTTCTCTATTCTCCATAGGCCCCTATTGCACACCCTCTTTACAACCTTCCCCAAGAGCTGTATTCTCTCCACTCACAGCAGCACTAGCTCATCTAAACCACAGCCCAATCATTGCCCAGCCAGCGGCCGACTGGATCCTCTTCCCTCAAGAACTGGTGAGGTCAATAGGCATGGTGGTACATGCTTGTAATTCCAGTGGCTTGGGAGGTTGAGGCTGGGAGGCTTGCAAGTTCAAACCCAGCCTCAACAACCTGAGGTCTTGAGTCACTTAGCAAGACCCTATCTCAAAATTTATTTATATATATAAAAGGGGGCTGAGGATGTGGTTGAGTGCCTCTGAGTTCAATCCCTGGTACAAACAGCAACAACAACAACACACGCACAACACTCACACACCTCAGCAAGGTTCCACCTTCAAAGCCCTTCAAATTCTTTAGAGATCCAGATCTTAGTTCCAAGATAGATACCCACCAGAAGGCTGATAATCCCACACTTCACTCAAAATTCCAGGTAACTGAATGCTCCCGAGAATATTCCACACATACACACTAATTGTATCCCAAAAGCAATCCATAAAAATAATGTGTTTCTCTTTTGTCAAAGAAGTTCTAAAATTTTTTATGACATTATCTCTGAAATAAATCATCACCTCCAATTTACATAACTTTCAGACATCCTACGAGGTCTGTTCAAGAACTGAATGGGAAGTGAGTAGGTGGAAGTCTCAAACATGGTCAAAGCTCAATTCCCAAAATGGGTTTTTGGTTCATCTCTTTCCCCAACTAGGTTTTAGGTTCAGCACAGAGAGTTACCAAGGCACTAAATTTCTATCCACATTACTGTAATAAGTGTTGTCTGGAAAAAAGTTTTTATTTTTTCATCAAAATTGTTCCTAACAATTGTAGAGCAAACACATAGTATGCCAGCTGTCCATCACCTATTTCTCACATCACTCTATGAAATAGTTCCTGCAGGAGTTGGCATGTTCCAGGCCAGCTTCAGCAACTAAGCAAGGCCCTAAGCAACTGAGATCCCAAGCAAATTAGCAAGACCCTGTTTCAAAATAAAAATAGAAAAGGGGATGGGGATTTGGCTCAGTGGTTAAGCCCCTCTGGGTTCAATCCCCAGTATCCCCAAAAAATAAAATTCTGAGAAAACTTTGTGTTCCCAATAACAAGTGACATCATCATTCTTCCTGCCCCACCCTCACAAAAACGTTGAAGATCATCTTTCACAACATTTACTCACTTGAGATATGGAAAGATTGTCTTACTGTGGTAATTTTAATTCTTAATTTTAAATTCCTTATTTTTTTGATGGTTTAATTTTTTAATCCTCTTGAATTTTGAAGGGAGCAAATGTGGCATACATTCTAAATAAATAGAATAAGTGCTTTATTATTTTACCTGAAACTGGCCTTGGGCTGTTTTACTTTTAAAAATGAACAAAAAGAAAAAGAGAGAGAAAGAGAGGGAGAGAGAGAGAGAGAGAGAAAGGGGGGAAGGGAGGGAGGGACGAGGGAGGAAGGAAAGAAACTCATTCAAAAAGGGAAAGCTAAAAGTATCAGCTTTCCCACACTTTCATGGCTTGTTCCAGAAAAAGGAACAGCTTCTTTACTTGGAGGAACCTGAAAAAAGTTTGGCCGGTTCCTTCCTCTTCAGCCCGAGCTTCAGTCTCATGAGTGTCATCCAAAGAAGCTGAAACAGGAAGCACGAATGTCAGAATTGGTTTCAGCCTCATTGTGCTTTATCTCCTCTTACCACAGACTCATGGCCAGTGATCCTCATGGCATTGTCACCGCACGCTGAGCCTTTTATGTACTTAGAATATGTGCTTATGGAACATCCAGGTTCCAGTCCTCAGAATGAGGAAGCAGGTCTCCTTTCACACCGCATCAGAGTTGCATCAGACAGGATGGTGGGAGTGGCAAAGAGCAGAGACCACAAACTGTCAGCCTCTACCTCCAGGCACCTCATTGTCATTCTCCCCTCAACCCTTTCCTGGCACAGTGCAGAAGGTCTGTGCTTTCTGAAAAGAATACAGCTCTAACTAAAACTGGCAATCAAGCAAAAGGAAAAAAAATCAGATTACCAGCTATTTTAGAGAATATTTAAATTTCCATGTGTGATGGCACCAAATGCAAACCATTGTTTTGGTCTCATTACTGGAGGAGTTCCCAGAGAGAGGGAGCTTGAATCAAGCTGGAGTCCCTGGCCTAAGTGTCTGAAGAGAATCTCAGCACGTGCCAGAGACATAGATTTATTTAGGAAAGCAAATACACATTCAAGGGAGAATGCAGGGCATCTTGAGAGTGAGAAGCTTTGGGGGTAAAGCAAGGAATACATATTCAAGGGAGAATGAGGTCCATTTCCAGAGGGAGAGACAGCAACTGGTTGGTTTGGGGAGTTGATATTTACAGAGGGAGAATAGCTAGGGGCTGGACTAAAGGAGGAGTTGGATGATGTTACACAATTTCTTGCCAGTTTCTCTAGAACTCACTCACTGCCCTCCTGTTACTGTTTGCAGTCCAGGATGTGGAATAAGGACATAGACTGGGTTGCTCCCTAGGCTAATGTCCCATTTCAAAGCTGCATTCTAAGGGCACATGGGTATTTCTCTCTTTAAAAAAAATTTTTTTTTTATTAGTTGTTGATGGCTCTTTTATTTGTTTATTTATATGCGGCACTAAGAATTGAACCCAGTGGTTCACACATGCTAGGCAAGCGCTCTACCACTGAGCCACAACCCCAGACTGATGCTTCTCTTTTGAGACTGTTTCTCTTTCTTTTTCTGTACCTCCTAATTCCTATCTCAGATCTGGCTGTATCCTAAACAGCTGAAAATAATAGATACAGCAGGAGAGAAACTACACCTCAGAAACAAGCAGACTTTTTGCTTTGGCCAGCATGTGTTAAGGCAGCAAGAATATCATGAGAAAATGTGTCCTTAAAAAGCTGTATCTTCCAACAGGATGGAGCACTATTCTAGGGAAGCAATAATAATGTTCAAATGTTGTTGCCTTTGGCTGCTAACAAAGTACTACAAATCAGTGATTTAAAATAATGCAACTATCATTGTGCAGCTTCAGGAGGTCTGAAGTCTGAAATGGGTGTCACCGTGTTAAGGTCAATGATAGCGTCCCTATCTCAAGGTCAGCTGATTAGCAACTTTATTTATTTATTTTGGTACTGGGGATTGAACCCAGGGATACTTTACCATCAAACTAAGTCTCCAGCCATTTTTATTTTTTATTTTGAAATAAGGTCTTACTAAGTTGCTGAGTTGGTCTTGAACTTGCAATCCTCCTGCCTCAGCCTCTCAAGTTGGTGGAATTACAGATGTGTGCCACCATGCCTGGCTCCTAGGCTGATATCTATGTTCAATTCAGCAGTTTAACATTACTATTCTGGATCTGCTGTGTTAACATGGGTCTGTTCTCTATGTGATTAGTGTTCCTTTATAACCTGTGTTTCTTCTCATTGCATTTATTATTTCCTTTTTGTCTTTGATGTTCTGAAGTTTCACCATGATGTGTTTTGTGTGGATTCGGTTTCATTGTACTTGAAATTTAGTATGCATTCTCAAACTGAGGCTACATATTATTTGTTTTCTTTTTAAAAAAAATTTTAGTCGTAAGTGGACACAATACCTTTATTTGTTCATTTTTATGTGGTACTGGGGACTAAATCCAGCGCTTCACACGTGCTAGGCAAGCATTCTACCACTAAGCCACTAGCCCAGCCCACATACTATTTCTTTTTTAAAAAAATTCATAGCCAATGGCTCTTCTCCATTTTCTCTAAGCTTTTATAGCTGTGATTTGTGAACTCCTTTTTAGTTCTCTGTTTCTTTTACCTTTTCACCTGTTTTATTCTGGTGTTCTATGTTCAAGATGATTTTTCCCTATTAATCTTATATTTTTTCAGTTGTTTCTAATATGCTGTTTAATTCACATGCTGATTTTGTTTTAAATGACTTTATTTCTAGAAATTCTATTTGATTCTTTTTTTTTAAGATAATGGAAAGTATTTATTCTTCTTTAATTTTTTTTATTTGTACATTATTCTATTTGATTCTTTTCAACTCTTTTTCATAGAATCTATTCTATGATTTACAATCCTATGAAAATGAACAAGTCACTATAACTGTGTTTATTTTATAGTTTCTTTCAGATTATCCTGGTTTTCCAATTCTCAACATGTTATTCTTCTATTTGTGGTATTTGCTGAGTTTCTTTTTTTGGGAATGATTTCCTCTTTTGGCTAGAATTTTTTTATTGTAATTATTTTGGGTGGGTATCATCTCCCACTTCCACTGCCCCCACGAATCCCATAAGCATTAGGTTATGAAAACCTTTCACTATTTTGGTAAGAACTCCAGTGGTTTCAATGGCTCTGCTCAGTGTATATCTTCATTTCTTGGTTCGAGTCTCCCAGTCTGTACAAACAGGACACCCTTAGACATCATCAGGAAGGTTTTTATTTTTCATGAGTGATTTTTCTCCCATGTGCCCACACATATGGTAACTTTCTTCACATCTTCCTCAAGCCAGTGGACACAATTTTTCAAAGTAATATTGGCTTTTTCTGCATTTTTATTGTCTTAAATTAAAATTCAGATTCAACTCTGAGGCTTCAAAAGTTATTATCTCAGGAGGTTTCTCTCCAGAGCTGGCATCATCCAGTCAACCCATTCAATTCTATGATTTTGTTACACCCAAATATTTTCTTAATCATAATTCTTCAACTTAGTTTGGTGCCTTATTGCAAGAATAATAGTGGCATTCTCTGTGATGGTTTTATGAGTCAACTTGGCAAATCTGAACTACATTTTCCCTTCCTAGTATGTTTCTAGTCAGGGATGGTCACAGGAGAAATTGGCTTGAGGCACCTCTCTAAAGACTGATGGAGGCCAAAACCTTCTGCAGTGGATGCACATTTTCCTTGATTTGCTGACTCATCCTGTTGGTGTGGGGCAGCTGCTGGGACCACAGCTCCTCTAGCTTCCTAGGGACTTCTTCCTTTGGCTTCTCTACATCCTGCAGCAGGCAGGAGTGTGCCCCTCTGCAACAGGAGCACTCACTTTTCTGTGAGTCATCTACAGCTGTAAGGATGAGGGCGTGGAGGTCATAGACACAAATGCTGTATGTGTAGACAACATGTAGGTGTGGTAAGGGAAGAGTGGAGCATGAGATGGTGGAGGTCCCTGGACTGCAGAGCCCTCATCATTCCTTCACCTGAAGAGATGAAAGAGATAGAGGTTTCCAGAAGGAAAAAGGCTATGTGGAGTAGCTACCTTGACAGGCTGTGACCTTTGGTCAAGGAACATGGCCAACTCAAGGCAGCTTCACAGGAAGAAGCCAAGGGAAACAAACACTCTGACCTCACTCCCCTTCCTCTCTCAGCTGTCCTTTTGGGATTACTGATTGTCCAAACTCACCTGGAAGCCAGAGAGGTAGGGAGCCATTGACATAGAAATTCAGGTTGAACTCCTGGGGCAGACAGCAGGGTGGAGACAAGTGGACCTCAAGGAGCAAACAGAAGATGTCCAGCAGAAGTTCTGACTTCTACCACTCTTCCTCATCTTAACAGAAATTACAAGCCAGGTGCAGTGACTCATGCCTGAATTCCCAATGATTTGGGAGGCTGAGGCAGGAGAATCTCAAGCATGAGATTAGCCTCCATAATTTAGTGAGAACCTGTCTCAAAATAATAAATAAATGGAAAGACCTGGGGATGTAGCAAAGTGGTAGAGAACCCCTGAATTCAGTCCCCAGTACACACACCACACACACACACACACACACACACACACCCTAAGTACAACAAAATTCTTAGTTCAGTAACCTTGATAAGTTAGCAGATAAACATGAGCCATAGGTATGTTACCAAAATCTCAGTTCTTGTCCCTAATTCCAATCCAATAATGAGGACACAGTTTTGAGAAAAAGTTAAAAGATGGTTTATTGCTTTGCTAGCAAAGGAGAAGCACAGGAATCTCCTGTCCCAGAGGCTGTGATTCTGCCTATCAAGTGGAACAGGGGGCTAATAAAGAAATGATTCAAAGGCTACATTCCACGTGTTCTCTGTCCAGAGTTTGTAATTCACTTGTGAATTTAGAAGAGAGTCATTTCTGAAATCTTCTGGAGCCATGCAAGTCTGAATTACTTCCTTCCTGTGGGAGTGACTTCTCAAGGACAGATAACTCTGCCTAGGATGGGGAAGACAGGTAATCCTGTTTCCCTGAGATTAGGAAGCAGGAGAGATTCGGGAGCAGAGAGAGAGGAAGAGAAAGAAACATGTTGGTTTTAAAAATAAGTAGCAGTGGCAGAGCAGCAAGGGCTATATTCAGATCATTAAGTGGACCACTGTAACAGGAACATGAAAGTAAGGGGGTAGCAGTGGTCCACTTCATGCTTTGAATGCAGCCCTTACTGCTCTAAACAGACATCTATTTTTTTTCTCTCCTCCCTTATCTCTCTTTCCTGATCTCTCCTCTCTAATCTTCTTTTCATCTCAGTGGAGGGTGGTGGTGGAGGATTCCTTTGGATCACCTTTTTAAAAATCCCATTGATGGGCAGAATTACAGCATCCAGGACAGGAGTCCCCTGTGTTTCTCCTTTGCTAGCAAAGCAATAAAACTTCTTTTTGCCTTTTTTTCAAACCATGTCATCATTATAGGATTGGCATCAGGGACAAGGACCAAGCTTTCTGTAACAAGGAGACAATTCTGTAGACTTGGTCAACTGTGCGGTCCCCCTCCCATCCATATGCTTTTTTACTTATTTATTTTTTTTTAAATTGGTGCATTATAGTTGTACATAATGGTTGGATTATTGTTATATATTCCTACATGTACAGGATATAACAATATAATTTGGCTAATCCATGTGTTTTCTTTTTAAAAGCTATTTACCTAAGGCCAGTTAGGCCTGCTCTGGCTTAAGTTAATAGGATATTACATTTCTTTACAAACAACCCATTATCTTTTGGATTATGTTTGCAAGGACAGAGGAATTTAAGACTCCTCCCAGCTGATAAGAACACAAGTTACCTTGAAATGGGACTTTTCTGTTTTGTTTTGTTTTTGGAAAGGAAACTTTTATAACTTTTCTCAAAGCCATAAAATCTGTAAAAAAGCGTTTTCCAATTAGAACTTGTCAGCACTGGCCAAGGTGACTGAGGGTTGCATTTAGATTAGGCAATTACAGTAATAACTTTTCCCCCATGGGTTTCACTTGGATACCCTGGGTAAGACCATGCACAGTAGGTACTTAAAAAATAGGATGTGATCCTACTGTCAGTCAAAAGTTGAGAGGCAATACCCAGGCAGGACTCTTTGAGAAACTTCTCCAAGACACCTCCCCCGTCCCCCCCCAAAAAATGAAACAAAGAGCCCATTGGCACTCTCCTCTCTGAGAGAATCCACGCTCTCCCTTGAGAGCATCTTTCCTCCCTTCTCTTTTCCCTTCTAATAAACTTTGTTATACTTTTACTTAGTCCTATGTCTTGCCTGAAATTTTCTCATGCAAGAATAACAGCTGAGAACTCCCACACAATCTCAGATGTTAACCTCTTGCTCCATCAAGATCTGCTTCACCTCAGAAATCTCTTCATTCAGGAGTTAATAATGCTACTGTCATTGACTTCATAATATCTGTCGTCTTCATTTCTGATCACAGGGAACACCACACACACAGAATCCAGGTTGATTTCCCCTTTTGCATCATTTGAGTTTCATCTTCTAGGACTTTTGTTACTTCTTAGAGAATGGAGACATTTTTTATTCACATTCTATTATATTTCTCAACTGTGGGCTCTCCTCAAGAGAATCACCTTCTGCGGAGTGGGGAGTAAAGTAAGCCTGGCTGGCAACCTGCCTCCCAAAGCAGAGTGTTAAGAAAGAGGACTGGGAGGCTCTGATGTGCAGATTTTCACTGGATTCCCTTGATTTCAACTTATATCCACCCCTCTCACTCCTGTTCACTGTGATTCTGAGAATAAACCTCTGGTCTCAGAGAGGTAGGAGGGTAGTTGCTTAACTGCATGAGGACAGAGGGGAATGCCTGGCCACTCCATACATGGACATCCAGACATCAATGTGGCTGGAGCACAGTGGTCAGAGATGTCCCATCGCACCCTTTGCCCAGGGCATAGCGCACCTGACTCAGCCTGCCTGCGGTGTGAGGAGGATTTGCTGGTTCCCATGGAACTCTTCCTCTGTTGAGCTTTCCTCTGTGACACCATAGGAGCGACAGACCCACCATCAACCAAAATAGTGTGAAAATCTTTCTCACTTGATGTCCTCACCTATTCAATTTAGACGTAGACATTTTTTAAAAACCTCCTTTGCAGTAATTTTAACAGAGTCCTAGAAGAGAGGGGGAAAGAACCTATAGCTGATCTGCCATGCTTAATGCAGTTCACACCATCCTTTCTTAACATTTGAACAGGATTTTTGCCTTATGTAATTTTTAATATAGGGGTAACACAGAAACATATTTTAGAAAAAAGTATCACACACAAAAAGATTAAGATTAATTCTACTTCAGAAGAGAAGTAACTTTTTTTTTCCTCTTTGGTCTTTAAAACTTCGTTGAATAAAAGGTGGTTCTATCTTTCGCTGCGATTGCAATATCAAGAATTGTGAAATTTGACAGGAAATGTGAGGGAAGGATATGTTGAAATGAGCTCCAGACAAAATGTCCTGTTGCTTATAGAGCTGGTCACCTAAAATGAAGGTTAGGGACACCTGGGACTCTTTCTCTTGGGCTTTTTTGGCCACTTATTATCTCAGATGGGGAAGGAGAGAGGCTGGGATGAGCAAGGAATTCATGCAGGTCATGGTCAACGACTGAAACAACAGCCAGGTCCATGAGGGAAGGTAACTGTTGTTCTTTAAGCATGACATGCACTTTACGAGTATAACATTAGTGAATAACAGATGAACTCACAATGAATGATTATTAATTCGTTAGTCGATTACTGATTAATTAGTGATTCACAATTCAAAATTGTTTTTACCAAGGATAAAACAAACAGGGAGAACATTCCCAGCAGAGGAGACATTGAGGACAAAGGCCTTAAAGTGGGAAAAGCTACATGTTCTCCAGGATGTAAGAGACACCAGTGTGGCTGGAGCACAGTGGTCAGTGGCAGGACAGAGAACAATGAGGACAGGGGGCAGGAACATGGAGGGTGATTGATGATGAGAAAGCATTGGTGCTCGATAGCACCAGAGAATTGCTGGGGTGAGGAGAGGAGAGCGAGGTGGAGGTCATGGGACAGTGCTCAGACACCTGGATGCCTGAGATAAGATCTAACAGGAGGTGCAATTATTGGTGGTGACAATGTCACGTGTGATTTCAGGAGTGTGTAGATAGGGTAGGGGAGAGGAACAAAAGACCAAAGACAAAGGGGATGAGAGACAGAAGGCAGGCTGGGGTTGGTCATCCACATGGACTCAGGGTCTGGGTGGACAAACTACTTGCACAGAAGCCACTTCGATGACCCCAGAACCCCTTCACACTACTCTCCTCAAATGCCACCCTCTCATCCAGCTCTAATGCCTGACTCAGCTCTCATGGGAAGGTGGGCATTGGGATGGATGAAGCCTGAGTGGCAGCACACGTGGGCTTTGAGAGGTAGCACTGTACAAAGAGACCATTGGACTGACCCCAGGTGGGCAGAACACCAGGACAGGGGCAGGCCCTCAAACCCACAGTGGGTTCCCTAAACTCAAAAACAATGAGTGTGTTTGAATTCCTCTTTTGAAAATGGTGAAAGAGATGAGACTCCTGCCTTTATTTTATTGACACACGTAAGTATGGAAACCTAGAAGAGAAAGCAGGAGAAGTTGGGCTGGAAACTCTTAGGACTCATGAGGACCACCTGAGGGGTCATGGGTCTTACAAAAGGTATCTGTCCAAACTATGCCCATGACGAACAGTTAGGGTATCCATTCAGGCTGGTATAACAAAATATTGTAGACAGGGTAGCTTATAAATACCCTTCATTTCTCACGGTTCTAGATGCTGGGAAGTCCAAGATCAAGGTACCCATAGATCTGGAGTCTGATGAGGATGTGTTTCCTAGTTCATACATGGCACCCTATAGCTCTGTTTATATGTGGAGGGAAAAAAGGAGCAAGGCAGGTCTTTGGGAGTATTTTCAAAAGGCTACTAATCACATAATCACATCCCAGTGGTTCCATCTGCTAAAATCATATGGATTGTGGAAAGTGGAGGGCATCTTATATAACCTCTTATTTGAACAAGAAAGGAAGTGGGTCTCAGAGAAGTCGAACAATTTGCCTAAGACGGTTCATTTGCTGAAGTGGCAAGGGCAGGATTTGAACTTGGACCTGTTGGACTCTAAACATGTGCTCTTGACTGAACTCTGGCAACCAGAGCAGGGAAACACTTCCATTGGGTTCTGAAGGCTAAGTGGAAATTTTTCAGGAAGGAGAGAAGGGAGGAAGTGGAGTCAGTGTACTAGGCAGAGGGAGCACAGAGAGAGCAGAGCTGAGAGGGTGAGAGAGCCTGATGTGTCCAGGCAGCAGCAAAGGCCACTCAGGGTGGCTAGTTGATTCCACAGAACACTTTCTCCCCTCCAAGCAAGTGAGCTTTCTTCCATCCAGCATTCCTTCCTGTCAGTCTTCATCTCAATAATTCTCCTTATTCTTCAAAATATATTTCAAGTCAATTCTCCCAGGAAGTGCTGCCATCGGGAGGAAACACCAGGAACACCCAGATGGAGGGTCCTACTGTCATGTAACTAATCTGTCAAGGTCATGAAAGAAAGGAAAACTGAGGGATTGACCTGAATAAAAGGAGTCTAATGGGACATGATGAATGAAGTGTTTGATTCTGAATTAGAACATGAATGACAAATTTTGTATACGGTCTATAGATTTTTTTCCTAAAGATTATACCATTGAATCCGTGTTATTTTGTTGATTTTGATCACTGAACTCTGATTTATAAAGAATGTCTTTGTTTTTCAGAAATTCCCACCAAAATATTTGGAAGTTTCATTGCTGTAACTTACTCACAAATATACACACTGGCTCATCTTAAGTATTTTTAGTCTCCAGAGGAAAGAGTGAGTTTCTAGTGCTTTCATATTTAAAAAAAAAAAAAGTCTACATGACTGTCCCCACCTTTCAGTTGCTTCAAGGAAAGGGGATGAGGGATACTACTGCCTTAGCTCTTCCACTGGGTATGCATTCTGGTCCAGTCTTATGGACCTCCTGCTTCTTGGGCAGTTTATACCTTTATTGACCCTAAGTCCTGCTGCCTTCTGTATTGGTCCATGTGTGATTCCCCCAGTCCCCACCCCTGGCCTTCCCCAGCCCCTCTATGCTTCAAGATATTTTGGTCTGAACTCCTATTATTCACCACTTCCATCTTTTGGTCACTGAAGTCTCAGAGAAGAGGCATAGGTTGGCTCATCTTTCTCCCTAGGAGATGAGCCACAGTTCGCTAGCCAGTGTAAGGATTGTTTATTCTGGGATCAGTTGTGGCTGGATTTGATCATTTTCAGAGGCTCTTCCAACTCTCAAAATCATGGTATTTCAGGAACTTGTGAGAAATCAGACTAGGGACAGATACAGGCAAAGCTGCCTGCTCTTTCAAATACCTCTGGAAATGTTCTGAGGCAAAGCTATGTCACCAGTGCCCCCTGGTGGGCAGATCTGACACCTGCAGCAACCCCAGCGCCTTGAAATTACTATCACAACCACCCTTACATACTAATTTCACTGAGGGTTAAGGGTCCACTGCTGAACTACAGAAGTCACACGTATTAGCTCATTTAATCTAAACAATAACCATATGTGATAGGTGGTGATGTTATTACACTTTATAACTGAGGTCACTGAGGAACCAGAGGCTGACTGTGGAGACACACAGTTAATGGATCCCAGAAAGAGACCAAACTCAGTCATGAGATTTGGAATTACTGTCAGTTCTGGGCAGTATTTGCCTCATTGGAAAAAACACATTTAAAAAAATTGTTAAAATGGAAACAACTTTGGAGATTATCTCATCATTGCTTCCCAAATAGCTATCAGAGGCAAGTCTACATGGTGATACCAAGATCAAGAAGTATGTGTTGGTGGAGGGCAGGGAAGGAACTCCATGACCAAATAAGTTAGAGAAACACTGGGTTAAAGAAAATTCACTGTGATACTTCTCCATGTCTTCATAATGCTAGTATGAATTGAGAAAGAAATGAAGAATGCAAATATGTGAGAGGCCATTGGCCTGAGGCTGTCTTCATGCTTTGAGTTCCTACATAACAATCTGCAACCCAAAACCTAAGGAGCTTAGGTCAATCACAGGCAATCAACAACTAAATAAGGCAAACATGGAGCTGAAACCAATCAGGGACTTCTGTACTTTGTTTTTATGTTTAGCCTATAAAAAGCTTGCTGCTATGCACCCTTATGCAGTTCTCTAAACCTCTTTTGGTTCTGAGTGCTACCTGACTCATGACTTGCTCTTTGTTCAAATAAAGTCTGTTAAATGCTATTTCTCTGAAGTTTTAACAGTTCTGTTTAACCCAAACTCATTAGGTAAAGGTTTTTCACTAGACCTTAGTTCTCAGCACTGCAACACTGTGAGCCAGACAATTCTCTGTTGCGGGGACTGTCCTGAGCATTGAGCATGCACCCCCAGCACCAGCCTCTACCCATACGTGCTAACACCAGCCTCTGGTTGGAAAACCCTGCTCTGACCATAGAACTCTTCTCTTTAGGAAATAACTCACCAGGGAACTTACTTCTGGATTCACTAATTTGGTTTATTTGACTTTATAGGTGAGGAAATGAAAGCACAGGGAGGTTAAGTGACTTGCTTACTTCAGGCATATAACTTGAATGATGTATGTAAGAGTCATGTTGTCCAGATAAACTCTACCCTTTGGCCTACAATTGTATCCTAGCTTTTTGTGGCAGTGTGTGTGTGGGGGGACAAATTTGGAGACAGCCCTCATTTAGCTCCATGAAGCCAAGTCTCTGTCATTTGCTCTTCACAAATATTCAAACACTTTTTCTTCTTTTTCCTTTTCTCTTTCTTCTCCTCTCCTCTCTCCTGTTGATACTTATAGCTGACACTTGATCAGGTCCAACTGTAATGAATTTCTGTTTTCAAATCAAAGCAAGGAAGAGGCTAAATTTAGAAAGAGCTCTTTTTCTTGTGGATTTTTCCAACAACACTAGCACTTGGAACTAAGATTGACCTCTCACATCTCTTCCCTGAAGAGCTCCTGGAATGGAGACAGATTTCTACTGAGGCTGATTTGAATTTTAACACAGGCTCAGGGATATAGATGGCAGGAAGTCAGATGACAATCTTACAGAGCACATGCTGTGTTTTCTAAGAGTGCTCTAAAAGAAGATATAGAAGCTGGGCGCAGTGGTGCACACCTATAATCCCAAAGGCTCCTGAGACTGAGGCAGGAGGATCGAAAGTTCAAAGCCAGCCTCAGCAAAAGCAAGGTTCTAAGCAACTCAGTGAGACCCTGTCTCTAAGTAAAATACAAAATAGGGCTGGGGTGTGGCTCAGTGGTCTAGTGCCCCTGAGTTCAATCCCTAGTACCAGAGAGAGAGAGAGAGAGAGAGAGAGAGAGAACATTTCCATAAAATTGTTTATTAAGAGAAGCATCTTGGCTTGAATCCCTAACACCAACCATTGCTGGACATTAAGCAGTTTAATTTTTTGTAATTATTCATAATTTGCTAGGTGTAATATGCACTGGGGCCTAGGAAAAATAAATGTGAGGAAAACATGCTCATTTAAATATTGTATTCAAATACTTTAAAAACCTTGTAAAAGAGAAGAAGACAATTGCAGAAGTAATTTGAGGTAGGTTATGATAACCACCACAAACATACTATGGGCTGGAGCCAAGAGGTGGGGGAGGGGATGACAATGGACGACAATGACCAGGAGGACATATCCACTTGGAGGAAGGGTGAGGTAGAGGAGGTGGCATTTGGACCTGAGACTGGGTGACTGTGATTGGCAGAGAGAAGAAGGAGGGGGTGGCAGAAGGGAGTGTACCACAGATGGGATCTATCTGGACGAAAGTGCAGGGGAGGGACAGGCTGGGCTGTGCTGGGGAGCAGGGAACAAAGGAGAGCTCTGGCAGGCTGGGGTGTTTATGGGAACTGAATGCCAGAAGGAGCAGTTCCCATTGACAACACCTTATTTTCTGAAGGTTTTTGATCAAGAGGGACATGTTCAGAGCTACTATCTATGATGATTGAATTTAGCAGTTTATGTAGAATAGGTGAGAGGAGGAAGACTTCCCTGGTTAGTCAAGGGTTAGGTAGTTAATGTTCAGGGTCAACTACTTTTCTCTTTATTCTAGAATACTAGGTTGAGCATCCTGAATCTAAAAATATAAAATATGAAGTTCTCCAAAATCTGAATTTTTTTAGCACCAACATGACCTTCCCACAAGTAGAAAATTTTACTTTGGACCTCTTACAGTGGGTCACAGTCACAACTCAGGTGCACTAAAAATACTGTATAAAATTGCCTTCAGGCTGTGTGCAAGGTGTATACGAAGCATAAATTTCTTGTTTAGACTTGGGCCCTATCCCCAAGGTATTTTATCATGTATATGCAAATATTCCAAAATTCAAAATCCTGAACACTTCTGGTCCCAAGTATTTCAGCTAAAGGATATTCAATCTATCATAAGATACAAAAGAATAAGTGGATTCTTGTTTTAAAGTGATACTCATATATTCTTCATTTCTTGTAAAATAGTTTTATTTTGTATGTGTTTCTTGGTGGATATTTTGAACACAGTAGATTTTTTTCATTAATATTTTGAAAATTGCTAATTTTATGGCATTGTTAATATTTGATCATGGTTATCATTTTTCCTTTCACTGTATAATTTCCAGGGATTCATTGTTGAGGGGGGAATGTACCTCTAACTTTATAATGTCTTTTAGTGGTGATTACTTTACTTGCAGAATTTATTTATAGTATCAAGACATATCAAACCACAGAATTTTATTTTTATTAATTTTTGTGGTGTTTGGGATTGAACACAGAGACTTGCACTGCTAGGCAAACATTATATCACTGAGCAAAATCCCCAGACCTAAACCACAGAATTTTGGAACTGGAAGAAAATATACCCAAAGTCTTATGCCCACATTTGTTTCCATATCTCAGAAGGATAACATCCTACCACTGGTGGGAGCTCACACATTAGAGACAAATGAAAATTATCATCACAACAAGTGTCATTCATTCCATTATAAAAATTAGCTGGGAGAGGAAGGAATCTAGGTCCTAATTAAGTCTTAATCTAAGTCCTGATATTCATTCTAATCTATGCAAGTTATGAATAAAATATTAGTTTACCCCAGGAGGATTATTACACATACTTAACAAGTTCCTAAATTTTAAAATTTAGTTCAATGGCACTTTTGTGCATTTTAAAATTAGTTCCCTATACTCTATAATCTTTCTCCCACTTGTTGCACAGATTTATTTTCATAAATAATACCACACATTGATGTACTTACTACTTTATAGTTCATGAAGCACTTAAACATGTGTTATCTCATTTGCTTCATAACTGTCCTGAGGGGTTGTGCTATGGTTACTTTCATTTTAAAATGGGGAAATGGAGCGTCTCAGGGGTTAAACCATTCACTGAAGCCACAAGACAGAACTGTGAACCAAACTCAGTTCTGAACACTGGTTCACACCTGTTCATTCCATAGCCACAAACTAACCAGTATAGAAAAATAAAGAGGGTAAGCCAGATTGATCTCTGGGTTCTTTCCTAAGTGAGGCAATAGTAATAAGTATTTATAGAAACAAAAAGATTCAGCCTTCTAGAAAACACCAAAGAATGTCCCAGCTTTTACCATCTCTCTGTGGGACCCCTGAAAAGCTTTAGGGAATCAAATTAATCATGCATTCATTTATTGATTCACAGATGCACTAAGACTTCATTGAGCACCAACCAACTGGGCATCAGTCAGTGGCTGGGGTACAAAACACAGTAGGACATTAATTCTGCTCTTGGGAAGCCTGCCCTTCTGGCAAGCATCAAAATGAGAGATCACAGTGTGATCAGGGTTGCCAAGCAGGGAGGGAGTTGCTCTGCTGGGACAGGCTGGAGCCTCAAAGGACCTAGAGAGACACCAGCCCTCAGATGTGTAGGAGGAGACACAGACTGGGTGCAGGCTTTCCCACAGAGGACAGCGTGCTGTAAGTGAAGGAGTGCTGGGCCCAAGAGTTCACACTTAAGGGCTGTGTCATTCTTAGAACCATAGAATTTTGCTTTCTTGCTCATAAAATGCAAAAGAAATAAAAACACTCTGAGCCAAATTAGATTTTTTTCTCCAGTAGTTAATACAGTTCTGTTGTTGATTATGGTGACTTGAGCAGCATATAAATACGTGTATTTGATATAATCTGGGGAGAGAAATATAATTTTCATCCCCTATAACTTCAAAATAATTTGAAATATTTATGTTTCTTACTCTTCCTTTATTTCCTCCTTTTACTTCCCTTCGACTTCAGCAGATTCTATTTTAAAAATTATATTAGGTAGAAAGCAGAGGTGGCCTGCTCATCTTTTTGGGTTTCGTATTCTAAACCAGAGTTAGAAAACTTTTTCTGTACAGGACCAGATAGTAAATATTTTATTTAGACTTTGTGGGCCATATGGATCTTTGTTGAAATGAACTCAGCATCACCACTGTCATGCAGAAGCAACCATAGAAAATATTAGGAGTGTGGCTGTCTTTCAATAAAACTTCATTCATTAACACTGAATTTCATATCATTTTCACATGTCTCTTAATACAGTTCTTTTTTTATTATTTTCAACTGTTGGAGATTTGAAAAAAATTTTTTTTTAATGGTTTGTGGGACCTACAAAAACAGGTGGCAGTATTTGCCAGTTTCTATTTTAAATATTTACCATGTTTAGGAAAACCTATGAGAGTTTGCAAAGCAAGGATGCAAATTCAGCAACAGAACAATTTTGAAAAAGTTTAGAAGAGAATGGGGCTTCATTTCTTGATCCTGTTCCCACCCTGGGCAAAGGAAAGAGATCTGTGGATTCTAGAGTACTTTGCCATCCCCCCAGCCTGGAAAATTCCACTATTGCTGTCAAATTTTCATATTCATGAGATTTCAGTCTTCTGTTGAAAATTAGAGGCTAAGGCTAAATTGGGTCAGTGGAGTCTGCTCCTGGGTGAGGCCCAACCTCTTGTTCACCTGAGACCCTCCTGGCATGGGTCCCCCATCTACATTGTCTACACACACTGGTGAATATTTGGTCTGAGCTTTACCAGGCAGAGAATTATCTGTATTCTTCTCTAAGGTACAACCTACAATAAAACTAGTCTTTTGGTCCTAGAGGAGCCATCTGATCAAAAGGAACACAAACATGAGCCTCTGAGAGACCTAGAAAGACAGATCAGCCTTGGGTACATGACTTAACTCTAACCTCAGAATGGGAACAGTAATACATACACCTAAACTGGTGGCTGTAATGATCATATGAGAAGCAGCTAGTGCCTACTAAGCAGTCGATAAAAGAAACAGGCTCCTAGGATGGAGAAGTTCTTCCTGGTGTATTTTTAATATTATGACTTGGTCTTCATTGTTATTTTCCATGGAAGGGCCTGAGGATCAGTTTACCATCTACTTTGTATCACAGAAAAAGAAATGAAGACCCAGAGAGCTGAAGTGACAACTCAAAGACATATATGAGTGTGGTACCAGGATGGGAATCTGGTTCTTTTAATTATTGGCTTGGGGAGATTTCTCTGGGCTCTGCTACCTCACTGAAAATTCTGAATTCTGTTCATAAAAACCTTTCTTTTGATCATGAAAATGTCTTCTAATAGAAAGAACATTGACCCATGACTTCTGGCCAGCCTACTGACTGTATTTTTAATTATAACTTCTAAATACAGTGAAATGACAAGAATTTGTCAGTAGCTGTTGAAGTTCTCAGACTGATTTGTCAGACTATTTCTGTTCTAAGCTCAATGACACCCTCCTGTGGTTAGCAGAAATAACAACTCCAGTCAAATGAACATGAAAAGTCTGCAGCAATTTAATACTTAAATAAAATGGGATAAATAAGTGCCAAATAACATAATAAAAGTCATTATATTATTTTAATCCACGGCCAATGCTTATAGGAAAATATTTGTTTCTCTCTGACCAAATCTTTAATGAGACTACTAGATTATAATGGATGCTTTCCTTAGGCTTCTTTCATAATACAACTATGTGTTAAGTGTAGAAAAATACTCAAGTAGTAGCTATATTATCTTAGATCTTTATGGGTTTTCTTTCAATATATATGAGTTTGAACAATAGGGCATTCTGGGACTCTGTGTGCCTCTAGAGTATGTAGGGATAAGAGTTCTTCCAGGGGATGGCTAACCTGCATCTTCTTCCAAGATGTCCTCTACCCCTTGGTAGGCTCATAACCCCACTGGTGGGAGTGCAAGTGTGAAGACACAGTAGAGAGAAGCGGATGAGTGGCACATGCATGGTCGGGGCTATGCACATCCATTCAAGTGGGTGGACTAACTTAGTCCACCCACTTAGTGAGTTGGATAAATGGAGTTAGAATGCTTCTTTTGTATTACCAGGTTGTCCTAAGTAATAGTCAATGCTAAACTGCCCCAAAGAAATGGTATAGATAGCACTACAGAATATTAGGATGAAAGTAATTGGATTTTCTTTTTGTGCCACAAATCAAGAAAATATTTAGAAATGATGGAGGTCTGTCAAAAAGACAAGGGAATTGGCCTAAAAAGACTCCCATTGGCTAAATCTGAAATAATTGGAGCCTCAAAACAAATAAGTTTGGCCATATACAAGAGCCTATTAAATGAAACAGAAACCCATGAGGTGATATTAATAAAAATAAGAAGGGAGGGAGATTCCTTACCTTAGAATGCCAACAAACAGATACAGAAGGCGAGTGTTGGGAACAGAGAAATCATCAGTGGCAACCATAGTAGTAATAAGTGATTCAAGCAAGAATCATCAATGAATAATAAAACTAATGGATGAAATGAAACAAGATATTTATATAGTTTTGTAATACATGCATAAGTTATAAAGGGATATAATAGTAATTTCACAGTGGAGAAATACAGAGTAGAAAACAACCAAATTTTCAAAGTTAACACTGCCAATAATGGGACAAATTGACATAATGTGTCACTTAGTAGAACACACTGAGAAGAACACAGCACTTCTGTGATATTCTTGCCAAAGATGCATAAACTGAATCTAAAGTGAGCAAACATCATCTGAGCCCAAATTGAAGGATGTTTTAGACAACAACTGGCCTAGACTCTTCAAAAATGTTCATGAATATGTTTACACATATATAAACATTTTCATATTCTCTCCATCCATCCATCCTTGAGATGGGCCTGGGTGAGAAGAGAGCTATGTTCAGAATCATGAGGCAGGTTCCCGTTTTACCTAGAGAGCAATCTGAGCCTTATTTCCACCATAAAGCCAGAGGTGTAGAGATATAAAGCTTGTTTTTAAACTTATAAATAATTTTGGGCTATAAAAAGGGAAATTAAGCCACAGTGATTGGCTCAGAGGTAGGCATGCAACCTGGCCAACCTACTAGAGCACTCTACTGAACTCACAGGGAGAGACAAGCCCCTTCTGTTGGGATTGCCAGTTATAAGCACTATGTACTGCCCATAGCTGCCAGGGACACTATGGCATTTGATGGAGAATTTTATTGTGAGCAGGAAGCCACCCCAGAAAAAAAGCAGAGCAGAGAGGAGAGAGAATAGGTATCATGACATGTGTTCAGCCCTTGGTTTGGTCTGTGCCTTAGGCCCTGGGACTTCTTGGTTCTGTGAGCCACTGTACTCCCTTTTGTAACTTAAATTACTGTGAGCTGAATTTTTGTCACTTCCAATGCTCCTGATAAACATCACTTTACATACCTATTGATTTCATAATAAATATGGAATTACAACATATTAACTATTGGAGAAACTTATTATTTTAACTAGTAGCCTACCCCTCAAATTCCATATTTATTCTCTGAAGTCATAAATGACACACAACCTGGCTGCATCATGAGTCAGGATGACAATCAGCACAAATGTCTTGTTCTAAGAGATCTACTACTAAAAAGAGTCCATGGTGAACAGATGCAAAGAAAACAGGACTAGGAACTGGCAACTTTCAGAAGTATTTTTTAAGTCAAAATAAATTTGAGGCCTATTGGGTTAAACAAAATTAAAGAGACTTCTTTACAGTGAGCATTCTCAAAATCAGATATTTACCAGTCATAATTACATCTCTAAGAGGCTACTAAGTTTAACAGTGTTTCCTAACAGCATAAACATGGATTCTTATGAAGAATGCGACTGAGAACATACCAGGCTCTATGTATTTCTAAAAACAGCATATTTTGTCTGGTGCTGAGCATTTTGCCTGCTCTCTCTTCTCCTTGGCATCTGATCATTTTCTCTGTGGTAAGGATCTTCACAACTCTCTCACTTGCTTGCAGCTCTAGTTCCTTATTTCAATTACCAGCTGAACTCTGTCATTAGACTATCCACCATTATCTCAAACTCAGTGTATTCACTGAGCCCTGTTTCCTCTCCAGCATTCCCAATTCCTTCCATATTCTGTTATTTGCCAAACACCCAAACTAGAAACGTCCATAGTATCTGCCTCCGTGACCCACACTCAGCCAGTCTCCATCAGTCACACCCAGTCATTATCTCAGCTTCACAGTTGCCCTACTTCACTGGGGGGTCTTTTCCCCACTATCCACCTCTCTCTCTCTTTTTTTTTAATATAGAGAAATGAACATGCTTTTTTTTTAATCTAGAGATTCCTGTTAATGGAAACAGTTTAAAGAAATGTTAAAATATCATTTTTTTTTCATTCAATAAATACATGTTAGACACCTAGCATAGACAACACAGTGAACTATATGCTTGGGCTTATAAAAATAAGTCTTTAATGGATTTATAATCTGGAAGACATCAGTATACAAAAGTAATATTGAGCAGAAGAAATGAAGTACTACAGCAGATGTTCAAAGTATAATTTAAGCTGGGAGCAAGGAATAATGAATTCTTATTAGGAAAATCTTGGAATGACTACCACCTCTCTTAAGTCCACCTTCCTAATACAGCCTCAGCATCAAACCTTTCCTATGCAATGAGCTTCAGCAACTCCCAGTCTTAGGGAACGTGAAGACCTCACTGGGCTTTCACACAGTCTGTTTTCTCCTCTGCCTGAGGCTCCTTATTGAGCTACTGCCAAAAGAGACCTTTGCTTTGGTCAGGTTCCTCTTACAATAGACTAAAGGATGCACTGAGGACAGACCAGGATTGCCTGGAAGGGGACCTTCCTCTGCTTTTATAAATGCCCTGTGTCAGCAATTCTGTGCTGAAGCTAAGTGATACCCAATTTTCTTGAATCTCCCAGCCTTTGTTTCTAGTGCTCAGACCCAGAACTCACCCCCACCTCTGCTCTAGCATGAGCTCAGCTACCTCCTTGGGATGGTTGGTGTTGAGCTTGGATTTGCCCTTGGGGCTTTGTGCTTAGCAGGATGTACTCACTGCTCCTGTGGCAACTGCTCCCAGGTCATCACTGTATTTGTGGTGATCCAAGCTGTGGTACAAGTCTTCCTCTTATTAGGAAGACAAACCATGCTCATTCTTTTAGGTATGTTTGTAGTCGTGTTTTTTGGAATGCAATGCTGGAATGCCTCTCCCTCATCTTTTAACTATCTAAGTACATCCATTTAAAAAGCACAGCCTAAGCTTCAACTCCTTGGCTTATAAAATTCATCAGCACAGACACCTCTCTTGTGAAACACTACAGTACAAGGGCCCAAATCCCCTCATTTAACATTGAACTATACATTGTTTGGCACTTGCTGCTACTTTACAATTTTCAGTTTTGTCTCCCCAAGTATATAGTCTAAGCTCCCCAAGAATAAAAACCATGATGGGTATTCTGGTATTTCCCTGTAGGGCCTACCTTGGCAGGTCCACAGTAAGTGCTGCACCAGAACAAGCTGGCTAATGATTTTCAAAGGACTCAAATATCTACTGTTTGTCCAGAACCTCTTGAATTCAATAGATGACAACTTGCCAATGACACAGCTTGGATCACCATCATCTTCCTAGGAAATTGTGGTTCATAACCTTATTGGAGCCAGGCCTAGATTATAAACACTGTTGTTATATAGTTATAGATAAACTAGAAATACTGGGGCAGGGGAACTGAGATTCTAGATAGGGCAGAGGGGTAGGAGGGAAAGGCAGGGGGCAGGGGGTTAGCAATAATGGTGGAATGTGATAGACATCATCATCCATAGTACATGTATGAAGACACGAATTGGTGTCAACATACTTTATATACAACCAGAGATATGAAAAATTGTACTGTATACATGTAATAAGAATTGTTATGCATTACACTGTCATTTATTTTTTAAAAACAAATCAATAAAAAAAGAACTGAGATTCTAAAGATAAAGCCATAGATTAAAAATATGACGACATGACAGGAAAACTTATCCACCAAAAAGTATTTGTGATGACAAACAAATGTAAATATTGTTGTTCTTTATTTTTTAATTCTTTTGTGCTGGTCCAAATCCAGGGCCTTGTGTGTGCTAGGCAAGTGCCCTACTCCTGAGCGACATTCCTAGTCCATGTGAGCATACTGGATGCATAGGCATTAATTATGGCTTGGGACTGCTGGAAGGCTATTCCCTAGTATAGAATTTTCATTGAGATTGTAGTTAAAAGTTTATTCATATGCAGAGTATCAATGATAGTTCACTTTTTTAATGTCACAGTTATTTCATGGGTACACAAACATGGCTGCAATAAAATGAAAATGAAACCACGGAAACAAAGCAGTTTGAGAAAGAAAAGCAACTCTAAGTGAATGAGATGCCAGCTTCCTCTGGGACAGACCAGCCAGTCTAGTTTCCTGGCTTTGTAACCCAGCCAGGCTTCTGTTGTGCCCAGCAGCTCAAGGGCTTCACCTTGTAGGATTTCTTTCTTTCTTTCTTAAATATATTTTTAGTTGTAAATGGACACAATATCTTTATTTATTTATCTTTTTTTTTAGGGGAACACAATATCTTTATTTTATTTTATTTTTTTTTAATTTTTTATTGTTGGTTGTTCAAAACATTACAAATTTTTATCATATTCCACACTTTGATTCAAGTGGGTTATGAACTCCCACCTTCACCCCATACACAGATTGCAGAATCACATCAGTTACACATCCATTGATTTACATATTGCCATACTAGTGTCTGTTGTGCTCCGCTGCCTTTCCCATCCTCCCAACTCCCCCCTCCCCACCTCTCCCCTCCCCTCCCCTCCTCTCTCTCTACCCCCTCCACTGTATAACCCTGAGGGTCTCCTTCCATTTCCATGCAATTTCCCTTCTCTCTCCCTTTCCCTCCCACGTCTCATCCCTGTTAAATGTTAATCTTCTTCTCCTGCTCTTCGTCCCTACTCTGTTCTTAGTTACTCTCCTTATATCAAAGAAGACATTTGGCATTTGTTTTTTAGGGATTCGCTAGCTTCACTCAGCATAATATGCTCTAATGCCATCCATTTCCCTGCAAATTCTATGATTTTGTCATTTTTTAATGCAGAGTAATACTCCATTGTGTATAAATGCCACATTTTTTTTATCCATTCGTCTATTGAAGGGCATCTAGGTTGGTTCCACAGTCTTGCTATTGTGAACTGTGCTGCTATGAACATCGATGTAGCAGTGTCCCTGTAGCATGCTCTTTTTAGGTCTTTAGGGAATAGACCGAGAAGGGGAATAGCTGGGTCAAATGGTGGCTCCATTCCCAGCTTTCCAAGAAATCTCCATACTGCTTTCCAAATTGGCTGCACCAATTTGCAGTCCCACCAGCAATGTACAAGTGTACCCTTTTCCCCACATCCTCGCCAGCACTTGTTGTTGTTTGACTTCATAATGGCTGCCAATCTTACTGGAGTGAGATGGTATCTTAGGGTGGTTTTGACTTGCATTTCTCTGACAGCTAGAGATGGTGAGCATTTTTTCATGTACTTGTTGATTGACTGTATGTCCTCCTCTGAGAAGTGTCTGTTCAGGTCCTTGGCCCATTTGTTGATTGGGTTGTTTGTTCTCTTATTGTCTAATTTTTTGAGTTCTTTGTATACTCTGGATATTAGGGCTCTATCTGAAGTGTGAGGAGTAAAGATTTGTTCCCAGGGTGTAGGCTCCCTATTTACCTCTCTTATTGTTTCTTTTGCTGAGAAAAAACTTTTTAGTTTGAGTAAGTCCCATTTGTTGATTCTAGTTATTAACTTTTGTGCTATGGGTGTCCTATTGAGGAATTTGGAGCCCGACCCCACCGAATGTAGATCGTAGCCAACTTTTTCTTCTATCAGACGGCGTGTCTCTGATTTGATATCAAGCTCCTTGATCCATTTTGAATTCACTTTTGTGCATGGCGAGAGAAAGGGATTCAGTTTCATTTTGTTGCATATGGATTTCCAGTTTTCCCAGCACCATTTGTTGAAGATGCTATCCTACCTCCATTGCATGCTTTTAGCCCCTTTATCAAATATAAGATAGTTGTAGTTTTGTGGATTGGTTTCTGTGTCCTCTATTCTGTACCATTGGTCCACCTGCCTGTTTTGGTACCAGTACCATGCTGCTTTTGTTACTATTGCTCTGTAGTATAGTTTGAAGTCTGGTATCGCTATACCGCCTGATTCACACTTCCTGCTTAGCATTGTTTTTGCTATTCTGGGTCTTTTATTTTTCCATATGAATTTCATGATTGCTTTCTCTATTTCTACAAGAAATGCCATTGGGATTTGATTGGCATTGCATTAAACCTATAGAGAACTTTTGGTAATATCGCCATTTTGATGATGTTGGTTCTGCCTATCCATGAACAGGGTATATTTTTCCATCTTCTAAGATCTTCTTCTATTTCTCTCTTTACGGTTCTGTAGTTTTCATTGTATAAGTCTTTTATCTCTTTTGTTAGGTTGATTCCCAAGTATTTTATTTTTTTTGAAGATATTGTGAATGGAGTGGTTGTCCTCATTTCCATTTCAGAGGATTTGTCGCTGATATACAGGAATGCCTTTGATTTATGCGTGTTGATTTTATATCCTGCCACTTTGCTGAATTCATTTATTAGCTCTAATAGTTTCTTTGTAGAGCCTTTTGGGTCTGCTAGGTATAGAATCATATCATCTGCAAATAGTGATAATTTAAGTTCTTCTTTTACTATTTTTATGCCTTTAATTCTTTCATCTGTCTAATTGCTCTGGCCAGTGTTTCGAGAACTATGTTGAAGAGAAGTGGAGAGAGAGGGCATCCCTGTCTTGTTCCAGACTTTAGAGGGAATGCCTTCAGTTTTTCTCCATTCAGAATGATGCTAGCCTGAGGCTTAGCATAGATTGCTTTTACAATATTGAGGTATGTTCCTGTTATCCCTAGTTTTTCTAGAGTTTTGAACATAAAGGGATGCTGTACTTTGTTGAATGCTTTTTCCGCATCTATCGAGATGATCATATGGTTCTTATTTTTAAGTCTATTGATGTGGTGAATAACATTTATTGATTTCCGTATATTGAACCAGCCTTGCATCCCAGGGATGAATCCTACTTGATCATGGTGCACAATTTTTTTGATATGTTTTTGTATCCGATTCGCCAGAATTTTATTGAGGATTTTTGCATAACTAGGTTCATTAGAGATATTGGTCTGTAGTTTTCTTTCTTTGAAGTGTCTTTGTCTGGTTTAGGTATCAGGGTGATGTTGGCCTCATAGAATGAATTTGGAAGTTCTCCCTCTTTTTCTATTTCCTGAAGTAGCTTGAAAAGTATTGGTATTAGTTCTTCTTTAAAGGTTTTGTAAAATTCTGCTGTATACCCATCCGGTCCTGGGCTTTTCTTAGTTGGTAGTTTTTGATGGCTTCTTCTATTTCCTCAATTGATATTGGTCTGTTTAGGTTGTCTATATCCTCCTGACTCAATCTGGGCAGATCATATGACTTAAGAAATTTATCTATGCCTTCACTATCTTCTAATTTATTGGAGTATAAGGATTCAAAATAGTTTTTGATTATCTTCTGTATTTCTGAAGTGTCTGTAGTGATATTGCCTTTTTCATCCCATATGCTAGTAATTTGAGTTCTCTCTCTTCTTCTCTTCGCTAGCATCGCTAAGGGTCTGTCGATTTTGTTTATTTTTTCAAAGAACCAACTTTTAGTTTTGTCAATTTTTTCAATTGTTTCTTTTGTTTCGATTTCATTAATTTCAGCTCTGATTTTAATTATTTCTTGCCATCTACTTCTTTTGCTGTTGTTTTGCTCTTCTTTTTCAAGGATTTTGAGATGAAGTATGAGATCATTTATTTGTTGGTTTTTTCTTTTTTTAAGAATGAACTCCAAGCAATGAATTTTCCTGTTAGAACTGCTTTCAATGTGTCCCATAGATTCCGATATGTTGTGTCTGTGTTTTCATTTATCTCTAAGAATTTTTTAATTTCCTCCTTGATGTCTTCTATACCCCATTGATCATTCAGTAACCTATTGTTCATTCTCCAAGTGATGTATGCTTTTTCCTTCCTTCTTTTATCGTTGATTTTCAGTTTCATTCCATTATGATCAGATAAGATGCATGGTATTATCTCTACTCCTTTATATTGTCTAAGAGTTGCCCTGTGACATAATATATGATCTATTTTTGAGAAGGATCCATGTGCTGCTGAGAAAAAAGTATAACTGCTTGATGTTGGGTGGTATACTCTATATATGTCAATTAATTCTAGGTTATTAATTGTGTTATTGAGTTCTATAGTTTCCTTATTCAACTTTTGTTTGGAAGATCTGTCCAGTGGCGAGAGAGGTGTGTTGAAGTCTCCCATGATTATGGTATGGTGGTCTATTAGACTCTTGAACTTGAGAAGAGTTTGTTTGACGAACATAGCTGCACCATTGTTTGGGGCATAAATATTTATGATTGTTATGTCTTGTTGGTGTATGGTTCCCTTAAGCAGTATGTAGTGTCCCTCTTTATCCCTTTTGATTAACTTTGGCTTGAAATCTATTTTATTTGATATGAGTATGGACACTCCTGCTTGTTTCCGAAGTCCATATGAGTGATATGATTTTTTCCAACCTGTCACCTTCAGCCTGTGTATGTCTTTTCCTATCAAATGCGTCTCCTGTAGGCAGCATATTGTTGGGTCTTGTTTTGTGATCCATTCTACTAGCCTGTGTCTCTTAATTGGTGAGTTTAAGCCATTAACATTTACGGTTATTATTGAGATATGGGTTGTTCTTCCAGCCATATTTGTTTATTTCTGTTACTAAACATGGTTTGTTTTCCTCTTTGATTATTCCCCCCCCCCTTTACTGTCCTACCTCCCACTGTTGGTTTTCATTGTTATTTTCCATTTCCTCTTCCTGTAATGTTTTGGCGAGGATGTTTTGAAGAGATGGTTTTCTAGCTGCGAATTCTTTAAACTTTTGTTTATCGTGGAAGGTTTTAATTTCATCTTCCATCCTGAAGCTTAATTTCGCTGGATACACAATTCTTGGTTGGAACCCATTTTCTTTTAGTGTTTGAAATATGTTATTCCAGGATCTTCTAGCTTTCAGAGTCTGTGTTGAAAGATCAGCTGTTATCCTGATTGGCTTACCCCTAAATGTAATCTGCTTCCTTTCTCTTGTAGCTTTTAAACTTCTCTCCTTATTCTGTATGTTGGGCATCTTCATTATAATGTGTCTAGGTGTGGATCTCTTATGATTTTGCACATTCGGCGTCCTGTAGGCTTCTAGGATTTGGGATTCTGTCTCATTCTTCAAGTCTGGGAAGTTTTCTCGTATTATTTCATTGAATAGACTGCTCATTCCTTTGGTTTGGAGCTCTGTACCTTCCTGTATCCCAATGACTCTTAAGTTTGGTCTCTTAATGTTATCCCATATTTCTTGGACGTTCTGCTCATGGTTTCTTAACAGTCTTGCTGAGCTGTCTATGTTCTTTTCCAGTTGAAATACTTTGTCTTCATTGTCTGATGTTCTATCTTCTAAGTGTTCTACTCTGCTGGTAGTATTCTCCATTGAGTTTTTAAGTTGGTTTATTGCTTCCTGCACTTCTAGGATTTCTGTTTGTTTGTTTTTTATAACCTCATCTCCCTGTATAGTTGATCCTTTGCTTCCTGGATTTGTTTGCGTAATTCATTGTCGAAGTGATCTTTCATTGTCTGATTTTGCTGTTTAATGTCTTCCTTGATACTCCAGATCATCTGAAGCATGTGTATCCTGAATTCTTTATCTGACATTCCATCTGCTGCAGCTGTTACCTCTTCTAAAGTTGCATTGACCTGCATTGCTTGTGGTCCTTTCTTTCCTTGTCTTTTCATACTGCTTGCGTATCTTTCCTGCAGGCGCGGGCGGCGGCTCTGCTCTCTCCTTATTCCAATTGGGGTGTCGTGGCTACCACGCCGGCAGGTCACTGGGCCTGTTCTGGGCGCTGGCGGCGGCTCTGTTCTGCCACTACTCCAATTGGGGTGACGAGTGTACCACGCCGGCAGGCCACTGGGCCTGATCCGCCGGTCGGTTGCAGGTTTGCCTACCCTGCAGGCGCGGGCGGCGGCTCTACTCTGCCCCTACTCCAAATGGGGTGACGTGTCTGTCGTACCGGCAGGCCACTGGGCCTGTCCCGCTGGTCGGTCACAGATCTGCCCACCTTTCGGGCACGGGTGGTGGCTCTGCTCTGCCCCTACTCCAATTGGGGTGTTGTGACTACCCCGCCGGCAGGTCGCTGGGCCTGTTCCTAGCACGGGCGGCGACTCTGCTACCACGCCGGCATGCTCCTGGGCCTGATCCGCCGGTCTGTCGCAGGTCTGCCTACCTTGCAGGTGAAGGCGGTGGCTCTCCCTGCCCCTCCTACCACGTCTGCGGACCCCTGGGCCTGATCTGCAGGTTGGTCACAGGTCTGCTCACCCTGCGGGCACGGGTGGCGGTTCCGCTCCGCCCCCACTCCAATTGGGGTCACGTGACCACCACACCGGCAGGGCCTGATCCGGGCGTGGGCAAAGGATCTGCTCTGCCCCTACTCCAGTTGGGGTGACGTGTGTACCACACTGGCAGGCCGCTGGGCCTGACCCGCCAGTCTGTCACAGGTCTCCTTACCTTGCAAGTGCGGGCGGCGGCTCTGCCCTGCCCTTCCTCCCACGCCCGTGTACCACTGGGTGGCGGGTCTGCCCACCTTGTGGGTGCGGGTGGCGGCTCCGCTCCGCCCCCTCTCCCATTGGGGTCACGCGGTCACCACGCTGGCGAGCCACTGGGCCTGCTCAGGGCGCTGGCAGCGGCCCGGCTCTTCCCCTCTGGCTCGACGACAAATCGAGAGAGACTCGGGTGTCTGTGCCTCACCCCCCCACCAGGAGACCAACTGTTTCTGTCGCCGCTAGTATTGATGAAGTTCTCTCCTCCGCCGCTTTCTGATGACATCAGATCTCTGCCATGTTGGTATCCTATGCGAATGGCAGCATTTCGTTCCCCTTGCCGGGCAACCAAAGCAACGGGTGAGTCCTGACCGGCCCTCAGCAGGACCCGGACCGAGAAGCAGTTTCCGCGGGCTCCTAGCCCTGGGCCAGGGCAGTTCCGGGAGCCGGAACTCGGCCGCTCCGTGCTCGGTGTATGTTCTGATCTCATTTGACTTATATATTCCCTTTATCTGCTACTATAATAAGTGTATGCAGGCCCCACCCTTATCATTACATTGATCACCAAGTAGTGTAATTAACTGTCATGCCCACTAGAAAAATTCATTTTTTTTCTATACTAAAAATTTAGGAAAATCCTCAATGCTTAAGTAAGCATATTTACCAGAGTGAGAAACCCCACATGCTTTTTTGACAGGATCTGTGAAAACTATAGGTATGCAATCAGCACCAGGAGCTGCTATTGTGACTCCTCTCTGGTTCAAGGTTATTCCATTAAAAGATCCAGGCTCCTCCCTTCCCACAATCCACACTTCATTGGCATGATCAGTCTAATATCAAAGATACATGATAAAAAGATTTTGAAAATGGGGTTTCTCATAACATAAGCTTTTCTGAAAGCACTTATTTCAGTGCAAAATTATGTAACCAGCTTAAATTACTAGAATTCAATAGGTCTATCATTTCAATACAAAACACTACATGCAATATCTCTGCATGTTTTATTCAGAGGAATCTAGGTCTTAACACTTAAGAGTTCAATAAAGCTCATGATGAATACCTCATACTTGAAATGGGTACTAGTCTTCCAAAAAGTAGAAATTTAACATTTTAATAAGAAATTAAAATTAATTATCAAATTAATATTGCATTTATTTTTCCTAGACGCAAATAAAGTTAGAATTTTGTAAGGAACAAGATATTATACCTTAATTATGACGCTAGTGTTTAGAAAATAATGGCTTTTCTTTCTTACCATTCAGGAATCTTTCTTCTACATCAAAAAGGACAGTGTTACTATACCAAGAATTAACCATACTTTTAGAATTGAAGAGCTCTAGATAAAAAAAATCCATGTGTGTGTGTGTGTGTGTGTGTATATATATATATATATATATATATATAGAGAGAGAGAGAGAGAGAGATATTTATATAAATATGAGATTTATGTAAATATATGAGATTTATACATTTCATAAAATTGATCTTTAGGCTATGATATATAAATCTAAGGAAACTACTACTAAAATTTTAGATAAAATACCAGAGGCAAAAGAGAAATACCTTAATTAAATTCCATGCAGTTACTGGTATGATCTAAAAATAGGTTCAAAACATGAAACAAAATTTTACCTTTATTTGATAAAATTTTTCCACATTAAAACCTGCAGTATTTGCCAACCTATGTAGATTTTCTTGAACAACTACCTTGGGATCTCTTCGTTTGGAACTACTGAAGAGATTGAAGGAGCTAAGAGTTGTTATATAAGATATCTCACCTGTTCTTGTAGTAAATCCATGTATGAAAATATCTGTTGAAGACAAGTAATGAAGATTAAAAAGATGCTCTCCAAAAGACTACAAAGCATTACAAAAGCCAGTCTCTCCAGCAGACCTCCCTGATCACTTCAACCAGCTCTTATTTATCTGGCTTATAATTTTGACAGCACTTTGTACCTCCATATGTTCTTATTACCTACTGCTGTTTACCTTCCATATAGGATTACTGCTCTTCAAAGGGTATCTTCTGTCTCACCTGTCTTTTGGTACCAACAGCATATAGCTCACAGTAAATATTGTCTAACCAAGAAGGAAGATTGACTATTTTAAAAATAGTCAATTTCTTCTGGAAAAGTTTTAATGAGTTGATGTTTCAGAACTTCTAAATCAAAGATTTCTAGTGTTATAAATTGCATCATAAAGAAGGGCTGGGAAATTTGCTTAAAGCTAAATTTGTTTAGAACAAATTTGTTTATTTAGTATGGCTTTGAAGGAGTCTTCCCTTGTCACCCTGACCTACAAGGCCATCCATAACACACATTGCAAATGATGCTAATGAACAATAAGTGAACAAAAGAAAAGGTGGGGAGAGGTGAGCAACTTCTGAAGAAAGACTGAATTGTCACATATTCAGAAAAACAATAGAGAATGTTGAATATACCTGGGACCAAAGGAGATGTGATAATAGTTAATTCTCCTTTCAGTGCTGGCAGACTTCTCAAATATGTTTCTATTTCACTCTGGATTTCTTCTAGTTCATGAGCTGGATTGTGTTTATCTCAGTGGACTGTTTCAAAAGGCCATCCCTCAAAGTCACCTATAAATCTTCAAACTCAAAATTGTAAGCCCTAAGGAAGAGATGATCAATAAAAGCCTTCATTAAGGTTTTCCTGTGTGCAGGCACAATTACCTCAATGCTGCTCAGATTTTTTTCATCTATTTTTTGTTTAATGATATACAAAGAGGCAGCCATGCTGGAATTACTAACAGTCTCAAATTCTCTCAAGAGACCTAATAATCCATTGCTTGTTTCCAGTTCACAATTATCATGTTCACCATCCCTTTCATACCTCATGTTACTTGCAACCCATTATGCAAAGGAACTTGGCTTGGCAGCAAGGTGGATGGCATTCAATGTCTTCAATAATGTCTCATGGCAGTTTTCCTGACAGGTCAATTTCAAACCAAAGAGATTAATCAAAACTGCTTCCCATCCTTCAATAATACACAAAGTTTTTCAAAGAAGACTTCTGTGCCAAAGAAATTACCTGAAAAAAGAAAAATTGGCGCAAGAATACAAAATGATATCAATTTTCTTACACTTACAACAGAAATGTGTGGCAAATTTTAAAAAAAATAATTAATTGTCTTGATCTCAAAAAATAATCAAAATAGGGTTGGGGTTGTGGCTCAGTGGAAGAGTGCTTGCCTAGCAAGTGTGAGGCGTTCCATCTACCACACCACATAAAAATAAAACAATACAGTCATTGTATCCATCTACAACTATATATATATATATTTTTTTAAAGTAACCAAATAGTACCTATACCCCTCCCAGAAAAGACAGACCACTATTAATCATGGGAGAAACATGCCAAAGTGATCTTTTATTCTTTTTGTGAACATGTGGGTACATCTTTCCAGAACAATAATTCTTTTTCAGTAGAAAATTACTTTTTGCCTTAGAAAGTCCTGTTTTTTAATTACAGGGTGTCAATCTACGTGCTCTATCATTGGTTCTGCATAATTGTTAAATTGGGTCACATCCCCTCATATGAAACCTAGAGAGGCCTTAAGTTTAAGAGTTTAACCTGAAAATCGAAGTTTTGTGGGATGAAAGCCGAGGGACTAAGGGACTTCCCTCAGTGTGTGCCTTCTGGGCAAGGATCACGGAAGCGCCGCCACTTGGATCCCAGGCGCTTCCTACCTACCTGGTTATTCTGGTTGGCGCCCAACTCCTCACCTTCACGCGGGGTTAACGGTCCCTCCCTGGTGACGCTTTGGGTGACCCCTTTGCCGGACCCTGTTCTCCCGCCGCCCCTCGTCCTCTCCGCTCCCGCCGAATTTCATTTCGACAGCTGTGAGAGGGTGGCCACCCGCCTTTGATGGACACCAGGGATTCCCACGCGGCATGTCTGT
Source organism: Marmota monax (assembly GCF_021218885.2). Lineage (NCBI taxonomy): Eukaryota > Metazoa > Chordata > Mammalia > Rodentia > Sciuridae > Marmota > Marmota monax. Next base: position 20,511,899 of record NW_026693082.1, on the reverse strand, counting down.
CACCGCGGAGTCCCTGTCCACTGTGTGGCGCTCGGCTCCAGAGCACGGGCGGCAGCTCCGCGCCCGCCCGGCTGCTCCACCGACCGCTCCCCGCCCACTCAGACTCGCAGCAGCGCGGTTCCCCTTCTCGCGCCTCACCCTCGGCTGCTCGGCCTGTCTGCAGGCAGCTCGGCCACGACCCGCAGCCTCCCTCGCGAGCCCCGAGTCCGCCCGAAACCCGGAAGCCGCTAGCCCCACGCACCTTTGCCCCTCACCGCGCCCTGGCGCCCCAACAACCTCCGCGTCCGCTCCAGGTGGAAACCCGATGGCAGAGGATGGGGGCCGGGATTCCTGGGACCGGTCCGCGCCCAGTGCCCGCCGCCGCTCAGCAGTTCCCAGTCAGGAGCCGAAGCGCGGAGGACCCTCTGGCGGAGCCAGGCGGGTCAGCGGGCCCGAGGGGGCACTCCGAACCCGGAGACGGGGCGGCGGGAGCGGGTGCGCCGTGGAGTGGTGGCCAGGAGGGATCGGCGGGTCCTGTGAGGGCGGGGCGGGGGAATGGCGGTCGTGGGGCCGCGAGCGCGCGGGGGGCAGGAGTCCAGGCTGCGGGCGAGTCCCCTGAGCGGACTGGAAGTCCCCGCACTGGCGCTTCCCCACGACCCGCTGAGCCAGCAGTGGGGCGGGGACACTTGGTTTAAGGAGTCCAGGCTGGATCCTGTCAAGTTAGCTCTTAGCGACTTGTCCCCTCCAGGTTCAAGGAACGGGCCTCTAGGGGGCGGTTGGTTAGTATAGTTTTGTTTGCCTTTTGGTGATTCTGCCTTTCTTGAGAACAAGCCAATCCTCATGACAGCTCCCTCACTTTTATTGACTACACAAGGGTCGCTTATGCCCCTACCCCTTTTTTGCCCTTTTAAATAGTAAGTTTCTCTAATTGGAAGAAGGCACCAATTCTTAGAATCTTGCTAAAGGTACAATTCAGCGTCCCTTACCTTTCCTCCAGGAGTGTGATTTCACACATATTGAGCAGCTAAGGTATGGAAGGCATGTGCTAGGATGGTGAAGGGGAAAAAAATCCTGCCTCCTCAGAATAAGAGTCTCTGTAGAACTGGCTAAGATGGAAGAAGAGGTCCTTTTATTATTGTTCAGGTGATAAGTGCTGAAGAAGCTTTGCATGAATGACAGAGAATCTCTTGGAGGTGGGCACCTGTTTCTTCTTGACCAGAGACTGGGAGCATCAGCCCAGAATAGGAGCCCATTCTCCTTATCCCTGGCATCTGTTCTTGTCAAATTGGTATTTTCCCTGGACATCTGTTAAGAACCTTGAGTGGTAAGTGGTACACCTAACCAGAAGGTACACTGTTGTTTTATGTTAACTTTTACCTCAAGCAAAATATAGGTCTTGTAGTTGTTAAAGCAAGTTTACTATATTTATATAGACAGTGTTGAGAATTCAAATTCTTTCATGCATCAGTAGTGGCAGTAAAAAACAAAAAGAGAAACTATTTAAAAATAGTGACGTTATTAGAGAAGAAAGTTTGTTAATTTGCGTTTATTTATTGGTTCCTTTAATTGGAGAAGGCACCAATCCTTAGAATCGTGTTAAAGGTACAATTAAGCATCTGTTACCTTTCCTCCAAGAATATGATTTAATAAATATTGAGCAGGTAAGTATGGAAGGCATGTGCTATGTTAAAGGGGGAAAAACTTCTGCCAACTACAGTCATTTCTTTTCACTTTCTGGTACTAACTTCATCTGTCATCCCATTCTTACTCATCCTACCCCAGTGGTTTTCAGTCATGGCTACCCATCAGAATTAAAGTGGAACTTTAAAAAATAATAATAATGCAGGGAACCCCACCGCAGATATACATTGAATCAAAATCTCCTAGAGTCAGTCCTGGCATGTCATGTTTTTCTTTCTTGTTTTATTCTTTACAGATGATTTAGATGCATAATTTGTTTTGAAAAAATAATGGCCTTCTTCCCAAGCCATTCAAATAAAGGCTGTTCCTTGGATAGGCCACATGACTTCATCTTTACACTTGCTGTTTGTTCTACTTAGGACATCCTTCTTTTTGTATGCCTGTTTAACTAACTGCTCCTTATTCAGTCTTCAAGCTCAAACATAGCCTTCCTTGAATTCCCATCCTAGATGCAGAATTGTTTCTTTAGCATTTTGTTCCCTCTTTGATGCAGTCCAGACCTCTATCCAAACAATAAATTGAAAAAGTTGGTTATACATTGAGTTGTATACGGTATACGGATGAACTTTATGTTACATAAATTACATCTAAGCAAAGCTTTTTTTAAAATAGAAAAGAGCAGTTAAGTCAGAAAATCATGAAAAGAGTGTAACAATATAAACTTTTATTTTTTACCTAAAACAGCTGTCTGCTCATTTGCCAATCTATTCAGAAAGCCCAGGGCCTTTTCTTTGCACATGGTCTACTGATTGGATTTCTATATTTTATCTCTTGCATAAATCATACAGCTAACCCACTAGTAAGATTTCCCAGATTTTGTTCCTTTAAGAGGAGAATAAAGGCACTTGTGAAGCAATCTGAGTGCAATTTTAATCTTTATAATCTTTAATAGTTATCTCACACAGCATAATTTATTGGATCTTTCCAAAATATTAAACATAGTTTTTAAAGAAATGACAAACTTTATATCCATGCTATTTTATTTATGTGTATGTTATAAAAGCACAGTATCCAATACAAGTGGCATAAACAGATTGGAAATAAACACAAGCAACTCATAGGACCCTGCATCTGGTAGTGCAAAAATGGGCAGCCTCATTGGAGGGAACTTTGCTAGTCATGAGCATTTAGCATGATATGGGAATTAGCCACTTAAGATTTACAAAAGAAATAGGGTTAATTGCTTAGAGGTCCAATGTAGATAGGCTAGGAGAGCATCTACTCTGCCTCTCCATTTTAATTATTTGACTATATGTGTTCTTCCTCATAGAGATTTAGAACATTTATTCTGAAGACAGATTGGGCCTGTCTTTTCAAGGGGAACCGCTGGGGAAATCCCCAGACTTACCCTAACATGTAAATTTTATGAAAACAAATGGAATTTTAAAAAATCATTAGCATTGTTTTTAAGGCATTTCCACTACAGTTTATGGATCTTTAATGAAAAGGTAAAGTTTTCCTTCTTAAAAGCTTAAACTAGTTTCCCGGGGCTGCCATACCAAATTACCACAAACTAGATGGTTTACCAATAACAAAAATTTGTTCCCTCACAGTTATGGAGGCCAGGTTATAAAATAGAGGTGTTGACAGGACTTTGTACCCTTTGAAGCTTTCCTTGTCTCTTCCAGTTTTGGGTGGCTCCAGACATACCTAGCCTGGTGACTATGTGACTTGGGTGTCTGTGCCTCCATCTTCACTTGGTCTTTCTGTGTGTCTGAATCTCAACACTCTCTGTCTACCTTTCTCTTATAAAGAGAGCTTGAAAATAAATGGAAGAGCAATCAAATGAGAACAAGCGAAGGCTATTTGTTCAGAGGTTGCAAGGAAGTGCTACCATCTGCATTTTAGCTGAGTCAGAGGCAGGAAGTGGAGTGAGTATGACTTGATTGGAGGTATACATATAGGGAAGCTACAGGCAGGCTGGTTAGGAGTGAGGCATCCAATGTGATTGATCAGGAGTGTATATTCTGGTTGGTCCGAAGTTGGAAGCAGAGATAAGAATTAGGGAAAATATCATCATTAATCAGGAGTGACTATTTGGGGGCACTTGTTATATTTGGTTTCCTGGGTTGTTACTAGAGATAGTGTTCTGACTTCAGATAGTTGTCTGATTTATAAATAACAAATTGGCTTCCTGGACTGCTAACTGTAGATAGTGAGTCGGTTTCCTGGGTAGGTTGTTGCAGATCGTTTCTTAGAGTTCTGATTTTTTTTAAGTGGTCTGGCCATTGTATGGTTACATATTCATTCTTATACCTTTCATTGAATTTAGAGACCACACAAAATCCCTTAACCAAATGACATCTGTAAAGATCCCTTCTTCTTCTTCTTTCCCCACATAGGGTCATATTCATGGGTTTTCAGTAGTAAGACATGGACAGATGTATTTTGGGAGCCACCATTCAACCCACCAAAAACTCTTCTTGGTTTAGAAATGATGCCTGCTTGTTCAGAGTTATAAAATAGAACAAAACAAAAACCTTGTCCCTTAGTGTCCTAAATAGACAGGCAGGTAGGTTATGACTAGATTTCTCCAAAGACCTATGATTTCTATCACAAAGGCAGGGACATTTTACAGTGGTTGCCTGGGCATTCTTTAAAGCTTCAATTAGAGTTTCAGGCCAACTCCTTTATGTCTACACTCCCAAATGAGATGTTTTGGTAGGCACTAACAAAACATGTCTATATATTCAGAGAAACCCCACCTTTGGTATGAAGCTTAATGCAATATGGATAACATGAATACTGCCTGCATTAAGTTAAGGAACAAAACAAACCTTTTCTGTTTCTTTCTGTTTTCAATTTTGTGAAATTTTAATTTTAGTGCCTGGTCAGAAAATGGAAAAATCACTGGGATATAATAGGTATACAAATTTCATGATTTGATTTATTAATTCCTTTTGTACGAAGGCTGGCTATGTTCTAACTTCTAAAAATGTGGTTGAAAATCCTGGGCTGGGACTGTTCCTCAGTGGAAGAGCGCTTGCCTAGCACATGTGAAGCACTGGGTTTGATCCACAGCACCACATAAAAATATATAAAATAAACATATTGTAAGAAAATTCTTTATTTAAAAGTTTTTATTAATTGTTTTTATTTATATATGACAGCAGAATGCATTACAATTCTTATTACACATGTAGAACCCAATTTTTCATGTCTGTGTTTGTATACAAAGTATATTCAAATCAATTCATGTCTCATACATGTACTTTGGATAATAAAGTCCACCACATTCCACCATCACTTCCAACCCCATACCCCTTCCCTTCTCCTCCCACCCCTCTGCCCTATCTAAAGTTCATCTATTCCTCCCATGCTCCCCCTCCCTATCCTACTATGAATCAGCCATCTTATATCAGAGAAAACACTTGGCTTTTGGTTTTTTGGGATTGGCTAACTTCACTTAGCATTATCTTCCCCAACTCCATCCATTTATCTGCAAATGCCATGATTTTATTCTCTTTCATTGCTGAGTAATATTCCATTGTGTGTATATGCCACAGTTTTTTAATCCATTCATCTATTGAAGGACATCTAGGTTGGTTCCACAGTTTAGCTATTGTGAATGTGCTGCTATAAACATTGATGTGGCTGTGTCCCTGTTATATGCTGTTTATAAGTCCTTTGGATATACACCCAGGAGAGGGATAGCTGGGTCAAATTGTGGTTCCATTCCCAATTTTCCAAGCAATCTCCATACTGCTTTCCATATTGGCTGCACCAATTTGCAGCCCCACCAGCAATGTACAAGTGTACCTTTTTCCCCACATCCTTGACAACACTAATTGTTGCTTGTATTCATAATAGCTACCATTCTGACTGGAGTGAGGTGAAATCTTAGAGTGGTTTTGATTTGCATTTCTTTAATTGCTAGCAATGATGAACATTTTTTTCATATATTTGTTGATTGATTGTATATCATCTTCTGAGAAGTATCTGTTCAGGTCCTTGGCCCAATTATTGGTTGGGTGATTTGTTTATTTGTCTTTCTTTTTCTTTTTTTTTTTTTTTTTGCTTAGCCTTTTGAGTTCTTTATGCCCTAGAGATTAGTGTTCTATCTGATGTGTGTGGGGTAAAGATTGTTCCCAAGATCTAGACTCTCTATTCACCTCACAGATTGTTATTTCTTTTTCTGAGAAGAAAGTTTTTAGTTTCAATCCATCCCATTTATTGATACTTGATTTTAATTCTTGTGCCACAGGAATTTTATTTAAAAAGTTGGGGCCTAATCCCACATGATGGAGATTAGGGCCTACTTTTTCTTCTATTAGATGCAGGGTCTCTGGTTTTATTCCTAAGTCCTTGATCCATTTTGAGTTGAATTTTGTGCCTAGTGACAGAGAGGGATTTCATTTCATTTTGTTGCATATGGATTTCCAGTTTTCCCAGCACCATTTGTTGAAAAGACTGTCTTTTCTCCAATGCATATTCTTGGCACCTTTGTCTAACTAACTGTAAACTAATTGTAGTTTTGTGGGTTAGTCTCTGTGTCCTCTATTCTGTACCATTGGTCTACCAGTCTGTATTGGTTCCAATAGCATGCTGTTTTTGTTACTATTGCTCTGTAGTATATTTTAAGGTTTGGCATATTGATGCCACCTGCTTCACTCTTCCTGATAAGGATTGCTTTAGCTATTCTGGGTCTCTTATTTTTTCAGATGAATTTCATGACTGCTTTTTCAGTTTCCATGGGGAATGTTTTTGGAATTTGATCAGAATTGCATTAAATCTACATAGTGCTTTTGATAGTATGGTCATTTTGATAATATAAATTCTGCCTATCCAAAAGCAAGGTAGATCTTTCCATCTTCTAAGGTCTTCTTTGAGTTCTTTCTTTAGGGTTCTGTAATTTTCAGTATATAGATTTTTCACCTCTTTTGTGAAGTTGATTCCTAAGTTCAAAGTTCTGGGCTAGGACTGTAGCTCAGTGGTAGAGCGCTTGCTTAGCACATGGCAGTTCTGGGTTTGATCTACAGCACCACATAAAAATAAATAAAAGAATGATATTGTGAAAAAAATTCTTTTTTTTTTTTTTTTAGTTTCACTTATTTGTTTGCCACTTATTTTTATTGTGTTTGTAATGGAGAAATACATTATCTGTTTTCAAAATAGTGCTTGAAAATACAAGGAGTACAGATACTACATAACAAAGCAAACCCCAGGCATGAGACTCTACATATATCACATGAAAAAATTGTCTGATATTCAGGTAATAAAAACTAGAATTAAAAAGTCCCAAGTTTCCAGCTTGGTAAAACAGGTATGGCTACATGAAACACTTAATAAACTAATTTTTTTGCCAATGTGTAAACAAAATGACAAGACTAAACTTGTGCCTGGAGATTTCAACCAAACACCATAGCTATTCAAAATACAGATACTGTGCATGTTTCACCTGATTTATTATTGTCGTGGAAGGGTAAGGTGACTGCACAGGGCAAAGACGTGAGACACAGAAATATTGTATACCAGATTTCAGAAAGTCTCAATTACTGCATAGCCTAAAAGGAAAAAGACTATCTTCCAACTTTGGAAAATTTATCTAGAAGGACAGGGAAAGAGTCTAAACATTGCAGTTTAACATGAAACAAGAAAAAGAATGCACGCATGGGAAAAGGGAAACACGGGTGGGAGAGGGGAAGACAGAACCAGGCTACTTGGAAAATTTGTTAAGTCTTCTGGGCTTTCATTCATCTACATCCATTATCCCTCGTGGTTCCTGTACATGGGTGTTCTGCTGCTTATGCTCTATTATGAGGGATCATTTTTTTTCTTTTTAAAGAACAGTATTTCTAATCTTGGATAAAAACGAAAGAGTAGAAAGCTAACTAGCTATCAAATGCTTTCTAGAAATTATTTTTATATGACTACATGAAAAATTCACTGATGATTTTTGGTAAGTCTTTAAAAAATAACAATTGGTTAAAGATTCTTGCAGACAATGTCTTTTTTTTGGTCTATGGAAAAGACAAAGATTGGGAATTAGCTTCCCTATAAAGCAGTATTCTATGGAATTTGTAAAACTTCTCAGACACAGAGATCAAATATTTAGTGAAGTTTTACTGAAATATTAGCCATGGAATCAATTTGGTGTTTTGTGCCATGTGGCACAAGATTGTTGGTTTCACATCATGGTTTAGAAAATACTAGATTTCCATGTTTTTTAATGAAACAACATACAAGCATACCCTGTGCACACAGCAAAGAGAAGAGGGTAGAGGCCATAAGCTTATTTTAGGATAAATGATTGAGGACAGGAGAATATGGAGCTTTGCTAGCTCAAAGAAAATGTCTGATTGCTGATCATGTGCTCTCTAATACCATCCTACAGGTATCATTTCTAGGTCATGTCCCATCAAAACCAAACACTTAGTAATTACTGTTTTGATGTCAAATATATACCCAAGAGTTGACATTTCATTTTAAAGGGTTTGCAGTTATCTCACAGGGACTGAGCTACATGTACTTTTATGCTTTCTCTGAAGTATATTACACCACTGTACAATGGTATCCAATTTTAAGATCAGTACTGAAGAAACTTCTTCAAGGAAAAAAAAAAAAAAACTAAAATTCACCAAGCTGAAAAAGCCAAAATTAGTTATGGTTTCTAACCTTTAAAAAAAAGTACATAAAGTGCATTATTAATATTAGGAATTCTGATACTAGTTCGTATTGCAAATTTCCCCAAAAAATGCATCAAACATAAATTCAGTCCAAATGTCAGTCATGGGTATAAATATAGTTGTTTTTTTTCTTTTCTATATTTTTCTCATCTTTTAAGAGTAGTAGTCTCTTTGAAATAGTTAATGTACTAGGACTAACACAAATAATCTGAGGCATTAATAACGGCACTTCTAGCTTCACATACTAATCTGGACTTCTGATCAAGATTAAGTCAGTAAAGGAAGTTACCAAGTGAACATTAATCTTTTGAGTCATATCTAGTCTGGTACCCTTGTTCTCCTTCTTTAGCATTTGAAGACAACAGGTTGAGTTGGCAGATATTGTTTATGGGCCCTTGTGGTTGTCTTTATCCATTTCCATTCAGTATGTTTTACTGAATTCTTGATAACAGGAATAGGATCTGGAGAGAGAACAGGGATACCGAGTATATCTGAGCCAGATGTTTCCTGAGAGGCCAACAGAGAAGTTGCTGTCTGTTTCTAATTGAGCTGTACTTACCTGGTTGTTGCCCTTCTGTTCTGGTTTTCTGTCTTTATGAGGTGAGAATGTCCTCTACATTCCTACTATAGGATTAGGTATATTAGTTGCTGCATTTCCTGAAGGTCTAGGTGGATGATTTACCAAATGTGTTGAAGAAACAACTCTGGTGACTGTGGGCTTTGGTGGTGAAGAAATGGTAGGCTGTGAGGGAGTCTGAGGAATGCTTTCACTCAATGTAACCCCTGAGCTTTCACTGGGATTCACTTGTTGCAAGGAAACTTCAGGAGCCTGTATGTTGGTCACAGATGCTGTCATCACAGCCAGAGCAGGACTGCTTCTTCCCTGAGGGCTGCCAGTCAATGGGCCAGTCTTTGTGGCACCCATAGGTAAAGGCACAGACATGCTGTTTTCACTATCTACAGTCAAGTGGAGGCTGCTGTCATTCACAGCTGACAACATTATACCTTCTGCAGAATGTGTTTTCTTTTTCTGAAGAACATGATTAGGGAGTAGTTGATGAAGCTCCTTTCTTCTTAAATGCATTGCAGCAATTTTCATATCCATCTCAAACATCTTACTGTTTATTGCTTGCCTATAAACTGTATCTGTGAAAGACTGAATATCATAGGTGAGATCAATACTGAGAGTTTCAGAATTTTCTGGCTTTTTTAACACTAACCCAATCACCCACATTGTACGAAATTCTTCCTTATCAGGATTTTCTTTGGGTGCTGAAAATGACTGGGGATTCACGTGTGCCAGCGTAATAAATTCATTCTTCTCCAAGCTCCAGAATTCGGATCTTTGATTCCACCAAGCCCACCCATTCTAGATGTTGTTTTTCTGTTGGTGCACTTGCCAGAAGTACAATATAATGTTTGTACTTTTGAAAGAAGCTTGGAGCTTCAAAAAGTTTGGACCACTCTGCCTTGTTCAGCAAAATTTCATGTGTGATAGCAAGCCCTTGCTTAAACTCCTCAATCATGACCATCCTGGTTGAAACTGAAACGTTGTATGTGGAGTTCTGCTGTGGGTATGCTGGTGTGATTATAGGCATAAGATGGTACCTATCACTGGGATTTACTCTTGGGTCCCACACAGGTAAATTAAGATTTCGTTCTTCAGGCTCTTTTAATAACACTGGATTTGGCCATTCCCATTCAGAAAACACCAGGAAAAATTTACGGACAAGAGTTGATGCTATTGCATTTGGATAAAGCTGGCAGGTTCTTGCTACTAGCATAGCCCAGGAAACACCTCCAAGGAAACCTAATATATTGGAATAGATATTGTGGCATTTGGCCCACAATTTGATGGCTCTCAGAGTTAGCCTGAAGTTGTCAATGTTTGGTACTAGATGCAAAATTTCATCAGTTACCCGGCAGCCGTTTAGGCTTCTTATGCATCTAATATCTAAATTTTTAAGCAGACTGTCATCTCTTAAGTCCAAATCTTCTGGAATAGTCTGCAATGCTAATCTTGCAAACAAAATATCTATCTCTATCCCATCAAAACACAGTTTGATCACTGGCACAAATGCCTCCTCAACGGCCCTTAAATCTTTGACTTCTTCCTGTAGTTTCAATTTATCGTAAAATGAGGTGAAAAAGTCGCTGCGGTCGACGTGTCTCGGCGCGACGCACAGCGCGTCGATATCAGCACCCTTCGTGTGCACTCCCAGTCTGTAAGAGCCGAACGTGAAAATTTTCCCCCCCGACACTCTCAGTCACAGCTTGCGGAAGACTCTTGCTTTCACTGATTTCGCGTATCCACTCCTTCACCAAGTTGTTCAGTTTTTCCAAAATTAGAATCCTGCGCTGCAGCTCCTCTTCCTCCTCGAACACCCCGAAGGGCTTCAGGGTCTCCACCAGCTTCTGCGTGAGCTCGTGGTCTGTGTCCCTGGGGGCGGCCAGGCTGATCGCCGAGGAGATGCCGCAGGGTTGCGGCGGCGCCAGCGGCGCTCTCCGGCCCGCCGCGGGAAACGGCATCGCGCCCAGCGCCGGCGCCGCCCAGGCACCTGGCCCGCCACCGCGCCCGGGGCGGCCGCCGCCCGGCTCCTGATCCGCTAGGCGGGAGGGGCGGGATCCACTGCCCCGCCGCCGCTCGGCTCCGCCGCCTCAAGCGCTCCCCCTCCTTCCCCCCCGGGGCCAACATGGCGCCGGGCCCTCGGCATCGGCGTTTTCCAAAAAAATTCTTAAAAAAAAAAAAAGGTCCTTCAGTCTTGGCTCTGAAGTTCAATTCCCATTGATTTATGCAATTTCAATGCATTATCAGTAGATGGCAGTAGATTGTTTTTATTTGTTTCCATTCTATTGTAGAGATACAGAAAAAGCTCACACACCCAATTTTATAGCAGATATCCTTTCATGATTAGTTGGTTTAAATAAATGTCATGTTTGAGTTATTCAGCTTACGTTGCTTTAGAAAAAGAGATCCAGAAGTACCAGTAATTTGATTATTTTCATTGTATAAATCTAATTTGCTTCATCCTATGAGTTATTTCATCAAATATTCTAGGGAATATAAAAATAAGTAACACATTGTATTTGCCCTTTTGCAGTTTATAGTGGAAGGGGAACGATAGTGTAAAATAATGGAATTAATAAATGTGTGTTGAAAAATTCACCACTTTGGTGGGAATTTGCTGAGGGCTTTATTTGCATTATTTAATTTCACATATTGTCCTTACAGTAACACTAATGAGGCAGGTACTATTGTTCCCATGTATAAATAAGGAATCTGAGCCTCAAGTTAGAAATAATTTACCTAGTAAGCTATGAAGTGGCACAACCTGGAATCAAAACTAGCTTTTTCTTACTCTAGAACCTATAATGTTATCTATCACGTGAGGCAGAGAAACAATCGTATTAAAAGAGAGAGAGCACATATTCTCAGAAAGATTAAGGAAGGTTTCTTAAAATGCCATCCAAAGAAAAGTTTGAAGATTGATTTTGATGATGGCATGACCAGAGACTGTTGTAGAAGCCATATTCTGTCAGAACAGGGTAAGTTGGAGTACAGATAAACCATAATTAGACACCTATTCTATGCCAGGCAGTGTTGGGTCTCTTCTCTCATGGAGTTTACATAAGTTGAAGGATACAGAAGAGATATAAATGTAAAAGATGTTAGTGGCAATAAATGTCAGTAATAATAAATGCTATCAAGCAAAGCAAGGAAACAGAAGATGAAAGAATTGTGTCACGTTTTTAAGAGTGTTATCAGGAAAGCTTCTCTCCTAAGACAGTTATTTGGGAGTGGGTAAGGAATGATTACATTCCTATAGAATTTAAAAATACAACCAATTAATGAAAAAATGTATTTAGCATGCATGATAATAAAGGAATCAAGATACTAGATTGTCTCTAGTATAAGACAATTATTGGGGCAACATCCTTGAGCAGCCTACCTGTGGGGTGTCTTCAAATATTTTCCAAAGGGCCTATGAAGTGACAACAATGAGCTCTCCTTTATGACTTTCTGGGGCAGGTCTGGTTGAATTGCCCTGGGGTATCTACCTTTCTAGAGACCTCTGTGCTAATTAATCTGGAGGTTTGGCTTGAACAACAAGAAAAATGAACTTATAACTTACTGAGTTGGAAAAACTATGAAAGAACACCAGAATTCAATTTGGAACATAGTAATTTGAAATGCCTTTTAAATTCCATGTGGAGATATCAAGTAGGCCATTTGGCCTGACTCTGTACTTGAAGAAAGACATTCAAGCTACAGATATAAATTTGAGAGTTGTTAGTCTATAAATGGATTTTCAAACTGTAGAACTCTAGATGGTGGATGGCATAACCAATAATATGTGTATGAGAAAAGTAGATGAGAACTGAGCCCTGGAACATTCCAACAAGTGAGAAATATAAGAAGGAAGCGGCAAAAGAAACCAAGTGTGGTTTTTTCAGAGAAGGTGGTCAGTTCCAATGTGTCAAAAGATGCCATTAGGGCTGGGGTTGTGGCTCAGTGGTAGAGTGCATGTCTAGCATGCGCGAGGCCATGGGTTCCATCTTCAGCACCACATAAAAATAAATAAATAAAATAATGTGTTATTTTTTTAAAATGACATTAAGACAAGTAAAAGGGAGACTGAGCTCATCCATTGATTGTAACAACATGGAGGTCAGATAAGAGCTTACAGAGTAGAGTGGCAGCTGTTTGTTCTTGTTGGTTCAAGAAGAATGAAGGGAAAGGAATTGAACAGCATGTATTGTTGCCTATAAATGAGAGCAAGAAATGGATGAATAGCTGACAGGGGTTACAGAATCAAAGCAAGGGTGGTGTTGTTGGTAGGTGGTGATTTATCAGAGTCATTCAGGATGACACATATGGCCAAATAAAGAGTGAATTATGTTGAGAGAACATTGAAATAATGTCTTTGACAAAATGAGAAAGTCCAAGAGCAGACTATTGGCCTTAGTTACAAGCAAGGATGCTTTATTCATTGTAAGAAAAGATAGACTAATATATGGGTACAGGTTCAGAAACTAGTAGATGAATAACTTAGTAACCTCTGATATTTTCTACTATCTCAATTACATAAGAAGGTAGGCTATCAGCTGAAAAGGGAAAATAGATGTGGGAAGTTTGTTTGTTTGTTTTTAAAATAACATATTCAGCTACTTGAGTGAAAATAAAGCAACTGGTTGGATTTTTCTAGGAAGAAGGTCAAGGAAAGAGCTCTAGGAGAAGTGGGGGTGAATGCAAAAGAATCTAAGCCAGATAAGGAAGTAAGAATATGTGAAGGTCTGAAGGATCACGTAAAGGTAGAAGTGTTAATGGATTGGAAGTCTTGGTGTGATTGAACAATTCTTATAATCAAAATACTGACTAGAATGAGCTAGAAAATTAAAACATAGTTTGCAACTGAAATAATGTATGAGGTACTATTATTCCTGGGGGTGCCTGGGGAGAGTGGATGAAAGAAGACATCAAAGAACTCAGAGGCCAGGGTATTAGATTTACCATCTGTGTGGATGTGGAAACTCCAGAGAAATATAAAGGGGAAAATGATGCAGAAACAGAAGTTATAATCTAGGATTGAGGATGAGAGAACTAAAGATCAATTAATAACAACAAGGACAGGTAAAGCTTAGTCTGATGGCATGAACTTCAAAGAATCAGAGGTTTTAAATAGAAGAGAAGGATACTAGTTTGGTAGTGCTGACAGGGAACAGGAACAATGCCTTACCTCTAGATTTAGTAGTGATTTGAGGATGAAGAAGCAATATTTTTGGATTTCAGTTAGAGGCAAAAGATGAAGGGAAAATTCACTGAAATTGTGAAAGATAGGATTTTTCAGAGACCACAATGGAAGGATTATTAAGTGGTTGAGAACACAACATCAAATTCAGGGACTTATCAAGTGAATATGGATGGGTCTTTATGACCAGGAATGAGCCCTTGGGAAATAGAGTATAATGGGAACAGTGATCACAGTGTGTTTGATTATGGAAATGACACTAATTTAGCAGAAAGAAAAGGGACTCAACCAGGAAGGCAACTTAGCTAGCAAGAACTTAGGAGAAGCCTGCAGAACTCACTGGGTTCCTTCTTCAGTTATGCAAATTATGATATTGAGGCCAGGGGAAGTCTCCAGGAGCTGCAGCTGCTCCATCAATGTGCTTTACTTGAATATTTCCCAAAAGAATAAAAGGTTATAGTAGGAAAAGGAATAGAAAGAAGGAAGTTGGGGGCTGGGGATATTTGGGGATGTAGCTCAGTGGTGGAGTTATGTTCTTAGTAGGCACAGAGACTGAACATTCAATCTCCAGTACTGGGGGCGGGGGGAGGGGAAGGCCATTAAAGCAACAAAATGACTACAAAAGTGTAGTTTAATTTGATTCTGGAGGGATAAAGATATACTTCTACCCTTAAACTAAAATTTAAGAGCATAAACTTTGGAGCCCAAATACCTGAATTTAAATCACATCTCAATAGCTAGCAAACTTGACTTTGGTTAAGTTTCTTGGTCTATTCGTGCCTCACTGTACTTTTTCTATAAAATGAAAATCATAATAATAATATCTACCTCATAGAGTCAAATGAGTTAGTATTTGTAAACTCAGCATACTGCCAGGCACCACATAAACACTAAACAATATAGATTTTATTGTCATTGTTGTGTTATGCTCAAATTCGGGACCCCCAAAAGACCACCAGAGACCAAGATCGATGTAAACAGCAAAGAGGTGTTTATTGCAATAACTCGGTCCTCCGTGTGCACACAGCAACTGGTGACACTGAGAGGCCCTGAGCCCAGGGTTTGCAGCAGTTTTATACACTCTTTGGAGAAGGCAGGGACCCCCACATACATCATAGCATCTCTTAGCAAATCATCACACACCACGGGAAAATCATATAACAACTCTAAAACATGATTAGCACATTCACTGGTGGGAACAAGTTGGGTAGGGGTGATTGGTTACTACAAGAGGGGGATTCATTTGAACTGATTGGTTTAAGCCAAAAGGGGTGTACATGCTGAACTACATGGTTTCCCAACACATTATCAACCACCATAAACTACTGGGAGGGTCATCTGGCATCCCAGGTATTTCCCTGTCTCGTGATGATTGGTGGATGCTAGGGGGTTGCTATGGATCCCCACCTAGCCTGACTGAGTCAGGGACACCTGGTGCAGCAGATATCTCCTGTTATTTGTAGATAAACAACTTAGCAGGGTGGGAATGTGCCTAGGAGTGCTCTGTGGGTCTTTCCAAGGACAAAGGTCATGTCCCTTCCTTGGACAGGCTTTGCTCTGAGGTAGAGGCTGGTTTTTCAGTTGTTGTTGTTTTATCTAAACCACTCATAACAATGTCCAGCATAAAGCAAGCACAATATAAATACTTATGGAGAGAACTGTCTGAAAGTATAAAGGTATGCAATTTTACGTTAGGTGGGAAGAATAAGGATGTTGTCTATGAGCATGAAAGGCAAATTAAAGAGCTCGAGAGAAAAATCAGATTTGGATCTGTTAGCACTGATTGGGGACAGTTCTGGGTACTAGGAGGAAAAGACTTAGAATAATGACATGAACAGAGTAAATGGACTCGCATCAGGGAAGACTTCAGGAAAGTGGTACATTTGAGGTGAGATTTGAAGGAAGTGACCTGAAGAGGCAGGAAAGAATCATAAATTCTCAGGGGTGATTATAACAATCTGCTAGTTAAGCTCTCAGGCTTTCTTTTGCATGGTAGGATATTCTGGATAGGCTTAAGTCTCCTCAGGTAGAAAGGAATTTAACGTTGTTTTTCTCTTTTTGTTTATAATATTTTAATCCTTTAAAACATGTGACTAATACATGAGTATTTGTCTATAATTTTTAGGAAACATATTTAGTGTTTTTATTTTTTTTATTTATTTTTTATTTTTTTTCTGCTTATTTCTTTTTTTTAAAAATTTTTATTGTTGGCTGTTCAAAACATTACATAGTTCATATCATATTTCACAATTTGATTCAAGTGGGTTATGAACTCCCATTTTTACCCCGTATACAGATTGCGGAATCACATCGGTTACACATCCACTGATTTACATATTGCCATACTAGTGTCTGTTGTATTCTGCTGCCTTTCCTATCCTCTACTATCCCCCCTCCCCTCCCCTCCCCTCTTCTCTCTCTACCCCATCTACTGTAATTCATTTCTCCCCCTTGTTATTTTTTTCCCCTTTCCCCTCACTTCCTCTTGTATGTAATTTTGTATAACCCTGAGGGTCTCCTTCCATTTCCATGCAATTTCCCTTCTCTCTCCCTTTCCCTCCCATCTCTCATCCCTGTTTAATGTTAATCTTCTTCTCATGCTCTTCGTCCCTACTCTGTTCTTAGTTACTCTCCTTATATCAAAGAAGACATTTGGCATTTGTTTTTTAGGGATTGGCTAGCTTCACTTAGCATAATCTGCTTTAATGCCATCCATTTCCCTGCAAATTCTATGATTTTGTCATTTTTTAATGCAGAGTAATACTCCATTGTGTATAAATGCCACATTTTTTTTATCCATTCGTCTATTGAAGGGCATCTAGGTTGGTTCCACAGTCTTGCTATTGTGAACTGTGCTGCTATGAACATCGATGTAGCAGTGTCCCTGTAGCATGCTCTTTTTAGGTCTTTAGGGAATAGACCGAGAAGGGGAATAGCTGGGTCAAATGGTGGCTCCATTCCCAGCTTTCCAAGAAATCTCTATACTGCTTTCCAAATTAGCTGCACCAATCTGCAGTCCCACCAGCAATGTACAAGTGTACCCTTTTCCCCACATCCTCGCCAGCACTTGTTGTTGTTTGACTTCCTAATGGCTGCCAATCTTACTGGAGTGAGATGGTATCTTAGGGTGGTTTTGATTTGCATTTCTCTGACAGCTAGAGATGTTGAGCATTTTTCATGTACTTGTTGATTGACTGTATGTCCTCCTCTGAGAAGTGTCTGTTCAGGTCCTTGGCCCATTTGTTGATTGGGTTGTTTGTTCTCTTATTGTCTAATTTTTTGAGTTCTTTGTATACTCTGGATATTAGGGCTCTATCTGAAGTGTGAGGAGTAAAGATTTGTTCCCAGGGTGTAGGCTCCCTATTTACCTCTCTTATTGTTTCTTTTGCTGAGAAAAAACTTTTTAGTTTTAGTAAGTCCCATTTGTTGATTCTAGTTATTAACTTTTGTGCTATGGGTGTCCTATTGAGGAATTTGGAGCCCGACCCCACAGTATGTAGATCGTAGCCAACTTTTTCTTCTATCAGACGGCGCGTCTCTGATTTGATATCAAGCTCCTTGATCCATTTTGAATTCACTTTTGTGCATGGCGAGAGAAAGGGATTCAGTTTCATTTTGTTGCATATGGATTTCCAGTTTTCCCAGCACCATTTGTTGAAGATGCTATCCTTCCTCCATTGCATGCTTTTAGCCCCTTTATCAAATATAAGATAGTTGTAGTTTTGTGGATTGATACCATCTCACTCCAGTTAGATTGGCAGCCATTATGAAGTCAAACAACAACAAGTGCTGGCGAGGATGTGAGGAAAAGGGTACACTTGTACATTGCTGGTGGGACTGCAAATTGGTGCAGCCAATTTGGAAAGCAGTATGGAGATTTCTTGGAAAGCTGGGAATGGAGCCACCATGTGACCCAGCTATTCCCCTTCTCGGTCTATTCCCTAAAGACCTAAAAAGAGCATGCTACAGGGACACTGCTACATCGATGTTCATAGCAGCACAATTCACAATAGCTAGACTGTGGAACCAACCTAGATGCCCTTCAATGGATGAATGGATAAAAAAAATGTGGCATTTATACACAATGGAATATTACTCTGCATTAAAAAATGACAAAATCATAGAATTTACAGGGAAATGGATGGCATTAGAGCAGATTATGCTAAGTGAAGCTAGCCAATCCCTAAAAAACAAATGCCAAATGTCTTCTTTGATATAAGGAGAGTAACTAAGAACAGAGTAGGGTCGAAGAGCATGAGAAGAAGATTAACATTAAACAGGGATGAGAGGTGGGAGGGAAAGGGAGAGAGAAGGGAAAATGCATGGAAATGGAAGGAGACCCTCAGAGTTATACAAAAGTACATACAAGAGGAAGTGAGGGGAAGGGGAAAAATAATATAAGGGGGACAAACGAATGTCAGTAGAGGGGGCAGAGAGAGAAGAGGGGAGGGGAGGGGAGGGGAGGGGAGGGGAGGGGGGATAGTAGAGGATAGGAAAGGCAGCAGAATACAACAGACACTAGTATGGCAATATGTAAATCAATGGATGTGTAACTGATGTGATTCTGCAATCTGTATATGGGGTAAAAATGGGAGTTCATAACCCACTTGAATCAAATTGTGAAATATGATATATCAAGAACTATGTAATGTTTTGAACAGCCAACAATAAAAAAAAATAAAAAAAGAAAGAAAAAAAATGACAAAATCATAGAATTTACAGGGAAATGGATGGCATTAGAGCAGATTATGCTAAGTGAAGCTAGCCAATCCCTAAAAAACAAATGCCAAATGTCTTCTTTGATATAAGGAGAGTAACTAAGAACAGAGTAGGGACGAAGAGCAAGAGAAGAAGATTAACATTAAACAGGGATGAGAGGTGGGAGGGAAAGGGAGAGAGAAGGGAAATTGCATGGTAATGGAAGGAGACCCTCAGGGTTATACAGTGGAGGGGGTAGAGAGAGAGGAGGGGAGGGGAGGGGAGAGGTGGGGAGGGGGAAGTGGGGAGGGTGGAGGATAGGAAAGGCAGCAGAGCACAACAGACACTAGTATGGCAATTTGTAAATCAATGGATGTGTAACTGATGTGATTCTGCAATCTGTGTATGGGGTGAAGGTGGGAGTTCATAACCCACTTGAATCAAAGTGTGGAATATGATATGTCAAGAAATTTGTAATGTTTTGAACAACCCACAATAAAAAATTTAAAAAAAAAAAAAGAAGGGAACTTTTTCCATCTTAAAGAAAAAAAAAATCCTAAAGTCAACCATATACCTAAGGTTGGAAGACTGAATGTTTTTTTTTCTTTCTTTTTTTTTTTTTAGAAAAGTACATGACATTTTATTTTCACTTATTGATGTACAGTACACAAATTAAGAAATAAAATCATTACAGGGTTCTGAAATATAACTTATGACCTAACATACCAATAAGTCCATTCCCTGCAAGCAGCCATGTTGTAGGAACAGATGAGGCAAGGCACCGAAGATAGCAGGAAACAGTGTTTTTTTGGCTGCAGCCAGGTTCAGAGGGCACAGCCTTTGCTGTAATCAATCAATCCCCTGAACCCCAAGTTCAGGGAGTTTCAGAGTTTTATACCCAGCATGTAAGGGGAGGGGCTCAGAAGTTCACAGTCTGCAGAAGTTCACATAAAAGCAGCTTTTTCTTTAACTGTTCTGGGCAAGTTAACTCTTCAAGGCCAACACCTGAGAAGGGGAGAGCTTCTTCTCCTCTTTCTTTCCTCCCCCTGCCAGCTGATACCATGGAGCCCATTTGTAACTTATCTTAAAAATGTAGACATCTCTGTGAAGCCCAGCTCAAGGCCAGAGGCCTTGTTTTGCACATTTCTTCAAAGTACTATACTGGATATGTTTGTGAAAAACTAGTAAGGGGGTGCCCAGCACCTGGAGTGCTGGTGTCTTCCTGGCCAGTGGCCAAGTAAACAGGGTGACACGAAAATAGGAAGTTTATCTACATTGGACTCTTTCACAGAGACTCTTTTGCTGACAGTCCCCAAATCAGCCATGATGAAGAGGACTTTTCTGCGGAGAAAGAGGGTGCCCACTTCAGCCACATTAGTGGTTCAGACTTGGTCTTTGATGCAGTAGTTTTCACATCATTACCGTGAAATGCCCAGTAAGTAGCATTTGGATAATATATTACAGTAGACATGAGATATGTGTCAATATTCCATCTTTGGAACAAATTATGCTTATTTACATGTTAGGAATAGGTGACTTTATCTACTTACCCTACTGTGAGTTTTAATGACTGATTTTAAGCTACACAAGGTTTTCCCAGCTATTATTTCTTTCAGAGTTTCTAAAAGCAACAATTCTTATTAATGTTTGTAAAAGATTATATTGGAAAAGATAATGTTAAAATGAAGGCACTTTTAGAAACATTTAAGGACAATATAAGGTACTACTATTGGAAAAAAACCTGTACATATTTTCAAGCAAAACACTTAAATATAGTAGCAGTGTTTAATCAAATTGTTTTAAAATAGTAGTAGCTACACTACCTTACATACTGTACTATTATTGAAACCTCATAATTACAATTTGAATATACAATCTGACTTACAATTTCAACTATGCACAGCTTCTGAAGCATATTTTTCAGGTTTGTTTTTGCACATGAATTGAAGTTGAAGTTGGTCCTTGATTTGGAGAACTATAACTACCTGGAAGCACTAAATTTTAGACACACGTATTGATAGCCAACAAAAAAACGTGACAGAGAAAAAAGCAATAGTAACATGCATGGAAAAGCAGTTGTTGCCCTAAGTGCAATATCAGATCTAGAGAGGCCTCTGGGTATCAATGAATAACCCCCAAAGAAACCAAAATGTACAGGAGGAAGCAGCTGGCCAGTCAAGGGTATTTCCCACAACGGAGCAATCCTTAAAAAGTAGAGGCTTTGGACCTTTAGCATAAGAGAGAGACTTTCCATTCTTTGATTCCATGCACACCTGGTAAAAAGAAGTCTGTCTTGACCCTTCATCACAAGTAAACTGCTGGTGCACTGCATCAGCTCAAGCTGACTGAGGTGGAGGCAGCCTACCAGAAACTGAAGAACCCAGACCCCCATCTTCCTCCTCTTTCCCGTGAAGTCACAGACTATGTCATCAAGCACCAGATGTAAGAGACTTACATTTCATAGACATAGTAGAGTTAGCTCATCATTAAACTTTGAAGAAAAGTCCAAAGGTGTGGAAAAGTATGCTTGCTAATGGTGACTTCATCTACAATGACAATAATGAAACAGCTAGAAAAATAATTGTACTGTTTTAAATAATGAAAGAAGCTAATTTTTAAAAAATATATTACTCATCTGCAACAGCTGATTAACTTAACAATGAGTAGATTCCTTCTTTTCTGTGAGCTGAATTCAGGTTATTTTTCAATTATAATATAGCTTCAAATTATAAATATAACCATCCTAACAGTAAAGAGATCATCAAGGCAGTAACATCAGATCAATTCTAAGTCATTACTCCACACAGAGCACAAGAGGTGCTTTTGGATAAAGGCTGTAAAAAGACAGTGTCTGATGTGGAAAGGGGTTAATAAAGACTCCAGTTCTGCATCATGGAATCTTCCAAGCCAAGCCACTTTCCACAAACACAGATTCAGTCTATCTTTTCTTTCTGGACAAATCTAGGAGCATCAGCAAAATCCTTGCCATTGTAAAGAATAATAAAAAATGTTCCAATGCTTGCAACTCCCCAGAAAAGTACATAAGCCAGTGTTTCTGTCCAAGTGTCAACAGCCATAAGCAAACAGATAATGCACATTGAAAAGTCAACAACCATAATAATAGACAAAGCCTGGAATTTCCAGTCCCTTGGAACACTTAAAGGACTAAGAGATTCTAATTCATCCACTAAATAGTTCCCAAGAAATAAGTCTATGGAATCCTATCTAAATCCATCAGAATAGTTGATCTTGTAATATAGTTTGAGTGAGTTCCATCCATTCCTTATGAGTCCTAACTGAGTTCTCTTCCCAGTTCTGGTAAAGTCAGTCTTCAAGGTACAGTTTCTGGCATATTGTTTGGCACCAGCATTTGCATTGTCAGCCCAGACATTTTTATAGATCTTCTCAAATTCATCTTGTTCTTCAAGCTTTTGTCCCACGTGCAAAACACCTGGTCTCTGAAGCTGGGCCTGAAGAAACCGACAAGCTAACAAACTCAGGATCACATTGGTTCTATCTAGACAATCCATGCAATTGCTGGGGAACATGCCTTCCTGGTTTGTCACCACTTTGCCGGCAGAGTCTACTAGAAAATAACTTAATTCATCTTGAATTTCTGCTACCTGATCCAATAAAATACTTAGTGGATTCCATCTCATATTTTTATATTTCTTATGGAAGTCAAAGACAATGTATCTGATCATTCCACTTCCCAAGGAAGACACCATTGTTGCAAATGTTTGTTCAAGTGGTTTCTCTGAGCCCTTCTGGTTTACCAGATTGATTATGACTTGTTTTCCATAAATTATTACTTGTGAATCAAAATGCTTTGGAAACCATCCATATGATTTGCTACTTTGTTGATCTGCAGCCATGATTTGTACTTGAGGTTTTGTCTTTGGGACCAGAAAACAGGACTGATCCTGGAGTCTGTACAAATGAAGCCTTGCTCCCATTATAGTGCACAATTTGTTCTGTTTCTACAAAGTTAGCTGCATGGCCTTCAGAATCAATTCCTCTTACATAATAACCCACACGAGCTCTGAAACAACTCCTCTTGGAGATGAGAATCCAATTGAAGTATTTTCCATTGGTGGAACATGAGTGCATGTAATAAAACCATGTAACACTGGAAGAGCAAAACGATGAACCTCAGGCTGAGCAGACAGTTCTCTTAGAAGATGACCATTCCATACAAATCGCTGATCTGCCCGTTCCAAGAGACTCATTTCTTGCAATTCTGGACTAATGTTGGACAACTGCTGCAAAGTATGGGTCAAATCATATGTTGTTGAAAAGTAAAACCCATCCACACTCAAGACATGGTTTAGCATTGAAAGGAAAGATTTATAATCTTGTAACTGAATATTAGTTAAGAGCAACATTGTCTTCTTGTCAGAAAGGACATCAAAATCTGTTGCTTTCCAGATTACATGATTGAAAAATTCACCTATTTTTTAATTTTTGGTAATGATGAGAAGATAATTACCTGCCACCAGATGGATTGTGCTCAGTACACCAAATATTGGTCTTGTGACAGCTGAAGGAGGAACATCTTTCTTGGCTGCAAGGGTGACCTCTGTGGACACATGGTCAATGTTAAGTATGTCATCTGCTCCATCATCACAAGCTTCCACATAAAATTTTTCAGGTGTAATATGCAGCTTCAGCCCCTTGTAAGTTGTCGCTGCCATTCTGCACCACTTTTCCTCTCTACCCCGCTGGCCTGCCCTGAGCCTCACCACCACCTCTGCTAATGCCTACCTGTCACCCTGGCACCTCAGCTACCACCTCACCCCACCCCTTTGCTGCCCCACGGGAAAGAACCGAATGTTTCTTTCTTCACATGAGTAGGAATGCAAGGATGTCTGCTTTTTTTTCTATTCAGGAAGTTACTGGGAGTTGAAGCCAGTACAAACATGTAAGAGAAAGAAACAAAAAGTATGGATCAAATTATATGTTGGGTCAAATCAAAAAGTATGGGTCAAATCCAGATGAGAAAGGAAGAATGAAACTGTTTCTATTCACAGGTAGCATGATTAGTTTTAGAAAATCCCAAATAATCTACAAGAAAGCTATTAATACTAAAAAGTGAGTTGTAGGATATGATTGATATACAAAAATGAACATTGATATACAAAATAAACCATTGTATTTCTATATATTGGCAGAAATATATAGAATTCTATAATTTTCAGAAATTCTATAATTCTATAATTTTCAGAAATTAAAAATTTTGAGGCAATATCACTTACAATAGTACCAAAACTATGCAATATTTAGGGATCATTTTGACATAAGGTTTATCAAATCTATATGTTGGAAATGCAAAATGTTGATGAGAAAAATTAAACAACACTTAAATAAATGGAGACAGACAGTATGTTGAAAATCAGAAACCACTGAGTTATGATGACAGTTCTCCCAGGTTTACTTATAGATTAAAAGCAATACTAGTCAAAATCCCAGAAGGTTTTGTTGTTGTTGTTGTTTGCTTGCTTTTTGAGTAATTGACAAGCTGATTTCTACAAGTTTTATGGAAATACAAAAGAGGACCTAGAACAGCCAAAATGATTTTGAAGAACAATGTTTGAAGTCTTATACTACTTTGGATATTTTCCAACACCAACAAACAATTTTCTGATTCTCCCAATGCCACCTGCATATTGAACAGTTCAATTAAATTCTGATATTATTTGAGGTTAGCATCAGATCTCACAAGTTAAAGGAATCATCCCCACAAGGCTCCCCCATTTCCAGGGTCAATGATAATTCCCAGACTACTTATACACTCATACTTCTGACCAACTGACTATAAAACAGGGGTATTTTAGTCAGTTTTTTAATCACTATCATAAATACTTGAGAAAAATAACTTAGAATAGGAAAGCTTTGTTTTGGCTCATGGTTTCAGAGGTTTCAGTCCATGGTCAGCTGGCTCCAAGGCAGGAATTTCATGGAAGAAAGTGTGGCAGAGGAAAGGCACTTAGCCCATGGCAGTCAGAAAGCACAGAGAAAAGTAGGCGCCTAGGATGGATAGTCCCCAGGGTGCGCCCCAGTGATCTATATCCTCCCAAATGCCCCATCTTCCTTTAGTTTCTGCCACCTCCCAGTAGTCCATGCAGCTGTCTGTGGATTATTCCCCTGATGACATCAGAGCCCTCACAATCAATCATTTTCCAAAAGCCCACCTCTGAACCTTGCTGTACTCAGGACCAAGCCTTCAAGAAATGAGACTTCAGGGAAAATAAAGATCCAGACCATAACGAGGGTTTCTCATGTCTACCCCCCATCCATACTCAAGGCTTAATAATTTGCTAGAGTGAATCACAGAACTCAGGAAAGCACTTTACTTACTATTACTAGTTTATTATAAAAGATACAATTCAGGAACAGCCAAACAGAGAAGATGCACAGGACAAGGTGCTGGGAAGGGACTTGCATAGAGCTGCCATATGGAGCACACCACCTTCCCAGAACCTGGAGGTGTTCACCAACCTGGAAGGTCTCCAAAATTCATCATTAAAAAAATTTTTATGGAGGTTGCATCATGTAAGCATGACTGGTTATTAGCTCAAATTCTAGCCTTTCTCCTCTCCCAAAAGGTGGGAGCAGTGTAGATAAGGCTGAAAGTCCAGGACTTTAATCAAGTCTTGGCCTTTCTGATAGCAGTCCCCATCCTGAAGCTCTCTAGAAGCCCATTGAGAGTTACCTCATTCCAAACAAAAAAACATACAAGCAAACAAACAAACAAAAAAAAAAAAGGAAAAAAATGGGTTTTTTTTTTTTTGGCGGGGGGGTTGTGTTTTTTTTTTTTAAAGCAGATAGTAGAAGAACACTTGAATATCTTCATGCCAGGAAAATTACTTGGAAGGAAAATTCCTATGAAGGAAGGAAGATAGGTAGGAAGGAAAAAGGGAGAAAATGTTTGGGGGTAATGGATATGTTTATTATCTTAATTGTTGTGATGACTTTGTGAACATAATAATATTAAAACTCATCAAATTGAAGCTTCAGTATGTATAGTTTTTTTCATTCTATTTTGCCTCAAAAAGCTAGAGCAAAGGAGCACACAAGACTGAGAAAAGAGAGAAGAGAAAGATAAAAGAGGAGGAGGAGGAGGATGAAAAACAAGAGGCTGATTAAGAGGAAAAAGAAGAGGAAGGAGTAGTGGTAGTAATTTAAAGTTGGAAATGTATTGAAGGAAAAAGATATTAAAGCTAGTAATAAAATTTAACAGCCTGTTACATTCGATCAGAAAAGAGAGGAGATGATAACCAAAGTAGTGTTCATCTCCTCTCCCTGTATTAATAAATAGAGTTAATATCCTAATGTAACTGACAGAACACCTGTCTCTTTCCTGACCATGTGCATCACTCACTTAATAAACACTGAGTACCTACTTTGTGCTAGTACTATCTTAAGCATTGGGAACATGTGATAAGGACATAAAAGATTCCTGCAGCCATAGAGTTACTTTACAGTTAGGGGAGGCAAAAATTAAAGAAGTTTTCTTAAAAAAATAATAAAATAATGGATAATTTTAGACACTGATGGGTTCCAAAAAAATATAAAGGAGGGCAATATATAGAGAGTAACTGTGGAAGGGGAAAGGGTGGATAAATTATATTTTGAATCAGAGAAGCCAATTTGGAGGAATAGTAATAAAGCTGAATTGTGACAAGACCCAGCAGTGTTAGAGAATTTTTTTTATGTCATGCTGGGGATTGAACCCAGGGTCTCATGATTGCCAGGCAAGTGCTCTACCACTGAGCTGTATCTCCAGCCCAGGGTTGAGAATATAAGGTAAATGGAAAAATAAACAATTACAAATGCTCTTGGGAAGGAATTAGGCCTATTTAATAAACAGAAAGGAGGCTAGAAGAAGGGAGAATAGTAGATGAGAAACACAGCAAAGTAGATAGGTACTAGAGCATATTAGGCCATATAAGCCACTTTGGTGAATTTGAATTTTATTATGCAATGGGACACCACTGTAGAATCTTGAGCAGGGAAGTAGCATGACATGATAAATGTCTTTCAAGGATCCTTCTTCCTGATAAATGGAGCCTAAGAGAAGGACAAGAATGAAAATAGGAAGATGATTAGAAATTAGGCCACACCAAAAAGACTGGTCCGAAGTAAATGTGGGGATTTATGTTAGAGAACCAATTCTCACATTTTGGTGGGAAATAGGATGTGGGATAAGGGATATGGAAAAATTAAGAATAATTTTATGGCTTTGGATTATCCAGGTAGAAAATGGTGTAGTTTGTTGGAATCAGAAGAAGTAAGGAGGGAACATGTTTGGTGTGTGGTGTGGTTTGTATATAAGGTGTCCCCTAAAAGCTCCTGTGTTAGTGCAGGAATGTTCTGAGGTCCAATGATTGGATTGTGAGAGCTTTAACCTTCTAATCAGTCCATCCTAGTGTGAATGTACTGGATGGTAACTGTAGGCAGCTGGGGTTTGGCTGAAGGAGGTAGGTCACTGGGGAAGTGCCCTGGAAGGGTTCATCTTCCCTGTGACTTCCTTCCTACTTTCCTCTGTCTACTTCCTTGCCTCCATGTCTTCCACCACTCCCTTCAACTATGTTGTGCTGCCTCACTTGGGCCCAGAGGAATGGACTGGACCTCTGAGACTATGAGCCAATATAAACTTTTCCTCCTCTCCATCATTCCTGTTGGGTATTTTGGTCACAGCAATGAAAGGCAAACACAGTGTGTAACTTAAATATTTTCTGAATATATCTAACTGAGGTTGTCTATTAGATACCCAAACAGAAATGTCAAGTGGGCATTTGAAATATTAACACTGAAGACAAAAATTGAGTTTCACCAGCATATTGTAATTTTCAATGTACTTATCTTTTTGTTCTCTGTCAGAAAAAAGATTGAAGGCCTTTGTCTTTTTAATACAATACCTTCCTCCCAACATTAAAACTTTATTTAAAGAGAATGACCATCTAGATAGAAAAAATGAATGGAGATAGCCTGCAATTATTTTGGTGGGAGGATCTATAGAATTTGATGTACAGCTTTTTTTTTTTTTTAAAGCCATACTGTTAAGTATTTTGGGGAATATAGAGTTATGTTAATTTGAATTTTTGTTCCCAATTTTCATCCCTTTCTATATCGACACCCTTTCCTATATCATTATAATGCTCTGACATCATGGGTAGATATACTTCCACTACTTGACTCTTGAGTTTGATCATGTGACTGGCTGGGGCATTAGCAGATGTGATTCCAGCAAAATCTTTTTAAAAGCTCTTAAATAGTTGAGCTTTGGCTTTTCTGTATCTGCTATCATCATGAGAAGGACATGCCTGGGATGACCCACTGGAGGACAGGAGACAGATAAAGTAGAAGCAAGACACCCCTGCCAGCTCAGTTCAAAGCCAACCTAAATTGTCTTACAACCAGCCAAACCCTAGACATTTTTTTCTTTGGTAAATACATAAATACTTAAATTTCAGATGTACCTGTATACTTAAAAGACATAGTACATAGTACATAGTACCTGTATACTAATGTAGGAGAGAAACAAAAAATTACAAACTGCCTGACTAGAGTTTAAAATTCAAAACCAGTATTTGACACTTTCTGGTGAAATGATGAATTATCTTTGTTATTCAACATCTCAGAACCTCAGTTTCATTATCATACAGAGGGAATAACAATGGCAACTGATGAGGGCACTCACCCATACCATTCCTTCTCATTTCTTAGTTTTACTTGGGAAACTGGATACAAAACTCTGTGGTTAATTCATATTTTCCTTTTTAAAAAATTCCAAGAGAAGAAACTAAATGAATATGTTTCCTGAGTAAGGGGACTTAAAATTTCTGCCTAAAAGCAATTTTGAAAATAAGCCGCCCCAGGGCAGGGATGTGACTCCAGTGAGCACTTGCTTAGAATGCAAGGCCCTGGATTTGATCCTCTAGTACAGACACACACACACACACACACACACACACACACAAACACACACACACACACACACAGGTGTTTGAGATGTGATTAGAAACACCTAGCCAAGCTAGCCAATCCCCACTTCTCCCAGTCATATGAATCACCTAGCCAACCCCTTCTTTTCCCAGTCATGTCAGTAATGAACACCTATTTGTTGTTGTGTCACTGAGGTTTTGTGGTTCTGGCAATAGATAACTGATACAAGGGGAAATAGGCTAGGAAGGGAGGAAAAATTAGTCTTTTGGGGACATGAGTTTGCCATGGCCAAGGGCATCTGGCTATGGAATTCAAAAGTCACTTTTATTCTCCGTATCATCAGTAGATGCATAGCTGAAAATTATAAGTATGGGCAAGGTAACCCAAGGGTTATGTAAAGAGGGAGAAGAAGGAATGATGAATTACTGAACTCTGAGGAAGATCTGTGTTTGAAGAAATCACTGAGATTAAGAAGGAATGCTCAGAGATAGCTAAGGAGAATGAGGAAGAGTGGTGCTAGGAAAATTCCTTTTAAGGAGGCACCAGTTAGCCATGCCCAATGCCCTAGAGAGGTAAAGTAGATATTTTAGATATCTTAATACTCATTTTACAAGTGAAGAAAGGGAGGTGGGATGGGTAATTAAATTTGTTATGCATGATCACACAAAATAGTGAACAGCAGTAAGGGCTGCTGGAACCTAGGTCAAGGTCTTTTATTTTATATTATTTTTTAGTGCTGATGGACCTTTATTTTATTCATTTATTTATATGCAGTGCTGAGAATTGAACCCAGTGCCTACACACGGGAGGCAAGTGCTCTACCACTGACCACGATCCCAGCGGGTCTTTTAATTCTTGAGTCAGGATTTTATCATTTTTATTATATTGTCTTCCTTGACACCCATAAATATATTATTAAAATATATTATTAAATGATTTTAATATTTTTATACATAAAATATTAAAACAAAATGATGAAATTTAACATTTAGAATTAGATGAAATATATAACTCTGGGATCTTTCTGAGAAAGTAATTGTTGCATTATTGCATATTTCCTTCTATTATGCATCAGTTATTTTCTGTATCTGATTAATGTATATATTTATGTTAAGTGATTTTCCTATATGCATTATGGATCAAAACAATTTTCCTCTCATGCTGAGTAACATGAATTAATAATGATAATGTTGAAATATATTACAGAATGAACTTCATGAACTTGAAAATCTAATAGCAGCCATCTCTGCAGAAACTAAAGAAACAGAGAGGCAAATTTATCAGAAGGATGCTGCCACAGAGAATGCCAGACTTCAATGTGGAAGCCTGGAATCTCAAATCAAGTCCTTATATACAGAGAATGTGAAGCTTAAGTTTGATATCGAAATGGCCGAAGAAGATTTTGAGGAACACATGATAAAATATAAGACTTGAAAGAATTCCCCACGCAAAGACACTTCGCCGGGAGAATTCCAATTTTATTGCAAAAAGCTGTGTGCTTATATAGAACTAAGGGGGAGATGGTAGGGCTTAGATAAATGGCAGGCAACCCGTTTATTGGCAAGTTCTTTCAGATATCAGCTCTGGAGCCCAGGAATTAGTTCTCATTGGGGCTAAGGTTCCCCGCCAGCGAGATTTGAAATTGGCGCCGGCGGGAGAGTTCACACGGGCGGGAACTTTTCGCGCCACTGCAGAAAAGAAGAGGGAGGGAAAAAACCACAGAGAAGAAGAGGAAGAAGAGGTGCTTAGGTGCCATGTTGGGGTTTTTTCTCTGGGGTATGGCTGCCGTTTATACTTTTCCCAACAAGACTTACTATGCAAAAATAAAAGCACATAAAGACAGTTTGGGAGAGATAGAAAGCCAATGGTCATTTATGATTGAACTCTGTGAAAAACGAGATCTAGTAAAAAAAACTAAAGACAATGAAAGAGGAACTTATACAAGATCTCCAAAATCCAGGAGGGAAACAAATGACACAAATACAGGTTTGAATTGTTATTTATCAAAACTTTTTCTTTCATTCTAGTATGTATTAAATAGTACATTCATCATTAAGTTAATAAAATGCTATTTTATTACATTCAGAAACTATTTTCACAATTTTTAAGAACTTGGATAAGTACATGAATTTAGATAACAACTACCTCAAATGTGCAAATGCATAAAGGAAATATTTACAAATACATTGTGGATTTCTAAAAATATATAGTTAAACAAAATCACAGTGAACAATTAATCCATGTGTTGCAGAAAGTATAAATTCAGAGAAAGGTTGAGGCTCTAGCTTCTATGCCAATGCATCCAGACCAATTCCAACCAATTTAGTATGCTGTTATGGAAAGAGTCTGAATTAAGAATTGCACTTTAAACATCTTTGTATTTCTCTTACTATTCTTTGAAGTCAATAATAAGTGCAAACTTAAAATACCATTTTTTTTTTTTGCTATTGAATTAAGTATCCTTTGCATTGTTGTCAGGCAAATGCCACGATAAATACCACTTTCCTTTGTCTTAATTTGTTTTTACTTCTGAGTTTTCAAAGTAAGGTAGCTTTGTTTGAATAATAGTTATTTATCCAGTATACCTATAAAAGTCATAATCTAATTCCATGTATCAAAATTAAAATTTAATTTATCTACTTTTCTTAAAATATGGCCACACTGAGTGTTGCAGATTTATATGAACCATGCCTTTCTGACTTGTATATTTTAAATTTAATAACTATACAGGAAGACATTTCAAAGCTAAAGAATGAAATTATAACTGTAAAAGAATCTATCAATGATAAAACTTGTTTTCTTGAGGAAGAAAAGAGGAGACATGAAAAATTAACAAAAGAAATAGAGGTAAGTGTTAATTATTGAGATTTCAGTGTTTTATAAGATCAGGTTTTAAGCATATGCTATATTCATGTTTCCATAGTTTACTCTCAATTATCAATACAGCTAGAGAACAAAAAATTATAAAATTCAACAGATAAATACATATTATTAATAGATAGACTCCCTCATTCAAAGATGTTCAAATATGTGAATATGTTCAAGCAAAGGAAGTACTACTGTTTAAATATGGCCTAGAATTCTTTCAGGTCTCATTGCACCCACAGCTTGATATCTGCTTAATGGCAAGACAGCAGAGGCTATAGTCATAGAAGATGACAATTCCTAGACACCAGATACTCCTTGAAATAAAGTGAAAGACAATGGAAATCATCTTCATTCTAAATCTCTCTGATTACATATTTGTAATTCTCAAGAGCCAAGTTTTTAAAAAAGCAATATGTAAAACCAAAAATGAGACAAAATTCTCATCACCTGCAGACTTTTACAGTGAATTATTATTTACATGAATGGAGAACAAATATGGTAAAGAACACATTTTTAATAGTAAAAATGCTTTCCACTAGGGCAGCATTAATATGAAAACTAAGAAGTTGCCTGTTTTCACTTGATTATGACTAATCTGACACAATATAAAAAGCATCTGAAGTATTAAAGATAAAATCCTCACCTTTACATGTTCTCTATAAAGAGATACCATGGAAGTACACCATAACAATAGAGAAGACAAGACTCAACTCTTAATTTTTTTTTGAAGCTGGTAAGGTGTAGAACACCTGGAGTTTTAAACACTATTTGTGTCTGTATACATTGTAAAAAGCATTTTGGAAAGGAATTTGAGATTATGTAGTACTTTTCTTATGCTGACATGTTTTATCAAGGTACAATTGTTATAAGTCCATAAATTGTAAATGTTTGATTTTTTATTTTTATGTGTTCTTTTTAGTTACACATGACAGTAGAATCCACTTTGATATATTTAGTAAAGCATGGAATATATTTTATTCTAATTAGGATCCCGGTCTTGTGCATGTATAGGAAGATGAGATTCACTATGGTATGTCCATATATGTCAATAGGAAAGTTGCATCAGATTCATTCCAGTGTCTTTTCTGTTCCCATCTCTTTCTCCCTTCACTTCATTCCCCTTTGTCTAATGCAATGAACTTCTTTCTTCCCCATCCTATTATTGTGGGTTAGCATCCACATATCAGAGAGAACATTCAACCTTAGGTTTTGGGGATTGGCTTATTTCACTTAGCATGATAGTCTCCAGAGCCATCCGTTTACTGGCAAATGTCATAAAGTAATTCTTCTTTATGGCTGATTAACATTCCATTGTGAATATATACCACAATTTCTTTATCTATTCATATGCTAATGGGCATCAAGGTTGTTTCCATAGTTTAAGTATAGTGAAATGTGCTGCTATAAACATTGATGTAACTTAGTCACTTTAGTAGCCCAATTTTAACACCTTTGGTTAAAAATTGAATAGTGAACTAACTAGATCAAATAGTGGTTTCATTCCTAGTCTTTTGAGGACTCTTGGTACTGTTTTCCAGAATGGTTGCACTAATTGTAGTCTCACCAACAATGTATGAGAGTAGCCTTTTCCCCATATCCCACCAACATTTATTGTTACTTGTATTCTTCATAATTATCATTCTGGTTGGAGTGATGTGAAATCTCAGTGTAGTATTTGCTTGTTTGTTTGTTTTTGAATTTCAAAGTGTATTTTGACATTTTTTTTCTATTTGATTTACAGACATTGAACATTTTTTCATATATTTTTGACTATTCATATTTCTCCTTTTGAGAAGTGTCTTTTTAGTACCTTTGCCCACTTATTGTGTTATTTGGGTGTTTTTGGTTTTAGTTTTGGTGTTAAGCTTTTTTAGTTCTTTGTAGATCCTTACGTGAGGTGCGGGTGGCAAAGGTTTTTCTCCCATTCTGTAGGCTCTCTCTTCACACTCTTGATTGTTTCTTTTGCTGTGAAGAAACTTTTTTGTTGTTCTGTAATTTTCATTATATAGATCTTTCACCTCTTTCGTTATGTTGATTCTCAAGGTTTTTTTGTTTGTTTGTTTGTTTGAGGCTATTGAGAATGGGGTAGTTTTCCTCACTTCCCTTTCTGAGGATTTGTCACTGATATACAGAAATGCCTTTGATTTATGAGTGTTGATTTTATATTCTGCTATTTTGCTGAATTCATTTACTAGTTCTAGAAGTTTTCTGGTGAACTTTTAGGGTGTTCCAGGTATAGAATCATATCATCAGCAAATAGTGCCAATTTGAGTTCTTCTTTTCCTATATGTATCACTTTAATTTCTTTCATCTAATTGCTCTGGCCAATGTTTCAAGAACTATGTTAAATAGAAGTGGTGAAAGAGGGCCTCCCTGTCTTGTTCCAGGCATTTGCATGTAAATGGATGGAGTTACAGAAGATAATGCTAAGTGAAGTTAGCCAATCCCCAGAAAAACCAAATGCTGAATGTTTTCTTTGATATAAGGAAGCCGATTCATAGTGGGATAAGGAGAGGGAGCACAGGAAGAATATAAGAACTCTAGATTGGGCAGAGGGGTAGGAGAGGAAGGGAGGGGGCATGGGGTAATTAATGATGGTTAGGTGTGATGATCATTACTATCCAAAGTGCATGTATGAAGACACGAATTGGTGTGAGTACACTATGTATACAACCAGAAAAAATGAGCTCTATATGTGTAATAAAATTGCAATGCATTTTACTGTTGTATATAAAAATAAATAAATAAATAAATAATTTAAAAAGAAACTTTTTCATGTGATACCTGTTGAGAGCCACAGCCGAATGGGCCCCAGCAAACTTCCAGCTGCCAGCAAACTTCCAGCTGCCAGCTGATGATGGGCTCACAGCGGCCCCAGCAACTTCTAGCTGATTGGCTCCTCTGCGGTGATGCTCATTGGGCTGTTTCCCCGCCCTTTCAGACTATGGAGCAGCTCATTGAGGGACTTTTTTTGGCTCCGCCCATGCGACCCAGCCAATGGGCCTCAAGAGCAGGAGGAGTGGGGGAGGTTGAGAGGCTTGGGAGAAGCCAGTGGTGCCAGTTGGGCTCTGAGGGTTTATCCTGAGGAGCTGTGTGGTGTGGTGTGTGGTTCTAAAAATAAAGTTTGTTTCTTTAGACAAGTGGTTCCTGAATTGTGCCCAGCCAGACTGCGGCAGATACCAACCCATTTATTGATTTTTTATTTTACTTCTGTGCTTTAGGAATCTTATTAAGGAAATTGATTCCTAAGATGACATGTTGGAGTGTTGGGCCTACATTTTCTTCTAGCAGGTGCAGTGTTTCTGGTTTAATACCTAGGTCTTGATCGACTTTGAGTTGAGTTTTGTGCCAGGTAAAGATAGGGATTAAATTTTATTTTATTACATATGGATTTCCAGTTTGTTTGAGTTAATTTTCATTTTGATTAATGTAAACATGCATCTGTGTTACCATCATCTAGATCAAGACATAGAACTTTCCCAGCATGTCCAGAAAGTTGTTTTGTGCAATTTCATCAGCTGAGTTTTGAAAAGAGATTTACTGAGAAATAACTCATGTTCCATTCACCATTCAAATTATTTAATTCAGTGGCTTTTAGTATATCTATGGATTTATGCAACCATCATCCAAATTTTAAGAATTTTCTTCACCTCCAAAGAAACCCATTATTTTCACTGTGACTTCTCCATCTGTCCTTGTTTTATCCCTAATTTTGTTCCACCCTGCTTTTTCTGCCTTCCTGATCTCCTAAGATTCTGTCTTTTATCATTTCCTTTCTTGCTAGAAAACTTCTTAATTCATTATCCTAGGGTAGGTCTGCGAGTGCCAAATTCTTTTCTTTTATTTATTTATTTTTTATCTGGGAATATCTTGGTTTCCCCTTCTTTTCTGAAGAATGTTTTTGCTATATATAGGATATAGAATTGTGGGCCAGCCGTTCTTTCCATAGCTGAAAAATACTGTACTACTGGAACCCTTCAGGCTTCCATGATTTCAATGAGAAATCTCCCATCAGCAGACAATCTCCCCACACTAGTGTTTGTTTCTTGTTTCTTCAAGATTTTCTTATCTCTGGTTTTCATAAATTATACTATGATATGTTTAGACATATATTTATTTAAGTTTAACTATTAGTGGTTCTTTCACCTTTTGGATTCTAAAAGTTTATGTCTTTGGCCAGATTTGGATTTTTTTTATCCATTATTTATTTGAATACTTTTTCAGTTTCTCTTTGTCCTCTCCTTGCAGAACTTGAATGACAGAAAAGTTAGGACTTTTCCTATAGTCTCATGGGCCCTTGAGACTCTCTTCCTTTCCCCTCTCAATCTATTTTTCATCTATTGCTCCAACTGAGTAGGTTTTTAGTGCTCTTTCTTTTAGTTTATTAAATTCTCTTGTTATCTCCAGCTACTGTTGAAATCCATGTAGATTTATCATTTGGGTTATTCTGTCTTTAATTCTTCAAATTTTAATTTGATGTTTTATCTTCTATTCATCTGCCACGATTTTCTTTTTTTTTTTTTCCTACTTTTTCTAGGCATGTCTGTAATTGCTTGTTGAAGTATTTTTATAATGCTTGGTCTAAAATGCTCATCAGGTAATTGTAACTTCTGTGTTATTCTGGTGTTAGTGCTGATTACAGCAGCCACCAATGCTATTCTTCTAACTGCCCTTGCAGCAACAAATTGAGGAGTAGACCGTGGAGCAAGCACAGGGACTTCAACACATGGCCTCAAGCCCAGGGCTGTGCCTACAGGGTAAGCAGACTGCTGATCACGTGCCTAGTACAAGCGGAGTGGCCTGCCACTCAGATGCCCTTAACATATGCCATGTAAGCAGTAATCCATGCACTTGTCTCCACAACAGAATAATTTGTTACCACATTTTCTAGCTATCTACTTGAACAAATCTTATGGTGCCTTTTAGGTCTCCTTTTCTCCCTTGCTTCTCTGGGGTTTTCTCATAGAACTGGCATCTAGCTGTGTAGTCATTCTGCAGCCAACATTAATATATGAATGAATTTGTCAGCTGTACAGCTACATGTTGTATCATATCAAGTTATACAAGATTTGTTCATGATCTCCGGGAGCTCTGAAAGTGCATCCCCCTGTCTTTTCAAATTTTCAACTCAGATTGTTCAAAATTTAGGCAAGAGTAAACCACCAATGCTTTGCAAAATGTCTGTTATCACAAAACACTGCTTGCAGCACTCATCATTTGCTAAAAATTTCTGCACTGCTCCAATCTCCTTCTGGATTTGGCAAATAACACTTTTCTTTTTTAACTTTGCACTAAAAATCACTGATTGTTGCTCAATGCTTTGTATTTGAATATTTGAGTTTGTAAGCTTTGTATTTTTGGTTCCCCAATTTTTCCCTCAATGATTCATAGCTTATCTTTATTCTCCACTCTCATCTTCAGTTCCCTTCTTCCAAAATGT
This sequence comes from Marmota monax, assembly GCF_021218885.2. Taxonomy (NCBI): domain Eukaryota; kingdom Metazoa; phylum Chordata; class Mammalia; order Rodentia; family Sciuridae; genus Marmota; species Marmota monax. The sequence continues at coordinate 20,474,889 of NW_026693082.1, read as the reverse complement.
ATAAAGGTAGACAATAGACAGGGGAATAAAAAGACATTTTGGGATAAATATTTGGAAATTTTTTTTCATTTAGGTATAACCTAGAAATACTAAAAATATTTATTTGACAGGAAAAGAAATACTGATATCTAAAAACCACGTTCATTTTTTTCTGAACCAAAAAATATAAAAGAAATATTGGCATAAAAAATATGCAATGCAACCCTTAAAAGCTACCAAGGCTGTCAGTAAGATATTCAGAAAGGACAGAAAAAAGACTCAAAAATAAGAAATAAGTAATAAAAACCTTCTGGTATTTGAACTTATCCTCTCTTTAAAAAATTGGTTGTTTTGAGAAGTACGTTATTCAAATTAATGACCAATTCACATCAGGCAGTTATTACAATTACTGTCTTAGGATCCGATGATAGAGAAGTAAAACAAAAATTAATAAGAATCACATACCTCATGGAAACTGCACTGTAGTTGGAGAGACAGGCATAAACAAGATATACAAAGCATTTTAGATAAGAATAGGAGGATTAAGAACAAAAATATGGAGAAGGTCTCTTTGAAATATGTGAAGGAGATAGGTATATAAATATCTAAGGAAGAGCTTTCCAGGCAAAAGGAAAGGTACGTGCAAAGATTTAAAATGGAAACGTGTCTGGGCTCAGGGCATAGAAGCACAGTGTGTCCAGAGTAGAGCAAATGAAGAGAAAATTAGTAGGAAATGAGACTGGATGTTATTCTGATTATATATGTTCTTGTTCACTTTTTTCAGTGTGTTTTGTGAATATCACACCTATTTCTATTGGCTTTATCTCTGCTTGGGTGGCAACAGTCACTAAGTAAAAGTAACCATCCATGTCCTAGGGCAAAAGCTATCTCTTTCCATTTTTTTTTTTTTTTTAGTTGCAGATGGACACAATACCTTTTTTTCTCTATATTTACTTATTTTGTGTGGTGCTGGAGATTGAACCCAATGCCTCACATGTGCTAGGCAAATACTCTACCACTGAGCTACAACCCTGGCTGCTATAAAGAAGTTTTCTCTAGAGAACCTCTATATCTTTAGCAGCTTAATGCTGATCAAGTTTTAATTTTAGGACACATATCAAATCACAGTGCTATTTGTAGACTTTCAACAAATGAACTGGCCTCTAACAAAGCTCACAAAGTGACCTTTGCCTTCATGAAATCACCTCTGAGCCCAATACAAATCTATACTGTCAGAAAGTACCAGAACAGAACTTCCAGCACCACTTGTTCCTTCACTTGCCTATTTTTGTAATACCCTTTTTATGACACTCTCCTGAAGATATATTTTTTCTTTAGATTTATGAATGTCTTCTTTAAGTCAATGGTTAATAACAAGAGTTCTACTAATGGGACTCTGCACATCTTTACTCTGAACCATTGTGAATTAATTTCATAGCTTAATTATTGGAGGATAATTTTAGAAGTGGGCCAATTTACAACTGACCAAATTTACTAACCAAAAGTTTGCTCTAGATATTTTATTAGTATTAATACATCTGATAAACATGAATCCTGAGCATATTCAATGACATGTTTTTATTAACATTTTATATGTATATATGGAGAGAGAGAATGGATACGGTATGTGTAAATGGATACATGTCCTCTTGAATATATTCAATGTATTTAAAACTTCTTTTGGATATAGTTTCATTATTAACATATTTCAAATTAAACTCATTCATTTCTAATATTCTAAGAGTGTTTTTTTGCCCATAGATCAATAAGACTAGTTCACCAGTTGGGATAAATTTTCTACATTTGCAGAAATAACAAAAACTGAAAACTTAAAAGGATATAACGTTCCGAGCAATTTTTGTGAAATGTTAGTTGACACATTCTCACTTTGTTTTTCCAGCAGTATTGTTAAATGCTTAGATTGTTTCTGTTCTAGTTTCTTTGCTCCTCCTGAAGAACTGAATTTCAACATAATTATTTTCCTTTGCAATTGTGTATGTTTTATTTTATGCATTTAACAAAAAATTGTGTGAAGGTGTCCATGGTCTTCATTATATTGTCAAAAGGACCCATGGCAAAGTCAAGGTAAAGAAATCCTGGGCTAATGGGAAAGGTGGGAAAGAGTGAGAGATGCAGGGAGGAGATTCAGCAGATAGCCTGATCTGGGTCCTAATGGGAAGAGAAATTGAGGGATAGAGAGATGGCGCATGGACTTAAGTCTTGGAAACTAAGAAGCATGGCTCCTATATGGTTTTGCCAAATCAGTTATTTTTATACATTTGTAAATTAGGATTTTGAAAACTTGATCCTTCTTTGAATTGACCAAAAAACACCTTCCTGACTTGCTAGAGCACCTCTAAAATATATATGAAATAGATAGCTTTTGTAAGTCTTTTGTTTCTTTCATTGTATTGGTTAAGGTAGTGCTATAATGAGATATCTGTTCACACCCCTGAGGACAGCCATGACCAAAAAGACAATAATATATATATAACAATAACAAGAATATGAAGAAATTGGAAGCTTCACATATTACCCTTGGGGATGTAAAATGGTGCAGTCGTTTTGGAAACTAGTTTGGGCACTTCTCCAAATGATTAAACATAGTTATTATATGTGTCAGTCAGCTTTTCAAGGCTGTGACTAAAATATCCAATAAGTACAACTTAAAGGAGGAGAAGTTTATTTTGGGTTCACATTTTGAAAGTGTGAGAGTTTAAATCCATAGTCAGTGGACTCCAGGGTTGTGGGCCTAAGAAAGGGCAGAATGTCATGGTAAAAGGGCATGGCAGAGGACTGCTGCCCAGCTCACAGCATCTAGGAAGCAGAGAGTGGGGAGCCAGGGACAAAATATAATCCCCAAGGGCGTGCCCCAGTCACATGCCCTAGTCCTACTTCCCTCAGTCACACCCCACCTGCCTACAGTTACCACCCCATAATCCATTCAAATTATTAATCCAAGTAGATTAATGCACTGATTAGGTTACAGCTCTCAGAATGTAAGCATTTCATTTCACCACTGAAATTCTTGAATTGCCTAACACTATGAGCTTTTCAGGGCATACCTCATATCATTATATATGTTGGTCATATGGTGTTATCAAGTCATAATATCATGTCACCAACTAATTCTCCTATGCATATGCCCAAGAAAGATAAAAACATGCACATGAACACTTGCATGTAAATGTTCATAGCAGCATGATTCATAATAGCTAAAAAGTGCAAATAACTCAAGCATCCCTCAAGTGATAAAGTGGATAAATAAAATGTGGTAGATTATATAATGGGCTATTCTTTGACAGTATAAAGAATGAAGTACTAATGCATCCTATGAAGTAGTATGCATACTACTCCATAGATGACCTTAACACATTATGCTAAGTGAAAGAATTCAGTCACAAAAAACAACATATTATATGATACCATTATAATGAAATGTAGGAAAATGCATAAAAAAAGAAAGATTGGTGGGGATGCTAATTCACAATAAGTGGTGGTAAAGGTGCTCCCTCTCTCACTGTGAGGATAAGTGCTGGCAAAGCCATGCTGGTGGGAAACGGAACCTTTCTTTTTTTATGTAATTGGGACTTTTCATTTCATGCTCATGTTCCCAACAGGAGGCATGAATATGTTTAATGCCAAACCAGATTAAATTTCAGATGGCTAGAACACAACAGGTAGTTCATGCCTTGAAGGATGTTCTACTACCCCTCAGCATTTCGAGAACAAAAATAGAAGGCTGTTCTTCTATCTCAGAACATTGGGGACAAAACTGATAATGGACAACAATCATTCTCTGAAAGCTCACGAGAATTTTAGGCACCACATTGATTATATCAACCAAGAACACAAGCCCATATTTCCGGCCTCTTAGAAAGCCTAATCATTATGCTTATTGCACAAAGCCCACCATATGTAGGTTTATTTGATTAAGGAAAAGTTATGTTATATTCTTAGGAAAGTTAAGGCATATAAAGATACATTCTCCTCTTTTCTATAAATCCTCTTTTACTTCACATAGGGACTTATGATGAGCATAGTTAATATTGTCGATAAGTGGACTGATATTTAGAACTTGCCTTTCACTGAGAGAGATTACAAAGATATAAGAATGAGTGCACCTTGACTAAGAAACTATTTGAGAAATCAGATCAACCAGTTTTATGAGAATAAATGTTGGAATTAATTAAAGTAGCTTTATATGACATTTTTAGAATAATGTTAGAAATATTATTTTATTTAGATTCTTGGGTTTAGAAACAATCGAATTTTCAGTAATTTAAATTGGGTTCTTTTCAAAGTTTTTATTAGATCATGCTTTTTACGACTGCCTTCATAGTAGCCCACAAATATTATTATTCACAATAATGTTGTTATATGTTTAATGTTCCAGATATTTCACTCAGATTTCTTTTTTATCCAGAAGGTAACAATCATTTTTTCTTTCTTATTAAATAACATATTTTAGAGTATTACAATGTGTAATATTTTTGTTCCTTTTTCTGTCTATACATACTTTATTCTACTGTGACTAAATTAAAGTTACAACATCATGTAAAGCAAAAATACAAGCAAGTTCTTGAAAGAAGTTAACTAATATAGACAAATATTTTCATTCACTCAGGAAACATATTATGTCCATGGCAATAGGTCAAATGTTAACTTTTTCTTTTAAAATAAGTTATGGCTATTTCATGGCTCCATTGAGCCAAATACTTGGTGGAAAAAACAAAATATTAATTATTGCAGGGACTGTTTTAAATATTCTCTAGTAGGATTAAATGATTTCAAAGCAACATTAATAAATCATTTCAAATCCTTTTTCTCCTCACCTTTCTATGTGCCTGAGATTCAGTAAAAGTGTAGTTGATATAAAACCGAATATAAATAATCTCATTATGTCTGACATTAATAGTCTTATCATGGCTTAGCCTGGCTTACTGTGGTTAAAGTTTCAAATAGCTTATCCTGTAACATAATCAGCTTTGGTCCATGACTCAGAAACACAGCTACAAATGAAAATGGTTAAACTTACAGATTATAGAGAGTACCCACTAAAGTCAGCTAGAGATAAGGCTGATACAGATTCTGATCATATAAATATATTTTAATATAATTTGTAGGTTAAGAGTTCTTATAGTGTCACTTCATAATTTTAACTATAGCTTATAAGAGAAAAATTTTCTAAACTTTTTAAATTTATCATGAGATTCAAAATATTTATATATGATAAATAACACCTTGAGTTGTAGTTTCAAGAAAATCCAGTGTTTAAGAAGTGACTGCACTAGTTGAGAGTAGTCAAGAGACCACAGAAAGGGGCAAATAGATCCCAGATTGCACAGAGTACAAGTTACTGGGAACTTACTGACACAACCATGGTTAAGAGTGACAACAAGACTAGTGGATCCATATCAATGTGGGCTTAAAAAGAGTGGCTTTCACCCAAGTAGAAATATACCTGGACTTATCACAAGCTAACATCAAAGGTGTCAGGCATAATCCTGGAGCTGACAGTGCTAGGGTCTGGTCATAAAGCTCCACACACCTCTCTAACGATTTTGTTGATCTGTCATAGTCTGGGTAACTATAAGGCAAACAGGCCAGAGGTTTCTCAGAGGTACCCATGGTGGCTACAATTCAAGATGGTTGCATTCAGGTTCTCTTTTAAACTAAGATAAAAAAATATAGAGGTCTAATCTACTTCAGATAATGTAGTTTTTAAAAGTATCAGTAATAATAAACGCAATTATTTTCAATATTGAGGCAGTTCAGTTATTTGAGAGAAAGCATTTTTTTCTCTTTGTAATCTTTAACATGATTTCAGATAGTGGAGAGTTTAATATTAATCAAGAGCTAAAATATGAAGTGACCTCAAACCTAGTGAATTGGTAGATATGACATTTCAGCCCCATCATAAAGCCTAAGGTTGGAAAATTGAAGTTTTTTATTTTTATTTCCGTATAACTGAATCTAGCTTAGAATATGAGACCTTTAGCCTAGTGTTCGGATAGAGTCTCTTTTGTTACTATAACAGCATAATTGAGGCTGTTTAGTGATCAAGAAAAAGAATTTAGTTAAAAGCCCATAGGTTAGGAGGCCGAAAGTACAAATAGGATACTTTGGCACCAGCTCTGGCAAGGGCAAGGGCCCCTCTTGCTACATTACCTCATGGCAGTTGGAGCATGTGCAGGAATGACAGATCATATTGCAAGATGGGAATCCAAAGAGCCACTGGGGACTACTTGAGGTTCTAGGGGAACTATGCAATCCCTGAGGACCTAAGGACTTCCACTAGTACCCACCTCTTAAAATCCCACCACCTAGACATTACCACACTGAGGACCAAGCCTCCAATATATCAACCTTTTGGGGACACAAATTATATACAAACTATCTTGTGGTCTTTCTCATGTGTTTCTGGTTAAAACTCTCTTTGGGGTCACCACTCAGTTCATAATTCTCATCCTCATTTTCTTCTCCTGAGAAATGGTAAGTTCCTGAGGAGTTTAAATTGCTTTGTCATCAGAAGCAAGGCTGTGCCCCAAGTGCCATTCTCTGACATCACTTGCCTCTGCAGAAACAGAATCCATTCTTCCTGGTCTTAAGTATCATCTCTGTAAGTGTTATCCTGCAGTCTTTCCTCTGATCAATGAAATCTACTTCCTTGTCCAATCACAATCCTTCAAAAGCTATAATTTAAAGAATATTGTTTTTACTACATACTTTAAGAAGTATCTGTCTTCACCCCGGCCTGCTTGGTGCTACTACCGAAATGATAGGGAAAAGGTAACTAATGCAAGGAAGCAGAGGGAGGAAAAAACTCACAGTTAATATCTCAAAATATTACAAATGAAATCTATGTGCAAATTAGAGCTGATTTCTCAAAATATTACTACAAATGCAAGCTGTGGGCAAATTAATGGACCAATGTTCAGAAATTGATATCTACTTTGCAGCCATATCTTAACACCATAGAAAGATTTTACATATTAAATCCAGTCATATTAACTATCATGGACACTTGCATGGTGAACATAAAGTACCTACATGTTGTCTTTTCAGCCGTGTTTCTTCTAGTCCATTTATTAGACATGCTATTTTCCAAAATACTACTGATATGAAAACAACACTAAACAACAATAATGTGCTCGTAAACTATGAATTTCATATTTGGCAAATTTTGAACTTTATTTCATTGAATTCCTAAAATAATGGTATAAGGCATACATTATTATCCCTGGTTTATTGATGGGGGAAATGAGGCTAGACAGGTAATGCAACTTTCCTAAGACCTAATCACACAACTCATGAGGCAGAGATAAAATTTAAAGTCCTATTTTAGTTACATGGCAATACAAGAAAAGGATTCTAAGGGTAAGTGCAACTGTACTATAAATTAGAAATAATTCATGTTTATATTTCACCTGTCATTTTCATAGATTGTAAAGCATAAATGGATTTAATCAAAGAGAAATTTTATGGTTAAAAATAATCAGCCCTAAAATGCATAGGTAATTCTACATTAAGTTTGGTGTCTGAAGAAGCATTTTGGTTAAGGAAAAGAGCATTCTGCTTGTAAAAACTGCTTTGGAAACTTTTGAAATTCACACAGGAAATTGCAATTGAATTGAAACTAAGTTCCTTATATCTTGTAGTGAATGTGGGCTTCACTGCTCATCCATAAAACTTATTAAACTGCTATATGAATAATACAGTGATTTGGTGCTATTAGATGTGGCAGTCCTTGTTTCATAAGAATGTGTGGTTTTGATTTGCTAGTTGCTCATATTTTACTTGCTCCTATTTTCACTATTGTACTTTATTTTTCATTACCAAGGTAATGATTACTAAAGCCAATGATCAGAAGTTAGAAGTTATGTGCCTATCACAAATGACCTATGTGATTCAAATTCTAAGGGAAGTGTTTTTCTTTGTTGATGAACTTGGCATTATAAGAAACAGGTCTTCTATATGATATTAGCTACCATAAATAGTTTCTCTTCAATATTACTGAAACTATGACTAAAACCAAGAAAAGTAAATTAAAACTGATACTAATAGCACAATAGATTTAATCAATACATAGCTAAGAATGGGATGTTCCAAATTGCTTTTTCTTTTTTATAATGTTCCATTTAAATGATGGCTGTGAGCTTTAAAACTTTGGAAAAAAATTTTCTAAAAAGCATATGAATTGAGTTACTGTAATGACAGGGTTGCTGTTTACATAATCCAGTGAAGTCTGACATGCAGTAATTAGACTTCAACCTCTTTAATTAATGAGATGATGTACTCCCCAAAGCAAAAACTAGAGTTTGAGAGAGAAATCGTTTTAAAAAACTTCTTACCCAGAAAGCTCTCTGGCATAAAAATCATGTCAAAATTGGAATAAAACACTGAAATTGCAGAAATTTGCCTGCATTGCTCAATCTCATAGCATAAGGTAATTTAGAGGCCGTGATAATACACTGTCAGTCTAAGATATAAATTTTCCAATATTTTTTCCTAAAGTAAATAAGTCAAGACACGTCATCTACTTCGTTTGCTAATATTTATTGTTCCCCTGACATTAGTCTACATAGAATAGACCCCTGTGATCCCTGTGCTTGTGTTGGAGAAGCCTCCTTAAGGTGTTTTCAAAACCTTTTCTCCCTGAATCTACAATCCTTCTGTCTATATGTGACATGCAAAAAACAGCAAGCCAAAAATTTGCATGAGTTGTTTTGTCTTCCATGACTTAGCATTAACTAGCTCATGCACAGATCTAGCCCCATGTCAATATATCTACTTGGCAGAAAATATCACAAAATTTTCTCTTTGTGCACCTTTTCCAGAGACTGACAGCCACTTCAGTTGTCCATCAATCCTTAAGGTGAGAACTATCCAAGAGCATCCCTATCCCTTAAATGTACTATTGACTTTGCTGGACAGCTAGATAACATAGGTATTATTTTAATTTGTGGTTCATACAAATTTGCATAAAACTCTCAATTCTCAGAAAGACCCATTTTTTCCTAACCCATAACTTATTTAGATTATTCATCTAAGCCTTTCAGTCTCAGTCTGTCCATGTAGTTTACCCATGCACAGGTTTAACAATTGGTGTAATTCCCTCATGTTTCTTTTATCTATTTGCATCAAAAATACCACTTCCTCATTCAGACTCTTCCTTTTTCTGTCCTTGAACACCCATAAATTGCATTACCTTCAGGCTCCAATTCTCAATTTTTGGAACTCCAAAGCTTCATCTACTGTTCTAAAGTGAGATCCCAAACATTGAAAACAATTTCTTCATTTCCAACTGCCTTATGCAAGAGAATCTACCGTTACTTCAAAATGCTTCACTAAGAGAAGCTTTCTCTAGAATATTGTACAATAGACACAGTTAATGTTCTGCCCAGATCCTCTCAGACCTTGTTTTCTCCTTCCCAAGCAGCCCTCTCCCTTTTGAGGCATGCTTTTACCTCCAATTGCTCTTATCTGAGACTTTCCTTGGAAGGTTTGCTATCCTCAAAAGGACTTTGCCTGGTACTGCAGTTTGGCTTTGCCCTTTTTTCCTTACCAGACTTGCTTCCCATTCTGATCTCTCCTAGGAAGCCTTTAATAATAAACAACTAACTCAGGAATCTCCATCTGAGTCCACTTCCAGGAATCCCTAAGTCACCTGTGGAAATAATCACACAATGCAATCTTCAATTTCTTTTTTTTTTAAGGTGCCAACCAGTTTTATTTTTTACATATTTGAAGAAGTGATTAAAAAGACAATGTTAATCAGCTTTTTTAGTTGCACAATAATAATAGAGAAAGTAATGGTTTGTTTGCCAGGTTCATTTGGATGTGGGGCCAACTGCAATAAACTTCAAGAAAATTCTAAGTCTGTGGAACCTGGGCTTTAAAAAAAGCAGTTGGGCTGGGGATGTGGCTCAAGTGGTAATGCGCTCGCCTGGCATGCGCCAGGCGCTGGGTTCGATCCTCAGAACCACATAAAATAAAATAAAGATGTTGTGTCCACCAAAAAACTGAAAATTAAATATTAAAAAATTCTCTCTCTTCTCTCTTCTCTCTTCTCTCTCTCTCTCTCTCTCTCTCTCTCTCTCTCTCTCTCTCTCTCTGTCTTTAAAATAAAGCAGTTGGATTTAATACTGCTCTTACATTCATGGCTCAAGGAAGCTGTCGAGTTTTGTTTCTTTGTATGGCAGATATAACCATATTGGTAGGAACACATAACTTTTCACATAGACACCAAGAGACCAATCTGTATACACAAACTAAAAATTGAAAATGGATCCATTCAGACCTTACATTATTGAATCATATATAAAATCATAATGTGAATTTGTTGACAACTTCCCAGAAGCCAGAACAGTATTAAAAAGCGGTCTTCTTCATCATTCTCAAAAATTCTTCCTCATTTATTTCTCCATCCCCATCACAACAGCTTCATCAAGCATTTCCTGCAGTTCATCATCGGTTACATTCTCCCCGAGCTCCTTGGCAGCTCTCCTGATATTACTTAGTGTTATCCTCCCAGTATCATCATCATCAAATAATTTGAAAGCCTTCAATATGTCTTCTTTTTCATCTTTCTCACCCATTTTTACACTTAAAATGGCAAAAAAATTTCAAAACTAACGGTGCCAATTCCTTCTTTTTCAATTTCAGCTATCATTTTTTTTAAATTTTTTATTGTTGGCTGTTCAAAACATTACATAGTTCTTGATATATCATATTTCACCATTTGATTCAAGTGGGTTATGAGCTCCCATTTTTACCCCATATACAGATTGCAGAATCACATCAGTTACACATCCATTGATTTACATATTGCCATACTAGTGTCTGTTGTATTCTGCTGCCTTTCCTATCCTCTACTATCCCCCCTCCCCTCCCCTCCCCTCCCCTCCCCTCCCCTCTTCTCTCTCTGCTCCCTCTACTGACATTCGTTTGTCCCCCTTATATTATTTTTCCCCTTCCCCTCACTTCCTCTTGTATGTACTTTTGTATAACTCTGAGGGTCTCCTTCCATTTCCATGCATTTTCCCTTCTCTCTCCCTTTCCCTCCCACCTCTCATCCCTGTTTAATGTTAATCTTCTTCTCATGCTCTTCGACCCTACTCTGTTCTTAGTTACTCTCCTTATATCAAAGAAGACATTTGGCATTTGTTTTTTAGGGATTGGCTAGCTTCACTTAGCATAATCTGCTCTAATGCCATCCATTTCCCTGTAAATTCTATGATTTTTGTCATTTTTTAATGCAGAGTAATACTCCATTGTGTATAAATGCCACATTTTTTTATCCATTCATCCATTGAAGGGCATCTAGGTTGGTTCCACAGTCTAGCTATTGTGAATTGTGCTGCTATGAACATCGATGTAGCAGTGTCCCTGTAGCATGCTCTTTTTAGGTCTTTAGGGAATAGACCAAGAAGGGGAATAGCTGGGTCAAATGGTGGCTCCATTCCCAGCTTTCCAAGAAATCTCCATACTGCTTTCCAAATTGTCTGCACCAATTTGCAGTCCCACCAGCAATGTACAAGTGTACCCTTTTCCCCACATCCTCGCCAGCACTTGTTGTTGTTTGACTTCATAATGGCTGCCAATCTAACTGGAGTGAGATGGTATCTTAGGGTGGTTTTGATTTGCATTTCTCTGACTGCTAGAGATGGTGAGCATTTTTTCATGTACTTGTTGATTGATTGTATGTCCTCCTCTGAGAAGTGTCTGTTCAGGTCCTTGGCCCATTTGTTGATTGGGTTGTTTGTTCTCTTATTGTCTAATTTTTTGAGTTCTTTGTATACTCTGGATATTAGGGCTCTATCTGAAGTGTGAGGAGTAAAGATTTGTTCCCAGGATGTAGGCTCTCTATTTACCTCTCTTATTGTATCTTTTGCTGAGAAAAAACTTTTTAGTTTGAGTAAGTCCCATTTGTTGATTCTAGTTATTAACTTTTGTGCTATGGGTGTCCTATTGAGGAATTTGGAGCCCGACCCCACAGCATGTAGATCGTAGCCAACTTTTTCTTCTATCAGACGGCGTGTCTCTGATTTGATATCAAGCTCCTTGATCCATTTTGAATTAACTTTTGTGCATGGCGAGAGAAAGGGATTCAGTTTCATTTTGTTGCATATGGATTTCCAGTTTTCCCAGCACCATTTGTTGAAGATGCTATCCTTCCTCCATTGCATGCTTTTAGCCCCTTTATCAAATATAAGGTAGTTGTAGTTTTGTGGATTGGTTTCTGTGTCCTCTATTCTGTACCATTGGTCCACCCGCCTGTTTTGGTACCAGTACCATGCTGTTTTTGTTACTATTGCTCTGTAGTATAGTATCATTTGTTTAACTACTTCTTTCTTTGGTTCAAATCCTAAGGCCCGCAATGCAATTTTCAATTCTTATTTACTTTTTTAAACAAACATGCCAAAAGACCCAAATTTTATTATATGTGTTTAGTCCACCACTCAAAGTACATATTACCTATCAAAAAAATAATAAATCACTATTTTGTATTATGAATCTTTTTTATGTTAATACCCTTAGGAACCATCACGTTGCTACAAACAACACATTCAGTAAGTAAATCTTGCTTGTGTAACTCAAGGGTGAAAGCTTAGAATATTTTTTCAACTGTGTTGAGGACATATGACATTAAACAATTTACTAGAAGACTCAAACAACCAGACAAAAAGTTCAGATTTGAGGAAAATCTTCTGGCTGCTTTCAATTCCAACTAGAAGACAAAGACAGGGACAGGGACACGAGTAAATCATGTGCATATCCACAGAACTTATGTCATCATCTAATCATCCTCGTTCTCACAGACCATTCTGTCCTATCTTTTCTGTTTAAAAATTAGCAGTTCCCCTTTTCCTCATTCGTGTTCCAGCTCAAGAACACTAGAGTAACCACTTGATACAGATCAAGAGCTATGAACTCAGAAAATGACAAGGAAAATGGAACTACAGGACAAAACATTGTAAAATATCATAGTATGACTATGCAATTGTCAGCATTTATCAGCACAGTTACAGACATTTCCTTTTAAAGGAAACTTTAAAAGCATTTGTTATTGGGCTGGGATGTAACTCAGTGATAGTGTTCTTGCTTTCCATGGGTTCAATCCTTAGCACCACAGAGGTGTGGAGCAGAGAGTTCTTATTGTCAATACCAAACACTACCTTCCTGAAATCTTTATGATGTCAAATCTTATTAGTAATAATTTATCAAAAACAATAGTGATGTGAAAATCGTTTCATTTTTTGTGAACATCAATTTAACTTTTTTTGCACTTGAACTGACAATAATCATAAACATTGATGTTGCTAGCCCTCAAAATTTGTAGCTTATATAAAAATAATTTTAAACTGCAACATACAATGTTACACACGTGCAGAAGTAGGGGACAGCCATAGGAGAAGATTTTTTTTATATCAACTTTTGTTATATAGCCTCAAAAAGTTCACTAACATGAATTAGGTTTGAAAACAGAAAATTGATGATGAAAAACTCTTAAACCATTTCACATGGTATAAGTCCTCTGTGTTAGGTATCTGCAGAAATAAGAATGAGACGATTCTTTCCATTCTAGAGGCCATCTTAGTTGCCAAGAGAGATACACTCATGTATATAAAAAACTCAAATAAATTGTAGAACTTCCTGTAACAGAAGAATAAACCAAGCCCTTCTTTTATTTTGGAAACACAAAATAAGGAGCAATATTTTCCAAATGGGGAGGGGTTGATTAAAAGAAGAGATGACTTTTGAAGTTTGCTTTAAAACAGATTCTCATTCTTAAAGTTCTTACGGTAGATGTTTCCTCTCATTAGACTTTGAAAGCTCCTATTTTATTCCCCTGCATCTCTGCCAGCTAACAGACAACTGGCAAAGAATAATGTTCTGATGTCTGTTGAGTGAATCATGAATAAGATAACCAACAAATCAGTCATTCAAACACAGTTTCTACCAAAATCTCCCAATCTTTCTAATTGAAATCTCTCCTAGATCTGATATTATTGGTGTAGTATTTCTTGATTAAATTTCTTGAAAATTGAGCATGTAATGTCTTTTTCTAAAAAGAAAGAAATTTTTAAAATCTTTCCATGGGCACAAATCAGTTTCATGAGTGAATAGTAAACATTTTTTTTAATTAGAGTGTTATAGTTATAAATAGAAGTTGGGTTCATTTTGACAAAATCACACATGCATGGACTTTGATTTCCTCCAGTGTAATCACTTTTTCCTCCCTTCTCCCTCCCCCTATTCTATGGATCTTTCCTTGATTCATTTATTTATTTTTGATTTGTGTTTTCTATATGTACATAAAGGTGCAATTCCCTTTGCTGTGTGTGTGTATCAGATTTTGTTAAATTGATTTCTTATTTTCTCATTCCCATCCTATCCTTCTTCCCTCTCTCTTAATCTTCTACTCCACTCGTCTTGCCTATATCTTTATAATATCAGATCCTCCCATCACTTCTTTCCCTTATTTTGCTCTAGCTTCCACATAGAAAACATTAGATCCTTGATTTTCTGCATCTTACTTATTTCGCTTAGAATGATGTTCTCCATTTCCATCCACTTACCAACAAACACTGTAATTTCATTCTTCTATATGACTGAGTAAAACTCCATTGTGTATGTGTTCCACATTTTCTTAGTCTATTCTTCTATGGATGGGCATTTGAGCTGAGTCCATAATTTGACTCTTGTGAACTGTCCTGCTGGAAACATTGAAGTGATTGTACCTTTACAGTAAGTTGATTTTAATTCTTTTGAATAAATACCGAAGAGTGGGATAGTTGGATCCTATGATATGACGGTTCTAATCCTACATTTTTGAGGAATCTTTATACTGTTTTCCTGAGTGATTACACTAATTTGCAGTTCCACCCAAAATGTATGAGCAAACCTTTTGTCCCACATCTTTGCCAGCATTTATTGTTACTATTCGTAGTTGATCATTGTCATTCACCACAGTGACACTAAATCTTACTGTAATTTTGATATGTATTTACCTGATTAATAGAGATGTTGATTATTTCTCTTCTCCTTGACATCTGACCATTTTCTCTCTGGTAAGGATCTTCATAACTCTCTTGCTTGGTTACAATTCTAGTTCCTTATTTCAATTACTGGCTGACTATCCACCATTATCTGAAACTCAGTGTATTCAAAATGCCTGAGCCCTGTCTCCTCTCCAGCTTTCCTGATTCCTTCAATATTCTGCCATTTGCCAAACACTCAAACTAGAAACGTCCATAGCATCTGCCTCTGTGACCCACACTCAGCCAGTCTCTATCAGCTCACACCCAGTCATTATCTTGGACTCACAGTTGCCCCACTTCACTGGGGGGTCTTTCCCCCACTATCTACCTCTCTTAAGTCCACCTTCCTAATACAGCCTCAGCATCAAACCTTTCCTATGCAATGAGCTTCAGCAACTCCCAGTCTTAGGGAACATGAAGACCTCACTGGGATTCACACATTCTGCTTTCTCCTCTGCCTGTAGCTCCTTATTGAGCCACTGCCCAAAGAGACCTTTGCTTTGGTCAGGTGCCTCTTACAACAGACTAAAGGATGCACTGAGGACAGACCTGGGTTGCCTAGAAGGCGAGTTTCCTTTGCTTTTTTTTTTTTTTTGATACTGGGGGGTGCTTAACCACTGAGCCACAACCCCAGCCCTTTTTGTATATTTTATTTAGACAGAGGGTATCACTGAGTTGCTAAGTGCCTTGCTAAATTGCAGAGGCTGGCTTTGAAATTCCTCCCTCAACCTCCTGAGTCCTTAGGATTACAGGTGGATGCTACCACACCTGGCTCCTTCACTTTTAGAAATGCCCTGTGTCAGCAATTCTGTGCTGAAACTAACCAATACTCTATTTTCTGCAATTTGCTAGCCCACACGTTTGGATGCTTAGACCCAGAACTCACCCCGACCTCTGCTCTAGCATGAGCTCAGCTACCTCCTTGGGATGGTTGGTGTTGAGCTTGGATTTGCCCTTGGGGCTTTGTGCTTAGCAGGATTTACTCACTGCTCCTGTGGCAACTGCTCCCAGGTCATCACTTTATTTGTGGTGACCCAAGCTGTGGCACAAATCTTCCTTTTATTAGGGAAACACATCATGATCATTCTTTTAGGTATGTTTGCAGTGGTGTTTTTTGGAATGCAATGCTGGAATGCCTCTCCCTCATCTTTTAACTATTAAGTACATCCATTTAAAAAAGCACAGCCTAAGCTTCAACTCCTTTGTATATAAAATTCATCAGCACAGACACCTCTCCTGTGAAACACTGCAGCACAAGGGCCCAAATCCCTCATTTCACATTGAACTACACATTCTTTGGCACTTGCTGCTACTTTACAATTTTCAGTTTTGTCTCCCCAAGTATATAGTCTAAGCTCCCCAAGAATAAAAACCATGATGGATACTCTGGTATTTCCCTGTAGGGCCTACCTTGGCAGGTCCACAGTAAGTGCTGCACCAGAACAAGCTAGCTAATGATTTTCAAAGGACTCAAATATCTACTGTTTGTCCAGAACCTCTTGAATTCAATAGATGACAACTTGCCAATGACACAGCTTGGATCACCATCATCTCCCTAGGAAATTGTGGTTCATTAACCTTATTGGAGCCAGACCTAGATTATAAACACTGTTTTTATATACTTATAAATAAACTAGAAATACTGGGACAGAGGGAACCAACAGAATTTAAAGAAATGAGATTCTAGATAGGGCAGAGGGGTGGGAGGGAAAGGCAGGGGGCAGGGGGTTAGCAAAATGGTGGAATGTGATAGACATCATCATCCAAATTACATGTATGAAGACACGAATTGGTGTCAACATACTTTATATACAACCAGAGATATGAAAAATTGTACTGTATACATGTAATAAGAATTGTTATGCATTCCACTGTCATTATTTTTTAAAAATCAATAAAAAAAGAACTGAGATTCTAAAGATAAAACCATAGATTAAAAATATGACGACATGACAGGAAAACTTATCCACCAAAAAAGTATTTGTGATGACAAACAAATGTAAATATTGTTGTTCTTTATTTTTTAATTTTTTTGTGCTGGACCAAATCCAGAGCCTTGTGTGTGCTAGGCAAGTGCCCTACTCCTGAGCGACATTCCTAGCCCATGTGAGCATACTGGATGCATAGGCATTAATTATGGCTTGGGACTGCTGGAAGGCTATTCCCTAGTATAGAATTTTCATTGAGATTGTAGTTAAAAGTTTATTCATATGCAGAGTATCAATATTAATTCACTTTTTAATGTCACAGTTATTTCATGGGTACACAAACATGGCTGAAATAAAATGAAAATGAAACCACGGAAACAAAGCAGTTTGAGAAAGAAAAGCAACTCTAAGTGAATGAGATGTCAGCTTCCTCTGGGACAGACCAGCCAGTCTAGTTTCCTGGCTTTGTGCCCCAGCCAGGCTTCTGTTGTGCCCAGCGGCTCAAGGGCTTCACCTTTCCATTTTAAATGCATTGCATCTTTCTCCCTAAGAGTCAATGTTTTCTGCTGTTTTTAGATATGAGCAGAGAGCAGGGGTGGCTCTGATATTGGGCCATAGGCTGTAGAAGAAATATGTGTGCTGTGCTCTGCCTGGAGTGTGAGCAATAATTATATTGGGGAAGACCATTCTCATACCTCCATCTTCCCACCAGAAAATTCTGCAGAGGCTCAAATAAACCATTTCTAGAAAATCATCTTAACGCCTGTCAGGCCTTGTTTCTTGTTATCATTTGAATGTCTGTTCCCTCTAAAACTCCTATTGAAATTTAATTGCCACTGTAACTATATTAAAAAGTCAGATATTTGAGAGATGATTAGGTCCTCAGGATTCTGCCCTCATGCCTGGGGCTACTATTACTATAGAAGAGTAAATTTAGTTCTCTTTTGTCCTTTGCCCTTCAATCTTAGGTGATTATATTACATAATGAGGGCACTACCTGGGAATCAGAATTGCTAGACCCTCTGGAGTCTTGATATTGGACTTCCCAGACTCCAGATCAGTGAGGCAGTAAGTTTCTGTTCTTGACAAATTATCCAGTCCGTGGAATTCTGTTAAAGGAGCACAAATGGACTAAGATATGTCTCTTTAATCACTTGTGTAAAACTTTAATTAAAAATTTTAATTTTGCATATGTATGAACAAAAGAACAAACATTAGTATTATTTTAAAATTCATATTCCTTAAACTGAGGGGGGTAGAGATCAGTGGGCAGGAGCAAGTTTTGAACCAATTTCTGGAAAGCTGATC
The DNA here is from genome assembly GCF_021218885.2 of Marmota monax. NCBI lineage: Eukaryota > Metazoa > Chordata > Mammalia > Rodentia > Sciuridae > Marmota > Marmota monax. The sequence continues at coordinate 20,456,627 of NW_026693082.1, read as the reverse complement.
AATAACAATGTTACCTATCACAACCTTGATATCAACAGGGCACAGAAAGGTGAGTTCTTTTTCTACCTCTCTGGGCAGAAACATAAAAGAAGGTGGATGCAGTTAAGAAAGATATCCTTAAAAACAGACCACCAGGGCTGGGAATGTGGCTCAGTGATAGAACACTTCCCAGTATGTGCAATGCCCCAGGTTTGATCCCTGGCACCACATACACATGGGACACAGCAGACAACTTTTCTACAAAGATTATTACTTAAAAACAAAAACAAAATAAAGTGATTTAACTTCTGTGATTCAACTTCATCCTTGAGGAGAAGCTACATACCTGTGGGACCTATTCTCCAATGAGCAACCTTGTGTCCCATCATCTGTTCCTAGCCCCTAAAGGCAACTGCTAAAGCTCTGCTTCCTATGACTTGTGCTATTATTTGGGAATCATATTTTATTTATTATTACTATTATTATTATTGTTATTATTTTATAGTCCTGGGGACTGAACCTAGGGGTATTCTAACAGTGAGCTATATCCCCTTCCCCTTTAATTATTTTATTTTGAGACAGGGTTGCCTTGGGTGACCGTGAACTTCAATCTTTCTGCCCTGTCCTCCTGAAGGGATAGGTATGCACCACCACACCTGGTTTATATTATCTTTATTTTTCAGACATAATCTACTGACTTCCTACTATGAGAAGTAAGGATTATTTTACCCTTTCACCTCAAATACATATCATTTTTCCTCCTCTCATCTTCCTAACAGAATGGTATCATAAACAATAAAGATTAATTATTTAACTTGTTACTACATAAGTATGATAGTATGCTTCAGTGTGTAAAGAAATGTGTAATTATATACTACAATATATATTTCCATTAAAATAATACACATTACTATATAATTAATATACTGTTTTATATAGATATATATTACTACTACATACCTTATTTTTTCATTTTCTCCACTAATCAATGTACTAGTTAAGGACTCTTCATTAATTCATAACTCTATTTTATGTATCTATCTCTAATTGTTCCACAATTCTTCACCAAACCTGTGAGCTCTTCTCATGTCACCAGTCTATCACATTACTAGTTCCTTTCTATTGTTAAAAAAGACATCCAACTGGGCACCATGACACACATCTGTAATCCCAGGGACTTGGGAAGCTGAGGGGGGAGGATGGCAAGTTTGAAGTCAGCCTCAGAAACCTAGTAAGGCCCTAAGCAACTTAGCAAGACTCTGTCTCAAAATGAATGAATGAGTGAATGAGTGAATAGGCTGGCTGGAGATCTAACTCAGTGATAGAGAACCCCTGGATTCAGTCCCCATACCAGGAAAAAAAAATAAGATATCTACTCTTTCTAGACCCTGAGTCTTCCCTCTTCATTTTAGAGAGGTTGTTTCCAGGCCCCCTGCTCAGCTAGGACACTCTGTCACTATCTTACTGGGAACTTATTACATTTGCCTCTTTCCTGGTTAAAGCTACTCTTTGTACCCATGTCTTCCTCTTTGTTGGCTACATCCTCTTATTGTACAGTGAGTTGCTTTCTGAGAAAGAATGCAAGTTTTTTTTTTTAGATTTGAAAATTGGACAGTGTTTTTACAATATTTCCTACCTGCACACATGACTAACAGTGTGCAGCTAGATATAAACTCTAGGTTGGAAATGATTTTCCCTTTGACTTCTAATGCTGCCAAGAAGGCCAGTGCCATTAGGATTTCTTTCTTTCTTTCTTTTTTAAATATATTTTTAGTTGTAAATGGACACAATATCTTTATTTATTTATCTTTATGTGGTGCTGAGATTCAAACCCAGTACCTCACGCATGCAAGGCAAGTGATCTACCACTGAGCTACAACCCCAGTACTCCCATATTACTCCCATTAGGATTTGAGAGATGATAGTATGGAATTTTCTAGCACATTTTATATGACCTGTTTTCCACTGCCTCCAACTTTGAAGATTTCATCATTGCTTCATTATCTATGAGGCCCTAAAATTTCAGGTGGATATGCTTTCCCATTTGTTACACTGATACCTGTTGTTTCATGAAATTTTCTAAAATTACTTTTTGTGTGCTTTTCTGCCCTCTTGTTCTCTTCCTAGAGTTCATATTAGATACAACTTCCCCATCTTCTTTTTTTCTATTTTAACTTTCTTTGGGTTTTGGAAGTATTCTCTAATATCCAATACCTTATGTCGACTTTTCTTAACCTTCTATCACTTTTTAATTTTCTAGAGATCTTCCTTGTTCTTTGAAGATTTCCTACATTAAAATATTATCCATTTTCAGTTTTTGATTTTAATATATTTTCTTACCTCTCTGAGAATATCAATTGTCCTTTTGTGAAATGTTTTTCAACTATATGTACCACCCCTATATTTCAAAGTTCTTTTTTTTCTGTTTGTTTTGATTCCATCCATCATGTAAGAAGTTACCCATTAATATTTAAAATTACTTGTTAAAAAAAAGTGGCATTTTTGCTCTAGGGTAGGGCTGGTGAACAGGCAAGTCTTTGTAAAGCTTTAGGGAAAGAACTCGATGGTCATCATTATCCGAAGTACGCATATGAAGACAAGAATTGTTGTGAACATACTTTGCATTCAACCAGAAAATAAAATAAAATAAGAAGATATTCTATTTAAATCAAAAAAGAAAAGAGGAAATTTTAAAAATGGTTACTTTCTGCTCCATCTTTCTAAAGCTTTTACCCTGTATCTGGAAATAGCCAGATGACTTAATCTCTAAGAATGTGTTTACATCATATTTAAACTATGTTTTTCAAAAGAATTGATGGGAACTCTACTTAGAATGTCCAGCAACCTGTATGTATTGCCATTTAATGAATGAATTTTCTCTCACTAATTATTTAGTTTTCTATATGCTCTCTGTGGACACAGATAGAAAGATAAATAAAAATTATTCCCTCACAGTGATAAAAGGTAATTAAAGGGTTGCTTAATTTTCCACTGCCTTCAGGAAAAAATCTCATGACCTTGATAATATGATACAAGATTAATCTTCCGCCTTTTCTCCAGCTTTCCTGTACAGCCCTCCTAGAGTATCTAACCAAACTGAGCTGCTTTCTATGATCCCCAAACCCTCTATCATAATTTCAATTCCATTGCAATATATTTTACTTTTCTTCTCCTTTAAAAAAATATATTCTTGTCTTGGGCACGGTACTGTCCAAAAAGACTTTTGCTAATTTCCTGCCAAGAAGTGTATATATGTATACATACACACACACACACACACACACAGAGAGAGAGAGAGAGAGAGAGAGAGAGAGAGATGGCAGCTTCCTTGGATCCAAGTAAGGAAAGGGGTAGACTTTAATTTCATCTCTTCCTTGTATGGTCTCACTCCTGGCCTATCATAAGCTGTAGGAGTCTCCATTATAGCTCCTGCCTTTTGTATGGTAGGGGAGTGCTGCTGTCCAGGAGCACAAGGTAGAGGAGAAAGCCAAGATGCCTAGGTGGCCTCTGTACAGACTTTTAACTAATCTTCCAAATTCTTGTGCCACCACACATCAATTTCTAGGGCTACCCAGTGCCTTCAAGTCCTAAAGCAAATGAAGGCAAAAAACTAAACAAGAAAAGCGAAGAAACACAGCACCAAATTTGACTTGCTCTTTACTGTTCTCAGGACTCAGGCTCAATGATGTATGTTTTGCTGTGTGTTTTTTAGTCTTCTAATTTGTCTTTAGAATAGGCTTAAACACTATAATCCTATGCTGACAATTGTCCTATCATTGATTTCCTGCTTTCCTTCAAGTTGACAAGTTTAGGCAAAGGCCATTTTTTCAATTCCATTTTTGGGCTTGACAAAACTTTCTCCAAACGGGATTACAAACAAAGCTTTCATTTTAACACTAGGATAGATGATGAATTATGTAATTCATTGGGTCATGATTTAATGTTGGGTATTTAGGTAACACTGTTTCATTTTAATTTGCTTTGTTTCCATGTGAATGTTAAAGTATTCTGTAGCCCAATATTACCTAAATCCTATGTTTCTAATTTTTATTGTTTACTGAGGATTCACTCTGTGTCAGGCATTTATCATATATTTTTCTTATATTATCTTTATATTATAATTAGAAAAAGAGGTTTTGAGGGCTGGGGATGTGGCTCAAGCGGTAATGTGCTCTCCTGGCATGTGCGGGGCACTGGGTTCGATCCTCAGCACCACATAAAAATAAAATAAAGATGTTGTGTCCACCGAAAACTAAAAAAATAAATATTGAAAAATTCTCTTTAAAAAAAAAAAGTAAAGAAAATGAGGTTTTGGAGGGGGATCCAACATGGCGGCGAGAGGGGAGGCAGCGCTTTCAGTACCTCCTCAACAAAGGGGTCAGAGAGACGCATGGATACGCTTAGATATGACCTGCTGAGAAACTCCTAGCAAAATTCCACTAAAGAGAGACCGGCCGGGAATTGGAAGGATTTTTGGAGGTGACAGTCTGCGCTAGACGAGTGAATCTCCGCCACGCAGCGCAGAGGTCCAGACCCGCCAGCAGCTGCCCGTGCGACTCGGCGACTGTCGGCTGCCGGCACGCGGCCCGCGTCAGGGCGGATAGCCTCCGAGGCGCAGCGCAGCGCAGCAGGAGCGGTGCAGGGACTCTAGGAAGAGGTCTCTCGCCAAGCCTTCATGAAATAGCAAACCAGGAGCTGAAACCAACCAGAGACAGACCAGTCCCACCCCTCCCTTCGGACACTCTGGCAAGGAGCCTGGGGCCTGCCATAGCAGAGTGGTGACATCACCAGAGTTCCCCCGACAGAATTCCTTCCCAGCGGAATCCACATTAGCAGGTGTGTGACTCCCACCCCCTCCAGATACAAGCAGCCAGGAAACCACCGGGGGCGTGTCTGTAGGGAAGCAGAGGGGACTCCAGATCCCCACCTCCCCTTAACACCAGCGGCGACACCCAAGATCTTAGCTGCCAGTTTCTGGGGGCGTGCCCACCAAAGGGGTCCTGAAAAATTTAACTGTTGGTTCCCAGATCACCCCACCACAGCACTGGGGCTTAATTGAATGACAGAGAGGGTGTTCATCGTTCGGGATATAGGACACGCGGTGGGGCTGCAAGTGTAATCAGATCCTTGGGGAACCGCCTCTGGTGAACAGGACCTGGCTGGCTGGCTGGGAGGAGGAACAGGGGGAGGGGCCGGATAAGTGAAAGGGCTCTGGACTAACAGGATTGAGAGACTCCCAGGAGCCACCGTACAGGGATTTCTGTCAGCACATAGAGGGCAGAAGCTCAGCTCAGAGGGCACAGCTCCGCCTATTGGAAGAGAAGAAAATGGGATTCAGCCATAGAACAGGGGATGCCAGCATGGCAGAGATCTGATGTCATCGGAGAGCGGCCGAGGAGAAAACTTCATCGGTGCCAGCGGCGACGGAAACAGTTGGTCCCCTGGTAGGGAGGGTGAGTCACAGATACCCGAGTCTCTCTCGCTTTGTCGTCGAGCCAGAGGCGAGGAGAGGGGCCGCCGCCCACGCCCGCAAGGTAGGAAGACCTGCGACCAACCTGCAGATCAGGCCCAGCGGTCTGCAGGCGTGGTAAGAGGGGCAGGGCAGAGCCACCGCCCGCGCTGGCAAGGTAAGCAGACCTGCGACAGACCTGTGGATCAGGCCCAGCGGCCTGCCAGCGTGGTACACACTTCACCCCAACTGGAGTAGGGGCAGAGCAGAGCCTTAGCCCGCGCCCAGATCAGGCCCAGCGGCTCGCCTGTGTGGTGGTCAAGTGACCCCAATTGGAGTGGGGGCGGAGCGGAACTGACACCCTTGCCCACAAGGTGGGCAGACCTGCGACCAACCTGCAGATCAGGCCTAGCGGTCCCCGGGCGTGGTAGGAGGGGCAGGGCAGAGCCTTCGCCCCCACCTGCAAGGTAGGCAGACCTGCGACAGAACAGCGGATCAGGCCCAGGGGTCCGCGGGCGTGGTAGACACCTCACACCAATTGGAGGAGGGGCAGAGCAGAGCCCCTGCCCGCACCTGCAAGGGAGAATTTTCAACTATACAAGAGCAACATAAATATATAGGGGGGGGAAAAATTTCAAAAACACAACAGTTTCACCAAGAAGAAAGAAACGCAAGCAGTATGAAAAGACAAGGAAAGAAAGGACTACAAGCAATGCAGGTCAGCTCAACTTTAGAAGAGGTAACAGCTGCAGCAGATGGAATGTCAGATAAAGAATTCAGGATATATATGCTTCAGATGATCTGGAGTATCAAGGAAGAAATTAGACAGCAAAATCAGACAATGAAAGATCACTTCGACAAGGAATTACACAAACAAATCCAGGAAGCAAAGGATCAACTATACAGGGAGATAGAGGTTATAAAAAACAAACAAACAGAAATCCTAGAAATGCAGGAAGCAATAAACCAACTTAAAAACTCAATTGAGAGTACTACCAGCAGAGTAGAACACTTAGAAGATAGAACATCAGACAATGAAGACAAAGTATTTCAACTTGAAAAGAACATAGACAGCTCAGCAAGACTGTTAAGAAACCATGAGCAGAACATCCAAGAAATATGGGATAACATTAAGAGACCAAACTTAAGAGTCATTGGGATACAGGAAGGTATAGAACTCCATACCAAAGGAATGAGCAATTTATTTAATGAAATAATACGAGAAAACTTCCCAGACTTGAAGAATGAGACAGAATCCCAAATTCTAGAAGCCTACAGGACGCCGAATGTGCAAAATTATAAGAGATCCACACCTAGACACATTATAATGAAGATGCCCAACATACAGAATAAGGAGAGAATTTTAAAAGCTACAAGAGAAAGGAAGCAGATTACATTTAGGGGCAAGCCAATCAGGATAACAGCTGATCTTTCAACACAGACTCTGAAAGCTAGAAGATCCTGGAATAACATATTTCAAACACTGAAAGAAAATGGGTTCCAACCAAGAATTGTGTATCCAGCGAAATTAAGCTTCAGGATGGAAGATGAAATTAAAACCTTCCACGACAAACAAAAGTTAAAAGAATATGCAGCTAGAAAACCATCTCTTCAAAACATCCTCAGCAAAACATTACAGGAAGAGGAAATGGAAAATAACAATGAAAACCAACAGTGGGAGGTAGGACAGTAAAGGGGGGGGGAATAATCAAAGAGGAAAACAAACCATGTTTAGTAACATAAATAAACAAATATGGCTGGAACAACAACCCATATCTCAATAATAACCCTAAATGTTAATGGCTTAAACTCACCAATTAAGAGACACAGGCTAGTAGAATGGATCTCAAAACAAGACCCAACAATATGCTGCCTACAGGAGACGCATTTGATAGGAAAAGACATACATAGGCTGAAGGTGAAAGGTTGGGAAAAATCATATCACTCATATGGACTTCGGAAAAAAGCAGGAGTGTCCATACTCATATCAAATAAAATAGATTTCAAGCCAAAGTTAATCAAAAGGGATAAAGAGGGACACTACATACTGCTTAAGGGAACCATACACCAACAAGACATAACAATCATAAATATATATGCCCCAAACAATGGCGCAGCTATGTTCATCAAACAAACTCTTCTCAAGTTCAAGAGTCTAATAGACCACCATACAATAATCATGGGAGACTTCAACACACCTCTCTCGCCACTGGACAGATCTTCCAAACAAAAGTTGAATAAGGAAACTATAGAACTCAATAACACAATTAATAACCTAGACTTAATTGACATATATAGAATATACCACCCAACATCAAGCAGTTACACTTTTTTCTCAGCAGCACATGGATCCTTCTCAAAAATAGATCATATATTATGTCACAGGGCAACGCTTAGACAATATAAAGGAGTAGAGATAATACCATGCATCCTATCTGACCATAATGGAATGAAACTGAAAATCAACGATAAAAGAAGGAAGGAAAAAGCATACATCACTTGGAGAATGAACAATAGGTTACTGAATGATCAATGGGTTATAGAAGACATCAAGGAGGAAATTAAAAAATTCTTAGAGATTAATGAAAACACAGACACAACATATCGGAATCTGTGGGACACATTGAAAGCAGTTCTAAGAGGAAAATTCATTGCTTGGAGTTCATTCCTTAAAAAAAGAAAAAACCAACAAATAAATGATCTCATGCTTCATCTCAAAATCCTAGAAAAAGAAGAGCAAAACAACAGCAAAAGAAGTAGAAGGCAAGAAATAATTAAAATCAGAGCTGAAATTAATGAAATCGAAACAAAAGAAACAATTGAAAAAATTGACAAAACTAAAAGTTGGTTCTTTGAAAAAATAAACAAAATCGACAGACCCTTAGCGATGCTAGCGAAGAGAAGAAGAGAGAGAACTCAAATTACTAGCATACGGGATGAAAAAGGCAATATCACAACAGACACTTCAGAAATACAGAAGATAATCAAAAATTATTTTGAATCCTTATACTCCAATAAATTAGAAGATAGTGAAGGCATCGATAAATTTCTGAAGTCATATGATCTGCCCAGATTGAGTCAGGAGGATATAGACAACCTAAACAGACCAATATCAATTGAGGAAATAGAAGAAACCATCAAAAGACTACCAACTAAGAAAAGCCCAGGACCGGATGGGTATACAGCAGAATTTTACAAAACCTTTAAAGAGGAACTAATACCAATACTTTTCAAGCTACTTCAGGAAATAGAAAAAGAGGGAGAACTTCCAAATTCATTCTACGAGGCCAACATCACCCTGATACCTAAACCAGACAAAGACACTTCAAAGAAAGAAAACTTCAGACCAATATCTCTAATGAACCTAGATGCAAAAATCCTCAATAAAATTCTGGCGAATCGGATACAAAAACATATCAAAAAAATTGTGCACCATGATCAAGTAGGATTCATCCCTGGGATGCAAGGCTGGTTCAATATACGGAAATCAATAAATGTTATTCACCACATCAATAGACTTAAAAATAAGAACCATATGATCATCTCGATAGATGCGGAAAAAGCATTCGACAAAGTACAGCATCCCTTTATGTTCAAAACTCTAGAAAAACTAGGGATAACAGGAACATACCTCAATATTGTAAAAGCAATCTATGCTAAGCCTCAGGCTAGCATCATTCTGAATGGAGAAAAATTGAAGGCATTCCCTCTAAAATCTGGAACAAGACAGGGATGCCCTCTCTCACCACTTCTGTTCAACATAGTTCTCGAAACACTGGCCACAGCAATTAGACAGACGAAAGAAATTAAAGGCATAAAAATAGGAAAAGAAGAACTTAAATTATCACTATTTGCAGATGATATGATTCTATACCTAGCAGACCCAAAAGGCTCTACAAAGAAACTATTAGAGCTAATAAATGAATTCAGCAAAGTGGCAGGATATAAAATCAACACGCATAAATCAAAGGCATTCCTGTATATCAGCGACAAATCCTCTGAAATGGAAATGAGGACAACCACTCCATTCACAATATCTTCAAAAAAAATAAAATACTTGGGAATCAACCTAACAAAAGAGGTGAAAGACTTATACAATGAAAACTACAGAACCCTAAAGAGAGAAATAGAAGAAGATCTTAGAAGATGGAAAAATATACCCTGTTCATGGATAGGCAGAACTAACATCATCAAAATGGCGATATTACCAAAAGTTCTCTATAGGTTTAATGCAATGCCAATCAAAATCCCAAAGGCATTTCTTGTAGAAATAGAGAAAGCAATCATGAAATTCATATGGAAAAATAAAAGACCTAGAATAGCAAAAACAATGCTAAGCAGGAAGTGTGAATCAGGCGGTATAGCGATACCAGACTTCAAACTATACTACAGAGCAATAGTAACAAAAACAGCATGGTACTGGTACCAAAACAGGCGGGTGGACCAATGGTACAGAATAGAGGACACAGAAACCAATCCACAAAACTACAACTATCTTATATTTGATAAAGGGGCTAAAAGCATGCAATGGAGGAAGGATAGCATCTTCAACAAATGGTGCTGGGAAAACTGGAAATCCATATGCAACAAAATGAAACTGAATCCCTTTCTCTCGCCATGCACAAAAGTTAATTCAAAATGGATCAAGGAGCTTGATATCAAATCAGAGACACGCCGTCTGATAGAAGAAAAAGTTGGCTACGATCTACATACTGTGGGGTCGGGCTCCAAATTCCTCAATAGGACACCCATAGCACAAAAGTTAATAACTAGAATCAACAAATGGGACTTACTCAAACTAAAAAGTTTTTTCTCAGCTAAAGAAACAATAAGAGAGGTAAATAGAGAGCCTACATCCTGGGAACAAATCTTTACTCCTCACACTTCAGACAGAGCCCTAATATCCAGAGTATACAAAGAACTCCAAAAATTAGACAATAAGATAACTAACAACCCAATCAACAAATGGGCCAAGGACCTGAACAGACACTTCTCAGAGGAGGACATACAATCAATCAACAAGTACATGAAAAAATGCTCACCATCTCTAGCAGTCAGAGAAATGCAAATCAAAACCACCCTAAGATACCATCTCACTCCAGTAAGATTGGCAGCCATCATGAAGTCAAACAACAACAAGTGCTGGCGAGGATGTGGGGAAAAGGGTACACTTGTACATTGCTGGTGGGACTGCAAATTGGTGCAGCCAATTTGGAAAGCAGTATGGAGATTTCTTGGAAAGCTGGGAATGGAGCCACCATTTGACCCAGCTATTCCCCTTCTTGGTCTATTCCCTAAAGACCTAAAAAGAGCATGCTACAGGGACACTGCTACATCGATGTTCATAGCAGCTCAATTCACAATAGCAAGACTTTGGAACCAACCCAGATGCCCTTCAATAGACGAATGGATTAAAAAAATGTGGCATTTATACACAATGGAGTATTACTCTGCATTAAAAAATGACAAAATCATAGAATTTGCAGGGAAATGGATGGCACTAGAGCAGATTATGCTAAGTGAAGCTAGCCAATCCCTAAAAAGCAAATGCCAAATGTCTCCTTTGATATAAGGAGAGTAACTAAGAACAGAGTAGGGACGAAGAGCATGAGAAGAAGATTAACATTAAACAGAGATGAGAGGTGGGAGGGAAAGGGAGAGAAAAGGGAAATTGCATGGAAATGGAAGGAGACCCTCAGGGTTATACAAAAGAACATACAAGAGGGAATGAGGGGAAAGGGAAAAATAATACAAGGGGGAGAAATGAAGGTCAATAGGGGGGGTAGAGAGAGAAGAAGGGTGGGGAGGGGAGGGGAGGGGGGATAGTAGAGGATAGGAAAGGCAGCAGAACACAACAGACACTAGTATGGCAATATGTAAATCAATGGATGTGTAATTGATGTGATTCTGCAATCTGTATATGGGCTAAAAATGGGAGTTCATAACTCACTTGAAGCAAAGTGTGAAAGATGATATATCAAGAACTATGTAATGTTTTGAACAACCAACAATAAAAAAAAAATAAAATAAAATAAAATAAGAAAATAAAATAAAAAAAAAAGAAAATGAGGTTTTGAAAGAATAATTCATTTGTCAAAGATCCCATACAATGTTCAAAAGGGATTTGAAACCTGGTATGACCACTCCGAAGTTCATGCTGTTAAACAATATGCTATACTGCTTATGAATAAAAATCATAATTGTTTGTAAACATAATAAGAAAGTTTCTTTCTATAGTCATTGTGATGTGTTGACTATACATATTATGCACCAAATAAGTTCAGCATTGTAAAAATTGTAGAGCTATTGAATATGAACCTATTCATGGCATTTGACACCTCAATTTATAGTAGGTATATTCCTGAGTTAATTTACTTTCCTTATATAAGGAAAATTGCCTTAAGTATTTTTTCTAAGATTGCCTTATTTATCCTATTGCTCAACAATATGTGCTGAGGATATGGTAACATTCAGCATAATGATCTTAAAGCTTGTCATGAGAGAAGAGAGCTAAAATATTCCTGCTGATGATTTGAAAAGAAATTTCTCAAGGTTAGGCCTTTCCTAGAGAGTGAAAGTTGATATTTCTATTTTTAACCTTAATTTAAAAGTCTATAAACCCCACAATTTACTTAGTTTTTAGGGATGTCAGTCTCCTTGTATGGCCCAAAAGGTTAATGAAGGTACAGTTTCCCTAAAATCACAAACTTGCTGATTTGCTTGTCTTAAGGAGGTGGTTACTGATTTTAGTTGTATTTGACAATTTCAGATAATCTTGTTATCAATGGAAGCATTACTTCTGGAAAGAATGCAATATCAAGTGGCAGGTTTTCTTTGTTCTGAAATGCAATGGATATAAGAAAGGAGGCCCCTACACATGAACATAGGGGCATCATCTCACTTGAGGACAGACTTCTCTCCAATTCTTGGCTCAAACCAAGCTCCCAGTTCAAGAAGGGCCCTGCACACCTGCAACTGGTACAACTCTAGGCAACTACATTTCCCAGAGATAGCATGACACCATCTAGTCTGTGTTCTCAGTCCTCCCTTCCCTTTTCTTTTCTTTCACCTCTCTCTTCCTATTCACATTCCATTGCCTTGTTTCTCAAAATCCTCACTCTTAGGTAACTGTCATCATTCTCCTCAGGCAGTTGGTTGATAAAGACTTAATTAAGCCAGTGGCATGTGGGAGCCAAACGGTACCAGCTTGTGAGAGATAACTGCTCAATATTCAGGAATTTTACAAGCAAACTTTCAACTTTTGGTAGCTGGTCATCAGCCTTGGAGGAAATGCTTATCCCCAGGAAATCGGCATTGTTAACACTCCCTACTGGCCTGTGAGGAGCTGGCTTATCTGCACACCACTGGGTACTACACTGCCCAGGGGACTTGCAGTCTTAGTGGGTACTCCTGAAAACCTTAAAGATTCAAAACGAACTTCCATCTCTGAGATTTCTCTAACAGGGAATATTTTCTAACAGGGGTAAGTGATAAAAATAATAGAGACATTGCCAAGGGCTACCACATAGGCACACGCCTAGATCATCTTGGTCCAAGTTGGCTCTACAGATACATATCACTAGGAGATATGGCAGGAAAAGGTCAGAAAGGCAATGCCTCTCTGGGTCAAGAAAGATTCCCAAAGATACATGTACATGTAACCATTATATAAAACAATTCTGTAACACTGACCTGCTGAGACAGACTGTTTTCCGAGTTACTGACCAAAACAAAGAATGAAGCATGCTTTCCAAGAGAGGACCACGCTTCTTGCACCACCACAAAGGATGTGGAGGTAACTCAGTCTGTGCACTGAAAAACTAAATTTACTGAATGCCAATTAAATAATCTAATGATTTCTACAACTGAAAATAGGTCTTAATATTCTACTGAGATCTTCAAAAATCAAAACTTCTGGACTAGTGCCTAAAGAAAGGCCAACCTTTGTTACCTAAGTTGCATTGAACTGCACTTTTTCATAGCCCCAGAATATTTTCTTTAAAAGAGGGAATAGATCAATGGTGCTTAATATAAATTAGTCATCTTTTCCATGTATTTCTTTCCATGCTTCTCTAAGAATTGATTGTGTGCTAACTCTGTACCAGTCACTGTCATGGCTATACACAAGAACATTTAGGTTGTAGTCCCACATTGGGTTTCAGAAGATTCTGTGCATTTCGAAAATAGATGGTGAAGGAAGTACTACTGAAAGCCCTCATAGAGATTCTACCAATAATATACAAAGAAATCACTTTCTGATTTGCTCACTATAATTAGAAAATGACATTTGAAAGTTATAACCTTTTACCTTTTTGGTCCCACAATAATAGTCATCAAAAGCCTTTGAACGTATATGATTTTATTTCTAAGGAAATATGTGATGTAGCTTTATAGCATTCTTGAGAGGAACATAAATGTAACAAATTAAAAATATACTTTACAGGGAATATCATGAAATACAGCAAGAAAAATTTTGGTTTACAATTAACCCATGTTTCTGAAAATATAGAGTCACATTTTAATAAAAAATGGATTTTAAATAATGGGTTCTAGGAACTGCAGTTGTAGCAATACTTTGATGTATTTTTATACTTGTTTGCTATTGGAAAAACACATGTTTCTTTCAAAGCACATCAAATTCATGAACACATTTTATATGCAGAGCTCAGTAAATATCGTTTTGCAAGCTGTACTCATTTTAAAATATGATCAATAATGGAAAAGATTCCATGAGCTTCTGGAAAAAGGTAAATTCATTTCAGCTGTTTGGGGGTGAAATAGTGTGTAGATGTCTATTAGGTACATTTGATTTATAGTATTAAAGTCAGAAAAATCCGTATTAATTTTATACTTGGATGACCTGTCTGCTGGTGATAGAGGTTCTTGCAAACAACATTTAGTTGAATTTTGTTTTTTGATCCAATCCATTAATCTGTGTCTTTTAACTGAGGAGTTGAGGCCAGATGCATTCAGGGTTATTATGAATATGCGTTTGTAATTTTCTGATATTTTGGTTTCTTTACTACATTTAATTCTGTCTTAATTTTCATTTAGTTGGTTGCTCTTCTCGTGGTCATCATCTATTTAGGAGCTTTGGGAGTTATTTTTTGGGTATATCTTTGTGCAGTTTATCTTTGAGTATTTTTTGTAGTGCTTCTTCAGTGATCATAAATTCTTTTAGCTTATCCATGTCATGTAAAGCAATTCTTTCTACATTGATTTTGAAAGAGCTTTGCTGGATTTAGAAATCTTGACTGACAAAATTTTTCTTTAAGAGCTTTCTTTGAATAGCTCATTCTGGGCCTTGTTGTTCTTTAGGATCTGAGTTCAGAAGCCAGAAGTTAGCCTTTGTGGCTTGCTCCTAAATGAGACCTGATGGTTTTCTCTTGCAGCTTTTAGTGCTCTTGCCTTCTTTTCTATGTTAGGTATTTTAATTATTGTGTGTAAAAAAACAAAAAGTTGAAACTGAGAGAAAATTTTTTAAAAAGAAATAAAAAGGAAGAAAAGATGATATATATTTATAGCTACCAGGTATTTTGTCTTCTCTTTTTGATTTTTGTTAATTAAGAAAAAAGATAAATCAAAAGTTACCAGCCCAAGCTAGGTGAAGTCGGAGAAGAGAAAAAAGCAGATCATACAACAAATACCTTTCTGACACCTGGAGCTTCCAAAACCACTAAGAACACTTTCATTAAAATTAACTGTATGAAAATTTATATTAAATTATGTAATGAATATTAATTAATCAGATATATTAAATTTTATTTAAATTCATTTCTTTACATTTTATTAAATTAATTTAAATAAAATTTAATAAATTTTAAATATAAATTATGTTATAATTTAATATAAATTTTTATTAAATTAAAAAGCAATACAAATAAAATTTTAAGTGCTACATCAAAAAAATCAAGTTAAATTAAATGTAATAAAACTATCACAAAATTAATTATTAAAATAAATTTAAATTAAAGGTAATAATATTAATTTATATTTAATTATAATATAATTTATATTTAAAAATTTGTTTCATACTAAATTAATTTTAATAAAAATGTTCTTAATGGTTCTAGAAACTACGGGTGTCAGAGAAGCAACTGCCACATAATCTGCTTTCTCTCCTCTCCGACTTTCACCCAGCTCAAGCTGGAAACTCTTGATTCATCTTTTATCTTAATTTACAAAAATAAAAAAAGATTAATTTTAAATACTCTTTTTGATAACCCAGAGAAGCGTTTAGATAAACAGTCCAGATTTTAATGATACATTCTTACAAATTAACTTTTCCATTGGAAATGATTGATGTATTAAGACTTTTGGTTTGACTCACACTTAACGTGTAGAAACCATTTTCCTTATGGACATATTTAACACCTAGAAAATTGAATTTAACCTGAAGTGACTTTGTAGCCAATTGAAATAGTTAAATGGATAAGTTTTGATTAAAGAATTTTAAAGAGAATCTTAGAATTGAACCACTAAATTTCATATTTGGGCTCTCCAAGTGTAATTTTGTTTTAGTAGTTGGACAGTGTTGAACAAAAAGTCCTGATAAAGAACTATTACACCTAGTTTGCTCATCTGGTCTCAAGGGTATGTTGGGGACACTTTTGGATCTTCCCACTCAAAATGGCTATATTTAACACCTAGAAAATTGAATTTAACCTGAAGTGACTTTGTAGCCAATTGAAATAGTTAAATGGATACTAACAAATAATCCTTGTTCTCTTTCCATACTGAAGGTCTGGAGTTGCTGCTGGAGGTCAAGGACATCCTAAGTGTATGAAACTGGAGACATTCTAGCACAAAGAGCTCGTCTTTCCACGTCTTTCTGCTGGATAATTTGAGTGAGTTTCTCAACCTCATCTTTAGACAGCTGATTGATCTGTTTGGTTAAAGATACATTCTTTGAATTACAAAGTTGAATCTCAAGTATTCGTTCTTTGATTCTTTTCACAAATTTTTCCATTTTGGCTTTACATATGGCATGGTTTTCACTCCCATTTTCTATATTAAGGCTTTTCACTTTTGTTTCTGGAAAACTATCAGCATTCTCTGTTTGAATGTCCTGTCTCTCTTCATGCCCCTGGGCTTTTATTTGTTCCATGGTTTTCTGCAAATTCTTAATTTCCTTGTCTTTTTTAAAAATCAGTTGGGTATGTGCGGCCTTCATCTGCTCATACTGGTATTTAAATTTATCCATTTCCTCCTTCTGCTCCTGTAGAGACTGAAGTAGTTGCATTTGACTCTGGTTTTGATTGTCAATGACCTTTTGATGATGTGTAACTTCCTCTTCCAGATGATTCTTGAAGACATTCAGTTGAGATACCTCAGATTCTAGTTCTGTGATACTATCGAGGGTTTGAGGCTCAGCCACAGCTCCAACTCGATTCCGCTGTTCCCTAAGTCTTTCCAATTCTTCTTGCAGATGTCTGTTTTCTTCTTTCCTGGAGCTAAGACTTCTGTCTTTTGCCTCTATGGTCTGCCTTAAAGTTTCATTTTGTTTTAAGGCCTGAGAACACTTATCTAAATCCTTTTGCAGTTCTGAACTTTCTTGTTTGAGTTGGCCAATAAAAACTTCTTTCTCATTTATTAGTTGCATCAATTGCTTCTGTTCTTCTAAACAAGATGTCAATATTTCCTTAGTTTCTTTTTGATCAGTAACCATTTGCTCAATATTCTTCTTGAGTCCTGCTATTTCAAAGTCTTTCTCTTGACTGAGTTGCACTACACGCTCCTGTTCCAGCTGTAAGGCAGAGGTATTCCAATTACATACATTTGAGAGTTCCTGAATGGTCTGCCTGTAATTGT
This sequence comes from Marmota monax, assembly GCF_021218885.2. Taxonomy (NCBI): domain Eukaryota; kingdom Metazoa; phylum Chordata; class Mammalia; order Rodentia; family Sciuridae; genus Marmota; species Marmota monax. The sequence continues at coordinate 20,439,388 of NW_026693082.1, read as the reverse complement.
TTGCCTCTTCCAACAGTCTCTTTTTGGCCTGACACAGTTCTACTTGTATCTGTTCTTTCTCTCTTTTCAGCGTCTCCATAATAGTGTCTTTTTCTAGAGAAATTTGGTTGTTATCAGCAATAGATTCTTCCAACTGATGCCTTACATCTTCACATGCTGAAATCAACTTGTCATTTTCCATTTTCAGATCAAAAGCAACTTTCTTTAAATTTTCATTGAGCTGTTCTACTTCTGCAAGATTTTGCTTCAAGTTTGTAATTTCGACTTCCCCTTCTTTAAGCAAGTCATCCTTAAAATGAGAGTCTTCATTAACAGCATGTCTTAACTTGTTCCGAACTCTACATAGTTCCTCTTCCTTTTGGCTAATGTATTCCTTAAGTTCCAGGTTTTCCTGCTGGATGTTTAAACTACTTTTTTGTGACTGACGTAGCTGACCTACTAAATCTTTGACTTTAACTTCAAGCTTCTGCTTGGTTAAATGCAAATCACAGAGGCTCAGTGCACTCTCAGTTAACTTTTCTTTCTGTACATGCAACTCTTTAGTCATGTCCATTTTATCCTCCTCAAGTTGATGAACTCTCTCTTTTTCATCATCCAGATCTTGTTTCAACTTTTTGATTAGACCATCTCCTTCATTTTGCTGTTTTGATAGCTCATCTATTATCCAATTCATGTGCTTTGTGGCTTCCCGGTGTTCATTGTACAGATATTCTAACTGAGCTATCAGCATTTCCTTTTCGTTAATACTCTCATACAGCTCTTGCTCCTTAGCCTCCAAGTTCAGTGTTAAGTCTTGTATTTGTGCATTCAAATACATGTCTGTTGAAGCCATACTTTTAATGACTTCATATTCCCAGCTCAGTTTGCAAAGTGATATCTGAAGTTCTTTCTTTTCTTGACTCAATAATGACTTCTCTTTTTCTAAAACTTGCACATGTATTTGAAGTTTCTGATTGTCTTCAGCAAGGCTGGTATCCTGTCTTAAACTACTCAGTCTCATTCTTTCATTTTCAGCATCAGACAGGGCTTGTTGGAGTCTGAACACTTCTCCCACTGATGAACTCTGTGGAGAAATTGTTCCCTTTTCTGCAGCAGGATCACTCTGCTCCATCACAGAGGGCTGCAATTTACTACATTCCACTTTCAAGGTTTCACACTCTTCAATTATTTGTCTCTTTTCCACACTGAGCTGCTCCTTTTCTCTCTTCAGGACATCTCTGTCGTGTTCTGCAGAAGATAATTTTTTATTTATGACTTTGATTGTATCCTCAAGTTCTTTGATTCTTCTTGTGGACTCTAGTTTTTCAGTTTGTAGAACCTGAATAGTGTTTTGCATCTCCCAGACTTGAGACTCATCAGTGACTGTAACTCCTGAGTCACCTTGGTGTAACAGCTTTTCAAGTTCTGCGATCCGTCCTTCATAGTCATTTGACTCCTGTTGATGCTGGTGATTTAACTCTGCCAGTTTCTGTTGATGTGCATTCTGCAAAATGGACATTTCATGTTGGTGATGATCCATGTCCTGACTTCGGTTTTGTTCCAGTACCTTAATTGTATGGTGTAGTTTGCTGATTTCACTTTGATCTGAATCATTTGTTCCTTGTGCCTGCGTGTTACGCCTCCAATGGCCAACTTCACATTCAAGTCTTGAAACTTCATTTTTCAATCTGTTTATTTCCTGTTGTGATGAAATTATGTAACTAAAGTCCTAGGCATCGTCATGGAAAGGTGACAAATACTGGCTGAGTCCACAACCGAATGAATGAGGTGCGCTGGTTGCTGGTACACCACCGGCTTCTGAAGGTACTGATTGAGCAGCTGACTGCAGGCTCAACATCTGCTCCTGTAGTGCCATCTGGCTTGCTTGAAGATGGCTGATGTCTACCTGTTTCTGTTGCAGCTGGTTTTGGTAACTTGTAGATTGAAGGTTTATTTGAATCTGTGATGCTTCATCTTTTTTTTCCAGATCAGTACAATACTTTTTAAGTCTTGTATTCTCTGATCTCAACCTTGATTCTGTGGCTTCAATTTTCTTTCTTCGACAACGAAGTGAACTGTCTTCCACAGCTTTGGAGACCTCCACAGGCATATCTATGATGCAGCTGGAGACTTGGCCAGTGGGGGAAGCCAAGAACTGACCCAAGAACTGGCCCAAGCTGAAGGCTAGACCTCTAAACCACGAAAACATTGCTAGAGCTTCAGAGAGCCCTCAGCTGTGCTCCAAAAACCGCTCTATGACCATCCACCTTCCAGCTGAATGTCCTGGAGCGTTGCAGGGGTCAATTATGACCAAAGCATTCAGAATTCCGGGGAGTGCAGGGTTCCTGCCCCCTTGGCACTCTGCCTTAAAGGTAGAGGCCTGGCCTGGACTTTGACTAGAAACTTGCCACCAGGGTCTCAGTCCCCCCCGCGGGGCCTCTGCTCCCTCCCTGGACTTTCAGCCCTCTGGTTGGGTGACTTCTCCCTCAGAGTTAGTGACTCCCCCAGCTCCAGCTGGTCCTGCCACCTCCATGCTGGCCGCCAGAACATCCCCATCGGAGACACTTTACCCTGTCTTGGAGGCCTGAAGTTGAAGTTCTGTCCTCAAGGACTCAAGTTTTCTATGAAATCTAATCTGTTGATGATGGTTTGTTTTTTTTTGTTTGTTTTTTAATATATGACTGCGGAATGCATTACAATTCTTATTATACACATACAGCACAATTTTCTACATCTCTGGTTTTATACAAAGTTTTTGCACATACATGTACTTTGTATAATAATGATCATCACATTCCACCATCATTTATAATCCCACGCCCCCTCCCTTCTTTTCCCACCCTCTCTGGCCAATCTAGAGTTCCTTTATTCCTCCCATGCTCCCTCTCCCTATCCCATTATGAATCAGCCTCCTTATATCAAAGGAAACATTTGGCATTTGGTTTTTTTGGATTGGCTAACTTCACTTAGCATTATCTTCTCTAACTCCATCCATTTACCTTCAAATGCCACGATTTATTCTCCTTTATTGCTGAGTAATATTCCATTGTGTATATATGTCACATCTTTTTTAAATCCATTCATCCATTTAAGGGCATCTAGGTTGGTTCCACAGTTGAGCTATTGTGATGTGTGATTTGTGTCTTTCATTTTCATGAGTTCTGACTGGTTTCTTTTCAATATTTCTATTTCTTTATTGAAGTGGTCTTTGATCTCCAATATTAGCTTTCTTCATTCATTGGTTAGATCTTCTTTTAGTTTAACATTTTTAATAATCATTTTTATAACCTTTGAAATTTCATCTACTTCCATATCTGTGGGATCCTTTGTTGGGAGATTCTGAATTTTGGAGGAGATTTTTTGGCCTATTTTCTCATGTTTTCGGAGGTCTTGGTTGGACTTGTGCATCAGTTTAGATAGATTCTCCTTCCTCTTTTAAGTCCTCTTGTGGATAGTTATCTTTTTTGCTTTATGAGTAGATATCCAATGTGCAACCTGAGATGCCCCTCTGATTGTTCCTCCTTGAGACCTGTTTTTTTTTTTGTTTTTGGGTTTTGTTTTTTGGTTTGAGAGTTTTGTTTCCCCAATTCTCTGCCCTTGAAGTAATGTGAAGGCTCAGGTGGGGCTAGATCATCATGTGTGGAGTGAGATTTGCTGTTACTTACTTGGCAGAGTTGTGAGTATTGCTCCACAGTGAGATCTCGACTCTATGATCTTGAAATGTCCCTATCACTTTCCAGTCCCTCTTACAGGAAGTGGGAGCCAGGAATAGCACTACTGTTAACAACAGTTGTACAGTGTCTGCTGTCCACTTTGACATCTATAGCAATAATTGCCACCTATATAGGAATGTTGAGGTGAGCATCAGTATCATCAATACCAAAAATAAAAAATCATGAACTCAATCAAGAATTAAACAGCAGGTGTCTACTATGTCGTGTATTCTATCAATAATCACAACAACATGAATGGGGTATGAATTACATTAACTATCTAATTCTATTAGACAGTTGAAATTTCTTAAGTAAAGAGAAAATAGGGTAGGAAGGCAAGAAAAGTTTGAAATATGTTAAGTAAACAAAAGAGAATCAGGAGATAGGTAGCTGATGTTGACTATAAAGAATGAATTACCAAAAAAAATTAACTAAAAGTAATTAAAAGACAAAAGAGGAGAGGGAGCATGAAAATTTGGTATTGGGGTGGAGAGAAACTAAAGAAGTGGGATTAAGGACAAAAACCAATATAGAAACAAACAAGCAAATGTAAGATCAAAACAGTTCAAACCTGTATATAATTATATCCCACCTAAGTCAAAACAAAACAAGGCTAAATCATAAACAGATGCAAAAGAAAGCAATTAAATGAAAGTAAAATTACATAAATATATATTTTTTCTAACCTATCCACACAGTGAGAATACACACACACACACACACACACACACACACACACCCCTCAAAAATTGCAGAATAAAAAGAAATAACAAATAAATAAAATATAATAATTAGCCAACCACAGGAATATGGTTTATTTATCCCAGGTTATTAAGGAAAATGTGTATTATATGGTATAAACTATGTAATTTCTAATACACACATCACAATTTAGGCAAATAAGTTCAAGAACTCCAAACTCTCTGAAAGTTCATGCATTCTTTGAATCTGAATTTAAAATATAGCACTCTTCATTAGGGTAGGCACTAGATTGACACAAATAAAATATGAAAGTCAAGTATAAATACATATGGAAAAAAGAATTTATAAAAATACATATAACCAATAGTATGAACTCATTGAATGAGTTAAGAGAAAAAATAGATTATGAAACATCATAAATAATATATCTACTTATGTTTTTGACAAAGTAGCTATGGTTGAGTTTCAAAGAGCTGGAAATATTTAGCCATGTCCAAATCAAGCACTGTTTTCTCTTGGCTAATTATTCCCGGTTCTTCTCTAATAACTTATGTGGCTTAAGTTCAAGCACTTTCACCATCCTACTCACATCTCTTTGGATATATTCTGCCTTAACATAATCCTATAGAAGATGAATATTAACAAATGATAGTTGAAGAATAGCCCGATTGGCTACTTATAGAAGAGGCCCATTCTGTTTTGTAATGGGGATGCCGCTTTGTAATAGTGCAGCCTAAATTGAGAAGTGCTTTGTACTGTAGTCATATTGTATTGCTCACTCATATTAAATTCATTCTCCTAATCTGAGAGATCGCATTGGCATACACAGGTTACACTCCAGCATATGCTGGAACATGGAACTCTTACTGCCATTTCATAACATATTCCTACTTGCTCATCCTGGACCTTATGGAACAGTGAATAGAATATGACACTGAGAATAAAATTTGGTTTAGGATAGTGAATATTTTAAGTTGAAACTAAATATGTTCTACATGGGAAAATAAATTTTGAGGATATTTTCATTATCATGTATGTTCTTTCTACCATATCTTCAAAAACAGAGAGTATATTCTTCAAAAGAACGAATTATACTTAGGAGGCTCAGTCAGTAGGAGTCCATGTTCCAGGAAAAAGTAAAAAGGAAAATGGAGATGGGAATGTATTACTAGTAGAGCATTCTTGGGTTCTATGATTAGTACCACAAACCACCATCAGCACAACAACAAACAACAACGGAAGAAAAAAGCATAATTCTAAGAGTTCGTATTTATTGAGACTTTACAGTGAGCCACAGTAACACTGTGAAGTAGATCACAAATGTATTTTAGAGATTATTTTAGATTACTTAGATTAATAAATAATTTAGATTATTTTAGGAACTGATTATTTGCTGTGATTCTGACTTAAAGAATTTTTTAAATTCATTTTTTTATTTGTTCTAAGTAGTTATACATGACAGTAGAATGCATTTTGAACATCACACATAAGTGGAGTATAACTTCTCGATCTTCTGGTTGTACATTATGTAGAATTATACAAGCCATGTAATGTCTGATTCATTCTACTATCCTTCCTACCTCACCTCACTCACCTCTGTTCAATCCAAAGTTCCTCTGTGCTTCCCTACCCTACTCCCTTATTGTGGGTTAGCATCCACATATCAGAAAACATTCAGCTTTTGGTTCCTTGGAATTGGCTTATTTCACTTACTATGATATGGTCCAGCTCCATCTATTTACTAGCAAATGCCATAATTTCATTCTTGTTTAAGGCTGAATAAACAAGATTTTATTCTAAAATATATACCACATTTTCTTTATCCATTCATCTACTGAAGGACATCTAGGCTGTTTCCACAATTTAGCTATTGTGAATTGTGCTGCTATAAACATTGATGTGGCTGTATCCCTGTAGTATGCTGATTTTAAGTCCTTTGGGTATAGACCAAGGAGAGGGATAGCTGGGGCAAATGGTGGTTTCATTCTCAATTTTTCAAAAATCTCCATACTGTTTTTCATATTCGCTGCAGCAATTTGCAGTCCTGCCAGCAATGTATTAGTGTACCTTTTTCCCCACATCCTCAACAACACTTATTATTGTTTGTATGCATAATAGTTGACATTCTGACTGGAGTGAGATGAAGTCATAGAGTAGTTTTGATTTGCATTTCTCTAATTGCTAGTGATGATGAACATTTTTTCATATATTTGTTGATTGATAGTATATCATTTTCTGAGAAGTGTCTCTTCGGGTCCTTGGCCTATTTGTTGACCAGGTTACTTGTTTTTTTGGTGTTTAGCTTTTTGAGTTCTTTACATACCCTAGAGATTACTGTTCTATCTGATGTTTGAAGGGTAAAGATTTGCTTCCAAGATATAGGCTGTCTATTCATCTTACAGATTGTTTTTTTTTTTTTTTTTGGCTGAGAAGACATTTTAGTTTGAGTCCATCCCATTTATTGATACATGATTTTAATTCTTGTGCTATAGGAGTCTTATTAAGAAGTTGGGGCCTAATCCCACATGATAAAGATTAGGGCATATTGAGAGAGGGGGGGGGGTGTCATTTCATTTTGTTGCATATGGATTTCCAGTTTTCCCAGCACCATTTGTTGAAGAGGCTATCTTTTCTCCATTGCATGTCCTTGGCACCTTTTTATAAGAAAGGAAAGCTCATAGAAGATATAGACATGTTCATTATTACACAACTAATCATTGGTTGGAAAATAATCAAAGTTCTGTCTGTCTCACCTAATCCTGTATTTCTTTCTTCCTGTCTGTTTTTGTTATTGAAATGCAGAATATAAAGGTCCAAAGAGGCCACAGATTCATCAAAGTGATTTATTTTTCTATACCACCTAGAGAATAGTAGATAGGAAAGAAGGAAAGAGGAAAGGAAGGAAGGAAGGAAGGAAGGAAGGAAGGAAGGAAGGAAGGAAGGAAGGAAGGAAGGAAGAGGAAACAGTCTTGGACATTAGTTTTCCCACCACTGGAGGATTAGTGTTTGGGGCCATGCTGTGGGGAAAGTATGCATTTGGAGACTTGGATGTATGTTTGTTGGCAAAAGCCTGGGGAGCCAGCTGCCTCCTGCAGCCCCTGCCATGGAGCCTACACTACCCCTTGCTTCTGGAGCCATGATAGTCTAAACACCAAGAGAATTCACCTTTGTGAGGAAAGGGCTAAAACAATGTTGTTGCCAGAGAGAGCACTTTTTTTTCATTGATTTTAAAAAAATGGCAACGGAAAGCTTTACAATTCTCATTACATGTGTACAGCACAATTTTTCGTATCTCTGGTTGTATATACAGTATGTTGACATGACCAATTCATGTCTTTATACATGTAATTTGGATGATGATGTCTATCACATTCCACCATCCTTGCTAATCCCCTTCCTCCTCCTTTACCCTCCCACCCTTCTGCCTTATCTAGAATTCACCAATTCCTTCTCTAGCTCCCCCTCCCTACCTCACTATGAGTCAGCCTCCTTATATCAGAGAAAACATTTGGCAGTTGATTTTTTGGGATTGGCTAACTTCACTTAGCATTATCATCTCCAATTCCATGCATTTATCTGCAAATGCCATGATTTTATTCTCTTTTATTGCTGAGTAAAATTCCATTGTGTGTATATGCCACTTTTTTTTATCCATTTATCCACTGAAGGGCATCTAGGTTGGCTCCACAGTTTAACTATTGTGAATTGTGCTGCTATAAACATTGATGCGGTTTTGTCCCTGTAGTGTGCTGATTTTAAGTCTTTTGGGTATAAATCAAGGAGAAAGAGAGCTGGGTCAAATGATGGTTTCATTTCCAGATTTCCAAGGAATCTCCATACTGCTTTCCAAATTGACTGCACCAATTTGCAGTCCCAACAACAATGTATGAGTGTATCTTTTCCCCCACATCCTTGCCAAAACTTGTTGTTGTTTGTCTTCATAATAGCTGTTTTCTGACTGGAGTGAGATGATATCTTAAAGTAGTTTTGATTTGCATTTCTCTAATTGCAAGAGATGATGAACATTTTTTCATATATTTGTTGATTGATAGTATATCCTCTTCTGAGAAGCGTCTCTTCAGGTCCTTGGCCCATTTGTTGACTGGGTTATTTGGTTTTTGTTTTTGTTTTTGTTTTGCTGTTTAGCTTTTTGTGTTCTTTATATACCTTAGAGATTAGTGCTCTATCTGATGTGTGGGGGGTAAAAATTTGCTCCCAGGGTGTAGGCTGTCTATTCATCTTATAGATTGTTTCTTTTGCTGAGAGGAAACTTTTCAGTTTGATTCCATCCCATTTATTGATTCTTGGTTTTAATTTTTGTGCTATAGGAGTTATTATTAAGGAAGTTGGGGCCTAATCCCACATGATGCAGATTAGGGACTACTTTTTCTTCTATTAGACATAGAATCTCTGGTTTAATTCCTGGATCATGATCCACTTTGAGTTGAGTTTTGTGCATGGTGAGAGATAGAGATTTCATCTCATTTTTTTTTTTTTTTTTTTGCATATGGATTTCCAGTTTTCCCAGCACCATTAGTTGAAGATGCTATCTTTTCTCCAATGCTGTTTTTAGCCACTTTGTCTAATATAAGATAATTTTGTTTGGGGGGGTTAGTCTCTGTGTCCTCTATTCTGTATCATTGGTTTACCAGTCTGGTTTGGTGCTGTTTTTGTTACTATTGCTCTGTAGTATAGTTTCAGGTCTGGTATAGTGATGCCACCTGCTTCACTCTTCCTGCTAAGAGTTGCTTTAGATATTCTGGGTCTCTTACTTTTCCAGATGAATTTCATGATTGCTTTTTCTATTTCTATGAGGAATGCCATTGGATTTTGATCAGAATTGCATTAAATCTGTGTAGTGCTTTTGGTAGTATGGTCATTTTGATAATATTAATTCTGCCTATCCAAGAGCAAGGTAGATCTTTCCATTTTCTAAGGTCTTCTTTAAGTTCTTTCTTTAGGGTTCTGGAGTTTTCATTGTATAGATCTTTCATCTCTTTTGGTAAGTTGATTCCCATGTATCTGCACAAATGTAGACTATAAGACTATAGTTCCAAACACATAAACCTTAGCATATTAAAACTTATGGAAGGTCCTAGGCCTTCAGTGAAATTGACTCTATTTTACTCCCACCTCAAATTATACTTTAAATATACAAAGGAAAAGTTATATTCTTTAAGCTCCCTTTCAAGCTTATTATGCGCATTTACCAATTATATGAAAAAATCAGATGCCAACTGGTTAGCAAAAGTCAAGTGAATCTAAGGTTAATTTTTATCTATAACTTCCATGTATTAATCTACATTGAAATATAGTTATATTTTAAATCTAAAAATTTGCCTATGCATCTATATATATTTATACATAGAGAAATCAAAGGACACATCAGATGTCCACTGATTGACAGGTAGTGAGGTCTATAATATTCTATTGGAAATAACACTCTTTGAAGCCATCACTTCTTTTACTCAATTGTTGGGACCAGCTTTTTCAAAACATTCTTTAAATGATATTATGAAGAATGTGGAAAATACAAGTGTCATGGTTTAGACATGAGGTGTCCCCCAAAAGCTCATGAATAAGACAATGCAAGAACAACCAGAGTGAAATGATTAGATTATGAGAGTTATAACCTGATCAGTGGATTAATCAACTGATGTGAATTAACTAGGTGGTCACTAAAAGCAAGTATGGTGTTGCTGGAAGACAGAGGTCACTGGGGGCATGTCTTTGGGGTTTACATTTTGTCCCTGGTGAGTGGAGCTTTCTTCTCTGCTTCTTTGTTGCCATGTCCTAAGCTGCTTTCCTCTGCATACCCTTTGGCCATATGTTCTGCCTCACCTTGAGCCCAAAGCTATGTAGTCAGCCAACTCAGACTGAACCTCTGAAACCAGGAACCAAAATAAATTCTCTCTCCTATATGGTGTTCTTGTCAGGTCTTTTGGTCACCGTGATGGAAAAGGTGACTAAAACAACAAGGAAGGAAACTTTGGTAAAACAGCTACTTCTAAATTCAAACTGAAACCTCAAGGAAGGCCAAAGTCTGGAAGGGTACTTTATGGGTACAGCAATGGGCTTACATGGAGAGCCAGGCTAGTGGAATAGGCTCTGCTCAGGTTCAAGGTCCACTACATGATTTTCTTATCTATCCTGTTTTTTCTTCTTTTGCTTCTGCATGAGCCTAAATAAACACATTGTTTATCTAGAGGGGTATGTTCATCATATGGTGTGGGCCCAGTTTTTTTTTTGGGGGGGGAAGGAACCTAGTGTTGAAATTGGCTGTGGACATGGTGGTCTTCACAGCCTTTGAGGCACAGTGTTTGCTCAGGGAGAGGAGCTGGCTGCAGGGAGGAGGCTTTGCCTCTGCTGCTGAATTTTAATGAATGGAATCTATCAACAGAGTCAGGACACTGTAAGGCCTAACAGGTTCCAGGCCCCTCCTTGGGCTGAGATGAAACTGGGGATAGGAGTCTGACACAGAACTTCTCATACATACTATTAAAGAAACCCAAAGCCACAGCTTGTCCTCAGGAAGCCATTTCTTCTGGATACCAAGGTTTGCAAGCTTTACTCCTGCCCTTTTGTCAGATGCTACTGGGAAATAAAGGACACCTTCTTCTGCAGCATTGTATACATAATGTGCAACAAGTTGCTACCATAATTAGCAAACAAATGTCACATGTTATAAATTGTGAATACACAAATTCTGAATTGCATTTTGTCCTTAAAATGAAAGACAAAGCCTGCAGAAGGCAGGTTTCCTTCAGCCCCAGGATACTACAGCCCACACTGTATCACAGAGCAGGCTCTGCTTCTGATCTGATCTAGTTGTGCACGGGTGGGAGCACAGGTAGCAGTGGTAACTCATTCAATCTATTCCTCCTAGGGTGTCTCTGAGTCCACTCTATTTATTTCACTGGCAGAGAGCATGTTTTTTCATCCGTTTGTGTCACTGAACCAACTGTGAAAAGGGAGAGCACAAGATGGATTCTATTCCTTGTGAGTTATTAAAGCAAGTTTCAGCAACTATAAATCCTGATAATAGGTGTTAACCTCAGAAGCAGAGAGATACAACTCAGTCTGTTGAACTTGGTGGTGAAAAAGGTAAGAAAATCAGTTCTTCAATGAAAATCTGAAGAAATTTGTAGGAGTTCTGCGTTTGGGATTGGGGTCCCTGATGATTTCATGGCTGTGGCATTCTTGGTGTCTGGAAAAGTTTCTGTGCAAAGACATAGGATGCCTGGTTGCTATGGTAGTGCCCTCCATACTAGAGTCTTATCAGCTTTCACATTAATCTTAGGCACATAACTCCTGGGAATAAATGAACTGGCTTGATAACTGCAATATTTCACCGAGCTCAGGTGCTCTGGATCTGCCTAACAGTAATTTCAGACAATGGACTTTCTCGAGAACTACACAAAGCTCCTAACATTACATTTTGTAACTATACAATGTAACTGCACAATAAGCAACCTTACTGATACTCTAAACAATAATATGGTTATGGTACTAATGACCTAATGTAAACTATTGGTATAAATAAATGTGGCCGCTTGGACAAGGACCCACTCTGCCACCTTTCCTTCCTCTGCACCTTGTCTCTTTGTCTCCTCTTTATTATTATTCCTCACAGAAGTCCCTATTTAGATTTTGAACGTGGATTTTGATGTTCACAGTCAACCCTAATCAAAAGTGAACAGGGGCTGGGGTTGTGGCTCAGAGCTAGAGCGCTCTCCTAGCATGGGCAATGCGCTGTGTTCGATCTTCAGCACCACATAAAAATAGAATAAAGATATTGTGTCCAACTACAACTAAAAAAAATATTTAAGAAAAGTGAAGAATAAATCCTTTTGAAAAATGGTTGGGTGAAGTTTTACACTATTCCCTTTGGTCTTGTTCTTTAACATCTTATATGGTTGAGCTTAGAATGATCCAACGTGATTTAAATGATGTTGCACAGGAAAATTTTGTGGTTATTTAATGCAGATACGGCACACCACAGGAATGCCTTTCCTCCACCCAGGATCTGCATAGCATTGTCACCATCTCCCATCTCAGCTGCTGCAGAAGGCCAGCCAACAAGGCTGGATGCAGATTAGTCAAGGGTTTCCATTTGATTTTTGAGGAAAAGCTTCCTTTGCCAATTGGCCAATTTGCTCCTAAGCTGCAGGATATCTCCCTCCCTATCCAAACACATTTCCTTTAGCCTATTTCCACTATTCTCTCCCTCTCACCTCTTTCTACCTCTAAAAAGATGAGCACTTTTTTTTTCTTTTTTACTTCAAACAGGATATAGTTTTTCTCGGAGAAGTTGGATGATATACAGATCAATGGATCTCAAATAGATACTCTGGGATACTTGTCATAAAGCCCAAGGGACAGATGAGCAGTTTTGCTACCCACAGAGGGGAAAAAATCCTATAAGTCAAGAGCAACCAACCCCTCTCCCACTACTTTTAAGAAATCTGGTTGCTGGGCTGGGGTTGTGGCTCAGCAATACAGCGCTCACTTTGCATGTGCAAGACTTTGGTTCGATCCTCAGCACCACATAAAAATAAATAAGTGAAATAAAGGAATTGTGCCAATCACAACTAAAAAATAAATATTAAAATAAAAAAAAGAAATCTGGTTGCTTCTTTCTTTTCCTTTGTCAGACAATTCCATTATAAAAGAGACAGAAACATTCTTCCTTTGTGAATTCTGGTATTTACTTATTCATACTGTGTGTCATTCCTGGCCAACATTAATAATGGGCTGAATTCTTAGGGTTTGCTATATTTCCTGCACCCCAGAAAGGCTGCCTGTCAGATTGTTCTGAGGACCACTTGAGGCTAACTCAGGATATAGGAGAATAGCCTGTGATGTTGTTCCAAATTCTCTGTAGCACTATCCATCTTCCCACCCTGTAACTTGCCAGTACTTGTCACATTTTAGAAACAACTTTAATGTAAGTCAGAGTAGAATAAGGTTCCATGTTCATGGTTTTCTGTTTGTTTTATCTATCTTAATTCCTCTGGTAGATTACTGATTGTAAAGTGGATTAGTATGGTCTGTTGTCTCAATCTAACTCAGTTTAATAATCACTATGAAATCCTTGCTAAAGGTAGATATAAGGCTGCAGAGTTTATACAAAAAGTCAAGACTTACCTCACATTTTAAATGGGTAGATCATCCAAAATAACAAGAAATTTAACACAGGATAGAGTGAACAAGTGTCATAGGAAACAGAAAAATAATCCATTTACTACTACAGTGTTCTATGTATTGTACCAGAAATGGAATCCTGATGAGAAAAGAGATGAGGAAAAAAAATAACATGAAGAAGGAAAAGGGTTCTATCAAACACTCCTGACAAAAGATAAAAAGATAAGCCTAAGCCTTAATTCTAAGGTTTATGCTCTTCTAGCTATACTGGAATACTCTGAATAATATTATGCCAATCTGGTTTAGGGTATAAGTGCAGAGAAGCCCTTACTTTATCCCAGAAAAGAGTAGTGAAAAGCAAAGAATACTGGGACCTCACAGGCTGTTTGCTCTGGTCAGGCAAAGTTGAAGTCTGCATTTCAACAAAAATTCTTTTCTAGCTGGGAGAATGATCCTGTCTCTAAACAGACACAGAGGTGATTCATTTATTTCTTTTTAAAAAAAAATGTTTATTTTTTAGTTCTAGGTGGACACAATATCTTTATTTTAAATTTTTATGGTGCTGAGGATTGAAACCGATACCTCATGCATTCGAGATGAGCACTCTACCACTGAGCCACAATTCCAGCCCCTAATTCATTTATTTCTTCCTGACCCAGCAGCCCATTGATTCTTCAAACAACTCTGTTCAGCTTTCCTATAGCAAAGGAATCTCCTTCCATGTGATTTCCATCATATGGCTATCTCTGCCCTTCTCCGTGAAAGCCCCTCAGATGTTTGAAACAGATACAAAACCATCCTTCTTGTGGCCCAATTTATCCCTCTACACCTTGCTTTTATGTACCTATATACCACTGCCTCCTTCAATAGGTGACTCTTCACAATCCTTTTATTTTATTAGAATATAAAAATAATCAGTGACTATTGTAGAAAATCTAAAAATGTATAAACAACCCTAGAAGTGTGCGGTCCACCTGGAAAATTGAATGTGTGACATAGACAATATCAGGGGGACAAAAAGTAGTTGTTTGAATGAAACTGGGTGAAAATGACATTGAGCTGACTGATGATAGATGAACGGAGGAATAAGGTAAGCCTGGCCACAGAAGATGCTCCATGAAGAAAAGAGGTAGAAAAAGATACATGTTGTTTAGAGAACTGTGTGAGGTTAGTTTGGCAAATGGGTTACATGAAGGAGTGGTAAAGATGAAACTATAGATCTAGTGGGGCAGGAAGGACCTTACCAGCAAAGGCATTTATTTCTGTCCAAAAAGTTAATACATGTCATTATTGTGTTTAAGGAAAAGAATAGAATAAAATTTTTGTTGCTGCAATGTCATTCTGCTGGCAGAGTAGAAAAAGAATTGAAAGGAGCTGGGATCAAGAAGAAGTCATTGAGGAGGTTATCACAGAGAGAGACGTGGTGAAAGCCAGAATGGCAACATTTCCAGAATGGAAATGAAAGAAAAAGTACTCAGGAGATAGAGTCAGTATACCTGGTGTCTGATCAAATTTGAGGGGTGAAAATTTCTGGGAATCCAGTATCTGGGGCTATTTGAGTAACTGAAAGATACTCAGAGTGTTTAGAACAGAGGTTATTTCAGAAAAGAGTCAAGAAATAAGACTAGAGGTAGGACTGAGCCTGGTGCAGATCCATGAGAGAGGGGTAGAAGACTTAGAACTTCATTCCCAGGACAATGTGAAGGCTTTGAAGAGTGATCAGCCGAGTGCTCTAGATCAGGGCTCCATTACCAAAGAACTCATTCAGGCCACACAATTTAATCTCTTGGCCACAGTGTGAACAAGGAATTGTAAGAAGGGGTGAGATGAAGACAGAGATAAGTTAAGAGTATTGCAATTATCCACATGAGAGAACATAGTAACCTGGATGGAAGGGGTAACACTAGAGAGTGTTGTATTAGAAATATTCAGCATGAACTCCAAGAAGATTTAGTAAGTGATGTGATTATTATATTGTAACACAATATTAAACATCCAGTATACATACATTCTGGGCCTGCACTGTGTTCTGCAGTCTCTAGGGTTTGGTCAGATCACAGGAGGTAAGGTCATTTGAAAAGGAAGAGAGTTTCTACTTGAGTTAGGCATATCCCAGGATGGTGGGATATACAATTCAAAAGTTCAGGAGAGGTACTGAGCTAGAGATTTAGATTTGGGGATCATCTACATACGTGTGGCAATTGAGACATTCAAAGTAGATGAGGTTGCAGGGAAGATGTCTATAGGCTGAGAGGGGAAAAAGATCTAGAGCCAAACACTGAAAAACAGAAATTAGTGACTTTTCTTATTGAACTTAAACCTACAGCTGACACCTATCGTTTCTAAGTACTCACCTCCTAAAGATGATTGTCAGTAATTTTTTTCCAAATATTCTCACTAGGCCTTACTAAGAATTTCAAATTTGTTCCTACAACAATCATCCTGAAGTGGATCTACCATGAAACTAATAAAGCTTCAAATGTAGGGATCCTCACTTGCACTGGCCTCTTCTGAAGTATTTGGTGGGGACTTAATAATGTATTCACAAGTCTAAGTTTTTATAAAGTTTGCAAAAGTAAAATACAGGCATGTCTCTGTACTAGTGCATGTTTGGTTCCAAATCACTGCATAAAACAAATAAAGCAATAAGTTCAATCACATGATATTTTAGTTTCCCAGTGCAAATCAAACTTAGGTTTACACTATATTGTACTCTGATAACTGTGCAATGGCATTGAGTCTGGAAAAAATGCACATATCTTAAATTGGAAATACTTTATTGTTAATTTTAAAAAAGGCTAATGATCATCTGGACCTTCAGTGAGTCCTAGTCTTTATTACCTGAGTTCAAAGCTTCTGAAAGAGTCAGAGCATAAGAAGAACTGTCAGAAATTACAAGGAAGCTTGTGGAAATTGAATTTGAACTCACAACTGGAGGAATCTTTCTGGTTCTGATCTAGCTTTTTGCTGATTGTGTCATCATCTTTCCTCCTTAGCTAGAAGTTTCTCAAAAAGGCTTTCTAGATGCCATTCATTTCGGCTTGACCCAACCCCAAGATCTCTCCTACAGCACAGTTGACCCCTCCCTCAAAAACAAGCTTCACTCAGGGTCAGGAGTTGAAGGGTAAACAAATACTACATAAATTTTTTTCATTTTTAAAATATGCTCATATTTTTGTGGGTTTTTCATGGTTAATGCCAGTTATTGCACTTGTCATGCAATTTAATCTCTTGGTTATTTTTGCCTCCCTTCATTGAAGATAAATATTAAGTTTAATAAATAAATCTGTGAAAAAAAATATATAATTTTTTCAGCTAAAATACAAGATGTAACTGAAAAGATATGTCTTAGTAAATTGTATTTCTGCTCTTCCTGACAAAGGCCTGAAGTGCTCTATGAAATGGCTTGCCATTCACTTAACTCAGAGAACCCCACAAAATCAAGCAAATCAAAAGGTTAAACTCTTCATGTTCAATTGTTTTTAAAGAATGATATTCCTAATACAAGTTCTTACACACAACAGACACACAGTACTTTTTTTCCCTTTTATTGTGGCACTAAGAATTGAACCCAGCAGTGGTCTATCACTGAACTACATCCATAGATCATTTGCATTTATTTATTTTGAGACAGGGTCTTGTTCAATTGCTAAATCTGGCCTTAAACCTGCTTTTCTCCTGTCTTGGCCTTCTTAATAGCTGGGATTACAGGCATGCACCTCTGTGTTTGGACGATACTCAGTTCATTTTAAAATTTGATCTTTATTATGATCATCATCCAAGGTTCAGCAGTAGGGCACTTGCCTAGGCTGAGCAAGACATTGTTTTCAATCTTCAGCAGTGATGATGATGATTATGATGATGATGATAAATTAAATAATCAACAAATTCTAGGACTTGGGTAGGGACTATATAAGAAGAATTATATTCATGTAGTCTCAGAAGGAAGATCTATAGTGTCAGAAAGTAATGTAATGCTGGGTTTGATGGACATGCCTGTAATCCCAGGTACTCAAGAGGCTGAGACAGGAGGACTGCAAATTGAAGGCCAGCCTGGAAAATTTAGCAAGTCACTGTTTCAGAATAAAAAGGACTGGGGAATAGATTGCTGGCAAAGCACTTGTTTAGTATGACTGAGGGCCCAGCCTAAGCTTCATCTCCTTTGTGTATAAATTTCATCCTCAGACACTTCTCATGTGAAGCATTAGGGCACTGGGACCCAGATCCCTCTTTTAACAGTAACTACACATTGTTTGGCACTTGATTCATGATTATCAGTCTTGTCTGCCCAGTTACATAGAATAAGCTCCCCAAGAATAAAAACCATGATGGGTATTCTGGTATTTCCCTGTTGGGCCTACCTGGCAGGTCCACAGTAAGTGCTGCACCAGAACAAGCTAGCTAATGATTTTCAAAGGACTCAAATATCTATTGTTTGTCCAGAACCTCTTGAATTCAATAGATGACAACTTGCCAATGACACAGCTTGGATCACCATCATCTCCCTAGAAAATTGTGGTTCATTAACCTTATTGGAGCCAGGCCTAGATTATAAACACTGTTGTTATATAGTTATAAATAAACTAGAAATACTGGGCAGGGGGAACCAACAGAATTTTAAAGAACTGAGATTCTGACATTAAAGCCATAGATTGTAAATATGATGACATGACCGGAAAACTTACCAACCAAAAAAGTATTTATGATGACAAATGTGTAAATATATATTTTGTTCATTTTATTACATTTTTTTATTCTGAGGGTTGCATGTTAGGCCAGTGCTCTACCACTGAGCTATACTCTCTGCCCATGTGATTATATTTAGATCTATGGACATCAATTGTTGCTTGGGACTGCAGGAAGGCTATTCCCTGGTACAGAATTTTCATAGAGATTGTACTTAAAAGTTTATTCTATATACAGAATATCACTAATAATTCACTTTTAAAAATATTACATATGAATGGCAGTTATTTCACGAGTATAAAAACATGACTGGAATAAAATGAAAAATCATGGGAACAAAGCAGTTTGGGAAAGAAAAGCAACTTCTAAATGAATGAGATGCCAGCTTCCTCTGGGACAGACCAGCCAGTCTGGTTTCCTGGCTTTGTGCCCCAGCCAGGCTTCTGCTCTTCCCAGCAGCTCAAGGGCTTCACACTGCCACTCTAAATATAGTGCACCTTTTTCTCTGTGAGCCAATTTTTTGTTGTTGTTGTTTTGTTTTGTTGTGGTGTTTGTGGGGGTGGGGTTGGGTTTTGTTGTTGTTGTTGTTTGTTTTGCAGTTTTAGATGCCATCAGAGGGCATGAGTGGCTCTGATATTGGCTATAGGCTGTAAAAGAAATATATGGGCTGTGCTCTGCCTGTAATGTGAGCAATAATTATATTGGGGAAGACCATTCACATACATTCTTCTTCCTACCAAAAAATTCTGCAGAGGTTCAAATAAGCCAGTTCTAGAAAATCATTTTAATTCCTGTCAGACTTTGTTTCTTGCTATCATTTGAATGTCTATTCTCTCTAAAATTCATATTGGAATCTAATTGTCATTGTAACTATATTAAAAAGTGAGACATTTGAGAAATGATTGGGTCCTCAGGGCTCTGCCCTCATGGGTGGGGCTAGTGCTATTATAGAAGGGTGAATTTAACCCTTTTGTCTCTCTGCCATTCTATCTTAAGTCATCTAAGGACCTAATAAGGGCACCACTTGGGAATCAGAATTGCCAAACTCACCAACACCTTGATGTTGGACTTCCCAGACTCCAGAGCAGTGAGCCAGTAAGTTTCTATTCTTGACAAATTCCCCAATCTGTGGTGTTCTGTTAAAGGAGCACAAATGGACAGAGATATATTTCTTTAATCATTTGTGTGAAACATTAACTTAAAAATTAAATCATGTATATGCATGAACAAGAGAATAAACATTAGGATTATTTTAAAATTCATATTCCTTAAACTGAGGGCAGAGATCACTGGGCAGTAGCAAGGTTTGAAAACAATTTCTGGATATCAACAGGGCACAGAAAGGTGAGTTCTTTTCTGACCTCTCTGGGCAGAAACATATAAGAAGGGAGCTGCAAGTAAGAAAGATAACCCTTAAAAACATACCACCAGGCCTGGGGATGTGGCTCAGTTGTAGAGGACTTGGTCAGTATGTGCAAGGCCCTTAGATTTGATCCCCAGCACCCTCCACCCCCACCCCCACACGCAGCAGATCACTTTACCACAAAGAAAATTACTCCAAAAAAGAAAAGAAAGTTACTCAACCTCTGTAATTCAACTCTATCCTTGAGAAGAAACGACCCACCTGTGAGACCTATTATTCAATGCCCTAGTTCCTAAGAGTTACTATTAGTTCTTTTTGTTGTTGTTGTTCTTTTCAGATATACATGACAGTAGAGTATATTTGGACATATTATACATATATGGAGTATGATTTATTCTAATTAGGATACTATTTTTGTGGTTGTACATGACATGGAGTTTCACTGGTGGTGTATGAACATAAGAACATTATGTCCGATTCATTCTACTGTCTTTCCTATTCCCAATCCCCCTCCCTTCCCTTCATTCCCCTTTGTCTAATTCAATGAATTTCTATTATTCTTTTCCCAACCCTCCCTTGTTATGTATTAGCACCCACATATCAGAGAGAACATTCTGTCTTTGGTTTTGGGGGGACTAGCTTAGCACAATATTCTCCAGTGCCATCCATTTACTGGAAAAATGCCAAAATTTTATTCTTTTGTAGGCTAAGTAATATTCCATCATGTACACATACCACATTTTCTTTATCCATTCATCTGTTGAAGGGCACTTCAGTTGGTTCCATAGCTTGGCTATTGTGAATAGAGTTGTTATAAACATTGATATGCCACGTCATTGTAGTATACTGGTTTTAAGTCCTTTGAGTATATGCCAAGCAGTGGGATAACTTGGTCAAATGGTGATTCCATTCCAAGTTTCTGAGGAATCTCCATTCTGTTTTCCAGAATGGTTGCATCAATTTGCAGTCCCACCAGCAATGTGTGACTGAACATTTTTCCCAAATCCTTGCCAACATTTATTTTTACTTGTATTCATGATAATTGCCATTCTGATTGGCATGAAATGGAACTTTGTGTGATTTTAATTTGCATCTCTCTCATTGCTAGAGAAATGAAACATTTTTTCATATATTTGTTGACTGATCGTATTTCTTCTTATGGGATATGCCTGTTCAGTTCCTTTGCCTATTTATTGATTGGGTTATTTGTTTGTTTGTGTTGGTGTTAAGTTTTTTGCGATTTGTATAACCTGGAGATTAATGCTCTATCTGAGGTGAAGGTGGAATAGATTTTTCTCCCCTTCTGTTGGCAAAGATTTTCTGCCATTTTGTAGGCTCTCTCTTCATATTCTTGGTTGTTTCTTTTGTTGTGAAGAAGCTTTTTAGTTTGAGACCATCCGATTTATTGATTATTGATTTTTAACTCTTGTACTTTGGGAGTCTTATTGAGGAAGCTGGTTCTTAAGCTGACGTGATGGATGGAGACTTGGGCCTACTTTTTCTTCTAGTAGTCGCAGGATTGCTGGTCTAATGCCTAGGTCCTTGGTCCACTTTGAGTTGATTTTTGTGCAGGGTGAGAGATAGGGGCTCAATTTCATTCTACTACATGTGGATTTCCAGTTTTCCCAGCACCATTTGTTGAAGAGGCTATTTTTCTCTAATGCATGTTTATGGCAACTTTGTCTAGGATGAGATAACTGTATTTATATGGGTTTGTCTCTGTGTCTTCTATTCTGTTCCATTGGTATTCATGTCTGGTTTTGTGCCAACACCATGCCATTTTTGTTACTATAGCTCTGTATTATAATTTAAGGTCTGGTATTGTGATTTATCCTGCTTTACTTTTCTTGCTAAGGATTGCTTTGGCTATTCTAGGCACCTTATTTTTCCAAATGAATTTCATGACTGCCTTTTCTATCTCTATGAAGAACATCACTGGAATTTTAATAGGAATTGCATTAAATCATTGTAGCACTTTTGGTAGTATGATCATTTTGACAATATTAATTCTGCCTATCCGAGAACATGGGAGATCATTCCATTTTTTTGAGGTCTTCTTCAATTTTTCCTTAGTGTTCTGTAGTTTTCATTGTAGTGGTCTTTCATCTCTTTTGTTACATTAATTCCCAATTTTTTTGTTTGTTTTTGAGGCTGATTCATCATTGGTGTATAGGAACACAATTGATTAATGGGTGCTAACTTTATATCCTGCTACTTTGTTAAATTCATTTATGAGTTCTAGAAGCTTTCTGATGGAGTTTTTTTGGGTCTTCTAAATATAGAATCATGTCATCAGTAAATCGGTATAGTTTGAGTTCTTCTTTTCCTGTTCATAACCATTTAATTTTTTCTTTTGTCTAATTGCTCTAGCTAGGGTTTCAAGGACTATGTTGAATAGGAATGGTGAAAGAGGGCATACCTGTCTTGTTCCAGTTT
The DNA here is from genome assembly GCF_021218885.2 of Marmota monax. Lineage (NCBI taxonomy): Eukaryota > Metazoa > Chordata > Mammalia > Rodentia > Sciuridae > Marmota > Marmota monax. The sequence goes on along the minus strand of NW_026693082.1, from coordinate 20,417,365 downwards.
TTAGAGTAAATGCTTTCAATTCTTCTCTATTTATAATAATGTTGGCCTCGGGTTTAGTATATATAGCTTTTACAATGTTAAGGATTGTTCCTACTATCCCTAGTTTTTCTACTGTTTTGAGCATAAAAGGATGCTGAATTTTGTCAAATGCTTTTTCTGCATATATGGAGATATCATGTGATTCTCATCTTTAAGTCTTTGATGTGATAAATTACATTTATTAATTTCCTATGTTGAACCAACATTGCATCCCTGGGTGAACCCCACTTGATCATGGTGCAGTATATTTTTGATATGTTTTTATGTGATTTGCCAGGATTTTATTAAGAATTTTTTGCATCTAGTTTATCAGGGATTTTCATTGAAGTTTTCTTCAATGAATGTATGCCATAAACCTGCATTAGAGAAAAATAGCTCTTCAATAAATGGTGCTGGGAAAGCTGGAAATCCACATGTAGTAGAATGAAATTGAGCCCCTATCTCTCACCCTGCACAAAAATCAACTCAAAGTGGATCAAGGAATAGGCATTAGACCAGCAATCCTGTGACTACTAGAAGAAAAAATAGTCCCAAGTCTCTATCATGTCAGCTTAGGAACCAACTTCCTCAATAAGACTCCCAACCTTTCTGGTTTTGGTATCAATACTAGCTTCATAGAATGAGTTTAAAAGGATTTCCTCCCTTTCTAATTCATGGAATAATTATATGAGGAGGATTGATATTAGTTCTTTGAAGTTCTGGTAGACTCAGCTGATAATCTACCTGGTCTTGGGCTTTTCTTTGTTGGTAGGCTTTTGTTGGCATCTTCAATTTCTTTGCTTGAAATTTATCTGTTTAAATTCTATACCTTCCTGATTTAATTTGGATAGGTCAAATATCTCTAGGAATTTGTCAATGTCTTCATGATTTTCTATTTTATTGGAGTATAAATTTTCAAAGTAGTTTCTGATTATAGTCTGTATTTCAGTAGTGTTTGTGGTGATATTTTCTTTTTCATCACAAATTTTAGTAATTTGAGTTTTCTATCTCTTTTTATTCATCAGCTTGGCTAAGGGTTCATCAATTTAATTTATTTTTTTCAAAGAACCAACTTTTTCTCTTGTCAATTTTTTGAAATTTTTGTTTCAATTTTGTTAATTTCAGCTCTGATTTTAATTATTTCCTGTATTCTCCTGCTTTTGGTGTTGATTTGTTCTTCTTTTTCTAGGGCTTTGAGATATGAAGTTAGGTTGTTTATTTGATAACTCTCTATTCTTTTAAAGAATACGCTCAGTGCAGTAAACTTTCCTTTTAGAACAACCTTCATTGTGTCCCAGAGATTTTTATAAGTTGTATTGTTATTCTCATTTACCTTGAAGTATTTTTTTATTTCATCCCTGATTTCTTCAGCTATTGATTGGTCATTTAATATTGTATTATTTAATTTCCAGGTATTAGAGTAGTTTCTATTTCTTACTTCATCATTGATTTCTAATTTCATTATGCTCTGATAAAATGCAAGGCATTATCTCTCTCTCTTTTTTTTTTTTTTTTTTTTTGTATTTCTAAGAGTTGTTTTGTGCCCCAAGATATGATATATTTCAGACAAGGATCCATGTACTGCTGAGAAGAAAGTGTATTCAGTCATTGATGGATGGAATATTCTATATATGTCTATTAGGTCTAAATTATTAATTGTATTTTTAGTTCTATATCTTCTTTATTTAGTTTTGTTTAGAAGGTCTATTAAGTTTGTGAGAGAGGTAGGTTAAAGTCACCCATTATTATTGTGTTGTGATCTATTTCTTGAAATTGAGAAGGGTTTGTTTAATGTATGTAGGTGCTCCATTGTTTAAGGCATAAATATTTGAGTGTTATGTCTTGTTGATGTATAGATCCCTTATGTAATATGAAATGGCCTTCTTCATACCTTCTGATTAACTTGGGGTTGAAATCCACTTTATCTGATATGATGATAGGATTTCCTACTTGTTCATAAGATTCACTTTTTTTACCTTTAGTCTGTGGATATCTTTGCCTATGTACTTCATAAAGTACAATGGTATTATTTTTATATTATGATTAGAATATGAGGTTTTGAAAGAATAAGTCATTTGTCAAAGATCACATAACATGTTTAACAGGAATTTGAAGCCATGTATAATGACTTCAAATTTCATGTCCCTAAACAATGTACTATATTGTTTATGAATAAAATTATATTTGTAAGCATAATGATAATAAGGTTTATTTCTGAAGCCATCATGATGTGTTGATTGTACATATAATGCACCAAATAAGTTCAGCATTGTAAAAATTCTAGAGCCATTGAATATGAATCTATTCTTTGCATTTGACATCTCAATTTATAATAGGTATATAACTGAGCAAATTTAATTTCCTTATACTCAATAAATTTTGCTAAGATTCCCTTTTTATTTACTCAACAATATGCATTGGGGATATGGTAAATACAAAATAACGATCTTAAAACTTGGAGTAATGATCTTAATGCATAAAATCAATAAATAATGATCTTAAAGAATAAAATCAATAAAAATATATCCAACATAAATAAATAATAGTATAAATCAAATGGACCTAATAGATATCTATAGACTATCATCACCAAATAGGAATTTACCTTCTTCTCAGCATATACCATATTCTAGGTCACGATGTAAGCCTTAGCAAATAAAAAAAATTCAGTATAATCCCATGCATGCTATCAGACCACAATGGATTAAAACTAGAAATCAACAGCAAAAAAAATAATAGAAACCATGTGAACATAAGGAGATTAAACAATGTTCTTTTTAGTGAAGAATGGGTTAAAGAAGAAATGAGAGAAGAATTCAAGAAATTCATAGAGACAAATGGAAACAAAGGTACAACATATCAAAATCTTTTGGAAAGTATGAAAGCAGTACTAAGAGAATAATTTATTGCATTGAGTGCTTACAGTGGAAAAAAAATCCCCCAATAAATAAACTTATGCTCCACTTCAAGCCCTTAGAAAAAGAACAAACTAACCACCGCCCAAGTCAGTAAAGATAGGAAATAATAAAAATTGGAGCCAAAATTAATGATTGAGTGCAAAACAAGCAATACATAGAATCGCTGCAGCAAAGACTTGTTTCTTTGAAAAGATAAGTAGGATTGATAAGCTCCTAGCCAAGCTCACCAAAAGAGAGAGAGAAGACCCAAATCAACATATTGCAGATGAAAAAGGAGATATCACCAAAGACACTTCTAAAATCCAGAGGATCATTGGAAACTATTTCGAAAATTTATATTCTAATAAACTGCAAGATCTAGAAGACACTGACAAACTTCTAGACAAATATGACCTGCTCAAATTGAACCAGGAAGATATAGAAAACCTAAATAGACCAATATGGACTAATGAAATTGAAATAGCAATGAAAAGCCTACTAACAAAGAAAAGCCTAGAACCAGATGGATTTTCAACTGATTTCTACCATACCTTTAAAGAAGAACCAATACCAGTCTTCAATTATTCCATGAAATTGAAAGTGAAGTAAAACTCCCAACTACATTCTACAAAGCAAATATAACCCTGATACCAAAACCAGACAAGACACATCTAAGAAAGAAAACTACAGACCAACCTCTCTATGTTCATCATCAACCTCTCTATGAAAAAATGGTCTTTATTCCAGGGTTTCAACGTTGGTTCAACAAATGGAAATCAATAAATGTAATTCACCTTAAAATTAATAACAAGAGCCATATGATTAGCTCAATAGATGCAGAAAAAGCCTTTAATAAAATACAACAACGATTCATGTTAAAAATGTTGGAGAAAATAGGGATAAGAGGAACTTACCTCAACATTATAAAGGCTATATACAGCAAACCCAAAACTAATATAATACTAAATGGAGAAAAAAATGAAAGCTTTTCCTCTAAAATCAGGAACAAGTTAAAGATGTCCATTTTCACCACTTCTATTCAATATATTTCTCAAAATTCTAGCCAAAGTAATCAGGAAAAGAAAAGAAATTTAAGGAATACAAAGAGGAAAAGAAGTCAAACTATCACTGTTTGCTAATGATATACTGTATCTAGAAGACCCCCAAAAATTCACCAGAAGATTCCTAGAGCTGATAAATGAATTTAGTAAAGTAGCAGGATTCAAAATCAATGCTCATAAATCAATAGCTTTCCTATAATCCAACAGCATTTAAGTTGAGAAAGAAATCAGGAAAACCATCCCCTTCACAATATTCTCAAAAACAAACAAAACAAAAACAAACCCCCTGGGAATTAATCTAACCATGGAAGTGAAAGAGTTCTACAATGAGAACTATAGAATACTGAAGAAATAAATTGAAGAAGACCTTAGAGAATGGAAATATCTTCTATGTTCTTTGATAGGCAGAATTAATATTGTCAAAATGATCATACTACCTAAAGCAATACACAGATTGAATGCAATTACCTTCCAAATGCCAATGACAAACACCGTGACATTCTTCACAGAACAGTCCTTAAATTAATTTGTAAGAATAAGAGACCCAGAATAGTCAAATCAATTCTGAATAGGAAAAGTGATGCAGGAGGCACTATTATACCCAATCTCAAATTATACTATAGAGTTATAGAAGCAAAACCAGAATTGTATTGGCATCAAATTAGACACAAATACCAATGGAACAAAATGGAAGGCACAGAGACAAACCAAATTTAGATAGCCATTCGATACTTGACAATGGTTCCTAAAATATACATTGGAGAAAAGACAGCCTGTTTAATAAATGATGCTGGGCAAACTGGATATCCATGTGTAGAAGAATGAATTTAGATCCCTTATTGTCGGGAGCTGCCACATAGACCTTAGCTTTGAGTGGTGAGAATGTGGAGATGTGGCAAGCCAGCCATGGTCTGTGTGTGTGTGAACAATGAACATTGAGCACACAGGGTGGACTGAATCAATGTTGCCTCTCTGTTTGGGCAGGTGACATATGCATCTTTTCACTCACTCTGCCTAAGATCCCCACACAGCACACGAGATGGGCATGGCCTTCCTAGATGTCAGTCAACCTGCTAACAGCAAGACATCACCAAGCTAGGCACCACCTTCTGAAACCTGACTCCTTGCCTCATTTGAATGTCTTCTCCCCAATAAAAGGGTTCAGCACATGCTTCTTACTCTTTTTCTTGCCTGCCTTGTCCCCCTTGTGGGAGATGCGGCTAAGGAGCAGTCACTGAACCCAAAGAAAAGGTACTTTCTGTGTCTGTGTCTTTATTTAATCCCCAAATTCACTTGCAGTGACCCTGACTGGATTAATCGTGTGATGTGACACCTTATCTTTCACCCTGCACTAAATTCAAATCAAAATGAATCAAAGTCTTAGGAATTTGAAATTTCTAAAAGAAAACATAGGGTCAACACTCTATCATATAGGTGTAGGAACTGACTTCCTCACAAGGCCCCCTAAAGCTCAAGAGATAAAACCAAGATTCAATAAGTGGGATGCCATCAAATTAAAAAACTTCTGCACAGCAAACAAAATGATTAAAGGTGAAGAGAGACCTTTGGAATGGGGAAAAAAATCTTTGCCAGCTGACAGAGGATTATTATCCAGAATACATAAAAAACTCAAAGTACTCAATGCCAAAAAAAAAAAAAAAAAACCAAATAACCCAATCAATAAATGGACAAAAGAGCTAAACAGAAATTTCTTAAAAGAAGAAACACAAGGACTGGGGTTGTGGCTCAGCAGGCTGGGGTTGTGGCTCAGTGGCAGAGTGCTTGCCTAGCACGTGTAGTACCCTGGGTTCAATCCTCAGCACCACATAAGAATAAATAAGTAAATAAAATAAAGGTATTGTATCCTATCAAAACTAAAAAATAAAATATTAATAAAAAAAAGAAACACAAATGGTCAACATATGAAAAAAAATGTTCAACGTCTTTAGCAAGCAGGGAAATGCCAATCAAAATTACACTAAGATTTCATCACACTCCAGTCAGAAAGGCAATTATCAAGGACACATATAGCAATAAATGCTGGCAAGGATTCAGGAAAAAAGGTTCTGTTCATACAATTTTGGTGGGACTGCAGACAAGTACAAAGCAGTGTGGAGATTCTGCCAAAAAAAAAAAAAATAGTAATGGAACTACCATATGATCTAGCTACCTAGCTCCTCAGTGTTTATCCAAAAAAAAAAACCCCTAAAATCAGCATACTATAGCACTACACCCACTACAATGTTTATAGCAGCATAATCATAACAGCTGAATTATGGAATCAACCCAAATGCTCATAAACAGATGAATGGATCAAGAAAATGTGGTATGTATAAACAATGGAGTTGTATTCAGCCATAAGAAGAATGAAATAAGGTCATTTGATGATAAATGGATGGAAATGGAGAAAATCATGTTAACTGAAATAAGCCTGACTCGGAAAATCAGTGGTTCATAGGTTTTCTTTCATATGTATAAGCTGAAGCCAAATAAGGGAATGAAGACAGTTGGGGAGGGGATCAGATATCAGAAAGATATAGGGAAGGTAGAAGAAATAGGATGAGAGGGAGCTAGGAATGAAGGGTAAGGGAAAGAAACATGGAGTGAACCTCATAGAATCACATTATATACATATAAATGTACCAAGGGGAATATCTCCTTTATGTTTATGTGGAAAGTACCCATCAAACATAAATAAAAATAAATAAAGGAGTGAAATAAAGATCAGTAGAAGGAGAAAATGAAGAGAAAGGAGGCTAGGAAAGGGGAAGAGGATAGGGAATCAAAGTCAAATTCTCATATGTATAATTTTGTCAAAAGGAACCCAAATACTATATATAAGCATCATGCTCTAAAAATAAATAACCAAAGATCTCCCCCCTCAAAAAAAAAAAAAAACCCAGACCAATACTGAAATAGACACTGTGGCTGTGAAAATCTATTCCCTGCACAAGAAGGCTGGTAAGAGAGCTGTAATCATAAATAAGCACATGAGAGCACTGTTGAAGGGAAATACGAGGTAAAATACATTGTGTACAGTTATGTCATTTAAATCCACTATAACCAAAATATCATTTCAGCATGTAAACAATGTAAAATATTTTATTAGTGAGAAGTTACACATTTTTCCCCTAAGTATTTGAAATCCAGATGTGTTTTATACTTATAGCACATCACATTTCAGATTAGATATATCTCAAGCATTCAAGCCACATTTGGCCACCATATTGTACTGTGCAGATGTAACAAGTAACCCTTGTTCATAAACTAGCAAAGGTGAAGGACAATCTGAGGAAGGTATCATGTAGAAACTGCCATAGTTAATGTTATGTATCCTAATCACAATGACAGTAATCATCAAGAAGGCAATGCAGTTGTAAACACCTAAATAAAAATGGGATGATTTGGAATGAGGATCAAGCATATGGGCTAATGTCCCCAGGACAGGACTTTTGGAAAGACTTATCTGTCTCAGATATGGGAAAATGTTTACAGAGGCAGCCAAACCAGTCAGGAAATGCTTACCTCTGTGATGCTCTAGGCTGTTTCATAATAGACAAGAAAACAGCAGGCATTGGGCCAGAAACTACAACATGCCATGATAATCACAGGAATTGTCAGCAGATTATAAAGCACCATTTAGATCTGATTCACAAGGTCAATCAATGATTAATGAATACCAAAGAGCTGGCTCTGTCCTAATACACCTCAGGATTAAGTAAAGCTTGTACCCAGCATTTCCCCTTCACTTCCCACCCTCCTGGATGCCTTAGCCAGTGTCTGTCCTTTTGAATCAAATCATGTAGCTCCTCCAGCCATTCAAGATGACTCCTGGTGATCTCCTTCAAGTGCACTACCTACTTTCTCTGACAAACCCTCTGTCTCTTAAATTATAGTCTGTGAAGTGTAGACTACGAGCATTTTCTGATTTCATGGTATTAACCAGCATCCTGTGACTCTGAAGACCCATCATAGGCAATATCCTCTGATTTTGTTAATGTAAAAATGTGTAGTTTAAGATTGGATTGAGTCTGTATTACTACTCTTCAATATCTATAACACAGAATTACTATCTACTTGTATAAAATTACTCTCATTCAATGATTTACAAAATGAAGCAAAGAGAAACAAAAAATTTTGACTTATATTATGAGAAGTAATCAAATTACTAGTGATAGCAATTAAAATTCCTTTAATGAAGGCTATTACCAGGCTAGAGAAGTGTGACAAAATTTGGAAGGTCTAAGGATATAACTTTCAGAATGTCAAGGAATAACTCTAGGTAATATAACTGGCTTGTTTTAAACTGGGACCAATGCCAGGTTCCACGTGCATTCTGTGTGAGGACCATCATTACCTAATCAAATGTCTGGGACCATACTACATCAATGTGATGAGCAACTATCTGCAGTGAATTAGTCCCAATAGAAGAGAGAATGTGAACAAAGGATCTGGCTTCAGAAGGAAAGTCCCCTTATGAGTGTAACTTCAAAGCAACATCTGGGAATTAAACCAATCAAAATGAAGTCTGCTGTAATTACCTTTAAATTTAAATAGATGAACTACCCATCCTTATTTTTAATTTCTTCAACCTAATCATCTACAATATTCTCCCATTTAATAAAACTTTCAGTCCAATTGATGTTATAAGAAATTCATTTGGATATATTATTAGATTTATTTATATATATCAGGGATTAAACATCAAAAGAAGGTCCATTCAATTCCAAGTGTCTCATGTTGCGAGATAGTTTGTTTCATACACAGTTGGAATCCAATTCGATATTTCTATTATGTACTATAAAGGACATGAGAAAAATACATCTCTTTAATGCAAGTAAAATCCTATATTACAAATCTGTAACTCATGTGAGAATTGATGATGGACAGATACTAATTAGCTATGTGCATATCTGTGTATTCATCAGTATGACATTTGTATTGGAAAACACCAAAATATAGATAGTTGGTAAATATTCATTTAACCAAAATCTGCTGTAATATGTGTGTGTGGGAGTGTGTGTGTGGGGGAGAAACATTGGAGATTAAAATCAAGGGTCCTCAACCACAGAGCTACATCCCAAGTCCTTTTATTATTATTAATATTGTTTAATTTTAGTCTGAGACAGGGGCTCATTATTTTGCTGAGGCTGCCTTTCAACTTGTGATACTCCTGCCTGTGCTTGACAAGTCATTTGGGATTACAGGCAACATGAGCCACCATGCCAGGCCAAGATCTGCCTCTTAAAATTCTGAATAGGAGCTATCAAACTAATCTTTTTTAATTGCTTTTAGGAAAACTTCTATGATCAAGTATCACTTCATATTAGGACTCTCAATGTAGGTTAAAAGGCAAGGAAGTAATCAAGAAAAGGAAGAGAAAGACAGAGGGAGGATTGCAGGAAGGGAGCAAAATCAAGATTAGAATCACAATGTTCAAACACCTTTGAATGTTAAAAAGAAGATTAGTCTCTGAAATTCAGTTATTACTTGCACAGGACGAAATCAAAAGTGTATAAAACATCTCATTTGTTTTAGCAAGCAAATATAGCCAGTCACCTCAAAGAGCAATGCAGACAAGTCATATCTCAGGTTTACCTCCTGGCCAAAAAGCAGCATAGCTCTATCAAATATGTTTCCCAAACTATGACCTTCCCATCCTTAGTTGTTTAAGGTCCATTAAAGATGTTACCTATCTTCTCAGATGTGCTTATAGAAAGGAAAAGACAATTGCACCATGCTTTATCAGAGCTGGATTAAATTGACCAAACTATAATAGCAATGCTACCCAATTAAATTCTCTAAGGATGGGAACCATTTCTTAGAGATAGATTAAGCACTCAATAGTTTTAAATGAAATTGAATTTTGTTTGTTTGTTTGTTTTTGTTTTTCCTCTGTAAGGAAAGGGCCATCCAAGAGAAGTTAAGGACACTTGGAATTACCATCTAGGTGTGCTGACACCCAGGCCTAGGCCCTTACTTCATAATGTAGAAAAGGTCACAGTAGGAACATTTCTCCCAGGCAGCATTACTGAGCCTGTCTCACCTTAATGCTGAAAGCATCAGTGCTGATTTCAGAACTGGTGAACATACTGAGTCATGAGTATGGAGTCCCTGACCTGCATCACACTTTGGAAACTTAGTAACTGCTGCTCAAAGTGTGTGACTTCATTACCACTAAAAATCAAGTGTTCATTAACAAATTCAATCAGTCTTTTTTAAAGGGCTCACTGCATGCTGGATTCTACACTAGATAGAAAAAATATAAAAGTGAATAAAATATGTTCTGTGCCCCTGAAAGCATCACAGATGTGTGAATAAAACAAATGTGAAGGCTTTATTTTATTTATTTTTGTGTGGTGCTAAGGATTGAAGCCAGTGCCTCATGCGTGCTAAGCAAGCCTTCTGCCACTGAGCTACATCTGCCACTGAGCTATGGTGGGGCTGCAGCTCAGTGGCAAAGCACTTGTCTAGCAAGCCTGAGGCACTGGGTTCAATCCTCAGCACCACATAAAAATAAACAAATAAAATGAAGTCATTCTGTCTACCTACAACTACAAAAAAAAATTAAAAACAAACAATAAAAATCAAATGTGAAGCAAAATCATTTCCACAACACAATAAGTGCTCTAATCGTGGTGCTATGGGAAGAGAAAGTATAATCTATCTATCTCTCTCTCTCTCTCTCTCTCTCTCTCTCTCTCTCTCTCTCTCCTATAATCGTAAAGACATTGATGTTTGAACAGTCTTGAAGGTTAAGTCATAGAAAAGAAAGAGGTTTCTAAGGAGAGAATTGATAGACCCAACCTGATCTTTTCTTAAAATTGGGAGCCATCTCGCCACAAAGCCATGAAAAGATAATTCCAGCTTTACTATAAATTACTGCAAATTCTGAACCTGCTTGGAATGCCTGCCCGTGCCTTGAACTCACCCATGCCTGGCTCTCTGACCAGATAGCAGCCCTCTCTGAAACTTGAGTGACGCCTCACAAATCTTGGCCTTCCCTGGCCAGATAACAACCTTCTCTGAGGCTATAATGACCTTCCTAAATTCTGATGTCAGGGCCAGCAAAAATGTAAACTACCATTAGTATTATGCTCCTCAGAGTTCTGTTATCTGTAACCCCCCCTTTGTGTAACTTTCTGGGCTATAAAGCTGGGCTGCAGGAAAGATGGGGCTGCTGTCTTGTTCCCGCGGTTTGGGGTGGGAGAGGCAGCCCGGCTGGTTGAAATAATAAGCTTGCTTTAATTTGATTTTAATTGGAGTCAGTGGTCTTTTCTTGCGTCCTGGTCTAACAGAATACACACAGAGACACTAACCATAAAAGAGAGAGATAGATAGCCTGTGCTGAACACACAGGTAGCTGAATCAGAAGTAAAACCAACCAAAGAGGAAATGGTGTGATCTTGAAAACCTTATATACAATGCCAAAGGCAACAGGAAGATGCCAAATAAGTAGGCACACGTGGTAGGTAGGTAAGGTAATCACCCTGTCCACCAAAAGATGTGTACAACCTAAACCCAGAACCTATAAATATATTACTTCACATAGTAAAGCAGAAAATAAGGTTGCTGACCAAGTGATCTTCAAATAAGGAGATTATTTTGAATACCCAATTGATCCAATCTAATCACATGACTCTTAAAAACTAAAACTAAACTGGATGAGGAATATAAAATGGAAGAGTCAAAATATGAGAGGGACTCAATCTGCTATAATTGATTCTGAAAATGAAGGAAGGGAAAAAAAGCCAAGGACTCTTCGTGGACTCCAGGTGGACTCGAGAAAATGAGAATGTTCCTTAGCAAAGAGCTAGAAAGGAAGTAGGGCAAGGAACTGGGTTCTGCCTGCAACCCAAATAAACACAACTGAATCTCCTAATTCACAAACATGGAATGTCTCTCCCTGTATTTGGATCTTCTTTGAGTTCCTTCATCATAATTTAGTACGTTTGTGTATGAAAGGTCCACATGAATTATTGGTATTCTGGAGTACCTTTTGTGAGCAACCATAAATGATGTTGTATTTTAGCTTAATTTTCCACAAGTTCATTGCCACTGTACAGAAATAAAATTGATTTTTGTAATATTGATTTTGAATCCTGAAATCCTGCTGAATTTACTGTTCAGTTCTAGGAATTCTTGGAAGTATATAAAACTTTTTTCTGAGTAAAATCATGTCATATTCAAATGAAGAATGTTTTTTTTTTTCTTCCTCTGTGATTTGTAGGTTTTACATTTCCTGTTCTTGCCTTAATGCTCTGGCTAGAACTTCCACCACTGCTGAATAAAGGTGTTGAGAGTTGATATTCTTATCTTGTTCATCTTTTCACCATGAAATACATTATTAGCTATACCAGTGTAGTCGGTCTCTATCATGTTAAGTTCCGCTGTGTGTGACTTTCCTAAGGCAGCCACAACAAAGCATCACAAAGACAGTGGTTTAAAATGACACACGCATTCTCTTGTTCTTCTGGAGAATATATGTCCAAAGTCATGATGTCATTCATCAAGGTCATTCTCCCACTAGGAGAATGTTCTAGTGCAGGTATCAAGCCTAGGTATTCCTGTGCCTCAGTCACCACAGGGACACTGTCTCTACTCTCCTTATGAGGAGGCTGGAGTAGAAATAGCCACTGACAGTATCTATACCTGAGGAGCTTCTTGGAGATTTTCAAATTAGAAACTTAATTTTCTATTGGTACTGGACCATGTAAATGCTCATGTCTTTCTGGTAGTTTTAAGCTTTTCCACAAATTGATCCATTTCATCTAAACTGTATAGACTGTGTATTTAAAGTTATTTAGCTGCACTCATCATTTTTTGTCACTCTCATATTTTCTCATATTGGAGCAAGGAGGCTCTGGGGGGAGAAGAGGCATCTGGGACTCAAGGTGCAAGAGTGAGTGTAGGTTGTAAGGATGGAACCCATGATTTGGGTGCTACTTGATGGAAAGGCCTCAGCGTGAAGGAGCTCGGCGTCCACATATTGAAATAATTAAGTGAAACAGCCCTTCCTTCCAACCTCGAGAGGGGGAGTTGCATTGTCCCCATTGGAAGGCCAACATCTGTTTCTAGGAGCCACAGGGAGAACACCTGCCTGACAAGTGCCAGCCTGGCCCAGGGGCAGGCCTCGAGGAAAATGCCAGCCCAGGACACCCTGTCCTTCTGCTCCTCAGAACAAGTCACACAAAATGCAAAAAGGCGTTCCTCCTCTACACTGCCTCCCTCCCGTCCTCCAGGATCCCTGCACATCTCTGTGACTGTCCCAATGTGGGCCTGGAGTTGGCACCTGGGCCTGGACTTCCTCCCCAGGACACTCCTCCATGATGCTCATTAGGCCTCTCCTGCTTCCCAGAACCTCCTGCACATTGTGACCTTTCGGGCAGCTCTTTGGCAATCCCTTCCCTAGGCCAAGGTTGGGTCAGAAAATGGCTATTTCCTGGCTGCATTCCCCGTTCCCCTGCCTCAAGCTGGGAAGTGGCTTTGCCTTAAGGAGATTCACCACCATTGGGATTTTTCTATAGAAAAAGACATGAAGAGTTTCTCTTTTAAAACTTCCTGGGCTGGGATTGTAGCCCAGTGGTAGAGTGCTTATCCAGCATGCATGAGGCACTGGGTTCGATTCTCAGCACCACACATAAATGAATAAATTAAAAATAAAGGTCCATCAACAACTAAAAAAAAATATTTAAAAAAACCAACTTCCTATCATCAGATAGTTTCACAACTAGGGCCCTATCAGAAAATAGCAAATTACTAAAATGTCACATGTGACATACATTTCAAGCTGCAGGAGCAGCTATGAGCACATAGTCCTGTAGAGATATCAGGGATGGAAGGTGTTAGAAGCCTCCCCTCCTGGCTAACCCATGTACTTCCCACTCTTCATCTGTGCACACTTCAATTTACCATCTTGGGCATCAATGGAACCCAACACAAAGAGCAATTCCACATGGATACACTTAGCTTTTATGTAAATAGCAGCCATAAGATGGCCTGTCATCTGCACTCCCCAAACCCCATGTGCTCTCTCCTCTGCTACCTCCAGCAGGGGCCATGAGGAGGATTTGAGTGATGAGGCAGCATGGCAGGTGGTGAGGCACACAGTCACTGCTGCAGGTAGGCCCACCCCTAACCCCTGGCTCCCCTCTAATTTCCTAGCAAACAGTATGAAGGACATGATGCCATAGAACACTCTGGGGTCTCCTATGCCTTCTCAGATGTGATTTCTCCAACAGTTGCCACCCACCCATCTTCTCCACACACCTCAGGAAGGGATTCCTTCTGCCAAAGGACATGAACTCAAACTCATTCATGTCTACACTGGCTCTAAGGAAAAATCCCCATTCAACTGGGTTAAGGGGAGCAAATCTCCAAGGCACTGGGTCAAAGCAAGTGAGTGCACATCTACACTGGAGACCCTCTACACTAAGGCAACTGAGTCCCCATCTACACTGCTAAAGCCAAGCAAGTTCCCCTGTCTGATGGCTGAGGTGAGTGAGTCCTCCTCTACGCTGGCTCAAAGTGAGTAGGTTTATCTACATTGAACAGGAGAGGGAGGCAAGTGGTCCAGGACTTGGAGAGGATGACTGGTGGGCTCTTGCCCCACTTGGAAACCCCCTGTCCCCACTTTTTGACATCAGCCTTTTTTTTTTAATCTTTGGAACATCAATTTGACTATGCAATTTGAGAGAAACAAATTTATTAAGAAATATCTCTGTCATCCCAGGAGCATGGGAGAAAGGACACAGAAGAGCAGGGCAGGGGAAGGGTCCCAGGGAAAACAGTCTCATCTGACGACTCTGGTAGGTGGGGGCAGGGGACACCTGATGTCCAGGTAGATCCAGGTATGCTCCTGGCTGGACCCCATGTGGAGAAGCCCAGCCAGTAGGCACTCAGTCCTGCAGCTGTTGGAGTCCAGGTGACCAATGGTCCTGTAGTGACAACAGCATCCACGGAGTAGAGAGTCCTCTGCTGGCTGTTTCTACGTTTGGTCCATCTGAACTGTCCATTTATGTAGGAACCACCCGATTTGTGAACCTAGCAGGTTTCTGCTCTCCTGGTGTAGGAGCCTCGTTTTCGCCATCACATGAGGGTGTGCAACAGCACAGTCTGCGCAAGCAGGCAGCGATCCTCTGCCTCACCCACTTCCAGCCCTTCCTGTGGCCCCGGGGATGCACTGTGGTGGCATCTTGGGAGACATAGCTGTCTGTTGTTGATGGCCAGGTTGAGTCGGACACAGAGTGATGCTGGGAGGCTAGCCTGGGAGTGGGGGGCTTCTCATGCAGGAAGCGGAGACTAATGGCAGGCCAGCTGGCCCTTCTGAAGCCCTTCTGCCCTGACTCCTTGGACTCCTGAGGCTGATGATGCTCACAGGGCAGGGGGAAGGTGTGAAGGGCAGGCTCACTCGCCCTCCTCTGCGGGAGGGCAGGGGAAATGGAAGGATCCCTTCTCCCAGGCTTCATGCAGCCTGCCCCCTGGCTTATCTGCTGCTGGATTATGAGATAGGAAGCCATCACATCATCAAACTTTCTCTGGGACAGCGACAACCAGGTACTGTAAGGGTCGTACCCCATGTCGAACAGCATTGTCAGTACTTTGGGGTCTGAGAGGTTGGGGAGGGGCACATCATGGAAAGATGACTTCTCCTCACCCTGATTCAGCCACGGGTCTGCCAAGATCTCCTCTGCCAAGGGGCTTGCTCTTGGGTTCTCTGCCAGGATTTTCCTGATGAGCCTTTGTGCTTCGGGGGACACGTGCTGGGGAAATTCCAACTCGGGTTGGTAGATGTCACTTGGGCAGTTCCCTGTCAATATAAAGTACAAAATGATACCCAGTTTCCAGGTGTCCACTGCGGGGCCCTCCAGAGGGCCCCAGACTCTGTTCCATTCTTGCCCAGGCTTGAGAATGGTGCTTAAGCCAAAGTCGATGATTCGGATGTTGCCTCTGGCATCCAGCACAACGTTCTAGGGCTTCAGGTCTCCATGCAAGATGTGCATCTTGTGGCAGTAGCACACCGCACAGGTGATCTGTCTGAACAGTTTCCGGGCCTCCTCCTCCTCCTGCATGCCCCCAGGTGGGATGAAGTCAAAGAGTGATCCCCTGCCTCCATGCTCCATCACCAGGTAGACATATCGGTGGGTTTCAATAACCTGAAAGAGGTGGATCACATTCAGGTGGTTCAGGGTCTTCATCGCCAGTTTTTCAGGGCAGGTCAAACTCCTCCAAAATCTCCTTTGCAGGATTTTCACCGCCACCTCAGCCCCAGTGCGCAGATGGCGGGCTAGGATCACCTGACCAAATGCCCCGTGCCCAATGTCCTTCTAGACCTGGTAATGGTCTGTGAAGGCCTTCTCCTGGCAGGAGCCAGGCCACTGTGGCACTACACTAGACTCACTACTCTTACTATGCATCCTAAGCAGGAACACCAACTAAGGATGCTAGCTAAAAACAAAATAAGAAACTAAAACAACAAACAAAATCAAGAAACAAAACAAAACAAAACAAAAAACCCAAATCAAAGAACCAATCACCAAAGACCACAACCACCAACCGCCAACCACCAAACGCACTAACTAGCTGGGAGTCCGACAGGTCACCACCAAGAGCTTCCTGTACTTATGGACAAAAACCCAGCCTCAGTCACTCTGTTATATACCCGGGGATTGAGACTCCCTCACAATGGCTCCTTGTGAGGTCAGAGCAAGAAATGACCCAGTCATGCCTGGGCATCACCCACACTGGCCATGTCCTTTTGGGCCTACAGGAACTTTTCCAATTTCAGAGTAAGAATAAGAAAGGACTCCAGAAGCTTTTCAATTCAATGGGTTATGGAAACTGATAAGTAATTTTTAAAAATTAAAATTTGTACAGTACTTCATGGACTTTCATTTCAAGTCTAAAAGTCTTGACTTTGGTGTTGAAAGACCTCAACATATCTACACTTAAGGTATTTAACTTCTTTTTCTTTCATTCAACACTCAATATGAGTGTCAAAAAGTTGGTAGCACCTCACATCATGATAATATAACAATGCTCTATTCCCTAAGACACTCTAGAGCATTAGGCACACCTACAGGGTTGACAGGGAGAAAGGGCTCATCATAATTTCCCCATAAGTTCTTCATCAGATCTTTCATTAGAAACACTGCAGCCTAAAACACAATGGATTTAAATACTCAAAGTGATAAAGGACAAAGCCTGGAAGCCAGGAATCCTAGAACCAGTAAATGTGTCCTTCCCAGAGAGGGAAGAAATAGAGATGACTGGGTACCTTAATGCTGCTGTAACCAAATACATTAGATTGGGTAATTCATTAATAAGTTAACAAGTCCCAATTTGGTAAATTCAAGGTCAAAGCTGTTTGTTGCTTTGTCCTCACAGGATGGAAGGGAAAAAGTGTGGGGAACCCCCAACACACACACAATTTTCTTTCTTTTCCTTAGTTTTTGTTTGTTTGTATATACTGGCAACTCAACCCATCAACCCAGAGCCACTCATACTTTCAGCAAGTGCTCTGCCACTGAAGTGCATCCCCAGCCTATTTATTGTGAGACAAGATCTCACTAAGTTCCCCAGACTAGGCTTGAACATGTGATTCCCTCTGCCTCAGTGTCTAGAGCAAATACCAATATGGCCAATTGTGGTTTAAATATGAGGTGTTCCCTAAAAACTCCTGTGTTCATGCAGGAATATTCAAAGGTAGAATGACTGGATTGCCAGAGTTGTACCTTATCAGACCTTCATTGTTTCTGTGGACTGTGTGTGAACAATGCTCTGTTCCCTAAGATACTCTAGAGCATGGTAGGCACACACTCTTGTTCCATGGTAGACACTGGAACAAGAGTGGAGGAGATGGGTCAGTGGAGCCCTCTGGTAAGAGCTCTACCACTGAGTTACAACCCCAGCCCCCAGAAGAGAGTATTTCTTTGAATACAGATCATGGGATCTTCTTGACACAGAAGAAGCCTAAAATATTGTTTTACCAGGGTAACTTACACAGACCCTCAGAGGCCGCTTTACTGTTGATTCTACACATAATACCTACACTTGTTACATTTCTGACCTCAAGAACCAAGACAGACAGATGCAGATGTATATGAGCAGCATTCTCCATGTTACTGAAGTTATGCTGCTGTATGTTCATATCAGACTGGTTTCTCTTTCTTGTGTTAAAGGGACTCTCTTGAGACACAAAGAAATCCCTAGAGAACATTCCCAAAATGAAAGGGATGGGAATTCAAATGTTTCACTACAAATATCAAGTGGATAGGAGAAAAGATAATTATAGAAGGATGAAAGGCAGTTAATTAAAAGCTTGCCTTATTCTATGCATAAGACACAAGTTCCAATGAACTGGCAGCCTTGCTCACTGTCCTTATCAGGACACAAGTGCCATTGAATGAGCAGCCCATTCTGCCTCCTTATAAAAGCCTAAGTTTCAGTGAACCAGCTGCCCACCCTGCTCTCCTTAGAAGCACAAAAGTGCAACAGTTCTAACACCTCACCCTGCTCTCCTTATAAGGAAGCAAGTCACAATGAACCAACAGCTCATTCTATTCCCTTATGATCCAATCTGGGGTAATGACATCATAATAATGACATTCCCGGGGAAAAATTTTCCTTTTTCTTAGGTCTGGTGTTAGAATTTAAGCATGCTTTTTAGGGATATAATTCAACCCATATCACTATTACTATTTTTTTCCAACAGTTTTTATCCATATATGTTGCATTTTTGCCATGTTATTTTTCTTCATTTGTCAGTGAAATCCATTATTTATAGGTTTTTCATATTTATTTCATGATGGAGTTTGGCCAACTTTGAGTTTCTTCCATTGTTTTATTTTGGCACCATCTTTTCTGGTTTAATTATCTGGTAATGCCAGCCTCAAAAAATAAGTTGTGAATTGCTCCCTGCTCTTCTAATTCCTAGAAATGGTTACATTGAATTGCATTGATTCTTCTTTAATTGTGTGGAAGAATTCCCCAGTGATATCATCTATACCCAAAGATTCCTTTGGAGATTTTTAAATTAGGAACATAACTTCCCAATGGTCATTGGACTTCAAAGGTTAATGTTAAAGATTAATGTTCTGGTGGTGGTAGTTCATGCTTTTCAAAATTTGCTTCATTTCATCCCAATTGTAGTTTGTGTGTTCTGTTGTTCAGTTATAACTACTCCATTTTCAGTTACTCTCACAAAAGTGATAAGTTCTAAGTGGCTCAGTCTTGGTGTGAGTACCTGATCCCCCTGCCCCAGTGTCCCGAGCAGATAGGCTTATGGCATCTTGTGGTTTAAATATGAGGTGTTCCCCAAAAGCTGCTGTGTTAAGGCAGGAATATTCAAAGATAAAATGACTGGTTTGCAAGAATGTACTGAATCAGACCATCCTTGTTTCAATGGAATAACTGAGTGTTACCTGTAGGCAGGTGGAATGTGACTGTAGAGGTGGGTTAACCCTGAAGGTGTGCTTCTTCCCTGTGTCTCCTCTCCCTCTTTCTGCTTCCATGTCGCCATGAAGGGAGCAACTTCTTTTGCTTGGCCCTCGCCCCATGATGTGTTACCTCAGATTGATCCCAGAGCAATGTTTTAGGCCATCTACGGACTGAGAACTCTGAAATCCTGAGCTCCACATAAAGTTTTCATCCCTAAGTTGTTTTTGTTAACTGGTGTGGTTACAGCACCAAATGAAGCTAATTGAAACAGAAATTGGTACTGAGAACTTCACTACATTTGCCCATGTCCTGAGACTCTGCGAGGTTGCATTTTAAAACAAGGGACTAACTAATTTGGTAGAGGAAATTTCAGGACAGCACAGCATTCAGTTATGGCATGGATATTGCTAGCAGTCTTAGACTGATTTTGTAATGCCAGATTCGTGGGACCCCAATAGACCTCAAGGAGCCAAATCTGATGCAATCACATAAGAGTCTTTATTGCAAACTCCAGCCTGGACTCTCAACTGTTCCCGACGCAGTGGTCCCAGGGAGTGAGTACCAGACCTTTGTTCAGTGAGATTTCATAGGTTTTTTTGGGTTACCCTATGCGTCACAACATCACACAGCAAATAATTTCACAAGGAGGGAAAATAAAACAACTCTTAACATTGATTAGCACATTCACTGGCGGGACCAAGTTGGGTAGGGGTGATTGATTAGTACAAGAGAGGGATTCGTTTGAACTGATTGGTTTAAGCCATGAGGGGTGTGCGTGCTAAACTACATGGTTTCCCAACATGTTATCAACCATCATAAACTACTAGGGGGTCATCTGGCATTCCAGGTATTTTCCCTGTCTCATGCTGATTGGTGGTTGCTAGGGGGTTGCTATGGGTCCTCACCTAGCCTAACTGAGTCAGGGACACCTGGCACTACAGATCTCTCCTGTTATTTGAAGACAAACAACTCAGCAGGGTGGGTATGTGCCTAGGAGTGCTTGTTGGGTTTTTCCAAGGACAAGGGTCATGCCCCCTTCCTTGGACAGGCTTTGAGGTAGAAGCTTTTTTCAAAAGTGGAGTCACATCAGTTTCTCAATTTACTCTGAGAATGGGAGAGGAAAGCAGAGCTAAAAGAATTTTTTTAAACTTATAAGTTGGAGAGATTTTGGGAAAGTAAGTGGGTGACTGTGACCATTTGCTCTTGGTAAAGTGGCCATTCCATCCTAAGATGTTTCCTTTTATGTCTGTTAATTGCTGCTACCTGCTAGTTTCTGCTTCTGTAATCATGCTTGCCCAGCAGGTGTGGCAGGAATGAGAACTGCCTGGAGAAGAGGGGGGGTGGGGTGCTAAAACAAGGCTACTTGCTTGAGAAAGTCTTGAAACCCAGAGATCTGTACTGTACAAAAGATACTGAGAACAAAAATCTGTGCCCAGACTTTGGGAAAGACTCCACGGAGCTCACATTTGTGCTGAAGAAACCTTGCTCTTCTCCAAGTGTTGCTTGTCTCTTTCCAATGCCATCATTTTCCATATTTTCCCCTATTATCCATAACATTGGTTTTCAGACATGAGAACTTGGCGCTCTACAAGGCCATTCTCAACCCTGGAATCCACACACAATGCTGATGATATCAGCTCTCACCAAACTATGCTCACCATTACGTCAGCTCTGATCCACATACATTTCATTTACAACTCATTTACTTTCCACAAGTACCTCACATGGCAGATGCTATTATCTCCCCCATTTTATTAATGAAGAAAGTGAGACAGAAATAGTTGAATAATGTGCACATCATCATAAAACCAGTGAATGCAAGACCTAGGATTGAAATTCAAGTGTTCTGAACCCTGAGGCTCTTCCCCACCCTGCTCTCCAGCTCCTCCATGTCTCAACACACAGTCACAGCAGCAAAATTACAAATTACAATTATATTTAACTAGACAAAGGTGCACAAAAACATGCATTGGAGAAAAGATAACCTCTTTAACAATTGGTGTTGGGAAAACTGGAAATCCATATACAACAAAAAGAAATTAAACCCCCATCTCTTACCATGCGCAAAGCTCAACTCAAAATGGATCAAGGATCTAGGAACAAAACCAGATACCCTTCGTCTAATAGAAGAAACAGTCGGCCTTAATCTCCATCATGTGGGATTAGGCCCCAATTTACTTAATAAGACTCCTTTGGTGCAAGAATTAAAATCAATAAATCGGATGGATTCAAACTAAAAAGTTGATTCTTAGCAAAAGAAACAATCTGTGAGGTGAATAAAGAGCCTACATCTTGGGAGCAAATCTTTACCCCTCACACATCAGATAGAGCACTAATCTCTAGGTATATAAAGAAGTCAAAAAGCTAAGCCCCCAAAAAACAAATAACCCAATCAATCAAGGACCTGAACAGACACTTCTTAGAAGATGATATACAATCAATCAACAAATATATTAAAAAAAACATTCATTATCACTAGCATTTAGAGAAATGCAAATCAAAACTACTCTACGATTTCATCTCACTCCAGTCAGAATGGCAGCTATTATAAATAGAAACAACAAAAAGTGTTGGGTGTGGGGAAAAAGGTACATATATACATTGCTGGTAGAACTATAAATTGGTGCAGCCAATATGGAAAGCAGTATGGAGATTTCTTGGAAAATTGGGAATGGAACCACCATTTGACCCAGCTATCCCTCTCCTTGATCAATACCCAAAGGACTTAAAAACAGCATACTACAGGAACACAGCCACCTCAATGTTTATAGCAGCACAATTCACAGCTAAACTGTGTAACCAACCTAGATGCCCTTCAATAGATGAATCTAGGGCTTTGGAATAGATTGAATCTATTCCAAAGCCCTAGATTGGTGCCTAGAAGCCTCCAGTCATTCTGTAAACCTGCAGAATGTTTTAAAAAATGTGGCCTATATACACAATGGAATATTACTCAACAATAAAAGAATAAAATCATGGCATTTGCAGGTAAACGGATGGAGTTGGAGAAGATAATGCTAAGTGAAGTTAGCCAATCCCAAAAAACCAAATGCCTAATGTTTTTTTTTTTCCTCTGATATAAGGAGGCTGATTCATAGTGGGGTAGGGAGGGGGAGCATGGGAGGAATAGATAAACTCTGGATAGGGAGAGGGGTGGGTGGGAAAGGAAGGGGGCATGAGGTTAGCAATGATGGTGGAATGTGATGGACATTATCATCCAAAGTGCATGTATGAAGACACAAATTGGTATGAACATACTCTGTATACAACCAGAGATATGAAAAATTGTGCTCTATATGAGTAATAAGAATTATAATGCATTCTGCTGTCATATATAAATTTAAAAATTAATTAAAAAATGTGTTGCTACCAAAAACAAAACAGAGTGGTGGAAATGAAGATGAATGAGGGATGGGGAGTTGTCTTCCCCTCTGCTCATTCATTTATTTTTCAATATGACACAGTCTAGACCTAGTGGGGCACTTAGAGGCAGGAGCTCTTGCAGTCTATGCAATTGCTGTGGATTAAATGTTTGTGTCCCCCACAAATACCCATGTTGAAATCCTTACCCCCAAGGTGAAGGTAGTGGGAAGTGGGTCCTCTGGAAAGTGATTAGGTCATAAAGGCAGAAACCTCATGAATAGATTAGTGCCCTTACAGAAGAGGCCCCAGTGAGGCCTTTGTCCCTTCCATGATGTCAGGACCCAGTGAGAAGGCAGGAAGCACATCCTCAGCAGACAATGGTCATATAAAGAGTATTTATCTGAAGCTGGTCATCTGACCCTTCAAGGTTGAAGACACCAAGAATAACTATGGATCCAGGATTTCCAGGGATGTCCAACTGCCAGGTAATAAAGCATCCTATTCCAAAGCTCTAGATTGGTGCCTAGAAGCCTCCAGTCATTCTGTAAACCTGCAGTCACCCTGATTCCAGGAACAGCAAAACCTCACAGATAGATAATGCCCCTAAGTTGGAGCAGTTACTCCATGATGGGAACGAAGGTTACCCCTCTAAACACAGGAATCATTTCATGGGAACCCAATTACTCCTTTAAATGATGACAATAACCTCTCTAGACCTCAAATAAATAGACTTTAGGTAGTGATTACTCACACCAGTTTGGCCAAGACTGCTTAACTATGCATACCTCTAGCCACTGCCCCAATTCTTCCTCTATTTAAACCTGAACCTCTTGTCAGTATCCCCAAAGACAGGGTCCCCTTATCTTCCCAGTTAGCTCTACTGATTCAACTTCCTTTCCTGCCTTCACCACTGCTCTTTGATTGGCATCTTGGGATGGTGGCAGAACCTAGCATGTTGGGACCCCTGGAGTCTTGGCCTTTGCCTAAAACTCTCATATAACAAAGGCTCTGAGGAAGAATCTGTTCTATGCCTCTCTCCAAGCTTCTAGTTGCTGGCAGCAATTCTTGGTGTTCCTTGGCTGGTTCAATATGTCACCCGGTCTTGGACTCCACCACTCTCTGTGTCTTTTGAATCTATATCTCTGTCCCAATTTCCCTCTTATAAGAACACTGGTCAATGTATCAAGGCTCATCCAAATCCAGTATAACCTCACCCTAATTTCATTACATCTGCAAAGATCCTAGTTCCAAATATGTCAGTCAAAGGTGCCTGGATTTAAGGACTTCAATATATTTTGGGGAGGGACAATTCAATGCACAATAGTGCATAATCTTCATATTATAGATTGTAAACTGAGACAAAGTAGTTTACCTGGGGATATATAAAATAGGTGATATGACTCAGTTTTTGATCTTTCTATATCTGATTATTTTTACTGATTAGGACCTTACTTATAGTAGGCCCTCTGCTGTGTGATTCATTTCCATTTCTAATCCTCAGATCAACTGAATATAATTATTATCCCTCAATTTTATAAACAGAGCTCAGATCACTGAAGAAGCTTATTCAGAAGTTCACAGGTAGGAAGCAGTATATCTGGGACTCAATCCAAAGTCCTGGCTAGTAATTCTCACCCAGATCAACAGAGCAGAATACCTTTGGGAGGGGCTCTCTTCTCACCCCACCCACTGTCTCAAGGTAATAGAACTCTCTTCCTGCAGGTGAGAATCACAACTGTAAATGAAACCTTACCAGAACTGTCCAAGGGAGGAGTGTAGAAACAGCAAATTAATCATTGAGGATCAGAGAACTGCAACCCAATGCCTCATGCATGTGATGATCTGATGGGAAACATTAGTATTCATCTTCCTTCCAGCAGTCAAAGGAGAGTTGAAAAGACCACCAATGAGTAAATCTCACTAAGCAGCAACATATGCCACAATTAATTACTTCCCTACTGAGTGCTGCACATGTGCTGTGGATGATTTGTGTCCAGACGCTTCAAACAAGCCTGAGCCTCAGTAGCTCCCTTAACACAGGGAACAACGGAAAAATACCCAACCCCATGCTAGGAACAGAGGCCGGATTAGCACATGTTAGAGTTGGATTTGCTCATATTATCTCAAACACACCCCACAGAAGTTGGGGCTAGGAACACAAGCTTTGGAAGTAGGCAGACTTGAATGCCAAAAGTAGTTCTAATATGCACATCTCTGGTGGTAGAGACCACTATGCACTCCTGCACTATGCAGAAGAACACAGTCCAGTTATTTCTCTTCTGTAAGCCTCAGTTTACATACCTGCAAATTGGAGATATTCACACTTGCCTCAGAAAGTTATTCCCAGGAATATAAACATGATTCTGACCCTTGATTCCCATGAGGGAATATGAGCTATCAATAGAAATGAGACGGTAGTTAAATTTGACTTTATTATTCTTATGTGTCTAAATTTCTATTTGACACATTTGTTCAAGTAATAAATGTGAACAGAGCTTTGGCAGGAGGACTGGAGATGATGAGAAAACAACTGAATGATAAAACCCAGACTGACAGAAATACACTCATTTCTTTCAATCGTCTTTAGTGTTATCTCACTGAATAAAACACACACAGAGGGATGGATAGGGGTAGGGGACAACCTGTAGCACTTGCCTGACTGCCTGGCTGCTTGAGAAGCTCATTCAGAGGAGGTGTAGCCAGGACATGTGGATGCCAGAGAATATAACACTCAAGCCCTAGATCAAGAATCACTTGGACTGAAGATGTCCCAGGAAGGGACCTGGGGCTATATCCCTTTCCAAATGGGTGAAAGTATGTAGGAAATAGAAATATTAGGAAAAAGAAGTTCACAAAAGTTTTGTGATTCACTTAATTTTATTAATTTATGTCTATGATTTTAATGTTATTGCTAGAACCACGTTGTTCATTAAGAGTATTTACCCACAGCTTATTTAAGTCTTCAAATACCTCTGCTTGGTTTTGTATCTATGAGGTAATATCCCAAAGAGCAGGGATGAAGTTCTACTTACTTGTCTCCCTTGACGTCCCATGAATGTGGACCGGGGATGGCAAATAGGCTGTATGTGTGCTGCTGAAACACTGCCATCTAGGGGCAACCACTTGTAATTACACCTCACCTAGACCTGCATGCACAGGCTGTGTAATAGGTATACACTTTCTAAGCAAAGCCTGGAATAGGTATGTAAGGCTAACACAATTGCAAAGTGGCATTTAGGTAGAAGTATGTTTATTGAAGAAAAAAATCTGGAGCAGACAGATTTCAGGTTTTATTTCTGTTCACTGAAAGAACCAGTTTCACCAAACAAGCTTTAAAGGAAGAGGAACTAATTCATTTTGTCAGTTACAATTTATAAAAGGCTCCAAGATTAACTAAATACAACTATTACAATACAATTTAAGAAATGCCCTTTAAAAACTCTTAAATAACCCTAGTAGCAGCAAAAATGTCACACATGTGTACACTAGTATGTTACCATGTGTAAACACGTATTAGTAACAATATACTTAATAACAAAAATTATGCATTTTAAAAATTTTAAATATGTACATATATGTATATAATAAAGAGAAATCTGGGCCATATTTTTTCATAAATATACAATTCCTGATACCAAAAACAAAGTGACAATAATACACACAAATGCATTTTATCATAAGGCATGTTGAACGACGGTTGACAATACTCAAGGGGCATCACGTTGCTGCAGAGGGCAAACTTTCCAAAAGTCTCCGCCAAGTAGTGATCCTTGCACACCGAGGGCACCGGGATGACTGGAAGCACTGTTTGTGAAAGCAAGCCCTGCATGCTGCAAGCAAGGAGATCAGCTGTCAGACAACACACCATCTTGTTTTCTCGTATATGAATGATGCTCATTCCCATCCCAGGGAGGCAGGGATCCAAATCAGAACCCAGAGTCTTGCAAAAAGTAATCAGCCAGGTTAAAACTCACAGGTGTTATAAATTACCTGACAAGTCATGAACATGATGCTCGCAGAGTCTAAAGAACATAGAAGATGCCACACAGTGTCCCCAGATCTGCCCAAACATGTGGCAGGGGTTCCCCAGCCTTTGAGAGAATTGGTGGCTGAGAACCCTTGGGAGGTGGCACTGCTTCTCTGGAAATGGCCCTAAATGGAGAGAGCTGCTTCATTCAACATCATGCCCCCTTCTTGGCAACAGCCTGCATCCAGTGACTGGTCACTGTGGAGTGTCTGACCCAGCAAGCTCTCTGTCCCCAAGTCGGGACAATGATGAAAGGCCACCCAGGCTCCAGAGTTCCCCCACTGGATGGGCTTGAGACTTGAGTGCAACCACAGAACAGGTGAACTTTTCCCCCTTTCTGATCCTGTTGGCTTCATGTCCCCCACAGAGATATTCTGAATGGAAATTTCTGCCTCTCTTGATGGGAAACCTGTCCTGCAGGCCTGCAACACTGCTTAAAGGGTAAGGGGAGACAACCCTGGGATGGCCTAAGTGGAGAATGTACCCATAAAAAGGGACATGTTACTAAAATCTCTCTTGATAAAACCCATAAAAAGGGACATGTTACTAAAATCTCTCTTGATAAAACATGAATCCAGAGTACAGGATTCCCTTGGGCACTGATATCCTAGAATAAACACCAGCAACCTTTTCTGTAAAGAACCCCAGAGTAAAGGTTTTAGGCCTGGGGGGCCACATGGCCTCTATAACAGCTCCTCAACTCCACCAAAGTAGCACAAAAGGAGCAGGAGATAACAATTCATGATCCAATTACAAAACAGGGCAAGCCCAGGCAAAAGCAGGAACATCTCCTCTATCCAAAACCCCAGCAGACCTCATCCTTTATCCCTGCTCCACCAAATATTCCTCCCCATGGACCCCAAACTGGGTCATCTCCAACCCACCACACAACCACACTGAACTTTTAAGAAAAACCTGTGCCCAAGTTATTAAGCTATTATGCAGCTGAAGTTAACTCTGTGATTAAGTCATTAAACTTAACTTTGGAACTAAGCTAAGCGATTACTATGTTTCTGCTAGTTATTAAAAATACCTGAACATCTTCTACAAGTTGCCGTCTGAAATGGGAAGATGACAGTTGCACTCCGGCAAAATTCACAAATGAAGCCCTTTCCCTGACAGAGCTGTAAAAGAAAGCATCAGAAAGTCAGAAACTGGAAATGCTTCTCTTGATACAGAAACTGAGTTACCAATTTTACAGAACTTGATAATCATCAATTTTTGAATATCTATGATTTTAGCTTCTAAAAAAACTGGATAAGAACAATAACAAAAAAAGGCACATATATCCATTTCTCACCAAGACAGTTTGAAGCACAGAAAGATCATGATTTTAAGCTTTCTGTTTATTTGTCTCTCTTTTTGAGACAGGCTCTTGCTAGCTGCCCAGGATGGCCTGGAACTCCTGGGTGCAAGGGATCTTCCTGCCTCAGCTGGGACTATAGATGCGTGCCACCACACCGGACTCTCAACTTGTGTTCTTAAATGATGGAATTTCATTTCCATGCTACACTGCAATCTTCCAGTTCATGCAGACACAGGGCTTCCTGTTCTGTTACATTGGAGTCCATGTGGCTATTTCAAGAGGACTGGAATCAAGCATCTCCAGCACCCAGACTAAGTCCCAGGGCCCTGGCTTGCAGCCCAGCTCTCACAGTAATCAGCAGGATGATTTGGGTCCATTAATTCGAAGCTCTGAACATCAGTCTCCTCATCTGTAAATGGTGTCGCTGGCACTACAATCAGGGTTTGTGGGAGTTACTGGTCTCATGTAAAAAGCACGCTGCACAGGCCCTGGCTAGGGGACAGGTCAGGGACCCACCCGCTCCCAGCAAACCCTCACCTCACAGCTGGCCACATGTGCAAGGGCTGCTTTCAGAATGTCCTTGAGTAAGGGTGCCAGCAGCCCTCTCTTGGTCCTGAGGAGGTCCTCCAGGGAGAACACGTGGAGGACTTCAGTCAAGTGTCTGGGAACCTGCTCAAACTCCTTTAATGCACTGTCAGAGAGAAAGCAGAGGGATTCAGAAAGACACCCACACAGTACACAGGGGTGGGAAGGACAGGGCAGATGCTTTCTCTTGGCACTCAACATTAATATTTTTAAATCAATAAAAAAAATACCTACGAGAACACCAGTGAATCTTGTGTACCACTCTACTTATTGCAAGTGTGCTTAGATGCCAGGAAGAAAATGAAATTCCACAAAACGTGATTCCAAGAATGTGCAGAGAAATGTAACTCGGGCAGGCTGCCCCAACCCTCCTTGCACAGAGAAAACAGAACACTTTTCTTTTTTGTTTTTGTTTTGTTTGGTAGTGGGATTGAACCCAGGGTTGCTCCACCACTGAGCTACATCCCCAACCTTTTATATTTTTTATAATATTAAAAATATACTTGTGATCCTCCTGACTCTGCCTATAGGATTACAGGCGTGAGTCACTGCACCCAGTGGAACATTTGATTTTCAACTCTTAAAAATGTGTACCAATTCCCCCATCTTTCCTGCCCCCATACCCACTTCCTTCCTTTTCCTCCCCTTTACCCAATGAAAGTTCCTGTTTTTCTCATGTCCCCCTCACCCTCATTATGGATCAGCATCCATTTATCAGAGAGAATACTCAGCCTTTGTTTTTTGGGGATTGGCTTAATTTGCTTAGCATTATATTCTCCAACTCCATCCTGCAAATGCGATAATTTTATTCTCTTTCAGTGCTGAGTAATATTCCATTGTGAATATATACCAGTTTCTTTATCCATTCATCTATTGAAGAGCATCTAGACTGCACATATGGTGCAATACTACATCGTGTACAACCAGAGAAATGAAAAGTTGTTCTGCAATTGTGTTCAATGAATAAAAGTGAATTCTGCTATCATATACCTAATTAAAATAATTAATTTTAAAAAAAAGAAAATGAATTTAAAAAAAATAGGAATAGTCACTTAAAAAACCATTGAAAGTGCTCTGGGAGCAAGAGTCAATGAGAACCTCTTTACTTTCAGGAAATTGAGTATAGACACTGCCCATAATCTCCATTGCTGTCTGCAGGAAAAAAAGGTGATTAGAGAAAGTTTATATAGAACCTACTGAAAACTTTCCCTCTTTCTCTGCCCACATCTTACTTTAAAAAATTAGTAATAAACATTTATTTAATAAAAAAATATGTACCTAGTACCATTTGATTATCATGAAATCAAAATGACACCCTGTTCATTCCAACTTAATTTCAAGGGTATCAGTGCCAGTGACTGTTGTGACAGCTAGCAAGAGAATTACTGCTCACAAACAGGTATGTGACTCTAAATCTGTAAGTCCAGCACTGGGCTGAAGACTAAGGCATCCGAGTGCCAGCAGTCAGGGATACCTGAGTAACCACAGGCATCTAAACCTTACCCTGGTCTCCTTCTGAATATCCTAAAACAGTTACTGGTAGCCTGTGCTAGACCTGGCACTCCACAAAGTCATATTGGCTTAATTCTCCATCCAGCATGGGACACTTACTCATGCTGCACCCTCTGGTGGAGGTTCCAGATTCCTCTTCTTGATTCCAACCTACCCTTCAGGCTCAGGCTTTTCCCCCAGGAAGCCTTCTCTACTCCCAACCCCACCTCATCCCTAAGTGTGCTCCATACCGCCTCTTCTGTACCCTCATGGTAACATGAAGTCTGACATGTGTAACATGAAGTCTGACCATGAGCTGTCTGACTTTCCCCCTGCACTTAACGTATATTTGCTAACTTTTTAAATTTGAAGCACAGAATGGTTATTTCACAAGATTTTGTAGAAGGGAGGATGTGTGGGTTTTACCACATGTCATGGATGAGGAAAATGGAGACCCTGAGAAGCACTAACCTGTCAGGCCCATGATACCAGACGGGGCTCAGGGGCCAATGACTACTGACACAGATACATGGTCCTTCCTAGGAAATTAAACCCAAAAGCAACGTATCACCATGATGAAAGATATAAATCTAAACAAAACATTCTAAAAGCCTATGACCTCATTTATTATAATGAACATCTTAACCCCCTTAAGTCACTGACTCTTCTTCCACTTAAAAATCAATTATGTTCCTATACATCAGTAATGAATCAACTAAAGGAAAAACTAGGAAAACTATCCCATTCACAATAGCCTCAAAAAAAATAATTGGGAATCCAACAACAGAGGTGAAAGACCTCTACAATGAAAACTACAGAGAGAAATTGAAGACCTTAAAAGATCTCCCATAGGCAGAATTACTATTGTCAAAATGGACATACTACCAAGAGCCCAACACAGATTCAATGCAGTTCCTATTAAAATTCCAATGACATTTTTCATGTAAATAGAAAAGGCAGTCATGAAATTCACTTGGAAAAATAAGAGGCCCAGAGTAGCCAAAGTAATCCTCAGTGAGAAAAGCAAAGCAGAAGGCATCACAATACTTTGAAGTTAAATTATACTATAGAGCTAGCATAACAAAAACAGCATAGTACTGCACCAAAATGGTACAGAAGAGAAACCCATATAAATACAGTTATCTCATACTAGACAAAAGCACCATAAACATACCTTAGAGAAAAGACAGCCTCTTCAACAAATGGTGCTGGGAAAACTAGAAATCCATATGCAACAAACTGAAATTAGACCCCTATCACTCACCCAAATCAAAGTGGACCAGAAGAGACCCTGTGCCTACTCAAAGAATAAGTAGGCCCAACTCTCTATCATGTCGGCTTTGGAACTGAATTCCTCAATAAGACTTCTAAAGTTCAAGAAGCAATCAATAAATTGGATGTATAAAACTAAAAAGCTTCTTCACAGCAAAGGAAACAATCAAAAAATGTAAACAGAGTGCCTACAGAATGGGAGAAAATCTTTGCCATCTGCACCTTAGATAGAGCATTAAATTCCAGAGTATACAGAGAACTCAAAAAAAAAACATAACACCAAAATAAAAACAACAACAACAAAAAACGAACAAACAAATAATTCAATCAATAAATTGCCACAGTCTGGCTGGGCACAAAATAACCAAGCCACCACACCCCTTGTAGATTCAAACAGCAACTCTTTATTCCCGACTCTCACCCGCACTCTACACACACGTTCTGGGAAAATTCACCCTCCACCGGGCTCTGCGTCCCAAAATACTCTCAGAACTCAACAGGAACTCAAGGAGCAGGCGCCTGAGGCAGCAGGATCCGCCATATTCCCAGCAGGATCCACCCTAAACCTGGAACCACCCTAATCCAGCAGGATCCACACTAAACCTGGAGCCACCCTAATCCAGCAGGATCTACACTAAACCTGGAGCCACCCTAATCCAGCAGGATCCACCCTAAACCTGGAGCCACCCTAATCCCTGAGCAGGGTCACCTTTCAATTAAAAATGCCATGTCATTCCTACTTGGCTAAGGCTCTCAGCAATAAATGGGCAAAGAAACTGAACAGGCACTTCAAAGAAGAAATATGATCAGTCCACAAATGTATGAAAAAATGTTCAACTTGTCTAGCAATGAGAGAAATGCAAATTAAAACTATACTGAGATTCCACCTCACTCCAGTCAGAATGACAATTATCAAGAATACAAGCAACAATAAATGTTGGTGAGGATGTGGGGGAAAGGTACACTGTTACATTGCTGCTGGAACTGCAAATTGGTGCAACCATTCTGGAAAGCAGTGTGGAGATCCCTCACCAATCTTGGAATGGAACCGCCCTTTAACTTAATTATCCCACGCCTCAACATATACACAAAGGACAGTGTGACATGGCCACATCAATGTTTATAGCTGCTCAATTCACAATAGCTAAGCTATGGAACCAACCTAGGTGTTCTTCAACAGATGAATGGGTAAAAAAAAGTAATACACACACACACACACACACACACCACTCACACACATAATAGAATATTAATCAGCCATAAAAAGAATAAAATTATGGCATTTGCAGGAAAATGGATGGAACTGGAGACTCTCATGCTAAGTGAAATAAGCCAATCTCAAAAAAATCAAAGGCTGAATGTTCTCACTGATACGATAACTGGGGGGAGGGAAGAATAGAAGTTCACTGGATTAGACAAAGAAGAATAAAGGGAGGGGTGGGGCAATGGAAATAGGAAAGACAGTAGAATGAATCAGATAAAACTTTCCTATGTTCACATATGAACATATGGTCAGTGTAACTCCACATCATGTACAACCACAAGAATGGGAAGTAATGTTCCATGTATGTATAATATGTCAAAATACACTATACTATCATGTATAGCTAAAAATAAAAATTAAAAAAAAAATCTCTCAATGAATTCACATCTAAATTTTTACTGACTGGCAGTCCATCCTATGCATGTAGTATCAATTTAAGTACCATCCATCCTGTTAGTAAACACCTGCTAGATTTTAAACATGATTTCTTATTTTAAAAACTACATTTTAGCTAAATCTCTGTTCATATCACAAGTTTATCCTTAAGATAAGCTTCTAAAGTAGAGTCAGAGGTCTGTGATCTCGCCCAGGTTTGACAGGCCTCCTGCCTCTCCTTTCTGAGGAACTGAACAGGCCCCTTGCTCATAGCAGCATTATTCATAAAGCAGCGAAGCAACCCAAGTGTCCTTCAGTGGATGGATATAGGCCCACAGGAATACTGTCCAGCCTTATAAAAGAAGGAAATTCTTTTTTTAAAACCTTTATTTTATTTATTTATTTTTCATGTGGTGCTGAGGATGGAACCCAGTGCCTCATACATGCTAGCACAGAAGGAAATTCTGACACATGAATCAACATGGATGAATTCTTGAGGACATTTTATTATGTGAAATAAGCCACAAAAAGACAAACACTATCAGATTCCACTTGTATGAGGCACTGAGAGTAGTCACTACTCATAGAAGTGTAAAGTAGAAAGGTATTTTCTAGGGGACAGGGAAGGAAACAGGCAGGTATGTTGAACATATACGTAATTTCCAGTTTGCAAGAGGAAAAGAGTCCTGCAGATGGACAGTGGTGATGAGAGAACAGCAATGTAAATGGACTGAGCACCACTGAACTGCCTCTAACATGATTGAGATGGTAAATTTGAGGGCTGGGGTTGTGGCTCAGTGTAGAGTCTCACCTAGAATGTGTGAGGCCCTGGGTTCAATCCTCAGCACCACATAAAGATAAATAAATATATTGTGTCCGTCTACCACTAAAAAGAATATTTTTTAAAAAAGATGGTAAATTTGCGGCCATACATATTCACTACAATTTATTAATAACAACTAAAAAGCCATTAGCTAGAGTTGTTTCATCCTTATCCTGGCCCATTCTTCTTACTCCACCAGTGATTTAGCAATTCTGAGAGGTGGTCTGCATTCCCAAGGACAGCCATGAGGTAATCACCATGTTAAGAAGCCCTGTGAACTGGGGAGCAAGTTCCCAGAGGCACTCAGAGGATCAGCCGCTGGAGGAGGGAACATGGACTGTCTCAGTCAAGAATCATACCTGGCAGCAAACCTGCAGGTCTTCAATAGCTTCTTGATATGAAAAAGCTGCTCCTGGATGTCCTAAGGTGAGAAACCAAACAGGGAAATTTAAATATTTAAATAACAATCAATAACATTGGCAATGTACATGTCAAAGTGAAATGCTACTTCTCACCACCATGGACTGCCACCCCTGGAGAAAACAAACCTTTAAAGCAAACAGCCTCTAGAGCAGGGGTTCAGAACTGAATCCACAGATCCACAGAGGGTCCTGGATGGATCCAGGTATTGTGGAGCCTGAAGCTTTACACAACTTTGGGACTTTCTTCAAGAAAAACACATACTTATATTTAGTAGGGGCCTTGGAAAGGAGTCTGTGTAAGTGAGGGCCCCAAAGGTCAAACTTCATTTACATCACAGTCCATCTGCCTTTCAGAAGGTCTGCATGGGATGCCCTAAAACTAGAGTGAGGTACATTTCCTGCCCTGGGACACTTAGCTGAACTCACTTCCCCTGCAGAGGCACCTGCTCACCTTTACCCTGTCCAGTTCCTTGACTTTCGCATAGAGGTTCTGGCCGATGCTCAGCAGATTGAATATGGGTTGGTGCCATATGCTATCCAGGAGCTTTTTGGAGAAATTGCTGACGTGGTACTTCCTGAAGTCCCACATCATCAGGATCCGTGCAGGGATGCAGGACTCTGCATACGAGTAGCAGCAGTCACAGAAATACTTCCCCAGATATTCACAGTACCGGAGCCGCTTCACAAACTCTGCCAAGCACATCAGAGACTGAGTGTCACACACCTAAGGCTGGAAATCAACCCAGAGCTGCCCACCACCACCAATTCCTATGCAAGGTTCAAAGACTTCAATGGCTGTTTTTAAGATGGTAAAGTCATACATGACCTCATGACAGCTGGAAAAACACTGGCAGGACTTGGGAATTTACACTGTAGACACTTACAAGCTTTGCTACAGGGGATAGATGCTGGAAAATTAGAACCCTCCCTAAATACTCCTGGGTTTGGAAGATGGATAAAGCAAACTGCAATGTAACAAAAAGAGCATTCCATTTAGGATCTTAAATCTGGCTGGGAGCACGGACTCCACTTGTCACTAACAGGAAAACCTAAGACAGCTCAGAATCTCTTCAGGCCAACTTTCCTGAAACCACAAAATGCAACTCAGAACTGGATTCAATATCACATACAGGAAGAGTGCTTTGTAAATACCAAAGCAGTGCATACACAATACTAGGAAGCAGCATGCAAAAGAGTTCCCTGACATGTCAAAGAGAAAAATACGAAAATGAACAAAGGATGGGAACAGGTCCTACATGGAAAGCAAAGCAATAACCAAAAGAGACGTAAAAAACAATCTTCATAAGAGTCAGGGAAATGCGTATTAAAGCAGTGAGATACTCTGTTCTCCTCCATAGTGTCACACATCTAGACGACTTAGAACAGGTGAGGTGTCCAGGGGCAGGCACTCACCCTGGCTACTGAGGGAATATCCTTTTAGGAGCACACTGCTGGGACATGCTTCAGTGTTGCGTGTGCAGCAGTAATCCCAACTCCGTGATTCCATCAGACAAATGGCAACAGGCACATGGACACACACAAAGGTACTCACTAAAGTACCTCCAAGATGGGGTCGGGGGAGCAGCAACCAAAGTGTGCATCAAAAGGCAACTTGTTCCGAAAGTGCAGCACTCTCAGTGTAAAGTGCAGTGCTTCAGCATGAAGTGCTACACCCCAGAGGGCGAGGGGGAGGTTGTGGGGAGGCACACCCCAGTTACAGGTAGACATAATATGATGTCAATCTTGTTTTTAAAAATACATACATACATAGTCTAGATGCCACCAAGAGCCAATAGTGAATATTTCTGGAAAGTGGGTGAAAATGATTGGTGCTCTTCATACTTTTTAATTTGCAAACATGAATCGGCACTATTTTAGGAAACCTCCCTAATAAAATATATCAATAAATGAAAGGCATAAACATAAAGGTGACAAATATCCCTGCACTTACCACTAGAAGGAAAATGATCCACCTGGAGTCTCCCAGGTACCCCTCCCTCAACACTAGGATCTAAAATGAGCCAGGTTTGAAAGCTGGATATTTATCATCCTTGGTTTGACTCATGTGCCTTTCTAACTAACATGCCTGGGAGAGGTGTAATATCACCAGTTGACATATTCAGTGACGTACACTGTGGGAATTAATGAAATAATGGTTGGGAACGCAGCTACTATAGGACCAGCACACTGCAGATTCTGAATAAGGTTTCCAAAGAATGGCTTGAAAACTATACAAGGCCTGAGTGGCCATGGGAGCAACCTTTCTCCAGTACCTCCTCTGTGCCACACACTGCTTACATGTCAGACATATGCTATATCAGACTCGAAACTGTGTGAGGTAGGGGATATTATTTCCTTATTTCATTGATGAAAACACAAGTAATGGGAGTCAAGTCAAGGCAGGGGCATGCAAGCAGGAAGAAGACAAGCAGGATTCTAATCCAGGCCTGGGCTGGCAGAGGTCCAGCTATGGCTGTCAAGCCCTGCACCTCCTCTGCTGCACTTGGTGGAGGGAAGGGGAGGAGCTGATGCCTCTGTTTCTGCCCAAATTATCCCTCAGGCCCAGGTTACACTCAGAGCTGATTTTTAAAAGCACACTAACACAGCGGGTTCTCACCGTTTGCACTCCTTATGCTCCATAAGGTGCCATGAACGCTGAATTAGCCAATGCTGAACCACTGCTCCTGGGGAAGACAGGGCCAGGAACCTACCAGCATCCCCTAATGACGCTTCCAGCAACTGATCAATTTACAACTTTATTTCATGTATATTTCTGTTTAAAAGCACCCTAATTAATATATTTTGTTGGTTTATGACATTGAATTCAAATCCAAAAGCACTATAAACCATATTTTCTCCATAAGAACAGTCATAACCTTATTGTGCTTAGGGACACTATTTAGCACCTCAGCACTATGCTCAGGGGTCATTTTAAACAGTGAAATCACCACCAACAACAACAACAACAAAAAATCAGAGAAATCCTACAAACATGGCAGGAAATAAACTATAAAAGGTATCTTTTGGCCTCTATACTCTACATTCCTGATTAAACTTGGCAAGACTGGAGGAGAAAGAAGGAAACAAGGGGCCAATAAATCTTCCTGATGGACTTCATCTTCCCCTAACATCTAAAACCCCTAACGTCTCAACATCTGTTCAC
Organism: Marmota monax; assembly: GCF_021218885.2. Lineage (NCBI taxonomy): Eukaryota > Metazoa > Chordata > Mammalia > Rodentia > Sciuridae > Marmota > Marmota monax. The sequence continues at coordinate 20,379,860 of NW_026693082.1, read as the reverse complement.
TCATTCATCAAACTTCACTGAATACATAACAAGTGTTATGCTACCTATACAGAATAAATTATGCTCATCTCTTCTGGTTTCCTAAGACCCTTAATTAAAACAGAACAAAGTGTCCTAACCTAGTGGCTCTCAGCCCTCAAAGAACATTTGGAAATAGCTGGAGACATTTTTAGTTGTCACTACTGGGGGATTCCTACTGGCAACTGATGCTGCTAAATATCCTACAAGGCACAGGACATCCCCCACAACAAAGGCAACAGCACTAACTTAGAGAAATCCTGCTCTAAGCAGAAATTGTTCTTCTGTGAAAAGTTAATGAAGTATTCTAAAACAGTGTTGTCCAAATAGAACTTTCTGGAAATGTTTTATATCTGTGCTTTCCAACACAGTAGCCATGTGTTACATATGATAGTTTTTGTATTTTTCATTTATCGCACAAGTTAATTAATTAATCATTTAATTTAATCATAGCCACATGAGCAAGTGGCTATCATATTGTATAGAGAAGTTATAGAATGCATCCAACTTAAGAGATAACTAAATGCATGGTATGAAATTCAACTGGAATCCACATAAAATAATAAGCTATAATTGATATCTTAAGAGCAGCAAATGAAAATGGACTACTAGCAGACAATATTGAATTTTATTTATTTATTTATTTATTTTGGTGTGCTGTTTGTCATCCTCATTTTTAGGATATGCTTAGTAGTAAAGGGTGAAATGTCAGGTTCACAGTGTGAGATTAAAAGCGACTAAGAATAACTAAATTCTATGTGAAATTCCGAATTGGCTTATGGAAAAAATAAAGGACAGTGGTTAAAAAAAACTGAAAAAAAATCTATAAAGTCTATAATTAGTGGTATTGCACCAACGCTAATGTCTCAGATTTACTAATTTTACTGTGATTACATAAGATGTTGACATTGGGGGAAGCTCGGAGAAAGGGATTTGGGAACTGACTGTACTATTTTTGCAATAATTCTTTTAAGTCTAAAATTATCTCCGAATACAAAGTTTAAAAAGTTATCCCAAGAGCTAAAGGAAGTTTACAGGAAAAGCCCAAAATGGTTAACACGTCATGAACAACTACGCCCATAGTTGTTAAGGTCCTGCACGATCTGTGCTCCAGCATGCACTCTCTCTCTTTCTCACTCTCCAGTGCTGCCACACACACTCTGCACATGATGAGCACCCACCTTTACAGGACAATCCGTTTCTTACAAAACCTCTCACTCCTAGTAGCCCTGCCTCAAGAGCAGATTAAGTTCCCTTGCTGTAATGGAGTTTTACTCAGCCACAAAGAAGAATGAAATGATGTCTTTTGCAGGAAAATGGATGGAACTTGAGACCATTAGGTTAAGGAAAATAAGCCAAACTCAGAAAGTCAAGAGTCATTGTGTTTTCTTTCATATGTGGAGGCTAAAGAGGAAAAAGGAAAAGAAAGGTGAGGGCTGGGGACATTACTTAAAATCAAAGGGAGATCAGTAGAGGACAGGAAAGATACTAGGAGGAGGCAGGAAGGGAGAGAAAGGAGAAACACTGGGGAGTGACATTGGCCAAATTACATTGTTGTATCATGTGCATGTACAAATACATAACAATGAATCTTACCATTATGTACAATTAAGAACTGTGAGAAAAAAGTTGCTTGCTATAAACCACATAATACTTTCACCTTTCTCTTTCCTTACATACAACACCCTTGGTTTTATTTGCATGGTTGATGATTTATGTGGACTCCACAAAGGCAAGACCATGTTTAAAATTCACCACAGTGCCAATTCTGTAGACACGCAGCTCCATGTTTAAACAAACTCAGGAAGTTCTTAAGAAGTTAGTGGGATTCACAGTCACATGTCTATAGTTTCTGACTCATGAATCTGATATTTACTGAAGCACCAGGACACAGTGGGGAACCAACAGACTAACTGAGTAAATGAGTCAGTTAAAGAAAACTGGTTCTAACTACGATGCCTGTCATCCAATACAGTAGAGGAAGTCCAGACAGACTTCTGCTTTCTATTTTTATCTATTTTTATCTAGAGCACATGACAGAAGTGAAAGGAATTCCCAGTCCCAAGTGGGAAACTTGCTGGGGAAGCTGGCTTCTTAGGCCTCAGCCCAGAAATGATCCCGGCAGGCTACCTCCTCCAACTCTCTCTGAAAAAGCTGCCCAGTTCCCAGACTAGCCATTCATTCTCTCAACAAATAACCTTTGAGGACCAGCTATGAGCCCAGCACTCTTCTAGGAGTAGATGATAAAACAATGAACAAAACCAGTAACATATCAGCCTCCCAGTTTATAATCTAGTGATGGAGACAGTTAATGAGACAAATCAGTGAAATAAAAATTTTCTAGGAAGAACATGCTACAAATAAAACATAATGACAGCTAACACAAAGTGTTCGTGTAATTGCTTGTGGTCAGTATGGAAAGCTGGGCATTTTTCATAGTGCAGCCCTGGGAAAAACACAAGATTTTTGAGCAAAGATGTCATGGAAGTAAAGGAACCAGCCATTAAATACGTTGTGCAGGTCGGGTGGATACTGGAGGGAGAAATCCAGAGATGCAAATCCCTAAATCAAGAGTGAGCGTCCCCTTGAAAATCCGCAGGGAAGCCATGTATTTGGAGTCAAATGCTTAATGTGGAGGCAGCTAGGACTCTGATCCTTCTGGTTCCTGGTCAGTCACACAACTTTGTAGTTACTCTATCATCATGTAACAGACAAGCAATCCATTATCCACACTTACTAGGCTCTACTGGAGTTCCACAGCCAGCACAGAGAAAATTCTGGGCCACTACCACCAGCTCCCTCCTGAGGACAGAAAATGGTTATAATAACATTAACATTTCAGAGGTGGCCAATGGAACATTTTTTAACCAATGGACATCATGATGTGTTTCTTCCCTTGGGACCTTAATTTTGTCAATTATCATTTGGAAAAAAAAATGAGATTTATTCAGTACAATTTTCTAATTGAACTATCTGCATCTTTTAAAGCTTAAACCCTTTAAAACTCTATTCTGTCCCTAAAGTATAGAGGTCAGAATCACAAATTTTTACTCCACCATGGGGTCTTTAAGAACTTTTCATTGCCCGTGCACAGGAGTTTTTCTCCATATTACAGTGGAACGACACCAAAAGGTGATGTCTTTGGAAAGTTCATAAATGGATCCAAAGATATTCAATGAAAAGAGGTAATGGAAGAAATACTCCATGGAAATGTTTCCTACTGAATTGCTGTGCACAATTTCACCAAGACAAGATGGTTAAAATTGAATTGGAGTTCAAGGCCAGCAAAAATGGTGAATGCAAAAGTATGCTAAGTCTCTGCCCATCTACCTTAGAGACGATCGAGAGAATCCCTACAGAAGAGATATCCCATGCCAACAAAAGTGACCTCTCACAAGGCCTAGAGAGCCAGTGAGCTCTTCTGCCCAAGCAGCTCCAAAGACTTTCTTGCCATACTCTCTAAAGAAAAAAACAGAATGAATCTATGGGGCACTTCCTTAAGGCCAAATCAACAAGGTTCCACAGTCCCTTTATGACCCTCTGGAGTGTGCTCACCAAATTTAACACAAACCAAAAGGAGTGGAAAAATGAGTTGGTAAAAATGTCTATTCTGTAATCTTTCTCTATAAGCTGTCATGTAATCTCAGAACAAATTACAATTAAACTACTGTTAGTCTCTCTGTGTGTGTGCATTCACATGAATGCACGGTTTATTTACTTTTCTGCGTCATTTTAGATTTTAAGTCTTTTCTGACTTCTGCTATTTCTAAAAGAATGAGAATGTTTTTATTGATATTCTGCTACATTTATCAATTATAGGAGTGCTCTTCAAGATTGAATTTTCCCTTTTGAAAATGTATTAATTTTCAGTACACACTACCGGCATGGGAAATATGGAATGATCCAGTCTTTTCAAATTGTAATATTTGATTTTTTAGTCCCATTATTAACCACTTTAAAATTGCCTTAAAGCCTATTTAATTTTTAGTTGCTATGGAATACTTACAGTTAAGGATGCATAGTCACATTCTCAGTTTGTCAAAACCTACAGAGCCCCCAAAAGCCCATGATAAACAACGTGTCAGAAAAACTAAGCTAGAAAAATATGCACAACATTCCTGTTCCAAATTTCCCTGTGTCCTGAGCATACTCTTTTTTCCTTCCTCTACCTCAATAAAGAATTGGTGGAGCCAAGCATACTGGCACACGCCTATAATCCCAGTGACTAAGGAGGCTGAGGCAGGAAGGCCAGCCTCAGCAACCTAGTGAGGCCCTAAGCAAATTAATGAGACCCTGTCTCAAAAAATAAAAAGAGCTAGGGATGTGGCTCAGTGGCTAAGTGCCCCAAATGTAATCCCTGATATCAAAAGAAGAAAAAAGAATAAAGAATCAGTAGGTTCCATCACCACCTGTTTTCTTTCAATGGACTGGGATCCAGGCAGTAGTCTATACTTACTTGAGTGGTGGATGAAGATCAAGTATGATCTGAAATCTAGGGGGAGCCCAGTCTTCAGTCCCTCTGATCCTAGACTTAAATTGAATGTCCTGTACTATATCCACACTGGATTCAAAGTCTTTTCGGACATTTTCTTCATTTGCAACCTGCATATCACATAAGAGGATTTAGGAAAACCATAATACTTTAAGAGTTTAAATAAAGAGCATTCAAATGTGTTTTCTATCTTAAACTGTTTTTACCTGAACCATGGCAAGGGCCCTCCACCTCCACCTCACACCCCCCCCCCCCTCCAACAGCTCCTATGAAGCTCACTTTTCTTAGTAGTATTTTTAGTTTGTTTCCAGACTTTGAATTTTCAGCAAGTAGGTCATTTTGACCTGGAAAATTTTTCAGAAGACTCCCTCTGTCAGTCAACAGACTGGGAAGCAGTGCCTATGAGCACCGTCTTGTGGTGTGTCTCCCTAGAAACAGCTCTGTTCAAGTGCTCCTGGACGAATACTTGCCGATCAGCCTTCCCAGTTTCCCTGATAAAATTAAACTCTCCCTCCCCAACACTCCCAGAGTGCTTTCTCCCAACTCTTATTTTAGCCTTTGTCACAAGTCCTCCACCCCCACCCTGCTGCATGCTCAGAGGGTGCTGTGTGCTATGTGCTACAAAGAAACCAGCCTGTACTTTCAAATGAGGCAGCTGGGGCAGGACTCCTGCTTGACCACTGACCAGCCCAGCTGAGGTCTCTCTAGGCCCAGCACTTTAAAATAACAAAGATAAGAGCATTCTCCTGATAAGATACATGGGATTAAAATGTGACTCACAAGGCACAGTCCCTGATACACAACAAGCACCCAATACATGCTGGTTTCAAGTCTCCCCCATGGGGGATACCATACAAGAAAGCATAAATATTGGAAGTGAATGGGCTAGGTAAACAGAGAATTTAGGAACTTTTGACTCAAGGTCAATTTATTTTAATACTTACTCCTGAATCACTTGCATTCAGGGAATCTGCCAGCTGATACTTAACTGCTGACGATACCCAGCACTTCTGGAATACTTGGTACAACTCTTTGGCTAACAACTCGGGAGAATTGAAGTCTGCCTCATGAGAAACACTGAAATATAAGAGATGTAAAAATTGGAAAACTATATACATGAGGCATGGGCTCAGACTCTTCCTCAGGTTTCCAACTGTTTTTTCTACCCCCAACTCAGAGGAGGTTGTTGGGTGAAACCAGTATCAGTCACTGGCTGGTATCTTAAGCAATACAGTTCGTTCATAGTATACGTGCCTAAGACTTGAAGGTGAAAAAAGCACTAACTTTCAAGTCATAAGGCCTGAGCACAAGCCCTACTTCTGCTATGTAACAGCACTGTAACCTGAGGCACATCCTATAGGGGCCTTAACTTCTAGGTCTATAAAATGAGGTTTAAAAATAAATACACACATGGAAACTTGACAGGCCTGCTCATGAGGATTAAATGAGAATGTATACAAAAACCTTTTAAGTGCTATAAAGCCTTTGGGGCTGCTATGACTTGAATATATACAGCATTCTCCAAAGGCCCATATGTTAAGGGCTTGGTCCCCGGGGTGGCACTATTATCCCCTGAGGCAGTGGAACTTTTGGGAGATGGGGCCTAGTGAGAGGTTCTTAGGTCACTGGAGGAGTGCCCTCAGAAGGGAGTGGGACCCTGCTTCCTGGCTTAAGATGTGAATGTTCTCTCTGACATACACTTCCACCATGTTGTCCCTCCAACCACCATCCTCACCAGAGGACTGTGCAGCTACCATGCCTCTGAACCTCTCAAATTGTAAGCTAAATAAAACTTTTCTAAGTTAGTTGACTTGGTTATTGTTGAGTAACACAAAGCCCCTAACTGGGGTAGGGGACAGGGCTGACTGACTGATTTAGGTGGTAATCCCCATCTTTGAGCTGGCTCAACCCTGTTTAAGACCTAACGTCCACAGTACCTCCAAGGTACCCACCCAGGGGCCTAAGTGCACATGGAGGACAATTACCTCTTACAGGACCTGTAGGAACAGCTACAAGTTTCTCTGATATCATTAAACTCTCCAACTTCTGTGGGAAAATAAAAGAAAGAGCAGTGAGATTTTTCAGTCTATTTCACTTAATCATAATCAATTTTTTTTTATTGGTTGTTCAAAACATTACAAAACTCTTGACATATCATATTTCACACATTAGATTCAAGTGGGTTATGAACTCCCATTTTTACCCCAAATACAGATTGCAGAATCACATCGGTTACACATCCACATTTTTACATAATGCCATATTAGTAACTGTTGTATTCTGCTACCTTTCCTATCCTCTACTATTCCCCTTCCCCTCTCCTCCCATCTTCTCTCTCTACCCCATCTACTGTAATTCATTTCTCTCCTTGTTTTTTTTCCATTCCCCTCACAACCTCTTATATGTAATTTTGTGAAACAATGAGGGTCTCCTTCTATTTCCATGCAATTTCCCTTTTCTCTCCCTTTCCCTCCCACCTCATGTCTCTGTTTAATGTTAGTCTTTTCCTCCTGCTCTTCCTCCCTGCTCTGTTCTTAGTTGCTCTCCTTATATCAAAGAAGACATTTGGCATTTGTTTTTTAGGGATTGGCTAGCTTCACTTAGCATAATCTGCTTTAATGCCATCCATTTCCCTGCAAATTCCATGATTTTGTCATTTTTTAGTGCTGCGTAATATTCCATTGTGTATAAATGCCACATTTTTTTTAATCCATTCATCTATTGAAGATGGGCATCTGGGTTGGTTCCACAGTCTAGCTATTGTGAATTGTGCTTCTATGAACATCGATGTGGCAGTATCCCTGTAGTACGCTCTTTTAAGGTCTTCAGGGAATAGTCCGAGAAGGGCAATAGCTGGGTCAAATAGTGGTTCCATTCCCAGCTTTCCCAGGAATCTCCATACTGCTTTCCAAATTGGCCGCACCAATTTGCAGTCCCACCAGCAATGTACAAGAGTACCCTTTTCCCCACATCCTCGCCAGCACTTATTGTTGTTTGACTTCATAATGGCTGCCAATTTTGTAAGAAGAACACGAAAAGAGCTCCCTGCCTCTCAGAAAAAAACAATTATTCCACATCTCCATGCCTTAGGTTCTTCTGAGTTTCTAATATGAGGCTCCAGCCTAAAGATCATAGATAGAATTTCATCTGAAATTTCACCAGAATATAATTGAGAGGTCAAACAGATATTTGGTCCTAATGAATATCTGCTTTTTCATTCAATTCTACAAGTGAGATGAGAGATTAGCTAGCAAGATATGTCAAGCAAAAAAAAAAAATAACTTTTTAATATCAGACACATAATTTGATCTTGATAGACATTTCTTTGCATGCCACTAAAATGGGGTACTGTGTGTATTACATGTTAGTAAGTGTGTGAAGAGGGGTGTGGGGAGGCAGCCAGTCAGAGCCAACAAGAATCCAAATCTTACCTACAATAACAAACTCATCAAGGTTGCATCTGCAGGCCTCTTGCACCACATTATAGTGAGAAGGTGTCTCGACCTTCGGGTTGACCTGTAACACAGCACAACCTAGAGAAAGAAGGCAAGGGAGATTTCACCATCAGAAGAAAAAGAAAGGTTGGGGATGTAGCTCAGTGGTAGAGAACTTTCCTAGCATAAGCAAGGCCCTTTGTTCAATCCCCTGCACTACAAAAAAAAAAAAAAAAGTGCAACCTGTAACACCCGATTTAACAGAAACTAGAAAATGAAAGGGCTAAGAGAAGAGATTACTTTAATATTTTGTTAAATTCAATTCTAGGAACAAAAAATAAAGGAAGCTACTTTTTTTATTCTTGCATTCAGTACAATTAAGTGAAATAGACTGATGGGAATGTGGGGGTTCCTAATGGTAATCTGCCTACTTTTGAGTATGTTTGAAATGTTCCTTAATATAAGGTTTTAAAAAAATGAAAGAGGATTAAAAACTGTCAGTTTCACAGTAAGGCAAACAAATTAGGAGAGGAGTCTGAGGCAGGAGTATTACAAGTTCAAAGCCAGCCTCAGCAATTTAGCGGGACCCTAAGCAACTCAGTGAGACCCTGTCTCAAAATAAAATATAAAAAAAGGGCTGGGGATGTGGCTTGGTGGTTAAGCACCCTTGGGGTGAATCCCCAGTATCCAAAACAACAACCACCACAACAACAAAATCTGCCAGGAAGCAAACATAGGGGAAAAAAATTGGACTGAAGAAGGCAGAATTCAAATTTAGGAAATGCTATGAAAGTAGCAAATGCTCACATCAGCTGCCAGCTTTGGTGTCCTCTCCTCCTGGGAGAACCCCTGGCCCCAACACGAGGCAAATGCTCCTACTTGGAGGCCCACTGTGTCCTCCCTTCTGCCGCAGCAGCATGTGAGCTCCCGCAGGAAAACACAGCACCCTGTGTACAGCTCACCCTCAGCACCCGCCAAGCACATCACAAGCTCACTGTTTGCTCAGTGAAGGACAGAGAAATACTTGGAAAAGGGACAAGTATATAGAAAAGGCTAGGACATCTTTTTGTGTGTATGTGTGTGTGGAAAAAAAGAAGATGACAACTACAAAGGGCATCAGCCACTGGGAAAAAAAAATGTAGAAAGAAGTCTGAGAAAAAAACAAAATAGGGCTGAGGATATAGCTCAGTTGGTAGAGTGCTTGCCTTGCATGCAGAAGGCCCTGGGTTCAATCCCCAGTACAAAAAAAACAGAAAAAAAATAGGATCTGAAAATTGGATGGAGCAGAATAACCAATCCCAAGGCAAAATGGCAATGATGTAAGGCTTACATAGTTTACTCAAGAAATTTTGGACAAAAGGTCAAGAACTATGTAATGTTTTGAACAACCAACAATAAAAATTTAAAAAAAAAAAACTAAGAACTCAGGAGTTCCAAAAAAAAAAAAAAACAGGTTGAGAAGAGAAGGTTTCAGAAGAGAAGGGAGAAGAAGTGTATGGAGAACACAGTATCAAGGTTCTCACATCTGCCCAACTTGCCTTCATAGCCACTGTCAGAGGAAGTGGAAGACCCAGATTCTTGCTTTGGGTTGGTATAAATGGTCATTTCAGAGTCGACTTGGTCACTCCCAAGGGACCCACTGGCTTCTTGTATGCTCCAGCTCTCTGCCTGCTGTTGACTCACAATGTCACACTTCATTTTCTCCATAGCTGATATAATCATATCGGCAACATGAAAGTAGGCATTCTCCTGCAGAGATAAAAAAATCAATGAAAACATTCACAAGAAAAATCAACATTTTTTAATGGAGGATATATTAGATTTGAAAAATCAAAAAGCTGCATTGAAGCAAAGTTAATGTAGATAGTGTTATTTAACTAGGTGTTTTATAGGTCATCTATGGCTTATAAACCATCATCTAGAGACATACATTTACTCCACCATAGTCAACAGATGACCCAAGTTGAACTTGTTCTGATACAAAACCCTATTGTTGGAAGTGTCCCCACAACTGACATTATTCATCAAGCATGGAAATTTTCCCAGCTGAGCAGACCCTGCCTCTATACCTCTGCTGAGCACTCCTGGCATCCTCTACCTATCAAACACTGAAATGAAACCTATTTGCTATGCCTCATCCATGTAGAGTTTCCAGATTTAAATCAGAACAGCACTACTTAATGGACTAAGACTCTGGGTGGTCAGGAAGAAGCAGAAGGAGTGGGGCTGTAGCTCAGCGGTAGAGCGCTTGCCTAGGCACTAGTTTCGATCCACAGCACCACATAAAAATAAACAAAATAAAGGTATGCTGTCCATCTACAACTACAAAAGTCAATAAATAAATAAGTAAATAAACAGGAGAAGAAGAAAGCATTCACCTTTTCTATGTCAACAGGTAATACAAATGCCTCTGGGAAGACGGAATTCAAAGAAATGGCTCTTCTCCTTATTTGAACAGCACCTGCAATATAGCAAGCCATTAAAAAAGGAGAAAACAAAGTTCAAAGATTATCTAAGAAAACAAAACAATCCTAGGGTTTATTTTTTAAGTACTGCAGATAGATAGATAAAATATAACCTAGTACAATTGTAAAATAAATGGGGACGGCAGCATAAGAACTCTTCTGATGGTAGGACTTGCAGATATTGCCTTAATGGGAGGCGACTGGAGTAACTGGTAGAATCCTCAGAGACAGCACAGGAGAATGCCTGGAGTGGAGAACAATGAGACAAAGAGGGTAGAAAGAGGAGAGGAGACACAAGGTGGAGAAAGTGAGGAGAAACACTCCAGAAGCAGGCTGTGAGAATTATGGGTTCACATCTTTGACTTATTGCAATTGACCCTAAACTTCCTGTTACATACACAAAATCATCTGAAAAAGATCAGCATTGCTTCTCTAAAATAGTCTTCCTCCAGGTAAAACCAAGAAGAAAGTGCAGAAGTTACCTTCTGCTGAATCATCCGTCCCTGCACCCTTAGCCACTCCATTCCTGGCAATGACCACCTCAAACAAGCATCATTTCTGTCATGTACTTTCTTCCTGCATCATTGAAAGCAAACATTTCTGTGAGAGCCACAAGTGTTGAGTGTCCCAGCCAACCTGCTAAATTAGAATAAAAGGCTGCAAATATCCTGCTAATTATGCACTTCCACAGATGACAAACAGAGGCAAGCAGGAACACTCAAATGCCTTTCTTCATGTTCAAGCAAGAGGCCAGTGCATGGGTGGGGCCTTTGGGCTTTGGAAGGCCATCTGGGGCTGGTGAACTTCTTCAGTGAAGGACTAGGTAAATGAATGTATAGGGTTTGAGAGCCATAAGATATCTGTGGCACTGTAATAAGAAAGCAGCTATTGACAAAACAACTTTTTTTTTTTTTTAAATAAAAACAGGAAGCTAACAGGGCACGGCTGTGCACAGGTATAATCCCAGTGACTTGGGAGGGTGAGTGAGGAGTATCACAAGTTCAAGGCCAGCCTCAGCAAATAAGTGAGGCTCTAAACAACTTTGCAAGACCCTGTCCAAAATAGAAACTAAAAGGGGCTGCAAATATAGCTCAGTGGTTGAGTGCACCTGGGGGGGGGGGGGGGGGGAGGAGGAGGAGGAAGGGGGTGGGGGCGGGGAAGCGGCAGAAGAATTTAGCCCACAAGCCACAGGTGCAGACCCTACATATAGAAGCAGCAGCACAGAGAAGAATCAGAGTGGATTCCAGTTCCAGCTCTCTATTCACTAGCTATGCCTCAGCCATGCATTTTCTCATCCCTTAAACTGGGATTAACACCTGTTAGAACATTAAGATCTTGTACAAATAAAATAAAGTGGGGGATTGTTTCCTATAGCCTCAGGAAATGCTCAGGTATTTCCTGGAAAGAGAAAACTCCCTTGCTGTTATTTGAGATGCACTAGTCCTAAGAATGTCCATGTCCTGGTGATTGATGCTTGTTTTCCTCCTTGCTGCCCAATACTAAACGGAGTTAAGAACCAGGTCATCTGGATTTCTCCTTCTTAGTTCCAGAGAATGAAACCCTTTTCTAAGTTTAAGAGACTCTAAAAGCACTGAATGGTTTTTAGAGTCACTGGGAAGAATTGCTGGACAAAAGCAATGTTTGAACAAAAGGGACTGTAGCATCTCCATTTTTCTCAGGAGAAAGACAAAAATACAAGATAATTTTAAGTTGTAGAACTACCTTGTGTAGAGGGATGCAACAAATGGTTTGGGGCAGGAGTATACTAGGCCCTAAAGATCTTCTTCAGTCAGTTATACTTTGTAATTTGTCACTGTGATGTTTTGGGGAGAAAGGGCTTGCCTCCATAAGATACTCTATCAGCAACCTAAACTCTTACTTTGCAATCCCCAAATCTCTATCCTGAGAACTATCCAGGCAGGTGGGCAAAAGATAGAAAAAAGGCCTGTAATGAGAATTATTTTGCTCAAATTTGATTTTCATCTCAAAACTAGACATTGAAAAAGTATCCAAAATCTATTCTTAAGTTATGAGTGATGTGTTAAATATTGTCACCATCTTTGATTTTTCCAACATTTCCAATAGAACAAATAAACCCCGACTCTTGAGAAAGGTGGAAAATGGGTTCCTGTTAGGGAGAAATACACAAACAGGCATGCAGGCAGCAGGCAGACAAACAGGCTTTAAAATTATTTTGAAGGAAAATCCCCCACTGACTATTTGCACTAGGGTTCTAATAGAAACATAAGGCCAAGCATGAACATAATATAATGAATATTTAAAAATAAAATAAGCATTCCACACTGAGTTGAGAGTACAGTTGACTTGCAGACAATTTAATAAGCTGCAAATGACTAAGAAGAAAGCAAATACTTGATCCTACTGTTTGTTGTGACCATGCAGGTGACTATGCTGGTGATAATGTCAAAAAAGCTAATGTACCAGCTTCTGGTCAAAGTGGAAGCCCATGAGCTTTTTTCTTATAAGGAAGACAACAGACAGACTTTTGACCCAGACGAAGCAAGCATGTGAGCAGATGGGAATAAGGGAAGTCACTGACTAAATACCTTCATCAGCAGAAGCAGTCAAGTGGGAAGACTCAAAAACATCACTGTCAGTTTCAGGACATGGGGAAGAGGCCAAAATCTCAGGGCTTTTGAGCAGAGACACTCGCTGAGAAGGTGCTGGGAACAGCTCTGGCTCTTTTGTGGAGGTGAAGAAGTGACTGTTCTTTTCGCCTGAACCCTTGGAGGCCACAGAATTCTCAGACAATGAGGTCTCTGCCACGGGACCCCCAAGAGACGATGGTGAAGGGCCCAAGGGGCAGGCAGCATCCATCACAAAATGGTTCCCCCTAGTCCCCACTTTTGGCACCTGGAGGGGTAAATCCGGCATTTGCTGCTGCGCACACAGGGGGTTAATCCAGGCAGCTTTGTGCCTCGTGACCCTGATGTCTACTTGGCAAGGAGGGTGGTCAGTGTCCAGGATACTGGGTGAGCTGCCAGTGTCATGACTGATCCCTTCCCAGAGGTCCGCAGGAGAATCCCGCCGGCCTATTGACTGTGACACCATCCTTCCAGGCTTGGAGCTGGTGTGAATCAGTTCAGAACAGACAGGAGTTCTCTGATGGCTGTGGTACGCCCTGATCAGGTCTCTGAACTCACCACATGGCCAGCTGGAGGTCTGAAGAGCTCGCCTGCAATGAGCAAGAATCATTCAAGATAAGTAAGAGTTTGATCAGTTCTGATTTCATTTATTGTAAGGAGACAAAAGCCAAAAATTTAAATTTGTGCCTTGCTCTATACAACAAGGTAAATTCCTCTTGTATTTATAAGTCAAAAATAAGTACTAAAAAAATCTGCCATAAAATTCATAGCAAACCTGTAGGGCTTGACACTGGTTTGCAAAAATTTTGTAAACCATAAAAATAATTGAAGCAGCAACAAAGATCAACCAAAAAAAGTGTAAAAATAAACTCCAAATCAAAATTATTCCAATAACAAAAATAAGAAAACTACTGCTCACTTTTTTTCTTCGGTACTGGGGATTAAGCTCAAGGGCACTGAGCCACTGAGCCACATCCCCAACCCTATTTTGTATTTTATTTAGAGACAGGGTCTCAATAAGTTGATCAGTGCCTTGCTTTTGCTGAGGCCAGCTTTGAACTCATGATCCTCCTGCCTCCAGAGCCGCTGGGATCACAGACGTGTGCCACAGTGCCCAGCTTACTGCTCACTTTTAAGCTCAGTGTTTAGCTTCAGTAAATGATCTGATGACTAAAACTTAGAGAATGGCACAAATAAGAAGCCCTCCTGTCACTTTAATCACAGGTCTGGCAAACTGTTTCTTTTTACTGTTTTCCCACCGTCCTTGGCATTGTGAAGTTATAAGCAACCTTCAACAGCAAAAGTAAACTCCAGCAAAGGAAAAGCCTAGAGACAAAAGGAGTAGGTCTAGATAAGTCTAGTCCAAATGAAGGGTGGTATAGCACATGCCGAGTGGTGGGTCAATTCCAGGGCATTAAATACCAACACTACGGACATCTCCACTCCACTCCAGGCTGGCATATCTACTGCCTACTTGACATCTGTCCAGGGTGTCTCAACTCGATAAAACCGATTTACCCCTCAAAATCTGCTCCTCCCTGCTTTCCTCATCCCAGGAAACACACGCCCCACTTGTGGTTCTCCTCTCTGCTAGGTCTCCAACTGCAATCCGTCAGCTACGCTCCCACCCTCTTCTGTCACTCTTCTTCCACCTGGACATCCAGCCATACTTCCCACTGGGCTTTCCTGCTTCTCCTCTTGCCCATCCATAGCTAAAGGTATTATTTCAGAGAGATCTTACATAAATCTAAACCGGCAGCTCATTTCCCTAATTAAAATTCTCCAGTAGCCTCCCATCAAATCTGGGTCAAAAATCATACTCCTTACCTCATCCTTAAGACTTGACATAATTCTGTCCCTGCAGACCACTTTCACATATCTTCACCGGGTCTCCGTAAGTCCTAACCGCACAGCAAGCTCTGGAACCCCAGAGACACACGGCTCTAGTTCCCTCTGCCTGAAATGCTCCTCCTCCAAATGATTACTCACATCTGGGTCTCTCTTGTCATGCATGCCATGGTTTCTGAATTTACTTCCTCAGAGAAGTCTTTGCTAACTGCCACTGTAAAGGCATTTCCCTGTTCTCTCCCTATCACATCACCCTGTCTAGTTCACATCACAGGAGGACTCACTTCCTGTCTTTTCTCACCTCTGCCCCTGCCTGACGGGAAGCTCCAACAGAGCAAGGGCCTTGTCGGTTCTCCACCAGTTTGCATCCCCCACACCTAGAGTTGCTTACAGGGCTCAGTTAACATTTACAGACAAAATGACACCATCCACCAAAGTGGAAATTAAGTCAGTAGACAGAAGATCTCTGTGTAGAAACAACTCTTCTATTATTGGGAAAAAATTATTCCTACAGGGCTGGGGTTGTAACTCAGTGGTACAGTAGTGCTTGCCTGGCATGTGTGAGGCACTGGGTTCAAGCCTCACCACCACATAAAAATAAATAAAGGTATTATGTCCATCTACAATTAAATAAAAGTAAAAAAATAAAATAAAAACAGAAAAAAAACTAACACTTTTTTGTAAAAAAAGAATTATTCATACAGGGATAGAAGTGAATCCATGCTTCCCATAGATATGAATTTTTTCTTACCCAATGCTTATATGGATAACAGTTTAAATATCCCAGAGGAAACTACATATGAAAACTGTTCTTAAAAGTTCTTGGGTTTTCTTTATTTGCAAACCCTGTATTCTAGGTCATTCCTTTTGGAGTAATACAGATAAAGACACACACACATTTGTGTATATATACACATACACACATGCACACACAAATACATATATATCTCCTGAAAACATTGCACAAGCCCCAAGTCACCATTTACAAAATATCACAGGATGAGGGCACCTATGTCAAGCCCCAAGTCACCATTTCACAGAATATCAGAGGATGAGGGCACCTATGTCAACTGCCAGAATTCACTATCCCAAAGTGCCTCATCTTCCTTCTCCTGACCTCAATTTCCGCCTGGTGCTCCAATTTCTCTTTGTCAGACATCTTTTTTCTCCAGTATTTTCAGATTTTGTAATTACAAAAGGAAACCATGATTATGTCTTCATAAAAAACCCCAAATACAGAAACCTAGAGCAAAAAGGGAAGAGCTTCCATCACACCCAGCCCCACCAACCCTACATCATTCTCAGAAATAACACTGTTAACCATTTTATTTCTTCCTGGCCTTTTTCTAAGGATTAGCATACTTAAGTCAGATCCAAAGATCTGTTTTATTTTAAGAACATACACAAGATCATACTGGATATATTCTATAACTTGCCTTCTGTTTTTCTCAATAGTGGCTCTAAAGGGAATAACTTATTTTTCTTAACTGTTTTATCATTTTCTATAGTATACAGTATTTACTTAGCCAGACCCTATGGATACAAATTTATTTACAGGTTTTCACTATTATAAAATATACATTAGTAAATATCTTTGTTTATAACATTTTGTTGTTGTTATTGGCTTTCCCTTAGTAGTTACAACCTTAGTCCAACCTCATTATTTCCTAGAAGATAAAGCTATATAAGTCATGGTTTGTTCTCTTAATTTTCTGCACACTACCTATTGTTTGTGGCGTGTGCAGGGGGAGATGATTATAGATGTGAAACCACATGAAAAATGTACTATCTCAATGGCAAGTAATCCCAGCGTTTTATTTTTTTGTTTTTTTTTTAACAGAATAAAGTCAATAGTTAAAAGAGAATGACATTATTTGCAAGCTTCTGATATATGGAATTGACCTAAATGCCTTGTGCAAAAACAGACTTCCTCATAAAAGGCGATTTTCAGAAGCAGGTACTTGTTCTGCTCTGTTTTATGCATGATGAGAGATAAGGGTTTAATTTCACTTTGTTGCATACAGATTTCCAGTTTTCCCAGCACCATTTGTTGAAGAGGCTATCTTTTCTCCAATGTATGTTTTTGGCGCTTTTGTCTAATATAAAATAACTATATTTATGTGGGTTTGTCTCTGTGTCCTCTATTGGTCTACAAGTCTATTTAGGTACCAATACCATGCTGTTTTTGTTACTATAGCTCTGTAGTATAGTTAAAGTCTGGTATAGTGATGCCACCTGCTTCACTCTTCTTGCTAAGGATTGCTTTAGCTATTCTGGGTCTCTTATTTTTCCAGATGAATTTCATGATTGCTTTTTCTATTTCTATGAGGAATGTCATTGGGTCTTTCAGTGTTTTAATGAGAGAATGAGCAAACTCATGAATGGCACCTAAACATGCTTATGTTGGTCATTTCTGTGGCCCAAGAAAGGAATTCAAGAAGAGATGTCATTTTTAAGAGGAAATTCAAGATATGGCCTGAAATGCATGCTAACCACTTCCTTAGAATAAAAGATATGATGGAACAGAAATCACACAAAAAAGTATTGAGAGTAAAAGATAAAATTCACTTTTAAATTAATAAATAATTAATTTTGTTGTGTGTATCCCCAGCCCTTTTTATTTTTGTTTTCAGACAGGATCTTAGTATATTGCCCAGGCTGGCCTAGAATTTGTGATCATCCTGCCTTGGCTTCCTGAGTTGCTGGGATTACAGGCATGTGCCACATGGAACTCACGTGTTGCATGTTAAATTAATTGACAAAAATTGCATATATTTATGGTGTATAAGACTATGTTTTGAAATATGTATACATCATGAAATGGCTACCATGAGCTAACATATGCGTTCTCACTATTTTTTATACGTGTGGTGAGAACATTTAAAATCTACCCTTAGCAATTATACACTGTTATTAATTATAGTCACCTGGGTATATAACAGATCTCTGGAATTCATTCCTTCTAACTAAAATTTTGTACTTTTGTTATTGTGCTGGGGATTGAACCCAGGGCCTTGTGCATGGAAGACAAGCACTCTACCAACTGAGCTGTATCCCCAGCCAAGTTTTGTACTTTTTGATCAGAATCTCCCCAATTCCTTTCCCTCCCTCAGCCCCTGGCAACCTGTTCAAGGTTTTAAAGATTCTACACATGAGTGCGATCATGTAGTATTTGTGTTTCTGTCCAGCTTTTTTCATTTAGCATAATGTCCTCCAGGGTTACTCATGTCACAAATGACAGATATCCTTCTTTTTTAAGGCTAAACAGTATTTATTCCACACTATATATCCTAAGTTGTTTTTATTCATTCATTTGTTGATGGACACTTCGGTTGATTCCATATATTGGCTACTGTGAATACTGCTGCAGTGAACATGGGAGCGCAGATGTCTCTGGCAATACTGATTTCATTCTCTTCAGATATATATATCTAGAATACTGCTACATCGTTTGGTAGTTTTATTTTCAATTTTGTGAAGAGAACTTCATAGTCCATAATAGATGCACTAAGTCACATTCCCCTCAACAGTGTACAAGGGATCCCCTTTTCTCCATATCCTCACCAATGAAATTCATTATAATCAATTTTCATGATATCTTGCTAAGTATGTCCACTTCTAAACAAAAGCAAGTGATCAGAGAAGGCAATCTTACCAAAGCATGTGAGTTGATTCTTTAACACAGCTCTTCATAACCTCTTTCCATGCCTCTTTAGATCTACTTCCCTTCATGCTTTGACGTTAAGCAAAGATTCACATCCCCAAAGATGCCAACAGGCACAAAAATCATCATACTTATGTCAAAGAGAAACCGTTAAAATGCCCGCTAACATGGCTTCACAGCTTCCGCAATGGCAGCCAGGAATTGGGGTAAGCTGATTTCCATACGGTTGCAACTTCATCACAACACATGAACAGTGTTGTAACAAAGGCAGCAGGAAGGACACGGTGCCGTACTGTAATGATGGCTGGGTAGCGTCACAGAGACCCCTGACTTATCTAGTCTTTAGCAATGACCTTTAACTTTGAAGGTTAAGAACATGCAGAAGGACAGAAAGCAATTAAAAGCAACAGGTAGGGTGGAGTATGGAGAGGAGACCCAACAAACACAAAGATTGGAGAAAACTAAATATTTTACTTAACCACAGATTGCTTAAGACACACAAATGACTAACTTCCTGTGGTCACTGCATGGATCATACTTACCACTTTCATTCTGCACAATGAAAACTCACAATACTGCAGGTGATAATGCCCATATGAGAAGTGAAATGGAGACCACTAAGGAACTTGCCAAAGTTTCACCATTAGTAATTAGCAGAAGTAGGACAAAAATAAAAGTCTGGCACCTGATTCATTGCTCTTTCCCTGGAACTCATGTGCTGCAAGTGGGCTAAAATTCAAGATTATCTTCAATTCATTAGCAAAGTAATTTTAAGAAATTTCTATCAGATTGGTCACAACACATAGGATTAAGAACTACACAGTTGGCTGGCTGCGGTGGTGGTGCCTGCTGACTATAGTCTGCAGCCCTGGGAGGCTGAAGCAGGAGGATCACTTGAACTGCAGGGGTCAAAGGCCAGCCTAGGCAACAGAACAAGACCCCATCTGGCACGCACACACACACAACTGTAAAAAGTATATTTGAATTCATGTATCTGTAATAGTTGCCCCTGAGATTTTATGATTCTTTCATCCTATTTGTGTAAAAACAAAAACCTTCAATATTTAAGAATATTTACAAATATTCTTAATATAAGCATATTTACAAATCTCATACATTTACAGCTATTTTAAGACACGACACAATTTTAAACTATGTATGAAATGGTATTTTGTTCTTACTTTCCAATGAACTCTCTACCAGGTATATACCTTCCACTTTGGGATCCACCACTCAATTCATGTTCTTCTTAAAAATCTTAGACACACACACACAAACACACACACACACCAAAAAAAAAAAAAGTAAACAAACAATAGCTGTCACCAAAAAACCTGATGAGAACATTTTAGAGGAGGAAAAGTTTATTTGGCTCATGTTTGTATTAGTCTCAGCCCAAAGATCCGACTCAACAGCTCTGGGCTCAAGGTAAGGCTGAACATCAGGGTGGAAGGGCATGGGAGAGGAAAGCAGAGAGAGGGCTCTGCCCAGCAGGGACAAAATATATATCCCAATAAAGGTACACCTCTTAGTGGCTACCTCCTTTAGCCACACCCTACCTGTCCATAGTTACCACCCAGTTAATCCATATCAGTGGATTAAGCCATCAGTTAGGGTACACCTCTCATAACCTACCTAACTCACCTCTGAACATTCCTGCATTGTTTCACACGTGAGCTCTTGGGGGACACCTGACATCTAAACCATAACAAACATAATTAGATAACAGACTTTGAAAAATAGGTATTAATCCAGAAATGTACACAGAGTAAGGGTAAGTACCTGCAATTGAAAAATGACTAGATTTCTATGTATGGGCAAAATAAACGAGAAACCATAAAATATCTGGCAGTTCCAATAGTTAATATACATCCATTACTTGATGGGTATATAGCTATATACCATTCATGGGTATATAGCTAAGAGATATGAGAATATATGTTCACATAAAAACTTAACCCTTTATTATGGCAGCATTACTCATTATAGCCCCAAAGTGAAAACTACCCAAAAGTCCACCAGCCAATGAATGATAAACACTGTGCTATATCTATATAATGGAATGTCATTCAGCCATAATAAAAATGAAGGACTGCCGAGCACAGTGGCACACACCTATAACCTCAGTAGCTCAGGAGGCTGGGGCAGAAGGATCACAAGTTCAAAGCCAGCCTCAGCAACTCAGTGAGGCCCTAAACAATTCAGTGAGATCTGCCTCTAAATAAAATATGTTTAAAATGTGTGTGGGGTAGGTAGTGCTGGGGATGTGGCTCAGTGGTTAAGCGCCCCTGGGTTCAATCCCTGGTATCAAAAAAAAAAAAAAAAAAGTACTGATTTATGCTGACATGGATGAGCACTGAAAGCATTATGCAAAGTGAAAGGAGTTGGACACAAAAGAAACTGTATTTGTATGTATTTATATAAATCATCCAGAATAGGCAACTCCATAGAGACAGGGAGTAGATTAGTGGTTACTTACAGCAGGAGGAAGGGATCAGAATAGCTAAAGGGCACCAGGTTTCTTTTTGAGGAAATGAAAATGTTCTGAAAACAATGGTGGTATCCTTTGGTGGATACCCTAAACATCACTGACCTGCACACTAAATGATATGGCATGTGAATTCTATCTCAATCTCAATAATGCTATTTTTAAAAATGAAATGGGAGAAGTGTTCACCTCTCTTCAAAAAGACCTAGGGAATCTAGAGGGAGCTGGTGTTCCAGGGGCTACATGAGGCAAAGAAGCACCAGGTACAAACTGGACTATGAACAAAAATACTAAGAGGAGGGGAGAGTACTTAAAAGGGAAAGCTAAATAAAGGTCTAAAATTGGTATGGAGAGGAGAGAGGAAGTAAAAGTGAAACTTCCACCGAACTATCTAGAAAAAGAAAAGCACATCAACAGTTGGTAAAGACAACATCATCAGTGCAATGGCTACAAGCTACAACCACCACCACCATAGGGGAAGCTCTATGGTCTGACTTTCAGATGGGAAACAAGGCCAAAGACGTTAAGTGTTGTGTTTATGTATTGAAAAATGCCTGTTTTTTAGAAATATATGCAGAACAATTTAGAAGTAGTTGGCAGAATTTCTTGAATATCCTATAAAACAATGCCAGTAAGGAATGAGATGTGAATGTTACACAATTGGCCATGTTGATAATTGTTGAAGTTGGGAGAAGGGAGAGAGTTTGAAATTTTCCATAAGAAAATTCCAAAAGTAAGTTATTTAAAACTTGTAACACTTGCTACATGTGTCCATGTGCCCCAATGTGACCCCTCTGACCTCCTTCTACCTGGATACCATTGTACCTCTCTGTTCCTACTCACTGCTGGGTCTTTATTCAAATGCTATCTGCAGATTGAGATTTTCCCATTATGCTTTTCAAAACTACATCCTTACAGGTATATGCTAAACCCATTTACTGCCCTATTTTTCTCTACAGCACTCATCTTCCCACACTTCCTCCTCGTCCGTTTAAAACTAACATTTCTGTGACATTTACTTTGTGCCAGGCACTGTTCTAAATTTTCCACACACACACTCTAACACATTTACTTATCCCTTGATTAGGTCAGAACCCTTCAAAATGTTTCAAATTAGTACCAACCAAGCCCCAGCCCTCAACAAAAAAATGAACTCTTTTGGTTTCTAAAAGCAATCTTCAAAGGGGAACCGGAGGATGAGGATAAGGTAAAGACTATTAAAAGCATCTTGATTAAGAAACAGTTGATATGTGAGCAAAGCCCACAAGTCCAAGGGGCATTGTTTGGAAAAACAGTAAGAAAACTCGTCTTTGTTCTCACAGAAGAGAAGATATTTGAAGATAATAACAAATTGGTCCTTGGTACTAAGGCACATAACCAATCTACTTGAGAGACTGTTTTCAAATGAGCAAGACCCAGAAGGGCCAAACTAAGCTCATTTAGCTTCAATTCCTCAGGCAGAGGGGTGAAGGGAAGACCTTTAAATCTCATGATCCAAACATCTCTCCAAAATACCAGTACTCACCAAGCATGAGGAGGATTCCTTGAATGTATGACATTAACAATGACTTACTTCCCTGAGCCTGAATGTCCACAAAATCAAAAGTTTAAGAGTGAAATCCCACCCCCACCCAGATTTTTGTATAGGTAATAGGTTAATTCAAATGACTTGATAAGTGAACCATATTTTAAAATAGTCTTTAAATAATATAAAAGTTCAAGTCTCCTTACCAAATTTAAAGCAGCCATCTCAAAAGCTGTCTTGTAACAAGTAAATTCTAAATAAAGAGAATAAGGAAGTACCCCTGCATATATTTTCAGAACTCGGTTTTCAGGTCCAGTGGAACTTGTTAGAATTTTTTAAAAAAGTGAAAAAGCATAAGGAGAAAAAAATATCTCCACCTTCCAATTTTCATCACAAAACATAAACTAAAGAAAAGCACCTATCAACCAGGCATGCTTTTCAATATTACTGCCAAAACAAAACAAAGAGATCTAACTTAGAGAATTCTCTTTTAATAAGTGTCAAACTAAGGATCCGATACCAGAGTTCAAGCATTGTTTTTAAAAAGGCGATTTTCAACCTAAGTGTTAAATAAATCATATTAAGTGTATAGCTTGTCAGCTTTTATTTGCCATTTTCCAGCTTCAGGATACAGGTGACTAGACCACTTGAATTCCAAAACTTTGTTTTACATTCTGAGAACTTTTCTTCTCAGTTCATACTTCGTATTTCAGTAGAAATAAAGCATGCATTCATTATGAGACTATTACCACTATTTTGTAGATAAGAAAATGGAGACCCAGAAAAAGTGACAATTATGGTCACTCAATGGACTGCTCAGGGTGCCCTTGCTCCAGAGCCCCTGGTCACATCTTAAATACACCTCTCTGTGTGGAATAAAACCCAGTGTGGAAATTAGAACACATGCGCACGCCCACACACACACAAACACTAATCCCAATCCAATTCATAATTTTATGTCAAGGGCCAAGAGCTAGGGGTGTATCTTAGTGGTACAGTGCTTGCCTGGCATGCACAAGACCCTGGGTTTGAGCTCCAGACACACAAAAAATAATAAAAATAGTTTTATGACAATCTAGATAAATCATTCATTAGCTATGTGACCTTAAGCACTTAACCTCTCTGTGCTGTAAATGTTATAAAATTATTGTGAGAACCAAATGAACTGTAGCATGCGTATCTCAGTCTGGTACACAATGGTCTGTAAAAGTTAACTTTAATATCACCAGCATTATTATTGCATAAAGACTTACATACAAGTTTAGTGTAAGAGCACAACTAAGGAGGCCTAGTTTTATTTCTCAACCTCTTGAATGAGTCATCTTTTAACTCTTTTAAATTACAATAGAAAAATCAAAGATCTGATTAGGTACCATGAAAAAGTACAATAAAACTTAGAGGCACTAGGATTGCTTAAATTTATTATCTCTGGAAGGCAGAACACACATACTTAGGAAGAAAAGCTTAAATTTTAATAATAACACAACCAACCATGTGGATCTCTTCATTTAGAAAAATTAATCTAGATTTAGTAACAAAGGAAACTATTCAAATTTGTCAGGGCTATTATCTGAGCACCTTCCAATTTTGGGGTGAGGCGTGGGGGATTGTAGGGTGCGTCTCAGCAATGTGTTCATTCTTTTCTTAGCTCTTCTCTTATCTTCTCCTAAAGACTAATGAAATTGCTTATCCTTGAATGTTTCTCCTCGCCTTTGATAGAATTTTCCCTGTGTCAGAAAACAAGAGCTCAGAAAGCCAACATGTTCAGAGTTTAATTGTTACCTGAAGACTATATCTAATCATATTTAAACATCAGGGTCGGACCCTTAATTTTCAGCAAGGATCCTAACATCTCACCTACTTGGTACAGTTCCTAAGGAAGTTGATGAAAAAAGCAAAGTTCCTGTCTTCTGATGTCACACTGTGATGAGCAGTTTCAGGTGGAAGTATTTTCATACTTGAACTTGAAGCCATGGAGAAACATGCTCTCTCACACTTCAGTAATTATGAAAACCCCAGTGTTACCATGAAGTCATTGCCTTTAACCTTTCTCAAGACAAAGTTGTGTTGGAAGCCTGGAGGAGAGGGATGTGGGCAGAATGTGGTGATGCCCTCACTTGTAGAGACCACACTTCATACTTTCAAATAATCTCTCTCCCTCTAGTCTATTTATCTTTCAACTCCCCAGTAAGGCAGAGCAGGAGGATCCTCCCTCACCTCAGGCAGGGAACTAAATTTCTAGGACATATTCTTGACATGTCAAGACCTCAAGGCTATCAGGCTTTATTTCTAGGACATTTCTTGACATGTCAAGACCTCAAGGCTATCAGGCTTTAGAACTGGGTGTAAGGAACCCAAATTGGCCAATTATCAGTCCTTGGCTCTTCCCACTACATCTCAATTCAGACATCCTTCCAAATTCCATTGTAAATAACACAGTACAAGCTGCCTGAGTATACTCTTTCCTTTAGCTCTTAGTTCGAATTTAGGGCAAAATAACCCCTCCTCTGAAGGTTCTGTACTTCATACAAGCTGATGGAATTCACAGCGAACCCTCCCCCAGGGGTGGGGGTAAAAACAGCAGTTCCACTTTCCAGGCTGCAATCTCAGCAGGTGGGTTTCACGTGGGGCTGTCTGACCCAACAATATGCCAGTCTTCATACTCTAACCTAGCTCGGGGTTAAGTCACAGAATATCTTGCTGCCATCGCCTATCCAGGGATTTGAGAGTGGACTGGGGGTCGTCCGCAGGCCTTTGACTGTCTCCTGGGGAAGCCGAGAAAATCCACGGCGCCGGGAGGACAGCGCCCGGGACCAGGCAGGGCGCGGGCTTCGCACTCACTGAGTCTCCCAGCCAAAAGGAATCCTGAGGCTGGACTCCTACTGCTGCCCTCTCCCGACCCAAGCCACGCACAGGGTCGCCCTCGCTTCGCAAAGTCATCGCCGCAAAAATCTGCCTCTCAGCGAGGGTCCCCTTCCAAAGGGCCCCCGCCGCTGCCCCGGCCCACCCTGAATTCCCAGGTCTCGGCTCAGCACAAGGCTCGCGGGCGCCCCTCCCGCCCCCACCTCCTCCGCGGCCTCTCCATCCCCTCCTGCCAAGCATCCCTGCTCGGCTCGCCTCACCCCGGCCCCGGACAGCTGCGCCAGCTGAGCGCTGCGCGTCAGGTCCTCGCTGGCTCGGCTCCTGACATCCTTCAGCGGTCACAGCGTCGCCCAGGGCGGCAGGGAGACGGAGCGACGCCGGGACGCCGCCTCGCTCCCCGCCACCTTCGTGTCTCCTTCGGGGCTGCCGCAGCAATCCCAGGGAAGCGAAGAGCCGCCGCGGAGCCTGCTGCACGCAGGGAGGTGCGGCCAAGCCGGAGGGCACGTGGGCTCCCAGCGCCCCCACCCCCGCGCCGCGCGCCCCCAGCCACGCGCTACGCCGCGGGGCCGCAGGAAGCACCTGTGCGCCCCTCTTCCCGTCCTCCCCCCGGAAATCACGCTCTGCCCTCCTGCGGGACCAGACGCAGCTGCGCCTTCAGGGGTCGAAATAGGGGGTCCGGCAGAAATGAGTTTCCAGCCCAGATGCTGCAAACCGCAGAATTTAGCTTTCGGTTCAAATGTTTGAAATGAAGAACGAGTCGTTTGTAATGAAATCAGAGGGCCCCCGGACACCGGCGACTCACCCGGAACATGGAGCTGCAGCATTCAGACCTCATCTGGCTTCTCCGCCCGAAGCCCGACCGAGAACTTGGTCGTCAGCATCTGTCCAACCTAATCGTCATCTTGCCCTCTTGCAGCGAGAGTTTGGAATACCGTCACAGTAGCGCCCTAGGGAGCTCAGCGATCTTGATGGAACTGAAAGAAGCTGCCAGCGCATACAGAAAGTTTTTGAAAACAGAAACAACCCTGCCTGTTAGTAGGACTGCGCGCAAGGCGTCCCTCCGCCTCTAGGAGGCTTAGCGCGCTGTCCAGGTCCCCTAACTCCTCTAAGGAAAGGATCTCAGAGCCACCTGCAAGCCTAACTGGCCCTGGCTCTCTTAGAAGAGCCCCTTCTGCTTGCTTGGTAAAACCAAACTCTGTGACACTCTCCCTGGTTCCTTATCTCTGCCCTTTCTCGTTTCCAGATAACGAAACCAAAACCCTGGTATTTTGAGCATTGTTCTTGTCCACTCCCTGGCATATCCTGGCACGGAGTGATTAAGGAGTCTTACTAGTCGCTGCCTTCTCAGAAGTTAGAAGTCACTATGACAAAGTCGGGTGAATACTAGCTGCCAATCACGGCCTTCCCCTTCCATTGTGGGCAGTCTTTTGGGGGCCTAGACAGGCTGAGACCTGAAAGAATTCTGAATTTAGGGGGTTCTCCACCAGGAATGCATATCCCCTGACTGCCACCTGAGAAGAGCTTTTAAGCAGGAGAAAGTGCTCTACCACTGTAAATACTCCAGACACTAACAAACCATGGCTTCCATTTCACAAATGAAGGATCTGTGGCTTAGAGGCTAAGTAACCTGCCCAAGGTCACTCAGCTAGTAGGTAGCACAGTCAGGCTTTGAAGGCAGAGATGTCTGACACTAAAGCCCACACCACCACAAGAGCAGAGAAGCAATGAGATAAAGAGGCTAAGCAGGAGCTTGTTTAAGGAATATTTAAAAGGAAAGAGTAATAAGGAGAAAGAATCTCAAAATAAAAACAAATGTAGCCAAAGGTAACCAGTGAGTCTACTTGTCAAAACAAAAACAAATGTGCTGGGGGCTGGGGGCATACATCATGGTGGAGTGCATGCTAAGCATGCATAGGCCCTGAGTTCAATCCCAGTCCCCAATGGGACTGTACTAGGTAGTAGAAGAGACATAGTCCTAGTCAAGAAAAGCATTCTAGGGCTTGGAAATATAGCACAATATATAGAACAAGCCTAGCAAGCCCTGGGCTCAATCTCTAGCCCCACACAGATGATAATAATAATAATATCAATTGCCAAGAACAGTGACACATGTTTATAATCCCATCAACTAGGGAAGCTAAGGCAGGAGGATCTCAAGTTTTTGAGGCCAGCCTCAGCAACTTAGTGAGACCTTGTTTCAAAATAAAACATTAAAAGGGATGGGGATGTATCTTAGTGTTAAAGTATTATTATTAATAATAATTATTATTAATTATATTATTATGATTATGATTTTGGAACCAGAGATTGATACTAAAGGTGCTTAACCACGAAGCCACATCCCCAGCCTTTTTCATTTTTTATTTTGAAACAGGGTCTCAATATTGTTCAGGGCCTCTCTAAGTTGCTGAAGCTGGCTTCAAACTTTTGATCCTCCTGCCTCAGCCTCCCAAGGTACTAGGATCAGAAGCATGTGCTACCATGCTCAGCTATTATTATTATTTTAAAAAAGAAAGAAGAAGAAAGGCATTCTTGTAGGGTGACTAGGAAATTTTGGATCAAAATGGTAGGATTTGGTCAGTCCCCTCTGGTGCCACTTTGAAATCACTTTTACCAAAATTGCTGCAAGGTTGGCCTGTGTGCTAATATGTAGTCATCCTAATAAATTTGAGTCTATATAATCACCATCTAATCACAAAGGAGGTCCAAATTCTGAAAGAGTACTCTAGGACTAAGATGGAAAGTTCAAAAATAGATTTGTAAAGTTAGGAATACTCACTAGAAATCTGCTTGTATTGTCCCATCTGGGATCTCAAAGTAGTATTTCTCAAATACTTAAAAGATGAGGGGTGGGCTTTCCAAGACTACCTAATGACTGGTTTATTCTCAAAAAGTCACTGAAAATTACAAACTGAGCACCACCAGGAGAAGCACAGGTAATGTTGGGTTATTTGGGGGAGAGGGGCAGTTCTCATGGGGAAAGTCAACTTCAAGGTCATAGTGCCCTCCAAGACCTTGAGCCTGAAAGCCCTAAGAGTGCCAGGGACCACTCACCATGTTAGCTAGCCTAGCTGGGCTCATGCCCAACACCAGTTAGAAACACACAAAGTTCCGTTGTGGCCAGGACAACCTCATAGAAGACGGAAAGCCTGGCAGCTGCCCCCACCCCCTGCATCCAGGCAGGCCTCACAAGAAACCATTTGTGCTGTGAGCAGAGCTTTGACCCTGGGTTTGAACTCAGCTGACAGAGTCAGCAATGGGGAAATTAGTCTGTAGAAAACAGGAAGGAAATGAGTTGAAACCAACAGCACAATAAGCTACCAGAAGGAGCCTAATGGTGTCTTCAAACACAGACGTCCCGGGAAGAAGGCACAATGGTCCTGCATGGAAAGGAGGCCAAGATGTCATGCATCAGTGAGGAAAAGAACCAGAGGAGGGAAGCTGTGTTTGGCTTGTCTGTTTCTTTGCCTCCTATCAGCCTGACTTTAACATCCCTTTTCTGCAAAAGGACAAATGTTTGTGTTTCCACTTAAATGAGGAAACCAGAATAGACAAAAGTCAGAGAGACAAAGTAAAACAAAGATTACTGGGGAGGGTGGGGTGATGAGGATGGGGATAATGAGTCGTTTTAATGGGTACCAAGTTTCTGTTTAGGATGATGAAAAAGTTCTGGAAAAGGGTATGGCGATGATTGTGCAATATCATAAACATACTCAAGACCCCTGAATTGTACACTGATCAGTGGTAACCAGTAAGTTTTATGTTATGTATACTTTCTCACAATAAAAACAAACACATGGGCTGGAGCTGGAGCTCAGTGGTAGAGTACTTGCCCAGCATGTGTGAGGCACTGGGTTCGATTCTCAGCACCGTATATAAATAAATAAATAAAATTTTTAAAAGGAAAAAAAAACCCACAAGTTTATTCAAATCTATTACCATGATGCAATACTTGTGTGGAATAAAAGCCCAAGTGAAACAATATGCACACGCTTGCACACGCACACACACACACACAAAGTGTGTTACTCATACTGAACCTAGAGGCACTGTACCACTGAGCACTTTTTATTTTTTTAGTATTGAGACAGGGTCTTACTAAACTGCTGAGGCTGACATCACATTGTAATCCTCCTGCCTCAGCCTCCCAAGTCACTGGGTTACATGTGTGTGTCCGACAGACAAATCTTTTCTTCAATGTTACTAATCTTCCTTATTTTGCCTTCTATTAGAGGTGCTTCTTCTGATAATAAGCAGCTTGGAGCTTGAGGGGCATATTCAAAGATGCCATGCCCTGAGAGAGGCTCTTAAACACTAAGAGATGGAAAAAGTTAAAATGAAAGGATTATAGACCAATGGCAAAACACTATTTGCTTCTAGCCAGCCAAGAGTAACCCTCCATACAACTTCAGGACAACACTGATCTCCAGGATCAACTGTTCTGGAGATAATGAGGGCTTTGAGCTCTTGGTCTGACAGATAACAGGTAAACTTTGTCCTTCAGTCCTTCCTCTTCTGTCTTTATTACATGGTTTCTAGTTTCCACTCTTCCTCTTGGAAGATGTTTTTAGCTGGACTAGTAGAGCCAGAAGCTGCCCCTGTTTTGAGGTCTAGTTTTATGATTAAATATGCAGTCCATAGAAGATTTTGACATCCCACATGAGTTCAACAGTAATCTGCCATTAGAATTAAAACGTGCAATGGGAGTGAAGCTCAGTGGTAGAGCACTGACCTAACATGTGTGTGCCTCGGTCCATCCCAGCAATGTAAGAAAAAACAAAAAGGAGAAAAAGTTTTATAAATGTTTGTAATTACTCATGTGGCTTGTGGGGTGTGATTTGAACACCCTCCTACAAAAAAAAATAATAAGTCATTAAGCTCAGATTAGCCAATGTTTAGAAACAAGAATATGTCCAAAATTCTGTGTCTTGGTCTAGCATTTAAAGTGTTCCTTACTATGATCTGAACTCCATTTTCCATTTCTTCTCTCACCCCTGCCTCAGTTACCCTAAGGTCTACAGCGGCCATCCACAGCTCTGAGAACAGGCTCCACCTTTCTTTCTCTCCCCACCTTTGCCCCTGGGACCCATGGACCATCTTACATTCTCCACATTCCCCAGCTGGCTCTGACCCTTACGTTGGTGTCTCATGCCTGACATTTCACTCATTGCATGGCAGCCTTCCAGCCTTCCATGTGGACTGTTTCCTAAGGAAAGTCTGGAACATAGTAAAATCCTAGGGAGCTGGTATGAATTTTATTATGTGACTCTGATACAAAAATTTAAAAGTCACATTAACTAATTTTTCTAATTTTTTTTTTCTAAATCAAAGTAAGGTGACTTGGTACCCTTACTTAAATAGGTGGCCAGAAATTATCTCTTGGGTTGAAGAGCCTCCACCCACTCCCCAAAGCTTCCCAAGGGCCCCCGTGCTTATGTAACATCTGCAGAAAGGTTTCTAATCTCTGTTCAGTCATAGTCGCCACAGAAATTCCCATTGTTAAGGTCTGTTTTAATGGGACAGTCCATCACTGTGTGCCAAAAGTGGGGATAGGGATCCTTCACCAGGCCCTTGTGAGTTCAGTTTCTCAGAACCTAAATGCTTTGGAAGGTCTGTCTCTACCCCCTGTGCTCATTCACCTTCTCATCAAAACATACAAACACAAAGTTCCCACATGGGCAACTCCTGTTTGCCTGCTTACCATGCCATAGAGCTGCAGTTAAGCTAAATCCATAGGTCCTTTAACTGCCCCCAGTGACTCAAAACCCTGCTGGTCGTCTTCAGAGATATGAGAGAAAAGTGGTCTCATTGATTCAGAGTTTGCTGCAAAGCAATAAGAACAAAATACAGTTCTCCATAAATTATCAGCAATGACAAAATGCCAATAATTTCTTGATAAATTAAATTTCCATAGTTCAAAAACTTTATTCATGCACAATTGCCATTAATACCAATAGATACTGGTCACTCATCTGATATTTCACTCATTGCATGGTAGCCTTTAAAGTTAAGTCTCTATAATGTAGATGGATACAGTCATCAGTTTCTCTCTCATCCAT
Source organism: Marmota monax (assembly GCF_021218885.2). NCBI lineage: Eukaryota > Metazoa > Chordata > Mammalia > Rodentia > Sciuridae > Marmota > Marmota monax. The sequence goes on along the minus strand of NW_026693082.1, from coordinate 20,348,399 downwards.
TAGTTTTGCCAACATTTAAAGGCATTCAGATTCATTTAATGCTTTGATTCCATAATCACCAAGCCATATATCTTCACTTAAAAATATAGGTTTTTTGTGTCAATTTGTCTATAGGGACAGAAGGCACTGACCAGCCAATATGGGCTTTCTGAACCACTCCACTCCTCTATAGTTTTATTTTCATAATAAATAGTAATAAATAATCATTCACACCGTATATAATTTCTAGTGAGTGGTATGACTACATTAGACCTTGTGGGAGGCAGAACAATAAGTCCCCAAAGATATCCACCACCTATTTCCAGCAACCTGTAATTATGTTACAACCTGACAAGATAGAATTACAGTTGCAGTAGAATTAAGGTTGCTAATCAGTTGACTTAGATTAAGATTACCTTGGAGTACCATGTGGGTCCGATGTAATGACAGGGGTCCTTACATGATAAAGAGGGATGCAGGAGAGCCAGATTCAGAGCAGTTAAGTGAGACATTTGGGGTCTATCATTTGCTTTGAAGATGGAAGGAGCCTATCCATGAGACAAAGAATACAGATGCAGGCAGCTTCCACAAGATGGAAAAGACAAGGGGACAGATTTCCCCCGGAAGCCTCCAGAAAGGAACCCAACCCTGTTGATACCTTGATTTTAGCCCATGTCAGATTTCTGGCCTCTAGGACTCTATGATCATCAATTTGTATTGTCTTCCGCCACTAGATTTGGAGTGATTTGTTAAAGCAGCAATGAGAAATTTAAAACAGATCCAAAGTGTGCTAGTCAACTTTCTGAAACTACAACAAGTACTTGAGAGAAATCAACTTAAAAGGAGGAAAGGTTTATTTCACTCACAGTTTCAAATCATGAACGCTTGGCCCTGCTGCTTTGGGCCTATGGCAGCAGAGTGCATCATGGAAGGAATATGTAGCAGAGGAGGTCTATTCATCTTGTGGCAGCTGGCAATCAAAGGAGAGAGAAGAAGAGTCCGGGGTCTCAATATCTCCTTCAAGGGCATATCCTCAGTGACCTAACTTTCTTCCACTAGGCCCCACCTTCTGCAGGTTCCACCATTTCCTAATTGCACCACAGGCTCCTGACAAAGCCCTTACTACATTGACCAAGAGACTGAGTAATTCTGTTTGCAATGATGAAGGGAACTTTCTAGAACTACAAAGGATTACCCCTGCCAAGTGGTTTCCTGAATCAATCTGGAAATAACCTATTTTTTCACTCTTTACTTTCAAAGTGCTTTGAACATGGTATAACTCTTTAAAATATCTGTTGAATACATGAATTTTGGCAAAATATAGAGTCTGTGAGCCATAGCTTGTGTATTTTTTGGTAGAATGAAAATTTTAAACATCTCTCTCTCTCTCTCTCTCTCTCTCTCTCTCTCTAACTAGTTATAAACGCATGCCTCTAATATGAATGTGATAGTTGACCTTATATGTTATCTTGACTGGATCAGGGGTGCCTGGTTATCTGTTTAAACATTGTTTCCTGCATATTTATGAAGATAAAATTAGTAGCATTTGAAGCAATAGACTTCACAGATTGCCCTCTTTAGTATGGATAACCATCATCTAAACCCTTGAGAACCTGATTACGAAGGAAGAATTCATCCTTTTTTCTTCTAGCTTGCCGATAGAACATCTTTTCCTGCCTGTGGCCTAGGATATACATGAACATCTCCCCTACTGATTAGATCTACAGATTTGGAATGCATCATACTACGGTTATTCTAGGTCTCCAACTTTTAGACAGCATAATATGGGACTCAGCCTGCATTACCATGTGAGCCAAGTTCTCCATAATTTCGTAAGCTAATTCCTTAAATTCTCTCTTTCTCTCTCTCTCTCTCTCTCTCTCTTTCTTTCTCTCTCTCTCTCTTTCTCTCTTTGGAAGCAGAGTGAGAATGCTTGGAGATAAGAATGCTTGGAGAGAAAGAGAGAGAGAGAGAGAGAGAATATATATATATATATATATATATTTACATAATATATATATTTATATATATATTTATATTTATATATTTACATAGTATATATACACATATATACATATACATACACACACACACACACACACATATAAAAGCCATGGCTGGTATCTTTTTGATAGTCTGAAATTTTTAAACATCTCTCTTACTAGTTGTAAATGCATGCCTCTAATATGAATATGATAATTAACCTTATATGTCATCTTGCATTATGTGTCATATAACCTTATATGTTATGTAAGTATTATATGTATATTTATGTTTATATATATGGCTTGGTGAGCATGAAACCAAGTGAATGGTGAAAGGTTGGTGAAATGCGAAAGGAGAAAAACACTAGTGGATTGATCCATCATCCTAGAGAAGCTACTTTGTTTGTTTGCACTTCTGGGGAATGAAACTATAAATGACCTGCAAGTGCTTTTCTACTGAGCTAAATACACGTCCCTGGAGAAGCGACTTCATATTCAGACTATACACCAGGATCTACTGGTATTCATTGTATTCGTGCATTGCCGCAGTCTGGCTGCAGCAAAATAGCCGGGGGGTGACGAACAACTTGTGTACATTGATACAGCAGGAGTGGGAGCCGTTTATTGTAGGACAGGAGGGGTATATATACATTCCACACAGCTTATCTTAATTAACATAAACTAGATACAGCAGTCAACCAATAAGGAATCTCCACACTTAATGGCTCACTGGCGTTACTTCACAAACCACTCCCTCTGGCAAAATGCCAGGCACCATCCTGACTTGTTTAGAGACTCTAACAGTGCATTATAATTTTTGAGGAAATGTTTCCATTTCATTTACTGAGGAATTCACTTGCAATTTGGTGTTGCTAACAATTTATTGAAGTATTAATTGTTGTTCTTATAGCTTTGTAGCAAAATCTGAATCAAGGATATATTTAATGTATGGTTCAGTTTCTAGAGAGAACCCTAACAATCAAGAAATTGGTAATTTCTTGTGGGGACTTAAAATAACAGTTAACTAAGTGTTGGTGATATACTACTCTATTTTCTACTTATAGAGAAAATGTGGATTCAATTTACAAATCAATGTCTCCTCTTGGCGTGCATTAGCGACTTCCTAATGCAAGAGGAGGCTCCATTCCCACTGCTCTTTAGGCCAGCTAGTTAAAGAGGCGGTGACATTCTGGTCGACACAGCTGACACCCATATCATGTACAACACTAAATACTGGCCCTGTGAAGAAGGAAAGACAAGAAGAGCATGTAAATGAACGATTATAACACTTGATCAGCCGAGAAGGACTCTCAGGAGGCCTGTTGTCATTCTCTGGTATTAGTGCTGCTGTCAGAGTCAAACCAAGAAAAAAACAAAAAGGTTTCTATAAAAATGCCCCCCACCCCCACCCCGTGGAAACCTGCTGGCTTGAGAACCCACCTGGGAAGAGCTGGGCTTCTTGTGTTGAGTTGTGAGCTCTGCGTAACCAAAGCTGATGCTATAGCCACACTCACTGAGTCCTGGGAGGAAGGGGATTTTGTTTTTTAAATGTGCTTTGTTCCTCGCTAGTGCTGTATTTCTGGAGCTATTTAACAACAGCAGTCCTATTTGTTGAAGTACTGAAAAGCACATCAGTCAGCAGAAATGTGTGCCAGACAAAAAGCAGAAATAAAGCTTGTCTGGCTTGTGTTGCTTCTCTAAATTGAGCATGGCTGGAAGAAGGAAAAGTGAGAAGAGAAAACTGGCAATGAGTATCTTAAGCCAAGGAATTGGAACCTTGATCCAGGAGCAGTGGGAAATACTGAAGGGCTCTCTCAACAGAGGCACAGGATCCTTTTGGAAGCCTACTGATATCTGCCTTTTCCTTCTTTTGTGATGGTACATGCCCTAAGGCAGTGTGTTATGGTTTGCATGTGAGGTGTCCACAAAAGCTCATTTGTGAGACAATGCAAGAAGGCTTAGAGAACAAATGATTGGGTTATGAGAGCCTTATCCCAATCAGTGAAATAACCACCTGATGGGATTGAGGGTAAACAAAAGTGGGTAGGATGTGCTGGAGGAGGTGGGCATGGGGGGCATGCCATTGGGGTATATTTTGTATCTGATGAGTGCAGTCTTTCTCTGCTTCCTGATCATAATGTGAGCCACTTCCCTCCACCACACTCTTCCACCATGATGTTCAGCCTCACCTCCAGCCCAGAGGGATGGAGCAGGGCTATCTGTGAACTGGGCTTTCCAAAACTGTGTGCCCCCAAATAAATTTTTCCTCTTCTAAAATTGTTCATGTCAGGTCACAGCAGCAAGAAGTTGACTGAAACACAATGCTTCTCCAACCTGAATGTGCATAGAAATCAACTACCATCTTAGTGAATTGATGATGGTGGTAATGATGATGATGGTGGTGGTGGTGGTGGTAATGAGGAGAAGCAGGATCATAAGCTGGTAATGAAAAACTGAGGTCAGGAGAAGATGGGAGGAGAAGAAAAAAGAGGAAGAGACTGCAATGGTGGTTGGTGCATGTCCTAATGTAGTAGGTCTGGGGAGGGGCTCTGAATGCAGCAACAAACTCCTAAATGGTTCCAGGGCTACTAAGCCACAGACTGTGCTTTGAGTAGCAAGGTCTTAGGCATAACCACTGTGAGCATCCACCATTCACCTTTCAAGAGCCTGCAGGAAGACAAGGAAGCAGCTGGAAGGCATGTGCAAAGCTCTCTTCCATCCTCAGCTGTGTGTTTTCTGGGGGTGGCCTAATTGCCTGGAGAAGAGAACACTGTGGCAATGTCATTCACCATTTCTTCTGATATGGTATTTTTCTTGTGAACACTTCATTTTTTTCTGACTCATCCCTCAGACTCTGTCTGCACTTCCAGTTCAGAACTTTCTGTCTTACTATCTGTGTGCTCAGTTACCAAATGGGCTTTGAAATTCCTTTTTCCTGAAGACCGCAGTGAGATTGACTTCCTTGTTTTCTGAGGGTGACATCAAAACCAAAACATTAACTTTTCCATTCAGGACCACGTGCCTTGATTTGAATAGATTAGGGATGTGGAGAGAGGTTGCAGATAAATAAAACAGATTCTTGTAAATTGGTATTGCAGAGAGGAAAATACAGGACTCCTTTAGCCTTTGATTTGGCCAATACAACATACACACACACACACACACACACACACTGTCTCTCACACATTGTGTAGAATAAATGATCATAAATGTCAAGTATTTTGCATAATCTTCACAAAACAATATACAGTAGCTATCATCAAAGCACATACTTTAGAGATGTTGTGAAGAGTCCAGTAAAGAAACACATACAGAGCACTTAGTATAGTTTGTGACTCACAGTAGATGCGGAACACACTATAGCTTTCATGAAGGTGGTAGATGATGATGATGATGGGAGCGGTAAGGAGAAGCAGGAGTATAAGATGTTAACGAAAAGAGGAGGACAGGAGAAGATTGGAGAAGAAAAAAAAACAGGAAGAGATCGAGGTGGTGGTGGTGGTGAGAAGCAGGAGCATAAGATGGTACTGAAAAGAGGAGGAGAGGAGAAGACTGGAGCAGAAAAAAGAGGAAGAGATGGAGGCAGTGGTTGGCGCAGAGTTGAGGTGAAGAGGAATATAAAACTTGACTTAAACAGGATTAGTAATAATGGTGTCCTGATACATGTTTAATAACTGGCACTCAGCATACTACTGGGTAAAGGGTAGAAAAGATTGGTTCCAAGGTGTGAAAAAATATAACAGGAACCCCAAGCTCTGGGATTCTCCCTTCATTCCTTTCAACAGTAACGACAGTTATTCTCCTATTAATACTGAGTGTATCCTTATGGTGGCAATGGAAATGTTTTTATATATATTTTACCTCAATAAAGTATGTTTAGTTTTAAAATAACACTAATAAAAAAATTGGTGAGCTTGAAATAAATTCTGTATTTTAATTAATAAACAAATAAAAAAGACTGTATCCTTCTGATAACCTTGTTTGGAGTTAAGCTTGAAACAAAAAGTCAAGGGGCTGGGGCTGTAGCTAAGTGGTCGAGTGCTTACCTAACGTGTGAGACACTGGGTTCAATCCTCAGCACCACCTAAAAATAGATTTAAAAAAGCAAAGGTGTTGTATCCATCTACAACTAAAAAAAAAATTATAAAAAAAGAAGTCAAACCACTGTATTTTAAATGTTTTACTTCAAGATCCCTTCCGTCACCATCACCGTCAGTTTCTAGTCAGTCTTCTCGTCCATCATCAGAGGTCCTGAGAACATTGCCTCACCAAGGGTCTCTGGGGTCCAGCTTCTATCTGACCACCTTTGCTGAGGTCACCCTGGTGTGCAGGCAGCCAGTCCATGGCCAGTTTCTCCTGGCAGAGCCACCATCTCTTAGCCTGTGTTCCTTCCATTCTTCAGGAAGTCAGTAACTTCCCCCTAGCTCTTCTGACCCAGAAGATTGAAAATATCCCTCTTCATGTGCCCGTTGTCTGCTTTCTCAGCACTCATCCTGCTTTGCCTTATATTAAATGTAGTTGTGTTAAAGTCTTTTCCTGTTTCCTAGTGATTGGGGCAGAAGCATAAGATTTGAATTCTGAAAGTCTTAGCTCAAACCTTGGCTCCGTTTTAGGCCATATATTAAATTCAGATGAGCTTCTGTTTCCTCTTTTGTCAGGAAAATTATCGTTCTGTGATAAGATTTTGGGGAGATGAAGAAGTGCAGCAATTTACATAAACACATTTCAAGGGCCAGCAATCATCACAGTGCAACCAAGATCCTTTCTTTGCATTTCTTGGGGATCATCAAAGGTGATTCCACTCGTAACTCTCCTCTCCTCTTCACTTCACTTCCTTTTCCCCTCTTCCTGGATTCACTGACACCCATATCATCTACTCCCAAGCATCCATATCTCCCCACCCCCTACCTCCAACTAAAGGCATTCATTCAGTGAGTTCATCGACTTGTGTGTCTGAATCTCCCACAGCACCCGACACAGAGCCCCCCACATAATGGCTAGGTTGTCAGCATTATTTTGAGTCACATGGCCCTCCCAGCTGCGGGCAAGATGATCTTGCCTTTCCCAAATGCTTCTCAGCTGGCAGCTCTCCATCAGATTAAAGGATGAAGTCGCTGGCATTAAAGGTTGGTGATTCCAGAAGAGTCTTTAAGTAAAATGCAAGATCACCATTTGTATTTGTACATTGCACTATTCAATCAGAGAAGGGGATATAAGGTAGGTAATTTCTAGAAGCCCTGTGACACCATGATTCTTAACTAATTTGTTCCTTATCTGCTGTTTTCCTAAAGTTCACATACCACATTTGAGTGATTAGCTTTTCTTCTTTATAATTTCTTACCCATTTTGATTTCTTCTACAAGTCCTCATCTTCCTCTTACTGATTTTGACTTCTTCCCTACATCTTTTAAAAGTTGACAAGTAGAACAAACTGGAACAGGACTGGTATGTTAATTCAGTCTTTCTCAGCCAGCAGTCTTGCCTCAGCCTAGTCCTCCAAGTTGTAGTAGAGCTTGGTCCTGAGATTCAGGACCAGATATCATCCCAGTGATACCAGCTGCTTGCTTTGGGGAAGAAACTTCCCTCTGAGCATTTCTTCCCATGTTTGTTGAGTGTATAAAACACTAGAAATATCTAGCACATGGGGTTGTGCCGCAGTCTGGCTGGGCACAATCAGGAGCCACTTGTCAAAAGAAACTAACTTTATTTTTAGAACCACACACGACAAACAAAATAGTCTCTCAGGAAAAACCCTCAGAGCCTCAACTGCCACCACCGGCTTTCCCCAAGCCTCTCTCTCCCACTCAAGCTTCTCTCCACCTCCCACAATCCTCCTGCTCTTGAGGCCGATTGGCTGGGTCACGTGGGCGGAGCCAAAAAAGTCCCCCAATGAGCAGCTCCGTGGTCTGAAAGGGCAGGGAAACAGTCCAATGAGCATCACCGCAGAGGAGCCAATCAGCTAGATGTTGCTGGGGCCGAGGAGCCAATCAGCTAGATGTTGCTGGGGCCGCTGTGAGCCAATCATCAGCCAGCAGCTGGAAGTTTGCTGGCAGCTGGAAGTTTGCTGGGGCCCCTTTGGCTGTGGCTCTCAACATCTCCCCCTCTCTGTTTAAACAACAAGCATGTGGCTTAGGGACCGTGCCTGTTAGGCAGTCCAATTCAACATATGGTCCTTACCCGTCATCGGATGAACTGACCTCTAGGCGTCAGCCTCCTGTCTTAGGTTGGTACCACTGCAATTGGATCATACCCGTCACTGACTACCGGTCCAGCATACAGCCATACTTGTGGATAGGCCTTTGCACCTGTGGGGGGGTGAGGTTCTTTGCCTCACCTCTGTTGGCCCCCAAATTTTAGACCATCACTACTAGAGGAGGATGCAAAATGCCATGACATTAAGCCAATTGAGGGCTCCTAAATTGTACCACCGGTGACACCATCAGCAAAAATACTCCAGCACTACCACAATTCGCTGTACCAACAGATAGTTCACAATGCATACAGGTGAGCTCACAATGTGTCCAGGCAAGTTCTGCAAGCAGTTCAGTGATGGCTATTGTAGAAGCTATAGATTGGTTTTATCTTTGACTTCACTAGCACTGGGATGAAGATAGGAATTCTGGCAATAATGGCTAAAGAAAAAATTATGTAACATTCCAGAAGGCACTAAAAGAAAACAATTTTCTTAACAATTTACATTATCTTTAAGAGAATTATTAAATATAATGAAAAGGAAAGGTAAAAGTAAACAAACAGATCTGTTAACTTTCTTTTTTGTTTACATATTAAAACAATCCTCAACAGTTGTTTACCCAATTTAAATTAAACCATATAAATCACGTGAAAAAAAAATATTTGGATCCATTTTATCATGAGCGCTCATCATATATGATATATGGACATACGTACATTCAAACATATAACACAAAACACAAGTGTGCACACATAATATAATACATACAACACATAACATTATAGTAAAGGCCTTATAACTTTTTACAGGTGAAATCTCCATTGCAATGCTTAAAAACTCTATAGTCAAAAAATAGAACTGATCAGCAAAACATTAACCTAGGTCTGTATGAGCTCAAAAAACAAAATAGAACTTCATAATATGGCAAAGGGCAATAATAAAATAGATATTGAAAAAAGCATCCTGGTTCTGTTGCAGATGTAAGAATAGCCAAACTGGAGTTTTGGATATCAGTTGTTATGGATTTGAGCCAAATCATCTTCTTTTTGGTCTGTAGAAATCGCTTTAGTTAATCTTTCTGGAATCCAAATCGGCTGCTGTTCTCCCTGTGGAAACACATAAACAGACCCCCGACTCCAGACAATCACTGGGTCAGGACCTTGGTTAATCTCTCTGGAATCCAAATCGGCTGCTGTTCTCCCTGTGGAAACACACAAACAGACCCTCGACTCCAGACAATTACTGGGTCAGGACCTTTCCATTGTCCTGTTAGAATATCCTTCCAAAGTACCTTGGGCTTATGTACATTTTTTGGACACATATGCCTTTCTGCAGCACTAAGTCCTGATGAATCCAAATTTAAAAAGTTTAGAGTAAAAAGGGTTATTTTAAGTTTATCTTTGGGGAATATATACCCCTTCCCAATTCCTTCTTTTTGCTTTAATAAGTACATTTTAATAGTTTGATGAGCTCTTTCAACTATGCCTTGTCCCTGTGGATTGTATGGGATTCCTGTTATATGAGTAATGCCAAATGTTGAGCAAAATTGTTTAAAAGAGGTAGAAGTATAACCAGGGGCATTATCTGTTTTTAACTGTTTTGGAACACCCACAGTGGCAAAATTTTGTAAGCAATGAGCTATAACATCTTTAGTTTTTTCTCCGGCATGAAGGGAGCCCATCAAAAATCCAGAAGAAGTATCAACTGTAACATGCAAATATTTTAATTTTCCAAATTCTGGCAAGTGTGTGACGTCCATCTGCCAAATATGGTTAGGTATCAATCCTCTAGGATTGACTCCAAGATTAACTTGTGGTAAAAAGGTCACACAATTTTGACATTGTTTTATTATTTGTCTAGCTTGTTCCTTAGTTATTTTAAAACGCTTTTGTAAAGTATTAGCATTGACATGGAACTTTTTATGAAAATTTATAGCTTCTTCTAGTGTAGAGAAAATATGTATGTCATGTGTAGTTTTATCTGCTAAATCATTGCCCAAACTAAGGGCTCCAGGCAATCCTGTATGTGCCCTGATATGTCCTATAAAGAATGGATCTTTTCTGTCCCAGATTAGACTTTGTATAGTGGAAAGCAAAGAGAAAACAGTAGAGGAAGGGGAAATCCTACCAGCATCTTCAAGAGATACTATAGCATTAACTACATACTGACTATCAGAAAATAAATTAAATACAGAATCTTTAAACATCACAAAAGCTTGTAAAACTGCATTAAGCTCTACCTTTTGAGCTGATTGTTTGGGTACTAAAAATGTAAAAGTTTGATCAGGGGTAACTACTGATGCTGTACCATTATTTGACCCATCAGTGAATATAATTGGAGCATTCATGATAGGTGTTTTTCTTGTCATTTTTGGAAAAATTACAGGATGCAATGACCAAAAAGACAATAAAGGATTAGATGGTAAGTGGTTATCAAATGAAACATTAGATTTACACATGATTATTGCCCAAGTATTTAACTCATTAGCTAACTCATCAATTTGATTCATAGTATATGGAGTAATAATTTTATTGGGAGAAATTCCAAACACTCCCTTTGCTGCTTTTATTCCTTTGAGTATTAATTGTCCTACAGCCTCAGGATACCTAGTAAGAATAGTGTTAGGAGAATAAGATAAATGTATCCATAATAATGGACCTTCTTGCCAAAATACTCCTGTAGGAATATTTTTTGTTGGTAGTACAATAAATAATAAAGGCAAACTTATATCAATTCTATCCAAATGCATATTTTCCATATATGTTTCAATGATTTTTAATGCCTTTCTTGCTTCAGGCGTTAACATTCGGGGTGAATTTGGATCTGATGGACCTTTTAGGATATCAAATAAAGGTCCCAACTCTCCTGTTGGTATACCTAAATAAGGCCTTATCCAATTTATGTCTCCTAATAACTTTTGAAAGTCATTAAGTGATTTGAGTTGATCTACTCGTATTTGAATTTTTGGTGGACGGACCATGGTTGAGGATAATAGAACTCCTAAATAATTAATTGGAAAATTTAATTGTACTTTATCTATTGCTATCTCTAGATTATAATTTTTTAATAAGTTTGTAAGTGTGGCATAACATTCTAGCAATGTGTTTTTATCTTTGTGTGCTAATAATACATCATCCATATAGTGAAATATTTGTAGTTCAGGATTTTGATTTCTAAGTGGCTGGATTACTTTGTTAACATAAATTTGACACATAGTTGGGCTGTTAGCCATCCCTTGAGGGAGTACTTTCCATTCATATCTCTGATCAGGACCTTCATGATTCAGTGCAGGGATAGTAAATGCAAAACGTGGACTATCCTCAGGATGAATTGGAATTGAAAAAAAACAATCTTTAATATCTATAACTAAAACATACCAGGTTTTTGGCAAAGCAGACAACTGAGGAATCCCTGATTGAGCAGGTCCCATAATAACCATCTCATTATTAATGGCTCTTAAATCTTGCAATAATCTCCATTTACCAGATTTCTTTTTGATGACAAAAATGGGAGTATTATGGGGAGATACAGAAGGTTGTATATGTCCTTCTGCTAATTGTTGTTTGACCAGGTCATGGGCTGCTTGTATCTTTTCTTTAGTCAGGGGCCACTGAGGAACCCATACTGGTCTTTCTGATTTCCAAGTAATTTTTATTGTCTCAGTGGCCCTTTCTGAAAATCCAACCCATGTCTGTCTCTCCCTTGATCTATTTGTATTGGTGCTGCTATACCTTGTTCTTGTTTTTCTAATCTTTTTCCTTTCCTAAAACCTTGTCTAGTCATAATAGTGGGTGCATTTTGGTTGATGTTATTTGTTAATGTCAAACCTAATTGATCTAGGACATCTCGTCCCCATAAATTTACGGGAAGATGATCCAATACATATGGCTGTATAGTTCCTTCACATCCTTCAGGATCCTTCCAATCTAATACCATTGCACTTCTATGGGGATTAGTCGCCACTCCTAGGCCTCGAAGCGTTTGAGTGGCTTGTTGTAATGGCCAATGTTTTGGCCATTCTTGACGAGAGATGATGCTAAGGTCTGCACCTGTATCCAGTAGCCCATTAAATTCATGTCCTTGAATATTTAGTTTTAGCATGGGGCGAGAATCTAAATTTAAAGAAAGCATAGCCCAATCTACACCTGTGGAGCCTAATCCCTTGGAACCTCTTTCTACAGTACGACTGGAAAATTTATCATGTAGGCTGGGTATTATTAGTAACTGTGCTATTCTATCTCCTGGTGAAATTACTGATATACCCTTTGGAGAACTGGCTGTAATTTTTATTTCACCTTCATAATCGGGATCAATTACCCCAGGACTTATCATAAGTCCTTTTAGAGTAGAAGAGCTGCGTCCCAATAATAAGCCTACTGTTCCTTTGGGAAGAGGTCCTTTCACCCCTGTGGGAATGATTTGAACTCCCATCTCTGGAGTTAGTACTGCTCTGGCGGAGGCGCAGATGTCCAACCCTGCGCTCCCTCTGGTTTGTCTGATGAGGGATCTGATGGACAATGTGTCCTGGGCACTACCCTGATGGGGTTGCTGGGTTCCTCCAGTGCTCCGTATATTTGTGGTTTTGGGCCCCGGAGCATTGGGCCCCCCTGTCCGTTTTTTGGCAATGGAGCCCGATGCCTTTCTCCACGATATCGTGGATAAACACCTGGTCCTTGTTCGTTTTTTGATAATGGAGTACCCTCTATGGTGGTTTGAGAACGGCATTCATTAGCCCAATGTCTCCCTCTACGGCATCGTGGGCAAATACCTGGTATTCTACTCCTTTGATACCTAGTTTTGTTAAACCCTCCTCCAATGGGGCAATTCCTTTTAAAATGTCCTGTTTGTTCACAATTGTAGCATGTTCTTGGCCTGGCATCTAAAGCCTGTTTTACTGCAGCTGCCACAATTTGCCCTTGTTCATTAATGTCTCTGGCATCTAAAGCCTGTTTTACTGCAGCTGCCACGACTTGCTCTTGTTCATTAATGTCTCTACATAATTTAATATATGTGTTTAAATCTTCATGTTTCCATGGTCTAATGATATCTCTGCACCAACGATTCGCTTGCTCATAAGCCAGGTGTTTTAGTAATGGCATTGCTTGTTCTGTATTCCCAAAAACTCTGGTAGCTGTTTGAATAAGCCTATCTACAAATTCAGCATAAGGTTCATTAGCTCCTTGTATTACCTTAGATAATTGACCTTGTAAACCTCCATGTCCTTGTAAAGTCTTCCATGCCTTAATTGCATCTGCAGCAATTTGTGCGTATACGCCAGGATCATATGCAATTTGTTGCTGCTGATCCTCATAAGGTCCCTTTCCTAACAACATATCTAGATTTCTCTGAGGATAACCAGCTGCTGCATTTCGCCTAGCCGTCTCCTTGCAAAATTCCTCATTGGCAACCTTCCATAACAGGTATTGTCCTCCATTTAGCACAGCTTTACACATATTAGCCCAATCTGCTGGCGTCATGTTCAAGTTGTTAATGGATTCGACCAAGCTTACAGTGAAGGGTGCTTGAGGACCATAGGTTGTTACAGCCTCTTTTATCTGCTTCACTGTTTTGAAATTTAAAACTTGGTAAAATCGCTGCCCTCCTGCCTCAAATACAGGGCATGTTAATATTTGAGACCTTGTCTCAGGATCCCAACTATCAACTGCGGGGGTTGGGGGCCTCCCAGCATATGGAGGTGGCGCTGTTAGTTGGACACTTACGCCCTCTGGTGATAGAAAGGTGTTAGTAGCAGTCTCCTGTAGAGGTGGTGCTGTTGGTTGGACACTTACACCCTCTGGTGATAGAAAGGTGTTAGTAGCAGTCTCCTGTTGTAACTTTCCCCCTGATGGCTTTTTCTGTTTTACACTTTCTTTCTCTGTCTGACTAGCTTGAGAGGCCTTCTCTTTTACTTGAATCTTTTCCTCTGTCTGACTAACTTGAGAGACCTTCTCTTTTACTTGAATCATTATGTCTTCTTCTTCCTCTACCATTGTCTGAACTGAAGGCTTTGGACTAAGCAAACAAGATACGAATGTCCACAATGGCAATGTGCCAACTGGCAGAGTCCCTGGGCTTTTCTTTTCTATTCTTTTTAAATCTTCACCATGATGGTTCCATTGTGATATATTTAACAACTCCTCCTTAAAAAGCCATGGGCTACATTTTTGTATTGTATCAACGTATGCCCTGATTGTTCTTGATTTTACTGAGATGCCTCCTTCCTCTAACAATTTACTTAACACTCTTTCAGTTTGTTTTTTGCTAATTTCTGATCCCGTATTTCTACTATAATACAACCCAACAAGATGACGCCAAACAAAACCGAGACAGAATGAAATAAAAAGGGAACAACAAAAAGTCATTATAGCCTTTCTATCCTCCTGACATGTGCATCCGTCCTTTCTCCCTATCTGTTCCTCAGACGTAAATAGTTTTTCCTCAGATGTGAGCGGTTTTTCTTCCGTCTCACTCATCTCCAGGGACAGGCAACTTAAAACAAAAGTGAAGCAAAATAAAAGAGGAATCTTAAAATGGCTACCCATCCTCTCGCCCTGCCCTCAGGGGCGAGCAGTTTCACTTACCCTCAGTTGCTCCCCGTGCGAGCCACCAAATGCCGCAGTCTGGCTGGGCACAATCAGGAGCCACTTGTCAAAAGAAACTAACTTTATTTTTAGAACCACACACGACAAACAAAATAGTCTCTCAGGAAAAACCCTCAGAGCCTCAACTGCCACCACCGGCTTTCCCCAAGCCTCTCTCTCCCACTCAAGCTTCTCTCCACCTCCCACAATCCTCCTGCTCTTGAGGCCGATTGGCTGGGTCACGTGGGCGGAGCCAAAAAAGTCCCCCAATGAGCAGCTCCGTGGTCTGAAAGGGCAGGGAAACAGTCCAATGAGCATCACCGCAGAGGAGCCAATCAGCTAGATGTTGCTGGGGCCGAGGAGCCAATCAGCTAGATGTTGCTGGGGCCGCTGTGAGCCAATCATCAGCCAGCAGCTGGAAGTTTGCTGGCAGCTGGAAGTTTGCTGGGGCCCCTTTGGCTGTGGCTCTCAACAGGGTTGTTGTTGGGAGGACCAATGGAAACACATACTAGACATCAGACCTTAGCACATGCCTGGCATGGAGAAGATACTGCTCATGGGATGAGGATAGCTCTCTCTAAAGTCAAGCCACAATCTGCTATTGCACCATGCACATATTCTTTCAGGACCAATCTTCAAATGCTTCCCATCCAATCAGATTCCTCCCAACTCCCAACACCTAAGCTGCCAAACACGAGCGTACATAGCATTATTGTGGAAACTAAGGAAAAATAGACCAAGATGTAAGTTTGAAGATAAGGATTCTTCTTTATTCCAGCTATTCACTGATTATCATAAAAGAAAAAGTAATTTGGCAAAATTTCTTTATCTGGAATTGGATTGTATCTTTCAGAGGTATGCTGAGTATTCGTGGGGGCTAATTTTTGTACCATGTCAAGAACTCAAAACAATAGATAGCCTCAAGGATGTATGTTTATTTGACATCATTCAAAATATTTAAGGTCTTTAAACCTCAGTTTGCTTAGTCATAAAGTATACATGATAAGTGTATATATGTCAATAGTGCAATTTTAAAATAGATAACATGAATATTTAGTACAGTAAATCATACATAAACACTCAAAACATATTATCTATTAACAGTGATGATAATTTTATTATAATTGTATATATATATATGTATAAAAATTCCCTATCTGTAAAAGAAGATAATAATATTCATTGTATAGTGGATTATAAAGATTATGTGAGGTAATATTTAAATTATGTGTAATTTCTTTTTGTGTGTTTGGTTCTGAGTATCAAACCCAGGGCCTTGTAGTAGGCAAGCGCTCCTCCATTGGGCTACATCCCCAGCCCCATATGTAGTACAATTTCTGATACATTTTAAGAGCTTAATATATGTTAGCTTTCTTTCTTTTTTTTAACATCTCTGGAGATGCCTCCTTCTCTAGAAACACACACATGTGCACACATACACACATACACACACACACACACAATTGCCCTTGGTCAGCTTTGATGCCACTGAATGTTGTTTCGTGAACCCTTGCAGTTCTTAACATTTTATACATAGCTCTTTCCAGATATAAAGATTTATGCTATCAAGCTTTTATCGAGGGGATCCAACATGGCGGCGAGAGGGGAGGCAGCGCTTTCAGTACCTCCTCAACAAAGGGGTCAGAGAGACGCATGGATACGCTTAGATATGACCTGCTGAGAAACTCCTAGCAAAATTCCACTAAAGAGAGACCGGCCGGGAATTGGAAGGATTTTTGGAGGTGACAGTCTGCGCTAGACGAGTGAATCTCCGCCACGCAGCGCAGAGGTCCAGACCCGCCAGCCGCTGCCCGCGCGACTCGGCGACTGTCGGCTGCCTGCACGCCGCCCCTGCGTCAGGGCGGATAGCCTCCCCGCCACGCAGCGCAGAGGTCCAGACCCGCCAGCCGCTGCCCGCGCGACTCAGCGACTGTCGGCTGCCTGCACGCCGCCCCTGCGTCAGGGCGGATAGCCTCCGAGGCGCAGCGCAGCAGGAGTGGTGCAGGGACTCTAGGAAGAGGTCTCTCGCCAAGCCTTCATGAAATAGCAAACCGGGAGCTGAAACCAACCAGAGACAGACCAGTCCCACCCCTCCCTTCGGACACTCTGGCAAGGAGCCTGGGGCCTGCCATAGCAGAGTGGTGACATCACCAGAGTTCCGCCGACAGAATTCCTTCCCAGCGGAATCCACATTAGCAGGTGTGTGACTCCCACCCCCTCCAGATACAAGCAGCCAGGAAACCACCGGGGGCGTGTCTGTAGGGAAGCAGAGGGGACTCCAGATCCCCACCTCCCCTTAACACCAGCGGCGACACCCAAGATCTTAGCCGCCAGTTTCTGGGGGCGTGCCCACCAAAGGGGTCCTGAAAAATTTAACTGTTGGTTCCCAGATCACCCCACCACAGCACTGGGGCTTAATTGAATGACAGAGAGGGTGTTCATCGTTCGGGATATAGGACACGCGGTGGGGCTGCAAGTGTAATCAGATCCTTGGGGAACCGCCTCTGGTGAACAGGACCTGGCTGGCTGGCTGGGAGGAGGAACAGGGGGAGGGGCCGGATAAGTGAAAGGGCTCTGGACTAACAGGATTGAGAGACTCCCAGGAGCCACCGTACAGGGATTTCTGTCAGCACATAGAGGGCAGAAGCTCAGCTCAGAGGGCACAGCTCCGCCTATTGGAAGAGAAGAAAATGGGATTCAGCCATAGAGCAGGGGATGCCAGCATGGCAGAGATCTGATGTCATCGGAGAGCGGCCGAGGAGAAAACTTCATCGGTGCCAGCGGCGACGGAAACAGTTGGTCCCCTGGTAGGGAGGGTGAGTCACAGATACCCGAGTCTCTCTCGCTTTGTCGTTGAGCCAGAGGCGAGGAGAGGGGCCGCCGCCCACTCCCGCAAGGTAGGAAGACCTGCGACCAACCTGCAGATCAGGCCCAGCGGTCTGCAGGCGTGGTAAGAGGGGCAGGGCAGAGCCACCGCCCGCGCTGGCAAGGTAAGCAGACCTGCGACAGACCTGTGGATCAGGCCCAGCGGCCTGCCAGCGTGGTACACACTCCACCCCAACTGGAGTAGGGGCAGAGCAGAGCCTTAGCCCGCGCCCAGATCAGGCCCAGCGGCTCGCCTGTGTGGTGGTCAAGTGACCCCAATTGGAGTGGGGGCGGAGCGGAACTGACACCCTTGCCCACAAGGTGGGCAGACCTGCGACCAACCTGCAGATCAGGCCTAGCGGTCCCCGGGCGTGGTAGGAGGGGCAGGGCAGAGCCTTCGCCCCCACCTGCAAGGTAGGCAGACCTGCGACAGAACAGCGGATCAGGCCCAGGGGTCCGCGGGCGTGGTAGACACCTCACACCAATTGGAGGAGGGGCAGAGCAGAGCCCCTGCCCGCACCTGCAAGGGAGAATTTTCAACTATACAAGAGCAACATAAATATATAGGGGGGGGAAAAATTTCAAAAACACAACAGTTTCACCAAGAAGAAAGAAACGCAAGCAGTATGAAAAGACAAGGAAAGAAAGGATTACAAGCAATGCAGGTCAGCTCAACTTTAGAAGAGGTAACAGCTGCAGCAGATGGAATGTCAGATAAAGAATTCAGGATATATATGCTTCAGATGATCTGGAGTATCAAGGAAGAAATTAGACAGCAAAATCAGACAATGAAAGATCACTTCGACAAGGAATTACACAAACAAATCCAGGAAGCAAAGGATCAACTATACAGGGAGATAGAGGTTATAAAAAACAAACAAACAGAAATCCTAGAAATGCAGGAAGCAATAAACCAACTTAAAAACTCAATTGAGAGTACTACCAGCAGAGTAGAACACTTAGAAGATAGAACATCAGACAATGAAGACAAAGTATTTCAACTTGAAAAGAACATAGACAGCTCAGCAAGACTGTTAAGAAACCATGAGCAGAACATCCAAGAAATATGGGATAACATTAAGAGACCAAACTTAAGAGTCATTGGGATACAGGAAGGTATAGAACTCCATACCAAAGGAATGAGCAATTTATTTAATGAAATAATACGAGAAAACTTCCCAGACTTGAAGAATGAGACAGAATCCCAAATTCTAGAAGCCTACAGGACGCCGAATGTGCAAAATTATAAGAGATCCACACCTAGACACATTATAATGAAGATGCCCAACATACAGAATAAGGAGAGAATTTTAAAAGCTACAAGAGAAAGGAAGCAGATTACATTTAGGGGCAAGCCAATCAGGATAACAGCTGATCTTTCAACACAGACTCTGAAAGCTAGAAGATCCTGGAATAACATATTTCAAACACTGAAAGAAAATGGGTTCCAACCAAGAATTGTGTATCCAGCGAAATTAAGCTTCAGGATGGAAGATGAAATTAAAACCTTCCACGACAAACAAAAGTTAAAAGAATATGCAGCTAGAAAACCATCTCTTCAAAACATCCTCAGCAAAACATTACAGGAAGAGGAAATGGAAAATAACAATGAAAACCAACAGTGGGAGGTAGGACAGTAAAGGGGGGGGAATAATCAAAGAGGAAAACAAACCATGTTTAGTAACATAAATAAACAAATATGGCTGGAACAACAACCCATATCTCAATAATAACCCTAAATGTTAATGGCTTAAACTCACCAATTAAGAGACACAGGCTAGTAGAATGGATCTCAAAACAAGACCCAACAATATGCTGCCTACAGGAGACGCATTTGATAGGAAAAGACATACATAGGCTGAAGGTGAAAGGTTGGGAAAAATCATATCACTCATATGGACTTCGGAAAAAAGCAGGAGTGTCCATACTCATATCAAATAAAATAGATTTCAAGCCAAAGTTAATCAAAAGGGATAAAGAGGGACACTACATACTGCTTAAGGGAACCATACACCAACAAGACATAACAATCATAAATATATATGCCCCAAACAATGGCGCAGCTATGTTCATCAAACAAACTCTTCTCAAGTTCAAGAGTCTAATAGACCACCATACAATAATCATGGGAGACTTCAACACACCTCTCTCGCCACTGGACAGATCTTCCAAACAAAAGTTGAATAAGGAAACTATAGAACTCAATAACACAATTAATAACCTAGACTTAATTGACATATATAGAATATACCACCCAACATCAAGCAGTTACACTTTTTTCTCAGCAGCACATGGATCCTTCTCAAAAATAGATCATATATTATGTCACAGGGCAACGCTTAGACAATATAAAGGAGTAGAGATAATACCATGCATCCTATCTGACCATAATGGAATGAAACTGAAAATCAACGATAAAAGAAGGAAGGAAAAAGCATACATCACTTGGAGAATGAACAATAGGTTACTGAATGATCAATGGGTTATAGAAGACATCAAGGAGGAAATTAAAAAATTCTTAGAGATTAATGAAAACACAGACACAACATATCGGAATCTGTGGGACACATTGAAAGCAGTTCTAAGAGGAAAATTCATTGCTTGGAGTTCATTCCTTAAAAAAAGAAAAAACCAACAAATAAATGATCTCATGCTTCATCTCAAAATCCTAGAAAAAGAAGAGCAAAACAACAGCAAAAGAAGTAGAAGGCAAGAAATAATTAAAATCAGAGCTGAAATTAATGAAATCGAAACAAAAGAAACAATTGAAAAAATTGACAAAACTAAAAGTTGGTTCTTTGAAAAAATAAACAAAATCGACAGACCCTTAGCGATGCTAGCGAAGAGAAGAAGAGAGAGAACTCAAATTACTAGCATACGGGATGAAAAAGGCAATATCACAACAGACACTTCAGAAATACAGAAGATAATCAAAAATTATTTTGAATCCTTATACTCCAATAAATTAGAAGATAGTGAAGGCATCGATAAATTTCTGAAGTCATATGATCTGCCCAGATTGAGTCAGGAGGATATAGACAACCTAAACAGACCAATATCAATCAAGGAAATAGAAGAAACCATCAAAAGACTACCAACTAAGAAAAGCCCAGGACCGGATGGGTATACAGCAGAATTTTACAAAACCTTTAAAGAGGAACTAATACCAATACTTTTCAAGCTACTTCAGGAAATAGAAAAAGAGGGAGAACTTCCAAATTCATTCTACGAGGCCAACATCACCCTGATACCTAAACCAGACAAAGACACTTCAAAGAAAGAAAACTTCAGACCAATATCTCTAATGAACCTAGATGCAAAAATCCTCAATAAAATTCTGGCGAATCGGATACAAAAACATATCAAAAAAATTGTGCACCATGATCAAGTAGGATTCATCCCTGGGATGCAAGGCTGGTTCAATATACGGAAATCAATAAATGTTATTCACCACATCAATAGACTTAAAAATAAGAACCATATGATCATCTCGATAGATGCGGAAAAAGCATTCGACAAAGTACAGCATCCCTTTATGTTCAAAACTCTAGAAAAACTAGGGATAACAGGAACATACCTCAATATTGTAAAAGCAATCTATGCTAAGCCTCAGGCTAGCATCACTCTGAATGGAGAAAAATTGAAGGCATTCCCTCTAAAATCTGGAACAAGACAGGGATGCCCTCTCTCACCACTTCTGTTCAACATAGTTCTCGAAACACTGGCCACAGCAATTAGACAGACGAAAGAAATTAAAGGCATAAAAATAGGAAAAGAAGAACTTAAATTATCACTATTTGCAGATGATATGATTCTATACCTAGCAGACCCAAAAGGCTCTACAAAGAAACTATTAGAGCTAATAAATGAATTCAGCAAAGTGGCAGGATATAAAATCAACACGCATAAATCAAAGGCATTCCTGTATATCAGCGACAAATCCTCTGAAATGGAAGTGAGGACAACCACTCCATTCAAAATATCTTCAAAAAAAATAAAATACTTGGGAATCAACCTAACAAAAGAGGTGAAAGACTTATACAATGAAAACTACAGAACCCTAAAGAGAGAAATAGAAGAAGATCTTAGAAGATGGAAAAATATACCCTGTTCATGGATAGGCAGAACTAACATCATCAAAATGGCGATATTACCAAAAGTTCTCTATAGGTTTAATGCAATGCCAATCAAAATCCCAAAGGCATTTCTTGTAGAAATAGAGAAAGCAATCATGAAATTCATATGGAAAAATAAAAGACCTAGAATAGCAAAAACAATGCTAAGCAGGAAGTGTGAATCAGGCGGTATAGCGATACCAGACTTCAAACTATACTACAGAGCAATAGTAACAAAAACAGCATGGTACTGGTACCAAAACAGGCGGGTGGACCAATGGTACAGAATAGAGGACACAGAAACCAATCCACAAAACTACAACTATCTTATATTTGATAAAGGGGCTAAAAGCATGCAATGGAGGAAGGATAGCATCTTCAACAAATGGTGCTGGGAAAACTGGAAATCCATATGCAACAAAATGAAACTGAATCCCTTTCTCTCGCCATGCACAAAAGTGAATTCAAAATGGATCAAGGAGCTTGATATCAAATCAGAGACACGCCGTCTGATAGAAGAAAAAGTTGGCTACGATCTACATACTGTGGGGTCTGGCTCCAAATTCCTCAATAGGACACCCATAGCACAAAAGTTAATAACTAGAATCAACAAATGGGACTTACTCAAACTAAAAAGTTTTTTCTCAGCTAAAGAAACAATAAGAGAGGTAAATAGAGAGCCTACATCCTGGGAACAAATCTTTACTCCTCACACTTCAGACAGAGCCCTAATATCCAGAGTATACAAAGAACTCCAAAAATTAGACAATAAGAGAACAAACAACCCAATCAACAAATGGGCCAAGGACCTGAACAGACACTTCTCAGAGGAGGACATACAATCAATCAACAAGTACATGAAAAAATGCTCACCATCTCTAGCAGTCAGAGAAATGCAAATCAAAACCACCCTAAGATACCATCTCACTCCAGTAAGATTGGCAGCCATCATGAAGTCAAACAACAACAAGTGCTGGCGAGGATGTGGGGAAAAGGGTACACTTGTACATTGCTGGTGGGACTGCAAATTGGTGCAGCCAATTTGGAAAGCAGTATGGAGATTTCTTGGAAAGCTGGGAATGGAGCCACCATTTGACCCAGCTATTCCCCTTCTTGGTCTATTCCCTAAAGACCTAAAAAGAGCATGCTACAGGGACACTGCTACATCGATGTTCATAGCAGCTCAATTCACAATAGCAAGACTTTGGAACCAACCCAGATGCCCTTCAATAGACGAATGGATTAAAAAATTGTGGCATTTATACACAATGGAGTATTACTCTGCATTAAAAAATGACAAAATCATAGAATTTGCAGGGAAATGGATGGCACTAGAGCAGATTATGCTAAGTGAAGCTAGCCAATCCCTAAAAAGCAAATGCCAAATGTCTCCTTTGATATAAGGAGAGTAACTAAGAACAGAGTAGGGACGAAGAGCATGAGAAGAAGATTAACATTAAACAGAGATGAGAGGTGGGAGGGAAAGGGAGAGAAAAGGGAAATTGCATGGAAATGGAAGGAGACCCTCAGGGTTATACAAAAGAACATACAAGAGGGAATGAGGGGAAAGGGAAAAATAATACAAGGGGGAGAAATGAAGGTCAATAGGGGGGGTAGAGAGAGAAGAAGGGTGGGGAGGGGAGGGGAGGGAGGAGGGGGGATAGTAGAGGATAGGAAAGGCAGCAGAACACAACAGACACTAGTATGGCAATATGTAAATCAATGGATGTGTAATTGATGTGATTCTGCAATCTGTATATGGGCTAAAAATGGGAGTTCATAACTCACTTGAAGCAAAGTGTGAAAGATGATATATCAAGAACTATGTAATGTTTTGAACAACCAACAATAAAAAAAAAAAAAAATAAAAAAAAAATAAAAAGCTTTTATCATGTAGATTAACATGAGTATTCTTTCTAATAAATCCTTTTCTTTGAATGAAAGTTGTGATTCGGGAGAAAAAGCAGCAGTTGCTATTTATCTTGTGTCCAAGGATTTTTTTCCTAATCCAAAAGGAAATTATAAACTGCATGATTTGTTTGAACCACCAAGATTCATTGGTGGTGCTATTCTCCTCTGTGCAGTCATCGCCATATGCAGCTTGTTATTTCTCACAAAGCCCAACTGCTCTTTGTCCCAGCCCATTAGATCTCAGCTTGGTCCTCTTTTGGAGAATCAGACAACAGCATCCCTTTTTACTGACTTTCATACTTAGATTTATGAGTAGCTTGGTAAAGTGTCCCAATAAATGTCTGTGCGCACTTGCGTGTGCACGCTTGCTCTCTCTCTTTCCCCACACCCCCAGACAAAGAGGCTTTTGTGTAAGCAGCTAAATATAGTAATTGCTTGATACTTTTCTCCCTTGGTCCACATACTTTGAGCCAAGGAACTATGCACTGTGTCAGAGACACAAAGCAATCAATAGTATAATGATATGTTTATTTAAGAGTTCTAAACCTGTTTGCTCATCTATCAAATGTACATAAGAATATCTCCTTCAATTAGATGATTGTGAAAATTAAAATAGATAATATCAATATTTAATATAGTGCTATTTTTGCTTTAAACAAGTGATTATCTTTTAAAGATATATAAAAATAAGAGAAAAAAAAGTCTTTCTATTTGTACTATAGAGTTGCCATGTATTTAATTACCCATGGAGTCACCATGGGCATCTCAGCATCCTCACCTGAAGCACCTAGCCCTGCTCCATCCTGGTGAGGTGGGGATGTGTATGGACTAAATATCAATGAGGACTAATAGAAATGGAATAGAACTACTTGGAAAGGAAGGCTGAGGAGAGGGCAGGAAGGGACAAGGAAGGACTTGTCACTGAACTTGGTGCTAGGCTTTTCCTTTAATCATATATGATTACAGTCAAGGAGCGAACACAAGAGAACTCTTTTCAGTCCCACTTGGCACATTCTGGATTGCACAGATAAAATCAGCTCTGAAGTTGAGCTCCTCTGTACTGACTCTTTGAAGTGTATTTTTATACAATTCTAGAGTATGTCGCTTTCCAAAATCCATGGAAACTTGCAGGAAGCCATCCGTGAAATGTGTGAGGACCTTTTTTCTGCATCGCAGCCAGGGATGGGGTATGTCTGGCCCTGGGAACTTCCCACGGCACTCCCACTGAAATAGACCACCCAATGCGTGTGACCTTCCCCTCTGCTCTGCTAGAAAGGTCCCTCTCAGCAGCACTAGAGATGGGCATAGTCCATTAGGAACGGAGCAGCCTACCTGCCCTCACCTTTATCCGATTTTGGTGAAGAACTTTCTATCCAGGCCTTTGATGTTTTCAAATATAAATAAAGAAGACACTGGTTCCTTTCTTGGTTAGAAGCTGGACCCGGCTGGTCAGCTTGCCCGTCCTGCCCTCGCTTTAAAACTACTTTCTGTGTTTTGTGGTTATTTCACTATTCTAGTCACCTGAGGGGATCCCCATTCCCATTGCCCACATGGGACATGGGCAGTGGAACTTTGTCTCTGGGTGACTTCTCCAGAAAACCTCCAGCTGCTTTTTGTAGCCACCCAACTCCGTAAGCAGGAAGTCACTCAAAAGGCACTTTCTCCAGGAAGGAGGGAGCCTGACATGAAGTTGGTCTGAGCACCATGGGGTCATATTAAACTGCAAGTTACATTTCCTCCTGTTTCCTAAATCGAAAATCCCTCATGTGGTTATGTGAAAATTAATCTTCTATGTTCCCTGTCTAATTGGTATCAGAATGTTTGTGCAAGAGATGGAAACAGGCAACAGGAGTGTGGGGTGGGTCTGAGGGTCCTAGACTTTGGGCATTTTATTCTGAAAAGAGAATAGATTTTTAGGCAAGATCCTCCTATCTAAACATCCTTGTGAGATTTTTGTTGTTGTTGTTAAAATATACACACACACACACACACACATAGAGAAGCATGCATACCCACGCCTCTTCAGACCCTAGCCAAGAGCCTGGATAAGAAACAGAACTTGCTGACACTGCCATTTGTAACTACTACACAGTGTGCAAACCACCCTAGTGCAGAGTATGAATGAGCTCAGAACTGCGGGTGGGGTCATGCCACGTCTCAGAACCACAGTGAAAGCTTCTGACTTGATTGCCAAAAGAGAAGTGTGCGGGGGGGTTATTTGTTTGTTTGCTTGTATTGGTTTTTGTCTTGTTGTTGTTGGGGTTTTCTTTTGTTTTATTCTTTTCCTTGAATGATCATCCTCAGTGTGGAAGTTGGTTCCGGGCAACACTACTGTCCTGAAAGCCAACTGCAGAATAATAGCAGCCAGAGGCTCAGACTTCCATGACTCATTTCAACCCAGAGAAGACATTCGAGCCCTATTTACAGAATGGCCTGACTAAATAGAACTGCACAAACAGAACCAAATGATTCAGCTTGAATCACAGATACATTCATAGCGCTATTTTTTAAATTCTAGAATTAGACTATCTCAGTAAGTGATACAAATGTACTCCCAGAACTGGAGTCCTTTAAAATGTGTCAGTTTGTTCTCTTTTCAAAGCCCTACATTAAAGCCTTTCTTTACAAGGGATTACCAGCTGTTTTACTCTCTTATTGGCAGAGTCTGGAACATTCTTTTTTTTTTTAATTCCAAGGAAAAGGCCCCAGTAATTCTCCTAGTTATCTGTAAGAACTTGCTTATTTGCATACTAATTTCAAAGTAAGTCATGGACCATTTCCATCTCCATTGTTAATGTGAAAGCATCTGTGTCCCGTCTGTAGGTGGGGGAGGTAGGCAGTGAGGAAGAGTGAGGCCTGCCCACCATAACTGGGCTCACTGTAGTAGTACCTCGAAAGCACTACTAATCTCTGATGGGAAATTGCAAATTACATTCTAAGAGAGTCTAAAAAGAGAGAAAGCTAAATTTAGCAGTAGTGATTTTTGCTAGACCTTGATAGTATAAGCATAATGACAAAAATAATAATAATGATAATAATAATAATAATAATAATGTGTTTTGAGAATAACATTCCCCTAAAAAACAAAAAGAACTGCCACTAAATAAGTAGACATAGGGCTAAGGATATAGCTCAGTAGAGTGCTTGCCTAGTATGCAGAAGGGCCTGGGTCTGAGCCTAGTACCTCTCCCCTACACACACACACACACACACACACACACACACACACACACAAAGAAAGAAAGCAAGGAAAAAAAGTTAAAAAAAAGATACAGTCTGCTTTCATTTATACAAAATAAAATAGAGACTGGGGTTATATTTCTGTAATGGAACACCTGCATAATATTCAGGGCCCTGGGTTCAATCACTAGTATGGAAAAAAAATTTTAAATAAGTTATATTCTACTCTATTTTTAAAGATATATACATAAATGGCAACACAATAAAGAAATATGAAGAATAAACACAAAAGTCAGGGCAGTGATTCCCACTAGGGGGTGGGGTGGGAACAGGTTATAACTGGGTAGAAGAAGCACAAGGAGGTTTTGAATTGCTGTCAATGTTCTTGTTCTTAATCTGAGTGTAGTTATATAGCTGTCCTGTGATCTGAGTGTGTCCCTCAAAATTCATGTGCTGGGAACTGGATCTCTAAGTAGGGCCAAATGGCCGTGAGGTGCTTAGAGTGTGAGGTTCTTCCCTCAGGAGTGGACTGACATCATCAGGTAAAGAGCCTTCTGGAATGGGTGTGCTCTTTTCTGATCTTCCACAAGAAGATGCTGCAAGAAGGCCCTCACTGGATGCTGGCATCTTGATTTTTGTCTTCCCCTTCTCCAGAACTGTGAGAAATAAATTTATTTGTTCTTTATAAATTATGCTATCTCAGGTATTCTATTATAGCAGCACAACTCAGCTAAGACAAAGTATTGCTGACTAAGTATCAAATGATACATATGCTTTAGCTTTTTTCTATAAGCATATTTTATTCCGCCATTTAAAAATAATATGAAATAACTGGCAGCATTAATCATCCCTGGGGTGATGAACATTCTCCCAAGGGTGAGACTGAGCACTGTTAGGTATTTAGTGACTGACACACACGGGGTCTTAACCAGAGTGAGGTTCGCACTGTGATCTCCTCCAAAGGCTCTTCTAGGCTTTATTAGGATTAAAGGCTAAAAGAGCCACTGACCTTGATGTTGGCTTCTCTGTGGCAGTCCTGGGATCACAAGCAGCAAGGGCAGCAGGTGGGATAAGGAGGGCTGGTGGATTCCATGTGGTCATGGAAGTATCCCAGAGTTACTCCTAGGTGGAGACTTGAAGTGATAATGAGGGGGCTGGGGTTGTGGCTCAGGGGTAGAGCTCTTGTCTAGCATGCGTGAGGCACTGGGTTCAATCCTCAGAACCACATAAAAATAAAATAAAAAGGCAAGACAACATAGTCCCTCTTTTCCTGAAGGTTGTGCTCTAGCAAAGGAGCAGGGAACACAGATGATAAGGAATTATACAACTAAAAGGGTAAGTCCACACAGTCCTATCAAGAAAATGAGACAGGGTAATAGAAAATGACTTGGTGGGACAGGGTAGTCCTCAAGATTGATGAGAAATGCTATCAGAAAGACCAAAAGTGAGATGTCAGGGGCAGTCTAAAAAGAACTGTCAAGTGCAGCAAAGAAACAGAAATGAGGCCAGCGATGAAGATCCAAATGCTCAGCACGTCTCAGGCCCAAGACTCCAGCTACTTGGGTAGATTGGACAGATCAGTAAAAACTCAGTCCCAAGGGATAAGGCACATGACCCACTATTAAAGTGGGGTCCAGGTTTGGCAGAGCCCACCAGGGAACGTGACTTCAAGTGGGGCCAACTTGGGGCTGGTCTTAGGAACATCTCAGAAGTCAGAGCCAGGTTGCAGAGCTAGAAAATTCTACATTTCAGACACATGACTCCATTTCCTGAGCCAATTGCTTTTTTTCTCCAAAGAAGCCTCAGATTTCTGGTTTGGAGCTTTCACCAAGATGTGCACATATCCATTAAAGCACATGGAAGCACACTCCTTGGGGAATACTACTTGATTCTCTTGTCTTGGCATAGGATGCTGCCATATTCCGATTGTACTAGGTTTGTTACTGAACTCGGGTGCTTGGATCCAAAGTTGTAGAAATGAACACTGAACCCAGAAAGAATTTAAGCATAGGTAAGGGCTTATTAAGGGACTTTGGCTCCAAACAGAAGGGATTCACTGTACTGATGGGGAGAGTGTCCTGCTGGCTCAAGTGAAGGACAAAGAAAAATAGCTTTTATGACCCCTTCAGGGAGATGCAGGAGCTGGTCTCTTGAAGTATTGCATGTAGAGCTGGTACTTAAGTTGCACCTGCCCTCTTTTTCCTCATGCCACATGCCTCATTACCATTTTTTAAACATTAATTTTTAGTTGTAGGTGGACACAATACCTTTTTATTTTATTTTTATGGGGTGCTGAGGATTGAATCTAATGCCTCATGCATGCTAGACAAGAACTCTACACCTGAGCCACAACCCCAGTCCCCTCATTACCATTTTAAGTCTCACCTTCCAGGAGTGTGTTTTACAAAGTTAATAAGATAAAGTTAACTCTGGGTTACTTCCATGACTATCTACCCATGTGTTTGCCCCTCAAGAACTGCAGTTTCCATTACATCTGTGAGTCTCTGATATAATTATTTTCAGGATAGTGTAGACCCTGCATTTTCTGGCCTGTGCTGGGGTATCTTCTGACCACATAGTCTCAGAAGGCTGAGCTGGCTTTCCCAGCCTCTCGTCTCCTGGAAAGTTCTCTCATTCCCATAGCCTTGAAGACTTGTCCTCCTTTAAACTCCTAATCTTATGATATGGTTACTAACCCTATGAGACTAAGAGTTAGCTTGGCTGCCATTTTTCCCTGGAAAAGTGTTCATCCCTTAGTTCTAAGGGGTCCAGTTTTTTCATGAGAGTCCCTGGTTGTGTCAGGTTGTTCATGGACAGAGACCTGCAACATGGATCAAAGCCCCTTTGGCTCCAGACTAAGTCTGGAACACATTCTCCTTATGAGTAGACTCATTGTTTGAGACTACTGAAAAGATAATGTCTTCTAGAATACCGATCATTAAAAGTCATGGAATTAAGGAAGAAAAGGTTAGTGATCTTTTCCAGCCTATTTTCCTCACAGCCTACCCTTTGATGTATTTAAAATGATCCTTATCTGTTCCCAGAAGCATTCTGGGAAGACCACTCAAGCCTACTGTTGCAGGCAGTTCTGGGACTTATTCTTCAAATGTAAAAGCAGCTCCAAAACAAGCAAACAGAATGATTCTAGGTGAACAGTAAAGTCAACTCTATGAGAGAAAGTAAGAAATTCTTCCCCTCTCTCCTATCATGATACCCTGGTGATTTCCTTGATATGTCCCTGGCAAGGTCACCATTACAACAGATGGCCCCATCATCTTCCTGGACAATTCACAGGTCTGTTCAGAGGTCAAATGAAGAAATCTTTAAAGCATTATGGAAATATAAGAGATCATTATTATTATTTTACAGTGGAATCAACTTTAAAATCTATTGTAGACACACAATTCAATGGTTTGGAAAATAAACTGCTTAAGATTAAAAGGATATGCCGTGGTATCCAGAGGGAAAATCCCTGATCTTCAGTATTTACCAATTTCTGTGGTGTAATGTCACTGAACACAGAACTGGAGAGAAATAAGCATACTCCACCCTGGCCAGCTGGTGCATCCCTGGCCAGAGTGACCTGCATCCCATCCTCCTAACATCTGCTCTCTCCTGCTGCTACATAGCCATATATTGGATGGGGGAAGGCACAATGGGGCTCATAGGGGGCTGGGAAGACATGGAAGATTAAGAACCCAAGAAAAGAAAAGATGAGCCCTCAACATGTGTTTTAGACTCCTGGTAGCCATAAACCCTAATGTGTGGATAAGTCTAAGAGAGAACAGTTGATGCACAAATAAGAAGATGCCATGACAATCTTTAAAAAATATAGTTGTAGATTGACACAATGCCTTTATTTTATTTATTTATTTTTATGTGGTGCTGAGGATGGAACCCAGTACCTCATACGTGCTAGGCCAGTGCTCTACCACTGAGCCACAACCCCAGCCCATGCCATGGCAGTCTTTGTTTCCATTCCTGACTCTACTTAACCTTAAGGGTAGATCTAATTCTTTCCTCATTCCAAAAGCCTTCTCTTATCTCACCATTTTTTAAGTTTTTTGCTTGTTTGTTTGTTTTGATTTCTGCTAACATTATGTATTGGTACATGGGAATAGAATTAAACTCTCATTATAAAATTAAAATATATGCTCTTAGCCAAAAGGGAGGGCTTACAATTTAAATAGTGAAAAAAATTTCACTTGTATTTGTTCCCAGGAAAACGTAGCAGAGCTATATTTATCAGCTCTCCTCCTCTGGCCTTTCTTAGAACTTCTTCTCAAATTAAGTGTGATTCTAGTATTCAAGGAGATGGACCTTCCCATCAACATGACTCTCAAATGCAAGCTCATTACTCCATCTGGGGTTCCACTCAAAAAATCTCCTTCATCTCCATCTTGGGGAAATTGGCAGTGTGGTATTATGAAGGTATCCTCTTAAAGTTGTTTTAAGAGTAATTCTTAACTTTATTTTCTCTTTACCACTCAGTGCCCAAAGAAGATAAAACTCCATGTACATGTTTTGTGTCATTTATTATAATATTGGAAATAGTACATCGTTTGTTTGCTTTAGACTCCTTTCTGATGTTTAAACTCCTCCTCTAGTAGAGTTAACTTAAGAAATATCTATCAATGTGCTTATACCAGCTCCATGTGCCATCAATATATTGGTAACAGATTTACCCAAATCCATAAGGCTAGATCTTCATTCCCGCCCCTAAAGAATTTATGATATAGTACAGTAGTTCTCCAACTTGGCTGCAAATTGGAATCAAGTAGATAAGTTCTGATTTAATTGACCTGGGACCACTCAGGGATTTCAGAAATTTTAATTCCCTGAGTGATTTGAGTGTGCAAACTAAGTTGAGGAAAGTTGTTCTGGTTGAAGGAAAAAAAGCACTTAATTTCAATATAATACTGAGAGTGCTATGGCCGAAGTCATCGTAAGGTACTAGGAAAACCCAGAGAAGAAGCATCCACCCAGAAAGCCTCAGTCCTGCTTGATAGAATCACTTATAGATCTTTTAAAAATATCATATGGCCCCACTCAGCACAAGGGATTTAGAATCTCAGCCCTGTAGGGCATTAGCTATTTTCAATAGCTTCCTAGGTGATTCTGGTGAGGCCCTGGGTTTGATCCTCAGCACCACATATAAATAAACAAAGTTAAAAATCCATTGGCAACTAAAAAATATTTTAAAAAAAGAGTAGTATAGCTGGGTCATGTGGTAGTTCCATTTCTAGTCTTTTGAGAAACCTCCATACCGATATCCATAATTGTACTAATTTACAATCCCACCAACAGTGAATAAGTGTTCCTTTTCCCTTGAATCCTCTCCAGCATTTATTACTATTTATACTCTTGATGATTGTCATTTTAACTGGAATGAGATGAAATCTTAGTGTAACTTTGATTTTCATTTCCCTGATGCTAAAGATGTTGAACATCTTTTTCATATATATTTTAGCCATTTGATTTTTTTCTTTTGAAGTATTTCCTTTTAAATAAGGAATAAGACAAGAATGTCCACTATCATCACTCTTGTTCAATATAGTACTTGAAATTTAAGCCAGAGCAATTAGACAAGACAAAGAAGTAAAAGGGATACAAATAGAAAAAGAAGTCAAATTATTGCTGTTTGTAGATGATATGATCCTATACTTAGAAGACCCAAAAAAATCACCCGCAGAAGATTTATTGAGCTGACAAATCAATATTACAAAGTATCAGGCTACAAAATAAACACATAAAAATCAACAGTTTGATATGAACCAATAATTAATCTCCTGAAAAGAAATCAGGAAAATAACTCCATTCACAGCAACCTCAAAACAAACAACAAAAAAGCCTAGGAATAAATCTAACCTAAGAGGTAAAAGACCTTCATAATTAAAATTATACTATATAACACTGAAGAAATAAATTGAAGAGGACACTAGAAGACAGAAAGATGGGGAATAGCTAAGCAAGACTTGGAAAATACACATGAGTAGTCCATGAAAAGGGGAAGCACTTACTGGTGGGGATGTAATAGACTCAAATGACTTTAAAAATCAGTTTGGCCATTTCTGTTTTTGTTTGTTTGTTTGTTTTTGGTGCTGAGGATTGAACCCAGGCAAGTGCCAGACAAGCATTCTGCCACAGAGCTATATCCCTGACCCTTTGGCAGTATCTTAAAAAGTTGAACGTACATCCATCATGTGATCATGATTTTACTCTTAGGTATTTACCCAAGAAAAAGGAAAACACTGTGTTAGTCAATTTGGGCTGCTATAATAAAGTACCAGAACCTGGTACTGGTAAAGCTCCTCCTGAATGTCATTCTGCTTTGTTTCTCTCACAATGCCCACACAGGCCCTGGACCACTGTAACTACTCCATACACTTTTGTTAAATCAGGACCTAAATGATTAATAGCACATGTAGAAGCTTCTGCATTAGTTTCCTAGGGCTTCCAGAACAAAATACCACAAGCCAGTAGTTTAAAACAATGGAAATGGATTTGCTCTTAGTTCTGTGGGGTAAAATTTGGAGCTCAGAAGTTGGGCAGGGTTGACTTCTTTTTTGGAGGATCTGGGAGGAAATGCTCCAAGCCTCTCTGCTAACTTCTAGTGCCTGTTAGCAATCTTTGGTGTTCCTTGACTTTAGAAGGATCCCTCCAATTTCTGCTCCTGTCATCACACAGCCTTCTTCCCTCCTGTGTGTTTCTGTGTTCAAATGTCCCTCTTTTCCTAAGGTCAGCAGTCACTGGATTAGCTCTCCTGCCCCAACCCAGCATAACCTTATCATAGATTGATTATATCATTCAAGACCCTATTTCTAAATAAGGTCATGATCTAAGGTAGCTGAGGTCATAAGTTCAACATATCTAGGATGGTAGGTAGCGGGGACACAGTTCAACTCACAGCAGTATCCAAAATGTGTAGGAGAAGCCCGGGCCATAGGGAGGAGAGAGATGGGCAGGGAAGGAATCCTAAACTCCACTCCAGCCATTTTTCTTGATATTGCTGATATGCATTTTGCTTTATTGAGCATCTCAGACACATTTTGATCTTATGAGCCCCCTCATTTTTATATGACTGCTCCACACATACCACATTGTTGCCTGTCAAGTTACACTTTTCATTTTTAGGAAGAAATGAGAAATATTCTCCAGAGATTGTGTGACATCTTCCTTCCTCCATCCAAGCCCCCAGGCCTTATTGATTTGATTCTTGCTCCAGTTTTGATGGAAGTAGGCCATGTTCCAGCACCCTCACACACGCAGGAGAGTCAGTGATAAAACTGGGACAGTCCAGTCAAACCAGGACAGATGGTGACCGTGGTTCTCACTGGCTTTGTGGCTCCTCTCCTATCTCCTTATTTGTCTTCTGGAGGGGTGTTCCCTATTGGAAGAGGATGAAGATGCATGTGACATATTTAAAGCTTTGTTTAAAAGCTATGAGAAGTTCCGGCTGGTTTTTATCCAACCTTAACACTGAGTATTATTCAAGAAGTAATGTGGCCTTGTGATTTGGGGAAATTCAAAAGAAACATTTTGTCCTGTAAAGTCCCACTTAACCACTTAAAACTATGAACTAGGAAAATAATACACTTTATTGTAGTAAATGTAGAGTGACCCCCTATTTTAAACATAAGACCTTGGCTGTTACCTGAATTTGAAGCATCATCTTAGAGTGTAAGGTCTCTGAGAGTAGCTTGTGCTCAATGTCTCCGCAGCCTAACTCCTGCCCCTCCTCTTATTCCAGCCAGGCTTGTGTTCCCAGATGCTTTTTGAAGATTGTCAGCACATTCTGATTGACAGATTTCATAAGCCTCTCATAACACAGACACTTCACCTCTGAAAATTCTTACATTGTTTAACACATGAGTTTGGGGTGTTCCAGAGCTGGGGCCTTCCAGGAAACTTAAATAATATGAAGATACCCCCTCTGTCAAACCCCAATTCCTACAGTCAAGTCAGAAAGATTTCAGACTTGTTGCTCAGAATAACAGGAACAAGTTTATTAAAGGGATAGGAAAAAGGAAAGGGGACTCAAGGGAAAGAGGGAGTCCTCTCAGAAAGGAGAGGGACAACATGCCTCTTCTGCACTCCAGTTGTATTGAGTATCCCAGAGAAGTTTCCAGAGAGTCTCACCCAGGTCCACCTCTTGACTTTTGCTTGACAGCAGGATGACATCAGACTTTCAAGTCCTTTCTGCCATGACAGCTCTAGGTAACACTGACCCATTTTAATTGGATTCTTAACCATAAGCTCTATATCTGGCTAAATATGCATATTTCAATATTTATTGCACGTCAATTATACTGCAAAAAAGCTGTTTTTTTTTTTAAATTGCACATACACACTTAGGTTCTATTTACAGTGTCTAGGAAACCCGATAACGTCCCTCTTTTATGGTTAGGAGGAATTGTCCTTATTTCCCCAAGTTTCAGGATCTGGTCCTCCTTCAGGGTAACTTGAGTTCCCCTTATCAACATTATTTTGGGCCTGCATTTCTTCTGCAGTTAACAGGTAGTGTGCAGAGGAATGTGACATTTCCTGTTCACTTAGACCAGAGGGAGCTGCAGGCATATTGCTTCTTGGAAAAGAAAGCATGTGGGGGTCAGCACAGTGGGCCCATTTTATAGAATTATTCTCTTAACCTTGTGTCCCCACCATCCTCATCCGACTGTTCACTAATAGGGAGTACCTTGTATCTGAGCCATAAGGCAGTTTCCTAAAAAGTTAAATATATGTATGCTATATGATCTGGCCATTTTACTCCTAGTACTTACCCAAGAGAAAATAACACATATTATCCCAGTCAGTTTGGGCTACTATAAACCAGGTGGCTTAAACAAATTGCATTTGTTTCTTACAGTTCTGGAAGCTGGGAAGTACAATATCAAGGGGCCAGATGAGAGCCCACTTTTTGGTTTGTAGATGCCATCTTTTTCCTGTGTCTTTATGTGGTGGAAAGAGAGCAAGAAGCTCTCTTGGGTCCCTTTTGTATGAACATTAATTCTATTCATGATCTAATTACTTCCCAAAGGCCCACCTCTTAATACCACAACCTTGGGGATTAGATTTTAGCAAATGATTTGGGAAGAGGGGGAAACACAAATACTTGGTCCATTGAATAAATATTCATACAAAGTCAAGAACACAAATGTTCAAAGAAATATTATAATAACCCCAAACTGAAAACAACCCAAATGTCCACCAACAGATGAATGGGTAAACAAACCGTATTATTTTCTCACTATGAAATGTCACTCATAAAAGCAAAAACTAATGAATAAATTATTGATGTAGGCTCTGACATGAATGAGTCTCAATTTCAAAAAATAAAAATAAAAATTACACCAAGATAACATAAAAACCCTACATCCTCCCCAAACAAAAAGAATAGGCACTGTATTGTTTCATTTATATAAAATTCTAGAAAATGCAAACAAACCTATAGTGACAGAAAGCAGACCACTGATTGCCTAGGAAGGAGGGTTAGGGAAAAGTAGAAAGGAAGGATTATAAATGAACAGGAGAGAAAAACTGGGGTGAAAGAGGTGCTCATTTTCTTGTTTTTGTTGTGGTGATGGCTTGGGGGTATTACATATGCAAAAACTTATTGAACTATACACTTTAAATATTTTTTTTCTTATTGTTGTTGTTTGTTTTGGTACTAGAAATTAAATCCAGAGGTACTTTACTAGTATACAAAATTCCCTGACCTTTTATAATTTTATTTTTCAACAGGGTCTTGATTATTTGCCCAGGCTAGCCTTGAACTGATGATCCTCCTGCCTCAGCCTCCCATGTCACTAAAATTACAGGCATGCTTTACTATATCTGGCTAAATATGCATATTTCAATATTTATTGCATGTCAATTATACTGCAAAAAAAAAGCTGTGTTTTTTTTTTAAGAAATTGCATATACACATTATGTTCTAGACTTATTTGATTTATCTACAGTGTCTGGGAAACCCGATTATGTCCTTCTGTTTGAAATGTTCCTCTTTCTTGCCTTCCAGGACTCAATTTTCCCAAGTCTCTTCCTGCTGGTACTATACAAGTAGTAAGTGGTTCTAGCATTAGCTAAAGAGATTTGAGATTAGATTTCCTTTCTGTGGATTTCTAAGCAGATAGGCTTATTTGTCTATCATTTTTAGCATCCACAATAATCACAGAAGATCAGGAAAAAACTCTAATCAACCTGCAAATCCAAAGGTCTCAAGAATTTGAGATTTGCTGGCTCCTGTTGCACCAGAACCAGGGGCAGGGGGGTAGATCAGAATGTTTGGGGATTTTGATATTTTTCACATGTGTAAATGTCAGCCTCTAGAAAATAAGAGAAAAAAAATCAGAAAATAAGATCCCAAGAATCATCTGCCAATGGACCCAACAGATGATTCTTGGGATCTTCTTTTCTTTGGCTTGACCTTAGCCCTCATCTTCACCTGCTCATGCAAGGAAAGTGATTTTTTTACAGACTACCCCAAGTCCTGTATCTCCTCACACACAGAGCATACAGAAATGGCAACTTGCCGTTCACGATGGCTTCCAGACAATAATTGAGTAACTTTTATAAGACTTGTGGCCAACTATTTTTAGCTTGCCTGATAGTTACCCAAATACATTACAACACATGCTTATTTAATAATTTACTACATGTGGATTTAATTTCTATAAGAGAAGACAAGAAATCTTCCAGATTATGGAAGATCATGGAACTACAGAGTTTTCCCAGGACTCTGATGCACAAAGCTAGGAAACATCAGCCCAGGCTTTCATCTAAATACCTGAGTCATAATTACTAATCTTTGTAGGAGTCAAGTGCTTAGGTATTGACATGCACCTGTCTTGAAATTCTTCTCTTTTGCTAAATAGCAAGTTGTCATCTTTAACCAAGAAATTCAGTTACTATCAAAATTAATGTTTAATTAGTCTTTTTCCAGGAAAATTTCAACTGAGTTTTTCTTTCAAATGGTATCAAAAAGTGGTAACTCCTGGGCTGGGGCTGTAACTCAGTGGTAGAGTGCTTACCTGTGAGGCACTCGGTTCAATTGTCTGCATCACAAAAATAAATAAAATAAAGTCATTGTATCCATCTACGAATTTAAAAAAATTGGGAATTCCTAAGACCTTTGATTCAAATAACTCATTCTCCAAATAAAGACCTCCCCTTACTCTGGGGGAGCTGCATTCCTTTTAGCTTTTGGCAAGGAAACAGACACAATCTGATGGACCCATTACCTAAGGGCCACGCAGATCCCACCTTATTAGGAGGATGCGTGTGCTCAGATAGAAGAGAATACCACGTATGCACCCATAAAAGGTAGAAGCCATGAGCTCAGGAAGTTGGGAGACTATGGTTATAAAAAGCAGTTGGCCAAGGTATACTGTTAATTCCCTAATTCATCCAGAGAT
This sequence comes from Marmota monax, assembly GCF_021218885.2. Taxonomy (NCBI): domain Eukaryota; kingdom Metazoa; phylum Chordata; class Mammalia; order Rodentia; family Sciuridae; genus Marmota; species Marmota monax. The sequence continues at coordinate 20,310,176 of NW_026693082.1, read as the reverse complement.
GTTTATATCATGAACTGGTATTGAAAATGATGGGAGGTTAGAGAGATGAAGCCATTTACAGGGAGAAAAAAGTAACTAAAGACTTTTAGTGTCCTTTAGTAACTAAAGACAATCAATGCCCCCTAAGATCCAGCTTCCCTTTTATGGGTATTCAGAGAACAGCTTCTCTGAGAAGCAAGCAGGCAGGGCTTCCTTCTTCATTGGTGACAAGAGCCTTAGCCAGTATCTTAAAGAGTTGCCTCCAACCCCTAAATCTCAGAAGCAGATAAGCTCAAGAGTAAAGAAGGGATTTGCTGCAATGTTGGAACCAAGATAGTTTCTTAACTATGAAAGCAAGAGAGAAGGGCCCAAGGTGTTCCTGCTGGCATCCATAGTGGGTATATATACATTTTGAAAGAAATCACCCTTCAAACACTGTATCTAATGTAAAGAAAAAAAATAGGATGTTGGGGGGCGAATTTCATCATCAACATAGATAGTCCAGTCTGAGTAACTGAGAAATCATTCTTTAAAAGTTGAAATTAGGGCTGGGGCTGTAGCTCAGTGGTAGAGCCCTTGCGTGGCATGTGTGAGACACTGGGTTCGATCCTCAGCACCACATAAAAATAAACAAATAAAGTAAAGGCATTCTGTCCATCTACAACTCCAAAAAAATTTTTTTTAAGTTGAAATTAGTTAATTATCTGTGTGTTCACGTAAACTCATTGAAATCTCTCACACATCAGTTTTTCCTATACAAGCAGTATATGAGAGGAAGTTAAGACAGAGAGGAGTCGATTGCACAGGACTGTCTGACTGGTAATGGAAGAGCAGGGGTCCAGGCTTTTCAACAATACTCCTGGTAGTCTGTGGAGCCTAGGGAGTGTGGCTTATGCTTTTGTTCATTTGTTGGGGCCTCAGGAAGGGGGTGCCTGGTTAATGAGGGTTGTCTGTAGTGTCTAAATAATATTTTACCGTTTACTGAAATATTTTATGTATGTGTTTTCACAGAGAGCTGAAATACCCAGTCCAGGCATAGAGATCCCTGCCAAGAGGACACCTAAAACCAAGTGGGGAGTGGAGTTAGGAGTATGCATTCTGGTCCTTGCTCTGTCACTTTGGGGTGTGTGACTTAGGACAAGTATAGCCTCTCTGAGCTAATTTTCTATATCCCTTCATCCAGTCCTGTCTCTTCATGTTTTTTTTTTTTAATTAGAGGAATAAGGCTGTACTTTTTAGCTAAGTTCCAATTATGGTCATTCCTCAGTCTCCATAGGGGATTGATCCTACTATGCCCCTGGATACCAAAATCCGGGAGAAGCTCAAGTCCTTTCTATAAAATGGGGTGGTATTTACATATCACCTGTGCAATCCTCCCATATACTTCAAATCATCCTAAATGACTTGTAATATCCAAAACAATGTGTTTGTAAATAATTGTTATACTATATTGCTTAGGGAAGGATGACAAAGTCCTATACATATTCAGTGCAAATTTTTAATTTTTTAAAAATATTTTTGTCCATGGTTGGTTGAATCCACAGATGTGAAACCCACAGATCCGAAGCACTGACTGCACTAGTGTTGGCCTGTCCTTTGTTTCCATTATGATTTTCTCCTTGCTACTTGATTTATAGCAATTTGATAAACATTTATTGTACCCCTGTGCTAAGCACTGGGTGAATGAGAGTGAGAAATTACTTGTCTTAAGACAGAAACTCTGTCAAGGAACACAACCATTAATGAAGGGTTCAGAAAAATATACACCCAAGTGCAGCAAGAGTTGGCCAGTCACTAGAGCAGAGTAGGAGGGGATGGAGGTACCAAGGAAGAAATACACTTTTTGAAGATAGAAAATATTTTATCCAGGAAATTATGCTTAAGTAGTCTTGAAAGATGTGCAGCAGGCCTTCCAGGAGTCAAGAGAACAGGAGGATGTGGAGAACGTGAGAGAGGAGAGGTTGGAGAAAAAGATGAGGGCTGACCGTGAATGTCCTTAGATGACATGTGGACTTTACCTACTGGCATTGAGGGAAATCCTTATAAAATGGTTTTAACTTCTGATCTCATGTATGTTAATTCTCTTTCTGTAGGACCTCTAAGTGTATATACCCTAACAGAACATTACATCCAGCCTGACTACATCTTTGGCAAGTAGAATATTCTGATTTGAAATTGTTAAGAGGCATGGCTAGTGTTAGAAGCAATGAGTCTTGCCAGGTACTGTGGTGCACACCTGAAATCCCAGCCATTTGGGAGGCTGCAGAAGGAGGATCCTAAGTTTGAGCCTTAGCAACTTAGCAAGACCCAGCCTCAAATATAAATAAATAAATAAATAAATAAATAGGGAAGAGGATGTAGCTCAGTGATAAAGCATCCCTGAATTTAATCAACAGTGCAAAAATAAAAAAGGCAACAAATCTCAAGGAAGCAATATTCCTCCAGTGAGAAGCAGAATGCTATTTACTATTTACATACAAATTTCTCAGGATCACAAACCTCGTTGCATTGGTCTTTTAAAAATAGGTGACCACAAGAGGGAGCCAGACTTCACCTTTCTTGCTTAATAAAAGGCCTTTGAATGTTGCAAAGTACAAAATGAAGAGGTCACAGTCCACGGGACACCAACTCTTGCTATTTACTTTAAATTGCAAGCAAATATTTTCATATTATTTTGTACAAATGTGAATATTGATTTGTTTTCCAAACTCCAGTTGCTTCTTGCAATTGGATTCAGGTTCAATATTCAAGGACTGATGAATCAAATAATGAAACTTCTAGACCATCTATCTGACACTCATCTTTCAGGCCGAGTAGCCGATATCTGCTGATAGATACCTCATTCGTTTATTTATTCATCCATTAACAAATTTTTCTTCAGGTTTTATTATTTGTTAGGCAAGTCAGCAGGTGTTGAAATACATATACACATAAGTAAAGACAAGAATTGTTATGATTTATATATGAGATGTCCCCCAAAAGCTCATGTGTGAGACCACGCAAGAAAGTTCAGAGGTGAAATGATCATGTTATGAGAGCCTCCACCTAATCAGGGCTTTAATTCACTTGATGGATTAACTGGGTGGTAACTGTGGGTCAGCAGGCTGCGAGTGGAGGAAGTGGGTCACTGGGGGCTTGCCTTTGGGGTATATATTTTGCCCCTGGTGAGCAGAGCTCTCTCTCTCTCTCTCTCTCTCTCTGCTTCCTGGGCTACTCTCCCTCACCGTGCCCTTCCACTGTGCTGTTCTGCCCCACCTCAGGCCTAGAGCAATGGAGCCAGCTGCCTATGGACTGAGACTGCCTAGAAGATAAATAAACTTTTCCTCCTCTTAAATTGTTCTTATCAGGTCTTGTGGTCACAGCAGTGAAAAAGCTGACTAAAACACAGATCTTGCTCTCCGGGAGCTTATTATTGGGAAAGAACCAGACGAACAAACAAGAAAACGTGCTCAGGAGTGTACTTCAGTGCAACCCTAGGCAAGGGCCCTGAGTCACCTGTAGTTTAGGGTGTCCCATCAGGCTGCTGCGGGAAGAATAGGGACCTGGGAAGCTTCTCCAGCTTTGGTTGGCTGTGGCCAAGCCTCTGGCTGAGAGCTTTCTCTCTCTTTTTTTTTTAAATTTTTTTTTTAAGATGTTGATGAACCTTTATTTTATTGATTTATTTATATGTGGTGCTGAGAATCAAACCCAGGGCCTCACACATGCTAGATAAGTGCTCTATCACTGAGCTACGACCCCAGCCCTCCCCAACTTTTATTTTAATATGTTGGAAATGGAATCCAGGGACATCTCCAGTCCTAAACCATTTTAAATGTACAATTCAGTGACATTAAGTAGATTCCTATTGCTGCGTGACTGTTTTCCCCATCTGGGCTTTCTCATCATTCCAACTAAAATTCTGTCCCCCTCAAACCGTAACTCCTTATGCCTTCTTTGCCCTGTCCTTGGCACCCACCATTCTTCTTCTTGTCTCTATGAATTTGACCACAGTAGGCATCTCATAAGTAGACACATACAGTGTTTGTCCTCTGTGTCTGGCCTATTACATCATCATAGTATCTTCAAGATTCCTCTATGTTGTAGCATGTGTTAGAATTCCCCACCTTTTCCCAGTCGAGTTACATTCCATTGCGTGTCTCTGGCAAACTCCTTTTGAAGTATCTGTTTATGACCCCACCAACTGCTCAGTGGGGAGAAGCAAAGCCCTGGGGGATCACGCTTGCTCACTTCTCTCTGGATCCAGGAGGCCAGCTTAGAACTCGGTATTCACAGGGCCTTGCTCCTCTTGAGATGCTCCTCCCACTCATAAGATAGACTTCAGTTCCCACTGTCAGTACTTCATTCATGCTTTGGTGACAGAATACCATGGACTGGAGGGTTTATAAATAATAAAAATGTGTTGTTCCCCAGTGGGAGGTTGGAAAACCCAAGATCAAGGCATCGGCAGATTTGGCATCTGGTAGGACCAAATTTCTGTTTCTCTAAACAGCTGTCTTCTCCCTATGTCCTCTGATGGTGGAAGGGGCCATGTACTCTGTGGCATCTCTTTGATAAGGACACTAATCCCATCTATAGGGTTCACAACCTAATTGCCTCCCAAGGGTCTCACTTCTCACCCCATTACCTTGGGTGTCAGCCATATTCAGACCAGGACACCTATCTATGAAATCACTCTTTGCTCTTCTTGTTTGTTGAGCAGGAATCCCGTCTCTTCCCCTGGATGGTTAGAACACATGCTGTCACCCAAGTAGCCCAGACAGGGAAGACCGAGGGCACGAAGACACACTGCTTCCTTTCCTCCTCTACCTGAGAAGGCAGCAGCATGAGAGGCCAGAACTGAATGGGCTTGTGTGTCCAGGGTGTTTGGAACCTGAATATTCCATTCATGCAGTTTATCAGAGACCAGAAAATCAAGTATGGAAAATGTGTTCTTAATTACTACCATGCAAAATCGTTCAGTGATGTGGTTGTGAGGAATTAGATTTCTGGAAGAAGGAGAAAATCAAAGCCAGTTTATTCAAATAGAATTTTATGCCTTGCTCAAATGTAGACCAGAGGCATATAGGTGACCGTTGGCTCAAAGCATCACTGTTGGAAACCAGACAAGGAATATATTGACTTTGAGAGCATTTGCCAAACCTACTCACAATAAAATAATATGGTTTCATTTTCAAAGGGCCTCACATGTGAGGCTTTCTCGGAGGTTTGCAAAGCCTAAATCCCTGCTCTGCTTGAAAACTTTCTGGAAGTATAGAGTGAAAAGCAGACTTGGGTCTGGATCCAGTTCACTGCTAGGCCAAAGAATTTCACATTCAGAATAAAGGACCCCATTGATACAAGGCTCCACTCTTTCCCTAATTGAAATAGACTAGTAACATAGAATTTTGTATTAACACACTCACGATGCAAAAAAAGCATAAAATGCATCAGGTTGTTGGAATAGAAAACAGATGGCCAGGCTTTTGCCCTCCTTTCTTAGAGCCTGATTTTGTGGGTAAGTATCCCAGGAATAGGGTGTGCAGCCTCTGAAATCAGACTGACCCCAGTTCAGTTTTTCCCACAAGGGCAGACCTGGCTCAGCTTGTTAAATTCTCTGAGGTTCAGTTTTCATTGAGATGGAAATAATAATAGAATCTCTATCGTATAGTTTTATGGGAATAAAACGAAATGCAATATAAAGCCCTCGGGAGGGTATTATTGTTGTTAGGTGGCTTTGGGATTGGGTCTTTTTCCTCTTAGACGTCTAGTCTCAAAACAGATACAACAAAGGAGGCAGCATACAAGAGAGAAAAGCAGCAGGCACTGCCCCGAGGTGCAACACAGGCAACAGCACGTCTCCTCCAAGCTTAGGTTGATCCTCTGTATTACAATGATGAAGTAGATATGACCTTTTCCCCAACCATGTGAGTCTACTGGACACTTTTTTCAGTTTCCAAAGCCAAAGTAACTTTGATGCTGGGCCCACCTGGGAGGGAGTCAATGAAATCTTAGTCCACTTCAATTTTTTTTGGTTGTTCTTTTTAGATATACATGACAATGGAGTGGCTTTTTTATTTTTTATTTTTAGTTGATGTTAAACACACTACCTTTATCTTATTTATTTATTTTTATGTGGCACTGAAGATCCAACCCAGTACCTCGCAGGTGCTAGGCAAGTGCTCTACTGCTGAGCCACAACTCCAGCCCCTAGAGTGTGTTTTGACATATTATATATACACAGAATATGACTTATTCTAATTAGGATCCCATTCTTTTTTTAATATTTACTTTTTAGTTGCTGAGGATCGAACCCAGGGCCTCGCATGTAAGGAAGCACTCTATTGCTGAGCCACAACCCCAGCCCTAGGATCCCATTCTGGTGGTTGTATGTGATGTGGAGTTTCACCGGTTGTGTTTTCATATATGAGCATAGGAAAGTTATGTCTGATTCACTCACAATCTTTCCTATTCCTATCCCCCATCCCTTCCCTTCATTCCCCTTTGTCTAATTCAATGACTCCACCTACCCCCTTACTGTGTATTAGCTCCACATATCAGAGAGAACATTTGACCTTTGGTTTGGGGGGATTGCCTTATTTCACTTACCATGAGAGTCTCCAGATCCATCCATTTACCAACAAAAGTCATAAAGTCATTCTTTTTTATGGATGAATAATATTCCATTGTGTGTGTTTACCACATTTTCTTTATCCATTCATCTGTTGAATGTTGAGAGCCACAGCCAAAGGGGCCCCAGCAAACTTCCAGCTGCCAGCAAACTTCCAGCTGCTGGCTGATGATTGGCTCACAGCGGCCCCAGCAACATCTAGCTGATTGGCTCCTCGGCCCCAGCAACATCTAGCTGATTGGCTCCTCTGCGGTGATGCTCATTGGGCTGTTTCCCTGCCCTTTCAGACCACGGAGCTGCTCATTGGGGGACTTTTTTGGCTCCGCCCACGTGACCCAGCCAATCGGCCTCAAGAGCAGGAGGATTGTGGGAGGTGGAAAGAAGCTTGTGTGGGAGAGAAAGGCTTGTGGAAAGCCGGTGGTGGCAGTTGAGGCTCTGAGGGTTTTTCCTGAGAGGCTGTTTTGTTTGGCGTGTGTGGTTCTAAAAATAAAGTTAGTTTCTTTTGACAAGTGGCTCCTGATTGTGCCCAGCCAGACTGCGGCAGTTGAAGGGCAGTTTGGTTCTATAGCTTAGAAATTGTGAATCAAGATACTATAAACATTGATGTGGCTGTAGTATGCTGATTTTAAGTCTTTGGGGTATATGCTGAGGAGTGGGATATCTGAGTCAAATGGTAATTTCATTCCAAGTTTTCTGAGGAATCTCTAAAGTGCTTTCCAGAGTGGTTACACCAATTTGCAGTCCCACCAGCAAGGTATGAGTGTACCGTTTTCCTCACATCCTTGCTAACATTTATTGTTATGTGTATTCTTGACAATTGCCATTCTGACTGGAGTGAGACGGAAACTCAGTGTAGTTTTAACTTGTATATCTCTAATTGCTAGAGAAATTGAACATTTTTTTTCATACATCTGTTGACCTTATTTCTTCTGTGGAGTGCCTGTTCAGTTCCCTTGCCCATTTATTGATTGGGCTATTTGGAGTTCTTCATTGGTTGGTTGGTTTGGTGTTAAGGTTCTTGAGTTCTTTATATGTCCTGGAGATTAATGTCTCTGAGGTGCAGGTGGCAAAGACTTTCTTCAGTTCTGTAGGCTCTCTCTTCACCTTCTTAGTCTCCTTGAGAGTCTCCTCCCTCCCTCAGAAGCATTTGAGAAAGGGCCCTGTATCTTCAATTCATGAGCTGTGCAGGTGCTTGGTCCTCTGTCCGTGTCCCTTGAAGATGGTCAGTCTGATTCCTCTTTGCCACTTGAGCATAGCATTTGGTCAGGAGGTGAAGAGCTCTAGTGTAGTTGCCACCCACCATTGGTGTTCCGTCCAGACATTTCTTTCTAAGGCTCAATCACCCCGTACAAGTGATGCCAGGGTCAGGGCTCAGGCATCAGTGCTTCGTCCCTATCCATATTCCAGACTCAGGAAAAGCCCTCTCCTCACACTCTTCTCACAGCTTTCACAACTTTCCACCTTAAAGGCATTCCCTCCTTCTTTCCTTTCTAGGAAGACAGGGCAAAATTCCTGATAAACCCTTTAGAGCAAATTCCAGGAAAGAGACAATAGTAGTGGGTTAATCTCCAAGAAATCTTTACTTTGGGGCTTAAAGCAAAAAGCACACTTGTAGAATCAAAGGAGAAGGTAAAGATCCCATAAAAATACAGCACAACTTACACCCCCATGCCTAGTACTTTCCAGAGAGTTGACCTTGCCTGAGGATTCTTCTTTTACTATCATCAATTCTATTTGGGCAATTGAAAGATTCACGTTATATTATCATCAGTTCTTTTTCCAATGTTTTAGCTCATAATGATACAATATTTGAGATTTGTCTTAGCTAAACTAAGACCCAACCCAACCTACTACATTTGGGCTTTTTGAAACAATAACTCCCCTGTCAAGAGGGTCTCTTCCAGGCTACCATGAATCATACCAGGAGGATCAACATCATATGATGTGTGTTCCAAAATAGCTTTTCTCACAGGGCAGTGAGACAGAGAGGACCGTAGTCCCCAGATCTTGCCATTGCACCTAGATGAAGATCATACCTTAAGAGGCATCCAGTGCCATAGATTCATCTCAGCAGAGGGACTTTCCCTCTCTGTGTTCTCATTTGTATGAGGCAAGTGTGGGGAAGCGGCCATCAGGAACACCTAGCCTGCATGGCCAACCAGTTACAGACTAGCCTCAGAACACCAGATCCGCTGCATGAGGGGGAATTTAGAGCAGTTGGGGTCCAGGAGATCCATGGACTATCCCAACCACCTCCCTCCACTGGCACACACATGGCAACTTGGAGATGGAGGAAGCCACCTATCCAGCTTGGGTGAGCCCCTCCTTTGGAAAAAAGACAATCCCTGGGGTCCTGTGTAGCATGCAAACTTTTGTGACTTTCATAACATGGCTCCTTGAATAACCATAAAATTATTTCCTGACTTCCATTTCTGCCTTCAGAGATACCAGGGTGAGATAATTCTATCAAAATGGGAAGGCTGACTAGTGTCCTACACAAATCTGCTTCACCTGGATCCTTTCTGTTATCATGACTGATTCTATCCCTTTAATCCTCTCCACAACGTTTTAAATTTTTTTCTGGAATCACCAGTTGAATAGTCATCCTATTCAAAATGGGTTTCTCTTATTAGCAGCATTCCTGGAAGCTTGGTAGAAATGCAGACTCTCAAACTCTACCCAACCTACTAAATTTGAATCTGCTTTTTAACAAGGTGCTCAGTGATTCATATGCACATAAAGTTTGGGAAGCATAGTAGCGCTTCTCAAACTGTCAGTAGTAAAGAACCAGTTTTCTAGATTTCCAGTCCATAGAAAACCAGCACTTTTATAAAATAGCTAGCATGACTTATAGGAAAAAATTAATTTTAAAATCCATGAAATAAATAAGCTTCATTTTTTTAGAAATAGAGTCTAAAGAGACAAAATTACATTTCAATAAAAATAATTAGAACAAGATCATAATAATAAAAATAAAGAGTTCCACAAATTATACTGGTATATTGAAAACATGGATTTAGGAAACTAATAACAAGAATCAGTTTAAAACTTTGTAAATATTAAACCCACTTTGCTAGAGTTAATTTATTGACACATGAACTTATTTTTTTAAAAGAAAAGTCATAGTGCATCTTGGTTTGCTTACACGCTAGGGGATCACTTTGAATTCTGCATTTCCTAACTACAAACAGAATATAGCATTTTCTGGTTTTGAAGCATAGAGTCAGCCCCAAAGATAACACATTATTTAAAAAGACCCAAGGCAATGAATTTCATCTCAAATGGAGAAGAAAGAAAGAAAGAAAGAAAGAAAGAAAGAAAGAAAGAAAGAAAGAAAGAACTGTGCAAACAAATTTAAAGCTACTTTTTTTTGTGTGCGGGTGTTACAAAATGTGGCTTTTAATAAAACCTGATCCAAACACCAATAACTTCAGAAAAGAATTTGGATGGAGAAAAGAAAGTTATTTCATTTAGGAAAAAAAAATCATTATCATTTTCCCTAATCCTCAACACACACAGTTTAAACATATACAGTGGCTATAATACATTTTACAATTCCTATGTACAAGAGCAATAAATAACAAGATCTAAATACAATTACATTTTTAAACATTAGGTCAAAATTTTACATAAAAATACCATTCTACTTCCCCCACCCCAAATTTCTAAAATATCACATACTTTCCTCAACATCTGCAGGCATCCAGGAATTTATATATATATAGTCAATGCCTTACACATGCTAAGCAAACGCTCTGTCTCTGAGCCACAACCCTAGCCCCCCATCCAGGAACTTTTTGGAGATTTGCATATGAGCTTAATTCCTAATCCCTTGTCCGTTGGGTTCAGTGACTAAAAATCAAAATCACCATAAATGATGGTTCACTTGAAGTCAGAGGAGAGACCCTGGTTCAGTTGCTCTCATAGGATGGAAACAGGGCTGCACCAACTAGCTCCATGAAGGACCTCATTAACCAGTCATTTGCACAGGCCAGGTGACAGATCTGCAAAACAACAGAAATCAAATTGGGTCCTCATAAACAATGCTCATCATTCGGCTCAAACACTCCAGGGTCGTTTTCCTTGATCCATCCCCTGCAAGGTCATTCCCTTCTCTGGGCAGATGCTGTAGAAGGCCTGTTTTTTGCACCATCCTGATTCCTTCCACTTTAGTTAGCTGAGTTACTAGCTGAGTCGGGCCAGGGGGTGGGTGATAAGCTGGAACTGGATCTTGCATCCCCTGATACACCCCATCCCCTTGCCAAAGTGAGCCAGGTCTGACTGAGACTCGTGAAGCAGGGAGAGGTCATCTGAGATGGGGGATCTGAGGCAGTTCCCCATCTCCTGGGGCTGCTGCATGTGATCTGGGGGAGGGAGAAAGCAATGATGGTAAGGTGGGGATCCCACTGCGACTACAGCTCATGCCAGCTCTTGGGTGGGGGCTCAATGCCCAGCTGTGGACTTCTGGGGTTCTGGTCATTTTCTCCTTCCAGGTGGCTATGGGGCCAGTGGGGAATCAAACAGTCCCTCCCTGTATCCCTCCACCAGGGCAGCTGTGACCACTGAGCTGCTGGGCCTAATCCAGGTCTGGAGGAGGATACCACTGTGGCCCCGTCTCACCTGCTGCTTCTGAAGCCCAGGTGGAGCCTTATCTTCCAGTTTACAACTTTTTGTTGTGTTGCACTTAAACCTAAACAAATAATTATGAATGCAATTGTTCCCCGTAGCAAATGCTTCTACTGTACTCTCAAGGAATATCATGTGTATTAACATGATATTCATCTTTTTAATATGACAACTCTATTTTGTTTTTCCTTATTAACTAAATTTCATAGTAACACTATTCACAGGGAATAATGTATATCTAACCTATTTCTATGTTTTGTTTTAGTAGCATATATAATAGAAAAAACATATAGCCTCAAAGAAATACATTGAGAGGAATGGAAGATGAGATTTCAAAGGGGTTTCAGTAAGAGAATAAAACATGTGGTGCTGTATTTTCAAAAGGTTGCTCTCTAGCACTTCATCAGTATCAAGTTCTAACAAATTTACATTTGAAATGTAAATGACATCCATTGGAAATGGATCCCAGGTTTTGCACTTTGAGGTTGTAGGTGGCAAACTTAACATAAAAACACCATATGCTATAATATCTCATGAAAGAAGAGTCTTGCAAAAGGATGTTATGAAAATCACAAGTCTCATCTAAACACAAACGGAACTCGTGTCAAAATTTTATTTAATCCACTAATTAAGGAGGGAACCAGTAAGATGTTATAACCAGTTCAAAGAAGAATTTAAATAATCATACACATACAGGCAGATAAGGACTACTGAGATAAATTTCAAAATAGATGCATAACTGGACCAGGCAATGATCAGTTGCCTTCCACTATACATACTTTATTTGCATTTCTTAAGATAAGGATTGCTTGCATTATCATTAGTTTTCTACAACTGATAGAGTTCTCACATAGCTCAAGACAATGAAAGATAGAGAAAACCTGGAAGAATTGCTGGACTTATAATCTGTTTTTTCTCATTCCAAAGTGTTTCTAATTTTCCCAGCTATCCTATCTCCAACAGTCAGATTTGATCAGTTTAAGCCATTTGACGGTAATTCCAGTCCCCTTTCCAGATGAATGCTGTAGAGGTGGGAATGTGACCCAGTTCTGTCCAATAAGGTACAAGAGGAGTCTTGGAATGGAGGAGTGGTAAGTTTTCACTGGAAGAGATGACTCTTTTTCTGTCCTGAGGATATCATCTGAATGTCATGCCTCAAGCACCTCACTGGGGGCTTCCTTGAGGGTTAGTCCAGCCTAAGGAGGAGGCCATTACCAAGGAATCCATGGAAGAGTAGAAACTGCAGTCCAGGAACTGCCCTATTTCTGGACTTTTGGGCTTCTTTTGTTACCTAACATAAGAAGCTTTCTGATTGCTTAAACTAATTTTGATTCTTGGGGTTGACAGTCCCATTTTACCCTACCCTCCGGATCCGATCACCTTTATTCTCTTCAAAGACTGAAAGGTGTGGCAAACACCCCACTTGAATGGATGAGTCAGAAGAGCAGGTAGTCCCAAGTCCTCTCCATACTAGCCATGTGAACTTGGGCAAGTTACTGCGATGCTAAACTGCAGTTTCCTGTTCTGATAAAGAAGGATGTTACCCAACTTGTTGAGCTTTACGGAAGATTGAAAGAGGTGATGTGTGTTAACCAAGCAGTATAATTTTCCTTATCGTTTATAAAATTCCATCAAGAGATTCACTGGACTGGCAGACTCCAGGGGGTCCAATATCTTCTCTCCGCCTCTGCTTTTGCTTCTAAACATTTTCAAGTTTTGTCTATTTTGAATAGTTCTTTCTTTTTCTTTTTTCTTTTTTCTTGTAGGTACTAGGGATTGAACTAAGGACACTGACCACTGAGCCACAATCCCAGCCCTATTTGGTATTTTATTTAGAGACAGAGTCTCACTGAGTTGCCTAGTACCTCACTTTTGCTGAGGCTGACTTTGAACTCTTGATACTCACGCCTCAGCTTCCTGAGCCACTGGGAGTACAGGCTTGTGCCACCGTGCCCAGAGAATGGTTCTTTCTTTAAGCCTACAGGCCATGTAGTTTCTCTTCTTTTTCTGTCCCCCTTAAGGAACAAACATAGAGGAAAATGTATTTTCTGGGACCCTTCTCATACAGTCTGGCATTGGTTGGAAGAACAACTTTGGTAGGTGACTTGGATTGGGAGAGTTATTGTGTGCGTGAGAATTACAAACCACCATGCATATTAAGCCAAATTGAAGGGGGACAAAAAGGTCTTTTAATGAGCCAGGCAAGCAGCTGGGAGCAGCCTCATGTCTTAAAGATTTCCCCAGCATTTGAATTTTGGAAGTACAGAGTTTATAAAAGCAAAACCCACAAAAACCACAAGAACAATAGAGGCACATGTAGGTCAGAAAGACCCTGTTGAGACATATTTTGATTACATGAGAGAATTGTTTTTATTATACATTTTAGAGTCATTTTGTTATACATCGAGGCCATAGTCAGGGACAAGGGAAGGTCCTGCTGTACTGTCAACATAGATACAGCTGTCAGGAGGCCCAAAAGAAAACATTTTACAGTGGAGTCAGATCAGAACAAAATGGCGTTACTTTGGTTCCATTTCATTTCAGGAGTGCAGGCAGAAAGAACTTTCAAGTTTGGTTCTCAAGTAACATGCTAAATCACTGGATTTCAAGAACCTGTTGAGGAGAATCTGAGCACTGTGCAGGCAAGGGCTGAGGAGGTGGCTAGAAGAGCTGGTAATTGACAGAACCATTGACCCAGGAGAATTCATGAAGCTGTGTGCTTAGGGGGCTATGACTGATGCTTTTTCTGTATTTTGCTTACGAAACACTCAGTAAATTCTACTTTGCTCATTGCACCTTTGGGTGCTAGTGGGTTAGTTTGGAGACCTCCCAAGAGGCATTCTGGACTTTGACAAAATTGACAGGAGGTGGCAGTAGACACTGGTTAAGGAGTAACCAGACACCTATACTATCTTCCCTTTACCTCGTCATTTATTAACTATCAGTCAGCTCTTTCCTCAGCAGCAATTCAAGGATCTTCTTGCTCACATTCTCTGTTCATTGGCCCCACTTCCTCTGTGGGACTCAGGTCTCTGGTCTTTCTGCTCTCCAGGCTCCCAGCTTCAAACATCAGAAGAAACTGCACACTGCAAAATGGTTACTCATGGTAGTATAAATTTCTTGAGAATTTATATGTATTGATCTTGGTGCTAAGTTCCTGCACACCTAATTTCACTGAATCTTTTCTACAGCTCTGCATGGGAAATTCTATTATTGTTGCTTCATCACAGAAAGTGAACTGAGATTCTCTGGCTGGGTACTTCCTGGGCTAGAACTATTGCTCCCAAGGAGGTGGTGGTTAAAGTCAAGAAGGTGGATAAGGCAGTAGTACTATGACGAAGGGCCTGACTGCTGACGTTGCCATCTGCCTTCCTTACTCTGCTGCAGGTTTCATTTAAAAATTAAATACATGTGGGTTGGGGATGTAGCTCAGCAGCAGAGCACTTGCCTAGCCTGTGCAAAGCCCTGGGTTTGGTCCCCAGCACAGCAACAAATAAATAAATAAATGTTGAATGTGTGTAAGTTATTAAAATTGCCTAAGGTTGACTTTTAGTTTATCTCCCCTTTCAGCCTAAGAATAATTGTGAAGCAATAACCTTGCCATAGAAAAGTAAAAGTTGGACTGATTACGATTTTGTTATTTCCATTTGTTGATCTTATTTTCTATTTTATACTATTTTGAGATTAATGTGGATTACATGCCAGTGTAGAGGTCAGTGGCAGAATAAAAGTTCCACTTTGCTTAATTCCTCTAAATATTAAAGGAATGGAGAAGGTGAGTTGCTTGAAAATTAGAAATTCCATTGAGAGCGAAAATCATACTAGGAAGCAAATAGTTATGTTTTCTATCTTAAAATCAGTTTGCTAATATTGTACAGTATAAAAACGACTAACATTTTGGTAGGCATATGTATTTATCATATTCTGGCTTAAAAGAAACATGTTTTATACATGTGAGAGGTGTTGTTATTATTATTATTATTATTTTACTACTACTACTACTACTACTACTACTACTACTACTACTACTACTACTATTACAGTACCAGGGATTGAACCCAGGTACCCTTAACCACTGAGCCACATCCTTAGCCCTTTTTAAAAATTATATTTTATTTAGAGACAGGGTCTCACTAAGTTGCTTAGAGCATCACTAAGCTGCTGAGGCTGGCTTTGAACTTGAGATCCTCCTGCCCCAGCCTCCCCAGCATCTGAGATGACAGGTATGTGCCACTGCGTCCAACATGTGAGAGTTTATCATGAGTTTTTATCTTTCTATTTTCTCTAATTTTTATAATTTTTTTATTGTAGTGCTGGGGATCGAACCCAGGGCCTTGCACATGTGAGACAAGCACTTTACCAGCTGAGCTATATCCCCAGCCCCCCTAATTTGATTTTGTTAGTAAAATTGTTATTCTGTAATTCCTTTGCTGTATTGTGTTAAAATTATAAAAAGAAACTATGGGATAGACTCTTATTAACTGATTTCAAGACTCACTTTTTAAAAAAATATATATTTTTTTAGTTGTAGTTGGACACAATACCTTTATTTATTTATCTATTTTTATATGGTGCTGAATATTGAACCCAGGGCCTCGCAGTACTAGGCAAGTGCTCTACCACTGAGCACAACCCTAGCCCTCAAGACTCACTTTCAAACCACAGTAGTCAAGGGAGTATAGTTTTAGAAAAAAGATAGAACAACCGGACAGAAGAGAATCTAAACATAGTGGTAAATTGTTTCTGACAAAGATTGGAAAGCAACACACAGTACAAAGGAAAGTCTTTTCAATAAATTTGCAGGAATATTATCCATGTGCAAAAAAATGAATGATCCCTATCTAGCTCCATAAATAGAAAACAACACAAAGTGTACCATGGATCTAAATATAAAACTTGTAACTCTAAAACTTTTATAAGAAAATAGAGGAGAAAAATCTCTGTGGCCTGGGTTAGAAATATATATATTAGAAATTACGCAAAAAGCCCTATCCATGGAAAAAAAGCCTTATTGAACTTTAAGAACCTCTACATTTTGAAAGAGTTTGTAAATATAATTAAAAGGCAAGTCAGAATGGGAGAAAACATTTGAAAATTACATATGTGATAAAAGACATTCATCCTGAATGTATAAAGAACTCTCAAAACTCAACAGTAGAAAAGTATATTTTTTAAAAATGGAGAAAAAACTTGATCAGATACTTGACCAAGGAAGGTAGATGAATGGTAAGTAAGTACATGAAAAGGTGGTGACTACTAACACCATTAGGCATCAGGAAAACACAAATTAAAACTACAATGAGGTACACACCTATTCACATAACTAGAATTCAAAAACAAAGCCAGTATCCTGCAACACCAATCACAGGGCAGGCTAGGAGTGGCCAGGATTCTCTGGTACTGCTGGTGGAAATGCAGAATGGTTGACCACTTCAGAAAAGAATTTGGTAGCTTCTTATAAAGTTAAGTACACATGCTTATCAGATGGTCTAGAAATCTCACTTCTAAGCATTCATCTGTGAAATGAAAATTTATGTTCACGTAAAAAACTATATGTGAATATTTACAGTGATTTTATTTATAATTGCCCCAAACTAGAAACAAACACAAATTTCTCTGAACTGGGTAACAGATAAATTATACCATAAGTGTCCATGAGTGGATATCAGTTCATCTACCCAAATCTCTATGTAGAACCCCAGGTATTTATGGTGTTTTTGCAAAAAATTTTATTTTTTATGCAAACAAATTTGTCAAATTTCACCTTGCCAGTTTATGTTTTTGAGATTGTGTTTGAGAAGTTCTTTGCCACTTCATGCCGCAAAGTAGGAAACAGCATAGATGGGCAACCACATGCCCCAGAAGGATGAAAAATGGATTAACACACACGCTCATGGGGTTGTCTGCGGTACAAGAGATTGAACCCAGAGCCTGGTGCATGCTAAGCAAGTGCTCTACCTTTGAGCTACATTCCTGGCCCTTTAAAAATTTTTATTTTGAGATAGGGTCTCACTAAGTTACCCAGCCTGGCCTCAGTCAAACTTGTGATCCTCCTGCTTCAGTCTCCTGAGTAGCTGGGATTATAGTTATACATCTCTGTGGCCACTGACTCGTGAGATTCATAATATACTGGACCCTTAACTGAAGGTGCAAAGCAGGTCCACCCTTACCCCCGATCATCCTGAATACTCACTGAGGAATTATTGTGATGAGAAATATGTTTTTTATACTTCTATTTAAAGATATTTTATGTGTCTTTATGTTTTTATTTCTTGTAAGAATATTCTTATGCTTGATCTCTTTGCTACAGCATATCAATCGTGCCCATGTACATTTTACGGATAAGCTTGGGGATCAGACAGCTTTCAGATCAGATCGCCTTCCCAAGCTTTTACAGCTAGGTAGTGCACCTCCAGGTAATTCAGCTCTAAGTATCAGAGACTGAATTTTTCCCCCTAAAACTGGTTTTTCTCTCCTTTCTCTTCAATTTTAATTCCTTTTCTCAGAATCTCAAATCTTTCCATTAACTTCCCTTTCAGTTTAATATTCATTGGAGGGATTTACGTCTGAAGAATGAGGTGTCAAAAGCAAAATTTAGTGTTATGTCTTTAAAAATGATCTCTTTCTGATCTGAATGGTACTTACCAAAGGGCATGCTTAGGATAAAGCCACAATCCTTCTCTATCCACTGAAAGATCTGGGCTCAGTGATGGTGAGTACTCCCAGAGAAAGCAAGGATGATGGACTCCTAGAGAAGAATTTAAGTTTAACACCAAGAAGAACTTTCATCCTTATATGCTCAGATGGAAACATTATGAAGAAATATTCATGTAAAATAATCTATGAACAATTTGAAGACACTGGCAAGTGTTGACTAGCTATTATGACTCCTGGGAAGTAAGATTGTTTTCCAGTCTTTAAAACACTATTCCATAATCATCCCATGAGGTAGGTAATTGTAACAATTTAAGACATGAGGAAACTGGCAGATGAAATGACTTGACAGGTTGTAGTAACCTCTGGTCACACCTCCTGGAGGTGTTGGGTTATTAGGCAATAGGTGATCAAGTCATCCTGATAGGAGTGATTCAGTGAGATGGGATGGGTCTTGATCTGCAGGACTCCACCTGGACTAGAAGGAAATCCAGTTCTCTTAGTCATGAAATCCAGATAGTCATGTGCTCAGGGCTATGAAGGAGTTAAAAAAGAACCAGGAATACAAATAAAATCTAGATGTCCTTCAGAATGCATCGTGGTAACAGATCCACACACATGCAAACACACACACACAGAGATCCATCCATCGATCTATCTATCTATCTATCTATCTATCTATCTATCTTAATCCAGAAAGCAGAAGATAAGTGAAAACAGTTAAGAAGCAGAGAACTAATTAATTCATAGAGGCAGTTTTTGAGGATCCACTCAGGAACAACTGGACATGGGGAAGAAGAGAATTCATCAACCTGCAGGTGTTAGGAGTTCAGAGATTCTACTTGACAAAGTGAATTCCTCACCATCCGATACAGCACCCATTTTTCAACAATGATCTTATGGCCTGGAACCATAGGAACTAACCATGGCTCCAGGTCAGAGATACTGAGACGTTTCATTGGTTTTACTTTACATTTAAAGGCATTGGGGCTGTGCTCTTGTGTTCTTAAAATGTTAGGCATCATTCACTAAAGGAAATATATAAATACTGATCATGAACATTCTTTCTGGTTACTAATAATTGATAACAATCAGTAAATGAGGATACTTTAGATAATTATACATACCTTCATTTTGTCATCTACATGTAAACATTTCAAGAACCCAAAACACTGAAAATTCTGTCAGCAGGTATCCAGATACTAATTATTTGCCCAAAGATCAACCAGGAATTAGTGGTCTCCATGCTTATAAAACTGAGTGGGTGTCTTAGTCTTTTTTTGTGTCACTCTAACAAAACACCAGAAGCCCAGTAGTTTATAAAGGAAAGATGCTTATTTAGCTCACATTTCTGGAGGTTTGGGAGCATGGCACCAGCATTTGCTCAGTTCTGGTGGGGGCCTTCTGGCTGTATCACATGGTGGAGGTACAAATGGAAAAGATCCTATGCTGAGACAAGAAGCCAGAGGAATTCAGGAGCCAGGCTTGCTCTTTTTATAAAAACTTATACTTGTAGGATCTAAATCTCTGAAGACTACATTAATCCTTTCTGAGGTTGGTACCCCCAGTCACCTAACCACTTTCCCTTAAACCCCAACTCTTAAAGTATCCACCACCTCAACACCACCACACTGGGTACCATGAATCCATGAGCCTTTGGAGGACACAGGCAAAATATGTTCAAACAAACTATAGCTGTGGGTCTTTTAGATTCAGACTCAGACACAGGAAACAATATAAAATTCAATCACTAGAACCAGGGAATTGATTGGAAATATATCTCAGGGTCAATACACAAGTATTGGAATTAAGGATGTGGCCTAAACTTAGAATAGTAGCAAAGGTGAATTAATATTTTGTCCAAGAACACTGGACTAGAGCACATGAAGCCCAGCAGTTTAAAAGTCTGAGTATATTCTTCAGATCTAAGCAGGGCAAAACCATGGCTGGAGGTCTAATTGCCCAATTAGTGGAGAAGAGGATTAGGAAGCTCAGGGATCCAAGCCGGCCTGAATACATGGGGTCCATCCCAATCCAAAGAGAATTGAACTCTAGAGGTTGTTATGGCAAATCATGTTTAAGAAAAAATGCCTTAGCTGGGCACGGTGGCGCACACCTCTAATCCCAGGAACTAACAAATTTGAGGCCAGCCTCAGCAAATTAGCAAGACTCTGTCTCAAAATTAAATCCAAAAGGATGGGAGATGTAGCTTTGTGGGGGAGTACTTGCCTAGAATATGCATGGCCCTGGATTTAATCCATAGTATTGCAAAATAAAGAATACTTATTATAATAAATTTAAAGAAATAAGTCTTTGCAATGTAATCTGAGATTTTTTTTTTTTGGAGGAGGAGGGGATAGGTCTCAAAAGTAAACTAAAGTACCATTTAAGTTAATCTTTACCCCTCCATCTAGCAGTAAGCCAAGAGGTCCTTCAGAGCAGCAGTCTCCTGAACTTTTAAAACATTGCACATAAAGATTAATAAAAGATTTGAGCACCTTTGTTTACATTAATTTACCTATTTATAATCAATGCACTTATATATTTTCCTAAAGTATTAAGTAATTGTGTATTTTCATTTATTTATTTAAATATTTTTGGTTGTAGATTGACACAATACTTTTATTTCATTTATTTATTTTTATGTGGTGCTAAGGATTGAACCCAGTGTCTCACATGGGCCAGGCAAGCACCCTACCACTGAGTCAAAACCCCAGCTCCTAATTGTGTATTTTTAAAATAGCAACTTAGAAAGACAAAATGAAGCATGCACAGAAATTGTAATATGTACTCACATCCCAGTGGATTGTGGTCCCTTTTTTGGAGTAAACACATCCCAGTTTGGAGATCTTTCCTTTAGGGTCTTAATGGTGAATTACGTGGTCTAAATGGCATGAATGGGTTTTCAAGCTACTTATACCAGGCTTGGAAACTTGAATTTTTCTTTCTCCCATTCATTAATCTGACATTGTAGGCCCTACAGTGATCCATCTTGGGTATTCTGAATTATTCTGATTAATGGCAGAGAGCCCTGGCCTCAGATGGTCATGTCATACTGCACTGATGATCCTAGTAAAGCTGGAGAGCACTGATTTATTTCCTGCCTAAAGAATATTAGGTTTCAGCTGCTGAGGTCAAAGGCCAAATGAAACCTCACCAGATGCTGAATCCAGGAATTCTCCTTGCACCTGGGTCTCAGGTTCAGAGCTTGAATCTATCTATTCTCTGGAGCCTGAGGGCCTGGGGATTAGGGAACACCCACAGCTGGACACAAAAATCCTGCTAAAGCAATCTTGGAGGTACCTCCCAGGATTGCAATACCCTGGCTCTTACCACATTTCAGGTTCCTAGACATGTAAACTTGATTCTTGGTTCCAGCAGTCCTTACTGAACTCCGTAACTTTCTGGGGACATCAGGAAGACACCTTGATATCCACTTTTTGACATATTTTCTAAAAAACAGCTTTGTTGAGATACAGTTTACATTCCATAAGATTCACCCATGAAGACCAATTCATTGATTCTTGGTATAGTCACAAACATGACAACGATCACTGCAATCAGTTTTAGAACATTGTCACCACTCCAAAAATAAGCTCATTAGAAGTCACTACCCCATGTTCCTCAACACATTCCTCTCCTTCTTTACCGCCCTCAACAACCCTATGATCTGTCTCTATTGATTTTCCCATGGTGGACATTAGATATAAACAGAACCATATTATATGTGATCTTTTGTGTCTGGCTTTTTTTATGTAGCATATTTTCAAGGGTCATCCATGTTATAGCACGTATCAGTACTTAATTTCTTTTTATTGCCAAATAACATTGCATTGCGTAGATATTTCACATTTTATGTATCCATTCTTCAGTTAATGGACACTGAGTTCTTTCTAGTTTTGGGCTATTATGACTAAAGCTACTATAAGTGAATGTTCATGCACAATTTCATTCGTGGACAGACGTTTTCATTTCTCTTGGGTAAATACATAGGAGTGAATTGCGGGGGCTTATGGTAACTCTGTGTTTAATGTTTTGAGGAACTTCCAGTTTGCTTTCCAAAGTGCTGGACCATTATATGTTTCCACCAACAGTGTGTGAAGGTTATGATTTCTCCACATCTTCTCCAACATTCATAAGTTTCTTTTTGATTATATCCTTCTGGTGAGCATTCAGAGGGACCTCAATTTGTGTTTCCCTAGTGACAAATAATGTTGACTTTCTTTGTATGTCCTCATTGGTATTTGTACTTCTTCTTTAGAATATCTATTGAAATCCATTGCCCAATTTAATTGGATTGCCTTTTCCTTTCCTTATTGAATTATAGGAGTTCTTAATATATTCTGATACAAGTCATTTTTTTAGCTATATGACAAGCAAAATCTTTCTCCCATTCTGTAGGTTGTCTTTTAACTTTCTTTATGGTGTCCTTTAAAGAACAAAATTTTTAATTTTGTTTAATTTTAATCTGGATATTACCCAATTGATCTAATTTGTTTTGTAGCTTATGCTTTTGTTATTATATTTAGGAAATCATTGCTTAATCAAAGACTATGAAGATTTATACCTATGTTTTCTTCTAAGACTTTTATAATTTTAGCTCTTACACTTAGGTCCTTGATCAATTTTGAGTTAATTTTTCTATATGGTGTGAGATAGGTATGCAACTTTGTTCTTTTGCCTGTAGATATTCAGTTCTCTAGCCCAGAACCATTTATTGAAAAGATTATTCTTTCCCATTGAATTGTCTTGGCATTCTTGTTGAAAATCAATTGACTATAAAGGCAGGAGTTTACTTCTGGACTCTTTATTCTAATATGTGTTCAGGTCTATCCTTATACTCCTGCTCACCCACTAAATTAATTAATTTTTAAAATATTTTAGGAAGAGCAAAAATGCTTCTTTTGAGGCCCAGGAAGAAATTAACAAGTCTCCAGAAAGACAGACTCAGGGAACTCAACAGCATCTGTCCACACTCTGCTGTTATTGAATCAGTTCAAAGGATTTTTTTCAGGCATTGCATTTCTTTTCCAAGTTTCAAAGTCTCAGGTAAGGCAAGCTGATTGTTTTTCATGGCTGAGAAGTATTCCTTTAAAACAACCCTTTATGGTTGGGAACAGGGTTGGAGGGCACAAATGTTGTTACTGGGGTCCCATCTCTTTTGGGGGAGTTATACAAAGACAATACATCCGGCTCCCGGGCCATTAACATCTCTCCCTGTCTCTGGTCTCTCTATCCCCCATCTCACAGGTACAGATACATTTGCTTGCAAAAACAGGAAGTACACCCAAAAAGGGCTGCCCTTGAGCTGGATGGAACGAGACCTTCATACCCTGAGAGCAAGCTGCATCTTATACTATGTTATCATATTATTCATTTATTTTTGTAGAATTAGAGCTTAATAAAATCTTATTTAATGTCCTTTTGAGTCAGTTAACCACTGAATCAAAATCTTGTTTGATATCCTTATCAGATCTTGGGAAATCACTGTATCACTGGGAGAGTTCTCATCTCCCTTGGTTCATAAAGCTCTTTAAGTCATGATTAAAATGTTGGTACTAATGACCAAAGACCCATTCAAAAGGGAAGGTGAATCTTAGGGAATAAGTTCCTATGGGGATTTTCTTACCCTAAAAATAAAGGTACTAGACATTTTCTTTTCTTTTTAGGAGAAAGGAGAGAAAGAGAGAGATAGAGATAGATAATAGATAGATAGATAGATAGGTAGGTAGATAGATAGATAGATAGATAGAATCTTTTTTTGTAGATGGACACAACACAATGCCTTTATTTTTATGTGGTGCTGTGAATCAAACCTGGGTCAGGCGAGTGCTCTACCGCTGAGCCACAATCCCAGCCCTAGACATTTTCTTAACAATGAAAGCAGCAATCAAGTGATGAAACCCTCCTGCACCTCAGCACTCTGTCTAAGATAATACCCAAACTCCTTGGCTTCACCCACAAGACAATCACAATATGGTCCCACAAACTCCACCCTTCATATGTACACACCTTCATCCCAGGCCTTTCTAATTCTGTTCCTTTTGCCTGAAACATCTTTCCCTCCCATGCCACCGGCCATTCTCCTACTCATCTGTTAAGTCCCTGCCTCGATGTCACCCCCACTATGACCCTTTCTTATTCACCTTCTCCCCGGCCCCCCAAATTAGAGCTTCTTGGTTCCATATCCTTATGACCCTTTTTACATAATTCTGTTGCATCACTTACCACATAAATATCATCACTGCATATCTGTCTCATGCCTAGAACATGTATTTCCCAAGAGTAATGATCCCGCCTCACAAGCACAGTGTGTCTAACACAGGTATCAAGGAATGTCATTAAATGAATACATGTAAAGAAATTGCACTGTTTTTGCTGTACTGGGGTTTGAACCCAGGGGGACTCTACCATGAAGCTATGTCCCCAGCCTTTTAATATTTTATTTTGATACAAAGTTTCACCAAATTTCCAGGCTTGTGAATTTGGGATCCTCCTGCCTCAGCCTCCCAAGTAGCTGGAATTATAGGTATGCACCACCATGCCCAGATGTTTGTGTCTAACTTAAAAATTTCAAAAGAAGTCCCCAGAAGCCTTCCCAATAAACAAAGTCACATTCCAACAATTGTTCTGATAATTCAGGAAAAATGACTTTCACCTGGAAACCCATCACTGAGGATAAAGCATCACAAGTTGAAAAACGATTCATATCAGTCCTCTCCCTACTAAGTTTTGCTGGAAAAAAAATTTTTCTGCAGCTTTGTTTTGTGCTGCAAAAACTTTCTAAGGAAGGCTAAAGGGTAAACATTGTAAAACTGATGGTCAATTTTTCCCCTGCCTTTGTTAAAAAGAGAAAATGAATATTGATATCATTTGAGGAAAAAAAAAGTAGAGAAGCCATGAGCCATTTGTCTGGTTGGTGATACGTTATCAGCACAAAATGTTACATAAATTCTATATTCAGATTAGTGTAAGGAATTGTTACTCATCATGCCCAGAACAGCATTTGGAATTCATTTGTTTGAGTTCTCCAGCCTGTGTTCAGAATACCAAAGGTTGGAGTCTCTGATTTCATTTTCCAAAGCAATGAGGAGACCTCACAGACTGCAATCTGGAGACAGGGGTTTCTGTACAAGAGCCAGAACTAGGTCCCCAGAGAATAACAAGTAAGACTGAAGAAAACAAAACAACGAAACACAAAAACAAAACTAAAAGAAAGAAAAGAAAAAACAGAGAGCAAGCTATTAATCCTAGAAGAAAACACATAACATCCTTTTCATTACTAGGATTCCCTTTGTTTTTACCCTCAACAGAGTCAGCCAACAAAAGTTTCCTTTCCCATTGAATTCCCAAGCGGCACTTTTGGTGTCTAGGAAAGGTGCCAAGCTGAATTGCTCAGAAGATCTAATTACTCCTAGTAGAAATACTACACAAGAGACCACTTTGGTTATTGTTCCAACTTCTCTCATCTTCTCATTTCCTATAGGGATTGGTGTGAAAACCCCAAATCCAAAGTCATATTTGTGATGTCCAGAAACAGCAACAAATGAGGGGTTGGAGTGGTCACATCCATTCCCAATCCCTGAGGGGAAGTGCCTTCAGAGTGGGGATAGGGTATGAGAAGAATGTGCCTGAACTCTATTCCAGGAGGGAGAAGAGTGCAGTGTCAACCTGAGACTTCTCAAACTTGCCAACTGTTATGATTTGGATACAAAGTGTCCCCGCCCCCCCCCAGGTCTCCTGTGTTAATGCAGAAATATTTCAGGGTGAAATTATTGACTTATAAGAACTATAACCTAATCAGTCCATCCTAGTTTGAATGGACTGACTGGGTGGTCACTGTAGGAAGGTGGGGCATAGCTGGAGAAGGTGGATCCCTGGGGGTGTGCCCTGGAAGGGATCATCTTCCCTGAAGCCCCTTCCCCCTTTTCCCTCTCTCTGCTTCCGGGCTGCCATGAACGGAGCAGCCTTCCTATACCATGCCCTTCTGCCATGATGTTCTGCCTTACCTTGGGCCCAGAGCAGTGGAATCAGGGAACCATGGACTAAACCTCTGGAACCATGAGGCAAAATAAACTTTTCTCCCTCTAAGCTGTGGTTGTCAGGTAGTTTGGTCACAGTGACAAAAGCTGACCATCACATGGATCATTTAGAGGGCCTTCTCCTTTCTTCTCTGCTTGAACTTGGAGGAAAAAGCCATTTACGCACCCCCACACTGTTCCTCTAGATCAGTTGTCTCTTTCCTGGTTAGTTCTGCTTGTCTCCTGCATGTAAATGTCTAACTCAGCATGCTAACCCCCTTCTCTCTCCCTAGACGTACCCTTACTCTTCCTTTCTTCCATACCTCATTTACGTGTCAGCAAACAGAAAATATCGGAAAATATCTCTACACACTTTCAACCCCAGCTTCCCCAGTACCTTGTCGTCTAGCAATATGATCTCCTGAATAGTTAATTCCTCCCACTACCCTTCTCTTTTTCTACTGCTAGTTTATCATCTCCTGCTGTATAACACTGTTTGGAGCATGATAGACAGCTAAATAATGTTTGATTTTGAATAAATAAAAAAATGGATTTTCTAATTGAATGTACTATAGGGTGAATAACTTTTTCAGATTTTTAAAAACTATTTTTTAAATGGATACAATATCTTTATTTTATTTTATTTATTTATTTATTTATTTATTTATTTATTATGTGGTGCTGAGGATCGATCGAACCCAGTGCCTCACACACTTGCTAGGGAAGCGATCTACCACTGAGCCACAACCCCAGCCCAGATTTGTTTAATATATATATTTAGATGTGGATGGACTTTTTATTTTATTCATTTATTTTTATGCAGTACTGAGAATCAAACCCAGTGCTTCACACATGCTAGGCAAGTGCTCTACCACTAAGCCACAACCCCTGGCCCTTTTTCAGATTCTTTAAAGTTAGGCTGAAGAAGGACAACAGAATAGGATTACAGGAGATATCTTAGAGGAAGGGGTGTTAAAAAGTGATAAAATTCAAATTTCTTCTGCTTTTATTACCCTGGAGTATATGAAGCAATTACTGAACTACTTCACAAAGCTGACCCACTATCCTATCTTAATCCTTGCAGTAGGGTCTGCCTGAGAAGTAATATAAAATTATCTCAATGATCTATGGGTTATATGAGTGCTCCTTAAAGCTTCTGGTGCATCTTAATGGACTGGAATTTTGTCAAAATGCAGACAATGATTCAGTAGATCAGATATGAACTCTCAGTTGATTTCTTGTTTGTTTGGTACTAGGGATTGAACCCAAGGGTGAGCTACCACTAAGCTACATACCCAGCCTCTTTTTTTCCTTAGTTAATTTTTATTGATATTTCTGGAAACACAGCTACCTCACAATGGAGGAACACCAAAACAATATTTCATAATCATGTTATTGAAAACATCATTATATCCCCAGATCCCAACCTTCCCCCTCAGCAGACAAAACTGCTTCAATGAACACCCAATAGCAACTGTTTCTTAAAATATGAATGCCAAATTTTAGTCTTTTCTGGCTTTTTAATCTTTTCCATAGCCTTATTGTACATACTCATATGCCTCATTGTTCCTACTGTAAAGGTCGGGTGAGCGTTGGAGGAAGAGACCACCAAGAGACTGTCTCATGCAACAGCAAAGGGTTTATTGGGGGTCCAGCATGCTGGGGCTCAGAGCTCACTTCGGAGGAGCAAAGAGCAAAGAGCCCCGAGAACAGCTTGAGCAGAGCTTATATACATTCTTTGAAAAGGGCAGGGACTTCACATACAGCATAACAAATAACCTCACTCCGAGGGAAAATCAAACAACAACTCTAAAGCATGATTAGCACATCCACTGGCGGGAACAAGTTAGGTAGGGGTGATTGGTCAGTACAAAAGGGGTATTCATTTGAACTGATTGGTTTAAGCCAAGAGGGGTGTACGTGCTGAACTACATGGTTTCCCAATATGTTATCAGCCACCATAAACTACTAGGAGGGTCATCTGGCATCCCAGGTATTTCCCTGACTCATGCTGATTGGTGGCTGCTAGGGGGCTGCTATAGGTCCCCACCTAGCCTGACTGAGTCAGGGACACCTGGCGCAGCAGATCTCTCTGTTATTTGTAGATAAATAACTTAGCAGGGTGGGAATGTGCTTAGGAGTGCTCTGTGGGTTTTTCCAAGGACAAAGGCCATGTCCCTTCCTTGGACAGGCTTTGCTCTGAGATAGAGGCTGGTTTTTCACTACTATTTCTTGTAGCCTTTGGTCCCTAGTTCATGGTTCATTGTTCTATTTTTCTTATGCTTCTTTCTTTTTTATGTAAATTTTTTATTTATATATGACAGCAGAATGAATTACAATACTTATTACATATATAGAGCACATTTTTCATATCTTTGGTTATATACATAGTATATTCACACCAATTCGCGTCTTCATACCTGTACTTTGGGCAGAGGGGTTGGAGGGAAAGGGAGGAGGCATGGGGTAATTAATGATGGTGGAATTTGATGATCATTACTATACCCAGCCCTTTTTATTTTATATTTTGAAACAGAGGCTCTCTAAGTTGCTTAGACTGGCCTCAAACTTGCAATCCTCTTACCTCAGCCTCCTAAATCTTTGGGATTAGCAGACACACACTACCTCATGTGGCTCAGCTTCTGCATTTCTAACAAGTTCCCAGTTGATGTTGATGCTGCTGGTCTTTGGACCATGCTTTGTGTGGCAATGGCTAAAATAATCTCCTTCACAGTAAAATTTAATTACCATGAAATATTGCACTGTCAGTATGGAAAGCGCAAAAGTGGCTTAAGGCTCTGTAAGTTTCTAGGTTGTGCAGTTTCTGTGCCGTGGCATCAAAGACTTTGGTCTAAAGAAATAAGGGCTTTTTATTAGTGAGTCACTCTCAGTGCCATGTGTGGGCTGCAGAAGTCTTGCTTATGTGGAGATTTAGAGAATTTCAGGACAGTACTGTTTATACAGATGTGAGCAGTCTTAAGAGATCCAAGAAGGGTCCAGAAACACCTAGGGACAAGCCCAGCAGGAAGCCATTCCCCACCCTTTGCCTCCAGGGATGGGAACCTGAGGAAATGGGGCCATCAAAGTGGAGAAAGCCATCTTAAAGGAAACCCTTGGCCATTGGAAGAACCACGATGCTAAATCAAGGAAGAAGGAGGCTGAGAGGAACACTGGACCTCAGACTCCCCTCCATAGTGACCAGGTTTGGCCATATCCACTGAAAAAAAAAAGAGAGAGAGAGAGAATTCAGGACTCTTATGATGTAGTCTATGGATACCAGAGAAGAGAGCAGGACAGAAAAAGATGGAAATTAATCTGGGTTGATTAGTGGAAAATAACAGCTCCTAAATCCATATAGCAAGAGGTTCATACTGGATTGAGAGTTCTTATCCTCTCTGTGGACATGCATGACTGTTTTAAAATGCCATGCCTAAGGACAGGATGGGGAAAAGGCAACTGGTCTTTGGACATACACTGACCACCAAGGCAAGGTCAACCTCAATACAGAGGAAACAATAAGTGCAGAAGCCACCTCCTGTTTTATATCTGGACATCACACAGAGGACCTGATCCAAAACTCCTACTGAACAAGTTGATTCTTTAAAGGATTCTGAGCAAATATGAATTGGCTAAATAAGGCTGCTGTCTTTTCCAAGTAAATTCCTATGTTCTTTTCCAAGCACTGCCATAAGCACTGACATGTCAACGAAAATTTATAGAGGATGGAATGATTTAACACACAAAGAGCTACTCTAAATCCATTAAAAGCTCAGTGAAGAAAGCCCAAGCAAACTGATTCTGAGAAAACAAATAGAGCACTTGAATGAGAATTTTAGCATTTGAGTTCATTCTTAACCAGGGAATGTAAACTGCTGAGGCTTAGCACATCCAGCTCAGGAGAGGAAAGGACTTCTGTGACCTCATAGCCTTAGGAAAGCTCAATAGGTCACATTTCCAGCTTGGGCCCCTTTGGCTTTTCCTTCCTATGTACAAAATTTCAGAAGTCACTGTGTTGCTGAATTTCCTTTGGTAACAGAAAAAAAAAACAGTTATTATTGTTGAATGCAAGGAACTGATCTGACCTAAGTCAATGATTTCTTCCTGCAAGTGACAAAGCCTGTTTCCTCCAGCTGATAATGAACCCCTGAAATTGCACTGGACATGCATTTCCAAAAGCAAATAATCCCTGGCAAGGTCCTTTTAAATATTTTCCTTTCTCTATTCCTTCATCAATCCGAAGAATTGGGTGAAGAATTGGGTTTTAAAACAATTTTTAAATTTTAACATAATATTTACCATTTTAACCATTTTGAATATACCATTCAGAGACATTATGTTGAATCATATTTTTTAAAAATAAATAGGTATGAAGGAGCCTTCAATCTCTTTGAAGAAATTTCCTAAACAGTCAACGAAGAGGGAGCTCAATTTTTATTCCAGAGAAAAATGTAAAAGTGCTATACTTATAGAGAAATCATGTTACAAGTCGTAGGCAGAGAAACAAATTCCATATCCCTCTATTCCAGGTAGGAAGTTAAGCTAGTGTATTGAGGGAACAATCAGGAATCTCCAGGTTTGGGGAAATTTCTGCTGATGCCTTCTGGAATGACTGTTCAGCCTGCCATCAGAAAGATTCAGTGACAGCAAATGATCTCTCTAAACTTGCAGAACAGACAGACATTCCCCCATTCCATTAAGGATGCTAGTTTAGGGAACCCACACTAGTCCTCTTGTCTTGTTGCAGGTTATTTAAACTCTCTTCATCTCAGTGTTCTCATCAATAACATGGGGATTAATACAAGTGTCATCAGATGATTATAAGAAGTAAATGAAAAGAGAGGATTAGTTTCAATAGCATTGGTTTTGCTGCATTAACAAATTAACCCCAAATTCCAAGGGCTTAATCTAATGAAAGTATACTGCTTGCTCACATCACAGTGAGAAGGAAAAGGTAGTTTTTCCCAAAAGTGACCAAGGACCAAAGTTGCTTCCAAAGAGCAACTCTGACCTCTTAAGGTTTTAGCATCCTAATGAATGAAGAAGCCACACTGGTTCTTTACTACTTTGGCCTCAAAGGGACTATGTCATTTCTAGTTGCTGTCTATTGGAAATAAGTATGTGTGTTAGTCAGAAGTTCAGCAGAAAAACAGCAGACTCTAAAGGGCCTTCTATTAAATTTATTATTTACAAAGGTATGAGTAGCATGAAAGGAGCCATGAGGAATAGTGAGGGACCTCGGGGCTACCAGCAGCCCAATCCAGGTCCTAGATTTTTAGTACTTGAAACTCAGGGAAAGGATATAAGATTGGAGGCTGGAAATAAATGAGCTAACCTCTTTCCCCTCCTATCCTTCTAACTCTTGCTGTGGCCAAGCTCAACTATGAACCTGAAGTCAATGGAGCCTAATGGATGTCAGCTTCCTGGGGTCCCAGGTCAGGGTCGAAAGTGGATCTGGAACAGTAAATAGAGAATGTGCAGCAGAACTTGCAAAAGGCTTAGCAACGTGCTGAACACATAACCAGTGCTCAAAAAAAAAAAAAAAAAAAAAAAAAAAAAGAAAGCAAGAAGCCAGGAATAAAGGAAGAACAATATTTAAAAGTTGCTTGTATTTTTAGAGGTTTACAGTTAACTTTACCTGACAAAACTACGCATTTGCTAAGGAGACTTTGATTGTCTATACCAAGTGCTCAGTGTCCAAAGCTGGTCTGTCCTTTTTCTTGGCTCATTGTCCAAAGCTGAACTGTCCTTCCTCTCTCCTCAGAGATGAGTTTACCAGGAAGAATAGTGTTTTGTTTGCAAAGTGAGAAACATTGATAGCTTTGCCCCAAAGAACTTTATCTGTTCTGCCAGCAATTACAACCTAAGTCAGGACTAATGGCACAGTTACACTGATAACTGCTGTCTCTGTTTTCATTCTTTAACTTGCCAACAAGATCCTCTGGTCACTTATCTTGTACTGGGGCCAACCCAAGGAAGCAGAAGTTGAAATCCTGACACTTCAAAGCCCAGGGCGTTGTGAACAAGCTTGCTAATTGTTTGTGATGGGCTTTGCTAAATAATGGGCTGGATTTGGTGCCAGTAAAAGGCTTTAGAGCCTAGTTTTTGATGTTAATCTCATATACAGTTTCTCATCTTGCACATAAGTGAAGATCTTTTTCAAGGATCAAATTTTTTTCTTGATTCTTTCCTGAAATTGTGTATTTTTTGTCAGCACTCCTAGAGACTTTGGATTGGAAGGCAGTTTAGAAGTCATTTTGCCTAATCTTCTTATACTCTATGATCATTTTGGAGAGAAAGGGATTTAACCTCCAACCCTTTCTGTGACAGGAAGCTCACTCACAATAATACCAGCAGACCTTTCCATTTACTTCCAATGAGGTACAGTGCTTTCCTGGCATTATCTCCTAAACCATCACAACAACACTCACAGGTAGTTACTATTATTAGCCCCATGTTGCAAATCATGACATCAAAGCACAAAGAAGTGACTTACCTTGAGATGCACAGCTACACTGCCTTGACACTGAAGTTCAAACCCACATCTCTTTCTCCAAACCTCAAGCTTTTCTTTACTAAATTCTCCTAGTACTTTTCAGGACAATCCATTTCTGCCAAGAGCTCTGAAATAGTCTTACTTTCACAACCTATTTATCTAATCAATTTAAGTTTTACATGATAGCAAGAAAGAGAATCCAAAAACAATTAATGACAATGTATATTTGATAATCACTTTCCCATTTACCAAGAGTGTCAATAACCTCATTTGAGTTTCTCAGTGGTTCTGTGGTTATGTCAATCTCTATTTCACCTACTAGAAAGCCAAGTTTCAAAGCATTTGTGCATAGCCTTATGTATGACCTCTGCAACCAGGAGCCAGAGCCCATGTTCTTTACTTTTTGATTCTATTCTCTTTTCATTCAACCGGTAGAATAGGGGAGGGAATGAAAAATGAAAATGCAACTTGTCGGCTCTTTATGCAGCCTCCTTCCAAAGCACCTTTGTCTGGTCCCTGAGGAAGTGTTACTCTGACCTTGATTTCACTGTTCTCCCCCCAATGCACTGTGGTCTCATGAACTGCTGTGTTTAAGAGGTATGGTCTTTCTAATAAATTATGCCTATTCCTTAGACCTAAATCAAAACTAGCACTTCTTCTTTTTTTAATATATTTTTTAATTGTAGGTGAACACAATACCTTTGTTTTACTTTTAAAATAAACAAAATAAGTGGTGCTGAGGATCAAACCCAGTGCCACACGTGTGCTAGGCAAGTGCTCTACACTGAGCTACAACCCCAGCCCCCCAAATAGCACTTCTTTTTCAAACAACTTTGCTACCTGACATTGGCACAAACTGATACTGGCCATGCTTGGTCAATAGTCTTCTTGGGACTACATCTTAGAGACAGTGAAAATATCAGACAGAAGTCAATCTCAGGCTTAGCAGTATAATGGGCCTTCTATTTGGCCCACAGGATGCCAAGCAGCTGCTTCCAAATATCCAGATGTTAGGCATCACGTAGAACAAAACTTTGATTCATTGGCCAAATATTCCTTTATCATCTAATCAATCAACCCAAACTGGGACTTTTCTGGCATCCTGTAGACACTGTGTTTGCACATAAGTGAGTAGATTTTACTATTTCAGCTTCTAGAAAGCATCCCACAGCAAAAGCTCCCACGCTATTTTCCAGTGCACAAATCCTCTTTCCATGCTGCTGGCCAATCTAACAAAGAAAAAAAAATCCCACATTTTGCAAACTCTTTGGTCAGCTAAACACATCTGCATCAAAGGTCAACATGATCTTCTGTTGGGTTATGAGAAAGAAAAGATAATCTTGGTTTTTTTCTCCAGTGTCATGAAGCCCACATCATGCAAGCAAGATGTGTTTTGACCTCCTTTCTTCGGCCTTTGGTTTCTATCATGGTCTTTCTATAGAATATTGAATAAAAAATTATTTCACTGAAGTTTTTCTTAATTATTTTTCTCAAATCCAGTTTATTGGAAAACACATTTTCCAGTAAATTAGCAATGAGTACTTGAAGTGGTCTTTAATAAACAAGGTCACTCTGCTTTCTCTCCAAGAGAGGTGAGGAGGTTTTTCTGCTTGGAGGAAACCAGACACACCCTGAGCTTCTCTTGCTTCTTTTTATTGTATCAACTCCCTGCTGCTCAGATAACTAGTACTGTCTATTCAGTATTTAGCTGTTAATACATTTGTCAGGCCCTGTGTTAAATAATTTAAGGATATGCCATTGAATTCTCCAAAGAAGACATTTTGGTCAGAGTATTCTGGTATGATAGTAGTATATACTGTATGACTGCCAGTTTGGCAATGAGGAAACTGGAGTGTAGAGAGGGTCATCAGCTTGCTCAAGGGCACACAGCTGCCAGGCCTCAGAGCTGGACTCCACCTTGGCCTATCTGCCACCAGAGCCCATGCACTTGACTCCTCCCTCTCTTCCTGCCACCCTTCTGCTTACAGAGGGAACACCCTCAAACACAGGATGGAATCTGCCAGCCCAGAGCATGAGGCCCATCCCAGGATGGCTCTTTCCTGTCTTTGCGCTTCCTGTCCTGCTCTTTCCTGACATGCACCCTGAGGTTCAGCCCTGCAGACTGCAAGCCAATCCTCCCAGGCACCACATTCTTCTACTCCTCCCTTCCTTGAACATCCTGCCCTTCTACGTGGTTCCTTCCACAGGGACTATTGCACATGCCCAGATTCAGTCTACATGCCAAAGTCTTTTTTTTTTTTTGGTAATATTATTGTATATTTTATACCTTTATTTATTTACTTACTTATTTTTATGTGGTGCTGAGGATTGAACCCAGTGCCTCACACACACTAAGCAAGTGTCTACCACTGAGCTATAGCCCCAGCCCCTACAAGTCAACGTCCTTCCATGGGAAAGTTCCCACCCACCCAGCAAGAGCCACTCAGAAATTAACTTTGCCCTCAAGTTCACCTGACCACATGCTGGCTTCTCTCTTCTTCCATAACCACACCTCGCCAGACACATTTATTGTCCTTAGAGTGCTGGCCATGTGTCTTGAAATAATTTGTTTGGTTTTCTGGTGCGCTCGCCAACCTGAGGGCTTCTTGAAGAAGGTGATTTCATCTCTGGGTCTTCCCAGTAGGCTCCCCAATGGTGTTTACTGAGTAAACAATGAATTAAGTGTTCACAAGTCGTGGTGATGTGTGAGTGATCGCTGTCATTGGTTTCACACCTCCACCATGTTTGAAATATTCTCAATCTGTGCCTCTGAAGGCTTCTTAGGACAGAGCTCAATTCTAGTCTTCACAATCATTGGGAATAAAAT
The DNA here is from genome assembly GCF_021218885.2 of Marmota monax. Lineage (NCBI taxonomy): Eukaryota > Metazoa > Chordata > Mammalia > Rodentia > Sciuridae > Marmota > Marmota monax. The sequence continues at coordinate 20,274,969 of NW_026693082.1, read as the reverse complement.
TTTCTGCCTTCTGTTTGGACTGGCCTTTGAAGAGAGAGAGAGAGGGAGTAAGCTTTCCCTCTGCGTCTCCATCCCAAAGTACCATAGAAGGACTCAGTTGGTCAGTTTTGACACTAGAGATCACCTTATTCTAACCCGAATGCCTTCCAGCTAACCAATCATTGGAAGAAGCACCAACTGCACTAAGAGCACAGAGTGGGGGTGGGGTGCTGAGCAAACAAAACAGCAGATGTCTGCTGCCATCTGCTAACATCAAGGGCTGAAAACACAGCCTCCACTTCTGGGCTTAGCAAGACTTGTTTATTCAGTCATCCTCCTCAATGTTTTGGAGATTTTAACAAGGACTCCTTAAACGCCAAAAGGCCACCAAACCCGAGAGGAATGCTTTCTATCTTGATGGATGAGATTTGGGAAGTTGGGGGCACAAAATTCTTCTGAGATTCTTCCAATTACCCCATGTGTAGAGCTGTGAAGGTCTTTTACTCATAAAGCCAGAGAGCTCCACTTGTGGACATTGATACTTGGGTCACTGGTAGAAGGTACTAGGCAGTTAGGTGTTTAATGTATCAGTGTGTCAACCCTGAGATACAAAAAGCAAAGGGATCTAGAAGCCCTGGAAGAACGGGCTCAAGTCACAGCCCTGTGGCCACCAGGTTCTATGTTGCAGAACAGATGATTTACTCTCTCGGAGCCTCTCTTTATTCAACTATAAAAAGGGGAAAAATAACAAAGCTGTCTTCACTGAGTGGCCAAGAGAATCAAATGAAATAAAGTAGGGATAGCCTAAAGCTACACAAATGTTATTAATTTGTGTTATTTAGGGGAAAAAAAGAAAATAATTGACACACTTAGAAGGGACTAGCATATAGGTTATTTATAACTGCTTACATCTTGGCATTAAATTTTTGCCCTAATTAAAATGAAAATGATCAACAAAAAATGTGGAGAAATGCCTGTGGAACAGTTAAAGGTTGAATATTAATAATAATTTATGGGTTTCTACTGTAATTTTATTTAACATAGATCCATATATGAAAATAACTAGAAGGGAATTCAAATGAAAATGGGTTTTTTAGAGGGGTGGGGTTGGGTGGGGGTTTTAATTCTAGTTTAATTTCTGTGGATGTCATGTTTGAAATTATATTTTTTAAAGTGCTTCTTCAAAATGAAAAATAGAAATTAGGTTTTGTGCCTCATCACATAGCTATTGTCTCCAAGACGGCCTGTGTCAGCCATGGGGGTCTGGGTTCTTTGCCTGAGTCCTAAGGAATTCTGTAGGGTCCTGGGTTCTGTGAACATACCCCAAGGTAGAATTGCCCAAGTGTCAAACTAAATTAAGAAATATTACATCTCTGCTCTTTTGGAGATGAGAATATGGCAGTAGGGCACATGAGGGTCAGATTAAGTTCACACAGTTCCCATTTTTTTTCTCTATCTGCCATCTATTTACCCTTCCTCTGGGTTCTGTATCCAGTCTTCCTCTGGCGACTCTCCTCCTCTTCCTAGTCAATGTGTTCTAGGTGTAGTTGAGTTGGAATAGACAATCTAGGTTCAAGTCTACCAGTACATCTTTCTAAAACTGTGAAATTCTGAAATCTTACCCTGTTTGCCTGTTAGCATGCCACCATCTCAGGACATATGCCCCTGACAGAGACATGCTCACACAGTATACATTACTCACAGTAAAATTAGTAACTAGAGTATCAGCATCTTTCTACAAGTTTCCCAAAGCAGTTCCACAGAGTGATTAGAGGGCCAGATGACACCTGTTCTTGCAGTGGCTGTGTTGTGGGAGAGAAACTCAGGGCCAATGTTTCTGAGCAGGCAGAGAACACTTCAGCAACTAAAAAGCCAGTTTTCTCTCATCCCATTAAAACTAAGTCAAACTGTGGTGTCTGGACCTGCTGTTGCCTAGGAGATAAGCCAGAGAACTGCTCGATATCACAAGGGTGAGTCTGGCACCTCTAGCAGGTATGTGCAAGGGGCTCAGGGCCACACATCTCTCAATGATAGCATGTTTTCTTGGTCATATGCAGGGATATGTGTATAAGCCACCAGAAACACTGAGAATAAAACAAAACTTTGAAAGTTTTGCTCCAGATGAGAGTCATCTTACTCATGCCAAATAAGAATCTCGATGAACCATCTTGTGACCAACAGAGTAGTGGCCATGTGAGATTGGAGAGTCAACACAAAGAAGGCAGAACTGAAAAGTGAAGAGAGGAACAAAACAGATTCTGATGTCATCATTTGAACCACTGTATGAAGCCAAAGCCAAGATGCCTACTTTCAGAATTTCCAGTTGTGGGAGACAATTTATTACAATATTCTTTTACTTGCCACCAATAGAATTATAATGAACCAGATATCAATGCAAATCTCCATTAGTCAGGGTTATCCAGAAAAACAGAACCAAGAAAATATATAGAAATTGGCTCCTGCAATTATGGAGGCTAACACATTCCAAAATCTGTAATCAATAGGCTGGAGACCATGAAAGCAATGTAATCTGAAGACCAGCAGACTTAAGCCCTAGGAAGAATTGCAATTTTGGTTGGAGTCTGAAGGCAGGGAAAAGCTGCTGTCTTAAGTCAAGGTACTCAGGCAAGAAGAAATTCCCTCATCAGGAGTTAGAGTTAGCTATTTTGTTTTATTCAGGTTTCAACAGGATGGACCAGGCTCATAGGATGGAAGCCCACTTGCTTTATCCCGTGTACAGATTCAAACATTAACCTCATGCAGAAATCCATCACAGACACACCCCAAATAATGTCTCACCAAGCATCAAGAAGACTCTATGGCTGGGTCAAGTTGACATATAAAATTAACCATCACAAAACCTTTATTACTAAGTTGCTTTCATCGAATGTCACGACTCTGCTTTAGTCTTTTCCTTAGTGAATGTTTACAGAACCTAACTGATGCCATTCCACAAATATTTATTCTTTCAGATTCTTGCAAAAATGGGGCTTTTTGACAAAGAATCAGTTGATTCATTTCAGTCAAGGTTTAATTAGGGGTTTTAAGAACTTAGAACTGCACTTTCATAGCTGTATTGTTACTTAACCAAATCTAATATGCTGGGTACAACCTTTCCTCCATTATAAGTGCAATTCCTCATACATATCTCTCACTTGCTGAAATAAAAACAGGGGGAAAATAGAGAAAGTTTTTTCAAGATAAAATATGTATTTGGGGGCTGGGGATATATCTCAGTGGGTAGAGTCCTTGCCTTGCATGCATAAGGCCCTGGGTTCGATCCCCAGCAAAACACACACAACACACACACACACACACACATGTATTTGGATGTTCTCATGCCATTTTAAATTCAAAACCATATCTATTTAATATTTATTTTACTTGCCTGACTTTCATCACATTGATTGTTGATTTAATTACATTTTAGCTGGGAGAACCAGCTAGCATGTCACTGAGATTATCAGAAGGAAGACTAAACCTCACTTCTGGGATTTTGACCATCCTTGTATTTTCTGTGCTAAATTTATTGACAGCTTATAATAGAGAGGTACAATACAGATAATTAACCCTTTAATGGTATCACAAATGCATGAAGAGCCAGTTATCAACAATGGTCAAATTTAAATGGTGGATATGTTGGTGCTCATTGTACTATTTTTGCCAATTGCTCTGTTTGAAATGTTATTTTTAATAAATAAAATAAAAGGCTTGGGGATATAGATCACTTGCCTACCATGCATGGGGCCTTGAATTTGATCCCCAGCATGGAAAAAAAAGTTTCATAATAAACTGTTGAGGGGAAAAACTAAAAACATTAAAATTTTGAATCTTAAACATTAAAAAAAATGGCTTGATTTAAGGTTACACACTAATTCTTCATTTATAGTTCATCCAAACATCTCCCTGCCCTCACCCTTTAGGCACTTTCTTCTTAGCGGGGTCCACTCTCCATCTGCCAGGGGATCCATCAGTCAAGAAGGAAGGCTGGAGAATGAACCCTAATCAACAATGTTGGGGTTCTCTAGTGTTCTCCATCTTGCCTATAAAATGAAAATTCCTTATCTCTCCAAAAGATTTTTGGAAACTTGCCCTGACCCTTTCACCCTCTCAAAGAAGTAGGAGGAGGCAACATTCCCTCCTACTTGCTCTTCCTTTTTTGGGAAAGACCAATAGGAATGCTAAGATTGTAGCTCAGTTCTTGGCCTCTTAGCTTTCATTCTGTTCTGCCAGAGTACAAAGATGCTTCCTTCCCTAGCTGCCCCTTTCCCTCAGTGAGCTCACTAGAGAGACTAACACCCTCTGTCCTCCACTAACTATTCAACCTGTGGCTGGCAGGTTTATAAAAAAAAAAAAAAACACAGGAAGTTCTAGTCCAAACTTAGATCAAATCACATTCTCTAATTCACCAGCTTTACCTTAAATAAAACTAATACTGCATTTTGCAACCACATCTGGCTTCTTGGGCCTATTTTGAGCAGGATCCGAAGCTAGAGAAGAGGATGAGTACAGTTAGCTCCATTCAAACATCCAAAGAACTTGAGAAAACCGGCCGAGTGAATAGGTTCCTGTAAAACTCTGATACCAATTTCCCAAGAAAATATATGATTAGAAGACTAAAGGCAAATGCAGTTTTGGATCCCTTTCTTTTCTCTCTGCCATCCCACCATCATAAATGGTACTTGTAAGACATCATGCATAGCATCACTGCAGTATTTTAATCACAAGACAGACTTCCAAGTTTCTCTTGAGCTCTAGCTTCTGAGGAGCCATTGTAAGTGATGAAGCAAAAACTATGATTTGAGTTTGTAAAGTCAAACACTTTCATTTTTTTGTTACTAACAAGCTTATAAATAAATGCTGACCACCATTAAAAACACTAAAAATAATTTATTGAGAAATATAAAAGAATAATTGAAAAAATGGAGAGATCATGTTCCTGGAAAGGAACATTCAATTTTATAAGAATGGTAACTGTTTCCAAACTAGCTTATTGTTTTAATGAAGTTCAAATCAAAATTTCAATGAACTGTTTTGGAAACTTCACAAAGGATTTTTATTTTTTCCCCCTTAAGTATTTATTATAAGAGATTTTTAAACAAGAAGTTGGAAAAAAATAGTACAATAAGCATCACTATATCCAACATTTGGATTTAACAATTGTTAATATTTGTTCATACATATGTATACGTATGTGTATGATGACACATATACATATACATGCTATGTTAGTCAGCTTTACATTGCTGTGATCAAAATACTTGATAAGAGTAACTTATCAGGAAGGAAAGTTTATTTTGGCTCATGATTTCAGACGTTCAATTCAGTTGTCAATTCCATTGCATGCCCCCAGTGACCCATCTCCTCTAGCCATGCCCACCTGCCTATAGTTACCACCCAGGTAATCCATTCAAATTCTTATGGGCTGATTAGGTTACAGCTCTCATAATCCAATCATTTCTCCTCTGAATATTCTTTCATTAACATAGGAGCTCTTGGGGGCACCTTGTATCCAAACCATAAAACATGCACCATATGTAACTATACATACAGATATCAAATATGTGTACATACTTTTTTATACATTTTTTTACATTATTGCTTAATCATATGAAATTAATTTGCAGGTATCATTACATTTTGAATTAAATACTTCAACATGCACAGAATTTTAAGAACATCTTCTTATATAACTACAACAACAGGATCATATCTAAGAAAGTTAACAATAGCTCCCTAATATATATATTTCATATTTAAACGTCTTAATTGTTTTATAAATACCATTTATTATTTTTTTCCCCTTTAAATAAAAATCTATTCAAGGGTCCCAAGTTACATTTCATTATTATATCTTTAAAAAAATTTTTTTTGGTGTTGATGGACCTTTATTTTATTCATTTATTTATATGCGGTGCTGAGAATCGAACCCATTGCCTCAGACGTGCTAGGCAAGGGCCCTACCACTGAGCCACAACCTCAGCCCTTCATTCTTATATCTTTTCATTATCTTTTATTGTAGAGCAGTCCCTTTGTTTCTTATGTCTTGGGCTTTTTGGAAATAATATGGTTATTATAACTTTGGAATATTTCAAAAATAACTTTAATCTGTTGAAAAGATCAGTTCCTTATACTGGATGTGCTTGGCAGTATCCTCATGGTGTACTTTAACTTGCTCTTGTAGTGTCTGTCTCCAAAAGGTTTGATTAGGTTCTGAGTTAACATTTGTAGCAGCAGTCCTTCGAGGCCATGTTTCATATTCTGCATGGCAGCCCATACACTGGTATATAATTCAAGCTGTCCCACAATTTGTTAGGTGGCTAAGGTGCTGACTGACAGATTTCTGCCAATAAAGATGTGGGGTCTTTCCCTTTAAAATAAGCAAATATTTTAGGGGAGGGGAACAAAACAATTATCAATCATATTTGGAGAGATTAATAGAAATAGAAAAGAAAACTAAGAAAAAGAAGAGAGTAAGAAAAACTAAGAAAAAGAATTGGCTCCCTAATAGGATAAATAGCCCACAAATAGCTCTATCACATGGTTTTGGTGAGAGGACACCCACAAAGGGCTGGCACTTAAGCAGTCAGGGAGAGCTCCTGGCCTCCGCTGATTCTCAGGTCCTTTGGTCAGCTTTAGCAAGTCATGTGACCATCCAACCCACCTACACACGATGCTGGCAGGGATACCTCCATCCAGAGCTATGAATATATCGTGGACAATGCTTTTGTCAGTTCCCTTTCATAGTTTAGAATCATATAAGAATAAAGTCCTTTTCCACAGACCAACTCAACAGAATTTAGGAAAGCATAGCTGATGTGTGCAATTTAAGATAAAGAAACAAAACAAAACAAATTCAGACACACAATAATGGATCTGGAATAACAGAGTCACCCTACTACCCTGGAAGAAAGTTTTCCCATTGCAGAATGTGTGTCAGTAGCCAGTCTTGAACCTAGGGGGAAAATAATATTCAGATGGTTCTGTAAGTGAGAGGCAGTTGTCAGTGATCTCAGAAAGGGGAGAACACAGGGAGCAAACCAAGGCTGGGGGCAAGAGTCAGACCACAGTGGAAGCAGGGCCTATGACAGAGGAGAGAGACCTGGGGAGACTTCAATAGGATCATGGCATCCATTCTCTGTTTCTCCTGTCTGTACCTCTGCATGTCTCTCTAACCTTTTCCATATGGACAGCTATCAAGAGCAAGAGAATGTGCTACCTCTACTCCTCCTACCCAACTCCTAAGACTTCCTCAGCAAAAAAATAGATGGTGCTCATGAAAAGACCTTTGTCCTGTGATCATCTTACTGGTATCCGAGGGCAGGTCCAGGAGGAGAAGTGAAAGAAAGCTTACTACCTTGTCTGACAGAGCCATACAAATAACACATGTGAGTTGTCAGTGACACTGTCCCTGTCGATGGCTGTATGGGAACAGCCAAATAGGCAGGCAGTCTCTGTAGGGCTACATCTGGATGAGCTACCTTTGAGGATTCTCCCCACTGGGTTTCTGCCCCTAATTTGAGAGCTATTTTCCCAGGCAAAAGAGGTGATTTAAAGGCTGGGGATAGAGCTCAGTTGGTAGAGTGCATGCCTCACATGCACAAGGCTCTGGGTTCAATCTCCAGCGCGCGCGCGCGCACACACACACACACACACACACACAAGTCATTCAATTGGATTTATTGATCTATGTGGTGAGTTATTTTCTGCTAGTCAAACAACAACAACAACAAAAGTCCCCTCTCATCAGTTTTTAAGAATGAAGAGAGGCCTGATAACCAGAAGGCTGGTGCAGATAGTCCTGCAGAATCGTGCCATTGTTCTGTTGACTGTACTTCTCTGTGCTCACTTCCCTTTCTCCTTCCTAGAGGTCGCACAGACAATGGGAAGGGAGCACTTGTCAGTTGGTCAGACTCAAAGCATATCTGCTCAACAAGCTGTTCTTAGGAAAAAGCAAACTTCATACCTCTTGGATAATCGAGTGCAGATCATCACATTGCCCAGCTAACGGCTCACCTTTCTATCTTAAGTTTTTTCTTGGAAATCTCCAGTCCTTTTGAAATTATTTCTTGGTGATGGCAACATCAGATTTCTATCCAACAAGGCACCCAAAATAGATCTGATGGTGTTTACTTATCTGTTAATCACAACGTTTCTCATTTCCAATAATTTCCTAATAACTATTTAATATTACATTAAAGATAAAACAATTACATAACATGATTACATGAGCCTTGCCTTTCATCATCCTATAGTTAAATTTTTGCAGGGTACATTGTTGAGCCCAGACTAAAACCTGATATAAAACACTTTCACTCTGGGTATAGTGTTTTTCATGTTTTCCTTTGGGAAAAAAAATACATTTTAAGACATACATGTATGGCCAGATGATACTGACATTTTTGGATAAAAGCCAAACTGTGCTTAAAGCATGAAATCTAAATAATAGAAACAGTCACAGTAGTAACAGTAACTAATTGTCCTGGAAGGCTTACTACTCACTAGGTAGCAGGGATAATATGACAAACATTTAGACAAACAGTGTGGCATAGGTACCGACCAGTTAGAATTGTCATTCTTTTCTGGAAACCTAGCAATTTTAGCTTTACAGAAAAATTGGGTAAAGAGTATGGAGAATTCTCATATACCCCTTCATATCTGCCTTCCAAATTTACCTCTCTGATTAATATCTTGCTTTGCTGTAGTATATTTTTATCATTGATAAACCAATATTGATATATTAACTAACTCCATTGTTTACATTGAATTCATTTACATTGAATTCATTCTTTTTGTTGTACATTCTATGGATTTTAACAAATGTATAATGACTTATATCTATCACTATAGAATCATACAGCAGTTTCCCTGCCATAAAAATCCACTTGCTCCACTTAATTATCTCACCTTCTCCCTTTTTTCTTTCTTTTTCTTTTTTATTAGCTCCCTTTTTTCCTACTGTCTCCATAGTTTTGTAATTTTCAAAATGTCATATGATGGGAATCATTTGGTGTGTAGGCTTTTCATATTAGCTTCTTCAGCAATATGGAGCTAAAGTTCTTCCGTATTTCTCTGTGGCTTGATAGTTCATTATGGAGCATGATTGCTAGGTCTTACGGTAAGAGAAGGGTTAGTTTTGTAAAACTGCCAACCCTCTTCCAAAGTGAGTGCACCTACCATTTTGTAATCCTACAGGGAATGAATTAATTTTTTATTCAGGATGTTATAATTTTTTTTTAAAAGACACTTTTACATCTTTAAGCTTTACCTGGATCACAGGAAGACTTTTTTTTTTCATATTATCTCTTAGGAATGCTGTGGACTTTCCTGTGTAATTATTACTGCCAAATAAAAGCTGCCACTTCCTCAGAACCTACTTGATGAATTGCACTATTCTCTTTTTATTTATCCATCTTCATTTAACATCCTCATAGGTAGATATTGTCATCCTTAGCCTACCGAAAAGAAAATAGACTCAGAACATTGCTCAAAATGACAAAGAGTTTCAAACCTAGGCTGGACTGTTGCTGTTCCCTGGGTTTGTTACACTCAGCTTTATTACATGTCCTTAATGTGAATTGTTGAGGAAAATTGTGAAAAACTTCCAAGGAGGAGGAGGGAAGTGATTATTGAGTGGCTGTCTGGCACATTTCTTGAGTTATCTCCCTCTTTCATTGCCTTGAGCTATTTTACAACTCTGTAATGATAGAAAACTAATAATAATGCAAATGATTCTTGTCCACAGAATTGCAAATTATTTGTGTCTGATGAGAGGCAATTGATTAATACTCTGTGGACAGACTACTTTTATACCTATTTATAAATTCCTTTCAGCATTCCTTATCTGCCTATGTATATATGTGTTAATTTGAATTTTCCTTTAAGCTGGTTATAATATCTCACTGGTTTCACTCATATTAAAGTAAATTCTTTGACATATGTTTATTTTATATTTGTATGAGAGTCATGACTTTGCCTTTAAAAATTATCTTTTAACAGAACATATTGTGTGTATGTAAATATAATCAAAATGGTAGAATTACTTCATTAACATGACCCCTTTTCAATAACTTTTGCATCTGAAACATCAGCGTTATCATGCAGCATGAAAATTTGGATCACTTTGTACCTTCCCTAAATCTACTTGGTTGACCAACTGACTGCCTTTTGAGATCTTCCTTCTCTGAATTCCTTTTCCAATGCTACCTCTGCACCATTTCTCCTGACACTTTCTTAAAATTGAGATTCTCTGCCTATAGATACTACAGAAGTAAGATATTATTAGAAGAGGAATATGCAATATAATCTAACTGAGAAAAGTTTTGAAACTGAATTTTCTTGTAGTATTCCACATTATCTGATTGTATGACAGGTTATTATTTGTTTTGTGGATTTCTCAGGATGGTAGTTTCTTTTCCTGCCCACTCAGGCCATTCACAATTTGTCCAACTCTGACTAGGGAGGGGACCCTTTAAAACAATGTCTTTCTCTGTATAAGAAACATTGTCAAAATGCTTCCTGTAGAGCAAAAAGTTGAAATCGTTGATCAAACTGTAATTTTGAGAGTGATGAAATCTTAGAGACAAAAGAGAGCTCTATACACTAACCACTCCCTGCATTTGACAGATGTGGAAATTGAGTTCTTGAGAAATTAAATGACTTGGCCTCAGTAACACAGTTGACTGGAGACCTTGCTAGACATAAGGCTGCACTTTGCTCATTCCCATTTCAGTTCTGTTCCCATTGCACACAATATTTCAATGACCTTGGCCTTCAAGAACTCTAATTAACACAGTAGTTAAGAAATAACTATAAAATGCTTTATTTTACTGACTTCTCTGATCTTTTTCATGAAATCATGCAATTTTTAAAGATTTTTCTTTTACTTATTTGAGGGGAAAACCAAGGGCAAGGTCAAAGGGAGCAAATTTAAATTACAATTTGCAAAAATGCATTTAAGTTAATGCCAGATTTTTGCTGTTTTTGTCAGTAACTGGATTAGTCATATGACTGCCACACATTCCACCTCCCTTCAAGTATGAAAGCCTTCTGGGGTTTTCTCTTAGCTCACTGAAGTTAGGAAGGGATTGGCTAATGGAAGCTGAACACATATTTGTTTGCTTACTTAATTCAACTGTTAATGACTAGGGAAACAGTCAATTATTAAGAGTCCTGCATTTAATATCTCTCATTTGTATTCAAATTATTAGTTTTTAAGTCAAAAGAAAATTTGAAAGGAGCAGCACATATGAGCTTTGCCTCATTTTTGGAAAGTATTAGGATTAGACCATCTCTTAGATTTTCAACTTTCAGATGTGATGAAGTAAAGCAGATATTGCTTTGTTTCTGTTTTGCTTTGTTTTGGCGCTGGGGATAGAACACAGGGATTCATGTGACTCTACCACTGAGTTTCACCCCCAACCCCAAACAGGTATTGCTTAATGCAGCCATCTGGATCCAAACAGTTCCATTTGTTGAAAGAGGCACATATAATTTGAAACATGCAGTGGAGAACAGTTTAACCTAATAGTACCAATATAAAAGAAGCATATACCTGAAAGATGTGTGCTTCTTTTATATTGGATCATGAGGCTACCATTCATTGTCTGGGGATTTGCAATTTTAGGTCTGCCCTGCTTCCACTCTTTCCCTCACCCCATTTATTTACTTCAATGCCAACCACACAAGGTAACACACATGCTCACCACTTTCCTATCTAATGAAGTATGAAAACAGAAATTTCTGCTTCTGATACATTCACCTAATGCATTTGGGTTTTTGTTGTTTGTTGTTTGTTTTTTTAAACACCAGGCTTCATATGTTTATCCTCCTCTGCCATATTCACTGAACATCCCCTTTAGGGGTTTGTGTTGTGTGAAAATCTTAATAATAATTCAATGAATTCAATGAGAAAACCCATACCTCTTGAGATTTTTAGCTTGAAGAAATAATGCATTGTCTCATTAAATAATATCTGGGCCTACATGTGAAATAACTCTGAGTTCTAGATAATTGAAAGATGGTGGACAACTTAAATGTTGCTCAAACACATATTTGCCATCCACCATAAACTCAACCCAGAGTGGGAGGAACCTCAGTCATTTGTGTCCTAGCTGCAGATTCAGGCAAGAGATACCTTGTATTCCTAGGGAGTGAGCCACACGCTGGGCAGCCATGCTGTTCAGGATGACAAGTCTGTGCTCAATCATAGGCGGGCACCCACATCCTCTGCTGACATATGGTGTCCTGTCATCAGCCAGATGGCAGGAACCCTGGAAAGGGCATGAGCACACATAAATAATCTAACCTGAGCTGTGGGAGGTGATTAGGAGAAGCTGGGTAAGGATCCAAGTAGGTGTGTGGTCATGGAAGCCTAAATAAGGGTTAAAAATGTGAAAAATGGAGTCTGGGGTCAGCATAGATGCATCTTCATCATCGGTGTCAATGAACTGCCAGCCCCATGAACTGCCAGCCCCGCTTAGATGCTGGAAGACAGTTCCAACGTCACACAATCCCCTCTGTGCCCAAAGCAAGTATCAGAGGTTCAAGAGAAGGAAAACCTACTGTATGTAAAATGTGGGGTACTTACCTGTGTTTTGAGGTTTTCTTTTGCTTTGTTTTGTTTTGGCGCTGGGGATTGAACCACTGAGCTGTATCCCCACCCTTTTTATTTTGAGACAGGCTCTAAGTTGCCGAGGCTGACATCAGACTTGCAATTCTTCTGCCACAGTCTCCTAAATTGTTGGGATTATAGATACACACCATCACTCTGGCTTGAGGTTTTTCAATAGGAAAAGTCTGTTCAGAATCTGAGTTGATTAGATAAAGTTTGACCAGCCCTAGAGGGTTCAGAGAGTTTCTAACCCTTTGTAATTGTATACCAACCTATATTTGTAGGAGTTAATGTTGTGGAAGAGAGAATATAAATCTTGTAAAAAAAAACCCTCAAAGACTCTGCACCCTCAAAATATTTTGTAGTCACTGGTCTAGAGGTCAAGAGAACTTAGACTCTGGGATGACAACAAAAAGGATCTTAAAAGGTCGCTGCATGAAAAAGATGTCAGCTAATCCATGGCTTTGTGTTTTTTTTTTTTTTTTTTGAGAATTTTAATATTTATTTATTTTTTTTAGTTTTTCGGCGGACACAATATCTTTGTTTGTACGTGGTGCTGAGGATCGAACCCAGGCCGCACGCACGCCAGGCGAGCGTGCTACCACTTGAGCCACATCCCCAGCCCTTTGGCTTTGTGTTTTGCCTGGCCTTTGGGGACTTACCTTGCCCAGGGCACATGTCCTGCCTTATCCTTAGACAAGTAGCCAAACATCTCAGGTTCCTTGGAACAGCTCTGACCATAGCCTGTACCTCATGCAGCACAAAGATGAACCACATTGACAGAATGATAGAAGCAGATCCCCAACAGTGGTAGGTAATGGCATAGCTGACAACTTCCATTCTCTTGAAGAACTGGGAGAACACTGGATACAAACTACAAAGCTGAATGCCAGTCTAAGTTCTGTACTGGTCAGCTGCATGGCATTGAGCAATTCACCTTCTTGCATATATTTCAGTTTCCCAATCTGTACATTGGGGGAAGCTGGACTAGACTTCTAAGGCATTTTTGACCAAGGAGTTGAAAGGCTCTGTCCAAACTCTGTGATGTGATCCTAACTGCAGGTGGGAATTTGGAGATAGCTGGCCTCTTATTAGAAACCTGTGTATTTTTCTATCTCAAATACCAAGCTATACATTTTAAGGCAGATTTGATTTTTCAGTCCATAGAATATTAGCAAATAGGAACATCCAAGAATGGAAAAAAAAATCCAACATTTGTGAGTAGCTGGAAGAATTCAGTAACAGTTCCATACTGTTGTTAAGGCTGAAAACCCAAGGATCAAGTATTTGTGATTTAGAGCATCACTTTAAACTGTCCTGCAACTTCTGGTTTAAATTGTTCATAAAACCCCCTTCGAACCATTTCCAACCTTCTCTTCTGCTCTCAGTAAATGGCATGTGTTTAAATTCCTGACCTTTTAACACACAGTCCCTAAAGTGTCTGAATGGTCACTTTGGCATATTAACATTCTCACTTAGGCCTCCTAACATTTTTATTCCGGGTTTAGAGAAATCTGAGTCCTTTTTTCACCCTGAATTCCATCTCTCATCTCTTCCATCTTTCCCCTGGATGTCACCCCTAAGGTCATCCACTCCATCTTCATCCTCGCTTTCTCCCCTGGGCTCTCCACTACTCTGACCTTCCTCACAGGATCTTTTTTCTATGGAATCTTCTAGGACCTTTCTCATCTTAAAAACTATACCAGTTTTCTTTGTATTTTTAGTAACCTATTAATCTTCTCTCTTTCCCTTTGACCCCAAAGACTTGGAGGAAATAGCTTTTATTTTCTAATTCAACTTCCTTTGCATCTTCTTACCTGTGTAGTCTGAATATTCATAAGCCATCCTAGATCTGCTCTCCTAAGGACTGAGGGTATTCTGCGCATCACCTCTTGCCTTCTTTTCTAAAAGTGCAGTGCAGAGACATTACTTCCCTCCATTGTACCTCACTAACAATCATGGCCTGTCATTAAGAAGCCGCTTAGCATATCTGTTGAATGCCAGCGCCCTGTGATCTTTCCCTTCCAAATATTTCTTAGCCATCCATCCTTATGTGCTTCATCCTGGTCCAGGAACTCCTTATCTCACCCCACACCATTGTAACAGCACTCTAGCTTGCTTCTTCACTTCCAGTTCATTCCATAAGAGCAGTATTTCACTAAACCTTCATGGAGATTTATCCACATCTCCCCATTGACTATTGCTCCAAGTTTAGCCTCCTTAACTGGTATTTTAAAAGTATAATTTAAAAAAAAAAGTTTTACAAAAGTTACAGATGCACAAGATGAAGCATTTAAACCAAACAAAACGGTGATAAAAGAAAGGTCAGGTCCCCTCCTGTCCTCCAAGTTTTCTTTCCCATAAGTAACCACTATTAGTTTCTTGTCCATCCTTGCAGAGACATCCTGTGTTTTACTAGTGCATCATGGTTAGACTACAGCTCACCACTATGACTAGAGCCATGTCTTGAATCCCAGACAGCTGGGCTGTGGTCCTGTTTATCTATTGGACATTTCTGCCAGAGATGGACACTACCATATATATTTCCAGGCACTGGCTTGAAACTAGTTTTAGTCTACAGGACCTTAGAATATCTTTACTCTTACTAGACTGTCTGGGGCTTCTAGTGACTATGACCAGACCTGCAGATAGCACCCACTGTTGCGGTAAAGAATTCCTGTACTGTCCCCTTTCATTGGGATGAATCTCCTTCCTGGTCTGTCCCTTAAGGCCAATCCCACTGATCCTGACTTTGCTCTCTCTGCATCAACCAGAAATTGAGCTAAGTCCTAACTATTATGCTTCTGAACCTTGGGGGTTGCCCTGGTTTACAGGAGACAAGGACGAAATGGCCATTTCCCTATCACTTCATGGTCCAGCCTTATTTCCTAAGTCCAGGTGTGACCCCTTTTTAAATGATGCACCTGAAAGATCTGAGAAATAACTGGAGGTTCTCAACATCTAATGTATAATAGGAACAGTAATGACATCATCCGGATATAGGATGCTTAATGATATCATAGCTGGAATGCATTTCCTATTAAATTCAGGAGGAATAGTCACACTGGGGACTGTTCTGAATCTGACTAGGCACTAATGACAACCTTGAATTGAAAAATAACCCTGGATTGTCATCCATAGTCTTAAAAACTGCCTTTGGGGAATATATAAATTAATGCTTTAGTTCTATGCAAGTAGGAAAACTTTTTCATTCTTTTAACAACTACCTAATGGACAATAGGCCTGAGAAGTATCTGCTGAGGAGATGCTATTTAGTGACATCTGGCGTCATGTTAAGTATTGATTGGGTGGTAAATTTTGATCTGTTGAATTGTGATATATTACAGATAACATTAATGAGTGAGATTATCCCAGTCTAGGGTTTCCAAAGTGTGGTCTGTGGATAACAGTTTTTCAAACAGATTTTTTGGGGGGCTAAATATATGTGAGAAAACTACATGTGAATATGTATATTCACAATGTACACTGGTAGCACACCAAAGTCTCTGAGAGGTCCTATAGTAAAATAATGCCTATTAGCAGCCTAGAGAACTAAGCTTCAGAGGGACACACACACTGGGTAATGGTACTTCAGTGCATCCATGAAAGTTCAACAATATATTTATAAATAGATAATTTGTTTCTCAAATAATTCATGTATTCATTACATTACAAGCCAATAACATAATATGTCTATATCATAAATCAATAACATGGTACATGTGTGCAATGTAGGTGAATCAATTATGGTAAAGCTATTGTTAAATATTATTCTAACATTTACATTAATATCTTTTAAAAAGCCAATTACATAAAAACAATTTCTTTGTAAGTTTAAGTCCTGTTAGCTGGTACATTTCATTTGTTTTCTGGGGACTTCCTCTGGCTACCTCTTAAGAAACCACTGAGAGCCTGGCATGGTGGTGCATGCCTGTAATCCAAATGGCATGGAAGGTTGAGGCAGCCTCAGCAACTTAGTGAGGCCCTAAGCATCTCAGCGAGAGCCTATCTCTAAATAAGATATTTTTTAAAAGGCTGAAGCTGTGGCTCAGTGGTTAAGCACCCCGGATTCAATCCCTAGTACCAAAAAAAAAAAAAACCAAACTACTGAGGAAGCAGAGGACTGGCTATTGCTCACTGACACTTTTTCCCTTACAATTTACTTAGGGAGATCTCAATCTCATTAAGCCAAAGATATTATTTTTGTGGCAATCAGCTTCTTATCCTGAATGGTCCAGGTTCTATTTTCCACACAGTTTCTTTCAAGATGCTACTATGCCTCACAAGTTCTAGCTCAGAATGTTGTCTCTGCCATACAATTGATAATAATATATCATATATAATTTTTAAAAGTATTGATTTGAAAATACTAATAGGTCCCCCAAATTGGCATTTCATCATGGGTCCAAGAATATTCATGAAAATAAATAAAAGTCTAAGACATAGATAATTCTGACGCTATGCACACTATTCCTCTGTTGACATTCAGAGAGTGGTTCCAGAAGACAGCTTATGTGGGAATTTGTTCATTTATATACATACATGTATGTATGTACATTTTAGTTGTCAGTGGATCTTTATTTTTATTTATTTATTTACATGTGGTGCTGAGAATCAAACCCAGTGCCTCACACATGCTAGGCAAGTGCTCTGCCACTGAGATACAACTCCAGCCTGGGAATTTTTTTTATTAATGGCCCAGATTCTACAGTTTATTTGGTAGCAGCTGACCTAGAAAGGAGGCCTGGTCCAGGAGCTCCTGTTTTGCTTCAGTTTGGGAGAGAATTAGGGGCAGGATGCTTCTTTGCTCCATGAGAAGGAGTAGCAAGCCCCTTAGAAGGGGCTGAGGTTTTCTATGGGCATATTGGGACAGAGAAGGTAAAAAGCTAGAGCTGGTCAAATGTAGAAGATTTAAAAGTGTAAAGGCAGCTAGCATTCTCTTTTCAGACTTACAATAATTTCTAGATCAAGAAGCCCTATAAAACAAAAGGGCATGAAGGTGAAGGAGGTGAAGGCCCAAACAAACCAACTCCCACGGAGATAAGTGGCATTACATTAAATCACAGTGGGTGTGAGCACAGCTTGAGAAAATGCTTGAAGGCAGCTGCCTGTACCTATGAGGAACTCCCTTTTTAAGAAAACCAACAGTCCAGGCAAGTACTTTCTAGGCTTTTCGATTTCACAGGTAAATAACATGAAAAGAATTGTTAACTGACTCTAGTCACCTACTTCTATTTTTTTAAAAAGGATACTAACAGTACAAATTATTATTGCCATTGTTTCTTTTTTTCCTACCCGCCCCTCACAAAAAAGGAAAAGTACCGTCTCACAATTATATGCAATTCTTGAAATCGGATAATTCACTTTTATTAAAAAAAAACTCAGGACATGCTTCAAATTTTTCTCATCTTGTTAGAGTCACTTTGCCACCAACTATCACAGATCAATGATCTGGAATATTGGAAAACTCTGAAACATGTCCAAGATAGTAAAACTTATTATATTTAGAGAAATTCTTTTTGGTGGTATTAGTTGCATTATAGCATATAAATATCTCAGACATTACTTACTGAATCATGTAGGCAGCACATAAAATAAAAAGGCCTTTGAAAGTCAATGAATATAACATGCCCTGATTATTTACACATAAATATTTACAGATAAATATTGACAGATGTGGTACAAAGAGAATACTTTAGTAATGAGAGCATATGGAGGGAGTAACCAGAAAAGGGCATTGTTGATCAGGAAAGAGTCTTGCACCTTTTTAGGAAAGAGAAAATGGAAGCAAAGGGGTTGGAGAACATCAAGATAAAAAATGTAAACAAGCCCTGATTCTGTGACCTTTGAGTCAAATATCTGTTTTTATTTGATTCTGGTCTCCATGTGTTTCTCTCCAATCTTCAGTGGAGAGTTTGAGGGGTGACCCTATCTGCGGCCAATAATAGCTGGACCTTGTGTCAGTGTCTCTTGTCCAGTTAGTTTGGTTGGAGCAGGCCGTAGAATCCATGAAGAACAAACATGATAGACCAGGCCCACCCTTCAGTCTATGTTGAATTCTCTCAAAGAGAATTCAAAAGAGAATTCTTGCTGATTTCCAGAGATGCATGTGGGGAACAATCACCCCCAAATCTGTCTCCCATTCTTAATTCTTAATAATTTTGGTTTTTATGAAATTGTCCAGAACTCCATATTTCAAGCAAGACTTATAAGGTCCCCTCCTCCCACCTGAGGATTGATCTCAGGGACATTCTGTACCTAGGCTACATCTCTCAATCTTTTAATTTTTTTTTTAAAGAAATTTTGCAATAGAGGCTCCCTAAGTTGACCAAGCTGGACTTGAACTTGTGCTTCTCTTGCTCAACCAGGCCTTCCTCCCCAGTCGCTGGGATTACAGATGAATGCCACCATGTTCCACAGAGTTGGGTCTTAAATGTAAAAGTCTTGTTGATGTGGTATCTTTTCTGGGTGTTAGAATAATTTTTTAAAGGCTTCATTTTTTTTAATCTATCGATTAAATCAATCATTTTCTTCTAACAGTCAACATTTTGAACTGAAAATATCCCTATTTTCCCCCTTTCTCAATACTTTCGATTGTTACTTCATGAAATGTTTGGAAGACACTGAAGACAAAAACATGAAAAGAACCTGTAGCCATCATCCAAATTGCTGGTTAAAAATAAGCCGGGGAGGAGGAAGAGTTTGGGGGTCTACCAGTAGGTGGCGCTTGTCTCTTCTGAGAAGATGATTTTGCTCCGCCAAGAATCCCATGAGAATTAAGAACGACTATGTGTGCATGCAGTCAATGGAAGTGACACAGATCAAACCATACTTCAAGGCTGAGTCCTCTAAGTCACACGTTCCAGCCTGGTGCCTAGACCATCACACTTCTGCATTCCTACTCCCTGCTCTGAACGTGGATTTTTATTTTCATACTTCATTCACAGCCTCATTTCATCAAGCCAGATCACCTTCTAGGGACAATCCAACCTTGGATATAGAGAAAAAAAAATGAAGGCCCTAGAGAGTTGGAGCTGAAGCTCCAGGAAATGACTAAGATTATTAGTCTTGCAGCTGGTCTGCCCTTAGGTGACAGATGTTCTGTCCTCCCCTAAGGCCTGCAAGCCTTGGCCTGGCCCGCGGCAGAACGTGAATTCACGCGCTTGAATGTAGATTTATCAGTTCTTACACAGGGCAAAGGAGAAGCAGCTCTATAGGATATTTTGGCGGTACCCAGGCTCAGTCTCAGTCTGTGACAGACTTACAGAGTCACTAGCTTTCTAACTTTTCCTGGTACGGCCCAGTTTGAGGCTCAATAGGCCATAGCCAGGTCCTCTCCCTCAATTGACAATGAATTCTGTCCATCATAAAACGACCCTATTTCAGAAGTCCTTTCTGTGTTTGTAGCTTACTACTGTCCCTCAGCAACCATTATGCCCCAATCGTATTTGTCTATATGCGCTGGGATCTGGCCCCAGGGGTGTATAGTAAAGAGAGGGCAACCCTAGAGTCTGAGTCCAGCTCCGCCTCTGATTGCAGGGATGACCTCAGATGAATTTCTTAACTTCCTGTGTAGACTGAGGAAAGCAATTTTTTCCCCTTCCCGGTACCAGGGATTGAACCCAGAGACGCTTTAACTGAACCACCCCTCCGGCCCTTTTTATTTTGAGACTGGGTCTCGCTAAAATGGTGAGGTTGGCCTCGAACTTGAGATCCTGCTGGTTAGATCTCTTGAGTCTCTGGAGTGGCTGGGATTAAAGGCGTGCGCCACCGCGCCCAGCAGGGAAGCAATTTTTTCACTTATGGGGTTCCTGGATTTAATGAGATTTTATGTAGACGACCTCCTAGACTAGCGCCTGGTTCATTATAAACCCAAATGCCG
This sequence comes from Marmota monax, assembly GCF_021218885.2. Classification (NCBI taxonomy): domain Eukaryota; kingdom Metazoa; phylum Chordata; class Mammalia; order Rodentia; family Sciuridae; genus Marmota; species Marmota monax. The sequence goes on along the minus strand of NW_026693082.1, from coordinate 20,254,495 downwards.
GGGCATCTGTGGGCTCATCTCATATGAAATACTGCCTTTGGGGAAATGGGGGAATTCTGGATCAAACAGCCAGAATAACTCTCTTCCCCATGATCTCACTGTATTTCAAATATCATCCATTGCCTCGCCACTGTTTTCTCAACCCCACTAAAGCCTCTGGTGCCCCTGAACCTCCCAGGCGGCAAAAGAAAGCCCAGAGAGGCTCGGCGCCTAACTGTAAGTCACCCCGGAACAGGCGTCCAGCTCCAATTTCGGGGCGGGTTGCCCGGCTCCGCGTGGGGGTAGGCTCGGGCAGGACAGACGGCGTGGGGGAAGGAGGAGGAGAGAGCAGGCGGCGGAGGAGGGGAAAGCCGGCAAGAGGAGGGAGCAGGCGGAGGAGACACATGCGCGCTGCCGCCGCCGCCGCCGCAGTCCTTAGCTTCCCGGGGACAGGAAACCTTCAAGACCGAGCTGCCACTGGCGCCTCCCGGTCCGCGCCCTATTCTGCGCGCTTGGTCTCAGCCTTCTCCCGCAATCCCAGCGTCTTTCGGGGGAGTACAGCAGGGACTCAGCCCCAGCTGCCGTCTTCCTGCCGCGGAAAGCTGTGACCCCCCCCGCAGGAGCGGCGGGGAGGGGTGGGGGGCCCGGGAGAAGATGGCGACGCCGGGAAACGAACCCCAACCTTTCGTCCCTGCCGTCTCCGTTGCTACTCTGCATCCACATCATCATTCCCACCACCACCACCACCAGCACCACGGAGGAACCGGAGTCAGCGGCGGGACCGGTGGCGGCGGCGGCGGCAGCGGGGGTTTCAACCTGCCCTTGAACCGGGGTCTGGAGCGCGCGCTGGAGGAGGCGGCCAACTCTGGGGGCTTGAACCTGAGCGCCAGGAAATTGAAGGAATTTCCCAGGACCGCGGTCCCCGGGCATGACCTCTCCGACACCGTGCAGGCAGGTGAGAGAAGGCCGAGGGGCAGGCAGTGGGTGTGGGGGGCCGGCTGTCGTGTTTTCCCGACGCGGTGGCCAATGTGAGATCTGATCGCGCTAGGGGTCCATTCTGCGCGGGTTCTCTGGAGCAGGCGCGTGGGCGCGGGTTCTGCAGAGGGTATGGTGGCCCGCCTCACCCCACAGTACGTTGCCAGGAGGGCCGGGTTGTGCTTGGCTGCTGAGCCCGAGTGCGCGCGTCCCGGGCTCTCCACCCAGTGTCTGTCGCGCTGGGGAAGTGGCCGTGGGACTGGGACTTGCGGGTGCGCACTGAGCGCGGAGTGGAAGTGGAAGGATTTGAGCGACTGAGCCGGCTTCCTGGGCCGTGAGCATGGCCAGGAACCCCAGCGAGGGCAGACGCGTTTGCCCTCAACCCGGTCAAACCCTCTTTGCATCGAGGCGTCGCCTATCCTGGTGGGGAAAGCCAGACAAAGGTGGCACGCCCTCGTCCGACCCGAGGGCATCCACGCGCCGCGGCGAGACCCCCTCGGCGACATCCCTGAGCTTTCGGGCAACTCGGTGCCGCCTGCGAGGGGGTGCCGAGCCTTCCTCTTCCTGTGCCTGTGTGAGGAAGTAGCCACCGCGATCGCGGTGAATCCTAGTCGGCTGTCGTTTCGGAAGCAATCCATTCTCTCCTTCCTTGCTTTTCGCCCTCCGCCCACACTTTAGGGTTCCCATCACCCGGACTACCTGGTTTTCAGTAACGCGACCTTTTGCGGGGGCTCTGGATGGGAAGCATGATATGGTAAAAGAAAAGTAATTAAAGCGAGCAGGTTCTCTGGTGTGAACCCGGCAAGTTGTAACTCGCGCCAATAAGCAGCCAGCTTTTTCAAGTTATGTCATGTGTTGACATATTTCTGAGCCGTCTGCCTTCTCTTTGGTTGTTGGAGTTGTAGGAGCGGGATCCATAAACAGGAAGCAGGGTGGTGGAATGGGATTGGGGCCTTGGGATCTGTACAGAACTGACTTGGTTTCCGACCATCCGGTTCCGCTCTCTGGGGGACGGTTTGTATCCTGGCAAGTGTCCAGCGTTTTCAGGGCAGTGGGTGCCCCATTTTGGAGCTACCGCCCAGACCTCTTGGCTGAGTGTCAGGCCCCCTGGATCCTGTATGACTTAACCCTTAGGTCAAGATCTTCCAGTTTTCTCTTACAGAGGAAGAAGGGGGTGGGGCAATGGAGCAGGCAGTGGCTTTTGGATGCTAGGTTTCCAGTGCTCTTTTCCCCCTTTAATTCAATAAACATTTATCGGCATCCTTAACTAGTATTTAGATGGAGTTCTGAGTTCACTGGGGGCTAGAAATGCTCTCCAGGGTCATTAAACTTGGTTATTTGGATTTAGGGACAGTCTGGAATGGGCAAGACAGGGAATTTCCAGAGTTGAGCTGTTAGCAGCTGGGGGCTGTCTTTTGATAGGACCTTTTAGTTTCATCTTCTCAAGTAGAAGTTGTCCAGGAATTGCCTGAATCATTAACTTCAAAAAAATCTATTAAGTTCTACCTCCATAGAGTGTACCATGAATTATAGAAGAGTTGTGTAGGACTGCAGAAAACAGAGACCAGCAGGACCAATAATACTATGTGTTTCTCCAGTTCTGCAGGAAGGCTCACGGTCCTTCCTCTTCTTCAGTAATGCTGATGCTCATTACCAAATTAGGTGAACCTGATGTGTTTGTTGTGTTGGCATTTCTTTGAGAAAACCAGTGCTTTAAATGGGAACCACATCTTTCACTTATGACCTTGCCATGTGAGGTTGGTGCTTAAAAATGTTCCTTCCTGTTCTCTGCTTGCTTGTGGCCGGCTTAGGCTGTGGGTTTTGCAGGTTTTTATTTTGAATCTTACTTGCACACATTTAGTTTTTAGAAAATTTGAACTAGTTAAAATTCAGAATCTTTATGTTAATTCCTCATCCAGAAATACAATGTTATTTGGGACAGAGGGGCAAAGAGATGTCACCTGAGTTTGTAGGCACTTAATAAAGAGAAAAAAATAGTCAGTGATTTTTCCATGACATTTGAATACCCAAAAGGTATTAAAGATTTGCTTCTGCAAAACATCTTTGACTCAGGTAAAAAGCTGGGTGTAAACCACGTGTATTCTTCTCTTTATTCTAAATAAATATTTAGGTGAGCACTGTTCCTTATTTAGATGAGCAAAAAGCAAAATAAAGTAAGGGGTTAAAGGGATTTTCATCATGCATGATGCTGACCTTTCCTACAAATGAAGAGTTCTAGTGGAGTTGAAAGTTTGAATAGTAATATATGCAACAAAGATAGTTGTTTCTCCTCGGCTTATAGAATATCTCTTAAATCAAAATATCACATGAAGTTTCTTAAAGACATTTTCATGAATTTTGCCAGAGAGAGAGGGACAGCAAGCTTTTTCTCCTGGTTAAGTTGTCTTGTGAAAAGTAACTCTTCTGGCAGCCACCTATGCAAAACTGTACTCTTGGGCAATGTAGCATATCTGAGCAGAGTTGAAAACCAAAGTGTAAACACAGAAACATAGAGGCCGGAACTGCTCAGTAGAAGTGTAAGCTCTGTCACTCAAGTGCATATACTTTATTCATAGGAAAAAACTCTCACGCTCTCACTTTGGACTCATTAGTTTACTTCTGTTTCAAAGTAAGTTTTGTTGTGAGATGCTAGTCTTGTAGCAGATGAGAAGGGGAAAGATGCAGTGGTACAGATGGCACTGACCCAGATGGACAAAACCTAAGAGCCACAATTAGCACTTACTGAGTGCACTTTTATGTGCTGAGAACTTTATCTACGTTATCACAGTCCTCACTTGGCATAGTCATATTTTCCTTTACAGGTGGGGAGACTGGGATGGAGAGAAGTCAGGTCACAGGCTCAAGACTAAATCCCTACTTAGAGGCCAACTAGTGATTTGAATCCTGACAGCCTCATGACCCTGAGTTTGTTTTTGACAATCTCTGGTTAAGCAGAGGGAAAGATTGGAGAGGGACAGAATGTGGGAGGTGTTCTGGAGATTCATTTAATCACCATCTCTTCTGTAAATAGTTATTGAGCTCTACAAGTGGATACAGGGGATTCAGTAGTGTCCAAAAGAGAAACCTTGTTCTTCTTCCTGTGAAGCTTTTACTCTAGTTGGAGGGAGGGATGAAGAGATAAATTAAGAAATTCATTTTGCAGGATGAGTAGGAAGAGTTAAGGATAGAAGTAAAACTTGCTTCATAGACACATAGGCTGTTTATATTGACTTGCAGTAGCCTGTAACAAGGGCATGATGATGACTGCGATGGATAGAAACTAAAGTATAAAATTGTGCCTGATAAAAAAGTATAAGATGTGCCCTGCACGGTGGTGCACACCTATAATCCCAACAACTTGGGAGTCTGAGGCAGGAGGATCAAGAGTTCAAAACCAGCCTCAGCAAAAGTGAGGTGCGGGGCTGGGGATATGGCTCAAGTGGTAGCGCACTCCCCTAGCATGTGTGATGCACTGGGTTTGATTCTCAGCCCCACGTAAAAATAAAGATGTTGTGTACCCCTAAAACTAAAAAATATTTATTAAAAAAAAGTGAGTGGTCTCTAAATAAAATACAAAATAGGGCTGGGGATGTGGCTCAGTGGTTGAGTGCCCCTGAGTTCAATCCCTAGTACCAAAAAAGAAAAAGAAAAAGTACAAGATGCCCATCAGTAAAGCGTTTTTTTTTTTTTTTTCCTATGCTGATTTATTAAGTAGTGTCATTTTGGATGGAGAAATTCCAAAGGGTGTTTGTATGACTGAAGTAAAGTGGACTGAAAGAGGAATAAGAATAGAAATCTGAAACTGATTGCCTGAAGTTCTAAAGCAGAGGAACAAACTTAAGCTTGGAGTGTGGAACATTCCTTGAAAGCTGGTCTTGTTAAGGATGAGGCGTATCAGCAGTATTTTCCCCCCAATACTGAATGCAAGGGTGCTCCTACTGAGCCACATCCCCAGCCCTATTTATTTATTTGTTTGTCTGTTTTTAAGACAGGGTTTCCCAGCCTAGGCTTTGAACTTGCAATTTTCATGCCACAGCCGCATGTACACTCACACTGGCTATTGTCAGTATTTGTGAGGTGACTGTGAGCAAGCAGGAAAGACTATATGGGAAATGAAGAGTTTGTCCAAGGAGAAATATAAAAATGTGGCATAGAAATACTTGAGTGAATGTTTTCTTTTATGAGTATGTGGTGCCAGGGACCAAATCCAGAGCCTCATGCATGCTATGCAAGTGCTCTACCACTGAGCTCTCCCCCCCAGCCCTGAATGTGTATTTTTTATGTTCAGGTATGGATTTCTGTAGATGCAAAGGATGAGACAGTAATATATGAGAAGCTAATAGTTCCAGGAAGCTGCAGGAGCTGCCAAGAAGGAGCTCAAGGTGATAAATCTCCAAATAGCATTTGTTAAGCATTGTGTACAGAATGCAGGGGAAAGGTTCTTTGTGTGAAGTTGATTAGAAAAGACTTCCATAGGAGAGTAGGATTTGGATGGAAGGGATTTGGTTAGAAATTCCCATGGACATTCTGTTATTGGAAAAATGGTTCCAAGATGTGGAGTGAATGCCTGTCATTAAAATTCTAAGATTCTGAATAAGAGAGGTTTATTTAAGCCTGCCCTCTGGTCATATCCTCTCAACCCACTGCCACTGTGTAATGGGGTAACAGTGCAGGGCTCCTATGACCCTTTGAGGAATCTGGAAATGGCTGAGGCCTGGGATTTGTCAGCCTGTGGGATTGACACCCTAGTGCCTGAGCTGGCTCTCTCAGATGACTGTCTGATTCAAAGACGTTTCTTCTGAGATTTGTGGGTGACTTATCTGCTGAAGGCGGACGTCCTCTACCCTGCTTTCATCCTCTAGCCACCAGGTCTTTGGATATTTGTACTTTTCTGTCATTGGAATTCACAAAGGACTTGATAAAGAAATCTATTTTAACAACATGCTCTGTTCCATAATTTTGGTCACAAAGATTTTTCACTATTAAACATACTGAAACTTTTGAAATCACATGAATTTTCTATGTTCTTTTAAAGGTACATTTCTTGAATTATTTTTGTTCTGTTGAATTAAATGTATTAGTTATTGTAATTATCTAATTAAATATATTAGTTATTAGTAATCATCAATTTTTGTGGCAGTCACTAATTTTAAAAATGTATTTATTCATTACCTGTATTTTATTTATTTTTTTATTACAATTATTTTAAATATCCATCCATTCATAAACAATTAGTTATATCCTTTCCCCTTCTGATTATAATTTTTTATTTTGTTGATTAATTTCTCTCTTGTTAAGATATAGAGGACTTATAATTTAAAAGCTTTTGGAACCACTAAGATTCAATGTGGATAGAGGTTCTGAATCATGTCCAGATGTGCTTCCATGTGTTTGTGGAATGGCAAAAACAGTCTATGCCAATATAACAACATGCTCCTCTCATTGCCTGTGTTGCAGGCTACTTTATTGAAAAGGCAAGAGCTTACTTATCATTGTGCTTCTAGAATAGTACCATACATATGATTATAAGCCAGGAAACTTCTGGGGATTTTTTTTTTTTTTGTGGGTGTGTCAGTTTATAAAAGAACAGCCTAAGGTTTTGCCCTTCATTGTTGAAATGATTCTGCTGGATAGCTTTGTCAGTCAACAATCATTTTATTTTTGGTAGAGGCATAAATTTGGCCCAAATTTGGTGCACCCTTCCATTTAACAGTTTTTATTTCAGTTACTGATAATTTTTCTTGAGTTGCTGAAGCAAATTGAAATTTTCCGTGCTGTGGCTTAGTAAGTGTTTGGTATCAACATTTAAGGGTAGATGCCTTTGGAAACTCATTTCCATTGTTGGTCAATTCAAAAATCTGTTTCCTTTGCTCTTGCTGTCCTGGTGGGTGCATAGTCTTTTTCTGACCTGTCATTCAACTTCTTCATTGCTTGTTTGAACAGAATGTGTTCCTTCTTAGTGTGTACTTTCCTGTCCCCCACCTTTGTTTTTATAAATGTAAAGTCTTTTTAAAAAAAAAAAACATGGAGCTTGGGTAGAGCGCTTGCCTAGCAAGTGTGAGGCACTGGGTTCTATCATCACCACATAAAAATGAATAAATAAAGTTATAGTGTACATCTACAATAAGAAAATTTTTAAAAAAATTTAAGCCAGGCAGTGTTTACTTACTCTTTGTATTTCCCCTTAGTCACCTCCGTCCATACCCTGTGCTGGCCCTGTGCTGCCTTGTCTGTGCTTTCAGAGACTTACTTGAGTAAATTAAATGCAGAAATGCTCTACCTGAGGTGGCTGTGGGTTCAATTAAGCCATGACACTTCAACTTTGGTCAAAGCTTCATGAAAACCTGTTTGTGAGGCTCCTTTCCAGATTTTGTTCATCTTTTTTTGAGGATTGAACTTCAGCCTCAGAGAGATATCAGGCAAAGCTGGCTTGGGATGAGTCCACCAGTTTGTGAACTCTTCCAGTAATTGTTTCAATTGCCAGGATTAAGGAGATTTAGTCAATAATTGAAAATAAAAATTCTTCAATGGTAAGGTGCACCAAATTTTGGCGTATGTACACCCACTGAGAAATAAGATGTCAAGTGACTAACAAACTATTCAATAAAAAGAATTTAAGGATGAGAGTCAAACCTTAGGCTGTTCTTTTACAAACTGGCACAAACCAAAAATTCCCAGAGGTCTCCTGGCCTTTAATTGTATGGTATTATTCTAGAAGTATGATTAATATGCTCTTGCTTTTCAGTAAATTAGCCTGTAACATAAGCAATGGGTAGAGCATGTTATGTTGGTGGAGATTGTTTTTGCCTTGATTATTTTGCAGTGATTATCTAGTTATAAAATTATAATCTGTCATAAAAGTTTTCTGGATGTAAGATACCAGACTCAACTTTGGCTGATGCTTTTATTTATGCATAACTCATAGGAAGCCTGGCTTCTGTTGTTGTTATTGTCCTTTTGCTGCAAGATTTTTTATATCAGAATTTTGCTATGACAGGTGTTTTGTGTGTGTGTGTGTGTGTATGTGATATGAATTGTTTCACAAAGCAAAAACCAACCAACCAACCAACCAAAACCAACAAAACAAACCAGCAAGAAAGGAAAGAGGGGAAAAAAGTCAGAATTCCAAATATGACTTAATTTGGGAAAAAGTAGGCCTACTAATATAGAGTCAAGCATCAGTACGGCTGCGTTTTTGTTTTTGTTTTGTACTGGTGATTGAACCCAGGAGTACTTCACCACTGAGCTTACATCCCCAGCTTTATTTATTTATTTTTAAATTCTGACATAGGGTCTTGTGAAGTTGTTGAGGCTGGCCTTGAACTTGTGATCTTCCTGCCTCCACCTCCCAAATTGCTGGGATTATGGGCATGAGCCACTATGCCCGGCATGCATGTGTTATTCTTCATCTGAATTTGAGAGTTCAGTGATATTGCTTCCATATTCTGTAGTAAGAAATACTACATTTGGGAACCATCTGTTCCCATAAAATAATTCAAAAATAAAGTGATTTTGTTTACATGAACAGAAAGTTGACCAACTGTGAGAATTTGGCTTCTTTTGCTTATTCTAGCAATGCAAGAGAAGGAAAATGCCTTTTTAGTTAGATTTTTGTGTATGTTCATAGTTTTCCCCAACTATATCCTCCATCACTGGCCATAAAGAGGATATACTTGGGAGGAAAAAACAAAATCGGAGAGTAACAATGTTTGATTTTCATAATAGTACTTTTTTTTTCTTAATAAGAGATTATTGTTCCTATGTTCATAGCAATTTGATGCAAAGGCAGCTCAACTTGCCCTACCTGAAATTCTTATAGAATATTTTTAAGTCATGGAGGGTACGTAATCTGATTGTGGGGTCTTCCTGATGTTTATTTTTCTTCCTCCTGCTGTTTCCTTCTGTCCATCTGCTGGTGGGGACCTGAGGAGGGTGTGAGAGGAAACAGGGCCAGAGCTTCCCCCAGCTTAGTGATTTCTAAATTTCCTCCTCACTGTTCTTGACAAATGTGCGGAGAAAGGCTCTCATCTTTTTTTTCTAATCCTCTGGCTTCCCACCTGGCCTTGCTTTTGACAGCTGACCCCTGTAGTGCTTATACACAGTTTTGCCACACAATGTGTTCCTCTAATATTCTTCCCTATTTTTGATGTTTATGCCATGTAGGGTGAGGAACAGCATCAGTATGTCCACCTGGTCCAGTTAGCTTAGCTCTGATTTAACTCACTTTGTCTCCGTAGGCAGCAGTGGTAATTCAAAGATAGTACCACCAACAGACTTTCTGACTTGCCCTCCTCTAGACTGCCTTAATTTTGCTTTTCTAGCTCATTCACCTCCTGTCCTCACTCCTCACTGCCCTGTGAGATTCTGCTTACCTCCTTCTCACTTCAGTCTCCCCAGGCCTGCTTAGACAGCCTCCCTGCCAGCCTCTCCTTTGACATCTCAGCATTGAATCATGCCTAGCCTTAAGGCATCTTTGTATTATTTTCTTCGTGGCCTTCTTCTTGATTGCACACCACAGTCTTTCCTTATTCATGGTTTTATGTATTCATGGTTTCAGTTACCTGCAGTCATCCGAAGTCCCAGAATATTAAATGGAAAATTCCAGAAATAAACCATTCACAAGTTTCATATTGTGTGCTATTCTCAGTAGTGTGATGAACTCTAGTGCTGTTCTGCTCCATCCCACTGGGACTGAATCATCTCTTTGTGCAGAGTATTCATGATCTATATGCTACCTACCCATTAGTCACTTAGTGGCCATCTTGGTTATCAAATGGCCTAATGCAGTATGCCAGCGCTTGGTTCAAGTAACCCCTATGTGGTAGCCCAGTGCAACATCGCAATGCCTGTCGTTCATTTCACTTCATCTCATGGCGTAGACATTGTATGATCTCACTTCATCACAGGAAGAGTGACTACTATACCCAGATATTTTTAGAGAGACTAGAGAGACAACCACATTCACATAACTTTTATTACAGTATGTTGTCATAATTTTCCTATTTTATGTTAGTTATCGTTAATTTCTTTTTTTTTAGTTTAGATGGACACATACCTTTTTATTTGTTTGTTTATTTATTTATTTATTTTTATGTGGTGCTGAGGATCAAACCCAGTGCCTCATATATGTAAGGCTAGTGCTCTAGCACAGAGCTACAACCCCAGCCCTATTGTTACTTTCTTATTGTGCTTAATCCATAAATTAAACTTTTTCAAAGGTATGTATGCAAAGGAAAAAAGCATAGTATACATAGGGTTCAGTTCTATCCATGTTTTCAGGCATCCACAGGGGTGTTGGGACACAACTCCCTTAGAAAAGGAAAAAAAACAGTGTATTTTCCCCAGTTTTAAGCTTTCCTCCTTCAAAGAGATTTGACTTCTCTTCCTGATTTGTGTGTCTTCCGTGTCTATCACAGGAAGCGCTAGATGGGCCTCAGTGCTTCTGTCTCCTCTTTCTGCCCTTCGTCTCTGCACTTTTCTAACATGGTCTCGGATGGAGAGATCCCCTCTCCTGTCTTTGTGCACATTTAGCTGTGCTCTCGTTCCTGGTGCTCCCCTTATTTCTCAGCTGGTGTCTTTTTACTTCTCAGCATTGCCCACTGTGTTAGTCTGCTAGGGCCACCTTGATTGCACACCACAGACTGGGGACAGAAGTTTATTTTCTCACAGTTCTGGAGACTAGAAGTCCAAGATGAAAGCATTGGCCGGTTTGACTTCTCTCTTGACTCGCACAGGACCATCTTCCCCACGTGTCTGTAGGTGGCCTGTCCTCTGGGTACACACATCCTTGGTATCTCACGGTGAGTCCAGCTTTCCTCTGGGGTTCATCCAGATGACCTAATAGAACCTCGTTAAAGGCTCTGTCTCCAGCTGCGGTTGCACTGGAGGTTAGGGCTTCCAGGTGAATTTTGGGTGGACACAATTCAGCCCATAATACCTGCTTGCTCACCCTGAGGTACCTGGTAGCTGCTGCTCTCTCCCCTGCCTGGGTAAACTGACCTTGGACCTGTACTAGGCTGACCTTTATGCTGCCCTTCCAGCATTAAGCCTACCTCATTCACCATCTTCTCTGGTTTGAATGTGGCTTGAACATGTCCCCCAAAGGCTCACACGAATAACTTGGTCCCCAGTGATACTGAGAGGTGGTGGAACCTTCAAGAGGTTAATCAGAACAGAGTAATGTTCTTCTTGTGAGACCCCTGCGTTAGTTCTTCAGACACTGAGTTTTTACAAAATGAGGCCTCCCCATGCACTTGGCTGCTTCTGCGTGCAACTGTTTCCATTTCTGCTTCATCGCCATGTTGTGACATAGCCAAGAGGGTTCTCACTAGAGGCTGACCCAGTGGGGCTGCCTGACCTTGGACTTCCAGCCTTCAAACTTCCAATCTTCCAACTGGAAGATTAACAAACCTTTATTCTTTTTAAAGTACTCAGGTATTTTGTTATAGCAGCAGAAAATGGGACTAACACACCATCCCTTCCTCAGGACCTAGATAGCATTTTCTCTAACACTCACCTGGGCCTGTGGTTAGAGTCTCAACAAATGCTGTTGAGCACTTAAATGTGCTGTACAGTGATGGAAGAGCCACATGAACATTAAAAAAAAAATGGATAACTCCCACTTACTTGGGTCCTCCTCTCATTTCTCATGGATTTGGAATCTTCCGTTTGGTGGCTGACAAGTCTCTAGAGTCATTTTTCCCTCAGTGATGGTGAGATTGCTTCTCATGAACATTGAGAAGTTGTTTGGTAAGCACTGTGACTTGTGGAAGTCAAGAGAGTTGTCAGGAATTCTGAAGGAGACAGGCAGGGATTCTGCCATATTGCATAGCAAATAAAGAAATTAGTACATCAAGAAAAGCTGCTTGACATTTTTTGAGCATCAATCATATGTCAGGATCTAACGGCTCATTAAAAAGTAAGAGTTGTAGTTTGAACGACTTCACAGAATTTGGTGAGGATTAAAGAAATAATACACTTGAAAGTAGTTTTCACTTGTGAGTATTTCTGTGAACGTTGTCATTTTCAGATCAAGCCTTTCCACCCTTAGCCAAAGGGGCCTTCTTGCCTCTTTTTTCATTAGTATAGCTTAGTGTTTAAAAGTTGGGTCTTTTGAACCTCAAAGATTTGGGTCCAAGTCTGGGCTTTGTCACTTATAAGTGAGTCACTTTGGCCAGATAAAACTTGTCAGCTTCAAATTAGAGGTAATAATTGTATGACTTAGTAGAGATTGTGGGGGGGCAGAGATTATATGTAACAACAGATGATATGATGTTATCAAGTGCTTTCTTGGTGGCACTGGGTCTTGCTTCAAGCGCTTTACATGTAAATACATGTACTATACATGTTACATCATTTATTTATTTTTTTTATGCCTTTGTTTTTCTATTTATTTTTATGTGGTGCTGAGAATCGAACCCAGGGCCTCGCATACGCTAGATGAGCACTCTACTGCTGAGGCCCAGCCCCAGCCCCTGTTAAGTCATTTATTGCTTGTTAAGTATTCCACAGTAGGTGGCCCTGCCATAACTCCTAGCCCTACTGGGGTTTGAAAAGGGAGTTTAGAAACCTAGAAACCATCCATTCATATCTCTCCCTTATTTAGTTGCTGCGCACACACTGAGGCTCAGAGAGCTTATTTAGTTGGCTAAGGCCACATAGTAGGATGGGGGGTAGGTGCGAGCGTCAAGGCAGAGTTCACGGGCTCATATTAAAGGGTTTTGTCTGTGGAATCGGGGTCTCCTTTGGGATGGAGGGAAGATCTTCCCTTTCTCCTGTACGCTTCTTAGGTCAGACCCACCCAGGCCAGCCATGCAGCAGGCTGCAAAGAACAGAAAATGCTGTGGAACCTTTAATAACATATGGCCCAAAGCTGCGGAGAATTAGACATGAGACTAACAGAGGTTACAGATTAAACACGTTAGTTCAGGCTTTTACTGCCTGTGGTTGGGGGACACGCATAGGCTCCTTGTAAACTGGATTCCAAGCATTAACAGCCATGTTAGGCAGCCCCTGACTCACAAACCAGAGGCCAGGGAAGGTTTTTCAGAGTGACCTTGTGTTTTAAAAGTGGGAAGACATTTTCCTGTGGAAACATTGTAGTAGCAGGGATTGGGTTCTCTTATCCACCCAGGAAGGCTATTTAACCCTAGCAGACATGGACCTTTGGGTTAGTGGTTACTTTCTTATTGTTTCTTTGGAAAAACGCTGCCTCAGTTCTGACGTGATACCCTGAATCTGGAGAAGTGGGCTCCTGTCCCTGGAGGGTAATTCTCTCCCTTCTGGTTGTTTCTACCAAGAGCCAGAGTTGCCTGACTCCTTTCCCAGGCTGCTTGATCCGTGGGTCCAGCAACTGGGTGTCCCTCCACATTGGTGTTGGGAGCCAGGTTTGGCATAAGCCAGGAATCCGCAGAAGTCAGCTCTGGAGTCAAGAGAGACCACTATGCAGGATGGAGCAGGACCGAGAGCCACCCACCTGAGGGGGACAGCCAGGATTTAGACACTTCCTGAATTAATTTTTTATTTCTCATATTATCTCCCAATTATTAATTTTACAATTGGAGGGAAGTTATTGCATCTCTCTGAAGCCCAGGTTTATAATTTGTTAAAAGCAAAAATACTCTTTACCCCTTGGGTAAATCAACTTATGTTGATATACAAAGTAAGATGCAGTACCCTGAGCAGGCCTGGTCCCCAGTGAGTGACCTACTAAAGCCTCGTTTTGTTGTTGATGTCCACAGGGCTAGGTGGTATGGTTTTCTTCAATCAAATAAAAAGTAGGTAGTTGTTAGCATGTCATTAGCATGGTGGCTAAGAGCATAGATTGTGGTTGGGGCTTTGTCTTGGCTCTTCCAGATCATGGCTTCATGATCCCTTCACTGGGCCTTGGTTTCCCCATCATAAATGGGGGTAGTAATCATAGGATTATTGGGTGAAGGAAATGAAAGGATTATGTGTCAACTGCTCAGGTCATTGCCTGGCACTGATTTTTCCACTATTCTGAGACTGCATATTTTTAGAAAAGATATTCAATCTTATAAGGCACAGGAAGGTTAACTTCCTGGAAATATTATGACATTAATCAAATAATCTCAATATTCAAAAAGCTGGAAGGGGGTGTGCTCAGTTTGTGTGTGGGCCTCGTTTCTATTCTTTTGACAATCTTGGGAGGATTGTAGGGAAGGCAGAAGACACTGGATGGGGAAGAGATTCCCTTGCGTTATGCGTTTCGCTTCTGGTCTGGTTGAGCCAGGATCTTCTCCTGAGCTTTTGCTCTTTTCCCCTCAGTTTAACAGTGTTCTTTGGTCTGGTTTGATTTTCACCAGGACAGAGAAATCCCGAGGGGAACAAATCTAATACAGAAGGATGAGCTCAAGATTCTTACAGTGGAGGATGGGGAGTCGCATTCCTGGGCCACTTTAGGTATTTAGGTGCAAGGTGCTGGTGACTTTCATTTTGTCCTCAGGCTTGGAGGGCTGGGAAGGAGGACAGAGCGGGCTCTCAAGAGGAGCACTTGGGGTGCATCTCTGCACCTTCTGGAAGAGTCCTGCAATTAACCAAATGCTCCTCCAGATTGGAAGTAAAGACACTGATCATTTTTTTCATGCTCTTGGCAAAAACCAGTTTGGGAATCTTTATGTTCCTGGAGACCTCTTTGAGGATGTGCATCCAATGTTTCAGTAAGAAGTGAGGACATGCCTTTGAGAAGGTGGAGATTCAGGAGTAAAAACAAAGATCCAAATCTGTGTCTTTCTCATTGTGTTACTGGTAACTGACCTTTATTTTGAGATTTAATCAGAAGTTATTTCATTAAAAACCTCATGATCCTGATCCTTCAGCATCATCCTGAAGATGCTATAAGGAAAAGGAAAGGGCCATCATTTGTTGAGCAGCATCACTGCTAGGTTTAGGGTCTCTCAGAGTGATTTCTTGTTTAGTCCCCAAATTACCCTTGAGAAGTCAGCAGTGGTGGTGTCACTCAGAAGGGAATGTAGCAGCTGGGCAATCTGACTGCATATGTGGGACCAGTAAAGATGGGGCTAGAGTTGGAACCCAAACTCTCAAGAGGAGCCAGAGTCCCCTCTGTTTTATTGGACACTAAATATTTAGAGCCAGAGGAACAGAATAGAGAAGATTTTAAGAATCAAGCCCAGAGCATTTTGACAATTGGTTCTCAGGATAGCACAGAGATTTTGGGGTTCATCCCTGAATAAGACCCAGATTCCTGACCCATGTGATTTTCCACACTAAACTGAAGGTGACCACAGAAGACCCAGGTGTCCGTCTTGGAAATTCCAGCCATGAACTTCACCTGTTTGTAAATTGCCAGCTATTGGCTCCATTTCTGAGAATTGTGTTTTATTTTTTCCCCATATTTTATAATTGGTGCATCATAGTTGTACATAATGGTAGGATTTGTTGTTACATACTCATACAAGCACATAATATAACAATATAATTCCCTGGAGTGTTCCCTTTCTTTCCGCTCTTCCTTCCTCCTGGTTCCTTTCATTTATTCTGCTGATCTTCCTTCCTTCTACTTTCCTAAGATCCCCACCATCTTTCTTTCCCTTTTTCCTTTCTAGCTTCCACATGAGAGAAAACATGTGGTTCTTTCCTTCACATAATGTTCTCAAGTTCCGTCCATTTTCCTGCAAATGACATAATCTCATTTTTCTTTATGGCAGAATAAAACTTCATTGTGTGTATATGTATCATATTTTCCTTTTCCATTCATCCAGTGATGGACTCCTAGGCTGTTTCCATAGTTTGGCTGTTGTGCGTTGTGCAGTTATAAACATGGGTATGCATGTATTGCTGTAGTATGATGACTTACTTCTTTAGAAAAAATAGACCAGCAGTGGGATAGCTGGGTTCTATGGTGGTTCCTTGCCTAGTCTTTTGAGGAACCTACATGCTGTTTTTCATAGTGGTGGTTAGAATCCCATCAACAGTGTGTTTCTTTCTCCATACACTCTCCAGCATTTATTATTGTTCATATCTAAGAAATGTGTTTTAAAGTAACTAACTGTTGTTAGTTTTAAAAATTCTTCAAGATGTTTATTAAAAAATGTAGATATGTACTTAGGTTTTAGTTTGGTGCAAACTTTACTTTTGGACTTTATAATATATAACCTAATGGTCCATTAACATTTTACTAAATTTCATTCTCTCCAATGAGAAATTAACAGCTGTTGGGTAAAAGACCAGTAAGGTTTCTTTCTTGAACATTCTTTTTGTAATACCAATGATTATTTTCTAAAAGCAGTTTTATGTATTAAGAATCATTGATTTTTTTTGAATTTTTTATTTGTTCGACTTAGTTGTACATGACAGCAGAATGCATTTCAGTTCATCATTACACAAATGGAATGCAACATTGATTTTATTTCTAAAAATGTATTTTTTTCAATACACTAATTAATATTCTTTTAAAATCTTATAAATGAATAGCAGGGCAGCAGAAGATTATGCAGAAATGATGGCTAAAAGCCAAAATTTTTTTTCTAGTATGCAATTTGAATCTAATTTAAAGGAACCTGCTTGTGCAATTGAAAGTAAATAGATCTGTCTTTGTGCATTTCCCTCAGAGGTGTGGATGATATCTCTGCATGCAATTTAAGGCAGTTACGTGTGGTTTTGGGTTTTCTGTTTTTTTATTTTTTCTTTAGACAGCCTGGATAAATCCAAATGGTTTTAGTTGTATCCATCATTCTAGTAGTTTTACACTTTGTTCCGATACTTCCAGTTAATATGTTCTTGTGTCTGTGCAATAATTTAAAGGGTACTATGCGGTAACCTTATGTGTGTGCATTTCCTAAATCTGATCTATTTTATAAAACCAAGTGGGCAGCTGTGAAGACCTGCTTTTGTACTCCCCCCACAATCACCCAGGCTCCTTCCTTGGAATCGGTATGTTAATGAAGGCTGGTGTCTCAATATGACATTTGCACAGTGGGAGTGTGGAGGTAATATGCCCTAATAGAGGCCTTGATGTTGGCTTCCAAGGCTGAGTGACAGAGACAGTGGAACCCAGCTAAGAACTTTCACAGGCAGGCAGCCTCAGTCCGTCTAGAGTGCTTTCATGGTTTCAGTGTGTGTTTTCTCTGGTGCCCCTGAGTGTCAGACCCCTTCTTTCCTTGAGCAGCCTATGTACAACCTCCGAATACCACAAGGTAGATGGGATTGGACGAGCTCTATCACCCTTGGATAAATGACTCCTGCTTTCGGTCATGTCACTTTGCTAAATCCATGCAACACTCTTATGTGTTCTGAGAGAACATGAGGTGATTTTGGACACTGATAGAGGTGCTCTTAGACGATGCTCCTAATAGGTTGATCCTCAGTCCAGGTTGTCATAAGCAGTCTTGGTTTGTACCCTTGCCATGGCCTAATTAATATTAGCACCCCCTTTTAACACATCCCAGTTGGATATACTGTATGGTCTTCCCACACATACAGGGCATGGCAGATGGTAGATACATTTTTTTTCTTTAATTGATACTGGGGATTGAACCAGGGGTGCTCTACTACTGAGCTATATCCCTAGCTCTTTTTATTTTTATTTTTTATTTTAAGGCAGGGTGTCACTATGTTGCCCGAACTGGTCTCCAATTCATGATTCTCCTGCCTCAGCCACCTGAGTCACTGGGATTACAGGCATGTGTCATGGTGCATGGCTAGATACCATCTTTTGAAAATAAATAGAAATGGAGACAGGTGAAGTGGCTTGCCTGTGTCCCTCAGCCAGTCTTGTCAGATCAAGTTCACGATTAGACTAGCATAGGCTGGTCATCTTTTGTCAGTTGCCCAGAATTGTGTCATTTGAAAGAATTACTGGACTTTGCTGATTTCATGCCAAGAAACCCTCTCCTTAAGGTCTTTGGCAGTTGTTGTGAATTTTAGCTGGCTAAATATAGCAATACTTTAAAAATTATAAAATATCAAATACATAGAAAGGAGTCTATACACCATGTAGACATGATTTAAATAATGACAATCATGTAGACATGGTGACAGAAAACAGTTGGGACTAGAGGTGGGGAGTCAGTCACCTGGAAAAAGGGTGTGGGGATGATGGTAGTGTTCCTTGCTTGCCATGATGGGTACACAGGTACATACATTTATCAGAATGCCATGCTTGAAATGGGTGCATTTTATTGTATGGAAATCATAACTTGATAAAATACACTAAAATACACCTATATATGCACTATCCAGCTTAAAAAGTAGAACATTTCTAATACCTTTTTAAGCTGTGTGCCGGTTGCTGATTCCAATGGACAAGCTAGGGTTTTTTCTGTTTTCTTTTTCTTTTCTTTTTTTTTTTTTTAAATTAGCGCTTGATAATTATATGAAATAGCAGAATTCATTGTTTGATATTTGTTTATGCAAACAATGTAACAATATAATTTGGTCAGTTTCATTTCATTGCACCTCCCTTCCTCCTCCCCTCCTTTTTCTCCTTTTTATTTTCATGAGACACCCCTCTCCCACCTTTTATTTTCCTTTCTTTTCTCTAGCTTCCACATAGGTGAGAAAACATAGGACCCTTGATTTTCTGAGTTTGGCTTGTTTTGCTTCACGTAACGCTTTCAAGTTCCATTCATTTTTCTACAAATGGCATAATTTCATTCTTTATGTGGGAATAAAACTCCACTGTGTATATAGCCCACATTATCTTTACCCATTCGTCCGTTGACAGATACCTAGGCTGGTTTCATAATCTGGCTCTTATGAATTGCCCCTGCTGTAACATGGTCATGCCTGCATCACGATAGTATGCTGATTTTAATTATTTTGGATAAATATCGAGGAATGGCCTAGCTGGGTCATGTTGTTCCATTCCTAGTCTTTTGAGGAACTTCCACACTGATTTCCATGGTGGTTGTACTAATTTACAGTCCCACCAACAGTGTAAAAATGTTTGTTTTTCTCCACATCCTCTCCAGCATTTATTATTTGTATTCTTGATAGCTGCTATTCTAAGTGGAGTGAGATGAAATTGCGGCGTAGTTTCTGATTTGCGTTTCCCTGATTGCGAAAAATGTTAAACATTTTTTCATATATTTTTATGCCATTTGAATTTCTTCTTCTGAGAAGTGTCTGTTTAGTTCATTTGCTCATTTATTGACTGAGCCATTTGGGTTTTTGGTGGTAATATTTTTGAGTTCTTTATATGTTCTGGATATTAACCCAGAAGAGTAGCTGGGTTATCTAGGTTATCTCTTTACACTCTTATTTCCTTTGCTGTATAGGAACTTTTTAATTTGATGCCATCTGATTTGTTAATTCAAATTAACAAATTGATCTTATTTTCTGAGCTTTAGGAGTTCTTTAAGGAAGTTGTTGCCTGTGCCTATGTGATGGAGAGCTGATTCTACATTTTTCTTGTAGCATTTGCCAAGTTTCTGGTTCAATTCCTAGGTCCTTGATCCATTTTGAGTTGACTTTTGTGCAGGGTGACAGAAATCTAGTTTTATTCTTTCTATTTATGGATAACCAGTTTTTCCCAGCACCATTTTAAAAAAAATTCTCATTTCTCCAGTGTGTGGCAAGCTGTTTTTAAAATACAGGAAAACTGGAGCCTTACAACTGAATCAATACCCACTTTTAGAAGACTGATGTTTCTATTTTAGTGGACAGGTGCTTTGATCTCATTTTCTTTTATTTGAAGTAGGTTATTAATGCTTTTAACTCACAGATATTTCGATTTCAATATAATAAGTGGCATTTTATTTTATTGTTAGAAAACAGTGATGCTGAGCCAAGTTTCCCAGGAACACTAGAATGATGTTAGCCAATCAAGTCCAAGGCATTCATTTAGTACCTACTGAATGCCAGACACTGCAGATATGATCTCACGTTCTCCTCCCCAGCCTTAAATTTCCTCACTGCTGTGTGTGGACTGAAGTTCACAGGTGCTAAGTAGCTTGCTCAGGATCCCCGTGGAGGAGTGGAGTAGCCAGGGTTTGAACCCCAGTTGCTGATTCTGAAAGATGAACCTCCTTTTCCACCAGGTGCCTTGTCAAAGTGAACTGCCCTTTGCTGGGGACAGTGGAACACTCTGGCTAGCTTCCCAGGTTGTGTCCTGTAGCCCTGGATCATGTGGCCTGTCACTTCCCACCTTCCCAAGTCACAACTGTGATCCTGCACCCTTCCTGCCCAGGCCCCTCCCCTGGCTCTCTCCTGCCTGCCCACCCAGGCTCAGCTGCCAGGAGCTCTGGTGCCTCTGGAATGTGACACCACCCTGCTTCTCCTACTGGGCCTTCCTTTTGCCTTCCTCAAGGGCCTTTTCTTAAGTGTCCCCATTGTTCCAGGTTAAGTGGCTCCATTTTACCTTTAAGATGCCTTTCTCCTGCATTTACCAGGTAGAACAGAACAGAAAAGGAAACAGTCACAACCCTCCCCTCCTCTGGTCCCTGTCAGTCATCCTCAGATTTGCAGCTCCTGATCTTACTGCAGTTCCCCTAGCCCCAGCCTCTCTCCCACCCTTCACCTCCATCTTGTGGTCTGTAACAGGCAGTTACACTGATTGAATGGACCCTTGGTGGTTCTCGAATTTCATGTCTTTCTTCTCCAATTAGTAGTAGTAGTAGTAATAATATAATATAATAATAATAACTTTATTTGTTGAGTCAGATATTGTACCCTGTACTTTATGTGGCTTATATCATTTAACTCCTAAAATTATCTTGGGAGGCAAATACACATTTTCTCCATTTTCAAGATTGGAAAATCGAGGTTCAGAGAGAAATGCCCAAGATCACAGAGCTATTAAGTGGAAAGACAGATTCCAACCTTGTTTGACTATTCTGTGATGGAGCCTAAGGGAAGGGAGACTGACTTTTGCTGAGCCTTTCCCACAGCTGTGCTGTGTGTGGAGGGTTTAGCATATTGTCGCTGGGGATCCTTGCCTTAACATTCAGTTAGATATACATGGTCTCCAAAAACCTGCAGCTCTGTTTAAATAATTAAGTCAAGGTTACAGAGCGGATAAGTGGAGAGATCCAAATTAAATCAGAGCTTCTGTCCCAAGGGATGCCTTCCTGCATCCAGGGTAAGTCTTTGCAGGGACCAGCATAGGGCTGGATATTAGTGAAACTTTTCAATTAGTTACAGATTGGTTGCCAAACAAACAAAAACAAAACAAAGACTTTTTAAAAAATCTGTTCTAATTATACATGACAGTAGAATGCATTTTGACACATTGTATACAAATGGAGCATAACTTCTCATTCCTCTGGCTGTACATGGTGCTGAGTCACACCCGTAGTGTAATCATATATGTGTATAAGGTAATACTGTCTGTCTCATTCCACCTTCCTTCCCACCCCCACTGAAGCCATCTGCACAATCCAAAGTTCCTTCATCCCCTTAGAACCGCCTCTCCCCACTATGGATCAGCTTCCACTTATCAGAGAAAACATTCGGCCTTAAAACAAAGACATTTTTAATTCTGTTAGAAGCATGCACCTGGAAGGCATATTTCAGCAGGGAAGTCTAGAGCCCATAGAGAGAATTACAGTTTTAGAAGAGACAGGGTGGAAACAGATAGGCTACCATAGGTAGCTGACATGCATGGCAGCCACAGAATTTCTTATTTGTCTTTGGAGAGAAGAGTGTCTAAAATTAAAAAAAGAAGAGAGAAGGTGATGCTGTATTCCCGTTCAGATTGTCCAGTGGCTGCATTGTTAGCCTAGAACAGTCGGCCAACTTCATTGATCCTCCCTTTCTCTACCTGCCTTTCTCAGATTCAGAAGCTCACGGTAACAGCTGGTTGTGCTGGGTCTTTCCGCCGGTGGGTTTGTACACCACTGCCATTCACCCTAAAGCACATCCTTCAGGGTAATTTAACATTTTTTAAAAACCCACACCTACAAAAAGTAAAAATAAAATAGGAACTCCTTTATGTTCTAAAAATGTTAGAATTTTGGTGATCAAAACACATATATTCTGCCTGTCCATCTTGTAAGCTATGCTTCTGGGCTTTCAGTCCAGGTCACCAGGCACTGAAAGGACAGGCCTGCATGAGGAGTCTCTCCTGGGCCTTGGAGTATGTCCTCCACTTTCATTTTCATCATCGAGGTGTTTGTCTTGAGGGTGCTGCTTGCCAAGGGAACCGTTGTTGGTGGTATTTGCAGCGATGGACGTTAGCACAGAGCCAGAGACTCAGGTGACGGTGGGCCCCAGCCCTGTCTTCTATGCAGTGCCTTTGTGCTCTCAGGACTTGGGCAAGAGTTGGCCATGTGCTCTGGATTTCTCAAAGTGGGCTAGGCCTGTCATTCCCAAAGGCCGTGAGGCTTTCTAGAATGTGCTGGATGTGGAAGCCTTCCCAGGGTGGATGCCCACGTGCTCAAGTCACTGTGTCTTTATGGGATGGCTCCCATGCCTTCTTGCTGTGACCGTCCATGAGGATTAATGTCATAGCTGTTTGGAATATGGGCTTGGAATCTAACAGATGAAGGTCAGAATCTGGCTCTGTCACTTCGATGACACTCTCGGATGATTTGGCACAATTCATAAATGTGTCTGAGCCTCTCATTTCTTATCTGTAAAGTGAAAGTAATAAACATTTTATGGAGTTGAGAAAGTAACGAACTTTAAGTATACAACATGTGTGTGTGTGCGCGCGCGTGTGTGCAATTGCTAGTGGCTGTTTATTGAACTGCGATGCCCACACAGGGAGAGCTATTCTTAGAGAGGAGGGGTCTCCTCACTGTTCCCAACCCCCATCTATGCTGGGGACCTGCATCTGTCTGTGCCACTAGTCTGGGAACATATTTCTCGGCTGGTACAGCTGTCTCCATGTTCCCTTGATCTGCCAGCATGGGGCGAGGCCACTCCATGTGGGCTTCTTCCTCCTCGTATCCCGGTCCCAGGCTGTGCCTGAGGACTCCCTAGCCTGGTGTCTACCCAGCCTGGAGCTTGCTGCTCTTTGAAGGAGGACTTTGTTTTTGTCGCAGGCTGCCTGGGAAACAGGTGCTGGCCCTCTGAAGCTGTCGTCCTCTCATCAGATACATTTATCTTACATGAACCATCCTGGGACTTACTGCATCATATCTTTAAACTCTGTGACTTTAATTTTGATGACAAAAAATCAAATTTTGACTTTAATTGTTGACAGTACCCTATCATACTGCGCTGTGTTTTGGCTCTTGGTAAAATATAGAATGGATAAAAGAGAGAACGAAGAGAGAGAAATAGATGCTGATTGGAGAGTAGGTTGATCTAAAAGTAAATTCTGCATTTTTACTATGAATACTTCAGAGTGATAATTCTTAACAGAGAGGAGCAGGTATAGTTTGGAAAAATATTTATAACCATTATTTTCATTATATTGGCTAAAGACAAATGCTCAACAAAAATTTCCCAACTTGTGGAGTCACATAGAAGGTAGAGTGGGGAGTGAGCCATTGCACAGGCTTCAAAAGACTTTAAACAAGTTCAGAATCCACACCCCACATTTTATAAACCCACAGCTGTGTTATTTCATTCATTTATACTATTCATTCATTCATCCAACAGATATTTATTATCCAGCATATGTAAACTGCTCATGAGCTCCTCCTTCCCGTATTTTTGGCTGTGATAAGGGTAGCTGCCTGCACAATGGCTTGGAATGCCCTGCTGGGTCAGGGTTCCTGCAGGTGACTTTGAGTAAGTTGCATAACTTCTCTGTAATCTGGATGCCTTATTCATAAAGTAGAAATAATAGTGGCCCCTATCTCAGAGGGCTCTGGGGGGTTTCAGGGAATGCAGAGCCATGCCTGGCGCAAGAGAGACACTCCATAAATGTGAGCTGTTGTTACTTGATTGCTTCTTCATGATTCTTCTCTCCTTCCATCATTGAATACTGAGGGACACCTTGGTTCTCCTTTTCTCTTGTATCTAAAGTGCCCAATTCTTAGGACAGTGTCTGGCCTTTGGTAGGAGTTTTGTACCTATTTGGGCTTAATAAATGCATGAACAAATGAATGGATGAATGAATGCCAAATTCAATGGTGGATATTCTGTAGACACCATTGACCAAAACCTGGGGTCTGCCATAATGGAGCAGGTAGTCATATGGAAGAGAGAACTAGAGGAATACCAACAGAAGGTGACAAGTGACATGCCAGGAAAGAAATGGGTGACACTGTTTTGGATTGCAGGACGAGAGAGAAGTAGCATTTTCAGACTATGGTAGATCGACTGATAAACAGGTCATATTTTCCCTTCAGACATTTGAAGACTTAAAACGATTATTTGTGTTCTCTCCCTAACTTTTTAAAGCATTTCCATCTGAATTATTCTCTCTTTGAACATAAGAACTATTATGTTCATGTTCTGAGTCTTTAAAAAAGAAGGTAAATAGACTAATGATTTAAAAGGTCTTTAAAACTGTAACCTAAAATTAATTAGGAAACACTCATTTAATTTTGGTTGCCTGGGATTAATTTGTATTTTGGGAGTTTTGGGTGTGTTTATTTGTTTTGGTATATGCTTGTTTCTTGGTTTTTCCTAATCTTTTCCTTGTCTGTCCAGATACATTCTATTTTTTTGGCAGCAGGTTATACATAATACAAATTTTGCATTGTCTTAGTCTTGGGATGAGGTTTAAATGAAATATTTACCAGTATATTCTGGACTATTTGAATAGCAATATCCATTCTTTTGTCCAGTGGATAGTGAGATAAATGAAAAAAAAAATCAAACCAAAATATACCGATGGATAAGAACCACCTCTTTTAATAGGTAGAACTCCTTATTAGAGTTTATTCTTCTTTCCATTCCTGTTGTACCTGATTCTGTTCTATCAAAGAGCTTCTGGAAGAATAATGTGCTACTGGTTCCTGCCACCAGCATCAATGAGAACGGTGGTGATTTCTGCAGATCAGTAACTGTTTTTCAGGAGTAAAGATTATGCACCTCAGCTATGCAACTCTTATTGTATTTTGCTCTGGCTGTAGACCCTGGCTTAGGAGGCTTTCCTTTGCTTGTGTTATGTTCACAAATGATTCTCTCTTCAAGTTGAAGGACATATTGCACTACAGCCTAAATCTGCAAAATTAAAAGCTGCAGGAGTGAGTGGGTGTATGTGTGATTGCGGCGACATTTGAGGAAGTCTCATTCTGAGTTGTGAAAATCTTCAGACAGGGGTTTTCCAGGTCTTGCATAGAGCTTGTGGTTCTCAGCTTCTTGTGTGTGGACTAGGTGTCAGCAACACTTTAAACCTGGGCACAGTAACTTGAAAACAGTTGGAGATCAATGCGTGCTCATGGGATGGATTTAAATGGAACAGAATGGCACAGAAACCATTGCCCAGTTTACATTTAGGGATGTCATGTTTTCACGTTCCTGCTCCCTCTGCCCTCTCCTCCTCTTCCTTTTCCTCTCTCAATGTTTCCTGAAAGGCATGTAAGAAGTTCTTTTTGGCTGAAATAAGAGAGTGAGTCAGGCTCCTGAGCCTTGAGCTCCCACTTCTCCTAAGGTGGTGGAGAAGATCTGTTGAGAAATCTGGAGGGTGGTGATGTGAATGAACATGATGAACAGCACCGGAGGAGGACTTCCCTTCTTTCTTTCTTTCTTTATCTCAAAGTGACTAATATTTGACTTTGGAATGCATTTTTATTTTTGGCAGTGCATTTACCTCCCTGTGTTCTGCCTGCACAAACGGTGGTGGAATTAGTTGGCATTCCTGAAGCACATGCTCTTCTGACCAAATAAAGTGGCAGCCTTGAGCCATGCTGGCGGCCAGGGGAAAGCCAACTGGATTAGACATTTGCCATGGAACTTGTGTTCCTGCAACTTGTAGGCTTCACCCTAAGCCAGGGAAATAAGAAACTCAGAGGCATATTTAGCTAGATT
The DNA here is from genome assembly GCF_021218885.2 of Marmota monax. NCBI lineage: Eukaryota > Metazoa > Chordata > Mammalia > Rodentia > Sciuridae > Marmota > Marmota monax. The sequence goes on along the minus strand of NW_026693082.1, from coordinate 20,228,692 downwards.
CTCAGGCATGGTAGTAGCATTGTTCAAGACCAGTGTTCCCTTTACACAGGCCTTGATGAGACTGACTTAGAATTTTTTCTTCTGTAGAATTGCAGTTGTTGGTGTAAACCTGGTTAGAATTCCCAAATGAAAGAAATGTAAACGCCTTTCCGTCTGATAAGTGGGAATCCTGACTAAAGTTGTTAGTTATTGCTGAACTCAGTAGAAATAATTATATTCTTTATTCATGCTGATTATCTGAACATGTTTTGAGATCAAGGTGGGTTTTCACAGTACGGCCCCATTGCTATTGTTTATTAGAGCTCAGAGTTTTAAATGATGTTAACTATGGTGTATTTTGAAAAGCTGGGGAATCATACTTCCTATTTCTAGACAATTCTCTACCTTGCCTGGTCAGGATTAGCAGCTTCCTTCTGTGGTCCCACAGACTTCGGTGTTTTTCCTTTATCATAGTCACCTTCTTATATTGCACTTCTCTATGTATTATCCCAAGCATCTCAACCCAGTGCTAGAAATTGTCACAAAATTAGTGACTCTATTAGTCAGCTTTCTGTCACTATGATAAAATACATGAAATAAATAGCTTACAAGGAGAAAAGGTTTATTTTGGCTCATGATTTCAGAGATTTCAATCCATGGTTGGTTGGCTCTATTGCTTTTGGGCCTGTGGCAAGGCAGCACATAATGGTGAGAGCACATGGTGAAGGAAACTGCTCACCTCTAAGCAGCCATGAAGAAAGGAGAGAGAGAAAGAGGCTGAGGCTCTAATATCCTCTTCAAGGACTTGTCCCTAAAGACCTAACTTCTTCCTGTTAGGCTCCACCTCTTAAAGGTTATCCCAGTGATAACCAAATCTTTATCACAGTGGTCTTTGGGGGACTTTCAAACTCCAAACTATAGCAGTAGCTTAAACAACTCAATTTCTGAGGGTCAGGAGACTGGGCACAGCTTAGCAGGGTTCTCTCTGTGTTGCCTTAGGTTATTCTCATCTGGGGTTTCAAGTCCTCATCCAAGCTTCCAAGGTTATTGGACTAATTCATTTCTGTATGGTTGGCTCATCTCAAATTTCCTTTGTCATATAAAGTGTCATAATGAGTGTTGTCTCATCATTTTCACAGGTCCCTGTCCCATCCCCCTCACCCCATCCCCTTCCCTGTCCCTGTCCACCCCCCCCCCCCCAAGGGTAAAGGATTACATAGCATGTGTCCACCAGGGTTACAGATGTGGGGTATGAATACAGAGATGAAATGAATGAATTCTGATAGGTGGCAACACCAACCAGCTTTTGAGTAGAACAGGTGAGAGAAGGTATTGAGTTCCTTATTGCAGAACACAGATGCAAGCAGTTTATCACTAATGAGCTGCTTCCTGGTATTTCTAAGACATAAGTGTAAGAGCTAAGATAGTAGAAAAGGAAGGAAGGAAACGAGAAGGAGGGGAAGGAAATCACGTCTCAGGCAGACTTCAGATGGTGGTTCCTAGAGGAGTTCCCCCAACCCGTGCTGCTCAGAGACCCAGGATTGCCTTTGCTCTGTAGCACAGTCACTGTGGCTGCAGAGGGGTGTAGGAGCTCAGGAAAGGGCACCTCCTTCAGCTTTGCTTTTAGTTTTCAGAGATCCAGTCTTTGCCCTAGGCTGAAGGAAAAACCCAGTGTGAGTCTTTATTTGATCCCTTTAACATGCGCATCCAAGGGCAGGGAGCTGCAGTTAGGTGTGGAAAGGAAGCCTTCATTTCAAATCTCCTGGCTGTGATTAGCTTTAACAACCATCTTGAACTGTGACGTCTGTGTTTAATTTGGAGGAACAGAAAGGATGTGTGTGTTTTGGTGTCCACATGGTGAAAGTCTCCATGACTTGATATCCATCAGCCCAGCCTGGGAGCTTCCCTTGCAGACAGTGGCCTGTGTCCCCAGCAGGCCCAGGGCCTGGGTGCCACCTTGTGTAAACATTGCTGCTTTTTGTGCATTGCAGAGGCAGAAGGATGACACATTAATAGCAGCTGGAGGATCTCATTAAAATTCGGGGGAAAGTATGAAGGCTGGAGCCTGGTAATATACAGACAGAAAAGCCTTTGTCTCCTCTGATGAGCAGTTGGATACATTGAGAGTGCCTTTCTGGATGGTGAGGACCACATTTCAGTCACAAGTACCTATGTGATTCTCCTTTAGAATAGCCTGTGTTTGTTTTTCAATTCCCTCGCTCCTTCCAAAAATAATACGCTGGTCCTTTGAACTCCCTTGAGAACTAAAGCAGCTTGGTGGCCCTGGGCGGTCTCCATGAGCTGGTGCAAAAATGACAGTTGCTGGCCTGGATTTGGAGACACTGGAATTGTGCAGTCAGATGCTAACATCATGGGAGATGGGCACATAGGGTATGTATCCTGGTACCAGAAAGGACCAGGCAGTGCTTTATGAGAGCTCTCTAGAGAGGAAGCAAGGCATTCTCTCTCTCTCTCTCTCTTTTTTCTTAATTGATTTTTTTTTAAATCAATGACAGTGGAATGCATTACAATTCTTGTTACACGTAGAGCACAATTTTTTATATCTCTGGTTGTATATAAAGTATGTTCACACCAATTCGTGTCTTCATACATGTACATGTCCATCACATTCCACCATCATTGCTAACCCCCTGCCCCCTCCCTCCCCTCCCACCCCTCTTCCCTATCTAGAGTTCTTCTATTCTTCCCATGCTCCCCTTCCCCACCCCACCTTATGTATGTATAATTTTGGGGGGATTGGCTAACTTCACTTAGCATTATCTTCTCCAACTCCATCCATTTACCTGAAAATGCCATGATTTTATTCTGTTTTGTTGCTGAGTAATATTCCATTGTATATATATGCCACATGTTTTTTATCCATTCATCTACTGAAGGGCATCTATGTTGGTTCCACAGTTTAGCTATTGTGAATTGTGCTGCTATAAACATTATTGTGGCTGTGTCTCTGTAGTATGCTGTTTTTAAGTCTGTACATCAGTGACAAATCCTCTGAAAGGGAAATAAGGAAAATTACCCCATTTACAGTAACCTAAAAAAAAAAATGAAATACTTGGGAATCAACTTAATGAAAGAGGTGAAAGATCTATACAGTGAAAACTACAGAACCCTAAAGAGAGAAATCAAAGAAGACTTTAGAAGATGGAAAGATCTACCTTGCTCTTGGATAGGCAGAATTAATATTATCAAAATGACCATACTACCAAAAGCACGATACAGATTTAATGCAATTCTGATCAAAATCTCAGTGGCATTCCTCATAGAAATAGAAAAAGCAATCATGAAATTCATCTGAAAAAATAAGAGACCCAGAATAGCTAAAGCAATCCTTAGCAGGAAGAGTGAATCAGGTGGCATCACTATACCAAACCTAAACTATACTACAGAGCAATATAACAAAAACTGCATGGTATTGGCACCAAATAGACTTGTAGACCTATGGTTCAGAATAGAAGACACAGAGACTAACCCACAAAATTACAATTATCTAATATTAGACAAAGGTGCCAAAAACATGTATTGGAGAAAAGAGCCTCTTCAACAAATGGTGCTGGAAAAACTGGAAATCCATATGCAACAAAATGAAGTCAAACCCCCATCTCTCACCATGCTCAAAACTCAACTCAAAATGGATCAAGGACCTAGGAATTAAACCAGAGACTCTGTGTCTAATAGAAGAAAAAGTAGGCCCTAATCTTCATCATGAGGCATTCTTTTATTTAATTAATATTTTTAACTAGTCTAGCTGGACTGCAGCATCCGTTTTGCAGAGAAAACCTAAGGCTGGTAGAAGTTCCTTTCCTTATGGGGAACTTTGGTGTGTAGGTGGTGGGATGAAGGAGAGATGCTTATATTGTCAACAATTTGTATGTAGTCCTGGGAATAAACGGAAAAAATATACCAAGGTCTGCTTCCTTTGAAATCCTGGTTCAGTTGACTTGGCCAAGCAGGAGGCTCAATAACCTCAGATTGCCACCCAGTAGGGAATCACAGAACTCAGTAACGTGAGCTGTTAGCAGTCACCTTTGTTTATTTTTTTCAACTCATCAGAAAAGTATTAATCACATAAAAAATGCACCATCTTATAATACCATGGGATGAAATGTCAATCAATGTTAGATGGATCGATATACTGTGATTTTTTTTTTTTTGTGGAACTTATTTTCACATATGCCCACTCAGTAGCTAGTGGGGAAAGGAAGATTGTTTTTCTCTATGTGAATCCTTCTTTGGTTGAGTTGAAGGGTTATCAGCTCTTTTTTCTGGGGCTTATAACTATGGATCTGATAAGGTAGGAATAAAAGAGATAACAACAGATCAGTAATCAGATAATGATCTGATTTCCTAAATCATCTTTTTGCTTGTCTCCACCTTGTCTCAGTACATTTCAGAGTTCATCTTTCTGAGAACTCAGTGGAAGGCAGCAGGTGACCTTATTGCTGTTGTGCTGGTGCGATGTGAACATCCACATAACTGTCAGTTAAAACAAATCATGTTTCAGGAACACCTGTCAAATTATTCATCATCTGGCAGTTTAAAATATTAAACCCTAAAGGGCTTGGTGGTAAGAACCTCAGCTCTGTAAAGTTAACTTTGTGGAACTTCAGAGGCACGAGAAGGCTTGTGGTCAGTTTCTGGAAAAGACAGGTTTCAAAAGTGCTTTATGAAGAAGTGAAATCTCTCCATCAAGTAGGTTGTGCGAGGGAGTATTTTGGCAGGAACGTTTGTTTTGAGTTTCTAGCTTAAGGCCTTTTTATAGCATTTATTCTTCTCCCAAGCCCTCTCATACCGTCTCCAGTTTTTAAAAAATGAAGTTCCACTTCATTCATTCTTGTTTGATAATGAACTAGTCCAGAAAAAGCTTTGTAGTACTATTTTCATAGAGGAGTTTGAAAGTAGTTGTATCATTTGATACTAGTTGTATCAGATTGTACCTGATGACTGCCTCTCTGTAAAGTTCTAAATAGTGAAAAGAGCTCAGTTATTTCACTTCTTACAAGAGTCTTCATCCTTACCTCCTTAACAGAATCTTGGGTTGCTTGCTGGAAAGAGGATGTGAAATCATCCTGAGGGTAGTTTGCATGGGCACCCTCCCCGAACAGCAGCAAAACTGCAAAAGAACACAAAGGATCCCATGTCTTCCTGCAGTCCCAGCCTTTATGACACTGCACGGTGCTTTCTGCTTCAAGGGCCCTGACATTGTAAATGGGAACACTTCCCTTTGATCTAGGACAGATCTGGAAGATTAGTAAGCCACCTGTTAACTCACATTATGCATCAGGGCTTGTATGAGGAACTCTTTTGTGAAACGAAAAGGAAAGTCGTCTTTTTGCCATCCTTAATCCTATAAGATGTATTTTCATTAGCATGGGCCCAGTGGAGAAACCTGCTGTCACCCAGGAGACATTGCCGGTGCCCTTAAATGTCCTGCGGTGATAACAGCAGGGTGGAACAAAGAGGACCCAGACTCAGAGGGAAGAGGTAGACATTCCAGAGTTTTCAGTACCTGGTCAGTTCTAATAAAGCTTTAGGAAGGTGGGTAGCCAGCCACAGGACTGGCTGGCCCCGGGTCCCCATCATTATTAGTGTTTTATTGTAGGAGTATTTTAATGAAATTTCGAGTATTGAAGTGTGTAGCTAGAATTCATCCTTTTGTAAATGGATGCATGACAGCTTCAGGGATGGCTTCAGGGATCTAGCATTGCCTTGATGAATGAAATAAATTAAAACCCTGCATCACTGCTGTATCAAAAGGTGGGTTTGGGTTCATGCGTCATCTCCATTGTGACTCTGGGAAGTTTGCAGGTGTGGGTTTTGTTGCCTCCCTGGGTGTCCATTTCTTTCACTGCTGGCCTGGCTGCGCCCTCTAGAGCTGGCACGCTTTGCCTCCCACCTCCAACCTCAGGCCCCAGGACTCTGGGTGCAAATAGACCTGTGAGTGGATTGTGCTTGCAGAATTTTTAGGAAGAGGCTTAAAGGGAGGCCAGGTGGGGAGGCTGAGACAGAAGTAAATACAGAACAACCCAATGAAAAGAGAACTGGGAATGGGGTTGAAAGAAATGTGGCACAGAGCATTTGGAGATGGAATTGAAAGACAGAGGTCAAGTTAGAATATCTAGCGTCCATGGACGTGCAACATGTTCTGGGCGTGGTTCCAAGCATGTTAGCTGTATTCTTTCATCTGAGTCCACAAGAGTTCAATAAGGCAAAGTGCCCTGATGACCCTCCCCATAGCAAATGTGAGGATTGGGAAACCCAAGAGGGCAAGTAAATTTTCCATTGGGAAGTGGTCCATTCAGGATTGAACTCAAGCAGCCTGACTCCAGTTAATGTCCTTAACTGTGTAACCACACTAGGAAAAGGTGGGACAAAAATCCAACCAAAGGTGGCTAGAGCCTTCAGATCACCCCACCTGTCTCCATTGATGTTCTGCCTTATCGGCCACTTACTCCTGTTTTTGTTCTCCTCTCCATTCTATAATTAATTGTCTTTCCCTTTTAAAATCCAAAATCATTTTTATTCCTTATTTTGAGAAAATAAAGGACTTAGCTTAAAACTGCATTTCAAGGGACTTTGACAGTTTTTAAAAAAATCGGAATGCATTGTCATCTCAAGACACAAAAGGACCCTTGTTACCAGGCTTTCCCACCAGGACTGTTGCTCTTTCTTTGGTTCTTGTTTGTTTCTTCTTTCCAGAGACTGAGAACAATGAGGCTCTCCATGGTTGTTTTTGAGGTCCTTGGGAGGTCTTCAAGGAGATGAGCGTGTTGCTGTTTGGTGGAATTAGACAGCCACTGTTACCAAGCACTTCACAAAGGATGTTGGGCTTAGGAATAAAGGTTCCTACCCCAACTCCTGTGACACCCTGCACCACAAAGACTTGCTCTCTCAGGAAGGAAACAGTTGACAGTTCTGTACAGCCCCACGGAGGGTGGATTCAGGAGCATAATGTGTTTCTCAAAAATGTATTCCCAAGAAATCCACTTTGGTCAATGCCAGAGACCATCTAGTTTCCATACTCTGTGTTCTCCAGGAATATTCTGTGACAGTCTCCAGGGAGAGTTTAGGGAGGCAAAAAAAAAACAAACCCCACACCTGCAAATTTACACTTGTGTAAATTTTGTTGACATATTTGCAGAATGAAAACTTGGGACTTAACGGATTAATGTCATAGAATCAAAAAACTGAAAGCCTTTTTATCTTTTGCAAGTTCATCAATACTGACATGAAATATTTGATTTTGACAGCTACCAGAATAAGTCAGTTCTAGTTTCCCTTTTTCTAAAGTTTTGGTGATATCTGCTGTACCCTCATGGCCACTCTTGATCAGGCACATAGGAGGACTAAAGTCTGCTTGTCTCAGAGTGCTACAAAATTGCCAGTGACAACACAGTGACCACATCGAAATTCATTGCACCAGGATGTTTTTTCTTTGACCATTTAAGTCAATGAGTCCTGTGCTAGAGTTCTCAGTTGGATATCTGGCACTGTAGTTTTGTCCCCCCTCTGGGGACATTCTTCTGTTCTTTTGCATGGAAAGTCCCTAACTCAAAGCCACTCTGCTAACACAGGGCTTCAAAGATGGCTTCAGATTCCTTGCTGCCTTTGCTGTTGTCATTACTCACCTGCGGACAGGTTATGTGGTCTGTAGATTCCAGGAGAGCGATAGTAACTAAACCAGCTAGGTTTCTCTTCCACTTAATAGAATAAATGTTTACAGTATGGTTGGATCTGACCGGATGGCACACTATAAATTTTGGAACTTAATCACTTATTTGATTGTTTGTGAAGGTTTCAGCTAAGGGATTTTGCTTTCTTTCGTCGCTGAACATTTTAAAGTCCTTCAGGTCAGGAAACTTATTTTTCATGTAATGTGTTTTCCCTTCCTAAAGAAGAATATTTTCGAGCTATGCTTGAGAGGTGGTATAGGCAGCAGGTAGGGACATGGAGCTCAGAAGTCTCCTTCTTATACAGATCCTGGCTTGGCCACTTGCTAGCTGTGTGATCTTGGGCAAGTCTCAGTGTTTCAGGGCCCTATTTCCCTTTTCAGTAAAATGGGGATGACACAGGGATGTGGGAGATTTCTGAAGAATAAGCCACTCAAAGCACTGTGTTTGTTGACAGTACATATTCAGTAAATGCTAACTTATATCATATTATTTGTTGCTATGTGTAAATTTTTTTTTGTGTGTGTGGGGGCTACCAGGGATTGAACTCAGGGGCACTGGACCGCTGAGCCACATCCCCAGCCCTATTTTTTTTTTTTTTTTTAATGTGGTGCTGGGGATAGAACCCAGGGCCTTGTGCATGCAAGGCAAGCACTTTACCAACTGAGCTATATACCCCGGGCCCTACAGCCCTGTTTTGTGTTCTTTTGCTGAGGCTGGTTTTGAACTCAGACCCCTTCTGCCTCAGCCTCTCGAGCTTTGGAATTTATAGGCATGCACCACTGTGCCCAGTGCTTTATTAAATTTTTAAGAATAACTAGGACAGTGACACAGAGGGAGAGGTACAAATGATTTTTTTTTTGAGTGAAATAATGGAAGTAGGGAAACAAAATTTTATGCAAAGAATGGTTGAAAAATAGGCTATCTGGTTTATTAGAAAAGAAATATTTATGTTTTCTAGTATCTCAGGAGATATACATGCCTTTTATTAGAAAATTATTTTAAATCTCAGGAAAAAAAAACATAAAGTGGGGACATTGCATTTGCTCATAAGAGCTTATCTTTTTATTATTTTATCCGAAGTATATATAATTGAAATTCTAGGCAATGGGATTTGTACTCAAAAACACAGGATAATTAAGACATTTCGATTTACCCTTGGGGTAAATTTCTGTTATGTCATGGCTTTCTTCCAGGGAGCCTAAGTACTTTGCACACATAGCCTCAATCCTTCTCCTGGCTTGCTTTGTGAATCCCTACAGGGTGTGGTGTGTGGGCCAGTGATACTGGTGTTTCCTGGGAGCTTATGAGAAATGCAGAATCTCAAGCCCCGCCTCAGACCTCATGGATCAAAGTCTGCATTTTATCAGGATGCCTGGTGACTTGTGTACACATTAAAGTTTGAAGGACACTGCTGAAGACACCAGAGTTATCTGTTTCTCCTAGTGTTGCCACCCCAGTAGATCTGCAGCCCGAGTCTGACTGGTATAGCTTGTGTTGCTGATGTAAAGATTTAGCCTCTGACTTCATTCCCACCATGATGCAGGGCTCCCTCAGCCACCATCTGAGTGTGTTGGTCCCTGTACTCCAAGTTTCTCATTGGGCTTTTTAACTGAACTTCCCTGTGCTTTTTTGTATCTCTTTGATTTTTTTTTTAAAAAGTGTTCTGAACATAATAGTTTTTTATTTCTTAATTTTAACATGCCGTTGCAGTCTGTGATAATTTTATAGTTAAAATCCGCATGGAATCCATGAGTGTTTTATAAAGCACCACTAGTTACGAAAAAGTGGATCTTCCCGAGATGAAGCTATATGTAAAGTATGGATGGAATTTTTATGTTAATTGGGAACTGATGGAGAAGGAACTTTTATAGCTGACCAAAATACACTTCTCCATCAGTTGTATTTTGGTCAGCTATAAAAGTTCCTTCTTCAAACTTCTTGCATAGAACCAACCAATGAAAGATAAGAGAATTCTCAATTTTTCTTCACTACCGAAAAGTAAAGGGAAATTTACGGGGTAAGAGTGACATTGAGAAGTCATTCTTTAAGGGAACTACATTTTTCATAGGTATCTGGAAACATTTCCAGCTTTCAAAATGAACAGATGTCTTTCTGTCATGATTAGTAAGGTTTGGGGAATGAGTAGGTCGGACTTAGAGCTTCTGAAATGTATTTCAAAACATTTTGAATCTGCTCATAAAAGAAGATGTTTTGAAAACGCTTGACTCTTGTGTTTCTGTTACTCATAAGAATGTCTTCAAGGGGCTGTGGCTGTGGCTCAGTGGTAGTGGGCTTTCCTAGCATGCGTGAGGCACTGGGTTCGATTCTCAGCACCATATACAAATAAATAAAATAAAGGTCCATCAATAACTAAAAAAATATTAAAAAACAAAAAAGAATGCCTTCAGGGTTGAGATTGTAGCTTGATGGTTCAGCACTCGCCTGGCATGTGGGAGTCACTGGTTTGATCCTCAGCACCACATAAAAATAAACAAATAAAATAAAGGTATTGTGTCCATCTACAATTAAAAAAATATTTTAAAAAATTTTAAAAAAGAATGTCTTCAGCCATTCTAAAACTTGCAGCAATATTGTAGAAATTAAGCATGATCTGAGATCAGTGGCCCTGAATGTGTTTTACCTACCTATGTATTGTCCACTGAAGTCATTTTTACCGTTCTCTCTCTTTTTGGTTGTAACTGGATTTGCTCAGATAAGAATGTGGCGTAGTGTCATTTTTCCTCCTGAGGAAACTGGTATAATAAATGTAATTGCAGGGCTAAGAAATCCTTTCCAGCTAAAGGAACAAACCACAAAGACTGTGGTTTAAGTCTTCATAATTTTTTTTCCCTTTTTAAATCTAAACCATACATTTAGATATGGTTGTGCCCTGCAGGTATCCATTTTTAGAGTTTTCTCTGTTTATAATGTCTCTGTTCTCAATCATGGAGGAGGCCAGTACTGGAGGGAGAACCTGCGCTTTAAAACTTCTTTTTACTTTTCGTTTTGGGTTTTAACACCTTAAAAGCTTCATGCATACTTTTCACAGGACACTGGGAACATGACCGTGGAAGCTGTTTATTGACAGTTAAGTATTGACAGTTAAGTATCTAGAAACACACTAACATGTGGATGATAGGAAATAAATGATGAGAGAGAGACAGAGAGAGAGAGAGAGAGAGAGAGAGGAGAGAGAGAGAGAAAATGAATATGAATATAAATGAATGATGAATGACCGAGAAGGAAGAAGATGGGTGGTCCTGGCCACAGCGATGGCACATTTGCTAAATTCAACACTGTCCTTGCTCCTAGGAAGATTGCTCCCAGGAAGGTCTCATGGAAGGGCCTCGTATTGGATCAAAGGTTGCCTGTCACATGTAGTTGGTGACCAGGAACATCCAGAGAAAGGCTGAGGAGAACTTTATTTGTTTTCTCATTCAGTTGACTTCTATTGAGTTCCCTCCGTGTGTTAAGAACTCATACTGAATTTCAACAGGAAGCGTTTGGGGTTCAGGATGGGGTCCTGGGATATGATGCCATATCTTGTTGGCATATATCTGTTTCTGGATCTTGGCGTCTTTCCCAGCATTGGATCTCTCCAAGCAGAAAGGATTGTTAGACATTTTAGACGGATATGGTTCATTTCACCCAGGATATGGTCTTAGCTTTGGCTGTAGAGATCATGAATCCCACAGGGTCTCTATTTCTTTTTTGAAGACCAGGAGTTGACCATTAAAGAGCAGTGGCTTCTAGGTCAGATCCTTGAGGTGTTGTGTGGTTTGCTAAGGTTCAAACAGCATATGACAGATTTTAGAAAAGGCTTATTAATAAGTCTAGATCTTTCTCTGCCAGTCCAAGTTGCTGATTTGTAAGTGGCCTTATGACAGCCTTCAAAGGACATTGCTTGCTCAAGGTGAAGCCTCATCTCTCCATTACTCTGATTCTGGAAAAGAGCAGAGGGAGGGCCTTTGGTACTGTCTTCATTCTTGACTCTGAATATGTGGTAGAAAGGCAAAGTCCTTAAAAAAACCCAAAAAACCAAAAAAACACTATTGTCTAATTTGTCATATGCTTCTGTAAGGACTGAAAGTAACACTGATTAAGTGAAAAAAATGTTGAGACATGGGAATTGGTTTTTGACACTGATGAATTAGGGCACATTAGGCCGCCTTTCAGGACACTGCTGATAACCTTAACAGTATGCAAGAGACTGTTCAGGAGAAAATTATTAAGGGTGTTGGAATGTACTGTGCATGCCTGAGAGGAAGTGTTTGACCCAAGACAAATTAATTGTCGTGAATTGTTGAATGAGTCTCTTACTAACTCCTTCCCTTGATAGTTAGCATTCATTAGAAATTAGACAAATTTATGAATAGCTTATTGTTCTTTTTTTTAATTTTTTATTGTTGGCTGTTCAAAACATTACATAGTTATTGATATATCATATTTCACACTTTGATTCAAGTGGGTTATGAGCTCCCATTTTTACCCCATATACAGATTGCAGAATTACGTCAGTTACACATCCATTGATTTACATATTGCCATACTAGTGTCTGTTGTGTTCTGCTGCCTTTCCTATCCTCTACTACCCCCCCTCCCCTCCCCTCCCCTCCCCTCTTCTCTCTCTGCCCCCTCTACTGACATTCATTTGTCCCCCTTGTATTATTTTTCCCTTTCCCCTCACTTCCTCTTGTATGTACTTTTGTATAACTCTGAGGGTCTCCTTCCATTTCCATGCAATTTCCCTTCTCTCTCCCTTTCCCTCCCACCTCTCATCCCTGTTTAATATTAATCTTCTTCTCATGCTCTTCGACCCTACTCTGTTCTTAGTTACTCTCCTTATATCAAAGAAGACATTTGGCATTTGTTTTTTAGGGATTGGCTAGCTTCACTTAGCATAATCTGCTCTAATGCCATCCATTTCCCTGTAAATTCTATGATTTTGTCATTTTTTAATGCAGAGTAATACTCCATTGTGTATAAATGCCACATTTTTTTTATCCATTCATCCATTGAAGGGCATCTAGGTTGGTTCCACAGTCTTGCTATTGTGAATTGTGCTGCTATGAACATCGATGTAGCAGTGTCCCTGTAGCATGCTCTTTTTAGGTCTTTAGGGAATAGACCGAGAAGGGGAATAGCTGGGTCAAATGGTGGCTCCATTCCCAGCTTTCCAAGAAATCTCCATACTGCTTTCCAAATTGGCTGCACCAATTTGCAGTCCCACCAATAGCTTATTGTTCTTATTGCTGTTTTATAATAAACTTTTGAGGATGCACTTCTTTAAATGCCTTTGGTTTTACTGGTGAGAATTTGAATCAAATCAACTTTAAAACCTTACAGGTGATATAGACTTGATATTATCACCTTAGAAAGGGTTTAATAAAGGGTTTGAGGAGCTATGAAAAACAGTGAAATATATATGTCACTTGCATTATTATACATGTTGTATGAGAAGTAATCTCTGCTTCCTCCTCTCAGTTGCTGATATTAGTCTCAGGGTTTCCATTTCATCTTGGTTCCACAGACCAGTTAAGGGATGGCAGGGCTGTGACCACTACCAATATGGGGATATTTAAATATAGTTTAATGTGAGAAAGTGAGAGGAATGTGCACACTCTAGGCTGCATTTCTCCATGATGGTAACTCCAGCCATGGTAGAACTGTACATGCCGAGTTATTTGATCTTTCCCGACTGACTTATCTTGGAGCCATGGATGTTTACAACATGCTGTGCACTAAAGCGTAAAAACCAGGACCGTGCAGTTTTGCTACCATCTGAAGTCATAAAATATATTTTATTTACATAGTAATTCTGGGATGGCTTGTAATATAAAACCCCTACAAATCTGAGATACTGAAAGTGGTAGTAATTTTCAGAGATAAATAAGTTACCTATTAGCCTGATTAGATGTTGCTGCTAGTTCCATGATAAATAACACATGACTTTCCTTGTTCACTCTTTTTATAAAGTTTCCTTATAGATTTTTTGTTTTAAGAATGTAAAGTTGTGCTTACATTCTTTTGACATATTTAAAGTCTTAGCAGTATTTTCCTTTCCCCCCACTCAAAGTTTTTTTTTTTTTTTTTTTTTTTTGGGGTGGTGGGTGGGTACCAGGGATTGAACTCAGGGACACTTGACCACTGAGCCACATCCTCAGCCCTCTTTTGTCTTTTATTTAGAGACAGGGTCTCACTGAGTTGCTTAGCACCTTGCTGAGGCTGGCTTTGAACTTGCGATCCTCCTGCCTCAGCTTCCCGTGCTGCTGGGATTACAAGGATGTGCACTGAGGCTGACCTCCCGGCTTTTCTTATAAAAAATTTAAAATGTAGATGAATTGAAAGCACAGCATATGGGCACATCTGATCACTAGACTCAGTAACTGTTAATATTGTACAGCATTTTCTTTGTCTGTTTGCGTATGTGTGCATATTATTTGAGGTGAATTGGGATAAGCAGATATTATGATGCTTACTCCCAGATACTTGAACACTTATTAAAATAAGGGCAGTCTCTTACTTAACTGCAAGGACATTTCAAAATACAAAAATTAACAATAATTTCTTCATGACTCCTGGTATTCAGTCCATATTCAGATTTCCTCCAGTTGTCTCCAAAATGTCATTGATGATTAATTGTTTCCCTGAACTGAGGTTCTATATTGCAATACACATTTTGGCCCTAAAATCTTCATATTCAAGAGTCTGGAATACTTCTGTCCCATTTCTTATGTGACATTGACTTGTTCTCAAAAATATTTTATTAGTTATTAATGGACCTTTATTTATTTAGTTGTTTATATGTGTTGCTGAGAATCAAACCCAGTGCCTCACACATGGTAGGCAAGTGCTCTGCCACTGAGCCACAACCCCAGCACGACCTTGACTTTTTATTTAAAGAGACCAGACCATTTGACTCAGAGAAAGGCCCACTTTGAGAATACTTCCTCTTCTTCTTCTTTTTTTTTTTCTAATGCTAGGGAATTTGTTAAAATGTGTTTTTTTAATATATACATGACAGTAAAGTGTATTTTGACATATTATACACACATTCTAATTCTAATTAGGATCCCATTCTTGTGGTTGTATGTGATGTGGAGTTTCACTGGTCATTTATTTACATAAGAACCTAGGAAAGTTATGTCTGACTCATTCTACAGTCTTTCTTATTCCATCTCTGCCTTCCCTTCATTCTCCTTTGTCTTAATCCGATGAACTTCGATTCCCTGCCCCCTGCGCTTATTGTGTGTAGCATCCATATATCAGAGAGAATTTGGTTGTTTGAGATTGGCTTATTTCACTTAGTTTGATACTTTCCAGTTTCCCCCACTTACCAGCAAATGCCATGATTTCATTCCTTTTTATGTTTGAGTAATATTCCATTGTGCATACATTTTTTAACTCATTCATCACTTTTTTAAAAAAACCATTCATCTATTAAAGGGCATCTAGGTTGGTTCCATAGCTTGGCTATTGTAAATTAAGCTGCTATAAACATTGATGTGGCTGTGTCACTATAGTATGCTGATTTTAAGTCCTCTGGGTATACGCTGAAGACTGTGATAACTGGGTCAAATGTTGGTTTCATTCCAAATTTTCTGAGGAACCTCCATACTGCTTTCTATAGTGGTTACACCAATTTGCAGTTCCACCAGCAATGTTTCCCCAACATTGAAGGTACTTTGTGTGTGTGTGTGTTGCTGGGAATTGAACCCAGGGCCTTGTGCATGCAAGGCAAGCACTCTACCAACTGAGTATATGAATCTCCAGCCCTTGACTTTTGAATGATTGTTTCCCATTCAGTTTTCTCTCAACCCTGTATTTCTTATAAAGAAATTAGAGCCAGAAATTAGACGAAGAGTTCAGAGGCTATTATTTCTTTTAATCTTTTATTTTGTGGGGAGATGAGGTGGAGGAATTAAGAAAAACCTCAACATTGTCTTTGCAAGAGTGATTTTTGTTAAAATTCAGGCCTCTGTAATATTGAGAAAAGTGGAGAAGGATGCTCACTTTATTGGAAGATGATACTTGTATGCTTCTGATTGGGGCCTCTTCCTTATTTTAAAAGACCTAACCTGGAAGTAGACAGATTGCATCCTCTCTCCCGCCCCTTCCTGTCTCTTCTTTGGCCTTCCATGGTCATGAGTATGTACCACCAGCAGGGCATTTCCATATGCTGTAGCAACTCTATTGTATATGTTTCCTTGTTGCCCATCAGCTTGTGAGCTACGATATCAAGGATGATGTTACTTTGTCCATAATTTTTTGAAGCTCAACAGAATTCAGTGTCATCCCAGGCTCATTTATTTCCATTTAACACTTTGTTCTTAAATTGGGTGGTGGAATGAATTTTCTGGGTGCACCACTGAATTGCCTCTGTTGGTAGGCAGTTTGTCTTCTCAAACGCTGGATGGATTTGCTTTCTGTCTTGTCTCTAGGTTTAGTTACTTTCCCACAGTTCTAGTCCCCAGGTGAAGTGAGAAGACAGGCCTGACATTAGCAGATGCCCTTTTATTTTATTTTCCAACTCTCCTTTTGGAAGTTGAGGTGTGTCTTCTCTGAACTTAATTTCCTCTTGCCTTGGGCATGTTTTTATTTGTCTTTTTGTTTCTTTCTCGTTTGTGCTCTGCCAGCTGTACACCCCTGCAAACACGTGGTCTCTGTTTCACTTTCACAGAGCTCGTTATTATAGTCAGACAAAGTCCCTTCCTTCATCGACATTCTGGTTTGCTCTATGGCCTTAAAACGTTGAGCGAGTGTCCCTTTTCTGTTGCCCTGCAACTTAGCCTAAACTTTGCTATAAATGGCGAAGTTACTGAATTGTCTTGGCTCTATGCCAAATGCTGGGAATAATTTTAGAGTCGAAAAACACAGCTTTCCTATGAAAATATTTATTCTAGGGGCCTTTGATAGGCACGTCTGTGCCTTAGTCATTTTCGTAATGAATTAGTTCCTCTCTTCAGTGGTGAGGGTGAACCTTTGTTAACATCTAATTTGTTGGAATGAAAATAGTTCCAGGAGGACTTCATCACGACGGCCTTAGGGGAATTAATGCCACGGACACTTGAGTCAGATTTGAGGGGAAAATATTATTTCATATGTGCACTTGATGAAATAGGAAAGGCCGCTTTCAGCATGCACTTGAAGGTATCACTTATTCAGCAGTGCTCCGGATGAGCCCCCTGCCTCCTACATGCAGTGAAGACAAAAGTCATGATTTTGGAGAGCTCTCAGTCTGACGGACCTCCTTAGAGTTCTTAAACCTGGAAGCAGCCCCAGAGTGTCACCAGATCTTTGGGCAAGTAAGATATCATTCTCCCCCCACCCCCCAGCTCATAGGCAACAATTTTCAGAAGACGACATCCCCCCAAATGTAATGCCTATGACAGTGTCCCCATGAGATATGCCACTGGGTCTTTCCGTGCTTTTTGGTTTCTGGATTTCCCCTCTCCAACGGTGATAGGCAAGGATGGGGGAGGAAAAAACCTCACATTTATTGAGCACTTACTCTGTACCAAAAACCGTGCTGAGTGCTTTACTGGGATATTGGGTGTTCTCTACTGGTTTCCTGTGGAATCACACACATCTGGATAATTTTTTTAATTCCTCTTAATTTCTCATTTGTACAATGAAATTAGATTGATAATGGTTGTTAAGCCCTTAGTATGTATGCTACAAATGATACTTCGCATCACCCCCAGCATTTACATTTTTGCTGTTGTATCATTCCCAACCACTCACTTGATCAGTCACCCTCTTCCCAATATCTGTTACTTTGATTCAGAAATCCTGTCTTAATTACCAACTGTTGTTGGGCTAAAAACCTAAACTCCTTGGTTTGCCATGGGGTCTGGCCCTTTCTGATCTGGCCCAGCCCTACCTTTCTAGACTAATCTCTTCCTTTGTGCTTGGCATAGAGAATGTGGACCATGCTTTTGAGTTTATGGCTTCCCTAAAACTCCCTTGCCACCTGTACTCCTCTGTTCCTCCCTGTCTCCAGTTTCCATCTGTTCAGATCCTCTGTACCTTTGGGACATGGGTCTCAGCCTGTGCTTTGATGTAGCCTTCCCCATTTTCCTCCAAACTAGAAGTAATGTCCCTTTTGGATTGCTAACCTTGTATTTATAGCTCTTTTAAAACCCTAAGGAAGTTTAGGCTTCAAGTCATCCAAACATTGAACTGTGTCCAGTACTTCCTTGTGTTCAGTATATAAGCTTGGCATAGTACTGTCAATCATTTTTCAAGGAGACCTGAAGCAAGCAAGCAAGCAAAATTATTTTTCCTTAATTTTTTTTTTTTTTTGTCCTTCAGTCTCTAAGTGGGTTAGAAAATGTGGCTCATGGGGACATGATGCCATTCTTTACACATATCTAGGAATCCTAGTACTTGCTAGCTGACTATGTCATGCTGGAAAACACAGAATTGGAACCAAAAAAACTTTTGCAGAGAATTACTGGATTCTAGGACCGAGAGAGCCAAAGTGACATCGGTGAAACATCACTGTGGTCTGAATAAATTGCAATTGCAATCTCAAGTAAGTGAGGTGATGTTTTCAGTTAAGTTTGCACCTTGGATGAATTAGAGTGGCTGCCCAGCACAGCAGCACCTGTCCTGCCGCTGGCCTGCAGCACTGCCCGGGTGAGTGCTATATTCCATGCATTATGAGGAGGCTCCCAATCTAATCAGCTTCTCCTACCTTGATGAATTTTAAACTCACCCAGATCAGATTGCATATTTGTTTGTTGGGGCAGTTGTGACTTAAGTTATCTCCAAATGATGATATAGAAAAAACTTCAGATGTTTTTCTTTCAAATATTTTAAAATCATATATCATTGTCCACATAAAGCTAATTTTAATTTGAAATAGCTAAACATAAAGGCATCGCTATGGATTCAGTACTATAACTTTTCAATGATAAAGGAGTTGGGATGGGATGGTCTTGTAAGTAATAATAGCAAAAACAATGGCAAACCCTCAGATAGCATTTACTATGGGACCAGAACAGTTTTTTAAGTGCTCTGCATATTGAGTTGACCCATTTAGTTCTTACAACAACTCTGTGAAGTAATGACTACTATTATTTCACTGATGAAGCACACAGTTAGGTTAAGTAACTTGCCCAAGATCACACAGCAGAGTTGGGATTTAAACCCAGGCAGTCTGACTTCAGAAAACAAGTCAAGGTATTGTTTTAATTCAGAAAAAAATAAGTGAGAAAGTGCATGCTTAATCACTAAGTAAAATAAACACATACTGTAGTAAAGGTCCAAACCAATGGTAAATTGTTCTAAATATTTCTTTGCTGATAACGTTTTTAAGAAAGTCACTACAGGACAGGTGTGGAATCTTTGTTTTCTGAGGAGTACCACTGACCCAAAGAAAATTCCAGCAAAGAGATTCTTTAAAAAGGAAAAAAAAAAAAGGAATTTTTAATCTCCCCGGAGGGACAAAGGCTCTCACTTCTAGTTATGATTGACTGCACAGACCATGCTTCCTCCTGGTGTAGAGGATGCTCAGGCCACAAACTAGGTGCTAGTTCCTGGTTTGATGGGGGGGCTAAGTGACCTCCAGCTGCCGTGTTACAGAATTTAATATTCCAGGTTTCTGCAGGAGACTGGGCTAAATCCATCTGTAGGACTTCATAAGTGACCACTTTATTTAGCTTCTGTGAATGAGATCACCTGGCTGCAAAACATGAAAAAGAAAATTGCCCCTGCTTTCAAGTGCACATTTACTGCCTTCCAAAGAGAAAACGAACCTGTGAGTGTGAATGCTGTCATAAGGTCCAGTAACAACAGCATCCTGTAGAAAACCCTGGTGGACTCTAGGCTATGCTAACACAGACTAGTCTGTCACTCCGAGGAAAGTTCCACAGTAGATTTCATCTAAGCCACATTCACCAGTGTCACCACGCTAACTTCCTCTACCTTTTCAGGCCCCGGGTTTTCTGTGACTTTATTCTGGGTTTTCAGTCTTTAATTACCATCTTCATGGTGATCATTTCTAGGTTTTCTTTCTGTCCTGGTCACTTCAGGTTTAATTTTGTACCCCTTCTTGGGCATTTATAGTTCTGTTTTCCCATCTCCCAGACACCAGCCAGGACTGTCTTGCCCTGTGGCCGACTTGAATGAGTTTAACAACTGGTCAGGCATTTTCTGTCCCTGGGGAACTAAAGGATGCCTAGGCCTGGTGCCAGCCATCCGAAGAAACAGGAGCTTCCCTGATGGTGTGAGTGACAGATTGCCAGAGCCATGTAACACTCTCACTTCCTCACCACCAATGTGGCCCACCTGCTTTGCAGCGCCCGCCCCACTCAGGGTAGGGAAGCAACGGGGGGACAGTTGTAAGTCCTTGTTGACATGTTCCTTTCGGGCGTGTGATGGATATAAAGTAACTGTGTAGCTCTTCCTAGGTTTATTACTGACATCTGTTCCCACTGAGCACATCCAGCAGGGACTGAGGCCACATCTGCACATTCAACTTCCACCTACCTTTTTGTTTTTAAGTGTAATTTTAGACTTGGTTTGTTTTTCATTGTGAACTCAGAAGAGAAGATGGTTCTAGCTATGACTCAGTCAGTTCCCATGTCATAATTCCACATTTCTGGAGTGTTTGCACCTGACAGGAACAGGCTCAAGGAAACAAAAGGTCCAGGGAAGGCCGGAGGCACATGCCAGTTGGCTCAGATACCCAATGTTGCTGGCAACTGGCACAGAATAAAATCAGCACCATACAATGCAAAGCACGGCCCCCAGGTTTTTCTCTTGACTATTTTGTGTAGGAAAGGGATGTTGAAATTGGGAAAGTAATTAAGAATGGCAAATGTAGGGGCTGGGGTTGAGGCTCAGTGGTAGAGCCCTTGCCTGGCATATGTGAGGCACTGGGTTCGATCCTCAGCATTGTATATAAAATAAATGAATGAAATAAAGTTCCATCAACAACTAAAATATATATATATATACACACACACACACACACACACACACACACACATATAAAAGAATGGCAAATATATTTTAAGATTAAACATAGTAATTGTCATCTTAATGAAAGCTGGAAACCTTTTAAAGAAAACTTGTAAAAAGAGGCTAAAAAAAAAAGTAACCAGTTTTGAGACTTGCAAAAAGCAGAAGTTTTCAAGAGCACTGCCTCCTGTTTTAGCACCACAAGAAAGGGGAAGGAGCTGAGGATTGGATGGTTTTGGTGGGGGAGGAAGGTGACACGCAGCAAAATGGTTCCTTCCCAGGGAACGCCTCTTGAGTGCTTACAAAAGAGTGTTGGGCTGTCAAGTTCTGAACTTTCATGTGTGCTGCAGACACCCTGGGGTCCCAAGGAACTCCCCACGTACAAGGTCTCATGGCTCATTCTGTACCTCAAGAAAGTCGTACAATTTAATGCTGATAGTTACTGTAAATCAAAGTGGCCTTACTTCTCCAGGGAGGTAAACAAGCATTGGTTATTTTGCAGGGATCCTGTTTTGAGTCCGTCATCTATTTCAATTTTTATGACGCAGGACACTTGGTGTTGTCATGAATAGCAAATTGGAAAAGATTGGTCTTTTTTTTTTTTAATCAATGAATTTTATTTTAAGTATATATATGGAACTGAAATGAAGATCTTGGAACAGAGGTCTCTTTGTTAGGATGTGAAAGAATGTCAGTGACTTCTCCCTGGAAGTTAACATTCAGATGAGATGTTGAAGGCGTGAATAGACAAAGGGAGTGATTTTGAGGAAGCATCTTCTGGAAGCTGTGGGAAATCCTGTCATGGGTAGAGGAACAGTTTGCAACCAGATCAAAGCCATGCAAATGCTGTGCAGTTGCTACTGGTAGTCAGCATGCGGGGTCCCTAAGCAGTTGACCATTTGCTCAGCAGTACACTTGCTGAATTTGGGGAGTAGAGGGAACAGTTCACCACCCCCAGGAGACAGTGACTGGTGCACAGTATGTGCAGCTCAGGGAACTTCAGTTGTCAGATGATCTTTGGAAAGGGTCATTGCTGGTGGGTTTGAATAGGTTTCGTGTTTATTACCGTACCTTTTGGACTTGGAAGGTTCCAAATCAGCTAGGATGGTCGATCCTCATTATTTGAGGATTCTGTGTTTGTGAATTTGCCAATCTTAATCCCCAAATCAGTACCGGAGGTGCTTCTACGTTGGTGGACATATATGGAGCAACAAGGTTGAGTAGTTCAGGGATCACATACCAGGCTGAGGGGGAACAAGGTGATACTCTGTCTTGTTTGTTTCTCTGTGAATCTGTCCTTGCTCCAGTCCATTTAGCATAGTGGAATTTTGCATTTTTTGTGCCTTTTGTTGATGATAGCAGGGTTTGAAATGGCCCCAACCATAGGATACATCTACTGTCCAGTGCGCCTAAGGTAAAGATGTTGTGTTGGGAAGCTTTAAGAACGAGATACCGCTGTTCCCCAGGTCCAGTGCTTATGAACCAACAGCATCTCCAAAAAGGTAATTTAAATACAGAAACATACATAAGACAAGGTTGTGTTCATCAGTTGTTGCAGATATGACCATGGAATTATTAGGAGCCTAACCCTGAATTTCTCCTGGGAGCAGCTAATGCAGTGTTGGAGGCAACTGTATAGAGTAGAATTTCCTTCCAGAGCAGCGAGGCCTACTGTATGCTGAAACTCCTCTGCTTCAGTCATACTTGGTTCCTCCAGAATCTGTAAGTGTAATCAGGTCATAAAAGTTCTCAAAAGCCATTTTATAACTGGCATATCACCACAAATGTGGATATGTGTTGGTGTGCTCCTCCAGAACCATAAATAAAGTAGAATAATTTGAACTCCTCAGTTTGAGGCATTTTCAGAGTAGATCAATATATGGGGTATTCTTTCCTACAGAAGTTCCAGAAACACTGCTATTTATTTACATGCAAAAAAATGCTCTCTTTTGAGCAGTTGTGAGCCTGTTTCCTTGGCCCTCCTGCAGCGCGGGTGCCCCAGTTCAGTGTACAATCAGTATAAAAATAGGCAACACAGGAACCTGCCTGTCTGGGGGAAGGAGACCTTTGGTTGCAGATTTACAGAAGTGTTTCTGTTCAATATTCTGCAGATTCAAGAAAAAAATCCATTTTCATGATAAGATTTTTTAATTTTTTGTTTTTATTTTTTGGTACTGGGGATTGAACCCACTCAGGATGAAATTTCTTTAAAAAAAATCTTAATTTTTTTAAAATTCAAGGTAAAAAGTTGCTTGCCTTTCTTTACTCCCTGTAACTTTTGCTTTTAGAGTTTTACCACTTAAAAAAAAGAAAAAAGAAACAAAAGCCCTGTGTTGTGTTTTAAGGAAATGGTTTTGTGAGGCTCTTTGGTTAGACAATGAATTTGAGTCAGAACTTCCGGGATGGGCTTTGTGCAGGGGAAATGAGGGGCGCTGCAGGGCCTGGGGTTCAGTTTCCACGGCTGAACACTCAGAAGGGTTGCTCTCTGCTTCCAGAACCAGGGGTGACACTCCGAGGGGCATAAAACCTCAGCATTGAACACTGATATATGTATGTCTCTATATAATCGCGGTAAAATATGCACGAGACTTACCGTCTTGACTATTTTAAGAGTGTAGTTCAATAGTGTTAAGTATAGTCACATTGTTGTGCATTCAGTCCCAGAACTCTTTTTATCTTGCAAAACTGAAATTCGGTTCTCATTAAACAGTGACTCTTCCCGCCTTGATCCCTCACAGCCACCATCTACTTTCTTACAAGTACTGCACTCCAACTAATGCACCACTGGAACTCCACCATCTGCTTTCCATTGCTGTGAATTTGACTTTCTGACCAAAGAGGACCCATGTGGTATTTGTGTCTTTGAGTCTGGATTATTTAATTTAGCATAGTACCTTAAAGGCTCATCCATCTTGAAGCATAAGTCAGAATCCCCCCCTCCCCTGCTCTGTGTGTGTGTGTGTGTGTGTGTGTGTGTATGTATGTGAGAGACTGGGGATTGAACCCAGGTGTGTTCTACCATGAAGTGACATCCCTAGTCCTTTTTGAGACAGGGTCACACTAGGTTTCCCAGACTGGCTTCAGACTTGTGATCCTCCTGTCTCAGCCTTCAGAGTAGGGGTGACAGATGATTGCCTCCCTTTTAAATGCTAATAATAACCCCTTTTATGTACATACCACATTTTGTTTATTTTTTTCTTCTGTTGATGGACACTTGAACTGCTTCCCCTTTTGACTATTGTGAATAATGCTACTGTGAATGTGGGTATGCCAATATCTTTTTGAGACCTTGATTTCAGAGTTGTGTTATAGGGTATGTATAAGGAGTTGCTGGATCATATGGTAATTCCATTTATAATATTTTAGGAACTGTCATACTGTTTTGCACAGCAGCTTCAAGATTTTATAATCCTGAACTGGGGTATATATAATAATTATAATCCTCAGTTGGTAGAGTGCTTGCTTTGCATGCACAAGGCCCTGTGTTCAATCCCCAGCACCAAAATAAATAAATCAATAGAAATAAAATAAAAATTATAATCCCACCAACAGGATACAAGATTTTTTATTGTTGTTGTTAGTTGTCTGATATTCCTAACTAAATAACATTGTTGAATAACTATTACAATGTCCTAACAAGAAATTTTGACCATCTGTGGATGATAGTTTCACTTCAGGATTATTTTATATTCTGTTTCTAGCCCCTCAGTCACATAGGTTAAACACATTAGACAGAACCAGTTTGCCTTACATGACCTTAGAACTGTGGCAGTCACTAGATGCTCAGTTAGCTTTTGTCAAATGAAGGAGTGACCATGAAGATAGTTAATGTTATTTGTTAGGGAGACACATAATGAAATTGGAGAAGATGTAAGGTAAATGTTTTAGTCCTGCTTTTTGTTATCTCTGTAGCCACTTAAAAATATTTGTTTTTCATATCCAAAAAGTAAACATTTAGAAGATTAAAAAGATAATTTGGGTAAATATGTTACTGTTTTAAAAGAAAAAAAAAATCCTATTCTTTCCCCACACTAAGACTGTGCTTGTGTGACATTGTTTCTCTGGTGTTTGAGGTCCCCCCCCCCCCCCCATACACTTCATGTCTAATGGCCAGGTTTTGAAACACAGTAACACTTTTGTTTTAGTAATGTCTTTATTTGGGAACACAGTGTCTTTTCTTTCAAAACCTGAGGTTATTATTATTTTTGATGTGCATCTTCCAGACACCTGTGTTTGAAATCTGTTAGGTGTTTTGCAGTATTTTTTTTTTTTCAGATACTTGTATTACTTCAAACTGAGAGTAACAGCGTTGAGGTCAAGATTGTAAATCCTGTGATCAGTCCTTGGATCTTGATCCTTATTGCTCTTTTCTAAAATGCTGGCCACTGAATCAGTTTCATGACCCATAAGTCATGCAGTTGTTGTGCATTTTAACAAATACTGAGTATTGGCATCGCAGAACTTTGTTGTTTATAGGACCGGTTGCATTTAGGGGAGGAGGGGTGGGTAGAGTAGCACGCCTCCCTGTGTGGGTACCAGTGCTTGGGATATTAGGGACATAAGCTAGGCTTGCCTCTGCATACGCAACTACTGAGCCCGAGTTTTGTATTGTTTTTTCTCTCTCTGCTTCTTTTTGGTACCAGGGCTTGAACCCAGCAGTGCTTGACCACTAAGCCACATCCCCAGCTCTTTTTTTTTTTTTTTGTATTTATTTAGACACAGGGTCTCGCTGAGTTGCTTAGGGCCTGGCTAAGTTGCTGAAGTTGACTTTGAACTCTCAATCCTCCTGCCTCAGTCTCCTGAGCCACTGGGGTTACAAGTGTGCACCACCATACCCAGCTATTTTCTCTTTTATTAGTAAGAGTCTGTTTGACAAACCTAAGAGTTAATAGTTGGTGCATTGTAGGTCTCCAACCTGAGTGGTTTTATGTCTACATCTTCTATCTTGCAACACTATCACATAATCAGAGATTATGAGTCCTGCTGTGGTTTTATGGTGACTATCCTGCATGTGAGTCTGAAAGATCAAAATCTGAATAAGCCATTTAACCTCTCTAAGCCTCAGAGGTGTCAAGAAGATTAACTATAACTATGTAGAGCTGACTGTGAGCAATTTTGAGTTCAGATTGAGTAGAAAGCCTAGATTTCTGGGCATGGGAAGGCCTTTGGAGATGATCTAGCTCCATTGTATAACCAAGGGCTGGGGCAACTTAAGTGAGTTCCCTTGGATACTTCCCATCTCTTTATTACATCTATTACAGTGTCACGACTACTACGCAGACACCTATGCCATTTAATCTGAGATGGGTGTTCACTCAGAGGAGGAGTGTAGCTTTTGGGCTAATCTGCAGGGGATCTGTGTTGCTCCATGTGTACCCTTAGACAAGCTCCTTAACTCCTTTCAGACATCGTCTTCCCATAGCAGGTAGAAATAAGGATGGTGTTTAGCTGAGAGGTTTGGTGAGCATTAAATGAGATGCTACATTGATGTAAATGACTGGCACCTGGAAAATATTCAGCACTTTACTGCTTCTGAATGAAAGGGTGTTGATAGCATAAGACAAAAGGAGAGGTTGATGTAGAATTATAGCCTTGATTCTTTTTGCCATCAACCTCTTCTCTGAACCCCAGGCTGACATTGTGCATGATCAGAGAGTTATTAATAGCCCTTGCTCAGCACTTATTCAATCAAGCAGTCAATCAATTTAAATACATTTGTTTCTTGATAAATAAAGGGCTATACTTTCATAATGGAATATCTGCATTCTGTCACTGTCTCTCTTCATTTTATACCTCTTGCAGTTTCT
The DNA here is from genome assembly GCF_021218885.2 of Marmota monax. Classification (NCBI taxonomy): domain Eukaryota; kingdom Metazoa; phylum Chordata; class Mammalia; order Rodentia; family Sciuridae; genus Marmota; species Marmota monax. The sequence continues at coordinate 20,202,246 of NW_026693082.1, read as the reverse complement.
GTGATCTGGGAAGCAGAAAATTCATTATGTGCATGGAACAGATACGGACAGTCTCCAGATGACTTCTTTTTGGCATGGCCCTGTGTTTGAAGCCCGGGTGTGTCTGATCACTAGGGATAACAAAGCCACACTGTGGATCTTAGGTACTGGGAACCCGTCCAGTTTCCTCCTCCTGACCCTGACTCAAGTCTTCCCTGAAATCTTGTATGAGCCCCACTCCCGTTCTCTATCAGCAGCCCTCTTACACAACACAACTGAGTTTCCAGAGTCTATGTTTCCATAGCCAGTGTCGCAGAGGTGTTCTAGGTACCCAGAAAGGAATTCAGGGAGGACGCATATGTATCCCTAAGGCAAGTGATTAAGAGGAAAGTAGTGGAGCCCACACTGAAAGCCATCAGTGAATCTTAAAATGTCATTTACCAACTGGGTGCAGTGGCCCACACCTGTAATTCCAGCTACTTGGGAGGCTGAGGCAGAAGGATTGCAAGTTGGAGGCCAGCCTGGGCAACTCAGTGAGACCGTCTCAAAATAAAGCATTAAAAAAAAAGGGTCTGGGGATCATAGCTCAGTGGTGGAATGCTCTTGGGTTCAATCCTCAGTAAAATACACACACAGAAATTAAAAAAGAAAAAGAAAAAGAGGATATCTAGTATAGACAGCTGAGTCAATTGTATTAGAAAACTGTAAGCACTTAGTAAAGTTTTGAATGTACTGTTTAAAAATGTTTCTTAATGTCCCTTCACCATAATTCTATGCTTTAATATTCAAAGTACTATGGAAAGAGGTTATGTTCTACAGACCCACAGTGCCTTTTTGAGCTTGTGTATTTCTGATGATGGTCAACCCTTTAATTCATTGGCACACAACTTTTTGTTATTGTTTTAAAATCATTTGTCCTTGTTCTTGTTGAATGTTGAATTTTTCTTTTAATTAATTGGCTCTTTGATCTCTGTCCACCTGCCAGTTGATTTGTGGACCAGAATTTGTCTTTTTGTATGATAGAACACCTTGGAAGAATATTGAAAAATTAGGAGGCTAATGTTGCCAGATTTAGCAAATAAAAACATAAGACATCCAGTTAAATTGGAATTTCACATAAATAGTGATTTTCTAATAAATATGATCTATGCAATAGTTGGGATGTACTTTTACTACAAAAATGACAGGTGTTCCTTCACTTATAAGGGGATCGCCTCTGGATAAATCCATCATAAATAAAAAATATTGTTGAAAATATTCTTAAGTCCAAACTACATTTGATAAACTGAACTCATCATCGCTTAGCCTAGCCTCCCTCGAACACTCTCAGAACACTTGCATTAGCCTGCAGTTGGTCCAGATCATCGAACACAAAGCCTGTTTTGTAATAGAGCAGTGAAGGCCTCTCCTATCACTTACTGCATACTGAAAAGCAGCGGGTTTGTATGGTGCGCTTCCCCCTCATGGTAAAGGGAAAAATTCACATCAAGCCATCTTTAGGTCATGGGACCATCTGTTCTTTATCTGAAATTCAGATCTAATTGGGCCTCTTGTATTTTCTGGCAACCCCAACTCGGGTGGGGTGGGGTGGCAGGGAGGGCCCTGGGTGTGACCAAAGGAGAGGTGTCAGAGAGTCAGGGGGTTCTTGTGTCAGGGCAGCACTGTTCCCTGGGTCTCCAGCCCTGTGCCTCCTCCCTGTGACACAGAATAGGGTGCTGGTGATGTCTGGAGGCGAGGGGATAGCTTAATTCTAAAGGAACACAGAGGGCCAGGCTCTCAGAAAAGCTTGCTCAATTATGATATTTTAATTTCCAATTGTTTGCCCTTTCCTCCAATGATACTGCATAAGCATGGTATTGTATCTGGAGTAGAACTTAGATCTTGCTGGTCCTGTTCTGCTCTCAGCCTCTGACTTCCTCTGAGGCTTACCCATTCATCTCTTTTTTCATTATCTAAGCAATGAGGAAAAATGAAAAAATTTGATAGGATTTTGTGAAGTGCTTTCAACCGGGCAGCTTAGAGCATAAGTCATTTGGTTGTTTCTCTTATCACAGCCCCATCTCCAACATTTTCTATCTTTATTCTGAGGAACCAGCCTCTACTGATGGTTATTAAATTAGCATCTCAGAAACTCTTTGTCCTCATGCTTTGACGAGATAAAAAAGAGCATCACTGAAATCTTTTGTTTTTTTAAGCCACATTCAGTGATTGAAGTCTCAGGAGCAAAAACGGAGATGAATGAGAAAAATGTTGGGCGGAGTGACAGTTGTCCAGCTGAAAGCGCTTTATGAAATCCTGTCAGTTAAGTCATGGTGCTGTTTCCTCAAGAAGTGGACCCTGTTTGGAGAAATGATTCCAGGAGGAGGCATCTGCTTTCTTAGCTTGCAGCAACAACACTGAAAAGTCTATTGAAATAATCCCCACCTTTCCCTTCCAAATCACAACTGTTCTGAGCTTCAGCATGTTTTCTCTAAGGAAAGCTGGATTGACACGAAGTCACACATGTCTGGAATTATCTCCAAGCCCTTTATAAACAGACCAAAACTTGGAAAGGGCGCACCTTAGGTTATTGAGTGTTTTCCTGGGCTGGGCTCCAAGGCTTCCTGACTCTTGAACAATAATGTGTTCTTTCCATGATACTTTATGTATTTATTTTACAGAAGCCTGTGCCTTTTATCCTTTCTTATCCACTTTGAAAACAGACTTGGGTCCTGCAGGATCAGAGGTTCAAAACTTGTGGAGTATTTTCTATTTAGAGTCTCCACAGTGTATATGTTTTGAGAATAAGGGGACTTCTCATTTCTCCCCCACCCCTCCCCCTACATCTCCCCTTCTTCTCCCTCCTTCTTCTCCTTTTTATTTTTATTTTTTTAAAATAATCATAAACTTGTGTTTTGTGGTCATGTGCCTGTGAATATTTTTGTTGGGCATTCTTGACTGGGATTTCTAAACATCCTGATTAGGGGAGGGAGGTTGGGTATTTATTCATGAGATAAATTCCTTAAGGAAAGTTTAGGGTAATTTTGAACTTTGGGTTCTCTCTCTCTCTCTCTCTCTCTTTTCCTTTCACTTTCCTTTCTGGCTACAGATATTATACATCTGGCTATATGGCATAAGGAAGCCTATAATTTGTGATAGTGGTTATGTGACTGGAATTTACATTATAGATTTAATGCTGACAATTCACTTTTATATGAGATGTCAGAGCTGGAAGGAATCTCAGATATGATCTGGTTCATTATTTTCCCTCAGAGGAAATGGAGACTTCCACCACATGGGTAGTTCATGGTGAAGCTAAGAGCAAGACCTGATTTTTGCCTGATTCCAGAGCAGAGCTCTCATTGAGAAAGGAAGTTCAGTATGGTTTAATTTTTCGGACAACTGAAATATCCTTAAGCACTCAAACTAATTAAACAGTTGTTTTGTTTTTATTTTTAGTGAAAGTTACTCTTGGTTTATGAGTCTGCTTTGGGTGCTGGGGATTGAACCCAGAGCTTTGAGTTTGCTTTACCCTTAAGTGACACTTTGGTCTCTGAAAGTTGTTCTAAAGTCATTAATCTTCTAAAATCTTAATTATGTAGAACATAATTTATCTGTTCCTCAGTCTTATGGATCAGCCCTGCTCCGTGAGCCCTGACAGTTTTTAATGGATATCTTTTGCTGCTAGGTGCTTCTAGAACTCTTGTCCCATGGTTGAATTGAGACTCCTGCATGACAAGGCTCATGAATGAATGGATTGATTTTATGGCTTTTTGGGACCTTTCCTCATTGACAGTTGTCACTTTTTGCTATTTTCCAGGCTGATGCTTATAATGAGGTTTTCTCCTTTCTGTCTGATTTGTCCCCAAAAGATTTTAACTTATGGAGATGACTTAGTGGTGCACAGAGGGGCCAGTGCCATTGAGAGATTTTTATTACCTACGTTTCCCAGAGAAGTGGGTATGCCATGCCATGCAGGGCTTTGTGGGTAGTCACCAGTTTTGGGTCAAGAGGCAGAAACAGGAGAGGCAAGTCGAGGGAGCCTAAACCCAGTGCTTTTACCTGGGATTTTGTGGGGGAAAGCTAAGAAGGTTGGGAGAGCAGCTTAGGATTGGCTGGTTTGAATAGTGGCAGCGGGCTCTGAGCTGTTAGGGGCCTCTGGTTGTCTGCTGTGTGGCTCTAGGTGAATGAGGGCTGGGGAAATCTGGGCTGGGTATGTGAGAGTTAGATAAAGAGGTGGCTCAGTGGATGGGCTCTGGATCGCAGTGCAGATGGAAACCACTTTGTCTGTCAGTTTGACCCTGTAATTAATGGACACCAAACATATAAACATGGAAGCCAAGAAAACACAGGACACCTTCCCAGGATCACTGTGCTGCATTTAAATTTGTGGTCAACCAAGAAACCACTTACCCAAACCTATTGGAAGGTGTGTATTTTGTGCATGTTTCATAGAGAGTTCCGGAACTGTTTGTATATTATTTTGTGAGCGTGTGTGTGTGTGTGTGTGTGTGTGCGCGCATCTGTGTGGAGGTGGGGGAACTGGTTAGATTTTTACTTTATTTTGGGGCTTGTCTGTAGTTGTGGACTTTATAAAAGCAAAGACTAAATATTTTTATAATTAGAAACAAGGCTATTTTATTTGGAGACACATGTGCATGAGTAATGAAGAAATTGATTCTGTTTGAGAACTTTCTTGCCCTGGGACCATGATTCATTCTCTTTCTTCTAGTTGGAAAGGTTCTGTAGAAAAATTCCACCCATGTTTCAACCAAGCGCAAGGGCCACTGTTATTGTGACGTCACTGTCGGAACAGCCATTTCTGACCACCTCCCTCAGCTCCAGCTCTGAAATACCCTTTTCACATTTCGAACATGGCACTTACCACTTGTTAGGGTTTGCTTAGTGTGCATTTTCTTTTCTTTTCCCAGTATAGTCCTTTATGAGCTCATGGATTCTCTACAGTGTCTGGTATTGAGCATTGCACACAGGAGAAACCCAGATGTAAATATTTGTCGAGTGGCATCTGTGTTGACTTGCCATAGACATTGTGGCTTACCTGCTGGATTTCAGACTTGTCTTGGCAGTTGAGGCTATCTTCTGAGTGACTCCAGGAAGGTAGGAAACTGATAGTACATGTTAACACCTCTAAGTATTTAAGTGTTACAAGACATTATGATAGACAGGTTCTTCTGAGTATTTCTACTAATAATTTCGACTAATGGGGAAAATCTACTTTTAGAGATGGAGTCACTGAGCCAGAGAAAGAGGGCTTACAATAATAATTCATATAGTCAAAAATAATGAATCAGAAAGACTTCAACCTAACTTTGTCTGTAGGAAGACTGAAGTTAATTTTTTTTTACTTGACTGAAATGTCAAGGACTTCATGGATAACACTGAAGTATGATCCATGGTAGTTTTGGTAGGTGTTCTAGGTTTAATAAAGACATTTCAAAGTCCTCTATGTCATAATTCCTTGAACCTCTGAACTTGTTAATTTACATGGCAAAAAGGACTTTGCGGATGTCATTAAGGATCTTGGGATGAAGGGACTAGCTTGGATTTTCCCAGTGACCCAACATAATTACATGGATTCTTATAAAAGAGAATAGGAGGGTCGGTCTGAGAAGGACATATGGCACAGCAACAGAAGTGGAGTGATATAGTGTTACTTCCCAGGCAACATCAGCAGCCTCCAGAAGCTGGGAAAGGGAAGGAGTGAACCTGCCAAAGGAATGCCACATGGCCAGCACCTTGAGTTTAGTTTACTCAGACCTCTTTTGAACTTCTGATCTCCAGAGAGAATAAATGTGTGCTGTCAGATAATAAACGTGTGCTGGTTAAGCCACTGAGGTATGTGTTATTTGTTATAGCATCAGTAGGAACTAATACAGTCTGCATCAGAAATCTATAGTTCCCTTCAATTCTGTTGGGCCTGAATGTCAGAAATTTGGACAGAAAGAAGAGGCTTGTGCATAATGCTAGGATACAGGCATTTTGATTTCTCTCTGGTCTCAAGTGCTCACAGGAAAACCCCTCTCCATGTGCTTCTCAGCAAAATACCCCACCTCCCAACACGCACCTGTACTTAGGAGATTTGTGTGCCTTCAGTGTGTAGATGCGTCCCTAGACTCTGAAGAGGTGCTCATGTATGTAAGGACACAGCCACGACCTTCCAGGAGTTTAAACACTAACTTAGTTAGTTTCAGCCATTTTGTGCCAGAAATAACTAACCCCCTGTCCCCGACTCCTTCAAAAATTTCTGGTTATACATATACACTTAATTTCTATCTGGCATGTTAAGCCCTTTTATTAGTAACATTTAAAACTTAACATAAAACTCAGGTCCTCAGATACCACAGGAAAATGACTGTCATTTTTTGTCTCCTAACCAGGTGGAGCAGCAAGTGTGGGGCGGGATGGGGTGAGGAAGAGTGGAGATGTCAGGAGATGTGGGTCTCAGTCATAGAGAATGTCAGCTTGGGAGGAGGATCTGCCACACTCAGTGGGTCTCCTCATCTCTAACACAATTCATAATTACTGTTTGGTCATGAAACAGAACCAAGGGCAGGGAATGCTGTGGAAACAGGGCTGCCTAACTATCTGTGTGGCCAATTTACGGATGGCAAGTTACCCTCTGATCAAAGCAACAGGTTGGAAGTTGCTGGTAGATGCACCATGACTCAGCCGTGCCATCCAGGAAGCTAGAGATTTGTGAAGTGGGGTCATAGGTCACAGATGAGTTGTGAGAACTTGGGGTCCAGCGAACATTTATTTCTCTTAGTCATAGAGTCCAGGGACTCCTTGAATTGACTCTAGTCAGAGGACAGAGAGAAATCCAGACAGGTTGAATGTCCCTTCAGATGTGGTACAACCCAAGATGGAAGATGGCACTCTCACCATTATGGATGATTTGCTTCGGAGTTACAAAGAGACCGCACACTATGTTTCCAGTGCTGATCACAGTTTCCACTGACTGTGCCTGGTGTCACTTGGCCTGACTTTAACTTCTATTTCTACTCAGCTTGAGGAAAAGATCATAAGACAGAATGGGATTAATTTCTGGAAAAAAGAAGTAAATATTTTGTAACATGCTGTATAATTCTTTCATAACAAGTATTTGACGAGCGTGGTTTTATTATCCCCTGTTCTTTAGGAAAGAAACTCTAGTTGTCTTCCTAGCCTCTGGGTGGGAGGGACTCTGAAAGGCTAGTAGGGGAGGAGGACCAGATGGAGCTTGGAAGGCAAAGGTGGACATCTGAACTGATCTGGAGAGCGAGTGGGAAATAATGCAGAGGAGATCTACATCCACCCTGTTCCACACACAAGTGTGGGTGGGGAGACAGGAGGCGAGGCTGTGCTTCGGGAGGTGGAGCGAGGGTGTCTAGGAGTTTATTTCCACAGTTCCTCTTGCTCCTGATTCTCAAGGTGGGCAGTCAGACCTTTGCACGATCCATGGGCTCCACCATCAGATGCAAACAGAAAAGAAGGACGAGGAGGCAATGTGCACTTCTTATGCCTTACCTTAATTCTGGGAAAGATTTATTTGGGAGAGAGTTTGAAATGATATTCAAAATGATTTTTTTCCTTTGATCATCTGCAGAAGTTAACATAAACCCTATACTTGAATATTCAAGTTATGTGTGATTCTATATATTTTTTTGCCCATTATTTTATGTTCAAAAGTAGATTTCCTAATGTAGTACTGATTTATTCTGCCTCTCTTGTTATCCTTTTTTTTTTTGGTTTGGGGAAAAATATGATCCCTGATTTATTTTTTCCTTTAAAAGCTTGTAAAATTTTGTTAATTTTATCCACCAAAATCTCCCTCCCAGACATAACAGATGTCTTTCTAGATCTGTGCTCCTCTGGTGTGTTCTTTACCTCTCACTACACTGCAGGACATCTGAATGAAGAGCATTATTAGCAAAAGTGACTGAAAATGGCTTAGGAAAAGTGACATAGAATGCAATTTATCTGGCTCATCACCAGTCTATGATGCCATGGCATAAAATAGGTAAAGAAATACCTTTTATGTTCCCAGCTTTTTAAAAGTTAATAAAAATATCTATATTTTATATACAGTTATTAAGACAGGAACATATCAATGGGTATGTACCAATATTTCTTTCTCTTCTGTAGCTTTAAATATGTATAAACAAGAAGTAATGTGACATGCCACCATGTTTGACAACTTGCCTCTTGAATTTTGGGTTCCCAGGGTAAATTCTTAAGAGCAATTCACAGTTTCCTTGAGACTGGAGCAATGGGCTAGTTTTGAAGCACCCCTCTTGGCATGAGATGACTTTGATGTCTTTGAGAGACATTCCATTTTCACCTTTGTATTTTCTGGGTTAAGTATTACAGAGGATATAAGTGGGCTCATTTTTGTGTTTTCAAAACAAGATCATAAAAACGGAGGATTCTATGCTCCTTATACATCTCTTCCTAGACAAGCAGATGATCTTGAAAAAGACTGCACTATTATCGTGAAGACTGCAAAGCTATTTCCCTACTCATCTTCAAGGCTGTGTGTTTTGTTCTTTCTGCATCTGGCCAATTAAGAACAAAAGTTTAAAGCAATCATTTCATTTTCACCTTTTGGAGTCACAGAATGGAATGATTAAGTAACTATACATGTTCCTAGTTCCATACGTATGTGTGTGGGTACATTGATGAATAATGTGATTTGTTGAAAACCAGGAGGATTGAGAGTTCAAAACCAGCCTCAGCAAAAGTGAGGTGCTAAGCAATTCAGTGAGACCCTGTCTCTAAGTAAAATATAAAATAGGGCTGGGGATGTGGCTCAGAGGTCCAGTGCCTCTGAGTTCAATCCCCAGTACACCCCGCCCCCCCCCCCCAAACAAAAACTGCAGGAACCTGTAATCTGCACATTGTTTCATAGCACCATAATAAACATTACCAAGTTTATAGTTTCTTTAAAAAAAAAAAGCCTTATAAATTTCTAAAATTCTTATTACCCTCTTTGCTCCTTCCCATCCTCCAGCAACACCTGCCCCACCCCCTTCCTTGATAATAAACTCTCAGCTCTGATCAGCTTCTGCTTTCCATGTGCTTCAGGTAAGTGATTGGAGACCTGAGTGCGGAAGCAGGATTGGCCAGAGCTGTGATTCCTCAACCTGGGTGTGCACTAGAATCACCCTGGAAGTGTTAAAATACAGATGTCTGGGCTCTGCTCCCAGAGATTCTGATTTAATTGGTTGGTACCCCACCTGGCTTAATTAAGGTTGAATAGATACAACCTTAGTAGGGTGACGGTAGAATTTATCATCAAAGTCCACAGTGTTCTTAGTGTCCTGAAGTTCTTACCTTCCTCTCTGAGGCTTTTGAATTGGCCCGGTTCCAACAACTTCTCTTCCAGCATTGCAAATGTTAGAAGGACATTTTGCTCCATCCTGTGCTTTTGAATGAGTTTTTAATCTCTTGAGACTGGCTTCATAATTAGGCCTTTTGGGGCTTCTTTCCCTTCCCTTCTTTTTAAGTTGCATGTGTCGAAGGTGTACAACACGATGCGTCAGTACACGTCACACTGCAAAGTAATTACCACAATCCATACAGTCACATGGCCATGGCCATCTTCTCATGTAGTTTCCCCTCTCCCCTGCATGTCCCTCCCCTCTCCTTTTCTCTCCCCTCCATTCCTTCCAGAAAGAGTACGTAAAATCCACTCTCTCAGCCAATTTCTAGTATACGATAGACACAATATTATTCACTATGTTCCTCAAGCTGCACCTTAAATCTCTAGATTTACCCTAGATAACTATGCATCTTTGCACCCTTTGACCTACACCTTCCTACTTTCCCCACCTCTCCCAGTATAGTTGGCCACCCCTGAATTCTGGGAACCTGTAGTTTGGTTCCAGGGAGAGAAATTGTTAAAAACGAGAAGAAAGAAAATAAAAAGAGCTTAAAGATACTACAAGAACAAAAGTGTAAAACTGAAATCATAAACATCTGCCAAACAATCCACATAAGGAGAAAATTAAAAGAAATGTTGAATTAAAAAAGATGAAGTAGGGGCCAGGGCTCAGTGGTAGAGCGCTTGCCTGGCATGTGTGAGGCACTGGGTTAATTCTCAGCACCACGTATAAATAAATAAATGAAATTAAGGCTCATCAACAACTGAAAAAAAAAAGATGAAGCAGCTGGCTGTGGTGGCACTTGTCTGTAATCTCAGTGGTTCGGAAGGCTGAGGCAGCAGGATCGCGAGTTCAAAGCTAGCCTCAGCAAAAGCAAGGTGCTAAGCAACTCAGACCCTGTCTCTAAATAAAATAGAAAATCGGGCTGAGGATGTGGCTCAGTGGTTGAGTGCTCCTGAGTTCAATCCCCTGTAACACCCCCCGCAAAAAAAAAAAAAAAGATGAAGTAAACTGTAAACTGTTATTAGAGGGAATCTCATGCACAATTAAGGAAGCATGTAAAAAGAAACTCAATAAAATCTGATCTCCAGTGGTAGGTACTATTTCACAATCATATTTCGACTTTTATTTTGAATCATATTTTCTGATTGATGTTTTTGTTCCCTTATGTATTATTGTGTAGCTCCCTTTGCCTGGGGCTGTCAAACTCAGGTCCAGGGTATTATGACTTTTGAGATGAATGTGATGTAAGAAGAACCTACTGTGTATCACAGTGCAACATCAAAACATTTTGTCCCAGGAACAGAAGGCAGTGACTCAAAAAATCCTGTTGCAGTTGTATTATAATATAGGAAACCATCTCCGAGTTACAACCTGACTTTTGGGCGTCTGTACTCTGACCTCATTCTATGCCCACACCCCGTTATCAGTTGTACTGTGACTGTGCTGTTGTCTTTAGGGCTCTCCCGGGCTTGGGTTTCTTGCCCATGCCATGGATTCCGTAAATAGTAATGAATCTGAGTTACCACTACTGATGCCTGAGTTCTTAAATATTTCTTTTTCCATAGCTAAGTGGCATAAGATGCTACCATAGCAATTTTTGCTTTTTGAAAATCCAGCCTTGAACCTGCTTCTATTCCCTTATCAAAGCCTTCATGGTGGTGATGGCTCTGAGGCCTGCTTTTGTGTTATTACTTCCTGAGACCAAAAGGAAGTTTATTATTGAATGATTCAATTTTTTAATCAACACATAATAATTGTACATATTTCTAGGGTACAGTGTGCTAACTCTATACTTATATAGGGTGTGTAATGATCTGAGTAATCCACATTTCCATTTCTAAAAGGAATTTAAACATAGCATTTCAGTCATGTTTTTGTTCCCAAGAGTGGATATTTTTCAATTGTATTTTCTCCAGTTATTTCTGACACGTGCAGACATGCCCAACTGTGACAGTCTGTGTGGATGAGCTTCCAAATGAAGTTCCAATTGTTACTAATGGTTTGATGGAAATTTTTCCCCAAAAGCTTTATGCTTTGCTTACTGGAGAGGTGACGCTGTCAGGTGGATGTAGCCTAGGCCTTTGCCCCTTTTATGCTTTTTGGTTTGCCCTCTGCACAAGGCAACTCTTATAGCTATGGTTTGTTAACAATTTGAACAGCTCCCTTAACATTTTGCTTCTGGTGTAATTAAACATTGTTTCTTGGAAATGTAAACATGGGGCAAAGAGTTATGATGCGGTAATGCATTTGGCAGAGGAACTGTGTATCGGGAAAAGAAAAGTATTCTGAAGTGGGTTTCAGTTCTGCAGATAAGGAAAATGGCTTTATTCAGTGAATTGGAACAAGGTGAGACCCTGCGCCCTGTGTCAGTACTTACTCTTCTCAGATGAGCCTTTCCCAGCACAAGACCAGCTTCTAAAATAAAGCTTGAAAGTAAATGGCAGTAAACAGAAACAGAGCCCTGGGAACTGGGTTTTTATGTTATGGCATCACCAAAAATAATTTCTTTGCTGTCGAAATAAGTTAAATCACAACTGTCCTCTGATAACTGACTTTTCTTTTGTCCCTACCCTGTCCCTTCGTTGCTTGGTGGCATAGGCCTGGCCTATAGAAATCCTAGCATGGTTAATACAGAATCCTAGAGGCAGTGAAGGCCAAAATGTGTCCATTATTTAGTTGATTTCTGTTTTTTTTTATTTTTTTATTTTTTCCTTTTGTACCAGGAATTGAACCCTGGGGCACTTAACCACTGAGCCACATCCATAGCCCTTTTTAATATTTTATTTAGAGGCAAGGTCTCACTGAGTTGCTTCAGGCCTTGCTAAGTTGTTGAGGCTGGCTTTGAACTCAGGATCCTCCTACCTCAGCCTCCTGAGCTGATGGGATTATAGGTGTGTGCCACTGTGCCTGGCTATTTGGTCAGTTTCTAAAAATGAGAGTTAAAATTTAATGTCTTCAGTCACTTTCATAGTCATCCCAGAAAACTTCAAGAAGTATTGTTTTGAGAAACGGGATTAGGGCTGGGGATTAGCTCAGTGGTAGAGCATTTGCCTAGCATGCTGAAGACCCCAGGTTTGATCCCTAGCATTGTACAAAATAAAACAGATATAGTCCCCACCGACCAGAAGCAAACAATTTTTTTTTAAAATTTGTAAAACATGACCCAGAAGAAATCTTATGCTTCCTATAAAAGTAACTGATCTGAAATACTTTTCCTTTTTACTCATTTATTTATTTCTGGTAGTTGTAGATGGACAGCAGACTTTTATTTTAGGTGTTTATTTTTATGCGATGCTAAGGATTGAACCCACTGCCTCATGCGTGCTAAGGCAACTCTCTGCTGCTAAGCTACAGCCCCAGCCCTGAAGTACTTTTTCTGCACATGATATCTTAGTGACCAGTGCAGAGTTCAGCCCTCAGGTGTCTTTGGCTATCTGCAGAGGCATCTTTGCTTGTTCATAATAGGATGCTTTGGAGGGGAATGGGCAGGGAGCAGCCCGTCATTTCTGGCAGAGGAGTGTGTTGAGTTGGACACAGCTTTGGACCAGCGGCTTGGAGAAGCTGGTTACTGTTCTGACCAGTCACAAACTAGCTGTGTGAGCAAGTCACTTCATTTGTCTCAGCCTGTTTTTGTTTTTTTTTCTGTCCTTTCCTAAAATTGCTTAACCTGGGTGGTCCCTTTCAACATGGTTTTTGTGAGCAGGGAGCCTGACCTTCTGACATAGGAGCTGGGTCACCTGAGCTGTACATTCCTATTTGCTTCCCAGGGAGGCTGAGAGAAGCTGCCCTGTAGCTCAGAGCAAGGGCGATCGTCAACTGTGAGTCCAACCTGGAGTCTCCTCAAGGGTCTCATCATTGTCTTTGCTCTATAGGGGGAATTTGGATGTCCTTTTTCTTTAAAAAAGACACAGATCAGGCCCTCTCTCTGTGGCAGTTAGGCTTCTTTACTCAGATTCTCCTTAGAGAATGAAAGCATACTCCTTACAGATTTTTAGGGAAGTTCCAGAAGGACAGTAAAAGTTCTCATCTAAGATAAGCCTGAGACCATTTTTCCCCCTTTATGATAGGATGTCATTTTCTCGTTTCGCTTTAGTTCATTTGTTCAACAGATATTTTGGGGAATCTGCTGAGCACCTGATAATACCACAAAGATAAAAAAGGGGCCCAAAGATAAAAAAGATGTAGTCCCTCTCTTCAAGAAATTTTCTGCCCTGAGAATGATGCCCTCGCTGTGTTACAAAAGCTTTCTGTATAAGTATTCATACATATGAAATAGAGCTACTGCATTATTCAATGAAGCTTGGTGCATGGGAAATTGTTCCTGTGTGTTATATGTATTGAATTTTGCTGTGGTATTTTCTCCTCCACAGTGGCCACGAAAATAAATAAATACAGAACCATCTACATTTACAGATTTCTGCATTTTCCACGTAGATAGTATTGAGAACATGGGATGCTATCCTACAGCATGACTTCCTTGTAAGGCTCACAGTGGGCCTTGAAGTCCTAAGTTTAACATAAACAGCAGTTGCCACCACAACCTTGGGTTACTCTGAGAACTTGAAGTTTTTTGTTTTTTTTTTAAATTATTATTATTATAGCTGTGAACTTTCTACCTAGTTATGTTTTCCTTTTTATCCCCGAGGAAGCTCAGAGCTGAATTCTGTTAGATTTCACCTAGAACCAGGTTGCTTTTCTCCCTGTGCCTCCATTGCATTTTCCCTGGGTGGGTTTGTCTTGTGAAAAGGAGGCGAATTTCCCTAAGTGAAATTTTCCCTTAGGTAAAACTATATTGTAAGAATGGTGCTTCAGAGTGGAGAAATACTTTTAGTAAAAAAATCTTGCCAGATTCTTGGGACCTTTTGACTGGCTTCATGTCCAGAGTTCCTATTCACAATTTTTTCTTCTTAAAAAGTTGGGTGTGAAGCAGCTAGCGTTTCCAGGAAATCCATTAAGGAATGGATTGTTCAGCAAAACAGGCTGGAAAGAAGAGCCCAGGTTTGTAAGACAAGGGGTGGGGGTGAGGTGGGGCGGGGAAGAGATGGTCAGAGTTTGTAGAGAAAAGATACTTCAGTACCAGCAGAAGTCATCCTTGGGTTAATCTCATTCTTGGAAAGAAATCATACACACAAAGTTTGGTGTTTGAAGTCAGAGGAAAGGAAAGTGAACACTTGAATGAAGAGGTTGTTGGGTTTTCATGAATTTTATTACTATGTATTCCTTTGGAAGATGGGAATTAAATTGTGAGCCTCACAAATTTCACGTGTTCAAAATTTAGCTAAAATAAATCCTTAGGTTGAAGCGTTTCAATTCTATACTCAATATTCAGTCCTTGTGTTACTGCCAGGAACACTTTTTCTGAAGAGTAGACTTGCATACAGTTTATTTCTCTGAATATTGGATTAAAATCATGGTTAAGGGAGAGAGTGCATTTAATTTCCTTTTGGTTCAGAACTAATTTCCTAATTATGAATGGAGTTAATGTAATCATAGTGGCTGTATTTGGTTGTTAAAATATTCTGACATGTTTCCAAATTTGACAGGAATGAAAGGGTGCAGAGTGCACACTCCTTTCCAGGTCTCTCCCTGGCCACCCAGTTCACCTCTCCTTGGGGAAACCAGTCTTATGGTTTCCTTGCATATCTTTGCATACCAACAAAACAACAGTGTACTGTTTTCTTCCTGTTTTTACACTAATGATGCACTATTTCATGGTGGACACTTATGCTTAGTTATTTCTTGAAGAAAAATATGAAAATGCAGAATAAAATGGAAGCTGTTGCATTCGCCACTAGAAATGGGTATAGAGCTCAAAGGAGAGAGTTCTAATTGTCACAAAAGCCTGGGTCAAGTAATTAGCCAGAACAGGAAGCTGTGTAGATGTGACAGGACCTGTGATCTGCTACTTATTTCTGGAGCAGTGTTGAGTTCTGTAGTCAAAGTTGATTGGATCTTGCTGTTTGCCTTATGATTTATGGAGAATTTTGCCTTTGGAGTTGGACATTTCTCTGCCTGCATTTAATCTGAATTTTAATTAGTAAATTAACATTTATTCTTTTTCCATTTCACTGAGACATGGAGTAAATAATTTACCAAAGATAATGAGCTGCCTTGTATCTTGTGCTGAAATGTTACCGGGGACTGATTGTTACCTTTCTTGGCCCACACAAGAGATGAAATCATGAGTTCCCACTGTTGGTTGCAGGTATTGTAGGCATCACTGGCTCTGAGAACAGGGGTGGGTCTCAGGCACTGGCTGCTCATGTGCCCCTCCTCCCAGGAGACCCTGCTGTTCATGTTTTCCAATTCAACACCCAGGATGATTTGTGGGCCTCCACTTTTTGGTACTTTACAGCCTTTTTATTCTCTATCTTTTCTACTTTGACATGATTTCTTCCAATATCATGTAAACATAGTAAATCAGATGCTTCCCTGACAGCAAAATGAAATTTGCCTGTCTGTGGGAGGTGTACTGCAGGTACCAGAGTGTATTTTCTGCGTCTTACCCGCATTGATGTTTCCCACATTCTCTGAGCTTCTTGAGGGCCAGCGCTGAACCTTTCCTGTAGAGCTGGGCAAAGGGTAGGAATGTCATGCACATCAGTCAAATGAATGGAGATGTAGCCCACTCACTAGAGCTCAGGTCTCAGTGTAGGATGCTTGAATGTCAGAGAATCAAATTTAGACTTTGGTCTGGGGCCAACCAAAGGTTTTTGAGTGACAGACTTTCATGTGCATCCTAACAAGTGAATTCTGGTGGCATGAGAAAAGGGAGGATGGGTAAACTTACTTAGAAAGTTTTTGACCATATCTAAGTGAGCCCTGGAGGGGAGAAGTGAGCTTTGCATTGCTTCTTTCTCATTGCTCTAACTAGATTTCATCAGAAAAAAGTCAATCTTTTTTTAAAATATTTTTTTTTAGTTGTAGATGGACACAATACTTTTATTTATTTTATTTTTATGTGGTGCTGAGGATCAAACCCAGTGCCTTACACAGGTGAGGCAAGCACTCTGCCACCAAGCCACAATCCCAGCCCCAAAAGTCAATCTTTTTTTTTAAAGATCTTTTTTGATATGGACACAATATCTTTATTTATTTTCATGTGGTGCTGAGGATCGAACCCAGTGCCTTACATGTGCAAGGCAAGCGCTCAGCTGCTGAGCTACGACCCTAGCCCCCCAAAAGTCAATCTTATGTCAGGCTTTCACTGTATTTGCCATGGAGTTAATGTGACATTATAATTATAAAATTGTATAAAGCCCAATATATTAAGGGAATGTAGAGTTAGTAAAACCTTATAATCAGTAAAGATATTTTAAGTCAGTGTTTTTTTATACTGTATTATAAAATGGAAAACTCATCAGGTAGGTGAGGATGAGTTGCTTTGAGAGGTTTGCTTTTTTTTTTTTTTGATCCTGTAGACTTTTATCTAGTCCCTTCTATGTGCTCTGAGATGCTAGAGGGGTTTAAAAGCTGAATAACGCATAGTCTTATTATGTCTGTGTTCCAGACATTGGACTCCAAACATAAAACAAACAGTACATTATTCTCCCTTATGCAATAGAAATGTTTATGTAAGGTTGTGTGTAAATCAGTCCTGAGTTAAATGTTAAATTGAGTTACATGGAATGTGCTTACAGAAGTTGCTATTTAAAGAAGCCCTATGATGAAGCTTTTGTATAATAAAGATCTTTTAAAAACTTATATCCAAATAAGCATTTCTATGGTCCCCCCCCCCCGCACCCCTAACCCCTGCAAGTTATCCTGGGTCTTCTGTGTTGGTTGAATTCCAGTTGGCTAACCCCCTGCCTGGTTAATAGAGTATGTGATTAACTTGGTGAGTGACACTGGAGCCCTACAAAGGGCATAAAATGTAATCTACTGCTGTACTGTCTTGGCTATTAAGTAGATTTTAATTCACTTCAGCTTGGGTGGGTGTGATTTGCATCTTTGCTAACTGACAAGCATCTGCAAGAGGTTTGCTGGCAGAAGCTCATTAAAAATCAGTGCAAATCCTGACATTGTCTTTAGCAGCAGGCATCAACTTGCAGAATGCTTGAAAGTGGATTGTATTTCCAGTATTCATAGAGCTTCCTCACTCTTTTCCTGCCACCTTGAAAGTGTAGTCCTAGAATATGTAGTCTGATGAGTACCACTCACATAAACCCAAGAGAAGCTGTCCAAGAACCAAAGAACCTGTAAGATGAATGGGAAATAGGAATTCTAGCATTTTTTTTTTTTGCTAGTATACGCACTGCAGTTAATTTATGCTCAGAAGATCACCTTCTAATTTGAACATGACCACCTGCAGCATTTTCCAGCATTTGGGAATATTGGGATGAAGCTGGCATTTCTGTTCAGAACTTTCTACCTTTGCTACTGCTTTTCTAAGAAGTTTGCCTTCAGTAATGTCAGTATAGCAGCTTTGTTGTGTCATACTGCTCCGTGAGCTGAAGCCTTTTGGGAGAACAGCACTTGGAGAGAGACCTACAGTGTAATAGCTGATCCCACTGGCACGTGTCCCAGAGTAAGCAGGGCTGGAAGCTTTTAGTGTAGTTAAAAGATGCCGGTCTGTCATTTGCATCCACTGTAATTGGGCAAGTGGTTTCAGACTGAGCTTTTAGATTATACTTCCACTGTAAGCAGCTGGTGGAAGGCTGCAGATTCCGTGTGAGCTGGGGACCGATCATCTGCTGTGTTTAATGCAGTCCTGCCTCATCTTGGGAGCAATTTCTTATTAATGGTGATAATAATGCACAATCTTGGTGAAAGATAATGCTTGTGGTTATTAGAATGTGCACACTGAGTAGGGGCTCTGGCAAAAAGGTGGTAGTGTTGGAAGGCAAGTATTTAATATAAGGATAGTGATGGGGAGAAGGCAAGCATTCTGCAGGATGAGAAAAGCCACAAATGGGATTAGTTTAAGAGTCTTAAATAAAATGTCTATCAAATGTTAGCTTTTCAGTACCAGTAAGGCAAAGCATCCAAGCATCCAATCTTTAGTTTCCTTTATAAACATATAGTCATCCTTGGCAGGTCTTTTTTTCTTCATGTTCAAAGTCAACCTTTTCCTCCAGGGATGTGTTTAGGCTGTCATCTTCCATTAGTGATTGTGCTAAGTTGATCCTTCTTCCTGCCACTGCTACCCCACCCACTTTTCTTGACTCAGAGAATAATTTATGCAACCCAGTCTTTGTTTTTAGCTTGCCATCAACTTTCTTCAAGACTGAATTGATAAAAGATTATAAGGTTTGTGGACACAATAGTGCCCTCCTTTGTAAGAGCTGCCTGCTTTCATTTTGTTCTTGGCTGTTTGACTTGACTGGCCTGGAGTTGGAGAATGGAGATGTTCCATGCATTAAGGAAAGCACTTTGACAGCTGGCCAGGACCCACTTAGTTTTGGAATGATGGTGCTTTGAGAGTTTCTCCATCTCTTGCATTTTCTAACCCATCCCAGCTCTTTAAGATTTGGGCTATTGCAACTGATCATTCTGTATTTTCAGTTAAAGCTCTTTCACTTTTCCTTGGTGAAAGGGACATGAATGCTTTTAAAATGGTGGTTTGAGTTTGCTGAGGATTTTAGGGAATCCACAGAGGTGAAAAGTCTTTTAGGGAATCAATGGGTTTTCTGTTGTGAGAAGGTCCTGGGACAGGTGGAAGCTTGGGCAGGTGTGTCAGGGGGAGTGTCTCCTTGCAAAGATAGAATTCAGCTGTTCGTGTTGGTAATGCAGTTGGTTTTAGAAAGATGAAGGGGGAAAATGACATTATTAATACCATGGTGGCTTAATCTACCAACTCCAAATATGTTAATGACTCTTTCAAGATGCACTTAAAAGAACCCTTGTTACAGTAGCCTTGTAGAGCAGAATTTTGTTAGGCAGATTCATTCTGATCAGTTAATCTTCCTACCAATGAAGTTTTTTCTGTTCCTTTCTCACTTAAAATCCTTCAGTGGCTGGACATGGTGGTAGAGACCTATAATCCCAGCAACTGGGAGACTAAGGAGAATCACAAGTTCAAGGTCACCTTGGATAACTTAGTGAGATCCTGTCTCAACAAAATACATGAAATTTTAAAAAAAGGCTGAGGATGTAGCTCAGTGATAGAGTGCCCCCTGGGTTCAATCCCCAGTACTAAAATAATAAATAAATAAATAAAAGAAAATAAACAGAAACCTTCACTAGCCCACAGCCTCTGAGTCATACTCATAGAAACCCTGGACTGTCTGTTCATGCTGTCTTAGCCCTCATTTCTATTCTAGCACACATTGGAACCATGCCTCCTTACCTACATTTGCAACTGTACCCTTTTATTTTTTTGAATTCCCAGCCCTCTCCTTTGCCTGAATGCTTAGTGACATCCTGTCGGCATTTTGCAGTTGAGCTGAAGTGTTTCAGTGTTCCCTGACTCTCTCAGCCCCGGTTGGAGGAGTATTCTAGTCTAACCTCCTCTAATGAGTGTCTCTCTGTGTTCCACACAGCTATTGTCACCCCCAAACAGTAGCCTAGGCCAGTGCTATAGACTGAATGGCATATAGTCCCCAAATTCACACGTTAAAATCTCTGAGCCCCCATGAATGTGATTATAAGGCACAGGCACCAGAGGAGTCCCTTCTGCCTCACAGGGACATGGGGAGAGGATTAGAGTTGAAGATTAGAGTTGTGAGTTAGAAAGCAGATCCTCACTGGACTAAATTCTCTGGTACCTTGATCTTGGACTCCCCAGGATCCAGAACTGTGAGAAATGACCTTTGGTTAAGCCACCTCATCTATGTACGTTTGTCATGGGGCCTGAACAAAGACAAACAATAACAATAGTTTATTTTATTAGTGAACCTGGGGCTTGGCTGGGCTCAGCTAGGGAGTTGTGGCTTAGAGTGTTTCCTGCAGGAGCAGTCAGAGGGTGGCTGGAGCTGAGTTCAACCCCAAGCTTTCTTTGCTCACACATCTGAGGCTGGGACCTGGAAGAGTCCATAGCTGGGACCCCTGAGAATCTCCTTCAGTGTTTTCTCCCCTGGCCTCTCCAGGTGGTAGCCTCCGGACTTCTTACATGGTGGAGGAAGGCTCCTGAAGGGAGTGTTCCAGGAGAATTGGGCAGAACCTACCTCGTCTTGGAAGTCACACCATTATTTCACTGCATTGTAATCACTGAGGTGGTCACAAAGGCCTGTTCACATTTGGTGTGGGCAGAACAGAGAGGTCACTTCCTGATAGGAGTAGTGGGAAAGAACATGGGAAATATGGATCCCTCCTCCCAGTTGTTCTGTTAATTGTGGCAAAATGCTCGTGTAATATAAATTCATCATCTTAATCTTGTGTCCAATTCAGTGGCAGGAAGTAGCGCCACACTGTTGTGCAGTCCTCTCCGATGATACCCATTTCCAGAAATCTTTTCTTCTTACAGATTGAAACTCTGTGCCTATTAAACAATAATAGCTCCCCTTTCTCTCCTCCCCCACCCCTGGTCACAGGCATTCTATGAATGGGACTAATCACTCTCTGTATTCTAGGTGCCTCTTAAAACTGGCCTCCTACAGTATTTGTCTTTCTCTAACTGGTTTATTTCAGTTAGCCCAAGTCTTTCAAGTTCATCCACGTTGTAGCTTGTGTCAAAATTTCCTGTATAATGTTCCATTAGTATGTATTTATCACATTTTGTTTATCCATTCTTTCACTGATGAACGCTTGGGCTGCTTCCACCTTTTGGCTACTGTGAGTAATGCTACCATGACTTGGGTATAGTGGAAGATATATTTTTAAATCAGCATCCTACTACAATTATTTTGGTTTCTCAAGTCACTTTCCTTACTGGATTAGAAAACTGAGAGCAGGAAGAGTGACTTTCTGTATGGAAATCCCTGAGGCCCAATATAGGCATATAAAGTATTTATTGAGTGAATAATGGATAGATGGAAAGATGGGTGATAACTATGTAGTAGATGGGAGATTTCATTTCTGAAGGATAACAAGGGGTTTGGCATGTTGCAAATTGGGTCATCCAATGACATGCATCCTAAAGGCAGTCACAATTGAGCTCTGTTATTTTAAAGTGCTCACCGGATAACACTTGGCACAGAGTGATCCTTTTTTAAAATATGGGTTGAGTTGAGTTAAATTGCAGCTGAGAAATAGGCTGTGAACTTGGAAAGTGATATTTTAATAAGTTTTCATAATTTTATATCTTCCACATGCTTAACATAGGTTTTATATTCAATAATGTTGTGTGTAATTTAAAGGGTTGTGAAGGGAGACCACTTCTGTTGTGTATTGATTAGCTTCTTGTTAATTAAATTTTAAGCATGGAAACCATGATAATGTCATATGTGTGCACAATTTGTAATACTAGATGTGATTTTTTCATTAGATGAATTTTAGACCTTTTTGTGTGCCAAGATGAGTTACAACACCTTGTTCTAAGCCACAGTTCTGATTTTGTTACACTATTAGGCACTGTGGGTATGGCATGGAGAGCAATAATAAAATTTGTGTTGAGAGTATATATTGCCTTTCTAATTTTAAATTAAGGATCATAGAGGAAGGAGAACATCTGTTAATGTATCAAATAAATAGCCATGTTTACTTTTGTCTTTATTAACCATCCCCCATCTGTGGGTTTATGCAAAAGTGAAAATAAAAAACAAAAAAGCAAAAAAAAAAAAAGAAAAGAAAAAGCAAGTGACCATAATATCCGGACATCCTGTTTTCATTATAAGTGAGATAAACACCAGGCAGTGTTTTCCTTTAATTTCTTGATGAAGGCTTCTCAAATTAATGTTTATGGGTATTTTCAAATGCCTCTTGTGACTTTTATTCAGACAGCATGGTGAATGGAAACAGCTTTGAGTTTGTTAGGGTTAAATTTGCATTTTGGTTCTGCCATTTACTTGTAAAGGTGCTTTTTGGAAAGAGAAGAAATAATATGATCTCATAGACCAATTAGAAAGATCTAATTTAACCAGTTGACCAGTTTGAGAGGATATGAGTATGTAAAAATTTGATGGTTGTAATGTGGGCTTGATGAGCTTCTGTGACTGGTGACCAATAGTATTTGTGATATAGAGGTGATGCAAGCTAAGTCACTTGTCCTTCTGGGAATTAAGGTCGCACCAAGAAGGGTTTTGCCTCCAACTCTCTTGCTTAGTATTATAGAATTTTAGATATGGCTAAAGCTTTTTATTTGGCAGGAATAAAATTGAGGCCCAGAGAAGTTAAATAAATTATGCAAATCCCTGTGCTTATTAGAGGAAGAGTTCATTTGGTGCTCTTTTATATCATTATATCTGCCTGTCTTTCCCCAGTCTTTCTCTCCTTTTCTCTCTCTTCCTTTCAA
Source organism: Marmota monax (assembly GCF_021218885.2). Taxonomy (NCBI): domain Eukaryota; kingdom Metazoa; phylum Chordata; class Mammalia; order Rodentia; family Sciuridae; genus Marmota; species Marmota monax. The sequence continues at coordinate 20,179,572 of NW_026693082.1, read as the reverse complement.
CCCTGGTCCACCTTACTCTAGCATGTACACACACACACACACACACACACACACTCCTGAATCAAAGACCTAGAAGGATGCTGTGTCCAAGCTGCTTTTCCACTGGAGCCTGCCAGTACTGTTCCTGGCTAGACATGGTTCTTGGTTGTTGATCACTTACAACAACTGCATATTTTCTAGGGCTAAATATAGGTCCCTCTTTCTAGGTTTTCCTTTTTATTCATAAGCTTTGGACCCATGTAATATCCTTGAGTCATCCACATTCTTTTTTCTTTTTCGGTAGTTTTCCTGACCTGTATTACCATTACAGTGTCTGTGCTATAACCGCAATGTTCATATACCTGAAACTCAGGGTTCTGCAAAATCATATTCACAATGACATGACTTAATGAGTATTATAGGGTGGGGACAACCCGTCTAAATTTATGCTGCTTTGCAACCAGAACACTAACAAGACAGTCAAAACCATAGTAGAAACAGTAGCACAGTTCAGGACACTTTAAATCCCTCTATATACAGACACATTTTGGTAAATATGACTTTTATTAAGAAATGTTCAGGTTGCTTGATAGATGGGAATGTAAGAAAGGATATATATATATGGTGAGTGTTAGGAGTGAAAAGCACAGAGATCTGTGGAAATCATGCAGAGGGTTGTGCAGGGGGCACAGTGCCCAGCAGGCTCAGCCTATAAGAGGAACAGGCTGGGTGGAACCTGGTGCCATGCAGAGTTCTCTGGTCAGCTTCACTGTAAGCTTTGCATCCAGTTGCTGTTACCTCGAGGTACAAAAGCAACATGTACCATTAGAAAAATGAGAAATTATACCTCATCCATGTATGATATATCAAAGTACACAAATACATTCTATTGTCGTGTATAACTAATTAAAACAAATTGAAAAAATTAAAAAATAAATAACAGCCAAAAAAAAAAGTAATATGTGAGAAGAATCACAGATGAACCTGGGTGACTCCTGCACTATGTCACCATCAGTCCTTTGCCGGTCTAATTCACATCATGGAAACATGTCCTGGAGCTGCATAGATGACATTTAGCTCTGCTCCTGCTGCCAAAGAGCACCAGAGTGCCCATTGGGTTATCCATCTTGTAAGTTTAAAAGATTATTTTGTATGTATTATTCATTCTGAATTTGATGGCAGCCTGCTAAATCTCCCTGAACTCCAGAAAAGAAATAAAGATATTTCAGAGGGCCTTTCCCAAGAACTTTAATACCAGGTTCCTGGTAAGCTGTGGGAAACATTTGCAAAAGCCCAAGGGCAAAGTTACAGAAAGTCCCAGGGGCAAAATGAGTGATTTTAAGAACAAATGAGGCAACAGGATAGAATTCCTCTATGGGAGGCAGGTGAGGAGGGGGAGGCACCTTTCCCCAAGGGATAAAACCACCAATAGAAACCGAGGGTTTGCAGCCCATCTCTGCCCTTTATTTCTTAGTCTCACCTGTTACTTCAATTTTAAACCTTTCTATACTAGTTCAATGAAAAGATACTTTGTGTCACTTCGTGTGACCAGCACAAGTAAAAATAAATAAGAATGATGTCTTTGGCTGCTGGTGAGCAGCTAATGAAGTGGTGGGTGGGCTGTTGACCGGAGCCTTTTGGTTCTGTCCTCAGGAGTCTGCCCCCATCCTGGGTTCCAACATGGGGGGGCTCAGTGGAGCCCTAGACTTTGCAGAAGGCTCTGTGGTACTACTGCCAGGTGGGCTGGGGAATGGCCTGTGCCTCGGTGAGTCCATGTGAACCAGCGGTGAAGACTGAGAAATGGGGAGAAATGGCAGCAGATATACAAATTAGGAGCCAGCAATGCAGGCTTGAATGGGTGTCCCACATCACTTCCCTCGAGGAACTTGGTTTTCTGCTTTATCAGACACACTTGGTCTCAGGGCTATATGGGTAAGAGCCTTCATATGGTCCACCCTACAAAAATGAGTTAGGAAAAGCAGATATCCCTTTTGTTGATGAAACAGAGCTTTCCCCAAGGGGGTGGTGATCCAGTGAATTTTTAAAGAAAGCCCAGGGTTAGAGAAAGAGAAGGAGAGTGAGCTTTTGGAGGAATTCTGGACAAGGAAACATACAGAGATATACCTTTGGGCTTTTAAGGATAATAATAACAATATCAGTAGATCTCATTCCTGGGACACAGGGCAACTGACTGCTGTGTGTGTGTGTGTGTGTGTGTGTGTCTTATTCTTGCCATTTGCTCAATGAGCGCTCATTGAAAATTGATGATAATGGCCGTATGGAAAGTTGGAGAGCTTATTCAGGATTTGGGTCCCTGGGGCCATAGTCAGTGGTTGATACAGCAATATTGTTTTTTCCTATCAATGGCTGTTGATTATAAGTTATAAAAATGGAGTTTCTCCTTATGGTCCTAGCTTCCAAAGTGGTTGAAAGGTTATCACTATTCATTATTACCACTCCCTTAGAAAAGTTATCCAAGAATGATATTGATAATTTAGATTTAGCGAGGGTGGACTTAAGGCTTTTGTGAAGCAGGGATCTGAGTCTGTAGATCACTTTTTCTTGTAGTAGCGTTGACCAGTTGTATAAGAATCTTAAGGGGCATTTACTTCATCTCTGAAGTTCCACAGTTTGGTAAGAGTGCTACTAAGCAGTCAGTACTCTTTCTTTTTCAATTGTCTGCCAAGCTTTTGTGTGCATTAAGAAATTGGGACTGGGACAGGCAGGACTGCACAGTTTGATGGAAATTACACTCAGCATTAAGGTGTTTTGTTTTTAAAGAGGGATATATATATATATATATATATATATATATTTGTATGTGGTGCTGAGGATCCAACCCAGCGCCCCACGCATGCCACGCGAGCGTGCTACCGCCTGAGCCACATCCCCAGCCCAGCATTGAAGTTTTGAATGCATGGTGAGAGCTGCATTTTGACTTACCTTGCTTCCTCTGTACAGTGCAGCTAAGCTGATATCCAGAACAATGGTGATAAAGCAGTAGTAAATTTAATATATGAAAGATGGTAAAATCCACCAGATGGGCAATCATATATGAAAGCATTTTCACTATCTTCATTCTAAGTTCAAGCTTTGGGTAGATCTGGTTTTCTCTAATTTTCTGCAGTCTCCCCCTCCCCATTCTACTCTGCCATTCCACTCCCCCCTCCTCCTGTCTCCTGGTATGAAAATGCTCCCTAGGTCTGGGAATCCATCTGTCTGAAGGCCACAGGGAGACCTCATGATAGCTTTGCCCCTCCTTCTTCTCTCAAAATTCTATTTTAGATGCGTAGGAAAGATTTGAGGCTTTTTGCAAGCTTTCAACTCTGAGGTATTTTGGAAAACTGTAATTTTGTTTGTTCTCTGCTGTATGCATGTGGTTTCTTAAAACACGAGTGTGATTATTTTCTGCGTCCTTTCCATAGCAAACATTTCTCCCTCAACTGCAGGCTCCAAAAGTAGGTTCTCGAGTGCACTTGGTGCATAGTCTCACGCTGGTTGAGACTGACTCTCCACGGTGAGCAAACAAGATGCCATGCTTTGGACTTGCTGGGCGGCTTTCTACCTTGGCTTGGGGTTTTGCCCCCACATATTCAGCTACCAGACATGCCTGCTGCGTTCCATAATTTCCAGCAAGCCATGAAACACTGAGTTATGATGAAACTTAATTTGATGATAATGAGGTGGGGTATATAATAACATTTTGGGTAGCTTTTACCCATAAATTAGCAATTTGTGGAAGACCATTAGTATGTAGCATGGACTCTGAAGCTAGATTGCTTGGGTCAAATCCCAGATTTTCTGCCTTTTTTAAAAATCCCAAAGTGATTTTATGTTCTCTTTGCTGTTAATCTTTTAATCTATTTGGAATTTATTTTGGTATGAACAATAAAGTTTGTATCTAGTCATCTTTTCTTTTTAAAAATGATTTTTATAGTGATAAATGATCACATACAATTTTTCACATTATACATGCATACCCCTGATGATAGCAACACCATTCACAATACCTAAACTGTGGAACCAGTGTAGGTGTCCATCAGTGGATGAATAGATAAAGAAAATGTGGTATATATACACAATGGAGTTTTATTCAGCCCTAAAGAAAATTTCCAAAATGAATGGAACTAGAAATCATCTTGTTAATCAAAATAAATCAGACTCAGAAGGTTAAGGGTCCTATGTTTTCTCTCATATGCGGAAGCTAGAGAGAAAAAGAAAGACAAAGATAGGAGTGGATTTCCTAAATATCAAAGGGAGACCAGTAAAGGAAAGAAATCAGTTGTTGAAGGTAAGGAGAGAGGGAGGGAAGTGTACAGGAGTGGTATTGGCTAAATTATTTTGTCTTATTGTGGGTACGTATGAATATGTAACAACAAATCCCATCAGTATGTACAACCATAATGCACCAATAAAAATGTGGAAAAAAATTTTCACTTTAGCCATTTGCATTTAGGTGTACAATTCAGTGGCATTAAGTATATTCACAGCTTTTTAGCCTGTGAGTTGGCTGTGTGTTGGAGATCAAATTATTTTACCTTCCCGTGTCTTGATTTCTTTTCTGCAAGTGGGAATAACATGCCCAGTAATGTTTTTTGTTTATCCTTTATATTTTTGGTACCAGGGATTGAACCCAGGGGTGCTTAACCACTGAGCCATATCCCCAGCTCTGTTTATTTTGTTTATTTTTGGTTTTGGTAATAATGAAACAAGGTCTTCCTAAGTTGCCGAGGCTGGCCTTCAACTTGGGATACTCCTGCATCAGCCTCATGAGTCACTGGGGTCTTAGGCATGCACCACTGTGCCCAGCAAGTTTTTATGAGATTACTAATAGAAAACACTTGGTGTACATATGACATAGAAAGTGCTCAATAGTGGCAGTGGCCTGTATATAGTACCAGCAAGCCCCCGTTTTCTAGTTAGCCTGGTGTCCTATGTATTCCCCATGCATATGCATATGTGGTGGTGATTATTACCCACTAAATCATGGGGGAAGATCTAGAGAACTTTCATTGCAAAAGTTGGGCAGTTTTGCCTCATTTTTGCATCCACTTTGACCCAGGACTAATATGCAGCTTGAACTTCAGGGGAAGAAAAAGAGTTTTTAACAGATTTGAATTTCACATTGTTTGCAGAGCAATTAACAATGAAAAGATAAAAACTCTTGGTCTTCAAATTTAAAGCGTAATGCAAAAGACTTGAAGGGGGTAGCACCCGAATGTTTTCTACCAACAGTACTGCTTTTCAGAGCTTTTGAGAAAACCTCTTGTTTTAAGAAAATGTGAGCAATTATTTGTTATTCATGAATTCTAATTGAGTAAATTGCGTGAACAAAATGAGGGGAGAAGAGAGAAGTCTTAAGAGAATAAGCATTAAATCTTTGAGAAATAGTATGTTTAAAAATAATACACCAGTTAAATATATCCACTTAAATTGTTTCAATAAATTGTTTCTACTATGGTTTTTGGTAAATAAATAATGTGAAACATTTCCATTTTCTAATCAGCATTCTTACTACTTTTTAATTCACCAAGATGCTTCCAAGTGGACTTGTAAAAAAAAGAAGGCAGGAATCATGTGAAATAAATGAACTATTTCTAGCCTTAAAATTCATGTTCCCACAATGGAATATACTATATTCAGTCACCATCACAAAAATGCCTTTCTTATCAGCACTGCCCTAGCTAAACGTGAACTTTAAAAATTGGAAAACCAGGCACTTTGTAGACAGTTCATCCTTTGTTTCATATTTTTGGGCTAAGAAAAAAAAAATTGTCCAAGGAAGTATTTCTGGAAGAAGTCTAACTTCTTAGTTGCTTTGGCTAAAGATTTAGCCTGCAGTATTTTTCTTGTTTGGGGAATTGATAGTGACCCTAATTATAACTGAATGAATTCTTATTTCTAATGCTTAGAGCATGTTTGTTTCCTAAAGTGAGTTCGGGTGTAGCAATTAAATTTTGTCAGTGAATTACACACACCTGGTCAGGGTGTCAGTGTAACACCACCGTTGTTATTGAACTGAGTCATAAATGTGGGTCAGAGTGCTCTGGTGGAGATAACACTGGTTAGGAGGTGTGAATTCCAGGACTCGCCAAGCCCTCCCACTTAGAGAAGTTGTGATGGGAAGAGAGTGGATTGGCCTCATGGCAGCAGCTGCTGGGAGGTTCTTTCTAGCTCATTCTCTACTCATTTCCCACATTTTTCCAGTATGACGTCACATTCTTCATTTAGATGCTGATATCTTCCAAGCTTATATTTTAGCCAAGCTATTTTTCATGGGTCTCAGACCCACCATTCAGGGGCCAGCGTGCTTGGTGGCCAATGGATGTCTTAACCTCTTTTGATTCAGAAACTAACCTCCTTCCAGGTACAGGGGCACATGCCTGAAATCTAGTGGCTTGGGAGGCTGAAGCAGGAGGATCACAAGTTCAAAGCCAGCCTCAGCCATTTAGTGAGGCCCTAAGCAACTCAATGAGACCCTGTCTCTAAATAGAATGCAAAAAAGGGCTGGGCATGTGGCTCAGTAGTTAAGTGCCCCTGGGTTCAATCACCAGTACCAAAAGAAAAGAGAAAAAAGAAACTAACCTCCTGATGACTCCCCCTCCCCATCACTCTCAAAGTTATTTCCTTTCTTTTAGCAAGTAGCATACTTCTGGGCATTCGCCGCACCAGGAACTCCTGGATGCCCTGAGCTCTGTCTCTTTATTTTCACTTTCCATGTTTAATTGATCACTAAACTCTGCCAGATCCACCTCACAAATGTCTCCTGTCTCCCTGTTCTTTCTTCCTTTCCATATCAACCGCCTTCGCCTCACTCCTGGTGCCTTACTTCCCCTTGGAGTTTTTTGGCTGCTGTCTTTAACAGCAAGCAGTCTCCATGGCTCCGGCTCAACATCAGAACCATGGGCCTCAGCCACCTGCTGGTAGCAGTTCCTCAAATAGCTACCCCATCCCTCCATTCTATCCAGGTCAGGCCCATCAATCTGGAATCAATTGTCCTGTCTGCCCAGATGCTTGACCAGAGACTCAGCCTACCAGTCCCTGCCTTTTGAAGCCTTTCCCAATCTTTGCAGTAGAGATCTCACCATGCTGATAAAATGTAGTTCTAATCATTGCACATATTCTTTTGTTTACTTGTCTGTCTCCCCAGTCCGACTCTGAGTTACTTGACTCTCACTCGTCTGTGTATATGCTGTCTAGTATGGTATATGCCTCACAGAAGATAATAAGTGATAAGCAAGTGGAGAGAATATGCTGGTGGCTTTTCCAGGGGTGAGAAAGCCTGAGAGGGTGCCGCCTAGCTGCTGTGAGCCTCCCTCCAGTACCAATGAAGTCTTGTTGAACAGACTTAACAGGTGATGACTTTTCTTTGACCTCTTTAGTTTTCTTTCATCTTGCAAAACTGAAACTGTTTTACTCATTCAACACAAAGTTCCCTGTGTCGCCCTCCTCCCAGCCCCTGGCAAGCAGCACCCCCACCCTCTTCTCTAGGAGTTGGACTATTCCTTCCATTCTCTCTTGAATCCACTTCACTCAGGCTTTTGCTCCTACTTTCCCTTTCACTGTTCTTCTCAAGGTCACCTGTGACTTTCACTTGGCGGAATGCAGGCATCTCTTCTCTGATTCTGGTTTATTGGCCTAGCAGGGGCACTGGGCACAGTGGATCCACTCCTTCCTCATAGACCACTCCTGCTTGTCTCCTTCAGTTTCCCTCCTCTGTGTGTTGGAGTGTCCCAGGGCATGCTTGGCCCTAGGTCTAGGTCTTCACTCAATCCCTTGGTGATCTTTGCAGTTGATGTCTTTACATGCCATTTGTAGTCAGACAGCTCCCAACGTTTGTTCCCCCAGCTCTGGCCCTGCCTGCCTCCCTACCTGATGGGTATCTCTATGTAAGTGGCTCCAAAATGACCCTTGACCTGCCTCTTGTATCTGTTCACAGGCTTCCAATCTGAGGATGGAAAATCCATTCCTCTCATTCCTGAGGCCAAAGCCTAGAGTCAGTTGTCTGCTCTTTTTCTCTCAAACTGCATCTAGTCAGCAAATTCAGTTAGCTCCATCTTCAAAAGAGGCAGCGTGAGTCTGATCACTTCTTGTCACTTCTGCTGTCCGCCCACCTTCTCTTAGCTGGATGATGGCAGCAGCCTCCCTCTGGTCTCCTTTCTCCTGTCCTTGCTCTAGTGAGAGACTTGGAAAGGAGTCAGGCCCTGCTCAAAAGCCTCTAATGGCCACGAAAGGCCAAATTTTCAGTGCGATTAGCTCTCCTGGCATTTAGTAGGTGTACAATAAATATTTGTCAAGTGACCCTATTAAAGAAGACACCTTTACAGTACAGGAAAGCATCATGAATTGCTCATTTCCTTCTTTTAAAACCAAAGACTTAAATTGAAATTTTAAGTTCTCATTTCATCCAAATAATAACAAAACTGAATTTAAAATTTCCACAAATAATGTCTGTTTTCCAAGGACATATAAATAAAATTATAATTTTCAACAATAAAAGAACATGTAAATCTAGGCTGTGCTGAACCTTTTTATACTTATAAAATGTCATTAACAATAAAAATTATACTTTGATTATATACAAGAAAATTGCTGTGGATTTTCAAATAAACATATGTTAAGATTTGTTTTCTAATGGGATATTAAGCTTAACTATGTAACTTTTAATGTACTTAAAAATATCACTGGTAATATCTTTGAGGGTATTTTTTTTTGGTAAAATTTATGGTCATAATTCTTTCTTTGACTTCTTTAAGGAACATATATGAAACTGGTATGAATCATTGGCCTCATTTGAGATTAAACTTACTAATGTAATTAACACCCTATGGTATAAATTCTAAATTATGCATGAATTCTACTTCAAAATGATGTTGTCACTTTCACTCTACTTTAGTTTAACAGGACCCATTCCTGAAGTTTGGTAATTTGAGCAACAGGCTATCTGGCTAGTGGATCTATAATTTAGTTCTCATGGAAGGGAAGATTCATTTCTTTTGGAATCCTCTAAAAATGTACTAACACATTTCTGTATTAAATTACAATCTCTTAGAGGGGCTGTCGTTTTACCTTTGATGATCATTTCATACTGAAGATTATTTATAGTACATTTTAATGAAATATAAAGTTTGATTTGCCTCTAAAAGGCAAATCAATAATATATGTGAATTTTTTTATAAACCATAAAAGCTTTATGTCCCCTCTACCTTTGGGGGGTAGGATTAACTTTCCTCTTGTTTTTATTTGCTTTTTAATTTTTATTATTTTCTTTTGGAACAAGTCTCCCTATGTTACCCAGCCTGGCTTTGAACTGGTCTCAATGGATCCTCCAGCCTCAGCCTCCCCAGTAACTGTACTTGGTTTATTTGCTACTTTAAAAGTTTATAGTAAAAGAAAATCAGGGTTATGTAATAAATTGAAGCTTAAGAGACTGTGTGTCAGAATAGTTGATTTTAGAAGCTCCCAACCAAGGTAAAGGTCCTGGGAAAACTTTATGGTTTGGTCATTTTCTTATAAAGGGCTTTTTTTCCTCCTCCAGTAAATTTACATGTCTTTTATTGTTGAGAATGTTGACATTTTATATAATCATCTACTCACAGTGGTGCCTGGTTTCATCCTTGATAGTAAGGTTCAGTCCTGAGTCCACAGAGCCAGCTTCTCTGCCTTTCCCTCGATGACAAAAATCCACTCGGACAATGTTTAAGTTTGCATGTATAGGAGGTCAGTGTTCCTTAGTGTCCTTGGGACTCACATTCTTTGCATTCCCCCAATGACTCACCTCGAAGCATTTGTGGGATCCCTTAATCACTAGGAATGGATCTTTTTCCAGTTACTCTATGGCAGAGACTGTCTAGGAACTGCTAGTGAAATGCTATTATCAGCTGCTCAGCTTAATAAAGCAGCAAAGTATTTGTTAGACATCAAATATTTCATCATGTGATATAGGGAAGGGACTCAAAATGGAAAGTTCCAGAGACTTGTTCTCTCCCTTGCACCCTAGAGGACTCTAAATCTCTAGCCCTTCCCATATGCTGAGCAGCTGCCCTTAGTTTGCTTTGCTGGGGTACCCTGTCCCCAGCCAAGCTCCAAACTGTGATGTACCTGCCTGCCAGCCTTGGGGCACCTCTGCACCTTGGGAACCCCATTGCAGTAACCTGTGCCCCCACTTCTCTCTAGAATTCCATTCCTGTCTTCCTTTCTGCCTTGTGAGATTGTTAGAACTGAAGCCACAACTTTGGTATGTGAGATGCAGATATATCAAGCACGTGTGGTTGGCTCTTTGGTGAGTGAGCAAATGGATATGTTGATCAAGGATGGAGCTAGATAAAAATGTGGAGTGCTAATTTAGTGGAAAGGGAAACCTTCACAGATTTTTCATTCATTGTACAGTAGCATGACTCATTTGTTTTTGCATATGGAATATGCTTTGCGTGCTTAAATTTTAAGCTCCTCTCCAGCTCAAACCTTATTTCTTGATGTCTCGTGGAACCTAATAATAGCTAACAGATTGCTAGGTTGTTCCCAGAATGCTTCCCTCCACTGCTCTGAGGGCTTTTATGTATCATCTCATCTAATCCTTTCAATAACTCAGTACTATTATTACCCTCATACTACAGGCGAAAACCCCAAGGCAAAGGGAAGTTAAATCATTATTTCCTGGTCTACCTTGCTATGTGGTGGGACCAGGATTTGAACTCAAGCCGTCTAACCCCCAAATTTTCCAGCCATATCTGTCTTTGAATCCACTTAACAAATTTTAAGCTCTTTGTATCCATGAGCTCTTCATATCCAAGATCCTAACCCTTATGGAACTTATATTTAAGTAAGGGAAGAGATAAAATTAACAATCACAATACATAAGTAAATCAGTTTCCAAAAACCAAGAAAAAAAAAAAAGAAACCATAGAAAGAGTAGGGTGGCTAAAACAGATATGTTGAAATTTTAAGTAGGTGATCAGGAGAAAACCTCCTGGCCCACATTGAGGAATTGCTTCTGAGATCTCTGTTGTTTGACACGATTTCTTTGTTGATCCCTTTGAGATGCTGTCTAAGAACTGGATTCACTCAAAACTTTTAGAAATCTTATGTCTAATTTCTGCCAGTTTAACCCTGTCCCTGTTGGGTGGTTTTTGTGTGGGGAGCTGGGGATGAGTCAGCCCTGGGCTCTGTCCCATTGCCTGGGGCCACCTTCCCTTACTCCACTTCCTTTCTGAATGTGTGCTCCTGTGATTGGGTGCTGAACCATGGGCCTAGGTCCCGTGACTGTGGAGAGAGGAATGGGAAGCCAGGGGAATGGAGTGACACTGGGGACTTTGAAAAGCAGAGGAAGTTCAGGACAGATAGAAAGATAGAGCTGGGGTTTTCCTGGAGGCCCTTCCTTGCCTGTCTAGGTGAAGAGGAATATAAATTGTCCATAGAGGACAGGTGATGCCAGCCTATCCCACCACCCAGGGGCTGTCTCCAGAGACCCTGACTCCTGGAGGAACCAGGCGAGAGCCAGGCAGGGAGCATCCCTCCTCAGTAATAGAGAACAGCAGGTCTCATGCACACGGGGTGAGCCAAGGCTTCAGATTTATATGTGAGGGACACATACCTCACCCAGTTATTGAGGTCGTGGTTAGCTCTAATAAGTAGTCCCCCCATCTGCTGTTTGCAATTGTCCATGGTCAGCCATGGTCCAAAAATATTAATTATATTGAGTATTGAGTCATTCAAGAGAGAGAGAGAGAGAGATATCACATTTACATAATTTTATTAATCTTATTACAGTTGTTCTATTTTATCATTTGTTATGGTTGTTATTATCTTACTGTGCCTAATTTATGAATTAAACTTTGTCACGTAGAGGAAAAAACATAGTGTGCATAGGGCTCGGTATTGTCCGTGGTTTCAGGCATCCACTAGGGACCTTGGAGGTACCTCTCTCTGATAAGGGGGTTTACTGAATTCTGAAATTAATTTTCCATAACATGTTTATGGTCTCCTTTGGTGTTGCTGGAACTGGAGATGATACTGACTTCCAAGACTGGGCCTTTTCATCTGACCAACGGGCAAAGTTCCCAGCTGTCCCAGTCCGTCAGCTCTTGTGCATTGTGGCTGTGGTGGCTGGAAACTCAGGATGTTGCTCCAGGAGCGTGGGGGGTCTTGTCCCTTCCTCACGGAGCACCACTTTCCTTTTTTAAACAAAAACAGCACCATGCCCCCGCCCCTCGGACTGACTGCACTGGATTCCACCGACTGTTTTTCTACCCTACCCTGCTTATTTTTATTCACTTGGCTACTTTATTTTAGGGATTTGCAAAGCTTATTTTGGCAGGGGTGACACTTATTGTTTTATTTCTGGCTGTACAGCTTTCATGTGAATGCTTCAATTAAGAAGCGGACACGGGAGGGCATGGTTTTGGGGTTCCGGTTGGTTTGCTGCCTGGGAGTGTTTGCACAGAGCTTCAGTGGACCTGGCTCCCCACAGCAGCACTAGACCCCAGGGTGGGCTTCCAGCAAGAAAGGACAGTTCCCAGCTTGGGCTGGGTGGAGGACAGAGACCAGCCACACATGCTTGTCTTTCTGGAGAAAATACCAGGGACCTGGGCTGAGGTCACTTACTTTTAGGACAGAATTACGGAATGTTTTTAATGCCTGCTAACCAGCCACCTGAAGTGGGTCAGTTAACTTTTATTCCTTTTACAAATTATAAGCACATGAGCAACTGATCTTCCCTGTACTACAGTCCTACAGAGCCTGGTCATTAAAAGTTCAAGAAGGACTTTTGTGTCATACTGCCTCAGTTCTTGACTCTGTTACTTGCTGGCTCCCCACATCCTTAGACAAGTTCTCTGCCCCTTGGTGTCTGCGCATAGTTTGGAATTGTAGTAACACCTGCTTCACCAGGTTCAGGTGAGGATCCAATGAGGAAGTAATAAAATGAATTTTCTATGCTCAGGGCCAGTTCAAAATACACAAAACTCCATTCCAGGCTAGACTGTTGTTGTTCCAATTGTCTCAGAAATTATCTGAGAAGGAAGTTGGAGTAAGAATTGACTCTAGCAATGATTTGGGTCTGGTTTCCTTTCTCAAATTAGGATACCTGCTAAGGTATTTTCCTGGTGTCCCAAGTATACCCCTCCTATGCACCCCCTGTCCCTAGAAGAGTGCCACCTGCTCAGGCCTGGTTTAGGTGGGGAAAGCTGACACAGGCCAGGTCCTCTCCTCACCTGAGATTGCTGTAGAAGAGTGGGAATCAACTGCCCTATTGGGAATCTTGAGGTTGGAATCTCATCCTAAAGTTTCTGTCTGTAAGTCCCAAGTTTCAGGATTCTAAAAACCTCTCCAAGTGATTCCAGTGTGCTAATGAGGTTGAGAAACACTAGTCATGTATTTTATTTAGGGAAACAGCTCCTAAGCTGTTTCGTTGATAGTTCTACATCTTTATAATCGAGTTAGAGCAATACACACCAAAAATAAACACATTCTTTACCCATATTTGTCTCCAACTTTTAGAAGCTTGCCTGCTTTTGGGTCACTCATATCCTGTTGGGTTTTATCACAGCCCTTGACCCCCACCGCACCCCAGTTTTGCTGTCATTCAAGACAAGTATACCACTTGCCTTCTTAACATTTGCCTGTTACCTATGAGCTCTGAATGCTTTCGGTCTTTTCCTAGTAGGAAAACCTTCATTGCTTACACCCCCATGAGTCTGTAATCCTTAGAGGAGAGCAACGCCCCGCTGGGGATCTCTTGCTCTTGAAAGGGATCTGCCTTTCAAAGGCCAAGTTATGTCCTATGGGCAGTACTAACTGACCACCAGCTCAGGTCTTTAATTATAGCTAAGTCCTAAATTGATTAATTCTTTTCTTCTTCCCCACCTCCTTCCATTTCTCCCTCCCTGGTCTTTCCCTCCTTTCCCTTTTCCCTTCTTCCATTAGACTTTATTTTATTTCCTTGTTTTCAGGTAACTAGAAACATTTTGAACATATTTCAGTGTAATCCCACCACCACCATTTGCAATAGGATTATCCCTTCCATATTATCAAGAGTCAAAGCATCTTAATCCAGACTGACTTTGCCTTCCTTTCTGGGCCTCTTCCCTACTGTGGGTTAGTCTGTTCCCAGAGATACAGGATGATTTCCACAGTAGCCTAAGTAAAGCATAGGAAAACAAACATACCCATTCTTTTTGCACTCTGTCTTCCAGTAACAAGGTTAACTGAGAATTAAATGATACCCAGACACAAGTAGAAAACACAAGCCATGTTTGAAAATCCATTCAGTGAAACAGTGTTTCCCGTAACATTGGTCTGGTTAGCAGCTCAAGCCAGGGTTTCCACTTAGCAAGCTATGTGTGGTCACTTCCAGAATTAAGCCCATCAGTGACATATTATTTGTAGTACTTTCCTTTTTGTACATGATGTTTATAACTTTCTTACTCTCTGAGTTTATACACAGACCATGTTTTTATTTTGGTTGTTTTGAACAAATCAAAATGCAGTGAAGATTTTGGTGTTTGTTTGTTTGTTTTTGGTGGGCCTCATGCACTCCAGGAAAATGCTCTACCACTGAGCCATATCCCCAGTCCCCTGCAGTGAAGATTTAATTGCTGTATCTTTCCAATAATATAGTGACAGGATTCATCATGGTCTTGTTGGCATTATTGCATGGAAAAATCGTGGTTTTGTGTAAGGAAATCAAACTTCAGTTACCCATGTGGCTTTGGACAAGTAACCCAAAGTGAGCCTCAGTTTCTTCGTCTATAGGTAGTGGTAATGGGCCCATACAGTGGTTTAAATGAAGTGCCCCCTCTGGTACTTGGGTGTCTGGCCTGCTGGTGAACCTTGCCAGATACTTCATCTCCCTTCCAGCCAACGTTTGGCTCTTTATTTGGACTTTTAAAAAAGCACATTTAGAGACATCCTGCCTTCTAGTTCATTCTGGGTTTCTGTCATCTTACTTTTCAAAGTTCAAATTCCTTGAAAACAGGCCTGTGTGATGGTTTTACGTTTCTGTAGAAACCATACACTTAGGAAATGTTGATGAACACATAAAGAATTCAACATTTAGTTAATTAACCTCAACAAAGACACAGGGAAAGCTTTCCTCTCTAACTTCAGCAATACTGACCTAGCCAACTATTTCTATATAGGCATTGAAAGACTGTGTATAGAGTGTGTAATACAGTTTCTTTCCCTCTAATGTAGAAACTATGACACAACCCCAGGTTGATAGGTGGATAGAGATCTGCTCATTTGGTGGGTGACAAAGGCCTAGACATGGCGGATGCCCACTACCATCACCTTATAACTTTATTTCTTTGTAATTCATAGCCTGACTCCTTTCAAAAAAGGGTTCCTGAAAAAGTACATACAAAATAGCACATCTAAAAACAGAAATTTAAGAGAGTGGATATAGTTAAAATGAGGAGGAAATTAAGGTTTTACCAAATGTACCACCTCTTCCCAATTTTAGGGAGGAGGACCAGTCCCATCTCTAGAGAGGCTCTGCCTGGCCCTCAGCACAGCCCCTGCTGCTGGGATGCAAGTCAAGCTGCCAGGAAGTAATTCTGGGAAGGAGAAAATGCTGAACTTTCCCCTGATATCTGGAGACTGTGGAAGAGAAGATAAGAAGGGAGGGAGAGCAAATAAAATCTGTATTCTAAATAGTCATAGCAGTACCAGATTATATGCCGCAGTAGTTTCTGTATGAGCTTGAGTGGAATTTTCTTCGCGTTGAACCTGAAGGAAACAACACATACATTTGTGTGTGTGGGGGGGTGCGGTTTTCCAGCTTTGTAGCACATGACAATCTCTGGGTCTAGGAAAGAATTTTAAGAGATTTCTGGAACTTTTTTCTGGTGTGGTCCTAAACATGCGTGAAGGAAAGTTTGCTCTATTTTTCCTTTAATTTAATGAGATTCACTACATAGTTTGCTCTGTCTCCTTAACCCTTTTAAAATGAAATACGATTTTTTTTCGTGTATGTAGATAAAGAGTAGGGATGCTGTGGATAAAGAAAATGTGGAATTTTATTCAGCCATCAAGAAGAAGGGAATTGTGTCATTTGCAGGAAAATGAAATGGAACTTGAGAACATTATGTTAAACAAAATAAGCCAGACTCAGAAGGGTCTGTATATTTTCTCTCATATGTGGAAGCTAGAGAGGAAGAAGAAAAAGAAAGGTGGGTTGGGGAGATTCATGAAAATCCAAGGCAGATCAGTAGAGTACAGGAAAGGGACTAGGGGAGGGAAAAGGGAAATACTGGGGAATGATATTGGCCAAATTATAGTCTTATGTCGTGAGTTTGAGAATAAGTAACAACAAAGCTCACCATTATGTACAGTTATAATGAACCAATAAAAAATATGGGAATTAAAATAAGGATGTTGATAGGAAGATCTGTTGTTTAAAAAAGATTGTGTGTATATGATTATGTGTGTGTATGCATATATATATGTATATGTATATATACATACACATATGCAGATTATATGTTTTAATAATATATATATTACATATTATATATTTAATCTGATAAGCAGTGCATTCAGGTTTCTGAAGGTACAAACGAATCCACAGTGAGAAGTCATCCTCATCCTCAATCCTGTCCTCCCAGCCAGAGATTTTCTCTCTAGAAACAACAATTTTTACCAGTCTCTTGTATAACTGTGAAGTGACAATTTATAGCTAAATAATTGTATAAATATCCATAAAAACCCATAGAGAGCTGCTTCGTTCATTTTAGTGCCTGTGTGGAATTAGTGTTGCATTATAGAGTTTGATGCTTAAGGTTACATTCCATCATGTGAAATGGAATTCTTGATAGTATGTATTGGTTGATTTAACCTCAGTGTTATTTGTGCTGTTTATCAATGGTATATTAATATTTAACCAGCCCTCTACTGATATTTAAAGTGCTTTCTATTTTATACTGTTTCAAACTGCTAAAAAGAATGTGTTATTTGCATATATATATTTGTAGATAAAAAAAAGATTTCTAGGTTGAAGTGCATGCACATTTGTAATTTCTTATTCTGTGTACTTAAGGTATACAACCAGTATTTTGATAAATGTGTACATAGTGAAATGGGAACTAGAGTCAAGTAAATTAAGATATGTGTCATCTTGCATAGATATGTGTGGTAAGGCTACCTAAAATCTACTCAGCAAATTTCTAATTTGCAGTGTATTATGAACCGTTGTCTCAGGTGGCACGGCCCACCTCTAGAAGTATTCATCCTATATACCTGCGACTTTATACCTTTGATTTAACCTCTGTTTCCTCTTGACCCCTTCCATTTGTAATTTTGATTGACATTGCGAAACTGTCTTCATTTCCATATCCCTCTTTCACCATGTCCTCTGCACTGTTTTATAATTAAATAATATCTCACATTTTTAATTCAAATTTTTAATTTAGATTTAAAAAGTTTTAAACAGTGTCTTTATCAATTTTAAAAATATTTTTTAGTCCCCTAGAGGTGAAAAATACTATCCCATGCAGCTGTAATTTCTATTCCTCTATTTCAGTTAAGGTCTGTCATATTTTTTTTCCCTAAGCTTAGGAGTCATTTGTGTTTCCTCTTCTGTAAGCCTGGTGGTTTTTTATTTTATTTTATTTTAATTTTGTGTTCAGACTCATTCTTTCTTTTTTGGGCAGTGCTGGGATGGAACCCAGGGCCTCAATCATGTAGACAAATGCTAATATCACTGAGCTACTCCCCAGTCTTATTCTTATTGACTGTTGCAGCTCTTTACATTTATAAAAGATCAACTTGTTAGGTTTATAAATTGAAGGATTTCCCATCTGCCACCCCTCCCCCATTTTTTATTATCATCTGTATTTATGGTAAAGTTTGTTGTAAAACTGTAAGTTTTCACTTTTATATGTCAAATATTTCAGACTGGCTTTATGCTATTCACAGGAAGGCTTTCCCCATCTTAAGATCATTGACAGGTTTCCCATGTGTTGTTATAGCTTCACTTTTCACAATGTGAAGCATTTGATTCATCTAGGATTAATAGAGATTAAAGTTGTGTGAGGTGTACAATAATCTTTCTTTTTTGTTTTTGTTTGTTTCAGATGGCTGTCTGGTTTTCTCATATTATTTACTGAACTCACATCTTATCCCTTCATTGCATCACTGATTTCCAGACATATGTATCTTTGACCCATCTCCTGTCTTTGTAATTTGTACCATTGAGATTTCCACAGTGCCTTACCATGTGTATTTAATGTTCGGGAGAGATGATTCCCATCAGTGTTCTTCTTTTTAGAGAGACATCTCACTATTTTTGCACGATTTTACCATGTGGGTTTAGGATCAACTTTTCTAATAACTGCAAATTAGAAAATAATCTATGCTTTTAAAATTAGGAGTGCATTAAATTATATAGACATAATTTAAAGATAACTTGACACATTTTTTTTTACTTTTTAAAATTTTTTTTAAAGTCATTTGGGACTTTGTACATAGAATTTTAACAACACAAGAATTTACTTTTAAAAAAATTGCACATCCATACAACTATAGGACATTAAGCTACAGAACTTGACACATTTTTGATGCTGAGTCTTTTTTTTTAGTCGTATTTAAAAACATGGAGTATCTTTTTAGTGGGCTTGACTTTTGAGTTGCATATTAAAGTTTCATTCATATAACCTTTGCCCATTTCTTATGATTTTCTAAGTATTTTACCCTCTAGCTATTATCTTTTTTTAAAAAAATTATTATTTTTTTTAGTTGGAGGTGGACATAATACCTTTATTTTATTTATTTATATGTGGTGCTGAGGATCGAACCCAGGGCCTCACACATCCTAAGTAAGCACTCTACCACCGAGCCACAACCTCTGCCCCTTTAGCTATTAACTTCTGTTCTAGTTGGTGTATGTAAAGACTATTGTTTCAGCACATTAATTTTCTCCTGTGTATCTTTATAAAATTCTTATATCATTTATAACAGGTTTTTCTCTTGGTACTCTTGCATTTTTCCAAGAAAACAATCATATTATCTGCAAATAATGATAATTCTGTATTCTCCATTACAATTTTGATTTTTCTTTCTTTTCTTCATCTCATGTCTTTGACTAGTGCTATTTAAACGATAACACAAATTAGTAGTAAGAGTAGTAGTGAAGTCTTATCTTGACTTTACAGTAACATTACTAGTCTTTTACGATTTAAAGTAATTTAAAGCATTATCTCTGTCATTTATGTAGGTGTGTGAGTGTGTGTAAAAGAAATAGCCAACTGTTCTCCTTTTTTAAGCAATTGAATGTAAATGTTCTAAAACTCATACACGGTGATAAATGCACCACTCAGTAAAATTACCAGAGATTGAATTTTAAAAGCTGCGAATGATTAAATTTTTGATATATAAAATATATTTTAATAAGAAAGAAAGAATGAACATAGTACTTTATCAAATGCCTTATATGTATCCATGGAGACAATCATATGCTATTTCATTTTTGTTCCATTTATATGGTGAATTGTTTTAATATGATACTTATATTCCAAGAGTGAAGTCCACTTTTTCATAGTATATTGATATTTTTATGTGCTGTTCAAATCTGTTTGCTAATTTAAAAAAATATTCAGTAGTTAATGGATCTTTATTTATTTGTAGGCAGTGCTGAGAATCGAACCCAGTACCTCACACATGCTAGGCAAGTGCTCTACCACTGAGCCACAACCCTAGCCCAATTTGCTAATTTTTTAAATCCAGGATTTATATCAGTATTTAAAGGAGAGATTGGAATGCAGTTTCCCTTTTGTGTGCCTTCTTTGTTGGATGATAGTATCAATATAATACCTCATCTTTTAAATATAAATTTGGAAACTTTCCTTCTTTTATATATGGTTTGGAATAGATTAAATATTACCAGAATCATTCCTTCAAAGTTTTTTACATTTCCCCCTGTGAATCCATTTAGTTCTGTTTCTGTTTATTTGTGCATTTGTTTATGAAAGGATGATCCGAAAAGGGAGATCTTTGACTTGTTTTATCTGTGGTATTAACCTGTTTAAGTTTTTTTTTTTAATTTTTAAATTTATTTTTTAGTAGTAGTTAGACACACTATCTTTATTTATTTATTTTTATGTAGTGCTGAGGCTAGAACCCAAATAACGATAATTATTTGGCCTCACATGTGCTAGGCGAGCTCTCTACTGCTAAGTCACAATCCCAGCCCCTGTTTAAGTTTTTGATGTGTCTTCCCCTATTAGTCAGGATGTAGTTACTTAAGTATATGATCCCTGTTACTTACTGAACATCTTTCATTAATATTGTTGAGACCCTCCTAATACAGGACAGGAAAAGGTGTTCTTTAATTGTTGAGTTACTGTTTTCAAAAGCGGTGGTTCTTTCCCTGGGGTACTTGACATCTACCATTTCCAGATGTGGATTCGGGACTCTTCCATTGTTCTATTGTTGGGGTGGTGATGCTATAAACCACACTGTTTGTTCACCTTGTTCTGCAGATCATCCTTATACACTTGGCTAGTGGACGCCTATTTTCCTGGTGGCATGCTGCAGACATAGTGCTCTTTTTTTTTTTTTTTAATTATTTTTTAGTTGTAGTTAGGCACAATACTTTTATTTATTTTTATGTGGTGCTGAGAATTGAACCTAAGGCCTCACACGTGCTAGGCAAGCGCTCTGCCACAACCTTAGTCACAGTGTTGATTCTTGATAGACACATGATTGGTTTATCTCAGCCTTGGACAGGATAGGTACTCAGTAATTCCAGTGAATAAATATTTAGTGTCTGATATGTGTTCATTTTCAGATTATCTTAGAGACATGTTCCTTGCATATAGAGGAGTTGATATACTGAATTAATAATTATAGTTCAGCTACTTGGGGGGACCAAAAAAGAGAATTGCTGAAGTCTGGGCAACACAGCAAGATCCCAACTTAAAAAAAAAAATTATGGTAAAGGTATGTATTCAGAAGTATTAAAGGGTACAGTTATGTATCCTCTACTAGGGTAGAAGGAATTTGAGACAGATTTTAGATAGAGTTAAAAAGTTCCCCCATCTTTATGTGCTTGGTTTTGCAAATTAATTGAGAAAGCTAAAACGTTTTAGCAGTACTTTTGCTTTTCCATACACTGTGTGTTTGAATTTGGCTAGAAAATACACATTACAGTACCACACAGGTGTGAAACATGATGATGTTGATCTAAATTTACATTATAATGTAAAGAGAAATAGTATTATTCGTTGATAAGAGTATATTGAGGAGTATATATATATATATATATGTATGTTGAAGATTAATTGACCAAATATTCTGTCCTTTTCTCACAGATTTATCTAAAAACAGACTGGTTGAAGTTCCAATGGAATTGTGCCATTTTGTATCACTGGAAATTCTTAATCTGTATCACAATTGTATCAGAGTCATTCCTGAGGCCATCATTAATCTGCAGATGCTGACCTACTTAAACTTGAGGTAGGTTAATTAAATTCAGTGGCGAAATACAACATAATCATGCTTTCATTTCTTTTGTATTTTTCCTCTTTATAACCCGTGATCACTCTTTGAAGTAAATCACACAAAGATCATTGAATAAACATCTTCTGTAATAAATTTGTAGGGACTTTAATTTTGTTCTTGGTGCTAGACTTCCCTGACAAATGTCAATATGACATCTTTTCTTTTTGTTTTGGTTTTTTAAGAATCACATAAGATAGTTTATACTATTTGTCTGATTGATGCTTTTCAGGTTGGTAGGTATATTGTCTTCATACATTCCTGTAGATTTTGGAGAATGAAGGGTAAAGGAAATGAAAAATAATTTGAGAGTTGAGACAAATCAGGGGCAAGGAAAAAAAAAAGGCTTTATTGGTCTTTGGGGACTCTTGGTACCATTGTCCTTGCTGCTTAGTAATGATTGAGCCTGTTCACTTGAAAAAAGTTGAGGAGGAGTACTGAGCTACTGTAACCAGATATAAGGTTTGATGTCTGTAGACATCAATTAGGTCAGTGTTTGCTGAGAATGGTTTGGTAGTCCGTGTTGACTTACTGATTATGCAGAACACAGTAAATCATGTTAATGCCTCTGAAGTTAGGAAAATCAGTTATTTTAAGGCTTTGGTTTTACACTTTGCAGTTGGATGTTCTGATCAGATTCTGGCTCCTTGTCTCCTAAATTCTTGCTTTACATATGGGATTTCAGGAGAGGGAGGAGAGGATTTTTTTTTTTCATCTCTCTCTCGCTTATAAAAATAAGGATAAGTTCTCAGGTTCTAGCCGGATTGTAGCCTTTCTCATGTCAGTTGTATCATCTTGGAGTTTAAAGGATAGCACCTGTTAGCCTTGCTTGTGCTGTGTAACAAATCTACTTTAAAGTTCAAAATTCCCAGTGAACCAGGTATAGTAGTCATTTTATAATAGATAATAATGCCAATGGTTTTTCATTTGGTTTGGTTTGCTTTTTATTTTAGTTACTGAATCATGGATTTTCTATTGCTTTCGTTGCAGTCAAAAAATGGGTTTCTATTACATTTCCCATAAAAGTGCATGCTTTTTTGTCAGAGTTGAAAAAAGCTCTAGACATGTTTATGAATTGTCCTAATTTTGGTAAATAAGAAGTAAGTTATTGGAGATGAAGTTTATTGGATGTATTTATAATTTGGAGTCTTATCTAATCTTTGCTTCTGTAGATTTCTAATTTATCTGATCATTATGAGTTTTCTTGCAATTTCTGCCTCAGCAGGATGTTATCTTGGAATTGCCTGGTGAAGCCAGCATAGTGATGTCTGTAGATTTTGGTTCAGTGTCTCCCCAAGACATTTGGTCCTCTAATCCCAACCCACAGAGGGGAACCATTTCAAAAGCACATTGCAGTTGGTCTGTTTACATGCCCCCTTAAGCTGCATTTTTACTCCTAGAAGCCCTGCATGTAATAGACTTAACCTTGCATTGTATATTAAGTCCAAATGCACTGAGAAGTCTTGGTGGATAGATGACATTTTTTTTCTAGAGTGACACAAACTATAAAATTTAAAAACACAAGATAATTTAAACTTAATGTGTTTTTAAGACATGATAAATGTTTGGTTTTTTTTACTGATAATTTTCATATTGCAGCTAGTTGAGAGTAGAAGATTATTACTGTCTTCAGATCGATAGAATGACTATATTGGAATATGGATCTCAGAATTATTTATGAAAAGACCGGAGAAGAGCTGCAGAAGCATTGACAGAGGAGTCATTGACGATGCCCAAGAAAACTATGTAGTGCATTAGAAACAGAGTTTTATGATAAATCTGTAGGTAATGGAAAAGAGAAAGAAATAAAGGGACAATTCAGCATCCAACTCTTGAAATTTTATTTGTCTTTTTAAAAATTTTTATTATTGGTTGTTCAAAACATTACATAGTTCTTGACATATCATATTTCATACATTTGATTCAAGTGGGTTATGAACTCCCATTTTTACACCATATACAGATTGCAGAATCACATTGGTTACACATTAATTTCATGTTTACTTCTTTCTTTTCCTATTTGTTTTGATAATTTTTGGTTTTGTTCTGCTTTTCTTTGTTCACATTTCCTACTTCTAATGTGACCATATATAAGGCCTTTTCTCTTGTGTAGGATCTTATGTTCTTTGAAGGAATTTGATGACTATTTGGAGAAAAAAATAAGAAAAAGTCTCTCTCTTACATCCCAAATAGATTGTGTAAGGGATATGAAAAAATACATGAATAGCTTCTGAACTTTTTAAAAGCAGATGCTAATTATTTTTGATATCTCCTATAAAATTTACTGCCTGAAAATAAACCTGTAAAGTTAAAATAGTATTAAGGGCAAGCTTTAAAGGAATCAGGAAGATTGTCATTTTGTGTTATTGATTTACATGTGTTTTAATTCCTGGTTGACCACTGCATTTAGTTGAGCCATTTTTTCTCTAGGAATTGGACCTTAAAATTGAGTTATTTCTCAGTTTGGGAGTGATTTGAGATAGAATGCAGTAGAACTCCTGCCTGAAAGATTTATTTGTGACTTCTGAAATAGGAGGCAACTGTCACATCTCTTTACTTGCAAATATGTATTAGTATCTAGGCAATACTGGTGGCATCTGATTAAATTGTTAAGTCTAAGATGTTCGGTAATATCTTCCACATGATAGTATTGTCTGTGAGTTCTTCGGATCCTTACACTGTCACCCTCCCCGCCCCCATCCCAGCTGTCCCCAATCTGGTAACCAGGAGGCGTGCAGAATAACTTGGTACTTGTGTGTGATTGTGACATAAGCCTCCTCCATGACAATTAGGGTTGGTCATTGTGATCCTCTGTGCCCTTCATGAATATTAACAGAATGAAATGTATTTCTTCTTGGGCATGGTGTAGGGTATTGGTGGACTTGGTTAACTTTTGGTCTTTGGGGACAGGCTGCCCATCCTTTTGCTTGAAGAGGAAACAGAGACTCAGGATGCTGCAGGCACACGGTGGAGGAGCTACTGTGTTGCCTTTAATTCATTTTTGTCCCATAATTGTTATATATGGCAAAGAAAGAAGCTTATATTCATGATCAAAGTATATAATCAAAACCTCACATTGTTGTTAATTTAGTTATATTGGGGAAGTCTGAATAAATTGCAAAAACATTAAAGAAGTAACATAAATTATTTTTGAATCCATACTTGTAAGGAAGATTATATCAAAGAAAGCACATCCTGAAAGACCTTTAACAAATAGGCCAACTGATCCAATTCTATAAGAAGCTTGAAATATTTTCTATAGAACTGAAGATTTTCCCTCTTAGTTCTATTAATTAGGAAGAAAGATTTTTTTTTAGATAAAATAGTGCAGAGGCTGCTTTTCCAATTTCCACAGTGTTTCTGTATGTATACTGGGTCTGTTTTTTTGTGGTCCTAAACTCAAACCCAGGACATCTTGCATGCAAAGCACTCTACCACTTGAGCTACCTCTACAACCCCAATCTGTGAACTTAAAATTTCTTTTCACCCAAGAAATCACATGTAGAAACTACTAATTTTGAACATTCCAAGGTACGAGTGATGCATAGAAAGATTTTTTAATTTATTGGAAACATTTGAAGTTGATTATACCCTCTGAGATATCTTGTATTCTAGCAAACAGCCATAAATATTTGATGGTGATGGTGATAATGGTGATGATGATGATAATGAGGAATGGGGATGTCACTGCTTGCTCAATCTTGGCTGACATGCTGTCTCAGAAATGTCATCTGTAAATGTCAAATGGTTGCTTGGTGCCAACAGCTTTATCCCTGTCTTAAGCTAGAGATGGGTTTAATTTGCAACTTAAAAACAATCTTCATCATGAAATGCCATTAAAAACACTTGTTTTCCACATTTTCTCACATAATGGAAATGTTCTATTTGTGGAAAATATTGATTTATTGCTGTTTATGTAGCATGTGTTTAAAGGATGTAGGCTTTTAATCTTTGCTTCTTGGTATTCACAACAAAAAGTTATGTTAGTTTAGTATATGTGCCACTGTGTCTCTTCCTGTTATAAAGTATCTTAATCCAAGAAACACAGCCAAGAGCAATAAAAATGATTAAGCAAGACTGGTTCCTATATAGGAACAAACACTTTGAACCTGAAACCCACAGGAAAGCCTCACAAAGTTTAAAATCTATTTTAAGGCGTTGGAAAGGTTTTTGTTGATGAGTCTCATGAAGAAAATATACCTTAGGACAATAACATGACCCAGAGTAGCAAAACTCTTGGCAACCATTGGCATGTTGTGAATCTAAAATAGGGACCTTGGTTTCAAAGTCTCATCTCAGAGAAGTTCCAAGACAGGGGCTGCCAAAAAATGAAAGTTCGTTACAGAACTTTGGTAAGGTTTTTGCTTTCTGTGGGGGAAACTGGCCCAGCTAGGTCTGGCTTGTTCATGAGAAGCTCCTATCTGTCCCTGCCTGTTGGGACTGGGTTCTGAGACATGGCTTGAGAAGAAGGCAGTTTCTTACACAAACTGTTATCACACCATAAAAGGAATGTGTTTTGGCCGCTTTCTCTGCAGCCTGGTATCCTTTTTGGCTGCTAAACAATGTGCAGAAAGAGCCAACTTCCTGATGGTTGTCTAACCTGTAGGCCCACATTCTTCTGGGACTCATTCTGATAAATAATCTTTAATTCTCAGAATATCACTCACTATTTGAAGGATCCTGCGCATGACGGTTGCTTTAGAAAACACAGGTTTTATGTTTTTGTGTGCTTGTTTTGTTTTTGTGAGCCAAAAATTAATTTTCATTGTTCCCTCTCCCCATGCTGACATTTCTAAAGAAGCTATCCAAGGCAAGATAGCGTTTCTTCTTTCTAGAAAACGAGAAAATTGATGTTGTCTCCTAAACTGGAAAAGGGGGAGGAGTTTTGTTCAGTTCAATACAAACTTATATCCCACATCCTTTTGTGAAGATTTTATCTCATTCAAAGGCAAAATGAGAAGACTATGTCTATGTTATGTTTTGGAGCTGGTCTTTGATAGCCAGATTAATCTTGTGAAATGACAGATGATGGGAAAGACACCAAAACACAGAGAGCCATATTGGAATTTGAAAGTATTAATCTTAAAAATTGGAAATGATTTTCATAGGACGGCAGTGTCCACTCTACACACGTGGCTGGTCACACATGGATTAGGTCTTATCTTTTCTAGTGTTCCTCAGTCATTTGCTTCCCAGGTGAACCCTATAGCCAATAGTCTCTAAAAAAATTTAATCGGTTTATAGATCGTTGTGCCTGTTAAATTCGGTCCATTGGCATTGGTAGCTGATGGGCTTTCTTGGGCACAGACAAGTTAATAATTGGATATCTCTTATCAAATTCCATTCCTTTTAGTATAGCCCATACTTGGCAAGACTTCCTAAGAGGATTTTTCCATTATACACACCACCTGATCACAGATGTTGTTTTAGTTCAATGTTGGTATTGAGGAAAAGAACAGTGGCACAAAAGGGATATTATGTCTTTGATAGCTAGAGTGCTGTCAGAATTTGTTGGTGTTGTTTTCTGATCTTAATAGAAATGTTAAGGTCTTTGTGCTGCAGAACAGCTCTCTGGAAGTGAGGTAAATACTTAATTTTAAATCCTAGTATAGGTTTTCCTGTTTATAGTAATTTTCAAAGTTTATTCTGCAAGCCCCAGATGAACAAGCCCCAAATGACATTTATTTTTCTAATTAAAACAGATAAAAGTCCTTGGAAACATTGCCGTTTCATCAATAATCAACTTATTATGTTTCCTCTAAGATTTATTGCAGTTTACAAAGGCTTATAACAAAAGTGCTGTACATGAGAAGAGAAATATAAAAAGAGCATACTTAGGACGATTATTCTAAAAGTTGTGGTTTTTTGGGAATCATCATCATCATCATCAACATCACTGCCACATCTTAATAGCTAAATTGGGTTGAGCTATTACAACATTATTTCTGAGCCCTTCAACGGTCTTTAGTCTTTAGGAAATAGGAAAGTGACTCACCCCTAGGACACCCTATTTCATAAATAATAGAAACAAGTGAGATGCATTTCTTTGGTATTATAAAGTTTGCTAAGCCCCTTCACATCTGTTATCTTATTGGGCACCATTTCCCTTGCCTTCCATGTCCTTAGAACAGTTTTAAAATTATGAAAATCATTAAAAAAGGGAAATTTTTCACATTTGGAAGTTGCTCCCATTGTCTATATTGGTTCCCCTTTTTATTCCTAAAACTATAAATTTGTACATTTTCTTTTTTTTAATTCATTTTTCAGACGTTTTATTCTCTCTCTGTCTCTGTGTGTGTGTGTGTGTGTGTGTGTGTGTGTGTATTTAAACCAGCTTTTGATTTTATTGACCAGATCTGTTCTTCATTTTCTACTTTATTAATTTTTTATCTTATCTATTTCTTTTCCTTCCTTCTCTTTTCTTATAGACTTATTTTTTTTCTAATTTATAGAGTTTGGGATATTTAGCTCATTGTCTTCTTTTTTTTCTTTTCTTTTCTTATGGAAGCATCCAAGGCATGGATTTCCCTGTAGAAGAGGGAAACGTAGAGCGTTGACTGACTCAGTGGTTTGATACGCAGTGTTATAGTCAGCTTTCTGTTACTACAACAAAAATCTGAGGCAATTAACTTATAAAGAGAAAAGATTTATTTGGGCTCACAGTTTGAGAGTTTCTAGTCCAAGACCAGCAGCCCCATGGTTTGGGGCCTTTGCTGAGGGCTCCACATCATGGTAATAGGAAGTGGTGAATCTTACCTCCTAAGCTAGGAAACAGAGAGGCAGGAGAAGGCTCCATGACCTCAGAACTTCCCATAAGGCCCCACCTACCTCTTAGAAGTCTATAACACCTTCCAATAGTGCTACCCTGAGGACCAAGCCTTTAAACATGGACCAAATCATAGCAGAAAATATCATTTGTTTGTTTCTATCACTTCTAAATCTTTCCCTGTTTTCACTGTTATTTATTTGTCCTATGAGTTTTAGTTTTTAGAATAGGTTTCTTTTATCTTTTCAATTTTATTTTTTTATTTTTTAATATTTATTCTTAAGTTTTAGGTGGACACAATATTTTACATTTATGTGGTGCTGAGGATTGAACCCAGTGCTAGGCAAGCACTCTACCACTGAGCCACACCCTAGCCCTCAAATTTATTTTTAATTGAATTTCTTTGTTTCAGAGAACATTTTCTGTTTGATGCAGATTCTTCATATTGGTTACAATTTGCTTTACAACCTGTGCATAGTTAACTTTATAAATATTCCACATGTACTTGAAAACAAGTATGTGTAGTCTCTTAAGTGTTGTATGCTGGATTCCAGTAAATCCACAAAGTGTAACTTTTTAATTTGGGGGTATACATCTCCTCTGCCATAACCTTTGGTGTCTGCAGGCAGAGATAACCGGGAAGGGTACACTAGATTAGGTATTCAGCAGTCTTTCCTCTCATTTCAAAACCATTCACAAGTTTTCCTGATATACTCAATAATTCCAGTTTATATCACCACACGTAAGAGTTATGCAATTTCATGAACTATTTAAATAGAAAAACAGTGAGGAAAAACAGCACCCTGACATTTAGTGGGGTCTGTCAGCTCTTCCTTTTAGATCCTGGATCCTAAAGACTGTGGATGGGTGGTGGGGCTGGGGCTGGGGAGAGACCTGTGTGCTTTGAGAGCTTTACATTTTCATTTGGCCAATAATTTGAATGGATGATCTTCAAGGAATTTAAGTAAACTGTTACAACAGGTGGTCCATCTAGTAGATGAGTACCAGAAAGAGACGACCATGACAGGGGGCCACTATGGGCTCTTTATTGAGACAACCCATGATGGCGGTGCCCAAGTCTATAGGCACCGAAGTAAAGAGTTCTTAGGAGCAACCTGGAATCCTTATGTTCCACCTTACATGATAAGATCCAGAAAGGAATTCTTTCTTCTTTAATCCTTTGGAGTCACCAGATGTTTAAACTTAACCCAGTAGAAAATATCTGCTGCTACAGAATTTTAAAAATATACCATTCATGTTCAGTTAGGATGTAGGGAATAACAGCTTGGAGTGGTGCTACCTAATTCTGTTAGGGATGGAGTTTTAGGATTCTTATACATGTCATATCTTCTTGAACAGAGCAGGCACCCAGGTGGTGTAGGAAATAATGGTATTTCTTTTCATTCTTGGCCACCATGACATCTTCCTTCCGTGGCTTTGATCACATACTTTCCTAGTCACTTTTCTGCCTCTGTTTCTTCTCTCTTCCTGAGTCTGGATGTTCTTTCTCTTCCTGCACCTCAATTTGGAGTTCTCCAAAGCTTTGGTCCTTAAATCTTTTCTCAGACCTCCTGCCTCATGAGTCTTAAATTTATTCTGCATCCCTTTGACTTACTTGAACTCCAGTCCTCAATTCTCCCATTGCTTAACATTCTGTCTTGTTGACGTCTCAAAATTCCAAAATAGCATGTCTTAACTTCCCATTTGTAAACTTCTACTGTTTTTCCTCTAGAATCCTAGTTTTATGTCTTAAATTATTTTGACCACTTTCTTTTATTGCTTTTTGCATAAATCAGTCTTTAGTTACTAGTCCAGCATCTCCATTGCCTTCTGCTGGGAACTCTGTGCCCACCTCCTGCTGTTTTCCTGGCTCCCCCACACTTTTTATTCCAGAGAAAATGAGAAGAGGCTGTGTTGTATGAATGGGAGACCACAGATTTTGTTCTGAAGCCTCACAGACCTGGTTTCAGATGCCCAGCACAGAGCAGCTCACTAGCCAGCCAGCACAGAGCAAATCATTTAAATTCTCTGAACAATGTCAGTTTTGTGTCCGAAAAGTATGGAGTATTAATATGTTAATGGATTGTTGTGAATATAAATAAAATAATATTTATTTAAATGCCAGCACAGTGCCTTATACATAGTAACTATCCAAGAAATGTTTGTTAAATTGTTGAATCAAGTTAACACATGCAGATGCCATGTGGGTTAAGAAAAATAATGGTAAAGGATTCTGTATCTGATTAAAGTAAGTGGGTCCTGTGCTGTTGGTCAAGAGGATGTGCTGTTGGTCAAGAGGATGTGCTCTGGGTGTGTAAAAATATCAAAGTAGTTAAGAACTGAGTGGCTGTTTAGTTACACAATAGGAACTCTCTGAGGAGTCACCTCCTTGGAAGGATAAATAGGAAAAAGAATGCTAGACATGCTATCAAGCAGGTGAATCTACATTGCATCTTTAAAAATTCCCAGAAAAAGATGGACAGGCACTTGGGTTCAAATGGTTAGTGATAATATTCAGATATCTTAATTTTTATTAGAAATATTTTTAGCGCAGTGTCCCTGGGTAGAAATTGATCTGAGTAGTCTGTGTTCATTTAAATCAGTATCAGTCTCCTCCCTTTTTTGTGGGGGAAAAATGTTGCATAAAATATGTGTGTGTGTGTGTGTGTGTGTTTCTTGACCTCGATAGGCTGTTATGGAAAAAGAAGGTAGGGGTACCTTCCTGGTAATAGGAAACTAGAGTCCATTCTACTTAGAACAGAGCTCCAATAAGTGGGAGTTGTCCGCAGTGTCAAGACATCTTTCCCAGGCACTTAGGGATGGTTTCCTGAATGCCAACACCATCGTTGAGTACAGTGGTACTTTTCAGGTCATGGGTCTCAGGCCACTACAGTCTTAACACTTAAAACCCCAAACCTACATTGTTGTCTCTGAAGCTGTTTGATCCATGAATATTCTTGCTGGCATTGCATATTGAGTTTCCTTTGAACATCTCCTTGACTTTTAAGCATTTCAAATGAAGGAGTCTTAAGTAAGAGTTTTTAGAGTACCACATACCACATACTCCTTGTCCTTTTGGAATTTCAGAACTCTTAGAAGAAAGGAAGGAAAATAACTGAGAAGTATAGCAAATTATCAGCTAACAGTCCTTTGACATATAACATCAGTGGCAACGATTGCTGGCTGTTAGGCATGCTAAAAAAATGAAATGTTTTTAAGTAATCACTTATTTTTACTAAAGAGGAGACCGATAGGCTGTTATTGTGGGAAACCAGTTTAGTTGCAGTAGCCAAATATGGTGCGTGTGTGCACAGAAAAAATGCAGTGGAACAGCTGTTGCAGAAATCTGCCCAAGTTCTGAGTTGCTTTAAAGCCTCACTCTTTGTCAATTGCTTTTTCTTAGAGTTCCCATTTCTAGTCCTTTATCTTCTCAAAACAGCTTTTACATGTGTGGAGAGTGAAATTGATTGGGATGGCTTTCAAGAACTGATCAAGGTGCTATGTAAATGATGATACTGTTTTTATAGTTTTGAAACATTTTAAGTTTTCCAGTGGCTGTCACACTCAGTTGCAATTAGTGTACTTGCTGGTCACAGTTAAATTTGGGCTCCAAGTTTCAATGCAGATGTATATTCTCAATTAAATTTCTGCCTTGTTGCTGAGGGTGTAGCACAGTGGTGAGAGTGCATGCTTAGCATGCATGAAGCCTGGAATTGAAGCCCAAGCACCGAATAATAATAACAACAGTAATTTAAAAATAAAATTCAGTGTTAAAAATGAATGTAAAAATATTACTTTTCAGTTGTGCAGTGAAGCAGTCAGACAGTATCTGTTTGCTCTTCACTTTGTAGCATAAAATTAAAGTGGACCAAAAATATCACCAAGCCATGAAAGCAAAGTTATTGTCTTAGACACACAATGAGGGTGGGAATGCGGGGGGAGGGCTGGCACCAAGGGGAAGTATTCAGTCATTAGGGGAAACAAGGGTGAGACATTTCACAGGACGGGCTTTTCAGAATGGACTAAGCAGGAAAAAGGAAAAGGTTCTCTATGGATATTGTTCACTGGTTTGTGTGTATGGGGACAGCAGGTGTCATATGCAAAACAGAAAAAGAAGTTACTTTGCTTGTAATGAATGGTAAACAGAGTGTGCATAAACTAATATAAAAACAAAAATAGATGAGTGATCCTATAGAAAAGCAAACTTGCCTGGCTCAAATGCATTAACTGCTGTTTACTGTAGGTCAAAATGGCAAGCAGAGATTCAAAGGAAAACAATGACTACTATATGTGGTCATTGCTCCCTTCTCTTAGCTGGGTGAGCCAGGTGTCCTGGCTTTGGAACGTGCCCTGCTTTCCCTGTGGCCCTGTTGATCTAGGCCTATGGCATCGTCCTCATAGTTTTGTGAAAGTTAATGCTTCCATGTCATTATGTCTGTTACCATTTGAAGACCAAGTTGTAAACAGAGATGGTGACTCCAGGGTATTCTTGTTTTCTCAGCAAAAGATAGGATCCTGGAATTAGAGAAGATGGAAAGGAAATGCTCAATCATATGATTATGTGTATGTTCTAGTCTTGGTTATCCAGATCGGAAATTGGTATTTTGCTTGTTTGGGCCTGAAATTTGATATCCCAGCCTGGTTCTCCCAGTATGTCTTTGATCAATCATCTTGATATTTTCAACAAGTGGAACGTGAACCCATATTTTAAAAGTAACTGAAATTTTAGCAATTAGGAAATATCATAAATAAAACAAGTAAATAAAATGAAGCTGAGCACATGTATGCTCTTTGGGTCACATTTCCACTTTGCCACATTATTGGTTGAGGATGGATGGTTTAATTTTTATCTAGTGTTGGGCTAAGCACTTGTGTATCTATGATTTCACATTAGTTAGGTCTTATTATCTGTTCTCTAGCTGACAAATCCAAACAGCTTAAAGACTTGCTCATAATCATAGAGACGACTTATGGCAAAGGTGAGATTTGAACCCAAGACTTCTGATTGCACAACTGGTATCCTTTCTCTGACACCAAGCAGCCAGTGTAGCAGGTGAATCTATTATAGAAATTTTTCTATAAAGTATTTTTTAAGTGAATTTTATATTCCATTATTAAGAGATGGAACTTAATATACTAAAACACTAAAATAAAGAGGTATGTTCTTGTAGAATTTTTAAAAAATGTGTTGTTTCCTAATAATAAAATCACATAATACAGCATGTCTCTATTTTTACACATTTTAAGGAAAATAAGCATTTGATAAGCAGATAATCAAAAATGTCAGATATAACATTGGGTCTCAAAATATGAATGTTATAAGTGCCACTGATACAGTACATTAAAATAAGCTCTCTTAAAATCAAACCATAAGAAGTGGCGTGGCTTGTAAATCTCTTAATTCAGGAGTGAAGTGGAGGGACAGTGGTACTTGATGCAAAGAGAGTATACCCTATAAATTTAGGCTACCAAAAATGTTTAGATTATGGTGAGCTACCTCATTTCATCTCCAGATGAGGAAATAGAAAAATGTAGCTCAGAGTCATTCTACTGAAAAAGGTGGAAGACCTAGAGCCCTTGCAGTGAACTTGGACCCAGCAAAGCCACCTCCACTACCCTTTCCTGCCCACCACCAGCCTCTGCCCAGACAGGGCAGGGTCAGTATAAGCCAGAATTGGCAGGCAGGCTACTCCTCCCTGGTGAGGGCAAAAGATCTCAGGCCACCATGACCAAATCTATAATTTCTACTTCTAAAGGAATAGCCTCTTTCTCTTACAAATTTCATCTTTTGTAATGAGTGAGCCAAAAAAAAAAAAATACATTTTGCTTTTTTGATGTGACTCAAGGCGAGAATGAAAAATAAATATTGGCTGTTACCTTATCAGATACTATATGGCCTTACTTTTAAACGTTCTTTCTGCACAGGGTCTGTTTATAGCAGAAGCCTATGGGAGACAAGTGGGGGTAGGAAAGTAGATGGTGGCCTGAGGCACTTATTTGCTTGAGAAAAATTGCTGCCAGATGAGCGGTTTCAGAAAGGAAAGGCTGCTGATGTGGTTTGGAGTGGGTTCAGGATTAAAGAGGATGCAGCTTCTCCTCTCCTTTATAAATGTTCACTGGAGACTGATGGGGTTTTGTATGCATGTGTATTTCCTTTATCTATTAGGGAAATAGCAAGAAATATAGGAACACCCTGTGATAAAATAGATGAAGTGGCGGCTGAGGGAACAGATGGATGAAGTGGAAGGAGTATGCCCCAGGTCTATGACATCTTGTATTATGACGAAATTCTTGGCATGGTGGATTTGCTAAGTCCACAGGTAATCAACTCAGTGAATGGGAGGAATGTATGGGGCACAAGTGGGGGAGACGCTATGCCTTCAGCAGTTTTTAATGTAAATAGCACTCATTCCCATGAAAGTGGCTACAGGCTGAATTTTTATTTTATTAAATTAGTGTCCACCCTGGAAGAATTCCAGAGAGAGTAAGCTGGAGTGAGCAGAGCTGTCATTTGTTACATTGCCTCCACTGCTTTGATGAATGACTCTCCCAGTCCTAGATCTCCTAATCAGATTAGATGCCTGCTGCAAGACAGTGAGACTGGGAATAGTTGCATGCTGCATTTCAAAGCAAGAAAGCAAAAGGAATATCTCAGCCTGTAATTTTTAATCCTGTAGAAATTTCTGAAATACTAATCCCTGTTACCAATGAGCCTCTCTTTAGGAGGAAATTTAAATATGGCTTCAAAATAATACAATTGCCTTGCTAACATTGTTATTTGCTAATCATTTTTTGAAATTGTCTATTAATACCTATTTTATAGCAACAAATTTTGATTTGAATTTGTTCACTTGCTATCTTTTAATACTGAGCTCTCTTTTCCAGAGCTCCTATCTACAGGGCCTTATTTTGGCACCCGTGAAAGCCCTCTCAACTGGGTATCAGAAAGGCTGCTCATTCAGCAAAAGAGTCCCACTGGGTCCCCACAAGCTAGAGAGGACAGAGAGAGGCAGACTAGCGGCCCTGGCCCCCCTCCGTTGTCTCAGTGACTAGGATAAATTCACTGGACCCCAGCAACCAGGGACATAAAACTGGTCCTTCCAGTGCTAGGAAACCCACACCCCTGCATCCAGGACCTGAATCTCCTCCTCCCTCTGCTGGGCTTTTATTGATAAAGCGCTTCTTCTGCCCCTTTCCTGAAATAGCTTTTATTTATTTAATTAATTTATTGTTTTATGTGTGTACATATGTATATATTTAGATCTGGGCAGTGGAGTGAAGATACAGCTGTACCATTTCTTGCCCAAACTTATTTACCTGGGTATTTTCCTGGAATAGGAGTGGTATCAGGGTGTTGGCAGGAGAAGGCCCACATTAGAAAGGATCTTCCTATAATACAGCACCTGCTTTTTCTGAGCCCATCAGTTAGACACGCCCTTAGGTTAAGCATACATACAGAGAAGTGCTCACAAAATATACATCAGTGAGTTTCCACAAACAGATGGACCGATGCAACATCCGATTGAATTTACCTTGTTAAGATGCTTCTTTCAAGCTTTTGTAGGAATTTTTTGAAAGACAGCAAAATATACTAAAGGAAATGGAAACCACCTACTGTACTTATACCCCAGAATGAGCATTGGTAATGTTTAGGTGTGTTTCTAATCTGTCTCTCCTTTTTACACGTAAACAGATATGCATCCCAGTAGACACACACACACACACACACACACACAAACACACACACACACGGCACAACCTTTGAAGCTTTATGCATGTGTGCACAATACACAAAAGTTATAAATAATTGCAGCCACACGATGTACAGATTTTTAGATGTTTCATGGTGTGGCCCTTGCTTCATCAGCAGAGTGGCAGGGAAAATAAGTCAGAAAATCTGAGAACTATCTCCTCTCTTGGTAGCTGGAAAAAGGGCTTGGAGTGGGGAAGAGTTGGAAAAAGTGGCTTACATATAAATATGGATTCCTATATTATACTGATCCAGTATCTTTTCATCTCTTAGAACTGCCCGTTTATTTATTTATAACTGATGCAAAATAATTGTATATATTTGGCAGATACAGTGTGATAATTCAGTACATGTTAAGTAATGTATTATGAGCAAATCAAGGTAGTATTTTCTTCTCCTTAAATATTTATAATTTTTGTGTTAGAAACCTTCAGACCCTTTGTTCTAGTTATTTTGAAACATAAAATACATTGTTGTGAACTCTAGTCACCTTACTGTGCTGTAGAATACTAGAATATATTCTCCCTATTTAATTGTTTTTTGGTACTTGTTATCCATTCTGTTTCTATCTACCATTCTTTTAAAAAATATATATATTTTGTTTTCTTCTGTATTTGTAATTTGAGTTATTACCAGAGAATGTATTGGGATTTTTGTATTTGGAAAATATCTTCTCAGATGGCTTCTTTTTCTTTTCTTGTTAAAAAGCGTGTTCACAGATAGTATGAAGTGGGCTTTCTGTTTATGTGTGTTTCTGTTGTATTGTCTTTACAGTCGAAATCAGCTGTCTGCCCTGCCCGCCTGCCTGTGTGGTCTGCCTCTCAAAGTCTTAATCGCAAGTAACAACAAGCTGGGATCACTACCAGAAGAGATAGGTCAGCTCAAACAGTTAATGGAGCTGGTATGTTACTGATTTCTAAGATGCTCTTTTTGTTTGTTGACCAATCATGACCTATCAGGGTATTCTAAAAGACTTTTTGCTGCAGTTGAGTAAGGAGAAGCTTCTGTTAGTCCATTTCCCATTGCTATAACAAAACAACCAAGACGGGACCCTTTATAAAGAAAGAAACTTTATTTTTAGCTCACAGTTTTAGAGGCTGAATGGCCAAGATCAGGTGTCCTTGTCCACTTCTCCTCCCATGAGGGACCTCTCAGCTCATCACAATACAGCTGGTGGGGGCAAATGCCAGAGAGACAGGTCGCATGGTGAGATGAGAAACCAGAGAGCAGGGAGGGCTGCTCTTGCCTTTTATAACAACTTTCTCATGGGAGCTTACTGGGATCTCAGGAGAACTGTGTTAATCCCCGTGAACTAACCACCTCCCACCAGGCTCCATCTCTTTTATACATTCTACCACCTCTTGATACCACCAAACTGGGGACTAAGCTTCAGACACACCACATCCAATCCATAGCAGAGCTAGGTTGCTGAAGTGCAGTTATAAGGATATTAAATGGGGTGACATGACGCCAGCAGCATGTGGCTTTGCTATGACACAGTTCCTAAAGTTTATAAGTTTCCTGTAGTTTAAGCAGATCCTGAAGTTTGCAGAATTTATAGTTCCTGAGGTTGACAGGTTATCACATTGTAGTTAGATAATTTTTCCAGATTAAATATGAATTACGAAAAATTATGGCTAACCCAAAGAAATAATCTGCAAATAAGTTAGTAGGCCAGAATATAGGAAGGCATATAATTAAGTCAGAGGACAGAAAGAACAGGGTACTGTGAGTCTGTAAAGATTTTTGGCATGTCTGGAGCGGTGCTGCCTCTAGTCCTGGCACTGGAGCTGGTGTGTGGTTTAAGGAGCTCTCTGAGCTTTTCTTAGTCCCCTGTCCTGTGCCCCACTCTGGCAGGGGTACCCTGCATCTTAATTACTGTGCTGTCTTCTCCCAGATCTTGTGACTTTTCTCCACCAGCACTAACTCTAGGCCCCTCGAGTTCTAGAATGTTAGCTTCACAGTTGATTGTAAAAGGCATGTAGCTCTTGGCCTCTTTTTGTGTGTGTGAGGGGTGGGCGGGTGGCTGGGGATTGAACCCAAAGCCTTATGCATGCGAGGCATACACTCTGCCAACTGAGCTATATCCTCAGCCACAAGCTCTTGACTTCTTGAAGAAACCTAGATCAGAGAGACAGCAACGTATGGGAAGGTTGCCCTTGCTAAGTGGTCACCTAAGCTGAAATACCATCACCAAACATTGTCCAGTGGAAAAGTAAACAGCAAAGGTGATTTGAGATGTACCAGTGACCATATCTTAAAAAGTAAAAAGAAGCAAGCTAATTTAACAATATTTTATGTGATGCCACATAGCCAAAAGATTATTAAACATCAAACATACTGAGATGTTTTACTTCTTTTTTTCCCACACCAAGTCTTTGAAATCTAACATGCATTTTATATTGACAACACGTTGCGGGTTGGACAGCCACATTTCTGGTGCTCAGTAGTCACTAGGCATGACAAGAGAGGGCCCTGTCAAGCCTGTGCAGTTTCTTCTCTGTTGCCTGCAGTGTTTGAGCAAGAGTGCTCTTTGTAAAAAGCATTTGTCTGTGAAGTAGCTGAAAAGTTAATAAGTTGACATTATTTAACCACAAGGAAGTGACTGGCCTTGGTCAAGGTCACAGACTAAAAAAAGATTATTTTCCATCCATTATCATTTATCTTTGATATCTGCTTAAAATAGTAGTGTTACTATAGGTAACCATGTCAGATTATTTTTAGTTATCAATTGGAACAAAAAACTCCCTGCAGAGCTTAAAGCAATTCTTGAATTACAGCAGGAAGCTTCTGTTTTATAGTCACATATTACCAGTTTGTTAACAGAATCCTCATGGAGGCAGAATGTTTGAGCTTAGTGCAACATGCTGAGGAAGTGGCTCAGTTTATCAGTCTCTTGGCATTGTTTGCTAACTGTTTGGGGGGGAAAATGTGTTTTATAATTTTACATCAGACTCAGAGTATCTAAAAACTGGTTTGAAACTCTTTTCTTCCAAGTGTGGATGAACATTTGAGTTTAACGTCCATTTGAAAAACAAAACCAGAATACCTTGCCATCTACCGGAAAATAGTTGTCATTTCTTATTTTGGGAAGGGAGTGAAATTGGAGAACATTATCTTACCTTTTTAGTTATATCACAGTTATCTTATAATCTTAAAACAAAAAGCATTCCCAGTGTAGTAAAGTCATGTCCAGCCATTTCATATTGTCAGGGAATACCAAAAAGTGGTCATTTGGTCTGGGGATATAGCTCAGTTGGTAGAATGCTTGCCTTGCATGCACAAGGCCCTGGGTTCAGTCCCTAGCACCAAAAAAAAAAAATCATTCTCTTCCCATGAAGAAGTCACCTATGAGATGTCCTTTTTTTGAACCAAGAACATTGGCCAGGTGGTGTGTCCACATTGCCCGGGGGGCAAATCTTGTGGAATCTTTAGCTCTCTTGAGCTGGTTCTGTGAGGGTCATATCTGATGGGAATAATGTACAACTTTCTGACCTTGACCACTCCAAATGAATTCTTACCTGCTCTCATCTTACAGGTATGGTGTACGTTGATGTTGCTTTGTAAGCCTGTCTCTGCATGTGTTTTCTGTAAGGGGAGGAGGTAAAATGCTAACATTTACTGAGTACCTCCTTAATTCAGGTAGTCTGCTAGGGTATGACTTGTAATAGTTCATAGAATCTTGAAAATAACCTAGATAGGCCTGTATCATTTTTACATTTTGTAAATGTAAAATGGCCAGTTTAGGAATGACATATGTTATAAATGGCCAGTTTAGGAATGACATACCCAAAGCTGTGTGGCTACATGGTGGAACTAGGGTCAGAAGCAAGTTTGTCTGATTAAAGTCCACACCACAGAGCTGAGGATGTAGCTACAAGGCCCTGGGTTCAATCTCCATTATTGCAAAAAATAAAAATAAAATAAGGCCCGCACCACAGTGTAGCCACTGTCACCTTCTCTAGGCTGCAAGCACTTAGTGATTTCTTTCCCTGGAGTCCATAGTAAGGGTATCTGTGTTGGAAAATTTTCTTACCGTGGAACCGAGTCAGGTAGGGTCTATAGTCTTATCCTGTATTGACTAAATCTCGTTTTACCCGTCCAATCCTTCTGAACATGTTGGAAACCTGGCTCTTACTGAGGAATCTTGCAGAGGGATGAGGTGTTTGGTGAGAGCTGCTGTCTAAATACCTCTTGTTACAGGTAACAGCTGTGAAGATCAACACACTAAGGCAGAGCACAGTAAAACTGAGAGCATTTTGCGGGGCATTTGTCAGAGATCTATGAGTTTCTCTGGTTTTATGTGCATGGAGTCCACTGGGGCTCCAGCTCTTTGGGTTTTCTCAGTTCTGCGCTCCACGAGTTCACAGTTGGTGAAAGTCATGTCTTTTAGCTCTGATCCAAAATATCATGGATTTAGAAACCTATTTTGACATCCAAAAGCTTAGAAGACCTTGCTCAAGTGATAACTGGTTGGAAAGTGTTTCCTAGCCCTCAACAGACACACTATTTGTTATTCACTTTTCATGAAATGTTTGGAAGTGTGGGAAGTTTGAATTCAAAGATTGATTCTAGACATGATGTATTGAGCAGCTTCCGAGGAAAATGGCTTCTTGATTATTTTTATGCATAGCATTCCAAACTGCAGCATGTAAAGGCGATGTAAATGCAGGTGTCCTCCCTAACCATTTGTCCATTCCTGGTCTCTGGAGATGCCTCCTAACATCTGAGGTTCCTGTGGGATGGGTAGGAAACCCTAAGCTTTCTGAGGCCCCTCTGTGGCTTCCAGTTCTGCCTTTCTTAGGAAGAGCCACAGTGTGGAGCATGAGTTTGTGGGTACATGGAGGGCTGTGAAGTAGAGCTTTATACTGGAGAGAGGCACTGGTGTTGAGATTCTTTATCATACCAGAAGTTGCTGAAGGTGGTTTGTATTTAAATGTATTTGTATTGAAGTGAATATGTTGAATTTTCTTCTTTTTAAAGTTCTGACCCATGAGCAATGAGGTTTTCTTTCTTCTTTCTTCTTTTTTTTTTTTTATCCGTTGTTAACAAGTCAAGATATCTGTGTTTCGACCAAAGTGTTTTCATTATTTCAGATATCAGAAATGGGTCTTCCTGATGTTGGGAGAAAATTAGTTGTTCAAAGCTTACCTTTTATTTTATAGGCACAGAGAAGGTAATCCATACCTGAAGTTGCTCACTGAACCATACTGAAGGGATTTCCATGGAAGGGCATGGATACATGACAGGAGGCGAGTGGAGTGTTAATAACTTGCATTTCCTGTTAGAACATTGTATTCCATTAATTAAATGGGATCATGAGAATTTATTACCAAAAATTCCACTTAAGCTAGTAGTATCAGCACACTAAGCTTTTGAAAACCTGAATGCCAGAGCAAGGTCACTAGTAAGAGGCCACCTGCAACTCCACAGTGTCGCCTGGTCTCCTTGGACTCTGCTCTAACCTAGATTATCTTGTCACAGTGTTTATGATGGTTTTCATTAGATGCTACTGCTGTAAAAACACTTCTCGTCTTTTTTGAAATATTGTATTCTCAAATGAGTGAGCATCACTTAGCTTAATAATTCCTGAATTAATTCTGTTATTATAAATCCTTCTCATTTTGCCTTCTGAAGGTACATTAGCAATTAGCATTTAGTAACAAAAATGTAAGACTTCCATTATTGTGACAAAGAGAGAACCTTAATTTCCAAAGGTTTTTTTTTTTTAAAACATGATGTTTAAACCCATAGAAAATAGGTAGAGTTTAAATCATAGTTAGAATTTTCTATTTTGTTTTTTATGAGAATAACAAAGTTGGACAGACTGGTTCATGAAAAACTTAAGCTTTTTATATTATTTATAATTAGATTTAATTCTGTATCAAAAAGAATGAAATTGATACATCTAACAGATGTTCACGATTCTTCTTGATCTACTTGTTTTTTTGTAATATGGTAACATTAAATATGTGGTGATTTGATTTCACAGAAGCTTGAAATAATTATTCTCTAAAGACATAGCTTAGGGATAATAGAAAATTCAAAATTAATTCATTTGATAATTAAGTAAGTGAGCCTGGAATTTATAACCTGATAAATTCTCACTAACTGCAGAAGTGTCAGGCATTAGTGTTGTTTACTTTTAAAATTCATTTTCCTAAATATTATCTTCATCAGGTAAATAAATAAAAATCCATAACTCCTTCTAGACTAAATTTGGACCAAAATGTTCTAGAAAATGGGGCCATTCTAGAAATATTTTTTGCATATTTTCAAAACTGTACTATCTTATCCCTAGACACCTAGACTATTATCTCCTCTTTCTTCCTCATTCTCCAGCTAATTAAGACATAATTACCCATGGGGTTTTATTTTTGTGATGAAATTCATAACCTCCTTAAAATTTGACAAGATTCAATGACTTGTGGGGATTGGAGTTTTGCACTGTTTTCTGCAATATTGGTTATACGATGATGCAAAGTCTTTATCTCCCTTATGGGCTAGATCTGCCAGGGTAATCTCTCCCCATTATTTTGTCAGTGGAGGAAGTAACCAAGAGTACATAGTACTAATAAAATAATCTTGCTTTTACCCTGTGTCCTTCAACATTGAAAAGACAATTGGAATTTGTGTTTCAAATTGTCTACAGATGTCCTATCATATAGATGAAAATTTTGTTTTTATCATTATGGGAAATGTTTGTTTGTTTAAGTCTACCAAGTAACTGTTTTTTTTCTGCTGGTGAGTATTTAAATATAGTTGACAGAAGTTAATTTTCTTTGATGAGGCCATTATGTTAGAAATACATGTTGGAAAAATTAACTTACATTTAGAGAGATGGCTTACCCTGATTTCATGGTCAACTCAGGAATGACCAGCAAAGTGCAAGGTGTGTGTGTGTGTGTGTGTGTGTGTGTGTTTCATGCTAAAAAATAGAATAAGTGTGAGTTTCATGTCAGGAGATTTCATGCTGTGCATATGCTGACTAAATGTCTAGGTTTTCTCCTTGCTCTCCTCTGTCTGAATAGGAGCTGAGCACGTACCCTTAGCCTTAAGTGATGGAAGTGTGGAACTGGCTTCCCCTACTCGGGAGAACAGCTCTGGGTGTGAGCATCACCCAATGGGACTGGGCTACACCCCCCTGAAACCCAATCACTTGCCTCATTTGGGTGGAACTCTCTGAAGTGTCTTCCCCCCAGTAAATAGGGCTTCAGGCTGCACTTGCTCTCTTTTTTGTCTACCTCCCTTGCCTCCTTTGTGGGAGCCGGGACAGAAGAGCCGTCACTGAACCCCAAGAAAAAGGTACTTTCTGTGCCTGTGTGATTACTTAGTGTCAGCCCAGCTCACCTGAAGTGACCCTGACTGATTTAGTCGCGTGTCACGGCATTCCTCTCTGTACTCCTTATTTTTTGAGAGAAAGGCCCTTGAAACCTCTGAAAATTGTCAGTTTCACAATCAAAATCAGTGATTTTCATGATCTGTAAAAGGGTCTTTCTCCTGCTGTCATTCATAAAACTTATTAAAAGAATGAAACTTATTTTAGAGTCCAACAGCATAAATTCTCTCTACAGATGGAAAATGATTCCCTGTAATTCTTCCCCACAACCTCACCTCCACCACCAGCAAGATCACCCAAGTGACCGTGGCAGGTAGGGGCCGAGCAGAATGATTTGCTGTCACGTATTTCTGAGGCTTGCCTGTGTTCCACTGGAGT
This sequence comes from Marmota monax, assembly GCF_021218885.2. NCBI lineage: Eukaryota > Metazoa > Chordata > Mammalia > Rodentia > Sciuridae > Marmota > Marmota monax. The sequence continues at coordinate 20,135,868 of NW_026693082.1, read as the reverse complement.
CTTTTAAAAGGGAATGGAATCGTGCCTCTTGCTGGTTTCTTTCTTAGTTCAGGCAAAGAAAGGTGTGGCTATCAATGGAAGGCTTTGGATGCTGACCTCTGTGACAGATCCTGGGCCACCTCCTCCTTCTGTCCTGGCCTCCCCACATGTCTTAGTCTCTTTAGGGGAGTGTTCATGGAGTTCCGTTGTTTTAAACACTGGGAGTGTTTTTCTTAAAATTGTGTGTGACTGTCCTGGACCAGGAGCAGTGCAGCAGCTTGGGGGCAATGCCACTGAACACCTCGTGTTCCTAACCCATCTCATCCCACCGCGGTGCTTCAGCAGCCGAGGACAGAAAACTACAGTGGGTCCACGACACCTGTGCACTCAGGCTTCTTGGCTGGCAGCATGGAAGCAACAATATTGTTCATTCTCTTCTATTGAGCATCATGATGATCATGACAGGTGCCTGAGGACTTGTAGATGAAATAGTCAGAGGGTGGGGATTCACTGACAGTGTATAGCCCTGGTCTAACAGGGATCAGGGACTGCAGGGGATGAGTTAATCTCAGTGATGAGTTAATTTCATCTGAATGAAAGTGAAATGGATTTTTGATACATGGGCCATGGTGCCTTCAAAGGTGAGTTGGGGGTGGGTGGGTTGTGGGTTCCAAAGTAAAGTGGGATATTTAAGAACATGGTCTTATGGAGAGCATTTATAATGTGACTCTATCTTTGGATATCTTCAATACCAAGTAGGGCCTTCTTGGAATTTAAGTAAGTATGTTGGAGCATCCTGGGCTCCCAGCCAAAAGGCAGAAGGAGTTACAACATCGTGAAGTGTCAGCATAAATGGATTTCAGAGGTTCATCCAGCATTCATTGGTCTCTGCTTTATATCGGGCACTGTGCTAGACACCAGGAGGATGCTGAGGATCTCATAGTGGGGAAGGCAAAGCCAATGAACACACTGTGTATGGGATCGCAGAGGGAAAGGTGGGCCATCTTTCAGGTGTTGGATCAGAGTGAGAGAGGGGAGGAGAACCTCATGGATGATTTCAAAGAGGAGGTTGAGAGTTGAATTAGGTCTTAAAAGATGAGTAAGTGGGACAAGATGACATTTTTGTGGACAGGGACATCAGGCAGGGAAATAGTGTGAATACATTTGGGACCACTAAACAGTGGCACATGCTGATGACTGCAAATCAGGACCCTATGGCTTGAATGTAGGATTCAAGGGAGGAACTGACAGACCCATTGTAGATGCTGGAACTTTCTTCAGATATCTAAGCTGGTAGACACCATAATGAAATGTGTGCCCTGGCAGCTCTGAGAAGGATGGATCTGAAGGGGAGAGCAATGTATGGAAACCAGTCAGGAGGTCATTGGTTGCCATATATAACCAATGAGAGAGAGAGCGATGGTCCAGACTGAAGGAGGAGCAGGGTTGGGGAGAGGAGAAGGTACAGAGTAGGATTAGTGAGGTAATAAGGATATATAAGACTATCAAGTCATGGATCCCATTTTATGTGTGTCAAGATGTGGTTCCAATCAAGGATATATAGGGTATTAGTCTTCAAAATCTTCCTATCCACAGTCTTGCTCATTAGCTATAAGGTTTGCCAGCCATTTGTTAAGAACCCTGTTTTAAATAAATAAGCACCAGACAGTGCATTCATGTTTCACTCAGCTTTTTCCCTGCTGCAACTAAAAGATCTGACCAGGAAAATTTAAAGGCTGAGGTTGTGGCTTAGTGGTAGAGCGCTTGCCTAGCCTGTGCACGGCACTGGATTCAGTTCTCACCACCGTGTAAAATAAATGAATAAAACAAAGTTCCATCAACAACTAAAAAATTAAAAAAGAAATAAAAAGTTTATCCAAGGGCTTATGGTTTCAGAAGTCTTAGTTCATGGAAGGCTGGCTCCATTTCTCAGGGGAAGGTGGCAGAACATCATGGAGGAAGAGTGTGGCAGAGGGAAGCAGCTCACATGGGGATCAGGAAGCAGAGACAGAGGTCTCCCGTTGCCAGATACAAATATATACCCCAAAGCCAAAGCCACGCTCCCAATGAACCTCCTCCTCTAGCCACAACCTACCTGCTTTCAGTTATCACTCAGTTGATCCCATCAGGGATTAATTCACTGGTTAGGTTAAGGCTATAACCCAATCATTTCTCCTCCAAACCTTCTTGCATTGTCTCACATGTGAGCTTTTGGGGGATAACACATCTAAGCTGAAACAATCCATATTCCTGAACTTGTAAGATAGAAGACATTGTCTCTTCTATCTAGAAGCACCAAGACACACCGGCTTAATACTGGGCCAGTCCCTCATGGAGGACACTTGCAGGCCTTGGGCCAGCAAGCCTCATTTTTTTGATCTATAAATGTTAGGCTAGTAATACTGTTGCATGGGTTTGTCGTGAGATTTAAATGGAAGCACGTGGAAAGCAAGCGTGGCAGAAGCAGCTACAGATTTAGCATCCTTCCTTTCTCCCCTTTTCCCCTCTCCCAAGAGTGTTTAAAACTGAACTTTCTTTTTCTTCCCTGTGCTGAGCCTGACTTGCTAGGGACCTGGAGACACCTGTGTAGTTGTCCACTCTTTAAGGTCCCTAAGGAGAATTTACACAAAATGCTTGATTTCCTGGAGAGAGGCGCTGATGGTTTCTCTCCTGGCTTTCCATGCAGGATGTGAGCTGCAACGAGATCACAGCGCTGCCCCCGCAGATAGGCCAGCTCAAGTCTCTTCGGGAGCTGAACGTCAGGAGGAATTACCTAAAGGTTTTGCCACCAGGTAAGGATTTTTTTAAAAAATGGGGTGGAGGGTAAGGTGAAGAAAATGGGAGACATTTATTATTTTCTCGGTTTACTTTTGTGAAGAGGGTGCATCTTATTTCGTGTGTATGCCTATTAATATTAATCATTTGAATTGCACATGCAGGTGACCGAAAAGGGATGTTAAAGTTGTAACTTCATAAATCAAGGGCCATAGTAACAAACATTCCCTTGTCTATAGTTGTGGAGGGTGGGGTGGAGGGTGTATAAGTCTGCTAAAGCTGCTATCAAAGAACCCTAGGCTGGGTGGCTTAAAGAACAGAAATTTAGGGCTGGGGTTGTAGCTCAGTGGTAGAGTGCTTGCCTCACACGTGTGAGGCACTGGGTTCAATCCTCAGCACCACATAAAAATACATAAATAAAATAAAGATATTATGTCCATCTACAACTACAAAAAAAAACCAAAAAACAGAAATTTATCTTCTCAGTTCTGGAGGCCAAAAGTCTGAGATTCTATGTGTGTCTGTGTCCTGGTCTCTTCTTACAATGACACCAAGGGATTAAATCCTAATGACCTCATTGAAGGCCATGTCTCCAAATACATTCATAGCCTGATATAGGGTTAGGATTTAGGGGCACACAAGCCAACCGTTTGTAATAGCAGCAGCATGAATTGTTTTTGGATACATGTGTGATGTTATGGGAAATGAAGCCAATAGTTTAGGGGACACGCTTAGACCTGAAAGATCCTGAAGAACCTGGCTAGCAAGATTTCTAGCCTTGGGGATCTGCGAGCCCTGGTTGTGAACCCCAGTATTCAGGTTCAGTTCTTGGTGAGGGTGCTACCCCTGAGGGTTGAGCCTTGGTCACTGGTAGTTTTGGTGAATTTCACCATGCAGGTCCCATAGCCTCAGCATTGAGACTTGGGTCTTCCTGTCCCTGAGCATGAAGAGTACCTCAGACAGCCCTGCTCTGGAAGTTGTGGGCTTCTGCAGCATGTCCCTCCAGTATGGTATATGAGGGTTCACATAAAAAGAAGATTCATTTAGATAGGCTGCTTGAAAGCAGCCCTGTTGTGGGTAATGGATATGGATTTCAAATTTGGGTTTGGGCCTGGGTCAGGAAGGAATAGATGAGCAGTAGAATGCTGAATCACACACGCTCACTTTCAAAGATCATCTTGCTTTCCATAGTTTTGGTTTGAGGAATCTAGACATACCCGATAGTCAGACATAAACTTAAAAATATATCTGATTACAAGACCAATGTAATTCTACATCATGTGCAACCAGAAGAATGAGAAGTTACATTCCTTATGTGTGTAATATGTCAGAATACATTCTACTATTATATATAACTTAAAAAATAAAACAAAAAAATCTAAAACCAAAAGCAGGTATTTGGAGGTGGTAAGCATCAGGTTCATTTGACATTAATGCACCAACTTGAGAGCTACCTGATTTTTTTATTGTCCTGTTCCCACATCTTGATCTTTGGCTTGAGCTGTCTCATTCTTCAAGGCAAGAGAACAGAGCTCATGGATTCCTGGACGACAACTTGGCAAAATGCATAGTGTTTGATGGCTGGAAGATCAGGTGCTCACCAGCCACCTCCCACCTTTCTCCTGCTGATTTACATTTTTAAAGAAGTAGAATTAGAAAGTATCTCAGTGTAAGATTTATTACTTTATTACTTGAGATGCATTCATATAAAAATAGTGATTTTTTCATCTTGTCAGCGTGCAGTCACATTTTTTGAATGTATGTAAGCTTTTCTTGGCTTATGCAAGTTACAAATGGGAGACTTTTTATTAAGAGCAAATTTATACACATCCGTTTTCACACATGAAAGAAAACTTTCCTTTAAATTGGATCCCCACGCTTATGTTTTGTGAAAGCATCACAAAAAATCGAACTCTTGATTTCCAAAAGAAAAAATGATTGACATCATTTTACAGTTTGCTGTAATAATCTAGAAGTGTTTGGAAAAAGGGTATACCTGCAAAATCTAGGTTTTTGTTTCTCTCACCTCTCCTTTTTTTAAATTTAAATTTAAATTTTAATTTTTCTATCTTTTAGTTTTAGTTGGACACAATTCCTGTATCTGATTGATTTATTTTTTATGTGGTTCTAAGGATCAACCCAGCACCTCTCATGTGCTAGACAAGTGCTCTCTACCACTGTACCACAGCCACAGCCCACCTCTCACCTCTTCTTATTCTCTCACTTGAGAAATATTCCTTTCCCTAAAAAGATCAGTCACAAATTGCTCTACTTTCCAAGATTATGTTTTCTCAGTTTTGATAATTTTAAAAATAGATTCAAAGCTAAAACTTTAGTTTCTGGAAAATCCTTGTTTAAAAAAAAAAAGAAAGAAAGATTTCCTGAGTATCCAGTTTCTTTTTTGTTTCACTCTGGAGAACTCTGTTGACAGAATAGCACTGATAATGCTTTCAGGCAGTGTGCTTTAGGAACTGTGCATATTACTTACATGTGTGTCTTCTTTGGGAACCCCTCCTCATATGCTTTCAATTTGAGGAGGGGGAAAAAAGAGAGAACTCTGTGGCCTAATTACGCATATCAATTTTGTGGTGGTTTTATACAACTACTACAACGAGGAGACCATATTTTGTTCTTTCTGGAGCCAGAATGAACAGAGGGCTAAAATATCCATTCATTGCCCCTCTTTGCAGTGGAGAGAGAGAAATGGGATTACTCCTCCTTATTCTTGTCCTCCCTCTTCTCTTCTTCTCTTTGATCCTTTTTCTTCCTTACCTTTCTCCATTTCTTTGAACCTTTTTTGGACTGTCCTTGCAGTCTCTCATTTCATTGCTGGGAAACTTGTCGAGTTCTCATGTTCCAAAGCTGCTACAGAAATTCAGCATTCCAAATAGAAACTACAAGAAAGAAAATCATCATTATCGAGTCATTCCTTTGTTTATTTCCCTGTAAGTTACATCCTGCTATTCTCGCATGAATTTAGCCCTTTAGTCTATCCTTCAGGGTTTTAATTTTAAGTGGCAAAGATCTGGAGTCCTGTTACATTCTGCCACTGATTTGATACCCTGAGTTGGGTGAGACTTGGCATTGCAGTAGGGAGGAAGCTCTCTGTTGTAATCCCCCTCATCCTTAGCATTTTTAGGAACTAGAAGAAAGGGCATCTAGCCGAGCATGGTGCCATGCACGTGTAATCTCAGCAACTTTGGAGGCTGAAGCAGGAGGATTGCAAGTTCACAGCCAGCCTCAGCAACTTAGTGAGGTCCTGAGCAACTTAGTGAGACCCTGTCTCAAAAAAAAAAAAAAAAAAAAAAAAAGGGCTGAGGACATGGCTCAGTGTTAAAGCACCCCAGGTTCAATCTCTAGTATCAATATAAAAGGGGTGTGTGTGTGTGCACACATCTAAACTTTCCTTTTCCTTTTATTTCTGTGCTTCTAAGTCCTCCGGGCTTACCTCTCTCTCCACGACAGCTGCTCCCAGCCCCTTCGTCCAAATGACCTCCATGACTAATGTGGCCTGAGGTGCTCATCCTCCTGTGAGTCCAGATGAGAGCTGTGTTTGAGCAGTGAACTAACTGCTAAGGACAATATGCAATAAAAATTCCTTGGCTTCTGGCCCAGGGGTCTCTGTTTTAAAAATACACTTTCTGAGTTTCTACATAACTCACCTATCATGGACCTGACTCTGGGACCTGAGAGTTGGGCGTGCTCCTGCCTCCTAAACTTTCAGGCCCGCCACTCCTTTGCCTAAGACTAAGTAATTCACTAAGGTATGAAAGAAGGAAAGTCCCTTCTACTCCTAGAGCATGATGAATTCTGGGAAGAAGACACTCCTGACTAGGGAAATCTCTGGTGGTGGAATTTTAAGCTGTGTTGCCAAGTAAAGTGAAAACCCTTAGGCATGGTGGAGGCAGGAGGGATATAGTGTGAATTCTTCCTTTCTGTTTGTAAGATCCTTTTCTTTATCTGGTTCTTGCCCTCCTTCACTTTGGAACTGCTGGAATATTTTAAAGCACCAAGAATCCCATAATAAGAGTGCCGGAGTCCCGTTCTGGAGTGAACCTCCCATAGCCTCTGACCGAGTGCTGAGTGATTTGCCAGCAAATCCGGATTCTGGCGTGGTTCAGCCTTTCTTTGCTCTATGGAATACATTTGACTTGTTTCTAGCAGCTGCCAATGTCGGTTTGAATGCTTGAAATTACTGAGTGTTTACTGTGCCACTGGGTGGGGATTTTAAGCTAAGTATAATGTTCCATCTTGTTAGCAGAGCTACACAGGACTTAAAAAGCAGTGGAATAAAGCCTCATCAAATCAGAATTATAGGGGCCATTGGAAAAATCCTAAATTAGACAACATTTGATAAAATCCATTTAAAAGAAACATAAACATGTTTATTTTAACTAGTTCTGGGATTATGCCAACCCAGATACATTGAATAGATAAGAATATTCTGTAATTAGCATATTATTCATGTGCTAGCAAGTGTTACTTGAAAACAGTTTAAAGTTGAAACACAAACATATCCTGTGTGACATGGCTTGCATGATTCTTTTGCTGGAAAAAAAAAGGGGAGGGGGACTTTTTAAACAATAGACATTGTAAATATCAAGTGTTTTCAGCTCTTACCAGAACTAACAACAATTACAGAGATCCCAGTGAAAGATTTTTTCCCATTTAATGAAATTCTGTGTATACATACTACGTATTCCTAATACACGACTTATTTTTGATTATGTTAAGTGATGTTTTTCCCACTAAAAAGAAAATTAAGTTGAGAATGTTTAGCCATTTGATTAGGTTGTTTTCTGAAAAAAAAAATTTTTTTTCTATTCTTTTAGAACTAGTAGATCTTCCCTTGGTAAAATTTGACTTTTCTTGCAACAAAGTGCTGGTGATTCCCATCTGCTTTAGAGAGATGAAGCAGTTGCAAGTGTTGCTGCTTGAGAACAATCCCCTGCAGTCCCCACCAGCTCAGGTGAGCCACTTCCATTATCTGCTGAATAATACTGTATCAGTTGTGATCAGAAGCAAGTGCCAAATCTGAAAAGATGAAACCCTAGGTGAATCAGACTATACTAAGTTGCCTTCTGCAGAATCCAATCTGTTTACCTGCATTTGACTCACTATTTTGACTATTCCAGCTCCAGAATTATGTATTTGATTTTTGTCATGTATACATACCTTAGAAACTTTTTCATGGAGCAGGTGATTTACAAAAGGGGTACTATGCTCCTCATTTGAATCATAGCTGCAAAATGGAGTTTAAACATCTTAAAAACTGATTATTGATTGTTTAGAGATAGGGCTCAAGCTCAGATATAAGCATAAGAACAATAAGAAGTAGATGTTCTTTCGGATGTAAATATGTAAATGTTTTCATGTTTAGTCATTTTTCAAATGACTTAAGTTCATAAACCTTCAATTATTTATAAACTGTTAATTACTTCCTTATGGGCTTGAAAATAATTCTGCTTTTATCATCTTTTGTTATTGGAATGCTGCTAGTCCAGTTATCTGTTATACTTATTACACTATACTTAAATACATCTCTGTTAGAATTTTGTAGTTTAATTTTTTAAAAAGGAATTTCTTGAGCATGGTTTTTTAGTCAAAGTAGAATTTGTAGAAATGATTCCCCAAATCCTTACATGTTTTGGAAAGGTCCAATTTAGTGTGCATAGTTAGAGTGTTACATAAACTGAAATTGTGAAAACTAAAATATGTGGTTATGTATCTGGTACTTAAAATTTGTTTTGTCATTAAAAATTTAATGTGCTTTATTAATTTCTCTGTAGATTTGCACAAAGGGCAAAGTGCACATATTTAAGTATCTGAGCATACAAGCGTGCCAGATTAAGACAACTGACTCCCTTTATCTCCACACCATGGAGAGGCCTCACTTACACCAGCATATTGAAGACAGGTGAGTCCATGCCTTCACTCAGAAAAACATCTAGGAGGCTTCCCATCTGAATTTAAATTGAGGGCTTTATTGCCTATTGTCATTATTGGTGACCACCATCCAACCCCCATGTGAGCCTATGCTATTTTAAGATCAGAATAATAAATCTATTTCTTTTTAAAAAAGGAAAAAAAATTGCTTAGGCCAAGCCTGTTCAGGTAACCAACAAAAATTTATTTGCTTCAACCACCCAATTCTACTTTATAATTCAGAGTTCAGAAACTACTGGAATAAGAAAAATTGAAGCTGTTGAGAATGTTTTGGCATCTCTTAATATCTCAGCTTTCATTTCCTAATCAATAATCAGTCCTTCCTGAGTAGTGTATGGATACATATAAGTAAGATCTATAATATAAATGTGGGCATTTTTTACTTATCAGTCAGGTAAGCTCAGACATGCCCTTTTAACAATTACTGATTTTTCAGTGTGCCTTCTGAACTTTGTTAAGAAGAACACAAGGCTTTTAAAAAATTGTTTCTCAGAAATGCAATGTGTAGTTTTTTGCCACTTCCTGTTTCAAATGGAAGTGCTGAGATCCTTTCACATGTCCTTGGGTCATTTATAGCATAAATCAGGCTTTGACCTTCCAAATGACCTTCCAAACAAAATTCCCACAATGAACACACTTGGAGAAATACAAGTCCTTTCAGAGGAGTCTCCGTTGCAGAAGTCTTTTCCTCACTTTTTCCTAAACAGGGCAACTTAAAAGACTACCCTAATTGTATTTTCAAGTAATGTTTCAAGTATGTATCCATTATTTTATGTTTGTAAAGATTCTATCAAGTTTATATAACCACCAAATAAAAGTATACAGAATTCTTGAAAACATTTTGTAAGCTAAGAGGTAAAACAGTTACGCAGTTTACTGCTTTTTTATATGCTGGAATAAATAAGAAAATTGGTAACTGTTTCAAAGAATCATGAAATCTAAGAGTGGGAAAAACTGAACATAAAGAATTTCTCTTGTATTTTTGGGTGGTACAAATCTATGATTTTTGTAGGGTCTGTGTCTTTATAATCTTTAATACTAGGCTGATTTGTTGCCTTATAATAATAATAATACAAATTTGTATAGGAAAGTAACTATTAGAATATAATTGATATATCTTGGTGTGACTTGTGCTTTTAATTTTTCCTAAATGAATTCAATATTGATGACATCTATCCCAGCAAGAAGGATTCTGATTCGGGAGTTGGAAGTGATAATGGAGATAAGCGATTATCGGCTACTGAGGTAAAACTAGTGACCAGATCTTTTTTCTTTTGTGCTAATGGATATATCTGTCCATGTTTGCTAAACTCCTTTCTGGAAAAGGACTTTGATGCATCTGCATGAGACTATGTGATCATGTTCTGTGAAAGCAATTTGAAATTCTCTAACGGTTATGCAGATATTAGCCACTCCCACATATTACCTGGAATATTCTTGAATGTTTAATAAATATTTATGAAATGACTAAATGGTATACAAGTATCCATGAAGAACTTTTAAAATATGCTAATTTTTAAGTGAACTTAGGAAAATGTTGTTATATGCATGCATAAATGTGAAGAAGTCAAGTGTAGCATTTTAGTAGTTTACTGATAGGGAGTGCATTTATGAGTAGCTGTGTTTGACAACAATAACTGTTTTCCTGAAACAAATTGTGTTCTGTTTAGTTGAATAAAAGTCTGGTTAATTTGTAAGCTAAGAGGTTTCACAGGCTAGAGAACAGATCACTGTTCATTAATACATTTATTATCTCATATCCTGTATTAGAGCCCCCCTCCCAGGTCTTACGTTAATGTACCATTAAATGGAGCTTCTTCACTGAGAGAATGAGAAGGGATAGATGTGGTCCGGGGAGCTCATCAATACTCTTTCCTTTTTTTGAGGGAAGTTACTGAGATTTTATAGTAATTAAGTCCTGAACCATCATGATCCTCTTTGAAGAATTTGTTCCTAATAGGACAGTCACCTCTCTAAGGAGATCACATTTCTGCTGTGTGACTCCAGAGGAGCCTTTCCCCAGTTCTCAGATCTTGGTGGTTTAATAGGTAGCTAAGGTTTTGGGATTTGTTTTCCAAAAAACACTCTGTAAAGCAGTGTATTAAAAAAAAAAAAGTAAGATTCCTCAACATTTTTTGAATACAGAACATTTTGAAAGGAAGAAGAGTTAGCAGAAGAAGTCCAGGGTCAGTAAAAGAAAATGGCCTACACAAAGCCACATTAATAGTTGACCAGGGTTCCCTGGTGGGGTGGCATACTAAACACAGAGCTTTCTAAGTTGCATTTTAATTTATCCCCTTTGGCTTTATTAAAACTCATAAGGCCCCTCAAATGGGCCATTGTTATAGAAACTACTCTCCCTATACTTATTTTCTATTAAGTTAAAACAGACTCTGCTTTATCCTCTATCTCCCTTCTAAAGCTAATTAAATTCATTAATAAAACATTACTCAAAGATGTTCATTATTCCTCTGTTACTCTTAGCTTAAGTAGGATGCTAATATCATTCTAAGAGGAACCTAAGGATTTATTGTCTTCCCTTTAATTCAATGCATATCTTTGGAATTTTGGTCAATTTTTAAGATGGGGGTGGTGGAGGGAAAAGAGGCTGCAGAAAGGATTATATTCTGCAGAATAAAATGTATGACTTCTCTTTGATGTTTTCTTTTCTCATACTGTAGTCTTATTACCTAAGAATGCCTCTAAGAAATTTGTTGGACTGAGAAGGGTTTTTCTTTCTCCTATGGATTGTTCTATTGTTTCTTTGGCAACTATGTTACCCCCTCCTCCACTAGTATTTCATTGTGGGCCTCAGGAATCACTTCTCATTGCCTTTCTTTGGCTATTATCATTGTCTGATTGTTTTTGCATTTGTCATGAAGAAATTAAAAATCTACTTTTTTAAGATAAACAAGCAAGAACGTGCAGAGTCCTCCGAACATTTGTTTGAAGAATGAAGTGTATGCTCGCTTCCACCAGTTTCCAAACAATCTGCTCATGTGTCCAAAAGTAAATAGGGACAAACTCTAAAGGTCCTAGCCTCAGGAATTTAGGAGCAGGTCATAATCACCTGAAATGTGTTCCGGGGAGATTTCTGGTCCCTGGGACTTAGAAACCTTTTTACTAAAAAACAACGGAGAAATGGAGACAGGAAAATTAATGAGCCTCCGTATTTCATTTTTGTTGTTGTTGTTGTTTTGTTTTTGATGGGGGTACTAGGGATTGAACTCAGGAGCACTCAACCACTGAGCCACATCCCCCGCCCTAATTTGTATTTTATTTAGAGACAGGGTCTCACTGTGTTGCTTAGCACCTCACTTTTGCTGAGGTTGTCTTTGAACTCACAATCCTCCTGCCTCAGCCTCCTGAACTGCTGGGATTATAGCACTGCATCCAGCCCATATTTCATTTGTGACAGCTTTTCTGAATAAACCTCATCAACTGCTATGGGAAAGGAATCCTCAGAGAGGACTAACTCCAATAACTACATTGAAGCTTTATTCTGAAAATCACCAAACACATGCCCTCTTTTTTTGTTTTGTTTTGTTTTAATATTTCCTTTTTTAGTTATAGTTGGACACAATACCTTTATTTTATTTATTTATTTTTATGTGGTGCTGAGGATTGAACCCAGGGCCTTGCATGTACTAGGTGAGCGCTCTATATTGACCCACAACCCCAGCCCACATGTTCCTTCTTAATGACTGCCATTGTTTGGCTCTTATATATAGCGCAGCTTCCTCAGCCTGAACCAAGGAGATAAACTGAAGCTTAATGTCACATGTAAAAGGCAGGCTGAGTAAATAAGATACTATCACAGATCTTCATAGCCAGCTCTTTATGGCTAGCCAGATGAAACTCACATGTAGTTTTGGTAAATTAGCCTTGTGTTCAGGTCTCACAGTGATTAAAGTGATTGGTTGGACTTAGGCCTAAGTTATATATTATTAGGAATAATTATGAATTACTATAATATTTGGATATTACATAGTCCTTTTTAGTACCCTTAATATGGGTTCTTAGTTAAGAAAAACGTAGATAGCTGACAAGAGTTCGCTCAGAACATACATAAGAGAAGTGCATGTGTACCATCAGTGTTAGTGACCCAGCTTCCACAGCAAGAAACCATTTTTCCAGTACCCCAGAAATCCTGGCTCATGCACCCACCCTTACCCCAAGAACACCCACTATCCTGAGTTCAAATGCCATGGAAGCAGTATTCTGGTTTTCAACTTCAACAGGTAGAATTGTCCTTTGTGTCTGGCTTCTCTTACTCAACATAATGTTTGCAAGGATCACAGGATATTGTTTTAATACAGTGTTCTCTTTTTTTCCATTGATAAAACTCACTTGGATGAAACTGTGTGCTGTATCTTTTCAGCCTTCTGATGAAGACACGGTTAGCCTTAATGTGCCAATGTCAAATATCATGGAGGAAGACCAGATCATCAAGGAGGACCCGTGCCATCGCCTTAGCCCCAATAAAGGTCTGAGGGAAGAAGTGCTTGTTTTCAAGTTTCAAAGGTTATGTTTAAAATAACACATGCACAAATGTGGCAGTGATAATAGTTAATGTTTATTGCACATTACCCCTGATTCAGGCATTGTGTTCATCTGGAAAGGAGATTTTTAAAATTCAGACTGCTGAGATAGATATTCTACTCATCTCCATTTTATACAGGAGAGAGCCAAGTGTCAGAGAGTTTGAGTAACTTGCCGGTACCACGTCCTACAGTAAATAGTAGAATTATTCACATTATGGAGGTTTACAAAAGATTCTTTAAATCCATTTTAGGAAAGAAAATTTTGAGATGGTAGATATATTAGTTAGGACAACCTTAGCTGCTGTCACACATAAAATCCCCCAGTATCAGTGATTTAACACAATCCAGATTAAGTCCAAATGGGAGTTAGTGAGTTAGTGATGTACAGGGAACTCCACTCCAAGCTTTGATTCAAGGACTCATTCTACTTTTGTCCTGTGACTCTCTTTTGTTAATACAGGACTAAGATTCCTGTCCCACAGTCTTCCTTGAGATTAAACAAACAATTCCTCTGTTTTAAACCAGAAGGGAAAGAACATGGAGGTTTGCTGGCAGGGGTTTGTTGCTAGTAATGGTCCTGGGAGAGTGTCCATTACTTACTTACAAGCTAGACTTCAGTTCACAGCCACATCTAACTCCACATGAGGGTAGCTAATGTAGTTCAGGAACTTTCTTGACTTTGGACAAGTCAGTTGATTTTAATTACCTCCCCTATGGATGAGATAATTTGATTAGGTAACTGCTGAACTTCATAGCTCCCAAGTTGCTCTTCTTCTTCTTTTGGTACTGGAGATTGAACCTGGGGGTGCTTTAACACTAAACCACATCCCCAGCCCTTTTTATTTTTTTACTTTGGGACATGGTCTTGCTAAGTTGCTCAGGACCTCACTAAATTTCTGAGGCTAGCCTTGAATTTGGGATCCTCTTGCCTCAGTCTCCCAAGTTGCTGGGATTACAGGTGTGCATCACCATGCCCAGCTCTGTTGTTGTTAAATAATCATGAAATGATCACCAAACATGGAGGCTTGCAGACGTTCAAAATCCTTGTAACTAATTTCATATCAAGTTACATTATTATGATGACTGTTTCCCAATGACTTTTAGGGAAAATACTAAAGTTCGATGTTTTCTGATTTGTGGCACAAAGGATTTCATGATGCAGGAATAATAAAGAACAAGGTTAATATACAGATTATCTCTGTGATAGTTTAAGAATGCTCACATTAATAATGAGAGAGTTGTTTAAAGCTACTCAAAATTTGATGTTTGCTTCTACTACTTGGATTTAAGTTTTTAAGTTCAGCGCTTAAGGTTAGCATTACACGTAAGAAGATCAGCATTAAACTTATGATTGGAAGCATACATTGTCCAAAAATAGAACTGTTTCCTTGCCTAATAACTGCCATTGTATTAATGAAGGCAAAACTGTGACATTATGCAAAACAGGAGGGCATTTTAGGCAGAATTTTCAAATTAAAGGATTAAGAAATCTGCTATTAGGGAGCCCCCCCCTTTCAACCTGTTCTGGGTGAGGGTATCTTGCTGGTTATGTGAGTGCTTGAAGCAGAACGTTTTTAGTCTTCAGATTGGTCAGAAGAGTTCCTCATACTGTTTCTTTTGCTTCTCCTTCATCCCTTGGAACATGTTCCCCTTGGTTGTGCCCCACCTAAACATGCCTGTACCCCTGTGGGACTTTTTTGCAGTCATTTCTGTTTGCTAGGATTGGGGGCTCTTGTCTAGTCCTGTCCCACAGTCTTCCTTGAGATTATCTGCTTCCTAAGGACAGAGTCATATTTGACTGATTCTTTTAAGCCCCCAAGTGTATTGCATAATACCTGCCAGTTAGCAGCTGCTAATTAAATATTTGTTGAACCTGGAATTTGAAACAATTACTCAAAAGAGGACACAGAAGCCCTCTTTTATAATTTGTTTTTTCAATTTCTTAAAAGAGTAAGAGGAAATTTTGTTTCTCTCATGATGAACCAAGCCACAAAGAGGTCTTGACTTTGTAAATTCAGTTGGAGACTTTCATTTAATTTTGTTCCTCTCCCATTTTTTAAAAAATCTTTTCCTCAGATTCTATAGGGAAAAGAAAATCTGGGTCATTCCTATACCTCTGTAATAACTAAGAGAGGAGGTGAAAACAATTAGATGATGTGTTTGAGGATCGCTGTGCTTTATGCTTCCGTCACGAAATCATGCTTTCTTCCTTTCTCCGTATTTCCCTAATAGGGGAATTTCATCAGGAATTTCCACCAGAGCCTTCCCTTTTGGGGGACAACAACAACTCAGGAAAACAAAGAGACCAGTTTGCTGATGGGGCAGATGTTCTTCATTCGGGATTTATGAACTATATTAAGGTAAGGTTTTGAGGATCAATTAATTTTTCTTACTTGCATTCTTCTGTTGGGCACTTCAGAACTTAAGTTCAGGGTTTCCAATCCATCACCTTCAAAGTCCCTCTTGCTGTGGCCTGCCTGAAGCCTCCAGCACATCTTTTCAAAGCTCAGTGTGTCTATTTTTTGACATTCAGAACTGCTTTTCGCCCGGTATGTCTCTGCGTTTACCTGCTTATGCATATGGATTTTGTGTTGTTTTGGTTTGTTTTCAGAAATTGCTCAGTTTTTCCACTATTCACTGCATCACGTAAGTTAGTCAACTTACCAGAATTACCATTATCACTCAACTTACCAGAATTACTATTATCACTCGCTCAGTAAAAGCTAAAACAGTTTCATGCTGCTCAGTATGTTCTAGATGAGTACTTAGCTTGAGATACAGATGGAGTATCCCTTGTCTAGAGTGCTTGGGACTAGAAGTGTTTCAGATATTGGAGGTTTTCAGATTTGGAAGTTTTGCATAGATTTTGCTAGTTGAACATTCCTAATCTACAAATCTGAAACCCAAAGTTTATTAACAAAAATTTTCAGATTTTGGAACCTTACAAGGTTTCAGACTTCAGTCAGGCATGGTGACACATACCTGTAATCCCAGTGACTTGGGAGGCTGAGCCAGGAGGTCTACAGTTTCAAAGCCAGCTTGAGCAGCTTAGCAGGTGAGACTCCAAGCAATTTAGACCCTGTCTCAAAATAATAAAAAGGTCTGGGGATATAGTTCAATGGTAAAGTGCCCCTGGGTTTAATCCCTAGTACTCTTCCCCCTGCCCCAAAAAAGGGAAAGATTAAATTCAGATTTCCAAGCATTTTGGATTTCAGATTTTTGGATCAAGGATGTATAACTTGTTATGTCCTTAGTGTCCAGAGAGAAGTGGAGACTTAAAATCTGGAGGTAACTCTTCCTTTGTGGATAGGTCACTCCAAGGACATGTG
The DNA here is from genome assembly GCF_021218885.2 of Marmota monax. Lineage (NCBI taxonomy): Eukaryota > Metazoa > Chordata > Mammalia > Rodentia > Sciuridae > Marmota > Marmota monax. The sequence goes on along the minus strand of NW_026693082.1, from coordinate 20,119,295 downwards.
TTCCTGAACTTTGTAGTTGCCCTGAAGTATTGAAAGGGCAGTGAAGTCCCCAAGGAGTCAGGAAGCCCTAATTCTGGTAGAAAAAGGGAGGAGAGAAAAACTAGGCCTGTGCTGATTTGCAGTCAGGCTCAGCTACTTGATGATCTGATTAGATGCCCTGGTATGTTCTACCCATCCTTTTGGTTCAGGTTGAGGATTCCTGTTTTGGTGAAATAAAGTCACTGTGGCTTGTGAGAGGTGCTCATCTTTGAGTTACTATGTTGAAGCCAAGAATGGGATCTCTAGGTGACCCTCCTTAGACTCTTGAGGAGCCTGTTAGCAGGGCTGGACTAGCCTAAACGAGCATCTCTGGGTGTCACCCTCGAGGAGAACTGTTTGAGACCTGTGTGCTCAAGCCATCAAGACAAAAATAATGGACCTGCCATATGTGTGTGGAATATGACCATCAACCATGATTACAAAAGCATATAGAAGGATAAAACAGGAAAGCTAACTCTTTACTCTGTGTCTCTACTTTGTCATTAACCTGTCGAGTCTCATTTATGCTTTCCATCTCCACTGACCCATGGGCATTGCTTTGGTTGAGCCTCATTGTTTCTTAAGTTAATGGCTGTAGGAGCCCCCTCCCTTCTGCACTACCTTGTGTGCCGTGTGCGTGTACACACACACACACACACCATGTTCTGCCACCAAACCTTTTCTTGAAATACAAATCTCATCACATCACTGACAGGCCAGTGGTTCTCACAAGACTCTTCCAGATTTCACCACTGTCTATCAGCTTTATGGGACAATTCAGTCAGGAAAACATAGAAAATTAGAGGACTTTTCCCCTTCATTTCCCCTAAAGATAGAAATTTTGAAGAATATATTTCAAAGATGCTTAAATTTAAAGTTTTTTGTTTGTTTGTTTTTTTTTTTTGGTGTTGGAATTTGAACCCAGGGGTGCTTGGACTACATCCCAATCCCAGCCCTTTTTATTTTTTTATTTTGAGATAAGGTCTTAGTAAATAAGGCTAGTCTTGAACTTGCAATCCTCCCGTCACTCAGATTACAGTTAGGCCCAACAAATATAAATTTTGAAGGAGATAGTGGTTAGTAAAGAAAAGCATGCTATTTCAGAAAAACGAAGTTCCCTAGATTCAGAGATTTCAGGAAGCGAATCACCCCATGAACAAGTCTGCTCTAGGGACTAGAGCTAGTGGCCAGACATTTTAGCAGTGAGAAGGGATGAGGAAGTCAATTTGGCAAATGTTTCCTGGAAGACCTTTGTCCTGGAAAGTCAAGAGGGGAATGCTAATTATGAAGTAAACCCTAAACTTATAAGGGCAAGGATAAGTTGTGTGTTGAAAATCAGGCCATGTCTGGCTTGACTTCCACCACTTTAGCATCTATGAATATGTGCCTGAGGCCCCCAAGTGTGCCAGACCACTCAGTGCCTGGACCAGCAGTTCTGTTTTACATTATCCTGTTTTGTTTACTGAGTTAGCATCTTGTATTTTGTAACTGCACTCGATTTTCATTCTTCATGGTAGTCGATAGTGTGTGACATCACTATGCATATTAAATTTTCCAGTACTGAGCCATCGCTCTAGAGAAAAGACAAGTGCCTGTGAGTCATCAATGAGTGACCTTATTTTATGTGTTTCTGTTTCACGACACCACACTTTATATAGTTATTTGTCACTTAGTGATGGAGTTGAGTCTGGAGAAATGCGATATGGAGCAGTTTCATCATTGTAAAAACTGCACAGAGAGTGCTCCAGAAACCAAGGTGGCTCCAGCATTACTGGGTGATATAGCCCTGTGGCTCCACTATTATGTAAGTGGCGCATCCTCAACTGAAATGTCATCACGTGGCACATGACAGTCTGTCACTGGTTCATCACCATCGAACTCAGGGCCCATAGCACTGGAGTGCGTGCTTACCTTGCCACCTGTATGTCCTCTGTGAGGCACATCAAAACCTTTCTCGGCTTTGATAGCACTAGATAGCATTTGGCACAATTTTTAAGCATAAAGAATATGAAATTGTGGCACTGTATAGACTATGACAAGCAAACTTGTCTAGACGTGGGAGCTGAAACAAGAATGCAGTGCCCCTGTTCCACCTCAGTGGGAACCTGTGTGTCCTTGGGCTCATCTTTCATCACCCTGCATGTGTCTACAGATGGCTCAGAAGCACCACAACGAGTACTGGTTTGGGGACTACCAACGAATAATTTGAGTAGGCAAATCTACAAACAGAATTCACTGTATAGCCATCTGACTTAGCAAAAGAAGCTCAGTAAAACTGGTTCTGCACTTTGAAAATCATGAGATGTTTTATGCTCTCAGCTACTTTTTATCTTGAGACTGAAAACTGGAAGGAAATACTCCTGTCTCCTATAGTTGAAACCAATAAGAAGGACTAGACCACGTTCCCTGGGTCATTCCTGGCAGTATATTTTCACCTATGAATTTCTCTGTCATTTGGAGAGCAGCGTGGCCATTTATATAGTTAACTTTATTGCACACTGAAAGTAGAGTCAGGGCAGCAGAGGCCTGAGTGTTGTTGATCCAGAGGCCACATTGAGGGGCTGGCCTCCTCCTCAGGGCCAGCGTCATCTTCATGACATAGCTGCAGACTCTGCTGCTCCTGCATTAGTTAAGGATATGCCCCAGCCCTTGACACTCTGGGGCAGCTTCCGTTCTTGCATTGACCTGGTTAAAGCAGTGTTTTCTCTGTGTCAGAGGCAAAAGTGCAAAGAAGGGAGGCCCCCAGGGTCAGTTATCTCAGAATTTGCTTCTCCTGGGGTCTCTTCAGGAAACATTGCAGGGGGTGGGTTGCAGTGCAGAGAGGACATTCTTTGAGTGAGATCTGGATAATGTGCACATGAAAATTATTGGGCTATTGGATATCTCTGAGGCATTTTTCTGTCATTAAGTACTTTTACCTTTTTTTCCCCAAAACACATACACAGGGAGAGGCACAATCCCAGGCTTGCACACACCCCCTTTGTCTCCTCTCACAAACACATGGATGCACATTCATATGTGACTCAGGAACTCAAGGAGGCATCTGTCAACACAAGGAGGTGCTAAAAGAGCAACAAGGAAACCGATTCAGCTTTATTGTTTTTATTCTTGTTTTAATCCTCTTTTGGTGAGCAGGGGGTTACCGGGAATTGAACCCAGGGGCACTCAGCCACTGAGCCACATCCCCAGCCCTATTTTGTTTTTTACTTAAAAACAGGGTCTATCTCGCCTATTGCTGAGGCTGGCTTTGAACTCTCGATCCTCCTGCCTCAGCCTTCCCAGCTGTTGGGATTGATTACAGGCTAATTATCTCATTTTTTAATTAGTACAAAATACATGTAACATAAAATTATCATCTTAGCTGTTTTGTCACCATATAATTCAGGGTGTGTTAAGTACATTCACCATCTCCAGGACTCTCCTCATCTTGGAAAACTGAAATCTGGTGCCTGTTGAACAGCTCCCCCTTCCCTTTTCCCCTGGTCCCTGGAACCACTATTTTACTTTCTGTTTGGAGGAATTTGACTCTTTGGGTACCTCACGTGAGTGGGACCATACAGCACTGTCCACCTGTGATGGCCTTATTTCACTTAGCATAGTGTCCAGGTATACAACAAATGCGAGACTTTCCTTGTTTTTAAGGCTGACTAATCATTCACGCGTATCCATCACATTTTGTTTATCCATTCATCCATTGATGTGCACTTGGCTTGTTTCTATCTTTCGACTGTTGTGAATAAGGCTGCCATGGATATGGGCTGGGGCAGGCTTTAACTCTTCACTGAACAACCAGTGGTTCTCAGAAACCATATGTTCTGTCTACAGGACAGGGCAGAAGACTGTGAAGAGCTGTTACGGATAGAAGAGGATGCCCACTGGCAGACAGAGGAAATGTGAGTGCCAGAGACCCAGTTCAAATACACTGGCAACCCTGTCCTGGTAGAATTTTTACATGCTTTTCTTCGGGTGATATTGATTAAGAAATTCCCAATTTCCCTCTGCCTGATGTTTGTCACAAGTATTGCACAATAGTGTGTCTTAGACTGTTTTGTGCCACATAACAGAATGCCACAGACTGAGTAATTTATGAACAGTGGAAGTTTATTTGGTTGACAATTCTGGAGACTGAGAAATCCAAGATGGAAGGGGCCTGCATCTGGTGAGGAACTTCTGTGGCATCGTAATGTGGCAAAAGATATTGTGTAGCAAGAGCATGAGGGTTAACCCACTTATGAGGGTAGAGACCTCATGACCTGATCCTCATAGAGGCCTCAACACTATTGTCTTATAGATTACATTTCCAACATGTGAACTTCGGACAAGTTCAAACCACAGCACAGTGCAAAGTTGGACCTCTTTGTTGGCCTTGAATTTTATCTGATTTGAGGCTCTGGGTAGAAATGTAATTCAGAGAATTAGCTAGAATGTCTAGAATGGAGATTGCCATTTGCTTTCCTTTACCTGAAAAAGCCAACAATTGGACCTCAGGTGAACTACGGGGTCTTCTGGTTTGGGGAGAGCATATACCTCTAATGTCCTGGTCCCAAATCTGATAAGTGTCATAGCTTATGTTCACTAAACACTACATGCCAGGCACTGTCCTAAATACTTAACAGGTTCACAATTCATTTGGTCTTCACAGTAATCCTATGAAGATAAGAATTTTTTAAACATTGACACAATATCTTTATTTATTTTATTTATTTGTATGTGGTGCTGAGGATCAAACCCAGTGCCTCACACATGTGAGGCAAGCACTCTACTTCTGAGCTATAACCCCAGCTCTGAAGATGAGTTCTTTTGTCCCCTATTTCAAAGATGATAAAACTGGGGCCCAGAGAAACTGATTTTTGTACTTCCAAGGTCACAGAGGGCCACCATTAACCTCGAGCAATCTTACACCAGATGAATATCCCCTCCAGTCTCTTATTAATAAAATATTTATTTAGCAAAATTTATAAGGGAGGAAGTGAGTGATTTTTTTTAAGTTATAGATGGACACCAGTCTTTATTTATTTTTATGTGGTGCTGAGGATCAAACCCAGTGCCCCACGCCTGCAAGGCAAGTGCTCCACCCCTGAGCCACAATCCCAGCCCTCAGATGAGTGATCTTATCAGATGAACCATTTCTGAGGAATTTGAGTTTGGACCATGTGACATAGATTAGAGTTTTGGTTCTCAAGATTTTGTTTTCCATGATCTGGGTTGTTGATCTGAGCCTTCCACTGAACCTTGTGATTATAGAACCTTAGACTCACAGGGAAAATTAGATAAAGCTTTAGAAACTCTGTTCTCAAACTCACATCTGCTGTTCACAATGCTGCTTACAAAAATAGGATCATCCGTAGAGCTTTATAAAATGACCAACCCTATTTGGGGTCAGACCTACTTGAGAGTATCTGGACTGGCCTGTTGTTTTAAGCCACACAGATGATTTTGCTGCACATAAAGCCTGGGTTGAGAACCACTCTCCTATACCATGCAATGTGAAGCCCACACTGTATGAAAGAACAAAATTGAGCCCAGATGGTTTAACTGGTGTTCAGAGTCTTGAGGTAGTACAGACGGTGCAGTGGAACCCTCAGGAAACCCCATGGAACCCAGGAAAGCACACTGTGAGCCCCACCCATCTTGTCTATTGCCTGATTGTGCAGTGGGGGACCAGGGGCTTCAAGCTGAGCTGAACTGAGCTTTCCCCACCCAGTGGCTCTCTGGCACCCTGCCCTCCAGGGTACTGACATGTCTTCATTGTAATATTGAATCTGTCAAAATCATTTCCATCTGTTAGATTTTTATAAGTTTACTTTTAAGTTTACTCATGTTTTAGTGATCAAGTTTTCATGCTTCGTACTTGGTTTTATGTTACAGAATAAGTTCATCCAAAGATCAGGACATGGATATAGCAATGATTGAGCAGCTGAGAGAAGCAGTAGATTTGCTGCAAGATCCCAATGGGTATGCTTGTCTTCCTTTAGCCCAGGTTTCCTGTGTAGTTAATGCCTACCAATCTAATGAGTACCTTATTTCAATTTTTAAAATACTTATATACACATTTTGGTACCAGTATAACCACTGATGAAGTAAAAGTCATTTTAATTACCAGTTTCCCAAGATTCAAAAGTGAAAGAGTCAGAATTTTGCAGAGATGGTGGTCAATTCCCTATTTTAGCTCTTAATGGAATTCATTCACCTCTCATGAAATCCACATGGGATTTTTGGTACAATACTTAGAAAACAGAAATATGGCAAAAGAACGTAAAACTTTTTTTGTGTGTGTGTGAAGATTTTTTTTTTAAGAACATGAAACTTAAGCCACTGATTTACAGAAATACAAGGAAATTTTTTCTAGAATGAAGATTAAATAAATAAACATTACTATTTTTATTTCTGATAGTACCAAAATACAAGTAACATATAAACAATAATATATATATAATATAATCTTTAGAAATCTAAAGATTTGGATTTCTGAATTTGAGTTGGCCTTTGTCGATAGCGGACGCTATATGCAGTGGGTAGTTTTTGTTTGTTTCTTAGGTAAGGATAATGGAATTCCCATGGACAAAATATTTTTCAGTAAGACAATATCAGGTATCAGATAATAACTATAAGACCACTAGAGAAACAGACCCAAAGCTTGTCTGTTGTGAAATGTCCAAGAGTCCTGGGAATTATGTGAACATGGTGTGGTCTTATAATATGGTGAACTTGGGAATCACACCACAGCACTCTTATCTGGGTTCTGGGAATTTATAATAAAGGTGGTTAGTGAATGCAGAGTGCTTTCAAGAATATTCCCAACAATATCATCTGGCATTTGAAAGAATGATGGCAGGTCAGGTTGAGTTTGACTGGAAATCTTTAGCAATTGATTTGAAAAGCACTTCCATTCTGCAGACACTCACTGAGTGTTTAGAACATGATTTATGGTGTGTACCTTGGGGGATATAAAGATGAACAAGACCCAGCTCTTTCCTTCCAGGCATTTCTAGTATTTTTTCGCTTTAGAAGTTTGGATTGATTAATATATAACCCCAAAGCAAAACAGAGTAGCCCACATGGGTGACATAGCAGTGGCATGGGATGCAGGGCTGGAACCATAGGGAGACATGGGTGCCCTGAGGAAGGGGCTCCGAGTTCTGGGCCTTAATCTCCTGCTCTGATGAGGAGTAGGTTGAACCGAGGAGCTCCGACTCTTCCGCAGTTCTGAAATGTCTGGAGCCACAAGTTGTGCCGATGTGGATGGGATGGTAGGTGTAGCTGCACTCTGGAAGAGCCCGGAGGAATGTCCCTGGCCACACGTGGTTTGCGTCTTTATTAAGTGCTATGTTTAAATCATAAATGTTGAAACATTTCCTGTGGAGTTCATTTCCTCCCTAAAATAATCCACTACTTTGGCTACTTTAGATTTTGTTATTTATTCTGAAATAACTACTATAAGTCTGATTTTCTAACAGTATTTTTGTAAGCCAGTGTAATCCTGTTAAAGTAGAAGTCCTTCTTGTTTTGCTTCTGATAAAGAGAGGGAATTCAAGACATGTTTATTTCTAGATTTTAAAATATTAACAATAAACATGTTTACATACATATTGGGTTTCTCCTTTATCTCACAGTTCATAGATCCAGGGGTTTTTTTTAGGTCCAGAAACTTAAGTGGAATATGGCTGTCCTGTTTTTCTTTATTTCGTTTTCTTCTCTAGGCCTTCTCAGTGTTAGTGTGGTAACATTTTCATAGGCATATTTATTATATTGTGTTAAATTATTATAATTATTATATTATTGAATTATATATGCAAAGATGGCTTTATAATTTTTCTATCGCTTATGGATTTCCTGGCTTCATTGTTCTTTGAAAAAAAAGAGCAACTTACCTCTTAAAATTGCGTAATTCAAAAAAACTATACCTGAGACAATTTCAAAAGTAAAAAATGTGTATCAAATTGATTATGATTTATTTTTCCTTTTTGGGAGTGGGGAGGATGCTGGGGGTCAAACCCAGGCCTCCTGCATGCTAAGCAAGTGCCCTAGGACTGAGCTTCACCACAGTTCTGAATTCTTATTTTATAATTGAGAGGATTAAGTTTATACCACAAAGGTCTTCCCACCAGAACCAAATGTTGTTGGCACATATGTTTATTTGTAGTACTCTTAGCAACTTCTGTAAATTAATGAAATTCTAGAATAAAACTTAGTATATGCTACCTATGAAAATTGGGATTTTTATTGGAAATTTCTCTTACATTGTGAATCAGTTGGATTTCAATACCAGTAACAGATGGAAAATTATATTTTGACCCCCCGTGGGATGGGAAATGCCATACAGTTTTTCATTTTTGTCATAAACCCTTCTTCACTTAATCTTAGATAAACACTGCTTTTCATTATATAAAGTTTTAAACTAAATATGACCAGGAGAATTTATAACAAGTTTAATAAATATACTGACATTTCTTCCCCCTTACTTTTTAGATTAAGTGCAGATATTACTGAGAGAAGTGTTTTAAATCTGTATCCTATGGGATCAGCAGAAGCCTTAGAACTACCAGATTCTGCACTTAAGTATGTTTGCCTTTTTATAACTAAAGATATTTCTCTTTTGACATTGAAGTACTTATGCTTTAAATTCTACCTTATGTCTTCCTTTTTCTTTCCTTGTGCCCACAGTGGTCAAATGCAGCTGGAGACATCCCCAGTGTGTGAGGTAAGACTACAGCACTGAGCAGTGCTCTTTCCAGAATACTCTACCACATTCTGTAAAGATCTGTCCGGGGAAACATTTTTATGAGTGAGACCAATATCCATGTTTGTCCAAGACACATTTTTCAGTGTTTGTATACTTTCCTTCTCTTAATTCTGCTTCTCTGTTATATCTCACCTTCTATTAAAGATGAGAGATGGCTATTTCTCATAGATTCTTTAAATTTTTTTATAAAAAGTTGCACTGAGTCAGGTGTCAACCGCTGTGATGCATGGGAAACCTGCTCTTTGTTAGAAACTGGAGCTAGGTCCATGTAGTATAGATTTTGGACCCTAGGAAGAAATCTGGCTAGAAAAGACCTGAAAAGCAAGAGCAATTGAATTTCTGTGTGGTGTTAGGAAGATAAGAGATTATTACAAGCTGGGTGTGGTGGCACACACCTGTAATCCTACCAACTCAGGAGGTTGAAGCAGGAGGACCACAAATTTGAGGTCAGCCTTGGCAACTTAGACCCTGTCTCAAGATAAAAAATAAAAAGGGGCTGGGAATGTAGCTTAATAATAAAATGCTGCTGAGTTCAATTCTCAGGGCTGAAAGAAAGAAAAAAGAAAAAGGAAAACAAAAATCTAAAAGAGAATATTATAAACTGGTGGGGGTGTTTGGGAGCAGGGTGAGGGTAGATTAGGTAGAGTTACAGGGGTTTGAGTGGCTCTAGAGAAAGCAGTTTTGACATAAAACTAGAGATGAGCCTAAAAGGTCCCAAAGAAAGATTGTTACCCCAGTTACGGAGAGAGAGGTTTGCATGATGATTTGGGAGTTATGGCCTGTTTAAATCTGTTTTATCCCTTCTTTGTGAATGGGCTTAGGGTGGCTAGTTTAGGTACCCAGATTATATACAAACCAATCTATTCCCCCTGTGGTGTTTACACGTGTATTACCAGTAAAGCTTCATACCCTTTAACTATTAAAAGTTCCTGTGTGCAAGAAATATGGAAAAAAGAACTGTACAAGAGAGTATGAGAACTATTCCCAGAGAGTATGGTTTCATTGTTAAATGCAGTGACTTGGAATGATGTGAGCTATAGCCGCGTCCCGAAGACTTGCTAACTCTAGGCTAGCTAATTAACCTCTCTAAACTTAACCTTCATTTTCAGTAAATTGGGATCATAATAATAGCTATTGTAAAGCTTAAATAAGATGATTCAGAACGGCCTCACCATACAGGGCGCCTAAGTGCTGGCTGTTCACCTCCTGCTCTGTTATTGTTATTGGTGTGGTCTCTAGAGGGAGCGGGTACCACTGCTGCTCTGGGTTGAGGCAGCATTGAACTACTCCAGTAGCAGAGCATCAGGAAGCCTTTCATTAGCAGGCTGTCCTGGATTCATGGCCTCAAGTTTCCATTTGAGATTGATTTGGTTCTCTGCACACTCATGTTTTTTTTTTTTTTTTTTTATGTTTCTTATTTGGATATGATTTTAACTTTACAAAGGAGTGCATAGATAAATAATAAAATAATAAATAAATAAATAAATAAATTACAAGGTTCTACAAAATGTTGCAAAAAAATTACAGTCTTGTACCTAGATTTACTGATTACAGGTTGAACATCCCTAATCTGGAAATCCAAAATCCAGGCACTCTAACATCCGAAACTTTTGAGCACCAACATAATGCCGCAAGGGGGAAATGCCACCTCTGACCTCATGTAATGAGTTGCAGTCAAATTACAGATATTACTAAAAATATTGTATTAAATTACCTCAGGCTAACTGTAGAGAAACATAAATGAGTTTTGTGTTTCGACTGGCGTCCCATCTCAAGATACCTAATTATGCAGTTATTCTAAAATCCAAAACACTTCTGGTATCAATAATTTTGGATAAATGATTCTCAACTTATGTTAACATTTGGCCACATTTTCTATATTTTATATATATATATATATATATATATATTCTATTCCTATATTATATCCTATATTATATTCCTATATATTATTAATTTCCTCTCTTTCTTTCTCCCTACCACCTGCACACACACATTGGGTGTTTTTTTTTGTAAGTTTTATACATCATTGTCCTTTATTCCTAAACATCTTGGTGTATATCTTCTAAGAATATGGATTTTATCTTAGGTAACACATGCCAGTTATCAACTTCATAAATTTACATGGATAACCTATTTTTATCCAATCTGCTATCTACACATGCAATTTTATCAACTGTTCTAAGATGCTTTCAGATCATTTTTTTCCCTATCCAGTATAGGATCTAGTTTTCAGATATATATATATTCCTGTATGCAATGTTTTTGTAACATTTCTTTAATTTTTATGACCTTCAAAATTTTAAGAACTCAAATTTCCTCTTTTTAATGGAATGTCCTTCATTTGGTATTTATCTTACATTTCCTCGCGATTGGTTTGAGGTTCTGTGTTTTTATTTGGGATGCTGCTCAGGTGATGATGTTTATCCTTCTCAGAGTATGTTAGGGGCACACAAAAAATGTCCATCTGTCCCTCATGGATAATTTTAATTTGATCATCCAATTGAGGTATAACTCCATTTCTTCACTGTATAATTACGGTTTCATTTTTCTTTTGCAACTGATAACTAGTCTGTGGAGAGAGGTATTTAAAGACCATCTTAGTATCCTGCTACAGAAACACTTTTGACACTAGTGAAAAAGGTGGCCACTTGTGTGCATGATTTCAGGAGTGTCAGGAAGACCCAAAACTTCTAGTTAGAAGGTAACTCTCCTTCATCTCTGATGGAGAATTGGCTGGTCATTCCAATAATTTTGTCTTTGATTAAAATGTGTATATTCCTGACCAAAAACAGAAGAGGTCTTGCTAGATGCTGGACCATGTTCTTTGTATCTATTATCATTATAGATGCTTCTCAACTTACAGTGGGGTTATACCCAATAAATGCATGAAGTTGAAATAACTAATGAATACAGTGAAGTTGAAATTATTGCAAGTCAAAAATGCATTTAATATACCTAACCTACTGTAGACATGCTCAGAAAACTTACATTAGCTTGAAATTGGGCAGAATCATTAACACATAGCATATTTTATAATAAACTGTTGAATATCTAAGGTAATATATTGAACGCTGCCCTGAACCTCAAAAAACTGCCAATTACAGTAATAATTAAGAATTGCTATTGATATTAAGCATTTGGATGGTTTAGAAAGAAATGTTTTAAATGCCCCATTCCCTTCATTTAAGTGCAAGATAGTTTCAGCTTCCTCATCAGCAAAGATGAACTAGATCTTTGCAGTCAGGTTGAGATTTTTGAAGTGGAATTTTACTGCATATATTGATCCTGTCTTTGTTTCCTCCTGTGTCTTTCTTTGTAGCATGGCACAAGCACTTAGCATTTTCACTTGAAGGGGGACCTAGCACAGTACCTAGTAAACAGTGAGTGTTCAGTGAGGGTTTGTGGAAGGGTGGGAAACAGGAAGGGAGAGAGAGGGGAAATAGTAAGAAGTGGCTTTGGAGCCTGGGCACCATGGTGCATGCCTGTAATCCCAGTGGTTCAGGAGGCTGAGACAGGAAGATGGAGTTAAAAGCCAGCCTCAGCAAAAGCAAGGCCCTAAGCAACTCAGTGAGACCCTATCTCTAAATAAAATACAAAATAGGGCTGGGGATGTGGCTCAGTGGTTGAGTGCCCCTGAGTTCAATCCCCAGTAACCCTCTCCCCTCCAACATAGAAGTGGCTTTGGTCTGCAGAACTTCAGCATCCTGCTCATTAGATGTAGAGACCCTGGATGCAGTAGCTGAAACAACCCATCATTTAAGGAATACTAAATATTGTGTTACTCTGATGACACATCTTTGTGCTTGTGTACATTGAAACTGATCTGACACTTTTCTGCAGGATTTTGAAGCTTCATGGGTTTTCTTTAAGTTTACCCATGTTTGCCCTCATTACATTATGTAGAAAAGCCATGTCCCCTTCAGGAGGGAAATTTGACTTCCAAGTCATGTGTCAATCATTCAAGCAGCGCAGTCACCCCAGCGGCCTTTAATAACCAGTTGTTTCTTCTATCAGCTATTAAATCAGGGGACCCTGAGCTGAAGTCCTACACAAGGCCCATGCCGGGACCCTGAGGGTCTTTAAGCAAGTCACTGCACTTTTCTCCAGAGTGAATTTTCTGCTCTGGCCAGACAGATTGTGTTAGCATTCTGAACACACAGAACGAGCCAGGTCCAGCCTACCTTGGCAACTATTTGGGCCTGCTCCCTAAAATGTTCTTCAACTTTCAGTCCTAAAGATTTTTTTTTTAAAGGAACATACCTGTGTCCAGGATTTTAGAGGTACCAGAAAGGCACAAAAGTTTTAGGAAAAAAGATAGCTGTACTTCATCTATATTCAAACTATAATGTTTTCTGGTATTTTAATATGTTTTTCTTCTTTGGTTGAATCGAGAAGTTATATTTGGTGTAACCTAATTTTATTCCCTGTCTTCCTGGGGCAACTCTCTGTCCTTGACAAACATACCCCCATAAGTTTAAAAAAAGAAGTGGGGATAGCTGGCTCTGGTAGATAAAGGACATCATGAGAAGAAGGAAAAGAAAAGAAAGTGGTGAATTCTCAAGGTGGTGACGGTCATGCAGAACTTAAATGTGACCCTCATGTGTGATTTGGTGGTTTTTACACCACTCTTCCTTCTCATTCAGGAAGAAAGCAGCATCCTGCAGATAGATTGCATTGATTTAACAACATTTGTTGAGTACCCAGCTGGGGTCAGCTTGTTTTGGGGGAGGAGACTGGAATGTGGAAGACAGGAAGTTGCCCTCAGTTTTGAAGAGTTTTAAAAATTGCAAAGGGAGAAGATTTAGATATTGAAAAAATTCAAAGTAGAACGTGAGATAGTCTGCCATCCTGAGAGTGTTTTTTTATGTTCTGTGAGACTGGGGAAGGGACCAGGAGATTAAGGCCAGGGAAGTGAACTGCACCTTTTGGACTGTTTTGAAACTGCACCTGTAGCCAGGAGACTGTGCTTTGTGTCAGTCGGTAGGGCTATGTTGAATTCAGTGCCAAGTGTGAATTGAATGGAACAGGGAGGCCAAGATTATGGAGTACTTTGCGTTTGGTGACCTGACCTTGAACATATTTAGAAGATCTACATCAAGTTTGGGTAGTACTGTCCTCCATTCAGGAAGAAATGTAAATCGCCTGTTCATGCATAAATCATATTGAATGGGGTAGGTACTGAGAGGGACAACAGGAACAATTAAAGGAAGGAGTTGCTTATAGGAAGATAAAATGATCAAATTTAAAGTCACTTATTAGCAGTTCAAATAAAGCTTATCGATTGGATAAGTACATTATTGACCTTTTATTCTAAAAATATTTTTCCTTGGGTTTATGTCAAAAGTTGGGAATATTTTTAAATAGTACTCTTCAACATGATTAGGGATGGGCATCTTAAATTTAATTTGTTGTCATATATAAAGATGTTTATGTTAGCACCAAATTTTTTTATTAGGTTGTACCAGTGGGGTCTGGATCATCATATAAAGAAGGCAGATCTGGGAAAATAATAAGCTAGAGTGTCCCCTTTGTGGCATCCTGGTCTCTATGTGTCCCTTTCTAGGATTCCATCCTTAGCTACTGTTTCTTTCCTTCCATGCTGTCTACCTGTGGAGCATCTGGCCACCCTTAGGCATCCCATAAATCATAATGCCCCAAGTCCCTCACCCTACTTCTAGCATTCAGCTTTCACCTCCCTGCTATAAGCATGCCATTCTCTGATGGCTACATAGAATAACTTTCTCAAACTGCTCCTTCATTCTCAGTGATGGAAACCACAGCCAATTGTAAATCCCATACACTGCACCAGTGGTTGCCAAGGCAAACTGATATTGAACTTCCTACAAGAGTTTTGCCCAGGTAATTTGGGGTCCAGGCATGCGTAATTATTAAAAGCTCCCAATGAGATTTTACATAATTTTGAACTATTGCCTTGGACCAACCATTTCTAAAAACCCACAGTTAAAATGGGGGTGGTTACCTGGATAGGTGGATAACCAACCTACCAAGGGAAGCCAATGTCCACAGACACTTGGGAATAAGCTCTTTATGCTGGAAAAGCCATATCTTAAATTACGGATACTTCACATGTATCACAGCTATGAATACAGATGCATAGTTTTAGAAAATGTAAGTATGACCTCCTTAGCTCTTTAATATACCAGTTAATTCACTGCATATTTATTGTGTGCTTCTGTGCCAGGAATAGGATGAAAATAAGGCACAGTTCTTGCCTTGTCAGTTTTACAGTCTAATGGAACATACTATGCATTTTTTTCCCTCTTCCTTAAGGTGCAACATGATCTAACATTACAGAGTAATGGGAGCCAGTATTCTCCAAATGAGGTAAGTTTTCTGCAGATCAGTGGAAGCCGAGGTGTTCCATGAAGACTGCATTGGAATACCTGTTTCAGAAACATGATCTGACACTGCGGTTACTGATTTAACTCTGTTTCTGGGAGACACTCATTAGCTCTCACTCATTCTCAATAGCAATGATTGCCTTATTTGGGCCTCTTCATAATTCAAGATTAATTTTTATGAGATACTTTGTAAACCAAATATGGGAACATCTTTGTAGAAAACAATGAAAATCGCTCAAAAAGGCATCATTTAGAAAGTCTGGTCCTCCCGTGGTGATTCAGCGCATGGTGCCTTGATCTGCTTCGTGTTATCTGTTTTTCTATCTCGTTGTGCCAGGAGAGTCTTCCTTAGCTGTGCCCTCCTTGGGGTGTAGGAGTATACTCACGCATGCACACCCACAACTGTGTTGGAGGAGAAAATGCATTGACAGTTTCACCTGATTATAAAATATATTTATAATGAACAAATAAAAAAAATGGGTCATGTAGCAACATTCTATTGATAATGTCACTTAAATCATTTGATTTTTCAGCTAGTACTTGATATCCCAGTAGCAAATGCAGACAGGAGGTGGTTTTGTAATAATCCTTGATCATAGAAAAGCCATCCATAGTTCTACTTCAATTTTTTCCCTCATTTTCTTTCCTTCTGACCCCACAGATGAGAGAGGACTCTGCCTCTGGCTCTCCTACCACAAACAGCACAGCACCATTTGGCCTGAAGCCTCGATCAGGTAAATTAAAACCTCAGTCCCTTCTTAGACTAAATAACTCTGTGGTTTCCCTCTAGCCTTTTAAAGTTTATGTGATTATAATGTGAATGTCATCCATTCTGGGGAGTGGGGATTGTGGCATCAGAACCTTGCTTCACTTTGGGAAGGTCAGAGACTGGGGTCATGGTTTTTAATAAATCAGCTATTAAGCTCCTGCTAAGGGCAGTGGTGGCAACATTGAAGCGGGGAAGAAATTTCTGTTGAACTTTTTTTGCCCAAGGAAGATAAAATAAGACCTTTCCCCAGGGGTTCCCTGGTGCTCTGTTGAGTTCCAGAGCAGCCTCTGGTTGAGAAACTCCTTTCTGAGATGCCCTTTGTTGCTTTCTGAGCCTGGGAAGGTTTATATATTTACTCATGTGACAGGCTTGCCTGAGTGATCAGGAGTCAGGGAAAAAAAAAAAAATCTTTCGGAAAGCATTCTGCTCTTTGACCTATTTTATTTTGTTATTTGTACGTTCACAAAAGCAAATTATAGCGATATGCCAAATAACTATTGATTTTAAAAAAGGTTTCTAAACAGAAAAATACATTTTTTTCTGATTTTTTAAAAATTCATTTCAAGCTGTGGTGCTGCTATCTTCCTTTTTTCAAGCCTTTCTTTGTTTGTTGATTGATTGATTGATTTTTGATTCTTTTTATATTTAGAACACTCATTACTTATGCTTTTAAGCAAGTGCTAGTAAAGGACTCCGATATTTTTAAGCAAAAGCTGGTAAAGAACTCTTGTGTTCTTGCATTTCCCACTAAAGCCTTTTCCAACAGTAGAGGTTATGCATCTGTCTAGCTTGAAAAAGAACAAACAAAGATGATTCATTAATAAAGGAAATGTTTTTGTTCTTGGAGCAAGTTGATTGATGGGCAACATTTGGCCAGGTGCAATGATTTCCTGGCAATTTAAAAGGGCTTTAAGAAAAAAAAAGCCCATTTAGGAAAATGCTCGAATGTGGCAAGAGTCAGTGGGTATTTGATTATTTTTGTTTTTGTTGTGGTGCTGGTGATGGAACCCAGACCCTTGTGCATGCTAGGCCATCTTTGTACCACTGAGCTACACCTGACCCTCATGGGTGTTTTGTGAGGAGTCCAATGGCCACCCCCATCACGTGTAGAACTAAGCATAGGTGACTAGCTATAGACTGTGCTTCCACTTCCATGTTCTCAGGTGGGTTCTGGGAGGTGTGGGGGTGAGTCCGGACACACCTCCCCTGTGTAAAGATTATTAGGAGATCTGTCTCCACACACTGAGGACCTCATATTGGGTTGTGGACTCAGTTTACACAATTTTAACTTATTTCGTAGTCAGGCAAACCAAAACCTGCATAGATGTCCAAAGAGCCATATTCTGTTGATTGTGTCGTCTTGCAATTTAGCTGTAAACTTGTTTCAGTGACTTTTTTTTATTCCTCCTGCAGAGTCCCACCTAACTTACTGTAGTTACGGGTTACATAATGATTGTATTGTAAAGCATTTCAGATTCTTTGCAGTGGTGAAAAATAAATGAAGTATTTATTTTGAATAGCAGAAAAGAAAGATCATTTCCTCTCCAGGCTTCCAACCTTGGAAAGCTTGACGAGCCAGTGTGGAAATTGTTCTAGTTGTTGAAAGCTTTGTGGAGTTTGGTTGCTGTAAATAATTGTTGATTTACCTTCAGGGACATCAAGTGACATATTGGAACTTTATAAAACTGGCAGTATGTATTGAGATTTTAAAATTTTATATAGTAATTTTTAAACATTACAGTATGCATTTTTCATACTGTATGCAGTAATAATAATTGAAGTAGTAATAATTGGAGATCATATGATTGCAAGAGATAGGAACTATTTTCGATTGAGTGACTTTTGAAAGCTTTTTATTTTGTAATTCATTATGTGGATTTGTGTGATTTCTGTGGTATAAATAAAAACAAACTGCTCAAGTGAAGAAGTTGGAATAAGAATAATGACTGTTAAAATAAATTGATTTTTCTTCAAAAGAAACATTTTTTTTCTCTTCTGTTTTCCTCTCAAAGGAAGATAGTGCACATACCCCAAAATTTATTCCTAGAACTATGCCCATTAATTTTACTAGCCCTACTTTATGATTGAATAAAAATTATGTGGATACTTCCTAAATAAATATATCCTAAATAAGTAAATCCATTACTGTATGGATATTTATTGCAAAAACATCATTGTTGTTATATCATAATATGATGACGTGTTATCATTTCATAAATGACCAACTCAGAAGTTCTCGAAACAATAATTGGCATCTGTTTGTTTGTGTATTGTTAAATAGATTCTATTGGTATCCAAAATTGGTTTGTTGTTGTTATTTTTTACTGGCCAATATTGAAAACTGTATTGAGAGGTATGTCAAGAGGAAGAAATGGGTAGATTCAGCTTTCAGCAAAGTCTTCTAGTAAACTCACAGATGTCTTAGAAGGAAATTCTATATTGCCTTGGGAACAAATTCCACTCATAGTAAATAGTGATTCTATAATAATTTTATTTCTGATAGATATATTTTTTATATTAAGTTTTGTCCCATTTGGCCAAATTTTTGTGTGTGAATCATGTAATTAGTTTGCTATGATTGTGATTGTTAGTTGTTTAGAGAGCCTTGAGAAAGGTATCTAGTAGGACATTTGCTTATTAATTTGCATAACTTCCTGGTGCTCTTCCTTTCTCCTGTAACAACCCATTAGTACTCTAAGTCTGCGGGCTTGCGGAACTGTTAAATTAGCAATATTAACTGCATGCAAAGTGTATGACCGATGAGTACTAACACTCAGTTTTTATCATTCTTTTTATTCCATGCGCCATCTTTCATTCTCCTCCTATATTGTACATTTGCAAATAAAACCCATGTAAATGAAATCCACTTCATTTCCATACGAAACCTTATGCCATTCGTGAAACGCTGCGGCCCCTTTGGTTTTGCCTGGTCCTTGTGCAACTACACGCGGCCTGGCTCTCGCCCTCCTGCAGACCCAGCCCTCATTCTCCCTCCTATCTCCTTCAACAAACTTACACAGGCACAAACATGGGACAACTCTAGCTACAGTGTTCCTTCTGAAGGAGACAGTGACAATGGTAGGTGGCTTTGTACCTCTTCTTCAATGTTCTCGTGAATAAGTCAGTGAATATAGTGAACCTCCCTTTATGGGAGGCTGGAGAGAGGGTTGCATTCACCTGCATGCTTGATGCAAGGAATCCCAAGCCAGCCAGGGAGGTGAGGTCCAGAAAAGTGCATGCGAATTGGGAATTGTTTTCCAGCAGTTGGTCCAACTGCGGTCTAATTATATTACGTATCCTGAATTTGGGGAGGATTTTAAAGTACTTTCTTTTCCACCTATTCTGCTTGGGGTTTGGGGTTTGTTTGCAAAGATTTGGGGTTTGCACATTTGTGTTATCTCTGCTCACTCCTGCACCTAATGCTTAGAATTTGACCTTTTATATCTATGCTTACCACATGTGTTTTTAAGGTAATAAAAATGCACCATGGCTAATCCTAGAGCGTTGCACTGGAAACAATGTTAATGTTGAGAAATTTCTAAAAATGAACAGAAATCACTTGCCTTCTTGAGTATTTAATTTGAATTATATTCAAGAATAGGAAGTTGGTCTGGGAATCATGCATGCGTATCAATAGAATACTGAGGCCATCAGGATTAATGTGACTATCTTAATTTTGTGCCATTAAATCATCTAGGAGAGAGAAATAAAATACATATAAGCATTTAGATCTGCAGACCACATCGGTCTGAATCTCCATTCTAGTCTAATATTAGTTCAGATCTTATGCGTTTCATTTCAAAATACAAAGTGATAGAAGGAATGTTAAGTGAAATAGCATGATTTCTAGCGAAGCAAGTGAGATGTGAGATCTGATCACTCTGCAAACCCAATGGGGGATATATATTCTGATAGTTCATATTTTTTAATGTAAGTATGTTATATGTAACACATGGAAAATATGTATTTAAAACACTGTGATTTCTGGTTAAGATTCAAAAATGCTTTTACAACTTCCTTATGTAGAAGGAGAGTGTACACTCTGGCAGTTTAGTTATAAAAGGAATATTAACATTTCATAGATGTCAAAAATTGTTAACTGAAAATGAGCGTGATTTTAAAAATCATGAAATAAAAAGTCCATCCTGATTTAAATTCTGGAAGTTGATGATTACTGAATGGAAAATTTCTAGATAAGCTTTCCTTTACTTAAAAATAATAATAAAAAAAACCAGAAGGGAGGCATTTTTGTTTTTCAGAAAGCATGGCTATTTATGGGTATGATGTTGTTTCAAAGAAATAAAGTCTAGTATGTAAGATTGATGTGTGATTTGGTATTTCCTTAGGAATGGTATCTGAAACCAAAAGACTTTATTTTTTAAAGCTGAGAAATAATTAGGAATTTACGTAGCAGTAGAACTTCTGTCCTCACAGATGAAATACCTAAAATCAGAGAGGCAAGATGAATTGTATGATCCACACTGTTAGGTAGAGGTGCCAGTATGGCCACACCCAGAGCCCCTAATTCTTTTTCTTTGGCAGGGGGCTACCAGGAACTGAACTCAGGGGCACTCTACCACTGAGCCACATCCCCAGCCCTATTTTGTATTTTATTTAGAGACAGGGTCTCATTGAGTTGCTTAGTGCCTCGCTTTTTCACTGAGGCTGACTTTGAACTTGCCTGCTGCCTCAGCCTTTTAAGCTGCTGGGATCACAGGTGTGAGCTACGGCTCCCAGCTCAGAGCCCCTGATTCTTGAAAGCCTCCTCTCAGGCAAGTCTCCATTCATTCTGTAGATGTTTATTGAGGTACTAAGCCAAGCTGTCTTCTTTTTATTAAAAGTTTTGAGATTTCCATAGTAAATAGTCATTGTGAAAATCTTTCTCACAACAATCAAAATAACCTTGCATTCATTATTTGGTATTTTTACTCTGAGTGCAAATTCCAGGGATTTGTGTGTTCCTGTCCTACTGTACCACAATAATAATGAAACGATCGTGTTCAGCGTTCATCTGACTCCATCAATTATGTCAGATGTTTGGGGGTTGCCATCTTTATTTGTAATTGGTCTCTAATATGACCCAGGCAAGAGATGTGAAAGATTCTTTGCAGAATTACTTGTGCAGGTTTCCAGATCTGATCTTTCACATACATCTTCGTTCTCTTTTCGCTCCACTTGGCCTTGTGATTCGAATGTGTTTCAAATTAAAGAAGCTGCACTGTGACACCAGTAGATGAGCTACTGCTGCAGGAGGAATAGTTTTTACATTGTTCTTGACACTTCCTCTAAAGTAGAATATTCTATTCAGCAGCCTTCTCTTGGCATTTCAGAGCTGATTATCACGTCACTTGTGTCCTCATAGTCTCCCTGTAGTAAGCTATCTTAGCCATTGTCAATAAGTGACATCTTATTGCCAACTCATCCTAACATAATATAACCTTTAGTTATTAATTTGGGCAAACTTGGAGTTTCTATACCTGTTCACTGCCTTGCTTTATATAAAAATTCCTCCTTTATTTAAATTCTTGCCAATATTTCACTCCAAATGGATTTCATTTTAAATTCACCATTTTCTCTTCATATATTCTTCATAGAGAATTTTTTAAAATGAAGATGCCTGGAGTTTGAAGTCCCATAACCCCCAAAATTCTGCCTCCTAAGGGATAATGAAGAAAGTAGGTCTACCCACCCCTGGCTCTAGATGGGCAGCTGTATCTCAATTTGTCCTTAACCTGAAAACATACTTCTTGCTCTTTTGCCCTCTTAGGACTCCATCTTTCTTTCCCTCCTTCACTTTGTAAAGTTTTAAACTTCTTTTGAAATACTCTTGCTTTTTCATGTGCAACGAATTGATGGGTACTAATTTATACTCATTTAAAATTGATCTTTTAAGTGATCACCTGGGAATGAATGAGCAGACAATTCCCTTGAGGGCCAGTTAGCAGACATTCTCCAAATTTTTTTTATGGTCATCTTGCACTAAGATATTATTCTCTCCATTCCAGAAATGAGGAAAGAGGATGCAAAGTTTTCCCACAGTTCTCAACTCTGTCTTCATATAAGAATTGCTTTGGTCCCAGACTCAGATGCTAATTTACTTGGTGTAGTGTTGAATCTAATCTCTCTTTAAAACAAACAAACAACAACAACAAAAAACTCTGATTTTTTTTTAACCGGTTTTTCTGTGATATTTGATACAAGTAAGTTTGAAATGGCCAAAACCATGAAGAGGACATTTGAGCATTTCAAGGGCAAAGAATATGTCTAATTCACTTTGAGTACAAGAAGGAAATGAATGAATGAGCTGGTCAAATTTCTAACTCAGAGTAGCCTAAATCTAAAGCTCATGACATTGTCAAAGTCGATGTATTGCTGCCCTTGAACTTGTATACCTTAGACATTCCTCTAGTCCAGGTTCTTAACTTCCAAAGAGAAGGTCAGAGCTAAATTTCAAAACCTCATACTTCTGTGAAGAAGAAGTCTCCTCTTGTTAGGTTTAGGTAATAAGGGTTAAAAACACGGACTAATAATTTTTGTACAAAAAGTACATTTCATGCAATAATTAAATGATAAAAGTGCAAGCTTTAGAGCAGTGAGCCTTCTTTCTTTGCTTAACTGAAAGATATTCTCACAACAATTAAAGAAATGGTTTCTTATGCACATCCTGAGTGCCTACTATATGCTAGGCATGATGCTCATGATGGATAGCTCCAGAAAGCTCTCACAGAACTTTTAGAGTGCGTTAGGATTTAGACCTGGAAACTTGAGTTTAGGATATTTTTCAAAAGAGGAAAATTCAGGTGACTGATTATCAGAACAAGATAATTTCTGGCAAAGATGGTCTTCAAATAGGCTGATCTTGGAATGAGGGGGTTTTTGAAACACTTGTTTCATTTATTTGTTTAACAAACATTGCTGCTCAACTCACTATCTTGGGGGTCTGGTTGAAGGGTACAAATTGGAAACAAACATATGCTCTTATATTGTAAAAATGGAGAGAAATACATTTATTCTGTTATGCAGAAAGTGATGAATGCCATGAAAGAGATCCAGAGAAAGAATTTTATATGTTCATAAGAGACAGCAATTTAATCTCAACCTAGGGATGAAGATAGCGGAGAGTGAAGGAAAAGTAGAGAAAAACTAGTGAATGGATTTGATACTCTTCATAAGGACACTCATCATTTCCTCCAGGTCCATGCTTAGAAATTTATTTCTTCTGCTAAATAAATTACATATATGAACTGATCTTCTTTTTCATGTTTTAAATGTTATCAGTTTGACGTATAATAATTAAACAGTTAAGAAGAACTCATTTTCCCCCCATTGATTGCTTATTTTTTTTCTTACTTATGTTTAAACAGTCATGGTGGCTGTTTGATTTGGTGTAAAAAGCAGGTGCAAATATGGGGCTTTTTTGGGGGTGGGTACCAGGGATTGAACCCAGGGGCACTTACCAATGAACCACATCCTCAGTCCTTTTTATTTTTTATTTTGAGACAGAGTTTCACTAAGTTGTTGAGGCCTTGCTAAGTTGCTGAGGCTGGCTTAAACTTACGATCCTCCTGCTTTAGCCTCCTAAGCCACTGATTACAGGTGTGTGCCATCATGCCCAACTTGGGGCTACTTTTTAACATTGTCTGGTAATCTCAAGTTAAATTTAGTGATATAGAATTAACCAAAACCAGAATAATTATTACACAGATCAATGTCCTGAAGTCTTGACCCAGACTGGTCATTGGCTGTATTACTTAAATAGTACTTGAAAGAGGGGTGTGTGTGGGGGGGGAGAAGTACCATAAAGAATATAATTAGAGGAGCTGGGGTTGTGGCTCAGCAGTAGAGCACTCATCTAGCATGTGCAGGGTTCAATCCTCAGCACTACATAAAAATAAATAAATAAACAGACAGACAAACAAATAAATAAATAAAAGGTGTTGTGTCCAACTATAACTTATATATAATTAGAACCATCTTAATGCTTCCAGTAAAATAATTCTGTCAGCTAACAAAAGAAACTGGCAGATTTATTATGAGCCTAAAGAGTTTGCTTTAAAATCTCACATATTCCATGGTAATCAATACACTTAGAAAACCAACAGTAGTAGTGTACTCATGATTTCCAATAAGTTTATGCTTATTCAAAGTGTTTGTTTTCAAAACTACCGTTGAAATGTTTTTCTTTTTCATTTCAATTGCTGAACCTTCATAGAGCAAACACCCAAGTGTGCTTGTCGTGCTTTTAAGATACACAAGAATTTAAAATGAAAAGTAAGGCCAGGAAGTTAAAACCCAGATACTGCATTGTCCTGATCTCACAGAGGGCTCCAGTAAGGCAGAGATGTTTGAATTGTGCGCTGCTAAACCAAAGCTCACGGTTCATTTAACTTCCTGATAGTTTCATATTCATAATGAAATCTGCCAGTAAAAACATATTGAAAATATTAAGCATGCTGTATTAGATAAGATTACCCCAGAGAAAAGGCAAAGGAAAATGAAACCTCCAAAGAAAACATGACATTGTTTAAATGGTGTTATGGAGCCCCTTGCTGGCATATGTGAGTATTACCCAACTCTACCCACAGGGCTTCCCCTTTTTTTTTTCTTTTTTCCTCACTAGGAATTGGACCCAAAGCCTCCCTCATTCACACCTTAGGCCTGCACTCTAAGGTGCAGCTATAGCCTCAGCCTGCATTCCTAGACTTTTTCCTTAAATTTGGTTGACTTCTTCTCAACCAGATGGACATGTGGATTATATCTAGATTTTACATTTTAATATATTTATCTTTCAGTGGCTATACTTGAGTGGATAGGGTTTTTTTTCCTGTCACTTGATTTGGTAGATAGGCAAGCTTAATGCATTCTCCACTTTTCTTCATGCTTCTGAATTTCTCAGCCTTTCCCTCATTCCCCCTTGCTCTGTGAATTTTTCCTTCCTGCCTGCCTGGTTACTCTGTCCTTCTTTTTCTGGTCTTAGCTTTATTTTTTTAGCAATTAGTCTCACTTCCTGTGGGCTTTGGCTTTTGTGGGACTTGGTGACAGCCCTCTGTGACATGCCTTTAACTGTCTTTGCCTGTGACTTCCTTGGGTGGCTTCCAGCAGAGGTCCAGGCCACAGGCTGACTCCTCCTTGTGGTTCCAAAAGGGGGAAGGCCTCATGCTTGTGAGATCATCCTCTTTTCCTAACTGTGAGTCAAGGATTTAAGATGTGTCAACTTTCTAACATTCCCTAGAGCATCAGAATACAGATTCAGATATTGTAGAACTGATTTAGAAAAAAAAAATCCAAAATTAAGATGAAAATGATGTAGTTGGGTGAGCTCAGGATATTTAATTAATGGAGTTGAACTCAGGACCTTTCATTCAATGTATTATATCTGTAGTTTTTTAAAAACCTAATACATTGAAATAATATTTAAAATGGCCATAGGAGCACATATCTGCAGTCTCAGATGTTTAGGAGGAAGATCTCTGGAGCCCAGGAGTTTGAGGACAACACAGCAAGACCCCACCCATCTCCAAAAAGAAAAAAAAAAAATAAAGAAAGAAGCAAAATTAAAGTGGCCTGTAGAAAATGTTTGTCAGTATAGGATAAAAGTTGCATACTCTTCTTATTTGGCTTTATTTAAATTCTAGTGATTGATCCACTGAGCAATTGCAGTGTGCCAGTGCAACCTTCTACATATTGATTTCTTCTGTTGATTTCTAACATGGAAATTCTCTGCCCAAAATTTCCTAGAGGATTCTTTTCTACTGTCCTAGTCTGAGAATCTACGGGACAGGAAGAGCCAAGCTCTCAACAGATTGCTCCCTCTGTGTACAAGGAAAGTTGACAGCCTAGAATTAACATCTTTAGGAAGGAAAAGTTTAAATATAAGTCTTCTTGTAGGCTTTGTATTATTCAAAATTAATTAAAACATTGTTATAATTATTCTTCCGCATACAGAATATTTTTTACCTTCTTGATTGATCTATAAAAGATGTCATTTTTTTAAAAGTTCATTTAGGGCTTGTGTTTTGGTTATTGTTTTACAGTGCTGGGAATGGAGCCCTGGGCTTCGAGCATGCTAGGCAAGCCCTCGGTCACTGAGCTGCACCCCAGCCCAAGAGACTATATATCTACTTAATTCCTTCCAGAGGAAATTCCTTATTGGTTATTATTCTTGGAGGTTGTAATTTTAAGGATCTAGGCCAATGGTGATCTCTTAAGCTGCCTCTAATCCCACTGGCCTTTCCAAAAGTGGTCTGTGCTCATCTCCAAAGAGCTGGCTTTTTGGATACCGGTCTGCGACATGATAGAAGGCAGAAGTTTTCCACTCCACACTCAAATACGTAATTCTGTGTGTCATCACTTCTTTCTTAACCCAAGCTTTTGAAAATATTATGTCAAGAAAAACATTAGCCTACATTAATTTTTAGCATGTAAAGCAATTCTAGAGTCTTCTTATTTGAGATAAGTTATTTGAATTTAATGAAAGCATTTTGAGTGTAAATTAAAAGTTAGAATGAAGACAGTAGAAAAATGAGAGACAACATCTGTCTGAGAAGTGGCCTGGAATGGTCTCTACAGCCCAAACCCTTCCCTGGATCCAGTTTACATCACCAAATGCCATAGCTTCTTAGTTCACTCAACTCTGAGTAATTTAACATATAATCTCCTTTCGATTGTTTGAATCAGGCTTTCCCCTGTAAACTTGGAATTTACTTCTGTGCATGGAAAATTAGTTATTTGGGATGAGTAAAGAAATTATATATATATATATATATATATATATATATATATACACACACACACATACATACACATATATATACATATATATATGTATGTATATATATACATACATATATATATATACACATATATATACATATATATGTGTGTGTGTGTATATATATATATATATATATATATATATATACACACACATACATATATATATTTTGCAACCTGAGCAAGAAAGTGCCTAACAATCTTTTCCCTTTCTGTTGTAGTGTTTCTAAGACCTCAGAGAAATTTGGAATCTATAGACCCACAGTTTACAATTCGGAGGAAAATGGAACAGATGAGAGAAGAGAAAGAGCTGGTGGAGCAACTCCGTGAGGTACCCAAGAAATATTGTATAACTAAATAATAATTTTCAGAACCCAAGCCACATTTTATATATTCAAAAAGTAGTTGTGATCTCCCCTACAGGGGTTTCCTTTATACATACGTATAAATGTAGCATTGTTTTAATTATGGTATACTTTAAAATAACACACCATTGTTTGTTTGCTTAACGATAATACTCTATGAATTTAAAGATGTTTACAGAGGTCTTCATTTTGTACCCAAAACTGGTCAGAGTCTTTAAATCAATCATGTACTAAGCAAACCATTTGAATTCCTCTGAAAGATGAAGTCTTGCACGGGGCGCCTTTGGGGATATTAAGCTTGGTGATGGCAGAGACCATAGCTGTCTGGTTCCTTGTTGTAATTTTCCGGTTCCTGATGGGAACTCCATAGATATTTGTGTATCCTCGGGGACTTTATGTGTACCTAGGAAGATTGTAGATGGAAGGTGAAATAGCAGTATATGAACCAGTCCCCGAGGGAGAAGAAGTTGGTATTAGTTATTAAAGGCAGCACTTTATGAATTGCGGCATACGTTTATTACATTTGAAGAGAAGTATGACCTAGGAGAGGTTAAGAAGCTTCTTGGAGGATGCAGGTTTTATGTTAAATCTCCTTTCACAAGCAAATGTTTACTGACCACCAGTCTATACCAGGCCATATTCTAGGTCATGCGTATGGAAAGAGCTAAATAAGGCCCCTGCTCTAATGAATCCTGTCATCTTGGGGAAGAGATACTAAATAAGAAGGAAACAAATAAATATGTAGTTTCAGACAGCAGTGAATTCTACAAAGGAGCAATGAGTCCTATAAATAAAACCCAAGCCAAGATAAGTCTACACATTTGTTATTGCAGATGGTATTCCACATATGGGTTAGCAAGCAGTCAAGGGGGAAGAATTAAAAAAAAAAAAAAAACTCTTGGCATCAATTTAAGTCACTGTGTTTGATTTAACAAGCATAAGAGTGTTTGGATGTCACTTGCCCATTGTATTTAGATGTGCTATAAATTTGGAAGGTCAACTTCCTAATATAAGTGAAAATAAGATCAGGAACTTAGCATGGTCTCTCAAAGAGCAGTTTCTTATCATTTTATCTTAAACTTGGGTCATATTGATTGTGTGTTTGACTAAAAGAGGGCCTGAAAATATTAGGTGTCTACACACAGGAGAGTTTGGAAGGAGATTTATACAACTCTGTTATACACACAGTTTTTCAATATTTTATTTATTGCAAATCACCAGATTAAGCCAACCATTCATAAACAGTTATCTAGTTAAAAGGAGCTTCTGTTGCAAAGCAGAAACTTGTATTCAAGGTCTTAAAATGAATTTCTCTAGTTCTGCTCCCAAGAGGATGGAATAGACACACCTTTTCCTCTGCTCCCACTAAGCACATCTGGGTGTGTTCTGAAAGGTTAAGAGAAGATGGGAGACTGGCTGAGGTCCTTGGGACTTGAGAAACAAGTGAGCTCCGTGGGTTTTCTTTTTGCCTCAGATATCTCAGAGGCAAAGAGCTGAAGGAGTTATAAACTCTAAAAGTCGCAGATTTTGGAAGAAAAAGGAAAAGCCCCAACAAAAGCCTACTTCCTCTAGCCAATCAGGAAATGGGCAATCTAGCAGCACAGAAAACCTTTAGACCCTAAATTTGCTCGACAGCTAAACCCCAGAGGGAAGAAACCATGGTCCCAGCCTCACTGCTTAATCAAAAGGATTGACTCCTGCCCTTCTGGGCTGGTGAAAGAGAAGGCAGTGGGCAACCCGATCCCTGCTGCTAGTAAGGAACCTTTTTGTTCACACAGTGCCAGCAGAGACCACCCGGGAGTATGGATTTCCACCCTTCCCCACCCCCTGGCCAACTGAGACCAAATAGAAAACCTGGATTTCCACATTCACCTGACAGTAACTAGACTAGAAGTTTCCCCCTTCTGCGAGGGCAGCTTTCAAAAAACAACCCGAGGTTTGAATAGGATTCAGATTCACATAACGTAGTATAAAAATGTCTAGGTTTCAACTGAAAACCACTCACCCCACCAAGGAACGGGAAGATAACAAAGTGAACACAGATGACAGCACTGATCTGGCAGAGATGTTGAAATTTGCAAATACATATTTTTAAAAAATGTTTTTTTGAGCTGGGTGCGGTGGCGCACACCTGTAATCCCAGTAGCTCAGTAGGCTGAGGCAGGAGGCTCATGAGTTCAAAGCCAGACTCAGCAAAAGCGAGGTGCTAAGCAACTCAATGAGACCCCTGTCTCTAAATAAAATTCAAAATAGGACTGGGGATATGGCTCAGTAGTTGAGTGCCCCTGAATTTAATCCCAATACCCGCCCCAACAAAAAAAGTTTGTTTTTTGTTGTAGGTGGACATAATACCTTCATTTTATTTATCTGTGGTGCTGAGGATTGAACCCAGTGCCTCACACGTGCTAGGCAAGTGCTGTACTCCTGAGCCACAACCCCAGTTCACTTGGCAAATATTTTAAAGTACCTATGATAAAAATACATTTTTAGCAATGACGAATATAATTGCAGGAAAGGAAAAAATGGTGTCTTCAACAAAGAACTAGAAAATCTCAGCGAAGAAGTAAAAGATATAAAGAATAACTTTTTTTTTCCCTTGAAAAACGACAATAATTGATGTCTCAACTAAAACATTGTCTAAGAGCAAGTCAATCCTGAATCCCTCTTCCACCCCCTGCAGATGATCTGAACCACTCCCAGTTTTGGTTCTGATTTATCGCTTCATTCTGTTTTTGTGTTTTCATAGCTAAGGCCGAGGAACATTGAACTCAAGAAGTGATGTCATTGTTCCTGTCATTTCAATTAGAAATTTTGGACATAACTAAATTCTATTTTTATGCCAAGAGATTGTTTATATTGTTTGAAAATATTTAAATAATGTCAGCATTTTCCAGGTGTTCTTAATCCTTGTCTGCATTAAGAGATTGGGGACTTGGTTCATGAATACTTGTCCCTGTATTTTACCCTCAGTGGCCTCAGTGTCCATAGTAACTGACTCCCTTCTGATTCCCCCCCACAGAGCATCGAGATGCGGCTCAAGGTCACGCTACACGAAGACCTGGGCGCGGCCCTAATGGATGGCGTTGTCCTCTGCCACCTGGTCAATCACATTCGCCCACGGTCTGTTGCAAGCATCCATGTCCCCTCACCTGCAGTTGTAAGTACCACTGAATGACATAAGCAGACTCTTGAGACAGTATTTCTGGTTAAGGATGCCAGAGGGATCCCTGGGACCCCATTCAGATCCTTTCTGTTGGGCCCCAGACAACTAGAAGCCCAGAACAAAGGAATGGGTCTGAGTGAAGTGGCATTTCACTAGGAAGGGATGACATTGAAAACTAAACATGTAAATGGCAAGGAAAAACAAACTTTATTTCAGACATCGAGTTTAAAGAAATTACTGCTCATGGTGCTAACTTCAAGACTAGAAGAATGTAAAGATTCATTTCTCACACAGCCTTATTCCAACGGTGAGGGTCTTTTTAGAAAGCTCTTGCAGTTAGTGGCTTCCCTTCTAAATGAAATCTCTTCCCCCTTTTCATCATTGGGATTTTAGGGTTGTCCTAAAAAGATGTGCATTCTGTGGGAAATTATTAATGACCTGTTAATCCAGAGGTCCGTTAGCCAATCATGTATTCCACCCTTTCTCCATCTCTCTGTGCCAGAGACTTCCTGGAGAGAGCAGGGAAGATGAGGACCAGTGGGGCTCCATCAGTGCCCCCCAATTTCTCATCTCCCCTATGGGGGAAACAAAACCTGCACATGGGGTCCTTGTCCTCATGTGAGCCAGAGAGAGCTGCAGTCTGTTCTGTGGTTGCTGAGGTGTGAGGGAGGGCATCAGGGATAAGCTTGTCTTTGAAACTCACATAGAGCTTAGACAGAGAAGAAAGAAGAATTTCTCCTCGCAGCGCTGCATTACGGGAGGCAGCAGAGTTTAGAGCTAAGAATGTAAAGTTTGGATGAAAATTCTAGGTCTGTGTCTGACAGTCATAGGTAGGACTTTGGCAAGTTGTATATTCTGTCTTGAACTCGGTTTGCTCTTCTCTGTCATGGCATTGTCCTAGCGAGGGTGAGATGACTTACGACAGAGGGTACGCACACAAAGGTGAACCATTACTATCACTCATGATTATATAGAGAGCAGATGCTAAGAATCCTTAGCTCCTAATCTCAAGGTACAATGTATTCAGTGTATTGGGAGAAAGCTTATGAGAAGCCCTGTCCCCATCCCTGTGCCCAGGAAAGTTTCATGATGGCATTATTAATCCTACTTTGTTTTCTCTTGGCTGTAGGAAAAGTGAGCCGATGATCCCATTTCAACTGTCAATTTCTTTTCTATAATATTGAATGCATTTTTCCCTTCAAAAGTGTGACTTGTGGAGAGCCCAGTTTGGCTTTTCTTTCAAATCTGCCTCTAATAGCCTCAGTGGAGGATACAAATTCTACCCTCTGATCCAATAAGAGACATTCTGGTATCTTTTGCAGATGGGGTCCAAACAGCCATAAGTTGCCTGAGCCACGCACCATGTTCTCATTTTATTATGTTTCCCCAATTATGCAAAAGACACTGAGTCCTCAGCCTCCAACAGGAACAAACAGCTATCCTTTGATAAGGTGCCAGAGGACACTCTGAGTCACGAACCTATATACACTTTGTTTATTTATTCACTTTTCCAGACAAACAATACAGTGCTTTAGAAATCTTTTCAGTTTTGCCTTTTTATGATATTATATTTTTTAATTGAGAAAATAATGCCTGATTAGAAAAAATAAAGAAAAACAAAAGAGTGCACTAGGGATGTAGCTCAGCAGGAGAACATTTCCCTAGCATTTATAAAGCCCTGGGTTCAATTCCCAGCACAGCAAAATAAGTAAATAAATAAATATTAAAAAAAGAAAAACAGATCATCCTTTTCCTAGTGCTCAAAGATAGTCATGATTAACCTTCTTCTTTACTACTCACATTTTCTGTATGTTTATGCTTGATTATGATCTTCTCTCTGATGTATACTCTTTAGGATTTATAAAATTTATTATTAAAACCTAAATATTCCCCCATTGTCATTAAAACTCTTCCTAAATATCTGTTTTAAGGCATGTAATAGATTTTAGCCTGTGCTGTTACATTACATTTTTTCTTTTAAGAGATACAGTTGGTTTCTGCATGTCCATTCACCCAAACTGCAATGAGTTTCTTTTTTTTTTTTTTTTCAATTGTGCAAAATATTAAACTGCTGAAGTGAGCTGTTTCTGATAGGCCCAGCCACCAGGCACCTCTGGCCTGGAGTCTGCTTGCTATCTAGTCTGTGCCTTTGCTCTCTGTTCCAGTCTATGGGCAGGCAGTTCTCTGCCTGGAAGGCTGCTGCCTACCTCATCTGCTTGGCCTTCAGCAACCCCAGCTCCCAGTTCTCTGCTACTTCAGTGTTTACAAGATGTAAACCATTCTTGACTCCTTGCTACCGGGTCTCCTTGTCGTTTGTATTTTTTCCCTTATAGTAACTCCTTCCCCACTAAGAACTGTCCTATTTTATATTATAGTTTCCTTTAGCTTGTTAATGTTTCCAGCTACACTTGAGCTAAGTGACCACATGGTTTGCATCTTTTGGTCGCACAGTTGTTCTTTATATCAAGTGTAGCATCTAACACTTAGGAAACAATAAGTATGGTTGTGTTGTACCATTAGCATGTCCCAAGATGTTCTGGGGCGAGGGCAAAACCACCCGGGCAGCTGCTTGTCACAGCTTATGCAGCCCAGCTGAGGGGCATGACTCCCTTTCTAGCCAATATGAAGGATTTGTTTAGCCTTCCAGAAGGGAAGGGGGCAACATGCTTGCTTTCTTCTTTGTAGGTAGAGGAGAATGAGGGATACCCTTTCATTTTCTTTTATTTAATAAATGCTGCACAGGTTTAGACTTCAATGATGATTGGCTTGAGTCCCTGTAAGATGTACTTCACTCTCATTATTAACAGGATAAGGGTAGTCTTTGTAAATCATGGCTTCTATACGGGACTGTTGGGATCAGTCATGCTTCTTGCTTCTCTCTTAAGGAAACTAATAGGGGAATATTAAAATTTATCAGGAAAGAGTTTAAAATTTTCCATGCAAAAATTAGAGCATATGAATCAAGTGAACCTATTATCCATCCCACACTTTCAAAGTCATCTGTAACAGAAGTCAACTCAGTGGTGAGATGCTTTGGGTTAAATCCTAAACACCCACTGTTTTTGGTGCTGATTACCTCATTACATCTTTCTGATTAAATCTGTCACTTTGCTGAGGCAATTACTTAGCCTAATGAATTAAACCTTTCCTATAGAAATGTTTGTTGATGCAGAAAGGTGATGTGTAAGGTATATAGTTGAGTGAAATAAAGCAGGTTACACAGCAATATGTTCCCATAAAAAGTGTGTGTAGGAGTGTGTGTGTGGTGTGTGCATGCACATACACATGTATGTATGTATATGTATGCAGAAAACTTTGCATGCATCTTGGTATATATACATCTTATATATCCATATCCATACTTATATGAGTATACATCTGTAAGCATACACACACACAATGTCTTCAAGAATACAGCCCAAACTATTAACAAATTTTATCTTTAGAAGGATGTTTCTCAGTAATGTTTTTATTTTAATAATATGGTATTTCTGTGCATTTGTACTTATAGCCCAAACTTAGCATGGCCAAATGCAGAAGAAATGTGGAAAACTTTTTGGAAGCATGCCGAAAACTGGGAGTACCAGAGGTAACATCAAACTTTGTTCAAATAACCATGTCTTAGTAAAAATTTTATTTCATGTATGTGTTAGAACCATTTAGTGTATGTAAAGCTTTGCACATTCTTTTTTAGTCTCAACCTTTCTCAAGGAATAATCTTGGGGTTTGTTATATAAAATTTTAATTTAAATTGTTCTATTTCTTGGGGGACATGAGCAGTGATATTAATATGGCTTTATAGAGTATGTTCAATGCTGAGGGAAAAGGGATAATAATTTCTTTAAGGTTTTGAAATAAATGTGAAATTCCAAGCTGGAAAAAAATTAATCAGCTAGATAAATGAGAATCAGTAGATTCTCTAGCCTGAGAACAGAAGTTGCTGAGGCTATAAATGAGCAAGTTCCATAGAACTTTGAAGCTGATGGTTTCCTTATTCAGAGCTCTAAAGAAGAGACCTATAGTAGCCCTAGTAACTGTTGGTTTTCATTCCCTGTAGTTGCATTTTGAGTATGTGAATCAAATACTGAACACTGAAAATATGATAATCATTGTTATTATTAAGGATAATAATAACAATGCTTGGGTGTTGCTTTATGATTTATGAACTGTTTGCATTTACCTTTCCTCCTGTGGTCTGCTCTAGGACCAGTTGGTAGTTCTCTGTAGCCATCACTGTAATAAATGGAAATGGATAGCAATTTTATTTCCTATGATTTCTTCTGTTTTTCCTAAAATTCCAGCATAGAGCAACTTAAAAATCTTGTCATGAGATACTGTTTTTGAACATGTGAAAGAATTAATATTCAGTAGTTCTACTCAGCGGTAGGAGTTTTTGGAATTGACCAAAGTGATCCTACCCTTCTGGCCTCTTTTCTTCCCCTTGTTGTGTCTTTTTTTTAATATCCCCTTCTTGTTTTAATTTAGTAGATTAAGAGATGGTGTGGGGTTGGCAAGAGGCTTCTAATCTTTCTTGAGGAAAAGGAGAGCATTATGAAAGCATAATCCTTAACTGGGAGCTGTATCAATTAAGAGACTTATAAATTCATTTTATAAAAGAATATAACTTTTATCTAATAGACCAGATGTCTTTGTGATCAGTTCTGCTTTCCACTTCCAATAGTGTGAGTCTGTGTCTGTGTTGTATATGTGCATTTTAATACTACATATACATCTTTGACTTTGACTATTTGTGAAAATTCTTGCATACGTTTACTAATAATTTAATTTTTTCTTGGCCTGGTAAGATTTCCTTGCTTGAATCAAAACTCCCATGCCAAGTTCCAGATGACAGATTATTCGTGTCTGGACTAGAAAGCACTGAGGAGTTATGGCCTTAGCCCCCTGGGATGATTTAAAACTCATCAGTGCAGGTTTTTGTTTTTGGCTTGCAGTGATACAAAATGAAATGGGGATGTCCTTACCCATTTCTCTAGAGTAAGCTGGTGATTACAATTTCCTTTTCAAGTAGGAAAAAGTAAATAAAATTGCCATAAAAATGCAGAGCAAGATTTATTACAGTTTCTGATTTATGCCCCTAGCATAGTGCTCCTAACACTAATAGGTAACACATAATTCCAAAGCAGGTTAAGATAGAGGAATGGAATGACCTTTTTTGCTGATGTTCCAATTAACTATGC
Organism: Marmota monax; assembly: GCF_021218885.2. Taxonomy (NCBI): domain Eukaryota; kingdom Metazoa; phylum Chordata; class Mammalia; order Rodentia; family Sciuridae; genus Marmota; species Marmota monax. The sequence goes on along the minus strand of NW_026693082.1, from coordinate 20,083,901 downwards.
TTAGTAAGAAGTATATCCCTTGGAATTTTAAAAAAATTATTCTTAAGGTTTCAGGTGTTTTTCAAGTCTACTGTGTGAGTATATATGTGTGTGTTGTTTGTTTGTGTGTGTGTGTGTGTATACACACATTTATTTCCATCCTAATGGATGATGCAACAGCATTTTACAGTGCCTTAGAGTTCTTTTAAGGTCATTGCTACTAGAAAAAGCTAGTGGCCAATTAAAATTCTTTAGTAAGAATGTTAAAACAAGAAAGAATTATTCTAGTGGAAAACCAGAAATTCCCAAATGGAAGACAATTGGAAAGTCTTGTTCTATACTCAAAACAGCATGTTTTCATCTCACAGAATGCATAAGGACATGTTTCCATTTAGGGCTATTGCAGTAAATTGTGGGGTCCAATGGCTCCCTCCCTCTCAGACACATATGTTCCTTTTACTTCTTAAAGAGTGTCAATGTTTGAATGTACATGTGGCTCCCTACAACTGATGGTTTACACTAAAAAAGTGTTATCATAAGAACACTTGCAGAAACATTCCATCTATAATTAGGCATTTTGAAAGATTGGTACGGAAAAGTCACAGAGGACCTGCATTATTACTTTTTTGCCTTCAATCAAACTTAATTCCTAGGTAAAAAATTTATATATATTCATTAATTTTCAGTTTTTAACACAGTTAATTCTCTCTACTCTGCAAACTTTACTTTCTTTATCCATAGCTTATACATACACTCATACCCCAGAGATCTTGAGTTCTGCATTTTATAAGCTAACTACCTAGTTGACAATGGTAAGTCATAAAGACTGAGACTTCACAGCTGTACTCTAAGTCTATTTTTAATAGAACCACCATTTAAAACTACAAACTGAAGTTAGGGTGAGTAGCTCATATGGTCTATCAGGAGCACATGAGTGGAAAACAGTAGCTGAGCAGATTTAGTTAAACAATTACATATGAAGTCATTTGTTCCTATCATTATAGTTCATTGTATTTTTTTTTTTTTTAGAAGTCCCTACGAGCACAATCCCAGCTTTTCACCCCGGGGTTCATGAAATAGCCATATATGATGTAGCAGCTTGTGGTTTGTTGAGCACCCAGGAAGTGTATTTATGCAGGATGATCTGGATAGTACCTAAATTTACTGGATAAATAGTAGAGGGCAGTGTTCAAGACTGTCCTTAGGTGGAATTTTAAACCCAGTTTTTATAGTAGAGTGTCTGAACTGATTTTCAGTAAACATGGCTTCTTTCATTGGCTCCATGCAGACTTGTAGGCAGTGTTAGCAGCATCTGTATCCTTTGTGGTACTGAGGCCAGATGGTCAGATCATGCAGCTGTCCTTGACCTCTGCGCTAGCATCAACTTGGTCTGGAGGACAGGACTTAGTTGGGCTTCTGAATCCTTCAGGAGAAAGTTATGTATCACCTGTGAATCTGAGTCTAGTTAGGCCTTGGGCTCATGGGGCCATTTATGAATCTGCTGAGTTTCTTTTTCCATTTCTGAGTCAGTTTGGTTGTAGCTGGCTTCTGACCTTTGTGTCAGATTCATGGTTTCCAAATGGATCCAAACTCAGGGTTGTTTTAGAGCTCTCATTAATGTTCTCTCTGGGAGAAAGAAATCTCTTTAATTTATGAAGCCTTAAAATTATTAAAGAATAGATGTTTGGTTCACCAGGGAAATTGATCTACTCAATTTTAAATAAGTGTCCTTGATCTCAGAACTCTGTAAGGAGTAAGGTCCTTAGTTGAACAGACTTACCCTTCATCTTTAGATGAGGGGACTTGAAGTAGAAATGTACTTGGTTTCTAACTGCCTGGCCCTTCATCTCTGTTGTATCTCCAGAGAGAAAGCACACAGGGACTCATCTGAGGTGGGTGGCAGACATCTCGATAGCCACTGGCCCCTTCCTGCCTGTGTGGGCAGCCCAGGGTCCTTTTAGGTCTATAGGAGGATGTTTTCATCCCATGTCCACAAGCACAGGTCATTGGTGTCCCTCAGCTTCTGCACCAGCCAAATGGAGTTAAAACTAAAAGCTTAACATAGTTCAGAGGCTAACAATGATGGTTTCAGTGTAAGTGGAATTATAGCTGAGTTTTTCTTCTTTTTACTTTTGTTGTGCTTTATAGTGAGATTTTAGATCTGAAAGTAATAGTGGTAGCTTTTCTGTTACACACCTATTGTGAGGGTTAGGTCACTTACATTATGTAACTGGTCACATTTTTTTGTGATTCAAAGACGGTATATGAATTGAAGCCATTATTTTTTTGTTTATTTGCTTTCATCTCAAGGAGAAATACGTTTCGTTTCATTCTTGAGCCTTGTATCTCTCCTTCCCTTCCCCTAAATCAATGACTTTTGTATCATTTTAAATCATAACCCACACAGTTTTGGGGGAGGGAGAGTGGGATTCTTATTGTAATATCTATTTCAGTGTTGCATTTATATTGGTTAATTCTGAGGTTGAATAACCAGAGATATAGACTGACAGGTTTATTATTACACTAGTGTGTAAATTCATTTTTTAAAAGATCCCATCTATAGCTTGTAAAATCAGTGCTTCATTTTTAGGTAGTCTGTGCTGCTGTTTACATAAGCATCCTTTCCCTGGGAGATATGCCTGCTGGTCACCTCTGGCTAATGGTTTGATGGTCTTTCATATGTGCATGGTTGAGAATAAATCATTTTAGAAATAGCACCTTTGAAAAGTTTTTAATTATGTTTTGAGATAAACTAGTTACTAATTAATAATTAGTGTTACCTCTAAGTTCATAAAATTGGCAGTTACTGGAAATCCTCTATATTCTTTTCCTTCCTGGCCACATTACACATGTCTGTGAATTTGGACTTTTTTGGAATGACCGTCAACATTCCTGTGCCACGATATTTTAGATTAAAAATACTTTTATAAACATAGTGAGTTTTAGAAATATATTTAAATTAAATATATTCCAAAGTGTTAAATAAAACTTCTGTTTGCATATAGTTAGCTTTTAGAATTTAGACTATGTGACACCCAGAACATCTATGAAAATTAAACCCTTTGACAGATCTGTCTACATTTCTGTTTCTGTCCATAGCATGTAGGGAATCTGAGCCGATCTCAGTCATGTCCTTGTGTTCACTGTAACCAGATCATTTAACCTCTGCTGATTGTGATTGTTGCTTACTGGAATTGAAATGTACATCCCCACACTTGCCTCTAGGGGTGCTTGAGAGAATTGACTGTGTTTTTCAAACACTTCAAACATTACAGATATTCTGTAAACACATGGTGAGGTTTTACCTCTTTAAATTTCCTTGGGTTTTAGTTTTTTCCTATTTCACTTTTCAGAAATATCATCCCTAAGACCTGCTCATTGGGGCTAAATTTTGGCAAGCACAACAATCAGAACATTCTAAGTTCCCTTGGAAATGTCAGCCCTGATTGGCTTCCTGGGCTCCTGGCAGGGGCTAGAGCTGGCTGCTGTTGGCTCTGAGATGTGGGTGGAACCTGATGGTTCTCAGGTGGCCACAGCAGCCACAATCTACATGGTGCTTGTGACGGTTCAGATTTTCCCTACCAGATGGGCTTAGACCCTTTTGTTTTTCTTTGGATGTCGTGGTTTAATTTAAACCACCCAGAGGCTTTGGATCTAGGCCTCACCCACTTGAATGAAGCCCAGCCTCTGTGACATAATGATACTGCTACCTGGATGAGAGGAGTGTTGTGTGCTTCCTTCCTTTGTATGGACTGCACTTCTGAATGGGCACCTGGGAACTGCACAGGTGTCGGACACCCGTTCTTTGATGGTGGCTGTTGAGATGCCGACCAGACGTGCGTGCCCCATAGAGTTCTGGGAAATGGACTGAAGTACTTGCTGGAGATAGAAGGCTTTGCTGTTAACACGGAAACACCAACTTTTGTGGGAAAAAAAAAATCACATGTCTGCTTTGCTGGGATCTCCCTGGTCAAGCACAGCATTGCAATGCAAAATTCTCACTGCAGTAGATAATTTCTCTTTAGACGTTTCCCCATCTGTTAATCCTCGACCAGAATCTGCCCAGCACCAGTGTAGTCTGGCGTATTGTAGCTGTTCTAGTTCTTGAGAAAACTCTTAATGGTAGAAGCCTGGTTCCTCCAGATCCTCTGAGGAAATATGCATGATCTGAATAGCTAGAATATGAATTTCTAATCTTAAAAATCCTTTAAGAGTATATTTGTCTTTGTAAATTAAATAAAACTGAACATTTTTTTTCAACCCACCTGATATTATTTCTGTTTATGTGAGGACAAGCTAACTTCAGAAGATGCAAGCAAGACAAAACCTTTAACTTAGACTCAGTTTTCAGCTGCTCTGTGATTTATATCCTCTTAGCAAGGAAGCTAAAATAAAAGAGCAATGTTAATGTGAAGTATGTAAAAAAATATATAAATATACTATATATTTTTTCAATGCTTTGCCTAATGTGAAAGTAAAATTGCCTTTAGGAGATATAGCACACGTATTTTCAATCCTTGTTTAATTTGCAACAAAACCACAAATTGTCTTTCTCGCTGTTATCAATTAAGTTCTGTAGCTTAAAATTCATGTGTAGGAATTCAGCATATCAGAAAATTCTGCTTCCTGACAGCATTAGGCCACCAGGGGGTCAACTCAGAAGACTGAGTGTCTCATTTTTGCACTGAGTTGGTGCAGTGGGTATCTGCTTCCTGTCACAGTTGGTTGACTGTTGAGTAGGTGAAATATGGAGGCCTCTCCTCCCACCATACCTGAGTAGTGATGAAGGAATTTAGTAATGACCCTACCTGGGGTTGTACTGTCATTCTAACTGCGCATCCCAGAAGCTTCCTTTAGATTTTTGTTTAATGTGTTATTTGCAAAAATGTGCAATTTAATGCACCTTTTGTCACATGTAGGACACATTTTGAACTATTTCTCCAGACTTTATGAGTAGTCCTAAAACAAAATTAAAGGGGTGTGTTAACTTTCAGAGAGAAACAGTTCCCATAGACTAGCATAAAGATGCATTTGAGGATGAAAGAGAACTTTAAAGTTCATATTATTTACTTTTTAGTAAGGCTAAGTCCTTAATGTCCCAAGCTCTTATTTTTAGGCCATTGGTGAGCACATGTATCCCACTTGAATCTTAAAACTGTTTGAAGCCAGAATGGTGAATAAATGAGATTGTAGGTGAAGGATTCTTTGTCCTGTTTTCATAAGGCATGTTGGGTATTCTACTTTCCTTTTATAATGGATTAAAAATCTTAGATGGTAGAAAAGGTTTGACCTGCTTGAAATAAGGATTTACTCCTGCCATTTGCTAGTAACCAAAAATGTGTGCTTCTTTCCAGCTGTTCTTCTGTGTATTTTTAATTGTATGCACTGTCTCTTTCTGTTCTACTGGCTGCCCTCGGAATAGGCTGACCTCTGCTCTCCGTATGACATCCTGCAGTTGGATTTTCGTCACATTCGAAAGACTGTTGACACTCTGCTGGCACTCGGGGAGAAACCCCCACAACCAACCTCTGCCCTCCGCTCCAGGGACCTTATAGGCTTCTGTCTTGTCCATGTTCTCTTTATAGTGCTGGTCTATATCACTTACTGCTGGAATGCTCTATCCGCGTAACGTCTGCATGTGCCTCCAAATGCTCTGCTCTGGCCCCTGATCCATTCCAGGCTCCTTCCTCCATTTGAGCCTTTGTCTTGCAAACTTCCATCCTTGCCCTCTCTTCAGTAATCTCTGAACATTTGCAAATCAGTTTTTTTCCAGAAGCACAAACTCTGTAGAATACAGTTCCCACTCAGTAATGTCTCTCACTTACTGAAACCCAACAGGGACAGCAAAGCGTGTCCATACCTCATGTTCCCCCGTCCACATGATGACAGCGGCGGTGAGCTTCTGCTGTGCTGGGTAGCAGGGAGAGGGCTCCAGGACAGGAACAGATGGGGTTTGCTATATGGAATTATTGCCATTTAACTCCAATCCTAATTCAGGATTGGACAATTGAACTGTAGAGGGGTCACCTTGCAGAAGAGACAGAAAACCAACATTTTGGCCTAATTTGCTCTATAAAAATCTTTAATAATACCACTGTTGACCAAGCTGAAAACTACCATCTGGAGGATGACTGCTTTGAGGGCCATCCAGTTGGATTCCTTCCTGTTTCCTGCAAAGGGGGCTGTGAGGGACCCTGAGGAGGCCTGGTGCTAACTTGCACCCTGAGCAAACTCTCTGCCCAGGCAGCGGTGCTCTAAGGAAGTCTCTTCCTGTGATGGCGCCACCTGGAGGATTCGTTTACACACCAATTTTACTTATTCCTTGTTAGGTCTGCTCTCAAGTTCCAAGAAAAGCATTTTGCAGAGGGATTTCTATTTTTGCACAAAGTCATGGATCATTTTGCTTTTCTGCCACATCACATAATAATTTCAGGTCCAGAATGTGATGGATTTGACTGTATTCATTTTCAAATAAAACCATGAGTCATGGAACATTCTTGGTCCTGGGACTTGGGTTACTATGGCAGGAGACAATAATAAGATTGCTCTTACTTTAGAAGAATGTAGTTTCTCTAATTGCTTGAAATTTCCATTTAACCTCTAATTTCCTGTGGTTAGCAAGCACACTGTTTTATTTTTAAATTAACTTAAAGGACCACATATCAGCCATCTCTGCTTTTGAAGCAGTATGACGAGTTCATAATTAAAAAGACAAAAAAAACAAGTTGACTCAACAAGTTGACTCTTATCTAGGCCAAGATGTTCCTGGATTCTCGGATGTCTTTTTAGAAAATAAGAAGGCCCTGCTCCAAGGCCAAGCTGGTTTCTCTCTGTTTCATTTTACATCCTGTTTGCCAAATGCTATTTCTTGGATTGAAAAGGTGATAGATAAATGTCTCTGATGCTGACCGTCCCCAGACATGACTACTAAGAAGATGATCTTATTTTTCTGAACATTTTCATGAATCCAGGGAAGTTGAGATTATGAAAAAACCCACAGAGTTAAAAGAATATATTTATAAAGATTCCTTGCTGCTAAATCAGATCAGTTTATTTTAACAGGAAACATTCTTTACATGACAATATCTTGAGTTGCCTGAGATTTCCTCTCCTGACTTTGTGTTGATTGGTAAAATACAGGGTATGTGAAAGTTATCTAACCTCAGTTGTGTCTCTATAACTCTCAGATGTACTGACTTGCCTTTGGTGCTATCTTGTACTCTTCGATCTGTAACAATAAAATCCCTTTGTACAATGTCTGATGAGCACCCTGAGCCATAAATTGCTTAATAAACACATTTTGGATGATTATTCCAAGTTTTTATTGGCCAACTGATAAGTTTTTCACATGCACCCAGAGTAGGTCTCAGTGTTTTCATCTGGCTTCGCTGTGCAGTAAGGCTTGCTTCCCTTTAATGGTCGCCACTGTTGGGTATTTCCCCCCTTCTTTATGGGAGGAAAAGGGGAAAAGAGAAAACTTATAGGGTTGTTACCTGAAAACAAAATTACTATCAATAAAAACTAAGTAGAACTATTCTATGCAAGTAGATTTTTGTTTTCAGTGTTGAATTGACATAGTTCTCTAGCTATGTTTGTATTTCAGTCCTGACATCCAAAGGATTCTTTGGACATACCTCCATTTTTCATGTCATTACCTGTACCTGAACACAGTACACTTCTTGGGATTTGTTGGATGATGCTTTTCCATTAAGTAGTATGCTAGCTAAAAATTAATTCAGCCCTTTAAGCAAATTTTGAGTGAACTTATTTTCCCATTACCAAGCCATTGATTTCTATTTGGGATACCTGGGGATGTAGTGGGGATACCTGGCTGACCTCCCTAGTACCTGAGAGGGGGTCGGAGATTCAGCTGTGTGACTTCTTCTCTAAATCTCCATCTTCTCACAAGAAACACTGTTTTCAGTACTCCCTTCTAATACGTGATAAAGAGAGGCAGCTATTTATTCACACTTTCTTTTTGAAATGGCCATTTGTGTTCTCTGTCTCCAATTCCCCCTATCCAGTGTCAGGATTTTCAAAATCTGTGACAACTAACAATTTCTAATAGTTCCTTTTATTTTATTTTATTTCAAAAAAAATGTTTTTTAATTATTGATGGATCATTATTTTATTTATTCATTTATATATGGTGCTAAGAATCAAACTCAGTGCTTCACATGTGCTAGGCAAGTGCTCTACCACTGAGCCATAACCCCAGCCCAGTTCCTTTTATTTATGGACTTCTGATTCATATGCACTTATTTTCCCACTCAAGAAATGAAGGAACTCTGCTGAGCTCCTAAGACATTTGAGTAGGATTTTATTAGAGAAAATAGATATGTAGAGGCAATGGATCTCGCAAGACTAATTGTTTGTAAAAAATTAAATTAAATTCAGTGTGTGGTAGCTTGGATTATTCTAAAATTCACATCAATCCCCTAATAAGTCGTAAGGGTAAAGAATATTTCACCTAAGAGGAAAAATAGGGATGACATATTAAAATTTCTGGAGCCTGAGAGTGGTAAAGTGATTATGGATTTTGTAGATTTTATGGATTATGGATTATATATAAATATTTTGGGGATTTTTTTGTTTGTTTTGGATCTGGGATTGAACTCAGAACTTCACACATGCTAAGGACACACTCCACCACTAAGCTACATCCCCAGCCCCTGAAAAAATATTTTAAAATGATTTTATTTCAGTAAATTTGGTTTTTAAAATTAGGCTTCAGCTTTCAAAAGTCATTTTCAATAAACAACTTGATATACAGAATGTGTGCTTCGTTCTTCTCTAAGATCCTCAGGGTCCATCTAGTTTCTTGGCTTTCACAGTAGCGTTGTTCATTCTTGTGTTCATTCAGTCGTTCCTCAAATATTGAATGAGCACTCTTCGTGCAAGGCCTCATGGGAGACCCTGGGGTTAAAAAAAAAAAAAAAAGACCATGACCCATGGCCCTGTTCTCAAAAAGCTTACAGTCTATACCAGGGGGTCAGCAAGCATTTTTTCTGGAAAGAAACAGATAACACATGATTTTTCAGGGCATATGGTCTCCGCTGGGACCACTTAGGTAGCCTTTGTGGGATAAATGCAACCATAGATGATACAAAAAAGAATAGGTGTAGCTGTATGCCAGTAAGAGTTTATTGACAAAAGCAGACCAGACCGTGAGTTAGATTAGCCTTCAGGTCACAGTTTATGGACTCCAGAAAATAAAGAGGAATACAGGTGATAAAGGTACCAGATTCTGTAAAAGACATGCAGAACAGGACACCTGCCCCTGATGGGGCCTTAGGGACTATGCAGGCTCCTTGGGTCAGTGACACTTACACTAAGACTTAGAAGATGTGTAGGAATGGCCAAGTGAAGCAGGAAGAGGAGGGAAGACAGAAAAAGGGTAGGTGGGTGCGGGGAACCAGGTATTCTAGGAAGAGGAAGGGCTAGAGGGTAGCCTGCTCTGAAGGAGAGAATCAAGGAAGGAAGGTGTGACAGATTCTCTTGTCTGTAAGAGGTTGACATGTCATTTTACATTGGAAGAAACTGACCCTCAGTGATAGGATTGGATCTTGAAGCTTTCATACATAAGATAAGATACAGATAGTTTTAAGGCTCAAATAATTTGGTACCAGAACTTTACATTTAAGAAACATATTGAACCAAAGGAAACAGACTAGAATGAATGACATCATTTTAGGCTGTCCTGGAATTTTGTGCAGCTCTGTGGGAGCATAAGAACCTTCAGGGAGAGAAGAGTCAGCCGTGACAGCAAGTCAAACTGCACCTTCCAGCCTCCTCCCCAGCTTTCACTAGGGACAGAAGCCACAGGAGCTGAGTGGCAGAGCTAACTGACACCTTTCCCTAAGTTGAGGGTTCCCTGGTCCCCTTTGATGTAGTTGATGGGACTTGTCATCAAAGAACTTGGCTGAGGGACCTCCTCCTATATCATGACTGAAGACTGAACATCCTGAGTTGATTGAGAATTTATGGGAAACAGCATGATGTCGTGAGAAGAACCCTGGCTCTTAAGATCCAGGACTTCCCAGCTGTGTGACGAAAGCAAGGTTACCTTGAAGTCTCCTCCATTTCTCACCTGTAAAATGGAGATACTAATGCCTACCTAGCAGGATTTTCATGAAGAAATGACCAATGCAAATCTGTAGACTTGGTGCTAGGCATATGGAGGTACCCAAGAAGTCTTTACAGTTAGCATTTAGTCTTCATTGCTTGCCTACTTTTCCTAACCCTGTTTGCTGTGGCACCAAAGAGGAGTGGATGAGAGATGTGAGTGAACCTAATTGAGTCTAATAGTGGAGAAGTCACACAGAGCATTAGTTCTTCAGAGTCGGAAGTGTTATTTTTATGCAGGATATTACTTTATGACCCTATGCTGTGCCTTTAAACACACACACACAACACACAACCAAAGAAGTCCATGGGTATCTTAGGAACCTGCTGTCACATTCCCAACAAACCTCCAGGATCCCATAACACTGCAATTTCGGTTTATGTAAAGTCAGTGCACACGTGCAACTATTTCTGCCTAAGTCCATTATGTACAAGGATCTTCTGGAAGGGAAGACCACACCTTCCTGGACCTTCGAGGCCCTTCTCTTCTGTGTCATTTTTCATCTATTCCAATTCTATAGCAGTCTGTCTCTGTTCCAACCTTTGAGTGCACTTGGGGGAATGCAGTGGGGTAGATGCTCTGGCAGGACCGCTCCTCGTCTCCCAGCTCTGGCAGGGCTGCCCTGTTCATCCTTCACCCAGCACCAGGGTTGGAAATTCCATGAGTCTTCAGCCTGTTCCTATGATGTAATAACCAGAAATGCCTTCCTTAATTAAAAAAAAAAAGGGGAAGATTTCTGTTATCTTGTGCTAGTCTTTTTAGGTATTAGAGTGATCTGAGGTTATCTCTGGGCATCTTTAAGGAGGCTGAATGAAAACAGAAGGGCAGGAACAATGCAAGGGGTACCATAGTTCCAGACTTGCAATGATTCAGTTTACAATTTTTCAACCTTACATTGGTACAAAAGCAACACACATATAGCTGTTCTCTTTTTTCCCTTTCAGTAGAGTTTTCCATAAATTGCATGAGATATTCAACACTTTATTATACAATTAGCCTTCCCAGGCTTTTTGACACATGGAAGCTTTAAATTTTTAGATAATCAATATTTTCATCTTTTCCTTTGTGACTTTTATCTCACAGAAGTATTTCTTTATTTATTTTTTTTAAGAGAGAGTGAGTGAGGGAGAGAGAGAGAGAGAGAATTTTAATATTTATTTTTTGGTTTTCGGTGGACACAACATCTTCATTTGTATGTGGTGCTGAGGATCGAACCCGGGCCGCACGCATGCCAGGCGAGCGCGCTACCGTTTGAGCCACATCCCCAGCCCCAGAAGTATTTCTTTATTAGCTTAGAAAATCCTTCCCCATCCATTTGTCAGAGAAAATATTAAATGTTTATCTTTTGGGGGTATTTTTTTTTAAGTTTAACTTTTTCATTGATTTTGAATTGATTGTAGCATTTGGTATGAAGTGAAGACTTATTCCCACCCCACCACTACCCCAGTTCAGGCAGTTTCCCCCAAGCCCATGGCAGATGATGGCAGGAAAGGGTTGGCATTGATAGGTTGCTGCAGATGTCCCCTCACCATGCCACAAGGAGTTGTCATCATTCATCCCAACCTGGCTCATGACTCACAAAGCAGACACGACCACCACCCTTTTTTCTCATGGACATTTGGTCATGAAATTGGCAAGCAGCATAAACTCACATGTTCCCTAATATATACTGTCATGCTATTTTGATCCACCGGGAACTTTGTGAAATCATGGTTAAAATTGTGCTTTAAAGAACTGGCTGCTCTATGTGGACATGTGATCATTTCTGTTTTTCTTTTTGGGTGTGGGATACTGGGGCCTCATGCATGCTCAGCCCTCTCCACCAGGCTACACAGCCCCTCTTATTTTGAGATAGAATATTGCCCAGTTGGCCTGAAACTTGTGATCCTTTTGCCTCAGCCTCCTAAGTAGCTTGGATTACAGGTGTGTACCATCACATATGACCATTTATTTTTCTTTTCTTTCTTTGTGTGTGTGTGTGTGTGTGTGTGCTAGGAATTGAACCTAGGGACTCTTTGCCACTGAGCTACATCCCCAGACCCTTTTCATTTTATTTCAAAACAGTCTCATTAAGTTCCCAAGGCTGACCCTGGGAACTATGATCATCCTGCCTCAGCCTTCTAAGTAGCTGGGATTAGGCGTGCACCATGACACTCAGGTACATGTGGCCATTTCTTAAGGCCTGAGGTCCAAGTCTGGGGTGCTCTGCACTTACCACAAGTTAGGGAAGCTATAGGGACTGGGGATAAGAGATTTGAGAAACAGCGCAGGACCCACTCAACTGACAGTTGAGACCGTGGAACAAGTTATTGGAGATGTTATGGCATCTTTGAATGCCATAAGCATTTTGAAGACCTTTTTGAGTCTAACATGTCTGTATCTGTGATGATAATTTATGGAGAATCCAGCATTGAGACAGCAGCTGAAAGGCTTGTTTCCTCAAGAGAGAGTCCTGCAGAAGGATGTGGTCCTCTGCAGAACATGTGGCTTCATGTCAAGCACCAACTCTACTGGGCCCGATGCAGGTCCCAATTAGACTCGCCTTGACACAGTACATTCAGACTTCAAGAAAGGAACTCTTGGCTTTTGTGACACATGGATGAACCTAGGGTATTGTATATTAAACAAAATATACTAGACAGAGAAAGACAAATACGGCATGATCTCACATGATTAATCTAAAAACACTGATCTCACAGAAGTTGATTGTTGAACAGTGGTTACCAGCGGCTGGGGGACAGGCCCAGCATGGAGATGTTGGTAAAGGGTCACAAAATCTCAGGAAGAAGTTTGAGAGATTTATTGTGTAATATAGTGATTACAGTTAATAATATATACATCCCGGAAACCCTGGGCTTCATTGTAGGTTATTTGTGCAGTGCTTGCCTATCCCGGGTTTAATCCCCAGCAATACAAAAAAGTAAAAATAAAAATTGCTAAGAGTAGATTTTTGGTTTTCTTACTGAAAAAAGAAATGTGAGAGAATGGATTTTTAATTGGCTTGATTCATAACATGCTACAATGTATACTTGTGTCAAAATTTATGTTGTGCCGTAAATATATACAATTTTTGTTTGCCAATTGAAAAATAAAGAAAGAAGCCAAGTGCAGTGGTACATGCCTATAATCCCAGCAGCTTGGGAGGCTGAAGCAAGATGAACGCAAGTTCAAAGCCAGCCTCAGCAACTTAGTGAGGCGCTAAGCAACTCAGTGAGACCCTGTCTCTAAATAACATTTTTTAACAGGGTTAGGGATATAGTTCAGTGGTTTAGTACCACTGGGTTCAATTCTCGGTGCATAATAATAATAATAATAATAATAATAATAATCGGGGACCATTGTGGAGAACAGACCACAGGTGAATAAGAGAGAGTTTACTGGAGTCTTTTCTTGGCTGAGGAGACACACCCTGGGAGATTCCCTTATATGATGTCAGACTGGGACCAAAGGACAAACATGCAAAATTATTTCATCATGTTATAAACTGTTTTGTGGAGCATGACAAGTTCCATACTCAAGAAGCACCTCATGGAGTATTTTTATTGAGGAGTATGTCTTGGACAGTTTTATGAAAGAGCCTTAAAAGAGGCTACTGAGGACCGTGGTTAAAATTTCTAATGTGTATGTCATCTGAAATCATGAAGAAAGGATGCCAGTCCTCCAACATACATTCCAGAGATCACAGGACATAAAATGAATTAAGTCAGGGTTTCCGGTCAGTATAATAGTGTGTTGTCTTTATAAATGAGGACTTGAGTTCCTTTAAAATGTGTGAGAGGTGAGTGGCAATGTTGCTTTCTAAGAACACAAGCCATTATATTGTTGATGTGTGCTTTTCAAACAACTCAGTGTAGCTCAGCTATTTAATGTAAAAGTTTCTTAAATGTTTAGATCTGTGGCAGATTTCAAGGGTTTAGGAACTTTTCTGGAACAACTCTCACATGTGACAAATCATGATGTTCCCTACAAAGAAAAGGCTTTTGCATTGGGTTATCAGCCAGGGAAGGAGCCCAGACCAAGGTGATCCAACAGGCCTATGACAATTTAGCTTCCATGGGTGATGTCACAGGATTTTCCAGTTAGAGTCCAGTCAACTAAAATTTGTTCTTCTTCCTTTTAGGAGAAACTCTGTCTACCCCACCACATCCTTGAAGAGAAAGGCCTGGTCAAAGTGGGTGTCACCGTGCAAGCATTACTCGATGTCACCATCACGAAGGCTCTGTTCACATGAGACCAAGTCTTCTCCTCTGGGTCAGCTTGGACTGTTCTCCCATGGGGATCTTGGACTCTGCTCCTGGCACCTCTTCCACCCTCTCCCCCACTCGCCACCTGTCAGTTCCCCAACTCTAGTTGCATTGACAAGGTTTAGTCTCAGGGAGGACTTCCTACCTCTCAGAGCTGACCTCCACCATTAAGACTTGACAGGTGATCATCTGGAAACCAGTGAGGGAGCTGGTGGAGGACTAAGTAGCACATCATTGCCTTTCTCCACCTCCGTCACCTTCCACGCTCACCGACTGCCATTACCAGAACGCCAAGCACAGCTGTTTTGCAGCAAGACACATCTGTTTTATTAAAACCAAACTCGTTATGGATTTAGTGCGGGGCGGGGGGGGGGGGATACAATCAGGTTTTTCACCACCAAATTTTTCAAGAAGTTTCTTGAGACCATTGCCTTTTAAAAACTATTTTCGACATAACAAAATATTTATATAAATATTATTTATTAGTGAGTTGTTATTCATCCTTTGGATGCAAATTGTAAATTAGGAAACTATTTTATTACTGCTTTTTTGTGGTTAAACACTTTATTTTAATATTATAAATATTGAGTTATTTTCTATCCTCTTTGGTGTGCAGTAGATCTAGGTCTCAATCATGTTCTCTGGTGTATATGATTCAGAAAAAAATTATTAAGCAAAAAACAGGTGCTTCTGTAACAAAAAAAAAAAAACTTTCTGGGGAGGCATTAGTTACACTTTGGTTTGTGGAACATTGGTCTTATTTATATTTCTGCATTCCATTCAGTTTCCTACATTCCAGCAACCCTACTGTCCCCCAATATAATGAACTGACTGAAATCAAGAGAGCACCCCAAGGTTGTTTGTAAATAGCTGTGATGGATTTAAAAAAAAAAAGACATATTAAACTTGAAGATAAAATGTGAACAATTATTTTTTTGGATTCATACTTCTTTTGCTATGCACAAAACATTCACATTTTAACACAAAATCGTAAGTGTTAGCATCATGGGTCTTGAAGTATAGTTTTGCACTGTGATTTGTGTAATTAAGGAGAGTCTAGCACCAAAGGTAGATAATGAGGAAATGGTCTAGGAGAGTGGAGGTGATTAAAAAAGATGATTGTCTAACCAAAAAGTTTTAAGGGAAGCTTCAATGGAGTGATCAGAAATTACTTAGGGCACATAGGACCTGGGTCAGGAAATAAGCACTTCTTAAAATTGCTAGTTTTAAAAGAAATGATTCTGAGGTGTAGATGTGCTCAGTTTCTTATAACATAGTTGGTGTTTTTCACAGTAGTCTGGAAAGTTCTGCAAGATTTGTGGTCTCTGGTGCAAAACCTGAGAAGCCACGTGGGTCGTCAGCGAGTCTGTGGGCAGCTGCACCACAAAGACAGGCGAAGAGGTCAAGTAAGTGGAGTGTGTGAGTCTGTGTGGTCAGGGAGGACGCAAGTGTGAACAAAACAGGATGAAAGGAACCACCCAAGGAAAGGGACCATCTGTGTTAGTCTGAGATTCACAGAAGGCTTCACAGGTCACAACCACCTGTCATGCAGTGACACACATGTGCACTCCTGCTGCAGCGACAGTGACCCCAGTCACCAATCTTTCAAAGTTCTGTGAATGCTGACTGCACTTTCAATCTCTGTGGAAAGTCATTGGAAGTTTCTAGAGCAGCAGTAGCCATATTTGTAAACATAAAGGTGAATGCAAAAGAAAAGCCATCAAGAGGACAGTGTGCGTTGAACACACACCAACATCAACCAACACCAGGGCCGCCCTCAGTGGGGGAGGGCGGAGGTTTCTGAACAATGAAATTTAGATTGGCAGCTAGCAATTATTACCTATCAAATGTACTGTGCACTTTAACCTAACTTAAAATATATTTTAATATTTTCCTGTACTGCACAAATACCTGTTTTGTCAAATAGTGTAATGATGTAAAGATGAAAGGTATTTTGAACAAAGAGCGTATACAATTTAAGCAACAAAGGTTGATGATGTAAAAAGGAATTTTGACGGCTGCACCTTCACGGGCATTCAGAATGCAGGGTCCTGAAGTATTTTTGTACGTGTATATATGGCAACGTGAAGCTCTGTGTAATCATTGTTTTCAGAGATTTTTTTTCAAAATTAAAATATTTCTTTGGATATTAATTTTCAGTATTTTTTGAAGTTGGCTGTATAATAAGAATGGCTTCAGTGTTTTGTAAAATGGCTTTTTTTTCTTTTAGATCCAGTTCTTGTATAGCTAAGATGTCTACAAGATCCTTGTATACTGTTTATATGTGCAATAAAATGTGCATGACCAACTCACAGTACTGAAAGTAGACAGTGTATATAGTGCACATTCCCTCCTTTTATTATTTAACAGCCATTAAAACTTTGAATCTGTGTGAACCATTCTTCTGATTGACTTACCTGTCTGGTGCAAAGGTCGGCTGTTGTCACATACAAAAAAAAAAAATCATTGACAAAACAGATTGTAGCAATCATATATATTGTGAATTCGTATGTGTGTGCATATATGTCGACATATTGTATATATGTATATAAGCTCTGGGGAATCAGAAAATAGTTATATCAGTGCATAAAATATATACATAACTATCAGTGTAGTCCCCCAAAATATCAAAAATAAGACTTTGGTAGCTATTTATACATAGTTTATCAGAAAATATATAGTTATGACACATCGGAGTCCTGGATCGTGGCTCCTGAGGCATCTCTAAGCACACCCTGGTTCCTTAGCCTATGTAAAAACCACAGGATCAGGTTCTCCCATTTCCACTGCCTCCTGTGGAATTGGACCCCCAGAGTGAAGTGGCCACTTCTCTGCTAGATCTGGGCTAGTGTTGTTTTCCCTAAATGTCCAGTATAACTTTGGTCAAAGAACAGCTGCTGTGGGAATGTCAAGTGGAAACAGTAGCAGGTGGTTTCCATCTTCTCTTCCCATCCCATATATAACACGCAGGCTCCAGGACCATTAGCCTGAGTGAGGACAACACAGACCAGTGTCAGGGCCTCTTGTTTTAAGATCTGCATCTACTAAATTGAGAAAAATCTATTCCTGGGTCACGATGTTCTGATTTGAGATGCTGCTGCTTTGCCAAGCTCCACCATTTTAGTCATCCGTCTGCGCCTTACAGAAGTCTGGTGCTTCATGGACACACATGCTTCAGTAAACTGGAGAACTGAGAACTCTGTAAAGGCGAAGGGAGGGATGGTAGCAGGGTATGTGCCCTGCAGGGGGCCTGCCCGGGGCAAGTGAGCATCAGGACCAACAGTTGATCTCATTGTATTGGCAACAGCTGGGGAAGGCCCTGGCCAACAGCTGTAACTGGGAGCTGTTCTCGGGCAAGACTGATAGATCTGGCAGTAGTGACTCCTAATCTTCCATCTTCCACAGGAAGTCAGGGAGCAGACATCCATTCCAGGTAAGTCTGGGTCTTGGGGATGATATGAAGGAAAGAAATTAGAAACTGGCTCTTGTGGTGCATGGGGACCACAAGTGAAGCCACTCTAAGCCACTCTGTTCATCCACACACCAGTGTTTAGCAGGAGGTTACTGTGAATCAGGTGTTGCAACTGAACTGTGCCCCAGTAGAGCAAGGTTGCCCATCTGCTTTGTTCTCTGCAGATTCTCCAGTGTCTATAATAGTGCTTGCATAAAGTAGGTACTGAAGAAAAGCCAGTTAGAAGAACTAACAAAACCATATATGTTGGTTCAAAAACTTAACCATAACCAGGTGAGGAAGAGGTTTATAATGGATACCTCATGCCACATGCTTCTATGGTGAGGCTTTTGTGGTCCTTATAGTGATGCTGCAGTGCACCTGGCTATACTTTATTGGTTCAGGAGCAGCCACTTTACAATTTACCAACGAGTCTCTCCACAATGCTGTTGTTTGAATGTTTCCCCAGGGTTCATGTGTTGGAAACTTAACCCCAGTGCAAGAGTGTTGCAAGGTGTGACCTTTAAAATGTGATTATGCTGTTACTGCGGGGGTGTATTCATTACTGTAGGAATGGGTTTCTTAAAAAGGATGAGTTTAGCACCCTCTTTCTCTCTAGCACACTCTCTGGCCTGTACTCCCCCCATGGACGATGCTGCATGAAGGCCCTCACCAGATCCTCTCCCTCCATATGGGGTTTCCAGCTTCTGAAACTTGTGAGCCAAATAAATTTCTGTTCATTATAATTTACCCCATTTCAGGTATTCTGTATGTCAGCATGGAATGAACTAAGACACCCAGGATTTTCTTTCATTTCCTGATAATTGAAGATAGAAGACATAAAGCCTAGAAAAGACCTAGAGGAGAAAACTGATGGGCAAAGAGAAGCAGGGATAAGACACAGCAAAGAATTCCCTGGTGTTTGCACTCCTGGGTCCAATAAGAACAGAGCTCTGTATTTCTGAAGTTCAGGTACTCAAACTTCCTTCCCATGAGGACTTCTAAGGGGCTGTGACTTTTTGCTTAAAATCTATTTCAGTTGGGCCTTATCACTTCCAATGAGGAATGCAAACTAATACAGAGAAGCTGAGTCTCAGAGTGTTCAAGTCCTTCAGGGTCACAGAGCAAGGAGATTTTGTCTCAGCTATGTCAGATGTGTGTTCTCGATAGACAGAGGTCTTCTAGCAGGTCTGGCCTAACTGAAGTCTCCAGTGTTCAAAAAAATCAAAAGCACTGAACAATAAGCTATTTGGAGATACAAAGGAAAGCATATTTTGTGTGATAAAACCAGATATACTGAGCCTATCTGGGCTGGTTAAAATGCTAAGACAGATCAAGACTAGAGCAAAAAATAAGAAAAAAGGAATTTACTGAAGAAGGCTCTAGTTTCCCTGCCATTTTTTTTTCTCTCCCAGTTTAATAAGCTATTTGTGTTGTTATTGTTGTTGTTATTCTTCTTATTTCATTTGGGGATTTTTCTCCCTGTTTATCAAAGTGATACATGTTTATCATGTATAAACTTTGGAAGGTAAAAGTAAATTAGGGAAGATCACCTATAACTTCACCATACAGGGAATGAAAAAGACTATCTAAAAAGCCTGGCATGTGCTTCTTGGAATTTTGGACACGGGGATCTGGCATCTGATACATTCCTGACAAACCCTGAGCTCTTGGGGTGGCGGAGCATAGGGCAGATCCTGACCTAAAAGTGACCTGTTTCCTCCATGGTGAGGCATGGGACATGGTTTCTCCAGGTGGGACTCTGAGGAGAGGCAGCTGTCTGAGGTTGCTTTGAAAGTGCTGGAGATCGTTTCTTGATGGGTGAGTGGACAGGACTGCAGCAGAAAGACTGAGGGAAGGATCACGTTGTGACAAATCCTTAGCCTTGACTTTTTGTGATAAGCAAAGTCAGAACAACTGTGTAAAGCTGGGATCTCAGAAGGATGATTTTGGAATTCATACTTAAAATCAAAGGAGCATTCTAACATTTGGGATGACAGCCTTTCTGTCCTATGTGGTCAGTTATGGGCTGGGTTACACTATTTAAAGCAAGAAGTATTCTATAGTCTGTCAGGCCATATTTGACCATCGATGGTCAATT
The DNA here is from genome assembly GCF_021218885.2 of Marmota monax. Classification (NCBI taxonomy): domain Eukaryota; kingdom Metazoa; phylum Chordata; class Mammalia; order Rodentia; family Sciuridae; genus Marmota; species Marmota monax. Next base: position 20,064,000 of record NW_026693082.1, on the reverse strand, counting down.
TATACTGGAGTTAACATCCTGATTAAACCCATCATAAATTATCATCCTGATTAAAACCAGCATAAAGATATTGTAACAGACCTAATCTAGTGACACAGTTTGGATCTGAAGTGGCTCCCAAAGGTCTATTGTAAGCAAGACAGGGACATCTGTATAGCTAAGGGACTGAGCTGTGGCTATTCACTCTGGAAAACTATTTTCAAGAGTTCATGGTCAACTGTGCTTCACCTAGTTGAAACACTGGGTGGCAATGTTTTTACAGAAATGATTTCAGAAGGGACCTAAATGTACATTTTATTCTAATAAGCCTACTCAGCCATCAATGACTAAAACAGCAGTCTGCCTTCAACTCACCACCTGAACAACCTGTGCTCAGTATTACAACTCTCCATGCAGAATTTGAAAACACACACACACACACACACACACACACACACACTTTCTCTCTCTCTCTCTCCAAAACCAGAGTGCCAGAAATGATATATTGGATTAAAAAAATTAAGTCTCTTGCCACACCCAGTTCCCACCTCCATGCCTCATTTTTTGAATTTGTTCTAGTAAACCCAATGAGATTAAAATGTTAATTTAATTGACTGATGATGTATGCCCTTATTATCCACAAAAAGAAGGCTTAGGATTTTATCTTTACATACTGTCATCAGAAAGTAAACTGCTGGTTATCACTAGAGAGAAGGCTGACATCTTCTGAAGTTGGAAATTCAGTGACTTTGGATTGGAGTCCTGGGTGTAGGCCAGATTCAAGAGCATGTGTTCCTTTTACATCTCCAAAGGACATTTTCTGCTGGGGTGGCCGTGGCTACTAAAGGATGAGAAATTTACAAACTGTGTTCAACTGGAGCAAAATATTGTCTTTCTGTCATCAGCACAGTACAGGCAGAGCCCAGCAGATACTCACGTTGGACCTTAGAGGATTTTTCCATTTTGCTCAAATAATTGTAGAAAACAAAAAAATTTGTGGTAGATGAATTTGGGGAGGGGTAGGGTCTCATATTTGACACACATACCCACAATATATGGATTTTTACTTGTAATTGTGTATATTACCATACCGATATGTATATTATAAAGAACATAAATTTTAACAGAAGGGGATAAAATAAAAATTATCACAGAAGCTCTAATACAGAGCTTTCATGGTCTTTTGCACCCCCCAAGAAAGGCACACCTCAGCTGGAGCCCAGTAGCTCAGCTGAAGCCACACAGCTGAAAGTGCTTTGCCATGGGCATCTTGTCTTGCTATGCTTCACAGCTCTGAGTGACATGGTATAGGGGTTCTTATTTACTCCATTTTCAGATAAGGAATCAGCCTTAGAATGATAAAATAGAAAGACCCTTATCAGGTTTTCTTTTGAAAGTCTCACTATGGCAGAGTAAGCTGCAAAAATTCCATCAAAAAATGTGTTATTGGCCAAGCACAGTGGCACATGCCTGTAATCCCAGCAGCTCCGGAGGCTGAGGCAACAGAATTGTGAGTTCAAAGCCAGCAATTTAGTGAGGCCCTAAGCAACTCAATGAGACCCGGTCTCAAAATAAAAAAAATAAAAAAGGCTGAGGATGTGGCTTAGTTGCTAAGTGCCCCTTAGTTCAATCCCTAGTTCAGGAAAAAAAAAAAAAATAAGTCTTTTTGAATCAAAACTTAAACTCTCAGAAGTATAAACAAAGTAAGAATTGTGAAGATGTGTAAGCACTGTTTTTATTTTTTTCTGATTTTCAATATTCACTAAACAATGTTTAAAATTAATATTTTATAACTCAAAATACACATGAATGAATTGTTTATAAAAATGACATCGTTAGAAGTAAAGCCACTTTGGCACTCATCCTCAATTCTGCTGGACCACCACCCCTTTTTCCCAGAAGCGACTGCCATTGTTTTCATTCAGATCTTTTCCTATGAAATACATTTGCACCCATAGGAAATATACATATTGTTTTGATGGAGTTTAAAAATGTCAACAGTATCAAATTATGTATATTGACCTGCAACTTACTTTTATTCATGTCTGATTGTTTTCCCTTTGATCTATTACAATAGGGCTGGATTAGCATTTAGGAAACCTGTCTTCTGTCCCATCTGTGTCACATGGCTGAAGCAATGAGCCATTCTCTTAATCTTCTAAGCCTACTTTCTTGCTGTATAGCCAACAATAGTTATTAAATGCCTGATAGAGATCAAGTACCTGCCAGATAATAGAGATAATAAATGAACATGACAAAGGCAGTCCAAGCCTTCAGAGGCTGAAATTCTGAAAAGATCAAGAGTTTAGACCACATTACCTTTAAATCCTCTGTTCCCAAGTTAGCATTTTATGATTTGGATAGGATTATATTCATATTCTGTGACCCGAGGCTAATACAACAAGGATTTCCAAATTACATGGAAAAGGCTCTGAAGTATTAAAGAATGAACACTATATGAACACTGGTAAAATAACTTTTTAATTCCGAAGTGACTTTTATTTATATTTATTCAGGTAATTCAATTGTACAACGAAGTTATTAGCATTATGAAATCCAATGTTTTGAAATATTTTCCCTCGGCAATTCTCTTTATTATAATTTTTATAATCTTGAAGAGATTCTCTTATCAGAAGATTTTCATGCATTCAGGTATTTTGCATGATGTCTAATGTGATCAGCAATAAAGGTTGCAATGAAATAGTAGCTATGATCATAACCCTAGAAGGCAAAAATACAGGAGATAACAGTTATCTACCATTTAGAAACATCAATATTAATAAGGACACTGAATAAATCTCTTTTGTTACTTAATTTGTTTATAAATAGCTAAAATATTATAAGTAAGGTTTAATCAAAATCAAAGTTCTCATACTTGTACTTACACATTTTCACCGTGTATTAAAAGAGCAGTAGAAATATGAAACATCCTGCATAGCCTAGTTTCTAAATGCCACAATGTATACGCAAAGAGGAAATAAAGCATTAATTCCATGTGCAGAATAGACATGTGGTCATATTGACAAGGATTAAAAGAAGTAAACTTAGAGCTTAGAAACATGAGCAAGACATTTTAGTTCGACAAGAGATGCATACTAATAATACTAAAATACAAAATAAGCACATATAAACAATACAGAAAAAGAACATAAAAATGCCCCAAAGCTCTATGGTTTGGGAAGCCAAAAACGGCCACTATAAACCACACAAAGAACTCTACCTCCTACTGTAAAAGTATATCATAACCTTGAAGAGTAATTCATTAAACCCTGACATTCCTTAGCAATATATCAAATTGGGTAAAAAGTCAGCAAACCTTTTGAAAACTACTGTGAAACAGGAAAAAAGAAAAAAAAAGTAGTGTGCCAAGCAGGTGAAACAGAGCTCAGTCAACCCATCCATTAAAATTAGGGCATCAAAACCAGCACTGGTGTTGTAGCTCAGTGACAGAGTGTTTTCCTAGCATATGTGAGGCACTGGCTTCAATCCTTAGCACCACATAAAAATAAATAAGCAAAATAAAGGTATTGTGTCCATGTACAACTAAAAAAATATATTAAAAAGTAAAATGGAGAGGCAATCCTTTTCCCTTTGAGAACGACAAAGTAGCAGCCTTCAAAGGTGGAAGAAAAATATTGATGTAGGAAGAAATTTCTAAGGGTGTTAAACACCAAATAATTTTGGAGATGGCCACCCACACTAAACACAAAAGAAACAAGGTAGAATAAACGGAAAAAGATAAAAGTCTTAGATTTCTTTTAAAGTTTTAAACAAGAAAATCATCTCTGAAGGATTTACTAGTTAAACTTTTCTAAAGCACATAAGAAATAAAAATAGATCTAATAAAAATATCACTGGAGTTTTAGGGAATAAGGCAAATCCCCAAGGTTTTGATGAATCAGTAAATATTTTCCATCTCTTATTTCCAGAGTTATATGGAATGTATATCATGGGAACAGCAGTTACTAAAGTTTTAATGTAAAATCATCAAAGTAATTTAAAAGCAAACTATCTTCTATTGTGGAAGTGAATCTGACAGGAGGTTGTCAAGATCAAGGCTGAGACCTGGAGTTACTTGGTATGACATTTCTCAGATCAGCTCTAGATGTTAAATTTCGAGCTAAAAAGCAGATTTTTGTTTAAATTTCTATTATTGATGGATCTTTATTCATTTTTATTTATTTATATGTGGTGTTGAGAATCAAACCCAGTGCCTCACACATGCTAGGCAAGCAATCTACCACTGAGCCACAACCCCAGCCCAAGAGCAGATTCTTATATAAAGAAAGAAATTTAAGAATTGTTAAACAAATACTTGATTTCTAGGCCACAAAACCTTTGCAATTGAGGACTAAGTAGTATCTGCCATTTTTCACAGATCAAAAACATGGATCTGAGAGAAAATAGGCAGAGATGTAGGGAACAGATGCCTCAAAAGATTTGTGTGAGAAAACCCTAATGGACTGAGATGCCCTATTTTTATCCTTCGTTTCATGGAAGCTAAAGGCCTTGCAGTTTTCCAACATGATAGACAGCCACTGTTGCTTTTATTACTATTCTTTGAGAAGTTCCACGGTACAAGAAAGTGCCAGTTTTGAGCTTGCAGGAATGCACTGCAAGAAAACAGTACTTCATCCTAACTCCAAATCAAATGTCTTTAACTTCCATAATGATATTTAAAGGAAGATTCACTTTTATGAGAAAACAGAAAATCCTAGTTATGAGGGACCAAGAACGATTTTTTTAAAAAATGTCAATATAGAGGCAAGCGAACAAATTTCAACTATTGGTATACATTTAGAGCTAACTGTGTCATCCTTGATTAGTTTCAAGTCCTGTTTATAACTGTTATTAAGTGGGGTGGCTTTCTTTATTATCTTCAGTTTTACCACTAATGAGTTGGGTTGGTATGCTAAGCAGCTTGTGCAATTGCCTATACTTAGTGACACTTGAAGGGATCTTACTTTCCTCTTCTACCTCACACTTTAAATGGAAAAATCCTTGGTAGTAAAATTCCGACTCCAGGAGTATAAAAATAAACACATTCTTTCATTCTTGACTCTCAGAAAGAAGCAGTGCTTCAGCAGCTATGATGGACATTTACTCTAACAGGCAGTGTTTTGCTACATATTTTCTAAACCCAATTAGAAAAGTTGGGATATGAATCTCCAGGTTGTTAAGTCTCTTCAGAGTACTAACAAGCAGCCTGTTGAAAGGTATTCATTTGCTTACTTAACAAATACTGACAGTTCACAGGCTAGATAACTGTGCTAACAGAATACACAAATGAGTGTGAAAGTCCTATATTTCTAGAGCATTCTGCATGTTCTTACTTGTCTATTAAGAGGCAAATCATGTGTACAGTTTACCCAACTTCATTCCTTTACCTCTTTAATGGTGTCAAATGCTCACAACTTATGCTCTCTCAACTATCTAAAAAAAAAAAAAAAAAAAAAAAAACTATTGTTTGAAAGGGCAGAATTAGCACATGGGGATTTTTTTTCCAAATAATTTTCCTTTTTATATTTTGGCATCTGGGAACCTACACTGGGAAAAAAAAGAAAACATTATGTAGCAGAATTCTGATAGCTAGTATATAAAGATCAAATCTTAAGATCTTAAGAAGCCTCAGCCAAAATAGCCTTTGAATCTTCAAAAAAGTTCTGAGACTTCAGGAGACCAGATAGCTTCTTTTTCTGGTCTCCAAAAGGGAATACTATTTCTGCAAGTTTCATCAGTGTTAGGTCAGTGAATTTTTTTCATTACATAACTTCAATAACTAAAGATAAGAACCATTAGGCCCTTCCCTTTTGAGGCCAAGATCTGATCTTTGAATACTTGCTCTCAGAATTCTGCTGTCTTTTGTTATTTTTAGTTTAGATTACCTGAAATCGAGATATAAAAAGAAAAATTATATGAAAAATCAGTCCCCTGCACTAATTACATTCTCAATTTTTTGACAGTTGACAAAGTATATATAAAAATTGTGAGCATTTAACACCATTAATAAGAGGTAAAGGAATGGGCTTGTATAATCATGCACCATTGTTATAATTTTCTTTCTCCTTCTTTACATCATTTATGTATATATAACCCTTGTCATTTTCATATTATTTTTTTCACAGCTTCTATTTCAGAAAGAAACACAGTTATACTGTACTTATCATCAAATGATAAAGCAGTTGATGAAACTCTCAGACCTCAGGTAATCTGAGGTCAATGGAAGGTTTTAGAAAATCTGAAAGTAGCCTCTCTGGAGCCACTACTCAAGCATGTCCACTAAGTTGTTGATCCAATTACAACAAATCCAATCTACTTTAGAACATGTAGTTCACTCTTCCTGACCTTGCTGTTAAGGAAACTGAACAAAAAATTGTGCCTGAGTTCAAGACTGATTATGAATTTAATACTTTTTTATTTTTTTCAGAAAAATTTATTGCTCAGTCTTGACTCCTCATAAGTATAGCCAGCCACTTTTTTTTTTTAATGGTTCTGGGGATTGAACCCAGGGGTACTCTACCAATGAGCTATATCCCTAGCCCTTTTGACTTTATAGATTGATTGACTGATTGATTGATTGAGACAGGGTCTCACTTAGTTGCAAGGTTGGCCTCTAACCTGCAATCCTCCTGCCCAGATAGGTGCCACCATGCCTGGCTCAGACAACCACATTTTCTTCATTGATTGGGATATATGTATTTTAGAAAAAAATAGGTAGATTTATTTTTTTCCTCTCCTGTGTGTTAACTTAAGGCTGCTTTTGTAACTCCAGAGATTTTCAGATTTTGTTGGCAGGCAGGAACTTTTGTCTATAGAAACAACAGAATTTCTTGGCATAGGACAAGGCAATCCAACAGAGCTAATGCCAAGAGTTAAGGTTATTTGGGAAAAAAATATGGTTCAGTATGTCACTTACAGCTACAGTTAATATAGTTAAATGCACTACTCCACTTATAATCAAACTGGTATATGGATTTCTCAAGGCTGGTCGTTGATCTAAAATGTTAATTGTGATGGTAAAATGTTCAAATAAACCTAGAAAATATTCTATTACTTAAGGATGAAAATTCAAGAGACAACAAGATATATATATATATATATCTCAAAAAAATATACACACACACACACACATATATATACATATGTGTGTGTGTGTGTGTGTGTGTATATATATATTTTCCCCATATGTTCAAAATATCCTTGTAAAGGACGTTGCTAAGATCTACTACATAAACTATAGAGTCAGCAGGTTATGTACATTTTCTCTGGTGCTAGCTCTTACTCCATTCCTTTGCTCCTAGGATCACATCATGTTGCCTGGGAATGGCTAGACAGATGACAGAGGACAGCATTTGTAGTCATGACTTTGCTTCTAGTCCCCATTCTACCAGATACTAGTTGTTTGACCTTAGATAAATAGGCTACCTCTCTGAGACTGTCTCCTCATCTGTAAAACAGATGGACAGGAAAGAAATGATCTCTCATTTGGTGGTGTAACGACTGCAAATGAGTTAAAGCCATGAAAACATTTTGTAAACTATAAGGAACCACATTACACACTGACTACATTTATTTGAACATTTACCATCATAATTACAATGGCTGATACATTACTCTTAAACATGAATCAAAAATGTTTTTAAAAAATCAGCATTGTCTATGATTTTCAGTGTTCATTACTCACCCTGAAATAGATTCTGTTTATATTATGCTCTGAAGATTATAAATACTTTTTTAAAAAAGCAGAATTTCTTTACTTAAAACTACAGTACTTCAGTGAAGGAAAATCTCCAATCCAACTGAAATTCAGGAATTATTTTTAAATCACTGGGAGTAGTACAACAAAGTAGCATAAAGGTCAAATAATGCAAAGCACATATATGAGAGGAACAATGCTCAGTTTCTAAGGCTAAGATGTGCATATGAAATGCAGAGTAATGAACAGAAAAGCTTGTCCTTATTCTACTGTATCAGGGTGCATGTGTAAAGAACGATACGTTCACTTATGTTAGCGACTCAGTGTCATTCAAGTATTAAGTCTTGACAATAGGGAGAAAATTAAATAATTTTCATTGCCTAAAGCTTTCCCATTTCTATCAAATTGGGTCTCAGATATCATGAATTTAATAGGAAAGCTTTCACTTCTAGAGTCTTAATATAGTTGAACTATCTGACTAGAAAATAGTAACTTTATATTCTAAAATAAAGAGATTTACTATGGAATCCTGTTTTTTAGATTTATTATTTAGAATATCTTAAGTTTCCTAGTACTTACCTCCTGTAATCTAAAAACAACAGGGATTTTCTTTTCTGAAGAGGCAGAAATAAAATGTTCAGGGAGTAGCTGTCCATCTAGCAAAAATTGGTCATCTTTCCCTTGATCAATTAGTATGTCAAGCTGAGTATCTGGATAGGACTTTACAAGATACGTCGCATCATATGCCTGAAAGAGGAAATATTGAAAACTAAACTTAAAAGTTCATAAGAAGATAGTCTTCTGAATATAGTATGCCAAGATCGAAAGAAAATTTAAAGTTATTTAAGCTCTGAGGCTGCTTACATCAGACATATGATTTAAAATTTAGTAATAAAGTGATATTTCTTGGTTAAGTTAGAAGTAATTTTTATTTTGAAATAAAAATATAAATAAACCATTAGCAAAATAAAAAGTAGCCTCAGAGCATCTTTCATGACTCAATAAAATTAGAAATTTGGGTTTTGTGATGGTTGTTAGGCACAGTCATCTCTCAGTATCTGTGGGGGAACTGGTTCTAAAGGTCTCTCAAACACCCAGTATGTGTGGATGCTAAAGTTCCTTACATATTGCTATAGTATTTGTATAGAGCCTACACACATTATTCTGCATTCTTTAAATCATCTTTAGATTACTTATATAATTCTACGTGTAAGTTTATTCTCCGCTCTAGAGCCTTAATTCGAGGGGTTAGGCATATATCTATGGTGTGTAAGCTTTTTAAAAACTTGGAAACTTAAGAACAAGTATTAACGTTATCTAGGACCTACCTTCCATTTATTTTCATCTGTTCCCAAATATCCGCTAAAGACTTTTTTGCCCCAAGGACAATGCACTGGGTTGCAAATTGGCGCAAATGCTGACACAGACTTCAGAAAGAAAGGAAATTCAAAAATAAGTTTAATTTTGCTAAATCAAATATGAATAGATATTTTCAACTAGCTTAAAAAATAACTTGCAATGAAAATCCCTGTGAACAATTTTTCTTTTGATATATTACAGGCCTCCACTGTACACCTCTCCATAATACAGTCTTTTGTATACTCTAAGAGAGCTAATAATTATAGGTGCCCAAATAACATAAAACCATGGGTTTATTTAATGAAGGTATAAACAAAAGTTTGTGTTCAGAGTTTCTACTACTTTTTCCCCTGAAAACTAGTCCATACTAATATGAAACAGCTCGTTCTTACCTTAGTGAACATATTATTACACCTGAGACATTATTTCTCTTAAACAGTGAAAGAAAGCAGTGAGGAGGAATACCTTCAACATGACAAAATTTTTAACTCAATTTTGTGTTTTGTACAATGTTGCTTTTTTCTTTTTTTAGAATTTTTTAATATTTATTTTTTAGTTTTTTCAGTGGACACAACATCTTTATTTTTATTTTTATGCAGTGCTGAGGATCGAACCCAGCGCCCTGCGCATGTCAGGCGAGTGCACTATCGCTTGAGCCACATCCCCAGAACCTACAATGTTGTTTTCCATTGGATAAAGGTACAAAGATGGAATCTCTCAGCTTTAGAATATTTATCAATGTATATATTTAACAATACCTTTATTAAAAACAAGTAGATTTTATACAAAAAATTTAAAGTTGCTTTTATACCTCAGACACAATAAACTAACTGCCTTATATTCACAAAATAGAAAATAAAATCCTGTTTCCACTGTTATACTATGAAATTGCTATGAGAAATATTTTCATTTCTCAGTAGCACATCTAAAGTAAATAATCTTTACTACAAGTGTAAAAAGTTCTGGTTCAATCCCCGTCATTGCAAAAATAGAAACAAACAAGGAAAAGACATCTTTACTAAGGGAATTAAATGGGTTAAACAAACCTTGCTATACAGAGTAGCTTTATAATTTTAAAAACAGAAGTAATCTTAAGATGATCATTGCTTTGACATTTCCTTTTCAACTCTTGAAATATGCTCTGCACAGAATGACACTCCATATGTGGTGGTTACTAATCGTGGCTCACTTAAACAAACAAAAATGTAAAGCTATAAAGCTTCAAATAATAGGAAAAGCTGAAAATGATGTTTTTCAATCATGCTCTAATTCAGTTTACATGTAGATGCATTAAGAGAAAATTCTTAAATTTCTACAAATCATGAATATTTTCTTTAACCTCAAAAAATTAAGTAAATTTTTCAAAGATTCCTGGCAAAAGTATAAATAAATGACAAACTGTCACAATAACATTAATCAAATATAACAACTTTTAGAGTTCAAAACTAGAGTTTGAATAAAAGTAATGGAAAAAATAAGCTACATTTTATAAACTTCTAGTAGGCCAACAAGAAACCACTCTGATGGAATTCCTATGCTTCTGATTCTATAACATGTCATGTAATCAAACTTAATACCCTCTGTCAATACCCTGAAATTCCCAACACTTAGAAAAAGTTTAATCCCAATACTACAACATTGTCATAATTTTCACATCTGAGAATTCCTAATATCATATTATTTAAGAAAAATATTTATCCTTAGGCTTTGGTAATCTTACTTTATATTTTCCAGGATTTTTCAAAGCACAAATCAGAGCTCCATGACCTCCCATAGAGTGGCCAAAAATAGACATCCTTTGGGGGTCCACTGGAAAATTGGCATTTATGAGTTGTGGAAGCTAGAAAGAATTTAAATATGACAAAAATTATCAGAGAAAGTAAGTTTAGGCTTTTTCAAAGTTATATAAAATAATTACACAATATCCAAATCACATTGTTAACATGTTTTCAGCTGATAAAGACTAAAGAAAAATAAAAACAAAAACTCAGGTAGACAATAGTTGTTAATATCACTCAGAATAACATAGGACATAGAATTCTTTAAAAGCAACTTTATAGGAAGATTATGCAGAAAGAGCCTTTAAAATGTTCCAAACTTTTCACCTAGTAATTTCACATTTTAGAATACATTTCAAGGGAAAAATCCTTAGGGGTAAAAAATTATGTACAAAGACAATTAACATAGTAACATTTGTTGTGGTAAAAAAATATACACAAAAACATAATGTATTATTTTCCAATGTAAAATGTTTATTTCATTTGGCAGAATATTATTTAATTATTAAAATAAGAATAATACTGGTATTTACTTTCTATAATTAAAATAAAGAAAAGCAAAAAAATTATAATTATGTGAAAATTAATCACAGAAAAAACTGCAATATACTAAAACACAACTATTATTCAGAGTGTAAGACTTATTTGTTATTAAAATTTTAATTATTGAGTTTTTAATGATGTAATAAAATCATAAAATTTTTTAAAAATGCATAAACTGTACATAAATATTATGAATAGAAGTAATGCTTTACCACTTATCGTTTCTAACTAAGCCTTGTTTTATCACTATGAAATACATTTGAATGAACCATCTGTCAGGAAATCAAAGGTTATTGCTTATTCTATTTTCTTTGATAAGCTGGATAATATATACATTCTCAATAACTATTAAAATCTTTAAATTCATACTTAGTATTAATTTAAACTGCAGCAAATATCATTATAACATTAGTAAACTTTGCAATCTTCACTAAGGTAGTTCATAAAAATATATGAAATAGATTCACCAATACTATACTCTAATTTCAAATTCTGAGAACTGGAAGGACTTTGTGTCGAAAATTAAACTCTTTACAATTATCGGTCAATAATTAAACTACTAATTAAATCACCTCCTCCGTTACATAAGAGTACATTCTGTAGTTAGTCTTCCAAGGATCTTCAGTGGCATTCACATAAAACCCAGCACCAGTGCCAAAGTCCCAGCTCTCATCTTCCCCTTTAATATTGCAGCCACCTGTCAAGAAAAAATCTGGTATTTTTATCCACTCTCTGGTAATTTATTTAATAATGTACTTTTAGATAAATATGCAAATCCATTTGCATTATAGCTGTTCAGGAACTCTCTCTTTTGGAGTACTTGGTAAGACTGTATTCCTGGACCTCCTGGCCTGGTATAGGGACCATGTGACTAGTTCTGGCCAATAAGGTGAGAGGGAATGACCTGCCAAACAGAATTCAGCTTCCAAGGTAAGGCTCATTATCTTTCTTTGTTCATGAAGTTCCATCTATGGATTCTGAATATATGTTTCCTGTTTTATAGTAAGTGTCCATAAAGAAGTTATCTTTCAGAACTATATAGAGAGCCCCTTCCTAATAACCCACCCCCTCTACTCTATTTCTTTAATTCTCTTTACTACTGTGACAAGCTTGTGCTCAATTTTCTATCTTGAAGAAAAAGTCTTCTAATGTGCTCTGATATAATTCCCTCCTGCTTCCACTTTTCACTCAGAGCATGGTATTTTAGAGTCATGATGTCACTTGAAAGATTTAAGAGATAATAGCAAAAAATGAAACAAATTATATAATGTACATACCATTTATAACTTAGTCCTTAAATATTTAAATTTTTATAGAAAATCTGTAGCAAGAATACTTACGAGGGCTGGTGTCTGGAGCAATGACAACAAGGCCATGTTCTGAGGCAGCTTGATGATAACCAGATTTTGATATAAAATTCTGTTCTGTGCAAGTTAAACCTGGAGATCAAAAGCACTGTTACTGTTATCTCGTGTTATACTGTGAATAGTTTAGAAACTTTTAACCTTTTTATAGTACAGGAAAACAAGTTCACTTGTTGTTATTATTTTGCTGTAGATATAAGTTGAGTAAGATTTAAGTTCCCTTTCTTACAAAATTTATAATAGTATAAATCTAAGAACCATCATAGGTTAAATGATTCCATCATTATCCTTTCAAAGTCACTTCCTAAATTTTCAAACCTGAAACTCTTTGGACCAGATGTGCTTGGGAATTCAGAAAATTTCAAACATATAATGGCAATATAGGGCATATGTTTAACAGGAAAACAAGCCCAGCAGGGTATACTGTCCAGTAAGTTGAATGAAAACAATTACAAAAATACTACATCAATTGTTACATTACTAAAATTGATAAATTAGCTGAAAGTGTTATTATATCAGCATAAAAACTTAAGTATTCACAGTAAAAAAAAAAGCTAATACTATGGCTATCATAACACAAAGAACTTAAATATACAGATAGTTCTCAGCAAAAATCCTATAATTTCTCACTGACCTAAAAGGAGAACAACAATGAACATAATATCTTTCTTAAATTCAGTTTTAGCCCCAGTTTTTAGAACAGTTTCTGTCATTTTTCCTAGTTCTGTGCATTTCAGTCATGTGATAAAGAGATAACTTAATTCTCTTACCATAGGTTCCTAAGACTATGGATGACATGAGAATGACCAAGAATGAACCAGCAATAAATTCTTGAACTAAGCACCACCTGATAGCCCTTTTCTAGCAGTCAGTGAAAAATACTGCATCTGATTATTAGCAATATCAAAACTTATTGATATGCATGAGGAAATATGGACTACAAAACACTTTTATAGTTGCTAATTAAATTCCCATAATAGAGAGCACAGAGACTTATAGTGTGCCCATATATATTGGTTAAATTAATAATCAACAGTAAGACACAAAGTTACAAATATCATTACAGGCATTTATGCTTAAACTCTGTTAGGACATAGACTTTCATCAGTCATGGCAGAGCAATAAAGTGGTTTGTCTACCTTATTTATTTATAATTGTATAAATCAAAGAACCATCATAGGCTAAATGATTACATCATTATCCTTTCAAAGTCACTTCCTAAATTTTCAATCCTGAAATTCTTTGGACCAGATGTGCTTGGGAATTCAAAAAATTTCAAATGTATAATGGCAATATGGGGGCATATGCTCAATAGGAAAACAAACCCAGTATTGTTCAGTAAGTTGAATGAAAACAAGTAAACACTCTGAAATCCTTTTGTCATCATTTTTCAAGGGCATTGGTTAGACCATCTTACCTTTTTTTAGAAAATCAAGACTTAATTTCCAAGGTCTATCTGTTCTTCAGAATCTCACTGAGAAAACTCTTCTGCCATTTAATGTTCTTGCCAGTATGTTTTCCAGTCAACTGAGTCATAGCATGATGAAGAACTGCCCCCACTACTGTCAAAGTTCACCATTTTGCAGACCTCAATGTAAATGTGTTCAAAGGAGAAAGGGTTATAGGGTAGAAAGCAGGGGTCTGGGATTTCAGATGGGATCTGTTTCTAAGTGTCACTCAGCCTTTTACTAACCAACTTAAAAATTCTGAGTCTGAGTTCCTTCATTGGAAAAATGGAGAATGCCACCTCTTTCTATATCATAAGAAGATTAAATGTGATTAGATGTAATGATTTTTGAATTGGGTCTCGGACAGACCAAGTAGTACCCTGCACTTGAGAAATTAAAATCTGTTAGGTGCCAGTTGGAATGCAAATTCCTTGATTAAAGTAGGGAGAGTGAATTGTAGAGGCACAGAAATGAAGATAATTCAACCAGAAGGATTACTCATTAAGAGTACATAGATAGTTACTAATTATAATCTTTTCAACCTAGGAGCTCTGGAGGCTGAGGTAGGAAGATTCCAAAGTCAAAGCTAGCCTCAGCAACTTAGTGAGTCCTGAGCAACTTGGCTGGGGATGTTTCTCAGTGGTTAAGTGCCCCTTGGGTTCAATCCCTAGTACAAAAAAAAAAAAAAGAAGGGAAAAAAAACAAAACCAATAAACCAAAAAACTACTCAATCAACCTCATCTATATGAAGAGATAAATTTTTTTTGGCAACAACACTACTGAGCAATTCAATTAAATGATTATTAGTATACTCACGGCTCTGCAGCCATAACATTTTTCATCACCTCAAAAAGAAACCCAATGCCCATTAGCTGCCATTCACCATTTGTTCTACCTACAGCCTCCAGACCCAGGCTACCACTACTCTACCTTCTGCCCCTATGGATTTGCCTATTCTGGGCATGTCATATAAGGGGAATTTAACAATATGTTGTCTTTGGTGGATGGATTCTTTCACTTAGAATGTTTTCAAAGTACAACCACATTGTGGCATATATGAAGGCTTCATTAATTTTGTTTCTTAATAATATTCTATTTTGTAATAATATTCTACTACATTTTATTTATTATTTTATCGGTTGGTAGACATCTGGTTTGTTCCTAGTTTTGGGCTATTACAAATAATGTGCTATGAATGTTCATATTTCTGTGTATACGTTTTCAATCCTCTTAGGTTGTATAGCTAATGAAAGAATGTTGTGACAGTCATCTTAATTTGCCAAAGACAGGAATCACCACATGGGGACTATCTTTGAAGACTTCTTTAGATGTTCTGATTTTAGCTAATCTGTCAACTTTAGCAACTTACTGGTAAGTAAACACTTTGATATCCTTTTGTCATCATTTCTCAAGGGCGCTGGTCAGACAATCTTACCTTTTTTTAGAAAATCAAGACTTAATTACCAAGGTCTATCTGTTCAGAATCTCACTAAGGAAACTGTTCTGCCATTTAATATAAATAAAACAAAAATTCTATATTTTACCCCCAAAAAGCTCAACTAATCTGTTTTTATACATTTCAATTTTGGTTATGAATTAATCTGATCTCAGATTAAGTGTTTAACCAAAAGTTATGACTTTAGTAGCTCTCGTCAGAAACAATGCAAAAAGAACAGAGACTGAATACACATCTGGACTGTGAGTCAGAAAACCTGCTCAACCTTACACTGTTATGTGACTTTGGGCAGTATTCAGCTTCTGTGGGCCTCAGTTTTATTTCTATGAATTACATGATACCTAAGGTTATATTTAGCTACATATTACTATGTATTCTATAACAATTAAATGTCTAATTTTGTTGCTATTGCTATTTGCCAAGAAAAACTGGTGTTCTTCATTTGGTCATCGAAGTGCTTTGTTGAATTAAAATGAGATATATAACTAAGTCTTTTTTCTAAAGTGAACATTTATTCTCATTTCAAATTGGTGCTTGGGGCGTTTCCTTGATATACATACATAGGGAGGATTTATTAAATAAATGTTGTAAGAACCTATTTTAAAGAAACGACAGCTCTCCATGACACAATTTGGGTGCCATAACTCTCTCCTTGTAACTCTTTCTTATAAAGATGAAGTGCTAATATCTTGTGAAAGAGAAATTAGCATAGAGGTTCAAAACTACTAGTGTCAAAGTCTTACTCTCTCACAAATCTATTGTACAGTCTGATTAGGAGTATTATCCAATGAGTAAGAAGCATTAGTGTTCTTTGTGACTTTCTAGATTGTTGTAAGAGAAGATCTACAGAGGCCAGTTAAGATATTATAGAGAACACTGCAGGAAGGTACTTGTCTGTGGTCTACAATTAGTGTACCATGGTGCTCTGGTTCCATCTAACAGTGTTCTATTTGGCAAAGTCTCTACAAACTGCAGAAACGCTTGGGCAGGTATAAGTTAAATAAGTAACTTTCTAAACCTTCACCTTTGAGCCCAGGACTGTACATTCTCTACAAAGTAACTTGGTCTAATTGAAAAAAGAGTGAAGTAAATCTAATTCCACAGGTCTGAAGTTTTCTTAAGATAAAATTACAAAGCAGGTGATGATAAGCCTCTATTTTATAAGAGGCTCAGAAAGCATACCACTGAGTCAAAGTTAAAAGGTAAGAAAAGCCAGTTAAAAGGAAATTGCTTTATAAAACTCAAATGTATAATACTCACCAGACAACCAATACAGTGCAGGGCACTTTCCACTTTCTGCCTTTGGTGGTAAGTAAATAGCAAATTTCATTTTGCACTTCAGCTCAACACTATAATTTTAAAAACAATCATCACAACAAAATATTAATGCCCTTTATTAATCAAGTCAGAGACAAAATAATTAAGCACTATGTAAAAAGTAAAATATATAATACAGGTCCAAAAAAAGTGGTTGAATATCTAAACTAAGTACTTCACCTAGGCTTAAGGAATATATTGTCCCTTAAAGAAAGAAGAAAACCTGTTGGGCATAATGATTAACCAATGTAAGGCTCTGCTTGGAATGGCACAGTGTCATTTTGAATAGAATAAATTTAAAAATAAATGTAGACCTCATTGTAGCACTTCTATTATTAAAAAAGAAAAATTGTTCCTATTTATAAAGGGATGTATGAAATATATCAGCTTTGATAAAAAATTAATTGCAAATATTTTAAATTACATGCTGGTTCAGGAGCACTGAAATGTTCCACATCCTTAATCTGTTTTTTCATCATAATATTTTATCAAAATCACTATTATCACAAGTAAGATAATTTTGATAAAAACCATAGAACATTCCCATATAAACAGGCATTTATGCAACCCTGACCTTGCAGATGGAGTTTTAGATTTACTGCTTCAGAATAGCTCTTTTAAAAAACTGTTACACATATACTTTAAATAATAACAACAAATAGTAAATAGTTCTACAAACTCTATATGAAACTAGTTTTTCCCCACCCTACAACCTTTTCATTTGGCGCATTCAAGAGATGATCCATTTACCTCTTATAGCTAATTCTTCTAGCATTTACCCTACATCTATGACAGGTCTTCATTTATTCCTTGATTTTTCAGTTTTAGTTATTATTTACTGAATTTCCATTATGGAAGAATTTTATTTAACTTCCCTACCTTTGTTCTCTGTACCTCCCTACATTTCTCCTCGCCACATCCTCTCAATATACAATTTTAGTTGATCAGTACGAAGAAGCTATAAATGCTATTTAGAGATGAACCATGTAGTATGCCAGAACTACCTCCCTCTCCTTTTAATGCTTTTTTGTTTTCACTGATTTTTTTTATTCTTTTTGTTACTTGACTATGTTGACTTTTTAGGTACAGACTCCCACAAAGACCCCATCATTGCTAGTGAGAAATTTTCTGTACGCTCCTTTCCATTCTCTGAAAATGTTTGCTTTTATTTTTCTACCCTATTTTAAACATCTTTTCCTGTGGATGATTAGAAGTCATAAAAATTTTCTGGCAGCTGTTTTTAGGTCTTCAACTAATGTTAGGGAAATTAAGCTGTCTTCTTTCATGATATACCACATCAGATCCATGACCAATTCCAGAATATTTGTTATCAACTGGCTTAATAAAAAGTGCACAGTCATGTTCCAGGATAGTTGGTGCCTTAAAACCTTTTTGTAAACTTAAAAATTTGTTAAGAGGAATAAAAAGATGTTAAAAAAGAAAAGAAAAGAAAAGGAAAGAAGGAAGGAAGGAATGAAGGAAGGAAGGAAGGAAGGAAGAAAACACAAAGTGGCACACGCAGGGGAAAAAAACTGATAAGAGAGTAGATCTCATGTTAAGCATTTTTACCACAATACTAATTTAAAAAAAAAAAGGCCTATTTCAACCAGCTGTGTTATAAATGAGGTCTAAAGCATATTTCAAACAGTGGTATGATTATCACTAACATAAAAGGAAAAACAAAAAAACAGAATTATCAAGTATACTTCTGAAACTTCTGTTCCTATCATGTCATTACGATGCTGCTCAATTACCAAAAGAACAGAATGTCATACACAGAAATTTGTTATTGAGATGGGGATAGGGAGAAGGATCAGGCCATAACTACCAGGCACACAAAACTTTAAGGCTGTGCCTCTCTTCAAAGTTCCCCCACCTTCAAAGGGAGCAAAGCAGAAGCAAAACTATTAAATGGTTAGTAGGATCCTGGAGCACACAAAGGATTACATTCCAGAACAATTCTTGAAAGATAACTCTAAATGACACAGGATTATACAATAAATAGATTACAGGAACTTAAGTTTATAGTTCTCTACCTTCTGACTTGAAGGTAGAGAAACAAACATCAGAAGGTAATCATAAGCTTATTAATTAATGGTAAAATTCAAAGCCTAACTTTAGACAAAATTCTAACCCATCTTAGAATACCTGAGAAATCATAAGTATATATTCTCTAAGACCACAGAACATCTCTCCTCAGTGTCTGCGCTCAATTCTGTCTTTCTGGGTGTGTACTGACTGCCTCTGCTTCATAAATCAGCCTGTGCCTCTTACTGGTGTGTTTTGAAATTCGTCTTGCTGCAGATATCAAGATAGTTGTTGTCCTGAGTTGAGGTCCCCTTCTTCCAAGGACCTCCTTGGACCCCTTTCCCAGTGACATTAATGACACTGAGTTTATTTTATCACTACTTCAACATCAAAAATTCCCTTCACCCAGTTTCATAAATTTCCTCTCAAATACAATTAATTCTATTTCATTTTCTAAAAATGAAACCTCATCAAAGCAGTACTATTCAATAGGATTTTCTACAATAATGAAAATGTTCCATATCTATACTGTCCAATATGGCAAATTCTAGTCACACATTAGCTAAAAATGTTCTCAGAATTTTTAATGGCCCCATAGATGTTTTCATAAAGTTTTAGAAGGCCATCAAACACAAATCTGGAAGGTATTCTTTGTTAGGCTCCACAGTCCAACCCCTACAGAATTAAGTTTGGTGAAACTGTCATATAGATAACAAGAGAAACCACATTCAAAAGTGAAATGATATACCAAAATATATAAATATTTGTTTAAAATTAGGCAAAACAAATAAAATTGAACGAGATATCTAAAGCTGTGTACATCTTCTTAATAGTTACCTGTCATGTTCAAATACTTTCTGCAATCCTCCAAAGCACTTGTTGCTGGAAATCTGTTTCAATGCCATTCTTTTCCTATTAGTGAAGATTAATCTCATTAATTTCTAAAAAAGACTTAGTTCCTGAAAACTTGAAATGAAACTCATTGTTTCCAGATCAATTACCTAAATACACAACTGTCTTCCATCCAGAATTTTTTCACATGCCATTTTTCTGATAAATAACATTTTGAAACTAACTTTCATATTCACATTTATATTTGTTACTTGTACTTGATTCTCGAACATTTTAATACCTTGTCATACCTTTAATAATTTACTATTGCAGACTGCCCCAGATTTAAAAAAAAAAAAAAAATCTCAAGTTAGTAATCGACCAGTTCAGTAGATTAAAAAATATTAACAGTCTACCTGTCAACTGTAACAAAGAAGTCAAGGAATGGGTATTTTTAATTATGGTTGATTTTAAAACAGAAGGAAGATGATGTGCCTATAATTATTTTGATGACAATATAACATTATTGATGATTAACATTATGATAGGTATTTTTCAATATGCTTAACCAGATCAAATTATTCATCCTCTGAGAGCTTTTGAGAAAAAGTGATACATAAACTTTAGATTAATATTTCTCCTTTTAAATCAAACCAACATAGATCTGTTATTAGGGAATAAAAAGAACAGCTTGTTGTACAACATAGGTCTGCTATTTTCTAAATAAAAAGAACAGCTTGTTTTTAGGAAATTTTGAAGTTTATCACTTAATTTTTCTTTTCTCTCCAACAGATCTTTTTAAGTGTCATATAAAAGTAATTTCAAACTTACATGTAAAATGTTACACATTATATTTTAATAGTAAATACATGGAAATAATTGGAAAACCATTTATCTGTTGAGCAAAGAGGAATGAAACTGATTATAATGTGTATCTCTCAAGGGAATATTACCTTCCCATTCCTAGAAGCATTACATTAAAATATAAAATGATAAGTTCTATATACTAAATAAAAAGTCCAGATACCAGAAACAGATATTACCTCTCTGGTGGTTTTCTTCAGTGAAATGTACTACTATAGGCTGATCAGCTGCAGCTTTAGTATTATTCTTACAAAGGTATGTTAATAATAATCTTAAAAAGCAAATTTGGAAATGTCTTTGCAAAATTCCAAGTGAGAACAGTTTCAATCCTGTCTTCAAGCAATCCCTTCAGTAAGTCCAAATACTTAATTTTATATTAGAAAAATGGGATTTAAACTCAGGAAGTCTGACATCAGAGCCCCTTCTCTTAGCTGTTTTGCTGTCCTGCCTCTGTAGAGGATCATTAAGTACTTAAAAAAAAAAAAAAAAGACAACCAAAACTTGACTGGATTCTATAGGATTAGGGTATTACAATTCCAAAGAGAGAAATTAACATCTCTTCCACTAGTTTTTGTTTTCAAACTATAAAAAAAAATCCTTAAATGACAAATTGTTTCATAAGATGTTATTTTATTACATTTTACTTCAGTTTTTCTTATTCATGATCCTATCTTAAAGAATAAAATTATGCAGGGGGATACTGTATAATATTTATATACATAAATCATGAGACCAAAGAATAAAATTCGCTAGATCATTCTACATGGGAATTTTCTTAAAGCTCTAGGAAGTATGTAGGCTTTCTCAAAATATGGTACACTGGACACATATGGTACTTAAGGGGCACCTAATAATTACTATATTTCTTGAATTTATGAATAATATTTTGAAGTTCTTAGATACTATGTGAAACTTCTAAAAATCACCTTGTCCTTTATTTGTATCACATACTTTGTTATTCATTAATTTTAATAAACCACAAGTCGTCTATTTCCTCTGCTCTTTGAATATTCCTTAATTAAAATAATATTCCTTAATCAAAACTAAATACTATTCATTTGGCCAGAAAAAACATGGTTAAAGTATTTTTTAAAAAATTGGGAGAATGTTTTTTAAAAAACCCATCTTTTAAAGTCCCCCCCACATAACTTGTTTTATAAACTACCTTCAATTACAAATTAAGAACAATGTTAAGTTTAACAACAACAAAAAAAGGACATAAACTAGGAATTAACATGATATATAATATATAATTATAAAACGCTAGGTAGTTATATTTTTCAATAGAAATTGTCTACGTGAAAAACAACAGATGTTTTAAACAAGTTATTATATTTTTTTTTTCCATTTAACCCATAAACAATGAAAGCTAAGTTTACCTGTCCAATTGCTACTTGCTTTTTAGTCTGCAGTGAAGGGCAGATGATCCTGAAAAAAGACCAAATGGATTATAAATTACAAAGTTTTTTATAGCACCATTACAAAGATTATGATGAAGCTGAAAAAGTCCTATTGTCTACAGCACACAGAGTTAAAGAGGCAAGAGAAAAGGAAATTGCAGAAAACGGAAAAGAATCCTTAAGAAAATTCACAGAGAAGGGTTTAGTAGCTTTTTCAGACCTCAACAAGTTCCTTAAAAAGTTAGAAAACATAGTTGGGTGCAGTGGCTCATGCCTTTAATCCCAGCTGCTCGGGAGGTTGAGGCAGGGGGATCTCAAGTTCAAAAGCCAGCCTCAGCAACTTCGAGGCCCTAAGCAACTCAGGGAGACCCTGTCTCTAAATAAAATACAAAATAGGGACGGGGATGTGGCCCAGTGGTCAAGTGTCCTTGAGTTCAATCCCTGGTACCTACCTCCCCACCCCCAAAAAAGTTAGAAAACATGAACTCCAATTCTGAAAGGTTTTCATTAAGAATGCTCATGGTGTATTATCTACTTACAACCAAACTTATAATTTAAAAAAAAGTAACAAGAAAACCATGAATATATTTCTGAAAAGTGATACCTCCTCAAGAAGAGTCTCAGACAGGTCCTCCTGGAGGTATCTAGAAGAAGGCAGTAAGACAACAGCTCCAAAAGTGTATTCCTGACCCAAGGACCTTCCAGTGGATAAGATGTGAAGGTAGACCATGATATTAATGATCTTCATCTTGTGTAGACCTGGGCTAATGTGTGTGTTTGTGCCTTTCTATTTAGTGAAATAGTTTAAAACGTAAACAAAAAACAAAAATAAAAATTAGAAAAATATTATAGAATAAAGAGAAAAAAATATTTTTGTATAGCTGTACAATGCTTGGTTTTTAAAGTAAATTACAAAGTTTAAAAAGTAAAAAAGTTACAGTAAACTAAGATTAATTTATTACTGAAGAAAAATACTTTTTAGAAAGTCTACGGCAGTATACACAACATCCTGGGACTTCATTTTCACTCACCACTCACCGACTCACCCAGAGCAACTTCCTTCCAGTCCTGGAATCTCCTTTCATAGCAAGTAGCATATATTGGTATACCATTTTTATCTTTTATCCAGTATTTTTACTGTATCTTTCCTATATATGTATGCAAATAGTTTTACTGTACCTTTCCTCTTGATATATAAAGTTACCATTGTGATACAACTACCTACAGTATCTGTACAGTAATATGCTGTTTATAGACAAGGAGAAATAGGCTATATACTATCTAGGTTTGTGTGGGGACATTCTGTGATATCCACACAATAATGAAATCACCTAATGATCCTTTTCTCAGATAATATCCCAGTGTTAAGCAAGGCACCACTGCACCTATTTGCCACAAGCCCTGGTAACTGGTCAAAATCTTTCTTGGAATAAGAGTACTATGAAGACTTTTTTTTTTCTTTTTAAACAAATAAAAAGAAGTGTTAAGGTATAACTTGGAAATATGTGATGCAGTCAACTACTGAGAGTCAAGAAAAGAGAAGTAAGGACTAAGAGAGTAGAGGAAGATGGATTTATCTAGCTAAGAATTGTGGGTCAAATTTGTAATGTTAGCAGGAAAAAGAAGAGAAGAGATGAAGGAGGGAGGCAGACTAAAGGTCTATGAGTTTACTACACATGGTGATAAAACTGACTTATGAACTATGCTAAAGTGACCAATATTAAGTAAAATATACATATGGAAATTTACATAGTACCAATTGTGTGTCATTTGTCTGATATATGTTTCATTTAGGTTGTAATATAGATATATATTTAGGTCTATAACAGATTTTGTAGGAGAAATGGGGTACTAAGAACCAGTTTAAAAAAAAGAAAAAACAGGTAAACACAGGTAAACACTAAAACAAACAAAAACCAACCCGCCCCCTTCCCCAAAAAACCACCCTCAAGACCAAACCATTTTATAGTGCACCACCAATTCCCCCAACTGGCACTGTAAAATGTATCCAACTGTTCTAGAAAGTTCATGAATGGTGTCTGGAAAAGAAAGGTTCACTGAACATGGCTTGAACATGTCAAGCCAATCAGTAAAAACTATTAAAGATCATTGGGGTTGTAGACAAGTGGTTGACTGACTGCCTCAAACGTGTGAGGCACTGGGTTTGATCTTCAGCACCACATAAAAAAACAAAATAAAGATATTGTGTCCATCTACAATATTTTAAAAAACTGTTAAAGACAGTAAATATTCTTTATTCATAACATACCCACTTTCTAAAAGGTCAAACAGTCAAATCTTACTGTTTTCTTATTGAAGCTAAATGTCATCCAGAAATTCAGGTTCTTTGTATTTTTGCCCATTCTTTCCATTTTCTCGAAAGTCTCAAAAGTTTTCTTTATATCTACAGGCAGAGCAACAATAATCCCCAAATCTGAAATGCTCCAAAATCTGAAAGTTGGGTGCACAAGACACCACAATTGGAAAACTCTGCACCATGAAACTTTTGCTTTATGAATAGAATTATTTAAAATATTGTATAAAATTACCTCTGGGCTTTGTATATGAGGTATGTGAAACAGAAGTGAATTCTGTTTTGGTTCCATCCCCAAGATATCTCATTATGTATCTTCAAATAGTTCAAAATCTGAAATTCAAAACACTTCTGGTTCTAAGCATTTTGGATATGGGATAGTCAACTGTTACTTGTGGTTTTGGTTACCATTCTGACTTCTTGAATTTGTATCTACTTCATTTCCAATATGTCCCACACTACCGATTATTAACAACCTGAACAGTTGTCTGCAAAACAACAGACTGCAGCGCCAACTGCTGGCTGCAACTTGTTTTTTCATATTTGAAATGTTTCAACATTGCCCTTTTAACTCCCACTACCACCAATTCCAATTATATATAAGATATTAAAACTCAGCCTCCTACTTTCCTTCTAGTATATCCCACTACAATTCTAGCCTAGGATTTTAATCCATTTAACTTAATGATCAATGGAGCCAAGAGGACCTACGCGAAATTGTTGTCATTTAATTTGAATGCTGTCTCCCTGATAACCCCATCTGAAATGGTGTCCGGTTCCCTACTGAACTCAGAGGTCATTTTACAACCTGAACTATTATCACGCAATCCAAAGATGCAGGTCCCCCTGGGCACGTCCTTCGGCGCGCGCGAAGGTAGCCTGTCGTGTCCCCAACGTGTGTGGGCTATTCCCTTGGCCCTTTGAGGGCGCCACCATTGCGCCGAGGGAGGCCCGTTTCCTCGGTAGAATAGGAACACTTTTACTCGGTGCGGTGGCAGCGCATGTAGACAGAGGGAACTGTTTCTGTAAAAGGGAAAACACTGTCCACTGTAGCGGGCACTAGACAACCAGAAGCTTCTCCGGGATGCAGCACGCCGAGCGCCCCGGGTCACACACTGTTAGGAGCTCGGTGCAGGTAAATGGATTAGGGAGAGGAGCCATGCCCGGGACAAAGTCTGGCCTCGCGCCACAGTTTGGCAGCGTTCGGGCGCCGTCGCGTGCGAGCCGCCATCTGCGCCGCAGGCCTCGGCGTCAGCCCGACCAAGCCTGGTTTGCAGCTGCTGCTCTAGACCCAAGCTGGCCGAGGACATTTGCTGTTTTACCCGTACCCAGTCTTACCTACGGCCGTGGCAAGGGTGCCGGTGGGGACGCAAGACGCGGCAGGGAGGGGAGGGCGGAGCCTCAACATGGCCGCCGGGGACCCGGCCCGGCCTGCCCCCGCCCACACCGGGATCCGCCCCTTTCCGCTAACCCCGCGGCTCCGCCTCCTTGGGCCCGCCCTCTCTCTTACTTCGCTCTTCCCAGCAGGCTTTTCGCCTCCCCGTCTCCGCTCTGCAGCAGGGTCAGTGGAGCGTGTTAGAGGTTGGACCGCTTTACCTTATCCAGCGACTGTGCGCGCACTCAGAGCCTTCCGGGAGAAGTGAGCAAGAGCTGAAGCTTTAGTAAATCTGAGGGCTGTCTCCACTTAAGTCGTGGAAAGGGTTTCTGTGTACCACTGTACAGTTTTTAGAAACCAAAGAATAATTTCAAGACCCCTCTCTCTCCACCCCCCAATTTTCAGTTCACCTACTTGGTAGATGGAATTAAGAGGTATTTGGAATCTTCAGTGGCAGACACGTAGTACAAGCTCCGTCAGTGCCAAATGATCTCCCTTCGTCCCTCGACAAAAGTTGAACTGTGCGAGAGTTGCTGGTTGATGATTTGCAGCAAATCACCCTTTGTCATTCTGCTACTGTTTAAGCAAACTAAACGTCAGTGTACTTTACCTACTGAGAAAATGAAGCATATTGAGAAATTTAAACATGATTTCGAAAGGACCAAAGTGTTGGTGTGTGTTTCACTGTTAGATTAACAGACCCTTTCCTCTTGGCTTCACGGGCAGGCAACCCGTGCATTTGCCTTAGGTCAGAAAGAACCCTTGCTCGGTTTTATTTTCACAATAGTTTTTTTTTTTTTTTTAAAAAAAAAAAAAAACACCGGCCCTACTTTTTTGTTTTGCTCTGGGTCCTGCAAATTATGTAGCTTATCTTGCTATAAGGAGTGGTGGATGAAATGACCTCAACGGAAATTGATATAAATATGGATGAGCTGCCACACAGATTACTGCCAGTATCTGTTGTGTTGCTCAGGTCCATTTTGCCATAATAATCTTTATACTGAACTAACTTGGGGACTCAGACTAGAAATAATGTTTAAGAAAAAAATAATGTTTTTATTTTATGAAAGCATTGAAATGAAAAATTACTTTTATGTAAGCCTGAAGTCCTTTCCTACAGGGTACTTAGGTTAAGGCAGTTGTGATAATAATCAGAACTAAAATTTCTTCATTAAGCATAAACTAAAATTATAATAGACCCCAAAATTCTATTTCCTTAACATATTAGGAATGTATATTATTATTTGAACATGGAAGCAAAGTGAACTGAAATAAGAAAGTAAGTTGACTTTTCTAACAATGAAACTATATTTAAAAATGGATAAATACTAACTACTAAAGAAACAGTCCAAAAAGTATTTGTAAATGTGTGACAGATTTACGGACTCTTAGTTTGATCTAAAATGAATAAGATAGAATCTTAGGAAGACAATAAAGGAATGAAATGAACATGAGATGAATTTGTCTACTTAAACATCTGTGGGAAAGGAGATTGTCTAAGTCAGCCATGGCTGCTGTATCAAAAATACTACAGACTGGTTGGCTTAACAGAAATGAAATCCTCATCATTCTGAAGGGTGGGAAATCCTATATCAAGGAGCCCACTAATTATATTTCTGGTGAGGGCCCTCTTCCTGATTTTCAGGGGACCCCTTCTTTCTATAACCTGGCTTGGGAAAAGGTGCAAATTTTGAACACTTCGTCTTCTTATAATAACACTATAGTTCCATTAGTGAACACACCACCCTTATGCCATCCATAATTATTTCTCAAAGATTCACCTCCAAATGCTGTCAGATTAGGGATGTAGGCTTCAATTTATGAATTTTGGGGAACACAAATGCTTATTCAGTCTATAGCAGAGTTAATTTTTAGAAAGTCTAGAAAAGACATTCATTATACATGAAAAATGATATATTGGATGTAAGATAAGCTACTTGAAAAGCAATTTTATGGCTTTTCCACAGACTGGATCAGGGTTTATTGTCCTTAGCACTGTTGGTATTTGGGGCCGGATAATTCTTTGCTGGGGGTTGGGGGGGGGACTATCCTTTGCATTATAGAACATATTAGTAACATTCCTGGCTTCTACCTGCCAGAAGCCAGTAGCTTCCCCAACAAACTTCCATTTCCAAAACATTTCTAGAAATTTTCAAATATTTACTTGGTGACATGTGAAATGGAGATCCAGGACTGAAATCTAATAGTCTGTTCTAAAATATAAGCTTAGCTTGTAAAATTAATAAATTCAGGGCTTGGTCTAGTAATATGCATTTTTGAGTCATCTCATATCATTTATATAGGAAGTCAGTGGAGTATACTCTAAAATATTAATAGGTCATAGATTTTTGTTTTCACTCCTGAAAGGTAGATCAGAATAAATTACAAATTAAAGTGGGGAATGTAGAGCCCATCTGTCTAATAGAACTTCCTGTAATACTGGAAATGTTCAATATCTATACTCTCCAACAGACCTACTAGCAATCATTAAGAAACTGAAATTTGGTAGTGCTACTGAGAAACTGAGGTTTTTAATTTTATTTAATTTTAAATAATTTAAGTAGTCATTAGTGGCTAATGGCTACTGTATTGAATAGCATATATCTAGAACAGTAGAGATCTAAATAATTTATGAAGTGACTTGGGTTTAACTTAAATCGTTTTTATTATTTTGATTTACACATGTTCTTTTCTTTTTTAAATAAAAAAATAGGTGTCCAGCAAAGAAGGGTCCTGTGACTTTTTTCTGGTCATGAGTTTTTGTGCTGGCCCCCACTTCCCTGATGCTAGGGTACATTGCTGTCTTCATCTTTTTACAGAATACTCAAATTAGTTCCACTTTTCTCTTGCCTGTATTTCAGTGCTTTCAATACAAGAAAAATTATATTTCCCTACTTTCATAATTTCAACTAGATTCCATTTCAATTTTAAATGAAATTTTATTTGCAGTAATAATATGTTGAAATTTAAATATATTAATAGCAAATGTGTATTAGAAAAGTAGAACACTTAGAAAATTTAGAATAGTGCAATAAATCACCAATAATCATACTGTTTAAAGAGAAACTAATTTTAATTTCTTTAATAGTTCATCAGTTCGTTTAAGTTTTGAAAACCCTTCACTATAGAACATTTTGTGCCTGACAATGAAAGCTTTTTTCCTTTTTTAACTTTGTAACATGATTTTTTTTATTTAAAAATACCTTTTGTTGAATTTTTGTAATTTATGTTTTCCAAAAAAGTAATTGATTTTTAATTTTTGGAATGTTAAAAATATATCCTCATCTTAGGCTATCACACTTTTCTTCTTGGTTTGTTAGTGTTGAATGTTTGCATTCTTTCTGTTTATTTCTCTTGATTCTTTTTTTGCCCCATTTCTGTTGACATATTCAGAGTAGTTCTTGCATTTACAGAAGAATTTAAAAATTTAAATTTAAAATATATTCCTAAAAAAGGAATTATTGGGTGAATTGTTTGGGATATTTTTTACTGCTTTTGACCTCTACCACCAACTTGCTTTCGAGAAAGCTCATAAAGCTCATGTGCAGAATTTATCTTTCTCAGTTTCATTAACTCAGGTCATGTATACATATACATTTATAATCACTCTATTTGTGCACACAGCAAATATTCCTGCAAGGTTTATCTCCTGGAAATACAATTGCTTGCTGTTCTGCAGAGTATGCATATTTAGAATTTTGATAAATCTACTTAAAATTATTCTCACAGGCTTTTCTTTTTACAGCCAATGAAATAAAATATTTCTTCCCTCCTTTTTTGAACACTGATCTATATTTGGACATATTTCCATGACAAAGAATATTTTTCTACTCAGAAAATTTTAATAGATGAATAGTTTTCTATATATTCCATACAATATTTTTATTACTCTTGTATTATTGAGCATTTAGGTTGCTACAATTTTATTATTATTCTATGATATTTACAACTGTAAATAAACCTTTGTCCATTTTTAAGTAATTTTCTGAGGATATGGTCCTAGAAGTGGAATTGCTAAATCAAAATTCATTTTCTTTTTTCAACCTCTTGATAACAAATTGCCAAAATATCAGCTAGAATATTTTTGCCATATTGTATTTCTACCAACACATCTTGTTCTGTTTTTATGCTCCTTTCATCAGGTAATATTCTTCAACAGTGGAAACTTTATATTTTGTAATGTATAATCTGAAGCACTACAAATTCCCACTGGTATCAGGGAAGAGATGAAGTTGTGTGGATTCAGCTTGTGGATTCAGTAGGAACTCTTAAATCACATAGAAATATTTTACTCTTAGTCATAATTGTCAGGGAATGGATATTCTGATGAATGCAGGATAATAGAAACCTCTAGACTTAGATTTCATTACCTGCCATTATATCCCTGCCCCTTCTACGTATACATTTAGAGAACAATTCTTTGGTATTATTTTCATATACATACATCTGAAGTAAAAATATGTAGCATTTGAAATAACTCTGAAAGATATTTATAAAACAGTGCAATTACTGCTAATAAGGTATACTACAGGTATTTCTCTTGGCATTAGGATCTAGATAAAAGTTCATTTTTCCAACAATTAAATAATACCTCCTTATTTCTCTCTCTTTTTTGGGTAATGTTTGATTCTTACTGAGTTTAATCTTTCTTCAGTCATTTTCAGAAGATGGAGAGGAATGGTCAAATGATAAATGAATCTATAAAAATTATGTCCTTAATTTGTAACATTAGTGACTTGGGGTCTGGACGGAGTATCAGCCCAAGTAATATGGCTCCAAACTAAATACTGGGTGAATCTAATTCCTGGTAGCAGACCAAGGCTTGCAAGAGAAGCAACATCTGTCCCGTGAAATGGACCCTAATAACATTTTTACAATCACCATTGTCAGCCCAGACTAGTTTAGTTGAACTTGAGAAGACATAGCCAATGTCTCCCAATAATTGTTAAATGCTGGCCTTTTCCAATCTACCTCCTACTAACCTAAACCATTAAACTCAGAAGTCAGCAGTGTTGTATGAATGCTCTAGAAGCATTATGTTTTGAGTAGGAGACAGTTTTAATGAGCAGATGTAAAAATGCTTTTACTGGAATCAATAAGGGAAGGAGAAAGGACTTTTAAAAATATATAAGTAATTGAGTTTGTAGAGATAACATGAGAAAAGATGTGTGACTAGAACAGAAGTTTATAGACTGGAACATGCTTCAAACTAGAAGAAACTGGGAAAAAATGCCAAGGTCATCTTGAACTTATTGGAAATAATAAGGAAAACAGTGATAATTTTCTTATTTATTTCTTATTTCTTGATTGACATGTACAGAAAGGACCATTCTTGAATACCTGCCAAAATTTCTGGAGTCCCACAGGCGAGGAGAAAAGATTTATTTTGGTTCATATTTTCAAAGGTTTCAGTCCATTGTTGTTGGCTCTGTTGCTTTTGGGCCTGTGGGATCTCAATGTTCGCTTTCAAGCTCAGACCTAATATCTTCTGCTAAGCTCCATCTCCTAAAGGTTCCACCAACTCCCAATAGAACCACAGGTTGGCAACGAAGCCTTTAATACCTGAGCCTTTGGGGGATGCTTCATATCCAAACTATAACATAGTCTCTAGTAGATAAAATTAATTTGTAATACTGTGAATAGGAATAATTTTCATTGCAATTAACTGAAATCATTTGCATCTCTGTGTTTTCTATAACCAACTTCTACCCTGTTTCAGTTGCAAAATAGCCTGGACAATAGAAAGTCAGGTACAAGTGTGCATCTTCATAGTTCAGACCATACCCAGAGCGCCCTCTAGACAAAGCTCACACCCACTGAAGGGACTCCCAGTAATCTCTTTTGCCTATTTTATAACATTGGACAGTTTTTCACAGTAGTAACTAATTCTTCACTGGGAGTTTGTATTTAACCAATGTGCTTTGTTGCTTTGTTTCTACATCTACCATGTCTGGGCTTGGTATCAGGGAAGAGATGGAACTGTGTGGATTCAGCTTGCCAGGTGAAAGGCCTAGCGTGATAATACCAGAGGCAGGAATTTAAGACTTTGATAGAGTGCTTGGGAAAAAGTCTTACAGTTAAACAAATTTTTTTAAAAGTCTATATATATATATTTTTAAAGTGTATGATTTTGACCTCCAAACAGTGCCCCACTTCTCATTCCCTAGATCCTCAGATACTGATCTAAGTGTATAGTCCCCTAATAGTTACCGTGTATGTGAGATGACTGTAGTTCTATGTGTGCAGTCTGTGGTCTTAAACAATCTCTCTGTGAGACAGTAGTTCCTTTAAGAGATGTAGGCTTTTTTAGCACCATTTCTTAAGATGGGCACAAAAACTTGGCATATGAGTAATAGTGGGAATACTTGTCTAAATGCACAAAAATGAACAACCCTACCAATCTATTGGATACTTCATTCTTTTAGTAAAAGATATCAAGTCCTTCCAGAAAGTAAATAGCTCCTGGGAGGCAGGATCATTTATGCATTAATTAGTCCTTAAAATCAGTGCTTTGAACTGTCTGTGGTAGATAAATATGTATTTATAATTTCCAGTGTCATGGACCAATATAATAAAAATGGATTTCTACAAAAAACAAAATAAAAAAAACACAAAGGTAGAAATACAAGTTCTGATTTTTAATGATCAGATCAATATATATCCATTACATTTTGGTAAATATAATCAGAACAAATACAAAAGGAAAATAATTACTGAAAATTTATTTTATTGGATGTGTTCATGGAGAATGAATAGAAGCACTAGTCACTTTTTAAATAGCACAATCATAAGTTAGCTGAAAGTTGAATGGAACAGTGATTCCCACATATTAAACACCTACATGCATACCTTGAATGAACACAATACATATCTATATTATAAGCTTTAATGAGACAAATGAATTTGCTTTTTGTTTGTTTCTTTATCTAATCCAGGATAGATTAGTAATCCTGTTTCACACAGGGGATAAAGGACTGTCCATATTGTTTTATGTTTTGTTCTACTAACACGAAAGTGGAAAACCCAGTCTCATAGAGGTATTATTGTAAGAATGGAATGGAGTCTTTAAAGAGATTTCAGCAAACTTGAGATATTCATCGTTGACTAATTTTTATTGTGATAAAATTTTAAAATTTCATAAAAATTGCAAAAATAACCCCCAAATTTCTGTATGTCCTTTTTGCTCTATTAGAAACACTTAACACTTAAATTCTGAATAATCTGGAACAATGACAGAAATCAGGAAAAAACTTTAACACTATTATCGATTCCACAGCTCATATATAAATTATGATAGTTTTCTTTTTGATTATTCAAAGTGTAGATTGTGTTTATGCACGTGTGTATGTACATTTGTGTGTGTTCTATACCTTCCATCACAAGAGCATACACTGAATTGTCATATCTCTTTAGTCTCCTTTAATTCAGAGTAGCTCCTCAGATTTTCTTCATCTTTCTTGACTTTAACATTTTTTTTTAACAATAAGGCAAGTTATCCCACCATTTGATTACTACTGTTGTCACATGCAGGGGACTATCTTTTTTATGACAAAAAATACAGTGAAGCTCATTTCCCCATGTGTAGAGTTAAAATTAATAATAAAAAGTAGTAATATAAATAGTTGCCTAGTTTAGGTAGTAATTTTTACCTTTCAAATAAAAATAAGCCTAATTCAAAAGTAAACAACAAATAACATTGAAGATTTAATTTTTTAAAGTACAACAAAATGCTAGAAGAAGAAATAGACAATTATAAAAATGTCATTTATATTAATTGCTATTGTTTAGGTGGAAAAGGTCTTTCTAAGCATAATTCCAAATTTAGAAATCATAACAAAATAAATATAGGTATATAATACATACATATTAAATTTGATCTATACTAACAATAGCATTCCTGCAGAGAGGAAAAGCACCATAAGTAAATCAAAAAGGCAAAAATTGAAAAGTGTATTTAACTTGTACTATAAATTAAGGTTTCATCTCTCTAATAGGTAAAGGACTCTTAGAAATCAAACAGAAGGGGCTGGAGTTATGGCTCAGTGGTACAGCACTCACCTAGCATGGGTGAGGCACTGGGTTTGGTCCTCAGAACCACATAAAGATAAATAAAGATATTGTGGCCATCAACAACCAAAATATATTAAAAAAAAGAAATCAATCAGAAAAAGTTCAGCCCCAAGCCACATAAAACAACAGGGAAGCAATGAGGGTGGTCCCAAGAAAATAAATGCATGTGCTTCTTCAAGACTCCACATGCTTATATCACCTGTAATGAGGAAAATACAAGTTAAATGCACCTAGACCCCATTTTTCACCTAATTACTAGACAAAATTTTGAAAGTTGGCTGCAAACTGTTGGCTAGGCCATGAGAAGCAAATTCTTTCATGCGCTGTTGTTGAGAATGTAAGATAGAATGAATAGATGCTAGAAACCATCATGATGTTATAGATGTCATTTATCAGAGTACAAATGCATCAATATTTTGGCCCAATACTGATAGAATCTTTTCTTATTGATATTAATCAAAATTACAAATGCATTAGTATTTTGAGCCAATACTGATGGACTTTTTCCTATAGGTATGACTTTGAATGCATGAAATACTATACAGTCAAAATATTCATTGTAACATTGTTTATAATAGCAAAACGTGGAAAACAAACCAAATATCTTCCAATGAAAGCTTATTTAAATAAAAAATGGTACATTGCAAAATGGGATTCTATGCAGGTTTACAAAAGAATAATGGAGTTCTCTGTGTACAAATGTGCACTGATCCCTAGTTTGGAAAAAAGCAAAGTATAGATCAACGTATGCAGTAGGCTACTCTTTATAAAAGTGATGAATACTGGAAGGATACAGAAAATAAAACAAAGGGGCTGTCTATAAAGTGTGAATGTGAAGGAACAGGAAGTAGTAATATTTCTAATTTTATTTGATTTTTGAAATGTGATGTTTTATTTGAAAGATCTGCTTATTTATAGTTCTGTGACAAAAGGTGGCTTTGTACTGCTGAGATTACATGCCACAGAGCTTTCTATTTGCTTTTCTATTTTAGATGCAAATGGACATTTTATAATACATATTATCATCTGTCTTTGATTTAATATAGCCATACTCTGTATTCTATCTATCTTTTACTAAAAAAGTAAACAATTGATTCAGGAAATGAAAGCTACCAACAATTAAAGTAGACCCTATCTTTACTATGAGCTATTTAATTTTTATCAATATTTGGGTCTTTTATTATCTTAACTCTTTTTTTAAGTGTTTGAGTGAATTTTTGTCTCTAAGATTAGCAAAAAATATATACATACTGAAAAATATCTTTTTTATGAATAATTGGAAAGTGGACTGTTGAGAGAAGTACTGGTTTGTGTCTAAAGACTGCCTCTCATCTCTGTGCTGCATCTAGCATTGGAAGTCCAGGTTATAGTGGCATCCTCGATAAGAGAAGCTCATGATATAAACAAGGTTTGGCTAATCATGAGTATGAAGGAAAAGATCTGCATAACCAGCTAGAAGCATAAAATGAGGGGAAATATTCACATCATCAGTAAAATACATAAGAATAAGCTGGATCATACATTTCAGAAACCTATACAAGAAAAACTTCAAAATATAAAACATTACTGTGATTATTTTCCAGGAAAGAAAAGTAGATAATTAAAAATTGTAATTCCTTCCAAATGGACTAAAAACTTTTGTGTAAACCTCATCAAAATTCTAAGGGTATTCTTCTGGAAATTGCTAAAAGAATCAAGTTTCATCTGGAAGAATAAGAATTAAAAATATACTGCAAAAAATAAAAACATTAAAAAATCAAGATGAATTTATAAGTAGGTGCAAAGATGAACAGATAGGAATAAAGCAAAGATGGTAACATGTAGATTGAGAATCCATATGATGCCTGTAGGGTGGTTAGTGTTCATATATTTCAGTTGCTTTTGATGTTTGAAAATTCCCACAATAAAATAGGGCAAAAAATCTGCCATAGTTCCTATTTTTACTACATTGATTTCAAATGCCTCTGCCTGGCTTTTATAGTGGGATCATATCATGATGTATCTGTCCAACCTTATTTTCCACTGTTCCCTACTAATTCCTCGGCTGTAACCAAGCTAATTTCTTCACTATCCCTCACTCCTGCTATGTTCATTTTCCCTTTTGCTCCTTTCTTCTTGTCCCCTTCCAACCTTGTCAGGCTTCTATCCAGCTCCTGCTGAGCACAGCCCTCTGTCTGGCCCATACTGACCCACCACTGCACTTAGGATTTAACAGAAAATTTATTCTGCCTCAAGGGAGAACTTCTTATGTTTTGGCCTCTAATCCAATCTTATGTAATTGTGAACCCATTCTCACACTTCCTGTGTTACTCAGCATCTAGCATAGTGCTCAGTAGGAGACAATGAATGATTTGTGGTTGGCTGATGGATTATTAATATACATAGTTATGAGTTCAATCATTGAATGAATCAATGAGATTTCCTTCCCCTGCAAAAGCTGTGGTGTCTGCCATGGTTATGGTGTCTGGTCCATGGGAGATTTTCCCATGGATAGAAAACAACAACAACAACAACAACAAAACCCCTTTTTTTTCTTTCACTCTCTGCTCTTTCTCTATTTGAATATTTGTTTTTCTACATATTTTGTCTACTGAATAGACCAGCATTCCAGTTATTATATACCAAGAAAGCTATATATTCACAAAGAACTTTGTCAATTTCAAAGTTAGGAACAGTTCTTCCACCTGTATCTAAAAGGTGTGCTTTCCTGTGGCCACTGTGAAATGAAGGGTAGATTGTGTATTAGTTTCCTCTTGCTGATATAACAAATTATCACAATTTAGTGACTTCAACAGCACAAATTTATATACTTACAGTTCTGGAGACTGTACATCTAAATATGTCTTTCAGGCTAAAAATCAAGGTGTTGGAAGAACTCCTTTTATTCTCTAGTCCTGAATAGATGGATGCCCACTGGTTATATTCTGGAACATCAGGGAGCCAATTGTGGCTAGACAGAGCCAGAAGCAACATGGGAGACTTTAGAGAGATAGGAACTAGGGCAGAGTATCTAGGAATTTCTTGGGTTTTTACTATGTATGATGGAGAGTTATTGGAGGCCTTTGAGCAGAAGACTGTTTTTAAAGGATCCCTCTGGCTGTTGTACTTTGAGTAGACTTTTTGGGTAAGGAAGCCAGGAGACCAAGAAAGGGCTACTGCTGTCATCCAGGTGAGAAATGATGGCTGTTTGGTTTGGGGTGAGGGCATATTTTGAAGATGGAGTCAATAGGATTTATCGATGGAAGAATTAGAGAGAGAGAGAGAGAGAGAGAGAGAGAGAGAGAGAGAGAGAGAGAAAGATAAGGAGAAAGAGAGAGAAAGAGAAGAGAGGAAAGGAGAGGAGAGAGGAGACGGGAGAGAGGGAGAAATTCAGAGAAAAACAAAACAATAGAATTTTCCCTTTAAACTTCTGGAGCATAGAGAATAGAATGACTTACACCAAACTATTGGTAAGAAGTAGAAATGTCTCTATGTGGCTGTAAAATGGACCTTCCCATTTTCACTATATATATATATATATATATATATATATATATATATATATAGCCATCCAACCAGGAACTGAAACCTCTGAATCCATGAGCCGAAATATATCTAGCCTCCTTTATTTTTCTCAGGTATTTTGACCACAGTGATGAAAAGCTGACTGACACAGCTGTATTGTTTGATGAACTCGGGATAGACTTCTTTTGCATTGGTGTGGAGGTACACACAGTTGGACCCATGTGGCTCTACAGATTCCTTTCTCCAGGATGCCAGACTTTTCCTTATGTGCAGAGGCTTTTTTGGTTGTGATATAGTTTTTGAAACTTTACATATATGTAAAAATAAGGCGATTTCTCATTTAAAATTAAGATTTAATTCAAAGTCCATAAGTCCGTAAGTCCATAAGCACATGCTTACAAAAATGCTTTAGAGTTGTTTAGAACTAAATGCAACAGTTTTAGAAAGTGCTGGATAAGCTCTGATGTATCCCACCAATGTCAGGCATTATTATTGTTATTATTATTATTATCATTATTAATTTATTTAGGTTTGAAGAAGTTTGAGGTGTTCCAAGACAAGTAGATTTTCCAGATATGTATAATGAGCCCATGTAAACACTTTTTAAAAAATCAACAATTCAAATTAAAAATTTCCTATTTTTTAGTCTAAACTTCCATTGAATGTTCTTTAATCTTTTGTTCCTTCTTCTTCCTCATTCTGGATTGTGATAGTCTCTGTTGTCCTAAACCCAAGCCAGAGACAAGAGTCCTTCCTTTTCTTCATGTCCAGGTCTGCATCTTGTTGGTTTCCCCTTCTGTTTGATGCTTTGGTGCTTAGGTGGGAGCAATATCTTTGCTCTATTTTTACAGATCCCAAATTCCTTATTCAAAACACTAGGGGCCCAAAGTATATGTAAATTCAGATTGCTCTGATTTTAGAAAGTAAATCTGAACCCTAAACCATGTGTTCTATAACACCCTGCACAGGATAGAGCACAGCTCCAAGGAACCATATAATTCAAAATAGTTCAGCAGTGAAATATAGGAATGATTCCACTAATGGGATAACCGAAAATTAGAGTTTCAGATCAGGGTAGGTTTTGTCACAAATTACTTTAAGGCAGGTCAGGTGCTGCTACTAAATCAATTACTATAATTTTTTTTCCAGAGCTTTTTGGCTTTGGGATTGAGGATAAATAATTTTGGAATTGAAGTTAAAAGATTGTGGGCTTGTAATATAATGGTATCCATAGGGCTTCATACAACAGTTCTAGCCACAATTTATTTGTTATCTCACCAAACAATTTCAGCATCTTGTGCTTCTCCACTGTTACCATTACTTAAATAAAGGCTGTCATCTTCACCTTCAATATCTTTATCTTCTGCACTTTATTAGAGTTCTCTAAAAGAACACAACCAAGATACATACACACATATGATATATGATCATATATATATATGATTATAAAGAGGGAAGTTATTAGATTGGTTTATACAACCAGAAGCTGGGTAGTCCATAATGGCCATCTGCAGCCTGGAGTGCTGGAGGAACAAATAGCTCCTCAGTTCAAGAAGCTGGAAACCTCAGAATGCCAGAGTCCGGCTGCAGCAAAATAACGGGGGGGGGGGGGGGACAGAGCAACTTGTGTAGATTGATACAGCAGGAGTGGGAGCCATTTATTGCAGGACAGGAGCAGTATTTATACATTACACACAGCTTATCTAATTAGCATAAACTAGATACATCAGTCAACCAATAAGGAATCTCCACACTTAATGGCTTGCTTTTGTTACTTCTCAAACCACTCCCTCTGGCATTTTGCCAGGCACCATCCAGACTTGTTTACGAACTCTAACATTCCCCTGGCAAAATGCCAGGTGTTATTTTGACTTGTTTACAGACTCTAACATCAGAACAAGAGGGATAAATGATTTGTAGCTCTGGTTTGGGACCAAAGGCCTGAAAACTCCCTGGAGAGTCACTGGGCAGAGTCTGCTTTGGAAGAGTGAAGGAGCAAGAGTACAATGTTCTCAGCCCAGCGCAGAAGCAATCAAGAACCCATCCAAGAAGAATCAAGCTTGCATCTGCTGCTGCCTCCTTGTTCTTCCAAATTTTGTTCTCTCCAAGCCTCCAACCTATTGGACTCTGCTGCCTACACTTAGGGTGGGTGTCTGCCAAAGTTTGCTGTCCCACATGCCAATTATTCCTAGAATCTCCCTCATTGAGATACCCAGAAGCCTTTAACCTTAAGCATGTCTTAATCCAATCAAATTGATCATCCATAACAAGCAGTATGATCCCAACTGGAGTCTGAGTGAGCAAAGGCACAAATCTG
Source organism: Marmota monax (assembly GCF_021218885.2). Lineage (NCBI taxonomy): Eukaryota > Metazoa > Chordata > Mammalia > Rodentia > Sciuridae > Marmota > Marmota monax. The sequence goes on along the minus strand of NW_026693082.1, from coordinate 20,024,357 downwards.
ATTACATGTAAATTTTTTTTTCATTAATGCTGTCAGTCATCCCCACTGCCCTCAAGAGAGCTTCTTAACATGAGCGTTTGTGGTTTGGAATTGCCTTCCATCTGGCCCTTCCCCGGACATTCCTACCTATCCTCTGCTATTTCCCTCTCTGTCCTTCAGGCTCCATGTCAGGTTTACAGTTCAACCTCAGTTTAATGTCCTCACTTTCTTAACCTGAGGACCTACTGGTATTGAAATGTTCTTTCCCTTATGTCAGCTTGGTGAATTCATCCTTGTTTACTGTGTAGCTCCAACTTCTCATCCATGGAAGCTTCTCAGACCTGCCAAAGTAGGGTTTGTCGTGTTATTGATGTGGCACATGAGCCCCCCCCCACCCCCACCCCCCGCACACACCCATGTCTGTGCAGCAGTGACCCCACAGATTTTATTTACCTGTTTTTATATCCGACAGGCTGTGGGCTTTCTAAGGGTAGGGCTAGGCTTTTGTCATCTCTCTGTAATTCCCAGTTATATTTTAAACATATATCGGTTGAAGGAATGAATAACTGGGGTGTATTCATACGTTTAGGTCAGTGTGTTCTGAAAAGGGGTCCAAGGATTAACTGTTACAGAAGTAACAGGATCTTATGAAACAAGCTTTAGATTCCTGGACCTGACCCTAGGTACCCCCCAAATAGAATATCTGGGAAGGTCCTCTGGAATCTGCATTTTAAACCATTTTTTTCCAGGTTTTCTGAGATTGAGAACCATGGTGCTAGGGCCCTTGGAGGCATGTGGGATTTATTGTCCAAAATGAAACTGTTAGACCTCAAGTTATTTTCTTCCTCTAACTTACTGTGGTTTGCCCCGACCTCCCCCTTGACAAGAACAGTCGCTTACCTCAGCTGGTCTTTATTTCCTCTTTCCACCGTCTTCCCCAGTCTTCTGTTTCCAATCTAACCAGATGGCAGTAATTGATGGCCCTTCATTCCCGGATAGTTCCCTCCAGGAACGTGGAACTTCAGGTTTATAAGTTGGAAGTAGCAGTATTTCTCTATAAACTCCACCTTAGGGCAAGAAGTGTTCTATGGGATTAAGGGCAGACCTCAAACATTGCCTTGGCTGCTCAGAAGCTCTTTGGACTCTGTTTTTGTTGCTCTGTTCTGGGGGGCTGTGTTAGAGTCTGTAAACAAGTCAAAATAACACCTGGCATTTAGCCAGGGGAATGTTAGAGTTCATAAACAAGTCTGGATGGTGCCTGGCTAAATGCCAGAGGGAGTAATTTGAGAAGTAACAAAAGTGAGCCATTAAGTGTGGAGATTGCTTATTGGTTGACTGATGTATCTAGTTTATGCTAATTAGATAAGCTGTGTGGAATGTATAAATACTGCTCCTGTCCTGCAATAAACGGCTCCTACTCCTGCTGTATCAAGTACACAAGTTATTCGTCACCCCCCGGCTAGTTTGCTGCAGCCAGACAGACTGCGGCAGATGGTGGCCCGTTACGGGGAGCCCCGGGACACTTGGGGGTAAGTGACGAAAAAAAAAAAAAGCTGCCCGTCCATAGATAGGACGGGAGCAAATCTGCTCGTCCCTAGGCAGATAGGGCGAGAGGAAAAATGGCCATTTCGAGAAAATGGAGAAGATTGATACAGTATGTTTGTGTCTTGTTTTGTCTCAGTGTATTGTATTGTCTTTGTGACGAAAATATGGAAGGGGTGAGAAGTAAATTACTAAGGGAAGAAGGCACCCCAGTGGAACCAAGAATAGTTAGGGCATGTGTTGATAAGAGCCCAGGAACTCTAGTCAGAAAGAAAAAGAAAGTTCAGAAGAAGAAGGATTATCAGGAAAAAAGTTGCAGCAAAAGGCTATTACTAAATACTTTTCGTTACCGGAGGGTGCGTGAAGCGGAGAGGCGGCTGCCGAGTGTGCAAGCCGGTCACAGCGCAGCAAGGATTTTCCAAGAGGCGGCGGCGACTGGCCCTTCCCCGCCTCCTGGCCGGGGAGCTGGCTCTTCCACTGCCGCGAGCCCAAATCTAGACCTGACCTGGAGGCACAGTCTCGCAGGCTCTTGCTCCCTGTGCCCAGTAGCAGTTTGAGACCGGGACTCTCCCCAGGGCCATCTGGGGCTACCCGGGACGCTACAGCCTCAGAAGACACTACTGGTGTCCCTGATGTTTGGTCATTTTCAATGCCAATAACTAAGCTACAATGGTTCTCCCACACCTGGAAGCTAATGAGTAATGAGCACCATTAAGGCTTATTTACATGTAAAAAACCTTGAGATAATGTACTAAATTGTTCAGAAGGTTGTTTTCTTAGTGGAATGCTACAGGATTTTCTTTAGCATCTTTGCAAGAGTTCCTGCCTTCGTCCCAGTGCCGGTGAGGACGAGGATGGAAAAATTTCCAGTGTTGCTGAAAACCGGATGAAACTTCGGCTGAAAAACGGACGAGACTTCGGATCTGTTGCTGTTTCTGCTGCTACAGCTTAGGCTAGCTGCCTGAAGAACTTACCTGGACTGTGATTTAAGCTAGCTGCCTGCAGAACTTACCTGGACTGTGATTTACCGGGACTGTGAGTTAATCTGTTGAGACACTGCTTTACCTGGACTGAGACAACAAACTGTAATCTATAACAAATTGCAATTCGGTATCTTTGCTAACAGTGTCATTGCTGGTATAATTTTTCCAAGGGCTTCTTGCATGGAGCCATCAATTGGCTTGGTATTGTGACATTTTGTATCCTCCCCTTCTGCTTGTAGCAGATTATTTATGGTGTTTGTGTAAAAACCACTATGGTTGTTATTTAAATTAAACAAAAGGGGGAAATGTTAGAGTCTGTAAACAAGTCAAAATAACACCTGGCATTTAGCCAGGGGAATGTTAGAGTTCGTAAACAAGTCTGGATGGTGCCTGGCAAAATGCCAGAGGGAGTAATTTGAGAAGTAACAAAAGTGAGCCATTAAGTGTAGAGATTCCTTATTGGTTGACTGATGTATCTAGTTTATGCTAATTAGATAAGCTCTGTGGAATGTATAAATACTGCTCCTGTCCTGCAATAAATGGCTCCCACTCCTGCTGTATCAACGTACACAAGTTATTCGTCACCCCCCTGGCTAGTTTGCTGCAGCTGGACTGCGGCAGGGCTGGGTGCTGGGCAGTTGATGCTCAGCCAATCAGCCAGTGCTGGACAATGACCTCTGTTCCGTGAGGGCTGGCGCTGCCCAGGACAGCCTAGCCAGGAAGGAATGAGGTCTCCTTCTGCACCAGCCCACAGGACTGATGGCCTGTGACATCATCAAGTTCAGATCTGGAAAGGAGACATGACTTCACTTCATCCTTCCTCCCTTATTACTATAAATGACATTTGAGAGAAGAGTCATCTATTTTTCTAAATTACAAAAAATCTGGGTCTGATTCCAACTTTGCCTAGAGGTTGATTGCCCTTACTTTACGAGGGCAAAGGTCATAGTGCCAAGCCTCCTGGGGCTTGTGTCTGTGGCCCCGTGGCAGGAGGCTGGGAGGCTCACCCCTCCAGATCAGGTTCAGGATTGGAGTTCATCGGCCAGCACATTTGATTTTCTGTTCTCTAGCATTCTCTGGCAGCTCCACAGAGGTCTTAACTACTCCCAGGTTCCTGTATGGAACAGGGTGCAGATCTTTCTCACTAGAAGTCGTCACTGGTACTCTTCCTAGTCTCAGGGAAGCATTGGGGTCAGGCTATTACATGTAACTTCACTTTAAAGCTCAATGCTCATCCTTGATGTTTGGGATATGGTATCACCCAAGGGGCCTGAAAGGTGCATTTCCCAGCTTCCTTGTGGGAAGGAGTCCTTAGACCTTTTAAAATTGGAGGAGGTGGGGAAAGATTTGTCCCCTTTAAGCTTATACCTTCAAAAGAACCCTAAACAATAATCTATTATTTTTTAAAACCTTTATTTTGTTTGTTTATTTATTTTTTATGTGTGCTGAGGATCAAAATCAGTGCCTCACACAGGGTAGATGAGCACTCTACCAGTGAGCCACAACCCCAGCCCCCAATAATCTATTATTTTTTTCTTTATTGCAGGACTTCTCAGAACTTTTATGATACAAATGTATATTGTGAATCGTCCAAAAAATGATGAAATGTATTGTTTTTCAAATTTTTCTCTGGCTTTGTTAGGTATAATTGACAAAAGTGATTTATATTCAAAGTGTTCCATGTGATGATCTAGTTTACTTATGCAGGTGTAGTGATTATTGCAGTCAAATTACTTAGCACAATGGTGATCATAACAAAATTACCATTTGTGTGTATAGGTATGGGTGTATGTGGTAAGAACAAATTTCAAATGAAGGGTACAATATCACTAACTATAGTAACCATGTAGTGCAATAGATCCTCAGACTTAATCATTTCATAACGGAAGGTTTTACTCTTTGGCCAATATGTCCCCATTAACCGCACTCCCCAGTCCCTGGCAACCAACAATATACCTCAGATTTTATGAGTTTGATTGCTTTCAATTCCACATATAAGTGACATCATGCAGTATTTGTCTTTGATTTTTTTCCTCCTTGGCAACTCCCCTCGTAGATACACCAAGGGAAAATCAAGAGGGGATGGATTTGTTTGAGAGGCTTGCCAGACCCCACTTTGCCTCAGGCTGATTAGCTGCACGGGGGTGGGGCCCTTTGCCCTTATCTTCCCATGTCTGTGGAATATAGTCAGGAGGCCACCTAAAAAGAGTTACTAAGTGGCCCAGTTATATCTTTGTTTTTAGCCATTGTACATTATGTCTATTAGGAGCCAGATGTGGTTCAAGAAGTGCTTTGTGAACAATCAGATTCTTTTTTTTATTTGTTAGATATAAATGACAGTAGGGTGTATTTGATGTATTATACATACATAGAGTACAACCCATTCAAATTAGATTTCCATTCTTGTGGTTGTACATGATGGGGAGTTACACTGCTTGTATATTCATATATGAGCATAGGAAAGCTATGTCTGATTCATTCTACCATCTTTCCCATTCCCATTCTCCCTACCTACCCCCATTCTCCCTGTCCAATTCCATGAATCTCCACTCCCCCACACACTTATTGTGAATTAGCATCCGATATCAGAGAAAACATTTGGCCTTTGTTTTTTGGGGATTGGCTTATTTCACTTAGTATGATATTTCCAGTTGCATCCATTTACCAACAAATGCTATAATTTCATTCTTCTTTATGGCTGAATAATATTCCATTGTGTATATATACCACATTTTAAAAATCCATTCAGCCTAGGTTGGTACCATAGCTTGACTATTGTGAATTGAGCTGCTATAGACATTGAGGAGGCTGTGTCACTGTAGTATGCTGATTTTAAGTCTTTTGGGTATAAGCTGAGGAGTGGGATAGCTGGGTCAAATGGTGGTTCCATTCTAAGTTTTCTAAGGAATCTACTGCTTTCTAGAGTGGTTGCACCGATTAGCAGTCCTGTCAGCAATGTATGAGTGAACATTTTCCCCTACATCCTCACCAAAATTTATTGTTACTTGTATTCTTGGTAATTGTCACTCTGACTGGAGGGAAATGGAATCTCATTGTAGTGTAGTTTTAATTTGCATTTCTCTAATTGCTAGAGATGTTGAATATTTTTCATATATTTTTTGATCTTTTGTATTTCTTCTGAGAAGTGTCTGTTCAGTTCCTTTGCCCATTTATTGATTGGGTAATTTGTTTTTTTGGTGTTAAGTTTTTTGAGTTCTTTTATGTGCTGGATATTAATGCTCTATCTGAGGTGCAGGAGGTAAAGAGTTTCTCCCATTCTGTAGGCTCTCTTTTCACGTTCTTGATTGTTTCCTTTGTTGAGAAGCAGCTTTTTAGTTTGATACCATCTCATTTATTGATTCTTGATTTTACTTCTTCTGCTTTAGGAGTCTTATTGAGGAAGTCTGTTCCTGAGCTGATATGATGGAGATTTTGGCCTACTTTTTCTTCTAGTTGGTACCCGGTCTCTGGTCTAATGCCTAGGTTCTTGGTTCACTTTGAGTTGAGTTTTGTGCAGGGTGTGATATAGAGGTTTGATTTTAATCTACTACATATGGAAAAATCAGATTCTTACAACTCCACAAAATACAATTATCACCATTTAACAGATGAGTCTGACAGAGTCAAAGTAATTTCCTCAGTCAGTAAGTTGTAGAGGTAGAATTCAAAGTACTGTCCATGTAACTTCTAAGCCCATAACCTTTCTAAATCTTTTAGCATTAGATTTCAAACTCAGACTCTACATAATGTCATTCCTGTGAACTTTGAATCATTGTGATATTCTCTAAAAATGAATCACTTGAGCTCTATTCTATAATTCTTTTCTTGTAAACCCAAAGAATAGGGAATAACTCAAACGTTTTTTGTTGCATTGCAGGAGAAATATTTTATTTCCTTAGTTTTATTAAGGTCCAATTCTCTCACTTATTTTTAGAGTTTTGGTCTGTAGAGAATTAAATCTATTCTCTCTGCTCATGGGTATAATTTAGGCATTTTCCCTGGGGGCCGTAGGCACAGGAGTCATTGTAAGCCTTTCCTCTTGTACGAATGCGGTGGTAACATCAGTGGATATTGTCAACCCAATGACATAAATGTTTCTAATTCAGTTACCAAATGATTTTCTCTTCTACTGAGGTTTGGCAGATTTTTCCTCCCAAATTGTCCAATTTTATTTAGATTGTAATGTGGCTATTTTAATCACAGCACACTGTGATTGCTTGCTGAGGTCATCGAATCACAATTTTCAGGGCCAGCATCAGAGAAGCGTCATTGAGCCCAATTCATCTCCTATCCATTGTTTCCCAAGGGTTTCATATTCAAGCTTCTGTATTTATTTAGTGATGACTGTGTTGCAGATTGTCTCATAAAAGGAAATTGGCTGGCTGACTTCTGTTAATATTTCTTAAAGAGTCAACTACTGTGAACATTCTGTTTTGCAGACTAGTTTTTGGACAAGAAATTGGAAATACTTATATTAGAAGGAAAAACAAAATGGGAGGACTGGTAACTTGCTGTTACCAGAACAGTAAGTTAATGGATTCCTCCTTGTCCAAGGGGGTATCGGTTAGCATTTAGATTCAGTGATAGACACTTCTGTTCCCTTACATATTAAAACTCTCCTTCTGTAAAGGGGCCTTTTGGGAGAACACTCTATATAGCTCACCACTGGAAAGGGCATGGGCCAGAATCTGGTCTGCAGCCCAAAAGCAGGGCGTAGAACAAAACCTGTCATATGCACAGAACATGGACCAACCTCACCTGATCAGGCCTCTCTTAGAAGTCTGTACAGGGACTACTGGGAAGGTCATGTCATTTGTGGCAATAGTCAATGATGAAATCCCACCAGGTAGAGAGAAGTCATACGGTAGACCAGGAGTGAGCACATGTTATAGGTAAGAAGGTAGAAGGAAACGGATCAGTAGGAGGAAAATGAGTGAAAGAGGCCCAGAGAGGAACAGGGTGAGACAGGTTGATTGAAGTCTTTGTGGAAAATAGAGGAACTTGTACCTGCATCCCTCAGACAACTTTGAATTTGGTATAAAGTGAGTTGTGTCTCTCTGCATTTCTTTAAGGTCTATTTGACATTAATGATTTACTTGTTTCTATTTGTTTCCTGACAATAAACTCCATATTCTCTAAAGGAACTTGGAGATTTCCAGTCTCCATGATTAGCCTGTCTGATACTCATTTAAAATAGTACTTGATTTTCAGTCATAATTCATTATTTTATTGATGAGTATAGGAAGTAGAAAGAACATATCAGATATTTATTTTTTAACATAATTCTACTGGCATGAAGGACACAATGTAACGCATTTCCTCCTTCATTTAGGAAGAACTTAATGTAAGATACATTCTCTGGGCATGAAGAAGAGCCAAGAGAAGAGACAGCAACAAACATGCCATGATTCTGTCAAATCAAATCAAGAATTATCTTTATAGAGAGAATTAATCATGCTGACAATCAACTAGACTTAGGGATTGAAAATACTTATTCAGCAAAGTCTAATTTACCCTGCATAGTAAGTTAGAGACTTCAGGAGGAACCCAGCTCAGTCACTGCCTATGTATGAGCTTGGGCAAGTTCCTTAATCTCTAGTTTCCTCACATATAAAATGGAGATCATATGAAAGTATGCAGTATCAGTATTACAAGGACTACGTGAGATGATATATTAGAGTAACTAACACATTTAACATTCAATGAGGATTCAAATGAATAGTTGGGATAGTAGCAGTAGTACCTATGGTGGTAGTTGTAATTATTATTATTGTTGGATGCTATAATCCAGGGGTTGGTCTACTATGATGCATAGACTGAATCTGGGCCACAGCTTATTTTTGTAAAGAAGGTTTTTTCTTTTGGAACCCAGTCATGTTCTCTTATTTGCTTATTCTCCATGACTGCTTTCTTACTATAATAGCAGAGTCGAATGATTGTTGCAGACTAGATGGCCCCCAAACACTAAAACAAACGATTTGGCTCTTTATAGAAAATATTTTCTGAGTGATAGCATGGTGGAACTAGAAAACAGTAAAAGTTTAACAGTCACGTGGATCTGCATTTGTCCTGGTTTCCTCATTGGTTTTACTATTGTGAAGGCTCATAGTCATACTGCCAGTTCTTGGTGACGAGTCCTGCTTCCTCACATGTTGAAGTTTGAACATTAGAGAAGCACGCCAAGCGAGGGAAGCTTATAAAGCAGGGTTTATTTAAAAAGCTGGTAACATAGACTTCTCCCGGGAGGGAGAAGGGGCCATAGCTGGTGTCCTGGTATCCCCAGAAGCAAGGTGTTCTGCCCTTTTTGTATGTCCTAGGCTTCCTTTGTTCTCCTGCCCTCTTCCCCTTATCTTTCTCCTTCCTACTTACAGGCATTTGACAAGGTGGGGTGGCCAAAAGGTGGGAAATAGGTGACGGGGGAAAGGGGAAGGGCAGGATGGAGCAGCCAAGGATACATTAATTAACAACCTTGTAGCTTCCTATAGGGGGGGCAGGTTCTTGATTAGGGTGGAGGAAGGGCTCTGAAGGAATTAACATTTAAATCCTTCAGGGGACAGTCTACAACTTCCCAGGACTCACTCTAAATCGGTCTGACTTATCTAATGGGACTCAATTTACCTATCTATCCCGACTGTATGTCATTAAGGCAAATTTCTTGAAGCAGAATGTTACATAAATGCACCTATAGCTTCATTGTTTTATTTAAAATGCTTAATATAAATTGAAATAATATTTGCATCATGATAGCTTCTTTTTTTGTGTGTGGCACTGGGGATTTATTCAGGCAAGGCAAGCACTCTACCAACTGAGCTAAATCCCCAGCCCAAATTTCTTTCTTTTCTTTTCTTTTTGTGGTGCTGGGAATTGAACCCAGGGCCTTGTGCATGCAAGGCAAGCACTCTACCAACTGAGCTACATCCCCAGCCCCTCATGACAATGATTATAATTCTAGGTTCAACAACATTTATTCTTTTTGAGTAGTCCTAAAGAGTTTCTGGACTTGATCTGATCTATCTGACACTTGTTCTGATAAATAGGGATATTAAATAATCTAATTTGCATTTCCCCCCCTTTAAGACAAACTTCTAAATCCTCCATTCTTGTCCTTGTCCCAAGTGCAACTCTGTCAGGGTGTTGGCATGGCCTCAGGGTATCTGGTCACACATAGTCTGTCAGGTACCATCCTTGGATAGGTGTGCTCAGTTATCCACCTGCCAGTTAGGCTCATTTTTGACTAAGCTGGAGGGATGAACAAAATTAAAAATAAATTTGGTAAAGGGATTGCATAGCTTCCCGCATGATATCTTATGCAATTTTTTAAAAAGAGCAATTCCATCCCCAGAATGCCCACACTCAACCGTGTCTGACGCATGACACGCTCACAGTGGACCTTCACTAGCAGACCTGTGGAGGGAGTGATGAGTTTGCAGCACTGACTGTTCAACCCGATTTAGATGTATTTTGGATACTTGTCCTTCTTCCCTGTCTCATTCAATCTGCTTCCTGAGATCACCACATAATATTCTACACCAAAGACTTGGCTCTGCTCTTAGGGTCACCCTGACTAAGACAAGATGATCTGAATAATGGCATACGTTACTTTTCAATATCCGGAGTAGATGGAGGACAGGAAGTACAAGTCATGCTGTCCGCTAGAACACAGAATAATACCATTTTAGATCTCATAATCTTAATTATAAATAAAAACTTAAATAACCTTGGCTCACTTTCAATAAAAAAATCTAGCTTTTAAAAAGTTCTCTGAATCACAGAGTTCTAAATCTATACGGGATTTTCAATGTTAACCCCTCAAGGAATTTTTTATCTCAAATAGAGGGAGCAATTATTCTTCAGGAAGGTGGGGGGATATTTAAAAGAGCAACTCAATATCTTATGGTAGCTATGAAATTGCCAAGGAGAGGCCAACTGTGAGAAAGTTCTATGGTAGAAATCATTTATGTTTGATATCTGACTCTTGGTCTCATATCTTGGAAGCCCTTAGATCATTGATAATTTGACTTATCTGTGAAAGTTCAAGTTATCATTTATTTGAAATCCATCCAGAGAAGTGAGAGTTGTGAATTTCAGAACAGTTTTTGTATATGAAACTGTGTGTAGGTTCATCAAAGTCTTGATGGACCCTTCAGTATTTATATAAACCTAGACCTGGAATAGACTCCTACTGAGATCATTGTCTGTAAGTCTTCCATTATACACTTGAGGAGAGAGAAACTATGGCTTGTCCAGGGTCAAAGTACAGTAGCAGCTTGGACCTAGGTTTCCTGTCTCAGAGGCTCCAACTGGGTAGGAAGACTTCTGGTACTGTAATGTCTCTTGTAGACATACTGATGTCAAATATCAAAAGGGAAGTTAAGATTGGTGTTACACTATTAAGGGCCAGGGGAAGGAAACCATTTGCTTTTGCAAGCCACATGCAAAATAATTAGAAATTAACAAAGAAGTTTTGTCTTATTGCACTTACTGGTACAAATATCTATTGATCAGAAAACCTGAGAAAAAGCTTAGTAATATTATTACTGTTTCCAGTTGAGACAAATTTTCTTTTCAATACTGGGGAATTGAACCCAGGGTTTATTTGAATGCTAAACAAGTGCTCTACCACTGTGCTACATTCCCAGCCCATCTGAAATCTCAAAAATTACAAATGTTTCTTTTAATCATTATTGTTGATAAAGACTCAAAGTTTACATATAAAACAGTGTAAGTTAGGGAATATCTATCTGAAGGTAATTGTTTTTCTGATGGTCATTTGTCAGATCATAGGAAAACATTTCTTGTCCCTAGCTTTCTTTCTCACTTGTCTCTGTGGCACCTAAACTGTTTGCTTCTGGTTTCTGCTTTTAGGATTAAGACCACAGCAGATGGTTGAAGAGATGTCAATGATACATGTGGTTTGTCAGCTGTAATTACTTATTAGTACTCTAGCAGAGAGTAGAGGCCTGAGAAACAAGATATAGGATGGGCAGATGTTGATAGAAGCAATAAAAGAGTTCAATGAAGGGATCTCTGCATCATGGTGAGGGCAAAGTAGAAATAGAAAGTTTTCCAAAAATGTGAAGCATTTATAGGATAGAAGAAGTGACTGAATAATAATATTGTCTATTCCACAATTTTGTCTCAAATTCAGACTGATGGTTAATACTTGATGGAGGCTTTGGTGTTCTTTCCTTTTCAATAACAACCCATTTGTAATATTCACATACTCTTTTACAGGTTGTTAAACACTAGCAGCTCCATTCTAGAGATGATGTGATTGAGGTACAGGGATGTCAAGTGATGGCCTAAACTCAACCAATGAGTGGGGAAGCTAGGATAGCAACTTGCATAATTTAGTATGAAAAAGTGCTTTTCCCCTGTACCAAATGAGGTTGGGAAAAAAATTCATATGTTGGAGTCAGATGACACAGGCTTGAGCTTGCTAATTTTATTGTCAATCATGTGACTTTGGACATGTTACTAACTACTTCCAGTGTCAGTTTTTCTCATCTGTGAAAAAAAGGGAACAATCCTACCTCGTAGGATGGTTGTGAAGAGTCCGTTAAGTAAAGCAAATGAAGCAATTAGCTCATTGCCTGGTGTATGGTAGGTACTCAACATATGGAGTTATGTCCAACTGGAAAAAATATTTCACATGCTTTTCCTACACTTAAAGGTGAAATAGTTTAATTTTACCTTTTTTGGTCTAATGATACTATATTTCTTTAGTTTCATTTCCATGAGAGAGAGAAAGAATGTATGAATGTGTATGTGTGTGGTTATGTACTTGTGCAAGGCATACCTGTGTGGCCTTGGGGCACACCAGTGGTCCTCCATGTTGTTGGGCTGTGTGGAACCAGACTGTTGATCAAACAGAAGCATTTGTTTTCTGTAGATCATTAGAAACTGAAATGTCATAAAGCTATGGTCATAAAGCTAATCTAACCAGGTGGGTCCTCGTTCTTTGACATGACTGAGTTCCAGAAACACAGGTTATTTTATTCTGAAAAAAATCAGGAAGTGACTTGAAATTCCCGGCCAGATGACATGGAAGGTTTGGGGTAATTTCCTTTAGTAGACACTGCTACGGACACACACCACAAAATTGCATTCCTTTTTGAGTATACTTTATTTACAATTATTCATTCTTGAAATTGTTTGGAATCACCTTAATTAAAACCAGTACATAAAATAATCTTCACTGTATTTGTTACATATGGCACAGAATAATTTAACACTTTATAAATATGGTCCATTGATGCACAAATGAGAGAAGCACCCTTTCCTAAAAGCAGTATGGGAACAGTTCAATTTGTCTACAGTAGCACTTCAAAAAATGACCATGAGATGGCGCTGTGGCCAAGTAGATTACGTATTTATTAAATCAAGTTTTCTCTAACTACTGCATTTAATTCCTTCCTTTTGAGTGTAGAAGAATTTATCATTCAACTTAAAGAAAATAAAGGTTTGTTACTCTGTTTTAACAATAATGGCTATGAGAGAATCCTTTCATCACTGATCCATAAATTGTTTGAGGACTGTTTCATTGGGGTGAAGTATGTATAAAAAGCCATAGTAGTCAGGAAGTCCCCAGACTGAACAAAGGACCCAAAGTTACCATTTAATTGAAAACCAATAAACTATGTACATAGACTATTCTTTTCACCACCCTCATAGAATCGTGCTAAAGTCTTTCCTCAAAAGTAGAGCAACTTCCAGTTAATTTAAAGGGCTATGCTTCTATTATGCTTTAGCTTCCTCTGATAGCAATGGAAGGTCATAGGAATATTAGAACATGATTTTACATTTAAATCGACATGACACAAACATGCACACATGTGTACATACTGAGTTTTTTCGTTGATTTTCTTTTCCTCCATATAAATATATAAATATTGAATAAAGTGCATGGGAACATGTCTGTACATATATACAGTTATATATTTGTCTATGTACACTTAAATAGATATTTTTGCAGGAAAAACATACACATTTATACTATATATGCAGTCAGAAGATATCTGTCAGGCAGTATGTTCATTCTGATCAAGATTGAATACATGGGGAAATCTGTAATCTTTACTATATAATGAAATGAGCAGAGTTATAAACTAAGGCAAAATACATTAGAGCACAGACTATATTTTCATCAGTTGGTATCATATGATCATTAAGAAGGAGTCTGGTTCAAATGCAACCTTGGTACTAGTGGCATATTATAAATGCTAGCATTAAAATAGTGAACTATCTTTCAACATATCTGGAAGGACAGCTCTAGTGCATTTCCAAATTATATAACAATATTTTCTACATTAATTTTCAAATCTGTAATTTTTTTCCAAAGACTTAGGGCAAAAGCTACTTAATATTCAATAGAAATGCTTCATCAGTGTAATCATAAATCCAACATTTATTCCAATAATCATGTGCAGTTTAAGTTAAAGCATTACAGTATGAAGCTGGATTAACTATAATTAATCTTTTTTCTCTCTTTAAATCATTTCTACCAAATATTATATTTGTCTGATTTTTACTAGAGACTCTAGTGTCAGTAATAGTAAGATAATTGTGATTTTAGAGAGACAGGACAAAAATTCTGTTCAATACTTTGGTAGTCATAAATTAAGTCCAGATTGAGGTGTACCTTTCTATATTAATTACAGTGTTTGATCTCAGCTGATATACGCCCCCTTCTTTGTTTGCTTGACATTTATTGGTAACCAATCAGAAAAACTAACTGAGAAAACTGCCCTCACAGTTGTAACACACCTGTTCCTGAACCAGATAAAGAGGAAATAAATTGAACTAATTCTCAGAATGAGTTTGATATTTTTTTAACAAGGGCCATTTCAGTTTATTCATTTGTCTTAAGGGAAGGATTTTGTTTTAATGATTTTTATGTCCCTAGTATCTAGAAAATTGCCCCCACCCATGAGAATACACTCAATAGATGGTTGTAGAACCAAGCTGAGCAGTTTTAATAAATAGTGTAAATTGATTCATCTGAAAGCATCAATTTACCTGATAAGTGCCAACAGGAAAATCACCAGCTTTTCACATATTTGTCCTAAGACCCTACTACTGTTAACAACCAGAAACCTAAGTTTATTACTCAACCTTGACACCATTACATCGATATTCTGTTTGCTGCCCAAAGGTGCGCATGCATGGTGCAGTCATTTCACAGCGAGTTACCAGATACCTGTGCAGTACGGTTTTAAAGAAGCAAATTCTAGAATGTTTTTGGTAATGTGAAATTATCCTTTTGATAGCTTACCTATCAAATACTAATACAGAAGAACAAATACTAAACAAGACCACACTGGAAATTCAGAGTACAGTACAAGAAGTAGAACACTTAAAATCTTTTCACTTCTGAGAAGAATGAACTTGGAATGCAGCAAATACCAGCAATCTTGTGACTACTTCACAATGGCATCTATGAGAAAGCAGGAATGAAAAAATGTTGTCAAGTATTTCATTTAATTATCTTAGCAGTACAGACTTCACAACACTGTCGTTAGTGTCTTTTTGTTTTCCTTTCAAAATGTATGTCATGGTAAATTTTATATTTTTTCTTTATTGAAGAGGCCATTATAGTCAACAAAACTTCCACTATTTATAGCTATTTTTATTTACAGCAGTAGGTAAACCAACTGAATCCCATTAGTGGCAAGGTTTCCATTCAGTAATAGAAGTTAATCTTGATTTATTTAGGACCTCATTATAATTGTACAATAAAAGCTTATTTAAAGACATCATTTATAACATTAAAAGGATCATCAAGCTCACAGCTGAAATGCTGTCAGAACATGTTTCAAGTGCACATCTTGCGGCAAGGAACCCTGCTTTTCATTGACAGAATACAACTAAGGGCCCTATAGTTACTATCGGTTCCACTAGAGCGACCTATTTTTTTTTCCAGCCTCCCTTACTTTTTGTTTCTCCAGAGAGGTGAAAACTTGTTTGCTGTGCCCTCCACGGTTGCCATGGCAACCAGCCTATCACACGCAGCTAACCTTTTCGTTCACCGTGTCCACACTGTCTGTGCAAGCATCTTCCGGAGGGGGTCCTTGTCCTAGAGCAACCATGGAGCAGTCATTCTCTGTCGCCTTGGCATCTTTCTTGGGATCCTTCTTTTGTCCCATTTGGAGTTGACTAGACTTGTAAGCCAAGGCCGGAATAGTGTTCACTAAAATCAACTGCAACGGTTTTTTGTTTTCCTTGTACTGACACTGAATGTAGCGCGAAAACGCGGACCTGTAGGTCTTATTGAAGAGCGTGTAGACCAGCGGGTTGACGGCCGAGGAGAGGTAACCGATCCAGACGAACACGTTGAGCAGGGCTCCGATGACATCCTCGTTGCACGACTCCTTGCAGATGACAGCCATGATGTTCGTGATGAAGAAAGGGCACCACATCACCACGAACAGGAAGAAGACGATGCCCAGCACCTTGCACGCTTTCTGCTCGTTGCTGATGGACTGCATCGTCCTCCTGCCCGCGAAGGACCCTGGCTCCCGGTGGATGGATCGCTGGAAGAGCTTTTCCGAAGACAGGGAGCTCTGGGGGAGGAAGCTGAAAGAAGAGAGTTTGGACCGTGTACCCGGCTCGCTCACGCACAAAGTAGCTTCTTTCTGGAGTGACTTGATAGTTAGAAAGTAGGTGATCACCATGATGGTTAAGGGAATGAAAAAGGACACAAAAGAGCCGATCAGGACAAAGTTGTCGTCAGCGAGTAAGCAGCTCCCCTGCTTAAAGACCTTGGAGTCATCCTGCAGCCCAAAGACTGGTATTGGCATGGATATACCTGGAGCAGGACAGAAAATGAAACGGGATCACTAAGGAACCCAGTGCACAAAGGCAAGAACAATGCCACATAAAGTGGCTCTTCAAGGGACTTTATACCAACCTTGTTGGAACCTTAACATACAAATGAGAATTTAGATTTCCTTTGGACTTACCTGTTTTATGAATACATACATATTATACAGTTCCCTGTATGTTGTCATGCCTTGTATAGTCTTTTACTTACAAAGAATATAATAAATCTAGCATTAATTTTTAATGTCATATTTTTCTGATTATAATTTAACTTACTAATTGTAGAAGTACACACATAAGCAAAGAAAACACAAAAATGACCAACAACACCATCATCCTTAGATAATCATGATTCATAATTCTATGCTGCTTATTTTAAAATATATAGACACACATCCATGTGCGCACATTTAACAATGATTAGGATTGTAGGTCATATTCTGTAACTTTTTCCATATAACAATGTCATGAGCATCACTTATATATAAAAATAGTTTTTTAAAATTAAAAACATAGAAAATTGTCCTTCCAGCAAATTTGAAAAATTCGAAAAAGTAACAAAGAATAATAAAACAAATATGCATTCTCACTGGCCAGGGATAACCATAATTTACATTTCTTCTTCCATTCACATATACATATGTGTGTGTGTGTATATATATAAAATGTATGTATATATGCACTATTGTATTACAATTTTGGGTCTTATTCCATTGAAAATTAAATCATAAAGTTGCACATATTTTAAGTATCTTTGGAAAATACAACTAACATTGATTTAAACTAATCCTATCTTTGAAGTAAGTCTGACATCATATCATTTAATATGCAGATATTTATTATGTTAGATCTAAAATGTAAGTGCTTTTATAAAAAACCCTAACATTATCACAATACCATTCTCACCTCTAAATAGAAAGGTAATACTTCCTTAATATCATTAAATTTGCAGTTAGTGTTCAAATTTGCCACTAAAGTCATCATATATTTTGGTGATAGAGCATTCATAAGGATAGATTACAATAGCAAAGGCAGCACCAGATTTTTATTTATTGACTATTTCAGAGTTAGGTACAGAATGTGACAATACCTAGGAGCATGAGCTTATAGTCATGCTCTGTCACTCAAATGTGGGGGAATCTATAGAGCTCCCCTAGGCCCAGGGCTCAGGTTTGGGGGGGAACAGAAATGAGGAACTCTGATCCTTGCTAATTTCTCTCCATGATGACAGGACCCTCTCCATGAAGGGAGATTTGACTGACCATGTTGTACATCCTGTCCTCTTTCTGAAACTTGGGAGATGCCAGGGAGGTTGTCTCTGCTGATGTCTGTCTCTGCTTATGGAGCTGGCCTGGGACCGGCCAAGGCAACCATGAGATGGCTTATTCTTTCTCCCATAAAGGAAGATGCAGGGATATGGGAGAGGAGAGGAAACAAAGGTTAACCATATAACTTAGTTCAAGGTTGCTTCTTTTGCAAAAGGGCAGACAGTACAGGTCTCCTTTTCATTCCTGCCCATATTGTAAGCTCCCTAAAGCTGTAAAACAGAGAGAGTCCTGTTATCATTCTGACCCCTCTGTAGTCTAAGATGTGATCTCAGGCTAGTCAAGAATGCTGGCTCATTCCAGAGTCAGTGGCCACTACTTGACTCTTGCCACCCATGGGGAAAAAGTCCATTTGAGGACATGTAATAGGACTTCTGCTTATTCAGAAAGGTTCACCTCCATCCAGCCACAGGTGTGACCATCCCAACCTCATATAGCCCCACCCTGGCTGTTCTGGCAGGAGGGAACATTAGCGTGAGCTTGTGCAATGTCTAACACAAATCTTTCTTGGTGCCATTTACCGTTATTGTCACAGACTTCAATGATAATATCTGCCACTTGTCTCCACAAGGCCATTCCATAATTCTTGGAAGGTGGTGATAAATGATCAGAACTGTCCTTAAGAACACTTATTGTGGCTAATGACTCATCCTGTCCTTTACTTTTCTCTGTGTCTGAACTGCTATCAGGAACATTCTGTGGGCCAAGAGTTGTGGCTCTAAGGGGAACATTTTCGGAGACCCACTAGTCTTTCTTAAACCTCTTCATCATAAAAGCTAAAATATGATTTCTATGAAGAGTGTATTTTCTTCCAATGTTTGAACATACATCTGTGAAAGATGTTTCCTGTATCATCCACAGACTTCTTAGTTTGGGTGCCTACTCAGTAGACCAGATGTGTTGGACATCCATTTGAAACAGCCCTGGATTTGAGTCCTGGCTGTGGCTCTGGGTTCCTGGACTGGCATTTCATCTCTGCTCAGTTCCTCATCTATGATATGAAGTTGGTACCAGCATGCTTTCACAGATATGACAAGGATAAGATGTATCAAGTATGCAGAGCACCCAGGGTGGTGCCTCATCCAAAGGGGATGTTCTACCAATGGTACGCAAACATGGGAGTAGTTTTCTCTGCAGAATGATCATATTTATAAAAGTACATGGATATTATTTTTTTCTAATCGATTTTAATTAGTTTATATACAATAGACTTTATAGTATAGATCTTCTTAAGCCAAAAAAGGAGTTATGGTGACTAGCTATGTAGTTAATAATGATGTGATTATTAGCTTCTGCCAGGGTGATATTGGGTCTCAATCAATTTTAATTTGGTACAACTAGAACTGTTGATTACTTTTCTAAAATGATGAATCACAGCCATTACTATCAGTCATGATATACATAAACAAAACACCAACTGTCAAAAAGGTGTATGATTTTTGTTATTAAGTTCTTGGTTGTTCATTTTCTTAATTAATACAAAGGAAGTTACTATTTTGAGAGCCTTTGTTCTATTTTTTTATAATCTGATAATTTATAAATGTCAATTTTCAATTAACCAGAATGTGGGATTATGTAAAATGCCAAATTCTTTAATCATTTGGAGTTTAGAACTGTATCAGTCCTTTGTTTGAGAAAACACACAGACAGACAGACAGACAGACACACACACACACACACACACACACACATACACACACACCTTTTCAGAATGGCTCAGTTTCTGCATCCAGATTGGGAAAGGGGTAAAGGAGCCATTTGCACTGATGGAGAGATTCCCTCTCTTAGATGCCCAACATAAAGAACCACTCTGAAAGGCTGTGGTGAGAGGTTGGGGTTGTTCTATGTCTGAAAGGGATACCTTGCTGTAGAGGGGAAAATCAAACCCATGGGTCTTTAAATGGCCCATTCCTCCTCCCACCTAACAAAAATATCCGGAACACTCTCATATATCATTGTTTTTCAAGTCCTCATTCACAGTAAGTAAATGTCAAGGTTTGATAAAAACAGTAGCCAGAAACTTAAAACAATCCTCTATAAAGAGGGGAAGAAATTTTATGTCAAAGAACTTAGATGGGCTTGGTGGGTCTAATCAGCAGATCAAAAACACAGTCCTACTAAGAGAGATGAAGACACTGGCTGATATCCAGGATTATGGTCACAGTCATCTCTAGGGCATTAATTTTCTGGCTGCTTTGTTTGATAATAACTGTGTTTGGAGACCTGACATGTCCTCTCACTTGAAATTTCTGCATATGAAGCATTTTTTTTTATGAACAGACAGACAGTAGCTTGAACTACGTGACTCTGCATTTTGCCGGATGCATTTTTTTCCTGAGGAGTGGAAACAGCAATCAAAATTCACTATTAGTACTGGATTTTCCATGCACATTTTTATTTTTTTCCATTAAAACTCAGACAATGAAATGAATGGGAAACAACTGACACTTCAGAGAGCAAAGGCTTTGATGGGTGCCTTTTTTTTGGTTGTGTTTTTAACCAAAGCCCTGCTGACTCTTTGCACCTCTAACTAACATCTTAGCACAGGCTGGATAAAAGGATCTGAACTGAACACTGGCTGTGAAAGATGGGCTTTATTCTTAAAAAAAGGGGGGGGGGGCTTTTTAGTTATAGATGGACATAATACTTTTATTTATTTATTTATTTTTATGTGGTACTGAGGATCGAACCCAGTGTCTCACACATGCTAGGCAAGTGCTCTACCACTGAGCCACAACCCCTTGGGCTTTATGCTTAATCCTGGGCTTTTACGCTTTGATATCATAGGAAAGATGGTACTTATGTGACAAGGTTCTTTCCTTAGGGAACAAACAGGGTGCTTTAGCTGGTAGCAAGTTCCCACAGAGAACAGGACAAGGAGAACCCTATGGGCCTTGGGTGGAGTAGGTAATGGAGGGAAAAGAAAAAAAAAAGCTCAAATTTTGGTCCAGAGGTTTTAATTCCCTTGAAACTGATACCTTTTCTTTGCATTTTAACACATGCTGAAATTTTAAAAGATATCCAAAGGGATTTACTAGCAGTTTGACAGACAGCATCACAAGTGAACACTGCAGGATAATCCTCATACTGACAGGAAAGAGGAAATGAATAGATAGGGTAACCGGGACTGGGACTCACTGTCTTTCCAAAGCTGTAATAATGCTCTTGCTAAATTCCTTCAAATCTATGGTCCTTTGACAAGAGAGATGCACATGAAACCAAGGGCTAGATAGGCATGTCAGTTACCCAAGAAATTGTATGTTTCCTCTTTGATTAATTCCGAATAGCTCTAATATTAAACCACAACATTTCAAGGTACTTTCATGTATATTCACTAACTCCACATTTTAAAAAATAAAATTGTAAAAACATTACCTACACTTCAGTGATTCTCTGAACCTTAATTCTTTTTTTCTTCGTTCTTTAATCTCAAAGTGAAAATTTCCTCCAGGGAAGAATTATTCTTTGAGGCCAGGCAGATAGTTTAAAAATGAAATCCTTCCAATCGACACTTAGATTCTTTCATAAAACAGCCGTTATTCCCAAATTGTTTGCGATTTGAAATCACCTCGGAAGATTTTAAAAACTCTATTGCCTGGGCCTCATTCGGAGAGGTTCTGATGTTAATATTTTAAAGAATATAAATGCCAAGGCCCTCTTTAGACATTAAAGCAAAAGCCACTCAGTGATCCCTGAAGTCTAAGCTACCATGCATGCAGAAGCTGGTGGCCTAACTGCCCCCATCATAGTCCCTGTAATAGGTTGCTGGTAAGGTGGCCTCTGGCTCTTCTGATTCTTATTCCTTTCCTGTTCTATGTTCTTTAATGGAAAGGTAAAGAGAATAAATTCCAATTTGCAGGTGTGGTTTGCCAGCTGTCACTGAAGCACTTAGAAGCCCATGGGCATCTCTTTTGTCCCAGGGCAGATTTACTTCCATTCACCATTACTCTGCTGACAAGATGTTATAAAAACCAAACAGAATTTGAATCATATGATGTAACTGGAACAAATTATCACTGTAGCCTTGCTTTGCTGGTGGAATTACAAGTAATAAAGTAACTTCGGTGGATATGCTAATTAGCTTGATTGGATCATCCCACATTATATACATATATCAAAACAACCTCACATCAACCCTACAAATTTATACAGTTATGATTTGCCAATCAAAATAATATAACAAAAATAAAATTCTTCGTCAACTTATCATTCATTGCATCTTTTAAAAAATAAGTATGTATTATACTATCTACCAGCAACCAGCATTCATTCCTTGACTGCATGTTTAGTAATGTGCTCATGAGAAAAACTTTACTTAGAAAAAAAAAATTATCCCTACCCCACGTTATTGAAACTTTCCTTGAAAATATTAAAATTGTTTCTCCCGTTTGAATTAAGAGGCAGATTTTGGAGTGTTTCTTTCTGAAAGTGTGGAAAATGAGTTTGGCATTTGATGTATCTCAATGTAGAGATTCTGATTCACAAAAGCATGTGGAGAAACAGTCAATTATCTGGAAAGTTAGGGTGTAGCAGGACTCTCCATAATCCAGATTCTCAGGCAGTCCATTCTTCTAGATGCTTCTCTTGCACACGGCATCCTAAAGCACCACATTTACCATATTACAGTACAGAGAATCTATGGTGTCCCCAGTGCTCAAGCAATTACTAACTCTTCAGCTCACCCTGGGAGGTCTTTGTAGTTTGGTCTTAATTTTCTCAATTTTTGATATGATCACATGGTGTTCTCTCTCTGTCTTACACTATGCAGAAGAATATGATGCATGGCTTAATTTCTTTTCTTTTTTTTTAAAGAGAGAGAGAGAGAGAGAGAGAGAGAGAGAGAGAGAGAGGCATGGCTTAATTTCTGAGTTCATAGTATAGTGTGATTTGAGGAACTCCCAAGACCTGTCTCTTCTCCTGTGTGTCTTCTCCCATTGGTGTGCTTGGTACACTGCAATGTCCCACTACGAGAGTGAACAGTCCCATTTTGTGTACCTACAATACCTTGAGGGTTGACAATTAACTGGAGTTCTGTAGCAGTGGCACAGAAATGCATAGCAGAGAAGAGTTCTGAGGTTGTTGGGCCTTGGAAAGAAAGCTGTCATAGGAAAGAGGACAGAGAGAGCAGCTTTTGGTGTAGGGGGAGGTGGGTGCTGTGACATGCTAAGTTGTTCCTAAAAGCATGGAGCATCATAGGGAAAGGGGCACTGTAAATGGTAACCAGGTGTTACAGAGACTTCTCAATTTCTTCTCTCAAATGCCTTACAAACTAGTAGGGGTTCCAGAATTTCTATGTAGTAGGGGCTTGGGGGTGGCAGTTGGTTGGGCATTGGGGAGCAGGACAAACTGTCTTGTGACTACATTTGCATAGAAAGCACATTTTCCCCTTTACTTTGGGTGTATGATTGTTTTGGGGGCTGTAAATAGAAATTATATTTTCAAACTGTATCTCACATTTCTTTCAAAACATACCTCAAGGTACATCCCCTGTGTGAAGACTTCCCCAAATAATTTCTTTCTATAATAAGAACTCATTTTCTGACTCTATATTCCTTTGTCACCTCCTTAATCATTTACGCTGTATTGGTTTATACTTCCAATATCTTAGCATTTTTTCTCTAGAAATGTCACTAGACTCATGAGACAATAATCTTATCAGTGGCAGGGATATCTTTTCTTTTACCTATTACAAGCTACCTCAGTATCTAATGGGGTTCTACTCATACCAGGGACTTAGTAAATATTTGTGGGACTGAGGAGTAAACAAAGGAGAGGAAAGAGAGGGTTGGACATCATCATACATTTTATAGACACAGCTTGAAATTACCAAATAAACTTTATAAAGCTTCCCTTCATTTTTTTTTTTTTTTTGGCTAGGAAAACACAGTAAATGAGGAAGTTGAGTAGTCTCATGATGTAAAAAAAAAAAAAAAAAAAAGAAAAGAAAAAGAAAATGGATATTTATATGATGCAGAATCTGCATACTCTTCTGAGAGAGTTACCCATGGGATTAGGCAGCGTGGGAGCTGATTGTTAAAATCGCAAAGGAGAAGATGGCTTAAAACAGTGCAGAGCAGGAAACCTGAGTTTATTCCTGTAGATTCTGATTTACAACCTGGAGCCAGGTGTGTTATGCTCCTCCCAGCTCTTTTTCAGGTAAATTAAACAAGTATTAGAAAACTAGATCATCATATCGTGGTAAAAGCACAAAATTTATAATCATAAGATCTAAGTTTGTCTCTTCCTATTAATGATTAGTCAGGTGACCCCAGGCTGCTTGATTTTTAAAGTCCCTACATATAAGGTGGAGATAATAAAAAGATAATAAAAAGGGAAGCCCCTGAATTTACATGCAGATCTTTGGTGAGAGAAGAGTGACATAATGGGCTTGAATTAGTTTGTGAACTCCTGAGATTTATTTAGATGACAGATTGTAATTTACTTAAAGCTATGTAGGATTCTGTAGGTAATCCAAAAGAACTCTGAGGAGCTTTGGAAAGCCTGAGATTTTATAGAGAATATGAAATATACACATGTGATTTATTAAGGCAGCAGTGCACGGAGGACTCATACCACGAAGCAAAAGAGATGACATGGATAAATGCTCCCATGTTATATTAGTATATCCCTGGGAAAGTCATGTAGGAGACTGAGCTGAGCTGGCCTTGTGGGTGAATAGAATCTGGATGGGAGTCAGGACCAAGGCAAGGAGCCAGCAGAGATCTGTGTATTCTGGCTGTGGTGCACCTGGCATCCCTGGGGCTGAGGTAGTCAGCTCTTTGCTATGCAGTATATGTTGCTTGCTGCTTATCAGAGGCATGGAGCAGGTCCTCTATCTGTGACAGCAATCAGTTTTGGTCACTTGTCCATTAATCAAAAACTTTAAGAGCCTCCTTTGTGCAAGGTGCTTAAGGATATTGAGAAGAAGAAGGTTCTTGAATCTACAACCAGTTGCTTTATAATCCAAGACCTTTCACTGCTACTGATTAATTCTTTGATCCAAAAAGAGACTAAGGAGAGAAAGGGTACAGAGAAGAAAGCAGGAAAACTAGGTTTAACACTGGCATCAAATTCATAAAAAAAGGATGCATTCAAGTAAATCTGCCTTTACCCTGGATTTTGTTGGCACGTGTACTATAATGTAGGACAGCAGTTCTGAAACATTTGGTCTCAGGACTCCTTTAAAAATTATTGAGGATTTCAAAGAGTTTTCATTTCTGTGGGTTTTTTCAGTATCTATTGAATTAGAAATTTAAACAGAACATTTAAAAATAGTTGTTTATCAGTTCATCTAAAATAATAGTGATAAGCCCATTCCATGGTAGCATATTTTTATAAAAATGTTTTAATGTATTTTCTAAAATTAATACAAAGTGGCGCTGTTTTGTAGTTGAAAATCTCTTTAATGTCTGGCTTCATACAAAAAAAAAAAAAAAAAGGACAGCAGATCTGTATAGCTGCTGCTGCTTCAGTTAATTGTGTTATCATACACCAACGTATCTGAAAATCTTCACTCTAGTAAAAGAATGAGGGAGAAAGGCAAATAGCTTCTTATTATTTTGAAAATAGTCTTGACCACCTGGATCAGGGATCTCAGGCACCTGCAGAACACACTTTGAAATGTCACTGATAAGGAGAGAAAAGCCATGGCTGGGGTGTAGCTCAGAGGTAGAGTGCTTGATGAGCATGCATTAGACCCTGGGTTCCATTCCCAGCACCAAAAATAATAAATAAAATAAAAAGTCAGAAAAGACAAATTTGAATCCCTTTTGACTTTATGCAAGCCACTTAATCTCTCTCAGTTTTTCCCTGCAAAATGGAGATTATTTAAAGTTTTTCCTTCAATGATTACTAAGAGGAATATAAATGACAGTTGCCGTAAATGTAGTATTACCTAATAGCTGACAAAGAGAAGACTGTTTCAGCCTTCCTTAATGCCAAATAAAAGTTCTTCTTTCTGTCTAAAAATGCCAGTTGGAGAGAAAATCTCCAACCTCTCTGACTCTTAAGAAAAATAAAACCCCAGCTTGCTGTCATCCTTAGAGCTTAGTTTAAAAATGGCTACCTGGCTTGCCTTCTTTGCACATAGACCTGTATTAATATGAAACCAGTTCATCACCCTGGATAAGGACCTTGCAGAACAAGAGCATCTCCCCAGATGACTAACAATGGACATGGTGACATTGGAATTACCTCTCTGTATATGGTATCAATAGTCAATTGCTAAGAGCACTGGGTCATGAGGGTGTAGTGTCTCATTGCTTTAGAAGTACACATTAGGATCAGAAAAGAAGCACAAAAGAGATTTCTCCTGGGTACTTTCTCTGTGCACACCAGCATAGTATTATGAAAGCTGGGCTTCTTTCATGGGCATTAGGGTTCATGGGAATTTGTGTGAGTGATACTCTATAAGGTTCCATGAAAGATTCTCCAAGATGGGTCTGCTATTGCTTGCTTTATCAGTCTCTTTGGTTTTTTGTGCTACTGAGGGTGGAACCCAGGTTCTTACGCATGCTGGACAAACACTCTGCTGCGGAGCTATACCCTCAGCTTTTCTTATTTATTAATTTTATTTTGAGACAGTGTCTCACTATGTTGACCAGGCTGGCCTTGAATTTGTGATCCTCCTGTCTCAGCCTTCCAATTAGCTAGTATTATAGCAGGCACCATGATGCCCACAAGGTACTTTTGTTTTAAGTAACGGAAACTGATGCTGTTTGATTTGGCAGAAAATGAGCTTGGTATTGAGTACTCCAAGAATTCTGGAGAGGACTGGGCTATATGGACTAACATTCTGGGAGAATGACTGCATGACAGATACAGTGACAGGTGAGGATATTTTGCTCTGTTCCTTGCCCACTGAGCACTAGGGATAACCACAAAAGAAGTGCCTGATGCCATGCCATGCCACCAGAGTCACCTTTGTGCTAGGGGCTCAGTGATGAAATCCCTGTAAATCCGCTGCCTCTGCCATACTGGCACACCATGGGGCAGCTTGCTCATCCTGTTTCTCATTTCTCTTTTTTTCCAATTGCTATACTACCAGAGTGCTGCTGTTGGCTGGGACCTGGCTAGAAACCAATGTCCTACCTATAAGGAGGGTGGGAATTTGGGTTCTGACTCTTGAGAGTTTCCCCAAATATTGAAAGGTTAGTTAAAAGAGCCATAGCTCTTCAAGTGCGGTGGCTGGCGTCCACTTCATTTGGCCTGATTTGTAGCTGCTCTAATTGGATGGGGCAGAAGGTGCTTCTTCCAAAGATGGTGCCCACTAGAATTTCTGGTCTTTGCTATTCCCTCCTATTGGGATCTCCCTATATTTTTTTCTATGAATTCTTTGGTCAACAGATGTTCAAGTATTTAATACTTCAAAATGAGTCAATCTGGAAATACAAACTACCTACCAAGAACTATGAAATCAAATATTTATGGGATCAGCAATGTAACTGAGGTAGGGTGTAAGGTGGTTGGAAGATTGGTGCATGGTAAGCTGGATAATGTCTGACTACAATCAGGTTCAATAAAAAAAAATCACAACACATTGTGTGAGCAAAACAAAATGTATCTGAGGGATAGATTCATTTTTCATTATGTAATTAGCTGGCAGATTTTAGAGATATAAAGAGACTCTTTTGGATTCTCTTTATTTCACATCTCTATGGGCCTCTCACCTTGTCCTTGCTCTTGGGGTCATGTCTTTATCCTGATGAATGGACACTATTTAAACCATAAGGCTCAAGTAGCTTTTTGGTTTGGTTCCTAAGTCCTGAGGTCTTTTCTTGCAGGGTCCTTCTGGGCTTGGTGTCAGATGTGTACCCCTTGAATTCAGAAAATTAAACAAACAAATCCCCCCCCCCCAAAAAAAAAAAGGAACAAAAATAACTGTTGTCACAGAAAGCTAAATTCTTAATCAGACAGTGTCCCTGGACACTACTTAGGGACATAGAACATCCCTAACTAACAATTCCTTTTTCTAACCTGAGCTAAACTTATCTTCCTCTTGTCCTATCTATTCTCTCTTTGAGCTTCTAGGATTCTAGAAGCTTCTTTACAGTTCCTCCATCCATCACTCAAGGTTGGCTCAAAACTTCCAGCTTCCAGCTGAGGGAAACCTGGATAAAGAGCTTTAGTTTTTTTTTTTTTTTGGTGGGGATTGAACCCAGGGCTTTGTGCATTCGAGGCAAGCACTCTACCAACTGAGGTATATCCCTAGCCCAAGCTTTAGGTTTTTATTTCTCTCAAATTGTATTTGCAGCAAGCAGTACTAAAGCCCCTATTGAATGAAATTTCATTTACTCCGTCTTCTACAAACTTCTATATACTTCAAAAACATCAGTTCAGGGATTTGGAGGCAAAAAAAAATTTTTTTTGCAGCATTGGAGAAATATTTTTTGTGGTTTGATTTCTGCTTGTAAATTCTCTGTCTTCCCCGGTATAAGTAGGCCCTTAAGTTTTCAGAAAGATGCATTGACTTCAGGCTAAAAAACTGCTTTGATGGAGAAATTTATCTGGTTGCCATCAAAAGGATAATTTATCGATATTTTTGATGAGCTACAATAGAAAGAGCTCAGTGTTCTCTGAGTGAAGCCGTTTTCTTTGACAGTTAATGAAACCAGATAGAGATATTTAAATCCTTGTTCGAGTTTCTGCTGATAGGTAAAAAGTGGGAAAAACCCATCTTTATTATGACTGTCTGCAAGGTGTCAGACACTTTGCAGGTCTCTACACATGTTGGCAAATTTCATTGCTAAAGGAACTGATGAGGCAGGAATTATTATTCTCATTTTTCAAGATGAAATAAAAGGAGGTTTCAAGATATTCTATTACTTGCTCTAGGTCTTGTAGTTCATAATTGAATGAGTTAGGATTGAAACCTAGGTCTGATATTTTTTCTTTGGTACCTCACGTTTTTAGGACCTTGACATCATAAACTGTAGTTGAGTGTTTTTTTTTTTTAAATAACCCTATTGCCTTTCCATGCCTATTATAAGGCGTTTTCATAGATCTTTTGAAACATGAGATTGATTACTTAGTTTTCTGTTTGTTTTCATTTGAAATCTAATACTTTTAGATTTTTAGGGATTAAGAATGTTTATTTATAAAGAGTTTTGAGACACCTCTGGAAATTATGTGAGCTCTCATATACTTAAACATGGTCCATAGGGATAGAAATGGGAGACAGGAAGAGAAAACAAATAAAATCCCCCAAGTGCAGCACGTTGTCATATTAAGTAATGTGCAGCTTACATATCTAGTTACCTACTTAGCCTCTCTTGTCAGTCTCTAATGGGCATCTCTCTCTCCAACTTCCTTATCCCAGTAGATGGTACATCTAGACACAGCTCAAAAACTTAGGAGTTATCTTTTCTATTATCCTCTCTGAGCAAAAACTCCCCAACATCCTAATAAGTCTCCCTAAGAATCTACAGTAGTCCTACTTATGAAATATATTTTATGTTCAAATCTTTCTCTATTTTCACTGCCGTCTCTTTAATCTAAGCCCTTAAAATGCGTGTCTGACCATGCCCACTGCTCCTACGGCTTCTACTCTTGCCCATGTACCCCTGGCTTAAAACCATCAGGGACCACCACTGTACATAGAATAAGGTCCAAGCTTCTCACCCTGGTTACAGTCCTCAGTGACTGGGCCTGACCTCTCTCTCCTTCCTGACTCCTTCCCTCCCTCCCTCCCTCCCTTACCATGCGACTTTCCTGTTCTTCAACCCTGTAAGCGATCACCTCTCTGGGCACATGGGCCTTGCTATTCGCACTGCCACAAATCTTCTCTCCATGGATCTTCTCATGGCTGCCTCTTTTTTATTATCCAACATCCCCGGGAGTGCCTCTCCTCTGGATCTCTTCCTGACACTCGACCTATGTTGAGCCATTTGCCTCTCTGTGACATGATTTTGCTGATCTGTTTATTGCTTGTTAGCTCTTCATCTCCCTGAATGTGAACTGCATCAAAGGAGGGATCTTTTCTAAGATCGTGTCCTTTCGGCACCCACTGTTTAAAGATTAAACAAGTAACAATAAATGTTGGTGAGGATGCAGGGGAAAAAGTACACTCATACATTGTGGGTGGTACTGAAAATTGGTGCAATCACTGTGGAAAGCAGTATGGAGATTCCTTAGAAAACCTGGAATGGAACTACCATTTTACCCCAGTTATCCCACTCCTCAGCTTATGCCCAAAGGACTTAAAATCAGCATACTGCAGTGACACAGCCACATCAATGTTCATAGCAGCTCAATTCACAATAGCCAAGTTATAGAACCAATCTAGGTGCCCTTCAACAGATGAATGGATAAAAAAAAATGTGGTATATATACACTATGGAATATTACTCAGCCTTAAAAAAAAGAATGAAATTATGGCATTTGCCGGTAAATGTATGGAACTAAAGAACATCATGCTAAGTGAAATAAGACAATCCCCCCAAACCAAAGGCAAATGTTTTCTCTGATATTCAGATGTTAGTTCACAATAAGGAAGAGGGAGATTTGAGAAGAATAGAGGTATTTTGGATTAGGCAGAGGAGAGTAAAGAGAGGGGAGGGGTAGGAAGGATAGAAGAATGAATTGGACATTAATACCCTATGTGCATATATGATATGACCCATGTGATCCTACATCATGTACAATCAGTTATACTCCATTTATGTATGAGGTGGCAGAATACATTCAACTGTCATGTATCACTAATTAGAACAAATTAAAAAAAGATAGTGAAATACATAAACAAGCAAATAAAGAGGACTTTGGGAACACATGCAACATAAAAAGAAGGAAAGAAAACAATTAAGACTGAACAGTAGACTTAGTTATAGGGACAAGGGCAAGAGATTGCCCAAATATAGGTCATTTGGGGGATCAACAAATTCTGACAAATATGGCCTTTATAGAAAACAAAGGTAAAGATATTTAATTTGAGAGCTCTCCACCAACACTATTCTTGCTCTAAAATCCTAGTTAATAACAATTTAAAAAAATTTTACAACTTAGCACTGCCCCAGGGAGGTATACGTAGTGGTGGTAGTAATAATACTCATAAAAATTATATTAGCAGCAAATACTTATATGAAGTTTACTGTGTTCCAGAAACTGTCCTAAGTGCTTTGCACAAACTAGCCCAGTTACTCCTCACAGCAATTCTATGAAATAGCATTATGATTATTTCCATTAGCTGATGAGAAAACAGAGGCACAGAGAAGTCACAAGGTAAGAAGTAGAACTAGAATTTTGAGCCATGTCAGCCTGGCTCTGTAGTCTGTGCTCTTCTCTGACCTGCACTCTCAGCAGTTTAGCCATCAGGGCTCAGGGGTCAAATTCACTCATTTCAGAAGAGATGCTGCTTAATAAGTCACAGTGCTTTGGTCTACTTCTTGGATCTTGAATCAACCGGCTTTGGAGCTCAGAATTCCTGCTGACCCTATGCAATACCTTTATGAGAAGCGGCCTCCTTTGTCTGTGGTTGTGCCACAAAATTTCACAATTACAGCCATGTAGATATTATCCATGTGAAGGCTAGTTATGGTTTCCCACAGGAGAGATACAAAAGTGAATAAGATATGGAACCTAGCTCTCAGGAGCTTGATCTTAAGGAGCAATTATTTTTCACTGTAAGTTTTTAAGGCACAACTCCCAAATTAACTTTTTTTTTTTTTTAGATTACCATTTCCTCCACTATTTTTTTTTACAATACTTGTTTTCTTTCATGAGTCCAGCTAATTGGAACACCATATCTATGTTGATACTGAATATTTTTGTTCAACTTGACCTTCAGAGGATGTCAGGGGTGGAATGGGGGTGGGGTAGGCAACCTTTTAAAATGAATGCAAATGTTTTAGTTCATGTGACTATTACACATCTTCCAGGAGAGGCATCATTCTCCCAATTCTTTGTAACACAGGGAGGATTCTGGTCCATTGGACCTGATGTACAAAGGCTATGTCTAGTGTATGTGTCTGTGTTTTCTAGTAAAATCATAGCTTTATAGCTTTATAGTTCCACTTCTTCTGGAGAGTACTTTTTCTGAAAAGAGGAAAGCAATTTATAATAAAAAAAAATTGCATGCTTTTAGCCCCTTTATCAAATATAAGATAGTTGTAGTTTTGTGGATTGGTTTCTGTGTCCTCTATTCTGTACCATTGGTCCACCCGCCTGTTTTGGTACCAGTACCATGCTGTTTTTGTTACTATTGCTCTGTAGTATAGTTTGAAGTCTGGTATCGCTATACCGCCTGATTCACACTTCCTGCTTAGCATTGTTTTTGCTATTCTGGGTCGTTTATTTTTCCATATGAATTTCATGATTGCTTTCTCTATTTCTACAAGAAATGCCATTGGGATTTTGATTGGCATTGCATCAAACCCACAGAGAACTTTTGGTAATATCGCCATTTTGATGATGTTAGTTCTGCCTATCCATGAACAGGGTACATTTTTCCATCTTCTAAGATCTTCTTCTATTTCTCTCTTTAGGGTTCTGTAGTTTTCATTGTATAAGTCTTTCACCTCTTTTGTTAGGTTGATTCCCAAGTATTTTATTTTTTTTGAAGATATTGTGAATGGAGTGGTTGTCCTCATTTCCATTTCAGAGGATTTGTCGCTGATATACAGGAATGCCTTTGATTTATGCGTGTTGATTTTATATCCTGCCACTTTGCTGAATTCATTTATTAGCTCTAATAGTTTCTTTGTAGACCCTTTTGGGTCTGCTAGGTATAGAATCATGTCATCAGCAAATAGTGATAATTTAAGTTCTTCCTTTCCTATTTTTATGCCTTTAATTTCTTTCGTCTGTCTAATTGCTCTGGCCAGTGTTTCGAGAACTATGTTGAACAGAAGTGGTGAGAGAGGGCATCCCTGTCTTGTTCCAGATTTTAGAGGGAATGCCTTCAATTTTTCTCCATTCAAAATGACGCTAGCCTGAGGCTTAGCATAGATTGCTTTTACAATATTGAGGTATGTTCCTGTTATCCCTAGTTTTTCTAGAGTTTTGAACATAAAGGGATGCTGTACTTTGTCGAATGCTTTTTCCGCATCTATCGAGATGATCATATAGGATAGCATCTTCAACAAATGGTGCTGGGAAAACTGGAAATCCATATGCAACAAAATGAAACTGAATCCCTTTCTCTCACCATGCACAAAAGTTAATTCAAAATGGATCAAGGAGCTTGATATCAAATCAGAGACACGCCGTCTGATAGAAGAAAAAGTTGGCTACGATCTACATACTGTGGGGTCGGGCTCCAAATTCCTCAATAGGACACCCATAGCACAAAAGTTAATAACTAGAATCAACAAATGGGACTTACTCAAACTAAAAAGTTTTTTCTCAGCAAAAGAAACAATAAGAGAGGTAAATAGAGAGCCTACATCCTGGGAACAAATCTTTACTCCTCACACTTCAGATAGAGCCCTAATATCCAGAGTATACAAAGAACTCAAAAAATTAGACAATAAGAGAACAAACAACCCAATCAACAAATGGGCGAAGGACCTGAACAGACACTTCTCAGAGGAGGACATACAATCAATCAACAAGTACATGAAAAAATGCTCACCATCTCTAGCAGTCAGAGAAATGCAAATCAAAACCACCCTAAGATACCATCTCACTCCAGTTAGATTGGCAGCCATTATGAAGTCAAACAACAACAAGTGCTGGCGAGGATGTGGGGAAAAGGGTACACTTGTACATTGCTCGTGGGACTGCAAATTGGTGCAGCCAATTTAGAAAGCAGTATGGAGATTTCTTGGAAAGCTGGGAATGGAGCCACCATTTGACCCAGCTATTCCCCTTCTTGGTCTATTCCCTAAAGACCTAAAAAGAGCATGCTACAGGGACACTGCTACATCGATGTTCATAGCAGCACAATTCACAATAGCAAGACTGTGGAACCAACCTAGATGCCCTTCAATAGATGAATGGATAAAAAAAATGTGGCATTTATACACAATGGAGTATTACTCTGCATTAAAAAATGACAAAATCATAGAATTTACAGGGAAATGGATGGCATTAGAGCAGATTATGCTAAGTGAAGCTAGCCAATCCCTAAAAAACAAATGCCAAATGTCTTCTTTGATATAAGGAGAGTAACTAAGAACAGAGTAGGGTCGAAGAGCATGAGAAGAAGATTAACATTAAACTGGGATGAGAGGTGGGAGGGAAAGGGAGAGAGAAGGGAAATTGCATGGAAATGGAAGGAGACCCTCAGGGTTATACAAAAGTACATACAAGAGGAAGTGAGGGGAAAGGGAAAAATAATACAAGGGGGACAAATGAATGTCAGTAGAGGGGGCAGAGAGAGAAGAGGGGAGGGGAGGGGAGGGGAGGGGGGATAGTAGAGGATAGGAAAGGCAGCAGAACACAACAGACACTAGTATGGCAATATGTAAATCAATGGATGTGTAACTGATGTGATTCTGCAATCTGTATATGGGGTAAAAATGGGAGCTCATAACCCACTTGAATCAAAGTGTGAAATATGATATATCAAGAACTATGTAATGTTTTGAACAGCCAACAATAAAAAATTAAAAAAAAATTGCAATATGAAGAACCAAAAGTTACAGTCAAAGTGTAATGAGCCAGATAGTTTATAAGGAAATGCAGGGAAAAAAGGATGAGGTCCTTGATGAATTGTGTATTCTGGTTAAAACACACATGTGCACTGAAGCACACACCACAGAACACATTCACTTTAACATCCTAGGGAGAAGTCAATTGGCTGGGTTACATACACATGTGTTAACATTAAAGTGCCGATTGGAATAGGTCAGGCAGAAAAACACTTGAACATGGAAAATGGGAATAGAGGTTTCTGAAAAATCACTTCAGATCTCCATTTTGCTGTACAAGGACAAGACGGGTTTAGAGTGACTGGAGAGCAATGCTGTTTGTAGCAATATTCTGGGCCTGTGGGACCATTGTGGATGCAGCTAAATGAGGGGCAAACTTCTTGATAATATATGCACCATTTTTTTAGACCCTGTAATAGTAAAAAGGGAGCTGTTTACTCAACGCTGACCTGCTGAATATTCAAACCTGATGTATTATATAGTAGGTAGAACAATGTGCACTAAAGATGTCCATGTAGAACTCCTGGATCCTGTAAATATGCTGTTCTACACAGTAATGGGGACTTAAGTTGCAGAAGGGAATTAAAGATCCAAATCAGCTGAGCCTAAAATAGTCCCAGAACCCTGGATTACCAGGTGTACCCAATGCAATCACGTTTCTTTAAAAGAGGAAAAGAGGAGCAGGAACATTTCTTCAGAGCGATTCAGTAAGAGAACTCAAGCTGCCCTTGGCAGATGAAGGACAGGCACCAGGAACCAAGGAGTGAGTACATGTGGCCTTCTGAAGGTGGAGGGGCCATCTGACATATCTTCTCTAGAGCCTCCAAGGAAGAGCACAGCCCTGTTAACACCTTGGTGGTGGCCCAGTGAGACCTGGTTTGGACTTTTGGACTCAGAACTGTGAGTAGTAAATTTGTGTTGTTTTTAGCCAAGTATTAAGTTTGTGGTCACCGTTTTGGTACCAGGAAATTAGTGCTCCTTGGCAGACCCACTGGGGCTCTGATACTTGACACTGCTGTGGGGGTGCAGCTCCTGAGATGGTTAGGGCCAGGGGAGCTCTCCAGGCTGGGCCGTTGCATTCTTTCATGTGAGAATTCCCTTAATTTCATGGCCTCATGTTAGTACACGTGCTGTTGCAGAAGTATTCCTAACAAAAACTCTTTAACCAAGGGACAAACTTGATGAGTTTCGATGCCATTCAGATGGATGTAGTACCTTTTAAACCTTTCCATAAGCAAGATAATTGTCCTATAATAGAAAAAGCGTTGCATGCCATATATTTCTTTGTGCTGTTAAAATGCTAGTCACCGTTGTGGCTAAGTGGGGGTGAAATAAGCAGGAGACGTGGAGATGGAAGCTCTGGTTTCTTTCCTTGGCCCTTCCCCATGCAGACTAGGAATGTGATGCACTTCCATGCTCCATATATGTTCTAGAACAACTTTGTCACATTTCTCAAAAAAATACTTTTAACATTTGGATTAAACTGTTGAAACTGCCAATGAATTTTTGGGAAAACTAAAGGTTTTGTAATTCACAATGTTAAAGTATCTCATTTTGAACATTAAAAAATACACAGGTCTTATCTCTTCAATGTTTTTTTTTTTTTTTTTTATAAAGGTACTGATGATTCTTATGTTACCTTGTATCCAATGTTGCAGTCTGTGCCTATCTGAGTTTTTGCTCCTCTGAATAGTGTATTACTTCTGAATTGTTGGGTCAAAGTTGGCCTGCTTGTCTTTTTTCAGAGATTGGGACTCTCATATGCTTAGTGAATGTTTTCCTGTGACTTTGTTCCCCAAGGAGTATAAACTGCCATGGGTGATACTGCACCCCAGGACAAGGGGCTATAGCTCTGGCCTAGACTGTGACCACTCTTCGTTAAGGAGAAGGATGGGCCCTACTGCAGGGATCTCTAGCATTAGAGTGTGGGCTTCACATTCTCCCATTTGCCTATATCTTGCCTGGATGCCTCTGTGGACATCTCCTTAGGTCACTCTAGTTCACAGTCCCCTTGAATTGGCCATATGCAGCAGGAGAAGAAAAGGCTCAGGACAGCTGGTGGCTCTCCTCCCTCTCTGTGCTCCCAGTGGTTCTGGGCAGCACATTGGAACCATCTGGGATCTTTAAAAATACACTTGAGCTGCTTCTCATTCTCTAAATGGCCCATATTCTCTCTTCCAAGGTGTCCTTGTTTTTCTAAATAAATCTATTGGTACCATTTAAAAGAAAATACTGGCACCTGTGTTGATGCCTTAAGGATTCTGATTTTATGAGGGCTAGGCTGAGGGTCAAGCTCCCCAGGTGATTTTGATATGCTCCCGAGATTGAGATCTAGATTTCTAGTCACTTCCTAAAGGCATTCACTGGCTGGAGAAGACGCTGGGCCAACACTACGGTAGCCTCTCTGCTTTTGCTAGGGTCATCAGGCAGGCAGGCAGGCCCTGCCCAGGGCAGTGTGGACACTATTCTGTGGCTCTTAGCCCTCGTCCTCTTTGGATTGTACGTATCTCCCACTGGTGAACCTAATGACCTTATGGTTGCTGAGAGCTCCTTCATAGTTTCTATGCCAACTCTCATTTCCTTTTTACTTTTGGTTTTTACTATGGAGGCAGTTTATAGTCCCAGTGTGCATGCCTTCAGAACAAGACCTAGGAGCTCCCTTTATCTTACAATACTGAAAGACTAAAGGGAAAACCAGCTTGACTAGGCCGGGGGGTAGGGGTGGGGATTCCTGGTCATCAGGACCATGTATGTTCTGCTTTGAACCATTACCAAATAGGAAACGAGAGGATAGGGAACTTAGAGTGCAAAGTCTGAGATGTGATTTATTTATTTATTTTTAGCTAACAAGTTTTATTCCCCACAGAGTAGGAGGATTAGAAGAAGTAAAGTGGAAAAGTACCCAGGAGAGATAGGATTTTAGGAGATGCTCACAGATGTTAGCTAAATTTGAACCCTTTTGGGTTGAACAGGACAGAAACCTTAACTGGTGTTGACAGGAGAACTGATGATGGAAGAATTAAAAACATCCAATAGGCAACATTGCAAATACCAGTCTTGGGTGTTCCTCAGTGTCCTTGAACCACCTGCAGGTGCTTGTTCCCCAGTTAGGATTGTTCATTAAGCTTTGTTAGCACGTAGACTTCTGTTATGTGGCAAGGGAGGCATATTATAGGACTTGTCCAACTTAGTTGATGTTATGCTGGACCACCTAAAAGTTGAAGCTTCTGGAACTTGTTGTCATAGATAGGACTTTGGATCCTTTCTTGGAATAAAACATCATCATCCCAGGTCTGTCCCTGTCTGACTTCAACTTTTTCTAGGCTAAAATTTGCCCTGGGGTTTCTGGATAGTTCTGTATGTGTAAGTCATATGTAATGTGACACATTAATGTATAAGGCATGATGTGGGTAGGCATGCCAAAAGTAGAAGTGCTCGATGGAATGAAGCAGCCTTGATCATTGGAGAAAATGGACATTCGTCTGGCTACCATGGTCTTGTATTTACACCTTGTTCCTAACTGTTATGTTCCTTACCAAACAAAATGAGGAAATCAGAGTTGGCCTGGGCTTAGGACAAACTAAAGAGTAAAGAAAAATAAAAGAATAAAGCAATCTTTTGCTTTGTCTCTGGTTATACACCTACCATGGGAAGATCGAGTGTTCTAGACTCTGGGCTGAGAACAAGATTCAGGCATTACTGAATACTATCTGCCAATACTATCTCATCCCCTTTTGGAGAATACCTAGCTTAAATAATCTTTCTCTATAAAAACTCATTAAAGAGCAAAACATTAATTGCTCAGATTTATAATCAAATTGATACACAATTTAAAAAGAACTTGAAGTAAATCCAAATACTTAGGTACAGTGTTCTATCTTTCCAATGAAACTTAATAAGTCTAATTACTTAACCTTTGTTTTTCCTAACAAAGGCAAGTAGGGGAAAATGAAGAAAATGTTCATTCCATACATTAAAAACTAATGAAATTCAAGAGGCAGAAAACATGGCAGGATTTTGAATAGGGGGAAAATGCTTTTGAAATGGATGTGAGGTTTGATGTCCATATACTTTATGGAATATGGTTCATTTGATTGGATATGAGTCTTGGCTATACCTTCAAGTTTGTGAAAGTGAAGATCAGCAAGTCCTTCTCCAGGTTTCTTCAACTCAGTTACAATATTAGACCAAAAGGCCATTAGTATAATCAGGGATGGTGATTCTTATATACCTTCATGCTGGTATCAGAGTCTTATTAAAAGACTTGTAACTTAGGTTACATTATCTGATTCCATAACAAATACAACTAGCATATAATTTATTGAATATCTTCTGTTAGGCATGATGCTAAGCACTGAGGATACAACTTTGACCCAAACACCTACAAGCCCTGTCTTGTGGAGCTCACAGTTGGGTAGGGGAATTTATGATTCAGTGTGGTAAGTCCTAGGACGAGGACAGTACAAGGTGCTATGAGGAGTGCTAGGATCTCAGCCTGACCATGTGGCTCTAACATTACCACAGACTGGGTAGCTTATACACAGTGGACATTTATTCAAGTTCTGAGGGTTGGAAAGATCCAAGATGGAGGCACCAGTAGATTTGGTATGTGATAAGAGCCAGTTTCCTGATACCATAGATGGTGCATTTTTACTGTATCTTTACATGGTAGAAAGTTCAAGGCAGCCCTCTGGGGCCTTTTACAAGGCTACTAGATCATGAGTGCTCTGCCTTCATGATCTGATCACTTCTCAGAAGCACTACCTCTTAATATATCACATGGATGATTAAGTTGCAGCACACAAATTTGGAGAGACATTCAGACCGCATCGGCCGGGGAGGGGCACTTAACTTGGATTTAGGAACTGATCTAGAAAGCTCTCTAAGAAAGTGATAGTCCAGCGCTCGAATATGAAGAGTTTATTCAGACAAATTGGATAAATGTCCCAGAGGCAAGAAAGCACAGCATATAATAAGAAATGAAAGTAATTCAATATGAGGTAAGGGTGCCCGAGAGAGAGATGAACCCAGAATGGTACACAAAAGCCACATCTTGAAGGCCCTTGCAAGCCATTTAGAGAAATTGTAACTTTATCCTAAGGGCAATGGGCAGTTACTAAATGGTTTTAGGCAGACAGCGGAAATGAGATGAATGGCCGGACCCTGTGGAGGAGGGATTAGGAGGGAAGCAGACCAGTAAGAGGATGCTTCAGTGAAGGAGGTGGGCAGTTACAGGCAGCAGTGGCAGAGGGACAGGGAAGTGGGGGTGGGAGTTTCCTAAGACAGAGAATTGGCAGAACTTTGAGTTTAGAGATACAAGGGAGAAAATGAAGACGATGTGGTGTTTTTTTTTTTTTTTAAGCTTTGTAGAGTGGTACCCTCTAATGGAGCTTAAGAACTCAGTAGGGAAGCAAGTTTTGGAAGGAAGGCAATTCAGCTCTGGACGTGGTGATTTGAAATATTTGTACATCAGAGAAGAGCTGCTTGGTAAATACTTACCTGAGTCTGGAAGAGGAAGATACTAGTGATTCCTTCAGGAATCCTGGGGAAGGAGAGCTTCAGGCAGAAGTGAGTGCTGAGCTGAATGTTGAAGGATGAGTGTTAGCAGTCAGGTCATGAAGAGGGGGAGACACCTGAGAAAGCAGAAGCATGATGGCAAAAGAGACCATAATGCCATCAGGAATAGTGGGTAGAGAAGGAAGATGGAATAATTCCTGCTGAGCCTTGCAGGTCCTGTTTTATGTATGCAGAACCAGGAAGGAGCCAACAAAAGACTTTAGGCAGGAGACCTGATTATGTGTTTTAGGAAATTGGATTGGCACTAGCATGAATGTGAACAGGAAGTGGCAATGAGTCAGACCAGTTAAGAGAATATAGCACTATTTCTTTAAAGAGAGCAAATTTAAAATCGAGGTTGAAGAAGAAGAAAGGAAGAGGAATGAATTCAAGGGATATTGAGGTTGCAGGAATAATATGTACAGGATTAAATATGGGAGGCGAGGAAGATGGCAAGGATTGTTCTCTGGATTCTGGCTTGGCTAATGGTGGACCACTGGGTAAGACAGGCATCCAACTAGGGGATGGCACGGGGTAGGTGTGAGAAAATCAGGACAGATTAGCCATAAACACTGCTTTTTTCACATTTTATGAAAGTCACGAGTCACTAAAACATTAGAATTTGTGTTCCTTAAGGAAACCAGCAATAATAATCATTTTCATCTGCAGTAAAAAAAAATCTTGTGGCATCACGTAACCCCTTTTCATCAATATTAAGGTTCAGGAATGAATTCACTCTTTGCAAAACTACTTTGTCTTTTAAAAGAAATGGCAATACTCAAAATGTTTAAAATTGACAAAATACTATGATGACTTAGTTTTTGAAGGACATCTTTCTTTCCCAAATAATCAGATACAGCTACTTCTCTGCAATAGATTTTTAAATTTGTTCAAGTCCTCAAGATGCTATCGTATGGGCTGATTTCTTGTCATTTCTGAAGCTTTGCCTGAGATAAAAATGGTCAGAAAAGACTTTCCTGAGTACCTTCTATAAATAGGTACCATTGTGGCACTATGTCATTTTCATCCATACCACTTCATCACCTTAAAATTATGTATTGTTTGTCTACCTATTTATTGTCTTTCTCTTCCAGTACATGACTAGGTCCTTGAGGGTGAAAACTCTGCCTGCTTTACTTAGGCATTACATGGCCACATTGAGTCTGGTACATGATCACCATTCTGCAAATACCGGTTAACAATTAGAATAAAGTCAAGATCCCTGTAGTTGGGGCTCTTTTCAGCTAGCATCACCCTGTAGCCATACTAGTTAAATTTTGAACTTCTTCTATTCTCTTAATCAATAGCCACTGATCAGAGCTCTAGAAGTCCCCAGAACCTTACCCATCCTTATATCTACCTTC
This sequence comes from Marmota monax, assembly GCF_021218885.2. Classification (NCBI taxonomy): domain Eukaryota; kingdom Metazoa; phylum Chordata; class Mammalia; order Rodentia; family Sciuridae; genus Marmota; species Marmota monax. The sequence continues at coordinate 19,983,198 of NW_026693082.1, read as the reverse complement.
TTCTGGGAGTCCTTGGAATTTTCCATAATCCACAATTTAAGGCTTGATACCTGGATCAGCAGGCCCTTGCTCTGGGGCCAAGAACTGAATTGTTCAACTTGGTGTCTGTGTTATACATGATTATAAATATTTTGACTATCCTCAATGGAACCTATTATTCTGAATAATTTATGTGCACTAATAGTATTTACACAATAAATCTTTAAAAAATATTTTGACTGTCATCCTTGGTTAGACTTCCAAGCCAGAATCTACTTTTCTTGTTTTATATTTCATTGAAACTTCCATAATAATTAGATTAATATAAGAAAAGATTCCTAATGTGACCGATGAACAAGTTATATTCACATTAAAGTAAAACCATGGCATTAGATATGGTAAGTATGTGGTTGGGTCTGTGTATGGGTTTGATTTAGGTCTGGGGCAAAGGAGAATTTTAGAACGACCACCATCACTTTCTTTTGGATGAAAGACAATGTTTTATTTTCTCCAATGAAAGATAAGCCTTATGGAATAGAAGTCAAACTTCCACTGTGTTAATTTTGCAATATATTAAGAGGAAAGATCCTGAATGAGCCTTTTTCCAAAGCTGAACTTAATTGGATTCCAACTGGGCAGAATGGATAATCAGAATATATTTTATTTGCTTAAGATGAATATTATTGCCACGACTATTTATCAACAAAGAGGTCATTAATAGCCAACAGTGGCTATCCTTGACAGCTTCCATTACTGAAGAAATGAAGTCAGATGGGTTACTATTATTAACATTTGCTAATGGTCTTGCATTGCTGATCCTGAGGCTGGAGTGAAATGGAGCTTCTTACTTGGGCAGGTTGACCACAGGGAAAAGGTGAGGAGGGAAGTAATGAAAAACACAGGGAGGCTGATGAAAAACAAGTGGCTCTCAGGCAGAGTTTCTACAAATGGAATGCAAATTCAGATCTGTATCTTTTAATCACCACACTGAAAAGGTTGATTACTTAACATTAAACACACCAGATGTTTTTGTTGTAGGCAGAGATGGGAAGCTAAGTGGGAAAATAAGAATTTATCCTTTTAAAAGATCCTAGTTAATTTCATAATGACTGGTAGGAAGCTGGAATGATAAATTATAAGCAATCAGGTTTAAAAAGGAATGGAAGAGATAAGCTGAAAGAAGAACCATTAAGGTGAACCAATAAGGTGAAATCCTACTGTGTTAGCATTTATGAAACTTGGAAGCCTGGACTGATTATGAAGGAAGGGATTTATTTATTTTTTCCTTAAGGATTCATTGGTCAGTCACTTCCTTCTCGCTGACATACTTTTAGATTGTTAAAAAAAAATTCTTTCATTATTTTCCAAGTCGTCATTATATTTCTATCACCTTCAAGTTCATGATATAACAAGCACCAACCCAGTACTTATTATTTTCCTGGGCAGAGCCAGCTGTGGGCAAAGAAGTAAACTTGCGTTTGCTATAAAGTTTGAGAGATACTGGAAAGGCCTCTTCCAGCTCAGATTATTTCCCTACCTTCTTGAAATTTTCTCATCACAGACTCATTTCTCTGGATCTATCTGGCATTTTAACTTTTCTGGCTCCCTGTTTAAAAGGCAAACATTTCTGGAAAAGGTAATCACTTACAACCCATTATCTCTTATCAACTAGAATCAGCCTAGATGGAAGTCCTATAGGGACTGAATCATGTGGAATGTCTTGCTTTGGAGAAATTAGCACCTGGAAGAGGGAAGATTGTACTCAAAGGAGTTGGAAAAGCCCATTTGTTTTTGCCTGTGTTCCAATTCTGAAGAAGAGGGCCTGTCTCTGGCTCAACTGATTACTAAAACAAAATTTTATGGGTTACTAATGCACCAACTAAAGTCAGGGTAGGTGTTTTTAGGCCTCTGTACTATAAAAGAGCCCAGGATAAGGAGAAATATTGAATTGTACACAGGGATAGCCACCTTTATTATCTCTGTAAAAGAAACAGATTCTGTCTTGCTGTTTTCTTTAGTTTCTGGGTCAGTGGTCCAGGAACATGCTAATTTCCTACATTAAAAAAAAATTAGGTGTGGACCTCAAAATGACCTCTGTCTAAACGCTTAAAATACAGGACCAGATCTGAACTCCTTGCCAGATCAATCTGAACCATTATAATGAAATGAGCTGCAGTATTTTCCTAAGTGTATTTCACCTCAACAATCAGTTCACAACATATAGAAAATGCACATGCAGTGTTATGGTTTGGATCTGGAATGTCCTCCAAAGGCTCATGTATAAAAGGCCTGGTCCCCAATGCAGCAGAGGTGTGGCTTTTGGATAGTGATTGGATCAAGATGGGGGTCTAACCTCATCAATGGATTAACTCATTGATGGATTCATAGTTGAACAGACTATTGGGAGGTGGCAAATAGGAAGTGACACCTCAAAGGGAGTGGGTCCTTGGGGACTATATCTTGTCCTTGTCCTTTCTTGACTCTCTGCCCGATTCTCTTTTTCTCTCTCTCATCCTTGGATGCCATGAGGTAACCATCTTTGCTCTGCTATACTTTTCTGCCATGGTGTTTGGCCTCACTACAGCCCAGAAAAAATAGAGCCAGGTGATCACAGGCTGAAACCTCTAAATTCATAACCCAAAATAAATTTTGTTTCCTTTAACTTTTTTTTTCCCCAGGCATTTTGTGTCAGTGATGAATTGCTTATGAATGTGCAATCTTGAACCAATCAGTTGAAACGTATCACATCTTGGGGGAAACAGACTCGAAGCAAGTGGTTCCTTTTAAAAATCTTTTCTACCTATCATTTTAATTATGAAAGGTTTCCTTTGGTAAGTATCACAATACAAAAGTACAAGGGTAACCACTGGGTCTAATATGAATCTATTCTAAGCAAATGAATGTATTATTAGGGAATTTATGCTATATTTTAAGATCAAATTTAACAAAACAAAAAAATAGCTGGTGGAAAAAATATTGTATAAGCTATTCAGGGAAAGATGATAATTAGCTTTAGCAAACATAGAACCCCCAATGAGGAAAAATCCAGAATAGGAAAATGAAAATTGACTGGTGAACCTCACTTAGGGGATGATTATTAGTAGATTCCATTAAATGAACAGTTTAGGAGGCAACTTATAATTTGTTTGGTCTGTTAACTTTAGAAGTGTCTTCTGGATAGTAATAAATAGCTTCAATGGTAATATGCATCACCAATACCCAACTGGAAGCCCAGACCCAAAGCAAGAGTCAGAAATGAAGAATAGGTGGGGGTAGAAAATGAAATTTCAACCTTGAAACAGTAGAGCCTGGTAACTGGGGAAAATTCTACGTGAACCTTTAAAGGTTGAGGATAGATATCAAGTGGGGTGAAGCAAGGAAGGAGATAAAGGTGCCTGATGTTCCAAAGCATCCAAAAGACAATGGGAACTATTAAAACATTATTAAAAGATCTTTACTGATAACATTCATCTCTAAAGTATACTAAATACCTATAACAATCAACCACTATTTATTCATTCAGTTGTTCAACTACAAATGAATTACAAGTAATTATTAATTGTATTACAATTACAATGTACAAGTAATTCAACTGAATTACTTGTACATTTTTAATGAGTATTTAAAGTCTTGGAGCTGTTCTGATCACTCAATTAGTATTTTAAGGTATTTTGTAGGAGAACGAAATGTACATTGGATATGTGGACTTCAGCCAACTAAATAGTCCTAGAAGTGAGTGATGGTATGATTCTTAATTTTCTTAAATCAGAATTTTATCAAGTGTTGAAATTAGCTTTTAAATTTAAAATTTGATTTAAAATCAAATGATATGGAATTTTTCTAAATTATAATAGAAGTCAGCAAGAGCATATTGTTACATGCAACACTTTCAATAACAATAGGCAAGGCAAAAATCTATGTAGCTAGGCAATATTATTTGAATGTCAATATTTTAGAACATGTAAAATATTAGTACAAATAAAATGGTATTTTCTACATGTAGTAGGAAATAAGTTATTAGGGAAAGTATTAAGGTTTATACTATTTTCAGATACCAGTCTGTTCTGTGTTTTAAAAATGTTACAGTTTAACCCTCCCAGGAGATGTCCAAGGACCTCCACCTACAGATGCCCTTTGTGGTGTATGACCCAGGTTACTGTGTGCACTTGAAAAAAATTTCTCTTAAATAATCTGTAATTTAATTTTGAGACTTAGATTTCAAATTATCAAATAAGGGAATGTTGTACAAAACTTTTAATGAATAAACTCCTGGATAAGGGCACATACAAATTTAAAAAAAAAATAAGAGGCTTCTCTTAAAAGTAAGGCAATTCTTTCCTTTTCTTAGAGCATTTTATTTTGCAAACTTGTAAATTCTCTGCCCTCAGATGTAAATCTTTTAAAAACCCATTGCAGGGCTTTCAATCCCAGAGTCTTTTCCAAGATCCAAGGAGTATTACATGAAATGTAATCATCAAAGGAGATGCATATCCAAAGGAGATGGTATCCCAGTCTTCCAGTTTAGGTTGGAAGGGTAGAAGCCTAACTTCAAGGAAGATCTCTCTCCAAGTTGCAAAACTACCTCTTGTCATTAAAATGCAAGAGATTTGTTTTTCCTTTGTATGAAGCCAATTAGCTAACACACATAGTCACTTCAATTACTAGGTAAATTTAGGAGGGACTGTGTGACAAATGGTGCCAGCAAGGCCTCTTGACTGAGGAGTTATTCTTTATCTTGTGGATGTGTATATCATAGGTTGCATGTGCTCAGCTCTATAAAAATGTGGGGTTTGGGTCTTTGCAATCTCTGTATTGCCGGTGAGGTGCATCACATTCTGGTTCAGTGTGTATTCAATAATAAAGCTATTTTCTTTCTCTACTGTCTTTGTGGAGAGATTTTCTAGGTTAGATAATTTTATATCCCCAGCATGACCTCATATTGATTATATGGATGGATTTCACTTGCTCATAAAAATACTCCCTTGCCAGATGTTAATATTTAGTTTCATTATCTATGGGTTAACCATTCAACATCAAACTTAATTCTCCCACCTCCAAATAGCATTGAGTTATGCTTGAACACATTCTGCTATTCTTTCCCATCCTCCGTGGACATTGTTTACAATGATGTTCTGTAACTTTAATTTGGACCTAGAGGATTAATTTTATGATAGCTTGAAGAATGAAACAGCAGCAAGATGGACTGTCCTAAGCTTCATGTGGCCAGGAACTGTCAGTTAACTGAGGACAAGAGGACTGCAAGAGGTGGGAAGAGAAGAGAGCCTCTGTTGTCAGGAATTCAAGATCAGTGAATGAATGGCAGAAAATAAAACATACCATGACCTCAAAAAGCAGGATAAGATGAGGCAATGGCTCCAAGTTCAAGAAGTGGGGAAGAAATATGCTGAATTTCTGGCAACAGACTGTTACAAAACAGTTCTTGCTCTACCAGGTTGAGATCAGACCAAAACCAGTTCTTTATCATATGGACCACACATAGAGCATCATTGTTCAATGAACTTTCTACAATGATAGAAGTGTCCCATATCTGTACTGTCCAATGCACTAGCCGTCAGCCAGATGTTCTGTTGATCAAGTGTGGGCAGTGTAATTTAATATTTACTCTTATTTTTAAATTGGTTTAAAAATAGTATCTACTCCATTGGACAGTACAGAACTATGATTCAAGGGGAAAAGGTTTTTGGGTCATTGACTTATGAAAAAAAAATGTTATAATGCCTGTACTACTCGGCAGGGAGTAGTGACGGTGGGAATCTTGTGTGGGATGCTGATCGGCATTAATCACTGGTTGGAGGATGTGTAGACAGGAGTTGAAGTGCTCCTAAAAGTTAACAGCAATGAGACCATTTGGATGCTCGGTATGAAATAAGCTTTTCTGGGTTCTCTCCAGCCAGCTCATGAGAGAGACCTTTTTACAGTCCTTCTTTCACACATTTCATTATTTTCAAGTTCTATCTTTATCTTGCCCCATCCTGGGAATCCTAAGAGGATTCTAGAGAGTTTTATAAATTGCTTTGTAGATTAAAATTCTATATAAAGTGTCTATTACTACCAGCAGTCCTGACTTAGAGAGATTAGACTTCTGACAGTTCCCCCTTTATAGGGTATGGAGCAATGAATCTGCATTATTAACCCAGGAGGCAGAATCGCACAGATAGTCGGATCAGGGGTTCTGCTTCCCAGTGATCTTACCCATGCTGATAACCCTCCTGTATCCTCAGCCTGGCCTCACAGTTCTTTCCTTCTCTATGCGTGTTCATCCTTTCCTGGTGTGTCAGCTTGTGGACAGAGCTAATCTAGATCTTTGTGGAGGGACGTGCCATTAGCTGGAAACTGCAGGTAGGTTGGCTGAAAGTCGTGAAATAAGAATTGCACAGTGGAAACGGCATTGGACTTGAAGTCAGAAGACCTCCTTTGAGTCCTAGCCCTGCCCTCTGGGTTATGAAACCATAATTGGATGCTTAATGTATTAGAGTCCTAGTTCTTTTATTCATTTAACAGATACTTTACTGAATAACATTTTGGATTAGGTATTAGGAACTAGAAATTTGTCAGTGAACTAAACTGAAAATCTCTAGTCTCATCAAACTTGCATTTCCAGTGGAGGGAACTGAAAATAAAACACAATAAATATATTACATAGCACATAAGACAAGCTGGGGAGAGGAATAGGAATGGATGGAAGAGAATATTTGATATAATTTTCTTTTTTTTTTTTTTGTGAATATGTAATCTTTTTTTTTTTAATTTTTTATTGTGGGTTGTTCAAAACATTACAAATTTCTTGACATATCATATTCCACACTTTGATTCAAGTGGGTTATGAACTCCCACCTTCACCCCATACACAGATTGCAGAATCACATCAGTTACACATCCATTGATATAATTTTCATTGGGGAATCAGGATAGGCCTCACTGAGAAATAGACATTTGAGCAAAGGGTTGAAGGTAAATGCCTCATTTCCTGTGTAGGGAGAGACTTCTAAGCAATGTCATTTTGGTTCAGAAACTTGAAAATGATAGAGGAACTTGAAAATAAGCATGGTTGGTGACCCTCACTAGGAGAGAAAACGGCCACCCTTGAAATGCCTACTGTGTGCTGGGTGCCAAATACTTTGTATCTGAAAGCTGATGCTAACTGGCATTCTTCACCCTGGAAACTGAAGGCTCACCCTAATACTTTGATGAATGATCAAAGTCTCAGGAATGGGAGAATTTTCAATGTGAATCTGATTCCATTTCCTAGTGTGGGTTTTATCTCAATATTATGGAATAGGCTGGTGCCTAGGGGTATGTAATGCAGTATAAAACTATTTGGAGTTGTTCTCCATGGGACTCCAAGTTGCTGTTCCTCCACAATCATTTCAAGGATGTTTGAATAGTGAAATCTTGGAAGACAGATAATGTCTCCATCTGGAGCCAAGAACAGGCTTGCTTACTGCTCATCATAAAAGATTTAGCTTTGCTAAGCTCAGGTTCCTTTCCTATAATGTAATCCACTGTGTTTGTGGTTGTCATTTGGCCTTCTTTTTATCACCCTGTGGGAAATGGAACTTGGGCAACCAGTGTGAGAAAGTGATAATACTTTATTTTGCTGGGGTGAATCTCTGACCCAAGAGTCTCATATCTTCAGACCACATCCATGAAACTGTCAGGCTAACTTGTTCACTTGCAAGCAGAATAGAATCTAAGAACTGCACTTTAGTATTTGAGTTGGAGATTTTCCTAGGAGAATCTTTAAAGATTTTAAGAAGTGATAATAAAGCTTACAAACATACATTATCTAAATTAGCTTTTCGTCCCAATTAAAAAATAGTTATAAAGTAGAAAATAAAAATGATGGCTTATTAATTTTCCCAGCACTACTGGGAGAGTTAATTCTTAAGTAGTAAGCTTCCTTAGGCAGTTGGAAACATATACTTTTGTGAATTTAATGGGTCATTATTGGAAGTTCTATTTTCATTTACAAACATTTTTCCTTCCTTTTTTTATTTTTTAAAATTCTGGCGGACGTCCTTTCTCTAGAAAGGACTTTAGGAAGCACATAGCATTTGAATAACCTGAGAGCTCAGCATCCTTGAATGTGCAAAGCTGCCAGAGTTGGTCAGAGAGTCAACCTGAATAGAATTATCAAAGGCCACTGTGTGGATGAAAATGCAATTTGAGGATGAAATGGAAAGCAAGGCTCTGATAGTTTGGTATGGGGATTTAACATTTGTACAAGGTCCTTGAGGGTAAAGGCACTAATTAGACAAATAAGACTATTTGGAAGATCGTGGTTTGGAAGAGTCATTCATATGACCCAAAGCAAACGCCAATCAGAAAAACATGCCACCTAACGTTTTCCCCAAACATTGCTGATTTTTGTTCTTTCAAAATTATGGAACTTGTACCCTAAAATGTTTAATTAGTATTCCTAACTCTTTTGGAGGACCTACTCATGGGGAGTATAATGGAAATGCCCTATGTTTAACTCGGTTCCTGTTTTACCCTATTTACAATGTTTATCTTCAGGCACTTCCCCAAGAAAGTCTGGGGCAGATATTCATTCTCTAATGCACAAATATGCATTCACCAGCTGCTGCCATTTATAAATATGGGACATGTGAGTCACTCACTTCTATTATTGCCATACAGGAAAAAAATCAAATACTTATCAAAACACTTTTTAAAAAAAATTTATAGAAAAATAACTTTGAAAATCTTTACTTGTTTATTCCCAGATATATCATTTAATAATAAACAATCCAACGACAAGTGAACTCAAGGTGATAAAGAAGCTTGAAAGAATCTGAAGAAAGTAAAAAGGGAAATTAAAGGAACATTAAAGTGATTGAAGTAGATACTACATGGAAGCACAAGCAAGAGGAAAAATTGATAAATTGGACTTCATTATAATTACATTAAAGGATAGTACCAAGAAAGTTAAAAGATAACATGTAGAACGAGGGAAAATATTTGTGAATCATTAAATCCTTGTAAGATATATATCTAGGATATATAAAAAAAACTATTAAAACTCAACAAAAGGATAAGATAAACTTGTTTAAAATGAGCAAAGGACTCAAATAGATTTTTCTTCAGAGAAGTTATACAAATAGCTGATAAGCATATGAAATGATGCTCAACATCATTAGTTACTAGGGAAATGCAAATTAAAACCATAATGTGATACCACTTCACATGCACTATGATAATAAAACGATGGAAAATAACAAGCATTGCCATGGATTTGAAGAAATTGGAACTTTTGTACATTTCTGGTAGGAATGTAAAATGATACTGCGACTGTGGAAAATAGTTTGGTTGCTCCTCAAAAAGCTAAACCTAGAATTACCATGTGGTCTAGCAATTCCACTTCTAGGTATAGACCTCAAGGAATTGAAAACAAGACTGAAACGGTTATTTGTACACCATTGTTCATTGTAATCTTATTCATAATAAAGAGGTGGAAACAAGTGTCCATCAACAGATGAATGTTAAAAATATAAAATGTATTTTATTTTATATATAATGTGTATAATTATATATAAAATATTATATAAACATAAAATAGAATTATTCAGCCATCAAAGGGAAATGAAGTTCTAATACATATTTTATTTTTTTGTACCAGGGATTGAACCCAGGGGCACTTAACCACTGAGCCACATGCAGGCCCTTTTTATATTTTATTTAGAGATGGGGTCTTGCTAAATTGCTTAGGGCCTCACTAAATTTCTGAGGCTGGCTTTGAACTTGGGATCCTCCTGCCTCAGCCTCCGAAGTTCTGGGACTGATGTATATTTTATATGAATCTTGTAAATAGTTATGCTACATGAAATGAGCCAGAGACAAAAAGGACAAATGGAATTATAGAATTCCATTTACATGTAATATCTAGAATGAGCAAACTAATAGAAAGTAGATTAGAGATTACCAATAGAGAATTATTGAGTTATAGAGTTTCTGTTTATGAAATGAGAAAAATCTGGAAATAGTGGTGGTAGTACACGATGGTGAATTTAATTAATGCCACTGAAGTACAAACTTAAGAATGGTTACAATGGCAGAATATGCTATGTATTTTACCACAAAACTTTTTATAGAGGATATATACCTTCATTTGGTTTAAAAAGTGTGAATTCTAAATTGGTCAAATAGGTTTCTTTTTTTTTAATGGAGAAAAGTACTGGGGCCTAGGTAAATATATCTGAGATATTTACAAGCAAGTGGAAACTCAAAGGACAAATACAGACTATGATAGGACTAGAAAAAAAGTAAGTTGGAAAAAATCCAAATTAGTTTTGAGTGTAAATAGTTGATTTAATTTTTACTAATCAAACTAGAAACCATGGGAAGAATAATTAATAGATCATGACCAGTAGGAGGGAATAATAACCTGTAGGCACTAGTCATGATGAGGCCCATGCAGAAAAACAGAAATATGTCAACAGTACGAAGTTACATAAAAGGATCAGAATGTAGACCAGCATGAGATATTGTTGCAACTTTGAGATATGTTGTATGTGGGAGACAAAATATAAAAATGGAAATAGCTGCGCTAGGATTAAAATATTTCTACTGCTGTTGCATTATTCAGCTTTTTAAAAAGGGAAAATGAAAAATAGCTCAATACCTTGCATCTCAATTAGTAATTTGAAAAATAACTTTGGAGTTTCAGGATAGAGTCCCTTTAGCCTAGAATTGTATCAATTATATACAATTTTAAACTGCTAATGTCTATGTTGTTCGAATGTCACTATTTTTCAATCCAAAGAGAATGGTTTGCAGAAGTTATAGAAACTCCATACTGAGTTTTGATTGAGATTTAACTAAACAGTCTCATTTATTATGGAAACTTCAAGGTTCATTAACATTAACTTAGGAATTCAGTAGTTCAAGTTGTTTTTGCCGATGAGGAAACTGAGGTGTACAGACTGCAAGCTGACAGAAGCAGGCAGGAGCCCAGACTCTTAAGTCTTGGGGCTCTGCTCATTTCATTACTTGGTGCAATCTCTAGTTCATTGTCAAACTGTGTATTACTGTGTATTATAAATGCATACCTAATGAGCTTAGAAGACATGTCTTCCAAATGCTACTATCTCGTTACTATTAATCTGTATTAAATTAACCAAACCCATGATCCCATTTCACACTATGAATTGATCTCAATTCATCAATCACTGAACTTTGGCATATGCTGGAATTTTGATGTGGAGATATAAATGCAATCATATTTCTTATTCTATCCTGGTGAAAATCTGTTCCAAGCCCATAAATTATATGGATCAATTTTGACCTAAATCAAAAGGGAAATCAATCATAAAACCTTGCCTCCTTTTTTGATTGCTATTTATTTAATTCTACTTGAAGCAGAAGCTGGTTTAAAAAAGATCCCCTTCTGGCCCGTCAGTTCTCTCCTGGTTTAATTCCATTGCTATCCTATTTCAGGTTGCTGAGCCACTGGTCAGGTTGCAAAATAATCAATTTTCTTTTCTGCATTCAACTATCATGGAAAAGGAAAACAAAAACAAGCATACCATCCTGAAAATAGACTATTTAGCATTGCTATTTCAATACAGTCTACCATCTAGTTTATTCAACCAAGAGAAAACTCTATTTCAAAATAATTACAAAGTGTTAGTGGACTTTCCAGGTTGGCAGACAGGAACGAGGGTTGCAGGTGACATCATGTGTACTAATCAGATCACTAGGTGTTTTTTTTTTTTTGGGGGGGGGGTATTAGGGATTGAACCAAAGGGGTTCAATCCTTGCACTCCCAGCTGGCTCTAAAGGTCATGTGGAAACTTCAAGAAGAATTCCTTGCTAACAGAACAAAAACATCTTTGTTCAGAGGCTTGATGACAATTTTTGGTGTTGACCTAACAGCAGAAAATGGAATTGATTACTGAAAAAGATTATCAAATGTAATTTAATTGGACAAATCCCTCATAAGACTTAAGATTTTTTTCAACTGTTTGATTTTTCTGAATTGTTTCAAAACAGTACCAGGGAAATTGCTTTAATTGTATCTTATATTTTTCCTCTTGCATTCTGATAGTGTTGTTAAGGGAAAGTAATATTGTTAAAATATGGAGCTCTTTGAAATGTGAGAAGGTCCCTTTTTACCTTCTCACCAACTAGAAATGAAAACTCCTAAACATGGACTTTAAATCAAAGTTACCATGAGAGAAAATTCTAAAAAATCAAGGGCAATACACCTGCTTGAGAGAATCAGGATTGGCTCATCAATGGCCAGTTTTAGCATTTATTAAGTGCCTATTGTGTTAGTGGTGATGAATTCAAAGACAGTAAGACACAGCCCCTTCCCTTGAGAGCTTAAAATTCTAATATGCACCATTCCATGGATTATTTGACCACTCTGTACAGTAGTGGAAATGCTTGCCTGAGTAAGCATATATGAATGTAGAAAAGCTACAATTTTAAAACCAAGAACTCATGCTGTGTGATTCATAGGATGTTCAAATTCTGCCCAATCCTTAACTGATTATTTTTTTTAGGTAGTGCTCCTCAGCCTAAGGAATCAGATAATCCAGGAACTGGCTCTAAGAATATGCATTTCTCAGTAATTCTATGTACTTTTCGTTACTTTCTTGCAGAAAAGTCATAAGTGGACTCTCATGCAAAGGTGATGTGTTCCTCAATTTTCCATTCAGACTTATCTGAGAATAGTTACTATGGATGATTGGAAATATTTCACTTTAACAACTCATTCTTTCGTTATTTCTAGGCTTTTTTTTTATAACATTCCGATAAATGGTTCATTCAAACATAATAAAATACCTCACAATGGGCTGGCGAGCAAGTGCTGGCTAAAGTAGTTCACTGAGAAAAAGGCTAGAGGTGAGAGGATTTTGAAAGCCAAAACCTGAACCTGAAGTTATCCATTCCCCCAAGGAAAATTCCCTACTAAAACTGTCCCTGTAATTGCTTTCACTTTTATGGGAAATGTACACAGTCAAAAATGAAACCTCATTAATTTAATGAAAATATTTCCTGGATGAATTAATAAGGTGCTCTCCTGCTGAGTTTAAAGCACCAAGTTATTGAAAAGACAAAAAGTGCAACTTAAAAGTGCCAGCTTTTGCCTGGCAGCTGGAATGTGAAATTCTCATGGTATATGTTTTGCATTCTTGGTTTCTGTTGACAAACCATCTCCATGGAAACAGACATTAAATCTCTGAAAATACTGGAAAAGCTACTACAGAGATGTCCATCCAAAACTCTCAATTGCTGTCCTTTTCCAAGTCAGGTCCCATATGCACACCGCGGGCCTGGGAGGACATTCTCCTTTAGAAATGACTTTGTCGGGAAGAAACCAAAAGGACATCTTGGGAAACTATTTCCTCCCTCTTATTTCCTTGTTCCTTCTTTTATTTTTTCCCTTCCTCCCCCGACCTCAATCATTCATTTATTCAACCAAATAATTGAGCTAGAATAATGGATACATATATGCATATGGATATACACATATATAATACACATATACATGTTTATATTTCCTCTTATATAGGTCAGACACTAATACGTGGTTATAAGAGCAAAACCAATCTGCAAAATATCTTTGAATACATCTAGGAAGCATGTCTGTTATAAAACAGTGATACAAGGACAGGGTTAGGGTCTGAATCACTATCATCCAACACATAATGTACATATAAGCATTGGGATGCTTGCCTGGGCAGACTGGGGTAGGAATGTGTTGGAGAGCTAGTGTACCTGGGATGCACAAAAAGAATTTACAAGAAGCTAAAGGTGTGGGGTGTCTGGCACATCATGTGAATATTCCAGACAATCAGAAGTCTGTGCTTAAGACAAAATCGGTAGACATAAAACCTCAGTGCCTCAAGCACAGCCAATAAAAAATTGAGAATCATGTCTCTATTTCAGATAAGATTGACTATTCAGAGGAAACACATTTAATAAATAACTGCCCTTACCACAGAGTAATTGACCTACTAGAAAAATAGAGTACTCTGGAGTAGTCAGACTTGATTTTTATGTCAACTGGGCGGGGGAGTCTCCAAAGTTTCTATCTCAAATGTATAAGCGGCATGGGAATTAGTCTGGTCACACAGTATGTAACAGGGTCACTGACATAAACCTTCATGGTGATTTGTTTGGGATTTAATAAAAGAGCAGGATTATGAAAAGGAATCAATGAGTCATAGAAAAATGTAGAAGACAAATTAATTCATGTTTTAAGAGATTTTAAAGGATTTTTAGCATTAGTGATTGTTACCCTAAAGGATCTTATGGGTGTGTTCCAATTTAAATTGGGCAAGATATGCCTGGTCAAATTCATATTTCACCACAGCCAGTGGTCCTAGTTCCTGAAATCAAGCATTAATTTAAAAAAATGAGAAAAAACTAGATAACTAACAGACTTTGAAGACTTCACGTTTCTTTAAAGTGCCAGTACAATTCATGTTTCTCAAATCCTTAAGGTAAAAGCAAAAGCTATTACAGACCCATAACCGAGGACAGAAAATGAAAGCCAGAAAATGCCAGTTTTTGAAATAAAAACCAAAAAGTTTCCTCAGAAAATGTTCTGAAATCTTCCTAGAAGTGCTTCTCCGGAATAAAGATTTTGAAAGTGTGTCTAATAGAAATATAGCTCTCTGTTCAGCTATGATCCCAAAATACCTCTCTAAAAGTCATCAAATACTGCTTTTCAGTGTGACTAGTGTGAGCTAGCGCTAATCTTGAAAATATAATATTAATGGTATGATGCTATTTTGATGATAGCTGTTGGACTCATTTTCAGTATTTTGCTAGGAAATCTTCAGCATTCTTCCAGTACCATCAAAGATGTTCTGACTGGTCCTGTCTGATTATAAATACTCCCAGAGTGGAAAAGGGCCTCAGTTTTAGAGTTAGATGTTCCTTAAAGGATATTTTTTGCAAGTTCGTGCTATTTGTATGCTTGCTTTTAAAGCACCATCATAATGTCTTTCTCCCACATTCTTCTCTCTCCTTGGGAAGTTCTGTCTCCTCTATTTTGCCGACAACATGTCCCTTTTCATAAAATCTTGCCTCGTTCTGGCCCTTCACAGAGTTCTTTATATTTTTAGTGCAATGGCAAATTCTGTTTTCTGCTATAACTGGTTTCTCCATTAGATTGTAAGCTGTTTGCTGTATACATATATTTTGATTCATATTTAAAGAAAAACGTTCATGATCGTGTGTTGAACCTTCTATTAGATGGTTTTATGTGCATTTGATCTTCACCATGTCCCTTGCATGCTTGTGAAGCTCCTGGATCTTTGTGCACCCTCCTTAATGGCACTGTTATTTAATATGGTCTTCTGAGAGGATTCTCCTACCAGAAAGGAAGGTCCCGTGCAGATGAATAGACCCAGGAAAATCTATACCTACATTTTAAATCAGTGAGTTTACTAAAACTTGATTCATATAGGTCAGCTTCCCAAAATGTAATGACTCTTTGATGAAGGAAAAAGATGATAATCTAAACTTGCAAAGTTCATGCGTGGACTGTGGAATATGGAGATTCCATTACTAAGTAGCCAGAATGGTAAGGTCCTGAGACAAAGGAGGACAGCAGATATTATACCTCTTCTTAGACTATTTCTTGTTGTGTATACAATCAATTTAAAGAAGAGAAAACTTCCTTATATGGAACTGGATTCTGACATGAGAAAACTCAGAAAGATTCTTGAATACTTTTTTTTTTTTTTGTATTGGGAATTGAAACTCAGAGGTAATTTACCATTGAGCTATAAACCCAGTCCTTTTTGTATCTGGGTATGTCTCATTGCTGAGGGTTTTGTAAAGTTGCTGAGGCTGACCTGGAACTTGCAATCCTCCTGTCTCAGTCTCCCAAGTCACTGGGACTACAGGTGTGTACTACTACACCTGGCTTTCTTGAATGCTTTCTAAAGAAATCTGAAAAATCTCAAACTAAAGTTCACCAACAGGTAGAGAAAAAGTAAAACAAAATGAAACCCTCAGACAGTTTTTTCTTATAGCTTCAACTAATGGCACATTTATAATGATTATAACATAGTTGATATTAAGTAGAAAAATAAAACTAGTTTACTTTTATGATTGTTAGTCTTCGGCTTAAAGTATAGGAAAGCAATCCAAAAACAGCTTTTGAAACTGAGCACAAGGTTAATAAAATTTCTTTCAAGAGTACCTTCCATGTCCAGAAATTAATATTTGAATGCCCGCATGCCTGGATAGGCATTTCCTATTATATAGTTTGGGAGCAAGTTGAAATGCATTTTTGTTTTGCTCTTTGTTTCTTACTCTTTGGAAGCTTTTGACAAAGTGGAGAAATAAACAGGACTGTTACAATAAAATATGTGAAAAGATAATACATGAAGGGCCATGGAAGATTCAGACTAGGGCACATAGGAAGGAGGCTTCTTGGAGGAAGTGGTACCAGAAGAGAAGGAAATAAAAGTTAGCCAGGTAAAGGGATGAGAAGGCATTTCAAGCAGAAAATTAAATAAAGTCATAAGAGTGAAATGACATGATGCTAACTAGTGTATCTGGAAAATCAATGGCGGCTTCCTTAGGGCACTCGGCTGGAGTTACCACCACGACCAGATGTCAGCCTGCAGAGGCAGGGAGGGACAAAGGGTCACTGCACTTTGTCTCCTCCATAGTCCTGAACTATCAGCTCCTTCATGGTGAGAATGGACTCTTATTTACTTGAATATATGATTTAACTGTTTGGTGACTCATTATCAGATTTATAATTCACTGAGGAGTTGCCAATGAAACTCAAGAATGAGAAATACCATTTTGAAGGCAAGTTAAATCCAACTCTCCTTTGGAAGATTCATGACTATAAAGGGGACATAGGGTCAGCATTTTAAAAATTAGCTTTTTAACTTATACATAAAAATATAAGACTGTACATATTTATGGAATACGATGAAGTGTTTTTGATACATGTACATATTGTATGGATGTTTATATCAGGTTATACATGTCTTCTTAAACCTTATTTTAGTGGTGAAAGCTAAAAATTCTTCTAGCTTTTTAAAAATATACATCACATTATTACTTATAGGCACCCTACTGTGCAACAGCACACCAGAGCATCTTGCGTCTATCTAACTGTAACCTAGTACTCCAATTGACCTTTCCCTATTCCTTTTCATCCTATCCTAATTGCTCCAGCCTCTGGTAATCAATATTCTTTTACCAACTTTTAAGTGACCAGATTTAAAATATTTTGCATATGAATGAAATCATGTGGCATTTTTCTTTCTGTGCCTGGATTTATTTCATTTGACATAATGATCTCTGTTTCTCTCCATGTTGCAAATGATAGGCTTTCATTCTTTTTTAAGGCTGAATAGTAGTCCCCATATATATATATATATATATATATATATATATATATATATATATATATATATATGCCACTTTTTAAAATACATTCATCAGTTGATGGACACTTAGGTTGTTTCCGTTTCTTGGGTATTGTGAATAAGTGTTGCAATGTACATGGGAGTGCATATGTCTCTTTGACATACTGATTTAATTTCCTTTGCATGTATACCCAGGAGTGGAATTGAGTACAAAGTCTTTCAGATTTGATTGGAAATTAGGAGAGCATTTATGATATGGACAAAAGCAATAAAAGGGAAGGAGGTTGCAGCTGGATGGTGCTTTTGGACAGGAATGAGAAGAGGCAACGGAAAAAAGCAAAGGTAGAATTTGAAGGGATACTGATCTAAATTGAAGAAATGGAGAGGAATTGATTCTTTGGGGGAAGGGTGGGAGGTAGAAACAGGAAGTATGGAAGAACATGGGTATAATTCAAAAGTGGAAATAGAATAGGAAAGGAAATTGTACATGATGGCTTTTTTTTTTTTTTTAAAGAGAAGGGGACAAGATCATCTACTTAAGAGTGGCAATCTGAGGTTGAGAAGAGAATCTCAATAGAAGAAGCCTTGATTAAAAATACACTAAAGAGGGCTGGGGTTGTGGCTCAGTGGCAGAGCGCTTGCCTGGTGCACGTGAGGCCCTGGGTTCAATCCTCAGCACCATATAAAAAATAAATAAAGATATTGTGTCTGTGTATAACTAAAAAATTTTTTTTAAAAAAATGCACTGAAATAAAGAATTTGTAGCAATGATGAGGATCTGGCTAAGGTTAGAAACATCAGAGATAGAGCCTCCCGATCCACAGTGTGGGACTCTCTGGCAGCTCTAGTTCACATCAGCACAGCAACAATGAAGGTTGGTCACCAGCATGCTCCAGAGCTGGATATTTTTGGACTGAGGAGGGGTGCTGGGTCACTAGGGGTGTTGGTGAAAACAAAATGATCAGATGGTCTTCCATAGTTCCTGGCTTGGTGAAAATTTTTGCTGTTGGTTCCAGATAGATTTGGAGAAACTGGAAACCTCAAGAACCTACGGGTTCCTGCCACAGCCCAAGGGCATACGGGTGTTATTCTTCTGCTTTAAATAGCTAGAAGCAACAATAGTCCTTTTTTCCAAAAAAGCAAAGAAATTCATAGTCCAAATGCCAGCCAAACCAACAGACAAAGAAGAAAGCATTTTTCCTTTGTCTGATCATTTCTTATTTTTTCTCACTAGTTTTCAGTGGCTGTGGGGTGTGTAAGCTACCAAGTGCTGTGTTATTGAGCACATTGTTCCATGGCTGTGGCTAGAGTCTACCATGCAGAGAGAAGTCAGCTGTCACTCTGGCTGGCTCTGAGCTGCCTGGGTCATTATTGCTTGTCACTCATAAGTTAGTATACTAAAGGACAACCAAGGACATGTTCTCCAAGAGCTTAAGCTCTCTGTGATATCTCTTACCCAACTGTGCTCTTAAGCATGAGAAAAGCTGGCCAGGCAAGATGTCCCTACTTCTCCTGTGCCCATGGACAGAACATGGGAAGGGTCACTGTACTCAAGGGACAAAAGGGGCCTGCTTGGTGGTGGCCCTATGGAACCTTGGTTTTGGAGAGTGAAAGATTGATGCTGCAATACTCTAGGGATGGATTGCATCCTCACTCAACCTGGCTGTGAGCATCCCTGCTCCTGAATGCTGATCCTCTCACCTGCAGGCTGGGGCAGTGCCTAAAGCTAGATGTTAATGTGGTGTGGTGGGGCAAAAACAAAGGCAAAGGAAAAATCGGAGGTAATTTCATTTCTTTACTCCAGGAGAGAAAATGAGCAGATAAACTGCAGGAAAGAAGAGTTAGACTTACGTTTCCTTTTGAATCCTGGTAGATGTTCACCTTCCATATGACCTAGGAGGAGGAGCCAGAAAGGGGGCCCACAGCCCTCCTGTCCTGGTTGCTAGAAGGGTCTCTCTAATCTACTTCTCGGGCTGATTCACAGGCATTGAGGGAATTGGGCATAAACCAGTTGGTCCCAGAGGAGACGGTCCCAAGTGGGCTCCTTAGATATTTCAATTTAGGCAGCAAGGCTGATAGAACACCATCTGGTTTTGAGCCCATTTTATTCAGTTGATTTATTTTTTCAAGCATTTTTCCCCCAAAAGATATGACAGTGAAATATGTACAATTTTCCTGTCTTTCCTCGCTGACCTAAGTAGTAGATCCATGTTTTCAACCTAAGTGCCAAGAGTTTTACATAGTTATATTTGTTTATGTACATTTGCTACATTCCACATAAAAATCAAGGGTGAAAAATGGCAAAAAAGGGACATGAGGAAACAGACTTCTGAAGTTTCTTTAATTCTATCAACCAAAAGGTTGAGAAAGTCAATTTAGAAAGTTGAATGCAATTCTGAAAAAAGGGAGGGGCAATTTTTCTAGAACTGGACGGAAGCTGATTTATAAAACTCATAAATAAGGAAATGAAAGTGGTCAAGAGAAGTCTGAATAAATACGAAGTCTAGATTTGAGATAATAAAAATTATATATCCTCAAAATTATATTACAGATGAAGGAATAGACTGACCAACTAGCAAAGAAAATCTAGCAATATACCCAAATATGTATCAGACACTTTTTTACTTGGAGGAGCTCACAAATGGAAAGCACAATATGCTTTCCATATTGGCTGCACCAATTTGCAGTCCCACCAGCAATGTACGAATGCGACTTTTCCCCCATATCCTTGCCAATACTTATTGTTGTTTGTATTCTTAATAGCTGCCATTCTGACTGGAGTGAGATCAACTCTTAGTTTTGATTTGAATTTCTCTATTTGCTAGAGAGATTGAATGTTTTTGCATATATTTCCAACTCGATATTTTTAAGAGCTCCAAAATATTTTGTAGCTTTCTCAAAGTCAAAGAGCTTATAAGGGATAGAGCCAGGATTCAAATCCAGGCATTCTGGACTTTTTGCTTATAATCACTAAATTCTACAGTAAAAACATGAGCATCCAACTGTAGGAAACAAAGTCTGTTTGCTCATGAACCTGCAAAGATGATGAAATTCCATATAAAAGTAAAAAAAAAAAAAAAAAAAAAAACTGTAGTAAGATACATTTTTACTATCCCTCAAAGCTTCCTTATAGACCCACACTGATAAGGCAAGAGGCTCATCTGAGGACCTAAGCTTCCAGTTCAAGATTCTACATATGGTGTCACAGCTGTGATGATGACACAGCTTGCCTTTTATTACAAAAGTAATAATGCAGAAAATACACGGCCATGCTTAGCCTTGAGGGAGGAAAACATTTTTATTTAGATTCACTTCAAAATTACCCCATGAGTACAAATATATTTCTGAAATGAAATAATACTTCTGGAAAAAGAATTTCAAGTGGTGTCTTTGCTTGCCTGTCAGAAAATGACAATGTGAAAATAGTCATTTTCACTTTTTCCATCTAATATATACCTTTGCTAAAGATGGTAAATAATCTGGCATCTGATTTTTTTTCCATAAGGCATTAGCAAGGCAATCACTGGGAGGAAAGGTCCCCGCCCCCCAATAGAGCCATAGATTGTACTGAAGTCCCAGTTACCTATGATCATAGGAATTTGGTTGATGAAGGGAAAGCGAAACCCACAGAGAATCCCAGCATCATTCTTAATGTAATACTTCATTCTTTTGCCATCACTTTTTTTACTTGGAGGAGCTCACAAATGGAAAACACAATTAATTTGTCATTATGCTCATTTTTCTCAGAATTGGATGGAAGCCTAGGTGAGCCATAGCATGACAACACTGTTGGTAGCACACAGGGGAGAAGCCGCAGCAAGTATCAGGAATACCTAGTGTAATAAAATGAGAGTAGTATGACGTGCTTATCAAGGTCACCATTTGCTAGATCCCAGCAAAACTTGCAGGTCAGCCACCTGCTCGAGGATGCCTAATCTGACCTGATAGAGGTAAGCATTTCATTATTGATCATGCAAAACACTTTAAAATAGTATTTGTGCTAAATACAGCCATATGGAAATGTATAAGGGAGAAAGTAACAATCCTGCCATCCTTTTAAATTTCATCTTGGTAAGTGTGAAGTCTTTTGAGAGTTTCTCTGTGCTACAACATACATATCCCTATACATAATGATGACTGTTTTATCAGAATCGGCTTCTATCATGCATGCCACCCCAAACTTCCTTTTTTTAAAAAAAAAATTTGACATCATATACTCCTTCTATTTCAATATCAAATAGCCCTAACTCAATATTTTTTAAGATCTCCAAATTTATGCTGTAACATATAAAACTAATATATCCAAACACAACCCAACCTTTCTACTTTTCTACACTTCAGAATTGTATTAAAGATTCCTATATTTACTTTTGGTTTTCAATGGAATGGATTCTCTCAAATGGGTTTGGGAGGTCACATTTTAAGAGCACTTGTTAGATTGTCCAAGAACCAACAATTCAATTTGCAGAAGTTGGATATGAGTACGTACCAGCTCCAGAACAGCATGGGGTATTTTCACTCACTTTATCTTGCTGATCAGATGGGTGAAAAATGTTATTACCTGGTTGGTTTATATTATGTTTTCATGACTGTTAAAGAGGATGAGCATTTTTTAAGAGCCTAATTGTCCATTTCAAATTACATTTCTGTGAATTGCCTGTTTGTTTGATTTACCTATTGAATTGTCATCTTTTTTTTTCTTATCAAAATGTAGGTTCTGTTTGTATCTTAACATGTCTAGTAATTAGAGTAGTTTTGACCTGCATTTCTCTAAGAGTTCATCTCACTCCAGTCAGATTGGCAGCTATTAAGAATACAAACAACAATAAGTGTTGGTAAGGATGTGGGGGGAAAGGTACACTTGTACATTGCTGGTGAGACTGCAAATTGGTGCAGCCAATGTGGAAAATAGTATGGAGAATTCCTTGGCAAGCTGGGAATGAAACCACCATTTGACCCTGTTGTCCCACTCCTTGGTCTATACCCAAAGGACTTCAAAACAACATACTACAGGGACACAGCCACATCAATGTTTATAGCAACACAATTTACAACAGCTAAACTGTGGAACCAACCTAGAGCCCTTCAGCAGATGAATGGATGAAGAAATTGCAGAATATTATTCAGCATTAAAAGAATAAAATCATGGCATTTGCGGCTAAATGGATGGAGTTGGAGAAGATAATGCTAAGTGAAGTTAGCCAATCCCACAAAACCAAATGCTGAATGTCTTCTCTGATATAAGGAGGCCGATTCATAATGTGGTGGTGGTGGGGGCATGGGTGGATTAGATGAACTCTAGATAGGGTGGAGGGGAAAGGACATGGGGGTAAAAAAAAAGATGATGGAATGAGATGGATATCATTACCCCAAGTACATGTATGAAGACATAAATGCTGTAAATACTTCATACAACCAGATATGAAAAATTGTGCTCCACATGTATAATATGAATTGTAATGCATTCTGCTGTCATAGATAACAAAATACAAAAATGAAAAAAATCAAACTTTGGTGTTTGCATCAAATACATGAAAAATATTTTTCTTTTGAATTTGCTTATATTGATTTTAGCCATTTTAAATATCTTTCATATAATTGGTCTATATTTGTAATTTCTGCATTTTTAACTTGTTTGAAAACATCTGACCCACCACTAGGTTACTTAAAAATTATTAAAAAAAAAAAAAACCCTGTGAAATGAACTTGGACTTGTGGGTATATGACAAAATAATTTAGTGTGATTATTAATTTTTATATATTAATAGTAATGCTAGTGTTGTAATTTTGGGGTGAGACTTTAATCAGAAGACGGATAGAAAAGTCTAACAGAAATTCAAAGTAGTTTGGACGGGTAAAGGGCATTCCCTGGAAGGAAATGTGAAATGAAGAAAACATTTGCAAGTAGACCTCTGGGGAGGGGAAGGTGAATTATTACAAAGAAAACTCCACGGCAAATATAAAATGGAATAAAACTGATGTTGATTGTCACAGTACACACGGACAGGCTGAATTTCAATATCAAAAGGCAGACTGTCAGATTTTGTTTGAAAAGTAAAGTTCGTCTATAAATTAGGAAAATGCATACAAAGCAAGGGAACTAAACTGTATTAAATATGAAGTGATGAGAAAAGATGCACCGGAGAGATTCAAACATAAAGGCAGGATGATATTAGTATCAAAGTAGAGTTCAGGGCCCTTTGTTGGGGGCTAGGGAGATAAAAACCTGACTTGTCAAGGCTACTAAGGAGGCCAGGATTTGAGAGGTCAGATTTTGAAGGAAAGGGAAGAGCAGAACTGGAAGATGATGGTATGAGCCCTCTTTCTCCTTGAGGCATATTTTAATTGGTGAGCGAGGCTCAGGGGCTAGAGAGTCTGTGGCAGTTCATGGGGCTGGGGATATAGAAATTGCATTTCAAAGGTCATGAAATGGAGAACACATTGGGTTGTCATCTGGGATCATGAAGGAGTCCAGTGTAGAGGTGAGGATAAACTAGAAATAGATCAGCTCTTACAAAAATCCTGTTTAAAATAAGTTCAATCCCTGATTTGATTAAGGGGACCTATATTTTCTGTGTCTGTCAAAGCTATAGGATGCCTCTCTGGAGAAATATCAACAGGGCCCAATATTTAATTTAAAAAATTATCATCCCTATCACTGACAGAATCCAGTGAGGGGGAGACCCAGAAAATAGAAATCCCCAGGTAATTCGGATATCCAGAAACCTGTGATTAATATTTAAGAAAATAGATGAAAACCTAGAGAATTATTACAAGAAAACTGAAATCTGTAAGAAGCAAATGGAAAAATCTGGACTAGGAATATAATGACTGAAATTAAAATAGATGAGTCTAGCAACAGAGTAGAAGAGAGAATTAATAACCTAGAAGAAAAATCAGCAAAATTATCTAGACTAAGGCAAGAAGAGAGGGGCAAAAGGTGGGGGGAAATGGAGAAAGCTGAGTCACAAGAAACTTGGGTAAAATTTCTGTTGCACACAAACTGAAGTCCCAAAAGTGAGGGTGAGAAAGAAAGGTCAGAAGTAAAAACAAAAGATACTGGTCAAGGGATTTCCCAAAGAGACAAAAGACAAATGTAAGAATCCACACAAACCCAGTGTAGGCTAAAAACAAAACTAACCCACACCTACGTACATCATCGTCAAATTGCTAAAATACAAATTCTAATGCAGCCAGGGGTAGTGATTGTTAGGGAACAGCAATAAGACTAACACCTGGGTTCTAACAAAGGAATATAATTTAGAAATTTTGGAATACTACCTAGAAAGTGCTGAAAAAAGACTGCCAACTTTGAGTTCCAAGCTGAGCAAAAATGTGCTTGAAATGAAGTCAAAATAAAGATGTCTAAAGTAACGAAAACTGAAGGAAAAAGAAAAAAAACAAACACCATGATGTTCTAAAGGAAGTTCTTCAGGCATAAGAAATATGAAACCAGGCAGAATCACGGAAATGAAAAAGCAATAACAGGACAACATGTGGGAAATAAATATGTATCAATAGAACGGCTGTGATGCCGTCTTATAGGTTTTAGAAATGCACATGCAGAAACCAGGAAACAGCACAGCAATGGGATACGTGGAGTTAAAAACGTTCTAAAGGCTTTGCATTTACAAGATGTGTTCAAGGAATTGTTTTAGATTCTGAGATCAAAAAGATATGTTATAATCACTAAAGGAATGTAAAAGAATGAATAGCTAACAAGTTTACAGGAGGGGATTATGAATGAACAATTCCTGATTAGTCCAAAAGAAAGCAAGAATGGAGAGAGATTGGAATGTAGAACAACTGAGACCAGGAGAGGGGATTTAAATCTAATACTGACTTGGGTTGAATATAAAAGAGCTAAGTAATCCAATTAAAAGTAAGTTTGACTGGATAAAAAACAAGCTTTATTTTGTACAGGTAACACATTTAAAATAAAAAGCCACAACTTGAAGGTGATAAGATGAAATAAGATATATCCAAAAAAATTGGATAAAGAAGCTAGCTTAATAAGAATTTATCAATAAAACTGAGTATCGATAAATTGAAGGTAAAAACTGATTATATCAATAGATGATGAAGAAGCTCTAATTGTTGGTAATAAAAAATAAGTGAGACCACATACAAATAGAAATGCTATATTTTTATGGCGTCATAAAGGAAATCCTACCATTTATGATAACAGATGTCCCTTGAGATCATTATGCTAAGTGAAATAAATCAAAGATACCTACTGCATGATCTCACTTGTAATTCAAAGCCTAAAAATGTTAAACTCATAGAAACAGAGGATAATGGTAGTTGCCAGGGGCAGATGAAGGAGAAGCGGGGAGATGTGGGTCAAAGGGTATAAACTTGTGTAACTTCAGATCTAATGTAAAGTATGGTGACTAAGCTAATAATATGGAACTTGTTCTTGCAATTTGTTTAAATGTTGTGACCACAGAAGAAAAGGTAACTGGCTGAGATGATGGAATTGTGATATACTTAAATTTTGTGAAATGGTATCAATCACATTGTGAAACTTAAATTCAGTCAATTTGTAAGTTATCCCTCAGTAATAGAAAATTAAAAATTTCCAACTGGACTAAGGATCTAAATTGAAAACAGAGCAAACAAACCAAAAGACAAAGCCTTGAGCAACAAACAAAATAACCATAGAAACAGAAATACTAGAAGAAAAAATTCAGGAAAATATTTGTGCTGAGCCTCTCCGGGCCCCTCGGTAGAACTGATGTTTTCATTTTCACATTCCCTACCTGCTCCCTCTTCAGCCATACATGCCACAGACTTCTAGAATAAAGGCTGAGTAACTTGTTTTATGCATTTCCTTAACTAACTACTCCAACTGCACTGTGAGAGATTTTTGAATGTGTATTACATTCCTCAGATTTGCTTTAGAAAAGAAAAGCTTTAGTATGCCCAGTGCCAAGGACATAGCAGATATGTAATAAATTTTCTGTTGACCAAATGGATGAATGACCCTTGGCCAGCACCCCCATAACCATTCCTGCCTCCTGGGGTCATAGCCAGAAAGAGCCAGAAGTAGAATTCCTTTTTGGGTAATAGATAAAGCATAGGCTTTGGAGTCAAACTGGCCTGAATTGACTCCTGTTTATAAATAATATGAGCAATAGGTGATTTTCTGTAAGATATTTACAGATGTTTACTGGGTCTATAGTCAATGTTAAAAACTGTTAGCTTTATTAATGGTACTACTATGAAGCTTGACTAAGATGAGGGAGTTGGTATGGCTAAGGATAAGAGATGGTGGACCCTCCCAGTTTGTCTCACCAATGGGATAGTGTATGGGGTAAAAGTAGAGTAACTTTACTAATTACTGCTTCGTTTGCCTTATACCTGACCCACCTTGCTCATCCTATCTCCCTCTCTGACAATCTGTCTCTGTGGTCCTCAACCCTGGCTGTACATAAGAATCATTTGGCTGCATTCTGGACCAATTAAATCAGAATGTTCTCCACAGGGGCTTATATGTACAACTTGGATTGGAAATTATTGCCCTTTCACTCTTGTTCCTAGTAGAATAAATCCTAGATTGCAGAGGCCCAGAAACCATAGCATTTTCCTGGAGCAAAAATTATTTCCTAAGGAATGTGGTTACCCATAGCAGAAAGAGCAGGGTTTGGTGCTAGAAGCTCAGAGTCCTAGCTGTGGCACAAGTTGAAGGTGTGACTCAGAAACCCACAAGACCTCTGTCTTCTGGTTACCTAACTTATCAAGTAAGCGTGATAGAATTTTCTACCATAAACCATAATGTGTAGTTCAAATTGGAAAACAGATAAAACTTTTCAAAAATTTGGTAATTACTCAAATGTAACTTGTTACTGTTCTCATCAGAATTAAAGAAAATTCCAGTGCACATCTTACCAACTGTGGACTATGCAGAAACTATCCCAGTTTCTTCATCTATGAAATGGAGATATCTACTCTGCTGATTGCATATTAGTTCGCACTGCAGGAAAAAAAATGGGAACCAAATATATGAGGTTGTATTGTGTGCTGGCTGTTATTGATTGGTATTTTGTGACAAAGTTGCATCTTTACACAAGTTCTTGAATTTCAACTTGCCATCAAATCCCATGACCTCTCGTGGAAGTAGATACTGGCACTCATATGACCTTAAATATATATGGCATTTCCATCTCAGGAGCTTTGAGACTTTGTAACAAGTCCCAGGGAATCGTTGGTTACAAATCAAGCTTGCTGAAGTGATGGGTACAATTGACATTGCTGCCTGGGAACTGTCCCTTCGGTTTCTATTACCTGGGATTTCCTGACTTAGGTTGATTACATACATTCACTTCTTGCCAGTATTGATCATCTGTCACACACCTAACTAAAATGGGTTGAAGTCCTGTGGTCTGTGGTATAAAAATGGAGACGGACCGAGAGGAACTGAGCAGGCTGAAATGCATGGTTCCTAAGCAAGTCCTGCCATTTCTATCTGTCCTCACCTCCCTCTGAGTTGTAACCTGGTACCTTTCTCCTGAAGCCTTATGTTCTCTGGTATGGGCATCTGTACACTTGTATTGACCATAAGTCCACTTATTATAAAATCAGAGGTTTCTGGTAGATTCAGAATTCTGAATAGTGAACTTGAAAGTGACAATTGGGGAATACAGCACAGCTATTCCTGATTTTGTCCCTATTGTTATTTTTATTCTTACCTGGGCAAAGCAATACAAATAATATTGTCAGCCAGTGACATAAACAGATTTTCTTTTCCTATAGCAAATCTGATAATTACTATGTTAGGACATAATCTTGCAACACCCCAAACAATAGATTCAGCTCGATGTCGGGTTTCAATGCAATGAAACAGAACAAGTCTCCTGAGAAGGCATGAACTGTCATTTCAAACAAGACTGGCAGACGTTCCTGCTTACCTACAGATATGGTCCAAACAGCAATGATTTTCAGAAATGCCTTAGTTCTGGAGTTAAAGCGGCTGTGGTGGATGGGATTCTGGATGGCGACATAGCGGTCCAGGGAGATGGCACAGAGGTGCATGATGGAGGCCGTGGAGAAGAGCACATCCAGGTAAATCCAGACCGCACAGAGCTTGCTAGGCAGTGGCCACCGGTACCCTACAATACAGAAGCTTAGCATCAGTCAGCAGCCTCATGCCTCCTGAGGCAATAGTTTCCATTTTGGTGACAGGCACAAGTGGTGGCATGGGATGATTCAAGAAAATTTCAGTATCTGAACAAACTTGAATAGCAACTTTGTTTAACTTCAGTACTGCTGACTGGTTGATGAACATGAGGTTTGAACATTTCTGGTGTCTAGAATTATCAGTGTGGTATGGTTAACTTTGATGGTTACTCTTTAGGGATTCTCCCCTGCTCTATTCACCTAGCAAAACTGCTTTTTCAAATGAATTATGTTCAAAGTTGTGATGTGTTTTTGAGTTCCTCTATTTGGGTACCTCTCACACTGTACTATCATTATATTTTTCTTCAGGGTTTAAGTCCTAAGGTTAGTCTCATATTATTATCCTAACTATCATCTAGTCTCACAGTAATAGCATTAAATGGTATTGGTATAAGTGGCTAAATGGTTAAAAATCCAGATGGGGACTTTATTTGTAAAAAAAATGAAAAATAATTGTCTACTGATACTTTTGGTGTTAACCTCAAACATGGGGAAACTTGTGTCCTTTCTCTGAGCTTTGTTTCAGGGCAGTAGTTCTCAAACTTCTGGGAACAGGTGACTCTTTTAAGTGCTTCTTAGAACAGGGACTGCTGGACCCACCTCTGGAGGTTCTGATCCAGTAACTCTGGAGCAGGCTGAAAAATTTGCATGTCTACCCAATTCCCAGGTGATGCTGCTGGTCCAAAGACCACATTTGGAGAACTCAGACTGCCATTCTTACTCCTGGATGTCACATTAAAGTCAGCTGGTGAGCATTAGACACGGCTCTGGCTCTGATGCCCAGGCCAAACAGTAGAATTAAATAATTCTCTCAGAAGGATGGCCGGAGGTGGGCTACAAATATCTAAGGGCTTTAGATCTCCCTGGAAGATTGCGATGCAGGCAGCACTGCAGGCTGTCTCCTGTGTTAGGAAGATAGAGGACGTCTTATGAACACAAGCAAAGTGTCTGTGTTTCTGTGTGTTCTGGAGGGAGCAAGTGGTTATATAAAGTGTTAATTAGTTTTGCTAACAATATAAGCAATGGTGTTAGATCTGCCTGCATGAGAGAAGGAAAATTGTAAAGATCGCTTTCCTTTACGCTACCACAGACCAAAAAGCTGAGCAAACTCTCATATGTGAACCTACTGTCTACCAAGATGCCACAAGGGATATTTAGAAAAGGAAAGGGTGCAGGACAGAGCTTGAGCAAAAAGAAAGTCTTCTTTGGAAGAGCCCCAGCTAGGAAAGCAGGCTCTGCCTGTTTCCAACTGATGTTGGCTCTCAGAGCGTGTTTTTTTTTTTTTTTTTTTTTTCCTGGAAGGAGGCAGCCACAGCCACGGACCTTAGTTTGGTGGGACATATCCTTTGGTGGGACTGCTGGGCGCCCCGCAGGTTGCCATAGGCATAGGGACCAGTCTGGGGTTGGGGGCAGGACTCTGGGCCCAACCAGCCATGCGCCCGGCAGCTGCCGCCAGGGGGCGCCCCTGCACCCTGAGCCCGTGGTGCCAGTGGTCGCCTTCCAAGCCTAGCTAGAGCGCTCCCGCCCATCCTGCGGGGCGGCGGGGGCAGCGGGGGCGGGAGAAGGAGGGACACACCCGGCTGGGGGCGGTCACCCCCCTCTTGCCTAGGTTCCTGCACAGTCACCCCCTCCTCACCTCCCGCCCCCACTGGATTTTGCCTTTGAGCGTGGGGCGGGGTTGTAGAAGTGAGAAGTCCTGCAGAATGTCTGGGAAATAACAGGCAAATTTAATGAAATTATTTAGGTGTGACATTTGCATGGTGAAGCGGGGGTTAGCCTTGCAGTGATCATTAGTGACCCTGTACAAACTGATGCCTGCTCTCCCTTGCTTACCTCCTTCATACTGTTCAGGGATAGATGAATTTTAAAAGAAAAATTAGACTTTAAACTTGGCTAGAAAATCTCCTCTCACAGGCACCTCATTAGCCAATCTCTAAGGTCCAGCTGATTGCCAATGTGCCAATGTCAGCAGCCTCAGTGTTCTCTCTTTGGCTCTCTGTTTAAGGAGAAACTGGCTGTACCATTCATATTTTGGAAAGAATATCATTCTTCCCAATGATGCCGTCCTAGTGTTTGCAGACTTGCTGAGAGATTTGACTGTGTCAAACTCTATTGAGAAGAAAGCAAGATTAATCTCTTTCCATTTGTTTTCCACCCTCCTCCAAACCAGACTAGAGGAGTTTTATGCATATGCATTTTTAAAGAGTTGAGGGTATAATTCAAAGGCACTTTTCCAAATTAGCTTCTTTGGGCAGGCAACAATTAAAACTGGAGTAATTCATTTATTCTAATGGAGACTTTGAATGTTTTAACATTAAACCCACTCCACCACTAATGTTCTCTCTGCAAATGTTCCAAGGTAATTGGGAAGGTTTTACCACTCCATTAAGAAGTGCTGAAAACTGTGTGACAAAGATAAAACTGTTCTGTCCTAAGTCTGGAATAATTGGGTGGGAATGTAAAGGATTAAGAATCAAATGGATTCAGAATTTTGGGTAAGTTATTGCTTGATGATGATATTGGGATATTTATAATCATTATTGCATACACACCCATGTTTTAAAGCACAAACTTGTATCATTATCTTCTTACATACAGTGTATATAGAAAACACCAAAATGATCAGCTAATATTGTCTAATTTTTGTTTTTCAAGCGAAACATCATTTTAAGGGTTAAAATTTAAGTAACTAGCATAACATGGTGATAGACCCTGGTCTACAAATAAACCTTCATATTTACAGTTCACCCGCTGAGCCCCTGCTCATCTGCTTAACAGCATGCACATGCTCTTTGTGATCAGTGTGGGTACAGCTGGGAAACTAATGCCACTCACCATACAGGATGGTTAACATGGACACGGGCATGACAAGGAAACCCAGCAGCATATCGGCTATGGCAAGTGACATCAGGAAATAGTTGGTGGCGTTCTGCAGCTTTTTCTCTAGGGACACTGCCATGATGACGAGTATGTTTCCAGCAATGGTTAGAATAATCACTACAGCTGTCAATAAAGCAGACCAGTTTTTTTCCTGGAGATGAAGTAAGGAGAAACATGTTGGTGGGAGGCACCCTTCACAGGAAAGGTTGGTTTGGTTTTCATACTCTATTGTCCAGTTAAATGCATCAGAAGTATTTGCTTCTCCAGAGTTAAAGTCATTATTATAATGCCTTGTGTCATCGTTTAATTGCATTAAGGAGTTCGGAGTTGAGCTCAAAGAAGAATTTTCTTCACAGAGAATATCCATGTCGGAGTCGGAACTTGTAGCAGATGAAGTGTTGAAAGACTGACAAGTTATAGCCTCTGCTCAACGTTTATCTTTCTATCCCTGAGCTCTGTCGTGCCGATGCTGATGTACATGTGGGACTCCTTTGCAGTCTTTTCCTTCTCCCATTATTATGATAGTTAAGAATGGCAATGCTCTTTAGATTGCTTGCCTTCACAATTTTAGTGGCGTCCTCTGTTGGGTTGTATTTTTTTTTTTCCACCAAAGAAGGGCAAAATAAGCAGAATGAACTTTTATCACAGAGGTTGCAGAGTTTTGAGAACTCAGGAAGTCAAATGTGATCCTGGCCAAAGAAGAAAAGTTTTGTAACTACTAAGAATCTCTTTTAGTTATATCTCATTTGATTGGATAGGCTAATCACCTAATTTAGCCACAGTAATGTTCAAATAGCATGCAATCCAAAACAGTGAGGATGTATACAGTCTACATTAGGAAAGTCCATTAAAATTGCATCCAGAGTTAAACCCATAGTAATGGGATATACTTTGGGTTATAGTTCTCAGTTAGTCTTAGGCTGAATTGCCGCAACTGCTATCAGGAATTTCAGCTTGTATTATGTTGTTTAGTTAACAAAAGGAAAAAGAAAATGTCCTGAAGATTAGCAGACAACTTTCCACACCAGAAATTCTCATGGAAATGATTACATTTTGGCCAAGCATGATTTCAAACCAGAAAAGAAAATTACACAGCAATAAAATGAGAGCAGCATGAGAACTTACATTTGTCTTCAGGGGTCCATACGGTAGACATACTTGGCTATTCTGTGCCTAGCTGCATCTCGCATAGTAATGAAGCCGGTGTAAAATCCCCTCTTCCTGAGCTTCTAGCAGCATAATATGATAGTAATTTGATTTTTCTTTTGCTGACTTCAAAAACTGCATACAAGAGTCGAGCCAGTTTCCGCACTGTGAGGTCCGTGTTGGCTTCCTCTGCCACTGTTCGGCTTGGGTCCTCCCTCCCTGTGGGGCTCGCCTGAGCAGGCACACATTGATAAATCATCCACAAGCCCCTCTCAAAGTGACACAAAAGAACTGCACGGGAAAGTAGGAAGAGCTGTCTGTACCCAGGGGCTCCTGGTTTCCACGGGGATGGAGCTGCTCTCTGGCTGCCTCCTTCACTTCATCAGACCTCCCTCTATGTGTATGTCATAAACTGCAAGGTAGCAACAGCCGGGGAGGGCGGACCAAACAGGCTTATTTTTTTTTTCCTCTTTTTTGCTACATGTTAACATTGGGAAGTTTTTCTTTGCTTTAAAAAAGAAACTGGAGAAATGCTCTTTTGTGCAGATTCTTGATGAGGCAGGTAAGCCACACAGTGCTTAATCTTTTAGCTTGAAGGGTGAAGCAAGAACATAAATAAGACTAGAAAATGGAATGTCCTGAGAGCTGGAAGCATACATCACTTCCATCCAAAGCCAACTGTGTTACAGCCAAGTGGAATTACTTGACTTCCGCAACATGGGCTCAGGGTGGCAGGAAAGGCAATAACACTGATAAACTTATAGTGCTATTTTTATTTATGGCTAAATATATACACCATTCAGCTAGATTATTTTTCTTCAGAAATGTACCACCCAGAAGTAGTTTAAAACTTCACATGTGATAGAGGATAAGTTTTTTTTTCCCCCCAGAAATAACACTAATGACAACATGCTTTATATGTAAGCTGCTTCCCAAGGAGTTTTTATTTGTTTGTTTTAATTTGTTTCCACATTTTCCAAATAGATTTTAAGGAAGGCAAATGTAGCTCCTTATTTTTACAGATGAGAAAATGGATTCCTTCCTGAATAGTTGAGACTTTCTAGGTTTCTGACCATCTCTGGCCTTTTCTTATTCTTTACATTCCCCTTAGACAATGCAACCACTCTCAGTCCTTCAAAATGTTTGTGGCAAAATTTTGTACCTTCAAAGGAAATAATTTCCCCTCAGTTCCAGACCTAAATATCAGGGTGCCTTCTGGATGCTTTCATCTGCAACCTAGTCCGTCATTCTCCCTTGTCCCACTTATGTCTCCGGGATTATCTCCACCCCTTCTCCTGGTTCATGGAGTCACCTCGTCATACAGCTAGCTGGTGATACTACATGACTCTTCCTTCCTTCTCACTGCCAGATCTCACTAAGGGTCCAGGGCTACCTCTGTATGCATGTTTCCCCAATCTCGTCTCCAACCCACAGGTAGGTGGATGCTCTTTGGTTGAGGGCTGCTTCATGGGCCTCATGGGCTGCCCTGTGGCCATCCTCCTGCCCACCGCATCAAACACTTGTGCAGTAGAGCATGCAGCTGAGAACACAGCTTTGGAATCACAGTTGTTTGGGTTTGAATTCCAGCTCTCGAACTCAAAAATAGGAGACTCCCAAACAATCTGGTGGCTCCCTTTAAAGCTTAGCATTCTCCCTTTATACGAGGCAATAATAGCAGTACCTTGTTCAGCGGATTGTAGTAAAGCTAGAATGAGATAAAATTTGCAAATATTTAGTCTGAGTCTGGCGTATAGGGTGCTCTCGGTGAATGTTAACCATTGTATTTGTATTCGTATTGCTATTACAAAATTCACATCAACCCCTTGCCTCCATTCTTTCAGTCTCTTCCTTGGGGGCTGTATGATTCCTTTCTTAGTCTGCTAGCTCCCCATTGCCCTTACTTTTCAGGCTCTAACTCTTGCTCCTCTCCTGGCAGCCTACCTGCAGACTTGTGCATTTCTGGACATTTTTACGAACTTGCAGTTCCATGTGCTGGAATGCTCTCACTGCCCCTCTCGGTGTCCATCTGGCAAATTCCTACTTAGTTTTCAAGGCTCAATACCAAAGTTATCTCCTCTGAGAATCACAGACCTGCCACCTACTACATTTTTAGCCTTAATTAAGCTTTTAACTACCCTTTGAGCTTGATGAAGCTATTTAATCTATATTTTAGTTTCTTCATTTGTATATAGGGAATGTTATTAATACTATCCATGTCTCAGGATTAATTCGAAAGCTAAATCAATTGCTAGATGTGCCAGACACAGTTTAAGTATACAATAAAGGTTAGTTACTATTGTTACCAAGCCTATTCTCATCAAGTTTGCTATGGCTCATCTTCAAAACCCCGTGGCATCTTCTGCTATCTACTATTTTAGTACTCACATGTAGCACATAAGTTCATAAAGGCAAGAGTTGTCTATCCTGTTCATGGTTGGTTCTTAGATATACTTGAATGAATGAATAAACATATGGCTGATTTATGATGACCTGTTTACATGTCTATCTTCTCTTCCATAGGGAATTTCCTGTTCATCTCTATATCCTTAATATAAAGCCTGGTGTCTCAAAAAGGATATTACTCAGCAGATATGCTTAGATTGAATTGTTGACAATATTAAAAAGGAATATTAAAAAGGACAATTGGGGAGAAGTCTAGAATCCTTTAAAAAATTACTTTGTCCAATGTGATACTCAGAGGGCAAAGGAATTTTAAAAAAATATTTGTTAAACAATTACTGTAAATCTTTGTGTTTTTCTTTTTTTTGGTAGCAGAAATCAAACATAAGGGTGCTTAACCACTGAGCTACATCCCCAGATCATTTTATTTTTCATTTAGAGACAGGGTCTCATTGAGTTGCTTAGGGCCTCACTAAGTTGCTGAGACTGGCTTTGAACTTGCAATCCTCCTGTTTTAGCTTCTGAAGCTGCTCCGATTATAGGTATGCATCACCACGCCTGTCCACTCTAAATCATTTTGAAGTTAAATTTTGTTTTATGGATTTCTTATTTCCTTAGAGAAGTCTGATGTCTCATACCTCATGAAGAACCTATAAGCTTCTCCTCACGGCAAAAGTAGTCAGCGAGTTTCTTGTTCTATGATTTACACTCTGAAGTAGAGTTGTTAGTAAACATCTAAGATTATTTGCAGTTTTATGATTACTTGTTATAGAAAAAAACAATATGAACACAGTCTAGGACTTTGGCTACTAAGTCTTAAACAGAGCTTGCCCATTAGTAGCATGAGTGTCAGATTTGGTAGAAATTTTTTTTTTTTTTTTTTTTTTTTTTTTTTTCAGGTCTGAGACTCCTTTTGAGTTTGGCGAGACTGGGGTACCTTGGCTGCTGATTTATATGCTGACGTGCTGTCCAGCTCTCCCTTCACACCTCAGGCGCTCACTTTCCCCGTTGCTGGAAATGGTTCTCAGTTCTCTGCAAATTACCCTCAGCCAAAGAGAACTTCTTGCCCATGGTCGAGCCCTGTCCCCAGGACGGCCTGAGTATAAGGAGTAATCTGATCTGAGGTTGTCAACGTCTAACCCTCTTGTCTTTAGGCTGAATAACCCTCAGGGCCTCCCTGGTTCCAGAGCCCTCTACAGGATCCCTGAGGTTTTTCTTGGGAACAAATCACAATTAAAATGCTTTTGGACCCTGTCAAGCCCTCCCCCATCACCTACAGGTGGTCTGTGAGCTCTTCCCAGCAAACCTTCTGACACTCAAGTCTGTCTCAGAGCTGACATCCTGGGGGTCTCAATCTAAGACTTTTTAAACTAGCACCTCTGGATGAGATGGATGTCATTCAGGGAACAAAAAGATAAGTGTGGTCTATATGTGGGGGACTGCTCCCGAGGCATAAACTTGGAGTTCTTCAATTGACAACTGACTTTACTTCCGAAATATAGCCAGAGGAATTTAAGGTCAACAACTCCAAAACTAAATTTATTATTCTGGGCAGAACGCCATCAGTAATTAATTGGACCTTATATATAGGGGTGCATTTTACAATTAGTTTATTCTGAAGAGTTCACCAGAAAGTGATTGCTTAAAAATTATTTTTCTAACTGGCTGCAGTAGTATTTGTAGTCCTGAAATTTTTTATGCTGAAGTTATTGGGTTTCTGAAACATTAGTGCCTTATAGATGTTGTGTAGAAGGAAAAAAAAAGTTCTTTGAGCACATAAATCTGCAACATACTGCATCCCATAGCCTCCTTTAGGAAATGTACAGTGTGCATTAGCATATTAAAGGCTGTGAGAGATCCTGCAGTAATGAAATCTGTTTATATTTGTCTTATTTTTCCTCTTCCAGAATACTTCTTGTAGGTCAATTTTATTAGTTTAAATTGTTCTATTTTACTTCTGTTAAATTCTAAAGTATGTGGTCCAGTGATTTTGAAAAAAAATTTTTTTTGACAACTGTATATGCCCTTGTAATCATCACCTAAGTCAAGATATTTACCATTTCCATCACTTCTGAAAGTTCTCTGGTGCTCCCCTCCCCCTTTTTTGGTGAGGGTGGTACCAGGGATTGAACTCGGGGGCACTCAGCCACTGAACCACATCCCCAGCCCTATTTATTTAGAGACAGGGTCTCACTAAGTTGCTTAGCACCTCACTTTTGCTGAGGCTGGTTTTGAACTCATGATCCTTCTGGCTCAGCCTCTTGAGCTGCTGAGATTATAGGTGTGTGCCTCGTGCTCTTTTTTGCCTTTCATTTAAGACAAAAATATACCATGTATTTTCATTTATCTTTGATTTCTTTTGCTTCATAGTACTTTTCATTTTTAAAGAATTATAGTCTGAGAAACTTTTAAATGGTATGGACATTTAGGGATCAACCCTTTGTGTTTTGTTTTCTTGTTCAAAGGAATGTAGACCAGATCCTTGTTCTGTCTTTCACAGCCTAATTTTTCAAGATGGTGCCAGCAGCATAGAATTCCATTATTATTATTTTTTTTTGTCTTTTTGATATGCTGGAGATTGAACCCAGAGCCTCAACCATGCTAGGCAAGTGCTGTACCACTGAGCTATATCGCCAACCACTCATTTTGTTTCTTAAAAGTATATCTGAGATTTTATTACCCAGATCTTATCAATGGTCTGAGAATAAGAAAAAAATATTCAGAGGATTTTTCTGAGTGATATTTAATCTATCGCTTCTTTTGACTGCTCTAATTCTCAGGATTGGAAAAAAACAGATTTCAGGAACCCTGTGTACCTGGAATATACAGTGTCTTGAAATGCCATTGACTTGCATCAAAAGAAATGAGGACTTGATATGAGCTAGTGACAGACATCTATTTTTAAAATTTTCTGTGATATTTAGTTTAACAATATTTATTATTTGAACAGGTAATTGTGTCAAGCACTATTTTATGTGCTGAGTATACCTATGATGGTAGATAGGGTTCCTGCTTTATTTAATTCAATTCACTCAAATAATTGGCTACAGCACAGGTGTGTATAGAGATAAATTTGGGAGTTGATGGCATATTGCTGGCATTTAAAGTATGATACTGGGTGAGATCATGTGAGTAGAGATAGACAAGGCACGAGGTCTGAGTACTGAGCTCTGGATTTTAGGGCAGGGAGGTTTGGAGGAAATAGTCATGTAGGTTGAGAAGGGGCACCCAGGGAATGAGGGAGGGACACAGAGAACGTGGTATCTCAGAAGTTGGTTGAAAGAAGTACTATCAAGGGAAGAGAGTGCACAGTTAGGTCAAATGTTCCTGATAAGTTGACTATCACAGGGACTGAGTAGAATACAATGAAGACTGAGGACCATCACATTTGTCAAAATGGTAGCCATTCCACTGGAATGGCTGGAATTAAAGCTCAATAAGTGGGTTCAAGAGAAGAACTGAGGATGAGTATGGACAATGACTTTGAGGATGACAGGGAAACAGCAGAGAAATAGAATGTCAGTTGAAGGGATAAGAGGCAAAAAGATTTTTTTTTTCAAGATTGGATAAATTATATATATTGCTGTGTATGATCCACTAGAGAAGGAAGGAAAAAATGGTGCAATAAATGCAAAAGAGAATTGTTGAAATGAGGTTGAGTAGATGAAAATGTACAAATACTCAAGTGGAGGGTTTTTTCTGTCATAGCCAGAGAGAAGGCAGAAGGTATGTGCACAGGTACACACAGCTGGTAGATGTAACAGACGATGCCCAGACCCTTTGAGAGATTTGTATCCTGGTTAAAAGAGATGGTAAATAGGTATTTTTACATGTTATAGAAGTTTTATGAAGGAGATTAACAGGTTCTGTGATCAAGAGTGTGAAAGTTTGAGGAATAGCTTTTTATACAGTGGTCAGAGAGGGAGGATTGATGGCAGTGAGGCAGGGAAGGAGGTTCAGCTGAGTGTCATGTAAGCCTTTCTGGGTCAGGATAATGGTCCAGATTCTATTTTAAGTACAGTGGGAAGCCACTTAGGATCTTAGGGAGTGAAATGATTCCCAGGTTATAAAAGGATTGTGGTTGCTGTGTGGAGAACGGGTGGAGGGTAGGAAGAATGGAATGAGGGAAATTGGTTAATAGTAATTACGTTGTTCCAGTGAAGGATGCTGACATATGGAGATGGAGAGAAGGGGACAGAAATAATTTAGAAACAGACTCTGGCTTATTATGAGTGGGGTGGGTGAGGGAATCAAGGCATGGATCAAGGATCACTTTAAGTGTTTCTCAGATTGAACAGCTGGGTAGCTAATAGTATCATTTATGGAAATGGGAAAAAATGCAGGGTTGAGCTGGGAAAAATGATCCACTGTGTTAGTGGAAGGCACTTCTTAGATTATCTATTTTTGCTGTGTTTGTATTCGGCCACATTGGCTCTGGAGCCTGACTCATCCTTAGGTGCTTCAAGAGGCATCACATTTATTTCAGGTCACAGGGAGGCCATTTGGTGCATTATTACTCTGGAGGTAAATAGCACTCCAGTCAGTTAGTAACCTAAAAGTATAAGTGGATTTCCTGAAATATCTAATTTACTACCAGGCATGACCTGGGTTTGGGAGAAATGAATATATTATCACGTAGCTTCAAATTATAGAGCAAGATGATAACATTTCTTATAAAAAAAAAAAGAGTACAGAACTATTTGAAGCAAAAATACTTTTTGCTAGTTTCACAAAATTTCGAAGGTGTCTATTGGTTAAATCTTGAAGACATTTGGCCAGGAGCCCAAATTTTTTTCTGGCACCAACTGTTAGGTGTCTGTGGTATGTGCTGAAGGAATATTTGAGACAAATTTATTGCTTACCCCTAACTAAGGGTAACTTCCGAATTAAGAGGAACATTTTTGGACCAGTTTTATCAAATTAGCACTAGGAAACCAGGCAGTATATGAGAGGAAAATAGGAGGTATAAAAGGAAAAGAACCAAAGTTCATCATTCAAAGGATAGATTTTTAACCTCTTTTGCTTCTTTCTTTTCTGGTCTAATTGTGTCCTTGGTCTTGACCTATATTAGCATCTTACTTCCTCTGTGAAGAATGACAATGAGGAATAGGGGAAGTCTTGAATTCTTACAGGATGAAATGAGTGGTAGACCACACCCTGGGTTCCTCTGTTTTCCAATGGGTTCAGTAGCCACAAGTCAGTATAAAGTACTGCCTTCTTGGAAAGATGCCATTAGGTCAGAAAAGTCAAGTTCTCACCTTCATGAGACCACTTTTCAAATCTAAGTTATTGTTTTCTGTTCTATTTTCTACCTGATGTGGATGCTTCAGGTAGTTAAGTCCCTCAAGGCCTTTTATAGAGTCCCCAAAGTCACTGAAATGGACTTCAATTTAGATACTCCTAAAGGCACACTATATATTGAGATAAAATGACTCTTCCTGCCTATTTTCCATCTAAATGCTCAATTATGCTGTTCAGAATAAGGTTGTAGATAAATATACCTTGTGTTAATCTGCTTTCCATTACTGTGAAAAAATACCTGAGATGAGAAATTGATGAGGAGAAAAGGTTCATTTAGGCTCAAGTTTTTAATCCATGATTGCTTGGCCAAGTTGCCTTGGTCCTATAGTGCTACAGTACATCAGGGCAGGAATGTGGGACAGAGGAGGTCGGAAAAACTCATGGAGGATAAAACAGAGAATAAGGGGCTGGGTCCCCATATCCCTTTCAAGGGAATATCCTCAGTGACCTAACTTCCTCCAACTAAATTCCATCAATGGCGCCATGACTGGGGACCAGGCTTTTAACGAGTAGGTCTTGGGGGTGCATCTTGGATCTAAACAATAGCAGACCTCCTCAGTTTTGGAGTAAAAAAGATACTCATGAACAAGTTTTATTGGTAAAAGTTAATCACTCGAGTTCCCATCTGCCCTTAAAATGGGATGTTTAATCCCCCCCCACATTGAAGCCCATTACTATCTCCATATCTTTTGAAATTTATAAGTGTTAGGTCAGTCCCTTCAAACCTCCTGTGGGGAAAGAGTTGATCAGTCCACAGTTGCCATTGCTTCTCGCTGCCACACAGTGTCTCTGTTGAAGCCTTTTCCATCCCTTAGGAAGAGTGTGTCTTCAGTCACGGAGCTGCCCTCGTTCCTGGGTGCTCTGCAGTGGTTAGGTAGTAAGACTCTTCCTTTATTCTCATGAGGTGACCATTGTATCCGAAGTCCAGACTGCAATATGTGAGTTGTTTCTAGAGATCCTCCTTGTCCCTTGGAGGTTGTGAACCCTCAGAGGAATCAAAGGTTGGACAGCTGCCCTTAAAAATTTAAAGGAGACTCATTCACAAAATGAGTTGACATTGATTCGTGTTCTTTAGGTTCCTTCCAATCTTGATGTTATTTGATTTTGTGAATCTAAACAAAATGAAAATATTGATATCTTAAATCTGGTTGGGATTTCATTCTTAAATGTAAAAAAAAATTGTAAACAATCCATGTAAAAGGGTTTCCTTTCTAAACTTCACATTTTATTTCCTTCTAGATATTTTATTTGCTAATATGCGAATATTTGCATTTTTGTGTTATTGCATATCTATGATTTACATGTGGTGTTTATGAAACTTCAACATATATAGATTGGTAATGGAATTCAACGGGTGCATATACTATAATTCATTTAATTTTTTCTTTTTTCCAAATAGGTTAAATAAAGTATTGGTATTTCAAGTACCAAATTTCAAAGGTGCCACCAAATAGCTCTCTAACATAGTATGCTAATTTAGAGTCTTACCAACTACTACTCAGTATTTTCCTCACACCTACCATAGGGTTCTTTAAATTGGCAGTTCTAACACCATTTTATCTTATAAACCACTATATGGTTATTCTAATAAAACTTGTGTCAGGCTATAAAACAAGATTCTTTAAATTCTAATGAAGATACTTAAAAGAAGTTCATACATATGAAATATTCTAAGTCCTAAAATCATGGCAATAATTTCAGAAGCCACTGTCTTATTGACTCAGAAAAGCCCTGGTTTCCACACACACAATCACAGCACAGTTTGAGATTCCTGTTTTTTACCATTTCTATTAGTGTTGCTTTAAAAACTGCATTTTAGAACTTTTTTTCTAGATAATTTCTTTGCAAAGATGAAGTGCTTTTCTGTACATCATTTACATAAGAAGTCAGTCTAGGGCTGGACATATAGCTCAGTTGGTAGAGTGCTTGCCTTGTATACACAAGGCCCTGGGTTCAACGCTCAGCACCAAAAAGGAAAAAAAAAAGTCAGTCTAGAACATACATATTTGCAGAAAATATTTCATCTACTAATGCACTGTGAAAATTTGACATACAGGATTGCACAGAACCATGACTATCAGTCTTTACAGGCCTTCTGACTTAACTAATGTACACCTTTAACTACTTGAGTTACCAGCTTTAATAGCTAAAAAGAAGAAAATCATATTTAACTTTCTTTCCTACTTGTCCACCCAAATTCTGTTTTTCATTTTAAAACCTTTTGAGGGCTGATAACACTAAATCCTGTTTTTTGATCACAATCCCTATATCTTTTCTAGTTCTAGTCTCATAGTTTAATGGGATGAATGCTGACCACTATCTATTTTGCTGTAGAAGTCCAGTAAGCTCTTGATTGGTTAAAGAATGTTTTTTAGTGGTTTCTTCAAAAATAAGTCATGGAGCCATATTCAGAGAGTGCTAAAAACTTAAAAAAGCATTCAGATATTATACTTTAATAACATTTGAATAGTCTAAAATTGTCATGTCACTACAGATATTGAATCTGCTAACTTTTGGGGTTGAATGTGGATTCAGAAGTAGGCGTATAGTGACATTCCTCCAGCCCTTTTTAGGTGTCTTAAGATGTTTGAATGTTCTAAGTTCTCCTTTTGTTAATTTGTTCTAA
Source organism: Marmota monax (assembly GCF_021218885.2). Classification (NCBI taxonomy): domain Eukaryota; kingdom Metazoa; phylum Chordata; class Mammalia; order Rodentia; family Sciuridae; genus Marmota; species Marmota monax. The sequence continues at coordinate 19,940,313 of NW_026693082.1, read as the reverse complement.
CCTTTTCTATTCAGTTTAGTTTATCAGAATATAAATGTATGTGTGTGTGTTTGTGTGTATGTATACACACATATATACATATACTTCCATATGTGTGTGTGTGTATATATATATATATATATATATATATATATATACTTCCACACATATATCTATATGCTCCTAGATATACTTACATATATCTATATGCTCCCACATATCTATATACTTATATTTATATATTTATAAATACATGTACATGTATGTTTACATATATGACTATTATTCTGTGTCTGTTTTTCCTGAAACATTGAATGTCTTTCCATCTGTAGATTAAATTCTTCTTGACTGTCTCTCAAATTTTCTTAATTTTTTTCCTTTTTTAATTTATTTCTTACATGATAATCATGAATGTAAATTTCTTAATTTTAAATTTTTTATTTGGATTTTCTTAGAGATGCCAATTATGAGTATGTTATCTTGCCTTTATTCACTTTTCCCAAGCCGGCTGCCTTTGTCTCTTACTGTGTTTTAGCAGTGTCTGTTTTCTGCTTCCAATGTGGCCTACATTTCTTTGCTTTTTCTTTTCTTCTAGGGCCAGCTCCTGTTATATCTCCTGATGTCCTTGCTAATCTTATTTGAGATTACTTGAGAGTTAGTCACTACTTGAAGTTCTTGTTTACAAAAGAGATTTATTAAGGTCTTTACATTCATGTCATATGTTTGGTAAAACTTTTAAATCTCCATGGAAATTTTCTGGGAGGAGGAATATTCTGGATTTGTGAGTTGCCTTTCTTCTGCTCTTTTTCCCTTAGACCAATTCTCCGTTGGTCCTCAGGACCAGAGCCTGGTCCCATCTAGTGGATTTATGTTTGATTTGGTGAAGTTCCATATCGTACTGTGTGTGTGTGTGTGTGTGTGTGTGTAAAAGACACTTTAGCCTTCTATCTCCCTAGCCAGCAGAGACTGATGCTGCAGGTCAGTGATCAATGCAAATGTCCTATCACCACCCCGGTCTACTCACTAACAGATAGTCTCTTGATTTCTGAGTCTTGCCTTTTTCTGTGCCAAACATCAGCATGCCGACTTCATTCTGCTTGTTACAAAAAAAGGGGAATCATCAGTCTTCCCTCTCATAGTTTGCCACCTCTTGAAAAAAAATGGTTGTTGCCAGCTTTGTCTGAGATCCATGGCCAAAGGCATCCTCTTGGCACCCTCCCACACCATTCTTTGACCTCCACTGAATGTGGCAGCCCTCTCTCATATATGGTCATTTAAGATACCAATTTGGTTGAAAATAGAGTCTGCATTGGGCATCTTTTTTTTTATGGTACAATTGAAAGGAGAAACAATGTTTTTGTCTACATATTTTGGATGTCTTATTGCATTAGTAGAATGACTCATGTTTGAATCAGTCACATAGACTAGATTTTTTTCCCCCAAGATTTATATTTTGTGTCAATGCTTTATATTTCAATTCATTCTAAGTTCCTGATATTATAATTTCAAATCTTAGGAAAACAGATAAAATGTGTGTGTAAACATCAAAAAGTCCTTTAAGTGTAAGATGACTTGAACAAGAGCTAGCTTTCTTAGAGACATTAATACTTAAGCTTTTGATGTGGCATAGAAGACTGATTGATACCTTCTCATGGCCAGAATTAATAAAATGTTGACGTATTCCACTCAGTAGGGGGGTGATCTTACCTAGAGCTGGGACCTTCAGACTGTATACTACTTGTTACCTGTTTTATAAATAAAGCTTTATTTTAATGCAACCAAACTCATTCACTTACATATTGTCTATGGCTTCTTTCATGATCCAAGGGCAGTGTTGAGTATTGTCGGAAATCATGTGGCCTATAAATTACAAGATATTTTGCCCTTTACAGAAAAAAATTATACTTGCTTTAGAAGTAATTCTCTATGAAATGCAAATTGAAACTACACTGAGATTCCATCTCATTCCAGTCAGAATGGCAATTACTAAGAATACAAGTAAAAATAAATGTTGGTGAGGATGTGGGGAAAAAGATACAAACATTTATTTCTGGTAGGACTGCAAATTGGTGCAACCACTCTGGAAAGCAGTATAGAGATTCCTCAGAAAACTTGGAATGGAACCACTACTTGACCCAGTTATCCCATTCCTTGGCATATACCCAAAGGACTTAAAATCAGCATACTATACTGATGCATCAACATCACTGTTCATAGCAGCTCAGTTCACAATAGCTAAGCTACAAAACCATCCTAGAGGTCCTTCAATAGGTGAATGGATAAAGAAATTATGGTATGTATATACAATGGAATATTACTTGGCCATAAAGAAGAATGAAATTATGGCATTTGCCAGTAAATAGATGGATCTGGAGGCTATCATGCTAAGTGAAATATTCCAATCCCCGAAAAACCAAAGGCCAAATGTTCTTTCTGATATGCGAATGATGACTCACAATAGTAAGGTAGGGGGAAGAGGAAAGGTTCATTGGGTTAGATGGGGTGAAGTGGGGAGAAAGGTGGGGGATGGGAATGGGAAAGACAGAATTAATCAGACATCATTTTCCTATGTTCATATGTGAATACACAATAGTGTAACTCCACGTCGTGTACAGCCAGAAGAATGGGAAGTTATATTCCATGTATGTATAATGTCAAAATACATTCTACTGTCATGTATAGCAAAAAAGAATAAATTGAAAATAAAAGTAATTCTCTATGTTCTTACAATTCTCTATTTCTTCCCCTCCCCCTTTGGAGTCATTCCAATAATAAAATAAAAGCCTCAATCTCCCCTTTCTTGCCTCCCAGTAGATAGCATGTGACAGTTTGGCTTATAAACAGAACTAATTTTTTAGCTACAGGCCTGACCACATTTTTTTTCCTAAGTGACCAATTCACTTTTTGGAAGATGCCGAAAAAGGGGAAAAAAAAAGATTTTAAACTCTTATAAGAGTGAAGTTAAATAATTCTGTTGTCTTTAGTTACCTTTTTGATATTTAGAAGACTATCTTGTAATATACTGACATTTCATGGCTATGTGGCTCTCTCCAAATTCTATTAGTATCTATGTTGGGGTTGATGATGATCTATGACTTTTAGAGTTGCTTGCAATTGACCCTCATGGCCAACGACAGTAGAAGATGATGGAATAGAAAACAAGCTTATTTACCCAAACACTCCTTTCTCTTCCATTCTGCATTTTGCTTCCACTTCTAAGAGCATGTTTTTCTCAATCAGAAATCACAGATTATATCCTGACCGTATGCACCATTATGAAAATAAAAGCCAGTGAAAGAGACATCATTCTTGCTGGGAAAGCACTGTGGTACCAACAGGCAGAACTGTACGAACCTGTGGTCGGTTCTTTGCTGTGTTTGATTTTGGTTGATCAGGCTCTTGTTATTTTCCCTGTTAATCCTTGATCTTTTGATTCACACTCAGGTTATTGAAGTGTCTCCTATTTTTCTTTGCCTTGTGTGAATAATGCTGGTTAATTTTAAGTTTTGCTTTGTTTCAGATTTCAACCTTTTATTCTGTCTTCTCTAGCTCCCATCTCTTCTGGAGCCTAGATGACAACCGGGTGGCGAGGGCAGAATCTTGACACACAGTGAATATTTGGTCAAAGTGCTGTGACTAATAAATGCCAGCCACATTGCGGCATTTGAAAATGAGCCACTTTTAAGTGGAAACACAGCCGTGCTGACTCCCATTCAGCTAGACAGTCTTCAATATCCAGATGTCTTTTTCTCTTGCATTTGAATTTGGCTGCTGGAGTCTGATCTTTACTTACTTCAATGACATATTTTAGTGACACCCTACTGAGTCAGGATCACAGTTCCAGGTTGTTGAAAACAGTGTCACAGTGAGCGTTCTTTTAGACTTTACATTGTGCACCACAGGTACGGTTGCCAGGGAACGTGTCTTTCGGGTAGCTCGGTCACCATCTACCATTTGCTTTCCCATCCCCCAAAAGCACTGAAAATTGGAAAGATCTAAAAATCCTCTGGAATTATCTAATTCTGAACTGTCGTAAACATTCCACTGAAGTATGTTTGCTCATCACTGGTTATACAATCTTACTTCATTCAAGAATGTGGCAGTTGGTTTTGTATGAAACATGTTCCTATTTCGAGTCAAAGAAGGGAGATGAAGGAATGTTAATACGACCGTGTGCTGAGTGTGATGGTTTACACACGTGGGTTCCATAGTCCTGGCAGTAAGTGTTATTCTTATATCACCTTATATCACTATGTATTTAAATTTTTTTTAATGTCTTGGTTTCAAATTTTTAAACATCCTAAGGATCTCTGTTTATTACAGACATTTTAGATTTACTTCACCTTTTTAATTAGATTGCTTTTTAAATTAAATTTGATATATTATTTAGAAGTGCCCCCATCTTAAGTATACAGCTGCTTAACTTTTCTCAGTGGCACGTTCCTGTGTTATCAACATTCAGATTGAGAAGCATAAAATATCAGCATCCATGAGACCCTTTTTGATTTCCCTCTAGTTAGTCTTCCCCTAACTCCAAGGGTTGTCTCTATCCTGATTTCCTACAGCAAAAATGAGCTTTCGGATCTTGAATTCCCTATTAATAGGAGCATGTAGTATGCATTCTTTTGTGTCAATGTTTTTGCTTTTGCTCAATGTTTCATTTGTGGGATTCCTGCTCATTATTGCATGTAGCCCTAGATTGGTTTATAGCATTGTTGTCTGAATAAACCACAACTTATTTATCCATTCTACTTCTCTAAGCTTTTGGCTAGTTTTGGACTTTTAGGAACAGTGTGGTTCTAGACTAGATTATGTTTTGCAATAAATGTCATATTCTGTTGGGTATATACTGAAGAGTGGAATAGTTTGCTTCCTTTCTTCCTTCCAATTGTAATAGGGATTCCCAGTCATTGGTTCATTCAACAAATATTTCTGGAGATTTTTCAAAATATATACATCTGTATTCTACCTTAGAGAGTTACTACTTTTTTTTTTTAATGACAGAACATGTCAGTTAATCATTTCTCCATATAAAAGATATGTCAGGGTGTGTGTACATTCAGAAATATGATATCTAATGCTACTTTATATAAACATGATAAACCACATTTATACTTACTTTAGCTAATTTCTATTTTTATCTTTCATTTTTACAAAGATAATGTTTCACCCAATTCTGTTTTATCTAATGTTGACCCCGAGCCCTCTGTGTGTTCTGTACTCAAGGGATTCAGTGTTTTCATTGAGCGGGTGTTTCTATCAGACCAAGGATTTAGTTGCTCTTATTATAAAAAGAATGTGTTCTCCTTACAAAAAGAAATCAAGCAGAGGAGAGATACAAAACAAAAATGAAAGTTCTATTCATGCACCCAACACCACTGGTGCTGGCTTCTCAGACCCAACTTGGTAAGCAACAGACAAGGGCTATTTACAAGCTCTCCATCCTCTAAATGTACAAGGTCTCTCACTTGTTTGGCAACATGGTAATCTAGATTGTGACTTTGGGCTGGCCAAGTCTTTTCAAGCCTCAGTTTCCTCTTCTATATGACAGGGTGGCAATACCTCAGAGAGTTACTGTGAGACTTAAATGCAACATCTTGAAAGAACCAAGTGTACTCCCTGGTGTATGATCGACACTGAATAAACAGAGCAATTGGATTATAATTATGATAGTGGCTAACAATCTGCTTTCAGAACAAAGCCCTTTAATGAAGAAAGAAGGAAGGTGCTTTGTATGATACCTCCAGGCAGTGTTTCTCACTTTATTAAAATGTCTGTTCCATTTTAATCCTGTTTCCACAGAAGCAAGTTGGAAGCTTGTTCTGTTCACAGAAAATGGCAGATAATATATTTTTTTAATTTGCTGAGTTACAAATATGCCAGTCTGCCTAAAGGTAAATTTTCTAGCATCTAGACATCTCTGTCAGGGATATGATAAGATTCTGTCCTTTTTTCATATCTTGTGTGACATAGTATCTTTTAGTTTACATTCCCCTATACAAGGCCCTTATTGACTCAGTATAAACATGAGGTCCCAAATTTCTCCAATATATGTTGCTTTTCAGTTTGATTCTTTCATTCTCTACAGAACCCGTTCCTGACACTTTTCTCAAATAATTATTTTCGTAGCACTTCAAAAGCTGTGAGAGAGTGCTGGGGGTCCTTGGCCAGTTTCATAAGGACATGATCAGATTTACACCCACACCCCACAAATACAGCCTCACTCATTTTACTTGAATGGAATAATTTCTGCAGATTTCCTTACATTCTGAGTGCAGGCTTCCTTATTTACGACTTGAGATACCATGTAGTTTACAGACCCACTATGGTTGTTCCCTCCCTGCTGGTGAGGGTCTTCAGGTCTGTGGCATTTTGTAGACAGAGCCCCTTTGTATAACAGTGTCTCACAACTCCACTGAGTAGAACAAATGGATAGACAGGGCGTGTGCACCTCAGTATGTATCAGGGATGTGCTCTGAAATGGATGTGCCTAATTTTTTTTGTAAGTTTGAATTTTATGAGAAGGAAAAGTAATTGCTCCTTTTTTTGGAGGGGGAGAGTGTACCAGGGTTTGAACTCAGGGGCACTGGACCACTGAGTCACAGCCCAGCCCTATTTTGTTGTTAATTTAGAAACAGGGTCTCACCGAGTTGCTTAGCGCTTTAGCTTTTTTGCTGAGGCTGGGTTTGGACTCTGCATCCTTATGCCTCTGCCTCCTGAGCAGCTGGGATTACAGGTGTTCCCGATTAAGTGCCTTGGAGAGGATGGTTGAGTTCTTTCTCTGTAAGAAGGGCTCAGAACCAACTTTGGCATTTGATGGTGGGCTGAAGTAAGAGTGTCAGAAGGAATCTAGGCAGAAGAGCAGAGGAATTGGCTGTTGCCCGTGGTCTCACTTAGCTTGATAAGATATCTTGACGACCCATGGCATCCATCTTGAAAAGCAGATGTTCTCAACACTTAAGTTGCTGTTCGATATTTCCCTTTTGTTTTTCTATGCATTAAATCTAAACCAACTTGAGGAAAATGAGAGTAACTTAAAACAGTTTGTTTCAACTACTAGAGAAACAATTCAAGAGGGTTTTTTTTTTTTTTTTTGCTGAAAATGGGACATCAAAATGTTTATGTCAATTATTGTGTGCAGATGTATTATTTACTATTAGGATGAATGCTGGTAATGTTATGAATATTTCTATAAATTAACTATCTCACACTATTGGCCTTAACAAATCAGTTCCCTTGTTGAACCAAAAACATAAGGAAATCTACCTGTGATAAATGCCATACATTTTAAGGACTTTAGTTTTTAGAGCAGACTTAGATTTATAGAAAAATGAAGGTACAGAGAGTTCCCATAAAACCCCCCTGTCCCCACACAAGCACAGCTTCCCCTGTTATCAACATCCCTCCAAGATGGTACATTTAAAAAAAATTTTTTAGCCTTAAGTTGAGACAGCATAACCACCCAGTGTTCATGGTTCACAATGGAGTTTCCTCTTGGTATTATATATTTTATGGGCTTGGACGTCTGTATACAGCACATCTGACATGGTAGTATCACAGTATTTTCAGTGTCCCCCAAATCCTCTGTGTTTTTCTATTCATCCCTCTTCCCCTAGTCCTTGCCAATGTCTGACCTTCTTACTATATCTGTAGTTTTGTCTTTTCCAGAGTTGACTGTTGATAGAATTGTATAGTATATAGCTTTTTCAGATTGACTTCTTTCACTTAGTAATGTCCACTTATAGTTCTTTATGACTTTTTATGCCTCATTTCTTTTGAGTGCTAACGTTGTATGGATATATCGGTTTATTCACTGAACGAAGGACATCTTAGTTGCTTCCAGCTATGGCAATGACAAACTAAGCTGCTTATAAACATCCACATGAAGGATTTTTTTGGACATAAGTTTTCAGCTCCTTTAGGTAAACACCCAGAAGCAGGACTGCTGGATCCTATGCAAAGACTATGTTTGGTTTCACTCTTTTGTATTCCATTTTGTTCTGACAGTTCAGATCATTGTGAAAGTGGCTGTGTTATTTAGGAATTGTTTGGCAGCAAGAAATGGAACTTATCTAAGCTAGCTTAAGCCCAGAGGAACGTCAGCAGCACACAGTGTTGCAGATCTCAAGGATGGTGCTGCTGTGCCTTTCTCAATGGCATGTGGAACCATGAACTCACCCATCAAGAGGCATCAAGGCTGTCCTCTTTAGGGGGCTTCTTTTTCTTAGTAGCTTATGCTTAACTCATCGGCCACCTTTGCTTTCATTCTCATTTGCTGCCAAAGGGTTTTGCTGTTTGCCTTGCCTGGTCCAACGTCACCTCCCCAGCTTCCACTAAAAATTACCTCCCAGTTCCAGTAGCCAAAAGGGACTTGAGGCTCTTTTTAAAAATTTTTGAATGATGCTTTCTATTTTAAGATCATTGTAGTTAGGTATGAAGTTGAATGGAATAATAGAGATTTTATGTACTCTTTACCAGTTTTCCCCAATAAGAACATCTTACAAAATAATGTTATCATAATCAGGATATTGATCTTGACACAGTCAAGGTACAGAACAGTTTCAGTGCCATGAGAATCCTTTGTGCTGATCTTTATAGCCATGCCCACTCCTCCTGTCTACCACTAATCTGTTCTCCATTATTATAATTTGTCATTCACAGAAAGGCATGTAAATGGAGTCATACAAATTTCAAATGGAATTGGTATTTTCACTCAGCATAATTCTCTGGAGATTCATCCTTGTTTACTTATTTTGGTGTATCAGAAATTCCTTTTTATTGCTGAGGTGTGGTCTTTGGAGTGGTTATACCAATATGACCATTTACCCGTTGAAGGACATTTAGACTATTTCCAGTATTTTTTCTGCTACTGAAAATAAAGCAGCTAGAAACATTCATGTACAGGTCTTAATGTGAATGTTTTTATTTTTCTGGGATAAATACCCAGTAATGTAATTGCTGAGTTGTAAGGTTGGTTGTATGGTTAGTTTTTTTTTTCCGGTAATAAACTGTCAAACTATAGTCCCCAATAGCTGTCCTGTTTTCATTCACACTAGCAGCATCTAAGGGATTTGCACCCTTGTCAGCATTTGGTTGCTGACACTACATTTCATATTAGTCATTCTGATAGGTATGTAATGACATCACAGTGTGCTTTTAATTTTCATTTCCCTAGTGTTTATCTCTTTTGCCTATTTTTAAGTAGGTTTGCTAGGTTTTTTTTGCTCCTGGGCTTTGGGTATTCTTTATATATTCTAGATACTGGTCCTTTATTGGATCTGTGGGTTTGTAAATATTTTTCCTATTTTGTAGTTATCTTTTATATTATCAATAGGGCATTTCTGTAGCACAGAAGTATTTAAATTTATATAAATTACATATAAATTATATATAAATTTCCTTTATGGATAATGATTTTGATGCATAGTCTGAAACCCTTTGCTTAGCTCTAGACTGCAAAGATTTTCTACTATTTTTTCTCTGAAGATTTTTAGTTTTTCATGTTAAATTAATCTGTGATCTATTTTGAGTAGTATTTATATAAATTGTTATTAGGTAGAGATTTATTTTTTGTCTATAGTTCTCCAATCATTTCAGCACTATTTGTTGCAAAGATTCTTTCCTCCATTGACTTATTTTTGCCAAAAATAGCTTCAGCATATTTATATAGACTACTTCCAACTTCTCAATTGTTTCATTATTATATGCCTTTTCTTCTGCCAAAACTACACATCACAACTATGGTAGATATATAATAATTCTTTCTTTCTTTTTTTTTTTTTTTTTGGTGGGAGGGGGAGGACCGGGGATTAAACTCGGGGGCACTTGACCACTGAGCCATATCTCCAGCCCTGATACATAATAATTCTTAAGCAAGTGAACTGATTCCTCACAACTTATTCCCTTTCAAAAATTGAAAAATATTCCTTTGTGTTTCCATACAAATTCCCAAGTAATCTTATTTATAAAATTCTTGCTAGGATTTTGATAAGAATCGTTTACCAATGTTTTATCAATATGGGAAGAATGAACACCTTTAACAGATAGATCCTTTCAATCTGTAAAATATCTCTTTTCTTTCACCAGTGTTTTGTAGTTTTCATCACAAGCCCTGTTTTTTTAAAAAAATGTATACAATTATTTATTTTTTTGAGTGATTGTAAAAAATTGTCTCAAATTGATTTTTCTTGTTCTCATTGCTGTGTATATAAATACAGTTGATTTTTGCCTTTTATTGCATGAATTTTCTAAGCTTCTTTCTTCTTGGAGTGTTTTCTGAAAATTCATTGGGAGTTTTTGCCCAGACTACCATGCCATTTACAAGTGGAGGTAGATTTGTCTCTTCCTTTATAATCTGTGTGCCTTTTATTTCCTTCCTTGCCTTATTGAACTGGCTGGAACTTTTAGCACGATGTTAAGTTAGAGTGGCAAAAGTGACATTTTGTCTTATTCTTCTTTGCTGTTAGGTATAATGTTAGGTGTTTTGTGGCTGCTTTTTATCAAGTCAAAGAAGTTTCCTTCTTTTCCTTTTTTTTTTATCATGAACAGATGAAGTCTGTCAAATGGTTTTTCTCCATGAATTGATATGATCTTATGTTTTTCCTCCTTTAGCCTGTTGATAAGGTGTACTACATACTCTTGAAATTCCAACAGGCTTTTAAAATATTAAGCCAACTTTGCATCCCTGGAGTAATCCTAATTTGGTCATGGTGTATAATTTGATAAAGGTTATTTGTGTTGATATTCATAAGGGATTTTACTCCATAGTTTTCTATTTTTTTTTGTGTGTGTGTGTGTGTGTGTGATCTGGTCTGGTTTCAGTATCAGGGTAATATTATTATTTTTTTCTTTTTCTTTTTTTCAGTACTGAGATTGAACCCAGATCCTTGCACATGCAAGGCAAGTGCTCTACCACTGAGCTACATTCCCAGCCCTGGTAATATTAACTTTATAAAATGAATTAGAAGTGTTTTCCTCCTTTTCTACTTTCTGGAATAGATTGTGTAATAGTGATGTTTATTTTTCTTTAACCATTTGGTAGAAATCTCCAATGACACCTTCTGGGGCTGAAGTTTGTCCTTTGTGGTTGGGGGAGTTTGGAAAGTAATAATTCACTTTGGATGAATGTGGTGGTATATATTTTTCAAGGAATTAGGCCATTTCATCTAAATTATTATGTGTAGAATTATTTGTATAGAATTATTCATAGTCGTCCCTTATTGCTCATAGTTCCTGGTGTCATTGATTTGTGTCTTTTTTCTCTGTTTTGTCAATCTTGGTAGGGTCAAATTTTTTTCTTTTCAAAGAAACATGTCTTTGTTTCATTTTCTCTTCAATTCTTTTGATTTCTGTTCCTATTTCATTTCTTATTTCCTTTGGGTTTATTTTTATTAGTTCTTTTTAGATAGATATATTGAGATTTACATTATTCATACATGGAAGGTCTAGTCTGTTGTTTTGTTGGTTCTTAATAATGGAGCTTTTAGTATTGAGTTGAGATTTCCCCTCATTTTTCGTATTGTCTTTAGTGCTATAAATATCCCTCTTATCCTTTTGCTGTACCTCACAATTTTTAATACCATCTATTTATTATTTCATTTCACTTTGTGGCGTCACCCCCACCCCCTTAAAATATCCCTTGAGACAACTGCTTTGACCCAAGGGTTGTTTAGAAGTATACAGGTTAGTTTCCAAGTATTTTGGAGATTTTCCTTTCATCTTTGTGTTGTTGATTTTTAATTTGATTCCATTGTGCTTGTGAGAACATACTCAATATGATTTTCTGTCTTTTTTAATTTGTTTTTTAAGGAGAGCAAGGGGATTTATTCAGGAGAGCTAACAGTAGAATAGGATCCACACTGAAGGGGTAACAAGTGCACGTGCTCCAATGTGAGATGTTCTTTGGGGTCTCAGGCTTCTTTTAAAACTTTGTAAATGGTGAACAAGAGAAGCACAGTGAGGTGGCATCAGGCTCATGAACTTGATTTCTTTGATTGTGGAACCGAGTAGGTCATGGTCATCTGATTCTAAAATCTCAGTTTGATGCTATCTAGTTAATACAGAGCACTTGGACTACACTCATCATGGTTCTCTAACAATCTCTTCCTCTAGGTTTCTTTAAATCAGTCCAAAAATAATTTGTAAACTAACAAAGTATAACTAACAGGATTTAGAGTACTCTTTAAGATTTATTGGAGGTCTTAAGAATTCAGGCCTGCAGGAAAACAGGCCTGGGTATGAAGGGGAGAATGATCATGGGGTTTTTAGATTTAAGGTTATGGTCCATCTTTCCTTCCCTGTTTGTCTCTGTTATACGTATACAAATATCTTTAATCCTAATTCATCTCCCCAACTTAGATTTTTTTCTCCCTTATTTTTTTTGAGGGGGCAGTGATTATTGGGGATTGAACTTGGGGGCGCTAAACCACTGAGCCACATCCCCAGCCCTGTTTTGTATTTTATTTAGAGACAGGATCTCACTGAGTTGCTTAGCACTTCGCCTTTGCTGAGGCTGGCTTTGAACTTGAAATCCTCCTGCCTCAGCCTTCTGAGCTACTGGGATTACAGGCATGCACCACAGCACCTTATTTTAAGGGTTGAGGAAGGTCAAAGATCTTTCTTCAAGATCAATTTTAAGGTGACTGCAGGTGTTGGCCCTTCCTAGCTAGGAATCGAAAGTCTCATTGGGACTGATTTAAAGGAGACAGAGGCAGGTTGAACTTGGTTATTGAGATGTGTCAGAATCCTTGCATTGTCATCCTAACATGGAATTATTATAATCCATAATCTTGTAAGTCATGTACTTCAAAGCATTTTTTGTGTGTGTGTCTTTCTGGAGTTCATTGTTAGATTTTAAAAAATCTTGTCTGTCTTGTAGGCGATGGTGAGCATCTTAAAACATGACCACATCATTTTGTTAGGTGAAGTAGTTCTTAGAAATATCCCTGACTCTTGCATTTCCTTGTGCTCCAACAGCCGTTTTCCAGTAGTACATACTCAGGATAATGAGCCTTGCACCTCCTGGGTTGCCCAGTGAAAATTTCCACTGGGGCTGATGGTGTGGTGCATGCATCCACCTATCTCTGTATGATTTCAGTTCTTTTAATCTTGTTGAGGTTTGCTTTACAGACCAGGACATGGTCTGTCTTGCAATGTTTTTCAGTATGCTTGAAAATAGTGTGTATATTCTGTTTTGTGGTGTGTTCTATAAATGTCTATTAGGTTGATTGGTGGTGTTGAATTCTTCCATATCCTTATTGGTGTTCTAATTATTCTACCAATTGTTGAAAAATGAGTGTGAAAGTCTTTATATAGAATTGTGGGTTTATTTCTCCTTTCAGTATTACTTTTATTTCACATAATTTTTGTCTCTGTGGATTGGTGCAAACATGTAGGATTGTTTGTCTTCTTGGTGGATTGACTTTTATCATTATACAGTGTCACTTTATCTGGAAATTTTCTTGGTGTTCTACAGTAGTTAGGTAGTTTTATGAACTTTTATTGCAATTATTTCTTGATTAATGTTTTAAATCATGATTTTTTTTAGTGTCTCTTTGAATAGTTCCTTTAGTAGTTGCTGTAACTATTACATTATTTGTACATACTTTTACAGTTTTCTGATGTGGTAATTTCACCAGTTCCAGCAAAGTATGGAAAATTTCTCTTTGTCTCTTTTTGTTCTCCCAGCTTATAAATATCTTGAGTATTTCTTCTACATACATTTAAAATCTCATAAGATAGTGTTACAACCTTTTATTGTTGCTTCCACTGTCAAATATAACTTGGACAAATAGAGATAAAGTTCATTATATTTACCCATATTTTTGTTTCCTGATGTTGCAATCTTTTAAATTATTTATATTTGTGTAGATAGTTTTCTTTAACTATTCTTTCAATGTAGGTCTGCTGGCAACAGTCTTGTGGTTTTCTTTCATCTGAGTGTGTTGTTGTCTTCATATACCTGAAGGATGTATTTACTGCATGCGAAATTCTGGGCTGATCTTTTCTTTTGGCTCTAAAAAGATAGCTTTTCTTTCTGTCAATGATTTCTGATGAGAAATCCACTGTCCTTGGCACTGTTGTTCCCTATAGATAAGGTTTCTCTGTGTCTGCTTTTTTAGAACTTGTTGTATCTTAATGTGGATATATTTGGGTTTATCTTATTTAGGGCTCACTGATTCTTGAATTTATAGGTTTTTCCTTGGCCAAAATTGGGAAGTTTTTATGCACTATTTCTTTGAATTATTTTTTCAGCCTTACTCTTACTCCTCTCCCTTCCAGACTAATGATATGAATATTAGGGATTCTGCTAGGGTTTTACAGTTCCCAGAGGCCCTGTTAATATTTTCTTCTGTATGATCTCTATTGTTCTATCTATCAGCCTACCAGTCTTTCCCCATCTTCTGCATTCTGCTTTTGAGACTATTGACTACATTTTGATGATTATAGTTTTCAGTTATGAAATGTCCACTGGTTCTTTATATCTTTGTTGAGACTTCCTACTTTTTATTTGTCTCATATATTTTCTCCTCAGAGTATCTTTATGATGGCCGATTTAACATCAGTCAAATAACCTTAACATCTGCCATCTAAATGTTGGTGTCTATTTTCTGTTTCTTGTGTTCAGCTTAAATAATCATACAATCTGTTCAGCTTAAGGTCTTCCTGTTTCTTTATATGACGATTTTATATGGAGAGCTAACATTTGGATATAGTGTTGTGATTCTAGATTTTATTTAAACCTTCTGTTGTAGTTGGCTTTCTCTGACATTGCTCTTGCAGGGGAAGGAGGTGGGTGGTAGCACTTGGTTATTGCACTTGGTTATAGGGGTGAAAGTCCAGGTTCCCTATTTGGAAATTTTCTTGAGAATGGAATTCCTCCTTGGATGGAGAGACAGCAGTGCTTCATTAATGCTTCCCACGTGGCCTCCAATGATACCCTGGGGAGTAGTGGCCTCATTATGCACAGTGGAGAGCCTTCTATGTACTAGACCCCCTCCTCTCATGCCACCGCATTGGGGAAAGAGGTTTCCTCATACCTTGCTCATAGGAGGTGAGGGTAGAAGTCCAGGCTCCCCATGTGATTTCCATTGACACTGAGATGGGTGAACTGTTATCATTCAACCTAGATAAATGTCCTGGCCACTCAGCCTTTTCTAGTGCCTCCCTGATGGCGTATATGGGTTTCTCAGTTCAGCCTGGGCAGTTGTTTAGGTTTACCATTCAGCATTTATGGGTGGGACCCGTTTTTTTTTTTTTTTTTTTCAGTGGTGTTTGGTTGGAGGAAAGTGGATATTCTCTAAAAGTTTTCTGCTTTCTTAATCTTCCCCTTTGCTAGTCTAGAGAGAGTTGGTTATTTATTTTTTTTTTTTACCTGTTCTTGTTGTTGTTTTTGAAACACCAAGCCTGAGATATATGGGGCCCCAAGAAAACCCAGGGAAATCATTACTGTGTTATTCCTTGGGTCACTAGAACTCGCCATCTGGCTGCCTTCTCTCCACTATTCAGAACCAGTCCCTCCTCCCACCTGCCCCTTCCCCCACCTCTCTCCACTCCCACCCCCATACACACACACGGATTTTAGTTGTACTTAGTGGAAGGAATAGAATGAAGTATGTCTACTCTCCATTTCTGGAAATAGTCTACTAAAACCTCCAGCAAAATAATTTCTATCTCAGAATTTTAGGTAAAGACCATCTAATGAGCCAATTTGGGGTGAACTCCCTCACTCTTTTGCTGTTTGTCTATAGGGAGGGCAGCAATGCAGTGGCTTGCTATCAACTCAGCAGGAATGGTGAAAACAGAGTTTTTAAAAGGGAATTGGAGTGGGCAGGAATTCTAGGAGATGGTTTACTATATAAACTCAAAAGATTTTAAAGAACTGTTATTTCTTAGTTGTGACCAATCTGTAAAAAAAAAAAAAATGCCAGTTATTTAGTTTATCCATTCTAGTGTGATATAAAAACTGTGTGTAAATGAACAAAAAACAAATATGAAAGGAGATGAGAAAAGAGAATGAATATTTCTTAGACATTTATGAGACAAAATTTTAATTATAAATAAATAATAGTGATAACCTTTAATAATAAATGAGGAAGAAATACCACTTAACATGAATTTACAAAGATAACTGGAAATTATCAAATTCCACTTGCATTACTTAAACATTAGTTCCAAGATGCAGTTATTAATCGTAGCCTACTCAGTCAGAGGATGCTCATTACATATTCCTGACAAACTTCAACTGTCATCTTCCTGTCAGAAGTTTGACATTCTCTGCAGTGTTTGCTGTGCCTTTTAACAGTATTTAAGAATCAGTTAGATTCCTGCAAACATAATTAGGTTAGAGATGTTCTGTCTCTAATAAAAACTCTCTAATTGAACAGAGGGATGTTTTCTGTAACCTCTTTTCAGTTCCAGTTACCCTGACAGTTCCTCATTTTTCCCCATTTGCTCTTAAACAGCCTCTGGCATTTTCCTCATTCATTAACTATTTATTCAGAGTTTCCCATTAACCAGACCCTGCTCTAGATGCTGGGTGTGTAGATGTGAGTAGTTGGAGTTAGGTCCATTCACAAAGACAAGTCATAAACCAGTATATAAAATAATATATATCTGACCAGATGATGGTGAGTGCTTGGAAGAGCTGTAGTGCAGTGGAAGAGGATAGACGATTATATATGGTGAGGGGTGGGGAGTATTTTCTAGACAGTATGGGTAGGGAAAAATCTTTCTTAAGTGATAATATTAGCAAGGAGGCTTTAATGGGAACTGGAACAAGAAATTTCCAGGCACAGGCAAAAATCAAATGCGAGTATTGATTTTTGGGATTTTTTTTTTAAATTTTTTATTGTTGGCTGTTCAAAACATTACATAGTTCTTGATATATCATATTTCACAATTTGATTCAAGTGGGTTATGAGCTCCCATTTTTACCCCATATACAGATTGCAGAATCACATCAGTTACACATCCATTGATTTACATATTGCCATACTAGTGTCTGTTGTATTCTGCTGCCTTTCCTATCCTCTACTATCCCCCCTCCCCTCCCCTCCCCTCCCCTCCCCTCCCCTCTTCTCTCTCTGCTCCCTCTACTGAGATTCGTTTGTCCCCCTTATATTATTTTTCCCCTTCCCCTCACTTCCTCTTGTATGTACTTTTGTATAACTCTGAGGGTCTCTTTCCATTTCCATGCATTTTCCCTTCTCTCTCCCTTTCCCTCCCACCTCTCATCCCTGTTTAATATTAATCTTCTTCTCATGCTCTTCGACCCTACTCTGTTCTTAGTTACTCTCCTTATATCAAAGAAGACATTTGGCATTTGTTTTTTAGGGATTGGCTAGCTTCACTTAGCATAATCTGCTCTAATGCCATCCATTTCCCTGTAAATTCTATGATTTTGTCATTTTTTAATGCAGAGTAATACTCCATTGTGTATAAATGCCACATTTTTTTTATCCATTCATCCATTGAAGGGCATCTAGGTTGGTTCCACAGTCTAGCTATTGTGAATTGTGCTGCTATGAACATCGATGTAGCAGTGTCCCTGTAGCATGCTCTTTTTAGGTCTTTAGGGAATAGACCGAGAAGGGGAATAGTCTAGGTAGCTAGATTACAGTGAGAAAGAAGAGTGGGGCATGAGGTTGGAGATATAGAAAGCCACCAGATAATAGAGGGCTGTGCATGTTATGGTAAATCGTTTGGATCATTAGAGCATTGGCTACTGTGTAAAAAACTGTAAGAAGATAATAGTAGTAAAAGGCATTTCAGTTGGAGGTTATTGTGCTGGTCTGGCCTTAGACTAGCTGCTGTTGGCGAAAGTGATAAGATATCATTGGTTTAGCAATATTGTGAAGATTGACTGAAGGATATGAAAATGACAACCCCCAAAACAGTGAAGGTGAAACATTGATCCTTTCCCAATACATCCTTTCCCAGTGACAAGACAATCCCTGAGAAGAAAACAAACATCATCCAGTGACAAGACAACTCTGGGAAGTAAAAATCCATCAATCCTAAAATGACAGTCTCTTGGAAGAAGCCAAAACATTGATTCTTCCCCAAATAAATCCTTTCCCAGTGATGGTACAATAGACCTTGGAGGAAAAGAGATAAGCACTGAATGCTGAACTCTGGACCTTCCATCCTTCCCCAGTAAAAACAAATTTCAAATTCTCCCTTGTTTCCTGGGTGCCCAAACTGATATGTTCTATTGAAGTCTTCAATGATTAAGTCACTTCTAAATAAGCACTCTGTAACTGGGGGTCATTTTCTACCCAGAAAGTGAGCCCATCTGATGCCTGACTCTGCTGCTGAATAGAAAGCCTAGTTGATCCATGAAGTCTGCTCCTATCCTGATTATTTGTACTTTCATTATGATGCCGAAACCATTTTGGTTATTTTTGCTTACATTGATCCCAGTAAAATTTATTGATGGCTTGAATGTGGGGTGTTAGTATACTGGTTTTATAACACTGATAAAATATCTGAGATAATTTATAAGGAGGAAGGTTTTACTTTTGGCTCACGGTTTTCGCAGTTTCAGTTCCGTTGGTTGGCCCTGTTGCTTTAGGCCTGTGGCATCACAGTGCATTAGGGAGGAGGAGGCTTGTTCACCTCATGGTAGTCAGGAAGTGAAGCAAGAAGAAGGGGCCAGGGTCTCAATATCCCCTTCCAGATCATGATCTGAGTGACCTCACTTCCTCTCACTAAGCCCACCCACTAAATGCTCTGCCGCCTTCTGTAGTGCCACAGGCTGGTGACCAAGCCTTAATACATGGGTTCCTAGAGGACATATAGATCCAAACTGTAAAAGTGAGAGATAAAGAGGAATCAAAGGTAATTGTGATATTTTTGACCTGAGCAATTAGACTTGCCATTTCCTGCGATGTGAAAGATTATAAACATATTTTTGTTGAAGGACAAAGATGAAATTCTATTTTGGACATGTTAAGTTTGAGGTGCTGCTTAGACATTCAGATTATTAAATAAGCAGTTGGATATATGAGTCTGGAATGGGAAATGAGTTTGGGGCTATAGCATAAAATTTGAGAGTCCTCAGTATTTGGATGATCTTCAAATCCAAGAGATGGAAAGAAACTGCCTAAGGAGTGAGTAGAGATGAAGAGAAGATGATCAAAGACTAAGATATGGGATCTTTTAAAGTGTAGAAGTCAGTAAGAGGAAGATGTCTGGATGGAAAGCAAATTGGGGAGATGCAGCCATCAAGGTAGGAGAAAACCCAGGAGAACAAAGTATTGTGAAATCCAAGAGGAAACAGTCTTCCAAAATGACTGGAGTGTGTCAAATGTTGCTAAGAAATGAAGATGGAAGAGATTGAGAAGTGATTGTAGGAATCACAAAATGGACCTCATTTTGTAACCTTGTTGATGGGGACCTGGTTGAGGGAAGTGGTTCCTGAAAGTATTACTGAAATAGAATTGGAACAGAACATGGGTTGAAAAAGAAGAGATAGTGAATGGAGACTGTTCTTGAGTTTTGCTATATAAAAGAGAATAGAAATTGTGCAGGAGCTAGCGGGGAGTGTAGGGCCCACAAAGGGCTGGTTCCTGGTGGAAAAGGTGGCAATGTTTCTTTACTGATGGGAATGATTCTACAATGAGGGAGATGGAGATGCTGTGACAGAGCATGAATGGGGAATGAAATAAGATGGGATTTGAATATAAGGAAGATAATATACAATAAAATAAAGGACATTAGGAGGACAAAAAAGAGTGCAATAATTGGATTTTAAAATGCTAGATTATTTTGAAATTTTTAAAAAATTAACCATCTGTTTTAATACATGTTTTCCAGTTTAATCAAGCACAGGAGTGGTCATAGGAAATGGAAATGTGTTGCTTTTGCCTGACCAGCACCCTTCTTTGAGTGGGGAAGTTGCTCTTTTGAGTTTAGTAGACCTGATTTTATTACTGCAGTCTTCTAAAGTAAGCACAGGGCCCAGACAGGCCAATTGAGTGATCTCTTTCTCTTACTATGGTGCTTGGTCTAGATGTGCATATGGCATATAATAAGCCTGGCAGTCCTGTGAGATTTTACATATAGATACTAAAAGACAGATGGATTCTTTTGCCCTTCGGAGGATAATCTCTAAGCTTCAAGTGGGAAAGAATGAGATAAATATGCAAAGAGAAGCAGAGCCCATTGGTGGAGAAAGAATGGGCACATCATTATGGTCTCTGGATCTACTTGTGCTTGAAGCACATTCTACCTTAAATTTTTTTTTCCAGTGTCTATGCCAAGCAATTTCCCAATTTTTATTAAATTGGTCTATTAATTGCAAGTAAAAGGATCCTACTAATACACGATATCACAAAGTTAACAAAAATCACATAGAGAAGCTGTGGGATGACAAGAATGTTAGTTAAAAGTGTTCTGGATTTTGACAAGGATTTAATTTCTGCATGGAATGGGGGTGGATATTATATGAGAGGAGATTAATAAAGGAATATGCTGGCTATATTTTGAATTTCTTCTCATCTGCCCACCTCTAATAAAGAAATGTTGTCATGTGGCTGCCAGCATCTGCTCAGATTGTGGCCACATGGTTGGGATACATGTACTTTAATAGGACTATGGAGGTGGGTTGTATCTGCTTAGTGACTGTTCCTGTATTCACCTAAGGTGTTCACCAAGGGCACATTCTCAAGAAAATAATCTGGTGATTAGAACAAGAAATTCTTTATCACTAGTATTTGAATGCAGTATTGGAATAGATGGTGACAATAATGTCAAAGCATGGAGGGAAGTCATTTTTAATTGGGAATTGCTTATTTTTTTTTTTTAATGTAACGGGTAAATGCCCTTATAAATGCCAACTTTTTCCCTGCTGTCTCAGTGAGAGAAGAGCATCAAGGTGACTCAGATCTATGTGATACTACCTGCATTTTCTCAGGAGGAAATGGTTATCACAACATAGGAATGAAAGTGTATTATCTGTCTCATCTTCCACCTATAGACTCAGGACTCCAGTCCTTGGTCTTGGATGCTCTATGGTTGGTGGAAACCTTACATGTGTGAGGGCTATTGTGGCCACATGAAGTGACTATCCCCTCTCCTAGTCTATATTGAGATCTTTCTCTGCTGCTGGAATGGAGAAGGGAGGCTGCTCTCAGCCTCTTCTGCATCTGAAATTGACAAGATGCTCCACCTTCGTTTCTTACGTTTTACCTTGAAACAAAACTGTCAGTATCCTCAGCTTCCTAACATCACCACATTATTCTAAACTGCAGTTTCCGTGTCATAAATATCAGTCTGACCAAGCTCTGGTGTAGCCTGAGTAGCATGTATCTATGTAGTAGATGTATGTAGCATGAATCTACGTGACATTCTCCTTGGAAAATTACTAGTTTTTCTTGGACTAAATTTGTTTGATTCTGTGGCAGATTAAAGATGGCCCTATTAGGAGGTGTGTTTATTTTCCATGATTCTGGGCTGATTTACACCGGCTCTCACCAATTGCTATGGCAATTCTGTGCTGGGCCACTAGGGGGCTACAATTTCTGCTTATTGTCTCTTGGAACACTTATTCTTGGAGCCTGAGGCCACCAGGTACACAGCCTAATTGTCATGCTGGAAGGACCATGTGGAGAGGCTCTGAAACTAGGAGGAGATGAATGACTCAGTTTTATCCAGCTTTCCAGCCGCCCCAGTAGGTGAGTTGCAGACATTTTGGCCTTTTCAGGCTGGAGCAGATGGAGTCAGCCATCACCCACTTACTGCTGAGTGATCACAAGTAGCACTACATGATGCATAAAAAATGCGACAGTCAAGCTGGCCATGGTGGTGCATGCCTATAACCCCAGCTACCTGGGAGACTGAGGCAGGAGGATCACAAGTGTGAGGCCAGCCTTGGAAGCGTAGTGAGACTCTATCCTAAAATAAAATAATAAAGGGCTGGAAATGTAACTCAGGGGTAGAACATTTGTTTAGCATTCTGGAGGCCCTGGGTTTGAAACCCAATATTGAAAAAAAATACATAGCGAAATTTTGTCCAAATTCCTGACCCACAAAATTAGGAACTATAATACAAAAGATCAAGACACTGTTTTGGGAATAATTAATAACTGAAGCGGCTCTGACAAACTGGAAGAAATTTCCTGAGAGCCCTTGGCTTTCAATTCAGATGATTCTTGGCCCCTGCTGGCTCTATGCACACACCTGAACTTGTGGTCAGCATATGATATGGGCCTCCTCATCTGATCTGCCTGATTTGTTCCTGGCCCACAGGAGAACCTCCCTCAGCTTGGATTTGTCCAACTCCTTTTGCTTGACTTTAACTGCTGCTGCCCTATAGCTGGATCCAGCATTTCCTCATCCCAACCTCCTTCCAAAATAATTCCTCTATCCCATATTTGTGTGAGTTTATAGAAAACATTGTGTGTGTGTGTGTGGGGGGGAGGAAATTGGAGGAGAGAACTGTATCATAAACAACATAACATCAAATCTAATGAGAAGCCTATGCAATATTACTGTTTTTTTTTTTCCTGGATTTCCCTTTTGACTAAGTTCCATTCCTTCTCTTATTCCCTGCCACCCACTCAGCTGATCTCACTCGTAGAGCTGAGCATGGCTAATTGAAGGAGCTCTCTTAGGTGACTCTTTACTCAACCTGGGTGCTAAAATGCTGAGCAGGTTTGTGCCCTCCCTTCTGAGTCCTCTTCTGCCACAGCTCAGGCCAGTGTCCTGTGTTGTAAACTAACACCTTGTGGAGCCGAGGAACTGGAAATTCGTTAAGTGTTAGGTAAAACTCAGTAGCAGCAGCAAGTAGGCAGAATCCTATCCAGGCTGTATTTTGTGTGTTCTTCACAGTGAGTCCAGCCCAACCTGGGATGTGTGGCCCTCTGCTGTGGTCTTGAACTTGTCTCCCAGCTCAAATGCATATGTTGGAATCCCAACCCCAAGGTGATTGTATCAAGAGATGGGTGTTCTTTGGAAAGCGATTAGGTCATGGGATGGCACACTCATAACTGGAAATTGTGCCCTTATAAAAGTGGCCTGAGAGAGCTTTCCTGTTCCCTTTCACCATGTGAAGACATAGCAAGAAGTGTTATATGTGATCAGGAAGAGGGCACTTACAGACAGTGAGAGATTTCTTATTAATAAGCCCACCAGAAGTCTATGGTATGTTGTTTCAGCAGTCCCAATGGATGGACAAAGACACCCTCTTATTCTGCAAGGGAAAAGGACCATTGGTAGGTGCTCTGCACACTTCATACCTCCTGCAGGACCTCCTGCAAGGGAAGACTGAGGGAAATCTACCCTTATAGATTTCTTTCTGATGACTTTCTTCACCAATATATTTCTTCTTATAACAAGTGAAACAGATAGGTAAGCATTCCACCTCCTAATGTCCTAGATAATCCCAGGACTGACCCAGATTTGTCCTCTGAGTTTTGTTTGAAAGGAGCTGGAAGTTGGCATCTGCTTGGTCATAGCTTTGCTGTTTCATACTAACTTTCACAATGGAATAGATTATGGAGCTTCAGGTACTACTTGACCTGCAGTGGGTTCTGGGGACCTTGCCTGCCAAACAATTGGACTTTAGGAGCTAAATCATTTCTGCTTCCTGTCTAGTTCAAGGCCATATTTATACTTCTTGCCCTATTCCTTGATGGTGGCCAATTCTGCCCTCCCTTTTCTCACCTAAGAACACCTTTTTTGAGTGATTCTGTTGTGCTTGTTTCTCCAAGGTGTGCTCCCTGTGGCCTCCTACAAAATTCTCTAGATTTTGAATCCCTATACTGAGTACCTTTCTCTTTCATCCTGTCTTAAAGGAAACTCTTGATGATGCTGTCTCTTTCCAATGGTCTTTGGTATCATGCCAGAATATGGAGATTTTTGTGGATTTGAGACCACATGTAATTCCTTTGTCCCACTCCATAAAATTTTATCTGACTTCTATAGATTTGTACTGTCTTGAGTTCATTCAAAGGTATACACACAACTTAGTTCTTCCCTTCTTATTCCTGGATTTGTCTTGAAGTGGCTTTTGATTGCACAAAGCCTTGCCCATGGTTCTTATGATTGTTAGCTAACAAGCCCCACGGTAATTTTCTTTAAGGAATCCTATTTCAACAGGTGGAAAAAAAGTCAAAGACCTTGATCTAGCAAGACATTGCTGCTAGATGTGTCCAGTGTTAGCTTGTAGTTACTGTGACCAAAATACTTGACATAAATAACTTGAAGGAAGAGAGTTTATTTTGGGTCATGGTTTCAGAGGTTCAGTTCATGGTTGACTGGTTCTGATGCTTTGGACCTGAGATGAGGTGGAGCATCATGGCTAACAGGTGGGGTAGAAGAGAGCTACTCAGTTCACGGTGACTGGGAAGCAGAGAGAGAAGAAGGAACCAGAGGAACAGGATATAACCACCAAGGAAATGCCTCCAGATACTTAATTCCATCAGCTGTGCCCCACCTGCCTACATTCACCACCTGCTACAATAATCCTTTCAAATCACTAATCCATCAAGTAGATTAGCCCATCAATTAGGCTACAGCTCTAATAATCTAATCATTCATTCTCTGACCATTTCTGCATTAACAGGAGATTTGGTGGGGAGGGCACTTCATATCTGAACCATAACACCTCCTTGCTCCTTCCAAAAACATGTCTCCATTTCTTAGGATTCTGTTCCTGTTGAGGTAGGATCACACATACATTCCTGCCTGAAAATTCACAAGGGGTATTCTAAGACTTTGTCAATATAGTCACTCATGTATTATTTCCTATCACTCACTCAATGCTCAATAGCTTATATCCTGGACGGTTTTAATTCTGATGAAATATTTCTGTAATTTCCGTCCAACTTGGAAGTGGACGAAGTCAGCACAAACTGGTTCAAGTTGGTTCCTGTGTCCTCTGGGTTTATCAGTTTGGCAGTATGATGAGGATGTATTTTGGTGAGGTGTTGCTAGGAATTGCACCTTAGCCATCTGTGGCCAGATTCCTAAAGAGAGCAGCCTTAGAAATGGGATCTACAAGACCCAACAAAGGCATTTTCAGACGCCTAGACCCCTCTCAGAGAAAAAGTCTGTGGGAAATTTAATGATAAGCAAGAGCAATGGCCTTAAAGCACGAAACTACAGTTCTAAGTGACAGGGAAGATTGGAGATGAGAAACTGTAAGATGATATTCTATCCATAGCCAGGAACACAGATGTGCATGCTATGGTTTAGATAAGTTTCCCCTAAATGCTCATATGTTCAAGGCTTGGTTCCCAAACTGTGGCATTATTGGGAGGTGGTATAATCTTTAAAAGGTATAGCCTAGTAGGTCTCCCAGTCTTTGGAGTGTGCCAGCACCTTCCTCTTTCTTTTGCACTTGGCCTTGAGGTGACTGGACTTCCTCCACCATGCACTCCTGCCTTGATGACTGCTGCCATAGGCCCAAAGCAATGGCCAGTCATGGACTGAAACCTCCCAAATTGTGAGTCAAAGTAAACCATTCCTCTTTATAAGTTATCTTAGGTATTTTGCTGTAGTAACAGAAAGCTAATAGCCACTGAAAAAGGTTGAAAATCAGAGCTTTGAAATTATATGGCTATGTGAAGAATTGAGCTCCATTACTTAGATTAATCTTTCTAAACTTCAGTGTTAAGAGATTTAGATGAGATAATGGCTGGCTTTGCACAGTGCCAGGCATATGGCAAACCTTTTATAAATGTTAGGATTTTTAAAATTACATTTTTAGGAAGAGAGTGGCATCAATGCCGATTTTGGAAATAATCTAATTATAAGGCAGTTGTAGAACTTTTATATGTGTAAACATATAGATGGACTTAGTTCTTTCTGAAATTTAAAAAAAATATTTATTTTTTAGTTGTAGGTGGACACACAGTATCTTTATTTCAATTTTTTATGTGCTGAGGTTTGAATCTAGTGCCTCACACGTGCAAGGCAAGCACTCTACCACTGAGCCACAACCCCAACCTCTTTCTAAACTTTTTAGGGGATATTTTTGGTAATTTCCTAAAAAATATGGATTTGAATATGACAAAGTTTTTGTTGTTTCTAATTTCAGTAAAAGATGTTAAAAAAAATATGGAACTTGGAAGCCCATGTTTGAGGAAGTTCTGGCTTGTGCCATTTAGTAGCCACAAATTCAGACATATTATTTAGCATCGGAAATATAATTTCTTCCTCTGCAAAATGGGGATTATACATTAGAAGATGTATACATTAGAAGATTAGATTGTACATTAGAAGATGACAGTCATCATGGCCAGGTATAAAATGCAACAGCAAGGTAGACTCGCTAGGCCATCCTAGAATAAAGGTCCATTCTTTCTGCTAAAATACACTTCCCTTTGGAGCTCCTGGAGAGAATGCCAGTGGAATACATCAGCAGTTATTGTATGGAGATTCCAATGAAGACCTTGAGCTAGATGGTAAAATAAGTGCTGTCATGTTAAGCTGAAGTAGAATTTAGTAGAAGTTGATGCAATTATCTGATTTATGACTTTGACATATGTGTATTTTATTCATAACACTAACCTTTATTGTCTGTGCTATGCCTGATACAAAGAATCCCTTAGAAAATATTAACACTAAAGAGGGTTTTCACAAGATTAGGGCTTTACGAAGCATTGCCATGTACCAGACATTATGTTGATTGCACAGCATGTGATTTTCCAGACAATACTGTTTCTTAGGTACTAAGAAAACAGAAGCACAGAGGCTGAAATAACACGCCCAAGGTCACACAGCTAATGGACACCCAGCCCATGATCTTAACCCCTATTCTGTACTGCTCTTCAACATCACCTCCTCAGACTAGAGGCCTCCAGCTTGCGCACTTTGTTTTCAGCCTGTAATTTTCCTTCACAGTACTTAGCAATTTGAGTTGTCTTTCCAGGAGTTCATGGCCTGTCTATTTTGTCCTCAGTGATTAATAAAGGGCTATCAACAAATATTCAAATATTTAGATGAATTAACCATGTTGACAAGAGGGATAGGCATTGTAGGCAGAGGAAATGGTAGGAC
Organism: Marmota monax; assembly: GCF_021218885.2. Classification (NCBI taxonomy): domain Eukaryota; kingdom Metazoa; phylum Chordata; class Mammalia; order Rodentia; family Sciuridae; genus Marmota; species Marmota monax. The sequence goes on along the minus strand of NW_026693082.1, from coordinate 19,913,328 downwards.
AAAATCAGTCACTAGGCAAGAATGACACAGTGTTCTGGAAACAATGATACCAACGAACCCATTTTTGACCACAAATCATCTACTAAGCAATTTGTCACTATATCACGTACATGAGTCCTCACAAAAGTCTTTCAGACTAGGTATCATTATCATCTTACAGATGACGGTTCAACTAGATTGAATAATTTGTTAAAAAGCAGATAGCTGGTAAGTGGTTAATCTGGAATCTAGTGCAGTCTTAGAAGTCCTGAACACAAACTCAATATGATAGTGCTTCTCTGCCAGTAGCTCAGGATAGCACCTATCAGAAATAGATTTCTTCTTTGGAACCTAAGGACCTCAGAAAACTTGGAAATTAATATCTAAAGTCTTCAATAGGCATATACTATATAATCCATTCAATTGTAAATCAGAGTGTAGTTTATACTTGTGTATGGTGTAGGCATATTTGTTACATTTCTACTACTGGATACTCAAATAGTAGCATTATTTTTGCATTGTGTAGATAGCATGATTTCTCCCCAATTTTCTTAGCTAAATCTACTGTGTTATGCATTTTTGAATGATTGTTGAGGTATATGGGATAAGATCACTCCACATGGGTAGGAAGTAAGGTTTCTCATGGTGAGTGATACTGCTGATGTTGCCCACCTGTGCAAGAGTCTAATTATTGAATAGGAAATCAAAAGTTGGGAGGCACACACTAAAGAGTAAAAGAATTTCTGATCTTCACTCTTGTTTTTCCTTGGATTTTATAACATCAAAGCATGCTTATAGGAATTTCTGGTATGTTGGGGAAAAAATACCAAGTACGGGCAGTGAATTAGCTTAGGAGACTCCTAGATGGGAATGAGTATGGGGAATCTTGTATGTAAGTTGTGTTCATTGATTTTTCAGCCCAGGTTGAACTTGAGCAATGTGGGGAACTCTTAAAAATACTGATGCCTGGGGTCATGCCATTTTCTGGACCCATACATTTGGTTACACATTGAAAGCATCTGGGGAGTTTTAAAAGCTACTGATGCCTGGCTTCTACCCCTAGAGATGATTTGATTGGTTGTTTGTAAGGCCTGAGTGTTGAAACTTTAAATAGGTCCCTTTGAGATTCTAATATGCAATCAAATTTGAGAATAATTGTCATAGAACAATTCAGAATCTGGAGGCTGTCAGGTTCAGTAATTTAAAAATGTTTTGCCCATAAAAGAATCATAGCAAAGCTGCTTAATACATGGATTCCTGGACTGTGTCCCTGGCCATGCTGATTTAGTATGTCTGGGGCAAGGCCCACATATATACCTTTGTAACAGATTTCCATGGGATATTGATGCTGCTGGTTCTGGCTCCCCATCCCCTTGATAAGTTGCTTTCAGTGCTTATTTCTTTTTGTTCCCCAATTTTCATTAAACTCTTGTGTAAATGCATTGCCTCAATTTCCTTAAACTCTTGTGTAAATGTCCTTACCTCAATTTTGCTTGGGAGTGTTGAGAGAAGGGTTCTATGTTCTGACCTAAATTACAATCTTAGAGGAATTGAATTCTTCATGAAGTAGCTACAAGCTCTCAAAAGGTAGATTTCTAGATGAGAGGAATGGCTGTGAAGTCCAGGGACCTTTCTCCTTCACTCTGACCTTTTTTCTCTTTTCAGTGGAGGATTTGAGGTTTGATTTATTAAGATATGATGATTTTTTTTTGTTACAGAAAACAGTAAGATTTTCAACAGTACAAATAAAAGTGACTTCATTTTAAAGAAAACATCTTACACCTTATACCTCAAAAAGATACTCATGTTTTTAAAAAAGCCATATATTTCAATGACACTGCAAAACGACATGAATCTTTTGTTACTTCCCTTTTCAGAGTTGCTTTTGGACTTTAGCTGAGACTTGGGAATAACATTATGATATTATGATATTTGTGATGATAATTCTTACTAAAAACATCTTAATACAAAAATTTAAACATAGGACTATGAGACCAGTCTACATTGTAGCCAACATACTGGTTATACTAGAGTAAAGGGAATGAGTTTCCATATGTTCAACATCAAGATTTGAGTTGTCAAAATTTTTACATATTGCTTTTTGACTATTTAAGCATTAAAAAGCATATATGAGACATCATATCATTTTATACCTTCATATATTAGTGTGTGAATCTTTTAATAATACAATAACATTATCATATCTAATAAAATAATAGATAATTCCTTAGCAGAATCTAATACTATTGTCTTAAAGGTATCCTTTTTCTTTGAAGTCAGAATCCAAATAAGACATGTGCATTAATCATGGCTCCTAAGATTCTTCAATATTACTGCATCCTCATTTTTATTTTTTATGACATTTTGATTTGTTGTAGCATTTAGTCAATGACTTGTCTACAGAATTCTGAAGAAAGTTCAAATTTTAGGATTGTTTGCTTTCTTGAGTTGCCATTTAACTCTCTCTCCTGAGTTTCCTGTCAATGAACATTGGCTTTAGACACTTTCAGATTTTATTCTAGCTCAATGTTTTTGGCAAGAATATTTTATAGGTGATGAATGCTATGTGCTTCCTATTACATAACATGAGGAAGCAGTAATGTCGGGTTGTGTTAATCCTTGGGATGCTACAAGTATAATACCTCTATTGTAAATCTCCCCATTAACCCATTTTTGAATGGTTTTATTCCATTTGTATTCATTGTCTGAATCAAGTATTTCAACTAATGCCTATAAATTAGTGAATTTTAAAATCTGTTATTCTTCCCACATGGTTTAGCTAGAAAACTTTAAAAAAAAAATAAAACAAAATACCTTTCCAATCATTAACTAGGATGCATAGGGAAGGCAGGATGACTAATTTCTTTCTCTTAATTTCCAATTGCCAACCTTCGGGATAAGGAATTGGTAACCTGCTTACTTCCAGAGGTCTCCAATGAGTTTTTTCCTTTTTCTCCTTTACAACTAGTGTTAGAATTCATGAATGATTTAAAATAATCATTGCTTCAATCAATTGCACTTATTCTTTTTGATAGACTCCCTTTCTGGTGAGCTCCTGTGTCCTTTTGACACAATCCAGTTATCTTAGATATTGTTCTTCCCGACTGGCATAAAATGTCACAGTAAATTGGAAAAATCTGAGAAGCATATGCCAGAAAACTTTGTTGTGTAGGTGAAGGACTGTTTGATGATACCTATTTTCTTTAAAATAAGCAAACAAGCCAAGTAAGTAACCATAATGTGTAGAGGAAGTTTTCCTGGTTGGTAAATGTATCTTCAAGGTAGTTTAAAAGGACAGCTGTGGATTTCTAAAAAATGTTTGGGCCATTTGAGACTGAACTTAAATTTATGTTATTACAGTAAAGGTATATATAAGTTTTGTTTTAGTATATGTAGTTTCAACTATAAGCCCTTTGCCTTACTTTTTTTGTTTTCAGTTTTTATATTTACTATGGAGTGAAAGTTTGTATGTCCTCAAACTTCACATGTTGAAACTGAATCCCCAATGGGATGGAATTTGGAGGTGGGCCTTTGGGGTTATGTCATTACGGGGGAGCCCTTGTAAGATAATAAAAAAGGGGAGGGGATTTGGGGCCTTCCTCTCTGCCTTGTAAAGACAGCCATTTACAAAACAGGAAGGGGACATTCACTAGACAACTCCCTGATTTTGGACTTTTCATTCTCCAGAACTGTGAGAAATATTCTTTAGCTTATGAATTACAAATGTAATTTGTTACAACAGCTCAAACTAAGACAGTATTTTTAAGTTTTAAAATTTTCATTTTCTTTTTTTATGCATTTTGTTTATTTGTTGAGACTTGTATTTTTCTGTTTAAAACTGTTTATGGTTGTTGGAACATTTTAAATAATAGCTGCTTTAAAGGCTTTGTGAGATAATTCTAACACTGATTTCATCTCAGTGTTGACATCTGTGGGTTGTCTTTTCCCATGTGAATGTGCAATTTCCTACTTCTTCGTATGCCAAATAATTTTAAATACCATGTTGTGAGACATTGGGTCTGGTTTAAGTTCTATGGTGAATGCTGGTAATTTTGTTTTAGTAGCAAGTTCAAACTGCCTTTCCACATGCAGTGGTCCCAGCTCAATTTTCAAAGCCTCACAGTATTATTTGGATAAATTCTATTTGTGTAGCAACCAGTGAACAGTCTAGGAATAGGGTAGATCCTTTAGTTCAATTCTTAGTTCCATTATCTTATTTTATTAAATTTCATTGTGGCAAGAACACTTAATGTGAAATTTGCCCTCTTAATTCATTTTCAGGTCTATGGTATATTGTTGATTTTGGGTACAATATTGTACAGTAGATCTCTGAAGCCTATTCCTATTACTTAACTTTATGGCCTTTCATTGACAACTTCCCATTTCTATCCCTCCCAGTCTCTGGAAACTCCTCTTTAACTCTGATTCTATAAATTGACTATTATAGATACTTCATATGAGTGGAATCCTGCCGTTGTTGTCTGTGGTGGGTTACTTCTCTTAGCATAATGTCCTCAAGGTCCTTCTATGGGTCACACTGCAGAATTCTCTTTTTTAAGTCTGAATATTATGAGATTTAAAAAAATGTATTCATTCATGGACATTAAGGTTGTTTCTGAATGTTGGCTATTGGGCATAGTGCTGTATCGAACATGGGCATGCTGGATTCAGTTCTTTTAAATACATACCCAGTAGTGGGATTGTTAGATTTTATGGTAGTTCTATTTTTAAATTTTTGAGAAACTTCCCTGTTGTAAAATGGCTGCACCGCTTTACATTCCTGTCAAGGTTGCACGAGAGTCTGAATTTATTCACATCCTTACCAACACTTATGGGTTTTTTTATTGTTGTTGTTTGATAAAAGCTTATCCTAACAGATGTGAAGTAATATTGTATTGTGATTTAAAAAAATATATATATTTTTAGTTGTTAATGGACCTTTATTTTATTCATTCATTTATATGCTTTGCTGAGAATTGAACCCAGTGCCTCATACAGGTGAGGCAAGAGCTGTAGCACTGGGCCACAACCCCAGCCCCAGCCCCTTATTTTGATTTTAATTTGCATTCTCTTGATGGTTAGTAATGATTAGTTTCATTTCAAAGTACCCTTTGATCCTTTTTATATCTTCTTAGAAGAAATATCTGTTCAAGCTTTTTCAGATGTTTGTAGATATTTTCTCCCATTTCTCTGTGTTACCTTGTCACTATGGATTGGTGGCTATGCAGAAGCTTTTTAGTTCAATGTGATCACAGTCATCTGTTAAGTCACCTATGCTTTTTGTGTCTCATCCATGAAATCTGTTATGCTTTATATATGAGGTATCCCCCAAAAGCTCATGTGTGAGACAACAAATAAGGTGTAGAGGTGAAATGATTGGGTTTTGAGAGCCTTACCCCAATCAGTGAATTAATCCACTAGAATAGATAAATTGGAGGCAGGTAGGGTGTGGCTGGAAGAGGTAGGTCACTAAGGATTTGATTTGGGGGTATATATTTTGTTGCTGGTGAGCAGAGCTCACTCTCTCAGCTTCCTGATTCCTATGACCCCAGTGGCTTTCCTTTGCCACACACTTCTGCCCTGATGTTCTTTCTCACCTCAGGCCCAGATCAGTGACGTTGGCCATTTATGGACTGAGACTTCTGAAACCATGAGCCCCCAAATAAACTTTTCCTCCTCTAAATTATTCTTGTCAGGTGTTAGAGTCTGTAAACAAGTCAAAAATAACACCTGGCATTTTGCCAGGGGAATGTTAGAGTTTGTAAACAAGTCTGGATGGTGCCTGGCAAAATGCCAGAGGGAGTGGTTTGAGAAGTAACAAAAGCAAGCCATTAAGTGTGGAGATTCCTGATTGGTTGACTGCTGTATCTAGTTTATGTTAATTAGATAAGCTGTGTGGAATGTATAAATAGTGCTCCTGTCCTACAATAAACGGCTCCCACTCCTGCTGTATCAACGTACACAAGTTGTTCCTCACCCCCCGTTATTTTGCAGCCAGCCGGCCTTCTACAGTCAGGTCTTTTGGTCGCAGTGATGAGAAAGCCGACTAAAACCATCATGGCAAAGGCTAATGTTATGAGCCCCCCTCCCCCCATGTTTTCTTCTAGAAATGCTATAGTTTCAGGTCTTACATTTAAGTTTTCTATCCGTTTTGAGTTGATTTTTGTGTGTAGGAGGAGAGTAGTTCAGTTCTCAAAAGCTTTTGTATTCATTCTTAAGATTTTTACCAACCTATGTTTAGTTAATGTGTAAATCCAAGAGTTAATAAACAATTTATGTGGTTGCTTTCACAAGTGTTCTTATCTTGACAATCTTCAAAGCATTTTCCACCTTCCTAACATCTACTTTTCAGTCCTTTGACCAGAAACTTGGGGATTTGCTTATCCTCTCTGCCTTCGACTTCCACAGCAATATCCACATGTTGGGTCAAGTGATAGGCATTCTGACTGGAAGGAAGAAAAACATCAAATTTTCCACTGGTACTTTGAATTGTGGTCCTTAACCCTAAGTATTTACCTTTAAGAGTCATCTAGTATTTTCACTGTGGCTTTTGTCCAAGTTTTGTCATTGAACTCAGTGGCAGAAACAGCAAAGAATGTATTTACTCCGTCTTGCCCAGAATCAAAAACTATGACCTTGAATTTAGATAAATTTGTCCATTTTTCCTTTAAGAGCCAAATAATACTTTTTAGCTATGAATTCTGTTGCAACTTCTCAAGTCTGCTGTTGTACCATGAAATCAGCCATAAACTATACAAACAAATGGGTACTTATTTATTTATAAAAACAAGTGACTGGTTTGCAGACCATGTTTTGCCAACCTGTTTTAGACAAAGAGTACAACCTAACTGAATGAAGGGGAGTAAGTAGGGGTATGGAACAACAATAGGAAATATTAAGAGTTTTCATTTTATTATGGAAATTTAGCATGGACGATGAGAACTCTCAAGGGTTACCAGTTATTTCATTCTGCTTCAGTTAAACACTGTGATGCTCCTACCTATTGTAAAACACCTTACTAGGCATATTTCTAGGGTTTATGTTCTGAATTACAGGCCAATTTCGAGTCTTATGCTATTCCTGCTAGTCAGTACTTTTATTCTTTAGAGCTACTTCTTGACTAAGATTTAGTCACCATGTTTTTCTCTGTTGACTTTGGATAGGGCTAGGGTGGGACAGCTAATGAGCTCATTATCTGAGCTGGATGCACAAGCCTACTTGAGGGTGGTGCTGTCTCCTTAGGTGTCAGCCAAGAGGATGACAAGCTGGGACGAGGCATTAATAATAGAAGGCTGACATTTCTAACTAACTTGTGGGCATATGAGCACAGTATTTGCTATTTGCTATAGAAAGGTTGCTGATATTAGTTCTGGACAAACAGAAACATTCTTTTACACTGTCCCGAGGTCACACAAATCAATCAGAAGTATGTCTTTACCAAAGAAAGAAAGCTAGCTATTTCTGCAAGTGTGGAAACAAATGTGCAGAGAGGGTCTTCCTGGGTGGTCACCTCTCAGGCCTAGATATTATCCCAACCACTTCCTTTACTTTGTGTCATGGAAACATACACACAAAAAAATGGCCTTTCTAGGACCCCACAAAACAAGCAGAATTGGGAGACATAGTGTTTTGACCTCAAGAGATCATCTGTCGGGAGAAGTCTTAACATTTTTGATTTTTATATTCCACATTGAATTCTGCTTACTCCTCCTGTGCAAAGCCCTAGAGGCTCAGGGAATTCCATTTGCCTAAGATTTCCCATCTGGTGGGAGTTGATAGGAGGGTGTTTTCTAGAGTTTTTGTTTTGTTTTATTTTTATTTTATTTATTGATTTTGGGTCCAGGGATTGAATTTAGGGGCACTCAACCACTGAACTATATCCCTAGCCCTATTTTGTATTTTATTTAGAGACACGGTCAACTCAGGTGCTGAGTTGCTCAGCACCTTGCTGTAGCTGAGGCTGGCTTTGAACTTGAGATACTCCTGCCTCAGCCTCCTGAGCCGCTGGGATTACAGGTGTGCACACCACCCCAGGCTAGTTCTTGTTGATAGGTCCAGTGAACCTCTCCCTCCGCCTTGCTTTCAGCAACTCTCACTGAGAAACAGTGTGCTTTTCTATAATCTGGTCAATGAGGAGCTTAGCAAGAACAAAGAGAAGGAATAAGGAAGAAAAGTAGGAGATAGGAAATTGGAAACCACCATTTCTTGTAAAAAGAATAGCTTAATGCTGTTAAGTGTATTTTATAATCTAATCTTTACAACTACTCAGTAGAAAATGAGGGCTTCAATTTGTACAAAAGCCTGGTGATCCTCCTAACAGAGCCTTTTATACTGGCAGAGTGCTTAGGAGCTAAGGTTCTGGAGCCAGACTTAGGATCTGAATCCTGCCTTCCCTGTGTACCACATTCTCTTCGGACAAGTTACTTGACTATTTTGTGCCTCAATTTTCTTTTCTGAAAAATGGAAAAAAAGTGGTGCCTATCTCAAAATGTTGTCAAGATTGAATTATTATAAATAAAACACTAGGTATAGTGCCAGGCAGATTATACATGCCAATAATGCTGCTGTTTGACCATGGACTTCAACCCAAATAGGGATTAGATTTCTCCCTTAATGTAGTAGTCACGGTAAGAGGAAGATGAAAAGTGATAAGTCAGGTGTGTTTTAACAGGAGAAAATGTGATTCCATAAAGCTCCAAAATTCTTGGAGTCTCTCAATAATAAAGGTGATAGGGGTATCTTCTGTTATTCATAATAAGCTCCTTTCAACTCCTCCTCAATTTATGCTAATGAGGTAACTTAGGTGGGTCTCCAAGTAGCTTCAGGAAGGGGCTAATTGCCAGAAAGACCAAGCCTTGATTAGAACCTCCAGGGAGGTTAGAGTGGATGGATATTGAGTTCAATCAACAATGACCAATTAGTTAGGCCCACATAATTAAAGACCTCTAAACTGCAGGTTGGGGAGCTTCCAATTAGGTGAGTGTTTTGAAGTTCTGAGTGAGTGGCACACCAGGAAAGAACATGGACTCTCTGTGAACTCCCCACCATGCCTTTCCCTATGTATGTCTTCCATTTAGTTTTTCCAAAACTGTGTTTTACCATAAAGAGGTAATAGTATGTGAATTACTCACCTGAGTTTTTTGAGTCATTACAGCAAATTATTGAACCTAAGACAGGGAAGACATGGGAACCTTCAAATTTAAGTTAGCTGAACAGGTGTAATGAGTTGTCTGAACTTATCCTTTGTAACTGGCCTTTGAAGAGGGACAGTCCCTATGACTGAGTCCTTAACTAGGAAGTCTAGTCTAACCCTCAGAGTTGGTACCAGAATTGAAGTGAATTTTTAGATTCTAGTTGATGTTGAAGAATGAGATTGGTTGGTATCAGGGAGTCTCATGCATTTGGTCAAATGAGAAATACTCATTGTAATGACTGAATCCATTCTGTGGTGAACAGAGTGTCTTTAGAAAGACATGGGTCCCAGGAAACCCCATGGAGAACTGGATCTGCTCAAGGGAGGCACTGAGATTACAATATAAATATTATAAGGGAAGAAAATTATTGCTGTTGACATCTATGTAAGAAGATTCTCTGAGGATTCCCTGAATCGGGCATCACTTCTGGACTGAGTTTTTTTATGAGTGGGTTGATTAGTCATTATTTAATTCATTTAACAAAAATATATCAATTTTTTCATGTGCTAAGCATTTAAAATAGAGGAGTGATAGACAAGGTCCTGGTCATTAGACAGCTTATTATCTAACAAAATAGAAGAGACATTGAACTCATTAGTTAATGAAGAACTAGTAAGAACTAAAGACAAAAGTTAGAAGGTCCATGAATGTGTGAGAGATTAAATTTTAGAATAAAGGAGACTTCTGCTCTGGAGTCAATTGACTGTCCTACATTTTGTGATTTTTTTTTTTCTTCAGAGAAGTTTAATATTCCTTCAGTTGTACAACTCTTAAAAAAGAATGAGAAGAGGGCTGGGGATGTGGCTCAAGTGGTAGCGCGCTTGCCTGGCATGCGTGCGGCCCGGGTTCGATCCTCAGCACCACATACAGACAAAGATGTTGTGTCCGCCGAAAATTAAAAAAATAAATAAATAAATATTAAAATTCAAAAAAAAAAAAAAAGAATGAGAAGAGGGGAAAAGGGAGCGGGTAAAATTCTTGGGCCTACCTGGTGCCCTGAGATAGGCTGTCTTTCAACAGTCCCTCATGGGGTGTATTGTGCTAGTGAGGGACCTACTCAGGATGTTGGAGATTCACTGTTGGAAAGGTCTTCCCCCTCAATAGAATGAATTGATGAGGAGTTGTGGTGCATTATCTGCTTTAAGGCATAGAGTATATTTTTGAGATAGTATGTATTTTGATTTTTCTGAAACGAGTACTAGGTATTGCATGTTTTATGAGTTGGCCTTTTCATTCCCGTATTTCACCCATTCCTAAATTGCATCCAGGTGGTATTGATTTTCATGGACCCTCTTTTCATAATTCCTATAAACTAATGTTTCCTATGAGTGTGTATTCACTCCATTATTCAAATTTGATTGAAACACAAGTGGGTAATGACAATATCCTGCAGAAGATTAAGAGGACCTGTAAATCATCTCTGGTTCTTTCAGTGTTTTAACCATTTATCATCCATTTCCCTTGAGAGAGGACCCCAGATCAGGGGGGAAAAGTTCTTATTCACATAAGCATATTTGATTATTTAAAAGATCATGAACGATTAAATTTTTTTAAAAAGCCATATTGAACTTCTCTGTGGAGATATTCCTAAGAGGTGGGGTCCTCATTTTGACAAACTTTTGTTAAAATCAGAGGGACAGTACTGGAACCACTCATATTCTTGTTTTGACACAAGATACAAGTAGGTCAGTTCCTTATATGTGGGCTATTGGAGATTCTATATATCGAGCTTCAATTCATGAAATTGGTTCCACTTCATGTTGAATGCAGTTTTCAAGCTGCTGAATTCTGCACCTGTGGCAATTTCTGGCTGCCTTTCAAGAGAAGCCCCGGGAATCACAAATTATAGTGTTACATGCCTTGCATGGAAGTTTAACAACATAGCCCCATGTCGTCTTTGCATTAAACACATCAGAAATTAAGGGGAATGAAGATAAATTAGTAAATATTAAAATTCTGTTGCTTTCAGCATGTATGAAGGTAGGGGTTATTCAGTCATTTGCTTAGTTTTTCCATGGCCCAGATAAGCCTGCTTTCAGTAATGTCTTTTATCTTTCCAGAATCCTAACACTGTGCTTTGGGAATGAGTTTCTATTTATTTCAAAATGTGTTTATTTATATTAAGCCAAATACAGAAATCTTTGCAAATAACTCAGACAGCAGTGGTGTCAATCAAAAGAGCTTTGTTAAACTACTTGTCTTGTGTGATGGTGTAGCAGGCTTGTATACGAAGTAGAATATTTACATGATCTCTAGCCAACTTTCTTGTGCCTGCCTAGATTTGCAGATAGCAATCTTATCAGTGGTTTGTGCACTCATACAACATTAGTTGTATTCTTACCTACTGATGGAGAAAATGTATGATGGAAAAAAAATATTGCTGCAACATGTCAGTTAATAAGTGCAGAAATAAAAACAATGTTAGAAGATTGCTATCTTGCAACACCCAGTAGAATAATATTAAAACTAATGGGTGAAGGTTTGGGGGAATAAGAAATTCACATTGGTCTTGAAATATCACCCTGTAGATTACTTATTGTTTACAAAGGGAAAAATCAACCTTTGCCCTGGAGACATCTGCCTGTGATGATCTTAACCATGTGACCAAACTTAGCATTTCTAATAGTGGGACAACTGGCATTATGTGCCTCAAATTCAAAGCAATGAGAAGTGCACAGTATAACCACTAAATATTCTTCTTGCAAAAAATGTTTCAGCTGAGTCTACAGAAGTATCATTCAGGCAATCCATTATGTGGGACATTAAATATGACCATTTGCTGGGTCTCATCTGGAAAATCAATGCCATAAAACAAAAAGGATGATGAGAGGACTATTTTATACTAAAAGAGAATTAAAACCCAAAAACCAAAGCCATTTCTTAAGTTTTGTTTAGAGTTGAGGTCAAGCTTCTAGATATATTTTTAGGGCAATTGGTGGAATTTAAATTTTTTATTTTATTCTGTTATTAAGAGTGTTAAATAGGTACGAATGTCTACAGTTAAATAGGTTAATGTCTAGAGTTTACATAAGGGTTTACTCATGGTGTTACACATTCCAAAAGTTTGGACAAATGTGTAATGACATGTATCCATCATTATGGCATCTTACTGTCCTAAAATCCTCTGTGCCCTGTGTGTTCATCCTCACCTTAACCCCTGGAAACCACGATAACTTACTGTCTCCATAGTTTTGCTTTTTTTTTTTTAATATCAATTGTTGGAATTATACATTATGTAGCCCTTGTAGATTCTTTTCACTTACCATTGTACATTTAAATTTTCTCTATGTCCTTGCAAGGCTCCATAGGTCACTTGAATAATCCTCCATTTTCATGGATTTTTTGACTATTTGCCTGCTCAAGGACGTTTCGGTCATTTCTAGGTTTGGCAATTATGAAAAGAGTGGCTAAACATCAGTAAATATTAAAAAGTGCCATTGTTGTATTGTGAGACATGTTTAGGTATGTAGTAGCATTTTGTCTTCAGAACCTTTTTTAAAAAAATGGAAAGTGAGTCATTCTGCCAAGGACAACCCCAAAAGGAGTGACTCTGTTATATACTCCCCTCCCCACAAGTCTGTGTAAGCAGGAAAGAAATCCTGGACAAAGTAGGAACTCTGCCAAGAATAGACAGTTCTGATTAGCATTTGCTGTTACATGAAATAACCTAATATTGGATACACAAATTTATCAGATCTCTTAAGATAGAAATTTCAGGAAATTAGTTTCCAATGAAATAAATTAGCCTAATCTCCAAAGGAGATCACATATTCATAGAGATTAAACCTCAGAAGACTCTGATAATTAAACAAAGAAATCTGGTGGAAATATATACCTTTAAATGTCAATAGATGAGGTCCGTCTATCATAGGGACAGGACAATAGATTAGGAATTAGGGCATTTAAACTTTAAAATACGTCATTTTCAGAAAAGGCACGAGGTTTCAAAAACTTGAAATTTTAAAACATTTGTTATATAAAAATTACTCATGATTTTCAGTGTCACTGTTTGAATCACCATGACGGTTATAATCACACCCAAAGTCCCAACCCAGAGTCACTTATTTAGCAACTCTGAATCTGCAGTCTTGACTTGTGGGAAATTTTTTTTCTTTTGGATCTGGTAAGATTAACAAAACTCTAAAAACATCTAAAATAGTAACACTAGCAATGTGCCAAGTTAAGGATAAGAGGGACTAGCTAAGCTTATTTTAGAATTTTGATAACTGGATTTAATGTAAAGGTATCATAAGTTTTTTTTATCACATTGTGCATGATTTACTATTTTAGATGCTTTGAGATATTACAAAGTTAGTATGCTTGATTTTTTGGAATTACAATTAAATTATTTAAAGGAATTTTATCAAACTTATTATCAATGTCTAAATGCATATAATAAAATTGATTTTCAAGTTCTTTATCAGAGATGAGTGTAACAGGGCTGTTCCTTTGGAAGTAGTCCTTGGCAGAATTATTTTCCACTACCCCTCACTCTGCCCTTCTGTGAAGTAGTTTCCCTTCCCTTACCCTTCTGCAAATATTTCGTTCCCCTCCTTTTGCCCAGCATTCTAAATTCTCTAGAGAGCCCACCTGAGTGGTTAAGATGTTAGATGCTACTTAATCTCTTTAGATTTACAGAACCCAGAACATGAGAGTGACCTCGGTAGTGTCCCTCCTCCATCTTTAGCTCAGTGCACCAACTAACAGAACATGTAAACTGATGTGAGGTTTAATCTGCAGAAAAGTAATAGGTCTGTCTTAAGAAAATACAGGAACTAGCACCAGGAGGTTGAGATCAATTGTGATGTTCTGGCTGACAGGGGACAGGGAAGATACATGTCCTGGTTGACAAAGACCCCACTCAGTAGGTAGCCTTCCTGCCTTTGTCTCATGGTGCCGACTTTTCCTCCCCTATAAAATCCCTTTGTGCCACTGTTTTTCCCCCAACTGGAACTTTAAGGTCAATAGCCTTTCTATCTTCCAAGACACCTACTCCTGAATAAATGTATTACTTCCTATCATCTCTCAACTTCCAAGTGTTGGCCTCTGAGTGGCAAACAGCCCAGACTTTAATTTTGTAGTGTGACTTTAATAAATTGAACATTAAACTAGGTACCATAGTGGTATATAGGCCTTGCCTTGAAAACAAAAAACAAAAAACAAAAAACAAAGAACAAAAAACTTCTTGGTCATAATTATTCTGGGTTCTCTGTAAAGGAAACTTAAAAATTAAAACCACTGTTCTCTGATATATAAACCTTAACTTGCCTTTCCCCCTGCCTTTGAGAAGCTGTAGCAGTGAAACTCAACCAGCACTGTGACTTCACCATATTGCTATCTGTCATCGTGTCTGTCACCATCCCTTGGTTATGCACATAGTTTAATCATTGCTTAATTGGAGGCAGAGGAGATCAAGCACAGTGAACAAGTTGGTTGTGCTGGAGCAGAACTGTCTTCTTGTGCATTAGATTTGCAGATTTCCATCAGTAATTTTTTGATGGGGTCTTAAGACAAAAGTGAGGTATGAGACTACTTTTGCAACGTTAATCATGAATATTTATTGTTTTATCTTCTGCCACTTCTTTTGGGAAACTCTTCCTTCTTGGCTTCACCTGTGTGTTTCTGGTGGGGCTACCCTTACAGCTCCCTATGTCCTTCCTACAGAGTTGGGCATTTGTTACACAAGGTGTTATGGTTCACACATCAGGTTTCCCCCCAAAAGCTCATGTATGAGACAATGTTAGAACATTCAGAGGTGAAATTATGGGTTATGAGAGCCTTGCTAATCAGTGCACTAATCCACTAGTAAGTGGTGGTAATTAGAGGGAGGCAGTGTGTGGGTGGAGGAAGTGGGTCACAGAGGCATGCCCTTGGGGTTTGTATATTGTCCCTGGTGAGAATGCTCTCTGCTTCCTGGTGGCTGTCCTATTTCCTCTTCCATGCCCTTCAGTTATGATGATCTGCCTCCTCTGAGGTCCAGAGCAATGGAGCCAACCATCTTTGGATGGGGACCTCTGAAATTGTGAGTGCCAAATAAACTTTACATCCTTTAAAATTATTCTTGTCAGGTCTTATGGTCACAGTAGCAGAGAAGCTGTCTAAACATTAGGCATCAGAGTTATACACTCTCTAGGTCACAAAAACTCATGGAAAGAGGGCCATGATTCAAAAATACTTCATAATTTATATATAATGGAGCTGGAGGAGAAGACTTCCCAACCCCCATCTTATATTTGGTCTTGATTGGAAGATATGGTGCTGGATAGAAATAGTGTCTATTATCTCTGAGCTATGAAAGAGTCCATCTATGGTTGAAGGGTTGCCTGAGGGTGATGTTTGGTTGAAGAAAATGCTGACAGTTTTTGAGTCTCTGGTCCTAGTTCTTGAAGTCTCAGGAGCTATCCGGGTTCTCATAGCCTTTATTCCAGTTTGAGGAATGTGCTAGCTATTTATTACATCAAAACCTACCCTTTTTCATCCTACTTTGTGACTGCATATCTGAACTTTGCAGACTATATTTCTCCTTTGCCAGGAGGCTTGGTGTTAGGCTCTGCCAATAGGTTGTATGGCAGGGAGTTAAGACTGGAGAAGGTCTTTTCTTTTTCTTTGAGTCTCTATGACAATAGTATAGGATGGATATTCTTGTTATTTCCATTGGGCATGTGGAAAAGTAAATCTAAGATAAATGAAGTAACTGGCCCACGAGCATATAAAAGTAAATGGTGACAGATTCTTTAACCCAAATATGCACCTGGCACCAAAGCCTGGCTTTGTGCTACCAAACTGTTTCCATAGACAATATTAAGACTGGTTTCATGAAAAAAAAATCCTCATATATTTTTCCATTGCCATATATATTGGCCAATTCTTCATTATTGTAACCAAGTGTCTGAGACTGGAAATGTATAAAGAAAAGGAGTTTATTTAGCTCTCAGTTTTGGAGGTTGAAAGTCTGATTGAGTCTCTGCCAAGATGTATCTCACAACAAATGACATCATGGTGGGGATGCATGTAAGAGAGAGGGAGCATGAGGAAGACAGGAAGCCAGAAAATCATAAGACCACATAAGACATGCTGTACTTGGTCCCACTTCTTAAAAGTCTTGCCACATTGAGGACCAGGATTTCAACACATGAGCCCTCAGAGGCAAGCTGCAGCATCCAGTAAATTAATAGTGTGCTGGATAGTATGAATGAGCTCATAAGAGCAAATTGCACATATCCTTTCCTAACTCTGTGATAAGTGATGTTTTGACAGCTTGGGATTGGCCACAGTGGTAGTATTTGTACCATGAAAATAGTCGAATATTGTACAATGGTTTTGTTTTCTGTAAAATTAATCGTTAAGTATATACCAACACATCTCTGTTCCAAGCTGTTTTTTAAAAGTCCTAATACAATGTATTCTTTTCCCATCCATATGGGAAAATGTATAGGAAAAATGATTTCTTATATATTAAATCATTTTTGTTGTTTTTGACTTAATACTTAAATTCTGGCAGAACTCTTAAATTGTATGAATATACTTGGTATCTTTATATATGAGCCAAATTTTTATGGGGAGTAATTAAAGTCAAAGCATCTGTCGGGAGCCTCATTTTTTCTTTTAACACCTGTTTATTATATCACTTTTTATGATTTATTGATGTCATTCTTGTTCATTATGGATTTTTTTCTCTTTTTAGAATTGATTTTGATAAAATTGGATATTTTGGGGTTACCACAGTCACTTTCTTTTAAGTGTACATGTGCCAATCTATTCGTTCTTAGTGACTGGGATTGTATTAACTTTAGTATTTTTCTATCATTCCTTCAGAGATATATATATATATATATATATATATATATATATACACACACACACACACACATATATATATATGTATGTGTATATATGTATGTATACATATATATACGTATATATGTATGTATACATATATATATACGTATATATACGTATATATATATGTATATATATATATATATGTATATATATATATATATATAGTTTGTATTTCCTCCAATGAAGCTTACATTCTCTTTAGCATACTTTATGGGCTTAGTATGATCATTTTGTTCAATGATTTCTTTATAATCAGAGAAGAATATGAGGTTCAGATGGACAGTGTCACTAAGTAGTCACAGACTTAATTCTCAAACATGGTACAGCACACAGATCTCAGGAGACACATAGTAGCCTTGGGGTGATAATGATGTGAAATGTCTGTTGACTGCTATGTCCATTTGCCCACTGTTTGCCTTTTACTATGAGAAGCACTCTCTTACTGAAAATATCCTGGATATATAAAAGTATGGTATAGTTTAGTCTGTAGTGCTACCATGGTGGGGCTATTAGACACCAGTGATAGACCACATCAATACTGCATCTCATTGCTATCTTCCAGGAATGGTTAAGTGGCTCAAGCTGTGTACCCTTACTGTCTTTTCCAAGTTCTTTTCCTATTTTGCACTTAGTGTACTTTTTTGACTCTCTCTTCACTTGCCAACTAAATTGCCGTGTTTCTGTCGGCTACATATTCTAGTTACCACGTGGATTACCTAAATAGGTATTTACTGATGGATGAATATTTTTTCCTCTTTCAATAATATTTAAAGAGCTTCAGATGAAATGTCAATATTTGTTCCTTGGTGATGTCAATTTCATTTGAAAACAAAATCAAATTCTATTTCATCTGCTTGAAGTTAAGAGCATCTTAAGACAATTTTGAACTTCCATTTAATGGATTTTGACATGGCAATTCCTCCTGGAATGCTTCTCTTGCAGCATCCTAAATTATTTCCATGTATCTTCTCTGAGGATTAAATCCCCAGGTATTCTGAACAAGGTCCACCTGTTTTCTTAAATGATTTAATTAATTCTGTCATTCATTGTTGCTTTAGGAGTGAGTCTCAATACTAATTGGTATAACTAAAAGGAAAGAAGATGAACTATGTGAAGAACTACAAAACTGACTTGGATGTACACAAAAGTTATAGTGCATATTGCAATACCTACATGAGTAGTGACTATGACACAATGTGATAACCCCACCTGATCGATTGCTTTGGCTAAATGACAGTTTGGAATAAAACACGTTCATCATAAATTGCCTCCATGCATTTTTTCCAATAAGTAGAAAGAATGATTTTTTCTTTTGTCAACATTAGGTGCCCTTAAGTGTTTACTTCAGAAAGAGAAAAATAGGTTGCTTGTTGTGTTCAGAGTTTCCTGATCTCACAGCAGCCCTGACAGTACTATTTTTATGATCTTCCAAAGTCCTAATGTCTTTAGAACAATAGTAAGAAATATAGTCTGTGTATAATTAACAAATCAAAAAAAATATTTATAGATCCTTTTTTTCCTACACACGGGAGAAGAAAGGCTTTTGGTAGGGTCTAAGATTTACTAAAGTGGAGGTTAGGGATGAAGTGGCAAAGAAGAGAGATACTTTCAGTTAGAAGATCTCAAGAGATGGGCAGAGGGAAGATGGCCGCTGCGTACGGGGGTTGCTGAAGTGCTGAGCGTGGTGCTCAAAGCAGCGGCTTTAATAGAGATTTCGCACAGTCTGTTAAAGCTCCTTTCACCGTTAATCTGTAGTGGACCACTTTGCCAAGGAGCAGGAAGAACAAAGAAATCGAAAAAGAGACGCTTGGCTGCTCAGAGCCGCGGGCACTTTGCTCCTATCTGCTTCCTCTTTCGCTTCGCTCCTGGCGGAGAAGCTGAATGTGTAATCAGCAGTGGATTGTAAGTACCCGAGGCAAAGAAAGCTCAGTGCGCCCCGCCTTTTTTTTTTTTTCTTTTTTTTTTGAATATTTTTTATACAGGGAGAGTTTGTGGATTGGGATTGTTGGCGGGGCTGTGGTTTCTGTGCCGAAAATCCACTCCGCGGGAGCCGCCATTTGCTTTCTGCTTGCTGTCTTGATGGCTCTGTATACACTGTCCGGCAGCCGCACCTAGAGGTTGGAGCTGGGCTGCGTGCCGAGCCCTGTCCTCCGAAGGCTGGACTGCAGCCTCGAGCGTCTCTGTGGCCTGTTCGCCGCTGCACCTTCGGGCAGAGCCTGCTCTGGGGTCGTTCTGCACCCCACTGCCAGGGGACCCGTGCTCCGGAGGAGGGGGACGGAGAGCCGTGGCGGCAGCCGCTTGGGCCCCTGGGGCCGGGCACCGGGCTGAAGAGCTGCGGAGGCCAGGGCGGCTCTGCTACGGTCGCAGACAAGCGCGGCGCTCGTCAGTGCGGCCCAGAGACGGAGGCGACGGCGGCAGGGTTTCATTTCTAGAAATCTGGACTGGAAACAGAAGCAGCAGTTTGTATAATCCCAAGAACTTGCTTATACCAGGAAGCTGTAAGGGCAACATGAATATCACTGAGGAGATGTAACATGGTGGCAGGCGCAGAGAGATCAAGTCTCTGACATCTTCAACTGCGCGGGCATAGGGAGCCGTAAACTGTCTAAATGCTGTTTGCTCAGGATCACTAGGCAATGCTGAGCTGACGTGGATCTGGGGTGTACAGGCTGGGCCCCTCAGAACACACACACAGAGCCCGAATCGGAGGCAATTAAGCTCCGGTTCGCCTGCTTCGTGTGACTCAGCACTAACGATCCCACTGAAATAATTGGCCGGCCCTTAGGAACTTACAGAGGTAAAAGCCAACCGAGCCTTCATAGGCAGTGGCCACAGGACTGAAACGGGGATTGGGAGAGACAGTCAGGACCCACCCGTTGCATTGGTCACCCGGCAAAGGGAACAAACGGTCACCATTTGCATGGGATACCACCATGGCAGAGAAATGGCGTCACGGGCGGAGGAGATAACTGCATTGAAACCAGCGCGACAGGTGTGTAATCCCCTAGTCATCTCTCTCCACACAGCGGGGAAAACTTAAGGGCCACTCCCAGCTCTCCTGTGAACGCAATAACCAGACTGAGGGAATCAGGAGTGGCGCGGGACTCGCGGCCAGGAACTCCCGGCTACCGCTCCCACCAGTGCTGACAACTGAGGTCTCTTGCACCAGCTACCGGAGGCGTGGCTACAGGAGGGCAAGCAAATTCGCTGGGGGATCTCAGCCCCAAGCTCTACAAACTTAGGGTCTGAGGGAGGCAAACAGGGAGAGTGAGCCCAGGTGTTCATGAAAACAGGGCTCCCAGGAGCAGCAGACCTGGCGTGTAGCCAGTATTGTGGTGAGCGCCACAGGTGAGCACAGCCTGGCTTGAGGAAACACAAGACAAGGCCCTAGACACTCAGGATTGGAGACCCGCCCAGTCTAGGAGAAAGAGCTGCTGCACAGTGAATGGTTCCCACCTATTGAGAGGAGAAGCTTGGCCCAGTGGGCACAGCTCCACCTACTGGAAGAGAAGTTAATAGAACTCTAGGACTGCATTTATTATTATTATTATTATTATCATTTTTTTCTTTTCTTTTTCTTTTTTTTTCTTCTTTTTCTTTCATTTTCAATTTTTATTTGTTCTTTAATTTTTTTCAATGTTTCTATTTTTTTAAATTTATTTTATTTTATTATTATTATTATTTTAAATTTTAATTTTCATTTTTTATTATCACTATTATTTTTGTTAAATTTTTTTTTTCGTCTTTTCTTTCTTTATTATCTAATCTTTGTTATTCTTGTTTCTTTTGTCTTTTCATTTCTTTTCAATTTTCTTATTCCCCCTTCCTTGAATTCTACCTGCCTACTCTCATTCTCTTTAGTGACTTCTTCCCTTCCCTTCTAATATCTTTCCTCTCAAGCATCAAATAAATCTATAAGAGTAAACAGTAACTCAGCAGTCAAACAGAACAAGAAGTAACATGAGCAGCATAAAAAAGCAAGGAAGAAAAGGAGTACAAACAATGAAGGACAGCCTAAATATTCAGGAGGACCTAGAGTCAGCAGAAAAATGGTCATATAAAGAACTCAAGGAATACCTTAGACAGATGGAATGGAACCTTAAAGAAGATACGAGACAGCAAATCCAAACAGTGAAAGAACACTTTGAAAATGAATTACATAGACAGATAAAAGAAGAAGTTAAGCATCTTTATCAGGAGATTGAGATTATAAAAAAAAACCAAACAATAATTCTAGAAATGAAGGAAACGATAAACCAAATTAAAAACTCAATTGAGAGTATCACTAACAGAGTGGAGCAAGTAGAAGCCAGAACATCAGATAATGAAGACAAAATATATCATCTTGAAAAGAGCCTAGCCAACTCAGAAAGGCTGGTTAAAAACCACGAGAAAAACATCCAAGAGATATGGGATAACATAAAGAAACCAAACCTACGAGTCATCGGGATAGAAGAAGGTACAGAGATTCAAACCAAGGGAATGAGTAACCTGCTGAAAGAAATAATTACAGAAAACTTTCCAGAAATAAAAAAGGAAACGGATATACAAATTGTAGATGCATACAGGACACCGAGCACACAAAATCACAGTAGACCAACGCCAAGACACATTGTTATGAAGATATCCAATATACAGAACAAAGAGAAAATACTAAAAGCTACAAGAGAAAGGAGGCAGATTACATTCAGGGGTAAACCAATAAGGTTAACAACGGATTTTTCATCACAGACGCTGAAAGCGAGAAGATCCTGGAACAACGTATTTCAAACACTGAAAGACAATGGATGCCAACCAAGAATTCTGTATCCAGCAAAATTAAGCTTCAGGTACGATAACGAAATAAAAATCTTTCATGATAAACAAAAGCTAAAAGAATTTGCAGCCAGAAAACCAGCATTGCAAAGCATCTTGAGCAAAACACTACACGAGGAAGAAATGAAAAACAATAACCAAAACCATCAGTGGGAAGTGCCTCTATAAAGACAGAGGGCGGGGGTAAAGCTAACCATGGAGAAACAAACTAAATTAAAAAAAAAAAAAGAAGAAGAAGATAAATAATCAAACATGGCTGGAAGTACAAACCATATATCAATAGTAACTCTAAACATTAATGGCTTGAACTCCCCAATAAAGCGACATAGGCTGGTAACATGGATTAAAAAAACAAATCCAACAATATTCTGCCTCCAGGAGACACATCTGATTGGAAAAGACATACACAGGCTGAAGGTGAAAGGTTGGGAAAAAATATACCATGCACACGGTCCTCGTAAGCAAGCAGGGGTGGTCATCCTCATATCGAATAAAATTGACTTCAAGACTAAATTAATCAAAAGGGATAAGGAAGGACATTATATACTGCTAAAAGGAACCATTCACCAACAAGACATAACAATTATCAATATTTATGCACCAAATAATGGTGCTGCGACGTTCATAAAACAAATTCTCCTCAAGTTCAAGAATCAAATAGACCACAACACAATAATTATGGGTGACTTCAACACACCTCTCTCACAATTGGACAGATCCTCCAAACAAAAGCTGAATAAAGAAACTATAGAACTCAATATCACAATCAACAACCTAGACTTAACTGACATATATAGAATATATCAACCATCATGTGGATATACTTTTTTCTCAGCAGCACATGGATCCTCCTCAAAAATAGACCATATATTATGCCATAGGGCAACCCTCAGTAAATATACAGGGGTGGAGATAATACCATGCATTTTATCTGATCATAATGGAATGAAACTGGAAATCAATGATAAAAGACGGAAGGAAAAATCCTACATCACATGGAAAATGAACAATATGTTACTGAATGATCAATGGGTTACAGAAGACATAAAGGAAGAAATCAAAAAATTCTTAGAGATAAATGAAAATACAGACACAACATATCAGAATCTATGGGACACAATGAAAGCAGTTTTAAGAGGGAAATTCATCGCTTGGAGGTCATTCCTGAAAAAAAGGAAAAACCAACAAATAAATGAGCTCACACTTCATCTTAAAGCCCTAGAAAAGGAAGAGCAAAACAACAGCAAATGTAGCAGAAGGCAAGAAATAATTAAAATCAGAGCGGAAATCAATGAAATTGAAACAAAAGAAACTATTGAAAAAATTAACAAAACTAAAAGTTGGTTCTTTGAAAAAATAAGATCGACAGACCCTTAGCCATGCTAACGAAGAGAAGAAGAGAGAGAACTCAAATCACTAACATACGGGATGAAAAAGGCAATATCACAACAGACACTACAGAAATACAGAAGATAATTAGAAATTATTTTGAAAACCTATATTCCAA
Source organism: Marmota monax (assembly GCF_021218885.2). Lineage (NCBI taxonomy): Eukaryota > Metazoa > Chordata > Mammalia > Rodentia > Sciuridae > Marmota > Marmota monax. The sequence continues at coordinate 19,889,991 of NW_026693082.1, read as the reverse complement.
TAAAATAGAAGATAGTGAAGAGATCGATAAATTCCTTAAGTCATATGATTTGCCCAGACTGAGTCAGGAGGCTACTCACAACTTAAACAGACCAATAACAATAGATGAAATAGAAGAAGCAATCAAAAGACTTCCAACCAAGAAAAGCCCAGGACCGGATGGGTATACAGCGGAGTTTTACAAAACCTTTAAGGAAGAATTAATACCAATACTTTTCAAGTTATTTCAGGAAATAGAAAAAGAAGGAGCTCTGCCAAATTCATTCTATGAGGCCAACATCACCCTGATTCCTAAACCAGACAAAGACACTTCAAAGAAAGAAAACTACAGACCAATATCTCTAATGAACCTAGATGCAAAAATCCTCAATAAAATTCTGGCGAATCGGATACAAAAACATATCAAAAAAATTGTGCACCATGATCAAGTAGGATTCATCCCTGGGATGCAAGGATGGTTCAATATACGGAAATCAATAAATGTTATTCACCACATCAATAGACTTAAAAATAAGAACCATATGATCATCTCAATAGACGCAGAAAAAGCATTCAACAAAGTACAGCATCCCTTTATGTTCAAAACATTAGAAAAACTAGGGATAACAGGAACTTACCTCAACATTGTAAAAGCTATCTATGCTAAGCCTCAGGCTAGCATCATTCTGAATGGAGAAAAATTGAAGGCATTCCCCCTAAAATCTGGAACAAGACAGGGATGCCCTCTATCACCACTTCTATTCAATATAGTTCTCGAAACACTGGCCAGAGCAATTAGACAGACGAAAGAAATTAAAGGCATAAAAATAGGAAAGGAAGAACTTAAATTATCACTATTTGCAGATGACATATTCTATACCTAGAAGACCCAAAAGGGTCTACAAAAAAACTACTAGAACTAATAAATGAATTCAGCAAAGTGGCAGGATATAAAATCAACACGCATAAATCAAAGGCATTTCTGTATATCAGCGACAAAACTTCTGAAACGGAAATGAGGAAAAACACTCCATTCACAATATCCTCAAAAAAAAAAAAAAATACTTGGGAATCAACCTAACAAAAGAGGTGAAAGATTTATATAATGAAAACTACAAAACCCTAAAAAGAGAAGTAGAAGAAGATCTTAGAAGATGGAAAAATATACCCTGTTCATGGATAGGCAGAACTAACATCATCAAAATGGCGATATTACCAAAAGTTCTCTATAGGTTTAATGCAATGCCAATCAAAATCCCAACGGCATTTCTTGTAGAAATGGATAAAGCAATCATGAAATTCATATGGAAAAATAAAAGACCCAGAATAGCAAAAGCAATTCTAAGCAGGAAGTGCGAATCAGGCGGTATAGCAATACCAGACTTAAAACTATATTACAGAGCAATAGTAACAAAAACAGCATGGTACTGGTACCAAAACAGGCGGGTGGACCAATGGTACAGAATAGAGGACACAGAAACCAATCCACAAAACTACAACTATCTTATATTTGATAAAGGGGCTAAAAGCATGCAATGGAGGAAGGATAGCATCTTCAACAAATGGTACTGGGAAAACTGGAAATCCATATGCAACAAAATGAAACTGAATCCCCTCCTCTCGCCATGCACAAAAGTTAACTCAAAGTGGATCAAGGAGCTAGATATCAAATCAGAGACTCTGCGTCTGATAGAAGAAAAAGTTGGCTCCGATCTACATATTGTAGGGTCGGGCTCCAAATTCCTTAATAGGACACCCATAGCACAAAAGTTGATAACAAAAATCAACAAATGGGACTTACTTAAACTGAAAAGTTTTCTCTCAGCAAGAGAAACAATAAAAGAGGTAAATAGGGAGCCTACATCATGGGAACAAATCTTTACTCCTCACACTTCAGATAGAGCCCTAATATCCAGAGTATACAAAGAACTCAAAAAATTAAACAATAAGAAAACAAATAACCCAATCAACAAATGGGCCAAAGACCTGAACAGACACTTCTCAGAGGAGGACATACAATCAATCAACAAGTACATGAAAAAATGCTCACCATCTCTAGCAGTCAGAGAAATGCAAATCAAAACCACCCTAAGATACCATCTCACTCCAGTAAGATTGGCAGCCATTATGAAGTCAAACAACAACAAGTGCTGGCGAGGATGTGGGGAAAAGGGTACTCTTGTACATTGCTGGTGGGACTGCAAACTGGTGCGGCCAATCTGGAAAGCAGTATGGAGATTCCTGGGAAAGCTGGGAATGGAACCACCATTTGACCCAGCTATTGCCCTTCTTGGACTTTTCCCTGAAGACCTTAAAAGAGCGTACTACAGGGATACTGCTACATCGATGTTCATAGCAGCACAATTCACAATTGCTAGACTGTGGAACCAACCCAGATGCCCTTCAATAGATGAATGGATTAAAAAAATGTGGCATTTATACACCATGGAGTATTACGCAGCACTAAAAAATGACAAAATCATAGAATTTTCAGGGAAATGGATGGCACTAGAGCAGATTATGCTTAGTGAAGCTAGCCAATCCCTAAAAAACAAATACCAAATGTCTTCTTTGATATAATGAGAGCAACTAAGAACAGAGCAGGGAGGAAGAGCAGGAAGAAAAGATTAACATTAAACAGATACTTGAGGTGGGATGGAAAGGGAGAGAAAAGGGAAATTGCATGGTAATGGAGGGAGACCCTCATTGTTATACAAAATTACATATAAGAGGTTGTGAGGGGAATGGGAAAATAAACAAGGAGAGATATGAATTACAGTGGATGGGGTAGAGAGAGAAGATGGGAGGGGAGGGAGGGGGGATGGTAGAGGATAGGAAAGGTAGCAGAATACAACAGTTACTAATAGGGCATTATGTAAAAATGTGGATGTGTAACCGATGTGATTCTGCAAGCTGTATTTGGGGTAAAATTGGGAGTTCATAACCAACTTGAATCTAATGTATGAAATATGATATGTCAAGAGCTTTATAATGTTTTGAACAACCAATAAAAAAATTAAAAAAAAAAGAAGATCTCAAGAAAGAATAAGAACCAATGTAGAGGGTGGGGTGGGGCCTGGAGAGTATCTGGGCAACTATAGGAGGCATCTGTGGCCTCAGAAGAGACTGGGAAGATCAAAAGAGGACAAACTGGATGAAACTGGGTCATGCCTCCTTGAATGATAAAGCATTAATACGTTACTATAGGTTAAATGAGATGCTAAAACAAAATTAATATAAATGTCATAATTTATACAAATGCCTCTGACTCTGGGATTTCGAAATACTTTAACAGATAAAACATGGCTACCAACCAAGGAGGATCCTAGTTTCAGTGCTGGAGCAGGTCCCTTTTTGCAGACAGGTGTTAATCTTGTAGTTTTGGGATCCTGGAGATGTCAGCTGGTTTCAAGTGAGGGGCCTGATTAAGGGGGATTGGGGACATTTAATAGGCAATGGTCAAGGGCTATTTACTAAATTGTATGGATATATTTCAATATATTATTAAAGCAGTATGACTACATTAGTGAAAACAGAGTCTGAGATGAAACTAGGTTCTCTGCTTTCTGCTGGCAGGTGGGATCTGCATAAGCTGCAGGCCTCTGCATCTAAGAGAGCCTGTTGTTGTAGTCTTAGCAGTTAATCAAGGCAAGGGATGTCTGCTTCTGTCGCCTCTGAGGGTCCCAGCTGCAAAGCCCAATTCTTGTCCACTACCGTTGAGTGGTGTGTTGCAGCTGTAAACCGCAGACTATGTCCTCCAGTGTTGCAGCTGACCCATGGAACTCCCCGCCAACTTCCTTCCAGGTTCTTGTCTCATGAATTTAAAGAAAGAAATCCACAGACAAGGAAGAGTGGGTGGAAAAGAGTAGGTTTTATTTATGTGGAAGAAGAGAGAGCTCTTGATAGCTAAGAGGGAATTTATAGAGGTAGCTGTTTGAATGTGTTAGTCTAGGGGTTTATATACCATTTGGGTCAATATTATTGGTCCACATTTATGCAAATCAGGATTTGGAAAAGTACCAATGCTGTACCAATCATTCAGTCTCCTCCATTTCCGTTTTCTTGCTGCTCCTTGGGAAGCAGGAGGTTGAAGTCCTGGGATCATGGATGCTCGCTCCCTTTGGAGCTGCAGTGTTATGTGGAGCAGGCATTTGCCTGGGACTGGACCCAGCCCTGGGGCCACAGGTCCAAGTGCCCTGGCTTGCCTTGGTCCCAGCTCTGAGGGCCTTAGGCTACCAGCTAGCACAGCTTGCCTCCTGTGCTCCAGCCTGCCTGTGCCGTGCCACTGCTCTGTGACTTCACCGCAACTTCCCTTGGTGGGGAATTATGGGGCTGACTGTGCAGTTTCATGGCTAGGGAGCCACGTCACTAGTGTCCTGGCTGAATATTCCATCTGACTCCAGAATTCTATCTATAGGCTTTTCCCCCTGAGGAAATCAGTCCAAATATGGAAACATCCATACACTCCGTCAATGTGATGACTCAGATCATGGGACAATTAGGAATTACATACACATTCCATAGGGGACTGTTTTAAGTGTTTGTCTTCAATCAATAGTATGTCATGCAGCAATTAAACTATATAAAGGCTTTGTGGTAACATGTTCTTGTAATACATTGTTGAGTTATAATGCTGTACATGAGTATATATTTATTTGAATGCATTTATGAAAAGAAAGGAACAGGAAAGTAGAAACCACTGTGTCAGGGTTTAGTACCTCTGTTTCCCAATGTTTTTAGTGTATTATGTTAATTGAATACAAAATATAAATATAGAAAGAGACAAAAACAAACCTAAGCAAACATAAGCTCACTTGAAGTCAGGGCTTGTCAGAGAAAAAGGGTCATTAAAGGTAAGTACTAGATTTCATATGGTAGGTCTTGTGCAGACCAAGAATTCTAAATGAGGAAATAATGTACCTATGGTTATAGTGATTCAATAATACAAAATTGAATGACATAATTAAATCTTAAAGCCCAAGGATTATTCTTTTTATTATTATTATTATTTTTACATCTACAAAGTCCCTTTGCAGCAACATTTGGACCAGTGTTTGGTCAAATAACTGGGTGCTAGAGACTAGACAACTTGACATATAAAACTAGCCATCACAAGGACTAGTCACTTTGATTTTTAGATTACACTTATATTTCTGGGATCAAATAATAAGAGGACAATCCTTGGGTCTTAAGATTTAATTATGTCATTCAATTTTGTATATTATTCTTTCACTGTAACCATAGATACATTATTTTCTCATTTAGAATTCTTGGTCTTCGTAAGACCTACCATATGAAATCTAGTACTTACTTTAATGATTTTTTTCCTTGCCTTAATTATTCATCATTGAATAACCTGTACATTGAAATTGAATGCCAAATTTCTCGGATTATCAGTTGTACCTCTGGTTAGCTTTCTCTCTTTAATTTCATTTTCTTGTTTTATAATTTGGGGATTTTCCTTAATTTATTCTACCCAGATGTGCTTACAGAATATCACATCAAGGATTATGGACTTTAGAGGGAACATAAGATTGCTTTCTCCATCTTATCAGTCAATATAAATATTTTATTTGACAGATTCCTAGTGGGTGGTCATCCAAGGCATGTAGGAATCCTTTTAGTGATAGAGGGCATCATGACCTCGCTAAACAAATTGCATTTGGGACATATTTGTTATAACTATCTTCTATACATGGAAGAGTAATTTGTCTTGTATTTTTAACTGAGACATCCTCTCCTTTCTGTAATGATAAAAAATAGGTTTGATAATGACTCTCAACTCGGTACCTTAAGGGTACTATTGCCTTCTCCTTAATCTTCATGATAAATGCTTGAAATTCCTCCAACTCTTCCTCACATGACAGTTTTCATACTCGTACACTCATGTGGAGACTATCAGTTTGTCAGTCATCTCTTAGTAAATGAGGAACCCAGAAGGAGGAATTGTCCAGAAGGAAAATTGCCAGAAGACTGCTTTTCATTTTCTAAATACTATGTTTTTGTTACATAGCCTGGGTATGACAGCTATTTCTTGACAGCTGTCAATCTGAGGTTCTATTGAGCTTAGACCTGATTAAAACTTCACAATCGTTTCTATATGCAGTTGTGTTAATTCAATTGTTCTCCTACTTATGTGCTGTTTTGTTTTAAAATTAAAAATGCAGAATTCTAAATTGGAACTTATAAAATTTTATAATTTGGTAAATTTTAATCCACTGGTCCAGATATCCACATTCAATTGGCATACTGGTTTATTTATTTTACCAACACTAAAGAGCCTCTAGGATTCATTGTTTCTTCTTCCTCTCATTTTCCCTTCCAATTAACTAGCAAGTCCCTGTCACAGCATCTTAAGAACCATACCAAATCTTTCCTGGCTCTCAGCCTCCACTCCTACTGCCAGTGGAAACCATCTTCACTTCCTGTCTGGATGCCTGTGAGCATCTTCTAGTTTCTGTTTCTACCCCCAGGCCACAGAAGCCGTTCTTTGCACAACACCTGGGGTGATCATTTTAACATGTCTTCCATATCACATAATTTTCCTGCTTAAAATTTCTAATGACTCTGCCTGCCACTTGGGATTTAATTTGGACTTCTTACCAGGTCCCCTGTGGTCTGCCAGAACTGAGCCCATCTTCCCCCATAACCTCAGTTGCAGTTCTTCCCTAATATGGGCCATGCCCCTTGCTTTCCTCTCCTAAAACACATCAGACTTACCTGCCTCTAGACATGTGCTCAAGTGTCTTTCTGTCTGAAGTGCTTTGCCCTTAGCTTCTTCAACCATGGTCTCTTCCTTATTATTCAGGTCTTAGCCAAGATGAAATTGGCATTTCTTTCCTTTGTTAAAAATTTGTGGGTGTTTTATATGTAGAAACTTTCACCTTCTGCCAATGTTGTGAAATATCCATATTTTTATTTTAGCAGAAACAAGCAAAGAATCATGTATGGGGAAAATGCTCTTCAATGGTTTGATATGTATATATTTTTTTCTGACAAATTACAACTGTGGCTTCTCATTTTAGGAACAGTTGGAGAGTAGGAAGCATAATTTGTTCTCCAAGCACAATGGTTCTATTTGACCACAAGCATTCATTTACTGCTGGACATTATTTAAGATGTTTGAAAGGGGCCAAACTGTGTATATAATAGAAGGAGAAACAAAGGAGGAATGAAGTGTGTGCAGCTGCTTGAAGTTTTACATTGATGAGCTTCCTGCAGAGAGAGCTTGAGACATGTACTCTCCAGTCCGAGAAGCTGCCAGAATGGTGCATATAGTAGAAATTGGACCAAAGATAATGGATACATTTTCAAATTTGTGATTCTCTTTCTCTTCAGGAAGCAGTTATGCCTGATCCTGAATCCAGTGGCTTTTGATAATAGTTTAGTTTGACTTATATAAGGTTCTGAGCAAGTCCCTTCTTTAATCAACATTGAAGTTGTTACTCAGTATTTTTATTACTAGTCATAGAATTATTTCATTTCAAATGAAGATTTTATTTTACTATGTATTTTATCATCATTTTAACTTTTTGAAGTATATAATAGACATTTAAAATTGCACATAAAAGGGAGTTACATTAAATTCTGAGTAAATGCATATAGTAAAATATAGGATATCTTGTGAACTTAACATACTCACAAAACTTTGTGGTAGTCTATTTTGCAATAGTCCACTTACTTTTTCATTATGACTGTCTCCTTTTCTCTTTCTCCTGAATTAATCCTATCATTGATCTCTAAATTTGTGTACTGTTGAAGTTTTGGAAGACAATGCAATCATTTAGTATTGAGGTAGAGTTGTGGTTTGATGACAGCAGATTGTCATATAGATATCTACATTGAGAGAATGTACTACAGGAGTGACCTCTCAAGATGGCAGAATAGCAAGCTCCAGACTCATATTCACCCAATGGAGACATTGCCTAAGCAATAACAGGTAGATTTTTTTTTGTGAAAAATGTAGTAACCAATTAAGAGACTTTTATTTTTATTTTTTTAAAAAAATCCAAGGTGAGAATAAAATTAGCTAAATTAGTGCTGGAAGGAAAATCTGTGGTACTCACTTGCCATGGAACCCTTTCCCTGGCTCATTGTGGCACAGTTGGGAGAAAGCTCCCAGTTCCCAGTTTGGGAAGGACAGAGAATAAATTGACAGACAATCTGCTGTCATCAAACCACAACTCTACCTCAAATGATGGTCCACTACTAAATGATTGCATTGTCTTCCAAAACCTCAACAGTACACAAATTTAGAGATCAAATATAGGAGAATAAATTGAGAGAAGACTGGACTATATATCCATTGTTGAGTTTTCAGAGGCTGCCTGAGAGAATGGGTTCAGTCCTGCCTAGATCTAAGGGCTGGTGGGGGAGAGCATCAGGTTAGGATCACGGAGAACAAAGATGATAGTGTAGAGCATGCCTTTGTCATCTATCCCCCGCCCCCACTCTTCCCCTGCCAAATCACTGCAGTACAAATGGGAGAAATTCTGCAACTCTTAGCATCTCCTTGGGGAGTAAAGGAGCTGGAGCATGTGTGCAACACTCTGGCTTTTCAAAAGCTCCTAAGGGATTGGTTTTTGTTTTATCTGTCTAGAAGACTGAAGGGAATCCTACATACTCTAAAGCCTGGGTACCTTGGTAACAAAACAGGGGTTTGAGGGTGCATTCCTGTAATCCCAGCAGCTCAGGAGGCTGAGGCAGGAGGATTGCAAGTTCAAAGGCAGCCTCAGAAAAAGCAAGTGTCTATAAATAAAATACAAAATATGGCTGGGGATGTGACTCAGTGGTCAAGTGTCCCGGAATTCAACCCCTGGTGCCCCAAGGGGTAGGGGAAAGAGGGTTAGGACACTAGTAACAGCTCCAGAAAATGCTGCAGTACTGCAGAGAGACACCAGAGGGAGAAAGAAAGAATCCGTGAATTTGAAGAATGTTTATCTGAAATTACACAGTCAGAGGAATAAAAAGAAAAATGAAAATGAGTACTTAAGAAAGCTCAAAGAACTTATGGGATACCACCAAGTATGTCAACACAGTGTTGACTTAAAATGTTTTGACTTGTGATTTTTACTCTAAAATGATACAAAAATAATATACTTCCTAGTTTGAATTTTGATCTTTTCCCAGGTTAGCCATATGCAGTAAGACACTCTTGTGATGCTGGAGAATGGCAGCAAGCTGTAGCTCCCAGTAGCCATGAAATTGAGGGTAAACAACTGGTACTGTACAGTACATGGTGTTGCCAAGCTATGATGTTAAGTAGCTTATGTGTATCGAATGCATTTTTGAGTTACGAGACTTTCTACCTAAGATGGATTAATCGGGATGTAATCCTGTTATAAATTAAAGAGCATCTGTGTATGCGTTATGGGAATCTAAGAAATGAGAGAGAAAAGGTCAAAATAATATACTTGAAGAAATAATGGCTGGAATTTTCTGAATCTGAGGAAGGAAATGGATAACCAAATTTAAGAAACACAATTGACTTCCACTAGTGTGAACACAAAGAAAGTATACACTAAGACACGTTATAGCCAAACTGTCAAAAATGAAGGATACAAGTTTTACAATAGCAAGAGGAAACTGACTTGTTATGCACAAGGGAGACCCCATAGGACTACCAGGAGATCTCTTCAAAGAAACCTAGCAGTATAGAAGTGAGTAGGGTAAGTGCTAGAACAAAACAAAACATCTGGCAAAAACAAAACAAAACAAACAAAAAAACCAAACATGTCCAGCAAAACTATCCTTCAGGATTTAAGAAATAAAAGTGTTCCCAGATAGATAAAAGCTGAAGGTGTTCATTTCCATTAGACCTGCCTTACTAGAAATACTAAAGAGAATCATTCAAGTTAAAATGAAAGGATTCTTGGCATTAACATGAAAGTAAATCTAACTGAAAAAAGTGAATATAGGGACAAATACAGAATATTGTAGCATGGCTAGGGTTACAGAAATCACTTTTAATTCCTATATATGTTAAAAGACTGGGGATGTTATGTTATGTTATGTTAAAGACTGGGGATGTTATGTTTATTATAAAAATAATAAGACCATGAAATATGGTAATAGATATACAATTTAGAAGAATATAACCCACGATGCCAATAATTTAGAATGTGGGGGAAGTTAGTTTTTGTATGCAGGTGAAGTTATCTGCTTAAATACTTATTATAACTACAAACTATTTTATATAAGCCCCATGTTAGCACAAAGAAAGTATCTATAGAGGATATGTGAAAGAAAATGAGAATGTAATTAAAGCATGATGCCAGTACAACAATAAAAGCACAGAGCAGGAGAGGAAAAGAGGGACTGACATAAGACAGTTAACAAAATATACTGATTTTAATTCCTTTGGATATATCCACAGTATTGGGATTACTGGATCATATGGTAGTTCTATTTTAGGTTTATCATGTGCCTGCCATAGGTTTTGCACCATGGCTAAATAATTTACATTCCCACTAACAGTATTCGAAAGTTCCCTTTACTCCACATCCTTGCCAGTGCTTGGTATCATTTGTCTTTTTGATAAAACCATTCTAATTGGTTTGAGGTGATTTGTCATTGTGGTTTTAATTTGTATCTGCCTGACGACTACTGATGTTGAGCATCTTATTGGCCATTTACATGTCGTCTTTTGAGAAATATTTATTCAGCACCTTGGCCCATTTTTTAAAAATTGGGTTATTTATTTCCTTGCTAGTTAGTCCTTTATATTCCTCTCACACTGTCTGTAGCAGTTTCTCTATTTCCAGTTTTCATGGCAGTGAAAACCAGAAAACAAAGGAAATAAGAATATTATGGGCTTAAAGATCTGATAGCTTAGGTATGGCCTCATTTATTGAAGTTCCTAGTTCAGGGTAACCTGTGCTTAATGGCTCATGATATTAGTATTCTTGATATCAGTGATTAATTTTTTTAAAGACTATCTTTAGAGCACTTTTAGGTAAATAGAAAAATTGAAAGAAAAGTACAAAGAGCCATCTACATCCTGCCCTCACACATACACCGCCTCTCCCATTGTCCATGACCCCACCAGGTGGGTACATTTGTTATAATTAACAAACATACGTTGATGCATCATTATTGCCAAACTCCACCATTTATGGTAGGGTTCATTCCTGCTTTTGAACTATGGCTTTGGGCAAATGTATGATGTCATATCACACCGTTGTGATATCAAACAGTATTGCCACAGGACTAAAAATTCTGTTAGGTTTATGAATTTTTCTCTGCCCCCTAGCTATTGGAAACCACTGATTTTGAAACAAATATTTGCTTTGCTAAAATACATAGAATTTAAGTTATAATATTATACATGAATGTATGATATAGTGTTGTATACAATACATATGTACAATATTATATATTACCATATACAATATAGAAGATTTTGGCAGTAAAGAGGGGTAAGTTAAAAGAACATGTAGAGCTGAGTCTGAAATTAGAAGTAGATGCTCTTTCTCTTTTCTTGGATGGAGATGGAGAAAAGGTAATGGGAAAAGCAGGAGAAAAAGCTTCACTAGAGCTAGTCTAGACTTTCTGCATTCCTGTTAACTGTGTTCACTACTTCTTGTCCCAGAAGTGGCAGTGTAGCAGAACAGCTGTTCACCTTGAGCCCTGAGAGATGTGATTCTTATCCCATGCCAGCTAAGGTATGTGGGAGCAGTCCCAAACCCAGTTTCATCACTTGTAAAATAAGGAAGTTAATTACCTTCCTAGATTGATTTCCTGAACTCTTCATCACAGTCTCAATTTCAAATATGTACTTCCCTTCTGACTATAACCTGATTTTGGCTTTGCAAATATGGCTGTCAAACTTCTGAAGTCTGTTCCAGACAGACTTTGATCTTTAATCACTCTCATAAACCCTGCAAAACCTTTCCCTCTTGCTGTGGTCCTTTTGATGCAAATTTGGCTAAAATAGGAGCAGAACTATAAAGAGCTGACTTTAAGGGCAACTTCCTTAGTCCTCAGGCTGGATGTCTCCTTGTGAGAGCACATCCCACCTACTAGGGCAGCTCATTGGTTTTCCTGCAGAGAATACCAAATGGGCCCATTCAAGAGAGGATTCTCCTATTTGGGATCTCTTTCCCATTGTTTTTCTTGAGATGTGATTTGTTAATATCCATTATTGATCCCCCTATAGATCATCAAATGCATTTCTTTCAGAGCATGTCTTGCTGCCATAGACAAAGAAAATAGACCACTCAAGGTATGATTTTTTTTTTTTTTGCAGAAATTCTGAACTCCTGATCCCCATGTACTATAAAATCACCAATAAAAAACAACACTAGAATTCCTCACTGAGATGACCAGGTACATTGTGGTGGCTGCATGGAATGCGATGGTGACATGGGTTCAGTTTTAGGTGACAAGGATGAATGATTGTGAAACTTGATATTTAATGAAAATAATTTTGGTTGTATTAAATCTCAATATACCCAAAGAAATGAAAAAAAAAATAAAAAAAAATAAAAAGTAAATTCATCCCCCCCCCCAAAAAAAAAACAACACTAGATATTTAATCAGCACATATGCAAGATAGGCATTGTCGGTGCAAGATTCTTTCCATATATTCATTCCCTTATTTGGGTTGCCGAATTACATGGTCACTAATTTTGTTTTTCACTGGAAGTTTTGCCCAACCTTCAAATGTCCAATCCTGTGGCAATAGGAGGTTCCTATCACTGTTCCCCAAAGGGTCCTCAATGCATGAAGGTCTAGGGATAAATGTGCTTCTGTCAGATCATTAAATAAAGCTAAAATACAAAAAAGTTCTCATAGATTAGGACTATAGGGCATCAGAGGTATAATGACTTCCTACTTGCTCTCTCTGTGTCCTGTTCTTCAATTCTTTGCTGAATGGAGACAATAAACCCTGCACCCCTAGTTGGTAACAATAGTCATTTGAGAGAATTATATTTGTTCATTGAATGTAGTTCAACAAATTCTATTCCCCATGCTATTTTAGAATAAAGTACAAATGACAATGATAATGCTTTACATTTATCATGTTGTTTTTACAGACACCATTTTTTTTCCATGTCTATACTCTCATTAAGTATGTCTTTGTCCACCCCCCAAACAAACAAACAAAAACTTATAATGAATAATCTGGGGGAGAGAAATTAATAAATATGTAGTTATTAGAGAATTATTAATGGTGTTCTGTGTAAATTTAAATATCATAGAGAAAGTTCTTGATTTCATTAAAAATATCAGCCTACTCCTACCTCTGATTGGTTTCATAGAGAAGCTCAACTATCATCTTCTATCTACTCAGACTGTTAATTTAACTCACAGATCTTTGATTTATAAGAATGGCAGAGGTTGTTCATGGACTCTTCAGATACAGATATGCCCGTACCTAATCACCTTTGATTGATTGATTCACTTAAAAATCCAGAGATGTGCAATTATGAGATAAAATCATTACCAGGAGGAATGCTGAGAATAACAAAATCTGCTCTCATTCTTTGGAACAAACAGATGAATAGTACCACTTGCATTATGTTATTCTGTTTCTCTTCACCTCCTCCATGATGTTGGATTCTCCCCAAAGAACTACTTAAAGATCTTGTAATTTGTTATGTTTTCCATTGGTTTCTTAACTGAAAAGCCTCATTAACTCAAGTTATACCATTTATTGCCTATGGGAAATGTGGGTAGCAGGAGGACAATTCAGACTCAGTTCAATTTTATATTAGGAAAAATTGGGAATTCATTTATGATCTCTTTTTGCTTGATTTTCATTCTGTTACTAAGCTCCACTCTGAGCTTGTTTATTACAGAGCAATCATGAAATTCACTACACCTCAAGGGTTAGAAGGATCAAGGAATCCTAAAAAGGGATCAGAGAAGCGATTCTGAGAACAGATTTGTGTTATAATGTATACTTTGTGTTCACTAAACATCCTAAGAAACTGGCATCTTAAATGAAAAGTGTATGATATGGAGTCTTATTAAAGTTTATTATCCTGTAAGTCGGTGAGTCAATACTACACAACATGATAAACTTTAGCTTCCTAAGTCCTAATCTTTACAGATTCTGAGTCAGAAGTCTGGGATGGAGCCTGGTCACCTGCATATTTAATAAGCACTTCAGATTATTCCTACATAATTGATCTACCTTCCTTACAAAATGCTGACCTAGAGTCATTTAAATTTTGAGGGTTGAATGTGTTCATTATCATTGACATAAAAACAAATTATGATTTATTGGGGCTAATGGAGCCCATAGTTTTGTGATATATTTAAGATTAGGTCTAGTTCAGATGCTTTTTATTTTCCATGTTTGTTGATGTATAATTGACAAAAAATAAAAATTGCATATATTTAAGGTATACAATGTGCTATTTTAGTAGACATATATTGAGTGCAAATTTTTACCACAAGCCAATCACAATTTCCTTGCCTCTTGTTTTTGTATGTGTGATGGGAACACTTAAGATTTACTCACTTAATAAATTTCAAGTATACAGTGATATTATCCAGAGCAGTATATTAACTCCCTAAACATACTCATTCCACATAATTGAAACTGATGTTGGTCAAAGGGTATAAAATTTCAGTTATGTAGAAATACTGTTTTGTAAAATGTGGGCTATATTACATATTTTTCAGAGGCTTTTCCCTTTAGGAAGACTGTCTGCTTTTACATTATTTTATTTACTCATAACTATTTTATTTATTTTTTAAGCACTCCTGCTTCTGAAGTAAAAGTCTGATGCTGCACAAGTGAAATTTGCCTGTACTACATCCACATACTGTGTTAGTCAGCTGCTGTTACTGAAAAAATACTTGATATAATCAACTTGGAAGGAGGAAAGATTTCTTTTGGATTGAAACTGTGGAGTTTCAGTCCATAATCAATTGGCCATAATCATTGCTTTAGGGCCTGTGATGAAGCAGAGCATCATGGTGGGAACAACTGGCAGAGGAAGCGGTCCACCTCTTGATAGCCAGGAAGTGAAAAAGATAGAAGGGGAGGGACTGAGTCCATCCATCCCCTTGAAGGTCATGCTCCACTGACCTAAATTCCTCTCATTAGGCCCAATTCTTAGATTCCATCACTTCCCAATAGGGGACTGGGTTGGGCAAAGCCTTTAACACATGAAGCACTAGGGGAATATTTAAAATTGAAGCTATATCGTATATTGTGGTTTTTCCTTTGTTGTGAGTTTATTTTATCAATTGAATTATTTATAAATACTGTATAAGTTACATTTCAGTTAAAAAAGTATCTCTTTTTGAAGAACCAATATTGATACATTATTACCTAATGTTAATAGTGCATGGGGGTTCACTCGTATTATACATTCTCAGGGATTTGCTGAATATATAATTCCTTATAACTACCATTATACTATCACACATAATAATTTCAGTGCTCTGTGCTCCATCTTGTCTTCCCTTTGATTCCCACCTCCTGGAAATGACAAATATTTTTAATGTGTCCCTAGTTTTTTTTCCAGAATATTATATTGTTGGAAACATATAGTATGTAGTAGTCCTTTAACATTTTAAAATTTTATTTAGTAATATGAATTTAAGTTTTTCCCCCATGACTTAAGAGCACAATTATTTTAGCATTGAATGGTATTCAGTTGTCTGGATGTAACTATTCATTCTTCTATTGGAGAACATCTTAGTGGCTTTCAAGCTTTAGCAATTATGATTAAAATCACTATAAACATTTGCCTGCAAATTTTTGTGTAGATGTATATTTTCAACCCCATTGGGCAAATACCAAAGAATATAATTCCTGGATTATATGATCAGTAAAATCTCTTAAAGCAAATATGCTTGCTTATTTTTTTTGGCTGAAGCTACATGTTTATTCTGAGCTGGTTTATGGGTTCTGTTTTGTTATTTTGACCCAGGGACTCCATCTTATGAGTAACTCTCAGCTTGACATGGGCTTCCATGATGAGCAAAGGAGAGGATATAGGGAAAGAACTCTAGAGAGTTTTATACCAGCAATTCAATACTTCAGCATGGGAATGACCCACAACACTTACACTAACTGGCATCATGACCCACCCCTAAAAGGGAGCCAGGAAATTCAATTTTCCAGTTGCCCAGAAGAAATGGACACTAGCTATCTATGTGCAGCACTATATACTACTTTACATTTTGTCCATATGTTTATCAAATGTTTGGTTTGCTTTCATATACACAAACACACACACTAACCCCTTCCTAGCTCCATTTAGTTATGGAGTCAAGTTAAACCCTCCAGAGATCCTGGATGTTTATCATAGCCTCCAGCCAGAGCTTGGGTGATGGTTGTGGCCAGTACTTCTGAATTAGGTGTAGAGACTGTTACTAATTAGACTCTGGGTGGAGCTCCCACTCTGTTGATCTTCATAGCCCTGGGCTTCACCCACTGGGGGATTCCTTGTTTACCAATATTTTTTTTTGATCACATATGAAGAAAATATTGAACAGCATACTCTGTACTGATCAGGCTTCTCAGCTCACTTGTTGCCTGTAGATTCATAATCTCTGGTTTTCTTTGGCAATCCAATTATTTCAGTAATTTAGCCAACTTTTCATTTATTTCAATCCAATCACTGGGTGCCAGTGGCCATATCCACAATTCTTTTCTAGATAGTCTTGTTAGATTTGCAATATATCTGTTACCTTAACTCTATTTCTCTCTCATTTAGCTTAATTGTAGACATTGTGGTCCTATCAGGCTTCTGTGGCAGAACCATTCATTTTGTTGATTTGTTGAGTAGCCATATTTTCCTAAATGATACAAATATCTGGGTGCTTCCTAAATCTATTCAAAGATTTTTATCCATGGATGAGATAGATAATCTCTTTATATAATTTTTGATGCAATATAGTTTTATTTGGCATTTGCTACTGTAGCTTGACGCTTGACTTTTCACGCATCCGAAGAGCTACCTCTTCCAAACATAGAAGTTCCTGCATTTGGGAGTTCTTTATTCTCTTAAATTTTTGTTTGCATTGGCTTTATTTCTAATTTCATCTCTTTTCTTCAATACTTAATGTAAAGGATATATTTCATCGTCCCAAAAAAGACATATTGAAGTCTTTGTTTTTTTTTAATTTTTTTTATTGGTTGTTCAAAACATTATAAAGCTCTTGACATATCATATTTCATACATTAGATTCAAGTTGGTTATGAACTCCCAATTTTACCCCAAATACAGCTTGCAGAATCACATCGGTTACACATCCACATTTTTACATAATGCCCTATTAGTAACTGTTGTATTCTGCTACCTTTCCTATCCTCTACCATCCCCCCTCCCTCCCCTCCCATCTTCTCTCTCTACCCCATCCACTGTAATTCATATCTCTCCTTGTTTATTTTCCCATTCCCCTCACAACCTCTTATATGTAATTTTGTATAACAATGAGGGTCTCCCTCCATTACCATGCAATTTCCCTTTTCTCTCCCTTTCCATCCCACCTCATGTATCTGTTTAATGTTAATCTTTTCTTCCTGCTCTTCCTCCCTGCTCTGTTCTTAGTTGCTCTCATTATATCAAAGAAGACATTTGGTATTTGTGTTTTAGGGATTGGCTAGCTTCACTAAGCATAATCTGCTCTAGTGCCATCCATTTCCCTGCAAATTCTATGATTTTGTCATTTTTTAGTGCTGCGTAATACTCCATGGTGTATAAATGCCACATTTTTTTTATCCATTCATCTATTGAAGGGCATCTGGGTTGGTTCCACAGTCTAGCAATTGTGAATTGTGCTGCTATGAACATCGATGTAGCAGTATCCCTGTAGTACGCTCTTTTAAGGTCTTCAGGGAAAAGTCCAAGAAGGGCAATAGCTGGGTCAAATGGTGGTTCCATTCCCAGCTTTCCCAGGAATCTCCATACTGCTTTCCAGATTGGCCGCACCAGTTTGCAGTCCCACCAGCAATGTACAAGAGTACCCTTTTCCCCACATCCTCGCCAGCACTTGTTGTTGTTTGACTTCATAATGGCTGCCAATCTTACTGGAGTGAGATGGTATCTTAGGGTGGTTTTGATTTGCATTTCTCTGACTGCTAGAGATGGTGAGCATTTTTTCATGTACTTGTTGATTGATTGTATGTCCTCCTCTGAGAAGTGTCTGTTCAGGTCTTTGGCCCATTTGTTGATTGGGTTATTTGTTTTCTTATTGTTTAATTTTTTGAGTTCTTTGTATACTCTGGATATTAGGGCTCTATCTGAAGTGTGAGGAGTAAAAATTTGTTCCCATGATGTAGGCTCCCTATTTACCTCTTTTATTGTTTCTCTTGCTGAGAGAAAACTTTTCAGTTTAAGTAAGTCCCATTTGTTGATTTTTGTTATCAACTTTTGTGCTATGGGTGTCCTATTAAGGAATTTGGAGCCCGACCCTACAATATGTAGATCGGAGCCAATTTTTTCTTCTATCAGACGCAGAGTCTCTGATTTGATATCTAGCTCCTTGATCCACTTTGAGTTAACTTTTGTGCATGGCGAGAGGAGGGGATTCAGTTTCATTTTGTTGCATATGGATTTCCAGTTTTCCCAGCACCATTTGTTGAAGATGCTATCCTCCCTCCATTGCATGCTTTTAGCTCCTTTATCAAATATAAGATAGTTGTAGCTTTGTGGATTAGTCTCTGTGTCCTCTATTCTGTACCATTGGTCTACCCTCCTGTTTTGGTACCAGTACCATGCTGTTTTTGTTACTATTGCTCTGTAATATAGTTTTAAGTCTGGTATCGCTATACCGCCTGATTCGCACTTCCTGCTTAGAATTGCTTTTGCTATTCTGGGTCTTTTATTTTTCCATATGAATTTCATGATTGCTTTATCCATTTCTACAAGAAATGCCGTTGGGATTTTGATTGGCATTGCATTAAACCTATAGAGAACTTTTGGTAATATCGCCATTTTGATGTTAGTTCTGCCTATCCATGAACAGGGTATATTTTTCCATCTTCTAAGATCTTCTTCTACTTCTCTTTTTAGGGTTTTGTAGTTTTCATTATATAAATCTTTCACCTCTTTTGTTAGGTTGATTCCCAAGTATTTTATTTTTTTTGAGGATATTGTGAATGGAGTGTTTTTCCTCATTTCCGTTTCAGAAGTTTTGTCGCTGATATACAGAAATGCCTTTGATTTATGCGTGTTGATTTTATATCCTGCCACTTTGCTGAATTCATTTATTAGTTCTAGTAGTTTTTTTGTAGACCCTTTTGGGTCTTCTAGGTATAGAATCATGTCATCTGCAAATAGTGATAATTTAAGTTCTTCCTTTCCTATTTTTATGCCTTTAATTTCTTTCATCTGTCTAATTGCTCTGGCCAGTGTTTCGAGAACTATGTTGAAGAGAAGTGGAGAGAGAGGGCATCCCTGTCTTGTTCCAGATTTTAGTGGGAATGCCTTCAATTTTTCTCCACTCAGAATGATGCTAGCCTGAGGCTTAGCATAGATAGCTTTTACAATGTCGAGGTAAGTTCCTGTTATCCCTAGTTTTTCTAATGTTTTGAACATAAAGGGATGCTGTACTTTGTCGAATGCTTTTTCTGCGTCTATTGAGATGATCATATGGTTCTTATTTTTAAGTCTATTGATGTGGTGAATAACATTTATTGATTTCCATATATTGAACCATCCTTGCATCCCAGGGATGAATCCTACTTGATCATGGTGCACAATTTTTTTGATGTGCCTTTGTATCCGATTCGCCAGAATTTTATTGAGGATTTTTGCATCTATGTTCATCAGAGATATTGGTCTGTAGTTTTCTTTCTTTGAGGTGTCTTTGTCTGGTTTCGGAATCAGGGTGATGTTGGCCTCATAGAATGAATTTGGCAGAGCTCCTTCTTTTTCTATTTCCTGAAATAACTTGAAAAGTATTGGTATTAATTCTTCCTTAAAGGTTTTGTAAAACTCCGCTGTATACCCATCCGGTCCTGGGCTTTTCTTGGTTGGAAGTCTTTTGATTGCTTCTTCTATTTCATCTATTGTTATTGGTCTGTTTAAGTTGTGAGTATCCTCCTGACTCAGTCTGGGCAAATCATATGACTTAAGGAATTTATCAATGTCTTCACTATCTTCTATTTTATTGGAATATAGGTTTTCAAAATAATTTCTAATTGTCTTCTGTATTTCTGTAGTGTCTGTTGTGATATTGCCTTTTTCATCCCGTATGTTAGTGATTTGAGTTCTCTCTCTTCTTCTCTTCGTTAGCATGGCTAAGGGTCTGTCGATCTTATTTATTTTTTCAAAGAACCAACTTTTAGTTTTGTTAATTTTTTCAATAGTTTCTTTTGTTTCAATTTCATTGATTTCCGCTCTGATTTTAATTATTTCTTGCCTTCTGCTACATTTGCTGTTGTTTTGCTCTTCCTTTTCTAGGGCTTTGAGATGAAGTGTGAGCTCATTTATTTGTTGGTTTTTCCTTTTTTTGAGGAATGACCTCCAAGCGATGAATTTCCCTCTTCAAAATGCTTTCATTGTGTCCCATAGATTCCGATATGTTGTGTCTGTATTTTCATTTATCTCTAAGAATTTTTTGATTTCTTCCTTTATGTCTTCTGTAACCCATTGATCATTCAGTAACATATTGTTCGTTTTCCATGTGATGTAGGATTTTTCCTTCCGTCTTTTATCATTGATTTCCAGTTTCATTCCATTATGATCAGATAAAATGCATGGTATTATCTCCACCCCTGTATATTTACTGAGGGTTGCCCTATGGCATAATATATGGTCTATTTTTGAGGAGGATCCATGTGCTGCTGAGAAAAAAGTATATCCACTTGATGATGGTTGATATATTCTATATATGTCAGTTAAGTCTAGGTTGTTGATTGTGATATTGAGTTCTATAGTTTCTTTATTCAGCTTTTGTTTGGAGGATCTGTCCAATTGTGAGAGAGGTGTGTTGAAGTCACCCATAATTATTGTGTTGTGGTCTATTTGATTCTTGAACTTGAGGAGAATTTGTTTTATGAACGTTGCAGCACCATTATTTGGTGCATAAATATTGATAATTGTTATGTCTTGTTGGTGAATGGTTCCTTTTAACAGTATATAATGTCCTTCCTTATCCCTTTTGATTAATTTAGTCTTGAAGTCAATTTTATTCGATATGAGGATGGCCACCCCTGCTTGCTTACGAGGACCGTGTGCATGGTATATTTTTTCCCAACCTTTCACCTTCAGCCTGTGTATGTCTTTTCCAATCAGATGTGTCTCCTGGAGGCAGCATATTGTTGGATTTGTTTTTTTAATCCATGTTACCAGCCTATGTCGCTTTATTGGAGAGTTTAAGCCATTAATGTTTAGAGTTACTATTGATATATGGTTTGTACTTCCAGCCATGTTTGATTATTTATCTTCTTCTTCTTTTTTTTTTTTTAATTTAGTTTGTTTCTCCATGGTTAGCTTTACCCCCGCCCTCTGTCTTTATAGAGGCACTTCCCACTGATGGTTTTGGTTATTGTTTTTCATTTCTTCCTCGTGTAGTGTTTTGCTCAAGATGCTTTGCAATGCTGGTTTTCTGGCTGCAAATTCTTTTAGCTTTTGTTTATCATGAAAGATTTTTATTTCGTTATCGTACCTGAAGCTTAATTTTGCTGGATACAGAATTCTTGGTTGGCATCCATTGTCTTTCAGTGTTTGAAATACGTTGTTCCAGGATCTTCTCGCTTTCAGCGTCTGTGATGAAAAATCCGTTGTTAACCTTATTGGTTTACCCCTGAATGTAATCTGCCTCCTTTCTCTTGTAGCTTTTAGTATTTTCTCTTTGTTCTGTATATTGGATATCTTCATAACAATGTGTCTTGGCGTTGGTCTACTGTGATTTTGTGTGCTCGGTGTCCTGTATGCATCTACAATTTGTATATCCGTTTCCTTTTTTTTTTTTTTTTTTTTTTTTTTTTTTTTTTTTTTTTTTTTGGTTCCAGGTATCATTTTATTTTATTTTATTTTTTTATTTTTTTTTTTTTTTAATTTTTTATTGTTGGCTGTTCAAAACATTACATAGTTCTTGATATATCATATTTCACAATTTGATTCAAGTGGGTTATGAGCTCCCATTTTTACCCCATATACAGATTGCAGAATCACATCAGTTACACATCCATTGATTTACATATTGCCATACTAGTGTCTGTTGTATTCTGCTGCCTTTCCTATCCTCTACTATCCCCCCTCCCCTCCCCTCCCCTCCCCTCCCCTCCCCTCCCCTCCCCTCCCCTCTTCTCTCTCTGCTCCCTCTACTGACATTCGTTTGTCCCCCTTATATTATTTTTCCCCTTCCCCTCACTTCCTCTTGTATGTACTTTTGTATAACTCTGAGGGTCTCCTTCCATTTCCATGCATTTTCCCTTCTCTCTCCCTTTCCCTCCCACCTCTCATCCCTGTTTAATGTTAATCTTCTTCTCCTGCTCTTCGACCCTACTCTGTTCTTAGTTACTCTCCTTATATCAAAGAAGACATTTGGCATTTGTTTTTTAGGGATTGGCTAGCTTCACTTAGCATAATCTGCTCTAATGCCATCCATTTCCCTGTAAATTCTATGATTTTGTCATTTTTTAATGCAGAGTAATACTCCATTGTGTATAAATGCCACATTTTTTTTATCCATTCATCCATTGAAGGGCATCTAGGTTGGTTCCACAGTCTTGCTATTGTGAATTGTGCTGCTATGAACATAGATGTAGCAGTGTCCCTGTAGCATGCTCTTTTTAGGTCTTTAGGGAATAGACCGAGAAGGGGAATAGCTGGGTCAAATGGTGGCTCCATTCCCAGCTTTCCAAGAAATCTCCATACTGCTTTCCAAATTGGCTGCACCAATTTACAGTCCCACCAGCAATGTACAAGTGTACCCTTTTCCCCACATCCTCGCCAGCACTTGTTGTTGTTTGACTTCATAATGGCTGCCAATCTAACTGGAGTGAGATGGTATCTTAGGGTGGTTTTGATTTGCATTTCTCTGACAGCTAGAGATGGTGAGCATTTTTTCATGTACTTGTTGATTGATTGTATGTCCTCCTCTGAGAAGTGTCTGTTCAGGTCCTTGGCCCATTTGTTGATTGGGTTGTTTGTTCTCTTATTGTCTAATTTTTTGAGTTCTTTGTATACTCTGGATATTAGGGCTCTATCTGAAGTGTGAGGAGTAAAGATTTGTTCCCATGATGTAGGCTCCCTATTTACCTCTTTTATTGTTTCTCTTGCTGAGAGAAAACTTTTCAGTTTAAGTAAGTCCCATTTGTTGATTTTTGTTATCAACTTTTGTGCTATGGGTGTCCTATTAAGGAATTTGGAGCCCGACCCTACAATATGTAGATCGGAGCCAACTTTTTCTTCTATCAGACGCAGAGTCTCTGATTTGATATCTAGCTCCTTGATCCACTTTGAGTTAACTTTTGTGCATGGCGAGAGGAGGGGATTCAGTTTCATTTTGTTGCATATGGATTTCCAGTTTTCCCAGTACCATTTGTTGAAGATGCTATCCTTCCTCCATTGCATGCTTTTAGCCCCTTTATCAAATATAAGATAGTTGTAGTTTTGTGGATTGGTTTCTGTGTCCTCTATTCTGTACCATTGGTCCACCCGCCTGTTTTGGTACCAGTACCATGCTGTTTTTGTTACTATTGCTCTGTAATATAGTTTTAAGTCTGGTATTGCTATACCGCCTGATTCGCACTTCCTGCTTAGAATTGCTTTTGCTATTCTGGGTCTTTTATTTTTCCATATGAATTTCATGATTGCTTTATCCATTTCTACAAGAAATGCCGTTGGGATTTTGATTGGCATTGCATTAAACCTATAGAGAACTTTTGGTAATATCGCCATTTTGATGATGTTAGTTCTGCCTATCCATGAACAGGGTATATTTTTCCATCTTCTAAGATCTTCTTCTACTTCTCTTTTTAGGGTTTTGTAGTTTTCATTATATAAATCTTTCACCTCTTTTGTTAGGTTGATTCCCAAGTATTTTTTTTTTTTTTTTGAGGATATTGTGAATGGAGTGTTTTTCCTCATTTCCGTTTCAGAAGTTTTGTCGCTGATATACAGAAATGCCTTTGATTTATGCGTGTTGATTTTATATCCTGCCACTTTGCTGAATTCATTTATTAGTTCTAGTAGTTTTTTTGTAGACCCTTTTGGGTCTTCTAGGTATAGAATATGTCATCTGCAAATAGTGATAATTTAAGTTCTTCCTTTCCTATTTTTATGCCTTTAATTTCTTTCGTCTGTCTAATTGCTCTGGCCAGTGTTTCGAGAACTATATTGAATAGAAGTGGTGATAGAGGGCATCCCTGTCTTGTTCCAGATTTTAGGGGGAATGCCTTCAATTTTTCTCCATTCAGAATGATGCTAGCCTGAGGCTTAGCATAGATAGCTTTTACAATGTTGAGGTAAGTTCCTGTTATCCCTAGTTTTTCTAATGTTTTGAACATAAAGGGATGCTGTACTTTGTTGAATGCTTTTTCTGCGTCTATTGAGATGATCATATGGTTCTTATTTTTAAGTCTATTGATGTGGTGAATAACATTTATTGATTTCCGTATATTGAACCATCCTTGCATCCCAGGGATGAATCCTACTTGATCATGGTGCACAATTTTTTTGATATGTTTTTGTATCCGATTCGCCAGAATTTTATTGAGGATTTTTGCATCTAGGTTCATTAGAGATATTGGTCTGTAGTTTTCTTTCTTTGAGGTGTCTTTGTCTGGTTTAGGAATCAGGGTGATGTTGGCCTCATAGAATGAATTTGGCAGAGCTCCTTCTTTTTCTATTTCCTGAAATAACTTGAAAAGTATTGGTATTAATTCTTCCTTAAAGGTTTTGTAAAACTCCGCTGTATACCCATCCGGTCCTGGGCTTTTCTTGGTTGGAAGTCTTTTGATTGCTTCTTCTATTTCATCTATTGTTATTGGTCTGTTTAAGTTGTGAGTAGCCTCCTGACTCAGTCTGGGCAAATCATATGACTTAAGGAATTTATCGATGTCTTCACTATCTTCTATTTTATTGGAATATAGGTTTTCAAAATAATTTCTAATTATCTTCTGTATTTCTGTAGTGTCTGTTGTGATATTGCCTTTTTCATCCCGTATGTTAGTGATTTGAGTTCTCTCTCTTCTTCTCTTCGTTAGCATGGCTAAGGGTCTGTCGATCTTATTTTTTCAAAGAACCAACTTTTAGTTTTGTTAATTTTTTCAATAGTTTCTTTTGTTTCAATTTCATTGATTTCCGCTCTGATTTTAATTATTTCTTGCCTTCTGCTACATTTGCTGTTGTTTTGCTCTTCCTTTTCTAGGGCTTTAAGATGAAGTGTGAGCTCATTTATTTGTTGGTTTTTCCTTTTTTTCAGGAATGACCTCCAAGCGATGAATTTCCCTCTTAAAACTGCTTTCATTGTGTCCCATAGATTCTGATATGTTGTGTCTGTATTTTCATTTATCTCTAAGAATTTTTTGATTTCTTCCTTTATGTCTTCTGTAACCCATTGATCATTCAGTAACATATTGTTCATTTTCCATGTGATGTAGGATTTTTCCTTCCGTCTTTTATCATTGATTTCCAGTTTCATTCCATTATGATCAGATAAAATGCATGGTATTATCTCCACCCCTGTATATTTACTGAGGGTTGCCCTATGGCATAATATATGGTCTATTTTTGAGGAGGATCCATGTGCTGCTGAGAAAAAAGTATATCCACATGATGGTTGATATATTCTATATATGTCAGTTAAGTCTAGGTTGTTGATTGTGATATTGAGTTCTATAGTTTCTTTATTCAGCTTTTGTTTGGAGGATCTGTCCAATTGTGAGAGAGGTGTGTTGAAGTCACCCATAATTATTGTGTTGTGGTCTATTTGATTCTTGAACTTGAGGAGAATTTGTTTTATGAACGTCGCAGCACCATTATTTGGTGCATAAATATTGATAATTGTTATGTCTTGTTGGTGAATGGTTCCTTTTAGCAGTATATAATGTCCTTCCTTATCCCTTTTGATTAATTTAGTCTTGAAGTCAATTTTATTCGATATGAGGATGACCACCCCTGCTTGCTTACGAGGACCGTGTGCATGGTATATTTTTTCCCAACCTTTCACCTTCAGCCTGTGTATGTCTTTTCCAATCAGATGTGGCTCCTGGAGGCAGAATATTGTTGGATTTGTTTTTTTAATCCATGTTACCAGCCTATGTCGCTTTATTGGGGAGTTCAAGCCATTAATGTTTAGAGTTACTATTGATATATGGTTTGTACTTCCAGCCATGTTTGATTATTTATCTTCTTCTTCTTTTTTTTTTTTAATTTAGTTTGTTTCTCCATGGTTAGCTTTACCCCCGCCCTCTGTCTTTATAGAGGCACTTCCCACTGATGGTTTTGGTTATTGTTTTTCATTTCTTCCTCGTGTAGTGTTTTGCTCAAGATGCTTTGCAATGCTGGTTTTCTGGCTGCAAATTCTTTTAGCTTTTGTTTATCATGAAAGATTTTTATTTCGTTATCGTACCTGAAGCTTAATTTTGCTGGATACAGAATTCTTGGTTGGCATCCATTGTCTTTCAGTGTTTGAAATACGTTGTTCCAGGATCTTCTCGCTTTCAGCGTCTGTGATGAAAAATCCGTTGTTAACCTTATTGGTTTACCCCTGAATGTAATCTGCCTCCTTTCTCTTGTAGCTTTTAGTATTTTCTCTTTGTTCTGTATATTGGATATCTTCATAACAATGTGTCTTGGCGTTGGTCTACTGTGATTTTGTGTGCTCGGTGTCCTGTATGCATCTACAATTTGTATATCCGTTTCCTTTTTTATTTCTGGAAAGTTTTCTGTAATTATTTCTTTCAGCAGGTTACTCATTCCCTTGGTTTGAATCTCTGTACCTTCTTCTATCCCGATGACTCGTAGGTTTGGTTTCTTTATGTTATCCCATATCTCTTGGATGTTTTTCTCGTGGTTTTTAACCAGCCTTTCTGAGTTGGCTAGGCTCTTTTCAAGATGATATATTTTGTCTTCATTATCTGATGTTCTGGCTTCTACTTGCTCCACTCTGTTAGTGATACTCTCAATTGAGTTTTTAATTTGGTTTATCGTTTCCTTCATTTCTAGAATTATTGTTTGGTTTTTTTTTATAATCTCAATCTCCTGATAAAGATGCTTAACTTCTTCTTTTATCTGTCTATGTAATTCATTTTCAAAGTGTTCTTTCACTGTTTGGATTTGCTGTCTCGTATCTTCTTTAAGGTTCCATTCCATCTGTCTAAGGTATTCCTTGAGTTCTTTATATGACCATTTTTCTGCTGACTCTAGGTCCTCCTGAATATTTAGGCTGTCCTTCATTGTTTGTACTCCTTTTCTTCCTTGCTTTTTTATGCTGTTCATGTTACTTCTTGTTCTGTTTGACTGCTGAGTTACTGTTTACTCTTATAGATTTATTTGATGCTTGAGAGGAAAGATATTAGAAGGGAAGGGAAGAAGTCACTAAAGAGAATGAGAGTAGGCAGGTAGAATTCAAGGAAGGGGGAATAAGAAGATTGAAAAGAAATGAAAAGACAAAAGAAACAAGAATAACAAAGATTAGATAATAAAGAAAGAAAGAAAAGACGAAAAAAAATTTTAACAAAAATAATAGTGATAATAAAAAATGAAAATTAAAATTAAAAAAAATAATAATAATAAAATTAAAAAAAAATTAAAAAAAATAGAAACATTGAAAAAAAATTAAAGAACAACAAATAAAAATTGAAAATGAAAGAAAAAGAAAAAAAAAAAAAGAAAAAAAAAGAAAAAGAAAAGAAAAAAAAATGATAATAATAATAATAATAAATGCAGTCCTAGAGTTCTATTAACTTCTCTTCCAGTAGGTGGAGCTGTGCCCACTGGGCCAAGCTTCTCCTCTCAATAGGTGGGAACCATTCACTGTGCAGCAGCTCTTTCTCCTAGACTGGGCGGGTCTCCAATCCTGAGTGTCTAGGGCCTTGTCTTGTGTTTCCTCAAGCCAGGCCGTGCTCACCTGTGGCGCTCACCACAATACTGGCTACACGCCAGGTCTGCTGCTCCTGGGAGCCCTGTTTTCATGAACACCTGGGCTCACTCTCCCTGTTTGCCTCCCTCAGACCCTAAGTTTGTAGAGCTTGGGGCTGAGATCCCCCAGCGAATTTGCTTGCCCTCCTGTAGCCACGCCCCCGGTAGCTGGTGCAAGAGACCTCAGTTGTCAGCACTGGTGGGAGCGGTAGCCGGGAGTTCCTGGCCGCGAGTCCCGCGCCACTCCTGATTCCCTCGGTCTGGTTATTGCGTTCACAGGAGAGCTGGGAGTGGCCCTTAAGGTTTCCCCGCTGTGTGGAGAGAGATGGCTAGGGGATTACACACCTGTCGCGCTGGTTTCAATGCAGTTATCTCCTCCGCCCGTGACGCCATTTCTCTGCCATGGTGATATCCCATGCAAATGGTGACCATTTGTTCCCTTTGCCGGGTGACCAATGCAACGGGTGGGTCCTGACTGTCTCTCCCAATCCCCGTTTCAGTCCTGTGGCCACTGCCTATGAAGGCTCGGTTGGCTTTTACCTCTGTAAGTTCCTAAGGGCCGGCCAATTATTTCAGTGGGATCGTTAGTGCTGAGTCACACGAAGCAGGCGAACCGGAGCTTAATTGCCTCCGATTCGGGCTCTGTGTGTGTGTTCTGAGGGGCCCAGCCTGTACACCCCAGATCCACGTCAGCTCAGCATTGCCTAGTGATCCTGAGCAAACAGCATTTAGACAGTTTACGGCTCCCTATGCCCGCACAGTTGAAGATGTCAGAGACTTGATCTCTCTGCGCCTGCCACCATGTTACATCTCCTCAGTGATATTCATGTTGCCCTTACAGCTTCCTGGTATAAGCAAGTTCTTGGGATTATACAAACTGCTGCTTCTGTTTCCAGTCCAGATTTCTAGAAATGAAACTCTGGGCCGCGCTGATGAGCGTCCGCGCTTGTCTGCGACCGTAGCAGAGCCGCCCTGGCCTCCGCAGCTCTTCAGCCCGGTGCCCGGCCCCAGGGGCCCAAGCGGCTGCCGCCACGGCTCTCCGTCCCCCTCCTCCGGAGCACGGGTCCCCTGGGAGGGGGGTGCAGAACGACCCCAGAGCAGGCTCTGCCCGAAGGTGCAGCGGCGAACAGGCCACAGAGACGCTCGAGGCTGCAGTCCAGCCTTCGGAGGACAGGGCTCGGCACGCAGCCCAGCTCCAACCTCTAGGTGCGGCTGCCGGACAGTGTATACAGAGCCATCAAGACAGCAAGCAGAAAGCAAATGGCGGCTCCCGCGGAGTGGATTTTCGGCACAGAAACCACAGCCCCGCCAACAATCCCAATCCACAAACTCTCCCTGTATAAAAAATATTCAAAAAAAAAAAAAGAAAAAAAAAAGGCGGGGCGCACTGAGCTTTCTTTGCCTCGGGTACTTACAATCCACTGCTGATTACACATTCAGCTTCTCCGCCCGGAGCGAAGCGAAAGAGGAAGCAGATGGGAGCAAAGCGCCCGCGGCTCTGAGCAGCCAAGCATCTCTTTTTCGATTTCTTTGTTCTTCCTGCTCCTTGGCAAAGTGGTCCACTACAGATTAACGGTGAAAGGAGCTTTAACAGACTGTGCGAAATCTCTATTAAAGCCGCTGCTTTGAGCACCACGCTCAGCACTTCAGCAACCCCCGTACGCAGCGGCCATCTTCCTGTCCATATTGAAGTCTTAACCACCTACTACTTCAGAATATGATCTTATTTGGAAATGGATTTTTACAGAAGTAATTGAATTAAAATGAAGTCATTATGATAGGACTTAATGGCCTATGTCCTTTTAAAAAGGGTAAATTTGAACAAGGATAGGCATGCACACAGAGATAGGGAAAATAGCATGTGAAGGTGAAGGCAGAGGCAGAGGTAGAGGTGGTTTATCTACAAGCCAAGAAATGCCAAAGATTGCCAACAACCACCAGGAGGCAGTAGAGAGGCATAGAATAGATTCTCCCTCACTGCCCCCTAGAAGGAACCCAAAGCTGCAGACCTCTTTATCTCAGGTTTCTAACCTTTAGGAACAGAGGCAATACATTTCTGTTGTATGAGTCCCTCAGTGTGGTAATTTGTTATGGGAAATAAATCCACTTTGTGAAAAGAAACCAATGGCATATACAACTACTTTTCTGATTTCTATCCATTTCTACCAGATAGCAAATTCACTCCATGTTATTGGTTTTTCAAATTGTGATAGGTAAATAATTTTATCAAATATATTACCACTGGATAATATGAGTGACCATCTTCCAGTACCAATTTCTACCTCATGCAGGATAGGCTAGGTTATACTGCTGTTACAAACAACCCTAAAACCTCATTACTCAAACAGTAATGGACTATTTCTCACTTACACTACATATCCACTGCAAGCTGGCTGGGAGACTCCACTGTCTACTATCCTTGCTCAGTGACATTGGCTGTGAGCAAAAATTCATTTCAACATGTGATTCCAGAGTCACAACAGAAATCAAAAGACTGAAAATTAAAACACTTCAATATCTTGTCCAGAACTAATCACATGTCATTACAAAACTGCAAAAGGACCACAACGTTTAGTCTTTTTTTTTTTAAAATTGACTTTTATTTTTTTTATTGTTGGTTGTTCAAAACATTACATAGTTCTTGATATATCATATTTCACACTTTGATTCAAGTGGGTTATGAACTCCCATTTTTACCCCGTATACAAATTGCAGAATTACATCAGTTACACATCCATTGATTTACATATTGCCATACTAGTGTCTGTTGTATTCTGCTGCCTTTCCTATCCTCTACTATCCCCCCTCCCCTCCCCTCCCCTCCCCTCCCCTCTTCTCTCTCTACCCCCTCTACTGTCATTCATTTCTCCCCCTTGTATTATTTTCCCCTTTCCCCTCACTTCCTCTTGTATGGAATTTTGTATAACCCTGAGGGTCTCCTTCCATTTCCATGCAATTTCCCTTCTCTCTCCCTTTCCCTCCCACCTCTCATCCCAGTTTAATGTTAGTCTTCTTCTCATGCTCTTCGTCCCTACTCTGTTCTTAGTTACTCTCCTTATATCAAAGAAGACATTTGGCATTTGTTTTTTAGGGACTGGCTAGCTTCACTTAGCATAATCTGCTCTAATGCCATCCATTTCCCTGCAAATTCTATGATTTTGTCATTTTTTTAATGCAGAGTAATACTCCATTGTGTATAAATGCCACATTTTTTTTTATCCATTCGTCTATTGAAGGGCATCTAGGTTGGTTCCACAGTCTTGCTATTGTGCATTGTGCTGCTATGAACATCGATGTAGCAGTGTCCCTGTAGCATGCTCTTTTTAGGTCTTTAGGGAATAGACCGAGAAGGGGAATAGCTGGGTCAAATGGTGGTTCCATTCCCAGCTTTCCAAGAAATCTCCATACTGCTTTCCAAATTGGCTGCACCAATTTGCAGTCCCACCAGCAATGTACAAGTGTACCCTTTTCCCCACATCCTCGCCAGCACTTGTTGTTGTTTGACTTCATAATGGCTGCCAATCTTACTGGAGTGAGATGGTATCTTAGGGTGGTTTTGATTTGCATTTCTCTGACTGCTAGAGATGGTGAGCATTTTTTCATGTACTTATTGATTGATTGTATGTCCTCCTCTGAGAAGTGTCTGTTCAGGTCCTTGGCCCATTTGTTGATTGGGTTATTTGTTATCTTATTGTCTAATTTTTTGAGTTCTTTGTATACTCTGGATATTAGGGCTCTATCTGAAGTGTGAGGAGTAAAGATTTGTTCCCAGGATGTAGGCTCCCTATTTACCTCTCTTATTGTTTCTTTTGCTGAGAAAAAACTTTTTAGTTTGAGTAAGTCCCATTTGTTGATTCTAGTTATTAACTTTTGTGCTATGGGTGTCCTATTGAGGAATTTGGAGCCCGACCCCACAGTATGTAGATCGTAGCCAACTTTTTCTTCTATCAGACGGCGTGTCTCTGATTTGATATCAAGCTTCTTGATCCATTTTGAATTAACTTTTGTGCATGGCGAGAGAAAGGGATTCAGTTTCATTTTGTTGCATATGGATTTCCAGTTTTCCCAGCACCATTTGTTGAAGATGCTATCCTTCCTCCATTGTATGCTTTTAGCCCCTGTATCAAATATAAGATAGTTGTAGTTTTGTGGATTGGTTTCTGTGTCCTCTATTCTGTACCATTGGTCCACCCACCTGTTTTGGTACCAGTACCATGCTGTTTTTGTTACTATTGCTCTGTAGTATAGTTTGAAGTCTGGTATGGCTATACCGCCTGATTCACACTTCCTGCTTAGCATTGTTTTTGCTATTCTGGGTCTTTTATTTTTCCATATGAATTTCATGATTTCTTTCTCTATTTCTACAAGAAATGCCGTTGGGATTTTGATTGGGATTGCATTAAACCTACAGAGAACTTTTGGTAATATCGCCATTTTGATGATGTTAGTTCTGCCTATCCATGAACAGGGTATATTTTTCCATCTTCTAAGATCTTCTTCTATTTCTCTCTTTAGTGTTCTGCAGTTTTCATTGTATAAGTCTTTCACCTCTTTTGTTAGGTTGATTCCCAAGTATTTTATTTTTTTTGAGGATATTGTGAATGGAGTGGTTGTCCTCATTTCCATTTCAGAGGATTTGTCGCTGATATACAGGAATGCCTTTGATTTATGCGTGTTGATTTTATATCCTGCCACTTTGCTGAATTCATTTATTAGCTCTAATAGTTTCTTTGTAGAGCCTTTTGGGTCTGCTAGGTATAGAATCATGTCATCTGCAAATAGTGATAATTTAAGTTCTTCTTTTCCTATTTTTGTGCCTTTAATTTCTTTCGTCTGTCTAATTGCTCTGGCCAGTGTTTTGAGAACTATGTTGAACAGAAGTGGTGAGAGAGGGCATCCCTGTCTTGCTCCAGATTTTAGAGGGAATGCCTTCAATTTTTCTCCATTCAGGATGATGCTAGCCTGAGGCTTAACATAGATTGCTTTTACAATATTGAGGTATGTTCCTGTTATCCCTAGTTTTTCTAGAGTTTTGAACATAAAGGGATGCTGTACTTTGTCGAATGCTTTTTCCGCATCTATCGAGATGATCATATGGTTCTTATTTTTAAGTCTATTGATGTGGTGAATAACATTTATTGATTTCCATATATTGAACCAGCCTTGCATCCCAGGGATGAATCCTACTTGATCATGGTGCACAATTTTTTTGATATGTTTTTGTATCCGATTCGCCAGAATTTTATTGAGGATTTTTGCATCTATGTTCATTAGATATTGGTCTGTAGTTTTCTTTCTTGCGCCTGCAAGGTAGGCGGAACTGTGACCACCGACAGAACAGGCCCAGTGGCCCGCGGAGGGGCAGAGCTGCCAACCACGCCTGCAAGGTAGGCGGTCCTGTGACCCACCAGCTTAACAGGCGAATAGGCGCAGCGGCCTGCTGAGGGGCAGAGCCGCCCCCTCCCCCCGTGCCTGCAAGGTTTAACGTTTAGTCTTTTGTATGTTCAGAGGGTGTCTTAGTTAGCTTGGGCTGCTATAACAAATACCACGAACTGGATTGCCTAAACACTTATTTCTTGCATTTCTGGAGGCTGGGAAGTCCAAGATAAAGGTGCTAGTATGACTGAATTCTGGTGAGGTCCTGCTTGCTGGCTGTAGGTGACTGCTTCCCTACTATGTCTTTACATGATGCAAAGAGAAGAACAAGCTCATGTCTCTATTGTCAGGCCCCCATCTTATTATGAGGCTTCATCATCACGACCTAATCACTTCCCAAAGGGTCTACTTCCAAATATCATCACTTTGTGAGTTACTATGAAATATGAATTTTGAGAGGCATGAACATTTATTCCACCAAAAAAGAAAAGAAGGCACAGATATCACTGTGACACTGATAACCACCAAAACATTCCCCTAAATGTCTAGAAACTACTACTGAATTAATTCCTTAATTCAAGACTTACCAAGTCACCAACTCTGTGATAGGTGCTGAGGAATAAAATGATGAGTAAAATTGAACTCCTCCTTGGTTCCCAGGGAATATAGCATAGTGATGAAGGAAACATTCATAAAATAATATAATTTTGAGTTGAAACCATCAAACTTGAATTTGAAATTGTCATCATGACAGTTGCTGCAATAAAGAGATTCAAGGCACCGGAGTGCTTGTAATAAAAGGATTTGAGCTAGTCAGGGAGGTTAAAAAAAAAAATTCCCCAAGCAAAGTGATGCTTGAACTAAGGGCTAAAGGATGAGTAATTGTAGAGGAATGTGGGGGAGTAGCCAGACTTTTCAGGAAGAAGGAACCTTAAATGCAAAGGTCCTGTGAGCAGGAGGGATTATCAGTTGTTCTGGGCATATAAAAACGTTAGGAAAAGCATCATTAGATTGAGGTTGCAGGATATGTCATCCAGTTATCTCTCCAAGAACTTTCAGGCCATGAAAAGGAATTTTGTTTTCATTTCAATATAAGATGGAGTCAGTTGTAAGTTTTGAGCAGAAGCATAGCACACAGTGGCTCTCTGCAGTGATGGCTGATGTGTGTCTGACAATATGCCCAGCAGCAGGACATCAAGGCTGGCCTTGAAGGACTTGGTGGCTCATCACCAGGTCCCCCACACTCAGTTACAATGTGGCAGAGCTTGGACTAAAAACCCACCGGCTGAATCCAACTTTAGTGCTTGTTTGTCAGCACTGGGAACCCAGGGTCAAGTTCAGAGTCAGAAAATATGGAAGAGCATAGGGGAGGAGAGATAAAGGAGATAAATACAGGCATCTCTTTTCCCCCCTAAAATTATCTTGGGTAAATGAGCCATTTTCTTTTCCTCCCTGTTTTTTGTGTCTACTCTTCGATTTAAAATAGAGTAAACTTTCATACAAGAACATATAGCTTTTTTTCCTCCAATCTGACTATTCATAACCTATTTAAAATTGATTTATAGTCTTATGGTCTTCAAATTAATTCCAGGCATAAGCTAGGAGAAGGTCATCTTTCTCCTGATTTCTGCAGTTTGCTAGAGTTTTATCCCTGCCTGATTTAAAGGGCCAGCTTCAATGTCACTGCTTTGCAGCCCTGGCTTTTATACATTACCACAGACCAGTTGCCCTGACCTAGATTCTTTCTTCTGCTTGGAATCCTCTCCTTTGGAACCCACTAAAGTCGTGAAGGCAAAGGTGTTCAGCCACTTGCTCAATATTACCTTACTAATGGGTCAGAGAGTTGCAATTGGGAGCCAGATTTACTGAGATGTCATCCAGGGATGTTTCTCTTATAAACCTCAAGATTATTCTTCCTTTGAGGCAGGAAACTCTGCCTTTGAAGGCTTGCCCAGTCCCTGTGCTGAGTATCACAGCCTTAAAATGGTTTGATTTCCTGTGAAGAGATTCCATGTCTAGTTTGTTCTGGTTATTTGAACCTTCGAGCCGCCTCTGAGTCTGCTCCTTCTTAATCTGGTTCTTAAATAGTGAGGAACTTTAGAGACCATCATCTTTATTCTTAGCTAAATCCCTTGGTTTGGAAAATCCTTATGCTGAATTTTAGTTCACTTTGAGGTTTGCTAATTCCCCAGAGGCTGTTCCGTAATGATATTGTGCCTTGCATTTGTCTTCTTTTTCTTATGTATTCCTTACTCTTTTTTAAAAATTTATTTTATATGATAGCAGAATGTATTACAATTCATATTATACATATAGAGCACAATTTTTCATATCCCTGGTTATACACAAAGTAGAGTCACACCATTTGTGTCTTCATACATATACTTAGGGTAATTATGTCTATCTCATTCCACTGACTCTTTTTAAGTAATTAGGCATCTTGGATTAGTGACTTTTTTCCTTGAGGTAAATGAGGTCCTACTTTGGACCTGGAGATATGTTTGAAGATTATTGACAAAAAAGATTCTGAAAATGCTTTGTTTACTTCTATCTTTACTGTTCAGAGAATATTGATGTAAGTAAATCGTTTTTTAATATTTTAGGTTCTGAGAGTGAGATCAAGATAATCTATTTCAGTTCCTGAAACTCCCCTTAAGTACAGGCTGAAGAGATTAATCATTAACCCATTAAGTCCCGAATTATTAATTTTGTGACTATTTGAACAACATTGACATAGGTGCATTAAAATAGGTTGGAAATCATAATCTAGAGCTTAAGTGTTAATTGATATTAATATGATTTTTATCCACTAGTAACTATATAATTATATTATGCTATATACTATATAATTACATAACATACTATATTTAAGTTTTTATTTGTGTCCTACATCTAGACAATGGGGCAAAATATTATGTACAAGTTCTAGATCAAGATCACCATTTGTGAATCTTGATTCCATCATCTGCTTGCTGAGATCTTAGGCAAGTTACTTAGCTTTTCTAAGCTTCAGTTTCTTCTGTAAAATAGACCCTTCCAAGGGTCTTATGGGATAATGCCTGCAAAGCATTTGACATGATTCCTATAAATCAAATGTACCGTTTCTTGAGCATGCACCACAGCAGGCATTATGCACATTATCTCTCATAATTATCATGTAGCTTTGCCAAAACATCCATAATATACTAATTTATTAATTTACATAAAATACTAATTTCAGTATCTGAATTACCTGCCCATGGTCACAGGCTAGTGAACAGGAGAACTGAGGTTTGCATTCTTGTCATTCTGATTCCTGAGAGTTTCCCTGTGCCATGGTGTCTCCAGAAAGTGGTAACTGGTTGATGCTATGAACTGGGCTTCCTCAGGGCTACCAGGGTGTCTGAGGCTTGGCTTGGCTTTTTCCTGCAGCAGCTGTGCCGTTCCATAAGATCTCTCATATCAGCTCCTGTAGCATCACCCTCTTTTAAACTTCTCTGTATTCCTTGCACCCCACTCTATGTGCTTCTGTATCAAAAACAATTATTTTATTGGTAATCCATCAGATAAATTTCATTTCAC
Organism: Marmota monax; assembly: GCF_021218885.2. Lineage (NCBI taxonomy): Eukaryota > Metazoa > Chordata > Mammalia > Rodentia > Sciuridae > Marmota > Marmota monax. Next base: position 19,853,069 of record NW_026693082.1, on the reverse strand, counting down.
ATATAGGATGTACACTAGACATTTTCACATTTTTTTTTTAATTCTAGAACCATGTTATACTAGTCCCGTTTTATTGGTGAGAAACTTACCATACCAAAGAGCTTGGAAGGTAGATAAGCCAATATTCAAACCTAGGGGTTAATTTAGTAGTTGTCCCAGAAATGTAAATTCAGAAATTGTGAATCTGGGATTGGTGATCTGACATCCTTGAAGGCAATGAGGATTTTAGCATTAAGAATGGGATTCCTGTTGAAATGGTTACTTTGAATTTCCCCAGGTCATCTGATATAAATTGCCTGTAGAAATAGGGAGTGTGGGACTGGAGGCAGCTCCCTCAGTGTGGTTTGATACACAAGGAATACTGACCAATGGCCGGCTGCTTCCAGCTGAGCTTCAGAGATCAAGAGAAGGGAACTGTGAGAGTTTTACAATTCTGTCATTCTTTCTCCTACTTTTGTATTGGATCTGTATAGTCACGGGCCACATATGACTCTTCTGTGAACAATGAACTGCACAGATATTCCAGGTTATTCCACCAAGTGGTGTCATACCCATGTGTGCAACTGCACTCTCTAATGTTTGTACAATGACAAAACCAACTAATGACACATTTCTCAGAATGTACCCCTATAGTTCAGAAACATGTGACTGTATCTAAATCATAGCTTATAGGATATCAAGGCAAGGTTAGGTCTGAACCAGAGGAGAAATGCATGTCACTCAGAAATGGGTACAAGGATTAATAAGCCCATGGATCTCCCCTTGTGGGAGGATATATTGATGTTTTCAGTCAAAATGTAGAATTGCATTAAGTTAGGAACATGTTTTGCTTTGTTGTTTGGATATTGAATTTTGAGAGGGAAGGTGTAAAGGGATGTTGGATATTTACATGAACAGACTGTGATTGGCACTGTAGGTTTGGCCTACTCAATACCCATCCCAATTCCCTTGTATTTGCATTTCTCTACCACAAATCTCAGATTTCTGATTTTCTTGCAGTTTATGATGCAGGCACGTGGCTTAGGTGGTACCAAACTAATGAAATGTATAAGTCTTAAAGGCAGACATGAGTTATTTTTGAACCATAAGCAAGTATAGTCACACTATCTGAACATGTAGGGTGCTTTGTCATGTAGGGTTCTGAGTCCATTGCCCAATGTTGACACAAAGTATTGGGGCAGCATCTGCTTCCAGCTGAGATGGAAGAGTGGTGATAGGCTAGAATGAACAGCAAGCAAGTCTGGGTCTCCAGCACCCACAGGGACTATCAGTGACAAATTCTGTCTTTTGTAAATTTGCTGTTGCTTAAACTAACCAGGATGTGTATTGTTAGTTTTGACGAAACACTAGTCAATGCATTCGTTTGGGTTCCAATATCCTAGTTTTTATGCTTTATTAACAGTTTCTTTTCAAGAAGATATATGGCCAAACACATTTGTTTCATCACACAGGTCTTGTTTGGAAGATTAAGTAAAATAGATTTCTAAAGTACATGGGAACATTTTGTGACAACTATTTTGTTGAATTTTTTTTTTTACCCTGGAGGCATTAAATTGATATGTGGAGTCAAAACAATTCCAAAGGATTGTAGCTGCTGATTATTTGTGTGATTTAGTGTAAAACTAATACACAATGTCTCCATAACTCCTTAATGAAAAATTTGAGTTGTTTCATCTTTCATTAGCTAAACTCTGCCATGTTATTTATTATAGTTTGAGGACATTGAATTTATGGATTATTCGGGGCTTTTAGAATTGTTGACTACTCAAGATTGTTCCTATTGTTTTAATTTTCTTAATTTTGTAATATTCATAACCTGTCAATATCATTTTTTAAATAAGCTAGAGTTGTGGATATGTGGGGAGCCAATGAACCCTTTTGGCTGATGAAACCAGTTATGCTTAAAAATCATGGCATGAATTAGTATCGTAATTCATCCTCCACTCTTGGGCTTACAGAGAGCTCAACAAGGAAGAAGAAGGAAGTAGAGTCTGTGTGAATCACGAGCTACCTCCTAAGGGAGTAGTCAGAAGGGTTTGATCAACTCATCTTGCTCTTGACTTCCGAGAATGCCTAATCTGGTAGATGGAGCCTCGTAGCCTGATCAGATGGTAGTGTTAGAGGGCAAGGGCTTACCTTGGAGCTGAGGCAGCCAAAACAATTCTTTCACTCTCACTGGTACTTGAAATCACACCAGAGAGATTTCAAACATGTTGCTCAGAGTAGCTGGCATGAGTTTATTCGGAGGGATACGAAAAAGGAAAAGGGGAGACTCTCAAGGGAGAGAGTAGCTCCTCTGAGAGTAGAGAAGGATGGTGTGCCCCTATCTATGCTCCAGTTTTTTTTAGAGGTCTCAGGGAATTTTCCAGAGAATCCTGCCAAGGTTTACATCTTGACTTTTGACTGACAGCAGGATGACATCAGACTTTCAAGTCCCCACTGTACATGGTAAAAGTTCAGGGCAACTCTAGGTCACTTTGTTTCATCAGTTTTAATTGGATTCTGTTCTTACAGATTTTATGGTCAGGGAGAATTATGCTTATCTCCCTGAGTTCTAGAACTTGGTCTGTGAAAGGGTCACAAAAATCCCTCCCCACTTCAGAGTAACTTGTGGTATTCCTAGTGATATTTCTCCTGCAGATAACAAATTGCTCAGGAATGTAACACATCCTATTGACTTAAGCCAGGCAGGGTTGTAAGTTAATTCCCCCCCCCCCTTTTTTTTTTAAAGAAAGCATGTGGGGACAGCACAATGGGCCCAGATTGTAGATAGGTCTAGTTATATGCCTATCTTCTGTCTATCAATAGGTCATCTTGAAATTCAGGTGGATGGTTATGGTCTAATTCATAGGAAGATTACAGTCAATCTCCAGGTTTGCTAAGTTTGGGATCCAGGTTTTAGAGGAAGAGAATTATCAAAAGTAAATTTGGGACATAGGGCCATAACTAGGTCATCTGAGGTTAAGGCAGGAAAATAATATCAGATAAAATATTCTGATGTGGAAGCTGAGGCAGATGCTCTCAGCCAGCATTGAGCCAATTTGGTATGTGCTCAAATGTCCCTGTGCATGTCTGTAAGAGGTCAATAATGGGGCTGAAAGAGATGAGTAGTGAGGTGACCTGAGATCTGTGCTTACCTTAGGCACACGGGAACCTACACCTGTGTCAGTGAGACTGTCCCTAAACTCCTCCTAGTTAGGGTGAGGCTGTGGATTTGCTTCCTACCACAAGGAATATTAATTCAGGAAACCATTACGGGAGTTGTGTGGCAGCTTAGTGAGGAAGCCTCTGTAGGTGGGGACTGACAGATGGGTAACAGAGGGAGCGGAAGGCACTGTGTATTTGGAAGTGGAAACTATAAAATTAATTTGCATGTCCTCTATGAATGAGACATTAACCATCACTTTTGAGCCAATTATGTTGGCCATCACATTTTAACATTGGCAGTTTCAGCCAATTTAATTAGCAAGTTTTTGTGAGCAATTTAACATTTCACTGGATTAAAGGGCTTTCTGAGGGGAAAAGAGGTGTCCTCTTTAAATAATATTCACAGCTCTGCAAAAGCAAATCAGTTAATAAACAGACATGCAACAACAGAAATTGTTGTTCCATATTTTTCAAGTGACAATTTAATTAGGCCTTTAAAATGGAAAAATAGAAACACTGTTTGCTATCAAAGATGGTGATGAATACGTTGCGTTTAAATTCTGGCATTTTCTTTTATCCTTCCTTCTTACCTGTTGTTTAGTTCTGATTTGTTATTAAATTCAATCTCTTTTTCCCCCCTTCTCCTTAGTTTTACCTGCCCTGTCCCCATCTTCCATCTTCATTTGTCATTCAAAGTTCTCATTACCTCTCTCCCCTCATCTGTGAAATTCCATTTCTCCCTCTCACCAACCCATCCTACATAATGCTGTCAACCTAAGCTACAAAAATAACTGTTCTTAGTACTCGTATGTATAAAAGCAACAACAACAATTTAAAAAAAGTTTATACCTTCCTTTTGACAAATTCTACATTTCTTAGACACATATCCAAAGCTCTCCATGATGCTGTCCTTTGTCTTTTTCAGTGTACATTGTTTTATATTTGGACCCTTGATTCAGGGTCTACTCAATTTTTCCTGAAACTGAATGTGTGTATAACTTTTCATTTTCTTTATAATATTCTCTATATTAGTCAACCTACCTGGAATATGGACTACCTCCCTTTAGTTCATTTATATACAATTAAATAAGAGTCCTACTTTAATCTCAGGACTGAGATTTTTAAAATTCAGGCAGAAGTCAGCCATCTGTTGTGGATCAAATTATGTCCCCCTTCAAATTTATGTGTTGAAGTCTTTAACATCCAATACTTGAGAATGTGACTGCGTTTGTAGACTGTTTTTTTTTTTAAAGCAGGAAGAGCAAAAAGCATATAAATTTAGTAATATGCAAATTGTAGGAGTCATAAAATATGAAACTCAAAGGGTCACATTGTAGAAACTTAAATATCCTATTCATAGGGGAAAGAAATAGGAGATATGGTGTGTGTGTGTGTGTGTGTGTGTGTGTGTGTAAAATGTTATTTGTAGATGGACACAATACCTTTATTTATTTTTATGTGGTGCTGGGGCCAGTGCCTCACGCATGCTAGGCAAGCGCTGTACCACTGAGCCACAACCTTAGATCTGAAATAGGGTTTTTAAAGAGAGAAATATTTAAAGTGAGTCATTAGGACAGGTCTTCATCCACATGACTGGTGTCCTCATAAGAAGAGATTGGGGCACAGGCAGGTACTGCGGGACTATGACATAGGACACATGGAGAAGATGCCCATATACAAGTCTAGGGTAGAGGCTTCAGAAAGAAACCAACCCTGCCAACACCTTAGTCTCAGACTCTATCCTCTAAAATTGTGACAAGTAAATTTCTGTTGTTGAAGCTACCTAATCTGTAGTGGAAGCCATACCAAATAACCCCTTTCAAATGGTGTAGGTCTACTCAGACCTCCATGGCTTGGCACCATTACAACCCAGCTTGGGGACCATCATGGGATCAGGCTAGTTGTATTGAGCTACCTGTCCACAAAAGATGGAAAAATGAATATCCAACTTTGTGCATTTTATCAAACTGGGGAGAAGCAGCCAGATTGCTGAAATAGTTAACAGTTTATAGAAACAAAAGCCAAGTTTGGTATGTATGCAGATTTAGTTGGCCAGCCTGCATTAGATCTGACTGGGCTCTCATTTTCTTTGGTGCTTATTAGGGTAGGAAGTCACAATCCTTTAGCTTCCATCTCTCAGCAGAAGAAATGTGTTCCTACCTCAGAGGGAGACAAATTCCGTCTGTTCCAGCACCTCTGATTCCACTTCTGCAGTCCACACAGGCAGACAGAGGCCTTCACTCCTGCTTTCCTCCCCAGGGTATATCATGGAAACAAAGCAATTCTCCTGAATAAACTGTCCTCTTTTTATGCTGTCTCTCCTGAGTCCTTTTCTGTATGCACTCAGTGACTAACCTTTACATTCCCAAAAGCAAAAGTCAAAGTCTTGATTTGCCATCCCTGAATTTCCAAGGGCCAAATGAAAATCTCTCTCTTTCCTGTATATTGTAATTATTTTTTAGGGATGAGTTGCCTGTTTTTCATACTTTTATAATTCCACTGTGTTTCTAATATCCTACTCCAGAAACTAGGTGAAGCCCAGAACTATTAGTAGTCTTAGTTCTTACCTGATTTTGTCATTGTGGCCAATTTGGTATTTGAGTGCATCCTCTAAATTGATCGAAACTATTATTGCACTAGTGATAAACTGGTAATTTGCTAGTTTGTATTTGGGCACCTGGAGCGTATGTTGGGCCAGTGTAGCGTTGTTCTCCATCTGCATCTCTTTCTCTGTCCTATTTTAGCCTTCTGATGACTCCTGAGAGATCTCCTCTATTGGATATAGCAATGAATCTGATTCCTAAGTTGCATATTCTACCCAAAATACAAGAAAGTAAAAATACAAAACTTTGAAGTGCCAGTTACTCTTAATGTCCACGAAAAGAAATGTTGGGTAACATATAAAGAGGGATTATTAATTTCAAATAGTATGGGAATCCATAAAGATCAGGGGAGCTGTTTTAGGGACATAGAGAAAACAGTTTCTTATATGTACTAGTTTTATGTATGTAGCTATTGTGTCTTCTAAATCAAATTGATAGTAACTTGTCTTGTGATCCTAAAATACATACATCTTAAATTACAAATGATATTTGAATATAATAGGGTTTCTTCAATTTGGAAACTAACACTAGCATTAAAATACTCAAGGTTTGTACATTGTAGGAGTAAATACACTAGATACTGGTTGTATCTGTAAACATGTTTTCTAAATTTTGCATTTTTAGACATTAAAAAATTAGGGGGCTGGGGATGTGGCTCAAGCGGTAGCACGCTCGCCTGGCATGCGTGCGGCCCGGGTTCGATCCTCAGCACCACATACAAAGATGTTGTGTCCGCCGAAAACTAAAAAATAAATATTAAAAAAAAAAATTCTCAAAAAAAAATTATATTAGTCATTACTTAGTATTAATGCTTCATTTTACTATCTTTTTTAAATAAAAAGGACACTGGCTGAAATAATTTGCTTTGATTGAAGATAGGTCAAGTGTTCTTTCCATGTTTGACCTAGAATGAGAACAGACCCATCTGATCTGAAAAATTAGGAGAAATTCATGCATATTTTACCTCATAGAAAAATTAAACTAAATCCAATAATTAAACCACTAGAAGACAAACACAGGATTGATCTTAGTTTCAATCCTGTCTATAGTAAGCCTAATTACCCAGCAAAATAATTTCAAGAGATACCACATGGGGTAGGGAACTGCTAGTAAAGTATTCATGAATAATTGATTTTGAGGGGAGGAGGGTTAGGGCTGGAATAGAAAACAAAGATAAAAACAACCACCCCCCCAACAAACAAACAAACAAAAACCAAGGATGCCATGCTGCATAACATAGCTGTGAGTGCTATTTGAAAGGTTCTTTATAAATTCTGTAATTCATATAGGACAGTCTGCTATTGCATAATTTAAAAGGGGAGAAAAAACGAAACCTAGAATCAGTTAACTTACATCATTACTACCCACTTTTTACCATTTTTCTTACTTTGGGCATAAATGGTTCAATAGCCATTTTCCTTAAGAGATTAAGATATAGCCTAAAGAATATTACTCCTAAGTTTCCAGTTCTAACTTGATTTTACCAGGCAGAAATAATCTCTATTAGACTCATAAGAAGTTCTGAAAAATTGTCTCTGTTCTCAGGGCTCCCTTATATCTAAGGCAAATTTAGCTAATTTCACTAGGGTCTTGCTTAAAAGTAATTCTCTTCTTATTTTCACCCATTCCATCTAATTTCTTATGAATTCATATGCATAATTAGAATTCTGCAATTAAATGACATAAAGTATTCATTTATTAATGATTCAGAATTGGTTAAAAACTCTTTTGGGAACACATTGGAATTTTCAGTAGGGCTTGCTGGCTGACTGATGGTCTACCATGTAATGATATAACAGGCCAAGGTCAAGTCCTTAGCATGTGATTGAGAAAGAGTTGACATATGAAAGTACTGCTAAGATACAGTGGAAAGGCCACCTGTGCTAGGATGCTTGTCTGAGTTACATATTTGTAGGTCTGTGGATGCTGATAGTGATGTGACCCTGAAGAAGGCTTTACCGCTGCACTCTGCCAAAGCTCAGGAGTCAGATTTGTGAGGGAAAAACGGGTCTTACTCAAAACCAGCTTTGAGGAAGATGGGAACTTTCTCCACTCCCTGTTCAGGGGCTCGGGGTGCAGAAAGCTTTCATGAGAGGGAAAAAGGGATAGTGAAACAGATGGCAGTTAATGCTAGGGATCTGCCCTTCTCCAACAACATCATGGCCTACACTGTCCTCGGGTCTCCTTGTCACATCAAAGAGAACCTTGACCTCCTGGCACCAGCATCTGTATTTTCCTTTTAGACAAACATACTATCTTTTTGAGCTGAGGTGAGGAGAGACATTTCGGAAGACTTTATAACTTACAATACTGAAAGTCAGGGAGGTAAAAGATTGGGGGAATAGATTAGGGAAAGATTGAGGAAGAAGTGGAAGTAAGAGAAAGGAAAACATCTTTCCAAGCAAATTGGAGGAAATAACTTCATCCAATGGCTTCCAGAATTGCTTTGTTGTCATGCCAATGGTGTTCCCCAGCACAGGACGTTTGTTGGTACAGATGATTTATTATCTATTGGTCATTTGGACATCTTCTGCATCATTATGATCATTTCTCATTCCAGGTTTGCATCTTGAATCCAACACTGGTCCTCTCACCTTCTAGTGACAGTGAGAGGGGCAGATGGCTGTGTTAATGAGGGCAAGTAACTAAGCTCTCTGCATCTTAGTTTTGTAGTCTGTAAAATGGGTCTTATGTCCACATCTGATTTGCCCCAATCAGAAGTGAGTCTCTCATTCTCTCATGTATGTGTGCTCAATCTTTTGGCCCTTCTCCCTCTAATAATTTTACACCACTCTCTCATTACTCTATGGGAAGTGTATTTTACATGTAGTATTTGAGACCAGGGAGAAAGATTATTTTCCAAACTTTTTGAAGCTGATGTTAATTCTAGGGTACAACCTTGGGGCAGGAACCCCCCTCTGCTATAGCCTAAAGGAAATACTACTGTATTGTCTGAATCTATGCTAATTTTCAAACTTTAAATTCTAGCCATCTGTTCTCAACAAGGATCCAAATACCTCCCTTGGGGCCAGATTTTCAGACTGAAGTCAGCTTTCTCTATTTGTGTATTTTTCACTCTGATACACTAAAGAGATCTAGGAAGTAATCCAAAGTGGTAAGAATCCCTGAAATCCTGGAGAGAAAAAGCGAATCAGGTTATTTCCTAACCAATAGGAGGCTCAAAGCTTCTTTCTACTTGCAAATTTTTCCTGCTTAGGACATAGAATTTCTTGACAACAGAAGTTCTTGGATTTGTCATCTCAGATCCTTCTTTCCTTTGTCATGAGAGGTTTTATGGGGACATTCTATGGGTACATCAAACATTTGCCTATTTACAACCTAAACTCTGTGCTGGTGCCGTCTGTTGGTTGATTGCTTATTATTCATAGCGTCATGGGAGAAGAAGTGTCTCTGAAGAAGAGTCTGGGGAGTTGCTGGAGAAAAGGGGAACTCAACTGAGGACCAATGGGGTTCTTGGCTTATGCATTGGAAAAGGATTTAAGCATGCAACAGTCACAGACATAGACAGCTTTATTTAAGATAGCAGATACACATTTAAGGAAGAATGTGGATCATCTCAAAGAGTAAGAGATACGTCCTGGGGGTTCCCAGTTCTTCTTTTAAAGGAAACTTGGTAAGGGGTGGGTATGGGAAAGAATGTAGGAAATGGCGTCAGTCTGGTGATCTCAAGATGGTTTCTGGTGGTCTCATCAGTTTCAGGATCCTCAGACTGGCATGGTCCTCATCTGATCAGGTCATAGTGCTTGAAAAATCTCCTAAATTATAGGTTCTTCAAGATATTGTATCTCTCTCAATGAATTTATTGGGAGGTTAACTAACAGTACAAAGTTAGATTTACAGATTTCCTAGGAATTTGTGATTGACAGACCTGGAAGAGACACTGACTTAGTCTAGGAAACCTATGAAGAACTTCTGGATTAAAATCTTATTTCCTCATCCTTTCTTTATGTCTCCTTTCTATGTGTTTTTAAATTCTTATAACCTAGCTTCATAGGGTGACCTACTCTTTTTTCCCTCATCTTAATCATTTACATTTCCAAAATTATCTACCAAAAACTAAAGAAAAATTACACTATAACTTTGTTTGCCTTCCTTATTCTCTTAGTTCTTTAAACAGCTCCTGTTTCTTTTCCTTTGGTCAATAGGAATGCTTTTAATCCCCTCCCCCACCCTTTATACTGTTGGTGAAATTGCCAGTCACTTATTTTATTCATAATATTTCTAAAAAGTTTAGTGTCCCCCAAGTGTTAGTTCTTTTCATATTGGCAAATTGAAATATTCCTTTCTCTTCTTCCTCTTGTTAAAAAGTCCATGAAGATCACTATTGCTATGTACAATGGGATTGATTATCGGCCTTCTTGATTGTTATCTTTGACCTAATTTGATATTTGAAATATTTGATTTGGTATTTTGGGCATTGTTTACATGTAATTTCTAGTGGGAAATATGAAGTAACATGATTGTTAATTTGGAAATAGCCATTTGGATTTTTTTTTTTAATTAAACTCTGGTGTCAGTTTGATTTTCAGGGATGTCTTCAATTTAAAGATCACTTCCATTTTGAGAGATGTCCTTTTAAAATTGAGCAAATTTATTATTGGTGCTGGGGATTGAATCCAAGTTTTCACACATGCTAGGCAAGTGTTCTAGCACAGATCTACAGACCCAGTCTTCTTATTTTAAGATAGGGTCTTGCTGAGTTTTCTAGGCTGATCTCAAACTTGTGATCCTCCTGCCTCAGCCTCTGGAGTAGCTGGGAATATATATATATATATATATATATATATATATATATATATATATATATACACACACATATATATATATACACACACATATATATATACACACACACACATATATATATACACACACACACACATATATATATACACACATATACATACATATATATGCATATACATAAATACATATACATATACACACATATATATATGTATATATGTATATATACATATGTGTATATATATGTGTATACCTATATACATATATATACATATATACACATATATGTATACACATATATATACACATATATGTATGTATATACATATATGGATGATGTGCCATCATTCCTGGCTATTTAATTTAACTGGTTCATAAAAAACTTAAAAATTATGCTTATTAATGGAGTACCATATGTTTGACACATGTGTGTAATTTTTAAATCAAGTTAACAACAACTATATCTTTTATGGAAAAAAACTTTAAAAATCCGTTCTTATAACCTTTTGAAATACATATTAACTATTCTCTATAGTCACTCTGTGTACAAATAGTACACTAGAACTTGTTGCTAATTAATTGTAACTTATTACCCATTGACAAACCTTTCCCCATCCTGCCTATGCTCCTCAGCTTCTGGTAAAACATTCTACTCTCAACTCCTGTGAGATCAACTTTTTAAAATTCCATACAGATGACACCGTCTTCCCATTCAGATAATACCATGTGATATTTAACATAATGATCTCCAGTCTCATCCATGTTGTCCCAAATTATTTTGTGGCTCAATAGTATTGTGTATGTGTATTGCATTTTCTTTGTCCATTCATCAGTTGATGGGCTCTTTCATTGTTTCCACTTTCTGACTACTGTGAGTAGTTTTGCAATGAACAGGGGAGTGCAGATGTCTCTTTCGCATTCTTATTTCCTTTGGATCTATTCCCAGTGGTGGGATTCCTGGATCATATGGTAGTTTTATTTTTAACTTGTTGTTGAGTAAACTCCCTACTGTCTACCATAATGGCTAACTTACATTCATACCAACAGTGTACAAGGGTTCCCTTTACTCCACATCCTCACCAATACTTATTATCTTTTATCTTTTTGCTAATAGCCATTTTTTTCTGGGGTTAGGTGATAACCCTTTTTGGTTTTGACTTATGTTTTCCTGATGATCAGTGATATGTAGCATACTTTCATACATCTCTTGGACATCCTTATATCATTCTTTTTGAGAAGCATCCATTAAGGGCTATTGCCCATTTTTAAAGTTGTTGTTGTTGTTGTTATTATTATTAATTGGCTCTTGGAGTTTTTATAGTTCCTTATATTCTGGATATCAATCTTTTGTTTGAGGTCTAGTTTACAAATTTTTTTTTATTTGGTAGATTGTTTCTTTGTTCATTTCCTTTACTGTGTAGAAATTTTTTATTTAATGTAATTCCATTTGTCTATTCTTGATTTTGCTTTTTCTGTTTTGGGAGTTTTATTAGAAAATATCTTTGATCTTTGTCCATTCTAATATTCCAAAGTGTTCCCTCTATTATTTTTGTAGTAGTTTCACAGCCTATGGTTAAGTCTTTAATCCATTCTAAGTTGATTTTTGTAATATGTAAGAGATGTGCAGTTTCATTCTCATTCTTATAAATATGTGATTTCCACAGAACCATCTATTGACAAGATTATCCATTTTCCACTGAATGTTCTTAGCATTGTCAAAAATCAATTGCCTGTAGATGTCAAACTTTGTCAAGAAACAACTGCCTGTAGATGCACCGTCTACATGTGTGCTTTGATGCCAATAGCATGCTGTTTTCATTACTACAGCTTTGTAATATGCTCTGAAGTCAGGGAGATGCCTCAGGCTTTGTTCTTTTTGTTCAAGATAGTTTTGATTATTCAGGAGATTTTGTGTTTCCATATAAACTTTAAGATTTCTTTTCTTCTTCTTCGTTTTTTTTTTTTTTTAGTTCTTTGAAGAATGTCATTGGTATTTTTATAAGGAATACATTAAATATGCAGATTGCTTTGGATAGTGCTACAGTTTGGATCTGGAAGGTGCCTTCAAGGCTTGAGCCCTGGCTTGGCACCATTGAGACATGATGGAACCTGGAAGAGGTGGACCTAGCGGGAGGACTTGGGCCACTCAGGGTGTGTCCTTAAGGTAACAGTGGGATTTCAGCCTCTCCTGTCTCTATCAGGATTCCTGGCCATGAGGTGAGTAGCTTTGATTCATACTGTCCTCTCAGACATGATGTACTGCCTTACCATAGTCTCATAGTAACAGGGCCAATTGATCATGAACTGACACCAGGGGCCAAGATAATCCTTTTCTCTTTATAAGTTGTTTTATCTTGGACATTTGTTATAGTTATAGAAAGCTCTCTAACAGGCAGTATGGACGTTGTAACAGTATGCTTTCTTCTAATCCATAATGCAGCATGTCTTCCCATTTGTGTCCTCTTCAATTTCTTTAATCAATATTTTATAACTCTCATGATAGAGATTGTGTTAGGTGTTTATCACTGTAACCAAAAATCTCTGACAAGAACAACTTAGAGGAAGACAGTTTATTTTGGCTCATGCTTTCAGAGGTTTGGTCCATGGTCAGCAGATTCCATTGCTTTGGTCCCAAGGTGAGGAGGCACATCATGGAAGAAGGCTGTGGTTGAGGGGCACTGGTCTACTCAATGGATCTAGGAAGTGGGAGGTTGAGCAGAAGAGGCTGCAAGGGAAGATGAACCCTTCCAGGGCATTTCCCCAGTGATCTACCTCTTCTAGCCATTCCCCACCTGTTGTATACTCTAACCACCCAGTTAGTCCATTCAAACTAGGATGGACTAATTGAGTTATAACTCTCAAAAATCTAGTTATTTCACCTCTGAATATTTCTGCATTAATAGGAGATCTTTTGGGGGACATCTCATATCCAAATCATAAGAGATCTTTCACTTTTTTAATTGTATTTATCCCTAGAATTGAAAATGAAAACATTTGCTGATGCAGAAACTATTTTCTTGATTTTTATGTCAGTTAATATGCTATTGGCATATAGCAATGTTACTGATTTTTGTTTATTTTTACCTGGCAATTTTCCTGAATTCATTTATTGGTTCTGATTTTATGGTGTGTGGAATATTTGGGATTTTCTATATTTGAGATCATGTCATCTGCAGAGAGACAATTTGAAATGATTAGATTTTGAGAGTTATAACTTCTTTTCCAATTTATTTACTCTTGCCTGATTGCTGTGGCTAGAACTGTCAGTACTTTGTTGAATAAAAATAGTTAAAAGCGGAAATATTTGTATTCTTCTGTATCTTAGAGATCTGACCTTTAACAGATGCTTCCAAAGTGGTAAGGTTTGTGGTTCCTAGACTTGGCACTTATCACTTGGAGACTACAGCCTACACCCTGGGCTACGTGATCTAGAGGGAAAACACAAGGAAGATTTTATTCAAGAATATTGCAATAGGAGAGATATTAAACTGTACAATCAATCCTTGCATAAGGTGGGGGAGTTTTTAAACACTGGTATGAATTACTCAAAACAAACAACTCAAGGATGTTGAAGGAAGTTTATTGGGTGTAATTAGGCCATCAATGCCTGCTAATTGATGCTTATGGAAGTTAGGCTACCCTCTCACAGAAATGGAGAGCGAAGGGCACTATTTTTCTTGATGGTCACATTTCAAAGAGATGAGTTCTGGTCCTTTTCAGAGCTGTTGAATCCTAAACTTGGAAAGAGGCTGGGAACAGATTTACATCTTGAATCATCAGAGAAAGAACTCACAATTTCAAGTTTTCTAAAGTAACCATTTTAAGAAAAAGAAAGTCATGGGTCTGGAGTTAGGAAGAAACCTGTCTAAAGTTTAGTCAATGTGAGGGGAACATGAAGCTGCATGTTCTTTTCTTCTTCTGACTTTCCTTCCAAAAAGGGAAAAGAGTTTTGGGGGCAGAAAAAAATGTGAGCACTCGGCAAGGAATTCTTGGTATACTACCTGAGAATTGTTGATGGTTGAACTCTATATTTAAGAGATTTCACTAAATTTAGGTGATTGCACTAGGTCAATGTATAAGATCATCATATGGGTCATTCAAAGTAGAGCTAATTGGTTTATCTTTATAGATTTTTTTAAAGTTTCATATAGTAAGGTAAGTAAATCTAAAAGGTATAGCCTCAGTGAATGTTTATACATGTATGCACTCACGAACAACTAACCAAATTATAATATAGAACTTTTTTGGTATACTCTATACCCTTTGCTCCCCTTATCAGTCAATAACCAATAAAGGTAAAATTATTCTGACCTATATCACAATAGGTGGTCTGTGCCTGTTTTTTTTTTTTAACTTTCTATGTATGGAAACATATTATACATGCTCTTTTGTGTTTTCATCAATGTTGTATATTTTGTTCATATATTTTCCTTGCTGTGTAGTGTTCCATTGTATCAATATATCATAGTTCTTTCATTTGTTCTGTTGATAGCCCCCAACTGGATATAATGCTAATGTCTATCAGGAATTAAGCTACTCTGAAAGTTGAAACTCATAATTTAATGGACATATACATTCATTGTTGTAGGGGGTACTGTGAGGAATAGAATATTTGGGTCATAAATTAGACATATTTTTAGTTTTAGTATGTACTCTCAAACCAAGTACTTGTATCAATTTACACTTCCACTGGCAATATATGAATTTTAATTATTTCACATCTTTGTAAGCACACGGGCTTATCTGGCAGTTTAATTTTAGCCAATTTGGTGAGTGTTTAATAATATGTTATTATTTTATTCCCATTTCTCTGATGAATAATGGTATGAAGTACAATTTTCATGTTTGGTAATGTGAATATTTTTAAGTACCTTTTCAAGTGTCTTAATTTTTTTCTGTCAAATTGTCTTTTCCATAATACTTTGTAGATTTCTGTATTTTCTAGACATCTGCACTCTGTTTAGATCATTATGTGTATTGTAAGCACCTTACTTAAGCTGTGCCTTGCCTTTTTACTCTCTTATGGTATTTTTTTGATGAGAGAAATTTTAATTCTCCTGAACTCCAGTTAATGTTTTCTCTTATGGGTTCTTCTTTTTGTGTACTATATTTTAAAAATCTTTGCCCATATAAAAATCATGAAGATAGTTTCCTATTTTTTCTTTATTTTTAAATACGTTTCCACATTTCAACTTGTGATCCATATTAAATTAAATAATGAAGGGGCTGGCGTTGTGGCTCAGTGGCAGGGCGCTTGCCTCGCATATGTGAGGCACTGCGTTCTATCCTCAGCACCACATAAAAATAAATAAACAAAATAAAGATATTCTGCCCATGTGTAAATAAAAAAATATTTTTAAAAAGTTAAATAGTGAAGTACCTTATGGCTTCAGTAGAACAGAAGTAGTGGCAGTAGAATTCCTTGTCTTCTTAGAAATCCGGAAAAAAAATAAAAAAATATTTAAGAGAAGGTAATGTAGCTGGTATTTGGTCTACCAACTAGGGCCATAATCCTAAATGAAATTTGGTCAAGTTCAGTTCTGTACTCCAGAATGCTTATCCAGAAAGAGAGAACCTGAAGACCAGTGCTTTCAAAGAACATACCCGAAGCTCACAAACTACCAAATGTCCTATATGCCCTCTCTTAAAATTCCAGGTACCTGTACGTTTTAGTCATTCCAATCACTGCTGTGATAAGTTATAGGAAGAGGAACAATATGAAATAAATTCTCTCATAGTAATATTCGGGTCATCATTGGTGCCTGGCTGTAGTGTGCTGCAAATTGTTTCACACTCACAAGTGTGTCATGTAGCCTCCATAGCAGAAAACCACACAGCACCTGAACAGACAAGGGTCGTTAACAGAACTTTCTGAATATTGGATTAGGAGTTAGAGAATCAAGTTTGGCATGTTTTAGCCATCTACCATACATGGCCATGACTTTTACTGATGTAAATGTCAGATAAATTAGGAAACAGTTTAGATAGTTCCAACCTTACATCTTAGTGAGAATCATAGGGTGGAGTCCAGAGTTGACATGGGGCAGTGGGGGGTGAAGGGGTTCGCTCCTGTCTTGGATGACATTAGGTCAGGTGGGAGCTTAACGGAACTTTAGTTTTGGAAGCCACTTCACAATTTATAAATTCATTTATTCAGTAGACACACATTTTCTACAATTTATAATGTATTCTGAATCCTGCCAACTCAAGGAGCTTAAGGTTTATTTTGAGACTATGAAGCACATACATAAAATGTCCAACACTTTAAGAAAAAAAAAAGATAAATTTTTGCTAGTTACATTTTAATCCCTTAGACTGGGTTCCTTGAAGGTAGGAACATGAATTATCTTAGAACTAATGACTGAATCCTTCCTAAACTGGAAATAATCTGTTTCCTAATGCCTACCTCATTTTATTTAAACTCTCTTGAATACATTTAGGATCTGATATGTCAGAAAACAACCTAGGCACTGAGGATACAGTTGTAAACCGAAAGACTATGTTCCTTCCACATAGCTTTTCTTGAAGAAGAAGATACTGCATTGGTCTTGAAGAATGAAAAATTGTTTCTGAACACTCGGTAATTCAACAGAAGAATATTCTAGATAGGAAAAACAATGGGAACAAAGATGTGAAAGTAAGACATTTTAGGGCAGAATGGGTAGCAATTAATAGTTCAGACTGACTAGAAAACTGAATAAAGGGAAATATGAAATGTTGGGGCCAAGAAAAACAGATCTCTATTGTCTGTGTGCCAGACTGTATGAGAAATAAAACAGTGGCTAAAGGTGGAGTTAGACATATGCAGTTCAGTGAAAGACTCAAAGGGCCTGAGCCCAACCCAAGAATCGGCCAGAGTCGTTCACCCTTTCATGGATCAGGACAGACATACCCTTGGCAAGAATAAGCTTCTGTTCTATTTTCAATATAGAATGATTCATGAGTAGCTCTCTAATAAGAGGAAAAAGTTAGAATTTCCCCTCAAATATATTAATCAGATAAGTCACTTCCCTTTCCCATCACAAGAAAAGTGTACTGATAAAGTGACTCAAAATTGGAGTAATTGAAAGCTTTCTCAGAAGAAGAAAGCAGGAGGAGGAAGTAGTGCGTCTCATTAATATTCCTTAGTTCCTTCCTTTCTTCCTTTAATCCACTGAGCTTAATCATTATGCATATGGTCAAAAAGGGAAAGAGCCTCACTCAGAAGAAATGAGCAGCTTTTTAGGACAGCCTTGTTTGTAGCTTCTGGACACTCTTATCCTGGTATTGATCACTGTATCCTCCTGGACTCCTGGTGAGCAGACTGTACGTTTGCCCCGATGGTGGAAAATGAATTGGAATATTAAGTACTGAATGCTAATATACCCAAGTCTAACATACCCAAGACTGAAAATGCATCCCCTACTCTATTTCTCATCCAAATTCATCTAACCACCATATCCAACACAGCTTATTAAAGGTCCGCAATGGGACTGTTTGACAATGTTAAAATATTCCTATAATGCAGTTCAGAAAGACTCTCCAAGTATAAAACACCAGCATCATGGATTTTCCCTAAATCTGAATGGTAAAGGCCAACATCAAATTATCAGGTCCTTGTGAGCTAAAGATCTTATTTCTCCTTGTCTCAAGTCCTATTACCCGAGAAGATGCCATTTCTTGAGCATCTCTGTTCTGAATGAAGATTTCCTTGCTTAGAGGCAGTGTGGTTTCTTTAGGACCTCTGAAGTTGTACTGGTGTCAAACATCCCAGAAGACTCACCTTTTAAAAGAACAGATTTTATCAGATTTATCTGATTAGCTCTGCACTGGTTTTATGCACGAAATTAGAAGAAAGTCTCGAGTTCCTAAAGCAATCATCCCAGTTAGAATTATGATCTCAGTACCAGGTGCTAATGTTCAATCCTACCCAAGACTATAGGGCAACTCAGTAGTGCAAGAAAAATAAAAAGTGTGTGGTGGAAGAAAATTCCTCAAAAAAAGCTCCTATCAAATTCTCACAATCATTTTAGATTTTCTGTAGCATTCATTAATCAAGTGCTCTTTCATTTTCCTTGAGTATTTCCTACCCAGAGGTCTCTGTGTTGCCTGCATTAAAATATTAAAATACCTATTAGGTTGGTTACACCTGAGGAGAAAGGGTTAGTTTTAATGTGGGAACGTCTGACTAATGCCCAACTGTATGCACAGACCTGGACAAATGACTGGCTTAGAATCATCCATTTTCATTCAGTTTAAAAGTACCCCAGAGATTTGATGTTTCCAAGCAAAAATAACATAAGTTGAGAACAAAATGAAATGGGATGACTGTTATGATTTGGATAGGGGTGTCCCCTGAAAAGCTCATGTGTTAGGCGATGCAGGAATATTCAGAGGTGAAATGACTAGATTGGGAGCTGTAACCCCACCAGTGAGTCAGTCCATTAGATGGATTGATAATTTCAGTAGACTCCTGAGTGGTAACTCTAGTCAGGTGAGGTGTGTCTGGAGGAAGTAGGTCACTGGGTGTGTGGCCTTGGACTGTTATCTTGTCTCTGGTTCCTCACTCTCTTTCTGCTTTCTGGCTACCATAAGCTGAACAGTTTTTCTCTACCATGAACTTCTTGCTTTGATGTTTCTGTCCCATCTCAGGCCCAGAGCAATGGAGTCAGCTGACCATGGGCTTCACACTTGAAGCCCAAAATTCACTTTTCCTCTGCTAAGTTGTTGTTAGATATTTTGGTCACTGCAATGAAAAACTCACTAATACAATGATCATTTCGACATGAAATGTGGCATCTCCTCCCTTCTCTGCTGATCTACTCTAGGGATGCCCATTATAGGAGATGATCAGGGGCAAGAATAATGTAAAGCCATATTCTATAAGAGCAGTGGATGTAATTAAACACTGTTTAATTAAACAGTAATTAAACACTGTTCTAGACCTCAGGGATACATCAGTGATCAAAAAAAAAAAAAAAAAAAAAAAACTCCCTCATAAAGCTTCTCTTTCCATAAAGAGAGGCAGAAAAAAAAAAACAAGCAAACAAACAAACAACAACAACAACAAAAACAAAAACTTGATGGTTTATCAGAGAGTGATTGATGGTAAGGAGAGAGAAAGGAAATAGAGTGTTGGGTAGAGCAAGTACTGCCTCACTGTTTGGGAGACCTATGAAATTAACATAGGAGATAAGGAATGATCTGGGAGTCTCATTAGATGAGGGAAATGAGAATAAAGGGAATAAATAAGATTAGTCCCCATGGTTCCAAGAGAAGTAGTTGTGGGACGCTGTGAGGGCTGGGAGTCTTGCTAAGATCATAGGATTTTCTCTTCACATCTTTAAATGAGATACAGCCCTTCAGAAGCTGTTCTTTGGTTCCTTATAAAGCAGCAGGTTGCTTAGAATTGGTTCTTGATTGTTACAAAATTTGTTACTAGCAAATCTTGTCTTACATTGCTTTTAAGTCACTGAAATTGAAAAGGAAGTGGAACCCTTACATAGAACAACATATTCCCATTTAGGCACCAATAGAACGTATCCTTCTAGAAGATTCTCCTTGTTATCAGACTTAGTTCGAGAGAGAAGATACAGTAAGAAATGTTTCCATCTTTTAAAAAATTATTTGTTTTTAATGTGGTACGGAAGATTGAACCCAACGCCTCACCCTTGCTAGGCAAGGACTGTACCACGGAGCTGCAACCCCAGCCCCTGTCTTTCCACCTTTTTACCTTGTGTTTTTTGGGCAGGGTTCCTCCTTGGCAGATAAAACTGAATAATAAATTTCAGATGGTAGGTGTGCTTCTAATGACTTTACCATTGTTGCTATTTCTCTGAGAGACAGAAGACAAAATTGTTCCCCTGGAATCTAAATTCCAGCCTCTAGATTTTTATAGTGCAAAGTCTCCATGATTGCATCCATACATGGGAAATATTTTTGGTCCTATTTTTTTAGATAAAACACTTAGAAATAATAAATACATGCAGACGGACAGAAGAATTATTTTTTCTTAGTGGTTATTTTTAAATTTTTTATTGATTCTTTATAATTAAACACAACAGTGGGCTTCTTTGTGATATATTCACACCTGCACGGAACATAATTTGCTCCATTTCATTCTCTAGCACCTCCCCTACTTCCTCGCCTTAGCCTCCTTCCTGTACTTCACTGGTTTCCCTTCTGTTTTTATGAGGTTTCTTTCCTCCTTTTTTTTCCTCTGGTTGCCACATGGGAGAGAAAATAGATAGCCCTAGATTTTCTGACTTGGACTTACTTCACTTAACACAATGTTCTCCAGTTCCATCTATTTTCATGCAAATGACATAATTTTGTTTTTTTATGGTTGGATGAAACCCTATTGCAGACATACATGGCATTTTTTTATCCATTCATCTACTGTCAGACACCCAGGCTGGTTCCATAACTTAGCTATTGTAAATTATGCTGCTATAAACATGGCTATGCATTTTTTCCTATAGTGTGAAGATTTTAATTCTTTTAGACAATACCAAGGAGTGGCATAGCTGGGTCACATAGAGATTCTATTCCTAGTCTTTTGAGGAACTCCATGCTTATTTCCATTGTAGTTACAGTAATTTACAGTCCCACCAACAGTGTATAAATGTGCCTTTCCCTCCACATTGTCTCTAGCATTTATTGTTATTTGTATTCTTGATGATTGCTATTCTAACTGGAGTGAGATGAGATCTCAGTGTAGTTTTGATTTTCATTTCCATGATTGCCAAAGATGTTGAATTTTTTTTTTGTATATTTGTTGGTTATTTGTATTCTTCTGGGAAATGTCTGGTCAGTTCATCTGCCCATTAATTGATTAATTTGGGTTTTGTGTTTGAATTCTTTCTACATTATGGATATAAATCCTCTGTCAGGAGAGAGATGGCAAGCATTTTCTCCCATTTGGTAGGCTTTCTTTTCATGCTCTTTTTTTCCTTTAATGTGCAGAAACTTTTAAATTTAATGCCATCCCAGTTATTCTTAGTTTTATTTTCCTGAGTCCTACTGAGGAAATCATCACCTGTTCCTATGTGCTGGGGTCTGTGCTTTCTTTTATCAATTGAAAAGTTTATGGTCTAATTCCTATGTCCTCAATCCATTTTGAGTCAATGTTTGTTCAGGGTGAGAGACAGGGATCTGGTTTCATTTTTATACATATAGATATACAGTGTTTTAAAAAGTTATTTATTCTAATTTGTTATACATGATGGCAGAATGCAATTCATTCATATTACACATATAGAGCACGATTTTTCAAGTCACTGATTGTACACAAAGTATTTTCATACTATTCATGTCTTCATGATGTACTTAGGATAATTATGTCTAACTCATTCCACCGTCTTTCCTATCCCTTTGCCTCCTCCCTTCCCCTCCTTCTCCTTTGCCCTATCTAAAATTCCTCCATTCCTCGAATGCTCCCTGACCCATTGCCATTATGAGTCAGAATACTCATATCAAAGAAAACATTCAGCCTTTGGGTTTTGGGGAGTGGCTTGCTTCACCTAGCATTATATTCTCCAACTCCATCCATTTACCTGCAAATGCCATAATCATTCTTTTTTATTGCTGAGTAATATTCCATTGTGTATATATACCAAAGTTTCCCTATTCATTCATCTACTGAAGGGCATCTGGGTTGGTTCCACAATTTAGCTATTGTGAATTGTGCTGCTGTAACATTGGTATGGCTGTGTCCCTGTAGTATGCTGTTTTTAAGTCCTTTGAGTATAAATGAAGAGTTGGATAGCAGGGTCAAATGGGATTCCAAGGAATCTCCATACTGCTTTTCAGATTGGCTACACCAATTTGCAGTCCCACCAGCAATATATGAGTGTTCCTTTTCCCCCACATCTTCACCAACATTTATTGTTTTTTGTATTCTTAATAGCTACCATTCTGACTGGAGTGAGGTGAAATCTCAGTGTAGTTTTGATTTGCATTTCTCTAATTGCTAGAGATGTTGAACATTTTTTCATATGTTTATTGATTGATTGTATATCCTCTTCTGAGAAGTGTCTGTTCAGTTCCTTGGCCCATTTATTGATTGGTTATTTGGTTTTTTTTTTGTGTGTGTGTGTGTGTGAAGGTTTTTGAGTGCTTTATATATTCTAGAGATTAGTGCTCCATCTGATGTGCTTGTGGTAAAGATTTGTTTGCATTCTGTAGGCTCTCTATTTACCACACTGATTGTTTATTTTGCTGAGAAGAAGCTTTCTAGTTTGACTCCATCCCATTTATTGATTCTTGGTTTAAATTCCTGCTTTATAGGAGTCTTATTAAGGAAGTTGAGGCCTAATCCAACATGATGGAGATTTGGGCCTATTTTTTCTTCCATTAGGCACAAGGTCTCTTGTTTAATTCCTAGATTCTTGATCTACTTTGAGTTGAGTTTTGTGCAAGGTGTGAGAGAGGTTTAATTTCATTTTGTTAAAGGTAGATTTCCAGTTTTCCCAGCACCATTTGTTGAAGAGGCTATCTTTTCTCCAATGTACATTTTTGGTACCGTTGTCTAATTATAAGATAACTATGATTATGTGAGTTAGACTCTGTGTTCTCTATTCTATATCATTGGTCTTCAGATCTATTTTGGTGCCAATACCATGCTGTTTTTGTTACTATTGCTCTGTAGTATAGTTTGAGTTCTGGAATAGTAATGTCACCAGCTTTGGATAGGAAAAGAAGAACTCAATTATCAATATTTGCAGATGATATGATTCTATACCTAGAAGACCCAAAGCATTCCACTAGAAATCTCCTAGAATTAATAAATGAATTTGGCAAAGTAGATGGACATAAAATCAACATTCATAAATCAAAGGCATTTCTGTACATCAGTGACAAATCTGCTGAAAGAGAAACTAGGAAAACCACCCTACTTACAATAGCCTCAAAAAAATAAAATACTTGGAAACAAACTTGACGAAAGAGGGTGAAAGACCTCTACAATAAAAACTACAATATGCTAAAGAAAGAAATTAAAGATCTTCTTGGTTAAATTATTCCTAGTTTTTTAAAAGCTATAGTGAATGATTTTTAAAAATTTTCTTTTTCAGGGAATTCATTATGGTCTATAGAGAAACTATAGAAGATGGAAAGATTATCTTGTTCTTGGATTGGCAGAATTAATATTGTCAAAATGACATACTACCAAAAGTACTATATAGATTCAATGCAATCCCAATAAAAATCCCAATGACATTCCTTATAGAAATAGAAAAAGCAATCATGAAATTTATCTGGAAAAATAAGAGACCCAGAATAGCCAAAGCAATTCTTAGCAGATATACAGTTTTCTTGGTACCATTTATTAAAAGGGTTGTCTTTTCTCCAATGTGTGTTTTTGGTATGTTTGTCAATGATCTGGTGACTTTTGACTGTATCTGTGTCTTCTATGTGTTCCCTTGGTCTGTGTGTCTGCTTTTATGCAGTACCATGCTGTTTTTGTTACTATAGCTCTGCAGTATAATCTGAAACCAGATATTGTAATACCTCCAGCACTGCTCTTTTTGCTCAAAGTGGCTGTAGGTATTTTGGGTCTTTTATTCTTCCTTATGAATTTTAGATTTTTTTTTTAACCTTAGTTCTGTGAAGGCATTGTTTTTTTGAAGAGGATTGCATTGAATCTCTAGATGCCATTTGATAATATGGCCATTTTAACAATATGAATTTTCTCTATCCAAGAACATGAGAAGTCTGCATTTTCTAATGTCTTTAATTTTCATCCTTCTGTGTTCCATAATTTTCATCATAGAAGTCTTTCACCTTCTTGGTTAAATTTATTCCTAGTTTTTTTTAAGCTATTGTGAATGGATTTAAAAAAAAGTTTATTTTCAGGGAATTCATTATGGTCAAGAGAAACTATTGATATTTGTTGATTTTGTATCCTGTTATTTTGCTGAATTTGTTCATTAGTTCTAAGATTCTTTTGGTGGTGTCTTTAGGATGTTTTATGTGTTGAGTCATAATATCTACAAACAGTGATAATGTGGCTTCTCTCTTTTCTATTTGTATTCCCTTTATTTCCTTATATTGAATAGGAGTGGTTAGAGTGGGACATTTTTGTCTCATTCCTGATTTTAGAGGAAATATTTTTTTTCCCATTAAGTACAATGTTGGCTTTGGATTTGTCATAGATAACCTTTATGATATTGAGGTGAGTTCCTTCTAAGCCTAGTTCCTTCAATGATTTTATCATGAATGGTGCTGAATTTTGTCAAAGGCCTTTTTTCAACTTTGGAAATGATCTTGTGATTTTTGTGTTGATTCTGTTTATATGATGACTTATGCTTATTTGTGTTTGTTGAACCATCTTTGCATCCCTGGAATGAAACCAACTTAATCATGATGTATAATCTTCTTAATGTGTTTTGGAATATGAATTGCTAATATTTTATGAAGAATTTTGCATGTCTGTTCATCAGGGATATTGGTCAGTAGTTTTCTTCCTTAATGGATTCTTATCTGGTTCTGGTATGAGGGTGATACTGACCGCCTCTGGAATTCTTCATTAGTTCTCTCCAATGTTTAAGTGGATGTAGGTAAAAGAAGTCTTCAGGTACTGCAACATTAGTTCCTCAGTGAAGCTAGCCTCTTCTGTAGAGTTAGGTAGGTCTTTCAGGCTGGTTTTAAGAAGTCAGCTTCATGTCACTTTTCCCAGTCTGTGTCATCCTTTCAACCTGCCTATTTGTCTGAAGATGATAAGGGACAATGATAGTAACTTTGAGGCTCTTGATAAATCATCACTGACACAACAACAGCACTTATTGATTACTTAAATATGTGGCAGAAACTGTTCTGGAATCCTATACATATTAACTTTAGCAACAGCTATCATTACCTCCATTTTAAAGATAAGAAAATAGAAACATATAATTAAGCAAATTACCAAAGGTCACTCAGTTCAAAAGTAAAGGGGCCAGGGTATTCCGACAGGTGGTATAACTGTAGGCCTCAATTCCTAAATGCCATATTCTGTGACTTCTTGAAAATTCAGAATTAGTATTTTTCAATATATGAATTGGTAGTATAGTTGGGGACATAAATTGTCCCAATTTCACTTGAATATATAGAGAAATAGCTTTTTAAAATATGTTGTGATATCTTTAGAAGGTTCCAATCATTTAAATAGTTTTTTTTAACATATTGACAGTTTGGTAAAATACTGGTAATCTCAGTCCAATTTATTCCCCTGCTCTTTTGAGGTATCTCAGGATATGAGGGAAGGAAATAATTTAAGAAACCCTGTCATGGACTTACACCTGTTCTGATGAAGAATGATGAAAAAGACTTTTGCCCTCACCCTCAAGTTCCTCAAAAATGTAAATAAAGTACACAATTGTCATTTAGAAATTACTAGAGAACAAATGCCCAGAGAAATTTAGATAAATTGAACTCCAGAAAGTGACAAACCCTTCATGAGAGAGAATGATGCACAATGACTCTAAA
Source organism: Marmota monax (assembly GCF_021218885.2). NCBI lineage: Eukaryota > Metazoa > Chordata > Mammalia > Rodentia > Sciuridae > Marmota > Marmota monax. Next base: position 19,827,108 of record NW_026693082.1, on the reverse strand, counting down.
TCCTGACCAACAGAGGGAGGAGGAAGAGGTATCTGCCATACCCACCATAAGCTATTCTAAACTAATTTTAACAGCTGTGTGTGGGTTGGTATAACAGATTAGGATCCATAAAAGCCTCAGATTCAGACTGAGACTGAACTGCTTCCCCCTCCACCCCTACTCCTTCACACTGGTCTTGAGTGTGTGCAGCAAGTAGCTCCTGAAAAATGGAGATTGGGGAAGAGTTGAAAAGAGTACCCTGAGGTACTTCAGGATTTCATTGAGTCTGCAGAATGTATATGAAGGAAGCAACACCTGGGTGCATCATAAACAAATGCTGGAAATTAAAGTTACAATGCAGATCTTAAAAGCAGCTATCGAGGGGGAATGATCACAACTAACTTCATACCAGAAACAATGGACAGTGGAAGAAAAAGAAGTTAACAACTTCTATGTCCTGAAACCCCAAACCCTGTCAACCTAGAATAATATATATATATATATATATATATATATATATATATATATATATATATATATATATATATATATAGTGAAGAGTATGTTCAAGTATAAGAGTTAGAGAATTCAAAGACAGGTGAAGGCTGAAAAATTCATCTCCACAAGACCTGCTTTCTAAGAGGTAAGAAGAAATATTTTTGACTGATAGGAAATGACATCTTATGAACTAAATGGAACCCTAAATATCTATAGGAAGGAATAAAGGGTACCAGAGAAGGTAAATACCTGGTTAATATAAAGCGAAATGTATTAATAACTGCATCTCACCTACATATATAAATTTCTCTAAAAAACTAAACAGAAAAGTGAAAATGTATTGTGGGGTTTATAACATAGAAGTAAAAGAAGACAAGAAGAACTCAAGGAGAGAGAGTAAATGGAATTACACTCTTGAAAGATCTTGCATTATAAAATTATATTGTTTGAAGCCAGACTATATAACTTAAACCACTACATTGTAAATGCAAAACTAATTCGTGAAATGTAATGAAAGCAGGGCTTAGAGGTCTGTAACTTTGCATGTTCATGTTGGAAAATAAAAGACTATAATCAACATCCTAAACTCCGACCTTAAAGTTAAAAATAAAGAGAAAACTAAAACCAAATTAAGTTGAAGAAATGAAATAATCTGAAAGAGCAGAAATCAATGCAATAAAAAGAACAAGTAATAGAAAACTATCTGCAAGAAGTACAATATTTGAAGATTAAAAAATTGCTAAACCTCTCAAAAGTTTAAGAATAGAGGAAAAAAGCAAATTACTCAAATCAAGAATGAAGAGAGACATTACTACAGATCATACTAACATGGAAAAGGAATATTTCGAACAATTTTTTACCAATAACTTTGAAAACTTACCGAGAATAAGTTGAAAAAAAAATGACTTGCCAGACTGTCAAAAGAAGAAATAGAAAAAAATAAATATTTTTTTATTATTAAAGAAATTGAATGTGTAGTAATCATTCAAGGAAAAAACCCAGTCTCAGAAGATTTCATTGGTGAATTGTATTAAACTATAAATAAAAATATGTTAATGAGAAGATACAGTAGAATGGAATAGTTCCTAACTCATTTTTTATTTTTTAAATCTTTTATTATAAATTATTAACACATATTAATTGTACAGCTTGATGGATTTCTCAGTGACAATTCCATGCATGCATATATTGTTTTGATCAAATCTACCTTTCCTAATATCCTGTCTTGCCCTTCCCTTTCTTCCTCTTCTCTTTTAGTTCCTCTTCTATTTTCAGGATTTTTTCTTAATGCTTTATATATGAGCCAAAATTTGTTTCTGTGTCTGGCTTATTGTGCTTAACATGATGATCTTCAGTTCCATCCAAATGGAGCATGGTTTTATTTTTCTTTATGGCTGAATAATACTCCAATAGTTACACTTGCACATGAATGCATGTGTATTTGTATATAAAAATATTCTTTATCCACTCATCTGGATGGGTACCTAGGCTATTATATGTCTTAGCAATTGTGACTATTGCTGCAACAAACATGGGTATGCTTATATCTCCTTCAGGTATATAACAAGGAGTGATAAAGCTGTATGATATGATAATACTATTTTCAATTTTTAAAGGAAACACCATACTGTTTTCTATAGTAACTGTACTAATTTATATTCCCTCCAACAGCAAATAAGGGTTCCTTTTTTCTCCACATCCTTGCCATCATTCATTAATTTTTTTTATAATAGCCAATCTGACCTAGGTGATATGGAATCTCAATATAGTTGTGTTTCCCTAATGGCTAAAAATGATGAGAGTTTTTTTTTTTTCATATTTGTGTTGGCCATTTGCATTTCTTCTTTTGACTAGTGTCTGTTCAGATGTTTAGCCTATTTATTATTTAGGTCATTAAGTTTTTTAGTTCTTGATGTATCCTGGATGTTCACTGTTCAAAGAATAGTTGACAGATTTTTTTCCCATTCTCTGGGTTATCTCTTCACTGTGTGGATTGTTTCCTTTGCTCTGAAGCTCTTTAATTTGAAGTAATCCCATTTAGAAATCCTTTTATTTCCTGAACCATTGGCATCCTATTTAGGAAATCTTTGCCTGTGCCAGTGTCTTGAAGTGTTTTTCCCTAATAGATTCCTCTATGATCAAGGACCTATATTAAGGTCTTTGATACTTTTTCAATTAATTTTTAGTGTCTATCAACTTTCCACCAGCATCATTTGTTAAAGAGGTTGACTTTTCTCCAACATTTTTTTTTTTGGTACCTTTGTCAAGAATCAGATGGCTATAGATGCATGGGTTTTCTGGGTCTTGTATTCTATTGCATATCTCTTTGTGTGTTTTATGCCAATACCATGCTGTTTTTGTTACTGTGAACATTTTGAAATCAGGTATTGTGATACCTCTGGAATTGTTCCTTTTATTTATTTATCTTTTATTTTATGCCATTATACATGTACTTTTTTTTTGCATTACAATTCTTAATACACATACATATCACAATTTTGTTCAGGATCAGTTTGGTTACTTGGAGTCTTTTGTGCTGCCAGATGAATTCTGGAATTGCTTTTTCTAGTTATATGAAGAATGTCATTGGTATTTTGATGGGTATTTGCATGGAAGCTGAAGATCACTATTGGTACTTTGGCCATTTTAACAATATTAATCTTCTAATCCACAAACATGGGAGACCACTCTTTTAGTGCCCTTCTCAATTTATTTCTTCAGTATTTTACAATTTTTATTGTAGATTCTTTCACCTCCTCAGTTAGGTTTATTCCTAGGTATTTTAATTTTTTTGAGGCTGTTGCAAGTGGGATTCCCCCTCCTCCCAATTTATTTCTCAGAGTGTGCATTATTGGTATATAGAAAAGCTACTACTATTTGCACATCAATTTCTTTTTTAAATCCTGCTGCTTTGCTGAATTTGTTTAGCAGTTCAAAGGGTTTTTTGGTGGAGTCTTTAGGGCCTTTTAAGTATAGAATCATATCATCTGCAAACAGGGATAATTTAACTTCCTTCTTTTCTATTTTTATCTTTTTTATATATTTCTCCTGATTGCTCTAACATTTCAAGCAGTATATTGAATAAGAATGGTGAGACTGGCCACCCTTGTCTTGTGACTGATTATAGAGGAAATGCTTTAAATTTTCCCCATTTAGTATGATGTCGGCTAAGGATTTGTCAGGTTTTTAAGTTGTGGTATGACTCTTCTATATATAGTTTCTTCAGGGCTTTTATTATGAAGGCACATTGGCATTTGGAGTATAATGTGTTGTTGAGAGACTCTTTTCTGGTCATGTCTATTTGGAGTTCTAAATGCTTTTTGTACCGGGATGTCTTTATCCTTCCCAAGATTTGGAAAAAAATTCTATTATTTGATTGCATAGATTTTCTGTGCCTCTGGCCTGTAGTTTAGAGGCCTCATCTGTTCCCTTCATACATGTTTAGTTCTTTAATGGCAGCCCGTAGATCTGATACGTTCTGTTTATTTTTAAATTTTTTCTTCATTACTATTTGTGATAATTCATCAACCTTATCTTCTGACTCTGATGCTCTTTCTTCTGCTTGATTTAGTCTGTGGGAGAGGCTTCCTATTGAGTTTTTGTATTGGACTTTATTGAGCTTTTCATGTACAGTATTAATGTGTGGTTCTCTTTTAGAATCTTTATCTCTATTGAATTGCTATTTCATATTCTACATTGTCTTCCTAGCTTTATTCAGCGGCTTATCTGTGTCCTTTTTGAAAGCACCATCATTTTCAAAACCACTCTTGTCAGTTCTTTGGAATTTCATTCACTTTGAAATATTTAGAATCTGTTACTAAACAGCAGATATTAACTTTTTGTGGAGTCATATTGCCTTGTTTTTTTCATATTTCTTGTGTTTCTATGTTGATATGCATAAATTTGTGCAGCTGTTGGGATGAAAAATATCTTCCTTCTTTTTTTTTTTTTTATGTAAAGGTCTTCTTAGGGAGCAAACCTATGTTGATGATGTACCAGGGAAAAAAAGTTTGTTGTGTAATACTGAGTTCAATTCCAAATACATTTCTTGGTGTAGTTTCCCTGTGCCTTCTTCAACTGTGATTGGTGGGTTTTGACACAGTGTCAGAGCCTGAGTGGTAGATTTTCTCTGTAGGTCTTGCAGGAGTGGAGGCAGAGTATATGGGTGCCCCTTGTGTTTACTCCTCAGGTCTTGTGAGCGATGTAGAGTCTGAAAGGGTATGTGAGCTACGTATGCTGAGGTCAGTCATAGGTGTGGTGTCCAAAGCATCAGAATTATTTCTTTCTGACTTCAGATCTCCCATAGCCATGCCTTCTTGGGGCTGGGTTGTCAGATGAAGGCTTTTATAATCCCTATTCTTTTTTTTTCCTTTTTTTGTACCAGGGTTGGAACACAGTATACATAACAACTGAGTCACATCCCAGCCCATTGTATTTTTTGAGACATGGTCTTGCCAAGTTCCTGAGGCTGGCTTTGAACTTGTGATTCTCCTGCGTCAGCGCCCCTGCCCCAGCGCCCCTGCCCCAAGCTGCTGAGATTAAAAGCATGCACCAGCATGCCTGGCATAGCCCCTAATCTTTAAGTTGAAATGCTCACTAAGGTTCAAACAGATCTAGGTCATGGCTGGATTGAAAAACAATTTGTCACATCTCGGCTTGGCCTGTTGCTCAGTTGCAAAGCACCCTCCCAACATGCTTGAGGAGTTGGGCTTCATTCCCAGCAAGACTCAGAAAGAAGAAAACAAGTGGCAGAAGAAACTGCAATTTGGAAACACACCAGACATGGACATAGAGTCATAACCAAACATAATCAACTACAACCACAACACCAAGAGCAACAGAAAAGATAGGAGCAGAGATAATATAGAAGGTACTAAAAATTTCATAACCAATAAAGGTACGAATTTAGAAAGAGAATAACATTTTAAAAATAGGGAAAAAAGGAAAAAAAATGAGAAAGAAGAAAAGGGAATGGGAGAAAGGAAAAAGAAAGACAATCAGCTAACTGTTAATAGGAAAATAAGAGAGAGGGAGAGGTAAAAGAAATATATGTGGGGTGGTGTGTGTGTGTGTGTGTGTGTGTGTATGTATCCCCCCCACATGAAAAAGTCTAAATTTTAGGCTCCTCCCTGCCAAGCAGGTTGATTATGTAGGCCTGAGTGGATGTTCTCGCCCTATGTTGACCAGGCCTTCTTTCCTTGACCTCTCGGGCTCTGTGCCCCTTGGTAACAGCGTAGGCTGTGTGGCGCTCTTTCTTTCTCCTCTTTCCTCTGTGTTGCTTGCCTGGTGACCAGGAGTGGTGTCTGAGCAGTCATTTGTAAAGACTCTTATCTGCTCTGCTCACCAAGTAGGATAGTAACACCCTGGTGTCATTTTCTCTGTACAGCCCTAGGACAGAACTGATCCTGGTGGATGCAGCACAGCAGGGTCTTTGACACCTTTTGTGATACCTGCTTGGTGGTAGGAGGTGCTTGTGGGGGATGGACAAGGAGGTGCTATAAAGCCCCAAATATCTGCACTGAAATGTGGGCAGCCACAGATCCACCTTTGGTGTCTGAGACGTAGCTGTCATGAGTAGTCACATGCAAGCATTCATTCCTCCTGACTCGTGCAGCGCAATGGAAAGCAACTGTGTGGTGGTCTCTTCTCTTATAGGTCTTAGGTTTCCCACCACATAGAATTCCCAGTGGCATTGTTTCAGAAGCTTTCCCTAGTAGCCAAAGTCATTTTCAAAGCTGTCCCCTATGGGCTTAGTGTATGGTACTTGAGAGGTTGAAAAACACAGGGACCTTTGCCTCCTAGAGAAGTAACTTCAGACTTTTTCAAGATGGCTCCCCACTATAGAAACACACTTACATGGCAGAAAGTAGGGTATTTTTCCCTAGTGCTAGGTAGAGTCCAGGGACATTACCTGTATGGCTGCCCTTCTGCATGGTGCTCACTCGTGTGCAGGTTGTGATGGAGCCATTGGTTCTACATGCCATCTGTTCTGCTTTCAAAAGTCTCTGGGTTTCCCAAGTCTCTGGCAATTCACAGGTGAACTTCAGCATTCCTCACAGTCACCTGCCTTATTGAGTAGCTGCTGGCTGGTTGTTTTGATTCTACTGGTGGAGATGCTTTTGAATGCTGGGTGTCTCTAATCTGCCATCTTGAGTTCCTCCCCTTGCAACTCTTTTTAAAAGGCAAGCATACTGTGGATACCAAAATTTGTTAAAATGAAAAACAGAACAATATCCTTCATGTGAGTAGATACACAAAAATTTTTTAACAAAATATTGCCAAGTTAAATCTAGAAATATTCCAAAAGGGTAATAAATCATGATCAAGTGGGATTGATTCCAAGAAAGCAAGGTAGATTTTACATTTAAAAAAATCAATAGAAGTACCATAAAGTAATAAAAATCTCTCAATCAATGCAGCAAAAGCTTTTGACAAAATTTAATGCCTCTGCACTAGGAATTGAAGAAAATTCCCTCAATTGGATAAAGGTCATCCTCTAAACACACACACAAAGCAAAAACACTAGGACTGGCATCACATTTAATTGGTAAAACATTAATTTGTCTTGAGATAGAGCAGAAGGCAAGAATGACAACAGTCTGCATTTAACATCATATTGGAGGTAAGAAAATAAAACATAAAAGGCATAATGACTGGAAAAATATGAAGTAGGGAACATGATTGTGTACTCAGAAAACATTATGGAATCAACCCCCCCATATCTCTATATAGAACTAATAAATTTAGTATGGTGAACATTCTAAACTTTTATTTATAGGCAATGTATATGAATAGATAACAGTATAGTAGCAATAGAAAACTCTATTAGAACAAGTAAGTGAAGGTTGGCAGAGTCATAGAATACAAGGTTAAAATGCAAAATATCAACAGTATTTTTATATAAGAACAATTTGAAAGTGAAATTGATACTATGTACAATGGCATCAAAACCATCAAAGACCTTAGAATGTATTATTATCAGAGGCATAAAGCTTCCAAACTGTAATCTTCAAAACATTGCTAAAAAACAAATACAAAATAAATAGAAAAGTGAACCATACTTATACATTGTGTGACTTGATATCATTAAAAAGTCCATTTTAATGTTGATATTTCAGATTCAATGCAATGTCTATAAAAATTCCAATAGGCTTTTTTTTCTTGAGAATTAGGAAGTGTGATTTTAAAGTTTATACAGAATATAAGACATATAATGCCAAAATATTTCTGAAAAATTAAAAGAAAGACCAAAACATTTCTGGGGGAGGAAGAGTTGAAAGATTTACACCAACAGATTTTACAACCTACTATATAGTTGTAGTAACCAAGATGGGCAGAACTAGGCTAAGGACAGACACATACACTAGTGCATAAGAATAGAAAGTCCATGAGTAGACATAATACATATGCAGTCAATTTTCTTTAAAAACCAAGGTACTCAGTTAATTCAGTATGGAAATATTTTTCTAAATATTGCTGAAACAACTGGATATCTGGTGAAAGGGAAATTCACCTTTTGCTCAATACATAAAAATTTCTTAGATTTAAATGTAGATGTCTAATCAAATTTCTGTAAGAAAGTGCAGGGGAATGTCTTGGCAATACCTGAGATTGGAAGCAAAAAGCACTAAGCGTGTTTTTAGAAGTTGACAAATTATATTAGGATTAAACAGTTATTTCTTTAGAAGACACGTTAGCAGTGGAGACATGCTCCCAGCAAAGTTCCCCCATACTCCTCTTTCCACCTGACAAAGGAGTGTGGCACCAGGAACCCCTCGGCTAACTCTCACCTGGTACCATCAGAGCTGTAGTAACTTACTCTCAAAGGCTTTAGAGAGAGCTTTGAACAGCAACCATGGGCCTGCCCCATATTCCCAGTCCAGCCATGTGGAGACCTGCCTTCCTGGACAGGAAGGGAGGAAATTTTGAGAAAGGAGAGAAAAGAGACCCATAAGCTTAGAAAACACAGAAAAATGTAAAAAAACTCTGATTCAGAAAATTAAAAATGTCATTAATAAGTAGAAATACCACAAAAAAACATTTCTTGGGACACATTTGACAATGAGCTCCTATCCAAATTCTATAATAAATTATCATAAAGCACCAAAAAGGATGAAAAATCAAGTTAAAAAGTCAAAATCATTGAGCAGACACTTCATAAAAGAAGCATGTGAATGACCCATAAATACAGAAAAAATCTAAAGCATACAGTTATCAAGGAACACAAAACCACCCATGTTAGAATGACTAAAGGAGCAAATATTGATGAAGATGAGGGGCAACTGATCATGAATAAAATATATGAAACTCACTGTGAAGAACTATGCCTATGAACTGCAGTTCCAATTTTAGGTATTTACCCAAGAGAATAAATGTGTTTACAAAAATTCTCATACAAGAATGTTAATAGCAATTTTATTCATAATAACACCAATTTGGAAACAACTGGCATGTCCATCAGCGGAAGAATGGGTGAAAGAACTGTCATCTCTTCACAGTATGGAGTACTCCTCAGTAACAGAAAGGAATGAATTACTGAACACAGTGGTGTGGATAGATCTCAAAAGCATTATGTTAGGCAAAAACAGATCCAGCTCATAAATACTGTATGATTCTCATGTATGAGATTCATAAAGAATGAGATCCAAGAATAGAAAAAATTAATTTTTTTATTCATGGTGATAGAAATTATAAGGTGTTTAATAGAAGATGGGAGCAGGAATTGACTGGGAAGGGTACAAGAGGATTTGGGGGATATTGTAAACATTTTATATCTTGTTTCAGGAGGACAGTGAGCTCCAATCCAAATTCTATATAAATTATCACAAATAAATAGTTAAGTTATTAATGCTTAAAATCTTCACAGTTTCTTTTGTTATTTATGCCTTATTTAGAAAAAAAAGATAATTGAAAAGAGAAAAAAAATCTATAAATGGATGATCAGATAGGTTTCCTTTTCTTCCTGTCCATAACCTGGAAGATAGGCAACATAGCCAGATGCAGTGGTGCACGCCTGTAATCCCAGTGACTCAGGAGGATCTTGAGTTCAAAGCCTGTCTCAGCAAAAGCCAGGTGCTAAGCAACTCAGTGAGACCCTGTCACTAAATAAAAATACAAAATAGGGCTGGGGATGTGGCAAAAAGACAGGCAATATGGAGGAGAAAATGTATTGCAAAGGAAGAAAGGATAAAAATAAACTCTCTAAGTTCAATTTTCTAAATTTTATTAACACTCCAGTGTTAGTATATTTTCTGGAAATGTTATTCTGCAGTTCAATCATCATCTCTTTCCCCCTTATTCCTGGTTTCCACTGTAGCTCACAGTATAGTGGTAGGGATGCTAACAATTGGAGCCAAAGTTATTTCCCAAGTCAAACACAAATCATGTTTGTGAATTGAGACTCTCATGCAATTCATCCAAATCCAAGTTTTACCAGTTCCATTAAGGGAAGCATGTGTCCATTCTGGATGTGGATGTGAGTTCCTGTTGAGGGCTGATTTGCTTATAGAATGAATGCTCTTTCTCCTTACCTGGCCTCTGTACAGTCTTGTGACAATGCGAAGTTGTAGGGCAGGGACTGAGGCCATATCTAAATATACATTTGTTCCTCAGACAGCTCGACCCAAATTTAAAAAAAACAATAGGAATATCAGCCCAAGAAGAAGTGGGGAGGAGCAGGAAAAATAGAAGTGAAGCCTCATCACAGACCGTGGAGGGGGGATGAAGGCCTGTGCGTGTGGAGTCTGTTCATTTCCCTTGAAGGACAGGAGCACAGATGGTGGGAACTGAGGAGAGGTGACTGAAAAGGACGACATCAGAACTTTTATAAAACCCAGTGTTTTTAAAACAGATGGAGGAATGTGGAGGAATTTCCTGGGAAGAGTTATTCCTAAATGATTTCATCAGTTTCTTTTAAGATGGAGGGAGGGGGCTGTTGGCTCAGTTACCCTCGCATATTGAGGCCTCATTTTCTTTCTTCTGTCCTCCAGACAACAGGTGTTTTCATTCAGTGCTCTGCGGCTTCCAAATGTGAATCTCTCTGATATGGGGAGTGATGAGGGAGAAGAGCAGAGGAAAAGACTTACGTGTTTATTTTGGGGTTAGAGAGAAGATATTAGGGATGAGCTGGGACTACACGGAATGTCTTAGAGGATGATCCAGAAACATCTGAGTTTATAAGTACCTGGGAAATGTAATTCTTGCATTCTGTGTAAAACCATTTTGTTTTCCTATAAAATGAATACTGAACTGAACCTTAGGAAATGAATGAAAAATTTGTCACGAAAGAAAAAATTCTTGATGCCAACCCAGATGAGACACCTCAAGTGTCAATGGCAGATCCCAAAATAGTTCTATTGGTTTCCTGATTTTTCTCCCACCAATTGCTTGTTTCAAAGTCTAGAACCCTGGAAGAGGGCTGAGCAGTAACACCTTTTAAATAACCTTATTTTTCCTTTCACTCTGGACTCCTGATCCCTTTGGGGGAAATATTCAAAAGGAAAAGTTTTTTTTTTCTTCTTCCTCTTTCACAATTAAAAATCAGTAGGTGCAGCAAACACATTCTCAGGTGGCCTCCAGTGAGTCACCTCTCTGCATAATTCCTTTCCTGAGCGCAAATGGAATCTGTGACTTGCTTTTTAACCCTAGACTATGGCAAAGGTGATGGGAGGTCACTGGAGTGATTGTGACATGGTATAAGACTCCATGTTAGCAGATTGGAGAGCATGCTCTGCCTCGAAGCAAAAGCCATGGTGTGAACTGCCTACAGGGAGGGCTTAGCATGGCAGAGAACTGCAAGCGGCTGCTAAGACATGAGAGCCTCCATCCTACAACCTAAGAGAACTACTTTTTCTGCTTTCTGGAAGAGGGACCCAGAGTTTAAATAGAGAATGTAGCTCAGATGACAACTTGATTACCATCTAGGGAGACCCAGAGCAGAGGACTGAGCTAAGCCATGGCTTGATTTCTAACCCATGAGTGAATTTCTAACCCTGCTGAAACTGAAATAATAAACGTGCTGCTTTGGACTGCTAAATTCTTGGTTATTTGTTATGCAGCAATTAATAACTAATGTAGCCGGGGAAGTGTTGACTTAGCGGTCAAGACGCCAGGTAAAATCCTCTGATGTGTAACCAACTAGGCAATGAATCTGAAATATTTGTTATGATAAAAATAACTGAAGCAGAACCATAGAGTCCCATCCTTATCACTTAAAGCAGTATTACTTGGGAGAGAAAAATTTTGATTTAATTGCACCTTCCCAGCTCTAGAAAGTAGGTGACATATTGGAAGGATATATAAAGATAGGTGGGGCCTCTTAGTCTGTGTGTCCCCCATATTCGTTTTAGCCTGAGGCTCAACTTCCATGCCTCCAGATCTTCTCAGATTATGGGTTTTTTTCCTTTGGTATCTGCAGATGGAGTAGAATTAGATGGGGAAGGTGACCAGTCCCTCCTCCCACCCACTTTCACTCTTTACTTTTCTTTGATTCAGTACTTTAACACACATGGTCATTGTTTTCTAAGGCTAGTCAGTGTTAATTAGTCGAATGAACATTATTTAAGCAGCAGAACAGAAGCTCCTCTGTTTACAAACATTAATTTCACCCAATTTTATCCATTATGAGCATAATGTGGTAGGACGGAACAAAAAGAGGTCACATCTGCTGCCACTACCATGACATTTGTGCTTGAATAGTATCACAATGAGTTAGGAATAAATGACCTTATGGTAATTATCATTTTAACTTTGCAGGAGAAAAAGCAGGTTATGTGCAGCCTCCTCCTTCACCTACTACTTGTGCTCCACTGGAACATACCATGTGCTCCTTTTGTGTCCCCATCGGCTCATCTGCTAAGAGAACATGAGAAACCTTACTTGTGGGAATTGAGGCGTCTTGACCAGATGATCGATGGGCTATCTTAAAACCAAAAGACATACTCTGGATTGGAATTGATTATAGCTTCTCCAGAGGCCCAACACCTCCAACAATTATACCACACACACTACAGCTCAATTAGGAAAATAAAGGAAAAACAAACATTCCACTTAAAAGGGTATGCCCATGGCAAATAAGCATCTGAAAATTTATTCTACATCATTAGTCACCAAAATAACGCAAGGCAGAACCACCATGGGATATTATTATATACCTATCAGTCTGGCCAAAATTAAAAAAAAATAGTAACATCAAAAACTGGTAAGGATGTAGAGAAACTATCTCACTCATATATTATTGGTGGGACTATAAAGTGGTGCAACTGCTTTTAGAAAGCAACTTGGAACTTTCTTGTAAAACTGAACACTTAATTACCATGGAACCCAGCAATTGCACTCTTGGGCATTTATTGTAGAGAAATACTACCAGCAATAACATGGAACAAACTATTGATACACACAAATTTGATCAGTTTTAAAGGGGATTTATACTGAGTCCAAAAGCCAATTCCAAAAGATTGCATACCATATTGATTCCATTTGTGTGTGTGTCTGTGTGTGTCTGTGTGTGTGTTTTGGTTTAGATTTTATTTTTATTTTTTTATTTAGATATCATGAAAGTGTATTTTGACATAATAAACATACATGGAGTTCAGTATATTGGACAAAGGGGAATGAAGGGAAGGAGGGCAATGGGAATAGGAATGATAGTAGAATCAATCAGACATAACGTTCCTATATGAATACATAACCAGTGAAACTCCATGTCATGTACAACCTCAAGAATTGGATCCTAGCTAGGTGCAGTGGGGCATGCCTATAATCCCAGCAGTTCAGGAGGCTGAGACAGGAGGATTGAGAGTTCAAAGCTAGCCTCAGCAAAAGCGAGGTGCTAAGAAACTCAGTGAGGCCCTGTCTCTAAATATAATACAAGACTCCTGCAAGGTAGGCGGGCCTGCGACCCACCGGCAATAGAGGAGCAGCGGCCTGCTGAGAGGCAGAGCCGCCCCCTCCCCCTGCGCAGGCAAGGTAGAGGGAACTGTGACCACCCACAGAGCAGGCCCAGCGGCCTGCTGAGGGGCAGAGCCGCCCCCAACCCCTGCGCCTGACAGGTAGGCGGAACTGTGACCACCGACAGAAAAGGCCCAGTGGCCCGCGGAGGGGCAGAGCTTCCAATCACTCCTGCAAGGTAGGCGGGCCTGCGACCCACCGGCAGAAGAGGAGCAGCGGCCTGCTGAGAGGCAGAGCCGCCCCCTCCCCCCGCGCCTGCAAGGTAGACGGAACTGTGACCACCATCAGAACAGGCCAGACCTGCAACCGACAGACAGAACAGGCCCAGTGGCCTGAGGAAGGGTAGAGCCGCCCCCCCCCCGCGCCTGCAAGGTAGGCGGACCTGCGACCCACTGGCAGAACAGCCCCAGAGGCCTGCAGAGGGGCAGTGCCGCTGCCTGCGCCTGCAAAGTAGGCAGAACTGCGACCACCGACAGAATAAGCCTAGCGGCCCGCAGAGGGACAGAGCCGCCGCCCACGCCTGCAAGGTAGGCGGACCTGCTACCGACCGGCAGAGCAGGCCACAGACCCTTAGCCATGCTAACGAAGAGAAGAAGAGAGAGAACTCAAATTACTAGCATACGGGATGAAAAAGGCAATATCACAACAGACACTTCAGAAATACAGAAGATAATCAGAAATTATTTTGAATCCTTATACTCCAATAAAATAGAAGATAGTGAAGGCATCGATAAATTTCTTAAGTCATATGATCTGCCCAGATTGAGTCAGGAGGATATAGACAACCTAAACAGACCAATATCAATTGAGGAAATAGTTGGTAGTCTTTTGAAGGTTTCTTCTAAGAAAAGCCCAGGACTGGATGGGTATACAGCAGAGTTTCACAAAACCTTTAAAGAGGAACTAATACCAATATTTTTCAAGCTACTTCAGGAAATAGAAAAAGAGGGAGAACTTCCAAATTCATTCTACGAGGCCAACATCACCCTGATACCTAAACCAGACAAAGACACTTCAAAGAAAGAAAACTACAGACCAATATCTCTAATGAACCTAGATGCAAAAATCCTCAATAAAATTCTGGCGAATCGGATACAAAAACATATCAAAAAAATTGTGCACCATGATCAAGTAGGATTCATCCATGGATGCAAGGCTGGTTCAATATACGGAAATCAATAAATGTTATTCACCACATCAATAGACTTAAAAATAAGAACCATATGATCATCTCGATAGATGCGGAAAAAGCATTCGACAAAGTACAGCATCCCTTTATGTTCAAAACTCCAGAAAAACTAGGGATAACAGGAACATACCTCAATATTGTAAAAGCAGTCTATGCTAAGTCTCAGGCTAGCATCATTCTGAATGGAGAAAAATTGAAGGCATTCCCTCTAAAATCTGGAACAAGACAGGGATGCCCTCTCTCACCACTTCTGTTCAACATACTTCTCGAAACACTGGCCAGAGCAATTAGACAGACGAAAGAAAATAAAGGCATAAAAATAGGAAAAGAAGAACTTAAATTATCACTATTTGCAGTTGATATGATTCTATACCTAGCAGACCCAAAAGGGTCTACAAAGAAACTATTAGAGCTAATAAATGAATTCAGCAAAGTGGCAGGATATAAAATCAACACGCATAAATCAAAGGCATTCCTGTATATCAGCAACAAATCCTCTGAAATGGAAATGAGGACAACCACTCCATTCACAATATCCTCAAAAAAAATAAAATACTTGGGAATCAACCTAACAAAAGAGGTGAAAGACTTATACAATGAAAACTACAGAACCCTAAAGAGAGAAATAGAAGAAGATCTTAGAAGTTGGGAAAATATACCCTGTTCATGGATAGGCAGAACTAACATCATCAAAATGGCGATATTACCAAAAGTTCTCTATAGGTTTAATGCAATGCCAATCAAAATCCCAACGGCATTTCTTGTAGAAATAGAGAAAGCAATCATGAAATTCATATGGAAAAATAAAAGACCCAGAATAGCAAAAACAATGCTAAGCAGGAAGAGTGAATCAGGCGCTATAGCGATACCAGACTTCAAACTATACTACAGAGCAATAGTAACAAAAACAGCATGGTACTGGTACAAAAACAGGCGGGTGTACAAATGGTACAGAATAGAGGACACAGAAACCAATCCACAAAACTACAACTATCTTATATTTGATAAAGGGGCTAAAAGCATGCAATGGAGGAAGGATAGCATCTTCAACAAATGGTGCTGGGAAAACTGGAAATCCATATGCAACAAAATGAAACTGAATCCCTTTCTCTCGCCATGCACAAAATTTAACTCAAAATGGATCAAGGAGCTTGATATCAAATCAGAGGCATGGCGTCTGATAGAAGAAAAAATTGGCTACGATCTACATACTGTGGGGTCGGGCTCCAAATTCCTCAATAGGACACCCATAGCACAAAAGTTAATAACTAGAATCAACAAATGGGACTTACTCAAACTAAAAAGTTTTTTCTCAGCAAAAGAAACAATAAGAGAGGTAAATAGGGAGCCTACATTCTGGGAACAAATATTTACTCCTCATACTTCAGATAGAGCCCTAATATCCAGAGTATACAAAGAACTCAAAAAATTAAACAATAAGAAAACAAATAACCCAATCAACAAATGGGCCAAGGACCTGAACAGACACTTCTCAGAGGAGGACATACAATCAATCAATAAGTACCTGAAAAAATGCTCACCATCTCTAGCAGTCAGAGAAATGCAAATCAAAACCACCCTAAGATACCATCTCACTCCAGTAAGATTGGCAGCCATTATGAAGTCAAACAACAACAAGTGCTGGCGAGGATGTGGGGAAAAGGGTACACTTGTACATTGCTGGTGGGACTGCAAATTGGTGCAGCCAATTTGGAAAGCAGTATGGAGATTTCTTGGAAAGCTGGGAATGGATCCACCATTTGACCCAGCTATTCCCCTTCTTGGTCTATTCCCTAAAGACCTAAAAAGAGCATGCTACAGGGACACTGCTACATCGATGTTCATAGCAGCACAATTCACAATAGCAAGACTGTGGAACCAACCTAGATGCTTCAATAGATGAATGGATAAAATAAATGTGGCATTTATACACAATGGAGTATTACTCTGCATTAAAAAATGACAAAATCATAGAATTTACAGGGAAATGGATGGAATTAGAGCAGATTATGCTAAGTGAAGCTAGCCAATCCCTAAAAAACAAATGCCAAATGTCTTCTTTGATATAAGGAGAGTAACTAAGAACAGAGTAGGGTCGAAGAGCATGAGAAGAAGATTAACATTAAACTGGGATGAGAGGTGGGAGGGAAAGGGAGAGAGAAGGGAAATTGCATGGAAATGGAAGGAGACCTTCAGAGTTATACAAAAGTACAAACAAGAGGAAGTGAGGGGAAGGGGAAAAATAATACAAGGGGGACAAATGAATGTCAGTAGAGGGGGCAGAGAGAGAAGAGGGGAGGGGAGGGGAGGGGAGGGGGGATAGTAGAGGATAGGAAAGGCAGCAGAACACAACAGACACTAGTATGGCAATATGTAAATCAATGGATGTGTAACTGATGTGATTCTGCAATCTGTATATGGGGTAAAAATGGGAGCTCATAACCCACTTGAATCAAAGTGTGAAATATGATATATCAAGAACTATGTAATGTTTTGAACAGCCAACAATAAAAAATTAAAAAAAAATAAATATAATACAAAATAGGGCTGGGGACGTGGCTCAGTGGTTGAGTGCCTCTGAGTTCAATCCCCGGTAACCTCATCCCCCCAAAAAACAATGGGATCCTAATTAGAATAACTTTTACTCTATGTATGTACATTCCTGAGAAGATATAGAAATGCAGGACAAATTAGTAGGAATAATACAAGGGATCCTTATGCTGATGAAATTGTTCTGCATTTTTATAGTAGTGGTGGACACATGACCCTATGCCTGTGATAAAATTAGATAGCACTTCACATTCATACCCTCAACTGAGTACAAAGAAAACTGGAAAAAATAGAATAATATTAGTTGATCATGTTAATTTCAATATCCTGGTTATGATACCATACAATAATTTTTATAACATTGTTACCATTGAGGGAAGCTGGATAAGGGTACATGGAATTTCTCTTTTGTTTCTTTCAATTGCATGTGAATCTCCACTTACAGAATTAATTTAAAATATTTTAAGTTATATGAACTCCTTGGGAAATAAAAAGTGAAAGTATTGACAGGCATTTATAAAAGCATTCACTGTATATTACTGTACTAACCATTGCCCCTGCCCTAGAAACTGTTTTGGTTTGGTGATATGATGGAACCATCAGAGGATTAGATAAAATAATATATTGCTACAGAAATATAGATAATCTAGTGCTGCTAGAAGGTATCTTTGGGCTGATGGCCAATTTGGAAGATTAAGAGGTCACCAATTACTTCTTTATGGTCTTCCATTAACATAACCATGATAAATACTTACTTAAAGAATCTTTTTACATTTTTATTGATGGCCTAAGTAGCTGGGCACCAGGGAAAATAAGATGGGGAAAATTTCACTTTAATTAAAATATTGGCACTGTAAGACATATTAAAGTAGTAATATTACAATAATATTCCACAGTCCTCTCCTAGTTGCAGCCTATGACTGTAAGAAGCCATATCCTATGACAGAGGGTGAGGGTTGGTAGAGCTGGAGAGACAGGAGCATCCACTGTCTCCTCTGACCTTTTAAACAGCTTGATACATACATATTAAGATTAATGGAGATCTTAAAAAAACAACAGTTACTTCTGTCTTTAGAAGTAGCATCCATTGAAAATTTCATTTTGAATCACTGAACAATAATCTTAAGACTGTACTTTTTTTTCCCCTCCATTAGTTGCTAATGAAATGTTCCAAACAGGCTTCTGAAATGATCATTCCAATCTGATGATTAAGAGAAGCTTTCCTGTGTGCCTCTGTTATTCTGTTCACAGAACTCTGTTATTATTAACAACATCTAACACAATTTAGAATCGACATTTGCTGAAAACAGAAAAAAAATGCCATGTATTTTGTGCTGGTTCACATTTTCAATAATAGCTGTCAAAATGGCAGCATCTTTTCTCCAGAGAGCAAAGTTGCTGTGAGTTTAATTTTCTCAGTGATTAATCCATAAAGATTTTTAAAGGTGATTAAGATGAGTAGCTATGGTAGCAACAGGTGTTAATAAGGGATTAGGCTTAGCTGTCAACCTCCACCACAGTGTGTCATGCATTAGATAACTTAAGGAACATTTTATTTCTTGTGAAAACTAGTTTGAGAATTGAGATGCACAGATAACAATGCTGTTGAGGTTGTGTGCCCTCTTTGCATGACATCATTCTTCACTGCCAGCAAAAGCAAGGATAATGTCATCCTTAGCATCCATATACGCCTTTATGCAGGAATCCCAAGGCACTTTCCTATTTGATCTTGCATAGGAGCAGAATTTGGCACTGTTGTGCTTCCTGTTGGGTTCTCATGCTTCTGATCATTTTACCTTATTTTTATTTCATGATCGTCGTTGGATTTTTGTTATTTGTACTTCTGAAAGTTGATGCTAGTCGTGACCTTTATCTCTCACCATGTAAAACCCAGGGATGGGATTTCCAGGGTTGGACATATGTTGATGGCTTATTTGGATAATTAGAATGTGGGATGTTAAGGGTTAAATGAGGGATGCATCCACTGCCCAATTTGATCACTTAGACTTCCTTGCCTCTTGCTTGGCCTGTCTAAGGCTGAATTCTGGGATGGACTGGCATTTAGCCAGATTCTAGCATTTCACCCATCTCATTCCTTTCCCTCTTGCACTTTGGGTTAAACTATTAAAAATGATGGTACTTATTTTCTCTGGCATGATGCCTGGAATTTCTTCTAGAAGAGAAATTATCTCTTTGTCCAGTCATTCTTTGCTCTTAACTCAGGGACTTTGAAAGCCAGCAACCCACAGCCTTTTTCTGTCCGCCAACTCATCACAATAGACAGTGCCAGGGAAGGATGTCTGCACATCATCCCTGCTCCTCCTTTGTGTCCCACTTTTAATTGAGTGTCTGTCAGTTTTTGAAAGGCACTATAGAAATACACTACCTGACAAAGGAATTGGATGACCAGGAAATAAATTTGGGAATGTTCAGTTATTGGGGGAATAAATGAGCAACAGCACATCAAAAGCCCCAAGCAGGTGAAAACATCTATGCCTCAGAGCCTGGGAGTTAAATTGCTTCTGTTTCTCCGAAGAAGAAGAATGAAAGAGGCCCAAAGCACCATCTCTTGTGGTGCAGAGCCAAGAACTGAACCAATACTGCACAGAGCAAATTAGAATAGGCATGGAACAGAAAGACAAGATTGTATGCTTATGGTTTGCAGAAAGAAGATAAGGGGAACAGAAGACCAGAATAAATTGTTACTCATCAAAAGGAAAAGAGTAAAGCAAGAATGGAATTTGTATTTATAAAGCTTCTAGAAAACAGAACCGCTAAGGATTGACATTTATAAATGAGATGGATGATTACCAAAGGGGCTTAGTTATCAGATTAATTTAATAAGTGTGACTGTAAGTCATGAAAGCTTACTGACTTATAAAATATGTGGAAGCTTTTGGTACTAAATTATTAGATCAAAATGACATAAATCCAAGGATACCGAGTGAAGGAAGCACAATCTTCATGTTCAAGTTGACAAAATCATTTTTCAACTAGCCCAGATGCATGGGCAATTTCAGAACAATGGGGAAGACAAAATAAGGGATGGTACATACAGAAGAAAAGCAGCTCTGAGGAAACATCACTTATGTGTCTAAGTTATAAGTCAAATCTATTAATTATAAGAAAGTTCCACATCTGTGAGGTGATCATAAAAAATTAAGTAATATAGCATCTTTATAATGCACAAAGAAAATCTGATGTACTTTATCCCTATTGTAGAATTATGAAATCTCTCTTTAAAATAGAGACTGAGTAGGCACAGCTGAATTTAACATAAAATTGTATATATATTAGTATAATTTCCCCTGGCCTCATGAAGACACTGAGAAGTAGAGAATGAACTAAGAGCAAATGCATGATGAGGGTATGAGTCTAAGTATCTTGTGGGAAGAAGCGGTTGTCAGGTTGATGAATTTCAGGTCTGTTCTTAGTAATCCCATTAATAATCTGGACAAAATAGAGTGTGAGTTTTGGACAGATCTGAACTTTTAGTACAAGCGTGGGCCCTGGGTAACCTTGGAGAAGTTACATAATGTCTCTGAGGCAGTTTCCTCTTTCTGAAGCAGATAACAATAGTTAGCTGGTTACACCTGCCCAGATGGAAAGCCATAGAGGTAACAGGAACACACAAAATGCCTAATGCAATAGGCATTTGTTATGCCAGGCTTCCTTTTTTGCTTTTGTTCTCTGAGCATGACCCACCTTTGCTGGGAATGTTCTTTCATTTATATATTTGGTGTGCATTTCTTCTCTTTTACACAAGCTATTATGTCTTTGCATCTTTATCATTCCCAGACCCTTTTCTGATCCATTCACAATATTTGCACAGTTCACTGCCCTTTTGTATATATTCTTATATATACTTTGTACAGTTAGTTTTATACTGCCTGTCATTGATCACCTCCAAAATGCTTTAAGGAATTTAAATTTGATCTTCTCAGGTAGTGGTTCTCAACCTTAACTACATATTAGAATTACCTGGGAGAGCTTTAAAAATATCCCGATGCTCAGGCTGGATGCCAGACCAATTGAATTAGGATGTTGGACCAGGTATCAGTATGCTTACAGAACTGTACAGGTGATTCTAATGTATAGTCAAAGTGGAAAATCATTGTTCTAATGTATTGGTAAAGTACTCTGTCTCAATGCCCTCTGGAAAATTAATGAGAATGCCTCTCATTTTGCTATGGATTTGATGGGTCAAAATAGTATCTAGGTTTGTGCCATCCTGAGATATGGGTAATCTTAGGCCCAACTCTTCCTCCCCCACATTGATTCTGCTCCACTTTCATCCCCCTATCATGCTGAAGTAAATAAAACAAAAACAAATTACTTTTATGATGCAAAAATAAAAAAAGATCTGGTACCACTCTAATTTTAGAACTGAGGCACAGAGAGAAGCAAAAACTATTTCAAATCCCAAGTTTGTGTTGAATCCAATATGCAAATAGAAGGCTTAATTTTGATGTCAAGGGAGAAATTGGACAGCATGTGAGCATGTTTTGATTTGCCATGAAAAGAAAAAGTTTTTTCTATTCAGTTTTTCTAAGAATTATGGAGGCTATCATTCAATGCTAGGTCATATGTATAGAAGCTAAATAAACACACTAATAAAGGAAAAAATGCAGACTAAGTCACTAAATTAATTTTAACAACATCAAAGTCCTTGAAGGTTTTAAAATCTCAAAGAGAAATGAGGTCTTTAATAGATTAATTTGGCCCATGGGGTCTGGTATTGATAGCAGAAGAGAGAACTTTGGCATCTCTCTGAGTCTTTGAGAATAAGAAAGGTGACTTAACTCATCTATATTGAGGGGATACCACTTAAAACTTGCACTCTCTGCCAAAGAAAAGTTGCATCAGAGTTAAATAGGCAAAGAAAATTTTACTCAAGACTTTGCAATAGGGAAGAGGTTGAACTCAACTTTATTGAAGCAAAAGATGGGGTAATCTTTTTAGGCATGAGCAAGTTGAAAAGGTATCAGTGTACTAGTGGGGAAGCTGATCTATATGAGTTAGGCCATCTGTGAGAGCTAATTAGTGGTAATGGAAGTTTGGCTCCTGCTCTCCCACAGAGTGGGAGGTAAGATATTATTTTCATTAATGATTCTGTTTCAGAGGAATGCATCCCAGATCCTTGGAAAAGACAATCCTGGGTTGCAAAACTAGCAAATAACTGGAAAAAGATTGATATTTTAAAAGGGCAGAGAAGAATGTAAAAGTACCAATTTTTTAATGTATTTGCAAAGAAAATGCCAGGGACCTGTATTATTAGTAAGTTTTATATCACTGTGATAAAATAACTGAGACAGAGTCAAAAGAAGGAAAGATTTTGTTCATGGTTTTAGAAGTTTCCATTCATTTCTTGACTCCATTGTTGTAGGCTTGTGTTGAAGTAGAACATCATGGTGGAAAGATGTGGTGGAATAGGGCTGCTCACCTCATAGCACCTGGTGAGGAGAGAGAGAGAGGGAGGAAGGGTCTGGGAACAGATATATCCTTCCAGGACATGTGCTCAGTGACCTACTTCCTCCAACTAGGCCCTGTCTCTCAATAATGTCATGAAATTATGAATTTATCAATGGATTAATACACTGATGGGGTTAGAGCCATTGTGATCCAATCACTTCCCAAAAGTTCTACTCTGAACATAGCTATACTGAGGACCAAGTCTTTAACACTTGAATTTTGGGTGGGCATTCCAGATCCAAGGCCAGAAGTTGAGAAGAAAGTTGTCTAAAATTTCCTCAAGCTGAGAAAGAATGTTGAGGTTGTTTGGTCATCTCTGTGAATCTTCTGTTCTTGATTACCTCCAGAGATGTGCTAAGTCCTGGTGGACACAAAAAACCTTGTGTTCAGATCAAGAGGCCAGCCATAGCCTTGACTAAAGCATGATAGGCCTCCCAACACAGATTTCATCAGTGGGCCTGAAGATTATGAGCCATTTAATGTTTTAAACCTCCCCAAATGATACTAGTGTATACTAGTATCATTTGGGGAGGTTTAAAACATTCTCACTGCCTGGGCCTCAACCCTTGAGATGGATTTTGGTTGATAAGGGTCAACTCAGACGTTATATTGTTTTAAAGCTCTCCAGGAGAGTCCCATGTGCAGTTAGGGTTGAAAAACCATGGCTGGAGGCCAAACTTCTCATGTAACATGTGAGAGAGAAATGGAGTCAGACAGGAGGGGGGATTGTCCAACACCTCATCAGTTATAGACATACCCAGGAAGCGCTCAGATAGCTACCTCTCGCTCAATGGTTTTTGCTTACATTTTCTCTATTTACTATATTTAGATTTGCAGTAAATAGTCAAATTTCCCTACATTTCATTTTGTTTTAATTTGTTAATTATTTCAGTGTAAAACCTTGGAGCACTTACAAGAGTTGGCGGATGTGAGGGTCAGGCAGGTAACAGGTGGCTGTAAAATGCTTGGTTTCTGTACTTCAGTTTCTCATCTTTAAATTGAGATTGTTTATTCACAGTCACTATTTGATGTATACATTTTAAGAGTAGAAGTCCTGTAGATTACTCAGTCTCTGGTCATGCTTCTATCCCTGGAGTAGCACATAGTCTGAAAACAATTTCACCCTGAATGGTCTAGTCTTTGTTTCTGGAAACAGTATCACAGTAGGGAGGAACAAAAGGGTACCCCAGCCCCTTCTGAGGCATTTGTACCTGTGCCTTGGAGAGAGTCCAGTGTGGCTGGCTTCAGATGTTCTATTTTTCTTCCTGCTAAAGATATTATAAACGTCGTTTCCTAGTTGTCATTTGTCTTTATATTTCTACACCATTTTCTTTGCTATACAAAAGATCTAAATTTCAGTGAAGCCAAATTTCTCTTCTTTGTGGTTTTTAGGCTCTGTGCCTCAAGTAGGAAAGCCAATTTTTTTTGTTTTGTTTTTAACATTTTTTTAGTTGTAAATGTACCTTTATTTATTTTTATTTGGTGCTAAGAATGGAACCCAGTACTTCCCACATGCCAGGAAATTGCTCTGACATTGAGCTACCAACCCAGCCAAGGAAAGCTGTTCTTACTTCAATATCATTGAGTCCTTTTTGCCTACAAACAGCATTCAGCCCTCTTATCCATAATACATCTGGAATATAAATTCTTGATGTTAGGCAGTGGTTTAACAACTTCATAGTTTCCAAATGCATAACCAATAACTAGTTTTCACTCTAGTATTTATAGAATTTTCTTCTTTAAATATATTTTTTTGCCCTTAACTAAATTTGCCTTTGTACATGCATGGTTTATTTTGTGTGCCAGTCCATTTGCATTAGCTTACTCTGGTACCAGTATGACATCACTTGACCTAGAGTAATAGAATGTTTTTTGTTTTTTTTTTTGGTGGGGGGCGGTACCAGGGATTGAACCCAGAGACACTTTACCACTGAGCCATATCCCCAGTCTTTTTTTTGTATTTTATTTTGAGCCAGGGATCTCACTGAGTTGCTTAGGGTCTTGCTAAATTGCTGAGGCTGGCTTTGAACGCTGGATCCTCCTGCCTCAGCCTCCCAAGCTGCTGGGATAACAGGTGTGCACCACTGTGCCAGGTAGGATATTTTGATATTTTTAAACTTCCCTTTATTCACATTGCACACATGGTTCTTAAAAAAATTTCTTAGACTCTCTTGCCTACTTTCATGTCAAAGTGAATTTTAGAATCAAGTTTCCAAGTTTCATAAATAGTCCAGGGGTAATTTTCATGAAAGGTTGCTTTGAATTTATAGTTTTAAGTGAAGATAATTTATAATTTGAAATATATTCCTGTGCAGAATCATGGCATATTTTTTCAATGAGATTTTTAAAATTCTCATGTGTTTCATATTTTTTTTCTTGAAGATTATTACAGATTTATCTATATGTTTGGTTATTTAAAGATTTTGTTTCATTGTCTTTTAACATCCAATATTGTAATGAGAAGTCAGATACAATTTGTATAAATATTTTGTAGTTATTTTACCTTTTTTTGATACCTAGGATTGAACTCAGGGGCACTTGACCACTGAGCCACATCCCCAGCCCTCTTTATTTAGAGACAGGGTCTCACTGCATTGCTTAGCGCCTCACTTTTGCTTTGAACTTGTGATCCTCCTGTCTCAGCCTCCTGAGCCATTGGGATTACAGGCATGCACCACTATACCTGGCTGTAGATATTTTTCCCTTATTGTAGGTAATTTTCTTCATTCCTTCTGCATAAAGTGGGGTACATGAGGGGTGATTGAGTACCCTGTATTCTCTTCATTTCCTGGGCTAATAACTATGATGATTGATCCAGGTATCTTTCTCCTCCCCTCCTGCTTTTGGTCAGATTTACCATATAATTTCTTTAAAGCTGGACCCACACGGGTCACTTGATGGGTCTTTCCAAGTTTATCATTCCCAGAGAGACAACTGTGCATGAATGATCTGCCACAAAGAAGGTATAGGCTTCCCATTCACAGTTGCTGGCCTGTCACAGGAGATTAAATTGTTTTCATGGAAGATTGAATGAGTTTGATAGTATGTTTATATTTAAAGAAGGAATGATTTAGCAATTTAGTCTCTCTCTTAAACTCACCAACACTATTGTACATTGTAACATTCATAGACATTGGTTTGGGAAGGAATCTTGATCATTGTCTACATCACATTGGGCAACCTGGGTCTCATTTCGAATTCACTGTTAGCATCACAGAAACTTCTGGAAGGAGATCCCGATCTAATTGGCCTTTGTACCCAGGCATTCTGATTTTCAATTCTGAATTTCTTCTCTTATTATCTGCCCAGCTTTAAGAATGCATGGGCTGGGGTATTCAAATAAGGGAGGAAAGACTGTGCCGTTTCCTCTCCACGTACCTGGATGTAGTCCCATAATTATTAAGAATTGCTTGGACATTAGATGATACCCAGGAACATAAATGAGAGAACAGATCACACTCACTTTAGATGTGCGGGCCTCAAACACAGCCTTTAAATGTGCTTAACGTGTATTTATGGTAAAATATTTTGAAAATCATTGCCATTAAAGTGTATTTTTATTTTTATAAAATGATACATATAGACTGAGATCAAGATGACTCGGTATTACTTTCAGAAATGTGTATCCCATTAAGAAATCAGTGATATTATTCATAGAACTTTAAAAATATGTCACCAGTTATTTTCTCAAGTTCTTAGATGAAAGATTATTTTTAAGGACTTATGTAGGACACAGATTCTGTGATCTTTCTAGTTTTTGACATGCTAGGAAAAAAAAAAAAAAAACAATCATTTCCTGAGCACTTACTAGGTGCCAGACGTTATACCAGTCATTTTGGATGTGTTTTGTCCAATGTACGTAAAGTAATATGTGCATTTTGTTTAATGCAGATATCTATTCTGAACATCCAAGCCCACAAAATTAAGTCTATTGCTCTGAAGCTATTTCCAACTAGATTCAAATTGCTAGCTCTCTTCCCTATAGAATCTCTCACTGTCCTTGGTAAATGTGTCTGAATAATATTTACTAGTATGTATTTGAAAAGAGAAGATGAATTTAACATTCATCACTATATCCTGAGGTATGCATAATTAATTATGAACAAGCTAGAAAATGGAGATTAAAATGGATGAATCTTAAAACTTGAAGTGCTAGCTAAAATGATAATTTTTTAAATGATTTTTTTTCATGAAGCTATAGAGGTTCTGAGTATACAGTAATACTAAGAAATGGATTTAGGAATCACGTTTTTTATTACCAGCTATTGGGTGACTGTATAACTTGGGTTGAGTTAATCTCATTTCTAAAAGGCACATAATAATTACTTTATGAAATGAGAATTAAAGAAAATAGGGTATGTGAATGCCTAACATACAGGGTTTGTCTTATTTTTACACTTTGAAAACTGACCATTGTTAAATGCTCCATGAAGCACCTTGAATCCGTGTGCTTGGGGCTATCGTCTTGAGCTCAAAGTATTGCCATGGTTGCTTGGGTGGTAATTCTAAAATCAAATTATACATTTCCTCCTTTACAGATTTAGAACATCTTTTAATATTTCCCAGAGGCATGTTCCACAGCTTGGCATTGTAGTTAGATTCTTTTTCCCCCCAGCAGATATGTATCTTATGCTAAAAAACTATATGAAATTTTTCCCCTGTCTGTACAACTCAAATTTATTTCTATTTAAATGAAAAACTTTCCCTTTCACTGTCTGTAAATCCTTCACATTTTATAGAAAAAATAGATGCAATCAGGTGAGAACTACCTTATATTTCACACATCAATCTTACCCACACATCCCTCTACTCTCCCAGAGGGTCATCTTCCCCTTACTGTAGAATGATAATTTTTTAAAAATCATTTATTCTCTCTGCTGAAACCAGCTTGCTGCCCACATCCTCTTCTCCAATGATTTGTTCTTGCTGTGGTATTCTGTTTCCATCACCAGTTTCTAGTTGTCTGTTGGATCCTTCCCATCAATGTACAATTATAAGTTAGTACTATTTTATTAATATTTTTACAAGCCCCACTTCTTGCATTTGCAGTTTCCCTCTCTCACCACTGTCTCCTCTAGAGTTGATTCTTTTTTCAGCTTACATTTTTTTTTTTTTACCCTCGAGTCAGCCCAATGAAGCTTTTCCATCCAGGAAATGTCTCCTGTCAAAGATGCCACCCATCTCAGCAAGCTGAACTGGTGGGTGATTCCCTGTCCTCCTTCTGATATTTCAGTAGCTTTGACGTTGTAGACTGTCTCTTGCTTTATGAAGTACTTTCTAACTATCTGTCTTTCGGTGATTCCCTATTTCCTATTCTTATAACTCAATGGTTGCTCTTTCTCATTCTCTTAGTAGCTTCTTTCCCTATGCTGAGCTGCTGAATTTTGAAATATTCCAGACATCATTTTTTTCCTGAGT
Organism: Marmota monax; assembly: GCF_021218885.2. Lineage (NCBI taxonomy): Eukaryota > Metazoa > Chordata > Mammalia > Rodentia > Sciuridae > Marmota > Marmota monax. Next base: position 19,799,054 of record NW_026693082.1, on the reverse strand, counting down.
CACCTCAAATGTCCAGACAATTGCTTTCTTTTTGGGTATTATTAATTTATTTTTAAATTTATATATGACAGCAGACTGCATTACAGTTTTTATTACACATATAGAGCACAATTTTTCATATATCTGATTGTATACACACTATATTTACAGCAATTCATGTCTTCATACCTGTACTTTGGATAATAATGATCATCACATTCCACCATCATTAATAACCCCATGCCCCCTCCCTTCCCCTCCAACCCCTCTGCCCTATCTAGAGTTCGTCTATTCCTCTCATGCTCCCACTCCCTATCCCTCTATGAATCAGCCTCCTTATATTAAAAAAAAAATCAGCATTTGTTTTTTTCTGATTGGCTAACTTCACTTAGCATTACCTTCTCTAATTCCATCTATCTGATTACCAGTAAATGCCATGATTTTATTCTCTTATTGCTGAGTAATATTCCATTGTGTATATATGCTACATTTTTTATACCCATTCATCTTTGAAGGGCATCTAGGTTGGTTCCACAGTTTAGCTATTGTGAATTGTGCTGCTATAAACATTGATGTGGCTGTGTCCTTGTAGTATGCTGTTTTTAAGTCCTTTGGGTATAAACCAATGATAATTGCTTTTTAAGTAACATCTTTTTCCTCTTTATAATCTCTCTTTCACTCTTCTCATCACTCTCTCTCCTCTTTTACTCCTTTTCCCTCTCTTTGACCCTTTGCTACCTGCTTGATGAACTATATTGATTACCATATATATATATATATGTATAATATATATTCCCCCCCCCCCCGGCAGTGCACCAGACATTGGAACTACAAAGATAAATGAGATAAATCCTCTGTTTCCAAGCAATTCATAATGTAGTAGCAAGTGTTAGACATCAAATAAATAATTGCAAAGAATTGGAGTTGCTGTGTTAGGACTATGGGTAGGTAGGTAGGTATAGAGAGGTACAAAGGACACAGTGGGTAGGGGTGGGAATTATTCAAGGAGAATTACCTCTCTGAAATAGGAATGGTTCACCCCATCCTTACTCTAAATTCATAATCTTCAGGGAGGAAAATAAACTTAAGACCACACAAAAACTTTTAAAATGTGATCTTTCAGGTTAAAAAAGAAAATACATTTTTTTTCCAAACCATCTTAGTTTTAAAATGAATAAAAAGTGAGATTTTTACAAATAGCTTAAAAACTTTTAATTGGTTTAATTTTTATTGCCATCAGAGTGGTACATATCCCATAATTTTAAAAAGTCAAATGGTTCTGTAGGGCCAAAGGTAAAACATTTTTTTGTTCTCTTTCCATTCCATTTTTCCAAATACAAATATTTTGATCTAGTTTAGCTACTTTGGCATTTCTATCCATATGACAGAAATCCTGATTCTGAGAAGTGTATGTGGGAAGTGATTTCTTCTGGACCATCTTGGTGGTGGGTAGTTATTCTCCTGTTAGTCTCTCCAGGTCTCTTCTCTTTTGTTAGTATTGTTTCTCTGAAAATAAAGGAATTTCACTGTCTGGAAGGCACAAGGCTATATACCCATTCATCTATTGAAGGGTGTCTAGGTTGGTTTCACAGTTTAGCTATTGTGAATTGTGCTGCTATAAACATTGATGTGGCTTGACTTCCTTCTGGGATCTGAGGTGGGGAAAGGGCTGGGAGTCCTGTCATTCAATGAAGAGATTTTCACTTAATTTAGAAGTTTTCATTTGGTAGCCCTCCTCCTCAATAATATCTGTACTCCCTAGGATTCCCCAATTTGCCAGAGAGCAGATTTTCTATCTTTTGCTGAGATTGGAAGCATGTATCTTTTTTTTTAAAGCAGGTTTTCAAATAATTGGCTCTGCCTTCACACAAATCCAAGGTAACTTCAACTCTAGAACTCTTCTGGCCATCTTTTGAGTTCCTCCACCAACTAGGCTGGTTATAAGGTTTTTCATGTTTGCTTCTCATTGACCACTCACCAGTCTGATATCCAGCTTCTAATCTTTTGATGATGACATTTTCTCTCTCCTCTTTGTCCTTGAAGATTGACACCCCTACCCCAAACAAACAAATGAGCAAAACCTATAGTTTCATTTTAGAGGAAGAGGAAAATGAGGTTTAAAATGTGTTTAATCTTCCATTTTTAACCAGTTTTAAATTTAGTTTGAATTAGTTTGTTCATGCAGTTGATTAAGGGGAGATTGAAAAGGGGAAACAAAAGGTCACCATGTGTGTGTGCACAACACACACACACACACACACACAAACACAAACACGTAAAGTAAAAATGAGGCAGAAGGAAGGGAGTGACCACCGGGAAGATGTACCCTGGTGGGAAGGAAGGGTAAGATCTATACTGTAGAAAGAGGCAACAGAGAGATGCTCATATCCAAGATGGCATTAATTTGGTTCATTCATTCATGGATGTATCTGTCACTCATGCAGTGAAAGCTTCTCTGGAGCTTTGTGTTAGGAACTCTGATACGTGTTGCAAACACCAACTATGTGCACTGAAGGGAAATTAGCACTTTTCATTGATAGTAATGATAACTATCAAGGGCTTGTAGCCTGGTGTCTTCAGATTATTTCAACTCAAAAAATATTTAGAGTCTGAGAGCCAGGCATTATTCAGTGTGATAGAATATCTATTCTTTTATAGCCTATGATGTGATTTGTTAATTACCACCCTTTATGTATTGATTATTTACTTCCACACATCTTTGAGTGCTCTTTGTCTTAAAATTATGGTATATTCCAAATTGTCTATAAACAGAGGTACTACAATTTTATGATAGTTCAACTTAGCATATTTTGACTTCAGGATGGCACAAAAGATTCAGTAGAAACCACACTTTAGCTTACATCAATTACATGTTAATAGTGAGTACCCATACAACCATTCTAATTTTTACTTTCAGCTTGGTATTCAGTAAATGAGATATTCAACACCTTATTACAAAATATGCTTTGTGTTAGGTGATTTTGCCTAATTGCAGACTGATGTCACTGTTCTGAGTGGGTTTAAGGTAGACTAGGCTAAGCTATGATGCTGCGCATGTTGCATTTTCGACTTCTATTATCTTCAGCTTACAATGGAGGAGGACCGTTGTACAAGTTGGTACTTATGTAGTATTTGAGCGTTTTTCTTGAAAAGCAGGTAGGTAAGGCTTAATGAAAATACTTAAAATCATTAAGTATTGTTATGGCTACATTGCTGGAAATTTAGGAAAATTTATGGATATAAAATCAGGTGATAATCATAAAAACAGATAACATGTATTGACTGTTTACTACATGGCAGCCACCCTTCTAGGTATTGTATCTGTATCAACTCAAGGTAAGGGTGATTCTAGTTTTGGATATACCCACTTTGAGATGAGAAAACAGATAGGTTCAGAGATAGTTGGAGATCCACCTTTTAGACTATTGCTTCTCTGGATGACCACTGAATGACCATCTCAAAGACCTCTTAGAAAGGATTCCACGAGACAGCAATGGTACCCAGGGAGGCTGGTAGGTTTGTTAGGTATTTGTTTACTCACTCATTTGTTTTAAGGTTAAATTTATACTGAAGACTGAATAGATTTGATAAGCATGGGAAAAGTATTTAAAATTCTGAAACTTTGAAAAAATTTTAGTACATTAAAATTATACATTAGAATTATTATAATAATAAGGTTAATAGTGATATATTCATATATGTACATAACATAATATGCTCCATTTGATTCCCTAGTACTTCCTCTTTCTCTTCCATCCTCCCTTCCCCTAATCCTTCCTCTACCTTATGGCTCTTTATTAATTGGCATAATATAATAATACATTAAAGTGAGACTCATTATAATATATTTTTATATGCACTTAGAATAATTTGGTCATTTTAATTTTACAGGTTCTTTACCTCTCCTGGTCCTTCTCCTTAGAACTCCTTCCTTTACCTTCTCTTGAATTGTTGGGAGATTCCTTTTAAAAAATTCCTATTTCTCTCTAGTTTTCACAAGTTAGAGAACATATTTGATCCTTGGTTTTCCGAGTCTGAATTATTTCACTTGGCATGATGTTCTCCACTTCTGTCTATTTTCTGGCAAATGACATAATTGTATTCTTAATGGCAGAGTGGAACTCCATTGGGTACCACATTTTCTTTATCCCTTCATCAGTTGATGGACACTTAGACTGGTTCCATAACTTGACAATTGTGATTTGCACTACTTTAAACATTTGCTGATTCCAGTTCTTTTGGATAAATATCCAGGAGTGGATAGCTGGGCCATATAATGGTTCCATTCCTAGTCTTTTGAGGAAATTCCATACTGATTTCCATACTGATAATACTAATTTACAGTCCACCAATAATGTATAAGTGTTCCTTTGCTCTCCACATCCTCACAAGCATTTATTATTATTTGTATTTTTGATGATAGCTATTCTAACTGTGGTGAAGTGAAATATTTTGATTTGCATTTCCTTGATTGCTAAGGATGGTGAACATTTTTTCATATATTTGTTGGTCTTTTTCATTTATACTTTTGACAAATGTCTGTCTAGCCCATTTGAACATTTTTTGATTGAGTTATTTGATGTGTGTATGTGTGTGTGTAAGCTTTTTGAATTTTTTATATATTCTGGATATTAATATTCTGTCAGAGAGTAACTGGCAAAGATTTTCTCCCTGTCTGGCTTTTTTCATGCTGTTAATTGTTTCATTTGCTGTGCAGAAGCTTTTTAATTTGATGTCACCCCACTTATTGATTCTTGGTTTTATTTATTGAGCTTTAGGAGTCTTATAAAGGAAGTCCCTGCCAATACTTCTATGTTGGAGTGTTGACCTATGTTTCCTCCTAGCAGATGCAACAAACTTTGAACTTTTTTGATTATTTAAAGAATAATTAAGTGTATTAGAAATTCTTAGCCTATGTCTCTGCCATTTATAGGAAACAACTTATTAGTGGATTTTAGGAGCAAGAATTTGCAGTGTTACCAGTGCTCAAAATACCTGTCTATATTCAGTTTATGAGTTAATTGCTACCATATGCTAAAATCAGTTTCTCAAAAGGTTTCTTGGGGCCATGGTTTGCAAATGAATATTTCTACCCTATTGCTGCCCATTTTGACTTCATTTGCTTATATTTTCACTGTGTACATCAATTAATGGTCATGCAGGATGATAATTGTTGATAGTGCATTCCAGCAGCTAAGGAAATCAGCGTGGGATGCAGTGCTCTCTGGATAAATGAAGCAGCACAACTAAATCATTAGTTTTCTCCTCCTAGAAAACATGTGCTTCCAAAGAATCTGATAAGTTTCTAGTCTCAAAAAATTATCCAGAACCTTTCCTTTCTTTGGCTTCTTTACAGAATCAAAACTAATGTGAATTTGACATGTAAGTTCAAAGCTTATTGGGTGCTAAGGAATGCATTGGTAGCAGGTTTTATTGATGAGAAAGCTTTACGTTGGTGGCATCATGGTTTTTGAATGTATTCTAGAAACCTGTCATTCTCCTATACACTAATTTCTGTGTGTATTTAAAGTGCTTATTTGGGGCTCACTGAGGTTAAGATCACTCATGCTGGGATTTCATTTTTAAACACCGTAAAGCAAGCTGTCCTTATTTATGAGCTGGTGCTTAAGTAGCCTAATTATTAAATCATCCCCCAAAGGATCAAGTTTTGCACATACTCTTACAACTGAATCTCTATAACTTTTCTTAGATGGATTAGGTCAGTTTGCAAATCTCTTATCCTGATTATTTTTATTACCTTTGTAATCTTGAGATAGTGTCCTATCATTCATGGCCTCACTTTGGTCATCTTTAGGTTATATGAGAATTAAAGGAGAAGTGAATTAAGGCAAATAAAATATTTGTGGGCCATAATAATCACTCAGTAAAAATTAGTTGTTATTAGTACTAATGAAAAAGTACCAACTTACTTTGAACTCACATGTTTATTTTAAATATGGGAATTGACAGAAATAGTCTCTTTAATGTTTACCTTGAAGTATGTTCTGAATTTTATTCTATGTTTTAAGAAACATTTCACCCCCAAATTATTCCACATACCTTATTTAAATAATTGCTGAGAATCTGAAAAATTGGAGAAAAATCATTAAAAAAATCAACATTCAGTTTTTCCTTGTGCTTCTGAATTCTTAAGCACCACCTTCTTGTATTTCCAATTTACGTTATCCTCAAATAGTTTCCATCCCTGCCTGAACATGCCAATTAATATTCTAGCTATTATATCATTCACCTCAGAAGAAAGTTTCAGTCAAGCTCAAATCAAATTACTAAAAATATGAAGTTAACAACACAAAACAATGGTTTAAACAACAACAACAACAACAAAGGCTTTAACAAAGAGCATATTCCTGATGGGTGGGGCGACTCTATTTTTGATCAGATTTTACTATTACCTTGTGAGAATGTCAGTTCCCACCTCAGCTTTAGTCAAGTATATGAAAGAAATCTTTTCGGAATTTCAATATTGTTTCCACCGGCATTTACTGAGGAAAAGGAGGAAATAGCTATTGTTATAAAACTTCTGTTTAAGTTATTCCATAGAAAGGCTGTGAAGGCAGAACTGTCTAACTGCTAAGTTGTTGTTCTGAAAGTCTGGGAATGTTTGTCTTTAGAAGACCAAGGTAATGAGGCGGGTCATTAATCAAGGAAGTGTTGTCTCCTTAGGTCTCTAAACTTAACCGCTCCATCTATATGCTTAGCAATCCTGTCTCCTTCCTTCTGTAAAACTCTCAAAACATTTTCCTTTCCTTAGTTCCTGTTCCGGCTCCTCCTTTTCTTCCTAGGCTCTCTTGTCCTTTCGTTCCTTCCTGTGGCTTAACTCACACATCTAGGCAGATGACACCCAAATTGGTATGCATAGCTCTATCTTCTCTTTTAAACTCAAGTTTATAATTTCAGAGAATCTGCTAGACATTTGCACCTAAATGAACCACCAGTACATTTAGTATCTTCAATTCCAAGTGTCTAAAACTTATGTTCCTACTTCTAGATCCTCCTCCTGATTTTCTTTCTTCCTTCCTTGTTTTTCTAATGGCAGTCATACTCTTTCCATCATGTGCTTTCAAAATTTACCCAGTATACTTGGCCTCATCTGTTGTCACAAAATCCCATCAAACTTCCCTTTAAATCAATTCAATTGGATACACCCGTCTATTGGGCATCTCTTTTAGCCTAAGCTCTGTGCTAGAAACTGAGGTGTAAACAACAAACAGATCACCAAGGTACAACCCCTGTACTCAGGAACCTTGAAATCTTGTGGCTGAGGTAAGATATGGACCCAAATTTTATTCTCAGGACCATCATATTATTTTCCCTGTACCTCATACCTTCCTGTTCAGAAACCATAACTGCTTGTTTTCTTTTCCTGAATGAAACTCATGTTCTTAATTGTGACTTTCAAAGTAGCCCATAACAGGACTCTGTGATACCTATAATAATAGCTTATATTACTAGATTAATTTCCTGTGCTTCAAACACTGTTCTAAAAACATTCACCCATTATTTCACTTACTCTCCATAAATCCCCACAGATAAGGCTTAGAGTGATTAAATCTTGGTTAAGGTTGTACAGTTTGCAGATGAAAGGTCCAAAGACTGAGCCCTGGATTCTGGCTTTGGAAACTAATCTTTCAATTACTGTGTCCTCCTGCCTGCCCCCTACCTCTGGTTTCCATCCTTTTCCAGCCAAAAGTGACATAGAAGGACCTTGACCCCCAGGAGCCCATCTGGTGGCTGATGGTTTGTGTGACTTGGCTTGAATAAATGAGCTGGGCCTTTGGAAGATTTTTCTCTTTACAATTTCAAATAGGACATAGCAACTACTGCCATTTACCTGATGTCTGAAATATGGGTCTTTCTTTTTCTAACTCTGATGTACTTTTAATACTTTTGAATTGAAAATTGAAACTGAGATTAGAGTAAGTTTTTGATTCACATCATTTAGCCTAAAACTATTCTTGGATCTTTAAATAAAATTTAATTTTAATTTAAATATTTGTGTTACAATCTGGTTTTCTTTTCAAACATTTTACCTTTACATTCTTTTGTGTATTTCCTCTGGTAGCTTCTCAGCTTAAGTTTTTTTAATGTAATCAATTACTATCTAAAACTTAATATTTGAGGTGTGTTTTAACACATCTGTCCTTTTCTTAGTAGTCTGTATTTATAGATCCAGAATAGTAACTCTTCTTGGGATACCAAATTCCCTCATTGCCTATTTGATTTTACCACTTTATTTTTCACACCTCTGCAAACTTCTGCCAGTTACTTATGTCACAATTACTTTTATTAGAAATATTTTACATTTGTTCAGATTGGGCTAATTTCAATTTCCTGGAGGTGCTTTTAAATATCATCCTGTATTCAACATTCAACTACTTTTTGTATTTTTACAAGTCCTTGAAAGAGAATATCAGTTCTTGTAATAATTATAAATTAAAAATGAATTAAGTTTAACTAAAAATAGAATTTAACAAAAATGTGATTTGGAAATTTTTTTCATTTTAACACCTTTAATGTTTTTTAAAACTCATTACATAAAAATAAAAATTGTACTTACTAATGGGGTAGGTAATGTGACGTTTCAATACACATCCATTATGAAATGTTTAAATCATGTTCGAAGTATATTCTTTAAGCAACTATTTCTTTATGGTGAACACTTTCAATATACCTCCCTCTAGCTTTTTGAAATGTGTAGTTCACTACCGTTCTTATAGTCATCCTACTGTGCAGTAGCACATCAAAATTTGTGGTTCTCATCTAACTGAAATTAAAATTTTAATTAGAAACATTTCAATTTTAAATTAATATTCAATAGCATCTGTGAAAGGAATCAGAATTAGCCCAAATAATCTTGCATTAAAATTTATATTCCATATTATTCAACCATAAAGAAGATTGAAATAATGGCCTTTGCCAGTAAATGAATGGAATGGAAGAATATCATGAAACAAGTTAGTCCCCCAAAACCAAAGGCTGAATATTCTCTCTGATATGTGGATGGTAACACACAACAAGGCAAGGTAGAGAGAGGAAGAATAGAAGTCTATTGGATTAGACAAAGGGGAATGAAGGGAAGAGAGAGAGAGGATAGGAATGGGAAAGACAGTAGAACGAATCAGACATAACTTTCCTATGTTCATATGTGAATATACAACCAGGGTAACTCTGCATTATGTACAACCATGAGAATAGGATCCTGATTAGAATAAGTTATTCTCCATGCATATAATAACATGTCAAAATACATTCTACTGTCATGTATATCTAAAATGAATAAATAAAATTTAAAACATTATATTCTAGTTAGTCTGCAAAGAAAAGGAAATTCCATCTTATCCTACCTCATGGATGAACCTTGGGGACATGATGTTTAGTGATATAAGCCTGTCACAGAAAGACAAATGCTGCATGAACCCACTTATACACAGTATCTAAAGAACTCAAGATTTTTAGAACCAAAGAGTAGCCTGGTGATTGTCATGGGCTGAGGAAAGGGTGCCGCAGTCTGGCTGGGCACAAAATCACGAGCCACTCAAGCAGGAACAAACTTTATTTCCAAAACTCCCGCGAATGCCACGCATGCGGCCTTCTCCAGGGACACACTACCCCAACTGGAAATCCCTCCTCCGGAATTCCCTCCTACTGCACTTCCCCAACCAATGGGAACTCTCCGAAAGAGCTCCAAAGTAGCAGGTGCCAGGCGGACAGCAGGGGTCTAATCTCTAATTGAATGCACATCTTAACATAATCATTATCATCTCAATGGCTTGCTGGGGTCACCTTTCAACCAAAAATGCCATGCATCATTCCTACTTGGCTATGGCTCTCAGCAAAAGGGGAAATGGGGGAGTTACTAATCAAAGGGATACAAAGTTTCAGTCAAGCAAGACAAAAACTTCCAGAGATCTGTTGTGCCAGGTTGTACCTCCATTAATTTCACAATAATGTACAATTCATGTGAGGAGTGTTCTTACTAATAAAGTAAAATTGAAAAAAGCGAAAACTAGAAATATATGTGAAATAATAAAATCTCAATTATTTATGATGAAATATGCTTTCCTGATATTTCATCATTGGTAAGAGAAGAGAACATATTTGAAACATTTCTGTTAAATTTCTTAAACATTCTTGGTAACAATTATAATCAGAAATGTGGTAAAACCAGAAGGTTGTCTATTCTGAAATTTGGCCATTAGATGAAATAGTTTTGTGAAATTTTGTTTTAAATCTACAGTGGTCTGCACACCCAAAGCTGAGGATCTGGTCTCAGCCCCATCTCACCCATTGTTTGGTAGCAATTGTCAGACTTGGTGGCTGTAGGACTTCAGCGGTAAGGAGTTCTTTCCCATAACTCCTGGTACTCTGCATACTGAGCTGTTCCCTTCCCCTGTTTCCTTCACTGGTCTGCCTTTTCTCCAACTTAGATGTTGGTGTTTTGTTTTCTCTCCCTGTTTGATTTTTCTCTGGGATCTCAAATAATCCCGTAGTTATAAATATTCCCTCATGCTCTTCCCTTCTGGGTCCTTCTCTTCAGTTCTGTCCATAGCTCTAGACACAAAACTTCATGGATCCTATTATTTTCTTCCTAGTTTCTAAGTAGATATTTCAAATTGAGCATGCCAGAAAGAAAACAATTAATTCTATTCCTGTTGTCCACGTCACTACAGATGCTCACTTCTTGCTTTGCAATCTATGCAGCTGGTCCCACCTTCTGCTCTTGGTCCTCTCTGTTCTATTTTCCACAGCATGGCCAGAGTAATCCTTTAAAAGCACACTCCAGACTTTTTATGTCTATACTTTTTCATGTCTCATAGGAGCTACGTTACCTGGTCTTTGCCTATCTCCATATCCTTACCCCCTTTTGCTTACAGTGCTCCTCATTTGGTTCTAACCATACCAAGCTCATTTGTACTTGCTCTTTCCTCTGCCTGTGACTGGCTTACTGAAATTCTATTTCAATAGAACTTGTTTATCCAGAGTGGCTATGATCCAAGACACCCCAGTGGAGGCCTGAAGCCACATAAAGTACCAAGCCCTATGTATGCTGTTTTTCCTAAACATATATACCTATGAAAAAGTTGGTTTTACAAGTTAGGCATAGTAAGAGATTAGCAATATTAAAAAAAACCTAAATCATCTATAACTAATTAAAACAGATTTAAAAAATAAAGAAAATAAGTATAGTTATAAAATTAAAAAATGAAATTTAAAAGAAAAGATAATATGCCAAAATGAAATTTCCAAAATCCCTACTCTTGAGGTCTTTGATCATGAGTTCAAAGCCAGCCTCAGCAAACCAAGGATTACTAAGACATAGGCACTGTAACACCATGACAGTCAGTCTGATAACCAGGATGGCTACTAAGTGATTAATAGCAGGTGCCACATAAAACATAGATATTGCTTAACAAAGGAATGACTCAAATCCTTGGTGAGAAAGAGCAGAATGGCTCAAGATTTTATCATGCTACTCAGAATAGGGCACAATTGAAAACTTAGAAAATTCTAGAAATAAACTTTTTATTTAATATTTTCTGATGGTGCTTTACCTTAAGCAACTAACATTGCAGGGAGTGAAAGCATGAATAAGAGGGAAGGACTGTGTCCAGGTCTTTCCTCCAATGTCACCTCCTTTGGGAATCCTCAACGGATCATCACATCACAGAAGGTACACCGACTTGGTCAGTTTATGTGCTTTGAACCTGCATGGCCATTGGTTGCCAGTATAGCTTTATGCTTGTTTGTCATTATCTATGTCTTCCTTCATGCTTTGTGAAGCAGGGAATTTGTTTGATTTACTTATTGGTTTCCTTGCAATGTGCCTTACACAAAGAAGATACTTGATGAATATTTGTGGAATGAACACCTGGGAAAGTTCCTCTTTCTTGATGCTCTGAAACTTCAGTGAAGATGGCAGAGCCGGGCGTGGTGGCCCATGCCTATAATCCCAGTAGCTCAGAAGGTGGAGGCAGGAGGATCGTGAGTTCAAAGCCAGCCTCAGCAAAAAAGGAAGGCCCTAAGCAACTCAGTGAGACCCTGTCTCTAAATAAAAGACAAAATAGGGCTGGGGATGTGGCTCAGTGGTTGAGTGCCTCTGAGGTCAATCCCTGGTACCAAAAAAAGCAATCCCCAAGCTCATGCATCAGACCTTCTTATAGGCATCTGATCAACATCCTTATGGTGTTCATGATCTTTTCACACCATCATATATATAGCTGTGTATACTGCTGCTGGTAAAAACTCTGTAATACAGCAAGTTGGTTCAGACAGACTGATCTCTGTGCCTCAAAGAAACATTTTTGGTTCCTTGGAAAGGCATTTCTCACATGTGGGTGGTCACAGGGCTGGATCATTTTTGTTATTATAGAAAAAGGATAAAAACATAGGGAGAACAGCTAGCAGCACCACTCTGGAACCCAAAGATTCCCTATAAAATAGGGTTCTAGAAGGTCCAAACAACCAACTCAAATAGAATATTCAGTAGAATTAGTAGATTTCTGACATATGTTCAAGAGGGTTTTATTTAGCATTCTGACTCATAACAGCGAATTAAGTAAAATGTAAGGTGATTTTTATTGTGTAGATTTCAGATAATGTATGACCAAAAGTGTCAATGTTTTGTTAGGATTTATCCTTGTCCTCTGAGCACAGACCAGATCTTACGTCTGCTACAGAGATCATTTATTGTGCAACGAAACCTTCATTTTCAAAACTCCAGAGAGATTAAGATGCCTTACAGGTCAGCAATGCTGAATGGAGCTGTTGATGTAATGTTTGAAGGATGGCTTGGGCACTAGCATGATTCTTAACATCATATTCCAACCTGACTATTTTGTCAGACAATTTTCTTTGAAAGGAAAAAAGACAACAAAAGAAGAACCTATTTGTGTGTGCATGAACATTCACATGCCTCCAGATTGGTGTGGGTGTAAGAAAGGGCATGTGGTTACAATAATAGGAACCAGGGAAAGCAAAGATGAATTGAAAATTAAAAAGTTTCCGTTGAAGAGAACATATTTTCCCTGTGTCCATGTTATTTGTTTATATCATTACTGGAAGGATTTTTTTTCTCTTAACCTACTAATGCTTGCCCCTTATTCTTTGCTTGTAACAGCAGTAATGACACCTAACATTTATTCAGCACATAAGCATTTTTTGAGCTTTTACACTACATTATGTCTATCAATAACTCCATGTTTCATTGTCTTGATTTCAAGTCCGAAGATTATTATTGTACTGATCTGGAATTTAGATATTTTAGATTTGACTTCTGTGAAATTTATAAATGGTGAAGGAAAACTATACATTGGCCTTTTAATGAATCTGTAGCAGAGGAGAGAATTTTGTACATTGCTCCTTTTCATCATATACAAATTGACCAAATGTCATTCCAGAGAGTTGAATTGTAGGAAGATCAGGAGCAGCAGGGAAACCTACTGGCAACATTGGCTGTAGGGAAGGCTGTAGGATTTTTATCTGATTGTTTTTAAGACTCAGTTCATTTTTATCCAGATCTCTCTCTCCCCTTGGAGAGGGATAGTAGGGTATTACACTATAGCTGGCTTAGGTTTCAGAAGTGGACCACTTGTGTTAGCTTTTCCTCACTATAATGAAATACCCGAAGAAGCTTACTCTATTAAAGAGAAAAGGTTTATTTAGCTCACAGTTTTGGAGGTTCAAATTCCAAGGTCAGATGGGCCCCAAAGATTTTGGCCTCTGGTAAGTGCAGAAGATAGCAGCTCATCATGGGGGAGAGCTTACATTGCCACACAGGAAGTCAGAGAGGGAAGGAGGAGAAGATTACAGTCCCACAACCCATTCTGAGGATAAGCCCCAGTGACCTAAGAACTTCCACTAAGGTCCTACCTCCCATAGGTTCCATCACATCCAAATAGCACCACCCTGGGGACCAAGCCTTGAATCACGGTGGTTCCTTGGGGGAACACTCAGACCATATCCAAAGCATAATGGCAGACTCAGTTTTAATAAATGTTTACATCATTTACTCACTGTGTCATTTGGAACAAGTCATTTATTGCTGTCTTGCTCATCTGTAAATGAAGAGGATGAGAGTTCTTTTGAAATCCAACACATAGGTCTGTTGCCCCAGAGTCAATGCTGACTTGCCCCTTGGTGAAAGAGGCAGTGAATGTGTTGAGTCGGAGCAAAGGACACACAGGAAGCCATTGACCAAAACCCCACTCACAGGTCCCACAAGCTTAGCTTTGGAGAGACTTTCAGATGGTTGGATGGGGGTGTGATGGCTGGATCCGTGAACTCTGATTCTTTCCTTCTGAATTTTGCCTTTACGGTGGGTGGAGCTTTCAGTAGTGACGTATGCTTTCCTTCAGGGGTACACCAAGATCCATGATGAGTTCTAACCTGAGCGTGGACACAGGCCCTTCCCTTGGTACCTGGTAATAGGAACAAATGAACAACAACAGCAGAAACGAAAAGCAGTGAGGAAGGGAAGGCAGGAAGAGAGAAGCACGTTTTTACTTCTTTTTCTGCCATAGCTGTTCAGCAGCTTCCTTGTGTGACAGACTGAGACCTTGAGGCTTATTGTCAAGAGAACTAGGGACTGTTTCACGTTCTCAGTGTCTTCCACATTAAGCCAGAAGCCAACTTTGGAATCCCAAAAGGCAGTAGAACACTTTTTACCCAAGGACTCTCTCTTACGTGGTTGGCAGCATGCCCATCACCACAGTTCTGGAGAAAGGGGAGCCACATTCATTACTCTGAGGCGCATGCATTGAGATTTCAAGAATTATTTTATTGGAAACTATTATTTTTAGCCAAGATGGAAAAATGAGTCAGATTTATTATCCTGAAACAACTAAAAACTCAGACAAAAATATGTGAAGCAATAAGTTTCCAGGATGTGATTCCTGAGAGATGGGGGATTCTCAGTCTCTTTATTGCCTCACATTCTGCACTGAGTGTCTAGTCCTGTAATGCAGGGAGGGAGGGAGGGACCAGGGAGACTCCCTGAGTTGGGGAGACTGGGCTGAGAATCAGGGGAGAACAAGGCAGCTAGAGTTTGCAGGCCAAGTACAAGAGATGAGAGCTGCACAGTGGGATCCCTAGAGGTCTGCAGCCAGTGCTCCTTGAGTATGCATCAGAGAACTAGTCGTGTGTGGAGACAGAACCAAAGGAAAGAGTGACAGTTACTGGAACTCAGACAAGGCCAGGAATTATGCCTCTTCCCACCTGTATACTGGAAACCTCTATAATTTCTGGGACGTTGACTAATCAAAAAAATCTTCTTGCTTTAGCAGTGCAGAATAATTGGCCCCTATTCTAAACATTGCTCTTGCTTTACCTAGTAGGTAACCTAACAGTACCCAAAAGGATAAGTGATTTTGGTGTTAACTGCATCTCAGAACCAAGTTCAAATATATTTATAGAAGTATATTTTATCTAAAGATAAAATTCATGATATTTGAAAATTTAAAAAATCAAAGCACATAAACAATGGTAAAACCCTTTTATAAGTTGAGATGTAAAACAAAAAAATTGATCATGCCTCAGAGCCATGTCATCTTTTGCCTTCTCTCAGCTAGTTTACTTGAAGTTGAAACAGCTGTGTCTGAGCGTGAAAGTTTTGTCTTTGCTTGTTCTATATGTCTTCTGCACTTAAATAACAATAAAATTTAGGCAATTGAAAGAATTTGTTTTTCATATTTACAAAGGTCCTATTTGATCTCTACAGAATCATTTTTTTTTAATTTCAAAGGCAGTAATACATGAAAGTGCTTCAGGGTTTTAAAAATTGGGTCCTCTGAGTCCTCCTTAGGATGTTGAGATTTTAAAAAAAATCCAACAAAACAAAAATTCTACATATCTTGTAAAAGACATAGCTTTTGTAACTGTCCCCTAAAATAATAATAATACATCTATTTTACTGTTCTGTAAGATTATTAATTTTCCTAAGAATGCCATTGCCATTTACTGTTTAAAACACTTGAATAAAGTCTGAAACTTGGTCCCATAATACAGTCCTAATCTTTCAGGAAAATTAACACCAGGAATTTCTCAGTGTTTAAAGCAGAAATTCCAAATTTCAGATGACTTCAGGGTGTCCCTGTTGTTGCTACCTCGGCCCTTTTCATGGGATTTCTGTTTCTTAATTTTGCCTCTCAGAGGTAGTGACACCACTACCAAAGAAATTTCCTGCCCTCTGTTCTTTTAATTCTTTTCAAAAGAGCAAAATTGGTCTATTTCTGTTCCCTTTGATTCTGGACACTCTACTTCAATCTATGTCTTTCCAACTAATTCCTGATAACTAAGTCAAGTCCTGGCTCAGTGTACACACAGCATTGGGAAGAGTCACCAAGCATGAGTGGGGCTGACTGACGGATTCAGATCTGTCTCTGGCCTTTTTTTTTTTTTAAAGTCACCCAATCCAAGTCTCTTATCTCTACCATTATAATTGATACATCATATATATTCAAAAACATTGATGAATTTCTGAAAACAAACTATCAATAAAAGAGCAAGCATAAAACTTTCATTTTTAGAAGCTATATGTTATAACCAAAACCAAATTTGTGTTGAAGGAAGGAAATAGACCGGTTACATGCTGTATCCTTTTAAAAAAAAATTCTGCTAAGTGTCATCTGCAGGTGTTATATTGAAGGGAATTACAAAGCTCAGCTCATAACTTACTTTGCTCTCTGAAATGGTGCAGAATTTTAAGATGTCCACAAAGAGTCCTGGAAGACCACAAATGCTCCTACTTATAAGAGTCCAGGGACACAGGTGGTGAGAGGTGAAACCAAGGAACACTTTACTTTTAGCCAGTGTTACCTTATGAATTGAGATATCCAGGGGTGTTTGTATAGGAACTAGAAAAGCAATCTTTACTGTGGTTGACAGGAAGCATGTGAACAGAGGGGTACTTCCCTTGAAGATTCTGCATTGGTGGATGCAATGAAAATATCACTCTCCAGCTCAATAGTCAGGAAAAAAAGGTTAGATGCAATGTCTGAATATGTGAATCAGAGGCCAAAACAGATAATCAGGTATATACAGACTCTTGGGAAAGTTAAAATAAGAGAAAAGTCACATAGAAACTTGCTCCCTCAGCCTACTTCATTTGCCACTGTTTTTAGGCTCCTGAACATTTCAAGTTATTCAGAATTTGATTATCTAACAACACTCTAGGTTAATATCCAAGAGAGTTCCAAACTTGTCTATGTAAATTGTGAGGGATCTACTGGAAAATATAACATTAGTATACAAAGGTCAAATACAGACTGCCTGTTTTATTAAGGATAAAAATGGAAATGGAAAAGAAATTTTTAGAAAAGAGATTAAAAAATTAATTTCTAAAACCTTTCATTTCCATTTTTATTATCTCATAATGGAAAAGGGATTGGAAATGGAAAAGAGATTTTTAGAAACCATTTCATAAAACAATGAGGTAACCAGAGCAATCTAAATAGGAAGAATATATTTTTTGAAATATTTGCTATAGGAAGATAGTAAACTTCAGTCAGCATTTGCCTAATGCTTCCAAGTAAATAGAGCTTCTTTGAAAAATAAAACTCAACTAGATAACATGAGAGGTTTTAGTAAAGAAGGATATGGTGATGCTGAGGAAAGACTCCAAGGAGATAAAAACTAGCACATGCAATTAGCAAAATTAAAAATAACTTTTACATACTGAAAAGAGTGGAATGGATTTTGATGAAAATTGACGAGTGATGTGGATACCTAAGACCTTGAGACTCGATTGTCAGCTCAGGCCGTCATAACAAGATGGCATAGACATTTATTTCTTACTGTTCTGGAGTCTGGAATGTCCAGGATCAGAATACCAGTAGATTAGATTCCCTTAGGGTCTCTTCCTGAATGCAGATGGCCTCTTCCTCACCATGTCCGCCCACGATCTGCTCCCTCTTCCTCCCCGTTTAAGGATGCTCATCCCTTTTTGGGAGGCCCATCCTCATGAACTCATCTAAAGCTTTTAATCTCACAGTTTTCATCTTCCAATACCATCACACTGAGAGTTAGGGATTTAATTTGTAAATTTTGAGAGACAGAGAGCCCTTTATGGACTAAATGTATCTGTCTTAAAAATTCTAACAAGATGGATGTGATTAAGGTCAATATAAAAGATATGGAGGACTTAAACCTAGCTAAATGGCAGAATTTTAAAAGACCTGTAAGAATTCAGGCAGAAATGTTACCAACAAAAGGATAAAAATGTCTAATGGATCTAAAAATATGTGTAGGGGTCGGGTGTTGGGAAGAAACAATACCTAAACTGTGTGAGGGGTATTTTTAAGAGTTGCCCCTTCCAACTGTATCCAGGTGGTTTTCATTTATAAATGCAATGAAAACATAATCCCCAATAGATAAGGATTCATGTAGTATTCCTTTGGCCTACTCTATCTGTAAAATAACTAAATAGAAAGCAAAATTAAAGATTGATTTTAATCAAATAGGAAACAATTTAAACTAGGAAATCACAATATCAGAAATAATAGAAAATTGAATGCTATTTTAAAATAGAATAAATTATAAATATTATAAATATGTGAAAAGATGACAATGTTAACGTTTTTAAAAGAAAAATATGGAGTGTGATAGAAAAACAGTAATGAGAATAACAAAATGGGGTGAAAATCCCATATCATATTAAAAAAATAGCAAATGAGGGGAGTTGATGAGTATGTATTTTTCTTTTTTCCTTCTCTTCCTCTCTGGGCATTGAACCCCGTGCTTTGTGCATGCTAGGCAAGTCCTCGATCACTGAGCTACACCTCCAGCCCAATGGGTATATTTCTTAACCCCACATAGAAAAGAAAAAGAAATTTTTAAATTCCATTGATATTTAGAAAAATACAGATTAAATTGTTTTAAAAACCTTTAAAGTAAGCTGTAATAAAAATAAAAGCAAACCATATGACTTTCAAATTATTAGAGAAGCAAAAGAAAGCAAAAAGTAAAAGGAACAATTGTAAAATAAAGTTAAAATAATAAAATAAAATGTCAGGAATAAGACTATGATAATAAAAATAAATGACATAAAGTTAATTTAATAAACTATGTATCAAATTAGATACTAAACCAGAATGGAACTATATCCTATCAGTAAAAGACACACCTAAAACAGGGCTTTAGAAAACTATAAGCAAATAAATAAAAACTCACAAAATGTTGGATAAGAAAAAATGTAAATAAAAGTATTTCCAGGAGGCATAGATTTTTAAATATGAAATTTTAAACTGATCAAAGGTAGAAAATGTTCACTAATGAGGGAAATTACTGATGAAGATACGGTTTCAGCAACTTTTATGAACAGAATATCAAAACACTAAAATAAACCAAAAAAATGATCAAGAATGTGTGAAGAAACATAAAAAGATATAACATGATCAGCTTACAAAAGAGGAGAGATTGCTGATTGTGCATATATTCAAGGATGAGGTATAATGTATCCTTCCAAGTACTTCAAAATTTGAAAACTTTCCTGGCAGGCGATTTGGTATTGTGTGCCAAGAATTCAGAGTCATTGCTTATATCTATTCTCTCTACCTCTAGGAAATTATGCTATGGACATAATGAGACAATGTCCTAAGATTAAACATTCACTAGAGTGTTAAAATCACCATCTCAACAATGAATGTTTTGGTTTGCATCGGATTTAAATGCAAAAATCAAAACTTCCTCTGAAAATGCTAGAAAGGGATATTTAGAATCTGTATATGATCTTTAAAAGCATGAAAATAAATATTCAGTAAGAGATATTACAAGATATTCACCATAATATGTCCACAGGGAAATGCAAATTTAAATAAGGAGATACCACTACAGACCTAATGTCAGACATTAGGTCTGTAAATTTTCCCAGAATACTGAGAAAACCAAATGCTGATAAGAATATGGAGCTACAGGGGCACACATCCATTGCTGGTAGGAATGCATAAGGTACCACCACTTGGGGAGACACCTTTGCAGTTTCTTATAAAACTAAACATACTCCTGCCATAGGATCCAACAATCATGCTACATGGTTGTCACCCAGGGAGTTAAAAACTTCCCTTCACATGAAAACCTGTGTCCAGTTGTTTATAGAAGTTTATTCACAATTGCCCAAACTTGGGAGCTACCAATATTTCTTCAGTAGGTGAATGGGCAAATAAACTAGTACATTCAGACAATGAAATATTGTTCAGCATTAAAAATATCAGGCCATCAAAAGACATGGAAGAAACTTAAATGCATGTTAGTAAGTGAAAGAAGCCAATCTCAAAAGGCTACATACTATATGATTCTAACTAGAACATTCTAGAAAAGGCAGAACTATGGAGAAAGTAAAAAGATCAGTAGTAGCCAGGGTTTGGGGAAAAGAGCAAATAGGCAGAGCAGAGAAGATTTTTAAGTCAGAGAAAGTACTCTATATGATATTGTAATAATGGATAAATGTCTTTGTCCAAACTCATAGATTGTGCAACACCAAAAGTAGACCCTAAGGTGACCTATGGACTTAGGATGATAATGATATGTCATGTAGGTTCATAGAAGATAACAAACGGACCATTTGGGTTGGAGATCATAATAACGAGGAAGGTTGTGCATGTGCAGGGACAGAGTGTCTGGTTTATCTCTGTACCTTTCAGTTTCGCAGAAAGTTATTGTACTACTTGTTTCCTTCTTTTGCTAATCCTGTTTTTTATTTTCTGTAATCGTATGTATAACTTTTGGAATCAGAAGCAAAAAGTCTGAAGGATGGCTGTTGAGCGACTTTTTAGGCTGCTCCTGCCTGGCTATTCTTTTCTATTGTACTGAGAAAAAAACATGTTCTTTTACATGTTTGAAATCTGTAATTAAGTATGGTTCCATGCTCTGAGGTGCTATTTTATTTTTGTACAGAATACTGATACCCAAACTTCAGGTTCATCAGAATACCTTTGAAAAGTTGGCTAAAAGAGGACTCTGGAATGGCATCAAGCTGGGCAGGCAAGACCCAGGGTCACCTGTGTCTGCGTTGCTGAGATGAGACAGAAATATAAAATGTAAAATATAGGAAGCAGCCACAGTTATGGGTAGGAGAAATTGAGATGTTCAGTATGATGAGGAGTGAGGCCATATGCTAGAGAGACCTGTGAACTTGGCAGCGGAAAAATCAGAAATGACATAAGATCCAGCCATGGGGAAATGAGATAGCTTAGGGCCTAGTCCTTGAACAAGTGACACTTTTGGGGAATGCCCTGTAACATAAATGAGCATTTTAAGCTGAGTCTATTTTTCCTTTTATTGCTTTCTTTCTTAAAAAAAAATAGTATTTTAATTATAAAAGTAACAGAATATTTTAAAAGAGCAAAGAGATTAAAAAGAACATAATTTTTCTACTACTGTGTTCACTCCCACCCTAGACCATTTTTTTAAAGTTGTAAATGGACACAATATCTTTATTTTTATGTGGTACCAGTGACTTAACCAACTAGGCAAGCACTCTACCACTGAGCCGCAGCCCCAGCTCCCTAGCCCACTCTTATTCCTACTGCCCAGCACTGGTAAATTTTGTTAAATTCCTGCTTTTTCCTCATTAATTTTATTATGCACTGGAAGCATCTACCTGTCTCTCTATCAATAATTTATCTACTAAGTGGATGCTGATCTATAATGGAGGGGGCATGGGAAAAAATGGAGGAACTTTGGAATGGGCAAAGGGAGGGTAGAGGAGGGAGGAGGGCATGGGGATAGGAAAGATGGTGGAATGAGATGGACATCATTACCCTAGGTACATATGTGATTGCACAAATAGCGTGACTCTACATCATGTACAACCAGATAAAGGAAAAGTTGTTCTCCATTTGTGTGCAATGAATCAAAATGCATTCTGCTATCATGTATAACTAGTTAGAACAAATAAAAAATTACCTATCACATTTTATACTAATTGTATTCTTCCATATGTAAGTTTCAATCAATTGCTTTGTGAACAGGGACATTTTTCATACAAATATACACAGATTTTATTTTTTTTGAAGATAATTATTATATGCATTTTTCTGGACACACGTTTGCAAGTATGTTTGTAGGATACATTTCTATAATTTCCTGTGCCTCATGGTATGTGGATTTAAATTATTTTGATATTGCCAAGGTGTTGTCCCGACAGTTCTAATGCTTTTTTTTCTCTACAACAACATGCTAGACTGTTCCTTTCCTCCTACCTGACCTGTGCTAGATATTTTTATTCTTTCAGATATTTTCCATAGGTCTGGTTAAGGAAAATTACGGATATTTGAGAGATATTCCTAAGTATTTAAAGGATCACCATTGAGTTCAAAATAAGTTTAGCTAAATTCATAGATAAATGCTCAAGGAGGAATTAAGGAAGAAGGTGTCTTAGTTCTGGAGAAATACTTGGTTTTGACTCTGGCTACACTATCAGTTGCTTTGAGTAGAGTGGCTTAATTTCTCCTTACCGGAGCTTCCTGAGCAATAATAATAGGATAATTATCATTTTCACAAGAGACACCTGTAGGGAAGTATGGGACGTAGTCTGGATAAAGAATAACTAGTAGCTGTTAATAAAATTAGATTTCTTGAGGCAGTCTTATTTTTAAGGAATTATATCAGTGGACTGACATTCTCTTTCATGAAGTTTTCTCCAGACTTGGTCAGCATGAATGATGCCATTTGTGTCCTGATCTTCTCATTAAGAAGCTTAATCTCTCAAAGCCAGTAAACAACGTTTTGCAGCCCAGTGGGTGGTGGAAGACTTATCAAGTCACAAACTTGCTGTCATCAGCAAATGAAAATACAGGACACTAGTTAAATTTGAATTTCAGAGAAATGCTGAATAATTTTCATGTTCTACGCAATATTTGGAATATAGTCACGCTGTTATTATTTGTTATATGTTTGAAGCTCAAATGTAATAGGGTATCCTGGCAGGACTAGTCAAGTGTGCCACTGAAGCACCCTGGCCAGTATCTGCAGGTTTATGAGGTGACTGCATCTTTGGAAGACTGAATCTCTTCCTCATGACATTACATATAGTTCTGTTTTTTTCTGTCTTAAAACATATTTTACTCATGTCCCTCCCACATCCAAAAAAAATTCAGATTTTTTTGAAAGTTTTTTAAAATTTATTCTATGCTGAAGTGGGTCAGACTTTGAATTCCATTTTTATTCTTCATAAATCGAAATATCTAGTATGAAAAATTGGTAATTATTACCTGGGGAAATAGATGGTTTAGACCCCATAGTATACTAAATGCTTTAGTATAAATTGATGGAAATTAATTTTAAAATATTCAAATAACATTTATGTAATGTATAGTGTTATTTTTGTATTGTTAATGTGTTTGGTATGATTTATACACTCATACTATGCAGAATCCCCAAAGTCAGTAATAACAGTCACAAAAGTTCATTCTACTTGCTTAAAGAAGGGCTATAATCTTTATCACCCCTCCAGTTATTTTTGTTGTGGACAATTACACATAAAATGAAATTTAGTAACTTAAATATTTAAAATGTACAGTTGAGTGGTATTAAATACATTCACAGTGTGGTACAACAATTGTCAACATCCACCTCCAGGACCCTTTTCATGTTGTAAAACTGAAATTTCATGCATTTCACTTTAAACAAATAATTCCCCATTGTCCCCTCCCTCCCATCTCTGGCAACTACCATTCCACTTTCTGGTCTGCTCTATGTACCTTATATAAGTAGAATCATGCATTGTTTGCCCTTTTGTGGTGTGATTGACTTATTTCACTTAGCATAATGTCCCCAAGGTTCATCCATTTTGTAGCATATATCAGAATTTCCTTCCTTTTTAAGGTTAAATTATAGTTCGTTGTATGTGTTTGCCATATTTTCCTTACTCCTTCCTCCATTCTGGACATTTGGATAGCTTCCATATTTTAGCTATCATGAATAATGAATGCTTCTTTGACCATAGGTATATAAATGTCTCTTCAAGACCTTGCTTTCCAGTGCAATTCACAATGGCCAAGTTATAGAACCAGCGTATATGTCCATCACCAGATGGGTGGATAAAGAAAATGTGGTCTATATGCACAATGCAGTTTTACTCATAAAAAAATAGTCTTTTTAGGAAAATGGATGGTAGTTCAAACCATTATATTAAGTGAAATAAAACAAATTCAGGGGTCATATGGTTTCTTTCATATGTGGAAGCTAGAGAAATAAAATGAAATCTCATGAAATAGACCAGGAGACTAGAGGACAGAGACTGGGAGAGGGAGGAGGGAAAGGAAAGGGGAGGTTCCAAGAGAATGAAATTGACCTAAGTAAATTACATGTGCATGTACAAATATGTCACAATGAATTTCACTACTTATTATTATAATTCATCCATTTTAAACCTTTGTTTTCAATCTCTTTTAGTATACATTCAGAAGCAGAATTAGTGAATCATATGATAATTCTACTTTTAATTTTTTTGAGGAACTGCCACAGTATACTGTAGGCTATACCATTTCACATTCCCATCAAAAGTTCACAAGGGTTCCAATTTTTCCACATCCTTAACAATTATTGTTCTTTTATAACTGACAAATAAAAATTTGACATTTATGGCATACACATCAAAATATGTGTACATTATGTTATATTCAAATCAGAGGAAACATCTATCTCCTCATTCTTTTTTTTTTTTTTTTTAAATAATCATCCGGATGGATGAGAGGTGGTATCTCATTACAGTTTTGATTTGAATTTTCCTAATGATTAGTGTAATTTCACTCTCCAGGACTCTCTGGAACACTTCTTATAGGGCTGTTATGATGGTAACATACTCCCTCAACTTTGGTTTATGTGGGGATGTCTTATATTTTCCCTCATTTTTGAAGGATAATTTTGTCAAATATAAGATTCTTGGTTGAGAGATTTCTTTTTATCAGCATCTTAAATATGTTGACCCACTGCCCTCTTAAGTTTCTGATGAGAAGTCAGATAATCTTATCAAGGATCCATCCTATGTGATGCTTTCAAGATTTTCCTACGTCACTACTTTCAAGATTTCCTCTTTCAAATGTTCGATTATAATGTGTCTTGGTGTGTTTCTCTTTGAGTTCATCTTAGAATTCATTGAGCCTGGATACTTACATTTATATCTTTCAACCAACTTAGGAAAATTTCAGCCATTATTTATTCAAGTATCCACTGTTTCCTCCTCATCTCTTTCTGGGACTCCCACAATGCATATGTAGGCCTGCTTGGGTTCCTGAGGCTCTATTACCTTTTATTTATATTCTTCTTTCTGTTCCTTAGACTGAGTATTTTCCATTGTCCTGTCTTTGTTCACCAATTCTTTCTTCTGCCTGCTCAGACCCGTCTTTGAATTCCTTCAGTAATTTTACTTAATAACTCCAGAATTATTGTTTGTTTCCTTTTTGGTTTTCTATCACTTCATTGATCAATACTCTCCATTTGGTTTACATGTCATCTCCTTAAATTTATCTCATAAATTCCTTTAGTCTTGGGTATCTTACAATAGTTATTTTAATAACTTGGTGGATTTTTCTTTTTTTTAATATTTATTGTTGGTTGTTCAAAACATTACATAGTTCTTGATATATCATATTTCACACTTTGATTCAAGTGGGTTATGAACTCCCATTTTTACCCCATATACAGATTGCAGAATCACATCAGTTACACATCCATTGATTTACATATTGCCATACTAGTGTCTGTTGTATTCTGCTGCCTTTCCTATCCTCTACTATCCCCCCTCCCCTCCCCTCCCCTCCCCTCTTCTCTCTCTACCCCCTCTACTGTCATTCATTTCTCCCCCTTGTATTATTTTCCCCTTTCCCCTCACTTCCTCTTGTATGAAATTTTGTATAACCCTGAGGGTCTCCTTCCATTTCCATGCAATTTCCCTTCTCTGTCCCTTTCCCTCCCACCTCTCATCCCAGTTTAATGTTAATCTTCTTCTCATGCTCTTCGACCCTACTCTGTTCTTAGTTACTCTCCTTATATCAAAGAAGACATTTGGCGTTTGATTTTTAGGGATTGGCTAGCTTCACTTAGCGTAATCTGCTCTAATGCCATCCATTTCCCTGCAAATTCTATGATTTTGTCATTTTTAATGCAGATAATACTCCATTGTGTATAAATGCCACATTTTTTTTATCCATTCGTCTATTGAAGGGCATCTAGGTTGGTTCCACAGTCTTGCTATTGTGCATTGTGCTGCTATGAACATCGATGTAGCAGTGTCCCTGTAGCATGCTCTTTTTAGGTCTTTAGGGAATAGACCGAGAAGGGGAATAGCTGGGTCAAATGGTGGCTCCATTCCCAGCTTTCCAAGAAATCTCCATACTGCTTTCCAAATTGGCTGCACCAATTTGCAGTCCCACCAGCAATGTACAAGTGTACCCTTTTCCCCACATCCTCGCCAGCACTTGTTGTTTGACTTCATAATGGCTGCCAATCTTACTGGAGTGAGATGGTATCTTAGGGTGGTTTTGATTTGCATTTCTCTGACTGCTAGAGATGGTGAACATTTTTTCATGTTCTTGTTGATTGATTGTATGTCCTCCTCTGAGAAATGTCTGTTCAGGTCCTTGGCCCATTTGTTGATTGGGTTATTTGTTATCTTATTGTCTAATTTTTTGAGTTCTTTGTATACTCTGGATATTAGGGCTCTATCTGAAGTGTGAGGAGTAAGATTTGTTCCCAGGATGTAGGCTCCCTATTTACCTCTCTTATTGTTTCTTTTGCTGAGAAAAAACTTTTTAGTTTGAGTAAGTCCCATTTGTTGATTCTAGTTATTAACTTTTGTGCTATGGGTGTCCTATTGAGGAATTTGGAGCCCGACCCCACAGTATGTAGATCGTAGCCAACTTTTTCTTCTATCAGACGGCGTGTCTCTGATTTGATATCAAGCTTCTTGATCCATTTTGAATTCACTTTTGTGCATGGCGAGAGAAAGGGATTCAGTTTCATTTTGTTGCATATGGATTTCCAGTTTTCCCAGCACCATTTGTTGAAGATGCTATCCTTCCTCCATTGCATGCTTTTAGCCCCTATATCAAATATAAGATAGTTGTAGTTTTGTGGATTGGTTTCTGTGTCCTCTATTCTGTACCATTGGTCCACCCACCTGTTTTGGTACCAGTACCATGCTGTTTTTGTTACTATTGCTCTGTAGTATAGTTTGAAGTCTGGTATGGCTATACCGCCTGATTCACACTTCCTGCTTAGCATTGTTTTTGCTATTCTGGGTCTTTTATTTTTCCATATGAATTTCATGATTGCTTTCTCTATTTCTACAAGAAATGCCGTTGGGATTTTGATTGGGATTGCATTAAACCTACAGAGAACTTTTGGTAATATCGCCATTTTGATGATGTTAGTTCTGCCTATCCATGAACAGGGTATATTTTTCCATCTTCTAAGATCTTCTTCTATTTCTCTCTTTAGTGTTCTGCAGTTTTCATTGTATAAGTCTTTCACCTCTTTTGTTAGGTTGATTCCCAAGTATTTTATTTTTTTTGAGGATATTGTGAATGGAGTGGTTGTCCTCATTTCCATTTCAGAGGATTTGTCACTGATATACAGGAATGCCTTTGATTTATGTGTGTTGATTTTATATCCTGCCACTTTGCTGAATTCATTTATTAGCTCTAATAGTTTCTTTGTAGACCCTTTTGGGTCTGCTAGGTATAGAATCATGTCACCTGCAAATAGTGATAATTTAAGTTCTTCTTTTTCTATTTTTGTGCCTTTAATTTCTTTCGTCTGTCTAATTGCTCTGGCCAGTGTTTTGAGAACTATGTTGAACAGAAGTGGTGAGAGAGGGCATACCTGTCTTGTTCCAGATTTTAGAGGGAATGCCTTCAATTTTTCTCCATTCAGAATGATGCTAGCCTGAGGCTTAGCATAGATTGCTTTTACAATATTGAGGTATGTTCCTGTTATCCCTAGTTTTTCTAGAGTTTTGAACATAAAGGGATGCTGTACTTTGTCGAATGCTTTTTCCGCATCTATCGAGATGATCATATGGTTCTTATTTTTAAGTCTATTGATGTGGTGAATAACATTTATTGATTTCCATATATTGAACCAGCCTTGCATCCCAGGGATGAATCCTACTTGATCATGGTGCACAATTTTTTTGATATGTTTTTGTATCCGATTTGCCAGAATTTTATTGAGGATTTTTGCATCTAGGTTCATTAGAGATATTGGTCTGTAGTTTTCTTTCTTTGAAGTGTCTTTGTCTGGTTTAGGAATCAGGGTGATGTTGGCCTCAGAGAATGAATTTGGAAGTTCTCACTCTTTTTCTATTTCCTGAAATAGCTTGAAAAGTATTGGTATTAGTTCCTCTTTAAAGGTTTTATAAAACTCTGCTGTATACCCATCCGGTCCTGGGCTTTTCATAGTTGGTAGTCTTTTCATGGTTTCTTCTATTTCCTCAATTGATATTGGTCTGTTTAGGTTGTCTATATCCTCCTGACTCAATCTGGGCAGATCATATGACTTAAGAAATTTATCTATGCCTTCACTATCTTCTATTTTATTGGAGTATAAGGATTCAAAATAATTTCTGATTATCTTCTGTATTTCTGAAGTGTCTGTTGTGATATTGCCTTTTTCATCCCGTATGCTAGTAATTTGAGTTCTCTCTCTTCTTCTCTTCGTTAGCATGGCTAAGGGTCTGTCGATCTTATTTATTTTTTCAAAGAACCAACTTTTAGTTTTGTCAATTTTTTCAATTGTTTCTTTTGTTTCCATTTCATTAATTTCAGCTCTGATTTTCATTATTTCTTGCCTTCTACTTCTTTTGCTGTTGTTTTGCTCTTCTTTTTCTAGGATTTGAGATGAAGTATGAGATCATTTATTTGTTGGTTTTTTCTTTTTTTAAGGAATGAACTCCAAGCAATGAATTTTCCTCTTAGAACTGCTTTCATTGTGTCCCATAGATTCCGATATGTTGTGTCTGTTTTCATTTATCTCTGAGAATTTTTTAATTTCCTCCTTGATGTCTTCTATAACCCATTGATCATTCAGTAACCTATTGTTCATTCTCCAAGTGATGCATGA
Organism: Marmota monax; assembly: GCF_021218885.2. Classification (NCBI taxonomy): domain Eukaryota; kingdom Metazoa; phylum Chordata; class Mammalia; order Rodentia; family Sciuridae; genus Marmota; species Marmota monax. The sequence goes on along the minus strand of NW_026693082.1, from coordinate 19,769,999 downwards.
TTTTTCCTTCCTTCTTTTATCGTTGATTTTCAGTTTCATTCCATTATGATCAGATAAGATGCATGGTAGTATCTCTACTCCTTTATATTGTCTAAGAGTTGCCCTGTGACATAATATATGATCTATTTTTGAGAAGGATCCATGTGCTGCTGAGAAAAAAGTGTAACTGCTTGATGTTGGGTGGTATATTCAATATATGTCAATTAAGTCTAGGTTATTAATTGTGTTATTGAGTTCTATAGTTTCCTTATTCAACTTTTGTTTGGAAGATCTGTCCAGTGGCGAGAGAGGTGTGTTGAAGTCTCCCATGATTATTGTATGGTGGTCTATTAGACTCTTTAACTTGAGAAGAGTTTGTTTGATGAACATAGCTGCACCATTGTTTGGGGCATATATATTTATGATTGTTATGTCTTGTTGGTGTATGGTTCCCTTGAGCAGTATGTAGTGTCCCTCTTTATCCCTTTTGATTAACTTTGGCTTGAAATCTATTTTATTTGATGTGAGTATGGACACTCCTGCTTGTTTCCGAAGTCCATATGAGTGATATGATTTTTCCCAACCTTTCACCTTCAGCCTATGTATGTCTTTTCCTATCAAATGCGTCTCCTGTAGGCAGCATATTGTTGGGTCTTGTTTTGTGATCCATTCTACTAGCCTGTGTCTCTTAATTGGTGAGTTTAAGCCATTAACATTTAGGGTTATTATTGAGATATGGGTTGTTCTTCCAGTCATATTTGTTTATTTATGTTACTAAACATGGTTTGTTTTCCTCTTTGATTATTTTCCCCCCTTTAGTGTCCTACCTCCCACTGTTGGTTTTCATTGTTATTTTCCATTTCCTCTTCCTGTAATGTTTTGCCAAGGATGTTTTGAAGAGATGGTTTTCTAGCTGCAAATTCTTTTAACTTTTGTTTATCGTGGAAGGTTTTAATTTCATCTTCCATCCTGAAGCTTAATTTCGCTGGATACACAATTCTTGGTTGGAACCCATTTTCTTTCAGTGTTTGAAATATGTTATTCCAGGATCTTCTAGCTTTCAGAGTCTGTGTTGAAAGATCAGCTGTTATCCTGATTGGTTTACCCCTGAATGTAATCTGCTTCCTTTCTCTTGTAGCTTTTAAAATTCTCTCCTTATTCTGTATGTTGGGCATCTTCATTATAATGTGTCTAGGTGTGGATCTCTTATGATTTTGCACATTCGGCGTCCTGTAGGCTTCTAGGATTTGGGATTCTGTCTCATTCTTCAAGTCTGGGAAGTTTTCTCGTATTATTTCATTGAATAGATTGCTCATTCCTTTGGTTTGGAGTTCTATACCTTCCTGTATCCCAATGACTCTTAAGTTTGGTCTCTTGATGTTATCCCATATTTCTTGGATGTTCTGCTCATGGTTTCTTAACAGTCTTGCTGAGCTGTCTATGTTCTTTTCCAGTTGAAATACTTTGTCTTCATTGTCTGATGTTCTGTCTTCTAAGTGTTCTACTCTGCTGGTAGTATTCTCAATTGAGTTTTTAAGTTGGTTTATTGCTTCCTGCATTTCTAGGATTTCTGTTTGTTTTTTATAACCTCTATCTCCCTGTATAGTTGATCTTTTGCTTCTTGGACTTGTTTATGTAATTCATTTTCAAAGTGATTTTCATTGTCTGATTTTGCTGTCTAATGTCTTCCTTGAGAATCCAGATCATCTGAAGCATGTATATCCTGAGTTCTTTATCTGACATTCCATCTGCTGCAGCTATTACCTCTTCTAAAGTTGAGTTGACCTGCTTTGCTTGTGGTCCTTTCTTTCCTTGTCTTTTCATACTGCTCGTGTTTCTTTCTGCTTGGTGAAAATGTTGTGTTATTGGAATTTGCCCCCTATATATTTATATTGCTCTTGTATAGTTGAAAAGTATCCCTTGCAGGGGCGGGCGGCGGCTGTGCTCCTACTCCAATTGGTGTGATGTGTTTACCACGCCTGCGGTCCCCTGGGCCTGTTCTGCCGGTCAGTCGCAGGTCTGCCTACTTTGCAGGCACAGATGGCGGCTCTGCTCTGCCCCTACTCCAATTGGGGTGACATGACTACCACGCCGGCTGGCCACTGGGCCTGATCCGCCGGTTGGTCTCAGGTCTGCCTACCTTGCAGGCGCGGGCGGTGGCTCTGCCCCTCCTCCAATTGGTGTGACGTGTCTACCACGCCCGCAGTCCGCTGGTCCTGTTCTGCCAGTCAGTCGCAGGTCTTCTTACCATGCGGGCTCGGGCGGTGGCTCTGCTCTGCCCCTACTCTAATTGGGGTGATGTGACTACCACGCCAGCGGGTCGTTGGGCCTGTTCCAGATGCGGGCGGCGGCTCTGCTTGGCCCCTACTCCAATTGGGGTCACGTGACTACCACGCCGGCAGGTCGCTGGGCCTGTTCCGGGCGCAGGCGGCGGCTCTGCTCTGCCCCTCTGGCTTGATGACAAAGTGAGAGAGACTCGGGTGTTTGTGACTCACTTTCTTTACCAGGAGACCAACTGTTTCTGTCGCCACTGGTATCGATGAAGTTATCTCCTCCGCCGCTTTCTGATGACATCAGATCTCTGCCATGTTGGTATCCCCTGCGAATGGCAGCATTTCGTTCCCTTTGCCGGGTGACCAAAGCAACGGGTACATCCTGACCTGCCCTCACAAGCCCCGTCTCAATCCTGTTGCCACTGCCTATGAAGGCTTGGTTGGTATTTACCTCCACAGTATTCAGCAGGACCCGGACCGAGAAGCAGTTTCAGCGGGTTCTTTAGCCCTGGGCCAGAGCAGTTCCTGGAGCCGGAATTCGGCCGCTCCGGTCTCGGTGTATGTTCTGATAGGAGCAAGCTCCAAGAAGTAGTTTCCGCGGGTTCTTTAGCACTGAGCCTGAGTAATTAGTCTGCGAGACGCAGGTGAATGGCAGCCTGAAATTACCTTTTCTATAGCTGAATGAGCTGCGATCAGTCGAAAACAGGGATGGTGACGTCAGCACTCAAAGATGGTGGCCGCTGGCTTCCTCTGTGGTCTGACCGGTGTGGAGAACCGAATTGGACCGCTTCCTTCCCCCGTCTCAAACCCAGAATTCAGCACTGAGCACAGTGATTGCACAGCTGGCAGGAGCCCTCAGAATCCGCAGCACTGTATCTTTGCGTTGCTATCTCGTCGTTTCCCAGCGTGGGCCGCAGACTCTAGCCTTGGGGCGATTTGCTGAATAAGCAGTGTGACCCTCCATGTGGACAAATCGCTCACGTTTGAGCCCCCGTAGCTGATCCTCGTGCGATGTAAATCCTTCCTCTAGGTTTTGGAGCACCCCAATTTTGCTGGAAATTCCTAACAATATAGCTTTTAGCCGTTCTAACTCGTCATTCTCCCGCACAATGATGCGGTGCACGGGGGTGATGCACTCCCTTCGCCGCCATCTTCCCTCGCACTTGGTGGATTTTTCAAGGACAATTGCTGTTGAAACTTTTTCTTTTGGGTCAAGATTCCTTGTATGTCTTGTAATTTTTGTTGAAAACCAGACATTTACATGTAATAATGTGTTAATTCTGGAAAGCAAACTGTGTTCCCCAGGCTTTGCTGCTTTTTTGTTATGGCTTTTGTTCTTTTTGTCTTGATTGTTGGAGACTGACTGTGTGCTGATGATCAGACTGAGGTATAAACTTAAGGCCTACACAGAGTCTGCACCTTCCCCAGGGTAGGCATAACTACTTTCCAATTTTCCTAATATATGCAGTTGGTTTTGAATATTCTATCATTTAATGTCATGCTCCCAAAAGGGGGAAAAGAAAAAAATGAAGGAGGAAGTAGCTTTAGTCAGAAGGAGAGGGGCTTACAACAGTGTGGAGGGCTATGAAACAGTAGTCGCCTGTGTCTTTGTGCCCTGTGATCAGTCACAGCAATCAGAGCACAGACCCCTAGTCCCCCAGGACAAGAGCTTTCTTTCCCTCCTTGTCTTCTTTCTACCAGCTGTGTGCAGAATGTATTCAGAATCCCCTCCCTTGGTCTGGGGATGGGGTTTGGGATGATAACTGTCTGTGCTGAGTTGAAATCGACCAACATTAACTGCAATTTACCATCCAAACCTCCCTCTGGAAGTTGTAAGCCTTCAGTAGATTCCAGAGTTCCAAAAGAGTTACCTCAAATTGATTCTGCCATTGCAGATTGTCAGGTTTTTGATGCTTCTTAGTTTATAATCTTTCTAGAAATGATGGTTAGTATCTTTGTCTCTAAATTAGAATCCACCCAAGAGAGCCTATTTACAAAAAAAAAAAAAAAGAAAAAAAAAGCTGTTGACTATTTGGGCATGGTAGTAGCATTTTGTAGACAATTCCTTAATGACATGCTTTAGTTTAAAAGTGTCAGGAAAGAGAGAAAATGGGAATTCCAAGATGGCCGCGAATAGAGTGCATCACACCCAGTGTACCGCAACACTGCGCAGGTGAATAACGAGTTAGAACGACAAAAAGCTATTTTGTCAGGAATTTACAGGAAAATCGGTGTGCACCGAAACTTAGAGGAAGGATTTCCATCACCGAGGTCCGGTTATTGAGTCTCAAACATGAGACAACTGTGCGACCGGAGATCCAGGCTGACTGATCCCCTGCTCGCCATGCGGTCCGCCCCACGGCTACAGAAAGCGGGGAGCTGCCGAGAAGCGACCAGCAAGCAGAGAGAAATGGTGCTATGTATTCTGTGGAGTCCTGCTGGCTGTGCCCTCACTGAGCTCTGGGCTGAGTTCGGGGTTTGAGACGGGGAAGGAAGCGGTCCAGTTCTATCCCCCACAATGGAAAGTCCACCAAGGAAGCCAGCGGCCACCATCTTGGAGAGCAGAGGACACCACCGCCAGTTTCCGACAGATTGCAACAATAAAACAGGTGTGTGTTACTCAGCCCATCTCCCATACAGTGGGGAATTCGTATAAAATCTCTCCCAGGCTTTCCGGGGGAGGGATTATCAGAATGAGCCTGCATAGAGTCACAGGGAAAGGTAGAAACACCTGACCTCCAACTCCCCCTCCCATCAGCGGCGAAAACGAAACCTGTCTTGCCAGCTCTGGGGGAGTGGCAAGCGGAAAAAATCAAAACAATAGGGTGCCGATTCCCAATAGCCACCCTCCACACCCAGCAAACCGCAGGCCCAGAGTACAGTTTGAACTGCCGAGAGGCATCACACAGGGGAAGGCCAGGCTAGCAGGAGAAGCCAGGGGACTAGAGGCCAGGCCCTCGCGACTGGGTGGCTAGAGACCGCACGCCCACTGCGTGCGCAACTGGGCAGCTGGGGACCGCCTGCCCGCCGGCGACCGCCCGCCTGCTGCCCGTGTGACTGGGCGGCTGGAGACCGCCCGCCCGTGACCGCCCGCGCGACTGGGCGGCTAGAGACCGGTGGCTGGAGACCGACCGCCCGCCCGCCAGTGACCGGGCGGCTAGACCCCGAGGTGCGGCCCAGCAGGTACAGCACAGAGACTCTAGGAAGAGGTCTATAGCCAGGCCTTCATGAAGTAGACAACCGGGAGCTGAAACCAACCAGAGACAGACCAGTCCCACCCTTCCCTTCCGACACCCTGGCAAGGAGCATGGGGCCTGCCATAGCAGAGAGGTGATGTCACCGGAGTTCGGCAGATGGAATTCCTTCCCAGCAGAATCCACTTTAGCAGGAGAGAGCAGAAACACAGCAATCAAACAGAGCTGGAAAGTAACGTGAACAACATGAAAAAACAAGGGAAAAAAGGATTACAAACAATGCAGGACAACTTAAATCTACAGGAGGACCTAGAAGCATCAGAAACATGGATAGGGAAAGAACTCAAGGCATACCTAACTCAGATGGAACGGAATACTAGAGAAGACATGAGACAGCAAGTCCAAGCAATGAAAATATATTTTGAAAACGAATTAAACAAACAAATTCAAATGGCAAAGAACGAGCTTTACAAGGAGATAGAGATTTAAAAAAAAAAATCAAACAGTAATCCTAGAAATGCAGGAAACTATAAACCAAATTAAAAACTCAAACGAGAATATTACAAATAGACTAGATCAAGTAGAAGTCAGAACATCAGATAATGAAGACAAAGTTTATCAACTTGAAAAGAATATAGTCAACACAGAAAGGATGCTTAAATCTCACGAGCAATCTATTCAAGAGATATGGGATGTCATAAAAAAACCAAACTTGAGAGTCATCGGGATAGAAGAAGGTATAGAGGTTCAAACGAAAGGAATGGACAACCTATTAAATGAAATAATTCTAGAAAACTTCCCAGAGATGAAAGATGCAATGTATTGCCAAATCCTGGAAGCTTACAGGACCCCAAACATTCAAAACCGTAATAGACCAACTCCAAGACATATAATTATGAAGATAGCCAACATACAGAACAAGGAGAGAACATTAAAAGCTACGAGAGAAAGGAGGCAGATTACATTCAGGGGTAAACCAATGAGGTTAACGACGGATTTTTCATCACACACTTTGAAAGCGAGAAGATCCTGGAACAATGTATTTCAAACGCTGAAAAATAATGGATTCCAACCAAGAATACTGTATCCAGCAAAATTAAGCTTCAGATTTGACAATGAAATTAAAATATTTCACAATAAACAAAAGCTAAAAGAATTTGCTGCCAGAAAGCCAGCACTGCAAAGCATTTTGAGCAAAATACTACAAGAAGAGGAATTGAAAAATAGCGCCCAAAACTAACAGTGGGAGGTATCTCAGTAAAGGGGGAGAAAAATAACCAAAGAGGAGAAACTAGCCAAACTCAAATAAATAAATAAATAAACATGACTGGAAGTACAAACCATTTTTCAATTGTAACCTTAAATATTAATGGCCTAAATTCACCAATCAAGAGACATAGGCTAGTAACCTGGATTAAAAAAACAAATCCAACAATATTCTGCCTTCAGGAGACACATATGATAGGAAAAGACACACACAAGCTGAAGGTGAAAGGTTGGGAAAAATCATTCCACTCACATGGCCCTCAGAAGCAAGCAGGAGTGGCCATACTCATATCAAATAAAATCAACTTCAAACCTAAGTTAATCAAAAGGGATAAAGAAGGACAGTATATACTGTTAAAAGGAACCATCCACCAACAAGACATAACAATTATCAATTTGTATGCACCAAACAATGGTGCAGCTATGTTCATCAAACAAACTCTCCTCAAGTTCAAGAGTCAAATAGACCACAACACAATAATTATGGGTGACTTCAACACACCGCTCTCTCCATTGGACAGATCCTCCAGACTAAAGCTGAATAAAGAAACTATAGAACTCAATAACACAATCGGTAACCTAGACTTAACCAACATATAGAATATATCAACCATCATCAAGTGGATACACGTTCTTCTCAGCAACACATGGATCCTACTCAATGATAGACCATATATTATGCCATAGGGCAACTCTTAGTAAATATAAAGGTGTGGAGATAATACCATGCACCCTATCTGATCATAATGGAATGAAACTGGAAATCAATGATAAAAGAAAGAAGGAAAAATCCTGCATCACCTGGAAAATGAAGAATATGTTACTGAATGATCAATGGGTTACAGAAGACATAAAGGAGGAAATAATAAAATTATTAGAGATAAATGACAATACAGACACAACATACCGGAATCTATGGGACACAATGAAAGCAGTTTTAAGAGGGAAATTCATTTCCTGGAGTTCTTTCCTCAAAAAAAGAAAAAACCAACAAATAAATGAACTCACAATACACCTCAAAACCCTAGAAAAGGAAGAGCAAAACAACAGCAAATGTAGTAGAAGACAAGAAATAATTAAAATCAGAGCAGAAATCAATGAAATTGAAACAAAAAAAATTGAAAAAATTGATAAAACTAAAAGTTGTTTCTTTGAAAAAATAAATAAGATCTACAGGCCCTTAGCCATGCTAACGAAGAGAAGAAGAGAGAGAACTCAAATTACTAACATACGGGATGAAAAAGGCAATATCACAAAAGACACCACAGAAATACAGAAGATAATTAGAAAGTATTTTGAAACCCTATATTCCAATAAAATAGAAGATAGTGAAGATATCGATAAATTTCTTAAGTCATACGATCTGCCCAGATTGAGTCAGGAACACACACACAATTTAAACAGACCAATAACAAAGGAGGAAATAGAAGAAGCCATCAAAAGACTACCAACCAAGAAAAGCCCTGGACCGGATGGGTATACAGCGGAGTTTTACAAAACCTTCAAAGAAGAATTAATACCAATACTTTTCAAGCTATTTCAAGAAATAGAAAAAGAAGGAGCTCTTCCAAATTCATTCTATGAGGCCAATATCACCCTGATCCCGAAACCAGACAAAGACACTTCAAAGAAAGAAAACTACAGACCAATATCTCTAATGAACTTGGATGCAAAAATTCTCAATTAAATCCTGGGGAATCGAATACAAAAGCATATCAAAAAAATTGTGCACCATGATCAAGTAGGATTCATCCCTGGGATGCAAGGTTGGTTCAATATACGGAAAACAATAAATGCTATTCACCACATCAATAGACTTAAAAATAAGAACCATATGATCATCTCGATAGATGCAGAAAAAGCATTCGACAAAATACAGCATCCCTTTATGTTCAAAACTCTAGAAAAACTAGGGATAACAGGAACATACCTCAATATTGTAAAAGCTATCTATGCTAAGCCTCAGGCTAGCATCATCCTAAATGGAGAAAAACTGAAGGCATTCCCTCTAAAATCTGGAACAAGACAGGGATGCCCTCTCTCACCACTTACATTCAATTTAATTCTTGAAATACTATCCAGAGCAATTAGACAGACAAAAGAAATTAAAGGCATAAAAATAGGAAAAGAAGAACTTAAATTATCACTATTTGCAGATGATATAATAATATATCTAACAGACCCAAAAGGGTCTACAAAGAAACTGCTAGAGTTAATAAATGAATTCAGCAAAGTGGCAGGATATAAAATCAACACGCATAAATCAAAGGCATTCCTGTATATCAGCAACAAAACTTCTGAAATGGAAATGAGTAAAACCACTCCATTCACAATATCCTCAAAGAAAATAAGATACTTGGGATTCAACCTAACAAAAGAGGTGAAAGATTTATACAATGAAAACTACAGAACCCTAAAGAGAGAGATAGAAGAAGATCTTAGAAGATGGAAAAATGTACCCTGTTCATGGATAGGCAGAACTAACATCATCAAAATGGCGATATTACCCAAAGTTCTCTACAGGTTTAATGTGATGCAAATGAAAATCCCAACGGCATTTCTTGTAGAAATAGATAAAGCAATCATGAAATTCATATGGAAAAACAAAAGACCCAGAATAGCAAAAGCAATTCTAAGCAGGAAGTGTGAATCTTTAGGTATAGAGATACCAGATTTCAAACTGTACTAAAGAGCAATAGTAACAAAAACAGCATGGTACTGGTACCAAAACAGGCAGGTGGACCAATGGTACAGAATAGAGGACACAGAGACCAATCCACAAAATTACAACTATCTTATATTTGATAAAGTGGCTAAAAGCATGCAATGGAGGAAGGATAGCATCTTCAACAAATGGTGCTGGGAAAACTGGAAATCCATATGCAACAAAATGAAGCTGAACCCCTTTCTCTCGCCGTGCACAAAAGTTAACTCAAAATGGATCAAAGAGCTTGATATCAAATCAGAGACTCTGTGTCTGATAGAAGAAAAAGTTGGCTCCGATCTACATATTGTGGGGTCAGGCTCCAAATTCCTCAATAGGACACCCATAGCACAAGAGTTAATAACTAGAATCAACAAATGGGACTTACTTAAACTAAAAAGTTTTTTCTCAGCAAAAGAAACAATAAGAGAGGTAAATAGGGAGCCTACATCCTGGGAACAAATTTTTACCCCTCACACTTCAGATAGAGCCCTAATATCCATAATATACAAAGAACTCAAAAAATTAAACAATAAGATAACAAATAACCCAATCAACAAATGGGCCAAGGACCTGAACAGACCCTTCTCAGAGGAGGACATACAATCAATCAACAAGTACATGAAAAAATGCTCACCATCTCTAGCAGTCAGAGAAATGCAAATCAAAACCACCCTAAGATACCATCTCACTCCAGTAAGATTAGCAGCCATTATGAAGTCAAACAACAACAAGTGCTGGCGAGGATGTGGGGAAAAGGGTACACTTGTACACTGCTGGTGGGACTGCAAATTGGTGAGGCCAATTTGGAAAGCAGTATGGAGATTCCTGGGAAAGCTGGGAATGGATCCACCATTTGACCCAGCTATTGCCCTTCTCGGACTATTCCCTGAGGATCTTAAAAGAGCGTACTATAGGGATACTGCCACATCAATGATCATAGCAGCACAATTCACAATAGCTAGACTGTGGAACCAACCTAGATGCCCTTCAATAGATGAATGGATAAAAAAAATGTGGCATTTATACACAATGGAGTATTATGCAGCACTAAAAAAGTGACAAAATCATGGAATTTGTAGGGAAATGGATGGCATTAGAGCAGATTATGCTAAGTGAAGCTAGCCAATCTCTAAAAAACAAATGCCAAATGTCTTCCTTGATATAAAGAGAGCAAATAAGAACAGAACAGGGAGCAAGAGCATGAGGAAAAGATTAACATTAAACAGAGACGAGTGGGGGAAGAGAAAGGGAGAGAGAATGGAAATCGTATGGAAATGGTAGGAGACCCTCAATGTTACACAAAATTACATATAAGAGGTTGTGAGGGGAAAGGAGGGGGAAACAAGGGAGAGAATTGAACAACAGCAGATGAGGTAGAGAGGGAAGATGGGAGGGGGGATAGTAGGGAATAGGAAAGGTAGCAGAATACAACAGTCACTAATATGCCATTTTGTAAAAATGTGAATGTGTAACCGATGTGATTCTGCAATTTGTATTTGGGGTAAAAATGGGAGTTCATAACCCACTTGAGTCAAATGTATGAAAGATGATATGTCATGAGCTTTGTAATGTTTTGAACAATCAATAAAAAAAATTCATTTTGAAAGGCAAAAAAAAAAGAGAATATGAAGATCATGTGTTATTGTTATACTCATAGAACTTCTAGCATTGTATTATCTGGGGAAAAAAAACTTTAGAAATACTTATCTTTATTTTGATGCTGCTTCCCCAGAGCTCAAGATATATTCTGAAACATCTCCCTTTCCCAGTGAGTCAAGCAGATCTCTAATATTATCCTCTCCTGGCCTTGCCTGGTTCTCTGGACCTTAGGTCAGCCAGGGTTTCAGCAAGCCTTTCTTCATTAAGACCTGTGTTTACATCAGAAGATGGTGCCTCTGCGTAAGTTCAGGAGAACTATTTAGTTCTTGTTTTCCACTTTTGCTTATTTCTGAAATCTTGCAGAACACCCACAAGATGGAGAAAATAGAGTAGATGAGGGAGGAGGAAAAAAAATGAAAAGTAGCTACATCAATGCACTTGCTTAGATATGTCACAGAAAGGGAGAGCTGAAATCCTCTGGTACAACCTTAACGAGATAGAGCAGGTGTTTACAGAAAGCAAGACAAAGACAGAATAGGAACTTTGGCCATGGGATACTGTGGACTTAAGAAGTAAAACCATAAAAAATCATACTTAAGATGATATTTTCTACCCAAAACATTAAAAAATATAACTAAAATCTAGTTTTTAGGTCTTAAAAGCATATCAATCAATCCTAGGTCACATTGTCTGTGGTCTGGGTCATTGGTCACCTTATATTGGGATGAAACTGTGATGAAATAGGAAGTGGATGTAGGAGATGTTGGTTCTTATTCCAGTTACTTGGTGCATGTTGGTGACACCAAAAAGCACCTTCTTGTGGCACTGATTTTTTTTCACTTTTGCAGAACTTCCATGAATGTCAAGGCACATACTAGACATATCGAATTTGAAAAAAAAAAAGAACTATTTAAAACTCAAACATGAGTTTTGGGGTGATTCACATTAATTCTCTTTTTCTTTTAGAAAGTTGGGGTAGGAAACAAGAAGACGAGGCTCTGATAGGACTGTGAACTTGCATGTCCTCTTCTCTCACGTGACTATTGCTCAGTATTGTCCTGGGAGGGCTTCCAGCCCTTTTGGAGGAGTGCTTCTTCCCAGTCCTGACGTTTCCTTTCTAGTGGAAAGGCATCCCTCTTCATTTCCCTCTACCCCTTACTCACATTCTCTAGAAAAGGTATAACTTAATCTTGCTGGGAATTTCAGAAGAGAAATGCAGCATGGACTCCCTAAATCTTTCCCTTTCTCTTGGAAATAAACTTACCCAGAGTGAATTCGCCCTTGTCTTTGTGGAACATGCAGCAGGAAGATCTGCAGTTATAACTTGGAGGGGAAGTTTGAATGCTTTGTGGATTTAGAAGAAGGAAGGCCATTTTCTTGCAGATATAGCTACCTTCTTTAATATCGTCTTTATCAGAATAAAGGTGTGTATGTGTGTGTGTGTATCATTTTCTCTTACTACGTTTTTTCAATTGGTTCAAACTTTAGTAAGCCTCTAAGAGAGGTATTTGTTGAGTTCCTTTGTCCTGGTAAATGCTAGAACGGGGACCAAAAGCAAATAAGACTGGCTCTAGTCCACCTTGTTATATGTCCCTCCCAACATGAGCTCACACCTGTCATTCCCATGGGACAACAAAATATTTGTAGGTCGCCATTTTTTTCCCCAACATTATAAAAGTAGTTCACTTATTGATGATGTTGTAATTCTTGCCAAGTCCTTAGTTTTTTTCTTTCTGAATGCTCTTTGGCATCTTATGTCAGAGCAAGCTGGAGGATATCCTCAGAGAAATCATAAGAGGAATGAAATTCAAAGGAGAAAAATGAGCCAAGCCAGGGACAATGTAGGACAGGATGAGAAAACAAACAGAAAGCCATCACCCAAGAAGTTTGGTGTGTGGAACCTGGAAACAGAGTGGAGTGAAATTCCTAAGCAAAGAGGTCTGTTGTGGAGTTCTGTAATACAGTAAGAACCAGCCCTAAATGCTCTTGAGAAGGACAAAAGACAATTGCATTTGGTTGTATGAAGTTTTATCAGAACAGCTTCAAAAACATATTGAAAAAATTCTGGAGCAACAGCAGCATGAAAATGAGACACCAGTTTCTGTGTCATGTGTACACTTTGTAGTAAAGAATCATGGAAAACACAGCTGTCTCTTAGATCCATCTGGCTAGAAAGCAAACCTTCGAGATTTTACTGCTGGGAAATTGATGCCATTTTATGTACCTTTTGGAAAAAGCAGGCAACTTGCAGTGCACATGCTGAGATCTGAGACCAGAGTGTTCAGATGAAGACATAAGGCCTGGTGCTCCAAGCAGAAAGCATGGCTCATGTTGTACTGTGAACATTTTGAACCTGGAATGTCTTAGGAGAAACTGGATTGGAAAACAGTAGGAAATCACTAGATATTTAGGAAGATGACTAGAAAGATTTCAAAGTCCCTTTCTGCTTTTAAAGTCCCTGTCGCTAACCTTGCTTTATGAAAAGCAAGCAGAAATGTAAGAGAAGCTAACTGAAAAGCTACATGTCCATTTGAGGGGTACAGGCAGATTTTCACCTCTCAAAAGGAGGATAAAACCTAGATATCATTTCTGTACTGGAGAGGGTCATAGGGTTATGATAGATATTGTGGATGCCTTTAAATCAAAGTAGAATTAAAGATACCACAAGGATACTAAATACATAATTTTCTTAAAAGGCACATATGGGATTACACCCAGTATTAACATTTTAGTCTGTGGAAATTATCTTCTTCAATAAATGCTACTTATAGTGATGCTGACTTCATGGCTCAGAAGCAGAATTAAGTTAACCCCTCATCAAGAGACTTACCTCCAATTGCAGCCTGTGAGAGTAAGCAATACTGTGAACCAGATGAGGTAGAGTTTACAGTTGGGAATTTGGCAGGATTTCTCCCGAAAGACAGGTGGGAAGGAAGAGTTTATATTTGAGTGTTGGCAGAGGATTAGTCTTCTGGGAAATAAAGATTTAAATATGAATCTTGTTCTCAAGGGGATCAAGTGAAAACATAATATCACTAAATTACAAACATAAGTGCCAGACAAAAACTTGTGGGCCAGCTCAGAGTTCAGATTTCAGGGACCTGGGAGCAAGGGAATTTTGAAGCCTTGAATAAAACTTCCAACCCTGTCCTTAAAGAAAACTTGTTCTTGCAGAAGCAGTGACTAGAGGGAACACACCTGAAAATCCTTCTATGTGGATGATTACCGGAGGTCTGTGGATGGAACTGGTACAGACAGTAAATGAAACCTGTTTCCAGATGTGAAAGTGATCACTAGGGATGGAGAATAGCAAAGAATGTTTAAAAGGAGGCAGGGACTTAGACAGCCCAAAGGCTGAGTAGGACAGAAATAAGATTAGGCTAGTCACAAAGAGGTGGGCACTGGTGACATCAATGGGCATACATGACCCCACAATTTCCCCTTACCAAGTAGAACTGAAAATCCATTTGGATAAATAAGTTTCTCTTTGGATATGCAAATATCTTAATGCATGGGACTTTCCCTTAAAAGCAAACCCTGAGACAAAAAAATTGGGATTCAAGTAGTTTATTTGGGTGATTTAGGGAACACTCATAGGAAAGAGGAAATATGAGACAGAAAGTAAATTAGCCCAATAAATATTCTATTGTGATGCCAGCAACCGTAGTGAGAGACAAGGACTTAATTTTGCATGGAAACTCCACAAAATAGATAAAATACACTTCTCCAATTCTCTATCCTGAGATTGATGGAGCTGGAGTCATTGAGGGCTATACCAGGTTAGTGCAAATTCTCTAGCACTTTTGGTCTATTCTATGTGTAGCTCAGCCCTCTGTTTTGAAACCACTTCAGGCACAGAAATCCTATGCAAAGTCCAAGGATAAGGGCAAGAGAGCATCTACTATTAGAGAATTAAGCCTATTAATCCTTCTAATTCAGTGTGAATGGATTTGTTGAATCCAATTGCTCTGAGACTTGGGAATCTGATGGGCTTGTATGAAAGGCTGGTAACTTAAGAGTTGACAGCCCTGACAGGAGGCTGAAGTTTGGTTACATCTTTGCTTATAAATCAGTTCCTCTATAGTAGCTTTCTAATAACTGGTTGTTTAATTGTATTGAAAAGTAGTAAAGAGAGGCGGGAAAACCATTCAAACACAAACTTACAGTTCTACTATTCCTTTTAAGGTTTGCAAACCTCTAAAATCTATATGCTTGGATTTTCACAAATGACATCAATTGGAAAACAGGATGTTTAATAAGATATTGAAAAACTAATGATGAAATAATGGATATATTTCCCACCATCTGGGAGTTTTCACACTAGTAGTCAGCTTTCATGATCTTATTCATCCTTCCCTATTTAATTATACTCTTTGTACCAACATAAATAATTCCTTTCACTGAAGGAAGTTATTAAATATTCTCATTCTTTATTTTTAATCTTAAAAATGTGAATTATATAATTTAACATTCCTGATGATTCACTTTCCTCTTAGTTTTACTTATCACATCGATGATTAATTTTTTAAATAATAGATAATTTTAGTTAATGTACAGTATATAATATTGTTATTTTTGAAACTTGTAATAGATACTTGGCTTTGTGAAGTACTTTTTCTAGTTTCTGAATCAATTCTGGTCCTTATACTAAAGATTCTAAATGTCTAATTGCTGATTAACTTTTGTTTAGCATTACAGGTTTTTAAAAATGTTGATGAAATTCACACAGGCTCTTGAAGACACAGTGTTATTAAAATGTGCTTGCAGAATTAGGGAAAAAATCTTCAATATTATGCCTGGATATTTCATACCTGATTAATTGTCATTACCTGGTACATTCCTGGCAGTAAATTCAAGCTTTGGTTGTAGTCTTTGGGAATAGTGGTGCTTGTGCTGATAGGGATGTCAGAAGGTACAGGGAGGAAGTGAAGACTGACACATGACAGAGATGACAGACAGCAAGCAAGCAAGCCAAAGCTGGGAAATGATGTTTTATTTTACTAATTTCCCCTGAGGGTTCTGGGGAAATTTAGAAAATGTTAAATAAATAAATAAATAAATAAATAAATAAGATATTTATAGGCCCATGGGAGCTATGATGAGCCCCATGACAGTTTGTGCTTGTCCTGTCTCAGGCCTGTGTCCTTGCTCTCCCTGGTATCTGGATACTCGTCTCCGTTTTCCTCCTCTGAATTGTCTACCATCTGCAGGTGCTTGAGTTCAGCATCTCCACTTTTCTCATTTTATTTTTCTGGCTGAGGACCTTCACACCTCCCTGCCAGCCATCATATCCTCCTTATCTAATATTTCGTGGCTCATAAAATCTTCATGGGGTGACGTCTTTACATTGCTTTAGTCTCCACTCAGATGTCATCTCTGAAGACTCTTTTCCTGACCACCACAGTAGAAATACCCCTCTTCCCAACACACTCCATTGCTTTCTGTCCTATTTTATTCCCTTTGTCATACTCATTAACCTTGCAAGGGCTTTATTTTTAGTACCAAAGATAGAACATAGGGGCACTTTACCAGCTCTTTTTTTTTTCTAATTTTTAAAATTTATTGTTTTTGTTCTAATTAGTTTACATGACCATAGCAGAATGCATTTTTACACAACATACATAAAGTATAACTTTTTATTCTTATTGTACATGACATAGAGTCATAATGGTCATGTAATCATAGGACAATAATGTCTGATTTATTCTATTCTCATTCCTACCCCAAAACACCCTCCCCTCTCTTCACTTCCCTCTGCCTAATCCAAAGTACCTGTATTCCTCCCTAGCCAATCCCCCCTTTATTGTAAATTAGCATCCAAATATCAGAGAAAACATTCAACCTTTTTTGGGGGGGGGGGATTGGCTTATTTTGCTTAGCATGATATTCTCCAGCTCCTTCCATTTACTGTCAAATGCCTTAATTTCATTTTTCTTTAAGAGTAATAGTCCATTGTGTATATATATCACATTTTCTTTGTCCACTCATCTGTTGAAAGGCATCTAAGTTGGTTACATAGTTTAGCTATTGTGGATTGAGCTGCTATAAACATTGAAGTGGCTGCATCACTGTACTGTACTAATATTAAGTCCTTTTGGTATAAACTGAGGAGTGGGATAACTGGATCAAATGATGATACCATTCCAAGTTTTCTGAGGATTCTCCATACTGCTTTCTATAATGGTTGTACCAATTTGCAGTCCCACCTAGGATAGAACCCCAGGGCACTTTACCACTGAGCCACATACCCAGCTCTTTTTATATTATTTTGAGACAGGGTCTCACTAAATTACTTAGGGCCTCTCTAAGTTGCTGAGGCTGGCATTGAACTTGAGATCCTCCTGCTTCAGCCTCCCAAGTTGCTGGAATTACAGATGTTTTTTGTTTAGGTGTTTATTTCTTACCTCTTTCCACTGAAATATAAACTTTATGAGAATCGTACTTTATTTACAACTAAATCCATAGCACATAGAATATGTTCGCTACCTTGATAAATATTTAAGTAAATAAGTTTTTAAGTCAAAAGAGTCTAGAGGGAAAAACTATAATTTTTCAAGATCTTCTAAGGAATTAATTTTGACACAGAATCTCTTCCTCAGTATACTCCAAAATGTAATTTTTGTAATCATCTGTATTTTTAGGAGTTATCTATCACATATTTGCAAAAGGCCTCTGTTTTCTCTGATTCCCTGACTTTCTGGAACTGACTTGCATGACACTTTTGCAAATTGTAAGCTGTCTAGATTTCATTTTTCAGAGAAGACTCTAGTTTCCTGTTTTGGCCGCAAAGAGTTAAAAAGCAAATAAGGGACTGGCAGGAAGGTACTAATATCTTCTACCAGTGAAATGAAGAAGAGCAAAGATGGTAAACTCCAGTACCCACAGAGGACAGGTAGAGTCCGAGGAGGGACTGGCTATGAGGATGAGGGGCTCATTTGCCTGGCCCCAATCCACAGGCTGCAAGCCCGTATGGCCACATTTTCTATTTTTTTTTTTTTAAGAAAAAGCAAACATCTAGATTTTTCTCAAATTCTCGAAAGCATGAAATGTAAAATCAAATTTACAAACACCGTGAAGCATAAATCAAACTGGTTTGACATTCCTAGTTATCCATCACATTTCTGGGCCTTTAGTTAAAGGAAGTAAGCAGATTTCTGGACTTTAAAATGATTCTGTTTAAAGAAAACGAATGCCTTCTAGCCTCTCAGGGATGCAAAAGGATTTTAAAGTGTTCCTTGCTGGCATAGCTTAACTAAATTTAGTTTTCATGTGAAAGTCCTAAAACCTTGAGCAGTGCCTCCCAAAAGGTCTATGGTAAAGAACTAATTTCTAAAAAAAAAAAAAAAAATTCTGTCATAGTTTGACACTTTTGAAATCTATAATATAGATGAATTATTAGAAAAGTGATCATGCACTTTGATGTCATGGTAATTTTAAATTTCTATGAAGGTTTCTGTAGGCATGCTCTAATTTTTCTGTTTTTCACCTCCTGGACCCGTGATAATCAGCTGAGAGTTCAGAAGCTTACTTTAATGGACACAGATACTCTTCCACATATTGTTTAGTATGATTAGATGCCACTAGTCACCAAATCTGTTGGTATCTTGATCTTGGACTTACCATCCTCTAGAACCATGAGAAATATATTTGTTTATACCCAGTTTATGGTATTTCTAGCAGCAAGCTGAACTGAAAAGACATTGTAGCCTGTGAGCTCCTTAGACAGATTCAATGAATTTTTTATTTTTTTATTTTTTGAATTTCTGAGTCTAATTTAGTGCCTGGAATGTTGTAAATGTTCCATAAATATGTATTGAGTGAATAAATGTACTAAGGTAGATGTGTAACTTAACAAGAAAGACATATGTTTTATAGTATTAAAATATATGTTAAAATTTTTCTACTTTTCTGTGAAAAAATACAACACCAGTAACATTCTGACATTTAATCCCCATGCCCACATGGCTCTGGGTGGAAGAAATTGCTACCAGGGTCTCACTTGACTTTGTGAAGACAAAAGCCCCCTTGGCCTATAGCTTCCTTATGACTAAATTGTTCGAACTACAGTTTCAAAGCCATTTAAATTAACATGTAGTAGACGTCTTCTCTTCTCTCAGAGAACTGGGAATTTTTCTGTGATCAGTCTTCTCCCATTATTTGACTTTTTCTGATATACACCAAGTCAAACGGTAAATACATAATGCTTTGCTTAGATGCTATGCACATTATCATGAACCCTATCAATCCCAAGGCTTTTTCAAAACTTGGGTTGGTAAACAGAAAAACTGAGTTTTTGGAAATAAATGGAGGAAAAGTTGGCTCCTCTCATTCCTTCTGTGTTTCCTGCTTGGAATCCTCCTTCCCCTGCCCTCACTCCACCCCTGTCTTTATTCTCATGCTTCCTCCATATTGTCTACAGATCATCCAGCTGACCATGTCCTCCCAATGCCTCTTGCAAGAGGAACTTTGATCAACTTCCTTTACTGTTTCTCTGGGATGAAGTAGACTTGGAAAAGACCTAAAAGCCAGAGATAAGCAAAGGGAAGGAAGTAGAGAAAGGAATGATATGCTCCCTAGGTTGAGCAGCTTCCCACTTTCTTGGTTAATGAATTTCAGTAGATCTATAAATCCTCACTGCGGGGACTGAGGCTCCCATGGGCTGCTCCTAGAAACAAGTATTCAGGCTTAGCTGCTGCTCTGCTGTGACAATGACAGAGATCATTAGAGCCCAGTCTTCTCTGGTGATCAACTCACAGCCGGTAACTGTCTTCCCGATTTTGTGAAATGATTGATAATTGCAATCAATGTATTCCTTAATGGCCTTGTCAATATGCTCTTCTGACTTAAAAATTAGTATTAAAAAATGCCGAGCTTTTGTTTGCTTCCTGCATATGGAGAGGATGACAAATGTCTCCCGTTTATGTCGTCTGGAAGTGAGTGCCATGGAATTCAACATATTCACTTCTGAGAAAAATCGGCAACATTGGACCACAAAAGAACAGCTCTATACATTTATTTTTGTCTTGAATAGCTTTCCTTGTGGCCTAAAATAGGGTTTTAATGAGGGAATCATCAGAGCAGTAGCTTGTGAAATTTATTAAGAAATCCAAGGGAAACTGCCTTTCCTTCTTTGGGAATCTGAAGATGCCAACTCATGTTCTTGCAGTATTTTGTCTGGTTTTGAAAGCTGTCCTTTTTTGGAGATAAAACATGGACACATTTTAGTCTGATGGGGTGGGCTGGCTTTTTAGGCTTTTCAGGCTTTTCATGAGCTATGCACCTCAAATTCCAGCTGAAGCCTTGGATTCTTTAGTGGCTTGAGGCTGGACCCGTTGATGCCTCACCTGCTGTTTCAGATAGGCTCTAGTCCTATGAGAGACCACCAGTCCTATCAGGGATCAAGTATGTATCCATAGCTCAGGTAAGCTTTATAATGTCTGCCTCAATGAGACTTTGGAGACATGTCCACAGGCTCTCCTATTTCTAAGACAGCAATCTCAGTCTTGCACATAGCTCAAAACAAGAGCCAGATCTCTGTCCCCATATCCCCTCTTAAGAACTGAATCCCACCCTGTTATCATGTACAACTTTTGAGAGTTTCACTGCCTAAAACTGGATTCTGTTCCTTTCTCTGCATATGTTCTGAATCATTTGGGAGATAAAAGAAACATGAGCTTCATTCCCAACAAAAGCTGAACCTGTGGATATGGTTTGCAAATGTTGCTCTAACAGATTTCTTAAACCTATCCTCAGAACCGGAGCTACCCACACAAACACAGGTAACATTGAAAGACTGCAGACACCCTCCACCCATCCTGCGTGGGGCTGGGTATCTGTAAAAGTGATTGCATGGTGTGCAGAGGGCATTTGTGCTTCCTGCAAGGGCTGCCTCCAGGAGACTGGAACAAGGAGGGGCTGAGGTAAGGATGCCTGGCTGCTGCCTGAATGTCCAGGGAGAGGGTAGGGGATGGGGCAGGGCAGAGGTATTCAGGGAGAGTCTGTGTATTAGTTCCTATTGCTGCTGTGACAACTTATCACACTCTCTGTGGCTTCAAACAACACCATTTTATTGTCTTGTTGAGCAGTCTGAAAATGGGTCTCACTGGGCTAGAATGACGGTATTGACAGGGCTGCCTTCTCCCTGCAGGCTCTCGGGGAGAGTCTGTTCTCTGCCCCTTTCAGCCTCTGATTGCCGCCCCCCCGCCCCAGGCCTGTTCTTATGGCTCTTTTCCTGCAGTGGCTTCACTTCAGCGACTCCCATTGTCAAATCTTCTCTGTGATGCTCCTGCTTCTCTATCATAAGGACACTTGTGATTATATTGGACCTGCCTGGCTAGTCAGGCTACTCTCCCATCTCAAGTTCCCTCCCTTGAGCATACCTGCAGGTCCTTTTGCCCTGTGATCAGAACATGTTTGCAGATTTCACTGATTAGGTTATGGATGTCTTTGGAGAGACCATTATTACGCCCACCACGGTCTGTCTTCATGGAAACTAGGGGACTTGGGAAGACATGCTGCCCTTAACTTATTCTTGTGGGAATATTGACTTGTCAGACTTGAACTTCTAGTGGCACCCCATTCTGCTCAACTCCACAATATTGAACACTCCCATCTAATGAGATCAGCCGTATCCCATGATCACTGTCTCATATAACAACAACAACACAGCTCAATGGTGTGGGGATTTATATCAATTATTTTAGATTTCAAATTACCTTTAAAAATAAGTATTAATATATTCATTTTACCAACAACAACTGAAACTTAAAGGATAAATTACTTGCTCCAAAAAAGTGATTGGGGCCTAATCTGACATGCTGGAGATTTGGGCCTACTTTTTCTTCTAATAGGTGCAGTGTCTCTGGTTTAATTCCTAGGTTGTTGATCCACTTTGAATTGAGTTTTGTACATGGTGAGAGATAGGGGTTTAATTTCATTTTGTTGCATATGGACTTCAAGTTTTTCCAGCACCATTTGTTGAAGAGGCTATCTTTTCTCCAATATATGTTTTTGGTGCCTTTGTCTAATATAAGATAACTATAATTATGTGGGTTAGTCTCTGTGTCCTCTCTTCTGTACCATTGGTATACAAGTCTAGCTTGGTGCCCATATCATGCTGGTTTTGTTACTGTTGCTCTGTAGTATAGTTTAAGGTCTGGTATAGTGAGGCCACCTGCTTCATTCTCTTGCTAAGGATTGCTTTAGCTATTCTGGGTATAAGAGTATTTTTCCAGATGCATTTCATGACTGCTTTGATGTCCTTCTATCCAGTTTCCTGTGATTTGTCTTCCCCTTTCTATTTTAGTACAGCTTTAAAGAGAGGTGCCCCGAAGCAGCTGAGCATGTGATTTTTTAAGATAAAGGAATGCCTTTCCTGGAGGCTCAAGGCCACCAACTCTGCTGTTGTTCCTGGGAAATTTGATGTTTATTTCTTCACAGACAGTGAACAACTCTAGTTTTCTTTCATGGCAACTTGGATGATTGCCATAGGCAAAGCATTCTGAAATTTAATGGGAAAAACAAAAATGGTTTCTTATAAAATATATAGAAATAGTTCCAATATGTATCTAGGCTTTCTAGGATAAACCTTCCATATTTCCGGAAAGCCCATAGTACCTAGAACAAAGAAGGTGCTTAATATTTGCTCAGTTATACCCAAGTACTCAGCAGTGTCAAAATCGGTACTGATCACCCTTTGATACTAAAAGGAATAGAAATAGAATCAGCTGGGTGGCATGTGGTTTTTAGATACTTCCTGTCAGGTGTCATCATTTTTAACATTAACATTTGCTGAGAGGCTCCTACATGCCATTATTGGAGAAGAATTCCTAGAGATGGTTCTGTACCAATAAAAATCATTGTTTTTTATTAGTTGTTCATGATAATACAATGATCTTGACATATAATACATTTGAATCAAATGGGATATAATTTCTCATTTTTTCCAAGAGTACAGGTTGCAGAATCACATTGGTTATACAGCCACATATATACATACAGCAATACTAGTGTCTATTTTATTCTGCTGCCCTTCCTATCATTGTTTTTATCTTAAGGCTAAGACCAACTTCAGCTTTAGTATGTATTTGATCTTTAAAGCAATTATACCAAACATTTAGAGTTGATTTCTTCAAAAAATAGATTATTCATTTTATGCTTGTTACATATTATATGTAATCTATAATATACTGGCTCAATAAATAACAGATTTTCTCTCAATTTCTAACATGACATATACTGATAGATATAACCAGATATAGTGTTCTTTGGGGAACACTCAGTAACATTTTTTATAAGAATTAAGGGATTCTGCAATAAGTTTTGAGCAATGCTATTCTATGTATTCCTTATTAGACTACCATAATCTTGTTTCATGGATAAAATGTTTTTCTTTCATTTCTCTTAGGATATTAATTTTTTGGGGGGGGGAATTTCCTTTTCTCCAGAAAGTCTGTTTCTGCTAAGTTGTTCTATTACTTTTGGTGTCTCTTGAAGGCTTTGCCGAGATGTCTGGTGTTTTTTAGTTATCTGCTCATGTAAGAGTGGAGGCTAGAATGTTGATTGGAAATTCAGAGCATTCTTGGAAGTCATCTTTGTCTTAGGGTGATCTGGTCACTGAAATAACAGATACAAAAACTAGCCTCTTTGGATATTTCCTATTAGATCCATCTAATTTCCCAGAAGAGATTTTTGCTATAAAGTAATGCCAGAGCTACCCTTGTTCTGGAAGCCAAGCAGGGGAATTGGAGGATCTCAGCATTCAGTGTGCCAACGTTTGCAGTGGGGTATCCCTACCTACTTCTCTGTACTTGTCCTCCTCAGTTCAGGATTCGAGTGTTTGACTGTCTCCAATGAATAGACCTCCAGCATTCTGCTGTACTGTAGGAGAGGGAGTAACCCAGCAGTCTGAATTGAGTATTGACTACAGGGATCTAATGCTTCTCACGTGTATTTAAATTATTCTTCCACACCAGAGCATCCCCCTGCAGCCCTACCATAGACTCTCAGCCTTTTGAATATCTGCTGTGTAATTCAGGCTGTATCTCGGCTCTCTCCATCACCAATTTAGGATTCAATGCTTCTGTGCCAAGTGAGTTGCCACTTGTCCATAGGCTTTCGGGTTCCAAAATTGCTTCTCTTATACTCATGAATTTATGCTTCAAAAATAAAAAATAAAAAGAGTCCACTATAAATATCTCTTCTGGGATTTGCTAATCCATAGTGAATTGATTGAATGTGTTAAATATGCTTCATTACACAGAGCCAGGCCTGATTTCTATATGGGCCCAGGCATGTGGCCAGTATTTATTTTTATGAATGTTTCATTCTGCAGATTCAGAAATTATGTCAATTTCTGTTGCCAGAGTTGTCTTTTAGCACTTCACTCAGTTGTTTTTAGCAAAATACAGACAGGTTTGCAGATCTAATATTAAAAATCCTCCCAAAGTAGCAAAGCTTTAAATGGATATATTTGATTTTAATTTAAGAAAGATGATGTTGCTATTTTTTATAAGCACTTTCACAGTGATAAATTCTTTATCCCTTCTGATAGTGGTATTGGATCAGTGTTGGCTCTGTCTAGAATTTCATCTCCTGTAGGAAATGATATAAAAAGTAGATCTCAATATGCTATAGGAATATTTTTTAGCCTCAGAATTCATTAATATTTATTGAACTCTGTCATCTTTGGCCTGTAAGTCATACCTCAATAGTATTTAAGGAGACACTGACACTATTTCAGGATGCTGTACTTGGAGACCTTTTAAGGTGCAGCAAATGCTAGAATCATTTTTAGAAAAAATGACTAATCAAAATCTACCAATGGAAAACAAATGTTAATGTTCCCTCACTTGGCGATGGGTCTCTGAAAAGACCTTTTCATTTCCTACTTGTAAGTGGCTCAAGGAGTGATGGGGTCTTGTAAGCAGAACACCTTGATCTGGAGATGTATTTATTGAGTTCTGTGTCACTAACCACCTACTCTCTTGTCCGCTGTACCAAGGCAGTAGACTTTCCATACCTGCCTTAGGCAATTCAAGCTGGAAGCAAGAAGGAAATATTAAAAGTGGATGATGCTTTAGCCATCCTTTGGGTTGCTTGGGATGATTTTATTTTGATGATTGGTTTTGCTGTTATTTTCCTGTCAGTATTTATTGTGGATAGAGTTTGCATTAATGTTGCTGTGTTGATCATGTTCTGTTCTTGGGACACTAGAGCAATAACAAGAGGGCTGACTGCTTAGAGCTGAGAGAAGGATACAAATGTCAGCATACCTGACCAAAAAAAATTAGGTTGCAATTTAGAAATGAAAGATAAAGGTGAGTAGGAAATAAGGGAAATCTGCACATCAGATCTGTTAAAAGCAGTGGGCCTGAAACTTGAGACTACATTCAGTAGGGTTGGGCTGTATCCTAGAATTTTGTGCTTCACTCAGTTGCTTTTAGCATGTATCCCATTGGTGATGTTTATGGAAGTCAAATTTTATAATCATAAGACCCATCTGTAAGATTTCATAGGTTTTAATCTGTTGATGTCTTTGACTTTCAGTTAAAATGCAAATCACTAATATAAATATATATTGCTTGTCTTTTGTAAAGATTTTTTTGATTTTTGTTTCTGAAGTGCTTTGGCGACAACAACTCATTTAAATTATGGTGAGTTCTCATTTCTTGGTGATCACTGTGCATATTTTGAAATTATTGAGAAGCTAAAATAGAACTAACCTACAGATTTCTTTATCTGTAATGATTTTTTTAATGAATATTAACTTTAATAATTAATGAAGCTGGCATAACATGTTTTGCAGTCATCTAATAAAACTTTTTAAAAAAGTTTCAGCTTTTAGGTTTTGTTTAATATTTTTGTGGTAATAATTTCAATTGTACACAATTGGTTCTGTAAAGCTCATAGAGCTAAGGCGGTGTGTCTATAATGTCCAAAGGATAAAGCAGCTGAGATGTTGATGCAGAGTTTGTTCTTGCAGTAGAGTATCACAGGGAAAATGCCAGGTGTAGAGAATGAAGATCAAAATAACAGGAGGAAACACTGATTTGCATGTTAGACTTGGAATCAATACGCGTAATTTATGGGAGGTGACTTTTGGTTCAATATCATGAAGGATTTTCTCACATGTAGACTCAGTTATAGAGTGAATAAATGTATGAGATAATAATCCCCTTTCTCCTTATTCAGGCTTCAGGTCCATGTTCAAGAATTTTTTTTAGTACGTGGTGGCTAGTTTAGATGTTCCAAGCTCATCTCAAGCTCAGATTCTGAGAAAAGCTTCAGAAATACATCGTCAATATGTCAATAATGGGTTGCACGTGAGCACAATTTCTGAGAAGTTCACCTTGAAGTATACCTAGAAAAAGAATAAATCTGTTGCCAGATGTAAGGACATGCTTAGTCTTAAGTGAATTTATTTCACAGATTTTTAATAATTTGATCATTAAAGGTTTGCTAAAAGGCTGCTAAGACAAAGATGTTAATAACATTTTTATGAGAATTGAGGAAACAATTTGTGCAAGGGTGGTAGAAGGAACTTAAAGGTAGCATTATCTTGGAAAAAGACTATTTTGGGAGACAGGAGATATTATGTTTGTTTTAAAAAGCATAATAGCCAGCCAGGTATGGCAGCACCCACCTATAATCCTAGAGGCTTAGGAGGCTGAGGCAGAAGGATTGCGAGTTCAAAGCCAGCCTCAGCAACTTAGTGAGGCCCTAAGCAACTCACTGAGATACTGTCTCTAAATAAAATACAAAAAAAGGCTGGGGACATGGCTTAGTGGTTAAGCATACCTGTGTTCAATCCTGGTACAAAAAAAAAAAAAAACAAAAAAACGATAATAGCCATTTATTTTTGTCAGTATTTCTAATTAGAAAGAAAAGCTTCACAAGACAATGAACTTTATCTGAGCATGTTGATGGGGCTTTTTTTGTATTCTGCTTAGTTTTTTGAAATTCAGTGTTGTATACCAATTTAAAGGCAAAAAGGAGAGTTTCACACCATGTCATGTTATACTGGTGTAACATCTAGTAAACAAACAACCCTAACATGTGTCATTATGCTACTTATCACATCAGCAACAAAGCAAAAGTAATCCTTGATGTTACAATTTCTGGTGCTTATTATGAAATAAAAGCTAAAATTTTGGATCGGCAAAGTGCTTCCCAGAATTTCAAAAACTAAATATTAAAACACAACAAATATAGTCTCCTGTCTGGAAGGGGGAAATGTAGCTAAGGTTTTAGTACTTGTTTGTTTAGAATTGATTTGCTACAGACTGAATTTTTTTGCCTTCCCCCTCCCCCCCGCATCCTTGTTTAAATTCCCAACATGATGGCATCCAGAAGTGGGACCTTTAGACAATAATTAAGTCATGATGATGAAGCCTTCATGAATGGGTGTTGTGCTTTTATAATGGGATAAGGGGATGAGAGGGGTTGAGAGCTCTCTACCCTCCACCATGTGCTGGTACAGTAAGCAGACAGCCATCTATAGACCAGGAAGGTCCTGATCAGACCTGGATCTGCCAGCACCTTGATCTTGGACTTCTTCATCTCTGGAACTGTGAGAATTAGGTTTTTTTTTGTTTAAACTATGCAGGGTGTGGTGTTGTGGTATAGCACCACACATAGACTGGGAAGGCATCTTGTTTTAAGTACCTTTGGCCTACTTTCTTCAGACCATGGCCCTCAGGAGTTCTAGGATTTTGAATCTGGAGACTGTAGCCTCTAAATGTGAAAGGAGTGTGTGTGGAAACATGGATCAGAGGATGGACCAATTATTTATTTACATCTTGAGAGTTCACCAGGCCCCACTCTCTAAGGAGGCGATACAGAGAGGGCAGGAGACACCTGCACACGTCGTGGGTATAGACCACAGTGTAGAGGCCATCTGAAACTATGACTCTGGGAATTTATACAACAGCTTCTTGAACAGCTGCCCCTCCACCCTCCTCCTCCTACACACACATAGAAAAAGAGAGAGAAACAGAGAATGAATACGAATGTGTGTGTATTCAAAAAGTACATGTTGAACTTTTGTCCTGTGGAATATAAGCAAATGCTCTCTTGGGAGAAGCAGCTAGGTCTCTGGGTCTTTTACCTTTTGAAATGTAAACAAATGATTTCAGGAAAAAGAAACCAATAAGTCTTTCCAGAGTTGTACTTTAACTTCAAGATTTACCTTTGCTTTCTAAGATGTGTTCGCCCAGCACCCTTTAACCCAGGCCACCAGCGCTCCTTCCTGAGGAAGACATGGCCAAGAGGAAACAGGAAAGTAATAGTTATTTCCTGACACTAGAAGTACAACTTAGGTTTCACAGGTGGTTCAGCACTGAGTATAATTGAGGCTTGGTTTCAGGTACCACTGAAGAAAATGCTAGCAGTAAGTTGGGGACATCCTCATCTCATCCTGCCATCTCCAAATGCACTCACTGTGTGCACTTTCCTCTCCTTCTGCAGCCACATTCACCAGAGATGTTCTGGACCCCTTCTCTTGATAACCCTAAGGACTTTTCATATTCAGGAATCTCCTCTGTCTGCATTTTTGACTTCTTTCCTTCTAAGAAAGTGGTCCAATCATTAAAAATAAAATAATTGTTATTGACAGTACATTACCCATTCAGTTTCTATTCTATTTTTGTTTAAATTTTTAAAAATGTTGTCTACATATTGTTTTCCCACCTGTGTAGTTCTCTCCACTTGTCATCTCATTCCATCCTTGCTTCTTTATATAAGCAAGAATCTGTTTCTTCCAAGGTCACTAGATATTTCCGTTAAAAAAAAAAAAATCCTTAAAGTTCTTCTCCTGCATGGTCTGTCAGTTGTTTTCATCAAAGTTGATTTCTCTATCTTTGAGACCATTTTCTTTGGTTCTACTTACCTCATTGGACAGGCTTCAAATCATGATTATTTAATCTGAAATTCTCATGAGGAACTCTTGTATGTGCATGAAAGGAAATATCAATCAAAATGTTTCAAACAATTATCAAGCAATGAATCATGACTGCATATAAAATACAAAATGACGGAAGTCCTATTTCAAGGGTCATTGTCACTAACACTGCTTTTTTTTTTTTTTTGGTAGGGGTATGTCTGGAGTTGCATACACTAAAATAAGTTAACGTTCCACCCTTAGAGATTTCTTTGTTGAAATGGCAAGGTCACAAGCCTATGCAGAACTTATCCACATAAAAATCACTGATCGAGGTCTTGTGCTTTGCCGATAGGGTTGAGAGCAGTAGGACTTTCCTTTTCTTTTTCTTATATTTTTCAATGTCATCTTTATATCTAACTGTGGAATTCTGGAAAATGAATGAGCCCAGAAATACACTGGTAGAAAAGTCTAAAGTCAAGCTGTAGCTACATTTTCCCATTTTGTTTTCATAAAATTTGTTAATTTAGTCTGTCAGGAAGAGGCAGATATTGTGGATAATGAAAATCACCTTGGGGGAATCTTCAGCAGTATAGAACATTAGTCCTGGTTTGACTGTAGGCAATATGTTGCCTGTGAATTATTTTGAAAACCTTGACTATCTGTTTACATCAAGAAAATTAGGAACTTTATATAAGATCTTGCAAAAATTTTGAAATAACGCATGAGACTTTAATTTTGGTACAACTTTATTTTTTAATTATTTAGGACTAAATAAACATTACTTATGGTAAGGGTTTTGAATTTTTAATTCAGTAGCAATGAAGAAAGTTTGTAACTTTCCTATAATGCTTTATGTTAAAAATAAAAGCTTGAATACTTATATAAACAAAATATAAAGTGCATTCTCCCGGGGTGAGGTTGTGGCTCAGTGGTAGAGCGCTTGCCTAGCATGTGTGAGGCACTGGGTTCGATTCTCAGCACCACATATGAATAAATAAATAAATAAAGGTCCCTCAACAACTTAAAAAAAATTAAAAATGCATTCTCCCATCATAACTAAATTTTTGAAGAACTTCTATTTTTAAAAAATTAAAAATAAAGATTATAAACATGAGTGATTTGTGGCTCCTCAATATTCAACCCAGTAAAATCATCTAGAATTTTAATAAACATTTCAGTTTAGTAAACATTTATTGAGAACCTCCGATGTAACTAGCATTGAAATAAGTAACTTCACAAGGTCAGCGTTAATGGCATGTGTGAAGCTGTGCACCTGCTGGCTTGCTGGTAGACATTGCTAATTTTTAACCAGAGTCTTTCACAATAATTTTCTCTTAAGACTTCTCTTCATTCTCCATACAGGTCACTTCATGGTAGTTGCATTATATTTACCATTTTAATTTTCATGGTGGCAGGATCTGTGAAGGGTCAGAGATTGCATTCTATTTATGAGATAATTGACATCTTGAAACTGTTTCATGAATGTAAAACAGGAGACTCTTTGGGTCAGAGACAAAAATACTTCATCCTGCAGTAGGCAGGATGAACATCAGCATATTATATATTGGTTCTCTGAGACTGAATTTCCACAAGGCTTTGTAAAGAGTCATAGGTGAGCTACACTGTAGCTGGTTGTGTTAGATTAGAGGAACTTGTAATTTAGGGAATCCAAAACTTTTAAAATGGGAGGTAATCTATACCTACCCTTTGCTCCAGAGGGAAACACTGTTTGTCTTCCAAGGATGCTCCTACACAAAGTTTCTTTAAATGTTATTCTGTAATAAAGAACAATCTGCACTTCTGCTGGCAAGACATAGAAACCTCAGATACCCAAGTAGAATTCTCTCTCAGTAATCAGAATATTTTGCCTCTTAAAGGTTTTAAACCTCTTCAAATTATCCCACATCACACATTCCCCTTTAGAAATAAGGGAGGTGGTTGGAAATTGTTTATATTCTAAGAGATCAATCAATTAAGTCTCTTTTATATGAAACTAGGAACCAATTTAAGCAACTCACTTAAGATGAAGTGATCAAAGTTAGTAATCTTTAGTTTTCAGTTGGTACGCAGATACTATATGTGGATTAGAGCCAGATATCCTTTTAGAATTAAGGAAATTGAACAGCACACAGGCCATTTGAACAGTTTTGATTATTTGCTTTGTTGATAGTTTTATTAGACCAGATATCAGTATTGCTCTTTAGGTTACTTGTCAGATTAGTATTTTTTCTTTTTTATTATGGATGTTTTCTAATAAATACAAATGTAGAGAGAACAGAATAATGAAATATGTGTATACATCACTTAGTTAAATTATCACCATGTGGCCAATCTTATTCCCCCACCTTCCTTCCTTCCCCTCTCTCTCCCCCGTTTTCCTTTCTCTCCCTAATCATTACTCCCCACTTTTCTTGCATGACTTGAAGAAACCTGTAAAGAGAAGACATTTTTGCTGTTCTTTCTTTCCTTGTTGCATTCTTTTTCTAGTGTGTGCACCTATTCATCAACCTGCCTACACAAATTGTATATTTTTGTTTAGGGCTTGACATTCAGGTATATTGTGCTATGTTTTTTGTTTTTATTCTTCAACACCATTCTCTTTATTTTTACCTATGAAGATGGATGACTAAAGGAACATTTGAAGGCTTTTCTTTTTCTTAATAAACACACATTTATATGTGGTTGATTTTCTTTGAACTCAGCAAAGATGTTCATATGCCTTCCTGACACTTACACCCATAAGATATGTGGCCTTGAAATTCCCTTCTACATGCTAGAGCAACTTGCTTGGGTACAAATTCCTATAACATCCCCTAACCAATCATTTTATCCAAGCTTATGAATCATTCTTCTTCTTTTCCTCTGAGCCTTCTGTGGTTCATCTACAGCTTTAGAAATGGGTTGCCAGAAGAAGAAAGCAAAGCTCAGACTCCAAAAAATCTGGCTCCATACCCTAATGTGGCCTGAGTTTGAATGCTGAGAAACAGAATGGGTAGAAATCTTCAAGAAATATATTAGCAGGCTGAGGTTGTGGCTCAGCAGTAGAGTGCTTGCCTCATATGTGCAAGGCCCTGAGTTTGATCCTCAGCACCACATACAAATAAATAAAATAAGTGTATTGTGTCCAACTACAACTAAAAATATTTTTTTAAATGAAATATATCAGAAGTGCAACGTAGTTTCCTTAAAACCTTCCAGGATTCACTTAAGAAACAATGATTTGTCTATTACTATTTAGGTGCTAATTCTTAACACATGTATTTAATGTTAAATTTGTGGTTCTAAACTATTACATTGTAGCCCAAGAAGGACAAGGTTCACTTTACTGAGGCTAGGGTAGGTCAGGAGATGTGTTGCTAAAAGGAAGGAGTCTTCCTTCAGGGATGAGGTTGTTGCTGTTATCAATTACCATAAGCCAAATAAATCTCTATAGACTAAATTCCTCACAGACTGGAATTGGTTACTTGTCAGATTAGTATTTTTTCTTTTTTATTATGGATGTTTTCTAATAAATACAAATGTAGAGAGAACAGAATAATGAAATATGTGTATACATCACTTAGTTAAATTATCACCACGTGGCCAATCTTATTCCCCCACCTTCCTTCCTTCCCCTCTCTCTCCCCCCTTTTCCTTTCTCTCCCTATTCATTACTCCCCACTTTTCTTGGATGACTTGAAGAAACCTGTAAAGAGAAGACATTTTTGCTGTTCTTTCTTTCCTTGTTGCATTCAGGGGGGAAGAACTGAGGGAGGCTGATTGGTGGAAAATGAGTGTTTTGGCAAAAGACTGGAACCCTGGATACAAGTCTAAGGCTGTGACAATTCCATGCATCTCCTTTAGGAAACTGGATCAATTTCAGGAAAGGAAGAAGGTCATCCTCCCTGTAGCATTGCTTGGTGGCACTGGTGTGTAGTCATTGCAGGATTAAAACCAAATGAATTTTGGTGAACATGATTTTTTTTTAATCTGTTGTTTTTCATTGGTTTTTATACACAGCATCTTTTCAACGCTGTGATATTTTCTTCTGGAGAAGAGCATATTAACAAATTTTAATAATACTCTCTGGTCACTGAGGGTTTTTTTAAACAAAATATTTTCAAATGAATTAATATTAAATTCTTAGGGAGAAAATCTAACATGAGATTGTTTCATAGAGACACTTATGAATACAATTTAATTTTCTTTGTTGTACTGATTTAGGTAAGACGTTTAGGAAAATGACTCTACTTGTCCATACTGAGCTCTTCAGTAATATGTTATCTATGGCACACCTGTACTGCATGTGTCCTGTTTTAATTATGGTGAGTTTTCTTTCTTATCTCTCCACCACACAAAATATCCTGGAGTTGAATGTATTTCCTAAAAATGAGTAATCACCCTTTTGCAGACTTATATGTGACAACTTTATATTTTATTCCTTGTCACAGGAAAACACAACAAGGTCTTTAAATAGAACATTAAAAGATTCCATTTAGGAGAGTACTGGCAGTGTTTCTCCAATAGCTTCTAATAATACTAAACAGGAGAGAACAGTGCCCTGAATCACAGCCTTGTCCTGTTACACAATTGCTTAAGGTCAGTTACATAAGGAAATAGATAAATACGGCAAAAGCAAATTTCCGTTGCATTTTTGAAAAAACCCAAGGTGCATAGAATGGGAACGGCTGTCCATTAAGGGTTGGCTGCATTTAGGGTCATATTTAGCCATTAGCTCTTTAGCCCATTCACTACAGTAATTACACTCTTTTGGATTACTTATGCCTTACGGTTGCAGGGGAACTGAGAGGGAAAATTAATTTCCAGTGACTAAACATAATCTTATTAGCTTACTAAGTCCTTTTCCTTAAGGTCTTAAGTAGGTCTAAAGGTCTCTAAATATCTAAGAGTGGAAAGCGCAGGTATGAAAGGTTAGTTCTTGATGGTCCTTTTTCTTCTATCATTTCATGAGATGGGAAAGAGTACAGGCAACGCTGAGTTTGGAGTTAGGAAATATGGGCTTGGGTTCTAGTCTTCTACAA
This sequence comes from Marmota monax, assembly GCF_021218885.2. NCBI lineage: Eukaryota > Metazoa > Chordata > Mammalia > Rodentia > Sciuridae > Marmota > Marmota monax. Next base: position 19,736,079 of record NW_026693082.1, on the reverse strand, counting down.
AATTTGAATTTCCAATAAAGAGCTCAAGATTAGACTGTGACTAAATAAATGAGCTCTGTCAACCGGTACAGAGCATAACAAATGTGAAGGCTGCATCCAGTTACAGTCGTGGACATTACTAATCTTGTGATTTTTGGATAAGCCATTTTATCTCCTCTAAGCCTTGGCCTTGGTTTCTTTTTTGTAAAATGTGGACAGTATTCTCTGTCTGTATCAGGTGGTTCTTAAGGCAAAATGAGCTAATGCATGTTAAGGTGCTGTATAAGCTGAAGATAGCTATACAAATAAAACTCCAGAGTTCCCTCTTAATAATTTGCTTGAGAATGGCCTCCCAAAATAATGGGTTTGGGAGAGTCATGGATTTTGATGTGATCAAATGTCAATCTTTCCCTTGAATATGATCCTCTTCATTGCTAAAGGGATTAAGTTAGACACTTACAGAGGTGTATTTTTTCAATAAATTATATATAGTTTGCAAAGGATCATAGCAATTTATTGACTATTCCAGCTTCCCAACAACTTGAAAGAAAAAGCTCTGACGCTATGTCCTCTAAACACAAAATATAGGCTGTATCAAAACTACACTTTATCGTATAATCAAGAATATTCAGTGGTACACAGAACCCAAATAATATCTGGGGAGACACAGAGTGGATTGTTTGGGGTAGGCTTTGACCTTATCTAATTGTACTTAAGTCACCCATATTGATTAGAACTCAAGAGGGTATTGGAGGGGGTGCTGATGAGCTATAGGGAGATCAGGAAATTCTTAGATTCCTGGAATTCTGTACTAAATGCATTTTCCAGGAATGTGTGGATTCCACGGAAGGTCCAAGGCAAGACCATTCTACAATGCACATTACTCCATTTCCATTCTTAAGAGGCTGAATGGTATATTAATTTATTGCACTAAAAAGTGAAACATTGGCCTCTAATCTTAAAGCTGTGTATATCTAAGTGGGGAGTTAAAACATTTGGAGGAATGGTATAAGCAAGATCCTCCCTGAGTAATGACCAACAGTTAAATATTCATGTAGAAAATATTTGGCCTAATTATACTGATAATTGCATCAGTCCTGTACTTGACTTTGCACATACTTTTTTAAGTGTACTCTATAGACATCAAAGCCATATTACCAGTATATAGCTATTTATGCTCTTTGAGGCATTGGACTAAATAGCCCAATGAGTCTTTGAGGGATTACAGGGTAGAACCACTCTTAATTTGATTTACTTTCATCCTTAACTTTCCACTCAAAATAATACTCAAAAGAACATACAGACCACCGACTTTTGATCTCAGGCTGTGTTATAATTCTAGCTGCAAATTTGCATTAATAGTTTCACATGATTGAGTTAATCTTTTTGCTGTTTGCCAGGTCAAAATATTAATACTGGAGCTTCCTGGAGTGGCACATAAGTAATTTAATGAATACAAATTAATAGAAGTAGAGGGAACAGTGCCATGTCTCTGGTTCTACCAAAAGTTGAAATTCCCAATGAAGAGCTCAAGATTAGACTGTGACTAAATGAATGAGCTCTGTCAACCAGTACAGAGCACAACAGATCTGGAGGCTACATCCAATTACAGTCGTGGACATTTGGAAGCTATCACTGCCTTTAGAGCCAGGGAGAGAGCCAGCAGCCCAGCTTTTCACTGTCATGGGTTATCTGTGACTCTCAGACTGCAATTTTAGCATCCTAACATGGGGACATCAGTGTGGGATCAGCAAGAGGTAAGACTTTGAAGTCAGAGAAGTGTGGGTGGCTTTGTTATTTATTATAAATGTTATAACTCCTCTTGGCTTCATTTTACAGTGCAAATGGAAATATGATAGTTTTGTGAGAATTAAGTGAATGTGGATAAAGTGCCTAGACCTGGGCCTAGTCCAGAAATGGCACTCAGTGCACACTGCCTCCCTGCCCTGATCATAGGTTACTGCAGACAGAGAAACAGGGTGATTTGGTGAAGTCTATTCCTCTCATTTAAGTAAGGATCAGAGAGTCTCCTTTATGTTGAGGAATGCACTCTGAAATTTGGGTTTGAGTCTTCCCTTTGGGTTCACTCCATCCCTCTTCCTTCCTTGTCCATACCAGTTTTTAGGGAGGCAGCAGGTGACACCAGGGCCTGCAAGGAGGGCAGGTATCCCCCTAAGTGTCTCCAGGGCATTGCTCACATCCTGTGCTTCCTGGAGAAGAAAGCGGAATTGTTTGTCTGGAGAATATTGTAAGCTATAAAGGGAACTGAAGAGAATCTGCAGAAATAGGTGATATCTGTCTTGGGCCCTATTCTGCTTCTCTTCATGGTCCCTTTTCCAAGGACAATCTGTGCTCTCTAAAGACAACATCACAAAGTTATTCCACTGCTTCAAAGTCACTCAACTCCTTAATAAAGCCAAACAACACTTTCCCAAATGACTTCTCTTCTCCTTCTGCCACCCAAATACCTTCTATTTAGTTTGACTTCAGGTAGATTTTAAAAGGAAATCAAATTGATGATACAAAATCTCTATTCAACTCTGTCAACATTTATTGCCAAACATCCTTGGGGCTGTGCTAAGCACAATGAAAAAAATGGAAAAAAAAAATACTCCTTGCCCTCAAGGAGGCCACAATTTGGAGATATGGAAGAATATCATAATAGTGGGAGCCAAGTGCAGCCAGAAAGAGGAAAAATACCAAGAGCCATGCCAGGAGCTGTCCAGTGTGTCCTCTCATTATATCCTCATAGAGAAACTGAGAGGAAGGGTTCAACATCTTCCCTTAATGGATTAGGAAACACATACCCAGATTTTGAATACAGCAGTGTTTTCTAATTACACAGTATAAAATTTAATGGCACTCTGTCCAGGGAGTGAAGTTTGCACAGACGAAATGATATTTGACATCTTTAGGATGAGGGGACGTTGAAAAGAAGTGGCTGGGAGAAGAATAATTCATCATTAAAAGATGTAGGCAGATCATGTACCCTCACTCCTTCACTAGTTCAAATTCTCAGAAATGGTAAGTTGAGCAGAGGAAACTCATCACTAGAGGAAGGTCTTCAGACCCTGTAACCCTGACCAGTTGCCCTTGACTTATTCTCTCATTGCTACCACTAGCTGTGTCCAGAGATCAGACATGGACCATTGACTTGGCTCCTCTTAGCTCAGGGAAACCAGATGGAACTCGGAAAACAATAAAGAATACCAGCGGAGGACATAACACGTGGAGTTTAAGAGCATGTTAGATGACTAAGTGCTGATTTTCCAATCCTATTATAGATTTCTCTTTTCCAGAGCTCCCCTGTCTTGGCTGGTGCCATTCCTGTCTGAGGTGGTTATCTGTAGTCCTCAAGACTTAAAATCCCTCAAGGACCCTCCATTCTTGCGTTCCCACATATAAGCCATTCTTCTTGGACCTTTACCTCTATGTGGTCAAGGTGAGACTGAGAGTATAATTTGTTGCCTTAAAATTTCTGGCCCAGAGGAAACAGTTTCTCTAAGGGACTTTGGGAATGATGATAATTGACAAATTGGGTTCATAGTTCAGATCAAGTTCTGTTCCCAGATTCATAGAGTGACCTTGTTCTCACAAAGACCAATACTATAAATGTACATTCAACATAATATTAGAAGATTAATAATAGGTCGTTTCTGTTTCAGAAAAGCATTTAAACAGGTACCCCAATTAGAATGGGGTGTGTGTGTGAGAGCAAGTAGGTCTGTCAGGTTGGAGTATAGGATACTGTGAAAGGAGGTGAGAAGTAAAGGTAGTCATTTGTTATATAGTAAAGGAACTGCAAGGTAATCCTAAAACATTTTGCTATTAACTTTTTCATGCTGGGGTCATTAAATCATTTGAGCTGGTGAATGACAAATGGACTTGTTTTTTAAATATGACATACCTCCAAGAGCATTTCATTTCATTCATTAACCTAAATGACTCTCTAACTGCTATAATTTCAGGGAGTCCATAGTCAAGTCCATCTTTATTACCTCCCAGCATGTTAGGGGAATTTGGGTTGCCAGCATCTCTGAAAACACATTGAGTAGACATTTTCTCAGTATGAAAGGTAGGTTCTGGTGAACTTTGCATGACAGCATACCTGTGAGGTAGCACAGGAAAAGACAATGGGAACTGTCACTGGAAAAGAGGTGTCTCCAGAGAAGAATCCCTGAGAAGTTTCAATGAAGAAGAGAAAATTTAACTTGGAGAATGGGCATGGGGGTGGGGTGGGGTCCTTGCCATATGTGACAGAAAAGAATTTCAACACATGCTATTCAGAGGCATAGGCAGATTAAGACAGTAGATATACATTCAAGAATGCTAGCTATGTCCCAAGGGAGATCCAGGAGGTTTAGCAAGGATTACACATTCAATGGGGGAAATGTAGGCTATCCTGGGAGAGAGAGAGATGTACTTTTGGGATTCCCAGGTCATCTTTTTCTAAACGAGGGGTGGGTATAGGAAGGTCAATCTCAGGATCCTTTGGCTGATGTGGTCTTCATTATCTGATCAATAGCACAGAAAAGTCCCCCTAAATTATAGGTTTCTCAAAATAGTGTCTCTATTTATTGGAAGGTTAATTAAGCAAATGGGTTATGATTAACTTTAAAATTTATAGGTTTCCCAGAAATTTGGGAGGGGTATGCTTGGGAGAGAGTCTAGGTTAGGGAGTTATAGGCCTGGAAGAGTTTTTGGACCTTTTGAATTAAATTTGGTTCCTGTCCTTCCTTTCTGGCTCATATTTCATATTTCTTCTATCCTACCTCAGAAATGACAATTATTGTACAGCAAATTATATCAAGTCTCCTACCTGTTTCATTTATTAATCCATTCAGTGTATAGTTATTTAATTTTGGACATTGTAGCTTATTCTAATTATAACAGTAAGAGAGTAGAATTCAGAAAAATGTGATAGAAGAGGAAAATAGTTTAAAAAAAAGGTAGAATATATTAGGGATATGGTCACATGCACACATCGTCCTACTAACTAAATTCAGGTAGACTAATTTCTAACTCTAGACCTCTGATTTCCTTTTTTTTTAAACATCATTCACCTAATAAAACTTGTAACTGTAGATTCTTTCTCTGCCCTTTTGAGATATGAATCTTCTCCTAGCCCCTTGCCAGCTTCACAGCCCAGAAATCTCTAAGGATCAGTTGCTCGATTTGGGATATTAATCATGAAGGAGCAAAACACAGCTATTTTTGATGTTACTAGCTCCCAGATCTTAGTAGTTCCCAGCTCATGTGAGGGTTCTTTTGCTCAATTTGAGATAGAAGTCATGAAAGTCATGAAGAATCAAGCAATACTATCCAAATGAAACTTTATTGGGTCTTGTGTTCCAGCATAAGTGGACAGTGCATGGGCCAGGGTTCTTGGATGGGCTCTCTGAGGACGTGAATGAAGCCAGAATTAAACAGGCAAATAGGCAAGGGTCTGATCCAGAGAATGGAGGAATTGAAATGTTAATTCCTTCAGAGCCCTTCCTCCGCTGTTCTCAAAATAAAGCCCCCTGCTCCAACCTGTTTCAAGGTAACCTGTCCCAGGGATTGTCCCTCCCTACAGGGAGTTGTTAATTATGTCCCCTCCCTGCCCAGATCACCCTACCTTGGCCCCTCTACCCCATCTGCCTCTGACCTTTTGGCCATCCCACCTAGCAACTCCTGGGTCTAGTCACATAGGCAGGAAGGAGAGAGATAAGGGAAAGAAAGCAGGAGGACAAAGGAAGCCTAAGACCTTAAAAAAAAATAGGGCAGAAGACCCTCACTTCTTGGAATACCAGGATACCAGCTATGGCCCTCCCGGGAGAAGTCTATATTATTGCTTTTTAAATAAACTCTGCTTTATAAGCTTGCCTCGGCACACTTGGCGCACATCTCTAATGTTATACTTCAACATGTGAGAGAGCAGAACTTGTCACCAGTAAACAGAGGTATCATGAGGAGCAGCGCTTATGTAAACAACAGGGCTGGGCTCACAGGGGCATGCAGTCTGCAGTTGCATATGGTCTCAGGAGATGGAGGTGGCTGCACAGCCTCCAGGTTCCTGGTTGGAGATGGAAGATGCTGGTGTTGGCCATGGCCTTTTACCTTGTCCTGGGTTCTGGCAGTAGTGGCTCTGGTGGATGGACATCCAGCATTGCAGGTGGCAAAACCCTAACCTGGCCATGAGCCCTATCCTTCTACCCCCATCCCACTGGCCCAGTTGTAACCACTCAAGTGCATGCCAGGGAGGTGGCAGGGATGGGACTAGGGGTGAAGATGAAAGGTGGGGGGCCAGTAAAGTCCTTTCTAATGGCTCTGGCTATCTGCAAAATCAACCTGTGTCTAGAAAAAAAAAAAAAACAGGAAAACATAGAAAAGATAGGTAAATCCTTTTTGGAAAGTCTCGAGCCCTGTTTTAATCAGTGTTTGCATTGCTGGGACCAAAATATCAGACAAGAACAACTTAGAGGAGGAAAAGTTTATTTGGGGCTCATGGTTTCAGAGGTCTCAGTTCATAGATAGCTAGCTTTTGCTCTGGGACCAAGGAGAGGCAGCACATCATGGGGAAAGGGCTACAGGAGGAAAGCTGCTCAGCTCATGGGAGGTCAGGAGGCACAGAGAGGGAGAAGGAAGATGAAAAATGACACAGGGAAGATGCACATTTCTAGGATATGTCCCCGCTGCCCCACCTCCCCAGTTACTACCCAGTCAGCCCTTCAAATTAGGATGGAATGATTAGGTTACAGCTTTCACAATCTAATCATTGCATCTCTGAATATTACTGCATCAGCACAGGAGCTTTTGGGGGATACCACATACCCAAACCATTTCTCCCCCAGCCCCCAAAAGCTCATGTCTATCTCACCATGCAAAATGCAATTAGTTCATATCCGAGAGTCCTATAGTCCAGAAGTCCAAGTTCAAAGTCTCATCTGAGACTCAAGGCCAACTCTTATTTATGAGCCCCTGTGAAAAACCAAAGGCAAGTAGCATATACCCAATATACAGTGGCACAGAATAAACATTCCCATTTGAAAGGGGAGAATGGGGGCATTGAAAGCAGGAATGGGGCCAAAGCAAGACTAAAACCCAGTTGGGCAAACTGAGCCCGTAACTCCACCTGTAGCTGCATACAGCATCTTGAACACTTGATGGCAAGATGCTATTTCCAAAGGGCTTGGGCAACCCACTCCTTTGACCCTGGTGGCTGCAGTGCACATGGGCCTGACTTTCTCCACAGCAGCTTTTCTTGGTGCACAATTCACATTACTAATATTTCACAGTTCCTGGGGTCTCCATTCAAGCTTTGAATTCACCTGCACAGCTTCACATATTACGCTCTTGGGGGCTTCTTGCAAATATTTGGACCCTGCTACACTTTGCCCCTTTTCCATTGTAATAGTCTTGAATAAGGACTTCCCTGTATTGTTTGTTTGACCATATATGTATGCATGCACGCACAAAAGGCAATCAGAATTTCCAGGTAAAACAACCATTGCATAAGATTCACAAACATTAGGGCACACAAAATGCAGCAGCATTAGGCTTCAGACAGAGCCCTAATATCCAGAGTATACAAAGAACTCCAAAAATTAGACAATAAGATAACTAACAACCCAATCAACAAATGGGCCAAGGACCTGAACAGACACTTCTCAGAGGAGGACATACAATCAATCAACAAGTACATGAAAAAATGCTCACCATCTCTAGCAGTCAGAGAAATGCAAATCAAAACCACCCTAAGATACCATCTCACTCCAGTAAGATTAGCAGCCATCATGAAGTCAAACAACAACAAGTGCTGGCGAGGATGTGGGGAAAAGGGTACACTTGTACATTGCTGGTGGGACTGCAAATTGGTGCAGCCAATTTGGAAAGCAGTATGGAGATTTCTTGGAAAGCTGGGAATGGAGCCACCATTTGACCCAGCTATTCCCCTTCTTGGTCTAGTCCCTAAAGACCTAACAAGAGCATGCTACAGGGACACTGCTACATCGATGTTCATAGCAGCTCAATTCACAATAGCAAGACTTTGGAACCAACCCAGATGCCCTTCAATAGACGAATGGATTAAAAAAATGTGGCATTTATACACAATGGAGTATTACTCTGCATTAAAAAATGACAAAATCATAGAATTTGCAGGGAAATGGATGGCACTAGAGCAGATTATGCTAAGTGAAGCTAGCCAATCCCTAAAAAGCAAATGCCAAATGTCTCCTTTGATATAAGGAGAGTAACTAAGAACAGAGTAGGGACGAAGAGCATGAGAAGAAGATTAACATTAAACAGAGATGAGAGGTGGGAGGGAAAGGGAGAGAAAAGGGAAATTGCATGGAAATGGAAGGAGACCCTCAGGGTTATACAAAAGAACATACAAGAGGAAATGAGGGGAAAGGGAAAAATAATACAAGGGGGAGAAATGAAGGTCAATAGGGGGGGTAGAGAGAGAAGAAGGGTGGGGAGGGGAGGGGAGGGGGGATAGTAGAGGATAGGAAAGGTAGCAGAACATGACAGTCACAAGTATGGCAATATGTAAATCAATGGATGTGTAATTGATGTGATTCTGCAATCTGTATATGGGCTAAAAATGGGAGTTCATAACTCACTTGAAGCAAAGTGTGAAAGATGATATATCAAGAACTATGTAATGTTTTGAACAACCAACAATAAAAAAAAAATAAAATAAAAAAAAAAAAAAAAAGAAAAAAAAAAAAAAATGAGATTTCTTCGTACAATCTTAGGATAGCACACAAACTATGAGTTTTGAAACTTTGAAGGAATGTTGTTTTCTTCAGAAACCATATGACTTTACACAATATTTACCAAGTCCTAAGATGAAAATGTTATTAATTGTCTTCCAATTTTGCAATTAGATAAAACATAGAATACCTAATAATAGCTTACAGAACAGAAAATGTTTTTCTTTAATAGTGTAAAATATGGAGTTGGGAAGAGAAAGGGGACCGGAGCAAAGTGTCAGGATCTAGGTATGAATATAACTGATTATGTAAGTATTGTTTAAACAAAATGTGTGAAGATAGCCGGACGTAACTCAGTATCTTTGCTAACAGTGTCATTGCTGGTATAATTTTTCCAAGGGCTTCTTGCATGGAGCCATCAAGTGGCTTGGTATTGTGGCATTTTGTATCCTCCCTTTCTGTTTGTAGCAGGTTATTTATGGTGTTTCTGTAAAAACCACTATGGTCGTTATTTAAATTAAACAAAAGGGGGAAATGTTAGAGTCTGTAAACAAGTCAAAATAACACCTGGCATTTTGCCAGGGGAATGTTAGAGTTCGTAAACAAGTCTGGATTGTGCCTGGCAAAATGCCAGAGGGAGTGGTTTGAGAAGTAACAAAAGCGAGCCATTAAGTGTGGAGATTCCTGATTGGTTGACTGCTGTATCTAGTTTATGTTAATTAGATAAGCTGTGTGGAATGTATAAATACTGCTCCTGTCCTGCAATAAACGGCTCCTACTCCTGCTGTATCAACGTTCACAAGTTGTTCGTCACCCCCCGGTTATTTTGCTGCAGCCAGCCGGACTGCGGCACACCTCCAATCTCAGCAAACTGGGAGGTTGAGGCAGGCATATCATAAAGTTCAAGGCCAGTCTTGGCAACATAGCAAGATCCTCTGCAACTTAGCAAAACCCTGTCTCAAAATTAAAAATAAATAAAAAGAACTGGGAATGTATCTCAGTGATGAAGCACCCTTGGGCTCAGTCCCTAGAACACCCCTCCCACACACACACACATACACACAAAAACTAACTATAAAGGAACCATAACAATGAGTGAATGATCAGATATTAAGCTATACTGAGGCAATGGGGTAGGAAGAGAATGAAAAATTTTATGCATATTAAGTACTTATGGTTACAAGAGTAAGGATTTTCAAAGCTCATATTAACATATAATGCAGAAATATGGCAACTAAAATATAAGTATAGTTCTTGAAAACAAAGAACTAAACTCAGAATATTTTAATAGTTATTATCTCTGAAACAGTTTGGGGGCTCAAGAACAATGTGGCAAGACATTGTGTTTTATTGTGAACATTTTTATTCTATGTGGTTTTAAAGCTGTATTCATTACTTTGATTAAAAGAACTTATTTCTGCAATTCTTCTTCAAAATTTCTCTTTGATTGCCATACACTGAATCTTTTCTTTCTTGAAATCCCGGTCTCAGATTGTTCTAGTGTCCAAATCTCCCTGGATCCTGTCTGCTGGGAACCCCATGCTCTCTCAGTTATTCTATCTATCTTCTTATTCAATGGGTTTAGTCCTTTCATCTCCCCCCACAACCGCCTGGTGTTTAGCAAGCACTGGATCCTCCAGGTATCAGGATCTAGCCTTCTTGGAAGGCAGCAGGGTGTTACAAATGACAAAAAGCAAAGAAACATGCCAGAACTATAATTGCTTGTCACGGTTTTTTGTTTTTTTTTTTCCCCTTTCACAATGTGAAAATCTCAATATTGTCCTTAGAATATTTGAAGGCAGCTAATGGGCTGCTCTTTTCACCTGGCTCTTTAGATGAGTCCTCTTTTCTTTAAACTCAACTGTTTTCAGATCTCTACACTATCATATGCCTGTTTAGCTCTTTGTCACATTATAGGACCTTCTCTATCCTATTTGTTCTCCTTGGGACAGACTTCCGCTTGTTAATGTCCTGTGTACTGGTGGCTCCCAGGTGGAACACAGAAAGTTCTCAATGTACTCTTGCCATTACTCATCACCCAGAGCTAGACAGAAAAGGATAGGCCTGCCCTTTACTTGGATTCAGATAACCATTCTTCTTCTTCTTCTTCTTTTTGTACTATAAAATAAGGAATCGAAAAATGCTATTTTAAATCTTGTGAAATTGATAAACAAGTGTATACGATATGTACACAAAATGGTACATGTTTAAAGGTTATCACATGATGTTTTAATACATGTATACATTGTATAATGTTTAAATCAGATTAAACATCATCTCCTGAAACACCTATGATTTCATGATATTAAAAGCTTTTAAATCCTTTCTTCTAGCTTTTTGAAATGACCACTACATTATTATCTATAGCCTCCTTGATGCACAATAGTACCTCAGAACTCTTGCTCCTATCGATAACAGAAAAATGTTCATGACTCTGGGGTTAAAGTGGTTTCACTCTACTATTTCCAGTTGACTAGTGAATGTTTATTGAAATAGTGAGATTTGTGAGCTTATTACTCCTTAATTTCTATTAAACATTAATTTTGAAGACCAGAAGCATATTTGCTGATGAAAACAAAATGTTTTTAGTAGGTGAACTAATGGTAGGAATAAGTGTACAAAATTATGTCCTTTTTAACCTTGTTTTGTATTCCTTTAATGATCAGTAATACATGCATATTTATTAATTTCCTGAACCCCAATTGACTTATTCAATGCCCTCTTTCAAGGGCTTATTCTTCACTGGAAATAGAAAGGTTGGATGTGGACAAGTGCTCAGGCAGCATGGAACTTAGAAGGGAAATGGGACTTTCAGCTGACCAAGGGTAATTGGGGGATGATTCTTGGCTGTCAATCTCCAATTAGTGAATTTGCAATGTTTAGATGGATGGCAAATGAAAGGGAAAGAAAGAAACATTCCAAAGGTGAATGATCTCAAAGCTGAATGATTTGTTAAAAACATAGAAACACAAGAAAAATAAGCCAAATATTGAATAGCTGAAAAAAAAAAAAAAAAAAAAACAGACCCTTGTGGTGAAGCTCCCATAAAGCTGTATCCCACATGCAGCAACATGGCAGGTAGTAATTATCATATGACCGAATAAATAGACATGTTAAAAGACTCTACCTCCATGACCTTCACAGTCCCTTTCAACTTGAACATGAAAAAAATAAAACAAAACAAAAAAACCCAAAACTAAAAACTGCCAGCCCCCATCTTCCTCTTTAAGGCTTTGGAAACTTTTGCAGTTCATATGATCCCTCCTGAGCCAGTAACACAAATAAGAGCTGTCACAAGAAAGTCACCTGCTAAAATCCTGCTCTAGGTAATCCTGAATCACCCCATCATTTGCATTCTCTGTTGTTTATTTTGGACTATTTTGATCCTCGTTCCCCAGGTCTATATGCCTAGTTTAGGTCACCTGGGTGGCTCTGGCTCTTTTTGTTCGCCCATGGCTTCCTACTGGGTCTCAATTCTGAGCTGGTCCTGGTTTAGAGCTGTGCCACAGATGCCCAGCTTTGCTTCTAGCGCTGACGTGAGGAGGAGGATGCATCACGTTTCCTCAATACTAATGCTCTTTATCACAGTCTCTCTTCCTTTCTAGCTTAAAGAGTTGCCACAACTGCTGTTTTCACTTCCATCCCTCCCACTCACTTGGACACAGTTGCTTGACTTTTGTCTTCAACATTGAACTTCACTCTGACCAAGATGGGCGAACAAACACTTTGTTGGTCTCTTCAAAGAGGGTGTCTGAATCCTTGATTTAAATGACCATTGCAGATTGAGCATCCACTCTCTAATAGACACAGCTGCTTCTCTTCTCCTGTCTGCCCACTCTCCACTCTTATTCTGAGGATTCATTGCCTTCACTTGTTTCTAGGAGTCTCTCTGGGAGTGTCTCTACAAAGTAGACTAGATCATGACCATTTGCAACTACCACCCATCTACCCAAATGTCTCCCTTGAGTTCTGGATCTAAATGTCTTTGTACATTCTAGAGCACCCCATACCCCACTGTCACATCGCACATCGTGAGTTGAACCTTTGCTTTAAAAAAAAAAGGCAACTCTAAATTTCTCATTATTTTAAAATAACAGTGTATATGTACACATGTGTATATATATTTCTAGTAATTGCATTTCTATTATTAATTTTAGAGATATAATCTTAGAAACATAAAAATTATTGAACCTAATACTAAATTCATATTAGCTAACAGATATTAAGCACTTACTATATTCTTGGAACTGTATTAAATTTTCCAATGTAGGAAATTATTAAATCCTGATGAACAGGAATGAATGACCCTATGATCATTTGCTTTTACGTATCAGGAATCTGAACTACAGAGAATTGTAGCAACATTTCCAAGGTCATGCAAAAAGAAAGTGTCCTAGGATTTGAATCTATGCCTTGAATTAGGGTCCTGGTTCTTGATCATCATATTTTACTACCTTTCAAGAACTCTGAGAAACTACAGGAAATTGCTAATGAAACATTTAGAAGATGTTAGATCAAACAGATGATTAGATGAAATAACTCTTTGAAGATGAAGACAGTAAAGAACTCTGAAAACAGAAAATGAAAATCTTAGGAAAATCTAATACAAATCAGAAAACCTTAATGCTGTAATCAATATGGAAAATCTCACATAGAAATTTTGGTTATAATTAAAACACTGCTATCAGTATGTTGCTTTCTCAGGAAACTTCTAATTGGAACACATGCAACATATATGTAACTAAAAGGCATTAATGAAAAATGTTACATCTGCTTTCTTAAAAAAATGAAAACAATTTTTCATTAGTCACTGGACAAATTTACTTTATCATTTGTTGCCTCCAAGTCTCGTTGTGTATATTGACAATGACTGGAAAGCTTTACACCATGAAATACATAGTTAATTTCAAAAAGAAGAAAAAATAAGTCCCAGGTGCATTGGGAAGAGAACTTGGAGTGGATTTAGGAGACCTGGGCTTTGATAAGGTCAAGGACCAACCTAGTTTCCCCAGATTGGAAGTCCTATGTTTCAGAAAACTTCAGTCTCAGGCAAGCCAGGATATTGGTTCCATCTTTTTTTAAAATTTATTTTAATGAGGTATATATTATATCAAAATTCATTTGATTCATTGTACACAATTGCAGGGCAACTTTACATTTCTATGGTTGTACACAAAGTAGCATCATATCATGTGTGCAGTCATACATGTACTTACGGTAATGGTGTCCATCACATTCCACCCTCTTTCCTGCCCTCATGCACCCTCACTCTTCTCCCTCCTCTTTGCCCAATCAAAGTTCCCATGTCTCCCCCGTCCCCATTATGGATCAGCATTCACTCATCAGAGAACAATATGACTCCATGAATTACAATCTTTGCATTACAAAACTGCTACCAAATCCTTAAACATTTTCAGTCCCTCTTTCTTAATCTATAGAAATGAGTCATCACCCCACCTAATGGGACTGTATGGGTAGAGGAGCTGCTGAGTTGGTAGGTGTAGACCTGTATGCTATGGAGACCCAGGGACTATGGGGGCATCCTGGTTTTGGCTCTGTTTTGCCTAAGGCACTTGTATTTCTTCATAACAATCATCATGCTTAGAAATCATGTAATGTCTATGTTCCCCATTAGTTTTTTTTTCTTTTATACCTACATTTGGTGCCTGATAGTTTTTGATTAACAAATGGGTTGGTGGCAAGAGTCTTTAGAATGGAAAACTAAGCGTAATACAAAGAAGTTATGCACATACTTCTCCATCACCCCACCCCTCTGTATCATCATTCTGTGTCACTCCCCATCCCACGAAAATACTTCCTTATTGACCATGTCCACTCTCAGTGGGAGACAGTTTCTTTGGAAATGCAGGGTAGTGTAACAGCCTGTGGGTCTGTGGGTGACATAGTGTTGCCGGCAGGACATAATAGACTTTGTACAAAATGTATTTATACTAGTTCTGTTACTTTTTCTGATAGTTAATATCATAAAATCACAGTTTGTTAGAAACTTAAAACTGTTGTATAATAATATTTTTTAGGGAAGAAAGGGTCACTGAAATATTTATTTTTTCATGCTCCGTTTTCCATATTCTTCAGAAACCATCTGATTATCCTTAGTCAATAAGAGATGGGTAGGTGGAGGAGGCTGATTGACTGATTTCAGAAAGAAAGAAATGGTTTATTTTAAGTGACCATTAAATCTGGTATTTGAATTATACGTTTTAAAATTACAGTTTTGAAGTTATGCACTAATATGTAAAGAGAATGATAGCAGTCATTTTCACAGGCATCATGTGAATGAACCAAAGAAATCAATGCAACACAAACATTCAGTGGCCTGAGCATATTGCTGACATTTATATTTGAAAACCTGAGTACAATATAAATGTCTCTATTGAGGCATTTATTTATCTTACTTGATAGTTATTCATATTTAACCTTTTCAGGATCTGGATTATATGTGAGCATTTTGATCGAAGAAATTATAACTATATGGCATGACTCTTTTTTTTGCCAACTTTCTACCTTTTTTTTTGGTAGTAGAAGCATCACCTATGAGTATTTTATAAATATCTACTGTCAACAACAAGGAAAGAGAATTTCATAAAACAAAACCAAACTTTTTTTCTTATTGTGGAGCAAAGTGTTGATATCAAATACTGAAAAATTGTATCAAGGGAACAGAGGATATGCAAACTAGACAGTGGAAAACAGGTACCAAACATACATCTATTCCATTAGAAGTGGTAAAGTTAAATTAAGCAAAGGGAAAGGTTCATTACAAGGATCCAAGGTCTCCTGGAACTCGGGGACATCAAAGCAGCCAGGTTGCAGGAACATCTGCCTCTGAATCCTGCAGAGTCATCTCAGAAATGGATGCTGCTCTCACAGGAGAGCAGGTGAGAGTGTGGATGACTCACTGTGGATCCACCAGAGGTACCAGGAAAACATTAACTTAAATGAACAAATAAGCTGCAAATGTTAGCCCCCATGGGTCTGAGTCCATTCTGAGTCTTCCTATATGAACAACATTTAAAAAAAAAAAGTCACTTTTCCATTTCCCCAATCAGATTTCATTATTTTTTTCCCTCTGAGGAACATTTTGCTTAAAATAAAATTGTATGGCCTGCACATGGTTTCCTACAGCAAGGACTGCCAAATCTTGAAGTGCAATTATTATTTTTTGTAGCACTGTGGCCTACGGTAGTAGTAGTCTGTTCACACATTTTAATGAAAACACCTTACCCTTGGGGTTTCTCATATCTAGGTTGCCCAAAATAAAGTGAAGACTTGCAGTGAAGTGGGAATTTCTGATTGTCTGTAGTCAAAATGGTTAATTCAAAATGATTAGTTCAAAATTCTAAATAGAAATAGTAAAATGAATTTTTCAGCCTAAATTGCTTGATTGAGGGATGGGGCTTGTTCCTCAGACGGACTCAGAGCTTCTGTTTCCCAAATGAAGATTGTATGCTGCCTCAGGGGTGCCTCTGTGAAGATCCTCCCTGTTCTTGGAATGATTTCCTCAGGATTTCTTAAGGAAAGGATGCTGGTCAGCTTGTGATTTTTCTTACGAATTAGAAGACTCAGTCAATTTCTATTTCATTTGTTCTTTCAACAATTTTTTTTTTGTCAGCTTCCTTGGTTCTAGGTAGAGTTTGAAGGAGTTAGGATGTTTCAATGAGTACAGTAAACAAAATCACTTCCCTTCATGGAGCTTATGTTCTTGTGGGGGAAGACAGATATAAATATAATAAATCGTAAGTTCTGTATCATATTAAAAAGACTAGGTGCTGTGGACAGGAAAATAGAGCAAGGTGAAGGGCATTGGCGTGTGTGTGTGAGAGAGAATCTAGGTTTTAATTTTAAACTGGGTGGTTTGTGGAGAGTTCATTGACCAGGTGACATTAGGAGCAAAGACCTAAAGAAGTTAAGGATACTGAGAGGGGAGGGTTCCTAGGCTTCCTAGGCACAGAGACCACCGAGTATGAATGTCCTGGTGGCTGAGTATCCTGGCCTGCACGTGGGCCGCAAGGAGGCTGGTGCAGCTGGAGTGGAGCAAGCTGTGTCAAGGCAGGAGTCAGCAGGAGGGCACCTCGTGAGGCCAGGTCCTGTAGGATTTAAGGGTATGAAACACTGAGTTGTGTTTCCTCCAAATTCACATGTTGAATTCCTGACACTGAAAACCTCAGAATGTGACCTTATATGGAAATAGGGTCATTGTAAATGTGTTAAGGTCAAACTGGAGTGAAGTGGGCTCCTTACACAGTATAACTGAAGTCCTAACAGGAAGGGGAAATTTGGACACAGGTACTCACACAGGAAGAATACCATGTGAAGACAAAGTCACAGAACAAGGTGACGTGATGCTTCTACAAGTCAGAGGATGCCAGTGTTTACCCATAAGGCACAATAGCTAGGGTGATCCGCAGAACAGATTCTCCCTTATAGTCCTCAGAAGGAAACAGCCCTCCAAACACCTTGATCTTGAACTTCTGGCATCCAGATCTGTGAGACAATACATTTCTGTTGTTCAAGGTTCCCAGGCTGTGTGTCAATTTGTTATGGCAGCCATAGCAAACTCATATGTAAGGAATTATAAGGACTTTGGTTTTTACTCTGGGTAAAATGGAAGACCTTGTAGAGTTTTGAGCAAAGGAAGAACATGATCTGACTTATATTTTAAAGGATACTCCTGAATGCTTTCTGGGGAAATACTCTGTCAAAGAAAAAGGGAACAATTATATCATAAAAACACACTAGAGATAATAGGGGGAAGTGGTTGGTTTCTAGATTAATTTGAAGGTAGAGCTGGTAGGATTTCCTGATGGGTTGAATGAGAGACAGACAGACCTGAGGGATGGATCAACTCTTGTATTTGAAGTATTGGATGTTTGAGTTTCCATGAACTGAGATGCAGAGACTATGGTTGGAGAAGTTTTTAGTTTGGTTTTAGTAGGAGGAAGTTAGTTTAATGGACATGTGAAGTATGAGATTTCTAATAACAGCCAAGTTGAAAGTATTCCCAAACAGAAACACAAAATGCACTCATATTTCTTAAATGCTCCAAAGACACAGAGACAAAAATCTATCAAATGTGGTAAAGTAGACTGTGGAGGTCAGATGCTGACTAATTTAACAATAGTCACTTAGGGTCTTAGATGATCAGCCCAACAATAAGGGATGAGATACACGTAAAGATGCTGCAAAGCTACAAGATATGTTTTAATTAGAGATTTCACAGAACACTTCTGTTTTCAAGGCCTATCTGCGACTTTACATAACATATTATTTATGCTGTTTGTATATTGGAATGGGCTGGAGAAGTCTGGTGAGAGCAGTTAGTCATGAGAAGTGTGACTGTGGTGTTCTTCCTTGGCCATGATAGATAGCTTTTTTCATGCACTGTCTTTTTGAGCTTTCTGTATATTTAGAGTTGTAGACTAGCTTACATCTCTGTTCTGCTACAATTAATTAGGCTGAATATTTTTATTTAATGCTCCCTTCCTTCTGAAAAAATCAATAGCCATGGCCATTAGTCTCCAAGTGATTTTCATGAGGCATTTTAGAGTCCATTAGAATGCAAATGAAAAGTGATCCTAGGCCTGATATTTTAAGAATTAAGGGGCTTTTAAAAGTTGTTTATTTTGATTTGGTACAAACAGTGACTCTCAGCGCCAGCAGCACTTTTATGGAGTGTTCTGAGAGCTGCTTTCTTGTGGGTGACCGTGGAGGGAGCACATGGGAGGGAGCTGGTGGTCCACAGGAGCTCTGAGTGGCAGGCAGCCAGCTGGGGCGGAGGCTGTGGAGTGTGGATGTGTGGGGAAGCTACAAGGGGAAAGAGGTGTGAGGAACAAGTGGAGATGGTAGAAAATGTTCTAGAAGGTAGGAGAGGCAAGCGAGGAGGAGGGAAAGGGGACCGAAGGAGAGCATCTTACATAGTTAGTGGTCCTACCATGTAAGTGAGACTTCATTTGGCTTGTCTGTCTAGAATGAGAGGAGGAATATTATTTTCTGATGAAGCTGAATGTCAAAATCCTTTTGATCACTATGTGAGGCTAGACATGATGTAAGGCACTTTCCCTTCTAAACACCCTTGGCCGGTGCAGCTGACACAGATCTCATGCTATTTGTTTTATGAACTTTGGGTACCACTGACTTCCCCATCTTTGCCCACACCCTTCCCAGAACATCTGAAAAAAAATGGAATAAAATGCAGAGACATACTTAGCTAAATTGCTGTCTGGATGTTTCCTTAAGCAAACATCAGCTTCAGATAGAAACAGAAATTCCTTCATCACAAAATTCTCAGTCTTTGCTATTTCTTTTGCTTCATTCACATTTCTGAAGGGTTCAGAGGATCATTTTCTAAGCTCACCCATCTCAGGATCATGGTCATAAACTAATTTCAGTTCCTTCCAGAAGCAATAGGTGACTGCCTTACCTGAGTTACATCCTTGATTGCTACCTGGTCTAAAATTCCCCTAATGACAAGAAACCTTAAAATTTACCATGAAACACTGCTCCTTTTCTCTCTGCAGTTCCAACTTTTCTTTAAAATACCATTTTTTTTAAAAAAACCTTTGTGCTTTGGTGATTTTACTTTTCTTGGACAGAAGTACTCGCATTCCTCTTTAACAAATTATAGTCAGGGCTTAGATACTTTACCTCTTCCCTGGAAAATTCCTATGTCATCTCATTGATTTTACATAGGGACCCTAGAAAGTATGTGAGATTAACTAATTTTTACAGGTAAGGAATCTGCCGTTCCCAGATGTCAGGTCAAGCCAGATCAGCCCAAATCCCACTGTGGTAGGTCTGACTGAGCAGTCAAGGATAAGGATATTTGAAGCAGCAGAAATTTTATGTGAACAAGTAGAAGTGTCCAGAAAAGTCTGGAGAATTCAGCATGGTTCCGAGTGGCCAAGATTCATTAGGGAGCCACAATAGAAGCAAGTTTGGGGATGAAGCTAGACTACATCACTGCATGGGCATTACAGGATATTCAGAACCATTGCTGGAGCATGCATTGGACTCAATGGTATGATTTCGAGGGCATGGAGAACCAATCATCCACTCTCCCACCATTTCTCTTATCAGCCTCTTTCTGATGATAAAAATTGTGTTTCTCAAAATTCACTTCTTTGGGTTTTTAAGAAAATAATTTTTATTAAAGGAAGGGCATGCACCTTTTTGGAACTATAGCATGTTATATGTTCTCAGTCATTGATACCCTTTTCACATATTCATAACATATTTGATACAATCATTCCTTTAGGTAGAAAGATCTAAAAAGCAAGTCACAACAGTACTGGACCTCAGGGTTTGGTTCAGGTTGTGGAAACAAACTATTAAATACACTAAGAAAAAGCACTTTGATAGATGATTGTGCAGGAAATGTGGCTGGGGGAACTCGCTGACCCAGTAAATAGTTGTTGAATGACCAGACACTTGAGAATCACACACACACACACACACACACACACACACACACACACACACGAGCTGCCTTCTAAAAGATACAGAATTGAGTAGCTGATGGGGACAGGCCTAAGAAGAGAGGGTAACAGTCACAAAAGGCCAGAAATGAGGGTGAGACCTACACTTGAGGGATCTGTTTGGTTTGACTGGAGGTTAGAGCTCACATGGGTGGGAACAAGGCAGAGTCTGTGGAGTAGGAAGGAAAGTTATATTTGAAGACCGTGTGACAGGGTCATAACACAGGGGCTCCTGTGCACACTGGTCTCAAATTTTCAATCCTCCTGTCTCAGCCTCTGAATTGCTGATATTACAGGCATGATCCATGGCAGCTGACTCTATTAAAAAATATGCTAGGGGCTTTTAACTTTTCCTGAATGCAATAGGGATGAATGAAGCTTTGTAATTTAGAAGGACAAAGCGCAGAGAATATTTGAGAGGTGGCCGGATCTGTAGAAAAGGAAATCTGAGCAAGACCTGATGAGAGCAATGGTAATGGAAGTATTCATGAGTTATTAAGTTAGTAGAATGAAAATAAATGAGCACACACATATAAATATATGAACATATATATATATATGGGATATATGTATGTATATAGATAAGTATAAATTTATATATGTGACCCAATCATGAACATATCATAACATAATTTATGTATATATATCAAATCAGGTGGATGTGAAGTATATGGTTGACTGTTGGATTGTTTCCTTGTACCTGAATTAAGAAATAATAGGAAAGGGACAAATTGTTCTTCCTTTACACCTTATTTTACCCAGGGATAGGAACAGACAGCATTAATTTGGCTTGGGTTTCTGGCAACAATGATATTTAAGGACAGCAATGATGTTTGAGGACATCTGGAGTGGATCATGAGCCAAATGGTAGATTGACTGAAGACTCACCCCATGGCTTGTTTGGGTGACAGACTGGTAAACTTTGAATACCTAGAATTTATCATCAGAAGTTGAAACATTAATGTGGATCATGTACTTCATTCATTGGCAAGAGCACATCCATGTTGGAGCAGCTCCAGAGGGTATCCCGGCCTTCAACTTGCTATTCATCTGGTCACTAAGAAAGCTTCTGATGAATGTTGAGATTTCCATAGATATATGCCTCCTTGGGGTGGATTTCCTGTAAATGTTCAAGTCTAAGAGTTCTTTACTATTAAAAATCAACATACTGGGCAGAGGCTGTAGCTCAATGGTAAAATGTTTGCCTTGCATGTTTGAGGCACTGGTTTTGATCCTCAGTACCACATAAAAATATTGTGGGTCCATCTACAACTAAAAATTTTTAAAAAATCAACATTCTTCTTTAGTACATGTTTTTTGACTTGGGTAAGTGCTTTAGTTTTCTATGACTGCCACAACAAATTATTTAAAAAAAAAAAAAACAAAAAACTTGTGGGAGCCACGAGTCCAAAATTAGCTTCATTGAGCTGAACCAAAATCCAAGTGTGGACTGGATAATATTCCCTCCAGAGGCAATGTGGGAGAATGTGTTTCTCACCACTTTCACCTTCTAGTGGCTGCCAGCATTCCTTGGCTTGTGGCTGCATTGTTCTTGTCTCTGTCTCCATGGTCACACTGCCTTTTCTGTGTGTGCATGAAAGTCTTCCTCATCCCTCACTTATTATGGATTTCCATGATAACATTTAGGACCCAACTAGATAACCCAGGATAGCCTCCCCATTATACAATCTTTAAATTAATTATACTTAAAAAATAAATAAATTAATTAATTAATTATACTTGCTATTGCCTTCCCACGCCTCCACCCCCACCCCCCCCACCCCCTACCAAATGAAGTAATATTTGCAGTCTCCAAGAATTAGGACCTCATATCTACGGGGCCACCATATATATATATATATATAGCCTCTATAGTAAGTTTGTAAATTTGACCCTTATAAATCTATGTGGGTGGGCCGACAAATCAGGTAGCTGAGTTGAAAGTGCTTATACTGGATTCTCTAATGATCGGGGAGCCTTCCATCCATGTGAGCTATGTGGGAGCAACCTGATGTTCCCACCCG
Organism: Marmota monax; assembly: GCF_021218885.2. Lineage (NCBI taxonomy): Eukaryota > Metazoa > Chordata > Mammalia > Rodentia > Sciuridae > Marmota > Marmota monax. The sequence continues at coordinate 19,713,882 of NW_026693082.1, read as the reverse complement.
GTGCCTTTTTTTCCTTGTGACTCATAGATTTCTCTGTTCCATTGCATGTCATTGGTGATATACCCTATATCCTCCAACAAATGGAGGGTTAGAGCATGACTAGTAATTGAATGGAAATAGACTGTGATAAAACCAGAAGTGACTAAGGGCAGGCTAAAATCATTATCTAAGGGCTTGATCATGGAAGACAGGAGACTTAGATCAAATACATTTCAGAACCAAAATAAAAATAGTAGACAGACCTTGCTCAAGACAGTATTGATTCTCCTTGATAAGAAATCTAATGAAAACTTAGACCTACTAAGCACTGCCTCTCAGGGATTGTTCTAAGCAATTATATGTCTTCCTCTTTTTGTTCATCACAAAATCCAATGAAATATATAATATTACTCTCATTTTACATAGAGGGAAACTGAGACACAGGAGTTATAAATAACTTACCCAAGGCCACTCAGTTTCTAAGTGATAGATTTGTGATATGAACTGATGGGATCTGGTCTCCAAACTGATGATTTTGCATGAGTGCCACCAGATGTAACTTAGCTCTTGTTCTTGTATATACTTACTAATTTAATCTTGCTTTCCTACTGGTTATAGCTCTTCAAGGCCAAGAGTCATGTATCATAGGTGGCAGCAGCTGGAGCAACACCTCATGCCCAATCATGTACACTTTGTGCTGTTCTTATGACTAATAAATTCTCTTTTGGGTTTTATTTGTCACAAGGCTGCTGTGAAGGAACAATCTGAGTTTCACTAATGAGGAATCTGGGGATAATAAAGTAAATCTTTGCAAACAATAGAGCAACTTTTCTGCAGCAAGTGACAGCCTTTATGATGTATTTAGTCAGCTCTTGCTATATGTCTTCGGGATTAGTAAAAAAAAAAAAATAGGCATTTTTGATTTTTGGTGGAAGGCTTGCCTTCATAGGCCTTACTTCACACCTGAACTTTGGAACATGGACCCTTATAGCAAGAGGTAAAGGGAAGAATTCATGCTTTCATTCAAATCTCATCTACATGTAAATATTTTTCTTGAATTTAAAAAACAAATAAATGTTTAGAAGTTAAATTCTTCTTATGTGCTTCTGGGTAGAGGGATTTGGAGGAGGCTGACAAGAAAGAAAGAGATGTTAAAATTTAGGATGGGTAGGCAATTTGGGCAAACAGAGGTATAATTTATTTCCCTGAAAGACAAAACAGAGTCAAAACCACAACAAAATGGTTCACAAGGATACAGAGGAAATCAAATGGGCATGAATAAGCATACCACTCATGTGATCTTCATTCTGCCATAGAAGTTACAGAAAAATATGAGAGAATATTTGGTAATTTCTGTCTTTTTAGAACCCAGAAACATTCTGCTGATGAAAATCTTATTCATCGTCATAGCTACAGGAACTATCTATCCTCACAGAAATATCAAGCATAATTTTGAAGTCAATGGGAGAAATAATAGCCCCATTTTAACCAGAGGGAAAAATAGAATCCCAGTGCAGATAGACACTGTGTCCCTTTCCACCAGGTCAACCAAGGACAATAGCAGGAACAGGCAGTGGGGCTCCTGCTGGGCTCCCAAGCTCTTTGTCTGTGCTTGGAGGGGCCATCATATGTTGGCTGTATATGTCAGGAGGACCTGTGGCCCCTTCAAGGTTAACTAATGTACAGAAGTCAGAGCTGCAGAACCCTAGTGCCTTTCACTGATTACATCTTTCTCCTGCCATCACATGGGTGGAGATTCTGCCCTCTTCTGCAGGAATCAGAGAAGGACTCTCCCCCTAATCCCTCTCCCATGCACAATGAGCAGCCCTTGACCATACTGTAGTATCATCTTGAATCTCCTTCCCACTCACCCATCTTCTGTAATCACAATACCCCAAATGCCCAGGAGTCAGGATCAAGCACTGTCATCCCTTTAGAAGATCTACAAAATGAATAATTGAGTTGTAATATTCCAGATATGAGAAGCTACCCCCAGACTGTCAGGAGCCTGCCATTGTATCTTAAACACATTAACCACTCCCTCTTCTTACGTCAAATATGAAGAACACTGTCTGATATAAACTAGGTGGTGGAAAGATACTACCAACCTCATTTTTTGGTGTGTGTTTTACATTTTTAATTTATTTAGTTATAATAAGCATGCAACGAATGGCATGTGTTCGAGGCATATAATTTTAAATGTTTGGTCAGGTATGTTGGTGGTTAGCAAACATTACCACAATCCAGAAAATGAACCTATCCATCACCCCTTCAATCTCTTGGTCCTCTGTTATTCCTCCTGCCTGACTTTCCTTATCCTTGCCCATCCCAAGGTGTCAACTGATCTTCTTTTTGCTAAGAGAGATAATCTTGCATTTTTCAGAATTTGTGACAATGGATTTATGTACTATGAGTTTTTCTTTGGGAGTTGAGGGTCTGACTTCTTTCATACAGACATTTTAGTAAGCCCACAATATTATCTTATTGTGGTTTTTACTGAATTTCTCTAATGGTTAACAATATTGAGTCCATTTTTTTTTTTTTTGGTGATTGTTGTAAGTCTTGGACAAAGTATGTACACAAATTGTCCCTTTTATAATTGGTTTGTTTTCTTGTTATTGGGCTTTATAAGTTCTTTGAATATTCTGGGTACAAATCCTTTTACAAACATGTGGTTTGTGAATATTTTCTTCCCAGTATATAGCTTTTCTTCTTATTCTCAGAATAGCCTTAAAGAGAGCAGTTTGAAATTGGGTTGAAGTCCAGTTTCTCAATATTTCATTTATATAATACACTTTTGTTGTTGTATCTATTTTTTTTTTTTGAAAAAATTTCTCCTGAAATTTTAGGTTTGGGGTCTTTGGTCCATTTGATGACAGTTTTAGTATATGCTAAAAGACAAGGATTGATTTTTTTTTTCCTTCTCTCTCTCTCCATCCCCCACCTTCTTTCTTTCTTAACTTTAAGCTCAGAATCATTCACTAGCCTCAAGTCACAAAAGAAAACATCCTTTGATGCTGAAAAGTTCACATCAACAAATATAGGAATAAAGTAGGGGCTAAATTCTCTAGGTGAAAGTGGTAGTTGTCTGGTGGTCATGGAGATGGAGGTGCTGGACAGATTTTAAAGGCTTTTGACTTGCAGTTTCATTCATCTTAATGATAAGCCGTCCCATAATTAGTTCAAATATAGTTTCACTATTTGGATCTTAGAACTCTGAAATACTAGCAAGAAACTTCAGATTTAGGGAGAGAGAGCTAAAATAGAACTTGAAATTTTACTTAGTCCATCCCTCGGGTCATCTTTAAATTTTGAATTGCCTATTTACAGAAGAGGACTGTGCCGTTGTTCAAGACCTGATGTTAACTAGTATTCAATGCAATGCAGTGTAAAATTTCTGGACCTTTGATAATTGCACACCAAGCAAGCAAAGAGAAGATAGTCTCAGAACTTCAAGTATGTACTTGGTGTTGTACTTAGAGAAGAGAATAGAATCAAATGTATAATGACAAAAAAAAAAAAGTCATATGGAGTGGTGTGTGTGTAAGACTGACACCCAGCTAATGGAAAGTGGTGGAAGTCATAAAGATGAGTGATAACATTTTAAAATAATTTTTTTCACATGGAATATTTCCTTAGGTCAATTATGGTAACTTCAAGTACTCATCTCAAGATTGTATTATACTCAAATCCTCTCTCAAGGATTCTTCCTACATTGGGAATTTCTAGTATAAATTACTTTAAAATGGGAGGGATGGGATTTTAAAAATTATAAAATAGTTTCTTGTGTAAAACCAAGTTGAGTAATGAATGAAGGCGTATTTTGATGCTTACTTGGAATGGGATGATTAATAATTCTTCATAATGTACTTCTTTAGTTTATGTTTGGATCCATTTAAATATTCTTCAAAGAGAAGAGTAAATGGTCTTAACCTATGTCTAAATAAAGAATCTAGTTAACTGTACTTTCACACTTTCTGTTTTTGGTGCTGGGATTGAACCTAGGGGCCTTTACCACTGAGCTACATCCCCAGGCCTTTTTAAAAAAATTTTAATTTTTTTTTTAAAATTTTGAGACGAGGTCTCATAAAGTTGCTGAGGCTGATTTCAATCTTCAGTTCTCCTGCCTCAGCCTCCCAAGTCACTGAGGTTACAGACATTCCCCACTACACCCCACTCTTTTATGTAGACCCCCTTTATATACAATAAATAAGGCTAAAACTTTCCTAGTAGAAGTCAAGCTAATGGGTTCCTTGCATTTTTCTTAGAGATTTCTGAGATGTCCCCAGAGCCCAAGTTCCTCAAAAGAAACACAAAGTCACCAGCCCTAGGCAGCTTCTCTCTTGGTGCCTCCCCCCAACATTCCTGCACCTCATTTTCTGGGTTTCTCCCAGCCATTCTTTCCTACTCTCCCCCGCACCTGAAGTTTGTTCTCCTAGTTCCCTGATCAAATCCTGTTCAGGCCTCCCTGACCCCTTTTAAAAATCATTCTCCTTTTGTAGAAATGTAGTTTAAAGCACAGTGATATGCAGACAGCTTTCAAACCCACAACCTCCCTACAGACAGTCAAGGAATTGATTTTAACATCATCAAGGTATTTTTGACCTGATTCTTACCTAAGGGACTTAAAACTTTCTAAAACTTTTCTGCTGTTAATCCCCAAGACTTTCTGAGCCTGATCTTAGCCTTAATAACTAAGTTGTCTGCTTATCACCTTGCACTGGACTACATGGCTCCTGTAGGAAAAAGTCATGACAGAAAGCACCGGAACATAGCTTAATCAGGGAAAGAAGTGGAAGAGATTTCAGGTTGGAGAGAAGGGGGCAAAGACAGCAGGGAGAAAGGGAATCCAGACTGTGGTTCTATGAATCTCGGTGCTGGGTTAAGGCACTGAGAGGTCAGACGACCTGTCTGTATGTTGTTTTTTTATTCATCATAGTAGTGTTGATTGGATACTATTTTTGACTAATGTTGGGTTTGTACCCTTTGAAACAGGATATGATCAGTGTAACGATGTTTTTGTGACAAATGACTGGCATAGTCCACAGTGGTCCCATAAGGTTAGAATCGAGCTGAAAAACTACTGTTGCCTGGTAACACTGAGGGTCATAGTAACCTCATAGCACAAGGCATTACTCATGTGTTTGTGGTGACACTGATGTCAACAGATCTGCACTGCCAGTCATAGAAAAGTGTAGAAAGCAATTTTATGTCCAGTGTACAGTACTTGATAGTGGATATGTTACTGGTCCATGCATTTACTACCTTATATGTTTTATTGTTATTTTAGAGTGTACTACCTATACAAAAAAAATTACTATAAAACTGGCAGCAGCTTCATATGTCTCATGCTCACTGCTTTTCTTGATCATCCCAAGAAACTGTTGACCGATTGACCTGAGTACCATTAAGGGTTTTTGTAACTGCATCTTATGATGTTTGCATAATAATGAAATCATCTAATGATGCATGTCTCAAAAGTATCCCATTGTTAAGTGTTCTTAAATGAGACATGGACTGTAATTTAAAAGATATTATGTCCAAAGAATACATCAATCTGTAGATATTTACTAATTTGGATAAACATTGAATGTGAGCCCACAGTAGTAGCACAAACAATGTGTCAGATCTGGCTGAGCTCACCCAAAAGTACCCTGCTGGGTGCATCCCACTCCATGTCTGTACATCTCCCCAAATTTGGGGCAAACTTCAGGTATCTCCTTGATTCTGCCTCTGCCTAGGCCTTAATTGTGATAGGGGGTTACTTCTGCCTCCATCATCTCAGCTTCTGGTTAGAAGGATTGTCACATGGGCCAGTGGGTCATCAATGAGCCGCCGCTGCTGCTGCTGCTTCATTTGGCAAGCCCTGGACCTCTGCGCTTTCCCTATGGGCATGTCAAGCAGCTGCTGTTGATGCAGCTCAGATTTGATGGTTTAAGAAAACTTATTACTTGAGGCCATTGGGAAAAGTGAAATAAGTCAAAATCAGAAGGTCAAAGTTTCTATGTTTTTTCTCATATGTGTAAATCAGAGAGGAAAAAGGAAAAGATGAGGGGTGATCACAGGAAAAGCAAAGGGGCATCAGAAAAGTATAGGAAGGGGGCCAGAAGGTGGAAGGAGGGGAGGGAGGGGAAATGTGCTGGGGAGTGATATTGGCCAAATTATGTTACTATATTGTGTGCACATACTAATATGCAACAACAAATACCACTATTATGTACAGCTATAAGCCAATAAACAGAAAAAAAGAAAATTAAACAAAACAGGCATCACTGAAAATTATAAGAGAGGAAGACAGAAGAATTAATGTGCAGGTGGTTAAAACTCATCTTTCAGGACTTCCAAATAAGGATGCAAGAACCACTCCCAAGTAGGTGTGTTCTTCTAAGACACTGGTAACTCCACGAAATGCTGAAGTCTTGATTTTTTCTGGCAGACTTAATTTCGTGAGGACACATAACCCTTTGGGAATCTTTCTTACTTGTGCATATGCTAGACACTACCCCTCCTTCCTCTGCATTTTCTCTGGGCCGATAGTGCACATCTGCTCTTTCCCCTGGTTATGAATTGTACTCGCCCAGCTTCCCAACAGGAAAGAGGAATAGCATAGATATTGCTACTGGCCCATGGGAAGCAGCTGGGGAGTTTCTCTGGATGTTAACAGATGGCTGGAGCCAACTTCCAGTTTAAATTCCAATAAGGGCATGAGGTATCACCTCTTGGGGAAGTGTTAAAACTAACTTCCAGTATTTTATGTTTTCAAATTGGCAGGCATCAAAGCTTTATGACTTGCTCCCACAGGCACGAGCAAGAGCAGGCCTGTTCTGTATGTGTGTTACGGAGTTGGCTGCCTTTCAGCCATTATTATTGCTGTGGAAGAAATTACCAGAAATTAGGAATGAGATTGTTTGTGGAAGTAAAGGAAATACTGACCATATGTATGTGTGTAGTGGTGATAACAGAGGCACAAGGAAAAAAGGAAACCACCATCCAAAAATACCCACCCCAGCATCCTGAGAAAACTTAAAAGATGCTTTCTCTTGTATTATGCATATTTCTTCATTTAAATGACTTTGTGGCACAATGCATTCAGTATAAAATCATTTATTAGATTCTTTCCTCAGGGACAAATGATAGAGAGATGCATCCTTAATTTGTAGGTCAGGTTCCTAAAATGATTTGTATTTTTAGCATACTTTACCAATTATAAAACTTTTTAGACACATTAGCCTATATGCTCCTGAACACAATTATTTATGACGAGTGGAATATTTTATGTCTTTTTTTTAAAGATGCAGAGGCCAAGTTTAGAGATGTTAAGTGATTTAGCCAACCAAATCATGGTGAATAAAGGCACAGACAAGATTCAAATCTGGGCTTTCTAGAACTCCAGGGACTTTGTTTTCTCTGATCACCTTGATTAAAAATTTATGTTGAGTTGAGAAAGAAGTAGAGGTCCTGAGCAAAGATAAGTGTCAGAAGCCCCTGGAAGCTGGGACAGGTTGATGGATAAGAAGTCGTCCGATCACCAGGAGCCAGGTAGAGTCAAGGGGCCCATGTGGGAAGCAAAATGTCCAGCCACAGTGAGCCAAATGCTCACAGAAATACCTTCCTGAACCCGACAGCTGAAGATTCTTGGCAAGGTAGTTTTCAAAGCATAAAAAGTGCATAAAGGGGCTGTATATGGGAGAAGGAGCTGGGTGACCATCAGAAGGTCATAGGTGAGGAGAAAAGACAAGAAAAGAAGAGGAAGCATTCATCCAGAGAAGGAAGTGCAGCTGCAGTCAGCGGTGTTCTAATTCAGGAGCTTGGTGGGAGATAAATGGGCTCATTTAATTATAATTTTTAAAATTATACATATATCTAAAAAATTCCTGACATGTTATACTTATCAATTAAAAATATAACCTTCAAGAAAGGCAGGAAGTGGGAATGAAAAGCAACTGAAATTGGAGTTGAGTGGGTGTTGAACAATGACTCCAATTCATTGCTTGCCTATATTGTACGAGACACTTGACTCATATCTGTAGTCCTTGCAGCTCTTGGAAATAAATCTTGTAATAGGAAGTGTCAGCTACTAAAGGAAATTGATACTTAAGATGATGATGTTGCTTACTTAAAAGCATATAGTTTACAAGGAGATGGATTCAAAACTGGATTTATTTGGTTCCAAAGCCAGCTCACTTTCTCCTGAGTGTGGCTGCCTTCCACATCCCCTCTTTCTTGCTCAGATATGCTGAGGTCCAGCTGCTCAGTTCAGTCTTGTTTAGCTTGATTCATGACTAAAGTCCTGGAGAGGGAAACAAGGACTCTTCTCTGTATATGCTCTGCAGCCAACTACTACAACCTGCAATGCAATCTCTAAGGTATTAGTTCATTCAGAAAGAAGTAAAACTTTCTGTTACTCAAATGGGAGAGCTATGGCCCCATCAAAAAATTAGAATAAAGTTACTATGCAAAAAAGGATTTAACTTTGTATTAACTAAACCAGAATTAATTTGTAAAATATTAAGATTATTAAAGTTATCTGAGAAAAACACAAAACCAGTTCTGAATGCGAAGATTGTTCTTCAGGGTGCCAAGAAAATCTTCAAGAAATTCACGATTCAGACCATGCATCAATATCCTGGAGCTATTGATTTTCTTCACACTATTGACTTGAATCATTTCTAATTTCTTTCATCCCTAGTAAAGTTGATAATATTTATTGTCTACCTGCTACAAAAGTTAGTTTGGAAAAAAAGCTACCCTGGATTTCTGTAGAGAGATTTTTTTTAAAAATTTGCAACTTGTTGCTGCTGTTTTTGTTTTATTGTAAAGAAATAAAATGAATGAGGTGAGATTGATAAAGGAAATTGATACTTAAGATGATGGTCAATGTTAAAAAGATATCAGAGGATCAATCACCTTGAGTACAAGGCATTGCAATCAAAGAGTGACCATTATTTCTCCATTTTTTTCTCAAAATAAATGCTTTAAGCTTTCTTTCTTCTCACCATAAAATTTGTAATTATGTGTGTTTGGTGGTGTTGGGGAGAACAGGGTGAGGCAAAGGGGGAGATGTACCAAAGGGAATGAAGAGGAGACATAAAACAGGATGAGAGGAGAGAGAGAGAATTTTAGGGAATCAATGAATTATGAACTCATTATTTTGTAATATGACAATTTTAACCTCTGTTTTGGGGTGGGTTTTTTGGTCTTTAAATGATTCATAAGTAAACTTGGCAATTTTGACTATAAATTTATCATTATATTGATCAATCTGAAAGTAATCTTGATGACCATTTATACCAAATCCCTCATTTTATAGAGGAGTAAACTGAGGCCAAGGACTTCACCAAGGTAGCACAGCTATTGGGGATGGGCCAAATGGTGGGGAAGGGGAGTGCACAGTGAGACTCAGGACCTGGTATTCCAAACCACCACCCGAGGCCTCCTTTGCAGCTTGCTTCTGTCTGATGAGGGAGAAAAAAAAAATCTGCACTCCCTTACACCTCAGTCCTGACTATTCTCTGGGACTGGAGACCACAAACACTCTTCACCAGACACAATTCACCCCATCAGGTCATTTGTCCTCTAAAGCGTAGATAGATCCCTGGGCAAGACCTTGTGCTGGATTCCTTCCATTCCCTTTGAGGGGAGAAGGATTATGATGTGGGGAAAAATAGACCCGTGTGATGAAGCATTGTCTATATAACCCAGGAACAAGCTGAATGAAACCTCCTAAGACCCCGAGTGACTCTTCAATGTAGCTAAAACAAAGTAACAGGGAACCTGGCAGCACCTAAACTCAGATTCTTGGCACATCATAGGCACACCATCAGCCCTTTGGCCATACATCACTGACAAACAGGGTTTGGGTTTTTGTTTTGTTTTGTGTTTTTGTTTAGAATTTTTTTTTTGTCTGACATATACAAGGTGACAGATCTCTCAAGCTAGTCTCAAGATAGTCCTGCTGTGAGTTGCTTAATACTGCAAAATCTAGTATTTGGTGACAAAAAACTCCCAGGACAGTGATTTTCTAATTTTTCTTCATAGTTCCTGTTTATTTTTTATTTTTTGGCAAAGTTACAATGCATTATATAAATAAATACATATTTACTCCAAATTTCATCAAAACTTCTTTCTGCTTACACAGAATACATACCAGATATGAAATATCTCCTTACCCTACATCCCTGTATTCTCTTTAAAAAACTGCCCTAATTTATTGTCTCTAAGTAGGTATTGGAGATAACACTAACACGTTTGTATAGCACATTTGCATATGCAAAGCAGTAGGAAAGAATCAAAGCCCTCAAATACAAATATGAACTATTGTGTTTATTTTCTTTATTCTCTCTACTGATGGAAAGTTCTTATTACCATTATTGGATTCCTTGACCCCTGGGGTGGGAGGGGCATAGGATGCCTAAGTTTTACATGTTCAAATTATTGGGAAGTTACTCTGGGGATCTCTCTGCCCTGGGCTGCTAAGACTCATCCTTTCTGCAGATGCTGTGGGTTCTGGATCATGGTTGAGTTTCAGGAATCTCTGTCAAGATTGGCACCTGGAGGTGTACCACAGAACCATAGTTTTTCAGGTTTTACCAAGGATAGGAACCCTTGTCTGAGTTTTGACTCTTTTCCGGACCCAGAGAACCTCTTATAGCCTTGCTTCTTTTCAAAGGCATGTTTACTCTGTGTTACCCTTTGGGGATCCACAATTCCTGAGGCAAGAAAATGAAATGAGTGGGGTAGGAAATTTATAGGCAGGAAGAGCATAACTTAGTACTGCAATAAATCATCCTGTCATAATGATATCATGTCTATAAATTGGGATTTTTTTCCCTCTTAGAGAATTTTTGAAAGTTCCACAGGAGGAAATCAAGGGTGGAACTATTCTATCACTACGTGAAAACACAAGCATGTGCATACACACACACACACACACACACATACACACAGAGTTCCAAGTCTATGTGTAAGCTATGTATGCACACAAACATGTAGTTGCACATTAGAAGGTCACAGTGTTTAATTGGTAGAATCTATATTTTGTCTTTTTTTGCTTTCTGCAAATCAATCTTTCATTTTTATTTTTTGATAGATTGTATATGTTTAACGTATAACATGGCGTTTTGAAATATTCTTACATTGTGAAATGGCTGATCAATCTACTTAACACACACATTATCTCACTTTTTTTAATGGTGAGAACATGTAAAATTTATTCTCAGCAATTTTCAAGTACAAAATACCTTGTTAGTAATTATGGTAACAATGTTATACAACAGATCTTTTAAATTTATTCCCCTTGTGAAGTTTTATATCCATTGACCAACACACCTTCAGTCCTTCCCAACCCACAGTGCGTCCATCCATTCTACTCTTAGGTTTTATGAGTTCAACATTGTGAATCTGAGTTTTATCATTTGTAAAATAAAGGATTAATAATGTTGAAAAAACTTGTTCATTCTGCCACTTGTTTTTCTTCATTCATCCCATTTTTCTTTAAAGTTTTGACCATTTATGAATTTCGTTTTTAATTATACATATAATTAAAATTCTTGTCCATGTAAAAATTGTCTTTGACAGAAAGCTCAGTAGCATTTGGTGCCTAGGTCAGTGGGCGCACTATGGAGGACTTGATGGAAGCATGCAATTTGGGGGAGCATGGCTTTGACCTAAAGGAGCGTCCGTCAAGTGGGTTAAATGAAGTGACTTCTGAGAACAACTCAGATGGAAAAATAAGCATAGCTAATGATTGAAAAAAGATGAATGTGAAGGTGGACATTAAAGGAAACAGAAAAGGTCTGAAGGACAAATGAGGTTGAGAGAGGACAGATTGATGGAGAAACTGAGAGTAGATTTGCATTTTGTACCAGTGAACTTGAAGATCCTTTGGAAATGTCCTTAGATACCCAGGGGTCAATGTTGAAGCCTTTGACAGATGAGCAACTGAGAGCAATTTATTAAAACCAGTCTTTCTCAGACCAAAAGAAGGTAGATTCAGTGGGTAGAGTCTTTGGCAATCACAGGAGTAGAATTATACGAGAAGAATGTGCAAGTAGGTTCCCCCTTGGAAAGGACTAGAAGCACTTAGACCTAGAAGGAAATGTTAATTTCATATGCAGGGACCTGAGTAAACACGGGTTTGGGGAATAAGAGTTCAAAGGAGTTAAGGAAGCAACAAATAAGGAGTAGTAAAATCACCAGCTGAGGGTGAGGGCCCTCGGCTTATCTGGTGGGATTCCAAGAGGGGAAGTGATATATTCAAGACCACGTGGCTCATTAGCAGTGAGTCAGGATCAGGACCCAGGTGAAAAGTACCTCTTCTGATCCAAATGGTTTCAGCAAAGATTGCATGAATTTTGTCTTACAGATGGTAAAGTCACTTCTTGGATTGGGTGGACCAGGGGTTTAGTGTACTACTTACTCAAGGTGACAGTGCTCAGGGCTTAAGTTTTCTGGAGTTTCAAAACACTTAAGAAGTAACATCAAATAAGATCAATTGGTCATTGCTGAATTTATTTAGGTGACTCGTAGGAAATAAAAGTTAGAAGAGCAAGTAGGATAAATAGGATTGTGCTTAACTCATGCCATATTCTCATAACATTGACCTCTGTTTTTCTGGAATCTCTATGTTGTCTCACGCTTTTTTTTTTTTTTTGCTTTTGGGAAAAAGCTGAGGCTTTTTCCTAAAGATTGATCTGCTGTCAGGGAGAATACATTAAGCCATATGTTGAAATGCATTCCTGAATCCTCTACATTCTACCTCAAGTAGATTTCCTTTATAAAATTTAGTTCTTAAAAATAAAACAACAACAACAACAACAAAATTGAAACACACACTCCAGAACTATAACATTGATATTCAGGGCACGGGCTTGATTTCAAATGACCAGATCCTTAGTAAAAATTTTCATTTTCTACTGAGCATGTGAACATAGCAATTAACTTACTGGAGAATTGCTGTCAAGAAGAGCACATAATTAGAGATAATGAAACAGCAGAATTTCAACACGAAAATATGCATCCTATGATATGAAATATATTAAAATTCCCTGGTAATCATCTGTCAGTTCAGAACATTTTTACTACTCACAGAAATTGTCTGTACTTCCTAAATTAATAGAAACCAATAGCCTTGTCCACCAATATGGCAATTGTAACTTGTCTGCATATTAAGAGACTGTTTTGACTCTAAGAAGCAAGAAAGAATTAACACTGAAACCAGTGGGATCAAAGCAATGCTAACAATTCTAGGATTATTCTGATATAATTGCCAACATTTCCTGAGAATATCTTGTCAAGTTATTTTAGTTCATTCTCGTAGCCAGATCACAGAGAATGATGTTGAAGACAGAAAAGTTCTGGGGGAGAATCCAATGAAGGAGAGTCTAATAATTTCAATCCACATGTAAGAGAGCTGCTCACCAGAATTCAAAGATACTAGAACAGAGGTTTTCTTGGCCTGAGGATTTGTATTTTCCCCTAGCTGTGTAATTGTAATTTTTCTGTACTTGGTTTCTTCACTTGTGCAATGGAATTAAAGAGATCCCTTTAGGAGGTGGGTGGGGGTCTAATGAACTCAGACTGGTGAAGCACCTAGAACATGGAGGAGAAACTCATTCAGTGCTGGCTCCATGCCCAGATGAACCACTCCCTCATAGTGTGATCTTCAATAATCTCTTCCTCAGGGAGCCAGCGTTGTTGTCTCTAACCTGTTTGGGAATACTGCTGATTTCTCCAGAGTCTTGTGACAGTGACATTAATTCATTGGTTGTGCCAGCATATTTTTATTTGAATGAATTGAAATAAAATAAAATCTAAAGTATGAGAGAACATCATATATAACAAGTGTTTTGTGCAAATTTTGTTCACAGTATGTCTTGGGATACTAGATTGAAATGAAAAAGTAATTTATTTTAAGGATCATGATCAGAATTTGGAAGTCACTGGATTATATGTTGCCCAGGTTTTATTTAGTGGTTCAATATTAAAAAGTAAAGTAATGCATAGGAAAGGGCCCTGGAGATGAAGTGAGGAGACTTCAGGGCCTAGCCCTTCCTGTTGGAAATAATTTCTCTGTTCCTTGGTTTTCTCCTGTGTAAAATGTGGATAACAGGGAAAATGGTACCCATCTCTCTCAAGCTCATTATAAGGAGTAGATGAGGTAATATTTGTATGAGGTAATATGGTCTTATAAATTTTATCATAAATGTAATCATTCTGCAAATTTGAGTACAAAATGCCTTTTGCCTTATAACATTCCTGAATAACCCCTGTTTCTTTCATCTTGTACGCCCTTCTTTTTTGGTCTGTCTGTCTCTCTCCCTTTCGCTCTCCTTGAAAAACCTTCCAACTTCTCTATCTTTCCTAGACCATCCTAAACGTGTGTGTGTGTGTGTGTGTGTGTGTGTAATCTTCTTACCACACTTTTAAATAAAAAAATATGTCTCACATTCCCATTACAGCATCATACTTTCCAACTGCTTACACTGTTTAGATGCCCAAACTGCTGGGCATCTGCACATATTAGGCATTCTAAAATATTTGCTTAGCATGTGTTTTGTGTGTGTGTGTGTGCGTGTGTGATAAACAATAGCTTATTGAGTGGCAGCAATTACCTTTTGGCCTTCTTTATTGCAACTTCTCCAGGGGAGGCTGTTATAAAAGTATATTCAGAAAGGGAAAATAGTCCTTGTAAAAGAGACATAACAACCAGATAAGAAAGGTGATAAAGTCAAGGTACTCATACATGTGAAATTTAAACTGGAAGACCATATACATGGGTATACAGATGGAGGAGAGCCAGGGGAAAAGCTTGAGGCACAGAGATGATTGGCAGAAGGAGCAGTCTGGCCCAGTCCTCTTATTTGTTCATCACTCCAGGGATGAATCTAGGCTCCTGGGACCACCATTCTCCTCCTTCCTCTGCACAGTGGAAAGGGAGTCTGATGACCCTCAGTCATTACTCAACCATCCTGACCAGAAAACTTCTGATCCCCAATCCAACACATAAATAATTCACAAAGCAATTTCCAGGAGGCCATGGTAGTATGACATAGAAATCAATGAGGCCTGGGCACAAGGACAGACACTTTCTCAACTCTGAGTCCATCAGATGATTACATCATTCTTCTGGCTGCTGGATGTTTTCCCTGCTGTCATTGCCAAGTTGATGTTTGAATTTATCAGGAAACAGAGGTAACAGTCACCTTCTGGCCAATGTTAGCAGATTCCTGTGAGAGAAAAAATACAAAAATATCTGGTTTGTCTCCCTTGCATTTATCTGATGATTCATGTAGGGAGTTTTGTTCTGAGGGTAAGTCAAGCATAATATACTCAAGTTCTAATATGTTGAAAATTGCTCCTGCTGAGGTTTCGACAAGTTATTTTCCTGCTGGGTTTCACTCAAGACTTTTCTTTCACAGAATATTTAAAGTTGTCTATTGTGTCAGAAATACTGTGAACAGTTACCAGTGTCCCAGCTCAGTATGTTTTTCAAAGCTCCAGGACACCCAATTTGCTATTTAGTGTATATTATTAATAATAGTGCTTTGCCAACTTTTCTAAGTGTTGTAATAGTAATAATGGTATCACATAGTGTCTTTTCTCTTGAATGAATCTTCTCTTGGCTTACGGATGACCTAAGCAGAAACCAAGGCCCTGCTGTCATTCAGTAGAAGTCATATCTGAACTTTTTCATGTGCCATGTTACATTTTTACATAGGCATTATTTCCATTATGACTATTTAATCCTCTTAACATTATGATACTCCTTTATGGGTTTTATTAGTTCATTTTCTGTTGCTAATAACATCATACCACAGGCTGGGTAAATGATAAAGAAAAGAAGTGTCTTTTGGCTCACAGTTCTGGTCCAAGATAGTGGGGCTGTATCTGGTGATTGCCTTCTTGCTGGAAGAATCTCCAGGAGACCACAGGGCATTGCATGCAGAGACAGGGGCTGTATGTGTACATATCTCTTCTTGTATAGTAACCAGGATTCAATTATTGGGGCTCTACCCTGAGGACCCTAATAATCTTGAACAGCTCTCAAAATCACCTGTAACACCACATAGTTGTGTTAAACTTTCATCATCTTAATACCTCACAATGAGAATTAAATACTAATGTAAGTTTGGAGGAGTCGTGAGCCATATTCAAACCACAGCATTATTGTGTTTTTTAACTGATTTTTAAATAAGAACAAATTTTGACTCAAAGACAAATATTCCCAAGTAGAAGGTTTACAAAGATGCAAAGCCAATATTCAGATCATCTTTGTACTCTCTTGTAACCTGTGGCACACCTCTGGTGATCTCTCTAACAGCCAGAATCAGCTACCTTTGTATTAAATTTTTTTTCTTGTTTTGTTTTGTGTTCCTGCTTCCATATCCCTGGGTCTTCAGGTAGAATCATGATTTATCTAAGAGCAAGCAGCCATTTTGGTGAATGATCAGTTTAGGGGAGGAAATGGGCCCACAGTTCAAGTCATGGAAACATTATTACAGATCTTCTGGAGTCTCCTAAGAGGAGTCTTTCTAATATTATGAGAAAGCTCTTTTTTTCCCCACCATCCTTCTTGGTTTCTGCTTGAGATCATGATGTAATTTGGAGCTTCAGCTAGCCACTTCATGGCCATGTGGGCAAATGACATTTCTGGCATTAAGATCACTTTCTGCACAGCTGAAAAGCACCTGGGTCCATTTTAGCATTTGTGCATTTCTAAACCAACCACATCCACCTCTGGACTTCTTGATAACAAACATGCTTATATTTTGTCATTTTAATAAGATTTCCATTACTGATTATACCCTAAATCAATACACAGCTATCCTTGGTCTGTTCTAGAGATACGAATGCCTAAGGTGTCTAATATTCTTAAGGCTGGTCCCATCAGTTCCACTTATGGCAGGAGCTTTGACACACACTTAAGACCTCTTCTAGCTCTGTTTGTCAATACATGCTGCCCTCAAAGAAAATGTATAACACTTTATGTTGAGAGTGTCTCCATTGCCCAGAAGGTTTTCCTGTTCAGTTCTGCCTGGCCCTGACCTTTTTCTGTCCTTTCAATTTTCTAAGAGCTGTTTTTTTTTAGTCCTTGGCTTTTTTCTATCTGTTCTTTCTGCCCCTATCAGCATTTTCTTCCTTCCTGGTCTGTGATTATTTGTTTATGCCCTTAAGCCTGTCCTTGCTTTCTTTCTGACATCTTGACCCACTCAGTGTTGGCTTGTACTATGGTTGTGATGACCTGATAGTGCATTTGTGACTCATTGCCCTGCTTTGGATCCTGATAGGAGAAGAGAACTAACATTTATTGATATAGACTACATGTGAAGTACTGATTTAAGAGTTGAAAAAAAAAACACCTCTCAAATTAAAATTATTTCCATTTTCCATTACCAAAAATCTTAGAAGGTATGAAAACTACCCAAGGTTGAACCTCTAGAAGTAGGAGTCTAATCTATTGAATTAGACTTCAAAATGCATCTCTTCTGATTATACCACTACATAGTACAAATACCCATGTATTTTATCTTTCCTAATCTTCCTAAGGACTACTTTTCCTAGACTGCTTATTTCTGACTACCAGCCCTCTCTGCATCTAGTATAGTCATGCATCACATAATGACAGGAGTCTGTTCAGAAAAATACAATTTTTTCATTGTGTGCACATCCCAGGATACACTTACCCAAAGCAATATGGTAAGAATTTATGAATCTAAATATGCCTAAATGAAATTAACATTGTAGAGGTTATAGCAGGAACTATTTGGTTTAATGCTGTATATTGTTATAGCAGGAACTATTTGGTTTAATGCTGTGTATTGTTGTTATTATTGTCTTCCCCCTAAATGGCGAGGCCCTGGAAACCTTCAGATATACTATAAGTCCACAGGGTAGTAACTCTACAGCCTCAGATACTTACTGTTAGATGGGCAGACACACAACATGAAAAAGCAAGGGAATAAATCTCCCCAAATAAACCAAGATAGTCCAATCACAGAATCCATCAATACCACAGTGTGAGAAATGTCAGAGAAGGAGTTTAGAATGTACTTAAACTCATTGGCAAGGTAAAAGATGATATAAGGAGTCAACTAATAGAGAAAATATAGGAAGTAAAAGATCACTTCAATAAAGAGAGATTCTAGGAAAAGAAATCAGAAATCCTCAAGATGAAGGAATCAATAAACCAAATTAAAATTTTAATTTCAAGCATCATGAACAGAGTTTCAGGCAATGAAGACAAAATATATAATTTTGAAAACAAAGGTGACCATGGAGAAAATATGTTAAGAGACCATGAACAGAACTTCCAAGAAATACGGTATAATCTGAAAAGACCAAATTAAAAATTTATCAGGAGGGCTGGCGATGTGGCTCAAGCGGTAACACGCTCGCCTGGTATGTGCGGGGAGCTGGGTTTGATCCTCAGCACACAAAAAAATAAAAGATGTTGTGTCCACTGAAAACTGAAAAAATATTTAACAATTCTCTCTCCCCCCCCCTTTAAAAAATTATCAGGATAGATAAAAGCTTGGAAATACAAACCAAAGGAATATATTACTTTTTCAATGAAACAGTATCAGAAAATTTCCCAAACCTAAACAATAAAATGGAAAATCAAGTATAAGAGGCATACTCTCGAACTCCAAAAGTACAAAATCGCAACAAACCCACAGCAAGGCACATTATTATGAAAATACCTCGCATACAGAATAAGGATAGAATCTTGAAAGCTGCCAGAGAAAAATGATAGGTCACCTTGAAAAAAAAAAAACATCTGGATCTCAGCTGATTTCTCAACTCAGACCCTCAAAGCTAGGAGGTCTTAGAATAATATATACCAAGCTGTGAAAGAACATGGATGCTAGCTGAGAATACTATATAAAGCAAAAACAAGCTTCAGAATTGGTGATGAATAACAACCTTCCATGATAAACAGAAGTTAAAAGAATTCACAACTAGAAATCCTCCATTACAGCACATTCTCAGCAAAATATTCCATGAAGGTGAAATGAAAAAATAAAAAAGTAAAAACCAGCAAAATGAGGAACTACATTAAAGGAATAGTAAATCAAAGGAGAAACTAATTCAAATTAATATCATAAATAAATCAAAATGACAAGGAATAAAAAAATCATACCTCAAAAGTAACATTGAATATAAATGGCCTAAACTCATCAGTCAAAAGACAGAGTGGCAGATTGGATTACTCAGAAAGACCCAACAATATGCTGTCTCCAAAAAACTCCCCTCATATGCAAACAAATCCACAGACTAAAGGAAAGGATGGGGGAAAACATATCACTCACATGGAATGCATAAACAAGCAGGGGTTACCATCCTCATATCAGCTAAAGTGGACTTTAAGCCAAAGTTAACCAGAAGAAACAAAGGAGGACATTTCATATTGCTTAAGGGAATTATACATCTGTAAGACATAACAATCATAAATATTTATAATCCCAAACAATACAGCATCTTTGTACATCAAACAAACCCTTTTCAATTTCAAGAATCAAATAGACCATGACACAATAATACTGGGTAACTAACACATCTCTCTCAGTACTGGATAGATCTTCCAAATAAAAACTAAACAAACTATAGAACTAAATAAAACAATAATTGAGACTTAACAGACACATATAGGATAATTCATCCATCCATGAGTGAATATACATTCTTCTCAGCAGCACTTGAAATGAAGTCAATTATGTACTGTAAAAATTTTAATTTTTATCTTGCCCCGGAATGTGTGCGCAAGGAAGTGCACGAGGGCCCCCCAGCGGACAGCTGGAGCCTGGGTGTCATTTTGTATTTTATGTTGACTGGACACCGCCCAATTAAGGCGGCCAGCATGAAGGGGCTGATGAGGAAGATCTTATACCCCAAGTTGAAATTTCCCTGGCACATCTCAGCCAAAGCCAAAAGACTCATCAAGAAAATCTTGACAGTGGACCCCAGAGCAAGGCTCTTGGCAGAGGAGATCTTGGTGGACCCGTGGCTGAATCAGGGTGAGGAGAAGTCATCTTTCCATGATGTGCCCCTCCCCAACCTCTCAGACCCCACAGTACTGACAATGCTGTTCGACATGGGGTACGACCCTTACAGTACCTGGGTGTCGCTGTCCCAGAGAAAGTTTGATGAGGTGATGGCTTCCTATCTCATAATCCAGCAGCAGATAAGCCAGGGGGCAGGCTGCATGAAGCCTGTGAGAAGGGATCCTTCCATTTCCCCTGCCCTCCCGCAGAGGAGGGCGAGTGAGCCTGCCCTTCACACCTTCCCCCTGCCCTGTGAGCATCATCAGCCTCAGGAGGCCAAGGAGTCAGGGCAGAAGGGCTTCAGAAGGGCCAGCTGGCCTGCCATTAGTCTCTGCTTCCTGCATGAGAAGCCCCCCACTCCCAGGCTAGCCTCCTAGCATCACTCTGTGTCTGACCTACCCCAACCCTGGCCATCAACAGCAGCCAGCCATGTCTCCCAAGATGCCACCACAGCTCATGTCCTTTGGCAGAAGGCATCCCTCCCTGAGCTGTGTAGAGAGGGTGGGTGGCAACTGTTGGAGAAATCACATCTGAGAAGGCATAGGAGACCCCAGAGAGTTCTGTGACATCATCTCCTTCATACTGTTTGTCAGAAAGTCAGAGGGGGGCCAGGGGTTAGGGGTGGGCCTTCCTGCAGCAGTGACTATGTGCCTTACCACCTGCCATGCTCACCCAAATCCTCCTCCTCATGGCCCCTGCTGGAGGTAGCAGAGAAGGGAACTCAGATGGTTTGGGGAGTGGAGATGACACGCCATCTTATGGCTGCTATTGACATAAAAGCAAAGTGTTTCCATGTGGAATTGCTCTTTGCTTTGGGTTTCATTGATGCCTAAGTTTGAAAATTGAAGTGTGCACAATTGAAGAGTGGGAAGTACATGGGTTAGCCAGGAGGGGAGGCTTCTAACACCTTCCATCCCTGATAGCTCTTCAGGACCGCAAACTCAGAGCTGCTCTGGCAGCGGCTTCTGGTTATTTCCCTCAGTGGCCAGAAATGGATACCTTTAAAGATATCACATGTGTCATTTTGGTCGTTTGCTATTTTCTCATAGGGCCCCAGTTGTGAAATTATCAGATGCTTGGACATTTTTTTTTTTGTAATTTTAAAAATTTCTAATTATATATGACAGTACAATGCCTGTTGACACATTGTATCCAAATGGAGCACAACTTTTCAATCCTCTGGATGTACATGGTACAGTCACATCAGTAGTGTAAATCTACCTATGCATAGGGTAAAAATATTTGTCTCGTTCTACCATCCTTCCCATTTCCACAGCCCCACCCCACCCTCACTCCACTCTGCACAATCCAAAGTTCCTTCATTCTTCCCCATCCTCTCCCACTATGGATAAACATCTGCTTATCAGAGAAAACTTTCAGCCTTTTGTTTTTTTGGGATTGGCTTATTTTGCTTAGCATGATATTCTCCAACTTCATCCATTTACCTACAAATGCCAATTTCATTCTTCTTTAAGACTGAATAATATTCCATTGTGTATATCTACCACATTTTCTATATCCATTCATATGTTGAAGGGCATTTAGGATGGAACCATAGTTTAGCTATTGTGAATTGAGCTGCTGTAGGCATTGATGTGGCCATATCACTGTAGTATGCTGATTTTAAGTCCCTTGGGGTATAAGCTGAGGAGTGGGATAACTGGGTCAAATGGTGGTTTCACACTTGTAAGAATTTGAAAGAGAAACTCTTCATGTCTTTTTTCTATAGAAAAATCCCAATGGTAGTGAATCCCCCTAAGGCAAAGCTACTTCCCAGCTTGAGGCAGGGGCACAGGGGTGCAGTCAGGAAATGGCCATTTTCTGACCCAACCTTGGCCTAGGGAAGGGATTGCCTAAGAGCTGTCTGAAAGGTCACAATGTGCAGGAGGTTCTGGGAAGCAGGAGAGGCCTAATGAGGATCATGGAGGAGTGTCCTGGGGAGGAAGCCCAGGCCCAGGTGACAACTCCAGGCCCACACTGGGACAGTCACAGAGGTGTGCAGGGATCCTGAGGACAGGAGGGGGCCAGTGTAGAGGAGGAATGCCTTTTTGCATTTTGTGTGGTTGTTCTCAGGAGCAGAAGGACAGGGTGTCCTGGGCTGGCATTTTCCTCGAGGCCTGCCCCTGGGCCAGGCTGGCACTTGTCAGGCAGGTGTTCTCCCTGCGGCTCCTAGAAACAGATGTTGGCCTTCCCTCAGTGTGCAAGGGAACTCTCCCTCTGTAGGTAGGAAGGAAGGGCTGTGTTACTTGTTCAATTATTTCAATATGTGGATGCCGAGCTCCTTCGCACTGAGGCCTTTCTATCCCATAGAGCACAAACCATGGGTTCCACCCTTACAACCTACAATCACTTTTCCACTTTGTGTCCCAGATGCCTGTTCCCCCAGGGCCTCCTTGCTCCACAGCCTCCCATGGCCTCTTCTTGCCTGTAGGACTCAAGTGCAGTCAAAGGGAGATGGTGGCTGTTGTCAGTGCATGTCCCCACCTGACAGGAGTTTATCAGCAGTGGTCTAGAAAGCCAGGTGTGACATTCATCTTCACAAACCTGAATAAAACAGGCCTCATTTTTACAGTGACAGCTCAATAAACCTTTTTTTTTTTGTTAAATGAAGTATGCAACTTTTTTTTTTTTTAATGAAGTGTACAACTTTAGGGAAAACATGATAGTGACAGAAAATGATTAGAGCAACTGAAAAACTTTAAACACACAGTCTATACAGTTTAGATGAAATAGATCAATTTGAAGAAAAGCTTAAACTACCAGAAGAACACGAGCATTTACATGTTCCAGTGATCCTTAAGAAAATTAAGTTCCTAATATGAAATCTCCAAGAAGCTCCTCAGTTATAGATGCTATCAGTGACCATTCCTACCCACCTGATGTGGTCTGGCCACAAGGGCTACAACAACTGTGGTGATTCAGGCATAGGTATTATTTTGTGATTATCAGAAGAAGCAAAGGGATCATTTGCTTACACTGCACTGGATGTATTTGGCCCTCATGGGTTAATCATAGTTTAAAGGAGTCTAAGTCCTACTGAGCTCATAACTTAAATTTTATGTTCAGAATTAAGAGTCTGATTTTCAAAAGCAGCTTTCAATTTATCACAAAGTTTTTAGTAACTTTGTCTATGACAAAGCCTAAGTACTGTTTAGAAAGAAAATACACATTTGTTTTCCTTTGCTTGAAGAAATTTCCCCAGTCTAAAAATACATTAAGTGTAGTCTTCCTGCTTCTGCTTTAAATCAAACAAACCTCACAAGAAGGCTGAAGGTTTGAGATTCAAATTCTTTCAACATCTCCCAACGTGCGAGCATTATGGGAGATGCATCTTACAAATAATTTCCATTGAAAGGGTCAGGCTGGATTGATACAAAGTCAGTTGTCTGGATGATACAGTTTTAAAAAGAAAATGCATTTGACTTCCAGAGCCACTGTGATTCAGATACAACACAAGATATGAGCTTTTTGAATAAATCATATTAGAAATATGCACAAAAAATGTCATGAATAAGAAAAGACTAAAATAATTGGAAATTTGTTACCTGGTGGAACTGATTCTTCTTTGGTGACATTACTTTTCTTGTACCTTTTGAAATTTTGTTGTAAATCAATGATATTATTGGCATGGATAAAAATTTCTTTTAATCTTTAGGATCTATTACTAGTTAATCACAGATATAGCAGGAGGAATAAAAACATGATTGGAATGTAAATCAATATTCAATAAAGTTCTTCCTTCTGTGTTTGTATGAGACATTGGAATTTTGATCAGTGGTTTAATACCTTGCAAGAACAATATTCCTATCCTGCTGAGATATGTAATTTCCAGAAATTAATTCCATTTTGTGTTGGCTGTTCATGGAAACTGGCTACAACCTCGATGATTATTTAAAAGAATATCTTTAAAAATGTCTTTTGTTTACAGCCAGTTAGTCTTCATAAATCTTCAAGAGAGGGGGTGCCTGGATGATCTCAAATGTTTCGAGTTTCCTTTTTCTTTGCCAAGTCTACATTTTTGCGCATTAGTTTTTTTTGCTGACAGTATTCGTATGATTTTAAACAATACAATGGAAGTTCAAGAAGTTGTCTTAATAAGTTGGCTAAAAATGTATGCCCTAAGACCAGGATATCACAAATTTGTTCGTATTGTGCATATTATATTTCAGATGAATCATATAGTCTTCTAAATCTGTGTCTTGTTATAGGGTGAATAAATGGGGAAAATTTCACATAGGGTATTTGTTTTTTCTTTAACAGTTAATATGTTTGATTTGTCTCCTAACAACCTTGTTTTAAAATAATTCTGAATGTTTAAGTGGGTACTTACCCTCTGTTAGTCCTTCAAGCAAATTGGTGCCTACTGTGGCCACGTTGTTGAGGCACTGGATGGTACAGAAGCCTTTGTCTTCTGTTTCATCAATTCAGTCTTACTCTGAAATGTCCCCAGTGTCTATGTAAAGTGGGAACAATGTCTTCAAATTGTTCCAGATTTCATGGAATATCATCATCTGGACATTTGATTTTTCCCACTGTAGACAATTGATGGATGACCATCACAGATCGTGTCCTCTGAGGTTTATTTATTCAAATACATCACTTTCTGCTAAGTACCAACATAAAGCAAGATCAGGAATTTCAGGTTTGAAAGGAACTTTTAAGGCCATTCAATGAAATTTCTTTGGTTTTAAAATAATTTGGGGTTTATAGGAAGCTGTAAAAATGACAAGATTTTTTTTTTAATTGCGAGTACTTCCCTTGTCCTGAAGCTCTTGAAATTCTAGAACTGAAGAAACTGTTCTAAAGATTCACCTTTCAAGATCTAAATAATACAGGCGTCCAAGTCAAAGGACTAACTCACCAGTATGCAAAAAGGTGATGAAAGTAAGAACAATGACCCAAGAAATTACATCCTTATCCAAGATGACTTCTATTACAGAAACATGTTATGATGGAATGGGAACTTGTAAATGTGTGGGCTTCTTTAATTCTGCGGTTAGGTTGGAAGAGGTAGTCACACAATCATCTAGGCTTTGAAGTCAGAGCTGGTTACAAGTCCTGGCTGTCACTTAATTAGCTATATAATCCTGAGAAGGATTAATAATTGATCTGAGTCTTACCTTCTCTACAAAATAGTAATAATAATACCTTCCTCATATTGTTGCCAAAGTTGTAAATATGCATAAGGAAGGTATTCAACATGGTGTCTGAGCAAGTGCTCAATATATTAAAGATGTCATTATCGTTTCACTTTTGAAAATTGAAGTGCACTCAATTCTTACTATTTGTGGCAGTTCTGTTCTGTGTACTCAAGGTGACCAACACTGAATTACTAACTATTGAAACATGATCTTTAGGAACACAGGATAGGTTCCTACAAACTTCCGATCAGAACATTTTTTTGTGTGTGTTAGCCAATAAACTTATAACCTTGGTTTATATGTGTTTTTATTTAAAGACACCTCTTTCATTTAACACTGAACTCATGACTAAGACCACTATACCCATGTGTGAACAAAGCTTCTCTAACACATGTATTTTCTCCATGAAGCAACTTACAGGCTTCTTGCTCTGAATATCATTAGACATCATTGCAACACCATGATTAGAGGTCATGTTAAACAGAAAATAAATAAAAGGAACACAGATGTAAAATATTGCACCTAAATAGTCTGCGAATAGCACACTTGCATATAGTATGCGAGCTGAACGAAGAAGGCAGAGTATGGGCTTGTTTGACATCCACTGGGGACTTGTATGTTAGGGACTCTACACAAGTGCATGCTCACAAATGATTGTGAAAATGCCTAGAGTATTGAGGGTTAGGAATACATTTTAGCGAGTGGGTAAATTCACAAATATGCAATCTGTGAATAATGAGGATTGACAATGATAGTTCTTTTTGCTTCCTTGAATGGATTACTATATTGACTCCTACAAATATAAGCACACACTGTCACAGTGTAAAGCTCTGAGACAATTTTTTAATATGTCTTGTAGAACTAAGGCCAGACCTGTGTTTCTGGTCTTAAGTTTCTTTCCCACATATGTTCTGTTCTGGACTCTTCTCCATGGTGTTCCCTTTGTCTATGATGGGACAGTGCAGATTAGCTCAGCCTGCGGACTCTGGATTCTCACAACCTGGGTGTGACACTTAGCCGCTTACTGCAATGCATAAACCTGGAGCATGTCATGGAATCTTTATGACTACAATTTCCACTCCTATAAAATTGTAAAAGTAATATTACTTAACCTCAAGGGATATTGTAAAAATTAATGAGAGTATGTCTAGAAGGCACTCCACACAGTGCTAGGCACATAAGATTATCCTGTATTTCTTTGCTTGGCAGGATTCTTTCTCAAATCTTGCTCAACATCATTTCCTCTATGAACATTTTGCGGATTCCATAGGCACAACTAATAATTTTTCCCCTTTGCTCTCCTAAATCATTTTGGTCCATGACAATTATCACCTGAGGAAATCAACTACTGACAGGCACCTTATACTGCTTGGCTTTGAGTTTCTTGAGGGCAAAGACAAATCGTTCCAGTCTTTGTTTCTCTGGAGCCCTTCAAAGAACCAGATACATAGAAGTTACTCAGCCTTCTTGCTTATTCATGAGTTACAGTCCACATTTGTAATTACAGCTCATAAAAAAGAGGGGCTTGAATGAGCAGAAGAAAACTTTTGGGCAAAAGTTTTATAATTTATAAATTTATTATTTATAAATTAGTTTTATAATTTTATAATTAAAATATTATAATATTTGCTGCCTTTTAAATTCAAACTATAGACAGTGAATAATATCTTAAGCTTAAACCTGCAACAAATTATGTATTCTATACCCTCACTCTGCAGAATAGAGTTTCTTAAGGTGTAGGTGTAATCTCCTGGGAAATTGTTACTTTGTAGATTCCTAAAATCTGCCTACCTCCTATCTACTGAATATGAACTTTAACAGGCTTCCAGCATGATCCTTTTCACAGCCGAATCTCTTCAGGATAATCTCCTGAAACATGTAGATTATCACTCCAATGATAATCATGCTCAGGATACTGTGAGTATTCCAGTGAATACACAGCCACTTGAGTGTCCTCAGATTATAGTTAGAATGCAAAGTGTCAGTTAAATTCCCTTTACTTTGATTCTTAAATCTCTTCCTGATAGAATAGGGAACATGGCAGGACAAGTGTGGGTCCTGGCTTGCCCTCTCTCTCCACACACTGTTTGATGAGTGAAAATAAGAAGAACGACAGTGAAGCCATGTCTTTAGTGTTTCCCCTTCATTGGCTGTTGTGATGTTGTGATGGTTGCAGCACTTTATTTTGGTACCTGGGTTCCAAAATGGAAAGACATCTCCATCCCTTTTTTATTATTTTTTGAAACAGGGTCTTGCTAAGTTGCTGATGCTGATTTTGAACTTGCAATCCTCCTGGCTCAGGCTCCTGAGTCATGGGGATTGCAGGCATGCACCACCGAGCCTGGGTACTTACAACTTCTTAAAGAGAAGTTTGGCACTCCTTATTTGTGGAAGCTGTTTTTAGGTTCTTCCCTATGTCTTTTGGTCCCCAAATACCTGTACTATCTTTGTTATTGAAAACTTTCCTCAATCCACCTTAAGAACTTGATGTCTAATTTTACATCCTCCAACATCTTGGCTGGGGTGGCTCGATCATTTTCTGTTCATCATTTATTACCATCAACAGAAGCTCCTTTGCTTCCTTTCTTCCTTCGTGGAGAAGATCTGATAGTAGTCTCTAACCCTTAGAAATTCAAACTCATTATAGAACTTGATATAAAATCCTCCAGTTCTCAAACTTGTCAGTTTAACCTCTCATGACTTCCCAGATGGGACACCTGCAGAACAGCATGTCCACTCTGCTAGGATACATGAGTTACTTGTTCCCCCAATGACTTGCTTGAATTCTGCTTGATCTGGATATTAATTGCTCTTTCTCCTCCTCGTTTATCCCTAGCAGTCTCAAGACTCATGCATCAAAACCTTGAAGCAACAATGTAGATTAAAAACCTTCCAAACATCTGTTCTGCTTGCTACTTTTCATGCATATAAAGGAGAAAAGTCTGGTGAGGTGTATGGCAGGATATGGGGAGAGATTAGGGAAGTTCCTGTATTAGCAGGAATGAGGATGGAGAAGCCAGATTGAGGCTTTCTGCTGTTGGGCTGCATTTACCACAGTGTAATTTATGGGCACTTTTGCCTTTATCTGCATTTTTAATGTAGGTATTTTTTTTGTAATCTCTGAGGAGGTCTAATGCTTGATAGATTAAAAAATGCTTAATTATATTTACAGCATTTTCATGAGGCAGATAAAGTAAGGCACTCCATTTTGTTTACTGATTAGTGGTGTGTTAAATTACTCCATTAGAATAGGGCTGTAAAAAATAGTAATGGTATTTTACTGCATGATGTCTTGTCCTCCTCTTCTGTTGTCATGTACGTTGTACTATCTGAGTCAAATGATTTAGTGACAATTGCAGTAGGCGGCAGCAAGAAAATAGAGGGAGCCCGGGGTTGGCCTCAGAAGATTTGGATTCCAGCTCTTCTTCATTATTGAGCAGTGGGATTAACATGATCAAGATGTACAATTTCAGTGACACACAATTTCTCTTTAAGCACCACACACAATGACAGCTATCTTGCCTGTCTCAGCATGAATGAGAAAGAAATGAGAGATATAAGGCTCACTTTAAAGTGAGAAGTCCTTAAGAAATGTGAGCTACCATTAGAGCCAATACAGTCATTTCCATGTTTTGCTTGTTGTTTTCCAGATGAGGTAACTAACAGAAAGAATTGGTAACAAAAGTCCAAAGCTTGTTAGTGAAAAAGCCTGAATTTACTCATGGTCTAGTTTTCTTCAACCATGTTATTTGATGGAAACATTTAAATGGTTTATTTGGGGCAGTACTGGGGATTGAACCCAGAAGTGCTCTATCGCCGAGCCATGTCAATCCTTTTTATATTTTATTTTGAGATAGGGTCTCACTAAGTTGTCCAGTCTGGCCTTGAACTTGTGATCTTCCTGCCTCAGCCTCTCAAGTTTCTGGAATTATGGGTATGCACCACCGGTGCCCAGCTCATTTAAACAATTTTTAAAGATACATGTTCATCAATAAGTATCTGAAATTTTGATTCAAAGTGAAATACCACATTTTTCATTAATGAGCACAGATAATTTTTTCCAAATGCCTCTAGAAAGACAAAGGAAGAACCACTAACATTTTCAAAGTACAGGATTTTTGTTGACAAATGAAAACTACTTGCTTTATCTTAGACATTTCTTATTAAAGGAAAACAAGAACTAATTAAGCTTTTCTTCTCTCTAGGTGAATAGACTCTCTCCTTGTTGGTTACTGAGAGAATAGGAAGTTGGAGGTGTTGTGAATGCCGAGGGGAATTCTTATCAGGTGAGAGGGCTTGCTACTCTATTTGCTGCTTCTCTTTTATGTTTGTTTTTGGTTTTGAGAGCTTATTTTATTTGCTTGCTGGTTTGAAAAAAGTCATACATGTAATAGGAATGGAGTATAAAGTTAAGGGTTAACGTCCCTGTATTTCCTCAGTTTCTCTTCCAGGAGACAAATATTCATTCTTATTTACATTTTTAAAAAATTAAACTTATTTTTCTGAGATGGAGTCTGGCTATGTTCTCCAGGTGGTCTTGAACTTGTGAGCTCAAGCAATCCTCCTGCCTCAGTCTCCCGAGTAGCGGGGACTGTAGGCATGTGCCACTGTGCCTGACTGAGAAGCACTCTCGACTAATTTTCCAGAGAAGCTCTATGCATGTATACATGTGTCTCTGTGTGTTTATTCTCTTAAGAAAATCACAAATACTGGCATGTTATATACATTGGAAAATTCACTGTGCATATTTCTATTTAACTGCATTTTTGTGATTATTTTTTTTCTGTCCAGCCCACCTTTTTGTATCCCCTAAAGTTAATAATCATCTTGATTTTTGTTTTCCTACTTTTCTATAAATGTATTAATATTTGAACACCAACCACCACCCTGCCAGATGTCTAAATATTCATCTTCTCAGTCCAGCAAATATCCTGACAAGTGTTACTTTTAAAGAAATTTCTCCAGAAGCCTTCGCATCTCTTCCTTTCTGAACCGGTTGTCCTCTGTTTCTGGCACAAGCTGTCACCTGGATCTTCTTTCATCGAATTTCATTGGATTTGCATTTCATTGCATTTCTTCTGTATGAATTTCTGTTTCCCGCTTTCCCATTTTCCTACTTCTTGATTTGCTCCATTATTTGGGTGAAATACATTGTTTAGTACTTTCCAGAGAAAGAATGGGTAGAATGTAAAATTTTTGAGGTCTTGGATATCTGAAAATATCATTATTTTATGTTCACATTTGATTGAGTTGGACTGATGAACCATACACAGGTTGGTGTATGGAAAAGAGTTAAATAGCAAGCCTGATAATGCTGCTCTTTACCAGGGCCCACTTGGCAAGGGTTGTACCTTGGCTTTTGGCTGAGAACTTGGATTGTAAACAGTTCCCCTCCTCTGACATAAATGTTCCTTGAATGATAGGGGTACTTTACTATGCTTAAGATGTTTGTGCAAACAATACAGTTTATGCAAAACACCTGTTTTTCCTTTTGGGAATCTGGAATTTTGATACATGCTATGCTGAGGGTCCCCAATTTAAAAACAAAAACTTGGGCAGCATATCTTTACTGAGTGGCTCTGGTAGGTAACATTTCACTCTGACGTCAAGATACTTCGCAAGGGGTGAAGCAAGCCATCAAGGACTCCACTGGAAGGTAACTCTTGCAAGTTTGAACTTGGTATGCTCAGGACTTCACCACCCTGTGCCTTTCTCTTCTCTCATCTTGCTTCTCTCATCATCATTATAAACCATAGCAGTGATACAAATATGTGCTGCATCTTCTGAGTTCTCCTAGCAAATCACCAAGCCTGGCGGGGTGGTCTTGGGAAGCTCCTGACATAGTTGGAGACTGTGTCCCTCCAGAGTGTGTTGGACATCTCTCCCTGATGTTCAGCCCCCATGCTGTTGAGAAGTCGGGAATTGATCTTACCTAGGACCTTTGTGTGTAGAGTTTTCTCCCTTGTTCCTGTCTCTTAGAGTCTTCATTTTGTCCCCAAATGAAATGTCACGATTTGCTTGGTGAGTGCTTTCAGTGAGTCTTTATTTTCATTGACTCTGCTGGTCTCTTAATGAGTCTTTTTAGTCTAGGTGGCTTAGTAGTCATTTATTCCTAGAAAATTTTTATGAATTAGTTTTTGATGATTTCCTCCCTTTCATTTTCTCTATCTGGATTTCCTTTGTTTGGATGGTTATTGGACCTTTCAATCTAGTCTTCAAATAGTCTTTTTCTCTGTTTTCCATGTCTTTACCTAATTTCACATGAGTTCTTTTAATTTTAGTTTCCCAATCTTCAATGGCAATTTTCATTTTTTTTCCTGTAATATCTTTATGAGAGCTTTTTAAAAATTCTTTTAATGTTCTTTTTAAAAATTAGATCTTATTTTTCTTTTATTCCTATGAAGATTATTATTTTGAAGTTATTTTCCCCTGGAAGAGTCTGTTTCTGTCAAGTATACTATAACTCATGATTTTTTAGGTTGCTTTCATGTTGCAGACTTTGTTTGGGTGTCTGCTAATCCCTGGCTATTTATATTTAAGACTTGAAGAGTAAAAATCTTTTTGAAAACTCTGAACTAGTAGGTTTCAGTTTAGAACTTGAACTGCATGCATTGAACAGTCTCTGGCCAGACATTTTCCTAGGGAAGTCTACTAGTGAGAGTTACTTTGACGTTTTAGTCTGCTTTGAGTCCTTGGAGAAGGGGCTGAGCAGCAGAGAAGGTGTAGTTTTCCCCATTCTGATGTAAACATTTACTTAAACTCCCTGTGGTCAAAGTGATATTTCTATCCTCCAGTTTGGTGACCTATTGATTCCCCAGATCCTCTGTTCTACCATTTCCAAAGGTACTGGCTAACTCCAGTATTGAGAATAAGAAGGATTTTGCAGTCTGATTTTAAAAAGACCATGACAAATCTTTTTCCTTTAAAGAACACCATTATTTTCACTTGTAGAGGTAAATGTGTTGTCAACTTCTGAACATGTTGTGTTTCTATTTGGGGTATAACCCAGTATTTCTTGTTTCTCGGTCATTGGCCACTATTGACTCTTTTAGCTCTTCCTCCTAGTATTGACTGGTTTAAAAAAAAAAAGCTTTCTTAATAAGCTTCTTATTAAAAACTTGTTGCTATATCTTCTCTTTTTTCCTTATAAGTTTTGTTTTATTGGTATTTCTTTTTAAATTCTGTCCCTTTTGTCTTAGAGGGAATTTTGGAAGAGTGAAGGTAAAATCTGTGCTCAAAGTGCCATCTTTCTCCAGAACTCCTGATATTCATTTAACAAGCATTTCTTAGTACCTGCCAGACCCTTGGCCAGGCACAAGGTATAGAAGCATAGTGCACAGGTTAGTAGTTTAATAGAGCATTTGAAGCTCACATAACTTTCTAAATGTGACTTTTATGGTCCTTTTTCAGTTAGCATCACCTCCTGGGTTTAGGCAGCCTCTGTGCTTCAACTCATCCCTTTGGGAATGTCTACTAGTAAGGGTCACCACACCCGTCCCTCTTGCAGCATATTCACTCTGTGTCTGGACTGGTTTTCCTTCTCAGAATTTTTCCTTCAAAATCCAAATGTAGCATTTTCTTTAAGCCTCAGCCTAGGGCCAGTTTAGTCTTGGCATGTCTCAGATATAATTGACGAATGTCTATAACACCTCTAGGGTACACCATATAAGCCAACATTGGATTATACACTATCTGATAATTACATCTTGGATTTTCATTTGCACGTCAAAAGATAAGTTTGTTTCTCTGTCATTGGCCACTATCGACTCTTTTAGCTCTTCCTAAAATATATATAATTTTATATAGTTTCAGTCATTGTAGTCTCCCCAAAAATTTGGTTTCTTCTTTAAGTAAATATTTTGACTTCATTTAGCCTGAAGTGGGAAACAGGATCATAAGAAGATTCATATCCAATGGCACAATTTAGTAGCACTTAAAATTTTAACTTTATTCTGTGGAGTCAGAGTCATGCATTCACAAATAAGTGTACATATTCATTTGTCTTTTGGCCCACTTGAAATCTATATCATCAGCTAAATACTAATGACCTTTGCACAAGGATATTCATAGAAGCATTATTTATAACAGCAATTGAAGTATCGATTGACAAGGAATGTGGAAAAAAAATCTATTAATTTAGATTTTACCCAGTGAAGTATAATGCCACTAAACAACAGATGAAAAGCATATCAATATAGTAATACGGTGTGATTTTCAAATACATTTTTAAGCTAAAAATATGCAGAACAGTGTTCATAAAATGCTGTTTCTATGTAAGAAATAGTAAAGAGATTTATATGTATGTGTGTGTATATATGTATATATGTATATATGTGTGTGTGTGTGTATATGTATATATATGTGTGTATATATATATAATGTGTGTGTATATATATATATGTATAGTGTGTGTGTATATATACACACACATACATACACACACATATGTGTATATATACATGCACACATATATATGTATAAACATACATATATATATATAAAGATGATGCCAAAATTAATAAGTTTACCAGCATTGTGAAAAATAATCAGGTGGAGGAAACAAAAAGAAAGAATAAGAATAAAAGGAAAAATTAAGATTTTTATGCTATCTTTCACATAACAAATTTTGCCCTCTTGGAATTAGGAAGTGGGATCTGTGGGAGGTGATTAGACCAGAGCCCATATTAATGAGCGTGGTGTCCTTATAAAGGGACCCTAGAGAGCTGCCATGTTGCCTCCAGCATGTGATAACTTAGTAGGAAGGTGCCACTGTATGGGCCAGGAGGTAGGCCCTCCTCAGACACTGAATCTGCTGGTACATACTCTTGGACTTCCTGACCTGCAGAACTGTTGCTTATAAGCACCCTCATTTATGGTATTTTTGTTATAGCAGTCCTACTGAACTAAAGCAATAGTCAAAATGCCAATTAAAAATACATGCAATTTTTCACAGTGTGACAGTCTTGCACTACCGAGTTACACTCACTGTATGTATCTAATAATTGAGTACTGGAAGATCACAGTGCTTCTGGAGGAATGCACAAAGCATACATGCTCCTGGCTTATATCATTGTCCATCTTTTATCTCAGTTTCTCACATGTTGCTATCCAAGTGTGTATCATGTTCTTCCTCTGAGTTTGGAGACTAAATAATACAGAAATTGAAATATGAGTAACTATCCTGGTTATAAGAATTGAAGCAATAAATGTAAAAGGAAACCCTCATTATTGTTTTTCAAATAAGAGGATGTGTGTTTCCATGAGAGGCCCAAAGGAATCCCCATAGTGTACCCTAAGAGGCAATACTGTGAATATAAAGGCAGCAAGAGCTCTTAACACATGAGTTATCATCTTTTTTCATTGTTACTGAGGACTGTAAGATAAGGACAAGAATGCCAAGTACAGTGGTGTTGCTCCCTGCAGACAAGGGTATGTGGGAGACCAGCCTATCCTCTCCGAGGCACCATCTATGGAAACCACCCTCCAATAGGGGTAGTGAAGCGCACGCACTAGACCAGCTAGTGTCTCCGGACTGAGCAAGAGGGTTAAGTGTCCCCACCCGGCCGCCATCCAACCTGGCCCACAGTCACACCAAGTCGGGAGATGAGTCAACCGTGAAGGTGCAATAATGTCAACTTTATTGTGTCAGGGACAAGGTTATATAGTGATAGGAGGGACTAAGAAGAAACAGTAGCAAGAACCAATAAGGAGCAGTTACGTCACTGTCACTAAGGAGCCTAGGCAGATTTCAGATTAAACCATTAGGCAGGACTAAAGTCAAAAACCCTTGCCCGGGCTAAAAGCCCGCATGAACGCCAGTCCAGCCAGGTCACATATACGGAAATGCTAACCCATGAGGCCGCCTCAGCCAACAACCAATAATGGCCACGGTCCCAAGGGAGGTAAAAGGTCCCAACACAGTGGAATGTCACTTAGATTCATCTGGTCTCATCACCATGTAGAAGCTGCTGCTTTGTGAATGGGAGAAACTGAAAAAACAACAAAAATACAGATTTCTATTTGAAGTCATTGTACAAAAATGACAAACAGGACAATGAGCTGTAGTCCTGGTCTCATTACATTGTATTCTAAGAATGATAATTTCTTCTCCATAAATTAAAACTCAAAAAACACTTAACACATTTACTTTTACCAAGCAAACTTCATGTCTATTGTCAAGATGAAGTTCACTATTTACTATATGTTTCTACATTATGAGTTTGATATTCTAAGTTGTGTAATGCATTTAATGAGTTTATTGGCTATGGAATTCAAGTTTGTTTTCAGCTTCATCTCTTAAGTCTTGCTGTGCTTTTAAGTCAAAATCCCATAATGCAGCAATTTTAGAAATACATGTATCATTTTGTAGAAGAAAAAAACTGTGGTTGATGAAAGATATCCTTTAGTGAATTCCAGCTAATAAATGAAAAGGAAATTTTGAAATCAGAAAGTCACTCTTTTATAAGCACTAATAAAATAATACAATAAGACAATTAATTATTAATAGTCACTAAAGCCATTTGGTGAAAAGTTGATGGGAGCTTATAATAAAGTATCTGACACTACTTGAACATAATAATTTTAGATCACACAAGAAGTGTGTCTCCTGATGAGAGGCAGATGTGAAATGTCGGCCCTCAAAAAATAACCTGGATTATTTAAGTCTTTCTTTAGGTCTGTTTACATTAATTATGGAGTAGAATTATATACCATCACAAAAAAGCCATCATTCAAATCCACAGTGACAGACATTGCATAAGATAACTTGTTTTCTCCAACGAATAAATAGCATGTAAAAATAAAAAAAAGAGGATGCAGATTATGAATTTTAAAAGGC
Source organism: Marmota monax (assembly GCF_021218885.2). Taxonomy (NCBI): domain Eukaryota; kingdom Metazoa; phylum Chordata; class Mammalia; order Rodentia; family Sciuridae; genus Marmota; species Marmota monax. The sequence continues at coordinate 19,677,883 of NW_026693082.1, read as the reverse complement.
CCAAGAACATAAAAGATATGCAATCACTGGAATACTTTTCAATATTAATTTGAATAAATGAACAGAAATAGAACATTTTTAGAGAAATGGGGAAATTTAAATGTGAATTGGGTAAAAATAACATCAATGAATCATAAAATAACATCAGTGAATTAATAAGCGGCTATAGTAGGTTACAGGTTCTGTTCAACAAATATCCCAATTTGTTAGAGATGGATCTTGAAGTGTTTATAAGTAAAATGACCTAGGAATTAGGTCACTCCTTGGGCCTAGTTCTTGGAATTAAAATAATATTGCACAAATCTTAGGACTTCTACCAGTGGTTTAGGATGTGGAAAGGCAAAGACTTTGTTTTCTGCCATTGTAGCATTTGGAAAATTCTGGATAATATTGAAAAATTATTTACATAGGACTATCCAAGAGAGATGGGCAGGAGAAAACATTGATAAACAGAGTTCTAGGAAGAAGAGTCTTTTAAATGCCCAAACTTAAAAACAAAAAGCAGACAAAGAAACAAAAACAAGTCCCTTATGAGTAGGAAAGGTGATAGGTGAAGATGGGAGTGCAGTGGCCATGGGGACACTCTGGAGGTGGGGAGGAACTGCAATGGAAGGGGCAGTCTAAATGGTCGATGCACCACTGGCAGGATTGGAGGTTGGGACCTGGGCTAACCAGTCTCAAATTCAACCTCTTTTTTTTTTTTAATTTTTTATTGTGGGTTGTTCAAAACATTACAAATTTCTTGACATATCATATTCCACACTTTGATTCAAGTGGGTTATGAACTCCCACATTCACCCCATACACAGATTGCAGAATCACATCAGTTACACATCCATTGATTTACATATTGCCATACTAGTGTCTGTTGTGCTCCGCTGCCTTTCCCATCCTCCACCCTCCCCCCTCCCCACCTCTCCCCTCCCCTCCCCTCCTCTCTCTCTACCCCCTCCACTGTATAACCCTGAGGGTCTCCTTCCATTACCATGCAATTTCCCTTCTCTCTCCCTTTCCCTCCCACCTCTCATCCCTGTTAAATGTTAATCTTCTTCTCCTGCTCTTCGTCCCTACTCTGATCTTAGTTACTCTCCTTATATCAAAGAAGACATTTGGCATTTGTTTTTTAGGGATTGGCTAGCTTCACTTAGCATAATCTGCTCGAATGCCATCCGTTTCCCTGTAAATTCTATGATTTTGTCATTTTTTAATGCAGAGTAATGCTCCATTGTGTATAAATGCCACATTTTTTTTATCCATTTGTCTATTGAAGGGCATCTAGGTTGGTTCCACAGTCTTGCTATTGTGAACTGTGCTGCTATGAACATCGATGTAGCAGTGTCCCTGTAGCATGCTCTTTTTAGGACACCCATAGCACAAAAGTTAATAACTAGAATCAACAAATGGGACTTACTCAAACTAAAAAGTTTTTTCTCAGCAAAAGAAACAATAAGAGAGGTAAATAGGGAGCCTACACCCTGGGAACAAATCTTTACTCCTCACACTTCAGATAGAGCCCTAATATCCAGAGTATACAAAGAACTCAAAAAATTAGACAATAAGAGAACAAACAACCCAATCAACAAATGGGCCAAGGACCTGAACAGACACTTCTCAGAGGAGGACATACAGTCAATCAACAAGTACATGAAAAAATGCTCAACATCTCTAGCTGTCAGAGAAATGCAAATCAAAACCACCCTAAGATACCATCTCACTCCAGTAAGATTGGCAGCCATTATGAAGTCAAACAACAACATGTGGTGGCGAGGATGTGGGGAAAAGGGTACACTTGTACATTGCTGGTGGGACTGCAGATTGGTGCAGCCAATTTGGAAAGCAGTATGGAGATTTCTTGGAAAGCTGGGAATGGAGCCACCATTTGACCCAGCTATTCCCCTTCTTGGTCTATTCAAATTCAACCTCTTAAGCTGAATCTCAGCCACTCATCAAACCACCATTGATAGCAGCTTTTCTTTTCATTTTAGCCACCAGACATAGGAGGGAATTCCTCCTCTCCAGGTAAAGAGTAAAGCAATGGAATAATATTTTCCAATCCCCACTGTGTTTCTATATATGTTTCATGTCTGGTGGTCAATAAAAAATTACTAGATATGAAAAAGAAGCAAGAATGTGGGGCCCAAATTTCATATGGGGAGAAGGATGTGAGGAAGACATCATAGATGAACTTGATATTAGAATTAGCAGATGAGAATTTTAAAATGAGTGTTACAGATATGCCTAAGGATTGTCAGGAAGACATGTGAAGAGTAGTAGATCAAGAAAGAAGGACCCTTGATTGTTTCCTTTGCTGTGAAGAAGCTTTTTAGTTTGATACCATCCTCTTTATTGATTCTTGGACTTTTGGGGTCTTATTGAGGAATTCAGTTCATAAGTCAACATGATGGAGAGTTGGGCCTGCTTTTTCTTCTAGTTGGCACAGGGTCTCTGGTCTAACGCCAAGGTCCTTGATCCACTTTGAGTTGAGTTTTGTGCAGGGGGTGAGAGAGAGGTTTAATTTCATTTTGTTACACTTGGATTTCAAGTTTTCCCACCACCATTTGTTGAAGAGGTCATCATCTCCAATGTTTGTCTATGGCATCTTTGTCTAGTATGAGATAACTGTATTTATGTGGGTTTGTTTCTATGTCTTCTCCTCTGTACCATTGATCTTCATGTCTGTTTTGGTGTCAGTAGCATGCTGTTTTGTTACTATAGCTCAGTAGTATAGTTTAAGGTCTGGTATTGTGATGCCTCTGCTTCACTTGTCTCATTGAGGATTGCTTTGGCTCTTCTGGAGCTCTTATTTTATCAAATGAATTTCTTGACTGCTTTTTCTATTTCTATGGAGAATATCATGGAATTTTTTTTTTTGATACTGGGGATTGAACTCAGGGGCACTCAACCACTGAGCCACATCCCCAGCCCTATTTTGTATTTTACTTAGAGACAGGGTCTCACCGAGTTGCTAAGCACCTCGCTGTTGCTGAGACTGGCTTTGAACTCTCAATCATCCTGACTCAGCCTCCCAAGCCACTGGGATTATAGGCGTGTGCCACTGTGCCAGGCTCATTATGGGAATTTTATTGGGAATTGCATTAAATATATATAGAAGTTTTTGCTATTACAGCTATTTTGATAATATTAAATCTGTCTATCCAAGAAGATAGGAGAACTTTCCATCTTTTAAGGTCTTCTTCAATTTCTTTCTCTAGTGTTCTATAGTTGTCATTGTAGAGGTCTTTCACAACTTTTCTTAGATTGATTCCTGAATATTTTATTTTTTTGAGGCTATTGTGAATGGGATAGTTTTTCTAATTTCCTTTTCAGTTGATTCATCACTGGTATATAGGAACACAATTGATTCATGGGTGTTAATTTTATATCCTTCTACTTTGCTAGATGTTGGCAAGGATGGGGGGAAAAGGTATACTCATACATTGCTGGTAGGACTGCAAATTTGTGTAACCATTCTGGAAAGCAGTATGGATATTTCTCAGAAAACTTGGAATGGAACCACCATTTGACCCAGTTATCCTACTCCTTGGCATATACCCAGAGGACTTAAAATCAGCAAACTACAATGACACAGCCACATCAGTGTTTATAAGCAGTTCAATTCACAATAGCTAAGCTATGCAAACAACCTAGGTGCCTTTCAACTGATGAATGGATATAGAAAATGTGGTACATATACACAATGAACTATTACTCAGCCATAAAGAAGAATGAAATTAGGAGATTTGCTAGTAAATGGATGGAACTGGAGAATATCATGCTAAGTGAAATAAGCCAGTCCCCCCAAACCAAAGGCCAAATGTCCTCTTTGATGCAGATGCTAATATAATAGAGGCACTTTGGATTAGACAAAGGGGAATCAAAGAAAGGGAGGGGAATGGGAATAGCAAAGACAGTAGAATGAATTAGATATAATTTCCTATGTTCATATATGAATATATGTCCAGTATAACTTTATATCAGGTACAACCATAAGAATGGGAAGTTTTGCTCCACGTATATATAATACGTAAAATACAATTCTACTCTCATATATAACTAAAAAGAACAAATAAAAAATTCTAAAAAAGAAAGGACTCTCACCAAAGAAATGAAAAATTTCAAAAAAAGAAAAATTACAAAAATTTTGAATAAGTAAAACAACTCTCCAAAATAGAGAATATATTATATGGCGTTTAAAACAGAACAAATACTGCAGAATAAAGTACAACTGAGATGAAAACAGCCAAATGCAAATTAGACAGAATGAATCACATAAAGGAAAAAAGATGAAAAACCAAGAAAATGTCAGATGCCAGTGGGAGAGAATACCAAGGCACCTAACATGTGTATATTTGGAAATCCCAGAAAAATAGAGAAAGAAAATGGAACAAAAATATTGGAAGACATAGCAACTGAAAATTTTTCCAAAGTTGATGAAAAAGATAAATCCATAATTCTACGAAGTTAAATAAATATACTGACCAAACACAATAAGGATACCGAAATCCCCTCCCCGCCAGGCACATCATAGTTAAACTACATACAAAATATAGAAGAAATCTTCTACCGGTGTTGCAGAGGGAAAGACCTACACATGAAGCCAAAGTGGCCCCAGGATTTCTCAGTTATCAGTTCTTGCAGTCCCATAGGAAGAATTTCAAGCAAGTCATACAGAGTAACAGGTGTTCATTAGAAAAGATGGAGGATACAGACATTCAAGACAGACGGAACAGGTTGACTCGGGGAACCTGAGAAACCCCTGAAGAAGACAGGTTTGTAAAGGTCTTGGGGTCCCTTGTTCTCATCTCAGTTTCTCATTCTCCCTTCATTTGTTTATTACCTTTGAATATCTCTATGAGGGTCTTATGTCTTGGTCATGTTGGGTGTTTGTGCAGTTGTGACATAGTTTTGGTGATAAGGGAGGATCATGGAGACCTGGTCACAGAGATAGGACTGGTTCTGGAAACAGTAGTTCCCTTAAAGGATTATAATTGACCATTACTGGGGGAGGTTCTGATATTATCTATCCCAATTTTCCTGGAGCTTGTCTGCTTCGATAAGTTTCCCCATGATTTTAAGAACTAGTTCTCTTAAGGGATTATAATTATCTAAGTTTGGGAAAGCTTGGACATTCTGGCTCCTATTCTCCAGCTTTTATCCCCAATAATATTCCTTGTGGTCTCAGTTTTATGATACATAGATTTTATTTATGCGTACGTCCAGTGTCTGGCCTTGATTGTCCTTTCCCCTACTTGTTTATGGCTGACTACCTACCCCTGCAATAAGTGACTGTTGAGAGCCACAGCCTGAGGGGCCCCAGCAAACTTCCAGCTGCCAGCAAACTTCCAGCTGCCGGCTGATGATTGGCTCACAGCAGCCCCAGCAACATCTAGCTGATTGGCTCCTCGGCCCCAGCAACATCTAGCTGATTGGCTCCTCTGCGGTGATGCTCATTGGACTGTTTCCCTGCCCTTTCAGACCACGGAGCTGCTCATTGGGGGACTTTTTTGGCTCCGCCCACGTGACCCAGCCAATCGGCCTCAAGAGCAGGAGGATTGTGGGAGGTGGAGAGAAGCTTGTGGGGGAGAGAGAGGCTTGGGGAAAGCTGGTGGTGGCAGTTGAGGCTCTGAGGGTTTTTCCTGAGAGACTATTTTGTTTGTCGTGTGTGGTTCTAAAAATAAAGTTAGTTTCTTTTGACAAGTGGCTCCTGATTGTGCCCAGCCAGACTGCGGCAAGTGACCTCAGAACCGTGCCAGGATGTAGTCAATTTAAAAATAATTATATTTCTATTTATTAGGGAAAACAGTTTCAAAATGACTAACAATTACAAAAGCATTGAAAAACTGTAAATATCTAAGAACAAACCTCAGAACTGCTCATAGAAAAAATAAAATATTTGTTGAGAGAAATTTAAAAAGATTTTAGGATATAAATGAAGAGATACATCAGTCATAAGGGTTGAAAGATTTCATGTTTCCCTCAATTAGATTTCATGAAATTTCTGTAACAAATCAGAGGTTTTCATAATACTTGTCAAGCTGAGACTGCAATGTGTACACCAAAGGAAAAGTCCTACAATAGCAAAAGAATGGTGAAGTTGGAGAACTTTTCATGACTTGATTGTATACTATAAGTTATGAAGCATGCGGTCCTAAAGATGGGAAAATGAACGTTAACAGAATAAAGTCCAAATAGATCCAATGTTAGGTAATTCAATGAAGAGAGTTTACTGGTAGCAGAAAACTTCATTGGAGGTTGGGTGCAGTGGTGCACACCTGTAATTCCAGCAGCTCTGAAGGCTGAAGCAGGAGGATCATGAGTTCAAAGCCAGCCTCAGCAATCTAGTAAGACCCTGATTCAAAATAAAAAATACAAACAGGCTAGAGATGTGGATCTGTGGTTAAGCAATTGATTAATTGTTGGGATATTGAGACCAGACTAACTTAAGATGAAAATTTATAGATAAAAGCTCTTCAGGTTAGAACTTTAGGGGTCTTAAGACTTTTGTGGGTTTTATATCTGGGACCCCCACTAGGTCATCTCCTTAAGCAGAGAAAAATCCCCTCTTGCTTTTGGCAGGGGGAGGGGAAAATGACCATTTTGTAATATAGCCACATCAGTATTCTCCTGCAGGGAAAGTACCTTACCACAAATCCATCCAGGTGTATTTTACCAGAGCCTACTTCATGTGGAGGAGGGAAAAACTAAACTGCAGGCTCTGATAGGTTTATGTCTCACCCAAAGAGTAGAGAAGCCAAGAAGGACTTGTGAAGGTCACAGTCCAGAAGCACTGGCTCAGAGTGGGAAGCTGGAAGTGACCAAGATGTCCTTCACTAGGTAAATGTTTACCTCAAACTATGATACATACAGTTAATGAACTATTACTCAGCAAGGAAAAGTAATGAGCTATCAATCCATGAGAAAACATCAAAGTACTTAAGTGAATATTGCACATTAGAAAAAAAAAGCCAATCTGTAAAAGCTACATACTACATGAGTACAACATTTACAGAAAGCAAAACTATTCAGATGGTAACAAGGTCAGAGGTTGCCAGACATTAGAGAGGCAGTAGGAGGAGTGAGTGAAGCACAGGGCATTTGAGGTTAAGCAAACTATTCTGTGTGACGTCGTTAAGGATGACATCACGCCTCTGTCAAAACTCAGAAGGTTGTACAACACAAAACACAAAGCCCTGTTAAACTATGGCCTTTATTTAAGAATAAACCAATCCAAGATGTAATAGAAAAACCCGGTGCATGGGGTGTGGGGGTGGGGAAGTAGAACTCACTGTGTAATTTTTCTGTAAATCTAAAGAGTAAAGTGTACTTTTCATAAAGAAAGTTATAGACTTGGGGAAAAACATTTCTAATACATTTGAACCTGAAAAGAGATTCAAAAATTTAAATTTCAAATCTATAATGAAATAAATAACTGAAAAACAACCCTATTAAAATGGGAGAAGTCTTAGACACTATCAAATTTGTGTGTTGGAAGACCAATACTTGAAAAAATGCATTAGTCATCATGTAAATGTTAATTAAACTTATAATAAAATATCACTAAATGACTAGAAAGGCTAAAATTTAAATCGACTGGTAGTATCAAGGATATACAGCAATCAGGTCTTTTAGACATTACTGGAGGAAGTATAAAATGGTACAGCCACTACAGCAGTCATTTCTAACTAATCACATACCTGCCTTATGATTTTTTGATTGCACTCCCAGGAAATTAAACACTATTTTTATAAGAATATCTGCACAAAAAATGTTGAATGCATGTTACTCATAATAGCAAAACCCTTAGAAACGGTCCAAATGTCTATCAACAGAACAATGGATAAACAAAGTAGTGCTATTTTCATATAATAGAATACTACTCAATAATAAAAGTAATGAACGGATACAACAACCTGAAATAATCTACAATCTATGTTCAGTAAAAGAAGAAAAAAGAACGTTGTTATGACATTTAAAAACAGGAAAAATTTGTCTGCGGAGGTAGAAATCAGAGGAGTGATTGCCTGTGGGTGGTGAGGATAGACTGTTTTTGTAAATAAAATTTTATTGGAACACATCCACAGTCATTTGTTTATATATTGCTTGTGGCTACATTCACACTACAAGAGCAGAGTTAAATAGTTTGTGACGGGGACCATATGGTCTTCAAAGTTGAAAATATTTACTGTCCGACCCTTTACAGAAAAAGTTTGGTGACCCCCTAGTGTCATTACCAACATTAAAACATTAATAATTGTAGAAGCTGGGAAAATACATGGGGGTTCATTCTATTTTAGATGGTTGAAAACTTCCTTTAAAACTTTGAGAAACATCTTCTTGATGGATCTGTGGGATTGTTCTGTTTTGTTTTGTTTTCTATTGCTATTTCTTTTGCTCAGAAAAATTTGGAGAACGAATATAGATTCTATACTGAGAAAGTCAAAGAGCCAACCAGAGACATCCATGAGTGTTGTGGAAAACCGTCCAAATAGTTTTTAGACAATAACTCTTATGTAAGACAAGTGTTGATTGCTTTGGCTAAGTCAGTGAATCAGAGGCATTTGGTGACCAGCAGGGAGTTATAGAATTGTTTCCTGTGATGTCCCTTGTTTCACCCTCAAAGAGAAGTGTTGTGAAATGGGGAAGAATAATCAGGCCCTTGTTTGGGATAGAAGATTTTAATTTAATTTTATTTATTTATTTATTTATTTTTTGGTACCTGGGAATGAAGTCAGGGGCACTTTGACCACTGAGCCACATCCCCAGCCCTATTTTGTATTTTATTTAGAGATAGGGTGTCACTGAGTTGCTTAGCACCTGGCTTTTTGCTGAGACTGGCTTTGAACTCGATCCTCCTGTCTCAGTCTCTGCTGGGATTACAGGCGTGCGCCCTGCAGCTGGCTTGGGATAGAATTTTTGATGTAGGTGGGGCAGCTCTTGTGAGGATGGTTTTCCCTTTTGGGGATCTTCTGGTCTTTTCCTCATTCATAGTATTTTACTTTTAGATTGACTCTTGCACCTCTTTCTTAGCTTGTGTGTAAGGAAAAGACTAGTGTGTCCTTCTTGGGGGGAAAGCAGGGGCTGAGCACTGTGCTTTCACCACCCAGCAGGTCTGAATTTGCTGAGGAAAGGAAGGTGTGGCAAGGGTGTGTAGGTGGCATGAGTGAGTTATCTTTTGGGTCTTGGATTAAAAAGCTGTTTTCCCTGATTTCTCTTTTCCTTGTTCTTCTTAAGGCAATTTCAACGTGGCAAGATAAAGGCTCCTAGATGATGATCAGATTGAAAGTCTGGGTTCAAGAACTGCAAAACTATTTTGTTGACTTCTGGTGAGGCTTTGGGTTGGTGTGGAATCCATACTAGACAGAGTTCAAATGGGGCCGTGGCTCAACCTCCAGACAGTAGAAAAGACGGTTCCTTAGTCAGGAATGCATTCCTTGTCTCCCTTCTGAAGCTGTGGTGAGTATCAACTACTGAGAATTAGACATGAGATCTCATCCACCACCTCCTTTCTTCTGACAATCAACCCATCCTTGGCCTGTACATACAGCCCACCCTGAGTGTAAACTGTGAAACTAGGGCAAACAAGGTAGTGGGTCCTTAGGCTGCCCTAAAATTTTTTACTTAATCAGGGACATTAAGCCCATTTTAAGAGCTTGTTTGTGTGTTTTTCCTACCAACTTTAGGGTCTGCAAATGAAGTTAGTATGACTTGTAAATTTTATTGTGAACCTAAGTCTTATATTTCTTTCAAAACTGACCATAGACATTTTTCTACATTTAAACAATCTTCTTACTCAATGTCACTTTGGAAATTATTAGACTCCCAGAAAATTTGGCAATTGCACACTAAATTTAAAACATTTTTGGAGTCATATATTTTTCTCCATTCCTCCTTTCTTTCCTTTGGTATTGCTTTTTTGCTATTGTAGCACAATTAATATTAGTTCATTGAAGCCATGGTTTACTGAGTCAATGAAATGATTCAGGGACACAAGAATGAGGTACTATTTGGGAAAAAATTACAGACTCCAAAAGGTTTGGAATCCAAATAATATTTCAAGAACTATATTTATATATGGTAATAGTTTATGCTTAGGGAGGAGAGTTTGGCTTAGGACTTACGTTGTCCCAGGAATGCTTTTTATTTTTGCATACCTTATGCTAGTTTCTAAAATAGTCATTGAATACTTCTTATTTAAGGTTCATTTCTTTGGATGAGTATATCATGTTACTATTGTCCTACTTTAGGATATGAATGGAAGGAGTAATAATCAACCTTCTCCAAGTCTTGTACTCCTTAATAACAACTAATACATTTACTATGCCTTACAATCTACTGCTTCTATTTCCTTCACTCTTTAATCATCACAACCATGTTGCAAGGAAAGACTTCATATATCTTTTGTGAAAATGGGAAACATACAACTAAGTGGTTAAGTGAAAAGATGAAGGTCACAAAGTGAACATGTGTTAAGAGTTAGGGCTTCAAGTTAGTTCCATTTTCCCCACCATTTTTTGCAACTTCCATTGGAATCAATGTTGCAGACAATGTGTGTCAATATGTGGATCTCACACTTTGAACAGTAGTTTTGATCTCTGAGAAAAGACTGAAACCATGTTCTAAATCAATGGAAAAATTAAACCTGTTGCATCACTTGATACAAACTTCAGCAAATCATTAAAACTCTCTTAGTGTTTGTTATAAATGTATAAGGAAATTTAAAAAAGTAAAATTAAAATAGTATTTATTTAAACCTAATTTAAATAATTAGACACAATAAGTATCCAAATGTTTTAGGGTTAGGGATGTAGCTCAGTGGTGGAGCATGTACCATGCACAAGGCCTGGGGTTCAAGCCCTAGAACCACATCTAATTTGTGGAAAGAAAACACTGAGTAGTTTGGATGCTGTTTCACTTTTCTGTATCTTATGATATGAAGCTGGTCTCTCCTATATGCCTTGGAAGACAGCATACTTCCTACTAGGTTTGAATTTTAGCTTTCATCATTTTATCCTTTGCATTGTTGCTATTGTGACCTGTCTTTGTTCCGCTAACATGAAAATTTCTACCGCTGTCACTTTCTCTAGGACATCTTCATGTTAGTTCCAACCTCTTGCTGCTTTTACATCAATAAGTTTAATTTCAATAAGTTCTTTCTGCAATATAGATAGATTTTCTGAAGGGCAGTAGCTTCCCATGGTCAGTTATTTCTTCTTTAAGGTTTATTACTGGGAGACAAGGAGACGACGCAGCTACACATTTACTGCCTGGTTCATGAACTGAATAACAGATGTACAGGGACTGATGACAAAGAGAACTGAGAGGAATGATGGGACCGGTTGCTGATCAGGATGCACATTTATTACTTACATAGTAATTTATAGACTGAGGAGTTAGCCGCAAAATGAGTGTGCAATCAGTTAAGTCAGGGTAAATGCAACTGTGATAAATGAAATTTGAATCTCGATTTTAAGGAACTGGTATTATATCGCTATACCATAGAATCTGAAATTCATTCTTCTCAGAACAGCACAAAGCAGGTTCTGACTGTATTTGAGCCTCGGATACTTTAGTGAATACTGACATTGTGGCACTGAGTGGATGAGAATTTGAGTAGAGAAAGGGGAAGTTTTGTTGAATGGGAAGAGAGTTATAGCAAGAAGAGGTTGTTTAGAGGGTGCATGCCTTGAGTAGATCAGAGTATGATACAAGGTCACAGGAAGAAAAGTAGAAGATTACTAATGACTGATTTCTCTACTTTACAATTTTGCTTTATGCACAAGGCTAATTACTAGTTTTCTGTCTGGAGAAAGCATTTTATTTATTTTTCTTTTTTAAACATCTGTTCTAATTAGTTATACATGACAGTAGAATACATTTTGACATCATACATAAATGGAGTATAACTTCTCATTTTTCTGGTTGTACATGATGTAGAGTATAATGGTACATGATGTAGTGGTGTAATCATATATGCACATGGGGTAATAATGTCCAACTCATTCTACTCTCCTTCCTAACCCCATACCCTCTCCCCTCCTTTCACTCCCCTCTTTCAAATCCAAATTACCTCTATTCTTCCCTAACCACCACCCCCCTTATTGTGAATTAGCATCCACATATCAGAAAAAACATTTGTCCTTTGGTTCTTTGGGATTAGCTTATTTCGCTTAGTATGTTATTTTCTAGCTCCATCCATTTACTGGCAAATGCCATAATTTTATTCTTCTTTAAGGCTGAGTAATATTTCATTGTGTGTGTGTGTGTGTGTATGTTGAAGGGCACCTAGGTTGGTTCTATAGTTTAGCTATTGTGAATTGAGATGCTGTAAACATTGAAGTGGCTACATCCCTGTAGTATGCTGATTTAAGTCCTTTGAGCACATACTGAGGAATGGGATGACTGGGTCAAATGGTGGTTCCATTCCATTCCAAGTTTTCTGAGGAAACTCCATACTGCTTTCCATAGTGGTTGCACCAATTTGCCATTCCACCAGCAATGTATGAGTGTACCTTTTCCCCCACATCCTCGCCAGTGTTTATTGTTATTTGTATTCTTCTTAAACTGCCAATTTGACTGGAGTGAAAGGGAGTATCAATATAGTTTTCATTCACATTTCTCTAAGTGCTAGAGATGTTGAACATTTTTTTCATATATTTGTTGACTGATAGTATTTCTTCTGTGAAGTCTCTGATCAGCTCCTTAGTCCATTTATTGATTGGGTTTTTTTTTTTTTTTTGGTGTTAAGTTTTTTGAGTTCTTTATATATCCCAGAGATTAATGCTCTATCTTAGGAGCATGTGGTAAAGATTTTGGAGAAAACATTTAAAACCATGTCATTAAATATAAATAAACTAACACACATCATTTATATACCTTTCATTCATGTTAGTTACAAAGAGCATTCATGCTTATTGTGAAGGATTTGAATGTATAGAAAAGGAGAAAGCAAAGCAATGAAATTTTCTTTTATACTCCAGTTTCTCTTCTTGGAGAGTTACAACTGCACTAATACTACAATTATATTTTAAAGTCATGGCATTCTCTCCATAAGTGTTTATCTGGTTTATTAGGACTTACTGAATATCCTTGAAAAATAAGGTTCAAGCTGAGTGGGAGGTTCAGGACACTAAAGAATGAGCAGGACTTCAACAGTCCTTCAGTTGAGCCAAGCCTTTTCTGACTTACTAATACATTAAATCTCTGTGTCTTTATATACAGAAATCCTAAAGGAGCCTCACTTGGCCATCATCAGACAACTTCATTACCATCCTGACAAGGTCAAACTCCTCTATCCTAAGCAATGCAACATTTTATCCAACAAACTGTGAGTATTCTGTTTATGAGACTGGATGATGTAGTTTGGTATCTGCTAAGTACTTAAGAATCTGCTCCATTCTGAAAACAACAATGGCTGCTTTCTCAATGTGGATCTTGGGGAGACCAGCTGGTGAAGTACACATCAGGTCCGCGCAGAGCAATTTAGGAAGGTGCTCGCTGGCTGTGTGGTCAAGGCAATCTCAGCAGGTGAGCTCCATGCTGATGCTGTTGTGCTTTGTCTTCTCTGTACCACATTCTTATTTTCTATCTTCCTTATTGTTTGTTTTCATTCCATACCACCTATGATATGTGATGCTGACCTTCATCAAATATGTGGGAATTAGGGAGATTTCTACTAGTGGATATTTAACATGGATTTTGCTAAAAATAATTTTTCTATGCATAGAAAAAAATGAATTTCATCAATTGCATCTAGAAAAACCAAAGCCATGTTTTTTTTTTTTTTTTTTTTTTGTTTTGTTTTTATTTTATCAAGCATTGGTGGTGACTCTTAGAAAATGTAAGAAATATCAAAAGAACTTTTTCAAGAAGTAGGTTCTCTGGTTCAACTGTGAAAGGACATGGCCCAGAGCACCTACTTTTATTCAGATGAGCTCTCTGAATTGAAAGAATCTCTACCACTCATGATGACCTTGAAATATTAAAAAAAAATGGGAATATCTTTCAATTCAGAAACAGTTTCAACCTTAGATTTCTCCAGAAAAATATAACTATCCTCTAATAGGTAGTTTTCCTACTTGAAAAAATTACACAGCTGGGCATGCCTGTAATTCCAGCAGCTTGGGAGGCTGAGACAGGAGGATTGTGAGTTCAAAGCAAGCCTCAGCAATGGCAAGGTGCTGAGCAACTCAGTGGGACCCTGACTCTAAATAAAATACAAAATAGAGCTGGGGATGTGACTCAGTTCAACCCTGGGTATCCCTCCCCCCCACACACACAAAATATAATTATTTTGGTAGTACCTTAGTATTACCTTTGTTACATATAAATGACCCACATGTGTCTGACTCTGAGTTTAAAATATAAACCAGTAACTTTGAAGCCACCGTGCCACTTCTTGATGTCATTCCATTGCCCCAAACTTACTCATACTATGAAACATGTGCCTTGATATTTTGGTTTCATTCTCTTCCTTTTCCTTAGGTTTCACAGTGTCTGAATTCCTCAGTCACACATATTGTGTACTTTTTCACATGTTTGAAATGTGTATCAATTTTATTCTATATAAAATTTTCTGATTTGTCTTTTTTTCATTTCTGATTAACATAATTATTTAAGTACATGGATATGCTTGGCTGTTTTATATGCATCTATTTTATAATATTACATGGTTTGTCATTGTAGAATGATATTTCTTCTGGCAATGGACATTAGGATTTTTTCCTAATTTTTACACAGCTTTAAATGATATTGCGTGCATTTCCTGGCACACATAGGCCAGGGTGTCCCTAAGATTTTCTCTGGGAAGAAAAATTGCTTGATCAAAGGCTATGCACACCTTCAACTTACTTAGATAATCCTCTTTTTGCTTTCGCAAAGCAATTACATGGAGTTACCTTCCCAACAGCTACACATTGGAGTTCACACTTCTCCACACTTTGCCAAGGTATTAAAAATAGTGCCAATCTGGTGGGTATGAAATGGTATTTCATTGTAGAATTAATGATTTTTTTGACAGTTGGCATGGTTAACCCTGACCTTCTGTAAAGATCTGGGGGGTCCATCCTATTTTATGGTTATAAGGTTATTGATGACTTTGGCCAGAGCAGTTTCAGAGAAGCTATGGAGACAGAGGATGGCAGTAGTCTGAGAAACAGAGATGAGAGTGTGGGGGGAAAATCAGAACAGACTCCCTTTAATAAACAACTGTGAAGGGGATGGAGAGAGCATCACATGGCTGTGGAGGGCTTATTTTCAGATGGAAGTCACTTGAGCACCTTGAACATTAAATGGAGGAGCCCAGGTAGTGGGGAAACAGAAGTTGATGGTTTGGTTCACTGAGTTCATTTGAGGAGAGAAAATGCTATGAGCACAGCAAGCTTGTAAAAGAGTGATGATCTGTAAGAGAGGGTGCACATTAAGTTCCCCATTTTCCCATATGATGAGATGTTACGCCTGCTAAGAAATGATAGGGAAGCTTCCAGGAGGACAGGAAAGGTTTTGAGGAATATATAGGGACTGGAGAACTAAAGACCTTGGCAAGTCATGTCTCATCAGACTTTATTCATTAAACATTGATTTTTAAATTGAAAGCCTATAAAATTAGACATTGGGAAATATGCATGTAAATAAGACTCAATCCTGGTTTCAAAGAAGGCCAAGGAGAAAATCAAATGTGTGAATACGTAATTAAGCAATGAGATGCTTATTATGCTGGAGGCCCTGCTTGGCACAGCAGAAGTAGGGAGAGGAGGAACTGGCTTCCAGTGAATGAGCAAGGGCAGCCTCCTGAGTGACAGAGCAGAGGCACATTCAGCAGAGGACACTGTGGCATTAGAGGACATGGTGCTGAGTGGCCTGGGCTTCATTGCTTCTGAAGGGCAGCATACTACATGTGGTAGAGGAAGGGAAGGCTAAAGAAGTACGTTTCTTCATTGTGGATCTGAGTTTATCTTGTGGACAGTGCAGTGGTGTCAGAAAATTTTGTTTGGTGATTTTTTTAAAATAGGATTTTTTTAGAGCAGCCTTATTTTCACAGCGAAATTAAAGCCAACATTACCAAGAGTTCCCCCATACTCCTTGGCCCCACACATTTGTAATTACAAGTGTTTTAGAAGAGAAGGTTACCAGAGTGTTTTTGGAAAGCTACCTCTGGCAACAGTCCTGGAATAAATTGGGAGACTCAGGGTAGGACACAGTACTGGTGAGATTTGATGATCAAGTGGAGGAGGTAAGGGAGAAGGAAAAATTGAGGTAGACATCAGGATATTCACTTCCTGGGCCCAAGGGAATATAATTTGGCGAGGTCAAGGGTGCAAGGAGATAGAAAAGTTGGGTGGTTTTATATAGAGACAGAATTTGGGGCAGAGTTTCTTTTCTGAAATGTTCAAAGAAACTCAAGAAGCTATAATATGTGTTTAAATATCAATCTTATCACCTCATGACATAGCGAATGAAGGTTTTATTTAGGCAGTGATAAACATTATTTTGTCTTCCATATGGGAGCAAAATTGAGATAATTTTTCTTTTATAAAATTCAAAATAAATATTTATTATAGTCATCATTGTATAAGTGCTGAGAAATTACTGTTTCCCTAAAGTAAATAATGCATTGAAAATATTCTGATGGAAAATATCATAACCTTGGGTTCATGGCATTTCGTAGATGCATGCATTGGTATCTTAGCGTTCCCTTTTGGATCAAATTCATTTTGTTTCAGATTCTAAAAAGTCATTGAAGGATTTGGTTGCAATTTGTTCAGGTAAAATGTCAGGTCATATCAGGGTAAGGTGACATAATTGATGCATTATTTGTTAAATATGAAAGGTGAAAAGACATTTTTGGCAACATAATTTCTAATCAATCAAAGAACCTACGAGAAACTATTCTGAGATGAAAAACAGAGAATAATTCTATGCCTAGCTGAAAATAATGGTAATTTAAAGAGTAATAGCATTCTAAGAAATGAGCATTTCTTCATCAACAAGCCCCTTTTGTACTTCTCTGACTAATCTCTACCATGGCAATATCCAAGCACGGTCTTAAAGACCTTTTAAATCCTCATACAAAGATTGAATTGTATTCAGTAGCATTTTTTTTTCTCAAGTGAACACTGCACTTGTAGCATAGATGATAGCTAAGGTTCCTCTGTCATTTGAAATCTCATATTAAGTTAACTTTTAGTTTCTTTCTCAAATTCTGTAAGATGTTTGGTACCAGTCCCATGATTTCTGAAGACTTTGGTGCCTTGTGTTCTCCTATTTTTGTCTTGAACATAACTTCCTATCTATTTCTGTGATTATTCTCTTTTCCCTATTTCACACCAACTTGGAAGTAGTACACAGTTCATTGTTCACTAGGATTATTTCTATCCACAAAATTCCACCCATTTAAGGCTTTTGCATGTTAGACTTGATTGAAGTTTTGCTTCCATCTCCTTCTTGACTCTGAGATACACTGGCATAATTAAAGATGCATTTATTTGCTAAACAATTGGTCCCCCTACCTTCTTATTAGCTATAGATTTAAAGTATATTTTGAAGAGAATTGAATATCCCAAGTTTGTCCCCCTTCAAGACTGTTTTTGCTATTTTGGGTCCCTGAATTGCCACACATACTTTGGGATATTGCAAAGAAGCCTACTGGAATTTTTATGAAGATTTCATTGAATCTGTAGATCAATTTGGAGACTCATTGCCACATCAACATTGAGTTTCCCAATCCAAACACATGGGTGTCTTTTTACTTATAGAGGTCTTCTTTAATTTCATGCAATATTTTATATTTTCTTGAAGTGTAAGTGTTAAACTGTTCGGTTAAACTTATTTCTAAGTATTTTATTGCTTTGATACTATTATAAAAGGAATCATTTAAAAATGCTGTTTTCAAATTGTTAATCGAGATCATGTAGAAGTATAATTGATTTTTGTGTATTAATCATAACCTGCAACCTTGCTGAATTCATTCATTTGTTCTAATAATTTCCTAATGGATTTCTTTCCTGAGGATTTTCTGAGAATAGAGACAGTTTGTTTCTTTTCCATTTTGATTTCTTGCCTAATTTTCATATCTAGAGCCTTCAGTACAATGTTGACTGGAAGTGACAAGAGTGGACATCCTTTCCTTTTTCCTGGTCTTAGGGAAAAGTCATTAAGTGGTGCATCTGGTGACGCTTTTCTCACAGGTCCCTTTATCAAGTCAAGGAAGTTCCCTTCTATTTCATTTCAATGAGCAGAGGTGTTGAATTTTGTCAAATGCTTTTTCTGCACCTATGGAGATGACTATATGATTTGCTCCTTTATTCTGTGGATATGAAGTTTCATGCTCATTTTTGGACAGTAAACCAAATTTTGTAGTCTTTGGGTAACTCCTATTTGGTCATGATGTATATTCCTCTTTATATGTTATTTGCTGTTTATATGTTGATCCATTTTGCCAGTATTTCATTGAGAATTTTCAGTTTTTATTCATAAAAGATGTTTGTCTATAGTTTTCTTGTATAACTTTTTTTGTTGTTTTTTAAATTTGATTTTGTTAATACTTGGTTCTTAAGCAGTAGTCAGAGTTGAAGAAGGCAATGAAAACTCATGAGCATCTGCTAAAATATTAAATCCTGTCTCCTGTGCCCAGTGTACTAACACCTTCAATAACAATTTAATGGGAATCCACTAACCAGACCTCTGTGCTTGATTTTGGGAATATAGCAGTTAATAACACAAGGTTTTGGTTATCAAGGATCTTAATGAATAAATACAACCAGAGAAACAAATAATGTATGTTATATCAAGGCTCATAAGTGATTAGAAACATAGAATATAGTAAAGGAAAAGAAGTGAAGGAGATAGAGACCTTAGGATCATCAAGAAAATCTTCTTAATGAGGTGGCACATGAGTAGAGCCCTACATCAAGGGAAGCTGTGGGTCATGGACAGTTAGGATTTCCTCTCTCTGGAGAGCTTATCTTAAGTACAGAATCTGAGGCAGAAGCCTGCTTAATGTGTCTGAGGATTAAAAAGAAAGCCAGGAGGGATAGCATAGAGTAAGTAAACAGTCATTAGTTAGAATTATGTCCAACTGTGCACAACAGAAAACACATTTACAGTGGCTTAATAAATAGGAGTCTTAATTGCCACCATGTAAGAGGCTGGTAAGGAAGCTCCATGGTACCACTGGGAGCCCAGTTTCTTCCTACCAAAGCTCTACCAGCCTTAGCCTAAGAGCTCAGTGCTCTTGTGTTCAAGGTGGCTGATCCATCCTGGTGTTCCCTTTAACCTTTCAGGCAGGAAGAGGAAGGATGCAGATCTAAAGATCATAGGGCTGCTAAATCAGTTCCTTTGGAGGCATTTTTTCTTTCTGGGAAGGTATCCAGCAACAACAGCTTACTGGCCACAACTGTGGCATATAAATGTCCTTTGATGCAAAGAAGACTATGTATGGCCAGGTGATGGGTGGAGGATTTGACCTGGGTACACTGTCCATCCCACAAACTTTGGGATTCTTTCAGTAGGGAAAAAGGGAGAAGAGATATTTTATAGGCAGTCCATAGTCTCTGTCCCATGAGCTTAGACATATAGGAGGACCTATGATTAAAAAATAGCAAAGGACATGAATAGGCATTTTTTTCAAAATAAGACATATAAATAAGTGGCCAACAAGTATACGAAAAAAGTTTCAACATTATTAATCATCAGGAAGATGCAAATTAACACCAACACAAAAATCACTTCACACCTGTTAGAATAAGTGCTATTAAAAAAAGATATGAATTAGAGTGTATAGAAAGGGAACCTTTATTCACTATTGGTGAGAATGTAAGTTAGCACAGCCATTATGGAAAATAGTGTGGAACTCCTACAATGGAACTACTAAAGTAAATCAGTATGTACAGTATATCTGCATTCCTTTGTTCATTGTGCTGTTAATTAAAATGGCCAAGGGAGAATTAATCTAAATGCTTATCGGTGCGTGAATACATAAAGGAAATGTGGTATATATCAACAGTGGAGTGCTATTGAGCCTTTAAAAATAAATCCTATTTGCAACCTGAAGGACATTGCGTTAAGTGAAATCAGCCAGACACAGAAAGATAAATACCATGTGGTCTTTTATATGTGAAAATTGAAAGTGTTGAATTCACAGAAGCAGATTACAGTGGCCGCTACCAATGACTAGAGGGTAGAAATGAGAGAAAGGTTGGTGAAAGAATATGAAATTTTAGTTAGACAAGAAGGTTAAGTTTGAGAGGTCTACTATAAAACTTGGTGACTGTAGTTGATAACATATTTTATGCTTGAAAACTGCCAAGAGAACAGATTTGAAGTATTTTTGCCACAGGTAAATGGTAAGTACATGGGGTTATGTATATGTTAAATAATTTGATTTAGGCATTTAGTAAGTGTATACTTATTTTTAAACATTTTTTAAACCATAAATACATAAATCTTATTTGTTAATTTAAAATAAAATGAAAAACAAAACAAAAATAGACCCAGGATACAAAATGACAATAAATATCACAAAAGCCCAAATGACCAATAAAAAGAGGAAAAAGGAAAGAAATGTAGTATAGGCTAGGTAATGTTGGCACTTTTAGGTTAGGTTGAGGTCTTTGGGTTTTATTGAGATAAAATTTGAGAGTTTTGTGCAGAGGTGTCCTACCGTATGACTTAAGTTTTAAAAAGTACTATGTTTTAGCCTGGGGTTACCTAGAAGCAGAGCCTTAGGCAAAGGAGTGTGTGCAAAAATTTTCTTTGGGAAGTAAGCAGAAGTGTGGGACTGGGGACTGGGGGGTGGGGCACGTGGAAAGGAAGGAAATTCTCATAGCCATCACTGAAATCATAGTTGACGCCATGAGACTGTGAGGCATTGCACCAGCAGAGTCCCTCCCTTCCACCAGTCAGATCATGCCCTCCGTTAAGTGCAATCCATCACAGAGCTTCCAGGATGGGTGCCAGCCAATATTTATAGAAGATGCAATGTAAAATAGTAATAAAATCAGCTACAGTCTCTTGGGTTATGGCTGCTTCCAAGGTTGAAATTGGTATTTATCCTCTCCCTACTAAGCCATCTATTCTGCATTTCTTTTACCCTCATTTAATGCTTCAGCTGGCCTGCTTTATTTATCTGGTAAGATAATCCAGATCTTCATCTCAAAGAACTGAATCTTTAATCATCATTCTCTATTTGAACTTTGCATGTCACAATTGTCTTTTAGTCATTATTTCTGATCATTAAAGCAAGACATAGCCTATTGATTGTTCTGAATTCCAGATGTGCTCCTCCTGCCCTAATTGTGTAGGGGCAATGCCACCTTCTCCTGATAATTAAGGTTTATTGCCTCTGCCATTATAGTAACTCCTCTCTTAGATCCTTGTTTGCTTGCTGATTCACTGACATGAGGCACCCACAGTGACAGGGTGGTGATCCTAGTTCTCAGTATAGTGGAATCATTACTCTGTCCCCTGGTGAAATCACTTTCCCACTGGGAAATCCAGCCCTCTAATCCAGTACCACCTGTCTCTTGAGACAAGAAGCATACATTCCTCAAACAGATCACTTACATGATGTTAAGGGGGAGATGTGTGAATCCTATTCATGCCTTTTTATTCTTGGACATATACATTCTAAATACTAGCGATACATTCCCCAGGTTGTGCAGTGAATATATTACATCCTAGAAAGATAGCATCCTAAACCTACAAGGTATTATCCCTTATAGACATTTTAGCAAAATGTTTAATAGTCATTTTTCATTCCATTGGGCCAGCAACTTTCATGTGGGTATGATGGACAGGTGTCCATTTCTGTACCTCTTTGGTTGGAAAATAGGCCCTTTCAACTGGTGCAATGTTGTACTGGTAAGTAAGCTCTCAAATGTATGCCAGTAAGTTCTTAAATGGTGATTCTGACAGACACATTGCAGATGGTAAAGTCACACCAGTATCAAATTTGGAAAGGCTGAATCACTATTTCTCTAGGGTGGAAGTGATCTCATGTAATCAACTTAAAACTTAGAATCTGCCTGGCCTTCCCAAAGCATGGTGCCAGCTTAATGCTGGAAAGTGAGGTAGCAGAGGAAGTACAAGGTCAGCCTGGTGAGAGGGAGCCCATGATATGGTACAGTGTGCAACTTCCAGTCCTGCCATCATGGCACCATATTCATGGGTCCATTGCATAAGCCATGGGGTGACTGAGGATGGATTTGTAGACATCCACAGGGATATCATCTCATTTTCATGATTATAGAGACTCTTGCCCACCACGGATGCTGTCTGGTAAGCATGAACTTGAAATACAAAGATCTACATTTTGTACCTGCTTCCCTAGTTTCCTCCTAAGCATCACATATCACATTCCACAGACTAATATTCCATGGAATTCTTGGAACCACCCAGATAATACCAACCAATTTATTTATCACTACTTAGGAGTTCATTGGGTATCTGTGTCTAAGGCCACTGTTTGCATCCCATAAATAGGAAAGGGTTATGTAATGTTTTCACATCTACCCACTGGAAGAATTTTCTTTATCATTTTCCTTTAGGGAAACTTCTGAGTTGGGTTGTGATGTGGGAGAGTTGGGTTGTGGTGTGTGAGCAGTATGTTTTGCAGTGTGTACCAATCTATTGAGTTGACACATCTATAACTCTGGGTCAAGATTTTTCTCCTCCTTCAAATGATGATAGGGAATGCTTCTGGATGAATTGGTATGAAGAAAGTGGTGGTATTTGTGTAGTAGAAATAGGAAATATGAGGGTTTTCATACCTGCTTATGTAACTCTGTCCTTTGGACCTCAGCAAGCCTGTTCTTGAATGTACCAATTCCAACATACAATGGATTTCTGTTATATTCCCTAGCCTTATGACATGCTAGTTTGAGAGTACTATCATGCTGGTCATCTTCAGTTGTACAGTCACATCATGTGTCACATTCTGATGCTCAATCTCTACTACAGTTCAATAGCATGTCACAAACTGCTTCTCCAAAGGGAAGTAATTTCTTGCCACAGAAAACAGAGTTGTGCTCTATATGTGTTGTGACTTCTGTATGTCTTGGTAGAGGCTGCACACGGCATCATCCATAAATAACTTTAGTTATTTTTTAACTGGTGATTCAGGTGGTATTAAATGCCAGGGCCACTTGTAGCACGGTGCTTCATATCTGGGCACCAGTCAAAACTGAAAGGTTTCTGAGTAACCTGTTTAATGAGTCAGAGAGGTATGACTAAATGTGATACGTGTCCTCTCTAAAAATCCCAAAATGTTCATAATTCAGCTTGATTTTTTTTAACTGATAGAAGGGGAAACCAGTGTGATGTTCTGTGGAATATGTGAAAGAACAAGGTTCTTATAGAGTCAAATATTGTAGAAAGCAGGAGAATTAACATAGTCCCGGGGTGAGGACTGAATATATTCTAGTGTTTGTCCTCCTTCCCCATTATATAAAAGCCTACTGCTTTTGATATTCCTTATTAATGGGAATTGAAAAGAGTACATTAGCTAGATCCTTACCCTTGTCCCAAGCCCCAGGGGTTACCTTAATATCTTTCTAAAACAGCTACATTTGAAACTTTCATTTGGTTAAGTTTAAGATAGTCCATTGTCGTGGGCATTGTCTGATCATTATAGGAACCATATCTTTAGATCAAACTGGAACATACAGGATCCACCATTTTTAAAACTTTAATGATGCTAATTTCTGTGATTCCTCCTAGTACATTGTGTTGCTTCTAATTTATTCTTGGTCAGGGTTGGGAAGACAGGTTTAGGAATTTAAATCTGGTTTTCTTAAAATTTTGTCTCTTATTTCATAGGTCAGGAAACCAATATGATAGTTATGACAGCTTCTATGTATATACATCTCAAATACACATCCAAATATATCCAGGGTTTCATTGAACTCACTGTGAGGTAGACTTGGGCTAGAATTTTGCATGCATTAAATTCAAGCCATACACTTCAAGTTGGAGGGTTATAATGGTGTCATGGCTTTCCTAGTGTGTTGACTCAAATCCTACATCCTTTTGTCCTTGAAAGGTCTTGGTAATTTTTTTCCACAGTGCAGCATTATTCTGGTAAATCCCATCATGACCCCTTTTGTGAAGTAGTAGAGGAACTTACTGAGTTTCATGAATGGGACCCAATATACATTTGATTAATGGACTTTGATTTTGTGAAACGGTTGACATCTGAACTAAAGGAATGCAAGAGATTTTCTATTTTTCTAGAATCTAGTTTTAGCTTCAGACTGTCAGATTTAATTTTTTCTCATAATAAAAATCAAAGATACCAACCCTTTTTCTCTGTCCATCTGTTACACGTGACTAGGAGCATAATGATGTTAGTAATCACCAGAGATCTCAGTGGATCTAGGCTCTCTGGTTGTCCTCCTGAATGATTACTTGTGAAGGTCATTAAATCTACCTTGCCTTTGATGGTAAAATGTGACTACATGACCTGTACCTTCCCAGAGTCCCCTCATTCTCATTAAAAAAAATAAGAGACCCAGAATAGCTAAAGCAATGCTAAGCAGGAAGTGTGAATCAGGCGGTATAGCGATACCAGACTTCAAACTATACTACAGAGCAATAGTAACAAAAACAGCATGGTACTGGCACCAAAACAGGCTGGGAGACTATTGGTACAGAATAGAGGACACAGAGACTAACCCACAAAATTACAACTACCTTATATTAGACAAAGGAGCTAAAAGCATGCAATGGAGAAAGGATAGCATCTTCAACAAATGGTGCTGGGAAAACTGGAAATCCATATGCAACAAAATGAAATTGAATCCCTGTCTCTCACCATGCACAAAAGTTAACTCAAAATGGATGAAGCATCTGGGAATCAAACCAGAGACTCTATGTTTAATAGAAGAAAAAGTTGGCTCTAACTTCCATCACGTGAGGTTAGGCCCCAATTTCCTTAATAAGACACCTATAGCACAAGAATTAAAACCAAGAATCAACAAATGGGATGAACTCAAACTAAAAAGTTTTTTTTTTTTTTTTCTCACAAGAGAAATAATATGTGAGATGAATAGGGAGCCTACATCCTGGGAACAATTTTTTACGCCTCACACATCAGATAGATCTCTAATCTCTAGGGTATACAAAGAACTCAAAAAGTTAAACACCAAAAAAACAAACAACCCAGTCAACAAATGGGCCAAGGACCTGAACAGACACTTCTCAGAAGAGGATATACAATCAATCAACAAGTACATGAAAGAATGCTCACCATTTCTATCAATCAGAGAAATGCAAATTAAAACTACTCTAAGATACCATCTCACTCCAGTAAGAATGGCAGCCATTATGAAGTCAAACAACAACAAGTGCTGGCGAGAATGCAGGGGAAAAGATGGAAGGAGATCCTCATTCATCATTATACAAAATACTGTATGAAGATGTGAGGAAAAAAAAAAGAATAGCATCATCCTAGATTGGGTAGAGAGAAGTGATGGGAGGGGAGGGGAGGGGAGGGGGGAAAGGAAGTATAGTAGAATGAAACAGACGTTATTATTACTGTGTGTATATTTGTGACTGCATGACCAATGTGATTCTGCAACCTGTGCACTCAGAAAAATGAGAAATTATATCCCATCTGATTCAAATGTATGATATGTCAAGGTCATTGTACTGTCATGTGTAACTAATTAAAACAAATAAAAAATGGGGAGCCATATTCTGCAGTAGAATCTCCCACTGTCAATTTTAGACTATTAAGGACTGTTACTTCTGAGCCTCTCGGAAATTCCATGGTGTTTTTTCTTTTTCTTTTTTGTAGTACTGGAGATTGAACCTGGCTTTGTACATGCAAAGCATCAGCAGTCAATCACTGCCTCTTTTAACATTTCCTTTCTTATTGCTGCAATAAAGTGAGTATCCTCTGGGTACTATTTGAAGGAATTTTTCAGTTTCACATAATAAATCCTCTATAGTGTCTTACCCAAATGAGCTTATAACCCCTTCTTCAATATTCTATCATGGTCATTTCAGAATTTCAGCCTTATTCAGAAATCCTTGCTTCTGGTATCCTTGTCAGAATAGTAAAACCTTAGTCATGGGAGAATCTTTCCAAATCAAAGACCACTCCTCTATTCAGCTTATATTCTTCCCACCTTGTTCTAAACCTTTAAAATCTACAAATACTTGAATCTTCCTAATGTATAATGCAGGGAAAACCAGTATGTCCTGATGTGTACTGGCTTTCTCTTTTGCCCTACAAGAGAGAAAGGCAGTCCCTCCCTCTCAGGCTCAGTCCCTCTCAGTCTCTCTTGGGCTGTAAGAGATAATGATGGGTCAGGAGGCAATGGACATGGGAGACAAATATTGAGGTGGACACATCTTTTAAGTGTCCCATTCCCTAATTTCAAATAGGAGACATGTTGAGGCCATGAATTTTGTCTCCTTTACTTCCACACTAAGAAGTAAAACTGTGCCTTTTTTTTTTAGCACAGTTGAACCAGCTGCTGCAAAAGATAGGAGTCTTTTTGGATTTCCCCATTGAAAATTTTTGGCTTTTATCATAGAGTCTCTGCAAAAGAAAGTTGAACCTTGCAAGAAGAAGACAGATCCATCCAGTGACAACTTGGAACTGAAAGTGGGGATACTTTATTTTTATTTTTTTACTTTTGTTATTCATTTAATTTTATGAGTGTTATGGTTTGTGTATGCGGTTTCCTCCAAAAGCTTCTGTGTCAATGCAGAATTTTTGGAGGTGAAACAATTGCATGATAAGAGCTTTAGTCAAATCAATCCATCTTAATTTGAACAGACTAGGTGATAACTGTTGGCAGATGGGGCATGGCTGGAGGAGGAGGCTCACTGGAGGCATATCCTGGAAGGGTTTGTCTTTCCTACCGCTTTTTCCCCCTCCCTCTCATTTCTACTCAGCAGTTTCCTTCTACCACACCCTTCCACCATGAGGTCCTGCCTTACGTTGGGCCCAGAGCAATAGAGTTGGCCCAGCATGGACTAAACCTCTGAAACCCTGAGCAAAATAACTCTTTTCACCATTTCTGGGGGCTACATTATAAGTTGTTTTTGTCAGGTATTTTGGTCGCAGCAACAAAAAACTGACTTAATGAAGTGGGGATAGGTAATATATGTTGTCTTCAGTTCTTTTTTTGGTCAGATTTTTTGGATAACAGAAAATTTTCTTAATAGCTTCCTAGAGGTGTCTGGGTTTGTCTTTTTTCTATAACAATAACCAATCAGGGACAGATTCCTGGTAATTGGGCAACCTGTGAACATCTGTCTCTAGTGCAGTATCTCCAATTAGATGTTTATGAGAAAAATGCTATTAAAACACAGATGAAAGGGCACAGCAATGACCCCCCTTTCCATTACTCTTTCAATGAGTGGCAAGATGGAGAGAGTGCTTAACTTGCTACTAGCTTATGTCTAAGCAGAGCCAAAGATAGGGGGAAATCTGAAGTCAAAACCCCGAGTCCATTGTAAATAGATCAAGAAAACCAAAGGATACATTGGCATAGAAAATAAACATGAGCCCTTTCTGGGGGCTGCATTATAAGCAAGGCAAGTGATCGTTCCATAGTAAATGTGTCGAGAGGTTAATGGACAGAGGGTTCTCGGATGAGTAATAGGTTCCAGTGGTATCTCATAAAATAAGCTTCTCTTTCCCTTTGGCACTGAGGCTAAAAATAGTGTTTTTCTGGGGTGCGGGGGTGGAACTGCTAATTCACCAGGTGAAAAGCCAATGTGTTTGCATGATAAGAAAGCAAAGCTTAAATCCCAATTTTTCTCATCACAGTGCTTATTTTTATATGGCTATTAATGCTAATATTCTATCCTCAAACCCTGGCCAGCATAGACAAAAGTATGAGCCCCCTTCTTCATATGGTGTCCATATCTTAATGCCTGAACTCAGTGAATATGTGATCTTACATGTCAAAAGGGATTTTGCAGTTATAATTTAGTTAAGGATCTCGGTAATATTGAGATAGATAGATCATCCTCAATGCTGGGCATGATGTAATCACAAGGATTCTTATGAACAAGATATAGAAGACAAGCTTGAGAAATGGAGATGTGATGATGCAGGGGGAGAGGTCAAGGTGAGAGAGAGAGAAAGATATTACATTAGTGGCTTAGAGCATGCAGGAAGGGGCCACCAGATGAAGAGTGAATGTAAGTGGTCTCTAGAAGTTGGAAAAAGTGAGCCAGAAAAAATGCAACTCTGTTTTATTCCTTAGTTTTATCCCAGTGAGACTGACCTAGAATGTTTGATCTCTAGGACTGTAAGATAATAAATATGTCATTAATCCAACAGATTTGTGGTAACTTGTTATAGTGGGAAATTATTCCAAAAGCGAATACCTTCTTACAGCTGCTGGAGTTTCTTGTTTTTTCTTCTCAGACCTCCACAAGATATTGAACCAGTCAAATATTTACTCCTAGATATAATTTTTTTTACTATAAGCTACCCCCGCCACCTCATGAACTGGCTGAACAAGAAAAAATGTGATGATTCCCTTTATTGTGTTTTGCTTGTGCTAAAATGATTTCTGTGGAGTTAGCAATCAGTTTTCTCACTTGAGTCTGACCCAGGCCCCTCTTCTCAGAGGTCAAAGACAATATCTACATACCACGTAAATGTCCTCCAAAATTCCTGTGTTGGAAACTCAACTCCTGGGCCACAGTGTTGGGAGGTGGGGCCTCATGATTGGCCAAAGCACTCTTGCGTGGATCAATGACAGTATGGGAAGGGCTTGTGGGGATGAGTTTATTCTCCTCCTGTACCACAATAAGACAAAGCATTCTTTCTCTTCAAAGGATGCATCAATAAGACACCAGCTGAACTTTCTGCACCTTGATCTTAGACTTTCCAACCTCCAGAACTGCAGAAATAAATTTCTGTTCTTTTCAAGTTACCCAGTCTGTGGGAAGACACCATCAATGTTGATTATACCTGCACAAATAAGAAAGATGGGAATCAACATTCTGTGGTACCAAAGTCTCCCAGGAGCCCCAAAGCTCTTGGTGATTTAGGTCAGGACAGGGTTCAGAATGCCATTTAATTTTCCCACCAAAAATCTACAGCTAAGAGGTATGCTGGAAGGAAATATTTTTCCTTTTCTCCTCTCCCCTCCCTTTTCCTCTTCTTCCTTTCAGAGTATGATTCTTTTATCCCTTCTACCAAAATTTTGTGTCCTTGCCTTGTGCTATCCTGTTGCTATCTTCTGAGAAATCGAAGCTAAATATCAGGATGTGAGCCCTTCTCTCCTAATTTCATTGAGAACAAGTGCTATTGTGTTTTCAGTGTGGCAAGGAAGAGGCTCAATAAATATGTGTTGAACAGTGCCCCGATTCCACTTATGTTAATGGATTTCTTCGTACCCTGCAGTCTTGTAAATCCTCAGCCTGTCAGAGTGTAAAGATTGTTTTGAGAGACAAGTTTGTTGCCCTGATATCCCCTTGAAGGGAACTGACTGCTCACCAAGCTCAAGGTCTGTTGGAAAGGGACCATGAGCATTCACTAAGCATCTTCTGCATTCTGCATCTTGGGCTTATATGACCTCACTTAAACTTTGCAACAACCCTGCACATGTTATTCTCTCCATTTTAGAGATAAAAGAAACTGAAGCTCAGTCACACTAACAGAGACACCAGCACTCTTTCTGTCCCACTACACTGAGGAGAATGCATGCATTTTAAGGAGAAATGGGATGTAACACAAATTGATACTCTTTCTTGGCAGTTAAAAGTAGGTTAATAAGGAAAAAAAACTCCAGCAAACACTGTTGTGTGAAAGTTTCCTTGAGACTTAGCATTATCTATCACAAGAGTGGTATTTCACTAGGATTATGAGTAAGATCTAAACTGAGTCTGAGGAAGGCAATACTTTCAGGCCATAAAGCCAGCTCTGAGCTTTTAACCCCACCTCCTTTCTGGGTCATGCCATAAATAGAGCTATTTCAAACCCCATTGCTATCATTGGTTCTTTTAGAGAAGAACAGTTTGACAGATGCATTTTATAAAAACAATAAACACCATGGTAAGTTTAAAAAATTTAAAGCATTCAGAAGCACAGAATGATTATTTTTATTTCTTGTTTCTCCTCCCTTTATTTTAATACTTTAGTCTTTGGAGGAGTTCCCTAAACTCTTTCAGCAAGAGAACAATTAATAATTTATCTAATATTTCTACTATTATTCTTTACTGTAGTTTTGCATTGTATGTGATCTGTGATTTTAAATCTGGAAAGATTTGCACAACACTGAGTTAAGGTGAAGGGTGATTTTTTGCAAGTTAAATGGACATGAGAGACAAAGTTCATTGTTAAAATTGCTTTCTTGACAAAGGTACAATTACAGATCGTTCCTCACAGTGGTTCACCTGAATGATTGTTCAGTTATATGATGGTATGAAAGTGATAAGCATTCAGTAAAATTGTCCATTAATTTTGAATTTGGATCTTTTCCAGTGCTATGGTTTAATGCTCTTTCATGATACTGGTCAGTGGCAGTCAACTGCATCTTCCAGTCAATCAATCCCAGGATCATAAGGATAACAACCATATATTAGTCAGCTTTTTATCTCTGTGACCTGACAAGAACAAGTTGTAGGAGGTAAAGTTTATTTGGGGCTCGTAGTTTCAGAGGTTCATACCATGGTGTGTGTTGGGGAAGGCTCCATTGCTCTGTGCCTGAGGTGAAGCAGAACATCATGGTGGAAGAGTTGGTGGAGGAAAGCTCTTCCGTTGATGAAAGCCAGGAAGCAGAACGAGGGGTAGAGATGAAGGAGCCAGGGGGACAAGATATAATCCTTAAGGGCAGACCCACAGTGACCTACTTCCTCCAGCTACCACCCAGTTCAGTAGTCCTTTCAAATTAATTCACCAAATGGATTAATCCACAGATGAGATCACAGCCCTCGTAATCTAATCATTTCATCTCAATATTCTTACACTAACACAGGAGCTTTGGGGTGGGGGAACTTATATCCAACATTCTACAGTATGTTCTATTGCTAAGCTAGGATGTTCCATAGATTAGGTGTATTATATGTATTTTTAACCTACAACATTTTATATTTTCAATGGTTTCATTTGAATGTAACTCCTTAATAAACTGAGGAGTATTTGCATTGACAAAGCTCTTCATGAATAACTAAAGTTGTATGACAAGATAGAGATATTATAGAAATGTTCTCTTTCTGAAGGAAAGGTGCCTAGTAAGCAATCCTCAACAATAGAAAAAATTAGTCCATGTGAATTATTTGTATGGAAGTTTGAGAATGTAACGATATCACACACAGTTCAAAATTTGGCTTTTTAATTTTTGTTTGCGACTTCTCAAGTATTTTGATTTCTTTAAAAATAACAATTAAAAAAAAAACCCTGGTACTTGAACCAGAGTGTTATGAGTATTAAGAGTATTTTTTCCTCTCAATTCTGGGAAAGTATTTTAAAAGTAAGAATTAGCTAATTATAATTGGCATTCAAAACATTTAAAATTATCTAGAAGTTTTACTGAACTAGTTCTTATTTGGTTAGTATACTTAAAATATAAACAAATTTAATATTAGGTGCTAATAAGTGCACTTATTAAGTGCACTGAAGAAAATCATGATAGATTTAGTCCATGGGTGATTACTTTCTAATTCATACAATGCTCAAATAGCATTCCTTACAAGATTACTAGGGAACTTAAGGGTTGACAATTGATGTTTACTTTCCTAACTAGTTTTTAAAAGTCTTAAACAAACAAAACAGTCCTTACTTATAGTCATAGGAAAATTAATTGCCTGACTTAAAAATTGTGGTATATGACCAGTCTCAGGTTTTTAATATATTAATATTTTAATGTTGGCATTTTGTGCCTTTCAAGCCATGTTTTTGGATATAATGGTATTATAAGAACTGCAGGAGAATAAATCTGGCAGTTGTGCATAAATGGATTAGAGGAAGTGATATAGACAGTAGGAAGATCATTTAGGAAACTGTTGAGTTGTCCAGGGCAGAAATAATGAGAACCGTGTCATAGCCAGCAGTGGAATGTACAGAAGATGGATGGGAGCAGGGCTCCTGAGTCAGAACCACTGTGGTTTGCGATTGATGGTTAGGTTGGAGGTGACCAAGCAGGAGGTACTGTTGATAAATTCCATTCTTCTCAGGGAGCCAGAACAATCTAGTGTCTAAGAACCTGGCCTTTGAAATCAAACTAGTGTGTGTCGGCTAATCACTTGAGGTCTTCATAGTAAAGCTGCAGTAGTAATAATGTTTAAAGACTGAAGGAAATGTGGCTGTAAAATACTAGTGCAGTGTCTGGCAACTGGTCACTGTTTGTTGTCTCAGAAGGGTATTGTATTAGTCACCACAGGATAAAAGATACCAGATCCTTATCAAATTTATTTCATGCATTCACTTATTTGTAATAGGATAAAACAGGCTGCCTTTCCTCTAAATGAGAATTGCACATGAATATTTTAATCCTTAATGCTATTTATATTATACTATATAATTGGAATCTTGTCACAAGGCCCTTCCCCAGGAAGGTGAATGAAAGTAGCATATGGAGGGTCTGAAGGGCTACGGTCTCTGAGGTACAGAAGACTTCCTTTTTAGACAGTTGAATATATTAAATAGACCAAAACAGAAACAATAGAAGCATAACTCTGCCAAGTAACAGAGGTCTCACTTGCCATCACAGAGTTGGCAGGGATTTAAGGGAGTCTATTCTAAGAGTAAACCTGTATTCTGGCTCCCAAGATATTTGCTAACATCTTCAGTGTAACAAATTATTTTAACCACATGTGTTCTGTGAAAGTTAAAATAATATTTTTGGTTCATTACCAGTAAAGGAAGGTACGTTATTGGGTGGCAAACCATTGTTTGCCAAACAGAAAGAGACAGTAATTCATAAAAGTCAAGCCAAACCTCTGGAAATTCAAACCAAGCAAATAAAAAGTATCAGAGATAAAATAGAACTTTTGGGAGGTGAGCTGTGTTCCCTTTTACAGATCAAGAAAATGAAGTTTAGTGGTCACACTAATAGCTTATATTGAGGTATTCAATCTTTGGTCCTAGAGACGTGAACAAAGCTACTGAAGATCATGGGTAACACTTTAGAAAAATGTGGAGGAAGCATAAACCTGCACAAATTTTTTCCATTATTTATATTTAAATGAGGTGATAAATGGAAAAGGTATTTTAAAAATACATCCTAGGAAGATGATTGAAGTGGTGTTAGTATCTGATGCTGGATTTTCCCTGGTCTGTAACCTAGATGCATAATTGTTTTACTTCCTATTCTCATGTCTCATACCATAGTGTAATAATAAATAAACATTGCAAGGTTTGGGGTGTGTGTGTGTGTTATTTTTTTATTTTTATTTTTTGCAGTGACCAAAATATCTGATGAGAAAGTTTTTGGGGGCTCATGGTTTCTGAGGTTCAGTACATGGTGGGCTGATTCCATTGCTCTGAGCCCAAGATGAGGCAGAACATCATGGTGGAAGGGCCTGGCAGAGGAAAGCTACCCAGTTCATGGCATCAGGGAAGCAAAGAATAAGATAGAGAAGCAAAGGATGAGATAAAGTCAAAGGGCATGCCCCCAGAGAGAGACCTACTTTCTCCTCTATGCCCCACCTGTCTAAGGTTACCACTAAGTAGTCCTTTCAAATTATTAATCCATCAAATGAATTGATCTACTGATAAAGCTATAGTTCTCATAGTCCAGTCTTTTCTCTTGTGAATATTGTTACATTACCTAATATATGAGCTTTTAGGGGACATTTTTAGATCCATATAATAACTGTACAACTGAAAACAAGTGATGTTTTATTTCATTGTAAACTTTTGTAACTAGAAAAGAAATGCCTAGATAGAAAAGTACTTTCAGAAAATTTTTCATTTTTGAAAATGTATTACTTTTTACTTCTATAGGAGGGTACAGCAAGATGTGAAGGCATTATTTGGCTAGATAAATTTACTTTATACCTTAAATTATTTTGCTTGAAGGAACGGAATAGAAAGATCCATATTCTAAAGTGAGCTATTGATAAACCAAAAGATAAAGATGTTAGGAAAAAAAGTAATATTTTGCTTCATCTGGAAAAGAGTAAGACTGACAGTTTCATTATTTAAAACATTGCTACAGAGATTATTAGAAATATTAATCTTTGCCATATTTGGATGTCTCAAATACAATATAAAGATGGATAGATTGACCAAATAGCTCATCTTTGGGTTAAGCATTATAACTTAAAATATTCTACAAAATGAGTTTCTTGGTTTTGAGAAATTAATCATGATTTAAAATATAACACTTGAATTAATTTTTTTTATAATTACTAATTTCCAGTTTCAAAGTTAGTCTCATGAATTAGGAACATCACTGTCTGTACTGGGAGCTAGGAATCCAGGGAATCCAATGATGGTTTGTGAATTTACTGGACCTTTCACTGGATCCATGCCCCTGGGAAAATCTTTTTTTTTTTTTTTTTTTGGTACAGGAATTTTTCAACCCCTGAGCCATATCCCAGTCCTTTTTTTCTATATTATTTAGAGATAAGGTCTTGCTAAGTTGCTGAGTCTGGCTTTGAACTTGGGATTCTCCTGCATCAGTCTCCCAAGCTGCTGGGATTACAGGTGTGCACAACTGTGCTGGGCTGGGCAAATCACGTAGCTCTCAGAGCCTCCCTGATATTGTATGTAAAAAAGGATATGAAAACCTCACTTATTTCACCCACAATAGTGCTCTTGACCATCCACCTCATTTTTGTTCTTGAATGTCTATTCAACACCGAGTGCTATGACAGTACGTTCAAAAAACTTGTATATGTGAAGACATTTTGAGAGTTTGAAGAACCATACAAATGTGAGAAATGATTAAGGCAATTTAAAAATTTTTTTTAGATGTTGATGGACCTTTATTCTATTCCTTTATTTATATGTGGTGCTTAGAATTGAACCCAGTGCCTCACAAATGCTAGGCAAACACTCTACCACTGAGACACAACCCCAGCCCTATGACAAATTATTGAGGAAGAAGGTGAACATGAATAATTATTACTCAAATATTTGAGGGTAACAAATATTAGAAAAATTTAGAAAGGTTATTTACTAAATACATACACACACAATGAAGTCTTTGGTGAGTGTATTAATCCTTAATTAATACATCAAATACTTTCCAACAAGTTCAGATACCAGCTCCAGGATTTGGATCTAGGAAAAATTCTTTCCCTGTTCATCTGCTTCTCTTAAACATTTAATATCCTGCTCTGTTATACATGTAGCAGGGACAAAAGGTAAAACAAAAGTAGGGTTTTTTCCCCCTAAAATGAAATGATAAGATCCCAGGGGGAACTTGGGAAGAAGGAACTGTCTCGATTGATAAGTTTTTGTCTAATCTTCAGTAGCTGTATAAGTGATCACCACACTATGATTGTAATGAGTCTTGTGTCCTAATTCTTTAGTTTTCCTAGCCAATAATATCATAAGCAGCCAATTATTCTCTAACCAGTGCTTATAAGTTGACTGTACAATCAAATATTTTTAAATTTCTATTAAAGACATTTGGTTATATATGGTTGTATTAGAAGAAAAATCTTTTACAGAAGTAAGACGTAAATCCCTCAAAGCCAATAGAAAACACATAGAGTAGTAAAATGGAACAAGAAATTGTAGAGTGTCAAATGTCCAATGGGAATTAGACTGGTATTTGAAAAAATGAGTAGGCATTGAGTGTGTGGAGCAGGAAACAAGCATTAGGGTGGCCATCTAGGATAGTGAGTCACACTCAAAGTAACACTCAAGCCTCTTTGCACTTCCTGCAAAAGTGCTAGCAAGAGACAAAATGAGGTGCCAACTCATCAGTGCTACCTTTATTCCCATGAAAGAACGCTGAGCCAGGGTCACATGGATGCAGCGCAGGTGAGATGCATCATTTCAGTGCCACAGAGACTCAACCAGAAGATTTCTGCCTCTTTATGAAGCCATGAGCTGGAGAAGAAAGAGTGGAGAGAGCTATGAGTAGCAAGGAACTGATTCAGAGGGGAGAAAAATGCCTCAGCCAAGCTCCCATTAAGGAGGTCTCTAAACAGAGAGACAGAGGTTAGGAAGGAAGATAGGCCTATGTGCATGACTGGCTGGAGTTGGGGGCCATGGGCTGGAGGCTCTGTTTTTGACAGTAACTCTGTCTAGAAAACTTCAGCACACTGGTTGCCCACCAAATATAGTGTCAGATGGATGGCAGATACTGGAGTAGCAGATACTGGAATAACAGCAGTCAAAGAATGACAACAGCCTTAAAGCTGGAAGGGACAAGCAGCAGATTCTTTTCTGGATCTCAAGAAGGAACCAGCCCTGCTCACACATTCATCTTAGCCCACCTTAGACTTCTGACCTCCAGAACTATCATCACAAATGTTGTGTTGTTTATAGCTACTACGTTAGTGATAACTTGTTAGAGTGGTCATAGGAAGCTAATATAGGACTTTGGTTATCAGTTGGGCACACACATCTGAGGACAGCTTTTTTTTTCCTGATGATCAGCTTGTGAGAGACAGAAGGACATGAAAAACTATCCTTACTGGAAATGCTGAGAAGGTGCAGAACAGACCAGTGTGGGGCAACAGAAATAGAATTTCATCAGTCTGCAAGTACATGGGAAACATCCCTTAGAGTCCTGTTAGTATGCTTATGGCCTGACAGCCTTTGAATTCTTCCTGTTAAAGTGGCTTTATGATACCCTCTTATTCAGATGACCTAAGGAATTCATTATATCACATATTCTTATGGATTTTAAAATACAACTAGTCATCTGTGTAGTAGATTTTTCATTTCCTCTCCTAACTTTCCTTTGTGAGGATCAGGGGAACAGTCCTGTTGAGGTTATATAACTAATTTTAGACTCTGGGGCCTATGCATATGGACAACAGCTTTTAGTCTAGTGTCTAGATCTATATACGCTAAAGAAGCTTATATAGATCTTATATAAAGCCCTGCCTCAAAAGAAAAAATAAAATGCGCTAGGGATATGGCTCAGTGGTTAAGAACTCTTGAGTTCAATTCCCAGTACTGAGGAAAAAAATAAAAAAGGATTTAAAGTAGCTGTAGAGTTCTTTCTTCCAGGGAAATCATATTCGTGGAGAACTAAAGGTCAGAGTCTTATTCATTTACAAGTAGCACTTCTACTTCCTGAGTGGCGAATTTCGTGATTTCTAAGACTTCTCTATAAGTGAAGAGAAGGAGAGAGTAAAGGAGAACAAGTTTTTTTTCTGATACCTGAGTTCTTTGTAGTTTTTATTGTGATTATTTCCCTTAGTCCCTTCCAGGGAAGTGCTAATAGGCTTTCAATTTATTTTGTCATAATTTTCCATCATTTGCTTGTCATATGGTTGTATTATTCACACGTTAATCTCCAATTCCTTCAGTTTATTTCATACTTTTAAGTGTGCCTGTTTTCTTCATAATAGCTTGAAGGTCAGCTCTACATTCTTTCCCCTGATATTTAATTTCCCACAGAGGGTAGATGGCAGAAGCAGAACTAGATATTTATAGGGCAGTCTGAAGGACTTATTGGCACTTTTGAAAAGACTTATTTATAGACAACTGAATAAGACCGAGGAGTAAGAAATTAAGGGGCTAGCCATAGACTCCATGCAACAAACCATCTTCTAATAGCCAGGGTTGTTCAGTGATGCAAGAGCAGTAATGATAAAGGTGTTAAAGACTGAGTGGCCATTTGCTAAGGATGCTGTGTAGGGACCCATGAGCACAGTAAGGGTTCAGTCAAAAGAAAACTCCTGTCTCTTCTAACCTTGAGATCATCATTAGTCTTAAAATATAACTTTATATAATTAAATTATTTTTTTATTTATTTACTTTTTTGGTACCAGGGACTGAATTCAGGAGTGCTTCACTGAGCCACATCCCCAGCCCTTATTATATTTAATTTAGAAACTGGGTCTCACTAATTTGCTTAGGGTCTAAATTGCTGAGGAATTCAAAATGCTCCTGCCTCAGTCTCTTGAGCTGCTGGGATTACAGACATGCACCACCACACCCAGACTACGTCTCTATTTTATTTGCCTCAAGTAAACGAGCTTTGATACCCTTATATTTCACTTAATTAAGGTCTTCTTTTAATGTGTAATGCCCTCCTTCATCCCTGTATCTATTCCAATCATGTCCTTCCTTGGAGGATCAGTGTAAGTGTCTCTGTTTAGCTGTTGCTGCCCTCGGTGGTCTGCTGTTCCCTGGTAGGTACAACATTCACGGACTGTATCTCTCACATCAACATTGAAGTACAACGCCATCATTTGTGTTGGCCTCTAATTCTCTACACATGCATCTCTTATCTCCTTTTCAAAATTGACATCTGCTGAAAGGAATGAACAGTACAGTTTTTTTTTCTTATTCCTCCTTTAAAAATAATTAAAATCAACTTGTGTTTTATAGAGATGAATAATTTGAGATTTTCAGTGAAGTTTCTCTTTGTCATTGGAAAAAAAACCCACCTGTGAAACACTCCACTGTATCAATTTAACATTCTTCACAGGGTGATTCTTTCCTTTACAAAATGTATTATGTAGATATCTTTCTAGAGCCGGGCTGTGGAAACACTTAACTCTTTCTTTAGCATTATTAACCTGAATACTTTTGTTCCTGATCTTTTGTAAATGCCACTTCATGGCAACCCAGAATAACGACACAAGCAGTTTCACAACAGATAGCATGTAAGGGTGCAGGACTACAAAAGTTTAAAAATCAAACTAGAGGATGAATTTCATAAAACTATAGTAATCGAGCACTATTACTTGACTACCAAATATTTTAGCTCCTTGATCAAAGATCAGTTGAATAAATTTGTGTGATTCTATTCAGGATTCTCTGTTCTGTTTCACTGATCCACATCTCAATTCTTTCACCAATGACATAGTGTCTTTTTCTCTGTAACTTTATGGTAAGCCTTGAAGTCAAGATGGAGTTTATTCTTCTTCAGTACTGAATTGGATTCTCCATGCAAACTTTAGAATCAGTTTTCCAAGGTCTATGAAATGACTTGATGGATTTTGATTGAGATTGTATTAAATCTGTCAAACAAGTGGCAAGAACTGACATCTTAACCATGTTGAACCTTCCTATTTTAGTTAGCTTTTGCATCACCGTGATCAAAAGACCTGATGAGGGCACACAGAAGAGGAAAATTTGGGCATATGATTTCAGAGGTTCAGGCTGATGGTCTCTAGACTCTGGTCTGAGGATCTCATAGTGGAAGGGTGTGGAGGAGGAAAGCAGCTCAAGACATGGCAAACAAGATGCCATTTTCCAAGGATAAAATATATACCCAAAGGCACTCTCCCAGTGACCTGCCTCTTCCAGCCACACCCTACCTGCCTACAGTCACCACCCATTTAATCCATATCAGTGGATTAATGCAGTGATTAGGTTGCAATATTTATAAGCTAATCATTTCACCTCTGAACATTATTGCATTTCCTTATACATGAACTTTTAGAGGATATCCCATTTCTAAACTATAACATTATATATGAACTTGGGCTATCTCCCCATTTATTTACATCTTTTATTCCTGTCATTAGGGGTTTTTGGTTTTTCTCATCTAGATGTTGTACTTATTATGTTAGAATTATAGAAAACATTTGTGATACTAATGTAAATTAATTTATGTTTTTAATTTTAAATTCCAATTGCTCATTGCTGGTTTACAGGATAGCAATTACATTTATAGTTCAACCTTGGGCCCTGTTAACTTACTTTAGTTCATCTTAGTTCTAGGTTTTGGTTGAATATTTTTTTCTTGGAACTAGGAAATGAGCTCAGTGGTTCAATTTTTTTATATTTAATTTAAATATAAAATATGTTTTAAAATGAATCAATCTATTTTATGTAAGTTATCTAATTTGTTATTATCTTTCTAATGTTCAGTAGTAATGTTCCTCTTTATATTAGTATTGTGTGTCTTCTCTCTATTTTCTTGGCTAGGCTGGCTAGAGTTTATCAGTTTTATTGGACTTTCTAAGAACTGGGTTTTGTTTTCATTGATTTTTCTTGTTGTATTTCAATTTTCAGTTCTATTGGTTTCTAATATATATTGTTTTTTTCTTCACTTATTGAGTTTAACGTGCTCTTGTATGTCTAGTTTTTTAAAGTGGAAAGTGGATTATTGATTTTAGATCTTTGTTTCTAATGTATGCATTCAGAGTTATAAATGTCTTTGCTAGCACCCTATTCTTGGACTTCCAGCCCCCTGAACTATGATAAATAAATGATTCTAGTTTAAGTCACCAACCAATGGCATGTTTTTTTTTTTTGCTGAAATTTCCTTTATTTACTTTCAGTATATCTTTTAGAGTTTCCTATATCAGTACACATACATCTATTTTTATTCTTCTTAAAAATATTGACAAATAATAATTGCATCAATTTATGGGGTATGGTTTAATTTTTTAATATGTGTACACAATGAAATGCTAATTAACAAAATCATTACCTCACATGCTTATCATTAAGGGTAAAAACATTTAAAATCTTCTAAACACGTTAGAAATATACAATGAATTATTTATTATAGTCACCACTCTCTGCGATAGATCATTAAGACTTATTGTGCCATCCAACTGAAGCTGTGTACTTTTTGATTAAAATCTCTCCTTTCTTCATTTACATCTCTCCCCTGGGCTCTGATAACCATTATTCTACTTCTACAAGTTCAGCTTTTTAAATTCTGCATATTTGAAACCATGTGGTGTTTGTCTTTCTATGTCTGATTTATTTGACTTAACAAAATGTCCTCAAGGTTCATTATTCCACGTTGTCACAAATAACAGGATAACCTGCCCCCCCCCCTTAAAGGACAAATGTTATTCCAATGTGTATATATACCACATTGTCTTTATCCATTCATTTGATGATGGACAGGTCTTAGCTGTTGTGACTAATGCTTCAGGAAACATGAGAATATAGCTATCTCTTTGGCATAATACTTTAAAATTCCTTTGAACATACACCCATAAGTTGGACTGTTGGATCATAGGATAATTATATTTTCAGTTCTCTGAAAAATTTTCATACCATTTTCCATAATGACTCTACTACTTTACATTTCCACCAAAAGTGGACAAGTATTCCCGTTTCTCTACAAAGTCATCAATATTTATTATCTTTTGTCCTTTTGAACAGTTTTGGGCTGATATGTCCTTTTGATTTTAACTTGTATTTGCCTGATGATTAGTGACATAATTTTTCCAAGTGTCTGTTGAGCATCTATATGTATTATTTCAAGAAATATTTTAAGAATATATTCTTGTAATCCATGGACATGGGGTATCTTTCCATTTATTTGTCATCTTCAATTGTTTTTATCACTATTTTACAGTTTTCCATAGACAATCTTTTACATCCTTGTTTAATTACTCCTGAGTGTTTTTTATTGATTCTTTTGTGACTGGGTTGATTTTCTTTTACAGATAGTTCATTGTTAGTATAAAGAAATGCTCCTAATTTTTGTGCTTTGATCTTTGTTCCCTGCAACTTTACTGAATTTAAAAATTCTAACAGATTTTTGGTAGAGTCTTTAGGGTTTTCTACAAATAAGATCATGTTACCAGCAAAAGGAGCCTCCCTCCCTCCCTCCCTCCCTGCCTTCCTTCCTTCCTTCCTTCCTATTGAACTCAGGGGCACTCAACCACTAAGCCACATCTCCAGCCCTATTTTGTATTTATTTAGAGACAGGGTCTCACTGAGTTGCTAAGCCCTTCACCACTGTTGAGGCTGGCTTTGAACTCACAATCCTTCTGTCTCAGCCTCCCCAGCCACTGGGATTACAGGTATGCTCCACCATGCCTGGCTCTTCTTTTGCTTTTATTTCTTTTTAGTTATAAGTATCCACTCTCAAAAAGGTACACACCCTTGTCTAGTTCTTGGTGTTAGGGGCAA
Organism: Marmota monax; assembly: GCF_021218885.2. Lineage (NCBI taxonomy): Eukaryota > Metazoa > Chordata > Mammalia > Rodentia > Sciuridae > Marmota > Marmota monax. Next base: position 19,635,948 of record NW_026693082.1, on the reverse strand, counting down.
CGTTTTGAACTTTTCACCATTGAGTATGTAATATCTCTCTGTGGGGTCTTAATTTATAGTCTGTGTTTAGGTATGTTCCTTCTATGCCTAATATGTTGAGAGTTTTTAATCATGAAAGGATGTTGAATTCTGTTAATTTTTCTGCATCTTTTGAGATGATAATATGTTTTTTTTTTTTGTCCTTCCTACTGTCAAGGTGTTACATCACATTGATTGATTTGTATATGTTGAACTATCCTTACACTCCAGGGATATATCCCTTGATCACAGTAAAAATCCTTTTAATGACTACTACTACTGGGTTTGCTGGTATTTTATTGAGGGGATTTTGCATTTATGGTCAGCAGGAGTATTGCCCTATAATTTTCTTTTCATGTAGTTTCTTTGCTTGACTTTGGTATCAGGGTAATGTTAGCCTCATAAAGTGAGTTTGGAAGTATTCTTTCTTCTTGTTCATTTTTTTTAATAAAAGAGTTTCCAAATAATTTAAATTATAAATTTGAGGTATAATTTAAATGTTGGTAGAATTCTACAGTGAAACCATTTGATCCTGGGCTTGTGCTTTTTTCTTTTTTTCCCCCTCCTTCTTGGTCAGGGATATTTGGGATTATTTTTTACTTCTTAAAATTCTATTTATTTTAGGGGCTGTGGCTGTGGCTCAGCAGTAGAGTGCTCGCCTAGCACGTGTGAGGTGCTGGGTTCGATCCTCGGCACCACATAAAAATTAAATAAATAAAAAAATTCTATTTATTTGCTTATTTTGTTCTTTTTAGTTATACATGACAGTAGAGTATAATTTAACTTATTTATACAAACATAGAGTACAACTTATTCTAATCAGGATCTCAGTCTTGTGGCTGTACATATATAAAGATTCACTATGGTGTGCTTTTATAAGTATATAGGAAAGTTATATCAAAATCATTCCACTGTCTTTCCTAAGCCTTTCCCCCTCATTTCCCTTCATTCCCCTGTGTCTAATCTACTAAATGTCTATTTTCCCCCAACCCCTTGTTCTGTGTTAGCATCCACATATAAGAGACCACATTTGACCTTTAATTTGGGGGGACTGGCTTATTTCACTTAGCATAATAGTCTCCAGATCCATCCATTTTCTGGCAATTGTTAGGAAGTCATTCTTTTTATTTTTTTTATGGTTGAGAGATATTTGGAATTATTAATTCCATTTCTTTACTCATTGTTGTTTGTTCAGATTTTCTATTTATGTCCATTTAGTCTTGGTAGGTTATTGTTTCTAGGAATATGTCCATTTCTTATAGGTTATTCAATTTGTTGGCAGATAAGGTTCATAGTAGTCTCTTCTGATTGTTTGGTTTTCTAATTCTGAGTCCTGCCAAATGTTTGTTGAACCAACTTTTAGCTTCATTGATATTTTCTACTGACTTTGTGAACTTCACTTATTTCTGCTCTAATTTTTATTTCATTTCTTCTGTCGATCTTGGACTTAGTTTATTCTTTTTCTAGTTCCTTCAGGTATAGTGTTGTTTATTTGATATCTTTCTTCTTTTTGGGGATAGCCATTTCTTGTTATAAACTTTCCTCTTATGGCTGCTCTTGCTGTATTGGGTAAGTTTTAATATTTTGTTTCCATTTTTCTTTGTCTCAGGGTATTTTTAATTTCTTCTTTAAGTCTTTGGTTGTTTGGAGCATGTTAAATTTCCAGGCCCTACTTGCTTACCTATTACATTCCTATAGTAGAAATCTGTCTTTAATTTTTTTCCTTGTTTATCTGATCTTCCTACATTGAGAACTATGTCAATATGTTGCTTTGGTAAACACAGTGACCCCTGTCTGTATGGAGGAAAAAAACAGGGTTTTGTCTGGCATGTTATCTCTTATGCTCTTCCTAAAACTTTGAAACTAGAAAGAAGAGATAAAAAAAATCAGAGATCTTTTTAAAACGTATTCTACTGGCAAGTGCATGATATCCAAGGCCCCAAAGTGGGTAGACACTGACATCATCAGTGGCCTGTTAGAGCCAGGGGGGTTTTGGCTTTGGATGATTGTTCCAATTTCTAATATTTACATCAGTTTTTAAGTAAGTCTATCAAATATTAAATGAACTACATACGTTATAAACAAAATAATATTCAAAGTATAATAATAACAGCAACTTTTCATGTTTCTCAAATTCTCATGTTTCTGAGGTTGTTTACATATAATTTTATGAGAAATATTTCATATGTAATATAACAGTGTATAATTGTATATATTTCCTAATTTTGCATTCAGTGATATCACATTGGTATCTTGAAGTTACCCACAGTGAAAATATTTACACCAGGAAAATTAGTAAATATTACCAATATTTTTAAACATTTATACCACATCCACTGCCTACAGGTGGTGATGCTAGGCTCAGTCAGCATCCAGTTAAAGTGGTATCACTGGTGTCCTGACAAGGCTCTTTGTCCATGGTGTGGCTCTCTGACTCCCTTTGCTCCCAGGAAGTTTTAGTCTGACCCTCTAGTTTTCCAAGAGTCTGTGAACTAATTCCTATTCATACAATACATTCCTTATCTGGTCTAGTTAACCCATGACAATTTTTTTTCAAGTAAGATCCCCATCAGGTCTATCTTCAAAGTCTATTGTGGAGAGCCAACCTTGATAACCATCAACATATACATATATACCATTTGTTCCCTGTACCTCTTTTGCTTTAATGTTTACACTAAGCATAGCATTGTAATTTATTTGTTTATACTTCCATGTCCTTGAAGCTAAGGACATTGTTTCACTTATTTTTGTTTCCCAAACTTCTACCACCAGGCCTGTAACTGAGTAGATAATAAATAAATATTGGAATGTCACTTATTGATTTCATCCACAAGGAAGCTGAGGTGGGGCTGGCAGTTTTAGACATTACCTATAGGTCGTGGGATCAGCACTTCTGAAATGGCCTACTGTTCCTCTGTGATTCAGAGAAGGTAGTTAGGGACCTGAAATGTGAATTCTCCTTTGTTTACTGTCGCTGAATGTGCATGACTCAGAGACTACAATGAGTAGGGGACAGGAAAGGACACAGTGATATCATCATTCAGGACCTGGAAGATAAAGTCAAATGAACCTTCTACTTAAAATAAAAATCTATGCTGAGAAGGAATAAAAGGAGAGGGAAGACTCTAAGATTAAAGGGCTTGAACCCCAAATTAAAGGCATAAACCCAGTTGAATGGCTGAAAAGAAACTTTTAATGAAGGGAAAAGCTGAAGAATAAAAATGGAGAGGAAAAAAAAAACATGAAGAATCTATATGAAAAAACAACCAAGATATAGCTATAATTCTGAGTGGAGCTTTTATTATTATTTATGAAGGATTTTATGAACTGAACTTAAACTTTATTCAGTGTTGTTAATAATAAGGCAAAGAGTTTTATAAGTGCATTTGTAATCCAAATTGGAGACCTTGTTACTTGCACACTTCAAATTAATGTGGCCTGATATGGTTTTAATTGACACAATAAATTTCACAGTGGGTGAATGATTTATGTAAATGTAAATCCAAAATTATACTCTGATCTGATCAGTCTACAATTACTTTTGAAGTCAACATGTGAACTGCATTGTCAAGGGAATAAATCTAATGAAAAGACTGCAGGGAAAATTGCTTATCATGCTCATAAAAGATAAAGGAATCAATATGAGGTCTGTTTGTTACATGGTTTTGTACAAGTTTTATTAACCAAACAGGAATTTAAAGGTTTTTTCTAACAATCATTTCTGAGTTAACAAATAAGAATGTTATAGCAGACCAGAAGAGATGATAAAGGCTCAAATCCTTAGTATTTGTACATTTAAAAATAAATAAAAGGGAGTCTAAAACAACCAGGGCCTCAAAAATGGTAGAGACATATACCTAATTCCTTCATCAAAAGAGCAAAAGCATTGCTTTTTGTTTGTTTTGTTTTGTTTTTAAGTAAAAAATCAACATATTCGGAACTCTGAAAATTAAGTAAAGTCTTTTAACTATCCAAGGAGTCTTAAGAAAAATCTGTAAATCTTGGTATAAAAAAGAAATCTTGGTACAAATTGTTTTCTTTAGAAACCTTTAGAATTTTTAAAAAGTTTTTAAAAAAAAAAAAAACTTTAAAAAAAGAACTTTCTTTAGAAAAAAATTTTGTTAGAGAAATTTTGCCTAAGTATAATTTATCTACTATAAATTTCACTAATTTTATTACAGAACCAATGATTTTGTATACATTTACCATGTTAGGAAACCATTGCCATAAGATAGTTGTAGAATATTTCTTTTTTTTTTTTTTTTGTAGAATATTTCTATCACCCCAGTAAGATACCTCAAGCATGCCATGGATTTGAGAGATACTACTCTAAATGCAAGCTGCTTTAAATACCCAGAATTCATACATAGAGATAAACCTTCTTTTTCTGATTTTCTTCAGTTTATCCAAGTCTCAAATCCAGAGTATATTCTTGCTATTAAACAAAGTATGGATTTCTTTATGTATAAATTTTGTTTTTGGTAATAAGGATTAAACCCAAGGCCTCATGCATGATTTGAAAATGCTCCACCACTGAGTCATAACTCAGCCCTCTTTGTGGATATTTTGAAGTCTTTTATTTTAATTCCTTTATTTTTTTTTTATTTTTATGTGGTGCTGAGGATCAAACCCAGTGCCTTGCACACACTAAGTGACTGCTGTAATGCTGACCCACAACCCCAGCCCATTTTAAAGTCTTTTTAGGAACAGATTTTTTTTTCTGTATTTTATTTTTGTTTCATGGGAAACATTAGACTCCTATGCAGTCATAATTATAACTTTATCATTCTTTAGCCCAATGATGATTAAGAAAATATTTATTAAATAGTTTGATACATTTTTTGTCCAATTGTTTGAACATTGCCAGTAGTTTGTAATGCTATTGTGTTTTATTTTTTTTAAATGTTATCTAGAAGTTTTACTTGGAATTTAGTGAAAATAACTTGAGGCCACTTATGATCATTATTTAAAAATGCTTAAGGGACAATTAAAATACTGTTAATTTCAAAATACAAAACATGAAGTTGCATTATTAAAAAATCATCTGAATCCTAATTTCCTACTTATTCTATTCATTAATGACTTAGATAGGTATATGTTCCACTAATTTTAGTTTGTTTTGATGCTCTGCCCCCAGGAACATATAGGCTCACAATTACCTTGTACTAGTTTACTATGGTTTGATTTTGGATGATAGCTCCAATAAAATTACATATACAATGATTTTACTACCAAAAAAATTTGACAACATCTAACAACCTATCATGGTAAAAACCACTTAAACAAAGAAGGGAACTTCCTCAGGATGATGAAAGGCATTTATGAAAATTCAAACTAATATCATAATTACTGGTATTATGGGTTAGATGTGGTGTCTCCAAAAGCTCACCTTTGAGACAATGCAAGAAGATTTGGAGGAGAAATGATTGGGTTATAGCCTTAACCTAATCAGTGAATTAATTCATAATGATATTAACTGAGTGATGACTGGAGGCAGATGGGGTGTGGCTGGAGGAAGTGGTTCATGGGAGGTTTGGCTATGGGAGATATATTTTGTATCTGGTGAGTGGAGTCCCTCTGCTCCCTGATCATGATGAAAAATGCTTCCCTCTGTCGCAATCTTACGCCAAGATGCTCTGCCTACATTGAGCCCCATGGAATGGCTGTTCATAAACTGAGAACTCTGAAACCCTGAGGCCTACAAATAAGCTTTTCCTCCTCTGTGATGATTCTGGTAAACGAAAAAGCTGACTAAAACAATTTGCATAAGACTCACAGTGTTCTAAGATGAGGAACAGGACAAGGATGTTTTCTTCTACTACTTCCATTCAAGCCTGTATTAGGAGTTCAAGCCAGAGCAGTTAGGTAAGGAAAAGAAAGAAAAAGCATCTTATCTTAAAAGAAAAGAATCTCAATTCACACTTTCTTTTGCATTAAAGAATAAAAGCCCAAGGAACCCATAAGAAAACTATAAGAAATAATAAATGAATTTAACAGAACTGTAAGGTCCAAGATCAACATAGAAAAATCAATTGCATTCATATGCACTAACAAGAACAATCCAAAAAGAATATTCAGAAAGCAATTCCATTTGTAATAGTGTCAAAAAGAATTCAATACCTATGAATAAATTTGACTGAAGAGGCAAAAGACTTGTGCACTGAAAATTACAAAATATCACTGAAAGAACTTAAAGAATGCCTAAACAACTTGGAAGATATGTTGGGTTCATGGATTAGAATATTTAATATTGATAAGAGGACAGCATGCCTTGAAGTCATCCAAAATTTCATTATAATTCCTACCAACACCCCAACTACCTCTTCTCTTTTTAAAAATGGAAAATTCAATCCCCAAATTCACATAGAACTTCAAGAAACTTTAAATAGCCAAATCAGTTGTCAAAAGGCAGAATGAAGTTGGAGGTCTAACTTTTCATTTTTTTTTCTATATTTAGTATAAAGCTACAGTAATTAAAATAATGGGGTGCTGGCATGAGCACAAACACCTCAATAGAACAAATTCAAAATCAAGAAATAAACCCATTTTTTCTATGGTCAGTTGGTTTTTGAAAACAAATGCCAACACCATTCAATGGATAAACACAGTGTCCTCAGCAAATGGGGGAACTACAACTGGATATTCATATGTGAAGAAAGAAAAAGGTAAAACCCTTATGTCCCACAAATTTAACTAAAAATAAATGGAAATCCTAAATGTAAGAGTTTAAACTACAAAACTCCTAGAATGAAACTTAGGGAGAAAGATCATAAATCCTAAAAGCATTAACCATGAAAAATAGATAAATTTAATAAAACTATATAGTTTTGTGAATCAAATAACTATTTCTCTAAAAAACATTATATAAATAATCAATAAGCTCACAGGAAAAACACGTTCAATGAAATGCCAATGAAAACTATAATCAGATACCAAATCACACCCTTTATCATAGCTAAAATGCTAGTAATTAAAAAAAACAAAACAGAAAATTACAAGTGTTAATAAAGATGTGGGGAAACTAGAACTCTTACACTAAAATTACTGGTGAGAATGTATATGGTGTATCAATTTTGGAAAACAGTTTGCATTCCCACAAAATATTAAGCATAGTACTACCATATCATTTGGCAATTTAACTCCTATGTATGTATATACTCTGATAAATCGAAAACGGGTTCAAATAAAACTTGTACATGACATTTGATAGCAACACTATTCACGATGGCTAAAAGCGGTAATGTCAATCAATTGATGAATGGATAAACAAAATGTGGTTTATACATATGATGAAGTACTGCTATTCTGTCCTGAAAATGAAGTATTGAGAGAAGCACTGAAACATTATGGTAACTGAAAGTAGCCATACACAAAAGGCCACAGAGCATCTGATTCTATCTACATGAAACATCCAGATCAGGCAAATCCATAGATACAGAAAGTACATCAATGGTGCCAGGAGCTGGAGATGAGAAGCAATGGGAAATGACTGCTTAATGACCATGTGGTTTCCTTTGGATGTGATGCGAATGTTAGAGACTAGATAGTGTTGACAGTGGCAAAAATCTGTGACAGTACTAAAAGCCACTGGATTGTACAATTTGAAGCAGCTGAAATTGTGAAGTTTGTTATGCAAATTTTGCCTCAGTAATAAAGAGCTAAGACATTAGGAAAAACATTTAGAAAATGGGAGAAAAATCTATAGGAGTAGAAAAATGTTCAAATATTTTGTAAATTGTAAGCCATAAATTAACTAAACTTGTTTATTAGGACTGGACTGGAAGTATAATACAAATATATGCTGCTTACATAATTAAAGCATAAAGACATATCAAGTTTTTAGTTATTTTTTAAAATTTAGTTTAAAAACAATGGAAAAGAAGCACATACCAGAAAAAAAGCAACAAAACACACACAAAAAACAAAAACAAAAACAAAACACAAAAAATCCTTTCATTTTTAAAGGTTAATTTCTATGTTAATTATCAGACAAACTCTATTTTAAGACAAAAATCAACCTTATGGCAACAAAAGGGGTCATTTGTAGTGACAAAGATTCAATTCACCGAGAAGAGTAAAATAATTAGGCTTGCACCTAAAAAAAATATCATCAAACAGTATGAAGCAAAAACTGATTATAATATAAGCAAAAACTGACATATGCACTGTAGTGGGTCTTCTCAACATACCTTTCTCAAGTAAATGTGAACAACAGGCTGGAACTAAATATTGAAAATATTAAAATCCAACCATCAAGCAGAAAATTCCCCATTATAGAGCATATTCTTCGCAAACATGCATAGAAAATGACATAAAAGAAAAAAAAAAGTCTTGTCCGCTTGATCACAGACTAGGGAGTCTAACAAACTTCAAAAATAGTAATAGACCAAGTTCTCTCTTTAATGCTAACTCCCTTGAAATTATTTTCCAGTGTCTCTTCTTGACTCTGGTATCCAATTATCACAAAACCATGCCTTTAAATCAGAATCTCCTTACTGTCAATTTAGTTCAGAGATATGATGGGTTTAATCACAGGGCATTTAGCAAGATAAAAACTCCTCAGCCATCACTCAACATGTCTTCCTTAAATACTATAATAGGATTGTCTCCATAGAATTCAAAAGGCCATGGTATTATTAATCATTTAAACTTCTGTTTGATGCATGACCTTAGCATTTCCCTCTTTGGAGCTGGCAAGTCAAAGTAAATGAAATTTCTATAGATGGTCAAAATTACCATACAGTATCTTATCTTAAAACCAAGGCAAGCATAATTAAAATAATGGTGATAATAACAGCAGCTACTAATTATCAGACATCCTAAGCACTGTCTAGGTCCCTGATATTTTGTGAATGATAATATTTGTCAAGTGCTCACATTAAGTACCTGACAGTATTCTAAGTGTTGTCTATGTATTTTAGTATTTAATCCTGCAAAGCCTTATAAAGAGGTATTACATTCTCTTCCACTTCTACAGAAGAGGAAATGGGAGTTCAGAAAATTTAAGAAAGTTGCCCAAGGTTACAAAGCTAATAAGTGGCATTACAGGGATTTATTTAAACTAAGCTCTGAGATACCAGAGTGCACGCTGTTAACCCCTGTCATGAATTCCTTCTCCACATCTCATTTTTATTCCTCATCGTTTTCTTATTAACCTCCTGTTACAGACAAATCAGGTGAGTGAGGGCCAGCAAGGGCAAATTACTTTCCAAAGATCACAGAGATGGTCAGTGGCAGAGGAGTCTTTGGAAATCCAGTTTACCTGATCCCATACCTGAGCTCTAACCCCTTTGCACCTCTGTTTAGACCATAGCCTAGCCAAAACATCCTCGCTCTCCCTGCAAAGGAAAGCAGGATGTCAGATAGAATCCTTGGCCAGTGACTCATGCTTATTCTACCACTAAAATAGAAACCCTTTTCTCAGCCAGGATTCCAAGTACCAGTTGGTTAATTCAAAGGGCCTTTTGGGCAGATAGTCACGAATAGTGAGGCAAGGTCCCTTAAATATCTTATTTTAATTTAAGGTATATAAAATTTCATGTCTGTAAGTCTTTTGATACATGGCCAAGGATGCTCCTCTGGCATTAAATGCTTACTGGAACTTCTTGTTATCTTTCTTGCAATAACTACACCCTTAGTGCATTAGCTACGATTGTGAAATTAAGTGAAACTGGAATTTAAGAATAATTAAGAAGCAATCTAATTGCAAAATTCCCCACTGAGATTTGAAACGCACTTCCAAAACATTTATAGCTGTTTGATATACATAGATAGATAGTGATATATAGACATGTAACACATACTCTGTGTGTGTGTGTGCACGTGTGTATAAAATACATGAATATATATGTAGTCAAATATCATTTAGTGATAGGGCTGCATTCCAAGAAATGGATTGTTAGCAGATTTCATCACTGGGTGAGTGAATATCATAGTGTGGGTTTAGACAAACTAAGATGGCTAAGATAGGGAACATAGGGGACATAATCTCATGGAAGCACTGTCATATAAATAGCACCTCACTGAAACAGTATTCCAGGAGTACATGACCACATATTACTTATATTATACACACACAACACAAATATATGTACTGTCTCTGTATATATGAATGCATATAAACATAGTGATGTTTAGAAAGTGATTTGTGGTATCTGTTAGTGATTTGTTCTTATCAAGATTTTCTCAGCATTTTACTTTCACAGAACAGCTATATTTCCTTTTGCACAAATTTATTGGTTTTAGTTTGAAATATAAGAATTACACTGACTAGTTGGGGTAATAGGTACAACAAACATCAATAGGAAGGAGCAAATGCAGCTGACTCCTGGCAAGCACACAGTTCAGCTGATGGCCACAGAGGTGTCCAGCCCACAGAGCAGCCTACGAGCTACAGACGCACTACATGCTCTGTATGGGAATCAAGTACAGGCTGGTTCTGATGGTGGGTACTCTAGTTTTTCTTTTTCTTTTTCTTTTTTTTTTAATGAAGGACTACGCCTTACCTCTTCTGATATAAACATTTCCACACTTTGCCTGGGTTAGATCCCTCAAACTTCTATAACTCTATGTTTGTGGCCATTTTTCAAGGAATTCAGAAGTTTCAGAGTTTGAAAGCAATGTTGTAAGACATGGATGTCAAGAGCCCCAGCGCATCTTTCCCATTCCAAGTGGCAGTGCTTCCCCAGCTTTACCAGTTGACAGGAGTCTGGTTACTGTGGTTCTGAATCTTAGTTGCACATAGAATCACCTGAGGGGCTTTAAAAATATCGAAGCCTGGACCCCACCCCAAGGAGTTTGATCTGATTAATGTGGGGTACAATCTGGGCATCGAGTTTTAAAAAATCCCCCCGAGTGATTTTAATATGCACCCAAGGTCACCATAAGGATATGAAAACTCTTAAAAGCCCTGAGATGGCCTCTGAGCTTAAACCACAGAGCTCCACCTCACTGAGCCTAGGATTCTTCCGTTTAAAAGTGCACTTGGGTGGCTCATTGTGTCTGACTGTCCATTCAGGAATTCTGTTTTGACTTGGATGAGAATACATAAGCAGTATGGGGCTGGTTTAGTTCACTCCTTCCAGACACTGGAGCATGCAGGGACTCATCCCCTCTATCAGTAGATGACTTATCCCAGGACATTTTAGAACAAAGTGTCTGAAGTCACCTCTTTAGCAGATTCTTATCCAAGGTTTTATCTCAGAATTGGCTGAGGCAGTGCACATAAAGCCATCAGAATCCTATAGCCTGAGCTAACCCCTGCATGTCATCTGTCAGCAGAGGAGAGTGTCCTGCTGCCTGCTGGGGGGCCCATCCAGCCTGCTTTTGGCTGCAGTGGGCATCGCAGTGGAGACACTCCTATTGTGGATACCCTCTTGTGTTCTTTGTCATCGAGCTGTTGACTGGAGAAACCTCTTCCCCTTTCTGGGGTTGGGTTAGCATTACTTTACTTGACTGACCCTGCCAGCCTGTATTCACTTTGCAAGAACAGTGATGGGTTCAGAGATGGTTTCTAATATTTTTGAGTTCTTCACCTAAAATAACCTCTTAATCCATCTTAATGCCATCATGAAGAAAATTTGTTTACTAGGCTGATGACAGCAAAATGGACATTGCATCCTTAAGGAAGTATTACATCTGTTTTTCTTACTACTGTAGCTTCACTGCCTTGTACATAGTAATTGCTCAATAAATATTTGTCAACTGAATTGATGAACATGTAACTGACCAGGAAAGTTTCTAATTACTCTGTTGCCATCTTGGAAATGATGAAGTGAGGCTGTGACAGTAGCCTGGTAGCTGCCTGATAGATTCTTTACTCATTTCCTCACATATACACAGTTGCATGCACTGATCCACTTCTGGTTGTTAGATAAGCTGGTAGGAATTTGAGAAATTATGCTCTATAACCCCAAACATCCACAGGACAGGTATTTACATTTAACTCTAAATATTTTTAAGTATTTCCAGAAGTTTTATTCAAGAGTTACTTGGAAATCCAGAAGAGGCAGTATTTTAAATTTTAAATAATCTCTGCACATACATCATACATATTGAACATAAGAACTTCAAACTAATTGTATTCTGTACACGAGTGGTTATTTTTATAAACCAAAGACACCTCAGTTATAGCTTAATTGCATGTTAAAATAATTGAGTAGGAGAATCTAAATGTATTTTTGTTTATTTTTTAGTGTGACATTCAAATTTAGAATTGGGGCAAAGCCAAGATGTGCGGTAGCATATGCTTGCTGGTTTCTCCTGCTCCTGACACTAAATCCTTTTCTTTGCATTTCTGAATCTTTCTCCCTAGAAATCTTTCCTTCTACTCTCTATCCAGTGACTTCATGTTCCCTCTAACTTCTTCTTTCCATTCTCATATTTAATTGGGAAGTTATCTAACAAATATTATCTTATCGGGGTACAAATTGTTTTAAAGTTTAGTGGTATTCTCAGTGGAATTCGCACATCAGTAGAGGCCTCTAATCAAAGGCATAAGGCTTTTTGAATCCCCTGAGCCAGGGGACAACAAGGGCTAGAGGCAGAATTAAGGGGAAAGCTTGGTGGTCTTCAGAGACAAGGGTCCCATATCTCTGAAATCCAACCTAAAGCCAGGTTGGATCCAGTGTGCTTGGTCCTGAGGTGGCCCAGCCAGAGCCTCAGCTTCTGCCCTTTAGCTAAGGGCTCTCCTTTGTGAGATTAAATGAAATAATCTAGATAATATACTTAGCTTTACATTAGAAACTAGTAAATATTCACTAAATATTAGTATTAGTGCACTCACGGGCAAATGTGCACATACCCAAGAGTCTAGTCTCCTCAACTTGGACCCTTTAGGAGACCTACGAAATAAACCCAGGGAGGCCCCCACACTGGTACAGTGAGATGAGAAAAGATGGGGAGCAGGAGGCCGTGAGAGGGGGGTGCTTCCATCCATCCCAGGAGGCATGCCTGGGAGAACAACAGGTGAGTGAAATTGGCTCAAATCAGAATTGACTGGGGCAGAGAGTGGGCAGAACAAGGGAAAGAACAACTGGAACCTGTATTGCATCTGGCATCCACTGGAACTTCTGACTCATCTGTTTGTCATTTTAGGTGTTTGGATTATAAAAACAGTACAAACTACCATCAAAAACAGGAAGTCATATTGTAAATTAAATGTGTCCACTGAGTAGGTAACATTTTCAAGCTATTTGTAATTGGCAGACGCAAAAATAAGACGTCTCTTCCTGAGTAGATTCTGTTTGCTCCCTGTGACTTTAATTGGACAGCAAGGGCAGACACATCATTTTTTATTTACCAATCCTAAATCAAGAGAGAGGTTCTGGAAGCACCAAGACAAACAAGCCTGCCCTAGAAATGCACTGTATTGATTTGGTGCTAAACAGAATGGAAGAGTCTTACTAAAAACATTTCTATTAATCACCACTGAAGAAGACCGAAGACAGAGAGTATGGCTGTGCTCCTTAAGTCAAAAATCTCTACTTGTAGTTTGGAGAAGTCTAGCTGCATATTTTAATTTCAGTGTTTTGGAATTCCTGTGCACATCTCTTGTAGAGCAATTTCATAAGGAAAGATAGAGCTCAAACAAGTGTTCTCAGAAAATCCAAGGAGTAATACAGACAACAGACAGCCACTCCATATCTTGGAGATTTAGCACAGAGAACTGTACTAAATCTTGGGACCCTTGGGACTAGCAAGAGCTGTAACCAAAGACTATTCAATTTCTCTTACTAAGACAGGAATGTAGATCAAAATTAAAGGAGGGTTTTCTAAAACAAGTGCTGGTATTAAAGGCAAGACAAAGCGAATTTGCTGGTTTAATTTATGTCTAACATGACATTGTGTTGATTAATAGACCCACCCTGAGTATTCTGTTTGAATATTTCACTCTCCTTACAAGAGACTAAGGAAGAACAGAACCATTATACATAGCTACGCTCAGAAAGGACTCTGCAGGAGGACTCTGCAGGAGGAACCCAGTTTTCTTTTTGCCATGATTGTTTCCAGGGGATATTGTCACCAACCAAAGGATTCCCAGAGGAGCTCCATTTGTAGAGGAGTATAATACACAGCATGCACAGGATAGCAACCTGGGAAAGAAGGAAAGAGGATACCTCCTCTTGGGGGAAGATATTATAGGGTGTCAGGCTCTTGGCTATGGAAAAGTGTGCAGGATTATCTCTGCTTTCTTGTTGCTGTTTTAGGAAAATGGAGCAGAGATGCTTCAGTTTTGTGACTCTCCCTTTACATGAATGACTGATTATAGGACCAGGACAGAAGATGGAGCCAAGAGGAGCTGGCATCTCTATCTTGGCATAAGTGACAGGGATAAAGGGGATCTTAAGGTCGGCACAGAAAATTAGTTGTAAGAGCATAGAGCACTAAACAAAAATCCAGAGGTCACATTTGCCTGCAGTGTCCCGGGTTTCACTACTATTCTGTGACAAAGTTTGGTCTCCCTGCTATCTATCTCAAGCTTTGCCAATATATAAACACCTTTACTTACTTAGGCTTACTAGTGCCAAACTCTCCTCTGAATACATTGTGGTTAAAAATTTAATTATAGTCTGCAGAGGGAGATTAACTCCATGTGTAACATTAACTTCTGATTTCCAAACATCTCCTTTTTGGATCAAACCATTTCTAAATTGAGGTTGCAATGAGTGAACTATATTATGTGCACAAATGGAATTGTTTTTCTGTTTTAACAAAGCCTTTTTGGGGGGTCTCTTAATACTGAAGTGTATCATCACTGGGAAATAGGTTTATAAAAGATTAGATCTGCCTGATTTCATTCTGCTTTACCTGATTACTGCTTTTCTGACTCAGACCTATCTTTGGAGATTCCTGACAGCATCTAACCATCATTGGTTTAGAGGGTTGTGTCTTTATATTTTAGTAACTGGTTATTGTCTTTGCTCAGTGAATGCTTCCTTTCAACCCACTTGTACATAATTTATCTATAGAGGCAAGAGCTAATGTACCACATTGTATTAGTTATACTTGTGAATGAAGAGATTAAGACCCAAACATGTTAATTTACTTAGCCAAGGTTTCGGGGTGGGGGGTACAGAATCTTTATTGTTGTTATTACTATTAATTTGAAATATATATTTAGATCAAAAAGGGACTTAGAGACTATTTTCTAAAATTACTTCTGTTCACAGAGAAGGAAGCCAGGGTTATAAAGGTTAAGTGACCTGTTCAAGGGCACGCTGCTAATTGGTGGCAGGGTTACTTACAAGTAAAGATGTGATTACGAGGTATTTAGTCCATAGTATATCACAGTAACACACACACACACACACACACACACACACTCAACTGTCTCAGAATCTTCAGGTAACTATTTCACTTAATTAATCAAGGAATGACCAACCTTGGTGGATATTAAGAAGAGATCTCATTGCTAATTAAGATATTCAATTATTGGGCACCTGACTACCCTCTAGAAAAGCAGACCTTTCCAGTATATAAGAACTCCCTTTAAAAAGCTGTAGATAATTAGAATCTTGATAGCTTATAAAACCAGCAAATCCTTACACCCCCACCCCCCAAAAAAAGAAATGGTTGACTTTTCTCTGAAGAGAAGGGGAGAGTGGGATAGCTGACTGAGAAAAATAAATTAAACATGGTAGGAGGAAACTTTCTGTCTTTGGGTTCAGTGTGTAAGAACTTGCTGTCTGGGCAGAGGTTGCCATCTGCAACCATGAGGAGCCAAGTCTGAGATTAATAGCCAATACGCTGAAGCCAGGAGAGAAATGCAGAATGACTTGGGTCTTTGATGTATTGATCAACCACCGAGTGAATTCCCCATCTGGTGATCTCTTGTTGCATGATGTGCCGAGTCAGCTCTTAGGGTGAGAACTGATGAGGTACTTCTCTTTCCAATTCTACATTCAGTAACGGCATTGGTAGCATGTAATTACCAATGGAAGGTATGATCTATATACCATGAAAACTGCAAATACTGTAAATCAGAGCTTTGTAATTCCCTGGAGAATCAATTGTTAAATATTTACCAGTATACCACTGGATAAATTCTTCAAATAGGCAATATTATGTTTTATGATCTGGTACTTGCAATTGAAGCACATTAATTGACACACTACTTTGGCCTTGAAAAGATTATTTGTACTATAGTTAGCTATAGCTCAAATCGTTGAATAGAGATAATCACCATAAATAGCTGCTGCTGTGGGATACATTTCAATTCGGGCTACATGTTTCACAGGACCATCAGAAAAAGCCCAGTCACAGCTGTCTCTGCTGGGATTTCCTACTGTACTGGCTGGTAGAGGCTTTGGAGGGGTCTTTTGGTGACTGTCTTGTTATGGCACAGAGGAGGAACTATGTGGGAAAGAGGGCTCTCCGGGGGGGAAGGCAACCTATGGTAGGGTAAGAGAGAGAGTTTCAGCAAAACAGAATTCTAGTCTGCTTGTTTTACCTTATGGGGATCATTTTAATTCATGGCTTGTTTCCTGCGTTTTAAAATAAAGGTGGTAGACTAAATGTTTTAAAATAATTATTTCCTTTCTAAAGCTGTTTCCAAGTGATGATGCTTACATGATTCTATGAAGAAAGTTGTCACTCATTTGTTTATTCAATGAGAATTTAGAAAGTGAGGACATTATTTTCATAGTGTACTGGTCTTTGACTTACTTAGTCATGTGGGAGCTTAACCTGTTTGACACCCTGTGACCTCATCTGTGAAATGGGCACAAAGATTTGTAGCCCATAGGTTTGTAGTACTGAGTAATGAGATTGTAGTAAAGTATTTTATAAAGATATAGCATCCAACATCAAGGAAATCACTATTGCTATTACTTATAGGGAGTATGGTCATTTTGGGAGTGCTCAGTATGTACCTTATCCCCATTCATTTTACTTATAGCCAGATGTTTTAGTCAGCTTTTCTGCTGCTGTGAATGAAGGATCTGACTAGAAGAACTATAGAGGAGGAAAGTGTATTTGAGGGCTCACTGTTTCAGAGGTCTTAGTCCATGGAAGGCTGGCTCCATTTCTCAGGGCTCCAGGTGAGGCAGAGTGTGTGGCAGAGGGAAGCAGCTCAAATCTGGGTGATCAAGAAGGGGGTGTGGGGGGGAGAGAGACAGAGACACTGACTCTGCTCACCAGATACAAATATATACCCAAAGCCACGCCCCAATTCCCACCTCCTCCAGCCTTACCGTACCACTTCAGTTACCACTCGGGTAATTTCTATTGGGATTAAATCACTAATTGGGTTAAGACGCTTACAAACCAATCATTTCTCCTCTGAAACTTCTTTCATTGTCTCCATGTGAGCTTTTGAGGGACACCTCACATCCAAACCATAACCTGAGCTATTCCCTTAGAAGAAAATACTGCATTGTGTTTAGTCTTTGGTGTAGAGTAGCCTTTGATGCCAGCCAATTATCATCACCCCCCACTGCTGCTTCCCTTGTAGAATCTGATGGAGCATGACTGGCCAGCCAGACATAACCTCCAGGGACCCTGAATCTTTGAATAGAAAGTAGCAGTGACTTCAATGGTTGGTTCCATTGAAGCAGCCCACAGGATCATATGGTCCCTGCTTTGAGCCCAGGGGTATGGTTCCTAATGATGGTTTTCTAGAACTCCCTTAGTTTTTAATTTTTCCCCAATTATGTTTTGTTTTGACTTATGAATAAAGGTCTTGTCCCAAACTCCCAGATTCATGTCCTTAGCAATGAAAATATGGTATCTTGTCACACATCATTTGTAGCTATCTAACTTAGAAAACAAAAGCATACCCCCCCAAAACAAACATAAAGCTGTTGGGAACACATGGTGTGACTTATGTACATTTAGAATAATATAAGGAAGGCAATTTTAAACTGATATATATTCAAAATATACAGCAAGCCCATGCTGTCCACTACAGCATTATAAAAATAATGGCTACTTTGTGATGGAGTTATATACCATAATATATTCCTCTTCAGTATATAATTCAGTGGTTTCCAATATATTGAGTGAAAGGATAATTGTTGATTCCCATTAACTGTCCATGAGGACTTATAGGTTCAGGTGAAAGAAGGGCATCCTAAAATAACAGGGGGGTAGTGCTGTACGTTATGAACATGCAGTTCTTCTATTTGTAACATAAATGGGTAGAGATCAAGACAAATTATCTTTACTAGGCTTTTATAGGTATTCCCAATAGACCTGACGTGAGGCTTTGTAAGAGACTTAGAAGACAAATTCAGAGTTTGAATTCTCTATCTGTGGTTCTTTGCAGAAGAAAACTTTTCTCTCACACGACTTGCTCTGTCCTTTAGCTGACAAGGTGAATCAGCTGTCTTCCCTAAGCATGTTTGATTGATCGATTGCTTAACATCATTTACTAAGAAACAGTGTGCTAGAATGACATTCTATATTGGATTTTCAGTAAAAAGAACATAATGCCATTTATTCATGGGCAATATGGTCAAACTACATTTAATTTCACATTATTTCTAATGTTTTCTTACTTTAAATTTGACAAGGATTGCATGCTGCATGACATAGTGAGATAAAGTTGTTGACATCTTTTTGTTGGTATCAAGTATTTTTTAAAAGAATCTTCTAGTTCAGAATAATAACATACTGAAAAAAAACAAGAAGAAAAAGAATTATGAAGCATATAGAATTTAGAGGGTTGTAGTCATTCTGAATTTTGCATGTGTTATCTAATCCTAACAGCCTTATGAGTTTGGCCTTTTAATCTGTAATTTATAGATGAATGAAGGAAAGGTTGGAAGTGTTTAAAAAAAAATCCCTTCATGCTCACAAAGTCTTTATGTGACACCAGTTGGTTTATCTCTCCAGAAACATTGCTATACCATATTAGGGGTCAGAACCTTTTTTTTTAAAGGAGAGAGGAGAGAGAGAGAATTTATATAAACTAAAATATATATATATATTTTAGTTTTCGGCGGGCACAACATCTTTATATGTGGTGCTGAGGATCAAACCCGGGCCGCACGCATGCCAGGAGAGCGCGCTACCACTTGAGCCACATCCCCAGCCCAAAGAACCTTACTTTAACATTGCCAAAATCCCTCTCTTATTTCACTCATTTGATAGGGTGAATGAATAATGGTTTTCTTTGTAAGAAAACTACATTGTAAACTTGACTGCTAAATTCTAGGGAGCAGATTTTTTTTTTATGACTTCTATCATAAAAATTACAGGGAATGAAGAGAACAGGGATAATTTAAAATTTACCCTCCTTTCTCACGGAGCATCATTGCCCAGAATGACCAATTTAAAGATAAGCAGCATGCATAACTACCACCACTGGAAAGGTCACAAGGTGTATTGTCACAATAGAGGATTTGAAAAGTGCTGCAAAAAATTAAAATCCTGATTTTTCTTGACCTACCTTTCCCCAAACTTTTGACTATATGACCTTTGATCAATTGATTAAGTATCACTAATCTTCAATAGCACTGCTATTACCCAGGCACAACATAGGAAATGTAGATTTTAAAAAAATACATGGACATAACTTTTGTTTAATTTCACCATTAACTGCCTTTATGTTCAATTGAGAAGCAGTGCAATTCACACGTAAGTTGATATATATTCAAAATATACAGCAAGCCCATGCTGCCCACTGCAGCATTATAAAAAAATGGCTACATTGTGATGGAGTTATATACCATAACATCTTCCTCTTCAGTATGTAATTCAATGGTTTCCAATATATTGATAGCCAGGAAACCATCACTATTGGATAATTTTGGAACATTATCATTGCTTCAAAAGGAAAGCCCATACCAATTAGCTGTCACTCTCTCTTCCCCCTCTACCAGGCTCCTGGTAAATACTTCTCAGTTTTCACTTCCATTTCTTTGGATTTTCTTATTATGGAGATTTCATATAAATGGGGTCATAAAATATTGTTCTTTTGTAACTGCTTTCTATCATTTAACAAGGTTTTCAAGGTTAATCCACATTTTAGCATACGTAGATGCTTGATCTTTTTATTGCCAAATAATATTCCACATATGGATATACCACATAAGTTTATTCACTCATCTGTTGATGAATTTGAATTGTTTCCACTTATTAGCTATTATGAATAATGCTGCTCTGAACATTCAAGTACAATTTTTATGGGTATCTGCTTTGAATTATCTAGGAATGGAATTGCTGGGTTATATGATAACATGTCTCTTTCATTCTGTGGATTGTCTTTTCATGTCCTTCAAGATGTTCTTGAAGACAGATATTAATTTTGAAATTTTGATGGAGTTCATTTGTTGCTTGTGGTTTTTGGTGTCATATATAAGAATCATTGCCAATCTGAGTTCATGGAGATTTATACATGTTTCTTCTGTGAAATTTACAGTTTTAGCTTTAATATTTAGGTCTACGACCAATTTTGAATTTTTACATATGGAGCATCGTAGGGTCCAATATAACCTCATCTGAACTAATTGCATTTGTGGGTGAATATGCAGATGTTTTCAATCATTTATCTAAAAGGTACACATTCTAAATTGAATCATGTATTGGTTTCATAAGGCTACCATACCAAATGCCACAAAATGAGTGACTTAAAGCCACAGTAGTTTTTGCCTCAAAGTTCTGGAAGTTACAAGTTTGAAATAAAAATGTTGATAGAGGCATGCTTCTTCTAAAATCCTTAGACAATTCACCTTTGCTTCCTAGAGATTTTGGTCTTTGGTGGCAATCCTTCATGTTTCTTAGCTAGTAAAGCATCACTCCAGTCTCTTCCCTATTGTCATATGGCTGCCTTTTCCTTGTATATCTCTTGTCTTTCTATAAGGACAACAGTCCACCCTACTCCAGTGTAACCTCATCTGAACTAATTGCATTTGCAATGATCCAAGTTCCAAATAAGGTAGCATTGTGAGGTATTGAAAATTAGAACTTCAACATGTCCTTTTTGGGGGACACAATTCAGCCCATAACAGTCTGTACTCTGGCTTCCCAAAATTCATGTCATTTCATGAGAAAAAATAGTTTTGTTCCAGCCCAACGTTCCCTAGAGTATTAACCATTCCAACATCAACTCTAAGTCCAAAATCACACCGAAAGGTCACCAACTCAGAATCCCAATCCTCCTCATCTAAATCAGACGTGAGTGCATGAGACTCATGGTATGATTCATCCCTGGAGCAAAATTCCTTTTCATCTATGAATATGTGAAAATAGATAAAAAGTTACCTGTTTCTAAAATATGATGGTAGGACCAGTATAGGCCAGGAAGTCCTCTTTAGAAAGGAAAAACTGGAAGGGAGAATGGGGTCACGGATCATAAACAAGTCTGAAGCCCGTCAGGGTAAATTACATAAGATTTCAAGGCCCAGACTAATCCTCTTCCACTCAATGCTCTGTCCTCTTGAACTTCAAAGATGGCAGTCTTCCCTTCCTGGCCCTTGAGAATGGCAATTGCACCTTCACAGTCTAAGGAGACAGGACATCCATGGTTCTTTCTTCAAGGTCATTCTTCCTTCTTTTTTCCCATCTCTGTCCCTTTCAGTCCTGACCATCAGTGTTTCTGCTAATAAAAAAAAAAGAAATTGAAAAAGTTTGGTGGATCTCTTCATGCAATTCTTAGGCATCTAAGCCATCAGACAAGTGAGTCCTCTGTGTGCCTTTCCTGAATAACCACTCTGTCTTCTTCTTTCTGGCTTCTGTGGAGGTCCACAAGTCACATACCTAATTTCTTTGGCAGATGGTTATTCAGCCACACTGTTAGCCCTGTTCATGGAGTATACTACCTGAAAAGGTTTAAAACTTTCCAAATCATTGAGTATTGCTTCCCATTTTCCATAACAATTTATTCCTCCATTTCTATTGCTCTACTCGTATTTTACTATAAGCGATAAGGAGAAGCACTGTTACACCTCCCACACCATGCATGGATAGCTCCTCAACTAAATGTCCAAGTTCATTACTTACCAGTTCTACTTTCCACTCAACAGAAAAACATATTTCTGTTAAATCCTCTGCTATTTTATAACAAAGATCACTTCTTCCAGTGTCCAAGAGTATGCTCATAATTTCTGTCTGAGATGCAACCAGAAGCAATTTAAATGTTCCTATGTCTAGCACTCTTCTGTTTGAGATTGTGGGTCTCTTCTCAAAAGACAATAGAGGCTTTCATAATTTTCTTTTAGTTTTTGGCTTTCATCAGTTTCACCGTTTCTAGGTGTGGATCTATTTTAGTGTATTCTACTTAGAATGCAATGAACTCGTGTGTGTGTATTACTTGGTTTTAAAAAATTAACGTTGGGAAGGTTTCTTCAAATTACTTTCTCTCTTCCTCTTCTCTCTTTGAGAAATTCTCAAAGTGAATATTGGTATGCTTTATGTTTCCCCACAGATTTATGAGACCTCAAATTGAATATTCTCAGTAGTCCTATTTTATAATGCCCTGATTTCTTTCCCTCCTCAATTGTATTTTTCAATAGGGCTAACAATTTTTAAATTTCAGTGATTATACATTCACCAGTAAAATTTCTTTGTTTTTAAAATGTTCTTTATTAGCTAAGACTTTGTTCTTACATCTTCTTTTAATTCTTTAGCCATTTTCCCCCTTTAGTTTATTATACAAATAAAAGTGGATTTAAAGTCTTTGTTTAGAAAGTCCAAATGTAAGCTTCCTCAGAGACCCTTTCTGTTGGCTAGTTTTTCCTGTGCATGGACCATATTTTCCTGTTTCTTTGTTGTTGTTAAAGACAGGACAGTTAAATAATATCACAGGAAACTTTGGAAACCAGATTTCTCTGACCACTTTGAAGGTTTTCTACCACTGTTTCTATTGTTACTACTTCTGTCATTTGTTTTGTAAAGTCTGTATTCCCTGTTAAGGATAGCCAAGGGCATATCTGCTCAGTTAGCATTGTGGTCAGCTATTGATAGGATTGAGAACCTCCCAATCTTTGCTAGGAGCTCTATGTGTTGGGCATGTTTCACTCCTCCAACAGTTTGCAGCCTGGTTTTAACTTTACTTCCAGCTTTTGCAGGTCCTAGGGATAAGCCAGAGGAGAGAGGGTGGGGCAGAACTCAGGGTTGGGGTTTCCTGAGCACATGTTGAGCCTGGCATGCGTGTGGCCTTCTAGATTCCTAAGAATACGTCTAAACTTTACAAAGGCCCCGCATACACCTCGTTCTCTGATTTTGCTTTTACTATTCATGCTTTTTATTAATGCCATGCCATTTTTATGGATTATCCCAATTTCTCTTCATAATTCATGAAGGGTTCATTCTGCAAATATTAATTTTTGAAAATTAATGAACTATAACTGAACTATAACAACAAAAATGATGTACATTCCAAAAACTTTAGCTTAATAATTTCTAATAATTTTCTAAGTTATCTAGTCCGGGAGGAAAATCACTCCTCTGGTCCCACACAATTCTTATGATGAATCCCCCTATTACAGCAAAGTATAAAGATTAAAAATTAAACAATTGCAAAAATTCTTATGTTCTGCAAATCTGTTTACAGCATTTATCAATGCTCATGACAATCCTTTTTAACATAGCTGTTTAATTCTTGCATTTTTAGTTTGATTCATCCCTTAAGTGGCCATATTCCATTGAAAAGTAATTTTGTTTCCAAGAAAAAAAGATTCTATGATATCATGTTTGGTAAGATCATCTAGTTACCTATATATTTGTTGCATATATGTGTGTGTGTGTGTGTATAACATTTATATATAAATTATACATTATGCTTATATGTAATATATAAATATATATGTTTTTATTCTAAAGCATAAATTAATGCCAGATTGTCTTCTGGCATTCAGGAAACCTGTAGAGAAACATAAGATCAGTCTGCTATTGTTCCCTTTAATGTTTTTACTCCTCTGGATACCAGAATTCTTTTTTCTTAAATTACAGTAGTTTATCTAGGTATTGAATGTTCTATGTCTGGTATTGAATGTTCTATGTCATAGTTGTCCTCTAACATATAATAGTAAATAACATAACTATAATGTTATTTTTTCCTATCATATATAAAGTACAAGAATCGGGGCTGGCCTTTTATTCACTTTAGGACATTTTTTAGTGTCATTTAAATTAATTTTGTTATTTTTTTTATATCACTACTTCTGTAGCATTGATTATCATTATGTTAGATTATCATATGCCTTTTTTCAAAAATACCTATTGGCTTTCTTATTGATCTTTGGTCTTTTCTATTTGCATACTTTTCATCTGATTATTGCAAGGTTTTGCTCTGGGCCAATAATTTCATTTTTAGCAATGCCTGTTCTCAACTTTCCCATTTTTAATTTGTTTTAGATCATTAATTTTGTAAATCTTATAAGCTAGTTTTAAATTTCATTTTCTTGTTTAATAATATCACAGTTGAACTTTCATTTTATTGACTTCCATCTCATCATTAAGCTCTTGCTTTATTGAATAGTCTGACTAGGAGTTTCCACTGTTGCTCCGGTTAGGAACAACTCATTTCCATCTTGGGTATCTATTTCTTCCAGACGGAGAACTTTGACATTTTTTTGTTTATGTCTATGTGCCCTCTTTTTGACTGTAGAATGTTTCTGTCATTACATGCTATTTCTTTTCATTTTGGTCATGCTTGGGCAATTCTGCTTATCTATCCTATTTTCTCTTGTCAATTTATTTTTATCTCTGAGCTAGCATTTGAGCCCTTACTACCTCTACTCCTGCTCAGTGCAGGTCAGTTGATGTGTGTTTCCCGTGTTCTCTAAAATGCTATCATCTGTGCTGCCGGAGTTTTATTCCATGGTTTCCGGTACTCTGTGATGGATAAAATGAAATACCATGGGGAATCCACCCCTGCTCTCGAGGGCTTTGGCATATAAATAACACATTTCAATTATGTTAAAATACCATTGGTCAGAAAGGGCATATGGCTTCAACATATCTACGTTAACAACTGAAGAACATTGGGGAATTTAAACAATACTTGTCATTATAGTTTCTTCAATATCGCTTTTCTGTATTTCTCTGCTTTTCTTTCTTCCTTGTTGACTTTGTTGTCTGATGCATCCCTCCTGTGGAAGGAATATTACAGGTTTTATGATTATGTCCACCAGTTTAGCTACTTTTGCCCTAAGAGAGCTTCTTTTTGCTAATAGTTCTAATAAATTCTGGGAGAGAGATATCTGATTAGTCTGACTTAGGCCCATCCTTCCTCACTCAAATAATGACTGTGGTCATGAGAACCCAGTGTTTTACTGGGTTCAAAGCCTGTGTAATGGGTCCACTCCTAGACTTTAAGGTACCATCAGTCACTCCCAAATCACATGAATACAGATGTTATAAAGAAAAACTGGCATGTTATCATCAGAGGAAAATGAAGAGATTATGGGCTTTAAAGAAAACAACCGGTATTTACTACATGTTGCAAAGTTTACAGGATATTCAGCTTACCTTTTGGATGAGTATTTCTTCAATAGCAACCTGTAGTTATGCTCAATATTCTGCAAACCCCAGATTTCTCTGTCTTTAGTAATAATTAACACTTAAAATTTATTAAATGCTTGATATATCCAGATGTATTAATATAATATCACACTCAATTTTATTAAATATTTTTTATATTACATTTGCATCATTATGAATTCTGCTCCCCAAAAGTTATGACTGATAACATAATTTATTAAATTCATACAATGTATAATATATTTTCTGATGATTATTAGTGTCTTGGATTAAACTTGATTTTGTTTGACCCCATTTTTTAATTAATCACATCATTGCTACTTGACTCTCTGTTCTGGTTTTATTTCAAAATGCCTTGTTTATTTCAAAATGTCCATGAAACTTGCTATTTTTCTTGTTTTATCCTTTCTTATTCTCCATTCTTCCTCAACCACAATGGTCAATTATAGGCTCTATTCCTTCTTTCTCCTATATCAGCATGGTTTAAATTAAAAGCAAGGAGTCCATATCAGAGATGTTGATCCTAAACTCTGTTTGAAAGCTGTGTTGTGTTTTTTAGCTGGTGAGGTGCCCAATCAGCACTCTGTGAAATGGCTTACCACACACTTGGTGTTTATGTCCTCTTGTAATATGAATTATAAATAAAAGGTCTTGTTTACCTGAAAAGCAATGTGTGAAGTATGTATTCATCATTTTCCCTAGGATAATTTATTAATATTTTAAGAAGGTAGGTTATTACTAGATTATAATTAGATTTGAAGTTGACAGTTTAATTGCCTATTGTCTCTGAAAGTGGAGCAGTTCTGTGTGGGATGCAGCTTTTATAAAGTTGATATTTTTGTCAAAAATTATTCAGAGAATCTTGGAATCCAGCAAAGATATCACTATCAAATCCTGTTGTTCTAGTGTTCTGGGAAGAAAAAAAAGAAGTCTATCAACAATCATTACAAGTTTGTTTATATACCCATAACCAAAATGGTTATGCATATTTATGTGATCTAAAGATATGAGGATCCAGAAAGACTGTCAAGGAAAATCCTTTAAGGAACACTGTCATGAGCTGAATTCTGCTCCCCAAAAGTTATGTTGAAGCTCTAACCCCTAGGACCTCAAAATATACCCTTATTCTGAAATAGGGACATTGCAATTAAGTTTGACTAAGGTCACTGCTGTAGAGTGGACTTCTAATCCAGTAGGACCGGTGTCCTTAGAAGGAGACTGCCGTGTGGCAACAAAGACAGAGAAGGTTACAGGGATGCAAGTCAAAGAAGGCCAAAGACTGCTAATAAATAACCGGATACTAACAACTAGCAAAGATTGCTCTATAGTTGCAGGAAAAAACATGGCTCTGTTAACACCTTAATTTTGAACTTCAAACTTCCAGAATTGTGAGATAATAAATTTCTATTATTGTAAGCCACCTACTTTGTGGCATTTGTTGTAGCAACTCTAGGAAACTAATACACCTACTACTTGCCCCTTTAAAAATTCCTATTAAACGACCACAATACTTATCAAGTTACTTCTATATATGTGCTAAGATACCAAGTATGTTGTGATTATTTGTAATAAATACTTAATTATCAGTCATATAGATTTCAGGAACCAGGAAAAATATCGTACAAATATGTACACAGAAATAGTATTTGTAGGACTCACCATTCTTCTTATAAAACCAGATTTTACCTGGCATCATGTTACTGCTGCCTGAAATTCTTTTTTTTCTGCCATATTTTTATCAGTGCACTACAGTTGTACATAATGGTGGGATTTGTTATTACGTATTTGTCCCAGCACACAATATAGCAATACAATTTGGCCAATATTATTCCCCAATATCACACCATCTCCAGCCCCTCCCCCAATCCCTTTCTTACTCTACTGATCTGCCTTTGATTTTCATGAGATCCACCCCCACTCTTCCTTTACTTTTCCCCCTCTTGCTTTCGTACGAGAGAAAACATGATCCCTGTCTTTCTAAGTCTGGCTTGTTTTTATTACATTGTGATCAGAAAATACACAGGATGTAACTTCTAGTTTTTTAAAATTTGTTATGACTTGTGGCCTAATATTGGGTCTACTCTAGAGAAAATTCTGGGCACTGATGAAAAGAATGTATATTCTGCAGCTATTGGATAGGGTATGTAAATGTCTGTTGAGTCCATTTGATCTATAATGTAGTTTTCTTCTGGTGTTTATTTTTTGTCTAGATAATGTTTATTGATAAAAGAGGGGTGTTGAAGACACTGATTATTATTGTATTGGATTCCATCTCTCCCTTTAGATATATGAGTGTTGGTTTTAGAAATTGGGCTCTCTGACATTAGGCACATAAAGATTTACAAACATTATATCTCCTCTTTGAATTGATCCTTTGCTTAATATGTATTGATTCTTTTCTTAAAGACTTAGTCTAAAATTATCTTTTGTCAGATATAAGTACTTCTGGTTCATTTTAGATTTACATTTGCTTAGAATACCATTTTCCATCCTTTCACTTTAATCTCTGTGTAGTTTTACTAGCAAAGTGAGTTTCTTGTAGGCAGCATTGTGTTGTGTCTTATTATTTTATCTAGTCAGCCCACCTATAACTTGGTGAATTTAATACATTTATATTCAGGGTTATTATCACTAGATAGGGATATCTTAATCATTTGCTGATTTTCTTCAAATTGTTTTGCATATTTTTTCCTGCCTCTCTTGCTCATCTTTGATTTACTACATTGGTAAGTTTTGATTCTTTTGTGTGTCTACTCTTTCAGTGGGATTTACACTTGCACATGCTTTCATGATAGTAGTTATCTTTCTTTCACTTCTTGGCATAGGATTCCCTTAAGCATCTTTTGTAAGTGTGTTCTGGTGATCATGAACTCTGTGTTTTCTTGTCTCAAAAGGTCTTTAATTCTTCTTTATTTCTGAAGGAAAGTCTTGCTGGATATAGTATTTTTGGTTAGCAATAATTTTCTTTCAGGACTTGGAAAATACATTCTATTCCCTCCTGGACTGTAAGTTTTCTACTGAGAAATATGTTAGTCTAATGGGGCTGCCCCTCAACATGATTTGGTGCTGTGCTTTTACAGATTTTTACAATTTATTTTTTGGGGGGGCTTGTATTTTGACAGTTTAATTATAAATACTATGCTATGGTGAATATATTTTCTGGTCATGTGTATTTGGGATCCTATAAGCCTCCTGTACCTGAATGTCAATATCTTTCCCAAAGGTAGGGGACTTTTATGTTACTATTTCATTGAATAGGTTTTCTATGCCCTTGACTTTTTTTTTTCTCCTTGGAATATGCCAAGAAAGTATATATTGTTCATATAATGGTATCTTAAGGGTCTTGCATGTTTCCTTCTTTTTTCTCTCCCTTCTTTCTTTCCTTCCTTATTTTTTGTCTGACTGGGATATTCTGAAGTCCTGTTTTCAGGATCAAACATTCTTTCTTCTGATTGATCTGGTGTGTTGTTGAGGCTTTCAAATATATATATATATATTCATTCTTTTTCTTATTGAGCTCTTCATTTTCAAGATTTCTGTTTGGTTCTTTACCAAAACCTTTTTGCTGAATTTGTCCTTCATATTCTGTACTGTCTTCCTAATTTCATTTAACTGTGTATCTCTTTTCTCTTGTGTCTCATTGAGCTTTTCCTAATAATTATTTTAAATTATATATCATGAACTTTGTTCCTGTTGATTTTGTGGAGATAGATTGCTAGTTATTGTGTTCTTTTGGAGTCATTTTATTACTTTTTTTCATATTATGTTCCTATATATTTTTTTCATTTCATGTTCCTATAATATATAATACATATATTATATCTCCTATATTGAGATTTGTGTATTTACCAGATCAGTTAACTTGACCACTTAGGGGATGGCTTTTTTAGTAAGCAGCTTTCTCCTAAGGATGTGTCTTCAGGTGTCAGTTTGTTATGCAATACTGATTGCATAGTGCCCCATAGTGTAGACCCCCTAAAGCTTCTTTGGCTGTAATTAATGACCTTGGGCACAATATGTACTGTAGGAGAAAACAGTGTTTCTATGAGCTGTGTAAGAGTGGAAACATTCAGGTGGCTCAGGAAGATATGGTACAGACAACAGGATGTGTGACTTACTCACTGTGCGGCTACTCCTAGGAGTGGTGGTCCCAATTGTGCAATGGAGGCTTCCTCACATACTGTTGATGATAACTCTGCTACTAGCGAGGGCTCTGTCAGCACCCCAGCAGTGGTGAGGGGTCTGAAGCACCCATTCTCCAATTAGTCAGTGCATGGGACCAAGTGCATGAGGAGAGGTGGTGGCAGGAACTTCAGCACCCCCATGTAGTGTTCACACCCAGTCCTTCCAGCAGTGCCTGATCACACTGGGGGTAGGGTGGCAGTGGGATGCACACTGTTTCTCTCTCCCACTTCAGTGACGGTGTATGTCCAGGAGTGGGGCAGAGGCTAGTGCCACTGGAATTTCTCTGCCTTTTCAGTGACAGCATACATGTAGGGGCAGGACTGTAGCCGGAGCCTCAGATTTGCTCAAAACTCCCTCATTATGCTTTGTTGAGTGTGACAGCAGTGGAAACAGTACCCTGGTACCCCATCCTGTCAGTGACAGATATCTGAGTATGCCACAGGGGTGAAGGTGTGGGAACTATATGGGTATCTGCCTTGGATTGACCCAGTGCAGACCCACATGGCTGTGCATGCTCTTGTTCTCAGAGAGCAAGACCCCCTAATTTCCTTCTTCTCTCTCTATTGCCCTCCATGTTGTAACACTTGTCCCATGCAGTGACCGGCACTCTCCTGAATTAAGGCAAAGCAGCGTCCTTTGATCCAGTGCAATGAGATGACTATGAGTTCTAGAGATGGGAATTTGGAGACGTTTCTGATCCCTATAGTAGTCCAGTTTTACACATTAGCTTATTTATCCAGGTAGCTTCTGACTATAATAGATTTGGGGCTCACTGGGAGATGATGTGAGATTCTTTTCCAAAGAAAGGCTACTGTGAAGATTTCAGGTTACTTATCTAAGTGGACTGCAAGCCTGTGACTATGAAACTTTCCAATCTCTAGGATTGCCAGCATCCATGCTGGTATAATTTTCTGGGTCTCACTTTTACTCTTACCCCTGCAAAGGGGAGTCTTCTGTTCCCCAGCTGAGGATCCAAGGTGGCAGATGTTAGGGTGTTTTGTCTTTTCTATGCTCTCAGCCCAGGTTTCTGAATCTTACAAGGTTCTATTCTCTCTGGCAGATTTCCAGCATTCTCATATAATCACTCATCTCAAAATGCAGCTATACACCTGTTACTTTGGTTCTCTATGGAGGCAGAGATGAGTTCTGGTCACTTCTATTCAGTCATCTTGTATGGCTCTCCTGTGTCAGTGCTTTTAAATACTGCTTCAATTTTCTCACTTGCATTATTTCCATCATGAAATAGCCTACTGTTGCTCTTTTTGTGTCCTTTCTCTTTGGCCACTTTTGAGATGTTTCCCTTAGTTTCTGGTTATAATCAATTTGATTATGCTGTGGTGTGGCTTTCCTCATGCTTCTGAGCTTAGATTAAGTTTCTGATATCTTTTAGTTTGTAATTTTCACTAAATTTGGAAAAAGTTTTGGCCATTATTTCTTCCATTTTTTTTCTTTTACAATTACATTGTATATTTGGCTACTTGAAAGGGACTGTCAACTCACCAATACTCTATTCATTGAATCATTTTTCTCTATTTTTTGGATAATTTTTATTGCTATGTCCTCTAGTTCACTAATATTTTCTTCTGTAATGTCTAACCTACCCTTACTCGATTTGTCAAGTTTAATTTCATTTTTAGATTTTTGGTTTGTGTGCCTATAATACCTTCCATGTTACCACTTAATATTTTCAATCTTTCCTCTAGCTTCTTGAGCTTACTAAAGTTATAATTCTTTGTCCCCCTCCCCACCAATTCTATCAGCTGTGCCGTATCCAAGTTAGTTTCTACTGACTGATTTTCTCCTCATTATGAGTTGTATTTTCATGGTTTTCTGCATGTCTAGAAATTTTTAATTTAATACCAAACAAATAAAAACAAATTCTATATTGTTAGGTATTTGATATTTTTGTATTTTTAAATACAAAATGTTTCCCATTATTGTAGGATAAGTTACTAGAGAAGTTCAATATTTCGGGGTATGAATTATAGACTTTGTTAGACAAGATCAGAGCAAAACTTCACCTACAGTATTTCCCTCACTGAGGCATTTCCACTTCTGAGTACTATACTCAATGAACCTCAGTAATATGGATTTCCATTCTTATTGATTAGAATAAGGAATATTCATTTAGCTTTGTGAGCTGAGGTGATTATTATTATTACATTTTAATTCCGGAATCAGGAAGCTTCCTCACACAGATGAACTCGTCTGTTTTCCCATACATACTCAGGATAGACTCTCTGCAGTCTTATTTCTCTGTGTCTCTATCTGCCTTGGCTTCCCCAGACTCACAACTCTATGCTTGCAGCTCACAGAGACCACAGGCTCTGCCTGGTTGGTTTCCTCCTGCATGTAATTTGGAAGCTCTCCCAGATAGTAAGATGGGCTTACCTTCTTTGCTTCCCAATTTTCAAACATAACCACCCTTCAATGCTTTGTATACAGTCTTCAATTTTCAAAAATATTTTGTCAATTTTTTTGTTTGTTTCAAGAGAGAGGATAAACCTGTCTTTGTTACTCCAATAGTGTATAGAAGTGAAGTGAGAAAGTACTTTTGTTTTTGGAGCATACATTGATGTATTTCCCTAATAATTCCTTTAATCCTGTCGGTTCCTTAATATCAACTCCTCTCTTAAGATGCAGCTTGATATAATAAAACAGGGTATCCTAAAAGGTCCTAGAAGACATGAATGAAAGCTTGCCTACCAACCGTATTATGAGACTCTCAGAAGATGAAGTATTAACAGGTAATAGCCAGGACTGGTGTCCAGTTCTCATAGCTCCACAACACCGCTGGAACTTAGATGCACCCCAGGGAAAGAGCGACACACTTAAACTGACCAAGATTACATTGCCTCCAACACATCATAATACATTAGAAATTATATAACTCTCTACATATACAACATCATGCACCATCAACACAAATGCACCTCTAGGAAAGAAGCTGTTCATTTTGTGAGGGGAGAATGGGAACATGATGACATATTAAATTTAATCATGTGGAATTGAGATAATGATGACTTACCAGAAATGTGTGCAGGTTAGGAAATTCCTGTGGAGATGAAAGCGATCCCTGAGGAAACTCCAGTAAGAAGAATGAAAGCAAAAACAGTGTCAGAAAGCAGAGAACAAAATCATGACAAAGCAAGTTAAGTTTCACAGAACAGTTTCAAGGAGTGGGTGTCGTCAGGGTTGGGGGATGGAAAGGAATATCATGTTGGGTGGAATATTCACAGCATACATGCTGACACTCTTACCTCGGCATCCTTAGCAGCTAGGGTTGAACCATGACAGCATGCCACGTACTTTTCTGATCAATTTCACTCTATTTAGCAACTTGGAAAAAACCTCAGTTCCTAATAGTGACTTGTATTTGTACAGTTTTTCAGTATTTTTAAAGCATGTGGATCTCAAAATAGACTTATATGATGGTATGAGTAAAAATTATGGTTATAATTTACACTCTGTAAAACTGAGGATGGCAGAGGTTGAATGGTTTTCTCAACATCATATAGTAGAATTGAGTGGCAAAATCAAAGCAAACAAAGAAATGTATCTCTTAGTTGTACTCTGTTTTAGTGTAATTGATTTTTCATCATTGTGAAGATAAGGGTTATATTTTTTTTTTCATTTTCCCCTTCTCATCCTGAGCTCTGTAAATCAGATAAGGCAGAATTGCTCTGCTTACTGCTAAGGAATATCAAATTATTCAGAAGCTTACTTGTGAAAATCACTTGATTACTTATTGTGTATTTGCCATTTGGGGTAATTTAGTTTTCCTAGCAATCCTATGAAGTAAATGTTGTACTATTTGATGTATAGGAAACATGAGTTTGAGGGTTTAAATAACTTAAGAGATGAGATGTTTAGTTGATGGAGCTAGAATTCTAACCATCATAGTGGGAAAACTAATTCTATTAGAACTTCCCTGATCCTCAACCTCTTTGAATTAAAAAAAAAATTCTGACACATTTCAGCCCTTGATCTATGCACTTCTCAAACATTTATTTGGACTCCCAGAACCCCATTGCAGGAACCATGAAGCATGCGAGGAATATAATGATGCACGTCTGAGCCTTCTGTGAGTTTGTGTTCTGTACACTGTCCTCTTCCTGAGACCCAAACCCCTTGACCACTATTGTTCCTTAACATGCACAGTCATTCATCACCCCCAAAAAAGTCAACATGACTTCTGTGGTCCAGTCATTGATCTGAGCTATGCCTGGGTGGCTTGAGATTCCGTGCAATGTGGAGCCTGGGTAGATGGGGCAGAATCTGGAGAACGCCATGCCTTTTAGCAGCCTGTTCATTGTTGGCATGAAAATGTGCTCATTTCACTGGTGCAGATTTTGTCCCTTGAGGATAGTGTCTGGGCAAACTGACAAGCGTGGGTGGTTCTCTTTGCCATCTGCATTTTGCCTCTTAGGGAATCTTAGAGTATCACCAGCTGTTACATACAACTGTGTGAAGCTCTGAGTCCTCAAGGGAAAGAAGAACATAAGGACAAAATCCTCTTTGCTGTAAAGGAAATGTAAGCGTTTGGAACTTGGGGGTGGAGGGAAAACCAAAGTGAGCCCTGCTTTTGTTACATCGGAGATTTTGCTTTTGTGTATGCCTAAGTGCTGGCAAGACAAGGGAAAGGCATGCAAATTCAGAACAGAAAGTCATACAACTTGTGTTTAGGTTTGGGTGATGGGAAAATATCATCACATTGAGTATTCAAACTTCCCACCAATTTTTCAGAATAGTGTAAACACAAAATTCCAGGGTCTGGAGTGCAGCCCAAGAGAGGGACATATATATTTTTGGGCTTCCTGCATAAAAATTAATAGTGTATTTGTCTATTTGTTTTTATACCCAATCTTCTAGAAAAATGGATGCCCTAGTTTGTTTAGAATGGCATTACCCTGAGAGGCAGATATTTGAAGGAGAAAGGTCTGGCTTATTTTTCTTTTAATGATAGAAGTTAAATGATATTAAATGTAGTAACCGTATTCTCTTGACAGCCCTTCACTATAGACTTTCCAGTTTCCCAAGGGCAAAGGTCTGATTAGAGGAAATGTAATTGCTCTGGTTTGTTTCATGCCAGGCTCACCATGATATGAAATACCCCCATTGTGAAGAAAGGGATTGCTTGTAATTCATCTTCTCCAGCTTGGTGATTGGCATTTAAAAGACTTCAGGATATTATATTGTGAATGGACATTGTTCTTAGGAGCACTACTCTCTTTGGCAAGACAGTCTCCAGAGTCATTCCCATTTGGAACTGAACCACTTTGTAGTTGTTGGGATTATATCAGTGTCATAGGGCTCTTGCTAGTCTAATAGAACTGTTTTGAAATTGCAGCAGTTTTTGCATATCTGAGGTTTTATAATTAGATCTGTAAAAGGAATTGTTTTGAACTCAATAGGAGTGTAATGGAGGACTAATTAGTTAATTTTATGAGAAACTCCTCAAACAAGTGTTCATTGTCTTTATTATTAAATTTACATATGGGCAATTAAAGAAGGCTTCTATAGCTGTTTGCATAATGCCAGACTATGACTTAATTAAAATAGCTTAAAATGTTGATAGGTGATAAAACCTTCTTTTGATCCCTGCATATTGCTAAAGAATATTTAAGGTTATTGATCTATTAGCAGACTATATTTCAACTTTTTAGATGTGTTTTGTGGATATCAGTGAATCAATAAATATTATTAATATGTACAAGATTACCAGTTGAGAATGCAAAGGTATAAGATTGTTTCAACAATAAAAGGAAGGTCATATGTTCACTGCTAGTTTTATGTTCTGAATTAATACTTCAGTGTCTCTTTGCATTATCCTAGACATCTTCCTAAATTTTTCTAGTTAGAAATAATATCTCTTCTTCTACCTTAAATTCCCCATAGCATTTTGCTTTTATTTGCCTACTTACCATTTGCATCACAGTATTTAATAAGAGGTGAACTGTGGCTCCTACATGCTAATGAATCTGAATAATAACAAAAGCAACAACAACTACTACTATTGCCACCACCATTTTTAGAGAACTTTATTTGTGAAATGCTGAGCCAAGAGTTGTATCTCATTTATCTTCAGAGTAACCCTACTAGATAGTATTATCATTATAGTATTATTACTATTGTTGTTTCACATAAAAGACAATTGAACACTAGTGATGTTAACCTACCCAAGTTCACAAAGTGAGAAGGTAGAAGTGGGTAGAGTTCAAGCCAGGCCACCTGGCTTCGGGTCCTTTCACTAATCAGGCCTTCATGCCACCTTCCAACATGCCAGGTTGACCTTGTTTTCTTCCTGCTCTCACCTCTGTTACTTATCATATTGCCCTGTAACTCATTTAACTGAATGAAAAGAAAAAGTAATACAATGAATTTAGCTATGAATATCCAATAAGCTTTTTACACCATAGATTGTACACATTGGGTTTACTTGACAATGCAAAAAAGATGGACCAGGAAAAAAAAGAAAACCCTTATCTCTTGCTGGCTTATTGTGTTCTGTGTTGCTATAGCATAAAACTACACACTGGGTAACTTACAATGAATAGAAATTTATAGGCTCATGATTCCTGAGGCTTGAAAGTCTAAGATTCAGGAGCTGCCATCTTGCTACACCAAGCCATGACAAATGGGAGGAGAGAGGGTGAGCAGGAGGAAACAAACTTGTCATTTTATTAAAACAAACAAACAAACTATGCTTCTGAGTTAATAGTATTTACTTATTCCCAAGAATGGTGTCCTTATTATCAAAACATCTTCCACTATGTCCCACCTCCGAACACATAAACTTTGGGGAGCATATTCAGACCACAATTCTTGTTTTCCTGTCTTGAAAAAAAAAAGCTTGTGTTCAACTTCGATCCTCATCTCTCATTGCTTGATGATGTTCAGCAACTTCATGTCCTGGGATGTTTTATTAATACTCATTGTTCTCAAAAACAATTTCAGGATCATTTCTAGCCATTAAATTCAGGCATGTAATCCAGACATTTTATTATATTTGATGCATCAATCTGGAGAAACTATAAGCAATCTTATCAGATTTATTAATCTCATTCATTCACTTATTCTATAAAATTTTCCTTCATTTTTTCAACAACTAATGTCTTCAAGTTTATATGATTTCTATCTTCAAAGGGTTCACAGTGAGGGCACTCACCAAGCAACTTGATTACTCCAATAATGTAAATTCTGACATTTGAACACAGTGCAATAGTGACCAGCTGTCGCAGTTTTCCCAGGAGTCTGAGATTTTCTAACCTGTGGGATTTTGATTGCCCAAACTGGGATAATACCTGGAAAAAGGTACATTTGGTCACACTGCCTGTGGGAACATAGAAGAACCCCAGGATCTGCTTGAGAAGGTAGGAGAACACTTCCTAGGAAAGGTAGCTCTAATGGTGGAATTTCAGATGAGACAGGTTGGAAGACAAGCTCCTTAACAGCCTGACCCAGGGGCACTGACTCCATACTTCCTAGGAATCTCAGAAAGGAGGCTTAGGATGCTGGCGTGGAAATTCTTTCCCATTTCTAAATGCACACAAATGAGTAATGGGGAGGAGGGGAGGACAAGCAAGCACTTTTGGCCTTTCTCTTTAAAACTTTTAAGTTTATAAAGAGCCTTCTTATATATTCCACTGCTTTCTGCATTCAGAGCCACATTGCAGGGCATCTAGAGCAAAATGCTGTTTGGAATTTTAAATCTGCTGTGTTTCACCCCGAAGTTACCAAAGAATGAAAGATTCTTGGGAGAGGAAAAGAACAGCTAAGAATGGAGCAGCTCCCTCATTTGTTAGGTGATCCTCAGTCACTGGTGGTGCTCCCTGGGTGGGCTGTGTCACTGCAAAAGCGCTCCTGGTTGACCGGGGCAGGAACACAGGCTGATCCTCTGCTGCACACAGATGCTCTCTGCTCTGGAGGCAAAACTGCATCTCTGGAGGCCGGTGATGGAAGAGTGCCACTGAGCTGCCAGAAAACATAGTAATGGCTGTGATTATGATTATGAGTGCCTTTTAATTGCTGCTACATCATGCCAACTATCTTGGGAAGGAAAACGTAGGGCCTCATGAATAAATGATCATTTAAATATTTAAATAGATTATTATAATATACAACTTCGGAATACTTGGCTAAGTGCTTCCTGCAGAGCATGGAAAACTCAAGCTTGATGGCAAGCAGTTCCGATGTCTGGTAACTTGAAATAGGCCCGTGTGTACCTCTGTTTAAAAGATTTTTGTAAGCCTAGCAGATGAATCCGAAAGTCTTTATTAAACATAGACATTTAGGATGCTTACTAGAAAATACATGGAAATACATATTGTATTGAAATAGATGTATAATGTATATTATTTGTAGAATCTGCTTTGAATACTCTGTTTCTAATAGAAAATTGAACCTGACAGAAAACTTAGCCTGACTGAGAAAGAAGGGCATTTTATCAATTCTCTCCTTCTTCTATATGGTAAAGTACAAGTCTAGGGCAAAACTATGAAAGTTCATCTCTAAACCATCATTTAGAAGATTGGAAGATATGATCCATCAAACCAAAAGAAGTCGAAAGCCTTTTGCTGAGAGAAAAAGAAGAGGAATTTGGAGAACCTGTCACTAGGATGGAAAAGTTGCTGCCTGGATCCTAGAAAGTAGGCCAGGAACCTCCTATTTCCTGGGTCTCAGACCATCCCACCCCCGACAGAAACCCAGAATGGATGGATATATGAGCTGCTGTGCTGTTCTTGGGATCAGCACCGTCCAGAAGCAGTGAAGCACTATGGGTAGAAGAAGTGTTCTCAGTAGATGAACCCAAAGCGGTCTTCTCCAGGTGCAGTGGGGTGTGCCAGGAACACAGGGCTTCCTAAAATCCATGCAGGGAAAGTGAAAGAGGCTTAAGGTCAGGAGATAAAGTTGTAGATCAGAATTGGCAAAATGCAATCTATTGGCCAGGTCCTGCTTCAGTTGGCTTTGCTTATGGCCCTGAGATAAGAATAGTCTTTGCAATTTTAAAGGGATTTGGAAATAAAAGGAGATGGAGGAGGAGGAGGAGAATTAGAACAAGAAAAAATATGTGACAAAGACTGAATTTGGTCTGAAAAGCCTGAATTATTCATTTTCTGGCTGATTATAGGAAGAGATTGCAGCCCCTATCCTAGGGAATAGGACATGGCAAATGAAGAAAATCAGTCACCACAGACTTCTGTCAGGATCCAGGACAGTGCCCCCAAATCCAAGTGGGTGTAGGAGTAGATGCCAGCAGAGTAAACCAGCCACACACCACAGAGACCAGGAATTCAGGAGGAGTCACTTCAGAGGCTTCTTAAAATCCAAGGGGATAAGTCATATTCATTCTGAAATCAGAGTCTTAGGGAGGAGTAACAAAAGGCAGACCCTGCTGAGAGGAGCCATGACCAGGTGTCCCAACTGTGAACTGAACAGGGAGGCTGAGTTACCCTGAAAAAGAAGACCCAAGTTTAAGATTTCTTAGGTATTTAAATTGGTTTTATGGGATATTAGGATGGACTCCAGGGGAAAATAAAAAGAGTGATGAACAGAAAGATAGACTTTAAAAAAATCTTTTTTAAAATCTATTTTTTAGTTTATGGTGGATACAATATCTTTATTTTTTACTTTATGTGGTGCTAAGAATCAAACCCAGTGCCTCATGCATTCTAGGCAAGCACTCTATCACTGAGCCACTACTCCACCCCTGAAAGATCACTTCTTTTCTGCATATATTTAAGGCATTTATATTTTGACCCTCCTTTATAAGAGAACTCACTGTATTAGAATAGAATAGGTCATATTAGTAACTAATTAGCTCCAAAATCTCACTGGCTTAAAGACAATCAAGGATTATTTCTTACTAAGGTTACTGTCCCCAGGGAAGTGGTCAGGCAACAGAGTCCCACGTAACCTCCCAGACACCCAGGCTGATGGAGACTTAGCCATCTTGTAGCTGTGACATCTGGAACATGTAATTTTTGAGGTCACTATAGAAGGAAAAGAAATGGGTAAAGGAAAAACAATTACATCTGTTTGGATTGAAACAAATCATTTCTGCTCATAGTCCATTAAACAGAACAAATCATATGATCCCGAGTGAATTGCAAGACTTAGAGATACAGCAGAGGAAAAAGAATAAGTGGCTTTACTCACTCTTTTCAAAAATTATTTTAGAAATTTTCCCCATATTTTTATTGGTTCTTTATAGTTGTACATATTGATAGATTTTGTTGTTACTAATACCCACAGGCACACAATGTGACAATATAATTTGGCCAATATGATTCCCGAGTATTTCCTCTTTCCCTTATTTTAGAATTTAAAAATTATACATATTATGTGATATAGCAATTAGAATATGTGATACAGCAATTAGAAAAAATGAAGGATTAAAACTATGTGATAATTTCAACAGATGCAAAAAAAAGTATTTGATAAAATTCACCATTTTTCCATGATACAACAATTCAGGTACAGAAAGAATGTACATATATGGCAAGCCCACAGTTAATTTCATATTATTAATGAAAAGCTGAATCTGTTTTCTCTAAGATTAGGAATAAGACAAAGGTGTCCACTCTTACCACTTCTATTCAATATAGTACTGTAACTCCTAGTCCTAGTACTGGAAGGCAAGCTGGGGTCGGGGGGTCATTCAAATAGGAGGGAAGTAGGGAAATTTTGTATTTGCTGATGACATGTTCTTATATATAGAAAACCTTCAGGTTTATACACACAGAGAGACTAGACATGATAAGAAAGTTCAATAAAGTTTCAGGATAAAAGTATTCATGTACAAGATATTTCCATGTACTAACAGTAAAATAGTCAAAAAAGAAATCAAGAAAATAGTCCTAGGCTGGGGACATGGCTCAGTAGTAGAGTGTTTACCTGGTATGTGTGAAGTCATAGGTTCTAACTGCAGTGCACAGAGAGAAAAGAAAGAAATAGACCCACTTATAATCATAGCAAATACAAGACATTTGGAAGGAATTTTAACCAAGGAAGTAGAAGATCTATACACAGAAAACCTATAAAGTATTGCGAAAAAAATTGAAGAAGGCACAAAAAGATATCCCACATTTATAGAAGAATATTGTTAAAATGTCCATACTACCCAAAGCAATACAGACTCATTGCAATTCTTATCAAAATCAATGACTTTTTTCCCCACAGAAATAGAAACCTAAATGCATGTGGAACTGCAAAAGATTTTGGATAGCCAAAGGAATTTTGAGAAACAAGAACATAGCTGAAGGTATCACAAAGCTGATTTCAAAACATACTACAAAGCAACAGTCATCAATAAGTATAGCATAGTACTGTCATAAAAACAGACATGTTAACCAAATGGAACAGAATAGAGAGCCAAGACATGAACCTATTTATTTACAGTCAAAGGATCTTTGATAAAGTTGTCAAAATGGAGAAAGGATAGTCTCTTCAAAAAATGGTGCTGGGAAAACTGGATAGCACATGTAGAGGAATGAAATTAGATTGTAGCATATAAATGTGGTGCTGTAAAACTTCTAAAAGAAATTGTAAGTGAAAGCTTCTTGACATTGGTTTGGGCAATGGTTTTCTGGATATGACCTCAAAAGGCAAAAGCAAAAATAGACAAACAGGAATACCTCAAACTAAAACTTTTTCACAGTAAATAAAACAATCCAAATAGCAAAGAGGCAACCTATGGAATGGGGGAAAAAAATATATATATATAGTATGGGATTAGTATACTAAATATGCAAAGAACACAATAGCAAGAAAATAAATATTCTGGTTAACAATGAGAAAAGCATCTGAATAGACATTTCTCAAAATAAGACATACAAATGGCTAGCAGGTTTATTAAAAAGATGTCCAATGTCACTAATCATTAGCAAAATGCTAAAACCAAAATGAGATATCATCTCATACCTATCAAAAAAATTAAAAGTAACATATGTTGGAGAGGATATGGAGATAAGGGAAAACTTGCACATTATTAATTGTACATATTGTTAGATTTTGTTGTTACTAATATGCACAATCATTATTATTAATGACTATTAATTAACCCAGTCATTATGACCAACTTTGTAGAGGTTCTTCAAAATGTTAAATATAGAATTATCATATGATCCACAATCCCAGTGTTGGTGTATATCCATAGGAGGTAAAAGGATTGTATCAAAGGGTACCTGTACTCTCCTGTTCATTGTAGCATTAATGATTGCCGAAATGTGGAATCAACTCAAGTGTTCATCACCTGATGAATTGGTAAAGAAAATGTGGTATATTTGCACACAAGGGAATATTACTTAGCTTTAAAAAAGAAAATAGTCATTTACAGCCACATAACTGAACCTTGATGATTGCAAGTGAAATGATCCACACACAAAAAGACAAATCTGCATGCTGTGTGATCTCACATAAGGGATACAAAATAGTCAAACTTATAGAAACAGAAAGTAGGATGGTGGTTGCCAGGAGCTGGGAGGATAGGTGGTAGAATGGAGAAATGTTGGTTAGAGGGAACAAAGTTTCATTTGGGAGGAATGTGATAATATCTCATTGTGGTTTTAGAATTTTGCTTATGATTAGTTTCAGCTGGGAGGAATAAGTTCTGGTGATCTGTTGTGCAGTAAAGTGATTACAGTAAATAACAATATATTACATATTGAAAATTGCCAAAAAATTAGATGTGCTATGTTACCACCACCAAAAAAAGAAGTGTGGGATATAATGGATGTTATCTGTATTTAAATATTTCACAATTTTTTTGTGTGTGTATACATAAAACTGTGGGAAAAAAACTGTGCATACCTTAGAAAATATGCCTGAGGCTTTTACAAGCTATATAACAAAGCAAAAATGGATGAGAATTGTTGAAGTTTAAAGTTTTGGAATTAAGTCCAAATAACAAATGAAATAAAAATAGGCTTATGAAGAATTTGATTTCCCAAGTCTTAATGATTAGAAATAAGTGCTAAAATTATCCTGCATTTGGAAGCTAAAATGTCTACTCTGTGAAGGTGACATTTACCTCTGACATTCATGAAAAATTTGTTTTCGACACCTCTGAGGTTTAAGTAGTCACATGAATGGTACTGGCATACGTTGATTAATAGAGTAAACTTGTCCAAATCTGGTTTTTCCCCCCATGAACATATTTTAGATGTTCAGTAATAGTGTCCTAAAATTGAAACATGCCTGATGGATCCTGGGTATTTTTAATATCATTCAGTGGTGGCATGCAGGGTAGTTGTAGAAGCATCCACATGGGTTTCCTAATCTCATTTCCCACAGCTGAGTTCATCCTGTGAAATGAGCTGCATGACCTAATGTCCTAGCAATTACACATCCCCAAGCATTGGGATGCTGCTCAGTGTAATTCATGCTTTAATTTGAAGCAGTCTGTAACTTATTTCTGAGATCCAAGTGGATATCTTTAAGAAGAATGTCTTGGTAGATCTTGCCACAGAGGCTTAAAACTTGAAAGCTGATCATAGGAAGAAAAATACTGACACTATGCCTTGTCTACTGCATGCTTTTTATTAAAAATGTCATTTAAAAAAATATTCAGAACTTGTTTCATTAAACCATTTTACTGGCACAATGAAACCA
The DNA here is from genome assembly GCF_021218885.2 of Marmota monax. NCBI lineage: Eukaryota > Metazoa > Chordata > Mammalia > Rodentia > Sciuridae > Marmota > Marmota monax. The sequence continues at coordinate 19,592,709 of NW_026693082.1, read as the reverse complement.
CTGAAATCTGGGACCATTAAAATTTGGTCAAATTTTTATTTTGTTTTTTTTGGGGAGAGGTTTGGTAAATTGTGTTTTTAATTTTTATTTTAATACCTTTATTTTATTTATTTATATGTAGTGTTGAGGATTGAACCCTGTGTCTCACATATGCTAGGCGAGTGCTCTACCACTGAGCCACAACCCCAGTACCCAATTTTTTATTTTATTGGTTCTTTTTAGTTATACATGATAGTAGAATCCATTATGATAAAATTATACAAGCAAGGAATATATCTTATCCTAATTAAGACCCCAGTCTTATGGATGTTTACAGTGGTGAGATTCACTATGGTGTATTCACATATGTTAGGAAAGTTATCTCAGATTCATCCCACTGTTTGTCTTTTCCTATCTCCCCTCCCTTCCTTTCATTCCCCTTTGTCTAATCCCCACTGCTCCTATTCTCCCACCTCCTTATTGTGGGTAAGCTTTCACATATCAGAGAGAACATTCAACCTTTGGTTTTTTGGGATTGGCATGATAGTCTTCATATCCATTCATTTACTTGGAAATGTCAGAAAGTCATTCTTGTTTATGGCTAATGGTAATGGTCTATGGTAATACTCCACTGTGCATTTCTTTCTCCATTTGTCTGTTGAAGGGCACCTAGATTGGCTCTATAACTTAACTTTTGTGAATTGTACTGCTATAGAACATTGATGTCACTGCATCACTCACTATAGGATACTGTTTTTAAGTCCTCTGGATATATACTGAGGAATGGGATAAGTCAAATGGTGGTTCCATTCCTAGTTTTTTGAGGAATTTCCATATGTTTTTCAAAGTGATTGCATCTATTTTGTCCCACCAACAATGTATGATCATTCCCTTTTCCCACATCTTCACCAACATTTATTGTTACTTGTATTCTTGATGATTGACATTCTGGCTGGAGTGAGATGAAATCTCAGTGCAGTTTTAATTTGCATTCTTGATTGTTTCCTTTGATGTGAAGAAGCTTTTTAGTTTGTTGCCATCCCATTTGTTGATTTTTGGTTTTACTTCTTGAGCTTTAGGATATGGAAGTGTAGTGTGCTGGAGTCCCTCACTGGTGTGGTATCAACAACAGTCATTTCTCTTTGCTTTTGAAATGGCCATGAATGTCCAGGAGTAGGACCTTAGTAGGACCTTAGTGCCCCAGTGTCTTTAAGTTGAAGTGTTCACCAAAGTGGGAATAGATCATGGCTGGAGTAAGGTGCAATTTACAGCTGGGCTTGGGGTAGAGTTCACTGGCAAAGCACACACCCAGGGTGCTGGGCTCAATTCCCAGCACCATACAGAAAAGGAGATCACATAATATAAAATTATTAAAGAATTTGTTAATACATTAGTATTATTTATTATTAAAGAATTATTAATGAACCAAAGAAGGAAAATAATGAGAAATAGTAAACAAAGAATAGAGGAAAACCAAATAAAAGAAATAACCTCAGCAATAATAAGAGAAAGGAGTAAAAATTAATAAACGTGAAAAAATTAATTCAAAAAGGAAGGAAGAAAACGGGAAAGGTAAATCAAAAAACAAAAATAAAATGAAAAAGAAGAAAAATTCAAATTAAAGAATAAAATAAAGAATAAAAGGATATAATTATCTCCAATAATACTTGGAGATTCTTGTCTGAGCGGTCTATGGTTGGAATCAGCCAGGTATGGCTGGGTGATTTAGTGGGTCTTCGCTGTAACCTATTATGATTGCTCTCAACTCACACCATACAAGGTGGGATGAAAAGCAGGCTGTGCCCCAATTTTTCACTGGATAGTTTTCAGGGATAGACCACACCAGGGCCATATTCTATCTGGAAGCTTTTAATAGCACATCTGGTGGCATGGCAAATGTTGAAGCCATAGCACGCCATTCTCACCAACTCAGTTTTGGTGGATTAAGAACCTCACCAGGAAGGCAGAGGGCTTCAGTCTGCACACATTGGCATGGCCACTGTTGGGACTAAGTGTCCCAACACTGACCCAGTGTCAGTGGTATGTGGGCAGTGTTGAATGGGTGTGTGTTCAGTCTGGAGGTTTCTTGTCTGTAAGCCCAGGGGCATGGCAAATATTTAAGCTACAGCATATCCCAGAATGCCTCTGAGGGTTGTGGAACAGTCAAACCTGGGAGCTGGAATGTGTGCAGGGTGGGGGTGGGGATGTCACAGAACTGAGCGAGTAGGTATCCATGCCTGGTTGCCTCCAGACCCATCCCTCTGACTGGTGTCCTTCACATCACAGTGGTCGGGATCACTTAAGTCTGTGCCCTCCACTCCCCTCCCCACTACAGACCACACACCCCAATGCATAATGCACTTAGCAAGTTTGTCTTAGACACTCTGCTATGCAGTGACTGTCTCATGTAGCCATCTCCCACACAGTCAACGTGGCCATGTGATGTACATTGGACCCTCAAGAGTATTTGTTTTGGATTTCTTGATTGCCTGCAGTCTGGCTGGGCACAATTCAGGAGCCACTTATCAAGCAGAAACAAACTTTATTTTTAGAACACACGCCACACCACAGGAGCTCTTCAGGAATTCCCTCAGAGCCCAACTGCCATCACAGGCTTCCCACCAGCCTCTCAACCCCGCCCCCACTTCTCCTGCTCTTGAGGCTGATTGGCTGGGTCGCATGGGCGGAGCCAAAAAAAGTCCCCCAATGAGCAGCTCCATGGTCTGAAAGGGCGGGAAACAGTCCAATGAGCATCACAGCAGAGGAGCCAATCAGCTGGCAGCTAGAAGTTTGCTGGGGCCCCTTCGCTGTGGCTCTCAACACTTGATCCCCATAGAAGCTTAGTCCCTGACACTAGGACCCTTCTCAAGATGGCTCTGTAGTGGCATTTTCATATAGTAAAACAGGACACCTGGGGTATTGAGCAAGAAGCAGCTATTATTAGTGCCAATACTGGCCCATCAGATTAATATCCAAAGGCGGAGCCTCAATTGAAGGGAGTCATCACCTTATATACCTCTTTCAAGCTCTTTGTCTACCATATAGGGTAATGCACATTCTGATCAGGTATTCTTATGCTGTAGCATTGCAACAAAGTTACAACAGAGTCAGGACAGATTTACATGCACTCAGGAATCTGGCAGTTTTCTTTGTTCTGGGAGAGCCCCTACCACAGCTCCTATTTACAGCACTCTTGAGAATTTGCTGAGCAATATAAATAAAGTTCTCCTGTAAAGCCAGGTGGTGGTCGTGGTGAAGTCACTCTAAAAGCAAATCCCCAAACTAGATTTAAAGTTTGTTAACAACCATGGATTTCTCCAGCTAGCACAGCTGTATTGCTGTTATTATAGGGGTTATTTGCACTTCCCAGTTCCCCTTATAAATATCGGGTTCTGTGCCCCGAGCAAGAGAGCTGAGGTGAAACTGTGAATTGCTTTGTGCTTTTCTCTTTGTTGCATTTCCAATTTTCCATGTTGTTTAGGTTTTTTCATCACTTCTTTAAAAGAAATTTCTAGTTGTAGATGGACACAATACCTTTATGTTATTTATTTATGTGGTGCTGAGGATCTAACCCTGTGCCTGATGCATGCAAGGCAGGCGCTCTACCACTGAGCCACAACCACAGCCCTCTCATCACTTGTTTATGGTTCCCAGAATTCTTCCTTTCTTTCCCTCCTTGGACTGGTTTCCCATTTGTTGCCTGACTTACCTCTTGCAGAGTCAAGTCTATTCTGCCATCTTGGCTCCATACATGGCTCTCAGATATATAGTTCTCATAGCAGTTTCAGGTTCTCTCTCTCTCTCTCTCTCTCTCTCACACACACACGCACACACACAAGTAAGTAAACAAATAAAAATAAATAAATAAATGAAAATTCTTATACCCCTTACCCAAGTATAGATGATTTTATTGCTCAAATTGTTCTAGTTTAGTGAGGTTTTATTTGGCTCCTATATATACTTGAACAATGGTATTTTTTTAAATAAGCAATTTCTTCACAACACTGTAAGATGCTCTGGGGTCTGCATATTTTGTGTCCAGAATTACAATGAATAATTTCTACCAGTTTACTTTTATTTCAAAAAAATGTTGAAAACCAAGATCTATGTGTTAGATGAGTTCACTGTTACTGGGGGGTATCATCGCTCTTAGACCTCCTCAGCCGACAGAAGTATATGTGTGATAACTTCTCTATGAACACCTATGTATAAATATTTCAATATGTAACCATCTGTACCAATATTAAACCAAACACAAGTTCTTACAGATAGTTCTAATTCTAATCCATTACACATGGATCATTATAGCTGCCTATTTTGCTTATCTGAAAACTGTTCCAATAATAAGAAACGTGATTCTTGCCTTGGACCATTCAATTATTATTTGTTCAAAACCTCTAAACAGGTATAGAACTATCATAATTGTTAATTTCAGTCCCCTAAAAAACAACTTTATTAACTAGAATATCATGATTCCATTCATTTCCAAAGTTACTTAAGTTAGCACCTCTTTCCCTCACCCTCTTCTTTGAGGTTACTTCATGAAAATACTTGTATTCTCTTCTCTCCATCTCTGCTTCTTTTTGGGTTCTCCTGACCTCCTGATTCAATGACTTTAAAAAGTTTGCATACATTAATGCTGACTCTATTTGTTGCACAATTCTATGGCTTCTGACAATGGACAGTGTTGTGTATCCACCATTTACAGCATCATACGCTACAGGACAGCCTCCCCACCTTTCACCTACTCATCATGACGTCCAGAAATCACTGATCCTTTTCCCTACATCTCTATTTTTCTCTTTCCCCCAAAAGAAATGATTATGTGATTTCTCACATACTTGCAACCATAGAGTATGTACTTCTTCGTATTGGATTCTTTCACTTAGAAATAAACGTTTATGATTCTGTCATGTCCTTCCACATGCTAACTCTTATTTTTACCCCTGAATCATATCCCATTATGTGTAGGTACTTTATTTTGTTTACCCATTCACCTAGTGAAAGCATCTTGGTTACATCCATTTTTTATGATTATGAATAAAGCTAATATAAATATTTGTGGATTTTACATGAATATTTTCAACAACATTTTATATATGTGTAGGAGCACAGTTGCTGGACTGTATGGCCAAATCATGCTTATATTTGCAAGAAACTGTCAAATTGTCAGTTTGCAATCACACAGAGAAAGACAGTTCCTATTGCTCTTTGTCATTGTCAGCATGGTATTACCAGTTTGTGGGTTTTTTTTTTTTCCAGTTTTAGCTAATCTAAAACTCATTCTAATAGTGGTATCTTATTTTTGCTTTAATTTGTAATTCCTTAATGACAAATGATATTAACTAACTTTTCATATGATTATTTACCATCTGTATATCTTCTTGGGTGATGTATCTCTTCTCATCTTTTGTCCAAGTTCTAGTTTGGTGTTCTTTTTTCCTATTGAACTTCAAGAATTTGCTATACATTTTGAATATGAGTTTTCTGTCAGATTTTTAGCAAATATGTTCTCCCTGTCTGTGGGTTGTCTTTAAGTTCTCTTAATGATATCTATCACGTGGTAAAAAAGAAATTAACAAAGTATAATTTATCTTTTTTTTTCTTTTGTGGATCATGGGTTTTTGTGTTGTTTAGGTAACTTTGGGTTGAGTGATGCCATTTTATGGATTATCTTCTGGAAGTTTTATAGTTATACATTTAGATGTGTGATCCATTTTTAGTTAATATTCCTGAAAGCTGTAAGATCTGTGTTTATATTTTTTTCTTTTACATAAATGTATTTAGTTGTTCCAGTCCAATGTGTTGAAAAACTACCCTTTCCCTATAGAATTGCCATTGCTTCTTTGTTAAAGATCGGCTGTGTTTAATGTGAACCTATTTCTAGACTCTTCCATTCCATTCCATTGAAGCTATTTGGGTTACTGTACCTTTTTACTAAGTTTCAAAGTTGAATATATCAGTCCTCTGATTTTTATTCTTCAGTATTGTATTAGCTTTCCTAGATCTTTTGGTCTCTATGTAAATTTTAGAATTATTTGTCAAAAATATTCATTAAATAGCTTTCTGACATTTTGATTGTAATTGTGTTGAATCTGGATCATGTTGGGATGATCTGAAATCTTAATTGTAGCTTTAGATCCAGGGAATATGGAATATGTCTCTATTTGAATTTTTTTCATTTCTTCAAAGTTTTGTCATTTATATTTATTGATCCTGTATCTATTTTTTTTTTAATTTTTTTTATTGGTTGTTCAAAACATTATAAAGCTCTTGACATATCATATTTCATACATTAGATTCCAGTTGGTTATGAACTCCCAATTTTACCCCAAATACAGATTGCAGAATCACATCGGTTACACATCCACATTTTTACATAATGCCCTATTAGTAACTGTTGTATTCTGCTACCTTTCCTATCCTCTACCATCCCCCCTCCCTCCCCTCCCATCTTCTCTCTCTACCCCATCCACTGTAATTCATATCTCTCCTTGTTTATTTTCCCATTCCCCTCACAACCTCTTATATGTAATTTTGTATAACAATGAGGGTCTCCCTCCATTACCATGCAATTTCCCTTTTCTCTCCCTTTCCATCCCACCTCATGTATCTGTTTAATGTTAATCTTTTCTTCCTGCTCTTCCTCCCTGCTCTGTTCTTAGTTGCTCTCATTATATCAAAGAAGACATTTGGTATTTGTTTTTTAGGGATTGGCTAGCTTCACTAAGCATAATCTGCTCTAGTGCCATCCATTTCCCTGCAAATTCTATGATTTTGTCATTTTTTAGTGCTGCGTAATACTCCATGGTGTATAAATGCCACATTTTTTTTATCCATTCATCTATTGAAGGGCATCTGGGTTGGTTCCACAGTCTAGCAATTGTGAATTGTGCTGCTATGAACATCGATGTAGCAGTATCCCTGTAGTACGCTCTTTTAAGGTCTTCTGGGAAAAGTCCAAGAAGGGCAATAGCTGGGTCAAATGGTGGTTCCATTCCCAGCTTTCCCAGGAGTCTCCATACTGTTTTCCAGATTGGCGGCACCAGTTTGCAGTCCCACCAGCAATGTACAAGAGTACCCTTTTCCCCACATCCTCTCCAGCACTTGTTGTTGTTTGACTTCATAATGGCTGCCAATCTTACTGGAGTGAGATGGTATCTTAGGGTGGTTTTGATTTGCATTTCTCTGACTGCTAGAGATGGTGAGCATTTTTTCATGTACTTGTTGATTGATTGTATGTCCTCCTCTGAGAAGTGTCTGTTCAGGTCTTTGGCCCATTTGTTGATTGGGTTATTTGTTTTCTTATTGTTTAATTTTTTGAGTTCTTTGTATACTCTGGATATTAGGGCTCTATCTGAAGTGTGAGGAGTAAAAATTTGTTCCCATGATGTAGGCTCCCTATTTACCTCTTTTATTGTTTCTCTTGCTGAGAGAAAACTTTTCAGTTTAAGTAAGTCCCATTTGTTGATTTTTGTTATCAACTTTTGTGCTATGGGTGTCCTATTAAGGAATTTGGAGCCCGACCCTACAATATGTAGATCGGAGCCAACTTTTTCTTCTATCAGACGCAGAGTCTCTGATTTGATATCTAGCTCCTTGATCCACTTTGAGTTAACTTTTGTGCATGGCGAGAGGAGGGGATTCAGTTTCATTTTGTTGCATATGGATTTCCAGTTTTCCCAGCACCATTTGTTGAAGATGCTATCCTCCCTCCATTGCATGCTTTTAGCTCCTTTATCAAATATAAGATAGTTGTAGCTTTGTGGATTAGTCTCTGTGTCCTCTATTTTGTATATTTATAACTATTTTTCTCAGTGCTAATGTAGGTTATATATATCTTTTTGTTGTTGTTGTTTGTTACCAGGAATTGAACCCAGGGGCACACAACCACTGAGCCAATTCCCAGACAATTTTATATATTATTCACAGACAGGATCACACTGACTTGCTTAGGGCCTCCCTACGGTGCTGAGGCTGGCTTTGAACTCACAATTCTCCTGCCTCAGCCTCCTGAGCTGCTGGGATTACAAGTAGGCACCATCACACCCAGTTTATATTGTGGTTTTAATTTCAAATTCCAACATATAGGAAATTGATTTTTATTAATCTTGCATCTGGTGCTGTGTTTATTAGTTCCAGAAGTATATTTTGTCAATTCTTTGGGATTTTCTCTATAAATAATCATGTTATCTGCAAACAAAGACAACTTAATTCTTCCTTCTCAGTCTGTGCATTTTTCATTTTCTTGCCTGTCTGAACTAGCTAGTACAATGTAGTGTTGCATAACAGTGGTAAGAGGGGACATCCTTCCCTTGCCTCCAATCATGGAGTGGGGGGGATATCCAGTTTGTTTCTCACCATTACGAAGTTAGCTAATGGTTTTTATTGATGCTATTTATGAAGTTGAGAAAGTTCCCCCATTCCTACTTTTCTGAGAATTTATGCTGAGTGGGTTTTGGACTTTTTGTTCAGGTACTTTTTTCTGTACAAGTTTCTACTATGTACTAGCTAAGTGAACTAGTTGTCTCACATATCTAGTAAACATAATAGTAATTATCGCCAATGACTGCTGTGAGAACTGTACAAATGGCCTAGCATATAGTAGCATTAATCTAGTTTTGGGTGACCTATCAGCAAATCTAAGGGGAAACATCTTTCCCAAGGGAGCACTATCCCTTTCTGGAATTTCAGTTCCAAAAACTTGAGTCATGCATTAGCTAGTGACAGGTTATTTTCTTTCACTTTTCCTTGGCAGTCACCAAGAGATGAGCTCAAAACAGGTAGCTACATCCCAGAACCTAAGAATAATAGCAAACAATCTTTTGAACCAGGTTGTACTGAGAAACTCTGCAGACCTACTTTAGTCACTTGTGTTTATGCCTTTATAGAATGAAATGATCAGGCTTCTCTTAAGTTAAATTCTTGAGCAGCCAGAAAATTTGTAAGCCTGAGTAAGAAATCTTGTGATTTCTGGAGGCAGTAGGCCAGGAAATATTCCATATGCCTTTCACCCAATACAATATTACACTGGCTTCCTCATTTGCCTCTCTTTACGTAATTTTTGGGAAACGTTTGCATTATAAGTAAATATATAGAAACTTCTTTTACTGCAGAGCTCTACTGACTGGTATTTTATGAGAATTCAAATTATTCAGGAGAGAAGTTTTTAAACCTTCAGTGATTTTTACTTTTTAATTTAAATTTAACTGATACATAAAACATAAAAATATACATATTTATGGTATGCTGTTGGATATTTTGATAACTGTATTATTTTGTAGTGTTTAAATCAAATTAGACATTGTTTCTTTATATTGAAAATTTTCAAAATCCTTTCTTCCAGCATTTGAAATAATGTATTATTACTCAAATGCCTTATTGAAGTTTAGAGTCACCCTATTGTGCAGTAGCACACCAAAACTCCTTGTGCCTTAAAATACTTGGTAGTCATCGCTCATGTCTTTCCCAACCATCCCCACTATTCCCAGCCTTTAGTAATCACTATTTTATCAACTTCTATGAGATTAGTGTTTTATATTCCACATGAGTGAGATCATGTGGTACTTGTTTTTTTAGTATCTGATTTACTTCACTTATCATAATGACCTCTATTTCCATCCGTGTTTCAAATGATAGGATTTCATTCCTTTTTGAGGACTTTGTTCCTATATGCTGTTTATGATGAGGACCATTCTCATTCTCATGACACACATAAACCTAGAATTTATAACCTGGGTTTGAGTCAAGCTCCATTCCATAAAACTGTATGGAATGTTACCTACCTTCCCTGCATCTGAACATTAGGAGTAGTGAGTAACAGCTACTCATCTAGATTGTTGTGGAGCATGGGTGGAAATATGCCACAAAAAGCAGGTAATGCAACGCAGCTTCCATCATCAGTACTTCATAAATGGAAGTTGTATGCCTTTCATCCTCAAGGGACTTCTCAAAGCTCAGAAAGTTCACCTTGAGATCAGATAGGGAAGATAGAAGTCAGAATAATAGCATCCTTACCTCATCCACTCAAATTAGTCCAGGCACGTATACGTGCCTTCAGCCTATGCTAACATTTTACCTCCTTTCTGTGTTTTGGCCTTAATGCAGTGTTCTACCACTGGGAAGTGTTCTGTACATATAGTACACGATAAGCCCTTGAGAAATGCTTAATAACTAAACCATTAATCGCCTCAAGGAATTAGTCAACTCATGTTTGCTTCTGAGAAAAATCAATGGTTTCTTGCCAGGTTGATGAAATGAAGGAACTGAGTCTTACAGAGCATTGAAGACTGTAAGGCCTGATTTTTTTTCCTTCATCTTTTGTATCCATAGGTTTCACAAAGAAATTCTGCAGATTAGAAAAATTGACTCGGAGAAAGAATGCCTTGTATATTATGTTGAAAAGAATTTCTAATTTACTTCACATAAAGACCTTGCCACAGGTTTTGTTTGGATTCCACTTGTGGCATTTAATCTACTGATTTGGTACTGGAAATGACATAAAAATAAATTTTACTGAAACTAGGTGTTTACACTTAAAGTCTATTGGGATTTTAATGGCCTCTTTCAACTTGTTTATAGTTATAGTAAAATGATTTGGGCAGTCAGCATAATTGCTCCACTCTCTTCCTTTCTGGGGGTTGTGAAGGCAAGAGATAGTTTGGAGCTTAGAAATAGGCTTTGTGATGTAATTTCCCCTCCTTGATGCCTGAAGCCCTCATTTCTTCACTTCAAAACTTCTTTCTTTGACAGTAAGTAAATCCTGTGCATTGGCACCTCTATTCTCTTCCTGGATCCTGGCAAACCCTCCCCTCTCAGTAATGTGTAATGTATGGTAAAGCTGCCACATCAGTCAGCATCTACTGGGGGCAGTGAACAATTTGCCTTCTCTCAGCCTGTGATCTTGAGTCTGGTGTTTTAGTTCGCTTTTCCATCTCTGTGACAAAAGACCCAACAATAACAATTTTAGAGTAAAAAAAAAAGTTTATTTGGAGCTCACAGTTTCAGAGCTCTCGGTTTACAGATGGCCAACTACATTGCTCTGGAACCAAGGTGAGGCAGAACATTAATGTGGAAGAGGGTGTAGAAGGAAAAGCAACTCAGGAAAGGGCAATCAGGAAATAGGAGCTACACTTACCAGGGACAAAAGAGAAACCCCAAAGGCATGCCCTCAGTGACCTGTCTCCTCCAGCCATTCCCCACCTGCCTACAGTTACAACCCAGTTAATCCATTATCAGTGGGTTAATACACAAACTAAGTTAAGGCTCTAATAACCCAATCATTTCATCTCTAAACTTTCTTGCATTTTCTTAACAATTGAATTTTTGGAGGATACTTTATATTTAAATCATAACAGTCATTCCTCTCTTTCTAGGTCAGGAAAAAGTTAATCTTTTTATATATTAGTCATATTCTTCCCTTTTATGTTTTGGTTAGGAGCAAACTTGGCCAAAATTACACCCCATTATGTGTTGTCCAAGTAATGTCACAGTTGTTGTCTTTCTTCTCAGGATAGGGGTTGTAGTGCCACAGTGCAGGCAGTGGACCATGCACAAACCAGATGTAAGCAAAACTTTTACTTCTACTCAGTCAGATTCCTATTATTCTCATGGGGTTACAAAGATGCAGACTATTCCACGGTCCTGTTTTATTTTCTCAATCCCTCCACCTGCCTTCAGATTCTACTACTTGCGTAGTTTCAATGGAATTGACTGACTAATGCCCTTCTGTCCCCTCCAGGCTTGGTGCTTTGCCTTTTCTCTCCGATCGTAGATTCCCTCCGATCAGTAATTCCCATTCACTTTCCTGTAGCAATCTGGGATTTTAAAGTCACCACTAACCTTGATGTTCCTACAAATAGAAATTATATTTGTTTACAAGTAAATGTAACATGTAAATGTAAATGAAGATCTGAGAGCAGACTTGGCATAATCAATAGCTTCTTATGCCTTACAGGTTGACCAAATCTAGAGTTATGGCTTCGGAGAATGGAGCTGGGATGGGAATTGTGATCTCAAACCGTTTTAAGTCAGCTTTTTCTACTGCTGTGACCAAAAGACCTGACAAGAACAATTTTAGAGGAGGAAAAGTTTACTTGGGGCTCATGGTTTTTCAGAGGTCTTAGTTCATAGACAGCTGATTCACTTCTATGGAACCTGAGGTGTGAGACAAAATATCATAGCAGAAGTGTGGGGCAGAGGAAAGCAGCACAAGACGTGGCAATCAAGAAGCAAGGAGAGCTCTGCTCATCAGGTTCAAAATATATACCCCAAAGGCATGCCCATAGTGACCTACCTCCTTTCAATTACCACTTCACTAATCCATTCAAGTGGATTAATTCACTGATTAGGTAAGTTTTTCACAACTCCATCATTCCAGTTCTGAATGTTCTTGTATGGTCTCACTCATGAGCTTTTGGGAGATATCTCATATCTAAACAACAAGAGACAAAAGCTAAGAACAAACATTTCAAAACCAATTAGGTTTCTACAAGTGGGATCTCAAAAGTCTAGAGAAGTTCTGTTCAATAGAACTTTCTTGATGGAAATATTTTAAAAATAGTCTGTTGTTTAATACAGTAATCATGAGCCACATGTGAGTACTGAACACTAAATACATGACTAGAGTAGCTGAAGAACTGAATTTTAATTTTATTTGCTTTTCATTTTAATTGAAATAGCCACAAGTCATGGTGGCTATTGTAGTAGAGCAGAAGGATCACCAAAACTCTCATATAGATTCTGGAGTGAAGGACTGAGGAGATTATACTTTAAGGCAGTAATAGTAAACAGGGAGGTTGTCTCTACAAGTATTTTTCCAGAAATCTAGGCTTTAGTACTTGCTTTTGTGGATACACTGAGTTGTATTCAGAGGGGTATTCAGTTGTATTATAGAGGGGCACTGAACCCAAGATATCTGGATGATCCTCTTGGGTTCTTTCCCTGAAAGGTGGTCTAAAGCACAAACACCATGAGGATCAATATTACAGTTTTAAATTTTGCAAATAACTTTGATTTCAATCATTATTTCTTTTTATTGTGGAGGATTTTAGTTAAATAATGTTTCTTAAAGAGCCTACATGGATTTGTTATTGAAAAATTGTCCCTTACCCTTATTTAGAGATCTCAGACTCAGGAATAGTGCTAATAAAAGGATTCCAAGGATAAGATCATGTAGGATCTTAAACAATCAAAGGCAGGGCAACAAACTATAGCAGTTTATATTCTCAGGTCATGGAAGCTTGCAGGAGAGCAACATCCTGTATTATCCAGTGTGTTAGCATTAAAAAGAATATTCAAATCCCCAAGTTTCCACCTCAATTATTAGAACTACTATATAAATTCAACAAAGTTTTAGCATACAGAATCAACAAATAAAAATCAGTGTGATTGGAATATGCTAATAGTGAATTCTCTAAATAGCAATCAAGAAACCCATACAGTACTTACAAGTATAAATAAAATACCTAGGGATGAATTTAATTAAAGAGGTGAAAAATCTATAATGAGAATTATAAAATATTGATGAAAGAACTTAAAGAGGACACAAAAAATGAAAAGACATCTTGTGTTCATGGTTTTAAAAAAAATCAGTATTTTTAAATGTCCATATTACCTGTTTAGATGTAGTATCCTCCAAAAGCTCACATGTGAGCCAATACAGGGTTTGGAGGAGAAATGATTGAATTATATAGCCTTAACCTAATTAGTGAATTAATACGGGTGGGATTAACTGAGTAGTAACTGAAGTCACGTGGGGTGTGACTGGAGGAAGTGGTTCATTGGGGGTGTGGCTAGAGGATATATATTTTGTATCTGGAGAGTAGAGTCCTCTATCTCTGCTTCCTGTTCATCATGTAAGCCTCTTCCCTCTGCCACACTCTTCTGCCATGATATCCTTTCTCATCTCAAGTCCTGAGGATTGGAGTCGGCCTTCTATGGACTAAGACCTCTGAAACTGTGAGCCCTCAAATAAACTTTTCCTCCTCTACAATGTTCTGGTCTTTTAGTTAGCTACAGTGATGAAAAAACTGACTAAAACATTACCCAAAGCAATCTATATATTCAATGCAATTCCTACCAAATCACAATAATATTTTTTTAATTTTATAATTTATATGGAACACCTGGCGAAAACAAAAAAATTGAATAGCAAAAGCCATCTTTAACCAAAAGAAAGCAGGAGGTATTATGCTGCCTTACTTCAAAATATACTACAAAGCTGTAACTTAAACAATTTGGTATTGGCATAAATACAGAGAGACCAAATGGAACAGAATAGAGCCCCAATCTGGTAGGAGGATGGTTGAGTGATACATCTGAAGTCAATTGAGGAGTGTTTCTAGAGGATTCCTAGCTAGCAACAGAAGTACTGCTGAGAGGCCAAGTAACATGTGGAATATAAATTAGCATTGGATTTTCAAGGCAAAAATCTTGGTGATTAACAAAGTAGTTTGGGGATTTGTGAGAATAAAAGCATGCTTGCAGTGAGCTCCAATGAAACTAGAGGAAGACAGCAAGGAAAAAGAAGCTCCTTCTAATGAGTTGTGCTTTAGAGGACTGATATTGGTCATGCAAGGCCATGGGATCAGGGATAGACTGGTAGAGATGGGAGAAATCATACCATATTTGTGTGCCAATGAGTGTGATACAACAAAAAGGAAAAAAGAAGCTAGGTGGCTGAGGATAATTGCTATTTTGATGAGATAGGAGGAGTTGGCCTTAGATAGGGATACTTTAAAAAGACAGGTTTGTGAGTGTAAAGGCACATAGGCAGATTTTGTGATAATAAAGTGTTGAAGCATATATATGTGCGTATGTGCATATATAAACACATATATGTAGATACATACTTTTAGGTACATATATAGATATAATTTTTTTTCTCACTGAAAGAGAAAGCCAGATTCTCAAGTGAAAGTGATGGTGGAGAGGACATATTGAACATTTAAGGAGAGAACTAGAAGGAATTCTTCCAAAGAAATCTACAAGGATAGGCAAGGACCACTGGAATGAGTGATCCTGAATTTCAAGTACTTATGTGGACCTTGTCCTTCCACAGCCTCCCTGAGCCAACTTTCCCAATTCACTAGATTCTTCCAGGAGAATACAGTGAAGGAAAAGAAACAAAGAGAAAGATATTACGCATGTGTGCCAAGGGATGATTACAAGGATAGGCCATAGAATATGAACCGTACACCAGAAAAATAGCGATATGAGGATCTCATGAGGGAAGTGAAAGGTGATAAAATGGAAAGTTTGAGGAGGATCTTAGAAAAAGAAGTCAGATAGGATGTGATTATTGGAGAGCAGGATGCTTAAAATAAACAATTGGAGGGTGTGCTGCTCTTGACAAGAAAAATGTCAGATAAGACAGTGGGAGTGGGTGGCTAAGATTGGGTGGAAGGAAAGATCACTGGACAAGGTTAAGGAACTCAGAGAGCCAGGCAACAGGAGAACCATCTACACATAAATCAGGATTTATGACAGGAGTCATGTAGGAGAAGATGATGGACTGGAACAGTGGGGACAAGGCAAGGGGCAGACTGAAATAAAGCTCTTGTGATGCTTGAATTTAGAGAAGGAGAAAAAACAGCCAAGGTTGTGTGTTCATGATTACAATAGTAGTAGGCAATTCAAGCCATGCAAGGATGTACAAATTTAGAGACTATCAGGCTGGCTTATGGAAAACTTGTACAGGGAAAAGAAAAGGCAGCAAAGACAGAACTCTGGGGCATTTTGCATTGTGAGACGGTCAGACGGAAAAAAAACCAGGTTCTTTGAGTAGGCACAGTCTCCTCTATTGGAGGAGACCCAGTAGTGTAGATCCTATAATTTTCCATGATTTATTCCTCTCCCACTCTGATCACACCTCCCTCTCCTGTGGACAGAGCATACTCCCTTGCTTCAGCCAGTGGCTTGTTAGCATGTATGACAAATGCCACATCTGAGCAAAAGCTTTCATTAACGTGCACAAAATGTCTCTGATCCTTTTGTTCCTGAAATCCACTGTGAGATGACATGGACCACTTGGTACCTAGTCCAAAATGAAAACGCTGCCAAAGCTATAGCTAATCTGCAAATCTCATACAGTGGGAACAAGAAGTAAATATTGGTGTTGGTAAGCCATCGATTTGAGAGGTTTGTTTATTGCTACACTAAAAGTTAATACTGTGATATCAAGGGCCCTGTAGATGGAATATAGGATGAAGGAAAGAAAGGGTATCAAACATGGCAGATATGTCACATAGCATGGATTTGATAAGTGTGTGAGCATTACCAGAAGGCTCACATGTGTTCAGGATCAGAAAGCCAGGCAACAGGAGAACCATCTACACATGTCTTAAAATAATCAGGATTTATGACAGGGCTGACATTTTTTTTTCTTCCTCTTTTGGTTACTCATTTCCCCATCCTGCTATTTCCTGGTATTCCTTGGAAGTAGAATCCTCTTCCTTACTCAATTACCCATACTTTGTACTAGGGTATTTCAGAAACTTCAGGTACTTTGAGGCTAACAGATGTTCAGACTCCAGAAAAGACAGTGAGTGGGTAATGGTACCTTTACACACTCAAGGTGTCTATGCAGAAGGTTACTCTGCCTTTAAAAGAATTCCTTATTACCTTGGTTGCTTGGGGTCTTTTTCTTATATTTGTTTTAAATACTACAGGATCTGATGGGCAAATCAAGCATGGCACATGCTGCCTAGCCACATATAATGAAAGCAGGGCTGCTGACCTGAACATCAATCCCGCATAATTATCAGCGGAGGATAGTGGTTGTGAACTTGAGCTATGAGGGTTCATATTCAGGCTCAGCAAATTCCTAGTGTGTGAAGTTGGACAAATTACTTCATTCTCTCTACCTTTGTTCCTTTTAAATTTTATTTGAACAGAGGAAAAGAATAATATCCTTTGTAGAGTTTGACAGTATTTAAATCAGGAAATGTGGAAAAAGCATTTGGCACAGTAATTAACACATAACCTTAATAAATGTTAACCGCTATATTTACAATATTATCACTACCTTATTTCTTAAATTCTTTTGTATATGTAAAAAGGTTCCTAACTTAACCCTAAACTGGGATTTGTATGTGTTTGGACACCAAGTAACAGGGCTACTGCTAGCAGCCAATTTGAATGAGGGTTTTTAGTGAAAGGAAATGAGTGCTGGCAAAATGGATTGAAGACAGCCTGGCATCTTTCCTAGAGGGTGGTTGCCTACCCTGACCTAGCCAGATCCAGTTGACTCAATTCTGTGAATAGAGAACTAACCTCTAAGGAGAGAACGGCTGTACTCTAAATCTGTGTAGCTCTTCCTGAGGCACTGATTTTACAGAGATTTTTCTGGATAAAACTGCTTATTTAAGAACCTGAGCCAGGGGTGAGAGGAGGCTTTCTCCAGCCTTCCATATGAACAGTAGCTCCAATCTAGAGAGGATACTGATTGCTCGCTCCATACTGGCACTTGGGCAGTACAGAGACACAGCATCCTAGCTGTGAATGCCCACCGCCTCTGTGTGATTAGGGCTGCAGACATGATTCTGGAGAAGGGTTCTTGGCCAGTGGACACCAGTGATGAAGGAATGAAAGCTGAAGAGTATAGAAAGACCTCTGGAGAATTCCTGTAAAGATTACTCACATATTTCCAGAGATTTAGGGAATGTGTTAGCAGTTGTGGCTCAGAGAGAATAAAATGTGCATAAGTATTATCAATGGACCACGTTCTAATTCCTAGTCTGTGTGACCTGACACCATAAGAGGACACAGGGGTGGAGCCACATAATAGAAGAGAGGGATACTCTTTCAAGACAGTTCTATACTTGCCTGGTAAATTGATTGGTCCTCAAATATACCCAGATTTCCTCCACTTACCCAGCATATATGTGAAATTCCACTTTGGGGGGATTCAAAATATAACAAAATTTATCTTTTTCTAGCAGAAAGTATAAGTCATGCTGGTAAGAAAGTAGATTGTAAAGGATTTTTAAAAAGCAAGTATGAGGAACACAAGAATATATATTCAGTTTATGTAGTGAGTTGGAGAAGGGCTGATGGTGGAGAAGTGGCAGAATGAAGGTTGAATCCATGAAAATAAATTTCATCAACTTTACAGTTCAGTTTAGGCACTGTTAACTCTCAACAAATTGGAAGTACTCATTCTAGGACATAATAACTGTAACTTCTACAGTGTCTAAGTGTAGAACATGTCTAAAGAAGGCTAAAGTGTGTGCGTGTGTGTGTGAAACAACACATTGCTATTACAGATAAGGCTGAAAATTTCAGTGATTTGTTGAAATATAGTGTAGGATAGGGGTTCTCTGCTGGAGTTGGCCCTGTTTAACTTTTGACTTTCAAGGTCACCCTGTATGTGGATATGGAGATGTGCAACTATGATTATCATTCAGGGGATGAGTCCCCCCAGCTGTCAGGTGTGCCTTCAGGTGTGATCCCTTCTACACACTGAGTTAGCTCTGGAAAGCTGTAGTAGCCAGACTGGCTCTCACAGGCTGTTTTAGCTCTTGGTGTTCCCATGAAGTTAACCATGGCTGTTATTTAACCAATTTTACAGCTTACTCATCCCTCTGCCCAATTCTGTTTTTCCCCCCCCTTCTTTCCGTGGACATTTATTCTAAGGGCTACCCTAATAAAAAATATAGGTCCACATCTACTTACAATAGAATCCAACTTAAGAATCTGAGAATTGTCTCATAGCTGGTAATGGGAGAAGATCAAAGGAGTCACTCATAGATGGTTTTGATCTGAAAACAGCACATGTCACTTCAAGTCCTTCATTATTTGCAACTTAACCATCTGGTTAAATCCTCTAGCTTCTTAATAGGAATCAGAAATACCCAGACAACATTGGTAGGCTTACCTAAGATTATACAGCCCATTCTATAACTTGGATTATCCACTCTTTTGAGGAAATTGTATGATTTTATTTTTCACTTTTGATGAAAAAAATCTATGTAACTGTCCACTGATTCTTTTTGACTTTGATTCAAGAAAGTTCAGAAACAATTTAGAAATAAATCATAGCAACTATGTAATCCCTTATAGAATACACTATTTTCTTCCCTGTCATGATCAACTCTTCTAATTTATCTTTGCCCTGGGCACTCTTGTGTGTATGTTTTTTTCTCTTTTCTTTTATATTTTACCATGTTATTGTATTTCTGCTGCAAATCACTTCAAATTCTTTTAAAAGAATGAGTCAGCACGTCTGTAAGTAAGCAAATAAATAGAAGCATCATTCAGTATTCTTTATACCATAGCACCCTATTACAAACGATTACAAACCCTTCCATTACAGTTGGGCATCATTATAGGAACATTTCCATCTCATTATAAAATGAACTGAGTAAACATGCAGAAGGTCTGGTTTGAATAAAAATTATATCCCAGGCACCTGTTAAATAGCTACTGCCTATTAGAACTTCTGATTTCCAGATGGGAAATGGAACTTGATTTATGTACTTTTTTACCTTAAGGATGGGCACCTACTTAGCAGACAAAATTTAATCACTCTCCAAGGAATTGTCTGGTTCACTACCCCTTGCTGGACACTCTGTTTTATAGTTGACAAAACTTGGGTTTGGAGAGGTCATTGCTCAGACCTATACAACTAGGCAGCAGAAGCACTGTCTTACTGGGATTTTGATTTTCATTAAATCCTCTGCCAAATTGAGAAAAAGAGCCTCAATACAGGATTTCAGGAATTTGTAATAAGTTTGCAAATATATTTTCTCATTTTGTCTTTTTCCTATGATTTTCTTATAGTGATTTTAGGATATGTTATCTTAATTAAAAAGGTCTTCTGTGTGGTTACAAAAAAAATTTCTCATATTTTTTTTCTTAATAGTTTTAGGGATTTTCAAATACATTTAAATCACTAATCCATTGGAATTTATTCTTACATAAATATTAGTTTAGATCAATTTTGTAGCTTTTTATACATGGCTATATTCTTAATATTTTCCCCATGAAGATAACATGTCTGTTTATTAAGTTACCATTTATATTTGTTAACATTAATGGGCTCTGCTTTGCAATTTTGAATGTCTGTTCTTGACCTTGTATCACAATTCTATTATTTAGGTTTGACAATATCTGGTAGAATGGGATTCCTCCTCATTCTTCCTTTTTAGAATGTTTCTGATTATTCTGGGTTTGTTTATATCTTCATATGAGTTTATAATCACTTTGTTTAGTTGCAAGAACAAAATCCTGTTGGTGTTTGTACTGAAACCATGTTAGAGGTATAGACTGACCTTGGGAAATTTACACTCTTTTAATACTGAGTCTTCCTATTCTGCCTTTCTACTTGTTCATGACTTCTTTTGTCCTTCTGAAGTGGTTTAAAAGTTTGTTTCCATAGAGCTTATACATTTCTTATTTTTTAGTTAATATAGAATACTTTGAGATATTCAAGAGGATTATCTCGAATTTAAAGAGGATCTAAATTAATCTAAAATGTCAACAGTGCCAAGGCTGCACTATCCTGTACTTCCTTCCATGTTGGGTTTATTTCTTAATCTTCAAAAATGCCATACTTTGGGGCTGGGGATGTGGCTCAAGCGGTAGCGCGCTTGCCTGGCATGCGTGCGGCCCGGGTTCGATCCTCAGCGCCACATACAAAGATGTTGTGTCCGCCAAATACTAAAAAATAAATATTAAAATTCTCTCTCTCTACCTCTCTCTCACTCTCTCTTTAAAAAAAAAAAAAAAAAAAAAAAAAAAATTAAAAATGCCATACTTCAATCCATTTGTTGCCTTAGCAGTTTCTTCTCCCAAGAATGCCCCTTTCTCCATTTTTTTTTTACCTTGATGTCTCTCTTCCTTGATATCCAGATGTCTGCTTGAGAACAGAACATCTTTGACCACCGGTTAAGGATGTTTCTGTATAGAATTTATCACTTCTGATAAATTTAAAAAATTTATTTTGATGGTAGTGACTGTTATATGTACTATTAAGTCTTTAGACAACTTCTGGGCTTGCTGAATTAAACTCTAAAGAGTAATTCTTTTCTTCATCTCCTACAAGCTTGTCTTTATTTCACCCATCCCTGACATCACACAACTGGCTAACAGTTCCTCAGTTTAGGAAAGTCTTGTCTTCTTAACCATCAAAGTTTCTCTAGCTTACAGAAGAGGAAAAGGTGGAGCCTCGTGCCCAAAGTTCTGCTTGGAGTTTGAGGTTACCTATAGCTTGGAAGGGAGCCTTTCTCTTTATTCAAGAATGTACAGGTTATTTCTCCTCTCGAGGGAGAAAAAAAAAAAAACCAACAAAACATCTTGAGGAGAAGATACAATTTATTGGCACAAATAGTTGGGATTGTTCTAAGAAGAATTGTTTCAGGAACTAGAACAACTTCTCCAGGCTGATGGGAAGATGTGGTCTGGCTGTGTTCTAGTTGGGAAAGGACAATTTAAAGGGAGCTTCCTTTTCCAAAGGGCTTTTATAAAGGGAAAGACTTATTGGCCTTTTGTGAGTCACATGCCCTTTCCTGGACCAGTTACCATTCACACAGGATTAAATGAGGAACTCTGATTGGAAATATTCTACTCATATTCAATTGCTGATCAGGATGGCCATTTTCCATGCTGCTGGTGTTTGTGAAGAAAAAAATGCATGGGCAGGCAAGAAGGCACACACTGAAGTCCCTCACAAATACTTACTAAGTCACTCCTGGAACTGGAGATCTGTGTTATGTGTATATTACTTAAAACATACATGAGACCTGAACTACATAAGAGGAAACTCAACGGTTGCAGTTTGTTTTGAATTGGGGGAATAATATATATGCAGTCTATAAGTTGCTACATAAGTGTGTTTTTAATAAATAGTGCAATCATGAAGAAATCAAGTTCTAGAAAAATACACCTTTCTGGGGAGGTGGCTCAAGAGATAATGCGCTCCCCTGGCATGCACAGGGCACTGTGTTCGATCCTCAGCACCACATAAAAATAATGATATTGTGTCCACCAAAAACTGAAAATTAAATATTAAAAAATTCTCTTTTTTTTAAAAAAATTACACCTTTCTAGTCTGAACTCTCCATTTTCCAACCCCTTCCCCATTTCACATATGTAGAACTTATCTTCTCAGAAAGTGTTTTCATGAGGAAAGGAGCAACATAACATTTGAAGAGCACCTAGAAGGCCCTCCCATAAATGTATGCAGAACTGAGTTATGGTGTTGGATCGCAGGGTGAGTGAAAGTGAGTTTGCGGCAGTTGAGGAATGGAAGCCTGAGGAAAGTAGCAGAACTGTGGCCTTTAGTTGTTGAGGTCTAGGAAGGTCAAATCTGAATGCAAGTTTACACAGGACGTTAGAGATCTAGATAAGATTCACCTCTCACTTTCCACCATATACCTCTTACCTTCAGAATTTGACAGGATTTTCTAAGATGGCAAGTGTGGAGCTTCCTTTCCAGTGACCCCTTGAAAGACTTGACTGTCACTAGTTTCAGATAATAGAGCTCGCCTGGCTCCACAATTAGGGCATCTGTGGTCTTGCAGGTTGGATTTGTTTCCTAGTGCTGCTGTAAGAAGCCACAAACTGACTAGCTTCAAACAACATGGGTTTCTTATAGTCCTGGAAGCCACACGTGTATAAGCAATCTTAGTAGGGCTAAAATTGAGGTGTTCATAGGGCAGTTTCCTTCAGGAGGCTTCCCATGACATGTATAAATCATAATCACATCTAAAAATAAATATAGTAAAAACTTTGCAGGTACTGGGGATTAGGATTTGGACATTCCTGCCATTATTCAGCCTACACAGAGGTCTACGACCCTGGAGAGGCAGCCAAGTGGTTGACAGGAATGACCTCTGGAGGCTGTAGTGTCCTTCCTCATATTTACTATGGTCCACTGACTGTCATGTTTTTCTCCAAGTCTCACCAAACTGCTTGCCACCAAGAGGTCTGTCCAGGAGGTGGTAGAAAGGCTCTGAAAAGCTGGTTTCTATGGCTCCCTCATGAGGAAAAGAGGTGTCAGGGTAAAGGAAGAAGTTGCTGAAAAATGTGGTTGCCTCCTTTGACAGGAGTCACCTTTGAAGATGGACATAAACAGACACTGAGGCACCAGCTGTCCTTGTTTCTCTTTCTTTTTAACCATACGATTTATTTTTATTTTTTTAGTCGTACATGATAGCAGAAAGTATTTTGACATATAATACATAGATGAAATGTACACACATCAATCATATTGTCTATTCTGCTGCCCTTCCTATCCCCACTACTCCTCCCCCCTCTCCTCCCCCATCCTTTCTCTCTATCCAATCTAATGTGACACACTTTTTTTTCTTTTTCTCATCACAACATCATATATGTATTCTGTATAACAATGAGGTTCTCCTTCCATCTTCTGTGCAACTCCCCTTCTCCCTCTTTTTCCCTCCCACCTCTCTTCCCTAATTAGTGGTAGTCTTCTTCTCATGCTCTTCCTCCCTATCCCATTTTGAGTCACCCCCCTTATATCAGAGAAGACATTTGGCATTTGTTTTCTAGGAATTGGCTAACTTCACTTAACATAACCTGCTCTAATGCCATCCATTTGCCTGCAAATGCCATGATCTTGTTATTTTTTAGTGCTTAGTAATATTCCATTGTGTATAAATGCCACACTTTTTTAATCCATTCATCTATTGTTTCTCTTTCTTACCCTCTCCTCCTCTTTGTTCTATTTCTCTTCCTGAGTTGTGGAACAAAGAAGTGACACCAGTGGCAGCCAACATCAAACTGAGTGGCAAGGAATCAGAGGGAAGGAGGAAAACCAGAGTTTTCAAGAGAGAAAAGCAGAAAGATTAGCAACGTGCTTCCAGCCTCATGGGCAGCATTGTCCCAGAGAAAAATATTGTGAGCTAGGCATGTTATGTTAAATTTTATGGAAGGTACATTGAACAGGTAACAAACCCATTATGTTTGAGATAGTACTATTATGCAATCAAACACAATTGAATGAGATATTTGATACTTGTTTGTACTAAATAAGTGGATCTTAGTATCTATTTAATATTTCCAATATGTTGCGATTGAGTGTAGCCACATTTCAAGTGATTCAAGGCCATGGATGATCAGCGGATTAGATAGATAGCTATAGGAACTTAACCTTTTTATTGACATGTATAAATCATATGTATTTGTACATATAGATTATGGAATAATTAAATCAATCAACATATCCATCATCTCACATACTTATTTTTATGATGAGAACATGTAAATTCTATTCTTCTAGGTATTAGTCACATGCTGTGAAATAGCTTTACAGAAATCATTCTTCTTGTCTAATTGAAAACTAGCCTCTGGTAACCAACATTCCATACTGTATTTCTGGGAATTTAACTTTTCAAGATTCCACGTAAGAATGATCTCCAGGCCCATCTGTATTATTGACAAATGAGAGGATTTCATTATTTTTAGGATTAAATATTATTCTATGTGTATGTACCCTGTTTTCCTTATCCATCAGTTGATGGACACTTAGGATATTTCCAATTCTTGGCTGTTATATGTCCACTGACAGATGAAAATGAGGTATATAAGTTGACAGTTTCTGACATCATAGCCAGTTTGTTGGCTATTATGAACAATACTTCAGTGAAGAAATGGACTATAAGTAGCTCTTTAACAGACTGACTTAGTTTGAGATATATACCTCAAAGTGGGATTTCTGGATTTCAAGGAGCTCCATTGCTGTTTTCCATGGCTCTACCAATTTACATTTCCACCAACAGTGCTATAAGGATTCCTTCTTCTCTACCTTGGTGCCAACATTTATCCTAACAAGTATGAGGTGATATCTATTGTGGTTTTAATTTGCATTTTCCTGATAATTAGCAATATCACAAAATATTGATGGATGTGAAGGGAGAGAAATATCGCAATACATAATAGTAGGGGGCTTCAGCACCTCACTTTGAATAATGAACATATTATACTGACAGAAAATCAGTAAGGAAACTTGAACTACAACTTGGACCTTATAAACACATACAGAACATTCCATTCAACAACAAATCTCTTCTCGAGTGTATGCAGGATAGATCATATGCTGGACTGCAAAACAAGTTTTATGTGTCTTCTAACCACAATAGTAGGAAACTAGAAATTGCTAATAGGAGGAATTTTGGAATATTTCACATTTCTGTTGTTTTAATTGGGGGGTCGGGAAGGTGATAAAGAACCCAGCTTTCTTATTCAGATTCCCTCTGCAACCTATGAGTAAATGATCTCCCTGTCCCCACAGAGGAGGTTGATGCTTGAGTTTTATATTTCCTACAATGAGATCAGCCGAAATGAGAACAGATTCTAAATGGCATTGAGCAATGTCTGGAAACAGATGCTACATTAGGTGGATCTGTTTATTGTGTTGTCTTGTTAAATGCCATGTTATTGTTAATACCTTCTGTGAATTTCAATACTTGATACTGGCTATGCCACTTTATGTTGACTAAAGATGTAAGAAAGAAGACTTAATGTGTTGCTACAGCAATGAATTCTCACGGAAGTAAGGAACAGAATAAATAGGTAGGCATTTTTTTCCTCCCACGATTACATTCGCAATTGCTATGTGATGCTTTGTCTCATCTTCCCTATTTATTTACTGGTGGTGACATGAAGCTTTCACTGTGGTATAGCTGGCTGTCTCTATATCAAAGGTACATTAAAACAGACTACAGAGCAATCATACTCTGAGGTGATTCCCAATAAAAGAAAGTGAAGGTGCTAAGCAATTATCTGGTGAGTAAGATCAATGTAGACAGCTAAACCATATAATTCATCCCATGTTCCCCAATCTCCTTTTCCATTTTTAGACCACACTTGCCAATAAAGGCTACAAAATCCTGGCTTTGTGGTACTTCCATAGGTTCTGAGCTGTCCAGGCTCACTCTCAGCCCAAACATCTACCTCTGTTCTCTTTGCTAAAGGTTAAGTATCATGATATTCAAGGAGAGTACAGCATGTCAGCTATAAACTATTTAGGATTTATCAATATCATCATTAAACATTTTTCTAGGTCCTAAGTCTATTTGTATATGTTGCAGGATGTCCAGGTAGACACATACTATTGACCCAGAATTGCAGCTAAGACTCAAAACTAGGATTAAAAATTGCACCTTGATTCTCTCATGAGGCAGTAATAATGGCAGCCACCTTATAGCAAATGAAGATTAGAAACTGAGAGGAAGAAAGAGTGTGATGGGGAACGTGGTGCTAATAGAAAAGCTATTAATACCTTTGTGAGGAGACACTAAGGAAATGACTCATAAGGGCTTGAGCAGACAGAAAGGAGAGACTGGCATCTATTTTCTGACTTTATTCTTGTTAACTACTCAACAGCATTGCCTACATTTATAGTGCTAGCAGAGCTCTAGCTCCAGGGAGAATATTCTGGGCCCTGGAGCAAGATTGCAAGTGTCTAATGTTGGAGATATTCAGGAGTGCAATCCATTCTTGCTAGTGCTATTCCTCTTCCCTGATGTGAGTATGAGGAACTTGTTCTGTGGAATTTCAGGGTGATCCTGTCCTGACATGGAGCCCACTTTTAGATAGGACCTTTCTGAAAGTGAAAGGCCTGCTGAAGTCCACTGGCTTTAAGGGACGGTGGAGTAATGTTCCTAGAGAGAAAATGGAGTCAAGATCTATTTCAGTTCTCTGGTGTCGTGCTGAGCATCTGTGAAAGGGGAATCTATTGATTCTAGGATGCAAATGAACACAAATGTCAGCAGGGAGATAGTAACCTTCAGGCTGCCCTGGTTGTTTTTGAGCCAAGTGAATAAATATCCAGCCACGAGAAATACTCAGGGCATCCCCGTGTCAGAGTTTTATTTTAAGAAAAAAAAAAAGGATATTTTATTATTGCTTTGAGGAGGAGGGTAGAAATTAGGAACTGAGGTAGGGTGACTTTGCAGATAAGGACAAACAAATCATCATCCCACCAAAATAATTTGTGTCTTATCCTTGAGACCAATGAAATTAGCATTCCCCATTGTTCACTGGAATTGGTTACTACCCTGTATATAGGATAATGAGTGTGGAATTCCTTACATTTCTAGCTTCTTCACCAAATCCTGATAACTCTAGGCAAATTATATTTTGGTGATTTAATTCATGTATAAAATAGACAGCATAATCCATCTATAACTTCAGAAATTGTGTCAAAGAATGGCGTATTTAAGTATGATTGATAGCGTTTTAAGGAGAGGATTTTCAGGAGTGGAAGGGCAAGGTTTGGCATGATTCCTGGAATACCATGTGCAACAATGCATGAGGAAGCCAATTTATGACCTCCAGCAGAGGTCATAAATATCTAAACTAGCCCAAGTACCCTTATAAGGCCCAAACATGGGGCAGTGCTTAGTCTAAATCCTCTCTATTAACAGGCTTCTCTGATGTCATAGGGCAAGATGAAGGAAGGTTGAAATTCAGAGAGAGAAATGATTAGGGCTGTGTATGAAAAGACCATAAATCCCCTCCCCCTTGGCCTCTGAACCTAAAAGAGGACTGGCCAGCTTTAAAGTAAGAGGATGAGGCATATTTGAGTGAAGTTTGAGACAGAAGTGAGTCTCAAAATTGAGGTTATTTTGAGAGCCAAGAATGACCAAAAAGAGATGGAATCCAGAAAAGAGAGCCTCAAGGTATTATTTACTCAGTAGGTGAGTGAAAGAGGATTTAATATAACAGTGAAAAGATGTGCTGGGGTTGAGGTTCTCCAGAAAACTATATATAGATCACATAAGAATATATATCTTCACTGCAACCTCTGGACTAGTATGTGACCAAGCAGGACAGCCAAGTTGACTTTATGTTATACAACACAAAAGATATTGGAGAGGGGGGAGAAGTAATTCTTTGTGGGTCACCATGATGAGACTCTTTGATAAACCAGTTACATATCTTACATGAGAAGTGGGAGAAAGAAAATGATAACAGATACAAATGTTGGCTCCCCTAAACAAAAACTATTCTGCTAGTTTATAGGTACATGTAGTTTATGTGTTTGCACATACATGAAACAAAAAATACAAATAAGAATTATGTATTAGTCTCCTTGGGTATTTCCTACAGAGAACTGACAAAAGATCTTATGTGTTCTGAGTAAGCACCACTGATTCACATCTGGATAGAGGGTGAGGTACCATAAGTGGGATACTATAGATCACTGCAAACTAGCAAAAGGATGATGGTAACTAGGGAAAGTAAAGAATGTTTTTGTGAAGTCAGATCATTTAGGGTTGTAATTATGACTATAGAAACAATAATACAATTAGACTTTGTATTCCAACACTGAGGGTTGAAGACCTAATTTGGGGGGCAGATTTGCTTGACTCATGTGTGTTCATGAGCAATAACTGAAACAAGTATTAAACATTTCAGGTTAGGCTAGATGGCCTCCCCAAGTTGGGAGCCTATCTTCCTTTATTGGGGTTGGGACACTTTTTTATGACCACTGATGCTTCAGTGATTTTCAGCTACATACTGTCCATTTCTGTCACTTTGGTGGTTGTCAATAAACATTCCTTATCTCTTTAGATCCCAGAGAATGAATTCAGAAAACTAGGATAAATGCAATTATTAAAGTTATTTGCCACATGAAAAGATTACCCATTTCATCTTTCCCCAGCAAAGATGATCCAGCAAGGAGTGTTTTGATGCATTTATACAAAAGCTTTGAACTCACCTTTAATTTAAAAAATTATTCTAAAGCCCATTATAAAACCAGAACAAGTCCTTTGGCAAAGAACAATAGAATATAAAACTATGATAAAGCTAACCATTAGAATAGTTCAATTAATATATCAACAATTATATTTTATATCTAAAAGAATTTAATGCCATATTATTAGGAATATTTAGAAAGAGTGTAAGGTTTTGTTTTTCTAGAGAAGAGGCCAGATAGGAATTAATTACAAATATCTATTACTAACTTATTCAATGCCTACTCCTATGCTAGAACTTGAGGAAAATTTGTGGAGCAGGGAGAAGGCAAAAAAGACCAGTGACATAAGACAAAGAACTCAAAACTTGAAATTCAAATCTCGCCCTACCAACACATTTATAACAACATGATAAATAAAGAGATATGAACCATAGGCATTTAGAAGATAACATGAGTAGCAAAGGTAAAGTCTGAACTGGGATTTGGGGGGTGGAGGAAGTAGTCCTAGGACTTCAACAGAGAGTCAAGGACCACATATACAAAGGTTAAAAAAAAAAAAAGAGGAACATATTGTCTTGTCTGAAATCGAGGTTTCTTAATGGAAAGGAGTAGGAAATAGATTTGATCTATGATGTGAAAGTCAAAAGGTTCAAGACAATTAAGGAGAAGATGTAATTCCCACTACTGCATTAGGGAAAAGGCTCATGAATGATGTAGGTTTCAAGATGGAAGTCATTAAGGAAGGGTGGAAATAGATCTCATTTCAGAATAGGCAAATACAGGGCAGTGTCTTGCTGTTAACCACAATGCAAAAGGTGAGGGGGATTTACCTGTACCTATTTTCAGGGAGCACAGAGTGTGGTAAAATTCATTACTATTGGTAGCAAGGAGCCAGGTTGTGCAGATCCTACATTTCGACAGATTGAGAATTTTAGACTGAAAAACTAACTGCAAACATCAAGATTGAAAATAAATGCATCTTATTCTGCATTTGGTTCTGGGATGCAGAATGAGGCTGGTTGGGCAAGCAGATCAC
The DNA here is from genome assembly GCF_021218885.2 of Marmota monax. Classification (NCBI taxonomy): domain Eukaryota; kingdom Metazoa; phylum Chordata; class Mammalia; order Rodentia; family Sciuridae; genus Marmota; species Marmota monax. The sequence goes on along the minus strand of NW_026693082.1, from coordinate 19,563,025 downwards.
ACAGAAGACGGTTAGAAAGTGAAATTTGATAGGATGGGTGCTACATCACATTCAGAGAATAAAAGGGAAGTATGTTAGTCAGCTTTTCATCACTGTGACCCAAATTCCTGACAAGAACAACTTAAAAGAGAAAAGATTTATTTGGGCTCACAGTTTCAGAGGATTCAGTCCATACATAGTGGCTGGTTCCAAGGTAGAACTATATGGGGAAAAACATGGTAGAGGGAAGCTACTCAGCTTACAGAAGCCAGGAAGCAGAGAAAGAGAGAGGAAAGGAGCAGTGACAGATTTATTCCCCAAGGCCATGGCCCACCTGCCACAGTTACTGTGGAGAAGTCCATTCAAATTTTTAATCCATCAAATAGGTTATTCCACTGATGAGGTTACAGCCCTCATGATCTGATCATTTCACCTCTAAATGTTGCTTCATTGTCTAACACATGAGCTTTTGGGGAAACATTACAGATCCAAACCATAATAGATAAGGAAGAAAAAATTAATAATAAAGCTGGACCTCATCCTCCATCTACGAATTCAACAGACTATGAATTGAAAATAGTATTTTTAAAAATAATGTCTGTGTTGGACACACTTAACATTTTTCTTGTCATTACTCTCTATACAACATAAACTACTTACACAATATTTATATTAGATTAAATGATATCTATATTCTTATAATATCTAAAGTATACAGAAGAACATAATGCCATTATGTGTAAAAGACTTTAAAATACATGGGGCTGCCCCCCGCGCCTGTAAGGTAGGCGGACCTGCGACCCACCGGCAAGAAAGGCCCGGCAACCCGCAGAGGGGCAGAGCCACCCACTGCGCCTGCAAGGTAGGCGGACCAGCGACCCACCAGCAGAACAGGCCCAGCGGCCTGCCGGCGTGGTAGGCACATTGCCCCAATTGGAGGAGGGGCAGAGCTGCCGCCTGCACCTGCGAGGGAGACTTTGCAACTATACAAGAGCAAGATAAATATATAGGGGGAAAATTAAATAACACAACAGATTCACCAAGCAGAAAGAAACGCGAACAGTATGAAGAGACAAGGAAAGAAAGGACCACAAGCAATGCAGGTCAACTCAACATTAGAAGAGGTAATGTCTGCAGCAGATGGAATGTCAGATAAAGAATTCAGGATATACATGCTTCAGATGATCTGGAGTCTCAAGGAAGACATTAGACAGTAAAATCAGACAATGAAAGATCACTTCGACAATGAATTACATAAACAAATCCATGAAGCAAAAGATCAATTATACAGGGAGATAGAGGTTATAAAAAAACAAACAGAAATCCTAGAAATGCAGGAAGCAATAAACCAACTTAAAAACTCAATGGAGAATAGTACCAGCAGAGTAGAACACTTAGAAGATAGAACATCAGACAATGAAGACAAAGTATTTCAACTTGAAAAGAACATAGACAGCTCAGCAAGACTGTTAAGAAACCATGAGCAGAACATCCAAGAAATATGGGATAACATAAAGAGACCAAACTTAAGAGTCATTGGGATATAGGAAGGTATAGAGGTCCAAACCAAAGGAATGAGCAATCTATTCAATGAAATAATACGAGAAAACTTCCCAGACTTGAAGAATAAGACAGAATCCTAAATCCTAGAAGCCTACAGGACGCCGAATGTGCAAAATCATAAGAGATCCACACCTAGACACATTATAATGAAGATGCCCAACATACAGAATAAGGAGAGAATTTTAAAAGCTACAAGAGAAAGGAAGCAGATTACATTTAGGGGTAAACCAATCAGGATAACAGCTGATCTTTCAACACAGACTCTGAAAGCTAGAAGATCCTGGAATAACATATGAACACTGAAAGAAAATGGGTTCCAACCAAGAATTGTGTATCCAGCAAAATTAAGCTTCAGGATGGAAGATGAAATTAAAACCTTCCACGATAAACAAAAGTTAAAAGAATTTGCAGCTAGAAAACCATCTCTTCAAAACATCCTTGGCAAAACATTACAGGAAGAGGAAATGGAAAATAACAATGAAAACCAACAGTGGGAGGTAGGACAGTAAAGGGGGGAAAAATAATCAAAGAGGAAAACAAACCATGTTTAGTAACATAAATAAACAAATATGGCTGGAAGAACAACCCATATCTCAATAATAACCCTAAATGTTAATGGCTTAAACTCACCAATTAAGAGACACAGGCTAGTAGAATGGATCACAAAACAAGACCCAACAATATGCTGCCTACAGGAGACGCATTTGATAGGAAAAGACATACATAGGCTGAAGGTGAAAGGTTGGGAAAAATCATATCACTCATATGGACTTCGGAAACAAGCAGGAGTGTCCATACTCATATCAAATAAAATAGATTTCAAGCCAAAGTTAATCAAAAGGGATAAAGAGGGACACTACATACTGCTCAAGGGAACCATACACCAACAAGACATAACAATCATAAATATATATACCCCAAACAATGGTGCAGCTATGTTCATCAAACAAACTCTTCTCAAGTTAAAGAGTCTAATAGACCACCATACAATAATCATGGGAGACTTCAACACACCTCTCTCACCACTGGACAGATCTTCCAAACAAAAGTTGAATAAGGAAACTATAGAACTCAATAACACAATTAACAACCTAGACTTAATTGACATATATAGAATATACCACCCAACATCAAGCAGTTACACTTTTTTCTCAGCAGCACATGGATCCTTCTCAAAAATAGATCATATATTATGTCACAGGGCAACTCTTAGACAATATAAAGGAGTAGAGATAATACCATGCATCTTATCTGATCATAATGGAATGAAACTGAAAATCAAAGATAAAAGAAGGAAGGAAAAATCATGCATCACTTGGAGAATGAACAATAGGTTACTGAATGATCAATGGGTTATAGAAGACATCAAGGAGGAAATTAAAAAATTCTTAGAGATAAATGAAAACACAGACACAACATATCGGAATCTATGGGACACATTGAAAGCAGTTCTAAGAGGAAAATTCATTGCTTGGAGTTCATTCCTTAAAAAAAGAAAAAACCAACAAATAAATGATCTCATACTTCATCTCAAAATCCTAGAAAAAGAAGAGCAAAACAACAGCAAAAGAAGTAGAAGGCAAGAAATAATGAAAATCAGAGTTGAAATTAATGAAATCTAAACAAAAGAAACAATTGAAAAAATTGACAAAACTAAAAGTTGGTTCTTTGAAAAAATAAATAAAATCGACAGACCCTTAGCCATGCTAACGAAGAGAAGAAGAGAGAGAACTCAAATTACTAGCATACGGGATGAAAAAGGCAATATCACAACAGACACTTCAGAAATACAGAAGATAATCAGAAATTATTTTGAATCCTTATACTCCAATAAAATAGAAGATAGTGAGGGCATCGATAAATTTCTTAAGTCATATGATCTGCCCAGATTGAGTCAGGAGGATATAGACAACCTAAACAGACCAATATCAATTGAGGAAATAGAAGAAACCTTCAAAAGACTACCAACTAAGAAAAGCCCAGGACTGGATGGGTATACAGCAGAGTTTCACAAAACCTTTAAAGAGGAACTAATACCAATACTTTTCAAGCTACTTCAGGAAATAGAAAAAGAGGGAGAACTTCCAAATTCATTCTATGAGGCCAACATCACCCTGATACCTAAACCAGACAAAGACACTTCAAAGAAAGAAAACTACAGACCAATATCTCTAATGAACATAGATGAAAAAATCCTCAATAAAATTCTGGCGAATCAGATACAAAAACATACCAAAAAAATTGTGCACCATGATCAAGTAGGATTCATCCCTGGATGCAAGGCTGGTTCAATATACGGAAATCAATAAATGTTATTCACCACATCAATAGACTTAAAAATAAGAACCATATGATCATCTCGATAGATGCAGAAAAAGCATTCGACAAAGTACAGCATCCCTTTATGTTCAAAACTCTAGAAAAACTAGGGATAACAGGAACATACCTCAATATTGTAAAAGCAATCTATGCTAAGCCTCAGGCTAGCATCATTCTGAATGGAGAAAAATTGAAGGCATTCCCTCTAAAATCTGGAACAAGACAGGGATGCCCTCTCTCACCACTTCTGTTCAACATAGTTCTCGAAACACTGGCCAGAACAATTAGACAGATGAAAGAAATTAAAGGCATCAAAATAGGAAAAGAAGAACTTAAATTATCACTATTTGCAGGTGACATGATTCTATACCTAGCAGACCCAAAAGGGTCTACAAAGAAACTATTAGAGCTAATAAATGAATTCAGCAAAGTGGCAGGATATAAAATCAACACACATAAATCAAAGGCATTCCTGTATATCAGCAACAAATCCTCTGAAATGGAAATGAGGACAACCACTCCATTCACAATATCCTCAAAAAAAATAAAATACTTGGGAATCAACCTAACAAAAGTGGTGAAAGACTTATACAATGAAAACTAAAGAACCCTAAAGAGAGAAATAGAAGATCTTAGAAGATGGAAAAATATACCCTGTTCATGGATAGGCAGAACTAACATCATCAAAATGGCGATATTACCAAAAGTTCTCTATAGGTTTAATGCAATGCCAATCAAAATCCCAACGGCATTTCTTGTAGAAATAGAGAAAGCAATCATGAAATTCATATGGAAAAATAAAAGACCCAGAATAGCAAAGACAATGCTAAGCAGGAAGAGTGAATCAGGCGGTATAGCGATACCAGACTTCAAACTATACTACAGAGCAATAGTAACAAAAACAGCATGGTACTGGTACCAAAACAGGCGGGTGGACAAATGGTACAGAATAGAGGACACAGAAACCAATCCACAAAACTACAACTATCTTATATTTGATAAAGGGGCTAAAAGCATGCAATGGAGGAAGGATAGCATCTTCAACAAATGGTGCTGGGAAAACTGGAAATCCATATGCAACAAAATGAAACTGAATCCCTTTCTCTCGCCATGCACAAAAGTTAACTCAAAATGGATCAAGGAGCTTGATATCAAATCAGAGGCATGGCGTCTGATAGAAGAAAAAATTGGCTACGATCTACATACTGTGGGGTTGGGCTCCAAATTCCTCAATAGGACACCCATAGCACAAAAGTTAATAACTAGAATCAACAAATGGGACTTACTTAAACTAAAAAGTTTTTTCTCAGCAAAAGAAACAATAAGAGAGGTAAATAGGGAGCCTACATCCTGGGAACAAATATTTACTCCTCATACTTCAGATAGAGCCCTAATATCCAGAGTATACAAAGAACTCAAAAAATTAAACAATAAGAAAACGAATAACCCAATCAACAAATGGGCCAAGGACCTGAACAGACACTTCTCAGAGGAGGACATACAATCAATCAATAAGTACATGAAAAAATGCTCACCATCTCTAGCAGTCAGAGAAATGCAAATCAAAACCACCCTAAGATACCAACTCACTCCAGTAAGATTGGCAGCCATTATGAAGTCAAACAACAACAAGTGCTGGCGAGAATGTGGGGAAAAGTGTACACTTGTACATTGCTGTTGGGACTGCAAATTGGTGCAGCCAATTTGGAAAGCAGTATGGAGATTTCTTGGAAAGCTGGGAATGGAACCACCATTTGACCCAGCTATTCCCCTTCTCAGTCTATTCCCTAAAGACCTAAAAAGAGCATGCTACAGGGACACTGCTACATCGATGTTCATAGCAGCACAATTCACAATAGCAAGACTGTGGAACCAACCTAGATGCCCTTCAATAGACGAATGGATAAAAAAAAATGTGGCATTTATACACAATGGAGTATTACTCTGCATTAAAAAATGACAAAATCATAGAATTTACAGGGAAATGGATGGCATTAGAGCAGATTATGCTAAGTGAAGCTAGCCAATCCCTAAAAAACAAATGCCAAGTGTTTTCTTTGATATAAGGAGAGTAACTAAGAACAGAGTTGGGAGGAAGAGCAGGAGAAGAAGATTAACATTAAACAGGGGTGAGAGGTGGGAGGGAAAAGGAAAGAGAAGGGAAATTGCATGGAAATGGAAGGAGACCCTCAGGGTTATACAAAATTACATACAAGAGGAAGTGAGGGGAAAGGGGAAAAAAACAAGGGGGAGAAATGAATTACAATAGAGGGGGTAGAGAGAGAAAAGGGGAGGGAAGGGGAGGGGAGGGGAGGGGAGGGGGGATAGTAGAGGATAGGAAAGGCAGCAGAATACAACAGACACTAGTATAGCAATATGTAAAACAGTGGATGTGTAACCGATGTGATGCTGCAATCTGTATACGGGGTAAAAATGGGAGTTCATAACCCACTTGAATCAAAGCGTGAAATATGATATGTCAAGAACTATGTAATGTTTTGAACAACCAACAATAGAAATAAGAAAAAAAAAGACACCCTGTCCCCACTTTACAAGTAAAGTAACTTTGGAAGAATCAAAAATTAAAAAAAAAAAAAGGATACATGGATTTTGGTATCCAAGTATGGTCCTGGAATCAATTCCCAAGATACTGAGGGCAGAATGTAATTTGTATTTGAAAATAACAAAAGCCTGTAAAAGAAGCATCTGGGCAAGAATAGACTGCAATAGGATTTTTGTGATCTATCTGGAGAGTATTCTTCTATATAGTGTTTAAAAGGAAATTGACGGGAAGTTAGAAACTGTGCTCATGTTACCAGAAATGGGAATTGCTTTGAAACTGGCTCACGCAGTTGCAGGGAACTAAAGAATTTTGGCAATGTGAGTCACAGTGAAGATGTGTGATGTGGTGAAATGCTCAATGGACTCAGAAGACATGCATCTTGCTCACAAGTTGTGTGATCCTGAGAAAACTACTTACCCTCTATGAGTAAGCTTCTGGGACTAGAGAAAAATAATGTGTTAAAGTGCTATACAAATGCAAAGCTTTTATTTTACATTTTCACTTTGTACTTACTGCTAGAATGAATTTAGGACAACTTATAAGTGTATAAGAATAAAAAGATAAACCACCATTTATAATAATCATGGTAGTATTTTATTCTAGAACACTCACATTATGCAAGTCACTGTGCTAAACGCTTTCCACATTTTCTTTCATAATAATTCTGAGGAGCGAGGATATTTTTTATCATAATTTTCTAGATAAGGAAAGTAAGGCTTAGAAAGGAAATGAAAGGTCACAAAGCTGTGTTAAAGGCAGAATATAAACCCTAAAGATTTAACCTTAACATACCACATTGTCTTTTAGAGCTCATATAGAAAAAAAAATGACTTAAGGCAAGAAGGAATTAAAAGAAAATAATGCTAGGTATGAGGTACATGAAATGTGTCCACAGAATCCTACATACTTGCTATCACAGGATATAAAATAGGGCTCTGTATCTTAGAGTAAAATATGATCAGCCACACAAAATTTACAGTGTCAAGATAAAAATCAAACCAAGAGCTACAGAAAAGTAGTTATTCTCATAATAGCGCCACAAAGAGATGTCTCCCAAGAGTTCTCACTGTTTTCTTTTTATTTTTAATTTTTATTGTTGGTTGTTCAAAACATTACATAGTTCTTGTAAATCTTTCTCAGCAATGTTCTTAGCATAGACACAATGAGGAATATCAGATAACGTAGTATTATTATCACTGCATAAGCAACAGGATGTTAAAATTAGTTTAACCAAGTCACAGTGAGCTAGAATTTCCAGGGCCAGATCTCATGAACACATGTTACACCACCTTGGACTTCTCATCTAGATCAATTATATAAATACTTGTTTGAGTGAAGAAGAGGATCTATTGTAATGCTGTACCTTCCCTCCACTCCAGAGGGCACGTGGGTTGTGGCATCATTTCCTTCACCTTAGGCTAGTGAGATGTCAGTTTTTTATGATACCATAAATACCCATCTCTCTTTGCCCTCCCTTTTTCCTAGCTTTGATATAGAGCCTAATGAAGAGTTTCATTTATTTTGCTTCATGGAGATGTAGTTGGAACAGAGAAATGGTGGTGAACAGAAATGATGGATCAGAATAAAAACAGCCACCTTGCCAAAAGATCCTAAAATCAGCCCCAAGCATTAGAACAGAGAAAAGTGGGGACATCCAACCATGGTAACTTTAGTAGACTTGTATCTGCAGGTCTATCTGGCCATTGTCAAGAGGACAGTGATGTCCTGGGTAATCAGCAGAACTTTGCTGAATGCTGAGGCCTGCCTAGGGCACTTCCTAATCCTAAGCCAGGCAGAGTGATATGAGGAGGACTTAGCTAGGAGATGTTAAGCCATTACTGTGGACTGGGGAAACACATATTCACCATTATCACAAAGCTCACTGATTAGTTGCTGATCCCTCTCAATTAACTAGCACTTAATGAGCACCAAATAATGGGTTAAATTCCCTGAGAGATATGTAAGAACAAAACAGGATATGTTTCAGTTATAAATGCTGAAAATGCAAGGTAAAGAGAGACATTGTGTGATTTACCTAAGGTGTTGGGGAGCCAGGACTAAAGATCTACCACCTGCTCTTTGGCATGTGTGATGGTTTCTACTAGAGAGGACCTCAGGACCTAAAGAAAACGTTCTTCACATGTTAAATGGTAAACTGAGGCATGCTAAATTTTTTAAAGAGTTTATTTGGGCAAACAATTTATGAATCAGGCAGCTCCAAAACTTTATAACTTTACAGTTATAAAGTTACCTTCTTTGGTTTCTTCTGCTGGAAAGTCCCTACCTATATAATTATGAGATTGTTGGCCACTTCTGATTAGTTAAGCCTAAGCTCAGTTTTTCTTTAATATAGGCATTTGCAAAAAGTGGTTCATGTTAAGTTGTACATATGTTTGCAATTCAAGCAAGGTTAAGGTCACTTATGAGAACTGGCTTTCTCTGCTCTGGGGTTCTTCAGGCCTTGTCTCCAATTTGACTAACACATGTAACCAGATCTGGCTCACTGGTGGAGATGCTCTGTTATTGAATGAGGAAGCCCTTTTCTCCTACAGACACTGAAGTTCTCTACCAATCTGAGTTATATGGAGATCCCAAATAGGGCCATTTGTCCATGCTTCAGGATGACGGAGTCATCTGTGTGGTTTCCTGTGTTAGAATTAGGTGTCTGCTACTTCCTTTACAGGTCACTAAATCATATTCTTAATTCTTCATTCACTTACTCAAATTAGCCATCTTCAGTATTTTTAATTTTCTAGTAATTGAATTGGTTGGCCGGTATACTACCCTAAAATCTGCCTTAGAGAAGAACATTTACCCAGGACCAAATGAGAACTAAGAGTTCTCACAAAGAAGTACTCTGACTCATTAATTTTGTCTCTCAAGACTTTTCTATTTGATGAGTTAGAAAGGCACACCCTTTGTGGAAGGTATTCTTAATCTCTATTATCCAGGAGCCATGACAGAGCTGATTGTTAGATCCTTCACTGTGGTTTACCTGGACTTTTGTACATACATCATGTGCCTGATGTTCTGGGAGAATTCCCATTCCTGTCCTCCCCTAAAGACTTAGCTGGATATTCAACACTCTGTCCACCTGAGGATTTCTCTCTTCCCCTGATTTTTGTGGACCTCACCATTCAAATGACCCTCTTTATTTTGGGTCTACAATTTATGGAAAATGAAGGTGGATTTTCATCACTGCCTGTGCCTCCAAGTACTGTCCTGGGATTTGCTTTCTATACCATTCCCTGTCTTCCCTCTATGCATCAGAGACTTCACCTTTTTTTCAGAGCTAAGCTATTGTAAAGTATTCAGATGAGGCTCAGCAAAGCCTCACTGGAGGGCAGGTATGGACAGACCTCTATCAGGTCACCACTGAGACCCAGTAGACTTTTGAAATTCCTGGCCCAAGCCAAACAATAAGTTTCCTAACTTCTAAATTTCCCTGTTATTCGTTCAAAGGCTATGTTACAGATTTAATTAATATAATGCTTTTGACTTTTCAAAACATTTCATATATTATCTTAGAATTCTTATGAGACAGAAAGGAAGAACCATAAAGACTGAAAAGGAGAACAGAATAGTGACTTGTTTAAGTCCACACATCTTGTAAATGGAAGGCTGGGATGGGAACTCACTTCTATTATGGGACTGAGTCGATAACCTTATCCCTGTCTTATGCTGAAACATCAGAATGGTTAGTGATATCTTCAATTTTATGAAGCAACTAATTTGATTTCTGAAACTTTCATTAGTATTTAGAACAAAATGTTTACAAGAGAATGGAAGGGGAAAAAGTGTCTGCATTCAGTAATTCTGTGATCTTTCAAGTAATTACAATCCATAAATTCAACTGACCCTTTGCAAGCACAAATTTAAGGCAGATTTACTGGGTGAAGAGCCAGAGGCTGCTCTGTTTCCTGGTCTTTGCATTTCTGATTACCTTTTGGTTTTGTATTTCACACATATCCACTGATTGGATATATAGCATCTAATTCCTCCCTGTGTATTTCTTTTATTTAATATACTCTCTTCTATCAAGATCTCTGTACAACACTGTTAATGAGAGGGCTGTATATTGAGATCTTAATGACTAAAATTTGGGATTGCAACCTACCTCCTTGTTGTAGATGTGGATGGGTTAACATCAGAAGGCCAAGCCCTACAAACATGCATCTAACTCATGTATTTATTAGGAAATTTATGACAGAGACATGTCATTATTCTTTTGACTTAATTGTAAGGATTCTTTGGGGATTGATGTCAAGTATAATATTTACTTTGTTTCTTAGCCTCATGATGAGTAAACCAGAATTTTCTTATTGATCTTCATTTATAATAATTAGTTGTTAGCTCTAAATCTGGTTCTTTTGAGTCTTTTCTGATGTGGATCTGATATAGGTTGGCACATAGCTAAAAAAGTCAAGGTTCATTCACCTTATTTTTCTAGATTTTGTTTGGAGATGAACACTTGTACTTCTATTTATTAGTTATTAAAATAAAAACACAATCATATCTTCAGATATTTCATCACACAATGAAGGATACACACAAATTAAAACGAGAGTTAATACTTGGGTATAGTCAGATAACTTTTTGATTAATTTTCCACTGTTCTTATTAATTACTGCTAAATTTGACATTAGTCTTCCGTATGCTGATTTTAGGAGAACATTTACATTTCTCAAGTGATTAAAAATAAATGCTCATTGGCATTCCTAGTTTCTTGCTGCAGCCTGCTTAGCTCAACTTGCTTTGCCTCAACAAGCTACACCCCCACCTTTAACTACCTGCTTTTTAAATTATCAAAAAGAAAACACTAAGTTCCTCTTCAGCATTCTCATTTCTTAAGATAACCACTTGCCTCCTCTGCATAATTGACAATTCACCAAGAAAATGTCCCTTCTCACCCTTTGTCTCCCCAAACCCACTGAGCTCATTTCCATGTGAAGCAACAAACAGAACCATATGGACATAAAGCGGTTACACCTGGGATGAGACTGTACTGATGACATTTTCCCAATTTGGTTTCTGTTGTTCTTGGAACAAAAGGAACATATTTATTTAACTTAAGCAATAAGTCAGTGTGGGCAAGAATCACTGAGGGATGGATGAACATGAAGATTAATACCCCCGAGATACTGACCAGGAACTCTTGAACGAGAAGTAGGAGATAAACTGAATACAGCCAGCATTCTAACTAATGCAGGTATTTGGCCTCAATTATTTTTTTGTTTCCAAGACAACTTTACACTCTTACTTTTACCCATTACTAAGTAATTTCAAGTATACTTATGCAGATCTTAAATACTATTGCAAAGAAATATTAGATAGTACAATCTGAAAAGGTAGACTGACATTTCAGCCTTATGCATCTTTCCTATAACTATGGTAATTATCTGAAAGTTTATTTTAGATGTACAATGACTTCTAATTACTTTTTAGAGATAAGGATTTTTGAATTTTTCTTTTTTTGAGAACAGGCATCTGGAGGTCCCAGAATGCTAGCATTTATGTTAGGCAAATCCATTCATCCTTGGATCAATATTCTTTGAAACAAAGTAATTTCACATGGGCTGAAAATTGCAGCAATGATTTTGTCTGTCTCCTTTTTCTCTGAGTGTTAATTAAAAGCTTTCATATAAATTTTCTATATATGTAAACTTATCATTATTAACTAAATAGAGAAGAACTTTTGGGAAGTCAGAGTCATTAAAAGTAAAAGAGAATGTTGAGTGAAAGTACATTGCTGTCACAAAAATTCTCATACTAGAGAGAGATCTGTCCTACCATCCCTTACCTGTCACTGTTTGTTCTTGGGATGGTCACTGCACTTAGCATTTGATGATCCCATCTCTGGGATAGCATTGTAGAAAGATCTTAAATTCAGAGCAGTGTTATTATTAATGTTAGGAGATTTTCAACTTCCTTGAAAAAGTGCTTCTTGAGTCATTCTCTTGGAATCTCACTGTGAGCATTATCTTACGCTGATGAATAATATATCGGGAAGCACCAAACACAGCACCATGTCCAGCTGTGTATTCTGATCCATTTTATCATATATAACAATTTATTTTCAGAAATGAAGAACCAGTTTGAAATTATTTCCACTTTTAATTAGAACAAATTCAGGATTTTCTTATAACTCTGACATGTCTTCCAAAGCTCATCACTTGTCCTGTGAAATGCTTTCTAAAGTAGACATGCAGAGGTTGAATTGAAAGACACCTTGCAGAGAACTCATTATGATACAGGTCATAAAATCCATGCTGTGGCCCAAAGTAAGTGACCTCACTATTAATTATTCTGTTATATACAAATAATAACATTTTATATTTAGGTTTTAGGCACTTATAACCTAATTTGTTCCCTTTTTCTAGGGAAAACCTTACTCGTAGTCTGTGTTTCTTGAAGAATGGCCTGTAAACCACCTATGTCAGACTTATCTGCAGTATTTGCAAAAGTGTTCATTTCTGGACATTATCCCAAAGTTGATGAATCATGATCTTTGGGGGGGTGGTACTCAGTAATGTTTTATTGATACCCCCAAAAGCAGAGCACCATTTGAAAATCACTGCTACAGCATATTGTCTTGCATTCCATATTGTGGCTGCTTTCTGCAATCTTGCCTCACTATGCCCCTCTCCAATTACTTACTACTATGTCAAAATGCTACAGAGTATGGGCTAACATAATGCTGATTCTGCCATAGAGATGCGAGGTATACATAGAGTCATCAATACTTCCCTTGGCTAGTTGTATTCACAATAGTAAATTTAGACTAGATCATCTGTACCCCAAAACTCACCATGTACCCTCTCAGTCTCCTACTTCCCCATAGGTAATCACTATCCTGAAGCTCATTAATGTCTTTTTTTTAAAATCAATTGAGTCATATTTTGATTATGACTTCTTTGCCCTCCTCAGGAAGAAAATAACAAGTGTCAGAATCACTTATTTCTTTTCATCTGAGAAGTTGGCTCCTGTGTCCTGGCTACTTTGACTTCCAATATTCATTCTTTCTTTCTGGCTTTGTGAAATTTCCAAAAGCTCTGGTGCCTTCTCTATCGTTTTTACCAGAAACTCCTCTGTCTGATTCTGTTTCTCAACCAAAATGCCTCAAAAGGACAAGGAGCTCAGAAGATACTGGCTTAACTCTCTTAGTCACACTAGTCCCTGTAGTTCTGGAAGCTCTCTGATGCCCTAAGACAGATAAAATGTTCTTGTGTTTTATCTGAATTTTATCCTTGTTGTGGGTATCAGTATTGCCCTGACAACCATTCCACCATAGCCTTAAACACAAAATAATACATAGGCTGTATATTTATGCAAAATTCATACATAAAATACCAATACAGATGATCCTACTGTAATACAAAAATACATTAGCCATTAATTTCTTTGTCTAGTTATCTATAGCTGCATGATACCAGTAGGTGTTTTAAAATACCAATCATTTATTTTGCTCTCAAACCTAGGAGTTGGTGAGCACTTGAAAGGGACCGTTCATCTCTACTTCATGTAGCCTCAACTCAGAGTTTGGAAGGTGAGGGTCATTCAGGGATGGGGGCTAGAATGCTCTGAAGTCCTGTCTATCTGGAAGATGGTAACTGGCTATGGACAGAGACCACAGTACATGTGGCTGTTTGTTTTCTCACTGAGTGGCCATTGGGGTCTTGAGAGGCCCAAAGGACAGGAAATGCAGACTCTAGCTTCTTAAGGCCTGCGCTCAAAAACTGGCATAGTGTGACTTCTGCTATATTCTGTTGATGCATATTTAAGAACAGGGAACAGAGAGTCCACACTCTTAGGAGCTAGAGTATCAAAGATATGGGAATTATGTTTTTAGAATCTCCATATTCACTAAATTATTATACGTTCCTAAATGCACCTGGCACTGTCTCATGTGCTTCCCTCAGAATGAACATGCACATCTATACAAAGTGTCAGGTGGTTATACTGCTATGGGGGAAAATGATGATCAGTTTGCAATGTTCATATAAGCAGGAAGTTTCTCAATGAAATGGTCACATTTAAGCAGAAACCAAATGTCACTCATGTCTGACTTGGGAATGGGTACCTGTGGAGGGATGAACTGGGTGTAACATAAAAGCACTATATCAGAAAATAAAGGCAAGAATATTTTTAAAGCAGGGATGTGACCAGTTGAGCCAACCAGAAGGGTCTGGCTTAACAAAGAAGCAGCCTGTACTTGCTTTATTTATATCTGTATAGATCAAAGGGGGTCGCAGGTATAAGGTTTTAGTGTGGGAAGAGATCTTGTTCCTTGGTGTGGCAGGGGTCTTGCAGTAGACAGGTTGATTGGCAAGTTACTCCCATCTCTGGGGCTGTGTTTAAACTTGAGCTGTGAGCTAGATCAGGGCGCCATTGAGAACTGGGCATTCTCAAACCAGGGGGATTCTGGCTGGGAGTTCCCAAGATTGGGTTTCCCTGCATAATGGGTTGAACATCACTCAGTTCATACACGGCTCATAGATGGACCCCAGCAACCACATGATTTACAAAATCTAGGAGAGGAGCATAAAGGACAGTGACAATTTAGCAGGAAAAATGAACTTGGCATGTTTGAAAAGGGACAGGATGGCCTTTTTGGCTGGAGCAAGTGAGACAACATTGTGAGTGGAAGAAGTCAAAGAGTCGCCATGCAATGTTCTGAAAGTTTTATTTAGGGATTTTGATTTTGATGAGAAGGTTGGGTTTTAGATAACATGGTAATGGATTATTATTTGTGCTTTAAAAAGACCATTCTGGCTGCTATGTCAATTAAATAGAAAATGGCAAGAAGGGGATTTTAGAAGGTAAGAGGTGAAATTACCTTGCCTTTGGATGACAAGAAGTGAGTTGGTGAAAAGTGGGTGGATTCTGAATATGTTTTGAAAATGAAGCATTGGACTAGGTAGTGGACTAGGTGGATAGAGAAGAAATTTATTTGCATCTCAGCAACAAGGTGAATTGTGCTTCCCTTTAAGGAAAAGAATAGGTAAGGGAAGGTAGCATAATTTAAGAGCTCTTAAGTTGGAACTTCCTCACACAAAGAAAGTAATTGGGTATGTGAACATAGAGAAGAGACAAATAATAGGATCATAAATTTGGGATTCTTCAATATGTAAATGATCAAGTCATTTAACTAGATAACAACTCACCAAGGGAATGAGTATAGACTCAATGGAAATAAATCACAATGTTTCTTTGAGAACAAAGCTTAGAAGGAAAGAATTTTGGTAAATCCTCAAAATATTAGATTAAGGTGAAAAATAGTAGTGCCCTGGGCCCACAGATGGGCAGAGAACAGAGCACTGTAGGAGGTGATATTTATAAATGAGAAAAGGTCTCCTTTAAATTATTTCATGCAGGGCTGGGGTTATAGCTCAGTGGTAGAGCACTTACCTAGTATGTGTGAGGCACTGGGTTTGATTCTCAACACCACAAATAAATTACTTCAGGGTCTGCTTCTTATTTTGTTTATTGAAATAGAGCAAGAAGCTCATAAGAATATCCAGTTTCCAAGGAACTTAACCTCATACCTTGATTGGGATGCTCATGAACAACATATCAATGTATTATACAAACTATATTGTAAAATAGGAAAGAGTCATACAATTTACAATAGAAGGGAAATAAAATGATTAATAAATATCTTTAAAAACCTCAGCTTCATTGTAATCAAGAAACTACAAATTAACACTGATACCATATCACATCCATTAAACTGAAATCAATGAAAAATGTTCAAGATGCTAGCAACTGAGAGAAACACAACTCATACAGTGTTGGTGGATGTAAAGATGGTATCACAAGTTAATAGTAGCTACTGAAATTAAAAATGTGTGTGCCCTATTCCACACCAATTTTACTTTTGGGTGTGTCTCCTAGAAGGCATTTTCTCATGTGCACAAAGAGAAATATGAAAAACTAATCAACACAGCATTACTCATAATGAAAAACTGGAAACAGCTTAAATTACTATTCTTAGAGGAATGGATGCATGAAATATGGTCTATTCAATCTACAGAAGATAATGAAACAGTCAAAGTGAATGATATAGTACTAACATGCATAGATTTGAAAAATATCACTTTGAATGAATAAAGTAGGTTACAGAGATGTGAAATGTGTATAATACACTAAAAATCACGACATAGTTTTCAGATATCTATAGAAAACAATGAACTGTGAAGATTCATACTACATTTACTATAGCAGCTATCTCTCTAAAGGCAGGTATGAGGGTAAAAAGGGAACTTAAATCCATTTAGTTCATTTATAAAATTAAAAAGCAGGGCTAGGGATATAGTTTAGTGCTTGCCTTGCATGCACAAGGCACTGGGTTCATTTCCCAGTGCCCAAAAAAAAAAAATTGGGGGGGCTGGTGTTGTGGCTCAGTGGTAGAGCACTTGCCTAGCATATGAGAGGTACTTCATACAAATAAATGAATAAAATAAAGATCAACATCTAAAGAAATTAAAAAGCATACATTATAGAAATTGTACATGTAGGGATATTGGTTATATATATTTGAAACTTTTTCTTAAAATCAAGGATGTTAGTCAAAGATAGATGAACAAATTTATTGCATTCAATAGTTATAATTACTGAAGAAAACATATTGGAAAAATTTAGTAATTTTACACCCTGTGTTTGAGTTCTAAAGTCATACTAACTTTGTGAATTTTCTTTTCCTATTTGTTCTTCACAATTCAAGGCACCTCTTAAACCTAGAATGTTATTTTCTGAAGAACATATTTTTAATTTATTAAAATGAAACATTTTAGGTCACAGTGGTTGATAATCTTAGAAGGAAAGAATTCTGATATTATAAATACCTGATTATAGTAAGGATTCCTCTTTATTGCAAAGGGTGTTATGTTCCTCTGGTTGCAAACTTTGATATACATGGTTTTGGAATTCATCAGATAGATGATTACTTAGGGAGAAGGTGTGAGTACTGTCTCTGGGATAAAGAAGTCATGACATCCCAGAAAATTGAAGATACATACAGCCTTTAGAAACATCAAAAGTAACAAGATACAGAAAGGAGATTGGATCGCCAGGTTAAATACCTCCAAAGGCTGAAAGAACCATGAGACGCTCATTTATACATGGAACACTTCTACTTCATGTCTCAATAGAAACAAAACATGATTATTGAATTAAAATGACTTCATATGCACATAAACCTTTTAGGTTACTTTTATCTCTAAAGGCAGAACAGCAAATCTAAATGTCATTTGACCTTCTGCTCAGGTTTCCAGTTTGGGAGAGACCTTGCTTCATCCTGTCCACCCAAACTGCCCTGATCTGAAGGTGCAAGTAGATCATATTGGCACCACTCAATACCATCCATCAAATAGCCCACTGGCCCTTCAAGGCAATTACCCTGGTTTGAAGCATGTTTGAGAGAGCACTTCTGAAAGACGTAATAAGGTGGGGGAAATGGTCACAGTTTTGATTGCAGCCAATTCTGAAGACTAATTTGACTGTGGCAGTCAAGACTCCTGGAGAATTAAAAGTGACCATTAATAAAATAAGATGAAGTTGAGTAAAGAAAAGCAGACATTTTAAACCACAAGACCTGGCTTCATCTACAGTCTGTTTATTTGTACAAGCAGCAAGAACTGCTAGTGCCTGGGCTCTGACTCATGATAACATTGATTGATGAGAGGATGACTCACCCGGGATGTGCAGCTTCCTTCCCTCAAAATTGCTGTCTCCCAAGCATATTGATATACCTCCCAAATACTGCAAAACCACTGCTTTCCAGATGCCTCCTGACTAGAAAGTTCTCTAAATACAAAAAGCTCTGAGTTCCTTTTGTTTCCAAAACCAGTGAAACAAGGGAGGGTAAAAATCTTAAGATCAGGTCCCCCTATTTACTATTGTGGAGGCACTACCACAGTCACTTCTACCTTTAGTATCCTAAAATTTCTGCCTGTTCCTATCTCTTCTCATGAGATTAATGAGGACTCAGAATTGTGACTCACTCTCTCCTACCCCTGGCAGCACTGTATTTGTGTATGACACTTGTATGTGCAAATGTGCTACAGTTCAGATCTCAAATGTTCCCCAAAAGCTCGTGTGTTAAGGGTTTGTTCCCCAACATGGTGCTATTGGGAAATGATGTAAGTTTTAAGTGTAGGAGGGTCTAGAGGAAGGTCCTCAGATTGCTGGTGATGTGCCTTGCAAGGAAAGTAGGGCCACAGCCTCCACCCACACTCTCTCTCTTCCTGGCCAACAGGTGAGTAGGTTTTTGCCACACATACACTCTCTACCATTGATGTGCTGCTTTGCAACAGGGCCAGTCAATTGTGAATTCAAACATTCTAATTTTGTAGTTGATTTTCTCAGTTATTTGTTATGGTAACAGAAAGCTGACAAGATATTTGTTACGTATGCATGTGTGCGTGTTTAAAGAGAGCTGCTAATGTGGGAATATAGGGTTGCAAAAATATTTTCTGACATCATGGGTCTTAGGTTCACCCTGGGACCTTCTTGATGGATACTAGTATTGGCTATCCTTCCTATCACTTCAAAGACCTGCTGGCAAGACATGTTTTACTACACTGTGATTGTCAGCAAATGTTAAGGGAGCCATACTTAAGGAAGCCAAATGCCACAGGAATTAGAGTTCACATTTGTACACTGCTTTATAGTTTACTGAAGTCCTTCCACATAGATTATTTCTAACTATTTGGTAAGAATAGTAACACCCCCTTATGTAAGAGAATACTAAGGCCCAAATATTAGTGGCTTGATCAACTCCTTATAGAGAAGAAACACCAGGTCCAGTGACATGAAAACCCCCATTATGTCAGAGGGACCACAGCAGTGAAGTGACAGCCAGAATCTCTCAAGTAAATCTTGATTGGAGACTAATATCCCTATTTGTATGAGTACCCTGACTTTGCCAACAGAAACTTATGGGATGCCTGTGCCCACTCTGGTTATGTTGTTTAATATTTATTTCATCTACTTCTCACACCAGCACGTAAAAGAAGCTCTGTTCATGTAGATGAGTCAAGAATTTTATGCAATTTCTTCAAGGCCACAAATGTTGTAGCTAACACTTGAACTTCAGGTGACCAAAATCAAAAGCTGTGCTTTTGACATTAAACCACCCTTTAATTTAAAAGGACAAGAGAACAGAGTTTTTCCCATGTAAACAACAGTGTCAGAAAGGAAAATCTGCATCTTATCTGAGAAACACTAATACCTAGAGACCAAAATTAAACTAGGACTTTTCTAATGCTCTAACTTAAATAGAAATGAGCACATTTCCTTATTAGCATGCATACATTTTAATGAAATTGGATTTTAAATTATCCAAATGAACACATGAAAAGAACATATTTAAGTGCATAATATTTGAGGAAGTAGAAATGGTATATCATGACACAGATATCTATAAACAACCCATACTCGTACTTCCCTCAGTTAAGGACATTATTCTTTTTTTCCTTCCAACCCTCTAAGAAAAACACTTCATAACATGGTCTTACTAGCATGAGCCATTGCCAGGGGGCCAAATACAGTAAATGGATCAATGGCCTAATGCTATTAGGCAGCTCCTATGAAGGAAAGAAAAAACTCACAGCGTCTCCTTGGCAATCAGACATCAATATTAGATGTCCTCCAAGAAGGCCTCCTGAGCAGAGTGCCTACACACCTTCCTGATCGATAAAGCACTAAACAAGAAGGTGTGTACTAGCTTAGAAAGCAATCAACAGTTCTGAACCAACTATACCCCCACAAAAGGAAATGAAGTTTCAAATGTTTTACAAATTTTTACAAATACTTAAGCAAATCTTCACATATCCTCTTGCAAAATCAAGTGGTAAACTGTGCTCTTTGGTCAGTCAATGCTGCATTCAAAGTAGACACTCATGCAGTACCTGCTTTGGCAACACGGAGTAGTGGTAGTGATAATAATAAGCAATCATCACCAGTTATAAATCCATCATGTATGAACTCAATTCTCAAAACCACACCGTGACAGAGGTGCCATTATTATCTCTACTTCAAAGAAAGCAGTGGAGCCATAGGGTTGTTAAGTAACATTTCCAAGGTCACGGAGCTAGTAAATACTAGAGCCAGTGGTTGGGATCTAAAGTCTGTTTTATAAACACTCTGTTACATTGTCTCTGAGAAGGAAGTGAGTTTTCCCTTCCTGGGAGTAAGGAAACGTAGGCCAATTGTTCTGAAGCAGTTGCTTACAGAAATTGGGAAAAATAGGAGGTGTGAGACATCAGTTAATGCCAGGATCTCCCCAAGGAGTATGAAAATCATGCTTTTTAGGCAGATTAAATACTCTAACACCTATGTCCTTGTATTTTTAAGTTACATATAGATGCTGTTATGAAAACCTCTTGAGCAGAGATCATATTTATCCAGCATCATGCCTAACATAATAGGCATGTACTATAGATCTTTTGGTATAAAGAAATGGTAACTGAAAATAAAATTAATTTCCAGGATAATAGCTTTAGTTTAAAAAAGGGATCCTTAGACCTCAAAAGTTACCACTGGCTAAGACACCTGACTTTTGAGTTGAATCTTTTTCAGTCATCTATAGCTACATTAAATGACACTGGTTGTATCTACTGTTACAAGCCCAATTGTTGCATGTGAGATGTAGGTAAAACACTGTTCATGACAGAAATAGCCTTTTCCTATGGGATAAAAAAAAGCCATTGAGCCCCTGATAAAATATTAGTTACCCAGGAGCATTTAAAAAATGCTTATTGGATTCTGACCTTGGATTTCAGGCTTCATGTGGCCCTTATATCTGTCTCTGTGTTAGAACTTCCTTATTTGAAAAAATGGGCATGTTTATCCAAATCTGGGTAGAAATTAAAGTCATTTATAAGAAGCAAGAATTATATAATGACCCATGAATGGTGTGTGCACCTTTGGAAGGAAATCTGAACTTCTAGCTCTATGTAGCCAAATAAGTTCAGTCAGTCCACAATATGTCAACTTGGAACAGATCTTATTGTAACTCTTCACCCTAACACTATCAGAGATTTTTTTTCCCCTGCCTATTTCTATTCTCTTCCTTAGTACATTTATGTCAGGTAGGAATGACATCAGGATGAGCTTGACATGCTCCTATTAAGTCAGCAAAATGCTTAAGAAAAGTTATACAACCACAGCATCAATGAATGGAAGAGTAACATTTCAAGAATCTTCTTGTCAAGCCTGAAGTCATTACTTGAGTCAGAATTAGTTAACACACTGCAGTTTCTCCTTCTAATGTATGTTTAGACACCTTCAGCTCAGAGTCCAGAGAAGCAAATAGTCATCCTGGATTCCTGTCAGTTGAAGACTGAATTGGGGGCTGGGAATATAGCTCAGTTGGTAGACTGCCTCGCATGCATAAGGTCCTGGGTTCAATCCCTGGCACCACACACACAAAAGAGTGGGGCTGCCTGTTATTGGCAAGGATCCTGAAATAAGAACCTGAACCACTAACCTTAAAATTCCTACAGTTTTCAGGCAAACTGGGACATTAAATAGAAGTTAACTATTTTGGTTCCTAGTTGTTTTTTCCCTCATTCTTGAAACATATTAAGAAAGTAGATGTTAAGTGTTCTTACTGCAAAAATGATAACCATGTGAGTTAATCCATTGTAATTAACTAGTCATTCTCAATATATACATAATGCAAAGCATCTTATACATACAATTTGATCTGTCAATTTAAAAAATGGATGGCAACACAGGTTGTTAAGACATGTAATATATTTTTACCACTAAAAATATTCAGCAAGTTTTGTTTGAGGATTTTTACATCTCTAAAGGAAAGTACTTATAAACACAAAATATATGTAATACTCAATCTGCAGGGCCCAACTTTTCTTTCATTTTTACTGTTATGCTTATTTTGAAAGAGCCCAGATGAGTTCACCACTTGCATTTTCCACTAGAGTTGCTCCATTTTTTCCCCTAATAGAAAAGTATTTATTTTCAAATTTTCATTTTAAATTAAGAGAAAGTCACTGGGGTAATAAGTTTCCTGTATTACAGAA
Source organism: Marmota monax (assembly GCF_021218885.2). NCBI lineage: Eukaryota > Metazoa > Chordata > Mammalia > Rodentia > Sciuridae > Marmota > Marmota monax. Next base: position 19,540,555 of record NW_026693082.1, on the reverse strand, counting down.
ATGAACTTAATTGGTAGTAAATGAATTACTTTGAAATTATTAAAATGAAGCAATGTCAAAGAACTTTGTAACCTCTCATCCTCTATGGAAAGCTGTAGCGTACTCCTATGGAGGAGGTCTTATTGCTCATTCTAAATATATAAAAAAATAACACAGTCCTATGTGAATTACTTCTGCCTCCTTCTAAAATATTTCCCATTAACAGCCCTCAAATACATTCTTCCAGATTGGTAAACAAATCTGGAAATGTGAGCTATATTACTTGGTAGTACTTTAACCCTATAGAGTAGTTGGAAGACATGAATGTATAAAATTAGGGCACCATTTGATAGTCTTCAGTTCAGGTTCTTTCAAATATCATGTTATTTTTTTAAAACATTTTTAAAATCTTTTTTTATACATTTATTTTTATATGGTGCTGAGGACTGAACCCAGGGCCTCCCATGTGTGAGGTGAGTGCCCTACTGCTGAGCCACAACCCCAGCCCTGCAAATATCATGTTATTCTTAAGACAAAGACACATTACCTTGAATGATTTAATTTAAGACATATTATTCTAATACTTGCTTGGACGATTGGTCACCACTTGGTCCCTTTGTTGGTGATGGTGGTACAAAGAAAAGGAGGAGAAAGACTAGCTTCCTTCAGAGTGACTAGAATTAAAGTCAGTACAACTTGACATCTGTGAAGAGCAGCTACGTTGTGCCGTGAAGGCTGGGTACCAGGGTGATCTGTGCACAGGAATAGGACTTGGAACCATGCTTCTTAGGACTTCCCTTCTCCTAGAGTACCCCAGGCAGCAATCTCCTCGTGAAGCCTGTTGAGGATGCTCAATCTACTTTAGCATCCTTTTCAGTTTAATTTAGTTTGGCTTTATATTACTTGCAACCAAGAGGGGATAATCAATGCAATCATCACCACCAGAACTGGAAGAAGTAAGAGACTCCAGAAATGTACCTCCTTTGTAAAAACAACAATGACCAGAGTAGATTCCCATCTCACATGTGTGGTCCATTATTGTTTGTTTCTGCTTGGCATTTTGTAAAGAAAAACTGCTTTTTTGATACTGTCTCACTATTTTAAATAGTCCCTGTTAACATAATGCTTTATCACAGAGCACTTTGAAATTTTACTCAAAGACCTTCAGCTTTATTTATCGTTAAATAAAACACAAAATCTGAAATCAACTCAGTAAAGATGGGCACAAGAAGGCTGAAATCTAGTGTTTGAATACAAGTATCAGAAAGAACAACAACAAAAAGAAAGTCAAATTTCTTCCAGGTAAACCTCACCTGGGAGAACATAAAGCTAGAACTGGGGTAAAAATTCCTTGACTTCCTAATTTCTACACTCAACATATTTTCTTCATTTGTTATACTCATTTTCAAAAACTGGTCTTCCCTCTCTGGGTGGATAATCCTCTTCCATAAGGCATTTAGCTTTTGAAGATCTGTGGAAGAGAGGATGAAGACGGGCCACCTACATGGCCAGACAAATGTATCTCTAAACCACATGAACCAGCCACATCACCTTTCCTTCTAACACTTTATCAGGCTAATGATCATCTACAGGAGCTATATCAGATAAAGCAGAATGAAGACTTGAAAGGGCTGTGGCTCAGAAATCTCCTTAGCATGACTGAGATGGTGGTTTTTGAAATCAAGAGGGACATACAGTAGTGAAAACTGAATGGGGTAAATCGGTTTAAAAATCATGAGTAGAAAAGCTGCAAGCATCTCACCACCTATAATCACAGCTGGGTATCCAGGTACAAAGAGAAAAGGAAACTAAACCATGGACTTGTGCTGCATTTGTGCAATGACAACTGGGTTGAAAACATATACTTTCCCTTTCTTCCTATTGCCTGACCTCCAAATTAAGGCCTTTGGGAAACTTAAGGTATAGAGTCCACAAATTGTTTTGCCTTGGTTGCTTGTTATGGTTTGGATCTGGTATATTGCCCAAAGGTTCATGTATTGAAGACTTGGTCCCCAGTGCAGCGATGTTCAGAGTTGGAATATCTGGGAAGTGATTGCATCATGAGGGCTCTAACCTCATCAATGGATTACTCCACTGACAGATTCTTAGGTGAATGGACTATTGGAAGGTGGTGGAAGCTGTACGAGGCAGGGCTGACTTGGAAGGAATGGATGCTTCAGGGTACGCCCTTGAAGATTATATCTTGTCCCTGATCACTATGGGGTCAGTAGCTTTGTTCCCCCAAACCCTTCCCAACATGATGTGACACCGGTACCAGCCTTACCACAGGCCCAGAAGCAACAGAACCATAAACTGAAACCAATAACCAAAATAAATCTTTTCTACCATAAGTTGTTTTTTTAAATCTTTTGTCAATGGAAAACATACCAAAATACTTCAAATACTATAAACACATCATAATTCCCAAAATATTGTCCCATGTTTTTCTATATTCATTTATTAATTCTATGATAAAATGACTACTTAAACTCAGGGCAAGTTTACCTTTACCAGGTACATTGCTTGACTCTATCAATGATTCTGGCACAATCTGAAATATTGTTTAAGTAAAAGACTTATGATGAAGAGCTATCTCACAGTTGGCATTTGGATATTATAGACCATTTCCATAGGTATATCTCAAGTATGTTAGCATTTCTTGACCTTGGTAGACTTAATGAGATTTCTGTTAAATATTCATGAGTCATCAAGCTGTCTCCTAGCCTCTTGATTAAATTTTTTGTTAACTGGTTTAAACACCAGGATGTCTGTTATGATTTTTTATATTCTCTCCATATGACACAGTGTTTCTTACAGTAATATACTAAATTGGTAATATTTCAACTGTTAGGTATCTTTTCTATAAATTACAAATAAGCTTCTACTGTTGTAAGGTGGAAGAGGCACTCTAAACAAAATAAGAATTCTACATTGTTTATCCATGTAAAAGGAATTTCATTAAAATAACACCAGACTGGATTAAATTTAATCTCAGAACTGGTCATATGAATAAAACAGAAATCATCAGTCGATTAAAAGCAACTAGCTAATGGTTATTCTTTGCTTAGTACTGTATTGCTTAGCCCAGAGCCTTTACTAACATAATCTAGGGGAAAAAGCAGATATGGGCAACTATCACATGCTAGATTATGAGATATTTGTCTCACATTATCTCATTGTCTCATGTATCTTAAACAAAGGCATATGCATCACACCAAGGCACTCATAGAGAACAGGGAGCAATTCTGCCTAGAAGAGTTTGTAGCAAATGTGAAATATGACTGGGTCTTGAAAGCTAAGTAGGATAATTGGACTGGTAGAGTACAGGGGTAGAGACAATGTTTTAAATTGAAGGAGAAACTGGAGTGAAGCACTGACATCTGAAAATATGTGAAATGTTTGGGATAATAGCTACTTGAAATTCATAGAAGAAAGTATTGCTGAGGAAAATATTAGGAAAACTACTGGGATGCCCATTATGAAAGACCTTAACAACCAGTCTGAGATGGATAGTCTTTCCATGGAGCCCCTTGGATTGTTTCAGCAGAGGCATTCCATGATCAGAACTGTGCTTTGAAACATAACTGGGGTCGGAGACTACTTTGATCTCAACCAAAATAGAAAAATTTTTATAAAATTGTATTTTATCACAAATCATGTTTTTAAAAAATGGTGCTGAAATTAAGAAAATATATGTGTGAAAAAAATCCAGGTGGAGGACAGATATTTCAATGTTTCTGATTTATCAAAGGGTCTACATTATGATCTGGTCTGGAATATGCTCACAATCCTGGAAATTAGGTGCTTTGGCATCCTCATTGGTCATAGATCTATTTTCATGAAGCTCCGCCTTTTGTGTGTTTGGGAAAAAGGTAGTTTAACCTCGTGTTCAAGAGATGAGTATCTTTAATCTGAATTATTTGTTAATCCTATGTGGATACCTGACCTCTAAGTAAGACTCTGCTACTTTGGAGGAGTCTATGTGCAATATGTATAGAATTGTTTCATTTTTCCCATTTTGTCTAAACTCACTTTCTTATAGTGTGGTAGGGAGCCCGGTTGGAATATGAAATTTCCATTTATAGTCACAAACTACAATATTAAAAAGTTATCATACTTAAGCAGTCTTACTTAAAAGAGATCTATGGTAACAACAGAAGAACTTCAACATCTGTTAAAAGAATAGAGGTTGGTGGTGGAAAGTGTAAACTTGGGAGTTGGCCTTATTGTTTACTATTCTTAGCTTCCTCAACTTCAGAAAGAAAAACATTACCTATCATTAGAGTGTTACATAAGACCATCTTGTAAAAATCCTTGGCACATCAAAACATTTAATAGATAGTGTTCTTTATTATACCAATACCTAAGTCTCTTTTTTATTCCCAGTTGGCCCAGTTAGAATCTCTTTTGTCTTTGATTAAAAATATAGACCTTATTTATATAACTTCTATTATTTATGAAATTATGCTGTAATACAAAATGAGAACAATGATTCTTAGATATGAAATTTAATCATATACCAAAATATTCAGCAGCTTCTATTTATCAAGGTCTGTGCTCACATATTATAGATAACTTTTACTTCTTGAGTAAGCACTATCTATGCCAAAATTTGTTTTATAAAATTTTGCCCAATAGTTTATTCATTCTTTCTTGGATTTAGTATATATTTTAGAGTACCTATATCTCCCTCCACCCTATGCTTTGTACATAACGTTTAGGGTGACACTGTATTCCTCTGCCTAGAATCATTGATATTTTTCATTCTCACAAGCAAAACCATCCATGCCTTTCCTAGGCTGTCCATTCCACTAGCTCCCTTATTTTTTTTCCTGTGTGTGTAAATCATTAGAATGTTCCTCTTCCCTTCCTAGGAACCCAAACTCAGCCTTCAGGATGTCCTGGGCTTGTGAAAAGGTTATCATCCTGGGCAGAGGAGAACCTATTTATTTAGTTAGTTTTGCTTTCTGTTTTACATGAGTTAAATGATAAATTTTGTCTGTTTTATGAATGGTCAAAACTACTTACATTGAACTTCTTCTATACTGAATACTGTCAGCTTCTTGGGAGAAGAAAATGTGCTTTACAATTTAATTGTATTGTTCACAGCACTGAGCACACATCTTGACAAATAGAAGCTGCTGAATATTTTGGTATAGTGATTAAATTTCATATCTAAAATCATTGTTCTCATTTTGTATTACAGCATAACTTCATAAATAATAGAAATTATATAAATAATATAAATATATATATATATATATATATATATATATATATATATATATGGTCTATATTTTCAATCAAACACAAAAGAGATTCTAACTGGGTCAACTGGGAATAAAAAAGAGACTTAGGAATTCTACTAATCTACAATAGATTGGCCAGAAGTGTGGAATTGAGACCAAAGATATGAGAAAACCTGCGGTGTAAAATGTAAGTAGGGAGCTGGTGACTGGCTGCATTTGTGCTTTGGATTCTCAAGGAATTGATTCATTCCTCTTTTCCACCTACATCTGTTGAATTCAATAAAATGTTGTCTTGGACTGGTTTGTGTTAACAAGGATGTTTTCCATCCACTCTTAAGTTTGTGTGTGTGTGCTACAGAGTATTGAAAACTAAACTCGGGTTGTATTCTTCCAGTACATCTTAGAAAATCTTACTATGAAGAGGAAAAATAGTGACCCATGTGGTTTAGGAAGCCAAGAAAGCAAAACTGATGTTCCCCTCAAGGCTTGTTCATGTCAGTGACACAGAGATGCTAACATGCAGTTCAGCTTTCCCATCTCTTATTCCCAGTGATCTGCTCCAAAGGAAAAGGAGAACCAAGCACAAGGCATTTGTTCTGGATTTCTTGAGCACAATAGGGTAACTACAGTCTGCAACAACTTAGGATATGTTTCACAACAAATAAAAGAGTCCAAAGGCTCCCAACATATAGAATAGATAAATGTTTGAAGAAAATCACATGCTAGTCACCTTGATTATTATATATTATCGACGTATATATTATTGTACCGAACCCCATCTATCTGTACAGATATGGTTATACTGTCTTAAATTGGCACACAATAACTGTTGAATAGTATATAACAAAATTACTATCAGTACAGGCCTACTATGTGTCACTTAATCTTAAACTTTAGAAGGTAGACATTCTTACTCTTCATTTTGCAGATGAACAAAGCAGACTCAGGCACAGAATAAGTGGTTTGTCCAAGATCACATTGGTAATAAGAGGGAGAACTGGATTTATAATTTAGCTATAGAGTCCAGTATTTTATCACTTTACTATAATAATGTTATATTATCCACAGAATTATTAATTGAAGAAGCATAATCTCTGTTGCATACCATGACAAACGAATTAGATTTCTACTCCTCTAAAAAAAAAATCTGTCATACACTATTGAATCTGCCTTAAAACAACACAGTAGCATATCTAACATTAATTCTCACAGTTGTCATAGTAAATTGTATAAACATATAGAGGACATGAGAATACTGAAGACAGCATTTTGATATATTGGTGTATATTCTGTGAATTTATACTTTATATAATTGAGATTAAACTAAATATAGACATTTCTATCCTTGTACTCACTTAATTTTAATAGCATAGTGTATCAATTTACCATATTATTAAAAACTTTTTGCAAAATACTTTCAATAGCTGAATAATATTTAATTATACGGCTTCTCCATAATTTAGTGAATCATTCTTCTTTAAGATTTGGGGAATTTCCAGTTTTTTCTTATAACAAATACTATGATTACAAATTTGAGCAAAATAATTGTTCATAATTGTGATTATTTTCTAGTTCTTTTGTTTAGATGGTGAAAAATATCAGTTAACAGGTATGAACATTTTATAAGTTCCAAATAAATTTTAGTAAATTTTTTAGGAGCCAGATTTTATCACTTCATATGATCTCAACAATGGATGGGACTCTCTCTCTTCTGCAGCTTAACAAGAATTTAATTGTGCAAGTGAACAATACTTTCACTAACTCCTAGTTAAAGGATAAAAACTAGAGAATGATGGTTCTATAAACATCATACTTCTTACTGAGTTATCAAAGAACTGTAGAATCATGAAAATATTGGTGGAATGAAATTTAGTGGACTATATCAACTTCTGTACTTGAATGATGTCAACAAAAAGGCCTGGGTTTGAGGAGATACTAGAAAAGCAAATATACAATAGATAACACTGCAAGGAAAAGCATAATATACTGGTCTTTTAAGCTTAAGGTGATATGGAAGAAGAGAATAAAATCTAGAAGATCCCTAAAAGCAAATAGTACTCCAATCTCCACCATCCTTTAAAGTGTAACGAAAATGCAACTTAAAAGTGTTGAAATATGTTGAGAAAAACTAACTGGAAAAAAGCAAAACAAAAAACAGACAGATGATACATAGATTATATTTAAAATACAGATAAGGATAGTCTCAGAAAGATTTAAAACAACTATTATAGGTATATTTATTAATTTTAAATACTTGAATATGATGGATAAAGAGATGAAGAATTTCAAGGGAGAAATGAAAACTTTTCTAAGTAGAAATTTTAGAAATTAAACAATATGCTAGACATCGACATTGTAAACCACAAAATATTATGTAGAGAAACAACAGTGTCTAAATATAGATGTTTATAGATTAGAAGGTTAAATATCTTTAAAATTTCAGTTTGATTTTTGAAAACAAATTTAAAATGGACTTAAATATTTAATTTTAATATCATATCTATTTACCATATTATTCAGCTATTGAAGTTATTAAGTTTTTAATAATATTTAATTATGTATCTTCTCCACAATTTGGTTAATTATAAGAGGAAATGAAGTAGATGAATTTCTCTCTATTCCTGTCTCTAAATACCATTGAAAACCATGAATATTACATATGAGAAAAACATATACTCTTAAAGATGTTAAGGGAAGGCACCTGGCCATTAACTTCAGATGTTGAATAACAGTATGGCAGTGAATTTCCTGGGGTTTCTTTTTGCCTCATATATATAAGACTAGGTGCTTAAAATACTGGAAACATCAATAGGTTCAGAAAATAAACAATCAAGAAAAACTTACCCATTCTGTCAAAGTATCAAGAGAGATGGTACATAGCAAATCATAAAATTTTTATGTAAATTATTTTAGACAATGACTGCCTTATTTCAGGCAGAGGCTCCAGAAAAAAAAGCCCCACCCCAATCAGCAATGATGAAGTGGAGGAATTTAGACTTTTATTCTCACCTGCCTATATGTAGTAAGATTTCATTCCCTGAGGCTATAAAAAAATACACCAAGTAATAAACTTGGATTTTCCCCTCCCCCTAAAATCTAATGAGACAGCAAGAGAATAAATTTTAAAAGTATTAGATATAATATTTATAGGGGAAACATCTGTATGACAATGGATTTTTTATAAGAATTTCTAATTTTTTCTGGTCTCAATAATTTCTTAAGGATGAAAAGAACTTTTCAATCCTGAATTCTGTATCCAATGAAAACATCCTTCAGTAAGGAAGAATAAATCAAGATATTTTCAGATTAAACAAAATTAAGACACTTTATTGCTAGCAGACTTATAATAAAATAATTGTTCAAGGAAATTCTTGAAGCAGAAAATGACACAAGAAGGTGCCTTTGAGTATCAAAAACTGAAGTTTCTAAATTATGTTTGACAGTTAAGAAAAAAATGATAATATTGTGTGATGAGATCATCAATGTACATAGAGACAATATTTAAGATCATTGTATAACAAATGAAGGAATTTTGAAAATTTTTCAATGAAGGTATGGATATTTCATTCAAACTTGTAAATTGTCAACACCAGTACAATAAGTTATCTACATATATTTTAATACCAATAGTAATCAATTACATATTATACACACACACACATAGAGATCAAGAACATTACAGGACAATAGAACTGATATTTTTTTAAAAAGTTAAGTTCAAGTAACATAAGAAAATGAGAAAAAAAGAAAACAGACAAGGCAAAATGGTTTTACTACATAAAAAACACAAATATGTCAGACTTATCAATAATTAGATTAAATGTAAATTATCTAGATACCCTGATTAAAAAAATAAAGCTTGGGAGATGATTCAAGATGGTGGGCTAGAGGAAGACTGCATTTCTAATTGCTCTGTGGCTTGGAATTCAAGCAGTAGCAGGAGTACTGTTTCTCTGTGGGGTGGATGAAAGAGGGATTTCACTAACTCATTATGGTACAGTCAGAGTGTATTAGAAACTCAGAAATTTGGGTACATTATACATTGGAGCCAAGTTGCAGCAGCACTGGTTTAGCATAGAGGGAGGGAAAACACAGAAATGCAACAAACAGGTTTAGTATGGAAAAACCTGAGATCAGAAAAAGAGCCTGCCCTTAGGTGATCGAGAGGTTTCACTGTGCACTGGTGCTTGACAAGTGCCCCATGTTCTCCAACTGGCATGGAAAATACTGATGCCGAGCCATCTTGACACAGCCATGTGGCAGCTGCTGCTACGGGAGCCAGAAGATCTGAGCAAACATTACCACACTGTCCCAGTGGGTGCCTACAGTGTGGCCTGGGGTGTACCTAACAGAATGGGAGCAAAGCAGGAACAGGGGGATATTTTACCAAGGAGAATTCAAGTCAGAAAAGCAAAGGGAAGCCAAATTTGCTTCCACTTTTTAGTCTGGTGACTAACATGACCAGCTCAATTGAGTCAGAAATCTAAAAAGGCAGGTGTGAATACACACAGGGACTAAGCCTGGGGAGGCTGTGTTCATGGGCAGCAGAGGCAGTGAAGGATTGACTCCCCCATCTCATGTGCAGAATCCTTGGCTCCTAATTTAGACTGTCAGCAGAAATTAGCAACTTCCAGGCCCTATGGGTGTGTTGATCTAATCTCTCTAGAGCAGAAACCACCCAGCAAAGTCCTGAGGCCTGATTGGACTAAGCTCCACTTTCTGGAACTCCACTCATAAAATTATGTTAGCAACCTGACCCTGGGAGTGCATTCTCCTGGTTTGTGGGGACAAAATTCCAATTGACAGTCCATTCCACACCATGCTACCTCTTATTGGTGAGAAGGGAAACTGAGAGCTATTTCTGTCAGCTCAGTCTCAGGCTACACCAGCTGGCAGCTTAGTGAACAACACAAAAAGAGCAAGTGGTTATCAACTCCCAGACCTTGCTCTTGCTCTCAGTACATAGCTCAAGAAGAAATGGAAATAAATATAGCCAGGCATAGAGAGTGATGATCTATTTTTGACCACTCACATGAAAATAATTCCTTCATTAAGAATTTTATTCTGTGTGTCTTTGCTCATTCATTAATAGATGTTTATACATATTTGTTTTTCTCATTTTTAGCTTTTTTAAAAGTATTTATTTTTCCTTGACTTGTCTTTTAGGGGTTAGGGTTTTTGATTAGTATATTTTGGTTTTGTTTTATATTATTTTCATTTATCTATTTCTTTTTTTCCCTCCTGATAACAGCCAGATTCTATTATTCTTTCATTCCCCCTTTGTTATTTCTATTTTTCTCCTCCTTCCTTATAGTTATCAAATGCTACATCTCTTCTGCTTTCTTTCTGTTCATTTTTTGAAATTGTAAACTCTTTTCTAAATTCCTATTACATTTTCTTTTCTCTTAATTAACTGCATTCTTAAAATCTTTTATCACTAACTTGTTTATATAACTCTTACCCACACCATTAATGCTGTTGCAGTTTTAATGCTGTGAATAACATAGTTGACACTTTTTTGGTTACTTTAATGCCATATGTAGTTTATAGCTACTTATTGTGGTAATTTCTGACCTACCATTTCTGCTTTTTGTGGCAATTAACATTGTAGATATCATAATAGGAACAAAATGTTTAGTTTAATGCTTTATATTGTTTGCTGTTGTTATTTGTGTCCTTACAGGGACACTATAAGTACACAGGTAGAAACTGCTGCTGAACTAAATTCAACCAAAAGATAGAGTACCTTGCTCCACACACTCAATCTTCAGCTATACTTTAATACAAAGAATTGAAGAGATAAAGAGCAGACCCCAAGTATAAATGGCTATGGTTGGGTCCCCAGACCCTCTTATGGACATCCATTGCTATAGTAAGGACAGAGCAATAACAGAAAGCCTGTGGGTACTACATCTAAAAGAGGGTCTCAATCTAGATCACTCTAGAACACTTTAGCAAATGAAGATTGTGCCCTAAAAAGGCCTACACAGGAGTATAAGTGAAATCTGATGCATAAAACCCAACACAGGAATACAAAACTATGAAAAAACAAGCTAACAAACACTCTTAAAGTTCATAATTCACCAGCAAATGACCCACAAAATATTGAAGTGGATGAAATATCAGATAAGGAATTCAAATGAATCATTATAAAATGATCAGTGAATTCCAACAGAACACAGAAAAACAACTGAATGAATTAAGGAAGTCAGTAAAGAATATGAGTGAGAAATTCAATAAGGAGACAGAAATATTGAAAAAGAACCAAAGAAGTTCTAGAAATGAAAGACACAGTAAGTCAAATGTTCAGTTGAAATTTTCTCTAATACAGTAGATGGAGTTGGAAGACATGTGTTAAAGAAAAGAGAATAAGAGTAAACATGATAAAAATATACAACTCTGGGACAATATAAAGAAAAAAAATTAAGAATTATTGGAATTTAAGAGGGTTATGAGATGTAGACTAATAGAATGGATAAACTCTTCAAGGACACAAAACCATAAAATTCTCCAAGCCTTCAAAATGAGATATACATCTATATAGAGAGGGTATTCAGAACTCCAAATAGACAAGATCAAAAAAGAACCTCTTAATTATAGCATATTATAATTAAAATTCCTACCAGGAAGAACAAACATGGAGTTTCAAAAGCTTCAAGAGAAAAATGTCAGGTCACACTCAGAGGCAATCCAATAAGAATCACTTCTGATTTCTCAGACAAACTCTAAAAGCTAGGAGGACTTGAAACAACGTGTTCCAATTCCTGAAAGAAAGTAACTGTCAATCCAGACTACTCTACCTAGCAAAGCTACCATTCAAAATTGAAGATGAAATTTAAAACCTTCCAAGATAAGCAAAAACTAAAAGAATTCATGACTACGAAACTGACACTACAGAACTTAAATACTGCACAAAAGGAAATAAGCAAAACTCAAAGCTTTGATCTTTTAGATCAAATCTCCTATGAAAAGTAGCTAAGCAAATGAGAAACAAGACCAAATTAAATATAATAAATAAATCAAAATAGCAGGAATAAATAAACATCTCTTTATAATAACAATGTAATAGCTCTGAACTCTCTAATTAAAAGTTATGTGCTGGCAGAATGGATTAAAAACAAGACCCAACTATGTGTTGTTTACCTCAGATGCACATTTTTGGGGAGGGGGTTTTGGGGTTTAAACCCAGAGGCACTTAACCACTGAGCCACATTTCCAGTTCCTTTACATAATTTATTTAGAGGCAGTGAAGTCTTAAGCAACTCAGCGAGATGCTAAATTGCTGAGGCTGGCTTTGAGCTCATGACCCTACAGCTTAAGCCTCCCAAGCTGCTGGGATTACAGTCATGTGTCTGTCACCTCACCTGGCATGAGATGCACCTTACATGCAAAGACAGCCGCAGGCTGAAAGTGAAAGGATGGAAATTGATACACCATGCAAATGGAGGCCCCAAACAAGCAGCAGTAACTATTCTTGTATTTCACAAAGCAGATTCCATACCAAAATAAATCAGAAGGGACAGGAAAGGTAACTTCATATTGGTAAAGGAAATAATCCAACATGAAGACATAACAATAATAAATATTTATGTCCCAAATTTGGGTGCTCCTAATAACACAAAAGAGTCAGAGCTCAAGTTGAAGCTTCAGACCATAGTGTAATAATACTGGGTGATTTCAACATACCTTGATCACCATTAGATAGATCATATAGTAATAAACTCAGTAGAAACTCTCTAGTTCTGAAAAATATCATAAATTGAATGCACCTAATAGACATCTACAGAATATTTCATCCAATAAGAGCTTAATACACTGTCTTCTCAGTGGCTTATGGAACTTTCTCCAAAATAGACCATATTTTAGGCCACAAAGCAACTTTTAGCAAATAAAAAAATTGATATAACCCCTTGCATCTTATTATATCATGATGGAATAAAATTAGAAATTAACATGATAAAACCCTACAGAAACTATATAAACACTTGGAGATTGAACAGTATGCTTTTATATAATGAATGGATAATAGAATAAATCAAGGGGGAAATTTAAAATTTCTGAGACTCAAATGAGAATACTGATAAAATATACCAGAACCTAGGGGACATTATGAAGGCAGTTCTAAGAGGAAAGTTTATAGCTAGGAGTGCCTCCATAAGAAAATCAGGAAGGTCCCAAATAAATGACTTAATGATGCAACTCAAGGCCTTATAAAAAAGAACCAATTTCAAAATCAGAAGAAGAAATGAAATAATGAGCTGAAACCACTAAGTCAAAATTATCTAGTACATTAACTTGAGAATTAAAAAAAAATACAGATGAAACAAAGAATTGGTTACTTGAAAAAATAAACAAGACTTAAAAGCCCTTAGCCAAACTAATCAAATTTAAAAAGACAAAAATCAAATTAATAAAACTGGAGATGTAAAAGGAGAAATCATCTCAGATCACTAGGGACTAGTTTGAAAACTTATACTCCAATAAATTGGAAAACCTAGAATAAATAGATATATTTCTAGGCAAATATTATCTGCCAAAATTGAATTAAGAGAACACAGAAAACACAAACAGACCAATAACTTGTAATGACATATAGGCAGCAGTAAAAAGCCTTCCAACAAAGCAAAGCCCAGAACCATATGGATTCTCAGCTTAATTCTATCAAACCTTTAAAAAATAACTAATTCTAATACTTTTTCAATTATTCCATGACATAGAAAGGGATGGAACACTTCCAAATTCATTCTATAAAGCTAGTATCATATTTATACCAAAAACCAGATAAGGATATATCAAGGAGGAAAAAACTATGGACCAAAATTCCTGATGAACTTAGATGCAAACATTCTTAATAAAAATAGCAAATCATGTTCAACATTATATTAAGATTGTATACCATGATTAAGCTGGTTTTATTCCAGGGATGCAAGGATGGTTTAATATATGCGAATCAATAAATGTAATTCATCACATAAAGAGAATTAAGGACAAAAAAATACTTAGTAATCTCAATAGATGAAGAGAAGGTTTTGACCAAATTCATCACCCATTAGTGATAAAAAAAGCAGTAAAGAAACTAGGTATAGAAGGAACCTACTTCAATACCATAAGGCTACATATGGAAAAACCCAAAGCCAATCAAAGTAAATGGGGGGAAAACCGAAATTATTTCCTTTAGAATCTGGGATAAGACAAGAGTTTTCACTTTTACCATTCCTATTTAATATAGTGCTAGAAATTATAGCCAGAACAATAAAGCAAGAAAAGGAAATAAAAGGGATGAAAGAGAAAAGGAAGAAATCAAGTTATCACTGCTTGTAGATTATTATGATTCCATACATAGAAGATTTAAAAATTTCACCAAAAGACTGATAGAACTGATAGAAATATTTGGCAAAGTAGCAGTTTACAATACCAACAAAATCAATACCTTTCCTATACACCAATGATGAATCCTCTGAGAATAAAATCAGGAAAATAATTCCATTAACAATAGCCTCAAAAAATTAGGAATAAATCTAACCAAGTAGGTGAAATACCTCTACAATGAAAATCATAGAACATTGAAGAAAGAAATTGAAGAAGACCTCAGAAGATGGAAAGACCTCTCATGTTCATGGATAGGCAGAAATAATACTTAAAATGGTCACACTGCCAAAGCATTATACAGATTCAATGCAATCTCCATCAAAATGCCAGTGACATTCTTCAAAGAAATAGAAAAAAACAGTCCTAAAATTAATTTGGAAGAATAAAAGACCCAGAATAGCCAAAGCGATTCTAAGCCAAAAATGCAATGGTGGAGGCATCACAAATCATACTACAGAGCTACAGTAACAGAAATTGAATGGTACTAGCATAAAAACAGACACATAAACCAATAGTACAGAATAGAAGACACAGATACATACACATAAATAGCCATCTGATCCTTGTGAAGGTGCCACAAAAATATACTGGAGAAAAGACAGCTTTTTAAACAAACGGTGCTGGGAAAAGTGGTTATCCATATGTGGAAGAATAAAGCTAGACCTTTCTCTCTCTTCTGCAATAAAATTCAACTCAAAATAGATCAAAGGCCTCAGAATTAGGCCAGAAATTATACTACTCTTAGAAGTTGTATAATATAGAGTCAACACTCCAATTTTGAGGGACAGGCAACAATTTTCTCAAAAGGATAGCTCAGGAAATAATACCAAGAGTTAACACATGGGATAGCATCAAATTAAAAGGCTTCACACATAGCAAAGGAAATATTAATGTGAAGAGAGAACCCACAGAATGGGATAATCCTATCAATATGTACCACTATGATGCACCAATAAAAAAAAGTGAGAGAAAAAGCTTGGAAGAATGAGGGAAAAATGATCCCAACATTATAATTAATTCATACAAGAAACTCACCTCAAGTATGATGATAATACACAGGTTCAAAGTAAAATTATATGAAAAAAAATTATCAGCAAATATTTTTAGCAAATGGAAGGTGGGGCCTCTGTATTGGTACCTAATGAGGTGGAATTTACAGCAAGGAAATTACCAGGAAGAAAGAGGGATATCACATAATGATAAGAAGGTCAATCCCTCCAAAAGCAGGTGCAAAATATGAGAAGCAAAAACCAGATAAAACTGAAAGGAGAAATAGAAAAATTCACAATTATAGTTTGAGACATCAACAAAATTGGTAGAAAAATTCATCCTCATCAACCTCTATGATATAATCAGGTTTGTAGAACTTTCCATCCAAAACCAGAATATGGACACATCAGTCACATAAATTTTATTAAGACAGAACCTACTTTGGACTGTCAAACAAGCCTCACCAAATGTAGAAGAATTTGATTATATAGAATGTGTTCCCTGACCACAGTGGAATAAAACTAGAAGCCAGTAATAGAAATATAACAGGAAAATGTCTAAACACTTGGAAACTAAACTGTCTATTATCCATATGTCAAAGAAGTAGTATCCAAGGAAATAATTATTGAACTGAATTAAAATAAAACATATTATCTTAAAAATTGTGTGATGTAAGCTATTCTGTGCTAAGAACATTTATAGCACTGGAGTCTGTCACTAAAAAAGAGGCCAAGTATCAAGTTAGCCTTGTACACACTAGAATACAACAATCTCAATACACTAGAAAAAGAACAAAATTAATCCAAGTGAATGAAGAAAAAATTAAAGATAGCTGCAGTAATCAATCAAATAAAATACAGAAAAATGGCGAAAAATCAGCCAAACAAAAATCTGGTTATTTGGAAAGACTGACAAAATTGACAAACCCATCTCATGACTAACAAATTAGCAAAAGGGAGAAGGCACAAATTACCACTATCGTAATCAAGCAAGAATATCACTACATACATTTTAGACCTAACTAGATAATAAGGGAATACTAAGGGCCAATTTGACACATGTAAGAGCCAATTTGATACATGTGAATCTACAATTATCTCAAAATAACAAATGGGAACAACTTTTGAACACTTAGCAAAAATCCATATTCCAATGGCCATTAAGTACATGAAAAGATGTTCAACATCACTAGGTGTAAGAAAAATATATATTAAAAACACTGGCTATCTAGATGAGCCAAACGTTTACATGATTTCTTTAGTTCATCACTGAAATTTAAATATTTCTTTAAGTTTTTGTGGATCACTAATTTAGGATGCATTGCTTTCTATTCAATTATGCATTCTCTGACTTCCTAGTTCCCCTTGACTCCAATTTTCACACAGCCTCTTGTACTGTTGAATCGAGGGGGACTTCTTTCTTATTCTTGAAATCTAGCTCAACACTCTCTAGGGGACCACTTATAGGATCTGAACTAAAAATTCAAGCACTTGGACTCTGAGGAAGAAGTCCCTGACCCAAGCCCTGGAAATTACTCTACTTTTAAGCCCTCCTCTCTCAGTCACCATGGCCAGCACAGTAACAATCAGCACCATCCTAAGCTGATATGAATTAGTGGATAGTATACAGAACCAAGGGACATGCAAGCAATTAGTTTGCACCGTCTTCCCCCTCCTTCTTAAAGGAAAAAGGAACAAACAGATAAACAGTAAAATGAAAATGTCTAGAAGGAGCTTGGGCTCAAATCAGGAATGTCAGACTAAGATATTTGGACATATTTAAGGCAGTGAAAGGCAGTTAAGTGTGGAACAGTACAAGCTTGTTTATCTATTTTGGAGAAGAATTAACATAATTTGATTTGTATTTCCCTGAACCATGAGTAACCAAGCAAAACTAGCTAGTACTTTGCAATGATTAAAAACATAAGCGTTTTCTTTTTAAAAAAAAAAAGAGAGAGAGAGAATTTTAATTTTTTTTTTAAGTTTTCGGCAGACACAACATCTTTGTTTGTATGTGGTGCTGAGGATCGAACCCGGGCTGCACACATGCCAGGTAAGCGTGCTACCACTTGAGCCACATCCCCAGCCCCACATAAGCATTTTCTAAACTTGATTAAAATTGTTTCCATAGGAAGGGTACCATCCCACCCCAGCTGTCCTGGAAATAAGCATTTCCATCCTAAGCATTTATATCTCTGTAAATGATAACTGACCTGGAGAGCTTTTACAAATATCCATTTCAGAGGGATATAAATTATGAGAAACAGAATGAGGGAGTCTGTACCTAGGGGAGGCCTTGTCGGTGCAACCAGTTCTGAATCAGGAACAGGGGCATCCACTCTTCCCAAACATATTAAAAACTGAATTAAGTGGCCTCAGCTTAAGTGGCATTTTCTTGCTTCTAACATAATGTGGGCAGAAGACTTTAATATATCCTTACTTTGTCACATCTTTTGAAAACAAATGATGATAAATATAACTTGAAGGTACAAAGGTCAATTTTTTATGTAATTGCTTTTGCATGTGTCACATGATGGGAGAAAAGTGTTAACAGTTGATAAATCCATTAAAAAATGTTCCTCAGAATCAGATAAATCAATCCTGCTTTCCCTATTGGAACATGGTTTTGCATATTTCCAGTTACTACATTACTAATGATACCATGGGTTATTAGTGACAAGTTCTGCTTCCTCAAATGTTGAAGTTTGAACAAAAGAGAAGTGGCTGAGGCACCATAGAAAGCAAGTCTGATTTGAAAAATAGTAACACAGAATTCCCCCGGGAGGGAGAAAGGGGCCCTTAGCTGGTATCCTGGTATCCCAAGAAGTGAGAGTGTCCTGCCCCTTTTAAACATTTTAGACTTTCTTTGTTCTCCTGCTCTCTTCCCCTTTATCGCTCTCCTTCCTGAATAGGTAATTGACCGAGACCAAAAGGTGAGCAGCAGGTGGCTGTAAGGGCCAAGGTGGAATGATGGGGCAGGAAGGGAACAGCAGCCCAAGCAACTTTAATTAAGCAGCTCCCAGTCTGCTCAGGGGGAGCTTCCTTAACAACCCTCTGGGAGGGACAGTATGGGCAGGTAATCAAAGGGCTCTGGTGGCATTAACATTCCACTCTCCCAAGGGTGGTCTCCCAACTTCCCAGACCTAAACCAGCCGCCATTTTCTCAATCAGACCTGATTATCTATCAACACTGACTCCCTGTCTTTAATTCTTGCTTCACTGACTTCACTCTGATTCTACAAGTTTTTTTTTTTTTTTTTTTTTTGATTCTACAAGTTTAATGTATACCTTGCTATATGGAAAGGCTAGCTAATTTCTGTTAATGGAAGGATTTATGGTTCTACTCAACCAGAGTTTTCAACCTCAGCACTATTAAAATTCCCTGTCAAGTAATTCTTTGCTGTGATGTGTGGCCAATTCACTGTAGGTCACTCAGCAGCTTCCTTGTCCTCTAACCTCTGTGTACCACTATCATACCTATTGTCCCAGCTGAGAAAATGAAGTATCTCCAGGCTTTACCAAATGCTCCTTTGGGGACCAAATGTCCCTTTGTTGAGAAACTTTGTGCTGCACCAACTTATCAAACTAAGAAATCAACTGGAACTGAGAAGCAAATAACTGTGTAAGAAGACATGACATCAAGAACTGGCCTCATGAGAACTGGGATCTTTCTGCTTTCCACTCTGCTTTACCTCAAGTACCTTACCACAGTGCCTAGTAGCTCATAAGTGCTCATTAAATATTTGTTGAATCAATATTGGTTGCCTCAATGAGAGAAGATGCTGGGGAAGGGGTTTACAAGAGACACAAAGCCATTATTGTTAGTGAACTGTTGTCAAATTTCTTAGTATATTAATACTTACAAGAAAATTAGACACAGGGACAATCTAATTCATTTAGACTGATGATGACATTATCAAGTGAAGTTTCCAGAGTTAAAATAATCTAATTTTTCAAACTTGGAAAATGTTCATTAGTCTGCAGATATCCATACACTAGCATCAATACAATAGGTTGCTAGTCACTCAAAATTAAAAGGTTCCCAGATGGTGACCAGACATTGACCACCAAGTAAGTTTGGGGAAAACGAGTACAATTGAATGAGCTCCCTTTGCTGGAAAGACTCTAAGGATGGTGCTTTAGCAGCCAATATTTTAAATAATTTAAAGGAGACAAAAAAATGGAAGCATAAAAATGATTTTTGGAAATGCACTCTCTTACTTTTAACCAAAAATATAATAAAACTTAAAAACAATTCAAGGTACTCTGGAGCCTATCCTTTGCCTTTTTGCCTATCTTAATCTGCCTTATCAGATTTCATTAAAGTAAAAATTGAAATAATGCCCCAAAATCTGTCTTGAGATACATCTGTATATTCAGGTTTATTTTAGACACAGGGGCTTTCTGTAATTATTTGCTTTAGAAAGAAAATAAAACCTCATTACTTTTTTAAATGAATTACTTTTTCCTTGGAAATTATTCCCAATCATAGGCTTCTCAATTAATTGCATGCTTTTTCTTTAGAGGAATGTCCTAATGATTTGAAATTAGTTCAGAGATGATCTAATGCAAGATTTTAGAAACTGTAAATCATAATGTTATACTCTTCTAAGCCAATATACTGAGTCAGATTAACTATGCGAAATCTCCAGACTAAAATCTAGCATAAAATATGTGCTAAACCAAAATTCATTAGTTGATCCAAATAATATTTATTGCCACCCCAGTCTATGCCAGGCACTTTTCTAGATGCTTGCAATGCATCAGTGAACAAGCAGGCAATGAATCTTGCCTTGCTTATATTTTATTAAGGGAAGCAAACCAAAAAAAAAGTCATAATAAGTAAGTAATTTATATCTAAGTTAGAAAGTGATGAGTGTTTGGGGGGAAAAAAACAAACATTTTAATGGAAAATCCAAGCAGCAGAGACGAGGAAAGCCTATGAATGGGAAGGCAAATAAAAAAAGGTTGGGTTGGAAAGACTTCGTGGATAAGTGGGTATTTGGGCAAAGATGTAACAGTGAAGCGATTCCTCATGTGACATAAAGCATTCTGGGATTTAGGGAACACCAATGCCATTCACCAAGATCAAGGCATATCTAGCATAATTAAAATGTAGCCAGGAGGCCAGGGTGGATGAAACTACCAGGAAGACCAAAAGAGTTGGAAATAAAATCATACAGGCATGAAACAGGGGGAAGGCACATCTTTTAGAGGCCAGAATGAAATTGAAAAGCCTTTGACTTTTTTTTCCCATCCAAAATCTGGATGTTGCTGAATAACTTTGAGCAGAGTATAACATAATTTAAAGGGAGAGAGAATTCTTTGTTGAGGAAAGTTAAGACTGGGGAAGGGGGTGCAGTTTAAGAAGAAGACTGGTTAGATGGCTTTGTAATGATACAGAAGGCTGAATTTGTTTCTGTGGTGAAATCTATGGTTTTCATTTGGCAGTGTGAGAGCAGTAGTAGTTTTCTAGACAAGGGTTCTTGGTTATGACAGCGTTATATGTATGAATAGGTCTTTTTCAGGGGGTAGGAAGACCTCTGAGAAGCAGTCAATTTCAGTCTTACTTGATCTGTGGGGCACCTATTTCTTTCTCATGCATTGGTTAAAGGATCAAAACAAAACAAAATAAGTGAATAAATGATTTCTCATATTTTCACATTCACACTGTTGTGGGCTCTATAAATTTCATATTTATTTTTCATAGCCCTATGAGGGAGGTACTATAAATGTACACACATACACACACACACACACTATAAAGATGAGGAAACAAAACTGAAGCCTAAAGTGGGTGAGTATCTCATTCATGGTTACATAGCTTTTAAAGGATAGGCTGGTATTTGAACACAGTTGCCTTAACTCCAGAGCCTTCTAAAGCCCTGCCTCCATTCAAAGTGTTTTTTTTAAAGTGTAAATGGATTAATGATTGCTTTACTTAGAAAAAGTACCTTTCTTTAGCAAAGAATAGAAGACAAAATGTCATAAAATTCTGTGTTACGTTTCAACTGAATAAATGAATAGAGTAAGACAGATTTATTTAGGAGAGAAGAAGTTCTCAAAAGCCTGGATCAGAGACTGAGTGGACAAGTCCCTGAATCTGCAAGTCACAGGAGATGTTGGGTGTTGTCTAGAGGAGAAGCAAAGAGGTATCTCTGGTCAAGCGAGAGCAGGATTAGATCTCCTCATGATGGGCACCATTATCAAACATCATTCATACAGGGCCTAAATAGCTCCACATTACCACAGAAGTCCCTCTTGCCAAAACTACCTTGTTCTGAATGTTTACTTTTACTTAATTTGAATTTTATTTAGTTAGTGCCTACTATATTCCAGACACTTTGCTAGATGCTAACAATAAAAATATAACCATATTAGAAACCTTATCCCTAGAAGCTTTGGAGGACATTATCATGTACTCCTGAATACATTGACATTTAAAAAGTAATCTTTCTTGAAAAGTATGGGCTTTCTTGAGTTAACTTTGTCTTCTCTCTTGCCCAGTATGTTTGTGAACAGGAACTAGGTTTTGGACTCATAACCCTAGTATCCTATGATGAATAGTATTGCTACATGGGTCCATGCATTAAGACAGCATTTCCTAACTTCCTTGAGGCCCTGGATAGGCATAATAGTATCCATGATGCTTAGCACACTAGAAGACATGACCCTTACTGTGGTCTCTGGGGAAAGAATGGCTTGTAGAGAAATCAGTTAACATGTACAGAAGAGTCAGGGAAAATGCCTCTTCACAGAAGCCAAAATTCTGAATACATAAAGATTTATGATAAGCTAGGACTTGATTTAATTTAGTAAGTGGTTTCCTTTCTACTCTCATTTACTATCCTTGAAGTTTGCCAGAGTCCAAGGGGTCTAGGTCCTAATTGATTATTTGGTCCAGTTTCAGATGCAGTTCACACTTAGTATCCATTAGATTCCAAGCGCTTTTGTGAACTCTTTAAATATTCCCTTAAACCATGATTCGAAAAGAGACCTAAATTTTACATGTTTAGCTTCTTTTTTTGTGTATCTTACATTTCCACCTACCACCTGTGGGATAGTTAGGATACACTGAAATCATATGGAGCTAGACATAACCATCTTGCACCACTAACTGCTTCCTGTCAGGTAAGCCCTGTAAATCTGCATCTCACTATTAGGTTTCTTTCCAGGGTCCATGCTTAATCTCTAGTTATCATGAAGACTCACAGAAGAAAATGATATTCAAGGTGACATAGAACAGAATATTGCTATGGCTGCTTTTACACTGAGGGCTTTTTAACCAGATAACTAATAATTTAAGGTTCACTAGGAACAATAGCAAGTAATAGAGAAAATTTGCAGATTTTTTTCTCAGCTTCCTCTCCATCTGGGAAAGGAAACAAGTACCAAGTATCTTCAGGCTCTTATAAATAACTTTAATTTGCACTTAAGACTTTCAAGTCTAAGAATAAGATGGAGAACCAATGTTCTGACTGGAATGGCCTATAAACATGTTTTAGAGACACCCTCTGGAAAAATTTTTTTCTTTCTTCTTTGAAAGTATGATACTCCTCATTTAGTATTTCAGTGCAGTCTTTCTCATTAGCTTTACTTTCTGAGCCTGAAACTTAAGATCTATGGAGGTTTTCTGGAGATGACAATTCCCAGTAGAACCAGATGAGGGATTACAATTTTGAGCTCTTAATTCTTAGTTCTGGGCAAAAACTAATGAGTTTATGTTTGCTTTTTACAACACAGAATCCTCTGCTATCTCCCCTTCAATTTGCCAGTTCCAGTTATCACAAGACACCAATGGGAATTTCACCCCTGTTTTATTCAGCTTTTCCATCAGTGTGACTAAAAGACCTGACAAGAACAATTCATAGAGAAAGAATTTGTTTGACTTATTGTTTCAGAGGTCTCAATCCATAGACAGCCATTTCTATAGCTCTGGGTCTGAATATTAGACAGAATATTATGGCAGAAGAGCATGGTGGAGGAAAGCATTTTAGGACATGGCCACCAGGAGGCAGAGAGAGCAAGCTCTTTTCACCAGGAACAAAATATATACACCAACAGTGCACCCCTAATGACCTACTTCCTCCTACCATACTCTATCTGTTTACAGTAAACATTCAATTAATTTAGATCACTGGATTAAGCCATTAGTTAGATTACACCTCTCATAACCTAATAATTTGAACTCTGAACGTTCTTGCATTGTCCCACACAGGAGCTTTTGAGGAATACTTCATATCTAAACTCTAACAGTCTGCCCCTAGCCTCCAAAAGCTCATGCCCATCTCACAGTGCAAAACATATTCAATTTTCAAGTGGTTTTTAGAAAGTCCCCATAGT
The DNA here is from genome assembly GCF_021218885.2 of Marmota monax. Classification (NCBI taxonomy): domain Eukaryota; kingdom Metazoa; phylum Chordata; class Mammalia; order Rodentia; family Sciuridae; genus Marmota; species Marmota monax. Next base: position 19,516,626 of record NW_026693082.1, on the reverse strand, counting down.
CTTAACAGTTTCATTGCTGCCCCAAAGTCTAAGTCCAAAATCTCCCAAGATTCAAAGCAAACTCTCATCATGAATCCCTGTAAAACTCAAAAGTAAGTCATATATATCCTATATACAAAGCAGAGAGTAAATATTTCATTGTACAAGAGAGAAACAGAGGCATAGATAGAAAGGATGAGCCCAAAGCAAAACTGAAATCCAGCTGGGCAAACAAGTCCTATAACTCCATGTCCAGCATATGGGGGATGGTATTGTGATGCTTTTTTTCAAAGGGCTTGTGCAGCTCTGCACCTATGGCCTTGCTGGTAACAGCCCACATGTCCTATCTGCTTAATTCCTGCAGCTTTCTCTAGTAGGTATCCCACATTACTGGCATTTGTTAATTTTGAGGATCTCCACTGTAGCTTTGGCTTTTCATCTTTTTTACACATCACCCTCTCAGAGGCAGCCTGCAGGGACTTTAACCCTGCTACACTTTGACTGGCCCCCTGGTCCATCATTTGAAATATTGGTGAAGCCCTCATGACTTCCTAACTCCTGCATCCTGCATTCCTGTAGAACTAGCACCATGGGGTTGATACCAAGGTCTGCCATCATCCTGAGCAGTAGTCAACCCTCCAGGGATCTTGGCTGAAGGTCTTGGAAGCTGCCCTTGGTGAAACAACTTCCTAAGCCCCTCTGTGTCCCCTCCAATCTCTTCTCAAATGAATTTTCACATTTACACCCTTGAGTTTGTGATGGGTGTGGTTTTGCCAATTCCTGAGATACTCTTAATCTGTCTTTCCTATTTTCTCTGGGCAAAGTATTTAACATTTCTTTAGTGACTGTAATCTCTTTAATAACCATGGCTTCCTTATCCCCAGTTTTACTTGCACTTTTCTGGTCAAATTTTAAGTTTTTCAGATCTTTCCTCTCTAATTTATGCCCCTGATTATCACAGTTAACATGGCTAAAAGCTGCCAGTAGTGTCCATGCCACCACCCGAATGCTATGCAGCCTAGAAATTTCTTTCACCAGCTTAATCAGTCCATCACCTTTAAATTCAGTCTCACAGAAAGTTTCAGGACATTTGGCAAAATGTAGACGACTTCTTTTCCAAAACAAAATGGCAAAAAGAGTCCTCCTCTGAAATGTCACAGGCCCACTCTTTACTCTCCACAGTGCTATTGGCATTCTGGTCTTTTGAGCACCTATCACAACTATCCGTTAAGCTCTACTTATGACATTCTAAAGCTTTTCCATTTTGAATTTCTAAACTTTTAAAATTCTTCCCACAAACTCCAAAAAACAACAAAAGCTTCTGAACCACATGATGAGGATAGTCATAGTAACAATCCCACTCTTGGCACTAATTTCTGTTTTAGTCAGATTTTTCATCACTGTGACCAAAAGACCTGACAATAACAATTAAAGGAGGAAAAGTGTATCTGGCTCACAGTTTCAGAGATCTCATAGATGGCTGACTCCACAGCTCTGGGCCCCAAGGTAAGGTAGAACATCATGGCAAAAGAGCATGGTGGAGGAAAGCAGCCCAGGACATGGCTACCAGGAAGTAGAGAGAGCTCGGTCCACTCCCCAGGGACAACAATATATATCCCAAAGGCATACCCATAATGATCTACCTCCTCCAGTTACACCCTACCTGCCTACAGTGACTGCCCAGTTAATCCATATAACTGGGCTAAGCCATTCATTTACACCTCTCACAACCTAATTCTTCCACCTCTGAATGTTCTTGCATTGTCTCACACATGAGATTTTGGGGTAACACCTCATATCTAAATCCTAACAGAACCTAATGAAAATTTATTCTCCCAGAGTGTTAATAGTTTTCCATGGACTTGAAGAAAAATTCTCCATGGTTTTACTCTGTAGATCCAAGTTTGGAATTAATAAAAAGCTAAATGTCCTCTCCATTTGAAGAAATTTTGTGCTATCAAAATCAGATCCTAGAGAAAAGTAGGAGCAGCCTGCTGAGGGGCAGAGCCGCCCCCTTCCCCTGTGCCGGCAAGGTAGACAGAACTGTGACCACCCACAGAGCAGGCCCAGGGGCCTGCTGAGGGGCAGAGCCGCCCCCCACCCCCCACGCCTGCCAGGTAGGTGGAACTGTGACCACGGTCAGAAAAGGCCCAGTGGCCCGCGGCGGGACAGAGCTTCCAATCACTCCTGCAAGGTAGGCAGGCCTGCGACCCACCGGCAGAAGAGGAGCAGCGGCCTGCTGAGAGGCAGAGCCGCCCCCTCCCCCCGCGCCTGCAAGGTAGACGGAACTGTGACCAACATCAGAACAGGCCAGACCTGCAACCGACAGACAGAACAGGCCCAGTGGCCTGAGGAAGGGTAGAGCCGCCCCCCCCCCCCGCGCCTGCAAGGTAGGTGGACCTTCGACCCAGTGACAGAACAGCCCCAGAGGCCTGCAGAGGGGCAGTGCCGCTGCCTGCGCCTGCAAAGTAGGCAGAACTGCGACCACCGACAGAACAAGCCTAGCAGCCCGCAGAGGGACAGAGCCGCCGCCCGCGCCTGCGAGGGAGACTTTGCAACTATACAAGACCAATATAAATATATAGGGGGGAAATTCAATAGCACAACAGTTTCACCAAGTAGAAAGGAACGCGAACAGTATGAAGAGACAAGGAAAGAAAGGACCACAAGCAATGCAGGTCAACTCAACGTTAGAAGAGGTAATTAGCTGCAGCAGATGGAATGTCAGATAAAGAATTCAGGATATACATGCTTCAGATGATCTGGAGTCTCAAGGAAGACATCAGACAGCAAAATCAGACAATGAAAGATCACTTCAACAATGAATTACATAAACAAATCCAAGAAGCAAAAGATCAACTATACAGGGAGATAGAGATTATAAAAAACAAACAAAAAGAAATCCTAGAAATGCAGGAAGCAATAAACCAACATAAAAACTCAATTGAGAATACTACCAGCAGAGTAGAACACTTAGAAGATAGAACATCAGACAATGAAGATAAAGTATTTCAACTTGAAAAGAACATAGACAGCTCAGCAAGACTGTTAAGAAACCATGAGCAGAACATCCAAGAAATATGGGATAACATCAAGAGACCAAATTTAAGAGTCATTGGGATACAGGAAGGGACAGAGTTTCAAACCAAAGGAATGAGCAATCTATTCAATGAAATAATACGAGAAAACTTCCCAGACTTGAAGAATGAGACAGAATCCCAAATCCTAGAAGCCTACAGGACGCCGAATGTGCAAAATCATAAGAGATCCACACCTAGACACATTATAATGAAGATGCCCAACATACAGAATAAGGAGAGAATTGAATTTTAAAAGCTACAAGAGAAAGGAAGCAGATCACATTTAGGGGTAAGCCAATCAGGATAACAGCTGATCTTTCAACACAGACTCTGAAAGCTAGAAGATCTTGGAATAACATATTTCAAACACTGAAAGAAAATGGGTTCCAACCAAGAATTGTGTATCCAGCGAAATTAAGCTTCAGGATGGAAGATGAAATTAAAACCTTCCACGATAAACAAAAGTTAAAAGAATTTGCAGCTAGAAAACCATCTCTTCAAAACATCCTTGGCAAAACATTACAGGAAGAGGAAATGGAAAATAACAATGAAAACCAACAGTGGGAGGTAGGACAGTAAAGGGGGGAAAAATAATCAAAGAGGAAAACAAACCATGTTTAGTAACATAAATAAACAAATATGGCTGGAAGAACAACCCATATCTCAATAATAACCCTAAATGTTAATGGCTTAAACTCACCAATTAAGAGACACAGGCTAGTAGAATGGATCACAAAACAAGACCCAACAATATGCTGCCTACAGGAGACACATTTGATAGGAAAAGACATACATAGGCTGAAGGTGAAAGGTTGGGAAAAATCATATCACTCATATGGACTTCGGAAACAAGCAGGAGTGTCCATACTCATATCAAATAAAATAGATTTCAAGCCAAAGTTAATCAAAAGGGATAAAGAGGGACACTACATACTGCTTAAGGGAACCATACACCAACAAGACATAACAATCATAAATATATATGCCCCAAACAATGGTGCAGCTATGTTCATCAAACAAATTCTTCTCAAGTTCAAGAGTCTAATAGACCACCATACAATAATCATGGGAGACTTCAACACACCTCTCTCGCCACTGGACAGATCTTCCAAACAAAAGTTGAATAAGGAAACTATAGAACTCAATAACACAATTAATAACCTAGACTTAATTGACACATATAGAATATACCACCCAACATCAAGCAGTTACACTTTTTTCTCAGCAGCACATGGATCCTTCTCAAAAATAGATCATATATTATGTCACAGGGCAACTCTTAGACAATATAAAGGAGTAGAGATAATACCATACATCCTATCTGATCATAATGGAATGGAACTGAAAATCAACGATAAAAGAAGGAAGGAAAAAGAATACATCACTTGGAGAATGAACAATAGGTTACTGAATGATCAATGGGTTATAGAAGACATCAAGGAGGAAATTAAAAAATTCTTAGACATTAATGAAAACACAGACACAACATATCAGAATCTATGGGACACATTGAAAGCAGTTCTAAGAGGAAAATTCATTGCTTGGAGTTCATTCCTTAAAAAAAGAAAAAACCAACAAATAAATGATCTCATACTTCATCTCAAAATCCTAGAAAAAGAAGAGCAAAACAACAGCAAAAGAAGTAGAAGGCAAGATATAATGAAAATCAGAGCTGAAATTAATGAAATCGAAACAAAAGAAACAATTGAAAAAATTGACAAAACTAAAAGTTGGTTCTTTGAAAAAATAAACAAAATCGACAGACCCTTAGCAATGCTAGTGAAGAGAAGAAGAGAGAGAACTCAAATTACTAGCATACAGGATGAAAAAGACAATATCACAACAGACAATTCAGATATACAGAAGATAATCAAAAATTATTTTGAATCCTTATACTCCAATAAATTAGAAGACAGTGAAGGCATCGATAAATTTCTTAAGTCATATGATCTGCCCAGATTGAGTCAGGAGGATATAGACAACCTAAACAGACCAATATCAATTGAGGAAATAGAAGAAACCTTCAAAAGACTATCAACTAAGAAAAGCCCAGGACTGGATGGGTATACAGCAGAGTTTCACAAAACCTTTAAAGAGGAACTAATACCAATAATTTTCAAGCTACTTCAGGAAATAGAAAAAGAGGGAGAACTTCCAAATTCATTCTACGAGGCCAACATCACCCTGATACCTAAACCAGACAAAGACACTTCAAAGAAAGAAAACTACAGACCAATATCTCTAATGAACCTAGATGCAAAAATCCTCAATAAAATTCTGGCGAATCGGATACAAAAACATATCAAAAAAATTGTGCACCATGATCAAGTAGGATTCATCCCTGGGATGCAAGGCTGGTTCAATATACGGAAATCAATAAATGTTATTCACCACATCAATAGACTTAAAAATAAGAACCATATGATCATCTCGATAGATGCGGAAAAAGCATTCGACAAAGTACAGCATCCCTTTATGTTCAAAACTCTAGAAAAACTAGGGATAACAGGAACATACCTCAATATTGTAAAAGCAATCTATGCTAAGCCTCAGGCTAGCATCATTCTGAATGGAGAAAAACTGAAGGCATTCCCTCTAAAATCTGGAACAAGACAGGGATGCCCTCTCTCACCACTTCTGTTCAACATAGTTCTCGAAACACTCGCCAGAGCAATTAGACAGATGAAAGAAATTAAAGGCTTCAAAATAGGAAAAGAAGAACTTAAATTATCACTATTTGCAAATGACATGATTCTATACCTAGCAGACCCAAAAGGGTCTACAAAGAAACTATTAGAGCTAATAAATGAATTCAGCAAAGTGGCAGGATATAAAATCAACACGCATAAATCAAAGGCATTCCTGTATATCAGGGACAAATCCTCTGAAATGGAAATGAGGACAACCACTCCATTCACAATATCTTCAAAAAAAATAAAATACTTGGGAATCAACCTAACAAAAGAGGTGAAAGACTTATACAATGAAAACTACAGAACCCTAAAGAGAGAAATAGAAGAAGATCTTAGAAGATGGAAAAATATACCCTGTTCATGGATAGGCAGAACTAACATCATCAAAATGGCGATATTACCAAAAGTTCTCTATAGGTTTAATGCAATGCCAATCAAAATCCCAATGGCATTTCTTGTAGAAATAGAGAAAGCAATCATGAAATTCATATGGAAAAATAAACGACCCAGAATAGCAAAAACAATGCTAAGCAGGAAGTGTGAATCAGGTGGTATAGCGATACCAGACTTCAAACTATACTACAGAGCAATAGTAACAAAAACAGCATGGTACTGGTACCAAAACAGGTGGGTGGACCAATGGTACAGAATAGAGGACACAGAAACCAATCCACAAAACTACAACTATCTTATATTTGATAAAGGGGCTAAAAGCATGCAATGGAGGAAGGATAGCATCTTCAACAAATGGTGCTGGGAAAACTAGAAATCCATATGCAACAAAATGAAACTGAATCCCTTTCTCTCGCCATGCACAAAAGTTAATTCAAAATGGATCAAGGAGCTTGATATCAAATCAGAGACACGCCGTCTGATAGAAGAAAAAGTTGGCTACGATCTACATACTGTGGGGTCGGGCTCCAAATTCCTCAATAGCACACCCATAGCACAAAAGTTAATAACTAGAATCAACAAATGGGACTTACTCAAACTAAAAAGTTTTTTCCCAGCAAAAGAAACAATAAGAGAGGTAAATAGAGAGCCTACATCCTGGGAACAAATATTTACTCCTCATACTTCAGATAGAGCCCTAATATCCAGAGTATACAAAGAACTCAAAAAATTAGACAATAAGAGAACAAACAACCCAATCAACAAATGGGCCAAGGACCTGAATAGACACTTCTCAGAGGAGGACATACAATCAATCAACAAGTACATGAAAAAATGCTCACCATCTCTAGCAGTCAGAGAAATGCAAATCAAAACCACCCTAAGATACCATCTCATTCCAGTTAGATTGGCAGCCATTATGAAGTCAAACAACAACAAGTGCTGGCGAGGATGTGGGGAAAAGGGTACACTTGTACATTGCTGGTGGGACTGCAAATTGGTGCAGCCAATTTGGAAAGCAGTATGGAGATTTCTTGGAAAGCTGGGAATGGAGCCACCATTTGACCCAGCTATTCCCCTTCTCGGTCTATTCCCTAAAGACCTAAAAAGAGCATGCTACATGGACACTGCTACATTGATGTTCATAGCAGCACAATTCACAATAGCAAGACTGTGGAACCAACCTAGATGCCCTTCAATAGATGAATGGATAAAAAAAATGTGGCATTTATACACAATGGAGTATTACTCTGCATTAAAAAATGACAAAATCATAGAATTTACAGGGAAATGGATGGCATTAGAGCAGATTATGCTAAGTGAAGCTAGCCAATCCCTAAAAAACAAATGCCAAATGTCTTCTTTGATATAAGGAGAGTAACTAAGAACAGAGTAGGGTTGAAGAGCATGAGAAGAAGATTAACATTAAACAGGGATGAGAGGTGGGAGGGAAAGGGAGAGAGAAGGGAAATTGCATGGAAATGAAAGGAGACCCTCAGAGTTATACAAAAGTACATACAAGAGGAAGTGAGGGGAAGGGAAAAATAATACAATGGGGACAAATGAATGTCAGTAGAGGGGGCAGAGAGAGAAGAGGGGAGGGGAGGGGAGGGGAGGGGGGATAGTAGAGGATAGGAAAGGCAGCAGAACACAACAGACACTAGTATGGCAATATGTAAATCAATGGATGTGTAACTGATGTGATTCTGCAATTTGTATATGGGGTAAAAATGGGAGTTCATAACCCACTTGAATCAAAGTGTGAAATATGATATAACAAGAACTATGTAATGTTTTGAACAGCCAACAATAAAAAATTAAAAAAAAAATCAGATCCTAATTAGTGAACTTCTAGTCATTGCTTCAAGTGGAATATAATGTCAAGAATAGATGAACAAGAACATGTTAGAATTGATGTGACTAAAACTGCTAGAATTGAAAGTGAAGTTCATGAAAATCCAAACAGAAATATCCTTTAACACTTTTATAAACATGAATGAGAAAGATTCATTAAATTAAAGTTATGTCAATTAAGATTATACAAATGTACAAATGAAAAGAGAAAAATTGTAAAAAAAAAAAAAAAAAGTGCGAGCATCCAAAATCTAGGACAATATAAACAGTTTATAGTCCCAGAGGCAGAGGAAACATCAGTAGGCAAAGGAATGAAAAAGCCTTGAAATAAAATAATGATAGAATTTTTCACAAATAATGAAATCGAGTTACATACCAAGAAGAGCCCCTAAACATACTAAATACATAAATAAATACATAAATAAATACATAAATAAATAAATAAATAAAAGCAAAAACATGAAAAGAAGACATTTAAATTGCATTGCAGTCAATTGGCTAAAAACTGATGATAAAATCTTTCAAAAGCCACAGGAAAGGGAAAAATTGAGAGTAGAGAAATAAAGATGAGAATAAAAGAGGAAATATAGACCTGGACCCTCCAGATATTTAAAAATATATTAAGAAAAGGCTGCATATAACTTTATGCCAATAAGCTCAACTACTTAAAGAAATGGACAAATTTCTTAAATGGCACAAGATTCACAAAATCTTCTAGGAAATAGAATGTGAAAAAATACTTTTCAACATACTTTATTAGTACAGCATTACCCTAGTACCAAAACTAGAGAAAAATAGCTTCAGAAAACTATGTCCCTCCTGGACACAGACAAAATACTTCAATATTAGCAAATTAAATCTGGAAATAAAAATGATATTGCATCAAGATTGAGTGGGGTTTATCCCAGGGATGCAAATTAGCTTTAACATTTCACATATTAACAAGCCTAAAAATAAATCTGATCAACTCAACAGATGAAGCAAAACATTTATGAAATTCAGTATCTATCCATGACAAGCAGAAAAAAAAAGAAAACTCTTAGCAAACCAGGCATGGAAGGAACTTCCCCAATATAATAAAAAGTTTTTTTGAAAAACCCAAAGGATTTTCACATCATAAAACCCACAGGTTTATCATAATCATAAAAAGCTAAATAATTTCACCCCTGTTTTAAGAAAACAAAGATGTAAAATGTCTTAATTTGTAGACAAATATGATTGTACACTAGAAAATTCCACAACATAGCAAGTGATTTTGGAAAGGTTTCAGGACTCAACAGTGTATCTATGAACTAGCAAAGAACAGGAGGAAATTGAAATTTTCAAAATAATCCCATTTCTACAAATCTAAAACCATACAGTACTTAGGGATAAATCTGAAAAAAAAATGTTCAAGATTTGTAGTTGAAAGCTATAAACATTGGTGAGTTAAAAAAAAAAAGAGAGAACCTATATAAATAGAGAGGTATTTATGGACCCAATGTAAATATTGTTAATATGTCACTTCTCCTTAGATAGATCTTACAACATTAACATGATCTCAATCATAGTCCCAGTGGACATTTTTAACTCACAAACTGATTCTTAAATTTAAAAAGAAAGTGAAAAATAGCCAAAACAACCTAATAGCAAAGCTAGAAGACTTAAATTATCTGAATGAAAGATTCACTTTAAAACTATAGTAATCAAAACAGTGTTGTAATGGTATAAAAACAGAGGTCAGTGGAAAAAAAGAGAGTTAAGAATTAGGCCCACATATACATGGTCAAATGATTTTTAACAAATATCCAAGGCAATTAATTTCATATAATCTTTTTAATAAATTACACTGCAACAACCAGATGTCTCTATTTAAATATATTAACCTCAGTGCTTACCTCAAAATATGAACAATAATTAAGTCATAGATCTGAGTATAAAAGTATAAAATTATACAAATTCCAAAAGAAAACAGGGAAATTTCTTAGTGACTTTGGGCTTATCAATGATTTCTTAAACATGATATAAGAAAACAAACCATAAAACAAATGATCAATTAACTAGGTTTTACTCCTTTTCTTTAAAAAGCCTTTGCTCTTTAGAATACAATGTTAAGATTGAAAAGGAAAGTCACAGCCTGGGAAAAATTTGCACAACACCTATGAGACAGATTAGTACCTGGAATAGAGAATTAGTGTAATCACACTGCAAATTGGGTAAAATATTTTTCATGTGTCACTGACGTTCCAATCTGAGATAGGACATGGGAAGTTCACTTTTCAGAATAGGAAAAACACTAGCACTAAAGGAAAATTTGCGAAGTTATATTATGTTTGAAAATTTTTATGTAAAGAAACAGAGAATGAGAAGATAGAGTAGGAGAAAATATTTCCAATACATAGAACTAACAGAGAATATTTGCAGACCATAAAATGAACGCTTCAGCAACAATAAGTAAGTAACCTTTACGATGATTTTTATAAACTAATTTTTAAAATAGCTTACTTTTTTAGAAGGTGAAAGAAAAAGAGCAAGAAAGATAAACCACCCTCTAGAAACAGGCTGAGACATAGAACACTTTCCAAAATACAATATCACAAAAAAGGTGCTCATTAGTAATTATGGAAATAGAACTTAATACATCACAATGATTTACTAAGCACTCACTGGAACAGCTACAGTTAAAGACTAACAATATCAAACATTGCCAATACACAAATTAGATATGAATGAATAAGCATTTTGTCCACTATAGCTCAAAGTATGTAGGATCACCCAGCGATTGCCAGAAAGACGCACATATGTTCCCAAAATGTAGATAATGTTTTGTTGAACAGTATGACATGATGTTAACAGCACCATTCTTCTTGACACTTATCTGAAAACAGTCTTAATGTAAGGGCAAATGCATAGTGGTACAGTCATATAATACAATAGAACATTATATAACAATGGGAATGAATTATTGGTGTGTGTATGGATAATTTCACTGACATATGTTGAGCAAAAAGAAGATGCACAGTTGTACAGACTATATAATTCCATTTATATAAAGTGTAACAGCAGGAGAAACTAATGGATCATGGGAGAAGACAGAATGGTGTATATTTTTGCAGGGCGAGAATCATGCCTGAGGGAGGCTCAAGGGGGTTGTCTGGAGGGCTGCCAGTAATCCATTTCTTGTGACAGTAGGTGGCAGTTACATGGGGAGTATTCACTTTTTGAATATTCATCAAGCTGTACATTTCCCATCCGTGTACCTTTTTATGCCCAGAACCTGTCTGGCAAAGCCTGACCTTCCTTTAGAGCATGGTGGGAGAGTCTGAGCCAAGTGGAGATGGCACAGACATCCACCTATTGTCTCCTTTCGAGTAAGGAGATTCTGTATTATTGATTTAAGTCCCTTCTTGCCCACTTCCTTGGAAAAGTTTTCATGATTTCTTTTCCCAGTCATTCCTGTGTGTGCTGGTGCCTTCCACTGGTTTTGTTTATTCTAATACATACCAAGAAGCTGTTCCCAAATCTGGCCTTTGGTGCTGTTAGCAGTTACCAGGATCTATCTAGTCCCTGCTTGCTTGTCTCCTACACAGACATTTTCCTCTGACACCCCTCAGGTCCCATCCACCCTAAAGAAAAGAGTTCTTTACAGTACATTTGAAAGATTCAACTTTCCTTTCCTCCCCCTCTCCCCTCCCACAGTCCCTCTTTTCCTGCCTTGCTGTCTGCTTCATTCTGGGAGGCATTTCTTCTTGTTAAAACCTCCCCATTGAGGGCCAAAAATAACTCTCAATTTATTTAAATGCCAGTGTATATGATTGTCATGCAAAACTGAGCATATTTCATGTATACAACATGGTGAGTTTAGAGACATACACCTGTGAAAGCATCTCCACAATCTATGTCATGAGCCCCTCCTTTCCTCCAAAGTTTCTTCTCGTCCTCTTCCACTCATTATTTTTGTAACAAAGACACAACAAAAGATCTACCTTCTCAGAACATTTTTAACCATAGGCGCTATGCTGTTCAGTAGGTTTCCAGGACTTCATCATCCACTATGGCTGAAACTGTACATCCTTCCACTATCAACTCCCTGTTTCCTCCCCTCCCTATCCCTTGGCAACCACTTCTGCTTCTGAGTTTGATTGCATTGGATTCCTCAAATAAGTGGTGTCAGGGTAGTATTTAGCTTTCTTACAAATTAATGACTTATTAAGATGGCTAAAAGGAGAACTTTTACTAATGTGAAATTGCCATGTGACTCAAAAAATGTATTTTTTTTTTCAGAAAAGGGGATGGGGAGGAAGAGCAAATATTTGTGGGGTTCTGTTGTACAAATACATGATGCAAGGGTTTTTTCCTACCTGCTGCTTATGTGACTGTAGACTGTTCAATAACGTTCTCAGCCCTAGAAGAGGGGCTAAGCACATGAATAAATACCATCACATCCTACAACTTAACGTAGATATCACTTGGGTAAGCCTAGAATGTAAGATGCTTTCCTCCCTTTCTCCATTCCAACTTCCTCATTTTTGCTTTATACTATCCTCCTTCCCTACCACCCAAGTAAACTAATGTCTGAGACAGACTCACATATATCTCTGAGTGAACCAAAACACTGAATGAACACGAATTGAATTTGAGCAATGACCATGTTTATAGGCAGTTTATTTCATTTCCAGTTTGGACCTAGGATCTTAGAAAAAAAAGTATAAAGAATTTGCTCTTTTCATACTTGGATTGGAAAGGGGGACATTCAATTCAATTATCTTAAGAATCCATTAGCTAATGAATGGTTTTTCAATGTTCCCAGAAAAGTTTGGCTCAGATGCCTTGGTGGGCAACTACTCAGTTTAAAACGAGCCAAAGTGGGAACACACCAGGCAGGAGGTGACCTGTAGCAACCCATATTGTAAGTCAGAATGTATCATTTGGTGGAGATCCAACACCAGAGAGCTGGCTGGACTAAAGAAAATGCAGCTATAAATTCTATCCAAGCAACAAGGCTCCTAAAACTTGTAATTCTTCACTTTGAAAGGTGAGTGAGTAATTGAGTTCCTGGAGAATCTGTATGAATTGCATGCTTTGTGAATAAGGAATTGATAGGAGTGGCCTGTTAACTGAAACTATAAAGGTTTGCCTCTCTAATTTCTAGCTGAAGACTCAAGTATTTATATTATAAGCCTGGAGAAACAAATTCACAAGTGTCATATTATTGAAGGTTCAAATCATGTATTTCTTAAAGAGGCTGCCCTTAACCCTCTAGGGAATATTATCTCTTCCTACTTACCATTCTACCTTGTTAACTTATTTTTAAAAATTTGCTGTCTGTCTAGATAGACAATTCCATGAGAATACAAGGCTATTCTGCTTTGGAGCAGACAGTCATATATTTATAAATATTTTTATATACTTATAAAATATATTTACAAATCATATTATATCATTATATATAATAATATATTAATATAATATACAACATAAATATACATTACATTATAAGATATATTTAAAATAAATCATAATTATTTGTTATATATTTATGTTATATAAATAATACAAAATTTATATAAGTATTATACATATATACACAATTTATAACAGGGTATAGAAAACACATTATTCAATATTCAACTTAAAGTCTAACTCACTGATGACCACATATCCTTATGGATGGTTATGGTTTATATAACATCAGCTTAAGTATGAGATAATGCAAGAAGGTTTATAGATGAAATGACTGGGTTATGAGAGTTTTAACTTACTTAGAATTATCATTAATTCTAAGTAAGTTAAATTACTTAGTAATAAGTTAAATTAATGATAATTCTTACTTAGAATTATCATTAATTCCCTGATAGGGATTAACTGGGTTGTAGGTAGGGTGTGGCTGGAATAAAGTGGGTCATCGGGGGTGTGACTTTGGGGTATATATTTGTCTGTGATGAGGAGAATCTCTCTGCTTCCTGGTGCTGATAGGGGAAAAAGAGATGCAAATGGTGGGAACAGGAGGTTAAGGGATACATTCTATTAAATGGGCCCACTGTGCTGACCCACACACACTTCTTTTCTAAGAAACAATTTACCTGTAGCCCTCTCTGGCTCAAGTGGACAGGATATGTTACATTTCCCAGAAAACTATCTGTTATCTAGAGGATAAATGCAGGTCAATAAGAGGAATCCAAGCTACCCTGAAGGGGGACACCTTTGGGACCCTGTTCACAGACCAGATCCCAGAACTCAAGGAGATAAGGAAAATTCCTCCTAATCATAAAATCTGTAAGAATTTATGGTTCAGAATTCAAGTAGAATTGGTCAGCACGGACCAAGGTGACACAGAGTTGTCCTGGCAGTGGAGTCTTGAAAGCCTGATGTCACCCTGCTATCAGTCAAGAGGTGGACCTGGGTGGGACTCTCTGGAAACTTCTCTCAGATCCCCCAATGAAACTGGAGTGCAAGAGACGCACACTGTCCCTCTGCTCTCTCTTGAGTGTGTCCCCTTTCCCTTTTCCTATCCCTTCAATAAACTCACACCTGTTATTGAGCACCATGTCTGAAATCTTTCTGACTTGGTCAAAAGAAGCAGGATTTGAAAGGGGTCTTCATGTTGCCTCAGTTTCCTGGAAGGCCCCAGCCTTGTAAAATGCCATTTTTCTGGCTGCTTTCTTCTGCCACACATGTCCACCCTGATGTTCTGCTCATCCATGAGCCCAGATAAACTTTTCCTCCTTAAAATTGTTCTTGTCAGTTCTTTTAGTCACAGAGGTGAAAAAAAAATATCTGACTAAAACACGGAGGGACACATTTTAAAATCTATTAGCTCTAAGAATAGAGGTTCACATGGGGATCACCTCATAAAGTTTGTGAATGAATGAAGAGCCCAGGTACACAAGCAATCTGAAAATTTAACTGTGGGCTGAGACTTACAGGTCAGAGGGCTTTAGTTTCTCTAAAGTGAGAGTGACACATTTCAAGGTCACTTCCATCTTTTAAAGTTGAGATGTGCACTTTGGATCCCTGAGGCTATAAACCAAGCACTGAAAATAATTCACAGCTGTCCTTCCCTTATAAGTAGTCAACCATTCCTGAAAGCGCCTCAGCTCACCTGTATCTCCTCTCACCAAATGTGTGCCAGGTGGTCCTTTCCCTTACACATTGGTAGGCTGTATACAGCTATGCAATTCATCCCCTCTCAATTCTCTGGACACTTGCCATTCATTTATTTTTATCCTTATCATTTCAGTCACCACCAACCATTATTGATGCCCTGTGACAAACATGAGCACAAACCTACCTGGCAAGAGGGGCTTTGCATATATGATTATTAGACATTTTGAAATGTGATTGCTCTGAATCACCCAGGTTGACCTGATATATAATTACAAGAGTCGCCTTATAAAGAGGCAGGAGGGTCAGAATCAGGGAAGTCAAAACAACATAAGCAGAGGTTGAAGTGCAAAGGTCATAAGCCAAGTGTGGGCAGCCTCTGGAGGCTGGGAAAAGCAAGGAAACAGATTCTGCTTGTTTCCTTCAGCCTCCAGAAAGAACTCAGTCCTGTTGACACCTTGATGTCAGATCAGTAAAGCCCATTTCAGACTTGTGACCTTCAGAACTGTAAGATGCTAAATCTGTTGTTTTATAACTTAGATAATATAAACATCTCCCAATGGTTTCCCCCATTTCTGATTTTTACATTCTCCATGATCCATTAAATTAATTTTCATAGAAAAGCCATCTGACCTCAGAAGTAGAATCTTGGGGTTACGGATTAAAGAGTCATTCTCATCACTATTGCACAGTAAAACAACAGAATATCAGCTTTGCTTAGATACTTTCAGTCTCTCCCTCCACATTCCTGTCCCCATATAGCCCATTGTCTGGAGGCTTATATATTAGTTAGCCTTTTGTTATTTGAATATGACTCTCTGGTTGTATATATTGCTACTTACTTTCCCAAAAAGGAGCTAAATAATCTAGGCCACTCTATACTTTCTTCTTTATGCACCTTTTTTTTAAAGATGCTGTTTCTGTTCCTACATTGTGCTTCTCACAATGTTATCTGAATATTTTCTTTCCCTGAGAATACAGTCCAAAAACCATGTCCTAAAGTGCTAGCACATTAACTAGAACTTGTCTGTCTCTCGTTGGAGCTCTACTTTTTATCCATTCATTTATTCCACAGATGTTTGCAAAACACATCTATATGCCAACTGGCTTTCTGGTGATAAAGGGATAAAACAAAAGAGAGAAGGTCCTTTTTGTGTGTGACAGTTCAGTGAGAGAGGGAGATATTAGAACCACATTAATTAATCATTAAAACTCCTCAAGGGAAAAACACACATTGCTATTAGAACAGACAACAGGTCTAATGAACCAACCTGGGAAGGGTAGAGAAGGTTTCTCTGACTAATCTATCATTGTTGCCAAGGAGTTATATTGGGGTGAGAACAGGATGTAGAGGAGGCAGAGGGTAGAGCCCAGGCAATCATCGGGTAGCAGAATGGAGCACACAGAGAATTTGAAAGAAGGGAAGAAAGTCGGGGTGGCACAGAGTGAGCAGCCCAGAAATAGAGAAATATACAAAACATAAAATTTTCAGGTATCTCCACTATTTAGGCATTCAAAAGTTTATCTCTGAAAACCAACAATTGAAATATTTTAAGTGCCTGGCAGGTGGCACACGCCTGTAATCTGAGCAGCTCAGGAGGCTAAGGCAGGAGGATTGTGAGTTCAAAGCCAGCCTTGGCAACTTAGAAAGGCCTTAAGCAACTCAGTGAGACCTTTTCTGTAGATAAAATATGAAAAAAGGGCTGGGGATGTGGCTCAGTAGGTAGGTACCCCTGAGTTCAATCCATGGTACAAAAAAAAAATAATTATTTTAAGCAGGAAGTTGGAATAATCAGATAACAATTCCTAAAGATCTCTGATTGCAGAGTATAAATTAGTAACCAAAGAGGACACAATAGAGATGAACTGAAGTACTCCAGGCATGGGCTTTGATTGTGTGGTAGAACTGGAGAGAAGGAAACAGTCAGGAGCAATTTGAGAGGCAACATCAATAGAACATAATGAAGGACTAGATATGGGGACTAAGGGGTAAAGAGAAGAAAGATACCTGCTAGGGTTTGGCATAAAAAATAGGATAAAATGTGGAGATGGTAGAAACATTCCCTGTGGGAAAACCAGGTTTGAAGCTTTTGAGAGTGTAAGATACCAATAACTAATTGTTTATATGGCATCTTTCACAGTCAACCTGTGTTGTCCATCTAGGATGCACTGTGCACCACCTAACTGCATCTCTTGCCTATGGTAGACAGCTACAAAGTATTGATGAAGAGAGTAAATTCCCCCAAATCTTGGCCATCCCTCACCACACTTGCAAAGAAAGGTAAGAACAGTAGTAAAGTCACTTATAAATAGTACAAGAAAAGTTTTTCACCTGAATCTGTAGACCAAATATATTTCCTGGGAGTTTATCTCCTATCTGAATTTTCCCCTTTGGTACTATGAGGGAACATCATGGCTTTTTAATGGCACCTTGTCTGCCTGCCTGGGTGTATCCCACATGCACTGGAGTGAGTCACCTGGGGTAAGTGAAGAAAGGTCTAGTCTAGAAGTGAGGAATCCTGATTCATTTTCTTGGATTTGCCACAACTGAGTTATATAACTTATACTAAAGCACTTAACTTCTTTGATCTGTAGTTTTCTCATGTGTGACTGGAGATTACCCCCAACTTCAAAAGAAGCACTTAAACTGGGGTCTCCAAGTATCTGTAACTGTCTTAATTCCATCCTGATTCACATAGCTTCTCCCTGGGCCTCTTGCACTAGGTTTTTCTAATGACATTCTCCCTTCTGCATGTGCAGAGCTCAGCCTTCTGTGAGGGAGGCAGAGGGAAAACTTCTTCCTGCAGACAGAACTCAGGACAGTGGCACTGTGGGGCTCTTTTGTTGTCTCTTGGACAAGGAAGAAGGATTGGTGGGAGCCTCTGAGAGCCATAAACAGCTACGTGCAAACACAATGTCCCTCCTCCCATTCTTCTCTGCTTCCTAGGTCTTAACCATACATACTTTTTTCAAATTTTCATCTGAGACAAGACAGGGTAGGAATAAGAGCCCGACATTAGAATCAGCCTTTGAGTCTTGCTTAATTATAATGTATCAGCAGTGTGAAGGTAGGTAAGCGACCCACCATCTATCCCTGGGTTGATTCATGTAAAAACTGAAGAGGATGTTAATAGCACCTAATTCCAGAACTGTTATAAGGATTTAAGTGTAAAGGAATGAATGCAAAGTGTTTTAAACAGTATATGGTTGATAGAAAGTATACCATGTCATTCAGCTGTTATTATGGACTTTCAGTAGTGGTAATAGGAATAAGGGGAAGAAAAAAAGGAGAAGGATGTAGGGTTGAATAGCTTTCTTGCCTAAGTGCTGTGCATAACATTTAAAAATCAAGATGTTGGGATCTAGATGTGCTCCCGTCTCATCCCTGTGTATCTTCCAACCAATCAGCCTGACTGCTCTTCTTTTTTTATTTTATTTTTTTCAGTTGGAATGTTTTGCCTTTCATTCTCTACTTATCATACTTATTTTATCCATCTTCCTAGTTTATGCTAAATGACATCTTTGTGATACTTTCTCCTATTATCCAGCTGGACTTAAATTCTGTTTCCCTCTTGTTTGTCCATGTTTTTCTCATATGGCTCTTTTCATTCCACTACATATGAGTTAGTATTTTGCAATTCAGGATCCCCAGCTATAACCTAAATTCCTTCAGGGCATAAACCATCACCTCTATCCTCCTAGAGATTATATTTGCCCTCTGTATCTACTGGCTTAATCTGACCCTTAAGCCTAAGGCAAGAAGCTGCCAGAGAAGCCCCACATCCACCCCCAGCTCCTCTTTAAGCACAACTGGTTTCTTCAGACAGTTCTACTCACATGCCGTATACCTGCGAAAAAGTCCCAGAGGACAGTGATGACAGCCATCTTTATTGTTTTGAATAAAACTCATAATCAAAGAGAAGAAGGAGACAAACAATTTCTGCTACTTCTTTTTATTTCTCTGAGGTGGGACTATAAACCCTTTACCTCTTATCTCCAAATGGAAAAGCAAATCCATATGTCAGCTTTACCCTTAGGCAACCACTATTCGGATACACAAAAATGAGTAGCTCAACTGCAGTGATTCCAGGTTTGAGCAACAGAGAAGGGTAGAGGATGAGGCATTGCAGAAAGTAGACACTAAAGCCCGAGGATGAATACAGGAGTGAGAGACAAAGTCAATCTTTGAAACTCAAGATCTTCAACATATTCTTCACGACATGCTCTGAACAAATACAGATTTCATTTCTGTCAGTTGAAAAAATTTTTATTTTACATCAACAACTGGAAGAGTGAAATCCAGCCAAACCTTAATTTGCATATGCTTCTCTAGGGAGTACTTACTGTCATTGTGGAAGGTTTTAAGTATTCCAAACATTTGGCATCTAATTTCATCTTTCTCCACTATTTAACATTCAAAATTTTTCATTCCTCACTCATAAATTACTTGTGCTTAGTTTCTTGGCTATACCTCAGTGGTCTTTGCAGGCATTTTAATTTTTTAAGTAATTAAAATATGATTCCTTAAATAAAGGAAGGTTTTTCTCTTTTCCAATTCAAATCTTGGTTTCACTTTTTTTTCCTTTTAATTTTTATAATAATAAAGCGAAGCAAGTCAAACTATTGTGTTTGAAAAGAATGTGCTGGAATTTTTTAAATGAAATCGAGAGATGAGAAAATTTTTCAAAGGACATTCTCATATGAGTTACACATATATTAAAACTAGCCGTTTTGTTCTAGTTAATGTCAATTATCTTACTTATATGCTCAAAAAAGAAGAAATTCAGAATGGAGGTCAGTGTCAAGGTTATAGCTTATAAAGGAAAATTTAATTTATAAAAGGAAGGAGAAAACAATCTTCTCATCCCTTGCTCTTTCGTTGCTGCACACTGGAGGAAAATGATCTGATTTTGCCTGTTAGACTAGAGAATGGTCTGGGGAAAGTCTGCTGTCCTTTCAGCACCTCCACGCTCTGCAAGAGGAAAGTTTTCCTGAAGAAGGCAGCAGGGACTTCTGCATCTGGGAAAGAACACCTTTTTCTCAGCCCTTTCTAAGGTCAATTTTATTCTGTTTAATTCTGTTTGTGAGAGATGTTATTGAAGCTCTTCGTTCTCAAAAACTGGTAATCCTGATTTGAGTTACCTTCCTCAAAATGATAAGGCAATGTTTTCTGATATGCGATCCCTGAGCACTCTCCACACACAAGAGAATGGTTTTGAAGGTCATTTTTGCTTTGGTTGGGGAAAGGTTTCCAGAAGACGATCAGAAATCAAGGACCTAAAGATGGCAAACTGTTTTGTGTGTGCTTATTTTCAAGACCTGCCTTACCCATGTTTGCTTAGAGGCTGCTAGAGTCTCTTATGCTATTGTCCAAGAGGAACATTTCTGTTTCTGTCTCTATCATAGATACTCACATGTGTGCCTATGTTTACACAAGTCACATAGTGCTATGTCAGGTCAAATTATTATTTCAAACTGCTGCAAAGATTTTTATTAATTCAACTATAATATCTGTGATGCTTTATCTGCATACCTTATGTTAGATGTCACAAAAATATTCTGATGTCATAAAATCTAGTTGAGAAAACATTTAAATTTTAAATGAAAAATGAACATACTATCTTATACTAATATATTTTTCTGCTTTTAATGAACTTTCTTATACATTATCTAGTTTGACTCCCAAGCAAAACTTGATGAAAAAGCTATCAAAATTCCTAATCTAGGGATGAGAAGCTGGTGTAAGGAGTTAATGACTAGCCTGTGATCACACAATTCATACATGATGTAGTCAGCAAAAGGAGACATATCTTCTGTAATTGGACCCAAAGTTGCTTCATTTATCCTCTGAAGAGAACTAGGTAGAAGCAAATGTTCATATTATAATAAAGAGATTCTGGTTCGCAGAACTTGGAGAACTATACCATTCTCTTGGAAGAAGGAGGCAAAGTGAAGAATCTGATAGTGAATGGGGCATGTGGCCAAAAAGGAAGAATGGCTGAGTGGGAATGGGGCCATTGCAAGATTGCATAATGCTGAGTCGACATGGGAAAGGTACCAACTGGAAAAGCAAAAGGCAAAATGGAGAGCTACTGTTGCCAAATTGGCATGTGATTGAAGCCGAGTGAATCAGTAATTAAGAGATGAAATCTTCTTCCAGGAAAATAAATCTTTCCTACCAATAATAAGACCCAAGGGGGCCTAAGTATTAATTAGATGACTAAGTACATGTATATCTACCTAAACCTCAGCAAGCGAGCTTTAAGAGACAAGTGTATTCTTCCTCAATGAAATCACAATAAAACCTATCAACATGCCAATAAATACTGAGATGTCCAATACTAAAATTTAGTAAAACTACAAAAGACCTAAACTAAAACCCAATTTTTAAAAAAAAGAAAAGAAAGTTGGAGAACTTTTGCTTCCCAATTAAATAATTTACTATAAAGTTGCAGTCATCAATGCATTATGGTCCTGACATGAGAATAGACATACAGATCAATAGAGCAGAGTTGAGAATCCAGAAATAAACCTTTGCATTTATGATCAACACTTTTTTGACAAAAGTTTCAAAACAATTCATTGGGGAAAAATAATCTCTTCAACCAATGGTTCTGGGATAATTAGATATCCACATACAAAAAGATTAATTTAGACCCTTACCTCAAAGCATACACAAAACCACCCCAAAGGGGCTCACAGACCTAAATATAATAGGTAAGTCTACTCCTGGAAGAGCAGGAAATTTATGACCTTGAGTTAAAGATTTATATAGGCAAAAATTTCTTGACGTGATATAAAAAAAAAACATGAACTTTAAAAGGAAATGAAATAAGCTGGGCTTCATCTTATACTTTTGAGCTATATTTGAGCCATTCAGTAAAACCCAACACAAGGGTTGTGTTCACTGAATACACCGAAACCCCTTTGTGTCAGTATGCTTGCTGCTCCTCCTTTGCTCTGGAACAATAAGAGGAATATAACAGCACTGATGCAGTCACTTCCCATACTTGCTGTAACCAATTACTGCAGAACATTGGCTTAAAATGCCACAAATTAATTTACAATTCTAGAAGTCAGAAGCCTGAAATCAATCTCACCTAGCTAACATCTTAAGTGTTAGCAGAACTGGTTCCTTTCAAGGGGTTCTAGGTTCCTTTCAAGAGGTTCTACTTCCTTGCCTTTTCTAGCTTCTAGAGACCACCTACTTGTGTGGCCCACAGCCCTTCCTTCACCTTCTGACATCTGCCTGTATTTTTACTCTGCTTTCCCTCCATGACCCTCCTCCTTCCCTCTCATCGGGACCCATGTGATTACAATGGGTATAACCCCAAAATCCAAAATAAGTACCCCATCTCAAGACATTTATTGTAATCACATCTATAGCATTCCTTTTTTGATGTAACGTATTTATAAGTTCTAGAGGTTAAAACGTAGATATTTGGGGGAGGCTGTTTTTCAGCCCACAATAATAATTAGTAATACCACCAAAAAATATGAATTCTGAAACCCCCTCAATGTATCAGTTCTTCTAGATGATACAATGAACTTGTAAGTGATGGCATTTTGACATATTTAATTTGGGCCTAATAAAATTTTCCATTTTGAAGGATGCATGTATGTGTACAGACTGTCAGATTTGAGAGCTGATGCTGCATTTTACTTTGATACTAAGAAACTAAAAATACCACTAAATGCAAATTACAGATATAAGGATCATGGTGTGAACAAACTATCACATTCTCAGTTTTGAGGAAGGAGTATACTCTCGGGTAATTGTAGGACACCAGCTGGCAGAATGTTTAGAGTGATGTTATTTATTTTTATTTTTGGTTTTCTTAAACATCTGGTCTCTTCTAGTAGATTTTTATGTCAAAGAACTTTAATTTGCTCTTGAGTTCTTGAAATGATCACTCATATCATACTTTAACAATTTCTTCTTTCCTGCTCAATTTTTTTTAAATCCCAGTGCTAGATTTTGTGACTCTCCCCAAGTATAAGAAAGTATTGATTATTTTCCTCAGGTTAACAATTTCAGTGTCAAAGTGAAAAACACTGGATCCACCTTGGAAAAGTGATACATCCAATGGTTGAGAAATTTGATATTTTTAACATCTGTCTCCTGGCATTCTGCTCTATACTTAGGGGTAATTATTATTCCCCAAGGAAAAATAAGTTAATCAATTCACTTTTATTTATATCTTGCTTTGTTCTGAAAAAATCTTTATGAAGATTGTTTTGTTTGTTCACTTTAAAGTGTGCGTTTGGGTCACATACATAAACATCTCAGTGGCATCTTTCAAGTTTCTCCCTGAAATGCTTCAAATCAGTGAGGAAAGTTTCCAGTACTTGTTAGAACCACAGTTTGCACTCTGGTGTCTACAATCCATTTCAGATGGTGGATTGGAGTTGGCATGCCAGCAATAACTAATATTGCAGAGTGCATTGCTGGGTAGCTGCCAGGGACAGAGTGGACTCCCTCTCCTGCCCCTGGCTTGGGTGAACAGGTGCTCTCAGTGGGGTGAATCTATTCAGATAGGTGGTTGGGGAAATCCCACATTGCTCAGGGGTAAACCTCAGCTCAAGATGAAGTACTGTGAGGGTATTGCCTTGGTTCATCGCATGAGGTACTTATAAATAGTAAGCATTATAGTTATCCCCTATTTGCAAATTAGGTCTCCAAGACAAAATGAAAATGATTTCTTTGTTCTCTCAATTCCCTGTCTTCACTTGAACATGTTTAGAAGCATGAATTTAGGGGTGTGTCTGGATTTGAATGCTAGGATGAGAACTAGCTGATTAAAATTGAACAAGTTATTTCCCCAGGCCTCAGTTTCCCCATCTGTAAAATAAAGAGAGTAAAAGTACCTTATAGGTTTGTCACAACATTACCTGAGATAGGGCATGTAGATTACTTGGAATAATGACTGGCACATAGAAAAGAGTAACTAAATCTGAGTCCTTTTTATTATGGGGTTCTCTTTTCTTTGTATTATAATATTTTATATGTGGTTTTCTTGGTGGTTGTTTTTCTCAATTAGAAAGTAAATTCTTTCTCTAGCTTCTTCGTATGACCCTTGCCCTCCCAAGTTTGACTTATTTTTCTTGAAAAAATGGATGATCTCTAGTTTCATCCATTCTCCTACAAATGCCATATTTCACTGGGGGTGGATCTCCTGAAAATCAAAGGGAGATAGTAGAGAAAAGGGATCAAAGGATGGGAAACAGAGAGGGACCGGGGAAGTGCTGGGGAGTGATATTGGCCAAATTATATTGTTATGTATGTATGAATATGCAACCACAAATCCCATTATTATATACACCTATGATGCACCAATAAGAAAAAGTGGAAAAATAAAAGGTACCCAAAAAATCAACAACAAAACAAAAATAAAGGGAGGACCTAATTAAAAAAATTTAAAAAGAAAGCAAACTTTCTGAAGAAAAGAACTCTGCCTTATTCAGAACAGAGCCATACTTCAGTATTTATTCGGTTTTTGATTTACTTTTTCATTTATATTACAAAACATGGTTTTTGTACATATTCTTGAAATAAGATGGTGGCTTCTAGACTAAATAGCAGCATTGTGCAGTGTGCTGATGGCAGGAGCGAAGAGATTCCACAGAAGAAGGAACTGCTCACCTGGTGATGTGCTTTTATTGGCTCCTGCCATTGCTCGTAATGCTTCCCTTGCAGAATGAATTCTCAATTATTACACCCAAAGAACACTGTTTCTTAGTTGGTCTTTCATTAGTTTATGCAGAACTCCTTTTTCAAAACCTGTCCTAAGCAAAAGAAAATAAGATCTGGGACAAACTGCAAAGTAATTAAGGCCTTGTTGAAATAGCTGGATGCCAGAGAATATCTAGAGATCCAGATCGCTATATTGGACTGGTATATACTTAAAGAAGCCACACAAATTAACTAATTAGTTCTTCAAGTAATTGGCTGGTTTTTTCTTTCCCCTAAGGTCAGCAGAAAATTAGAAGAATGTTTTGAGTGTTTGAAAGGAATCAAATTCAGTGCTGATTTATACCCAAGAAAAATGTTGATCCAGGTGTCTGGTTCAGTATATGAGGCCTTTGGGATATCTTGAATACTTTAAGGGAATCTGGTGGCGCTCTGACAAATGTCATTGCATCCTTTATAGTAAGGTATTGTTATTATTATCATTACTATAAAAAAACAGCCCATAAACTCTAAAATGAGCATTAAGGACATGGTAAAGTCATCAGAATTAACTGGATAACTTATAAATTTTTGTTACTGTGAGTCTGTGATCATGTGTGCCTGCAATAACAGTAATATTAATCATTTGTTTATTCTTTACTATGTACTAGATGCTGCACATTTAATATCTCATTTAATATTCATGGCATTTCTGAGAATCATGATTTACACTTGATAGATGAAGGGCCGGGGACACGAGAGGTTAAGTGGCTTGCTCAGTATCACCAAGCTCAGAAGAGGCCTGTGCCTCCTGCAGACAAATCCATGTCAAACTACCTCCAGGATCCTACTCCTCCCTTTAAACCACACAGAGATCCCTGCAGCCCTGACTGCACATGTGGATTTGGAACCCTCTGTATTTCTTGAGCACTCCTTACTTTCAATGCTACACAGTGTAATTACCTAGGGAAATCAAAGTGAAATGATTTGAGTTTTTCAAAAATTATGAGAAGGCATGAGGATGAACAGTCTCCCAAACTCCAAAAAATACCAATGTCACGATACTCAAAGTTGACATGTCTGAAAACACTCTGCTCTCACAGTAACTAAAACTCAATGCTTGATTCAGCAGAAGTAACAGTCGACCTGTTCACTGTGACTTCTATATACCATCTCCCTGTTCTGTGAAAATAGACATCATATCCTTCCTGATTCAAAAGAAATGGGTAAGTGTAGCCATCTTTGTTATTTTTTTCATGAAACATGGGTAGCAAATGTTAGTTCTTCCAGGGATCATAAAGGTCATGAATAACCTTGTTGATTTTAAAGGTGAGGCCCAGAAGAGCCATAGCATGTCCAAAGTCAAAGTGACATTACACACGTGTGCACTTCCACCAAGCAATTCCAGTTACATTATGACTTCCATTCATTCACATAGTCATGTATTTGCTATTCCATAAAAACTGACTAAGTACTGGCTGTGTCACAAACTCTACAAAGTTCTAGATAGTCACGGTCTTACTCTCTAAACATTTCACACCTGGGAAAGGGACTTTGATGAGAAAACAGAATATAATAGCAAACCTGGTGGAAAGGAGTATAAGGTGAAGTGCTGGGTAGTTTGCTGCAGAGGCATCTCACCCAATTACAGAAGATAATGTCAAAACTGGACCTAAAGAATGAGTAGAAGGTAACCAAAAAATGACAACAGCAAATACACGTGTCTCAATACCCAGTGATGGAAACTTTGGCTTAGAAGAGCAAGAATCATTTCATGCTACTGACCCTGAAGCAGATGTAGAAAAGATTCCCCACATCTGCAGTCTTTTGAAATGGTGGCCCAGAGTTACATCATTCATTCTGAGATAAAAGTGAGAAACCCATGTAAGACTAGTTGGATGGATTTAGTTAGACTCACATTTCTAGCAGGCAGGCAGGTGGCTTTGATGAGAACAGATGCTTTCTGTAGGAAGGGCTCAGGTGCAGCATCCTAGGGTTGGTGGATGGAGTTAGTCCCGGCAGTTTTCAGACTCACAGTACTCAAAAGGGAGAGAAAAAGACTCTCACTATGTAACACGTAAATCCCCTTCCCTGGAGCTAGTCTCCCATCCTCAGCATAGTTTGCCAAAATGAATGTCTGCATGTTTATTTCACCCCTTGAAAGAAGGCTGATTCTTACCAACTACATCATCTGAACCCCTTTCTCTCTGGCTTTATATTTAGCTCAGCAAAAGGGAATTATTGCCAGGAGATCAAAGCGTGGGAAGAGAAAGGGTTTTAGAGTATTTTTCTTCCACTTTTACACAACTTTAGCACATGGGTCTCTCTCTAAGAGCAGGGTCTTCTTGCAACCTTCCTCCATAGCTCTCGCTCCCCCAGGGCCACAGGAACACTATTTCTTCCCGGCAGCCTGAAAGTTGGTAATGGTTTCTTGGGGTTGTTCATCTCTGGTGACTGAGCATCTGCTGTTTGTCCCTTGATCTTGCTCACACCTCTGTAGCTAGTTCTTCATTAAAGTCTCTATTTTCTGCCAGGACCCTGACTGGTACAGTGACTCAACAGTGTTAATTCTGCTTTCCAGTTTACTTTGAAGGTGTGGGAACATGTGGTTCAAGGAAAAAAAAAATCCCAGTGGCTTCTGAGGTTTTAAAACAGAACAATTCAGTTTGGTCAAAAATTTGGCCTTCTATTTAAAAAAGACTGAACCCCTATTTTCCAGGTTTTAAAATCCTTCTTGGTTCCATTTTATATAATCATCCACATCTGGATGTTTCATTGTTTACTTCAGTATGAAATTCTCTTCCCAGGCTTTCCCTCT
Organism: Marmota monax; assembly: GCF_021218885.2. Taxonomy (NCBI): domain Eukaryota; kingdom Metazoa; phylum Chordata; class Mammalia; order Rodentia; family Sciuridae; genus Marmota; species Marmota monax. The sequence continues at coordinate 19,489,056 of NW_026693082.1, read as the reverse complement.
ACTTCAGTATCCCAACCCAGCAGAGTACGCAGTACCCTTTTTTTTCCCCTGTCTCATGAAGCTCAGAAGCATGAAGACTTCTGTGCTTACGTCACACCAACTCCTTGTCAAGACCCCAATGTGCATCACCACAAACTGAGTGAAGCCTTTAGTTGTAGCTCATGTCCACAATTCAGCAAAAATCTGTTCTCCTATTTCTTTTTCTATTTATTTATTTTTTGTTAGAGATCTTTAATGTCTTTAGTAATAACAGTTATACATATGTACTTACCTAAACTCTGACCAAGAAATTGAAAAGTGTTTTTTAATTAATTTTTTTACTCCAATTTGTTATATATGACAGTAGAATGCATGACAATTCATATTACACATATAGAGCACAATTTTTCATATCTTTGGTTGTATAAAAAGTATATTCACACCCCTGTGTCTTCAATATATGTACCTCGGTTAATGATGTCCATTCGCATTACACCATCTTTTCTACCCCTCTTCCCCTTCCACTCCTTTGCTCTATCTAGAGTTTATCTAATCCTTCCATGATCCCCCTCCCAACCCCACTATAAATCAACCTCCTTATATCAGTGAATTGTTTTTTTGGGGGGATTGGCTAACTTCACTTAGCATTATATTCTTCAACTTCATCCATTTACCTGCAAATGCCATGATTTTATTCTCTTTTATTGCTGAGTAATATTCCATTGTGTATATATGCCACATTTTTTTTATCCATTCATCTATTGAAGGGCATCTAGGTTGGTTCCACAGTTTAGCTATTGTGCTGCTATAAATATTGATGTGGCTGTGTTCCATAGACTCAAAGATAAAAACAATATGATCATCTCAATAGATGCAGAAAAGCTAAGCCTCAGGCTAACATCATTCTAAATGGAAAAAAGTTGAAAGCATTCCCTCTAAAATCTGGAACAAGACCAGGATTCCCTCTTTCACCATTTCTATTTAACATAGTTCTTAAAACACTGGCTAGAGCAGTTAGACAGACAAAAGAAATTAAAGGGATACACATAGGAAAAGAATAACTCAAATTGGCACTATTTGCTGATGATATAATTCTATACCTAGAAGACTTTAAAAGTTTCACCAGAAAACTTCTAGAACTAATAAATGAATTCAGCAAAGTAGTAGGATACAAAAATCAACACCATAAATCAAATTCATTTCTGTATATTAGTGACAAATCCTCAGAAAGAGAAACTAGGAAAACCACCCCATTTACAATAGCCTCAAAAAAAATTAAAATACTTGGGAATCAACTTAATGAAAGAGGTGAAAGACCTCTAAAATGAAAACTACAACACACTAAAGAAAGAAACTAAAGAAGACCTTAGAAGATAGAAAGATCTCCCCTGTTCTTGGATAAGGAGACTTAATATTGTCAAAATGACTATAATACCAAAAGCACTGTACAGATTCAATGCAATCCCAATGACATTCCTCGTAGAAATATAAAAAGCAATCATGAAATTCATCTGGAAAAATCAGAGACCCAGCATAGCCAAAGCAATCCTTAGCAAGAAGAGAGAAGCTGAGTTCATCACTATTCCAGACCTTAAACTATACTACAGAGCAACAGTAATAAAAACAGCATGGTATTGGCACCAAAATAGACCTGTAGACCAATGGTACAGAATAGAGGACATAGAGACAAACCAACACAATTACATTTATCTCATATTAGACAAAGGCACTAAAAACATGCATTGGAGAAAAGATAGCCTCTTCAACATATGGTGGTGGAAAAACTATAAATCCACATGTAACAAATTAATTAGACCTCTAACTCTCACTAAGCATAAAACTCAACTCAAAGTGGATCAAGGACCTAGGAATTAAACCAGAGATCTTGCACCTATGGAAGAAAATGTAGGCCCAGATCTCCATCATGTTGGATTAGGCTGCAAATTCCTTAATAAGACTCCTATAGTGCAAGAATTAAAATCAAGAATCAATAAATGGAATGGATTCAAACTAAAAGGCTGTTTCTCAACAAGAGAAACACCCAGTGAGGTGAATAGAAAGCCTACAGAATGGAAGCAAATCTTCACCACAAGAACATCAAATAGAGCACTAATCTCTAGGGTATATAAAGCACTCAAAAACCTTAATACCAAAAAAAAAAAAAAAAAAAAGTAACCCAATCAATAAATGGGCCAAGGACCTGAACATAAACTTCTCAGAAGAGGATACACAATCAATCAACATACATTTGAAAACATGTTCAACATCTCTAGCAATTAGAGAAATGCAAATTAAAACTATCAAAGAGTTTATCTCATTCCAGCCAGAATGGCAGCTATTAAGAATACAAACAACAATAAGTGTTGGCGAGGATGTGGGTAAAAGGAACACTTGTACATTGCTGGTGGGACTGCAAATTGGTGCAGCCAATCTGGAAAGCAGTATGGAGATTCCTTGGAAATCTTGGAATGGAACCACCATTTGATCCATCTATCCACTCCTTGGTCTATATCCAAAGAACTTAAAAACAAGCATACTACAGGGACTCAGCCACATCTTCTTCTATTTCTCTATATGACTAGTTATAACCTGCCAATGCCTAGATTACAGGGTTACCTTTGTCCATGCCCCTCTTCCTTCCCTTCACATTCTCCAGTTGATAGTTTTTCCCCGTTTTCTATCTTCTGTCCTTTTCCCATTAGTCCCCATAAACAACTAATCATTAGACACAGAAGATTTCATTGTGTCATGTGATGAGAAACAGGACAGGGAGAGTAGGCGCCAGGGTAATCAAAAATGAGCATGTCGGGTACCTTGCTCTTTCTCCTCAAATAGATCACTACATTTGAATTATTACAGAATATTTATTTTTTGAAGCATTCCCATTTACTAGTTCTAAATGTTTTCTGTATTACATAGGCTGGTTGTTTTTATTCTTATTTCCTAAAAGAGCTGCCCATTCCTTTTTTCAACTTTTCCTTCCATGTGGAGTTCTAAGCACTGAGCTATCTTCTCCATCATCCTACAATTTTTCTCTACTTTCATCATATCTGCATGTGTACTTTAGGTCTCTCTTCTTGCTGCTCCTGCTGTTATAGCTTTATCTAAATAAATTAGTGCTTAGTTATTATTACCATTAAACTCAAACTATAACCTTTCTTAGAATTTCAAGTACATTTCTCAGGAATCCAATTCATTTTACATTTAAAATGCCCGGGTTTATTTCACAATCCAGAAAACACCACATGGAATGACCAAGGATCATCTGGATGTATAAGCCTGTGAGTTTAGGACTTGCATTAGCATTTGGATTCATTACCACAGTGAGAACAAATGACAGATTCCCACTCCAGTAATAACAAGTGAGTTTGTATCATGCTTGCTCCCTTGTTGATGACAATTATAAACTGAACAAAATAGAACCAAGGAAGTTCTTGAAAGCACTCGGAAGAAACCCGGGGTAGGACTGGGGAACACACACTCCTGGGACAGCAGAAGCAACCTAGGTGAGTTCACATTTAGCTGGTTTATTCAAAAGGCATTTTCTAGTCCTTGGAGTTTGGTAAATGGAGCTTGAGGAAAAATTAATACTCTTGTTGGTCTATAGAGAATGAGATTGGAGTCAGGGATTCCAGAAAGGATGGAAATTGAAGAAGAAAAGCCCAGAAAGGAGATAGCCACAGATGGAGTTGCCTCAAAATCTGCATAGAAGCATCCTAAATCCTTGGATAACTCCTAAACTGTGTAGGAAAGCTTGGAGGGAACTCAACAGAAACCAGCAGCCATGAGTTCAAAGAGCTGCACTGATTTTATATCAAGTGCCTGAGGCTGGGAAGAAAGAGATTGAGTTTAGGTTCTGCCACATGAGCAGAGCAGGCAAATAAAAAGCATGTCTAAGCTCATAATAGTCAAAATGCTGAAAACTAAAAAGATTCAATCCTTAAAACATCCACAGAAAAATACATATTATCTTCAGAGGCATAATATCAGCATGAGTGACCTCATTTCAAACAGTAGAAACCAGAAATAATAGAACAGTCTTTTAAAGGCAAGTAAGGGGGGAAAAAAGGATACTGATAAGAATCAAATATCAAGAAAAAATATTCTTCATGAAGAAGAAAATGAGAAAAGATTTACAGACAAATATGTTCTATAGAAATTCGCTATGATCAAATCTATACTATAAAAATGAGTAGGGGCTGGGGCTGTGTGAGGCACTGGGTTTGATCCTCAGCAACACATCAAAATAAACAAATAAAATAAAGGCATTCTGTCCATCTACAAATAGAATTTTTAAAAAAGAAAAATTTTTCTAGTAGAAAAGAATCATTCTAAATGGAAATTCATATATGTAAAGGTTGGCATGAAGAATGGAAATTTTCTTCAATGCTTTTATTTAAAGTTTTTTAATTTCTTTAAAAGTCTATCAAGTGCTTAAGGCAAAATTATTTATAATACTTGGAAAAATAATAAAATTAAGTAGATGCAAATATATAACATTAATAGAAAGAACTAGAATAAGCTATGTCATTGAAAGTTTTTATAGATTATGTTATAATACTTGTAGTATCTTAACCATTAAATCCAATCAGTAAAAAAAAAATCTTCAACAAAGGGTTGTTAGCTTATCTGTGGGAAAGTGTTAACATAGAAGACCTGAGATTTATCCGTAGGCCTGCTTACAAGATTCGCTCTTAGATGGGAACTAGGGTTTTGTTGGGGGTTCTTACCATCTGTTATTTGTGCAAACCCTGTGGCTTGTGCTACATGTTAGGCACAGGGTGCCTATGTGACTAGAACACAATTAAACACCTGACAGTGAACCTCTGAAGAGGCTCCCTGGTAGACAACATCCCATACCTATTGTCACATTTTTTACTAGAAAAATTAATTGCATTCTATGAGAATTCACAGGAAGAGGAGACTTAAAAGCTAACCCAACTTCTCCCAGCATTCTCCCTGTATGTCTTTTGCCTTTCTGGTTTTACTTTTGTAGAATATCGATACAGTTATAACTGTGAATGTGACTTATATTGAGTTCTATGAGATCTCCTAGTGAGTCACTGAAGCTAGGGTGACCTCAGGGACTTCTAAATACAGCTATATTACAGTAGAGAAATACTACAATGAAATAACTAACACAAAAGAAGCCTTAAAGGGGCAATAATTGAGTATCAGATACATAGGAAAAATATTAAATAAGATGGTAGACTTAATATTCATAATTGGATAATATATGTTAATAAAATCTTTCAAAAACAGATTGAAGTTATCAGCTTAGACTGTTCTAACAGCTCCTTGAAAACCACAAAGAAAATATCAATGTCAAACAAATGAGACTATATCAGAATCAATAATAATAATAATAATACCAAGGAAGACACCTGAGAGGAAAAGAGAAACAATAAAACAGACAGATAACAGAGAAATAAAGCAACTAGACCTCTTATATTTTGCTTCTTGGAATGTAAATGTACAATTACGGGAAAAATGGTATCTCCTTATAAAGTTTTAAACATGCTTCTACACTATGACCTAACCCCTTCCACCCATAAATGTTTACCCAAGAGAAATGAAAACATATTTCCATGAGAAGATTTGTTTAAGAATGTTCTTATATTGGCAGCCATTATGAAGTCAAACAACAACAAGTGCTGGCGAGGATGTGGGGAAAAGGGTACACTTGTACATTGCTGGTGGGACTGCAAATTGGTGCAGACAATTTGGAAAGCAGTATGGAGATTTCTTGGAAAGCTGGGAATAGAACCACCATTTGACCCAGCTATTCCCCTTCTCGGTCTATTCCCTAAAGACCTAAAAAGAGCATGCTACAGGGACACTGCTACATCGATGTTCATAGTAGCACAATTCACTATAGCAAGACTGTGGAACCAACCTAGATGCCCTTCAATAGACGAATGGATAAAAAAAATGTGGCATTTATACACAATGGAGTATTACTCTGCATTTAAAAATGACAAAATCATAGAATTTGCAGGGAAATGGATGGCATTAGAGCAGATTATGCTAAGTGAAGCTAGCCAATCCCTAAAAAACAAATGCCAAATGTCTTCTTTGATATAAGGAGAGTAACTAAGAACAGAGTAGGGACGAAGAGCATGAGAAGAAGATTAACATTAAACTGGGATGAGAGGTGGGAGGGAAAGGGAGAGAGAAGGGAAATTGCATGGAAATGGAAGGAGACCCTCAGGGTTATACAAAATTTCATACAAGAGGAAGTGAGGGGAAAGGGGAAAATAATACAAGGGGGAGAAATGAATAACAGTAGAGGGGGTAGAGAGAGAAGAGGGGAGGGGAGGGGAGGGGAGGGGGGATAGTAGAGGATAGGAAAGGCAGCAGAACACAACAGACACTAGTATGGCAATATGTAAATCAATGGATGTGTAACTGATGTGATTCTGCAATTTGTATACGGGGTAAAAATGGGAGTTCATAACCCACTTGAATCAAAGTGTGAAATATGATATATCAAGAACTATGTAATGTTTTGAACAACCAACAATAAAAAATTAAAAAAAAAGAATATTCTTATGTAACAAGTTTAATTCAAAATAGTTAAAGCACTGTAACTATCAAATGTCAATAGCAAGCTATATAATCAAGCAGTGGTACATTCCCAAATCGAAATACTATTTAGCAGCAAAAGAGAAAAAAATGCTAATAAATGCAACTGCATGTATGAATTTCAAAATTATTGCATTGAGCTCAATAAGCCAGATATAGAACAGTAAACATTATGTAATTCAACTACAAAGTATAAAGACAGGTGAAATTGTATGATAAACATCAACACATATTTCTGATGACCAGTGAGGTTTGTTGACTGGAGATGAAATTCTCAGGAAATATGAACATTTTCTTTGTCATAACCAGCTGATAGTTATATTCAATTGCTCTTCATGTGAGGTCCATGCAAAATACAGCACCAAAATCACAACAGAGATTATATTTAAATTAGTTAAAACATTAAAAGAGACACGAGAGAGATCCCTCACTTCTTCTACTACATGAGGACATGGAAAAAGTGGACCAGGAGGTAGACCTTCACCAGACTCAGGTGGTGACTTGATCTTGGACTTCAACCCTCCAAAACTATATACACAATGGAATTTTACTCAGCAATAAAAGAGAATAAAATCATGCCATTTTCAGGTAAATGGATGGAGTTAGAGAAGATATTGCTAAGTGAAATTAGCCAATCCCAAAAAATTAAATGACAAATGTTTTAATATAAGGAGGCTGATTCAAGTTGGATAGGGAGGGGGAGCATGGGAGGAATAGATGAATTCTAGATAGGACAGAGGGTTGGGGGAGCATGGGGTTGTTAATGATACTGGAATGTGATGATCATTACTATCCAAAGTACAGGTATGAAGACACGAATTGGTGTGAATATACTTTTATACAACCAGAGATATGAAAAATTGTGCTCTATATGTGTAAATAGAATTGTAATGCATTCTGCTGTCATAAATAAATAAATAAATGTGAGAAATATATTTGTGTTGTTTATAAACTACTCAATTTTTGCTATTTTGTCACAGCAGCCTGAACAGAGTAAGACATCATGCTCATCAACTTTTAATATATGTTAATTAGCAGCAAGGGGTATAATAAACATAAATGAACACTGTCCTGTTCTTCCAGAAATTTTAGATTTATATCTGTTTACCTTAGAGTTCTCCTGTAATGATGATCTTATTTATTTTAATGTATTCAACAGCTTTCAAAGTTATCAAATGATGCATCATTAAAATGTGCATTTGAAGTTTGTTCATTAGCAAAGTCTTGGTTATGTACAAAGTCTGATGATCCCAAATAGAATACATATGTATTATACATATCCACTATGTATACATATAGTATCAAATACATTCTATAGACTATATATATATATATATATATATATATATATATATATATATATATACACACACACACATATATATCCTATGGTATGTGCATAGGTACATAGCATATGCCATCCAATATATATTTAAGTGTGTAGACATAAGTATATGCATATATTGCTTTAAACTGATCCTTAATACATTCAAAATATAAAAAAAATCATTAACTGTATCCAAAGACATTTAATCTCTTACTCTTTAAGGAAGTACTTAATATTTATTTAGATTTCAATATTTTACATTATATTAAACCAACAACTTTAATTTTGTTGGTCTTGACACTGTTTACATTTGTGTATTTATTTCTATTTTAAAGTTACATAAGCACTAGAGGCAAAACAAATGATTCCTATTTTACAACTTTAAAAGTTATTTTAATAAAAAACAATCCTTTTGTTTCATTGGAGACTCTTATATCATTCAAATGTGAGAAACACTGTATACCTACATACATACCCACATACACAAATAATGTGATTTTGAAGAAACACTTTAGACTGAAAACTATGAGTATAAAAGAGCCCCCCAATCCTAGAGAACAGCACTGTCAATAATCTGCCCTTCCCCAGGTTTTTTATGCATCTTTTTATTTTCAGCATTGTATAGTGTGACCATTCTATGCAATTCAGTTTTATTTTGCTTAACATTTTATCATGTTTTTCCTCCACTTAAAATATTACTATGAGGGCTAGGGTTGTGGCTGACTAGTAGAGTGCTTGCCTAGCATGTGTGAAGCACTGGGTTCAGTTGTCAGCACCACATAAAAAAGATAAATAGTTTTATATGGGGGACAATGGCCAGCATCTCATTAAGGGTCCTTCCTCCTGCCCAGGATAATCCAAGCCACCCTAAAATTACAATCTCAAATAATTAGTAAATAATAAAGCATAAATAGTCAGAAATATTTACAGAAAACAAAGCCCCTGATAGATCTAGTCCACATGGGTTCTGGAACTAAACAAAAGACAAAATGGCTCTGGGGGTTTATTTAAGGAGGTACATCAAAGGCAGGGATAAGATATCAAGGACAGAGTCATGCTTTGAGATGTCTTGCTGTCAGCAGGTTGATTGACATCTTGGCAGGTCACACCCATCTCAGATGCTGTGTGGGATCTCTGGCAGAGCATGCGGGGGAAGTTCACCTGCATCAGGTGGTCAATTCCTGGTGGGGGGGTGCCATGGGAAGTTCCCAAAGCCAGACTTACCCCTTCATAAGGCTACTATGTGCAACAGTCCACACACAGCCCACGGATGGCTCATGACAGTTATAAAAAAAATAAAAATAAATAAAATAGAGCTGGGAGTGTAGCTCAGTGGCAGAACACCCTGGGTTAAATTCCTAGTATTGCCTCAAAAACAGTTTTATATGTCAAATATGATCATATTTCATCTATAGACACACAAAAATTGTACATCTTTATAGCATGTCATGTGATCTTCCAGTGCATGTATATATTATGTAATATTCCGACAAGGGAAAGTGTCTCTCTCCTCAAATATCTATTTTCCTTGGGGTAAAAATATTCAAACTTCTTTTTCTAGCTTTTTTGAAATATATAGTATATTATTTATAGCTAACCTATTATACAAGAAAGCATCATAACTTTTTCTTCTATCTGACTCAGAACCCATAGACCAATATTTTCACAAGAGGAAAATGATTTGAATTGGCAATACAGGGATGCAATAATTTATTTAACCAATCCTAGAAAAGCCTATTTTTTACTAATTTATTCTAATAAAAATGCTGAGATATGTAATAATTATACATAAGTATTTGTTGCAAATTTCAGCCCTCTTAAAAATCTTTCTTACAGAGACCCTACAGAATGAGAAGGAATCTTTGCCACCTGCACCCCAGATAGAACATTAATTTCCAGGATATAGAAAGAACTCAAAAAAACACTAAAGAAACCAAATAACATAACCAATAAGTGGGCAAAGAAACTGTATTTCTTCTTCTGTGAAATATCCATTCAATCAGTCAAGAAATAAATGAAAAAAAGTTCAACATCTCTAGCAATTAGAGAAATGCAAATAAAAACTACACTGAGATTTCATCTCACTCTAGTCAGATGAGCAATTATCAAGAAAACAAGTAACAATAAGTGTTGGTGGGGATGTGGGAAAAAAAGGTTCACTCATACGTTGCTTAGCATCTTTTTCAAGGTCACCAACCTTACCATTAAGACCAAGCTAATCATAGACCACACCAGTAAGTTGCAGCTTGGGGCAACCATTTTGGAAAGCAGTATAGAGATTTTGGAGAAAACTTGGAATGGAACCACCATTTGACCCAGTTATCCCACTCCTCGGCATATATACAGAAGACTTAAAATCAGGATACTGTAGAGATGCAGCCACATCAATATTTATAGCAGCACAACTCACCATAGCTAAGCTATGGAAACAACCTAGGTGCCCTTCAACAGATGAATGGATAAAGAAAATGTGGTATATATACATAATGGAATATTACTCAGCCATAAATAAGAATGAAATTATGGCATTTACAGTAAATGGATGGAACTGGAGACTATCACGCTAAGTGAAATAAACTAGTCCTCAAAAAACCAAAGGCTGAATGTTCTCTCTGATGTGAGGATGCTGACTCACAATTGGCAGTGGATAGATAGGAGGGGTGGTTCACTGTATTGGAGAGTGCAGAATCAGGGGAAGGAGAGGAGATGGGAATGGGAAAGACAGAATGAATCAGACATAATTTTCCTATGTTCATATATGATGACCAGTGTAACTCCACATCATACACAACCACAAAAATGCGAAGCTATACTCCATGTATGTATAATGTGTCAAAATACATTCTACTATCATGGATAACTAAAAGAACAAATTAAAAAATTTAAATAAAAATCTTTCTTATTCTGATAAAGAATATTTCAATTTTATTTTTCCTCACAAACTATACCAGCATTTATTAAATACTTTTTTTTGAGGGGGAGGGAGAATTTTAATATTTATTTTTTAGTTTTCGGCAGACACAACATCCTTGTTTGTATGTGGTGCTGAGGATCGAACCCGGGCCACACGCATGCCAGGCGAGTGCGCTACCACTTGAGCCACATCCCCAGCCCTATATCAGCATTTTTACGTTTATTGGAAACAGGGTCAATAGAGAGGTCCTGGTTAATGCTTCCTCTGAACTGTATGCAATGACCAATCACCAGTATTAATTGAGCACTCACCAAGTGCCAGACCCGATGTTAGACTCTACCCCAGGTGTTGGAGAAATAACTTCTTAGCATCCTTTTCAAGGTCACCAACCTTACCATTAAGACCAAGCTAATCATAGACCACATCAGTAAGTTTGTTCATGTGGAGAGAAGGCATGGCCAGAAGATAAACAATTATAGAATGCTAAGCTATATAAAAAGAGTGAAGAAAGGGTGGAGTAGGAGGGGAAGCTAATTGGAGAAACATCTCTGAAGCAGAAGTTAAAATCCTACACCAGCTATGGGTTATAAACACTTATGACCGAAAAAGGAAGGTGTGGTTGTCATAGGATTTGATGATAGTTTTATAACCAGGAAAGCTTTATGTAAACACTGAGTCACCAAGAATCCAAGCACTGACTTGGGGAAACATAAACTTAAGGTATGGTTATTGTCATTTAGAACTGTCACCAGGGATGGTGAGTTCCATCTAAAACGGCCATGATCTACCTGTTCAAGCATGTCTCCAATCTGTCAGTCAGAGAGGTGTTTCCGTCTCTTACAGAAAACAAGGTCCAGTGTAGAGCATTCTTTCATACACCCAAAGTCTGGTATGAAGTCACCAAAGAATAGACATTTACACTTTGTCTTTTTCCAAACAAGCTTTAATACTCCAGCTCCAGCGGTAGCTACTGGCTAGTGATGCCTTCAGTCTAGGAAAGCGGTGCCTGGGATTTTCAATGCATCTGCTCCATTTGAAACGGGAGTCCTGCCATCCAACTCCCATCCTGAAAACGCACCCTGGAATGAAATCTGTTTACCTGATGTGAAGACCAAGCTATTAGCATGGAATGATGGAGTGCTCCGGGGATACGATTAATATGAATAGAACTATATATGAAGCCAATTTCTATTTTAGTATTACGCCTATGGGTAAAATTCACTTTCAGGGTGCCAAACAATTGTCCTCTGAGCAGGCAAATGGAAATTATATTCTATGCTTCATAAAAACAACAAGTGGAAACTGTTTCTCTGAGCTATAGAATAGGAACAAAAGCAAGATTGGCTGTGATTCCCAATTTGCACATCTTTTGAGAGATGGCCTGCATTGGGATTTGGAGTTTAAAAACCAAATCTGCGAGATGGCATACACATGAATAAATCAGCATATCTTAGTATCTCCAGAAATCGCTGCCCTGAACCTGGTTTTTCTTGAAAACAGTAAAACAAAACACAGATTGTTAACATGTGTAGGCTGGAAATGTTGCAATTATTTATTCAATATCCAAAAGAAATCTATTATTAAGTAACAATATTTGGTGATAATAGAGAGTATCATGCCCATTTAACAAGTTCCAAGCTGTGCCATTAATGGGAAGGTATTCAATATGTGGTTTTGATTGGGGGTGATAATGATGAGATCCTGATTTTGAGTTGAAAATGAGGATCCAAACAAGTCAGCTAATGTGGTGGCTATTGTTTGTACACTACTCAAACATTTGAATTTTTATAGCATACTTTAAATATGAATAATTACTACCTCTTTCTATGCTCGTGAATTTTCTCTTGGAAATTTTCTTCAAAACATTAACGTTATTACTGACAACTGTCATCTTGCAGAGCAAGGAAGATTAATAGAATTTCCATAAGCATTCTGAGTCCTTTGTAAGGGTGCCTTGCCCTGAGTGTGTACATACAATGGGTTTACATAAATAATTCCAAAAATGGGAAGATAAATTAAGGCAAAGATTGCTTTGCTTTGGCCAATTTGTAATTCTTCAAGTCAGGTTTTATTAAACCATAACATAAGCCCTCAGTTATTCATTTAACTCTGCTGTTGAAAGAGGCATGAAGATTCATTCATGCATGAAAATTGCCAGTGGATTATCATGGACGGATACAGAAGAATAAACTGTTCATTAACTTGTAAAATTATATCGCCACAGACAACCGAAGACATTAAACCTATGTGTTTTACTCTGAATCACCTCCCTGACAGAGGATTATATGCTAAACATTACATCTTGGGAACATATCCCTGTGTCACAGAATCCTGTGACATTAGCCTGATTCCAATCACTGAAGAGAACAGAAATGATTCTCACTCGCTTTTCACATAATGCTACAGAAAGTAGCCCCAAATCGTGGGACTGCCACATGGATGCCTTTGGGTTTCCTTGCTCACTGTGCCATTTTTTGGTAACAACACTCTGTTACTCTTTTCGGGAAATAGCCCATTCTGAATCTTGATGGAACTTATAATGTGACCTAGGCTCTTCCTGGGAATGAGAGAGTTGAGAAAAGGGTTCTTTATAAAATAGGGTTATTCGGCCTTTTCTTAGTTTCTCTTTGTTCCAGATAAAGTTCCTATTTCATTTAAACTAAATGGAACCTTTTTTTGTTGCTTATGGCCAACATGAAAGCATCAATCTGTGCTGTTGTCAGGGTCTTCACCCTGCAGGAAGTCCAAGGAACTGTGTAGACACAGAAGAGAAGGTTTGAAAGAAATACACAAGCCATAGTATTAGGCTGGATTCATATCATAGTCCACAGAAACAGTGAAGGGAATTGTGAGGAGTGGGTAATGGCATGTACATTAAAACAGGAGTCAGGAACCTGAGTTTAATTTACTTATTTCACAAAAAAAAGGACACTAAGGGCCAGAGAGAAGTTATTTACTGAAATTATTAGAGCCAGCCCCAGCACTGTGGAGTCCTGAATTTCTGCTCAAATTTGCTCATGTTTATGTCATAGTCTATCTTCGCATAAATTGTGCTTTCACTCTTTAGGCTTTTAACATGTACAAAATTCATCGTTGCTTCCAGAATTAGACTATTTATGTTGAGTAATCAAACCTATTTTCCAAAAACTGAGCTCAAGACTGAACATGGTAGTTATAACCCTCTTCTGTCTGACTCATACCTTCTAGCCCTCTGAACTCTATCCTAGGAACTGATGCATATTATGGCCAACATTCTGAATTTTATATTTCAATTTATCCTATTTCTTTAGATTTTCTAAACTTTTCTCTGTCCTAAAGGAAATGATTAATCTTGGCAAAATTAGTCTGGCCTCCAGGCTAGGGGAAGTCAGGCCAGTACCCATAAAGTCACATTTAGTGGCAAAGGAGGTAGGAATAAAACAAATTAGACAAGGACCCTAGTCATTAATTCTAGTTCCGTAGCTGAATGGAAAGTCAAATCTAACCAGAGTAGATAAGTACTTGTGGACATCTCCAGTGCTTCTAGCATTACTCCAAGTTTTCTGAGAACAAAGACAACTCAAACTATTTTTTTTTAAATAAATGAAAAAAATTATAAGGGAATCTTACCCATGTGCTAACAAAAAAAGACACCATATAAACAAGTATTGAATTGCATGTGACACCACAGAGCTATGTGCTCTTTTGAGAAAGCACCTTATGGTCTCAAAATTGCAGCCACAAAATGAAGACTCTTAAAAATCAAACTTGACAAGACTTCAGCGCATATAAATTACCATTATCGAATTTAAAAAGCCGAGAGCCTAAGAGAACTCATGAAATCTACAGGCATAATTTCTTTGAAGAAGCTTGAAGCTATTTAGAGATAATCTCTCAATTTTCTAATCCATTTCTCTGAGAGAGAATTGATTCTCTTTAAAATTTAACTCTAAACTCATATTCTTTCTCAGAGCATATAAATGGATGGACAGGCTAATTGTGGCTTTAGAAGTGTTTGACAAAGTATAACGAAGCACCATTTTGTTGAGGGCCATGCAGAGTTCTGGAGGAAGAGTTCAGATATCAGTACTTTTCTTCCAGCCAGTCACCTGGCTGGGTGTTGCTAAGTAGAACAGAGAAACTGAGGCAGATCCTGTATCAGATTTACCGACTTTGCCCAACCACAACACTTTATTTTAGAAGGAATAAAGGCAATACAGTAGTAGGCAATAAATTTAAGTGAAGAACCAAATATATCCAGTGTCTGTCTATACTTATTTCTGCTGTGTGCTGGATGTGTGAACCTGCACAAGTTGTTTACTTTCCACACCTATAAAATGATGAGATCCATTTCTGGTGGAATGATGGGTATGTATTTAAAGATGAATTAAATATACATTTAAAATCTTTTTAAAAAATATACTGTGCTGGTGCTGGACATGGTGGTGCATGCCTGTAATCCCAGCTACTCCTGAGCCTGAGGCAGGAGGATTCCAAGTTCAAGACCAGCCTCCACAATTTTGTGAGGCCCTAAGCAACTTAGCAAGACTGTCTCAAAGTAAGAAAAAATAAAAATGGCTGGAGATGTGCTCAGTGATGAAGCACTTCTGGGTTTAATACCCAGTACCAAAAAATATACATATATCTTAAGTGTAAGGGTAACTTATACTAAAGTTACCTTTACTTAAAAGACAAAGATCAACAGCCTAAAATAAATAAATAAATAAAAGTACTTTTTAAAATACTTGCAAGAGCAGTATTTAATGCCTAAAGACACTGAACCACTGAAAGCAAAAGACATGATAAAGTATTCCACCCCTCGCCTGCAAACAAACAAACTGATGTCATTCTCTGTAGTTACATTAGTAAAAAGCAAAATAGACTTTAAAGCAATCTATTAGTAGAAGGAAGGAGGTTTGTTAGTAATAAAGATTAATGAGGAAGATCAAATAATTTTAAATGTTTATGCAACAAAATTTCTCCAAATATATTTTATTTTTATTTTTTTTTAATTTTTTATTGTTGGTTATTCAAAACATTACATAGTTCTTGATATATCATATTTCACCCTTTGATTCAAGTGGGTTATGAGCTCCCATTTTTACCCCATATACAGATTGCAGAATCACATCAGTTACACATCCATTGATTTACATATTGCCATACTAGTGTCTGTTGTGTTCTGCTGCCTTTCCTATCCTCCAAATATATTTTTAAAAAAAAGAAAAGAAGGTGGAAATTGCAATCAGATTGGAGACTCTAACAACCCTCCCTCAATTGATAAAGCAAATAAAAATTCCTAAGTACATATGCAATCATGCAGTATTTCTTCTTCTGTACCTGATTAACCTCGAATAATATCCTCTAAGTTTTCGCATGTTGCTGCACATGACAGAATTTCCTTCCTAGAATAAACATTATTGTAATGTGTGTGTGTGCACACTTCACATTCTCTTACTGCATTAATTCATTGATGGACACTTAGGTTAATTCCATGTTTGGGCTATTGTGAACAAAACTTCAATGAGTAAGGGAGGGCAGACAGTTTTGTCATACTGATTTCATTTCCGTTAGATATATTCCCAAGAAAGGGATTGCTGGATCATAAGGTAATTCTATTTTTAATTTTTTGATAAACCTCTATTCTATTTTCCTTAATGTCTATACACATTTATGTTCCCACCAATAGTGTGCAAGGATACCCTTTCTCAACATTCTAACAACAGTTATCTCTAAATTTTTCTTTAACTATTTGGTAGAATTCACTCGTGAAACCATAAGTTTCTGGGCTTTTCTTTGTTGAATACATTTTGGTTGCTTATTCAATCCCTTTACTCATTATTGGTCTGATATGATTTTATATTTCTTCATGAATTGATCTTGGCTTGTGTATCTCTAAGAATTTTTTTATTTCTAATTTATCCAATTTGTTGACAAGTAATTATTCAATTTTCTCTTGTGATCCTTTATATCTCTGTAGTATCTGTTTTAATATCTCCTTTATTCAATTATTATAAATTTTTTACCTTTCTTTTTTCTTTATGATACTGGGAAAAGGAGTGTAAAATTCACTTATTTTTTCAAAAACCCATTTCTAGAATTTGTTGATCTTTTCTATCAATTTTCTAGTTTCCTTTTAATTTATTTCTATTTTCTTTTATTCTTATCCTTCTGCTAACTTTTGACATAGTTTTTTTTTCCTTTTATTAATTTATTTTGGTAGCAAGATGGGGTATTCTGTAGAATTTTCTCAATGTGGGTGTTTATTGCTCTTAATTTCCCTCTTAGAACTACTTTTGATGCATCCATAAATTTTGGCATATTGTTTTTATTGTTGTGTCAGGATATTTTTTGGTTTCCCTTTAGTTTTTCCTAGACCTTTGGTTGTTGTTTAATTTCCACATAGTTGTAAATTTTCCAGTTTTCTGTCTGCTAATTATTTCTTGTGTCATGCCATTATGTTCAGAAAAGACACTTGGCATGATTTCAATCTTCTTAAATTTGTTAAGACTTGCTTTGTGGCCTAATATATGATGTGCTTTGGAAAATGTTTCATGTGCACCAGAGATGGTTGCATATTCTGCTGCTGTTGGATGGTATTTCTCATGTATATATGTAGTGGTGATCAGATCTACTGTTGCTTTCTTGATCTTCTATCTAGATGATAATCCCATTGAGAAATCTGAGGTGTTGAAGCAACCTGCCCTTAATTGCATTGCTTTCTATTTCTCACTTCAGTTAACATTTGTTTTATTTACTTATGTGTTCCTTGTTGGGTGTATGTATTTCCATATTTGTTATATGGTTCCTATTAAATGACCCTTTACCATTATGTAATGCCTCCTTTGTCTCTGACACTCCTTGACTTAGGATGCTGTTCTAAATCTTACTGTCCTTGCTCGTCGTTTCATTACCAATTTCATAGACTTTCTTTTTCCAACCCTTTACTTCCAGCATGTGTATTTGCAAAACTAAAGTGTTTCTTATAAAGCAGCATTTAGTTGGATTTTTAAAATTCATTTAGTAATTCTATATTTTGAATTGAGGAACTTTTAATTCTTACATTTGAAGTGATTATGGATTTGTAAGGTCTTACAATTGCTATTTTGGTCGTTGTTTTCTGGTTGCTTTTCCTTTGTTTCTATTTTTGTTTCTTCTTTTTTAGTTTGCATTGATCAATATGACTATACTAGAGCAATACCACACAGTCTTGATTACTGTAGCTCTGTAGTTTTCAAATTGGTTGAAATTGGAAAGTGAGTCCTCCAACTTTTCTTTTCTCAAGATTACTTTAGCTATCTTGGGTTCTTTGCATTCCAAGAAAAAGTTTTGTAAATTTTGTTGATGTTTTCAAAGAACCAACTTTTAAAAAAATGCCTTATGTGTTCATATTTTAAATCTGTTAAGAGCTGATGTAATAAAATCATCCAAGCATGTTATTTCAATATATGGAGGGACATTTAAGATAATTAACCATTCAGAATATTATAGTGTATTATTGTGTCAATTTATGGAATGCATATTTACTTCAGAAGTTGATTTTATTTCTACCATGTTTTCTTTAACTATATTCTAAAATCCATGTGTATTTTTCTTGTAAATAATCTTAAGACACAAAAAAATATTCTTTGGAGGAAATTCAAGATTTTTAATAATGCCCACAATTAGCTACAAATAGTGACACCAACAGGTTGAAATATAGGTGTCACTAAAACCAAAGACACTAGACAATACCTCCCATCACTTCTTCGTGCCTCTATTGAAGAACCATCTGCAATTCTAGGTGCCCAAAATGTATTTCCTACATCATGTGAAAACTGTTGAAATAGAAAGAAAGAATTTGCCTTGGAATAAATAAAGAGGAGTGAAACCAAATAGGTAGCATGTTAAAGTGGTGATATTTCATATAAAGGAGTTTGTTAAACCACAAACAGATGAAATACTATTCATTTGGAAAAAGAATGAGAAAGTTCTCTTTGTTATGATATGAATATCTCTAAAAAGTATATTCTTTCATGGAACTTCAAGGTATAGAAGGATATAAATAATGTACCATCTTTCTGTGTAATGAAGGAAATATGATTTTATATAATTTTTGTAGTTGTATAAAAAACAGTGAAAAACATACAAGAAACTAGTAAAATGGCTACCTTTAAGGAGAAAGATGGGGACATTTTTATATTGTTTTGATTCTTGAACCAGGTGAATAAGAGATCTTTTTTAAAAAATCCAAGTAAAATGCTTCATTGGAACTGAACTTTATGTTGTTTTTCTGTGTTCGTTTTTATTATCTATTTCTTTACCATTTTATCTTTTCTTTGGTTTGCTGTGTATTTAGTTTTCTTTTTCTAGTTCCTTGTAGTAGACATTCATGTTATTGATTTGAGAATTTTTTTAAGTGTATATTAATTATTATTATCAATTCCAAGGTATTACTTTAAATGCATTCCCTAAGTTTAGGTATGTTATGTTTTCATTTTCATTCATCTCAAAAGTGTTTCTTATTTCCCTTTTGGGGGTAAATTTCACAAATCCCTTCTAGTTTCATCCCACTGTGGTCAGAAAACCTACTTGTGTGGTCACAATCTTTTAAGACTGACTTTATGGCATTAATATATGATCCCAGATAACTTTCCATGTGCACATGAGGAGGTACTGTTCTGTACATGACCACCAGCTCTGGTTGGTTTATGGTATTGTTCAAGTCTTCTATTTCCTTGCTGATCTTCCATCCAGTTGTTATATCCATTAATGAAAGTGGATACTGAAGTTGAAAATCTCCATTAGTGTTTAATCTTCTGTCTCTCCCGCAGTGACATCACTTTTTGCCTCATGTATTTTGAAGTTCTTTAGTTATAATTACAAATTTTCCCTTTTATCATTTTTAAATGTCCTGTCTCTAATATGTTTGTCTTAAAATCTATTTTGTCTGAAATTTTTATAGCCACTCCACCTCTGGTGTGGTTAACTTTCTGCATAGCATACTTTCTTCCTTCCTTTTACTTTCTATTTATATATTTTAATCTAAAGTGGTTTTTTGCACATAACATATAGTAGCATAATTTTCAATCTATTCTGTCAATCTGTTAAGTGAACAATCTACTTAATGTAATTTTTAGTTAAGATGGGGTGTGTGCTTACATTTTACCCTTTGCTGCCTACAGGCCTTATGTATTTTTGATTCTGTTCCTTCACTACTACTTACTTTTTACTAAGTAGACATTTTTATAAATAGAGAATTTCTAGTGTACTGTTTTAATTGCATTGCTATTTCTTTTATTATTTTTTAGATTACCTTAGTGGTTGTCTGAGGATTACAAATAACATCTTAATTCATAAATATTTCAGATTAAAATCAATTTACTTTTTACTATTGAATAGTACACTGTTAAATATAATTCCCTTTCCCTCCTTGGGCTGCTATTTTCAAATTGCAGCTATGCCTATTGTACACAACATTATTTATGCAGTTACCAAATCAGAAAAAAAGTTACAAATATATACTCCTTCAGCTTTTATTTACTGCAGTTTATATTTTATGCAGATTGGAGTTACTCTTTAGTGTTCTTTTTAGTGTTCCCTTAAAAACTCTTTTAGTATTTCTTATAGAGAATATGTGGTAGTCATTAATTTTCTGTTTTGTCTTAATTTTATTTTAGAAGGATACTTTTACTGAATACAGAATTAAGAGCTGCAGTATTTTTATCAACACTTTGAGTATGGCATCTATCCCACTGCATTCTGACATGCATGATTTTGATGAGAATTCTTGTGTTAGTCTTGCTGAAGTTCTTCATGTGTGAGTAGTGAGTTGTTTATCTTGCTACTTTCAAGATTCTGTGTTGTTCTTTGGCTTAAGAGTGTATAATGTGGATAGTTGTGCAGACCCTTGTGTCTATTCTACTTGGAACCATTGAGATTTGGAGATGTGAAGGTGTTTTTCAACAAATAATGTATGAAGTTTCCAGCCATTATTTCTTCTGTCCTTTACTCTTGACGGTCCCTTTGGGGATCTAACTTTGTATATGGTGGCACACTTGATAATGTTTCACAGATCTGAGCATCTACTCATTTTTCTTCATTCTTTTTTATCTTCTTCAAAATAAAAAATCACCATGAACCTGTCATCAAGGTAGGTTATTTTTCTTCTGCCTGCCAAATCTGCTGTTGAGCTCCTTAAGTCAATTTTTCACATCAGTTATTATACTTTTCAACTCAAGAATTTCTATTTGGTTCCTTTGAAAAATCATTTTTATCTCTCTATTAATATATCTATTTGGATGGATCATCTTTCTGTTCTTTAGACATTATTTCTTTAGTTCTTTGAACATACTCAAAGCTGCTGATTTAAAGACTTTGAATTAGTCAAAATCGAGTCTTCCTCAGGGATAATTTCTATTAACTATATTGTCTTGTATATAAACCATACTTTTGTTTCTTTGCAGTCTCAATTTTTATGGACACTGGACATTTTAAATAATACTGCAACTCTGGAATTCTTTCCCTCCAGGGTTTCTTGTTTTGTTGATTTTTTGCCTTTGCTTTTATTGTTCAGTGACAAAGGACTTCTAATTCTATAAAGTCCCCTTTTTGCCTGTGATTCTTAAGGTCTTGGTTTCATTAGTTCAGTGGTAATAAAAAAAAAAAAAAAATGAATGGACAGATTTCCTTAAATCCTGAGAAATTTTCTAGTCTTTGCTGAGATGCTCTGTGTGTACTGGGGCAGCTTTAACTCTCAGGAGGCAGTTGCAAGTGTGCCTTGGCCTTTATTCCTGCTTGTGTTGAGTTTCAAGGTTAGACAGAGGTTAGAGTTCAGGGAGAACTCAAGTCTTTCCTGAACATGCATATCATTCAGGGCATGTGCACAGCTCTACTGTGTTCCTAGGAATGTGGTGGACTGTTTTAAAAGTTCAAATGAACAATTCATTATTCAGCTTCTCCTTTTGGGTGAGCTTGTTGTTTGCCAAAGTATTATCTCCTCAGCTATAATGTTGAACAATTACCAATTACCACTTTAGCTATAATGTTAAACAACTGCCACAGATTTTTACTGACAAATGTCTTCAAGGGAAAAGATATTGGCACTGGGCAAATTCAGAGTCAGTCAAATAAGACTAGTTCTATCATTCTGATTTTCTAAGAAACAGCCAGAAAGGTCACATAACGATAGTTGTCTGGGAGTAAGGCTTTAGAGACTCTCCATCCCTTATGTTTTCCTCCACTGACTATTAGGCTATTCATTTTCAATGTAATTGTGGCTATTGTTTTCAAGGCTACTATGGAGATGGGTAGATGGCAATTAAAGTAAGCCATATAGAACAGCTATTTGTTCTTATCAGCATTGACCTATCTTTCTTAAATAAATGTTCTCTATATAACTGCAAACATTGATTAATTTCCAGAGGTCTAAAAAATTTATTTTGAGCATTTTTCTAGTGTTTTGTCATGAAAAGTACTGACTTTAGGATATCCTTACTCAATTCCTGTAGGATGATGACCCAAACTTCTGTTGTGTTTAAGGGTTATTTGTGTATGTTGATATAATTCATTTATTATATTTTTTGGAAATTATTTTCTGCCCATCTATCGCCTTGCTTTTGATTGACTTAACAATGTCTTATAGAGCAAATGTTCTCAATTTTAATGGTCTACCTTCTTTTTATTCTTTCATATATTGCACTTTTCTCTGTTATATATAGAAACCTAGGGTCATGTACATTATCTCCTATGTTATCTTCTAGAAATTTATAAAATTGTATATTCGACACTTAGGTCTATAAATGTAAACTGATTTGAAGTTAATTTTTGTGGGAAAACCTAAGGTTTCATCTTTTTGTGTATAGCACCATCTGTTAAAAGACAATCCTCTCTCCATTGAGTTTGACTTGCTACTTTGTCAGAGATCAGTTAACTATTTGTGTAGAGCTATTTCTGAGATCTCTATCCTGTCTTATTAATCTAATACTTTGATGATACCATGCTGCCTTGATTATTTGTATTTGTATATGTCTTGAATTCAGGTGGTGTGAACGCTCCAACTTTGTTCCTCCTCATTATTGTGTTACATATTCTAGGTCTCTTGCCTTCCTGTGTGAACTTTGTTGGTAACAGACTATTTTGGAGATACCAACTTTGTTGGTATCTCCAAAATAGTCTGTTACCATTCCAAAGACTGATGGGAGGAATGTTATATTCCATCAACCTTCATCTGAGATGAATGTGGAACAAACCACTGTTCTACGCACTTCTCTCCTCATGTGCCATCTCTGCCCATGACACTCCCCTCTTTTATGAGTTGGAGTACTCTTGTCTTATCCCACTATAACAGGTCCTAAGATATAGTTATGTACATAGCTAAACTCCCTTACTCTAATCAAATCCTCTGTTCAAGGGATTTTTTTTTTCTATTCTCTTTTGTCCAAAGCTAAAAACACAATCCCTTGTCCTCAGACTTGAGCCTCCTATTTGTTCCAGTTCATGGTATTTGACATTATAACTAGAAGCTAATCTCTCTTGATTAAATACAGAGTAAAGTCATTAAACATAAGGGAGGGAACCATAATTCTCTATCTTTAGGAATAGCCCACAGATACCAGGGATTCTATTACCAGGAGAGTTAGGGGACATGTAAAGCCATTCACATAGTACCAGTCACAGAGTCAGAATTTCTACAATCTAATGAAATCAAGAAACAAGTCTTCACAGAAGATATGAATACAAATGCTCAAAAACTATTTTACAGAACTACAAGGGAGTTCACAGAACTAAAGGTCAAATCTTTGCCATGGTATATAATAGGTTTCTTTTAATAAAACTGTAGTTGATAAGTTATCAAGAAAATATCAAGACATCTGTGTGTGCACGTAGGTATACTCATTTTTACCCAGTAGGGCAATTACTTTTCTTTCTAGAAGAAGGGGCACCTTTCCCATGAAAGCCATTTTCCCAGCCAGAGAACAATAGACCAAAGGGCATACAAAGAAGAGAGATTTGAATTAAGAACCAGAATAGTGTTACAGCTCCTAGACAGGAGGGAATCATAAGTGATGAGTAATGCACACTTAAACCATATTAAAGAGAAGCAAAATCCTTATGATAATACAGATGCAGCAACCAAAGGTATTTTTCAAAGGGTAATGGGTCACTAACTGAAGTATCCCGCCCCCATACCCACTGCTGTTCCAGGAGAACAGCATGAGGCAAGAATGAGAGGGACTATGACCATGAAGTAGCTAAAATGAGAACTAAAGACTAGACCACAGAAACAAATGCTTAGATAAAGGTTTCTACAATTTCCAGCAGTGAGGAACCAGAAGTTTATACAATAGCATATACTTACATAATAAATTATTTTATACAATTGTAGTCTAGTAAATTCTATATTCTCACTTTGTTGATTGGGTTTTCCTAGTCTCGACTATAATAGAAGCTGATATTGCTTGAGCATCTTCTTTGTTTCAGAGAGTGTCATTCATTTTCTCACCTAATTTGCACAACTCCTCATCTTATATTACTGTATAACTATAATGAAGTAGAATTTAATCAAGTATTCTCTTTATCAAATATCTGGTTCTTTCCACTATCCTTTGTTCCTGCTAGGAACTTATTCTTTTTGCAATATTTAAAAAGTGTTGGATTAAAAATTCTCAAGGCATCATTTTGAATGTCTAGGCTGACTGCACCCCAGTTAACCATTGAATCAAAAATTCTACTGTCCAGATTAGGCACTGCAGAAAAGAAATTCTTCTTACACAAATTAATTCCATTTTTCTAAATTTATCTCCCACTTGACCTATAAAAATATTGTGCTGCAGCTAGGCTGTCTATATAACATTTCCTAAGCAAAATTGTATAGATTAAATAAAAACTGCTTATCTTTCCACTTGCCCACAATGCTCCTTGTTCATTTTTGCAGAGATGCACAATTTTGCTTATCTAAGACCCAGTGATTATGCACCCATTAGCACTATTTTACTGCATTTTCTCATGTAGGAAAAAACAAAAAGAATAAATCCTGTGTGCATGTCCTGGTCCCCCAATCAGGTTATCCAACCCTGAAGGGTGGTTCTATAAATATTACTTGTGTCACATGTTTATCTGGTATGTGGATGGTTCCCAACAAATCTTCAATTAATGACAGAGGTTGATGATATTGAGGGATGATAACATGGCAATGGTGATCATGGTATTTACATTAACTAAATATCCTAGATCATGTGGACATGTAAGTCATAGCTACATACTGAGATGTTATGATTAAAACAGACTAAAATTTATTTTAAACTTGTTAATGCTAGGCATTATTCTTCAATTTTCCAAAATCTTATGTGGGCTAAAATTTTTCCCATTTGATGAGTGTAGAGAAACTGAGGAGTTTGTCCAAAGTCACACACAATAAGTGTAAACCCAGAACTGTGGTCACTCTGGCCCTAAAATTCCTGCTTTTTACCACTGTGCTGAAATTCCCAAGAACTGAAGAACTTCAGTAACAAACCCAGCAGGTGACATCAGGGTCCAGCCTCTCTGTGACCAACAACTGACACCCAGCAATGAATATGTGCCTTAGAGCCACTATAGTCATTGAAATTCAAATAGATACTTTGAAAACACAGGAACTTTCCAAGCAATCCTTGGTTAACACCTTCTTACTTATGCCAATTCAGCTCTGGAAGTGTACTCAGGCACAGCTTAACTTCACAGGATATTTTGCTCCTGATTAAATTCAACCCTTTATAAGATAATTCACATCCAGAAGCTAAGAAAGGATATGACATTCTAAAATGTCATCATTTAGGTTCTATAAAAAAAAAGAAGTTATAATCCATACTACAAAGTACTCTTTGAAAAATGTTCTACTATATCTGCAACAGAACATTGGGATATGGTCTGATTTTTGTGACCTTCCTCCTGCTCAGATTTGATGAAAATGTGTTGAACGTATCGTATCGCTATAGAGAAAAACTGTTAAGCATCCTGTAATCCACTATTTTTGTCATGGTATGTAATCATCACAATTAATTAGAAGTTTTGAACATCTGGAAACTAAATTCTCTACAATATAAATAAATGAAACTACTGAATTCAGGGATCTTTGGGGTATTTAGAAATTATGCCTTCAATTGGAATAGAAAGAAGTCAAGAGAAATTGTGTCTTTTACATGACAAAAATATGCAAAATAGTTTGCTTAAAAATGAAAGTGCTTTAGTCCACTGAATAATGTTCTATTTCATTTTTTTTAATTTATTAAATAAAACAGTCTTCCTCATCTTTACCTATATAATCCATCAGTATAGCAAATTAGGACCCTCAAATCAGCCAGAAGTTTATAGTATAAAATTATTTTTCCAAAGATCTGTCCACCTCATAGACTATAGAATAAAACTGCTTTTGTTAAGGTTATCATTAGCCTGTTAATTGTGACTCTTGATGAACATGTTTTAGCTCTATTCTCACTCTACCTCTATGATATATTTATAATACATTCTACTATTTTTTCCTGTCTTGCTGAGAGCAGATAAATACCTATTTTGAAATATTTTTCCAATCCTTAATTTTTGTTGCTCCCCCAATTTAATCCTTGACTCACAGTTTTTGGTACTATACACTCTCCCTGAATCTTGGGCGAT
Organism: Marmota monax; assembly: GCF_021218885.2. Lineage (NCBI taxonomy): Eukaryota > Metazoa > Chordata > Mammalia > Rodentia > Sciuridae > Marmota > Marmota monax. The sequence continues at coordinate 19,462,645 of NW_026693082.1, read as the reverse complement.
TCCATGTAACTTTTATGATTTTGAATGACCATCTATATGCAGATGGCCCCATAGGCTCACTTTTCAAGTCAAAGAATCCCCCCCTCCAAAGCTTTAGGCTCAGATACACAAATGTATCTCGACTGTTCTATAAGAATCTTGAACTCAACATGTATAAACTTTAATTTGTCACTCTCATCTCAACCTGTTCTCTAATTTTCCCTATGTCAGTGCCACTACCACTTGCCCAATCCTTTAAGAAACTAACTTGGAAAGTCATCTATAATCCCTTCATCTCTTTCACACTCCAGATTCAATAAATATTGAGCTAGTGTGTCCTCATCTATAGGTTTCAAATCCCCGCCCCTCGCCTTTAATATGGCCCTATTACTGTGCTATATTATGGAACCTCATCTCGTCTCTGAATTGTAACAACAGTCTCCCCATCATGATCCTATTTTCCGTTTTATATGTTCCCCCAAGCTTCTAAAACAACCTACCTAAAACACAAAGATGTACATCCAAGTCTCCACGTTTCCTCTTAGACAAGCAAAAATCTCCACAATTAAATCTACAAGGTGTTTCATGATTGGGTCTCTTCATGCCTCCACAGCTTCACCTATGTGTCTCTTTCTACTTTTCTCTTTACAGGAGCTGTGCGTGCATCCTTGAACCTCCCACAGTGACTCTCTCCCTAAGAGCAGATAAAGTATGGGTTCTTTGCTTCAATGGGTTAACCCTATAGTCTCCTTTTAGATTTTGTTCAGTGACCTCTTGTAACACGTTGTCCGGCTTTTGACACCAGCTCATATTAAGTTCCTATTCTCTGTGATCCTAAGTGTCCATGCATATCTCTATTACTTCATTACAAATATATATATGCATTTCTCTCTTCCTCTCCCTTTACTTTTGACCTTGAGAGAAGTGCCTGGATAATACTCATGTTTACATCCACGATACCAGGCACAGTGCCCAACATATGGTAAGTTTTCAATAAACTGTTTCTAGGTGAATGAATGCTAGTTCTAAATTTCCACAAAAGATATTTACATGGGATACTCTCACCTTTTCCACTGTATCCAGATAAAAGCTTTAGTGTAAACAATACAAGAGGAAATTATTTTACCATCATCAAAATAAGATGATGATACATCGACTAGGAAGTATTTATTAGCTATCGGGCACTGTGTTAAGTGGTTTTATGCATTTTCCTCACTCATATTAGCTCTATGAAACAGATACTGTTATACTCACTTTACTCGCAAAGTGGCAAAGGCTTAAAGAGATCAAGTTTCCCTAAATCACACAATTACGAGGAGTTGGGATTGTGATTTGAAGGCACAACCCTGCCTCCATTCTTTCTCTAGTGTTAAGGGGGGAAATACATTAAATGGCTATGTAGGAGTTCATAGAACCTCAGAAAAAGATGATCTTTGTATTGAGCACTGAAGATTGAGTAGATACTTCTTAGGGAAACACACCCATACAAACAGGCATTTCAGGCTGGGGAAAAAAAAAGTCTGTCTGGACTAAACAAAGGGAGAATCATGGAGTGATCATAAGAGTAAGAAGAACCTCTGGACCCTGTGATGTGGAGGTTATTGACAGGGAAGGGCCTGGAAAGGCGTGTTTGACCAAGTCTCCCAAGGGCTATGGATACTATGCAAAGAAGTTTGGAATTTTTCCTGAATTAGATGATCATTTTTTTATTTTTAAATAAAATATAAATCCATCAGAAATGTAATGTATGTAACAAAATGAAGAATTAGTCAAATTGAGAAGAGGTTACATCAAAAAAGACTAGCACTTCCATTTGTTCAGTCTCTATTTTCTTACCTTTCTTTCAAAATAATCCTTGATAAGTGCTACAGGTTATATTATATATAGATACACATAATATAAGTTAAATATATTAAACTATAAATTTAATATATAAAATGGGTTTGTATTTATATAAAATATATAATACACAAAATGTGCACTTTAAGTATACTAGATAAATTTATATTTATTAAATATATCCAGTGTGTATATGTGTGTGTGAGTGAGTGAGAGAGAGAGAGCGAGAGAGAGAGAGAGAGTGTATGGCATAACTAGCTATATATGAAATATCCAGAAGTATGGAAAATTGTTTTTTGTTTGTTTATATCAAAATGCCTCATGTTGTCTGAACAAAATAAGTGTTGAATAAATGTTAGTTTAGTAACATAGTGCATCCTCCAACACTAAATTTTCTGGGAAGGCATAGGCTTACTATTCTTAATCTTTCTTTGGAAGGGGACTATCAATTTAAAAATAAGTATTTCTACTGGGCTAAATGTATAAAATATATTTTTAAAACAAGAATTAATTTTCCAGGAGAAAAACCTATAATTTATGATTATTGTAACTTTAAGTATATAATACAGAAAGGCTAAGTAATGTTGTAATTGGACTGATCATGAAGATGCTATCTTTTGTACTTTGTTTTGATTTCCAACATCTATATGTTCTAGTCTTTTTAAAGAATCTGTTTTTATCATTTTCTTTTTAATAACAAATGGTGTGCATGTATGTGCATGTGTCAGGTAACAATGGCATTTGAGACTTTTGTGCAGGGTAATGATTAACACTGAATTTCATGGATTCTCTGAGCTACTTCCTTTTTTTATTTTTTGAAAGGAATTGTTTATCAATAAGAGCTTCTAATGCTGAGTTCTATAATGATTGCAATGTCCCTCCTAACAGCTGTGTTTGCTACATGTCTATTTTTAGCAGGAGTGATTATGAAAGCAGGACTACATGTCCTCTCTACCTGCATCCATCACTTTCCCTTACCTCTTCATCCTGAAAATAGCCATCCCACATACCTTTAGTGAAATGTTGATTTTTAAGGGGATCTTATTTTAAATTGCTGTGTATTCTCACCTTTTCCTAATAAGACCACTTCCTGGATAAGCACTGCATAGATACTTTAATTTTAATGGACATTTCATGTTTGAATCAGTATTTATTGGGGCTGTGATCAAAATGTCACCCAGTGCTCTGATCCTCCTTCACTTCATCTCTGCCAATATCACCACAGCTATTCATTCACCAAGCATTTATAAAACATCTATTATGCATAAGATTAAAATACAAGTCATTCCCTCTCTGTGTTTACAAAGTAATGAGAGAGGTAACAAGCAAACTAAAACAATGAGGTGATGTGCCACACCAAGTGCTTCAGCTAGACATTCCAGAGTGCTAAGAAAGTCTTAAAGCAGGGTATTAGGGTCTGAGAAATCTACCTTGAAGAGATACCAAAGGAGCAGAATGTTTAGAACATCTCCCTGCTCTCAGGCACCCAAAGACCTTCAAACAACCAATCCCTCCCAAATATACTTCCAGTTATTTCCACAATCTATCTCAAATGCTTGCTTAATCTCAATGTGGGAATCTGCCACGTTGAGTTCTTAACTGTGTCATATTTTAAAGTAAAAGTGAATATTTATCTAATAAGCATTCAGTGAGCACCTAATTTGTGCTGGTATAATACTAATGCTGGATATGTAAAAATTAATGAGACACAATTCCCACACTGAAAAAAAAAAAACTAAAACAACAAGAAAATACTTTTGGTTAATTACTAATTAATGTGGTATTTGTAGGATCACAAATGAAGCACATAGAACCCAGCAGCCATCAAGGTGGAGAATAAGAGAAGTCAGAAGTCCAAGAAATGCTCCAGGTATGAGGCAACAATTGAGTTGAATAGGAAGAAACCAGAGAAAATAGCTGCTCTAGAAAGAAGAGATAGAATAAGCAAGTCTGAAGAGTCAAGAAACAACACAGGGTTAGGTAGAAACATCTTCAGTGCAGAGAGAACTGCAGGAGTATGTTTGGGAGAACCTAAGGCAAAGTACAAAAGAATAGTAAGAGTAGCAGAGACTGGGTAATATAGGACATTATGATTCATGAGCTTATCTGTGTGTGTGTGTGTGTGTGTGTGTGTGTGTTGCAAGTGCCTTACCACTAAACTGTATCCCAAGCCCCATATGGTAGTAGTAAACAACCCACCAATTTCACTGGCTTGAAACAATTAGGGTGGATTACTCATATAATACTTCGGTCTTGAGTTTACTATAGCTCTGCTGTGTATACCTTTATTCCAGGATCCAGGTAGACCGGGACTCCCCACTTGGGACATTGCTGCTCTAGTAACAGAGAGAAAAGAGCTATGGCAGTAGCTACACAACATGTGCAGCTACTGCCCAATATGACAGCTGTTACTTCTACTCACAGTTCACTAGACAAAGTAAGCCACCCCTCTAAGCTGATGACCCTGGGGCGAGAGCAGGGGGAGTCTAATTCTGCTCCAAGGAGGAAGGGCAAATAATTAGAAACACAAATCAATCCATCAATAAAATCTTCCATACCCTTTTGCGAGGCACAGATTTTAATCTGCAGCTTTGGTGACCACCGAAGAGTTTTACTCATGGACATGACCTAGTCAGATCTGCACCATAGACAGAACAAGCTGGTTTCTATGTGAAGAGCTAAATAAGTAAAACAGAGGACAAAGTCCATGTGCAGCCTGGGATGAAAACCAATGAACAAAGTTCATGACCAGTAATCACTAGAGTTTCTAGCTTGTCACACACCAAGTCAGTGTGATTTTAGAGATTGTCAAAGGAGCACTATTTATTATCTTTTCTCAGCCCCCTACAGGCTAACGTGCAAAATCAGATATCCAGTGGTGGGCAATTATATGTCTTAAGAATTATGTAGTATAGACTGTTTATATAAATCCACATACAATTAGGTCCCCATTATCATGTTCAGAGCAGCAAAATAATATAATGAGTAGATAATAATCCCAGAGGTGCATATTACATAAAACTTCAGCAGAAAGGATTCTCAGAAAACCAAAGCTTGAGTTAAATCTTGAAATCTAAAATAATATTTGGTAAACAACGAGAAGAAGGAATGCTAACAAAAGAAATGAATGTGAGAGAAAATGGAGGTGTGAAAACTTTTTCAACTTCAGAAAATTCTATTTTTATTATGATTATAGATATTGAAATTTATCAAATGACTTTGCTATAATTTTTTAGACAAGGACACACTGATTCCTTTTTGATCTGCTTATGTGATTGATTTGATAGAATTTTCCACTGTTGAACTGGGCTTAGATTCCGAGGATAAAACCATCTAAATGAGGATTTATTTCTTTAAATTGGCCATAGATTCAGTTACATAAAATTTTATACTTTACTTTGAAACCTATGTTCTAGGCCCGTGGTTGTGTATACATATCACACATGTGCATGCACGCACGCACGCACATGTGCACACCATCCTTCATGGTTACTAGAGTCAAGTTTATACTAGCTTCAAAAAATGAATTGGACAGACCCCCATCTGTTTTAGAAACAACAATAAAGTGTTAATTTTCTTTGGTTATTTTCTACCAATATTTCTTATTTTAAGTATTTGCAAGCTGGATGTATTTTTCAAATTGTTTTATTTCATTGGTTCTCATCCCAGGTTGCACATGAAAATCATCTGGGAGAGACAGTTATATATTTTTCAATACCTGGATCCTGCCTTGTACCATAGTCAAGTTAGAATTTCTGGAGTAGAGATCAAACACCTATATTTTAAACAATTTATTTTAAAAATTTCTTCAGATGATAGTAATGTACAGCCAGATATATTCTTGAGTTAGGTTTTTCTTTTTCTTCCAGTATATAGCTTTTGGTTGAATTCTAATATTTTTTCTATTCATTCTTTGTTTGCTTTTGTCTTTATTAATTTTGTTATTTGTCTCTCAGATTATTTTGTTATTGTTTTCTAATTTTTTGAGTAAATGTTTAATGGTAAATATTTTATAGGTAAATTGTTCATGTGTATATAATTTACATTTATTATATTTATGTAACATACATAAGGCTATAAATTTTCCTCTAAGTGCTGCATTAGCTGTGTCTTTATATGTGTAGTAAGAATTGTAATGCAATTCCACTGTCATATATTAAAACAAAAAAACAAAACAAAGGAACAACAACAACAAAAAAAAAACACTAGAGCATAGTATCTGGTGCAGCTCAGTGGAGGTTAGAGCCCTTCTCCTTACCAAGCTGTGATGGGCTAGGATACTGGAGGCAGAGAGAAGGCAAGGTAGAGTCCTTCCTTCCTTCAGACTGGCTCAGAAGAAGCTGCCCTGGGGCAAGGCCCTAGTGGTTGAGCAGGACCTTAATGTTAATTTCCTTAATGTTAATTTCCTTGGGAAAGAATGGGAAGAAAAGGAGTAAACAAATAGGTCTGTTCTGCAGCTTCCCAGGTAATGTGATAGGGTAGAGGAGGCCCAGGCCACAAATGTGATATGAACAATGTCATCAACAATGGATTTTAAAAAAATGTTATAGTTCTTTCCTAGACTTTTTTTGGGGGGAGGGGTGTAGCACTCAACCATTGAGCCACATCCCTATTGTATATTTTATTTAGAGACAGTGTCTCACTGAGTTGCTTAGCACCTCACTGTCATTGCTGAGGCTGGCTTTGAACTTGTGATCCTCTTGCCTCAGCCTCCAAAGTTGCTGGGATTACAGGCATGTACCACCATGCCTGGCTTCTTGCCTAGACTTTTTAACAGAATCTTTAAATTTGCAGATGGAAAGATTTTATTATTTTTTAATTTCCTGATGGAAGGAAATTATTATAAATTTCTCAGTTTTATTACAGTGGGATTAGAGAATATTATCTATATACTCTCTGCTTTTAGAATTTTTGAGCCTTATTTTTGACCTAATATTTAATTTTGATTAATTTTTCATTTCTACTTAGAAATATGTGTTTGATATTTTCAGTGAACAAAGTTCACTTACAGCAATGAATTAAAGCATTCTTGTACTATTACCAATTACAAATTACACTAAAACTTTTACACCACATTCTGCTTTATAAACGCAGGATAATTGCTCCTTAGACTTCAGTATTTGAAATCACTCCTATACATTTTATTTAATGATTTTTTGTTATGGTTTGTATCTGTGGTATCCTACAAAATCTCATGTTAGGCAATGCAGAAATGTGCTGAGGTGAAATGTTCAAATTATGACAGCTGTAACCTAATCAATGGATTATTCCACTTGATGGATGAATAACTCGAATGGATTATTAGGTGATAACTACAGGCAGGTGGGACATGACTAGAGGAAGTAAGTCAATGGGGACATGCCTGGTGTTTTTATTTTCTCCTGGCTCCTTGCTCTCTGCTTCTCTGCCACCATGGGCTGAGCAACTTTCCTCTGCCAGGCCCTTCACCCATGACCTCTGCCTCATCTTGGGCCCAGAGCAATGGAGTCAGCTGACCATGGACTGAACATCTGAAACTATGAACCCCAAAATAGTTCTTCCTCTAAGTTGTTCTGGTCAGGTATTCTGGTCACAGCATGAAAAGCCAAGACATTTTTAAACCTGAGTTTTGCTTTGCCTAATAGTAAAATCACCATCCTCAGTTTTTTGTTTCATTTTTGTCTCCTATTTATAGGACATCGGCAGATTCTTTCACGAGGAGAGTTAAATCCTTCTTGGGAATTCACTTTGACTTACCCCACCACTCTCCTCCTTCCCACCCACCACAGAGCTTCATGATGAATTCAGCAGCAACGCCATCCACATTAAGGTAGAACACTACTAAGGACAATGGAAATAGGCAATTCATGGCAGGAGTACATGTAAGTTGTGAGCAGTCACAACTCAACCAAGAACAGAAAGAATGAGAATGGATGAGGCTAGAATTGCTCCTTTTATAATCACCTTCTCTCAAGAACTAACAAAGGGGTTTCAGGAGAAATATCTCACATCCCCATTGATCTAAGTATCTCCCTTTAGGTCCCACCTCTCATAGTCTTTCCCAATACCCTTCAATCAGAATGCACCCTTGGGGCCATAAGCCTTATTCAGAAAATAGCACACTTTACAGCCTCTACAAATATAATCATATGTGGGCTATGTGACTCTCCTCCACTAATATCCTACTTCATTAGGGTAGGGATTGGTTGTACCTATTTTACTCATTCTCAGACATCTAGTACTTACCATAGTTCTAAGCAAACAGATTCTGTTTAATATTTGTCAGAAACATTTTAATTATATATGAGAAAATAGTCTCTGAGAATTTATATGACTTTGAGCTTTGAAACTTTGTGATTATCATTGTTATGATTTGGCTCTGAAATGTCCCCCAAAAGTTTCATATGTAGAAGGATTATTCCTCAATGCAGCCAAGTTCAAAAGTGAGTATTTGGGGAACTTGTTGGATTATGAGGACTCTTTTCTCATCAATAAATTAATCCATGGGGTGACTCATATTTGAAAGAATTACTGGGAGGCTGTGGAAGCTGTGAGTAGCAGGAGCTAGTTGGAAAAAGTAGGTCACCGGGGATGTGCCCTGAAAAGGTAGATCTTGTTTCTGCCCCTTCCTCTCTTTTCCTCTACTTCCTGATTACCATGAGGTGAGCACTTTCCTACATCACACTCTTCTGCCCTGGTGCTCTGCCTCATCTCGGGTCCAAAGCAATGAGCCTGCCGACCGTGGGCTGAAACCTCTAAACTTGTGAGCCCAGATAAATCTGTCCTCCTTTAGGTAGTTTATGGCAGGTATTTTGATCACAGCAATGAAAAGCTAATGTAGTTATACTGTATTTCAGTTTTAGTTGAACCCTAAAAAGATTTTTGAGAAATTCTAATTACTCAATACATAAACGTGGAAATAAAGTCAAAGATTTATATTACTGTCTAAGACACAGCTGGATACGGACTGTACAAACATTACCCTCATTAGCTTTTGTTCTATGAGTCTCCATCTCTTCTGATTGGCTATATCCAACCGTGCACCATGACTGCTGGGTCATTAGGCCTTAGAGCACAAGACACATTTGGAGGGTACAGCTATCTCCACCAACATCACCATTAGATAGATTTTTGTCTTTAAATCAGAACCTGATGGCCCTAAGATGGTACCAAGGAAGACTTTCTTACCTCAATGTAAGCAACACCACTGTGAATTTACCATGAGAATCTCTTAAAAGACGACAGAGACACTAAAAAATCTAAACCCAAACTGGCATTTTAGAAAAACTTTTTTTTCTTTTTTTTTTTTTTAAGGACAGGAAGTAGGACAGAAGAAAAAAATGTAAAAGAAGTTAAAAGAGCAGACTTTCAAATTATTTTTCATGTTGGCGGGAAAGAAAAAAAAAATCCCTGGGAACTTTCTCAATATAGGAAGTGTGGATATTCTTGGCCTAATTCCTGTCTAGCACTTCTCTGCACTGTTCCTCTCTCCACGCCTCCCCCAGCCCCTCTGCTAAGGAGTGCTCATTTGCATAATTAAACTGCTTGACAGGGATGCTGAGAGAGTGGAACAAGGCGTGCACTGAGCCAAGTGTTCTTCAAATGCCATCCTTATCCTCATCCCTGCTGTATGTGGGAATTGCTGAAGAGACAAGGGAAGCTGAGTTCTGAAATTTGGCGTGTCTATGACATACAGTTTATGAAACCAGAAGTTTATCGTGGACCCACTGGCCTCAAGACAGAAATGGAGCTCAGCCAAGGGAGAACCATGGGGATGAGGGAGAAGTGAAATGGAGAACTTAAATGCATTTGAAAGCTCTTGGAGCTGGTCAAGGCTTACCCTTTATCTATGAGAAGAGTTAATCTTCTCCATGGTAGGCATGAAGGTGGACATAATCCATAAAATTATGGGCAGCAGCTACCAGATTCACCAGAATATCTTCAGGAAACTACTCGTAAAATGCACATAAATTATCTGATGGTTGATAATCTAGCACACATTATATTTGTAATAATTTATTAAGAATGTATTTTCTCTGCGCATAAAGGAATAAGACAAAGGGCTGATCCTCAGTAGGGAAGAATTTTGGAAAGCAAAAGGCAAGTCTCAAATCTGATAAATTTGACCTAAGGGACACTGCAATATAAAGCCAGGGGACAAAGGTTGCAAGAACTTTGCCTTCTCCAGCTTTGCCTGAGGCATTTGCTCTGCTCATGCTTCCAATCACTAGAGGTTTAAACATTAATAATGTTAACTGGGGAAATTGGATAAAGTACTTATAAGTTGAGATTTATATGGATTTTTATATGTTTTAGCAATGAAGGGAGGTATTAGCCAGAATCCAGGACAGTAGAGTTCTTCTTGGTGGAAGTCACTGGGCCATCTCCTGCAGCACAGTCTCAACCTCACTCATGTCCTTCTGAGCAACACTTGCCAACCAGTGATCAGCAGTTTCATATCCCTTATGCAGTAGAGCCTAACATTCATCATACTATCTAGGTTGAACCTCAATATCCATGGGCTACTAGTCCAAGCTAAAGCTTCTCTTATAGAATATAATCTTCATGCCAGCATACGCCTGGTGTGACCTGTTCATGGCTACATTCCCAATAATCAAACCAACACTTGGTACGGTTAGCACCAAATAAATGTATGATGGACACATAAGAAAAGAAGCCAAAGTGGAAGTTCACGAGGATAAACAACTCATCCCAGTCTTAATACTGAAAGTCCTGCATCCTAGAAGCTACCTTAGCCTTAGGCAAACTAGCAAGGCTGATGACATTAATACCCAACCAACCATATGGCTAAAACTAAAAATCTGGACATGAGAGTTTATGTAATCAGCAAACATTTCCTGAGCATCTAGTATATACCAGAAACTGGTCCAAACATTGGGGCCAGAGAAATAAACAAGACAACACATACCTACTCAAATAATACATTCAAGTATGGTCATCTTTAACATAAAATCAGATGTACATGTAATATAAAATCAGGTAGTGAGATGCTCTATGAAGAATATAGAGGCAGCACAAAATACAAAGAGTGATGGGATAGGGGTAGATTATTCCAGATAGGGTGGTCAGCACAGATCTCACCGATTTGAGCAGTGATCGGAATGAGGGAGTGAACATACAGGATATGTGGGAGATCATAAGAGGAAAAAAACAAGTAAACAGGCCCTGAAACAGGACATTTAAGGTCTGTTGGAGAAATCAAATTGGTATTATTCAAATTGCTCTTTGGGGTTGTACACCCACAGGGAAATCAGCCAGTATGAATCTCTCTCTTCCTTTGTTTACTTCTTGATTCATTCTTACTTAAAATATATCTCTTCGAGTGTCTACCATGTGTCAAGGGCCACACTATTCATTGGAATAAAAAGATGCCATTCCCTGTTCTTCCCCATACTAAGGGGAAGCCACTCCCCAATACTCAGGAGATAACTAAGGTGATAATATGAATGATTTCTGAAAGGTTTTAATGAACCTTGAAGCCTGACTCATTTCTACCATTGAGATTGCTTGGGATCTCTTGCTGCCGGGTCCCACCTATAACATTTGTTCCTACAAGTCCACAAGTAAGTTGGACAATAGAAAGGTCTTAGAAAATTCCACAGGGTATTATGGGTTTGATAAAAGCAAAAATATGGTACAACAGAAAAGAGGAAGGGTAGGGAAACATCAAAGAGATGGAATTCCCAGGATCGAATCCCAATAGCATGGACTGTAGTTTATATTTGGATTAACCACAACTCTTTAAAAATATCTTGATCTCAGAGAAACCTAGACACAAGTTTTATATCCCACAGGCTATGTGGATAAATTCAAGCTTTATAAGCCAATTAAATCACAAACAACAGAACAATACATTTTCAATGAACAATGCAATAAAAGATGGTACTAAGTGCATTCAGGGGAGTTATGGACTTGCAACACCATGTTATAAATTATTAGCACCTTCTTTTTAGCATTATATTGGCTGACAGTCAGAACTAGAGTTCCATTCATTCCCACAATTAAGGACAGTGCTTCATATACTAGATGTAAGTTAGCTCAGTCTTCACACAGTTACCAGTTCCTTTAGAGAAAGCTCCACATCTGGGTCAATTTCATCTTGTTTTCCTTTGCTATCCCTGGTTCACAATAGATGCCCCAACGGGCTGGAATTGTAGCCTCCCTAATGCCTTTGCAGCTGTGACTACTGCGGCCCTCAGCACTAAGCTGCAAAAATGTGAAATTCCATCCATGTCCATTTTCTTTCTTCTCTGGTCTATCATTCACCTTATCCAGGTCCATGAATTTAAGCATTTACTCTCACTTATGAATTTACAGCTTCCACAAGTATATCTTACTCTGCACTCAATAGCTCATTTCCCTTAGAAATCTAAATGGCATAACACATTCAAAATAAACCCCTATTTCTCTCTCCAATCCCACTCCTCTCCTAGACATCCCCACCTCAGTATGTGGCATGAAATATAATCCAGTTTTACCTCTCCCATCTGTGGGCATATAGCTCTGCATTCTTGGTTTTCCTTTGCAGTCCCTGTCTAAGCATCAGTAAGACAATTAGCTTTACTTTTCAAATGACTCCAATTTTGATCCCAACATGCTCCTTGCTAGGATTTCATTAGCAGAATGTACAAAAGAGCGCAAGAAGAAGGGCTGGCACAGCTCAGTTAACTCTGAGAACTTACTTTCCTGTGGGAAGCAGGAAGGAGGTGAGACTAAACTTGCAGTGCTCAGGAACCAAGGACTAAGAAAAAGAACTAAAGTGATAAGTCAGGTGGGTATTTAGGGGCAGGAAGCATCAAATGAAACATCCTGAAGCATGAAAAACAATAAGATGTCAAAATTAAAGCTGCATTGATCTCAGATCAGAAAACTCTGACATAGTTCCCACTAGGGGGGAAAAATCAGTAAGAATTAAGAGAAAAAGGAAAGCAAACTGCCTAAGGCGGGATTGCATGGAGTTAGGATGCAGGCAAACAGTGGCTGAGTTTCCCCTGGTTAAGGTGGCTAATATCCAATCAGAAGTCAAGTTAGATCTTTAATACCAGAGATGACAATTAGCAAATTCTACTTGTAGATCAACACAAATAGTCAATTCTCTACTTAAGAAAAGCTTCTTCTTTGACCTGAGCCTTCAGAAAGTAAAAGAGGTTTGCTGAACGGCTTTCTGATACAAATGAAAATAAAACCAAACAACTGGACAAACAAAATGTACTTGCACTAGGGGCTATAAAGAAAGTGCCTTTCTCATAAAAAACACAGTTCACGAGAGCACCCCTGAATCAACATGTACCTTATGCACCTTAACAAGAAATCACTCAATTTTGTTCTTAAAATGGCTGCTAGCAATGCTGTCTGTAATGTATCCAAAGTATAACACACTGACTTACTGCTGTCTCAATCGAGAAAAGAAAGTTCAATTACCAATTGCATAGCACAGTAAATATGAGGAACAAACAAAAGTGGAATAGACAAAAAAAAAAAAAAAACAAAAAAAAACAAAACTGAGTCTGCTAACCGAGCAAGATGCAAGGGTTAGAAGCACTTTCTTTTTTGAAGAGCATGAGCTAGTAGCATTAGCTGAGGAAGCAGTTGTGGATGTGACCCTCAGTCTTCGAGAAAAGTGGCTTTGGAAGTTTTTATTTGCTTTCTGTATAAACATAACTTTTGCAAAGTGAAAAGAGATTAAACATTACTAAATTGAAGTAAAATAAGGTTAAAAGTTGACTGCATTGACCTTAAGAGTAAGCTTATGAAACTCTGATATGCTAACTACCCCACTAACTTAAAATGATTTTTAAAAGAAGATAAGGGTGACTCAATATAACTTGATTACATGTACATTTTAAAATGTTTGGAGTAGGAATAAATGTGGGCATTTTTAATGTGACAGTATTATATAATGGTAATACTCAGCTGCAATAAACTTTTACATGTGTGGGTGGGTTAGTGAAGAAAGAAAAAACTGCCATATTAAAAAACAAAACTGGGTTGCTGTGTACCTGTATTCTGTATTACTGATTTATGAGAAAGTAAATATTAATTAGTAACAAAATTCACTAAAGCAACTATTTAATATGGTGAATCATTAAAGTTAGATTAGACTACATTTTAAATGCAACTTTACCATATATTCAAACCTTTTTTCTCAGACATTAACTAAAAGTACAGTGTAAGTACATTAGCTATACCATATAAGAGGCCTAAATATATTTTGACATTGTGATTGAAAACAAAAATAATTGATTCCCTGCATCATAAGAGCATCTGACTGTGCCAAATTAAATCATTTCAGATCAATCTCAGAATGTTTTCTGCCCTAAAGCAGAATAACACGAGCAAAGCCCAGAGCCAGAATTGTGTAAGGACTGTTTTCTATGTCAGCTTTCCCAGGGTTTCTACATTACAGCAGTAAGCAGTTCTGCTGTAGAAAAAAATTGCTTAAATACTCTTCAAGTTGAATAAAAGAAATAAAGCAGGGTTATTTAAATGCATAAGCAATCCATTATTTTTTTCCATTTAAGATCAGTTGAAAATTCTACTGGACAAATTCTATAGAGAAATTGAGGGAGAAAAAAAAAACACTACTGCTAGCTTAATTTATTATATATTCACATCCCTCAGTAGAAAAGTTTTTATTTGCCTTTAAGTTTCTATGCTTTTAAATGTTTTCTGGAGAATGTACAGTCAACATCTCTTCATCCCAGAATGAGCTTGCATCTAAACTTCCAAAGTACATTGGAGGAGCAAAGCTTTTCTTCTACATAATTTAGGATCCCATTAGTTTAGTCATGAAATAATCCTGTAATTACACCATATATGATTTTTTCAGTGAGTTGCCTCTTCTGAAAAAAGTAAGCCCACAGGTAAAACCCAATTTTGCACAACCTGAAGAGTACTAGAGTCTTTCTATGGTTTCAAAAAGAATCTTAATTTAGATAAGCTATCTTCCAAAACGGGACTACCTGGGTCTGGATTTCACATAACAAAAGAGATGGACATGTTGAATTTCTCACAATCCCTGTCGTTTTAGTTATGTCACTTTAATTTCAGTTTAATCTGTAAATTATATGCAGGTATTTTCTTGTGTGAATGGAAACCTCTTAATAGAAATTTTCCAATGATGCTCAAGGTTTTAATCAGCTTTTTCACTGTTATGAACAAAAAACCTTACAAGAACAATTACAGGATGAAAACTTTATTTGAGGCTCAAGGTTTCAGAGGTCTCAGTCCATAGACAGTCAGCTCCATTCCTTGGGGCCTAACATGAGGCAAGAACATCATGGCAGAGGTGTGGGGCAGAGGAAAGCAGCTGAGAACATGGCACCAGGAAGCAGAGAGAGAGAGAGAGAGAGAGAGAGAGAGAGAGAGAGAGAGAGAGAGACTCCTTTCTCCAGGGACAAAATATATACCCATAAGCCATACCCTCCAATGACCCACCAACATATTAACTTGAATTAGGGTTCACATATCCCAATAATTTCACCTCTAAACCTTGCATTGTCTCAAACATCAGCTTTTGGGGAACACCTAATATGTAAAACATAACACCCAAATTCTTCCATCCAGTGGCTATTGGAGTGATTTTTCTACAAGTAGTCCTGTAGTTCTTCTGCTTTAAAAGACAGCAATTGTTTTTGTTGTTTAAAGAGGTTTACAACTTGACCCTAGGCCTTGATGCCAAGTGTCCAGAAAAATGTTGGGAGGTCAAAATGAGACAGGAAAATACCAACACTTCTCATCAGTTTTGCAGTAAAGAATTATGCTTTTTCTTCAAGAGGCCTAAACAAAAAAAAAAATCTGCCAATTTAAAACTGCCAGCTATTTTCTGTATCCAAAACCAAACTTTAATTAACATTTAAGGCTGACTGTCCATTTCACCTAGCAAAATAATCTGCGAGCCTTGTAATTAAAAAAAAAAGTTATAAAAGGTGCCCAATAACAAACAATCCCTGAAGGGGAACACAGAATTAATCTAATGTTCATGGATTAGACTAGGAAGTTAAGATTTTGCTAAATAATGTATATTGTGTAGTTTGAGCCAGAGTTTTACCGCCTCTGGAGAGATTTTAAGGGAGGAAAAATGTGCATTTGTCTGTGAATTTAGACAGACTCTGCTGACAATTGTTGCCTATTCATAGGGGAGTGAATGGGTTTTTATGCATGCAAATATTTGCAGTAGAGTCAGGATGCCTAGAAGGAAGTCACAGATTCATGTATTCATATAAAGAAACAAATGGTTTGGGTTTGACCTGAACTGGACTCTTATATTAAACATGTAATTATTTAAGATAAGATGCTCTGATCTTCAATTATTATGTTTTGAAGTCACTGCCAAGATTGAAGCCATAGAGCAAGATCATGTATAACTTCAGAAGATGAATGGATTTCAGGAAGCTTTCATTTACAGACCTCCCAAACTGAGAATGATATACTACACATTTAAGTACTTTAGATTGGCTCCATCCTTGGCCTAGAGCTACCTAAAAACACCAGTTTACTGGTATTTTAAGGAAGCAGTAAATGAAAAAGCAGCATATTCACCCTCAGCCACCATGGGATAAAGGATGATATACTGAATTTATCTGGAAATTTCATAAACAAAAAAAAAAATGAAACTACCTTATTGTGTTGAGTTTTTGCCACCCACCCTCCTCCTTTGAAGGGGGAAATCCAATCCTTTAACATCACCCACCTGGTGGTTTCATGGCCTGTGTGAACTCATACAATTCTTGCTATTATCTGTACAAAAGGATTGAATGGGATTTTACATCAGCTTTTACTGATATGCCTCTCTGTCAGGTATCAGGACACAAGTGAAAGGGATTCATTCCCTCACTCCACATGCCTACAGAACCTTCTCCATGGCTTTCAGTTCCTCGGCCTGATCAGGTATAGTGAGCCTTCAAAGAGGATGGACAGGAGTTTGGTGAAAAGATTTCCTTGGAGACAGCTGTTGTCAAGTTGTGAGTCTCACTGTGCTTTCTGAAGTGGTAGTGCTTCCTTCTAAACCTAAAGAGGAGGGCTCTGATGGACCTCCCAGACAGCTTCCACACTGCTCTGTCCAGGAAAATCTAGAAACTGGGGCAGCCTGGAAGGCAGAGCCAGAAGAGTCTTTGGTGCCTGAAACCCACTGAACAATTGACCTGTGGGGATTTTCTGGGTCAGTTGTGGGTGCTGTGGGAGTCCCAGGCAAGAATGTCTTGAGTTCTACTCAAAAAACCCACATAGTGATAGAGAAATTCTTAGCAAAAAGAGGCCATTAGTTTATGCTGAATGTGCAAGGTTAAGAGTAGGGCATCAGTGACTACCCAGAGTAGAGAAATATCTGCTCTGGTCCTGGGGCTGCAGAAAATATGAAAATCTCACACTGACAAAGGATAAGACTCAGTCATCAACAAGTCCCAGCTGCCATAGGCAGAATCGTCCTGCCACGTAAGAGCTGCCTTATTCATTCATCTCTACTCCCTTCTTGGGTTTAGACCTTGGAGAAGACCAAAACAAAAGCAAGCACACAGGGTAAACAGGTTGAGAGATGATAGTGGTACTGGAGGTGATTTAGGTAGGTACTTTCCCTACCTAAAGGCTCACAACTAGAAGACGGTCCAGACTAGTGAAGGAAAGAGGCCTAACACTAAGTTATGTCTGGACATTCATACTAGTTATTAATTGAAGCTGTGTTTCTTCCTTAAAATAACCATAGATCACCTAAGAGTAAAGAAAAGTGTCAGTGGAAACTGATAAATCTTTCACTTTGGTTGGGAGAAAGTTAAAAGGGACAGTGGATAAATGCATATTAATAACAACCCATAAGTTTTGCTTGTTCTATATTTAGGCTTTAAATAAATGTAGAAAGTTTAGGGGAATCATTATTAATCTGAGTTTTGTACCTGAGTCATTTGAGATGATGCTCCAAAACACATATGCTCAGCTTTAATCCTTGATAGTCTGATTTGTCAGTTTGTCAGGGAGACTCAACAGGCATATTTTGGGGAAAAAAATCTCCAAAAAAATTCTGATACTCACCTCAGATGATGGATAATTCATTTATATAAATCTATAAATTTCAGATCAATAAGAACAGATCATTCAAATGAAATAGATCTGGTGAAGAATGTAACATTTCAAGTCAGAATTAATTTAGAACTGGATGGGCCATATTGTGTCCATTGTTAATTTTTTTTTATACTTTGGGAGCATTGATCAATAATGCCAATGGAATAATAGTGAATGCTCTAAAGAACAATTTGTATGCAACTGTTGGAAGCAGGAGTTGCTGTCATGGGGAACATTAAGTTTTTGGATTCAAGGAAGAATGAGACATTCAGTGAGAAGAATGTAGTTTTGCTCATCAGAGAGCATATCTTGTGTAAGGCATATCAAGTACCACTATGAAATAGCACCAAGACCATCACAGACCTCTACGAGTTAATTTCTAATTTTCTGTGTGACTTTAAGACAACCACGGCTGAACATTTTCTCTTAAGGCTTATCATCATTTGCTTTCAGTTCAACAGCTGGTTTGCCTGGGATGAACAAACTTGAGAAAACTTAAAGAATTCAAACCTTTCTCACAATTAGCAAGCACCTGAAGATGGTATAGAATTGAAAAAACTCAACCAAATCCAAGACAGGACATCCCAAACCTCACTTAGTTGCACTACAGGTCATTCTGAAGTTTGCAATTAGAAAGTTAGAGAAAATAGCCAGGAAATTAAATTTAAAACCTTCTTCTGTAAGCCCATATGTCAAAAAATGGGGTCAAGCTCCTCAAATTCCTTTGTCTTCTTGTATTTCTGTCTATAATATTTACTTAAATATTTCACAAAACTCTGAGCCATGATAAGAAGAGGATAAGTAGTGAAAGAGCATTTGACTTAAGCTCTGAGTTGTGAGTAGCCTTATGATTAGGTCAAATCTATTTACCATCCTTTTGATGTCTGTAAAACTGGAAAAACACCATTCACAATATGAATTCATTATTAAAATAGACAATATGTGAAATTATTTCATGAAGTGCAGACCACTATAGAAATAGAAAATTATTTGTATAAGCTGCCCTGTCTACCTATACAGCACAAGACAGAATACATTTGGTCTTCAGTATTGCTATTTGAAGTACTTGTCTTACAGTCTTTCCTTTATCCCACCGAAGCTTACTTTAGATTCCTCTTTTGCATCCATTTGATTCTTCTCTTCTAGGCATGGCCTCCTGTTCCTAACTTCATAACCAAGATCACTTGCCTGTGTTGACCCTTGGCAAATACCCTAAAATATCCTACCTAAGTCCTGATTCCCAAGGCTGCACCCCAGGTTAGCGAGTGCACCTCCTGGGTCTTACCCCTGAAGGAGGAACATATAATGAGACATCAGGTTCTCACTTCCCTAACTCCCACACCCATTTCCTGAGTGCTGGGGAAGTGACATATCTAAGGGGACATACCTAAGGATGCATAGGAGCTAGTTCACTTTTCACAAGGATCAACACTGAGATGTCCATGAACCAGTACTTTGTGGAAGGACATGGCTGGGTTGCACTCACTTTCACCTTTGGCCTCACTCCCAGAAACACTGGGAATGAGGGGTCAGAGAAGCCTTTCTCCCCTTTCTATTCAGGGCAGATCGCCTCTCTACAGCCAGGAAGACCAATGCAGTCCACTGTCCGGCTATGTCCAATCTTTTGAGCTGATGCTCTCTTTAGTGAAAATAAGTATCTCAGAAGAGCTTAAAGAGATGCAGCCATGTTTTGTTTTATTTTTTTCCTTTCATTTTAAAGCAAAGATTCAGAGTCACATTATCAGTTACAAAACAGGAAAAATCCTTGACAGAATTCTTAAACCTCGGCACAGTGGGATGTTTTTTTTAAGTTCTCACAAGAGATGAGAGGGGGAAAAAATGACACATTAGTTGCCTGAGTGTGCCAGGCATTTTGGAGAATGCTTTGCAAAGTGACCTTACTAAATATTCTCATCAGTTTTGTCAGGCAGTTCATGGACATCTGTCATATGTAGCCGCCCGACATGTCATGCACATTCTTACATTTCCATAATTTTCCATGTATTGTTTCTGCCTTGTAATTAGCTGTAACTGCATGACATTTCAATTTGGAAATGAATAATATGAAGGCTTTTCAGGACATTTGTACTGCTGGCCTGGGTGACAGTAGCAGAGTCCAGCTTTTGGAAGTGCTAATGACAGTTGCAGGAAGATCAAGTTCCTGGAAACTGGGTTCTCACAGGCAGTCAGAGATAGCAGCCACAGGGTCCTCATGAGGTCACTCCTGTAGTGCAGTGTTCAGTATGACTTTTTGAAAACTTAACCTACGGTCTATTTCTCTAGCCCCAATGATTTTTTGAGATATCTAATATTCATTAATACATTCCCTTGTTGAATATCAAAAAACTAAGGCTAAGCAACTGTCCAAAAGTCACAAAGCCAGTTAGAGATGGGATGAAAATGGAACAACGGGGCCATTCTCACAAGATGTTGAATTGTTTGCTGATACCATTGATCTCACTTTCCTCATCTCCTCTCTTACATACTGTAATGTTTAACTTATTGATTCAGCCATCTTTTCTCTGAGCTGGAACCTACAGTCTGTGGCCATGAAAACATCAAGATTTTGGGGGGTTAAGAGGGAGGTTTTGCAGGGAATTACAGTGACCACCCTTGGTATAAACATTTAAGTGTTACAATGTGCCCTCAACTGAAATGAGCCTCAGTGACTCACTTGTTTCTCCAATGGTGAGCTATGCACTCTGGCTGAGTGACTTCTAAGTGAGCATACATCACTGAACAGAATCTGCAGATCTTTATCAGATGCAAGCCTACTACTGAGGAATATCAGACTGCAAGGACCTAGCAGTCTGCTAGTGACTCAGAAGGGAACCATGTAGGACTCCGACGGGACACTGTGTCCTGTTTTACTATTTTGGTGTGATTTTTGTGTATGCCTTTTGTACTTTTTGACCCAGACATCTCAATGATAATGACACAAGAGTTCCTTCTAGGAACATGCACTGGAAAATATAAGGGACAAGTATTCGATACATGGACTGACAGAAACAGACCTCATATCAAATATATTCTTTATGATCAGGCATTTGTGAATTATATGGAGCAACTGTTTAATTGCAGCCTAATATATCCAACCCATCTGCTGGTATGTTACGAGAATGAAATTAGCTTTATGTCCTTCTAAGGAACACCACTGGGAAATAAATCTGAAAAAAATATCATTAAGATTTATAGAGTAAACATTTTCAGATTATTAGCTTCTCCGTTTTGTCTGTGTCTCCTATTACAGATGTCACTCACATCCCAGCACATTGTGTTTTGATAGTAAATTTGAAAACAGTGTCTACTAAATTTCTCCCTCATCTCCATCATCAGAATTTCTCTGGCACCGTTATATGTATGCATTTATCTTGGTTCTACATGACTGCAAGCTGGATATCATTCTGATCCCCAGTATTTTACTGTAGGAACTGAAGAAAGTTGTCAATTAGAAGTTTCAACATATGAATTCTATGTGTAATTCCACCAAGACTAAAAAATGGATTTGTACAAACCAGTAACCTCATGAATCAGCAATTTCCAGATTTGTACTAGCACAATTCCTATTTCAAATGAAGTCTTACTCCAAGTGCCAATATGTAAACTAAAAGAGTTAATTTAATTTGTATAAGGTTATAAGTTTAAAATTTGCAAACTTTACATTTTTAAGCATTGATCAATGAGAATAGTGACACACCCTGACAAACACAGAACTTTGAAATCAAGATGTGACCAATACTCTCATAGTAGTATCCACATTCCATACATATCTATACACTTTGGTCACAGGAATAAGAAAAATGCAATTCAAACAGAAAAGTATCACAAGTGTGGAAAACGTAATAGCTTACCTTGGAACTTCAAAATATTCAATACTTTTTATTCTAAATTTAAAATTTAAGAGTTATATAAATCATGTAATTGAGTTGAACATGGTGAAGGTAAAAGTCAAACAAAAAGCACTATAAGTATCTATAATATAGTATATATCTATAATATTTAGTAGATGTAACCTACTATATATTCACCTGTTATTTCACAATTGATGATTATTCAGAAGCCAGGGCCTACACTGAGAAGATGTATGTAAGCATTTCTTAGCATTTAATTTATTGGTGTCTGTGCAATATAAACATGGGCTTCCATGTATACTAATATGTAAACAGATATAGACATGAATTTACACAAAGCACTAAAATTTCCCTAATCTGATATTTTCACAGAAATTTCACATATATGTATTGTTTTGGTGCTACTGTCATGAGCTGTCATAACTGGGCAGCTTCAACAATATACATTTATTTCCCTAAGACTTATTTATATAAACATTTATTCTAAGACTTAAGTATGAACATGCACAGAATCTACTAATACTTTGTATTATTGACAAGTTAGAGTTTCTCATGTTAAAAATATGTCATATCTGTGTGGCTCAACATTTTCAAATATAATTTTAAAATAATATATGTAAACTCTTATAAAACCATCAAAACTTCTGAAAAGTCGAGTTTAGCCATAATTTTGAAAACACTGCAATAAATCACAACTAGTAGATTGAAATCAAAGATTAAAGAGAGAAAACACCCTTCATCCCCATCAGCATGACTGATTCAAATTCAGATTAAAACAGTCCCTCTGCTCCATTCACCAGTAGTGTGCAAACATGGACTGATTTACTGCATCAATGGATCCTGGTGACCCACCATGTGAGATCACCATGGCAGATCCCTCTGGGACTTAGGTTTCAAGATATACAAGATGCTAGTGCTCATATAAACATGTTAAGATATAAGTAGATGTGAAAAACGTTTATGCATAAAATAGGCACAGAATCTCAATCAAGTGAATATCTGCTTCCATAGACATCTGAGAAAATTACATCTTGAGGGCTCTCATGTGGGTAGAATATATCGATTCTTGCGTGAACACATGCTCTGCTTCCTGTTACCACAGAAAATCTTCTGTCTCAGAGTTATCTTTAGTAAATATGCATATTTTCTTGATAAGATCTTTTTTTGTTGTTGAAATTGGATACAGTTTGTTGAGAAGCCCAATGCATATAAAGGATTGAAATGATCAAGAGTCTTATTTGCCTGTTTAGCAGTGGTTTGCTGTCAATGAATATGAGACTGGTCAGAAATGAGGACACAAGCAGAAACACATAATCCATTACATATGTTTGCCTTCTAGCAACCAATGCAGCATTCGGCTATTGCCAGAAAACTTTATGGCAGAAGATCTGGAAATCACATGGTGCCCTGTCCATGGAAAGTATGCATTGACTTTTGGCAAGATAGACATCTATTTTGACCTGGAGGGTTAGGGTTTCAACACATGAATTTTACTGGGGAACACTCATTCAGTCCATAACAGATTGAAATGATAAAAGCTTTAAGATTTGAGCAGGAGCATGACCAAACACAGTTTAAATAATGCTACACAACTCCTTTAGCTCATCTTCCTCAGAACTCTGCTTCTTTTCAACATGTTTAATGTTTAAATGAATTTATACCCTGACTCCATACCCCCGTCTCACTTACTCTTGATGGCATTAAGCATGGTTTTATGTACAAATTCCAAATCATTAAATCTGTAGGCGCTCCCAAGAGATACGAATATTCATTCCTGCTTCAGAGTTTTCCCAAGGAATTCAATTCTTATTTAACTTGAAATTTCAGACAAACCTGCTAAAGAAGGAGCTCTTCAGTGGGTAGGATTTCCCTGAATGCATGGCCATGTATCCTTGTTCAAATCACTGAAACTATAGGAGGACTAAATCCAGGCTCATATTTGCAGGTCAGAAATAAATACACTGGTAGAGGGTGAAGAGTGAGGCTCATCCTAGATTGAAGTAAAGAGATTTCTAACCTGGTTCTTGATAGTCCCTTCATGGAAGATCCCTAGAAGTCTGATGAGAAGTAATGAAGCTCTAGTTGGAGACTGTCCGTTTTAACTGCATCTGATGAACCACAGATTAACCTCAGAGACATTCAAGACAGCTGGAAAGATTTCCAGCTATCAATCTTAATCATAGAACTGCACCACAGCACCTTTCAGTGATGAAAATTCATAAGGTACACAAAGCTCTCAGTGAAGATTATTGAGGAGGAGGAAAATAAACTTACTCTTCTCCTTATTCATCCCAGGCCTGGATGTGGTTATAAAGAAGAAAAAAAGATGGAGCCCAAATTTTCCATGGGCTCAAAATTTATACCAAATCCACATTTATTTCAAAAAGACTTCTGGAGCCAGGAATTTGGAATTTGTTATCTTCCTGTTGAATAAAGGCTTATTAATTAAACAAAAAAAATCTGACAGTACTAAGGATTATTTAGAAATACTAAGTGTTGGAAGATTTCTACAGAAAACTAAAATCATGTGACCTACAAACCAGTCTGTCTCAATTCAATTGATTTACACCTTCTCTTTTTAAATGTATCTTCCTCTACAAGCTTCTGTTGTCCTGGTGATGTTCCCAAGAGGTAACTGTGAATTACTGTTTCCCATTTCAAATTAACTTCCTCAAGATCAAAGAAGACCTGGTCAGTGGTGTTACCAGAGTTCACAAGGACCACTGGCCTAGGAGTGAAAAGATACAGAGTCTCGTCAATTCACCAACCTTCCTTGGAAAAATTCCTTCATTGCTCTAGTGCTTGGTGTTTTTTCTTCTCTGCATAATGAGGAGATTGAATAATATTCTTTTAGGTTACAAGTAAAGTTTTTTATTTCTTGTTTTAACACCTCTGATTTAAGCTAAGTCTATTCCTCATTTGAAAGATGTAGAAAATAATGGCTACCTGGCTGTCTCACGGTTTATTTTGGAAAATGTGAATTGCTGAGGGAAGCAGAACCTGTACCTATTCTGGACTAATTATATAAACTAACTGTTGTGCTATGCAGATGCACTATGTTAAAGAGCCTGGCCAATAGTAAGTGGAATGTATTCGTTTTCCACTGACTTCCTCTACTTTCTAACCCATAATGTTTTCTATTTGATCTTTTTATATACACATGACAGTAGAGTGTATTTTGACATATTATGCATACATGGAGTATAACTTCCTATTCTTGTGGTTGTACATGATGTGGAGTTCCACTAATGGTGTATTCATACAGGAACATAGGAAAGTTACGTCCAACTCATTCCACCATCTTTCCAATTCCTATCTCCCTTCCCTTCCTTCTTTCCCCTTTATCTAATCCAATGTTTCTTTAGAAGTAGTTGTCTCTTTATTGTGTTGAGGCTAGAGGTGGAATTCCTAAAGACATTTATGGATGTGAAATTCAATCTGTTGAGTGTAAAAATACTACGCAAAGAGTAATTATAATGTAGCTGGAAGGTAACGAGAATTTACATATCATGGATTACATGATGGGGATATTCTTTTATGATAGAATTTTAATTCTTTCATTAATATATATTTAGCCTTAGCATATATTAAATTAACATCAGATGAGTTCCTTCCCCCATCTCAACAAAACATGGTTTTACGCCCATTTGACCCAAAGAAATAATTTAATTTAATACTATCATTTTGAAAGAAAGTAAACAAGCTTGGAATACTTAATGACTTCCACTAAGGACCAGTCAGTAGTAGTACTGAGACTCATGTTCATGCTATTCTATTTAAGCAGTCATTGGAGAGAACAGGGGCATGGAGGTGTCAGAGGAAGAAGAAAACAACAGTTTTTAATAATTTGCAATTTTGATTTCCTTTGACTCAGTCATCTTCTAATACTAGCTGTTTTCTCTTTTCTGTCCTTTAGTTGACTTCTCTAGACATTGAAGGAGGAAGCACTATTGTTCCCAAAGCAGCAGCCCTGATTCAAGGACAGAGCACAACTCCATCACCACCTGACATTTCAATAAGCCTTAGCATGCTTCCAACATTCTAATAACATTCAAATCATGGGGAAATGTCCTACTTTAAATTGCAAAATCTGTCAGAAAAGCTCAATGTTGGGGTGAGCCACAGTCAGCTCAAAAATCTTTCTTTCCCTCATTTCATTTTTTTTTTACATTTTAAAAAAAATCCATTAGAGGATGGATCTATATTCCAGGTTGTTTATAAAAATATGTAGTGTATTTACTAAAATACAATTAGCTAGATCTTTATGATTGAACTCACAGACTATTATTAGTATACTATATACTAGAGCATTATTTTAGTCAGCTTTTTTGCTACTGTGGCTTAAAAACCCAACCAGCACAATTGTAGGAGAAGAAGAGTTTATTTGAGAGCTCAAAGTTTCAGAGGTCTTAATCCATAGAAGGTTCCAGATGAGGCTGAACATCATGGCAGAGTGTGTGGCAGAGGGAAGCAGCTCACATCATGGTGATCAAGAAGCAGAGAGAGAGAGAGACTCTGCTCACCAGATACAAATATATACCCCAAAGCCATACCCATGCCCTAATTCCCACATCCTCTAGCCACACTCTACCACTTCAGTTAATCCCATCAAAGATTAATTCACTGATGAGTCTAAGGCTATAACCCAATGATTTTTCCCCCAAACGTTCTTGCATTGAATTACACATGAGCTTTCTGTAGACGCCATATTTAAAACATAACACATGTACCTACATGAAAGACCAGGCAGTGTCTTCAGCAATTTTACTTCATTCTTCTCTTGGCAGTCAAAGCACATTTGATAAAACTTAGGGAAATTCTGTACTAGGTGAAACTTTAGACTGGCTGGAACATTTTGCAAAAGAAGATTATTAATAGCTCAGTTACTGGGGGGAAAAGAGGAGAAAACAGTGTCTGGTAAGCTTTGGACAGTGACTGTAATTTTCATATGACAAGAGGCTGGATGGCTAATTATTATCCAGGAGGAATCATTAAAATATTAGCTCATGAAGTATAATTATAGAGAACAAGCCTATACAAAACTGCCTATTTTTCTACAAATTAAGACCTGAAATTTACTTTTCTTCATTATTACCACTATTATTTTTACTAGAATGATAAGATGACATTACATAACTAGGCTGAGTTCCTTTCCTTCTAGATGTGGTCTGGTACTCTCTTTCATGGAGGGAATAACACCTGCACCCCAAACAGAATAATGCAATCATTATCTTCAACCTTCACAATTACCAGAATATTAGAAATTTCAGCATTGAGTTTATTCTGGGGCCTGTCCTACAGATATCCACATTAAAAGATTATTGTATAAGTTTATTAGAATCCTATGAAAAAGAGATGAGTTTGAAACCCACATATACCTTATGAAACTATGATGGAATGGATAAATTTATTCAATTTTTCAACTTTTGAAAATCTAGTAAAGATGACTTTAAATATAGTGGAATAAAGCAAATAATTACTAGGGGATAAATAAGGTCAGTGAAAATAACATCCACCTCTGGATCATGAGTCAAAGGTTTAAATATCCCTTGAACAGATGACCCCTGCTACTTTTTAAATCCATGCTTATTGAAGCATAATTTATATTCAGTAGCTACCCTTCAACTGATGAATGTATAAAGAAAATGTGGGGTGTGTGTGTGTGTGTGTGTGTGTGTGTATGTATGTATGTATGTATTAGGGGGTACTTATCCATAAAGAAGAATGACTTTATGACATTTGCCAGCAAATGGAAGGATCTGGAGACTATAATGTTAAGTGAAATAAACCAGCCCCTAAAAGCCAAAGGTTGAATGTTTTATCTGATATATGGAAGCTTACCCACAATAAGGAGGTGGGATGAGGGGAAGAATAGAAGTTCAGTAGATTAGACAATGGGGAATAGAGGGAAGTGGAGGATAGGAAAAGGATAGACAGAATGAATCTGACATAATTTTCCATGTACATGTATGAAAACAACACCATGAATCCCACCATCATGTACATCCATATGAATGGAATCCTAAAACTAGAATAAGATATATTCCATTGTTGCGTAAATACATCAAAATGGATTCTGCTGTCCTGTATAACTAAAAACCAATAAATTTTAAAAAAATTTAATTGCCCTTTTTAGTGTATGAGTTTCTACACTGCTACCATTGTACGACCAAGAGAGAAAACATTTTCATCACTTCAAAACGCTCTCATGTCTCTTCAGTCATGTTAGACTAAAATAACAATGTGCAAGTTGTAGTTCCCTCTGATCCAGTCCTCCCTGTAGTCTAGCTAATATCAGCAGCTTTGTCATTCCTGTCCTTCAATTGTCCTCTCCAAGCCCTGAAGAGTAAGACACTGTGGTTTCCAGGGCAACAGCCTTTGATTCCAACATTTACGTGAGTTCTTCCTTTTGGTGAGTATGATCCATCATTGTTCTATAAATCGATTATATGTGTGTGTCTTACCTCAAAAGTTGTTGCATAACTCAAGATCACAAATATTTTCTGCTATTTCAGTTTTACATTTAGATGCATTTTGAAGAGCTAATTTTTTTCACATGGTGTGAGGTATGATTTGTGGATCCTTTTTTTTTTTTTGTACTGATATCTGATTGAAATGCTTGAAAAGACTATACTAACATGTTGGCATATGAAACTGGCTGTTACCTTGGCCTCTGGCTGGTGATGATGTGGAGTATATCAATTTCTGTTCTTCAGGAGAAACCATACTTATTTTGGAAAATAATATACAAACTGAGTGAGGCAGGCCTAAAATCTTGTCAGTTTTGAAAGTTCAGTTGGAAATATTTTGTATACCTCTTAAAATCCTTGGAATACAATGGGTCTGACATCATCCTTCCCATTTCCAGGTAACAAAAAAATGAACGGAAACCACCCTTGATTAGTGATTCTACTCCCCCAGCCAAGGCTGTACTGGTTGGTTGCAATTAGAAGAATTCAGCAGAATTATAATGTCTCATCAGTGAGATGATGAGTACAAAGCTCACCACTACCGTGTTCTTAATTAAACAAGGAAATAAAGAAATGTCACACAGATATCTGAAATGAGCTACTCAGGCATATTTGACCTATGATTTGTATATCCTTCTCTGAAAGAAGTTTGAAAGGAAATTGAAACAGACCCCCTTTTCCCCACCTTTTCTATCCCATTTCTCTTCTGTTCTTCAAAATAAATTAGCATGTTTAGAGTTTTAAATAGGGTAATTGGTTAATATAGTCTTAAGCTTATGAAAAAGTAAATTTGAGGTCCCTACTAACTCTGAAAAATACATAGAGAAGACATGATTGCCTATTTAGATCAACCAAAGCATGCAAAACTGTTTTCTTTCCATTTGCCAACCATCCACTACAATTTCCAACCTACTCATTCTTTAAAGCCTTATTCAAATCAGATCTTTTTCACAAATAGTATCCTAATTTATGACCTGATACACTTTCTTTATTACAATGTTCTATTTCTATATATCTAAATCTCCATGTCAACATCTATCGATACTAGATCTCCATCTCTTTTTCTCCATCTGCATTTCTTATTTTACCATTTCACTTTAAGTCCCTAAGAACCACTTTTACATCTAAATATGTGCACCATAGTGTCTGCCTCATGTTTGTCAAACTGGACTGAAAGCCAAGTAGGCTGAAATCATGAATGGTCTCCCAACTTCTTCTTTCCAGTTAGAGTGCATTGGATTTTGTGCACATAGTGATTATTAGACTTATAGAATCAAACAAGGGCTGGACATATTTCAGATTTAATTTGTGACATCATACTGTCAGATTTCACATTGCTTATCGATTCTAATAAAATTATCCTAAATATACAGAGAGGATTTGTGATATGGACTCCTCTAAAATTACTTGCTTTGGGGCCCAGATTTCCAGGCAGAATTTCAGAAGCCTCCCAAATGAGTTTCTCCTTGTTCTACTGTCATCTTTCTATGTGAACATAAGCAAGTTACTTAGAATCCTTGGGAAAACAGAAATAACAACATCATACCAGTAGCCTAGCAACTTCTCAAAATCATTATGTGATAATGTCTATAGAGTGCTTTCAGCTTATTAGATGGAGAGGGGTTTTATAAAAACAAGCCATTTCTGGTATAGTTAAGCAATACGTACTGGAGCAAGGTCATATTGCCCAACATTTTTCACTAGTTTTCCAATTCTCTGAAAAGCTCAACTATCTAAGACTAGAAGTAATTTTAATAATGTATGTACAGAGTAACCTTAATTAGCCACAACACAACAATAGCCCTCAAGTAAACAGATTTTTTTCCAAACTGAGAAGGCCCACATTCTTCTCAATTAACAATTTAAACGATAAGTTGACTATATTCTTCTAAATGTTTTACATGCAATTCCTCAATTAATCATTACAACTAACCTTTACAATATTAATACTCCAATTTGGTATATGAGAAAAATGACAGTTACGGAACATAAGCAAACTGGTAAGAACAACTCAGTAGCTGTAGACACAGCATACAGATACAGGTAACATGACCCAGGGACCAGGTTTTTTTAACCACCATTCATTTCTAAAAGGGGAGAGGCGAGAAATTATGAGGACTATGGAAGGAAAAAAATATGTTCCTCTTCACCTTGTGACATAAGCAAAATTTGGTATGTGAGTCACAATTTTAATGTTGGACAGCTCACACAAGTTACAAAAAGGAAGAAGTAGAGACCATGACTGTAACTCTGGAGGAGTTCAAATTCCAGGAAGACCTGGTATAGCCAAGTCTAGGTAGAAAGGCAGACAACATCTCCAGTGGTGACCTGTAAGGTGATGATCACGTGCTTCTCAGAATTCAGCAAACGCTGCTCATGTAACGCTTGGCACAATCATGGGACCTGCCACCACCATCACCTCGGACTCACCCAAAGTTTCACTCCATCTAATGTTAACTAGGAAAAGAGGGACAACAAAATCCATCTGTGTGTTCACAAGTTCTTTCAGATTTACTTGATTTTAAAAGACAACTAAACTGGTAAAGAGGATGCCATAAAATGAGAATCTCTCTCATTTGGCAAAGGTTTTTGACATGATACTTAAATATGGGTTCACATCATCAGAGGTAGATAGATTTGGACCTTGGTGCAAGACAACTAAGGTCTCATTAATGACAAATAAAGTTAATTTAATGGAATATATCTGGTTTCATCCAGAAAAGATTCTTCCCATCAACTTCAATATTTTTAACACTTTGGTTGACATCATAAAAAGCAAACAAATCCAATTTGCTGAAAATAGGAACCTTCAGGATACCTGAAAGCTGAATAACAGAGTCAGAAATCTAAGAGTTTAGCAGACTGAGCTCAAATAAACAAGCTGTAACATAAACCCAATCTGTGTGGCACTGCAAAAGCAGTCCAGAATTGGCCAGGATTTAAAAGCAAATTTGAGCTTAATATGGAAAGTACCTTTTCAACAATTAGTATTACCTTAAAATATTTTAAATAAACATCTTTAAAAAATACCATCATAGGAAGTTAGACAATTGGTTGTATAAATGATTTTTTTTTCTAACAGAGTACTGAATGGGGTTACATAGTTTTTTAAGAATATGTCACGTATTCTTGTATAATTAGCTATGCCATTGGAAAAATACAGGATATTAGCCTCTCTCTAGTTCTATGAGTTTCTTTGAAGAATCAGTTCAGATAAAACAAACAGCTGATAGAATTTTCAGAACTCATGATGTCAAAACCAGGAGCTTAAGCATATAGCAATTTTGCCATACAATTGCAGTGTTGCCTGTGGATGGTTTTGAACCATGCTCCTTTGCCTACAAACATAGCACTGAATGAAGAGAACATCCAGAAAAACCCAAAGGTCAGAAGGACCTTGGTTTTCCTTTGAGTTTCATTTAATCTATTTTTCTTTTTATCAAACATGAGGCCCTTGAGTTTGTTTTCTTTTCAAATAGTTTATATTTATAGAAAAGATTAAAAACTTCAGTGATAAATTAGCTTTTCTGAGTCCATTTTATTGCTACCAATAGTTATTTTTAATGTTTATTTTTAACCCAATCCATCTAAATTCTTAAGAGATTTTGTTATCTTGATTTGCCTTTTTATTTATTTTGTTAGTCAAATTCCACTAGTAGTTTTATTATATGTGTTATGAATAAGTTATAATAATATTCGAATTTGGGAAACATTTTAAGATCACTTAAGAGTGGATTCTTGCTAATGTACTAGAACTGACTTTTAAAGGGACACCATAAACATTTACAGACAGTAGAACCATGGTTAATAATTACTGTGAATTTTCAAAGATTCAAATTATGAAATTATTCTTCAATGAGCAAAATAAAATGATTAGAGAGTACACTATAACTGAATTTTGATAAAATAATTTGTATAACGCCTTCTAATTTGTGGTGTGAACTGATAAATACCATCAATAAGAGTACAAGTTATAAGTTATAGATTAGTAAAGACCTAGATTATAGATATAAGATTTTGATAAGTGAGATAATTATAAAGCAAGAACTGTCATAGACAGGCCTAAGACTCCACTTTGCTGACTTCTATTAAAAATCTGTTGCAAGAGCTATTTCTGAGAAACTGATTTAAATGAAAGCTGTTTTCTTACAATATATTGTTTTCTGTACTTTGTATCCCACAAAATGTACTCAACTCAGTATATGGTGATCTTGGTGACCCAAAACTTTGAAATAGATTCTCATCCCCACTAACCACCTGCTCAAACTCAGGATATGATTGTCTAACACCTGATCAGACCCAAGATGTGGTTAACTGAGTTGCAAAGCTGACCACTTTTTTTCTAGCTTCTGTGATTGGCTTCCTTGCATGATGCTAAGTAAAGCCCCTGCGTTGTGGTTTTCATCATTAAGTTCCCAGGATACAGGCCAGGAAGCTGCTGTTCTCCCACAGAGCTTCAGTCTCTATCAGTGGGTGATAGTTCCTGGCCAGGTAAATAAAGCTCTCTTTGATTTGAATTCAGACTTAGAGCATTTTCTGAAGCGGCTCCCCATAACACCAACATCTGAGATGTGGGCATTCAACTTTCAAAATCTGAATTACTTTAGGTGATATAAATTTCATGGAATACTTCTACAAAGTCATTTCAGCGTTCCTTTTAGAATATTCAGAGATACATGAGAGCTACATGAATGTGTAATTTCAAATGACATGAGATTATTAAGCGAAGCAGAAAACTCAAGTAGGAATTTAAAGTACTTAAGTAAAAATCTTAGAAAGAAAATACATACCCCAAAATGTGCTCTCTTGCAGAAACTCACCTCATAGGCAAAGACATACACAGACTAAAGGTGAAAGTATAGGAAAAAAAAAATATCACTCACATGGATTGAGTAAACAAGCAGGGATTTCCATATGCATGTAAGATAAAGTGAACTCAAGCCAAAGTTAATCAAAAGGAGGACATTTCATACTACTTAAGGGAAGGCTATATCAGCAAGGCATAACAACTATAAATATTTATATCCCAAACAATGGAGCATCTGTGTACATCAAAAAAAAATTCTTCTCAATTTCAAGAATCAAATAATCCACAACACAATAAGACTGGATGACTTTAACACACCTCTTTCATTACTGTATATATCTTCCCAACAAAAACTAAAAAAAAGAAACTATAGAACTAAATATTACAATCAATAATTTAGACTTAACAGACCTATAAAGAATATTTTATTCATCAACAAGCAAATACATGTTATTCTCAACAGCACAGGGATCCTTAAAAAAAAAAAAAGACTGTATCTTATGCCACAAAGCAACTCTTAGCAAATACCAAAAAAAAAAAAAAAAATAGAGCTAATACCTTGCATTCTATCAGATCATAATGCAGCGAAATTAGAAATCAAGGATAACCCAAAAAACCAGAAGCTACTCTAACACCTGGAGATTAAATAATACGCTACTGAATGACCGATAGATAGCAGAAGAAATCAGAGATGAAATAAAAAAGTACTTAGAAGTTAATGAGAATACAATACAACATATCAAAATCTCTGGGACACTATGAAGGCAGTGCTTAGAGGAAAGTTTGTTTCATTTATCTCATTTCTAAAAAGAACAGAAAGTCAACAAAAAACCCAACATTACATCTCAAAGCTCTGTAAAAGAAGAACAAATCAATATCAAAAGCAGAAGACAGGAAATAATTAAAATCAGGACTGAAATCAGTGAAATTGAAAAAAAGAAACAACCCCCCCCCAAATCAACAAAACAAAAAGTTGTTTCTTTGAAAAAATAAATAAAATAGATAAACCTCTAGCCATGCGAATGAAGAGAAAAAGAGAAAAAACTCAAATTACTAAAACATGAGATGAAAAAGGAAATATTACAATGGACATGTCTGAAATACAGAAGATAATTAGAAGCTATTTTGAAAATTAATACTCAATAAAATAGAAAATATGGAAGACATTGACAAATTTCTAGAGATATATGACCTACCCAAACTGAAAAAGGAGAAGATACACAATTTAAACAGATCAATTTCAAGTAATTAAATAGAAAACATCATCAAAAGCCTATCAATCAAGAGAAGCCCAGGACCAGACACATTCTCAGCCAAGTTCTACAAGACCTTCAAAGAAGAATTAACACCAAAACTCCTCAAAGTATTACATGAAATAGAAAAGATTCATTCTATGAGGCCAATATCACCCTGATACCAAAACCTGACACATACACATCAAGACAAGAAAACTTCAGACCAATATCCCTCATGTACATAGATGCGAAATTTCTTCAACAAAATCGCATACAAAAATGTATTAAAAAGAGAGTGTACCACAATCAAGTGTGGTTCATCCCAGGGATACAAGGTTGTTGCAATATATGGAAATCAATAAACATAATTCATCATATCAATAGACTTAAAAATAAGAATCACATGATCATCTTAATAAATTCAGATAAAGCATTTGACAAAATACAGCAACTCTTCATGTTCAAAACACTAGAGAAATAAGGGATAGTAGGAACATACCTCAACATCATAAAAGATATATATGCTAAACCCAAGGTCAACATTGTAAATGGAGAAATACTGAAAGCATTCTAAAACTAGGATCAAGACAGGGATGCCCCCCCCCCTTTTTTTTAACCACTTCTATTCAACATCATCCTGGAAACTCTAGTGATAACAATTAGAACAAAGAAATTAATAGGAAAAGAAGAACTCAAACTATCCCTATTTGCCAATAACATGATTCTATATTTAAAAAACCAAAAAAATCCACTAGATATCTTCTAGAATTCATAAATGAATTCAGCAAAGTAGCAAGATGTAAAATTAACACCCATAAATGAACTGTGTTCCTATACTTCAGTGATGAATCAACTGAAAGACCAATTAGGAAAATGGAGCCATTCACACAAAAAAAAGTCTCAAAAAATATTTGGAAATCAATCTAACAAAAGAGGTGAAAGAACGCTATAATGAAAACGATAGAATTCTAAATTAAGAAATTGAAGTAGACCTTAAAAGATGGAAAGATTTCCAGTGTTCTTGGATACACTGAATTAATATTCTCAAAATGGTCATGCCACCAAAAGCACTATATCCCTACTAAGGTTTAATGCAATCCCTACTAAGGCTGCAATGACATTCTTCATAGAAAAAGAAAAAGCAGTCAAGAAATTCATTTGGAAAAATAAGAGGACTAGAATATCCTAAGCAATATTTGGTGAGAAAAGTGAATCAGGAGGCATCACAATACCAGACTTTAAATTATAGTACAGAGCTATCATGAAACAAACAAACAAGCAAAGGTATTGTATCATCAGCAAAAGAGATATGAAGACCAATGGTGCAGAATAGAAGACACAGAGACATACTCACATAAATACAGCTATCTCATACTCAACAAAGGCGCCATAAACATATATTGGAGAAAAGATAGCATCTTCAACAAAAGGTGCTGGGAAAACTGGAAATCCATATGTAATAAAATGAAATTAGACTCCTGTTTCTCACCCTGCACAAAAATCAACTCAAAGTGGTTCAAGGACCTAGGCATTAGACCAGAGACCCTGTGCCTGCTGGAAGAAAAAGTAGACCCAAATCTCTATCTTGTCAGCTTAGGAACAGAATTCCTCAACAAGACTCCTAAAGCACAAGGATTA
This sequence comes from Marmota monax, assembly GCF_021218885.2. Taxonomy (NCBI): domain Eukaryota; kingdom Metazoa; phylum Chordata; class Mammalia; order Rodentia; family Sciuridae; genus Marmota; species Marmota monax. Next base: position 19,426,773 of record NW_026693082.1, on the reverse strand, counting down.
AAATCAAGAAACAATAAATAGGATGATATCAAACTAAAGAGCTTCTTCATAGCAAAGGAATCAATCAAGTACATGAAGAGAGAGCCTACAGAATGGGAGAATATCTTTACCACATGCACCTCAGATACAGCATTAATCCCCAGGACACACAAAGAACAACAACAACAAAAAAAAAACAGTTAACACCAAAAAACAAACAAAAACAAAAACCCAAATAACCTAATCAGTACATGGGCAAAAGGAAGTATAACAATAAATGTTGGTGAGGATGTGGAGAAAAAGTCTACTCATATATTGCTGGTGGGACTGCAAATTCCAATGGAGTCTTTTCCAAAGACGGAGCACCACTCTCTGTTCGCAGTATCTTTTGTACAGTACAGACTTCTAGGTTTCAAGACTTTCTCATGCAAGTCGCCTTGATTTCTCCCCCTTTCAACAAGGGACCCTGGTTCCTGCCACAGCTGCTGAGCAAGCATGATTATAGCAGTGGAAACTAGCAGCTTGTGGCTATTAACAGAGATATAAAGAATCATCTTATGATGGAATTGCCGCTTCACCAAGAACAAATGGTCACAGTCACCTCCTCACTTTCCCAAGATCTGTCCAACCTACAAGTTTTGAAAATCCTTTAGCTCTGTTTTCCTTTCCATTCTCAAAGTAAATCAGGCTAAACGCTACCAGCTATATCCTTGCCATTAACTGAAGGCTGTGCTGTCCTGAAATTTCCTCTACCAGATTAGTTAGCCCCCTTTAAAAAAAAAAAAAAAGGCAGCCTCACAGAGTCTCAAGGCATGGGCAAATGGAATCAAGTTCTTGGTACCAATTCTGTTTCAGTTAGCTTCATTTCATGCTGTAACCACACCACCCAACAAGAACAACTTAGGGATGAAAACTTTATCCAGAGCTTATGAATTCAAAGGTCTCAGTTTGTAGAGGATCCAACACAAAAATGCTCTGGGCCTAATGTGAAGGAGCATATCATGGGGCGAGGGCCAAGCAAGGGAAAGCTGCTCCCTTCATGGCAACAAGGCAACAGAAAGAGGGGAAGGAGACACAGGGAAGAAGCACACTTTGGGGCTTGACTCCAGTGACCCACTTCCTCTAGTTACATTCCACCTGCCTACAGTTAACACCCAGTTAGTCCATTGAAATTAGGAGGGTCTGATTAGGTACAGCTCTTGCCATCCAGTCTTTTTACCTTTGAATATTCCTGTATGAACACAGGAGCTTTCAGGAATCACTGCATTTTAAATCACAAGCAGCTGTAAGCCCATCTGCTCGAGACACTGAGGCAGGGGATCATGTGTTCAAGCCAAGCCTGATCATCTTAGTTAGCCTTTGTTAATTTCACGAGAGTAACAGAAATGGAGTAGTATAACTGTACAATGGAATACACTACTACTGAGATGAAAGAAATAATTATTTTTTGGAAAAGCATGAACTACCACAAGAACATGAGCCTTTGAGGGTCTAATGATCATTAGGAAGTTAAATTTCTAATTTGAAAATCTCCAAAGGGATCCTCAAATAGATGATATCACTGGAAAATTCTACTGCACAATTAAAGAAGATTTAGTGCAATTCTATGCAATCATCTCCAGGATGTAGAAAAACAGGGAGCAATTCACAACTTATTTAATGAGGCTGACATTACCAGATCATTAAACCAGAAAAGATTGTGCCAAAATAAAACAATGGAACAAACCCCAAATTGACTGGTCAAAGTCCATCATGAAATAGACATGAAAATCCTTATATAATAATACATTTCATTGACAAGGGTAGAAAAATCACATTGCCAAATTCAACATCTATGGAATAAAAACTCTTAGAAAAATAGGAATTCATAATGATATGGGTTGAATTATATCCCTGCAAAGCAGGCTTAGGTTCTATCTCCAGACCAAAAACTTTTTTTTTTCAGAAATGGCATGATGATGATGTAATTACCCCAAGATGGGGTCATAAGGGAATAGGATGAACTCTTGGTTCAGTGTGACCTGCTTCCTTATAAGGAGAGCAGAGTAGGCTACTGGTTCAATGGGCAAGCTCTTGATTCACTGTGTCTTTGATCCTTCTATGATTATCTAGTAGATATTTGTAGTGAAACACTTGAATTCCCTTCCCTTTCAGTCTGGGTATGTTATGCATTTGTGGTTCCATGAAGGTCCCTTGAACATGAGAAAGAAAAACCAGTCTGATATGAACATACAGAAGCATTACTTCAGTAACATGGACAGTGCTGCTCCTGTACACCTGTACCCCATCTCCCTTGGTTCCTGATGTCACCAGTGTAACAAGTGCGTGCATTGTGTGCAGACATCAAGGCTGAAGTGGCCTCTGAGGGCCTGTGTACTTAAGCTTGATGAAACAATATTATAGGCATCCTCCGGGTTATCAGAGAATCCCATGATCTCTATTCAAACAAATATTCTCTTCTGTACTTTGGAGCCATCTTAGTGGTTATAGTCTTGCAAATTCCTGAGGTATGCTCAAGGCATCTTTCCTATCATGTTTGTGCAAAGAACCTAGCATCTCTTCAGAGTCTGTAATCTCTTCAACAAGCCCATCTTCCTTTGCCTCATCTTTGATGTGCTTTTCTGTCCAAAACAAGTTTTAAAAATCCTTTAGCTCTGTTTACTTCTCCCCATTCTCACAGTAAATTGGCCTAAAAGCTGACAGCAATGTCCATGCCAGTGACTGAATGCTATGCTGTTTTGAAATTTCCTTCACCTGATTAATTAGTCCACTGCTTTAAAATTCAGCCTGGAACAATCTTGGGAAATGGGCAAAATGTTATCAAGTTCATTGAAAGTAAATAACAAAAGTTGTCTCTAGACCAATTCACATACTCTTCAATTCCTTCTAAAACCTCATTAACACGGTGTCCGCATTCCTGTTGATGGTACTCTGAGCTCCCCCAGAATTGCACATTTAGCTCTGGTAATTACACTTCAAAGCTTTTCAGTCTTGCCTCTCTAACCTGTTAAAAATTCCTATGGCAAACCAGCTCCAAAGGTGTCTGATCCACGTGGTCCACTTAGTCATAGCAGTGATTGCACTTATGGGTACAATTTCTATTTCACTTAGACTTATTTGGTGCTATAACCATATCACCCAACAAGAATAACTTAAGGATGAAAATTTAGATTGCTCTGGGCCCAACGTGAGGCAGTACATCAAGGGCCAAGAACAGGAAATCTGCTCCATTCATGGCAACAAAGGAGCAGAAAGATGGGAAGGAGACACAGGGAAGAAGCACCCATTCAGGGCATGACTCCAGTGACCCATCTCCTCCAGTCATATTCTACCTGCCTACAGTTAATACCCAGTTAATCCATTGAAACTAGTAGAATCTGAGCAGGCACAACTCTCACAGTCCAGTCATTTTAACTTTGAATATTTCTGCATTAACACAGCAGCTTTGGGGACTACTCCATTTTAAGCTTCAAGAGACTATAAGCCTTTCTGCTAAGCCAGGGGGAATACATATTCAAGCCCAGCCTAAGACACTTAGTGAGAACTTCTCTCACAATAAAAAGGATAGAGATGTACCTCAGTGGCAGAGCACTTGATTGAAGTGTGAGAGGCTCTGGGTTGATGTATTGAGTTGCCAGTAAGGGGGGGGGAGAGAGAGAGCGAGAGAACAAGAGAGCGAGAGAAAACTAAAAAAGATAAGGGGTTCTTGAGGGAATTAATTCTATACTTCTGGCCCTACACCATGTAAGGACATAACACCAAAAGAGTGCTTTGGCCTTGAACTTGTCAGTCTACAGAACTGGGACTAGTTAATTTGTTAATAAATTGTGAATAGGGGTATTTGATTACAATAAAATGAAGGAATCTGGGCTGGGGATGTAGCTCAGTTGGTAGAGTGCTTGCCACATATGCACAAGGCCCTGGGCTCAATCCCCAGCACCACCAAAAAAAAAAAAAAAAAATGAAGGAACCTAGTCATTTGAGAACACCTCCATTTTTTTACTCCTCTGGGAAGGACATTTTTCTGATTCTAGGATTCTTGGGTTCCAGGGTTTGTCCTTTATCCCTTTGAATATTTCAACACATTGTGTTTTGCATTCTGCTGCTTCTAATGAGAGATTTGTTGAGGACCTTATAGAGAAATTATAATGAGCCCTTCCTCCCTCTCAACCTTGTAGGTGTGCATATCATGCTCTACAGTCTTAGGGAACAGAGCTTTTTGTTACAGTATTACAATGTGAGTGAGGTGCTACCATTCTTTTGATTCAGTGTTGGAAGAAAACCAGTTGAATACCTTGAGTGCAGATATGATGAGGCCTTTCAAATCCAAAGGTATGAAAGACTTTAGATTTACAAGGAAATTTCCATTGAAGTACTTACTATACAAAGTACATTGAGATACTCTCATTTTTTAAACATAAATATCAGTTTCCATAACCCATTGAAGCATAAAGCTTCCGGAGTCCTTTATTCTTATTCTGAAAGTGGAAAATATCCTGTAGGCCCAAAGGGAGATGACCTGTGTGGGTGATGCCTAGGTGTGACTGGGCCATTTCTTGCTCTGACGTCACAAGAAGCCACTGTGAGGAAATCTCAATCCCCGGATTTATAACAGAATGGCTGAGGCCGAGTTTTTGTCCATAAGTACAGGAAGCTCTTGGTGGTGACCTGTCGGACTCCCAGCTAGTTAGTGCGTTTGGTGGTTGGCGGTTGGTGGTTGTGGTCTTTGGCGATTGGTTCTTTGATTTGGGTTTTTTGTTTTGTTTTGTTTCTTGATTTTGTTTGTTGTTTTGATTTCTTATTTTGTTTTTAGCTAGCATCCTTAGTTGGTGTTCCTGCTTAGGATGCATAGTAAGAGTAGTGAGTCTAGTGTAGTGCCAAAGGGGCCTTGCTCCTGCCAGGAGAAGGCCTTCACAGACCATTACCAGGTCTAGAAGGACATTGGGCATGGGACATTTGGTCAGGTGATCCTAGCCCGCCATCTGCGCACTGGGGCAGAAGTGGCAGTGAAAATCCTGCCAAAGAGACTTTGGAGGAGTTTGACCTGCCCTGAAAAACTGGCGATGAAGACCCTGAACCACCCGAATGTGATCCACCTCTTTCAGGTTATTGAAACCCACCGATATGTCTACCTGGTGATGGAGCATGGAGGCAGGGCATCACTCTTTGACCTCATCCCACCTGGGGGCATGCAGGAGGAGGAGGAGGCCCGGAGACTGTTCAGACAGATCACCTGTGTGGTGTGCTACTGCCACAAGATGCACATCTTGCATGGAGACCTGAAGCCCCAGAACGTTGTGCTGGATGCCAGAGGCAACATCCGAATCATCGACTTTGGCTTAAGCACCGTTCTCAAGCCTGGGCAAGAATGGGACAGAGCCTGGGGTCCTCTGGAGGGCCCCGCAGTGGACACCTGGAAACTGGGTATCATTTTGAACTTTATATTGACAGGGAACCGCCCGCATGACATCTTACACCCCGAGTTGGAATTTTCCCAGCACGTGTCCCCCGAAGCACAAAGGCTCATCAGGAAAATCCTGGCAGAGAACCCAAGAGCAAGCCCCTCGGCAGAGGAGATCTTGGCGGACCCGTGGCTGAATCAGGGTGAGGAGAAGTCATCTTTCCATGATGTGCCCCTCCCCAACCTCTCAGACCCCACAGTACTGACAATGCTGTTCGACATGGGGTACGACCCTTACAGTACCTGGGTGTCATTGTCCCAGAGAAAGTTTGATGAGGCGATGGCTTCCTATCTCATAATCCAGCAGCAGATAAGCCAGGGGGCAGGCTGCATGAAGCCTGTGAGAAGGGATCCTTCCATTTCCCCTGCCCTCCCGCAGAGGAGGGCGAGTGAGCCTGCCCTTCACACCTTCCCCTTGCCCTGTGAGCATCATCAGCCTCAGGAGGCCAAGGAGTCAGGGCAGAAGGGCTTCAGAAGGGCCAGCTGGCATGCCATTAGTCTCTGCTTCCTACATGAGAAGCCCCCCACTCCCAGGTTAGCCTCCCAGCATCACTCTGTGTCCAACTCACCCCAACCCTGCCCATCAACAACAGACAGCCATGTCTCCCAAGATGCCACCACAGGGCGTCCCTGGGGCCACAGGAAGGGCTGGAAGCGGGTGAGGCAGAGGATGGCTGCCTGCTTGCGCAGACTGTGCTGTTGCACACCCTCATGTGTTGGCGAAAACGAGGCTCCTACACCAGGAGAGCAGAAACCTGCTAGGTTCGCAAATCGGGTGGTTCCTACATAAATGGACAGTTCAGATGGACCAAACGAAGAAACAGCCAGCAGAGGACTCTCTACTCCGTGGATGCTGTTGTCACTACAGGACCATTGGTCACCTGGACTCCAACAGCTGCAGGACTGAGTGCCTACTGGCTGGGCTTCTCCACATGGGGTCCAGCCAGGAGCACACCTGGACATCAGGTGTCCCCTGCCCCCACCTACCAGAGTCATCAGATGAGACTGTTTTCCCTGGGACCCTTCCCCTGCCCTGCTCTTCTGTGTCCTTTCTCCCATGCTCCTGGGATGACAGAGATATTTCTTAATAAATTTGTTTCTCTCAAATTCCATAGTCAAATTGATGTTCCAAAGATTAAAAAAAAAAGGCTGATGTCAAAAAGTGGGGGCAGGGGGTTTCCAAGAGAGGGCGAGAGCCCACCAGGAATCCTCTCCAAGGCCTGGACCACTTGCCTCCCTCTCCTGTTCAATGTAGATAAACCTACTCACTTTGAGCCAGTGTTGAGGAGGACTCACGTCATCTAGTGTACAAGGGAACTTGCTTGGCTTTAGCTAGTGTAGAAAGGGACTCAGTTACCTTATTGTGGAAGGGTCTCTTGCCTCTAGCCAATGTAGATGTGCACTCACTTGCTTTGACCCAGTGCCTTGGAGATATGCTCCCCTTAACCCAGTTGGATGGGTGTTTTGCCTTAGAGCCAGTGTAGACATGAATGAATTTGAGCTCATGTCCTTTGGCAGAAGGCATCCCTCCCTGAGCTGTGTGGAGAGGGTGGGTGGCAACTGTTGGAGAAATCACATCTGAGAAGGCATAGGAGACCTCAGAGAGTTCTGTGACATCATCTCCTTCATACTGTTTGCTAGGAAGTCAGAGGAGGGCCAGGGGTTAGGGGTGGGCCTGCCTGCAGCAGTGACTGTGTGCCTCACCACCCAAACCCTCCTCATGGCCCCTGCTGGAGGCAGGAGAGAAGGGAGCACATGGGGTTTGGGAAATGGAGATGACAGGCCATCTTATGGCTGCTATTTATATAAAAGCAAAGTGTTCCCATGTGGAATTGCTCTTTGCTTTGGGTTCCATTGATGCCAAAGTTTGTAAATTGAAGTGTGCACAAATGAAGAGTGGGAAGTACGTGGGTTAGCCAAGAGGGGAGGTTTCTAACACCTTCCATCCCTGATAGCTCTTCAGGACTGTGAGCTCAGAGCTGTTCCGGCAACTTCTTCTGGCTATTTCCCTCAGTGGTCAGAAATGGATATCTTTAAATAAAAATGTGCCACATGCATCATTTAGTAGCTTGTAATTTTCTGATAGGGCCCCCCTTGTGAAATTATCAGTTGTATGGAAGGTTTTTTTTTGTTGTTTTGTTTTTAAAGAAAAACTCTTCACATTTTTTTTCTATAAAAAATATCCCAATGGTGGTGAATCCCCCCCGGCACCAAGGCAAAGCCACTTCCCAGCTTGAGGCAGGGCACAGGGGTGCCGCCAGGAAATGGCCATTATTCACATGATGATACAAGCAGTGAATACAAGCAATTTCAATATAAGAAATGAAGAATTACTAAGAATACTATTATATATACAGCAGAATCACTTATGAGTCCTGGGGCTATGATCTATGTTGTCTGCCATTATACTCTTGGAGGAGATATTTATTCCCCAATAGAAAGGATGATTCAAAAAAAGTATGATTCAAAAGATTAGGGTTGGGGCTGCATGAGTTTCTGACTTCTGAATGCAATTACCGTTATGGTGACAGCCATCTTGTATTCTCCAGTAGTAACTAAAATTTTTTTGAGATAATTCTGATGTAAGAATGGCCACTCATACTACCAAAAGCAATATACAGACTCAATGTAATCCCCATCAAAACACCAATGATATTCTTTACATAACTAGAAAAACATCAGTCCTAAAATTCACCTGGAAGAATAAAAGACAGAATAGCCAAAGCAATTTTAAGAAAAAAAAATGCAATACTGCAGAAATCACAATATCCGACTTCAAATTATACTACAGTGCTATAATAACAAAAACTGCTTGATACTGGCATAAAAACAGACACATAGACCAATGGTACAGAATAGATGACACAGAGTCAAACCTACATATCTACAGTTTTTTTATCCTTGACTAAGATGTCAGAAAGATACATTGAAGAAAAGACAAATGGTACTGGGAAAACTGATTATCCATATATAGAACAATGAGACTAGACCCTTATCTTTCACCCTGCACAAGAATCAACTCAAAATGGGTCAAAGCCCTGGGAATTAGACCAGAAAATATGCAACTCCTAGAAGAAAACACAGAGTCAACACTTCAGCATATAGACAAAAGAAACAAATTTCTTAATAGGACCCTAAAGCTCAAGAAATAATGCCACAAGTTTAATATATGGGATGGCATCAAATTGTAAAGATTCTGCAGAACAAAGGAAAGAATTAGGAATGTGAAGAGAGCCCACAGGCTGGGAGAGAATGTTTCCTAACTACTCTTCTGACGTAGGATTAATATCTAGAATATATAAAGAACTCAAAAAACTTTACACCAAAAAAACCCAAATAACTTAATTAATAAATTGACCAATGAATTAAACAGACAATTCTCAAAAGAAGAATACAAATGGCCAACAAACACATAAAAAATGTTCAATATCATTAGCAATCAGGGAAATGCAAAGCAAAACTATAATGAGATTTCATCTCACACCAGTCAGAATGGCAGTCATTGAGAATATAAATAATAATAAATGCTGGAGAGAATGTGGAGAAATAGGAAAACTTTTACACTGTTGGTGAGATTGCAAATTAATACACCCACTATGGAAATCAAAATGGAAGTTTCTCAAACGACTAGACATGGATCCACCATATGACCCAGAAATACCATTCCTTGGTATTTTTCTGAAGAATTAAAGTCATCTACTACAGTGATACATGCATATCCATGTTTATAGCAGCACAATTCACAATAGCCAAACTACAGAACCAGTCTAAGTGTCCATCATGGATGAACAGATAAAGAAGATGTGGCATATATATACAATGGAATTTTATTTTGGTTATAAAGTAAAATGAAATGATGTCATTTGCAGGAAGGTGGATGGAACTTGAGAACATCTCGTCAAGATAATTAAGTCAAACTCAGAAAGTCAAGGATTATATGTTTTCTCTCACATGGAAGCCAGAGAGGAAAAAGGAAAAGAAAGGTAGGGAAGTCAAAGGGAGATCAAGAAGAAAGGCACAAAGGGGTGGAAGATAGGAGGGAAGGGTGGAGTTCTGGGGAGCGATATTAGCCATATTATATTATATATCATGTGCATGTATAAATATGTAACAATATATCTCATCATCATATACAACTATAATGCACAAATTAAAATGTGGAAAAGAATGACTGTTCTACAGTTTAATTCTTTTACAGTTCTGGAAAACATCACTAAGTCAACAATGAACATATTCCTCAAAATTAAATAAATTTCCTGAATGTGTATGTTATTCATGTTATAGGTTGCTTTCTGTTTAGTTGCTTAACTTTGTAGCCATTATTTTCAATTTCTAGGGACTGAAAAAGCATTTTAAAAATCAAATTAATTGCCATAGCTATTATTATCAGCAACCCTTCCACATAACCATCTCCAGAGAGAAACTCGTATTATAGAATATATTATATACTAATGTAAGTGAACTATGGAACTGGTATTGTTTTCCACTGCTCAAAGTACATGAATAGAAATCCAAATGTGATATAAACTCTCAAAATACCTAGGGAGAGACTGGTTGGAATTCTAGACTTGGAAGATGTTCTTCTATTTAGGCTTTTCTAGCATCTCTTGCTCATGAAGTTTATAATTCACCCATCCCTATGTTACATAAGCTTCAAAATTAGTAGCTTTATTGTGTGGGTGCCTTTTCCTCTGGCATCAGTATAATTAAAGGAGAGAAAGTGATACAGGCTGCTAGAGTTCACATTTACCCAAGATTTACAGCTTTACATTGGTTATTTTATTATGTATTTGCCAGAATTATACCTCCTTGGTAAGTTAAAAGGTATGCTTTCCAAACAAATATTCTATTAAAGTTCCATTTGCAAAAAGATTATGTCAAGATTTCATGAGGACATTAATATGATTCTTCTTCATCTCCAAATTTCTGTACAATGTAAACAATATTGCCTGCCTGATTACATTCCTTTGTTGGCAAAATAGGAACGGTGCTATTTAACTTGTAGAAATAAGAAAAAGTAGAGGGAACATACTTTGTAACTTCTAGAGGCCTATCCCATTTGGTAACAACTCGGCAGTTTGACTTTTCTTTGTTAGCTCTCTCATCATTAAATCAGCTACACAGTTGAACCTCTTCCTGAGAGAACTACTTCCTCTCATGCGCAAATTCATATGCGATCCAGTTCTTGAATTCTATTGGTCACTTCGGCACCTGGGGAGTATTTTCAGATTCCTGTGTGCTCACCGTTACACAATGAAATGCAGGGAGTATTTTCAAATTCAAGCCAACACTGTTGATTATTGCAAGGTGGCCAGCACCTCACTAGGGTAATTCTTCCTGCTCAGGAGAGGTTAAGTCACCTGAGAAAAATATAGTCTGAAGTAATTAATGAAGAAATAAGAGACAAAGTCAGAGTTAGTTTTTAAAGCAGAGCCTAATAGATTCTTCCAGTCCTGGTAGGAGCTGGAACAGAGCAGTTAAAAATTGGCTCCTATTCTTTATTTAAGGGAGGGCCTTAAGCAGGGATAAGGTTTCAGCGGGTGGGGTCTTGCTTTGTAGTGTCTTGCAGTCAACAGATTGACTGGCATCTTAGCAAGTCACACCCATCTCTGGGAGGCTGTGTGGCTAGGTAGCTGCAGCAGGTCACCTATCTCTGGTGCTGTGTGGAAACTTCGGGCAGAACTGAATAGGAGCTCACATGTATCTGGGCAATCTCAACCAGCAGGATCAGTGCTGGAAGTTCCCAGATACTAGATTTTCCTATTCACTGGCTAAGATGCCATTTTGGTACATACACAGTTCACAGATGGCTCTCAACAGATGATTTTCCATATGCATTTATTTTTTAATTATTAAATATTTGAAACATTTAGATAAATACAAAATAATACAAAAATAAATGCAACAAGTACCTAGATTACATTGTTTCACCCTGTTGACATCCCGATACTGTACCATATCTTCTTCAGATTATTTTTTTTTAATCAACAAAATTAGGCTCTTTGTACTTCCCTTCCTTCTCCTTTCTGCTGTATCTCACTACAAAAATAACAAAACAAACATAATTCGGTGTTGATCAATCTTCTTCATATTTGTTTTACTCTCTATCTAGAGTTCTTTTGTGGCTATATAAACTTTATATACATGCTCAAATGCAATATGCAATTTTCTATAATGCTTTTTCACTCAATACCATGTTTGGAATTTATTTTCACTGCTATACGGTATTTCATCTTCCGAATATATTCTAAATTATGGTCCCAATCTCCTCTTAATAAATACAGAAACAACCTATGTACTATCACTAAAAATGACAGAGTAAATATGCTTATATCCTTCTCCCTGGCCACACACACCTAAATATTACTAGGATATATTTCTACAAGTGGAATTGCAGAGTTGTAGAATATGAATACCTTCAGCTTTAGCATACATTGCAAATTACTCTTTAAAAATAATTGCAAACTTCTTCTGCTAGATAGATGGATGTGATAGTTTTCGTTTCTGTACATTCTTCCCAGCAGGTAGGGAGGTCAAACTACTTTTTCCCATTTTATTGATGTGAAATGGTATTATATCATGGTTTTAATTTACAGTTCTCATTGCTAATGAATTAGAACTTCTTTTCATGTTTTTTGATCATGTATGTTTCCTCCTCCATGAAGCTGCTGATTATATGGAACTCGGTGAATGTATTATACTACTGCATGGAGAATATATATCATTCACATTTCAAAGTGTGTCGCTTAGAATTAGAAAACAGCAGACTTTCCATCTTTCATATTAATAGTAAAAGATGGTCCCTAAACTAATAGACACTGAATTCATCCACTTTTTGCTACTGCAACAAAATACCTGAATTAAGCTAATTTTATTTTTAAAAGAGGTTTATTTAGGTCACAGTTTTAGAGGCTAAACGTCCAAATAGAATAGTGGCACATCCAATGAGGGCACCACAGCAGATGGAGGGAATGCACACATAGAAGCAAGAGACACACAGCCAAAACAGGAAGCTAGAGAACTCCTGGGACCCCAGGATCCCTTCTTAGGTCCCCAGTTGATCTAATGACCTCCCACTCAGCTCCACCTCTTAATGTTCTCACCTCCCAAAATCTTCATGCTGAGGACCAAGCTCCCAACACATGAAACCTCTGGGGACTAACTAATGTCTGAACATCTCGGGCACCATTTCAATTTCCAATTCAGAAGAAGTATGAATATAAACAAAATGTAAACAATACCATCTCTACCCATTTACAAAACATAATAGCCTTCCATGAATCTCTACAAACAAGACCTCTATTTGGCCTCACTGATCAGAATTATGCCACATGGGCACACCCGCAGTAGTGAATATTGGGTACACATTATTTACTACTATGTAATGCAATGAATTACATTAATATAAATATAAATAGAAGACATTAATGCAAATAGAAATGTTAGTGATATATTAATATAAATAGAAATATAAGTAAGAATGGCTCCTTCTTTCAAGTTCATCTGGGCCAGTAAACTCTGTCCCAACACCTCTATGGATCTTATGAATGCATTTGTATGTAAAGACATATCCACAAATTGTTACTTAACAGTAGGTACATTGTACCTTAACTACTTTAACTTTGTTATACGTTTGTCTTTTCTCCAGCTATTCACTAATATAAATATTGCTTTGGTGAACATACGGGTAAATACAATTAATTTTAGATACAGAGGTGACTATATCCTTACAGTATACAGAGATACTTTTGCACTAGTTATGGTCTATAAGTCACCATTAACACTAAATTAACAAATTCTGTGACAGTGCTTCTGGGCAAACATAGGACATACAAGATTCTAGGCACTTTTTTGACAATGAATACACAATCTTATTTTCTGTGTGTTTCTGTTTTAAAGACACCTTATTGACATTGAATTCATGGCCAGTAGCACTACAGTTCATATCTGAAAGAAGTTCATCTAACACACACATCTTCTCTGTAGGGCACAGCCAGCTTGAGGGGCCCTTTTAAATATTAAAATCACCACCAACAACAATAAAAATGCTACTAAACAGAGCATGGAAAGGACATTTGTTTACAGTATGAAAGTTAAAATAAGAAGACAGTATCACCTTGTTCAACTTCCATTGGGAATTTTCCACCTGTCTGTACATGTCCATAAATGACCAGAAAGCAGGATGGGTTTTGACTTGGAGCTTACAAATGATTTTAATGAGTATAAGAAATCACAGGTTTAGAACCTGCAAATAATGAACATTATTTGTACAATCAAAATGATTATATATTGAGGTATGAATAATTTTGTACTCCATACCTCCATTAGAATATTTATGAGTTATGTTACTCAGATTGTTAATAACAGAAACCAATATTGAACAGGCAAAAAGAAAAAAAAAAGAATACTGATTCTAGTAAGCAAACCCTGGGAAGGGCCAAGATGCTTAGATGCAGAAACCAAATTTGTCAGGACCCTCTATTTCTTGACTCTGTCTGCTTTGAGATCTCCATTGTGTCAAACCAGCTTTATGGTATATGGCCAGGGGCATGCCTATACTCAGCTCTGAACTCTGAACTCACATTCTATTACCAAATATTCCAGAATGAAAGGAAGCTATTCTGACTTTAAGTTTGAGAAATGTTAGGGAAGGAGCTCCGTAAACCTGCCCTGAGTCCTGTGTTATCGCCTATGTTTTGCAGAGGCAGGATTTATTACCACAAGGTTAGAGGCCCAGTTTTGGCCTCTACAGAGGTGCTATCTACTGTCTACCCAACATCGTATCTGTGTCATTTGTTCTTTCCCTAGTAGACTGATTTTTTCCTTAAAGCAGAAGGCATGATAATATTCACCTAATATTTTCACCACCTAAAAAGGAACCGGGAGTCAGTGCTTAATGTTTATTAAATAAGTATTACCAGATCGCACTCCACAGGAATGCTTTCTTAATATTTACCCAGAGTTCTGCCAACAATGAGTTATATCATTTTAATCCAAATTTTCTAAATACTAACAAAGAACACCTCCAATAGAAAAAGAGCTCCAAAAGATAAACATACCATAAGAAGATCACATGGGAGTAAAAATATGAATTTTAGGCCTTGGTTATAACACTTATTTAAAAAGAACAGTTCTGTAAAAACCTGAAATTTTGGATACTTTATGTGCAACAAAGAAAAACAACCCGGTATAATACCTGTTGACTTTCCAGATATTAAAGTGATTTAAGAAGTTTTTCCCCAAGCGTTAGTAAATGTAAAGCTTTACTGTTTAGAGGACTTCCTATTCTAGAAACACCACTTCCATAGTCAATCCTTGGACTTGTGGGTCTATCTATAGTCAATTAAATTAACAAGCTGCCTTCAAAATCATCAAGTTCAGAAACAATTCCCTTCTTCAGCCACTCATTTGTAAACACCCAGGGAAAACAGACTATGAATGATGGATACTATTCCTGCCTAGCGGAGATAATCACAAAATGTATTACAAACTGGTTATTAATTGCTTTCCCATTATCACTGCTTCCCACATCAGAAAGAATAATTAGAAATTAGTACATTTATACAGACTTTCATACCTTCTAAAGTACTTCCAGATGGTATCACATTGTTATAGAAGAGAAGCCTGATATTGTTCCTGTTTTATTTAAGATTCCATCTTAAGGCCATATAATTAAATTTATTAGCATGAGGCAGAGGGCCCCCGGATCTTACCAAAATATACCTTTCAAGGGCATTTAAAAGGACATTCTGTAGCCAAAGTTATTAGCCTTAAGCAACCAAGCATTCTGACACTGCTTGTCAGAAGTCTCTGTTTTGACAGTCAATCCTGTGGTCTTCATTTAAGGAGGAAAGAATTCCCTAGGAAGTTTTCACTTGAAAGGTGTTCAGTACAGTCATGGTGTGATAGGAGGAAAGGGGCACAAGGTTTGAGTTTGAGAGCTGAATTCTGTTCATACTCTGTTGCCTGGGAGACCTTGACCAAGTTGTTCAATTTCCTTGGGATTTTTTTTTTCTTTCTTTAACAAATGGTGAAATAATTTGAAATATATAACTCTATTACAAAAGGTTCTTATAAAGATTAACTGAGATAATGCATGTGAAAAGCAGAATTATAAACTACTATTTATAATTACATGACAACTCTATTTGTGTACCTCACTAAAAACTCTACTAGACAAATGCTTCATGAAGATAGATTCTGTGTTTCTTTTTTAAATCTTAATTATTCCAATTAAGGTAGATCATCATAACTGTTATATATATTTCTAGTAAATGCTGTCAGTAAATATTTATGTAAAATAATTATGTAAAAGCAGAGGAAGTAATCTAAACACAGGAGAAACTATTTTCCCAGTATTCCAAATTTAACCCTGGAAAGGTTGAGAAAAGGCTTTGGAGAAGAGAAGCTAAAAAAATTTTATAAATATGTTCCAAGCACTATTCTAAGTCTTTGCAGAATTATCTTATTCATGAGAATATAACTAACAAATAATAATTACCCCTGTTTTTATAGGCAAAGCAACACCCTGAGGCTGATGTATTTGCTAATCTCACCCAGTATGGTTCAAATCCAGATCTTCTTCTCTTCAAGGCCCTTTCTGTTTGGATTCCACTGCCTTTCCCTAAATGCAGTGGATTTCCTTGGATCTATTAGTCATGATTAAATAAAGGGAACCCACTTTCTATTTGGCCCAAGATTGAGGCCTGCTCTGTCAGCTATCTGTCCTTATGTCTGCAATCATCACTGTTAGTTTGAAGTTTTTAGAGCAGTGTGTCTCAAATTGTGTTCCATGGAAAAGTGGTTCCATGCTGTGCTCCAGGAAAAACTCACATATTATATCTTTCCATGGACAGTCAGAATATTACTTTTAATTTTTTAAATTTTTATTTGTTCTTTTTAGTTTTACGTGACAGTAGAGTCTCTTTTTGACATATTTGTACAAACATGGATTATATCTTATTCTAATTAAGATCCAGTCATATCTGGATGTACACAAATGGTGAGATTCATTGTGGTGCATTAACGTATGTACATAAGAAAGTTATGTCAGAGTCATTCCACTGTTTTTCTTTTCCTATTCTCTCCCTTCCCTTTATTTCTCTTTGTCTAATTCACTGAACTTCTGTTCTTCCCCTCCCACCTTGTAGTGGGTTAACATTCACATATCAGAATATTCCACCTTTGTTTTGGGGGGACTTGCTTATTTCACTTAGCATCATAGTCTCCAAATCCATCCATTTGCCAGCAAATGTCATAAAATCATTCTTCTTTATGGCTGAGTAATATTCTATTGCATATATTTACCACATTTTATTTATCCATTCTTCTATTGGAGGATACCTTCCGTAACTTAGCTATTGTGAATTGTACTGTTATAAACACTGATGTGGCTGCATCACTGTAGCATCCTGATTTTTAAATCCTTTGTATATATACTAAGGAATGGTCAATTGGTGTTCCATCCCTAGTTTTTGAGGAATCTCCATACTGCTTTCCATGATGGTTGCATCAATTTTCAGTCCCAACAGCAACGTATGTATACGTATATACGTATGTATACGTATATATGTATATATACATATATATATGTATATGTATACGTATATATGTATATATACATATATATATGTATATGTATACGTATATATGTATATATACATATATATATGTATATGTATACGTATATATGTATATATACATATATATATGTATATGTATACGTATATGTATATATACATATATATATGTATATGTATACGTATATATGTATACATACATATATACATACATACATATATACATACATATATATATACATACATATATACATACATATATATGTATATATACATATATATACATATACATATATATACATACATATATATATGTATGTATATATATATAAATAAATCAATGGATGAAAGGGGGTCTGGGAAGATGGCTCAGTGCTAAGTGCTCCTCGGTTCAATCCTCAACACCAAAATAATAATAACGATGATGATGATGATGATGATAACAACATTTACTCATATTAGGAAAGAGCTTTTTCTCTCCCATTCAACAATTTGTTTTCTTAATCTGATTTTGGCAATCGTATTATATATTCTGGGAAAGTGGACAAGTAAAATAAAGTTGCTCAACTAGAATGACATCTTGGTTCTGTACACTATTTTTAACAGACTCACAGGCACTAAGTTTTTAACAACAAGCTCAGGATCTCTTTTTCTGCTCTATGAGAAGAGAGCTCATGCCCAACTTATGCACTCACTCTCTCTCTGGTACCTCTACTTTATGGGACACTAGGAAATATGTTGAATAAACAAATCACAGGAGCATTATCGGCCACCCTTGGGTTAGTTGCTAGTCAACTCCTGGGCCTACAACACCAGGGCCTACAAATTCTACCTAGTTCTCTTCCTTATTCCTGAAGTAATATTCCCAGAGAATGTGGCCAGGAAAATGATATTCTTATGATAGGGTTTGGGCTCAAATCCCACATAGTTCCCTAAAGAGTGGAGTTCGACATAGTGAAACAACCAAGATTTCTGCCTAGGAAGGGCAGCCCTAGGGACACTAGCTCATGATGCATACCTTTTTGATCCCACCCATTCCAGTTATTCACTCTAACACAATTTGCAGGAGTGGTTAAGAGAAACAGAGGTGGAGGAAAGTATTAATTTATCCCCAAATGGGATCCAATCTGTGAACTATTTCATAGTACCAATCCCACAGACAAAATTCAAAAGTGGATGTAAAGATTAATTTTATTTTCCAACTTGACTGGCCTACGTGGTGCCCAGATATTGGGTTCAACCTTTTTCTGGGTATTTCTGTGTGGATTTTTCTATAAGAGATTAACATTAGAATCAGAAGGATAGACTGCTCCCTTCAGCATGGGTGTCCCCATTCATTTCACTGAAGTCTTGAATAAAATAAAAGCTAAGAATTTGCTCTGTCTTTCTGACTATCTTCAAGCTGGGATATTGACCTTCCTCTGCTTTTAGACTCAAACAGACTGAAGTTTACACCTTTGGCTCTCCTGGTTCCCAGACCTTCAGACTTGAACTAGAAATATATCACTGTCTATCCTGAGTCTCCAGTTTATCAACTGCAGATCTTAAGACTTCTCAGCTCCATAATTATATGAGCCATCTTTTAAAAAAATTAGTGGAGGGGGAAAGGAAAAGGAAAGAATAGAAAGAGAGAGGGTACATGCAAGAATACTTTCTCAATGGTTCTATCTTTCTAGAAAACCCTAATACATGGGCCAAGAGCCAAAGGACTCCAAGTGAGAGAACACAACACAAATTTTTTTTATCTCAATCAACACACAAAAAATGAAACCTTCCAGTACCATGCCTACCTTATATCCATGTTCTTGAATCGCACCAAAATGCTTAGTTTCTAATAAGGTTACCATTATTAGCCTAGCAACTGGAAACCTACTGCTTGGCCCTTAGAAGGAGTTAGAAGCAAATGAGGCATTACCTCTATTTGGGAAAAATAAAACATTCCCTTCAGCTGACTGGTTCAGCTCAGGCTGCTTACGCTATATGCACAGAATGGGACTCTTCACAAGGGAGCTATTACATTGCACAAGGAGGATTTCTGACAGGTCTACTCCCTTACGACCACGATCCTAATTAGAATTACTAATTTGTAAATGTAACAGGTTGGACTTAAGGAATTTTAAGGTTCCACCAAATGTCATCAAAATATATTTTCTTCTGTTCAAAATTGATTTAATTTGCAGCTATTTAATTCTAATAGAAAAGAGTCCCATATCAAAGTCTAAAACTAATACTGGTAATATGTGTGGCAAATTTTTTTAGTCATGTTTAAAATACAGATATTGCAAAGCATTTTGATGCTTTAAAGGAAGATTTAAGCTTTGAACACTTTGATGTCCTAAATACAGATCTATGCTTTTTGGAGATGTGAGGAATTACTAAGATAACACTATGCAAAAATAAATCAGTAAGACAGTATTTGAGAAGTAATTTTAGAAAAAGTAGTAATTTTCAGAAAAAGAGAACATCTTAGAGAATATCCATTTCAGTATTTCTACCTGCATAAATTACTAAACACCTTGATCCCTCAGTTCTTACAAGTTCAATAATAATAATAAATTAGTCTATCTCACAATTTCTTCTGCAATGGCATTGTAGGAACTCAGTGATACCTTATCTTATGGTCCACATCTCTTCTAAAATATTTTAAACCTTAAGTTTTAAAAAGATGGCCTCTGATGGTTTGGCTGTTCTTGGGATCTTTGAGGGTGTCTCCATTGGTTAAGAGATAATGTTCTGAACATACTCTGTAAGTTTCTTAAAATATTGCATCTCCCTTTGCTTAATCTAGCCTAAAAATAGGTGTGTTAGTACATTGCACAGGGCCATTTTCGTAAGTGTGGGAATTTCCCAGTAAATTTAGGATGGTAAGAGAATTTACAGTAACTTTAAGATTTGGAGATTTCCCAGATATCTGGGAGTGTCAGGCCTGGGGAAAAACTGACTTAGGGAGAAAAGGGATGTAGCACTTTAGCACAGGCTTTCCCATTAAAGTTAATCTCCCTGTTCTTCCTTTTTGTCTCTCTTTTACCCATATTTTATTTCTTTTCTATCCTGCCTCATATTTATGAAAAGCCAGTGTTTCTGAAGCAGCCAATTAAAGATCTGCTTTGAGCAGTTTCTTAAGATGAAATGAAAACTTCAAAAGTACTTTTTCTTTTGTAATTGTTCAGTTACCATTGCCATCTTTCCTTTTAATTCTCTGCTTTCCCATTAGAGATAGTATGCTTCTTCATGGTCTAATTCTTATAAGTCTAATTATCTTCTGATTTCTTTATTCCCTCCCTTTATATCTATTCAGGGATGCACTCCTAGTCTGGAACTAAATTTGGGAACTCTTCTCATGTCCAGGGTGTTTCCTATTTTCCATTGGGTGGACACATCTTTTCCATTAGGTGTTCTGTGTGCTCTGATGACCCTTAAGAATCACAAGCACAATTTCAGAATCCATGTTGAATTGCAACTTATTAAATAAATGACTCTTCCTTTCTCTCTCCCTCCCTCCCTTGTCCCACCCCGTCTTAGTGTAAAACTTGGTTTTCTTCTTGGCTCTGACTGAGTAATCTTGTGTATATTTTATTTTTTTTCACTATGCTTTTTGTTTGTTCTTTTTAGATATACAGGACAGTAGAATATAATTTAACATCATGCATACATGGAGTTTTAAAAGGATAAAATAACTAGAAGACAGTTTATATTTCAGGTAATAAATTATCTGGAGTGCCCCATTGGAGGAAAAAAAAATGAACAGTAGGATCTGCGGGTGGAAAGAACCCTAATCAGTACCATTCATCCTCCTGTCATAACCCCACTGAACCATCATAAAACATGCCAAGAGGAAGGATTCATAAATTTGCTAGGTGATAATTTTAGGGTCCTTTCATTATCCAGGGTTCTTACCAAAGGTCTCACCTGAATTCCACAGAATGTGACTTAAATTTTAAATTTCTTTCACTTTTGGTTGAACAACTCTCTGAGGGACAAAGACCAGGAAGTCCTTCCATCCCAAAAGCAAGGAGACATTGGTTTTCCATTTAAATCCCATCTACTGAGTTGGAAAAATTGGGACGATAGATGCAAAATACTGTAAGTTGTGAAAAATGCCAGCCTCAAACAAATCGAAATTGTTTTCTTGAAAAAGAAAAAAAAAAAAAAAACACTTAAAACTAAACCTTTCTTTTTCTAAAAAATATGTACAGTAGCAAAACTAGGGCCCTGCAGCCATTCTTCCCAGCAAAACCAATTATACCCTCTCTCTTCAAACTTCCCTTTCTGGAGAGCAGGAGCAACAATTAAGCCCTTTGCAGCTGCATCATTAGCAGCTCAATGTCATTATCCGTGGAGTACAGTGTTACCGGAAATCTTCCATCTTAGGTTGTAAAGGGATTTGGGTTTTAATTTGCACCTGTGCATTTTTTCAATAAAACAATCTCAAATTAAACAATGACAGGGTTCAGACTGCACAGGTAGATGAAACTTATTGCGTACAATGCATTGTCTACTCAAGAGCCCCCTTCTCCAGCAAATCTGTCCTCATGGGACCAAGGTGCTATAGGTCATATAGTCAGAGGAGATGGCCATGTATGTCACATGATCAAAGAGAATGCAAGGGAAGCAGATGGTTTAAGCTATTCTGATTTTTAAAGCCATAATTTTCTGTTCTACGTTGAAAGAGGTGGCTATAGTTTAGTGAACTAGGTGGAAGATCTGACTTCAAATTTCTAGTCTGCTGATTGCTCAGACTTCCCTGAGATTATTTTCGTCATCTATCAAAACTGGGAATAATGGAAGAAAAATAGACACAAGATAAATGAATCAGAACAGTCAGCTGAGAAATACCTTCACACAAACATAGCAAGATAGATCTTTGAAAAAGGTGCAGAGTCAATTCAATAGAGAAAAGTTAATCTTGGTCTTTTCAACAAATCATACTGAACAATTGGACATCCACGTGTAGAAAAATGAACATGGTCATAGCCTTACATCAGACACAAAAAATTAATTCACCAAATGGATAATATGTGTAAGTGTAAAAATGAAAATCCCTAAAACTCCAAGAAAATAAAGGAGAGATTTGGGATGTGGCCCAGTGGTAGTCTGGTAGCTGAGTTAGTGTTTAGCATGCACAAGGACCTGGGTTCAATCCCCAGTACCCCCCCCCCCAAAAAAAAAAAAGAAAGCAAAGGAGAAAATTTAAGTGACCTTTACGTGGGCCATGAGTTTTTAGATAATAACACCAAAAGCGCAATCTCTCTGCCAAAACAAAATGATATGACTTTAGTAAATGAAGAACATATTCTTTTAATGTCTTTCACAGAGCAGATTGGTAGAAAATATTTGCAAAAACAAATCTGATAAAAGACTTGTTTCCAAAATATAAAATCAATGAAATTTATCTCGTACTGATGTTAAATGAGATTACAATTGTTTGAGAGATTGGAATTCAAAAATGGTTTTATTAAACTTAATTGCACATGTACAGAGGTTGTGTTGTAGATATGAAACTATATGCAAATATCCACATATATTTAATTTTCTAAGCACTTCATACAGTGACTCATAAGAAACTGTGGAACTAATATTGGTGGGTGTTTTTATTATTGCCTCAATGATCTAGCATTTTTTCCTAAAGAAAGAAACAGTCCCAAAGAATTCCCAACTTACAACAGATTTGATTCTGTGCCTACTCTAAGACTAAATTAATAATGATTCATTCTTTCTGGAAAAGACAGAAAATGACAATAAATGCTTATGAAAAACACATTTAAGATTACATACAAAAGCATGACTTAGACAAATGTAGCAAATTGTTCCAAAACTTATTACCCATGAAGCCTAAATCCTTTGCACAAATAGGATGAAGGATAAAAATTTACTTGTAGAATTACTTAGTAATATCTGATTATAACTTTCATGATTGAAGAAAATCAAATTGATAAAATTATCATAATGTATTTCTATCATGTTCTAACCCCAAAGTAGTAAGTTAAAGGGACGTTTTATTAATATCTTAGGCTTTTCCTTTTGGTAGTATGTTGTGTTCTAAAGTATTCTGCTTTGTTGACTTCTGTAAACACAGGCTGACTGATTTGCATGAAGGGACCCAATCTACTCTGATCCATCTCTTCTCTGAGCAGCTATCACTGTTTATTTAGAGCTAGCTCCAAGCAGACTGGACATTTACTATTTAATGTGTCTAAGCTTTCTCTTCCCTGATGAAATACAAATTTCAATGAATAGCAGGGTGTTGTTTTACATTTTGATAAAGCCCTCAGACGAAGGTCCAGGAGACAGGTAGACCAAAAGAGAATTACAGAAGCAGCAAAAACCATGGACCCTAATAGGAAAATGAAAGCAGGTATCCAGAACAACATAGAAAGTTGTTGAGCATCTTTCTCTTCTGGCAATGAAATATTGGTTACATCCTAAAAGCCAACAACATACTTAAATGTAATGATTTTTAAAAATAACAATAATTTTCAGAAAGAAAGTTCCTTGTTCTACCTTGTATTTAAAAAAAAAAAAAAAAAAGGAAACCACCTGAAGTGACTTTGGATGGAATTTATGTTGTGCTCACTGTGGCTCCATGGATTTGAATAGATGGTATAAGAAAACCTGGAGAGAGTTGGCAACTGTGAAGTTAAATCTCAAATCCAGAGAGGCTATGAGGGATGACACAGCAGATGGTGCCACGGGGGTTGGGTGCCATTAAGCAATGGCACAAAGTGTGTGAGAAATCCTAGAGCTAAAATGGGGAGGCCCTTTTAGCAAATGGAAAGTAGGTAGAAAGAATTAAATTGACAGCACGCAGGCGAGTCTGCTGGCAGCACACTCTCAATTTAAACTTTCCTCACTGCCACTTACAGCATGTAGAAGAGATGTCATCTCGGCTGCTCCAGCTTGCCCTGGTGTTTGTTGAAACTAGGCCCTTTCCTAGCAAAAGACTTGAGGAATACCCCCTTCTCAGTCGGCAGCTGGGAGAAGAACCTGAACTTGTTACTACCTGAATCTGGGAAAAAGGAGGGACCAAGTTGGCCTCTTGTGGAAGAGGCTGGTACCAAAGGGTCATGAACTTCATGCCAAGGACACATGCATCCTAATCCTTGGCCCCAAACCACCCTTCCACCCCCAGATTGAAAACCATAGCTTTTATTATAGGAAAAATAAAATCAGGTCTGAAAGCAAGATTAAAAATAGATCTGTTTCTTCAAAACTGATTAGCATTCTGGGTCTGGTTCCTGGGTGGTTTTGTTCTTTTCCACTAATAATTCCTCCCAGTCCCAATACTGTCCAGAGGAGAAGATAAAGTTTGAAGAGTGTCGTCTTTCCTACCAGATGATTGTGGGAAGCAAATTTGCTCTAAATATAATCAGACTATCATCTAGCTTAAGGGGTAAATCATTCTTTATAATTTGATTATCACAGCATAAGAAGAGCATCCTCCATATGCTAAAGTGCTATAACCTGTGGGCTGCAGCTTGCTTCTGCACTGTAGATTTTTCAATGTAATTGCATGTAACACTTTATTTATAGTCATGAAAAAGTACTTAAAATCCAATTACGTAGTTGGAAATTGCATATCTCTAAACAGATGTAGAATAATTAAAAAGAAATCCAGTGCATATCTATAGAAACTCTTTGGAATTACCAAAATGACTTATTTCAACATCCTCCCAGCAGCATTCTGGTTCCATCTCCAGCCTACATTAGGCACATTAGCCTAATACTCATTTACATGGCTTAATGGGAATGAAGATGTGGTTTCCATGCATTTGTTTTTCTTTTTTCCTCATGGTCATGATCACTTGCTTAGCAGCAATATGCTTTTGTGAATTTCCTTTGCCCAGAAATGGTTTTGATGAGTAAAATTCCTTGGTGGAAACATCCCTTGAGGTATTTATTGGTAGACAGTAAAGGGATCATGTTCTCACTGTGGATAAGAAAAGTGTGCCTTTATGTTTCTATTATTCACTGACTGCACCAAGTTTCTCATTTCACATTCAAAAGAACCAGAATTAGAAATCCCACTCCACCTGAGAAATGCATGGTCAATCTCCATTCATTGTGAGAGCAGATAAGAATAGCAAGGACTGGGCATGGTGGCACACGCCTGTAATCCCAGTAGCTTGGGAGGCTGAGTGAGGTGCTAAGCAACTCAGTGAGACCCTGTCTCTAAATAAAATACAAAATAGGGCTGGGGATGTGGCTCAGTGGTTGAGTGCCCCCGAGTTCAATCCCCAGTACCCCATCACCACCAAAAAGAGTAGCATGGATAACAGAAATCCATGCCAAGTGTTATTAACCTATCACATATCATCGTCCTATAGGTGTTCTCTAAAATTTTATAGGTTCTTTTTAGGTGTCCTATATAAAGGACAATGGGGCATAATGGGTCTTAATTATTCTTCTTTAAACTGCCTCAAACACAAATATACAAACCATTTATCTATACAGCAAGTTGAAAGGTATCTCTTTGATAATGAAATCATTGTTACACCCTAAAAGCTAACAATTTACATGAATCAAATAATTTTAAAATAAGAATATTTTACCCAGAAGATACTTTTTTGCAGTTAAAAATAATTACTCTCAGAACTCCTGGGCTTAACAAAAAGCCATTTCTTTGATAACTCACATTAATAACTTTACTATCACATTAATATGATTTTCAGTCTTTAACATATCTGGCATAATTGAGAGAATTTTCAATAATAAAAAATAAATATGTATATTATTTATAACTAGGACAGAAGTTGAACTTTCTCTGGAAATGATGGATTTATCTGTTAACATTCACTTTTTTCTTCTTGACGGAAATCACTATCCTAGTATTTAAAAAAAAAATTAATAATTTACAAACGTTCAGAAGATTGGCATGGCTCTCTTCGTTATTCTCAAATTGTCAGGAGCCTCAACAAATTTAGAAACTTGTTCCCAATATAAATAAGGTGACTCTAGGTTCTCATGGTCCCTATCTTCCTGTTTGTCCCTCCAGCTCTGCCACATCTTTTAGTTTGGGTTATTTTTTCCCTTTCATTTGGTACCCTCTTCTTCTCTCCCTTGCCTCCCTCCTTATCAAAACATTCTCCCAAGAATAGACCTGGTATGAGTCATTTTCATAGGAATGATGATTAGTTGCTGTATTATCTTGTTTTCAGGCAAATGAGTTACAAATATCAGGAAATGGGGTTGTTTTCAGGAAGCAAGTTCTTTATAGCCCTCTGGAATCACGCCATAGTTTCATCTTATTATCCCCCAAAGATACCCACTAACAATGGAGAAGAAAGGATGGGCCCTCAGTGTTATGGATTAAATAAATCTACATAGGGCTCCACAGTCCCTATGACCCTGGTGGCTCACATGTTTGGCAGGTGATCACATTTCCCTTTGGTTTGGTGAATATGATCCACCAATTTAAAACCTGTCAACTCATCTCTTCCTACTCTGTACCCCTTCTGTTCCTTTCTTTCTGTTCTCCGATTAAAGGATTTCAACTCATACTTTTCTATACCCAATTTCTTCCTTTCTGTTTTTCCAAGTGCATTTGTCTGGTGCTTTATTTCAAAAGAGCTAAGTCTATCTATTGCTCCTATTAACCAGCTTTATCACTAATATAAAAGGTAATTTTAAAACTATGTGGTTAACCAGGTGTATTGTTACTACTTCCCTTCCTGGATGAGGAAGTCCAATCAGAGGGTGGGTGACTTATATCAGAGTCACATGCCAGGTTACAGGTAGTCAGTAGCCATTTGCTTCACATTACAGGAGTTTCCAGTCATTGGACTATCATGTCCCTGGTCAAAGAAGCCAAGAGAATGGACAGGTGGCCAGGTCAAGACAGACACCAGGTGCCATAGAGAGGGGAACTTCTGCAAAGATGGTCAGCTAGGTCAGGCAGTCTATGCTGAATGATTCGACTTTGAATGTTTCCTTCTGTGAGGAAACAGGTAGGAACAAATTCTTCCTCTACTTTTCAGGCATCCCTTTACTAAACATCTACTAGGAGCCTACTCTTTGCTTGTCACCCTTAACCTTAGGGTTGGGGAAAGGATTTGTCATACAGAGATGAATAGGACTCATCACTGTTGCTAAGGACTCACTGCATGGCAGCAGAGAGTTGTGTGGGCCACGAGATTAGAACACCAGAGTGCTGGGATACAGAAAGGCAAAAACCTTTTAACTTCTTTGGGGGATTTTCAATGCCTTCACAGAAGAGGTCAGATTTAAGCTAGAAAGTGAAAGATGAAGCGGTTCAACTCAAAAGACAAGTGGAGAAAAATATTCTGGGCAAAGAGAAAAGCCTAGGTCCAATCTTCAATGGGTAAAAATGGACAGTGCTTTCTGGGTATCACCAACTGTGGGACTTGTACATTGGATAGACAGGAAATGAGGCTAGAAAGCTAAGTCTGAACAAACTTTTGAAATGAATGGAGTGCTACAAATAGCAGTTTGAATTTTACCCTCTAAGCCATATGAATTTTTATTCAAGGAAACAGAACTGTACGATCTGCATCTTATGATCCAAAGTCAGAGTGTAAGGAATAGAAAAAAAATGAACCCAAGGTAGGAAGATTGGTTATGGACTACTACTATAAACTAGGCACAAATGTCAAAAACTAGATCGGTGTAATAGAAATGAAAGAGAGGAGAGAGAAAGACAATGGTGGCAAAATCTAAAGAAAAACAATTTATTAAATGTCCATACTGCCTTTAATGTAGTCCTTGGAGTTTCCTTCAAGGAAGACTCTGAGATCAGTAGGACTAGAAATCAGAGAGTAGAAGCTGGGATCAGAGGTCCTGCACATTAAAAATCTCAGCCTCCTCCAGATGGTGTAGATGGTGTGCTTCAGTCCTCATATTCTGACCCTATGGAAGGGAGGGTAACAGACTAGAGAGCATGAAGAGGCCATCTTTGCAATAGAATTTTCACACCTAAGTCAAAGAGAATGAGAGTTGCCACAGTCTACCAAACATTATTGTTGACTCACTCTTCCTGGAGGCCCAAGAAGGCATTTATTGGAAGTTTTAGGCTGGATTCCATGAATCTGAGGCATGTTTCTGCATAATGAGCCCAGAGCATTCTAAACTCCAAGTGGAAACAACAATCAGGATCCCAGACTGCACCAGTTGGAGCCCAGGAAGCCTCCACACCTGTCAGTTTCCCTGAGTATATATATGTTGCCAATATGTATATGTAGATGCAGCTCATCTAGTAAGTCCAGGGGAAAAAGCAGCCAGGTAATGGACATGAGGGAGTGGACATGAAGGAAGACAAAAGCATTGGAACTCCAAATTGAGGGTCAGGACAGGAAGCTGATGAAGCAACTGAACACAGGGATCAAGTAGAAGGAAAGCGTCCTGGTAGCTAGTGCAAAAGCTCAGCCTCTGGTTTCCCCTTTGTACTTTCCCAATTTGCATGCATTTCCCAATATGCATGCATTTCCCAATACTTTCCACCCACATGAGAAGTTAAGGTTAAAGGACCCTGGCTGGTCTCCCTTTCAATACCTCCACATATGACTCTGCATTCCCCACATTCTAAGCTCTTTCTCTTTAAGCATGGTCACATGAGAGCAGGACTAGGTTGGGGTGGGGGAGCTAGAATAGGCTGAGGAGCAAGAGAGGCCTGGTAGAAGGTACCTGTAACCTCCTTCAGAGGGGAGGCCATTTTTTCAAAGTTCAAGAGAGGTTTAGCCTCTTTTCCCTACCAACGCCAAGCAGCTGTGCTGACAGACACCTCTCAAGGTGAGCCACAGAGTGAAAGAGAGCATGTAGGCACCATAATTTTTATGGGGGAAGAGTCTTGAACTTGAAACTTTAGGAAAATGAACAGTCATCTTCATACTCTCTTTCTAAAATCAGAACTCTGTATTTTGTATCATATTGTGATCAAAAAAATTA
This sequence comes from Marmota monax, assembly GCF_021218885.2. Taxonomy (NCBI): domain Eukaryota; kingdom Metazoa; phylum Chordata; class Mammalia; order Rodentia; family Sciuridae; genus Marmota; species Marmota monax. The sequence goes on along the minus strand of NW_026693082.1, from coordinate 19,397,856 downwards.
TATTCCCTTTTTATCTAGCAGCTCCTAGATTCAGAAAACCCATTCTAGGTAAGTGGAGATCTCACTGGTCTCTATCATCTTGCTCATATAATTCCTCCCCCTTGTTCTCCTCTCATTCCCCACTTGCTCACTAACTGGGATGTCATTAGAAATTTCTGCCCTGAGAGTAGTAAGCAAATGGAAACTGGACCTGCTCATGTATGAACTGCATGCCATGAGTCTTCAGTGCTCGGCTGCTCACTGGGGAGGTGAGTCTGGCTTTATCAGTGGGCAATGCTGGAAGATTCCTCTGTCCCATACCAGTATTTGCAGTACATCCACATCGTCTTCTATTTAGGTCCATGATACTCAGAGTCCATGGACATCTCTCCTAATAATTTAAACCATCACAGCCTGCAGTTTCATATTAACAGACAATTAATTTCTCAGTCCCCTGAATCTAAAGCTACTTCTAGATTTGAGAGGTTCCTATCATCCGCAAGAAAGGTCACCATCATGAGTCTGAATTACAGCAGAGTGATGAGCTAGACCCTTCCTGAGACCTCACTGTCTATGTCACCAATGACATACCCCAAGATCCACACATATATGAAACCAGAGTACCTCAGAAGAGAAATAGATGTCTGTGAGTTCTGAGCAAGAGAAAAAAGAATTGTGGGGATGAGAGGCTATTGTGAAGCCTACAATTCCATTTCCTCTGTGACCTCTTTTGTTTGCCATTGTAAATTGAACACGACTAAAGGTTTCCTAAGGAAAGGGAGATTACACTGCAGGAAATAGGATCCCTATGAATTATTGAATCCTTTGTGGTCACTTTACTTTCATCATTTCACCTTTAAATAAAGGCTGTAACATTTATAAAGCACTGTGTGACTTGCATGCCTGAGTACTCTGCCTGACTATTTACAGTACCAGATTGCCTTGAGAAAAGGGAGCAAAATACACTCACATTAAAATGCTCAAAAGCAATTAGCTCTGCTGCATGTAGTATAATCTAAGTATGATCATAAAGGAAAATAAGAATTATGTTCAAACTGAATCAAAATATCCTAAGTAGGAGTAGGTTTGTGTTGACATAAATAAAAATATTTTGGTAGATGAACTGCTTGATTTCTAGACTTTAAAAAAAAATATGGACTGCATTTGTTTAAAAATGCATGGAAAGTGTTGAAAATACCCAATTCTTAAAATTTAATGGCCCAGTGAAGCCATGATTCAGATGAATTTTAATTTCCTCATAGGCTAATCACAAAACAAAAATTCAGTTAATAAATATAAATAACCTTTTTTACTCTCATAGTAAATATCTGAAATCTTTAACTTGTGTGCCATATTTACACAGTATGCATTTTTATTTGTAATACTGGAGAGCAAACCATATTAAACTCATTTTGAAAATGGATTTGGTTCATTTCATAATATTGACCATATCATTTGAAAGACAGGGAAACCAAACACTTCCTGACAAAATCCTACACTTGCTATGATGCTAAGCTATCTATCATCCCTGTCATTAACTCTTACCCCAGTTCCACCATATCCATCAACCTGGTGAGCTCTGCCTGGGGCCTTAAATGATTCTGCTTTGCATTATAACTATCTATATAGTTTTCCAATGCACACACAACTTCATGTGTCAGTGCAAACTTTACATCTAATTTCCTAACTTACAGCATCTAGTTCAGAGCTTCATGCCTAGTGGGCTCTCAGGGAATTAATATATCACTCCATACTCAGGGAAATCATAAAAATATGTGGTATTAACTTACACTACCACAAAGTATCCCATTTTCCTTTTTTGTTCTTCTACAAAACTCAATATAAGCACATATACACATCATCATTACACACATGTTTAAGACTGTTTCCCCTGGCTCTTCAGCTGGGGAAAAAAACTGACCAGGAAGATGCAAGTAAACTTCACCACGTCCAAATCACGGCTTTTTCTGCCAAATCTACAGATTATATATATATATATATATATATTATATATATATATTATATATATATATATTATATATTATATTATATATATAATATATATATTATATATATATTATATATTATATTATATATTATATATATTATATATATATATATATATATATATATATATATATATATATATATATAAGTTGAACTATTCAACTTGACAGTCAAAGGATGGGCAATAGCTAGAGAGGAAAACAAGATTTCACACACACACTAACCAGAGACTTAGGGAAGAATGGAGTGTGTTTCAGTGACTAGAGTTTAAAGAGAGACAGAGAATGGCTTTTCTGGAGAGGAAAGCAAGTATCCAATTATGCTGAGCCATAGGTGCCATGGAGCGGGACCTGAAAAAGTTAAATATGGTCACCATGAGGAGAATGGTTGTTCTGGATTAGAATGGGAGCAAAATTAATGGGAATAAGAATTGAACTACAATACCAGTAGGGGACAGAGAAAAATGGACAGGTTGAAGATATATTCTGAAGAAAGAAATCTGAGATTTGGTGTTAATGTGAATATACAAGATGAGGAAAAACCAAAATTGCTTTTTAGATTTCAAATTAGAAATCAAACAAAGTTGCCATTTACTCAAAGGGAAAAGACTAGAAAACAGATTAACATATAATTATATAATATATTTTGCTAAGGTGTCTACTTAAATATGTAAGTTGTATAATATAACAGAATATATAAATTCTATTACAATAGTAGTTTACAATCATAGAATTAATTAATAAACATATTTTCCACACATTTAAGCAAGATTCATGTTTACACAGAAAGCAGCTCTTGGGGTTTCTTATTGGATAGCATACCATCCCAGGTTGCTCTGCGCATCCCAAACAGCCACAATCTCCAAACTGGAGAGAGACTGATGGGTCCCAGAAAAGGTAGGCACTTGAGTCTTGGGGAAAAGCATCCTGAAGAAGAGGGCCAAATGCCATGGACTGGGGAGAACCCAGGGCAATACTTCCTGAGGCTTCTCTTTTCTCTTCTGACCTCACCCTGTCTCGACCATCTGCAAAACTGCAAGGCAGGAAGTTATTTCTGTCAGCCTCGTGTGCCAGCCCTAGGTGACAGAGGATAGCAGGATATTCCCAGAGCTGCTTGGGGGAAAGATAAGGTACCAGCAGGTACACAGATGTGAACAGAGCGTTATCCTTGGTGTTCCTTCATCTTCTCACCTTCTTAATGCCAGATGAATGAAACAATCCAAGAAGACTGGGTTATTAGCAACCCAAGAAACTACCAGGTAATAAAGCCATAATTTCAACATTTTGAGGGAGAATGATTTGAAATATAAAATTACATCTCATGAAATCTATCAATCAATTGTGAAAGGAATAAGATATTTTCAGCCAAACAAAGTCTCACCGATCTTCCATCTACAGATTCTCTGTTGAGGAGAGCTGGAAGGTGCGCTCCACCACAGTAAGAATAAGCCAGAGAAGAGACAAAGAGAAACAGGAGCTTCACAGGAGAATAGGGATAGGGGAATCTTAGGAGGCTGTTTTTGTTTAAGTGCATATATCACAGGCCTAGAGCAACTCAGGCTCAAAATAAGTACAAAGACAATTTCTAACTGACAGAATATCTGATATGTTTCATCATATTGAAAGGAGTTTTACATTTCTAATAAACAGAAAGTGAGAAAATGAAGCAACTGTTTAACACAACCAAAAATACTTACTAAAGGATATATGATCACAGTATGCTATGCAGCTCAGCTATGGTCAATATAAACATTTGCCATGAAAGGAGAAAATGAGGAATGAGTAAGGAGTATCTATAGTGAGTGTCAAAAATAGTTACTAAAAAATCTCTAACATGAGCTCTAAAACACAAGCTTGTAATAGTGCACAGATTCTGCATTAATACCTGCTTGTGTGCCTTAGGGTGTGTGTACATACACATGCACATACACATTTTTCATAATCATTTTAGAACATTTGCAATATAATGGCCATATAATAACCATGAAGAAAGTATCAGTACTGTTCAAAGAAACATAGTCTTAGAGATTAGGCTTTCTAAGTTTATAGTATGTAACAAGCTGAGGAATGTATTTTAAAAAGATAACTTGTGGTTTAGATATGAGGTTGCCCCCAAAGCTCATGTGTGAGACAATGCAAGAAGGTTTAAAAGGTAAAATGATTGGGCTATGAAAGTCTTAACCTGATCAGCACATTAGACCCCAGATAGAGATCAATTGGATGGTATGTAGGCAGGAAGGGTATGGGCTGGAGGGGGGAGGTCCTTGGAGGTGTGCTTTGGGGGTATGTATTTTGTTCTTGTTGAGCAAAGTGCTCTCTCTGCTTCTTAATTATCATGTCTTGAGCCACTTTCCTTCAGAACACTCTTCTGCCATGATGCTCTGCCTTGCCTTGGGCCTTGAGGAATGGAGTCTGCTATGGACTGAGATCTCTAAAACCGTGAGGCCCCAAATAAACTTTTCTTCCTCTAATTGTTCTTGTTAGGTCTTTTGGTCACAGCAGCATAAAAAGCTGACTATAACAGCAACCAAAATGAAACACATATCTGGGAAACACAGCATCACCAAACAAAGCTTTTGCTAAAGAGGAAATAAATCAACAGTGCTATTAGAGAATTGGGATTAAATAATAGAGGTCCATATGTAAAAGTCTTGAGAGTGCAGCTAAAATAATACTTAGAAATTTGTACTTTCAAATACATTATTGGGGTGGGGGCAGATTAAGATTTCAACTGAAGCAGCTAGGAAAAAAAGAATCTCCTCAAACTCCCAACCAGAAAAAGGAAAGAGGAAAGACGGAATAAAGGCAGAAACAATGAATATGTAAACCAGGTAGTTAATCAAACCCAAAAGTTAGACTTTTAAAGACAGACTGGAATCTGATAAAGTCTGCATTCCCCCCAGTATCTGGACGTTTTATAGATAAACTTCATGAAATTTTTAAGGAGCATATTACTCCTTTTTCATGAGTATAAAACCTTAGAGGATTAAAGAATGAGTCGAGGCTATTCAACTCATGAGACTGAAATAAGCACTTGTCAAAAATCACACAAAAAATAATTATAGGCCTATTTTCCTTATGATTGTGGATATGAAAATTCTAAGCAATTTTAACTGATTTAAACAATATGTTAAAAAATGCATCATGATCAAGTAGATTTTACCAGGAGTAAGAAATTATCAAGACTTATTATTATAAGTCACCAGATTAAAGAAATAAAGGGAAATATTATTATAATAAATGGGCAAAAATAATTTTAAGTATATCAACATCTCTTTCATAAAAATTGCCTGAGAAAGTGAAATGTAAGGGATATTCCTTAATATAATTTACTGGAATATTGGGTGAGGATATTTACAAATTCAAAAAATTTAACAGGGAACTCTTATAAAACGGTGAGGAAAAAGATAGGCACTAAAGCAGAAAAAGCAGCACAGGATATCAATGGAGAAAAGTTGAATGTCTAACAAATAGATGAAGAAATGCTCAACTTATCTACCAGGGGAGAAGTAAAAAAAAAATGAAAACTTTATTAAAAGACCTCTTTCTTCCAACAAGTTGGCAAAAGTCAAAAAGCCAGATGGCAACATGTTAGTTAGAATGAGAAGAGTGGGAAAATCCCAAGCATCACAAATAAGATATGTAGAGAACATAACAGCAGCTCTTGGCATAATAAGGTATTCCTACACCCAGTAGCTTAGTAACTTCACTACTGCATATACCACCCAAGAAACCCCATAGCCCTTCAGAAGACGTAAAAAAAATTCATTATAGCATGTGTACATTACAGGAGATTAAAAGAAGTTGGGTGTCTATGTAAGTGGGGGATATATAGGTGAAATGCACTGGATGCATGCTATAAACTACTAAAAAAAATTCAGAAGCCAGGTCCATAAAGAAGATGGATGGGTCAAATAGCTATATAAAAATTTTTATGAAAATAATAGACCTCTCTAACTATGTGCCTTTGTGTAAATTAAATATACCTTGAAATAGCTTGTCTTTCCATTATACTTACCATATGCTAGTCACTGTTCTAAGTACTTTTGATGCATTTTAGTCTGCTCAACTATCCATTGAGATGAGTTCTATTACTATTCTCATTGTCCAGATGAGGATTCTGAGGCACAAATATACTGACTAATAAGCCCCAGGTACATGTGCCCAGTATGTGAAGAGAGAGTTTCAACCAAGGCCAGTGGTCCATGATCCGTACTCTTAACCACTGTACTTGCCACCTATGTAGTCTTTATGGATATACATTTCTCTGAAAATGTTTACTAAGTAAACACATGGATCAAGGACTTATTAAACACATAAAAGAAACTGCTCAAGAAGAGGTGAGGCTGGGTACATGGGGTAATCACAATGGAGACCAGAGACTAAGAAAAAAAGAGTAAATGTTCTAGAGGAGCAATGAGGACAGTACCAATTAGCTATATATTAGTCAGTTCAGAGCCGTGAGTGATTAATTCAACTCTCCACCCCTATATAGAAAAATAAATGTAAAAACAAATGTAAAGAGAAAATATAGAATGCTAATTAAAAGAAGGATATGCTGAAGATGGACATACAGCTTCCCAGTGAGTTCAAAACAGCTAGTTTTACTTCCAATATTGGGAGAAATTGTGGTTTTTCTATGCTTGAACTCCAGAGGACATAGTTGTCTTTCTTGATCAAAGAAAAAGACAGATGTGTACCAACTAATGGCTCACTCAGCCCAGCAAAAGATGAAACATGTGTCTCTGAGAACCCTCCTTTCTCCTGTTAGATGTAAGGGCTTTTAAGGACTAGACTGTTTTTTTTTTTTCTCCTTAGGACTGGACATTCAGAAGCATGTATTATGCTACATCGTTTCAAAGGCACTCAGCTGACAGTGAGTCATTCCAACTCCAGTGAACACTAGTCCTATAAAGGCAAACAGTACTTACTCTTCTACAAAGTCCACACAATTCCATTTCTGTTTTGAACCTCACTAGCCTTTGCATTTCTTTTGGCCAGAAACCACAGCTGGTATTATGCATATTAGAAATAGATGCCAAGTGGGTTACTATGACTCATAAAGAGAAAAATTAAATATGCCAGTGATGTCTACACCACACATTTCAGAACACCACTACTTCCTGCCACCAAATCCTAGTATCAAATAACAATTGTAAAGCAAAATGCTATTAAAAGTAGTAGATGAATATCAGGCTAAAAGAAAAAGTGAATACAAAATATCAACCACTCACCCGGCACAGTTTCACATGCCTGTAATCTCAATGGCTTGGTAGGCTGAAACAGAAGGATCATGAGTTCAAAGCCAGCCTTAAACAAAAGTGAGGCACTAAGCAACTCAGTGAGACCCTGTCTAAATAAAATACAAAATAGGGATGTGGCTCAGTGGTCTAGTGCCCCCGAGTTCAATCTCCAGTACCAAAAAAAAAAAAAAATACAAAATATAAAACACTCCACTTAAGAACAAAGGAAAGAAGGTCATATGCAGCTACACTGACATAAGACATACTAGATTCACATCATCCAAAGGCATAAAGAGGGACAGTCCTCATTCCAAAGCACTGTGTGCAAAGAATAGGGAGGAGAGAAACCATTACTAGCAAAATTACTCCACTAAAAATAGCAATCTTTAACTGTGTGTGTACACATACATATCCATACAAGCACATATCTATACACATACAGTAACACGATGTCCATCTGTTTTCCAGTAATTAAGTTGCATCTTTTTGGAGGACAGAAATAGCCTAACAGATAAATTGGGCAGCAAACTCTGGAGTTGTTTTCAATATATAGTCCTGTTTGGGTCTGTTGGGAGGTGCCCTGCATTCAGATATCCATAAGTCCTTATGCACACAGGGTTCTGAATAATTATTGCATTCAGTCTGGCAGGGTGTTCCAGATCACAGTAACTTGGGCATTTCCCCAACTTGGATAACAAGGCATGGCTCCAGGAATGGGTGTCACCCACTGGGGTTGAGTTACACTTACCTGTTCATTTTTAATCCTACCCCTTTGTCCTTTTGGGGACAGAATGTTCCATGGAATCTCCCCTTGTGTGCCCCCTATTATAAGAATAAAGAATTCCAGTGGCTCTCTCTTTCCATGGACCCTTAAGGTCAGAGAGCCATCTCAGATTTTGAAAAGGTACTTCTGTGTGTTTGCGTGCTTTCTTTGTCATTTTCTTAAGTTATCGGAATAGTCAGATTTTGTGAACCCAGCATTAGGTCGTCAGCTAGGACAGATAGCGATACAGGTCCATGTTAGGTCATAAGGCACAGGATTTTAGAATCCCACTGTGATTCTGAATTTTGACATTTGAGTCACTAGGTTAAAAATTACACTGTTGTCTATTTTCTACCCCTTCAACTACCCAGAGTACCTGGCACAGCAGCTTGAAAGCTCTGGGTGCAGGACCTCAGGGCATTTGGAGAGGTGTAAGTGAGAGAGAAACGCTTGGCTTGATTTCACCATTCTTCCACTTATTTTATGAAGGCAACCGCAAAATTCTCATTGAATGAATTGAGCAGCTGTCTGGTTTGATTGTAGCTTCAGTGAATGTGTGCCTCTGACCTCTGCTGAATTGCTATTTTATTGCTATTTGCAGCAATGTTCCCCAGAAAAATCACAACTGCTGTCCCTATAGCAACCACATATACCTGCGATGTTGCTGCCTCTCTTTCTGCCAGTAGAAAAATAGTTATAAGAAAATAATAAATCTGGATAGTGACCTTTTCTACATTATTATGCCTGAATCTTGCTCCAAGTTGTGCAGTTTCAATTAGGGAGCCCCAAACTGAAGTCAGCAGTTGCAGGCACAAGCTTGCCATTTCTTCAGCAACTGCAAATGAAAGACAAATGTGTAAATTGCATGTGTGACTACCACCTTCTGGGTGTCAACTGAAGAATGTATGTCATGGATGTACAGAATAGATAAAGGACATTTTCTGGTTAGGTATAATTGCCAATAATTCTGAGATAAAATACTTCTTTTGCCCTGTTCATCATTATTTCTCCTACTTTCTTTTTGTTGGTTATTGGATTTGCAGGTTCCTCCCATTAGATTGGCACTTTACAGAGTATGATTCTTGAACAGGATTACCCAGGGACTTATGTTAAAAATGCAGAGTCCTAAATTCCACCAGGATGGACTAAAATAGAATCAGGAAAGGCTGGCATAAGCACACGTTACAAACAACTTGCCATTTGATTATTATGGATGTTAAATTTTGAGAACCACTGCAGTAGACAACCATTGAAAGAAAGAATACTGTATTTCTCATTTTTTTTAATTCATGGCATCTTCACAGTACCAGTCAGGTTTAAAAGTAGGTATGATGGACTTTATGATACTGACCGGCATTGTATCACCACTAAAATATGAGAGTCCATCTACCAGGCTGGTCTTTTTCCTCTTCAATAGGCTACAGAATATATTCAAGGAGGATTCAAAAACTAGATGGGATGTCACTTCTAAGATCGGTTCTGAATATAACTGTTATGGTTTGGATGAGAGGTATTCCCCAAAGGCTCATGTGCCAGACAAGGAGAGACAGTTCAGAGGGGAAATGATTGGGTTATGAGAGCCTTAATCCAATCAGTGAAATAATCACCCAATGGGATTGAGTGGTGACTGAAGGCAGTTGGGAGACGCTTCCCTCCACCACACCCTTCCACCATGATGTTCTGCCTCACCTTGAGCCCTAAGGAATGAAGCCCGCTGTCTGTCCATTGAGACCTCTGAAACCATGAGCCCCCAAATAAAACATTTCCTCCTGTACAGTTGTTCTGCTTAGGTTCTTTTAGTCATAGTGGCAAAAACATTGACTAAAACAATAACCAAAAATTTTAAAGTAATAATGCCTTTGATCCCAGACCATGTTTGAAGTTTTTGATAGTCCTTATACTAAAATCTTATGACTAGGTCTCACTTTTACCTTTGGCTTTGATATGACAACTGTAGAGATCACTGGAGGGAGACAGTGAGAATAGCCTCCAGGCTGTGCAAATAGGGGTAAACCTGTTTGCAAAGAGCATGGTGTCTCTGATCCATGCATGTCTCTAGCTAAGTGGAACCAGCCCATTTCACAGATATTCCTCCTGAACTGACTGAACAATGAGACCTGGGGCACACAGTCAAGAGTTTATCCCCTCAAGGAGAGAAATTACTAGGTCCCAAATATCAGCTCCAGACACTAAAAAAGTCTCCATATATTCACTACTAAGCATGATCTTTACTCTCTCTTTAAGTGATCCTATATCTTTTTATATAGGGTGATTTCATTTTTTTCCTTATCATTTCAACATGTTTTTCCATATAGGTATATACTATGATCAGGGCATAAAATAAAACTAAAGAGATTTAAATTAGTGCATTATTTTTTAAGAGTATCCATTGATTAAAAATGAGAAAAAACGTTGCTTTGTGTGTTAATAGGGATGGGGGAGAAGAGAGAAAAATGGAGTGATGTGGTATTTTCTTTCCCTTAAAAATCTTCAGAATTCTGGGTTGCCAAGCCAAAAGCAGACAGCTTTTTTGTATGATGGATTTTTAGAAGGAAAAAAATGGTGAAGATGAGTTAAGGCCCAGAGGTAGATATTTGAATGCCAGGATTAAGGTTTTTTTGAACAACAAAAGGCATAAGGACCTCTGAGAATCCCTGGAAGATTAAGGGAACCTCAGAGGAATCAGAAGAGAAGGTCAGGCAACGAGCATCAACTATCTGAGACAAGATTTCTGGAAAAAATGAACTGTGTAGGACTGGAATACCTGCCCTTTCTTGGCATTGACGTGGCCATCCAGGTACTTATCCCCTGTTATAAGCATAGAAATGCTCTCTGGAGCCTAAGATGCAAGATGAAAGAAAAGGGTGGGTCGGTTAAAGTTGAGGATGGCAGGATCATAGGGAATGCAGAACTAAAAGCAGAGTCTATATAAGAGTTATAGATAAAGGGATCAGGGCTCAATATAGCAGGTGACACAGGAGGAGTCAGTATGTGGAGGACAGTCCCTAAGGAGCCACCCAGAAACAAGTTTCATCACTGGTACAACGGGAAGGCTCCCAAGACCAAGAATTTTCAAGAAGTGCTACTTTTTGAGATATAGGCTGTGGCCTTAACCCACATTGCTTTTTTTCTGTATTGACCTCAGTTGGTCTCAAATACATGTGACTTTATCATCATTATGGTCAAAGAGCAGGTACCTAATTACACCACTGTAGTCCAATAAAAGCAAACTGAAACAATTGAGATATAAGTGAAATTTGTCATCAAGACCCCTATGGCCCCTTTCTACTACAGTCTTACCCTCCTCCTGTACAACTGATTTAAAAAATAAAAGAAGTTATCCAATATAACACCCCACAAAATAGAAATAGAGTCATAAGGCATAATAGGCAATGTTACTTTTTTAAAATATTTTTGATTTTTTAGTTGTAGGTGGACATAATACCTTTGTTTTATTTTTATGTGATGCTGAGGATTGAACCCAGTGCCCTGCACGTACTAGGCAAGCGCTCTACCGCTAAGCCTAAGTCCCAGCCCCAGACTCAGCCCCAGCCTCAGCCCCAGCCTCAGCCCTGCTAATGTTACTTTCATTATATCCCCTTATGTGCCAGCACATTTGAAAGGGAATAAATGTTCTATATTTGCCATTTGTTACATTTACTTTGTCATGTAAAATTATTCTGTTTTTCTTTTGTTGTCTCCTGTGGCCTTCAGGAACAGATGTTTCTTTTGAGCATCTGGCAGTTCTAGTTCTGAAGTGTCAACTAAGAGGAACATGATTTTGTCTAGCAGCTTAGACTACCAGATAAATAAAAAACACAGCCTGGGGGCACTTTATATGCACACAGCAAGCACATGCGTGTGCATGTGCGTGCGCACACACATTTATAAACCACAAGCATGGAGCTGTAAAGATGCATGAGTCCCCCAGTAGGATAAGAAAAAAATACGGAAACAGTTCTTTTTCTCCTAACATTTCTGTTTTCAAAGTGATTTGTTTAAATAATGGCTTTGGCTATGGATAATTTCAATAAGTGTGTCACAATTAGACAATACAAGATCATTTGTGCCATGTCTGTCTAAAGTGAGGCAAACCTTCTATGCTTTGTGTTTAGTATCCTTTGTTAATCTTCCGTCTATTATGAATCTATATTGTCCTGGCTGTCCATCTGCCTGATGATTCGGGGAAGGTAAAAAGTTATTCTTAGGGTCTTTGCTGAGATCCAGAATATAATGACCAATATCATTTGAGTATACTTTGCAATATTTTCCTGAATACATCATTCTGTGTATTCTAATATTGAAATATTAGTTACCATAGTTTGACTCTCAGGCACAAGCTCTTAATTCATAGACAATGCTTCTTCCAGTGGGGTTATTTTAAACCATAAATTATTACTCAAGGATAATGGATGTTTTTCTTGTAGCAGTTAACATTTTATGTAGCAGTTAACATTTGAGCTACAACTGTAAGCAAATGGGTCTTCTTGTTTCAATTTCAGAAAATATCTCCCTGCATATTAATTGCATAATGAAGAAATAAAATATCAGAAAGGATTTTATACCTACTACTTGCAGACTTGAATAGTTTTCTGTATATCCTTCCCTTTCCTTCAGTTTAACCTCATTGGGGTCAGGTTCTTTACCAGTAATCCCTTCTGTTTACAGATAATTGACAGGTTTTACTTTGAAACTTCTGCCCACATAGAGGCTACATTTCCTAACTTGCCATGTTCTTAAGAGGCGAAGAACCTTAGTTGTGGTCAATGAAATGTCAGTGGCAAAGACATCCCCATTTGTAAGCATGGTCAAAAACTTTCTGTGTGATCTTCTCAGTTCTCTCTCCTAGATCTCAGCTGGAATTCAGTGACCCAGGGAACTCTGAAGATCCCAGGCTGAAGGTGCAGCTCTCCCTCAGTCTAGATCACAGGATGACAGGACAGAGCCATTCTCCCAAGGACTGATTAGACTTTAAATGAGCAAGAACTAGATCTGCATTAAGTCTTTCTCTGTCTACAAGTTTTAGGTTTAAAGATTTGGCATTTTTTAAAACAATGATTTTTTAAATCTCTCAATCCTATCTTAAGCATTTTTCATAAAAAGATTTGCATGGTTTATTACAATAATATGCTCATTACCTTAGAGTTGTCTTCAAAAGAACTTGATAAATCCCTAGGGTACTTATTCCCTGTATTGCAAGCACAGGAATGTAGTCCTCTAGTTCTCTGGAATCTAAAGAATGATTAACCAAAGGAGCTTAAAAACAATTCTTCAGTGATCTGGAAGTTTTCAGAGTTGTTAAATCAAAATTACCAAGTAGCACTAGCCTGGGCCATTCTTATTTTCCATCATAGGACATATTCCAAACATGTTTTAATTATGTTGAAAATAGTCAATATGTTGCAAATGGAAAACAGATGTTCAGAAGTGGAGGCAAGCATGTACACCCAGGTTAACACCCCTATCTTTCTTTCTGCCTTCATATTTTTATCTATATTCACACCAAGACCTCATCCTCTTATAGTTGTTCCTAAACTTTGAGTAAAATGTTTATCATTAGGGTAAATGATGCACTGTCTTCAAAAAATGATGTGTATTTTAAAATAAATAATAATAATAATATTTCATTAGAGAAGTATTGTGGATTGGCTAACACCATAAGCTGTGGAATTTCAAGGCAGGTTTTAAATAATGTTACCTCCACTTACTTGTGACCTTGGCCAAATTATTTAATCTTGGAGGCTGCAAAACTGCAATAACTTAATCATTGGTTGCCATGAGGATTAAATTTTAAAATACCTCTAAAAGTGTCCAGTAAAATTCCCAGTACTGTGGTAGATGTGTTTATTATCTAAATGATTTGACATATATAACTGTAAGTGCCATATCACACACATCAAAAAAGATCAACTCAGTATTTGCTTTTCATAAGCAAAAGCAAAACCAAAAATTCTATCAAAAGAAAGAAAAGTGCCTTCCCCCAAATTGGAGCAGAATCCAAAAGAACAGAAGAACTCTCCAAAAAATGCACACCAGAAATAGGCAATACTGTTACAAGGTCTGTGATTTACTTTCAAGTTACTCAGTATCATTGTAAAATTATATTTGTGCCAGTTAAAGTTTAATTTTAGAGGCAGTCATCTGGCATTATACCTGTAGGGCCATAATCCAGAGGCAGCTCCTGCTATTTCTATCTCAAGTTTATTGCTTTCTCAACAAACAAGTGACACTTTGCTAATGAGTGAAATAAAAGAGAAAATTATTCTCATTGATACAAGCAGTGACATCATTCAGTGTGATGAATACTAGAAATGAATTCCATTAGAAGAAAATAAAGATATTCTAGTTGTGTGTGTTGCCTAAAATCATTTAGAAACCCCCTCCACCCTTGTGGTAAAAGGATATAAGAAACCACTCAGGCTTCCAAGCCTTCCCCTTGGGAATGGGGTCCTTGACCCAATCCCTAAATGGTTCTATATCTAGCCATTGGTTTAGGAGAAATCTGACTTTAGGATGTCTACTATATAGAGATACAGAATTGTCTCTCAGAAAGTTTGTTCATCTACTTAAGTGAAATTTTCAAGCAAGGGCAGACAGCCAGTATTTCATTGAGGTTACAAAATATGATGTAGGAAATATACATTGTTTATTTTTTCAAGAGACACAAATAGGATTTTCTAGGAAAGCAGAGACAGTCAAGGGAGAACGTGGACTATCTAGAAAGTGAGAAGCATTGGAGGTAACAGGAGTACACTATGAAGGGAGAATGTGGACCATTTCTGGAGGAAAGATAGATATTTTGTACAGTTTTTGCCAATGAATGTTTATCAGATAATTGTATGCACTAGAAGAGCAGGTAGCCAGCTTTTGGGTTATGGGGAGTAGCTAGATACCAGGATAAACCTCATAGCTCTAGGACCAAAGTGTCTAAGATAAGTTCACAACAAGCATCTGCTACCTCATTTTTTTTTAAAGTCCCCTCTTCAATAGCCAGAGATGGCCATGATAGTTACCTGGACTTGGACATGGATGCCCATTTACTAGATTGAAACCTGTCAAGCAACATCTTAGGGGTTCACATTTCAAGGCCTACAAGTTAAAACCATCTGAAAATTGCCAAGTTGATTAACCTTCCTGAATGCCTAGTTTCTACATCAGAAAAATGATCTTTAAAAAGTAACTACCTCTGAGATTGTATCTCACTGCTGTCAGAATGGCAATTATTAAGAATACAAGTAGCAATAAATGTTGGTGAGGATGTGGGGAAAAGGTATACATTACTGGTGGAACTGCAAATTGGTACAAACACTCTGGAAAGCAGTATGGAGATTCCTCAGAAAACTTGAAATGGAACCACCATTTGATCCAGTTATCCCACTCCTCAGAATTTACCCAAAAGACTTAAAATCAGTGTATTACAGTGACACAGTCACATTAATGTTTAAAGCAGTACAATTCACAACACATATGAATGGATAAAGAAAATATAGTACATATACACAATGGAATATTACTCAGACATAAAGATGAAAGACATTATGGCATTTGCTGGTAAATGAATGGAACGAGAAACTGTCAGACTATGTGAAATAAGCCAATCCCCCTAAACAAAAAGCCAAATGTTCTCTCTGATTTGCAGATGCTAACACACAATAAGGGTAGGGAGGGAAGAATAGAAGTTCATTAGATTAGACAAAGGGAATGAAGAGAAGGGAGGGTCATGGCAATAGGAAAGACAGAATGAATCAGACAAAATTTTTCAATGAACATATATGAATATACCAGCAGTGTAACTCCACATCATGTACAATCACAAAAATGGGAAGTTCTAATACTTCATGTATGTATATCAAAATACACTCACTCTTCTGTCATGTATAACTAAAAAGAATAAAAATTTAAAAGTACCTACCGTCATAGATTATAATGATTAAATAAAATGATACACATAAAGAATTTGTTATAAGTTCTGCCACATCTCAAGAAGTGCTATCTGATTTCCCAAATTCAGCACCAGAGACTTAGCTTGAGCTAGTAATGACTTTGAGAGAGATCCTCCAAATACTCAGTAAAAGATATTTTGAATGGCCATTATGTCACAAGTTTATCTGTGCTTGGAAAACCCTACTTGGGCTCAGTATGGAATTTGTCACTTAGATATAAAGTGGCTCTATCTAGCATATGCTACCTAAAACTTGAGGCTAGACAAGTTAGATATTCTAATTGGAAATTCTCTACTTTTCTCCTTGGTACAGATGCAACCAACTCGTTCATACTCATTCATAAAAGAATCCTAATGATCTAAGAAGTCAGTAGAGTGGACTTAAGCAATCACCAAGCCATGCACTTTTTCTTTAAGAGTTTTTTCTTCATGTACTTGGCTGAGCAGGGAAACAAGCCTTTCTTCTGCTTCATGTGTGTGCCAGACAGACAAGCCCCACAACATTCCATCGAGTGAGATAGTAACATAACCCCCCTTTATAGACATGAACCCTGCACTCTGAGAGATAATCTGGACACAAGCCACAAGAGGCAGAGGATTCATTCAGAATTTGAGGCCATAACCCTACAAACAAACCACTCTGCTTCCAAGATGTCCTTCACTAGCAACTGCATCCAGTGACATTCCTTTGCTTAGTGTCAATTAACCCTTCTGCAAGGTTTACACCTTCATTTTCACCAGAACTGAGGAGGAGTCTGGTGGAGGGAAGCATTGGCCATGGCATCAGCTAAGGGGTTTCCTACCTCTGCATAATGGTCAGAATATTTTCTAAAACTGGACACTCAGGGTAGAAGCAATGTGTCCTAATCACAGATCCCCCTGACCAGAGATCCACCAAGAAGCACAAAAGCAAAGTCTAGACACCAGTGAGAAAAGATGAGTTCTAAAAATAACATCATCTCTGAAAGAGCGCTGTTGTTCAGGAGGTAATGAAATGGGCTCTTGAAAGCATTTGTGAGGAGTGACAGGCTTTGAAAGTGCAGTGATCAAAATGCACAATGAAGTTTGCCAGAGAGAATTGGATTTAGAAAGAGGAATTATGAAGAAAGGGACCATTTTGAGTGACCAGCTTTTCCCATGTCCTCCTTGACAGTAACGTGTGCCAGCTTCTGAGGCAGTTAACAAAAAGTCCTCACAGATATTTTTAATACCATGAACCCTTGGAGCTCTGATTTGTCAGAACCAAGGAAAACAGCGGGACGTGTTGATTTGAGGCAGCTCCTGGGTGATCTGAAAGTATCTGGGCCTACAGGGAGCAGCTGTAGAGTTGCTTTGAGTCTTTTGAACACTTAATTACTTTATCCTTTTGTTTATAAATATGTTAAAAAATAAAAAATGCATTGTATATATCAAATCATACCAAAAAAATCAAATACAGAAAAATATAAAGAAGAAAGTAAAGTTCACTTGAACATCCACTACAAAGAGATAGCCCCAAACCTTGTTTACATTTTGACATATTTCAGTGCAAGTTTCTTTTTTGGAATGTCATTATGCTACCCATTTCTGATGCAGCACCTATTCATTAATTCATTCAAAAATACTTCTTTGGTACTATGTGGAGTTACTGTTACCAGGTGCTGGAAATGTCACATCATAATAAATGAAGGAAGATAGATCATTAAATAGTCAAGGATAAATCAAACTACAAAGCTAGAGTAATGGTGACATTCTGTGTTTTGATTCCTCATTGTCTAGGCAGGTAAGTATACATTGACCAGATATTTGCTGATAGAATGAGTAACGTTTTGAATATGGATGAATATGATGTGCCAAATACAAACAGGGGTAGTTCATAGAAGCACCAAGGAGAATCACATCAATTTGGCCACTATAAGTTGTCAGAGGTTGCATCTGAACCACATCCTGAGGCATGAGTGAGAATTAATCTGGTAGCTAAAACAGCAGACGCAAAGGCCAGATGGAAAAAAAAAATATGTATGTTGTATGGAGGAAGGAAAGGAATTCAGAATGACAAGAACTTAGAATTGGAGGAGAAATATGGCAAGAGGACTATGGAATGGTAATTCTGACAGAGACATGATAAGTCATCTCTACCAGCCATCTAATGATGGGGTTTAACTCAAGGGTGGTAGGAAGCCACAAAAACTTTGATCATTAGATTAAGATTTCCATTTGAAGAGTCAACATCCTATTCTCCTGTACTTTAGTCTCTCCAATTCAGCAAATTGCCTTGTAGAAAAAAAGTTGTCATTTAAGCCTCTAGTAAACATAGCCTGTGTTAAATACATTGGATGAGATAAAATCACATATTCTTTTACAATTTAATTGACAAATAATTGTGTACATTTCCAGAGTACAATGTTCTGTTTGGATCTGTGTGTGCATTATAGACAGATTAAATCAAGCTAATATCTGTCACCTCATCAACTTATTTTATCTGTGGTAAAAAGGTTAAAGAGTTTTTTTTTTTTTTTTTTTTTTTTAGCAATTTTGAAATGTAGAACATATTATTATCAACCATGGTCACTGTGCAATACAGTAGATCACTGAAACTTATTCTTCCAGTCTAAGGGAAACTGGACCCTTTGCTCAACATCTTCCCTTTCCCCAAAATTCCAACCACTGGCCTTTGGAAACCACCTTAGTGTTGTGATTCTATGAGACTGATGTTGTTTTTCCACCTGTAAGTGACAATATTTGTCTTTCTGTGCCTGGCTCGTTTCACTTACTTAGCTTAAAGCCTCTGGATTCATCTGTTGTTGGAAGCAACAGATATATTCTTAAAAGCATTCAGGATTAGGGGCTGGGGTTGTGGCTCAGCAGTAGGGCGCTCACCTAGTACAAGGCTCTGAGTTCAATCCTCAGCAACAGATAAAAATAAATTTTAAAAAGTTATTGTATCCAACTACAACTTAAAAAAAAGAATCCATGATTAGATAGAACAGGTGCCTGATGGATTCTTGGGAAAGTCATCTACAGTAAAGTGTCAGAGCACTCACTGAGAAACCACTCTCTAGGGTGCCTTTGGAAACTGCCCCTGAGCTGGGGACATCCAGCAAAGCTATTCAAGGAGACATTAGGCAAAGCTATTAATGGAACTTTGTAAAAAGGCACCAGAGGGATGCCAGGGGAAGTAGATTGTGGATAAATCCTAATTTCTGCTGGCCAGTGGCCACTGTAGAGCTATGTGCTGTCAAAGTCAAATGCATTTCAGAAACCTTCCTAGAAAAACCACAGAATCGGTTGAGAGAAAACCCTTCCTCCCCCTGTATGTATTTAGCACTGTTTACAGAAAAAGTACTACCCTGCCACCTGGTAAAGGAAAAATAGTCACAGGTCCCAGCTCTGTAACTGCAAAGATGGTAATGAAGGATGTTTTGGACTTTCGAAGGCAATAAATAACTGGAAAAGATGATTTTTTAAAAATGGCCAAGGAAGGCAATTTGAAGATGATATTGCAATGAGTTCTTTTTTCCATCTTGGGAAATCTTTATTATTGTTGTTGTTATACTTTGTAGAGTGAAATGAAAAGATATTGAAATCTAAATATTCATAGCTTATGATATAAGCTATGAAATGCCTGGGGGATGCTCTCTGTAGTGGACTGAACCCAAAAGTTACATGAATACGGAGATCAACTAAAAGTAGGTGAGGGCTGAGCGTGTGGCTCACTGTTGAGTGCCTGCCTAGCATGTATAAGCCCTGCTTCAGTGCCCAGCACAGAAAAAGAAAGAAAAGTGAGACCTAACATAAAATTCAAGCCCAGGCCTGATTTGCCTCTCATTCATGAAACATCTATAACTTTGACCCCAATTTAAAGTGATACTAGACTGATTATACACCCAGTTGTGAAGAAACTGGTCATATATTTTAAGCCCTTAAACCTCCAGTTTTGTCACACAGCCTTTTGAAACAGTTAAAAACTGTTGGATTTTCAGTCTCTAAACTATGAAGGTCACTATGTGCCTAGGAAAGATTCTCATCCTCTAGCCTATGGCAAAATAATAACATATATGCACCTAGCTTTAAAAAATCCTGTGCATTTTGACTCCATTAAGTTTATGAACATGGAGGAAAACATGAACATGTTAGGGAGAGAAGTGCGGTTATGAAAATTATATAGAATAAAATATATCTTCTAGATATGAAGTATATATAAATGAAAAACACTCAGAATGGAGCAGCATATTAGACACTAATGGACGACTAGGGACCTTGATCATATAGCAATAAAAAGTCCTCAAAATGAAACAAAGAGAAAAAGAAGCAAAACTGAATAGATTATCAGTGGTCTTTGGAGTAATATAATCTTGTTAGAAACTGAAGTTCCCCAAGGACAAAGTGGTGGAGAGAAAATATTTGAAGAGGTAATGATTAAACTTTTTTAAAAAATTTGATGAAAACTATAAACACAATTCAAAAGTTTTAAGAATCCCAAGTAAATACATGAAAAATAATGCTAAAGAATATTATAATCTAAAATCCATCATCAGAGAAACTAAAGATGGCCTAAATATATGGGTAAGAGATACCATGTTCATGGATTAGAAGACTAAATAATGTTAAGATATCAATTCTCTAATTGATGTGAAGATTCAATTGTCCTCCCAATCAAAACCTCAGAATTTTTAGAAATTGAAAAACTGATTATATTTTTTTGTGGAAATTAAACCATCTTAGAACAACTGAGGTAATTTTTAAAACAACTTTAAAGTTAGAGAACTTAAATGTCCTGATCTCAAAATTGGCAAAATAGTGTCATACATGCATAACATGACCATATATGGAACAGAATAGAAAATACTATCATAGCTGTATTAGGGTAAAAATATCTTTTGACCAAGGTGCTAAGGCAATCCACTGGAGAAATAATAAACTTTTCAACACTTTTCTAATTGTTGGTGAGCTATAGATTAAAAAAAAAAAGAACCTCAATTTATACACATAACATACACAAAACTCAATACTGATTATGGATTTAAGAGGTAAAACTATGAAATGTCTAGAAGAAAACATAGTGTTAGTAAATTTTAGCAGCACTGATTTGAGAAAAGATTTTTTTCAGTGCAACACATACTAAAGAAAACTTATCAAGGAAAACTCCAGAAATACTGCCAAGATAACTTTTGTTCTTAAAAAGACATCATCACAAGAATGAGAAGACAAGTCACAGACTTGGAAAAATATGTTTGTATGAAAAAATTATATATATATATATATATATATATATATATATATATATGAAAATACATATTTCATATATTTCATTTACGTAAATTTCTAGAAAATGCTAACTAATTAAAAATCAGGAATTGGTTCAGTGATCACCTAGAGGTGGTGCTGGGATAGGTAGATGGGGCAGGAAGGGGCCTGAAAGAGGATTACAACAAGGTGTGACTCTGGGGGTGATGGTCATGCACATTATCTTGGTTGTGGTGATGGCTCTATGGGTGTGTACCTGTGTCAAAATTTATCAAATTTTAAAGATATACAGTCTACTATCAAGAAATTATGTATTGAAACTGCTATAAAAATAAACAAGACTAAATGATATCGATAGAAATGCATACAAAGAAATAAAACTACAAAGAACAACAAAAAAAATAATGATACTGATTAGTCAGTATAATGATGTTCCTAAGTGAGTTGGGAACAGAGAAGCCTTGCCGATCAGGTAGAAACACAGGGTGGCTTCTGAGAGGCTAGATATGTTCTACTTCTTGACCTGGGTGGTAATTTATGTGAGTCGGCTCCATAAGTTGTGTGTTTGTGTGTGTGTGTGTGTGTGTGTGAGAGAGAGAGAGAGAGAGAGAGAGAAGCACTTTTCCACATCCTAGTTATACTGCATATAAATATACAAGGTGAAAAACAAACAAAAAAAAGTGAATAAGAAAGGACACAGAAGGCACAGAAGGAGGAAAATAAAAAGAAAGAAACAACTTTGAAGTGGAAAGAAGCCCACACTAAGTATGTGGAGATCTGAGTTACATCATGTTTCTGCTCAGGACTTGATGGGATATAGGGAAAGTAAATCAATCTCTTTGAGCCTCATTAGTTTTCCTATCTGAGACTTATTAGGTGCTGAATGAAGAGTCTGAAATAGTTGACTTCAAACAGTTCTTCCATCACTTCAAATGGTTAAGATCAATTCCTCTGCAAATAGCTGGAAATGGGCTAATGTTGCTACTCAGAGCAGAGGCAAAAAGTCTTATAAATCCAAAAGAATAAATTCCTGATTATCACCAGGGAAGGGCAAGGGCCCTTTAGTCATAAGAGAAGAGCAACTCCATGAGATTGTCCCTTTGTTCTTTCCTCAGTGCTGCAATTGAAACAGGACTGTAATTAGAATCAAATCCTTTGGGATGAAGTCATGCTTTCCGCCCCATTGGTTGAAAGTTTCTTCAATTTCAAAGCAAGAATCAGGACAGCTAACACTTGTGTGTGTGTGCAATGTATTAAGCATCATTCTAAGCTTGTCTTCTATGTTAACTCTAATTTTCAGAACTTGGGAGAAGATATTGTGATCACTTCCATTTTATAAGAGAGGAAATTAAAGTGGATACCAATGGCGAAGGATTATTTTGAGCATCGCATAACATAGTATATGTCAAACTCCTCTTACTTAAAAACCATATGTACATACATTTATAGAGTACTTTATAATACGCTAACATCAAGAGAATGAGAAGTAACAGTAGGACAATATATTTGCAAAAGACATGTATGATAAAGGATTATTATTCAAACATAAAATAAGCTCTTAAATTCAATGGTAAGAAAACAACCAACCCTATTAAAAACAGGGGAAAGATCTGAACAGACATCTCAGCAGAGAAGATATCCCAGTGGCAAATAAGTATGTGAATAGAAATTCAATGTTGCATGTTATTAAGGAACTACAAATCAAAACACCAGGAAATACCACCACATAACTATGAGAATGGCAAAAAATCCCAAACTCTGACAATATCATTACCATCCTGATGTGATAATAGGGGAGGCTATATGTGTGTGGACAGAAGTTCATGGGAACTCTATTTTCCACCCAATTTTTCTATGAACCTAAAACTGCTCTAAAAAAATAAAGATTACTTATATACATACCTTTTGCCATGATTTAAATAACTTGTGATCAGATGAAAATAGTAAGATACAAACCCCTTCATGTCTTGAGAATTACGATTTTCAGGAGTGTTTTTATTCATTTCCCACCCTAAAAGATTCCACACTACTCCAGAAATTACAAAACAAGCATTTGCACTAAATACATGCAACATTTGAGTTGAAAAGGAAAGACCCCAAAATAACAACTCTCTTCTCCCTCGCCCCTATCCAGCTCTGCAGGTTGCACACTGTATCCTCTTGTTTAGGAAGACAATGCATTTCCCATAGTTTGAGTATAGACAGAGTCCCCCAAACATCATGTATTAAAGACTTGGTCCCCAAGGTGGTGTTCCTGGGAAGTGCTAGGGAACTTAAGGTCTTGACACTAGGTGCTGTGACCTAAGGTCATTGGCAGCGTGCCCTCAGGGGGAATTGTGAGAACCTCATCTCTCAGTCTCTGCTTTCTGGATCATAATATAAGTGGTTGGCTTTGTCACGTGTTCATGCCATTATAAACTATCCTCAGTGGGGATTAAAAGGCATGGGCTTCCCAATCATAGACTAGGTCTTTTAGCACTATGAGCCACAAAATAAGTCTTTACTCTTCATAAATTGCCTCGGGTCCTTTGGTAATGAACCACTAACAGTATTGCAACCATTTCTTTTTTTTTTATTGGTTGTTCAAAACATTACAAAGCTCATGACATATCATATTTCATACATTAGATTCAAGTGGGTTATGAACTCCCATTTTTACCCCAATTACAGATTGCAGAATCACATCGGTTACACATCCACATTTTTACATGATGCCATATTAGTGACTGCTGTGTTCTGCTACCTTTCCTATCCTCTACTATCCCGCCTCCCCTCCCCTCCCATCTTCTCTCTCTACCCCATCTACTATACTTCATTTCTCTCCTTGTTTTTTCCCCATTCCCCTCACAACCTCTTATATGTAATTTTGTGTAACAATGACGGTCTCCTTCCATTTCCATGCAATTTCCCTTTTCTCTCCCTTTCCCTCCCACCTCATGTCTCTGTTTAATGTTAGTCTTTTCCTCCTGCTCTTCCTCCCTGCTCTGTTCTTAGTTGCTCTCTTTATATCAAAGAAGACATTTGGCATTTGTTTTTTAGGGATTGGCTAGCTTCACTTAGCATAATCTGCTCTAATGCCATCCATTCCCTGCAAATTCCATGATTTTGTCATTTTTTAGTGCTGTGTAATACTCCATTGTGTATAAATGCCACAGTTTTTTTTATCCATTCATCTATTGAAGGGCATCTGGGTTGGTTCCACAGTCTAGCTATTGTGAATTGTGCTGCTATGAACATCCATGTGGCAGTATCCCTGTAGTATACTCTTTTAAGGTCTTTAGGGAATAGTCCGAGAAGGGCAATAGCTGGGTCAAATGGTGGTTCCATTCCCAGCTTTCCCAGGAATCTCCATACAGCTTTCCAAATTGGCCGCACCAATTTGCAGTCCCACCAGCAATGTATAAGTGTACCCTTTTCCCCACATCCTCGCCAGCACTTGTTGTTGTTTGACTTCATAATGGCTGCCAATCTTACTGGAGTGAGATGGTATCTTAGGGTGGTTTTGATTTGCATTTCTCTGACTGCTAGAGATGGTGAGCATTTTTTCATGTACTTGTTGATTGATTGTATGTCCTCCTCTGAGAATTATCTGTTCAGGTCTTTGGCCCATTTGTTGATTGGGTTATTTGTTCTCTTATTGTCTAATTTTTTGAGTTCTTTGTATACTCTGGATATTAGGGCTCTATCTGAAGTGTGGGGAGTAAAGTTTTGTTCCCAGGATGTAGGCTCCCTATTTACCTCTCTTATTGTTTCTTTTGGTGAGAAAAAACTTTTTAGTTTGAGTAAGTCCCATTTGTTGATTCTAGTTATTAACTCTTGTGCTATGGGTGTCCTATTAAGGAATTTGGAGCCCAACCCCACAGTATGTAGATCGTAGCCAATTTTTTCTTCTATCAGTTGCAGAGTCTCTGATTTGATATCAAGCTCTTTGATCCATTTTGAGTTAACTTTTGTGCATGGCGAGAGAAAGGGATTCAGTTTCATTTTATTGCATATGGATTTCCAGTTTTCCCAGCACCATTTGTTGAAGATGCTATCCTTCCTCCATTGCATGCTTTTAGCCCCTTTATCAAATATAAGATAGTTCTAATTTTGTGGATTGGTCTCTGTGTCCTCTATTCTGTACCATTGGTCCACCCGCCTGTTTTGGTACCAGTACCATGCTGTTTTTGTTACTATTGCTCTGTAGTATAGCTCAAAATCTGGTATTGCTATACCGCCTGACTCACACTTCCTGCTTAGAATTGCTTTTGCTATTCTGGGTCTTTTGTTTTTCCATATGAATTTCATAATTGCTTTATCTATTTCTACAAGAAATGCCCTTGGGATTTTGATTGGCATTGCATTAAACCTATAGAGAACTTTGGGTAATATTGCCATTTTGATGATGTTAGTTCCTCCTATCCATGAACAGGGTATATTTTTCCATCTTCTAAGGTCTTCTTCTATTTCTCTTTAGGATTCTGTAGTTTTCATTGTATAAATCTTTCACGTCTTTTGTTAGGTTGATTCCCAAGTATTTTTTTTTTGAGGATATTGTGAATGGGGTGGTTGTCCTCATTTCCATTTCAGAAGATTTGTCGCTGATATACAGGAATGCCTTTGATTTATGCGTGTTGATTTTATATCCTGCCACTTTGCTGAATTCATTTATTAACTCTAGTAGTTTCTTTGTAGACCCTTTTGGGTCTGTTAGATATAGTATCATATCATCCACAAATAGTGATAATTTAAGTTCTTCTTTTCCTATTTTTATGCCTTTAATTTCTTTCATCTGTCTAATTGCTCTGGCCAGTGTTTCGAGAACTATATTGAATATAAGTGGCGATAGAGGGCATCCCTGTCTTGTTCCAGATTTTAGAGGGAATTCCTTCTGTTTTTCTCCATTCAGAATAATGCTAGCCTGAGGCTTAGCATATATAGCTTTTATGATGTTGAGGTAAGATCCTGTTATCCCTAGTTTTTCTAGTATTTTGAACATAAAGGGATGTTGTACTTTGTCGAATGCGTTTTCTGCATCTATCGGGATGATCATGTGGTTCTTATTTTTAAGTCTATTGATGTGGTGAATAACATTTATTGATTTCCATATATTGAACCAGCCTTGCATCCCAGGGATGAATCCTACTTGATCATGGTGCACTTTTTTTTTTTTGATATGCTTTTGTATTCGATTCGCCAGGGTTTTGAGGATTTTTTGCAAACATTTCTTCAGGAACTTAGACATCTAATGAATGATGAGAATTTTTTCAGTAAATTTTCATTTCTTATAAATCATGAAATTTAAGAAAAGCACAGAACTGTGCTTTTTATTATAAACAAAAACTATAGTAAACTCACCTAAAAAATTGTAGCCCAAGTATAAGTCTATATAAAAATGCTTTGCTCTTAATTCAAATAGACCAAGATCCACAATGAAAACTTACATACATTTTATAAAACACAACCCGCTCCTTGAAAAGAATCAGAATTCCTTCTGTGTATATCATATAAGTTTCACAAGCATAAGAAATCCATTTGTCTTCATTTAGCCTTCAACCTTCATTCCTAAGGAATTGCTTGGCCATTTAAATATAACTTATTTCTGGGGTGGTACAACTCAGCACAGTGTTATGCTTCCCAGAAACCTGAAGCTTGAAGGGAAAATGTGGACATCCTAGGGGGTTATGGATATGCACATGGGCAATTTTTGCCAAATGTCCTGAGGATATAAAGAACCCCACCCAGAAATAATATCAGTGCAAAAGGGGCAAGGAGAGGTCATTAGTTCCTGCCTCCGGGTAGGATTGCACCATCAACTGGCCTGGGTCATGGAAGGGCCAACCTGTGGGAGGGCTTTTGAGTGGGACACAAAGGGAGAATTTTGACTGTTATCGGGCAGGTGACAATCAGGATACTGAAACAACCTATTTATTTTAACAGAAATTTAATATGAACGATTGTAGACTAAGTTTTTAGAGAACTGCGAAGACCCTGAGTTGTGACAGAAGCCCTGGGGCTGAGGAACAGAGTGGAGGAGAGCTGGAATTTAAAATCTCAGGAGAAGGGGTCATGCAGAGTTGGAATCCAGCCACCATGCCAGGAGGGGTGTGGCACGGGGAGGCCATCGCAGGAGCTGGCTGCACTGAGGGCTGCAGTGCTTCTGAGAGTGCATGAAAATGCCAAGCCAGACTGGTTGCCACATCCAGAGTGGAGAACTGACACTGGGTGATGTTGACAGCAACAGGAAGCAAAGCAAGAAGGAGTGAATTCCTTCTCCTTCCTTCCTCTTCGTCTTCTCTAGTGAGCCACATGGAAAAACTATGGAATGCAGTTTACAGGATCTCAGCCCTGCATCCAAAAGCAGAGTAGGGAGGATAGGTTTGAGTGCCAATGGCCTAATCGTCAACATGCTATCTGAATAGAATTCAGTGAGACTTGACAACTGGGACATATAAATGCAAAAAGAGACTGTATGGGTACAACCCGGCAGGACAGAAGCTGTGAAGTCAGTTGAGAGCTTAGAGTTGGGTTAGGGGGGTTGATGAAGGAAGTAGAGACCACTGAAAGCCTCCTGCACCACATCAACATCACTGGAAGGCTCCCTTACAACCCCTTTGTGAAATCTAGTATCTTGAAATGGGTGAAAATTGCAGCAAATGAGTTTGACAAAGGTATCTGCCCTGCAAGTCACATAAGGAACAGCTCTGTCACCTATTAAGACCAAGACCTTGCTAGGGCCTTGAAATTACTGCTCAAGGGTCTACTGTGGTTCTCGACTGACTGCATTTTTTCTCCTATCTTTGGAACAGAGAACTGACTTTAATATTCTAGCTGCAATTAGAAGACCACATTAGAGACATGAGAATTTTGCTCTGGTTTTCCCAAATACAGGACTCTGGATACAGCATGTCTGCGAGGAACATCCCTTGGAACAAAATGTTCTGTCCTTGATGACCTGGAGTTCCTCACATTTATACCAGAAAATGAATCACGTATTCAAATGTCATCATCATTTTGTTTTCTCCTAAGCATATGCCCATTATGGATTTAATCATAGCTTTCCTCCTGAGCAGCAATGAAAGAGGAGTGAGGGAGGAATTCTACACCCTACTGTGATTGGAGTTAGATAGCTGTGTTTGGCTGTCAAACCTTTCCTTGTGGAAAAAGGTGACATGTTGTTCCAATCAATATCTATTCCACTTTCCCTGTGTGTACACACACTCACACACACATAGTATAACTCTCTAAAAAGAGTAAGAAATAAAAGAATATTGTCAGAAAATATAAAAATGAAGACATAACAGCATCACAAAAAAATGCACATGCACTCAGCTGTTTATAAATGTCAGAGGCAAAGAAATAAAGTGGAACTCATAGCCTGCCTCATTCATTCACGTCAGAGTAGAATGAATCATAGCAACAGCCAGGGTGGTGACTCAAACCGTAATTTAAGAAGACCTTTGAGAAGAGCAAGGATGAAAGGAAGAGCCAGCAACTCTGTAAACCTGGTGAGTATCTATTCATGCAAAACTAGTGGGCCACAGTGTGGCCAAATTACTTCCTATCATAAGCCATCACTGGGTGTCTCTACAATTTGATATTATAGAAACCTTCCTCCTCACACTACAGATGAATAAGATAAGTTGATTAACCAGATTTTAGTCTCTTTAACCAATTCCTAAAAGAGATGCTGAGACCTCCTGGCTTGGAATTATAAATTTGGAGACATGACTAGTTAAGAGGAAGTCACATCCTAAAGACTGGTTATTGTTAGTAATCCTGAGGGGGTTAAAAAAAAGAAAGAAAAATCAAATTTAACAGAAGCTAGTAGTTTCTGGAAAGAATATAGAAATACAAAAAAGCAAAGTATATGTAAATCACTAAGAGCTCAAATCAAACTGATTAGCCCAGGTATCTTCAATCAATATGAAGAGATGCTTCAGCATTTCCAGGATCTAGCAGACTGTGGAGCAAACCAGAACCAGAAAATGAATGTTCCCAACCATTTGTCCCCTTTTCAAGACCTGGAAGGACACATTTTAGGTGGGTGGGGGAAACACATAAAGGCCATGTTCAAAGACAAATGCCTCTGGTTGTAGGTTTATTTCTAACTGAAGATGTTTCATGAGGAAACCCTTTAGGAGCAGGGGTTAGGGCTCTCTGCTTGGTCCCACAGAAAACAGGCAATCCCCTGGGAGAGAGAATGGGTTCATGAGTAGCAGCTGACAGCCACTCAGTAGAGTACATTTCATTGCTACATCCTGGGCATTGAGGCTTGAAAGGGCATCCTTGAGCATTTGACCCAGACAGCTACTTCCTCTTCCTTGAAAATACCTTTTGTTCCCATGACATTAACAATTTCCCTAACACATGGCAGCTTTTGTCCAGTCTGCTGCCATCCTCCTCTTCCTATGGCCATGAAGGATGAACTTCTCCAGAGTCAGGTTTCAGGCCGGCTTTTCAATTTTCCTGGCCTCCTACTACCAGAGAAGTGATCTCCTCCTGTCCTGCGGCTTTAGACAGATCCCATAGGCCAACAATTCCAAATGTGTCTGAACTCAACTTCTATCCAACAAATTCACATCAATAACTAACAGATCTCTCATCTGTCCACAATGTTCCCATTTCCCTCCCAACATGTCCCTAGGACGCTTTTCCAGACTCAGTAAATGATCCTATGCTTGCTCAAGGTAGAGGCTGACAATCTGTTTCTCACTCCATGATCAATCTAGCAGCGAATTCTGCCAGCTATACAAATATATATCTCCAGCCCACCCATTCCTCCCATCTCCACTGCTCTCCCTCTCATCTTAGCATCACCACTGCCATGATGGTAGTGATCTTAAAATGATGTCACTGTTTCCAGGCACAATGGCATGTGCCTGGAATCCCAGTGACTCTGGAGGTTTCAACAGGAGGATGGCAAGTTCAAGTTCAGCCTGGACATCTTAGTGAGATTCTGTCTTAAAATTTTAAAAAGGACTGTAGATGTAGCTCAGTGGGAAAGCACCCCAAGGTTCAATCCCTGTTATCTAATTTTTTTAAATGATGTAACTGCTTGTACTCCTATAACCCTATCGCCCCTGCTCCATACAGCTCTGCTTCAGTGATTGTTTAAAACATAAATCAAATGGCATCACTCATGCTTAATACTTGCCAATGACTATCACACTAAAAACTAAAATCAATTACTCCTCCTGTGGTTTACAAAGCTCTATGTAAAGCTCCCTTTCCAGCCTCTTCTCACATTTCTTCATTCTAGGAAATCACTACACTCTGGTCCCATGGTCTACTTTTCTTGCTCTAAAGCTCCAAGCTCATTCCCCCTCAGAGCCTTGGGCCATGTTTAACTTCTTTGCCCAGAACACCTTTCCCCCCAGTCACTGCACAGTCAGCTCCTTGTTTCCATTCTTGCCTCAGACTGAGTCACCTCATCCAAGACGACTTCCCCAACAAAACTGCTAAATCTTTTAGAGTCAACAAGACCCTATAAAAACAGAATCACAAGGCAGAGAGAAGCTTCTGAATACCTTGTTCCTAGGGAGGGGACATAAGGATCCCTGGTAAACCCAGAAAGCATCTGCTACACCTAGGCTAGAGTTCAGAGGATCTTCCTTATCTTGGGAAGTCTTCAGAAAGTGTCACAATTGCAATGCCAGGATCTCTCTCAATAAAATTTCTGGAAAACCTGAAACCAGGTAGGTATTATGCTGGTATTGCTCAAGGGCAGACTTTGTAATGATTTGCATTACAAAGAAGTCCTCCTATGCAGGGTTGGAATGAAAATAAAAATAGGAGATACAGGCAGGAAGAACTACAAGAAGATTTTTTTTTTTTTAATGGGATTACAGAGGACCAGGATAAAGACAGCATAAAAGGTCTGACATGTTTATGTCCTGGTTTCTGGAGGAGTGGAAATGTACCAAAAGGAAGAGGAAGAAATTCAGAAAACAGGGAGGAAGCCCAGGAAGGAGAGAGGAAGAGGAAGAGGAAGAGGAAGAAGAGGAGGAGGAGGAGGAGGAGGAGGAGGAGGAGGAGGAAAAAAAAATTAAAACAGGGCATTGAAGATGAGCCCTCCAAAAATATCAGATAATTGGTATAAATGTTCTTTTCAGTCCCTTTTGGTGCTAAAGGTAAATAAATGACAGCTTTGCTGGCTGAAAAGAATTGCTGGCAGCTGAAAAGCAAAGAAGGAATCTCAAAGAGCAGTTCTCCAAACGGGACCAGCTCCTAAGCAAAAGCCTGTCACACTGAATTAGCTTGGCAAATTTATTTGCCATCCAAATAATATGCTAGAGGCGCCAAAAAAAGCTGCCTAAATCACTAGACTAGACTTAGCATAGTTAATGAGGCTTGAGGGTTAATTATGAAAACCCTCTTAGGAGGCCTTGCTAGAGAGATAGGAGAGGACCCATCAGGGTCTCCACAGAAAGTGACTGAGATTCTTAAGAGATAGGGACAGTTGGGTAGCAAATGGCCCTGTGGAGGTGCAGTACTGGGTCTCTATATGGCTGGGTACTACAGTTAGGCACACCAAAATGGTGATGGTAATTGATCCACAAATGGAATTTGTGATCCCCGGCCTCTTAGAATGCCCAAGTCAAGGACCTCACTCAAGGTGCCTGGTTCTGAGACCAAGGACCAGGGAAAGAAAAGGCAGCTACCCTCAAGACTACCCCTGAAGAGCAACTAAAAACTTCACCTGTAAGTGGTTGGTCATTTCAATACCAGCAAGCACTCCACCACTGAGCCACAACCCCAGCCAGTGGAGGTAGGAACTTTACAGCCCTTCTCTACTGAAAGCAGGCAGAGTAGGAAGGAATTTTTTGAGGATTATTTCATACTTTTTTTCCTAAACAAAAAGTAAAAGGTGATGAAGCATATGGTACACTATCTGGAGAATCTTCCTTGATGATTGTAATTTAAGCAGAAAGAAATTTGTCAGTATATTGTTTCTTCAATTCTTTGAGGTAAAAATGTGTTATTACCTCATTCTCACTGTGGGAACTACCTTAAAATGTACAATTGTGGGTAATGTATATTGTGCCTCAAGCCACAAAAAAGGGGATATTTGTTTTCCAGCAAAAGTAATTTCCTAACTTTGAACATGTCTCCTTATGAAAATTTAGCCACCTCCTAAAATTCCTGAAAGAGTCATGAATATCTGAATGTATTCGTAAAGTGAATATGAAGCTGTAACTGAAATGACCTATTTATACTTTTGTTCTCCAATTTGATCTTTGAGAACTCAGGCCACATTTTAAAAGTTCACAAGGAAACTGTCAAATATCAATTTTCTGGTGAGAGTTTTTAATATTATAAGCTTATACACAGTTTTTATGTTTTTTAAAACATGTATTCAATTTTACCTCTTAAGAGTCTATAAATATTTATGTTAAAGTAAATAGTATCTCAAAAACCTCCATTTCCTAGAGAACTAGTAGAAATACTGCTTTGATTGAGGCTCTTCATGAAAAAATATTCAGAACTGCAGCTCCTTTGCCTAATAAGTCTCATTTTCTTATCTTACATTTGAAACTAGAATTTCTTCAAAACAATCTTATTTTATGATTATGTATCTCAACATCAGAATAAAAATGCAATATTCACAAAAGGGAAAATGTCAAGTAGAAACCTATTAGTACCTGAAAGTCTTGAATCAGGCTTGAAGGAAAGGAAGCATTTCTATAGAGTAGGTTTTTAAAACCTAACAGATTTTTTGGAGCAATTATGATAATATTTTTTAAAATGGGGGATTACCAACACAATCTTTCTGGAACAAAATCTACATTCAAAAGATCAATGATCTCATATGAAGGGGACAGTACAAAAATAGACTCGCAAGTAAGGAATCCAAGTTACCTGCCGAGGCCTGAATTCTAAGGGGTTGCTGGGGTAAAGTCAGGATTTCTTCTTCTTCTTTCCAGGCAACCAGTATTTACTCTGATGGTGCCAACATGGAAGATGATTTGAATCTCTCTGTTTGGAGTTAATTCCAGTATGTAGGGAGAGAATCAAAAGGAAGGGAAAAAAAAGAGAAACAATTCACAACCACCCACTCACTCTGTCTTCACCAAGGTTTTATCTATGTTATCTGCCTTTAATCACGTTAGACCCACACAGCCCCCAAATGGGATAATACAATCTAAGTGTTTCATTAATAAGTGTGCAGATCATAGCAAAAACATTTAAACACATGTTTGGTGCTGACAACAAATATCAAATATAGTAGGAAGAGCTATCTATGTAAATGAGCATGAAATCAGGGATTGGAAACTTCATATTAGAAAAAAAAAGAAAAAAGATAAAAGCAAAATAAAGATTTCAGAGGGTCTGTCTGAATCTCAGGTTGTACATCTGCACTCAGTCCCATAGATTAGGGCATTTGTTCCCTGCAGTGGGGACAATGAAACCCAAGGCAGTGCAGAGGAGAACTATCTTGAGCACAGTAGCCCCCACCTACCGTCACAGCACTCTGTTCAGTATTTCTATATCTACTGCTAATGGAAATGACCTTCAGTATGTATGTATGCATGAGTGTATGCCATGTCCCCTGATTACAGGATATAGGATCTGAGGAGGAAGAATTTTATCTCTCAGGAATGCCATTGGATCTTCAACAGCCAGGACAATGAGACAATGATTAGGACAGAGTAGGTAGAATATTTGCTGACTGAATCAATGGATTCTGGAGAAATCCAGAATCACTCCATAGTGGAGAGAGGCACTCCATACTGCCAAAAGAGATGTGAAACCCATTTTTAAAATCCTGATTTATATGTGAAATTAAGATAAGGCAAGACTGGTTGCTGACAGAAAATACCCTTGCAGCTCTTTTGCATAACAGGCTAAATGCAGGTTTTGAATATCATAGATGGTGTGAAGAGTGGGTTAAAGTGGGAAAAAAGGTGAAATGAGAGAATTGTATGCTATCTAAAGTTAGAACTCATTCGATGTGATAGTCAGCTTTGTGTTGCTATGACTAAAACACAAGACAGAAATGATTTAGAGGAGGAAATATTTATTTTGGCTCACAGGTTCAATCCATGGTCAGCTGACTACATCACTCTGGGATCAAAATGAGGCAGAACATCATGGTGGTAGAAGATGTTGGAGTAACTCTGCTCCACTCATAGCATCCAGGAAGCATAGACAGAGAAGAAGCCAGAGGGAATAAGATGTGATTCCCATGGAACATAAGACATACTTCCTCCAACCTTGACCCACCTGCCTACAGTTACCATTCAGTCAATTCAAATGGGGGAGGGACTGATGAGGTTACTCCTGTCATAATCTTATAATTTCACCTTCTGCATTAACACAGGAGCATTTGGCAGGAACAGCTCACATTCAAACTGTCACAATCAAATTATAAGTTGCTGATGTTCTAGGAAGGCAAGACCAACCAATAACCATTGCCTCTTCTCACTGTTTGACATGGGGAACTTACTTCAGTTACTCTGTTAAACAATTGCAAGACAAAGGGTTGTTTTTCTGGGTAAATTGCTCAATTTTGATGAAGAAATCTACCTGCACTGACATTTTCAAGGTGTGTACTAAATGTTAGTAGGACATGTCTAGGTCTTAAGACATTTGTAGCCATAATACTACAATGCCCTATTTTTTTTTTAAATTTGTTATATATGACAACAGAATGCATTCAATTCATATTACACATATAGAGCATAATTTTTCATATCTAGGTTGTACACAAAGTCACATCCTTAGTGTCTTCATATATGTACTTAGGGTAATGATGACCATCGCATCCACCGTCTTTCATACCCCTGTGCCCCCTTCCTTCCCCTCCCACCCCTTTTCCCCTTTTCCCTATCTAGAGTTTATTTAATCCTCCCATCCCCTCCCCTCAGCATATTATAAATCAGCATCCTTAAATCAGAGAAATAATTCAATGTTTGTTTTTTGGGGATTGGTTAATTTCACTTAGCATTATATTCTCCAGCTCCATCCATTTACCTACAAATGCCATGATTTTATTCTCTTTTATTGCTGAGTGGTATTCCATTGTGCATATATGCCACATTTTCATTATCCATTTATCTACTGAAGGGCATCTAGGTTGGTTCCACAGTTTAGCTATTATGAATTGTGCTGCTATAAACATTGATGTGGCTGTGACCCTATAGTGTGCTGTTTTTAAGTCCTTTGGGTATAGACTGAGAAGTGGGATAGCTGGGTCAAATAGAGGTTCCATTCCCAGTTTTCCAAGGATTCTCCATACTGCTTTCTATATTGGCTACACCAATTTATAGTCCCACCAGCAATACAAAAGACAACTCTAGATTACCCCTAAGTCAGAATTTTCTTACAGGTAAACTGGTTAATCTCCTTTTCAAATGATATGTCCTGATAAACAGCAAAATAAAAAACATTAAAATCATTGTAAGACACTTATTAAAAAATAATACTGTTAATGACTTTGTAGGAAACTTCCGTGTTCTAATACATAATATCATGAAATGAGAGTGTTAGGGATAATGTTTCCTTTCTATACTTTTTAGTATTTTTAAAATATTTCCCCCCAAAAAAACATTATTTTTGAAAGAATGATTCAAATTGTTTTATTAAAATTTTATTACTGTTTTATTAAAGTTTTGACTCATGTCTTTTGCTGATTGAAGGTAATAATAAACAGTTCTTTATAAGTTCTCATTAACATTGCCTAATTTCAGCAAACTATTTCTTTTGTTGTTCTTTGTCATGTATTATGCACTGTTTCATAATCTCATCAACAGTGGGTAAATAAAATCTATTTCTTTCAATACAATGTTCTTCTTAAATGCTTTTAGTTTTAATTGCAATATTTTTCATATTAGATTTGCTTAAGCCACATATTTTGTACTCAAGCAGATGTTCAAGAAATAAATATTCATATCAAGTTTATGTGGCTCATAATTCCATGTATTACAGATTGTTTCAGATGAGTCTACAGATTTAAATTTCTCACTTAAAAAGACACCCAGAATATTTAAAGTAAATTTACACATATAATAAAGATGTACAGTCATTTTAACAACCTCTGCACTGTCAATCACTGATAGGAAAATATAACCTGATGTGCTCTGAATTTATTCCAACAGGCTACAATTCTGTGCTAGAACAGGTTTTTCCCTAGCATGTCATACCATCAATGTGGGTTTATTCCTAGATGCTTGGTCCTTTGTGAGGTAAGAATCTGGCACAAAAGTATGTGTCTCTCTCCTCTTAGCAGTTAGGTGTAGAGCTCAATTTGAAGCAGGTCAATCTAAGTTAATGACATGATGGTTCTCAAATATGTTATAAATAGAATATGAACTCACAAGATTAAAATTTAGTCCATTAATTCCCAACTCTTCAATTCTTCAAATATTTCAATAAAATTGACACAGGTCCATTAATCTAAATTAGAAACTATCATCAAGAGCTTATTGTATGATCTATTATCATTAATGTTGATGAATATTTTCACCAATTGTTCGATTACTTCTCAAAATAATAGAACTCTAAAAACAATTACTTTAAAGTTACCAGGAATTATAGATTTTTTTTGTTCAATTTAAGATTTTATGGGTGTCCCATATGAGATAATGAGATATAATGGGCTAAAGTAAACCAAAGGACATGTTGTTTCTATGGGCTGAAATGCCATCCTCTCTGTGTTGACATATTTATTTTAATCATAATTAGCACTCAATGAGCACTAAACTAGGTAGAAGGCATATTTAAAGTGTTTTCTGACTAGTATCTCATTAAGTCCTCATGAGACAGACTCTCTCCTTATTCCCATTTTATAGATTACAAAATAGAGGAGTAAGGAAGTAATGTACTGGGCAATGTTGGAATTTTAACTCAGGAAGACTGCTTTCTATTAACCATTATTCTATACTTTAACATAAACTATAACTTTAGAAGTAGCCAAAACACATTTCTATTTCTCTGCTTTCCTTGCTTCCTAAATAGTCTCATTTTTGCTGGTAATAAGGTTATGCATTAGTCAGCTTTCTGTTGGTGTGACATAATACCTGAGATAATCAATTTAAAATAAGGAAAGGTTTATTTAAGCTCACAGTTTCAGAGATTTCAGTGCATAGTTGATTGGCCCTTTTGCTGTGGGCCTACAGCATCATTGTACAAAATGGCAGGAATGCATGGCCAAGGACAATGTTCAACTCCAGACAGCCAGGAAGCAAGATAAACAGAAGGGAACCAGAGTCCAAATATCCCCATTAAGGGTGTGCCACCAAGGGACTAACTTCCTTCCACTAGCCACCCCCCCACACCTCTCAGTAGTTCCATGGACTGTGGACAAAGCCTTTAATACATGGGCCTTTGAAGATGTTCTAGCTCCAAACTATAGCAGAGTTTTGTGCACTATCAAAATATAGAGTCCAGTCCAAGGCTTCCTTATCAGCTATAGGAAATATATTTTCATATTTCTATTAACAAATTGTTATCAAACACTTACACTGCAGCACTCTAGGTTCTCATTTTTGATTTTCCATGAAATTTCTCCTTCTCAAGGACCCTAAGAGATGGGCAAAGGGTTCTCTATTATTAGTACAACAGCAAAACTTTCAATAGAACTCACTCAAAATATGCAGTCTCCAAATTGAATTTGTTAAGAAAACTAAAACATTTTAAAATGTTTTTTGTTTTGTCCTCCAGGATGCACTGAGAGAAGAAAACAATCTTTTCTTTAACCAGGTACCTGCTAGATGCCTCATGACTTAAAACATGGTTCTCACCCAGCATCATCTCTACCATCCAGGAGCTTGTTGGAAATGTAGAATCTCAGGCCATACCCCAGATCTACTGAATTATAAACAGCATCTTAGCACCAATCCCCAGGAAATGTACATAAGCTATAAAGCTTAAGAAGTACTATAAGCAGAGAACCATAGTATAAGGCTGTACTCCCAGTTTCATAATTCAGAGCCACCATATTTCCCAGCATAGACACCACCTGATGCCATGCAGACAGACAGAAGTTAGCACCATCAACCTGCTTAAGCTCATCCTTATTCTGCTAGGTCAGAAGAGGCCTGTCTGCCTGCCTATTATAAGGTGCACAGTTGAAAATAGATCTGTGCCAAAAGATCTGACTAAACTATAAGTTAAAGATTCTCCTTTTATATAAAGACAATGAGAATCCATTAAGGACTCTATGATCATATTGATCAAATTCTACAAGCACACAATAAACCCAAAGACCACATTGCATTTTCAAAAACTCACTCTGGCTGTATGTAGAGTATGGAATGAATGATAGGGGGGCAAGCTTGGAATTAGGGTGATGAATTAGTGCAGCAAAGAGGTGTTGGTGGCCTGAGGGAGCAGTAGCAGGAACAGCATAAAGACAGAGGAATTCAAAAGCATTTCCAAAGGTAGCTTGTCAGGTCTCAGAGATTGAGATGTGAACAGTGTGAGGAAGTAAAGGCTACTTTTCTTGCCAAAAACTATTTTTCTCTAAGAAAAATGACTTGAACTGAATAGTCAGAATGAACAGACAGATCAGCAAAACTACAGAAGCAAACTTCATGCCTTTGTATAACGGTGCATTAGTGGAAAGCCAACATTTAACCCATTAAGGAAAGGATGGATTGTTCAATGCATCATATTGAGATGAATGGTTAACTACTAAAGAAGTTGTCTCCTTGTCTTAAGCCAAAATGAGATTGAAGAGTTGCAGGTAAAAGCACTTTTTAAAAAATAGATGAAAGGTAAATTGATCTCTGGAAGAGAAAGCTATTGTAAAGCACAAGAGGAACAGATAAAAACCACAAAGGAAAAGATTGCCAAACGATGACTGAAGGTGAAAAACACTTGGATTGCAAACAACAAAAATCCATCTGGGGATAAAGAGGTCTTAATAAGTAAAAGAAATTTCACACTTCAAATTAAGACAGATGTTTCTGGAAGATGATTTGGCAATCTGTTATAAATGGGTTAAGAAACATTCATTCTCTTTGACCCCAAAATTTTACTGTAGGAACTTACCTAAGACAATTAGAAGTATGTATAATGATTTATTAAGTCAAAGGGGGGCTCATTCAAGAAAATCAGAAATAAAAATTTTAAAAAACAAATGATTAATAGTAGGAAGGTGGTTAAGCAAATTATTATTAAACATTTAAAAATTGGCAGCCATTTCTAAATCATATTTTTCAAGGCATATTTAATAATAGCATATATAATAAAATACATTTTAAAAGACTTCCAATATTTATTAAATGCCAACTCTCTGTACTGTTCTGTAGTATAATAGTAGCATATTTTATTTTATATATAAGAAAGATCCATATGAATTCCAACATTGTAAAAACTATATATAGCCATTAAAAATTTTATGTAGAAGTCCAGGTATGGTGGTGCATACCTGTAACTCCAGATACTTGGGAGATTAAGGCATGAGGATTTCAAGTTCAAGGTCAGTCTCAGCAATTTAGCAAGATCCTGTTTCAAATAAAGAGAGCTGAGGATTTAGCTCACTGTTAGACTGCCTCTAGGACCATTCCCCAGTAACCACAAACACACACATGAGCACATACACAAATTTATGCAGAAAAAAAAAACAATGAGATGCTAACAATGAGGATACCAGCCTGATGAGATATTCATTAACGTTTTCTTATTTATCATTATGCTCTCCAACTTTCTATAATGAGCATGTGCTACATATTTTTCAAATAATCAATTTTCACTCCAAACAAAGGGAAAGTAACTTTATTTAGGTACCTTTAGTTTGAAGGAGACAGGCTGACATTTTCAAGACAAATTGACTTGTTGAAAAAGAATGAAGATATAATTACCAAAACAACAAAAATAGTCTTTTTTATTAGACATGGCAGAATAAAAGTCCCTACTCCTCCTGTCAAAGCCTCTCAGGGAGGTCACCAGGCTCCTTCCCTCCCAAGTGGGCACCTTAGGGTCCGTGTTTGAGTAGGGCTTTGAGGTGCACCTTGACCTTCTCACATCAGGGTCAAAGGCTCAGAGTCAAGCACTTCAGGTGTCCTTTGTCAGATGGTAAATGATATGAAATAGTTTAATTTGGGCTTTTGAATAAATGGCTTTATAACAGCTAATTCTGTACTATGGACAAATTTGTCTTATTTCTTCAGAAGAAACCTTAACTAAACTGACTCACTATGGAAAAATGTAGAAAGTCTACAGTTTTACCAAACAGAATCTTACAAAATTCAAGGACTGGGATGACCCTGTGGAATTAAAGTTTTAATTTTATGATTAACAATTTGATGTTTATGTTTTCTTGCCCACGACCTGACAGCTGGAGTCACCATGAGCTACTTAAAATGAACTTACTGTGCAGACACTTGATTGTGTCACTGCCCCCTCTTCCAATACAGGGTTATTAACACCATTGCACACATTTGGATACCAAGGACAGGACAGAATTAATGAGTTGTCAAACGTCACACAAATGGCAGATAGGATGGCACTCTGAGCCCCATGGACCTCATGTTCTGCGTTCTTCAGAAACCCTAAGCACATGATAGTCACCATTCAGGGAGTATTACTATGTGCTGGACACAGTGCTCATCATGTGTTTTTTTTTCCCCTAATCTTCATCTAATCCTTCAACCTGCTATGAGACTGATCTTTATTTATTGATGAGAACGTTCAAATATGGTGAAAGTAAGCAATTATCCTAATCTCATTCAACTAACAGATGCCAAGATGAGACAACTTCTACATATCATGTGTGAAAAATCCCAACATTTTTAAAGTTTCCCCAGCAGTTTGTTGCTTCAGGAAACAATGATACCACTACACATGTGCAAGTTCAGGCTGCTGTAACATGCACAATTACAGCCTGTTCAAGCTAATTCAGAATTTCCACATATTCTCCCCAAGTCTATTTGCCTTCAGTAAAACATACATTAATCCTGCTCTCAGACATAAAATGTCAGTTTTTCTGCATTGGAGTATGACATACACTATGAATCACTGTTTACATATGATGAGACTTGCACTATAGTTCATCCCAGGGTAATCAAGTGTGTTTCTAATATTTATTGACATCCTGGTTCAGGATTTATTTGGTTTTATAACATTTCTTCTTTGACACTAAAATAAACCTGAGTCAGACCTGAAAGTAGCATTCATTAAAGTGACATTTTAATTTTAATTTTTTTAGTGGTCATGGGAGAGGAGATGAAGCATAAAAAGTTGTAGATAAAAGCAATTTTAATAATGAGTTTTATTTAATCAAGTACATCTAAAATATCATTTGGGCTATCACCAATACAAAAATATTAGTGAATTAATTTTCTTTTTCATACAAACCCCTCAAAATCTACTATGTATTTCATACTTATAACACACTTCCATTCAGATGGGCGACATTCCAAGTGCTCAATGGCTATATATGGCTAGTGTCCACTGTACATTTTACAAAGTTGTTCTGAGAATAGGTAGATATTGAGGAAATAACTTCAGTGATGGATTGGAGTGTTAATCTAATATTTGCTCCATTGAATTTCACTGAAACAATACTTTATCTTTCAGCCTCAGTCTTCAAAAATGTTGATAAACTCCCATGAGATCCCCTGAGACCCAGCAGTCACTTGATTCTTACTTAGTATTCTGAGATAGGCTTAGGAAGGCAAAAAGTTACAATGTAAAAAGTAGTAGAAATGCATTTAATAAATTAGTATGCTATCTCAAAAACATATCAACCCAAACATCCAATAGTAAAGTGATGGTTCAAATACATTTTTTAAAGAAAAAATAATTTATTTTAAAAAGAATATTTATAAAAGCAGGCTTTCTAACTGGAAGTAACAAAGTAAAAAAAATTACAACTCATTTTTCTTGAAACAGTACTTACTAAGAACCTAGTAAAATGTATTTCTGTTTTGCTCACATGATCCTGCCATCCAATGGTGAGCCCTGCTGGCTCACATGATTCTGCATATTTATAGAGCTGGGAGTGGTTTGACAGTTATGACAGTTTAATGGTTGAATGGTTTGATAGTTGGCTGGGGTGCTTTCTGATTGGTGGGTAAGGATCATGTGAAGCCAGCAGGGCTAGTCTGATTGGTGGGTAAGGATCATGTGAGCCAGCAGAGATCACCATTGGATGTCAGGATCATGTGAGCCAGCAGGGCTCATCATTGGACGGTTCTTCTTGGGGGATGGGGAAGTAAGTCTTTGGAGCCAAGGCGACTCCCAACATTTCTTCTGTGAAGTGTCTGTTCAGTTTACATATTTAATGCAATTCCTATTTAAATGCCAATAACATTCTTCATAGAAATAGAAAAAGCAATCATAAAATTCATTTGAAAAAAATAGAGACCCAGAATAGCCAAAGCAATCCTTAGGAAGAAGAGTGGAGCAGGTGGTTTCACAATACTAGATCTTAAACTACATTACAGAGCTATAGTAACAAAAATGATATGGTAATGGCACCAAAACAGACATGTAGATCAATGGTACAAAATAAAAGACTAATACAAAAACCCACACAAATTCAGGACAAAGTTGCCAAAAACATTCACTGGAGAAAAGATAGCCTATTAAAAAAATGGTGCTCGCAAAACTGGAAATCCATATGTAGCAAAATGAAATTAAACCCCTGTCTCTCACCCTGCACAAAAAACAACTCAAAGTTGATCAAAGACTCAGGCACTAGAACAGAGACCCTGTGCCTAATAGAAAAAAAAGTAGGCCCAAATCTTCACCATGTTGGCCTAGCATCTGACTTCCTTAACAAGACCCCAAGAAGTAAAATCACGAATAAATGGAACGGATTCAAACTCAAAACCTTCTTCTCAGCAAATGAAACAATAATGTGATGAGAGAGCCTATAGATTGGGAGAAAATCTTTACCACATGAAACTCAGATAAAGCATTAATCTCTAGGATATATAAAGAACTCAAAAAATTTAACATCAAAAAAAATCAAATACATTTATAAGTCTAATCAGTGCATTATTAAGCACTATTTAGCAAACAAACATGCATATT
Source organism: Marmota monax (assembly GCF_021218885.2). Lineage (NCBI taxonomy): Eukaryota > Metazoa > Chordata > Mammalia > Rodentia > Sciuridae > Marmota > Marmota monax. Next base: position 19,354,728 of record NW_026693082.1, on the reverse strand, counting down.
ATGGATAAGGTAACAATGGAAATTAACAATATAAAAATAACTGTTAAGCACATAAGTATACAAGTTTCCAAACTGATACTTCAATATAGTGGCGATTTTATTATATAGCTCAGTGGAAGAGTACTTGTCTAGCTTGTTCAGAGATTTAATCCCGGGTTTAAATCTGGGTTTAATCCCAAGCATTGCCAAAAAAGAAAAAGAAAAAATATATTGAATATGTTCCTATCACTTAAAATAATACACCCTCAAAACTGAGAACAAAACTAACATATCTTGGCTGTGTAGAGCCCTCTACGGATTTCGCAAGCATTATCTTGAGTATCAAGATTAAACTTTGAGAGAGGGTGAGATTAGCAGAACAGTGGAATAGGAGAACCTAGTCTTTATTCCCCCTATAAAGTATCATGAAAAAGATACAGAGAACAAAGTAACTCTGCAAGAGCCAAGGAATCTTCTTATAAAGCAACAGCAATACTGTGGAAGAAAAAGACTGAAGAACACATCACAAAAAGGGTAGAACTGTTTCATTTTTGTCTGTGTCTTCCCATTTCCCAAGTTGCCACAGCTCAGTATACAGAAGGAACTCCATACCTCACAAGTTCTTCTCACAGGGAGGAGGAGAAAAGGTGAACTACCAGTGTCCCCAGCTTTTTAGGGCACTGTCCAAGTGACCAACTATAATTTCACCCCTCCCTGACTTCTAGGAAGATTGGCATAGCTCAACATCTAGACGTGACCAAGAACATGTCTCAGTTTAGAAGCTTGTATACTTTCATGATAAGAATAAATGAAGGGGATGCATGGCCCCTAAACAAGCATTATAGAAGATGCTTCAGGGACTCCTACATTAAGAAGCAGCAGAAAGATAACCAATCATTAAAGCATGGGAAAGAATAAATTTCACTAGAAGTGTGGATATACAACTGATCATTAGGAAAACAATGTTCATCAACTAAGGCAGCTATGACAGGGCCCTGGGGGTGATTGAGGGGGAGTTGCTGCTGTGCCCAGGGCTGTCCCTGCCCTCCAGGCTGACCCCTACGTCAGGGCTGAGGGGGCGAGGGAAGCTTCCCCAGCTGCAGTGGGTACCTGGCAGTGGGTTGAAACCATGCAAGAGGCCTTGCAAGAAGAGGTGCCCCAGGCCAGCCTGCTCAGCCCCCACAAGGAGGAAGAAAATGAAGAAGTTTTCAAAGTGAAGAAATCAAGTTACAGCAAAAAAGATAGTAAAATTGTTCAAGAAAGAATATAACAAGGATCTTGAAAAATCCAAGATTAAGACAGAACTCATCAGCGATGAACAACCTCTGGACAAAACAGAGCATGTCAAAGACAAAAATGAGGACGATGGAGTTATCTCCAGTGAGCACGGTGAAGATGAAACGGACATGGAGGGTGAGGAGGAGGAGGAGGAGGAGGAAGAAGAGGAGGAGGAAGAGGAGGAGGAGGAGGAGGAGGAGGAGGAAGAGGAGGAGGAAGAGGAGGAGGAGGAGGAGGAGGAGGAGGAGGAGGAGGAGAAGCCAAAGGCTGGTGGAACATTCTCAAATGTTTATCTTTGAATGGTCTCTGTCCAGGAGAAATTCCAGATGAAGCTTTTATACATGCTGCAAGGGAAAAGCATCAAATGGCTCTGGAATTGGGAGATTTCACTGCTCATGACAATGAGCCTGGTTAAGGCTGCCTCCTTAAGATGGAAATGATACCAGCGATGGTAAAGATAATGATGAGAAGTGCCCTGTAGTTTTTTGTTTTTTTTTCTGTGAAAGAAAAGTCACAAAGACAAAAACTTGCCAAGGACATAGGTATTGAGGGGAATGACGAAGATGTTTTAGTAACTGGAGAGCAGGACAAAGAGCTCAGCAGATGGGAACAGGAGGAGGTAAGAAAAGGAATTACTATCCCTCAGGTTCAAGTGAGTCATCCCGCAGAAGTGAGTATGTACTAGCAGAACAATTACCAGGCAATGCCTGATGGTTCATCCTATGGAATTCCTTATAGTTACATGACCTATGGATGGTCAGATGCCAAAACTCAAAAAACAGATAATCCAGCCCCTTTTAAAACTCCCAGTAATGAGATGACTCCTGTTACTGTTGATTTGGTAAAGAAACAGCTGTGAAGACATAGCTCAGTGGAAGAGTACTTATCTAGCTTGTTCAGAGGCTCTGGGTTTAATCTCCAGCATTGCCAAAAAAGAAAAAGAAAAATATATTGAATATGTTCCTATCATTTTAAATGGACTCCATGAAAGAATTGCACAAAACAAATCAACAGCAGCATAGAAAGCATCTGCAAGCCGAATGGATTCTTCCAGGGCTATTGAAAGATTAGGAGGGTCTTCGGGGGTATTGGTGAATGGTGTGAATTTTTGCAAGAAATGCGACGGTATGTCCAAGACTTGCTTGAGTGTTTCAGTGAACAGGTGTCACTGATTAATGAACTTGAATCAGCAATACATCAGCTGTACAAACAACGAGCTTCCTGCCTTCCTGTCCAAAGACGTCAAGATTTTCTGCAACTTGTATTTGGGGTAAAAATGGGAGTTCATAACCCACTTGAATCAAATGTATGAAAGATGATATGTCATGAGCTTTGTAATGTTTTGAACAACCAATTAAAAAAAAAGATGAATTGTGGGAGTTTTCAAGCCATTCAAATAAAGCACCCATCACACCAAATCTTGATGTCTTGGGGCATGATTGGGCACTGTATCAAAAGCATGCCAAATGTCAGATTACAGAGCAGGAGGCCAGGAAGACCCATCATAGACAAGCCAGAAGACGGCAGATCACCTTAAAGGCCTTTCTAGTAATGATAAAGAAACTTCTACAGATATTACTAATTTCAATCTGTCAGAGTCCAGCAAGACTTTCTGTAGATGTCCTTGAGGGTTTCTATTTAATTGACTGCATTAAATCACAATGTAAAGCGTGGTGTTAAAATACTACATGTCCTACACAGACACATTGGCCTTTGTTTGCCAAAGCTGTTCAACCTCTCATCAGATTGCAGCTCCTCACATGGACTCCTCTTGAGAATATAGTTTTGCTCTTCAGTGAAGCTATTAGGAAATTTTATTCCGTGGTATGGCATTTTCTCAAATAAAACTCTTCAGGAGTTATCAATGGACTGTTTATTAAATAGATACATTCTCATGGCTTTTCAGAACTTAAAATATGGAGATGACAGCATCAAAAAAGCCCAAAATGTAATCAACTGTTTCCCAAAACCATGGTTTATGGAATCTGAAAGTAGAAAGAACTATTTCTCTGTTAGAAAACTTCTGCCAAGGGGCTGAGGTTGTGGCTCAGTGGTAGACTGCTTGCCTCATACGTGTGAGGCACTTGGTTCAATCCTCAGCACCATATAAAAATAAACAAAATAAAGGTATTGTGTCCATCTGTAACTAAAATATTTTAAAAAAAGAAAAGAGAACTTCTGCCAATACCTAGCAGATACAATTTATAGGAATAGTATTGGGTGCTCTAATGTGGATAAAAGAAATGCAAGGGAAAATGTAAAACTTATTGCAAGTATTCAAGCTTTGAATCATGCTATGTCTGCTGTAAGTGACCACGATGTGAAAGAATTTAAATCTTTGATTGAAGGAAAATAGACCTATGAGATTGAAAAGCCTATCTGCTTTAATATTATTCCCATAATTTAGTATATACGCAAAGTTATACTATCAAATACTGATTTTTATTTTAATGCAAAAAACATTATATTCATATATTCAAAAAAAGAAGATGCAGACTAGCTGATTCGATTTAACAAGACCCAATAATCTGCTATCTGTAAGAAACTCACCTCATTGGAAGATATATACAGATTAAAAGTGAAAGGATGGAAAGTTATGTTCTAAGAATGTGGACTCCTAAAGCAAGTACTAGTAGTTACACTCACACCTGATAGAACAGACTTCAAACAAAAACCAGAAGACACAAAGAAAGTCACCACATATTGGTAAAGGGAGGAATTCATCAGGAAAATATAATAGTTGTTATAAATATATACCAAAAATTAGAGCTCCCAATTTTACTAAAACAAACACTATTAAAGGGAGAGTTGAATTCTAGTATAATTGTAGTGGGTGATTTCAATACCCAATATAGATTGATTATCCAATTCCCCCCAATCAAAAAAGAAACAGTTAAATTATGTGATAGATAAAATGGATTTAACAGACTTCTGCAGAACAGACTTCTGCAGAACACTCCATTTAATAGTTGCAGAATATACATTCTTTTCATCAGAATATAGAACATTTTCCAAAACAGACCATGTATTAGTCCATAAAGCAAATCTTAAATTCATAAAACCTTAAATAATTCCATGCATCTTATCAGATCACAATGGAATGAAACTAGAAATCAACAGCAAGAGAAACTATGAAAAATATACAAATGTGAATACTGAACAACACACTTTTGCATGAACAATGTGTTATTGAAGAAATGGGGGCGGGAACATGCCCAGAATCAAATGAAAATGAAAACATACCAGAATCTCTGGGTCACAGCAAAAACAGAACTTAAAAGACAAGTTCATAGCTATAAGTACCAATATTTAAAAAAATATATTTCAAATAAATAACCTAATGATGCATCTCAAGGTCTTAGGGGAAAAAAAAAACAAGAACAAACCAAATCTAACATCAGTAGGAAGAAAGAAAATCAGAACAAAAATAAACAAAACAGAGTAAAAAAATACAGTCTCAATGAAGCAAAGAGCCAGTTCTTTGAAAAGATAAAATTGGCAAAGCCTTAATTAAACTACTCAAAAGAACAAGACCTAAATAATAGGCAAAACGGGAGATCTTACAACAAACACAACTGAAATTCACAGGATCATTAGGAAATATTTTGAAAAACTATATGCCAACAAATTAGAAAATCCATAAGTAGAAAATTTTCTGGAGACATATGATCTTCCCAAACTGGACCAATTGGGATATGAAAACCTAAGTAAATAAGTAATGAGACTGAAACAGCAATAAAAAGTCTCCCAACAAAGAAAACTCCAGAACCAGACAGACTCACTGCCGAATTTTATCAGATTCTTAATAAACTAATCCTCAAACCATTCCATAAAATAAAAAGGAAGGAATCCTTCCAAACTCATTCTATGAGACCAATATCAACCTGCTACAAAAGCTGGTAAGGACATATCAAAGATGAAAAAAGAAGAGAAAAGAAGAAAGGAGAAAGAGAAGACAATTTTACACCAATACCTTGTGAACAAAGATGTAAAGATTCTCAATAAAATACATGGAAGTCAAATTTAACCATACATTTAAAAGACTATGGACTACAATCAAGCTGGTTTTATTCCAGGAATACAAGGATGCTTGAATAGTGCATATCAATAAACATGATAGAGCACATAAATAGAATCAAGGATGATATCACATAATTATTTTAATAAATACAGAAGAGGGTGTTTCGCAGCCCAGAGCATTTGCAGCTGGTCATTCCAGCTTCGGGAGACTTTGGTGTTAACCACCGCGTTCCTGCCGAGGGTTGTCAGGAGATGTCGCTTGGCAGCCTTCTACGAGGAGTTTAACCCGTCCCGCCGCCGCCCGGATGGGACCGCCGGAGTTCTGAGATGGTGCTTCAAAAGAATTCAAACTTGGGATCCAACATGGCGGCGAGAGGGGAGGCAGCGCTTTCAGTACCTCCTCAACAAAGGGGTCAGAGAGACGCATGGATACGCTTAGATATGACCTGCTGAGAAACTCCTAGCAAAATTCCACTAAAGAGAGACCGGCCGGGAATTGGAAGGATTTTTGGAGGTGACAGTCTGCGCTAGACGAGTGAATCTCCGCCACGCAGCGCAGAGGTCCAGACCCGCCAGCCGCTGCCCGCGCGACTCGGCGACTGTCGCTGCCTGCACGCGGCCCCCGCGTCAGGGCGGATAGCCTCCGAGACGCAGCGCAGCAGGAGCGGTGCAGGGACTCTAGGAAGAGGTCTCTCGCCAAGCCTTCATGAAATAGCAAACCGGGAGCTGAAACCAACCAGAGACAGACCAGTCCCACCCCTCCCTTCGGACACTCTGGCAAGGAGCCTGGGGCCTGCCATAGCAGAGTGGTGACATCACCAGAGTTCCGCCGACAGAATTCCTTCCCAGTGGAATCCACGTTAGCAGGTGTGTGACTCCCACCCCCTCCAGATACAAGCAGCCAGGAAACCACCGGGGGCGTGTCTGTAGGGAAGCAGAGGGGATTCCAGATCCCCACCTCCCCTTAACACCAGCGGCGACACCCAAGATCTTAGCCGCCAGTTTCTGGGGGCGTGCCCACCAAAGGGGTCCTGAAAAATTAAACTGTTGGTTCCCAGATCACCCCACCACAGCACTGGGGCTTAATTGAATGACAGAGAGGGTGTTCATCGTTCGGGATATAGGACACGCGGTGGGGCTGCAAGTGTAATCAGATCCTTGGGGAACCGCCTCTGGTGAACAGGACCTGGCTGGCTGGCTGGGAGGAGGAACAGGGGGAGGGGCCGGATAAGTGAAAGGGCTCTGGACTAACAGGATTGAGAGACTCCCAGGAGCCACCGTACAGGGATTTCTGTCAGCACATAGAGGGCAGAAGCTCAGCTCAGAGGGCACAGCTCCGCCTATTGGAAGAGAAGAAAATGGGATTCAGCCATAGAACAGGGGATGCCAGCATGGCAGAGATCTGATGTCATCGGAGAGCGGCCGAGGAGAAAACTTCATCGGTGCCAGCGGCGACGGAAACAGTTGGTCCCCTGGTAGGGAGGGTGAGTCACAGATACCCGAGTCTCTCTCGCTTTGTCGTCGAGCCAGAGGCGAGGAGAGGGGCCGCCGCCCACGCCCGCAAGGTAGGAAGACCTGCGACCAACCTGCAGATCAGGCCCAGCGGTCTGCAGGCGTGGTAAGAGGGGCAGGGCAGAGCCACCGCCCGCGCTGGCAAGGTAAGCAGACCTGCGACAGACCTGTGGATCAGGCCCAGCGGCCTGCCAGCGTGGTACACACTTCACCCCAACTGGAGTAGGGGCAGAGCAGAGCCTTAGCCCGCGCCCAGATCAGGCCCAGCGGCTCGCCTGTGTGGTGGTCAAGTGACCCCAATTGGAGTGGGGGCGGAGCGGAACTGACACCCTTGCCCACAAGGTGGGCAGACCTGCGACCAACCTGCAGATCAGGCCTAGCGGTCCCCGGGCGTGGTAGGAGGGGCAGGGCAGAGCCTTCGCCCCCACCTGCAAGGTAGGCAGACCTGCGACAGAACAGCGGATCAGGCCCAGGGGTCCGCGGGCGTGGTAGACACCTCACACCAATTGGAGGAGGGGCAGAGCAGAGCCCCTGCCCGCACCTGCAAGGGAGAATTTTCAACTATACAAGAGCAACATAAATATATAGGGGGGGGGGAAAATTTCAAAAACACAACAGTTTCACCAAGAAGAAAGAAACGCAAGCAGTATGAAAAGACAAGGAAAGAAAGGACTACAAGCAATGCAGGTCAGCTCAACTTTAGAAGAGGTAACAGCTGCAGCAGATGGAATGTCAGATAAAGAATTCAGGATATATATGCTTCAGATGATCTGGAGTATCAAGGAAGAAATTAGACAGCAAAATCAGACAATGAAAGATCACTTCGACAAGGAATTACACAAACAAATCCAGGAAGCAAAGGATCAACTATACAGGGAGATAGAGGTTATAAAAAACAAACAAACAGAAATCCTAGAAATGCAGGAAGCAATAAACCAACTTAAAAACTCAATTGAGAGTACTACCAGCAGAGTAGAACACTTAGAAGATAGAACATCAGACAATGAAGACAAAGTATTTCAACTTGAAAAGAACATAGACAGCTCAGCAAGACTGTTAAGAAACCATGAGCAGAACATCCAAGAAATATGGGATAACATTAAGAGACCAAACTTAAGAGTCATTGGGATACAGGAAGGTATAGAACTCCATACCAAAGGAATGAGCAATTTATTCAATGAAATAATACGAGAAAACTTCCCAGACTTGAAGAATGAGACAGAATCCCAAATTCTAGAAGCCTACAGGACGCCGAATGTGCAAAATTATAAGAGATCTACACCTAGACACATTATAATGAAGATGCCCAACATACAGAATAAGGAGAGAATTTTAAAAGCTACAAGAGAAAGGAAGCAGATTACATTTAGGGGCAAGCCAATCAGGATAACAGCTGATCTTTCAACACAGACTCTGAAAGCTAGAAGATCCTGGAATAACATATTTCAAACACTGAAAGAAAATGGGTTCCAACCAAGAATTGTGTATCCAGCGAAATTAAGCTTCAGGATGGAAGATGAAATTAAAACCTTCCACGACAAACAAAAGTTAAAAGAATATGCAGCTAGAAAACCATCTCTTCAAAACATCCTCAGCAAAACATTACAGGAAGAGGAAATGGAAAATAACAATGAAAACCAACAGTGGGAGGTAGGACAGTAAAGGGGGGGGAATAATCAAAGAGGAAAACAAACCATGTTTAGTAACATAAATAAACAAATATGGCTGGAACAACAACCCATATCTCAATAATAACCCTAAATGTTAATGGCTTAAACTCACCAATTAAGAGACACAGGCTAGTAGAATGGATCTCAAAACAAGACCCAACAATATGCTGCCTACAGGAGACGCATTTGATAGGAAAAGACATACATAGGCTGAAGGTGAAAGGTTGGGAAAAATCATATCACTCATATGGACTTCGGAAAAAAGCAGGAGTGTCCATACTCATATCAAATAAAATAGATTTCAAGCCAAAGTTAATCAAAAGGGATAAAGAGGGACACTACATACTGCTTAAGGGAACCATACACCAACAAGACATAACAATCATAAATATATATGCCCCAAACAATGGTGCAGCTATGTTCATCAAACAAACTCTTCTCAAGTTCAAGAGTCTAATAGACCACCATACAATAATCATGGGAGACTTCAACACACCTCTCTCGCCACTGGACAGATCTTCCAAACAAAAGTTGAATAAGGAAACTATAGAACTCAATAACACAATTAATAACCTAGACTTAATTGACATATATAGAATATACCACCCAACATCAAGCAGTTACACTTTTTTCTCAGCAGCACATGGATCCTTCTCAAAAATAGATCATATATTATGTCACAGGGCAACGCTTAGACAATATAAAGGAGTAGAGATAATACCATGCATCCTATCTGACCATAATGGAATGAAACTGAAAATCAACGATAAAAGAAGGAAGGAAAAAGCATACATCACTTGGAGAATGAACAATAGGTTACTGAATGATCAATGGGTTATAGAAGACATCAAGGAGGAAATTAAAAAATTCTTAGAGATTAATGAAAACACAGACACAACATATCGGAATCTGTGGGACACATTGAAAGCAGTTCTAAGAGGAAAATTCATTGCTTGGAGTTCATTCCTTAAAAAAAGAAAAAACCAACAAATAAATGATCTCATGCTTCATCTCAAAATCCTAGAAAAAGAAGAGCAAAACAACAGCAAAAGAAGTAGAAGGCAAGAAATAATTAAAATCAGAGCTGAAATTAATGAAATCGAAACAAAAGAAACAATTGAAAAAATTGACAAAACTAAAAGTTGGTTCTTTGAAAAAATAAACAAAATCGACAGACCCTTAGCGATGCTAGCGAAGAGAAGAAGAGAGAGAACTCAAATTACTAGCATACGGGATGAAAAAGGCAATATCACAACAGACACTTCAGAAATACAGAAGATAATCAAAAATTATTTTGAATCCTTATACTCCAATAAATTAGAAGATAGTGAAGGCATCGATAAATTTCTGAAGTCATATGATCTGCCCAGATTGAGTCAGGAGGATATAGACAACCTAAACAGACCAATATCAATTGAGGAAATAGAAGAAACCATCAAAAGACTACCAACTAAGAAAAGCCCAGGACCGGATGGGTATACAGCTGAATTTTACAAAACCTTTAAAGAGGAACTAATACCAATACTTTTCAAGCTACTTCAGGAAATAGAAAAAGAGGGAGAACTTCCAAATTCATTCTACGAGGCCAACATCACCCTGATACCTAAACCAGACAAAGACACTTCAAAGAAAGAAAACTTCAGACCAATATCTCTAATGAACCTAGATGCAAAAATCCTCAATAAAATTCTGGCGAATCGGATACAAAAACATATCAAAAAAATTGTGCACCATGATCAAGTAGGATTCATCCCTGGGATGCAAGGCTGGTTCAATATACGGAAATCAATAAATGTTATTCACCACATCAATAGACTTAAAAATAAGAACCATATGATCATCTCGATAGATGCGGAAAAAGCATTCGACAAAGTACAGCATCCCTTTATGTTCAAAACTCTAGAAAAACTAGGGATAACAGGAACATACCTCAATATTGTAAAAGCAATCTATGCTAAGCCTCAGGCTAGCATCATTCTGAATGGAGAAAAATTGAAGGCATTCCCTCTAAAATCTGGAACAAGACAGGGATGCCCTCTCTCACCACTTCTGTTCAACATAGTTCTCGAAACACTGGCCACAGCAATTAGACAGACGAAAGAAATTAAAGGCATCAAAATAGGAAAAGAAGAACTTAAATTATCACTATTTGCAGATGATATGATTCTATACCTAGCAGACCCAAAAGGCTCTACAAAGAAACTATTAGAGCTAATAAATGAATTCAGCAAAGTGGCAGGATATAAAATCAACACGCATAAATCAAAGGCATTCCTGTATATCAGCGACAAATCCTCTGAAATGGAAATGAGGACAACCACTCCATTCACAATATCTTCAAAAAAAATAAAATACTTGGGAATCAACCTAACAAAAGAGGTGAAAGACTTATACAATGAAAACTACAGAACCCTAAAGAGAGAAATAGAAGAAGATCTTAGAAGATGGAAAAATATACCCTGTTCATGGATAGGCAGAACTAACATCATCAAAATGGCGATATTACCAAAAGTTCTCTATAGGTTTAATGCAATGCCAATCAAAATCCCAAAGGCATTTCTTGTAGAAATAGAGAAAGCAATCATGAAATTCATATGGAAAACTAAAAGACCTAGAATAGCAAAAACAATGCTAAGCAGGAAGTGTGAATCAGGCGGTATAGCGATACCAGACTTCAAACTATACTACAGAGCAATAGTAACAAAAACAGCATGGTACTGGTACCAAAACAGGCGGGTGGACCAATGGTACAGAATAGAGGACACAGAAACCAATCCACAAAACTACAACTATCTTATATTTGATAAAGGGGCTAAAAGCATGCAATGGAGGAAGGATAGCATCTTCAACAAATGGTGCTGGGAAAACTGGAAATCCATATGCAACAAAATGAAACTGAATCCCTTTCTCTCGCCATGCACAAAAGTTAATTCAAAATGGATCAAGGAGCTTGATATCAAATCAGAGACACGCCGTCTGATAGAAGAAAAAGTTGGCTACGATCTACATACTGTGGGGTCGGGCTCCAAATTCCTCAATAGGACACCCATAGCACAAAAGTTAATAACTAGAATCAACAAATGGGACTTACTCAAACTAAAAAGTTTTTTCTCAGCTAAAGAAACAATAAGAGAGGTAAATAGAGAGCCTACATCCTGGGAACAAATCTTTACTCCTCACACTTCAGACAGAGCCCTAATATCCAGAGTATACAAAGAACTCCAAAAATTAGACAATAAGATAACTAACAACCCAATCAACAAATGGGCCAAGGACCTGAACAGACACTTCTCAGAGGAGGACATACAATCAATCAACAAGTACATGAAAAAATGCTCACCATCTCTAGCAGTCAGAGAAATGCAAATCAAAACCACCCTAAGATACCATCTCACTCCAGTAAGATTGGCAGCCATTATGAAGTCAAACAACAACAAGTGCTGGCGAGGATGTGGGGAAAAGGGTACACTTGTACATTGCTGGTGGGACTGCAAATTGGTGCAGCCAATTTGGAAAGCAGTATGGAGATTTCTTGGAAAGCTGGGAATGGAGCCACCATTTGACCCAGCTATTCCCCTTCTTGGTCTATTCCCTAAAGACCTAAAAAGAGCATGCTACAGGGACACTGCTACATCGATGTTCATAGCAGCTCAATTCACAATAGCAAGACTTTGGAACCAACCCAGATGCCCTTCAATAGACGAATGGATTAAAAAAATGTGGCATTTATACACAATGGAGTATTACTCTGCATTAAAAAATGACAAAATCATAGAATTTGCAGGGAAATGGATGGCACTAGAGCAGATTATGCTAAGTGAAGCTAGCCAATCCCTAAAAAGCAAATGCCAAATGTCTCCTTTGATATAAGGAGAGTAACTAAGAACAGAGTAGGGACGAAGAGCATGAGAAGAAGATTAACATTAAACAAAGATGAGAGGTGGGAGGGAAAGGGAGAGAAAAGGGAAATTGCATGGAAATGGAAGGAGACCCTCAGGGTTATACAAAAGAACATACAAGAGGAAATGAGGGGAAAGGGAAAAATAATACAAGGGGGAGAAATGAAGGTCAATAGAGGGGGTAGAGAGAGAAGAGGGGTGGGGAGGGGAGGGGAGGGGGGATAGTAGAGGATAGGAAAGGTAGCAGAACATGACAGTCACAAGTATGGCAATATGTAAATCAATGGATGTGTAATTGATGTGATTCTGCAATCTGTATATGGGCTAAAAATGGGAGTTCATAACCCACTTGAAGCAAAGTGTGAAAGATGATATATCAAGAACTATGTAATGTTTTGAACAACCAACAATAAAAAAAAATAAAAAAAATAAAATAAATAAATAAATACAGAAGAGACTAAAATTCCACATTCCTCCATTCTAAAAGCCCTGAATGAGTTAGGCAGGAAAAGATTATACCTCAACATAATATATGCTATATATTAACATCATACCAAATGGCAGGGAGCATTTCCTTTATGATCAGCAACAAGACAAGGGTGTCTACTCTCACCTTCCTATTCAATATCATACTTTGAATTATAGCCAGGTCAATCAAGCAAGATAAAAAAATAAAATTGATTCAAACAGGAAAGTAATGAATCCCATATTCTTGTTTACAGATGATATGATTCTACACTTAGGAAATCCTGAAGTATTCACCAAGTATCTTAGAACTGATAAAATTTAGCAAAATAGCAGGATTAAAGAAAATCAACATATAAAATTTAATACCTCATTCATGCATCAATAATATACTAAGAAATCAGAGAAGTAATCCCATTCACACACAAAAAGAAATTACAATATCTAGGAACAAACCTTACCAAGGAAGTGAAAGAGCTCTACAATGAAAAATACAAAATGCTGAAAAATTTTGGAAAAAAATATTAGAAGATGGAAAGAGTTGACATGTTCATGAATTGGGAAGATTAATATTGTTAAAATAATACTAGTGATAAGAGTCACTTAGGTTTTTTTTTTTTTTTTTTTTTCAGTTTTCGGTGGACACAACATCTTTGTTTGTATGTGGTGCTGAGGATCAAACCCAGGACGCACGCATGCCGGGCACGCCGTCTGATAGAAGAAAAAGTTGGCTACGATCTACATACTGTGGGGTCGGGCTCCAAATTCCTCAATAGGACACCCATAGCACAAAAGTTAATAACCAGAATCAACAAATGGGACTTACTCAAACTAAAAAGTTTTTTCTCAGCAAAAGATACAATAAGAGAGGTAAATAGAGAGCCTACATCCTGGGAACAAATCTTTACTCCTCACACTTCAGATAGAGCCCTAATATCCAGAGTATACAAAGAACTCAAAAAATAAGACAATAAGAGAACAAACAACCCAACCAACAAATGGGCCAAGGACCTGAACAGACACTTCTCAGAGGAGGACATACAATCAATCAACAAGTACATGAAAAAATGCTCACCATCTCTAGCAGTCAGAGAAATGCAAATCAAAACCACCCTAAGATACCATCTCACTCCAGTTAGATTGGCAGCCATTATGAAGTCAAACAACAACAAGTGCTGGCGAGGATGTGGGGAAAAGGGTACACTTGTACATTGCTGGTGGGACTGCAAATTGGTGCAGCCAATTTGGAAAGCAGTATGGAGATTTCTTGGAAAGCTGGGAATGGAGCCACCATTTGACCCAGCTATTCCCCTTCTCGGTCTATTCCCTAAAGACCTAAAAAGAGCATGCTACAGGGACACTGCTACATCGATGTTCATAGCAGCACAATTCACAATAGCAAGACTGTGGAACCAACCTAGATGCCCTTCAATGGATGAATGGATAAAAAAAATGTGGCATTTATACACAATGGAGTATTACTCTGCATTAAAAAATGACAAAATCATAGAATTTACAGGGAAATGGATGGCATTAGAGCAGATTATGCTAAGTGAAGCTAGCCAATCCCTAAAAAACAAATGCCAAATGTCTTCTTTGATATAAGGAGAGTAACTAGGAACAGAGTAGGGTCGAAGAGCATGAGAAGAAGATTAACATTAAACAGGGATGAGAGGTGGGAGGGAAAGGGAGAGAGAAGGGAAAATGCATGGAAATGGAAGGAGACCCTCAGAGTTATACAAAAGTACATACAAGAGGAAGTCAGGGGAAGGGGAAAAATAATATAAGGGGGACAAACGAATGTCAGTAGAGGGAGCAGAGAGAGAAGAGGGGAGGGGAGGGGAGGGGGGATAGTAGAGGATAGGAAAGGCAGCAGAATACAACAGACACTAGTATGGCAATATGTAAATCAATGGATGTGTAACTGATGTGATTCTGCAATCTGTATATGGGGTAAAAATGGGAGCTCATAACCCACTTGAATCAAAGTGTGAAATATGATATATCAAGAACTATGTAATGTTTTGAACAGCCAACAATAAAAAAATTTAAAAAAAAATAATAATAATACTAGTGAAAGAAATCTAAAATTCAGTGCAATACTCATCAAAATACTAATGATATGCTACACAGTACTAGAAATAATCCTAAAACTCATATGAAAGTACAAAATTACTCAATGGCCAAAGAAATTCTGAACAAATAGAGCAATGCTTCAGACATCACAATGCCTAATTTCAAAATATACTATAGATCGATGGTAAAAACCAATACATACACCAGAGGAATTAAACAATACCATATTTCACCATTGCAGATTTTATGACAATTTTTTTTGCAAAAAAAAAAAAATGGGGTGCAACCATTATGTGAAACTTTTTAAAAAAATATACCAGTATTACTTAAACATATTACTAAACTTTCTTTGGTGTAAGATTCAAATGCAAAGAACACTCATGAATATATGTTAATGTGTTGTTGACAATTATGCAGTGACTGGTAAACTCTTATCTACAGCCAAGTGATTCTCAACAAAGGTACAAAAAATACTTATTGAAGAAAAGATAAGCCTTTCAACAAAAGGTGCTGGAGAAGAGATCATTCACATGTAAAAGATTGTAAGGAGACCCATATCTCTCACCCTGTACAAAAATAAGCTCAAAGAGATGGAATACCTTAATGTAAGTCCTGAAACTTTGAAACTACAAGAAAACACCAGGGAAGTGCTTCAAGGTATTGTCACGGGTCAGGTACAGTGGCATACATCTATAATCCCAGCAGCCTGGTAGGCTGAGACAGGAGGATTACAAATTCAAGGCTAGCCTCAGCAATTTAGCAGATCCTATCTCAAAATGAAAAATAAAATGGGCTGGAGATGTAGCTCAGAGATTAAGTGCCCCAGGTTCAATCTGGACTAGATAGATAGATAGATAGACAGATGATAGATAAATAGGCAGAAGGAACAATTTCCTGAACAGGACTCCAATAGCTCAGGAACTAGAAATATTGACAAACGGGATTACAACAAATTAAAAAGCTTCTGCACAACAAAAGAAACAGAGTGAAGAAACAACCCATTAAATGAGAGAGAATATTTGCCAACTATTTATCTGACATAGAATTAATATCGAGAATATAAAAGAAAAAAAAACTTCACAAAAGAACAAGTAACCCAATCAACAAATGCACAAATGACATGAACAGACACATCTCAATGGCCAATAAGTCTACAAAAAAGTCCTCAATACCTTTTGTCATCAGGAAAACATAAAACTGCACTGAGATTCCATTTTATTCCAGTTAGAATGGCTTTTACACACACACACACACACACACACACACACACACACACACCACATCTGACAAAGATGTGGAGAAAAAAGAAAACTAAATATATTGTTGGTGGGAATATAAATTGATACATCCATTACAGAAAACAGTACAGAGGTTCCTCAAAAAACTAAAACTTGCATTATAAGATGATCCAGATAAGTGCATTCCTGGGTACTCATCTGAAGGAAATGAATTCAGCCTATAAAAGACATACCTGCATACTCGTGTTTACTGCAGCAGTATTCATGATAGCCAAGGTGCCCATCAATAGACACTTTGGCTTGAAAAGAAAATGTGGTACATATATACAAAGAACATTATTTAGCCATAAATAAGGGAACCATGTCATTTGCATGAAAATGAATGGAAATGCAGGACATCCTGTTTAGGGAAATCAGGCAGACACAGAAAGATGAGCATCACACATTTTCTCACATATGGAAACTTAGACCAGGGAGTAGAAGATGACTATTAGAGAAAGGGAGAAGGATCAGATGGGTGAAGACTGAAAGAAGGAAGGGCAAGACAGAGTAAAAGGAAGTAAAAGTTTTATAAAAGGAAGGGTAGACATACTCAAAGATGATAAATTTATATATGGTGATGTCATAGTGAAACTCATAAATGTGTACAAATATGTATTATAGTAAGATCATTTAAATAAATACGCAATTAAATCCATTTCATGCTTTGCTTTATTTTGTTGTCACAGTCATGTGTTATATGTAATCCATTGTATGACTTCAGTGAATATTTAGTAACTCCTGTCTACATTTTATCATTCTGAATACTTAGTATATATTTACAAGAGCCACTTGATTACACATGGTTTTGTTCTTCCTGATTTTAAATTTGTCTTTCCATATTTCCAATCATGTCTTTTCACATTTGGATTTTGCTCTTCAGGGAAAACTGATTTACTCCAATAATCCTTGTCTCCCCTAAAAACAAACAAAAATATACCCAAACCTGAAAATTCCTCAAATAACAAAATAACTGGAGACATTTTTATTGGCCACAATTAGCAGCTTCCAAAAACATGGTATTCATCTCTTAACTTTCTCCTAGCCTTTCTACTAATCCAATTCTAATGTTTATCACATTTCAAATTTCTGATCCACTTAATTTTCTTTAATTCTTCAGACAATTTGCAGAAAACAATGTTTTCTGGACCAGACTGACCCCTGAGAACTTGATGACTCACCATTTGAGATCCCCAATCTGATCATCACCAGCTCAGCATCTATGTCCCCAATTCCTCAAGACTATCACTAGAGCCTAGAGAGGAGAATATTGAAGGACCAATAGTCTCTACTCTCTACTTGGATCTCATTATGTCTCTGTGAGCTAGAGACCTCTGCCTAGCAAGAAGGTATAAGCAACCACTCCTCCAATCCAACATCAATTGCAGACATCAGATTCCTGCAGGTTCTTCCTCTAAGCCAGCCTTGGTCTCACAGCCATGTCCTACATGAAGCCAGGAAGTCCAAAGAGGGTCTCCTGGGCTAACATCGAGGTGCCGACAAAACTGGGTTTCTTTCTAGATTTTTTTTTTTTAATGGAGAGAACCTTTTCTTTGCCTTTTCGTGCTTTTGGATGCCACCCTCATTCCTTGGCTTCCTTCCTCCATGTTCAAAGTCAGCAAGGGCAGGCCAAGTCCTTCTCCTATTGCTTCATTCCTATTCCCTCTCCCACACTTAAGAACTGCTGGGGTTAGACTGAGCCCACAGGGAAAAATCAAGATAACTCCCCCTCTTAACTTAAGTGACATCTGCCAAGTCCATTTTGCCATATAAGGTATTACCCTCACAGGGACCAGGGACCAAGACTTTGGACACCTTGGTGTAGGGGGTACATTATTCAGCTTTCCACAGACATGTATAAATACATATATGCAGATGTAAGGTGATTAATATACACTATTTTGTGAAATCATGAGATTTTAAAAATATATGAGTCATAATTCCAATTGTACAAAAACCTTTTTATACCTACACATAATGTACTCACTCATATTTACAAACACATAATGAAAGAAGGAAGGTACATCCTTTGGCAAGACAGGAAAAGTCCCTCTGATGTTAGAGAATTTTCAGAGAGTGAAAAACTTAAAAATTTTGCTTGATATGATCTCATTTCTTAACACCAGAGTCTTATAATTATTATTATTTATACATCATGTTTAAATAAATATACAAAATCACATTTTAGAAATTATTACTATTAAAACCTAGTTTTAAAAAAAATCCTACGTGCACTATACCATGAATAAACATAAAAAACTCTGCACAAGAATTGGGTACAGCTATAAAATATGATTTGTGAATTTAAAAAGATACTTGAAACTAATGTATGGATATTCTACAAATGTGTTTGAGGAAATTAAACATTATATTGACATTAATCCTTTTAAAATAAATTATTGATTAATGGGCTGCCCAACAAAACATTAATAACTTCTAAAAGCAGTAATAGAGTCACACAGTACTGGCACAAAATCAATTTCTGCATAATGCAAGCAGAGTAGGGTAGATAGCTGAGAAATAGATTTATATAAAGACAAACAATTTGGAAAATTATTTAATCTTCCCTTACCACAGTGTCAAAAGGATTTGGAGATTTAAAGGAGGGTTTAAAAGAGGGTTTTCTCAAACTCAGTGCTACTCAAATAGGAACAAAAAATTGGGGGGCTAGAGGGTGGTGTGGGTAGTGACAGCCATCATATGCATTGTAGGATATTTAGCACATCCATGGCCTCTACCTGGTATATTTCAATAGCAACTCCAACCCACCCACCTCTCCCGCCCTCCGTCCCTGGCTGTGATAAGCAAAAATGTGCCTAGACATTGGCAAATGTCCCCTGGGTGCTAAAATTATCCCTGGTTGAAAACTACTCATATTAGGTATATATTTCCAGACAAATACCAACAAAAGGAAAGATTTTCCCTCACCAGTAGTTAAAGAAATACATGAGAAACATGTTTATTTAACATTAAATCATAACACTAGCTGGGCATGGTGGCACATGCCTATAATCCCAGTGACTCAGGAGACTGAGACAGGAGGATCAAGATTTCAAAGCCAGCCTCAGCAAAAGTGAGACACTAAGCAACTCGGTAAGACCCTGTTTCTAAATAAAATACAAAATAAGGCTGGGGATGTGGCTCCATGGTTGAGTGCCCCTGAGTTCAATCTCTGCTACACCCCCCCACACCAAAAAAAAAAAAAGTTAGTACTAACAGGAAAAATATAAATCAGAGATATGGACAAATACATACAGATGCTATTAAAAAAGTATTGAAAATAATAAAAGAGTCAATGACCAATAGACAAGAGATAAAAATACATTAGGATATAGTCAAACAATGAAACATTATTCAAATATCAGAAGCATATATTTAAAAAATAGATATACTGAAACTTGCTTATAATATAAAACAGAAAGGCTAGAATACAAATCCATACCAAAATTATGGCCTATGCTACTTAATAAATATTTTACTAAGTGAATAAAATATCCCAATTTCAGGTGCTATATCTGTGTATGTAATTATATAGGAGTCATTGTGACAGGGTAACTGAAATGTGCCTAGATTCGGAGGAGAAAAATAAAAGGGATTTTAAGAATTACTTGAAATCAGTTTTGCTAGCTGGACTGAATTTCTCAGGCAGGAAGCAGTGATTCATAGTTACACATTTTTTCTTATACTTTTCTACATTTTCCAGTATTTGTACTATAATTTCTTTACTTCTACAATTTTTAAAAATGTTTAATCTAAGGAACCCCTCTGGGTTTTTAAACTTCACTACCATTTATTCTGCTAAAGAGTCAGGTTTCTTTCCATATAACAAAACAACTAGATTATTAGATATCAAAACCAATTGCAACACTCTCTTTTAATTCAATCATTAAGGAAATACCTAACTCCCAAGTCGATTCCTCTTAGATACACTCTTTCAACCATGTATCAATCCGTGTGACCCAGTCTCCATTCAAACCACTTTTAATTAATTTTGTATATAAAATTTTCATAAGATACTTTATGCTTCATTGGAAACCAAGAAAAAATTGTATTCACAGCACTTATATATCAATTAATTCTAGAATTCTATTAAATAGCAACCAAGTCTCTCCGGCATCTTTTGTCAGACTGCCAATATCTTCCATGATTATTCAAAAGATTGTTATTTCCTGAAGTATTGTGCATTGTATTTAATTAAAATGCAAACTGAAATAACCAACTGGTATTTAAGACTCATTTTCCTCCAATTACTTTCCCTTAAAATTCCCAGATGGGTCTGTCAAGATTCCTCTCTCTCTCTCTCTTTTTTTTTTTTTTTTTTTGTCCTTTGTACCTAACCTGGTCAATTGCACAGCAAAACTCAGTGAGGTTGTTTCATGTTTATTTCTGCTAAGCCTTCCTGGTGAAGCCTTAAAGAGCACTCCCACGAATAAAGCAGGCAGAAGAGAGTCCATTGTTTCTATTACATTCTATTATTTCTCCTGCCTTCCCGATTAGTGATTAGTTTAGCAACTAACCCTCTGTTCTCCCCTCCCTCCTCACCCAGTTCCCCTGAGCAGTCAGGCTCAGCTCTTTAGCCAATCTTATTTATCTTTTCCAAATCAGGCTTTCAGCTGCAGTTAACCACTGAATCTCTCTAGTTACCAGGGAGCATTAACTAGTGCTAGTGGTTTTGCCTAATGAAATCATAACACTATTATAGTCAACATTTAATGATTGTATTTCAGAATGATCCTTCTTTGTAATTTTATGTTAAAAAAAATCGGGGGTGTGGGGTGGATAATTATAACATATTGCCTACCAAAAGCTTGTAGCTGCTGACTAGGAACTTTCCTTCATCCTGAAACTGCTTTTTGATCTCATATGATTTATCATCCAAAACAAGGCCATTTTGGATAGTGATAAAGATGTTCTTAATAAGTAGGGCCAAGGCAACATGAGTAAACAAAAATATAAGTCATCTTATGTCTGGAACATCCACTTCATATAGTCATAGGAAGCAGAATTAGACATGAGAATAGGAACTAACTCAATAGTTGTCTCTTTAGCTTTACCAGAATCTGCAATACCCTCAAATGTTGACCAGGAAGGGCTCTAGGCAAATGTATTTCATAAATTCCAGTTCCCTAAAATGCCAGAAAGACATTTTCTTACGTATTAGAAATAATATTCTATCTCAAAATTCTGAAGAAAACAATAAACTGGAATTAAATGTTGGAGAAAAGTAGACTATGGGCATAATCTTAGAGAACAAATTTTTATCCAAGTTTTATAAATGCATAAAAGTATGTTTCGATATGGAGTTTAAACATGTAAGCTCTTCCCAGTATAGACTTCTTCCCCCAACATACCACATTTTAGCTCAATTTAGGATCTTTTGCAAAATGTCACTGGGGAATATTTGTTTCTAAAATAGTTTTTTTAAATGAAAAGATGCTAAGAGGCTATAAAAACCTTCTCGCTCTCAGCATTGATGACTTTGGAGTTCTTCACACACCCCTCCAGGTTCAAGCCATTAATAAGTCATACTGATATACTTTTTCAAGTCTCTGGATTTTGTTCACCTTTTTCCGCTTTTACTTTTGTTCCCCTAGCTCAAAATATATCGTTTCTCTTGCATGGCTCACTATAGCATTCACCTAACTGGCTTCTCACATCCACCCTTACCCTTCTCCAATTCATTCTACATAGCACCAGAACAGCTTTTTGAAATGCAAATCTAATGAAGGTACATCCCACTAACACTCCCCACCAGTTAGACATAGGACCCTTCCAGAGCTTTCTACCTTCTCAAAGGACCAAAATCTTTAGTGGCCATCAGCACCCTACTTTGCTTTAATCTCTCAGAGCAAAATGATTTTTTCCCCTGTGCTAAAGTAAAAAAAAAAAAAAAAATACTGTTTTCTGTCTTTCACTCTTGCTAGCTGAAGTCTTTACCAAAAATATCACCTTTTCCCAAGATGTAACTATTAAAAATGGTTCTAATCAGAAAAGACCAAATACTTAGTATCAGTTTGCTTGGTCTATTATTTCACTGCTCCTAAGTAGTTTTAATTAAGTTTGTTGTTTCTCTGGAAAGCAAATACTTTACTCCAAGGAATGTGAAAAACTCCTGAGATAAATTGTCTAATAATCAAGAACCTGAATGTAGTCTTCTCTAGGAGCTGAAATCATTTCCTGAGAAATTCAGTGTGCCTCTTTCATGAGGAGAAATGATATTGCTGGAACTTTATTTGCAGACCCTCTTAGGTGGGAATTTTTTGGTTCCATAAAAGCAAGAAGTTTCAAATTTGATAAACCTCAGCAGTAAGAAAACAATCTACCCATTTTCAGTCTCATGGGGGAAAAAAAATTTGCCCCGAGTCCATCCAAACCCCAAAACCTTACCTCTTCCCTTCTCCTCTTTCTTCTTTAATTCTGATCACATGAACTATGCTAGAAAAACAGCAAAAAGTGAAATCCTGCTGTCAGCCCCAAGGACACACTACCTTTTATGATGCTGAGCTTAACTGGGATCTAAGAGATTCGCTTATACAGTAGGTTTTTCACAATGATTGTCTGTTCCCAGGAAAGCTAACCCGAGGTCAGGCAACCAGACAGTAGAGGAAGCTACCAATCTGTTTAAAAGACTTTCTATAAATCTTTTATACCCTAAGATTTTAGGGGTTTTGTCCCAGGAGTTCAAGTTCTTTGCCATCATTTCCAATATAGTATTTGGATAAAACAAGCTTTAGTCAAACCGTAGCAAGTCTATTTATTCCTTTTTATTCTGACCATTTTCCTTCGTGCATTTTAACTACTGAGATTGGAACTTAGAAGCCTTAATTATGTGCTTATGCACGTCGTCTTGTCCAGCATCTTGCCCTTGAATCTCTTTGTTTACAACTGTGACTGCAGCGCTCCAGGTAACAATATTGATCCTCAAACTTGTGCCCTAGTAATACTGATGGGACATTCTTTGTTAACAATGCCTACGTTCATTTCCTGTTGGGGCCACAGCTATTTGCCACAAATTTAGGGACTAAACAATACAAACGTGTTCTCTTAGAGTTCTGGAGATGAGAAGCCTGAAACATGTCTCACTGGGCTTCAATCAAGGAACTGGCTGCATCTGGAGGTTCTGAGGGGCGAAACCATTTCCTTTCCTAGCAACCTCCTCTGGTCCTCTCCTTGGTACCAGTTTCCACCTTCAAAGCACCTCTCTCCATTCTGTGTTTTTAATCACAGATTTTCTTCTGCTGTTAGTCAAAACTCCCTCTGCCTCCCTCACATGAGGGAGGATACTTACAATGACCTTTAAATTCCATCTGATTCATCCATAATAATCTCTCCATCACAAAATCCCTAACTCAATCACTTCTGGAAACTTCTCTTTTACCATATAAGGTAACATTTCACAGGTTCTGGGGTTAGAACATGGACATATTGGAGGACTGTTCTTTAGCCTACTATTATGAGCATGCCCTTAATACCTTTAATATCACACATTCCAAAAAAACTAGCAACATAGCCATAGTCCAAACCCCACACCAATACATATCAGGTCTTTTAGCCCTTCCATCCGTTCTTTGTGGTAAGGGTCCCAAGCCCAGGCTCAAATTCAAGTCCTTCTAAGGTTGAACCAGTAGACCCTTCTCACCCTCACCCCCACCCGTCTGCCACACACAGAGATGCAGCCCTTACCTCTGCCCCGGAACTCAGCACACAGCTCAATGAGAGCTCCTGATATTTAAAATTAAATAATTTACAAATAACAGAACAAAACCTCAGAATAAAAATAGATGATGCATTCATATAGGTCGCACATTAGGTAATAGTAAAACATGCTATTTGGGCTTGGCTTTAACTGGAAAAGAAAAGCAGAAAGGACAGAGCTTTTTTTCTAATTTCTGATTAAAATAAGATAAACTCAGTATACATTTTCATTTCATAAACATGAAGATACCTCCTTGTCTGTTTATCATCAACTTCATCTTCTGCCTGTATGACTGTATGCACCAACACAAACTATTTAAAAACAAAAAAACAAGTTTGCAACTATTCCAGTAGCTGATTCTTGTCCTTAACAATCTTCCCAGGAAAGAACTTCTAAACATGACTTTAAGTGCTTTGCCAATGCTTCAAAATGCAAGGCAGCACCTCCCTCTCACATCTTAGAAGAACTATTTTCATCCTTTGTGCTATCTCACACATGTTACTGCAAAATAGTTAACATAAACTGGTTTACACATTCTGGAAGAAGCAAACTTCAAAAGTTAATGCAACTTATTTTTAACTTATATATGAAATTACTTCTACCAAAAGAACTTAATGGTTGAAGTCCATTTAAAATATTCAAGAGATTTTGGAACCATTTCAGATTATGCCTTACTTCAAGATGTCAAGGTATGGCTACAATAAAAGAATAAGGGTTCACTTATGGGGAATCACATTTTGCCAAATCCTTTAAAGGATTATCTCACTCCTCCTCTTCCTCTCCTATTATTTTTGTATCATTAATGAAACAAACTCATGTGTTTTTTCCTGAAGCTCTGCTCTGGGAATCTTCCTGAAGTTTTACTACATTAAAACTAGTAAATCATTATGTTTTGTTTATGAGAATTCAACCAAAATTAGGCCTTTGTGACAATATTCTCATCTGAGCAAATGTGACTTAATTTTTCAAATTGGCTCCATGAGGCATAGAAGTACTTTATTAAAATCTAGGTAATAAAATTAGCCCATACATCTACTAATTGTGTGCTTCTATCACCTGATTAAATTCATTTTTATACTAAATACATATAAATTATACCAGGGTAGATAAAGTCGAATAATCATAAACATTTGCTTTTCTATTTTTACAATACCAGGAAGAATTTTGAGGTTAGAACTTGGCATGAAGCCTAAAATATAAACTGCTATGCAAGCTCTATTGAGGTGACATTTATATTGAAGGGCTTGGTAGAAAGCAAGAAGGTTAAAAACATTATTTTAAATGGTATTCTTGGACTTTGGAAGAAATGTTCTTTAAACTCCATTGAGCTAAACAAAAAGTGCCTTCAAAGTTACAAGATATTTTGCCTTTGGCGGGTACATGATGCAAGGTAGGAAGGTTTAATGCACTTCTAGGTGTTTTCACTTCTAGAACCTCATTCTTCCACAAGTAGAATCATCTGACCTGCAAACCTAAGACCCAGTAACAGGATCAAATACCCTATACAAAGCCAGTTTTAGAAATCCATCAATCCTCCAGAAACAGTCTTAACAGAAAGACACAGTCCCTTCTGGTAATGCTCAGGCTTATTTCATTGCTGATTTGGAAACTCACATAAGCTCCATCCCAGAGTTAAACACAAAGGATATATTTTTTCTTCGAGCACTACGTGAGGAAATATTTGGCTCCAAATCTAAAATTCCTAGAATCCTTTTATATTCTCTAATCATCCATAATCTTTGGAGATTTGAATTCACTGGACACAAGTTCACTAAGAAGGGGAAAGGCATCTGAGGGCAGGATAAAACTGATCAGCAAGGGATCAATAGCAATTTTCCGAAGAATTTTCATGTCTAAACTTTGAGGACAAACCAGACAAATATGACATTTTTATACATTCCTTAGTAGAAAATAAGACATGGTCAGTGCCATGCACTTCCATTCTGGGAATCATCAAAGCCCTAATCCCCCGTCCCCATCCACTACCAGAGACATTGGTACGAGGATATTGTGAAAAGGACGACTGTGATTCTCCAATGCAATTTCTATCACTTACCTAGTAGCAACTAATAACAGTTGCATCTTTTAGGAAACGGTGACAAATTGTTGCAAGGAAGCTACGCGTCTTTAAAATGAGAGGATGATTCATTTTTTTTTCTCCTTTAACTCTAACAATTAATTGGTAACATAATAGAAACTCTCAGCAGAAAATGAAAAATGACCTCATCCCTGAATGGACGGGGAAGGGCATTTGTTTTCTGCTTTAATTGCAGGAGTTGGTGTTCAAGGGATTCCTGTGCTCCTCATTTCTGTTGTGTCGCTGATTGCAAAAGTTAAAAATCTTGAGACAAGAGGTCCAACTTGTTAGCATAGGACAACTACAAATTTAGAGTTAATTCTCTGTTCAAAATAAACAGCTGTTTTACAGTTTGGCATGTAAGAATCCTAGATGTCACCACCTCAGGTTAACAATAAAAAACCTAAACAGACTGAAAAATCAACTTCTCTAGGATGCATAATAGGGGTGAGGGGGTTTAAAACAACAACAACAAAAATAAAAAAATAAAAACCACTGTCCCCAGAACTGAAGCTGAATGCCGGTGCAGCTTACCAGAGCAGAAACTCCCAAGCAGAGATCATCAAAGGACCCAAGGCCAAAGGCAGGAGTCCTCACAGGTTGATAAGGTTTACTTCCAGGAGCTCAAGGAGCACTCCCTGTAAATATCAGAGAAACTCGTCCTCTTCTTCCAGCAAAGGGAAAGACAAAGAAACCATTTTGAAATGTGCCAGAATAGTCTGATCCTCATAATAAGAATCACCCTCAGGTGGAACTAGTTAACTAGCACCTAATCAGCTGGGCATTACCAGAGCCAAATTAAAGTCCAGCCCCTATGCTGTTCTGTCCCACCTTAAAAGGGAGAAAAACTGGTAAACATTTGGGAAGCTCATAGTCCAAAGGCACAAGATGATGACCCAATTGTAGGACTCTAAAACATTCCCTTGTCCACACATCTCACCACCACATTCCTTTAGTTTTATTTACAGCAGTTCTTTTGCCCAGGATATCATATCTATCAAGAAAACACTCACATTGCATGCTAAAAAAAAAAAAAAAAAAACCTCACAGCTTGAAGAACTAGTATCAGATATCAAAACCAGGTTCAGTTGAAGGTTGGGACAATCAGACCAGGAATTTAAAACCACTGTGATGAATATAGAAACACATTAATGACTTTAACACTAACACATGCAAGAAAGGTAGACAATGGAAGCAGAAAGGTGGAAATTTTCTTCTTCAAAAAGAAGAAGAAAAAAAAGATAAATAAGTGCTATAGATATAAGTCACTGTAAAAAAATGAAGGATGCATTTGATGGGCTTAGACTATACATGGTTAATGAAAGATTCACTGAGTTTAAAAGAAATTCTCTTAGATTAGGTGGAGGGAAGTGAAGGGAGGGAAAGGCAGGGAATGTGGGTATAGGAAGGATAGTAGAAGGAAACATCATTGCTTTATTTATGTATGTGACTGCATGACCAATGTGGTTCCACAACATGTACACTCAGAAAAATGAGAGATTATACCCATCTATGCATGATATATCAAAGTATATGAATGCAGTCTACTGTCGTGTATAACTAATTAAAACCAATTTTAAAACTTTAAAGAAAGATATAGAATGGTAAATACATGTCATAACACTAAAAAAAGGAAATGTAATAAATATGAAAAAAAAACTCTATGCTTAATAATAGCTCAATATAAACCTCCAAAACTGAAAAAAAAAAAAAAAAGACCAAAAATAAAAAGAATATCCAGACTGTGGGACAACTTCAAAAAGTATGACATACATGTCATGGGATTGCCAGAAAGAGAAGAAAGACACAGAAGGAATATTTTGAAACAATAATGACTAATAATTTCCCCCTAATTAACATCAGACATCAAATCCTAGATACACGAAGCTCAGAGAAGACCAAACAGGATAAATAATCCCCAATCCTAAAACAAAACAAAAACAAAAACTACTCCATCTCTGTATTTAATTTTCAAACAGAAAATTAAAGATAAAGAAAAATCCTGGAAAAGCCAGAGGATTAAAAACACGTTACCTATCAAAGAGCAAAGATACAATTGCATCTGACTTCTTTCCAGAAACTATGCAAATGAGAGGAGAGTGGAGTGAAATATTAAGTTTCTAAGGAAAACAACAAAGTAGTAATACTTTCTCAGACAGACAACAACTAAATAAAGGACAACTGTTGAAAATATACAATGGACACTTAATAAAACAAACAAATGAGTTAAAAAGTGGGACAAAGACCTGAGTAGAGACCTCACCAAATAAGATATGCAGATGGCAAAAAAAAATGTAAAAAAGATAACCCACATCATATGTCATTGGAGAAATGCAAATGAATGCAACAAGATACCACTACACATGGTAGTGGCAGAAACTCAAATATTGGTGAGATGTGGTCAAACAAAAATTTCATTTTATTGCTGGTGGGAATGCAGAATGATACAGCCCATTCAGATGACAATTTGGCAGTTTCTTAGAAAGCTAAAAATATTCTTATCATACGATCCATCGATCATGCTGGAATTTGAAAATTAGTTTTAAAAAAACTGCATAAGGATTTTTATAGAAACTTCATTGACGATTGCCAAAATTTGGAAGAAACCAAGATGTTCGTTAGAAAAATTAATGGATGGATAAGTTGTGGTACTCCCCAGAATGGAATAATCGTCCTCAATTAGCTATCAAGCCATAAAAAGATGAGGAGGAAATTTTAATGCACATTACTAAGTGAAAGAAGGCAATCTGAAAAAGTCAGCACGCTCTATGATTCTAACTACGTGACATTCTGGAAAAGGCAGATCTACTGAGACAGTTAAAAAAAAAATCAGTGGTGCCAGGTGTTTGTCAGGAGTCAAGAAATGAGAAGGCAGAACAGAAGATTTTTAGGGCAGTAAACTGGGAGCCAGTTCTTTGAAATGTAAACATCCAGGCAGATAGAGCTCTCATTCCCAGTTCCTGTGGTAAGGTGTGACCCCATAATGACAGACACACGCCACTACACATCAGTGGAAACCCACAGAATGCATAACACCAACAGTGAAACCTAAAGGAAACAGTGGGTTTTGGGTGATAATGATGTGAATGTAGATTCATAGATTATTTTTTTAAATGTGCCCTTTGGAGGGATGTTGAGATTGCAGGAGGCTGTGAATGTGTGGGCAGGGGACAGTGGGAGTAGGGGAAATCTCTGCACCGTCCTCTTAATTTTGCTGTGAACCTAAAATCACACACACATGCACATGCCACTGCTTCCTTTACTTAGAACTTTTTTTCCTGGTAAATTTGGAAATTCTTTCTCTGTTCCTTTGAGACACATGCCTATCTCTTTATTTTTACTTTTTAAAGTATTTTTCCAGTTTTACCACCCAAGGGTGTCTTAATGACCCGGGAGTAGGTTCTTTGAAATGTAAACACGAAGGAAGGCAGAGCCCTTATGGTGCTTTCTGTAGAAAAGTAGGAGCGGATGACGACGTTCTGTGAGTTCCTTGGTCCAAGCTGCAAGCCATCTCCTGTCCAAACTATGAGGAGCTTATTTTTCCTTTGAATAAAGCCAGTTAATTAACAGGTGGTAATTTACCTGGTAATCCGGTAAACTGAGGATGGACTAAATGTGTTGGCAAGTCCTCTTACCTGAGGACGAGTTATGGCATGTCTTGAGAATGTGACATTCTTGGCCTCTTGGCCGAGCAATCTGTCTGGCTATATGAGGAGCTGAGGTTCCTTGTTGTCTTTGCAGTCTCTTATAGGATTGCCTGTGATGCGCATCACATTCTGGTTTAATGCTTATTCAAAAAAATAAAACATTTCCTTTCTCCACTAACTTTGGGGAGAGAATTTCTGGGCTGGGAGAAAATTTTTATTTTTAATTATGTTTCCCCAGTATTGATCACTTTTAATCCTAAATATCACAGGAAAATAGACATTCCATGTTAAATTTGCCTGATTCCTGCTTCTTGTTGACCCTGAGACATTCTCTCCTATTAGTAATACAACAACTGATAAGTATAGCAGAATCACAGCCTGGTATGACCATTGCTTCTTTCATGGGGATGAGGGTCCTTTAAGACAGCTGAATAGGGTGTAGTTTATCTTTTTATTCCTCTGACTGATGCAGTACCAAGACATTGCACACATTATTAATATTCACTACTAAAACTCCTTAGCATTTCATATAATTCAAATCTTCTGGCTTTATTTCTAACCACAAACCAGATTTTCCCAGGTCTCGCGATACAATGAGACCATATTGTTAAAAATAACTTAGGTTTCAATGGCTTACAACTCTTGTTTATAATATAGTACATTTGTCTCCTGAAAGGCTCACTTAACATTTGAGGGAGACTCAGAAAAGGAAAGGATCAGTTAGAGAACAGCAGAAGAAGATCTTGGAGTGAGGCAAAGGTATCTTATCAGAACTGGCACCTGGGCCAGATTTGGATGAGAAACAAATCCAACCTAAACCTCTCCTGGTCTCTAGGTTCTAGAGACTGAAGCAGGACTCAGTCTGCAAGGCTGGATCCAGATACTAGGATTGTCACTCTCCAGAATTCATTCCCAAGTGCTATGAATCAATCACCATTTCAGACGCTGGTAAATAGCAGAGAAGCAAAAGATCCAGGAAGGTCCCTAATCTTATGGCGCGTTATGTCTACTAGGTTAGGCAGATGACAAAGAAAGAAACAGATGAGAGCATTTCGGATCATAGTAACTTCTTTGAAGAAAGATTGGTAAGATGACCCAAAAGAAGTGCCCAGCGCTCACCTGCTCTTCCATAAACTAGAACCAGAATAGCAAATAAGTGGCAACATTTTGAGGTGAATGGCACTGGAATCCAGCAGGGGAGGGAGGGGAGTCTTGTAAGACACAGAGACCCAGGATGGTGGCATAGGAAGTGGGATAAAGCACACAATTTACTGCTTTGGGTTCAGTTTCTGGGCCAGGCATACTCCACATTGCAAGGGAAATGGTCAATGGTAGAGTCCCATCAGACCCCACCACCAAGGACTCCATCAATGCTTGCAACAGAAGAAGTATACTAGTCATTACAGGCTTGGAACCCAGCTGGGAAAGCTACCTGAAGTCTGAGTCTAGCTTTGCTATGGAGAAGGAATTTGCGTTTTCTTCCATTCTCCCTGTCCAAGGTGACATATTAGTGGCAGAGTCACAATGCTGTCCCCACCACTGACTTTACGCCAAAACAGATAGGAGGAGTGAGTTCTAGTGTTCCACAGCACAATGGGCTGATCATAGCTCACAATAACCTGTCACACATTTTATAAAGAATTATAAGAGGGTATCTTGAAGGTTCCAACCATCAAGAAATAAGGAAATGAAGATAACTAATCATACACATTATTTATATATATATATATATATATATATATGTGTGTGTGTGTGTGTGTGTGTGTGTGTGTGTGTTGAAATATCACAGGGTTACCACACATGTGCACAATTATTACATGTTGATTAAAAAAAAAGAAAGAAAGAAAATGCACAAGACTATGAACCAGAGAATAACAGGGAGAAAGGGGGTCTCCCTCTGGATATTCAGGAGGGGAACTTTGAGGGGTAACACTTAAGCTGAAGCCTGAGTGACAAAAAAAAAGTAACCCAGTAGCCCAAAGGGTCTGTAGGAAGAGAGTTCTGGGCACAAAGTATAGCAGTTCAAAGGCCTTCACCAAGAATAAAGTCCTCTCTGATATGTGGATGCTAACTCACAACAAGGGAGGATGGGGAGGAGAAGAATAGAAGCCCACTGGATTAGACACAGTGGAATGAAGGGAAGGAGGGAGTATGGGAATAGGAAAGAAAGTAGAATGGATCGGTCATAGCTTTCCTGTCCTTGTATTTGAATACATGACCAGGGTAACTCTCCATCATGTACAACCACAAGAAGAGGATCCTAATTAGAACAAGTTATACTTCATGTATGTATAATATGCCAGAATGCATTCTACTGCCATATATATATATATATATATATATATATATATATATAGAGAGAGAGAGAGAGAGAGAGAGAGAGAGAGAATAAAACTTTAAAAAAATAATAATTTGACCTGTTGGAAAATAGAAGGAAATTCAGTTTGACTAACAAGAAGCGTGCCAGGGGAAGTGGAAGGTGATTGGTACAGGGGTTTGTCATCCTGGTAGGAAGTTCTGATTATATTGAAGTTGGATAGAAAGTAAAGAGGATTTTAAGTAGGAGGGGTAACAGAATTGGATTTATGGGGGTGTGTATTTTTTGTTTGTTTGTTTGTTTTAGTAGTAGATGTACACATACCTTCATTTTATTTTTTTTATGTGGTCTGAGGATCAAACCCAGTGCCTTACATGTGCTAGACAAGCACTCTACCACTGAGCCACAACCCCAGTCCTGGAATTATGTTTCTAATGATTTTTATGAGAAGAATGGATTGCTGGTAGTCAAGACTGGAAGCTGCTGTCCTCATCCAAATGAGAGTTGATGGTGTTGATGACCTTGGGGAAAGAACAGTGACAATAAGGACAAATGGACAGACTCTGGGTATGTTTGGCAGAGGAGCTAATGGACTTGCTGATGCATATATATGAAAAGTAAGAGACAGGAAAATCACAAAGAACACATAGTTTTGTTGACTGAGAAGTAAATGGATCTTTATTTCCGTTTTTTTATCTAAGGATCTCTCCCATAATTATTCTAAAGGGACACATTAGTTGTACTCCATCATAATCTGTTTTCTCTCTTTCAAATTTGGTTTCATAATATTCTTGATCTCAAAGCCCCAGAGCAAACCTACCAACTAGTCTTAGAAGAACTTAGAACTCCTTTCCTTTCCTTGAGTCTAGTGTTTGTGCCTTCTGGGCTCTAAAGGAACAAATTTTCCACCTTTCTTTACATATCCCAGGGTGACATTCCTAGGACTTAAGAATGACACAGGTTACTCCCCTGCTGAACACTGTTTAATGATTCTCTATAGCTTCCAGGCTGATGTTCAAGTTCAAACTTAGCCCCTAAGACCCTGTCAGATTTCTCTCATGCATGAGCCACCCTTGTCCTTCCAGTCCCCCAACACTCATGAGTCCAGACATAGTGAAAGGTTTAAAGTTCTAGGAACGCAGGAATTTGTGCTTTAAACATGCTATGCACTCAGCTGAGAAAGTTCTTCCTTTTTATATTTAGCTAACTCAGCTCAAGACACATTTTCTCTGGAAAACTTTCTATGAGCCCTCAGTTTAAATTAACAACCCTCTCTGTCTCCATCACATCCTGGGTACAGCATTATTATATCTTTTATCACTCTCTATGTTATTAGATTTACTTCATTCTTCCTCATTAGTCAAAAATCCATTTTAAAAAGAACTATGTCATATTTAATTTGTTTTGTATTTTTCACACCTAACATAAAATAGATAATCCATAAATGTTGATGAAACGATTACTTATCGATAAGTAGATGAGCCTATTTACAAGCGGGTCATAGTTAACACCATTTATGAAGTTGCCTGTTAATTTCCATATCTCCTTCTTTTCTAAAGATCCCATATTTAACTAGGCATGTCCTTAAATCCAGCAGCCCAGAACACAAAGATTCATTCCAGAGTTCTTCTGTTCAGTATCATTTACTCAGTCATGAGTTAGGAATGAGCGGATCAATGAGTCCAAGAAAACTGGTCACATCCTAAGTCATCAGTCTGGAAAGACAGCCCACCCCATAAATCACCCTGCCAGAGCCATGCATAGCAACACTCTTTTCCCATCACCTGGAAAAGTTCTCAACGTAGGAGAACCCATGATTTCCTCTTCCCGTTTAAATTACCATTTTATACTGTCTAGTATTAAATGTTTTTTTTTCCCCCTCTGGTGGGCAATCTTCTTTCCTTTGTAATATTCTCTCCCTTTCCATCCAGTACTGATTTTTCTCCTTGTTTCTTCTCAGCTCCATTCTTAGGTAATACCTCACATCTGACATAGGAATGTTTTAACCTAAGAAGTTGAATTCCTCAAGACTTCCTGTCTTCTTTAAGTAGAAAAAAAAAAAACAAGGGTGGGTGGCATTTACAGCACACATCATTGTTGAGTATTTCAAATAAGACAAACTTAAAATAGATACCTTAGTGGCCAAATTTCCTGGAAAGCAAGATGAGGTCACTGGGGAAATATGAACATTATTTGCCCTTTTGCTCCTGGGTCCCTGCAGAATTATTTCCTTCTGTCTCTTTTGTAGATACCTCAGTTCCAGTCTGCCCTGGGGGTTACAGGCTGAACTACCCTGGCCTTCTGGGACCTTTGCCATCCCACATTGTGCCGGATGATGCATTTCTATCTTGATTGATCAAGGACTTTTGACTTGGGCTTTAAATCATTAGCTTGAACTAAAGGAAAATATGTTTTATGATTGCTAAGCTTCCAGGGACAATTTACATTTTTCATAAGTCATGCAATGAGTTCATGCCATTTTTTGCTATCCTCTCTTAGTTTGTCCAGCAGATAGAACAGGAAAATTTCCCTGAACCTGGACAAGAACAGGTATCACCTGCAATCTATGTCACCCTTCCTTTTGGAAAAAAAATAGAGACTTTTATTTTTATAATAATAGTATCGAATGTCGATCCTAATGGAATCAGATGTCAGTTTCAGTTAATACATGACATCAAGAAGCATTTTGTCTGACTTTTATGAGAGCTCGTTTTAATACATCTCTCTCTTTGATTTTCAAGCAAATATATGTGCTCAAAGGAGGATTCGTCAGTTTTGACTCTAGACACTGCATCAGTTTTGAAATGGAAACATCTTCTGAATAAGGGATCTTTCTCTCATCTGTAATTCAGAATTTCTATCCCTGGAGAGATATTCTAAATTCATTTTCAGTGTCCTGAAGACAAGTACATAGTGAGAAGCAGAGTGACATCGGAGGGGAATGGCAGTCCCTGTTGATCAGTGCTGTACCATCTGTGGCTGCAACACACACCCACAGAGCTGTTCGCCAGGGCTGGTGAACAGTCTCTAGGAAGCAGGGGACTTGACCACCTCTTGAAGCCCTTCTGCTACAATCTGCCCCAGCACTGCAGGCTAAACTACCAGTAGGTCCAACCTGAAATGAGCACCTAGACATGCTATGTATAATTTAAGATATTACAGGACCCGTTTTCACCTCATTTATTTCAATAAAGATTAACATAAATGATAAAATGTCAGTCATTTCTCTCATGATTTCATAATATAAATGATTTTTTAAAGGTTCTTCTCTTCTCTAGTTCACAAGCTCCTGAGGCCAAGGGCCTTGTCTCTCCACGACCCAGCATGTAGATTTGTCCTCTCAAGTAAGCCTGGCCACCCAATTTAAGTCCTCGGAGACTCACTACCTCCGTAAAATACTCTATGCCTACTCAGAGCGCCATCCCCTCTTTTCGGTGGGCTGAGAGATTCTTTCTTCTTTCTTGCCCCTGCTCAGGTATCTGCACAGATTTCCTTTTCCAGAGGATTATCTCTTTGCTCTCTTATCCCTGCTGTTCAATTGACTTATGCCTTTTATCTTTCTGGTGAAAGATGAGGATTGAAGATAATGGACTTCTGTCCTCAATTCACACTAAGAGGGAGATTTATCAAACCCGGAGACACTCCCATCCCTGCAGAAACATACTGCACTCCAATACATTTCAGTTTTCAGAATTTTTGTGAAGATTGGGACATTGGTGGATCTTCAACAAAAGGTAAAGGGAAAATAATGACATGGACTACAAATTCCTCAGGCTATGTATAGGAGGCATTGGTATAAAAACCAGATGTTTATCAAATGCCTACTATGTGCCAAGCTGCTCTTATTAGATTTCTTGTCCTGGGTAGCATTTAAAAATTAAAAAAAAAAAAAAAATGTAACTGGATTCTTTAGAATTTTTAGCTGCCAAGAGTTGGATAGAAAAGTCTATTTAAAGTAAAATTGGACTGTCACTGCTGACAGGTTGCCCTAAGGCAAGACTTGTTTTCTAGGGTGATTTCAATCAGATAGCAGGCTTGGGCAATGAGGTGGCTCTGCTCAGCTCCGCAGGGCAGCAGACATGCTGTGGTGTTGCCCCAGTATCTGTGGGCTCAGGGGGTCCAGGAGCTATCAAATGGATGCAAAGTACCAAGAGTTTCTGAGGACACAAAAATACAGAATGTTGATAGCACAGAGGAGATGAGGGTGGCCACTGTGGTACCTACAAAGCACTTCCATCCTCTTTGTTTGAATTTCAGCATTCAAAACTTTTCCCCAAACCCCAAATACAATCTCACCACCCCAAAGGGCTTTGGTGAGCAGCCATACAGAAGGATCTCACACACATCTATAAGTGAGTAAGTTCAGGGAGGGGGCAAGAGATCCTTTCTTTAAACAGATATGCATGTAATGCAAAATGACTATAATTAGTGATGATTTGTTATATTCTGGAAAAAAATACAGATAGTGTATTTTAAGTGCTCTGTACCCCAAACTGATAACTATTAATATAATGCTATTGTTGATTACCTAGATTTAAATATTCTACAACGTATGTAGACTTTAAAACATCACTGTGTATGTCTTTTCCTATCAAATGCGTCTCCTGTAGGCAGCATATTGTTCGGTCTTGTTTTGAGATCCATTCTACTAGCCTGTGTCTCTTAATTGGTGAGTTTAAGCCATTAACATTTAGGGTTATTATTGAGATATGGGTTGTTGTTCCAGCCATATTTGTTTATTTATGTTACTAAACATGGTTTGTTTTCCTCTTTGATTATTCCCCCCCCCTTTACTGTCCTACCTCCCACTGTTGGTTTTCATTGTTATTTTCCATTTCCTCTTCCTGTAATGTTTTGCTGAGGATGTTTTGAAGAGATGGTTTTCTAGCTGCATATTCTTTTAACTTTTGTTTGTCGTGGAAGGTTTTAATTTCATCTTCCATCCTGAAGCTTAATTTCGCTGGATACACAATTCTTGGTTGGAACCCATTTTCTTTCAGTGTTTGAAATATGTTATTCCAGGATCTTCTAGCTTTCAGAGTCTGTGTTGAAAGATCAGCTGTTATCCTGATTGGCTTGCCCCTAAATGTAATCTGCTTCCTTTCTCTTGTAGCTTTTAAAATTCTCTCCTTATTCTGTATGTTGGGCATCTTCATTATAATGTGTCTAGGTGTGGATCTCTTATAATTTTGCACATTCGGCGTCCTGTAGGCTTCTAGAATTTGGGATTCTGTCTCATTCTTCAAGTCTGGGAAGTTTTCTCGTATTATTTCATTGAATAAATTGCTCATTCCTTTGGTATGGAGTTCTATACCTTCCTGTATCCCAATGACTCTTAAGTTTGGTCTCTTAATGTTATCCCATATTTCTTGGATGTTCTGCTCATGGTTTCTTAACAGTCTTGCTGAGCTGTCTATGTTCTTTTCAAGTTGAAATACTGAAAGGTTGGGAAAAATCATATCACTCATATGGACTTCGGAAAAAAGCAGGAGTGTCCATACTCATATCAAATAAAATAGATTTCAAGCCAAAGTTAATCAAAAGGGATAAAGAGGGACACTACATACTGCTTAAGGGAACCATACACCAACAAGACATAACAATCATAAATATATATGCCCCAAACAATGGTGCAGCTATGTTCATCAAACAAACTCTTCTCAAGTTCAAGAGTCTAATAGACCACCATACAATAATCATGGGAGACTTCAACACACCTCTCTCGCCACTGGACAGATCTTCCAAACAAAAGTTGAATAAGGAAACTATAGAACTCAATAACACAATTAATAACCTAGACTTAATTGACATATATAGAATATACCACCCAACATCAAGCAGTTACACTTTTTTCTCAGCAGCACATGGATCCTTCTCAAAAATAGATCATATATTATGTCACAGGGCAACGCTTAGACAATATAAAGGAGTAGAGATAATACCATGCATCCTATCTGACCATAATGGAATGAAACTGAAAATCAACGATAAAAGAAGGAAGGAAAAAGCATACATCACTTGGAGAATGAACAATAGGTTACTGAATGATCAATGGGTTATAGAAGACATCAAGGAGGAAATTAAAAAATTCTTAGAGATTAATGAAAACACAGACACAACATATCGGAATCTGTGGGACACATTGAAAGCAGTTCTAAGAGGAAAATTCATTGCTTGGAGTTCATTCCTTAAAAAAAGAAAAAACCAACAAATAAATGATCTCATGCTTCATCTCAAAATCCTAGAAAAAGAAGAGCAAAACAACAGCAAAAGAAGTAGAAGGCAAGAAATAATTAAAATCAGAGCTGAAATTAATGAAATCGAAACAAAAGAAACAATTGAAAAAATTGACAAAACTAAAAGTTGGTTCTTTGAAAAAATAAACAAAATCGACAGACCCTTAGCGATGCTAGCGAAGAGAAGAAGAGAGAGAACTCAAATTACTAGCATACGGGATGAAAAAGGCAATATCACAACAGACACTTCAGAAATACAGAAGATAATCAAAAATTATTTTGAATCCTTATACTCCAATAAATTAGAAGATAGTGAAGGCATCGATAAATTTCTGAAGTCATATGATCTGCCCAGATTGAGTCAGGAGGATATAGACAACCTAAACAGACCAATATCAATTGAGGAAATAGAAGAAACCATCAAAAGACTACCAACTAAGAAAAGCCCAGGACCGGATGGGTATACAGCTGAATTTTACAAAACCTTTAAAGAGGAACTAATACCAATACTTTTCAAGCTACTTTAGGAAATAGAAAAAGAGGGAGAACTTCCAAATTCATTCTACGAGGCCAACATCACCCTGATACCTAAACCAGACAAAGACACTTCAAAGAAAGAAAACTTCAGACCAATATCTCTAATGAACCTAGATGCAAAAATCCTCAATAAAATTCTGGTGAATCGGATACAAAAACATATCAAAAAAATTGTGCACCATGATCAAGTAGGATTCATCCCTGGGATGCAAGGCTGGTTCAATATACGGAAATCAATAAATGTTATTCACCACATCAATAGACTTAAAAATAAGAACCATATGATCATCTCGATAGATGCGGAAAAAGCATTCGACAAAGTACAGCATCCCTTTATGTTCAAAACTCTAGAAAAACTAGGGATAACAGGAACATACCTCAATATTGTAAAAGCAATCTATGCTAAGCCTCAGGCTAGCATCATTCTGAATGGAGAAAAATTGAAGGCATTCCCTCTAAAATCTGGAACAAGACAGGGATGCCCTCTCTCACCACTTCTGTTCAACATAGTTCTCGAAACACTGGCCACAGCAATTAGACAGACGAAAGAAATTAAAGGCATCAAAATAGGAAAAGAAGAACTTAAATTATCACTATTTGCAGATGATATGATTCTATACCTAGCAGACCCAAAAGGCTCTACAAAGAAACTATTAGAGCTAATAAATGAATTCAGCAAAGTGGCAGGATATAAAATCAACACGCATAAATCAAAGGCATTCCTGTATATCAGCGACAAATCCTCTGAAATGGAAATGAGGACAACCACTCCATTCACAATATCTTAAAAAAAAATAAAATACTTGGGAATCAACCTAACAAAAGAGGTGAAAGACTTATACAATGAAAACTACAGAACCCTAAAGAGAGAAATAGAAGAAGATCTTAGAAGATGGAAAAATATACCCTGTTCATGGATAGGCAGAACTAACATCATCAAAATGGCGATATTACCAAAAGTTCTCTATAGGTTTAATGCAATGCCAATCAAAATCCCAACAGCATTTCTTGTAGAAATAGAGAAAGCAATCATGAAATTCATATGGAAAAATAAAAGACCTAGAATAGCAAAAACAATGCTAAGCAGGAAGTGTGAATCAGGCGGTATAGCGATACCAGACTTCAAACTATACTACAGAGCAATAGTAACAAAAACAGCATGGTACTGGTACCAAAACAGGCGGGTGGACCAATGGTACAGAATAGAGGACACAGAAACCAATCCACAAAACTACAACTATCTTATATTTGATAAAGGGGCTAAAAGCATGCAATGGAGGAAGGATAGCATCTTCAACAAATGGTGCTGGGAAAACTGGAAATCCATATGCAACAAGATGAAACTGAATCCCTTTCTCTCGCCATGCACAAAAGTTAATTCAAAATGGATCAAGGAGCTTGATATCAAATCAGAGACACGCCGTCTGATAGAAGAAAAAGTTGGCTACGATCTACATACTGTGGGGTCGGGCTCCAAATTCCTCAATAGGACACCCATAGCACAAAAGTTAATAACTAGAATCAACAAATGGGACTTACTCAAACTAAAAAGTTTTTTCTCAGCTAAAGAAACAATAAGAGAGGTAAATAGAGAGCCTACATCCTGGGAACAAATCTTTACTCCTCACACTTCAGACAGAGCCCTAATATCCAGAGTATACAAAGAACTCCAAAAATTAGACAATAAGATAACTAACAACCCAATCAACAAATGGGCCAAGGACCTGAACAGACACTTCTCAGAGGAGGACATACAATCAATCAACAAGTACATGAAAAAATGCTCACCATCTCTAGCAGTCAGAGAAATGCAAATCAAAACCACCCTAAGATACCATCTCACTCCAGTAAGATTGGCAGCCATTATGAAGTCAAACAACAACAAGTGCTGGCGAGGATGTGGGGAAAAGGGTACACTTGTACATTGCTGGTGGGACTGCAAATTGGTGCAGCCAATTTGGAAAGCAGTATGGAGATTTCTTGGAAAGCTGGGAATGGAGCCACCATTTGACCCAGCTATTCCCCTTCTTGGTCTATTCCCTAAAGACCTAAAAAGAGCATGCTACAGGGACACTGCTACATCGATGTTCATAGCAGCTCAATTCACAATAGCAAGACTTTGGAACCAATCCAGATGCCCTTCAACAGACGAATGGATTAAAAAAATGTGGCATTTATACACAATGGAGTATTACTCTGCATTAAAAAATGACAAAATCATAGAATTTGCAGGGAAATGGATGGCATTAGAGCAGATTATGCTAAGTGAAGCTAGCCAATCCCTAAAAAGCAAATGCCAAATGTCTCCTTTGATATAAGGAGAGTAACTAAGAACAGAGTAGGGACGAAGAGCATGAGAAGAAGATTAACATTAAACAGAGATGAGAGGTGGGAGGGAAAGGGAGAGAAAAGGGAAATTGCATGGAAATGGAAGGAGACCCTCAGGGTTATACAAAAGAACATACAAGAGGAAATGAGGGGAAAGGGAAAAATAATACAAGGGGGAGAAATGAAGGTCAATAGAGGGGGTAGAGAGAGAAGAGGGGTGGGGAGGGGAGGGGAGGGGGGATAGTAGAGGATAGGAAAGGTAGCAGAACATGACAGTCACAAGTATGGCAATATGTAAATCAATGGATGTGTAATTGATGTGATTCTGCAATCTGTATATGGGCTAAAAATGGGAGTTCATAACCCACTTGAAGCAAAGTGTGAAAGATGATATATCAAGAACTATGTAATGTTTTGAACAACCAACAATAAAAAAAAAACATCACTGTGTATGATGAATACATACAATGTCATCTGTGAAATATTTTTTAAAAAAATTGAAAAGTGAACATATAATACTTCTTTTCCTGCTTCTGCCCTTTCCTGTCCTCCCTTATGGTCAGTTTACAGAGTCTAAATTCATCCCTAATAAGAGAATCAGACACAGAAGATTTGTTTTGAGGAATGACTCAAGGGGGCTTGTTTTGTTCAGTTCTAGTTTGAAAAATGGCTGTTCTTATGTTGATCTGCTCAGTAGGGACTTTGCCTGTGGACAGTAAAGCTCTCAAGTGATGTTTAGACATCTGTGTCTTCACTTGACATAGTGAGGGCAGCAGACCAGAACTATGGCTCCAACTACAGAATCTGTTTCTGGAAGCTCCTCAACAAACTAGGGCAGAAAGTAACCAGACACACCACAACAATTCCTGGTCATCCACAGGAGAAAAATAACCCTGGACTAAAGCCAGGGGCGGATTTCATATCCAGATTGTTGTTGCTGAATGTTCCTTGCACAAGTGAGAACTAAGTCCTACCAAGACCCTACACCCAAGTGTTGGACATAAAATGTGAAGATTTAACTGCTAACTGTTTAAAAGAAAAATGTAACTGAGAAGAATAAATCAAAAAGAACTCCAAAGAGCCAAAGTTTAGGGAGCACCAGGAGAGCAAGAGTGACATACTTCTTGCCAGATCTGAGGTCACTCTTGCTCTCTTGTTTGCATGTTATGCTCAAATAAAAGTTTTTATTAATAATGTTATTTCTAAATATAACAAACTTGTTGTTTTTATGATCAAACAAATTATTAATCACAATTCAGCTAGCCAAACCAGAAGTTGGAAAATTCTTCCAAAAAAAAAAAAGCCAAAGAGTAAATATTTTAAGGCTCTGTGGGCCATCATGTCTCTATTTCAAATATTCACCTCTGATGTCATAGCACAAAAATATTCATAGACAGTTAGATGAATGACTGGCTACTCTATGCCTACTCTATGCCTACTATAAAACAGGTAATGGGATTGATTTGTCCTGTAGTTTTTAGAACTATAAAAGGCAAAAAAAATAAGTCTTTATATATTTAAATTTTCTCAATATTCAGATCTGTTAAAACATTCTTACCTTTTTTTTTAAAAAAAAAGAGCAAACTTTCCATAGCTTCTAATAGTGCAGATATTTAAAATTTCTTCACTCAGTTCTCTATAGGCCACTATTGTTGAGCTCCATTTAGCAAGCCATATGAAATTTTGGAGAAAGGCATATCACCATCATTGAGTAGTTGGGGCTGGCTCTTCTCTGTATACTATGAAGGATGATAAGAGATTCCATTAGAGACACAAGGACGAAATCAGAACTGTCCTTGCTTCCATCACTCCTAGGATCTCAGTTGGAGGATTTTCATTTCTTATCCCCAAAACTCTGGACTTTGTGTATTTAGGTACTGGGTAGCTAGTAGGGGAATACTTGTACCAGAGGACCCAGTGAAAGTTCCATTAAACTCTCAGTATATCTGCCACCCAGTCACTTTGTGCACCTCAAATCAAAGGAAAGGCAAAGAAGGATTGATCAATCAGCCCCCAAAGGACTAATTTTCTTTGGCCATGGTCATCAGGAGGTAGAAGAGCTGTTGCACTGTGGGGGCAGATCTGACACTCAGGCGATCCATTGAGGTATAACCCAGTACTCCTTTGCCAAGAATTGATGATAAACAGAAAGATACAGAAGACATGGCATAAGACAGCCATGGCGGCCAGGGGCTTAGGCCTCTCAGGGATCAAAGTCTGTTACCTCACTTGGTAAACCACTAGTCAGAAGAAGTCTAAGCAAGGGTGAGGGGAACGGGGAAGAAAGGTAAAAGATGAAGAGTAGCAATATGCAAAAGTAGTGGGTTGGGTTCATCTGACTAGCTTCCTCCTTAGCCTTCCCAGGAAAAGAAAGCAACCAGAGTCACAGAGGAGCTGTTCCCAGATGGGTTGGCTGCTTTCGTCAGCTTTGTGTCACTGTGGCCAAAATATCTGACAAGAAAAACTTAGAGGAGTGAAAGATTATTTGGAGATCATGGTTTCAGAGGTCCCAGTCCATTGCTCTGGTAAGGCAGCACCTTGAGGAAGAAGGGTGTCGTGAAAGAGTACTGCTCAGTTAATTACTGACCAGGAAGCAGAGAGAGTAGGGAAAGGGACCACGGGGAAGATCCACCATTCCAGGACATACCCAAGGTGACCCACCTCTTCCAGCCAGG
Source organism: Marmota monax (assembly GCF_021218885.2). NCBI lineage: Eukaryota > Metazoa > Chordata > Mammalia > Rodentia > Sciuridae > Marmota > Marmota monax. The sequence continues at coordinate 19,311,039 of NW_026693082.1, read as the reverse complement.
CTCTACCTGCTTAGAATTACCACCCAGTTCATTCAAACTAGGATAAACTGATTAGGTTTCAGCTCTAACAAGCCGATCATTTTATCTCTAAACATTCCTGCATTAACACATGAGTTCTTGGGGGACACCTCATCCAAACCATAAATAGTGACCTCATTATATACAGCAGGTAGATCTGAATAGCACAAGAAGTATACTTTAGTATATGATGTGATATGCCACCCCGTTTCCCCTTTCAGAACCGCGCGTCTATTGTCAAGCAGTTAGCCTTGAGAGCCAATGACTCACAGATGACACCCATCTCAGGAACTGCTATCTGCTGAAAGGAGTAACCTCATTCAAGATTATACCCCTTCTCTGGCATGAGTCCATATCTCATGACTAGTTGATGCAGGGCACCACAAGCTTGGCCCCTTGCCAAGTTGAGGACAGCTCTGAATGGCTGTCCCAATGCCAGAGTTTTCCGGGGGATCATGTTAATCACTTACTGTAACCACATTGCAGCTCAACTTGTCCCTCTGCCCCATCCTGCTCCTTCCAACCCCACTGAGTATTGTTCCTGAGGGCACTCACCAAAAATTTTCTTGAACAAACATTTCCAGCTCAAAGACCTCTTTAAGGAACCCCTCATAAAACAACAAGTATATGTAAAGATTCGTATTCATTCTTTCTGCATGTGATAAGGGGATAATAACAATTTCTATCTCATAGGATTATTAAAAAGAGTAAACAAGTTAAATTAGCGAAAGAACTGTGCAAACTATAAAGAACAACGTAAGTTTAATGTGGTATTTTAGTCATCATCCTCACTTTTACTGTTTTTAATGATATTTCTGTCTTGGGACATAGTCACCAAAAATGGTGAAAGAGTCTTGACATGCCTATAATGTGACAAAGGCATAGGGAACTCCACGCCATGGCCCATATCAGAAAATGTTCTTTAAAGAGACAAACTTTTGTCTCTTTAAACCCCCCCAAAACAACCTAGTGATTATAGACTGACACAATAATTCTTATCTATTGAATATCTTATTTTATAATTCATAAAAGAATCCATTTAAATTTACTTAGCCATAGATTTTATTCATAGATCACTTCTGTGTGGAAAATATATGTGAAAAAAATTGATGAATGATTTTCTTTTTTTTTTTTATGATGATGAATGTATTTCTAAAACTTGTCCATCAGGAGTCTGATTCTCCTGAAGCACTTCAAACTTCAAGCCTGTTCCTCTGCACCATATCATTCCATGCCAAGCCAGTGTATAGGTAGTGTGGCACTTTGTAAGAGAATCCACAGGGAACCAAGGCCACGGGTGTTGGCTTTACAGTTCTGCTGCAGGGCCAGTCCACTTCTAACTCCAAATTTGAGAATGATGCTAAACAAGCCCCAAGTACCATTCCCCTGACTTTGTCAGCCTCACAACCATCTGGTTCTTGGAGATCAAAATTCCATGACTGCCTCTGGGACTTTCTTCTTGATCTTTGACACATATTCTGTAAATTGTCCTGATACTCTTGATGCTTATGACTAACCAGCATGGCTGCTAGCTGGCTGGAACAATTGCAAGACTTCATCATTTCTCATTTCTCATCAATTCAATAGAACAAAATCATTATGCTCTGTTTCCTGATAAAATAACTGCCGCAGTCTAGCTGGGCACAAAATAACCAGGAGGTCACGAGCCACTTGTAGGTTCAAACAGGAACTGCTTTATTGCCTGAACCCTACGGGATCTCTCTAGAACTCCACCAAAACTCCGGGAGAGCCAACGGGAACTCAACGGGAACTCCGCGAGAACTCAACAGGAACTCCGCGGGAACTCAAAAGTAGCGGGCACCCGAGGCAGCAGGAGCCGCCCCACTGCCGGACAGCAGAGGTCCACATACACAACTGAATACACAGCTTGCCCCAATCCAGCATCATCCAGTTACAGCAATCAGTCACCATCCCAATAATTATAGACAGCTTAACTTAATCACCATCATCCCAATGGCTTGCTGGCGCCACCTCCCAACCACTCCTTCTGGCAAAATGCCAGGTGCCATCCCGACTTGGCTGTGGCTCTCAACGATAACTATACCTACCTCACATGGATGCTACCTGGTCTAAATAAGATAATCCATTGGGAGTAATTAGTTTAGCAGTATCTGACACATAGTAAGCATTTAATAAGTAATATTTACTATTACTGTTGTTATGATTCTTAGTTAACCTTGACTGAAAGGACTTTTTTATAAATACCAATATATTACTGAATTGAGTATGAGAAGCTAAAAAATGATCACCCAATGACTGATTTAATTCCTTACCGATTTAAACAGGGGAAAAATGTTATTTGTTCTGGGAGACTTCTTTCTCTTATTTGGTTCTATTTATCTGATATAAGCCTCCTTTCCTACCAGGCTTAGAATTCTTACCATCGTACTTTCTTTGGGAGAACAATTAAAATAAAGGGACTGAGTCAAGAAAACTAACACAAAAGTAATAATAATAATGTACATTTGTTATGGGATATAGAGGTGACCATCAGAGTTCTTTCATTAGCTAATATTAATTTGCTGATGAGATTGTACTTTCATGGCTCTCAGACAGACTAACTAGATATTGAGTGAAGTTCAAAATAAGAATATATTATAACTTTTCTGTAGTCTGAATTTAAATTTCTATACCATTAACTCAAGATTCTTATACCAAAAAACACATCCTTAAGGAGCTACTATTATAAGATACCATAAAATTGTGATTTATGAAAAAGGGAATTATTTCTTACAGTTCTGATGGCTGGAAAGTACAAGATCAAGGCACCAGCAAATTGAGTGGCAGGCACAGGTCCACATCCATCACTGATACCCTTGTGCCTCTTCTAAAAGGGCACTGATTCCTTCATGAGGGGTCCATCCTCAGGACCTAGTCACTCCCCAAAAGCTCTGCATCCTATATCACTACACTGGTTATTCAGTTTCAACTCTCACATGACTTTGGAGGGACACATACATTCAGACCACAGAAGTTACCAAATGTACCTGGAATCCAAGAAAGAGAAGAAAAACCCCTTAATAATTGCTACTCTACTCTATGTATGCCTCCATGACCACTGATTTTCACATTAGTGTGGAAAACCAGAAAATGGCAGGTTTTGTTATCTTTAAGTATCATATTACTCAGAAACTTCTTTGCTTTTCAGATGCTTCCTATCCTTTTAAGAATTGCCAACATTTCAGCAATCATTTTCAAGTACTTCAGAGGTCTAGTTCATGAAAGAAATTCTAAGAAACACACTTAAAGTGAGAGAATATTTTTTTCCAGACTTAGAACAAAGTAGACCAAGATTTAAATTCACAAATAGGTTTCATAGGTGACCACATGCTAAACACTGGATAGAATGTCAGATCCATTTGCCATGTGCAGAATTTCACTTATTAATCAACTGTAGAAGGCTATGTGTTATGGTGAAACATATGAGATTACAAAATAATTAGACAGTTCCCATAAAACATGTACGAAAAAAGGGATATATGTATGCCAACATAAATATATATAAATGAGCTTGTATCCAAATCCCACATTTGTTTATTACCAAGCTGCATGAGAAATGTAGTCTGAGTTCTTTTCCTCTCCCTAATCCTGTCATCTATCATATTTAACAGTAGAAAAAGTGTCATCCAATTCTTGAACTATCCAAGAACCACCCAGCCTCTTCTCATTGCCACATTATATATAGTGCTTGTGAAATAAACATTATTCTATTTCTGTACATAACTAGAAAGGAAGAAAATCAAGATTCAAATGTGTCAGAAATGGTTTGATTAACATTGGAGATTTACTGAATTAGTAATATTACAGACTCAGAAATCAGTACCCTACTGGTACTAAAAATAACCTCAGAAGTCAGTGAGACTGACCACATGATGTTGGTACTAAGCTGTAAAAATTTCTTTGCCTGAAAAAATTTCACCTGCAATTTAAGGACCTAACTTGTGGATCCAACTGGAAATCAAAGAAAAAGTTCTACACAGAGCCTGTTCAATAAATTGGCCTCACCTGTGATGGAATGGCTGAAACTGATCTGCAGCCTTGCCTTTAAATATCCAGAAAGGAAAAATGAATCTTGAATTACACAGCTAGTCTGAACTATAATATTGCTCATAGAAAAAGCACATCAGCTAGGAGAGTAATAGAGTGAACTCTAATCCCCAAATGTAGTTGAGATCACAAGCCTGGCCTGAGAGGAAGCAAGGTCATTTGAAGGGCAGATGCTGCTTCTGAATCCACAGGAGGATTAAAATGTAGATGGAAAAGGGAAACATTCAAGCAACATTTTGACAGAATTTGAAATTACTTTCATTAACTAGTGCCCATTTCTCTCACTGGGCCTGACTTAATGCAAGTCTGATTCATTCATTTAGACTCTGGGGAAAGAAACTTAGATGTGAATAGTCATTAAGAGAGAGCTATGAGGGAAAAGGACTGTCTTTTTGTGACTTTCTAACAATTAAACAAAAATTACAATAATTGAAGAATTTAAACGATTTCCTTGGCTTTCTTAGTCCATAAAGGATATTATACTGTTCCCATGAGTTGTTTCTCTAAAGCAGCATATTCCTTATGTAATACCAATTTTAATCATTTCAAGTGCTTCTTTTTAAGACAAACTTCACCATTTTCCCCAGTAAAACTTTTAAAGAAAAGGTCCTCATCACCCTATCATCCACCAAGGAAAGCTTTCTCCATGTTCCAATTTACACTGCCCATTGGACCTATGTGAAGAGCTAGTGACAGGGCTTACTTTCTCTCCTAACTGGCCTTGGGGCTTCATGGTGGCTGTTCCCTGTGTTAGTGCAGCAGGGTTGCAGTAATTGGTGGTTCCATATCCCTGGGTGAGGGGATGGCTCATGACTCTTGGTGGTTCCATTCTTTTGACACCCACTGCTTTGCATGTCTTATAGCTGAACAAGAGCTCAAGTGTAAGGGTTTCAGTTGGATTTATTCTTTTAAATGCAGCAGGAGAGCTCCTCTATGATCATTTTGGATTAAAAGCTCCCCAAGAAGAAGACAAGAGAGGCTTGATAGGTTTAAGGTTTTTGGATGGAGTAAATATTCTATATCCAGGAGTATAGAAGATGTTACAAAATCCAAACAAAGGGAGTAAAAGAAAGTCATCCTGCCTTGTAGAGCTTACAATAGCATTTGAAGTATCTTTGGTAGAAACAAAATAAAAACAACTCTTAGGAAACACATGCTAAAGTAAAGGGCTAACAAGTCCTAAGAGCTCCCGAGACCTGACGGAAGACAAATGAGGGAGGAGGGCTGTCCATGATGCAATTGGGAAAGGGAGGGACAGATAAAAAGGGAGAACACGTACTCACTCAATGAACAGGTATAGCCTCTGCTCAGCCCAGCCAAGGGTTACTATCTACAGTGTTAGAAAACTGCTGTGGTTTAAATATATGTCCCCAAAAGTTGTGTTAGAAACTTAATCCCTAATACAACAGTGTTGGGAGGAGTGTTTAGTCTTTGAGGGCTCCACTCTCATGAATGGATTAATGCCAAATATAAAAGGGCTTGACACTGACAGTTCAGACTGTTGATCTCTTTTTGACTCCTGCCTGGCCACCTTCAGGTTTCTACTTTCTACCTGCTGCCATGCAACGATGCAGTTTTAAGGCTGTTGGGGTGAGGGCTTAGATCCAGGAAACAGATTCAGGGTCCTGGCAGTGGAAGATGATACAAGACAAGATTAGGATAGCAGACATGCATTATTTATATACAGTCCCATCAAAGAAGGCACACTGCCAACAGGTTATATAAAGAGGCCCATGCTCACAAATTAATGTCCATGACCTTGAGTATTTATGCTGAATCAGAATGTTTCTGGCCTTCACAAACCATAACATAGCCAATTCATGGCCTTGGTCACACACTAAAATCATAACATAGCCCACTGAAAGCCTCAGTGAGCAAGCCAAACTATAGTCATTTGGGGCCTGCCCCAACACAGGCCCTCACCAGATGTTTTCCCCTGGTCTTGAATTTTAGCCTCCAGAACTGTAAAAAGTTAATCTTATTAATAACCATATCTCACTCTGTTACAACAGCACAAATCAGACTAAAATAGAAACATCCAAAGGTGTTTTTCCCCATAAAATAAATATATATATGGAGAGAGAGAGAGAGAGAGAGAGAGAGAAAGGTGGTGAAAGGTGGTTCTAGGAAAGATTTGAACTTCAGGGAAAGAACTAATATAGTAAGTGTTGTCCAGTAACTGAAGAATGAGGACCCTGAAATTTAGATTTATCTCCATACTACCTCAGAGCCCTAGAGGATCACAGCAGGGCTACAGATGAAAAATAACAAAACTCATCTGCATTGAGTTGTGAGGCACAAAACATCAGCCTTTATCACAATGAGACATGGAGGATGCATGTGTGTATTCACTTGTGTGTGTGTGTGTGTGTGTGTGTGTGTGTTGAAAATTAATTCCAATAGTATTTCATTACTGTACAGGCCAAATTTAAAAGAAAAAATAAGTCTGGGTCTGGGGTTTGATATAGTCTATCAGTCAGTAGCTTGTAAACTCAAAAAGTTTCATTCTTTTAGACACCCTAAAACTAACTGACTACACACACACACACACTCAAATATAAACAAAAGAAGGAAAGAAAAAAATACTCACAAATGATTGGAATTATAATTAGGAACATTACATGATAACCTAAATCCACAAAAACATGGGAATATTTATCAATGTAAAGTTTGCCAGCTACAATCAGATATGCCTAGGAAGGAAGTTCCTAGAGGCCAGGCATAGATGTGGTGTGGAAATTTCTGTACAGATTCATCGGCCAGAACTCAGTCCCCTGGCCACAGATGAATGCAAAGGAAACTGGAAAGTGTTGGTGGTAATATCTCCAAAAGGATAAAGGAACTAGTTTTGGGATGAAACACAGTATACCACTCTAAAATTGAGTCACTTATATCCTGCTACTTTTCTAAATTCATTTATTAGTTCTACAAGTTTTCTGGTGACATTTTTTACATCTTCTAGGTTCAGAATCATATCATTGGCAAATACTGCTAATTTGAATTCTTCTTTTCCTATCTATATCCCTTTAATTTCTTTTGTCTGTATAATTGCTCTGGCCAGTGTTTCAAGAACTATGTTAAATAGAAGTGGTAAAAGAGGGCATCCCTGCCACAGTCTGGCTGGGCACAATTCACGAGCCACTTGTCAAGCAGAAACGAACTTTATTTTTAGAACACACACGCCACACCACACAAGCTCTTCAAGAATTCCCTCAGAGCCCAACTGCCACCATGGGCTTCTGGCAAGCCTCTCAACCCGCCTCTCCTCCCGCTCTTGAGGCCGATTGGCTGGGTCGTGTGGGCAGAGCCAAAAGAGTCCCCCAATGAGCAGCTCTGTGGTCTGAAAGGGTGGGGAAACAGCCCAATGAGCATCACCGCAGAGGAGCCAATCAGCTGGCAGCTGGAAGTTTGCTGGGGCCGTTGTGAGCCAATCAGCTGGAATTTTGCTGGGGCCCCTTCGGCTGTGGCTCTCAACACATCCCTATCTTGTTCCAGTTTTTAGAAGGAATGTTTTCAATTTTTCTCCATTTAGAATGATGTTGGCCTGGAGTTTAGCACAGATAGTTTTTATGATGTTGAGATATGTTCTTGTTATCCTAGTTTTACTAGTGTTTTGAAATAAAAGGGTGCTATATTTTGTTGAATGCTTTTTCTGCATCTATTGAGATGATCCTATGATTCTTATCTTTAACTATTGATGTGATAAGTTACATTTATTGATTTCCATATGTTGAACCAAGCTTGTATCCCTGGGATGATCCCCACTTGATCATGGTGCACGATCTTTTTGATATGTTTTTGTATTCAACTTGCCTGAATTTTATTGAGAACTTTTACATCTATGTTCATTAGAGATATTGGTCTGAAGTTTTCTTTCTTTGATGTGTCTTTGCCTGGTTTTGGAATCAGGGTGATACTGGTCTCATAAAATGAGTTTGGAAGTGCGCCCTCTTTTTCTATTTCATGAAATAATTTGAGGAGTACTGGTACTAGTTCTTCATTAAAGGTATTATAGAACTCAGCTGTGTATCCATCCAGTCCTGGGTTTTTCTTGGTTGGTAGGCTTCTGATGGCATCTTCTATTTCTCCCTTCAAATTGATCTGTCTAAATTGTGTATATCATCCTGATTCAATTTGGGCAAATCATATGACTCTAGAAATTTTATGATGCCTTTGATATTTTATATTTTATTGGAGTACAAGTTCAGTCTATACCCAAAGGACTTAAAAACAGCATACTACAGGGACACATCCATATCGATGTTTATAGCAGCACAATTCACAATAGCTAAACTGTGGAACCAACCTAGATGCTCTTCAGTAGATGAATGGATTAAAAACAGTGGTATATATACATAACGGAATAGTATTAGCATTAAAAGAGAATAAAATCATGGCATTTACAGGTAAATGGATGGAGTTGGACATAATGCTAAGTGAAGTTAGCCAATCCCAAAAAACCAAATGCCATTTTTTTTTTCTGAAAGGATGCTGATTCATAATGGGGTTGTGGGGGGAGCATGGGAGAATGAGATGAACTCTAGATAGAACAAAGGGGTGGGAAAGGAAGGGAGGAGGCATGGGGATAGGAAAGATGGTGGAATGAGATGGACATCATTACCCTAAGTACATGTATGAAAACACAAATGGTGTGACTCTACTTTGTGTACAACCAGAGATATGAAAAATTATGCTCTGTAAGTGTAATATAAATTGTAATGCATTCTGCTGTCATATGTAAAAATCAATAAAAATTTTTTAAAATTATTTAATGAGAACAAATTAACTTTCTCTCACTTTCACCCCCATTTGTTGCTGTGAGCTTCACTCACAGTCTAACTCATTTCTTTCTAGGAGCCCCCTCAGAATGTTCCTTTCAGCTACAACTTGCCTGTAGTAAAACCCTTCAGTATGGTTTTGAGGTTCCAAACAGAACTTAGAAGGGGTACCTGCCCACTGACAGTGCCAGGGAACTGTTTCCCCCATACTTCATTGTGCTAAAGCCTGATGCCTTGGGCCTCCCAACTTAATGCAGTTGAATTTTGATATTTTTCATCTGTAGCCCCTTCTGCCATTCTCTGGACTCTGAGGCAACCCAAAGATAAATCTGAATTTCAGGGTCCTCATTCTTCTAATTTTTTTTAGTTATTGGACAAAGCATTATTAGTTCTCTTTCCCTGAAGTTCACATCTTTTCCTAGAAGCACCTTGCTCTCTATGAAAAAGTATTTTGCTAGAAAACCCATTCAACCTACTAGTCCTCGGGAAGACACATATTTACACTCAATGAATTCAATTTTAACTCAAATTATCATCCTTCTCACATATAAATAAAAATTTCTGCACAACCATCAGTGAAAATATAACATAAGAATTGTTTCCATACTATTGGACACATTTTTGATTAGCAAAATGATTTCTAAACAATTTAACTTTTCTTTTATATCTCTGGATTCCCCAAAGAACATAGCAATTTATGATATATTTTCTATTTAAAATTATTGGATGACCTAAAGAACTAGCCAGAGCTACTCTCCACCCAGGATATATATCAATGTTCTAATTCAAGGTGAGGAAGTTGTTCCCCAAAGTAGATATTCTATAATATTTCATTCATAATAGAAAAAAGCTATTTATACTCTCACTAGCACTTTAGAAAGTAAGTGTAAAAATGTGCACATGTAAACATGAAGAACAAGGAGTCTTAGTGAACATATAATCCTACTTTACTTTAATCACCTCATTTTGTCAACTGACAAAACACCAATAATAATAATCCAATCCCTGAATAGGCAAAGGAACTAAACAGGCACTTCTCAAAAGGAGAAATACATTGTCAACAAATATATGAAAACATGTGTTCAACATCTCTAGCAATTAGAGAAATGAAAATTAAAACTGCACTGAGATTTCATCTCACTCCAGTCAGAATGACAATTATCAAGAATATAAGTAACAATAAATGTTGGTGGCGATGGAGGGGAAAAGGTATACTGATATATTGTTGGTGGGACTACAAATTAGTGTAACCACTATGGAAAGCAATAGAGATTTCCCAAAAAAACTAGGAAAGGAACCACCATTTGACACAGTTATCCCACTCCTCACTATATATCCAAAGGAGTTAAAATCAGCATATTATAGTGACACATCCACATCAATGTTTATAACAGTTCAATTCACAATAGCTAAGCTATGGAACCAATTTAGGTGCCCTTCATCATATGAATGGATAAAAAAAAGTGTTGTATATGTACATGGTGGAATACTAGCCATTAAGAAGAATGACTTTATGACATTTGCTGGTAAATGAATGAATCTGGAGATTATCGTGCTAAATGAAATAAGTCAGTGCCCCCAAACCAAAAGGTCAAGTGTTTTCTCTGACATGTGGAAGCTAACCCACTATAAGGTGGAGGGAGTTAAGTGGATTAGACAATGGGGAAAGAAGAGAAGGGAGAGGGAATAGGAATATGAAAGATGAAATGAATCTGAATTTCTATGTACAAAATGAATACACCACAGTGAATCTCAACATCACGTACATTCACAAGACTGGGATCCTAATTAGAATAAGATACATTTCATCTTGTGTAATATATCAAAATAGACTTCATTATCATGTATAACTAAAAAGAACAAATAATAACACAGAAGTGACATTAAATAGTCACATAGGTAGCAAAGGAAAGGACTCTTGAGGATCCAAATCTTCTGTAAGTGTGTCCAATTCTTTCTCCCCACACCATACTGCTTTTCCAAATTTGCATGAAAAGAGAATTCTAAGGAAGATCTAAGCATGCATCACCTTGCTTTCCTTGCTGCACCTCTCCAGTGATCAATTCTTTACCTCTTCAACTCATTAGTTTACTTTGGTAAGATTAATCCTCTTCACTTTCTCCTCCCCATGGCAGGTCTAATAGGTGTTTCTCAAAATTAAAATTTGGAAAATAGAGAATGGAAGTGCAATATCAGCCTTGACTTCCACATATATTCTGTGCATTGAAGCTGAGTAATCATCTTTGTGACACAAGAAGCCCAAAGGTGCTGCTTTTTCACCACTTTCTTTTAGTCCTGAAAATATTTATTACTCGCTTAATAGAGGGCATCTGTTGTGCAAGCACCAAATTGCATATATTTATCAACTCAAAGTAGACCCTGGTGGTTCCAATATTTTCTTGCATACTTAACGCCTTTATCATGCATAAGACCTATGTTCTGAGAGAGCTAAGCAGGAGAAAGAAATCTGAATAAAAAACTGTGTTCAAGACACGAAATGGGCCTCAGAATTTAAGGGAAAGTGCAAGACTTAATCCTAATAATTAATCACAATATAATTATATAAATTTTCGTCTTTTGGAGATTAACTGTGTTAGGCTCTCACAATTCTTCATGCAGTCTCTTTAATGGCGATTTAAAGTTTTTTGAGAATACTAAGGTGTCCTTTCCCCAAAACTACAGCTTTCAACTATATCAAGTTTTCCTAGCCTAAGACACATTAACAGGCAGGTGGCACCTTATGGTCTCCCAGCAAGCATCAGTTCATCTGTTCCTGGGCTCACACTTAGCACCTCCTTGACCAGAGACTGATTTTTCTCTGCAGTTGGAAGCCTTAGCATTAGAAGCCTTGGGCAATTCATCCTATGCCATTCGTGTGTGTTGTGACCTTTGGTTCTATCCACTATATTGATAGCAACTATTTCCCAGAGTTGGTAGGAGGGGAGGTGGAGTAGATATATGCTGTGAAGGGCCACCGAGATTCCTGGCACCTCAGAACTGAGACACTCTGAATGTCCAGAAGCTTAGAGTGCTAGCCGACAGATTCATCCTTCTTCAGGAATTGTTCTCACCAAACAATACTGCCTAACCCCAAATTATACCTCCTCCCTTCAGTGTGCAAGAATGGCATTTCAGTGTGTGAGCTACAAAGGCCCAGTTTCCTGGCCTCAATCTGGAATGATGCAGAAGGGCCATCTCAGCTCTGGGGGTCCCTTTGAGGCAACTGCACTGCTGCCCAATGTCTGCCTTTGCCCTGGCCTGCTTCCATTACCCCTCACAGGGCTTGTTTCCAAGAGCACTTCCCAGTAAAACTCCTGCAAGCAAATCTCAGTCTGTTTCCATGGAACTTGACCTAAGACAAAAGGAGTTTAAAGGAGGATTTATCATGAATGTAACAATACCTTGACAGCATCTTGATTCCTGTTGATTCAATAAATATAAACAAACGTGTGTGCCTGTGTGGATTTGTACAATATAATTGATCTCTTTCTACATTTCAGTACCACCCTAAATGCTTAAATATATTAATATTCAAAGCAGCTTTATGTACTAGGTGCTATTTTTATCCCTACTTCCAGATAAGGAAATAATTAAATATGAGTTAATTGCCCATATGCAATAATTGGCAGGGCCAGGATTTAAATCCAAGCCAAAAGAAATCATGTAAGAACATTAAGGTGCAAAACTAAGAGCTGTAAGAGTTTATTGCTTTCTTTGGGCCAGTATCATGGCCCCTGAGTGACTAAATGTTCTGTGTTTCCCTTCATTTCTGCTTTGTCCACTACATTCCCAAAGGAGTCCCCCTATGGACAGACTGCTTTTCATTAGTGTAAAATTATGCATTTTCTTTCTGAAGCCAGTAACATTAATCTTATTCCCATTGTTAACAATTGGTTTAAGAATTGTTTTGTATACTTCTAGCTTCTGGGACATGAAAAAGTTCCCTGGAGACTTCTAGGAAGGAAGTCACTGATTCTAAAAAGAAACAGATGATGAGAAGTCCTTCTTGGCTGGATGTTGTCTTAAGATATGAAACCTGATACAGCATCAGCCATCATGATCTTAAGGGATGGCACCTTCAACACAGAGCCAACAGGCTCATGAGGACAGAGAACAAGTGGGCGGATTTTACATTCCTGACATCTTGTTTAGATTTCAGCTTAACCAGCTATAGACATGTAAATAAAATTTCACCTCACATGAAATAATAAAGATGTTGTTTTGGCCACTAATTCTGTTGGGAGATTTTTACTAACAGCTAATAACATCCTAACTGTACAAAGCCTATAAGATGAGAAGGAAAATGAGGAAATTTGAGGGTTAATAAAATGAACAAATATTTTTAAAAAATGATAAATAGATGACAAGAAATGAGTTGGGAACTAAAACTAACAGAAAAGTAAAAATAAGAAAATAAAATAAATTTTGAGAGACTAAAGAAAAAAGGTCAAATATAACAGAATGAAAAATAAAGATCAAAATGAATTCTGCAAATCCTCATGGAACACTGAAACTAAATCAAATTGCTAAGAGTGGAAAGTAATTTCATTCCAAGAATTTTCAATCATTCACATATTTTTATATTACCAATGATCCCTCAAGAACTGTTCAGCTTAAATTTAGCAACGATGTTTTGTTTAACAATCGTTTTACATTTATTATCTCACTCAGCATTATTAGCTGCATATTTCAAAAAGTGATAATTATGGCTTAAAGAGACTATAGTTGAATTGTTTTGACCCTTTACTAATAACAGAAACACAACTTTAATCAACTTATAGAGACAAAAGTGGATTTATTTATATTAGGTGCCCATTTCCAAAGATAAGAAATTATCATACAAAAGCCCAAGAGTAAGAACCAATAGCACCACACAATCCAGTTGTAAAATAGGGATCACAGGTAAAACCTTAAAGGTGAAGAAATACAGAGGGAAGAGTCCTCCTGAATCTCAATGTCCCATAGGTCAAGCAGGATATAGATCATCTGCATGCACCCACACCAAAATTTCAATTGAAAATTGTGTTCTGCCAAAATTCATGTTGAAAACCTAATCTTCAGGTGATGATGTTAGGGGTAGGGGGCTTTGGAAGATGATTAGGTCATAGGGAAGAGCCCTCATGAATAGGGTTAGTGTGCTTATAAGAAAAGACCAGACAACTAGCTAGCTTTGTGCATGTGAGTATACAGTAAGAAGTCACGAGTGTGCAAACCTGAAGAGGTCACTCCCCAGCACCCAACAGGGCCAGCATCCTGATGGCAGAGTTCCAGTCTCCAGGACTATGAGAAATAAATTTCCAACATTAACAAGCCAGCCAGTTCATGGTATTTTGTTATTAGCAGCCCAAACTAAGTAAGATTCAAACCCTGTCCCCCTAATGTTCTACTTACAGAGCCAGCAGTCAGGGAATATCTACGTGACTCTGTAATAACGGAAGATGCTGGAAACTGAAATGGCCTTGTTTGAAAGGGGGTCTCCTGAGCCCAGTGGCTGATATGGGCACCTCCTCTATTGTGCTAACTCAGACCTACTAAAGTTCCCTTTCAACTGTGCCACTAACAGCCATCTAATTTGTCTCTTGGGAGGAATGTAGGTGGATTTCAGAGTGAACTAGAACCAAGTCTAGAAAGAACTAGATCTCTCTGCTACTCTCTCTGGATGTCCTTCACAACAAACAATTCTTCTACATCTCCAACCACACAATAAAAATCATGGCTACCTCCAACCCCTAATCTTACTTGTTATGGTCCTGCTACCTAGAGAAAGACTGAACCTAGTACAAATATCCAAAAGAAGAAAACCAAATTTGTGATCCCAGAATAGCACCTATTAATCCAATATAGTGTGATCAAGGAATTGAGTGATAGCAAATGTGTATGGGGTAACCACTACACCCAGAGATGGGTGCTAAGCAAAGAATCCAGTATGCTTCCATAAGAGAGAGACTGAGTAAATTGCCAGTGGAAATAAGTGTTGGAATCAGGTTTGAATTTCAGTCTGGTAAATCAAAACTCCATAATCTTCACCAATACATTATAGTAACGAATGAATGGAACTTGAGAACACAAGGCAGCAGTAATTAATTTGTTTTTACCAATCAAGTCACAGCCACTTCCAGGGCTTTTTGAATCCTCAGAAATATTTGTCTTCTTAATTTTTCTTGTCAAGATGTTCTTTATGACTGCTATAAAAACTATTCTGAAGGAAGAGCAAAGAAGCAATTTTCCTTTTTTAAATTTATTTCTTACATACATGACAATAGTGGAGTGCATTACATTCATAATTATCCATTCACAGCACAATTTTTCATAACTCTGTATATAAAGTATGTTCACGCCAAATTATGCCATTATACAATGAGCTCTCTCTTTTTTTTGCATTACAATTCTTTTTAAAATTTTTTCTTAAAGAGAGAGAGAGAGAATTTTTAATATTTATTTTTCAGTTTTCGGTGGACACAACATTTTTATTTTATTTTAATGTGGTTCTGAGGACCGAACTTCGCATCCCGCACATGCCAGGCAAGCACATTACCGCTTGAGCTACATCCCCAGCCCATTACAATTCTTAATACACCTTTATACCACAACTTATCATATCTCTGTTTGTATATAAGGTATGTTGACAACAAATTCACATCTTTAAACATGTATTTTGTATAATGATGACTGTCTCCTTCCACCATCCTTGCTATTCCCCTTCTCCCTCCCTTTCCCTCCCACCCCTATTCCCTATCTAGAGGTAGTGGAAATAAGTGAGTCACCCCCCTTATATCAGAGAAAACATTCGGCATTTGTTTTTGGGGGATTGGCTAACTTCACTTACCATAATCTTCTCTAATGCCATCCATTTCCCTGAAAATGCCATGATCTTATTCTCATTCTAAGAATTTAAAAATTCTTAGAGGTACATGAGAACAGAGACACAACATATCGAAATCTCTGGGACACTATGAAAGCAGTACTAAGAGGAAAATTCATTGCATGGAGTTCATTCCTTAAAAGAAGAAAAAGGCAACAAATAAATGGCCTCACGCTATATCTCAAAGCCCTAGAGAAAGAAGAACAAATCAGCAGCAAAGCAATAGAAGGCAAGAAATAATTAAAACCAGAGCTGAAATCAATGAAATTGAAACAAAAGAAACAATTGAAAAAACTGACAAAACTAAAAGTTGGTTCTTCGAAAAAATAAATTAGACCCTTAGCCATGCTAACGAAGAGAAGAAGAGAGAGAACCCAAATTACTAGCATACGTGATGAAAAAGGCAATATCACAACAGACACTACAGAAATACAGAAGATAATTAGAAATTATTTTGAAACCTTATACTCTAATAAAATAGATAATAGTGAAGGCATCGATAAATTCCTAAAGTCATATGGCTTGCCCAAATTGAGTCAGGAAGATATACACAACTTAAACAAATTTCCTTTTAAATAATGTCTATTTAGAATATAAATTTGAAAATATCTTAAAAATCTGCAATAGTAGAATAGTTAAATCAATCACAATATATCCATATAATAGAGTGCTCTATGGTCATTAAAATTATTACTTCAAAATATTTTAACAACATGGAAATGTCCATCACATATAAAGAAATGGGATATAGAATTAAATGGTATCACCCAGTTTTCTAAAATAATCATACTATGTATATCCATGGAAAAATTTGAGAGGAGGTATGTTTGGGTCATGGGATTATAGATTAATATTTAATTTTTATTGTCTAAATAATATAAAATATGTACTGATTCTAAATTCTACAAAGTTTTTAAGACAGTGTTCATAATAGAGGTTATTCTAAAAATTTAATTGTAGATTTGAATTTATTTTATACATCTTTATGTGCCTTTAATTTTTTTAAGCAAAACATACTCATTAAAGATTGCAGAATGATATAAGAAAAACTTCAAACAAGATGAATGAGAAATTAGATAATAAGCAATGAATCAGATTTCTGAGGTGTGAACTTATCTTTTTCTTACATTCCTTTTAATGCTTTCTCTTATGGATTAAAGACAAGTTATGCTATCTCCCAGGAATAGGGAACTAATAGAAACTGTTGGTAGGATTATAAGTTAGTACAACTGCTACGGAAATCAGAATGGAGGTTCCTCAAAAGACTAGGCTTGGAATTACCATATGACGGCTATACCACTCCTCGGTATGAAGTCATCATACTACAGTGATACATGCATACCCATGTTTAGAGCAGCACAATTCACAATAGCCAACTATGAAACCAGCCTAAGTAACCATCCATAGATGAATGAATGAAGAAAATGTGATATCGTATGTGCATGCACACACACACACACATACACACCAAAAACAACGAAATTTTATTCAGTCATAAAGAAAAATGAAATTATGTAATTTCCAGAAAAATGGATGAAGTCCATTATATTAAGAAAAACAATCCAAAGTTAGAAGGTCAAGAGTCTCTGTTTTCTTTCATATGTCAAAACTAGAGAGAAAAAAGGAAAAGAAATGTGGAGGTGGATATTAGGGAAAGCAAAGAGAGATCAGTAGAATAGAGGAAGGGAAGCACAGCAGAGTCGGGGCAGTGGGAGAAGGGGAGGAAGGGAAGAAATGCTGAGGAGGGAAACTGGCCAAATAACATTGTTATATTATGTGAATATACTAATATATAACAAGAAATCCTACCATTATGTACAACTATAACTCACCAATAAAAGGAAAAAAAAAAGAATCAGAAGGTCAAATAAGAGACCAAGGAAGAAACTGAATGATAAAAAATATTAATAAAAATACATAATTTTAAAAGCCCTTCTACAGTTAAAGTACATAGATTTATCAAAATGATACCCAAAATGCTAAAAAAAAAAAAAAAAAAAAAATCTACACAGCTAGAAGTCAAGGACCAGGGCATTAGTTAATGAAACATCATTTTTACCTTTTATCAGCATTAAAAACTGCTTTACATTACTCTGTAATACTGTTGCCTGCATCTTTTTCTCTTTCCAAGATCGTGACCTCCTTAAGGAAAATCTCTTCCTTTCACCTTTGTAGCCCTAACAGCCAGCGCACTGCAGGAAGCACTCAAAAGCTGGAATGCAGCTAGCTCCAATGGCATCACCACATGGTGGCCAGAGTTCTTCACCCCCACTCCTCTTGATCCTCGCTGAGCACAGGAGCTTGCACAAGGACACAGACATTATCATATACACACATAACTGCACTCCAGAGGCCAGAATTCCCCCTCCTCAGACCCAGCCCTTTGAAATCAGATTCTCTCCTGGGTCCATTCCACCCCCTATGATCTCTATAGTGCACCATTTTAGGATTCAGAATTGAAACAGTAAAAACTATTTTCATAATAATGTGTGGAGATCTTCAAATACAAAATATTTACAAATAAAATAATTACATGTCATTGTTCACTATTAGTAAATAAAGTCAACACACACACACACACACACACACACATATACTTGATTTTGAAACTTCTCTTCCACTTGTGCTATGGTTTGAATGTGTCCCCTCCAAACCCAGGTGTGACAATCTATTGAATTTTAAAAGGTGACTAGGCCACAAGGGCTTCTCCCTTGTGAATGGGATTAAGTGTCCTTACCAAAGAGTTTGACAGAGGAGATATCCCTGTTGCCCTCCTATCTTCTTTCATGTGAGGACAAGTGTACAAGGTGCTATTTTGGAAGCAGAGACAGGTCTATCACCAAAAACAAACTGATCATTTCCTTGATTTGGATTTACCAGCCTCCAAAATTATGAGAAATAAATTTCTTGTCTTTATAAATTACCCAGATTCAGGCATTTTGTTATTTTGTTATAGCAACACAAAATGGACTAGAATAGTTTTCTTTGAAAATTTATCTATTTTAAAAAGCAGCACACTCCATTTTACCTGTTTTAAGACATGTTTCTAAAGTCTAATTAAGACATGTTAAGAAAATATTTAAAAATATCAAAATCCAAAAATAAGTAAAAATCTTATTCATTTCTCTGCCATAGTAACAGGCTTATTATTAATGGCCTTATGTCTTTTTTCCAGATATGTCCTATTCATGGATTTTTATAATTTTTAATAAAATTATAATATATAATTTTGCACCTCACTTTTCTTCACATTTAATAATTTGCCATACCATAACTATGTTTCATGTCCTTAAAAATTTCTTTTCTTTTTTTTGGGGGGGGTCAGGCAGGGTACCAGGGATTGAAACCAGGGGCCCTTAGCCACTGAGCCACATCCCTTTTTTATTTTTGTATTTTGAGATAAGGTCTCACTAAATTGCTGAAGCTGGCTTTGAACTCATGATCTTTCTGCCTCAGCTTCCTGAGCCACTGGGATTACAGGTGTGCACCACCATGCCCAGCTTCATGACATTCTTGAAGTCACAAAATATTCTCCCTTACAAAAGTGTGTGGTTAATACAACACATTGTCCTGTAGATGGACATTTAAGATGTTTCCATGGTTGCTAATGCTGTTATTGATAGCCATTATGAACATCTTTTTCTTTTGTCATTTAGCTTTTCTTCATAATCTTAAACAACTCTGCAATTTAGCTACACTTGGGAGGGAAATAAGGAAAATATGGAACCCAAAGAAATGCAGCAAGAGCTCAAAGATTATGGGATATTGCGAGCAGATGGGGTGGAGGGGTGTTCTCCTGAGCTACAGAAGCAATGGTTTTGATGGTTAAGGTAAACACAAGTCAAATGTGTGAGAGCTGTCCACAGTGGGTAATGACAGTCTTCATGCTAGCTTGCCATTCCTGGACTCAAAGCACACCATGGCTTCCCCGACATTCATGTCCTCTTTCACCTTCCCAATGACCACAAGCTCGCCACCCAACCACTCAGTCTTGTGAGTGCAAATGAAAAAGGGGAACCGTTTGTGTTCGGCCCAGCATTTGCTGTAGACAAGATGCCAGGGCCTGTATACATCAGGGTGAAGTTCTCATCAAACTTCTCCCCATAGATGGACTTGCTGCCTGTGCCACTGTAGGGTGTGAAGTCACCACCCTGGCACAGAAATCCTGGAATAATTTTGTGAGAGCAGGAACCCTTATACACAAATCCTTTCTCTCCAGCATTCAGAACATGAAAATTTTTGCTGTCTTTAGAACTTCGACTGCAAACAGCTCAAAGGAGAAGTAGTATTTTGTTCTTGTCAGGTCTTTTGGTCAGAGTGAAAAAATAAATAAAATAAAAAATACCTCACTAAAACAGAAATTGGTACCGAGAAGTACTTAACCTGTGGCTAAACTGACTGTATGGTTTAGAAGCCTTTGAAGTTGATTTGTGGGGGAAGGAATTTTGAAAAATTTAGAGACACACGCTTTAGAATGTTGTGAGTAGAGCTTATTGGGCTATTCTGGTGGGAGCTCAAAAGAATGCCAATAGGACAGTGGGCAGTAGACTGGGTTCATGAGATTTCAGAGGAGGGGACTAATTTGGAAATTTGACTAGAGTCCATTGGTGTTATATTCTTTCAAAGAAGTTTTCTATGTTTTGTCCATATCCTGAGACTTTGTGTGAGGATAAATTTAAAGGGAATGGACTAATGAATCTGGTTGAAGAAATTTCAAGGTTGTGCAGCATTCAGGTGGCGGCATGGATATTTCTGGTAGCTTTTAGTCAAATTTGCTGTGATAATCAGGAACAGAAAGCAGACCAGAAAGATTGTTTTTTGTTGTTGTTTTTGAATTTGGTTTTGGTTTGGTACTGGGGATAAGTTTGATACTGGGGTGAAGTGCCAGCACTGAGCCTCATCCCCAGTCTTTTTTATTTTTATTTTGAGACAGGGTCTCAGTATGTTTGTTAAGGCCTTGCTAAATTGCTGAGGCTGGCTTTGAACTTGTAATCCTCCTACCTCAGCCTCCTGAGCTACTGGGATTACAGGCATGCACCACCATGCCTGGCCAGACTTTTTTTCAACTTGAAATTTGGTCAGAAAAGTGGGAATAAAACTGGGGCTAAGGAAGATGTGGTTGTTGAAAAGATTACAGCCACTAAAGAAGAGTTAAGTACTTTACCCCAAAATGGAAAGATGGCTTGAGGCCATCTCAGTCTCAAGGGTGTAAAAGTGAAAAATTTCTTTGAGAAGAGGCCATGGGGATACCACACTTGCACAAGGGAGCCTACAAAATTATTTCTCTATGCTCAACCATCCAGACACTCAGAGACTACTGCAGCCATGCTTCCAAGAGGAGACTGCTGCTCAAGGTGGCAGCAGACTTTTGCTGGTTTTTCAAAAATGTAAGATGCTGGAGTCAGGGAGTCATGGAGGCCTCCATCGAGATTTCCAAAATAAATACTAGGAGGCCAAGCAAAGTATAACAAGGTTGAAGGCCACATGGACTGCCCCGGAGAGGGCAATGCATAATGTGAGAAGGAAGTTGAAGCTGCAGTGGAGACCCCAGAGTTTAAGAGATGCCAGTAATGTGGAATGTCTACTGAGAAAAACTTCAGGAATTGAGCAGAAACAAGCTAAGAGAGAGGCCATGTGGGCTGCAACTGGTTAGAACATAGGGTTGAAGCCACACAATCCCTTTAAAGAGAATATCATGATGCCATATGTCGCAGATGCCAAACACGAAGCTACAGGACTTGTTTGCCCAGTTGGATTTCGGTCTTGCCTTGGTCCCATCCCTTCTTTCTATGCCCCTATACTCTCTTTTGAAATGCAAATGTTTACTCTGTACCATTATTTATTGGTTTGATATTTACAGGAGAAAACATTCATGAGTTTGCATAAAGTCTTGAAAAAGGAAAAAAAATAGAATGCAAACAGATGATAGTCTTCCAGTTCCAGATTTGAGCCTTAAAAAGTCTGGCAACTTTTACTTTTGCTTTTACATATTTCTTTTGCATAAAAAAAATATGACTACTCTGAGGCCTCCATTTGGAGAAGCCGTGAGAAGGAGCACATAGGCCCTCAGCTAAGAGTTCCTGTGAGTTCTTCACTCATAGTCAGTATCAGTGTGTTGGCCATGAATGGATCCATGAACTGCCCAGCTGACCCATAGAGGGCACAGATAACATACCCCTGCCACACCCCACTCGAATCACAGAACTGAAAGCCAAGAGATTAAATGGTTGTTGTTTTAAGACATTAAGTTCAAAAGTAGTTTGTTATGCAGAATAGATAACTGAAACAAGACATTTCAACAATTATAATCTATACCATATTAAATAATATCCCACAAAAAGTGTTAAGGTAACTGTTTCAAAAAAAATCCTCACAACCCCTGTGTATTAGCCTTTTAAATATTGCTATAGGTAACAATTAGATAATGTATATATTTCAAAAAGCTAAAATTTATTTTTGAATATTTTCAACATAAAGATAATTGATGTTTAAGGAGATAGATATGTTTAACTTGATTTGAACATTGTATGATTATTTGGGTATTGAAACATCTCATGATACCCCATTAGTCTGTAAAAATTTTATATTGTTATATATCAGTTAAGATAAATTTAATTTTAAAATGTTTGATTCAAAATATGTCAACTTAAACATGCATTACACACACTCTCTTTCCAATGTCTATTCAACCACCTAAATCCTACAAAACAGCGGCAGGCCAGGCCAGCCAGGGCAGCAGAATGCAGAGAATGTTGGGAGCCACAGTCTCTGCAAAACCTTTGGGGGGAGTAAGTGTTCAAGCCCTTCTGCCTTCTTGAGCCAGAAAGCAGAAGCAGTGAATCCGAGAGCCAGACACTGAGGAAAAGGCTGTGGATCACACGTGGATTTTGAGATTTCTAAACTTGGAACCTGATGTCTAGATCCAAGTTTTTGGTTGTCTCACATGGGGTATTAGTGAGTCTATTTTGGGTGGAATGAAAGGTAAATGTGATATTGTTAAACAAAAGAGAAGATGAACCTCGCCATCAGTGGCATTCACTAGATATGGGTTTCTCCACCATTCCCCGTCCCCCTTGTGGTAGGGTAAGATCATATGACTCATTCTGAATAAGTTGTGAGAGGAAATGATTCATGATGCTTCCAGGACAGGGCTCTTAATGGGCAATTCAAGACCCTCTACAGCTCTCTCCCCCTGGCTTGGTGACCAGCAATATCCACAACAGAGGCTAAGAAACATAAGAATACAACTCCTGGGCTGGGGTTGTGGCTCAGCGGTAGAGCGTTCCCCTCGCACATATGAGACCCTGGGTTCGATTCTCAGCACCACATAAAAACAAACAAACAAACAAAAAAGAATACAACTCTCTGTGTACATGTAAGGAACATGAATCATGAACCAGGAAAAAAATCCTTCTTGTGTTGAGTCAGTGAGACTTGAGGTTGTTGATACCACAATACCTTCCAGGGTAACCTCATTAATGCCACGTCTTTCTCTTTTGGAGCATAAACACCTTCACAGACTTTGCTGAGATGGAGCTAGCTAGATGTTATGATTCTCTGCCTTGAGTCACTATTTACTCTATTTGCCCTTGGTTTTTCTTACTATAATATTATTTATTACCCCATAACATAGGCCCTAGGATTAGTGTGTGGGCAATTGCCACATTTTATTCATATCTTACTGCATTGCAATGTATTGCTCCCCAGATCTTGCTCTCCTTACTGTTCCTGTGGCGAGAATGCAATCACTTAGCAGCTTTCCTCTTAACTGTCTACCTACCTACCTACCCATCTATTTGTAATCTACCTACCTATTCATCATTATTATCCACCTATCTATGTATCTTTCATCTATCTATCTATCTATCTATCCATCCAGCTAGGTTGTACAGTTTCTCCATGAAGATTATGGGGAATATGATGAAGGCAGCTTTTGGCAGGGTCCTATGTCAACAGCAACATGACTTTGGGTCCCCAACCAAGATTGTTATTATTTAGGCTGGGGCTGAGAATAACAGGGATCACTAAGAAGGGTTTGAGGGGGGCTGGGTGTTGGGGGACAGCACTGAAACTGGGGCTCAGGTTGGCCCTGCAACAACCTTGAGGGCATCCAAGGAGCCAAACTGTTCCCTGAGGATCAGGAGGACTATGTAGGTGGAACAATATGGTCCTCTTGAAAGCAGCAGCCACCACCTGGGGAAAATGGGGACACCTTGACTGCCTCACTGATTTATTAAGTCTCCTCTCAGACAATTGGGCTTAGAGGAGGGAGGCAGCTGTACAAATTGAGACTGCCTCCTGCTAAGGACTATCCTTTTTTCAAAGTGTCCTCAATATCTGTACACATTCCCCCACTGAAATGTAGAAGGGAAAAATCAGACTTTATAAAGCAACACAATCCTACCTATAACACACCATAATTGGAACTTCTACATTTAAAAATTATATCATTTAAAGGTAAACAGAATTTCAGTAAAATATATGCCTCTGTTTTGAAGAAATGTTCCTCAAGAGGGGACAGATAGGTCAATATTTTTCACACATTGACCTTAATTTTTTGAAAAATCTAAGAATGATGAGTCTAAAGTTGAACATTCTTAAGCATATTCTTTTTGAAGCAATAAAGGACAAATATCATTATTTTTAAGAGTAAAATTTTGAAGTCAGAAACTATTTCTCTCTTTTAACCAGTGGGTCAATTTATTAATTTTTGAAAAATTTTTATGCACCCAGCCTCGCAAAAAAAAAAGAAAACAAACAAACAAACAAACAAACAAAAACCACTTTGCTATAGCATGAAATTTCTGTTTTAACTGTAGTATTATTCCTATAGACGGACAGTTCTACATTTTTCCAGTTAATTTAGTCTCACTTTAAACTTTGCAAGACCAATGGGAGGTTTGATCATAAGGATTCCACAAAAATTATAGAGTGTACAATTTCATATATTGAATTTACAAGTGTATATAGAGTGCACTAGTTTAGATTGTAGAGCTTTTGTGTGTGTGTGTGTGTGTGTGTGTGTGTAAAGGAAATCATACCATCAGATTTCAGAACTAGAAGAGAGATCTAATTCAACCCTCTTATTTTACAAAGAAAGAAATATTGACTCACAAAGCTACTAAAGCCTGAATCAATAGTTCTCCAAATTATTGGCCCTTCCTATTTACTCAGACTAGTGATAAATCTGAGATTTTTTTTTTAATTTCCTTATGCTCAGGACATTTATTTCAAGTTCTAGACCAGAAAGAAGTTATATCACTGATTACTTTTTCTACCTGATTTATCTTTAAAATTGGTGGTTGTTACTTTCTGATAAACATGAACTCTTACTATTTAAAAACTAAGAGCAAAAGAATCACTAAATAACTCAGACCCTAATGAATGGTTCAAGGGTTGCATTCTTATTTCAAATTGTAACTTATTTGTCTGTTATGAATCAGTGTTTTTGTATTTATACAACTGAATGATTTAAAAAAAAACTTATGCTTCACAAAGTACAAATTAAATACATAAATACATCCACTCAGCTTCTCCCATTTCCTAAGTGATACACTATTTGTGCTCCCAGCATCTATATTGACACAAGTGTAATGCTATATGTCCTTGTTCTGCATCAACAACTTTGGCTATTGTTCACCACCTCCATCCAATCCATCTTTATCACCCACCTAAATAATAAAATACCCTCTCTAGTTACCTCTCAACTTCTTTCCTTGCTCCTTTTGTTTTCTCAGCACAGTAACCCTGGTAAACATGTTAGATTATGTCACTTCTCATTTCAAACCTACCAATGGCTTTCCATGTCCTTCAGATGAAATAAAGGCCAAAGCTTTACAATGGCCTTTAGTCCTGTTATTATGTAACCCCTCATCACTCCTTAAACTTCATTTCCTAATACTACCCTAACTTACTTAGTTTTAGCCACAGTGACCCTCTCGCTGTTTCTCTACCACATCAGGCATTCTTCCACATCAGATTTTTTTTCTTCCCTCTACCTGAATGTTCCTCTCCTAAATACTCACATACCTTGTTTTCTCGCCTCCTTCAAATCTCAACTCAAATATTGTCATCTCAGTGAGGCCTTCCCCAACCTCACTATGTTACTACATACATCCTTCCATGCAATGAAAACAATAGTCATTGAGGCTAAAAACTTGGTGAGTAGGTAAACCAGCTGTTAGATATAGCCAGAGAGATAACTAGAAAAGTAGAAGACATTACTCAGAAAGCAGCATAGACAAAGGGATAGAAAATAGAGAAATGAAAAAACATGGAGAGCAGAAGGAGAGGTCCAAAAATATGTCCATAATGAATTTTAGAAATGGGAAAGTGAGTAGCAGAAATGAAATTCAAAAGAGACAACTGCTCCTTTTCCATAGTAAATGAAAAATAAAATTCAATGACTCTCAAAAAATATTCATGTCTATTATAAAACAAAAATCTGTAAAACTAACCAACAATAAATAAAAACACATAAAACAATCAGAGAATAAACCAGATTATTTGCAAAAGAATATCATTAAATTAACATAAAAAGTGATCTTCCTAGGAAAGGAAAAAATACAGAAAGATAAAAGAACTATTGGTCAAGAGCAGAGCAGCTTGAAAGCAATATGAAAAGATGGACACAAATTTTGAATACAACCCAAGAAAATTTCTAGAAATTAAAAAATATAAGCAGTGAAACAGAAAACTTAAAGTATAAGTTAAACTGATTATTCATCACGGATGATTGGAAGTCTATTGGCAATTATCTCCAGAAGTTATGATTACAAAGCTACTTTCAATTTTTTTTCTCATTCTTTTATATTGTTTGAATATATGTATAACCAGCTACATTTTGTATATCTAGTTTCAATAATTAAAAACAGGTAAACTTTTTCAAAAACTCTAAACACAATGTAAAGGAATTCTCTATTATTTGTTAGGCTTGTGTCCTGATTGCATAGACGTTAGTCAGGACAGACTAGATAGATGTAGCCAACCAAAGCTTATTCCTTGCTCAAGATGGATCCTCACTATGAGTTGTTTGGGGTCTCTGCCATTCTCATTCAGGACCCAAGTACAAGGAGTTGCTCCCCTCACCGGAATATGGCCAAAAAAGAGAGTTTTTTGAACTCTTTTGAAAAACAGAGTCCACTGAATCAGTACTGGCTGCTAATGGCTCCTGCTGCAAGAGATTCACATTATTTCAGTCATTTCTTTGCTCAAAGTAAGCCCCTGCCCATGCTTGACATGTAATCCTACCTTGTGCTGGTAGCAAAAATAAAATTTTTAATAAAAACCTTAGTAACTACCACAGAGTTAAATGTGTTTTCACATGTTATCCATTATTTGCATTTCTTCTTAAACATATTATCTACTTAGTTTCTTTGTCTGTCTTATGATCCTTAAAGTTCTAATAATACTCGTTTTATCCTTGACCCTAACCAAAGCCCTAGCAAAGCATACTTCCAATCCCCAGTCCCCAGTCAATATGAAATAGCTTCTTTGACCCTCAACCAAAGATGCCTCTTCATGACTTAGATGCTCTCCCAGTCCAATACAAAGGTCCAACAAAGGATTCATTCTGTTCTCTTGCCACTATAAAGGCAATTGATAAGCCCTTTTGTAAAATAAATTCTTGACCAAATTTTTCTACAATCCTCCAATTTGTTTATCCAATGATTTCATCATTCCTCAACTGCCACATCCCCCTCCATCCCTAGACCAGTTGTTCATTTTGGTGGAGCACAGCAGATATTGCCCTTTGTGGATATCACTATCAATCCATGTTCTTGGATGAAAGGTCTAGAAAGAGATCCTTAAGAGGAGGAGGAGTAGGATGCCCAATGTGTACCCACATACTGGTGTTTTGGTCTTTGCATCTTTGAAGACTTATATGCTGAAGCATTAGAAGACAGAAAAAAAAACACTGACAAACTCCAAATACAGCATAATATTTCACTTATAAGATCTTTTAAATCTTCTTTTAGAAGAAAAAAACCCATCAGATAAGAAGTTACATTGTATCTAACACAACACACATTTTAGGCTTTGTCATGGGGTGAGTACACATTCAACTTAATCTACATGTGCTTTGGTATCAGGAGCATTTTCAGAGTCATTTTATAATGAACTCAAACCTTCCGCAAAATATTGCATATTCAAAGAAAAATGGTTTCCATACAACTAGACTGCAATTATTTTTCACCCAGGCAGAAAACTGAACTAATATAGTCAGGATGAGTGGGTGTATAATAGATGTCTCTTGACCTGTGATGGGATTATATCTCCATAAACCCACTGTAAACTGAAAATATCTTAAGTTCAAAATGTTTTTAATACATCTAATCTACTGAACATCTTAGCTTATCCTGGACTACCTTAAACATCCTCGTAACACTTACCTTAGCCTATAGTTTGGCAAAATCATCTAACAAAAAAACTTATTTTATAATACACTGTTGAATGCCTCATGTGATTTATTGAATATCGCACTGAAAATGAAAAATGAGATGTTTGGATGGGTTTGCTTTCATGCCATCACAAAGTCAAAAAATTGTTAAGTCAGGCTATCCTAACTTAGGGACTTTCTGTATATTCCTAGAGGAGTATCTAATGGGAAAAGAGTATTACATTCAAGATTTTCTCTACTTTGCTTTGAACATTCAAATCCTGATAAGTTAAATTTAGAGAACTCTCATTTACCTAGATAATATAGTAAGGATAGCATTATAAATACAGTAATCAAGATTTTTGTTTTCTTTTAGTCTATTTCCTCAGACAAACCAAATAATTACCATACTATAGAAAGTGCAGTTTTGAAACCTAAGCAGATTTGAGCAGGGATGATGGTTTTACACTTGGAAAACCTATAAAGAGCCATACATACCACAGAAGTAATTATGTAGCCATAATTCTGGTATTGCAAGGGGAACTTGGAAAATAATTAAGAACATTCTTAGCTTCACTACTCTTGGTGATGCCAGGCTTTCAAATGTATAGAATATGTTAGAGCATGTGCCTAGCCTAGCCTGCACAAAGCCCTGGGTTCAATGCCCATTCTTCCTCCTCCTCCTCCTCCTCCTCATCATCATCATCATCCACATAGTAATTAATAGTAATAATAATAGAGGGAGGGACAAGATGGCAGATTAGAGTGAGGCAGCATTTCTTCTAACTCTGTCCTTCAGAACTTAAATAGCAGAAATACTGCTCCTCCCTGAGGCTTAGAGTAAAAAGTACTGAGACTGGAGGGGAGTTGCCCTAGCCAAACCAGAGGCTGTTCGACTCATTAAATGGATCTAAAATAAAGTCACCCTGAGTTTGTAAGAATTGTGATGGAAGTCAATCCAGGAACCGTCTGGGGACCGCTGCACAGCGGTGCCAACAGGACCCAGATCCCAGATCTGTGAGTTCGCAGCTAAGCCCACATAAACCTATCTGAGCCTTCCAAAGACTTCACTGAGCCTAACAAACCCATGGAAAATCAGAAAATGAGATCATTTTGCCCAGGGGAAACACAAGTTGGAGAGGCTTGAGTGAACCCAGCCCTCCCCAACCCTGAGAGTCCAGCGGCTCACAGGGTCTCACAAGGCCATCTACAGAGGGTGAGAACTTGGAAGGGTGGGTGTGAGAGGACATGGTTCTCAATTTGTCTGGCCAACTGCCCCTGGAGATCACCAGGACCAGCACCCACCAGGTTCCTGGGCCCAGCACCAAACCAGTGCCTGGTGCCCTCCAGGTCCAGCACCAGTGTGGCACACACCCAGGGCCCCGGCTCCCCACCCAACCCACCACTGCTAGGCCTACCTGGCCCACAGCTTTGCCACCGGCCCATAGCCCAGCCTGACAAAGTGACACTTCACCAAGAGGCCTGCCAGACTTACCCCACAGCATTGCCACCAGTCTGCAAAGCCCATCACCCAAACCTGATCTGCCTGGCCCAAGCCAGCTAGGCCCACCAGACATAACCAGCCACTTTGCCACTCAGCCACAGCCCAACTTGCCCGGCCCACCACTTCAACGTCAGGCCCATCTGACCCAGGCTGCCACTTTGCCACCCAGGAACAGCATGCCACTTTGCTTCCAGGGCCACCTGCCCCAGTCAGCAGCATGACCACCCAGCCTGCAGCCTGGCCTGCCCACACCAACCTCCCAAGAAGGGAAGTTGGGAAGCCTTAAACCCCAAACTTCAACACAGTGAGTAATACAATAAAAACAAAGGACTCAACAGCCCAGGGCCCATACTCCCACACTTAGTTCATACCTCAAGAACAAACAAAACTAAAATCAGCCGGGCACAGACAGCAAACACATATGCTCACTGACGATTGTGTCCACCATAGTGGAAGCAACTCCTTAATAAACTTTTCACCAAGATATATTTTTTTCCTGTTGTTTTGTTTTGCTTTTTTGTTTTTGTATTTTTTATGTTTTGTCTTTGTTTCTCTCTCCTCATTCCTAGGCTTTGTTTTTGTTGCTTTTTCTGGTTTTTTTTATTGTTGTTGTTGTTGTTTGTTTTTTTTTTTCTTTTTTTATTGATTTTTTTTTAAAAAAATAAATGACAGCAGAATGCATCACAATTCTTATTACACATACACAGC
Source organism: Marmota monax (assembly GCF_021218885.2). Lineage (NCBI taxonomy): Eukaryota > Metazoa > Chordata > Mammalia > Rodentia > Sciuridae > Marmota > Marmota monax. The sequence goes on along the minus strand of NW_026693082.1, from coordinate 19,280,722 downwards.
ACAATTTTTTTTTATCTCTGGTTGTATACAAAGTATATTCACACCAATTCATGTCTTCATAAATGGACTTTGGATTTGAAAGTGTTATTTTTTCAAGCTCTGTTTTTTGAGGGTTAGGGCTTTTGATTAGTTTATTTTTTTCTTGTACCAGGGATTGAATTCGGGTGCACTTGACCACTGTGCCACATCCCCAACCCTATTTTCTATTTTATTTAGAGAAAGGGTGTCACTGAGTTCCTGAGCACCTCCCTTTTGCTGAGACTGGCTTTGAACTCACAATCCTCTGTCTTGGCATCCTTGAGCCACTGGGATTACAGGTGTGCACCACTGCATCAGGCCTTCATTAGCATAGTTTTATTTTATTTTGTATAGTCTTTGCCACTACTCTATCGTCTTTCTCTCCCTTTCTATTTTCTCAGTTGCTGACAGCTAAATTCCATTGTCTTTCTCTGCCTTTATATTCTTCTATCTTTTCCTACACTTTATCATTAAAAATATATCCTAAGTTACCACTTCATCTGTCCCATTCACCCTTTTGAAATTGCAAACACTTTTCTACCTTCCTATCTCTTCTTTTTTCCTCATATTCAACTCTATCCTTAATGTCTCTTAATATCAACAGATGTCTATAATGTGTGCCCCTATCAATGTCACAGCAATAGTTAATATGGCAAAAGTCATAGATAACACCTATTGCTTGATTTTTATGCCAGACATAATTCATGATTATTTGCTATTTTGACTGATGGAAATTGCTGATCCTCCTATTTCTGCATATTGTACCAATTAACACTATAGATATCAGAATAGGAACTAAGTACCTAGTATACTACTATATATTGTTTGCATAGATTGTGGCTATCACTGGGCTGCCCTGCAATCTGTGAGGTACTAATAACATAGAGGGACACTATCAACTTGTCAGGTAAAAACTTTGCAGCTTCAGATCCATCCAGATAGATGGGAAGACATACAAACAATATGAAAAAAACAAGGAAACAAACCATCAAAACCAACATAGAATACTTCAACAGATTCTAGTGACATCACAGTGAGGAAATGTCAGAGATGGAATTCAGAAAGTCATGGTTAAACTGATCTAGGAGACAAAAGACAACGTAAGAAATGAAGTCAGAGACAAAATACAAGAAGTGAAAAACCACTCAATAAGAAAATAGAGATCCTAAAGAAGAATCAGTTGGAAATCCTTGAAGTGAAGGAATCAATAAACCAAGTTAAAAATTCATTGGAAAGCATCACCTGTAAATTTAACCAATAAAAATGAAGTTTGTTTTAGTTACCTTTAAATTTAAATTGATAAACCATCCATCCTTACTTTTAGTCTTCCTCCGAAGTATTTATAATATTCTCCCATTTCATAAAACTTTTAGTACAATTTGTTATAAAAAATTTACTTGGATATTAGAGTTGTTTATGTTAATGACATGATTAATTGCTGGTACAAAATAAGATATCACATTTTTTCTCTTATATTTTCATTACTCAATGAACTCTAGCAAAGAAGTCACAGGGAAATTTAACAATTTTTGTATTTGAAGATGTGATCAAATGAAATTTAGGAAAACTATTAATCAGTCTTTGGGTGAGGAAATAATTTGACGAAAATGTTCACATATTTAGAGTTCAGACATTAAAATAATAAGTATCAGTAACTTGTTTTATCAATTGCAAAGAGAATCTTTTATAACTCCACAAATGCAGACTATAAAATCTATTATAAGATAATAAATTGTATAGCAATACATAAAGTTTACTCCTCAAATTCAGTCTCAAACCATGTCAGAATATTATCTTCTACCACTATGTCCCATTTTATTTTAATCATAATATTCTTATTAGACTAAAATATATTCCACAAGCCCCATTGATTTGAAAAATTGTACCTTGATTTTTCTCTACTTTCAGTCTTCCCATCACCAATGAAATTTTTAATTTATATATTCTCACTTTAGAAGAGGCATTTCTATGAATTTAGTGGAAAAACACATCTCCTTATCAACAATTTGTTGAATAAATGTTAATAATCTAAGTACTCAGCACTTAAGTATGCAGTCTAAAGTTAGAATATGGCAAAACATTATACATTAAACTTAATCATATGCATAGAGTTTTGCGTAAAACAAAAATCATCATGGGATAGAACAGGTAATTTCAGGCTGCCATTCGCCTGCGGCTCGCAGACAAATTACTCAGGCTCAGTGCTAATTAACCCGCGGAAACTGCTTCTTGGAGCCTGCTCCTATCAGAACATACACCGAGCACTGAGCGGCCGAATTCCGGCTCCCGGAACTGCTCTGGCCCAGGGCTAAAGAATCCGCGGAAACTTCTTCTCAGTCCGGGTCCTGCTGAATACTGTGGAGGTAAATACCAACCGAGCCTTCATAGGCAGTGGCAACAGCACTGAGACGGGGCTTGTGAGGGCCGGTCAGGACTCACCCGTTGCTTTGGTCACCCAACAAAGGGAAGGAAATGCTGCCATTCACATGGGATACCAACATGGCAGAGATCTGATGTCATCAGAAAGAGGCGGAGGAGAGAACTTCATCGATACCAGCGGCAACAGAAACAGTTGGTCTCCTGGTAAAGAAAGTGAGTCACAAACACCCGAGTCTCTCTCACTTTGTCATCAAGCCAGAGAGCAGAGCAGAACTGCCGCCTGCGCCCGGAACAGGCCCAGAGGCCTGCCGGCGTGACCCCAATTGGAGTAGGGGCAGAGCAGAGCAGCCACCCACGCCCGCAAGGTAGGCAGACCTGCGACCGACCAGCAGAACAGGACCAGTGGTCCGCGGGCGTGGTAGGAGGGGCAGGGCAGAGCCGCTGCCCACGCCTGCAAGGTAGGCAGACCTGCGACAGACAGGCAGCTCAGGCCCAGCGGCCTGCCAGTGTGGTACACACGTCACCCCAAGTGGAGTAGGGGCAGAGCAGAGCTGCCACCCGCGCCCGAAAGGTAGGCAGACCTGCGACCGACCAGCGGGACAGGCCCAGTGGCCTGCCGGCCTGACAGAAACGTCACCCCATTTGGAGAAGGGGCAGAGCAGAGCCGCCGCCCGTTCCCGCAAGGTAGGCAGACCTGCGACCGACCGGTGGAACAGGCCCAGCGGCCGGCCGGGGTGGTAGGCACATCACCCCAGTTGGAGTAGGAGCAGAGCAGAGCCTTCGCCCGCGCCCGGAACAGGCCCAGCGGTCCGCGGGTGTGGTAGACAAGTCACACCAATTGGAGGAGGGGCAGAGCAGAGCTGCTGCCCACGCCTGCAAGGTAGGCAGACCTACAACTGACCGGCGGATCAGGCCCGGTGGCCTGCCAGTGTGGTACACATGTCACCCCAATTGGAGTAGGGGCAGAGCAGAGCTTTCGCCCGTGCCCGGGACAGGCCCAGCGGCCCGCCGGCGTGGTAATCACGTCACCCCAATTGGAGTAGGGGCAGAGCAGAGCCGCTGCCCTCGCCTGCAAGTTAGGCACACCTGCGACCGACCGGCAGAACAGGCCCAGGGGTCCACGGGCATGGTAGACACGTCACACCAATTGGAGGAGGGGCAGAGCAGAGCCACCACCCGCGCCTGCAAGGTAGGCAGACCGCCGCCAGACCCTGCAAGGGAGACTTTTCAACTATACAAGAGCAATATAAATATATAGGGGGAAAAATTTTCAAAAACACAACAGTTTCACCAAGCAGAAAGAAACGCAAGCAATATGAAAAGACAAGGAAAGAAAGGACCACAAGCAATGCAGGTCAACTCAACTTTAGAAGAGGTAACAGCTGCAGCAGATGGAATGTCAGATAAAGAATTCAGGATATACATGCTTCAGATGATCTGGAGTCTCAAGGAAGACATTAGACAGCAAAATCAGACAATGACAGATCACTTCGACAATGAATTACACAAACAAATCCAGGCAGCAAAAGATCAAATATACAGGGAGATAGAGGTTATAAAAAACAAACAAACAGAAATCCTAGAAATGCAGGAAGCAATAAACCAACTTAAAAACTCAATTGAGAATACTACCAGCAGAGTAGAACACTTAGAAGATAGAACATCAGACAATGAAGACAAAGTATTTCAACTTGAAAAGAACATAGACAGCTCAGCAAGACTGTTAAGAAACCATGAGCAGAACATCCAAGAAATATGGGATAACATAAAGAGACCAAATTTAAGAGTCATTGTGATACAGGAAGGTATAGAGCTCCAAACCAAAGGAATGAGCAATCTATTCAATGAAATAATACGAGAAAACTTCCCAGACTTGAAGAATGAGACAGAATCCCAAATCCTAGAAGCCTACAGGACGCCGAATGTGCAAAATCATAAGAGATCCACACCTAGACACATTATAATGAAGATGCCCAACATACAGAATAAGGAGAGAATTTTAAAAGCTACAAGAGAAAGGAAGCAGATTACATTTAGGGGTAAGCCAATCAGGATAACAGCTGATCTTTCAACACAGACTCTGAAAGCTAGAAGATCCTGGAATAACATATTTCAAACACTGAAAGAAAATGGGTTCCAACCAAGAATTGTGTATCCAGCGAAATTAAGCTTCAGGATGGAAGATGAAATTAAAACCTTCCATGATAAACAAAAGTTAAAAGAATTTGCAGCTAGAAAACCATCTCTTCAAAACATCCTCGGCAAAACATTACAGGAAGAGGAAATGGAAAATAACAATGAAAACCAACAGTGGGAGGTAGGACAGTAAAGGGGGGGGGAAATAATCAAAGAGGAAAACAAACCATGTTTAGTAACATAAATAAACAAATATGGCTGGAAGAAAAACCCATATCTCAATAATAACCCTAAATGTTAATGGCTTAAACTCACCAATTAAGAGACACAGGCTAGTAGAATGGATCACAAAACAAGACCCAACAATATGCTGCCTACAGGAGACGCATTTGATAGGAAAAGACATACATAGGCTGAAGGTGAAAGGTTGGGAAAAATCATATCACTCATATGGACTTCGGAAACAAGCAGGAGTGTCCATACTCATATCAAATAAAATAGATTTCAAGCCAAAGTTAATCAAAAGGGATAAAGAGGGACACTACATACTGCTCAAGGGAACCATACACCAACAAGACATAGCAATCATAAATATATATGCCCCAAACAATGGTGCAGCTATGTTCATCAAACAAACTCTTCTCAAGTTCAAGAGTCTAATAGACCACCATACAATAATCATGGGAGACTTCAACACACCTCTCTCGCCACTGGACAGATCTTCCAAACAAAAGTTGAATAAGGAAACTATAGAACTCAATAACACAATTAATAACCTAGACTTAATTGACATATATAGAATATACTACCCAACATCAAGCAGTTACATTTTTTTCTCAGCAGCACATGGATCCTTCTCAAAAATAGATCATATATTATGTCACAGGGCAACTCTTAGACAATATAAAGGAGTAGAGATAATACCATGCATCTTATCTGATCATAATGGAATGAAACTGGAAATCAACGATAAAAGAAGGAAGAAAAAATCATGCATCACTTGGAGAATGAATAATAGGTTACTGAATGATCAATGGGTTATAGAAGACATCAAGGAGGAAATTAAAAAATTCTTAGAGATAAATGAAAACACAGACACAACATATCGGAATCTATGGGACACATTGAAAGCAGTTCTAAGAGGAAAATTCATTGCTTGGAGTTCATTCCTTAAAAAAAGAAAAAACCAACAAATAAATGATCTCATACTTCATCTCAAAATCCTAGAAAAAGAAGAGCAAAACAACAGCAAAAGAAGTAGAAGGCAAGAAATAATGAAAATCAGAGCTGAAATTAATGAAATCGAAACAAAAGAAACAATTGAAAAAATTGACAAAACTAAAAGTTGGTTCTTTGAAAAAATAAATAAAATCGACAGACCCTTAGCCATGCTAACGAAGAGAAGAAGAGAGAGAACTCAAATTACTAGCATACGGGATGAAAAAGGCAATATCACAACAGACACTTCAGAAATACAGAAGATAATCAGAAATTATTTTGAATCCTTATACTCCAATAAATTAGAAGATAGTGAGGGCATCGATAAATTTCTTAAGTCATATGATCTGCCCAGATTGAGTCAGGAGGATATAGACAACCTAAACAGACCAATATCAATTGAGGAAATAGAAGAAACCATCAAAAGACTACCAACTAAGAAAAGCCCAGGACTGGATGGGTATACAGCAGAGATTCACAAAACGTTTAAAGAGGAACTAATACCAATACTTTTCAAGCTACTTCAGGAAATAGAAAAAGAGGGAGAACTTCCAAATTCATTCTACGAGGCCAACATCACCCTGATACCTAAACCAGACAAAGACACTTCAAAGAAAGAAAACTACAGACCAATATCTCTAATGAACCTAGATGCAAAAATCCTCAATAAAATTCTGGCGAATCGGATACAAAAACATATCAAAAAAATTGTGCACCATGATCAAGTAGGATTCATCCCTGGGATGCAAGGCTGGTTCAATATACGGAAATCAATAAATGTTATTCACCACATCAATAGACTTAAAATAAGAACCATATGATCATCTCGATAGATGCAGAAAAAGCATTCGACAAAGTACAGCATCCCTTTATGTTCAAAACTCTAGAAAAACTAGGGATAACAGGAACATACCTCAATATTGTAAAAGCAATCTATGCTAAGCCTCAGGCTAGCATCATTCTGAATGGAGAAAAATTGAAGGCATTTCCTCTAAAATCTGGAACAAGACAGGGATGCCCTCTCTCACCACTTCTGTTCAACATAGTTCTCGAAACACTGGCCAGAGCAATTAGACAGATGAAAGAAATTGAAGGCATAAAAATAGGAAAAGAAGAACTTAAATTACCACTATTTGCAGGTGACATGATTCTATACCTAGCAGACCCAAAAGGGTCTACAAAGAAACTATTAGAGCTAATAAATGAATTCAGCAAAGTGGCAGGATATAAAATCAACACGCATAAATCAAAGGCATTCCTGTATATCAGCGACAAATCCTCTGAAATGGAAATGAGGACAACCACTCCATTCACAATATCCTCAAAAAAAATAAAATACTTGGGAATCAACCTAACAAAAGAGGTGAAAGACTTATACAATGAAAACTACAGAACCCTAAAGAGAGAAATAGAAGAAGATCTTAGACATTGGGAAAATATACCCTGTTCATGGATAGGCAGAACTAACATCATCAAAATGGCGATATTACCAAAAGTTCTCTATAGGTTTAATGCAATGCCAATCAAAATCCCAACGGCATTTCTTGTAGAAATAGAGAAAGCAATCATGAAATTCATATGGAAAAATAAAAGACCCAGAATAGCAAAGACAATGCTAACCAGGAAGTGTGAATCAGGCGGTATAGCGATACCAGACTTCAAACTATACTACAGAGCAATAGTAACAAAAACAGAATGGTACTGGTACCAAAACAGGAGGGTGGACAAATGGTACAGAATAGAGGACACAGAAACCAATCCACAAAACTACAACTATCTTATATTTGATAAAGGGGCTAAAAGCATGCAATGGAGGAAGAATAGCATCTTCAACAAATGGTGCTGGGAAAACTGGAAATCCATATGCAACAAAATGAAACTGAATCCCTTTCTCTCGCCAAGCACAAAAGTTAATTCAAAATGGATCAAGGAGCTTGATATCAAATCAGAGACACGCCGTCTGATAGAAGAAAAAGTTGGCTGCGATCTACATACTGTGGGGTCGGGCTCCAAATTCCTCAATAGGACACCCATAGCACAAAAGTTAATAACTAGAATCAACAAATGGGACTTACTTAAACTAAAAAGTTTTTACTCAGCAAAAGAAACAATAAGAGAGGTAAATAGGGAGCCTACATCCTGGGAACAAATCTTTACTCCTCACACTTCAGATAGAGCCCTAATATCCAGAGTATACAAAGTACTCAAAAAATTAGACAATAAGATAACAAATACCCCAATCAACAAATGGGCCAAGGACCTGAACAGACACTTCTCAGAGGAGGACATACAATCCATCAACAAGTACATGAAAAAATGCTCACCATCTCTAGCAGTCAGAGAAATGCAAATCAAAACCACCCTAAGATACCATCTCACTCCAGTAAGATTGGCAGCCATTATGAAGTCAAACAACAACAAGTGCTAGCGAGGATGTGGGGAAAAGGGTACACTTGTACATTGCTGGTGGGACTGCAAATTGGTGCAGCCAATTTGGAAAGCAGTATGGAGATTTCTTGGAAAGCTGGGAATGGAACCACCATTTGACCCAGCTATTCCCCTTCTTGGTCTATTCCCTAAAGACCTAAAAGGAGCATGCTACAGGGACACTGCTACATCGATGTTCATAGCAGCACAATTCACAATAGCAAGACTGTGGAACCAACCTAGATGCCCTTCAATAGACGAATGGATAAAAAAAATGTGGCATTTATACACAATGGAGTATTACTCTGCATTAAAAAATGACAAAATCATAGAATTTGCAGGGAAATGGATGGCATTAGAGCAGATTATGCTAAGTGAAGCTAGCCAATCCCTAAAAAACAAATGCCAAATGTCTTCTTTGATATAAGGAGAGTAACTAAGAACAGAGTAGGGACGAAGAGCATGAGAAGAAGATTAACATTAAACAGGGATCAGAGGTGGGAGGGAAAGGGAGAGAGAAGGGAAATTGCATGGAAATGGAAGGAGACCCTCAGAGTTATACAAAAGTACATACAAGAGGAAGTGAGGGGAAAGGGAGAAATAATACAAGGGGGAGAAATGAATGACAGTAGAGGGGGTAGAGAGAGAAGAGGGGAGGGGAGGGGAGGGGAGGGGAGGGGAGGGGGGATAGTAGAGGATAGGAAAGGCAGCAGAATACAACAGACACTAGTATGGCAATATGTAAATCAATGGATGTGTAACTGATGTGATTCTGCAATCTGTATATGGGGTAAAAATGGGAATTCATAACCCACTTGAATCAAAGTGTGAAATATGATATATCAAGAACTATGTAATGTTTTGAACAACCAACAATAAAAATTTTTTAAAAAAAGAACTATGCAATGATTTGAACAACCAACAATAAAAAATTAAAAAAAAATCATCATGGTACCAAAGATAAAATTTTCTCCCCTGTTGTCCAAAAGCAACTAAAATGCCCAAGACTAACTAGTTCACTCATTATGAGGTAAATGTGCTTAGATGTTGAAAATAAATAGCAGGAGATAATGCTAATTTTGACTTTTTACAACACATGGAAGAAAAAAAGAAAGAAACCATCAGATAAATACAAAGTGAGTACCTCTTTTGAGCTGTTTAAGTTAAAATTAAACAATGCTATGTTTTTAACTTAAATTTCCACAAGTTCCTTGTTACTGTGCATAAATAAAACAGATTTTTTGATATTTATTCTGAATCCTGAAAGCCTGCTGAACTTACTACTAAGTTCTAGGAATTCCTGGAAATTTAAAAAAAAATTCTGTGTAAAATCATATTATATTTAAATGGGAATTGATTTCTTTCTTCCTTTGTGATTTGGAGGCCTTTCATTCCCTGTTCTTGTCTTAATGATCTGGCTAGAACTTCCAGCACCGGTGAATAAAGGTGCTAAGAGTAGGCATTCTTACCTTGTTCATCCTTTCACCATGAAACAACATTGCCTAGACCAGTTTGGCTGGTCTCTAGTAAGTTCCATTCCTCTGGGTATGACAAAGCCACAACAAAGCATCACAAAGACAATGGTTTAAAAGAGCACACACATTCTCTCATTGTTCTGGAGAATATATGTCCAAAATCATGATGACATCATCAAGGTCATTCTCCCACAAGGACTGCTTCCCAGTTCTGGTAAAGGTGTCAACTCGAGATATTCCTGTGCCTCAGTCACCACAAGGGACATTGTCTCTGCTCTCCTCCTGAGTAGGCTTGGGTAGAAATGGCCACTGATGGTATCTATACCTGAGGAGCTTCTTGGAGATTTCATATTAGGAACTTAATTTTCTTAAGGATCACTGGACCATGTAAATGCTCATGTTCTTTTGGTATTTTAAGCTTTTCTACAAATTGATCTATTTCATCTAAACTGTATAGACTGTGTGTTTAAAGTGTTTCAGTTGCTCTAATCATTTTCTGTCACTATCATGTTTTCCCTAAAGTTGCACACTTCATTAAAAAAAAAAAGGTTGCATACTTTGTTTTTAAAAAAAAAACAGGTTTATTGAGCTGTCACTGTAAAAATGAGGCCTGTTCTATTCAGGTTTGTGAAGATGAATGTCACACCTGGCTTTCTAGACTACTGCTGATAAACTCCTGTCAGGTGGGGACACGCACTGACAACAGCCACCATCCATCCCCCTTTGACTGCACTTGAGTCCTGCAGGCAAAAGGAGGCCATGGGAGGCTGTGGAGCAAGGAGGCCCTGGGGAAACAGGCATCTAGGACACAAAGTGGAAAAGCGATTGTAGGTTGTAAAGGTGGAACCCATGGTTTGTGCTCTACTTGTTGGAAAGGCCTCAGCATGAAGGAGCTCCGCATCCACATATTGAAATAGTTAAGTGAAACAGCCCTTCCTTCTTACCTAGAGACGGGAAGTTGCATTGTCCCCATTGGAAGGCCAACATCTGTTTCTAGGAGCCGCAGGGAGAACACCTGCCTGACATGTGCCAGCCTGGCCCAGTGGCAGGCCTCGAGGAAAATGCCAGCCCAGGACACCCTGTCCTTCTGCTCCTGAGAACAACCACACAAAATGCAAAAAGGCGTTCCTCCTCTACACTGGCCCCCTCCAGTCCTCCAGGATCCCTGCATATCCCTGTGACTGTCCCAATGTGGGCCTGGAGTTGGCACCTGGGACTGGGCTTCCTCCCCAGGACACTCCTCCATGATGCTCATTAGGCCTCTCCTGCTTCCAAGAACCTCCTGCACATTGTGACCTTTCAGGCAGCTCTTGGGCAATCCCTTCCCTAGGCCAAGGTTGGGTCAGAAAATGGCCATTTCCTAACTGCACCCCTGTGCCCTGCGTCAAGCTGGGAAGTGGTTTTGCCTTAGAGGGATTCACCACCATTGGGATTTTTTTCTATAGCAAAGTGTTAATTTTCTGATAATTTCACAAATGGGGCCCCATCAGAAAATGGCAAACTACTAAAATGACACATATGCTCTACATTTCTTAAGGTATCCACACCTGATCACTGAGGGGATAGCAGGAAGAAGCTGCCACAACAGCTGTGGGGGCGCAGTCTTGGGAAATATCAGGGATGGAAGAGTTAGAGCCTCCCCTCCTGGCTAACCCAAGTACTTCCCACTCTTCATTTGTGCATGCTTCAAACTTCAGCATCAAGAGAACTCAAAGCAAAGAGCAATTCCACAAGAGTACATTTTGCTTTTATGCAAATATCATCCATAAGATGGTTTGTCATCTCCACTCCCCAAACCCCATGTGTTCCCTTCTCTGCTACCTCCAGCAGGGGCCATGAGGATGATTTGGATGACGAGGCAGCATGGCAGGTGGTGAGGCACACAGTCACTGCTGCAGGAAGGCCCACCCCTAACTCCTGGCCCTCCTCTGACTTCCTAGCAAACCGTATGAAGTAGATGATGTCATAGAACTCTCTGGGGTCTCCTATGCCTTCTCAGATGTGATTTCTCCAACAGTTGCCACCCATCCTCTCCACACACTTCAGGGAAGGATGCCTTCTGCCAAAGAACATGAGCTCAGACTCATTCATATCTACGCTGGCTCTAAGGCAAAATCCCCATCCAACCAGGTTAAGGAGAGCAAATCTCCAAGACACTAGGTCAAAGCAAGTGAGTGTACATCTTCAATGGCTAGAGGTAAGAGATCCTCAACACTAAGGTAACTGAGTCCCCATCTACACTGGCTAAAGGCAATTGTGTGTTCCCTTGTACACTGGCTGAGGTGAGTCTATCTATAGAGAGGCATAGTGATCCAGGCCTTCGAGAGGATGCCTGGTGGCCTCCAGCCCTCACTCAAGGACCCTTCTCCCTCCCCCATCAGCCTTTTCTTTTTTTGGAACATCAATTTGACTATGCAATTTGAGAAAAACAAATTTATTAATATTTCTGTCATCTCAGGAGCATGGGAGAAAGGACAGAGAAGAGCAAGGTAAGGGAAGGGTCCCAGGGAAAATAGTCTCATTTGATGTCCCTGGCAGGTGGGGGCAGGGGAGAGTCCTGATGTCCAGGTAGATCCAGGTGTGCTCCTGGCTGGACCCCATGTGGAGAAGCCCAGCCAGTAGGCACTCTCAGTCCTGCAGCTGTTGGAGTCCATGTGACAAATGCCAACATAGTGACAGCATCCACGGAGCAAAGGCTCCTCTGGCTGGCTGTTTCTTCGTTTGGTCCATCTGAACTGTCCATTTATGTAGGAACCACCCAATTTGTGAACCTAGCAGGTTTCTGCTCTCCTGGTGTAGGAGCCTCGTTTTCGCCAACACATGAGGGTGTGTAACAGCACAGTCTGCGCAAGCAGGCAGCCATCCTCTGCCTCACCCGCTTCCAGCCCTTCCTGTGGCCCCAGGGACGCCCTGTGGTGGCATCTTGGGAGACATGGCTGTCTGTTGTTGATGGCCAGGGTTGGGGTGAGTTGGACACAGAGTGATGCTGGGAGGCTAACCTGGGAGTGGGGGGCTTCTCATGCAGGAAGCGGAGACCAATGGCAGGCCAGCTGGCCCTTCTGAAGCCCTTCTGCCCTGACTCCTTGGCCTCCTGAGGCTGATGATGCTCACAGGGCAGGGGGAAGGTGTGAAGGGCAGGCTCACTCGCCCTCCTCTGCGGGAGGGCAGGGGAAATGGAAGGATCCCTTCTCACAGGCTTCATGCAGCCTGCCCCCTGGCTTATCTGCTGCTGGATTATGAGATAGGAAGCCATCGCCTCATCAAACTTTCTCTGGGACAGCAACACCCAGGTACTGTAAGGGTCGTACCCCATGTTGAACAGCATTGTCAGTACTGTGGGGTCTGAGAGGTTGGGGAGGGGCACATCATGGAAAGATGAATTCTCCTCACCCTGATTCAGCCACGGGTCTGCCAAGATCTCCTCTGCCGAGGGGCTTGCTCCTGGGTCCTCTGCCAGGATTTTCCTGATGAGCCTTTGTGCTTCGGGGGACACGTGCTGGGGAAATTCCAACTCGGGGTGTAAGATGTCATGCGGGCGGTTCCCTGTCAACATAAAGTTCAAAATGATACCCAGTTGCCAGGTGTCCATTGTGGGGCCCTCCAGAGGACCCCAGACTCTGTTCCATTCTTGCCCAGGCTTGAGAACGGTGCTTAAGCCAAAGTCGATGATTCGGATGTTGCCTCTGGCATCCAGCACAACGTTCTGGGGCTTCAGGTCTCCATGCAAGATGTGCATCTTGTGGCAGTAGCACACCGCACAGGTGATCTGTCTGAAGAGTCTCCAGGCCTCCTCCTCCTCCTACATGCCCCCAGGTGGGATGAGGTCAAAGAGTGATCCCCTGCCTCCATGCTCCATCACCAGGTAGACGTATCGGTGGGTTTCAATAACCTGAAAGAGGTGGATCACATTCAGGTGGTTCAGGGTCTTCATCGCCAGTTTTTCAGGGCAGGTCAAACTCCTCCAAAGTCTCCTTGGCAGGATTTTCACCGCCACCTCAGCCCCAGTGCACAGATGGCGGGCTAGGATCACCTGACCAAATGCCCCATGCCCAATGTCCTTCAAGACCTGGTAATGGTCTGTGAAGGCCTTCTCCTGGCAGGAGCCAGGCCACTGTGGCACTACACTAGACTCACTACTCTTACTATGCATCCTAAGCAGGAACACCAACTAAGGATGCTAGCTAAAAAGAAAATAACAAATCAAAACAACAAACAAAATCAAGAAACAAAACAAGACAAAACAAAAAAAACCCAAATCAAAGAACCAATCGCCAAAGACCACAACCACCAACCACCAACCACCAAACGCACTAACTAGCTGGGAGTCCGACAGGTCACCACCAAGAGCTTCCTGTACTTATGGACAAAAACCCAGCCTCAGTCACTCTGTTATATACCCCGGGGGTTGAGACTCCCTCACAATGGCTCCTTGTGAGCTCAGAGTAAGAAATGACCCAGTCATGCCTGGGCATCATCTCCAGTGGCCATGTCCCTTTGGTCCTACAGGAACTTTTCTAGTTTCAGAGTAAGAATAAGAAAGGACTTCATAAGCTTTATGCTTCAAGGGGTTATGGAAACTGATATTTATGCTTTAAAAATTAAAAATCGTACAGTACTTCAGTGGACTTTTCCTTTCAAGTCTGAAAGTCTGTTGTTTAACTTTGGCTTTGAAAGACCTCATCATATCCACACTGAAGGTATCCAACTGCTTTTTCTTCCAACACTGAATGAGGGTGTCAAAGAATGGTAGCACCTGACTCATGTTGTGATATTCTTAACAAAATGCTCTGTTCCCTAAGACATTTTAGATCACAATACACATACCTAAGGGGTTGAGAGGGAGGAAGGGCTCATCATAGTTTCCCCATAAGATTGTCATCAGATCTCTCATTAGAAAAACTGGAGCACAAAACAGAGTTGAAATATTCAAAGCAATAAAGGACAAACTCTAGAAACAAAGAATCCTAGAACCAGTAAAAGTATCCTTCCCAGAGAGGGAAGGAATGGAGGTGTTCTCAGATGACTTCACCCCTTCATAGTAGTATAATTAAATGCCTTAGACTGGATGATGTATTAACAAATTAACTAGTCCCAGTTCGGTAGACTGTCAAGTTCAAAGTCAAAGCACACTTTGGTGCTGTGTACTCATATGAAGGAAGGGCAGAAGGGTGAAACTCATTCTATCAAGAACCCCCTACCCTTTTATTTGTTTGTTTGTTTGTTTTGTACTTACTGGCAACTCAACACATCAACCTGAGCTCACACACTTCAAGCCTGTGTTCTGCCACTGAGGTACATCCCCAGCCTTTAGATTGCTAGACAAGTTCTTGCTAAGTTACTCAGGCTGGGCTTGAACGTGTGATTCAAGCGGATAGGCTTACACCCTCTTGTGGTTTAAAAATGAGGTGTTCCCCAAAAGCTGCTGTGTTAAGGCAGGACTATTCAGAAGTAAAAGTTTCTGGATTGGGAAAACTGTACCTGATCAGACCCCTCCCCCCAGTTCCAATGGACTAACTGGGTGGGCAGGTAATATGTGACTGGAGGAGGTGGGCCATTGGGGTAATGCCCTGAAATGGGGATACTTCCCTGTGTCTCCTTCCCCTCTTTCTGTTCCCTTATTGTCATGAAAGGAGCAGCTTTCCATTGCTTGGTCCTTGCCCCATGATGTGCAGCCTCCTGTTGAGCCCAGAGCAATGTTTTAGGCCATCTATGGACTGAGACTTCTGAAATTAGGCGCTGCAGATAAAGTTCTCATTCCTAAGTTGTTCTTGTTGGGTGGTGTGGATACCGCATGAAATGAAGCTAACTGAATCACAATTGATACCAAGAAACACCTGAGACTCTGTGAGGTTGCACTCTAAAACAAGGGACCAACTTATCTGGTAGAGGAAATTTCAGGACAGCACAGCATTCATGGATATTATGGTAACTTTTTGCCTCCTTTACTCTGAGAATGGGAGAGGAAAACAGAGCTAAAGAATTTTTAAATCTTATAGGTTAGAAAGACTTTTGGAAAGTGAGGAGGTAACTGTGACCATTTGCTTTTGGTGAAACAGCAATTCCATCCTAAAATGTTTTGTTTTGTTTTGTTTATGTCTGTTAGTAGCTGCAACCTGCTAGTTTCTGCTTCTGTAATCATGTTTGCCCAGCAAGAACTGGAGCTGCCTGGAGAACGGAGGCAAAATCAAGGCTACCTGCATGAGGAAGTCTTGAAACCCAGAGATTGGTACTGTACCACAGACACTAAGAACAAAGGTCTGTGCTCAGCCTTTGGGAAAGACTCTTTTGAGCCCACATCAGTGCTGAAGAAACCTTGCTCCTCTCCATCTCCAAGGGCCACTTGTCTCCTTCCAATGCTATGATTTTTCCATATTTTAGGTTTAGGGACATGAGTACTTGGTACACTACAAGGCCATTCTCAACCCTGAAATCCACACACAATGCTGATGATATCAGCTCTCACCAAACTGTGCTCACCGTTACGTCAGCTCTGATCCACATACTTCAAAACTCCTTTAATTTTCACAATTACCTCACGTAGCAAGTGCTAGTATTTCCCCCATTTTATAGATGAGGAAACTGAGACACAAATAGTAAATAATGTGCACATAGTCACACGACCAGTGAATAAAGAACCAGGATTGAAACCCAAGTGTTCTGAACCCTGAGGCTCTTCCCCACCCCAACTCTAGCTCCTCCATGTCTAAACACACAGTCACAACAGCATTATGACAACAAGGACACCTGGGTGCATCAAGAAGCCACTCCTGGTATAGCTTTGAAATGAGCAAAAAAGCAGGAAAAAAAAATTAGCTTTTCCTTTTAAAAAAGTGACAGGTTGTCCTTATGATAATAAACAAATTCTTATCAATTTGTGTAGTAAAATATTACTCAGTTAAACCCTGTTCCTTTAATTCCATCCTCTCTACTTCCAAAGAGGTATTCATTGCCTGTTGAATAATGGAAATGCTTTGTAGCTTGATTGGGGTATTCACTTGACTGTATATATTTGTCAAACTTCATTAAATAACACACTTAAAGGTTACATTTCATGGTATAAAAGTTTTAGCTCAATATAGTTGCTTTCTTTTTAAATTCTGTGTGTGGGTCCTAAAAAAAAAAATCACATCATCTCATGTTAAAAGTGCCTCTGAGACAGTGAAACATAGAGATATAGTGTCAGAGTTAAGAGTCTAGCTGAAGTGCACACACAAAAAAACCACAAGCTTGGCTCTCTGCAAAGATGGCAGCCTGAACATACCTTTCCTTTTTTGTGTCCCTCTAAAGCAAGAGCAAAAGACTGCTCAAAAACAACAATTAAGGAATTATTTTAAAGATATAAACTCACAAGGTCAGAAAGGATGGTATATTAATCAGGGTTCTCTAGAGGAACAGGATCAACAGGAGGTATGATTATACAAAGAGGATTTATTAGATTGGCTCATACAACCAGAGGCTGCATAGTTCACAATGGCCATCTGCAGGCTAGAGAGCTGGAGGAATCAGTAGCTGTGTTATCTATTCTATACAGTAACGCTCATGAAATTTTTCAAAATAATTGTAATCCCACTTTACAGAGAATTATAGCCATCACGAAAATATGGTGAACTTCAAGCCAGGCATGGTAGTACACACCTTAAGTCCTGGCTACTTGGGAGGCTAATGCAGGATTGTTTGAGCACTGGAATTAAGGACCATCCTGGGCAACATGGTGAGATGCTATTTCTAAAAATATGTCCATATAAATAAAATATGGTGAATTTCACAGTAGCTTGCCTTTTCTTTATATCATTATATATTTTTATAATGGAATTTGATGGTAACTTTTTAAAGGAGAACGAAGGTAACTATGGCAGATATTTCTAAGACAGAGGCAATAAAGTGACTATTGGATTTGGTTATGAGGGTATTATTAGTGAACTGCACAGTTCAGGTGGGACTGTTGAGACAAAAACTCTATTGGAATAGTTTGAGGAGTAAAAAAGGAGTTTGCGGAAGTGAACGCAAAATTCACAGACTTCAGGGGCTGGGGATATAACTCAGTTGGTAGAGTACTTGCCTCACATGCACAAGGCCCTAGGTTCGATCCCCAGTACCACCCCTCCCACCCCTGAAAAAAAATCAGACTTCTTTAAAAAGTGTTGCTTCAAAAAAGAGCATAGTGGTGAAACAGGAGATGAATGAGGGATGGGGAGTTGTCTTCCATCGGTTCAACCATTTATTTTCCAATATGAGGAAGTCTAGACATATTGGGTCCCTTAGAGGTAGGAGCTCTTGCAGTCTGTGTAACTGTTGTGGATTGAACACTTATGTCCCCCACAAATAACCATGTTGAAATCCTCACCCCCAAGGTGACAGTATTGGAAGGGAGGCCTTTGGAAAGTGATTAGTTTATGAGGGCAGAACCTCCACAAGTGCATTAGAGCCATTACAGACCAGGCCCCAGTGAGGCGTTTGACCCTTCCATGATGTGAGAAGGCAGGAAGCAGACCATCACTAGACAATGATCTGCCTTCATCTTGGACTTCCCAGCCTCTGCAGCCTCTGAGAAAGAAAATCTTGTGGTTTATGAACCAGTCAGGTAAAAAGTGTCCTGTTATGGCAGCCTGCATGCACTCAGACGGCAACAAACCCACCCAGCCTCCTCACCTGCTGCACAAGGGCCAGCTTACACTGTGGGGGTAAGCATCACAGTGTGAATGACCTAACAAACAGAGGTCTCTTCCTGCTAGTGCAAGGTCCAATGCAGGTGCCACCCTACTGCATTTATCACATTCAGGCAGCTGGGCTTTTCCATCACATGTCTCTCCTGACACAGTCCTGCCCTTCCAGACAGGCAGAGGGGGAAAGATCTTGCAGGATGTTTTGTTTATGTCCAGATTGGAAGTAACGCATGTACCTTCCACTTGTTTCATAGCCACCTTTAGCTAGCCACAATGGTCCTCCTACATATATTCCTGGGGTCCATAATGTACAGAGTGCAGAGGAAAGGGTTCAGATCTGGTTACTAGAGTCCACAGTGAAGTCCTTCCCCGAAAGTCATCTCTATGTGCCTGGCAATAGTACTTGCTAAACAAATGACCAAGTCACGGCTTCATTGATTTATTTTTAATATTGGAATTTATTTAAAGTGAATGGGACTGAGGACCTAGGAATAGAGGCAGCAGAAGGGGAGCTTTCTCAACTGAGCAATAAGAAACTTATCTGTCTCTGTGTAAAGGAGGTGGCAGAAGAGTCCTAGGGGTGGGTAGAAGGCTGGTTCACTGGCCCAGAACTTTGGACACCATGGTTGGTGATCTAATGCTTCTTTGCAACCTCCCTGTACTCTACCTTCTTGCTAAAGGGAATGTTGTCGACACATCTGGAGGAGGTTGGGACTTCAGTCCCCTCCCCCAAGCTCAAGCCTGTGCACAGGCTTAACATCAGTCAGACCCAACCTGCAGGAAGGTCCTCAGTCACAAGGTTTCTGGAGGTTATCTCCAAAGACGGATGAAGAAAAACCTGTGCTCTTTCATTTGGCAATTCTTTATAAGCATGCTTTTTAAAACACACATTTAAGGATGTCTGTCTTTAAATAAAAATTCCTCAACTGGTTTGAATCCGGAAATCATAGTTCCCTTTTTTCACTTTGCTACAAAACTAAAATACTGTTCTTTGATAAATGATACAACTGCAAATACAACAGGAAACTCGCATTCAAATGGGACACTGAGCGCCTTGGCACCCTCACACATGTGTGGGTGGCTCCCCAGCCAAGAGGACTACCAATGCAAGAATCCAGCCATATGATTTAATCAGATATGTTGTTCCCTTCACTTTTTCAGCCTGCTTACCTCATCTACCTATGTCCCTGCATCCATGGTCTTCTACTTCCCCATCCCCTGCCATGGCTAGTCCCTCCCTTAGATCCAGGAAACAGAAGCCTGTGGTTTTCCTCTGGCTACATCCAGCTCCACAGGAGCAGAGACAATACAAAGAAACTGTCCACCCACAGGCTCCACCCCCATTCTTAGTAATCTAGGCACCTGGATCCCCAGGATCCCCTGCCCTGTGGTCCCAACCTCCTATAGTCTACTTAGGACTTTCCCTTGGTCCAGTCTCCAGAAGACAAACGGTTCTGGCCTCATGAGGAGCAGGGGGCAGCTGTTTGTGGGATGGGGTCAAAGTGGGAAGGGAGGTTTCAAGATAGCAGAATAAAGAATGTCACTTTCCTGGCTGCTCTATGACATGAAACCAGGAAAGCAGATAGGCAGCTTCTCAGCAAGTTGGGTGGAAAAAAATAGGGGACTTTACTGGAATTTAATACTGGACATTCAAAGCAGATCAGGGACTCAGGAGGTTGGATATAATAAAACCAGGAAGATATCCCGAGCACCACAGCCGCTGCTGTGGCCAGAGACACCAACCAGAGTGGTCCTTCCACAAGCAAAGAGAGAGATAAGAGAATTTAAGGAACCCGCATTTTTAGGAGACCTGAGGAGTATCTGGTATGGAGAGTTCAGAGATCAGAGACACTGCCCAACTAAACTGAAAGGCATGCTATCCTTGTAAGGGAAAGAAGCCACATCTCTCCTGGCTGTGTGCAAGGACAGAGGAAGGAACAATTTTGCAGATGTGGGGAGGGTCATGGTCACTGGGGGAGCCAATTCCTGGCACACCTGAGTTTGGCCTGAAATACAGGCCTTGCAAACCCACATTGCACCACATAGAGTGTGCCTAAGTAACCAAGAGAAAATCAAACATGGTGAGGTTTACACGGGGGACAACTGGTGGAAAAGCCACCTAGCTCTCCACCTCACCCTCCAATCTGGCTGCTTGCAGGACTGGCCAGGAAAGATGTATCTGGCCAGAATTCAAAAGGGTCAGGGCAGAGTGACTGAGTTTGGAGGCTGAACCTGAGATCGTGGTGACATAGTGACATAGTGGACTAAGAACTGGCTCCTCTACCACATAAGTGGAACCCAGTGGAGATCCCTAGAGTGGAGTCTTCCAGCCTGGACTGGCAATTGCTGGGCCCTAGAGGTGTGGTGATTTAAAATCTCAAGACCAACTGGCATCCAGTGAAGACCTTGGAGCCTACCAAAACCTAAATCCTGCCTCTAGGAGCTCCACCTACATAATTACCCATCTCACTCCAGCAACTCCAACCTGAGGGTGGAGCAAGCATCTGACTCCAGACCACCCCATCTAGTGGTTGAGAAAGGAAGCTGAGAATCTATTAAATTCCAAAGGAAACAAACTTTTCATTAAGATTTTTTTCTTTTTTCTATTAATTGTGATCTTAATGGTTCATGGACATTTATACATATTCATATTTGTTTATTATCATTTCTAACATTTTTAAAGCCTGTTATTTTTCATAGATCAGTACTTTGAGGACTAGAATCTTTGATTAGTACATTTCAGTTGTGTTTTTTATTCTTTTATTTTTAATTTTTAAAATTTTTACCTTATATATCTTTTCTCTCACTTATCTATTTCCCTTGATTCTCTTTCTCTCTTTTCTTCTGCTAACAGTCTCTATTGATCTCCCTTTCACTCTTTAATTTTTTCTTCTATCTTTTCTCCTCCTCCCTTTTATAATCATCCCATCCTACATCACTTTTGTTCTTTCCTTGACCAGCATTCAAAATTGTAAACCTTTTTGCAAACTTACATTTCTTACTGTAGGCAATAACTCATTATGTCATTTTTGTTTATTGTGACAATTAATATTGCAGATATCATAACAGGAACTCTTTGGTTTAATGCTTTATATTGTTTGCATTGGTTGTTATTATTTGTCTCCCCCTAAACTGTGAAGTACTGGAAACCTTCAGGGACACTATAAGTCCACAGTATATAAAATCTACAATTGGTTAACACATATATGGAAAAAATGTTCAACATCTCTAGTGATTAGAGAAATACAAATTAAAACTTCTTTGAGATTTTTATCTCACACCAGTCAGAATGGCAATTATTAAGAATACAAATAACAATAAATGTTTGTGATGATGTGGGGGAAAAGGTATACTCAAACATTGCTAGTAAGACTGCAAATTGGTACAACCATTCTGGAAAATAGTGTGGAGATTCCTCAGAAAACCTGGAATGAAACCACGATTTGACCCAGTTACCCCACTCCCTGGTATATACCCAAAGGACTTAAAATCAGCATACTACAGTGATGCAGCTACATCAATATTTATAGCAGCTCAATTCACAATAGCTAAGCTATGGAACCAATCTAGGTGCCCTGCAACAGATGATTGGATAAAGGAAATGTGATATAAATACACAGTGGAATATTGCTCAACCATAAAGAAGAATGAAATTTTGGTATTTGCCAGTAAATGGATGGAACTAGAGACTATCATGCTAAGTGAATAAGCCAATCCCAAAAAACCAAAGGCCAAATGTTGTCACTGATATGACATTGCAAACACACAATAAGGTGGAGGGAGATAGAAGTTCACTGGATTAGACAAAGGGGAATAAAATGAAGAGAAGGGAGGGGGGAGGTAATAAGAAAGATAGTAAAATAAATCATATATAACTTTCCTATGTTTGTATATGAATATAAGACCTGTAAACTCCATATCATGTACAACCACAAGCATGGGAATTATACTCAATGTAGGTGTAATATATCAAAATACATTTTACTGTCATGTATATCTAAAAGTAGCAAATAAAATAAGAAGAAGAATAAAAAATTTAAAAAACAAAATGTAGGAATGTGGAGCAGCATTTTGGCCAAAGTGTACTCCATGCTTTCACATACTCAGTTTGTAGAAACCAGTCAACCACTGACTTGTTTAAGGTCTCTTCTGTGCTTCTGTTATCATTTCTACTGACTGCATCTAAACACAAGCACGCTATATTCTTTATGAAAGCTGAGCCTTTGAATCAGACAAGCACAAAATAAAACACCATGATTCTATATATACATGACTTACATTTTATATTAACTTTGTAGACTTTAATGTTTTATAACAATTTTAAAAAAGGATTCGATAGAAGATTCAAAATTGTTGGGCTCATTAATGAGAAATATTTAGCCATAGACTATAACCAGCTCTAATCCTCCTTAAAAACAGAATTTCAAAATTCAAGTTTCAAAAAAATTGAACTATATCCATGAACAAAACTCAACAATATTTCTAAAATTAAAATCAGCAAGGATAAAGGAAATGTGATATAAATGCCATTCACTCTAAGATTGTCAGGCATGAAAATAAGCACGATACTGAAACTCATAGACGAGAAAAATCAGTCAAGAGAAGTTACCCAGAATATATACAGGTGATAAAATTAACAGTAAAAATATTAAAACAATTATTATAATTATTCCAAAATGTTAAAAAAAATAAAGATTTA
Organism: Marmota monax; assembly: GCF_021218885.2. NCBI lineage: Eukaryota > Metazoa > Chordata > Mammalia > Rodentia > Sciuridae > Marmota > Marmota monax. The sequence goes on along the minus strand of NW_026693082.1, from coordinate 19,257,707 downwards.
AATTAAACTTCTGGAAATCAAAACTGTAACATGAGGGAGGAAAATCCATTGGATATGATTTTACAGCAGATTAGACACTGCAGAAGAAAAGATTAATAAACTGGATGATAGTAATAGAAACTTTTCCAAATGAAACAGAAAGAAGAGAGATTTATTTTTAAAAGTAGGATAGAACATTAAAATGCTCTGGAATTTTAACACCCTAATATACTAATAATTGAAGTATTTTATCAGCATAGGAAGGAACAGAAACAATATGTGAAAAATTAGTGAACAAATATTTTACCAATTTATTGGAAGTGACATGTCTGTAACCAAAGAGCCTAATAAATCCCAGTCATCACACAACCTATCAAGGTACATGAGAATCTTATTGCTCAAACTCAGTGTTAAAAGTAAAACCCTGAAAAACAACCAGAGAAAAAAAGAAAAAATATAAGTAACTCAGCAGATTTCTTGTAAGAAACAATACAAATAAGAAGAGAGTAGGGTAATACTTATAAAGTACTGAAAGGAAAAAAAAATCTCAACCCGGAATATTATACCTAGCAATTAATGAAATAAACTGCATTAATAGCACAATGGAAAAAACAACAACTGTTTCATCAGATGCAAAATAATGAACATAAAGCAAAGCAAGGCTACTTCAGGGTAATAATTAAACAAACCATGAATAGAGAGGAACTTCCTGTACTTCTATAAAGGCATCTATAAGCAACCTACAGCCAACATCCAACTTAACAGTGAAAGACTGAGTTGTTCCCTTTAAGAAGAAGAAGAAGACAAGGATTACTCTTAATTAATTACTCTTAATTCTATCCAACAAGGTACTAGAGGTTAAAGGAAAAGGGATAATTGCCTTCCAACAAGTTGTTCTGGCACATTTGGCTACAAAAATAAACTTTAATCCATACTCTGGACCATGTACCAAAACTAATTCATAGGGATCAAAGAACCAAATATAAAACTGAAAACCATAAAATTTGTAGGATAAAACATAAGGGAAAAAATTACAACGCTGGATTAGATGGAGAATTTTTAAGTAGGCAAAGCATGATAAGTGAAAGAAGAAACTGAGACATTGGACTCCATCAAAATTAAAACTTTTTGTTCATTGAAAGCTGTGATGGTTTAGATAGGAGTTGTTACCCAAAAGCTCATGTGTGAGACAATGCAGGAATTTTTAGAGGTTAAATGATTTGATTATGAGAGGTGCAATCTAATCAGTGGATTATTCTACTGAAATGGATTAATGAGGTGGTAACTGGGCAAGTAGGTTAGAAGTAGGTTCCTGAGGACATGCCTTTGGGGTTTATATTTTGTCCCTAGTGACAAAACTGTCTCTCTCTGCTTCCTGGTTGCCCTGTTCTGAGCTGCTTTCCTCCCCGACACCCTTCCACCATGGTGCTCTGCCTCACCTTGGGCCCAGAGCTGTGCACTCAGCCAACCAATGGGCTGAACCTCTGAAACCACAAGCCAAAATAAACTCTTCCTCCTTTAAGTTGTTCTTTTCAGGTCTTTTGGCCACTAAGATGCAAAAGCTGATGAAAACAGAAGTCTTTATTAAGAGAACAAAAAGAAAAGCCACATATTGGGTGAAAATATTAGAAAACCATGTGTCTGATAAGGGATATGTGTCCAGGTACATAAAGAATTCTTAAAACTCAGTAACAAAATTTTAAACCCAAGAAGAAAATAAGAAAAAAGTTTTAAACAGACACTTCAGGAAAAATGGGGGGAAAAGTTATAGGAGTGGAAAACACACACATAAATAGACACTCAAGATCATTAGTCATGAGGGAAACCACAATAAGATACTACTACGTGTTTATTAAAAAGGCTACAATTAAAAAAGGCTGGCCATGAAAACACGTGAAAAGACAGAGAATTAGAGTGCTTATAGATTACTCATAGAAATGTAATAATTTACAAAGACATAGGAAAACATATTGGAAGTGTCCTAAAAATTTAAATATATACAGATCTTATGATTCAGTCTCTCCATTCAAAAATATTTTCCAAACATAAAAGAAAATATATATTTATACAAAAACTTATTACAAAATGTATTACAAATGAAAATAACTCTATTTATAATTCCAAAAAACTGGAATGGACTCAAATGCCCATTAATAAGTAGATGGATTAAAAAGGTAGTGTATCCATCCAGTAGATACTAATCAGTATTTAAAAATGAACACTTGATACATGCAACAATAAGAACATATCCTCAAATAATTATGCTGAATAAAAAGAGCAGACAAAAGAGTACATGTTGTAAAAAGCAAAATAATGTATAGTGACAGAAAGAAAGTAGATCAGCAGTTACCTGGGTAGAGCTGGTATGAGGAGGGACAGGGGTTATATAGGACCATAATGGCTTCAGTGTGTGTGTGTGTGTGTGTGTGTGTGTGTGTGAGAGAGAGAGAGAGAGAAAACTTAACAAATTTTATATCTTAATATACGAAACTTTCTGTAAATCAGTTATGTCTGATTTTAAAAGTGTAGTTTGATATAGCTTTACAATGTGAGTTCCAAAGCTGAAATGTACCTAAAATGAGCTAACTAAGGTCTATCAAAATAGGCTCCTTAGATACAGAAATAAATGTTCCATGTTGCCTTTTTCTTTGGGAATAACATGGGTAGCATGTTTGAAATATATTATCGTTGGAAACAACGTTCAGATATAAGCTCCGTTCTTAGAGTCTTTGGAAGTGATTATTTTTGCTCCTATGGTATTAGTTTGGGTACAACAAGTACTAAATGAGATCAGCGCTGTGGCTTACTTTCAATTAGCTAAAACTGTCACTGGTGAATTAATAAGATTCCACATAGTTTAATTAAATGACTGATCTCAGAAATACACAGGGAGTGAGCACTGCAGTATGGGACCTGCCAACTTCACCCTTCAAGGACCGATTTGCCCTTATAGGAGAAGGGAGCTGCTCTAACAAAATAGAACCATGCTGGATTTTTCTAGAAGGACATCAAAAAGTCATAGATGGCATTACCAAAATAAATAAAATATAAAACATTTGTATGAATAAACTTATAGGAAGGGTATCCCTTTTTATGATTCAAATAAAAACCTACCCCAGTCAAAACAATGGTGCCCAACACCCCATAGTCACAGGTGTCCAAAGGCTTCATTTATTTTTCTATCCTAGGAGAAAAAGAAGGAATTGAAAGGAGGTTGAAATTTAAGCCAATGAGGCAAACACTTAATTCATTTATTTATTAATTAGACTTTATTATAGTTAATTGTTAACTCCTTTGAGGAATGCATTATATTTTTGTTTTATTCACGCTCTAAGCCTAGGGCCTAGCATGGTGAATGGAATAATAATTTTATTATCTTAACTTACATAACACTCATTGTTTTCCAGGTACTTTATAGGCTTTAATGTAATTTCAAGGATAATAAGGTTATTAGCACTATTTTACAGATGAAAAAACTGAGGCACAAAAAATTTAAGAATGGATTAAAGGACACATGTTTGTGGAGCACCTAGCAGGTGATAAGTACAGTGCCAGACAGACGTCCAAGTGCCAAACTTACTTTGAGAGTCCACTCTGGTGGGCTCTGCTCTAGTGGGTTTAAGAACCAAGTGCTTTGGGGATCTTCCTCAGAGAAGAGACCATGGCTTGTTCAGGCATAGTTCCCAGCAGAGGAGGAATGGAGTACGTGTTCAAAAAGTTTTGTTGAAGTGGAAATACCCATATCAAACAGGGAGGTGTCAATGCTGAGGTCCATTTTGAGGAATATATACATAGGGGAGAGTGAAAGTGGAAGTTGTAAAGGAAAGAAGACGAGGAGGTAAAATAGGGTATTCTAGAGATTACTGTGGCTGTTGGGAAAAGAACACTTGGAAAGACTGGATTGCACGTCTTCCCTCCCTAGAACTCCCCCCAGGAGCCTGTGAGCAACTAGGGCTGGGAGAAGAGCTCTTCTCAGAATCAGCAACTAGGATGAGATAAATGATTCTTTTGGTCCAGAGAAGTTGTTCAGATTTTCTCAGTGCTGCCCTAAAGAAGTGGGGTCATTCTGAGTGACAAATGAGAATCGGCAACACTCACGAGGGCACATGCACTCGTGTATATGCCAGTGCTGTTAGCATGATTTTAATGACAGGGAGAGGGACGGGGGGGTGGGGGGGGGGCATTGGTACAGCACATGTTCAACAATGTCCAGGCTCAGATGGTCTTTGCATAGTCCCTGGCACCAAATAACTTGTGATCTCCCCTGGCCAAAACTCCAGAGGCCAGGAAGATGAAGGTACTGAGGCAGATTGCAGCAGTGGTGCTTGTGGTAGGACTAGAAGCAATAATTGCGTGTATTGTCCCTAGTGGAGGGTTATCTTCTCCTGGGTTTCGAGGGCCCAGAAAAAGCTTGCATGGTTCAAAATGTTGGAGATTTGATTGAAGGCATCAATAGAAAGAAGGTAAGAAAAACAACACAAGCAATTTTTTTCATGGTTTTGGGGTTTTTGGGGGGTTTTTTGTTTGTTTGTTTGTTTGTTTCTTTGTTTCTTTGCTTTTAGAAAGGATACAATATAGAGGAAAGATTTTTGCATCTATAATGCCCTACTGTAAAAGATTTTTCATGAGCTTTCTCTAATTATTTTGCTAGTTACTTTAATTCCCCAGAAAATTAGTGTTTATTTCATTTTGTCTTATTTCACTTGTGCTGCTGTAACAAAACACCTCTAGAATGGATGATTCATAAAGAAGAAGAATTTGTTTTCTACAGATATAGAGGCAGGAAAGTCCAAGATCCAGGCACTGCATTGGCGTTTTGTGAGGACTGTTCTCTGCTTCCAAAATGGTGCCTTCTTGCTGGGTCCTCACATGGCAGGAGTCAGATGGGCAAGTGAGTGCTCCATTTAACTCTGAGCCCCATTTGTGAGGGTGGAGTCCTCATGACTGAATCACCTTCTAAAGGCCACTCCTCTTAATACTGTGACACTGGGGATTAAAGGGTGAGCATGGATTTTGAAGGGGTTACCATCATTCAAACCACAGCAGATATGTTCCTAGTTATCCCCAAAGATGTGTTACATAAGCTCTAATGATACGCTGAAACACTGCAATGATCTTGGCATTTGAAATCACTGAGCCCCTTACTAGGAATATCAAAGAACAAGAAATAAACTTCATCCCAGAGCTTGCAGGCAATACATCCTCCTGATGAAGAAGAAAAAAACCAAACACCTGCACAATCAGCAGGAAAGAATGCATGAACCATTTTCCTGAGACAGAGCACAAGATCACCTACATTTCAACCCAAAACTTCACAGATGCTTATCAGAGCCTGATAATGAGATGATAAACTAGAGCTGTTGTAACTTTTTTTGTTTGGGATTTATGTGTGTGTTGTTGTTGTTGTTATTGTTGGCTTTTTTTTTTCTTTCTATGAGAAAATTTTCCCCTGTGGGAGAAACCCTTTTTCATTCCCTAAAAACCACCTTTCAGAAGTCATCGGTGTCTGCTTGCTGCTGCCAAACCCAATACTCTTTTTCTAGTCCTCACCCTGACTGACCTCACTTAGTGCTGTGGACTGCACTCCCTTCCAAAGTGACCTTGTACACTGCTCCCTTTTCTCTGCTCCAACATTTTTTGACAGTTGTGTGGTTTGGTTTGGTCTCACCCTCCAACAGGCTAATCTGGTCTTGCTCCTGTGGTGGGAGCAGGGTTCCCAGCACAAGAGAGGAAGTGCATAATAATGAGTCTCAAGGCTTAGACTAGAACTGGAACCTCACTCTGAAGCCACGAGTCCAGTCCAAATTGTATCTTTGTGTACCCACAGTACATAGCACAGGGTCTGATGCCTAGCAGTGCCCAATGCATGCTTACTAAATGAAATTCAAGTGAAATTGGAATATTTTCCCCATTGAAAGATGGGTTCTATAGTTAATTGGAATTGTTTGCAGCTAGTGATAGTCAATTCCTGATCAAAGATGGAAAACAATGGTAAATATACTCATCCTCCCATGGAGGATGGTTGCAGGACCCCTCTTTGGCAAGAAATTCTCCCAATGCTCAGGACCCTTATGTAAAATGACATATGCATAGCTGCATATAACCTGTGTGCATCCTCCCATATGCTTTAAATAATCTCCATATTGCTTTTAGTATGTAACATAATGTGTCACGTAAATAGTTGCTATATTATATTGTTAGGGTTGATGACAAGAAACAAAAGTCTATACATGTTCAGTATAGATACAGTCATCATAGACATGACTGCACAGTACCCTTGAGCAACATGTTTTTCAAATATTTTCAATCTAAGGTTATTTGAATTTGCAGACAGAAGCCACAGATACTGAGATCCAACTGTACTTACCTCTTAATTCCATGTTACTATATTCCCTGAAATTTACCACCTTTATCTTCACAACATTTCAAAAAGTTCTTGACTCCATTCAAAAAAATCATTATAATGGACTACTAAATTTATGTGAATAAATTATACATAATTTAAATAAATTATTACGTAATGTGAATAAATTACATTATGTAACTTACTCATATTGTGCTATTCAACACGGACAAACATAGAGTTGAAGGTAATTCTAGTTGCTCTTAAATGACTATAAAACCAAAACAAATTAAATAGAAAACAAAATTATAAAACCAATAAAATTCCAATTAACATTAATCTCTCATGACACATAATATTGTTTTGTTAAAAAATAAATCACTGTTTACTACAAGAATAGGGACTGATCTGTTATTGTCTGTGTTTTCTTTTGAGTTGGTATGTCTCTAATGAATACTTAAAGGCAGGCACCTTTGTCTGTAATCTCCCATGTACCTGAGAAACATTTTCTTCATTATTTCAATGACTCCATTTAATTTCTAATTTTAGTTATCATCTGCTGAAGGCATAGAAACTTAGTTAGTGCAGGGTCTGGCTTCTCCTCATGACTGCACTTAAATTCTGTGGTTCTTAGCTGGTACCAAATGCATGAGAAGGGGGTGTAGGAGAGGGGTGGTGGGACAGAGGAGGAAACTCTGTGATCTCCAAACCCTCTACCTATACCAATGTTCATGGAGAAACATTTTGTCAACATACGCCTGCCACTGTGAAGAGGGCCCTCATTTCTGTCCACGGACCTCCTTCAGCTTTCCAATGTCCTACCCCATGTCCATATCAGGCTGAGGGACCGGAACCTTCCTCATTCTGTCAACAACCTCATCTTCCCAGATAAACCTGACAACCATAATCTATGAGGATTGAGTCCATAGGACTCCATTTGGGGAGTCAAGTTCAGATACCTTCTACTATTATCCCTCATTATATATAAATGGTCTCTACGTCCTACACATACTTTCTAGAAATCACCATGCAAGGGAAATCAAAGTGGCACAGAATTTCTACCGTGTCCCTGCTAAAAACAGAATGGACACAAAACATTCATATTTTTAAATATTATTGAGTCAACCTTTTGCCATGTGGCAACTCAACTCTTCCCTCACCTTTACCTACTCAAACTCCTAGCTCAGTAGATCACAACATCATTTCATTCTCACATGACACGAACATTTCATTTTCATCTTCAATTGGCCTTTGTTTCTCACAAACCCACAACAAACTCAGACACTGAAAGCAAGTGAAGTGAAAGTATTCTATCATATTTCCATACAATAATGTAATCATACAAATAATCTGGAATATCCATTTGTTGAATGGAAGGAGTGACAGTTTTGTCATCCTAATGAAAACATAATATCTGAAAATTCCTACCAAAATTCCTGAGCAAGGATGTTGCTCAGGAATACATCCTTCCATCTCAGGAATTCGGGAATCCCAATTTGAAAAATATTGTAGCACAAAAATGTTCTATTTATTTATTTATTTATTTATTTATTGTAGTTGTAGATGGTCAGCTTGCCTTTATTTTATTTGTTTCATTTTTATGTGATGCTAAGGATTGAACCCAGTGCCTCACACATGCTAGTCAAGTGCTCTGTCACCACAGCCCCCTGCCCTCTTCTTTTCTTTTGATAGGAGATACATGCAAAAAAAACATGTGGTTGTGGATTAATTACCTTTTACTTTTCAAATGTGTAGCTTACATCATTAGCACAATCCAGATATCCTTATTGCATCCCTTACTTCTCTGCAAGACCACTCTGGGGGTCCCCCAACTCTACCTGGTATTCATTTACCTCCTCTCCTGACTGCTGCCTTGAAAGCACTGTGGTTGACTCTTTTCTCCAGGTGATGTAATTCTTGACTAATTTCATCTTTCTATTTTTTTCTGGAATTGTTCCTTAGTCTTTTTTTTTAATTCATTTTGATCTTTTGTCCATCGAGTTGCATTTGTTTGAGCTAACACTCCCTTCTCAACAATTAGAAATACTGGTTAAAAGTTCCCCAAATCATACAACCAATATGCACAAAAGAGAACTTGTGCTTAGCACACTCTGGTGCTTAATAATAATGATTTCAAAAAGTAATGATAATAACAATTACTTCTTTGAGAAAATGTTGGAAAACTAAGCTAACAGTCCTTAATCTACTTCTGCTGCCTAATTAAAATTTCCTAGCCCAAGAATGGAGAAATAAAACAAAGAATTGCTATTTATCTTAAATTGGGTACAAAGCACCAGAATTTTGGCCGGGGTTATTTGTTAACCTCTGGTCATCCAGGCATCTATAGATGATAATGCCCAAAGGTGGGCATTTTTTTTAACTTGAATGTTGTTGAAGACAACAAAAATCTTGGTTTCAGATTACTGCCTTTCTACCATGGAACTTGATCTATTTTAAACTCACTTCTTCCACCACTACTGAGGATATACTTAGTAAGTATTCACACACATTAGGATAGTAAAGATCCAATATCAAAAAAGCACCCTTGGCTTTCAAGGAGATCACAAAGTAGAAAATCCTAACTGTGAACAGCAAGAACACAGTAGATAAGGCAAGAAAAGGTACATATTCATTAATTGACAAACCATTAGCTTGTGTGTACATATATTCAGGGCATTTACTACATGCCAGTTGGAGTTCTAGACAGACTTTTAAGTCCCTTCATACTGTAATGTAGTTAGGTCCTATTATCTCCACTTTACCTAGGGAGAAACTGAAGTTCAGAAAGATGACACAGTTTGTCCAAGGTCATGCTGCTATCAGTGGAGAAGTTGGGATAAACCCAGAAAGTCTAGCTCCAGTTCTTGCTATATGTGCTGCATCTAAACAAGTTTCCTAAAAGTATTTTTTGCAGAAAAGTTCAATGGAACAAGTAAGTAATTTTGAGAAACATTTCATACTCTCTCCTCTCTTTAAGTTCATAATGCACTTCAATGTATATATCAAGAAGTCCAATGATAAAGAAATCTGTTTAGCTTTACTTAAACCAAATAGTCAAATATATTTAATTTTCAGTTAAGAAGACCGACCTTTCAGAAGGTAAGCTAATAATTATAACTAATATTTCCTAAGTGCCTCTCTCATGCTAGGAGCTGAAATGCATTACCCCATACCACTTAAGGGCATAATCTCTACATTTAGAAGGCCTTGGTTGAAACCCCCACCAGTAGATAGTCCAAGTGAAGCTCTATGAGACCACTGAGATCTCAGAGACTTGCCTCAGTGAGAAATCATTGTTCATTTATGCAAAGCACAATGTTGATGTTTCTGATAAGGAAATCATGCAAGCAATTCTCCAAATAACAACTGATTCAGAGACCCAGGGATTTTAGATCTGGCAGTTCTGCCATCATCAACCACTGGCCTTACGGTTGCCTCAGAATGGGAAAGAGGGCATGTGACACCTGTGGGTGTCTTTTATAACTAGAACTGGAAATAACATGCATCATTTCTGCCTGTATTTCATTAGAATGAAATCAGTTATGTACCCCTACCTCAACACAGGTGGGCTAGGACACATAGCCCTCCAGAGTGCCCAGGAAAGTGGTCACTGGTTTAAGTGAAGACATAACATCATCTCTGATGCAGTACTTGCTATCCATGTAGCCTCAGGTAGGTTACTGAACACCTGTGTATTTCAGTTTCCCCATCAATAATGGGGATGTTATCTCATTGGGTTGTTGTGAGGGTTAAATGAGTTACTATCTGTAAACAATCAGAAATGTATATTAATTTTAGACATCTGATTCATGTGTGCAATCACATATAATCCTAACTGTGAATAGCAAATATTATTATCTCCATTTTTTAGAGATAAGGAAAGACTGCCTCAGAGAGATTAGGTGACTTTTCTACAATTCCTCAGTTACTATATTGGCCAGAGTTCTCCACAAGAACTCAAAAGGATATGTATATATACAAAAAAAAATTGATTTATTATAAGGAAGTAGCTCCTGCATTTATGAAGACCTGCAAGTTTGAATCTGAACTGTGGATCAGTAGGTTGGTCACCCACAAGAGCCAATGGTGCAGATCCAGGCTGAAGGCCAGCAGATAGACAATTCCATTTTACTTCAGGGAGGGTGGATCCTTTTGTTCTACTCAGGACTTCTACTGGTTAAATGAGGCCAACCCACATGATAGAGGGCAAACTTTACCAATTAAAATAATTGCATCCCCAAGCGCTTTCAAAAACAACCAGAATAGTGTTTCATCAAATACCTGGGCACCCTGGCCCGTCACAGTTGCAATATCAAAACTTTTAAAACCTTTCTTGAATCTGTGATCTACTCATAGTTTTAAGGGGTCTTTCAAGCCACACAGGATCTAATGCTTAGATAAACATTACTTTCATTTATCCAATAATTTTTTTCTCAGTCACACTTTTCAGAAGACAGATTAAAGAACACTTAACATGAACTTAGCTCTGGCCCTCATAAAATGTATAGATACTTAGAAAGTCAATTTCTTTTACTTTTGTGAACCCAAATTCGACTGTGTTGGTGTGCAGTCACCCTATCTATCCCTGCCTCTATATATCTGTACACAAGTAGATTACAGGGGGAACAGGAGCTTCCTGTAAAATGTCTCATATATTTCACAACATCCCTGATGCCTCAAATGCCACATGAAATATCAGAAAAGAAGTAATTTTGCTCATTCTTGGAGGAAGCAAAATTGATTTCTATGCACCTGTTCAAGACTGAAAGGGCACATCCTGGTCCTCATCCACCGCCCGTTCGATCAGAAATTAGTAAAAAACAAACTGAAAGAGTGTTAAGTAAATTGTTAGAGGAAGGAGGCATCTCAGTAAAATCAAGAACAATCAGGGCATACGTTGATACAATACAAAAATGTAGCCCATGGCTTTTTAAGGAGGAGTTGTTAAATATATCACAATGGAACCATCATGGTGAAGATTTAAAAAGAATAGAAAAGAAAAGCCCAGGGACTCTGCCAGATGGCACATTGCCATTGTGGACGTTCATATCTTGTTTGCTTAGTCCAAAGCCTTCAGTTCAGACAATGGTAGAGGAAGGAGAAGACATAATGATTCAAGTAAAAGAGAAGGTCTCTCAAGTTAGTCAGACAGAGGAAAAGATTCAAGTAAAAGAGAAGGCCTCTCAAGCTAGTCAGACAGAGAAAGAAAGTGTAAAACAGAAAAAGCCATCAGGGGGAAAGTTACAACAGGAGACTGCTACTAACACCTTTCTATCACCAGAGGGTGTAAGTGTCGAACCAACAGCACCACCTCTACAGGAGACTGCTACTAACACCTTTCTATCACCAGAGGGCGTAAGTGTCCAACCAACAGCGCCACCTCCATATGCTGGGAGGCCCCCAACCCCCGCAGTTGATAGTTGGGATCCTGAGACAAGATCTCAAATATTAACATGCCCTGTATTTGAGGCAGGAGGGCAGCGATTTTACCAAGTTTTAAATTTCAAAACAGTGAAGCAGCTAAAAGAGGCTGTAACAACCTATGGTCCTCAAGCACCCTTCACTGTAAGCATGGTCGAATCCATTAACAACTTGAACATGACGCCAGCAGATTGGGCTAATATGTGTAAAGCTGTGCTAAATGGAGGACAATACCTGTTATGGAAGGTTGACAATGAGGAATTTTGCAAGGAGACGGCTAGGCGAAATGCAGCAGCTGGTTATCCTCAGAGAAATCTAGATATGTTGTTAGGAAAGGGACCTTATGAGGATCAGCAGCAACAAATTGCATATGATCCTGGCGTATACGCACAAATTGCTGCAGATGCAATTAAGGCATGGAAGACTTTACAAGGACATGGAGGTTTACAAGGTCAATTATCTAAGGTAATACAAGGAGCTAATGAACCTTATGCTGAATTTGTAGATAGGCTTATTCAAACAGCTACCAGAGTTTTTGGGAATACAGAACAAGCAATGCCATTACTAAAACACCTGGCTTATGAGCAAGCGAATCGTTGGTGCAGAGATATCATTAGACCATGGAAACATGAAGATTAAAACACATATATTAAATTATGTAGAGACATTAATGAACAAGAGCAAGTCGTGGCAGCTGCAGTCAAACAGGCTTTAGATGCCAGAGACATTAATGAACAAGGGCAAATTGTGGCAGCTGCAGTAAAACAGGCTTTAGATGCCAGGCCAAGAACATGCTACAATTGTGAACAAACAGGACATTTTAAAAGGAATTGCCCCATTGGAGGAGGGTTTAACAAAACTAGGTATCAAAGGAGTAGAATACCAGGTATTTGCCCACGATGCCGTAAAGGGAGACATTGGGCTAATGAATGCCGTTCTCAAACCACCATAGAGGGTACTCCATTATCAAAAAATGAACAAGGACCAGGTGTTTATCCACGATATCGTGGAGAAAGGCATCGGGCTCCATTGCCAAAAAATGGACAGGGGGGCCCAATGCTCCGGGGCCCAAAACCACAAATATACGGAGCACTGGAGGAACCAAGCAACCCCATCAGGGTAGTGCCCAGGACACATTGTCCATCAGATCCCTCATCAGACAAACCAGAGGGAGCGCAGGGTTGGACATCTGCGCCTCCGCCAGAGCAGTACTAACTCCAGAGATGGGAGTTCAAATCATTCCCACAGGGGTGAAAGGACCTCTTCCCAAAGGAACAGTAGGCTTATTATTGGGACGCAGCTCTTCTACTCTAAAAGGACTTATGATAAGTCCTGGGGTAGTTGATCCTGATTATGAAGGTGAAATAAAAATTATAGCCAGTTCTCCAAAGGGTATATCAGTAATTTCACCAGGAGATAGAATAGCACAGTTACTAATAATACCCAGCCTACATGATAAATTTTCCAGTCGTACTGTAGAAAGAGGTTCCAAGGGATTAGGCTCCACAGGTGTAGATTGGGCTATGCTTTCTTTAAATTTAGATTCTCGCCCCATGCTAAAACTAAATATTCAAGGACATGAATTTAATGGACTACTGGATACAGGTGCAGACCTTAGCATCATCTCTCGTCAAGAATGGCCAAAACATTGGCCATTACAACAAGCCACTCAAGCGCTTCGAGGCCTAGGAGTGGCAACTAATCCCCATAGAAGTGCAATGGTATTAGATTGGAAGGATCCTGAAGGATGTGAAGGAACTATACAGCCATATGTATTGGATCATCTTCCTATAAATTTATGGGGACGAGATGTCCTAGATCAATTAGGTTTGACATTAACAAATAACATCAACCAAAATGCACCCACTATTATGACTAGACAAGGTTTTAGGAAAGGAAAAAGATTAGAAAAACAAGAACAAGGTATAGCAGCACCAATACAAATAGATCAAGGAACAGACAGACATGGGTTGGATTTTCAGAAAGGGCCACTGAGACAATAAAAATTACTTGGAAATCAGAAAGACCAGTATGGGTTCCTCAGTGGCCCCTGACTAAAGAAAAGATACAAGCAGCCCATGACCTGGTCAAACAACAATTAGCAGAAGGACATATACAACGTTCTGTATCTCCCCATAATACTCCCATTTTTGTCATCAAAAAGAAATCTGGTAAATGGAGATTATTGCAAGATTTAAGAGCCATTAATAATGAGATGGTTATTATGGGACCTGCTCAATCTGGGATTCCTCAGTTGTCTGCTTTGCCAAAAACCTGGTATGTTTTAGTTATAGATATTAAAGATTGTTTTTTTTCAATTCCAATTCATCCTGAGGATAGTCCACGTTTTGCATTTACTATCCCTGCACTGAATCATGAAGGTCCTGATCAGAGATATGAATGGAAAGTACTCCCTCAAGGGATGGCTAACAGCCCAACTATGTGTCAAATTTATGTTAACAAAGTAATCCAGCCACTTAGAAATCAAAATCCTGAACTACAAATATTTCACTATATGGATGATGTATTATTAGCACACAAAGATAAAAACACATTGCTAGAATGTTATGCCACACTTACAAACTTATTTAAAAATTATAATCTAGAGATAGCAATAGATAAAGTACAATTAAATTTTCCAATTAATTATTTAGGAGTTCTATTATCCTCAACCATGGTCCGTCCACCAAAACTTCAAATACGAGTAGATCAACTCAAATCACTTAATGACTTTCAAAAGTTATTAGGCGACATAAATTGGATAAGGCCTTATTTAGGTATATCAACAGGAGAGTTGGGACCTTTATTTGATATCCTAAAAGGTCCATCAGATCCAAATTCACCCCGAATGTTAATGCCTGAAGCAAGAAAGGCATTAAAAATCATTGAAACATATATGGAAAATATGCATTTGCATAGAATTGATATAAGTTTGCCTTTATTATTTATTGTACTACCAACAAAAAATATTCCTACAGGAGTATTTTGGCAAGCAGGTCCATTATTATGGATACATTTATCTTATTCTCCTAACACTATTCTTACTAGGTATCCTGAGGCTGTAGGACAATTAATACTCAAAGGAATAAAAGCAGCAAAGGGAGTGTTTCGAATTTCTCCCAATAAAATTATTACTCCATATACTATGAATCAAATTGATGAGTTAGCTAATGAGTTAAATACTTGGGCAATAATCATGTGCAAATCTAATGTTTCATTTGATAACCACTTACCATCTAATCCTTTACTGTCTTTTTGGTTATTGCATCCTGTAATTTTTCCAAAAATGACAAGAAAAACACCTATCATGAATGCTCCAAATATATTCACTGATGGGTCAAATAATGGTACAGCAGCAGTAGTTACCCCTGATCAAACTTTTACATTTTTAGTACCCAAACAATCAGCTCAAAAGGTAGAGCTTAATGCAGTTTTACAAGCTTTTGTGATGTTTAAAGATTCTGTATTTAATTTATTTTCTGATAGTCAGTATGTAGTTAATGCTATAGTATCTCTTGAAGATGCTGGTAGGATTTCCCCTTCTTCTACTGTTTTCTCTTTGCTTTCCACTATACAAAGTCTAATCTGGGACAGAAAAGATCCATTCTTTATAGGACATATCAGGGCACATACAGGATTGCCTGGAGCCCTTAGTTTGGGCAATGATTTAGCAGATAAAACTACACATGACATACATATTTTCTCTACACTAGAAGAAGCTATAAATTTTCATAAAAAGTTCCATGTCAATGCTAATACTTTACAAAAGCGTTTTAAAATAACTAAGGAACAAGCTAGACAAATAATAAAACAATGTCAAAATTGTGTGACCTTTTTACCACAAGTTAATCTTGGAGTCAATCCTAGAGGATTGATACCTAACCATATTTGGCAGATGGACGTCACACACTTGCCAGAATTTGGAAAATTAAAATATTTGCATGTTACAGTTGATACTTCTTCTGGATTTTTGATGGGCTCCCTTCATGCCGGAGAAAAAACTAAAGATGTTATAGCTTGTCGCGACCCCTTGCCCGCAAGGAAGACGCAACTCGGGAATCTTCTTTCAGCAGTTTATTCAGGCCCTGGATAGTTCTTCTTCTCTCTCTCGGATGCCCCTCCCAGCCTTAATAAAGCATCCCAAGCCCCAATGCAAAGCTGCCGCGTGGAGCTTCCTCACAGGGTGGTGAAAAATCATGTGCCAACTCTCCCAGATAAGGAGTTGTTTGTCACAGACCACAGCGGAGCCAGCGTCATCTTGTAATGGCGACCATAATCTGCAGAAACGGCAGAAGCGGCTCACCACAGTTCCCCCTTTTCTGTTTTCTTAAAACAATACAGGCGAGAGTAGAGGTCCTATCCCACTGTGCAGAAGTGGCTGCATAGTATGACTCAGTCCTAAGGAGGCGCCTTCCCCAGATCTGAAGCCATATCAGCCGACGCCTTTTTTCGTGGGGCGGGGCGTGAACGCGTCTAACCCGCATGCAATAGGACATGCTCTCCTTGAGGTCCACATCAAGGATCACTCAAGTGCAGTGCCTTGCCTCGCATCCTGTATCATGACGATGGTGGACGAAGGGGGATAGCTGAGGCTGAACTGTGGCTGTTTATAATGACAAACAAGTTGACAGCACCCTGAAAGAAAGGCACGGACTTTAAGACGATAGAAAAGCACTAGTGTGGAAACCCATCTGCGTGCAATGGCAGTAAGACCGGCAGAGTGCAAGGGCTTTCCAACACTAAGAGAATAACAAGGAAAGTCATGTCGATCCCAGTGCAATGTTATAATAACTTGGGGTGTAACGACCATGACAAAGGTTTACTGTTTAAGATGCGCAAGCCAGACTTGAGGCGAGTTGCCATTTTCTAAAGCTGCAAGAGCTTGTATGATCATAGCCTTTTCTTGTGCATGGCGAGTTTTAAGGCGACAGAGAAGCCACAAACAAAGTACAACACCGAAGCAACACATTGCACCAAAAATGCCCACTCCCACCCATTCCTTAAAAAAGGAAAAGGCAGAGGATAGCCAACTGGTGAATTGACCCAAAGTCACTGGTTCGACACGGGTGCTATTCAGAACAGCAATCTGAGTTAGTTGAGACTGGATCAAGTTTTCTGCTTCCATGGACCAGGTTCCGGATAGATACTCTCCGATGATGCGGGAGGCATTTCTGGAATCATAAAATCTGACAGAGGTTATACATAAATGTGCACGTTGATCAATACAACCCAAATGTACTAGGTCAGACAATTCCTCAACTTGAGCTTGAAGCAGATCTATCCTTTGATTAGCAGCCAGAATCCCAGATAAAATGTGTTGATTAATTCTACTTTGAGATTCAAGTATGGTGGATGTTTGTTGAATAACCTGATTAATAGTGGCAGCAGTTTGTACCTGGCTGGCCATGGCTACTCCAGCTGTAACTGCTGCAGCAGCAGATATCGCCACAGCTGTCACCATAGCTGCCGTAATTCCAAAATCTCTACGGGCTCCAATCAGTTCAACAATAGGAAATGACTCTGGATCTGCAGTAACCGGGATCGGGACAAAAGTTGGAATTTTCATAACCATTGCCATAGGCCAGGATCCATTCCAACACTCAGACAAATAACAGGTAATATTAGAGCAATTAAGCATCCCCTGTAATGTAACATTAGCCAAAAGAAACAGGAACGGAGATTGGAGACAGACTGCTGCGGAGGGTAATGTAGCATTAAACAATTGTGAATTGTGTGAAGTAATTTTAAGTCTCCTACCTCGCTCCGAGTCTTGGGTACTGCCAGAAACATTAAACAGCCAACTTTGGACTCCTAATATTTCCCTGGGGAAACACAAGCGCGGACTAGACTAGCCCAATCTGAGGGAGTCATGCAAAATCTAGTAAGTCCCTCCACCTGAGTGAGAGTGAAAGCGGCATCTATGCCATAAGTGCGGACAGATTCTGCCAAGGTTTTAATTATCTTAAAGTCTAAAGGCTCATGATATCTTCCCCTGTTATTGTTCTGAAATACAAGGTATGCAAGTCCCATATCTGTATTAACTGTCCTCCAAACTTGTGCATGAAAAGATCTCCCGGAACCTTGGCTCCCCCCCACATACGGAGGTGGGGCAATCGGCACCATATCTTCTTCTAGATATTCTACCTCCTCCTCCTCAGAGTTTTGTTGACCAATGTTAACTCCCTTCCCCTTCTTACAGTAGGCCTGTGTGCCCTGTGTCTCCTTTTTCTTCTTTTTCATTTTTATCTTATGTAGTTGTTGTAACAATATATCAAGGTCCTCAGAACTCTCTGAGTCGCTTGTGTTCTCAGGCGTTTTTAATTCGGTCAAGTCTGGGTAGAGCCTTCTCCTATTTTTATCTTCAGGCTCTTTTGCCTTCTCACTACTGTTACTTTTAATACTCTCTGCCACTTCACTACATGATCCTTCAGATTTTTCCTCATGCAGTTGCTCAAGAATAGCTTGACCCTCACTCACAGCTTCCTGGCATTTACCATCTGTTATACATCCTCTAACTAACTTCCAAAGTGGTATAATGCCACCCTGCAAGGTACCTTGCTCATGAGCGAAATCTAGATCTTTCCCTAATTTGTCCCAGCTGGGAATCGTAAGACTCCCTGAAAAAGCAAACCAAGGAGCCGCTATATCAGCTTCTCTTAAAAACATCTGCAAAGTACTTTGCTTTATCTTAAGTCCTTTTGAATGTAACAACCCATCTAGGGCCAACAAAATTGGGCTTGAAGAAGCAACACCCATAATGTTTTTAGAGCTATAAAGAAAGTGAAAGTACAAAAGTCCCCGCTCTCTTCCTTTTACAGGGGAGCGTCCCTGTCGTAACAACAACAAAAGAAGCACAAAAAACAAAAGCGAAAGTAGAAGCGAAAGTACACAGTGCAGCTGCAATAAAATGTAAGGCTCTCTCTGTGTTTACAGAGGAGCTGCCCCGCTTTGGTCGCGGATCCCACTTACCAGGGACTAACCCCACTTTGGTCGCGGATCCCACTTACCTGGGACTAACCCCGCTTTGATCGCGGATCCCACTTACCTGGGACTAACCGGTGCACCACCCCTGACTGTTGAAAGTTCTGGTTCCCGGGTCTCGGCACCACTTGTCGCGACCCCTTGCCCGCAAGGAAGACGCAACTCGGGAATCTTCTTTCAGCAGTTTATTCAGGCCCTGGATAGTTCTTCTTCTCTCTCTCGGATGCCCCTCCCAGCCTTAATAAAGCATCCCAAGCCCCAATGCAAAGCTGCCGCGTGGAGCTTTCTCACAGGGTGGTGAAAAATCATGTGCCAACTCTCCCAGATAAGGAGTTGTTTGTCACAGACCACAGCGGAGCCAGCGTCATCTTGTAATGGCGACCATAATCTGCAGAAACGGCAGAAGCGGCTCACCACAATAGCTCATTGCTTACAAAATTTTGCCACTGTGGGTGTTCCAAAACAGTTAAAAACAGATAATGCCCCTGGTTATACTTCTACCTCTTTAAAACAATTTTGCTCAACATTTGGCATTACTCATATAACAGGAATCCCATACAATCCACAGGGACAAGGCATAGTTGAAAGAGCTCATCAAACTATTAAAATGTACTTATTAAAGCAAAAAGAAGGAATTGGGAAGGGGTATATATTCCCCAAAGATAAACTTAAAATAACCCTTTTTACTCTAAACTTTTTAAATTTGGATTCCTCAGGACTTAGTGCTGCGGAAAGGCATATGTGTCCAAAAAATGTACATAAGCCCAAGGTACTTTGGAAGGATATTCTAACAGGACAATGGAAAGGTCCTGACCCAGTAATTGCCTGGAGTCGGGGGTCTGTTTATGCGTTTCCACAGGGAGAACAGCAGCCGATTTGGATTCCAGAAAGATTAACTAAAGCGATTTCTACAGACCAAAAAGAAGATGATTTGGCTCAAATCCATAACAACTGATATCCAAAACTCCAGTTTGGCTATTCTTACATCTGCAACAGAACCAGGATGCTTTTTTCAATATCTATTTTATTATTGCCCTTTGCCATATCATGAAGTTCTATTTTGTTTTTTGAGCTCATACAGACCTAGGTTAATGTTTTGCTGATCAGTTCTATTTTTTGACTATAGAGTTTTTAAACATTGCAATGGAGATTTCACCTGTAAAAAGTTATAAGGCCTTTACTATAATGTTATATGTTGTATGTATTATATTATGTGTGCACACTTGTGTTTTGTGTTATATGTTTGAATGTATGTATGTCCATATATCATATATGATGAGCGCTCATGATAAAATGGATCCAAATATTTTTTTTCACGTGATTTATATGGTTTAATTTAAATTGGGTAAACAACTGTTGAGGATTGTTTTAATATGTAAACAAAAAAGAAGGTTAACAGATCTGTTTGTTTACTTTCACCTTTCCTTTTCATTATATTTAATAATTCTCTTAAAGATAATGTAAATTGTTAAGAAAATTGTTTTCTTTTAGTGCCTCTGTAATGTTACATAATTTTTCTTTAGCCATTATTGCCAGAATTCCTATCTTCATCCCAGTGCCGGTGAAGACAATGTAAATTGTTAAGAAAATTGTTTTCTTTTAGTGCCTTCTGTAATGTTACATAATTTTTTCTTTAGCCATTATTGCCAGAATTCCTATCTTCATCCCAGTGCTGGTGAAGTCAAAGATAAAACCAATCTACAGCTTCTACAATAGCCATCACTGAACTGCTTGCAGAACTTGCCTGGACACATTGTGAGCTCACCTGTATGCATTGTGAACTATCTGTTGGTGCAGCGACTTGTGGTAGTGTTGGGGTATTTTTGCTGATGATGTCACCGGTGGTACAATTTTTCAAAGGAGCCCTCAATTGGCTTAATGTCATGGCATTTTGCATCCTCCTCTACTAGTGATGGTCTAAAATTTGGGGGCCAACAGAGGTGAGGCAAAGAACCTCACCCCCCCACTGGTGCAAAGGCCTATCCACAAGTATAGCTGTATGCTGGACCGGTAGTCAGTGACGGGTATGATCCAATTGCAGTGGTACCAACCTAAGACAGGAGGCTGATGCCTAGAGGTCAGTTCATCCAATGACGGGTAAGGACCATATGTTGAATTGGACTGCCTAACAGACAGGGTCCCTAAGCCACATGCTTGTTGCTTAAACAGAGAGGGGGAGATGTTGAGAGCCACAGCCGAAGGGGCCCCAGCAAACTTCCAGCTGCCGGCTGATGATTGGCTCCTCGGCCCCAGCAACATCTAGCTGATTGGCTCCTCTGCGGTGATGCTCATTGGGCTGTTTCCCTGCCCTTTCAGACCACGGAGCTGCTCATTGGGGGACTTTTTTGGCTCTGCCCACGTGACCCAGCCAATCGGCCTCAAGAGCAGGAGGATTGGGGGAGGAGGAGAGAAGTTGTAGGGGAGAGAGAGGCTTGTGGAAAGCCGGTGGTGGCAGTTGAGGCTCTGAGGGTTTTTCCTGAGAGGCTGTTTTGTTTGGCGTGTGTGGTTCTAAAAATAAAGTTAGTTTCTTTTGACAAGTGGCTCCTGATTGTGCCCAGCCAGACTGCGGCACTCATCATTGCTTAGTATGACCCAAATTTTCCTAAATTTGACATGCTTAAAAATGGAGAACTTTAAAGGTCTGTAGGTTATTGGGCACCAGGGTAGTTCAGCAAGATCACAAATATCTCTAATGGCATTTACTCCCTTAGACCATTTTTTATTCCTAGAGCAAAGCAACACATAGCAGCATATGAAATGGTTTATGTCATTACCCTGGCAAGCAAGGGAGAGACAAAGAAGTTTTTTTTTTTTTCAATTTAAACTTTGCAATGTAATAAGCACTAATTAGAAGTATATATTGCATTTAACAAAACTCATGCCTAAAATATGTGCTTGTACCATCATCTTTGTTTTAAATTCACATCTCATGGTGAAAGAGAACCTTGTCCAATTTACTTTTATAGGCAAAATAAAAATGTGTTAAATATAGTCGATTCAAAATCAAAAAATATTATGGAATACCTACACTGTTAACAGTAACCATATTTTCAATAATGAAGATTAGGATATATCACCTAATGCGTAGTTTGAATTATGAACTTATTTGTGTAAAAATCTTACAAATGAAGAAAAGTGAAATTATATATGGTTTCACATTAGAAGTGCTATTGCTTAAAAGAGAAAATCCACACATGAAAGGAGACTATTCCAAACATGTAAGGTAGTCTTTATTACTGTGGTGTATTCTAGGATCTTAACAGCATCTCAACTCATTTTAAGATTAGTTTTTAAAAATTCATTTTTCATGAAAAGACATAATAGGACTAATAATTGTTACAAGAGAACCCAATTCAACAAATATTTGTTGAGTATTTAATTATAATCCAATTACTAAGAAAGATATAAAATAACCAAGTAGACAACAGTGTCAAGCAGTTTACAATTGAACCGAGAGAAATATGAGATGTAATCAAGTATCATGATACAGGCCGATGATGGTAATGTCACAGGAGGTCTCCCCATTTGGGCAACTGTCTTTCCTGGAAGATTTGCTGAACCAGGCTTGCTACTGTTTTTACAGCTCCCCAACATTTGGAGAGACTACAGGTCATAAAAGTTCTGAGTAAAACAGACTCAGGCTTATTAAAGACTTGCAGAGACGGTTCCAATGGTGGATTCAGAGTTTAACACTTAAATGCCATTGCTCCTGTGCTGAGTCCCTAGAGCTGGGTTACAGGTCATGGTTCATGCTCATTTGATGAACTGCTCTGTCCTTCATCCTCTGTCTCAACTGGTCAGGAGTCCCTACCCCAACGGCTTACCTAAAATGGTTACCACAAAACTCAGCAGATCTTAACCTCTGGCTATTAATTAACACTGGGGAGAAGGTTATGAGAAAAATTCATGTCAGTGTTTATAGTTTGTAAGGAATGGGTACATAAAAGTTTAGAGTTGATGGTTTTGCTGCAGCTACACAAAGCTTAGTATAAATGGGAGTATTCAAGCTTCTTTATCCAGCATGGGCCAGAGGATAAGTGCATGCAGAGTGTTTCCCTTAGTTCAGAGAAGGGAGACACCAGAAAGTTCTCATGAAGCAGATGGCATTTGAGATGTTGTTGAAAAGCTTGCAGGATTTTAACAAGAAGAAGTTGGAGAAGGGCTTTCTAGGCAGAGAGAGAAGGGGTGGCAGAGGATCAGGAGCAAAAAAACATGAGAGAGAATTGTGAATTGACTAAGTTTACATAAAGTGTAGAAAACAAGACAAAGAAAGAAAATAGGAATGGGAAGGATAAAGCAAAACTCAAAAATTAGACATACTAATCCAAGTCCCTTTTTACAGGCTTTACACTAATTTTTGTGTCAAACAGAGGAATCTTAATCCACAGACTTTTTTGTGTGAGCAATAAAACTTCATTTTCAATTACTCAAAATAACTTCTATTTTGAGACCTCCTTTGCTAGATTAGCAAGAAATTTTAATCTAAGTTTTTCTGTGTTTCTGCCTTTTTCTTATCCTAAGATTTTGAGTCAAGAGTCTACATCATGCTAAGGTATCAGGAAGGCCTTGTACCACTGGATCCTGTGTCTTCTATCCACTTGCTGAAAAGATGTTCAAGTTCCTGAAGGACATTGTTCAAAGTTGATTATGGCTCTAATAAAATATGTGGCCACAGTGACCACCTTTTAAATCCCCAGTGGTAATGCTGAAAAGCACAGTGTCTCTTTTTCTAGAGCATCACATACTCCTCTAAGGTTGTCTTACCTATTGTAGTACTATTTGAGAACAACTGTGCACCCCTTACTATCAAAACTACCACCACCTGAACTACCACAACAATCACCATCACCTCCACCATCATCCTCACCACCTTTACTACCACAAACCTGCCATTACCAAGACCTACACCATCATCACTACCTTTACCAGCAACCTTCGCAGCTGTTTTTCCTCTTCCCTCCATCCCAGGATGAAATGTATCATTAGTCTTGCAAATTTTTCACCAAGAAATGTGTTTAATAATGATATCTCCTTCGCTCTGTGTTCAGGGGTATAGGCTTTTGGAAACTAAATTTGTTGATTTCTTTTTTCAATTCTATTTCATCCCTGCCCTAAGACAGTGAATGAAGGGTTGGCTAATTGATGGGATGAGGAGGAAGAGGAGGAAATCAAGGGAAAGAAAAAAATTACTTAATACATCAGAACTTTATTCAACTACATATACATGCAATCAAAGCTGTGGGAGTCGTAGGTTTAGAGAGTGTTATAATAATCATTGTGGAATCAGAGCACAAGATGCCTTGGAGGAGATAGAGAATGAGAAGGAGAGACGAGATTATTGTTACACTTCTCAATGAAGTGGCAGTAAAGATGGAAGAGAGAGGACAAATACAAGAGACGCCAACAAAGGGAAAAACAGAGGAACCAGCCAATGATTTAGTAAACATGGGAAGCAAAGAAAGTAAAAAAGTTATTAATAGGAGGCTGGAAGAATAATTAATGATGCCATCTCTGAAGAAGAAAAAAAATCAAGAAGTAGAAGAGTTTATTTATGGGAGAAAAAATAAATTCCATCTTGATCTCACCCCGTTTAAGATGTCAGTATGACCTCTAGATGAGGGTTAGATGAGGATTTCATGAAAATGTTTGGAAAGTCAAATTTACGTCTCAGGGAAGAGGCCTCAAATCATATATGGAATATAGTCTAATGTGAGTTATTATGAATGTAATTCAAATAAATTATGCAAAGTTAGAACTAGAGAAAGGCATCTGTAGCTAAAGGAAATTATATTCCTAATAATTATACATTATTAGGAAGAACATGTAATCTAGAATATGGAAGAAAAGAGAAGAAATAAGGATGCAGGGATTCAAGAGCTGAGAGATTTAAGGAGGGATGGCCACCATGTGTCAAGAGCTTCAGAACCTTTCTAAGAACAGCTGCTCGGAGAATTTGGAGATGTGATGATCCTAAGACTGACTTCAGCAAGATATTATTAGAGTGTGGTGACATATTGCAAGGAATTCAAACCTGCAAAGCTGGTGTGTGGCCTCTCTTTAAGAAATGGGGAATAATTGAAAAGAGAAAAGTGAGGTTCAGATTTGAGTCAGAAGAAATGACACCACAAGGAAGGTTAAAAAAAAAAATGTAGCTGTAACTCACCTACGGTATTTTTAGATTTTGGTTAAATTATTTCCAACTTTGTGACTTCTCAATCTCTATAGACTATTAACTGACCAGAATGCTCTTTCTTCTATCCATTCTTCTTTAATCTAAGAATCAGTTTTCTCATTTTTAAATTTGGAATGATAATACCTACCCTAAATGTTATGAGGAAAATAGATTGAATTGTAAAAGGGCCTAGGTTAGTGCCTGCCAAAGAATAGAAATATAGCAACAGTGTTTTACTGATAATTGTATTTTGCAGAAAAATATAACCCACTTAAAACAACTATAAGGCATTAGAAAAGTACCTACTATTGTTAAGATATTGGAAGGTAATGACTAATGGCATAAGAGCCTAAAATAGAGCCTGGCCAAGGCAGAGATAATGAGAAGTGGAACAAAGGAAGTGACCCCTCAAAGGAGAGCTTCTGAGTGAGAAGTGGGTGGTGTGGGGCAGCTCCTCCATATCTCCACTGAGTCCTTCAAGTCTCCTCTAATAAGTATATATTGAAAGTGAAAATTTAGCCTCAAAGTGTACCCTTGTCTTCAAAAACTGAAAGAACTTTAATTTGACCTTCTATTTCCAAAACTGTTTTGGAAGCAATAGGAAGGAACATAGGGTAGGCTGGTTTAGCTCTGGGCAGCAGTCGGGGAAACTGTGCCTTGCCTAACTTCTACTCAACTGAGTGATCTCAGACCAGTTGTATAACTACGTTGGCCCTCAATGGAATACTCCTCAGTGATTTAAAAAGGATGAAATTTTATCATTTGTGACAACATAGATGGGCCTGAGGAATTTAATGTTAAAAAAATAAAATAAGTCATGGAAAGACTCATATGATCTCACTCATAAGTGGAATCTAAAAAAAGGTGACTCATAGATATAGAGAAGAAGGTCAAGGGGAGCAAAAGGGAATTACTGGGGAATGAAATTGACCAAATGATATGGCATGTATGTATGAACATGTAACAATGAATCCCACTATTATTTATAATTATAATGCATCAGTAAAAAATTATTAAAGAAATAAGTAGAGAATAAAATGGCAGTTGGAAGAGACCAGGGAGGGGAGAGGAGGGGAGAGAATGGGAGGTGGTTGGTTGACCAGGATGAACTTATAAGCAGAAGCAATAAGCAAACTCTGGTGTTCTATTGCACAGTAGGGTGACTATAGTTGATAATAATGTACTGTTTCTTTCACAATCACTAGGGGTTTTTCTTTGCCATTAATTATGCTAAATGCCTTATCAAATAATGCACACTATTATTGAAAAGTTATTTTAATACACGCTTATTTTTAAAGATATAAATGAATGTTTCATTCATTTATATGGTAGGTTTCCTTTAAGAGTCCTTAATCATTTTGTGGGTCACAAATCCTCCTCACAGTCTTCTAAAGCAGGGTGAACCCCTAATCAGAGTATATGTATTTGGTTTTGATCCACAAAATAAAACACAGCAAATTACAAAGAAACCTAATTATATTGAAGTACAAATCCCAAAATGTTCAAATATGATATAGCAACTAAGTGCACCCTTATAAAGGCATTAAAACAAGAATTAGTGGCAAGTCTAATAATAGCATCATTTCAAAGTAAAAATGACCATATATGCCAAACTCTGCACAATGTCTGATATAAAGGAATATGTCATTTAATTTCTATGCATTTCTGAAGTTTCCAGATCTCTTCCTAGTCTTGATTTTTAGTTTTATGCCACTGTGGTCAGAAAAGATACTTGATACAATTTCAGTCTACTAATTGTTAGACTTGTTGTGTCACCTAACATATGACCTATCCTGGAGATTGCTACATGTGTGAGTTAGAAGACAGATATTTGAATGTCTGCACCACAAAGAAATAAGAGATGTCTGAGGGAATGAATATGCTACTACCCTGGTTTGATCATTGTACAATGTACACATGTACCAAAATATCATATAAAAATGTACAAGAATTATATGTCGATTTAATATAATAATACTTTTAAAAAGAGATTCAACTAGATCCGTGGCTCTCCCTTCTAAGGGTCTTTTTGGCCTTATGTGGTGAGGAGGGGGATTTCCACTTGTCACAGGGATTAGGCAGTACTGTTGGCGTTAGCAAGTGTAGACACGCACACCAGACAGCCTGCAGTGCTTATACCAGTCTGATACAGCCAGAAACTGTCTTCCATCTTCCATGCTAATGTCCCTCTGACGTTGAGGTAGGTGAAAACCTTGTTATAAATGAGCGTAGAAGCTAACTGTTTTACATATAAAAGCAAAGCATTTTTGGAGGTTTTAATATGTACTCAAATGACTACTTTCTCATCTATTATCTTACATGTACCTTAGCTCTTACATTTTTCTTTTTGCCTATTCAGAATGAGACCAGGTCTTCTATTGAATCTAAACTTATGTTCTTACATACAAGCCTCTGGCTTTTCTATATTCAAGCCTCTGGCTGATTCAACGCTTCTACAACACAGTATCAGATCTGTGAATAATGCATTGAAATACATATTATCATAAATTACCCTCATTTTCATTTTCTCTTATAGTTGGGGCATTTTTAATTACGTGTACCTATAAATTACTTATTGTATGAATTTTATTTTAAGTTAGTGCAGGGATTGCTGTAGTTTGGACACTGAATATTCCCCAAAGGCCTATGTGTTAAAGGCTTGGTTTCCAAGGTGGCACAGTTGGAAGGTGGTGGAAACTCATAGGAGATGAGGCCTAGTGAAAGATAGTTAGGTCACTGCGGGTGTGCCCTCAATGGGACTCCTCATTTTCTTTGCTTCCTGGCCATGAGGTGATCAGCTCTTCTCTGCCACACATACCGGCCATGATGTTCCTCTTCACCCCAGGCCCAAAGCAGTAGAACCAACCAACCTGAAGCCTCCAAAACTGTGGGCCAAAATAAAGCTTTTCACTTCATAATTGATTATCTCTTTATACATTGGTATTTCACCATATAAGCTAGTTGATTTCACTTACAAATTAGTATTTTTGTTATCCTTATGGAAAGTTAATACAGGACTGTTACAAAATATGTGTGATAAAAAGTACTCTGGGCAAACTCAGGACTAGACACAAGCACACATATATACAGATAAATACACTAAGGATAAAAGAATATGAATCAAAATGTCAAAATGTTTGAAAATGGTAAATTTGTACTTGGTTTTATTTGGCATTCTCTTGTGGATCTTTTCCATACCCACCCCCTTTTTAAATTGCTGGCTTATTTTTAAAATAAGTCAGATAATAAAAATCATTTTAAATTTCCTGCCCCAAAAAAGTGCTCTTGTGTCTGAAAGTTTAAAAACCACTAGACTGAATGTTCGGGTGTTTCTCTCCCCTCTAAAATTCCGTACCTCACCATTTGTCCATGTTATCTTTTGCAAAAGATCAACTCCAGGAAAAAAAAAATAGAATCCTTGTTGCCGCCCTCTGTACTATACTTGAGTGAATGCTTGGTTGTACTTTCAAACAATAATATGGGTGTTGAGTTGTCCCCTACAAATAGCTATCCAATACGTGAGGAACCTAAGAAAATTATAATAATGGAAATTGGCTACAGCCACATCCTTATCTACTACCAGCTTCTTGTCACTTAAGCAGGATCACACAAAGCATCTCAATTATTCTGACTTTCAGCGACCTATGAAAATTACTCTCCTATTCATAGTTTTCTGAACCTCATGCAGAGCTCTCTTTGCCTCATTGAGCTCTATCTCCTGTTCCTGTTGAAATATTCCTGATTTGTTTTGCCATCAAAATAGATAAGTGAAACTATTTTTCAAGAAACCGAGAAATTTTGATAATGATGAAAGGCATGACAAATACAGGCAGATGAAATAACTTGTTGGTTACTGTCTATATTTCTCAAGGACAATAATCACAGCCCAGGAGTTGCACAAAATTCTGGATTTCTCCAACAATGTAAACCATTCTTTTACATTTCACCTTTGAACAAATAACCCTGGCAAAAAATACAGAAGCAATGTGTCTTTTAATGGATAAGTATTTCACTCCACCACCTTTTTTTTTGGCAAAAGGTAAGTAAGCATCTTTTTTTTTTTAAACAACCAGATTAAATTCTATTTTTACCCACCTCCACATGAACTCGATTCCAAGTGAATTTCATCAAATTCATAGACCTCTTAATCATTTTGGATTTAAAACTTAGCACTTTTAGGATTATCTCTACCCTTTCTCCTGTAAGATGCATCATCGTTAGGGGAAGGTCTGTCCATTCCTCTGTCTTGTTCTGCTGTGTAATGGCCTGTGCCAAAGCTATTGGCATCTGACAATGTAATCATCTGCCAGAAAGTCACATCTCTTGTCCATGTCACATCTCTTGTCCATACTGATATCCAAAGATGCATTCTCCAGACATGACGCTATGGCTACTTCTGGGTCCTTACTTCTCTCAGGGTCTCATTCAAGCCACTTTTTACCACCAAGGAAAACATGTTTCTCACACCTACCTAGGTGTTTTGTGTAGATGCCTCTATTCTGATGAACTATTTTGGATGAGGAGGATTCTACAAGAACAGGTACCTCCCAGGGTAAAAAGTTCCTCAAGAATGACATTCATTTCCCTTACTTTTAGATCTCCAAATTAAAAAAGGGAGCAGCCTTCTTCATCTTCTGCCCATTTCTAGGACTTGGCCCATAAGAACAAAAGATGATTAATGAGACAGAAGCGGTAAACTTTTTAAAAACCTTTCAACAAAGAAAAGCTCAGGATTAGATAGATTCTCAAATGAATTCTAACAGACCTTTAAATAAAAAATAATGCCAATGCTCCTCAGATTACTCCATGGCATAGAATGGGACGCAACACATCTGAATTCATTCAGCCCAGGACTAAAAAAGACACATCAACAAAGGAAAGAAAACTGCAGACCAATATTCCTGATGAATTTAGATTCAAAAATCCTTAATAATATGTTAGCAAATCATATTCATCAATGTATTAAGAAGATTGTTTTATTCTAGAATTGCAAGGATGATTTAAGACTGAGGAGTGGGATGGCTGAGTCAAATGGTGATTCCATTCCAAGTTTTCTAAGGAATCTCCTTACTTCGTTTCAGATTGGTTGCACCAATTTGCAGTCCTACCAGCATTGTATGAGTGTGCCTTTCCCCCCACATCCTTACCAACACTTACTATTGCTTGTATTCTTGATAACTGCCATTCTGACTGGCATGAAATAAAATCTTAGAGTAGTTTTGATTTGCATTTCTCTAATTACTAGAGATGTTGAACATTTTTCATATATTTCATATATACATCAATTGTATATTTTCTTCTGAGAAGTATCTGTTCAGCTCCTTAGCCCATTTATTAATTGGGTTGTTTGCTTTCTTGATGTTAAGTTTTTTGAGTTCTTTGTATATCCTGGAGATTAGTGCTTTATCTGATGTGCGTGTGGCAAAAATTTGCTCCCAATATGTAGGCTCTCTCTTCACCTCATTGATTGTTTCTTTTGCTGAGAATAAGCTTTTTAATTTGAGTTCATTCCATTTATTCTTGATTTCATTTCTTGCGCTTTAGGAGTTTTGTTAAGGAAGTCAGGGCCAGCTATCCCACTCCTCAGTCTCTACCCAAAGGACTTCAAATCAGCAAACTATAGTAACACAGCCACATCAATGTTTATAGTAGCTCAATTCACAATAACTAAACTGTGAAAGCAACCTAGATGCCCTTCAATAGATGAAGGGATAAAGAAACTGTAGTGTGTATACACACACACACACACACACAATGGAATAGTACTCAGCAGTAAAAGAGAATAAAATTATGGCATTTTCAGGTAAATGGATGGAGTTAGAGAATATCATGCTAAGCAAAGTAAGCCAATCCCCAAAACCCAAAGTCTGAATGGTCTGTCTGATATGTGGTTGCTGATCCATAATGGGGCAAAGGAGCGTGGGAAAAATGAAAGAACTTTGAATGGGCAAAGGGGAGGGTGGGTTGGGAGGGTAAATAGGGATGTACATCATTACCCTAGGTACATGTATGGGACACTACCATGTGCAACCAGAGAAATGGAAAGTTGTGCTCTATCTATGTACAATGAGTGAAAAATGCATTCTGCTGTTATGTATACCTGATTAGAATTAATTAATTTTTAAAATTTTAAAAATTAAAAAATTTTTAAAATAAAAATAGATGATTTAACATATACAAATCAATAAATGTAATTTGCCAAATACACAGAATTAAGGACAAAAACACATAGTCGTTTCAATAGTTTCAGAGAAAGCCTTCAACAAAATTCAGTACCCATTCATGAATAAAAGTAAAACAGGGCTGGGCTCCATTTGTAGAGTGCTTGCCTCACATGCACAAGGTCCTGGGTTTAATCCCCAGTACCACCAAAAAAAAAAAAAAAAAAAACTGAGGAAACTAGGGATAGAAGGAATTTACCTCAACATCATAAAAGCTATATATGACAAACCCAAAGCTGACATCATAGTGAATGGGGAAAACTGAAAACATTTTCTTTGAAATCTGGAATGAAATAAGAATGTCCACTCATACCATGCCTATTCAATATAGTACTAGAAATTCTAGCCAGAGGCAATTAGGAAAAAGAAGGAAATAAAAGGGATAAAAAAGAAAAGGAAGATGTTAAATTATCAATGTTTGCAGATGATATATTCCTGTTTTCATAATGCCTTAAAAAGTCCATCAGAAGACTGCTAGAGCTAATAAACAAATTCAGCAAAATAGCAGGTTTCAAAGTCAACATGCAAAAATTAATAGCTTTCCTGCATAGCAACAATGAATCCGCTGAGAAATAAATTAAGAAGATAATCCCATTCACACTAGTCTCTAAACAAAATACCTACCAGTGAATCCAATCAAGGAGGTGAAAGATCTCTACAATTAAAGCTATAGAACATTGAAGAAGGAAATTGAAGAAGACCTCAGAAGATGGAAAGGATTCCCATGTTCATGGATAGGCTGAATTAATATTGTTAAAATGGCCATACTACCAAAATAAATAGACTGATTCACTTCAATACCTATCGAAATACTAATGAAAAAATACATTTGGAAGAATAAAAGACCCAGAATAGCCAAAGCAACTCTAAGCCACAAAAGCAATGCTGGAAGCATCACAATACCTGACTTCAAATTATACTACAGAGCTATAGGAACAAAAACTGCATGATACTGGCATAAAAACAGACACGTAGACCAATGGAGGAGGATAGAAGGCACAGAGACAAACCCCACATATATAGTCATCTGATCCTTGAAAAAATTACCAAAAACATACATTGGAGAAAAGAAAGTCTTTTTAACAAATGATGCTGGGAAAACTGGTTATCCATATGTAGAAAAATAAAACTAGACTCTTATCTCTCGTGCTGCACAGAAGTCAAGTAAACAATGGATCAAAGACCTAGGAATTAGAACTGAAAGTTTGCAATACCTACAAAAAAAAAAATGTAGGGTTAAAACTCCAGCATGTAGGCACAGGCAACAACTTTCTCAATAGGATTCCTAAAGCTCAGAAAATAATGTCAAGTATTAATAAATGGGATGGCATCACATTCAAAAGCTTCTGCACAGTAAAAGCAACAATTTGGAATGTGAAGACAGAACCTATAGAATGGGAGAAGACCTTTGCTGGATACTTTTCTGAAAGAGAATTAATATTGAAAATATATAATTTAAGAAACTTCACACCAAAAAACCCCAAAAATAGTCCAATTAATAAATGGGGAAATGAATTAAACAGTACTTCTCAAAAGAAAAAATACATATGGCCAACATGTAGATGAAAAAACATTCAACATCTTTAGCCATTAGGAAAATGCTATCAAAATTACCCAGAGATTTCATCTCACTCCTGTTAGAAAGGCAGCCATCAAAAATACAAACAAGAAGCCAGGAAGGGTGGCGCATGCCTGTAATCCTAGAGGCTACAAACACTGAAGCAGGAGGATCGTGAGTTCAAAGCCAGCCTCAGCAACTGTGAGGCACTAAGCAACTCGGTGAGACCCTGTCTCTAAATAAATTATAAAATAGGGCTGGGGATGCGGCTCAGTGGTCGAGTGCCCATGAGTTCAATTCCCGGTACCCCCCCCCAAAAAAAAAATACAAACAACAATAAATCCTGGAGAGGATGTGGAGAAAAAGGAAAACTTCTACACTGTCCATGGAGTATAAATTAGTACAACCACTATGGAAATCAGTATGAAGTTCCCTCAACAGACTAGGCATGGATCCACCATATGAACCCAGCTATACCATTCTTCAGAATTTAACCTAAAGAATTAAAGTTATCATACAACTACAGTAATACATGCATATCCATGTTTATATCAACACCACTCACCATAGCCAAACTATGTGACCAGCCTAAGTGTCCATCAATGACTGAATGGATAAAGAAAATGTGAAATATACTCACACAATGAAGTTTTATTCAAACATAAAGAAGAATGAAACATGTAATTTGCAGGAAAATGGACAGAACATGAGAACACTATGCAAAGCGAAATAAGCCAAACTCAGAAAGTCAAGACTTAGACATTTTCTCTCTTGTGTGGAAGCTAGAAAGGATAAAGAAAAAGAAAGGTGGGGGGGAGTAACTCATAAAAATTGAAGGGACATCAGTAGAGTAGATTAAAGGATGTGGGAGGGAAGAAAGTAGGGAAGGGGAAAAACTGGGGAGTAATATTGGCCAAATTATGTTGTTATGCCATGTGCATATATGAATATGTAACAGCCAATCCCACATTATCTATAATTATAATGAACCAATAAAAATATGGGAAAAGAAAAGGTAAAAGGTGAAGCACACAGTTTTCCACATCAGGGTCTAACTCTCTTATAACCCCTATCCATTCAAGTTCTGAAATCAATAAAAACCACTAAATTTTTATTATCTAATGAGGAAAAAGAATTCTTTCCTTCACTATCTTTCTAAGTTTTTTTTCTGTCTTATAAACAATTTACTGGTTTGAAGAACTTCAACAGTTTTATTGACCAGTTCCTCTTTTATTCATGGGTATTAAAGTCAAACAATCTCATGTTCTGCTAGTGAAAGTTTAGAAGGTACAAACTTTTGACATTAAGTTTCACGTGATATAAACAGTAATTTTGTTCCTATGAATCTAGTTTAAGAAATAATTATAAATCTGAAAGATCTTTATCTAAAAACACTAAGCACTACATCATTTACAATAGCATAAACTGAAAACCTTCCATGTCCAAAAGAAGAGAAGTAGAAAATGACAGAACTTTTCTGAGAGGTATTAACTTGTAATCATCAGAAATTGTGTTGAATAAGGAATATAAGGACATAAAGAAACACTTGAGATAGACCACTAGATTTAAAGGTAAATGTAAGAAGTAATTATAATATACCAATAAAATATTTTTCAAAATACAGAAATCAAAAAAGTAATTATACCAAACACACCATATTTCAAAAACTTACTTGTAATGAAAAAATGTAAAATAACTCATTGACAATTTTTATATAGATTACATGTTGAAATAATATTATGGAAATCTTGGATAAAATAAAGTACATCACTAACACTAATTTCACCTGTTTTCACTTTTCTAATGAGCTTACTAGAAGATTTAAAATTGTGCCAGGTATGGTAGTGCATGCCTGTAATCCCAGCAACTTGGGAGGGTGAGGCAGGAGGATTACAAATTCAAGGCCAGCCTCAACAACTTAGCAAGGCTCAAAGCAACTTGATTAATTTAATTTTTTTAAAAAATCGCATATATGACTTAAATCACATTTCTATAGGATTAATGCTGTTCTGGAGACTGGAACAAAGAGAGAAATCAATGAATGCTATCCTACTCCAATAATAAAGACTTGAGCATGGAAAGTAAATCACCCCTAATATAAATAGCTACTTCTCTCTCCCAAAGGTGTTCCTTCCTGCTGTTCTTTTGAACACATAGTGAGAACTTCTGATGGATGTTAAGCTCTCTTGACCTCATTACTTAAGCATCTGAGGGCACCTGTGTCTCTCCCTAAGAGAAAAGCCTGGACAGCAGCTATCAAAGGGTAAGCTGCTCCTACAGAGCAGCAGAACCCCAAATCCACGATGATCAGGCAGAGCAAAGGGAAATATTTTTAAATACTAATATTAAATATGGATGTCACTAAGCAAAAACTAATGCATGGTTATAAACCTTTTTGCCTGATTCTTTGTGTGTCCTGTGACATTTTGTTCGGAGGATCCTCAAAACAAGTGTCACAAATCCTAAAAAATCTCTTTCAGAAGACAGCCTTGTCCCTGTATCTGAGTTGAGGTCATAATGGGAGGCTAGGTCTATATGTTCAAGGACCATGACTCTATAGGGGGTAGGCGGAGGGGGGGTGGGCGGGGAGGCACTGCCTCAGAGGCAGGGACTCGGGTGCTGCTAAATCCTAGGGACTCAGCCCCAGACTTGGGCCATGTGGACACACAAGAGGCAAGAACAATGTTTTACTGAGCCAGTGCTCCCTGCTGGGGCTTTGATTAACTGATTTGTTGTTGCTGTTGTTTATCTTGTGGCAAATTGTGCAAGTCAGCAAAACAGAGGGGAAAAAACCTGAGCCCAACAAACCAGCATACCCTGATTAAAAGCACATCGATCCTGCAGGCTGTCCTCAGCCAGCCCACAAGCAATTCTGCTGTGCGCCTTGATTAAAGAGTGTACATTTCTGCATTTCATCCATTTTAAGTATTGCTATTATTCATCAAAAGATGACCTACAAATTCATTTTTGGTTTGTTTTGTTGAAACAATGAGTTCACTTAATTTACAGCAAAGGACGAGTTATAACTGCGATGGGAGCACATTCAATTTCTCAAAACTGTGTCTTTGCTAAATGGCCACTTTACCATGTGCATTTGCCCTCTAGGGTTCTCTAGAGCTGTGTGTCTAAGCAGATGAGCAAAGCATTTACCTGCTCTTTAAATTGCCTTCTGGTAGAGAAACCTCAATTTTTCCAGAGCTCTGCTAAACGTGATAAACACTGCATCTGATCTGGCTTAGCCAGCTGTTACTTTCTATTGCATTCTTTTTCCTTCCGGTCAGCTTTGGAGTTTTGCCCCAGATCACAGCAATAAAGATGCTCTGAAGCGGATTCCCCAGTTCCCTCTCCTAATGCCCCTGCTGCCTTTAACAAGCTTCCTAGCTGCGCTTGCATAGTGGCTGACGGCTTTTCTTCCTTGCCTCAAGGGAGCCACAGCAGTGCAGAGAAGACCCATGGTACGGTTTGTGAGCATTTGGATTGAGAGAAAGAGTGCCGTGTGTTTCCATGATGGAGAAAGGATTGAAATAGAGAGATCTATGGGTGGTGAAAGCACCTTCCCTTCAAATGCTGGTGTAAATGGAATTCCCATTTCATTGCACCAGCAGCAGCTTGGGAAGCTGCTGAAAGGAGACTTAAAAAAAGAAACCAGATCAAATAGATCTGCACACTCCCCAGCCAACAGGCAATTTCCCCACGGTGACCTTCTGACAATTGTGACTGTGACAGCTTCAGTGTAAGGAGCTCTTTTCTCCAGTGATGAGGGCTGCTCAGGGTGCACACAGGCAAGCGTTACAGACACACGGCTGTAGGGGAGCTCAGACCAAGAAATACATCTCGCTTAGGGGTTTTCTGCACTGGGACCCTGCACTGAAGATTCCTGAAGCCAGCCTAGCTTTTCTGTCAAGTCCGTTCTGTACAATAAATTTAAAGGAAATGTCTTTCAGACCCTCCAGCCATACAAAGCAATGGGTTCCTCTGCCTTGCGCCCCCCGCCTCTTATCCTGACAGTATTTCATCCCTAGAGTTTCTGAGGTTCCCTGTGCAAATCTATGATGTCTGGTAGGCTTTTCAGAAGGCTCTCTGCCTTATAATTTCTCATATCAAAATTCTCTTCCTCAATGGTGATTCCCACGTGGATTCACTTTCCTTGTTCATTACTCTTGTTCTGCCTTCTTTCTGAACACAGGGACTTTCCTGACCATTTGTTGGTTTAATTATTTATTGCCTACCTCCCCTCGACCCCCCTTGTGCATCCTCGTTTCCTAGACCTGTCCTTTTCCTCTAGTCAATAAGTGTACAGAAATTCACTCATTTGGCATATTTGCAAAGGAAATAGAATGTGCTTGCCCTTGGACAGGAGCTATTTAGCTCACACATCCATTTTCAGAATCAATTAATCTTTAACCAGGACTTTATTTTCAATTGTTAATCATTTTAGAGGATTTATTTAAAAGAAACACCGAGACATTCAGACCAAAAGAAAGCGTTGATGGAAGATTGTGTTTTGAATGAGGTTTTCCTTTGCCACCTAGCCCATTAAATAAAGAGGAAGCTCGACTCCATAAACACTTTGAAAATAACCCCAGCAAATTCAAGTTTTGGACTAACCTGGAGTCCATGAAGCTATGGTGCTAACCAACTGAATACATAGTTGTACTTGGAATTGACTTCTAAGTTTAGGACAATTCCTCTCCAAGAGACCAGATTCACTTGAAAACTTGAGGTCAGTTAAACTTTAGTATGGAACCCATTGGCCTCTGGCTGCCCGCCTTTGCTCCTGTTGGAGAACACTCCAGTGGGAAGGTTCTGCAGCCAGAGCAGTCATCAAGCTCCAGGAAACAATGCATTCATAACCTCCCAGTTAACTAGCTACTTACCTCTCCAAATATCCCCACACATGACTTATAGACATTGCTTCTCACACTCTACCATCTCGGCTCTGGGTGAGAAGTAAAGAACTTTCTCCATTCACAAAGGTGGAAAGCCTTGGTCTAGTCTCTTTACCCATGGCAATGGGCACAAAACAGAGAAGCTCAGGAAGCACTAGGGTGATACACAGTGTCCCTGTGTATATCCCTGTGTCCAGCCAGTGAGGAGTGTATTTCAATTGTAAGGCTGAAAATGCTTTTCCTTAGGGCAAACGGAGTCTAAATATTTTACTGTATTAAGACCTAGACCACACAGAGAAGGGATGAAAGGTCACTGCAAATAGGGAGGGAAAAGAAACCATTTTCTATTAATAATAAAGCAAGTGGCCAATACTTCACAGAAGAATTGCTAAGGATTCTTCTTATCTAAAACGTTGATCAAGTACACAAGGACTAATGGCTTTGTGAAGAGTTTCCACTAGTGTCCTGATGCAAACAAACATCCCATCAACTTTGACATCCATGAAGAAAGAGCAAAGATCATTGCCAAGGTTGACTCTCTCTCCAGGTGTGATCACAGGGAGAGATGTACATTAAGGAAGGTTCAGAGTGGGCAAAACAAGGTAACCTCTGACACAGTTTGTTTCAGAGAGTTTACTTGGGTGGGGGTGAAATCAGGAGGGTTAGGAACCCAACACTCTCCCCCAGTTCGTAACCAAAGCCCTTCAAAGAGCTATTCATGCATTGTGTCTTCATTTTCCTTTGACTCCCATTTTAACCTTCACCTCTATCATTCCACTGACATCCTTTGCCAAAGACAGCGATCCATCCTGAATCCATCATCTTCTCTCCATCTTCTATTAGAATCTCCCCTCTTATGTCTTCTCTTGCCTCCTTCAATCTGTCTTTCCCATTATAGTGACCTTTGGAAAGAAACCTTTCTAAAACATTATCTGATGTCACTCAGGATTAAAATACACCAATATATTTACATTGCTTTTAAGATAAAATTTTTAATATAATACTTTACAGAATTCTGCATGATCCTGTATCTGTTTACCTCTTCTTCATTATTTTTTACCATATTAATTATTATTCTCTGTTTTTCAGCAACAATGGTCATATTTCAATGGCAATATTTAAAATGAACCATGCTCTCTTCTGCCACATGGCCTTTGCACAGGTTGGTTCCTCTGCTGGAACACACCTCCTATACCCAGTGCTGCATTTATTAACTTCTCTTCTTCCTATAATTCTCAGCTCAATTATCTTTTCCTCAGAAAAGATGTGTTGGACCTCTCACCTTGTAACTTTACATAAATTTGTTTGCCCCATTTCTTACTACTGATTTAGCTCACTAAACAGTAATTTCTAAGGAGATAGCATCATGACTGCTTTGTTCCTGCTGTGTCCCTAGCCCCCTGTGCATCAC
Source organism: Marmota monax (assembly GCF_021218885.2). NCBI lineage: Eukaryota > Metazoa > Chordata > Mammalia > Rodentia > Sciuridae > Marmota > Marmota monax. The sequence continues at coordinate 19,218,732 of NW_026693082.1, read as the reverse complement.
AGTTCCTTACATACAGTGGTGGCTCAATTAATACTTGTTGAATAAGTGAATGGATAAACATCCAACAACTTGCTTTCCTTCCTGCAATCTAAAAGCCCATCACATAAACCTTATACTAAGATTTCATTGTGCTGTGGAATGATGAATTAGGGAGGGAGGAGAGAGAGCAAGAAAGAACCAAGTGTCTAAAAACAGGACTAAAAGATGTTAAGATAATGTAGAACTAGGACCAATCTAGAAGGGAAGCTAAACAAAAGAGCAAATTATCATAATCTGATCAGTGATTTTTGGAGGACTTTTGGGTACAATTTTGGTAGTCTGAAATTATAAAAGAGAAGAGTCCTGAAAAAATCAATTAGCCATCAAAGGGTCATGGACTCTGACCATTATGAGGCATTTTATAACCCCTTTTATCAAATAACACAGTGGTTTATACAGCCACCTGACCTTCAGAACCATTTGGGAACTTCTCTTTAAAAATACAGACATCAGGGGCTGGCGTTGTAGCTCAGTGGTAGAGTGCTTGCCTCACACCTGTGAGGCACTAGGTTCAATTCTTAGCACCACATATAAATAAGTAAATAAAATAAAGCCCATCAACAACTAAAAAATATTTTTAAAAAATACAGACAGCTAAGCTGCACTCCCTGACATTTAATTCAGTTATCTTTAAGTTCAGGTGGCTATAATATGGGAAGGAACATCTTGCTGTACGGGAAGGTAAGGACATAGCCAAACTTACCCCCACACAAACATACACAAGATGGGTGTATCTCAAAAAGACAGAAGTACCAGCTTGAAGGGGCTCCCATGGCCAAAGCTAAGACAACTTGAGCATCAAAATAAATAATGTTAGTTACAGATTATACCAATAAATTAAAATAGGAATTCATGATGCCATATGGATCACAGTGATAGATAAAAATAGATGGTAGACACATAAAGAGAAAGAAAAAAATAGAATACATAGATGGACATGGCTACATAGATGCATGCATTAAAACAGTCAGATACGATGTGACAGTGGGTTATCCTTCCAGCAGAAGGCCAACTGACAGATTTGGAGATTGGCTTGGACAAAAATCAACCATTGTTTAATCTAAGGTGCAATGTTTAATGAGCAGTGGGCTATGTGCACAATCTCAAAGCATTTCCCCATAAACCACTTACTACTTATAAAAGGAAAAACAGTAACTATATGGTAGAGAAAGTGGATAAAACCTTTACTGGATAATCAAAATGAACATCCCCAAGGAGAGGCAGTGGGTACAGCACTCCCATGGGTGGGACACCTTGCAGAAGACAGGTCACTTTAGTAGTATTCTGGCAAGGGGTACATAATCTGAATCCAATTATAAGGAATACTAAACAAGTCCACAGTGAAGGTCATTCTATAGAATAATTGGCCAATATTTTTTCAAATGTATCGGTACAACAAAATACCAAGAGAAGCTCATGCATTATTCCAGGTTAAAAGAGATTAAGGAGACATGAAAATTATATGCAATCCATAATTTCAGAATGGATCTTTGACTGGAGAAAAAAAATTATGCTAAAAAGAGCATTACTGAGACAACTTATCAAACCAAACTGTGGATTATAGATAAAAAGGGTGCATTCACATTAAATTCTTATAACTAGATATGGGTACTGTGGTAAGAGAATACCCTTATCTTAAAGATAGTAAGCAAATGTAGAAAAGATTTAAAAATATTAAATTCAATATGAGCTCTGCTTATTTATACTGCAAAAATTCTGCTAATTTAAAAAATTATTACAAAGAAAGAAATTTTTTTAAATTTAACTCCTTAACTGATTCTGATGACGGGCATTCGGGGATCATAAATAACAAATAATGTGAATGTCACCTTAAGAAGCCTAATGGGATGCTTTCTCATCTTCTGTTCTATAAATTTTATGATAGCCCATGAATGAACAATCAGTGTATTAACCAGAGTTATCATCCAGATAAACAACCAGATGAGAATGTGTGTAGGTCTTAACTAAGAAGAAATTGACACGCATTTATATTTAAGCCTCTGCATAAACTTTCCATGCAACCAATTACTTGTCTCAATACTTCCAGACTCTTCTAAGATAATTGCATGTGCAATAATGATCTTCCTGTGTGCTTATTCATTATGATCATAAATTAGTGATTATAAGAAAGAAGACCCCGAATTCCACAGATACTCATGTCTTCTTCTTTCTTCTTTCTATTTCTTTCTCATTAGCCACAAGACATTGAAACAAAGGCTGCTTAGAGAATATGCCTAATTGAAACATAATAAGGTTCTCCAGTTTAACAACTGTGTATTTTTTATTACTTGCTATGTACCAGAAGCTTTGTTGAATACTATCATATCAGGAAATGACAGGTTAGGCTGCTGTAACTAACAAGAACAAAGATCTCTGTAGCTTGCAATGACAACAAAGGTTCACAACTTGCTCACAGTAAGGGTCCATCTCAGATTGGCAGTGAGATTCCACTCACAGTTACCTGAATATTCAGGGAAACAAATTAACAGAGAAATCATTGTCCTGGACATTTGATCACCATGCCAGAAGGTAAGGAGTTTCTGGGAGGCCTTATACTGACCCCTAAAATAATACCCATCAGTTCCATTCACCACTTATCAGTCATATGTCCCCACTCAACCAAAAAGGAGCTAGAATGCAACACTAACATGGACCTGAGAGGAAGAGGGTCTCCTCCAACAGCATGAATGATCATAAAATATGCATTAAATCCTTTTGCTTTGTTGCTTCCCAATTAGCACAAAAAAGTAGTGACACTCATTCTTCTTGTTGGATAGATGAGAAACCAGGTCTTCCAGAAATTTAGAAAATTCTCCACAGTTACACGTAAAGGTGCCAGAATCTGAACCTTGATCTTTAGACTTTAAGCCTCCAGAACTGTGAGAAATAAAACTCTGCTGTTCACAAGCCACCCAACTTCTGGCACTTTGTTATAACAGAACTCAGACAGCTAGTACCCAACTTCATGAACCACACTGCATGAAAGAGGATAAGCCCAGCCTTCGTGAGGTAGGGAAGTACATTCTGCTCAACTCAGATGGAGAACTGCAAAGTCCCATACCAAAAAGTGTGCATGGACGTATGTTTCCATAAAAGAGAATAAGTAATCAGGAAAAATGATCCAGACCTTGACCTCCACAAACAAGTAGGAGATGAAGTAGCTGATGGATGAATTCCTTGTCCTTCTCAACTCTCACCCCAACACCCCTAGGATTGTTCCCAGGAAAGGTGGCTCTCTATGATTGGTTCAAAGAAACTGCACATGAGCCAGGTGCAGTGGCACACACCTATAATCCCAGTAGCTCAGAAGGCTGAGACAGGCAGATTGTGAGTTCAAAGCCAGCCTCAGCAACTTAGCAAGGCCCTTAGCAACTTAATGAGAACCTGTTTCAAAATTAAAAATAAAAAAAGGGCTAGGGATGTGGCTCAGTGGTTAAGCACCCCTGGGTTCAATCCCTAGTATCAAAAACAAAAAAACAAAATAACAACGACAACAACAAAATACTGCACATGATGAATAACCCAGGTAGATTTCTTGCCAGATGATCACTGACACAGTAACATATTACTTGGTCTTTATCTCCTTCCCTACCTTACTTCCTTACTGTGGCAATCCTGGGATTGCACTTGTTAGAAACATTAGCTTGTAAGATTCCCTTCAGGCTAGCTTTTCGAAGAAACTAGAGTGAAGACAGTATTGTTATGAGATACACATTTCTAAAATAGTGGGATATATTCCTATTTTTTTTCAAGTTATGAACTCTAATATGCAGAGGGAGTACTTGAAGGCACTGTCATATGTTCCAATACCAAACCCAGAGGAAGGTCAATATTTTAGACAGTGACTAGAGTAGAAAGCTTTGCAGGTATTCTCTGTGCCTCTAAACTTTGTTTCCCCTCCACTACTAATGCCCACTTGCAAAAGCACATGTATCCTGCCAGACTCGGAGCTCACTGGTAACCTTCTGGATGCACCTTACCTGGCAGACTTCATTACCTACAGCCAGGTGCCCTACCTTCTTCCGTCATACATTTTGGCATTCTCTATATTAGCAATGGAGGTATAATTAGGCTTTTTATTAGGTGTGCTTTTATTATAGTAAGATCAAGCAATGATCTGACAATTAAAAGCCTACTTTGAAATACCATATGTCAGATTCTGCTTAGAGAAAATATTATAGCCTTAAAATTAAGTTCTTCCCTGGGGCGGGGGGTCAGGGGGAAGTAATGGAAATATCTATTGCTCTTCAGAATTGATAGCTTCAAAAATGAATTTACTAAAATATTGGATTTTTTAAAAAACACCTTCAGACAAAATGAACTGATTGTTTTGGTTTGCATCCACATTTCAGCACTTAGTAGTCTTGAAAACCAAGTCAGAAAAGAGGATAATTTGCAGGGCAGTAAAGCTCACCAACTCTGAGGATCTGCTGGGCATGCTGAGGGTGACGAAACGAGAGTCCAGTTAGTTTAAAGCACATCTTTTTTTTAATATCAAAAGGACAACTAACTATGGGGAGGGAATCAGTTCATATAGAAGCAATGGGTATGCCTGCAAGTATCTCTACATGTTCCTTCTCCAAATGTAACTGAGCTGTCAAGTCTTAGCAGTTCTCATCACCAACTGCTCTTCCCCAAGTCAAACTTTGAGCTAAGAAGACATCAGCTGGTGACAGTATCCAGGTCTACTAATCCAATAAAAGAACTTGTTCTGTTTACTAAACTCTGGTTTACAAATCTTACAGGGAATCCTTCTGGCTGTTGGTTCCTATTCTAAGACTGTATATTGGTTTTCATAAATTGTCAGTGGGGCCCAATCATCACTCTTTTCATTGGATACACAGCCACCTTTATCACCTTCTAGGTCCCCACTAACTGTGCCACTTCCCACCCCTTCTCCAGTTCTTCCAATGTCAGAAGTTGCAAGTCCATTGTGCTTGCCCTCTCATGTCACTGTCATTGAGAAAGCTGCCCTGTCTTTATGGGAGCGCAAGGTACTCTCCATGTTTATGTCGTATAACCCCCTCATTCCCAGCAAACCATTTTTAGACCATAGAAAGCTCCCCAAGCTATTTTTATTGTTTCTGCTGTTGTTCTGCTTAACTCTAAACAACTTCTTCTCTTAGACTGAGTCTCTGTCTTCCCAATCCACCTACCATGCCTTTATTTGCAGACACGACACGTTATCCTTGGAAAATGTATTATGAATTTTGTAGGAAATGATTTAATGTTTCACTAGTGAATATATGCTGATGTTTAATGTCATTTCATACATTTTTAAAATTATTTCCCTAAAGAAATTCTGAATCCTTTATTATTGTTTGCATTTTCTAGATAATTGATAGAGGGGGTTTTGTCATTATAATTGCTATTGTTATTGGAAATGGAATTTCATTTTTCATAACAGTATGTGTTAATTGTTACTTGTTTAGGAAATCTCTAATCATGTTAAATGGTGACATCATATCCAGAAACCCTTCTGAAATTTCTTATTAGTTCCATTGGTTTTCCTGTGATTAAGTTTTTATGTTAATCAAGATATGGCCTAAAACTAATAATTTTTCTTTCCCCTTCTAAGACTTATAGGCTTTTCTCTTTTATTTAATTAGAAAAGACAACAAGTTCTATGTCAAAATGTAGCAGCCATAGTGAACAGATTTGTTTTACTGAACGTGAAGATAAAAATCTAAATTTTTTGAAATAAGTATATGCGTACCTCGGGACTTGGTGGCAAGTCAATACTAAATTAAGATAGTTTCCTTCTATTTGTACTTATCCAGAAGCTTTCCAAATGAATGTGCATAGAAAATTTGCAAGTGATTTTTCCACGTTTTTTCCCTTTTACTTCATTAATGTGGTAAACATACTGGTATTTAACCATCCTTGCATTCCTGAAAAAAAAATCTACTTGATTATAACAAAGGGTATCTAATTTTTTAATTAAATATTTTTACATGTGTTCCTGAGTAATATTGACTGTTACAAACCATCCATAGGCTGTATGTGTGAGCTATTTGCATTTGAGTTTAGGAGGGGACTGGTCCAGTGTTGCACACTGAATGGGCTATGCAATGCGAATATGCCTTTCCTCTCGCTCTGCCTGTGATCCCACACAGTACCTGAGATGGGTGTGACTTGCCAAGGTGTCAATCAAGCTGCTGACTGTAAGACATCACAAAGCAAGACTCCACTATTCCCTGCCTTATTTGGTGAAGAACATTCCATCAACCCTCCCTTATGTGTGTGTTCCCTATAAAATAAAGAGAATCCAGGTGCATGCTCTTTTTCAAAGTGCTGCCCAGTGTGGAGCTGTCCCTTGAGGTCACTGACCTGGCCAGCTAGTGAAAATTAACCTGAAATTATCTCTACTTAGCTCTTTAATTTGATGTTTTATATGTTTTAAGACCATATTATTAGGTAAATATGTATTTGTGATTGTTATAATTTCTTTAACTATTATTTTTACTGATATTATATATTTCTTTGTTCCTCTATGTAATTTTTGCCGACCATGAATTTTAATATGAAAGTTGCTTTTCTAAATTATCTTTATTTTTTACATGGTAGGAAGATTTATTACTGTCCCTTCATTTTCAAATTTATTTATCATTCCTCCTACAGCATATAGCTGGATATCACTTGCTGGATATTTGTTTTGCTAATCTGAGAATATCTGTATTTTGACTCTTCATTTTATTCCAATTAGTTTACTGAAAATGCAGTAATATAAATCGTTGTTTCTCCATACTCATAGAGTGGGGTTTTTTAAATCTAGCATCCTTTCTTTTTATCTCATCCTCTTTTCCTACTGACTTTTAAGTTGTGCATTTGATTTTTATTCTTCTGATTGTCCATAAATTATAAAAAGGCCTAATTGTTGTTTTATATGAATGTTCAAATATTACCCCATTATCTCTATCTTGTCTCCAAATGAAACAATATCCTCAGGTGTCTCTCAACTCCCTCTGATCCCAATCTCACCTCCCCATGTTGATATCCTCCAGAGTATTCTGGGCATCTCTGGGGATGAATTTTAGGGATGGAACCAGCAACTCTTTTTAGTTCACTGTATTAAATTCAAGAACAGAAAGTTCTTCCACAATGGTAGAGCCAATTCGCTCTCTTGTAATATTTAATTTGCAGGGATTTCTTCCTCTGAAAGAAGAAAGCGGGTCTTCCAAAAAGCAGCTAGTGCTTAACAAACCCTTAAGACCTGTTTCAGAGCAAGATGAATAACAAAATGTAGCAAATATGACTAATAATAATTTGAAATGGTTGAAAATATTCTTGCATAAGGATTTCTTTAAATGGCTGAAAAGCTTAAGGATTTAAATGATTTCTGAAATGATCTAATCCTTGTAAGATTTTTTTTTCTTTAATTCCCGTAACTTTTGTATTTTTATTTGTATGTTCCTCCATGGAAAGGACTGAGTTAAGCCCTTCCTTTTTCTCTTAGTTCTGTACATTGTCTCTGTATAAGCTTGTTTGGGTTTGTTTGTTGTTTTTTTTTTTTTTTTTTTTTTTGCACTTTGACATCTTTGATTTTTAACTGTCACATGATAAACTTCACATATTTCAAGTTTACAATATGATAGATTTTGGCATACACTCATCATACATTGCAAAGAGTGAAGTCCCATCCTATCTTGTGCAATCTTTCCATTTCTCCCCTCCAGGGAACCCTCTGCCCTCCCCAGACAAACATTGATCTTTTTTCTGTCACTATAGATTAGTTTTCACTTTTTAGAATTTTATATAAATGGAGTAACATAGTATATACTCCTATTTGTTTCTCTTCTTTCACTCAGCTTAATTATTTGGAAATATATTGCATTGTTACATGTGTAAATAGTCCATTCCTTTCTGTTATTAAGTAGGATTCCATCATGTGGGAACAGCTTAGTTTGTTAATCCATTTACTTCTTTGCGGATATGTGAGTTGTTTCCACTCTTTAGTTATTATAATTAAAGCTGCTAGGCACACTCATACACATTTGTTTATGGACATATGCTCTTATTTCTCTTGTGAAAAGACTTTGGGATGGAGTGGCTGAATCATAGGGGTATATATGTTCAACTTTTCGAGAAACTTCTGAATGGCTTCCCAAAATGATAGCACCATTTTACACTCCTATCAACAGGTGTAAAAGCTCCCTATTGTCTTCAACTCTTGGTTCGGTCAGCCATTTTAATTTTAGCCTTTGTAATAGGTGGAGCTATCTTAGAATGGTTTAAATCTGTGTTTCCCAAAAGATGGTGAGCCTCTTTTCTTTTACTTATTTGCTACCTCTATATCTTTGGTGAAAAATCTGGTCAAATCTCTTGCCTATTACCTTGTTTGTATTTTGATTATGATTACAAAGATTTGACAGGTGTTTCTATATTCTGAATTCCAGTTCTTTTTCAGACATGTGATTGTCAAGTATTTTTCCTGGGCTGTGTCTTGTCTTTTTATTATTTTAACAGTTTCTTTGAAGATAATTTTTTAAATTTTTGATGAGGAACTGTATATCATTGTTTTTGTTTTATAGGTCATATCAATGAAAACTTTGTCTGGCTCAATATCATAAAGTTTCTCTCCTGTATTTTCTTCCAAATTTTTAATTTTATGATTTATCATTAAGTCTATAATGCTGAGTTATGATAATATGAACATTACTTTTTTCTTGGTTTGTTTTATTTTCATGTGAATGTCCGCTATTAATATCTATATAAATATTTCAGTCAATAAATATTTTCTGTAGTTTTTTTTTCAACTCCACTGAGTTGCCTTTACAACTTAGTCAAATATTAATTACTCATAAATGTATGAGTCTATTTCTGAGTTTCTATTTAATTTCTTTAATCTAATTATCTATGCTTAGGACAATACTGTACTATCTTGGTTACTGTAGCTTTATAACTAGCCTTAAAAATTAGGTTGTGTTATCTTCATCTTTATTTAGTCTTTTTCAAAGTAATTTTGGCAGGATGGTGGAATGTGATGGACATCATTATACAACGTACATATATGAAGACTTGAATTGGGTGTCAACATACTTTATATACAAACAGAGATATGAAAAATTGTGGTATATATGTGTATTAAGAATTGTAATGCAAAAAAACCAAACAAAGTACATGTATAAAGGCATAAATGGGCGTTAACATACTTTATATACAGAGATATGAAAAATTGTGCTCTATATGTGTAATAAGAATTGTAATGCAAAAAAATATGGCATATATGGAATTTTACTCAGCAATAAAAGAGAATAAAATCATGGCATTTGCAGGTTAAAAAAAGTAATTTTGGCTATTATAGGCTCTTCATGTCTACATGCATGCTAAACTCAGCTTGTTAAGAAAAAGTATCTTTGGTTTTTGTTGGAAATTGCAAATAAATCAATGTGGATAGAAATGGCGCCTTAAAAGATCAACATGAACATGGCATATCCCTCCATTTATTTAGATATTCTTTGATTCCTGTCAGAAACTTCTTAGATATCTATGTACAAATTTTGCCCATATTTGTCAGATTTATCATCAATGTTCCATTTTGGATAGTATTTAAAAAGTCTTTCTTATTTCAATTTAAATTCTGACTAATGCTGATACTTTATAGAAATACAATTGATTTTGTACCACAAGCTTGTATCTCAAGACTTGCTAAACTAGCACATTTTTTTCTGGAAGATTTTCTGTAGATGCTTCAGATTTTCTACATAGATGACCATATCGTATATAAAAAAATGGTTCCACCTCTTCCTTTTTGATATGGATGTCTTTTAGTTAGTCACAATGGTGAGTCACAATGGTGACTAAATGTTGTGAAAATAAACATCCTTTTTTCTTCCTAATCTTAGGGGAATATATCCAGTCTTTTCCAGATAAGACTATTGGAGGATATAGATTTTTCTTAGATGCCCTTTATTGAACTAAAAATTTCTCCTATTTCTAGTTAGCTGATGAGTTTTAAAGGATGTTGGAAATTTTCAAATGCTTTACTGTGTTTACTGAGGGCATCATAATTTCTTTATAAGTTTGTTAATACAGTGAATTACATTTATTTTTGAATATTACACCAAACTTTTCATTTCTGGGATAAATCCCATATTTTCAAGATATATATTTTCCTTTCATATATGTTATTGCATTTAATTTTCTAAAATAATTTTTAGAATTCTATATCTATATCCTTGAGAAACATTGTTCTGTAGTTTCCTTATTATCTTGTTCAGATTTGGGTATCAAGACAATGTGAGCCTCCAGAATAACCTGGGATGGTTCTCTCTTCAGTTTTAGGATAGAATTTGTATAGAAATTTGTATAAAAATCCTATTATATTTTTCTCTAAAGGTATGGTATACTCACCAGTGAAGCAATCAAGGCCTAGAGTTCACATATGTATGTGTGTGGAGCAGGTACATGGGTGAAAAGTTTTAACTAGAAATTCAAATTCCTTAAAAGACCCAGAGCCATTCAAATTAAATGTTGCTTCTTGAATGACCTATGATAGTCTTTCAAAGAATTTTATCATTTCACATAAATTGTCAGTTTTATTGTTATAAAGTTGTTCCCAATAGTGTGCAATCTGTCCCCATGCCGCCCCCCCTCCCAATTCCTGACCATTTCTTGATCAGTCTGCTTAGTGACTTACCAATTTTATTGACCCTTTTATGAATAAAATTTTGGTTTGACTGATTTTTCCATTTAGTTTTTCTGGTTTTAATTCATTTCTTTCTTCTCTGGTGTCTTTATTTTCTGATTTCCTTTCTGTTTACCTTAGGTTTATTTTGGACTTCTTTTTAGCTTCTTGTTATTTACTAACTTTTCGCTCTATGATCTAAGATGAAGTAACTCGACTTGAGTCTATGTGGCTAACCTTAAAAATATTGTTGATTGCTTAAGAACCTAGGCATTGGGCTATTGCCTCTAATCACTACAAAGCATTTTTATAAGAGCCTCCATTACAGCACACTACATTTTAGTCTGTGATTAGATGGGTTTTGCTTGGTTCTATTTTGTTTTTATTTGACATTTCCTAATTAGTTGGAAAACCATGAGCGGAAGACATTTTCCCAACTATCACTCCCAGAGCACCTATTATAGAACATTGTTGGAAGATGTTCGATAAGTGTTTGTTAAATTGATTTGGCCGAAGGTGACACAGTCAGATTTCTGAGGAGCCATACCCTGATATTCCAATATGTTGGCTCTGAAGCCCCTTTAGGTTGATGGCACCAAGCCATTGCAAGCAAAGAATCAACAGATCCAGAAAATCTGAAAAAGAAAGTTAAAATTAGAACCCATTTCTGTGTTTTTGGAATTGTAGTGGGGAAAATACGTGCTAATTTCAACAGAAGCCATACAATTATTCAGTTTTAGAAGTGACTATAATGCTCTCCATTCTTACTGATGGTTATTCAAGCCCCCAAAGAATGTAGCTGTAACCACATTAGACTTTAAGCCTCTTCTGTCCCCCAAATAATATGGGGCCTACCTGCCCAGCGCCCACCATGCACCATGTTTTACTTGAGCTTATTTGTGGCCTGAGAACCAGGATTAGAGATAACTCTTACTAATTTCCCTCTAGGCACCACTGTCATTTTATTCCTAACTCATCCCTTTAAAAGCCTTTGGAGATATCAGATGACCTTGAGCAAGTAAATGGATGATAAAGAAATGCATAGTTAAGACATAATAAACAATTCTTCCTCCAGTTAAGAGTGAATTTAGGTAAGTCTCATAACTTATTTACATCACTATTTTCTCATTGAAAAAAAATGAAACTACATGGCACAATGTGTCTCCCACTGTTTACCTGTAGCATCAACTCCAAATTGGGAAAAAAAATAGTAATTTATGGTATTGTGATAAACCCCTGCAGACCTTTACAGAATATATATATATATATATATATATATATATATATATATATATATATACAGAATAATGTGAATAGATAGTGTGGGTAATGGATAAAACAATGTTTGTACCGAAAATAATTCATTTGCTGGGGGAATGAATGCGCCTGGAAGAAACCAGAATGAGTGCCTTTGGAAACACATGTGCTGATTTAAACTGGAGGTCCCAGAGAAGACAGCAAGGAAAATGACTTTCAGGAAAACTGCACAATCAGAATGAAAAACAAAACCATCAGGGTAATTCTAGCCTCAGAAAATTACGCTGGAAACAGGCGGCTGACTGTAAGAAAACTATATCAAGGCAATTCAGAGTCATTTGTAAACTAGTTTTGTGGCTAGAAGAGATGTTTTGAGTACTAAGTAGCTCAAAAGAATCCCTCCTCATTTTAGTTTTTTCTAGTGCTCTTGATATATAGTTTAATTCATTCCTATAATAAATGCATGTGTGTGTGCCCCTGTGGGTATATATGTGAATGTGTGAGTGTGCATGGATGTGCCCGTGTGTAGTTACCCTATACATGTTGAGCATAGGTACTAGGGACTGAATATAGTCCAAAATGAGAAAAGAATGGTATCTGCCACCATAGGTCAATTTCCAGTGGGAAATTTTTTCTTTATCCTTGTTTTCTTTTCTTTTTTCTTATTCTGTTTTTGTTTTTGTTTTTGGCTGTTGTTGTTGTTTGTCTGTTTTTATACTGGGGACTGAATGTAGAGGTGCCCTACCACTGAGTTAAACTTTTTTATTTTTTATTTTGAGGGAGGGTCTCACTCAAAAGTTTGAGGCTGACCTCAAACTTGCAGTCCCCCTCCCTCAGTCTTCTAAGTTGCTGGGAATATAGGACATCACTGGGCCCCAGATCTGATAAGAATTTTAAGCAAGAGACTGATGCCAAAATTTGAGACTACATTTAACCCTTTATAACTATCCATGAATCAAAAACATTCAAGAAAAATGACATCTGAACTGAATATGTCCGACTTTATTTCTTGTCATACAGTCATCCCTCAGTATCTACCAGGGATTGCTTTCAGGGCCCCTTCACATATCAAATTCACTCAAGCTCAATTCCCTTCTTTAAAATGATGTAATATTAGCATCTATACACATTATCCCCATACACTTTAAATCATCTCCAGATTACTTATAATGCCTAATCCAATGTGAATGCTATGTAAAGAGTTATCACACTGTATTTGTTTGAGGAATAATGTCTGAAAAAAAAAACAGTTCTAGTTCAATACAGGCAGAATTTTTTAAACTATTTTTAATCCATGATGATCAAATCCATAGATGCAGTACCTTCAGGAACAGGGGGCCAAGAGCATACCCCAAATAATACACTATAATAACTATTTATATAGCATTTTTATCATACCAGGTATTATATGTAACCTGGAAATTATTTAAAGTAGAAGTTAGGATATGCATAGGTTATATGCAAATACCCTTTTCTGTGTTCTCAACACATTTGCCTCAAAATAGTTCTTTCTCTGACAAGTAGGAAGCGGAACAAACTACCTCAAAAAAAGCAGTCCATGTGATACTACTTTTTAAAGTTAATTGCAGGCTATTACTTGATTCCATTTACACCCAAGTAGCTTCTAAACAACAACCAAAAAATATATAATATGCAAAGCAAGTTATTTGGGACCAGAGATCAGCAATCTAACATAACACTTTTGATACCTAATTATTTTTAATAATAATATCTTATTCATAGAAATCACAGAACATCAGACACTACCTATTAAGCTGGGAAATATGAAAGGTGGCTAATAAAGAAGGAAGAACTCTTTTTAAGTAGTAATTATGGAAGCATATTTAACATTTCCAGTTTTTTTATATTGAGATTTTTATATTAACCAATGCAGTTTGGAATATAGATATAGATATAGATATAGACATAGATATAGATATACATGTACACATATGTATACACAATATAGATATGAAAATATGTATACACCCATACACAATTACTTCCTTCCACTGAAATACATTCAATTTCTGGCTGTTTCTATTTCCTTTGTAAGCTCAGATACAAGTTCTCAGTACTCTTACCTAAGACTTCCTCTCTGCTCTCCCTGCAGGCTTTCCCAAACTGTATTTCATCTGTTCTCATGGCTTTATATATCATCAATATGCTAATGCCTATCATATTTATATCTCCAGCTCAGAATCCTCTTCTGAGCTCCAGACACAAATGTGTAGCCAGCCTCTAGAGAAGTCCACTTGAATGTCCTTAAAGCAATTTAGATTCATCTTAGACTGAAACCTTGCTCTTTCCCCTTCAGAACTGTCCCTCTTCTTCACTACCCAGCCTCAATAAATGGCACCAGCAATCATCTAGTAGCTCCCGACTCAAAACCCTGGGAGTCAGTCACACTTGGCTTCCCTCACCAAGCCCTGTGAATACAGTCTCTACAACCCAACTACCATTTGCTTTCCACTCCCCATGCCCAACACGGCGCTCTACACTAAACCACCACTCCCATGTGGTTTTTTCACTCTCTAAATTAGTCTGAGCAGCAATCATTGTGATCTTTGTAAAATATAAATGAGCATATATTACTGTTTGTTCAAGAACTTTTAGTAGATTGAGAGATTGTATTTTCCCCAGATAGTCACCATAAGTCCTACCCATAGTGCCTGGGACCATGTGTGTTATGGTTTGAATGTATTCCCAAAAATGTATTCATGTGTTAGAAACTTCATCTCCAGTCAAGGAGTGCTGGGAAGTGGGCATCTTGCTAGGTGTTTAGGTCATGAGGACTCAGTCTTCATGCATGGGTCAATGAAATCAAAAAAGGGCTTTGGAAGTAGGTTCACTGTCTTCTTCCCTTCTGCCTTCTGCCATGTAAAGGCACATCCGGAAGACACTCACCTACATCTTGGACTTCCCAGCCTTCAGGACTGTGAGGAACATGTTTCTGTTCTATGTGAATTACTCAGTCTCTGGTATTCTGTTATAGCAGCAAAAATACACTAAGACAACATGTGATTATGAGTTCTCCCCATCAGAGGTGAGACATAACCCTCTCACCTTGAATCTAGCCTAGCCTTATGATTCATTTCTAATTAAGTATTAAGAATGCAGTGAAAGTGGCACTGTGTGACTTCCAAGGCTAGATCAAAAAAAGCTACAAGCTTCTGTTTATTTTCTTTGAAACACTTGCTTTGGGGGAGGTCATCAGACATGTAAAAATTCAGCTGTCTTGAGACCACTGTTCTGGGAGATCACACACAGGCACTCCCAGCATCAATTGCCAGCCATGAGTGACACATCTCAACTACCCAGCCCTAGCCAACACCTGGCCATGACCTGAGAAAAGAATTCAGATGAGAACTGCCCAATCAACCTCTTTCTGAAATAATGGCCCATAAAATTTTGAATAAAATTAAAATGGTTGTTCTTATATCAGAAAATTCTAGAGTAATTTTTTTTATGGCACAAGTGACTAGATAAGTGTCCCATAATCCTCAGGATAGATCTAAAATTGTTTCTAAGATCCCTTCATAATCTGGCTTCTCACCCTTCTTGCAGCGTCTTCTTGGGCCTTGGGCACTTGTTCTCAACCACACAGATGTTTGCTTATTATTCCTCATTAGGAACCTTGCTGAGGCTATCATTCTGCCTACCTGGAATGCACTCCTCATCTGACTAGTACCATTGTAGTGTTCAGGTATTAAACACCATATCTTCAAGAAAGCTAAAAAGATGCATGGCATGGAGGAATGCGTGGATAGATTTGTCTTTTCAAGACGGAAGAAACCTGGACAAAACTATCCAGTGATTGGAAGGATCCAATGGAAAGCAAAAGATCCTGATGCAGAAGAGAATGAATGATTGATGAAGAGTGGCGAGCTGCAGGCATTACATTCCTGCCCTTGGATTCGGTAAAGAAAGAAGAAAAGACAGGGTGCAGGTTGATACCTCCTGTATTCACTACAAAACCACTTCACCAGCTCAAGCTGACCTCCAGGGACTGTATCAAAGGGCTTCCACCTTTTCCCTTGGGAGCAACCAATGCAAAGTCCTGGGAAGGAATCAGAGGGAAGTAGAAGAGAGATTTAGGACTATTTATTCCACCCTCCTTCCTGTGGAGTCACCTCTGGCTGGCTACCTCCCTCACCTTGCAATAGCCACTACTGCTCTCAAAGTGGCCCCCTACATACTGGCCCGGCTGGGATTCCAGGAGATACTCTCCTTCCTCCCCATTGCAGTCCTCTCTATTACTCCCACTAGTGACTCCCAATTCCCCAGGGTTCCCTACGTCCTCAAATTAAACCATCCTCCATTTCTCCTACTTTTAGTGGGGCATCTGTTTCTCACTGGGTTCTTGTCAGATACGGGTGGGAATACAGATGGGCCGGTACGTGGGGAAAGTAGGCTCCTGTGAAGCAGGCAGCAAACAGCATCTGGTACTCTTCTAGTTAAAAGAGAAAACTGAACAAAAAAAATCACTAAAACAATATTATCATTAATCCAAGGAGTAAAATGGAAGGGTTTTGGGATTGTATGTGTATATGTACCTGTGTGTGTGTGTGTGTGTGTGGCGGGGGAGGGGGGGTGCTACAGGGAAAAAAGAAAAACACCTCTTCCCTTAAACAATGGAATCAAGCTTTTCTTCATCCTCTTGAAGCTCTGAACTATCAGAGTTCATAAGAGATTATAGGAAATAAACCAGATGAGTCATTTAATTCCTTCTCAGTTACCACCCACCCTACTCTACCCCCACCACACACACACACAGCAAGCTTAGAACATCACCTTTGTCATACACATCATGGTGGCCTCTGCAAACTAAAATACTTCACATATTTTTTTCTTTTTCTCTAAGTTCTTGAGAGTAAAAAAATTAAAAAAAAAAATTATAAAACTCAAACACAAGGCTGAATTGGGCAGTGCCCTCTGCCTGGACCCACTAAGTCTACGTGACTCCTGAAATAATCTGGCTCCCAAAGGAAGAACAGCAAAAGTATATGTGAGAAAGCCTGATCCACGTTAATCTGCCCCATCATGGACATCTCAACTAAGTTTATTTTGAAGGCTTTTTAGATTGTCATTACTATCATCATTGTTTCCATTATGCTTTTACTGCTAATGAGAAATTCTAAGGGCATTTATTCCCATTTATGGAGTGTTTACCTTGTGCCAGGTGGTATACTAGGAAAGTATATAAATCAAATCATGTAATCCTTATTTCAATCCTGGGGGGAAAGCACACTGTCGCTCTATTTTCAGATGAGGAGACAAAAGTACAGAAAATCTAATGCTAGATTTATAATGAAGAAGCCCAGTGGTATAGCGGGAGCAGCAGACAATTCAAAACTAGAAATGTGTGGAAGATGAGCTTTTGTTTTTCCTTCTTTCCTTTCCAACTGCTCAGGAATGGTCTCCTGAGAACTTAGGAGAACTTGGGATCTATTTTGACATTAAGATTCCGTGGGAAGTAACATACAACCCTCCCACTCCAACCCCCATTGTACATCCCAGGAAAAGATTCCCAAATCACGTACATTGCCCTGAAGCTCTTTTCTGTCATTTGCCACTTTCAAAGTATCAGATGTGACTGTAGGAAACCAGAATTATTCTGGGAATCTGAAAAAGATTGATCCAACCACTGCATCCTTGTTAATAGCTGTTATTGAAAGAAAATAACTAGGTAAGGATGTATAAAAACTGGAACCCTTGTGTCCTGTTAGTGAGAATGTAAAATCGGTACAACTGCTGGAAGAATTTAGAGGTCCCTCAAAAAGTTAAGCAAAGAATTATTTTGTGATCCAACAGTTTCATTTCTGGGTATACACCTCAAAGAATTGAAAGCAGGGACTCAAGTAGACACTTAACCACCAATGTCCACAGTAGCATTATCGCAAGAGTCAATCTCTAGGGTATATAAAGAACTCAAAAAGCTAAGCACCAAAAAATAATAATAATAATAACCCAATCAACAAATGGGCCAAGAACCTAAACAGATCCTTCTCAGAAGAGGATATACAAACAATCAATAAATATATGAAAAAAAATGTTCATCATCTCTAGCAATCAGAGAAATGCAAATCAAAACTACTCTGATATCATCTCACTCCAGTCAGAATGGCAGCTATTCTGAAGATAAACAACAATAAGTGTTGGTGAGGATGTGGGGAAAAAGGTACACTCATACACTGCTGGTGGAACTGCAAATTGGTGCAGCCAATATGGAAAGCAGTATGGAAAATCCTTGGAAATCTGGGAGTGGAACCACCATTTGACCCAGCTATTCCTCTCCTTGGTTTATACCCAAAAGGCTTAAAAACAGCATACTACAGGGACACAGCCACATCAATGTTTATAGCAGCACAATTCACAATAGCTAAACTGTGGAGCCAAACTATATGCCCTTCAGTGGATGAATGGATTAAAAAAAGTGGCATATAGACACAATGGAATTTTACTCAGCATTAAAAAAGAACAAAATCATGGCATTTTTAGGTAAATGGATGGCGTTGAAGAAGATAGTGCTAAGTGAAGTTAGCCAATCCCAAAAAAACAAATGCAGAATGTTTTCTCTGATATAAGGAGGCTGACTCATAGTGGGGTAGGAAGGGAGAACATGGGAGGATTAGAGGAATTCTAGATAGCGCAGAGGGAGGGGGCAGGGGATTAGCAAGGATGGTGGAATGTGATAGACATCATTATTCAAAATACATGTATGAAGACACGAATTGGTGTCCACATACTTTATATACAACCAGAGATATGAAAAATTATGCTGTATATATGTAATAAGAATTGTAATGCATTCTGCTGTCATTTAAAAAATAAAACATTTAAAAAAGGGTCAAAAAGTAGAAATTTCCCAAGTGCCTAAAAATAAATGAATGAAAAATTGTGGACAGTGGAATATTATTCAGTCTTAAAAGGAAGGAAATTAAGACACATGCTGTAGGACATGATGTAACATGTGAGGCATGTTGTATCAGAAAGGAGGAAACCTAACTTGCTACCCGCTTCCCAGTCCTGGGGCCACATGTGGCTAAGATAGCTCCTGGTGATCAGCCAGGAGGTGGTGCTGTGGGTGGTGATGAAAAATCAGAGGACCTCTAGGATAGGATCAGAACCCTTCTGCCCTCTTGGACAGCTTGTGTCTCCCATTGCGGCCTGTAGGATGGGTATACACGTGAACTCTCCCCACCCTGCTGATCTTTATCCTGATTGGCTCCTGTACATTATATTAACTGTATGTGTTTTCTCATTAAATGAGATCCGGCTTTGACTGGTCTCCCTGGCACATCTGATTGTCCTCCAGCAAGGGAAGGCTGGGTGCGTGTAGCCAGTCGACCTTTGCCTTTCTTGGCTCATCCTGGTTGGGGCATGCTTTCCCCATCTCTCCGTAGGTCAGGAGGAAACGGGGGGCTAAAAACCCCGACAACATGCTAGAACATGAAAAAACCTTGAATACATTATGCTAAAGGAAATAAGCTAGACAAATATTATATTATTGCATTTATTTGAGGCATTTAGGAATAGGAAAAATTCATAGTAATAGAAAGTAAAATGGTAGTTCTCAGGGTCTGGGAAAAGTATGAGGAGTAAGTTACTGTTTAAAAGATACTGCCATTCATCTGTTGAAGGGCACCTAGGATGGTTCCATAGCTTAGCTATTGTGAATTGAGTTGTTACAAACATTGATGAATGGATAAAGAAAATGTGGTGTGTATACATAATGAAATATTATTCAGCCATAAAGAAGAATGAAATTATGGCATTTACTAGTAAATGGATGGAACTGGAGACTATCATGCTAAGTGAAATAGGCCAATCCCAAAAAACCAAAGGCCAAATGTTCTCTCTGATATGCAGATGTTAACTCACAATAAGAGAACAGGGGATATAGAAGTTCATTGGATCAGACAAAGGGGAATGAAGGGAAGGGAAAGGATAGGGAATAGGAAAGACAGTAGAATGAATTGCACATAAATTTCCTAAGTTCATATATGAATACACCATCAGTGTAATTCCACATCACGTAAAACCTCAAGAATGGGAAGTTATACTCCATGTATATATAATATATCAAAATATACTCTACTGTCATATATGTCTAAAAGAACACATTTTTAAAAAAGATACTCCCACTCAGAAATTGGAAAAACTAAAATTTTCTGGATAAGGATCCCAGGGACAGCTGTAGAATACTTGAATATATTCAGTGTCACTGAATTGTATACTTCAAAATGACTAAAATGATACATTTTACATGATGTCCTTTTTGCTACAGTAAAGAAAACAGAAGTGGATTTAATCCCATCTCTGCCATTTTCTTCCTTGGTGACCCTAACCCAAACCACAAAATTCCTGTGAAACTCAAATTTTGTGATTTAAAAATTAAGCAGTTGTTGAGATTTAGCAGAAAGCATAGCTGTTCACAGAACAGGTAATGCCAATGACATCTGTCCTTTTTAAAATGCTTAATGTAACTTTCAAAGAAACTTTACATAAAATCCAAATTTGAAGTTTTTATTTAAAACAAATGAAAGTACAATTTCTAGTTAGGTATAGAGAGAACCAGGAGGAGTAGTGCCTCTACCTTTATATCTAAAAAAAGAAAAAAAATGCAGGCAAACTGTAAGGTCATTCATTAATGTTCTGGAGATCTTCAGAGAGCTGAGGTGCTAGGGAATGAAATGATCCCCAAATATAAGAGACAAGTGTCTGCAGAGAGTGAGGACATGGGCCCTTGCTTTCCAGGGGCAGGCCCCAACTGGACACAGTAGGAAACATTCAGGAGGAATAGTTAACACCCCAAGAAAGCACAGGGGTGAGCCAGCAAGGGAGGCTGGAGATCTGACTTAGAAGAGCTAAAGGGTAATTTGCTGGATCTTCTGGGCTGTTAGGTTCAGAGGGTTTTGGTGAGAATGGAAATTCAATCTCTGCTCCAATTGGACTTTGCAAAACATAGTGATACATTTGCAGCACCCTGAGCACAGAGTTGTTCTGCAGACTTCCCTGACAAAGTGGGGAAAACTGTCCGGGTGCCTTTGTGGGGATTTTCCATCTCCCCGGGTTCCACAGAGACCAAATCAAGACAGCAGGATCACAAGTGTCCTCCTCCCCACAACATCACCATAATGGGGAGAAATGTACCAGAATGGAGCAGGGTGCACTTTTGTAGCCTGAAAATAAAACATAAAAGTCGGTAATAGATTTGCTTTAATTTTTTTAATTCTAAGAAAGTTCTAGAGAGTGAGGAGAAGAGTATGCCTTGCCCAGAGCAATTCCTGTCTCATCTTATTCTCATTAAATGGCTGTCAGTACTCTTTGAAATGCTGATTCGTTAGGGTTGTCCCCTCTTGCTAGCTTAAAAATATGGAGGGAAGAGATTGTGCTAGTAAATATAGAGTTGACACTTCCACTTCTGTATCTGTGTGTTAGAGCTACTTAATGATAAGAAGCGGTGTAATTTAAAAGGGAGAAATTGGCAATTAGTTAACTCTCTCTTTGATTTACACAGGGCCAGCAGTGGATTTGATTGAGCTCCTTGAAATAATTACCATGAACAGGAAAGGACTCTAAAATCAGCCCCCTGCCAGTGACACATGGCTTCTAACCTTGCAGGCCCCATTACCATTCCCAATATGACCAACTTCTCCTCTAGCATCAGCTTGTTCTTTTTCCTTTACGTAGTCATTAAAAGTAAAGGCTGAGAACCCCTTCACCTACCCCAGGGCAGAGCAAGAGAAAGAAACTCAGAACTCATCAGAACCAACTGTCCAGGGCTGATTATGTCCCCAGGGAAAGCCATCACTTATAATCAGTTCTGAAAGGAGTAGATATTTCCTTTTTGCAGGAAAAACAGAATCATTCCTCCACAGAGTTCTAAAAGATCCATTTAAGATTGCAGCAGGGCACAAAAACAAACTGACTCACAAGAAATACAGGCAGAACCTTCCCCCTAGATCACTTATGTGAAAGGAATGTTACTCCTTAGAAAAGGGGCACTGTGTCCTGCACTAGGACAATGATATTATAAAAAGCAGTCAAGTCCTCTCAATCAGAAGTCTTGGGTTCAAGTGTGGCTCTCCAAGTACTCCACACATAGTCCTTGGGAAGTCTCTTGAACTTTACGGGCCTCGAATGTCTCATTTATTAAGGAGGTTGCTTTAATACTACTTCTTGGGCATTCTGAATGGTCCCAATGAGAATGAGTTTGAAATCATTATTGTTGCCTGTTACCTTGCGAAAGTTAAAATTTAGTAAGGGAAAGAGACAAAACAAGTAGGCAAATTGATAGGCTGCTGAGAAGGGGGAGAAGGAGCTGAACCTGCATTTGGTGACCAGGCGGAAAAGTAAGCATATAGAATAAAACCTGAAGGGTAAAAAATGAGGAGAAAAAAATTCCAAGCAGAATGTGCGAAAGTCCCGTGGAAGATAAAATAGTTCAATGAGTTGAAGAAAAGGAAATAAGACCCGTGATTCTGGAACATAATAAATGAGAGTAGCATGAAATAGGGATAAAGAGAGATTCTAAAATCATCTACCTTTCCCCTGAGTTCCGGGATAGGAAATTCTGTTTGATAGCTTGGATAGAGCTGGAGAAAAATGACGTAACAGTTCATATTGAAGAATTGCAAAGACATGTCCAGAGATTTAAATTCTAAAATTCAGCTCAACTAGCCTCAATAAAATCCAAATCTTATACATTAACCCTACAACATTCCAACAATCATAACAAAGCATAAGAAGATAAAAAAATATATATATGGGTACTTCATCATGACCACTGGGGACCATCATTTGTACCACCATTTGATACAAGCTTACTTGTTCAGACATCCCAAAGAGACCCATCTCCAGGGTAGAAAAGAAAATGTTGAGATGACTTAGATACAGAACTTAAGCAATAAGAGTACAGTTCAGTTCTTTAATCTCAAGGTCAAGAATATCAGGATCAGGCCTCTCTCTGTGACTTTTCTATTCTAGCCATCATCTGTAACACATTAACCAACAGGAATGGTTGATCCATCTAGTTGGAAATGTTCTTAGTCCAACTTACAAGAACCCTGTCATAAAATTGTATAATAATTATTATTATTATTATCATTATAGCTGCACAATTTGTCTAGGGAACACATTTGTCTAGTTTGGGGCAGTGGCCCTGAGTTTCTCTTCTTTACTTTCTGCAGCCCTACCCTGAATGATCCCACGCAAACCTTTGGCATAAAAAGCAGACTTATTCTGATAACTTCCAAATCTATTCCCTGGATCTGACCTCTCTTCCACATACCAGAACTCTCTGTAACTGCCTCCTGGGTGACTCGGTGAATCTCTCCCACACTGGCCTCTTAGTGTTGAGATATCCAAAATAGATCTGATCACTTTTCCCAAAGCCAGTTCCTCTCCATTACAGGCACCACCATCCCCTAACTAATAAGCAACAAAGCTGAGCTCACCTCCTACCTCGCCTCCTCAACAGTCAATTATCAGTCCCCAGAAGCTTCCAGGGCTTCTTCACCCCTTTTGAGTCTTTCCTCTTCCCACCCACCTATTAAGTTAGGCCTTCATCATTTCTTGCCTGGGGCCCTTGGCTTCCCATCAGCCCAGTTTTGCAGCGTGAATAAATACTGGAGATTTATGCATAGCATGGTGTCTATAGTTAATAACGCTGTGTTGA
Source organism: Marmota monax (assembly GCF_021218885.2). Taxonomy (NCBI): domain Eukaryota; kingdom Metazoa; phylum Chordata; class Mammalia; order Rodentia; family Sciuridae; genus Marmota; species Marmota monax. The sequence continues at coordinate 19,195,126 of NW_026693082.1, read as the reverse complement.
ATACTTGAAATATATTAAGTGTTCTCTCCACAATAAGCAAACAAAATAGTAATTATGCTAGGTAATAGAGATGTTAGAGATCCTTATAGAGATATCACAGTGGTCTTTATCAAAGGCAAACCCAGTTGCCTCCATTTCCTGATTCAAACTGTTCAGTGGTATCCCCCACTTGCTAGGTTTCAAAACAGCCATCATCGGCCTTTGTGGAGGACACAGAGCCTCCATGCTCGGACTCCTCACTCAGTCACTGGCTTTGCTTCCCACCACTGTCTGGAGTGCCCTTTTCACTCCAGTCCAGCCATTTGAGTGTGTGTGTGTGTGTGTGTGTGTATTCTCACGCACGCACATGCACACGCACACACACACACACACACAAACACACACACACACATCTTTCAGTGAATTCTTCCTCCATTTATCTTTCCAGTTCTTGACTCACATCCTTTTCATCCTTGTGAACTTGGTGCAAGCCTCTTCCCTCCCTGTTTGGGTTGGCTGCCTTCCTCCACACCATCAAAGCTCCCTGTGCCCATTCATACCTAACACTCACCTCAATGAGCTACACTTACTGGTCTAGTTGTTTGCCTCATTATTGGTCATAAACACTTCAAGACAGAAAATATCTATTTCTTTGTTTTCTCAATTCCAGCCCTGTCATCTGTATAAGCAAATATTCAGGATATTTAGCCACTAGGATATTAATTTTAAACCACAATAGAGGTGACCAGGAAACTCGAATGTGTATATATGGAGAAGGAATGAATTTTGGTTTGATGTGAGCATATTCCATTTACATATGTATTTGATAGGAAAAGGTTTGTTCATAACATTTCATTAAGAGAAATTGTAGGTAAAAACACATTTAAAATACAAGCTCTTCATTTCTACTCTTGTAACCATTTTCCAAAGAGTAGACTATACCTCCATCCCTACCACAGAGAACAAGGACTGTCTTCTGACACTGGTAAGTGCAGGGAAAATCTTTACTAAGAACTCAGACAATTTGCAACGTGCAAGTCCACAGTTTCTTTGTGGAATTTTTTAAATCCAAAAATCTCTAAAAATAGGTTTTTCAGAAACTCATTTGGCAGTACAAGTTGGTCTAACCTGAACCAAATTGATTTCAAAACTTGCCCTAAGGGATGTATAAAACTTTTATTTATCACCTTATCAGGACTATATTTCAATACTATTTTCAATAATCTTTCTACAGCTTCACTCTAAAATCTGGTTATAGTTGTTTTTTTTGTTTGTTTGTTTATTTAAAAAGGACAACTTTGCAATTTGTCTTCAAATTTCTGGTCCTATATTCTCATAATACTCTAAGACTTCTTAATTTTCAATTCAATCAGAATTCCCCTACCTACTCAGAATTCTCAGTTTTTATTGGAAGAGAGTTAGAAGGGAAGGGAATGGTACAAAATAACTCTATTATGTTTTTTCAGCTTTACCATGGCATAACAGACAAGGAGAAATGTGTATATTTAAAACATGCAATGTGATGAGGGTCCTCCCCCCACCCTGGTATTGAGGATTGAATCCAGGGCTTTGTGCATGCTAAGTATGCTTTCTAAAACACAGCACTATCCCAGCCCCCAAAATGCACTTTGGTAAAGCTACACATTGTGAAATGATTGCCACAATCAAGCTAACATCTCTATTACTAACATAATTACTATTTTGTTTGCTTGTTGTGAAAAGAACACTTAACAAATTCCAAGTATACAACACAGCATTAACTATAGCCACCATGCTATGCATAAATCTCCAGTATTTATTCATGCTGCAAAACTGAAAAGTTGAACCCTTTGACTTAACGTCTTTCCACATCCCTCTCCTCCCAGCTCCTGGCAAGTACTATTATACTCTTGCTTCTGTGAGTTTGACTATTTCAGATTCCACATACACATGGGATCATTCAGTATTTGCCTTTCTATGCCTGGCTTATTTCGCTTAACATAGTGTTATGTGGGTTCATCCATGTTGTTGTGAATAGTAGGACTTCCTTCTTTTTTAAAGCTGAATGATTTTCCATTGTATATATGTGCCACATTTTCTTTAGCCATTCATTAATTGATGGACACTTTAGTTGTTTCCATTTTCTTGGCTATTATGAATACTGTAGCAGTGAATCACTGAATGTGGGAGTGCCAATATCTTGTCAACCTACTGGTTCCTTTGTGTATACATATATATCTCCAGAAATAGGATTTATGGCTCATATGTTAGTTCTACTCCTATTTTTGAGGATATTTCATACTAATTTCCATAATGGCTACCCTACTCAAGTTTCTACCAACAGTATACAAGAGTTCCCTTTTCTCCACCTCATGTCAACACTTATCTTTTATCTTTTTGATAGCCACCACAACAGGTATTGTTATGGTTTAAATGTGATATAACCCCCAAAAGCTCACGAGTGAGACAATGAAAGGAAGTTAGAGCTGAAATGATTGGCTAGGTTATGAGAACTTTACTCTAATCAGTACATTAACTGGGCAGAAACTGTAGGTTGGAAGGAGGTGGGTCACTGGGGTTGTGATTTGGGGGTTTATATTTTGTCCCCAGTGAGCAGAGCTCTCTCTGCTTCCTGATTGTCACATCCTGAGCAGGTTTCCTTCTCCATAATCCTGCCATGATGTTCTGACTCATCTTTGGTCCAGAGCAATGGAGTTGGACATTTATTGACTGAGACCTCAGAAACTGTGAGCCAAAATAAATTTTTCTTCCTCTAAATTGTTGTTAATGGGTCTTTTGGTCCCAGTGGAAGGAAGGAAGGAATGAAGGAAGGAAGGAAGGAAGAAAACCTGACTAGAATAGGTATGAAGTGGTATCTCATTGTGGTTTTGATTTGCACAATCAGAATTCTTTGTGTATGACCCCAACCTAATCTAAGGGAAGACTTTATCTACATTGCTAAAACAAAAGAAAAAATATAACAAAGATTACTTCTCAAATTTTTGTGTGTGAAAAATATGAAAGCCATCTTTCATATCAAAAAATATTATCTCTGCTACTGTACTCTTTTTTATTAGCAGAACATCTTCAGGTTTTCTACCCTCGTTTTACTAATGCCTTATCTTAAAACATTTTTTAAGTCTAAGCTAAGTCCCTATGCAGTGACTCCATAAGCAAAATCAAATGACAATAAAAGCTTAGAAAAATATACAGATCTTCATTAATACTTAAGGAATTCCTATAGATAATTAAAGGATACAAAGATAAACAGAAAACTCAAAACATAGGAATAAATAAGTCACAGAAAAGACTTTGGAGATGGTTCTGCAATGCAGAAAATATCTTTGATCACATTCATAATAAGAAAAATGCTATTTAAAAATATACTGCATCTTTTTCATTTTCAGATTGGAGGCATTTTGAAAATTTAGACAGGCTTTGTTGGCAAAGCAATGAAGAAAACTCGAACTCCGGAATATCACCAATGAGAGCGCAAATTGGAACCACCTGTACAGAAGCAATTTGACAATACATATTGAAATTACAAATGTGCATGTCATTTCATTCGGCAATTCGATTTTTAGGAGTTTATTCTACCAATTGTGTGTCTCAGCAGATAGTAAAAGAGACGTGTGAATGGTTATTCATTGTAGCATTATTTGTATGCAGAAATTAGAAGTTTTTTAAATCTCCGTTTATATGGAGGTTGGCTATCTATTTTTTCATACTTCTATTCAGTGGAATACCACACAATTTTTTATGCAAATGTTCATAGCAGTTTTATTTATAATAGCTATAAATGAGAAACAATATAAGACGTTCATTAACAGGTAAATAGAAAAATATGAATGGACTATTGACAGAGACAAGGTAGATGACTCTCAAAAATATCATGTTGAGTCAAAGAAGCCAGTGGTGACAAAAATATATTCTATTTAACTCCATGTATATAAAAGTCTAGAAAAGACAAACTTCATATGTAGTGATGTATGTGAAAAACAAACCAACATTTACTCAGATATAGAGTAGGTGAGGATTGTCTGATGTGGAAAATAATACAATTTTAGAGATGATGGAAATGTTCCAGTCCTCACAATACATGAGAATTGACTATGAGAAATGTCAAGATTTTTACAAATGTGTATTCTATGTTTAACCAGGTAAAATATTAGATGTTTCCATAGTATACTGAAACACAGCAGGTATTGGATGAATGCTTGTTAAATGGATTTCTAAAAATCCAAGACAAATAGCAAAGCAGAACTGCAAAGTCAAGGAGCCTCCATGCAGTAACTATTTTGTTGTTGGAAAAAAAGTTTTGGCAGCTCACACAATAAAATGAAAACTATTTCCAGAAAAACTAGTAGTTTTTTTTTTTTAAGTCAGATAAAATAATTGGTATCTCCATTGCAATGAATATTTATAGATGTTTTCTGTTAAGTTTTCTTATTTAATACTAGTTTAAAAATCAAAGTAAACATTTATTTTGTATCACTTTCATTGAGAAAAATTTATATAAAATAAAATGCATGATGCATTTTGTAGGTTTTGAGGAGTTTGGGTAAATTTATTGCAAAGCTACTTCTTTAAAAAAAAAATAGGGAAGCTCTTTTTCTGCTGATATAGAAGGATATCTGTTATGATTTGGATATGAGGTATCCTCCAGAAATTTCTATTAGTGCAGGAATATTCAGAGGTGAAATGATTAGATTATGAAAGCTACACCCTCGTGGGTTCATCCTAGTTTGAATGGTCCCAATGGGTGGTAACTGTAGGCAGGTGGGGCATGGCTGGGGGAGGTGGGTCATTGGGTTGTGTCTTGAAAGGGTTCATTTTCACTGCAGCCCCTGTCTGCTTCTTTGCTGCTATGAAGGGAGCAGTTTCTCTCTGCCACACCCTTCCCCCATGATGTGCAGCCTCACTTCAGCTCAGGGCAATGAAGTCAGCCATCGATGGACTGAGACCTCTGAAACCATGAGCCCCACATAAACTTTCCCTCATCTCAGTTTTTTGTTTTGGGGATTTTTGTTGTTGTTGTTGTTATTGTTGCTGTTGCTGCTGCTGTTGTTGTTTTGGTATTTTTTGTCACAAAGATGCAAAAGTTAACTAAAACAGAATTAGGTACTAAGAAGGGGATGTTTGCTATGACTACCCTGACCATGTGGTTCAGATGCCTTGGGGAATGGCTTGTGAAAGGGACTTTCAAAAGCTTAGAGGTGCAGACTGGAAAAGCTTTGGAATGTTGTCAGTGGAGCTTAATAGGTAATTCTGGTGGGAGCTCAGAAGACCAGAATGCCAGATAAAATGCAGACTGTGTTCATAAGGTTTGAGAGGGAAATGAGTGTTCTATTAGGAACTGGACTAGATGCCACTTGTGTTATGTTCTAGCAAAGAACTTGGCAATATTTTGCCCATGTCCAGAGTCTGTGTAAGGCTGAATTTAAAAGTGATGAACTAATCTAGTGGAGGCAATTTCAAGACAACACAGCATTCAGACAGTGGCATGGAGATTGTGACATTTTTTTTTTTTTGCCAGGTTTACTGAGAACTGGAGGCAGAAAGCAGTGCTGAAGAATTTTTTAATCTTTGCAGTTTGGAAAAAAAGAACAAGTACATGTAAAGCTGTGGCCAAGGAAGTTTTGCTTATGAAGACATTATAGTCTTTAAAGAGATGCTGAGTACTTTGCATGGAGACAATAGGAAAGATGGCTTGAGGGCATATCAGGAGTTTGCCAGACTACAACCATTGCAGGCTTAAGAATATAGAAAGGAAAGTTCTGAGAGGAGATCATGGGGCACCCTGCTTACACAGGGACATCTAGGAAGTTATTTCACTTGTGCTGAGACTTATAGGTATTCAGAGGCCACTGCAGTCATGATTCCAGGGGGACCTAGTTGTGGGGCAAGATGGCATCATCCACATAGTGGTGGCAATATGAAATTGAAAGAAGTAATAAATTTTCCAAATGAACTAGATAAAATACCTTCATACTAATGGTATGTCCATTTGTTCCTCTAAATTCTAGACCTAACTGACTCCTTATATTCAAGTTTCCATTCATCCTGTAGATCTGATGAAGAATCTTTAGCACACTCAGTTTTAGCATGAATGTTCTTCAATAATGTTACTGTGAGACCAATAAACAGAAGTTCTAAATTTTTACATCCCTCATTTGAAAAAATGATTCCATTCATTTCCCAAAATAATCAACTCTATCAGTTGAACCCATAGGATTAGAGGAATTTTACACTAAGGGTCCTCCTAGCTTTCTGATAAACCTCTCTGTTCTTTTGCTGACCTATCTTCTTTTACCTGTTTTTGATTGTTATGGTCCCCAGACTCCTTCTCATTCTTTATGATATCCCAGGTGACAGTGATATCACTTGCTGTAGATGAAGCTAACTTCTAGTTGGATTCTATCGAAGTACCCTAGGGCCTCTCAACGGCATACCCAAAGACGAACTCTTCATCTTCTCAAAAAATATTTTCCTCCTTTTTTTATTATAGAGCCTCCTTTCTTCCTCACTCCAGTAGATAGTTCCTAAATCCTATTGTTCCTAGCCCTTAAGTCCCTCTGACCACTGCAATCCATCCCCACTACCCCCACTTGCTTCCAACCCTCTTTACTTCTCACACCAACAGTTGTAATGGTTTACAAAATTTTCCCCTTACTCTATCTAACCTTAAAAAATCACTCCTCAGCACAACTAATGGAATTTGATCTTTAAAACAAAAACCTGATCATAACACTTCTTGCCTCAATCCTTTAACAGCTCTCTGTCACTGATAGCAAACCTCTAAGAACTGGATCCTCTCTACTTTTTATCTTTAGACCTCATTACTCCCCTAAATCATCCCTGAATGTTGCAATTAGTATAAAATTCCATCTATTTCTAAAATGAACATGCTTCCTATTCAATGAATACCTTCCACACAAGGCATTCCCTTACCCTGAAAAGGCTTCCGCATGCTTGTCTCTATTTCCATCTCCCACCACTTAATGAATTCCTAGTTATCTTTCACAATGCAAGAGTAACCTCTGCCACTGATCATGCATATCACTGAGCAGCATCTGCTTGTATAACACAAGTCTGTCCCCAGGAAACTGCTGGTGCAATAAAGTCTGAAGAAGTAGGGCAACCCCTTATCACTTCAGACACACACTTCGCACACAACTGGTACAAGAGCATGTCATTGCATATAAATTAAGTTTAATTGAAGGATAATATCAAACCTATGTTTATTTTTAAATCTCCAATGGCATTGTGAATTAAAGAAAAAAAAATGTTCCAAAGATTAAATGTCTCAAAACACAAGAAAAAGAAAGTTTTTAAAGATTATGGAAAATAGTCAAGAAAAAGGGCTAAAGATGATACATCTGAAGTAAGGAGTGGGAAAGAGAAAAGAAGAATGGCATGATTAATAGCTGCCTCCCAGGAGTTCTAGAAGTGATAAGCTTTCCTCTTTTGCCAAAACGCTAGTAGAAGATCAGGATCATTGCCTTATTTTTCACTTCCTCTGGAGTCCCTAGGAAGTTATAGATACAGTCACTTCTACATGGCATTAACATATTAATCAGGCTCTATTCTTCGCCATTTCCAATTACACTCTTGTCACCACTTGCTTGAAACCCAATCTAATCACTCAGACTTCTCAGGTACTGGGGAAATTAGTCTCCCTGAGAATAAACACCCAAGTAATCCTTCTCCCTTGTTACACTTTAAAACATCACTCCAGGTGTCTAGCTGCTTACCTGCAATCTAGTCTGGAACAGGTTTGCTCTTGATCACTAAATCCCTTGTCACTACTACCTAGAATTGGACTTTCTGGAAACCAGAATCCAGAAAAGGAGGACTAGCTGGAATCTTGCAGCATTCCTCTTTTTCTTTGGGATTTTCCTGTCTGTCCAAAATGATTTCCCTATATGGCTGTCATTTCTTAGTTGTCTACCATAGATATATCCTGGTGCAATTGTCTCTAGAACCTTGGTACCTACTTCAGATTAAACTGGCTTTTATTTATTAACTTATCAACTATCTCAAAGAATTTTCTTTTTCTTCTATTCTGCCTCTTCCTCCTGACTCCCTTCTAATTATTCCTTCTCCCATAATCTCTCTCTCCTTCCCCTCTTTTTCTCACTCTTCCCTCCCCTCCACACACAAATACACACAGAATTAACATATACAGATATCCATTATTTTTCTTTAGCAATTATTAATGTTCACAAAGAACACATTTACATTTAAATGGTGCCAGACCCTTAAGAAAGATATCCTTCCGGATAAAAACATACTTTTGGGAGAAAGAGTATTACCATCAAGAGAAATACCTAGAGATAACATGGTGGAAACAAATTGGGAAGAAAAGAGAAAAATAAGCCAATAAAAGAAAACTCTGTTTCCTTCTTGGCATACTCAGAAGGCATACCGGCCTCTGCTCTGAACATGATGTGTTGCAGAAGAGACAAAATCCAGATTTAGGTTCGTGGTGGTAAAAAATGTAGCTTAATAAAAGCCAGAAGAGCATTTCCACAAAAATAATAAAGAGATGCCAGAGGGCAATGGATACACAAAACAGTATCGAAACTTCCTGATTCTGCTATTGCAAATATAAGTGTAGTTATGTACTTGATCAGTATTTTCTAGATGAAAGTCAGTATCTAACTTCATAATTTTAAAAACTCTTTTTTCTCTAAGAATTGCTAATATAGTATTTTTACCATGCCATTCCTATCCAATTTATCACAAATTATATTCCAAAAATATATGTTTTTTGTTCCTCCTTATATTTTCTTTTAAATCTCCTAAACACCAAGGATTTTTTTTCTTTGAATTCAATTCTGAACCCAATTATAAATTATAATATTATAAATTATAATATTATAAATCTCATCTATATTATCTCTACACACACACCACACACATAAGCAAACACAATTTTGCCCCAAAAGAACTCATACGATTCTAAATGAGTGGAAATTAAGCAGTATCTTTGCCCTGTTTCATGTTTTAAATCTCAGCTTAAGATGTTAACATCCCAAAAGTGTTTGTTGGGGGAAAAAAAGTCCCCTAGCTATTTAGATTGCAATTCACATGTGCATTTTCAAATCTTTTTCATTGTAGTTCCACTCCCTCTTCTAATAACCTGCAAGCTTCACAAAGTCAGGGACCATTTCTTTCTTTCCCCATAACCCATTAGACCAACAAAACATTGTGGAGGTTTAACAATAAATTATTTAATAAGCCAACAAGTATTTTTATTTCTCTGAAAACACACAAGCACATATGACATGAAGGTATTTCAGCAAACATTCTTACCACTCCAAATCCTCCATGTTAATACATAAATTAAGCCAACTGTAACAAAATAGCCAAGTGATAAAAAAAGAAAGTAGTAGAAATCACAGGTGGCAGACACTTATAAAGACACTCCATCCATGATACTGTGAAATGGACCATGTTTTAATTATAAAGTTCTCTATTGCTGTGCAACAACATGACCACAAATTTAGCCCCTTAAAGCAATGCCCATTGATTCTCCCAGAGTTTTTTCAGGATGGAAAAGGCTCAACTGGGTCCTCTGCCTCATGCTATCATAAAGTTCCAATCAGAGTGTCAGCCCAGACTGCACCTCATCTGAGGATGACTGGGGAAGGACCCATTTCCAAGCCCACATGGTAGCTGGCCATATTCAGTTCCTTGTGAGCCCCTGGACTGGAACCTCAGCATCTTGCTGATTCTTGGCTGAGAGCCAACCTCAGTTCCTTGCCACATAGGCCCTCCCAGTAGGGCTGCTTTCCTCCAAGTTAGCAGAGTCTCCTTGCAAAGCAGGTCGATAGCCTGTCTAGCCTAATCACATATTCCACTGCCCTTGTAATCTTCTGTTGGTTAAAAGCGAGCCACAGGCCCTGCCCACACTCAAGGGGAGGGGATCTCAAGGTAGAAAGGTTTGATTAAGTGCCCTCCAAAGGCCCACTTGTTAAAGGTTTGGTTGCCATCCTTTGGGCACTCTTGGGAGGTTATGGGACTTTTAAGAGGTAAGTACTAGTAAGGGAAAGCTAGTTCACTGGCCCTTGAAGGCAATATTGGAGCCCCATATCCTTCCTGCCTCTTTTGCTTCCTGGCTATCACGAGGTGAGCAGTTTTCTCCACTACCCATGCCTGCCATGATGTGCTGCTTCACCATAGGCCCAAAAGCAACAGGGCCAAGCAGCCATGAACTGAAAACTCCAAAATTAAGAACCAAAGTAAACCTTTCTTCCTTATAAGATGATTGACTAATACACAAAGGTAGGAGCACCAGAAGAGAGGAATCAAGGAGGCATCTGTAGTCTGTTCACCACAAACAAATAGTCATTCAGAGCCTGAATTGTTTAAGATTGAGGAAATATTTCTGTTAATAAAGAATATGTCCAACCTCACTGGCTCCCCCAGGGTTTTATGAATAAGAAATTAAAATGGCTTGCACAAGTTGTTTAGGTGGTAATAGTCACCTGGGAGGGATTTTAATGGTGATCCATGACAAGAGAGTATATTAAAGAAATGTGAATGTCTACAGAGCTTTAACAAAGATAGATGGAATAAATGTGGTAGATGATGTAAGTAGCATAAAAAGCAACTAAAGACTCTATGTACAAGAAATCAAAGGGAAACCAAAGGTGCATGTGGGAGAGTGCGTCACATTCCCCGTCCCCATCCTTGTCATGATTCACGGTGGGTGGAGTTTAGCTCCCTGACCCATTGACTTTGGGCTTGGTCCTGGGAGTTGCTCTAACCTATCACATATGGATAAAGTCTCTGAGCAGAAACTGTGAGAGGCATTATGAATTCAAATTTGCAGTCCTGCCATCCACAAGAACAACTCATTCCAGAGTGAGCAGGCATGCCAAGCCCAACAAAGCCTAGAAGAACCATGGTCAACCCTCAGACTTATAAATAATAAAGAAATATTGATTGGGGCTGGGGATGTGGCTCAAGCGGTGGCGCGCTCGCCTGGCATGCGTGCGGCCTGGGTTCAATCCTCAGCACCATATACAAACAAAGATGTTGTGTCCGCCGAAAACTAAAAAATAAATATTAAAAAATCTCTCTCTCTCTCTCTCTCTCTCTCTCTCTCTCTCTCAAAAAAAAAAATAAATAAATATTGATTGACAAAAGTCATTGAATTTAGAGTTGTTGGTTATATAGTGTTGTATCAACAAAATGCTGATGTAGAATTTTTTCACTAACTGATCAATAAAATAGAAGTGACTTAGTATGTTCCCAACAAAACTATGTTTGAAAGTTTTTCCAAGCATCTTTTTACACCACCCCTCTCTGATCTCTAACAACATGGTTTCCTCTTCCTGGAATGACTTGCATTTGGAGTTTTAAGAGGTCACCAAATAACTCCACTCCTCCCCAATTGAGAGGTAGACAGAGAAGTCAAGCACCTTGGCTAAAAGGTGAGAGTCAAAGAGGCCTGATAATATGAAGGCCAGAGATGAGCTACCCACTGAAGCCAGGCAGACAGGCACAAACACAGTCTTTGCTCATGAGGGCAAAACCTTAGTACATTGCAGAGAGTGGACTGACCTGAGCTCTGTCTTCCAAACTCACCAGTCACCTCCTCACATGGTGAGGATCTGGAAAGGAAAACAAGGAGCTTCAGAAAGGTCTTCTGGGTTCCAGAAGCATCACTCTCTCACACCCCAGTATTTTCACAACCTTCTAACTATAGCACTTATTAGGGTTACTTGGTATTCAAGCTATTTATATCTATACCTGCTCCTGCCACTCAATTGTGACTCCCTGAAGAACAGGAACCACAGTTCAATCATTTTAAAATCCCCATGGTACACAGTACCCACAGAAAAACAGGCATCAAGGAAAGGTGTGTGAATTGAATTTTTATGCTCTTTGTTAAAGGTTATTCCTTATCTGTCAATGAGAAATAACTGGAGGCAGGTAAATAAAGTGATATACAGAAAGCAATTGGTAGGTTTTCCTTTTAGGCAAAATTTGGGAAATTCTCAGATTCTCTTGATAGTAGAAAACCAAATGCCCCACACCCAGAGACCTGACACCTCAGACACATGCTTTCCCAGAGCTCTGGATTTGTGCCCAGTTGGGCTCATTTTCTGGCAGCACCTGTTACAATTTACCTTTGAGGTATTAGTTCCACACAACTATAAATGTTGCTGACAAAAATCATAGCTCATATATCAAAGAAGATATAGAATTTTGTGTAGCTAAATTGAGCTCTATATGAGTAATAAGAATTACAATGCATTCTGCTGTTATATATAAATAAAAAATACATAAAAAATAAATAAAACAGATATTAATCTCTGGATGATTTGAATGTAACCTACTCCAAAATACATTCTTAAATTACCTCCCTGATTTTCTGATCCACCACTTGTCATTTTCACATAAATATTGGTACAAGACAGCTTTCCCAGTGTCCAACTTTAAACGAAACAAACCATACATCCATTCAGAGATGAAAAATCATGTAGTCCTTCACACTAAAAAGTATGTTTCTGCTCCAAGAGAAAACAACTGCCAAAATTGAAAATCCCTAAACTCACTAGACAGTGTCTCTTTCTGGGAATAGATTCCAACTTCATAGAAGTGGGCAGTGTTGAAGACAGAGGAGTCGACTCTGTGATTCAAAACATGTATCCAAACAGGAAATGGACTAGAATTAAGAAGTATTGGGCAAAGAGGTACCTGCAGGCAGGTAGGGCTCCACACCCCAATCAGGCTAAATAGCAGCTTTCAGCAAACCACTCAGCAATGCTGATGGAGAGGAGATTGCAGTCTGTAAGAGGTCAAGAAAACTGATCCTCTAGTGCCCACGATCACAAAAATGCCAAAAAGCAGGGACCAAAAACAAAACAAAAAAAAGTTTGTAGAAAATAAGAAAATGTAATAACCCTATCTCTTCCCAAGCATAGGAAAAGGTGAAATGTAGTAAGAACAAAATATTAGCTGTCAAGTTGAGACTCTCAGACCGAATTAAAAACAGTAGCAAATAAGAATGTTGTATACTCTGAACAGGATGCTGCTGTGTTCTGTTTTATAATTCCAAGTATAAGCTCTGTTTGGACATATTTGTTATAGATTTAGTGTTATGGTTCAGATAGGAGGTGACCCCAAAAGCTCATGTGTGAGAAAATGCAAGGATTTTCAGAGGTGAAATGATTAGATTATGAGAGCTGCAGCCTAATCAGTGGATTAATCCAATGATGGATTAACTGAGTGGTAACTATAGGCAGGTAGGATGTTCCTGGGGGAGGTGGGCAGGCATGCCTTCAGGGTTTATATTTTGTCCCAGGTGAGCAGAGCTCTCTCTGCTTCCTGGTGGCCATACTCCACCATGCTCTTCTGCCATGATGTTCTGCCTCACCACAAGCCCAGAGGTATGGAGTCAGCTATCTATGGACTGAGACCTGTGAGCCATGAGTCCCAAATAAACTTTCCCTCCTCTATGTTGGTCTTGTCCGGTCTTTTGGTGATAAAAAAAAAAAACCTGAGGGACACAATTAGAATCACAAAGTGTCAGCCCTGTGGGGGACCTCAGAGATCAGTCAGGACACCTTCCAGCCCACCCCTCTCCAGTGTGGCCACACAGGGTTTCAAGAGAGCTAAAGCCCAAAGAAAGATGGGACTTATCTTCTGGCTGACTAATTTTACAGTTGAGCTAAAAGATTCCTCAAACTTAAAAGTTCAACTTCATTGGAGAAAGACTAATGTTGTTACTAAATGCTCCAAATGTGGAGCCAGAAAGAGGTGGTTGGCAATTCTGGCTCTGCCATTCATTAGTGGTTGGTGTGAACTTGAGTAAAACATTCAGCTTCAGTTACCTTGGATGTGAGATGGAAATAACATCTTCCTCATAGTGTATGATATTTTAAAATCATCATTAGAAAATGATTAGTGTGTTGCTTAGCACATCTCTAACTATTATTTTTATTCACTACCCTTTCACAACAAATGTAGGATGAGGTGCCTTGCTGGCTCAGCTGGGTGCCCTCTGTGATCAGGCAGGCCTTTCAGTTGTCCTTGGAAGGGACAAAATTTTACCCTCTGCTCACTCCACATACAGGCTCTTCTGAACCCCCATCACACATCACATCACCCCGGTGTTCTTTTAACACTCATTCCCATTTCTTCTCCCATCCTGTAAAAATAGTTGACAACACACATCCTATCTCTCCACCGTTTCTCTTTTTCTTCCGTTTCACCTTCTAAACATACCTCGCTTAGTGCTGTTCCCTTTTGCCACATAGGCTGGCCATCCTTTTCTACCCTATTCAGAACCTTATTCCCATCTTCAGCCCATTCTCTTATGTCCTCAGCCTCTCACACACACCCCTTCTTCCTTTCCTTCCTTCCTTAGGAAAACAAACTAAACCTCTTGCAGTCTAGGAAAAATGACCACAGTTAACTCCGTTCCTATGAAAATACACACTTCTTCTACATCTTGTTTTAGTTTGTTGGTGATGGGATTTATTTATTCTGCCAGTTGTCTTCTAAGGATAAGCTGCTTTGGTTCCTCATCTTCCCTCGGCTTTGTTGATAATCTCTTCTCTCCACCCCTGTAAAGGTGAAGGTCCTACCGGAGAGCACCAGAGACCTCCTAATTGTCAGACCCAAAGTCTTGTTTAACTCCACACCCTCCTGGGCCTCGTGGCAGCAGTGAGCACCGCTGGTTCCCACCCCTCTGTGATGTTTTCTGTCCCTTCATCCTCCCCAACACCTGCCTTCCCTTCTCTCCTCTCCCTCCTCCTCCTTCTCCTCTTCCTCCTCTGCCGAAGTCTGGCTGGGCACAAATGCCGCAGTCTGGCTGGGCACACAATCAGGAGCCACCACACAGCTTGTAGATTCAAACAGCAACTCTTTATTCCCGAACTCACACCAGCCGTCTACAATCACGTTCTGGGGAAATCCACGTTCTCTGCCCAAATCCACGTTCTCTGCCCAAATCCACCTCCACTGGGCTTCTATCTCCCAAATATATTGTCTAAATCCCGTGAGAACTCAAGGGGAACTCAGGCAGCAGGATACGCCCTATTCCCAGCAGGAATAATCTTAAACCTTAAACCTGGAACCTAAACTGGGAACGCCCTAAACATGATTATCTTAAACCGGGAACACCCTAATCTGCCTTGGTCCTTGAGCAAGGTCACTTACATTCAATGTCACTGCAACATGTCAGCAACATGGGGTACGCTGGCAAGGAAACTGTCATACCTACTTGGCTAATGGCTCCCAGCACTCCTCCTTTTTCTTCTTTCTCTCTCTCTCTCCCTCCCTCTCCCTCTCCCCCATCCCCCACTTGCTTTTTTAATCATCATTTTTTGGTTATTGTTTCTGTTCCCCTCCTCACTCTGCCAGTGTTGCTTATAATAAGAATTCCATCTTTGCTCCTCTTCTCCTGTATTTACCTGCTTTGCTTTTTTCCTGCCTCTATATACCCTCCATTCATCAATCTCTTCCAGTGCTTCTCACTTATATTCTAGCTCCACCCAGCATCTCTAAAGCACCTCGGACCTAAAACATGCACAAAACATATTTCTGCTCTCATTCCAATCCTATTCCAATCCTCTGTTAATGGAGCCTATTCTGGAGCCAAAGAGAATCTCACTTCCCTTTTCCTGCAGCTCACCTCTATTCCACAGCCAACCAGTCCCTACGTCCTGCTGGTTCAGCTTCACAAACAGCCTCCTCCGCTCCAGACCCTCTACTCCACTCCCATGGTCATGGCTTTAGTGGGTTCTCCTCATCTCAGTAGGTTATTGGAAGTCGTCTCCATCGTGGTTTTAACAGACCATGGTTCCCTCACTTCCGTACAACCTCTGTACACGAACCAGAGCTAGAAACAAATATGAACATAAATCTCTGTTGGGGCCTAAACTGAAATATAAAGTCCACCTCCCACAAACTGACTCAGGTATCTTGTCAGGATCCAGCCCCGTCCACCTCTCTGTCCCCGTCTCACCTCATTTTCCCCACACATTGACTGGCCACTCTTAATATCTCACCATTCCTAGGCACACTGCTGTGAAGAGCTGTGACAGTGACTGGGAGAGCAGTGTCTGAGACTGGGGTCCCTGATGACTTCATGGCTGTGGCATACTTGGTGACTGGGAAAGTTTCTTCTGTGCAAGGTCATAGGATGCCCAGTTGCTATGGAGATGTCCTCCATGCTAGGGTCTTATCAGCTTCGACCTTATTCTGAGGCAGAGCAGTTCCTGGAAATGAGGGATTTTCCTTGCTAAGATAACCACAATGTTTCACCAGTTCCGCTGCTCCTGGATCAGCCCGCGAATTGGTAACTTTAAACAATGGACTTTCTCAGGAGCTGCACCATGCTCCTAACACTGCACATTCTAGTAACTGAGAAAATAGCTGCATATTGTTGCTAACTCTATAACATTCATGAATACAAAGAATAATGCTTGCATAATCTTTAATCTGATTAAGAGACATATATAATAAAGACAGCTGATGTCATTCTTTAGATCTGCTTCTCCATCAGAGAGCAGCGCTGCGCCTGACCCCAGCTTGATCTTCAAGATCTGTGTATGCGAATCTTAGTTTTTCCAGTCTCCCATCACCCCTCACCAGAACCTGCTGGTTTGGCCATGCTGATCATGACACACTGCCCTTTCACAAACTCTCTATATGCCAGTTCCATTGTCATTCCCCTCATTCTTTTCCTGTTACCACCTTCAGCAGCCATCTCAAATGTCACCCTGCGAGGCATCCCCAGAGAGCCCCAGCACCTCTGATCAGAGTTCTGATGTACTGGCCTTGTGACAAAACATTTTCATGCACCTATCTTTACAGTAGCACAGTCAGTCCTTAATGGCAGGCATTACCCCTTGTCATCTTCGATTCTGGCACCTATTAGAAAGCCCCATTATACAACAAGATCGAATAAGTGATTACAGGACAAATGAAAGCCTACACAGTGGGACGTAGCCAATGCTGACTGCTACCTGTATTGCTCTCTCAATTGCATTGATGTAAAATTGCATTCGTTTATAGCCGACAATTAAATGACAAAGTAGCGAAATCGATTGCTCCAATAACAAAAGAGCAACTTCCCCATCAGAAAATTTTTGTGACATCAACAGTAGTGGTAGGTGGTGGAGGGAAATGGGAGTGCAGCACGTCCAGGCAGACATGGCCTCAGCCCACGGCTGCAGAGCAGCACGAGAAGGCATCCACACAGGCCCTACCTGTGTAGGTCAGCTTCCCATCACTATGACAAATGCCTGAGATGATGTAAAAGGAGGAAAGGTTTGTCTGCTAGTTCCAGACATTTCAGTTCATGGTTACTTAGCCATATACAGGTGGCAGCACGGTATATCATGGTGGGAACAGATGGCAGAGGAGGCCCATTCACCTCATGGTGTCTGAGAAGCAGAGAGAGAAGGGAAGGAGCCAGGGTCCCAATATCCCCTTTAAGGGCATGCTCCCAACCACCTAACTTCCACCAATGAGGCTGCACCTCCTTAAGTGCCATAGGATAGGGACCAAGGCTTTAGCACATGTGTCTTCAGATCTGAACTCAGGCACTCCACTCCTACCCTGCAAAGGGGTTCAGGAGAAACTACATCATACCAATAAATGTGGAGAGGGCATAAAGTCAGGCAAAGAATGCGTGACTTGATATCATTCTTATGCTAAAAATATACTTTTATGCCAAAAGAAAGCTAGATATTCCAGAAGGTCAGCAGAAACCAGAAAGGAAGGTACACTTTTCAGCAAATCATAGTGTGGGCAGCTGACTACAGTTTCTAACCAAGGACTCTCCCCTGCCATCCCTTTAGAATTTAAGATCAACCCCGGGGAGGAGGGAAGGGGAGGGGAGCGGAGAGGAGAGGAGGGGAGGGGAGGGGAGAGGAGGGAACACTGAAATGATGGACCAAACTCTGGGTTATTGAAGGAGATGCTGCACTTGGCAAGGTAGATTATTTTACACTGAAAACGTGAAAGCAGGAGATAGAAATTATTCTGCTACAGAGAAATGATTTTGCATTTTTGTTCATGTGAAGTCGTGAAATGAGAGACATTCCATCTGCTACATAAAGTATATACGTTTTTCCATTCCAAAAGCTCTTCTCCCCCATTGTAGGAGGGGCAACACTCCCCTTTTCCCCTGTATCTACCTCTGGCTTCCCTCTTTGATTTTTTTTCCTTCCATTCTAATTGGTGATCTTCCTGAAAGGAAGCTCACTGCCTCCTCCTTGCTTTCTATTCACGCCTCAATCACCAGCCTTCAGGGTTAATCCCCACCACCTCTCCGGAAATCCTCTAATGCAGGTCCCCATTAACCCAGGAGACGCTGATGGACCTGCTCAAGTTCTTGTTTTATTACAACTTTAGATTTCATTAGGCACCAGATCCCTTTTCCCTCCTTGAATCCCTCAGTCCCCTTGATTTTCCTGACATCCTTCCTACCTTTCTGATTCTTCTCTTTTGTGTGCTCTAGCTCCTCTTTCCACACCAATAATAATGGAGTTCTGTCTTTAGCCTGTGTTTTCTCTCCTTATGTACGACTCTCCCCAGGCTATCTCACCCACTCTCATCAACTACTGACGGTAGCACTGTATCTCCGAGAACTGACTGCACTTCACCCTCTAATGCTCAGATGCCAGATAGCACAGAGCTTCCTCAAGCTCAATGCAAGCACCGTAAAATCCATGCCTTTCACACTTCCTGGTCCACATGTCTCCTCCCCATGTGAATCATCCAGTTCTATCAATGGCTACACTTTCACCTAGCTCCCCTGTGCACAAACCTGAGCCTTTCGCTGGCTTCTCTCTCTCTCTCCTTAACCCCCACCCCACATTCACCAATCATCAAGTACTGCCAATCTCATATCTCAATTATTTCTCGAAAGTGTCTCCCTCAAGTGAACAGACACTTCACAGAAGAGGATATACAGTTGATCAACAAATATCTGAAAAAATGTTCAACGTCTCTAGCAATTAGAGAACTACAAATCAAAACTACTCTAGGATTTCATCTCACTCCAATCGGAATGGCAATTTTCAAGAATACAAGCAATAATAAGTGTTGGCGAGGATGTGGGGGAAAAGGAACACTCATATATTGTTGAAGTCACTGCAAATTGATGCAACCCCTCTGGAAGTATGGAGATTCCTTAGAAAACTTGGAATGGAACCACCATTTGACCCAGCTATCCCACTCCTTGGTTTAATGCAAAGGACTTAAAATCAGCATACTAGAGTGACACAGCCACATCAATTTTTTTAGAAGCTCAATTCACAATAGCTAAACTGTGGAACCACCCTAGATGCCCTTCAATAGATGAATAAATAAAGAAACTGTGGTATAAATACACAATGGAATATTACTCAGTCTTAAAGAAGAATGAAATTATGGCATTTGTAGGAAAATGGATGAAGTTGTAGAAATCATGCTAAGCAAAATAAGTCAATCCCCAAAACCCAAAGGCCAAATGTTTTCTCTTATATATGGATGCTGATCCATAATGGGGGGGGGGCAGGGGGCAAGGGAAGAATGAAAGAACTTTGGATTGGACAGAGGGGAATGAGGGGAGGGAAGGGTGTATAGGGGTGGGAAAGATAGTGTAATGAGTTGGACATGATTATCCTATGTACACATATGATTGCACAAATGGTGTGACTCTGCATCATGTACAACCACAGAAATAAAAGTTGTGCTCCATCTGTATATAATGAGTCGAAATGCATTCTGCTGTCATGTATAATTAATTAGAACAAATAATAATAATAATAATAATAATAATAATAATAATAATAATAAAAAGTATCTCCCTCTTCCTCATCTCTGCTACTATTGCCCTAACCTCAACAGTTAAAATAGCCTCCAACTTGCCAGGTACAGAGGCACATGCCTATAATCCCAGCTGAGGATTAAAGGGAGGCTGAGGCAAGAGGATTTTGAGTTCAAAGTCAGCCTCAGCAAAAGCAAGGCGCTAAGCAACTCAGTGAGACCGTGTTTCTAAATAAAATACAAAATAGGGCTGAGGATGTGGCTCAGTGTTTGAGTGCCCCTGAGTTCCCTAGTATCCAAAAACAAAATAGCCTACAACTTAACCTATCTGCGCTCAGTATTGCCCACCTTGAATCTCTCCTCACTACTTCGCAGGAGGGAAAACTGAACTGTGACATTCTTCTTCTCTTTGCCTGCAGGATCAAATCTCTGCTCTTTGCTTTTCTCTAACCTACCTCCTTTCTGTCACTTCCCACCAATTCCTACTTCCCACTATACATGCCAACAAGACCAAATAGCTTGCATTTTCTCATATACATCATGTAGTTCCATTCTCTGGGGATTTGATTGTTATTTCCTCTGCCTGAAACATCAACCGTACCTTTATTTACCTGTCCATCTTCTATGTATTTTTCAACTATTATGCATCCTAAGACTCAGCTTAAAATCATCTCCACAAAGTCTTCCTTGTGCACTTCAGTAGATTAAGTACCTGTCTCTCATGTTTTCATAACTCACCACACTGCCAATAATGGTGGAACTAAAATGTCTTTTGCAAGACTCCCTTCCCCACTGGACACTAAGCTGCTCAAGTCAAAGAAATATCTTATTCTTTATATTCTCAGAAATTTGCTTAAGTTCCCAGCACAGAGGAAGTGCCCACAAGTGACAACCAACTTACTATTACCATACAACTCAAATCTCCAACTAATTTTTCATTCCATCCAATCTAACAAGATTTATGGAGTGACGATTACATTTCAGGACAGGACTGAGTTATAAGATAAAAAATAGTTTATATTTGCATACTTTTTTTCCATTTTTAAAGTGCTTTTATACATTTAATTATTTTTATTCCATTTCCATGCCAAATGGAAGCTAGATATGCCAGGAGACAAACTCATGAAATAATCCCTCAAAGTCTGATATCATGAGCCAGGGAAGTTAAACTTACCTACAGTTAAATGTTCTCGAGATAAAGCCAAATAAAAGGATGGAAAATCCCCCACTAGACAGGAAAAGGCCTTTATTCATTCAATTCAGGTGTAACAGTGAAATATCACTCACCACCATCATGCATGTAATTCTTGTCTTCAATCCCTGACCACTGATGTTTTCTAGCAGAGAAGGGAGACTGTACAAGTGCACAAATTAACATGTATGTCAAAGAAATCAAGTGTATATCAGAAGTGCAAAATGTTACAATGGTTTAGAGAAGTACCTCCAACTGGAGGAATTAGAAAGTTTGATTTAAAGGGTGGCCTTTGAGCCAAGTCTGGAAGATGCAAAGAACTTGACCCATAGAATCCAGGTTATGGGGCATTCCTGATCAGAAGAATCAACATGAGCCAGGTTGTAGAATCAGAAATGAAGTAGAAAGTGGAACACAGTGAAAGATGCCAAGGTATCATACAATCATGAGGATCCAACCATTTTGGATCAATTTGACTATCAAGCAGGTAATAGCTAGTTTTATGACTTTGGTAGTCTGAGGATAAGACTAATATGTACCTAGTCGGTAAGGAAATCACATTAAAACTTATGGTAATATAGATATATAGTAGGTCTCAAAAACGTTTCCAAGTGAAGACTAGCTGAAGAGCTGAATTAATTAGATTCTCAAAATAAATGATCTTGACAGCTAATAGTTATGACCCATATTTATGGCAAAACATCACTCATTCATCTGTCATTGAACAAATACTTATTAAGAATCTTTTATGTTCCAGACACTGTTCTAAGTGATCACACAGGGATAGGTGAATGAAGAAGACAGCTCTCCCTCCAGGGTTGAACAGGGAGAGGAAGAAAAAAAGTGAACATAATAAAAAAGTAACATGATATCCTAGAGAGTGATAAATGCTAAGAAAAGGGAAAGAAGATTGAGATATAGCGGGGTTTGGAGTGTTGCAATTTTAAATAGGACAGTTCAGGTTGGGTGTCCTTATAGGGGCAATATTAGAAAAGCTGTTACCCACAGATGATTAGAAAATGCCAGGGCCTCAAGAGATAGGAAAACAACAACAACAACAAACTTTTCCACCCGTGATCCAAAGTGTTTGTCATCTGAGGTTCAGGGAATATCAGAGTCCAAACTTTGGGCATCCAGAGTGAAAGGCATGTCCAGCATTACCTTAAAACTGCAGGTGGCTCTGTTATGATGCAGGACACAGGACACGACACAGATGACAGCTGAGTTAGAGGCCCAGTACTGTTTACTTATGTCCTCTGCCACCTCCCTGTCACTTTCAGTCCCCAAACTCTGTGCGTGTTTGCTGTGTGATTGGGCCATTCAGTTGGGTATTCTCACATTTTAGTTCAAAATGATCAAGTCTTGGCAGGGCACGGTGGTGCACGCCTGTAATCCCAGTGCCTCAGGAGGCTGAAACAGAAGAACTGAGAGTTCAAAGCAGCCTCAGCAACTCAGCGAGGCTGTAAGCAACTCAGCAAGAGCCTGTCTCTAAATAAAATACAAAAGAAG
This sequence comes from Marmota monax, assembly GCF_021218885.2. Lineage (NCBI taxonomy): Eukaryota > Metazoa > Chordata > Mammalia > Rodentia > Sciuridae > Marmota > Marmota monax. The sequence goes on along the minus strand of NW_026693082.1, from coordinate 19,172,685 downwards.
AAGAAGAAGAAGAAGAAGAAGAAGAAGAAGAAGAAGAAGAAGAAGAAGAAGAAGAAGAAGAAAAGGAGGATGAGGATGTGGCTCAGTGGTTAAGCACCTCTGGGTTCAATCCCCAATACCAAAATCATTATCATCATCATTGAGTCTTTTAGACTTGATTTCTGATGTTAATGAAAATTCTTAAACTGAACTCAATGTAGTCAGCAAGGATTTTTTTTTTTTTAATCCAGAGTTTACAGCAAGGAGAAAGGCAGTGCTTTCAGAGAGATTAGACATGGATGTATTATGCAAGTCGGCAAAGATGTAAGCAGAGATCCAAGTGCAGATGACAGAGTACTGGCTTCATGAGACTGGGGGAAACACCTGGAATGCATCTATTATAGAATTAGCCAGCAATTAACTTGATACACATCAGCCAACGTGCAGAGAATCAGTGGAGGAGTAGCCCAACATGCTCCTGAAACTAAATCTACATTGGCCAACAGGGAGCTGGGGAAACATTCACGGATCTGCAAAGAAGATGATTTGGCAACCTTGGAGAGACTGAATCTCTTATTATTATTCACACCGAAGTTGACTTTTATTGGCAGTGAGAGAAGAAACTTCAAAAATTTGTGAAAGAGAGGATTTATTTGAAATTGCTTTTCTCTTAAATCTTCATAGGAATGGAACATTTCAGGCATCTGAAACGTTGAAGGAACCCAGAAAATGTTAAACAGCCCGGGTCTGTGTGTGGAAGTGTTCCAAACATTTCCTAATCGTGTTACAGATCTATCCAAAATGCTTCAGATAATCCTCAGTGACTCCATAAAATTTAATCACCTTTCATGAAATCAGCTAAAGGACTCTAAGGAGAGATCAAAGACCACACAAATAGGCACCTCTGTATTTTAATTCTTGCTTGTCATGTTTGGAAATTCAGGAAGGAGCACACCTCCCCAGAACAGTCTTCTAAAAACCTGAGTCATATCATGTCACCTTCCAATGGCCTCCCTTCCTCCAGACAAAGCCAGACTCTGCAGTGGCCCACCATGAGGCCTACAAGGGCTCACTAGGCCCCTGCCTGGCTCGCTTCTTGCTGAACTCCCACCACCACCACCACTGGCCATGCCAGGACCTTTGCAGACTCTCTCTCTGCCTGTCTCACTTCCCCCACCTGTCCCTTCATCATGGGTCTTACTCCTTCTTATCATTCAGTCTGCTTACAAGTCACCTCATCAAAAGAGGTCGTCCATCACCTGTATATCTGGACACCAAATTCCACGTGCCATCTCCAACATACACACCCTCGCATCCTGTCCTTATTGTATTTTTATAGCTCTACTCCCCATCTGAAATTATATTGTTTTCTTTTTTACTTGTTTATTTTCTGCCTCACTAACCTACACTATAAGCATAAATCAGAGTGCCAGATTTCCCTTAGGAAAAAAAAAATAGGAAATAATAAGGAGTGTTAGAAACCATGAGGAAAGCAGCAAGGATGGAAATGAACTTAAAATAGTCACTTATTGAAGGTAAGAAAAGAAAATATTTCAGAAGCTGTAGAAATATCCCAGAGGAAATATATGTAGAGAATAAAATTAATTAGTACTTGTGAAATTTTTCTTTCTTTTCATTCTAAATGGAGTTTGCAATTTCAATACAAGAAATGGAAGTTACTAAAGCCAAAATGAAGCATTTGGTTGAGAGAAAGCAGTTAAGTAAAATAACTGGGAGTCCACCTATCAGATGGACAGCTATTACAAGTGAAATGCTATCCAGTCCTGTGAAATACTGTGTAATAATATCCAGGTATGTCAAGTTGAGTAAAAACCTAGTATCAAGTATAAAATGGTGCAATTCATGGAGAAGAATGTGATAATGGGCATCAAAATCAAAACTGCTCATGCCCCTTAAACCTATTAATTCTACGTTTATGAATTTATCAAACTGGGTGTGGTAATGCAAGCCTGAAATTCCAGCAACATGGGAGGCTGAGGCAGGAGGATCACAAGTTCAAGGCCAGCCTCAGCAACTTAATAAGACCTTGTCTCAAATTTTAAAAAATAGAACAAAATAAAAAGGACTGGGGATAATAGCTCAATGGTAAAGTCCCTCTGGGTTTAATCCCCAGTACCTCCAAAAAAAATTATCTTAGACACATGCATACAGAATGTGAGATTTGTTTCAGCATTGATTGCAACACCAAAATGTTTATGTTGTTGTAGCAGTGGACATAAACATCACTCATTTGGTTTATCTATGAGCCATGATGATTCCTAATGAGAATACCATGTAACAACTAGAAAATATCAGGTAGAAATACAATGGAATCTCCTTTTTAATTATTAAAAGAAAAAAGCAGGTTATAATTATCTAAAGTACAATTTTGTTCTAAAATAAAGAGTATATGAATATACATCTAAAAGAAAATATCTCAAAGAAAACATGGAAGTGTTCTAATGGTGTTTGGTCCCTCTGGGGAGTTGGAGGAGAACGTGAAGGAACCACATCTGCTTCTGTATCATTTCAAACTTTTTACCCAAATCGGTATCATTGTTACAATAGAATACCACCTCCTTACCCGAGAAAGAAAACAGCAGTCCACTGTGTCGTGATCTAACTTCTGCCCAGCTCATCCCTCATCACTCGCCTGCCTTCCACACCTCGTCATTGCATACACAGGATTCACTCCAGGAGGAACAGCAAGACTAACACCTCAGCCCCTCCCAACAGGACAGCAAACGCTAATCATTCTTTTAAGACAATATACACAGATGCAACCTCACTTTACCACCTGTTCTGACCTCAGGAAGTGGAACAAAGCACCTTCCACTTGTACCTTCCGTCCACCTGGCTGGCTTACCACACGCCACTCACTATCTTTCTGTCTTCTCCTCACCATGACCCCCTGCTCCACTGTGGCAGGATCACCTCTCTGCAACCACATGAGTCTCAGTACCCACAGCTCTTTTTTGATGGGGTTAAGGTTTGGGCTCCTGATTTTAAACACCCTCCCATGCATATTTTCAGGAACACTCTGCGCAGGAAGGACTACTACCTTGTATTTACAGTTAAAATTGCCCTTTAAGGCAAGGCCCATGTCTGTTTTTCTTTTAATTGACAAATCTACCCCCCATGCTGCACCCAGTAGTTTCACAATAATGTTGGTAAATCAAGGATGAAAACATAACTTGAAAAGAATATGCAAAATTATTTGAAGTATTATATTTTAAAGAAGAACCTATCTTTCGAAAGCAATGCTTGTACCCTAGAAAGCAGGCCTGTCTGGTGGGACAGATGTAGCCTCCCTTACTTGAGCTTATGCTGCTTCCTGGGGCTTAGGTAGAAAAGACTAAAGGTAAGAACCTCTATGTTCTTTTTAACTCAGGTGACCCCAGGACATTTGACTGAATATACATCTAAACATATATAGCAAAATCCACCTAGAATTAGATGTCTCAGCAGGAATTCCCAAAGATAAATATGAATGAAGGACTGAAGATTACAAAAGGACCAAAAATCCTATTGTTAAAAAAAAATCTTATTATAATTACTATCATTTATTCTGGAAAGCCCGAGTTTATTTTTCAGTTGATAATTGCATATTAGTTGTCCTCTTTGAATCTTTCTTTATGTCACTCATCTGATCATTCAAGTTCATGTGATTATGTATTTTCACATGTGTCTCTCCTTTGCCGTGGCTTACCTGTATCCCTGGGATCTGGGCCCTGAAGAACACTCTGACCCCTTCCATTCTCTGCCTTCCTTCACTCTTCCATTTATTGACAAACAGAATTAATTACAGTGTCCCTGGGGCTCTAGTGGAAACTGCGCCTAAAGCAATAAGCAAGGCAGGTTATTTCTTTGCCTCAGGAGTGATAGGTTTCCATCATTCCAAACTGATCTCAGCTTTGCTCCTTCTGCAACCCCCTCCTACCTGGTCAACCCTCATTTGCTTCATGCTTCTCCTCCCCTGATACCTTCCAATTCCTACATGCTCTATTTAGTGTCCTCCACCCAGATATTTCCAAGATGCCTCCTATACCAAGCAGGGCCCAGGCCAGACACAAACGGCACACTCAAGGAGGACACCTGGGGAAGCTTTAACACAGGGGCTCTTTAGCAACAGAGGCACCACCAAGGGGTGGTGAAGCACCCTGAGGCTAGCTTTAGGGGGAGCTGTTACCTCCTCCCAGGTTTGAAGCAGAAGAGGGAGGGAGTAATCGACCAAACCTTGAGAAAGTTAGAGAAATTATAGGGGAGGACATGACAGAAGCCAAAGAGGCCATCTAACCTGCAGTGACCAGCAGGGAAGAACCAAGGATCAATACCCCAGCCTTAGGGCCCTCCCTCCCTTTGACCTCTCGTACCTGCTTTTCTTTGATCAGACCTAACATAGAGCTCAAAGGCAAGAGAGCCCTGTGATTCAGCCTATAATGGCTGATCTCCTGGGGCTCAGAGCAAGATGAGAAGGGGAGGAGTGTGGTGCTAGAAGGGCAAACAGAAAACAATCCAACCCAGATCCAACCATTGCCCTTAAATGAAATAAGGCCTCTCAGCTAACCTCCCCTGGGGGAGAACAGCCCCTGCCTCTTGGCAGAACTCACTGGGCCTCCAGTAAGTGTGCTGACCATATGGATAAAACAGAGTTTTCTTCTTCCTGTCTTCAAGCTTTCCTTTTGTATCTACTATGGAAACAAATATCAAATGGAAGTCACTAAAAGATTGTTGTTCTCTTCTAGCCTTTTCAGAAAAATTCTCCACAAGAGTGAGGGATTTCTTTAAATTAGAAACGACCCTTGCTGGGCCAAGGAGGGATGCTTCCATAAACATTTTCAAGTCCTAGAAGCCCAAAGTTCACTTAGCTGGGACTTCTGTCCTGCTGTCAGGGGAACTGTGAGGAGCTCGGTGCTCCCCCTCCTCCTCCCAGGATGGTCAGGGTCCCAAGATCAGCCACCTAACGTCCAGGAGCAGCTTGCTTCCTTTAACCCTCAAAAAAATGAGATGAGGGCTTCCAGCCTGTTTTCAAGGACTAAAGACAATTTTTTTGAAATAGACATGATGAAAACATGTTACACTGAAATATTGAAATATCTGATAACTCATGAAAAAAATCAAAGGAAATGTTGATTGTGGGTATATTTAACATTTAATGGGCCCCTTTCTTCAGAAGTGTGAGTGAGAGTGGGGATGGCTAAGGGTATCTGCTCTCCCGCAAGATCGGTTTGTTCCATGGAAGCTCATTGTTTTCATCAAGTCAGGCTCTTTTTCCTCTCCATTGCTGCTTAATTTAACTAGAGATTAGAATACTAAGGCCTCTGAGAGTGGGAAAGGAACTCTCTTCAACCGTGGTATTCCCACCAAGGGAACAGAGGCAAAGGAAGCACATTTTCTTCCAGGGCCTGCCATAGCTCAAGAAGATTTAATCAGCTTCTCTCCTTTGACATCTTCTAAAAACAGCCTTTCGTAAGTTTCACAGAGCTTTGCCCCAAAGTCCAATCAAGTTTAGATAGGCTCAGTGAAAAAGCAACTCTTCCTCCTGCCCCAGGCTGGGAGTGTTGAGATATGCCAAGCTCTCCCCTGTGGGTTGAGAACATTTCTTAAAAGCAGCTTCTTGGTGGAAGAGGATTTTTCATACCTGGGGCTCTCTCTCTCTCTCTCTCTCTCTCTCTCTCTCTCTCTCTCTCTCTCTCTCTCTCAGCAATCATTCTGTTTCTGATTTCTGGAATGACCTGCCTGTCTATTGGTAATAATCATTCACCCATATAACCTATACTCCACCCATATAACACTCCAGCCAATTTTGCAATGTATGGCTCCTTTTCTTGTTGAAAAACTCCTGGTTGTTTGAGTTAAAACAATGTTGATGAATTCAGTATACAGAAATCAAGTGCCTTCCCCATCAAAGCACTGAACTTGATCTTGGTGGGGTGGGGGAGGACCAAGAAAAATAATGAAGAGTCCCTTGCTTCAGGGAACTTACTCACAAGTGAGTAGGATTGAGAGAGAGACACAGATACAAGGTGAGAGGGAAGGGTCAATAGGAAGTGATATTTTAGCCCAAGAGGAAAAGAGAGTTCACTCATCTGGGGCATCTCAGGAACCCAGGGTAGAGAGAATTTGCTAATATCCTAGAGGGCTGCACTCAAATGCCAGAGGCAGAGACAGCTGCCAGCAAAGAGAGTAAGCATCATGTACAAATGTCACCTTGATTCAGTCTCCCATTCATTCATGCAATAAGTGTTCTCATAAGTGTCTACTGTATGCACTGGGGCTACAAGGTTAAGTCTTGCTACTAGTTGTTCACAGGCTGAAAAAGGAGGAAATGTAACCAGTAATGGTAAACTGGGCAATAATTACAATCAGAAGTGCAGCTCATGGTGGTACAGAGAGATCCCCTTTACCCAGGCAAGGAAAGCTTAATGGAGAGAAAGACATTTGGAGCAGATCTCAAGGGATGAGTGTTTGATACACAAACAAAAGAGCAAAGGACATCTCTGGCAGAAGGAAATGCCAGTGCACAGGCACAGATGTGGGAAATGGCATGATATGGGGAACTGCAAGTCATTGAGATCAACTAGAACACAGAGTCAGAAAAAGGATGGAGGAGAATGAAGTGAGGGAGACACAGGCCCGGGCAAATCCTCAAGACCTTCTCGGACAGCTAAGAAAGGCGAGGTTTTTCTCTGTGAGCCCAACAGAATGGCTTCAAGTGAAAACAGGAACCTCTGGTTTTGATTTAAAAGAACCACAGGAACTGTACAGAGGATTGAACACATAGCAGAGATGGGAAGACTGGTTAGGAGAAAATGGCCAGGGTGCACAAGAGGAGGTAAGAGGCCAGAGTCAAGGGCTATGAAGATAAGGAAAAGGAATGAAAGGTGACAGGTGCAGAGATGCTGCAAGACAGTCAAGTGAGCCAAGATAGATGGCCAGCAGATCAGGCTACCTGGAGGTCTTTGGTAACCTCAGCTAAAGAGGTTTTGAGGACATGATGGGATGACAAGCCTGAAGAAGGGCCGGGAGGGGAGGAAGTGGGGGCTGTGAGCACAGACTTTATTTTTTTTTTTACATTTGACAGTAAAGGGATACAATGACAGAAAGAGCTAGGTGGGGTCAGAGTCAGAAGTTGGGTATATTATTAATAACATAGATATCTTAGATGTTTGAAGAGCCTCTAGTCAAAGGAGGAGAATGAAACCCTAAATCAATAGTTAGATTTAGAAAGAGAGAAGAGACAGCTTTAGAACCAGACTTCAAGTACGTTCTTTCAAAGAGGAACAATGCAATTAGGTGCAGTGGTGCACGCCTATAATCCCAGCAACTCGGGAGGCTGAGGCAGAAGGATCACAAGTTCAAAGCCAGCCTCAGCAACTTAGCAAGGCCCTAAGAAACTCAGTTAAGACTCTGTCTCAAAATAAAAAATTAAAAGGGCTGGGATGTGGCCCAATGGGTAAGTTCCCCTCGGTTCAATCTGTGGTTAAACCTCCTTTCCCAGCAAATTATTAAAAAAAGAAAAAGAAACAAACAATGCATTCCCCAGACTTTTCACATAGAGCCCAGCTCCACAGAATCACTCTTAGACTCAAAGTAATTAAAGACCCTGTTCTTCTACAGATGACTGTTCTTTGTGTCATTAAGAGCCTTGGAGATGCCCCATTTTATTTATTTATTTGTTTGTTTATTTATTTATTTATTTATTTATTTTAGTTGTAGATGGCCACAATAACTTTGTTTTATTTTTATTTATTGTTATGTGGTGCTGAGGATCGAACCCATTGCCTTACACATTCAGGCAAGTGCTCTACCACTGAGCCACAACCTTAGCCCAAGATGCCATATTTCTTAAATATACCATTGCTGTCTCCAGGGCTTTCTTCTAGCTTCTTACCACTCGTTCTTTGGACTCTAGCACTTTCAGGATCTTACCAGAAAGTATCATCAGAAAGTTACCAGACATCACCCAGGATTCATCAGGGTTCATATTCCTTCTTCAACTTATCTTTACATGGTTTATGGTTGGGAATGTTGAAGGACTGCCCATTTCCAGGCACACCACTCAGATATAGTATCCAAGTTCTTAAACTTGTGCACTTGTCCTTTAACTATTCAAATACATGTTCATTAAATATATAAGGAATCAGGGTTGGGATTGTGGCTCAGCAGTAGAGCACTCGCCTCGCATGTGCGAGACCCTGGGTTCAATCCTCAGAACCACATAAAAAATAAGTGAAATAAAGGTATTGTGTCTAACTACAACTAAAAAATAAACATTAAAAATATATATGTATATATAAGGAATCAACATTCATTTTTAATTTTGTTTTTATTTGTAAATTATAATTTCACATAATAGTGGGATTTATTATGCCATAGCCATACATGCATATAACATAATTTGATCACTATCAATCCCCATTACCTTCCTTTTCCCTCCCCTCCTCCCCCATTTTCTTGCTCTGATCTGCCTTCTAATATTATTTTAATACTGCATTGTAAATATATATATGTGTATATGTATATGTATATGTATATTCATACATGGACATAGCATAATTTGTTAGATTTTGTTCCCCAGTACTTTCCCATGTCCTCCCTTTTCCCCTCCTTCTCAATCCCCTTCCTCTACTCTCTTGATCTCCCTTCTATTTTCATGAGATCACTTTTCTTTTATTCCTCCTCATTCTCCTTATCCTCCTCCTCCTCCTTCTTCTCCTTCCCTCCCTCCCTCTCCCTTTATCTCTCTCTCTCCCCTTCTCCTCCCACTTCTTCCACATATGAAACATTCACCCCTTGACATTATAAGTCTGGCTTATTTCACTTATCTTGATGTTCTCTAGCTCCATCTATTTTCGAGCAAATGACATAATTTTTTATGACTGAGTAAAATTTCGTGTGTGTATGTATATATACACATAACATTTTCTTTATCCATTTATCTGTTGACAGGCACCTAGGATGATTTCACAACTTGTCTACTGTGGATTGTGCCACTGTAAATATTGGGATGCATGTATCACCATAGTGTGATGACTTTAGTTCTTCTGAATAAATATCAAGGAGTAGAAGAGCTGGGTCATGTGGTGGTTCCATTCCTAGACTTTTGAGGAATCTCCATACTGCTTTACAAAGTGTTGGGACCAATTTGCAATCCCACCAATGATGTATAAGTGGTACCTTTTTTCCCATATTCTCACCAGGAATTATTATTATTTGTAAGAAATCAACATGCTTGGTCATTTATATAGTACTCAAAGATGTTGATTTCAGATAACTGTAAGCCAGTCTGCTGTCAATTGAGACATCATTTATCAATCCTCTTTGTTTCTTCTTTAATGAATATTTTTTATATATATTTTTGTGTGGACTAGAGACGGTGACAACTTTTAGCCAGTGCAATTGTGTATATCGTTACTTTAATAGGCTCTTTCCAACCCATAATCAACTTCTTTAACTCTTTAGTAATATGAGCATAAATTTGTACACATGCCAAAAACTCAACCAGCTAAATTCAAAAGTACTAAAGCCAATTCTTTCTAGAGTGAGGAAAGATGGGGCCACATAGAAAACATGTCTACCCTAAATGGGCAACAATAGCGCCCGAGGATTGGTTTCTCCCAGAGGTTCCAACAGAAGTGACAGTGACAGAATCTCTACAAATTATACAAGTGTTAATTGCACTGTCATGGACTCATCCAGACCCTTTTCTTTCTTTGTACCCTTTGGTATGTCAGTATGGTTTCTCTGCACTTGTGTAGCTCTTGTAAAATTCTGGCTGAGAGGGGACTGAAAGGAACAGCTTAACCAAACAGCTGACAGTCAGCTTCAGGCAGCACCTGTGGTCTGTACGGTGACATTTTTGAAGAGGTGGATATGGAGAGCGAAATGCAATAGCTAGTCTGGAGCCTGCAGGCTAGCCATAAACGAAAAGAGGCTTGAGGTCCACTAAGACCTTTGGGATAAGTCCAAAGAAGACTCTGGGGAGGAAAAAGTAAAATGACTGTGCCATTGTCGATCCAAACAGAAATGGGGAGAAAGACATTGTGGACCTTAACACCCCATTTCCTTTCCCACCACTTCCTCACAGCAGAGAGGATTCATTTGACTTTCACATAGCCTTCAGAATTTTTTCGGCCTCATGATTCAAGCTGTCAGACATCCCTTGAGTCTATCTCCCTTCTCATTTAGCTCTTCTGGAAAATCCTGCATTGAGGCTTCTGATTTCATCTCATAGTTAAATCTCCCTTGATCACATCAAACACGCTCTCTTCCTTTAAAACTTTTCCACCCCTCAAATGGTCAAGCAGTTCTGATCTGCCCCCGATGAAATCACTGCTTGGCTAAGCTCCAGGGTTCTGGGTCCTTCAACTTTGCCCTCAACAGGCCCTGCCCTCCTGGATCAACACAGCTGCTCTGCCCTGAGCTTTGCACTCTTAATCACATTCATTCTCTCTCTCTCTCTCTCTCTCTCTCTCTCTCTCTCTCTCTCTCTCTCTCTCTCAACTTTAGCTTCCCCGTGTCTAGAACTGATTGCAAATGACCCCTGACATCACAGCATGGCACTCCACAGTACAAGTGTCACCTTTCCAGACTTGGTCTTCCATCAGCTAACAACTGTTTTGCACGGATGTTGTTCTACACCACACAAAGTTGGTAGCGTTCAGCATAGCACTTGCCAAGTGCCTGGCACAGATATAACCTTCCCACTTCTGGCTCTCTTCAAAGTCAGGAATAAGATCCTAGTGACTAATGCCATTCCATTTAACCTACAGATGGGAAAACGGAGGCCCAGAGGGGCAGAATGGTTGAGCTAAAATCTTGCAGTGAATAGCCTGGAGCACAGCTGTTCCATCTCTTGCAAGCATCCTGATTAGCTGGGATTTCAGGTTCTGAATTTCTTTTTTTTTCAGAGTAGAAGAATTTATTTACTACCTTTCCACATATTTGATGACTTGCAGAACATTAACTTTCTTGAAAATTATTATTTACTTTTTACTTCTCATGTGGATGATTTTAAAATTTTTGTTGTTGTTGAGATTTTTAGACCTTAGGAAAGAGTGCTACTCAGTCATTTGAAAAAAAAAATGTATGCAGTTGTCTCAGCTAGATCATTAATATTCAATATATATATATATATATATATATATATATATATATATATATATAAAGGCCTAATTCTATTTAAATGATATAACCAGAAGTGAAATCACCTAAAAATGTGATCTGTGATCTGAAAATATATTAGGAAAGGGACATCAGCAAGATAGCAGAATAAGTGGTTCCTGGCTTTCCCTCCTCCCACATATGCAACAAATAAACATCTACACAGGTAGATCCCTGTGTAGATCCTGGCTTTCCCTCCTCCCACATATGCAACAAATAAACATCTACACAGGTAGATCCCTCTGAGAAAGCCAGAAACTAGCTGAGACACTTCTATTCAAGAGCAACATCCACATCAAAATGAACAGGAAAACCTAAGATGCTCTTATACAAAACCCTCTGTACAATGCCATACAACTGTGAAAGGATCCTCAATTCCAAGGTTATGAGTAAGAGTGAATGAGTTGCTTTGCACCTGTACCTCAGATAAAGCATTAATCTCCAAAGTATATAAAGAACTCAAAAAACTTAATACAAAAACAAAACAAAACAAAACAAAATAACCCAATCAACAAATGGGCAAAGGAATGGAACAGACACTTCACAGAAGAACTATGACTGGTCAACAAATATATGAAAAAATGTTCAACACTACTAGCCATTAGAGAAATGCAAATTAAAACTACACTGAGATTTCATATCACTCCAGTCAGAATGGCAATTATCAAGAATACAAGTAACAATAAATGTTGGCAAGGATGTGGAGGAAATGGTACACTCATACAATGCTGGTGGGACTGCAAATTGGTGACTCTTCAGAAAACTTGGAATATGATTTCATGTGACCCAGTTATCCCCCTCCTCAGCATATACCCCAAAAGAATTAAAATCAGCATGATATAGTGATGTGGCCACATCAATGTTTATAGCGGCTCAAATCACAATAGCTAAGCTATAGAACCAACCTAGGTGACCTTCAACAGATAAATGGATTTTAAAAAGTGCTATATATACACTCAGCCATAAAGAAGAATGAAATTATGGCATTTTCTGGTAGATGGATAGAACTGGAGGCCATCATGCTAAATGAATTAAGCCAATTCCCCAACCAAAGGCAGAATGTTCTCTCTGATATGTGGGTGTTGACTCACAAAGGTGGGGTGGGTGGGGTGGTTACCTGATTGGACAGGGCGAAGTGGGGAGAAGGTAGGGGGGATGGGAATGGGAAAGACAGTAGAATGTATTGGACATAACCTTCCTATGTTCATATATGAATACATGACCTGTGTAACTCCACATTATGTACAACCACAAAAATAGGAAGTTATACTCCATGTATGTATGATGTATTAAAATACATTCTACTCAATGTATTACTAAAAAAAAGAATAAAAACCAGAAACAGGTTCTGAATTTCTAACAAGCTCCCAGGAGATGCTGCTCTAGTCCCTACAATTTGATGACTCCACTTGTCATCTTCATATACCCTCCCCGTTCCCATTCCATCTCAGTAGGGGGATTAAAACAACAGTTTCATTTCAATAAAAGATAAACAAGGAAGATAGTTCGTCATTGTTAATATGAGATCATTATCCCTGACTTTATATCACATATTAATCATCTTCTCATACCTGCTTCTTAGTCTCTTGAATGGGTTCATGAAGTTCTCTATTTCAATTCTGAGATAAATGTACTTTCTCAACACAAGGTGACCTGAAATGATTCTGGAGCTATGAGTCTAGCATCTACATTCTGGTTTTAAGAACCCAAAAGTTTTCAATGAATTTGAATTTCAACTAGTGACTGATAGAGGTTGGGAAGGGGTGGGGAATAAAGGAAGGATGGATTTGATCATCCCATACATATATATGTGTATGAGATAGCACACTGAACCCCATTAATATATGCAATTAGTACCAATTAATTTTTTAAGTTAAAAAAATATGAAGTTTTCCATTCACCCCTTCTTTCTTCAAACATTAACTGAGCTTCATGAAGATATTTACTTGTAGCCCTAAGATACATTTTAATGCCCAAAGTTAACTTTTTTTGCCACCATTTGCCATCTTTGTCATTATTTTCCTTAGGAAATTCTTGCTCACTTTAGTGAATGTTTTTAGTTTTTTGTTTGTTTGTTAATGTGGAGGGGGAGGGAAAAAATCCCCTCTAGCATTAGAACTCCTCATTACAGTTTTGAGTGTCTGAGCCACAATTAGTGGTGCTAAAACTTTGCCGTAAGTGCTTTATTTCTTCCAATTACTCCAAAAAACTTGTGCACATAAGTTCCATGTCTTTTACTCATTGTGTTGCCACTTTAATCCTCTGAATTGAAAGGACATTTTCAGTGCCCATGATGAGGCAGTGAGAAATCTCAGTGCTCTCTGAGAAGACCCAACCACAGATCCTGCAAGATAATGTATTTCATAAAGCAAATTGACTACTTGTGGCTTTAAATTACAAATCTTCTCTTTCAAATCTCCTAAAGGTTATTCACAAATAGTCTCACTGAAAATGGCATATTTGTTAAGGTAAATGACCCTGAAGACAAAACATATACCCTCCCCATTCCCATTCCATCTCAGTAGGGGGATTAAAACAACAGTTTCATTTCAATAAAAGATAAACCAGGAAGATAGTTCATCATTGTTAATATGAGATCATTATTCCTGACTTTATATCACATATTAATCATCTTTACCCAAGGAAAAATAACTTTCTCACCAGCAGAAATACTGAGAGCATATTCATAATTTAATCTTCAAAATCAAAATTGTTTTCTGAGCAATTTAATCAGGAGATCGTATCTATTCCAGCCAATTTTAACTCTTTTTCTATCTTATAAAGTTTCTTAACATATCATCTGTTATTGGAATATATTTAAGAATTTCCTAGCAGTGGAATGAACATTTCTTTGTCCTTCAGTACAATATGTAATTACATGCAGAGTGAATCTGAGCCTTCATAAACAAAAGGATATTGTTTAGGCACTGGACAAATAAAGATTATTAGTAATAATCAACTCTATAAAGCAACAGCCAATATGATACCTATTTTCGTTACTCATTCATTAAAAACTATTTGAATGCCTATTATGTGATTGACACTATGTGAGTCAATTGGGATCCAAAGATTAATGGGACATGGTCTCTATTGGAAAGGTGCTTAAGAGCTACTGAAGAATAAGATTAGTAACGAAAACTGTCTTCAGTGTGACAAGTGCACTGTAGAGGGATGCTGTGGTTCTACAAGAGCTTGTTGAAGGAGCAGCTACCTCTAGAAGTCCAGGAAATATAACAAGGAAGTTAAGTGAGCTTGATGCATGGGAGTTAGTGATACCTACGGAGGAGAAGGTGGTATGGGCTTTCGTGACTGGTGGATTAGAATCTGCAAAGGTAAGGAATATATGAGAACAACACATATGAAGGTAGATCAGGATGGACAGGACTAGAAAAAGAGAATGTAGAAGTAAAAAGATGTACCTGGGAAAAAAAATAGATGGAGGAACATTCAACTCTAGTCTAGTCTTTCCAACTCTACACACCATCCCAACATGTACAGGGAAGGGATACAAAAACCACATCATTTGTACATTCTAGAGGCTGGAGGCTGCTTAAGAGATCACTGAAGGCTAGATGAGGCAAGGAAGGCATCATTTTCCTTAGAAAATTCCTCTCTCTCTCTCTCTCTCTCTCTCTCTCTCTCATCATTTCTCTCCCCATTTGATTGTTCTCAATAGCATATAACAGGCTCAAGTACTTTTCATCTTTAGAAAATATTGAGAACCTCTGGTTCTCACCTCAACCACCCTAATCTGGCTTCCCTCCATCCTCCCACTGAACATCTCTTGTCAAGATTACCAGGGACTTTCATAGTTACTCTACCACTCAGGAGAATTCAAAATGGTGGCCTCCTTCCTTCTTGAACAACTCTTTACCCTTGGCTCTTTCAACCTCATACTCTCCTGATTTTCCTTCTACTTCCCCTTTCACTCTTCCTCAAACTTCTTTTCTACTCATCCTTTCAGTGTTGAGGAACCTTAATGCTTGTTCTAGGGCATACTTCTCCATTTTCTATCTTCTTTCCCTAGATAATCTCAACAATTATTTTTGGAGTTGAAGAACAGTATTAAACTGTTGACTGCAAAACTTTTATTTCTAACCCACACTTGAAATTTGTAGGAAAATATCTAAATTCCTACTTGAAATCTTAATTTGAATATCTCACAGAAAATTCATATTAATATTCCTAAAACAGAATTTATCACCTCTCTATTCCTGCCCATCTACCTCAACTCTTACCCATCTAATTTGCTAGTCACCCAGAAAAAGCATGTAAGATGGAACTGAAGAAGACAGAAGTTTATTTCACACTGATAGCACTGTCCAAATGTACAATGGAGCTTGTCAACTATCTTCACACAGTAATTCAGTGCTTGGGTAACTTTCATCTCATGACTTCTCCATTCCCTGGGACTTCAGTGTGTTATGAATCCAATCACTGGTCCAAAGAAGAAATGGCAAAGGATGTACAACCATTTCTTAAAGCTCCAACTCAGAAGTGAAGCACATCACTACTACACACTCTGTTGCTGAAGATGAGTCATATAAGTCTGTTTTGATGCAAGGGGAGCCAGGAAATGTGGTCTCTGGCTAGGCAGTTTCCCACTGTGCGGAGGGGAACACACATCTGAGGTGGAGAGCTGGTTGTCTCTGTCACAGCCAGCTAAGCCAAGGAAATCAAATTTGTAGCTGACCTGAGGAGAATTAAAGATCTAAGGAGAAATTACACGTTAAAAAAAAAGAAAAATACTTTTTCATAGGAAGAAAGAAAAGAAAGAGAGGAATATGACAGAATAAAGAATAGAGAGGGTAAATAATGTATTGAAGTACTGCCTTATATTTACAAAGGAATTTCTTATCTCAAACCTTCACTAGTCAGTTCAGCTGAGGTACCTGGATACTCAAACTTCTGTGGGCTGTATCTCTCAAGAAAAATCAAGAAAGCCATCATTCCATGAGACCACCATACAAAATAAACTGAAAAATGGATTTCTACTAACTCCCTCCAATATTTGAGACAAACGTGCCCACAAATATGTTCTGACAAGTTGCAAGAAAAAGGTAATGAAGTAGATCCAGAAAAAGATACTGTTGGCTAATTGTTACCTGCCACTCTCCTAAGTTCCCTTGGGTATCTGTTACAAATGAAGTTTTTAGCAAATGCAGCTTTTAAGGTAGCCTGACATCTTACCTTGGTGCTTGACAACCTTGTATAATAAGCTACCGGAAAGGATGGCAGGCGATGAAGAATTGGGTGCTCTAAACCACCCTTCCTCCTCTTTTACTTCACATTCTTATTAAGCAGAAGTGGGTCGTGAACATGAAGAAAATATTATTCAATTCAAGTATAGTGACAGATCAACTAGAAAAGTCTATCCCTGGCTTAGAGAAGACAGAAAATAACAAGATCATGAAAAAGCAAGCACCACAGAGGGCACTGGAAGCCATTGGAAGCCACAAGCCCTTCTGCCTCTGAGAAGTCTGGCTTCCAACAGAATCAGGGAATTGGGACACTGACCACACCAGACTAGAGATTATGGGCTGGAGGGGACAAGTAAGTACATGTCAGGTGGGACCCACAGTAGAAGCCACAGCCCTGAACTCTAAGGGTGTCAATCTCCTCAGGACAGAGAGTTGAAGGTAATTCAGTGCTAATGAGATGCTCCTTGACTTTTTAGAATTAAAAATAAACAGCTACTAGAAGCTTTCCACAAGTCAGGGTGGCTGGGATACAAGTTCTAAACCATTTAGCTGCCAAAAAGACTTCCAAGTAGGTTACCATGGAGACAACCTGGAAATCAAAAGCACAGTTTAAATTATTAAAACCTACTAATCCAAGAAGGAGAAACACTCATCATTTGAATAGTTTACCACTGAGACTGGCAATACCAATCTTGGGACAAGATATTTATCTCGGGATAAGAGAAATTCACATCTTCTCCTACATAATTTGTGAGCTGTGGTGCTATGTTGATATCACTATTTGAGTTCCAGAACTTTCAGTGTACAGTTGCTTCTGTAGCTTCATCCTGTCAATATATCAATGTGTGGTTTATAATCTATATTAGACTAGCACATAACAAATGCATTAACTACCTCCCTAAAATAATCTGTTTTACTCTGACTCACTGTTAGGAGGTGGCATGAAAATAATTTGCTGGCAGGAAAATCTGCCATTTAACTAATATGTAGTATAGTTGGTGTCTCATTAATTATACATGGTCATGACCAAAGGACAGAAAGTTTTTTCAAGGCAGGCCTCCCAGTTCAAAACCTATTCCCAGGAATTTAGAGAGCATCCACATGGGTCCTGAATAGGTGGTACCACAAGAATGAGTTTAAAGGGAGTCTACACAGCTAAAAACAGCTTTGTTTAAGCAAAATGGTAAATTACCTAAAGAGTATAATATGGTACCTTCCCAAGTCCCAACCAACTAAAAATCTTATCAACCCTACATTTCCTAAATTCAGGCTAAAATCATCACCAGGGACCATTTTTTTTTTGCTTTAGATAAAAATAGAGCTAATGTCTCTGGAAGAATAGGAAAATGGAACCCAAACCCAAAAGAGCCACTTTGGTTGCTGACAGAAAAGACAGGATTACCAAACTAGTATCTCTGGCCAAAGCAAATCCTCATAAGACTCAGCTAGCAATAATGGGAATGAAGAGGGTCTTCAGAGAGGAACAGCTGGACAAGTAGCATGAAGATTAAGGAAGCCTTATTTCCCAGGCCTCCTCCCTTAGAAAGATGAGAGAGTTTACACACCATGCAAATTTATTAGGTTTAGTGGGCACAAAGGAAAGCCATTCCTCTAGTACCCAGTTCCTCTTCTTGACTGCCCCTTCCTCTTCTTCCTCTCCCTTGCCCAGATCCTCAATCTATTTCTAATTCCCATCCACAATTCCAATATATAAGAACTTCAGAAAAGAAAAAATAATGAGCAGTAGAAATTTCCAGTACCCATTCTTGCTCTCTTCCTTCCATAGGAGAACTCCAATTTTGTTTTGGGAAGCATTAGACCCAATTAAAAAAAAAATTCATCTCTCCAGCCTCTACTACAGTGTGGAATGGCCAGAACTGAGTGAGATGTGATGTCAGCTCCCCATCAGAGGAGTCAGAGAGGGAAGCTCTTGTTTTCCTCATTAAAAAAGATAAGAATTCATAGGCACAAACCTTCCTCCTCCCTTCCTCCTCCTCCTTCTCGCTCCAAAGCAGGCCTGCTTTAGTCAGGTTTTTTGCTGTTGTGAACAAAAGACCTCACAAGAACAATTAGAAGAGGAAAAGTTTATTTGGGGGCTCACAGTTTCAGAGGTCTCAGTCCATAGACAGCAGGCTCCATTCCTCGGGGCTCAAGGTGAGGCAGAACATCAAGGCAGAAGAGTGTGGTGGAGGAGAGAAGCAGCTCACATGATGACCAGGAAGCAGAGAGAGAGAGGTTCTACTCACTAGATACAAAATACATACCCCAAAGGCACAACCCCAATGACCCACTTCTTCCACCCACATCCTACTGGCCTATAGTTACTATTCAGTTAATCTCTTTCAGGAGATTAATTCACTGATTAGGTCAAGGCTCTCAAAACCCAATCATTTCACCTCTAAACTTTCTTTTTTTTTTAAAGAGAGAGAGATAATTTTTTAATATTTAGTTAGTTAGTTAGTTAGTTTTCAGTGGACACAACATCTTTATTTTATTTTTATGTGGTGTTGAGAATCGAACCCAGCGCCCCGCGCATGCCAGGCGAGCGCGTTACCACTTGAGCCACATCCCCAGCCCTCACCTCTAAACTTTCTTGCACTGTCTTACACACGAGCTTTTGGGGGACACATATCTAAACAAGGTCCAAAGCTGTATAGGGGCAAAAGGTTAGCAGCACCTTGCTGTTTTCTTAGGTTCAAGAGTAGGAAAACCATGTCATAGAAGTGGTAGTGGAAGGCTAGAAGGAGCCCTGACCCTGAAGTCAGGGAACCCAGCCTGGACTTCCATCCTTAGACTAAATGTTATTTGAGAATATTAAAGTTCTCTTTGGTAAAGACATTAGTTTGTTTTATGATATTAAAGATGATCTAGTCTAATATACCATGGCTATTTCTTAATAGTGCGAGAATTTCAAGGCCAGGAGACAAATAATGGAATAGGAAGGGATGAGGTAAAACTAAAAGCTCAACAGAGATAGGGGCCAAGAAACAGTCAGGGTTCCACCAGAGAAACAGAACCACAGGAGACATGTAAGAATAAATTTATTGCAAGAAATAAGCTTAGAGATGATGAGAGCCGACTAGGTACATACAAAAATGCATGGGAAAGCCATCAGGAAGGGCAGGCTGAACACTCTTAAGCAAATTATATCTCACAGGTAAAGCATGCATGGATACCATAACACCCAGAAAAGCCACTTTTCTGAGCAGTGCCCAGAAAAGAAAAATCTCTGCAACAGGTCTATGCTCTCCTCCTTGAACTGTATAAACCAGCAAATCCAAAAGTTCTTGAAGTGGCAGTAATGGATAAAGATACAGTATTGACATCTTTGTCAGGCTCTTAAGGATGAATTACAGAGAAGATCAGAGAAGATCTGTAGGATTCTGGAGTAGAGTTATGCCATCCTCTGAATATAATTACTCATTTTGAGAAAAATCTTTTGATTTGCTCCTGGGGCTTAGTAGAAACTAAATGCTTGTCCATGGGATAACAAGAGATACCAAGTTACCATGCAAACTGAACTGTGCATCAATAATTGGGTATTACCAAACCTACCAAGTTATAAATTTGCTTTCACAGTAGCTCTCTGTCATCAAATGGAAATGATATACATGAGATCAGGCTCAATCAGGTCTTCAAGATACAAGTAGGAACACCAGGAAATGGTCCAAATGCCCACAGCCCCTAATCCTACCATATTATCTCTCCCCTCACTCCGCTCTCCACTGAACATCTATGGACTTTTGGAGAGTTTCCCTGTGACCATTTCACTGAGGAACAAAATCAATCTTGGATTATAGGGAAGTTCTGCCCAATATTCAGGCACCACCCAAAATGGAGAGATATAATATGATAACCCCACTCCAGAAGACCCCTGAGGATGAATAGAGACCTTTGCTGTGGGTAGAACTTCAAGCCATACATCAGATTTCTCATCTCTTTCAGGAAAAAGAGATGCCCACAGGTGGGTGTGGTGTGTGTGTGTGTGTGTGTGTGTGTGTGTGTGAATTACTATATATATATATATATATATATATATATATATATATATACATACACACACACACACTAATTAATTCGTGTATATGTATATACACTAATTCAGGAGCTGTGGCCAATAGTTTAATGGGATGGTCAGGGACTTGAAAGAAATACACATAGAAAATCAGTTACTACAACATCTAAGAAAGAGGTATTGGAGAGACATTTTCAAATAGACAGACTATAGAGATGTTTGTGACCCATGTGAAGGCTCATTAAAGAGTAGTCTTGGAGAAGAATTTTAATAATCAGGTGGGTTGGAAGGCCAGTCTGTGGAAGTAAGTCATCTGCCTTCCTCATCTACCCCTATCAACACACAAGAGGTTCATTAACAAAAGTGGCTATAACAGCAGGGATAGAGGTTATACATGGGCACAGCACCACAGATTTCTGCTTACCATGACCAACCTGGCTACAGCCACTACTGAGTCTTGATCTGCCAAAGGTCAGCAACTATATGAACTAGCTTGGAAGAGATTCTCCCACAGTAGAGCTTCAGATGTCTACCACCCCAGGTGACAGCTTCTCTGCAACCTCAGGATAACCACGCAGCTAAGCCACTTCTAGGATTCTGACTCACAAAAATTCTGATATAATAAATCCTTATTTGAAGGTGAAATCTTGGACTAATTTTGTTATACCACAATAGAAAACATATGCCTAAGAGTGAATAAATTTTGAACAACTAATAATAAAAATTTAAAAAAAAAGTGAATAAAACCTGGTTAGGAAGTCCCAGGCAACCTAGAAGGGATAGTAATGGGAAGTGCCCAGAGAAATCACTCACTATTTTTCTTATTTTAGTTTTCTATGTTGGTGCTTACTTTTTTTCTTATGTGGCAAGAAGAATCATGCTTTGTATTTAGAGTTGAGAAGCTGATTTCCAAAAATTACATGTTCATTTTTTTGTCTGTTTCTCAAGTAAATTATATCTTGACATTAGCACTTTGGGGAGAGGGACAGTTCCCTATGTTCTGTTCCTTTCACCCAAGGACAATGATGATAATAGGAACTTACAAAAATAAGAGAGAGAGCCACAGGGACAGCTGACCAGAGCTACTGTAGAGCTGTGGGATGATGCTGACCAATAAGAGCCATGAAAAATAGTATGATGGATATTACAGTTAAAATTTTAAAATTGTGACAAAATATGGATAAACAGGAACATCTCCGCTTCTATTTTTTGCTCACCTGATTGATTTGCCCTTCCTGTAGAGCAGAGCTCGGCCACCTCTCTGTGGCCAATGACTGACCTGAGATCAAATCAACTTGCTTGGCTCTTCCTATAAGTAATATTTTTTATTTATGTGTAAGTTCTGCATTACCTGGTGCTCAAATAGGAAGCACCATCCCTTCCAAGAGATTTATTCACAGGTCTAAATCTGTCATTTTAATTGCATTTTGTTGTTACTGTTGTAGTTCAGAGAAAGATTAATTGTGCATCCTTGAAACATAATTTTCCTCTCAGATTTTCTAATACTGAAAATAGACCTTTAGAAAAATCATCACTGTGGACAGGTTTCTTTTATCAGAAAGCCATTCTCCTTCTTCTCCTATCTGGTAAGATACAGGTCTTGTACCACATTAGCTCCAGAACAGGATTCCTTATCTCAAGTCTTTAAGGTTTAATTTATTTTATTTTCCATCTTAAGTCTTCAGTTATTCACTGTGAATCACTTGCAAATAACTGTTGGTCACTTCATTCACTCCTCGATATCAAGAGATTACTCTAATTTTTACCTCAATATTTGCCTACAGGAGCTTACCATAATTTTCCAATGATGCACATTTTTCACTGTGGCAGTTGTCACAACCTGCAAAGGGTGTATTGAACTACAGACTGGCATGACTTTCAGATCTAGTGGCAGCAAGTTGCTGGTGAGTTAAAATCAACTTGCCAGGAAATGAGGCAACCTTCTTTGCCCATTGCCCTAATTAGTGATTAATTTTTTAAGATAAAAAATTTCCATTAAATTTTCCATATTTAATGGAAATTCTGACCTCACCTTTCTTTCTTTAAGCAAGTGATTAAAGACCAAAAGAGAGAAGGAAAAAAAACCCACAAACTGACCTTTTTCTAACCTCTCCAATTTTCTAAACTCTCTAAACTCCAAACCAAAGTGTCATCTGACCTCTTTCTATTCAAGAGTGGCTAGTAGAGGCCCTTTAGCTATGGCACCAGCTGAGGAAGCCACTGCATTAAGAGTTAGGATAGGAAACTAAGCTAATAATATTGCTTCCAAGTGTGAAGTGATGTCTGAGATGCAATCATAGGTACTCACACAATGTGATTTTTCAAAAATATTTTTTAGTTGTAGATGGACACAATACCTTTATTTTATTTATCTATTTTTTTAATGTGGTGCTGAGGATCAAACTCAGTGACTCATATGTGCCAGGCAAGCGCTCTGCCACTGAGCCACAATCCCAGCCCACAAAATGTGATTTTTTTATCCTCATATTTAACACATACAGTGACAAATTACCTCAAACTTGGTGGCTGGAAACAACAAAAACTTATTCTTTCACAATTCTGCAAGCTGGAAGTCTGAAACCATTGTCAACAGGCTGCACTCCTTTAAGAAGCTCTGAAGGAGAATCCTTTCTTACAAATATTAAGGTAAAAATTAGAGTGATCTGTTGACATCGAGAAGTGAATGAAGTGACCAACAATTATTTGCAAGTGATTCACAATGAATAACTGCAGACTTAAGATGGAAAATAAAATAACTTAAATTTTAAAGACTTGAGATAAGGATTCCTGTTCAGGACCTAATGTGGTACAAGATCTGTATCTTACCAGATAGGAGAAGAAGGATTCTCCAGGCTGCTTTTCCAGTTTTTGGTGACTCTAGGCATTCCTTGACTTGAAGCTACATACTCAAATATCTTACTTCCCTGATCACATCCTCCTCTCCCCGTGTCTTCTGTTTCAGAGTTTCTTCTGCCTTCCTCTTTTTATAATTTATTTTTTATTTGTTCTTTTTTAGATATGCATGACAGTGGATTGTATTTTGACATATCATACATACATGGAATATAACTTATTCTACTTACGATCCCATCCTTGTGGTTGTATATGACATGGAGTTTCACTGATCATGTATTCATATAAAAACAGAGAAAGGTTATGTCCAATTCACTCTACTGTCTTTCCTATTCCCATTCCCTCTCCCTTCCCTTCATTCCCCTTTGTCTAATCCAATGAACTTCTATTGTCCCCTCCCCATCACACCCACTTATTGTGAGTTAGCATCCACATTTCATAAAGAACATTTGGCCTTTCGTTATTTGGGATTGGCTTATTTCATTTAGCACAATATTCTCCAGTTCTATCCATTTATCGGAAAATGCCATAATTTAATTCTTCTTTATGGCTAAATAATATTACATTGTGTAGATATACCATGTTTTCTTTATCCATTCATATGTTGAAGGGAACATAGGTTGGTCCATAGCTTGGCTATTGTGAATTGAGCTGCCATAATCATTGATGTGGCTGCATCACTGTAGTATGCTGATTTTAACACCAATGGGTATATGACAAGGGATGGAATAATTGGGTCAAATGGTGGTTTCTTTACAAGTTTTCTGAGGAATCTCCATATTGCTTTCAAGAGTAGTTTGCACCTGCCTTCCTCTTATAAAGACACTTATCATTAGATTGAGGATCCACCTGGAAAATCTAGGATGATTACCTTATCTCAGGATCCTTAACTTAATGACATCCACAAAGACCCCTTTTTCAAATAAATTGCATTCATGGTTCCCATGAATTTAATATAGACATCTTTGGTGGGGGGCATTTTTCAGTTGACCACACATGGGTATATGTGAAAGTGAAGACAAACAGCACAAAGGAAACCCATTTCTGGTCCTGGTTGAGGGATGGGATAGTGGGTCAGCAATGCACAACCACAGCAAATTTAGTGTGTGTTTAGTTCTCTGTGTCCATCATGTGTGATTCTGTGAGAACACAAAACTGAAAACAAAAATAATCCTGTTTTCAAAATTTTAGAATACAGAAAATTCTAGAAACTTGCTAATGTGACAGAGAACAGAAAGAGCAAAAAATGCATGTGAGCATATGAATTAGAAAGAAATGGGTTGGAATCCTATGTACACTGAATTCCAGTTCTATGACTGTGGAACATGTACTTGAAGTCCTTCAGTTTTTTCACTAGTAAATAAAGACAATATGTCTTGTAGTAATAACAATAATCTGGAGAGATGCATGGAGAGGCACACTGACTATGGAGAGGCAGGGTCAGTGTCTGGAAGAGTAAAGTGATTCAACAAACATGCAGCATCCATTTGGTAGCACTCTTGCTTTCTACTTTAGTGTAACCTCTCGATCATGCCAAGACTTACCTATGTTAATCACAATTTGTAGGTGAGGTGAGGAGGCTCTGAGGAGATGAGCAACTTGACCAAAATCTATAGTTATGGACTAGTAAAACCTGAATCCAAATCTAGGTCTTTCTGACCACGAAGTCCATTGAAATTAGAAAAGTAAGTGACAAAGTTGATAGATTCAGGTTCAATATCTGAAATATTCAGGTATTCAAGTGCTGCCTTGACACATTGATTGTGTCTGAAGCCCAGTGAGAGGTGCGAAGACAGGTAACAGGGGAGGGCAGCAAGGATCTTGTCTTCAAGAAACATCATCCCACTCTGGCTACTGAAAATTGGCGAACATCAGTTATCTGGAAGAATGGCCATGGGCAATAGAGTCCAGCCTAGCACCAACTTAGGAAATGTTTAGTTATCTCCTTCCTCAAATCTGAGTATCTAGGAGCAGATCATCCCAAGTACAATAAAAGCCTGAGGAGACAGCTTATCTACATTATTTCCATCCCACAGGGGGCAGGGCTTCCTGCCTTCACCGCAACCAGTTGTAGCCTCTTTACTAACTTCACCTTCCCCCAACCACCTACCACCAGTCCAGAGAGAGGAGACAAGTAGTGGGCCTCAGTTGCAACCAGTGTGCTAGGCAACCCAACATAATTTGCCTAGTCCTTGCCAATCCCTTTGGGAATTGTAAATAGATACCAATCTTTCTCACTAGGAGGCCAGACTGAGATCTTGTTCAAGATGGGTAATTTGGCTCTTTTAGATTTCAAGTTGGTTCCTTGGATAGTGACATCAGCCTGGATTTTAGAGGTCTTCCCACATTTGTTCAGGCTTTGCTATAAGAGGTATGGTTCCCTACACCCATTGAACCAGTCTTCTCCCAGCACACTGACTAATGGGACCAGACAGAGGTTTATAACAAGTGCACCTGAAGAAGGAGATGAACAACAAATAAATGAAAAAAAATGAGGTATGTGAACAATGCATTAAATGAACAAGGAGGTAAGTAACAAATGAAAGGAAAATATGAAATGAATGAACAGGGTTGTGTATAACCAGTGAACCAAATGAACAATGAGATATGCAAAAAAATTAAGTGAACAGAGAGATGCATAACAAATGGATGAAGTATATATGGCAGGAAAGTATTTGGAAGTCTCAGTGAGGGCAGAGAGATGAAGATAGGCTCAGGCAGGTACATGGCACTGATACAACAATAGAGTAGCTGAATTTAGAGGGATTGTTTCTTTAAATGTTTGCTCCCACATTAGTGAGTCAACATCCATCATGTATTTGAAGAAATTATTTTGTCAAATGATTTTTCTCAGGTCAGCTTAAATAAAGGTAGGGTCAGCACTCAAAAGAACATGGTATTGCTGTGATTAAAAGATAAGCTTTTTTCTAAGGAGAGACAGATATGTTAAAGGATTCTGTGGATATGCTGCTTGACCATATTGATTTTACACGGGGCGGGGGTATTCTTACAACAGTAGAGAAAGTGACCCCAAGATTCTCAGAATCGATCATGGCAAATTTCAATAGTGTGCTATTCCAGGAAATGCTCTCATCTAATAAAGTTTTTTTTTCTTTTTTTTCAAATGCAGACTCAATGTCTAACATTTATACCTACCCAATGCATTGTGCCTCCTGTGAGTCTGTGTCAGTGGCAATTTTCTTGAGTTGTACAAGCTTTATTATTTACAGAGTCAAATCCAAAGAGGAAGCAAAACAGGTGCAGGGTACATCTTCCGTGTCACATTTCACAGACCGTCAGCATAAATCACCCAGATGCCTACACATAATTATAAACCAGTATTTATAGCTAACTTCAGGGCATTCAAAGACTGATGATCCAGTTATGCATTAGACTATCCTGTCCCATTACTTTACCTATTTCTTTTCAACTCAGTGTTTTAATCATCCCCAAGTTTTAAATTGGCAAGAATTAAAAAATAAAACTCAAACTCGTCTATTAAGAATTTAGAGTCAGCTGGGTGCAGTGGCGCATGCCTATAATCCCAGTGGCTGGTGAGACTGAGGCATGAGGATCATGAGTTCAAAGCCAGTCTCAGCAAAAGGTGCTAAGGAACTCAGTGAGACCCTGTCTCTAAATAAAATACAAAATAGGGCTGGGGATGGGGCTCAGTGGCAAGTGCCCCTGAGTTCAATCATCAGTACCAAAAAAATAAAAGAAAAGAAAAGAACTTAGAGTCTGCCCAGTACTGTGGTACACACCTGTAATCCCAGGCAGGCTGTGGCAGGAGGATCACAAGTTCAAGGCCAGTCTAAGTAACTTAGAGAGATCCTATTTCCTAATAAAAAGGATGAAAGAACACCCCTGGGATCAATTCCTCGTACTCTCCAAAACATAATAAAATGAAATACAAAAGGAACTGAGATCTCAGAGAAGATGGCTTGTGAGTATTAAAACAATTAACTGAAGTTTTTGAATTTTTTGTGAATTTCTACTATCTATGCTTTCCCCAGGCCAGGTTATATTGAAAAAATCTGCATTCATTTGCATAGTCATAACTTCCAGACACTTCTCATAGTGAGTGCTTGAACATAGACTCTTCTCCACTTTTAAGGTGCAGTCATGGTGAAATTGCATGATATAGATTTAGGAAAAGTCATAATTATACTAGTCCCACACCAAAAATAAGAGGGGTAGGAGTGAAGTCACACCTTGTAATTCTCACGATCTACAGACAATATGAAAACCATAGCCAAGATCTATATCCTGCCTCAAACTACTAAAGGACCCCAAAAGCTTTATGAAAGGACTTTCCCAGGGAACACATCTAGAAAATTTCACTCAAGAAGGCTCAGCCTCACCCTACTGCCCTGGGAAGCATAGCTCATTTGTTCAATACAAGCTTAAAAGATTTCATCTTTCCTACTTCCTTCTTGGGTATTTTTCAGGCATGGGGATCTGAGGCTGAGCTATGAAATATAATTTGATCTCGATATTTTCCTGGAATTTCACAGTGTCATCAGGCACTGCTTCACTCTTGTGAGTGTAGCCCCCTGAGTCTGCAGTATGGTGACTTGGACCTGACTGACTTGATCCGCAGGGAGGACAGAAATAATGATCATCAAAACAACCTTTTACTTAGCATTTACCAAGAATTTGCCATTTACAAGGCACCATGCCAAGCTCGACGTGGTTTCATATGAGCTGATCACAATAAAATGCAACGAAGAAGCAGCTTCTTTTTTCCCCACTGCTGGCCCACTAGGTCAAAGCTTCCTGTTCACCAGCCCATCCCCGATGCCAGACACATCTCCGTGGCTCCCACCACCTCCATTCGCTTTAAGATTCACTCTCAAGTATTATCGTCAAGTAGAGTCATATGGAAACATCAGGATCACTCTTTGGCCAGCCTCCTTCAATCTCCCCCACTTCTTGTCCTCAGAAATCCAACCTCCAGTTTCTAATTGCTGGCGCATCCCTTCTTTGCAAGGTGTCTTTGAAGCAGATCTCCTGAGACCTTCCGCTGGGTGGGCGTGGTCCTCAGGAGCTCACGCATCACTACAGATTGGCCTGACTGCATCTCTCCCTCCCTCTGCGTCTGAGCCTGACACTCTCCCAATTTAAGAATTCTCCATGCAAGACACAAAGGTCAGTCTTAATGTTCACTTCTGGAGAAACCCAGCACCACTCTCTCCCTGCTCTGTCCCAATGACAGGGACTAAGTAACCAATCACCCCCTTCAATAGCACTGCCATCTCTGGGGGGGGGGGGGGCTTGAGAGGCTTCACTTGCTGGGGATGAGAAAGACCTGTTGGGAGCACCATGGAAAAAAGTCATAGAACTTTCTGTTCACATGGGTTCCTTCCAATATCACTATTTCATATTTCTTTTCTTTTTTATAAATTGTCATCGGGTGGTGAAGGATCCCTATTTGTAGATCAGATTTGTCATTTGACTTGCCAAGACTGGCTTGGATGGACTGACTACTTGTTTTTCCAATGTGAGGCTACATATCCCCTATTTATTCTAAGGCTGGGGACTTTGACCCCATCTTGAGACTGATGCTCCATTGATCTTCTAAGATATATCCATCTCACATGAAAAGTCCAGATATTCCTTTTCCTTTCTTGCTTAGAGTCTCGCATTCTAACAAAAAGAGACACACACACAAGGCTTTTTACAGCCCTAAGTGGCTGCTGAGGACCAGTCCTTAGCATCAGGGACTGTTTTCCACCCTGCCCAACGCCCACATGAGCAACTTGTTGTAGCACTAATGGCTACAGGAGGACATCCTGACCTGACCATGCGAGCTCAACAGGAGGAGGTGTGAGCTTTCCACCTCCCCCAGACTGTCATAAGAGGCTGAGCCTGCACAAATCTCTTCACTAAAGATTTAGGACAAATTTTGAATGGGAATAACAAGAAGAGAGAGAGGGGTTAGGTTTTTATGAACTGTTTCCAGAGACCAGAGGGAAACTCTCCAAAGAAATCAACCTTTCATAAGAGGGTGGTCCTCAGATACTCCCCAGATTCTGACCTGGTTGCCCTGCCTTGAGCCTCCTGCTGATCTTTCTCCCACAGTCACCTTTTTTTTGCAAGTAAATTCCATCTGCCTCTGAGTAAAACCACCCTTCTCCATAAGGAGGAGTTTTCTCTCCTGGCTTTTTGTCAATTTTTTTAGTATGTTTTATTATAAAATATTTCAAACAATGAGAAAACTATGAAGAATCATATACTAAATATCAATACGCTCCCCCTAAACACTCTACTACATGCTTGATATTTTTGTTCTGAAGATGTAACAATGTAATTTGTAAAATATCATCGAATCCCCACAATCTCACCACTCCAACCCTGTGCCCTTTAAAATCCCAACTCACCTCTGCACCCCCCAGCTAGAGGAAACTGCCCCATAGGACACTATGTTGTGCCTCACACCCTTTTCCTTATATCTGAATTATTTGGACACAGACACATCAACGTTTATATTAGCTCAATTCACAATAATCAAGCTATGGAACCAACCTCTGTGCCCTTCAACAGATGAATGGATAAAGAAAAGGTGGTATATATACAGGATGGAATATTACTCCACCATAAATAAGAATGAAATTGTGGCATTTGCTGGCAAATGGATGGAACTGAACACTATCATGCTTAGTGAAATAAGCCAATCCCAAATAACCAAAGGCTGAATGTTTTGTCTGTCATGCAAATGTTCTAGGTAGAGGGAACCACAGATATCAAGGCACAGAGCTGGAGTGAGTCATGAAATGGAAGGAAACCCCCAAGCATCTGGAACCTAACAGGAGGGAAAGGTAAGGGAAAGAGGCAGGGCCAGAGCCTGGAGACTTGAAGGTGACAGCTGCAGGCCACACTGTAAGGCCTGACACTTGCATCTGTGAGGTGGGGTCCAGAGCAGGTGTAGGTGAGCAGTGCGGTCTAACCTGGCTCAGAGGTGGACATCTGTCCTTCCTGTCTCCTAATAGCAACATACCCTCTCTGACCCTTGGATCCAGGAAGACACTGATGCACAGGACAGAGTTCAGCTTTTTTTCCTACATGCCTGGAATCATATGGGATTGAGAACTAGAATTTCATTCATCTTAATCATTTTCACAAGAGGCTCATTAAATGTCCCATCCTGGAAAGGCTCTATGAAATCCGTTCCATAAGTCATAGCTAAAGTAGGACAAATAAAGATTACAGGTTCCATCATATCCATCTGGTCAAGTATTCTGATGAAATAAATTACTTTAAAAAAAAAAGTCTTTTGTTTCCAGTGCTTTTTGGCATAAGAGATTATGAACCCTTATCCTCAGGTGACCACAGTATATTTATCTGTTAAAGAAAAAAATAAATATGTCCTGACTGGAACACAGATTCTCTAAGAAGCACAAACAAACCAAAAGCTATTACAAATACTTACTGTGTATGAACTGTGTCCTGAGCCTACATTCTTACAGTCCTATGAAGCAGGCAGGTATTTTTTTTAAGAGACAGAGAGAGAGAGAGAGAGAGAGAGAGAGAGAGAGAGAGAATTTTTTAATATTTATTTTTCAGTTTTCAGTGGACACAACATCTTTATTTTAATGTGGTGCTGAGGATCGAACCCAGCACCCCGCGCATGCCAGGCGAGCACGTTACTACCGCTTGAGCCACATCCCCAGCCCCAGGTATTTATATTATTATATTTTTACCAGGGAAATGAGGCACAAAGAGTTGAAGTAAACTGCAGAACCAGATTTGAACTTGGGCAGCTACCATCAGAGATGAGGGTGCTTCCACCACTGTTGTGTGGTCTCAATCAAATTGTGGGAAACAATCAAAACAGAAGACCCAGGTTGAGAAGCTGCAGGCTGCAAAGCATTCGAGGAAGAGCAATGACAATGGCCACCTCAGGAAAGGTACCCTGCTGTGACTCATGAGGAGGCTGCCAAAGGGCACTAGCAGTAAGGTGGGGAGGTTAGCCAGAGGTCAGGCTCACACCTATGACACCAAGAAGGGTCTGAATATGTATGTGTGGGCCACCCCAGAGGTCCTCCCTGGTGAGAAAGAAAGGGAACCTGTGACATAGGAAGATTTGGGAATAAAATAGGGGCAATTAATAATATGCATATTACATATTTCAAACTGGTTATATTTTATTCCTAAATGAAAAAAGTGGCATCCCCTCATGCAAGCCAAAACCCTTCCAGAGTCACATCCATCATAAGGAGATGTTGCCTGAAAATACAGAAATTAGCGTTTGGTCATGGTCCAGCTTGCTCAACCTATTAAACAAATGACTTCAGGAGAAGTCTGTGTTCTCTGGTAGAGATGTTTGTGTTCCTGCCTCTCCCTTTCAGGTTTCTTGTTCCAGGAATGTGGGAAGAGTGTGTGTGTGTGTGTGTGTGTGTGTGTGTGTGTGTGTGTGTGTCTGCAGAAGGGTTCCTGCCCTTGTAAATAATCAGAAATCCTTGATGGGAATCTAGTCCTGATCTATGAGTTGAAGCACCATTTGTTGATCCTCAGCTAAATCCTTTAGGGATTATGGTGAAGTCTCAGAATGCTGCCAAGTGAGTAACATTAACAACATTTTACAGAAAATAAACTGTCCTTTCACTCCAGGTGCCGAGCCTGCCACTTTGCATGATTATCTCGCATTTCATGCAATGACACCAAAACCCTGAGGTACAATTATTTCTGTGAGTCAGGCAAGTATGCAGAGGCTCAAAGAAGGAAGGTAACTGTAGTGATGTGCAGGGCTTTGGAGGCAGGTGACTGGCTGGCTTAACTCCACTAGCTAAATGGACATCCCAGTTACTGATACCTCTCTAAGCCTTACTTTCCTCCCCTGTGAAATGGGCTTAAACAGTTCTGTACAACAGAGCATCTCAAAATTCAGTGTTTCTACATATCATCTGGAGTCTTGTTCAAATACAGGCTCTGACTAAGGAATCTGGAAGGAACTGAGATTCTGCATTTCTAACAAGCCCCCAGATGATGCTCCTGCTGAACTGCAGACCACATTTTAAAAAAAGATTCTCTGGGTTTTAAGAGTTAAGTGACATAATGCACATAAAGTTCTCAGCACAGTGCCTGGCATAGTGTAGTAAACATTCGGTAACTACTAATGGATCTTGTTGTTGTTACAGACTCCTTCATAACATCCTGGCTATTTCTCAAAAGAGCCTGGTAATGAGCGAAGCAGTGTGGCATAAGGAGAAGAGCAGAAGATCTGAATTTGAGTCCTTCTCTTACCTTTGGGCTCATCTTGAAACCTCTGTAAGATCTCTTGAAACAAGAACAAGTGTCTTAGTTGGGATGGATGGCAATGTGGGAATTCAAAGTAACAATACCTGGGAAGGTTCTTTAAAATAAGCATGAGAGTGCTGTGTACACCGGAAGTAAAGGTACTTCTGCTTAGGTGCAAATATTTCCCAGTCACCTCCCTCACCAGCCTCCTCCCACCAAGGTGGGGACTGCTGGTGGCCACCTATGTTAGAAGGCACAAAGAGAAGTGAGATACAGCCTTTGATATCTGGTGAGAGACATAGGTTCAAGCCATGTTAAGTGCTTCTACACAGGTCAGAGGAGAAAAGGAATTGTAGGAGAGGGTGTTCCAAAGAAACCCAGGCCAGCTGACCCTAAGCCCATACTCCCCACCCTACACCACACTACCTCCTGAATCCTGGGGTGATCAGGCTTGCAGAAGATAACAAGTGTTGAAGGCCATGAGCAGATAGCCCAGGCCTCAGTTCTCACGCTCAAAGGAATAAGAGTCAAGTTCCAGTTGGGGCCAGGAAAAGCAACACAACAGGATTTGAACTTGATTCCCATTTAGGTCCTAGGTTAGGGAGGAAAACATTCCCTTCCCAGCTCCTACCCTCCTCAGCACAGGAGCCCACATGCAATCTGAAGTCAACTCCCTAGGTAGCAATGACATGGGACTTGACAACTTCAGGATTGCTCTGTGGTCTCCACGACACCCTCAGAAATCAGCAATACAGTCAGGTGGCTGAATTTTTTTTAAGTGTATGTGATGATTCCCAATGTTGTCAAAAGAAGGTCTTTCTAGCCCACATGGCAGGTAGCTTAGCAGAAAAGGAACACTGTATTTACAAATAAATAATCAAGTTTTCTTAAGCAAAAGTTTCCACTTAAAAATGAATGGACATCTGGGCTGGGGATGTGGCTCAAGCGGTAGCGTGCTCATCTAGTATGTGCAGGGCGTGGGGTTCGATCCTCAGCACCACATAAAAATAAAATAAAGATGTTGTGTCCACCGAAAACTAAAAAATAAATATTAAAAAAATTCTCATTCTCCTCTCTCTCTCTCTCTTAAAAAAAATGAATGGACATCTGATGATATTTTATTTGGTAGAACAACAAAATGTCAACCAGCTTGAGAACAGAAGTCAACATTAAAATTGAAAACGTGAAATAGAATTCAAATCTCAAGCTTTATTGCTAATTAATTACAATAAAACCTAATAGCTAGTAAAACCTAGCCTGGCCTGGTTATGTGCAAGGGTTTGGAGGCCAGCGGCCTTCATGAATCAGACTATGTGAATTCAAATCCTAACCCAGTTGCTTCATAGCTGTGAGATCTTGGTTATGTTAATAACCTTTGTGGGTCTTAGCTTATCTGCAAAATATGAGGCTGTAATGGAATCTACCTCGTAGAGTATTTAGGATTAATGAGTTCATCTGTGTAAAGTACTTAAAATGGTAACTAGAAACAGTAAACATTAAAAATAGGCTTCTATTATAAAACCTTGATCAATCAGTTGGCCTCTCTGGGGGGCATTCCCTCAACAGTGACAGAATAAGTATATGCTAAGGATAAAAAGAAACAATGTAAGCAGAGGCATTCTGAAAAGTTAAAAGAGCTAGGTCAGTTGTGAAATGACATGATATTTTTATTACAAAGGTGATTTTTATTTTGTCACACTTCAGCTTCGTAAGCTGAAGGAGAAGAGCCTGGGTGTGCATTGTCTCTGAAAGGAATATTCTCCAATACTTCTAAAGGTGTGACATCTCCTCCAGGATCTTGACCTGCCAATGACACACCCAGAGGACACTGGGAGGAGGAGTTAACACAAATCTGAAAGGAATATGAACTCACAGTGTACCCACTGCCTGGAGCAGGAATAAGTCTGTGACAAAGCACACCCCTCCCAGAGGTGTACCCTATATTTTCAATAAATTCTCTTCATCCTCTACATAATTCCAGATCCTTAAAAGGTACCAAATATTTGGTGCTAGAGGTCTGCTGAGCTGAGGCTCTAAGTCCACATGAGCCCCTGACATCACCAGTTGACATACAGAGTGATTCCGAGTGGGCTGAGAGTCCCATGTCTTTGATAGAGAAATTGACATCACGACTCTCATGAGCAGGGAGCTTATTCTTCCCACAGTGCTGATGGTTTTACACCACTTCCTCCACACCGAGGAGCACCTCGAGTTATTACACAACACATCTACAAAAATACCAGGAGTTGGTGTATAGAAGCAATGGTTATGGGCTGTAGGCACAGACCACAGTTTTCACCCCAATTCCACTACCTAAAAGTTGTGTAAACTTGGGAAAGTGAGATGCTTATTCTGTTCTTCGGTAAAATGAAGAAATAGTGGTATCTACTTATATTAGTTAACTACTATCATGTTAACTATTTATCCCCAAAACTTAGCAGCATAAACCAAGTCTCTGAGGGTCAGGAATCAGCAGAGGCTTAGCTGGGTGGACCTGTCTCAGTCTCTCAGGAGGGTATAGACATCTGGGATGGAAAATCTGCTTCCAAACTGGCTCATGCATGGTGTGCAAGTCTTAGTTCCCTGGGTGTGGGCTGGAGTCCCCAATTCCTCTCAAGAAGGTAGATGCAATCTTCTATAGCTTAGTCTTGGGAGTGACATACCATCCTTTCTGCCCTCTGTTATTGGTCCCAGATCAACTCCAATACAATGTTGGAAGTGACTAAACAATGATGTGCATACTTGGAGATGGGGATCCCTGGACGCTACCATGGAGAATGCTCCCCACTACCTGATAGGATTTTCAGGAGAATTATAAGTTAATGCACATAAAGTTCTTACAACAGGATCTAGCATTTCATAATTAAGTAAAATGTTAGCTATTATTCATTTTTGTGTTAGTATTAAGGGCTTAACTGGTAGCCATGAAATAGAAACACTAGCCAAAATTCACTCCCAGAACCGGCCTTATTAGCAGTTTGCTCTAGCCCAACAGTCAACATAAATGATTTTCTCCATCACTTGTTCACTCGGCTTCTTCCTTTGTTTTTAAAATAGACGTTTACCAAGGAGCAAATCCAGCACACAGACCTTTAAAACTAGCACCCCCAATTACTACTACATTACTTGGGAAGTTTATAGGTACAAATATCAGAATATCAAGGATGACCCTTTGGTTGTTTGAATCTCTCACACAATGAATAATGATGGTAGCAAGTTTGGTTCAGGGACTCAACTCTGTCATCTAGTACTCAGGACTTCGTCTCTCTCCTCTGCCATTTGTGATGCATGAGTGATATGTCCCTTATGACTGGAGTTTAATCACAACCCAATGCAAAGGCAGGAAAAAGCGGATGGGGACAAGGACAGTGAGAAAACTTTCCTAATGTGTCTCTGTTTTGTCCAATTTTTTTTAAACCAAGGGTAAAGTTCTTCCCAGAAGCTTCCCAGCTTACTTTCCCATGCATCTCATTAGATGAACATCAACCACATGCCCACCTCTAACTGCAAAGGAAACTGTAAAAATATCTGGTATTTTGGGGGTGGGCGGTTCCCACAGAGCCATCATGGAAAACAGGGAAGGGAATGGCTATTGTCAGCTCAAGTTCCCATGACACAATACCACTGACTGGTGATAAACACATTTATTTCTCACAGTTCTGGAATCTGGAAAGCCCAAGATCAGTGTGACAGCTGATTGAATTCTTGGGAAGAGCTCTCTTCCTGGCTTCTACCAGTGTGCTCCCATGGTCTTTCCTTGGCATGAGATCACTCTCTCCTCTCTTCATGTAAGTGCAGTAATCCCATCACCAGGGTCTTACGCTCAAGCACTCGTCTAAACCTAATTAACCTCCCAAAGACCCTCCCCCCCAATATCATCACATTGGGGGTTAAGGCTTCAACATAGGAATATAGGGGACCCACTTAACCCTTAACAAGAAGATAACCAAGTGTCTTCCAGTCCCTCATACAGGTTCTCTCATTTAAAACACTTTAGGGTCATTGCTCCTACCTAGAATAGAAACACGCAGAAACTGGGAAGGCTGTTAGCTGAGGAATCACCTGCAATTGATTAAGTCTTGTTAACCTGGCATCATTCAGAAATAAAGTGTCAAACATAACTTAATTTTGCAGATAAATGTTCCCCAGAAGTGCTCATGCCTTACTTGGCAATATGTCTCAACGTAGTGTAACATTTACTGAATTACAGAGCTGCCACTAAAGGCATTGATTATTGCACTATGCGTAAACACCCTGGTGCCTCCAGAGACTCCAAAACTCTGCTCCAAAGCTGACTGCCCCCATCTTATGCAACCTGCTGTGGATAGTCTATACCATATATTAAAAAAAAATCTGCAGTCCCTTAAGAAAGTACCTTCTCCCTTAGAGTTATCTTGGTTTTCTGCCGCTATAAACTTCAGTAATAATTTAGAGCAGCACTAAAGAATCAGGAGGAGCCCCCAGCTTCTCTAAATGTACATGGCAGTAAGGAAGGATGCCAGAGGCAGATCAGAAGTGTCCAAACATTTTTCTTTCTGCAGGCCAAGAATTCCCCAAATTCTAATCCTTCAGTGATTCTGGAGAAGGCTGGAGGAGCTTCAGACAGCTGGTTTATTCTAAAAAGCTAAAATTGGGCTAACATAGGTCATACTCTGACTATTGCTGTGATTTGAATATGTCCTCCAAAATTTCATGTATTGGAAACTTGGTCCCAAATAAGCAGTACTGTGAAATAAGGCCTTTGGAGGTGATTCACTCATCAAGGCCCTACTCTCATGGATTAGAGTATCAACGGCTCATCATGGAGGTCACTTTGTTATAAAAATTTGTTCTCTCTGGTATGCTTACCCTATCTCACCACAAGATGCCCTGCACTATGTTATGATGCAACAAAAATGCCCTCATCTGATGCTGACCAGATGCCAGCACCATGCTCAGGACCTTCCCAGCCTCCAGAACTGTGAGCTATATAAACCTTCTTTTATAGTAAGCTTTCTTGATGCTGTGACTAAAGGACCTGACCAGAACAACTATAAAGGGGGAAAGGTTTATTTAGGGGCTCACAGTTTCAGAGGTCTCCATCCACAGAAGGTCAGCTCCATTCCTTGGGGCTCAAAGGGAGGCAGAACATTATGGCAGAAGAGTGTGGCAAAGGAAATCAGTTCACACGATGATCAGAAAGCAGATACAGAGAGATCTCCACTGGCCAGATCCAAATATATACCCCAAAGCTACACCCCAAATATCCACTTCCTTCAGCTATACCCTACCACTTCAGTTATCACTCAGTTAATCCCTATCACGGGATTAATTCGCTGATTGGGTTAAGACTCTCACAACCCAATCATCTCTCTTCTGAACCTTCTTTCATTGTCTCACACTTGAGCTTTTGGGGGACACCTTACATCCAAACCATAACACCTCCACTCTTCATAAATGTCCCAGTGTGTGACATTCAATTACAACAACACAAAGTGAACTAAAACTAGTTATTTTGGCAGAGCAGGGAGGGACAGGTGGTTGGAGGCATGCGACCCTGCAAAGAGGGCAGGTCCATAGGGATCAGCAATGTGGAAGCCTTTGAGTACTGGAGGAGGCAAGAGATGATACCCAAGAGGGACCTGGCATGGTCTCCACTCTGCTAGATAGGACTGAGAACTAGCCCTGGGACATAATCATTGTATTATGGACTTCCCAGTCTCCATGTTTGGCAATTGCTTTCAAAGTCTGAAATGACCTCATGTGTTCTCATGATTCAAAAGGACCAATAATATATAATGATGGGGCTTTTGGTAGCTTTCAAAATTACATCACATTTTGTAATTAACCAGCTGAGTCTATGGAAATGAATTTGCCAACATTTAATAACCAGTTGTTTTAAGCAAAACACAGGTTAGATATTCTGGCCGTGACTCTATCTAATTCCTTGGGGTGCATCAAACTGCATCCTCCTTTGCAGGTTAATGGGTGGTCCCATCTTGGGAGATATGCAGGTTAGATTTTGTAAATTTCCTATGTTCATGACTGTCTTGGAATGGAAGTCCTGTCAAAACTAAAACCCTCCCCTGCTTTACATGCCCTAACTCTAGTAAGTGATGCAGGGAGAGCAAATGTAGGTAAAGGCTGTGTGAGTTCTCTTCAGTAGGGTAGTTAGTAGCTGTCAGTGTCAGGCTGGTGTTGATACCAGGACTAGAGAAAGGACCTTTGCTGTTTTCAGGATTTTAGATTTACAATGTAAGCACTAGGCCCAGGAACTCCCTGAAAATCACAACAGAGCTACATGGGGTCAGTACTCCCTCAAAAGGGGGTTAACTAGCTGGGTGCGGTGGTGCACACCTGTAATTCTAGTGGCTTGGAAGGCTGAGACAGGAAGATCACAGCCTCAGCAACTCAGTGAGGCCCTGTCTCTAAATAGGGCTGGGAATGTGTCTCAGTGATTAAGTGTCCCTGAGTTCAATCCCCAGTACTTAAGCATGAGTGGGGGTACTTAAGCATGAGCTAGCACATAGTTAACCGAATTAACAAAAATAATGTCATTCATAATCATGTATAGCCAATCCTTTTTATTCATGGATTCTGTATTTACAAATTTGCCCTCTGACTGAAATGTATTGCCCTCTGACTAAATTGTATTTGAAACAAAATCAATATTCATGGTGTTTTCATGGTTTTTAGTGGACATATAAAGAGCATCAAAATTTTGAGTACCCTGATGTGCACAGGTCAAACAAGAAAACATCCTGCCAAAATTGTTTTGGCTCTCAGACTGTAAGCAAGTGTCTATTTAGTGACACATTTTTTTGCATTTTTTTGTTCTTTTTATTGTAATTTTGCTATTTAAAATGATCCTTAAGCCTAGTACTGAAATGCCATGTGGTGTTCCTAATCCCCAAAAGACTGTCTATATGGAGAAAAGACACATGTTGGATGAGCTTCATTCAGTCATAAGGCACAGTGCTATTGGCCATGAGTGCAATGAGTCAACCCTGTGTGTTAAATAAGATGTCTTTAAGCAGAGGCACACATGAAACATGGTTATGTATTGATCAGTTGATGAAAACGTTGAGACCAGAGGCTCCCAGGCTAATCCTGCATGTCTCCTAGGAGAGATGGTTCAGTGTTTACTAATTTGGTATTTTACAAAGACTTCATATATAAAGCCTGACTACTACAAATCATGTGAATCAACTGAATTATGAATATGTCATGATTTAAATCAAGTTTGGATAAATACAAATAACTAGGTACAATTGTTATATGTTCCTCATTAAAAATACCGAATGTCTGCCTCATTCCTGGGCCTTCCTATTAATAACAGCCTTCCTGGTCATAGACAGGTCTCTAACTCTGAAACATGAAGAGCCTGTGAATGACTATAGCAACAATGGCTTGACTTTCTCCCAGCTCTAAAAAGCTCCTAAATAAATAAGTTCCTTTCTTTTCTGCTTATCTGGCAAAACCCACAGAAGTATTATAAAGAAAAAGTCCTTTGGTCATAAACAATGAAGGAAGATTGCAATGTATTAGTAACTGGAAGGAGATTAAGCTAAAGTTCTCAGTCTTTACATACATTAAAAGAGCCCTGGCAAGACTAAAGGAAAGCACAAATAACTGCTGCCACAGTCACAGGAACTTCAAGGAATGATGTGTCCTATTTCCCATTTTTATTATGGCACATTGCCCAGTATCTTCTGGATATTGGAAGATGAAAAATTCAGCCAGGGACACAGAAGTATAGGAGAGGGACAACCTACATTCTCCACTAAAATTAACCTAGAAATATCTTTAGAGGTCATTACTTGGAGAAAAAATATTTATGATTTTTTATTATGCACCTTAAAATTTATAGAATCTTAGTTTGAACCTTTATCATGGTTCTCGATTACTACAACATCCTGCCAAATCTTCTTCCTTGGCTTGACTCTTCCCATACTCTCCAATTCTTCAGAACTCCCTATTTATTTTTATCATCCAATTTCTTCACAATTTTTAGGATCAATCTCTTGTGGTTTGGATATGGTATATTCCCCAAAGATTCATGTACTAGCAGCTTGGTCCTAGGTGTAGCCGTGTTGAAAGGTGGGGCATTTAAGAGGTGGGGACTAGTGGCCCTTAGGTCATCAGAGGTACTTTCCTCAGAAGGGATCAGGCATTCTTTTTTTTTTTTAATTTTTTATTGTGGGTTGTTCAAAACATTACAAATTTCTTGACATATCATATTCCACACTTTGATTCAAGTGGGTTATGAACTCCCACCTTCACCCCATACACAGATTGCAGAATCACATCAGGCATTCTTTATGGAACTCCTGAGCTTGTTCTTAGAAGACAATGTCTATAATAGGATAAGCCTAGCCACTTTCCAGCCTCTTAGGCTTCTGTATCTCCCCTCTTGCAAACTTTCCCACCACTGTGATATTATCCTATGTGAGGACCTCACCAAAGCCCAGGCGATGCTAGTGCCATGCCCTTTAATGTCTCAAAGTATTAGCTAAACAAACCTCTTTCCTTTTAAAGTGACACAGACTCAGGTATTTCATTACAGCAACAAGAAACAAACAAATTCCAAGTCTTAAATCCATAACTTGGCATTCAAGCCCATATGAAATTTATCTTCAGTCCTTCCTACAACTAGTTGGACTGCCCCTGTTTCTAAATGTAACTGGTTTCCGTTCACCATGGTGATTGAGTAGTTAACCTTAGATTCTGAGGTTAGACTGACCTGAGTCCAAATGTTTAGTCAGTTGTATATCATATAATTTTGGGCAAATAGCCTCAGTGCCCTCATTTTTAAGTGGGGTTAATAATAAAAGGTGACTCAGAGAATTGCTCTGATGACTAAATGTTATTATGCATAGAAATTACCTTGCAGTACGTGGCATGTTAAAAGCACTAAATAAATATTGATTATAAAAATCAACACTGTGGACTCAGAGTTTCATGCTTTTACCTCACAAACTTGAAATATTATCATTTCTATAATATCCATTCTCTTTTTTCTGAG
The DNA here is from genome assembly GCF_021218885.2 of Marmota monax. Lineage (NCBI taxonomy): Eukaryota > Metazoa > Chordata > Mammalia > Rodentia > Sciuridae > Marmota > Marmota monax. The sequence continues at coordinate 19,131,230 of NW_026693082.1, read as the reverse complement.
CCACCCAATTCTTTCTTTCTTCCCAGCCTTGACCAATGGGCTAAGTCTCACATCTTGGGGATGAGGTTGAGGAAGAGGAAAAAGGAGAAGAAACAGGAAGAGAATCACTTACAAAATTTTCTTGAGGAAGTGGAAATAAAAAGAGTAAAAAGAAACAGAATGGTTTAGAACAGGTGTTGGCAATTTTTTTTTTTTTTATTTTATTTTTTTTTTTTTGTATAAGGCCAGAGAGCAAATGTCTTAGGCTGTTCAGGCTATTCAGTTTCAATCACCAGTACTCAATTCTTCTGTTGTATTCTCTACCAGCCATTTTAAAAAGTAAGTAAGCAGGCATGGTTGTGTTCCAATAAAACTTTATCTATAAAACAGCAACAACTCAACAACAACAAACAGCTCAATTCAAAAATGGGCAAGGGAGTTTGGCAAGAGGCAGAGTGGAGGAAGGAGGCACTTCCCACTTGCTCTGCTGTTTAGAATTTTAATGACAAGGCTGAATTTTTTTTTTCGGGGGGTGGGGTTTGGACAGAGATGCTGACACATAATGGCGATGGGGGGGAGCATGGAAGAAATGGAGGAACTTTAGATAAGGCAAAGGGGAAGAAGGGGAAAGGAGGGGGCAAAGGGGTAGGAATGATGGTGGAATGAGTTAGACATCATTACCCTAAGTACGTGTATAAAGACACGAATGGTGTGAAATATTGTGTGTATAATCAGTGACTTGAAAAATTGTGCTGTATATATGTAATATGAAATGAATTGCATTCTGCCATCATGTATAACAAATTAGAATGAATAAATAATTTAACTTAAGAAAAAATGATTTTAATGACATAAATACGGCTTCATAACAAGGCTATCCCTCTAAGAAATGGAATAAGGTGGTTGGGAGGAAGCCACACTGTCATAGCAGCTTCCCAAGAGTAAACGACTCAGCACTGGCAAATTGAGTCTACAAATCTGAGAAGAGTGAAGAACTCTTTCACTTGGAACAGGTTATTTGAGCTCTGGGATTAGGGGCCGGGTAGATACTGGTAGGGTAGTGGGACTGAAACCAATTAAATTCAGACCAAATATGGTGAGCCCTGAGTCATCTCTTCCAAGCCCCAAAAGGGCTGGAGGAGCTGGGGATAGGCTGATGCATTCTGCTCTCCTCACCCCAGCACATGGTCTGAGACTTCCAGGGAGAGGGGGGACATCAGAGCTGTCCAGCCAAGAAGCAAGAGAAATGCTGCAGTGAAACCTACAGGCTCCCCTAAGGAGTTTGACCACATTGAGTCAGAGCCTAGAATAAACAAACTGCACAATAATTGAAACCCCAGAAAGAAAACAACCTACTTAAAAAACATGACTCCAAACAATAGATAAGTGGACTGCTGAAGAACATTGTTGATATATTGTTGTTGTTGTTGTTGTTGTTGTTAACATTTCTTAGTATAAGACATTCTTCTGAAATGGCTGTAATTACTGGGGACTAATATCTCTTTTCAATGTGATGTTAGAGACTGGACATAGCAGCAAGTTCAAACTGAGTGAAAATACAGACACCAAGACATTTGCCCAACCCAGGACACACAGTAAAGAGAAAGGAACTCCCCCCCAAAAAAACCTTATGTAAAAGTAGAAGAGAGAATCATCCTCAAAGATGGATAGAAATACTAACAATATTAAAAATCCACTCCATAACAGGAACATACCTCAATATTGTAAAAGCAATCTATGCTAAGCCTCAGGCTAGCATCATTCTGAATGGAGAAAAACTGAAGGCATTCCCTCTAAAATCTGGAACAAGACAGGGATGCCCTCTCTCTCCACTTCTCTTCAACATAGTTCTCGAAACACTGGCCAGAGCAATTAGACAGACGAAAGAAATTAAAGGCATAAAAATAGGAAAAGAAGAACTTAAATTATCACTATTTGCAGATGATATGATTCTATACCTAGCAGACCCAAAAGGCTCTACAAAGAAACTATTAGAGCTAATAAATGAATTCAGCAAAGTGGCAGGATATAAAATCAACATGCATAAATCAAAGGCATTCCTGTATATCAGCGACAAATCCTCTGAAATGGAAATGAGGACAACCACTCCATTCAAAATATCTTCAAAAAAAATAAAATACTTGGGAATCAACCTAACAAAAGAGGTGAAAGACTTATACAATGAAAACTACAGAACCCTAAAGAGAGAAATAGAAGAAGATCTTAGAAGATGGAAAAATATACCCTGTTCATGGATAGGCAGAACTAACATCATCAAAATGGCGATATTACCAAAAGTTTTCTGTAGGTTTAATGCAATGCCAATCAAAATCCCAACAGCATTTCTTGTAGAAATAGAGAAAGCAATCATGAAATTCATATGGAAAAATAAAAGACCCAGAATAGCAAAAACAATGCTAAGCAGGAAATGTGAATCAGGCGGTATAGCGATACCAGACTTCAAACTATACTACAGAGCAATAGTAACAAAAACAGCATGGTACTGGTACCAAAACAGGCGGGTGGACCAATGGTACAGAATAGAGGACACAGAAACCGATCCACAAAACTACAACTATCTTATATTTGATAAAGGGGCTAAAAGCATGCAATGGAGGAAGGATAGCATCTTCAACAAATGGTGCTGGGAAAACTGGAAATCCATATGCAACAAAATGAAACTGAATCCCTTTCTCTCGCCATGCACAAAAGTGAATTCAAAATGGATCAAGGAGCATGATATCAAATCAGAGACGCGCCGTCTGATAGAAGAAAAAGTTGGCTACGATCTACAGTCGGTGGGGTCGGGCTCCAAATTCCTCAATAGGACACCCATAGCACAAAAGTTAATAACTAGAATCAACAAATGGGACTTACTCAAACTAAAAAGTTTTTTCTCAGCAAAAGAAACAATAAGAGAGGTAAATAGGGAGCCTACACCCTGGGAACAAATCTTTACTCCTCACACTTCAGATAGAGCCCTAATATCCAGAGTATACAAAGAACTCAAAAAATTAGACAATAAGAGAACAAACAACCCAATCAACAAATGGGCCAAGGACCTGAACAGACACTTCTCAGAGGAGGACATACAGTCAATCAACAAGTACATGAAAAAATGCTCACCATCTCTAGCTGTCAGAGAAATGCAAATCAAAACCACCCTAAGATACCATCTCACTCCAGTAAGATTGGCAGCCATTAGGAAGTCAAACAACAACAAGTGCTGGCGAGGATGTGGGGAAAAGGGTACACTTGTACATTGCTGGTGGGACTGCAGATTGGTGCAGCCAATTTGGAAAGCAGTATGGAGATTTCTTGGAAAGCTGGGAATGGAGCCACCATTTGACCCAGCTATTCCCCTTCTTGGTCTATTCCCTAAAGACCTAAAAAGAGCATGCTACAGGGACACTGCTACATCGATGTTCATAGCAGCACAGTTCACAATAGCAAGACTGTGGAACCAACCTAGATGCCCTTCAATAGATGAATGGATAAAAAAATGTGGCATTTATACACAATGGAGTATTACTCTGCATTAAAAAATGACAAAATCATAGAATTTACAGGGAAATGGATGGCATTAGAGCAGATTATGCTAAGTGAAGCTAGCCAATCCCTAAAAAACAAATGCCAAATGTCTTCTTTGATATAAGGAGAGTAACTAAGAACAGAGTAGGGACAAAGAGCAGGAGAAGAAGATTAACATTTAACAGGGATGAGAGGTGGGAGGGAAAGGGAGAGAGAAGGGAAATTGCATGGTAATGGAAGGAGACCCTCAGGGTTATACAGTGGAGGGGGTAGAGAGAGAGGAGGGGAGGGGAGAGGTGGGGAGGGGGGAGGGTGGAGGATGGGAAAGGCAGCGGAGCACAACAGACACTAGTATGGCAATTTGTAAATCAATGGATGTGTAACTGATGTGATTCTGCAATCTGTGTATGGGGTGAAGGTGGGAGTTCATAACCCACTTGAATCAAAGTGTGGAATATGATATGTCAAGAAATTTGTAATGTTTTGAACAACCCACAATAAAAAATTAAAAAATAAATAAATAAAATAAAAATCCACTCCAAATAACTCTTGGACCCATAGTATAAGAAATACCTTAAAAAAAAGAATTTTAAAGTCAATAATTAAAATCTTCAATGAACTAAAAGAAGATCTAAGGAATGAACCAGGGGAGAGTATATAGGAAGTTAAAGAACAACTCAATAAAGAGTTGGATTTTAAAAAAGAACAAAACAGAAATCCTGGAAATAAAAGACTCAATAAATCAAATTTAAAATTCAATTGAAAGCATCACCAATAGATTAGACCACTTTGAAGACAGATTCTCAGGCCTCAAAGACAAAATACATAACCTTGACAAAATACATAACATTGACAAAATACATAACCTTATTAGATACTGGCTAAATTCCTTTGTTAACTTGAAAATAAGGCCACCAATAAAGAAAAGATGTTAAGAGACCTTGATCAGAATTTTCAAGAAATCCGGAATAACATTACAAGACCACATCTAAGAATCATTGGCATACATGATGGAACTGGAATACAAATTAAAGGAATATGCCACGTTTTCAACAAAATAATATCAGAAAATTTTCCAAACCTTAGAAAGGAGATGGAAATCCAAATACAAGAGACATTTTGAACTCCAAATAGGCAAGATCAAAAAATATTCTAAGATACATTATCATTAAAATGCCTACTATATAGAGTAAGGATAAAATTCTAAAAACCATAGAGAAAAAATGGCAAATCAAAGTTAGAGGTAAGCCAATTCAAATTTGTACTGATTTCTCAGTCCAGATCCTAAAAGCTAGAAGGGCTTGAGATAATATGTACCAATCACTGGAAAATAATGAGTTCTAACCAAGGTCACTGTATCCAGCAAAACTGTCCTTCAGAATTGAAGATAAAATACTTTCCATGATAAGCAGACACTAAAAGAATTCGTATCTACTAATCCAGCGCTACAAACATACTCCATGAGATATTGCACACAGAAGATATGAAAAATAAATATTAAAGACAGCAGCATATGGATGAATATCACTAGACTAGCCAATTAAAGAAGAATCAAGCCTGGATGAAGCATCAGAAATAAATCAAAATGTTCAGAAATAAAAATCAACTCTTTATAATAACACTGAAATAGATGGTCAATCAAAAGATATAGAATGGCAGAACAGATCAAAAACAAGACCCAACCATATGTTGTTTATAAGAGACTTGTCTTATAGCCAAGGACATCCAGGCTGAAAATGAAAATACAGAAAAAGATATTACCATACAAACGGAAACCAAAAGCAAGCAGAGATACCAGTTTTCCTACCTGACAAAGTAGATTACTTCAAGTCAAAATTAATCAGAAGAGACAAAAGAGGTCATTTCATACTGGTTAAGGGAATCATTCAACAAGATATAATGATTGAAAATTTTGTGCCCTAACATCAGTACACCTACATATAATTTTTTTAAAAAAATTAAAAATAATAAAAAAACCTACTTAATATAAAGAATCAAATAGACCCCAATACAATAATACTGAGTGATTTCAACACACCTCTCTCACCAATAGATAGGCCAGTCAGAGAAACTAAACTAAGACCTTTGGAACTAAAGAATAACCTCTTTTATTTATCACTTTTTTATTTCAATGACATGCATTAATTAAAAAGAAAGAATAAATAAAAATATTTTACATAGAGTACTACTAGGGGAGTTATCATTCTTCTAAAAAGAAATAGTATTGGAAAGCAAATTTTATTATATACTGGCTAAATTCCTTTGTTAACTTCTTTATTTTGAGATTCTCTTCTCTTCAAAAAAAAATACTATTAAACAAATGAACCTAACAAACATCTGTAGAATATTTCATCCCATTGACAACTGAATTCACTTTCTTCTCGTTTGCACATGGACCATTTTCTAAAATAGACCATATTTTAGGGCACAAAGAAGTCTTAGCAAATGGGGGCAGGGAGGAGAGACAAGGAATTTCATTCACCTATCAGGTCATAATCAGATCACAGTGGAATGAAATTAAAAATCAATTACAAAATAAAAAATAGAAATCACTTTGACACCTGGAGATTAAATAATACACTTTTGAATGAGGAATGAGTCATAGAAGAAATCAGGGGAGAAATTAAAAAAATTTTAGAAACAAATGAAAACAGAGAAAATTTCTGAGACGTATGAAGGCAGTTCTAAGAGGAAATTTTATAATAATGAGTGCCTATAGTAAAAAAAAAAGAAAAATTCCAGATAAATAGTCTAATGCTACACTTCAAGACCCTAGAAAAGAAAAAACAAGCTAATCCTAAAATCAGTAGAAGACAGGAAATAATATCAGAGCCTAAATTAACAAAATTGAGAAAAAATACAAAGATCTATGCAACAAAGTATTGGTTCTTTGAAAAGATACTCTAATACCATTGATAGACTCTTAGGCAATCTAACTAAAAGAGAGAGAAGACCCAAATCAACAAAATTAAGAATGAAAAGGAAATTATCACCATAGACAATTCTGAAATCCAGAGGATCATTAGAAACTATACTCTAATAAACAAGAAAGTCTAGAAGATATTGACAAATTTCTAGAAACATATGGCCTATCCAAACTGAACCTAAGCAGACCAGTATCCAGCAGAGATTGAAGCAACTATTAAAAGCCTTCCAATAAAGAAAATCCCAGAACAAATGGATTCTGAGCTGAAGTCTACCAACTTTTAAAGAAGGACTTATGCAAGCCCAGGATGTGGCTCAGTGGTAAAGTGCTTGCCTTGCATGGGTGAGGCCCTGAGTTCAATCCCCAGCACCACCAAAAAGAAGAAGAAGAAGAAGAACTAATATCAATCTTACTCAAAATTATTCCATGAAATAGAAAAGGAAGGAGCACTCCCAAATTCATTCTATGAAGCCAGTATCACTCTAATACCAAAAACTGAAGAAGACACATCAAGGAAAGAAAACTACAGACCAATATCCATGATGAACATAGATGCAAAAATCCTTAATAAAATATTAGCAAACCACATTCAGAAACACATCAAGAAGAAAATATACCAGAATCAAGTGGGTTTCCTCCCAGGGATACAAAAATAGTTCAACATACACAAATCAATAAATGTAATTTATCACATAAATATAATTAGGAACAAAAACTATATGATCATCTCAATAGATGCAGAAAAGATCTATGATAAAAATTCAATACCCATTCATGTTTAAAACGCTGAATATGTTAAAAACTAGGGATACAAAGAACTTACCACAATACTATAAAGTCTATTTATAACAAACTCTCACCCATCATACTGAATGGACAAAAATTGAAAACATTTCTCTAAAATCAGGAACAAGGCAAGGATGCCCACTCTCCCACTCTTATTCAATATAGTTCTTGAAACTTGAGCCAGAGCAATCAGACAAGCAAAGGAAATTAAAGGGATACTAATACGAAAAGAAGTCAAATTAGCTCTGTTTGCAGATGACATGATTCTATGTCTAGAAAACCCAAAAAAAAAACTCCACCAGAAGACTTCTAGAACTGATAAACTAATTTTGTAAGCTGAATACAAGATGATCATACAAAAAAATCATAAGCTTTCCTGTATTCCAGTAATGAGCCTGTTGAGAAAGAAATCAGGAAAACTATCTTGTTCACAGTAATCTCAAAAAAAAAAAAAAAAAAAAAACCTTAGGAAAAATCTAACCAAGGAGGTGAAAGACCTCTATAATGAAAACTACAGAACACTGAAGAATGAAATTGAAGAAGATTTTAAAGGAGGAAAAAGTCTCTCATGTTCTTATCTAAGGCAAAATTAATATTGTCAATATGTTCATACTACCAAAATAGATTATAACTATTACAGATTCAATGCAATGCTCATCAAAATAACCATGACATTCTTCATAGAACTAGAAATAACAGCCCTAAAATTCATTTAAAAGAATAAGAGACCCATAATAGCCAAATAAATCCTGAGCAAGAAGAGTGTACTATTGGAGGCATCACAATACCTGATCTCAAATTATACTACAGAGCTATAGTAACAAAAACAGCATGGTGTTAGCATCAAAACAGACATGAATATCAATGGAATAGAAAACACAGACAAATCTACATAGATACAGTCATCTGAAACTCAGCAAAGGTGCCAAAAACATAAATACTGAAGAAAAGATAGCCTTTATAATAAATAGTACTTAGAAAGGTGGATATCCATATGTAGAAAAATAAGACTAGATCCCTACCTCTCACACTGCACAAAAGTCTACTCAATGTGGATCAAAGATCTCTGGATTAGACCAGAAACTGCCACTGCTAGGAGAAAACACAGGGTCAACACTCCACCATATTGGCACAATCACTGACTTCTTTAAAAAGACCCCTAAAGCCCAAGAAATAAATCCAAGAATCAATAAGTGGGGTGGCACCAAATTAAAAAGCTTCTGCACAGCAAAGGAAACATTTAAGAGCACAGAAAGCAAACCTACAGAAGGGGAGAAAATCTTTACCAGTTACTCTTCCAACAGATAATTAATATCCAGAATAGATAATGAACTCAAGAAACTTAATACCCAAAACATAAATAACCCAATCCATAAATGGGTGAAAGAACTAAACAGACACTTCTTTAAAGAAGAAATACAAATGGTGAACAAATACATGAAAAAGTGTTCCACCTCTATAGCAACCAGGGAAATGCAAATCCAAACTACACTGAGATTTCATCTGGCTCCAGTTAGAAAGGCAACCATCATAAATACAAATAATACTAAAATCTGACAAAGATGTGGGGGAAAGGGTGTACTCAAACATTGTTAGTGGGACTATAAATTAGCACAACCACTTTGGATAGCAGTGTGGAGATTCCTCAAAAGACTAGGAGTAGACCCACCATATGACCCAGCTATTCCCCTCCCTGGTATTTATCCAAAAGAACTAAAATCAACTTCCTATAGTGATACAGGCACATCAATGTTTACAGCAGCACAATTCACAATAGCCAAGTCATGAAATCACCCCAGACACCTGTCGACAGATAAATGGACAAAGAAAATGTAGTATGTATACACAATGGAATTTCACTCAGCGGTAAAAAAGAATGACCTATGGCACTTGCCAGTAAATACCTGGAACTAAAGAATGTCATGCTAAGTGAAATAAACCAGACTCAGAAAGTCAGGGTTTGGATATTTTCTCTCATATGCAGAAACTGGAACAAAATAAGAGGGGCAAAGAAAGAGGCACCATGAAAATTGAAGAGACATCAGTGGAATGGAAAAGGGAGGTGGTGATGAGAGGGGGTGGGACAGAAAAGGGGAGGAACAGAGGAATGAGGTGGCCCTAATTATGCTGTGCGTGTGTGTGGATGCCAGAGTGAATTCCATCTTTATGTATACCTATTAGGTACCAAGTTATAAAAACAATAAATACATGGGGAGAAGGCCAACAGAGTACAGGAGGGGGATGGGGGGACAAAGGAAAGGGAGGGAGAGAGGAGGTCCTGGGGACTAAAATGGAACAAATTATATTCCATGCATGTGTGATTATATCAAAATGAACACCACTATTATGTATAGTAATAATGCACTAAGAAAACATTAAAAATTTTTAAAAATGCAAAATTCTTGAATAAGCACTTCTCAAAAGAAGAAATAAAATGACAAGTAAATACGTGAAAAGATGTCCAAGCTAATCATTAGATCAACGCAAACCAAAACCACCACGGTGGGATACCACTCACACCTATTAGGAGGGCTATTATGTTTTAAAATACAGAACATAGCAAGCATGTAGAAATTGAAACCCTTGTTCATTGTGCTCTAGCTCAAAAGTGGCTCAGGTCTTCTGCTCACAACCCACCAGCACCAACTGATTGCCTAACTGCAAAGCAGCAGGAAAGTATGACCCTCTTATGTGTCCAGAAAGAGAACTGAATTGGGGAGAAATTACAAGTGTCTGCCTGAAATTGTTTTCCACAAGATACTGGAAACCCAAGATACTAAATTCAAGAACATATACATTTGTTATCCAAAGCTTACTCTAAGCCCTTCAATGTCTATGATAACATGCATTCCACTTTAATAAGAAATTATAAAAAAAATTCTGAAATGAAGTTAATTCTAGCACCTGGGAGGAAATCCTAGAAGCTCATTATAATATCTTAACCCTAAAGAAATTAGAATAGCTATAAAGACTTCCACAAGTTACCAGTCACCTGAAGAGAGAGAAAGAGGCTAAAGAGGCTAGAACCTTGGCAACCATGATAGCCCTGCACCAAACACACCTGGCTGGTGAAAAAGGAAGCATGATCTAAGGCTGAAATGCCTCAGGATGCAGGGTGCTGCTTAGAACAATTGCCAGGAAATACCTTACAAATTAGGACAAGCCCATACTTCAAAAATCTTCCTAGAACTTATGTAAGAGCCATCGTTAAAGACTAACTGGTTGTCCTGGATATAAGACAAACTCTTTGAAATACAAAGTCTTCATTTCCTAAGTGAATGTTTTTAAAATGTTAACTAAACCAATACATCCAGACATGTGAAACACTCATTTCCTTACATCCCATAGTAATCAGGAATGACAACTCCTCTTCCTTCTAATTTAGCCTCCAACCTTTTGAAATTATCCTAATGTAAATTAAAGTCCTTCCCTAGTAGCTCCCAGCCAACCTGTCTTAGACATCTTTTCTGACTTACGCAAACTCATAGAAATTTCACTTTCAATATCCAAGGTCTCTTGGAGCAAAGCATTTTTAAGCACAACATTCATCTACTTTCACATGTTACAATAGAGATTTAAAATATTTGGCACTTCCCATTTTTCTAAGGATGCCCTGAATCCCCAACCTCTTACCATGCATTCAAGTTTTGAGGACTTTTGGATCAGAAGCGACTGAGTTACCACTGAAACAGAGTGACTTGTCTTGAGGGGGGATTCCTGACTAACCATCAAGGATGGTTTCTTTTATTTTTTTTAATTTATTTTTAAAATTCTGTTAAGGAGACATGCCCTATTTTCACATTAGTTTGGACATATAATCAGATTCTTTCTGTCCAGTTTTCTCCACATGGAGGGAAAGGAGGAAGACTGGGTGGTAGAATTGGGGGTGCAGAGGCACCCTCAGGAGAAGGGTCTAAAACATTGGTATGCAGAGTGGTGGACGAGGTACTGCAGGACCCCGCTCACTGCTTGATTCTTGAAAATACCCAGAAATTGGTTCCTCCAAAGCTGTCCCTTTAACCTCAGATTTGCAATTCCAAATCTCTCACTCTGCCTTTCCTCTTTGTCTCCTTTTCCTCTCCAGTGATCACTCTCCTCCCTCTGTATTGTATTAAACTGAAAATAACTGTCCATTTGACCTTCCTCCCAAAGCCCTGTAATCAAAAGGAGGAGCTACATCGCACAGTGTCAGGTGTCCTTTGTAACACAGAGTTGGGGAAAGTATAATTTATCTCCTGACAGCCACATATGGAAGGAAGGCTAGGATTCCTAGCATAAGTAGCCAATCAAGCTTCACTTACACTGGAGGATGAAAAGAAGGAAACATCCTTGCTTCACCTCTAGCTGCACAGAATGCAAGTGATGCATGAAGGCACCACGGTTGGTTTATTCTGTAGCAAACAAATCACTGACTTCAAACCCCTGCTGCTGGCTCCTCAAGAGGAATCACTGGAAATTGTGACTACTACACTTCTCTGGGCCATAGAACCAATTCACTAGCCATTAGTCACCTTGTCTGTCCCTAGCTCAAAAGTCAGATAATGTATTGCTCCGGAAATGTCATCAGAGCTTTTTAACATTTGAGTTCTTTGCTGAACTGCACTTTGAAGTGGCATACTTGGAGGAATGAAAGGATAAAGGAGATTTTTTATTTCCTGCAGAGAGGGAAGAGTGCAATTATCTCAGCAGGCGTACTTCTTCCTTCTATTTTTTCCCTTTCTTCTGTCATCAGATATGGGTAACAGCAAAAGGAATCAATTTGCAAAATGAAGCTAATGGCTGAGTTGATGGGGAGTATTTTCAGCGGACTGCTGACATAGAAGGTGCTGCTGCTTTGGTTGGAGGTGTCTGTCCCCATGGAATGCTGGGCATGTCATACAAACACCAGCATCATCTAGCTTATAAATATTAGGGATTTTAAGGCAAGAGAAAAATGATGATTTAGAGGGAGGATAATCAGCTCTACCAGGTGTCCATTTGACAGTGCCTAAAAGTGGGGGATGCACTAGGTCAGAAAGACTCTGTCACTATGGCAATCTGTGATGGCCCCTCCTCACAAACATGGCCCTTGGAAGGTAAGGAGGACTTGGTGGCTGAAGTGATGACTCATCATGCTTTGCCTCCTCTCTAAAGTGTGGTGCTTTAAAAGTAAAGCCCTGAGCTAATTCCCTAATGGAGTGGAGCCATCTTAGGAAGGACATCTCCCTCTTCCGCTGTGGAGAGAGATGTGTGGGACAGTCAGCAGAGATGATGGTGAGAAACTGATGTGACTCCATTTTTGAGAAACCAGCCTCTACCTCAGAGGAAAGCCTGTCCAAGGAAGGGGGTGTGGCCCTTGTCCTTGGAAAAACCCACAGAGCACTCCTAGGCACATACCCACCCTCCTGAGTTGTTTATCTGCAAATAACAGGAGAGATCTGCAGCGCCAGGTGTTCCTGACTCAGTTAGGCTAGGTGAGGACCCATAGCAACCTCCTAGCAACCACCAATCAGCATGAGACAGGGAAAATACCTGGGATTCCAGATGACCCCCCCAGTAGTTTATGGTGGTTGATAACACGTTGGGAAACCACCAGTTCAGCACGTACACCCCTCGTGGTCTAAACCAATCAGTTCAAAGGAATCCCCCTCTTGTACTAACCAATCACCTCTACCCAACTTGTTCCCGCCAGTGAATGTGCTAATCATGTTTTAGAGTTGTTTTATGATTTTCCCGAGTTGTGTGATGATTTGCTAAAAGATGCTATGATGTATGTGGGGGGTCCCTGCCTTCCCCAAAGAGTCTATAAAACTGCTGCAAACCCTGGGCTTAGGGCCTCTCAGTGTCACCAGTTGCTGTGTGCGCAGAGGACCAAGCTAGCTCGCAGTAAAAGCCTCTTTGCTGTTTATATCCTGTTATGCTCGAATTCGGGACCCCCAAAGACCACCAGAGACCCAAGATCGATGTAAGCAGCAAAGTGGTGTTTATTGAGAGCTAGCTCGGTCCTCCGCACGCACACACAGCAACTGGTGACGCTGAGAGGCCCCGAGCCCAGGGTTTGCAGCAGTTTTATACATTCTTTGGAGAAGGCAGGGACTTCACATACATCATAGCATCCCTTAGCAAATCATCACACACCGCGGGAAAATCAAATAACAACTCTAAAACATGATTAGCACATTCACTGGAGGGAACAAGTTGGGTAGGGGTGATTGGTCAGTACAAAAGGGGTATTCATTTGAACTGATTGGTTTAAGCCAAGAGGGGTGTACTTGCTGAACTACATGGTTTCCCAACATGTTATCAACCACCATAAACTGGAAGGGTCATCTGGCATCCCAGATATTTCCCTGTCTCATGCTGATTGGTGGCTGCTAGGGGGTTGCTATAGATCTCCACTTAGCCTGAGTCAGGGACACCTGGCGAAGCAGATCTCTCCTGTTATTTGTAGATTAAACAACTTAGCAGGGTGGGAATGTGCTTAGGAGTGCTTTGTGGGTTTTTCCAAGGACAAAGGTGATGTCCCTTCCTTGGACAGGCTTTGCTCTGAGATAGAGGCTGGTTTTTCAATCCATCTTGGTCTCTGGTGGTCTTTTGGGGGTCCTGAACTGGAGCATATCAATGGGAACACCAAGTGATCCCCCATAGCTAAACAACTATGTTTCATTAAGACATTAAGGTCACCTCTGAGCTGCTGTTAAGAAATTTCTTACTCATAGAGAGGAAACCAGAATATAATTTTAACTCTGACAAAGTCAAGTTAGTAGAGAAGGGCAAAATCCAGAAAATGAATACTTATATTCAAATTTATTTATGCTTCTTTTTAACCTCCTTCAATAATAGTCTTTTTTTTTTAATCTGATTGGGAACTTGTCAAAATTTTCTTTTGTAGAAGACTCCATAGAAGATTCTTTTACCTCTATTATCATCTGTTTAATATGTTCTAAACAGAATTTTTTTAAAAAATTGATTTCATCCACCTATTTTAAGTTCAGAAGGTATCATTTGTGAGACAAAATTTCACAAGCAATTAACTATTAGAAATTATTTTGAAGAATTAGAATACTATCTACATTTAAAATAAAGTATCCTTTTAAGTATTTACTAGGAAAAATAAATATCCATGTAATTGCCTTTTGTGGCCTTTGGTTGATTTCTCCACTTCAAAAGGATATTTATTATCCCGGTATTATCTGCAGCCGGCTGTTCAGTGGTGTTGACGGTGATGATTATAGCAATAACATGATAGCTTTGTTTGAGAAATACTACTTTTTGTCTTATGCTAACTGCTGGATGTCAGATATTCTACTGAAAGTTACAGAACCCACTTGCTTTCTTTTAAACACTCACAACAGTGCTGTGTCTACAGGCACTGCCCTGGAAAAGCTTAGGTCCTCGGAAGCAGACTCCGTTAAAAAATGATCCTGACTACCTGAATGAAGAAAGTAAATCTTTTCAAAACATTGATCACTCCCCCTGGTTCCAAAAGTCAAGGTGTATTAGTCATTCATAACTACATGACAAATTACCTCATAACTTAGTGGTTTTAAGGAATAAAATGTATTCCTTCTACTTTAGGAACTTAGAAGCAGCTTAGCCTATTGGCTCTGGCTCAAGGTCTCTCACAAGCCACAATGGAAATGACAGCTGGCTCTGCTTTCTGCTTCCATCTGGGTCCCTCCCTCCCAGTGACAAGTGAGTACTGGTGGTGAACGGGAAGTCTCTCAACGGGAAGTTCTCCCCACATAAGCCTTTCCTCAGACAGCTTGAATGGCCCCACCATGGCCATGGGCTAATCCATAAAGATAGCAATCCAAGAGGATGGGGTAGAAAGGCAGCTCCTGTTATGACCCAGCCCCAGAAGTCACATCCCAGTCACTTCTGGTACATTCCATTTGTTACAAACCAATCACTAAGTCCACCCACAGGCAAGGAAGGGAAATGAGAGGGGGAGAGCAATAAGGCACAATCTTTTGAAGGGAGGAACGATGAAGAACTCTTGGACGTGTTTTAAAACCACCACACAGGATCCTGACATCAATAGCCCCCCAATGGAACTGCTGTGTTCAGTAAAATAGTCTCACTTTTAAACACACACGTGTACACACTTGTTGAGCAGGTTGCCAGCATGCCTCGAAAGTGATGAAGTACCTTGGTCACACTCATTTTTCATAGGTTGGCATGCTTATTGCTTCAAAACTGCAGAAGGTGCATGAGAGTTTTTTATAGATGTTAGCATTTGTACAAAGATAGCTCAACGTGCCAGATATCAGCCACTCACCTCTCAGCTCAGAATACACCCTTCGTACTCTGCTGTGTGCTCCTGGGGCTGAGATTCTGCAGCCACAATTCTCCATGGCCAGCTCTTCCTTATTAGGATCTAGCAATAGAGGAACCAACTAGGGATTGCCAAGCTAGAGATTGGCTCCTTCCGGCTCACTTCCTATTTTGTCTGCTGATTCTCTACCCTAGCAGCT
Organism: Marmota monax; assembly: GCF_021218885.2. Lineage (NCBI taxonomy): Eukaryota > Metazoa > Chordata > Mammalia > Rodentia > Sciuridae > Marmota > Marmota monax. The sequence goes on along the minus strand of NW_026693082.1, from coordinate 19,115,552 downwards.
GTAGCTTCTTCCCAGAGCAGCAGTTCAAGACAGCATGCATTTATCCCTGTACAGTACCATCACACCCCCTCAAAGTTACGTGTCTGCCAGGATCCCTGCCTTAGCCATCAGGACCACTCCTCTAAGCTCAGAGACACCAGTACCAGATATGTAGTGGCTCCTTCTCAGAATTCTAGGTTTCAGCTCCATGAAATGTCTCTTCCATGTTTCTGAGTTTTAGTAATTCAACTCCTTCTCTTTGTTCCCCAGCTCCACAGTGGTAGCTGCTTCCTGCAGATGCTACCTCCAGGACAGCTTACTTTTGCCTTTGATCTGCTTCCTTAACCACTCTTTACATTAAATTCTCTCTGTTGAAATAAAACAAGTGGTGTGGTTTCTGTCTCCTGACTGCACCCTGATTGCTACACTCATGAAACTGCCCAAAAGAACAAGGAGAAACAAATAGTGGAGGGCGTTTCTTGGAACATGTAAATTAGGTAGAGTTACAGGGGAATAATGCCTTCATTGGTAATGGGGTTCATTGAAGGCCATATAACAAATGTATCAGTTTCAGTCATGAAATGGGGAAACATCATAAGTCCAATTAATTGTACTTATGAAATATCATAAGTACAATCTATTTAAATATGAATAGATAAATCTATTATATCAGGATATGAGTCTTTAAGGATCAAATCAAATGCATAAGGAAACCATGAGTTCCTCCAGAAAGCTTGTAATGGTTTGGATCTTTAATGGCCCTTTAAACTTTCATGTGTTGGCAAAGCAGGAATGTTCAGAAGTGAAATGCTTAGATTAAGAGAGCTATAATCTAACTTGTGGATGGATATATTTGAAGAATTAATCTGAATAGACTACTTAGCAGTAACTATAGGCAAGTGGGGTGGGACAGGAGGAAGTTAGGTCACTGGGAAGATGCCTGTTGGGTTTATATTTTATCCCTGGCTCCTTGTACTCTCTCTCTTCTTCCTGCCTGCCATGACCTGAGAAACCTTTCCTACCACACCTTCCTGCCATGATGCGCTGCTGCCTTACCTTGGAGCCCACAGCAATGGAGTCAGCCAACCATGGACTGAACCCCTGCAAACGTGATCCCAAATAAACTTTCCCTCCTAAAAATTGTTCTTTTCAAGCATTTTGGTCACAGCAATGGGCTAATGGGAAAGGAGGGTCCTACATATGAAGAGGGTGCAGGAGGTAATGGAACAGGCTCTTCTGGTGCCCAACCTTTCATGCCAGACAAAAACTCTGCTGTGGCTCCACTATAATACAAAAATTAGGAATCTTCTATCCTGCAATCAAAAGTGAAGCCCTTGTGCTCAGTGAGCCCAGGTGTGACAGGTAGATAAAATGCAATCCTATGTCAAATTTCTGCATGTGGAAGAAGTGTTAACTTCATCCTCATATATAAGATTTTCATCAAACTAAGAAAATTCTATCCTAAACTGGCAGTTATAAAGAAAAAATAAGTTCAAAAGTCTGAGTTAGAAATAAACTGTTAACTGAATTTTTCTTTTCAAAAAAATGCCACTTTGAGAAGGAAAAAAGCACACAAAGGTAAGGTGCAGAAGGTAACATATAAAACTGACTCTTTTTAAAATTAAGCTAAAGATGAGTCAGACCATCTGATTGTGATTTCTATAGAAATACTGTGCTAGTCAGTTTTCTGTTACCATCACAAAATACCTGAGCTAATAAACTTATAAAAAGGAAAGGTTTATTTTAGCTCACAGTTTGGGAGGTTTTGGTCCATGACCAGTTGGCCCCAGTACTTTGGGGCCTATGGTGAAGCAACATATCATAACAGAAGCAGATGGCAAAGCAAAACCATTCACCTCATGGCTGGGAAGTGAAAGAGAAAGAAGAGACCATGGTCCCACAGTCTCCTTCAAAAGCACTCCCCCAGTGAACAAAAATCTCTCACTGCCCTCCTCCCCTGAAAGTCTTCACCCGCATCTAACAGTGCCATGAGCTGGGACCAAACCTTCAACACATGAGCCTTGGGGACACATTCCAGATTCCAACTACAGCAAATACTAATAAAGAAATCTCTGACGGGCTATCTCACCCTGGGTCTGTCCAAGCAGGGCCATGTCCATCTGTCAGTCTCATGGAGGTGGGGTTAATTTGTGCTTCCTTTATTCTTTTGATTTTATTCCTCAGATATGACTATGATTTACATGTGCATTTTTCTAAATACATTCTGGGGAGTTAAAAAGACACAATTACCACAACTACAAATTAGCCAAACCAAGGCAATCGGTCCCCTTGCCCCCAATATATAAAAGAAAGACCATGAAACATGAGCACAGATTCATGATAGGAACCCAGAAGTCAAATAAACAGAAGTTTAATGTGAATTGGGAAAAAAAAGAATATTAAATCAACCATAATAGCATGTATTATGAAGTTATAAATATATACACAGTAACTTCTAGAGAAGAACTACTATAATTTAAATTTTATTATATAAATGCTTATTTCAAAATTGCTGGGGCTGAAACTAAATTAGCTCTTCAATATGGTTAAGTGGTTGTTCTTAGTTCAGGGTGAAATTTTGCTACCAGACTAAGTATAAAATCTGTTTCAATAAATTTGCTTTAATTGCCTAGGTCTCCTAACCAAGAAGGATTTTTAAAGACTTGGTGCCAGACGTTGATAATTTACACCATGAAAACTTTGAGTTTGGTTAAAGATTCTTAAATATGAGAGACTGGTGATGTTCTCAGAAGGCCTAGTTCTTTATCTGTGCTACACTCCAGGGTCCAGAGCGCCAGCTCTCCACCACCCACAACGGAAAGGAGAATGAAGCGTCAGGGAGGAGGCAGCAAGCTGCGACCCTGTGCACCTTCTCAGGAGGAGGAAACATCAGGGTCATCCATGGCACATACACTGAGCTGTGAGCTTGCAAGAGAAATAGTTTAACTTTCTTTCTAAACTCAATTTGTTCATCTGCAACATACAGCCACCAGAGGAACCACTCTTCTTAAGGTTTCCAGAGCTGCCACATTATCAAACTGAACGTGTACTTTTTAGTCCTAGGTCTCCCAGCATCGCCTGACATAACTAAAAAAGACCGTCTCCTTTTGGAAACGATTTCCCCCAAGCTTGGTAGAAAGAGAGGCTTCTCTCTAGATGCTCTTCCTTGGTTCACAGCAGAATGAGCCAGTTCTTTCCCAGAGTTCCTGACCTCCTTTGGGCTGTGGTTAGCAGGAATGAGGATGCTGTTCCTCAGGGTCTCTCCTGGGGCAGGGGCAAGTCATGAACTGTGATCACTCTGCCATGGCAGCCCTCAGCCAAGACACAAGCTTCTCAACACTAGTGCCAAGCACTGAGCTCCCTCCCACCCCCAGCAGGACCCTGCACCAGAAGGACATCCACAGGCATGTGCTCTCTCTTCCTGCTTCACCCCCTCTCTCTCCTTTCACCTCCAGTCCCTTCTCTCTGCCCCCCCCCCAATGCATGTGAGTCGCTGGAGAAGACAGGGCTGCCCTTTGCTTACACCAGACACCCACGGGATGTTCTTGCTCCTGCTTCATATTCCTATCCACATTCACCCCACCATCAGACAACACAAGTTCTGCTCATTCTTTTCTCAAGTCCAACCACTTTCTCCATCCCCCATCTTCATCCTCATCTACCATCATCTTCCTCCTGGATGCCCAGGGAAGGCCCTGTGATGGTCAACTCCAGGTGTAACCTGGCTAGGCTGTGGTATCAAATTGTCTGGTCAACACCATCCTGGATGTTTGCTGCAAAGATATTTCTTGAGATGGGATTAGCGTTTAAATTAGTAAATAGTGAGTAAAGCAGATCACCCTCCATAATGTGTGAGGCCTTGTTCAATTATTCAAAGGCCCTTAGAGAAAAGACTGAGGTCCCCCAAAGAGGAAGGAATTCGACTCCCAGACTGCTGCGGACTTAAGACTGCAACATCAACTCTTGCTGGAGTTTCCAGCCTGGTGGGCAGCCCTACAGATTTCAGACTCACCAGCCCCACGGTCAAGTGAGCCAATCAATTCCTTAAAATCAGCCAGTCAATCAAACTATCATATGTGATCATGCTTTCTCCCTCTCCCTCTCTAAACACACACACACACACACACACACACATCCTGTTTTGTGAAGAACCCAATATGACACCCCTGAGTGGTTTTCCCACCCCAGCACTCCCATTCAACCTCCACCAGAGTGATCTTCTTAAAGCACGTATCATGGCGATTTCCAGTTTAAAACATGTCTGACTTCCCACTGCCCATGAGAATAAAATCCAAGTGCTTCAAATCCTCTTCCAATCTCAGCGTAACCTGCCCACCCCCAGCCCTATTCACGGGGCTTTCTCCTAATCATCCTCCACCATCATGTCCTCAGTGAAACTGTCCCTCACCCCCTGGGTGCCACTAGTTAAAGGTTTACTCTGTTCTCAGCTCTATTTGAATCATCTTGCATATATTAATTCACCCAATCCTCACAACAACTCTATAAAGTACTTATTAATATTTTCCTTATTTTACAGGTGAAGAAGGGGAGGCACAAGATCACACAGCTCAAGATCACACAGCTAATAAATGGCATTGCTAGGATTTAAATCTAGGCATTCTGGCCCCAAAGTCAATGAACTTAACCATCGAGCTAGTCCGCCCCTAGGAAACAAAATCGAAAAACTTCTTCGGTGCCTCTCTGAGGATCTTTTCCTTTTCATCCACAATATTCATTATAATTCATATTGTACATACACATATATATATGTGTATATATATATATATATATGCATGTATACCCACACTTTCGTTTGACAGGTCCCACCACTATCCTTTCAAGTGCCACGAGGTCAAGGACACTACCTGTCTTGCCCACATATGTACCTAGTATGAGGTAAATTGACACATAATGGTACTCAATAAATATTTGTGGTCATCAGCTGGCAGTCTGAGTCCATTTACAGGATCTCAAATATTAACATGCCCTGTATTTGAGGCAGGAGGGCAGCGAATTCACCATGCTTTAAATTTCAAAACAGTGAAGTAGCTAAAAGAGGCTGTAACAACCTATGGTCCTTAAGCACCCTTCACTGTAAGCTTGGTCGAATCCATTAACAACTTGAACATGACACCAGCAGATTGGGCTAATATGTGTAAAGCTGTGCTAAATGGAGGACAATACCTGTTATGGAAGGTTGCCAATGAGGAATTTTGCAAGGAGATGGCTAGGCAAAATGCAGCAGCTGGTTATCCTCAGAGAAATCTAGATATGTTGTTAGGAAAGGGACCTTATGAGGATCAGCAGCAACAAATTGCATATGATCCTGGCGTATACATACAAATTGCTGCAGAGGCGGTTAGGGCATGGAAGACTTTACAAGGACATGGAGGTTTACAAGGTCAATTATCTAAGGTAATACAAGGAGCTAATGAACCTTACGCAGAATTTGTAGATAGGCTTATTCAAACAGCTACCAGAGTTTTTGGGAATACAGAACAAGCAATGCCATTAATAAAACAACTGGCTTATGAGCAAGTGAATCGTTGGTGCAGAGAAGTCATTAGACCATGGAAACATGGAGATTTAAACACATATATTAAATTATGTAGAGACATTAATGAACAAGAGCAAGTCGTGGCAGCTGCAGTAAAACAGGCTTTAGATGCCAGGCCAAGAACATGCTACAATTGTGAACAAACAGGACATTTTAAAAGGAATTGCCCCATAGGAGGAGGGTTTAACAAAACTAGGTATCAAAGGAGTAGAATACCGGGTATTTGCCCACGATGCCTTAGAGGGAGACATTGGGCTAATGAATGCAGTTCTCAAACCACCATAGAGGGTACTCCATTATCAAAAAACGAACAAGGACCAGGTGTTTATCCATGATATTGTGGAGAAAGGCATCGGGCTCCATTGCCAAAAAATGGAGAGGGGGGCCCAATGCTCCGGGGCCCAAAACCACAAATATACGGAGCACTGGAGGAACCCAGCAACCCCATCAGGGTAGTGCCCAGGACACATTGTCCATCAGATCCCTCATCAGACAAACCAGAGGGAGCGCAGGGTTGGACATCTGCGCCTCCGCCAGAGCAGTACTAACTCCAGAGATTGGAGTTCAAATCATTCCCACAGGGGTGAAAGGACCTCTTCCCAAAGGAACAGTAGGCTTATTATTGGGACGCAGCTCTTCTACTCTAAAAGGACTTATGATAAGTCCTGGGGTAATTGATCCCGATTATGAAGGTGAAATAAAAATTATAGCCAGTTCTCCAAAGGGTATATCAGTAATTTCACCAGGAGATAGAATAGCACAGTTACTAATAATACCCAGCCTACATGATAAATTTTCCAGTCGTACTGTAGAAAGAGGTTCCAAGGGATTAGGCTCCACAGGTGTAGATTGGGCTATGCTTTCTTTAAATTTAGATTCTCGCCCCATGCTAAAACTAAATATTCAAGGACATGAATTTAATGGACTACTGGATACAGGTGCAGACCTTAGCATCATATCTCGTCAAGAATGTCCAAAACATTGGCCATTACAATAAGCCACTCAAACGCTTCGAGGCCTAGGAGTGGCAACTAATCCCCATAGAAGTGCAATGGTATTAGATTGGAAGGATCCTGAAGGATGTGAAGGAACTATACAGCCATATGTATTGGATCATCTTCCCGTAAATTTATGGGGACGAGATGTCCTAGATCAATTAGATTTGACATTAACAAATAACATCAATCAAAATGCACCCACTATTATGGATAGACAAGGTTTTAGGAAAGGAAAAAGATTAGGAGAACAAGAACAAGGTATAGCAGCACCAATTCAAATAGATCAAGGAACAGAAAGACATGGGTTGGATTTTCAGAAAGGGCCACTGAGACAATAAAAATTACTTGGAAATCAGAAAGACCAGTATGGGTTCCTCAGTGGCCCCTGACTAAAGAAAAGATACAAGCAGCCCATGACCTGGTCAAACAACAATTAGCGGAAGGACATATACAACCTTCTGTATCTCCCCATAATACTCCCATTTTTGTCATCAAAAAGAAATCTGGTAAATGGAGATTATTGCAAGATTTAAGAGCCATTAATAATGAGATGGTTATTATGGGACCTGCTCAATCGGAGATTCCTCAATTGTCTGCTTTGCCAAAAACTTGGTATGTTTTAGTTATAGATATTAAAGATTGTTTTTTTTTTTCAATTCCAATTCATTCTGAGGATAGTCCACGTTTTGCATTTACTATCCCTGCACTGAATCATGAAGGTCCTGATCAGAGATATAAATGGAAAGTACTCCCTCAAGGGATGGCTAACAGACCAACTATGTGTCAAATTTATGTTAACAAAGTAATCCAGCCACTTAGAAATCAAAATCCTGAACTACAAATATTTCACTATATGGATGATGTATTTTTAGCACACAAAGATAAAAACACATTGCTAGAATGTTATGCCACACTTACAAACTTATTAAAAAATTATAATCTAGAGATAGCAATAGATAAAGTACAATTAAATTTTCCAATTAATTATTTAGGAGTTCTATTATCCTCAACCGTGGTCCATCCACCAAAAATTCAAATACGAGTAGATCAACTCAAATCACTTAATGACTTTCAAAAGTTATTAGGAGACATAAATTGGATAAGGCCTTATCTAGGTATACCAACAGGAGAGTTGGGACCTTTATTTGATATTCTAAAAGGTCCATCAGATCCAAATTCACCCCGAATGTTAACGCCTGAAGTAAGAAAGGCATTAAAAATCATTGAAACATATATGGAAAATATGCATTTGCATAGAATTGATATAAGTTTGCCTTTATTATTTATTGTACTACCAACAAAAAATATTCCTACAGGAGTATTTTGGCAAGAAGGTCCATTATTATGGATACATTTATCTTATTCTCCTAACACTATTCTTACTAGGTATCCTGAGGCTGTAGGACAATTAATACTCAAAGGAATAAAAGCAGCAAAGGGAGTGTTTGGAATTTCTCCCAATAAAATTATTACTCCATATACTATGAATCAAATTGATGAGTTAGCTAATGAGTTAAATACTTGGGCAATAATCATGTGCAAATCTAATGTTTCTTTTGATAACCACTTACCATCTAATCCTTTATTGTCTTTTTGGTCATTGCATCCTGTAATTTTTCCAAAAATGACAAGAAAAACACCTATCATGAATGCTCCAAATATATTCACTGATGGGTCAAATAATGGTACAGCAGCAATAGTTACACATGATCAAACTTTTACATTTTTAGCACCCAAACAATCAGCTCAAAAGGTAGAGCTTAATGCAGTATTACAAGCTTTTGTGATGTTTAAAGATTCTGTATTTAATTTATTTTCTGATAGTCAGTATATAGTTAATGCTACAGTATCCCTTGAAGATGCTGGTAGGATTTCCCCTTCCTCTACTGTTTTCTCTTTGCTTTCCACTATACAAAGTCTAATCTGGGACAGAAAAGATCCATTCTTTATAGGACATATCAGGGCACATACAGGATTGCTTGGAGCCATTAGTTTGGGCAATGATTTAGCAGATAAAACTACACATGACATACATATTTTCTCTACATTAGAAGAAGCTATAAATTTTCATAAAAAGTTCCATGTCAATGCTAATACTTTACAAAAGCGTTTTAAAATAACTAAGGAACAAGCTAGACAAATAATAAAACAATGTCAAAATTGTGTGAACTTTTTACCACAAGTTAATCTTGGAGTCAATCCTAGAGGATTGATACCTAACCATATTTGGCAGATGGACGTCACACACTTGCCAGAATTTGGAAAATTAAAATATTTGCATGTTACAGTTGATACTTCTTCTGGATTTTTGATGGGCTCCCTTCATGCCGGAGAAAAAACTAAAGATGTTATAGCTCATTGCTTACAAAATTTTGCCACTGTGGGCGTTCCAAAACAGTTAAAAACAGATAATGCCCCTGGTTATACTTCTACCTCTTTTAAACAATTTTGCTCATCATTTGGCATTACTCATATAACAGGAATCCCATACAATCCACAGGGACAAGGCATAGTTGAAAGAGCTCATCAAACTATTAAAATGTACTTATTAAAGCAAAAAGAAGGAATTGGGAAGGGGTATATATTCCCCAAAGATAAACTTAAAATAACCCTTTTTACTCTAAACTTTTTAAATTTAGATTCATCAGGGCTTAGTGCTGTGGAAAGGCATATGTGTCCAAAAAATGTACATAAGCCCAAGGTACTTTGGAAGGATATTCTAACAGGACAATGGAAAGGTCCTGACCGAGTAATTGTCTGGAGTTGGGGGTCTGTTTGTGTGTTTCCACAGGGAGAACAGCAGCCGATTTGGATTCCAGAAAGATTAACTAAAGTGATTTCTACAGACCAAAAAGAAGATGATTTGGCTCAAATCCATAACAGCTGATATCCAGAACTCCATTTTGGCTACCCTTACATCTGCGACAGAACCAGGATGCTTTTTTCAATATCTATTTTATTATTGTCCTTTCCCACATCGTGAAGTTCTATTTTGTTTTGTGAGCTCATACAGACCTAGGTTAATGTTTTGCTGATCAGTTCTATTTTTTGACTATAGAGTTTTTAAACATTGCAATGGAAATTTCACCTGTAAAAAGTTATAAGGCCTTTACTATTATGTTATGTGTTGTATGTATTATATTATGTGTGCACACTTGTGTTTTGTGTTATATGTTTGAATGTACGTATGTCCATATATCATATATGATGAGCGCTCATGAAAAAATGGATCCAAATAATTTTTTTTATTCACGTGATTTAAATGGCTTAATTTAAATTGGGTAAACAGCTGTTGAGAATTGTTTTAAAATGTGAACAAAAAAGGAGGTTAACAGAACTGTTTGTTTACTTTCACCTTTCCTTTTCATTATATTTAATAATTCTCTTCAAGACAATGTAAATTGTTAAGAAAAATTGTTTTCTTTTAGTGCCTTCTGGAATGTTACATAATTTTTTCTTTAGCCATTATTGCCAGAATTCCTATCTTCATCCCAGTGCCAGTGAAGACAAAAATAAAACCAATCTATAGCTTCTGCAATAGCCATCACTGAACTGCTTGCAAAACTTGCCTGGACTATGTATCACTTGTATGCATTGTGAACTCACTTGTATGCATTGTGAACTATCTGTTGGTGCAGCAACTTGTGGTAGTGTTGGGGTATTTATGCTGATAGTGTCATCAGTGGTACAATTTTTCCAAAAGGAGCCATCACTGAACTGCTTGCAGAACTTGCCTGGACTATGATACAAAGACCTATCTACAGGTGTGGCTGTATACTGGACCGGTAATCAGTGATGGGCAAGATCCAATTGCAATGGTACCAACCTAAGACAGGAGGCTGACGCCTTGAGGTCAGCTCATCCGATAACGGGTAAGGACCATATGTACTATTGGACAACCTAAGGCAGGCACGGTCTCTAAGCCACATGCTTGTTGTTTAAACAGAGAGGGGGAGATGTTGAGAGCTACAGCCGAAGGGGCCCCAGCAAACTTTCAGACTGCCAGCTGATGATTGGCTCACAGTGGCCCCAGCAACTTCTAACTGATTGGCTCCTCTGCGGTGATGCTCATTGGGCTGTTTCCCTGCCCTTTCAGACCACGGAGCTGCTCATTGGGGGACTTTTTTGGCTCCGCCCATGTGACCCAGCCAATCAGCCTCAAGAGCAGGAGGAGTGGGGGAGGTAGAGAGGCTTGTGGGAAGCCAGTGGTGGCAGTTGGGCTCTGAGGGTTTTTCCTGAGGAGCTGTTTTGTTTGGCGTGTGTGGTTCTAAAAATAAAGTTAGTTTCTTTTGACAAGTGGCTCCTGAATTGTGCCCAGCCAGACTGCGGCATGTGGTTATGCCTTTCTTCCCTCTTTTCCCAAGCTCCTCATTTGTATTCTCAAATTTTATTGTCATTGCACCCAAAGGAATAAAAGAAGCAATCAAGATGAAGAATTAGACTAGTATCCTCAATGTTGGACCTTGGCTATGATCTTGGATCAATGGTGTTCATTGTGTGGGCCAACCTCCGTATCAGCACAGGTAAACTTCTATCTATAGAGTGAAATTTGAGAATTCCCTAACCATCAAACTTTCACCCACCATCTACTTGAAATATAATCACTAGGAATGCTGTTCGATCCAATTCTTCATTAGAATTCAAATATCTCTTAGAAACTTTCAGCCTACAGTTATTATTACCAGTTGAGTATTCCTTATCCAAAATTTTCAAGGCTAGAAGTATTTCAGATTTCAGAGGTTTTCAGATTTTAGAATATTTGCATGAGATATATGAGATATCTAAGGGATGGGACCAACGTCTGAACCAGAAATTCATTTAAGTTTCATAGACACCTCATATAAATAGCATGAGGATAATTTTGTACAATATTTTTTAACACAGCTGTTTGGCCTGTGAGGTCACATGTGGCATTTTTTCACCTGTGGCATCATATCATCACTCAAAAAGTTTTGGATTTGGGAGGATTTTGAATTTCAGATTTGGGGGAAAATGATGCTCAACCTGTAATTAACCCTAGGATTACAGCACAGAGAGCCCCATGGAAATGCAACAAGGGGCAGGTGTTTCCATTCCAGATGTGCTGGTGCCTGGAAGGAGTGTCCAGGAAAGCCTAGAGGACCCAGAGCTAATTTTGCTTTTGCCACAATGTTCAGGTGCTCCTGAGGTGGCTCTGAGAGAGCTACTTCTTTAGATGTCATCAATGTCTTCTGCAGTTTCCAGGAAAATGCTAGTAGTTTTGGTTCCATTAACCCTGGATCCATGCAACAAGAAAGCTACCAATTTTAAAAGCAAGAAATTTACAGAACAAGGAGTTCTTTTGCCTTCAAGACACCAAATCATTTTTACTTATTCCTCACTAATTTAATGAAAAGTGCTGGGGTCATATAGCTGCAATCTAATTAAACGTGGTTTCTTTCCACTTCTGTCCCACTGCCGACACTGGAAGACAACTCCATAATAAGTATAAATTGGGAAAATGTTGATGATAGTTGTCAAGAAGATTTCAAAAGAAATTACGTTATTCTCTTTCAACTTTTAAAATGTACACCATTCCCCCACATATAAACTAACTTTGCATTTGAGCTATTTCAGGAAAGAATTAGCCTTGTATTGACTAGATTGATCACTTTTTAAAATTTTATTTATTTATTCTAATTTGTTACACCTGACAACAGATTGCATTTCAATTCATAGTATACATACAGAGCACAATTTTTCATGTTTCTGGTTGTGCACAAAGTAGAGTCACACCATGCATGTCTTCATATATGTACTTAGGGTAACAATGTCTATCTCATTCCACCATCTTTCCTACCTCCATGCCCCATCCCTTCCTCTCCCTCCCCTTTGCCCTATCTTCCATTCCTCCCATGCTTCCCACACACACCTCCATTATGGATCAGCATAGATTGATCACTTTTTGAGGAAAAAAAAAGGAAAAGGACCAAATTTGTTTTCAGAACAGTGCTGAAGAGTTTTTGATTCACATCTGCTAATCCTAAAAAAAATAGTTTAAATTCTTTGGAGTTTCATTTAGATGAAAAGTAAAATATAATTCAATTATACTTACTAATGGGAAAAATAATAAAATTAGCCATCTCCGAAAGTCTTCTAGGAATTCTTAGAATGAATTTTTATAGTATTATGGTTTAGATATGAGGTATCCCCCAAAAGCTCCTATCTGTGGAGTAATCCACTGATATGCATTAACTGAATGGTAACTGTACACAAGCAGGCTGGGGCTGCAGAAGGCAGGCCACTGAGGGTGTACCTTTGGGATTTATATTTTGTCCCTGGTGATCAGAGAGAGCTCTCCACCCTACCTTCTGTCCCTCCTTCCCTTCTTCCCTTCCTCTTTCCCTCCTGCCCTTCCTCCTTCCCTACATCCCTCCCCCATTCATACAATTCTCTAAGCTGGATCCCTCAGCCATATCCTTCCACCATGACATTCTGCATTCACACTGGTCCAAAGCTATGAAATCAGTTGACTGTAGACTACGCCTCTGAAACCATAAACCAAAATAAAGTTTTCCTCCTCTGTGTTCATCTTGTCAGGTCTTTGGGTGACATAAAAGCTGACTAAGACAGAAATTATCTTTTAAATATGAGGATAATCTTTTATGAAATGAGAATCTGATCACTGTTCATTAACAATATCATAGTTTAGTTTAAAAAAAAAGAAGAAAAAAAAGCCATGTAGATAGTCGGACCTGGTTTCTTGATTCAATTCTACCAGATTTTGCTAGTGATTTTGAAATAATCACTGCATTTCTCTAAAGTCCAGAGGCAGAATTTCTAGAAGATGGTTAATGGGCACAATTATTTGTCTATTATTACTATAAATTAAAGTTAAAATATTCCTGATTCTAGTTTCATGTGCAAAGTTTCCAAGTTAAAGTGTGAATTATTGCGATTACACCTAGGACACCAGAAAAAAGTCCTGGCAGATCTTTAGAGAAGAATCACAAAGTCTGCTGATCTTCAGAATCCTGCTGTTCACATCTCCTTTGTGATTAGACTCACTAAATCTACTCACTTTCAACTCTCTTGCCCATTGTTTTACACATTATTTATTTTTTAAATTTGACTTTTACAAATAAGGTTTAATAGAGATTTCAGAGATATGAAAAATTGTGTTCTGTATGTGTAATATGAATTGTAATGAATTTTGCTGTCATATATAACAAATTAAAAATTTTTTAAATGAAAAAAGATTTATTGTACATGATGACTATAATTAATAATAATACATTATATCCTTGAAAGATGCTAAGAGAGCAGCTTTTAAGTGTTCTCATCACTCAACAATAACTATGGAAGGTAATGCAGATATTAATTAGCTTGATTTAGCCATTGGACAATGTGTGTTTGTGCATATAAAAATATCATAATGTGGGGATGGAATTGTGGCTCAGCAGGAGAATGCTCATCTAGCACGTGTGAGGCCCTGGGTTGCTTCTCAGCACCACATAAAAATAAATAAATAAATAAATAAATAAATAGAAATTTTATATATATAATTGCAGGATGAATATATACAACTTTATCTGTTAATTTTTTTTAACCGAAAATATCCCAAACTCCTTTGTAAAAAAAAAATTAAACGGGGTGGGACTTAAAGTTTTGCCTCTGACTCTCAGTTGGCTGACTGTTCTTTACCACACCTTTATACTATTGCGATGTCTTATTTATTGAGTGCTTTCTGTATACCTGGCACAATGCTAAGCATATTGCATGTAGTATTACACAGGGAAAAGGTTATTTCTACCCAATATGTAATGCCAAACATTATTAGAGTGGTTATGGATTAAATTTATTGAAAGTAAAGAAGAATAGAAAAATAATGATTCATAATCATGTTTTTTCTATAAGCTTTCTTTAAACCATAATCTACCAATCTTTCTACTATTCCAGGTTGAAATTAAAGAAAAATATGTTTAAATATATTAAGTACATAATAATTCTGGGAACTTCAAATGAAATTTTCATGTGGCACCAACTCCCAATACAGTTGTAGGTTGTGTAAATCAAGTGGCAGAACAACTTTGAATATGGGGAGCATTTGTGTTTCAGACTGGCACTAAAACGGGTGACCAAGTGATCTTTGAAGTTCTCATTCAGAGTTCCAGAAGATTTCTGTGAAGTTTTTTACACTGGAAGATTTTAAGATTTTAAAATGGGATTTGTTGCTTCATCACTTCCCCTAATAATCTTTTTTTTAATTTAAAGATAGCTCATTCTCTTTATTTATTTGTCTCATTAATATATTTATTATAATATGAATGTGGCATAGTGTGGAATTTCAGCATATGCATACATTGTTGTGTACTGATCAAATCACAGTGATTAACTTTTATTCTTGCCATCATCTCTTTTAACATGCTGTTTCCAAATAGATGAACAAATCATTTCACAAATGGCAAATGGCGAAGTTGTCCTTATTAGAAAGATAAAAAAACAAATCTGCCAACTCAAACATCAAATTTCACAAGGGTTTGATAATGAATTTGCTCTTGCTCGGACTTTATTCACATGAGTCAGTAGCCTAAGGGCACTGTTCCACAAAGTCATTTAAATACCTTCAGATGAAATCAAATTAAAAAATCCATAAAGTTGGTTGATCCAAATGAGCAAAGCCCTGTTTTCTTAAGAGCATTCTAAATTGTATCCTGACACCTCTAGTTTCATGTTGAAGCACATCTTTATTTTTCTCTTTTGCCCAATGCCTTTTCCACTGAGAACTTTCACATTTCACCTTGTTATAAATAAACATCTGTAATTCTGTAAATTATTGTGTTTAATTTTATTTTTGTTCCCAAATATTTGCAAATCTTTCCAATAAGATGATTTTACTTCCTGATCCATTACTGTCAGGCCTGGCCTCATGGCTTGTTTTGGTCCATAAAATATGATAGAAGTCATGATACCATTTTGAAGTTGAAGCTTTAAAAGTCCCACACGTGACCACTGTAGCATGTCTCTTTTCTCCCTCTGCCAGGAGAAAAGTCATGATCTGGTGATAGCAGTCCTCTGTCGATCTCCTGGAGATCCATCACACAGGTGCACAGGTAGCAAGAGCAAGAAACAACTTCCGTGGTTCTAAGCCACTGAGATTCAGCAAGCCTTTACCCAGCCTTCCTTAGCCTGTAGTTGACTGAAACAACCAACGGCCTTCAAACTTTTTAACTGTGTATGTATCTCCTGAAATAATTTTGAAAAACGATGGATCTCCTCTAAATTGTTCAAGTTGACAGCTGAAATTTTCTATCTTATGCCTAAAAATGTTCAAAAGTTGTCATGTGCAATATTATAAAAATTGACCACTTGAATAAAACTGTTCCATCACTCTTTTAAATTACCGAATTGGACAAAACATCATAATGTATTCTCAAAGTATAGACAAAGGTTTTCTTTGACAGTTGGAAAGTTCACATGATTCCCTATGTTAGTCAGCTCTTTGTTGCTGTAACCAAAATACCTGACAAGAACAATTTAGAGGAGGAAAAGTTTATTTGGGGCTCAAGGTTTCAGAGGTTCAGTCCATGATCGGCAGACTGCATTGCTTTGGGCCCATAGTGAGGCAGAACTTCATGGCAAAGGGCATGGCTGAGGAAAGTACCTCAGGTCATGGCAGCCTGGAAGAAGGGAGAGAGCTCAAGGAGCCAAGAATAAAATATAAACTCCAAAGACATGGCCCCAGTGACCTAACTTCCTCCAGAGACACCCAACCTGCCTGCTTTTACCACCCAGTTGTTCTATTCAAATTATTAACCCACTGAATGGATTGACCTGTTGATTAGATTACTGCTCTCATAATCTAATCATTTCACCTCTGGAAATTTCTGTGTTAACAAAGTAACTTTTAGGAGACACTTCAAATCCAAACCATACATTCTTTTTTTGTTCTTAAACTTATATTTCCATTTTAGTTTATCTACAGAGTTAAATCTCAAATCTTATTATTCATCCTTGCATACTTTCCAGGGGAAAGATGCATATGATTAATTGTACTTTTTTAATTTGACTTTTAATTTTTAAATTTCCTTTGATCATAAGGCCCTGAAAAGGGAAATTTTTCTTCTGTATTGAAATATCATTAAAATTAATAGTAGCAACCCTTCCAAACTCATTCTAAGAGGCTAGTATCACCCTGATACCAAAACCAGACAGAAACACATCAAAGAAAAAAATTTCAAGCCAATATCCCTGATGAACAGAGATGTAAAAATTCTCAATAAAATTTTGGCAAATCGCATACAAAAACATACAGAAATCAATAAACACAATCCATCACATCAATATACTTAAAGATAAGAATCATGATTGTATCTATTGATGCAGAGAAAGCATTTGAAGAAATACAATATCTTTTCTTGTTCAACACACTAGAAAAACTAGGGATAGTAGAAACATACCTCAACATTGTAAAAGCTATCTATGCTAAACCCAAGGCCAATATCATCCCACATGGAGAAAAATTGGAAGGATTCCCTCTAAAAATGGGAACAAGACAAGGATGCCCACTTTCACTACTTCTATTCAGCATAGTCCTTGAAACTCTAGTCAGGGCAATTAGACAGATGAAAAAAATTAAAGGGATACAAGTTGGAAAAGAAGAACTCAAACTATCATTACCTGCTGATGACATGATTCTATACTTAGAGGATCCAAAAAATTCCACCAGAAAACTTCTAGTATTAATAAATGAATTCAGCAAAGTAGCAGGATACAAACTCAATAATACCCATAAATCAAATGCATTTCTGTACATCAGTAATGAATCCTCTGAAAGAGAAATCAGGGAAACTATCCCATTCACAATAGCCTCAAAAAGATAAGATACTTGGGAATCAATCTAACAAGAGAGGTGAAAGACCTCTACAATGAAAGCTACAGAATACTAAAGAAAGAAATTGAAGAAGACCTTGGAAGATGGAAAAATCTCTTGGGTAGGCAGAATCAATATTATCAAAATGGTCATACTACACAAAGCACTATACAGACTCAGTGAGATTCCAATTAAAATCCCAAGGTCATTCCTTATAGAAATAGAAAAAGTAATAATGAAATTCATTTGGGAAAATAAGTGATCAGAATAGCCAAAGCAATCTTTAGCAAGAAGAGTGAAGCAGGAGGCTTCACAATACCAGATCTTAAACTATACTACAAAGCTATAGTAGCAAACAAAAATGGCATGGTATTGGCACCAGAATAGACATGTAGACCAATGGTACAGAATAGAAGACACAGAGACAAACCCACATATATATAGTTATCTCATACTCTACAAAGGCACCAAAAACATACACTGGATAAAAGATAGCCTCTTCAATAAATGGTGCTGGGAAAACTAGAAATCCATATGCAGAAAAATGAAACTAATTCCCTGTCTCTCATCATGCACAAAACTCAACTCAAAATGGATCAAGGACCTAAGAATTAGTCCAGAGACCCTACGCCTAATAGAAGAAAAAGTAGGCCCAAATCATCATGTCAGATTAGGCCCTGACTTCCTTAACAAGACTCCTAAAGCACAAGAAATAAAATCAAGAGTCAATAAACAGGGTGGATTCAAACTAAAAAGCTTCTTCTCAGAAAAAAAAAATTAATGCAGTGAAGAGAGAGCCTACAGAATGGGAGCAAATTTTTACCACACATATGTCAGATACAGCACTAATCTCCAGGATTTATAAAGAACTCAAAAAACTTAACACCAAAAAAACATAAACAACCCAATCAATAAATGGGCTAAGGAACTGAACAGACACTTCACAGAAGAAGATATACAATTGATAACAAATATATGAAAAAATGTTCAACATCTCTAGTAATTAGAGGAATGCAAATAAAAACTAATATTTCATCTTGCTTCAGTCAGAATAGTAGTTATCAAGAATACAAACAACAATAAGTATTGGCGAGGATGTGGGGGAAAAGGCACACTCACACATTGCTGGTGGGACTGCAAATTGGTGCAACCAATCTGGAAAGCAGTATGAAGATTCTTAGAAAACTTGGAATGGAACCACCATTTGACCAAGCAATCACACTCCTTGTCTATACCCAAAGGACTTAAAATCAGCATACTATAGTGACGCAGCCACATCAATGTTTATAGCAGCACAATTCACAATTGCTAAACTGTAGAAGCAACCTAGATGACCTTAAATAGAAGAATGAATAAAGAAACTGTGGTACATATACACAATGGAATATTGCTCAGCATTAAAAGAGAATAAAATCATGGCATTTGCTGGTAAATGGATAGAGTTGGAGAATATCATGGTAAGCAAAATAAACCAGTCTCAAAAAATCAGGGGTTGAATGTTTTATCTGATAAGTGGATCCATATTGGGGGAGGGGAGTAACTTTGGATGGGGCAAAGGGGAGGAGGCAAAGGGGTAGGAAGGACGGTGGAATGAGACAGACATCATTACTCTAGGTACATGTATGATTGCACGAATGGTGTGTCTACTTCATGCACAACCAGAGAAGTGAAAAATTCTGCTCCATTTGTGTGCATGACTTGAAGAGTTATCTACTGTCATGTATACCTAATAATGTAGAACTAATAAATAAATAAATTTTAAAAAAATTATTAGTAGCAAACAAGTAATCAAAACATGGAATAAAAACATTTTATAATTTTGATAAGTGATTATCAAATATAAAAAGTAAAATGTTAAGGGAAATCATAATGTGGGGCTGGGGATGTGGCTCAAGCGGTAGCGCGCTCGCCAGGCATGCGTGCGGCCCAGGTTCGATCCTCAGCACCACATAAAAACAAAGATGTTGTGTCCACCGAAAACTAAAAAAAAAATAAATAAATTAGTTTATATAATGGAATGAATGTTATGTACTGTCAGAAAGAGGTTCAGAATTGAATCAGTTTCCTTTTTTCATTTTTATAGACACAAGCAATAAAAAAAATTCATATACATGAGTAAATTAGAAAGGGAGGATTTTTGCTTCTGACTTAAAGGCCCAAAATTATCTAAGCCAGGCGCAGTGGCACACACCTGTAATGCCAGCGGCTAGGGAGGCAGAGGCAGGAAGATTACAAGTTCAAAGCCAGCCTCAGCAATTTATTGAGGTGGTAGGCAATTCAGTGAGACCCTGTCTCCAATAAAATACAAAATAGGGCTAGGGATGTGGCTCAGTGGTCGAGTGCCCCTGAGTTCAATCCCTGGTACCCCCCCCAAAAAAAAATTATTTGAACATTTTTTAGCTAACAATCTAATTAAATTCTCTAATTTTGTCCAAAACAAAGAATTGGAAACCACCTATTTGAAGGTTATTCACTATCCAAGCACTGTGTTTATCCACTTGGTTTCTGAGAAGAATATTTTTAAAGGCTTTACCAAGGCTCATCAATAATAGGTTAATTATACCTATCATTCAGAATCTTGTGTAGGAAGGATCTTGTGTAACCCAATATAGGAAGAATTGGAGAACCAAAATATTATTAATTATGGTACTCCTTTGCTAATACAATACTTTAGGCAAAGTTTTTATCTGATCATTAAATATATTCACTAAATCTCCTAACTTGAATATTTAGTTTCTTTGCTCTAGGGAGATTTTCCCCATGAAACCTAATTGCCAAAGCCAGTCCTCATTACCAAACCAGTTGGCCAGATCGGATTTTCTCTCTCTCAGAAAGGTCTGGCTTCATTTTTCAGTTCAAATGGAAGCGTTGACACACTCCCCCATGACAAGCACCTCACTTCTGAATTGCAATGCAAAGTTCTGGAGCAGACATCTTTCACAAGCTTGCTCACGACACAAAATAAGGCTTCACTCCCTTTGATATGGCCAAGCGTGACCATCAGGAGCAACCACCCTTCACTGCAGACTCCCTCCTCCCTCTGCCCTGAGCCCAGGCACATCCCAGATAGGCGCTGCTGTGAGTGCATTCTGGAGGGCAGAGAACGTGGAGAATATACTCTGTACTTTCCTCTCAGGTGCAGCCCCAGGAAGTACTGCATTCAAGGTGACAAGTAGGCGATAGGAGAAAATTCTCATTGTCCCTGCCACCCTACTTCACAGTACCCTTGAGTTCACAGCATTGCCCACAAAAGCTGAAATAATGTTTCCATTGCCATACCTTGCACACCATGGAAATTTGTAAAAGACAGAGAAAGGTACCAAATCCTATAGCAGGAACATCAGGGTTTGATGAGTGGAAAGCATTATCCATATTAGTATGTTTCATTTGATTAGAGACTTTTACACCCTTAAACATGCACAGAAGTAAGATTTCAGATGTGGGAAAATATGTCTGGTGGGTGGCAGTTTAGACAGGGAGATGTGGATGGAAAGGCAGATGTGAAAACAGAGGCAATAAGGACACATGGCTTCCTGAATTGCAGACACCTCCCCAGCCAGTAAATCAGGGGAAAAAATATTACGGATTCTGACTGTATGAAAATGAATGTTCTTAAAACTTTCTGTACCCATGCAGCTCTTGGAAAGTCTGCTCTTCCCCAGCAGGGACCTGGATCCTGAGCTTAAGACTGTTGGTGCAGATTTCAAATCCACTGGGCATACTGTGCCTAATTTATAATGCTTGAAAAATAAGATCACTTACTCTCTTCTATTGGAATTAATTTGCTATTACTTTACAACAAACAGTGGCATAAATCAATACTCATTTATTACCTGGCAGTTTCCCAGGGTCAGGACACAGAGCCCCAGGCCAGATGTTCTGCTCAGGGTCCAAGGCTGCATGGTGATATAAATAAGTGCTGTTCTCTCCCTGAGCCTAGGGCTCCTTCCCCAAGCTCATGGGTCATTGACAGAGTTCAAGCCTTACAATTGCAGGCCCTCCCTCCTAGGAACTGCCCGCTGCTCCCTGCCACGTGGCCCTCTCCACACCTTGGCAGTTTGGTTCTTTAAGGCCAACAGGAGGATGTCATTGCTATTTATTTTCTCTCTGACCTCCAAACCTGCTTCTAAAGGGCTCAACTGATTGGGTCAGACCCACCAAAGTCATCTCTCCTTTGGTTATCCTGAAGACAACTAATGAACAAATAGACTAGATCAAGTAGAAGTCAGAACATCAGATAATGAAGACAAAGTTTATCAACTTGAAAAGAATATAGTCAACACTGAAAAGATGCTTAAATCTCACGAGCAATCTATCCAAGAGATATGGGATCTCATCAAAAAACCAAATTTGAGAGTCATTGGGATAGAAGAAGGCACAGAGGTTCAAACCAAAGGAATGGACAACCTATTGAATGAAATAATCCTAGAAAACTTCCCAGAGATGAAAGATGGAATGGATTGCCAAATCCTGGAAGCCTACAGGACCCCAAACATCCAAAACTGTAATAGGCCAACTCCAAGACATATAATTATGAAGATAGCCAACATACAGAACAAGGAGAGAATATTAAAAGCTACGAGGGAAAGGAGGCAGATTACATTCAGGGGTAAACCAATTAGGTTAACGGCTGATTTTTCATCACAGACTTTGAAAGCGAGAAGATCCTGGAACAATGTATTTCAAATGCTGAAAAATAATGGATTCCAACCAAGAATACTGTATCCAGCAAAATTAAGCTTCAGATTTGACAATGAAATTAAAATCTTTCACGATAAACAAAAGCTAAAAGAATTCGCAGCCAGAAAACCAGCACTGCAAAGCATTTTGGGCAAAATTCTACAAGAAGAGGAATGAAAAAATAGTTCCCAAAACCAACAGCGGGAGGTATCTCAGTAAAGGGGGAGGAAAACAACCAAAAAGTAAAAACTAGCCAAACTAAAATAAATAAATAAATAAACATGACTGGAAGTACAAATCATATTTCAATTGTAACCTTAAATGTTAATGGACTAAACTCACCAATCAAGAGACACAGGCTGGTAACCCGGATCAAAAAAACAAATCCAACAATATGCTGCCTTCAGGAGACTCATATGATAGGAAAAGACATACACAGGCTGAAGGTGAAAGGCTGGGAAAAATCATACCACTCACATGGCCCTTGGAAGCAAGCATATCGAATAAAATCAACTTCAAACCTAAGTTAATCAAAAGGGATAAAGAAGGACACTATATCCTGTTAAAAGGAACTATCCACCAACAAGACATAACAATTATCAATTTATATGCACCAAATAATGGTGCAGCAACGTTCATAAAACAAACTCTCCTCAAATTCAAGAGTCAAATTGACCACAACACAATAATTATGGGTGACTTCAACACACCGCTCTCGCCATTAGACAGATCCTCCAGACAAAAGCTGAATAAAGAAACTATAGAACTCAATGACACAATCAATAACCTAGACTTAACCGACATATATAGAATATATCAACCATCATCAAGTGGATACACGTTCTTCTCAGCAGCACATGGATCTTACTCAAAGATAGATCATATATTATGCCATAGGGCAACTCTTAGTAAATATAAAGGAGTGGAGATAATACCATGCACCATATCTGATCATAATGGAATGAAACTGGAAATCAATGAAAAAAGAAGGAAGGAAAAATCCTGCATCACATGGAAAATAAACAATATGTTACTGAATGATCAATGGGTTACAGAAGACATAAAGGAGGAAATCAAAAAATTCTTAGAGATAAACGACAATTCAGACACAACATACCAGAATCTATGGGACACAATGAAAGCAGTTTTAAGAGGGAAATTCATTTCCTGGAGTTCAATCCTCAAAAAAAGAAAAAACCAACAAATAAACGAACTCACACTACATCTCAAAACCCTAGAAAAGGAAGAGCAAAACAACAGCAAATATAGCAGAAGACAAGAAATAATTAAAATCAGAGTGGAAATCAACGAAATTGAAACAAAAAAAAACAATGAAAAAATTGATAAAACTAAAAGTTGGTTCTTTGAAAAAATAAATAAGATCGACAGACCCTTAGCCATGCTAACGAAGAGAAGAAGAGAGAAAACTCAAATCACTAACATACGGGATGAAAAAGGCAATATCACAACAGACACTACAGAAATACAGAAGATAATTAGAAAGTATTTTGAAACCCTATATTCTAATAAAATAGAAGACAAATTTCTTAAGTCATATGAGCTGCCCAGATTGAGTCAGGAAGACACACACAATTTAAACACACCAAAAACAAAGGAAGAAATAGAAGAAGCCATCAAAAGACTACCAACCAAGAAAAGCCCTGGACCAGATGGGTATACAGCAGAGTTTTACAAAACTTTCAAAGAAGAATTAATACCAATACTTTTCAAGCTATTTCAAGAAATAGAAAAAGAAGGAGCTCTTCCAAATTCATTCTATGAGGCCAACATCACCCTGATCCCGAAACCAGACAAAGACACTTCAAAGAAAGAAAACTACAGACCAATATCTCTAATGAACATAGATGCAAAAATTCTCAATAAAATCCTGGCGAATCGAATACAAAAGCATATCAAAAAAATTGTGCACCATGATCAAGTAGGATTCATCCCTGGGATGCAAGGTTGGTTCAATATACAGAAATCAATAAATATTATTCACCACATCAATAGACTTAAAGATAAGAACCATATGATCGTCTCGATACATGCAGAAAAAGCATTCAACAAAGTACAGCATCGTTTTATGTTCAAAACACTAGAAAAACTGGGGATAACAGGAACTTACCTCAACATTGTAAAAGCTATATATGCTAAGCCTCAGGCTAGCATCATTCTAAATGGAGAAAAACTGAAGGCATTCCCGCTAAAATCTGGAACAAGACAGGGATGCCCTCTCTCACCACTTCTATTTAATTTAGTCCTTGAAATACTAGCCAGAGCAATTAGACAGACAAAAGAAATTAAAGGCATAAAAATAGGAAAAGAAGAACTTAAAATATCACTATTTGCGGATGATATGATAATATATTTAACAGACACAAAAGGGTCTACAAAGAAACTGCTAGAGTTAATAAATGAATTCAGCAAAGTGGCAGGATATAAAATCAACACGCATAAATCAAAGGCATTCCTGTATATCAGCAACAAAACTTCTGAAATGGAAATGAGGAAAACCACCCCATTCACAATATCCTCAAAAAAAATAAAATACTTGGGAATCAACCTAACAAAAGAGGTGAAAGATTTATACAATGAAAACTACAGAACCCTAAAGAGAGAGATAGAAGAAGATCTTAGAAGATGGAAAAACGTACCCTGTTCATGGATAGGCAGAACCAACATCATCAAAATGGCGATATTACCCAAAGTTCTCTACAGGTTCAACGCAATGCCAATCAAAATCCCAACGGCATTTCTGGTAGAAATAGATAAAGCTATCATGAAATTCATATGGAAAAACAAAAGACCCAGAATAGCAAAAGCAATTCTAAGCAGGAAGTGTGAATCGGGAGGTATAGCGATACCAGATTTCAAACTGTACTACAGAGCAATAGTAACAAAAACAGCATGGTACTGGTACCAAAACAGGCAGGTGGACCAATGGTACAGAATAGAGGACACAGAGACCAATCCACAAAATTACAACTTTCTTATATTTGATAAAGGCGCTAAAAGCATGCAATGGAGAAAGGATAGCATCTTCAACAAATGGTGCTGGGAAAACTGGAAATCCATATGCAACAAAATGAAGCTGAACCCCTTTCTCTCGCCATGCACAAAAGTTAATTCAAAATGGATCAAGGAGCTAGATATCAAATCAGAGACTCTGCACCTGATAGAAGAAAAAGTTGGCTCCGATCTACACATTGTGGGGTCGGGCTTCAAATTCCTTAATAGGACGCCCATAGCCCAAGAGTTAAATACAAGAATAAACAAATGGGACTTACTTAAACTAAAAAGTTTTTTTCTCAGCAAGAGAAACAATAAGAGAGGTAAATAGGGAACCTACATCCTGGGAACAAATTTTTACTCCTCACACTTCAGATAGAGCCCTAATATCCAGAGTATACAAAGAACTCAAAAAATTAAACAATAAGATAACAAACAACCCTATCAACAAATGGGCCAAGGACCTGAACAGACACTTCTCAGAGGAGGACATACAATCAATCAACAAGTACATGAAAAAATGCTCACCATCTCTAGCAGTCAGAGAAATGCATCAAAACCACCCTAAGATACCATCTCACTCCAGTAAGATTGGCAGCCATTATGAAGTCAAGCAACAATAAGTGCTGGCGAGGATGTGGGGAAAAGGGTACACTTGTACATTGCTGGTGGAACTGCAAGTTGGTGTGGCCAATATGGAAAGCAGTATGGAGATTCCTAGGAAAGCTGGGAATGGAACCACCATTTGACCCAGCTATCACCCTTCTCGGTCTATTCCCTGAGGACCTTAAAAGAGAATACTATAGGGATACTGCCACATCAATGATCATAGCAGCACAATTCACAATAGCTAGACTTTGGAATCAACCTAGATGCCCTTCAATAGATGAATGGATTAAAAAACTGTGGCATTTATACACAATGGAGTATTACACAGCACTAAAAAATGACAAAATCATGGAATTTGCAGGGAAATGGATGGCATTAGAGCAGATTATGCTAAGTGAAGCTAGCCAATCCTTAAAAAACAAATGCCAAATGTCTTCTTTGATATAAAGAGAGCAACTAAGATCAGAACAGGGAAGAAGAGCATGAGGAAAAGATTAACATTAAACAGAGACGAGTGGGGGGAGAGAAAGGGAGAGAGAAGGGAAACTATGGAAATGGAAGGAGACCCTCATTGTTACACAAAATTACATATAAGAGTTTGTGAGGGGAAAGGGGAAAAAAAAACAAGGGAGAGAATTAAACAACAGCAGATGGGGTAGAGAGGGAAGATGGGAGGGGAGGGGAGGGGGGATAGTAGGGGATAGGAAAGGCAGCAGAATACAACAGTCATTAATATGGTATTATGTAAAAATGTGGATGTGTAACCGATGTGATTCTGCAACTTGTATTTGGGGTAAAAAATGGGAGTTCATAACCCACTTGAATCAAATGTATGGAAGATGATATGTCATGAGCTTTGTAATGTTTTGAACAACCAATAAAAAATTTAAAAAAAGACAACTAATGAGGGGACTTACATGTATCTGTAAAACATCTTTATCTTTGCTATAATGTAATACAATCCAGGAAGTTATAGCTAATCATCTTTGTCATAGTCTACTGGATAGAAGTTATAGGTCTGCTCACTGTCAAGGGAGTGTTATAAGGGCATGGGTCATTGGCGGTCACCTTATTATTTAACTGAAAAATAACATCAAGGTTATGAATATGACAACTGCAAAGTGTATTTATTAGTATTTAGGATATAAAATTTAATCTGGGCACAGTGATTCATATCTGTAATCCCAGCAACTGGGGAGGTTGAGGCAGGAAAGAATCACAAGTTCAAGGTCAGTCTCGGCAATCGTTCTAGATCTTAGGTACAGGAAATTATTTCAATTTTTCATCATTGAGTATGATGTCTATGGGCCTTACCTAAATGTCCTTTATAGTGGTGAGGTACCTTTCTTCTATGCCTAATTTGTTGACTGTCCTTATTATGAAAGAGACATTAAATTTTGTCAAATTATTTTTCTGCGTCCAAGGAGATGAGACTTTATATGTCCCAGAAAGAACTGAGTATCAAAAGCTGTGCTTGTGGGAACTTGGGTGTAGAACATCGCTAACTAAACCTGAGCCAAACACAGTGGACCACCCACCACTGCAGGCTGTCTTTCAAAGATTCTCAGTGGCCTGCACAGACCTGAACCATAAGCCGACTGGCAGTGGCTATCAAAATGACCGGTTGTCCACAGCGACACCATGTGGCTGCAAGAAGTAATGACAACATATGACCCTGGCTAACCTTAACTCATAAAATGTAAGTTCCCAGAGCTCATAAAATATCAGGGCAGCCTAAAAAGAAGATGTTGAACTTCCTTCTCATCTGGCATGCAAGAGTTTCTCTTGACTTGTTGTTACTCCTATTGTTGTATGAAAAAGAAAGAATTATGGCCAAAATTGCCCTCTAGATCCAAACTAGGAAAAAAAAATCTGTTTCTTAGCACATAAAAAAGAGCTTTCCCCCAAAATCCCTTTTTACAAGAAAAATATAGGAAACTCTGGAACTAGGTTGACCAGAAACCACCACGGGTGTTCTGGCTGGTGGCCAAGTTGGGACCTGGAGCCCCTTCTGTCTCAGACTCCCCATTTACTCACCCCCGTCTTCATCAGTTCCTCAACAGAATCCAAGCACCCCACAGGACATAGTTTAAAACACACTTTTTTTGATGACAGAATGACTGTGAAGAATTAAACTCAAAAGATGACATCACCAGATCACAAGTGGAGAGCAGAGGACATTTTTGAGGGTGCCAAGAAGACACATTAAGACTGGGGATGAGACAATCAGACTGTAAGAATTTCACCAATGGACAGACAAGCCTTATGTCTGGGTAATGTTAGACATCAATACACACAAAACACGCTGAACTGAATTTTATTCTAAATATAAAAATCTATTTGTAACTCGTTATCAAAAACAGGAATCAGAAAGAAAAGCTATCTCTCAATCCTGGGAGAAAGGACAAATCTCAGGCTGTCTGGGAAATAAGTTTATCACCCTAACATTTTTAAATATTTTTATGTTGAAAAGGTTCTTTTATACCAGATTTTTCCCCCTCAATTCCAGCTTGTAAAAAATATTTTCATTCAAATTCTACCAAAAGGTAGGGGACTTAAACCTGTTGTTATGAAAAATCTTGTTTTAAAACTAACTTTTAGGGGGAAATCTAATAAAAGAATTCTGAACAGAAAATTGCAGAGGATATCTACTGGGATAGAAATAAAATAAAGTTTTCAAGTAATTTTTTAATTAAAAAATCTAGTAGAAAGCCATATTTCTAACATAAATGTAGAACTTAAGTATGTTGTGATGAATGTCATGTTTTCAAGCTAGTTTTGGTAGAGGAAAATAACTGGAGAAAAAAAAAACATTTGAAATAGGAACATTTGGAATTTAATTGTGATGTTTTCCAAGCTAGTTTGGAGAAAAATTTTAGTATAAAACATATTCTTTTTTAAAATTTTTTATTTTATTTATTCTAATTAATTCTATATGACAGTAGAATGCAATCCAGTTCATATTACACAAATAAAGCACAATTTTTCATGTCTCTGGTTGAACACAAAGTACAGTCACACCATTCTTGTTTTCATACATGTACTTACGGTAATGATGTCCATCTCATTCCACCGTTTTTCCTACCCCCATGACCCCCTTCCCCTCCTTCCCCTTTGCCCTATCTAAAGTTTGTCTATTCCTCCCATGCTCTCCACCCCACATCCCCATTATGAATCAACATCATTTATATCAGAGGAGACATTCAGCTTTGGTTTTTGTGGATCGGCTTACTTCACTTATCATTATATTCTCCAACTCCGTCCATTTGCCTGCAAATGCCATGATTTTATTCTCTTTTAATACTGAGTAATACTCCATTATGTATATATACCATTGTGTATATATACCACTGAGTAATATTCCATTATAGCATTCATCTACTGAAGGGTACCTAGGTTGGATTCATAATTTAGCTATTGTAAATTATGCTGCAATAAACATTGATGAGGCTGTGCCCCTGTAGTATGCTGATAAAACATATACTTAACAAAAAAAAGTGTAAAATTTGGGTGCAGTGGCACACACCGGTAATTCCAGCAGCTCAGGAGGCTGAGACAGGAGGATCGCGATTTCAAAAACAGCCCCAGCAATAGAGAGACACTAAGCAACTCAGTGAGACCCTGTCTCTAAATAAATATACAAACCAGGGCTGCAGATGTGACTCAGTGGTCAAGTGCCCCTGAGTTCAATCTCTGGTACAAAATATATATATACATACACACACACACACACACACACACACACACACACACACACATATATGGTATGATTTAAGCAATATATTTACTTCCACTGATACAGACAAATCCTCAGGAGGTTCTTTGAAGCTGAGATGAAATCATCCCAAATAAACCAAAAGTAACCAGCCCTCTGTCTACCTACCCCTCAGCTGCTCCTTATGACCAGGAATAGAACACAGGCTGTCCCCAGGGGTGGGACACAAGCTTGGGTGAGATGGTTCCCTTGAGTTCAGGGGATTCCCTACAAGAAACTGATTGGCAGCTGGGGCCTGGGCAGGATTCTGGGAAGTGCTCAGCACCACTGTACACAAAGAGCATCAGAGCTACACTTAGGGAATTTAGGAAGAGCTGTGAGACCACAGGCAGGTACATCAGAGCTTCACCATCCATCACCAACTCCAGATCAGATGTCGGAATGAAGACAAAAAAAAAAAAGTGTTTTAAAACATTTAAACAAGGAAAAGGGAATAAAGCTAAATGAGGCAACTTTATTCATTTTGCCATGAGGAATCTCCAACAAATTCCAAATTCCAACTCCACACGCTGTTGAAATACAAGTGATGACATCGGGCCACAGAGCAAGTTCATCACAAGTTTAGAGGAGAAAGCCCGGGACTGCCAGAGGCAGTGGTGCACAGATGTGGGTGGTAATTTCCCTTATTTCCCCAGATTTGGGACCCACCATCCCAAATTCAGGCCAAGAAAATACCATGTAATACACATTTGGGGGTACACCCCCATAGACCCCCCCTGCAAATTCAAAGAAAACATTTGGAGTGAACAGAAACACAGTTATTCATAATGAGTTTTCTTCTTCTTCCCTTCCACATACATACTCCTCATCTCAAGATAAGCAAAAAGCTGGCAGGAGAAGCATTCTGCTTGCCCACTGCCAAGGATAATCACACTTTATTTTCTCACTGGGCAGCAGTCTCACTGGTCTCTCCTTTGTGTGCTGTTTGAGAAAAACACAGGCGCGTGAGGACAGGGTTCCCAGATAAAATATAGGATGCATGGGACTTACCAAAAAGTATTCACCGTTTATCTGAAGTTCAGATTCAACTGTATGTCCTGTGTTTTCTTTGCAGAATCTGACTATTTTAATTGGGAAGAACAGCAGGACAGAGGGACAGTGGACAGTGGACACCACAGAAGGAAGCTGGCATGAGCCATTGTGTAGTGCCCACTCAAGATCCCTAACAAGGAGGAGGATCCAACGCTAAACCTGCGTGGGCTCTCCCTCATCCAGCAAGGAGGTCCACGGAACAGGGTAGAGGAGAGTGTGGCTGTGGAATCAGGAATCAAGACCCCCAGAGACCAAGCTTGAAGCAGGTTGATTTTATTGCATAAATACCATGTTGATATACACTGGTAATAGCTAAGCAGATTATAGGCAGCCACCAATACAATTTCTGGCTAACTGTCCTTGCAGCAACTAATCAAGAAGCAGGCCATGGAGCAAGTGCTGTGACTGCAACACATGGGCTCTCGCCCAGGGCTATGCCTATGGGGTGAGCAGCCTGCCACTCACAACCCTAGCACAAGGGGAGTGGCCTGCCCCTCAGGCGCCCTTAACATGTGCCATGTATGCAGTACTCTATGTACTTGTCCTCACATAAACCTGTTGGGTAGACTACCTGGGGTGGAGAGTAGGGAAGTTCCAAATGGTTCTACAAAGAACCCATCCACACATAGATTCCACAAGAGAGCTATTATGTGTCCCGATGCAAGAACATGAGAACAGGTACTATATTCAAAAGGCTCTCCCAGGAACAGAAATAAGGGAGCAAGAAAGTGATGAGACAAAGTACATCGGTAACAGTTCACCTCCAGAATTATTTCTGTTTGAAGGAAGAGGTTGAAGAATTATTGGGCTGCTCCCATTCCCTGTTGGATAAAGATTTTCTAGGGCAGTGACTCCCCTGGCACTTCTGCCTGTACTTGTGGGCTTCTCTTTCCTGGACAGAGAGTTGAAGGGCTTCCCACTCTTCATGTAGGATGCTGCCTATTGTAGGGGTATCTGAGATCACATAAAGGCAGGTGCAGGAAAGGATGGGGGGAAGGTTCTGAAAACAAGCAGAATCTGCATCAGCTTTCTACTTAAAAGTTAGTGCTAAAGTTAAATTTATTGTGAATCCCACACAAATGAGAGTTAATTATTAAACAACCAAGAAGTCTTTCTATTAATGATTCCACCACAGCATGATCTCTATAGTTATGTATAAAATAAAATACCAGAAGCAAAAGCAACGAAAGAAAAACAGGCTTAATTAAAATCTTTTGTGTTCCAAAGAACATGATCACAAAAATGGAAATACAACTCACAGAATAGGAGAATATATTTGCAAATCATATGTCTAATAATAGACTCAAATCCAGAATATATTAAAAATAAATTCTTGCAACTAAATATTTAAAAGACAAATAGCCTAATTAATAATTCAACAAGGATCTAAATACACAATTTTCCAAAGAAGTATTAAAATGGCCAATATAATACATTAGAAGATGCTCTGCATCATTAACCATCAAGGAAATGCAATTTGAAACCACAGTGAAATACCATTTCACATCTACTTGGAAGAATATAATCAAAAATAATAATGAGTATCATGGGCATGTGAAGAAACTGGAACTCTGATGCACTGATTGTGAGATTGTAAAATAGTGCAAGTAGCTTTGGAAAACAATATGGCATTTCCTCAAACCGTTAAACACAAAGTTGCCATATGACTATAAATTCAACTCCTAGCTATACCCAAGAGAAATGAAAATGCATAACCCCATTAAAAATCTGTAGTTGAATGCTCATGGCAACTTTAATCATAACAGGCAAAAAGTGAAAACAAATGAGGTGTCTAACAATTTAAAGAACAAGACATGGATACCCACCCTCGCTGCTTCTATTCAACATAGTATTGGAAGTCTTATTCAAAGAAATTGTTTATGCATAAATAAATAAATAAATACATGGTATCCAATTCAGAAAGGAAGAAGTAAAATTGTCTAAATTTTCAGGTGACATGATCTTATATAGAAAACCCTAAAGACCACACACACACACACAAAAAAAAAACTGTTAGAAATAAAAAATGAATTTAATAAAATCAACATTCTTTTCTATACACAACAACTATCCAAATATAAATGAATCAAGGCAAAAAACCTTCATTACAATAGCCCTGGGGAGAAAAAAGGAATGAATTTAGCCATGAGATGAACAATCTTTTTACTGAAAATTATGAAACACTGATAACAGAATTGAAGAAGATACAAATAAATGGAAGGATATTCTGTTTTCATGGACTAGAAGAATTCCTATTGTTAAAATATCCATTCCTAGACTGTGGAACCAACCTAGATGCCCTTCAATGGATGAATGGATAAAAAACATGTGGCATTTATACACAATGGAGTATTACTCTGCATTAAAAAATGACAAAATCATAGAATTTACAGGGAAATGGATGGCATTAGAGCAGATTATGCTAAGTGAAGCTAGCCAATCCCTAAAAAACAAATGCCAAATGTCTTCTTTGATATAAGGAGAGTAACTAAGAACAGAGTAGGGTCGAAGAGCATGAGAAGAAGATTAACATTAAACAGGGATGAGAGGTGGGAGGGAAAGGGAGAGAGAAGGGAAAATGCATGGAAATGAAAGGAGACCCTCAGAGTTATACAAAAGTACATACAAGAGGAAGTGAGGGGAAGGGGAAAAATAATATAAGGGGGACAAACGAATGTCAGTAGAGGGGGCAGAGAGAGAAGAGGGGAGGGGAGGGGAGGGGAGGGGAGGGGAGGGGAGGGGAGGGGAGGGGGGATAGTAGAGGATAGGAAAGGCAGCAGAATACAACAGACACTAGTATGGCAATATGTAAATCAATGGATGTGTAACTGATGTGATTCTGCAATCTGTATATGGGGTAAAAATGGGAGCTCATAACCCACTTGAATCAAATTGTGAAATATGATATATCAAGAACTATGTAATGTTTTGAACAGCCAACAATAAAAAATTTAAAAAAAAACTAAATAATAAAAAATTGAACAACCCAATTTTCTTAAATAGGCAAAAAAAAAATTGTACAACAACAAAAAAAGTTGTTCACCAAGGAATATATGCAGATGACAAATGAGCACATGAATATGCTCAATATCATTGGTCATTAGGAAGTAAAAATTAAAACCATAAAGAAAAATCACTACACACAAGAATGACTAAACATAAGAAGATGGACCATAGCAAGTTTTTACAAGTATTTGGAAGAACTGAAGCTCGCATATTCATCTTGTATAAATAAAAAAAAATGGAACAATAAAAAAAAATATCCATTCTACCCATGATCTACAGATTCAATGCAATTTCTATCATTTTTCACAGAAATAGGAAAAAAATAATCCTAAATTTGTATGGAACAATGAAAGACCCTGAATAGGCAAGCAATCTTGGGCAAATTGAACTAAGCTGGGAGCATTATACTACCTAAACATTTTTTCTTTCTTCCTTCCTTCCTTCCTTTCTTTCTTTTTTTTTTTTTTTGGACCAAGAATAGAACTCAGGGACACTTGACCACTGAGCCACATCCCCACCCCTATTTTGCATTTTATTTAGAGACAGGGTCTCAATGAGTTGTTAGGGCCTCCCTGTGGCTGAGGTTAGCTTGAACTCATGAACCTCCTGTCTCAGCCTCCCAAGCCTCTGGGATTACAGGTGTGCACCACTGCGTCCAGCCTTACCACCTTATTTTAAAACACACTAGAAGGCTACAGTAATCAGAACAGTGTGGAACTAGCACAAAAACCAAGGCAGAAACCAGTGGTACAGAATAGACAGCCCCCAAATAAATACACAAGTGTATGGTCAATGGATCAACAGAGGAGCCAAGAAGACACAAGGGAGAAAAGACAGTGTTTTTAATGAATAACATCAGGAAAACTAAATGCCTACCTGCATAAGAACAAAAATGGACCCTCGCCTCACACCAAGTATAAAAATCAACTCAAAATGGATAGAATACTTAAATTTAAGACCTGAAAGTGTAACACCACTAGAAAAGAATATTGGGGAAAGCTCTACAACATTGGTCTGGATATGATTCCAAAAACTGGCAACAAAAGCCAACATAAACAAATGAGATTACATCAAACTACAAAGTTCCCATACAACAAAGAAAACAGAGTGAAGAGCAACCGACAGAGTGGGAGAAAATACCAGCAAACCCCACATCTGATAAGACAGTAATAGCCAAAATAAATAAGGAACTCTGAACAACTCAAAGAAAACAACCCAGTTTTATTTTTTTATTTTTTTTACTGTGTTAATGGACTTTATTTTTTTTAGTTGATATTTTTTTTACTGGTTGTTCAAAACATTACAAAGCTCTTGACATATCATATTTCATGCATTAGATTCAAGTTGGTTATGACCAAGGACAAAGTACCCAGACATTTCCCAAAAGAAGCACACAAATGGCCAACAGTTATATGAAAAAATTCTCATTATCACTCTCCAAAGGAAAATGCAAATAAAGCCACAATGAAATTTCATTTCATACAGGTTAGGCTGGCTTTTATTAAAAGACAAAAGATAAGGGACTGGGGATGTAGCTCAGTTAGTAGAGTGCTTGCCTCACATGGGCCCTGGGTTCAATCCCCAGCACCACCAAAAAAAAAAAAAAAAAGACAAAACAAAAGTGTATGAGGGCATGTGGATAAAAGTCAACAGTTATATGCTGTTGGGTAGAATGCAAATTAGTACAGGCACTATGCAAAGCAGGACAGAGGGTCCTCAAGAAACTAACAATGCTATCATTCACCTCTGTGTATACTATACTATGTCAGAGGAAAAGATAACAGTGTGTCAAAGAGCCACATATACTCCCATTTTCGCTGTATTACTATTCATAATAGCCAAGATATGAAATTAATCTAAGTGGATCAATAGATGAAGAAATAAAGAAAATGTGATGTGGGTATATGGATGTATGTGGGTATGTGTATACACACACATACATACATACACACACACTATGAAATATTATTCAGTCTTTAAAAATATTATCATTTGTAATAACACAGGTAAATCCAGAGGTCATTATAGTAAGTGAAATAGGCCAGGAACAAAAAGACAAATACCACATGATCTCATTAACATTAACTAATAGTTAAACTCATAGAAGCAGAGTAAAATGATGGTTACCAGGAGTGAGGAGGAATGGGAAGAAGTTGGTCAAAGTGTACAAATTTTCGTTTAGATGTGATGAATAAGTTCCAAAGATCTGTGTATAGCATGGTTATAATATGGTTAATAATAACATATTACATACTTGAAAACTGCTAGAATAAATCTTAACGGTTCTTATCATCAGGAAATAAGTATGTTCCATGATGGATATGTTAATCAGATTGATCTAATCATTTCACAATGCATACACATATCAAACATCATGTTGTAGACCATAAGTATATACAATTATTAATTATAACTTAATAAAGCTATGGAAAAATAAAATACCCAAGAACTGATAAATAGATCAACAGAATGTGATATGTGCATAAAATAGGTTATTCAGCATTAGAAAGGAATGAATTATTGACACATATTAATATGGCTGAACCTTGAAAACCATCATGATAAATGAGGTCCATCAGCCACAAATAACCATATGTTATGAGTCCATTCACATAAAATGTTCAGTATAGGCAAATATATAAAAAGAATGCCTAGGGCTTGGGGCTGGGGTTGGAGAGAAATAAGGAGTGATTGCTAATAATTATAATGAATGATACAAATGTTTTCCAAGTAGACATAGGGATGATTGCACAACTGCAAATATGCTAAAAACCACTGCACTTCACAATTTTGTCTCAGTAGACCGTTTTAAATTTTAAGTGGACAGAGTGATAATGTATTAAGATAAAAAAGACACTAAATATCAGTATGTAGTGTGATCAGTTTATCAGAAATACTGAACAGCTTCTGTATGCAAAATACCATCAATAAAACTATGGAGAAAATTTACAATATAACAATAAAATAAGTCATTCTGTGACATGCGTATTTGATACATGCCAAAGATGCCTGAGAAACAAGGGAAAGTTAATGACATTTTTTTTTCCCTCAGTACTGGCATTTTTTTGAATTTTAAGTGAAGGAGAACAATCAAGATGGATAAAATTAAAATCTTAATTGTTCAGCCCTTGGCTATATTTTGTAAAGGTTCATAAACACAAGCCTATGCTCAGAATGTACAGAAATCCTGAGAGATTACCAAACACAAATGAATTGCCAGCGGATGCTTCCATACAGAATTAAATACTACCCTTTTTAGATGAACAAATGATTTATTTATCATTGCAGACTCTTTGTTGGGAAAAGCTAAAAAAAAAAATTTCGATTCTAAGACATCCTTAAAACTTTAGCTTTTGTCTACTATCTCAAAAAATTAAAATAAGAATCCTCAGTTGGGAGATTCACCTTGTAAGATGAGACTCTGAGGTGGCTTCTTTCTCATTCTTCTAATGAGATAAAAACATCCTGCTCTCTCTAATCCATGAGCATCTGGACAATCTCCAAACCCAATGAAACTGAACATTCGGCTCAGTGACAACACATTATTTAACTCACCTGGGTAATTTAAGATAATGCAACGTGACTCAAATCTGTGCAAGGAAAGTTGTCAGGCGGAAGTATTTCTTCCTAAGGAAACACCGACTGGTAATCGAGAGGGAAACTATGGTCCAAATTATAAGCAGGTTCAGAGAATTGCTCTGACTGATTCCATAACCACGTGCAAATTAGGTCCCTTCCAGATCTTTAGGGAGCAATTTCCAAAGGCTTCAAGCTGAATAGATGGCTAGATGAATGAAGAAAGCAATTTTTGATTTGTGTGTGTGCATGTGTGAGTGTGAGTGCACACCCAAAAAATAAAATTATGGAGAAAAGATATATAAAAAATACAAATAGATTTGTGTATGTAATGATTTGTATATTTTGCATTTTTATAAATATTTCATATATTTTTATGATTAATTTATAATTTACATATAGTTTATATAAATTACATAGATACATATATATATACCAACCATAATCCATAATATTAGGGAGAAAATTTACAGTACAACAATAAGTCATTCTATGACATAACAGGAGTATTTTGATGCATGCCTGATAAATACATTTATCTATCCAACACACCCTACGTGAATCTTGAGTAAGAATCCATAACATAAAAGCTGGCATTTACTTTTCCTCTGAGAGTTTCTCAGACACTCTCACATCAGCTCTTCCTTCACACCCTCTGCAGGAGACAGGAGAAAAAGACACATCACCCTTTCCATCACCATGTGCTCACTCACTGGTTATCTGAGATGCAAAATAAATGGTAAAGAAGGGAAAAATCAAACCTATTGCAGAATTGCCTCTTTATAATTCCATACAGGCAAATTTACCTAAACAGTGGTTTTTTCTGAAAGAGAGAAGTTTGAGAGTCTTAGCGGGGACATGCTAAAGTGTTTTATTTCTAAGTGAGAGTGGTTCCCACACTTGGTTCAAGTGCTAGAAGATCCAATACTACTCAGTCATTTAATATCTTTAATTAGCTCCCCTCTTGAGTCTACAAAACTGAGGCACCCACATTCATATAAACTTCAGGAAACATTTGACTGCACTCTAAAGTAGACAATATGGTTTCTGCCTCTTCTGGGGGTGTTCAGTGGACAGAGGCCTCCCCCAGTGTCCTTCATTAGCGAATGTGAACAGTGCCCCACTTTGAGGGACCAATTCCCTCTGCACCCAGCACCTTTTCTGCCATGGTCACTGTTTCTCAGGAAGAGTCCCCCGTAGTAATGCATATATCCAGGGCTCTCCTTGCTATTTATAGCAAGTGATCCCAGCAGCAAAGGGTATTAAATTTATTGAGGATTCTTTTTTTCTGCAACATTGAAATTACTTGACCTAAACCTCTCTTAGGATGAGCTCGGAGCAGAGCCCACTATTCAGAGAGAGGCTCTGTTCTGAACAAGTTTGGGAAGGAAAGAAAAAAAAATAGTAATTATTAAGCCTCTAAATGCCAAGGCACTTTAATAATATGCATAGAAAAAGATCAGTAAGAGTGTAGGCCAAAATTACAGGAAAAAAAGGGGATCCTCTCCATACATCAAGATACCAGAGGATATTTTTTTCCTTCAGTGACTAAGCATTATTTTCCTAATTTTCTATGAAGAATTGTATTTGGGGGTAAAAATTCTTTTAATATCTTTATTTTTTATTTTTAGTTAGATATGACAGTAGAATGTATTTTTGGCAGAATATACATACATAAAGTATAACTTATTTCATTTAGTTCCCACTCTTGTGGTCATACATGATGTGGGTAAAGATTTTATGTGGGAGAGATAAGAAGATTCCAGATAATAAAAGAAAGTCTCACTTTCTTTTAAAGTGTGGATCTTGAATATCCTCCAAAGGCCCAGATGTTCAAGGCTTGGTTCCCAGGTCCTGGTGCTATTGGGAGGTGAAGGAACACTTAGGAGGCGGGGTCTAGTGGAAGGAAGTGAGGTCACTGCGGTATGTCCAGTCCCTGCTTTCTCTTTGCTTCTTAGCTGCCATAAGGTAAACAGGATTCCTCTACCCTGCCTTCTCACAACGATGCCCTGTGCCACCACAGGCTCAAAGCAACAGAGTCAAGTGACTATCAACTGAAATCTCTGGAACCAAAGGCCAAAATAAACCTTTTCTCCTTTTAAGCGGCTTAACTCAGGTGATTGTCACAGTAACAGAAAGCTGACAAGCATAACTGCTATCCCTAAGAATAATCACACTAGCTTTTTATTTTCTTTTTACCAGCTTTTATCCTAAACACTGTTGTGGGAAAGAAACAAACATAAAATATTGCAAATTTATTTGGTATGTTTGATCCTGGCGTGTTTTTTTTTCCCTGAATTTTGTTTTAGAAATCTAAAACCTCCCTGTTCTTTTCTTTGATTCTTTGATCACTAAAGATGATCCCCCAACACACACACATACACACCAATTTCAGCCTCCTCAAAGTTCACAGCACTGATGGTCATCCTAATGCTAAATCACTATTCCCAAATTCCCAAATAATTCTCCGGGTCTTTTGAAGGTGAAGACAAAAGGCTTTATTGCTGGATGGTGGTCGGGAGTGCAGAGACTAAGCAGTTCTGCAACCCTCGACCCCAATCAAGCTTATAAGGCTTAAAACTACAAAGAAGGTGGGGGGCAGGAGAAGCAATCATTACAAGATACATCTC
The DNA here is from genome assembly GCF_021218885.2 of Marmota monax. NCBI lineage: Eukaryota > Metazoa > Chordata > Mammalia > Rodentia > Sciuridae > Marmota > Marmota monax. The sequence continues at coordinate 19,075,867 of NW_026693082.1, read as the reverse complement.
ATAAAAAATGGAAAATTACCAGGCTTCAAAAAAAGTCACATTCTCAGAAATTACATTTTCAGAAAAGCAGAACTTACATTCTCAGAAAAACAATCTTGTATTATTTCCACAGAACAAGGAGTTTTGTGGTCAGGATGCAAGTGGGTGCCAGTGGAGGTGATAGCCTTCTATACGAGTGGGATCATGTGGAAAGGGGACAATTTCACACAGGATGAGGTGTCTGAACAAGATGAGGTAAGTCTGGGCTGATTTTTCAAGTCAGTATTTTAATCCATGAAGAATCCATAACATAAAAGCTGGCTATGTCTTTCCACCGAGTTAGCATTTACTTTTCCACTAAGTCATCCTGACCCAATCACATGGAAAGAATTGTCTATCCATGGATCCTCCTATGTGAGGCTGCTATTTACAATTCCAAAGAAAGAGAGCACGGTGCCTGTTAAGGCCAAACTGCCAACAAGCCAATGTTCTTCCATAGGATAAAGTTGGGAAGGAGCCAGCAAGAGGAAGGAACACCATGGAAAATACTAACGTGAAGAGTGCAGAAGGCTATTCTGTGTAAAGACGAGAACCTCCCCATTGAAGGCAGAGTCCCCGGTGCCACCATTCCTAATATTTCCAATGGGATCCCTGCAGCTTACGGAGGACACAGACTCATTAGAATTCTGAGACAAACAAGGATTAAACAATACCTATAAGGAGGAATTAGGGAAGGATTAATCAATCTAGTAGGAAAAGGGAACAAGTCTTGGCAAAGCTATACTTCCAGTGAAGAAAGAAAAGTATTCAAAGAACCTAAGGAAGGTACACAAACCTAACTGGGAGGGAGAAAATCTAGCTCTCGGGGAAGCAGGACAAGGTCATACTTTCTCAGTAGTACAGGCAGTGTAATTAGTCTTATCTTTTACTCCATGAGAAATGGAGTTTAACCTTAAACTTGAAGGCAAGGAGAAAAATATAGGCTTAAAGTTCAATATCCAGAGGCTGCTACTTACTTAAGTTCTTGGTGCTCAGTAGGGGCAAGGGAGCCTGAGTCCTTGTCCTGGAAGGTATCAGGTGCCCGTAAAGTAGGGTCTTCCCAAGAAACAGAGGTTTTAAACAAACACAGGTCCAAAGGCCTTACACCCAGCCACCCCTTGTCACCAGTTACGATTTAGAGCAAAATTTGGGAGCAAATGCAGAACTTTATAAAAGAAAGCTGTGTATAACCAACATTATATAACATCCCCAGTGGGATCTGGGGCAACACCCCATTAATCTTCCTTAAGTAAAATAAATGGACTATGTGTACAACCAGTGACTTGAAAAATTATATTCTATATGTGTGATATGAAATGAATTGCATTCTGCCATCATATATAACAAATTAGAATAAATAAATAATTTTAAAAATATATATGGAATTCACAGCAAGGAAGATAAATAAAGGAGATATTTTATATATAGATGTATAGGTATATTTATAGATATATAGAGAGATGATATATTCATATTCACATCAGTTTAAGTTCTGCTACCAGATGAGTTATGGGGAAAAAAATAATTCCATGTTATGTGGATTTGGGGTTTCAGAAATGTGACTAAGAGAACGAGGGCCTAGACTTGTTTAACGTGTCTCTTTCCCAGTGGAGACAGAACCAGGCTTTATTTTCCTTCCCAGTGTCCAGCTTATGACTGGTGCTCAGTAGGCATGTTGAATTTAATTAATTCTCAAGCTGTGAGCCTCTCTTCCATTTGCTAGTGGCACTGCCGCGAGGCACTGGACATTCACGCAAGGAGAGGGCCACTCAGTTCCAATGTACACTGAGTCTCTTTGACTTGAAGGAGTTAAAAGCAAAGTAAATTTTATGCCTAATTTTATCTCATTCTTTCCCAATTCCAGGCATTTCCATTGTTGAAGCTTTCTGAAGTTTATGAAGGCCAAGAATTAGATTTTGAAATCTGATCTTGTTTAGGGACTTGGTAGCAATGTCCTGGAAGATCCTGAAGAAAGGTTGACAAATGACAAGGAACATTCCATCCAGGGAAACTTTCTTTTATAAAGTTCTGCATTTGCTCCCAAAATTTGCTCTAAATTGTAACTGGTGACAAGGTACCCATTATTACCAATAGCTGTCTCTAATAATGGTACCCATTATTACCAATTCCTGTCTCTAATAATAGTACCCATTATTACCAATTCCTGTCTCTAAATGTACTGAGCTAGAGACCAAGTTAATACCTAAGGCATAACAGGAATAGCAATTTTAGCACATGCCCACAACAGGCTGGGCCTCCATCCGGTAGCCCCATGTTAGCAACCGCTGTTCCCACCCACCACTGCCAGAGAAGCCTTGTAGCAGACCCTCCCGCTCTGTCTCCATGCCCATCACTGTCAGTGCTGCTCTGCCTAGAAACAGACATGTGGAGTTGTTCTCTAGGTCCCATGTCCTTAAGCAAGTGGGACAAGGTCATACTTTCTCAGTAGTACAGGCAGTGTAATTAGTCTTATCTTTTACTCCATGAGAAATGGAGTTTAACCTTAAACTTGAAGGCAAGGAGAAAAATACAGGCTTAAAGTTCAATATCCAGAGCAACAAGGAAACCAGAGAAGGCAGCCACAAATAGAACATCACCATTTGAACACGCAGGACAACTGGGTATTTCTGTTTGTTTTCAAATGAGGTCCTTCCATGCACAGGAGTTACCTGAGCATGAAAACCTAATATAGAGAAACTTAAATATAGAGAACAGACAAATTTACTCTCTGACAATATTGCGAGTTTCAAAAAGTCACCTCATGTTTGCTTTACTTAGTAAAATGTCTCAAGTGTATTTTTTGATTTTGCTGTATTTATTGTATAGATAACACATGTACAGAATTCAAAAATCAAAGCAACTAAATCAATTACATAGGGGAAATTAAGTCTTGGCTCCACTCCTGTCTCAAAAACCCTGATTCCTCTTTCTAGTGGCAACTACTGAGACCAAATTTCAATTTTTCCAGAAATATTCTCTTTATATATTAAGGCATATCACACTTTCAAATCAAATACTTTCATTAGATGCATGTTATTCTACACCTTGCTTTCTTTCTTCAAGTGCATTTAGATTATTGATTAGGAAATACTCTCTTAACCCCACAGTCAGGACTCCAAGCTTTTCTAGTCTCTTCTAGATAGTTGATCCCACTCTGGTTAGCTGGCAATTGGAGGGAAAACGGGAAAGAGCTGGCATCCAGAATAGGACTCCCGTCTACAACAGGTCAGGAAGCAGAAAAGAAAGATACTAGAAGTTCCACCCAGAGGGTTCAGAAAAAATACCCCCCAAAACAAAAGATAGTGGACAGTCCTTGTCTGGATTACAGAGCCACATATCATGTTTCCAGGCTCATCAGGAAAGGTCCTGGCAGTCCAGGTGCGTTGGGAGAAAGCTGTCATTACAGCAGGCTTTCAGTACTTGTGTGGCCCGGGAGTCAGGCCAGGCACTGGGAATGTGCCTGAAGAAGAAATCAGAGGCCCAGTCTTGAGGACATGAACCCGGGAACCAGAGCAAGTGCCCAGGGGAGGCCAAACAAAGCAGAGGCTGCGATGGGGAGTTAGAAGGACACAAAGTCCCCCAATCTGAAGCCAGATCTAAAATCAGTCCTGATGGCTGAGTGTACTGGCAGGGTCTCTGGAGGGACTTCTGGCAAGGTGATAGGAGAGCTGTGGAGGTGGAACCAGGTGAGGCGAGACCCGGCCATCGAGGTTCCATCATCCACCCTCACACCTTGGTCACTATCTCCACAAAATGAGCTCCAAGCACCTATCTCTCAGTTCCCTTCCAACTCTGATTATCCAGCCTCACCTCCTGAAATCATGTTTTCCTTCTAGCTTTCCCAGGTGACAACCAGCAGATGAATACCTCTGCTCTGAGAATGTCACCCTTGGCTGCAAGGACCACATACATTCACATCTGTGCAGGGCCTACACCAGTGCTCGTGGTTGGTCTGATGTCTCCTAACTAACCTCCATGCAGGGGTGAATTGTGCCTAGCAAAAATAAATAATGTCTTAACCCCTGAAAACTAGAAATGTGACCCGTTCTTTGGAAATTAGGTCTTTGAGGATGTATCTAAGATGTAAGAAAGGACAGAGTGAGATGACAGCTGTCCTTATAAGGAGGAAAGACACAGAGACATTCATGCACAGAGGGAGGACAATGTGCAGGGACATGGAGAGCACTACATGACCACAGAGTGACATGTCCACAAGCCGTGGAATACTGGGGACTGCCAGACACAGGGGTTGTTAGTAGAGGAGGATGGAACAAGTCTTCCCTAGAGCCTTCAGAGAGAGAGCAGAGTCCTGCCAACACCTGGATTCTGGACTTCTAGCCTCCCTAACTATGAGAGGATACATTTCAATGGTTTCCAGTCACCTAGTGCTGAGAGCCACAGCCAGTCTGAATGGCCCCTGGCATTTTTCCAGAAGTAATGGTTGAGAGGCAAGCCATTAAGATGATGATATTAAGTTAAGCTGTCTATAATTGCTGTGACTGGTTGATGCTGGATTGAAACAGGCTGTGTATTCAATTGTATATTAGACCTTTACTGTCCGGTAATAGGGAGGCTGCTACTTTGGAGTTCCCCTTGAGTTCCAAGAGTGAGTGCACGCTGGAGGGAGTTCCGGTTGGTGTGGTGTGCCAGAGAGGAGCCGCATGGGTGGCGTTCGGGAGAGTTCCCGGGGAGTGTGCGTGGAGTGCTGTTGGAGTTCAGGCAATAAAGTTTCCTGTTTGAACATACAAGTGCTTTGTGGCAGCTCGGTGATTTGTGCCCAGCCAGACTGCGGCAACCTAGATTGTGGCACTTTGTTTCAGTAGTCCCAGAAACTAACACAAATGCCAAGGAGCTTTTCTTCTTGCCTAGCCATGTCTTTCCCCCAAGGTACTATGCTGGGCTCCTTTTCCCATCCACTTCCTACAACTTTGTAGGCCAGGCTGAAGTAGTTCTTACTCCAGAATGTTCCCTGACTCATCAAACCTGCTGAAATTTCTGGCTTCCTTGTATATATAAATGATGGAATATTATTCAACCACAAAGAAGAATGAAATTATGGCATTTGCTGGTAAATGGACAGAACTGGAGACTATCATGCTACGTGAAATAAGCCAATGCCCCAAAACCAAAGGCCAAACGTCCTCTCTGACATGCAGATGCTAACACATAATAAGGTGGGAAAGGGAAAAATAGAAGTTCATTGGATTAGACAAAGGAGACTGAGGGTATGGGAGGGGGGTGGGAATAGGAAAGACAATAGAATGAATCAGATGTAACTTTCCTAAGTACACATGTGAATACACAACCAGTGAAACTCCACATCATGTACAACCAACGGGATCCTAATAAGTCATACTCCGTGTATGTATAATATGTCAAAATACACTGTGATGTATATATGAAAAGAACAAAGAAATATTTTTTTTCAATTTCTTACCTCCTTGAACTTTTCATTGGTACTCTGGACAACTGTTCCCTTGATTGCCCCGTGTGTAGGTCCTTTCTCCTCAACTGGATTCAAGGTTCCTGAGTTCTGAATCTGTGCTTTAAATTTCTCTTAATCCAATGTGGACCCACAGTATATATTGGAAGTAGTGTAGAAAGATGTTTGCTTTTTGCACATAACTCCTAAAGCTTTGGAATCCAGAATGATAAAGGTGACAGGAGCACCTTTTTTCCCAGTGGGCTAGGCCATTATGTAGCTTCATGATTGGGGCTGGTGTTTAGAAAATCCAAGTTGATTAGAAGTTTGAAATTTTTAATCCCTCTCATCTCCCCCCTCACACACAACCTCCAAGAAGAGAATAGGAAGCAAGAAACTGAGTTAATCACTAATGACCAATGATTTAACCAATCACACCTATGCAATGAGACCTTCATTAAAACCCCTAAACAATGGGGCTTGGAGAGCCTCCAGGTTGGTGAGCACATTGGGGTGCTACTAAGTAGTATACTCCAAGTTGAGAGGGGTGAAAGCTCCTATGCTTGGGACCCTTCCAGACCTTGCCCTGGGTATTCTTCATCTGGCTGTTCATGTGTCTCTTTTATAATAAATTATTAGACTTTGGTGAAGTACTTTTGAGATCTTAGAGACATTTTAGCAAGTTATCAAAACAGAGAGTGTGGGAACCCCTGATTTATAGCGGGGTCCACTGCAAGTCTGCTCCCAGACTGGCCTGGGAGTTGTCACTGGCATCTGAAGTGGAGAGAGCCATGTGTAACGGAGCCTTTAAACTGTGGGATCCAACCTTGACTCCAGGTAGATGGGGTCAGAACTGAATTGAACTGTTGAAACCCAGCTGATGTCATAAAGCTGGACAAGTGGTATTGGAAAAGACCATGTATTTGGTGTCAAATGGAGAAACAAACAAACAAACAAACAAACAAAACCTTTCATTTGGCATTTGGTGTCTGAGTGATGTGAGAAAGAATCCACTCAGCCAACAAGCAATCCATGATTCAACAGTATTAAAAGGTTACCAATTTCAACAAATGGTAAGAAAAACACTCCACTGCTCTTCAGAAACTATTCCAAATAGGTTCAGCATCTCTAATGCAATGAAACAATACCTGTTGAAAAATGTGTTTTTTGTTTACTGTATTCAAAAAGAAAATGGATCTATTTAAATGTAAAATTCAGGTTGGGATAATTACTAGAAAGTTTACTAGAAAACATAGTAAATCAAATGCTAATGTACAAGTTGACTCATATTAAATCAAATGTAAATTACCAGAAATATATTTCCTTGAAGCTTAAACAATATCCCATTTTTAATATTATTCATTAAGAGTAATCTAAAATAATAATTAATAGAGTTCAAATAGGTAATAGATTTAAGAAGTCTGAAGTATCCAGCCAAGTTATAGTTTTTATTGGAAAAGGAAAACTGAGAGGATATTTGGAATGGAGAGGACCAGGGTTAATGGCCATCTGATTGACCTAGATACTAATTTCCTTCTTAAATTAAAGTCCTATTATCCAGTCTCTTGTCTGGCCATCAAATCTTGGCCTGAATAAAGCCGACAACAGGGAGCTCTGCTTTGAAAGGCACCTGTTCACTGCTGGTTAGGAACAGTAAGGACGCTAGAACCTGTTCCAACAGGTGCATCCCAAGGAGAAAGCCTAAAAAGAGGTCTCACAGTGCTCCTTCCCAGCCCTCAGCTTTCAGCCCTCAATGGGAAGATTTCATTTCAGAACAAAGATGACTCTTTACCAGATCTGGGTTCACTAAGCAGCTCCGCCCCTTGTTGCAGTCCCCGCCCCCTTAGTCCTCAGAACCACTTCTCTGATGGCACGCCTTGGCGCTTCTTTGCACATAGTTACCCTCTAAACATCACCAGTAAGATCAGAAGTTCTTCAAAACACCAAGGCCCTGCCTTTGCTCTCAGCGCCAGCACATTCCACTCGCACAAGTTTTGTGAGTGCAGGACTTAAACTGAATGGATTTGAGGATGACTGCTACTGGGCCATTGAAAACACATTCAAATATTTACCCAGTGGAGTAGTCTCTGTCTTTCCACCTCAAAATGAGGTTTTGAATTAGGTTATAAAGCAAAAAGGTAATAGGACCCTATATTAGTTACAATGTTTCATAGCAAACTATAGTAATTTAGCAGCTTAAAAGAAGTATTTATTATCTCACTATTTCTTTAGGATAGGAGTCCAGGGCATAACTTAGTGGGGTCCACTGCAAGTCTGCTCCCAAGGTGTGAGCTAGGCCTCAGTTCTCTGGAGGCATGACTGGCAACAAATCTGCTTCTGAGCTCATTAAGGCTGCAGAATTCCTGGTCTTTGCAAGTGGAACACTACTCAGCTTTTAAACACTGCCACTCTCTGCCCCTGAAGGCCACACATAGTTCCTTGCCACATGGCACTCCCATATGCCTCTCACAATAGCTTCCTCAAGGTCAGGGGAGGAAAAGAGAAAATTGGCTAGAAGTTGTAATCACCAAATGCCATCTCATCACTTTTGCCGTGTTCTTTTGATTAAAAATGACACATTTCCCATCCATACTCAGAGAAAGAGTTCTACAAGGATATGAACACAAAAGCTGGGGTCGTCAGGGATTACTTTAGAATTTGTCCATCACTACCCCAGTGACACTGGGGTTTATGAGGCTTCAGAACAATTATTAAAAGATACAGTAAAGGTGGCAAAATAAAGAAGAGACTCTCTCATTGCATGGTTCTCAAGCTTGAATGCACTTTAGAAATACCTGGGGAGGTTTTAGAACTCCTATTATAGGCTACACCCTGAACCAGTTAAATCAGAATATCTGGAAGAAGATCAATTTTTTTAAAATACCTCAACTGATTTCCAGAGTGCAGCCAAAGCTTAAAACCACTATTTTCCTGGAATAGTTAGAATATTTGGGGCAAGTTTTGAAAGCTAGGAAAATGTTTTCTAAGTGAGTTAGGGGAGGGGCAAGAGATAAGGCAGGAATGTTTGTAATTTCATGAAGTTGTTAGAGAAAGGAAGGCTTTTGAGACTTATTCCGGAGGTAACCATGATTAAGACCTTTGCCAAATGTGAGGTAAATAAAGCAGAAGGAAGCACAGGTCACCTCCTGGTCTCCAGTTTAGATACCTGGGAAGATGGAAGGCACTAACTTGAAAAAAGAAAATCAAGAGAAGCTGGTTGGAGGATGGGGCAAGGTAAAATGTGGAGCCCAGTTCTAGACCTGCCAAGGTTCACACATTCTTTAAACATACTTTAATTTAACTTGCACCAATGTTCCATTGGGTTGCTGACTCTGTTTTAATGTAGGTTGGGCATTGCAAACATTTTCCCAGTTAATTTATTCTTCTATTATCTTCTATTTTTCCATAGCATTCAGCTGCCTAGCCATGTAAATTCCATATCTAATTTCTTCCCCAAAAGATTTTTTTTTACCAGTGACACAACCCAGTGAATGACTTTTCCTATCACTGAATGTCAAGTGACTGTTGTACAACTGAAGTATGAAAGATCTTAATGGGTTGAGTTAGCAATTAAGGTGTTAAAGTTTTTAAGGTCCATAAAAACTGAGTCCTTTTTTTAAAAAACCTTTAGAAGGTGTTCAACTGGATTTTGTCAATACAATTTTTTGAAGCCTCCCACTGAAATGAAGAAAAACGAGTTTCCTGAAACCCTCAGAAATAGTCACCATCTTAGGCAAATAACCCACTAAAAACTCTCACTCCACGATGGAAAAGTATCACCCTGGAGCTGCAAACTCATCTACTGAAGGCACAATATTGTTCCAAAATAGGAAATCTAGAGATACTGGTAACAGTCCCCTGATGATGAATGAGGATTTCGAAGTTAGTGAAACTAAAGTTGTGAGCTGATTCAGTGGCTCATTACCCTACTGGCCAACAAAAGTGTGGCTAGTGTTAAACTTTGGGAGAATTAATGCCTTTGCACATAACAGTTTGGCCTAACAACTTCTTCACACAATCTTGAAAAGTTAACAGTTGCTGAACGTTAATGATTCATTGAAAACAGCATCATAACTATTGTCTCCTCTCATAAATAGCAGCCATAATAAATGTTTAATCAAAAAAAGTATAGCACAGCATTTCTATTCTAGTCACTTTCTAAGGCATTTTATCCTAAAATGTAATCATTCTTCAGACCTACTCAAAGGAAATTACAGAGAACAAAACTTCTTTCAAAAAAAAAAAAACATAATATGCAGGCAACAAAAGATTTTAAGATAGCATCTGAAGCCTATTGAAGATAATAAAAATATTTCTGTTACTGTTTTCTCTCTCCTTATGAAAATAGAAATGCATTTTTCAAAAATAAACCAACTTCAGGATTCAGAGATGAGTATCAAGGACAATCTTTAATCTGAAGGGAAATTCCCCAAGAAGATATTATTAACTGAAAGCTCTTAAACAAAGTGGTAAGCTGTGATTAAACGAAACTTTGCCTTCTTCCTTGTTAAGAATGTTATTGTGTAGCCAGAAGGTACATTTTACTACAAAAAGGAAGTGGTAAGGTGTTTACAAGCAGGATTTTCTTGGAAAACAAAATAAATCTTTCCATTAACTTAGATGAATATTGTACCCTAAAGGTCCCATACATTAGCTGAATATGAATTAATGAGAAACCCACAGTGGAAAATCAATCCTGTGAACTTTTTCATTTGTAAAACATTTTCTATTTCCAAAGCCCCTTCCACAACATTATCACATTTTATCTTAATAACATCTCCATGATGGTAGATGCTCACTGTTCTAAGAAGAAGAAGGAGAAGGGAAAAGGGAAGGGGAAGGGGAAGGGAAGGGGAAGGGGAAGGGGGAGAAGAAGAAAGATCTGCTAACAGGCCAAGAGGCTTTGCAAACTCCCTCCTGAAGAGCAGGTCAGGCTGAGGACAGGCAAAGGCACTTCCTATACCATGAGGATGATCACCCCCTTCAAAATCCCTGGGGCCTGAGGCCACCAGGAGCTCCACACACAAAAGCCTTACACAGCTTCCTTTCTGCCCATGAAACAACAAAGGAAAATACATTCAGGAGACACAGGTTCCCTCTTGAACCAGTAGTAAATAACTTCATGAAAGGAAAAAAACATTATTACCTAAAATTTTATTTTCACCAGTGTTACTAACTTCACTACCCTCTGTATATCTGACTTCGTGACAATCATTTCTTATCTCTTCTACTTTTTCCTTCTTCCTGGAACTAATAGCAGAGTTTCAGAGTTTAAGAGAGCTTAGGGCCATTTCTAATTTTCTAGACTCCATCATAACAAAACACAAAGAAAAGGCCAAAATAGGATAGCAAATTTATGATTTAAAAAAGAAAGAATGATTTTGGGCAAATGAGTACATGAAAAGATGCTCAACGTGATATGTCATTAGAGGAGTACAAAGAAAACAATGAGATACCATACCTATTAGAATAGTTCAACATACTTTATATACAGAGATACGAAAAATTGTGCTCTATATGTGTAATAAGGATTGTGATGCATTCTTCTGTTGTGTATTTAAAAAATAATACAAATATAAATAAATAAATAAAATAGTTCAAAAACAAACAACAACAACCAAAAAAAAAAAAAAACTTACTGACAACACTAAGATGTGTGAAACAAAAGGGACTCATTTATTGCTGGTGGCAATGAAAACCAGTACAGCCACTTTGGAAGAAAGTAGGCAGTTTCTTATAAAATAACATACCCTGACCATATAATCCAACAATAATGCTTCTTGATATTTACCCAAATAAACTGGAAACTTGTGTCCTCACAAAAATCTGTGCACTCTTATTTATGGATGCTTTATTCATAATGGCCCCAAATTTGATGTCCTTCAATAGATGAGGGCATCAATGAACTCTGATGTAGCCATACAATGAAACACTATTCAGCACTAAGAAGAAATGAGCTACCAAGCCATAAAAAGACAAGAAAATTTAAACACCTACTCATAAGTGAAAGAAGCCAATTTGAAAAGTTTAGATAATTTTTATTCCAACTACATGACATTCCAGAAAAGGGGCAAATATGGACACAGTCAAATGATCTGTGGTTGCCACGGGTAGGGGGAGAGGGAGAAAGCAACAGGGGAGAATGGAAGATTCCATGAGCTCCATTGGAAACTACTCTGTATACCATAATAATGGGTACGTATCAATGTACATTTTTCAAAACCCATACAATATACAACACCAAAAGCCAATCCCAATGTAAACCACGAAGTCTGGGTGATAATGACATGTAAATGTACACTATTGATGGTAACTAACCTGTCACTCTGGTGAAGGATGTTTGTAGCAGGGAGACTGGGCACGTGTGGGGAGGGGGGCATATGGGAACTCTCCACACTTTCCAATTTGCTGTGAACCTAAAAGTTTTCTAGAACATGAACTCTATTAAAAATTAATGCCTACAACAAACACATGCATACATGAATACAATGTATGTAAAGCTCCATTTAAAGAGACCATCACGACTCTTAATTTGAGGTCACAACAGTCAGTATTGCTAGTTACAAACAATACTATAGCCAGTTTAAATAGCAAAAAGCAATACACAACTACATATGTGTATATTAAAATAGCAAAAACAAACCACTAACCACACCTAAATGGGCAAAGATATGTAAAACAAAAGGGATTCATCTCATTCATTGCTGATGGCAATGAAAAATGGTGTATTCACTTTGGAAGAAAGTTGGTAGCTCCTTACAAAATAAGTATATTCTTGACATGTAATCAAACAATCATGCTATCTTGTATTTCCCACAAGTAATCTGGAAACTTACAAAGGATACTTGTCAGCTTTCAGAGTTTCTAGGGGAAACAGAGAACTTGATTGGAATGGTACACATCTTGAAAACCTCCTGGGAGCAATGCCGTCACAAGAAAGAAAGTGTTTTTCTAGCCCCTCTGTAAGAATGGGAGGTCAGTGCTGCCAGTCAGACACATCATCACAAGATTTGGATAGGAAAGAAAGCAGCATAAGGAGGAAGCTGTGGGAAAACTGATCATCTGGCAAGTGCTGGTGTAAGCATCTGATTCTTTGGGGGTTCTTGTGGCAGTTTGTGGCATCAAGGCTGAAAATCAGCAGAGCATTGCCATAGGATACAGATTTTAGCCAGACACAGTGGTGCACACCTGTAATCCCAGCTACTCAGGAGGCTGAGGCAGGAGGATCACAAGATTGAGACCAGCCTGGACAACTTAGCAAGACTGTCTCAAAATAAAAAATAATGAGATGGGATGTAGATCAGTGGTAAAGTACCCAAGGGTTCAATCCCCAGTTCTACAGAAAGAGAAGGATTTTTAAATATCATTGAATTTGGAGCTCCATATACTGCTGCTGGCCACCATGAATGACCTATATTCTAATATGACCACAGTGTATCAAAATAGTCTATGTGGATTCCTCCCTTAGCCTATCAGCTTCTGAAGCACAGGAATCATGTCTCATGTATCTCAGAAACCCAGTATCTAGTATAGCACTGGGGATGGGAATTTCAACAAAATTTTGTTGATCCTAAATAAACTGAAAAGTGTTCCTTTCTAAGCACATGCAAGAGGAGAAGGGTGAAATTCCCAAGCATTGAGTTTGCAGTCTGTTTGCACCTGAATCTTCTGCTCTAATCCAGAATCGATCATTTTCAGTTTCTTGGGATCATAAGATAAGATGAGAGTCCCCTTCTTCACTTTTTTAGAGCTATCACCTTTCAAATAAAATTGTTCCTTTCTCTTCAGTAAGGTCATAATTGTAATAACACCACCAACATTTACAGAGTACATTTTATGAAGTGCTTTAATATTCATGACTCCCACTAGATACCGCAACAGTACTGCAAAATACACACACACACACACATACACACACACACATACACACACACACATATCTGTATGGTATATATATTTGGTCTTATAAGGAATTACGAGGCAAACCTGGAATTTGCTCATACTTAGCAAGGATCCCCTGGATTCACCAGGGTCCTCTCTGCCACGCTAGCTGGATTGGCCCATGGAGATTTTGGTTCTGTGTTTTGTGCCTCAGGCTCACGTGTGATTAGCATTTTGCTAGCTCTCATTTGTCATGTTGGCATCTGTTGCTGGAGCTGCTGAGGGTGGATATTAGTCATTTCAAGGAATTCAATTCAAATCCAGGGAGATGATTTCTTTAAAACAAATTGATGGAGGGAGGATTTAAAAAGCTCACATCTTGTTACCCTTGAGAAAGGAGAAGAGTTCTTTTAAGTTTCTGAGAATCAGCCTTCCAACCCGGCAGGTGTACTTGAGCTCTGAGACCCTTCTTCCATTTATGAGAATGCAGATGTGGTCAGCACCCAGAGCAAAATATGAGGACTACTGGGGGTGGTGTAAGGTTCTGTTCACCAAGTTCTGATGAGGCTGTAAGTGATCAGGTCATACAAAATAACCCTGCAGCTGCAGCAGCTGGTGTAGCAAAAGTAACAGCCACTGCCCTTATATTCCCCAACTTTTACGAACACTCTCTCATCCCCACCCATCCACCTCTCTCTCAAGCTTGAGCAAAGAATTCAATTTCCAGGATACCTGGACCAATTGCAAATGGCCCAGGACAACAAAAGAAGAGAAACTGAATTTCACTCAAATCAAATCAAGCAACACTGTGACCTGAGGCTTTCTTTTTTTTTTTTTTTTTTTTTTTTGTCCTTAAATGTTTTAAAACTTTTTTATTATCTCAAGTGGATAAGAATTGAGATTATGTTCTTTGGTTTTCAAATATTTAATTCAGCTCCTTTCCTAAACTCAGCTATCAGGATGGCTCAGCTCTTCGCTCTTTCCTACAGAAGTGAACTCCAGGAGAAGGCATGCTGGATGGAAGGGAAACTCAGGGCCCAGCAAACTGGGGCTGCGCTGAGGAACTGGGCAGGGTTTGAAAGAGGGGGCCCAGTGGCAAGGGCTGGCCAAGAGCTCAGTCACATGGTCTAAAGTGTCCACCAAGAATGAAGACAGCTCAGATCTGGCCTTGGGACTCTAATCTAGCAGCCAACACAAGTCATGAGGTGGACCCAGGAAGTACAAGATAGTCAGCATCAGGCTGAGACGCATCATCATCCTGGTTAAAGGGCAAAGAAACAATATAGCAGCATGCAGAGACTTGCCCCAGAGCCAAAGAATGTATTGGAAATTCTGTTTTGCTTCTTATTTGCTAAGTAACTGGGCCTCCCCTTGAACCTGTTCCTCTTCTATAACGAGGGAGGTTCACACTTCACTTTGATGACTGTTGTGAGAACTAGAGAAAATGGTCATAAATCACCCCGTGCAATACTTCAGCAAAACAGGCATGAAAGGAATGAAAGCAACGATAATTCTTATGATGGTCCTCCCTCTCACTACAGGACCAGGAGCAGTCACTGGGAACAAGGAAAAGACAGAAGGAGGTTTGCCAGAACCAGAAGGAATTGTGTTAGAATTGGAGTTTAGGAAATTTAAGTGATATTTGTTCTATAATTACACAAAGTGCTGAATATTACCCCAGGAGTTGGGGTTTTTTTCCCCTTAAACATGAAAAATACCAAGTTATGCTTACAAGTAGTTATCATCACCTCTCACATCTTACCAGTAGAGTCTCTTGAAGATCAATTTCAGCCATTGGAAAGGAGAGATGGATGTGTGAGATCAAAGCTATCCATTATAAATGATTTCAGACAAAAATAAATGTATAGAGTCAGACCTACCACTACATTCCCAGATTAATTCCAAAGACACACAAAATTATTAGAAGTTAAAATAAGAACAACTGTCCATGGGAAGAAGTGCAGGTCTCAAGTTATTTCTCTTAAAAATTTTGATACAACTTTTTCTAAACAGTCCTCCATTCTGAAGACCAAACATTCAACACAAGCACTTACTGCTTACTTCAAAATCTATGTTGTTTATCAAGGAAACATTCTGTCATCAAAGACAGGCAAGTCATGAAACAACAACAAAATTTAAATAAGATAATAATTCTGCTCAAAGAAGTTGAAATAAATACCCAAGAAAGTTCAGGGATAGTAAATACCACAGTTCCTTATAACTCCTAGATTCGCCAAAGAATGATTAAAAAGGTAATGTATTAACAAGATCTGTAAAATGGCAAAGCAACCAACAAGTTGTATAAGCCCAAAGATTCAATAAGGCAGATCTAAATCCAAAAAATAAGACAAAATTTCTTCTTTGAATTTTTTAAATTTTTCTCTCTCTTCTAAAAATCAGTATTTAGAAGGCACTAAAATATTCTGATGTCCTAGAACTGTAGCAATCATTTGTGGAAACATAAGTCCTATTATATCCTTTTTCCTTTCCTTCCTTCATTTACTCTCTAATAAGGGAAGTGAAAAGCTGGAGCAAAGGGTGCAATCTGTCAAGGAAGTGGCTTTAGAATGAAGCTGATAGATATTTATTGTCTTGGTGATAGCTGGTGTCTTAGTGTCCTCCAGAGAAACAGGACCGATAGGGTGTAATATAGTACAGATTTATTATGGGAATTGGCTCATGAGATTATAGAGGCAAAAAAAGTGCAAGATATGCTGTCTACAAGCTGGAGAAACAGGAAAACTGGTGGTATAACTCAGTCCAGATCTGGACACCTGAGAACAAGGAACCTCAGCATCCAAGGCAGGAAAAGATGGATGTCCCTGCTCCAAAAGGAAGCAAATTCCCCTTTCCTCCACTATTTTGTTCTATTCAGGTTCACTTTTTTGTTCTTTTCAAGGCTTCAGCTGATTGGATGATGCCCAGCCACCAAAAAAAAAAAAAAAAAAAAATTGGTGAGGCCAATCTTCATTACTCCATCTAGTGGTTCAAATCCTAATATCTTCCAGAAACGTCCTCAGAGACAAACCAGAAGTCATGTGTAACCAGCTCTCTGGGCATCTGTTAGCCCAGTTAAATTGACACATAAAATTAACCATCACAGCTGGTAAAAGAATTCCTGATAATGGTGATTTTATATGTTCTGTTGAATGAAGAGGTAAAAATTTTGAAGCCTTCCAAGAAAATCCAGGAAATGGAGAAAAGAGCCTCACTGGAGGGGAAGAAGACACAGGGCCTTGGATACCATTCAGCAGAAGATTAAATAGACTTCTCCAGTGAAAATGTTACAGCTGTCTGAAGTGACAAAATCTCACTCTCTGGGCACACTATAAAATCCTCAGTGAAATTTCCTTAGTCTACCAGGTTTCTGAGTAAGTAGGGTCTCTAAAAGAGGAAAAGGGGGTGCTGGGTCTGCGTCCAGGTGACCCCAGGGTGATCAGAGAAGGCAATTGTGGTTCTGGAGCCAGAGGACAAGAGCACAGTTGGTTACAGAATGTGTAGAACCCAAACCAGTCAGTAGACATGCACCCAACACCTGAACAAGCTTAGCAGAGAGCTTGCCAACCAACATGGGAAGGACAAAGGTGACATGCAAGAATCTAGAGCAAAGAAAAAACTCACTCATAAAGCACCACTTAGCATGGATAACCAAACCATAGAATAAAACCTGATATTTCCAAATACCCTTAGCTCCAAAAGCAGCTTACCCATTACACTAGCACAGGAATCTGGGAAAACAGTCACTCAATTTTTTTCTACTAATATATCCAAATGAAAAATATCCACTTTCACTCATCATCTATGTTTCAGTCTGGCTGCCTTTTCCATCCCCTACCCTCACCTCTCTCAACCTTTTTTACTCATATTCATGTCCAAGAACACCAGGAAAAATAAACACAGTTGTATGTAGTATGAGTGTTCATGTCTCATAATTTTGCAGCTTTCCATTAAAGGGCATCAAGTACAGGAATAAAAAAGAGCCATCTCTCACAATAAGGATTTACAATGCAGAGTGCCTTCCATATAGAGCTATCAACTGTGAAGGATTCAGAAAATGCTATGGTCCCTTCTCTTAATAAGTTGATTGTCTGCTGGGGTTGTGGCTCAGTGGTAAAGCGCTTGCCTCACACATGTGAGGCCCTGGGTTCGATCCTCAGCACCACATATAAATAAATAAAAATAGAGATATTGTGTCCATCTGTAACTAAAAAAAATTAAAAATAAGTTAATTGTCTTGTCATTTTACTATAAATGTTGGTAATGTAAAAGAATAACTGTGTAATTGAAGTGAAATTTACTTACCCCTGGATTTTTTTCAGGTAACATCTTTGGGGAGAAAAAAAACAACATGCAAACAATATGTATATAAAAAAGATTAATTCAACACAAGGTATAGAAGTGACCAAAGAGAAACTAGGTTTATATTCATGAACCAAAAATACAATACTGTATTCAAGAGAAAGCAATACCAAAAAATGCAGACTTTTTTTTCTTAGACTTGTAGCCAAGAGGAACATGTTAATTAAATTTCAAATGCAATATTTTTTTCACCTTGCAAATTTGATGCTTCCATGGTGCCATGTTGTTCCTGTCTTTACTGACTAGTGAAGCCTGACCATCCCGTCAGTATTAGTCACAATCCAAATTCTCAATTAGTTAAGTGGCTATCACAGATATGGAACATTTTGCTTAATAAATACCATTTTAATGTCCTCCCACTCTCTTACAAAGGTATAGAAGTTGTCTTCACTTACAGTTAGAGGCAGAAGGATAAAAATTAACCACTTAATATGCTAATGAAACATCCATTCTCAGAGTAATAACTGCATATCCTAGCTGCTTTCAGAGCAAACTTTGACAAGAAAGGAAGGAATTTTTAAACCTTTGACTCTGTGTTGCCCTTCTTCCTGCTCAAAGGTACTGTGCCAACCTGTTTAAATGTTACCAGCTAAAATTATCAGAAATGAAGGGCCAGCGAGTGATCAAGAATAGGAAACTTATAGAGAAAATTTAAATAATTAAACAACAGGTTCAGTGTGGTAAAAGCAAGCAGAATTTCTTAAAGGATTAGGATTTGGCATGCTAAGGGGAAGTGTGAAGACAATGATCTTATTACTGAATTTTAAAAATTGTATTCATTTTTAACTAACAATTTTATTTTAAAGTTACAGCAAAATACAAAATTAATTAAAAGGTGAAGTATTAGTTTTTATTTAAATATTTAAATTTTTGTGCTAGAGTTATCTTTATTAAAGCATTATAACTATACATAGTATTTGGGTTTCTTTTGATGAAATTATACATGCAAGGAATTTAATTTTAATTCCCATTCTCACTCCCTTTTCCTCCACTCCTCCTTTCCCTGATTCTTCTTCCTCTACTTCACTAAACTTCCTTTCTTCTACATATACATAAAGTTGAAATTCCTTTTGGTACCTTTTTATATAAATATAACATGATTTTGTTAAATTCTTCCCATTTTTCTTCTCCTTTCCCTTCCCTCCTCCCTCATTCCTGGTCTCCTTCTACTCCACTGATCTTCCCTATATATTTATGATTTCCAATCCCCTCCGCCACCACCTCTTTCCCTTATTTTGCTCTAGCTTTCACATATGAGAGAAAGTAATTTTCTGAGTTTGCTTTACTTCACTTAGCACGATTTTTTCCATTTCCATCCATTTACCAGAAAATGCCATTATTTCAGTATTCTTTTTTACTTATTTATTTATTCTAATTTGTTATGCATGATGGCAGAATGCAATTCATTTCATATTACACATGTAGAGAACAATTTTTCAAAGTATTTTCACACCATTCGTGTCTTCATACATGTACTTAGGGTAATGATTAACTCATTCCAACATCATTTCTACTCCCTGACCCGCTCCCTTCCCCTCCCTCCCCTTTGCCCTATCTAAAGTTTCTTCATTCCTCCCATGCTCCCCCACCATCGCCATTATGAATCAGCATCCTCATATCAAAGAAAACTTTCGGCCTTTGGTTTTTTTGGGATTGGCTAACTTCTCTTAGCATTATATTCTCCAACTCCATCCATTTACCTGCAAATGCCATGATTTTATTCTTTTTAAATGCTGAATAATGTTCCATTGTGTATATATACCAAAGTGTTCCTATCCATTCACCTACTGAAAGGCATCTGGGTTAGTTGCACAATTTAGTTATTGTGAATTGTGCTGCTATAAACATCTATATGGCTGTGCCCCTGTAGTATGCTGTTTTTAAGTTCTTTGGGTATAAACCAAGGAGTGGGATAGCTGGGTCAAATGGTGGTTCCATTCCAAGTTTTCCAAAGAATCTGCATACTGCTTTCCAGATTGGCTGCAGTTCCACTAGCAATGTATAAGTGTACTTTTTCCCCACATCCTTGCTAACACTTATTTTTTGTATTCTTGATAGCTGCCATTCTGACTGGAGTGAGATGAAATCTTAGAGTAGTTTTGATTTGCATGTCTCTAATTGCTAGACATGTTGAACATTTTTTCATATGTTTGTTGATTGATTGTATATCCTTTTCTGAGAAGTGTCTATTCAGTTCCTTGGCCCATTTATTGATTGGATTATTTGGGTTTGTTTGTTTGTTTGTTTGGGTGTTAAGGTTTTTGAGTGCTTTGTATATCCTAGAGATTAGTGCTCCATCTGATGTGCTTGTGGTAAATATTTGCTCCAATTCTGTAGGCTCTCTATTAACAATCACTGATTATTTCTTTTGCTGAGAAGAAGCTTTTTACTTTGAATTCATCCCATTTATTGATTCTTGGCTTTAATCCTTTTGCTATAGGAGTCTTATTAAGAAAGTTGAGACCTAATACAACATGATGGAGATTTGAGCCTACTTTTTCTTCCATTAGGCGCAAGGTCTCTGGTTTAATTTCTAGGTCCTTGATCCACAAGACCTTTAAAGAAGAACTAACACCAATACTTCTCAAACTATTTCATGAAATAGAAAAAGAGAGAACACTTTCAAACACTTTCTATGAGGCCAATATCACCCTGATTCCAAAACCAGACAAAGACACATCAAAGAAAGAAAATTTCGGTCCAATATCTCTAATGAATATAGATGCAAAAATTCTCAATAAAATTCTGGCAAATCGAATACAAAAACATATCAAAAAGGTAGTGTACATGATCAAGTAGGGTTCATTCCAGGGATGCAAGGTTGGTTCAACATACGGAAATCAATAAATGTAACCCATCACATCAATAGACTCAAAGATAAAAATCATATGATCATCTCAACAGATGCAAAGAAAGCATTTGATAAAATACAGCATCCCTTCATGTTCAAAACTCTAGAAAAACTAGGGATAACAGGAACATACCTCAGCGCTGTAAAGGCTATCTATGCTAAGCCCTAGGCCAACATAATTCTAAATGAAGAAAAATTGAAAGAGTTCCCTCTAAAAACTGGAACAAGGATGCCCTCTTTCACCATTTTTATTCAACATAGTTCTTGAAACTCTAGCCAGAGCAATCAGACAGACGAAAGAAATTAAAGGGATACATACGGATAGGAAAAGAATTCAAATTATCACTATTTGCTGATAATATGATTCTATACCTAGAAGACCCAAATCATTCCACCAGAAATATCTTAGAACTAATAAATGAATTCAGAAAAGTAGCTGGATATAAAATCAACATCCACAAATCAAAGGCATTTCTGTACATCAGTGACAAATCCACTGAAAGAGAGAGTAGGAAAACCACCCCATTTTCAATAGCTTCAAAAATAAAATAAAATAAAGTACTTGGGAATAAATTTAACAAAAGATGTG
Organism: Marmota monax; assembly: GCF_021218885.2. Lineage (NCBI taxonomy): Eukaryota > Metazoa > Chordata > Mammalia > Rodentia > Sciuridae > Marmota > Marmota monax. Next base: position 19,054,747 of record NW_026693082.1, on the reverse strand, counting down.
AAAGACCTCTACAATGAAAACTACAACACACTGAAGAAAGAAATTAAAGAAGACTTTATAAGATGGAAATATCTACCTTTGGATAGGCAGAATTAATATTGTAAAAATGACCCTACTACCAAAAGCACTATCCAGATTCAATGCAATCCCAATCAAAATCCCAATGACATTCCTTATAGAAATAGAAAAAGCAATCATGAAATTCATCTGGAAAAATAAGAGATCCAAAATAGCCAAAGCAATCCTTAGCAAGAAGAATAAAGTTGGTGGCATTACTATACCAGAGCTTAAACTATACTACAGAGCAATAATAACAAAAACAGCATGGTATTGGCACCAAAATAGACTGGTAGACCAATGGTACAGAATAGAGGACACAGAGTCTAACCCACATAACTACAGTTATCTTATATTAGACAAAGGCACCAAAAATGTACATTGGAGAAAAGTTAGCCTCTTCAACAAATGGTGCTGATAAAACTAGAAATCCTCAAAAGAAATAACAAAATGAAATTAAACCTCTGTTTCATTATTCTTTATGGTTGAGTAATAGTCTATTTTGTGTATATACCACATTTTCTTTATCCATTTATCTCTTGAGGGACACCTAGGTTGATTCCATAGCTTGGCTATTATAAATTGTGCAGCTACAAACATTGTAGTGGCTGTAACACTATAGCATGCTAATTTTAGTTCTTTTGGATAAAATACCAAAGAGTGGGATAGTTGGGTCCTATTGTGGATATGACATTTTGAAGGAATCACCACATGCTTTCCAGAGTGGTTGTGCTAATTTGCAGTCCCACCAACAATGGATGAGTGTACTTTTTTCCCACATCCTTACCAGCATTTATTATTACTTGTGCTCTTGATAATTGCCATTCTGACTGGAATGAAATGAAATCTTAGTGTAATTTAGATTTGCATTTCCCCTGATTTCTAGAGATGCTGAATATTTTTCCATATATTTCTTGGCCATTTGTGTATCTTCCTTTGAGAAGTTTCTATTTACTTCTTTTGCCCATTTATTGATTGGGCTATTTGTGGGATTTTTTTGGTATTGACTCTTTTTTAAGTTCTTTACATATCCTGGATATTAATCCCCTATCATAGAAATAGCGTGCAAAGATTTTCTCTCATTTCTTTAGGCTCTTTTTTCATTCTCCTAATCACTTCCTTTGCGGTGCAGACAATTTTTAATTTGATTGCATCCTACTTACTTATTCTTGGTTTCATTTCCTGAGCTTTAGGGGTCTTGTTGAGGAAGTTGGTGCCAAGCCCTATATGATGGAATATTGATCCTATGTTTTCTTCTAGCACTTGTAAGCTTTCTGGTCTAATTTCTAAGTCTTTGATCCATTTTGGTTTGACTTTGTTCAGGGTGAAAGACAGGGATCTAAATTTATTCTTCTAAGTAAGGATATCCAGTTTTATGAACACCATTTATTTAAAAGGCCATCTTTCCTCATATATATATATATATATATATATATATATATATATATATATATATTTGGCACCTTTGTCAAGTATGTCAAGTATCAGATTCCTGCAAGTACATGAATTTTTTTGTGTCTTCTCTTCTGTTTCAATGGCCTTCATGTCTTTTTTGATGCCAATACCATGCTGGTTTTGCTAATATAGCTCTGTAGTATAACTTGAGATCAAGTATTGTGATGCATCTTGCATCACTTTTTTGTTCAGAATGGCTTTGACTATTCTGGGTCTCTTATTCTTCCAAATAAATATTAGGACTGCTTTTTTCTAGTTCTGTGAATAATATCATTGCTATTTTAATGGGGATTGCATTGAATCTGTATATTGCCTTTGGTAGTTTGGCCATTTTGACAATATTAATTCTGCCTATCCAAGAACATGGAGAGTCTTTCCATCTTCTGAGGTCTTCCTCAATTTCTTTCTTTGTGTTCTATAGTTTTCATTGTAGAGATCTTGTACCTCCTTGATTTTTTTTTGTACCAGGGATTGAACTCAAGGGTACTCAAACACTGAGCCACATCCCCAGCCCTATTTTGAATTTTATTTAGAGACAGCGTCTCACTGAGTTATTTAGCTCCTCGATGTTACTGAGGCTGGCTTTAAACTCTTGATCCTCCTGCCTCAGCCTCCTGAGTTGCTGGAATTTTAGGCATGAGTCACCATAAATCTATAAATTTAAAGATATTAATACAGTTTTACAAAGGAACTCTATTTTGTTCTATTTTTGCCATAATCACGAGGTAGAATTCTCTAACTGAATGGATCTCATATTTGATATTGGTCATCCACAGAAAAATAAGTTTTGTGCAACATAAATTTTCTTTGCAAAAAAAATTGAGCACAGCAATTGTTTTAAGTGATATAAATATCCATTTTTTTAGTTGTAGATGTATACAAAACCTTTGTTTTATTTTTTTATTTTTATGTGTTGCTGAGGATGGAACCCAATGCCTCTTACATGACAGGCACTCTACCACTGAGCCACAACCCCAACCCCTAAATATCAATTTTGTCCATATGAAAGAAGATTAATTTTAAAAATAGCTCATTGATGCTTGATGCTGAGTTTAAGAACCATTTGACTGTCTCTGCTGATAGACCTTGAACAATTTGCTGTTATTCTTTTGGTTTGTACTACAATGCAAACAAAAATACTCCCTTCTCTTTCTTTCTGTCTTTGTTGTGGCACAGATTGAATCGGGGAATGCATCTTTCTGTAGGCTAAAAAAGAGAGAGAGCCATTTGATATAAAATGAGACCAAAGGAAATCAAAAGGAAGTTAAGCAGATTTTAAGTAGTGAGTTATGTCTTTCTGGGGGAGAAAAAATAAATTTTACTTCATGTGAATTGATAAATACTCAAAAGAAAAAAAAGCAGAAATGGGAAAGTTTGCTTCAACTTATTTAGTTTGCAAGAAGGCAGGGAAAAACAGTGGATTTGCTAATGTACTACAATGCAAATAATTATAGCAACTTCGAAAGTATTTTCCTCTGCAAAATATCTTCCAGGTTTGATTTATTTCTCATGCCACTATTCTGAGATAAATGGGCATGTTGCAAACCCCACAATCTATAAATGTGAATTTTCAAATGACTCACCCTATTCTTTTCCACACTAGATTTGAGAATCATTAAGTATTTCAAATATTTTTAAAGGACAACAAAATTTTCTATTTCACATCTGTCAGTAGCCAAGTATCCCCTGTAGAAAAGTGTGTGCATGCCAGAAGAGACCCAGCTCTTGTAAATCAAGAGAAAAAAAATTAAACACAGACTATGGTGCAGCAAATCTGAATTCCAGAAAAGTCCTTCGGTGACATTTGTCCTCATTCTTAGTAGCAGCCCCTCCTTTATTATTTTTTAACATAACACTGTTTATTTTTTTTTTGAAGCATTTATCCAGAAAACACTGTTTCTTCAGTTTGTTCCTTTGTCTATCTTCCATGATCAGAATGTAAGATCCTCTGGTGTTGTGTTAGCATTGTTTTAACAACCATCTGACATAAATCAACTTTTAAAAGGAAAGGTTTATTTGGGCTCATGGTTTCAGAGGTTTTAGTCCACGGTCAGTAGGACTGTTGCTTTGGGGCCTGTGGCTACACAGAACATCACATCAGGGAGCACAGGGAGCAAGCCACTCACCTCAAGGCTAGAAACAAAGGAGGCCATGTTCACAGTCCCCTTCCAGAACATGCTCCCAATTGCCTACCCCCTCCCACTGGGCCACACCTATCAAGGGTTCCACCACCTGCCAATAGCACTCAGCTAAGAACAAAGCTTTTAACACATATGCCTTTAGGAATATTCTAGATCCAAATTATAGCAGGCAGTCTCACATTGTCATTCATGTTCATTGTCAGAGACCCAGCAATAGAACAATGCCTAGTAATAAATTGCAAATAATAATAACAACAACAGTAACTTTTTCCTAAAAACATGGATAAGTTTCCATTTAACTCTTCAGGGTAGAAGGAGGTATTGTTTACCTAAATTACTGGAATAATTCTTCAGAATGCTAGTTGTACCAACTGAGAAAGGAATAGCCCCTGACTTCAGAAGCTGGCCTGGCTCATGGGAATAGACCCTGTGATTCTTCCATTAGATACAGATCATATCAGGATACCCACCCCTCACAAGGCTGCTCTGAGGCCAGGATAAAATAAGACCAAGCAAATCCACTTCATAATTTGTCTAAACATAGTTACAAAAACAAGGTCACTGTTCCACCCACAAAATCTCTTGTCCCAAATGAGGACAAAATTGTGTCCTCTATCTAGCCTCCCCTTACTCTGGGAGAGAATCATGGAGATACCTAATCTTAGACAGCCCTACTTTCTAGCAGTATCCAATCTGGAGTGAATTCCTGCTTCCTCAGACCTTCCCTCAAACCACCCCACCAGAGCTGACACCCTATAAAGGTTATTTCCCATGATTCCCATGACATAGGCTCTCCTCACCACAATGAGAAGCAAAAAGCACACCAAACTTGTTCAACCACTGGGGTCATGCAAAAAAAGCATGAGAAAAACTAAGGTGTTAAAACTTAGAAAGGTTATAAAATGCCAACTGCTGTTTTGTCTATTAGCAATTTATTTTATTGATAAAAGTAATAATAATAGCTAGCATCACTTGAGCTACTACATTGTGCCAGGGGCTATGCCATATCTCACTGAACTTCATAACATTATGAGGTAGAGTCTGTTTTCTTCTCCCTGTTTACACATGGGGAAACTGAGGCATATTGGAGTAACTTGTTCACATTCACATAGCTAAATGGTGGAACCAGCTTCAAACCTAGATATCATGCTGACCGCTCTCCTGGTAACATATTGACTGATTTAAATTTTAAAGTACAGTATTCCCAAACTTTCTGAACAAAGACACTGTGTCTATGTGAAAGAAGCAATTTTCAAAAACCAAGAAAAATAAGAAATTCAGCATCTGCATGGAATATCCTGGAGGGCTCCAGGCCTCCTACACCAGAGTAGCTCTTCCATTACTGCCCTTCAAAGCGGCTTAGTCCCAGGCACCCAATTTGCATCACAAAACCAGTTCTCAGTTGGTATATTTTTTAAAAGCTAAAAGAGACTGCCTTTCTGACTACATAAGTATTTCTCTGCTCTATAGAATTCGGGTTTTGTTCCTGCCCAAAGAAAGATCATCTTTTGAATGAAAGCCACAGACTATTTTTCCAGCTGTATGGTGAATGTTCTGCAGCCATCACCGAATGAATTGAATTGACAAAACACCTCTCTCTCTTTTCTGAACCAATAATAATGAGGAATGGTAATATCACAAGATAAAACAGGGCAGAAATCGGCAGGATATGGGCCCTGAAAGAAATCAAAGGAAGTGTCAACAAGGTAATATCTCTCAAAACGTGATTCCATTCCTTCCGTCACTTTGGAGGAATGTCTGCGGGATCCCATTGAAGTTGAATTATTACTCTCAAAAGCCAACACCGGTGAGCCTCTGATTCAATTTATGAGGACATTTCTGCAGCACTTGGCCCATGTGTAACAAAAAAAAAAAAAAAAGGAGCAAAAGACAGACAGCCATTAGGCTCTTTTGCATATCATCATCCTATGGGATGATGATAAAATAAATTGTAATAAAACAGTAACAATTAAAATTCAGTGCAGATAAGGACCATTAGACCCTTAAGTAAAAATGTCAAATGTCACCACACATCAGAGAAAGGAGGCCAGAGCCACACTGCAGGGACATGCTTTCCTGTTTGGACCTGACATGATTGTCCTAAGAAAGATGGATTCCCAAAACAAGAGGACTGAAGAAAATATGGAAATAGCCAGATGGGAGACTTAGAGGAAGATGCAGAGAACCCGACAGTATTCTTCCATTTACAGGGAAAGCGCCTCTCTTTACAAGCCGTTTACTTTTCTCCATTAAAACTGGGATGTAGCAATTATTACAAAGAATCCACTAATCCATGTGCATATTTACTGTCAACTACGAATATAAAAACATTATTATGTGAGGAATCAATAACATTATAAAGGGGCCCTTTCCTCGTAAAAGGTTGGGAACCACAGGTCGACAGCATATTTCTTCATCTACTATGAACAACTTCATGCAAAGCAAAACTCAACAGCTTACTAAAGTCGACATGTGTTAAGCTGCTGTTTAATTTCTCCAAAACTGTGACTCTCTAGGGGATTTGTAGGTCACTGAGATATGGAAAAATAAATTGTAATAAAACAGTAACAATTAAAATTCAGTGCAGATAAGGACCATTAGACCCTTAAGTAAAAATGTCATTTACTGAGTACTTTTTAAATATGATTCATAATACCTACATGTCTCAAAAGTGTTCCTGTGTTTATAATCCTATTTACTGTCCCTGGTACGAGTGCGTTCATTCTCATTCATTAATTCTCTCTAGAATGCATCATTTTGATGGCCCTCTTAAAGCAGCAGGAGTCAACGAAGACTCTGAAGTTACATGCCTTCATTTTTCATTATAATACTAAGATGACAGAAAATATCAAACTACTCCTACGGTTTATTCTAAACTGTCTAAAATTATGTGATTCTGAGTGTTTCATGCATTAGTTACTCTCTTATTTCATTTTCTTAATTTTTTCTTCCAAAAATCAGATCCGTAATTCCTAGAAACTACAGAGACTCCTTGGGATCTCTATTAAAGAACTGGCAATGAATGCACTACAGCACAGTGATCACTCCAGGTGAGGAAAGTAGAAGTCTTCCTTTTGACAATAAGTGTATGTTCTCATAATGAAAAAAATATATTAAAAACAAATGCAGAGAGATCGGAAGATGGCGGCCAAGGGAGTGCATCGCCCCCGTGTACCGCGTCACTGTGTGGGAGAATGACAAGTTAGAACGGCTAAAAGCTATCTTGTTAGGAATTTCCAGCAAAATTGGGGTGCTCCAAAACCTAGAGGAAGGATTTCCATTGCACAAAGATCAGCTACGGGGGCTCAAACGCTAGAGATTTGTCCACACGGAGGGTCACGCTGCTTATTCAGCAAATCGCCCCGCGGCTAGAGTCTGCAGCGCGCGCTGGGAAACGACGAGATAGCAACGCAAAGATACAGAGCTGCGGATTCTGCGGGCTCCTGCCAGCTGTGCAATCACTGTACTCAGTGCTGAATTCTAGGTTTGAGACCGGGGAAGGAAGCGGTCCAATTCGGTTCTCCACACCGGTCAGACCACAGAGGAAGCCAGCGGCCACTATCTTGGAGAGCTGACGTCACCATCCCTGTTTTCGACTGATAGCAGCTCATTCAGCTATAGAACAGGTAATTTCAGGCTGCCATTCACCTGCGTCTCGAAGACAAATTACTCAGGCTCAGTACTAAACAACCCACGGAAACTGCTTCTTGGAGCCTGCTCCTATCAGAACATACACCGAGCCCGGAGTGGCCAAATTCCGGCTCCCGGAACTGCTCTGGCCCAGGGCTAAAGAACCCGTGGAAACTGCTTCTCGGTCCAAGTCCTGCTGAATACTGTGGAGGTAAATAACAACCGAGCCTTCATAGGCAGTGGCAACAGGATTGAGACGAGGCTTGTGAGGGCCGGTCAGGACTCACCCGTTACTTTGGTCACCCAGAAAAGGGAACAAAATGCTGCCATTCGCATGGGATACCAACATGGCAGAGATCTGATGTCATCAGAAAGCGGCGGAGGAGAGAACTTCATCGATACCAGCGGCAACAGAAACAGTTGGTTTCCTGGTAAAGAAAGTGAGTCACATACACCCGAGTCTCTCTCACTTTGTCATCAAGCCAGAGGGGCAGAGCAGAGCCGCCGCCCATGCCCGGAACAGGCCCAGCGACCCGCCGGCGAGGTAGTCACGTCACCCCAATTGGAGTAGGGGCAGAGCAGAGCCGCCGCCCGAGCCCGCAAGGTAGGCAGACCTGCGACCGACCAGCGGAACAGGCCCAGTGGCCTGCTGGCGTGGTAGACACGTCACCCCAATTGGAGTAGGGGCAGAGCAGAGCCGCCACCTGCGCCCACAAGGTAGGCAGACCTGCGACCGACTGGAAGAACAGGCCCAGAGGACCGCGGGCGTAGTAGACGCGTCACACCAATTGTAGGAGGGGCAGAGCAGAACTGCCGCCCGCACCTGCAAGGTAGGCAGACCTGCGAACGACCGGCGGATCAGGCCCAGTGGCCTGCCGGCGTGGTAGACACGTCACCCCAATTGGAGTAGGGGCAGAACAGAGCCGCCGCCCGCGCCCGGAACAGGCCCACTGACCTGCCGGCGTGGTAGTCACGACACCCCAATTGGAGTAGGGGCAGAGAAGAGCCGCCACCCGCGCCCGCAAGGTAGGCAGACCTGCGACCGACCTGCAGAACAGGCCCAGGGATCCGCGGGTGTGGCAGACACGTCACCCCAATTGGAGTAGAGGCAGAGCAGAGCCGCTGCCCGCGCCCGGAACAGGCCTAGCAACCCGCCGGCAAGGTAGACACGTCACCCCAATTGGAGTAGGGGCAAAGCAGAGCCGCCTCCCACGCCCGGAACAGGCCCAGCAACCCGCCGGCAAGGTAGACACATCACCCCAATTGGAGTAAGGGCAGAGCAGAGCCGCCGCCCGCGCCTGCAAGATAAGCAGACCTGCAACCGACTGGAAGAACAGGCCCAGGGATCCACGGGTGTGGTAGACACGTCACACCAATTGGAGGAGGGGCAGAGCAGAGCCGCCGCCCGTGCCTGCAAGGTAGACAGACCTGCGACCGACCTGCAGAACAGGCCCAGCGGCCCGTCAGCATGATAGACAGATCACCCCAATTGGAGGAGGAGCACAGCTGCCGCCTGCCCCTACAAGGGAGACTTTTCAACTATACAAGAGCAATATAAATATATAGGGGGGAAATTTCAAAAATACAACAGTTTCACCAAGCAGAAAGAAACGCGAGCTGTAAGGAAAGAAAGGACCACGAGCAATGCAGGTCAACTCAAATTTTGAAGAGGTAATAGCTGCAGCAGATGGAATGTCAGATAAAGAATTCAGGATATACATGCTTCAGATGATCTGGAGTCTCAAGGAAGACATTAGACAGCAAAATCAGACAAATAAAGATCACTTCGACGATGAATTACATAAACAAATCCAAGAAGCAAAAGTTCAACTATACAGGGAGATAGAGGTTATAAAAAACAAACAAACAGAAATCCTGGAAAAGCAGGAAGCAATAAACCAACTTAAAAACTCAATTGAGAATACTACCAGCAGAGTAGAACACTTAGAAGATAGAACATCAGACAATGAAGACAAAGTATTTCAACTTGAAAAGAACATAGACAGCTCAGCAAGACTGTTAAGAAACCATGAGCAGAACATCCAAGAAATATGGGATAACATAAAGAGACCAAACTTAAGAGTCATTGGGATACAGGAAGGTATAGAGGTCCAAACCAAAGGAATGAGCAGTCTATTCAATGAAATAATACGAGAAAACTTCCCAGACTTTAAGAATGAGACAGAATCCCATATCCTAGAAGCCTACAGGATGCCGAATGTGCAAAATCATAAGAGATCCACACCTAGACACATTATAATGAAGATGCCCAACATACAGAATAAGGAGAGAATTTTAAAAGCTACAAGAGAAAGGAAGCAGATTACATTTAGGGGTAAACCAATCAGGATAACAGCTGATCTTTCAACACAGACTCTGAAAGCTAGAAGATCCTGGAATAACATATTTCAAACACTGAAAGAAAATGGGTTCCAACCAAGAATTGTGTATCCAGCAAAATTAAGCTTCAGGATGGAAGATGAAATTAAAACGTTCCATGATAAATAAAAGTTAAAAGAATTTGCAGCTAGAAAACCATCTCTTCAAAACATCCTCGCCAAAACATTACAGGAAGAGGAAATGGAAAATAACAATGAAAACCAACAGTGGGAGGTAGGATAGTAAAGGGGGGAAAAATAATCAAAGAGGAAAACAAACCATGTTTAGTAACATAAATAAACAAATATGGCTGGAAGAACAACCCATATCTCAATAATAACCCTAAATGTTAATGGCTTAAACTCACCAATTAAGAGACACAGGCTAGTAGAATGGATCACAAAACAAGACCCAGCAATATGCTGCCTACAGGAGACACATTTGATAGGAAAAGACATACATAGGCTGAAGGTGAAAGGTTGGGAAAAATCATATCACTCATATGGACTTCAGAAACAAGCAGGAGTGTCCATACTCATATCAAATAAAATAGATTTCAAGCCAAAGTTAATCAAAAGGGATAAAGAGGGACACTACATACTGCTTAAGGGAACCATACACCAACAAGACATAACAATCATAAATATATATGCCCCAAACAATGGTGCAGCTATGTTCGTCAAACAAACTCTTCTCAAGTTAAGAGTCTAATAGACCACCATACATAATCATGGGAGACTTCAACACACCTCTCTCACCACTGGACAGATCTTCCAAACAAAAGTTGAATAAGGAAACTATAGAACTCAATAACACAATTAATAACCTAGACTTAATTGACATATATAGAATATACCACCCAACATCAAGCAGTTACACTTTTTTCTCAGCAGCACATGGATCCTTCTCAAAAATAGATCATATATTATGTCACAGGGAAACTCTTAGACAATATAAAGGAGTAGAGATAATACCATGCATCTTATCTGATCATAATGGAATGAAACTAAAAATCAACGATAAAAGAAGGAAGGAGAAATCATGCATTACTTGGAGAATGAATAATAGGTTACTGAATGATCAATGGGTTATAGAAGACATCAAGGAGGAAATTAAAAAATTCTTAGAGATAAATGAAAACACAGACACAACATATCGGAATCTATGGGACACATTGAAAGCAGTTCTAAGAGGAAAATTCATTGCTTGGAATTCATTCCTTAAAAAAAGAAAAAACCAACAAATAAATGATCTCATACTTCATCTCAAATTCCTAGAAAAAGAAGATCAAAACAACAGCAAAAGAAGTAGAAGGCAAGAAATAATTAAAATCAGAGCTGAAATTAATGAAATCGAAAGAAAAGAAACAATTGAAAAAATTGACAAAACTAAAAGTTGGTTCTTTGAAAAAATAAATAAAATTGACAGACACTTAGCCATGCTAATGAAGAGAAGAAGACAGAGAAGTCAAATTACTAGCATACAGGATGAAAAAGGCAATCTCACAACAGACACTTCAGAAATACAGAAGATAATCAGAAATTATTTTGAATCCTTATACTCCAATAAAATAGAAGATAGTGAAGGTATTGATAAATTTCTTAAGTCATATGATCTGCCCAGATTGAGTCAGGAGGATATAGACAACCTAAACAGACCAATATCAATTGAGGAAACAGAAGAAACCATCAAAAGACTACCAACTAAGAAAAGCCCAGGACCAGATGGGTATACAGCAGAGTTTTACAAAACCTTTAAAGAGGAACTAATACCAATACTTTTCAAGCTATTTCAGGAAATAGAAAAAGAGGGAGAACTTCCAAATTCATTCTACGAGGCCAACATCACCCTGATTCCTAAACCAGACAAAGACACTTCAAAGAAAGAAAACTACAGACCAATACCTCTAATGAACCTAGATGCAAAAATCCTCAATAAAATTCTGGCGAATCGGATACAAAAACATATCAAAAAAATTGTACACCATGATCAAGTAGGATTCATCCCTGGGATGCATGGCTGGTTCAATATACGGAAATCAATAAATGTTATTCACCACATCAACAGACTTAAAAATAAGAACCATATGATCATCTCGATAGATGCAGAAAAAGCATTTGACAAAGTACAACATCCCTTTATGTTCAAAACTCTAGAAAAACTAGGGATAACAGGAACATACCTCAATATTGTAAAAGCAATCTATGCTAAGCCTCAGGCTAGCATCATTCTGAATAGAGAAAAACTGAAGGCATTCCCTCTAAAATCTGGAACAAGACAGGGATGCCCTCTCTCACCACTTCTGTTCAACATAGTTCTCGAAACACTGGCTAGAGCAATTAGACAGATGAAAGAAATTAAAGCCATAAAAATAGGAAAAGAAGAACTTAAATTATCACTATTTGCAGTTGACATGATTCTATACCTAGCAGACCCAAAATGGTCTACAAAGAAACTATTAGAGCTAATAAATGAATTCAGCAAAGTAGCAGGATATAAAATCAACGTGCATAAATCAAAGGCATTCCTGTATATCAACGACAAATCCTCTGAAATGGAAATGAGGACAACCACTCCATTCAAAATATCTTCAAAAAAAATAAAATACTTGGGAATCAACCCAACAAAAGAGGTGAAAGACTTATACAATGAAAACTACAGAACCCTAAAGAGAGAAATAGAAGAAGATCTTAGAAGATGGAAAAATATACCCTGTTCATGGATAGGCAGAACTAACATCATCAAAATGGCGATATTACCAAAAGTTCTCTATAGGTTTAATGCAATGCCAATCAAAATCCCAACGGCATTTCTTGTAGAAATAGAGAAAGCAATCATGAAATTCATATGGAAAAATAAAAGACCCAGAATAGCAAAAACAATGCTAAGCAGGAAGTGTGAATCAGGCGGTATAGCGATACCAGACTTCAAACTATAGTACAGAGCAATAGTAACAAAAACAGCATGGTACTGGTACCAAAACAGGCGGGTGGACCAATGGTACAGAATAGAGGACACAGAAACCAATCCACAAAACTACAACTATCTTATATTTGATAAAGGGGCTAAAAGCATGCAATGGAGGAAGGATAGCATCTTCAACAAATGGTGCTGGGAAAACTGGAAATCCATATGCAACAAAATGAAACTGAATCTCTTTCTCTCGCCATGCACAAAAGTTAACTCAAAATGGATCAAGGAGCTTGATATCAAATCAGAGGCACGCCATCTGATAGAAGAAAAAGTTGGCTACGATCTACATACTGTGGGGTTGGGCTCCAAATTCCTCAATAGGACACCCATAGCACAAGAGTTAATAACTAGAATCAACAAATGGGACTTACTCAAACTAAAAAGTTTTTTCTCACCAAAAGAAACAATAAGAGAGGTAAATAGGGAGCCTACATCCTGGGAACAAAAGTTTACTCCCCACACTTCAGATAGAGCCCTAATATCCAGAGTATACAAAGAACTCAAAAAATTAGACAATAAGAGAACAAATAACCCAATCAACAAATGGGCCAAGGACCTGAACAGACACTTCTCAGAGGAGGACATACAATCAATCAATAAGTACATGAAAAAATGCTCACCATCGCTAGCAGTCAGAGAAATGCAAATCAAAACCACCCTAAGATACCATTTCACTCCAGTAAGATTGGCAGCCATTATGAAGTCAAACAACAAGTGCTGGCGAGGATGTGGGGAAAAGGGTACACTTGTACATTGTTGGTGGGACTGCAAATTGGTGCAGCCAATTTGGAAAGCAGTATGGAGATTTCTTGGAAAGCTGGGAATGGAACCACCATTTGACCCAGCTATTCCCCTTCTCAGTCTATTCCCTAAAGACCTAAAAAGAGCATGCTACAGGGACACTGCTACATCGATGTTCATAGCAGCACAATTCACAATAGCAAGACTGTGGAACCAACCTAGTTGCCCTTCAATAGACGAATGGATAAAAAAAAAATGTGGCACTTATACACAATGGAGTATTACTCTGCATTAAAAAATGACAAAATCATAGAATTTGCAGGGAAATGGATGGCATTAGAGCAGATTATGCTAAGTGAAGCTAGCCAATCCCTAAAAAACAAATGCCAAATGTCTTCTTTGATATAAGGAGAGTAACTAAGAACAGAGTAGGGACGAAGAGCATGAGAAGAAGATTAACATTAAACAGGGATGAGAGGTGGGAGGGAAAGGGAGAGAGAAGGGAAATTGCATGGAAATGGAAGGAGACCCTCAAGGTTATACAAAATTACATACAAGAGGAAGTGAGGGGAAAGGGAAAAATAATACAAGGGGGAGAAATGAATGACAGTAGAGGGGGTAGAGAGAGAATAGGGGAGGGGAGGGGAGGGGAGGGGGGATAGTAGAGGATAGGAAAGGCAGCAGAATACAACAGATACTAGTATGGCAATATGTAAATCAATGTAAGTGTAACTGATGTGATTCTGCAATCTGTATACAGGGTAAAAATGGGAGTTCATAACCCATTTGAATCAAAGTGTGAAATATGATATATCAAGAACTATGTAATGTTTTGAACAACCAACAATAAAAATTTAAAAAAAAACAAATGCAGAAATAATGATTCAACCTTTTCCCATGATAACTTGCACACATTACAGCACTCACTAACTTCTCTCCCTTGTGAGACATTCTGATTGCTTAGCTTGTACTCGGTGCTTATTAAAAAGCATTTGCAATACATTTGATAAAGACAAAAATCCTATGTCAGTTCCTTGTTCACACAGATCACAGGGGTAACTGATCCTTCCACATGTCTTCCTCTTTTCTCTCCGCAATCAACAAGGGTGGGATTTGCCTTTTTATTTACCTTTTTATTTGTCTCATATCCTTCCTTCACCATAAGGAAGCAGGAGTCAGCTTCTTAACAGAGGAGGGACCCTGAACCTGCAAATGAATGACCTCCAAATTTGGTTATCTTTCCTTTCTTTTTATTTTTTGTTTTGTTTTGTTTTATTTTGTTTTTTGGTACCAGGGATTAAACCCAGGGGAGCTTAACCATCAAGCCACATCCCCAGTATTTTATTAGAGACAGAGTCTTGCTGAGTTGCTTAGAGTCTTGCTAAGTTGCTGAGACTGGCTTTCAACTTGTGAGCTTCCTGCCTCAGCCTCCCAAGTCACTAGGATTACAGGCACACACCACCACACTGAGCCAAATTTGGCAAAATGAACCTAGGAAGTTCTCTCTCTCTTGCCCAGGCCTATTTACAAAACCTCTTGGTTGTACTTTGGACATGGAAGGCTTCAGGGGCAATTATTTTTTTATTTGTTCTTTTTAGTTATTTATGACAGTAGAAAGTATTTTGACATATCATACATATATAGAGTATAATTTTCCATTCTTGTGGTTGTATATGATGTGGTGTTTCACTGGTCATGTATTATGCAAGTAGGAAACTTATGTTCAACTCATTCTACTGTCTTTCCCATTCCCATCCACCTTCCTCTCCCCCCACTCTGCCCTATCCAATCCAGTGAACTTCCCCTCCTCCCTCTCCCACCACCCCTATGAGGGAATTTTGTTTAAAAGTTTTTTTTTCAAATATATCTAGTTATTATTTGTAAAGTATTCTCCCCATTGCACATTTTTTTCTTTTCATGATCAATAATAACTATTTTTAATTAATAACTGGGTTTTAAGGAACAGAGTCCTAATTTATTATATTGATTTTAAAGAAGACAGGGATTTGATATAACTATCTTCAAGGAAGGAATTAAGTAACAAGATAGAGGCTCAAAACCCCATTTCTTTCTCCTATTTCTACCTTTTTCCTACCTATTTTGTTTTAAGTAAGTTCCCTTCTGAAAGCAACAGCTGTTGTAATTATTTGGCCCACCTTCACTGTTCCCTCTCACAAAATAAACAAGAGGGTGTGAGGTTCTGGTTTTCTAGGTTGGAGAATTTCAAGAGGTTAATGTAGAGATAAAAGAAAATATCTGATGCTGTTGCCTGTACTCTGGGGCAAAAATATCACAAACCCAGTCACACCCAGGCAAGCCCCCCCTTCTCATATTGAAAAGAAGTTAGATGCTCTGGAATTAAAGTTCAAAGTCATAGTGATTTGACCAAGACTAAAGCTGGCAGCATTGAAAAACGTCCCAGTGCAGGTCCAAGATCTGAATATCACTAGGCATCTCATAAACTGCCATTCCCTTTGCTCTATGACACCGCATGGAATTACTCGGTCTCCACTGGCACGTTGCTCAGACTCAGTAAGTCACATAGAATCTGATGACAACCTATGGTCCCTAATAGCACATACCAACCTCATTTCTTAGGCTATATCTTCCCTAAAAGCCAACGAGCTATTCTCCCAGGACACTGTCCCCACATCTCAGGTTTTCCCAGAACACTGCAGGTCTTTGTGGCATACATACATTGGCCATTATTTCTAACTTGCGCTTCTCAGTGGTTTATGCTCACAGTCTTAGCAGAACCTAAGTGTAGGGTGTTACAGTCTCTATTCAACCTTCTATTCTTAAGAGCAAGAGAGTAGGTGGCCTGGGAACCCACTTCTCTGGGTCCTGCCTCCCTTCCCACCACCTCAGCCTCACACGAGCCCCCCCCCCCTTGTAAATACTGCCAGTGTCCCCTGCCTTCCTTCCACTTTCCTACTCACAGGCTTGGAAACATGCCACCGTAGGCTACAGGAAACAGGTTTTCCCTGGGTGTTTTGATCCCTTAATTCCTGTCATTATGTCCTTTGAAAAGATGACTTTTTGTGATCTTTCATGTTGGAATACGATCAAATAGGAGGAATTTTTTTTAAATATGGGTAAGAAATACCATTAGTATCTCTTACTTAGTTGGTGTGAGAGATGTTAGTGAATATTTGTGAAAAAGGGGAAATAAAAACTAACTCTAAGAATCATTCAAGGAGCTGGGTTTACGCTGAAGGCTTTTTAAGATGCTACAAAATGTTTAAAGGGTAAGAAAACCAGAAAGGCTTTTGTATAATTGAGATGATAAATGCCTCTTAGAGACATTGGACACTTTTTTTTTTGCAAGTAACTGAGGGAAAACATAGATGTACCCAGGTTGAACTTCAAGCAACAGTAGCTGTGCTTCAACTGTCATGAATAAGCAAGGAAGTTTATTAGATGACATGTGAAAAAGTTAATAGTCAATAGTGCTGCGTGCAGGAAATGGTCAGGGTTCTAGTGCTGTTGGCCTATAATTCATTCTGCTCTCAAGTCTCCTATGTGTACCTTTTGTCCCCAGGTCACCTGTCCTCAGCAATGAGATGACTCCCCACCACCACTGGAACCATTTACTATCTTACTTGTGGCAGGAGAGACAATCTCTCCCCCAATCATGGAATATAAGGCCATGCTTGGCCCCTGCTGAGTCTCAGACCTCCTTCTAGACCAAGAACGGTGACTACAGAGTCATTCAAAGAATTTGTAAGCCACAAGCTTACAGGTTTATATGAATTAGGATCTACCCAGGAGCAAGGGATGGCGTTGATTCCCCTGAATCTCAGGACTAAGTGGAGGAAAGCTGAAACTGATGTGAATCAGGACCTGATGGGATGAATGGAAGGAGAGGATGATTAATCAGGAGTACCTGCCGCAGTCTGGCTGGGCACAATTCAGGAGCCACTTGTCAAAAGAAACGAACTTCATTTTTAGAACACACACACCAAACCACACAGCTCTTTAGGAAAACCTTCAGAGCCCAACTGCCACCACCGGCTTCCCACAAGCCTCTCAACCTCCCCCACTCCTCCTGCTCTTGAGGCTGATTGGATGGGTCGTGTGGGTGGAGCCAAAAAAAGTCCCTCAATGAGCAGCTCCGTGGTCTGAAAGGGCGGGGAAACAACCCAATGAGCATCACAGCAGAGGAGCCAATCAGTTGGCAGCTAGAAGTTTGCTGGGGCCGCTGTGAGCCAATCATCAGCTGGCATCTGGAAGTTTGCTGGCAGCTGGAAGTTTGCTGGGGCCCCTTCGGCTGTGGCTCTCAACATCTCCCCCTCTCTGCTTAAACAATAAGCATGTGGCTTAGGGACCGTGCCTGCCTTAGGTTGTCCAATACTACATATGGTCCTTACCCATCATTGGATGAGCTGACCTCAAGGCGTCAGCCTCCTGTCTTAGGTTGGTACCATTGCAATTGGATCTTGCTCCAGGATACAGGCATACTTGTATATAAGCCTTTGCACCAGCGGGGGGAGGGGGGGAGGTTCTTTGCCTCACCTCTGTTGGCCCCCAAATTTTAGCTGAACGACCATCACAAGAAGAAGGGAGGATACACCAAGCCAATTGATGGCTCCTTTTGGAAAAATTGTACCACTGATGACACCATCAGCAAAAATACCCCAACACTACCACAAGTCGCTTCACCAACAGATAGTTCACAATGCATACAAGTGAGTTCACAATGCATACAAGTGATACATAGTCCAGGCAAGTTCTGCAAGCAGTTCAGTGATGGCTATTGCAGAAGCTGTAGATTGGTTTTATTTTTGTCTTCACCAGCACTGGGATGAAGATAGGAATTCTGGCAATAATGGCTAAAGAAAAAATTATGTAACATTCCAGAAGACACTAAAAGAAAACAATTTTCTTAACAATTTACATTATCTTGAACACATTATTAAATATAATGAAAAGGAAAGGTGAAAATAAACAAACAGATCTGTTAACCTCCTTTTTTGTTCACATATTAAAACAATCCTCAACAGCTGTTTACCCAATTTAAATTAAACCATTTAAATCACGAGAATAAAAAAAAAATATTTGGATCCATTTTTTCATGAGCGCTCATCATATATGATATATGGACATACGTACATACAAACATACAACACAAAACACAAGTGTGCACACATAATATAATACATACAATACATAACATAATAGTAAAGGCTTTATAACTTTTTACAGGTGAAATCTCCATTGCAATGTTTAAAAACTCTATAGTCAAAAAATAGAACTGATCAGCAAAACATTAACCTAGGTCTGTATGAGCTCAAAAAACAAAATAGAACTTCATGATGTGGGAAAGGGCAATAATAAAATAGATATTGAAAAAAGCATCCTGGTTCTGTCGCAGATGTAAGAATAGCCAAACTGGAGTTTTGGATATCAGTTGTTATGGATTTGAGCCAAATCATCTTCTTTTTTTGTCTGTAGAAATCGCTTTAGTTAATCTTTCTGGAATCCAAATTGGCTGCTGTTCTCCCTGTGGAAACACACAAACAGACCCCTGACTCCAGACAATTACTGGGTCAGGACCTTTCCATTGTCCTGTTAGAATATCCTTCCAAAGTACCTTGGGCTTATGTACATTTTTTGGACACATATGCCATTCCACAGCACTAAGGCCTGATGAATCCAAATTTTAAAAGTTTAGAGTAAAAAGGGTTATTTTAAGTTTATCTTTGAGGAATATATACCCCTTCCCAATTCCCTCTTTTTGCTTTAATAAGTACATTTTAATAGTTTGATGAGCTCTTTCAACTATGCCTTGTCCCTGTGGATTGTATGGGATTCCTGTCATATGAGTAATGCCAAATGATTAGCAAAATTGTTTAAAAGAGGTAGAAGTATAACCAGGGGCATTATCTGTTTTTAACTGTTTTGGAACACCCACAGTGGCAAAATTATGTAAGCAATGAGCTATAATATCTTTAGTTTTTTTCTCCGACATGAAGGGAGCCCATCAAAAATCCGGAAGAAGTATCAACTGTAACATGCAAATATTTTAATTTTCCAAATTCTGGCAAGTGTGTGACGTCCATCTGCCAAATATGGTTAGGTATCAGTCCTCTAGGATTGACTCCAAGATTAACTTGTGGTAAAAAGGTTACACAATTTTGACATTGTTTTATTATTTGTCTAGCTTGTTCCTTAGTTATTTTAAAACAATTTTGTAAAGTATTAGCATTGACATGGAACTTTTTATGAAAATTTATAGCTTCTTCTAGTGTAGAGAAAATATGTATGTCATGTGTAGTTTTATCTGCTAAATCATTGCCCAAACTAAGGGCTCCAGGCAATCCTGTATGTGCCCTGATATGTCCTATAAAGAATGGATCTTTTCTGTCCCAGATTAGACTTTGTATAGTGGAAAGCAAAGAGAAAAGAGTAGAGGAAGGGGAAATCCTACCAGCATTTTCAAGGGATACTATAGCATTAACTATATACTGACTATCGGAAAATAAGTTAAATACAGAATCTTTAAACATCACAAAAGCTTGTAATATTGCATTAAGCTCTACCTTTTGAGCTGAATGTTTAGGTACTAAAAATGTAAAAGTTTGATCAAGTGTAACTATTGCTGCTGTACCATTATTTGACCCGTCAGTGAATATATTTGGAGCATTCATGATAGGTGTTTTTCTTGTCATTTTTGGAAAAATTACAGGATGCAAATACCAAAAAGCCAATAAAGAATTAGATGGTAAGTGGTTATCAGATGAAACATTAGATTTGCACATGATTATTGCCCAAAGTATTTAACTCATTAGCTAACTCATCAATTTGATTCATAGTATATGGAGTAATAATTTTATTGGGAGAAATTCGAAACACTCACTTTGCTGCTTTTATTCCTTTGAGTATTAATTGTCCTACAGCCTCAGGATACCTAGTAAGAATAGTGTTAGGAGAATAAGATAAATGTATCCATAATAATGGACCTTCTTGCCAAAATACTTCTGTAGGAATATTTTTTGTTGGTAGTACAATAAATAATAAAGGCAAACTTATATCAATTCTATGCAAATGCATATTTTCCATATATGTTTCAATGATTTTTAATGCCTTTCTTGCTTCAGGCGTTAACATTCGGGGTGAATTTGGATCTGATGGACCTTTTAGGATATCAAATAAAGGTCCCAACTCTCCTGTTGGTATACCTAAATAAGGCCTTATCCAATTTATGTCTCCTAATAACTTTTGAAAGTCGTTAAGTGATTTGAGTTGATCTACTCGTATTTGAATTTTTGGTGGACGGACCATGGTTGAGGATAATAGAACTCCTAAATAATTAATTGGAAAATTTAATTGTACTTTATCTATTGCTATCTCTAGATTATAATTTTTTAATAAATTTATAAGTGTGGCATAACATTCTAGCAATGTGTTTTTATCTTTGTGTGCTAATAATACATCATCCATATAGTGAAATATTTGTAATTCAGGATTTTGATTTCTAAGTGGCTGGATTGCTTTGTTAATATAAATTTGACACATAGTTGGGCTGTTAGCCATCCCTTGAGGGAGTACTTTCCATTCATATCTCTGATCGGGACCTTCATGATTCACTGCAGGGATAGTAAATGCAAAACGTGGACTATCCTCAGGATGAATTGGAATTGAAAAAAAAAACAATCTTTAATATCTATAACTAAAACATACCAGGTTTTTGGCAAAGCAGACAATTGAGGAATCCCAGATTGAGCAGGTCCCATAATAACCATCTCATTATTAATGGCTCTTAAATCTTGCAATAATCTCCATTTATCAGCTTTCTTTTTGATGACAAAATTGGGAGTATTATGGGGAGATACAGAAGGTTGTATATGTCCTTCCGCTAATTGTTGTTTGACCAGGTCATGGGCTGCTTGTATCTTTTCTTTAGTCAGGGGCCACTGAGGAACCCATACTGGTCTTTCTGATTTCCAAGTAATTTTTATTGTCTCAGTGCCCCTTCTGAAAATCCAATCCATGTCTGTCTGTTCCTTGATCTATTTGTATTGGTGCTTCTATACCTTGTTCTTGTTCTCCTAATCTTTTTCCTTTCCTAAAACCTTGTCTATCCATAATAGTGGGTGCATTTTGATTGATGTTATTTGTTAATGTCAAACCTAATTGATCTAGGACATCTCTTCCCGATAAATTTACGGGAAGACGATCCAATACATATAGCTGTATAGTTCCTTCACATCCTTCAGGATCCTTCCAATCTAATAACATTGCACTTCTATGGGGATTAGTCGTCACTCCTAGGCCTCGAAGCGTTTGAGTGGCTTGTTGTAATGGACAATGTTTTGGCCATTCTTGACGAGAGATGATGCTAAGGTCTGCACCTGTATCCAGTAGCCCATTAAATTCATGTTCTTGAATATTTAGTTTTAACATGGGGCGAGAATCTAAATTTAAAGAAAGCATAGCCCAATCTACACCTGTGGAGCCTAATCCCCTGGAACCTCTTTCTACAGTACAACTGGAAAATTTATCATGTAGGCTGGGTATTATTAG
Organism: Marmota monax; assembly: GCF_021218885.2. NCBI lineage: Eukaryota > Metazoa > Chordata > Mammalia > Rodentia > Sciuridae > Marmota > Marmota monax. The sequence continues at coordinate 19,032,845 of NW_026693082.1, read as the reverse complement.
TAACTGTGCTATTCTATCTCCTGGTGAAATTACTGATGTACCCTTTGGAGAACTGGCTATAATTTTTATTTCACCTTCATAATCGGGATCGATTACCCCAGGACTTATCATAAGTCCTTTTAGAGTAGAAGAACTGTGTCCCAATAATAAGCCTACTGTTCTTTTGGGAAGAGGTCCTTTTACCCCTGTGGGAATGATTTGAACTCCCATCTCTGGAGTTAGTACTGTTCTGGCGGAGGCACAGATGTCCAATCCTGCGCTTCCTCTGGTTTGTCTAGTGAGGGATTTAATGGACAATGTGTCCTGGGCACTACTGTGATGGGGTTGCTGGGTTCCTCCAGTGCTCCTTATATTTGTGGTATTGGGCCCTGGAGCACTGGGCCCCCCTGTCCATTTTTTTGGCAATGGAGCCCGATGCCTTTCTCCACGATATCGTGGATAGACACCTGGTCCTTGTTCGTTTGTTGATAATGGAGTACCCTCTATGGTGGTTTGAGAACGGCATTCATTAGCCCAATGTCTCCCTCTACAGCATCGTGGGCAAATACCCGGTATTCTACTCCTTTGATACCTAGTTTTGTTAAACCCTCCTCCTATGGGGCAATTCCTTTTAAAATGTCCTGTTTGTTCACAATTATAGCATTTTTTTGGCCTGGCATCTAAAGCCTGTTTTACTGCAGCTGCCACGACTTGCCCTTGTTCATTAATGTCTCTACATAATTTAATATATGTGTTTAAATCTCCATGTTTCCATGGTCTAATGACTTCTCTGCACCAACGATTCGCTTGCTCATAAGCCAGTTGTTTTATTAGTGGCATTGCTTGTACTGGATTCCCAAAAACTCTGGTAGCTGTTTTAATAAGCCTATCTACAAATTCTGCGTAAGTTTCATTAGCTCCTTGTATTACCTTAGATAATTGACCTTGTAAACCTCCATGTCCTTGTAAAGTCTTCCATGCCCTAACCTCATCTACAGCAATTTGTATGTATACGCCAGGATCATATGCAATTTGTTGCTGCTGATCCTCATAAGGTCCCTTTCCTAACAACATATCTAGATTTCTCTGAGGATAACCAGCTGCTGCATTTCGCCTAGCCGTCTCCTTGCAAAATTCCTCATTGGCAACCTTCCATAACAGGTATTGTCCTCCATTTAGCACAGCTTTACACATATTAGCCCAATCTGCTGGTGTCATGTTCAAGTTGGTAATGGATTCAACCATGCTTACAGTGAAGGGTGCTTGAGGACCATAGGTTGTTACAGCCTCTTTTAGCTGCTTCACTTTTTTGAAATTTAAAGCATGGTGAATTCTCTGCCTTCCTGCCTGCTCAAATACAGGGCATGTTAATATTTGAGATCCTGTCTCAGGATCCCAACTATCAACTGTGGGGGTTGGGGGCCTCCCAGCATATGGAGGTGGCGCTGTTGGTTGGACACTTACGCCCTCTGGTGATAGAAAGGTGTTAGTAGCAGTCTTCTGTAGAGGTGGTGCTGTTGGTTGGACACTTACACCCTCTGGTGATAGAAAGGTGTTAGTAGCAGTCTCCTGTTGTAACTTTTCCCCTGATGGCTTTTTCTGTTCTAAACTTTCTTCCTCTGACTAGCTCGAGAGACCTTCTCTTTTACTTGAATCTTTTCCTCTGTCTAACTTGAAGACCTTCTCTTTTACTTGAATCAATATGTCTTCTCCTTCTTCTACCATTGTCTGAACTGAAGGCTTTGGACTAAGCAAACAAGATACAAATGTCCACAATGGCAATGTGCCAACTGGCAGAGTCCCTGGGCTTTTCTTTTCTATTCTTTTTAAATCTTCACCATGATGGTTCCATTGTGATATATTGTTGAGAGCCACAGCCGAAGGGGCCCCAGCAAACTTCCAGCTGTCAGCAAACTTCCAGCTGCTGGCTGATGATTGGCTCACAGTGGCCCCAGCAACATCTAGCTGATTGGCTCCTCGGCCCCAGCAACATCTAGCTGATTGGCTCCTCTGCGGTGATGCTCATTGGACTGTTTCCCTGCCCTTTCAGACCACGGAGCTGCTCATTGGGGGACTTTTTTGGCTCCGCCCACGTGACCCAGCCAATCGGCCTCAAGAGCAGGAGGATTGTGGGAGGTGGAGAGAAGCTTGGGTGGGAGATAGAGGCTTGTGGAAAGCCGGTGGTGGCAGTTGAGGCTCTGAGGGTTTTCCTGAGAGGCTGTTTTGTTTGGCATGTGTGGTTCTAAAAATAAAGTTAGTTTCTTTTGACAAGTGGCTCCTGATTGTGCCCAGCCAGACTGCGGCATTTGGTGGCCCGTACAGGGATCGAACCCGCGACTTTGGCGTTATCAGCACCAATCATGAAGGTCCTGATCAGAGATATGAATGGAAAGTACTCCCTCAAGGGATGGCTAACAGCCCAACTATGTGTCAAATTTATGTTAACAAAGTAATCCAGCCACTTAGAAATCAAAATCCTGAACTACAAATATTTCACTATATGGATGATGTATTCTTAGCACACAAAGATAAAAACACATTGCTAGAATGTTATGCCACACTTATAAATTTATTAAAAAATTATAATCTAGAGATAGCAATAGATAAAGTACAATTAAATTTTCCAATTAATTATTTAGGAGTTCTATTATCCTCAACCATGGTCCGTCCACCAAAAATTCAAATACGAGTAGATCAACTCAAATCACTTAACGACTTTCAAAAGTTATTAGGAGACATAAATTGGATAAGGCCTTATTTAGGTATACCAACAGGAGAGTTGGGACCTTTATTTGATATCCTAAAAGGTCCATCAGATCCAAATTCACCCCGAATGTTAACGCCTGAAGCAAGAAAGGCATTAAAAATCATTGAAACATATATGGAAAATATGCATTTGCATAGAATTGATATAAGTTTGCCTTTATTATTTATTGTACTACCAACAAAAAATATTCCTACAGAAGTATTTTGGCAAGAAGGTCCATTATTATGGATACATTTATCTTATTCTCCTAACACTATTCTTACTAGGTATCCTGAGGCTGTAGGACAATTAATACTCAAAGGAATAAAAGCAGCAAAGGGAGTGTTTGGAATTTCTCCCAATAAAATTATTACTCCATATACTATGAATCAAATTGATGAGTTAGCTAATGAGTTAAATACTTGGGCAATAATCATGTGCAAATCTAATGTTTCATTTGATAACCACTTACCATCTAATCCTTTATTGTCTTTTTGGTCATTGCATCCTGTAATTTTTCCAAAAATGACAAGAAAAACACCTATCATGAATGCTCCAAATATATTCACTGATGGGTCAAATAATGGTACAGCAGCAGTAGTTACCCCTGATCAAACTTTTACATTTTTAGTACCCAAACAATCAGCTCAAAAGGTAGAGCTTAATGCAGTTTTACAAGCTTTTGTGATGTTTAAAGATTCTGTATTTAATTTATTTTCTGATAGTCAGTATGTAGTTAATGCTATAGTATCTCTTGAAGATGCTGGTAGGATTTCCCCTTCTTCTACTGTTTTCTCTTTGCTTTCCACTATACAAAGTCTAATCTGGGACAGAAAAGATCCATTCTCTATAGGACATATCAGGGCACATACAGGATTGCCTGGAGCCCTTAGTTTGGGCAATGATTTAGCAGATAAAACTACACATGACATACATATTTTCTCTACACTAGAAGAAGCTATAAATTTTCATAAAAAGTTCCATGTCAATGCTAATACTTTACAAAATTGTTTTAAAATAACTAAGGAACAAGCTAGACAAATAATAAAACAATGTCAAAATTGTGTGACCTTTTTACCACAAGTTAATCTTGGAGTCAATCCTAGAGGATTGATACCTAACCATATTTGGCAGATGGACGTCACACACTTGCCAGAATTTGGAAAATTAAAATATTTGCATGTTACAGTTGATACTTCTTCCGGATTTTTGATGGGCTCCCTTCATGTCGGAGAAAAAACTAAAGATATTATAGCTCATTGCTTACATAATTTTGCCACTGTGGGTGTTCCAAAACAGTTAAAAACAGATAATGCCCCTGGTTATACTTCTACCTCTTTTAAACAATTTTGCTCAACATTTGGCATTACTCATATAACAGGAATCCCATACAATCCACAGGGACAAGGCATAGTTGAAAGAGCTCATCAAACTATTAAAATGTACTTATTAAAGCAAAAAGAAGGAATTGGGAAGGGGTATATATTCCCCAAAGATAAACTTAAAATAACCCTTTTTACTCTAAACTTTTTAAATTTGGATTCATCAGGCCTTAGTGCTGCGGAATGGCATATGTGTCCAAAAAATGTACATAAGCCCAAGGTACTTTGGAAGGATATTCTAACAGGACAATGGAAAGGTCCTGACCCAGTAATTGTCTGGAGTCGGGGGTCTGTTTGTGTGTTTCTACAGGGAGAACAGCAGCCGATTTGGATTCCAGAGAGATTAACCAAGGTCCTGACCCAGTGATTGTCTGGAGTCGGGAGTCTGTTTATGTGTTTCCACAGGGAGAACAGCAGCCGATTTGGATTCCAGAAAGATTAACTAAAGCGATTTCTACAGACCAAAAAGAAGATGATTTGGCTCAAATCCATAACAACTGATATCCAAAACTCCAGTTTGGCTATTCTTACATCTGCAACAGAACCAGGATGCTTTTTTCAATATCTATTTTATTATTGCCCTTTGCCATATCATGAAGTTCTATTTTGTTTTTTGAGCTCATACAGACCTAGGTTAATGTTTTGCTGATCAGTTCTATTTTTTGACTATAGAGTTTTTAAACATTGCAATGGAGATTTCACCTGTAAAAAGTTATAAGGCCTTTACTATAATGTTATATGTTGTATGTATTATATTATGTGTGCACACTTGTGTTTTGTGTTATATGTTTGAATGTACGTATGTCCATATATCATATATGATGAGCGCTCATGAAAAAATGGATCCAAATATTTTTTTTAATTCACGTGATTTAAATGGTTTAATTTAATTGGGTAAACAGCTGTTGAAGATTGTTTTAATATGTGAACACAAAAGAAGGTTAACAGATCTGTTTGTTTACTTTCACCTTTCCTTTTCATTATATTTAATAATTCTCTTAAAGATAATGTAAATTGTTAAGAAAATTGTTTTCTTTTAGTGCCTTCTGTAATGTTACATAATTTTTTCTTTAGCCATTATTGCCAGAATTCCTATCTTCATCCCAGTGCTGGTGAAGTCAAAGATAAAACCAATCTACAGCTTCTACAATAGCCATCACTGAACTGCTTGCAGAACTTGCCTGGACACATTGTGAGCTCACCTGTATGCATTGTGAACTATCTGTTGGTGCAGTGACTTGTGGTAGTGTTGGGGTATTTTTGCTAATGATGTCACCGGTGGTACAATTTTTTAAAGGAGCCCTCAATTGGCTTAATGTCATGGCATTTTGCATCCTCCTCTACTAGTGATGGTCTAAAATTTGGGGGCCAACAGAGGTGAGGCAAAGAACCTCACCCCCCCACTGGTGCAAAGGCCTATCCACAAGTATAGCTGTATGCTGGACCGGTAGTCAGTGACGGGTATGATCCAATTGCAGTGGTACCAACCTAAGACAGGAGGCTGATGCCTAGAGGTCAGTTCATCCGATGACGGGTAAGGACCATATGTTGAATTGGACTGCCTAACAGACACGGTCCCTAAGCCACATGCTTGTTGTTTAAACAGAGAGGGGGAGATGTTGAGAGCCACAGCCGAAGGGGCCCCAGCAAACTTCCAGCTGCCAGCAAACTTCCAGCTGCTGGCTGATGATTGGCTCACAGTGGCCCCAGCAACATCTAGCTGATTGGCTCCTCGGTCCCAGCAACATCTAGCTGATTGGCTCCTCTGCGGTGATGCTCATTGGACTGTTTCCCTGCCCTTTCAGACCACGGAGCTGCTCATTGGGGGACTTTTTTGGCTCCGCCCACGTGACCCAGCCAATCGGCCTCAAGAGCAGGAGGATTGTGGGAGGTGGAGAGAAGCTTGGGTGGGAGATAGAGGCTTGTGGAAAGCCAGTGGTGGCAGTTGAGGCTCTGAGGGTTTTTCCTGAGAGGCTGTTTTGTTTGGCATGTGTGGTTCTAAAAATAAAGTTAGTTTCTTTTGACAAGTGGCTCCTGATTGTGCCCAGCCAGACTGCGGCAATATATTTAGCAACTCCTCCTTAAAAAACCATGGGCTACATTTTTGTATTGTATCAACGTATGCCCTGACTGCTCTTGATTTTACTGAGATGCCTCCTTCCTCTAACAATTTACTTAACACTCTTTTGGTTTGTTTTTTACTAATTTCCTATCCCATATTTCTACTATAATACAACCCAACAAGATAACACCAAACAAAACCGAGACAGAATGAAACAAAAATGGAACAACACAAAATCATTATATCAGCCTTTCTATCCTCCTGAAATGTCCATCCGTCCTTTCTCCCTATCTGTTCCTCAGATGCAAATAGTTTTTCCTCAGATGTGAGCGGTTTTTCTCTGGTCTCACTCATCTCCAGGGACAGGCAACTTAAAACAAAAGCAAAACAAAACAAAAGAAGAATCTTAAAATGGCTACCCATCCTCTCGCCCTGCCCTCAGGGGCGAGCAGTTTACCTTATCACTTACCCTCAGTTGTTCTCCTTTCAGCCCACCAAATGCCGCAGTCTGGCTGGGCACAATTCAGGAGCCACTTGTCAAAAGAAACGAACTTTATTTTTAGAACACACACACCACACCACATAGCTCTTCAGGAAAACCTTCAGAGCCCAAATGCCACCACCGGCTTCCCACAAGCCTCTCAACCCCCCCCCCACTCCTCCTGCTCTTGAGGCCGATTGGCTGGGTCGTGTGGGCGGAGCCAAAAAAAGTCCCCCAATGAGCAGCTCCGTGGTCTGAAAGGGCGGGGAAACAACCCAATGAGCATCACCGTAGAGGAGCCAATCAGTTGGCAGCTGGAAGTTTGCTGGGGCCACTGTGAGCCAATCATCAGCTGGCAGCTGGAAGTTTGCTGGGGCCCCTTTGGCTGTGGCTCTCAACAAGTACCCACTGAGATAGCATCATGATTATAAGCATGGGTTATGAGGTCCAACAGCCCAGCATCAAATTCTAGCTTCCAGACTTAACCTGACTTATTTACCCTCTCTGTAAAATACCTCACATGATTTTTCTGAGGCTTAAGTGAGATTGCATATAAAGAACCAGGCATGATGAATGGGAAGTAGTGGGCTCTCAATAAAAGAAGGTAGTGTTACATATTCATAAGACAAAGGTTAACATAACCAGTGACAGCATCATCACTGCCACCATGTCTTATTATTACAGTCGAGGAGACCATGGCACAGGCCTCAGCATCCTTCCATGTTTTAAGAAAGAATTCTCTGGAAGACGCTGCTCAGAGACAGGAAAGATCCCTGCAGACCAAGCACATCCATTCCTTTGGAAAGTTGCAATCCTGGTCTTGGGAGCTATCCACGATGGGATTCCTCCCGTCCCTTTTCCCTCTGTTCCTGGTATCTAAGGGCACAGAGTCTCCCTGGAAGTATCACCTGTTGATTGGGAAGGTTTCTGCTCCCCTTGGCTTTTCGCTAGACTCCTGCCTCACACAGGGGAAATGAGGGCCAGTGAGTCCTGAGGAAATTTGCTCTTCCACTCTACTTTGAAACAAAACCATCTTCCATCCTCAGTATACAATCCTGGTTTAGGACATATAGGTCACACCTGGCTATAGATTTAAGAATAGTGTCCTTTCCCAGATCCATGAGTTATCATCACCCCTCACTTAGACCAGCTGAATTCCTTCCCCTCTAAACTCCCATGCACTGTACTTCCCTGCATTCTAGAGAACACCCTCCTGGGTCTGCACCTTCCTCCAAGGGGTTCTACTGGTCTTGTTAACTTGTGTAGATTTTCAGGCCTTGGGTGGGTCTACTGCATTTATCTTTATTCCTGTACCCATCAACTTTCTGTTATTGTAACAAAATTCCTGAGATGATCAACTTACAAGGAGAAAAGGTTTATTTTGGTTCACCCTCTCAGAGGTTTCAGTCTATGATCCATTTGCCCGATTGCTTTTGGGCCTGTGGGGAAGCAGCACATCATAGTGGGGAGAGAAGGGAATGAAAAGTTGCTTAGTTCATGGCCAGGAAATAAAGGAGAGAAAGAAGAAGAGGCTGGGGTCCTAATATCCCCTTCAAGAGAACCCCACAGTGACCAGAAAACTTCTACTGGGTTCTACCTCTTAAAGGTAATGGTACCTCCCATAGTCCAAAGGGCTGGGAACCATATCTTTAACACATGGGCTTTAGGTGACAATGATCCAATCCATACCAATACCTCAGTCCTCTTTGCCTTTCCAATTCTCCAAAGTCCTTTTCTTTACCATAATTTCCTCTACCCCAACACTCCCCATCTATTTAGCATCAGTTCCTGAGAGCCCTCTCTATTCTTTTACTTCAGTCAGTGCTGGTAGTTTTCAAAAGAAATAGCAAAATTTAAAATGTTTTCTCAATGTATGGCAACATTTGAGGCAGGATGGATGGCATTTGGGATTTGAGGAGTCAGTTATACCTGACTCCTCAGATTCAGAACCCAGCTCTGCCCTAGCTGTGTGACCTTGAGGAAGTTACCTAACCTCTCTTAACCTCAATTTATCCATCTGTCTGGCGAAGGTTTTTTTTTTTTAAGGTTAAATATGACATAAATGGAAGGTGCTGAGCTGAGAACCTGGCCCAACAAATGACAGCTTTAAATTGTGATTGTTAAATTGTAACAGAAGGAACTAGATAAAGAATATTCTATTTTTAGGGGAATTCTCAGACAAGAATGAGTGTTCTCTTCTCCTGGCCAAGTCCTAATTTAATGAACAAAATGTTTTATAAGATTCTGAGGGGGAAAATTCACAACCCCAAGAAGTAGACCTCAACTAGAAAAAAAAAAAGTTGCACTAAGCCCTCTTTTTCAACTTAATCTTAAAAATGGTAATTCAACTTAGCTATTGAATCACCATTTTTAAAAGGTTTCAAAAATTCTTTAACAAAGACTCCTGTCTTTGGTGAGTGAAGCAAAAAGAGTCTTTTCTATTGTCATCCCTCTTAGACCATCCCTGTTCACCTTCTCTGTGGGTGAGGCAACTGCCCACACTCATGCCTAAATGATTGACAGTGGTATCATTGCTCCAATTTCTCAATTGGAGCAATAAGCAATGGACTTACTCTATTCTCTCTATTCTCTACTATTAGAAAGTTGCAAGTAGGTAAAGATTCTAGTCACAAGTTATGATCAGATACAGAGATTTTTGAAGTATAGCTTATGTTTTCATCTAAGTGTATAATTTAGTGTATAAACTTAGTGTAGAATTCATCAGTGGTCTTGTATCCCATGTTCTCTAAGTGAAAGTTTATTAATGTTTCTCCTTCCCATATGAAGGTCAGATTATAACAGTGTATCATTCAGGATCCAACCTGCATAGTAAAGAAAGTTACAAAAAAATTGATGATCATAGCACAGGACTGGTGTAATAGGAGATAGCATAAGAAACAAAGAAATTCTAAAAAATGTAGGCATCACTGATAAAAGGCACAGCCCCTACTGTAGGGCAGACACAGAGCACCCAAGGAAGAAGTTCTCCTTTCCTAGGTCTAAGATCCAGACCTTGTGCAAGAGGTCTCACAGGGTGACAAAGAGATTGCTGAGGGGCCACAGAAATAGAACATACTAGAAATGTCCCCTCTGGGATGCTGGAGAAAGTTATCCTCTAAAGTGCCTCATGGGACCTCATTTCAAAACCTCATGAGAGGTATGGGGAAGCCAACCATGGGGTAGTGCTTAATGGAAGGCATCTAGATGTTTCTGGGATGCTGGCTGAGCATGCAGAAGAAGACTGCAGGATATTGGAGAAGTCACAGGCTTTAGGCACCGCTGAGAGAACAAGAGAACAGAGAAGGGTAAGAACCCCTTGAGGGGACACAGGGAGAGTGGGGAGAGTGGTAACACATCCTTATGTGTCAGAATGGGCTGAGCACATCAGCATGGGGTGCAGCACACCTCCATGTGCATCCTGGGGAGGTGGCATGCCTCTAAGATCAGGCCATCCAGTAAGGTGGCCACTAGGAACATTCTGGCACTTCCATGTAAATGCTGACTAATTAAGAAAAAATTTAAACACCAGTTCCTTAGTTGTATTAGCCATGTTCCAAGTACTCAATTGCCACATGAAGCTAGTGGCTACCATGGACAGCCCAGTTCCTGGAGCTTCCCCGACTATGGCTCCATCCATTGACCTGGGAGCAACAGGGCAAAAGTGGTGGTCTTTTCTGACCTAGAGGCAGTGTTGCTGGATTCTCAAAGTCTTTGTGACATATGCAGGAGTCCAGAATGTCCTAAGGACCCAGGTGAGAGGACCTGGGCACTCTGAAATGATCAACATTGGGGATTTTTTTTTTAGGATTATTATATAGCATATTAAATTTGGGACTCGGGCCATTTCACCTACAATTCCCCGCATATCTTCTATTGTTTTCTATGACTCCCAAATGAACTATTTTCCCTGAGTCCTTATTTCATAATCTTCTCTGGAAAAACCCAAGATGAGACATGCTATGTGACTTCTTAGCTTTATAACACACTTCGGAGCACTATCAGTTTTTAAAGAGCAGGTGAACATGCAGTAGCTCCCAATTTTTTGAGAGATATTGCACCATTTTTTGACACTCTTGTCTCAGCAACCTGAACAGTGTTCCATGAAACCCAGGTCAGGAAATGCCGGTTTGAATGATTGAAAAAAACTGAGCTCTAAGCTCAAAACCTTTGAGAGGAATATGAGCATCTTTGAACCTCAGCTGAAAGACACCAAATCCAAGGGGCTGCTGAATCCTTTGGCCTTAAAAGATGAGAAGCTCTCTGAAATCAGAATGGAAAAAAGAATTCTTTCCCTTGCCTTATTCAAAGCCATCATGCATTCCCAATAGGGACTCTGTAGAAAATTTTGCTTAAGGACAACATGAACATGGTATTTGTCTTAGCTATTTTTGCTGATGTGACTAAAACACCTGACAAGAACACTTTTAGAGGAGGAAAAGTTTATTTGGGGGCTCACAGTTTTAGAGGTCTCAGTCCATAGACAGCTGGCTCCATTCCTCCAGGTTCAAAATGAGGCAGAACATCATGGCAGAAGAGAGTGAAGGAGGGAAGGGGCTCACATGATGATCAGGAAACAGAGAGTCTCTAGTTGCAAATACAAAGATATACCCCAAAGCCATTCCCCCAGTGACCCACCTCCTCCAGTCATACCCTACCTGCCCTCAGTTACCACTTAGTTAACCCCATGGAGGATTAATTCACTGATTGGGTTAAGACTCTCATGGCACAATCATTTCTCCTCTAAACCTCCTTGCATTGTCTCAAACATGAGCTTTTGGGAGATACTCCACATCCAAACCATAACAGTGCTGGGTGTCCAGAGAAGGTCAAACACAAGTATGAAGGGCACAGGAGGCCAGCCTCCTGAGGAGAGAGCTTGGGGCAAAGAGTCAAAACAGTAATAAACTAGAAAATATCTAAACAACAGCAAAAGTGGAATAAAAGTATATGCTTCATATTTCAGAATATTAGGCTTAAAGGACAGCTCTGAATGGCCTAAAAGAAATAAGCCAAAGATAAAATAAAGCAATTGCTATTATATACAGACAGTACTTTGTACAACAGAATTATGGAATCATCTTTCAGTTTCTACCACAAGAATTAAAAGATGAATATCAAATAGAGTCTAACAGAAGGTCACGGAAACTCCTAGTGGCCAGAATCAGTAGAGAAGCAGAGTTACATAGTGTGAACTCTGGAGTCAGCCGCGTCTGAATGGCAGCCTTGCTGAGTGACCTGGGACAGCACTACTCTGCACTTCGGATTCCTTGAATATAAACAAGGGTAAAAGTCTGTATCTTGCAGTGTTGTGAAGAAGAAGAAAGTACAGCATTAGAGATGCCCAGTGTGACACCTCGATAAGTGAAAGTGTCCACAAGAAGCCACTAAAGCATTTGGCATGTCTTGGCTACATTGTTCTCATAATATGTTGTGACCAATTTCAGAAAAACAACTAAACCCCTCACCTGGAATATCACTGTTAAGGGCAGGAGCCAGGTGGGGATGGATGAGGGGTGGATCTGGAGCCAACTAGGACAACAAAGTCCACCTCCTCCTTGCAGCTCCCAGAGAAAACCTACTGGGAAAGACTAGCTTGCTGCCTCTTTGCTTCTACCATAAATGGTTTAAATCTTTTATCAGTGCTCAGAAATATCTCCAGATCCCTAGAAATCAAACCAAAGCCTGTCTTCCAGTCTATAGGGACATTCCTGAGCAACTCCGTCACTTCTCCCAGAAAAATAGGAGATAACAGGACTGGCATAATAGGAGATAACATAAGGAGCCAAGATAGGAGGCACAGCCCCTGCTGTAGGCAGACACACAGCACAATCTCCCAAGTTCTCCACTCTCTTTTAAGCAGTACTCTTTACAAGAATATTCCACACTGACTCTAATTCTCCCATTCTCCCTTAAGACCCTTACAATCAGGCGTACCCCAAACAGATGCCAAATCCCACATTCACGTCTCAGTTCCCATGTCCTTCTTGACCTACCAGCAGAGCTTGGCAGAGGGTCTGCCTCTCTTTGCAACACCTGCTCACCTCACTCAGGACGCGGTGCTCGCTGCTCCTCCCTCATGAGCCCCATGTCAGTCCCCGCTGCCCCCAGCATACAGCATTGAGTGCTCAGGGTTCCACAGGGCCCTCTCCTCTTCCATACCTGTCCCCATCTCTAGGTGACCTCAATGGCTTTCAATACACTCTATAAGCTGCCAACTATCCAAGTTAACTCTCCAGGGAAGACACTCCTGAAAACCATCAAAATCTCTCTCTTTTCCCATCTGGACTCTGCTTCCTTTTATCAGAGACAAAATTCTTCCAATGGGTCAGTTCCTTCTTTGGGTCAAAAGTGGAGGTTGACCACAGTTCCATATAGATCCATTTGTAAACTCATCTGTTACTTCTAGAAGCTTTCTTATCCTCTCCAAGTTTGTCTAACCAATCCCATGGCCCCTTACACTTCACTTGTCTCATGCCCCTGGGCATTTCTTAAACTGACCCCATTCAAGATTTTCATCTACACCTTGGTTCATCAATAGTTCACCTGCATGCCCCCCCCAGCTCCCTACAGAGCTTGATGAAGGATAATTAAATGTCTTCATAGAATAGAACACAGTATTACAAAAATAATGTGAAGGCACGGTTTTGAAAAAAAAAAATAGTGAGACATAGTCCAGGAAATACATACTCTAAAATGACTTTAATTGTATAAACGTATGAGGTATAGTGAGATAATTCAGGACAGGTAGACAGTGTGTGATGATCAAGTTGGAAGTTTTTAAAAATCTCCTTTGTGGAGGAGGGAAGATGGCAGCGAGGGGAGTGCATAGCCCCCGTGTGCTGCTTCACTGTGTGGGAGTATGACAAGTCAGGACGGCTAAAGACTATCTTGTTAGGAATTTCCAGCAATAGTGGGGTGCTCCGGAACCTGGAGGAAGGATTTCCATCGCACGAGGATCGGCTACGGGGACTCAAACGCGAGAGGTTTGTCGCACGGAGGGTAACACTGCTTATTCAGCAAATCGCCCCGCGGCTAGAGTTTGCAGCGCGCGCTGGGAAACGAGGAGATAGCGACGCAGGGATACAGCGCTGCAGTTTCTGCCAGCCGTGCAAGCCCGTACTCAGGGCTGAATTCTGGGTTCGAGACGGGGGAAGGAAGCGGTCCATCTCGGTTCTCCACACCAGTCAGACCACAGAGGAGGCCAGCAGCCACCATGTTGGAAAGCTGACATCACCATCCCTGTTTTCGACTGACCGCAGCTCATTCAGCCATAGAACAGGTAATTTCAGGCTGCCATTCGCCTGCGGCTGGCAGACAGATTGCTAGGGTTCAGTGCCTGGGTGCTTCTTAGAACCTGATCTTATCGGAGCAAACACCAAGAGCGGGGCAGCCGGAGCCGCCCTGGCCCATGGCTGGGGAGCCTGCGGAGGCTGCTTCTTGGACCCTGCTCCTATCAGAGCATACACCAAGCACTAAGCGGCCGAATTCCGGCTCCTGGAACTGAGCCCGCGGGGACTGCTTCTTGGAGGCTACCCTTATAGGAGCTTACACCGAGCACGGAGCGGCCGAGTTCCGGCTCCCGGAACTGCCCTGGCCCAGGGCTAGGAGCCCATGGAAACTGCTTCTCGGTGCGGGTCCTGCTGAGGGCCGGTCAGGACTCACCCGTTGCTTTGGTTGCACGGCAAGGGGAACGAAATGCTGCCATTCGCATAGGATACCAACATGGCAGAGATCTGATGTCATCAGAAAGCGGCGGAGGAGAGAACTTCATCAATACCAGCGGCGACAGAAACAGTTGGTCTCCTGGTAGGGGGGGTGAGGCACAGACACCCGAGTCTCCCCAATTTGTCGTCGAGCCAGAGGGGAGGAGCCGGGCCGCCGCCAGCGCCTGGAGCAGGCCCAGCGGCTCGCCAGCGTGGTGACCGCGTGACCCCAATTGGAGAGGGGGCGGAGCGGAGCCACCACCCGCACCACAAGGTGGGCAGACCTGCGACCCAGTGGTACATGGGCGTGGTAGGAGGGGCAGGGCAGAGCCGCTGCCCGCGCTTGCAAGGTAAACAGACCTGTGACAGCCTGGGGGGTCAGGCCCAGTGGCCTGCCAGTGTGGTACACACGTCACCCCAACTGGAGTAGGGGCAGAGCAGAGCCTTCGCTCACGCCCGGATCAGGCCCTGCCGGTGTGGTGGCCACGTGACCCCAATTGGAGTGGGGGCGGAGCGGAACCGCCACCCATGCCCGCAGGGTGAGCAGACCTGTGACCAACCTGCAGATCAGGCCCAGGGGTCTGCAGGCATGGTAGGAGGGGCAGGGCAGATCTGCTGCCCGCGACTCCAAGGTAGGCAGACCTGTGACAGACCGGCGGATCAGGCCCAGGAGCCTGCCGGCGTGGTACACACACCACCCTAATTGGAGTAGGGGCAGAGCAGAGTCGCCGCCCGTGCCAGGAACAGGCCCAGCGACCTGCAGGCGGGGTAGTCATGACACCCCAATTGGAGTAGGGGCAGAGCAGAGCCACCACCAGTGCCCGAAAGGTGGGCAGATCTGCAACCGACCAGCGGGACAGGCCCAGTGGCCTGCCGGTACGACAGACACGTCACCCCATTTGGAGTAGGGGCAGAGTAGAGCCGCCGCCCGCGCCTGCAGGGTAGGCAAACCTGCAACCGACCGGCGGATCAGGCCCGGTGGCCTGCCGGTGTGGTACACTCATCACCCCAATTGGAGTAGGGGCAGAACAGAGCTGCCGCCAGCGCCCAGAACAGGCCCAGTGACCTGCCGGCATGGTAGCCACGACACCCCAATTGGAATGAGGAGAGAGCAGAGCCGCCGCCCACGCCTGCAGGAAAGATACGCAAGCAATATGAAAAGACAAGGAAAGAAAGGACCACGAGCAATGCAGGTCAACGCAACTTTAGAAGAGGTAACAGCTGCAGCAGATGGAATGTCAGATAAAGAATTCAGGATATACATGCTTCAGATGATCTGGAGTCTCAAGGAAGACATTAAACAGCAAAATCAGACAATGAAAGATCACTTCGACAATGAATTACGCAAACAAATCCAGGAAGCAAAGGATCAACTATACAGGGAGATAGAGGTTATAAAAAACAAACAAACAGAAATCCTAGAAATGCAGGAAGCAATAAACCAACTTAAAAACTCAATGGAGAATACTACCAGCAGAGTAGAACACTTAGAAGATAGAACATCAGACAATGAAGACAAAGTATTTCAGCTTGAAAAGAACATAGACAGCTCAGCAAGACTGTTAAGAAACCATGAGCAGAACATCCAAGAAATATGGGATAACATTAAGAGACCAAACTTAAGAGTCATTGGGATACAGGAAGGTACAGAGCTCCAAACCAAAGGAATGAGAAGTCTATTCAATGAAATAATACGAGAAAAATTCCCAGACTTGAAGAATGAGACAGAATCCCAAATCCTAGAAGCCTACAGGACGCCCAATGTGCAAAATCATAAGAGACCTACACCTAGACACATTATAATGAAGATGCCCAACATACAGAATAAAGAGAGAATTTTAAAAGCTACAAGAGAAAGGAAGCAGATTACATTTAGGGGTAAGCCAATCAGGATAACAGCTGATCTTTCAACACAGACTCTGAAAGCTAGAAGATCCTGGAATAACATATTTCAAACACTGAAAGAAAATGGGTTCCAACCAAGAATTGTGTATCCAGCGAAATTAAGCTTCAGGATGGAAGATGAAATTAAAACCTTCCACGATAAACAAAAGTTAAAAGAATTTGCAGCTAGAAAACCATCTCTTCAAAACATCCTCGGCAAAACATTACAGGAAGAGGAAATGGAAAATAACAATGAAAACCAACAGTGGGAGGTAGGACAGTAAAGGGGGGGAAAATAATCAAAGAGGAAAACAAAACATGTTTAGTAACAGAAATAAACAAATATGGCTGGAAGAACAACCCATATCTCAATAATAACCCTAAATGTTAATGGCTTAAACTCACCAATTAAGAGACACAGGCTAGTAGAATGGATCACAAAACAAGACCCAACAATATGCTGCCTACAGGAGACGCATTTGATAGGAAAAGAAATACATAGGCTGAAAGTGAAAGGTTGGGAAAAATCATATCACTCATATGGACTTTGGAAACAAGCAGGAGTGTCCATACTCATATCAAATAAAATAGATTTCAAGCCAAAGTTAATCAAAAGGGATAAAGAGGGACACTACATACTGCTTAAGGGAACCATACACCAACAAGACATAACAATCATAAATATTTATGCCCCAAACAATGGTGCAGCTATGTTCGTCAAACAAACTCTTCTCAAGTTCAAGAGTCTAATAGACCACCATACCATAATCATGGGAGACTTCAACACACCTCTCTCACCACTGGACAGATCTTCCAAACAAAAGTTGAATAAGGAAACTATAGAACTCAATAACACAATTAATAACCTAGACCTAATTGACATATATAGAGTATACCACCCAACATCAAGCAGTTACACTTTTTTCTCAGCAGCACATGGATCCTTCTCAAAAATAGATCATATATTATGTCACAGGGAAACTCTTAGACAATATAAAGGAGTAGAGATAATACCATGCATCTTATCTGATCATAATGGAATGAAACTGAAAATCAACGATAAAAGAAGGAAGGAAAAAGCATACATCACTTGGAGAATGAACAATAGGTTACTGAATGATCAATGGGTTATAGAAGACATCAAGGAGGAAATTAAAAAATTCTTAGAGATAAATGAAAACACAGACACAACATATCGGAATCTATGGGACACATTGAAAGCAGTTCTAAGAGGAAAATTCATTGCTTGGAGTTCATTCCTTAAAAAAAGAAAAAACCAACAAATAAATGATCTCATACTTCATCTCAAAATCCTAGAAAAAGAAGAGCAAAACAACAGCAAAAGAAGTAGAAGGCAAGAAATAATTAAAATCAGAGCTGAAATTAATGAAATCGAAACAAAAGAAACAATTGAAAAAATTGACAAAACTAAAAGTTGGTTCTTTGAAAAAATAAACAAAATCGACAGACCCTTAGCGATGCTAGCGAAGAGGAGAGAGAACTCAAATTACTAGCATACGGGATGAAAAAGGCAATATCACAACAGACACTTCAGAAATACAGAAGATAATCAAAAACTATTTTGAATCCTTATACTCCAATAAATTAGAAGATAGTGAAGGCATAGATAAATTTCTTAAGTCATATGATCTGCCCAGATTGAGTCAGGAGGATATAGAAAACCTAAACAGACCAATATCAATTAAGGAAATAGAAGAAACCATAAAAAGACTACCAACTAAGAAAATCCCAGGACCGGATGGGTATACAGCAGAATTTTACAAAACCTTTAAAGAAGAACTAATACCAATACTTTTCAAGCTTCTTCAGGAAATAGAAAAAGAGGGAGAACTTCCAAATTCATTCTATGAGGCCAACATCACCCTGATACCTAAACCAGACAAAGACACTTCAAAGAAAGAAAACAGACCAATATCTCTAATAAACCTAGATGCAAAAATCCTCAACAAAATTCTGGCGAATCGGATACAAAAACATATCAAAAGATTGTACACCATGATCAAGTAGGATTCATCCCTGGGATGCAAGGCTGGTTCAATATACGGAAATCAATAAATGTTATTCACCACATCAATAGACTTAAAAATAAGAACCATATGATCATCTCAATAGATGCAGAAAAAGCATTCGACAAAGTACAGCATCCCTTTGTGTTCAAAACTCTAGAAAAACTAGGGATAACAGGAACATACCTCAATATTGTAAAAGCAATCTATGCTAAGCCTCAGGCTAGCATCATTCTGAATGGAGAAAAACTGAAGGCATTCCCTCTAAAATCTGGAACAAGACAGGGATGCCCTCTCTCTCCACTTCTCTTCAACATGGTTCTCGAAACACTGGCCAGAGCAATTAGACAGACGAAAGAAATTAAAGGCATAAAAATAGGAAAAGAAGAACTTAAATTATCACTATTTGCAGATGATATGATTCTATACCTAGCAGACCCAAAAGACTCTACAAAGAAACTATTAGAGCTAATAAATGAATTCAGCAAAGCGGCAGGATATAAAATCAACACGCATAAATCAAAGGCATTCCTGTATATCAGCGACAAATCCTCTGAAATGGAAATGAGGACAACCACTCCATTCAAAATATCTTCAAAAAAAATAAAATACTTGGGAATCAACCTAACAAAAGAGGTGAAACACTTATACAATGAAAACTACAGAACCCTAAAGAGAGAAATAGAAGAAGATCTTAGAAGATGGAAAAATACACCCTGTTCATGGATAGGCAGAACTAACATCATCAAAATGGCAATATTACCAAAAGTTCTCTATAGGTTTAATGCAATGCCAATCAAAATCCCAACGGCATTTCTTGTAGAAATAGAGAAAGCAATCATGAAATTCATATGGAAAAATAAAAGACCCAGAATAGCAAAAATAATGCTAAGCAGGAAGTGTGAATCAGGTAGTATAGCGATACCAGACTTCAAACTATACTACAGAGCAATAGTAACAAAAACAGCATGGTACTGGTACCAAAACAGGCGGGTGGACCAATGGTACAGAATAGAGGACACAGAAACCAATCCACAAAACTACAACTATCTTATATTTGATAAAGGGGCTAAAAGCATGCAATGGAGGAAGGATAGCATCTTCAACAAATGGTGCTGGGAAAACTGGAAATCCATATGCAACAAAATGAAACTGAATCCCTTTCTCTCACCATGCACAAAAGTGAATTCAAAATGGATCAAGGAGCTTGATATCAAATCAGAGACACGCCGTCTGATAGAAGAAAAAGTTGGCTACGATCTACATTCGGTGGGGTCGGGCTCCAAATTCCTCAATAGGACACCCATAGCACAAAAGTTAATAACTAGAATCAACAAATGGGACTTACTCAAACTAAAAAGTTTTTTTCTCAGCAAAAGAAACAATAAGAGAGGTAAATAGGGAGCCTACATCCTGGGAACAAATCTTTACTCCTCACACTTCAGATAGAGCCCTAATATCCAGAGTATACAAAGAACTCAAAAAATTAGACAATAAGATAACAAACAACCCAATCAACAAATGGGCCAAGGACCTGAACAGACACTTCTCAGAGGAGGACATACAGTCAATCAACAAGTACATGAAAAAATGCTCACCATCTCAAGCTGTCAGAGAAATGCAAATCAAAACCACCCTAAGATACCATCTCACTCCAGTAAGATTGGCAGCCATTATGAAGTCAAACAACAACAAGTGCTGGCGAGGATGTGGGGAAAAGGGTACACTTGTACATTGTTGGTGGGACTGCAGATTGGTGCAGCCAATTTGGAAAGCAGTATGGAGATTTCTTGGAAAGCTGGGAATGGAGCCACCATTTGACCCAGCTATTCCCCTTCTTGGTCTATTCCCTAAAGACCTAAAAAGAGCATGCTACAGGGACACTGCTACATCGATGTTCATAGCAGCACAGTTCACAATAGCAAGACTGTGGAACCAACCTAGATGCCCTTCAATAGACGAATGGATAAAAAAAATGTGGCATTTATACACAATGGAGTATTACTCTGCATTAAAAAATGACAAAATCATAGAATTTGCTGGGAAATGGATGGCATTAGAGCAGATTATGCTAAGTGAAGCTAGCCAATCCCTAAAAAACAAATGCCAAATGTCTTCTTTGATATAAGGAGAGTAACTAAGATCAGAGTAGGGACGAAGAGCAGGAGAAGAAGATTAACATTTAACAGGGATGAGAGGTGGGAGGGAAAGGGAGAGAGAAGGGAAATTGCACGGTAATGGAAGGAGACCCTCAGGGTTATACAGTGGAGGGGGTAGAGAGAGAGGAGGGGAGGGGAGGGGAGAGGTGGGGAGGGGGGAGGGTGGAGGATGGGAAAGGCAGCGGAGCACAACAGACACTAGTATGGCAATATGTAAATCAATGGATGTGTAACTGATGTGAATCTGCAATCTGTGTATGGGGTGAAGGTGGGAGTTCATAACCCACTTGAATCAAAGTGGGGAATATGATATGTCAAGAAATTTGTAATATTTTGAACAACCCACAATAAAAAATTTAAAAAAATATATCCTTTGTGTGTAGTATAATCCAAGATTTTTTTTTTTAGCAGTATTGTACTGAGCAAGGTTTAAATGGACAGAAAGACTGGTGAGGGACATTCAGTAAAAGTTGAGCAAAGAAATAATAAATGCCTGAAGACAATGATGTTAAAGAGAGGGTCGACATCAGATTTTCTTAAAAGTTTAAAATTAAAAGACCCAAAGGATGAAGGTGAGATTTAAAAAAAAAAAAAGATGCAGATATTTCCAGCTTGGGAACCTGGGGAAATGATGTCAGGGGATAAAACTGGAAACACTGAAGGAGAGGGAGCAGATGCAGGGGTATGATTAATGGGCCTTTGTAGTCAAGGGTTCTTTTTGCTTCAGAAACTAGTGACCTCTACCTAGCTCACAGGGAAGGGAGGCCAAAAAATAATCATGGTCATAATAAACTGTGCCAGAATAATCAGAAACATCTAGATCACCTGTGCTGTTTCCCTCCCCATGCTAGATGAGGATATAAAAACACTGACTGGCCAGGAAGATGTTCTGAGTTACGGAGGGTCAGTGGGGCTCACGGGCGGTGGACGCCACTGTTCCTCACCTCAGCTGTCTCATCGTGCTTGCTATTTCCCGAATCCTTCCCGTCACCCTGTTCTCGGGCTGAAGGAATATATACACTGTGGAAAGATACTGAACTGAGGCAGAAGGCAGGCATTCCGGCCCACGCATTTATTTATTTATTTATTTATTTTTTTTTCGAGAGAGAGAGAGAGAGAGAGAGAGAGAGGAGAGAATTTTTTTAAATATTTATTTTTTAGCTTTCAGCAGACACAACATCTTTGTTTGTATGTGGTGCTGAGGATCGAACCCGGGCAGCACGCATGCCAGGCGAGCGCGCTACCGCTTCAGCCACATCCCCAGCCCCCCATGCATTTATTCTACCAATGTTTTCAACTCTCACCATGAGCCATCTGTAGTAGATCCAAGACAAGAGGCTAGCATGGCCCACAAAGGACTTTCAGGCTAGTAATAATAACCATGAACAAATTGCCCAGCACTGTCCCAAGTATGTGACCCTTTGTCAGTGCCTTACATGTACTGACCCATTTAATCCTCACAAGAACCCACTGAGGTAAGTACCTCTTTATTATCATCCCCTTTTTAAGATGAGGAAACTGAGGTAGTAGAAGTTCAGTACCTTGCCCAAGGCTACACATGGGGTAAGAGACAGAGCTGGGATTTTAAACAAGACAGCTGACTGCTGGGGTAAGCTGGACTATCTTGTCTATAGAAATAAACTATACAATTAAAACAGCATTTCCGGTATTAGGTAGGAGTGGTCCATGCTACCACAAGAGGGGGAAGGCCCTGGAGCAGGTTTTTGCCATGTGAACAGGGGTTCACCAGACAGGGTGGGGGTAGGATTCTAGGCAGAGGGAACCTGTGAGCAGAAGAACAAGACAGGGAGCTGGAGGAAGTGAGTTTAGGGTGGCTGGAATAGGGGTGCAGAAAAATGGCATAAGGGGCAATTGGAAAGATGGGCATGTGCCTCAGGACTTTTAGCTTGTAAGAAAAATACATAAAAATATTTTTTTCTGGTCTACCACCTGGATCACTCAGATCGGCATTTGAACTCATCAGAAAATGAGAAAGACAAATGCAACAGTACTGCCTCCTACTTGCTCAGAACCACTTTGGTCCTTAAAGCACACAGAGCTGCTTATGGGATGACATAACATGATGTGGATTCCACCAGTAAGCTGCAACACTCACCAGAAGGGACCCTTCATGCCACAGGATGGCTAAGACTGCATTCCCGTTAAACACAGAGTCACAGAGTGGAGCACAGCCAGGTTTGGAAAACAAAGCCGCAATAGAGAGCAAAAAAACTGCCCCAAGGAAATGGACAATGAGCAGGGCGAGCAGCCTCCATAGCAAGGCACACAATCAATGAGATACTGAAGGAAAACCCAATGCAAGTGCCACTGCGGAGGCAGACAATTTGTGTTCCTGACTCTGGCAAATCACATCCTGCATAGATTGATAGGGGGAAAGAAGGGTGAGTGTGAGAGGCATCTCAGGAGGAATCCAGACAAGACAGGATAATCTTTTGACCACACAGGTAAAGTCTTTTACGGATTCCTTAGAAAAAAATTGGATGTTTCTATCTGCATTCACTCACACTCTTCTCTTCTCAGCCCACCACAGCTCAGAACGATTCCCAGAGTAGGAAACTGAAGCCCAACCCTCAGCTCACTTAACAAGCATCATCAGAGAATCCAAACCCAGGAAGGGTCTCTCTGGGGGGCATCATGAACTCCCTCCAGGTCCAGTGTCTTCCAGATCTAAGGGGTGGGACCGGGTCCTCTAATTCTACCACTGCTCCACATTGCAAAGAGCAGATGTCTACTCATGGCCTGAATGCTCTTAGATTGGAGAATCAGGAAAGCCTTCAAAACCCTTGAGAGGAACCTGAGCATCTTTGAACCTCAGCTTAAAGACACCAAATCCAGCTTAGGAGCTCATGACAACCTCTTTCCTGCTGCTTCACCCACACAAGGTCCTGCAACCTCTGTCTTTTCACCTTTAAAAATGAAAAAGATGAGCATAAGTTTCAACTAATTCACCTCTGTTGGGGTTAGGACAGTTCCTGCCCTTCAGAACCCCAGAAATAACTTGTTCTCCAAGGCACTGAGATCGTCCCTGATACTTCCTTGCTGGGAAGAGCCAAAATACATGTTTTCATCTCTGATAAAATGGCCTACCACTCCTATCTCTTTACATGTCAATTGTATTCTCTGCCCATGGTGAGTGCATATACTTTGTTTTGTTGATTTCATGAATTGCCAAATCACAGAACCACATTGGGAACAGATCAATCAACATCGATATAGAAATGAGGTGGTCCCTCCTGACAAGCTCAGCTATAGTTTTGATGTCCAGAGCAGACATCACACAGCAGCCCTAGAACACTACCTGATGGTGTCTCATGTCTGTTAGCTGTGCCCTAGTTATTCAGGTACCCCAAAACCAAGATGGGCCTACACTGTAAGTGAATTGAACCGCAGATGAGCTGTATAGACAAGCTAGTTAGCTCTGCCAAGAGGCAGACCTGGGGATTGGTTCCAGAAATTGCCCATCACCCCACTTCATCCCTTCAAGGACTCACTTCCTGAAATCCCATAAGGGGAGGGTCGGATGGAGGTTTGTGGTGTGACTGGTGCCTGGTATCCAGGGAGTCAGCTTTGAGATTTATCCCATAGACCTCTGGCTTGAATGTTCACCTTTCAGAGGTCACAATATATAACTTGCTTGTCCTGTAGCTAGGATGCAGCCCCTCCCATGCTCAAATATGCACCAGAGTGGTGACAAAGGGGAGGGACAGTTAAGAAGCATGCCAGGCTTAGTTTCACAGAAGCCAAGCAGTGTCTCCGGCCTCAACCAACCATTGAAGTCACAGCTATACCAATGCATGTGACTTTCCATTATTGAAATCTCACTTGTTGATTATAAAAACATATAAAATTCAAAAATTTTAAGGTATGCAGACTCTCTAGGATATGATTGGCTTTGAGCTCTCCCCCCAAATTATGTTTAAGTGGTTACTTCTCTTTTTTTTAATATATATATTTTTTAGTTATCAATGAACCTTTATTTTATTTATTTATATGTGGTGCTGAGAATTGAACCCAGTGCCTCACACATGCTACCACTGAGCTACAACCAGACCAAAGTGGTTACTAAAAATCTTTTTAATTTTTGTGATGAAGACAGTATCTTTCCTACAAAGAAACTACACCGGAACATTGAGGCAAAGCAGGTCTCCCCGGGAATGACGATTGAGAAAACATATTACAGACTCTATTATATATTTATCTCCTGTCAACAGACTCCTCTGAGAACACCTAAGAACAAGATGTTGGGATTAGGGCTCTGGTTGCTTTCTTTGTGGGGTCACTGTGGTAATCCCAGAAAATGAAAACTGTTACTGTGTTAGAAGTATTTCTAATTTGAAACCAAACATAAAGGTGAAGGATTGCTAATAGGATCAGCAGCTCTGCGGAAACGGTTTGCTAATTTTGACAGAAGATAGAAGTATCTGTCTTGAAGTAGGTCTTCCTGTGTTTTTTCCACCATTCCCTTTGGGCATCATCTCAGTTTGCATATACATGAAGGACACCTGTGTGTGCTCCTATGCAAACACGAGACACTCTTACCTTTCACTTTTAATCAGATCCCTCCTTCACAGCTGGCTGCCAGGGTGGCAGGAAGACAGATGCTCAGGGCTCATTTGACCTTCCTGTGCAAACGGCACTTGAAGAAAATAGAGCATGTCTGAAATGCACCTGTGCCCCACATCAGCAGAAGCCACCGTTCAGCTCAGAGCATTGGCAAGTAGGACTGCACCAGCTCCTCCCAGTCCCCACAAGGGGACTGTGAGCAAGGAGCTGGACAAGGAGCTCAGCCCACAGCTCAGGTCCCTAGGGAAATCCCTTCTCTCTCCTCCCATGGACATCCAGGCTTTGTATTGAACATGGAGGTTTGTAAGACACAAGAATGGGAGCTTGAAAGTGAAGCTTTATATTATAACAAGAAAGAACAGTTTTGAACATCCCAAAGAATCTCTGCAGAACACCAGGAAATATCCAGAATGAACTTCCATGGACATTAGGTCATTTACTTTGTCATATAGCCTGAATTGTTTTTCTACTGGGGATAAAAAATGGTAAAGGAGGAGAAGAGAGAGGAGAAAGATTCTCTTTTCTAAGAAATTGTACCACAAACCCACAGGATAGCAGTCATTCAGGCAATACATAAAGTCATTTATCTCCCACTTCCCTCTGACTCCTGACGGAGATCAACTGCCATGTTCTCAGTGTGTGGGCAGAAGAAGGTGGGACACGTGGGGAATGAGGAGTGGGGTCCCAGAAGCAGAGCAAGCATGCAGAAGAGGAGGAGGAATGTGCTGATGATAAATGTTGCCTCTCAGAAGTTTGCCTGGGAGCATCAAAGAAAATCCAAGCCCCTTTTTGCTTCTTTGTGCCATGAGTCCCAGTCCATAATGAATTACAGAATCAATTAACATCATTAATTTAGCTACCATACATTCCAATGACAAGCAAGCCTAGCACCGTGCACACCTAGCAGGTTTTCTAAGGGGAAAAAATGCCCTTAAAATACCAAGCTGCTGATTTAAAAAATTAATTTTCGGGACAACCCTGAATCCTATTTTCCTCAAACATAAGCAAAGCAAATACCAAGAAGTACGTTCCCTCAAATGAGTTGTTTACATGGGCATTACTGCTTCCCTCAGTGTTGTGGTTTGGACTGGATATGTTCCCCAAATCTCAAGTGCTGAAGGCTTGGTTCCCAGCCTCGTGGGACATGGTGGGAACTTGATTAGCAGGTAGGGCTGAAAGCAGGCAGCTGAAACTCCAAACCTTGGTTCTTATATTCCAACAAGAAGATTTAAAGTCAGACACCAAAAGTCACGCAAGACAACTTTATTAGAAGTGAAAGTGGGGTGAAAATAAAGTAAGAGAGAAGCGAGGCTTAAGCAAAAAGCACTCTCAAGGGAGAGAGTGGGCCATCTCCAAGCAGAGAGTGACAAAGGAGACAAGGCTGTCCCCAATGTTGTTACTGTTTGATGTTTATCAGGAGAAGGGGGGCCACCTCTGTACTCTTTGCCAATCAGGTGTTCAACTCCTCCTTCACGTTGGGCAGTGGAGTTTTTTACCTTAGTTGGTCCTCTCCAGAACTGTCATGGTGGCCATGCTATTCAGGGGGACTTCATCTATGAGTCAATCCCATGTTAATGTGGGCATTGGGGTCAGCTGCTGGTCAGAAGTTACCTTAGTGTGCCTGTACTACTAAAGGAATCTTCCTTCCCAGGTAAATGGAGACACCTTTTGTCATAATTGCAACCTTCGTGTCAACATCAATGGACCCTCTCAAGAGTTAGTCCCATTAATCCTTTCTCTTGACTGATTAGCTCCCTTTGCTTCTGTTTCTTTTCTGCAATTTAACTACTTGCACTTTGCTTTCTTGTTTACTTTGAAAGTAGCCTAAAGAAGACCCTAAAGTAATTTAAAGAACACCTGTGACCTTGCCTACATTTCACCCGCTCATTGCTACTACTATCTAACCAGGCCTATAGAGAGGATTTAGGTCAAAGAAGGCATGCCCCTGAAGGGTATCCTGGGACTCCAGCCTCCCTCCCCCTGTCTCTGTCTCTGTCTCTGTCTCCTATCCCAGCCTCCTGAGCCACTAGGATTACAAGTGCGGTGGCGCATGGTCACCAGAGTCTTCTCATGAATGCAGCAGGCAGTAAGGGGCTAGATTAAAGATGGCAGAACTAGCAGGACAAGCAGCTATGATAGGCATATAGAAGTTAAGGGGCATGTGGCCACAAGCAAAAAAGGACTAGAGAGGGGTCCTCCATCTTCACAACTTTCTTGTCTTTTGTTATTTTGCACATGTCCCAACAGCTGCCATGATTTCCCAAAATATCCCCTTGATTTCTTATGAACATTTACCTGTTATTTCTTTCATGGTGTTCTGGATCAAATGAGCCTTATCATGAGAACAGTGTGGAATGTGAAGCCAAGATGAGGGTCATGAACATGTAAATTGCTGACATGTATAGTCTCAACTTCACATTTATAGCCCTTTTTTAAAAAAAAAAATAACAGGTATTTTCTCACAAGTTTCTACCCAAAGTGTCATTTAAGACAAGGGTCCTCCAATCTGGCTACATATACAAATCATTTGGGAATCTTTTACACAGTAAGTGTGTTAGTCAGCTTTTCATCACTCTAACAAATACCTGAGATAATCAATTTGTAAAAAAGAAAAGGTTTATTTTGGCTCACGGTTTGTAGAATTCAGTCCATAGTCATTGTCCTTGTTGCTTCAGGGGCCTGTGGAGAGGCAGCTCATCGTGATGGGTGAGTGAGCAGCTCACCTCCTGGCAGCCAGGAAGCAAGCAAAGGAAGAGAAAGAGGCTGGGGTCCCCAAATCCTCTTCAAGGGCACGCCCTCAATGACCTGATCCCTCCCACTAGGTCCCACCACCTCCCAATATCACAATGAGTGAGGGACCAAGTCTTTAAAAGACACAGGCCTTGGGGGAACATTTAAGATCCAAACTATAACATGGCGACTGTTGTGGTTGGATATGAGGTGTCCCCCAAAATCTCCTGTTAACGCAGGAATACTCAGAGGTGAAATGATTGAACTGTGAGAGCTGTAACCTAATCAGCTCATCCTCGTCTGAATGGACTGACTGGGTGGTAACTGTAGGCAGCTGGGTGTAACTGGAGGAGGTCGGTCACTGGGGGTATAACCTAGAAGTGTGCATCTTCCCTCTGGTCCCTTCCTCTCTCCCTCCCTTCACACCCATCTCTTCCCAGCTGCCGTGAGCTAAGCAGATTTCCTCACTTGGCTCTTCTCCCAAGGGTGGTGTCTCACCTTGGGCCCAGCAATGGAGCCAGCTATCTATGGACTGAGACCTCTGAAACCATGAGTCCCAAATCAACTTTTCTTCCTCTAAATTGTTCTTGGCAGGTATTTTAGTCACAGTGATGCAAGAAAAATGATTAAAACAGTGCCTAAGTCGCAGTCTAGAACCAGTGAATCCATTTCAGGGAAAATTGAACCTGGGTGTTTTATTAAGAATCCCTAGGTGATTCAAATCGAAGACTGAGAAGCTTCAGGGAAGTGAAATCAAACTTGGCAGCACATTAGTATCACCCGGGGAGACTTTAAAGTTGATGCCTGGATCCTATCCTCAGAGATATCCATGCCGCTGGTGTGGGGTGTGTCTGGGAAAAGTTCCCCAGGGGACTGTCGTGTACAACCGAGTTTAAGAACCACCACACTGCACACAGGAAATCATCATTCAACAGGAAGAGATGCCAAATTAAAGAGTCAGAAAGGTAAGAAACAAAACTATGCACCTCCTCTAAAAAGTTGGAACACAGCCCTTCCACCTGGTCTGTTCCTCTCCAAATATAAAGAGGCTCCTCACAGAGCCTCGGGCTGCCTCCTTTCTCTTCCCTCCCAGGTTTCCTGCTTAGCTTGCAAAAGCCTGGACCTGAAACAAAGAACTCCGGGCTAGAGTCCCAGTTCTGCCTCTTGGAAGCCCTGTGAGCACAGGCAACACAATTAACCTCCGAAGGCTCAGTCTCCTGCTCTGTAAAATGGGAATAGAAATTGCCCACCTGTGGAGTGGTAATGAGGATGTTCAATGTGAAGACATAGGCACAGTAGTTAGCAGAGGGTCCAATGGAGGAAGAGCTCAGTAAACACTGACTATTCTAATGACCAGTGGCCTTTTTAGTCTCATTGGTAATAATGATAATTAATTGCCTTCCAGGTATTGTTCTACAATGCTTTACCTGTGTTAACTGATGTAACTCTCATAACCATCTACTAAAGGAATCCATTTATGAGCCCCATGTTATAGGTGAACAAACCAAGGGGTAGAGGGGCTAATAAACTTGTCCAAGGACCCACAGTTAGTGAATTGTAAAGCCACATGAGCTGCAGTCCATGTTCCTAACCGCTTGCAGAACTGCCCCATGTTACCTCCACCTGTTCACATTTCTAACCTCTGACCTACACCCCTGAACTCTAACTCAGCAATCAAGATTTCAAATAGACTGGGCTTATGGATCATCCCATGTACATCCTCTCTCCCAAGAGCCAGGGAGAGCTCATGCCTTCTTCTCAGATGCAACTGACTGGCTGCCTCATTGCAGGTTCACATCTGCTTAGGCAATTTTATCTATGTCTTCCATTTTGTGAAAGGCTTAAACAAAATAACTTATGCAAAGGCCTAGGCACAAGGACATAAGATTTTCCACCAATACTATTTCTCTGTCATTCTTAATGAGTTTGACTTCCCTAGCGATTCAAGGATTATTTCCTTCTGAGCAATATCCCTGCAATTCCATTTAGTTATGCAATTAATTTGGGCCCCACAAATCACCCTGTGGAGCTTCAGATCCAGCACTGGTAAGTGGCAGCAAGTGGCAGGAGAATGAAGTCAGCACACCATCTACCCGAGTCTGTAGAGAGCAATGTTAACCCACAGAGCTCTGCATTCCAGACTCTTCCCCCAACCTCCTTGGGTCTCCCACTTAGCCTTGTTGGTTCAATTTAA
The DNA here is from genome assembly GCF_021218885.2 of Marmota monax. Lineage (NCBI taxonomy): Eukaryota > Metazoa > Chordata > Mammalia > Rodentia > Sciuridae > Marmota > Marmota monax. The sequence goes on along the minus strand of NW_026693082.1, from coordinate 19,002,914 downwards.
GCATTTTTCCAAAGTCACCCATGCTCTGCTGTTCAGCCATGCCAAGAATTACCAGGACTGTCTGCGCGTTTTTGCTTCCTGATTGCCCGAGTCTTTTCTTTAGCCTCTTAGATGTCCATTTTTACAGCACTGTTCAGTTAATTCTGTTTCTGACGTATCCATTCACATTCCTTGTTAATGCCACTGATGTCTCATTGTTATGGTTTAGATATCAGGTGTCTCCCAAAGTTCATGTATGAGACAATGCAAGAATTTTTAGAGATGAAATGATTAAATTATAAGAGGTGCAACTTCATAAGTGGATTAGCCCACCAATGGATTAACTGGGCAGTAACTCTAGGCAGACAGGTTGTGACTGGAGGAGTTAGATCACAAGGAGTTTCATTTGGGGGTACATATTGCCCCCAGTGAGTAGAGCTCTGCTTTCTGGTTGCCATGTCCTGAGCTGCTTCCCTCTGACACTTCCTTTGGCCATGATGTTCTGCTTCATCTTGGGCCCACAGCTATGGAGTTGGCCAGCCATGGACTGAATCCCTGAAACCATGAACAAAAATAAACTTTTCCTCCTGTAACATTTTCTTGTTGGGTCTTTTGGTCACAGTGACACAAAGATGACTAACACACTGGTACTAGCATTTTATTTCACCAATGCTGGGGGTTGAATTCTGGGCCTCATGCATTCCTTAGCATTATTTTGGACAATTCCTGGCCCCTTATTTTTAAGTCACAGAGTCTGCAAACTAATAAGCCTAGGTAGAAGTAAGAACTATCCCACTTTCTAGAAATTTCCTGTAAAGAGGAAAATACATGTAGGAAACCTGCCTGATTTAGGCTGAGTGGGTTTCTTAAGATGTAGAATACTGCTTCACCATGGTTTCCAGGTCAGCTTAAAGAAATCCTTGTCTGAAGAATAGTCAAAGGGAGCCCAAATGTGTTTGTAGGATTATTATAAAGCAGGAGAAAATGTGTGTCCTGGGGTACAATTGTGAGGGGTCAGAATTCTGAATTTTATCAGTTAATTAGCTGTGTAACCCTGGGCTGTGCTTCACATTTCTGACCAGTTTCCCCAGATGTAAAATGGAAACAATAGGATTGTTGTGAAATTAAAGGAAATAATGTATCTAAAAGACAGCATAGAGTAAATGCTAAAGAAATTATTGCTATAGTTATTATTATCTTTATTAGTGATAATTCTATTCTCTAGGAAGCATCAAGAACCCAGGGATAGAAAATGCATGAATAAACATGGAGGCAGGACTTGGTGAGCATCGATAGCCTCTGCCCCTGTGGCCACTGGCAGGGCAACACAGAGCTCCTGCACCAGGCTTAGCGGGCCCTGCCCATGCCTCTTTGCCTTTCCACCTCCCTCCTCTCCTCTCCTTTGTTGCCTGAAGATTCTGCTGGAACATTAGATGAACTGCTGGCTGCTCACTGGGAAGCAACAGAGCTCATTTTGTCCCTCTTTAATATAAATTATTTTAAAAATTGAAAATTCTAGGATGCAGTCTAAGCTAGTAAGAGCAGTTGGGGTGGGGAGGAGAGAGAAGGAGGCACTTGGGAGTGGATTTTTCATTTTTCATTGTATTTAATTTTTAAGTATTGGGATTATGGGTACATGCCTTCTTTTTTGTATTTTTTTCAGTATTCAAATATTTTACCCTAATTCATGCTTTTGAAGACTTATCAAATGAAAAATAAAGATATCATTCCAATTAACTTAATTTTTCTCTGATTCAGTAATCCCACAGCTGCAATGCTTGCTTTGCTTAGGTTCTTTATGACAAATATCCCAGTCATTCCTTGTTAATGCCGCTGATGTCTTTAAATCTTGCAAGATGGTGCAGGAAATTGTCTGCCATCCATGAGAAAAGCAGAGAGGGAATCTGAAGGGAGCAGAACCTGTGATCCTCAGATGAAGAAAAGTGGACCCAGCCAGAGTCAGAGGCAGGAAGTCAGTGAATTCCCTGTAAGGCCCCTGCCTTCCTTCTCTACAACCCTATATTCTGGAAAACTGCCTGCAACCATTCTTTGAGTTTATTTACAGTCTTCTTTTGTAATTAAGATGTTTAATAATAGAAAAAAATTTACTTTCTCCATTGTTGATGCATGGGCTTACCTATTAATGCTGGATGTTAGACACATATATGTAAACCAACGCAGGGTTCTTTGTGTTGTCATTATGAACACACTGATGGATTTGGGGATCCCACTGCTAAGGCACAGGGACTGCTGCTGCAAATAGTGTTCTGTGTATTCTTAAGTTCAGATGTAAGGTAAGCTCCTGTACAAAGCATAAGGCCTTGGTTTACCCTAATCCATATGTGGTCAGACTTCCTGCCAAACATTGCCACACAAACACACATTTCTCTGTATTACAAATGTATTTCCATCTAAATGCTTAGCATTGTCGAATTTTAATAAAAGAATCCAAACAATAAGAAATGGGAAACTTTTTGGAGGGCAATTTGGCAATACCTACAAACATTTATTCTACTTCAATGATTTTGCTCCCTAAGTATGCAGAATATATACATGCACCTATACATCATAACATTGTTTGTAACAAAAACTGCAGAAACAACATAAATCTATATTTAGAGGGTGGGATCAATAAATTATTATACATTCATACAATGGAATGCATGAAGTCATTAAAAAGAAGGAGCTATCTCTAAACACTGACAAAGAAGATGTCTGAGACACACCGTTAAAGGGAGAACAAGTCCACTGCATGTATGAGAAGCTTATCTGTATAAACAGAAAAATAATTTATTTACATGCTTTTTATATCAAATTTTCACCATAGGCTTGTGATATTCCAGACAATGTTGAAAGCTCTTTGTTGGCTCATTTAATCCTCATGACAACCTCCAAGGCAGGTACTATAACTGTCCTCGTGTTGCAGATAAAGAATAAAGTTGCAGAGAGCCTGAGGTGACAGGCTGAGAGCACATGATGGTTACAGCTGAGATTCTGACCCAGCGTCTCCTTACCCAGGGCCACATGCCCCTGTTTCCAGTACTGCTGTAAATTTTTAAAAAACAAACAGCAATTGATTTTTTTTAATTTTGTTTGGTTTGGTGTCAGGGATTGAACTCAAGGGCACTCAACCACTGAGCCACATCCCCAGCCCCAGCTATTGCTTTTATTTAAAATTTTTAAAAACTAGGTTTTAATCCCCTTTGAGGCATACCAGTGGTTGTCCTAAGACATAAAAACATGTTGTGGCTTTAGGGTTCAGGTTTTGAGGGTAGAATTCAGAAATGTGAGCAGGTGGCTTGGCTTTAAGGTATAGGAAAAGCAGAATTTGTTACAATTTGATGCTTTCTGATATCTAACTCAGGAGGAAAAGCTGGTTTTAGAGATTTAATTTTTAGATATGCTTCTCTGAGATCCTCAGAGAGGAGCAGGAGTGCAGGTGTTAAGCACTCTCTAGCTAGACTTCCCTTCCGTGAGGGGGTCAGGAAGTGGACTGGGAGAAGTGGGAATTCATACTGGCTGCAGATACCCAGGAGTCATGGGGATCTTGGGAATCTTGCAGCCAATGCCCTTCCCTAAGTGGAAACTTAAATTGTTGGAGGTGAAAATTTACCTCCTATTGGTGCCTTTCGCATTGATAAGCTATAAGGACATTGGTATAGTTTAGATGTTAGGTGTCCTCCAAAAAGCTCACGTGTGACACAATGCAAGAATGTTCAAAGGTGAAATGATTGGGCTATGAGAGCCTTAACCCAATCAGTAAATTAATCCCCTGACGGGGATTAGCTAAGTGGAAACTAGGCTGGTAGGGTGTGGCTGGAGGACGTGGGTCATTGGGGGCATGACTTTAGGGTTTATATTTTGTATCTAATGAGTGAGTCTCTCTGCTTCCTGATTCCATGTCCTGAGCCACTTCCCTCTACCACACTCTTTGCCATGACGTTCTGCCTCACCTTGAGCCTTGAGGAGCTGGCCATCTATGCACTGAGACCTCTGGAACCATCGGCTCCAAATAAACTTTTCCTCCTAAATTTGTTCTTGTCCACTTAACTAATGATGTCACTTCACTAGAAGTACTAAACGGTGTGTGAGAGGATTTGGAGAACAAAGAAGAAAATCTACTTAGCTATAAAATAGAAAGGCAGATTCTGGATCTGACTGAAGAGGGGAATTTCAACCCCAAATCACATGTATAGGACCAAACAAGAGGCCAAGAGTGGGGCAGGGAATCCCAAGCACATTCAGATGGGGACAGTGCCTGTAACAGTCAGGAACTTTGAATGCAAATAACAAGAACCAGTCCAAAGTAGCTTAAGGAAAAGACAGTGGGTGCTGCACCACCAAGACAGATGGGTGTCTCACAGAAGCCAGTGACAGTTCGCAGCCAGACAAGAGCAGAAGTGGAAGCTGGAAATCCAGCAGGCACCCTGGGAGCAGAATTCTCAGACCTGCCAAAATTCCAGTCAGTACATATTCTTCACCCACCTACACTGCAGAAGGAAGCGGAGTCTCTATTTGGTCATCTTCCCCAAGCTTTCATCGTTGGCTTTTAAAAATCAAGAGACAGTTCCAACATCTACAGCAAGTCAGTGGTGTCCTTGGCTCCCTGGATTATTTTGCAATCTGCTGCTCACACCTCTTAGCCTTCTTGACAGGAGGAAAGAGAGATAGCATTTCCTTTTCTCTGTGAGATGCCAACTTCTTTTCTCTTCTCATTTCTATCTTACTTCTTTTTTCTTCTATGACATTTCTTTGGCTGGCCAGAAAGTCACTTACAGTCTATTCATGGCACCTCTTGCCCCTTCCCCCAGCCACGTTCCTCCCCCATGGTGGTACATTTCTGTAATTGTTAATTGATTTCTTGGAATGGGATCATCATCTGCATTTCAGCGTGACTATACGTGACATACAGCTTCTGAACTATACTACGGAGAGCAGGGTCCAGAAGCCTTGGGCTGCAAATCTCAATATAAGATTCCTAATTTTTAAAGGAGGGCCTGCCTGAGTTTTGTTTCTGTTGAAAGCAGAGCCCAAGAAAAGGATTCAGTGAGTAGCTTCCTTGGAAGGTAGATGCCAGGAAAGAGGGAGTATAGCAAAAAAACAAGAAAAAAATCAATGTAAGGGTTACGGAGCTCACCTCTATAGGAAATGGCTCCATTCTGCTGGAAACCTCTGGAACAGATTCAGATTCTTCCCAGAATTACCAATTGGAAGTATCCACAGACCCCAGTTCCCTTTTGTTTAAAGGTTGTCCCCAGAGCTCTGTGCCTGTCTCCAATTCCTAGCTGTTCCTGTACAAGAGGTAAGAGCTCCTGCAATTTTGAAGAAGGCCTATGAAGTCGGATGGTGGGTGGTGGAGAGCCAAGCTTAGAGCAAAGTGCTGTCTGCAGTAGAGAAGCCAAAGTTTTTTGGGAACTGTCCACCTCTTCACACTCAAATTCAGCTATGGGCTGAGGGGCATGTGACACAAAACTCTACCTAGGATATGCTTTTTATTGCTCAAAATATTATGTGCAGATGTTTGAGTTTTGTTTTGTTTTTAATCTAGTAAAACATGTGAGCAAAAAGCAGCAGTCTCCTCCAACCCTCCTCACGGCTAGTCCCATACGCCAGAGCCAACCACATGTAACTAGGAGTCTAATAATTACCTCCAACTACTTCCATTACTTACTTTTTCTCAAAAGACATACACTGTGAACTTATTCATCCGCTCTATACCCTAGGTTTCTCACAAAGCTCTGCTATTTGATCCTGACCTGCCTTTCCACCCACGGAAATCTCAAATAAGAAAATGTGAGGAACATGACTCAGAGTGAATGAGCTGTTAGCATGCAAAAGCTCATCAGGGTTGCTCTTAGTACCAGGTCCTTCTGTATCAGCAATGGAGACCTCCATCTATGGGAGATGCTTGGAGTCATATGAGATTTTATTGCCCAGCCTGTAACAACTTCAGGAGGCAGAGACAGCTATGATGATCCAAAGACAGAATCTTCGAGCAGGAAACACACAAAACTATAAATCTACCTAACAATACTATGGAAGGGTAAATTGCTTTGGGTAAACAGATTCAAACAAGAATTGAATTTCTGAAAACACTAGGTTCAACATAAAGCGGTAGCTTGAAACATGGCGGACTCCCTGTTGCCGCAGTCTGGCTGGGCACAATCAGGAGCCACTTGTCAAAAGAAACTAACTTTATTTTTAGAACCACACACGCCAAACAAAACAGCCTCTCAGGAAAAACCCTCAGAGCCTCAACTGCCACCACCGGCTTTCCACAAGCCTCTCTCTCCCACCAAGCTTCTCTCCACCTCCCACAATCCTCCTGCTCTTGAGGCCGATTGGCTGGGTCACGTGGGCGGAGCCAAAAAAGTCCCCCAATGAGCAGCTCCATGGTCTGAAAGGGCAGGGAAACAGCCCAATGAGCATCACCGCAGAGGAGCCAATCAGCTAGATGTTGCTGGGGCCGCTGTGAGCCAATCATCAGCCGGCAGCTGGAAGTTTGCTGGCAGCTGGAAGTTTGCTGGGGCCCCTTCGGCTGTGGCTCTCAACACTCCCTGTGATTACTCAGAATTTCTCCTTGCTAAGGTAGCACAGAGGGTATCATTTAATTGTATAATGGAAGTAAAGTGTCTAAGATAGCTATCAATCCTGCATTTGCTGGGACAAAAACAATTCCAGATATTCTAACCACATGGCTCCTTGGGACCCTTCTTAGTCCACACACATATGGTGGCATAAGACATTTGCTAATGAAAAGAACTATGAACTTAGCCCTAAAGTAAGAGTAAGAGCAGATGTGGAGTTAACTTGTTGCACATCTGAGCATGGCACATTAAACCGTGTGCCTGAGCAAGTTACTGGACCTTTCTGTGCCTTGGATTACTCATCAGTAAATGAAGGGTAATCATGGAATCCACCTCAAAAGATCATTATAAGTTAAATGAGATAGCATAATGATTCTCCATCCATGGTAAAATAATACATTTCTAAAATGCTCACACTGTTGTAGACTAATACTCTTAAAAATACAATGACCAATTATACAACGGTGACGAGTCTCTGAACAAGTACTCTTAGTTTCTGCACTTGGTAACAAATTGTAGCCAGCCAATGCCTGTCTATGGACCACTTGGGGTAACCCTGAAATCACATCTGCAAAGGGCTTACTTAGCAAGGCAGCTGGCATACAGTAAGAGCTCAAATGTTGGCTTTTATAATTATTCTTGTGTAATGTGTGTCCATTTTACAGTAAAAGCTTCTATTGATGAGAATCTGTTGAGATGTCAACATCTCAACTGAGCTGGAGAACTGAGCTGCGAGTGCCAAGTTTAAAACAAGGAGCCAAAAGGAAATCAAGAGTGAAGCCTCAGGTCACTTATTGTGATAATAAACGCAAAAGGCGAAAACCAGAGAAGGTAGCTGGCTTGCCCTAGCTTTATTTCTCCAAGGAACTGGTGCCATGATTGAGGGTCATAGGGATCTGCACAGAACTGGGGAAGAGAGAGGAGCTCACCACTTAGGGAGCCCAGAACAAAGGCTTCTGCAGTTTGTGGGTATTGAGGCCAGAGGAGAGGGGAGGAAAGCATTTAAAGTGGGGAAAACCCTTTCAAGGCTTCCAATAAGACCACCTCCAAACAGAGGCAGGTGGGCAAGGAAGGAGATCTGCATGAGCGCATGGGTGGCCAGGGGGGTCTGAGGACTTGACTTCACCTCCCTTCAGGTGAGTTGTGGGAGGGTGGCCTTCCCCTCTGAGACCCTCCAGGTTAAGCCTTTGGAGTTGCCTAACGTCAGGCCTGGAAATCATACTTTTTCTCTGCACTTTGGCCAGAAGAATGGTCTCCTCACATGTGACCAAAGTACCTTCCCCCAAAACAGGTAAAAATTCAAATGACAAACACTCTTTACTGCAATCTTCTTAGAGAAAGATTCCAACTCAGTGAGTGACGCAACCCTATTTGAGGAAGTCTTTTGTAATTCAGGTATTTGTAGATGAAAGAAAGTAGCAATATTTAGGAATTCCAACTCAAAAACATTCTATGAGTAATTTAAACAATGAATTATCTTTTTTAAATAAAATGGGATGAGAAGTGACATAACAAACTTGGTTTTTTCCCAAGAAATTCTTCTTAAAAATTATTCTATTAACTACAGTCTTGAGAGTTTCCAGATAGCATTTCAAATGACTTGAGTAGGAAAACATCCATACAGTCAAGAGTTCCAATCGGCTGTACCTGGTAAATGAAAAGGGCTTGTTGTATAATGTTCCCTTTAGGTTCCTCTTACAACTGAGACATTCTTTGTAAGGACTTCTCTAAGTTGGACAGAGCCCAGAGATATGTGATAAGGACAGTAAGGAACAAAAGTTGGGATTGTTTGTGGGGGTGGGGAGACAACTTGCAAAGGTGGAGAGGTAATAACAGTACTTTCTGGATTAGATGTAATCAGAGAGAAACTAGTCCCATGAATCCAAGTAACAAGCGAACATATAAGCCACACACATGTGCTCACAAATATTTTAATAACAGATGTTTTAATAATAGACATGGTCTTAAATCATGTTGGTATAACAAATATACCATAGACTGACCCCAGTCGACCAGCAACAAACTTAAACAACATTTATTTTTCTCAGTTCTGGGGCCTGGGAAGTCCAAGGTGAAGGTGGCTGACCAGAGTTCTCCTGGTTGTAGACGGCTGCCTTGTCCCTGTATCCTCACATGCAAAGATGGTAATTCTCTCCCCATGTCTTTTCTTATAAAGGCACTAATCCCATTCTTGAAGGGCTCTACCATCATAAGCTAAAGAATCCAGATAGACCCCTCACCTCCAAATACCATCAGAATGGGGATTAGGACTTCAACATAAGAATCTAGAGAAGAGAAAATCATTCAGTCCATAGCAGACCACCTGGTCAGAAAACCAAACAGCTGCAGATCCATGGATTTTATAATGATAACAATGAGGATGGATAGATTTAAGTATGAACACAAAAGTGAGACCAAAGTTTTATTAACTTTATTCATTCACAGTACATAACACTTATCAGGTCAATGAAGCTAGTGGCACTGAAAGAAAGAAACTGATCAAGGAAAATGGAGAATCTGTTGAATAAGCATATGCCCAGATTTTGAGTCCAGATTTGTTTCATAGATAATTATTAATTTGTAGCTCAATTTGTGTTTAACTTGAATCATGGCACTTTCTTTAAAAAGAAATTATTTGCATAAAATTAGGTAGAAGCAAATATTGCCCAAATTTTAGACATATAAATTCCATAACAGTTTTGGAAATCTGTAGACCTTTAACACTATAGAGATTCCCTATTACCTTGGAAGGCTAAATATCTTTCAATTCAATCAATTCCCTTCAAAACCAAGCCAAACTAGGAGGACATATTCTTAGGAATCTATCACATCCTGAGGTCTGCACTGGAAAGACTGTTGTGGAAACTTGATGTATAATTCATACTCAAGGATCTGTGAATTTCTTTTGAAATTGTGTCTTCATTTCCATAAAATAGCTCTGGAATTCCACAAAACATGTGATTCTACTGAGTTCAGGATGGTTCAGCAAAAAGAATAGAGATTAGTCTCCAGTTATCATATGCTTAAAGCATATGTGAACCATAGAGGATGTTGTCAATAGCCAAGCACAGAAAACCCCATTCGAACTCTCTAGAACACTGCATATGACTTACTGGTACAGAGTTCACTAGCACAGATCTCAGGATGTTCAAGACTTCAGCTCAGTATCTCTGCATTTTCCCATCTCACCTCTATGTAAGTCCCTTTAGGATGGCTGCCCAGTGTGACAAGTTCAAGCTTTATCCATATGCCTTCTTGTCCAAAAAGAAACATTTCCTGTGTCTCAGAGTTCCCTGCAATTTTTCCATGCATTACATTGATTAGACAACCTCTAAATCAATCCCTTGGCCTAAGGAAACGTCATGCACTTAATGGCTTGGAACAGGGTCCTGAAGCAATCACTGTGAAGCAGGCAAGACTTGGATTTCTAACATTTGCCAATTGTCATGGTGTAAACATTTCCTTGATAGCCTATAAAGTGAGAAAAGGGGGAAAGGGGAAGAATGCCAGAGACGTTGTCAAGAAACAGCGAAGAAAGAAACAGCAGAACACATTTTTAAGGCACTAAGTAAAAACGAATGCTTTTTCCTGACTTAAGTCTAGTTAACAAAATGACTACATAGGTAAAGGCTGGGATAACAGATACTATGTATGTACAGTTGTCATTTCTTGTGGTAGGATTATGAGTAATCTTTGAATTTTTAAATAGATATATATCTGAACAAACTATTATAATAGGGAATGATATTTTCATAATAATATTTACCAAAACAAAGGCAAAGCACAACTACAACACATACCAGCACTCCTATTGCAGAGTTCTCTATTTAATTTTGTATAATCAATCAGCAAGCACTCCTCTCAGGCAAAGGAATAGAATGAAACTATTTAGTAAAGGAAATAGCTGCCTTCCACATTATAAGCTTGCTCCTTCTGGAATATCAAGTATTTATTGATCACCCTCCACCTACCATTATAAGTTTTCATTAATTGTTTCCAAAATAATTTTGTTGACATTCATCTTTTTAATAATATTCCATAATTCTAATTGAAATAAATCAGCAAATGAGCACATGTTTTACAGATCAACCATTTTATTCAACTGTGGTGCATACTTAGGACTACAAGTCATTAAAAAAATGAAAAAAAAAATTATGAAGTTGGCAGACCAGAAAAACTAGCTATTAATTATGTGATGAACTTAAATTATCAAAAACTAAGTAGTTCTCCTTGCTTTAAAAACAATTTATAATATATGAGTGGCAGAGGAAATGAAATAAGACAGAAATTCATCTTTCTTCATCTGCCCCTCATTCATAAAACTTTCTGTTAATTTCAAAATGCAAAGTATGAAGAATTAATGAGATTTTTCCCCTGAAGCATATCCCTCTACACCCAAATCTATTTAAATGAGAAATTCACCAACATGGTGCTCATATTTTCAATCATTCTTGCAAAATAATTGTATAGCCCCTGAACAACAATTTCAAAAGATAAAGAAATATATTTAATAATATCTTAAATATATTTAATTTATTTAAATAATTTAATATATTTAAATTCAATCTGCATATTTTTTTTCCTCCTTGATTTTTATCTTGAATGCTTCAGATGAAATGTTTTGTCTATTCAAGTGTATGCACTTATTTTTGTACCTAGCAAAAGAGCATATTGGTTTGTCACTTCGGAAAAGCAGTACTCCGGGACAGCTATACTGGAGTTCTTGTGTCACAGCATGTATATCTGAAGGCCCTACCAAGGGACCTTAAGAGTAAAAGATGATTTTTCTCCACGGGATCTATTTTCTCTACTAGGTGAAAAACTCCTTGAGGCAAGGCACCTATAATATATTTTAGTGAATATTTACTAAATAAATGATGGGTAATTGAATGAAGGTCTGCTTTGCCTGATGTCTCAAATTGTCAGATACAACTTTAAATTGAATGAAGCAGAGATGTAGAACTAGGTGAAGGACATCGTCACATAGTAGTTTCTCGGGACATACATAATCCATCCATTTCCATAACTTCAGCGTTTCCCTGAGGTTTTAAACTTTCAAAGTCATGGAAATATGACTGCTCCATCTTATTTATACTAGCTATTTCCAAATTCACACTGCAGGGAGTCCTCCCAGCAAGCTATTAAAACAAGCATTCAATGCTCATTAGAACACTGAATCCTAAGTTATGAGTGTCCCTCTGCCAATGACTTCTCCCCTATCCAGCCTATCTTCCCTCCAACCCAGGACTAACATTCTCAAGATCTGCCCTACCTGTGTCCCCCAGTTTCTCTAGTCACTTAGTACGATTCTGCAATTTTTTCATCTGTTTCATCCTAAAACACGGCTCTACCTTCCCATTCAGGTGGAAATAAGACCTGGACCCGGTTATTGAACTGATGCAGTCAGGAGTGGTGGGGTTGAGATTGCAGGGAAGCAGAAGGTTCTGCCTCACCCTCAGGAAAGGCTCTGCATCATATCTGGGCAATGAGGTGTCCAAGATGAGTGCTTCTCTCTGCAAAAAGTAGAGAAGCTGCTTCCACCAATGAGGAGGATCCAGAGAAACTGAAGGTGGGAGTTAAGATTACCCATCATCCCTCTCAAGTCTTAAGGTCCCCATCTTTTCCTATCATGGTCCTAACTAGAACACCGAGACCTACTAACGTGCTACAGTGTCTTACATTTTTGCCATTCTGACAATTAAATCCTGTGCCTGATTTTCAGCAGTTTTTCTGATAGCTGTGAGAAAGGAATCCTTCATAAACCAGAGTATTCCTATTACTTAGCCTTTAAAAAGGATGACTTTACTTTTTTGCCAGTAAATGGATAGATCTGAAGATTATCATGCTAAGAGAAGAAATAAGCCAGTCCCCCAAAACCAAAGGCTGAATGTTCTCTCTGATATGCAGATGCTAATGCACAATAGGGGAAGAGGGAAGAATAGAAGTCCATTGGATTAGACAAAGGGAATGAAGGGAAGGGAACAGGGAAGGGAATGGGAAAGACAGTAGATATATTATATAATTATTTCACTGTAGTGCAGCCAAGTATGAATCCATTAGTTCTCTGATCTGATCCATTCCTCCCTCGCTGCACATGCCTGATACCTCTGCACTTTGACCAAACATTTCCACGAGAAACAAAGGAGGTCCCACCCACACCTGCCCATAGCTTTGTTCTCTCTCCTGTGTATCCCTCCCACTGCTTAATATCTAAAGGATCTTAGTCAGCTTGGAGCTGACATTCTCACTAATCCCCACATCTGGACTGACCAAGCTTTGTAGACTAGCATGGCTCCACAAGTTTACACCAAATTCAACTCTATTTAAAGATTTCTCTGTTTAGCTAGAATGTGATTTGGGTTAGAGATTCAGAGCATAATATTATCCCAACAAAGCTATCTCCTCTTTATGACCTAGACGGGGCAAATCACTCCCAACATGTTCTATGAGTTAGAAGTGAATCTCCAAGTACAGCTCATATTCACATTCACATGGAGCAAATGAGACTTCACCTTCTACCTGGAGGAAGGGCAAAGAACAGAAAATCACCCCTGGCTTTACCCTGGAAAGGCTCCAGCATATTCACATAGCAGAAGCCCAAACTGCTACTTCTTTAGAATTGTGACCATCACTTTCTTGTGCAAAGCTGTACATACAGTACATTCCAAATGTTTGCTAGATAAACTATTAAAAGAAAAGGGTGTTCTCTTTATGGTCCCCTGCCCTTCAGGTATTTCAGTCATCACTAGAACCAGGTAATACACATATCAAAGGTCTCAACTGACCTAACTTGGAAAACTGTTAGCTGAATAACTGAAGCAAAATGACCTTTCACTTCATTTATTTGCAAAGATGAGGCAGAAATTTTTGCCTATAGTGAGATTTCTTTCTTTTTTTTTCCCCCTCACCAGAAGTAGCAGATTTCCTCCTAAAGATTTTTCCAAACTCAGTCAACTTCAGATTTCTCCCAGATGGCTCTGAGCCACTGGTAGAAGCAATTTGTCACCATTCTTGTTGAAAACTTAAGGCACTGCTCCAGTCTTAACTAGTCCCAGATGAGCGATGACTTAACAAGCAGTATTGCCTTCGTTAGCTTCATACAGGCGATTGCTTGGTAATTTTTGTGGGGCAAGAACTACTTTGTCTCAACCAAAAAGTCAGCAACTCACTTAGAATCCACAGTGAAGCATGCATCAAGCAGAAGCAGCCAAATCTATAAATCTATAGAACCTGAGATCAAAAACAAGATTTCCCTCACCTTTCCAGAGGAAGATAAGCATATTCCTAAATACATTTAAAAAGAAAAGAAGGAAGGAAGAGAGAAACAAGCTTGTGTAAAGAGGCTTTCATTCACCCCTCTTTCCCAGGATTAACCAAAAAAATTTTTCGCTGTTTTAATAAGTCAATATGTTCTCAAAAAGAAAAGAACCTGAAGCATAATTCACTCAGTTTGGATCATCTAGTTACACCCTGTGTTCAAAGTGACTCTCAAGCAATAGTAAGCCTTTTATTATAAATAGCAATGGTTCAAGAATATAATTCAGCCTTTATTTTGTTTTAATTCAGGCTTTTTGAAGAGACTCTTTTCCCCCCTACCATAAATTCATCCTTTTCTAACTTAAGAAATACCATTTTAATTATAGAGGAAGTGACTGTGAAAAGTCAAGCTTTGCCTATTTTTGTAAACTAAAACCTCTTCAGACAGAAATTACCAGTGTGGCCCACATGTGCTATGCTAACAATAGACCAGGACTAGCAGCAAGAAAGGGGCATCACTGAGACACAAATATAGAGCACAGATGTTAGTGGTACCCAAGAGAAAGCAAATTGCATCTGCCCTTTCCCCCTTACAACTCACATTGCTGCAAAAGTTATGAGAGAAGTACTAATCTTTTTTATTATCATTAAAATGGGTACATGACACATTAGGGTATTTACTTGCAGAATATAAGATACACTATTATATAACACGCTAAAACTTTGCCGGACCGACAAATGGCTAACCCTGGCTCTTTTAAACCACACCTTATACCTGAGCCATTACAGCCCTAATAGAATGTATATGTGCTCATGCCCAGAGGCTGAAATAGATGCAGATGGATTCCAAGGCCTGTGGGACAGGGCAAGAGTGGAGCAGGGGGTTGCATTGGATGAGATACTTGCTTAACAGAAGTTCCCGAGGATGAGAATGGCCAGTGATCTGCACTGGGCTCGACACTAAATGGACAAGGTAGAAAAGGCAGTGGGACTAGGAACATCAGCTAGCCCTCTTTTCAGCCACAGCCCTGACAGGCTTGGAGAAGCTGTACTTAGGGCTGGGGTATCTGAGAACATCCATCTTTATACTTCTAACTTCTTACATGTGCTTCGTCATTCTGCCACTATAAAGATTTCTATCTGGGGCCACACAAAATTGCCATCCCCAGAGGTCTTTAAGAATGAGAAAAACACCCATCAGTCAAAGAGAAGTAAAGGTGACAAGATGAATTCACAGAGCCCTCCAGGTTTCTGCTTTCCAATAGCTACCAAATGGAATTACCACCACCCCCCACCCACCCACCACACTGGCACATCTGCTTTATAATCCAAAGCCATCCTGGCTTCAATAAAACTGCAGTATTGATTTCACCCAAGTAAAAAGTGAAGTAACCAAAGGGCACTGCAGCAAAGGACAACGTGAAGAATTAGAACGAGCAAACTCCAAAATTAAGTGATGAAGATTCAGAGATTCTTAGACGATCAGTGTGAGATTGTGTTCAGAATTTATTCATCCTGTGGTCACCAGCCATGGGCCAGAAACCCCGGGGTATGAGACATGAGAATGGAATTCACTTATGATCTCAAGGACCATCAAACACATCATTATACACTGTGTGTTACTGCTATGGTTGGAATATGATCTGTCCCCCTGAATCCATGCAGGAGCTCAAACCCCAAAGTTACAAGTTAATGGTATTAAGAAAGTAGAGACTTCATCCAACTATGGTGTTTGGACGTGGAGCCTTTGGAAAGTGATTAAGTTATTGTGACAGAATCCCTCTGAGTGAATCCTGGTGGGTTTACAAGGAGAGGGAATATACATTTATAGAGACAGAGGTGCACACAGACACTCACACTCCATAATACCATGTTAGGATTCTGCCAGCAAAAGACCCTCACTAGAGGCCAAGCCAATGGTACCTGTCCAATTTTGGACTTTGAACCTCCAGAATCATGAGCCAAAATAAACCTCCCTTCTTTATAAAGTTATCCTGCCTCAGATGTTTCATCAGAGTAATCAAAGACCGACTAATACAGCTGTTTACCATAACACAGAGCAAATGCTGGAGGTTCATGAAGGAAGGGACAAATAACTATCGAAAAGGCTTTATAGAAGAAGTGGCCACTGGCATAGCTTTCAACAATGGAATGGAAATTCCAACAGGATGAGGGCCAATCCAGGAAAAAGGGTTGACAGGTGAGAAGTCTTGTAGAGTAAAAAGTCCTTCACAAAGAATTTTGGTCTTCCTGCAAAGGGTTGGGAGGTGTCAGCCTAGAAAGATCAGCTGCCTTCCTGAAAGTGGTCAGATTTAAAATAAGAGAAAATCCCTGGACCCTCAAATATTACATTTCAGAAGCACACTCAAGGGACAAAAGCAACGACTTCTCTTGTCCTTTAGCATCTCGGGTCAGCAGTGTTTGGGGTAATTTGCCTTTGTACTCATGAAAATCTAAAAATCAGCATTTATACTTGTACAAGTGAAAGGCTAATATTTGGTTTTTCTATCATTCATAAGTGGTGGATAGTTGGACTAATTGTGTGAATTTAAAATCTTAGAGTAAATATGGTTAATATAGGCAATTTTGCTTCACAAAAACCACTTCAAAGTGAATGTTCTCTGTTGGCTCTTTGAGGAGTCTACCTCCTTGCCAATCCTGGGGAATGTGAGTAATCACAAGCCCAAGATGGCAGAGCCCTTCCTACCACCAATGGGGGACATTAGGACCTCCAACTGGTCAGCAAGTCACCCCTGTACAATATCACAAATCTCTCTTCTTTACTATCATTCTTTTCTTGAGTGAACAAAAGCATGTGTCTTGAATTTGAGTAAATCTGGACCCAAAAATCAATTTTGGGGTCCTTACAACTTCATGATATTAACAAAATTTGAAATACAACCCTAGGTAGGATCCCAAACCAGAGGGTAAAAAACATGAAATAATTCCTGGGTCAATTGGAGAAAGGTAACTAAGTTATAAACTAAATCTATATTGATGTTAAAAATGTCCTGATCTTGGTAGCTCTACCATGGCTGTGTAAGAAAACATCCTTATTCTTAGTAAATACATGCTGAAGAATTTATAAGCAAGTGGCATGGTTTTTGTAACATTCCCAAATGGTTTGGAAAAATAATCTATAGATGGAAAGGATGAGAAAATGATAAAAACGAATGTGGCAAAATATTAGCCACTGACAAATCTGGATAAAAGGTAAACAGGAGTTCTCACTAAGCCTGGAATTCCATGGTGAAATTTAAAAAGAGATGTTATCTGTGCCTCTAAAGAGCACTGAGCAATCAATTTCCTGCTTCCTGTATTCCTTCCACCTGCCCATGTGATTGTAGTTGTTGTTCTGGGAGCATTTATGCCAGGCACATGCTGGGACTCTGTGAAAAATAACAATTAGTACCGAAACCCCCATCCTCAGCCGGGTATAGTGGCACACATCTGTAATTCCAGTGGCTCTGGAGGCTTAGGCAGGAGGATCGTGAGTTCAAGTGAGGTGCTAAGCAACTCAGTGAGACCCTGTCTCTAAATAAAATACAAAACATGGCTCAGTGGTCCAATGCCCCTGAGTTCAATCCCTGGTACCAAAAAAAAAAAAAAAAAAAAAAATCCTCAGTTCAGCTGGGGAGTTCAGGGATCTGGACTCAAGTTCCAGGGCCCAGCCCAGAGGTCACTGGGGTAATCTGCCTTTGTACTCATGAAGAGTACTGACTAAGAAGACTGAGTCACCTACCAACATCAGAAATAAGAGGAAACAATATAAAAAGGAAAATGAATCGAAGTCCAGCCATAAGCCAGGAAATCTACATATGCACATTCAGCTGGGCTGTGAGGGCCAGAGATATGTTAGGATTCTGCTTTCCTTGGCCCCTAGGGCAGGGGGGTGGGGATGGGAGGCAGAGGGGCAGCTTCTCAGTTTCCATTCTCAGCAAGAAGATGAAGAAACTGGAATGAAGGAAATGCAGGTTACTAGGAAATTAAAAAGGAAAGAACCAATTTGGGGCTTTTAACTTCAACGGGTCCCATTACAATGAGAGGGACACCCTGTAAACAGGAATTAAACATGCCAGGAAGGGCGGAAGAGCAGGGGAGAAAGCACTGAGGCTGCCAAGACCGTAGACAGCTTCCTATTAGTGACAGGAGAGGTCAGTCACAAGGACAGGTAGGACTTTGACAGCAGAACACTGGGGTGCAGGACAAGGGACACAGACACTAGCGGAAGTGTTCTGAGAAGGTAACCTCCAATGTCAGGAGGACAAGGTGGGTTCCGTCTCAGTGAGGACTCTGGGATTATGACAGGTAGGGGTGGGAAATAACGCCAGAAAGAAAAAGCAGGGTCAGAGGCCGAGAGGCCTTCAATGATCAGTATTTTAAATTTTACTCTAAACAATAAGTGTGCTAAATTTGAGGGGAAGTTCTTGCTTCCTTTTGAGACTGGGAACCATGTCTTGAGCATCCTTTGTTGAATTTTACGTCATTCACAGTTGACACTGAATGAGTTAAAAACAAACCACTCTAATGTGTGGACTATTCTGAATTAAAGGTGCTTAAAATCCAGAGGTTCGTTATGGCTTGGATACAAGGTGTCCCCCCAAAGCTCCTGTGTTAATGCAGGAATGTTCAGAGGTAAAATGATTGGATTGTGAGAGCTGTGCCCCAGTACATCCATCCTAGTTTGAATGGATTGGGTGAGGTAACTGGGCAGGAGGGGTGTGGTTGGAGGAGATGGGTCACTGGGGACATACCCTGAAGGAGCTCATTTTCCCTGGGATCCCTTCCACTTTGTCTCTCTTTGCTTCCTGACTACCATATGCTGCTCTGCTTTCCTCTGACACACTCTTCCACCATGATGTTCTGCCTCACCTTGGGCCCAGAGGAACAGAGTGGCCAGCCATGAACTCCATCTCTGAAACCATGAGCCAAAATAAGCTTCCCGTCCTGTAAGTTGTTCTTGTCAGGTACTTCGGTTACAGTAAAAGTTGACTAACAAGGAGTATGAGAAGAGATCTGACCTCTCTTCTATATAATAAAAGCAGGAGATGAAATTCCCACATGAAAGACACCTTCCCCAAACTAGATGGCAAAGCAACATCCTTCCTTATACTCAGATTGAGAAGTCAGGACTAAATGAATTCTGTGCAGACCTCGTTAAAAAGAGCCCTTATCTTTTAGGACTCCCCACATGATTAAGCTGCTTTTTCACCATTCACTGTTCTTCGTCCAATCAAGAATATGAGTAACTAACTCAAACTGCTTGCTTGGGTCTTCATTTCCTTATGAGAGCCCCTGTGCCATGTAAAATTTGCATCAAATAGACTTTGTTTGCTTTTCTCCTGTTAATCTGCCTTATGTCAATTTAATTCTCAGGCCCAGCCAGAATTTACAGAGGATGGAGATTAAGCTTTGCTCCCTGTACAACACTGACCAAAAGGAGGGATACAATTCGTTTGTAAGACTAGACATTAATAACCTCATGCAACTTTATTCAAACTCAAATCTCAGAGATACAGGTTGTCAGAAAATGAAATCGATTTTGAGAGAGGGGAAAAGAACTGGGCACCATCCATGTATCAAATATTTTACACAACCTATCTTATATTTAGCCCCCACAGCCCCCCACATTTAACTAATAGAACAACCCCCAAAATTATAGTTGATGAGTTAGGTTTCTTTGATTTCAAGCAACAAAATTGAGATATATTCAACTTGAGCAGGAGGGTGGGGAATAACATAACAACTGAAGGGAAAATTGGGGAACCAGAATCAGAAACTTCAAAAATGAACCAAGGCCGTGGCTGCTGAGATGAATCGCACCAGTGGTTTTTAATCTCTTGGTCACTTTGCCCAATACACAAGTTCTAGGCAGAAATCATTCACAGAGAAGCTTTGCTGAGGAAAGGCACGCACCCCAATTGATATTCTCATCAGACTGTTTCCACAGAGCAATGAAGATAGAATATGTTTCTAGAAGCTATAGCAGCCATAGAAACCAGCCGCTGAGATCTCCTTCTACAAGGACATGGTTGATGGGCAGCATCACCTGCTGCCCTCTGAACTCACATCTCTTTCCCTCCAAAGCCATACTTCCAACAGCTTCCTCCAGCTGGTGTCTGAGCACAGTGGGGCACACAGCAAGGACTAAGGCAGGGTCATTCCAGTGTGGTGAAACATGGTCCCACACAGGGAACCTTTGTTCTAAAGGTTAGGCTAAAGTTTCCCCCAGAAACCTGCAGTTTAAGACAATCCCCTTTCCCTGCCTTTCTCCAGGTGTCAGACCTGCATGGGATCTGGAGATCTGCTCCCTCCCCCAGAAAAGCTCTGTGCATTTAATCCTGTGTCAACATCTGCCTCTCAACAGATCAGATCTAAGGCAGGAGCAAAACCAAAAGTTGAAATCTTCAACCTCAAATCTATGTTCTTCCCACTGTGCTCAACAGGGCTGGTGTGGTCAGAAAAAGGTGATTACCCTAACAATCACAATGAGTAAGACCCCATTTTCTCTTAGGTATCAAACAGAGGCTAGCCTTATCCATAACCCCCAAAAAAGCTGAAAATGAAAATCTTTTTTAAAACTCAAGTAAGGGGTAATTTTAATTACTTCCCAAATTATTTGATTCTAGGTATTGCTTTCAAGTACCAACTTCCACTGGTGTTTCAAACAGCATCATGCCTCTAGTCTCCCAGATGCCTGCGCTATGGCAACTGAGTCCACAGGAGGAAAAGTATGGTATCCCTTCCCAGCTACAACAGATGCAAGAATCAAGTCCAGTTGACAACAGGGAAAATCACAAGTATCTGGCAGCCTCCCCCCTGCTGTTACCTGTCAATGTCAAGGTTTTTAAAAAATATCTTTCAGATCAAGAAAAAATGTATCTCTAACAACTCAACCAAACTCCAGTGAGAACCTGGCACCAAGAGACTTCAGAGACACCAGTCAGAAAATCCTACAACTTGTCATATAATTCATCAATGTTTAAAAGAGCCTAGGGTGAAAAGCCAATCTTGTATTAGCCCAATGGGAACTATACTTAAGTGAGACATTTTAATTTGTCAGTTCTTTTCACAATGCCCAACCAATAAAACATGTTTTTATACCACCGTGACTATGCCTTAAGGAAAAATGAACAAAATAAAAATCTAGAGGTACTGGGGGGAAAGTTTCATTGAAATCAAGAACTTTCTATCCATACATTTGTTTTAGCAAATACATATTGAGCACTTCCAAAGAGCAGCACTGCATATATTAAAGACTTCTTCCTTCAAAGAATTTATAGTTCAAATAAGGATGTGGAGAATGGAACTCACATTCATTGAGTGAGTGTGTGTGTGTGTGTCAGTCAGTACACATACATGAACATTTCGATAGCAATGAAAAGACAGATCTACTATTCCAAGACATGCAATTAAGAGTAAAACACAAAGTCTATATAGATCTGTGGTTCTCAGAGTAGGATCCTAGGAACAACAGCACTTCATAGAAATGCAAAATTGCCAGCACCACTCTGGTTCTCCCCAATACTATGAAAATGGGACCCAGAAACCTGTTTTAACAAGCTCTCTGGGTGATTCTGGTGTACATTAAAATCCTTATTTATATCAGTGGTTCTCTGATATAAATAAGGATTCTAGCCATCTGAGGTGAGACCTCTGAGGGAGAAGCAGTCAGAGAAGTTAGACCTTGGGAAATAGGTAAGAGATAGGGATACAGACAGGCAGAAAGAGGGAAAGAGAGCCGGGGGTAGTGACACATGCCTGTAATCCCAGCAGCTCAGGAGGCTGGGGCAGGAGTTCAAAGCCAGTCTCAGCAATTCAGCAAGGCCCTAAGCAACGTCACAAGACCCCACGTCTCAAAATAAAAAATAAAAAGGGTTGGGGATGTGGCTCAATCCCTGGTATAAAAAAAAATCAACAGAAAAAGGGAAAGAGGCCCCAGAGGAACCCTCTGCCACCATTTCCCCTGAATCTTAAAGGTTTCATTTTGATAAGCGCTGACCACATTTTTTTAGTTGAAAGGATGAATTTAAGACACTTTAGACAGTTTTATTAATGGATAACTCAGTCTAGTCCTGGATCCTGATACTTGATCCAATTTAATCTCTCAGTTAAAACAGTTCCTACAGTCCTTAGGTCTTAACAAGATGACATTATTCATTCCTAACTCCATAGACAAACTCTATTTAAGACAGCCCCTTTCAGGCTACTGCTACCTCAGTTATTTTACAAACTCTCTTCAGTACTTATTCTCCCCACTATAAGCAGAAGTGGATTGTAAAAGGAAAAATTCACAAAGTACTGAAAAAATGAGAACATGAATTTTAATCTGTCATCCCATATAGAATTGCACTTTCCAAAAAATTATTTAAAACTCAGATAGCAGCTTGTTCAACAGTTGCAGCTGCAACTTACCAACCAATCACATAACTGCACCATGTGGAAATATCTAGCCATTTTGCAAACAGTTCTACGGCTCAACAACCTGCGTCCCAAAATGCCTATATTGTGAGAAAATTCCACATTTAATCTGCTGATATCCTACCCTCCTACGCACCCATTTTCTTTCTAGCACTCCTCAGGTTCCCAAATATAATAAGAACAAGTTACAGTTAAACTTCACAGTTAGTCAGGTGCAGTGGCATATGCCTGTAATCCCAGGAATTTGGAAGGCTGAGGCAGGAGCATCACAAGTTTCAGCAGAGCCTCAGCAATTTTGCAAGACTATCTCAAAAATTTAAAAATTAAAAAAAAAGGACTAGAGATGTAACTTGGTAGTAAAGCGCCCCTGGGTTCAATCCCCAGTACCAAAAACAAAAACAAGCAAAAATGTACAGTTAAAACTATATGACAGCAACATGTTTTGCATTCCAAGTCACCAAATGAAGTCTAACAGACTTCCCACTCTAAGCAGAGCCCTCCGCTCTATTCCTTCATTTATTCAACAATCACTATGAACATGCCTCTTTGGGAAAGGCTGTTTACCATGGACCCTGAGCATCCTGCATGTTATCTTGCCCACTGTGCCAGATGGCAAAGCTTGTCTGGATCCTGAATCTGAAAGCAAAGCAGCCACAGGATAACTATCCTGTAACTGTCTGTGTCCTGGAGCTTGTTTCTTGCTACATAGTATCTGATCCAAAGATTCTGGGCCTTTGGCCCTAGATTCCTCTGTTCTGATGTGACCTGTCTGTCTAGACCCATCATGCCCAAGAAGGACTCAGAGGTGGCAGAAGAGTCCCACTTTGCCAATGGCTCTGTTTGCTCTACAGTGAGTAATAAACTATGTTGCTTTGATCCCTGAAGTCTTGTCTACTTTAGCACCTAGAGAGTGGCAGTAGTTTGCTCCCTGCCTTTTCCTGTGACAGTGGGATTCTTCCCACACCTATGATATGTGCAGAACTATCATAGTCACTGTTGCTCTGCATCCCAGCACATAAGGGCCATGGACCCCAGTGGGCACCATAGGATGAGACTGGCTGAGAGTTAAAAGGACCACATTTTCTGAATCTTTGAGCAAAGTCTTCTTGATGACGCCTACTCTGACATGAAAACCTAGAGAATCTTTTATCAGGTCCTGATGGCTGTACCTCCTAAAATTTCCTGAATCCATCCATAGCTCTCCAGCTGTACCACCTGTATGCTTCTCCACCTCCTGAGTCTCCACATCAATTTCTGGTTCCTTTCAATCTGCTTTCTATAGTATAGCAAGAGTGGCCTTTTATGAAACAGAAATTTGCTCATTTCCTTCCATTTCCTTTCCTCCCAAAACAAATCAGACTCAAAGCCACTAGGGAGATAAAGCAAGGCTAGCATCCAAACCTGAAAGACCTACCAGATGCCACACACCCTACCTACATAGGCACACAGGGCCCAAACCAACTCCACTCTGAACTCTGGTACACTCAGACTGGGGGTTGAAAAATGAAATATTCAACAGTAATGGAACCTGCTGAAAAGTCTCTAGAGGGAGAAACTGCCTCACGACCCAACAAGAATCTCTCCAGGTATTAGCCATTTCAAACTCTTACCTCTGAGGCTGGACACAGAACCCCATCTCGATTTTCACTTTTTGCCCTTTGCTACTGAATTTGTTTTGTTTTTATTTGTTTTCTGCAGAGCTTTGCTATCACCTTTTAAGTCCTCAGAAAGTAGACAAATTCTACAATAGTAACACCTGTCCCCTGCCCAGTCCCAAACAGATGCTGGAAAACTGAATTCTCATTTGCAGCACATAGTGTACATTCTCAAAGGCTTACTCTTGGGTGATGGGTAGTGAATAAGGCAAGAATGTACCCTCACTTACATTTTCTTTTTTTTTAATTTACTTTTTATTTATATGTGACAACAGAATGCATTACAATTCTTATAACACATATAGAGCACAATTTTTCATAGCTCTGGTTGTATACAAAGTATATTCACATCAATTCGTGTCTTCATACATGTACTTTGGATGATAATGATCATCACATTCCACCATCATTTCTAACCCCCTGCCCCCTCCCTTCCCCTCCAACCCCTCTGCCCTATCTATAGTTCCTCTATTCCTCCCATGCTCCCCCTCCCTATTCCACTATGAATCACCCTCCTTATATCAGAGAAAACATTCGACATTTGGTTTTTTGGGATTGGCTAACTCACTTAGCATTATCTTCTCTAACTCCATCCATTTACCTGCAAATGCCATGATTTTATTCTCTTTTATTGCCAAATAATATTCCATTGTGTATATATGCCACATTTTCTCATTTACATTTTCAAAAAGTAAAAGGTACTACTACATACCTATCAGAATGGCCAAAATCCAGACCACCGACACCACATGTTGATAAGAGTGTGGAGCAACAGGGAATCCCACTCATTACCAGTGGGAATGCAACATGGTATAGCCACTTTGGCCAACAGCTTGGTAGTTTCTTACAACACTTCCCATATGATACAGAAATCAAATTCCTTGGTATTTATCCAAGGGAGTGAAAAACTTACATCCACACAGAAACCTTCACATGATGTTTATAGTAGCTCTTTTCATTACTGCCAAAACTTAGAATTAAGATGTCTTTCCCAAGGTGAGTGGGTAAATAAATGGTGATACATCTCCAAATAATGGGATATTATTCAGTACAATGGAAAGTGATGAAGCACAGGAGAAAAACTTAATTTCATATTGCTGAGTGAAAGAAGCTAATATGAAAAGGCAACGTACTGCATGGCTACAATTATATGACTCCTGAAAACGCGAGGCTTTGGAGACAATAAAAAAATCAGTGGTTTCCAGGGGCAAGGGTAGGGATGAATAGGCAAGGAAGAGACCATTAGGGTGAAAATACATTGTATGACACTATGGTGGTGGAGATATGTCATTATGTGTTTATAGAAACTCATAGAGTGGACAACACTGAGATTGAACCCTAAGGTAACCTAAAGGACTTTGGGTGATATTGACATGGGTTTGTCAATCATAACAAATGTACCACTCTGTTGGGGGATGTTGAGAATGGGGGAGACTCTGTACGTTTGGGGTCAGAGGTATATGGGAAATCTCTGCACCTTCCACTCAATTTTGCTGAGCCTAAAACTGCCCTAAAAATAAACTCCATTTAAAAAATCAAATAAGAGGGGAAAAAATCAAAGGATTATCTGAAGGAATGCATAGGAAACTGAAGACAATGGCCGCCCCACAAGAGTAGAACTGTTGTGCTGGGGTAGGAGGATATGTGCAGAACTGTGCCACTCGGGGTTTTCACTGCAAGCAACAAGCAACTCTAGTTGATTTAAGTAAAAAAGGAAGGTTATTAGAAGAGTATATGACAGCATAGATGCTACCAGAATCAGACTTGGGAGTTTGAATAGCCAGAGAGAACATCCCAAACCAATACTATCTTCTGCAGTAAAAAGCACATTTTGCCTCAGAAAGAAGACACCCCATACAGCTGAGTGACCAAAAAGAATTTCAACATAGCTATTCCACTCCTAGCTTATTATGCAAAAAAACTCAAAGGAGAGGCTCAGAGATATGTGTACATCAATGCTCATAGTAATAATTTTCACAATATCCAAGAGGTGGAAATGACCCAAGTATCCATCAACAAATGAATGGATATACAAAATATGGTAGATACATACATTGGAATATTACTCTGCCTTTAAAAAGGAATGAAGGAGTGAAACCGACTACAGATGGATGAACTTTGAAGACATCACACTAAGTGGAAAAAGCCGTGACAAAAGGACAAATATTGGAGATCCAAGATGGTGAACTAGAGGGAGGCTGCATTCCCTGTCACTCCATGACTTGGGATTCAAGCAGAGGAAATACTGTTTCTCTGAGAGGTGGCCATCTGCTGCCCACTGATCTCCTGCTGTTTGCCCCCATTTTTCCCCTGTGATTGCCCACCATCTGCCAGCATATTGCCTACCTTTTGGGCACAGATCACTGGCTGACCACCATCTATTTTTTTTTATTTGTTTTACTTAGTTACACATGACAGTACAGTGATCTTGACATATCATACATTTGAATCAGATGGGATACAATATTTCATTTTTCTGATTGTACAAGTTGCAGAATTGCATTGGTCATGCAGTCACACATATATACACTTAGTAATAATAATGTCTGTTTCATTCTACTATCCTTCCTATCTCCCCAACCCCTCCCCTCCCCTCCCTCCACTTCTCTCTACTTTATCTAGGGTAACACTATTCTTTTTTTTTCTCACATCTTCATATATGTATTTTGTTTAATTATGAGGGTGACCACCATCTATTATCTGCCATTTGCCCCTTTGCCCACCTCTTGCCTGTCCATAGCCTACTTTTCACCTACCCATCACCCACCGCCTGAGTCCATCCACAGATCACCTGCCTTCAGCCTGAAGACTGGCTGCTTCCCACTGCTGCCTGGAAGTCCATTGTCACAGTACCTACAGGTTTGGTTACACACAGCTGCTGCCATCTTAGGACACCAGTCAGTGCCTTCAGGTTTGCCACTGCCACTGCCACCATCTTGGGGTGCAGCCACCTCAGTCTGGGGACACCAGGCAGGGCCTGGAGATATATTGTCAGGGTACCTGTGGGTCTGGCTATACATGAGGTCTTTCTGCTGGGTGTGCTAGTGGCCGCCAACTGGCTGCCTCTTTGCAGGGTCATTCCTTTGTGTGAGCACAACCCTGGTGGTCTCTCTGCGAGTTAGAACACACTGAGATCTTGGGCTACAGCAAGGCAGAGCCTGGGGAAGCTGAAGCCTAGGCTCCTCAGATTGCAGCTGGGCTGGCCTGGGTCAGTCTGGGTCTGGCAAGCTTGGGGAATGCTAGAGACTATGGGCAGTTCCACGTGGGGCGGGGGCTCAGGTTGTAGAAACTGGAGAAAACCAGGCTCTCTCCAGCTCAGTGAGTTCTAAAGTATGCAGGGACAGAAGGGGCTGGCTAAAATAGGTAGGAAGACTGGAAGAGGGCGTGGTGATGGCATCTTGCTATCAGCTCATCCAGCCAACTAGTCTGGCACCCTCCAGACTGGAGCTACCATTAAACTTCAGACAACCCCACCTATCAGCAGAGAAAAGAAGCTTGAGAACATTTTTTGAAAGCCAATGGAAGCAACTGTTCAATTTTCCATTGGGACTTTCCTTTTTTTCTCTCTCTCACATCTCTACCATCTTTGAATCCAAATACTGTTTCTGTATTAATTTATTGAAGAATGGGATGGCTGAATAGTATATTAGAATTTTGTTGTGTATTATAGTTTTACTTTTTTAAAAAACTATGTATATTTTTCTCTCACCTATCTGTCTTCCTGGATTGTCCTTCTCACTTCTCTCATACTAACAGCCAACCTTTATTAATTCCTCTCTCACTCTTCTATGCATTTTTACCTCTAGCTTCCCGCTTTCTCCCTCATAAACATCATACCTTACACTACCTCTGTTCCCTCGTTGTCTATCATTTGAAATTGTAAACCCTTTTAGCAAATTTACTGTTTATATTGTAGATAACCATTGAACACATCATTTCTGTTTATTGCAACAAAACTGTAGACACCTTAATAAGAGCTCTTTGGTTTAAAGTGTATATTGTTTGCGGGTACTGTTTGTCTTCCCTATAAAAGGGAGTATTGGAAGCCTTCAGGGACACTATAAGACTACAGGGTGAAAACTTTACTGCCTCAGATCCATACAGCTAGATGGAAGACATACAAACAACATGAAAAAAAAAAAAACAAGGGAACAAAGCACCTCAAACAAGCCAAGATGTTTCAACAACAGAATTCATAGACAACACAATAGAAGAAATGTCAGAGGAGTTTAGAAGGTACACAGTTAGGCTGATCTTCAAAATAAAGGATTGTATCAGAGAAAAAATACAGGAAGTGAAAGATCACTTCAATAAAAAGAAATCAAGCAGAAATTCTGAAAATGAAAAAAACAATAAATCAAATTAAAAATTCAATGGAAGGTGTCACCAACAGACTAGTTCATTTAGAAGACAGAACCTCAGGCAATGAAGACAAAATATATAATCTTGAAAATAAAGTCAGCCTCACAGAGAAGATGGTAAGAACCCATAATGCACAATCTTTTCAATTACATAATATCAGAAAATTTCCCTAGTCTAAAGAATGAAATGGAAAATCAACTGCCAAGAAGCTTACAAGACTCCAAATATATAAAATTACAGCAGACCCACACAAAGACACATTATAATGAGAACGACTAACATACAGAATAAGGATAGACTTTTTAAAGCTACAAGAGATAAAAATCAAATTATACATTGGGGTAAACCAATTCAGATTTCAGTTGATTTCCTAACCCAGACCCTCAACACCAGGAGATCCTGGAATAACATATCAAGCTCTAAATGAAAATGGATGCCAACTGAGAATTTTATATCTAGAAAAATTATGCTTCGGATTTGAAGATGAAATAAAAACCTTCCATGATAAACAAAAGTTAAAAGAATTCACAACTAGAAAGACTGCACTACAGAACATTGTTAGCAAAATATTCCATGAGAAGGAAATGAAAAAAAAATAATGAAAATCAGAAAAGGGAGGAACTACACTGAAGGAAAGGTCAATCGAAGGAGAAACTAAGTAAAGTTAAAAACAAAAAATAAACTAAAATGACAATACAAATCACATCTCAAAATAACCCTCATTGTTAAAAGGCCAAATCTTATTAATAAAAAGATATATAGATTGGCAGATTGAACCTTTTTAAAAAAGACCCAAAAGTATGCTATGTTCAAGAGACTCATCTCTTAGGAAAAGACATCCACAAACTGAGGGTGAAAGGTTGGGAAAAAAAAATACCACTCACATGGATTACATAAACAAGCAGGGGTTTCCATTCTCATATAAGATAAAGTAGACTTCAAGCCAAAGTTTGTCAGAAGGGATAAAGAAGAACATTTCCTACTGCTTAAGGGATTCATACATCACTGACATAATAATCCTAAATATACGCCCCAAACAATGAAGCATCTAGGTACATCAAATAAACCCTTCTCAATTTCAAGAATCAAATAGACCACAACACAGTAATACTGGGTGACATACCTCTCTCACCACTGGATAGATCTTCCAAACAAAAACTAAACAAAGAAACTATAGAACTAAATAATTTAATCAATGGTTTAGACTTGATAGACATATGTAGAATATTTCATACATCATTGAGTGAATGCACATGGATTCTTCTCTAAAATAGACCATATGTTATGACACAAAGCAACTATCAGCAAATACAAAAAAAAGAAAGAAATACTACCTGCATTCTATCAGATCATAACAGAATGAAACTAGAAATCAATGATAAAATAAAAAACTACTCCAACACCTGGAGACTAAATAGCATGCTATTGAACACTACGAAGGCAATGCTGTGAGGAAAGTTCATTGCATTGAGTCATTCATTAAAAGAATAAAAAGTCAATAAATAAATGGCCTAACACTACATCTCAAAATCCTAGAAAAAGAAGAACAAATCAATACCAAAAGAGTAGAAGACAGTAAAAAATTAAAATGGGAGCTGAAATCAATAAAAATGAAACAACAAAAATTCAAAAAATTGACAAAATGAAAAGTTAGTTCTTTGAAAAAAATAAACAAAATTGATAAACTCTTAGCTACACTAATAAGCAGAAAGACAGAGAAAACTCAAATTACTAAAATTCTTGATGAAAAAGGAAACATCACGATGGACACTACTGAAATACAGAAGATAATTAGAAACTATTTTGAAAATTTACACTCCAATAAAACAGAAAATCTCAAAGACATTGAAAATTTTCTAGAAAAACCTAATCTATCCAAACTAAATCAGGAAGACATACACAATTTAAACAGATCAATTTCAAGCAATGAAATAGAAGACGCCATCAAAAGGTTCCAACCAAGAAAAGCCCAGGACCAGATGGATTCTCAGTTGATTTCTATAAGACCTTCAAAGAAGAATGAACACCAATACTTCTCAAATTATTCCATGAAATAGAAAAGGAGGGAGCACTTCCAAACTCATTCTATGAGGCTAGTATCACCCTGATACCAAAACAAGTCAAAAACACAACAAGGAAAGAAAATTTCAGACCAATACCCCTGATGAGCATAAATGCAAAAATTCTCAATAAAATTCTGGCAAATTGCACACAAAAACATATTTTAAAAGATATAGTGCACCACAATCAAGTAGGGTTCATCCCAGGGATGCAAGATTGGTTCAACATATGGAAATCAATAAATGTAATACATCACATCAATAGACTTAAAGACAATAATCATATGATCATCTCAATAGATGCAGAAAACGCATTTGATAAAATACAGCATCTATTTATGTTCAAAACACTAGAAAAACTAGGGATAGTAGGAACATACCTCAACATTATAAAAGATATGTATTCGAAACCCAAGGCCAACATCATTCTAAATGGAGAAAAATTGAAAGCATTCCCTCTAAAAACTGGAACAAGACAAAGATGCCCTCTTTCTCCACTTCTTGAAACTCTAGCCAGAACAATCAGGAAGATGCAAGAAATTAAAAGGATATGAATAGGAAAAGAAGAACTCAAACTGTCACTATTTGCTGATGACATGATTCTTATTTAGAAGATCCAAACAATTCCACCAGAAAACTTCTAGAACTCATAAACAAACTCAGCAATGTAACACAATATAAAATCAATATCCATAAATCAAATGCATTTCTATACATAAGCAATGAATCCACATCAAGAGAAATTAGGAAATTACCTGATTCACAATAGCCTCAAACAAAAAATAAAATACAAGGAAATCAACCTAACAAAAGAGGTGAAAGAACTCTGCAAGGAAAACTACAGAATACTAAAGAAAGAAATTGAAGACAACTAACTTAGAAGATAGAAAGATCTCCCATGCTCTTAGATAGGCAGAATTAATATAGTCAAAATGGCCATACTACCAAAGTGTTATACAGATTTAATGCAATTCCTATTAAAATCCCAATGACATTCTTCATGGAACTAGAAAAAGCAATCATGAAATTCATTTGAAAAACAAGAAACCCAGAATAGCCAAGCAACTTTAGCAAGAAGAGTGAAACAGGAGGCATTACAATATCAGACCTTAAACTATACTATAGAGCAATACTAACAAAAATAGCATAGTATGGGTATCAAAATAGACATATAGACAACTGGTACAAAATAGAAGACACAGCTGAGCATGGTAGCACGTGTCTGTAATCCCAGAGTCTCGGGAGACTGAGATAGGAGGATGGTGAGTTCAAAGCCAGCCTCAGCAATGGCAAGGCACTAAACAACTCAGTGAGACTTCTCTAAATAAAATACAAAATAGGCCTGGGGATGTGGCTCAGTGGTTGAGTGCCAATGAGCTCAATCCCCAGTACCAAAAAAAAAAAAAAATACACAGAAACAAACCCACATAAATACAGTTATCTCATACTAGACAAAGGTGCCAAAAACATATTGGAGAAAAGATAGCCTCTTCAACAAATGGTGCTGGGAAAACTAGAAATCCATATGTAGCAAAATGAAAATTAAACCTCTGTCTCTCACAAAAATAAACTCAAAGTGGATCAAAGACTTAGGCACTAGAACAGAGACCCTCCACCTAATAGGAGAAAACATAGGACCAAATCTTCATTGTGTGAGCTTAGGACCTGACTTCCTTAATGCCGCAGTCTGGCTGGGCACAATCAGGAGCCACTTGTCAAAAGAAACTAACTTTATTTTTAGAACCACACATGCCAAACAAAACAGCCTCTCAGGAAAAACCCTCAGAGCCCCAACTGCCACCACAGGCTTCCCACCAGCCTCTCTCTCCAACCAAGCCTCTCTCCACCTCCCACAATCCTCCTGCTCTTGAGGCCGATTGGCTGGGTCTCGTGGGCAGAGCCAAAAAAGTCCCCCAATGAGCAGCTCCATGGTCTGAAAGGGCAGGGAAACAGCCCAATGAGCATCACCGAAGAGGAGCCAATCAGCTAGATGTTGCTGGGGCCTCTGTGAGCCAATCATCAGCTGGCAGTCTGAAAGTTTGCTGGGGCCTCTTCGGCAGTGGCTCTCAACACCTTAACAAGACTCCTAAAGCACCAAATGTAAAATTAAGAATCAATAAATGGGATGGATTCAAACTAAAAAGCTTCTTCTCAGCAAAGGAAACAATCAATAATATGAAGAGAGAGCCTACAGAATGGAAAAAAAATTTTACCACATGCACCTCAGTTAGAGCACTTATCTCTAGGATATATAAAGAACTCAAAAAACTTAACACCAAAAAATAAAACAAAATAAAATCCAATCAATAAATGGGCTAAGGAACTGAGGAGACACTTCACAGAAGAAGAAATATAATTGATCAATAAATGTATGAAAAAAATGTTTATAATGTCTAACAATTAGAAAAATGCAAATCAAAACTATTCCAAGATTTCATCTCACACCAGTCAGAATGGCAATTATCAAGAACACAAGCAACACTTAAGTATTGGCAAGGATGTGAGGAAAGAGGTATGCTCATACATTGCTGGTGGGACTGCAAATTGGTACAACCATTATGGAAAGCAGTATGGAGATTCCCCAGAAAACTTGGAATGGAACCACCATTTGACCCACTCCTCAGTTTATACCCAAAAGACTTGAAATCAGTATGCTACAGTAACACAGCCACATCAATGTTTATAACAGCACAATTCACAATAGCTAAACTATTCAAAATAGCTATTTGCCCTTCAAAAGATGAATAGATAAAGAAAATGTGGTACAATGGACTATTATTCAGCCTTGAAGAATGGAATCATGGTATTTGCAGGTAGATAATATCATGCTAAGTGAAATTAGCTACTCTCAAAAAAACCAAAGGCCAAATGTTTTCTCTGATAAGTAGATGCTGATCCATAGTGGGGGTGGGGAAGAATGAAGGAACTTTGGATTATGCAGAGGGGAGGGAGAGGAAGGGTGGGGCGTGGGGATGGGAAGGACTTTAGAATGAGACAGACACTATTACCCTATATACATGTACGATTACCCTACTGGTGTGACTCTGCACCATGTACAGCCAGAGGAATGAGAATTTGGCTTCATTTGTGTACAATGTGTCAAAAAGCATTCTACTGTCATGTATAACAAGTTAGAACAAATTTAATTTTTTTAAAAAAAAAAAGATACAAATGGTTACTACTGCCAAAATAAAATAGGACAAATATTATATAATTCCACTTATAGGAGGCACCTAGAGTAGTCAAATTCATAAGACAGAAAGCAGAATACAGGCTACCAGGAACTGGGTAGGTACTATGTAGATAAAGAATATTTTTGACTAAAGGATTTAACTTTATGACATTTACAGAGTGTTCTTTCAATTATGTAAAAGTGACTTCTCTAAATTAAAAATGGCAAAATGTTGAGAAAAAGTGAAGAACTGTATCTGTGTATAAACATATTCATCAATGTGTATGAATCTATCCACCACCTCTTCTCCTCCACAGGAACAAAGCCCAGACTCATCCTTGCTTCCCTCTCCTCATGGCCCAACCCCAGCTTCATCACAGACAGAACTGCACAATCCCAGCAATATATATCCAAAAAAGGTTCTTGGCACAAGATTTATCCCTCCCTGATATCATAATGAAAATTATATTTTTAAAACCCAGCGTATTAATTTGAGAATGTGAGCAATAAGTGCAGGACTGTCATGAAAAGACTCAGTCTTTTCCCCCTAAAACAGACAACACTGGAGGATACTGAAGCTGCAACTAGCCTGGAAATTGAGACTCAAAATGGATTTCCAGTCACAAACCACAAAGGATCAGGCGAGGCAGACTTTCTCATCTGACCCTCTGCACCACGATGCCAGAGTTTCCTCAAGACATCAGAAGGACACACGCCAAGCTAACCTCTCAACACAACTTCAAAAGCCTAGTATGTGCAAGCACTGGAACTTCAAGTCTCTATTTTACCCAAACTATGATGTCAATGGAAAAGACAAATAATACCCCAGCTCTGTAGCATCGAGTTGACCTCCTTGAGAACAGGGAGTATGCACCTGTCTAATGCCCGGCATGGAGTAGGCACTGAAAAGATGTTCAGAATAGAGAAAAGAAGTGGCGACCTGGAGTTCTTACCTCGCAAGTCCGCATGTAACCATTGGTGGCCTCTCAATAATCAGACCAATGGCAAGGTGTGATCAGGTTGAGTGGTGTGAGGAAATAAGAAATTTGCTCATTCCATAAGCAAATATTGAATGTCTTTTATGTTCCAGTCACAGGGTACAAAGGAAAAGACATGCTACTCCTGGGCTCTCATTGCTGTGGTAATTATACATTTTCATTTTATGTGTTTCTGATGTTTGCCATCTGAGGCCTTATTGACCCCATAGGGACTGCCCTCCCCAGGTTAGCCAATTCCTAGAGCCAGTAAATAACTCAGCCTGCAAATGCACTTTCCAGGGAATCCATAGCCCATTCCCCTACCACCTCCTCCGTCTGAATTCCACTCTTGGAGCTACCTTTTCCCTACCCGAATCACCCCCAGTAAGGAGCCAGACAGAGAAAATCCCTACACCCCAGAGTCCACTGAAATCATTCAGACTGGACAAACCAAAGCCATTTGCCCTGCCTCACCTGTTCCTCTCCACAGAAACCACATTAGAACCTCTTACCTATGAGTTCCCATTACTCACTCTGCCTCCTGGATAACCCTGGTCCCTGCATAGGGTGGCATCATAACTATGAACATTAAGAAGTTTCAGTTTCTCTTCTTTAATGCAGTCAGTTTCTTATCTGTAAAGAAATTGGCCGGGAACTAGATGTCTAAAGTCAATTCTTACTTAATAGTCTCTGACTTTTTTTTTATATTCACATATCATAAACTGATATAAGACTCAATAAGAGACTTCAGCATTATTAATATAGATTTTATCAAAATTTCATTAAATCATAATGTGACATACAATAGTAAAATTTTATATAGCTAAATGTTTTATTAACAATGAATGATAGGCACCCTAAGCAAGTATGTAGTTCCAATTATTCATTTACTTAACTTCATTCATTCATAATATAATAGTTAACAAAATCCACACATCACAGTGTCTGTTTTCAAAAATTTGTTTGGTGAATTACTAACAATGCAGCATTAAAATTTATTTATTATTGGGCCATCATATTTTACCCACATAGTAAGATTGTTATAATACTCAATAAGTTGTAGCTAAAATGATGAAATACCACATACCATATTGTACAGATTACATAAATGCTCTTATTATTTCTTTATCCTTTTCACAAATATTTATCGGGCATTTACTATATGCTAATTATCACTAAGTGCATCCTAATTATTTCAGATATTTCAAAAAATAACTGCAAGAAAAGGGCATTATAGATTTCAGAAGTAACTACTATTTCTCTAGTGAATATGGTATATATAAATCTGCTAATGTCTTGGGGTATGCAAATATTTTTGAGATGCATCAGAGAGATGCATATGAAAAAACAGTACTATTTATCATGTTATATAAATGAAGTCAGATATCATACCAAAAGGTAGTCTCTGACTTCTTGATGTAGGAAATACCAAAAACAAAACAAGAAAAAAATATGGCATATAGATTGAATAATTTTTGTCCCATCATCCCCAAATTTCATCTGCTGAGGCCCTGTTCCCCAGTATCTCAGAATGTGAATCTTTTTGGAGATAGGAGGCTTTAAAGGGGCATTACGGTTAAGGTCATATGAGTGGGTCTTTATCCACTCTGACTGTGTCCTTATAAGAAGAAATTAGGACACAAAGAGAAACACCAGGGATGCGCACCTATAGCTGAAAGGTCATGTGAGGACACAGCAACAAAGCAACCACCTGCAAACCAAGGTGAGCGGTCTCATGAGAACCAACCTACTATCACCTTGATCTTGGGTTTCTAGCACCCAGAACTGTGAGACATAAATCCCTGTGTTGAAGCTCCCCAGGCTGTGGTCTATTGTTACAGCACCCCTAGAAAATCAGCACATATGGTAACAGACCAATTGTTAACCTTAAATTGTCCAGCAAGGGGACTTCCTCAACAGGAAGCCCCGGAACATCCTCTGGTTCTTCTGATGTTCTGCCAATTCGCTCAGGCTCTATGCCTTGGCGCATCAAATGCAACTCAATATAACAAACATTGACTGAATGCCCATTACAATGAGAGGCCCTGGCAAAGCACATTTAATTCACCAAGGTCATAGAGATTGGGAGGTGGTGGGGAGGACAGATCAATCGAAAATCCAACTTCAGCCAAAAACACAAGATCTCCCTTCTCACATGTGACAGGAATCTCAACTCTCCCAGTCTCTCCTGGAGGGTAATAAGCCACCAGTAGGCATATGAAGGAAGAAAGGTAATGTGTAGAAATCCATATGCTTAGATCAGCCGTGCCTACAGAGGAGGAGGAGGAGCCGTTCCCTATGAGGAATTCCCCAACTCCAAGGGGAAGACAACTGAGGAAGGAAAAAAGAACCACTAAAACATTGGAATGACTTCCTTCCCTAGGGCCTTGATTAACTCAGTGGAAGAGAACAGGTTTCAAAGCATGCTCTTAATATTCTTAGATATGCCTAGAAAAGCATGGAAATGGGAGGGCTCTCAAATCCAAGCTCCATCTCTGGATAAAAATATGATGAAATTGGGGGAGAAGGAAGCTAGGGAAAGGGTGAAAAGGACAGACAGATCTGGGGCTTGTCATATTTTTATAATGAACACCCTGTCAGAGACGACCATCTTCCGAAGCCATTCTATGCTCATAGATCCTTACCCACTGACCAAGTTAAAATGAAAGAAAGATTAAATACTCTATCTCAACATCTTAAAAATCTAAGTCCCCCACACATCTAGCCACAGGGCACTGAAGCACTACCAACCACCCTGGGAAGGTAGCCTTCCATCCGGGAAGCCCAGGGCCCTCATTTCCAAGTGACAAAAATGAAAGCTGGACACCAGGATCGTGCTCCTAGCAGAAAACAAAGCATAAAGATCCCCCCAGCCCCCCCACCCCCCGCTAAATATTCCTTTTGAAAATGCTCTTTATTTATGTCCATCTCCAGGGGAGAAAGCCTGTGGCTTGTCCTTCCAGGGTCCTCTCCTTCTTTCTTAAGGAAAACTGGCCCTTCCAGGAGCTGACTCTGCATGTCTCCTAAATCACCCTTGCCCCACAGCCAGGGCCAGGACTGCCCATCAACCCTCAGAGCAATCTCAGGACAAACAGCTGCCTGCCAGCCAGCAGCTGGCTGTCACCCAAGGCTACAGCATGTGGGTGCCAGGTCTTCTGGGGACAATCCTATTAAATAATCAGAAACAGGGCTGGGATTTGTGCAAAAGAGAAGAAGGTGCTTGGACCTGGAAGGAACCCAGCTGTTTAAAAAAAAAAAAAATACATAATAGAGGGTGTGGGTCCTGGAGGAAGAGCCCTGGACAAGGAGTCCCTAGGGTTTGTTCTGTCTTTGCTGCATGAACTTAGACAAGTCACAAAGCTTCTCTGGACCCTCTGTGTTTTATTTTCCCAGGAATAAAGAATTGGGTCAAGCTCTCAGGTTCTTACCAGCTCTGAAAGTGTTATAGCTTCAGTTTCTTCAATCCATTTTGGTTAATATTCATAAAAAACAATCTGTAGCCCACATAAGACTGTGACGATTATTAAGGATACATCATTAAAGTGTCACAGATCGGAAATTTTTCCTACATCCAGAACTGTGACAGAATAAATTTCTTTTATTGAAGCCATCAGTAGTTTGGTATTTTGTTACAGCAGCTGTAGCAAACTAATACAGGAGAATACCCACCCCCTCACTGGGAAGCTGAAATTGTCGGCTCCTTGCTTTCCCAGCTTTCCCAGGAGCCAGGGCCAGAACACACACAGTTTCTAACACTTACGAGGTCCTTCATGTTCATCATTATTGGGTAAACCCTGAACTGACAGAAGTGACATTATATAAATCACACAAAGTTCTAAAATGGTGGAAATTTAATACAAATAATTTATGGATGTCAATCTAACAATTACTGACATTTAATTAGCAGAAACCTTCGTTATTGTTGTTGCTTAAGTGCATAGCACCCTAGAATAGTATCTGAACTTCCACAGATGTGGAAACACCTGTTTGGAGATCAGAAGCTAGCAGATGGCAAATGCAGGATTTGAACCCAGCCATTTTGACTATAATATGAGAACAGAGTTCTCTGGAGGAATGCCAAAAAAAGACTTTTCTTTTTAAATGAATACTAGTAAGGAAGAAAATATAAAGTTTCTAACTCTAAACTAAATAACAATATTTTAGATTTACCTTAATGTCCATTTGTCTGAAAAAGGTTGTATACATCATCCCTAAAATAACAGAACTGGTCTGGGACCCCTTTTCTTTTCTGGCAACCGCTCCAAGGAGACTGACAGAAAGAGCTAAATAATTTAGGGTAGAAATTATTCAGGCAACAACAAAGCCAGGAACTTTTAATTTATCAGAGTAATTATGTTGTGTTAGCTTAACTTATAAAACCTAATTCACTTTTAAAAGTTTTGCCATTACAAATTCTGAGACACTTTGTAAAGCTTCTGTTTGGCAAAAGAGAACAGTTGGGAAAATAAATACGTGCAGTGAAAAGAGCTAAAATATCTTGTTCAAAAAACAAATTCTGATAACTGTGAAAACTAAGTATCAGAACGTATGTCCATCCTCAAGTTTGGCAGAGATGCCACCATCAGAACCAAAGCACATTTAGCACATTTCCTGTTGGATCTTCTGAAGTGAGGATACACAGGTGAACTGGAACATGCTTCCCAGTGCCCTGTAGGGATCCTCTGTTGGAGGACTGACAGCTGAAACCACACACTTCCCCGTGGGTTTATCCAGACAGATCAAGTTTTGTTGATTTGCCTTGTCTCACACTGAGCTTGGGATGGAGCCATTGGAGCTCTTTCCTGGCCTGGCCTGGCCTGAATGGGACAAGTCACTTCTCTGGGATTTGGCTTTCTCACAAAGTTCAAGAGTCACCTGCCTTACCCTGCCTGACCTGTGGGGGCCATAGGTCCAGGCTGCAGTGGCTCCTGGGATCCCTGCCAGTTCCCACAGACTTCCAGCTAAGCTGCCATTTAGCTCCCAGTTGATACCCTTCCTCTCCTCTCCCAGCAATGGAAAGAAGCTGAGGAATCAGAGGCTCCCTGGGGCAAAGTCTCTGGGTTCAAATGAGGCTCAGAAAAACTGTATGATCAAATCTGCAAAAGCTAACTTTTGCAGACCCCATGACCCAGCAATTCCACTGCAGTCTTTTGTCCCAAAAAAGCAAGTGCATCTCTCCTCCAGAAGTCCTGTGCTCACAAGAGGCAAGATGTAGACACAACCCAAATGCTCATTGACGTACAAAAGCTAAGCAAACAGTGGCATATTCATGTTATTACATAGCAATAGAAGAAGAAACTACTTTTATATCCAACAACACAGATATAACGTTGAATGAAAGTAGATAGGCACCAAAAACCTACATTATGATTTCATTAGCTTCAAGAAGTGGAAACTGCAATCAGTGGTGAAAAGAGGTCAGAACAGGAGCTACCTCTTGGTGAGAGGTGGGCATAAACTGGAAGGAGATGTTGAGGAACCTTGTAGGATGCTGGAAATGTCCTAGATATTTTTCCTAATAGTGATTATATGAAAAAAAATTATACACACACACACACACAGAGAGAGAGAAACTTCAAAAGATTTTTTAATTTATATTATATAATTATAATTTTTTTCTGAATGTATATTTATTTATTAGTACTGGGGATTGAACCCAGGGACACTTAACCACTGAGCCACAACCCTAGCCCTTTTTATTTTTTATTTCAAGACAGGGTCTTGTGAAGTTGCTTAGGGCCTTGCTAACTGCTGAGTCTGGACTTGAACTTGCGATCCTCCTGCCTTAGCCTCCTGAGTCAGTGGGATTACAGTCATGCACCACTGTGCCCAGTGTGTGTGTGTGTGTGTGTGTGTGTGTGTGTGTGTGAGAGAGAGAGAGAGAGAGAGAGAGAGGTTTTTGGGTTGTTTTTTTTTTTTTTAAGACAGGGGATTCTGGGGAGGAGGACTTCAGTCTCAAAACAGTGAGGAATAAGGAAGATTCTGATTAGGGAGCTCAAGTCAGAGCTCTCAGGCCTCTGTGTTTAGTATTCAAGACAGCTGAGAACTCTGAGACCATAACTGAAGCATGTGCAAGTGAAAATAATGATCAATTACCATCTGTGATGCCCTTTCTAGGTGCCAGTTCTAAACAAGGCATTTTACAAACACAACCTCACTGAATGCTGACAACTTTATAAGGTGGATAAAGTTATTATCTCCACTTTACAGAGTACTGACATGCTTTGCTCAAGAAGAACACACCACAGGTGAGTGTGTCAGGATGCTAAAGCGGATCTTTCCAGAGTGGAAGGACAGAAAGATGTCAAGGGTTGGGGATAATTTTCCAGATTCCTCTGCTCCGGGCTTTATATTTCTTGGTAAGAGATTGTACTTCAGGTACAGGCACAACTTTCTTTCCTCTGGCAGCCAAGCAGCTAATACACTGATGTGCAAAGTGTTTTCAGGGAACAAATCAGGTCCAGGCACAGAGTGGCTTCCTGTCTTCTCAGCTAGTACTTCTCCCTTTTCTCCAGGAAAGATCCCACACAACCCCAGCCAACAACAGGGATGGACAGAGGCACAGAGGTGCTTATCTGAGTCTCTTCTTGGGGAATGTGAAGCTCCAATGTGGACACAGATGAGGAGACAGGGCCATGTCACTGCATGGGGCCTGTTGTTGATAACTCTGATTCACCTGCTCTCCACCTGCCCCACACAGGTACCATTCCTCTTTCCCTTTTGTGAACAGCTCCAGTGGCTTTTCAATAAATCCTATATTATTAATAGTTAGGGCTCTTGGTTACAATAAAAGTAATCTACTTCAAACCATCTTAAGTGAAAAAGACGAATTCATTGTGAAGATCTAGGGTCTCACAAAACTCCAAGAGAGTGATGCAGCCAACCCCAGGAATGGAACCACACTGGAGAGAGCCCTGGAGGGAAGCTGGAGGCCCCTCTCTGCACCACTCCTCTCCTCCTCCCTAGACCTCTATTCCACTCTTCCCATTACTGCAGACCAGCCTCCTACATTCCACTCACATGGTGGGACAAGGATATCACCACTTCCAGATACATACATTCTAGCGCACACATCCAGCTTATCCCCAGCTCTTACTTGCAAACCTGATACCTCAGGGAAAGAACTGAATTCTTTTTTTTCTTTTTTCTTTTTTTTTTTTTTGGTACTAGGGATTAAACTCAGGGGCACTTGACCACTGAGCCACATCGCCAGCCCTGTTTTGTATTTTATTTAGAGACAGAGTCTCACTGAGTTGCTTAGTACCTGGCTGTTGCTGAGGTTAGCTTTGAACCCTCAATCCTCCTGCCACCGCCTCCCTAGCTGCTGGGATTACAAGAACTGTCCACCACGCCTGGCAGGAACTGACTTCTTGCTCATGGATCAATTGCTCCAGACCAAAAACAATGCTTTAGGAGAGTCAAGGTCAGCATAGCAACCCCTAACAAAATTGTGTGGATGGATTGCCGAGCGTGTGCCTGGGGGGACTAGTAGAAAGGAGATTGTGGACATCAACCTGATGGGCATCTAACATATTGCCTAATTTAACCAATTCTTTGACAATGGGAGAAGTGTCAGCTTCAGAGTTACAGGGATTAGAGCCATTGTTTACCAGCTGTGGGGACTTAGGCAAGTTATTTGGTTTCCCCAAGCCTGTTTCCTTACCTGCAAAGAAAGAATAATAATATCTACTTCATGATTCATTGAGAGGAATAAAGGCAAAAAGATCTAAAAGCACTTAACGTAGCACACAAATGCTAAATAGTTTCAACCTTAATTTGAACATCAAAATAATCACAAGAGATCTAAGAGTGCTTTGCTTATAAATGTCACCAAACTGGGCCCATTTTCCATGCCACACAGTATACCAGTCACTGAAATGATGAGTCTTGCAAAAGAGAAGGTTTATTCCCAAGGTGTGGTTCTCAAGCTAAGCTTACCTGGGGCCCACTTTGAGCTCAATTCTCTGTTTGGTAGGCGATGGGTATCATCTCAGAATGGTGGGCCAGAATTATTCCATTAGGACAAAGTTTACAACAAAAAACAATCAACAAGAGCAAAATAAATCCATAACTTTTAAAATAAATAATTTAGTTCTAGACCAAAAAGAAAATTGAGGTGATAAAACAAGGAAAACCTAATCCTATCACAATTTCCTATTAAAAGAAGATCAACAAGAAAACTATCATTTAAGCAGTTTTGCATCAATGTGCCTTCAATGTCAATGCTCAGCCTCTAGAATAACCTATGAATAATGTTGCCCACTTGATCATGCATCAAATCTTCCACAAGGTTCACTTCCTCTCCAAACCCCTTTTATAACTTTCTATAACCTTTCATTCCATCTAAGCCATTAGTTTTGTTGACCTGTTTCCCCATCTCGTGTTCTATAATTCTTTTATAAAACATGTCTCATTTTCTTCACAGCAATGGTCTGAATCACTCAGACCCTTGAAGCTTTGAGCCATAAACCAAGCTAGCTAGCCACTGTCCTTATGATATTGGGTAATCTTAACGTAGGTGTGTTAGTGCTCAGAAGATTATTGGATATTTTTCTTAAACCAACATTAAGACAAGTCTTATTTTAAAACATTT
The DNA here is from genome assembly GCF_021218885.2 of Marmota monax. Taxonomy (NCBI): domain Eukaryota; kingdom Metazoa; phylum Chordata; class Mammalia; order Rodentia; family Sciuridae; genus Marmota; species Marmota monax. The sequence continues at coordinate 18,959,851 of NW_026693082.1, read as the reverse complement.
GAGTTAAAAGCATGTGGGATTCAATTTATGAGTGCTCCTTTATTTCTAAGTTGATCTGGTATCACGAAGACATAACACACAATATACACGTACCCATAAAAATTCAGACAGGTCAAAAAATCTTAAAGCTTTCGTTTAGATTTTTCATTCGCTAGCTTTCAAAAAGTTTTTCTCTTTTTGCTGAAGGTGTCATAACATTCCCCACTTTAAAATGGTACACTCATATATGGTTGGTGGGACTGCAAATCGGTGCAACCACTCTGGAAAGTAGTATGGAGATTCCTCAGAAAATTTGGAATGGAACCACCATTTTACCCCTTTATCCCCTTCCTCAGTATAAACCCAAAGGACTTAAAATCATCATACTATAGTGATGTGACCACATCAATGTTTAGAGTGCCTCAATTCACAATAGCTAAGCTATGGAACAAACCTAGGTGCCCTTCAACAGATAAATGAATAAAAAAGAAAGTGGTACATATACCCAGTGAAATATTACTTGGCCATAAAGAAGAATAAAATTTTGCCATTTGCCACTAAATGGATGGAACTGGAAACTATCACACTAAGTGAAATAAGCCAATCCTAAAAAAAAAAAAAAAAAAAGGCTGAATGTTCTGATATGCAAATGCTGACCCACAGTGGTGGGGGATGAGTGAGGGTTTCACTGGATTGGATAGGGTGGAGTGGGGGGGAGATGGAAATGGGAAAGATAAGCAGAATGAATTGGACATAACATTCCTATGTTCATATATGAATACATGGCCAGTGTAACTCTACATCATGTATAACCACAAAAATTGGAAGTTATACTCCATGTATATATGATATGTCAAAATACTTTCTACTGTCATGTATAATTAAAAAAAAAAAAAAGAGTGAATAAATTTTTTTTAAATCCCCACTTTGATAGAAACTCAATGCTCACATTTCCTGCTAAGAAATCCCCACCAAGAAGGAGTGGTGTAGTGGGGACAAGCAGAAAGGAGAACCTAGAACAGGCCTCACTTGGAATGCTATGGGGGTTGCTCATAAGAAGATTAGAAACCCTCACTCTGAATGGCTTCAGCCCTCTAGGAGGACAATAATCTCCAGCAGTAGGTTAAAAACAGGAAAATGGATCCTGATGGAGTCTACCCGCCCAGGTTCATTATGTTTCAATCTCTCCTAAAGCATTTCTAATGAAACAGAGAAACCTCCTGTGAATTCTGGGGGCACTGCTATGGGAGGTTAAAAGGGTTGCCTTGATGGGGTTAGAAAAGTAGGGACTCAGGGAGGAAAAAAAAAAAAGAGGGGCTCAGGGAGAAGCCAGACCTTTTCATCTGTATTACCAAAAACTGTCATGGTTCCCTAACTGGGAATCAAACCCAGTCCTGGCAGCAAGAGCACCGAATCTTAACCACTAGACCACCAGGACGTGGCAGGGGGCCACAGGGGCAGGAGGAGGATGCTAACTATTTTGAAGAAATTGACATTTTACCAACAAATTTATAGGATTTATTTGCCAGTCTCATGCAGACTATATACCAAATTTTTCAGGTTAAGCAGGCCCATAATGGCTTGGCTTTTTTTCTTTTAAAGTCTCTTATAATAATATAATAATGATATATTTTTAAGTCTCTTATAATAATATTTAAAAGTTAATTCTTAGATGTTTGAATTTCTGCTAAAACTGGCTCAAATAACAAACTTTCAAGCAAAAAATCAATAGACTCAGAAGGCTAAAATCCTTTTGTGTTACCCCCACAATTGCTGTGTAAAAATTACCTTGAAGAGGACTGTTTTCTGCCTAGTAAAGCATGCACTGGCCCCACACTTTGCCCCTAAGGCAAGATGGCATCTAGCTGTAGCTGTACTAGTAGCTTGGGTAGTGGGGTTGGGGAGGCCCAAAGTGGGTTTCTTTTTTGGAGCAGAACAGCTACTCATAGACCAACCTTAATTTCAAGACCATAGAATTCTGCAGTTAGGACTGTTGGTCTGCTGCTATACTGAAGGCATTCACAATAAATATTTAAATTAAGCATGCCAATAAAAATATATAAAGAACCTGAAGTGAATTCACCAGAAAAAAAAAAAATCCTGCCTAACAAAAGCAGAGCAGCCATGAGAACCCTCCACTAAAAATATTCCTAAGGAATTCTGGTGGCAGCCTACCTTGATGGGTTTGAATTGAATTCTGCCCAGTTCCGTCTCTAGGACCCATTCTCAGGCCATAAGTCTCCTGATTCCAAAGAACACGGGGGCCAGGAAGTAATGGAAATTCACTCCATTTTAGAGCCAATCCAATGGGCCACATGTGGGGCTCAAATTAACACTTCCTGTTGATTCAGAATTCAGACACTGTTCATCAAAAGTGTATACTGATGTTACTTATGATGCACCTAGAACTAGATTTCAGAAACAAACAAAACCAAGAGAACTTCTGAGAGTGGAGATTCCCTAATCCTTCCCAAACATCCGGCATCCCCAAACCAGGCCCCTCGCAAAGAAGGCCAAAGCAAGACTTCCTTTCAAAGTCAAATACCTAATGACCATTAACCAAGACCATCACAATAAAGTCTAAACCAGAGGGAATAGAAATAAGAATTCACTTATACTGAAGTTACTCACCAAATAAGATGTCTTCCAAATCCAAAAACCATCTCTCTATTGCAAAAGTGACATTGTCTGAAGAGCAGGGGCACCAGGCTGGGAATGTCCTGGGATAAAAGACACAAGCAGAAATCATCTATAGATAATCAATACCAGGAAGAAGTCAACCAGCCACAGGCAAAATGTCTGTCAGGACTTGCTTCCTGAGAAATCATTACTGAACTACGCGGGCCTACTTTGCCATATGAAGAGTCCTGCAAAAGAACAAGTTTGTTCACAAGACAGCCAAGTATGAGAAGACATGAAACTCAAGCCCCATGTCTGCCTCCTTCAATAATAGGACTTGGTAGTATTTGTGAGAGGAACAGGGAAAGGTGATTGGAAGTTAATTAAAAGGTGAAACCAGGTACGTGGCATGCACCTGCAATCCCAGCTGCTCAGGAGGCTGAGGCAAAAGGATCACAAGTTTGAGGCCAGCCTGGACAATTTAACCAGACACCATCTCAAAATAAAAAATTAAAAGGGATGGGGGTATAGCTCAGTGGTAGAGTATCCTAGGTTCGATCCCCAGTGCCAAAAGAAGAAGGAGGAGAAGTAGGTAAAGTGGGTTAAGTTGAGAGATTTATTCAGGGTTTACCTTGGTTTAAACAATGAATTTTTTGTGTTGTTGAGGTGGAGGTTTACCCACTCTATGGAACCAGTCAACTTATCATATTGCATTTCACTATGACATCTCAAGTTTAAAAAAAAACACCATAAATTATCTTACTTATCTTACTGCTATTACTAGAAAAGTGAGAACCAAGAGTGTAACATACCATGGATGCCCTATCTAGACCTAAAGCAGATAACAATAAACATTGTCTTTAGGATGTTTGGATTTGTTGAATGAGGAGTAGTAAGTATGGATACTTATCAATAATAAGCTATAAATAAGAAAGATCCAAAGAGGCCAAAAAGTTTATCAGACCACAGGAAGGGTCTTCTAGATGTCAGGAAAGACAGGTGGGAAATATCTCTTTTTCTTCACTTTTAATAGAGCAACAATTTCTTATTTTATGAAATCCTGGACCTTCTCAAAAAAAAAACAACAACAAAACATTTTCTAGGATTGAGGTGGTACCTTGAAATAGCTCCACATCATCCATATAAAGAAGGCATTTTCAAAAGACAACAGATGTTTACTTTGAACACAGCATGTCAGGGATTTGAGAAAGTGTCTTGTTAGGAGAAAAAGCTAAGCCAGGCTCGGTGGCGCTGCCTGTAATCCCAGAAACTCAGGAGGCTGAGACAGGAGAATCTTGAGTTCAAAGCCAGCCTCTGCAAAAGCGGGGCACTAAGCACCTCAGTGAGATGCTATCTCTAAATAAAATACAAAATAGGGCTGGGGATGTGACTCAGTGGTCAAGTGACCCTGAGTCCAATTCCCAGTACCCACCCCCCAAAAAATAGAAAAGGCCAGTCTCTTGAAGTTTATGCATTGGATAAATCTTGGTTTAGGATTCCCAGGACTTATGACTTATGTAGGAATCTTTGAGTTATAACTGCCATTCTCTGAGGCTGAATGAGTACGGCCAGAGAAATCACACCATCTACAGCAGTTGTACTCAGATCTAGAGTGGAATTTTAGGAACACTTGTAAGCAATAACCCAAAATTAATTAAAATTTTATCTTGAAAAAATTATTCTGCTGTTAGAGGAACAATCTATCTGCAACCCAAAATTTTAGCCCACCTTTTGCTATGTCAAAGGACACAAGACTTCTTTAAACCATTGTAAACTGACAAAGTACACCTCAAGAAAAACAGTGTGCCCATAGGAAAATCATAGATACCCACCCAGTACAGGAAATCCCTTCACAACAGTCCTGCAAATCGTTTCAGACGACAAGAAGCAACCCACTAACTTGTAAGGTGTCCTTACCATCATCTGCCTTATTTCTATATCTACCATGCTTCTAAAGTAAAACAGAACAAGCCTATTTTTCAAAACAAAATAGATTTTCAAATATATGACGATGGTCATCATGCCTGCCAGATCTGATCTTCTTTACATCAATCTAGACTTTTGCAAGAGTCCTAACAGGATATTTTTTCTAGGTCTCTTAACATCTGGCACACTTTCCTCTAAGCCGTGACCGTCTCTCCTGAAATTCCATAATGGGAACTGGATTTCAGCAGAGGATATGAAGAAACTGTCTGATGGTGGGTTGTGGTGTGAGCTTTCTTTAGAAACCACATCATACCCTTGGCTACTGCCTTAAAAACAGCAGAAAATGAACTGCTTTTCTTTGCAAAAGTACAATTATTTGCATTTCTCTTTAAAGTTACATGCACTTAAGTCATTACCTAATAATCCAGCATTGACCGTAAAGGAGCTGATTGCTGTTGCTGGTCAGGAAATAGTTCTTTTGTTGGCAAGAAGGTCATGAGAGGGCCTTTACATAAGTAAACTAAAGAAAATATCTTTCAAATTGGACATTTTTTTTAGTAGATGGAGAATAAGAAATTATGTAAACAGAAGTTTCCTATATTGGAGGAAAATAATGAACCATGAAAAGAGGTAAACTCACAATAAATTACATTTGCTGTGTTAATTAGGTGACATACTGCACCAGAGACTGAATAAAATAAAAAGGAATGAAAAGCAACATGTTGTTTTCTTTTCTTTTAATTGGCATACAATAATTGTATGCCCTTGTGGAGTATGCTGTGATAATTTGATGCATGCGTGCAATGTGTAATGATCAAATCAGGGTCATTGGCATTTCCATCTCCTTAAACCCAAACACACCACTCCTGCAGCTCACCTCCTGATTTAAAAGCAAGGGACAGCTCAATCACCTCTCAGCCAGAGGATGTACTTCAAAGAAATATGCAGAAAGGAAGACTTGTTTTCTAATCAAACTGTGGATGTGGCCCCCACTATCCTACAAAAGTTTACAGTGAGCAGCATACTCTTGGGAACTGCTCTTCAATTTATTTTTTAAAAAATTCCAAAACATTCTCATTTATAGGTGGGTATGGTATTCCACACATGTAATCCCAGCAATTTGGGAGGCTGAGGCAGGAGGATCCCTATTTAGATGACAGTCTCAGCAACTTAGCGAGATCCTGTCTCAAAATTAAAAATTAAAAAATAAAGGGCCAGAGATACAGCTCAGTGGTTAAGCACTCCTGGATTCAATCCCCAACACCCAAAAAACAAAAATATTCTCATTCCTTTTTTCTATTTCTCCTTAAATATTTCTCAGCCACAATTGGTGAAACTATAGATAAAAGGATAAGAACTACTTTACAAAGAAGATTTCCTGACAAAACACAAGTATGCAGCATGAAAATCAGAATGATCTTTGTTACTTGTTGGTCAGATGTTATAGACTTTCCAACAATGATGACCTAGAGTGCTATGGAATTCTTCCAGAAGAGAACCAGGAGGCAGGAAGTCTCACTAGACCCATACTCCTAGGAAACAAATAGGATTTCTTGTTATCACGAAAGCAGCTCCTGGTTAGCCTAATGTCAAGAGAATTCCCTCAAATTATTGTTTGGGAAGACACCTTTACCCTCTCCCCCCACACACATGTAAATCCACGTTTCAGCACTTCAAATAGGGAATATCTGAAGTTACAGAAAAACGTGTGTACCATGAGTGATTTGAAGAAATGGTTATAACAGAAACACACTGTTTGGCAAAGACAGTAGTATGAAGTTTTATGTTCTATATCCTGGGCCACCTTAGTAGTTAGCATCATCTCATAATTTTCTCTCCCAAATACCATTATTCTGTCACTTTCTACTAGCTCTGTCATCTCCAGTGTCCTCTGGCACTAATCTTTCTGGCTGTATCTATACACCACAGCCCATGACATGAAATGTTCTATGTCCTTGAACAACTTAGAAAATTATAGTCATTCCCAGTTATGTCTCTGAAACCAGGGGCTTCAACCCAGCTGCACACTAGAATAACCTGAAGAGCTTTTAAAAAATTTATTTGTTCTAATTAATTATACATGTAGAATTATTTTGACACATCATACATAAATGGAGTATAACTTATTCTTCTGGTTGTACACGATGTAGAGTTACAACCTGAAGAGCATTTTCAAAATGCTAATGTCACTGAACTCACCCTGAGAGATTCTAATTTAATCTGTGAGTCTTAAAAGCCTTTCAGGTGATTCTATTCTGTAGCCAAAGTTAGGATTTATTATTCTATTGCCCAACATCCCTGAAAGATGTGAAGCACTTCATCAGTAAGAGGTTCCCATCTCTGTAGCTATTTTCATGGGGCAGAGGGAACAAGATTCATAGAGACTAACCCTTTCTAATAATGAATCCCAGAACATCCTCAAGAGTAAACACAATCAAGAATTTAAATGGCTGATAAAAGCTGATAATAAAAGTAAACACACAAGAACGATCAAGAAAACACAAGTAGAGCTCAGAGGGGACTAATCCAACCAGATATTAAAACACATTAAAAGTCTCTATAATGAAAACAGTAGAGCACTGGCACATGAGGACACAAACAGATTGAAGAAATAGAAGGGAAGGTTCAGAAACAGATCTAAACTATATTTAAAGATCAAGCAGATAATAAAGGTGATATGTCAAATCACTGAAGCAAAGAGTCATCTGTAGTGAATAATACTATAACACTTGAGATAACGCTGGGTAGCCATTGGGAAAATAAAATAAAATTAGATCTTTCCTCAGACCCTAATGCTACCTTGAGCCCCAGGCTTTCCTGGCTGCCAAGAAGCTTAGAAACGAGTGAGGAACACAGCTGCCTTCTCGTTTCACCACCCAGGAGCTGCCTCGCCCACCTCCATTGCCAAGTCCTACTTCCAAACTAGATAAGAAGTCGGTTGCCTGTTACCTGAAGGGTTTCTCTCTCCAAAGCATCTCAGGTCACTCCCTGGCCAGTGAAGCCCCTTAACTGAGATACCATCATGGGGTAGATAACTTCTTCAAGATCGAGCTTCAAAAACCTTCCCGGGCCTGGACAGAGGCAGCACACACCTGAAATCCCAGATCCTCCAAAGGCTGAGGCAGGAGAATCTCAAAGTTCCCTAAACCATCCTGGGAAACATAGCCCAACCCTGTCGAAGGAGGGGGAGGGGAAGAGAAGGAGGGGGAAAAAGGAGAAAGAAAGCAAATGAAAGAAGAGAAAAGGAATTGAAAGAATGAATGAAAGAGAAAGAAATAAATTATTTTAAAGATTTTCTGGTCTCCCGGAGTGGAGCACTGTGGGGTCTCTAGGCGGCATCTCTTCTCCTCCAGCACCCTCATCCTGCTCTTGAACTTGTGGAAAATTACAGTAAAATCAGTGGATTTTTTTTCCTGCTTTCCCCTCTAACCTAGAGGGCGAGATCGTGCCTTAGCCATCTTTGTACCCCCAGCTCCTACACAGCTCCTACTGTGTGTTGTTACAAGCCACCAGAAATCCTTTTGTGGAAAAAGACTGTAAATATAATTGAAATATGAAACACAGTGGGTATGAGCAGTAGCTCTCCCTCTCAGAAAGAGAAACAATCCTTCCTTACAAATGCCATTTTGATGCTAATGTCACCAACCTAGCTAGGTGTCATAGTAGAAAATCAGAAAGAGAACTTTAACTGATAATGAACTACAGTTTGATGAGAAGAAAATAAACTTTGGTGCTGTCTTGCAAGGAGACTGAGATTTTCACATGAGAAAAAGCAACTAATTATTGGGTGCTTAATTGGAGCACTGTCTTGTCAAGAAGTGGAAAAGCAGTATATTGAGCAGTGCTGACCTAGGGTGACAGCATATAGTGACATGAAAGCAGGTTTTAGCCATAAATCATATTTACTCCCCAGATGCATATTCTTTGCTGATGAAAGCTACAGTGGCCATGAGTTACTCGAGTTACTTTTAGCTGGAGATGGAAGTTTCTTATCCTTGCAAATCAATGGACAATATATTTGATTTTGCCACCTTGGGGAAGTTCATGTCACCTTTCACCTCATGAGGCCTGGTGTTCTTCCTACTCTTGTGCAACATTAACAGCTTTTCTAGAATGTGATTATAAAAACATCACCTGCTTATAAGTTTGGTGTCTGTGTCCTTATAATACTTCAACTTTGCTATATTTACCAAGAAGTATATTTTCCTTTTTTTCTCATTACCTCCTATCCTCTGGAGCATAAAATCTATAGCTGGAGCAATTTCCCCCAAATGTTTCCATTTGGTGACTTAACAAAAATGTTTATCATTGCAACCCCACCCCCTGCAAATTCAGAGGTGGGTAGGGTTTGGTCCCTGCTCCTGCCAATCTGAGGGGACTGACCTTACCAATCTATAAGATTAAAACCAATGTATTAGCAGAAGATGCCATGGTTCTCCTTATATTCAGAAAGGGGACATTTGGGGGTTGAGTTCAAGATTCTTCCAGTAATGATTATCAAAGGAAAAAAATATCCTAAAGCCTAATATCATTTTCATTTGAAAACCAGTAAGGTTATGGAGGAGACGTGCAATAGAACAGTATGAAAACCACAGAACTGGAAGGGAGAGGACCTGGTTCAGGCCACAGCACTATGAGACCCTGGGTAAGTCACTTAACTTTCCATTTGTTCTCACCTGTTAAGTGGACAACAATTATGCAGGATTGTGGTTAGCACCAAATGACTATACACATAAAAGAGTGAGTTTTTACTTCAGTCATGGGTGGAAAACAGTTAATATGCCTATAGTTCAAGGATTCTAAGAACTAAAGGATAAATACACCCAACAAGCAAAATCAAGATACGTAATTAAATTATATTCATGTACATTTTTAACAATTATTTTTACATATCAAAAAAAAAAAAACAAAATGGGAAGCCTAAAAAGGGACATGTGTATTTTTCAAATATTCAAAGGGCCACCATGTGCAAGAGGAATTAGGTATATACAGAGTGGTTCAGAGATAGATATTCAGACTACAGGGTAAAAGTTACAGGCAAAAAAGGCTTGGATCAATATAATAAGAATCTTTCCAATAATTAGAGCTGTTCAATAAGAGAATGAGCTCACTAATAGTGAAAGCGTTATACTGAAAGGATTGATCTACTGTCCGGAGACCATTAGATGTTGGGTCAAAACATGTAGTTCCACAAGGGCAAGGATATACATCTGTTTTGTTCACTGATATAATCCTGTGCCTTGTCCATACCATGCACAAAGAAAGCACTTTGATATGAAAAATAAAGAAATGACATACCCTGTGATCACTTTGAATTGAAGACTAAAATTTCATGAAAGGTATGTTGGATGATAACTCTCAGTTCTTACTGAGTCCATGTCAATTTAGCACCTCATTTGAGGGTCTCAAAGTCAACAACCATTTAAAGATTTTCAAATCCAATTCACAAAATACAAGGATGATTCTACAACCAGTCAAATGGGTACCAGAAAGTCCCGACTGTTACATACAAAGAGTGTAAGATGAACAGCAGGTAAAATAGCCAAAACTACATAAATCAATCCACAAAGTCAAATGGAAATTAGGACAGGTATAGGTGTTATTTAGGTACATTCACTAGTAGATTAAAGGACAAGAATGTTCTCCCACTCATCTCAATATTTATAAGACTAAGCTGAGGACCTGGTACAAAGTCAATGCTCAAAAATCATTTTATGAATTCAATTACACTGAAATTTATACTTGATGATTATTAATCTATTTTCCTTTTAGGTTCATAGTTCATTGGTCATATATTAATTCATAATGCTGGTTTTGATTTAATTACTTAATGTCTATCTCCCCCACTGCATTATAAACACTACGAGGGAGCCCATCTCTCATTGATCAATGGCACCTTGTGTGGCACATAGGAGTGTACAATTAATATTTGTCAAATGAATACCGGAAATCAATCTCTGAAATAATTCTGCACTTGAAAGAATTCTAGAATCATATGTCTTTCATGAGAAGAGAACTTGGCAATTCTTTCAGATATTATTTGATTTTTATCAAGTCTGCCCATTATGTTGAACAATTTTTAAACTTGAGGCAATTTAATCTACAGAAAATAATTGTAGATACATTAGTAATAACAAACTATTTCTTCTAAATTGATGTCAAAGTGCTAATGAGATTCCAAGAAGACTCAGCTTCAAGTTCTTTGAGGGAAATTTTGCTGGTCCATATTCCCATTTTCAAACAAACTTCATGTTTAATCCAGAGACTAAAGGTTAGTCCTCTTCTCTGGGCAAGCTAACTGGTTTTTCTTTTCACTGGCACTTCCACTGTTGGGAAGGCTCAGCAGAGAAAATAAAGTAAGTCAAACAGTGAGCATGAATTTTGGCAGCTTTTATAAAAGCAAGGCCCAGTGAACAGAGTTGGTATTTGGAGTTGACCACCCAGGGTCATGGAAAGGGTCATCCCACTACCCACAGCTACGCTATTTAAATACTGTAAGGCTTACATGTCATTAGGCAGTGCTACTCAAATCTACTTGTCACCCACCAGCAACAAAAACTTATACTACATCATAAATGAAAGCACTAAAGCTTCCTTCACTGACTAAATCTTATTACCAAGAGAAAAATATACATCAGGTAGACTAAACAGTGTGCTCAGTGACTTACATTCTAACAAAGATCTGCACCTGGCTGAAAATCAGGAACAAATAGCTCCAGAGACTTGCACATTGAATGGATTTTTGCTAAATCATAAAAAGATATCTCTTCTTTCTAAATTTTAAAAACAATAAAAGGCTTCAAACTTAACATTCCCTAAGTATGTAGGGGTTCTAACACTTGTCTTTGTACTTTTTTGTTACTTTCTAGTTTGGAGGTATTTTGATTCTTTTTATGATGAGAATACATCATTTTTATTAAGACAAAGGTCTCTTTTTCTAAAATGATGCTAGTTTGATGAAACACTATCAAAAAACAATATACTTTTCTACTTTGGGAACTAATCATAGGAACAATCATGAATTTTCTACAGTATTTTTCTCACCACATGCCCATCCCACCTCTCTGGAACTGTCATCCAAATTGCTCAACTGGTGGTCAATCAACTATCAAATACATTAGATGTTTGTGTTCAGTATGGCAACAAACAAACCAAATCAGAATGTTCAGGCCACCCTTGGCCCTTTCAATGCATCCTCCAACTTGCTAAGCTTAGTACTTTCTGTGTTACTGTATTGGCATTGACTGGACTCTAGGGTATACAACAAATCATGCGGCTTTTTTGATTAATTGCTTTTTTGACAATTGCTTCACAGATTTACCACACAGTGAGTACCATAATGTTGACTACAAACTATTTGATGCCAAGCCTCTCATTCCCTAGATATATGTTTATGGCCTACTTCCTATTTGTGTGTTTACATCCTCATAAATTGCACTTGATGGAGCTTTCTTCAGTCCTGCTTAAAAAGAAATCCGTGGATTCTGCTGATCCACAAACAGCACATAAGACTGCAAGAGATAAACAGATATTTAGATTTTTTTTTCCCCCCTGGTTCTGGGGAAAAAACCCAAGGACTCACACATGTTAAGCCTGTGTTCTATCACTGAGCTACATCCCCAGCCCAACATTTAAAAACATGTATAGCAATTTGATAGAGCAATTTTGTACTGTTGAATAAAAAATAAATTGGCTTATATTTTTCATACTTTTTAAAGTTTCAGTTTTCTAGTAATCACTTTTTTGTATTTTATTTAAAAAATGAAATATTAGTTTTTTTAAATTTCCACTTTTTTAATTTTATTTTTTGTTGTAGTTGGACACAATACCTATTTTTTATTAATTTATTTTTATGTGGTGCTGAGGATCGAACCCAAGGACTCACATGTGCTAGGCGAGCACTCTACCACTGAGCCACAACCCCAGCCCCTAATTTCCAATTTTTAAATAAATACTTCCTCTCAGGTTGAGAGGAGCTGGCTTATAAAATTTACCTAGAGCAGCAACAGATATGATAGTATTCTTATTCCTTTACTTTTGTCTCTTCATTTTAAATCCAACTTTAAACAAAAACTGATTTACCTATCTTGTACTTTTCTTCATTTGGCAAACATCTAAATCTTGTCTTTAACCACTGCACATTAAATTGCAGAAATCTGAAAATTGATTTTGCCACAGGAATTTTCTCACCCCTTTACTTTCCACAGGATGCATGTATAATTCTGATTACAGCACTCTACACTTGCCCCACCACCTAACATTTACACTTGTGATTTTAAAATTTCTTTAAATAGAATTATTTGCCAGACAGAAACTAATCACCATAATGTTAACAGCTTCAATGTCCTGCTGGACTTGTGAAGTTTGGTTGCCTCTTCTGATTTTGCTTACTTCCCCCCTTAACATGTGTACCTGCTACAAATCACAATCAAGCAAACCTGGTATCGTACGCTTTGTAATTGTTAAGTCGATATAATAGTTGAAGTTAGGGCTGGAGGTATAGCTCAGCAGTCAAGCACTTGCCTAGCATACATACGTATGTTCCTGGGTTCAATATCCACAACAAAATTTTAAAAACTTTTCAAGGTCATAACTGGTTACAGTCTCTATTGAAGTTATAGTTGTCTGTATAGCTGAATCAGAGAATTCAAATGTAAAGTAGGTTTTTTTTCATCTGAACTAAATAATGTAATAGGGAAAAAATATCAACCTGCATAAAGAATACTGAAGAGTGAGCTGGAAGGGGTGGTGCACACCTGTAATCCCAGAGGCTAAGGCAGGAAGATGACAAATTTAAGGCCAGCTTCAGCAACTTAGTGAGGCCCTAGGTAACTGAGTGACCCCTGTCTAAAAATAAAAACACAAAAAGGGCTGGGGATGTAGCTTAGTTGTAAAGAGCTCCTGGATGGATGGATAGATGGATGGATGGAAGGAAGGAAGGAAGGAAGGAAGGAAATAAAAGAAAGAGAGGAAAGAAGGAAAGAAATTAAAAAAGAAGGGAGGAAAAGAGAAGGAAAGGAGGGAAGAAGAAGGGGAAAAAGGAAGGAAGGGAGGGAGGGAGAAAAAGAAAGAATACTGAAGAATACTGAAGAGGAATGTGTTTAGAGGATGGGGAGGGGAAGCAGGTATATAAAGAGCTACCAGCTCAAAAAAACAAGAATAAAATACTTGGAAATCAACCTAACAAAAAAGGTGAAAGACCTCTACAGTGAAAACTACAGAACACTAAAGAAAGAAATTAAAGAAGACCTTAGAAGATGGAAAGATCTCCCTTGTTCTTTAATAGGCAGAATATTGTTAAAGTGACCATATATCAAAAGCACTATACAGATTTAATGCAATTCCAATCAAATTCCCAATGACATTCCTCATAGAATTTTTAGAAAAAGCAATCATGAAATTCATCTGGAAAAATGAGAGACCCAGAATAGCCAAAGCAATCCTTAGCAATAAGAGTGAAGCAGGTAGCATCACTATATCAGACCTTAAACTATACTATACTACAGAGCAATCGTAACAAAAACAGCATGGTATTGGCACCAAAATAGACTTGTAGAACAATGGTACAGAATAGAGGTCAGAAAGACAAACACATAAATACAGTTATCTCATACTAGACAAAAACATATATTGGAGAAAAGATAACCTCTTTAACAAATGGTGCTGGGATAACTGGAAATCCATATACAGCAAACTGAAATTAAGCCCCTGTTACTCTGCCCAAAACTCAACTTAGAGTGGATCAAGGACCTAAGAATTAGACCAGAGACCCTGCAACTAATAGAAGGAAAAGTAGGCCCAAATCTTCGTCATGTTAGATTAGGACCTGACTTCCTTAACAAGATTCTTAAAGTGTAAAAAATAAAATCAAGAATTAATAAATGGGATGAGTTCAAACTAAAAAGCTTCTTCTCAGCAAAAGAAACAACCAATGGGGTGAAGACAGAGCCTACAGAATGGGAGCAAATCTTTACCACACGCACATCAGATAGAGCACTAATCTCCAGAATATATAAAGAACTCAAAAAACACCAAAAAAAAAACCAAATAACCCAATCAATAAATGAGCTAAGGACCTGAACAAATACTTCTCAGATGATGATATTCAATCAATCAACAAATATATGAAAAAATGTGCAACATCTCTAGCAATTAGAGAAATGCAAATCAAAGCTACTATAAAATTTCATTCACTCCAGTCAGAATGGCAGTTATCAAGAATACAAACAACAATAAGTGTTGGCGAGGATGTGGGGGGCGGGGGGAAGGCACACTCTTAAATTGCTGGTGGAACTGCAAATTGGTGCAACCAATCTGGAAAGCAGTATGGAGATTCCTTAGAAAACTTGGAATGGAACCACCATTTGACCCAACTATCTCACTCCTCGATTTATGCCCAAAGGACAGCATACTATAGTGAAGCAGCCACATCAATGTTTATAGCAGCACATTTCACAATAGCTAAATTGTGGGACCAACCTAGATGCCTTCAGTAGATGAATAAAGAAAATGTAGTATATATACACAATTGAATATTACTCAGCATTAAAAGAGAATACAATCATGGCATTTACAGGTAAATGGATGGAGTTGGAGAACATTATGCTAAGTGAAGTAAGCCAATCCCCAAAACACAAATGCTGAATGTTTTCTCTGATAAGTAGATGCTGATCCATAACAGGGTGAGTGGGGGAGCATGGGAGAAATGGAAGAACTTTGGATAGGGCAAAGGGGAGAGAGAGGAAGGGAGGAGGAATGGGGATAGGAAAGATGGTAGAATGAGATGGACATCATTACCCTAGGTACTTGTATGATGACATGAATGGTGTGACTCTGTGTATAATCAGAGAAATGAAAAATTGTGCTCCATTTGTGTACTATGAATTGAAATGCATTCTGCTGTCATGTATAATTAGAACAAATAATAAAAAAATAAAGACTACCAGGTAGTTGCTTCAAGTTTTCATTCTATGCAACACTTTCTCCCCTATTGTTTCAGTATAATCATTCTTACCAAGATTAGTTACACCTTGTTTCAATTTCACTACAAACTTTTTACTCTTAATCTTGACATCTATATTTGACACTTTTTTTTTTTTTTTTGGAGAGGGGGTAGTGGGGATTTAACCCAGGGGTAATTTACCACTGAGATACATCCCCAGCAAACCACCACCACCACCACCACCACCCACTTTTTGAGACAAGGTCTAAGTTGCCTGAGGCCTTGCTAAATTGCTATGGTGTCCTTGAATTTATAATCCTCACATCTCAGTCCCTAGAATTACAAGCATGTATCACAGTATCTGGCTATTTGACACTATTGATCACTCAGTCCCTGAAACATTCTTCCTTGCCTTCCCTAATACTGTGTTTTTACAGCACTGCCCAAGCATCAGAAGTATTCCAAGTTCCTAGATTCAAACATAAGTTCCAGTAGCTATAAAATTTCCAGGCTAAGTCAGAATTTACTATTTGTTTCTTCAATTTGCCAACATGAGTTGTGATGGTTTTGAAACATGTTACAACTTCTTTTAGACATCACCCTTCAATAAGTGGAGCTTAATTCTTCCTGTTTGAGCTGGACTTATAAATTCATTTGTAATAAACTGTGACATAAGTGAGAGTGAGGTTAGACCATAAAAGGCGCTATGGCTTACCCTTTGTCCCTTTGGATTACATGCTGGGGAGAAGGCAGCTGTCATGTTACAGACACCAAAGCAGCACTGTGGAAAGGCCCAGATGGTAAGAAACCAAGACCTCTAACCATCAGCCATGTGAGTGAGCCATTTTGGAAGTGGGTTCTCCAGGTTAACATCTTCAAATGACTGCAGTACCAGAACCATCTCAGCTACACTGCTCCCAAATTTATGATCCCCAGGAAATTAAATAAATCACTAACTTTTGGGACAGTTGTTCAAGAGTAGATAACCAAAACACTAGTGTTACCAATACTCTGTATTATACCCTCTCTGAATACCAAGAATTGCTCTTAGTTCCTGACTAAACCCCAACTAATACAAATGTCAGTGTTTTCTGGGATAATCACTGGCCAGCATTCTTTGGTATTCGTTTTTAAAAATTAAGGCTAAAGGACTAGACTTTTAGTTATAGCTTTATCATAATTTTAAATGGTTTATGGCATAAACCATTCAACTTTCCATTCCTACAATATATTTCATATATTTCAACTGAACTGTCAAACATATATTTGGCTTAAATGAATATTTTTTCTTCCTTTTTTTTTTTTTTTTAGATGTGCTTTGAATTGTGCCCTTCAGTAGATAAATAAAGAAACTTTCATCTCACTCCAGTCAGAATGGCACCAGGGAATGAACCCAGAGGCACTTAACACTAAGCCACATCCCCAACCCTTTTTATTTTTTTATTTTTGAGACAGAATCTCACTAAGTTGCTGAAGCTAGCTTTGAACTTGGGATCCTCCTGCCTCAGCCTCCAGAGCCTCTGGGATTATAGGCATGTAGCACCTGGCCATATTTTGTTTTCTCTATATGAATTATCTCATGTGTTTCTTCTCCCTCACTATTCTCTCTCTCTTCCCCTATAAGTAGTTCTATTGGTGAGAAAGAAGCTAAGGAAACTAAGGTACACTAATATTACCACACCTAACCAAACTCTTATCTAGTAAGTAGTGAAGCCAAAATTTGTGCTCATAGTCACTCTGTGATACTCTCTCTCTCTCATAGTACAAACATCCAATCACACTTTAAGAACAACAAAATAGGGCGAAGTTCTCTTTTGTAGTATTAGTTAAATAATAACACTGTTTTATGCATTAAATAAAAACTATACATACATATGGGCACAAAGGACAGTGTTTCCTTTAGAAGATGTATCATATGGCATACACCTAAACAGAATTCCAGTGAACTCTGCAGATAGCTTTATAATATGTACTGTCATGTCATGTATATGATCTACAAATTGGTTCCTTAGACCTATTTAATGAAATGAGGAACATATTATCTTCTACTATGTTTGCTTCAAATAAAAATTAAAAAAAAAAAAACAGAATAAAACCCCAAAACAAAAGCAAACATTAATACAAATCACATTGAGAAACTTTTATTAACTTAAATTGACATTTTAAATTTTATCTACCAAGTCCTTGGCAAAAATGCCTTTATTTGATACAAACCTACAGAAGTTTCTTACCACAGAATCACAGAGACTTGCAGTCATCATTGTTTTGTAATAATTAAAACAATGTTCAAATAATTAACAAGTTACTTCACTGAAATACTTAAAACAACATTCTGAGGAGTGTTTGAAAGCTCTGTTTATAAATAGTGATTGATACATTTATTATGTATTTGGTGCTGAAGATAAACACTTCTTATATAAAACATTGTTTTAATATACTGCTCTACTAATGAAGCTAGTTATTTGATATAATATATTTTAATGCTAAAGAATAAAGCTCTATCATCATATTTATTTTCTTTATAGGACTCTTATCAGGAAGAACTTTGTATCCAACAACAATAAACAGGCATAATCCAAGTGACATTCTGTAGAAGAAAGATGGCTGCCAACAAAAGAAACTCTGGATACCTGCATTATGCATTCTTTATGCAAGCAGTCCATTCTGAACAGCAGAATTAAATGTAGACCAAATGCTTTTAAAGTTTTGTGTGCCTACATGGCAATTACAATCTCCACATACTAAAAAGAACAATAACATAGGACACAGTATTTTTAAGCATTATAGCACATTTTAACACCTTTAGCCCATCCGCTGGCATCTCAGATCAGATTGGCAACTGAAATTTCACATCCACATGAGCTTGCTTGGCTAAGGTCACTATTTCAGAGAGTTTTACAACCTGAAAAGAAAGAACAGAGCATCTTTGTCTCTATTTTCATAAAAGGGTAAATTCAGAACTATAGCTCAATGTAAATTAATCCACAATCTTTGCCATTTAAAACATCAGTGTTATTCTGACATTCTTATAAATCACATTGCATTCTTACAAGAAACTGACACTAAAATAGGACAGTCAAGTCTGATACACCCCATAACCCATACTGCAAATAAATACTTTCTGATAAAGATAGATATGTAGATAATTAAGTATGCATATATCTTTTTAAATTTTATCTTAAAGAACAGTGTCTTTGTTGGATACCCCACAATTCAAAGCCCATCTAAATAAAAATTTATTTTGAAAAATGTGTACAATCTTAGCTTATTGGGTAGGAGTTCAAATAAAGGAGTATTTTACTTTCTATCAGTAAATTAGCAATTTCTATGTAAAATACCAGTGCCCTCTACAATCTGTCTGAGAATATCTATCTATTTCCATATAAAATATCACAAATTAAACATATTTAAATCAAAAAATGATTTAGCTTCTCTCTTTCCCACAGAGTATTTACAAAAAAAAAAAGGATTGGAGGCTTACGTATACTCAGTGGTAGAACACTTGCCCACCATGCACAAGGATTTGATCCCCAACATTGCAAGAAAAAGAGTTTAAAGATAGACATCTTGGATTCAAATCACCATTCTGATGATTATGACATATGACTCTGAATAGGTTAACTTACTAGTCTATAAAAATGAAAATGTTATCACCAAACTTCTATTAAATCCTAGAAAAAAATAACCTATTGCATGTACATAAATACTCAAAAAATGATAGCAGGTAGCAGTTGCTATTATCATCATCATCACATTTATTATTGACATGACTTCTATAAGTAAGAAACATTTCAGTGTTACTTTTAAAAACAAAATAAAATACAAAAGCCCCCAGTCACTAAAAACCTGCAATTACAACTTAAATCAACTGTGCAATTTTCATCTCGTGTAGTCTATCTAATTAATTAAGGTCCTACTGATTTTCTTCCTTTCTTTCCAAGGCCACCTAGCTTTTCAAAATTCAGGATTTCATTGCAAACACATGTTTTCAGAAATTGTAATCTATTCCTTACCTTTGCCTTACTTTGTATCTAATTATTATACTAAACAAAATCCTACTATCCCCCTCGTGTCTTCTCCAACTTATCTCATACCTTGATGTCAAAAAACAAGCTTTCTGAAACACTTTCCCCCTACCATTCTCTTACTCATAATCTTTAATTTTAACTCAGGATTGAATATAAATTCCAAATTTTATTTGGTAATAGGTAACTTTCCCAAAAGAGGACATAAAACATTATTATTCTTGTGAAGTGACACATTAATTCAGCAAGTCTCAAGAGTCTATTATTGATTAAACCACAGAGCCCTAAAGACGACTCAATAAAATATCCACGAAAATAGAAGAAAGTCAAAAGGTGCCATCTAGAAACATCCCTGTATTTGCTGTAAATTTTCTCCAAGATATATTGTTGGTAAGCAAAAGTAAAGTACGTGCTACCATTCACTGAAGGTAAGGGCTTCTCATCTATGCCCATCCACACATACATACATGCACAAACATGCATATACACACTTAAAATTTCCTTAGGTATAAAAATAACTACAGGACAAACCAAAAACTATTTTTAAAAAACAATGCTGGACAGCTCATGCCTGTAATCCCAGCAACTCAGGAGGATCACAACTTTGAGATCAGCCTCAGTGACTTAGCAGAGCCCTGTCTCAAGAGCTAGGGATGTGGCTCAGTGCTTAAGTGCTCCTAGGTTCAATCCCTGGTACCAAAAAAAAAAAAAACAAACAAACAAAAACCAATGGTTACACACCTGTGAAAAAAGGAAAATACGAAAAGATATAATAAGCTAAATTCTCTAAACATGGATTCATGTAAATATTTACATAAAACAAAGGTTTTATTTTTTAATGCAACCTTTAAAAATAAAATTAACTAGATCAAGCTGAGGCAAAACACAGAGAACTATTCCACATGAATTTAAAAATCCAATAAAGTTGTGAGAAATACCCTAAAAGACACAAAGAACCTCAGATAAAATTAAAATGTACTTTGATATTTCTATTGTAAAACTGTCATATCTGTGCTGAGAGACAAAGCAATTGAATAATGATTATGGTATGGCATAGGAGAAACACATGTCAGACAAAAACCTGTCTTCCTACATTTGCTTTGGAAATATTAGCATGAACTTACGTGAGAATCTATCTCCTTAAAAAATGTTTCCTACGCTTAAAAAGCCCTGAAACAATAACTAAACTAAGTAGACATGAATACTCATTAAGTTGAATTGCGGTCTCTACATCTGGCTCATTGTACGCCTGAACCAATAATACAAAGATGAACCTGAAACATCTCATCATACCAGAAAGCATATCAGAGAGTAAGTTAGAAGGACTGAGGTACCAACCTGAAGAGGTTCCCACTGACCAAAAAAAGACAATTTGCATCAATAACAATAAATGAAATTTATCAACCTCACGTAATATATTAATCCATGACAACATGGTCTGCCACCAGAATGGAAATGAACACATGAAAACAAAAAACAAACAAAATACAAAAAGTAAAAACTAAAAGAGCTGGGTCACCTTTATATGATATAATGGAGCAAAACCACTATTTTGAAACCTGGCCAATAAAGGCAAAGATTCAAGTAATTATCATGAATTTTCTATTAAAAAAAAAAAAAAAGCACTTCATGGTAACAAATAGTTTATCTAAGAAAGTTTAACTTTTTAGGCACATTCTAAAAGAAGAATGATAATTAGACTATCACTGCCTTGCAACGAAAAACAAAATACTGGCTCTAAAGTATGATCATCAGTGGCTGCTAACACCACTAAAAGAGAAATAATTATACATTATATACCTCCTATGGAATTGAAAAATACCAACCAACTATAAAATATTAGTGTTTCCTACTCCCCCTAGTCTAATACAAACATGGCCAATATTATAGATTGAACTACCAGTTTAGAGGAGATACAGGAGGCAGAGTAACATGCTAAATGCATGACACCCAGGAATGCAACCATTAAAATTGAGATTATGGAAAACTCTACAGGATCATCGACATGAATTTTCTGACAAGTATGCTGGAGAAGAATTTTAAAAGGAGGGAAGGACCTATAGATTAAGAAATGTAGCTGGGCATGGTAGCACAGGCCTATAATCCCAGCAGCTCAGGAGGCTGAGACAGGGGAGATCTCAAGTTTAAGACTAGCCTAAGCAACTCAGTTAAAACTCTGTCTCAAAATAAAAAACAAGGGCTGGGGTTGTAGCTCAGTGGTAGAGTGCTCGCCTAGCCCACGTGAGGCCCTGGGTTCAATACTTAGCACCACATAAAAATAAAATATTGTGTCCACCTAAAACTAAATAAATAAATATTTAAAAAAATAAAAATAAAAAACAAAAAGGGCTGAGGATGTGGCTCAGTGGTAAAATGCCCCTAGGTTAAATCTCCAACACCAAAAAAAAAAGAAAGAAAGAAATGTAATGACTTATTAACCAACTGCAATGAGAGACTTATTTTGATCCAATTCTGACAAAGAATGTGGACAAAAAAATAAGATAACCAGAGAAATTGCAATACTGACTAGATTCTTTTTAATAAAATATAACCCTAATACCATTATTCTCCTTAAAACAAATAACAGTAATTCTTTTATATCATGACCAACATTTTATCTTTTACAGATACGAGATAAAATGATAAAACATGTGGGACTTACTTCAAAATTATCATGGTAGGGGGAAAAGTAGGAAAGAATACAGATGAGATCATACTGGGCATGAATTATTGTCTAAGATGGATCATAGGTACAAGAGGTTCTGAGAAAGATACTCTTCTTCAGCAAATTCTCATAGGCTCCTCCAAACCCTTTTTAGCTGGGCACTGACTTTTGGACTTCCATGTCTGACTCTGCATTGTCCAATCTGAGTAAGTTTAGCCAAAATTCAACCTTACCCATAATGTTTAAGTAATTTTCCATCTACTGACCCCCACCCTACTCCTTGGTTATAAATTCTCACTTTTTCTTGTTGTGTCTGGAGTTGAGCACCATCTTTATTTCCCCCTGCAAAACTTCATCTCATCAGTCTCTGTATTTATTGTAATACTCCTGAATAAAATTTGCCTTACCATTTTTAACCAATATGAATAATTTTAACAGTTCATTATATAATATTTAGCTGAAGCAATAATTATTAGTAATATTAACAATTAGCTGGTCCATTTTAGAATCAAAGGGCTTATAAATTCTTTACACACTAAAAATTTGTCCTTGGATCAACAAAGCCCATTTACCATTCTAGCAGCTTCATCCAAGTCATCACAAGCAAGGATTTTAAGTCCACTGTCTGCTATCAGTGCCTTAGCATCATCAACTCGTGTACCTAAAAATGATTTTTGCAAATATAAATAAATATTGTTTTAAATATATACACAAAAGCATTTAAAATCTCTGCTACAACAAGTAATAAGTATGAAACTTCAACATACAAATACTTCCATCATTTATCATAAATCAAAGAAAACACTACAAAAGCCTGGAATTATCTCATAAAATATTTCGCCTCACCATGTTCATGGTAATTAAGGCAAGTCAGAATTCCAGATAAATCACAATAAAAAATATATAAATTACATTAATTAAAACTATAAACATTTTGGCCCCAATGTACAAATTGTTTTTAAAACATAGCTTTTGAATTTCATATTATATAATGCTTTCACCTAAAAGACACGACTATTTGTAAACTGTAATGAACTGAACTCCTTGGAATTATGAATTTCTTAGCAATTAGGAAAAATAATTATCAAATATCATTAATACTCACCTTGTAACCGTACCACAACAGGTATTTTAATTTCTAAATCTTTTACTGCCATGACAATACCCTGTGCAATGACATCACATCGCATGATTCCTCCAAAAATGTTGACCAGAATGGCCTGTACCTGTAATAAAGTGTTTTTAGTAGATTAAAAATTTAAAGGAGCCAGGCATAATGGCACACACCTGTACTCCCAACAGCTCAGGAGGCTGAGATAGGAAGACCGTGAATTCAAAGTCAGCCTCAGCAAAAGCAAGGTGATAAGCAACTCAGTAAGACCCTATCTCTAAATAAAATACAAAATAGGGCTGGGGATGTGGCTTGGTGGCTGAGTGCCCCTGAATTCAATCCCTGATACCCGCCCCCCCCCAAAAAAAAAAATTTAAAGGACTAAGTATTTGTCCTTGCCTCACAAGAAAATACTAGGTTCTGTGCCTTATAAAAATTTATTCCATGGAAATATTTTCATACAAAACCACTATTTCATCTTCTAGCTCTTAGTCCACTGCCCACCAGAACTTATTTCCACTTTCTTGGGTAATTTCAACACCTGGTTTATATTCTCTTTTCTACTGTATCTCCCTAGTTTCACTTACTTTTTCCTATTAAATATAACCATTCACCAACATGCATGATCTCCATTAGAGTCCATTACCTATCATCTCTTCACTGCCCATCAGAATCACAACTTCTGTATGCCCACTCTTGGCTACACTAAAGCTCTAAACCTCGGGGCCTATTTGGGTCAACATTCTTTCACCATCACACTGATACTTCTGAATCAGTGTTCTTCTGCTCCACCACCTCCCCAAAAAAATTTTTAAAGAGGTTTAGTTCAATTACTGAGCCTCTCAAGTGGTAAATACAAATGTGTTACAGATATGTCAAAATACTGTTTCCCTCAACTTTATGGCTGCTAGGAAGGCTCTGGGACAGCTGAAGAATTTAGGCCAAAGGATTCTACTATTAGCAACCTTCCCAATCTCTAGGACCCACTGAAATATTTTCTATGATTGTCATGTTGTGAAAATCAATGAGACACAATGACCTATATTACACTTTCCTTTTCTTTGCCGCTATTATTTCTAGACCTTCAGAAAATGAGCTCTAGAATTTCCAATAGACTAGAACTTGTAGTGGACTTTGGCTCCTTTCTTATTCCTTCCCATTTCATTCTGGATAGCATCAATATTCATCATAAAACATCATCTAATACTCTTGAGTTTAAAAGTTATTGGATCTCTACCACGCCACTTTTACCTCAGTCCATTTCTACTTGCTAAATACTACCAGGGATTAATTCTAGACTTGACCAAAATGAACATCTCCAGAATATCAAATGTGTAAATCTCACTCTCTGCTTAATGTCCTCCACTTTCACCTGTAGTGACTTTCCCCTCTAACTCCATCAAATGCAATCTTTTCTTCTTAAAATTCTTTCTCTAGCCCCTCAATACCTTTCCAATCTCCTGGTCTATCAACTCTCAACTGACCTTTCTTCACTCTAGAGCATGTATCCTATAAAGCAGTCATTCAATGACACTGTCCCCTGCCTGATCAATACTGTCACACCATTTCCTTCACTGACCCAGTTCAAACACTACATCTTTGAACAATTCTAGCCAACTTTATCCATCCCAACTTCAAGTAAAAGCAAAAATGTTTAAAAATGAATAAACCCTGAAACACTAGCATTACCTGAAGAATCAACAATGATTCATCTGCAATTCTTTCAGCAGTCTGCCTCATGACTTCAACTCTCTCCATAAACATCTGTCCCACTTTTAGCATATAATTTTCCTTACAAAATTCACACTGGTCACACAATAGATATACTCCTTAACAAATATCTGATGGGTAACAATATATGTGTCTTCTAGATTATGATGCTTCATATCCCTTTTATTTCAATAATTGTTTATAAATGCATAATTGTAAATAATGGCACATCTATAAGATAGATACAGACATCAAAATAAGTTTTGGAAAATACATCAGTGAATTGCAAAAAGTGTTCAAGATATGTTAGTAATAAAAATAAAGACTCTCTCTCTCTCTCTCTCTCTCTCTCTCTATATATATATATATATATATATATATATATATATGCGTGTGTATATATAGATACGTGTGTGTGTATATGTATTAAAAGATATATACAAGTTGCGCATGGTGGTACATGCTGGTAATCCCGGGGACTTAGGAGGATGAGAAAGGAGGATCACAAATTCAAGGTCAGCCTCGGTGAGATCTTGTCTCAAAATAAAAAATAAAAAGGGTTGGAGATGTACCTCAGTGATAAAATATCCTGGGTTAAATCCTCAGTACCACAAAAACAAACAAACATACAAATGTGTAAACTGTGTACTATGTGAATTATACCTTATGATAGTTGTTTATAAAGTAATATGTGATGTGTTTGTGTGTGAAATACATATCTATTAACAAGCCTTAAAGAAAACATCAAATCAATAATAATTAAAGTTATCTCTAGATAGAATTAAAGATGATTTTTAAAAATTTTTTTTAGTTATTGATGGACCTTTATTTATTTGCTTATTTATATGTGGTGCTGGGAACTGAACCCAGTGCCTCACACGTACGAGGCAAATGCTCTACCTCTGAGCTACAATGCCAGACCAAAGGTGATTTTTTTTTAAACTTTCTTCTTTGTAGCTTTATATATTTTTATAATTCCTGGGCTTTCATGGTCAACTAAATGGGAGTTACAGAAGAAAACAAATAGGAATTATGAAATTATCTCCTATATGGAAAGCTCCCATGCCAGATCATCATCACCACTTATAATATCACCTAGTAATTCTTCACCTGGTTTGCTAAATCACAAAGCTAACTGGGCAACTTTGCCAAAAGTTCTCTTTTATTGCACTAATTTCAATTCCTTTTTCCAAACTGTTGAGGTGTTTCGAATTTTAGCCCAACTATCACAATGATAACATCTAATAATTAATCAAGTTACTTCTCACAATTCAAATTCTAAAACATAAGCCCTGCGCTTACCTTTTTATCTGAAGTGATAAGCTTAAATGCCTCTGTTACTTGATGAACCGTGGCACCACCACCAACATCAAGAAAGTTGGCTGGAGTCCCTCCATGAAGTTTTATTATATCCATTGTGGCCATAGCCAAACCAGCACCGTTTACTATTAAGAGGAAAAAAGATTTGTATAAGCAACAAACACAGGGAAAACAAATTAAGATTAGCAAGACCAACTCCAACATAAACACTCATGATACCTAGACAGCCTATATTTCCATCAAGGCCAATATAGTTGAGATCTGCCTTAGCTGCATCTTTGTCCCTCTCATCTTCTTGGGTCCAGTCCCGAAGGTCAAAGATTTTCTTTTGGCGATAGGCTGAATTAGAATCAAAATTGATCTTTGCGTCCATACATAACACTTTGAAGGGGAAAAAAAAGAAAACAATTAATGTCGAGACACAATGAACTATCCAATAACATTGTTTAGGGAGAAAGCACATTATAATTTAGCTTCTTAAGTATTTCAATTTATGTTCACAATGAATTTTTTTTTGGTACTGGGGATTAAACCAAAGGGTGCTTAATGCAACCTTGAGCCACATCACCAGCGCTACCCTCCCCGCTTTTTAAATTATTTTTTATTTTGAGACAGTGTCTTGCTAAGTTCCTTAGGGTTTTGCTAAATTGCTGAGTGTGGCCTCGAATTTTCAATCCTCAAGCCTCAGCCTCCCAAATTGTTGGGATTATAGTCATGTGCCACTACATCATGCTCCACAGTTGCTGTTTCTATATCCTGGGCACTAGATAAAGATGCAAATAATTTTTTAAAAATCTCCAAAACATTTAAAATTTTTTAAAACTTTTCAGGATTTACTACCCATGTTCTTAGGTACCCCTTCACTTGGGCCCCATATCATATATCACCTCTCATCACTCAGGTACTCTGTTCTAGCAATTCTATCTTTGCCAATTAAAAATTCCCTCCCTCACCATGAGAGAGGTGGTGCATGCCTATAATCCCAGTGGCTTTTGAGGCTGAGACAGGAGGATTGTGAGTTCAAGGTCAGCCTCAGAAATTTCACGAGGCCCTAAGCAACTCAATCATACCTTCTTAATAAACAACAACAACAAAAAAGAGATGGGAATGTGGTAGCAGTTAAGTACACCTGGGTTCAATCCTCAGTACCAGGGGGGCAGTACAGACTCCCCTCTCTCCACTTTTCTAGTGGTTAAATCCCTCCAACTTGTAAAAATACTATTATTTCTCCACCTTAATATAAAGAAAAAATATTACCCAACTCTACCTTCCCCTTCTTCTTTGCTTCCTAAAGAGCAGAACTCCTTAGAAAACTTACCTTTTTAAAAGAGGGGTCAACAAACTATAGCCCAAGGGCCAGATTAGACCTGTGCCTGTTTTTATTATGGCCTATGAAATAAGAATAGGACTTATATTTTTAAAGGATTATAAAGAAAAAAGAGGTGGAAAGGAAGAAAAACAAAAGTAAGGGGAAAAATAATAGAATGCAAAATCATATGTGGCCCATATAATCTCAAATACTTATAAACTACCAACTCCTGTGCTGAGACTTCTTATACCAAAATCCTCTCTTGCCATTCTCTCTCACACCCACTCCTATTAGCTTTTACTTCCAGCACACAATCAAAATGGCTCTCCCGAAGGTCACTCCTCTAATCTCATTTTTCAGTAAGTACTCTGACCTTTCCTCATTCCCTTTTTTTTTTTAAGTTGTAGATGGACACAATACCTTTATTTATTTATCTTTATGTGGTGCTGAGGATCGAACCCAGGGCCTCACATGTGTAAGGTAGATGCTCTACCACTAAGCCACAACCCCAGCCCTCATTTCCTTTTTAATTACAATATTCTCTGCAGTTCCTGAACGACAGATGGCTGAAGACATGAACAGTTTCAATTGCCACACAACACTGGAGATAGTTTTGAGTCCAGTTAATAGCCAACAATAGAAAAAAAAAATCAATATTCTTTCAGAGGAAGATGACAGAATCCATTTCTCCCCAAACATACAATATATAATTAAAAGCAGTCATATGAAACCAAACCCATGATGACCCAGATTTGAAATTATCAGGACTACAAAATAATTATTTTACATGTTTAGGATTTAAGGGAAAACATGGTCAGAAAAATCTCAGCAGAAAACCAAATGGAAAATCTAGAACTAAAAAGTACAATATCTTGAAGTGAAAAATTCATTGGATAGCCTTAACAGATTTGTAATGGGTCAGTGAATGTAGAGAAGTTGTCCTATCTGAAGAAGGGGGAAAAAAACATACCTTGGTGACCTATTGCATAGTATCAAGAAGTCTATATGAAACTGGAAGGCAAAGGGAGAAGAATGGAGGAGAAAAAGGGTGAAAGAAAAATATATCAGGCTAGAATTCTATATTCACTCAAAATATGCTTTAAAAGAAAGGCAAAGTAAAAACACTTTCAAGTAAACAGAAACAAAATCCATCACTAGCAGATTTACATTAAGAGAAATGCTTACAGGAAATTCTTCAGGCTCATGTGAAAACTCAGATCATAGCAGTGGTTCTCACAATCAGGAGCAATTCTGACTCACAGGGGACATCTATAAATGTCTTAAGTGCCATTGAGTAAACATCCTGTTAAATATCCTAAAATGCATAGAATAGCCCTCCCTAACAAAAAATAATCTATCCCAAAATGTCAATAGTGCAAAGACTAATACTCTGTGGTAGGAAAAAAGACCAGAAGTAGATAAGCAAATGAAGATAATGAAAGTCAGTTTTATAAATGTTGTATAACAGAATGTCAAATATCAAAAATGGCAGAACTAGAATGAACCTCTAGGAATTAGATTAGAATTAGAGATATCAGTATAAATTTCAGATATTTTGGCCTGAGGTGGTGGTGCATGCCTATAATCCCAACTACTTGGGAGGCTGATTCAAGAGGATCACATGCTTAAGGTCAGCTTCAGCAACTTGGCAAGACCCTTAGCAACTAAGCAAAATTCTGTCATTCATAGATAGATAGACAGATGATAGGGCTAGAATGTAACTCAGTGGGTAAAGCACCCCAGGGTTTAATCTCCACAACCACACACACACACGCACACACACAACACACACACACACAAATGTAGCTTTTAAAAAGGAGATAGACATAAACATGTCTTTTATGTCTCTCTCTCTCTCTCTCTCTCTCTCTCTCTCTCACACACACACACACACACACCTACCTACCTTTTGGCTCTGCTTAGAAGCCCTAGCCATGACACATCAACAGCAATAAGCATAGATAGCGTGTACTTCTTGGTGCCTAAATATACTTTTCCACAAAAAGGAACCAGGGCTCCTTCGAGAAAAGGATGATTCCAGAGTTATTAAAAGGAAAGTAAATATTGAAACCGTGAAATATCTTGGTGCACAAAAAGTAGAGAAGTACTCAAAGAACAATAGGGGCAAGTCAAAAGGACAAAGGAAGAGTTTATGGTCATAAAATTTATACACAAATGTTCACATGAGTTTATTAGTAGTAGCAAAATATTGAAAACAACCCAAATATCCCTCAAAGGGTGAATGGCTAAAAACATTCAAGTGTACATAAACAATGGAACACTACCCAGCAATAAAAAGGAATGAACTATTGGCACATGCACAACCTGAATAGGCCTCAAATACATTACGTGTTAGCAAAACAGCCGATCTCAAAAGATTACACATTCTATGACCACATTTATACACACATTTTAAAAGACTAAACTATAAAGGATGGAAAATAGACCAGTGATTTCTAGAGCACCAGGACAGGATAGGAAATAAGACAGAAGATATGAATACAAGGATGTACAAGAGAGAGATCTTTCTGTGATGATGGAATAGTTGTATACTGATTGTGGTGGTAGTTACACAAATCTATTTGTGGGATAAAATTATCTATATACAATTGTACAAAAACTGATCATCAACTAGCTGTTTAGATATACACAGCTGTATTAAATGCCACCAATGGGTGAAGGGGACACAGATCCTTTGAACTATTATGCAATTTCCTATTGGTTTATATTTATCTCAAAATTAAAAGTTAGGCCAGACACAGTGGCACATGCCTGTAGTCCCAGGTGCTCAGAAGGCTGAGACAGGAGGATCATAAGTTCAAGGCCAGCCTAGGCAACTTAGGAAGTCCCCATCTCAAATAAAATAAAAAGGGCTGAGAATGTCGCTCAGTGGTAAAGCAACTCTGGATTCTCTGTATACTCACTTCTTCTCAGAAGAGTGGATGTGGATTACCTACCTGCTAAATCTGGATATTATAAAACCACACAGAGAGTGAGCTTCCCATCTACCGCTCTTATTTCCTGCAGATTCTTTCCCAGAAAAGACTACCCTATTATGGTCTACAGTAGGTAGTGTAAGTCTATCTAATTCTGTAATTCAGTTGTCAGATCCAGTTTGATTAAAATTATGGGAGAGAAAGGAGGGTAATCACGGAGGACTTTTCAGAGATCCCAATGGTGTGATAAGCTATTTAAGCAATTCTATTCAAATATAGTATTTTTAATATTATCCTGTGTTTTAGAGCATTACTGGGAAAGAGTCAATAAGTTCCTATCTTACTATTATTTAAACTAAACCAGTACAAATTAAGATATGATTTTTTTTTAAAAAAAGGTATACAAAAGAAGTAATTGCAAATTTAGTTTTTCAAAATGTCCTTAAACTATTATTTTAAGGAAGATTATGAAAATGTCCTTCAAATTTATATTTAATCTTGTCATATGGCAACAGTACAAAAGGAGACAAATATCTAAATTTTTAATTATTACTTTTGAAATCAAACATGTATCTTATAAAAGAAATCTACAAATCTGTACTCTTTATAATTACATAGTCTACATTGGTCTAAAGTTTCAATTGAAAATAAATTAAAAAGGTACTGGAAAAAATGTAGTTTGGACTCATCTGTTCAAGTCCTTCCTTTTCCATTTCCACTGTCTTTGGACCTTCTACTAAGACTACAGCTACAACTTACCCCTACTTTTAATCTCTTCCTATACAAACACTGCCAATACATCACTCTCTAATCAAAGGATTTTGAAGGTTACTTAGGCATAGGAATGTTAAAATTCGAATATGGTTTGAATATGTCTTCAAAAGGCTCACATCCTAGAGGCTTGGTCTGCAGTGTGGTAGTGCTGAGATAGTGACAGAACCTTTAAAAGGTGGTGTCTAATCAAATTTAGTTAGGTCACTGGTGGCAGTGACCTCCAACGGGATGAACAATTAATTAACATAGTTCTCATGGAACACTAGTTAGTACCTCTGAAAGTGAAATATAATAAAAAAAGTTTGGCCCCTGAATCCCTCTGGTTTCCTATCCTGCCATGTGAACTTTTATAAATGCACTCCCACCATCGTCATAAAGGTCTCTAAAAGAAAATACCATATAGATATGGTTCTGGACTTTTAGCATTTAAAACTATGAACTAAGCAAACTTCTCTTCTTTATACATTATTACTCAGTGTCAGGAATTTTGTTTTAGAATCAGAAAGACTAAACACAATGGATTAGTAATTTCACATCAAGAAACAATTATATAGGACTACAGGTTTCAAGAGTTTCTGCATGTGTACAAGCTCACATGAAAATACTGGTGTATTTTCCTTGGGTGATATTACTTGGTTTCATGCAGTTTTCATCTATTTTTCTAGAAGTTATTGACCTATAAATCTAGAAAAATAAATAAAACCTGGCCCTCTTTAAATATTTTTTTGTTGGGTTGGTTTTGAGGGGAATAGGGGTTTATCTTTTCCAGCTTTATGGAAGTATAACTGACAA
Organism: Marmota monax; assembly: GCF_021218885.2. Lineage (NCBI taxonomy): Eukaryota > Metazoa > Chordata > Mammalia > Rodentia > Sciuridae > Marmota > Marmota monax. The sequence goes on along the minus strand of NW_026693082.1, from coordinate 18,927,743 downwards.
ATAAAAATTGTACATATATAAGGTATACACATGATATTTTGATATTTGTATACACTGTGAAATGATTACCACAATCAAGCTAATAAATATATCCAACAATTCACACACACATTTTTGTGTGTGATAAGAATACTTAAGATCTAGTATCTAAGCAAATTTTGAGTATGCATTATTATTAACTATAGTTATTATGCTGTACATTAGGCTCCAAATTTATTCATTTTAAAACTAAAAGTCTGTACTATTTAACCAGCATCTCCCAATTTTCCCCATCCCCTGACCCTGGTAACCATCCCTCTCTTTTTCTATAAGCTCAACATTTTGAAAGTTCCATATGTAAGTAAAATCATGCAATACTGTCTTTCTGTGTCTGACTTATTTCACTTAATAGAATGTACTAGAGGTTCATCTGTGTTGTCAAAGATAATTTCTAAAGGAAATTACCGTACAAAAACAATCAGATCTGTGAAATAATACTTGAAAATGAAGGGAGAGGGCACCAAAAATCAGTTGGGAAAGTATACTGTGTTTAACACTTTATTTGACAATAATTTTAAAAGCTGGCTGTTAGAAAAAAGAAGTAATGCTAAAGTGAAATCTTTAAATCTAGTTAAAGTCTTTAACAAAAACACACACATTGAGGATGAACAGTTGCTGATCTTAGGAAAAAATAACAGCATGAGAAACTAATGGAAGTCAAAGTGAGATCTGATTACATGCAAAACAAAAAGGTTTAATATGTACTCCCCCCCCCAAAAAAGCAAGCAATATTAAACAACAAAGGACAAACTCGGAAAAAAAAATATTCATGCCATGTGCCAGACAACAAGTATAAGTCTTAATAAATAAAAGCCCATTCACATGGGAAAATCACCAGAATCTGTCATTAGGTAAATAAAGCAAGATGCAAATTGTATAGTTTGCAAGCTTTTCTGTACTTGCTAAAATAAACACTAGGTAAAAATAAACAAGAAACAAACAAACAAAAAAAGGCAGGGAGGTGGACAAAGAGAATGGAAGTAAATAAGGATGGAAAGACAAAATTTCCCAGTAAAGGAATAAGATGGGCAGAAATTCATTATATGTATTTTTTAATCATATAAATAAATTAAAATAAAAAAGAAATAACCACCTCATGATATTAATGAGAAAAACTATCCATGTTTTGTGTGTGTGTGTGTGTGTGTGTGTGTTTACTATAGGAAGCTACATAATGACCATCCAAAGATTCCAGGTCCTAATCATTGAACCTGTGATTGTTACTTTATATATAAGGCAACATTTCTACAGATCTGATTAAAATAGGATTTTGAGAAGAGGAGATTTCCCTGGATTATCTAAGAGGGCTCTAAAAGGCATCACAGATATCCTTGTAAGACAGAGGCAGAGAGTGAAATGAAGAGACCAGGGCAAAGGAATGCCACCAGAAGCTGCAAGGAGCAAGGAACAGATTCTTTCCCTAGTGCCTCCAGACAGTGATACTTTGAATTTATGTCATACCAAGTTTTGACTTCTGGCCTCCAGAACTGCGAGAGAAAAAATTTGTTGTTTTAAGTGACCTAAATTTATACTAACATGTTACAACAACCACAGGGAACTAAAACATGTAGCTAAGGATATCAACAGAAAATTCACAGAAGGAAAAGAGTTCAATGAAAAAGTCTCAACATCCTAAAATCGAAGAACTAAACAAACAAACAAACAAACAAAAACCCACCCAAACAAGTCACCCTTTCTTCATTATCAGTTTGATGGAGATTAAACTCAATGTCTGGCAGAGTATGCAACAAGACAGACACTCTGGGTATATATTACAACAACAAGCGAAGGGAAGGGGAAAGAAGAAAAAACTACCTGGTAAAATATATCTAAAATGTTATAAGTCTGACACAAAAATTAAACATATATTAAAAATACAACTACTCTTTAATCCAAAAATCTTGCTTCTAAGAATTTATATGAGGGGCTGGGGATGTGGCTCAAGTGGTAGCGCGCTCGCCTAGCATGTGTGAGGCACTGGGTTCGAATCTCAGCACCACATAAAAATAAAATAAAGATATTATGTCCACCTAAAAAAAAAAAACCTAAAAAATAAATATTTTACAAAAAGAATTTATATGAAAGAAAATCAGAGTTGCATTTAAAGACATATAAATACAAGTCTTAAAAATTACCTTTTTAAAATATTTAACATGAAAACAAGTCTACTTATAGTTTTAAATTAAAAAGGTGAAGACTACAAACTGAACAGATAGTATGATTCCAATTACAGAAAAAGATGAAATTAATTACATGCATCTTTAAAGGGTACTGGATACTATAATTATAAGGGTTTTTTTAGGGCTGGGGATGTGGCTCAAGCGGTAGCGCGCTTGCCTGGCATGCGTGTGGCCTGGGTTCTATCCTCAGCACCATATACCAACAAAGGTGTTGGGTCTGCGGAAAACTAAAAAATAAATATTAAAAAATTCTCTCTCTCTCTCTCTCTCTCTCTCTCTCTCTCTTTAAAAAAAATAAGGGTTTTTTTAATACCTATATTTCTTTATACCTATATCTGCATTTTGAAAATTTTCTATAATAAACATATTCCTGTATTAGGGAAAAAATTACCTCTTAACATATATAAATGTGTACTAGAAAAAGGAAAAAACCTGGATACATGGAAAAAATAGTTATTAAGAGGACAAAAACATTCCTTATGTGACTACTGAATTTCACAGTTGTAAAGTATTCAGTGGGCTTGCTTTCAATGTTAATTGGTCTCTCTAAAGTTACATAATCAGGAAAATGGTAAGAAATGTGTTTTACACAGGTAATTCTTCACTGAATGCATTTTTAGAATGTGTCTTATACCACACTCTTCAAAAAGTTTAATTATGTTCAGTTTTATAGACTATATTATCACAACAGAATTTACTCATTATTTATACTATCATATTATGACCAACTGAAAGTTGATTTCTTTGATAAAGAACAGAACTTATTAGAAATATAAAAGTGAAAAACAGGCTACAAATGCTTAAGAAGATTAGAATTGCCCAAAGAAACATGAAATGAACAATAAATTAAAGCAGAAACAAATAATATAAAATAATAAGAAAAATTTAGAATAGAGCAACATATTCAAAAAAAAAACTACACATGGAAGGGATGATGATTCAAATCTGATTTACCTTTTAAGCATATGCAAGAGAAAAGCCATCAAAGTGACAAGCTAATCTTATTTCTCTAGTAGCTAAAAATACTACTCCAGCATCTGAACATATCCTTTTGAACAGCAAAGATCCATCATCTCTGAAGTATAAATCTCACGGAGACCCAGATGGCTAATTCCCGCAAACTAAAGCTATTTACTACCACCACACTTAATATTCTAACCCAGCGTTGCCTAATAAAACTTTCTGCAATGATGGAAATGTTCTCTATATATGCTACCCAGTTTAGTTACTGAACACTTCAAATATGACTAGTGTGACTAAGAAAGTGAATTTTTAAATCTTATATAATTTTAATTAAAATAGCCACATGTGGATGATGGTTAACATATTAAACAAAGAACTCTGATCTGTGTGTGTGTATACAGTGTTTATTTTAATGGGTTTCTCTTAGATTTATTCACTTTCAATTCATTATAAAATAAGCTTCTACATAGGAATGAGTTTACTTCCTTATGAGTTCAACTTCCTTAGTGAAGCATGTGACAGAGACATAAATGCATAATCAATGTTTGATAAAAGAAGATACTTTACCAGCGCCATCTGAATCTTCTACCATTGGATTTATTTCTACCATAGTTGCATCGTATTTCAGAAACAGATTATAAAGCTTGACCATGTTTTCTGCTGCAGAATCCACAACATTAGGTGGAAATCCCATCTTCTGTGCAAGCTGAAAGCAATTTGTCTTTTTTATTTTAAGTACTCTGTATATGCTCAGTCAGCATTAAAATACTATAAATAAAAAACCTTGTAATTTATCATTTAAAAAAAATAAGCATGAGTCACTCATAGTCAAACATTAATCACTGGAATTGCAGCTTCTATCACTACATGGTTAAACAAAACTTAATACTTTAAAGTCCTGACAAGGCAGGTATTACGCTCATTTCACAAATGATAAATGAAAAGTCAAGTGACTTGCCATTCACCTAGACTACAATTTGTTTCCATAGCCTCCATACTGCCACTAAGCCTAATGGCCAACCTAAACTCAAAAGAGAGGCTTATATTTTATTAAAATACAAATAAAGAATTATTTGACAATCCCAATGGTTCTAACAATAGACAAAATATTAAAACACTCTATTTCCCCTTTTAGGTAATTTAGGACACATACAGTCAAATGAATATTATCCTGTTCATTTAAAAATCTACTGAATACCTAACATATGCCAGGCACTGTGCCAAAAACCAAAAGATACAGGAATTTAACCATTTAACCTCAAATCTCTTGAGCAGAGATTTCTAATTAGAGTATTAGACACTGATTATACATAAAGTATTTTCACACCATTCGAGTCTTCATACATATACTTAGGATAATGATGTCTAACTCCTTCCACCATATTATAGAGCTTTTTAAACAAAATATCAGTATCCCAACCCATAAGTTCTGGTTCACAAATTCTACAGCAGACCAAGCATCTATCACTTTAAAGTTCCACAAGCAATTTTGAAACACTGCTACAGAGAATATGTATCTGTATGTTTATCCTAATGGTGCCATCACTGCTCAAGAACACCACTGAGAATTCCTTCCTCATTTTCAACTGCTACTTAAGCCTACAACACATTCTTTTGACTTTCAGTAACAGAAAATATGAAACTATGAGGGTAAGTATGATTTTTGCAAAGAGTCAAATGCCAATAAATAACTGGCTGACCAAGCAAAAAAATATAATTTTTGGTTAAGATATTTTGAATAAAGAATAATAAAAAATAAAATGCCATTTCATTGCAAGGTTGTGACTTATTACTTTCATAGGTTTAAATATTTGAAAATTGCAACATAATTCTGATAAATCATTATGACATTAATTTGCAAACACTGTGCTAGGCATCATTTCTGCTCATTAGTCAAGATGATATATAATCTCACTAGATTATTCTTTCAAGTATTCTTGTAAATCAAGTATTTTCTTCCTCATATAAATCTTCCTCTGCAGGTATACTCTCATACAACTACCTAATGAGTCAAATCTCTGTCCCTTTCAAACATTTATACCATTCATTTGCCTAAATTATTGGCTTCACTATTCATCAGGAAAATATCACTATCTCCTTTAAATCTTGTGCCAGTCAAAATTCTTGCTCTTGCTGTACTTCAATACCATAAACTTATTCTGACATTGTTTTCTAACAGAGGCTAATTTCATTCAAAGTTTAATATTCAAACTTTTATGATTAGTCACTTATTTTTATAATCAAACTGAATAATTTAATTCAATAGCAGAATTAAAATATTATCATGATTTTTGAGAGGGGCTAGAGGAGGACAATACAGAAAAATAGTAAAATTATAAGCAAAAATTTATTGTATATGTGGATACCCTGAAAGAAAATCCATAGACTTCATGAAATTCTTAATAATATCCATAACACCCCCAAAATAAAACCACTGATCTCTCACAAAGATATATGAAAGAGTCTTCCTACCATTCTGTACAATTTACAGGAAATAAAGGGGACACAGGAACATTTAAAATGGCATACTGGGAATGTAAAGCTCAAAAGTCTATAAATGATGAATGATAATCACCTCAGTTTCTTCAACAATTAAATGGAAAAAGGATGGAAAGAGTGGGAAAAGGGAAACCTATAAATTTGGAAAAGACCTACAAGACATATTAGCCAATAGCAATGGAAGACTTATATGAATCCTGACTCAAACTATATAAGAAGCAATAATCTGAGACAATTAGGAAAAACTGAATGGCAGGATAAGCAACGATATTAAGGAATTATTGTTAATGTTACGAGACACGGTAATGGTATAGTGACACTTTTAAAGGAATCCTTATAATTTCATGATATAAACTGAAATATTTATGGAGGATATAAAGAAAAATATTGTGGATACTTCTAAAAATTGCAATTTCAATATACTTATCCTGACAACTGAGGTTTGACAATTATTTCATTTACAGAAAGTTGATTATCTTTACTTACATTTATCCAGCTACAAACTAAACATTTTTCAGAATATAACATACCCGAACAGCTTGTTCCTTTTTGATGCCTTCTATAATATCAACAGGTTCTTTAACTATGGCATCAGGAGTCTCAGCAGCAACATCTTCAATGTTAACACCACCTTGTGAACTTCCTATTAATACAGGACCCTGACAAGGGGAAATAGCCAAAATATTTAGATTTTATTTTGGATTCATCAATAAAATTTTTAAAATTATCTGTACACACTATTAGACTTAAACATCTACTATTTCCTACTCTCATTTTAAAATTTCCTTAGAATTTATCTCATCTCCCACACAGTGTCCTTATAAACACTTAAATGAAACCATGGAGAAGTAAAAGGAAGACAAAGATGATGACTTGCCTGAGAAGGAAAAAAAGATTAAAAATACACACAAAAACTTACAGGAAAATACATAAAAAAATAAAATATTAAATACAACCTACATATTTTTCTTAAGAACTAAAGAGACATTAAAGTAGTAAAGTAGAAACATCAGAAAATAATGTGTAAGGGATTGATATTTGAAAGAGAAAGTATAAGGAAAAAGTTGTAGGTTTTCTGAGCTTTAGCTCTACTATAACTCATAAAAAAGAAAGCTAAACACCTTGAAAGAAAAGGAATATCTCTGGCTATTATCTTGAACAATGTAAAAAGTGAAGATATAAATACAAAGTCCTCTAAAACCAATCAAACAAATCTTAAAGCAAATTATCTAGTAGATTTGCTAATCCATGCAAAACAGGGAAATGGTAAAATTCCATTACTAAATATTATCAAATCACATAGGAAAATACTGATCAATGGTGGGAGATATATATGTACACACACACAGAGTTATGTAAAAAAAGATAAAATCCTAGAGTATATTCTCAACTGTTTTTTAACATAGTGTTTGACACAAAGGAGAGAAAATATAAAAAGATGTTATTTTTAAAGTATTTTCAAAAAAATATTTATAATAAACAGTTTTACACTCAGAAAAGAAGAACATGACTTTTTATTAAATTTAAAGACTAATCTCAGGGTTCTATTCTAGGATCTACTGTTTCTATAACATACTCAGCTTGCGATCACAAAAGAAAACACAAGCCTTCTCCCCTGAGAGTGAAAGAAAAGAGTGGAACATATTTTCAACACTCTGGCTCTTCAGGAGCTGTCCAAGGGACTGGTTTCTGTCTCACCTGACTCCACATGCAGATGGAGAACCAGCACACTTTGGATGTCTGGGGGCCACTGAGAACAAAAGAGAATGTAGAGGTTTGTGGCAGCACCAGAAAACTTTCATACCCTCACCAGAAACTGACACAGCTCACCATGATTGAGAAAAAGCACCAGCTCATGACTTTTTATCTATACCACAAGGAAATAGAAAAAGAACAACTAAGCTTAAAGTTAGCAAAGGAGGCAAATCATAAAAGAAACAAAGATTCAAAAAACAGGAAAAAAAAATCAACAAAACAAAAAAGCTGACTTGGTGAAAGACCAACTAACTCAATCAACCTTTAACTAGATTAACTGAGAAAACAAAAGACTCAATTAACAAAAATCAGAAATAAAAGAGGAGATATTACAACTAATAATATAGAAATAGAAAGAACATAAATGAGATTACTATGAACAATTATACACCAAAAAACACTGCATAACCTAAAAGAAATAGATAAATTCCTAGAAATACAGTCTACTGCTATTGTTTGGATGAGTGTCCCCGAAAAAGTCTGGGTGTTGAAGGCCTGGTCCCCCACGGCACTGCTTTTGGAAGGTGGTAGAACCTTGAGGAGGTGAGGCCTTGTGGCAGGCCCAGAGGTCATTGGTGATATGTCCTTAGAGGGGATCACGGGCGCTTGGTATTCTTCTCTTGCTCCGCTTCCTAACTGGTAATGTTAGCAGTTCACTGTCACCTCACTCCCCATTGTTGCTGTCTGGCCCAAAACAATTTAGCTGCCAGATCTTAGACTGGAAACTCCAAAACAATGAACTAAATAAAGCTTTTCTCTTTATAAGTTGATAATCTCAGGCATTTCATTATAGTAATATGAAACTGACATACTATGAAGACTGAACCAAGAAGAGATTAAAAAAAAAAAAAAAAAAACGAACAGACCGATAAGAGGAATGACATTGCATCAACTAATCAAAAACCTCCCAGCAAAGAAAAGTCTAGGAAAGGACTGCTTCACTACAGAATTCTGCCAAAAATTTAAAGAAGAATTAATACCAACTCTTTTCAAACTCTTCAAAATAAGTGAAAAGGATGGAAAACTTATATACATATTTTATGAAGCAAACAGTACCCTGAATCAGACAAAGACACTACAAGAAAACAAAACCATAGGCCAATATCCCTCATGAACACTGGTGCATAAATCCTCAACAAAATAACAGCAAACCCAATTAAATAACAAGTAAAGAATTATATATCATAATCAAGTGAAATTTATTCCTGGAATGCAAGAATGGTTTGATATATGAAAATCAAAAGATAAATATGCTATAGTAACAGAATGAAGGACAAATACCACAAACATTTTAATTGATGCAGAAAAAAACAGTAGACAAAATTCAACACTTTCAGGATAAAATACAATATAGTAATGACTATATGCAAAAAGCTCAGTCAACATCACACTAAGTCATACAAAACCTTTTGAAAGCTTTCCCTCTAACATCAGATACAAAGGTTGTCAGCTCTCTCTACTTGTATTCAACATAGTACTAGAAGTCCTGGACAGAAAAATCTGGTAAGAAAAAGAAACAAAAAACAACCCCCGCCAAAAAAAAAGAAAATTAAAATTATCTCTTTCACAAGTGTACATAAAAAATTATCTTTTTCACAAATATATATAAAAACCCCTGACAATCCCAACAGGAAAAAAAAAAAAAACTAAACAAGTTCAGCAAAATTGTAGGAAATCATACAAACAACCAAAAATCAGTTGCATTAACATATTAACACTATGACCAAGTTGGTTTTATTCCACAGATGCAAGGATTGTTTAATATATACAAATAAATGTAATTTATCAAGTAAATAGAATTAAGGACAAAAATCAGTTGGTTATCTCAACAGATGCAGAGAAGGCCTTTGACAAAATTTAGCACCCATTCATGATAAAAACACTGAAGAAACTAGGGACAGGCAGAACCTACCTCAACATCATAAAGGCTATAGATGAAAAACCAAAGCCAACCTTATAGTAAATAGGGCAAAACTGAAAGCATTTCCTTTAAAATCTAGGACAAGACAAGGATGTCCACTCTTACCACTCCTATTTAATATAGTGCTAGAAATTCTAACCAGAGAAATTAGGCAAGAAGGAAATAAAGGGATTAAAAAAATTGGGAAAAAAAGGGATAAAAATAGGAAAGGAAGAAGTAAAATTATCACTGTTTGCACAGGATATGGTTCTATACATAAAAGATCCAAAAAATTCTTCAAAAGGAGTTAATAAACAAATTTGGTGAAGTAGCAGGTTACAAAAATCAATATACAAAAAGCAATACTTTCCTATATACCAACAATGAATCTGCTGAGAAAGAAATCAGGAAAACAATTCAAATCACAATAGACTAAAAAACAAATACCTAGGAATAACACTAAGCAAAGAGGTGACAGATCTCTGCAATGAAAACTACAGAACATTTAAGAAAGAAATTGAATAAGACCTCAGAAGATGGAAGACCTCTCATGTTCACGGATAGGCAGAATATTATGAAAATGGCCATACTACCAAAAGCAATATACAAATTCAATGCAATCCCCATCAAATACCAATGATATTCTTCACAAAAATAGAAAAAAACAGTCCTAAAGTTCATGTGAAAGAAAAATAAAAGGCCCACAAGAGCCAAAGCAACTTTAAGCCAAAAAAGCAATGTTGACAGCATCACAATACCTGACTTCAAATTACACTACAGAGCTATAGTAACAAAACCTGCATGGTACTGGCAAAAAAAAAAAAAAAGACACATAAACCAATGGTACAGAATCGAAGACACAGAGACAAGCCCACACATCTATAGTCATCTGATCCTTGACAAAGGTGCCAAAAACATACACTGGAGAAAAGACAGACTTTTTAATAAATGGTGCTGGGACAACTGGTTATCCACAAGTAGAAGAATGACACTAGACACTTATCTCTCACCCTCCACAAAAATCAACTCAAAATGAATCTAAGGCTAGATGTGGTGGTGCACACCTACAATCCCAGTACCCAGCACTCAGGAACCTGAGGCAGGAGGATCACAAGTTAAAATCTAGCCTCAGCAGTTCAGCAAGGCCCTTAGGAACTTAGCAAGACCCTGTCTCAAAATTTAAAAAAAAAAAAAAAAAAGGTGGGGGGGGGTTACGATGTGGCTCCATGGTTAAGCACCCCTAGGTTCAATCCTCAGTAGCAAAATACCAAAAAAAAAAAAAAAAAGCAAAGACCTAGGAATTAGACTAGAAACTATGCAACTCCTAGAAGAAAATGTAGGGTCAACACCCCAGCATAAAGGCACAGACAGCAACTTCTTCAATAGGACCCCTCAAGAAATAATGCCAAGTGTTAATAAATTAGATGCCATCAAATTAAAAAGCCTCTACACAGCAAAGGAGACAAATAAGAATGTGAAGGGAGATCATACAGAATGGGAGAAAATCTTTGTTACTCTTCTGATACAGGATTAATATCTAGAATACATAAAGAACTCACAATATTTACACCAAAAAAAAATCAAATAACCCAATGAATAAATGGGCAAAAAGAATTAAACAGACACTTCTCTAAAGGAGAAATACAAATGGCCAACAAACAAATTTAAAAACGTTCAACATCATTAGCAGTTAGGAAAGTGCAAATTAAAACAACACTGAGATTTTACAACACACAAGTCAGAATAGCAGTTATCAATAACACAAACAATAATAAATGCTAGGGAGGATGTGGGGACACTGGGACACTTTGACACTGTTGGTGAGATTATAAATTAATACAACAACTATGGAAATCAGTATGGTGGTTCCTCAAAAGAGCAACCATGAGACCCAGCTATACCACTCCTTGGTATTTATCCTGAAGAATTAAAGTCACCATACTACAGTGATACATGCAGCACAATTCACAATAGCTAGACTACAAAACCAAGCCTAGGTGTCCTTCGATGGATGAATGGATAAAGAAAATGTGATACACACACACACACACACACACACACACACACAGTGGAGTTTTATTCAGCCAGAAAGAAAAATTAAATTATGTCATTTGCGGGAAAATGGGTGAAACTTGAGACCATGATGTTAAACAAAATAAGTCAAACTCAGAAGGTCAACAGATATATGTGCATGCTAGAGAGAAAAAAAGGAAAAGAAAGGTGGAAGCAGATCTCATGAAAATCAAGGGGAGATCAGAAGAGGAAAGAAACCAGTCACTGTCATGTATTTAAAAAAATAAAATAAAATAAAAAACCCAAAAAACTAAAAAAAAAAAAAAAAAAAAAAAAACTAAACCCAAAATTAGTAAAAAGAAATAATAAAGACTGGAACAAAAAAAAAAGAGAGAGAGAGAGAGACCAGTCAGTGGGAGAAACAGAGGGAGGAGGGAAGTGCTGGGGAGTTATACTGGCCAAATTATATTGTTAATATTATGTGCATGTGTAAATATATAACAACAAATCCCATCATTATGTACAACTATAATGTAACAATAAAAAAAGTGGAAAAAAATGAAAAAAAAATTAATTGTATTTCAGTATATTAACAACAAACAATTTGAAATAGTAATTAAGGAAACAATCCTATTTACATAAATTCAAGAAGAATAAAATATTTAAAAATAAATTTAACCAACATGGCTTATGCACTGAAAACTACAAAACATTATTGCAAAAAATCAAAGAAGACACAAACAAATGGAAAGATTCCTGTTCTCATGGATAGGAAGGTGCATGTTGTTAAAATGTGCATATTACCATTTTTAATCTACAGATTCTAGGCAATCCCTATGAAAAGTCCAAAGGCATTTTTTGTAGAAACAGGAAAAAACCCACCTAAAATTCATAGGTAATCTCAAAAAGACAGAACAGTCAAAAAACTCATAAGAAATAAAAAGCTGGAGGCCTCACACTTTCTGGTTTCAACAACATAACACAAACTACAGTACTCAAAACAGTATCACACTGGCATAAAGACAGATGTAAAGACCAATGAAAGAGAAAAGAGCCCAGAAATAATCTCTCACATATATTATTCATGATTTCAACAAGGTGGCAAGGATACACAATGAGGAAGAAAATAAGTCTCTTCAACAAATGGTGCAGGAAAAATTGGGTATCCATATACCAAAGAATGATGCTGGACCTGTACTTTATACTATATTCAAAAATTGACTTAAAATAATTAAAGATTTAAACATAAAAACCCCAAACTATAAAATTGCTAGAAGAAAACAAGAAAAGCTCCATGATGTTGGATTTTGGTAATGATTTCTTATATATGACATCGAAAGCAATAATAAACCAATATGATTATATCACTTAAAAACTTCTACACAGCAAAGGAAATGATCAACAAAGTGAAAAAGCAATCTACAGAATGGAAGAAAATATTTGCAAACCACACAGTCCAATTAAAAAATGAGCTAAAGACTTGAACATTTGGTATTTCTCAAAAAAAAAAAGTACAAATCACTGGTAAACTTATGAAAAGTCATTCAATATCACTAATCCTTAGGGAAAAGTAAATCAAAACACAATGTGGTATCACATCACACTCTTTAGGAGAGCCACTATCAGGGGAAAAAAAACAGAAAATAGGTTTGACAAGGAAATGGAAAAATTGGAATCCCTGTGCACTGCTATGGAAAAACACTTCAGGTTCCTCAAAAAATTGAAAATTAAAATACCAGTAATCCCACTTCTAGGTAATATCGAAAAAAAAAATGAAAATAGACCTTAAAGACTTTAAATACTCATTGTAGCATTATTCACAACAAAGAGGTAGAAGCAACCCGAATATCCATCAAAAGATGAACAGATAAAGAAAACCTTACACACACACACACACACACACACACACAATGGAATAGTATTAGTCTTTAAAAATGAAATCCTGTCATATGCTACATCATGAATGAACTTTGAGGACATATGTTAAGTGAAATAAATCAGTCACAAAAAGACAAAAACTGGGCTAAGGTTGTGAGTCAGTGATAGAGTGCCTACCTAGCATGTTTGAGGCACTGGGTTCAATTTTCAACACCACATATAAATAAGTTAATAAAGTAAAGGTCCATCAACAATTTAAAATATATTTTAAAAAAGACAAAAACTTCCCGATTCCATTCACATAAAGGTATTCTAAAATAATCAAACTCTTAGAAAGTAGAAGAGTTGTTACTAGGGAATGGAGGCATGGGGGAATGGGGGAAGGTGAGTTGCTCAATGACATAGTTTCAATTTTGTAAGACAAAAGAGTTCTTGTGATCTGTTACACAAAATATGCATCTAGAAAAAAAAAGTACATAAAACCATACTGCCATACTGTATACTCAAAAATGGAAGGGAAAAAAAGGTACTAGGAATGAGATTGACCAAATTATTTTATGTGCATGTATAAATATGACATAATGAATCCCACTATTATGTAGTTATAATGTATCAATAAAAATAATTTTTTGAAATGGGTAGGATGATAAATTTTATGTTGTGTTTTTAACCACAATTTAAAACATTTTCTTTAAATAAGAAAACCTCTGGGCTAGGGTTGTGGCTCAGTGGTAGAGCATTTGCCTGGCGTGTGTGAGGCTCTAGGTTCAATCCTCAGCACCACATATAAATAAACAAATAAAGTAAAAAAAATCTATTGACAACTAAAAATATTTAAAAAAAAAAAAAAGAAAACTTCTGAACCCCAGAAGTCTGGTGATATTGTCACACATCTAGAAGCCAAGGGGGTAATCTATTCTTGAGAACAAAGAAAGCTTCATATCTGAGACTCTCCCAGACATTGCCCTATATGTCCCTCCAATTAGCTGATTCTGATTTGTATCCTTTGGCTACAATAAAACTATAATCCTAACAATAGCATTGTCTTGAGCTCTTGAAGTCCTTAAATCAGAGGGATAGTGGGTTTCCCAGAATTTGTGGTCAGCTGGTCAGAAATGGGGATCCCCAAACTTGAGGCTGGTGTCTGACATGAGAGGTGTCATATGCAGGACTATGCCTTATCCTCTGAAGTTTGGTCTAACTCTGGGTACTTGGTATCTGAAGTCATTACAGTTAACTGCTCTCCCACCAAGGTTTTAAGAATTCACTAGCCTTCTGAAACTAAAGGAGAAAATATACTAGCAAGTCTAAGGAAAGAGAATGCTTGCAATTATGATCTAATTTGAAGATCCTCTATAAATTTCAAATGGAAGGGTATTCTTCATTTCCTCTCTTGCAAGGCAGTTCATAATTATAGGCTTTTACAAAGATCTAGAGAACAGGAAGAGTCATATTTAAGAAGAGCCTATCCAATTATTAACATGCTACTGAAGTAGGATACAGATAAATTAAATCTACAAATAACTACAAAATATGTTCAATATGAGAAGTAGAGACCAACAAACTTTCAAAGAATTTGAGCATTTATTTTAGTTTTATTTTTTATATAAACTGATAAAATAAATGAAGGGTTCTCACTACCGGCACTAAGGGCAGCACTACTGGCAGGAAAAAGATAATATTAAAGTCTCACTAAAATAATAAGTATCTAACAAAGCTAGGGTTAAGGCTTTAAAAAATATATAAAATTATAATATATAAAAGAAAGTGAACAACCTTATTTATGCTAATTCTACAACCACTTGCATTGAGTAAATAAAGGATCAGTTAAAACAATGAGTATAGATCTAAATTTGAAAATCAATACAGAATTTTAGTTTAATTTTAAAACCTTAGAAATAAATTTTCAAACCAAATTAGTTTAAACAAATAGTTATAATTTCAAATAAACTAGTAATGCTATTTTCATAATCTTAACCTAAATTTTTCTTATTGGTTTTGCAAAAATGTTTGCCTTAAACGAGATCTGAATTTAAAAGTGTATGCTAGGGGGCTGGGGTTTTGACTCAGTGGTAGAGCTCTCACAAAGCACGTGCGAGATCCTGGGTTAGATCCTCAGAACCACATAAAAATAAATAAATAAAGGTATTGTGTCCAACTACAACTAAAAAATAAACATATTTTTTAAATGTATGATAAACCTGATACAGTGGTACACGCCTGTAATCCTAATGGCGTGGGAGGCTGTGGCAGGAGGATCACAAGTTCAAAGCCAGCCTCAGAAATTTAGCGAGGCCCTAAGCAACTTAGCGAGACCCTGACTCAAAATAAAAAAGGGCTGAGGATGAGGCTCAGTGATTAAGCACCACTGGATTCATTCCCTGGTAACAAATTTTTTTTTTAATAAAAAAATAGTATATGATAAAGCAGCCACTTAATATAATAAAGATACATTTTTTAAAAAGAAAGTTTTGGCATTGCTGTAGCACACTTTATATCTATTTTAAGCAAAGTTAAAAACTGACACAGTTAAATGTGCCACTCATTTTCAGCAGACCATAATGTTTCAGTAGAAAATGAAAATAGCAAATGTGGTTTGTTAAATTAGATTTGTCTAAGACCCAAAGTAAGTACTAACAGGCACTAGACAAGTGTTAACAAATCTGATTAAACAAAACTGCCAAACAGAGTAGGCACTTAAATTGATCTTTTTGGTACACCAACCCTATTATAGCTATATACCCCGGTATGATATGGATACTAAAGAAGACCAGTTGAGCTTATGATTCATCTCTTAGAAACAGGTAACAAAAGCAATTTTTAGTGATCAGTAAATTTGTATGCATAGGATTTTAATTAAATCAAAAATTTTCTTTCTGTTTTGGTTTAAATAGCAAACTGATTTTTGTCATTTAACAGAGACCTATTCATAGAGATTAAAAAAAAAGGTTGGCTATACCTCAAAAAGCAACAACCACAACTCTACTCTGAACTAGTGTGACAATATCAAAGAACATTATAATATCTTTGGCCAAATAGTTTTACTAATATTATGCTATTTAGCCTGAATTATTACAATCATGTAATCATGTAATGCTTTTATAACTGAAATAACATTTTTTCCTCAACAAAACTCAAATAGTTCTCTGAAAATTCAAGTTCTTAAAATGAACTCAAATTTGATCTACCTCCCAAACATTCTAATGTATATTTAATAACATATTCCATTTGCTACATTGACTGCAATCAAGATGATTACTCTGGCTAGAACACCTATCTCAATTTGTCCAGACATTTTCACCTTGGTTCTGGCTATAACAAATATAAAAACATAACTAAGAAAATGATAGGGGCTGATAAATAACATTAATGAAAAGGAAAAGAAATTGTTGTGAAAATAAGTGTAAAAAATATAATTTCTGCAAATTTGTATAATATATAAGATTTGTGTCATTTAATTTCTAAAATAACTTATAAAACTAAATTCTACCACATAAAAAAGCCTATAGAGATAAAATTATTGCTTAAGAATAAAACATTTTATCTTGTATTCTGAGTGGGTTTTTACTACCACCTAGTGTTATATCTTTAGAAATACTTTCCTATAAAAATTGAAAATTGCAAAGGACACTTTTACTTGAAAATATAATTGCAAGAGGAAAAACAATATAGAAAAAAAAAATTATGGAGTTTTTTTGGATTTTTTTTTTTGGTTTGGTTTGGTTTTAAACAGGTCTTGCTAAATTGTTAAGGCTGACCTCCACTCCAACTTGAGAAAGATCCTCCTGCCTCAACTCCGAAGTCTCTGTGCACCACTGCACCTGGTCTAAAAATTGCTATTTAAAAAAAGTTGTTCTAATATAAGACCTGTATGTAACTCTTGAAACTCTGAAACAACTACAGGAAAATAAAAGGGAATCATTTCAAGATAGATATTGATATAGGCCGGGTGCATGCCTGTAATCCCAGCAGCTCAGGAGGCTGAGGAAGGAGGACTGAGAGTTCAAAGCCAACCTCAGCAATGTAGTGAGGCCCTAAGCAAATCAGTGAGACCCTGTCTCTAAATAAAATACAAAAAACAGCTGGGAATATGGCTCAGAGGTTACGTGCCCCTGAGTTCAATCCTTAGTACCAAAAAAAAAAAAGAAAAAAGATATTGGTATAGACAATAAAGAAATTATTGTGAAATTTCTTCTGACAGCAAAATAAACAATCAACATAATAAAAAGACCACCTACAAAATGGGAGAAAATGTTCTGCCAGCTATTCACCAGACAGAGGGATAATATACAGAATATATAATATAGAACTCAAAAACCTTAACAACAAAAATCAATTATTCCAGTTAAAAAATGGGCAAAAGATCTGAACACACATGCTCAAAAGCAGTGCAAATGGCCAATAATTCTATGGGGAAAAATCCTCAATATCATTAGTCATAGGGAAATGCAAGCCAAAGCTATAATGAGACACCATCTCACCCAAATTAGAATGGCTATTATCAATCAATCAATAAATAAATAAATAACAAATGCTGACAAAAACATGGAAAAAAAAACATTATACACTGTTGGTAGGAATGTAAATTAGTAAGGCACTATGGAAAACAGTATAGAAGTTCCTCAAAACACTAAAAATGGAACTACCATATGATCTAGCTATCACACATATATATACAAAGTAAATGAAGTCAGCTCAGTGTAAAAAAAAAAAGACACCTACATACCCATGTTTACTGGGGCACTATTGACAATAATTTGGAAATAAATGCCTATCTAGAGATGAATGGATAAAGACAAAGAATGAAATCCTGTCATTTTCAACAAAATGGATGGAACTGAAGGACTTCATGTTAAAGCAAACTAAGCCAGACACAGTGAGACAAGTTAACTCATTTTCTCTTACATGTAGAAACTGGAGGGGAAAAAAGGAAAAAAAGGGCAACCTGAAAGTAGAAGAGGGATTACTAGGGAATAGAGACTAGGAAAGATATCAGTTGGTGTAGGGGATGGAATTTAGAAGAAATTTAGATGGACATGATAGATACGTAATTATACATGTATGAAAATATCCCAATGAATCCCATTTATATATACAATTAACGTGTTAATAACAATAAAGAAAATCTACTTAAAAATTTAATAATGAACATCAGTATTTATTGTATAGGAAAGATGCCTGTTATATGATAAGTTTAGGAAAAAATGATTAAAAAAATATTTTTTAAAAGTTTTTTTGGGGGGCTGGTGTTGTGGCTCTGTAGTAGAGCACTTGGCTAGCATGTGTGAGCACGCACTGGGTTCGATCCTCAGCACCACATATAAATAAATGAATAAAATAAAGGCCCATCAATATTTTATTTAAAAAAAAAGTTGTTTTTTTTTTTACATAAGAAACTATTTTCAGGACCTTCAAAATTTATTATTCTAAATTAAATATAGTAATATTCTACATCAAATTATGAAGACTTCCTCATATGTACCCAGTTTGTTTCCAAGAAAAGCTAGTTAACAGAGATTCAGCTTATAACACCTGATGAATGCATTCAAGGAGGCAGATAATTATAGTATAAAATGATTATTAATACTCTCTCTAAACACCAGGTCTAGAAAGGATTTTCATTGAGCTTGATGACTATATCCAATGCTAGAATTTTAGTCTCCATAAAGAAAAAATAGCAGGGCTATAGCCATGTTCTTTAAAACCATACTGTTTGCTACTTAATGTCACCTTCGATTTACCAAGTACCAAATCATGTGGTGAAACAGAAACCAAAATATAAAAATACCAAGAGGTGGAAAAAGAAAAAGATGAAGCCATAGATACACCTTACTAGATTCTTTGCTAGAAATTACATTCCGTCAACAAAATCTCAGAATCAAAGCTGATCCAGAGATGATGTAAGTTGATCTCAGTGAATTAATAATTTGGAAATTCCATATTTATTACAGCACGGGTTTTCCTAGAGTTTAAGTACCAAGGATTGAACCCAGCAGCACTTAACCATTGAGTCACATGGGGTGAAGGTGGGAGTTCATAACCCACTTGAATCAAAGTGTGGAATATGATATGTCAAGAAATTTGTAATGTTTTGAACAACCCACAATAAAAAATTAAAAAAATTAAAAAAAAAAAAAAAAAAAAACTTTATTTAATAGAGACAGGGTGTCACTAAGTTCTTAGGCCCTCACTAAGTTGCTGAGGTTGGCTTTGAACTTGCAATCCTCCAGCCTCAGCCTCCCAAGCCTCTGGGGATTACAGGCGTGTTCCACCACACCTGGCTTAGTGTTTTTAATCACAATATTACATATCAAATTTTATAGCATTTATCATGCTGTTTTTTAAAATAACATAAATATTATGCTCATGACATAAACAAATGGATTCATGCATAACACTTATTTTTGGTAAAGATATTTCTTTTTTTAATTTTTTATTTTAGTTATATATGACAGTAAAATGCATTTATGCACTTTGATATATTATACATAGACGGAATGTAATTTATCATTTTTCTGAGTGTACATGTTGCAGAATCATATTGGTTATGCAGTCACATATATTCATATAGTAATAATGTCTATTTCATTCTACTATCTTTCCTATTCCCATATCCTTTCCTCTCCCCTCCCCTCCCTTCACTTCCCTCTTCCTAATCTAAGGTAACACTATTCTTCTCTAGTGCCCCCCCACCTTAGCATCCACATATTAGAGAAAACATTTGGCTTTCGGTTTTCGGGATTTGCTTATTTTGCTTAGCATGATATTCTCCAACTCCATCCATTTACTGGCAAATGCCATAATTTCATTCTTCTTTAAAGCTGAATAATATTCCATTGAATATATACACCACATTTTCTTTATCCATTCATCTATCAAAGGACACCTTGGTTGGTTCCATAGTTTAGCTATTGTGAATTGAGCTGCTATACACATTGATTGCATAATACTTTAAAAATCTAAAAATCTTTCCCATATATTCAATTTTGGAAAATGAATGTCATAAATTTGTCCTAATTGTGTCATGTCTAGAGTTACTCACCTGAAATGACCTTTCCATCGTTATTGCAAAGTAGTATTCTCTCCTGGGATACTTTCGCTCACAGACCAAAACTTGATTGCATATTCTGCCCTTTTCTCCTGTTTGCTTGGTAAACAATTTTTTCCCAATCATCTGTGAGGAAACAGCTTTTGCTTCTTCTGGACTAAAATAAAAAAAATAACTCAAATTCCTTTGTCTTCCAATTGAGACATCACCGCCAAAACCTATCTCATTTAAAATTTAAATCTCAGTTTTTTATTAGCTAAGTTAATCAATCTTTAATAATGATGAGTTTTCTTTAAAAAAAAAATATATGACTTACGAGAAAACTATCTTTACTCCACCTTTAAGGCCACTTTCAAATGTTCCTTTTCCTCTACCACCAGCTAAAACCTGTGCCTTTATTACAACATCTTTTGAACCTAGAAGAAAAACACTCCTATTAGATATCAAGCAGGGAGCCACAGGCAAGACACAGTATTTTATTTAATATACACAGCAATAGATGTTAATAGTCTTATTTAGTCATAATATCAAAAAATGAGGCATTCAATGTACACAGATTTTCTTGAATCAAAAAGTATAACATTGATCATCTAAAAGATCCATGACTTTTAAAAAATTAGTCACTCAAATCATTTCTTAAAGTACTATATATTGAAAATAATTTAACCACTCCTTAACATTTCAAACTGCTAGTGCTTTGGAAGGTATTAAAAGTACAAAACTGAAACTCAGATGTTTTCTTAATGCCTCCCTGTCTCTCACATGTAAACTTGCTATCCTGAGACAATCTGAACAAATATGACAGACAGGACATTACAAAAATGGGACAGAATTCTTGTAAATCTAGACCTCATCACTGCTCTTACAAAAACTCAGAATTGAAAATTTGAGGCCCATAATCCTGCCATGAGAGCAGGATTGTGATTAAAAGCATTTTGTTTAGATAAGATCAACCTTTTCAATAGGCCACATTCTCTATCATTCACAAGTATTTCAACATCCAATATTAGGTAAAGATTAGAGGCAATTTAATAATTTCATTAAAACCAACAATAACTTTCTTATTGAGAAGACAACTAGTAGTCTCAAGGGCTACAGAAAATTAGAGAAATAATGTCCAAAAGGGAACAGGCACTATTTATTTTACCTGTTGCTGGTTACCTGCCAAGTCCTGATTTTCTAGTACTTTAAAAATATTCACTTACATCAAAGAAGATAACTGTAATACAAACAATGTAAATGTAACATAGCCACATTTACATGTGGCAGCACATGCCTGTAGTATTTTAAAGACAGTATTGGGATCTAAAAAAAGATCCTGGACCTTGTCTGACTAGAGAGTAGTGCCAAATCTGTAGTATACTAGAAGACTATAAGCTTACAAGACTATAAGCAACTTGGAAGGCTGAGGCAGAAGATTCCAAGTCCAAAACTAGCCTCAGCAACTTAGAGAGGCCTTAAGTAACTTAGCAAGGCCCTGTCTCAAAAAATAAAAAATATAAAGGGCTGGGGATATTCAACCCCCAATACTGAAAAATAAAAAAACAAATGTAATATGGCAACTGGTCAATAAATCAGTGAACTGAACTAAATTCAATCATTCTTAATCATTAAACTGGGAACTTAACATACTGACCTGTTGAGTAAGGAAGCTCTTTTTTCATAAACATTTTATAAGACAAAAGAACTCTTCATCAAAAATGTCAATTTTTTAAATTTAGGAATATAAAGTTTTTAGGGGCAAAAGATGGTTCTTCAAAGTTCCTTCTAAAACAGTCCTTCAGTGGGTGGGGAATGTGGCTCAGTGGTAGGTAGAGGGCTTACCTAGCATAGGTTCAACCCCTAGCACTGCAAAAAATAAATAAAACAGCCCTTGATAGCTAAATAAAAGCCTAAAATAAATAAGAATTAATGACAGAATCTCATCAATTGTTAAGGGGAGGATTAGAAGTCAGAGGACAACTAATAAAAACAAATATTGTATTCATCTCCATTAATTCATTCAACAGATTCATGTACATACCAGATACTGTGCTGGAAATGTAAAAAAAAAAAAATGAGCAAGAGAGGCCTAACCGGCCCTCCTAGAGCTTATAGTCTTCTGCTTATACTACAGATTTGGCACGACGCTCTAGTCAGACAAGGTCCAAGATCTTTTTTGGATCCCAACACTGTCTTTAAAATATATTCACTATCCATCTTAGCTTTAATCTTTTGCATACTCTTTAAATATTCCTCATAATATAGTCATCTAGCAAAATACTGAAAAGAAAAAAGAAAGCAAAGTTCTGTATTAAGCCATTAAAAATCTCCCTCCAAGCTGACATTCATTAATTTGCACATTTACTAAACTAGAGACTCTAATTACAGCAGAAGCCAAACTATCTTTCTATAGTCAATTCAGAACTCTGCCAAATGCTTTACTGAAATCCTATTTCTGTGAACTAGCAATTAACTTTGAGAAAGTGATAGTAAGTTGCTCTTAACAACTGACCCCAAATTACAAGTCCTTCATTTGTCTGCGCTTAACAATTAATCCCTCTAATAATTCCAGAAACTTCTTAATAATCCTCAAGCTCACCAACTTACATTTTGTGGACTCATATATATGTCTTTTTAAAATTAGCATTAGATTCTTTCTAACCATTCTTCCATTCCTAACCTCCTGCAGGACAATACTTCCCAACTTTTTTATATCATAAGACACACAGAAAATGATAAAATTTGTAGGAAATACTGAGGAAGGGGGGCCATCTCAGAAGCCCTCTTGTAGAATCTGGTGGCCACAGACTCCATGCTACCTCAGCATCTCCTACCACCTATAGGACTGAAAGGAAGCAATGGTTTGGCAAATCTGCAATCATTTATGCCCTATTATATCCTTTGATGACTAGAACTCTTGGTAAAAGTTTTTAATACGGGCTGGGGTTGTGGCTCGGCAACAGAGCACTCACCTAGCACATGCGAGGCCCTGGGTTTGATCCTCAACACCACATAAAAATAAATAAATAAAACAAAAATATTGTGTCCAACTGTAACTAAAAAATAAATATATAAAAAAAGTTAAAAAAAAGTTTTTAATAAATGAGAATTAGCATTACGTCAGTTTTGCAGTAACTTAAGAAGCCAAAATAATCCTGAAATGGCCAAAAATCAGCATTGGGAATTACTATATAGATCGATAAAACCATACACACCCTTGTACATTTAGATCCCATAATGAGTATCTTCTGATAAATAATGGCACACCAAAAATACAAACTGTCCTCAATGTCTTCAAAGTAGTTACTAAATATGTCTCTTAAAAAGCAGCACTTCTGTTCCTCAATATTTAAAGGTCTGGGGGCTGGGGATGTGGCTCAAGCAGTAGCACGTTCGCCTGGCATGCGCGGGGTGCTGGGTTCGATCCTCAGCACCACATAAAAAATAAAGATGTTGTGTCCACCAAAAACTAAAAAATAAATATTAAAAAATTCTCAAAAAAAAAAAAGATTTAATGGTCTTCATTATTCAATAATCCCATACCCATACTATAAACATTTTTACAGTATTTTGTGACAACACACTTTCTCAATTAATAAGATATCCCCCTGTTCCAAGGGGCTCAAAATCAGAGCTCCTACCTGCTCCTGTTCCTTACTACTTGTAAATCCTGGTCCCAGAGAACTTGCCAGAAATACTCAGTTATAGTTTATCCTGCATGTATTAACTGTTCTTTCTTCTGTACCTAAGAATTATTAAAGGTTTTTATAAAGAGTAAATAAATCAAAAGACTGGCATCAGAATAAATCCTGTGCATTTTTATGAACAAATTTTTACAAAAATTATTTTTTCTGACAGAACAATAAAATTTGACTAAAGGTAAAACATACAGAAAAGTAGTTAAAGAAAACCAATTATAAATGATTTGGAAATAGAGAAAGTTTTTACTGACCTCATGATATATAAACCAAGTCCTATTAATATTAACCACACACAAATTCAAACTACAAGTCACCTTTAGTTAACAAAAATTTCACTAACATTAATATGAACTTAAAGCTTTTACTGAAGAAGAAAGAACTTTGTTTCTAAACTGAATAAAAGGGTTTGTGATTATTAATCACAACAAAACACTATAAAAGAAAAATCATGCTTCCAAATCAAGGAAATCATGGACAACTCATTCAAAAACAGAGCTTATGTAATAATTTTCTGAAGTTGTATATGCCCTCACTGTTCAGAGAAAATCCCATTCAAGAAACAAATACATACAAATCAAGATGAAAACTTTAAAGTTTAAACATTTCTTAAATTTTCTGTATCTTTCTTGAAAAACTAATAAGAGCAAAGTCTTAACCAAAGCATACTTAAAGCCATATTAATCAAATGTGTATACAAGAGAGATTAATTTTGCTAAACTGTGTACATAAGGTGGGATGAAAGGCAGTGCATAACTAGAACATTATTTCATTATTATGTTCTCATGTTAAGTGTAAACAACCTTATTTTCTAAAGTCAAAAATTGGCTTTTTAAGAGATTAATACAAGTTCAAAATAACAAAGTTATTAAAGTTACTGTCATCAATAAAAGAATCTTCTAATAAACATAAGCATATATTTAATTAATTTAATATATATTAATATCTGATTTCCTAAGTGTCAGGCATTCTTCTAAGACTTTGATATATATCAGTGAATGAATAAGACAAAAAAACCCTGCTCTCATGGAGCTTACATTCTAGAGCTCAACTACTTTTTTCTCCCATGAGTTCATGTTTTTCACATCAAAAACAAGGAGGAAACCAGGCATGGTGGTACATGCCTATATTTCCCAGAAACTGGGGCAGAAGAATCACAAGCTTAAAGCCAGCCTGGGCAACTTTTTCAGACACTGCTCAAAATAAAAGGGCTGGGAAGTGGTTCAGTGGTAGAGCACTTGCCTAGCATACATGAGTCCCTGTGTTCAATACCTAGCTCCACAAAAAATAAACTTTAAAAAGGAGGGCAGGGCTGGAGATGTAGCTCAGTGGTACTGCACTCCTAGGGAGACCCAAGGAGGAATGTACTGGGGCCTCTCTTTATAACCACATAAATAACTAAGATTTTTCCTTCATCATTTCCCTGAAAATCATCACAGCCACCAATCCTTCATGCAACAAAGTAAACAAAATATTTTTCCCCATAATTATATTCCAACTAAAAACAGGATTTCAACTTCCTAATGCCAACAGAAGTGACTCCTAAGTCACCAGCACTACAGGAGCTCAAAATTGTTTCATAATAATTTTAGAATTTCAAGTAATATGAAACTCTACCGTTTAAGTAAATGAAATTTATTTTTTAAATAAAAGCTAAAAGTTGTCATCAAACCAAAAGTAAAGTTCACATCTTATCAAAATTTCATATCAAGGCCAGTATTGGTGGTACATGCCCATAATCCCAGCAACTCATGAGGCTGATGCAAGAGCATCACAAGTTTTAGGCAAGGCTCAACGAATTAGCAAGGTCCTAAGAGGTCCAACTTGGTGAGACCCTGTCTCAAAATAAAAAATAAGTAAGGCTAGGGATGTGGCTCAATGGTTAAGCCACTCCTGGGTTCAATCCCTGGTACCAAAAAAAGAAAAAAAAAAAAAAATCCACGTCAAGGTGGCATAAGTTTTGTTTTGTTTTTTGTTTGTTTTTAATTTAGTACCTAATTTTTTGGCAATTGCATAAGCTTCATCTGATGACTTTGCCACATATCCTTTGGGAACGGAGACACCAGCTTCTTGCAACAATTCCATACTCATGTATTCATGCAATGAGAGATTCCTTTGCTGTTGCTGCTGTATTTGGAGTCCATGGTTATTAAACAATCCAGAACTTCCCAGAACCTAGAGAAATTAGGAACATATTATATATGACAATGACTTGGCAGTTATTGTTAGAAACACTTTTTGAAATACTTTGTGTATATAGAGTACTTGGTTCTTCATAAACATAATAAAACTGTTATATTAAATCATCAACTAGAAAACGGAAAGCTAATCTATTAGCTAATTATCAAACATTATTCTTACAGTTTTAACTATTTCCTTATTATCTCAAGTTCTTATCTTACATTTGAGCTTTACTATCATCTCTAATGACTGGTACTTTTAACCTGAATGGCAAATTCAGCAGATCTAACAACAATTTCACCTTTTACACCAAACCAAAAAATCCTTCCCAACTTCCCTCTACTATTTCTCCAGCACCTAACAAATCATCTGGCACTAAATATGTAATGACTGAATGATTTGGTACGATCACTTTTCAAACACTCAAAGACTCAGAAACCTTGGCATCACCTGTAGTGCATACTGTGGTGTGCTGCCCAGATCCCTCCTTCAGGACTAGGCACTTATAGCCATAGCTGACTGCTGACAGCTCTAAGGTAAGTCCTCTCACTGGCAACTCTTTGGCCAAAATCACACCTCCTTCCTAATGGCAGCTTGCATACACTGACATCAATAGGAGTAGAGGGAGGAATATAAAGACCTGGCACCTCATTCCAACTAGGGACAATTTAGAATAGCCATCCTGGTTTCAAATCTCCCACAGGAATGGCAGGTCTATTACAACTGCAGCACAATTCTACTCCCACTAGTCAATTCTTCTGTCTTCACTCTCCAAGAGGTTTTGATTCAGGGACCACTTTCCAATAAATTTCTTCCACACAACTCTCTACCTCAGCCTTCAAAGCTCAGCACCAATCTGCAACAAGGTATCCTTCCAAATTATCCCTTACCTAGTACCTCTTTTACAAGACCAGTCCAGGTGTTTGTCCTTCACAATTGGAGTAGAAAAGCTTCCAAGAAGGCCAAGTAAAAACTCTTTGCTTTTCAATCTATTGATTGCATATGCATTCATCATATCAAATATTTATTGAGCATCTAGATACTAGAAATAGAGCAGTAAACCAAACTATATAACTCTATCCCTTAAGATTTACATTCTAGTGTGTTCATTTAGAACACTAGGGACAGGGACAGACCATAAATAAACATTATGCCAGATGGCAGTAAGAGACAGTAAAAAGAAAACAAAGATGAGGGAGTGCTGTTTTACACAGGGAAAAGAAAACTAATATTTCCCTGAGTATAGGTGAGTCAGAATTACTCTTACAAAATGAAGTAGGAAATAGTTTATCTTACTGCCTAAAGAAAAAGGAATATGAGGGTTAGACTTTCAGTTTCCCATATCAGGGCCACAACATGGAAAACCTACAGAAGGATGACCATCAGCAAGATCTCCATCATCTATTCGTCCCAAAGTCTCCACCAAGGTACAGCCCAGGCTTAACATATCATATAACATGTTGAAACACCTTCATTCTTTTTTCAAACTACTCAATCCTATCACCTTTGCAAAGCAATATACAGAACAAATTAAGTACTATACAAGATGACTACAGTGGAATCACTTTAAGGTTTAGCCACATACTTTCATTATGTCCACACAGAATGCAATATACTGAAACATGGTTCATATGAAACACACAATATCACAAGAATTGAATTTAAAGGAGTCTAATAAAAAGTCTGTTTCTTAGAGTAGGATCATGATCCATGGCATCAAAATTAAATCTGTTTCTAAAAATGCAGATTCCTGGGCCCAGGCCTCATCTAAAAAATTAGAATCTCTGAACTGGGCCTAAGGAAACCTACATTAGTAACAATTCACTCAGTTGATTCTTAAGGACCCTACAGTATATAGTAGCTCATTTATGATTCATTTGGTATGCTAAAATCCTGACTAACATTTCAGCTGGAGAACTCAATTCCTTGACACTGTCACTTCAATATTAAAAGTTAGCAACCTCCCAAGCTTTTCTGAACATCTATCTTCTGACCCAGAAATTTCATTCCAGGGTATGTATCACCAGAAATGAGACAGATGTCTACCAACAGACATATATAAGAATGACCATAGTAAGCTTTTACGAAACAGACAAAAGGTAAATGACCTGACTGTCCATCAACAAGGGAATGGATAGTTTGTGTTACATTCATATAATAGGATACTAAAGAGCAATAAACAAACAACAAAAAAAGAACTATTGCTCATCTATCAGTAGATTAATCACACAAACATAATGTTGAAGGAAAGATGCCAGACACAAAAATACACTCCTATATATTTCTTTTTATATAGTTCAAAATCAGTCAATAATAATCTATGATGGTAGAAGTCATAATTAGTGGTGACCTTCTGTAGGAGAATATTGATAAAGAGAGGGAACCTAGAAGTTTTCTGAGCTGAAAACATTATATATCTTGATCTGGATTGTGGTTAAAGAGGCAGGGGCAGGGGGCAGCAAGTGAGTACTTAGTGTAAGCCTGGCGAAAATGATCATACACTCAAATAGTTTTTGAATATCAGTATAACAGAAAGTGTGCTAAAAACCAAGGCCAAGTTGGTCCCAGCCATAGAGTTCACAGATACGTAAATAAACAATAGTAATATATACAGAACACTATGTCAGTAGTAGATAAGTTACTGGTTGCACCTAATTATCTAAATGGATCAGAAGAAAAGATTCCTGCCCCCAGAAAGAAGAGGTTGCTCAACCAATACAAAGTTACAATTAGACAGCAGGAGTATGTTCTAATGACTATCACACAGCAGGGTGATTGTGATTAACAACAATGTATTATTTATTTTAAAACAGCTAGAAGAGAGGATTTTTTAATGTTCTTACCACAAAGAAATGAAAAATGGATATGCTACTTACCCTGGTAGACTTATATTGAAAAAAAAAAAAAAAAAAATATATATATATATATATATATATATATATATTCAAACATCACACTAAACCCCAAAAATATATAAAATTATGTGCCAACTAAATAGAAAATAAAACTTAAAAAAAAATCCCACTGCCAAAAGGTTAACAATTCCTGGTCAAATTCAAGAAAATCTCTTAATTATATGCTCATAACATGGGCTATTTCAACAATTATACAAAAAAAAAAAAAAAAAACAGAATGAGGACTACACAAAATGTTGAAGAGAAATGCTAAACTCAATGTGTGACCTTGAACACATCTCCTGGGACTATGCACTCTGTGTCCCCATTCAAAAAGCGAGAGTTTAGACCAATGTCTTTGGAAACTCTAAAGCTAAATATCTTAATGCCAGGGTGGCAACGAAGCAAAGCTGTTATAAAGGCAATATATTAGGCATCACCATATGGAGAAACAAAGATTTTTTTAAAGGAATTTCCAAAAGGACAAAGATTATGATTAAAATGAAAACATACTTGTTCTCCAAATCCCTATTATCTACAAACTAGGCAGCACTCTAAGAAAGTTCGAGGCCAAAAAGAAATTTAAAAAAAAAAAAAATCACTTCTATTAGGAAACAAACTCATAGAACTCACTACCCCTAAACTGAAAGTACAAATACCTTGGGGGAAAAAAAAAAAAAAAAAAAAAAAGCCTAAGTCTATTCATTCATGGTATGTCTGAAAAGTTCTTTCAAAAAATAACCTAATACTCTGGAAGTGGTTCAATAAGACAATCATACTCTTCCATCGTTCTTGGTGTTAAGTATGGGAAAGAATAGGCCAATTTCATGTTCCTTCTGTTTTAGAGCAGACTCAAGCACTTTGGCTTCTGAACAAGACAGTCTGAAATTAAAAGTTCTCAGCTTTCACCTTACCTGCTAGGTTACCTGACCCAAATTACTTGTTCTCTTAGCCACAGTCACAGTATCAACGATGCAGGTCTTACTCTCTCTCTCAGTGCTGCTGAAAAAGCTAATGCGCTTAGTAGCACACTATCTGACACACTATGAATACTTAACAACAAAAGTGGCTACTAAGTTACAGTCTGTCCAGAAATTAAGTGATTCAAAAGATTATTTTCCTTCCCCAACTGTTGAACTTCTACTAACCAACAGAACAATAACATCAATACTTCGGGGAGGGCAACTCGGCAGTCACTGCTGGTCGTCTTCAGTCTTTCCTACCTGTGACAGCTCCCCAGAGACACAGAGTACACTTGAAGGGCATTCCCCCCCCACCCAAAGAGGGGCCACAGAGGCGTCGGCCTGCCGGCCCGGAACGTGGGGTGGCGGCAGAAACTACCCCGGCCCCTTCACTTCCATTCCGAGCCCGCCCACTCCCCCGTAGTCTCCTCAGAAAGTACGGGAGCAGCAGAAGCCGGACCTCCTAGCCGACCGAGGGCTGGAGACCAGCGGCGCCAACATGGGCCTGCTCGCAGTCCTGGCTAGCAGCACTCCCGGGCAAGCCGCCCACGGGCCCGCCAGGGCACCCAGGAAATGTCATCGCCGGCGAAGTGACCCCGAACCGGGCCCTAGGTCCCCTCATATTCCGGCCACAGGGGCCACGAGTCCCACCTCGCCCTTTCTCCTGTCGACCCCTGAGGTGAAAGCAGTCTAGGCAGCAATACCTGGGCGGCGGCCCGAAGCGCCGTCCGGGGCCGGTGGCTCCTAAGGGCGGCGGCGGCCAAAAGCCGGCTATAGAACATGGAGGCCGCCATTTCTGAGTTCGACTGGGTACCCTCGCTCCTAGCGCAGGCGCAAAGGCGCGCTGCGGCCCGAAGCGCAGAGGCTCCAGAGGCGCTCGCCGCCCCGCCCACCACGCGTCGGAGGCGGGGCCTCGGGTTAACTGCTGCAGCCAGGCTTCCAGTGCCTGGGAAAAGCAGTGTCTTCCCTGCTGAAGTTAAGCTGGATTTGACCCGCGCAAAGCTAGCTTTGACCTTTGGAACTTTCACTGCAGCCTCTTATTAAACGTGAAGCCTGAAGGCGAGGTGAACGTTTCTTACGAATTGCAGTGGAAAGATGACCAGAGTCGCCACTTGGGCGACCTTCACTTTGAGCCTCGGTTGCATCTTCCGTAAAATGGGGTTCATTCAAGAAATGATTACTGAATTTCTGCTTTGTGTTAAACACCGCGCTGATGCTGATACAATAGTTAGGGAAGGGGGAAAAAAAAAAAACAGCTTTTCTGACGCTCGGGAAGAAGAAATGGAGTACTAGTTACCAAAGCTGAGGGCACAGTGAAATCAGCTGGAAAGCCATAACCCCCGCTGAGGGGAGTGAGGACACTTGTGTTTCTGGAAGTTCTTTTCTTTTTTATTATTTTAATTTATTTTCATGTGGTGCTGAGGATGGAACTCAGTGCCTCACAAGTGCTAGGCGAGGGATCTACCGCTGACCCACAACCCCAGCCCTTTCTGGGAGTTTTCTAGGTGACTCTGATGCACATAGGGCTTCCCAATAAAATCTGCCCCCTGGAATAAAGACGCGTGCTCAACGCCTGTTCGGCTTTCACCATCATGGAGCTTTAAAATGTATAAAACCGATTTCAGTGGTCGCCTATCCACTGCTTTTTGCAGCTCCTAAAATCTCTGCATTCTTAAACTTCATAAAGACAGGACCTCCTTATAGACATTTTAGTTCCATTGGTACTAGTAGAGGACTGGCCTCAAGGTTTCTTTCATCACTAATAGATATTCTGCATTGTTAGAAACAGGGAAAGGGGAGAAATGGCATTGGTAGTTCAAACATCTCTTGCTTCACCTTCCTACTGCTCATTATAATCAAATAAGGTTTGGATGATCTGGTTGAAAGGAGGGCAGGAACCTATCAATTTCTGCTGGAAGCACATATCCCATCATATGTAAAGAGATCCTACTTGCTGTCAAGCCAGCTCTCTCTTTTAATTGGTAATAAAGACAGCAGTTGAGCCATCACATAGGACCACACAACCAACCATCCGAGTCCAAAAGCAGGTATTTTAAGGACAAGTAGTTAAACCCAGAATAAAGTTCTGTACATCATGATACTATCTATAAATGAAATATTTGGAAATCAACCTAATAAAAGAGGTGAAAGACCTCTACAAGAAAACTACAGAAACTAAAGAAAGAAATTGAAGAAGACTAACTTAGAAGATGGAAAGATCTCTCATGCTCTTGGATAGGCAGAATTAACTTTGTGAAAAAGGCCATACTATCAAAAGTGTTATACAGATTTAATACAATTTCTATTAAAATCCCAATGGCATTCTTTATAGAAATAGAAAAAGCAGTCATGAAATTCATTTGGAAAAATAAGAATAGCCAAAGCAATCCTTAGCAAGAAAAGTGAAGCAGGAGGCAACACAATACCAGAACTTAAATTATACTACAGAGCCATAGTAACAAAAATGGCATAGTATTGGCACCAAAACAGATGCATAGACCAAATGGTACACAATAGAAGGCACAGAGACAAATCCACATAAATACAGTTATCTCATACTAGACAAAGGCACTGAAAACACATATTGGAGAAAAGATAGCCCTTACAACAAATAGTACTGGGAAAACTGGAAATCCATATGTAGCAAAATGAAATTAAATCTCTATCTCTTAGCCTGCACAAAAATCAACACAAAGTGGATCAAGGACTTAGGCACTAGAACAGAGACCCTACACCTAATAGAATAAAAAGTGAAAACAAACCTCCACCATGTTGGCCTAGGAATTGAATTTCTGAACAAGACCCATAAAGGTCAAGAAATAAAATCAATAGTCAATAAATGGGATGGATTCAAATTAATAAGCTTCTTCTCAGCAAAGGAAACGATCATAATGTGAAGAGAGAGCCTACAGAATGGGAGAAAAATCTTTACCACATGCACCTCAGATAGAGCAGTAATCTCCAGGATATATAAAGAACTCAAAAACTTAACACCAAAAACATAAATAACCTAATCAATAAATGGGCTAAGGAACTGAACAGACACTTCACAGAAGAAATACAATTGATCCAAAAAATTATGAAAAAATGTTCAAAATCTCTAGCAATTACAGAAATGCAAATCAAAACTGAGATTTCATCTCACTCCAGTCAGAATGACAATTATCAAAAATACAAGCAACAATAAATGTTGGCAAGCACATGGGGGAAAAGGTTCACTCATACATTGCTGGTGGGACTGCAAATTGGTGCAACCACTATGGAAAGCAATATGGAGATTCCTCAAAAAACTTGGAATGAATCCACAATTTCACCTAACTATCCCACTCCTCAGTTTATGCCCAAAGAACTTAAAATCAGCATACTACAGTAATGCAGCCACATCAATGTTTATAGAAGCTCAATCACTCTAGCTGAACTATGGAACCAACCTAGGTACCCTTCAATAGATGAATGAATAAAGAAAATGTGGTATATATACACAATGGACTATTACTCAGCCTTAAAGAAGAATGAAATTATGGCATTAGCCAGTAAATGGATTGAGCTAGAGAACATCTTACTAAGCGAAATAAGTCAATCCCAAAGAAACAAGAGCTGAATGTTTTCTCTGATATACAGATGCTAATTCACAATTGGAGGTAGGTATAGAAGAATAGAGGTACTTTGGATTAGACAGAGGAGAATGAAGGGAGGGATAGTAGAATTAATCAGACATTATTATCTTATGTACATGTATGATTACATGACTGGTGTAATTCTCCATCAACTACAACCAGAAGAATGAGAAGTTATACCCCATTTAAGTATGATGTGTCATGTATAAATACTTAGAACAAATTTTTTTAAAAAAAGAATTCAAGGGCCGGGGTTGTGGCTCAGTGGTAGAGCACTTGCCTAGCATGTGCACGCCCTGGGTTCGATCCTCAGCACCACATAAAAATAAAGGTATTGTGTCCAACTACAACTAAAAAATAAATACTTAAAAAAAATTCTTTAAAAAAAATTCAAGAAGGTAAAATGATGATGAGCCTCCCACCTGCTAACCTTGTTATATTTTTAGGCAATCTGGAACTGGGGGACATTATGTTAAGTGAAATAAGCCAGACACAGAAAAACAAGTACACTATGTTCTCTCTGTTAAATGGAAGCTTAAAAAGTTCACTTGAAAGCAAAATAGTGATTACTAGCAAGTAGGGGAGTGGAGTATGGAAAACAAGAGATTGGATTTGATCTGTGCACGCAGTATCATGTATGGAAATATCACAGTGAGTCCCATTAATATGTACAGTTACTGTGTGTTCATAGAAAAATTAACACAGAAGCTTTACACAGAAGCTACTTTTTTCACAGCAAAAACTTGCAATTCTTATACATAATGA
Source organism: Marmota monax (assembly GCF_021218885.2). Lineage (NCBI taxonomy): Eukaryota > Metazoa > Chordata > Mammalia > Rodentia > Sciuridae > Marmota > Marmota monax. The sequence goes on along the minus strand of NW_026693082.1, from coordinate 18,893,369 downwards.
TCTTAGAAATTAGTAGTGGGAAGTACAGGACAGCAGAATATAATGAGTGCATTAGATGCTGAGTTGTTTTTGTTTTTGTTTGGTGTGGGGAGCTTCGAGGAAGAAGAGAAAATTAGTTGCTCTCCAAGTACAATGGAATTCCTGCCTTTGACCTTTCTCTATATTTGCTTTCACTAGGAAAGTAAGGGCACAGAGTTCTGCTTGCAGGAAAAAAGAGAAAAGAAATTTCCTGAGGGGGAGAAGATTTTAATATCCCCCCAATCCTCTAAATCACTTTAAATTTTTATACCCTCCACATTTTGATGACCAGAGACAAAGCCTTAGCTGATATGTTTTACTGTTAACTTTAGAATTAATAATACAAAGTGCTGTAGAAACACCACCACAAGATTTGCTTACCCAAACTTCTACTTAGGGCCAAGATGAATAATAGCCATTTATTGAACACTTAGTCACATTCTTACATAAATATTCTGAGTTAGTCCTGACAACAATCCTACATTTTACAGAAGGAAAAATAGAGGTTTAGAAACAATACATAATTTTCCTAGTATCACAATTTTTATTTTGGTTACTTCCCGATTCAGCATGGTAGGAAGAAAATTTGAGATTATAATTGAGATTCATGCCTCTCTTTTTCATTTTTTTGCCCCTTATCTTTCATACCATTTAATTAATAATATTCACCACCTAAAGAAAAGAATGATAGAGGATAGATTTGAAGTTGCAAATAAACATATTGTACTTTGAATTGCAAGAGACTGGACTTTGAGTTTCAAAAAGTCAAAGTCCACAAGGACTCAGACTCCAGGAAAAATTATGTGTCAGAAATAGAATTGGAATTACCTCACCCCTAGGGAGAATGGGGAGAGGAGAATAAGAAAGGAAGCAAGAAACTTAGTGATGTTTCCCCAAGAAGGATGCCTGTGCTGTGTATTCCCAAGAGCCACTGTGTCTAGGACAAAGGGCAAGTCCACCCCTAGAGAGATTTGGGAATCTAGAACAAAGAGCACTGAAGGGACACTCAAGATCTCAAAATGTCTTGAGCACAGGGAAGAAATGAAAACCTAGTAGGCGGGTGTTTCCTTGTAGATGAAGCTAAATCATATTGCTGGGATTTATACCTACTCAACAGAGTGGGGAGGCCTAGGCTTTCAGTGCTCTTAAGAGCTGTGGAGATAAGTTTGGTGCTTCCACAGGTAAAAATATGGATTATACCTGTAATGAACAATGACCCAGAGTAGATGGTAAGGGGGCTATGTCAATAGACACCACCTTAGATAATTACACCAAGGGCTAGATGTTTCCTTTGATCTATTGAAACATATATTTCCCAGATCTAAGGTGTATGGAAAGAGAACAGATCCTGATTTAACAGACATTAAGTTTCTGGCAATTGGTATAAGAAGGATTAATGCCGGAGTTCAAATTCAGATGTAGAAAAATAAGCCATATTTCTCATACAGGTGAACATATAGAATGAACTTGGTATCATTGCATCACTGGTTCTCAACTCTGACTGTATCCAAGAATCACCTGGAAAGCTTATTAAAAAATACCTTTGGGCTGGGGTTGTGACTCAGTGGTAGAGCACTTACCTAGCATGTGTGAGGCACTGGGTTCGATTCTCCACACCACGTGTAAATAAAATAAAGGTCCGATGCTGAGAGCCATTGCCAAGTAGGAATGACGCATGGCAATTTCCTTGTCAGCCTACCCCATGTTGCTTAGAAGGAGGACTCTCCATTGTGGAAATGAGCTTGCCTTGGACCTAGGTCATTTACAGTGACATTGCATGAATGTTTGAGTAAGGTGACCCTGCTCAAGGACCAGGGCGGATCCGGGTTTAGGGCGGATCAGAGTTTAGGGCGGATCAGGGTTTAGGGAGATCCGGGTTTAGGGCGGTTCCAGGTTTAAGGTGATTCCTGCTGGGAATAGGGCATATCCTGCTGCCTCAGGTGCCCACCCGCTCCTTGAGTGTTGAGTTCTCTTGGGATTTGGAGAGTATTTGGGATTCAGAGCCCGGTGGAGAGTATGAATTTTCCCCAGAACGTGCTTGTAGAGTGCTGGTGAGAGGTCGGGAATAAAGATTTGCTGTTTGAATCTACAAGGCTGTGAGTGGCTCGTGATTTTGTGCCCAGCCAGAATGCGGCAGTCCATTGACAACTAAAAAAAAAAATTTTAAATATCTTTGCTTGGGCCCCATCATCAAGGATTATAATTTAGTTGCCTGTTGTGGGAACTATGGTAATATTTTATAAATGTTTCCCTAGTATTTCTAATGAGTACTCAGGAATGACAACCACTCTTGTCCTGCTCTTTCTATTATCCTCTCTGTAAGGGTAAAAGAAATTGAAGTTAAAGCGTAAAAGTTAAAGGGTAAAAGACCGGGTGTTGTAAAGTTTCTAAGCTGCAAGGTCTGAGTTAAAATGTAAAGGATTAGGTATTGTTAGGTTTCTATGCTACCTGCAAAACCTGAAATTTCTGTAGCTGTTAAGACAATGCTTAGAACCGCCCAGTAAACATTTCCCCTGACTGTTTGGTTGTTTAATAACTGAAGGGCTCTGTGTGGTTGCACATAGGCCTTGCAGGGCCTGAACCAATCAGTTTGAATGTGTACCCCGTTTAGAAATGACCTATCACTCCAGCCTGACCTGTTCCCGCCAATGAATGAACTAATCATGTTTAGGAGTTGTTGTTCAATTTTCCCGTGCCTCATGATGATTTGTTCTGATGTATACAAAGCCATCCGCCCTCCCCAAAAAGTGTACTTAAGCAGTGCTCAGCCCCTGCTCAGGGCTCTGGCTGCTTTCCCTTCTTGAGTGGGCATGGAGCCCCAGCATGCTGGTTCAATAAATCCCCTTCTGCCAATTGCATGAGTGGTCACTTGGTGGTCTCTTTCTCCGACGTTTCGCGGGACCTTTACATCTCCATCTCATTGGAAGGGAGCAGTCAGTAGGAGAAGAGGAAGCCACCATGGATGAGCACTGGATTTAAAGTCCTTAGATCTATATTTGACTTCCAGCTCTGCTCCATGTTAGCTGTGCAGTCTTAAGTAAGTCACTTACCCTCTCTGAGTTTCAGGTTCCACATTCGCTGTAAAGGATGAATTAGCTGCTGTAACAAATTGCACATGATGATTTAAAAAGCACAGAAAATCATTCTCTCACAGCTCTGGATTCTGGATAGTGAATCCAAACTCATTATCATTGGTCCAGTTCAAGGTGTCAGCAGGGCCATGCTCCCTCTGGAAGCCCTAAGGAAGATCAGTTCCTTGCCTTTTCCCATTCCCTGTGGCTACTGGCATGCCTTAGCTTATGATTGCTTTACTCCATCTCTGTTTCCTTGTCAAATCTCCTTTGGTTGCCCTTTTATAAGGATACATGTGATTGCATTTAGGTACACCATAATCCAATATAGTGTCCCTATTTCAAGATCCTTAATTTAATAACATCTGCAAACTCCTTTTCTGACATAGAAGATAACATTCACAGGTTCCAGGCATTATGACCTGGACATGCTTCAGAAGGCCATTATTAGTCTGCCACAGTCGGGCTAATAATGAATATCCTGTCCACCTTGCAGGGTCATAGTTAGAAACAAGTAAGATAAGTATATTAAAGCACCTTAAAATGTTATGCAATCTGTAATCATTATTACTGTTTTTTTGTGGGACTCAGATTTAAATACCTAATGAATTAGGTGTGCTGGGCCTCTGGCAGTCCTGGCACTTCACTTCTGCAGTTCCAAAACATCCCCCCTTAGGCAGAGCCAGGTCTATCCGGGTTCTATACTGTCATTTGTGAAAATGAAAAGCAGCAAGGCACAGTGGCACACACCTATAATGCCAGCGGCTCTGGAGGCTGAGACGGGAGGATTGAGAGTTCAAAGCCAGCCTCAGCAAAAGCAAGGTGCTAAGCAACTCAGTGAGACCCTGTCTCTAAATAAGGTATAAAATAGGGCTGGGGATGTGGCTCAGTGGTTGAGTGCCCCTGAGTTCAATCCCTGGTATACCCCTCCCCCCACCCAAAAAAAGGGCAAAAATGAGCTGAGGATGTGGTTCCACGATTAAGTACCCCTGGGTTTAATTCCTGGTACCAAAAAAAAGCAAAAAAATTAAAAGTGAGTGGACACCAGCACAGTGGTGTATAACTACAATAGGAGGACTTGGGAGGCTGAGGCAAAAGGATTGCCCGGCTCAGTAACTTGATGAGACCTTATGTCAAAATTTAAAAAAAGGTCTGGGGATGTAGCTGAGTCATAGAGTTTCCGTGAATTGAATCCCTAGTAGCAGTAAATAATAAATAATCAAGAAATCATTTTCTCAAGACATTTACTCCTAGCTGTCGGAAAATTGACAAAAATGTATTCTACAGTCTCAAAAACATAGTGTAAAAGGAATTGAGCAAATAAGGAAATATATTACTAGTGGGAACCAGGTTTCTACCAGAGGAAGGAGTTACAAATATGGAAAGAACAAAATTAGAATGAACACTATGAAGTTATTCAGGAATTAAACTTTAGTGTAAATTCACGGTCTTCAATATGTAGGAATAGGGATACACATAAATATAGATATCATATTAGGGCTCTCCAGAGAAAAAGAACCAATAGGATGTGTATATAGAGAGATTTATTTTAAGGAATTTCTCATGATATTTTGGAGGTTGGCAAACCCCAAATCTGCAAGGCAGGCTAGCAGGGATCCAAGGAAGAGCCAATATTGCATTTGAAGTTGAAAGGCCATCAAGATGAAGAATACCCTCTGGCTCAGGAGAGGTCTTACGGAGGGCCATCTGCTTTACTCAGAGTCCACCAACACATATATAAATCTCATTCAGAAACACCTTCATAGAAACACCCAGAATAATGTTTGACCAAATATTTGAGTACTGTGGTCCAGTCAGGTTGACACAAAAAATTAATCATCACAGGTAAAAATGTGTGTGTATGTGTATGCTGAAAGGCCCTGGGATCAGAAACATTCAATAACAATAAAGCATACCTAGTTTCTAGTTCTTGAATTCCCTTTATATGTGTTGGTTTGGGCTTTTTGTTTTTCTGTATGTTTTGTAGTGCTAGGGATGAAATTCAGGGCCTCACGCATCCCAGGCAAACACTCTACCACTGATCCACACCCCCATCCAAGATCTTGAATTCTAATAGCTTTCTCCACTGAATGGAACCAGAACTTTCTGGAGAAATAGTTGATTACAGGATTTGGCAGGAAAATTATAAGATAAGCCTGGAAGGGCTGGAGTTGTGGCTTGGCAGAGCACTTGCCTAGCATGTGTGAGGCACTGGGTTCAATTCTCAGCACCATGTATCAAAAATAAAATAAAGGTCCATTGACAACTAAAAATATATATATATTTTTTAAAAAAGATAAGCCTAGAATATTTTGTTGAGCCAAAAAAATAAGAATGTACTCAAAGAATGACAGGAATGTGTCACAAATATTTAGAAGTCAATTTGAAAGAGCTCCCATTGGCCAATTATGAGACAATTTGCGCAAGATAGTAAATAAATGTAGGGAAGACGGAGTAGCTATATTTTTTCTATTACTTTTTCTTAGTACAATTAAACACTGTAGTAGACATTATATATTAAATAAACACATGATGCCTCTGACAGGAACAGGGAAGCTGGTAAGGTAGGGACCTCTGGAACCAAGGAACTACATGGTGTTGAGTTCCCTGTTTTCTCTTTGCCTTATAGTTCCCAAAATATGTGCTCAGGGATCCAGCAAACTGAAAATACTATCTGGGTATAGAAAAAGAAGCCCCAAACATTCTGCTCTTTTGGTGAGGGACTAGGAAAAGTTCAGCCCAGCAAGACTGCTCTACTCTGGCCCAACATCACAGATAAAACTACTGCCCCATCTCAATGATCAGTAGGATCCAAGGGGAGCCAAGAATTCCAACCCCACAGGCTGAAGGAGGTACTCCAACATCCCATGGAGTGTGGCATCAGAGAAGAACTCTGAGAATCTTATCCCCAGTGACTAGTAAAGAACTCCCTTCCTCCTACAATGTTAGTGGAGGCCACGTAGAAAGCCTGGACTTCTGTTCCAACCCATCAACAAGGTACTTCTCCCCTTCTGAGGAGGCCAATGGAGAGACAAGGTTTTCACCATTCTAGCCATCCTTACTATAGTGTCAGTGGAAACTCTAACTCTCATACCTGTCCAGCAGTAATGAGAAACCCACAAGTACACCTTCGGGATACTTGTGAACCAAAAGGTGAACCTGTACTTCTACCTCTACCTAGAAGTGCCTAGACAATATTTCTCCCTTTCCCTGCCAGAGCAGTGTCAGAAGCAGCCACCTAAAATTGAAGGGTTAAATAAGATCAAAATCTCCTAACATAATACAAAACATCCAGATTTCAATAGAAAAATCTCTCATTACACCAAGAACCAGAAGGATCGCAAACTGGGGCAAAACACACACACACACACACACACACACACATACACACACACACAAAATAAAGCCAGGTGTAGTGTCATACACGTGCAATCCCAGCAGTTCTGAAGGCTGAGGCAGGAGATTTGCAGGTTCAAAGCCAGCCTCAGAATGTGGCAAGGCCCTAAGCAACTCAGGGAGACCTTGACTCTAAATATTTTTTAAATAGGGATGGGGAAGTGGCTCAGAGGTTAAGTATCCCTGAGTTCAATCCCTGGTACAAGAAAAACAAAAGACAATTAATAAATGCAGCCAGGTGGTGGTATATATACACTGTAATCTCAGCAATTCAGGAGGCTGAGGCAGAAGGTTCATAAATTCAAGATCAGCCTCAGTAATTTAGCAAGACCCTCTGCAACTAAGTGAGACCCTATCTCAAAATAAAAAAAATAAAAAGGACTAGGGATGTAGCTCAGTGATAAAGTGCCTCTGGTTCAATCCCCAGCACCAAAGAAAGAAAAGGAAAAATAAATAGATGCAAACACTGAAATGACAGTGTTAGAATTATTGGACAAAAATTTTAAAGCAGCCAAAATAAAGATGCTTCAGGCAATTATAAACATGCTTGAGACAGCTGAAGAAAATTCTCAGCAAAAATATACAAGTAGGAACTAGGTAGAAATTCTAGAAATGCATACAGACTGGAAAAAAAGAAATTAAAGTGTCTATCATGTTACAGGTGACATTATGGTCAATGATTCTATCCAAATCTTCTTGAATTAATAAGTGAATTCAGCAAGATCTCAGGATATTTTTTTAAATCAATTTTATTTCAGTGTACTAGCAACAAACATGTGGACACATATTAAAAATATAGCTGGGCATGGTGGTGCTTGTCTGTAATCCCAGAGACTGTGGAGACTGAGGCAAGAAGAATAGCAAGTTTAAAGCCAGCCTGGGCAACTTAGAAAGACCCTGTCTGAAAAATAAAAAATAAAGGGCTAGGAATATAGCTCAGTGGTAGAATGTCCCTGGGTTCAATCCTAGTACCACAAAAAAAGATAAATTAAATATATCATTTGCAATTGCTCCAAAATGAAATGTATAATAAAATATTTAGTACTTGTGTGTTCAAAACTACATGAGAACAATTAAAGAAATACTAAGGAAATTAAAAAGGTAAATAAGTGCAGAGGTAGAACATGTTCATAAATTGGAAGACTTGACATAGTAAAAATATAAATTCTCACCAAGTCAATATAGAGATTTAACATTATTCCTATCAGAATCCAAGCAAGACTTTTTTTGTACACATAGATGAGAGTATTCTGAAATGTATATGGAAGAATAGAGGCAAAGAAACTAGAATATTGTTTTAGTCAGCTGTTTTCATTGCTGTAACCAAAAGACCTGACAAGAACAATTATAGGAGGAAAAGTTTATTTGGGAGGCTCATGTTTCAGAAGTCTCAGTCTATAGATGGCTGACTCCATTTATCAGGGCCAGAGGGTGAGGCATGGCAGAAGAGTGTGGCAGAAGAAAGCAGCGCAGGACATGGAACAGGTAGAAGAGAGAGATTCCTCTCACCATGAACAAAACATAATCCCAAAGGCACACCCCCAGCAACCCACCTCCTCCAGCCACACTCACCTGCCTACAGCTACCACCTAGTTAATACCTAGGAGGAGATTAAAACCCTGATTAGGTTAAAGCTCTCATAACCCAATTATTTCACCGCTGAACTTTCTTGCATTGTCTCATACATAAGCTTTTGGGGACACTAATATGGAACCATAACAAATACCTAAATCAATTTTGAAACAGGTGCAGAGGTAGAACATGTTCATAAATTGGAAGACCCTACCTGAGTGTCGCACTTAGTACATAGGTACAACGATCAAAATGGTGTAGTATTGGTAGCCGGGAAGACGCACAGTTGATGGAACTGAACAGAATCTCTCTCTTCTACCTGTTCCACTGACTTTTGACAAAGATGCAAAAGCAACTCAACAGAGAAAAGATCATGTTTTAAACAAATGGTGCTAGAGCACTTGGATATCCATAAGCAAACAAACCAAACAACACAGACCTCCACCAAAGACTCTCACCTCATACAAAAATTCACTCAAAGTTGATCACATGCTAAAATATAAAACACAAAACTGTAACTGAAACAAGCAGGAGAACATTCTTCAGGGTAAACAAATCAGTTTCTTAAAATGGACATAGTGAGGTTTATTTAACTCTCACTGGAGTATGAGACATTAAAATTGTACCTAGGAGCTGGGGTTGTGACTCAGCGGTAGAGCACTCACTTAGCACGTGCAAGACCCTGGGTTTGATTCTCAGCACCACATAAAAATAAATAAAACAAAGGTATTGTGCTCAACTACAACTAAAAAATATATATATTTAAAAAAAATGCCTAAGAGCAGATTAAGAAAATTCATATGCACATGTATCTTCACTTACATGGGATAATATCATCATTTTGGTTGAAGTGAGAGTATCAAGATGACTGAATTCTTTCCACTTTGATATCTTTATTCTTGTTCTGTTCACCTAAAATAATAAACCTTAAGCTTGTGCACATTATCTAAAAAAGAAAAAAAAAAACAAGAAAGAAAGAAATTACGCCTAAATCTTATCTGTGAATGAGTCTTTAAATTATTCACTTATTTAGGAAAGCTTATCTAAAAAGTCCCCATCAGACATTTCCAGCTGGCTTTACAACTGGAAACCAATCTCACTGAAGCACAGGATGTCTTCCCTGTAACCACAGGCCTGGCTGCTCCACTCATTGGCCCATTAGCACCTTCAGTGAAGGACAGAGACAGGCAAGAAAAGGCTCCAGTGTCCACTCCATCTTCTATGAATAGTAACAGTGCCAGCTGGTGTAGCCACAACTCTTTGTGTGGGTCCTGGGAATCATCAAGAATTCCAAATGAGGAACCCCTGCTGTAAGTATCTAGAAATACAAACCAGCACCAAACAGTAGTTCTCAAACATTTTGGTCTAAGGGTTCTTTAAAAACTCTTAAATTTATTTATACCCGCAAAGAACTTATGCTAAATAGCTGTCAGTAGAAGACAGCTAGATTCTGGCTATAATATGTCTGGGATGAAATACATGAAGAAATATGTACAAATAAATCGTTAAGAAAAAGGGAATATATATTTGTCTTTCATACCAAAACTTGGTAATTACTAGTTTCTTACGATTTGCTTCACTGTAGAATCTAAAATCATACCAATAAATTTTTCATCCTGTTACTTTAAAATCCACTGGTCTATTGCGAATGTTGAATGAATCTTTACCCATCTATAATTTTGTACCACCAATGATTATTTGGGAAAAGTACTGGTTCACTGAGTTATGTAGCCCTTCTCAATGTGGACATATTCCATTATAAAATATTTTTTTAAATATTTATTTTTTAGTTGGACACAATATCTTTCTTTCTTTATTTTTATGTGGTGCTGAGAATCGAACCCTCGCATGTGCTAGGTGAGCGCTCTACCACTGAGCCACAATCCCAGCCCCATAAAATATTTTTAAAATGACATTCATTGAGATCACCATCTTGGGCTGAGGATGTAGCTCAGTGGTAGAGTGCTTGCCTAACATGCACAGGCACTGGGTTAGATCCCCAGTATTACAGTATTACACACACACACACATTTTTATGTGTGTGTGTGTTTGCGTACACATGTATGTATACATACAGATACACATAGTCATCTCATATCATTATAAAAGCCTTTACATATTAGGAAGTTGTAAAGCTTAGGGTGGCAAATAAGTTTCCAAAATTCTAACATTCACTTGAAAGTTTGAATTATGCCATTTTGGCAAGAAATAGTATCAGTTGTTTACCTTCAAATGACAGATTCACTTTATTGATTTTTGAGACAATGTCTCCCAGATACCTAAGTCTGAAAATCAGTTTGTCTGATAGTCCTTATTATTTGTTTTGTTTCAGGCACTGGGGATTTAACCCAGGGGCACTTTACCACAGAGCAATATCCCAAGCCACTGCCCACCACCCCCCTTTTTAAAAAACAGTCTAAGTTGCTTAGGGACTCACTAAGTTGCTGAGTCTGGTCTTGAGCTTGCCATCCTTCTGTCTCAGCCTCCTGAGCTGGGATTATAGGCGTGCACCACCATCCCCAGCTGGTCAGTCCTTTTTTGAAGTAAAAATGGTGACATACGAGGCTGGACCCAGAGACTCAGAGAGTGAAGCCATCAGGTAGGGACCCTGACTGAGCATGGCCAAGGATAGAAGCTGTGCAGAGCACACAAGGGCCAGTGGGATTCTTTCCCAGCCTTGAAATCAAACTTTGGCTGAAGGGCACTGGGTCCTTAGGAGTCTTCACTTACCCATCGTCCTGACAGGGGAGGATGGCCAGGAGAGCTCCCTGCCTGCACCCACTTGCTGGCCTGCCCATCTGACAGCAGGTGCTGCCATCACGGTGACTGCCGCTACACTCAGTGCAGAGGAGGCCAGCTGCAGCCCCAAGATGGATGGCTAACCCTGGCAGTATGTTAATCAGCATGTCCTGTGTGTCTATGGCCACAGCTCCAATTCCACTCCAGACACTCTGCAGACCTAACAGAAGCTTGGTGATGATGTTTTCAATGGACTGTCTTCCTTCAGAGGGCAGATGGCAAGAAGTTTGTCTGTGTAGTCAGACAGGTACAAGTAAGACAGACTGAGAGATCTTGCAGGTGTACAGTATGAATAGGGACCTGCCTGGGTTCACAGTCCAGAAAGGACAAGGCAGGCACAGGGCTACATTACATCTATGGAGGCCAGCTCCCCACCTATGCTCCTTCCATGGTCGCTTGTCCTTTTCCATCAGCCTTTCTGCAATAAGTACAATAAGTGAATGAATGGCAGGAAGAGGGCAAGTAATCCATCTGTGGAACTACTTTATAAAAATATCCATTCTCTATCCATGGCTGAGGGGAGAGGTAAGAAACTTAGAACATCTTTTGGGAAAGCAATTTTGCAAAATATAGCAGTCTTAAAAATGCTTTATGTAACCAGATTCATTACCCAGTACTAAATTTTAAAAAAGAGAAAAACCAGTATGAGATGAAAATTAAGTGAAAAGGGACTCATGGGTATGAGGCAAAATGATCTTGCTGCTATTAGCACCAGGACAGCAGGGCTTTGCTCAGGGCTTTGGTCCCTTCTAGATGAGCACCTGGCTTTCAACACACACACAACAGATGTTTGTTGAATGAATGAACAAACAAAAGGATTGACTAAGCTGTTTATGGGATAGACTAGGAAAAACAACAAACTGCAGTATAATTATGTTTGAATTTCTGATGGGATTATGGGAAATTTTCTTACTTTTGTAAGTCTTTAAAATTTTATTACAATGAATGAACATTTATTTTTTCCTGATTATAAAGGTAGCTTTAGAAATAATTCAATGTACTTGGTACTTAGTAACATAAAATGAATACTTCACTAAAAAGATACAAGTAAATCCATGAAAGATGGTTAATGCCATTAGTCCTTAGAGAAATGCACCTTAAAATGACTGTAGAGAGCACTACATACCTATTAGAATGGAGAGGAGTGGGAGGCAGGAGGAAATTTCTGGGAGTGATGGACATGTTTACCATTTTGATTGCAGTGATAATTTCACAGTTGTGTATTTATGTCAAGTTTATCAAATTATACACTTTAAACATGGTATGCCTATTCTATCTCAACAAAACTGTTCAAATATTAAAAATGGTGATGCCTGAAGAAAGCAGCTAGTTCAGCTTACAACTCAACCACACATTGCTTTTCCTTAAGATAACCATGAACCATCTTCCATTTCATCACACAGAAGATTGAACAGATATGTTCTTATAGATTGTTTTAATGGACTTAATCTTTACTGTTTCATTAAGGAAAATCTTAGGTAAAATTAGTATGCTTCTTATATTGCATGGGTATGGTGGTGAGGGATTCAATAATAATTGAATGGTTTTATGTCATAGTCTTGATTCCTGCTAAGCTCTAGCAATTTTACCCACCACTGCTTTTTATCATCAATGCAAATAATGGGGCAAAATAAATATATCTTTGTACTATTATGAGAACAGTTTTGGTGTTGTGGATCCCCTGAAAGGGTCTCATGGCCCCCAAGTGTCTGTGGACCACACTTTGAGAACCTCTAGACAAAACACTGTAGAAAGAAATTAGTCAAGTCATAAATAAGTGTTGAGAACAACCCCCCAAATGTGGTTTTGTATAGCAACTTATCATACAATTTCTCATGGGTTACCTCATTTGTTCCTTATAATACTTTTTAGATTGTAAGTAATACTGTATATTTTTTCACACACACAAGAAAACAGCCTTTGAGCTCACTGAAATACTCTGCTTACAGTCTTAGCTAAGAAGCAATGGAGTTGCATTCAAAACTAGATTTTCTGACTCTAATTGCAGAATGTTCCCCACAATACCATATTTCTTTTCTGCCTTGCCATGAAATAATTATCTGCTCTTCTTTTTCCTCCTCAATATGTGTGTAGCCTGCCATCTATTTATCCTCACCCCTAATCCTGAGATTGTCCTAAATTTGACAGGAACCTTGTATAATGGACAAGATAAGGAATTTCAAAACCTGGCTCATGAATAGTGTTGAAAGTTTAGAAGATTTTCTTCAAAGGGAGTGAAGACCATAGCAAAAATATCTACCATAAAGATGGCATATAATAAGCAAGGACATCTCAGCAGACTGCTCAGTGCTGTTCTATATATACCCTGATATAACCCTGGGAGCTGACAGTAACTACTGGTATGCAACTGGGTCCCTAGAAGATCCTGGGCATCAGAGCTACCGCACCAACATAGACCTTTCACATTGAATTTGTTAGTAAAAAGAAACATTTTTTTTTGGTTGTTGTTCTTTTTTAAAAAAATATTTTTTTAGACATTGATGGACCTTTATTTTGCTCATTTATTTATATGCAGTGCTAAGAATCAAACCCAGCGCCTCACACATGCCAGGCAAGTGCTCTACCACTAAGCCACAACCCGTTTCTTGGTTGTTCTTCTTTAAGCCACTTTCCTGATTTTTTTACAACTGAATTTTACACTGATTAACATACCTTCATTTTCTTGAAGAATTTAATTCCACTTTAAATCCATTATTCTTCTTCCCATTACTAATCCATTCATAATTCTTCATGATTGTAATAATCACAAGAGGAGCCTTTCTAGTTCTCTAGCATTTCATCAAAATTGTACTTACTCAAGTATCCAAACTACTTTTGCCTTTGGTTTCCACACTTCTAAATCAAATGGTCTACTTTTCTCACTTCACAGTATCCACTGGAGGATTGAACACAGAAGATCAGTATCCCTGAAACATTCTCTGAACTTAGATTCTGGAACACTATCATCCCCTAGTTTTCTTTTCATATTTTAGGACTCTCCTTAGTTTCCCTTTGTTGTTGTTTTTTTAAATTTTATTATATTTATTTTACTCTTTTACATGGTGCTGAGGATGGAACCCACTGCCTCACACATGCTAGGCAAGCGCTCTACTACTGAGCTATAACCCTAGCTCCCTTTGTTGGTTTTTTAACTATTTCCCTTTTCTAAATGCACTCATTCCCTTGCTGATCTCATCCAGTTTTCAAAGCAAATGTGTGATAATAGCCTTCATCTAGAATAAAGAACTCTAAAGTAAGAATACAAATATCAATTTTTAAAAATGTACAAAAGATTTTAAAAGTCACTTTACTAAAACAGATAAATGAATGGCAAACAAGAATACATGCACATACAAATTAACAACATCATCATCGTTAGGGAAATGCAAGTTAAAATCACAATGAGTACCTCAGTCTGGTTTGTGCTGCTATAACAAAATACCTGAGATTGAGTAATTTGTAAAGAACAGAAATTTATTTGTCCCTGTTATGGAAGCTGAGAAGTGGCACTGGCACACTAAAGCCCAGTCTCTCTGCTTCGTAAATGGTACCTTGAGCACTGAGTTCTGCAGAGGAGAGGAACACCATGCCCTCACATGGAAAAAGAGAAGAAGAGAGAGAGCACTTTTTTTATAGTACCACTAATTCATTCATGAGGGTAGGGCCCTCAAGACTGACATACCTCCCATTTGGCCCTACCTCCCAGTATTGTCATACTGGGGAGTAAGTTTCCAACACATGAATTTTGGAGGTGACACATCCAAACCATAGGCATGAATTATTCCTACAGACATATTAGGATGATTAAAATGAAAAAGACTGGTGATATCAAGTGTCAGCAATGAAGCAGAACAAACTGGAACTCTCATACATCACTGATGGAAATGCAAAGTTGTACAGCCACTTTGAAAATGAGTAACGGATTGATCCCTTGCTGGTCTATGGAATCCATGCTGAATCCATATTAATTAAATGATACTTTCTTTTCAAAGCATTACAATGTTGTATGAGCCGCAACAAAAACCTCATACATCTAGGGCATCTGTAGTAAAGAAACACAAGGAAGATAAAGCTGAAAGTTCAATCATTTATCAAGACAGAACATGACTTAAAGGGACTGATTACATTATTTGATTATACCAAGTTAAATCATAATGAATATTTAATTAATTCTGCACAGACTCACATTTCAGCTAGTGATGAAGAATGTTGGGGGAAAGTGTGGTAAGCCATTCTTAGAAGATGGCGCCGGCTTCCACTGTGGCCTGTGATAAACAACTCCTTATATGGAGAATTGGCACGCAATCCCTTCCCACCCTATGAGAGAGATCCACGTGGCAGCTTGGGATTGGTATGCGGGAGGCTTTATTAGGCTGTGCTTGGGCGCTCGGCGGGGGGTCACTAGAAGATGATACTTGAATCAAGGCCTGAATAAACTGCTGAAAGAAGAATCCTGTGTCGTGTTTTCCCTTGCCGGCGAGGGGTCGCGACAGGAAAGGCCAGACAGAGAGAGAGTAAGAGATCATTTTCTTTGGACATCTGAATTGTGGTATAATTTGAATATGTGATTTTCTAACAGGGGCCCACTTCATGCTTTCAATATAACCCTTTCTGCTTCTTTTAAAATTAAGGGCTGGGGTTGTGGCTCAGTGGTAGAGTGCTCTCCTAGCACATGCAAGGCCCTGGGTTTGATCCTCAGCACCACATACAAACAACAACAACAACAAAACAAAACATTGTTCTGAGACAAGGTTCATGGCAAAAAAAATAATAAATAAAATTAACATTTTTTTCTTTCCTCATTCTTTTCCCCCCCACTGTAATCACAGGGGAAGCAAGATTAACTTTCTTCCAGTCCTAGGTTGAGTAATGTGTCCTCCAGAGTTATCTGTCCTTTGGCTCACAGACCACAGGAATGAAAGAATCCAGACTTGTGGGTAGCACCTGTGATCTAAGAAACAGCTATCTCTCAAGGCTATAAATGAAATATAACTCCCGTCAGGGAACAACTGGAATGTAGCCTTTATGTCCCTTCTTTAAAAGTCCACTGTTCCTGCTGGCTGATAGAATCATAGCCTCTGGGGCAGGAGTCCCTTCTGTTTCTCCTTTGCTAGCAAAGCAATAATCCTCCTCTTCCTCCTACTCTTCCCCCTCCTCCCTCTCCTCCTCCTCCTCTTCCTCCTCCTCCTCCTCCTCCTCCTCCTCATTTTTCCTCTTACTACTGGGAAAAAATACTGAGCTTTTCATATCAATTCAGTTATAATAGGCACCATACAGTACTACAGAAAACTGCAAGGTGGGTTTTAAATTATATTGAGTTTCAAATGTCAAACGCAGGGACTTGCCAAGAGGAAGGAGGAAAAAGAAACTGGTTCAGTTCAAGCCAGAGGCTGAGGCAGGAGAAGAACCAAGAATATTCACTCAGGACAAGGTTGTGTAGGGCAGGGTAGAATGAAGAAATAGATGCTACTACCGTGGGATCTCTCCCAAATCAGTGCCCTGAGGTGTTATGAGTGAAGGAAGGAGGAATTCGGCAACATTACCTTAATTGAATCATTTCACCTTCTATCCTAATTGTATTAGTAAGGTAACTTTCAGGAAAGTAAAGGAAGTCCTGTTAGTAATTCATTGCTAGGAATATTTTCAAGGAGGAGATCTTTATTTTGTGTAAATTGCTAAGTAAGATAGGATAACTTTCAGATTTAAGAACAGACTTAATAGATAAATGACTGGAAAATAAACAGATAAACTGTCATTAAAACAAGGATATATTAGAGCAGAACCAGAGTCAGTTTGGGGAGAATTTCAGCATCCTGCAGAATGAGAATACAAAATTTCTGTGTAAAGGGGAAGGAAGAAGGGCTCACACTTGGAAAAATCCTGGAGTTAAGCCAAAGTGGGACCCCTGTGTCTGGGCCTCTACCCTTTGGCTGAGAATGTGGGTAAACTAGAAAGGAGGCTCTGTTATGCTGCGCGCCTCCCCTGACTCAGGCAATGGCAAGGCCCTACTGAGGTGGATGGCGCAAGGCGTCCATCCTCTGGAGGAGTGCAGTATGTTTCTGGGAATGGGCTGGTTTGTTTTTGTATTCCTTTAATAAGTATAGTTGTGATTTCTCATATGACCATTAAGTATGAAGGAAAAAACATGACTTTCCCAATTAATGCAACTACTTCTAAGAGTAGATCTGTTTGCTCTATGCAATGATTCAGCTGTAGAGCATAAATTGTTAATGTCTAATGAAAAACTCCCTGTATTCCTGTCAAGGAAGTTTTTGAGAAATTAAATTAAAATCTAGAGAAGAAGAATTAATGTTAAGAAGACAGATTAGTGCTTAGTACTGGGCAACTTGTTCTTGTTCCTGTGCACAATGACTTGTGCTTTTACTCTTCAACAAGTTAACCACTTGCTGTAACCATGGCACCGGTTCCAGTCAGTAAGTCAAGAAAGAATAGTCAAGGTATAGGCCAATAGTTGGGACATTTCTAACTATTATTAAAAGTTAACTAAACAGAAACAGCTCAAAGCAAAACGCGAACTGAAAGGAAAAATGCTTGCTTATGCATAAGCCAAGATACATTCTTCTATTCTAATTGTAGCTACGTAATATTCTGTTTCTTTGAATAATGATTCCTGTTTTGTACCACAAAGTACTGTGAGCCTGTCAAAATGAAAAGTATATATGATCAACTTCACAAGTAAAGATTGAGATTAACACCTTCACTTTGGTGTCTGTGTTGTTTCTCCACCCCCTTTCGCCGACTCCTCACCATCTGTTCGTCTCCTGAGACCCCCTGTTGGAGCTGGACTCCGACACTGTTAGGATCTAATGCTGCAGTAATTACTGTGTATCCTGTTCAATTGGTTGGGACCCTATAGAAGGGAATTTGATATGTGGATTCTCTAATAATTAGAGTGAGTAACATCTAAAATGGGTTGGTTTGTATTTCTCTTACCTGATTCATATTTTTCAGTACGATGTCTTTTCCTTTCATAACCATTTGTGCATCATGTGACTTATGCAATCTTTTTACATACAGCATAAAGTTTTCAGGAAAAATCAATAACTAGCTTGTGTATACACATTGAAACTATTCTGCTTCATTGGTATAGAGAGCAGCTTTCATTCAGGCATTCATCTAAGGGTACTTATGTGTGAGTCCCTGTTCAGGGTACTGGGAATACAGAGCTCAAAGACCTCCTCCTTGATCTCAATTCTTCTCTGCATTGATGTTCCTCTTTGGTCTTTCCTTTATGCCAAGGTAGACTCTTGTCCATTCCATCTCTTCATAGCATGGCTAAGATCAGATAGTAACATATAGTCAGACTTCATTCAAGACTCTGGGATTATAAAATGTAATTACAATGCAGTAAAGGAAAACTCGAAACCAACCACTAAATGTGACTTATCCTGAATGTCATAGGCTGTCCTCCTCACATACTTGCACACTCTTAGCCCACAACTTCTTACTATGTTTTAGGAGCAGCCTGCTCTCTTTAATAGGAATGCCTATGATAAATACCACCAGTCCCTCAAGTCCTCCAAGGCCCAGTGAGAGAAGGAGCCTGCCTCCAGATAGCCCAAGCAAAGGCTAGCTTACCCAGAAATATAATCTTCAGAGACATGACTCTACACACAAGTGAGACCAGAGATAAAGCTCATGTTGAGTCCCATATCCCCACTGTTGAAGATTGAACACCAGAGAAATGCCAAGGCAAGGACAAAAGTTTTATTTAAATGATAGAACAGAGATAGAGAGAGACTCCGCTACAGAAGAGGGGGTCTAAGTTGGTGCCCAAGGGAATGGGGGGGGGTGTCCTGCTCCTTCTATAGATTTCAGATTTCCTTTGCTCTCATACCCCCTCTTCCCATTCTGCCTATGTGACCCCAAAGATAGAGTGATCCAAGAGGGGGAGGATGAAGATACCCAGGGGTACAAGCAGGAATGGAGCCACCCAGCAACTACTTATTAACAACTCCTTGCTGGGGGGAACAATTCCCTGGAGGCAGGTAACCTCGGCAACAGGTTGCAGGAGGGGAAAGTGCTCTGGAAGTATTAGCATTTTATTTCCTCTTGAATCAGCCCCCATCTTCCTGATCCAATCCTTAATTACCTACACTGACTGTCCTTGTGCCCCAGTCTCACAAGGATGACAAATTTTGATATTAAGTGCAACAGTTTAGTTATGCACTGTCTGGACCCTCTTCACTGCTAAACTACATCCTGGCTTATCCTTTCTGCAAGCAAACATTACATTGTTCTATTTTGCTTTTTTTAAAATGTCAGATGTATTGAAGTTTAATATATACATAGTAAAATTCACCCTTTTAAATACATAATCCTCAGTTACAAACACATAGTCAAGTCACTACCATCTTATAGAATCCCTCAATGACCACAGAAAATGCCTATGCCCTTTCATAGTCAACCCTTTTCTGTATCTTTAGTCCCAGGCAAACACTGACCTGTTTTCTGTGACTAGAGTTGGACCTATCCATATTATCTTTGTTTTTGCCTTGGCAACCAGTTGCAGGAGAAGGGGTAAGGGCTTTGGAGACATTGCATTTTATTTCCTTTCCTCTTGAATCAACCCCCATCTTTCTTTCTTTTCTTTTTTTTTTTAGTTGTAGATGGACACAATACCTTTATTTTATTTTTATGTGATGCGGGGGATCAAACCCAGTGCCTCACGCATTGCAGGCAAGCGCTCTATCACTGAGACACAACTCAGGCCCCAGCCCCTATCTTTTTGATCAGGCCCAATTACTTATTACCTACACTGACTAACCTTTTGCCCCTCCTCCCAGAATCATTCAGCATGTAGCCTTTTACATCTGATTTCTTTCACTTAGCCTAATGTAACTGCAATTCATCCATGTCATAGTGGTTATCTGAACTTTGTTCCTCTATATTGTGGAGTAATTTTCCATTTATGAATGATAACTTGGATATTATCAAAATTAAAAATTTTGATAATCAGTTAAATCAGATAAATCAGTTTTCCCTGATTCACCAGTGGAAGAAATATTTGAGTTGTTTCCACTTTTTAATAATTTCAAATAAAGCCACTATAATAGCTATATACAGATCTTTGTATAAGCTTTCATTTATCTCAGGTAATTATCTAGGAGTGAGCTGTTAAGTAGTATGATAATCATATACTTAACATGTTTTGAGACAATGAATTGTTTTCCAAAGTGATTGTACCATTTTGCATTCCCACCACCAGCTCATGAGAGTTCTAACTGCTCTGTATCTTTAACAGGGTTTTGGGTATGAGGGGGAGCACTTGAGTGTGTGGTAATCTTATTCATTCTAATACAGGCATTGAAGAATCTCACTGTAATTTAAATTTCCATTTTTCTAACAATTCATGACATTTAGCATATTTTCACGTACTTATTTTCCATTCGACCTCTTTTTAGTGAAATATCTATTCAATTATTTTAACCATTTATTTTCAGTTGCTTTATTACTGAGTTTTGGAGAATTTTTATATATTCTAGATCCATTCCCTTATCAGATAATGTACTTTGCAACTATTTTCTCCCAGTCTTTTTATTCTCTTAGCATCTTGGTTAGCTTGGACTCTATAAAAAAATACCACAAACTTTGTGGCATAAACAAGATATCTCTTTCTCATAGTTCTAGAGTTTGTTTAGTCAATGATCAAGGTGCTGGTAAATTCAGTCCAAAGTGAGGACTTTCTCCTGGCTCCTGTATAGTTAACTTCTTGTTGTACCTGGAGGATTGGGGCCAGAGTAGAAGGATTCTGATCTCTTCTTATAAGGGCCCAAATCCTACAAGAGCTCCCAGTCTTATGACCTCATCTAAGTTAATTAGATGTCCCAATTAGATTAGTCCTCATTTTCAAATTATCTTATGTTAGGGGGGAGGGTTTCAATATATGAATCTTAAAGTACCACACAACTCAACCCATAGCAATTTCTCTTGAAGAGAATGAATTTTTTAAATTTTTAAAAAATGTTTTAGTTGCCAATGGATTTTTTTACTTTATTTATATGTGTTGCTGAGGATTAAACCCAGGACCTCACACATGCCAAGCAAGTGTTCTACCACTGAGCCAGAACCCAGTCCCATGAATTTTTAATTTTGATAATATCCAAGTTATCAATTTTTCTTTTAAGGATCATGCTTTTGATGTCATGCTTTTTGATATCATCTAGGCCTAACTCTAACCCAAATCGCAAAGATTTTCCTCTAGAAATTTTATACTTTTATGTTTTTCTATCTACAATTCATTTTGTGTTAATTTTTATTTATTGTCCCAAGTACCATTTGAGGATCTTTTCATTTCTTGTGTATATGTGTGTATCCTCTGAATTTTTCATGTGAAAAAATTATTTTGACTATTTTCAACCTTTGTATATCCAAATAAATTTTCGAATCAGGCCAGTTATCAATTTCTACCATTGTGGGGAATAGGGATAGAAACAAAAAACCGTCTGGTGTTTGGTTGGGATTACACTGAATGTATATAAATCAATTGGGAAATAACTGTCATCTTAACAATATTAAATCTTCTGATCCATGATCATAATATTTTTTTAATTTAAATTTTAAGACTTAATAAGATGAACACATCTTTTGCCAAATTTATCCTTATTTATGTTTTCTATGCTTTTATAGATGGTTTTAAAATCCAATTTTCTGATCATTCTTTGCTATATAATTGACTTTGTATATTAACTTTGAAATTTATGATCTTGCTAAACTCATTTAGTTGTTCTAGTAACTTTTTTAATGGACTTTTCAGGATACAGAATAAGCATATACTTAGAAGTACCTATGCAAATAATGAAATAATAGTTCAAAGAATAAAACTGTCTCTCAAAGTAGAACTACTGATTAGAACTGTTAATGCAATTTTTGTACCCTCTGACTTTTTAAATAATGTACATGTCCATTGAGTGGAAATATAAATTTATATATTTTAAAGTAAATACTCACCATCCCAAGATTTAGTCATTTGTTTTTAATTTTAGTTATAGCTCTTTCATTCAGCAGGATTTTTCTTCATTTATATTTTATTTTTATTTGGTGCATGATGTACAAACATTTGAAATAGTGTCTTTTCCCCTCTCATATTGGTAACTAACTTGTCTTAGCACAATTTATTTTTTAAATAAATTACTTTACTCCCCCAAAACACTTATGCGTGCTCTCAAGTCATAATTTATATGGGGATGTTTCTACACAATTTGTCCTTGCCCTGGTATACTTCACTGATTTGAAACATAGTGAGAAATAAGTTCTCTGGTGTGGAGAAGGTCATTTATGGAAAAAACAATGTACAATGGCACAGCCACTTATAAAAGCAGGCTTATAAACACTGGTTTAGAGGGATCTTATAAACATTGGGTTGGAGTAAATAAATGAATGCTGAAAGTGTCTCCTAGATGAGGGTCTTGATGAAGTACCCCAAAAGGGAAGTGGACCTCAACTCAAGTGGTGAGGATCCTTTACATCCTTGCGAAAAGGAATTTAAAGATGGATGAATTTATTGAGAGAAAGAAAGAAGTGCACTGAGAATCAGGGTTTGGAGAACACATTAACTACTTCTTAACTGTTACAGGGCAGAGGCCCCTTTCACCCCAATTCTTTCAATCATGCCAGAAAAATTTCAGATATGTAGCTCAAAATAACACGCATGAATTTATCAGAAGGAATTACAAAGAAAAAAATGGGGGACCTTCTCAAGGGAGAGACTGGGTTTTCTCAGAGGACAGGAAGAGCATGATCCTCCTACCCCTCCAGTTTTATTGGGCAGGAATCCCAGGGAAGTTTCCAGAATCCTGCCCAGGTCCACCTCTTGACTTTTGACTGATGGCAGGATGACATTAAACTTTCAAGACCCCACAGGGCATGACAACTCTAAGTCACTTTAGCCCATGCTGATTAGTTCTAATTGGAACCTGTTCTTAAAAGATTTCATGGTCAGGAGGAATTATCCTTATCTCCCTAGGTTCTGGGATCTGGTCTGTATAAGAGTCACGAAAGTCCACCCATCCTCACTTCAGGGTAACTTGTGTTCTTTTTATGGGCATTTCAGACCTCCATTTCCCCTACAGATAATAGGCAGTTTGCTGAAAAATGTAACATATCTTGCTGACTTAAGCCAGGCAGGCTTCAGGCTTTTTAAAAGTGAAAGCACGTAGGAAGTGGGGGGTCAGCACAGTGGGCCCAGTTTATAAATTATTTCCTTCACCTCATGTTCCCACTACTAAATGTCTGTCCCCTATCATTAACGAGGCTTATTTACACAGGTAAGATCAGTAATACAGGGATATGCTCTAAGAGGTCGTTTTTACTTCTCCTGTGTTGGTAACTGGGCAGGTTCCCCATTACCAGGATTAGGGGAGTCATTCACAGATAAGTTGATCATATGAGGATGGGGGGAGGCACTTACTGACAGGCGGTCCATTATTGGGATCGGGTATTATTTCCTTTCTTGTTTTTGATGCATTCTGCTTTTTGAACACAGCATTACAATAATGTGCCTGTAGATAAGGTCCAAAAATTGATTTAATATTGCTGTTTGTAATCAAGATATGTTAAAGTGACTTAAATCTGGCCACTCCTGCGTTGTCCCCCATGTCTCCTTCTTTATGTCTTCAAGCCTACCTCAAAAAAAGAGACGGTAAGTGGCCTTAGTTTAAACTGGTGGTCCGCCGTCCTCGAAGAGGAAACACAGCTTCACAAGCTGACAACCCAGGCGAGGTAGTGACAACCTCGACACAGGCCAGAGACAGGGCGGAGAGGTTCTTGTTTTGACTCTGCCGCCAGCACTAGCTCACACAGAGATTGGAGCCCGCAGGAGCGCAGGGAGCACGTCACTTCCTGCCAGGCCAGGCCCGCCCACCTGCGCTATGACAGCCAGCGCTGAGCCGCCGGGGCGGCGGCGGCCCGGGGTAGGGGTCGGAGTGGTGGTGACGAGCTGCGAGCATCCTCGTTGCGTCCTCCTGGGGAAGAGGAAAGGGTCGTTTGGAGACGGCAGCTTTCAGCTTCCAGGGGGTCATTTGGAATTCGGGTGAGCAGCCCCCGTTTCGACCCTGGAAAACGGAACGTGCACTACACGACACGTTCGCGCCGTGCGTGCGCCGTGCGCGTTCACGTGCGCTTGTTCGCGCTGACGTCGCGTCGTTTCTCTCTGGTTTCCGGGTTCCTCTTTGCGCCCTGCAGGCGCCGGCCGCGAGGGGTCGCTGGGTTGAGGAAGGAAGGCTGACCTTGCTTGGTGGCTGCTGAGAATTGTTCTGTGAAAAGGGCTTCTTAGTGGGCATCACCGAGAGGACAGTGGGCGTTTCTAAACTTCGAGCATTCGGGTGTTGTCACCACATTTGCACCGCTTCCGTGCTATTTAGACGTGCACAGGTATATTTAATATCCACTGGTTGCGTTACACTCTGAGCAAAAGAGCTAGTGAGACTCTGCCCCTCAGTTTCTTCGTCTTTAAAATGGGGACCGTGGGCGAAATGTTTTTTAACGTTCCTGTCTGCCTTGACATTCTGTGATTGTAAAATATATCAGACGGATATGTCAAGATCATGGTATTGTCATGAGCAACTAATAAAAGGGAAGCGAGCATAATAAAAAAATAAACAATAAAAAAAAAGTATATCAGACGGACAGAGGGAGTTGGGCAATTAAGTGTTCTATACGAAAGTGAAGAAAACATAGGTTGCAAAAAATGAATTCTGAAGTGAGAAGGTTAAAATCAAGAATAGTTAAACAGCGTCTTCTAAAGTCTCCAGATCCAGCGTGTTTTATCTTTAGTTTATTTTTGAAAATCCAGCATACATAAAGTGGAGAAAAGCGTGAATCATTAGGAACCTCCGCAGAGCTTGTTCTTGTTCCATCTAACTGCTCCTCCATTGCTCACCCAAAATGTGGACCTCACACATCTCCTTTTGTAGACAATGTTACGCGAAATCTCAGATGTTCCATTATATTATCCCTAAATAATTCAGTGTGATCTGCAAAATAAATTTATTTTTGGTACTAAGGCTTGAACCTGGGGTGCTTTACCACTAAGCTACATCCCCAGCCCTTTTAATTTATATACATATTTTTTATTTTGAGACAGGGTCTCTCTAAGTTGCTTAGGACTGCACTAAATTGTTGAGGGCTGGCCTGGGACTTGGAATCCTGCCTCATCCCCCAGAGTTGCTGGGATTACAGGTGTGGCCCACTGCATCTGGCTCAAAATAATTCTTTAGTATCTTCTGATAGTCTGTGTATGGTCCTCCTCGGTTTTCTTTAAAATGTCTTTTCACTGTTTTTGTACCAATCAGGATCAAATGAATCATATTGCATTATTTCTCACTCTAAAAGTAATCCTCCATCCCCTTTTGCTCATGCCATTTATTTGTTGAAGAATATGAGTTTATGTAGTTATGTCCATGTTTTTCTAGTCCACTCATATTTCTTACAAAATGATAGTTAGAAGTATAAGTCTGGGGCTGAGGTGGTGGCTCAGTGATAGAGCATACCTAGCATGTGTGAGGCACTGGGTTCTATTCTCAGCACTGCTATAAACAAATAAAATAAAGGTCCATCAACAACTAAAAAAAAAAAAAGAAGTAGTAGTAGTATAGGTCTGATGCTTAATCAGAATTTGTCCTTCATAAAATATGAAATTCATGTTCTTTTAGCATATACAGTTTTTAAAATGGTCTTCAGAATTTAAAAAAAGCATTGATGTTTATCATTTTCAGATAATTAAGATAAACCATTAATACAGTTTCTTAGATTATGAACCAGTTGCTCACATAGCTACACATTGTACTTTGTTGATGTACCAAGAATTATTATCCAAATTTAGTGGGATTATCCAAATTTAGATCACAAACTAAACACAGTCTAGAATTATAATTACTGGAGTAATGGCTAGAGATAACTATCTTAACACAAGAAAGTGTAGGAGTCTCAGTTACCAGGTGATCGTAACATTGTACTTGAATGAAGCGCTGGATGGCATGCTAAGCTCCTCTCAGGTACCCTTTCACTTGATCTTTACATAACTGTATACTGAATGAGCTAACTTCATGGGGGAGCAAGTAGAAAATTGGTTTCTTTTCTCCTTCCACAGTCTTCAAACTTGAGTTATCTTTTCCTATCTCTGTTTCAGTGACTTTTCCTGTAAATTCTATTATTTATTTCATTAAAAATCATGTTTTGGTTATTATGATTTATTTCCAAGCATTTGAAAGTCCAAGCCAGTTTAAACCTTCAGTCTCACTTCTCATGTCTAATCCCTTCCTGTAATGTGAAAATAAAAGCCATTGTTTTGCTCTTTCTCCATCTCTTCCTCTCCTCACTCTGCTGTTTCTGACTTTCCTTCTCCCGTGTGTTGAGGAGGAAGAAGGGGTGAACTTTTTATGTGACTAGGGCAGCTTTAATCCCTCCACTGGTGCCCTCTCTGTTGGTATCCACTATCCAAGTTCGTGCTTTCTTTCTTGGTTTGTGTTTGACAGTTGTTTGGAAATCCCACAAGGATTTTTGTCCTTGACAGGGACAACTTTTTTTTTTTTTTTTTTTAACACTGGTCCCCCTTCTCTAGCTCTTGCTTCTAGTACATCACCCTGCATTTTTTTCCTGCTAGGGTCTTCTGTTAGATTACCCAGCAGTCTTTTGTGACATACGCTTAGCCCAAAGGAAATATGTAATAGAAATGATGATTTTTCACTGCTGCCCCCTTTCCTTGCTAAGCTTTCACGGAATGACCACTCTAGCCAGTCTCACCTTCGAAATTCCTGAGGCAGGAATAAGTGTCAACCTCTGTATTCACATGCATATGGAAAATCTAAGGAACACATTTCAGTTTTATACAAGAATTCTTACCCTACTGTCACCCGTGCCCTGATGCACTGGGTTAGGGCTGGGTTTCTGCAGCTCATGATGTCTTTGGCAGGGACACATCAGTATCTCCTTCTTGGGAGTCATACCCAATCTCAACTGATTCTCCTGGAGAGTCTCTCATTTAGATGGTTGGAAAGAGTCTACCCCTCATTGGGAAGAGGAGAAATGTTCATATTAGGCTGAAAATTCTCAACTTTACTCCCTCCTAAATATCTCCTGCCTTTCTTACGTAGCCCGTGTGGGATTAGGGTCAGAAGACTAGTCTTACCTTCCTTAGCAAACCTGTGAGCCTGGATGACATGCTCTTCTGCTATACTCATGAGAATTTAGAGGTGCTAGTTGCCTATTGTCCTCCATTTTGAGGCTTAAACTGAAATTCTGTGAGTGTAGGAAAAGCCATAATATACTTCCATATACATTTATAACAACCCCATGAGAAGGTAATAGTCCTCTTTTTGCTTATCCAAAGTAGCAAGTAATGGACTTTCATATCCAACCAAGGTCTAGTTGACTACAGAGTCTTAACTAATACACTAAACTTCCCCCTGGTTGCACAGGCTTACTTTCAGACCTATGAATTAGTGCTGAATTGGCTAAATGTTAAATTTTTTAAAACATGAAGTCCTTCTGGTATTTAGGTAACTAAATATAAAATGTACAGAATGTTGAAGGCTGAGTTGTTGATATGTCATTTTAAAGTATAAACTAATTGCAGTTGTATTTGCTTTGTGCTAGGAATTTCTAACCAAGTATTTCGTGGTAAAGAACTTTACATAAATAGAATTGATTACAGTAGTACATTTCTTTTTTCCAGTGAGACCTGGGAAGAATGTGCTCAAAGGGAAACCTGGGAAGAAGCAGCTCTTCGCCTGAAAAATGTCCACTTTGCCTCAGTGGTGAATTCTTTCATTGAGAAAGAGAATTACCATTATGTCACTATATTAATGAAAGGAGAAGTAGATTTGACTCATGGTTCAGAACCAAAGAATGTAGAACCTGAAAAAAATGAAAGTAAGAGAATTATATAAAATAATGCATTTTTCTTTGTGGAGGACGTATCATTGGAAGGAGTATTACATTCTGTTGCCATATGAAGAGGATTATATTTTCTTCATATTTGTGTTCCCCCAAAATTCATATGCTGAAATTTGTTACCCAGGTGATGCTAACAGGAGGTAGGGCCTCCTGAATGGGATTAATACCCTTATAAAAAAGACTCCAGATAGACTCCTCACCCCTTCCTCCATAGGAGGATTCAGAGAGAAGATGGTTGTCTATGAACCAGGAAATGGGCCCTTGCCAGATACCAGATCTGCCAGTGTCTTGATCTTGGACTTCCAGCCTCCAGAACTGTGAGAAAATAAATTTCTGTTGTCTGTAAGATGCGTAATCTAAAGTATTCTAAAGTAAATCTAAAGTATTCTAAAGTATTACAGCAGTCCAAACAGACTGGCTAATATAGATATGTAGAAATGCTAAAATCCTGAGGAATATAAGAAACCAGCTGGTTTGGCTCTGTGTCCTGGTTTTTTCACTCTGCACTATGACCTTGGGCAAGTTATTTAATGTCTGGGCCTCTTTTCTCATTTGCAGCAATAGTAACCCCTTTACATGGGGTATTATAAGGATTAAATGAGTTAATATACATATAAACCTAGTAAACATAATAAGCGCTCAGTAAGTGTTCATTTTTTGTGTGTGTGTTTATTTTTTTTTTCCTCAGGTTGTGATTTTTAAGAAAATTTTTTTGTGTGTATGATTTCCTCAGTTTTCTCATCTACACAGGAGAAATAATACCTTCCTTTTGCAGAGAATGATTACTCTGACAAAGCAGTTGTCTATTACCTTCTATATTGAATTGAACACTCTGAAAGCTTTAATGACAAAAACATTGTTCTAAGGGCTTCATGTGTATCATCTCTCCACAAGAAACTAAGAAAGCCAAGCACAGTGGCTGATGCCTATAATCCCTCATACTAGGGAGACTAAGACAGGAAGATCACAAATTCAAGGCCAGCCTAGGCAGTTAAGCAAGACCATGTCTCAAAAAATAAAAAGGACTGAGGATATAGCTCGGTGGTAAAGCACCCCTAGGTTCAATACCTCGTACCTTGTATCATTCAAGAAACTAAAGAAACAAATCGAAATCTTTAAATGCATGTATTTTTAATATATGGGTATATACATACACACTCCGAGAGGTCTCATGTACTGGACATCCCCTGTAAACATTTAGTTTCTCCAAAATGAAGACATGGCAGAGAAGGGGAAAGGGAAGCAGCCACATACAGAAGAGATGTGTGCAAACAAGAGTACAAGAGGCCAGAGAGTGGCCAGGCTCACTCTTTTTATAACAATATACTATAGAGAACCTATGAGAAAAGCATTAATCCCTCTTAAAAACCTAATTGCCTCCCACTAGGCCCCACCACATAAAGGTTCCACCACCTTTCAGTTTCAGCATCACTATACAGGGGACCAAGCCTCCAGCATGGGAACTTTTGTTAGATCCACTCATTCAGACCAACTATAGCAGTGGGTTTATTTGTAGTGTAATGATGCAGTCTCCTTCCCATGTTCCTCAGGTCCTGGATTTGGAGAGCCTACTTCAATTTACCATTTATTTTATCCTTCCAACAGCTGTGTGTTCATATTAGGAGAATCATTCAAACATTTTTAAAATTTTTTTTTGGAGTTAGACACAATACCTTTATTTCATCTATCTAACTATCTATCTATTTATTTATTTATTTATATGTGGTGCTAAAGAAACAATTCAAACCCAAGGCCTTGCAAATGCAAGGCGAGCGCTCTACCACTGAGCCACAACTCCAGCTCCTCAAACATTTTATTTTCTTGGAGATGGGGGTAAACTCAGCACACATGCAATCTTTCACCTCACCCCACTCCAGGTACTGAGGACTGAACTCAAAGGTGCTCTACCACTGAGTTATGTAATCAGCTCTTTTTATTTTATTCTGAGATATGGTCTCACTAAGAATTTCAGGTATGTACCACCCGCTAGCTACAGACAGCTCTCTTGAGGATCAGTTAATTCAGTATCTGTAGCACATTATTGGGCACTCATCTCCCTTTCTCTGTCTCTATTCCTCTTGATCTCTCTCTAGTAGTTAGTGTGTAGTCATGGTGGCTAATCAACTCTTTCTGTATTTGTACCAATTTCATGGCTTCTTTGTTTCATGCCTTATTAGACTAAAAATACATAACCTGTATTCCATAGGCAGAGAAAGAAATATTTAGTAGAATAAAAAGCACTCATACAAAGGTAAAAACATGTATTCATAAAAAGTCCTATTTAGAACATGAAGTGTACATCCTAATATAATAATATTTGTATGTTCACCTTTGTCAGAATAATCATTCTCTGCAAAAGGAAGTTATTGTTTCTCCTGTGTAGATGAAAAAACTGAGTATCTGTGCTTTTGTGTTATTTATTTCTAAATCATTAAAGAAAATACCATTCCCTAGAATCTTTTTCTAAGATTTCATGCATTTTAAAACTAACAAACACTGTTAGATATTCTTAGTGGATTCTTTTAAATCAGCTCCCTTTGTGTTTGTCTTTCTATAGAAAATATTCTAAGGCACAGTATTTTTTTTCCTCTGTGCAGCTTCTGTTAGTTTTTTTTTTTTTTTTAAAGAGATGGAAGAGAACTTAAGAATACTGTAATCTACCTTATTTTATAGGGAAAGAAACTGATCTATTTTAATGTAGCATAACCTATACTATATAAAGTGTTTTGCATTTTGAGACAGATATTTGAATAAACAATGAATAAATACTAAATCAGGGTTTATCATGATGTGGTATTTGTAAACTTCCTATCCAAATAACAATGTTTTACATGATCATTCTCTTCTTTAAAATGTTCATTTTAAATGCAAATTGTATTTGTATAGTTAAGCTAATGCAGAACATCAATGTTGGAGTTTATTAATAGATCACTTTTAAGTTTAATTCATTTTTCTCTGCATATAAATTAGCTTACTAACTAGGCACCATGGCACGTTCCTGTAATCCCAGTGGCTTGGGAGGCTGAGGCAGGAGGATTGCAAGTTCAAAGCCAGCCTCAGCAACTTAGTGAGACTATCTCTAAATAAAAATAAAAAGGGCTGAGAAAAAATAAATAAATAAATAAAAATAAAAAGGGCTGAGGATGTGGCTCAGTGGTTAAGCAACCCTGGGCTCCATTCCTAGTACCAAAAAAAAAAAAAAAAAAAAAAAAAAGCTTACCAAAATAAGTACTGCTTATTCCCTGTCAGGTAAATACATTGATTTGGTCTCTTTCTTTTCTAGGTTGGGAATGGGTTCCATGGGAAGAATTTCCTCCAGTAGACCAACTTTTCTGGGCACTCCGTTGTTTAAAGAAGCAAGGCTATGATCCATTTAAAGAAGATTTGAACCATCTGGTAGGATACAAGGGAAATAATTTCTAGGTGCCAAGAAGACTCCTTGATTTTATTTTTTAAAAGACAAAAATAAGGTTTAGTTAGGGAATGTAAAATACATACATTTCAGAACAACTTCATTTTATCTAAAAATGTTCCATATGATTGCCAGTTTATTTGCATTCTCTTAAATATCTACTGTCCTTGGGAAGATCTTTCTGAAATAGGTCATTGTAGTGTATTTCAGACACAGAATGTAGGATAAATAGGGATATTGTGGTTAATCTGCTTTCCATATTTATCTGTGACATTTCCTGTGTGGTTTGTCATTACAGTTTGCATGGTATAATTACAATGGAACTTGCCTTATAAGTGTTTCAGTTCAAATTCAGATATAATTTAAATTCAAACAGTATATCTATAGCAGGATTTATTATGTTTGTTGATTTCCCTTTTTCATTAAAAAAACTTTTTTGGTACTAGATTGTGACAATTTTCTAACTAGAGAGAACAGGATAGGCCAATAAGGCATATTTCCCAGGTTTGTGATTGAGAACCTAAACTAAGAGAAGTGAGACAAACCATCTAAGATCTGTACCCTGCCATTAACATGCATGTAGTTATGAGTGTCTCACTTCCTCTGCTGAGATCCAGTAGGCTTATATGTAAAATGAGAGTACTTTAGGGCAGTGGCTCTTAAACTGTGGTCTAGGTGGGTCCTCAAGAACCTTTCAGGGTATTCAAAGCCAAAGCTATTATTATAATACTAAGATATCATTTAACTTTTTCACTCTCATTCCTTTATGAGCATACAATGGAGTCTTGCATAGGCTGCTTGATGTGTGATATGGTTACAGACTAAATGTTAAAGCAGATATAAGAATCCTGCTTTGTAATATGAAGTCAGATATTAAAGGTATTTGCAAAAATGTGTGACACTGTACTCACTAATGATTTTTTTGTTTTAGAAAAAGTTATCTTTCAAAAAATTATGTTAACATATATTAAATTTTTATTTGAAAATGATTAATAAAAATTCAAATTATTTTGTTTTAACTTCTAATATGATAAATATCTCTAGATGGGGTAGATATAATAGAACAGTGTTTCAGTTGAAATAGAAATCTTACAAAACAACACAAAAAATCCTACAAAAACAAAATCTCTGTAATTTTTAGAAGTATAACGGAGCCGTGTACAGTGGCGCGTGCCTGAATCCCAGCAGCTTGAGAGGCTGAGACAGGAGGAATAAGAGTTCAAAGCCAACCTCAGCAAAAACAAGGTGCTAAGCAACTCAGTGAGACCCTGTGTCTAAATAAAATATAAAATAGGGCTAGGGATGTGGCTAATGGCCAAGTGCTTCTGAGTTCAATCCCTAGTACCACCCTACCCTGACAAAAAAAAGTACAAATGGATTGAAAACCAAAAAATTTGAAACTTCTGGATTAGACCATAAGATCATATCCTTTATGAACCCACTTCTTGAAATCCTGTGCTTGTCTTTTAAGTTTACATTTGAATTTTGTGCTTTCAAAAGACTCTGATATTTCTGCTACAAAGGAATCTTTTTCTAGTCTGTGAATATCATTTTTAAGTTCTTTTTTAAAATATTTTTTTGTTATAGATGGACACAATATCTTTATTTCATTTTTTTTTATGTGGTGCTGAGGATGGAACACTGTGCCTCACGCGTGGGAGGCAAGCGCTCTATCACTGAACCACAACCCCAGCCCTTAAGTTCTTTTTTAATTGTTGCTTTTTCAGAATTTTACGTGTATATAATTTAACATGTATAAACCTCATTTTCTGTGAGTTGTAGCTTTACATATTTTTGATGTCAGAATGTTTGAGGAGTTCAAGTTTGATAAATGCGTATTCCTCAGCTTTAGACACACTGAATTTTGCACAATGGAAAGTGTCCATTTTTTTTTTTCTGTTTGGGTATATTTGTTGGTATATTCTTTGTCTAGTTTGGTTTATAAATGAGAACTCCTAGAGAGGATTCTCAGATAATAAATGGCAGTGGCTAAGAGGGTACCAGGGCACGGGTGTCTAAACTTTGTGCATAAGGCCTCACATGAAGATTGCTATTCAGCTGCCAGGGAGCAGGTTCTTGAACCTGTCTTCTAACAAATACCCAGGTGATTTTGGCAAGGCTTGTGGCTACACTTTGAGAAATACGACTTTTAAGATAGCAGCCATTGTACTTTGCACAAGTCTAACTTCCTTAATATGAGGTGTGCTTTGCTAAAGGCAGCTCCAGCTTACCAAGCACATGAAACTTTTGACACTTGTAACAAAATCACATTATAATAACTTTGATGAAATACCAACATTACTAATTACATTTCATCAAAAAGAAATCCTATTGTTACAGAGTACTCTGTGCACATAAAACTTAATAGGTTAGAATAAGACTGAGCAGAGGAAATTTGGAAAAAGTCCATTCTTTTTTTATTTTTTTTGGTACTGGGGATTGAAGTCAGGGACACACTTGACCACTGAATCACATCCCCAGCCCTATTTTGTATTTATTTAGAGACAGGGTCTCACTGAGTTGCTTACCACCTTGCTTTTCCTGAGGTTGGCTTTGAACTCCCGATTCTCCTGCCTCAGCCTCCTGAGCTGCTGGAATTACAGATATGCGCCACCATGCCTGGCTGGAAAAAAAAAATCCATTCTTAAGGCACTTAATAGCAATGCCTGAGAGTATTTTCATACTAATGTGAAACAACTGTGTTTTCAGTGACAGCGAAATGATTAACACTCATTGTTGACTTTGTAACTATTCTATTTGACACACTTTTTTCCCTTTCAGAAATATTTCTTTTTTCAGACTTGCTACACACAATAGAATCAAAGGCAGGATCAGGAATACTCATTTTGATAAAAGTATAATGTTCGTGAGTCTTGGACTTTTCCTTTTAAGTACTCTAGGATCAAAGGTGAATGTTTTAGCATGGGAAAAGCAGCACACCAAAAGCATGACATTTCTTGCTTTTTTTTTTTTTTTTCTCTTTTAGTTGAAGATGGACACAATACCTTTATTTTATTTTTATGTGGTGCCAGGGATCGAACCCAGTGCCTCACGCATGCTAGGCAAGCACTCCACCCACCACTGAACCACAACCCTGGCCCCTCTTGCTTTTGTTTTAAAAGTTTATGAAAACTTTTGATTACACTTCATGAGAGACCCTTGTGATCAACTATAAAAATTTTTATCATAAAATATAATATTAATCATAGTTATTTTCTAGTTGTAATTGGACACAATGCCTTTATTTATTTATTTATTTTTGTGTGGTGCTGAGGATCGAACCCAAGGCCTTGCATGTGCTAGGCAAGAGCTCTACCGCTGAGCCACAACCCCAGCCACATAGTATATATCTATTTATTTGCTTTTGAATATTTTGCTGGTCTTTTCCATAAACCTTGGGAGGTATATTTTTACCTTCTTTTGATAAACAAAGTTATTACAGTAACTGTTGAATTTGAAACTTGGTTATTTTTTTTTCTTTTTTATTATACTTAAAATTATCTGGATTCATTTTATTTATTTATTTACTTATGTGCTTGTAATCTATTTTTCCTGCTGTTTCATAAATTCCAGGAAGGCCGGCTTACTCTTATTCAATGCCGTATCCTCAGCATGTAATGAAGTGCCTAGAGCATAAGAGGTGCTCAAATTTACAATATATGAATGAATGATTGAATGGCACCTCTGAAGGCACTAAGCTACATCAGGTATGGCAAATATTCTTTCTCACTGACTGCTCCCAGAATCAGCCTTAGGAAGCCTTTTCACTGGGAAAGGATACATAATTGAAACCTGTTCCATATCCCTGAAGTGCACGACCTCAAAGATCTCTAATGCTAATATTCTTTGATTCCATGAAACAGAAGATATTATAGTTTGGATTGGAAATTTCCCCCAGAGTTCGTATGGTCCCTTGTGCAGCAAGGTTCAGAGGCGGGGCTTTTAGGCCATGATTATATCGTGAGGTTGCTGGCCTCATTGGTGGACTACTGGGAGGAGGGACCTAGTTGAAGGAAGTAGGTCATTGTGTGTGGGTGTACCCTGGAAGAGTCCATCTTCTCCCCAGCCCCTTCTTTTCTCTCTGCTTCCTGGCTGCCATGAGCTGAGCAGCTTCCCTCCCAAATGCCTTCTGTCATGATGTTTCTGCCTTGGTGTAGCTGTCCATGGACCAAATCCTCTGAAATCATGAGCCAAAATAAACCTTTCCTTCTCTAAGTTGTTCTTGTCAGGTATTTTGGTTACAATGACAAAAAGCTGACTAACAAAAGGTAAGGTAGCTAAGATATTTAAAAGGGAGATTCAAACAAAAGATTTAGGAAAAGTATGCCTCTTTTACAAGAACCGATCTTGTAACAACCACTTTCCTTTAAAAGATCCTGAGATCAGTTGTTTATACAAGGGAACTCAACATGCAAATATACATATAATAAAGGGAAATGTAAAATTTTAAAAACCATGTCCAGGGGCTGGGGTTGTGGCTCAGTGGTAGAGCATTCGCCTAGCACATGCGAGGCCCTGGGTTAGATCCTCAGCACCACATAAAAATAAATAAATAAAGGTATTGTGTCCAACTACAACTAAAAAATAAATATTAAAAAAAATATGTCCAGGTACATTGGCACACACTAAATCCCAGCAACTCAGGAGACTGGGGCAAAAGAATCACAAGTTTAAAGCCAGCCTAAGCAACTTAGCATGACCCTAACTAAAAATAAAAAGAACTGGGGTATAGCTCAGTGCTAAAGCACCCCTGGGTTCAACCCCCAAAAATAAAAACCAAATATTTCAGTAAGTTAAACATTCTTTAAACACTTAGTAATTTATATAGGCTCTTAGCTTGTGTTATGTGCTGAATGAACTGTGTCTCACCAAAGTTCACATGTTGAAGACCTAACCCCCAATATTTGAGAATGTGATTATATTTGGAGGTAAGATATTGAAAGAGGTGATTAAGTTTAAAATGAGGCCATTAGGATGGGCTCTCTTCCATTCTGACTTTTGTCCTTATCAAAAATAAATCTGAACACATACAAGAGAGTCCAGATGTACGTGTGTAGATAAAAGACCTATATGAAGGTGCAGCGAGATGGCAGCCACCTGCAAGCCAAGGAGACAGGCCCCAGATGAAACCAATCCTGCTGACACTTTGATCTTGGACTTCTGATCTTCAAAATTGTGAGAAAACAAACTTCTGTTGCATAAGCCACCCAGTCTGTTGTATTTTGTTATGCATCCTTTGCAAACTAATACAGGTAGCCTAAATCTCGCAGCTCTGTTCAAAGTATTATGATAGAATTAAAAAACATTCCTTCCATGTCTGCAATCCTGAATTGGAGTTTTGGCAACATCAAAGCTTTGAGAAGAGTTCAAATTTTTCCATTCCCTGGCATTTAAACACAGGGCATGGGAGGAATTTTTGCTATGGAGTTTTTTACAAGAAAACTTTACACATACCAGAAATAGAAAATAATACAGTGAACCCCCACATACCTACAACCCATTCAACAAGTACCAACATTTGCCTTATTTACTTCATCTGTCACCTTTTCATCCCTTTTTTCTTATAGTACTGACTTTCTTAATATTTTATTGACTGTATAATGAAATGGTGAAATTTATGTATTATAAATTAAAGCTAATTTGTATTGGTAAATACAAAGTAAACAAATTGAACTGAGATAAAATATTTATGCTCAGAATTTCAAACCAGAATACTTTTTTTATGGCATACTAAATTGACCAATCTAGAAACAAGTTTTTGCAGACTTGTTTTCAATTCTTAGACATATACCTAAAAGTGGAATTTCTGGGCCATACCATTTAACTGTGTTTAACT
Source organism: Marmota monax (assembly GCF_021218885.2). NCBI lineage: Eukaryota > Metazoa > Chordata > Mammalia > Rodentia > Sciuridae > Marmota > Marmota monax. The sequence continues at coordinate 18,856,351 of NW_026693082.1, read as the reverse complement.
TTTGAGGAATAAACAAACGTTTACCAAAGTGACTGCCCCCATTTTATACCAGCAGCCTAAGCCTTTTTTTTTTTTTTTTTGCCACTGTGACTGACCAAAAGAACTGACAAGAATAATTTTAGAGGAGGAAAAGTTTATTTGGGGCTCATAGTTTCAGAAGTCTCACTGTTGCTGCACCCAGGGCAGCACATAATGCCAAAAGGGTGTGAAGAGGGAAGTGGCTCAGGATATGGCACCAGGAAGCAGATACTGCAGACCTGGGACAAAATATAAATCCCAAAGGCACACCTCCCAATGACCTACCTCCTCCAGCCACACCCTACTTGCCTATGTTACTACCCAGTTAATCCCAATCAAGGGATTAATTCACTAATTAGGTCAAGATTCTCTAGCCATTTTGTTTCTGAACTTTCTTGCACTGTCTCAGACATAAGCTTCTGGGGGACACTTCATATTAAACCATAACACCAAGACATCTTTTTGATCATATCACTGCTGTACATCCAACACCACCACCTATCTCCAATGCTTTGTTTTCATCTTTCCATGCCCTTTAAACACTCTCTACTTCCCCTTCCCTCAGCCCTTGATAACCACCTATTTTTTGCCTCTATGAATCTGATTACTACCTCATATAAATGTAACCATATAGCATTTATCCTTTTGTGACTGGTTTATTTCACTTAGCCTTAAGTCCTCAGGTTTCTTTCACATGTATAGTATGTTTCAGACTTTTTTTTTTTTTTTTTTGGTAAGGCTGAATAATATTCAATTATGTGCCTGTGTCACATTTTGCTTACTCATCCAACCATCAATAGACTATTATACAGATGCTCCTTGGTTTATGATGTTTATTCTAATAAACCCATTGTGAGCTGAAAATATGTTAAGTGGAAAATGTATCTAATACAGCTAACCTAGAGAACATCATAGCTTTAGCAACACAGCAAACAGAATAAAGTTGCTGACAATCAGCTAACTTTAGATAAAAGGATTATCCTGGATTATCCAGCCTGGTATAATTGCAAGGATTCTTTAAACGGGGAAGGGTAAGTAGGTAGAACAGAGTCAGTTATGAAGCATGAGAAGTCATGGAATGAGGGTAACTTCAAAAACCTGGAAAAAAAAAGAAACATCCAGAGCTTGCAGGAAAGAAAGCAACCCTATCCATTGATTATTGCCCAGTGAGGCCTATTTTGAACTTCTGAATAAAAAAAAAAAAGTATTCTGAGGTAAATTTGTGCTGTTAATTTAAGCCAACATGTAATGTGTTATAGCAGCAACTGAAAAGACAGTATCAAAAAAACTTAAAAAAAAATTCCTTTGAATGTATCCTACATTTTAAAAATAGTTCATATATAAAATGTTACAACAGAAATCATATATACCCAGTAATAAAAAAGCAGATACATTTTGACATATTCCACATAATGGGGTATCTGCCAGCAAATTTATAAAGTACATATCCAAATGGAAAAATATTCCTAGTACTGTACCAACAAGGCAAGACTTTTAAAAAAATTATTATCCATTCATAAAATATATTCCTAAAAGGAAAGAAATTCAATATCATGTTCTTAATCCTAGATAGCAAAATTATGATTTCTTTAAATGCTATGTTTTAGTCAGTTTTGTGTCACTGTGATCAAAATACCATAGGAGAACAACTTACGGAATAGGGAAGATGCACTCTTCCAGGCACACCCCCCAGTGACTCACCTCCTTCAGCCATGCTCCACCTGCCTATAGTTACCATTCAGTCCTTTCAAACCTGAAATCCAAACGGTCTCAGCTCTCATAATCATTTTACCTCTGAATATTCCTTCATTAACAGAAGCTTTGGGGGACACCTCATAATCAAACCATAACATGTTATTTTCTTTTCTAGAAATCAAAAGTAATAAAAAATTGAAAATACTGAATTCTCAATTCAAGATACAGGTTACTAACAAAACATATACCAGCATCTCAGGAAAAAGAAAAGTATTAATATACATATTAAAGAAAAGTATACATGTAGATTTTTTTAAAAATATTTTTTAGTTGTAGATAGACACAAAACCTTTATTTTTTTTATGTGGTGCTGAGGTTCAAACCCAGAGCCTCACGCATGCTAGGCAAGCACTCCACCACTGAGCCACAACCCCAGCCCCCCCATGTAGATTTTTAAAAAGAAAAATATTACCTATTATTAATTGAACTAACTCTAGGTAAAATGCTAACAGTTTTCTCCTTTGTATTTCACTATATTTACTAACCGTTCCACAACAGAAGCTTAATTACATTTTGCAGTGAGAAAAAGGACACACTAAAACTGACAAATCGGAAATAACTATACAAGTATCTTATTTAAATATGAAGGTTAACCACAAGTTAAGAGTGATTACTTTGGGGAATCTGGAATAAGAGGAAAGAATGGTTTCTTTCTGTTCTAAAATCTTTCATACAATTTATTCTTAAAATCAGACATGACTAAGGTAAATATTTTCAATTATTAAAAAGCATCTCTTCTAATACAAGTGTGGGCCTCTGAGAAACCTACCATTGACTATAATTACTTGTTCAGATATTCATTATATCATGTACATTTTCACTCCAGAATGCTATGTAAATGTTATAAAATGCCATTCGACTCACAGCAATATCTTACTTACACTGAAAACATATTTAAATTAAAAAAGGAAACGTATAAACAAAAGCAACTTTATTTACAAAAATTATAATAATTACAAACAGTACAAATTGAGGCAAGTTCTTCTTTTCTTGCAACAGAAGCCAAGAGACTTTACTTTCAAATGAGTGGTTTTATTATGAAATATGATGCAGATTCAGTAATCCTCTGCTTTTTAAAAAAATACCTTTTGAATAATTGCTAGAAGCCTATTAGTAATATGTACATGGGTTATTTGCCTCAAATCTTATTTCCGGAACTACTATATATAAACCCAGCACAACTGGAAGAGAACAAGGTAGGGCAGCACTGAACTACTGAATCATCTTTTCTTTAATAATAAATTTTGTTTAATCCCAAACATTTGTTCTAGTGGATTAGAACTAAAACCATGGGTTTAGGCTTTAAAAAAAAAATCCACTTTGATTTTAATGTGCTACACAATTCCATCAGAGCCAATACTTATGTGGCTACTGCTTACAAGTAAGCAATTCACTTTCCCTGCTAGTGTTTAAGAAACAGAATTCTACAATATTCAATTCTGTATGCTGTCTCATGTTTTAATCAGAGTCACTACTACTACTTGAGGAGTCAGTTGACATAACTTCTACATCATCTTCATTTTCTTTATTATGTCCAGGAGGTTCCAACAAAAAGTCATTACTGTGATTTGGTGGTAACATATTCATTGACATATCATTTGACTGCCATGGATACTGTGGAGCAAGCACATCTAGAGAAAGAAAGAAGCATATAAGAACAGTTCTATTTGTAATTTATCCACTTCCTAATTATTCTTCCCTTAATGCAAATAATTTGAAGTGAAGTTTTTAGGGCTCAAAATTAAAATACACATTTGGTCACATTAACGATGATCAAATTAAAAAAGATGAAGGAAAACTATGTTTTTAGAAACTAGGAACCTGTTTCTTAAAAAAAAAAAAAAAAAAAAGACTTCAAACAGTTGACATAATTTTTCTTTTGCAAGATTTACAATTACAACTCAAGTACTTCCTACATCTATATACATATTACATGCTATTATATGCAGAAATACTTATGTTCATCATTCATTATTCTACATTATAAACAAATAATAAAATCTACACTAAAATTATAATATATTTAATGTAGATTGAATGCTTTCTTAGAAGAACTGTTATTATAAATGATTCTGATCAAAAAACAGCTGACTGACAATATGTGTATAAGAAATATAAGGAAAGGCCCAAGAAACATTGTATTTATGAAAATGAATAGAACACATAAATAGGTATAGCTCAAGACTAAAGAAAAAGAAGTCAAATTTAAGAGTTAAACAAGAGTGTTATAATATTAACTAGACAGGTAAGCTAGTTGGCTTCAAATCTACCTTTCCCTGGACTCTGAAACCATTTCTCTTCTGCCAGCTGCCACAATATCAAGTTTTGTCAGTAGAGGGCACTGGTGAGACAACCAGAGAACAGGGACTGGAGAGGGCGGGGTTCCCCCTCCCCTTTTCTTCTCCAGGGCCTGGCTGGTCAAGAGGTGCTCATGTCTCAGCAACTTTCAGTGGCAACCTTAAAGGTGGTTTCCTGGTAGTTTTCACCATAATACCATAGGTGGATTCCCAGTTAAGGCTCCCTGGAACCCGGTGGATAATTCCCTTCTTGTAAGTGCTGGTCTCAAAAACCTTATCTGACTTCTCTGCCACAGAATGACACAGCTGGACTAACTAAAACCTCTCCTACTCTGTCCTTTCCTTAGGTCCTGTGTCTTGGTCCTACGTGAGGCAGCAGCTCCCCATGTCTGTTATTCCTGTACTTATTAAAAAAAAAAAAAAAACAGCTCTCTTGACAACTTAGAAATACCCTGCTATAGTTAATAATTCTTTCAATTTTCCTTCCTCAAATAACTGGTGTGGTTTGTCTCCAGTTACTAGATTGTAACTGGCATATAATCCAGTATAATCACAGTGAGAAAGAACAGGAGTACCTAACATTAATATATGCACAGTTGCCCAGTTTGTACTTTAGGTAGCTAAATAATGCATATAAAGCATTTTTAATAACATAAGAATATCCTTAAAATGTAATGTTAAGCAAACAAAGCAGTATCTATAGCACTTTTTTTAAAACAGTGCAAAGATATAGGGATTTAAAAAAGGAAATAAAAATATTTAAAGTGACTGCATCAGAAACAATACATTTTTCCTTTTGATTTTTTCCACTTTACAATGTTCTGCTACATCAAACAAGTTATCTACAAAATATGTATTTATTATTCTATTTCACAACTACAAAAATGATGTTTAGAGCAATAACAATAAAAATGTAGAGGTCTAATGCCCGAGGAAAGTGGTGGAATATTAACAGATAAGAGAGAGAAACAGCTACGACTAATTTCATAAGCTCCATGTAGAAATGAGTCTTTAAAATGGAATAGGCAGAGAGCAGGATAAACTGGCAGAGAACCAGCTATCAAAATAAGTTGGTTAGAATCTCAAATGTTTGCAGTCAAACAGCCCATCACTGTCATCTCTGAAAAACATTAGTCTGTTAGAAAACATTCCTCTGATTAACATTACCTGGCAGTCGGCCTGCTGCAAGGGCATCTCCTGGTAAATGACCATTCACACCGTTAGTGGAAGGATTGTTCATCTGACCCAATAATCCACTTCTCATCTCTAAATCAGTTGGGTATGGTCTACGTGGGTCCCCTAAAAATTAAAGACTACTTTTAATCCAATCATATATATATAATTATTAATGTAAACAATTAATGTTTATTGAAGTATTAATTTTCCTTGATCCACAATAAAAAACTCAAGCTACATTTTAAATTTTGGAATGAGGTCATCTTATCAATTGCCATTGAAAGCATAATAAAATACATGTTTTTGGTTTCTTCTCTGAATCTTCCCGAGAATACACCATTATCTATATGAAACAAAATGAGAAAATAGTCATTTTAGAAAACATTCCAAATGACAATTTAGGAAAATTATACTGTTCTCAATTCTTAACTGGGTTTTCCAGTAAAAAAAAAAAAAAAAAAAAAAAAAATGATATATATTCTGAGGGAGAAGAAATCAGGATACTTTTAAGATAGGAAGGACTCAAATGTTTATTGGAAAGGCTGTCTAAATTAAAACCTTTTTCTATCTTTTTGATCTTGTCATTTAAAAATTAATTCCCATAATTACCTAGTAGACTATCAGGAGCAATGTCATTCCCATTATGAAAGCATACTAAATGGCAGTCTGGGGTTGATAAAAACAGGGCCAGATTTGGACAAACTTTTTAGTAATGTTTCTTACCAACTCCAGATTACTCACCCCCAAAATTGTATTTCCCTTCATGCTTTTATCATGGTAAAACATCAATTTTAGAAGTTGAAATAGCAGTCTTATTCCTCCAAAGAAGCTCTACCATAAATCTCTTATAGTTTATCCATGGTCAACGTAATTGCAGCTTGTTACTCTCTTTGCTGTTTCTAATTATTCCAGCTCTTTCTAGGCCTGTTGTGTTTGCTGTTGGGTGCTCAGCGCTTTGTCTAAATTTAGCACGTAAGAGGGTTGAGATTGTCAGTTTCTCAGACTAGATTCTTTGTGAAATCCTAATGGCTCTTAAGAATTAGCTTCTGGCCAGGCTACGTTTTATAAGCATATAAATCTATTGCTTAAGAAGCATCACATATTAACCTGTACTTTTTAAGTTATTAACTACCAGAGATTGAACCCAGGGGCACTTAACCACTGAGCCCCAGCCTCAGCCCTTTTTAATTTTATTTTGAGACAGGGTCTTTCACTAAGTTGCTTAGGGCCTTGCTAGGTTGCTGAGGCTGGCTTTGAAATTGAGATCCTCCTGATTCATCCTCCCAAGCCGCTGGGATTTCTTATAAGCATGTGCTACTGTGCCCTGCTACTAACTTTTTTTTTTTTTTTTAAAGAGAAGAAATACAGTTACTGGTGTAAATGGCTTTATAGAAAACCGAATATAGAAAACATATATTATTTATAAGACATTAAAGATATGAAAACATCTTCATTAGCAGATGTTTTTAAGGATAAACCCATTTTGGATTTAAATCTACCTTTGTATTCAGACTCCTAAAAATTTTCAAAACCACATACAGCTAGTAGAAGAAGTATTTTTACCTGGAACCCAGGTCAGTGGGGCACACACGGCATTGCTTGCACTGATCCTATGTGCATACTTAATTATTTCTTCAGAGGAGATAGCACCTGAGGGTGAAGGGGACAATGTGACCATTTAGTCTAATAAACATACAAGTTTAGAAATACATGTACAATAGTCACATATCATACTTAAAATATCTGAAAATAGAATAATCTTAGCCAGCTGCCTTCCCAAATTTTATTTACAGACATATGCACATACATATGCATGTTATCTTGAGTAATCTTGTTCCTTAGTTTGAGTAATACACAGTTACACATAGTCTCAAACTAAGGAACAAGATTACTCATTCAGCAAAATCAACTGACAGAAACAAATTTGGGAGAATAACCATGATAATGCTCAATAATTTAATTTCAATTATTAACTACCATCAAATATCATTACTCTGGAAGCAACAGTGGATAAAAATTAAATTGAGAAAACAGTGTTTCATTTCCCAATGTCATCCAAGCTATGAAATCAGCAGACAGTTCATACTATTCTTTGTGATTAACATGTCTCTAAGCTCTGAACAGACACAGAGAAAAGTATACAACATATTTATTAGATGAAAAGTTAAGTTGCTGAATATGTATAGCATAACCTAATTTTTTATAATATATGTGCATGTGTGTATCTGCATTTTTTTAATACATATACACAGATCTAGAAAAAAAAATCTGGAAATACACACACCAAATATCAACAGCAGCTACCTCTGAGAAGTTAGAGCAACTTACTTTTCATTCTATAAACTTTAGATCTGTTTCCATTAACAAAGTAACTGTGTAAGTGTATGAAAATTTTGAGGACTAAAAATAACTCAAAACTATAGACTAGATTTCAGAAACTTAGCCTCAATCACCTGTTTTGGAGATTTGTTTCCTACTAGAGAAGCCTGGCCCATCTCTCATAGTATATTAGCTATTTTTTTCATATGTAACTGTCAGAAAGTTAGTTCCCAAAGAAATAGGAAAGAGGAAAGAAAATCAGACAATAAATCTGAGGTGATTAAATGTAAATCAAGTTTACAAGTCACGAAAGGCAAGTAATTTGACTTTTTTGGAGGGGTACTGGGGATCAAACTCAGGGGCAATCGACCACTGAGCCACATCCCCAGCCCTATTTTGTATTTAGGGTTGCTTAGTGCCTCACTTTTACTGAGGAGGGCTTTGAATTTGAGATCCTCCTGCTTCAATATTTAAAGAAAGAGAAAGAGGGAGAACAAAGTGGGAGACCAGGGCAGGAAGGCTCTCTGGGCCCCTACATCACTAAATATGGCTTACATCTCAAAGCTGTTGCTAGCTCTGACTTCAAAATATCCCAATATAAATTGTCCAATGGACATTCTCTTTCATTCTCTCTATCCTGCGCTCCAAGATCCAATTCAAATCCCACTTCTCATTTCCTTCTCTCAACAATTTTATACACCATTTATTGTACATCTGCATATACAGCCATAAATTGCCTTCTATTATTTTTTCTTATCATCTGATGTGATACTTCTACCTCCCTAAGGATGCCTCCTACAGTGGTAGAACATCACACACTTTAAAATGAAAACTTATTGGGAATCTTTTCAACAGCAGCAAATGATTACCAGTAATATTCTCATCAGCTTCTTGAAACAAGAACTCGGGTTTCTCAGGTCATCCAGTCTTCCCATGGTACTAACCTTTTCTTGCTTTTTCTATTGACTTGAGTTTCTCTTTTGCTTGGTAAACAGCTGTTGCCTAATTTAAACAACATTAAAAGAAGTATGATTTATTTTCACCTTTGTCAGGCATAGTTTTGGGCTTAATTCACAAGATCACTTATATTCACTGGAAAAATCTGCTAAATTTGAAAATCCCCAAAATTTATTCTTCATATTCTGAAACACCACTTGATATCATTTACGGTAGTTCTATTTACTATAAGAAATATTATATTCATGAACCAGCCCGCCATACACAAATAGTTGTTAGAAATAAGGTGTAAACTGAATGATTTGCTAATTTGTTTTGTCATTTATCATCTCTGCCAAAGAGAGACAGATCATGCATTTAAAAATTTCTTATTCTTGGGGCTGGGGATATAGCTCAGTTGGTAGAGTGCTTGCCTTTCATGCACAAGGCCCTGGGTTGGATCCCCAGCAACACACACACACACACACACACACACACACACACACACAGAATTCCTATTCTTGCATCTAATTGAAGGATAGATGTTAAGTTTTTCTAGTTTACAAACAACATTCTTAGATTGATTTTCTTACTCATTTATACATCACCTCAATATTTAATGACTGTCATCACAAAAGCAACACCTCATCACCCAAGGTACACCCACAGACAAAATAAAATTAAGCTAATATATGCATATCCTCAGCTACAAACACAGTAGTTAAAAGTCATGAAGTCAGGGGCTGGGATTGTGGCTCAGCAGTAGAGCGCTCGCCTAGCACGTGCAAGGCCCTAGGTTCGATCCTCAGCACCACATAAAAATAAATAAATAAAATAAAGGTATTTTAAAAAGTATGAAGTCAGAGAGATCTAGGTTTAATTCCCTTCTCCTTTTTTAGCCTCATTAGGCAAATTACTCATTTCCTGTCTTTCTTCATTTGAATACTGGCACCGACTTTATATAAATTGTTACGAAGATTGAGATAATGCATATAAAATGTAAAGAATGGGGACTAATACCTAAGTACTCAATATGATTTGCTATTATCTAACCAAAAAAATCCATTCTCATGGTACTAGTGCACATAAATAATCATTTTCAGAAATCTAATCAAAAGAATTAAATCCAAGGTAGGAATGGTGGGGTGTGCCTATAAATCCCAGCAACTTGGGAGGCTGAGGCATGAGGATCCCAAGTTAGAGGCCAGCCTTAGCATTCAGTGAGACTCTGTCTCAAAATAAAAAGGGCTGGGAGTAGAGCACCCCTGAGTTCAATCCTAGCATGTTAAAAAAATAATAAAAGAATATAATCCAAATTCTGAAAAACCTTTATCTGCAAGGATATTCGTCAAAACATTTGTTATAACACAAACTTAAAAACTAAACAAAAAGGATATAATTATATGGAAAATGAACATTCAAGTTGCAAGAAAAAGTACTTGAAAGTCTGTCAGCACCCTGCTAATTACAATAAGGTAAAATACCAAATACAACTGAAACTCAAAGGAAATAGGCCAAACTGTGAATGGTGGCATTATACAAGCTGTGGGATTAAAGGTAATTTTTCTTTCTTTCCAGTTTTCTGTACTTTTATAATTTCTTTTGATAGACAAATATTACTTTCATAAGAAAAACATATTTCATTATAGACATATTTTTTAAAAAGCATGAGAGTGTTTCTTCAGTAGGGGTGGTTAAGTTATCCCTGAACTGCTCAGACTATATACTGGAATCTGTTTTGGCACATTTTTGAAGGGGTTCAACGGTGATAAGAATGCCAGCAATGACTGGTCCATATGAAAATCAAACTCAGCTGTTTCTGTATTACCATAAAATTACAATTCATTAGTTAGTATTTAGTGAACAAACTGAGCCAATAATAGTAAATAAGGTCTGAGGTTGTGGCCCAGTGGTAGAGCACTTGCCTAGCATGTGTGAGGCATTGGGTTTGATTCTCAGCACCACATATAAATAAATAATGTAAAAATCCATCAACAACTAAAAAATATATATAAATTATAATAGCATCAAATAAATTGCCTCTTCAAAATAGTAGCCAAGAACAGCAAAGGAAAGATTAAACATCTTTCACAGATTATCTAAATCCCACCTGGTTTAAGATAGAAGACCAAATCAATTAATGTAAATTTTAATCAATTTATGAAAATAGTACATATTTTTACTGATTTTGAAATATTTTAAAAACTGCAGATTTAGCCTGTTAACAATTAAAACTTACATTAGACCAGGATAAAAGTAAAACTTCTCATTTCTACAATTCAATATTATGAAATCTTTAAATCATGAAAATGTAGTTAGAAAGTAACAATTTTACTACTAATTTTCAGACTATCTGAAAATAGAAAGTATAAAAGGAAATGATAATGGCCTTTACTCACAGAATGTCACTTTCAGACTTTGAAAGTCAAAGTTTTTCACAGAATGTCACTTTCAGACTTCGAAAGTCAAGGTTTTTGCTCTTCAGAATACTTACAATAGAGCTATTTTTCAGAAATAAATTAATAACATCCCTTTCTCTTTAAGAACCAACTGCCAACTTACCAGTATTTGTTCTGCTTCCTTTAGTTGTTTCTGTAGTTGCTGAATATCACTGTCTCTCTTTTCTACTTCTTTTTCTAAAACTTGCATTTCATGATGGATTTTCCCCTGATTAAGTGCCAATTTCATTAGTTCTTGAAATTCCCCATCCCGGTGAATTAATAATTCCAGGACCTGTCATGTAATAGTTGACTGAATCAGACAATAGAAAATTGAAAGGCTACATTTCATTGAGACAAAGAATCCATTCCTGAATTAGCCAGACTATAAAATTTTAACATCTCTAAAACAGTATGTTAATAATAAAAATAGCCTACCAATGATTATTTTGGGAAGCAGATTTAATATCAAGATTTTCTACTTTTTCTGTTCTTCTTTCACGCAAAACAAAACTAGTCTTTCAGAACTAGCAATATGCCAAACTAAGCAGGTTTATTTATTTCCCAGAGAAGAAAAAAATTTTTAAGTTTATTCTTTAAAATACAACGTAATGATGGGCTGGGGTTGTGGCTCAGTGGTAGAAAACTTGCCTTGCTTGCATGAGGCACTGGGTTTGATCCTCAGCACCACATAAAAATAAATAAATAAAGATACTGTATCCATCTACAATTAAAAAAATATTTTAAAAATACAATGTAATGAAGTTCTCCCATTATTTGGTATTTGAGATGATTTTAGGTGGCACCAAGAACTTAGTCTTATAATTATACTTTGTATGAATATATATTAGAAAAAAAATAACTGCTTAGGATAAAGATGGCCTGAAAAAGAGTAATTTCAAAGTACAGTAAATATGTGCATAAATAGGTGCTAAATGGATATGGCAAAAGGCTATGAAGGATAAAATGCATAAAACAGAAAGTCTGGGGTTCAATTTCTAGTCTCTCATTTGCTAGCAAGTGTGACTTAGGAAAAGTCACCAATTTCTCCAAGCCCGAGAGACTTTACCTCCTCAGACTTACCCCGCTTAGAAAAAGGGATAAACTAGTAGTACCTATCACATAAGTTATTTGAGGACTCATGATATAAAGGGTCTCTGTTAAGTACACAGAGAGCTTGGCAAAGGCTAGTTACTGCCATCACTACCTATTACAGAATTAAGATGCAAGTCTCACTTTATTTAATAAAACCTCAGAAAGGAAATGGCTATCAAAAATCCAAAATCAGGGTTGGAGCTGTAGCTCAGTGGCAGAGTGCTTGCCTTACACATGTGAGGCACTGGGTTCAATCCTCAGTACCACATAAAAATAAACAAATAAAATAAAGGCATGCTATCCATCTACAACCACCCCCCAATAAATAAATAAATAAATATCCAAAATCAATTTTTAAACTATTTTTAAAAATTCACTGAAGACTAATATCTGCAGGCATGCTTTTTCAAGTTACTTTTGACATCAAATTCCTCTCATTTTAAAGAACCTCTACCAATAAAAGACAGAAAATTAAGCTTCAACTTCTATCCATGTATTAAGAATATTTTAAATAACAACTTAAAGCTTTTTCTGGGGTAAAAAAAAAAAAAAAAAAAAAACTATAGTATCTAGTAGACCAATAATTCCCATTTTTTCCCAAGTCACAGGAGGTGAAAGCTAAGTTTCCATTTCTATCAAAGCAAATAGTACACATTATTAGTTCCATGACAACTTTCAAGAAGTTTACAGTTTGACCTAATTTGTATGCTACTAGAGAAAAACATTCTCTCTTCAGTTTGCTCAGCAGGGAAAATTTATTCAACTGAAGTCAGAAAACCCAGGTTCTAGTTCCACTTCCTATAACCACTAGTTCATTTGTTCACCCTGGAGCTCAATCTTGCAGGAGGTTAAACTGAAGATCATTAAGATCCTTTCTAACTCTAAGATTCTATATGAAATTATAAAAATTCAAATAAAACAGTGGCTAGAAAACTCTCAAATGGGTATATGCCTCACTAACATTTACAAGTTTCAATGAAATAACACAGGAATCCATAGTACTAAGTACAAGAAAACAATTGGCAGAATTGCTACTCCTTAAAAACTTTAAGAAGGTTAGTGCTGATTATACAGGTCTTAGTTCTATTTTGATTGCATTCTGAACAATCTCTGTGTGCCTGATTCATAGCAAGCATTTAATAAGTGCCTAGGAAATAAAGTCAGGACTTAGATTTCATTTTCTGCACACAGGGGTTGAAGTTAAGTCCTACTTAAACTCATAGGTATTTATTAAAAGACTATTTGAGATGAGGTATCTTAATACAATAAATGTGTTCAATCTTTTCTTTTTCTAAAAACAAAACAAAAACCATAATACTACATCCCTAAGGTTCTCTCACTTGTGGCCTTATTTGAATTTCCTCTCCCCTCAAAGAAAACAGGTTCTCTAACACTACTCTATTGAGTCATCAAATTTCTCTGCCCTCAAAGCATGCTGAAAGATAAAACTAAGATAATCATGAGGCAGATGATGGGGAAGTCTATTATACAGTCTATTATACTGTCTCCTCTTATATTTTTACCTCTTTTTAAAGAAGGTTAATCTTCCCCATTCATTTTCTGTTTAAAATGACTGTGGGGAAAACATAAAATTTATTATTCCTTTAAACCTCCTAAAACATTTCAGAATCAGAAAAAAAATCTTTGCACTAAAGAAAACTAGAAAGTATTAAAAAAATAATAAAAACTACCTGTAAATTCAACACTCACAAAATAACCTGTATTTACAGTTGTATGCGCTTGTATTTCCATTCATTTTCAAGTTGCCTTAAAGGGAATCATGCATACAATAAAGAGCTAAGTTTATGAGAACATTCCTTTTGATTTAACAAATTATTTAAATTTCTATTTAACAAATCTTTGTTGGCTAATTCAAAAGACAAAATAAAAATCTATAACTAGAATTATAAGGGTAAATAATAAAATATTTTTAAGCACAATTAAACTTATGTGATATAAAGGAAATATTAAAGGTTTCAAGAAAAACCTTCTGTTCCCACACAAAGTAACCAAAGATAGGAAACAGAAATTCTCTCTCTCTCTCTCTCTCTCTCTCTCTCTCTCTCTCTCACACACACACACACACACACTTAATTAAGAAAGAAACCACCTACTTGGTTTTCCTCTCCAGACTGTAACAATTTTTGGTTTCTTGAAATAGCCAGCATTTCTATAAGTTCCCTAAAACAAAAACCAAAAAAAAATTAAAAATTGGCAACGTAAATACAATAGAAATTTCCTTAACTGCTCTCAAGCCAACCAAGTTGGTTCACTGTACTCACAGCATGCTGGACACCCATGGCTGCTGCCCTGTAGTGACTATGTCTAACCAGTCGCACTGCACTCTCACCAAGATTTGGTTGTGTGTGTTAACTTATTTATACAAGTTTTACTTATTGCCACAGTTATATATATCCATTATATAAATGCCAATAAAATACGACTATGAATAGAAAGAAGCCTTTCCATTAAACCGAAGCTGAATGCTTATAAAGATTCAACAGAGGTTTGCAAAGCACAACTGTGAAGAACCAGGGAAAAGTCAGAAAAGCTCAAGGAAAGTCTGCCTGATGAAAGGCTAAATTCTCATTTCCCTTCAAAGAAAACCAAGTAGAAAATGTGGACAATGCATTATGAGTGGAAAACACCTACATCAGAGGTCTGCAAGCCAAATTGAGCAAGCTGCAGTTTTTGTAAACAATGTTTTCTTGGAAGACAGTTATGCCTAGTGAGTTATGTATGTGCATGATTGTTGTCCCTCTACAAGGGCAGAGCTGAGTAGTCTGCAGGATGGACCATATGGCCTGAAAAAGCATAAATACTTACTATCTGACCCTTTACCAAAGAGCTTTCTGACTCCTGTCTTATATGAAAGATAAGCAATGAAACATAAGTTTTGTTTTAAAGTAAAACAAAGCAATTAAGGAATGCATGAATCATTTTTTAATGATTCTCCACTTTAATTGAATTTACTAGCTAAACATCCACGAGGTAAGAAGGATGCTTACATATAACAAAACTCTCAGTGGTAGAGCCTTGCCTAGCATGTGTGAGGCACTTGGTTCGATTTTTCAGCACCACATATAAATAAATAAAATAAAGGTCCACTGACAACTAAAAAAAAAATCTTTAAAAAACTCCATCTTAATAGATATGCCAATTTTCCTATATGAAAATTAGTATGAAATTAGGAAAAATATAACAGGTGATATTTTGTATTACTTTCAAACTTTCTGATATTTGGGAGTTTTCAAAATTATGTGAGAGAGGACAGCTTCATGGCTACCTACCTGACACTGCTCTGGTTAGACCTAGTGTTTGAACCTTCTCCTTAGCTGCCACAGTATTTTTACCTGCCTTCCTTTCCTGCTAGCTTCATACCATTTTTCTGACTGGTGCCAAGTAAACTGAATCCTCTCCACTACTACTTCCCCATATCATTGTGTATGAATTAATTAATGAGTGAAAAAAGGTGGACATGGAAATGCAAAGTCTTCATTCATTCATCTACTCATTCATTAAATATTTATGTGCCAAGCATTTGCTTGATGCTTAGGTTATAAAAATGAACAATAGTACTTAAATTCTAATACAGAAGATAGAAATAAACCAGAATGATAAAAGTTGAATAGAAAATAAAGCAGTGTGTTACTTTAAAGACTGTCTGCAAGGTGAGTTGGACACTTAAACTGAATGGTCAGGGAAGGCCTCTCTAAGAGAATTTTTTTTTTTTTTTTTTGAGGCAAGATATGAATTAAATGACAGGAGCCAGCCTTGAACTCTGGGAGGAAAGAATACTGAACAGAAGACACAGCTAATTCAGTAGCCCAAAGATCCTCTGAACACTGAGGAGAGGGATACTAAGTGAAAAAGGTAGGTTTGTAGGACTTTATAGTCATAGTACTGGTACATGACTAGTGTTTCACACTGAATGCAAAAAGACACTGGATCATTTTAAACAAGGAAACCTGTGACCTGGTTTACATTTTTAAACAACCACAGAATTGACCATAATAGGGCCAGGATGGGAAGCAAGTTAGGTACTGCAGGCAAAGATGATACTAGTTTTGACTAGAGTGTAACCTTTAGGATTTAGTAATAAAAACGGGGAACACAGATTAGGATATACTTGGAAGGCAGAGCTGACAGAACTTGCTGATAAATTAGAGTGACATTACATGAAGAATTATATCAACCTTTTGCTGGACCCCAGAGATGAGTAATAGATGATAACCTCATAAGAGGCGATTTCAGGTATGGTAGTGGTAATTAGGGAAGGGAGAGTGTGATGGGAAATGGAGAATAAGTCTTTTCCTGTTTTTCTTGCAAATCTGGGAGTAAACATTTATAGAAAGTCTTCCAAGGGCTCACCTTAGGCACAGGAGTGCGGGGGGGGGGGGGAGCTAAGATTTAGTGCTGTTCCATAGCAGTCCCTAGGACAAAGAAAAAACTTCTGTCCTCCTTAATTATGAAAAGAAGCTGAAGGAACTTCCCTGCCCATTCTCTGGTTATAGGTGTGAAGGTAAGAGCCCTGCCCTGACACAGAGGAAGAAGGTCTATTCCTGGCATAACAAATTAGAATCCAGAAACCTTCCCCCAGAGACTATAATTAACATACAAGTTAAAGCCTATTTTACTGGTGGCACTACACTTCAAGTAAATTATAAGTAAATAATTAAGAGCCTGGTGTGAAAAACTCAGGACTCCTATCAACATGGTTTCTACAGGACAGTGAGTTCTCAGGTACATACAGGTTAAACTTCTGTAGAGAAGTTCTAATGACCCAGGGATGGCAAACCAGTAAGTGACATCTCTTCCACTACCACCACCAACCTCCAACCATCTTCAGGATCCTAAGAAGTAAATTTTCACTTATCCACCGTCATTCTTTAGGGATGAACAAATACGGTAGCAGATAAGTCATCCAAAAATCAAAGAAAAAATAACTACAAGATTATGGTTATTATTACAGATTGCAGAATACCTGAAGAAAGAAGAAACCAATCTGTCAATCAATACAGTGAGGAAGACTATAAATTAAAGAGAAACCAGTCTTTCTGGCACCTCTGGAGAAGAACAACAGAACTACAGTTTCTTTCAAAGAAAGCAAAAGAAAACTCGGCACCTCAGCTGATCATGTACAGCTGGAGAGTTGAAGAAGAAAGTTTCAGAAATAGGTTTTTGAGAAAAATTTTAAATTATTTACTACTTCTGTAGGTAAATACATCTTATCAAACAGGAAATGCTATACTCGCAATGAAGCAAAAAAAAAAAGAAGAAAGAAAACAAATATGAAAAGCTATAAGTTGGTCAAATCTAAATTTAGACTAAAATTTAACATAACTGATTAATTATGCTATCTCAAGTGAAGAGTACATGAATATCAAGTATACGCAAACCCACAGAATCTGAAAGCATCAGAAAAACACATTTCAGAAACCCAACCTAGCAGTCAACACAAAGACAAGATCTCAAGGCTGACTACAGAGTTGTCCAACATATAAAGACCATTAACCTGGGGCTGGGATTATAGCTCAGTGGCAGAGCACTTGCCTTGCACATGTGAAGCACTGGGTTTGATCCTCAGCACCACATAAAAATAAACAAAATAAAGATACTATGTCCACCTATAACTAAAAAAATAAAATAAAAATAAGAAAAAAAAAAGACCATTACTCTTGATGGATAGGCTCAGGAAAAAACTGAACTTGGTGAATACAAAACACACACACACAGGTTATTTTAAAAAATTATGCTACATCAATTAAAGCTTAGCAAGAAATGAACTTACTGGGCTTTAAAGTAAAAAGAAGTATAGTTCAATGACTATTCAAAGGGAAAAATTTTTAATAAGACGTACCCAAAACAAACAGCAGCAGCTACCTTCTAAATAGGGTGTCACTTCACAGAGATTATAGTTACAGAAAAACTGACCCCCACCATCCATCCATACTATATGGCTGGTCAAAATGAACAACAATAACAAAAAAGTAAAGAACAGTTTAAGTTGACTAATTTCACACTCAACTACACTACCAAAATTCCTCAGCAAAGATTTTAGAAGCCAACAAGTATTAAATTTAACTTCAGGTGAGAATTCTTCCAGAAAAAAAGGATTAATAGTATTTCAAGTAGAACACTGTACACAATTCAAACTGGAAAAACTGGCTCATACATGAGAAACAGTACTTTCCAATTAATAATTAGTTGTTTGGAATTCAATGAAACACAAATTTATATCAGAACTATGTGGCTACTTCTCCAAGGTATCTCAGAAACTGAAACTAAAATATCATTCTAAAAGCATTGGTTAAGCTGAGCATACTGAATTTTTCGTATGAGCACCAGTCCTATTTAGAAAAGCAGGAGACTAGGTGACATTTACAGAATGTAAATTTTAATAACTTACAAAAACAACAATATGAACTAAACAAAGCTTCAATTAGTTGTTCCAAAGATAGCCAGGTTACACAGAACAAAGGAGTGAATAATTTACTGGAAATATCTTACTCCAAATACTGACTTGCTAGTTTCATTTTACTAAGAAAAAATGTGAGCATTCATTTAAGATTAGCTAATAAGGAAACTCATGGATCCTATACAACAAACTATAAATCCAGCAAAGAAGGAAAAATAATTATGAATCTATGTAAACATACAGTAAAGACATACACAGTAACAATGTCCTTTACTTTTCATTATCAGCTATAGTTATCAGCTGTAGATAAGCGTGATATCCTTTTCTATAACCAGCAGTACAATGGATTTGTTTACACCAGCATCATGATAACCATAAAAGTAAAGTTTTGCATTACAATGTTAGGATAGTTAAGAAGTCGTTAGGTAATAATTTTTTTTCTGCTCCATTATGGTCTTATCAGACCACCAGTGCATATAACCAAATTCAGTCCATCTGTGGCTAAGGTATTGGCACTTCAGCTCATTGGACAATGGTACTCTACCAAATATCATTTTTAGAAGGAAAGTGATATGAGATGCCCTTTTAAACACACAATCTAATATTGGTTATTACAGAAAAATAAAATACAGAAGTATGAAAGCAAGTAAAACTGTTAGGGGCCTGCCTGACAGTGGGATAGGAATGAATGGGGAAATCTGGAAACAGAAGTAATGCAATTTAATAACCAAGTTAACATAAGCCGTTAAGAAAGCCTCCAATCTGAAAGGTTTATCGTGAAAGGTAAATGAATATGGACAATGACATCCAATTTATCTCCTATCTCTGCCACACAGGCAACACTTCAGCCAACACAAACAACTTTAAATTCCACCACGTCGCGCATACTCATGTTTCCAGGCTTCTGCACTTGCTGTGCCATCTCCCTGCCTCCTAATGGGTCTGGCGAACTCTTCCCAAGCAGCCCTTTCCAGGAAGTCTGCCCTGACCACGGCCGGAACAGGTACCCGGTCCCTGTGCTCACCTTTCTTCTAAAAACAGCCCCTGTGCCCGTCCTTGTTTACACATCTGTCTCCTTCTAGACACTGAGCACCTCCACTGCGGCCTCCAGCCTCCCTCTCTGCAGTCTCCCAGCGCTAGGTACCTACGAGGCATTTCTTCACTGCTGGGTGAATGTGGACGAAGGGGCTCAGACTCAGCGATTTCTTAACATCCTCCACGGTTCTTAGCGTTCCATTGTAACTACAATTACTAAAATGTCCTCTAGCGGGGGCGGAAATGGTGTTCAAGAGTTCAGGAAGAATGGAGACCCCCACATAGGACACTTGTGCACCGTAGATTCCTGAGCTCGACCCGCCCAACTGACTCCCAGGGACCAACGCAAAACACCCGGAACCTGCTCTATCTGGGCTCTCAGGCCGGAACATTACCTCGAAAGGACCTCCAGGTCTTCAAGAGCAGACAACAGCCGCTCCCTCGTGCTGTTACCGCCAGACGATACCGAGCCACCCGCCAGCCTTTCTTTCTCCTTCTCCCCACTCAAAGAAGCCGCCATGTTCCAGCGGGCCAGTAATGGAAGCATGCGCAGTATACGCTGGCGCCGCGAGAGGCAGGCTGGGAAAGCGGAAAAAAGGATCGCCGAGGCGAGGGGTAGAGAGGCCAGGCCAGAGCGCCCTCTGTGCTTCTGGAGGTGCACTGCGGGCGCCGGCGCCATCTGCTGGTTTAGGGAGGGCTTCTTGGATCTAAATTCTGGGAGTAATTGCTGGACCAAAACCAGGAGACAGCGTGGGCTGGTTCTCCTGGGACTTCAGTTTTTCCAGCAGCAATAAGACGTTTCTGATCAACAGGTTTTAAGCATCTTAGGGAATTACTTAATTGTTTACCTTTTGCGTCAGTTTCTTCATATGAGATGTGTCTCCTCCGTATTCACCTCTCTTCAGTCTGTAACTCATCGTGTTATTCCAACCCTCCTGTTGGGCCCCACTGGGAGGCTGCGGTAGGCACCTTAGAACAGGAACCATGTCCCCCCCACCCCCCAGGAAAACCCAGGTGGCATAAAATTTACCGTCGTTAACCATTGTAAATATAGTGCTAACTGGGTATTAAAGACATTCCTACTGTTAAGCAACCATCCATCCCCAAAACTCTTTTCATTTGTAAAATTGAAATTCTATACTCATGAAACACCAGCTCCCCCTATCTAACCTCCTTACAGCCCCTAGCCACTACTCTATGAGTTTGAATACTCTAAGAACTGTGTATGAGTGGAATCACAGTATTTATCTTTTTCTCGCTGGTTTATATCAGTTAGCATAATGCTCTCGAGGTTCATCTGTGTTTCAGCATGTGTCAGAATATCCTTACTTTTTAAGTTTGAATAATATTCTATTGTGGGTGTATGCATGCACGCGCATGCACACACACACACACACACATACACACACTCCATATTTTGCTTATCCATATATCTGACAATGGGCACTAAGTTTGCTTCAACAGGTATGTGTGTGTGTGTGTGTGTGTGTATTCATTCCTGGGAATGGAACCACCCAGGAACACTCTACCACTGAGCTACATCCTCAGCCCCAACACCCATTTTTAATTTTAGAGACAGGGTCTCACTAAATTGCTGAGGCTGTCCTCTAATTTACAATCCTTAGGAGTCACTGGGATCATAGGCATGCACAACTGGCCCTGTCACTTCTGTGATTTTTATAATTCAACTCTGTACCCATACCTCTCCCAACAAAATGTTTTGATCATTGATGGATGATTGTTGAACTGAATGAGTCAATATAGTATGTGAGTGGCAGTTAATTAAAACTGTAAATAATTGATACAGCACCGATTTAAAACCAGAACTGGGTGTCAAAGCTAAAAATATACCTTAGCACACTTTTCCTGGGGAGATCAATGAAGTAGGGAACTTTCCCTACCAGGAAAACTCAGAGTTACAACTCTATTGAGAGTTAGGGTTTCTGCTGTTATAAAAGACAAGATGAAGATGCCACCTACAGACACAAGTTTCACCCTATCATCTTTCATTTAGATGCTGACTCCTTCTGAGCACCTATAATTGACAATTCCCTAAGGGACTCATTGCATAAATTCGCTCATGGTAACAGCTGCATAATCCAGAATGCCAGTTTATGAAAATGAAAAGTAATAATACTAAGCACATTTTTCTCTTAGACAAACCTATATGGGAAAAGCCAGTTATCACTAGCCTGTTGTCTAATGAACTCGAATGAGAATAAATGAAGACAGTTTAAAAAATTAATGATGCAGTAATTAGTCCATGTATCTTCACAGTGCATGGATATTTGTGTTAAGGAGATGGAATGTTTGGGTTCATAGGTCAGGTGCCTTCTCCCCTAAACAGTGCAAAAGACCCATAGACACCTTTTGTTTGCTGACCATCCCCCGCTTCTGCTCTGAGCTAACTCCACTATTAAATGCAGTCAATTCTCAGGCAATGGAATAAATTAAATACAAACTTATTTAATTCTAATTGCATTCTGAGCATTATCCTACCAGTATCCTAGTCAATAATTTCTTATGTTAAGTTTCCAGGATGCCAAACTCCTACAGTATGGGTTGGTTTTGTTTACTCGGTTCTTATAGGCTCATCTCGGACCACGTTTCTTGCGGAGGGAGAGAAGAGATCATATTGGTATAGCTTCCACATAAAAATTCAGGGCAGGGTCGAATCAGTTTATGACCAATTACAGGTGCTACTTTGCAGACATTGAGGATCAGTATATGGAGGATGTGTGTGTATTATGAACTCCAGGCCTCCTCAGATTTATTGCAGATTCATCTGCACACTGAACAGTATCTACAGACTGGAAAGTAACAACATCTCCCACAAATAAACTCTCATGCAATTTGTACAGATCCTGGTGTGATTAACAAAATTTGAATTATTTTGTTAAGCATTCCAGAATTCACAGTAACTTCAAGTATAAAGTATTAATCGATACATCCAAAGAGGATGCTAATCCCTTCTTGTGAAAATTTATTTGTTTAACATGCCAAGCACTGCTTTAAGTACTTTAAAATACTAACTCATTTAGTTTCCATAACACTCTTATGAAATAAGTACATTTATTATCCCTGTGATTCAAATAATGGAAGTGGTGGAAAAGAGATTCAGAGACCAGCTGAGGTAAGGTGAATGAAACCTGGAGTCTGTGCTATTGATTGATTGATTGATTCATACTAGGGACTGAACTGAGGGGCACTTAACCACAGAGCTACATCTCTAACCCTTTTTATTTTTTATTTTGAGACAGGGTCTTGATAAATTGCTGAGACTGATCTCAAATTTTCAATCCGCCAGCCTAAGCCTCCAGAGTCTCTGGGATTTTAGGCATGTGTCATGCCCCTAGCTGTCTGTCCTCTTGGTTATTCTGACCTCTTTTTAATGAAAATATGTCTTTATGTACTGAGAAAGGATTGGGAACTTCTCATCCAAATGCAAACACTGTCAAATGCACAGCTTGGTGTTGAGAGCCACAGCCAAAGGGGCCCCAGCAAACTTTCAGACTGCCAGCTGATGATTGGCTCACAGCGGCCCCAGCAACTTCTAGCTGATTGGCTCCTCTGCGGTGATGCTCATTGAGCTGTTTCCCCGCCCTTTCAGACTACGGAGCTGCTAACTGCGGGACTTTTTTTGGCTCCGCCCATGCGACCCAGCCAATCAGCCTCAAGAGCAGGAGGAGTGGGGGAGGTTGAGAGGCTTGTGGGAAGCCGGTGGTGGCAGTTGGGCTCTGAAGGTTTTTCCTGAGGAGCTGTTTTGTTTGGCGTGTGTGGTTCTAAAAATAAAGTTCGTTTCTTTTGACAAGTGGCTCCTGAGTTGTGCCCAGCCAGACTGCGGCATTTGGTGGCCTGCACAGGGAATGAACCCGCAACCTTGGCGTTATCAGCACCAGGACAAACAGGACATTTTAAAAGGAATTGCCCCATAGGAGGAGGGTTTAACAAAACTAGGTATCAAAGGAGTAGAATACCGGGTATTTGCCCACGATGCCATAGAGGGAGACATTGGGCTAATGAATGCCGTTCTCAAACCACCATAGAGGGTACTCCATTATCAAAAAACGAACAAGGACCAGGTGTTTATCCACGATATCGTGGAGAAAGGCATCGGGCTCCATTGCCAAAAAATGGACAGGGGGGCCCAATGCTCCGGGGCCCAAAACCACAAATATACGGAGCACTGGAGGAACCCAGCAACCCCATCAGGGTAGTGCCCAGGACACATTGTCCATCAGATCCCTCATCAGACAAACCAGAGGGAGCGCAGGGTTGGACATCTGCGCCTCCGCCAGAGCAGTACTAACTCCAGAGATGGGAGTTCAAATCATTCCCACAGGGGTAAAAGGACCTCTTCCCAAAGGAACAGTAGGCTTATTATTGGGATGCAGCTCTTCTACTCTAAAAGGACTTATGATAAGTCCTGGGGTAATTGATCCCGATTATGAAGGTGAAATAAAAATTATAGCCAGTTCTTCAAAGGGTATATCAGTAATTTCACCAGGAGATAGAATAACACAGTTACTAATAATACCCAGCCTACATGATAAATTTTCCAGTTGTACTGTAGAAAGAGGTTCCAAGGGATTAGGCTCCACGGGTGTAGAATGGGCTATGCTTTCTTTAAATTTAGATTCTCACCCCATGCTAAAACTAAATATTCAAGGACATGAATTTAATGGGCTACTGGATACAGGTGCAGACCTTAGCATCATCTCTCATCAAGAATGGCCAAAACATTGGCCATTACAAGCCACTCAAATGCTTCAAGGCCTAGGAGTGGTGACTAATCCCCATAGAAGTGCAATGGTATTAGATTGGAAGGATCCTGAAGGATGTGAAGGAACTATACAGCCATATGTATTGGATCATCTTCCCGTAAATTTATGGGGAAGAGATGTCCTAGATCAATTAGGTTTGACATTAACAAATAACATCAATCAAAATGCACCCACTATTATGGATAGACAAGGTTTTAGGAAAGGAAAAAGATTAGAAAAACAAGAACAAGGTATAGCAGCACCAATACAAATAGATCAAGGAATGGACAGACATGGGTTGGATTTTCAGAAAGGGCCACTGAGACAATAAAAATTACTTGGAAATCAGAAAGACCAGTATGGGTTCCTCAGTGGCCCCTGACTAAAGAAAAGATACAAGCAGCCCATGACCTGGTCAAACAACAATTAGCGGAAGGACATATACAACCTTCTGTATCTCCCCATAATACTCCCATTTTTGTCATCAAAAAGAAATCTGGTAAATGGAGATTATTGCAAGATTTAAGAGCCATTAATAATGAGATGGTTATTATGGGATCTGCTCAATCGGGGATTCCTCAATTGTCTGCTTTGCCAAAAACCTGGTTGCTAAGAGCCAAGTATATGATGCATGGCATTTTTGGTCAAAAGGTGACGCCAGCTAGCCATTGAGATGATATGATTATGTTAAGATTTGCATTCATATGGATATTGGACTCCTGCTGTTCACCTAGGCAGGCCATGGGACTCCTGGAGAGTTCCCATTGGTTGGGGAAGTACGGTAGGAGGGAGTTCCGGGGGAGGAGCTCTCTTTGCAGTCTGAGAGGAGGCCGCGTGGGTGGAAAAAAAAATTCTTCCCGGGCGGTACCGGACATTGGCGGCAGTTTCAAAAAATAAACTTTGTTCCTTCTTGAGTGGCTCGTGATTTTGTGCCCAGCCAGACTTCGGCACCTGGTATGTTTTAGTTATAGATATTAAAGATTGTTTTTTTTCAATTCCAATTCATCCTGAGGATAGTCCACGTTTTGCATTTACTATCCCTGCACTGAATCATGAAGGTCCTGATCAGAGATATGAATGGAAAGTACTCCCTCAAGGGATGGCTTACAGCCCAACTATGTGTCAAATTTATGTTAACAAAGTAATCCAGCCACTTAGAAATCAAAATCCTGAACTACAAATATTTCACTATATGGATGATGTATTATTAGCACATAAAGATGAAAACACATTGCTAGAATGTTATGCCACACTTACAAACTTATTAAAAAATTATAATCTAGAGATAGCAATAGATAAAGTACAATTAAATTTTCCAATTAATTATTTAGGAGTTCTATTATCCTCAACCATGGTCCGTCCACCAAAAATTCAAATACGAGTAGATCAACTCAAATCACTTAACGACTTTCAAAAGTTATCAGGAGACATAAATTGGATAAGGCCTTATCTAGGTATACCAACAGGAGAGTTGGGACCTTTATTTGATATTCTAAAAGGTCCATCAGTTCCAAATTCACCCCGAATGTTAACGCCTGAAGCAAGAAAGGCATTAAAAATCATTGAAACATATATGGAAAATATGCATTTGGATAGAATTGATATAAGTTTGCCTTTATTATTTATTGTACTACCAACAAAAAAATATTCCTACAGGAGTATTTTGGCAAGAAGGTCCATTATTATGGATACATTTATCTTATTCTCCTAACACTATTCTTACTAGGTATCCTGAGGCTGTAGGACAATTAATACTCAAAGGAATAAAAGCAGCAAAGGGAGTGTTTGGAATTTCTCCCAATAAAATTATTACTCCATATACTATGAATCAAATTGATGAGTTAGCTAATGAGTTAAATACTTGGGCAATAATCATGTGCAAATCTAATGTTTCATTTGATAACCACTTACCATCTGATCCTTTATTGTCTTTTTGGTCATCGCATCCCAAAATTTTTCAAAAAATGACAAGAAAAACACCTATCATGAATGCTCCAAATATATTCACTGATGGATCAAATAATGGTACAGCAGCAATAGTTACACCTGATCAAACTTTTACATTTTTAGTACCCAAACAATCAGCTCAAAAGGTAGAGCTTAATGCAGTATTACAAGCTTTTGTGATGTTTAAAGATTCTGTATTTAATTTATTTTCTGATAGTCAGTATATAGTTAATGCTATAGTATCCCTTGAAGATGCTGGTAGGATTTCCCCTCCCTCTACTGTTTTCTCTTTGCTTTCCACTATACAAAGTCTAATCTGGGCAGAAAAGATCCATTCTTTATAGGACATATCAGGGCACATACAGGATTGCCTGGAGCCCTTAGTTTGGGCAATGATTTAGCAGATAAAATTACACATGATATACATATTTTCTCTACACTAGAAGAAGCTACAAATTTTCATAAAAAGTTCCATGTCAATGCTAATACTTTACAAAAGCGTTTTAAAATAACTAAGGAACAAGCTAGACAAATAATAAAACAATGTCAAAATTGTGTGACCTTTTTACCACAAGTTAATCTTGGAGTCAATCCTAGAGGATTGATACCTAACCATATTTGGCAGATGGACGTCACACACTTGCCAGAATTTGGAAAATTAAAATATTTGCATGTTACAGTTGATACTTCTTCTGGATTTTTGATGGGCTCCCTTCATGTTGGAGAAAAAACTAAAGATGTTATAGCTCATTGCTTACAAAATTTTGCCACTGTGGGCGTTCCAAAACAGTTAAAAACAGATAATGCCCCTGGTTATACTTCTACCTCTTTTAAACAATTTTGCTCATCATTTGGCATTACTCTTATAACAGGAATCCCATACAATCCACAGGGACAAGGCATAGTTGAAAGAGCTCATCAAACTATTAAAATGGACTTATTAAAGCAAAAAGAAGGAATTGGGAAGGGATATATATTCCCCAAAGATAAACTTAAAATAACCCTTTTTACTCTAAACTTTTTAAATTTGGATTCATCAGGGCTTAGTGCTGCGGAAAGGCATATGTGTCCAAAAAATGTACATAAGCCCTAGGTACTTTGGAAGGATATTCTAACAGGACAATGGAAAGGTCCTGACCCAGTAATTATCTGGAGTCGGGGGTCTGTTTGTGTGTTTCCACAGGGAGAACAGCAGCTGATTTGGATTCCAGAGAGATTAACTAAAGCGATTTCTACAGACCAAAAAGAAAATGATTTGGCTCAAATCCATAACAGCTGATATCCAGAACTCCAGTTTGGCTACCCTTACATCTGCGACAGAACCAGGATGCTTTTTTCAATATCTATTTTATTATTGTCCTTTCCCACATCATGAAGTTCTATTTTGTTTTTTGAGCTCATACAGGCCTAGGTTAATGTTTTGCTGATCAGTTCTATTTTTTGACTATAGAGTTTTTAAACATTGCAATGGAGATTTCACCTGTAAAAAGTTATAAGGCCTTTACTATTATGTTATGTGTTGTGTGCACACTTGTGTTTTATGTTGTATGTTTGTATGTACGTATGTCCATATATCATATATGATGAGCACTCATGAAAAAATGGATCCAAATATATATTTTTTTTATTCACGTGATTTAAATGGTTTAATTTAAATTGGGTAAACAACTGTTGAGGATTGTTTTAATATGTGAACAAAAAAGGAGGTTAACAGATCTGTTTGTTTACTTTCACCTTTCCTTTTCATTATATTTAATAATTCTCTTCAAGCTAATGTAAATTGTTAAGAAAATTGTTTTCTTTTAGTGCCTTCTGGAATGTTACATAATTTTTTCTTTAGCCATTATTGCCAGAATTCCTATCTTCATCCCAGTGCCGGTGAAGACAAAGATAAAACCAATCTACAGCTTCTGCAATAGCCATCACTGAACTGCTTGCAGAACTTGCCTGGACTATGTATCACTTGTATGCATTGTGAACTCACCTGTATGCATTGTGAACTATCTGTTGGTGCAGTGACTTGTGGTAGTGTTGGGGTATTTTTACTGATGATGTCATTGGTGGTACAGTTTTTCCAAAAGGAGCCGTAAATTTGCTTGGTGTATCTTCCTCCCTTCTGCTTGTCATGATCGTTCAGCTAAAATTTGGGGGCCAACAGAGGTGAGGCAAAGAACCTCACCCCCCCGCTGGTACAAAGACCTATCCACAGGTGTGGCTGTATACTGGACCGGTAGTCAGTGACAGGTAAGATCCAATTGCAATGGTACCAACCTAAGACAGGAGGCTGACGCCTTGAGGTCAGCTCATCCGATAATGGGTAAGGACCATATGTACTATTGGACAACTTAAGGCAGGCACGGTCCCTAAGCCACATGCTTGTTGTTTAAACAGAGAGGGGGAGATGTTGAGAGCCACAGCCGAAGGGGCCCCAGCAAACTTTCAGACTGCCAGCTGATGATTGGCTCACAGCGGCCCCAGCAACTTCTAGCTGATTGGCTCCTCTGCGGTGATGCTCATTGAGCTGTTTCCCCGCCCTTTCAGACTGCCAGCTGATGGCTTGGTATTCTGAGGGCTGGGGGGAAAAGCTACAAATAGTTGGTAGAGAGTTGGGGGTGCAAGCAGAAACTCAACCAGACCAGTCCCTAAGAATCAGCAGGATAGACAGCTGCATCCAGTATAAGTCTTTTGTTTTATTTTTAACTTTCTTCAAATACATGTACGCATAGTTTAAAAGTCAAATTGTTCAAAAAGCTGGCAGTAAATATTTTAAATGTTTTCTCCACAAAGAAATGATAAAGATTTATGGAGATAGATATCCGTAAACTGATCCAAACATCACCTGTTATCCCATTAATATGCATAATTTTTATGTTTTTATATGTCAGTTAAGATAAATTTAAATTAAAATAAACAAATAAATGATTCTGAACTTTGGCAAGAAAAAAATCAAATTGTGTTCAAAAACTTCTAACGAAAATAAAACTTACCTGCTACATCACATCCTATCACATCCTATCTTAGAGACAATTCTCAATATTTTTAACTTTGTTTTACCTTTTGCTTCCATATTTTTAAGTAATATGCATATATTCTATATCTCTATTCAATGCTTATAAATTTATTTCTTTCCATGTCCCATTTTTCTTTCTCTATTCTCTCAGTAGGCAGGACTCATTTTTTTGTTGTTGTTGTTAAATCAATACTCAGTGCTTACATTATTATGCTATTATGTGAATACAACTATGTAATTATTACTTGCTTAAGATTTCTATCTAATGGCTCTGTAGAGTTGTTTGTTTGTTTGTTTGTTTTTTGTTTTTTTGCTGTAGAGATTTTTAAAAATAAAACGAATGAGAACAGAAAATGCCTGAAACAGTGTATGTGTCACGGCTCTGTGGGAACATTCTTAGGTATACATTTGTGTATACATGTACTAGTGCCAATGTAAAATGCATTTTTTACAGTGTATGGAAAAGTCTGAAAGCTTTGCAGATAGGACCTTTGAAGAGGTGACTAATTTAAAGGGAGGCCTGTCTGGTGGGCTCTAGTTCAATCTGACTGCTGTCCTTATAAGGACAAGCCAAAGAGAAAGACCTCAGGAAAAGCAAACCTATGATGCTTTGATCTTAGTCTTCTGATCTTCAGAACATGAGAAAATAAATATCTGGTGCTTAAGTCACTCAGGCTGTGAGATTTTTTTAGGGTAGACCTAGCGGCTAATATGGCATCATTGAATGTTATAGGAATCTGGATATTTCTAATCCCTGCCTTGCATGTTCCTTTGACTCCCTTGCCCCATCTTGATTTGTCTTACTGCCTTAGTAAGACCACACACTGGGTAACGTGTAGCTTTGCCTACAACAGCCCTGTACCAATGCGGTTTAATACGGCTGGAGAAAAACACAAGCCAGTCTCTTTGACAGAGGTAAAATAAAATGGGCCTATGGGGAGAGACACTTAGTAAATGGAGAAATCTAAAAGCATGATAGCTTATGTTGAGCTTGCTTCTGTGATTAAACAGAACATTCAGTGTACATTTATAAGAGATTAGGCCTATTATTCTTAAAATATCATCTACCTGAGGACTTACACAATGTGCCCACAAGTGATTAATTGTTAGACTCTTCCACCAAGAGAAACATTCCGACCTTTAAGTATAGAGTGGCTGCTTTGGGAATTGGTTGCCATGTGACTTCAACTCCAAGAAAGTTGGTAAACATTTTCTAAATCATCAAAATCTAACAATGACCCACCTGCTTCAGATCCAACCCTCTCTAAATCATACACGTAATCAGAGAGCTCAATGTGGACATACCACTGTCTTCTCTGAGAGGTAAAGGTTGCCCACATTCTCTCTGAACATGAACTCTTTTACTGCCCCTAGGTAAATATTTACATGTGTCTTGCTTACTGCAATTCTTCCTATAATGAATGTCAAAATCTGGAAGGTGGCACACGCCTGTAATCCCAGTGATCTGGGAGGCTGAGGCAGAAGGATCATAAGTTCAAAGCCAGCTTCAGCAACTTAGTGAGGCCCTAAGCAATTCAGAAAGACCCTGTTTCTAAATAAAAAATAAAAAAGGCTGGGGTTGGGGTTGTGGCTCAGGGTTGGAGTGCTTGCCTAGCACGTGCGGGACTCTGGGTTCAATCCTCAGCATCACATAAAAATAAATAAATAAAATGAAGGTGTTGTGTTCAACTGCAACTAAAAAAATTTTAAATAAATAAATAAAAAGGTCTGGGGATGTGGCTCAGTGGTTAAATACCCCCTGGTTCAATCTCTGGTAAACACACACACACACACACAAAAAAAATCTAGATGGTTTCAAATTCAGATCCTCCTTTTTTAAGACTTTCCTGGACCCCTTCTGCTAAAAACCTAGTCATACCTGAAATGCAGGACTCTAAACTCCAAATTTCCAGGGGGCTCATAATGCTATTGGGTAATCAGACTTGTGTGTCCTAGTTCCAATTTCTCTCCACGGTCGTCGACATCATTTCATGTTGTTGCCTCTCTCTGAACACTGAACAGCTCTGTTCCTCTCTCCTTTCTCAATTTAGGATCTTGCTTCATTTGATTCACTAAAAAAAAAGAGAGAGAGATGAAATCAGGGAAGAGGACTTCCATAGACTGTCACCATCTTGTTCAACACGCCCCCCAGCCACGCACTGCTGTCTGTTCTGCACATGAATGACCCCTGCAACCCTGGGAACTTCAGGAGGTGATTAGAAGCTATTATGAATGGATTAATTCTGCTGTTGCAATAGGAAGTTAGTCATTGTGGAGTGGCCCCCTTCCCTCTGGCAGGTGTGCCCTTCTAGACTCTTCTGTCAGGGGGTGTGCAACACCAGATATAGCCCTTTGCTCTTGGGCTTCCCAGCCTCCAGAACCATAAGCCAAATAAATTTCTGTTCATTATAACAGGCACGTATTATATCAGCACACAACGTACTAACACCCTGGCATGGTGCCTGTGCCCAGAGGCTGCCATGTTTGCATTAGACTCAGAAATCCTGCTGTTTTACTGCATAGAGTGTGTTTACTGCATGTCAATAGTGAACCAACTGGACACTAATAAATATTAATTTGTTGTTGACAGAGCTGCTGAAATCACTGAAGGCTAGGACAAAAGAGAATAAAAAGACACCCAAAACAGATCATGATTATCTATGGTTACCTATTGTGTGCCTCTAAATAACAAAACCTTGTTTTCAATGCTTTTCCTTCATATATTTTGCTATTCTTAAAAGCAACTTTCAAAAATGTGTAACATCCTCAACCCAAAATGAAATATTTCACAGCTGTGGTGGTGGGCACTGTCCCAGAACCTTGTAACTCCAGAAATACTAGCTCATCTAAGCTTTTTCTGTTCTGGATGTTTTTTCCTGAGCCAGCTCTCAGTTTAAAGGTTCATGTTCAAGGTCAAGGGTAAGGTGGAGAGTCAGAATTAGGCATTCCTTTCTGGTTGCCAGGCTGTGAGGGAAGGAAAACACACCCACTGCATTCATGAACTCCCTTCTCCAAGAAACAGAAAACCTTAAGAATCTACCTCAAGGCTTGGGCCTCAAAACCTCTAATCCCAGGTAAAAATAACACCCCATTCAAACCAGCCTTGGTGATCCATTACTGTAGCCCCAGTGGCTCCGAGAGAATGAGACAGGAGGATCGCAAGTTTGAGGTCAGCCTGGGCAATTTAATGAGAACCTGTCTCAGAATGAAAAATAAAAAAGGGTTATGGAATGTAGCTCAGTGGTAAAGCACCCCTGGGTTCAATCCCCACTACTGCAAACATCACCCCATTTCACATCAAGCTTCTATATAAAGAAAAACCATTTACAGTTTCTGAAGCCATGTATCACCCATCAAAAAGTTACCAGGGAAAAGGATGGGTTTCCAGGAAATTGCTGTCTTTTAAAGCAGCAAATCCAATTTTAAAATCAATGATAAAGTCTCAAAGCGTGTCATTTGAACTGTTTTTCATAAACCAAGTTATCCTGGCTAAATATAACTTGGGCTGCTCTGCATTGAGATGGTTCCCCATCTGAGTAAGACCCCTGACCTCCTTTACCCTGCCAGCTAGTTACCCTATAGCTCTCATCAGAAGAGTCCCCATCCTCCTCTCAAAAAACAACAAAAAACTCCCACTGCCCAAAATTGCTCAGTGGTAATTAAAATTCTTAGCCCTGCGGTGAGTGGAGCATTTGCCTTCAACTCCCTACATTCTTGTTCCTTGACATAAAAAAAAAAAAACCAACAGTTTAGGTTTTACTTCTCCTTCCTTTTAAATATTTGTGGTGTGGTTTCAGCAGAAAAGATATTTGAGAATTAATCAGACCTAAAAATAGTTTCATCTTCTCCCTGAAAATTTCCGGGCATCATTAAAAACTTCCCAGTTGTCAGTAATTCATAAGAAAGATGTACATCATCACTGGCCTCCTTTGATATATTCACTTATTATTTCAATAAATATTTAATAAGCTGTGTTTATGTGCTAGAACCACAGTAAGTGCTGTGCCTGGAGAGGTAAACAAGTCTACAGTGGTCAAGAAAGTCTTCCTCAAGGAACAAAAGCAAAAACTCTTGAGATGGAAGTTCAGTGGGATAAGCATTGAAGTTTGGCTTGAAAAGAGAGGAAGAGAAATAGAGCAAGGAATCAACATCAGCAAGAGAATCAAAATATCTCATCCACTTCTTCATTCAAATGTGTCATGGGACTGAACTTGATTTTGGACTTCCTATCCTGCAGAATGGTTCTCCGATACATTTTTGTTCATTATAATTACCCAGTCTATAGTATTTGGTTATAGCAGCACAAAATGACGTCAGACAAGTCCCAAGAGGCTTGATGCCTTCAAGATACTTCTGGATTCAGAGACTTAATGTGGAGACTGATTGCTCTCCACAGCCATTGATCAATAAATCAATGCTGCCAGAGTACAATACAAATCCATCATTTCTTCATATTATGGACACAAAATCCAAGACAAACTTTGCCAAATTCAAATTCATGAACTTCACATATAATAATTTTTTATTCTTCTCACTCTAATACTTCTAACCAATAGCAAAAAAAAAAAAAAAGAAAATAGAGGTGTTGTAGGGACAGACAAAGAAAGGCACTAAAGATAGCAGGAAACAGTTTTATTTGGCTGCAGTCAAGTTCAGAGGGCACAGCTTTTGCTGTAATCAATCAATCCCCTGAACCCCAAGTTCAGGTAGTTTCAGAATTTTATACCCAGCATGTAAAGGGAGGAGCTCAGAAGTTCACAGTCTGCAGAAGTTCACATAAAAGCATCTTTTTCTTTCACTGTTTTGGGAAAGTTAACTCTTCAAGGACAACACCTGAGAAGGGGAGAGCTTCTCCCCTCTCTTTCCTTCCCCTGCCAGGTATGACCATGGTGCCCAATTGGTAACTTCTCTTATCTTAGAAATGTAGCCATCTCTGTGAAGCCCCAGCTTAAGGCCAGAGGCCTGTTTACACATTTCTACAAACCATTATACTGGATACACGTTTGTGAAAAACTACTAAGGGGGTGTCCAGCACTGGAGTGCCGATTTCTTCCCGGCCAGTGGCCAAGTAAAACAGGGCAACAGGAAAAATGAAAGGTTATCTACATTGAACTCTTTTGTAGAGACTCTTTTGCTGACAGTCCTAAAATCAGCCATGGTGAAGATTTCTGGAAAAGCCCAGTTAAGATTTTTTGTGGAGGAGGGGGTGCTACTACAGAGGCTTGAAGATAAGGAAACAAAAAATTTGTATAGAATAATACCTATTTTGCATAGAATAATACATGTTTAAATTTGTCTCTATGGATGTCACTGATATCTTTTTGACTTTGTACAAATTGTACTACCTTGTAAGCGTTAGTTTCCTATTGAAGTGGTTTGACTTATCTAGCATCTTAATGTGAAGGTCGGTTTTATATTCGTTTCAACCTTTGTTTTCTTCCAGATCAAAATATTTGTTTTGGCTATATTGAGGGAGATTTCCCAGAAAAAAGTTCCCTTTGGGCTATTAGTAAGTTAGTTTACTTCCTGTCTCTAACTCTGTGGAGACAATTCAGAAAAGATTGACTATAATCTCGGTGTTGCTGGTTTGTTTTTCATTTCCTTGCATTTCAAATCTGTTTGGTTTTGTGTGTTAGCCTCTTAGAGGATAGACAGATGCTTGATACATGTTTACAGATTTGATTTTATTTAGAAAAATGCTTTATGAGAAAAACAATGCAGTTCAATTGGCAAAATTTGCTTTAGATTGCCTCAACCTTATTGCTGAATATTTATCATCATCCAGAAAGTACCATATGACCCTATGTGCAAATGAGTCACTGTATCCCCTCACAAAGGCACAGAGATAAACATCGGAGTGCCAGGAAATGAAGAATTGAATCCACCTCAAAACCACAAAATTCCCAACCCATTTAACTTTCTCAATAACTATATCATCATTATTTACCATGTTTCTATTTACTTTCAAATGCATCCAAACTCATGTTATCAGATTCTGACCCTGGACAGATTTTTTTCCACTAAAGGCATAAAGATGAATTTACTGCTACATGTTTGAGTAAATGCAATAAGGTTAAAGCAGGCTTCTTGGCACTTGTCAGAGCAGAACAGTGGCTTCTTTGTCCTTTCAGATTCTCTGGGGCTTGGCCCTTGCCTCTTCTTGGATAACATGCTGCTCTTCGACATGCTGGGCCTCAGCCAGGTCTGGTTCTTAAACCTCCCCATAAGTTCTTCCCTTGGGGCAGCCCCCAAAGCAGCAATGCACACAGTGATTCCCTGTCCCCAGTAGTTAGGCTTCCAGAAAGTTGTCTGCCCATGTTGTGAATGTAACACCTGATATAAAATTTCTAATTACAGACACCAAATTCTCTCTCCTAGGAGTTCTGAAATAGCATGCCTTGCTCTTTGTTAAGACCTTTTATTTTCGATGGAAAGTCCTTGCCAAACGCTGGCCGCAGTTCACTCTGTCTGATCCAGCTTTTTATCTCTTCTCAACCAGACAACACAAAATGCTTCACTTGCTTGATGACCAGGCAATCCATTTCCAAGATCTGCTTGGACACAATGCTCCTGTCCCACCAATGTGCTGTGGCAAAGCACCCCAGAGGTATTTCTCAGGTTCTGGTAGGACACTGTGACTGACATTCCTCAACAAAAACCTTACAATTTCAAAGAGAGTTTAGATCAATGGTTCTTCTCTAAGTCTTCAGACACCAAACCCACAGAGCATGGATTTAAATGTAAAGTGGTGAAATTACAGAACACAAACATCATTTGGCAAGTGAGTGCTCTGTCAGATGCATATTTGAATCTGTTTGCCCAAACTGTGCCTTTTTTGGCTTGTTTGTAGTCTAAGGTGTTGATCAGCTAATTTTATATCCCCAGCATGAATGAAGAGCCTGGCCCATATTCGTCATCAAGGACAATGAGGTTTAAAAACAAAGTCTAGAAATTATAAAACTTGAATTAATCCTCTCTTATTTCAGGTAATACTTGGTATACTTACAATTTATGTTTGGCATGTCCTCGGAGACCTGGGTATGTTCAGGGTGGCCCCAGGGAAAAGGGAGAAAGAAAATCTGCTGGGACTTCCTCTGCCCTGAGCCATCATGAAAAAGGGTCAAGGTCAGAGGCTGGCAGGGGAGAGATGAGGGAGAATTCCACAGGGCAGAGCAGACTTACCCAGGAGGCTCTATCAGGCAGAGTTGTGCACTCCTGGATCAACTGTCTCTTTCTTGCATTTCTCTTAAGAAACTGAATGTGGTGGTAGAAATTGAAGAGAGCTCAAATTGAAAGAAAGTTTGTGCCCAACTCTGAGCACAAGATTTCCTGTTCATTCATTCATTTATTCATTCATTCAGTGTATTTATTGAGCAACCGTGGTCCTAAGCATACAGTTGTAGATTCTGATGTTCCAGGAGAGGATAAGCCAAACAATTCCCTACCATCCTACTTTCTAATGGGGAGGCAGAACGTGTCAGATCAATTTAGTTTGTGATAAATGTTATGAAGGGATGAGGGCCACATTACATAAGGTAGTCGCAGAAAGCCTCTTTGAGGAGGGTGGTTGTTGTGGTTTGGATGTGAGGTGTCCTCCAAAAGTTCATGCGTGAGACAATGCAAGAAGGTTCAGAATAAAAATGATTGGATTACAAGAGCCTTAATTCAATCAGTGAATTAATCACCTGATGTGAGTAACTGAATGGTAACTGAAAGCAGGTGGGCTGTGGTTGGAGGAGGAGGGGTATTGGGAGCATGGATATAGGGTATATATTTTGTATCTGGAGTGTGGAGTCTCTTTCTCTCTTGTTGCTTCCTGAGCACCATATAAGCCACTTCCCTCTGCCATACTTTCCCGCCATGATGTTCAGCCTCACCTGGAGCCCCAAGGAATGGAGCTGGCCTTCTATGGACTCAGACCTCTCTGAAATCGTGAGTCCTCAAATAGACTTTTCTTCCTCTACAGTTGTTCTGGACAGATCCTTTTAGTCGCAGCAGTGAAAAAAGCTGAATATGACTATGGTGCTTTAGCTAAGAACCAAGGGACCAAAGGGAGGGCCTTGCTGTCCCATGATCTAGGGAGGAGAGTTCCAAGCAGAGTGAACACAAGGCTCTGGATAGGGTGATGTGGGGGTTTGTGAGGAAACAAGAAGGCTGGGACAGGGTAAGCCAGAGTAGATGGGACAAGGTGAGCATAAAACAGAGGTCTTTGCAGATCATGGCAAGAGGTTGGTCTTTTTTTCTTGCTACAATGAAAGTGGAGAGGCAGTAGGTTGCTTTGAGTGGAGCTTCATGAGAGGCCTACAACCTGATAAAGTCATTCTACATCCAGGGTCATCTTTTTCAGTTCACAAAAACAGATTAGATTACAATGCTAAACATTTTGATCATGTTACCTATCAGGGTCATAGCCCCTGCGAAGGATGCTTCTCTTCTCATTGATCTGCTTAAGGTGTATCAGTTGGGATGAAAGAACACATATTTGTCATGAACTGCCCACTCCAATATCTAATAGCACCAGTGACCTGTGCTATTTATCACTCATTTATCAAATATTTAAGTACCTGTTATCTAGTAGGGATAGACCAGTGAGCAAGACAGATGCAGTCCTGGTTATCATGAAACTTACATTCTACCCAAAAGACTGACGGCTAAATGCAGACAAAATGAATTATGTTGATATGATGGGGAGAGCGCAGTGTTAGAGTCTGTAAACAAGTCAGGATGGCGCCTGGCATTTTGCCAGAGGGAGTGGTTTGAGAAGTAATGCCAGTGAGCCATTAAGTGTGGAGATTCCTTATTGGTTGACTGCTGTATCTAGTTTATGCTAATTAAGATAAGCTGTGTGGAATGTATAAATACCTCTGTTGTCCTACAATAAATGGCTTCCACTCCTGCTGTATCAATCTACACAAGTTGCTCGTCACCCCCCGGTTATTTTGCTGCAGCCGGACTGCGGCAGCGCAGTGCTTTGGAAACACAGAGCAGCACAGTCAAGGAACCTGGTGAAAGAAGGCTTCTTGGAGTAAGTGATGCTTAAGGTGAGCTGAAGATTGAATAGGAAAAGGCCAGTTGTCAAGGAAGACGGAAAGTTTTCCAGATGGAAGGAATGGCTCCAACTGGATGAGAGAGGTTACCTGGTATATTTACACAAGTGAACTAATTTCATTATGGTGGGAGGCAGAGTGCAAGCTTGAGAGGTGAGAAGTGAGGCTGGGAATTAGAATATGCTCAGGGACCAAGTCAAAAGGTTAGGACCTCAGGAGTCCTGTCAGGGTGTTCAACTAACTGTATTCTATCATGCTAACAATAGGAAATCTCTGAAGGGTATGGAAAACGAGTTGGGAGCAGGATAGATAGTGTTTGTAAAAGACATTAGAAGGTATTGTACTAATTCAAGTGAGAGATGACAGCTATTTGATCAAAATATTTGCCAAGGGATGAAACAAAGTAGGCCGATTACACATATATTTATCTAAGGCTTAAAAAGATAACCTGGAGCCAACTTTCTAAGGAAACCAAGCCAACAAAATTACACGAAATGAAATTGATGCAGAGAAAAGTTGAAGAGGCCATGATGGTCTACATAAACCAAATTTTATAAAGAAGTCCTTCCAAGAATATGTAAATGCTATAAGCAAGACAAAAGCTATGTAGAGTACTGTATGGGGGAAAAAAAAAAGTAGTAAGAAGAAAGAGGCCAAGTGGCCCATGAAAGAGGAAAGGAGGGGTCAGTGGCATTTTCTAGAAATGGCCTGGTTCTTGGCAACTTTCTAAATTCAGTTGCCTGAAGGTTCATGTTCATGAATTTCCTTGATCCCTGTCTCCAGTTTTGCCCCACATGCGGTGGCCTCTCCAATCTATGTACAAGCTAACTTGATTTTTTTCTTGCAATGTAAAAAATCTGTGAGAAATAGTAATTATTTTATATAAGACATTTCCTCAATGCAAATTAAAATAGTTAAAATGATTTTTTTTGTATTTTATTTAGAGACAGGGTCTCACTGAGTTGTTTAGTGCCTTGCTTTTTGCTGAGGCTGACTTTGAACTTGCAATCCTCTTGTCTTAGCCTCCAGAGTCTCTGGGATTACAGTCACGCACCACCACACCCGGCTAAGATAGTTAAAATGAGAAATATAACTTGTGAGTGATCACATGTGTTCATGTGTATGGATCAACTGCTTTGCAATATGGTAGTCCCAATGATTATCAAAAAGAGCCTTGGAGAATGAAACTACCATTTGACCCAGTTATCCCACTCCTCAGCATATACCCATGGGACTTAAAATCAGCATACTACAGTGACTCAGCCACATCAATGTTTATAGCTGCTCAATTCATAATAGCCAAGCTATGGAACCAATCTAGGTACCCTTCAACAGATGAATGGATTAAAAAAATGTGGTATATACACACAATGAAATATTACTCAGCCATAGAGAAGAATGAAATTATGGCATTTGCTGGTAAATGGATGGAACTGGAGACTATCATGATAAGTAAAATAAACCAATCCTCAAAACCAAAGACCAAATAGTCTCTCTGATATGCAGATGCTAACACACAATAAGTGGGGGGAGGGAAGAATAGAAGTTCATTAGATTAGACAAAGGTGAATGAAAGGAATAGAGGGAGAATGGAAATAGGAAGGACAGTAGAATGAATGGACATAGCTTTCCTATAGTCATATATGAATACACAACCAGTGTAACTCCACATCACGTACAACCACAAGAATGGGATCCTAATTAGAATAAGTTATACTTCATGTATGTATAACATGTCAAAACTCACTCTCTATCATGTATATCTAAAAAGAACCCTCACAAAAAAAAAGTACCTTGAATGATTCAGAACAAGAAATATTGGACATGATGTTCATGAATCCATCTTGCTCTAATTTTTTTTTTCTCTGGGGGTGATGCAGAACCACAAGAACCACTTCTGAGGCAGGAGGGTACAAACCCAGAAGCGGTTCCCAAAGAAGCCTGAGGCAAAAGAACCAAGGTGGAAAACTGACTCTTGGCTAAGAACTGCTCCAGCATATTCTTGAGCAACTGGGTCAAAGGGCAAAGGGGAAGTGAAGGGTTGATGGAAACCCTGATGGTCAAGGATGTTGGATGTCAGGGGGACAGAGAAGAGAGGGGTGGGACTCAAGGAAGGGGCACTGGTTGGAAATGAGTTTGGTCACAATAGAATTGAGCAAAATACCCACCATGTCCCAGCCTTGTATGCGGCAATAAAACAATGAGGGTCTGCTCCCTGTTCTTCAGGACTCAGAGCCTACGGAGAAATACAGACACACACACAGTGTTGGAAGATGAACTTGGGCATATTCAGTTTTTAAAAGGTTTATGTAAAAAGCCATCGATGTATGAATTGGGCAGCTCCAAACCAGCAGAAGCTTGGGGTTCCACCAATGGAGCAAGAAAGAGAAGCTTCTTATAAGGTAAATGAGGAAGCAGAACAGATACATTATTTGACTGGTCAAAGCTTGACTGATTGCCTTTTTTGAACTACCCCATGGGAAGTTCAAGAAAAAACAACCTGGGCAGAATACAAAAATCAACATATAAAAATCAATAGCTTTCCTATATACCAATAATTAATCTGCTGAAAAAAATTCAGGGGGAAATTCCTTTGACAGTAGCCTCAAAAAAATAAAAACCTTTAGTAATAAATCTAACCAAGGAGGTCAAAGACCTTTATAAAGAAAATTATAGAATACCAAAGAAAGAAATTGAAGAAGACACTATAAGATGGAAAAATCTCTCCATGTTCTTGAATAGGCAGAATTAATGCTGCTAAAATGGCCATATTGCCAAAAGCAAACTACAGATTCAATGCAATTCTCACCAAAATTCCAATGATATTCTTCATAGTACTAGAAAAAACAGTCGTAAAATTCATATTGAAGAATAAAAGACCCAAAATGGCCAAAGAGAGAGAGAGAGAAAAGGAGGCGGGGTGGGGAGGGAGAGAGGGAGAGAGAAAGCAATGTGAGATATATCATAATATCTAATTTTGAATAATACTACAGAGCTATATTAACAAAAACAGTGTGGTTCTAGTTGGACATGTGGGTACACGCTTGTAAACCCTCATACTTGGGAGGCTGAGACAGGAGGATTACAATTGAGGCCAGCTTTGACAATTTAAGTAGAATTTGTCTGGAGATAAAATTTAAAAAGAGCTGGGAATGTAGCTCAGAGGTAGAGTGTTTCTGGGCTCAGTCTCTAGTACTATAAAAACAACAAACAAAATCTCCAGCATGATACTAGCATAAAAACAGAGACACAGACAATGGAATATAACAGAAGACACAGAGACAAATGCACACATCTAGAGTCATCAGATCTTTGACAAAGACACCAAAAACATACATTGGAGAAAAGAGCTATTTTTAACAAATGATGCTGGGAACATTGAATATCTATATGTAGAAGAATAAAACTAGAATCCTCTCTCTCATCCACACAAAAATCAACACAAAATCAAAGACCTAAGAATTAGACCAGTAACTATGCAACACTCCAACAAATAGATACAGGCAACAACTTCCTCACCAAGACTCCTAAAGCTCAAACAATAATACCAAGAGTTAATGAATGGGAAGACATCAAATAAAAAAAAACTTCTGTGCAAAAAAATAAAAAGAAAAATTAAGAAGTGAAAAGAAAAGCTACAGAATAGGAAAAATCTTTGTTAACTACTATTTAGACAGAGGATTATTACCCAACTCAAAAACTTACCACGGATGAAACAAATAACCTAACCAATAAATTGCCAAATGAACTAAGGGAAACTTCTCAAAAGAAATACAAATGTCCAGTAAATATATGAAAAAATGTTCAACATCTTTGGCAATCAGGGAGATGCAAGTAAGAACTACACTGAGATTTCATCTCACTCCAGTTAGGCAATCATCAAGAATACAAATAACAATAAATGCTGATGAGGTTGTGGGAAAAAGGAATATTTATATACTGTTGTTGCAATTGTAAATTAGTACAACCACTTCAGATACTAGTATGGAGACTAGGAATGGGACCACAATACGATCCAGCATACCATAGAGATAAATGCATAATTGTGTTTATAGCA
The DNA here is from genome assembly GCF_021218885.2 of Marmota monax. Taxonomy (NCBI): domain Eukaryota; kingdom Metazoa; phylum Chordata; class Mammalia; order Rodentia; family Sciuridae; genus Marmota; species Marmota monax. The sequence continues at coordinate 18,814,040 of NW_026693082.1, read as the reverse complement.
GTAAAATTCACAATGGCCAAATTTTGAAACCAGGCTACATGTCCATCAGCAGATGATTTGAAAAAGAAAATGTGGTGTATATATACACAGTGGAATATTACTTAGCCATAAGGAGGAAAGGAAGTATGGTATTTATAGGAAAATGACAGCATTATGTAGGTGGAATAAGCCAGACTCCAAAAGTTAAAGTCACATGTTTTCTCTCATATATGGAAGCCAGAGAGAAAAACAGTGAGGGGGAGATGGAGGATGTGTGATCTTATCAAAATAGAAGGGAGGCCTTTAGAGTTGAAGAAGGGAACTGGGGGAGGGAGAAGGTTAGGGAAGGGGAGATACTGGGGAATGAAATCGACCAAATTATCTTATATGTATATATGAATATGTAACAAGGAAGCCCAATATTATTTACAATTATAATGCACCAACTTAAAGAATTTATCTATGTTTTTTTGGAGCTAGAGGTTGAACCAAGGCCTCACACATGCTAAGCACATGCTCCACCACTAAGCTAAACCCCCATCCCTCATTGAAAAATTTTTAAGCAAGGGAGTAACATGATCACATGGTGAAGTCCCTGAAGGGGTATAGGGAGAGATAAGAACAAAGAAACCAATTAAGGACTATTGCAACAGGCCAGGAAAGCAATGATGTGGGTCTGAAGCATGTAGTGGTGAATCAAAAGGAGCAGATGATTTGAGAAATATTTAATAGATAAAATAACAAAGACTGGTCAGCTGATTGAGTTTAGTAGGACAGAGAGGGAGAAATTGAGGGGATGGGGAAAGAGTTGGATGATTAGATTGGTGGTGGAGATTGGGTGGAGGCAATATCATCAATTTAGGTAAGAAATTCAAGAGAACTGGTCTTGAAAGTAATGCAAAGTTTAGCTTTGGGCTGTTGGGTTTGAGAAACACAACCTGTAGTCCCATTTACGGAAAGAAAGAAAACTCTGTAAAATGCAATTACCTGCAAGACTCTCCTATGTGTGTGTGTATGTGTGTGTATGTGTGTAAGAAAATCAGATTTAAGATCATGAAGGCAAGTGAGTGTCCGTGTTGGTCTTTTATGTGATGCCTGGTTGGGGTTGGAGTACTTATTAAAAGTACTTGATAGGTGTATTTTAAATTCACAGTTTGCCTGGGAACAATTAAGGTAAGTTCAGATGTGTGCTACATATCCAATCACGTTGCTAAGACAAAACTAAGATCTACCTAAGTGCCCAAAATGTCTTCTAATGCAATCACAATTCAGGAAAGGAGACAGGAGTGTGGTCAGGCAAGGACAGCAGCTTTGATTTTGAAAGTCTTGGGAAGACACAGTCGTCTTTCAGCTACAGGAACAATTCAAATTAATGACCCACAGACTAAGGGGAGATCAGGACCCAGCAGGCATCTGGGTGGAAGAGGGATGGAAAAAGGCTTCCAGGGAGTCCTGCAGCCTGGAAAGGAACTTGAACACAACAAGGCAGACAAAGAGAGACATGGAAAAGATTCTGTCAGTAAGGTACAGTGACATGATGGGTTCTTACGTGACTTATAATCATTAACATTAATTTTATCCTCTGAATTTATCTAAGAATGTCTATACTTTTTGGATAATTGATATACAAGACAGATGAAATTAAAGAGAGACTTTTATCCAGCATAGACACAAAGATACAGCCTCATCTTTTGCTTTCACATTTGAGGATTAAAGGACTTTGATTATCTGATGGAGCTTAGTAAGTGTTGACTGCAATGACTTAGGAAAGTCTCCTAATGACTTCAGAGGACAAGATAGATTAACTTGGGGCCAAAAGAATGCTCAGGGTGTCAGCTGATGATGCTGTGTAAGCCTTCTTGGAGAGTGTGTTTAACTTTTACTTTTTTTTAACTCTGAGAGCTGGTGATACAGGGGACACAAACAACGAAGAAATAGGCCTGAGTGATCCAAAGTAAAACAACATGACTTCTGTCATCTGCAATAATCTAGTCCATAAAATGGGGATTGTCATTTCATCATTCATTCAACAACTGTTTTATGAGCTTCTATCACATGTTAGGTAGGCACTATTCTACCCACGGTATAGAGTTATTTTGAGAATTAAATAACATAAGTGAAAATGCTTATCGTAACATCCAGAATCTATCTGGTGCTGATAATATTAATTTCTCTATCCAAGGGGATTTTCAACAGGAACAAGATGGGCATTAAAGCCATTATTGGTTGGTTTATTTGTTTATTTATTTTATATATTTATTTTAGCACTGGGGATCTAATCAGGAACACTTTACCACTGAGCCACATCCCCATACTTTTTTATTTTTATTTTTAAATTTTGAGACAGGGTCTCATTAAGTTGCTGAGGTTGGACTTGCCATCCTCCTGTCTCAGCCTTCTGAGTTGCTGGGATCACAGGCATGCGCCACCACACCTGGCTGCCATTAATGGTTTAGGCCAACAGGGCCCAAACACTCAAAGAGTGTTTGTTGTAAACATCAAGGTGTCTTGCAGAGGGAAAGAACTGACAAAACTGGGAATCCAAGAATGAGAGACCTTTAATTCAATGACACATTCTGAAGTAGTAGGATGAAGGACAAGGTCTAAATCAAGGTTATCTGGGAAGCCAGCAGGGGGCGCGCTGAAGCAGCAGCGCTGTTCCAGGTTAAACCCCATCGGAAATGTGAATGTGCTGCTGAGTCTAGAACATTAAGAAAGAACGAAAAGGTAGTTTGCTTCTTCGATAGGCTTGGAGTCGAGTTGCGTGACAAAATAATTGTTCATCTGCAGCATTTTAAACTGCAAACAGTGCATCCACAGAACCCTGGGAAGTGAATTTGCAATTCAAAGTAAATATTTTGAATTGACTGGATAAACTCCCTGACACTTTAGGTATTAGCGTTTGCCAGCGCTCCGTGTAATTCATTTTTAAAAGGAAAGGAGGAAAAGCTGACTCAAACTGCAAAACATGTTTTCTCCCAGGATCATTGACATATTACTTTTACTTCTGAAATGAATGGGTTCATTAGCAAATGGCGCAGCATTTTCCATTTCCCTTTTACAAATTGAACTTTAGCCCAGACCCTGGAGGTTGATCAGAAGTCACAACGGGATGGAATATGCCTGTTCACCAAAAAGAGAAGGGGAAGATCAAGGGCATCTTATATGCATCTCCTCGGTGCCAGAAAGGCAATAACATTACTTATTACAATGTGTGATAACTCTAATTGCCTGTTTACTTTTCAATCTTTTTCAATAGAGTATAAGCTCCTCATGTGCAAGGATTATGTATTATTAATCATTCTAACCCCAACAGCTTGGGAAGCTACCTAGAGGAGGGGCTTAGTAAATGTTTCATAATAAGAGGATCAATTACTAGAGGGGTATCCGAATGGTCAGTTGGGTGGATGGATAGATTCTGGATTTCTGGCACTAAAGAAAAATCATGACAATAAAGGAAATGATGCACAAGTAAAGGGAGGACAAGGTAGATTGACTTGAGGCCAAAAGAATCACTAAGAAAGAATTTAATCCTGGAATCATTGAGAAGAAGAAAAGTTGAATCACTTTTTTTCATAGGTTTTTTTTTTTTTTTAATCTTCTAATCCATCCACCCAGGAGGCTGGTCTGAGCCTCTAGTAGAGAAAGCTGCAACTGGATAAACAAGACTATTTTGTGGGACCCAAGAATAAGTAAGAGTCAGATATGGTGGTACATGCCTGTAATCCCAGCTGCTCAGGAGGCAGAGGCAAGAGGACTCCAGCCTGGCCAATTAAGCAAGATCCTGTCTCAAAATAAAATAAAATAAAAAATTAGAGGGCCGGGGTTGTAGCTCAGTGGTTGAGCATTTGCCTAACAAGCATGAGGCCCTGGGCTCAATCTCTTTACCACAAAATAAATAAATAAATGAATTTTAAAAATTAAGAACTCCCGCACTGAGAAGAACAGAGACGTATCTACCTCATTTCTGTCCACGGAATAGTAACTCTGAGAGGCAAGGGCTCCATCTTTCTGAAGTAGACAGGTTACCAATTCCTTTAGCCACTGTGTAGTCATCATTACAACAGGCTCAGCATGGCTACTACCCAGAAGGGAAGGACCCTGGGGAGAGAGTGGTGGAGGAGCTTTTGGAGTGGAGTTAGTGTGATCTTGTTTGCAGGCTTCACTATGGCAGTGGTGAGTTCCAGGGGAGGTCATTTGGTAGATAGGGATATTGCTGGGAGCTATCTGTGAACTGTGCATGAACTAAAAACAACATGGAAGCCATTAAGCAGGAAAGTCTGGTATCTGGGAAGTCACAGTAGCAATCCTGCTGGTTTGAGACTACCCAGTATATGTGATATCCTACCTAAGTTCTGCACTGCACTGGAGTTAGGGTGACTTATTGGCAACACAGAGCCATACCACCTCTCAGAGATGAGTGTGGCTTGCCAAGATGCCAGTCAACATATTGATTGCAAGACTCAACCTGCTGAAACTCTATCCCTGCCTTTGATGTACTCTTCCTAAAATAAAGAACTGAAGCTATTTTCTAGTTGTTCAGCTCCAGCTTCTACCACAACTGGAGAACCTATCAAGAGCTCCCCTTTTTAAATCTACTTTCTGGCTCTTATTTCTTTACTAATTATTTCAGACTTTCTTTTTCTCAGTTGGTTCACAATCTTCTGAGCAGGAAACTACCCTGGTAGGGTGCACTCCGAGATAGAATTTATACTGCTGGTTCCTTATTGTAATAAGGAACCAGCAGTATAAACCGTTTTGTCCCCCAGACATCTCAAACATGGGATCAAATATTAGAACAGTAATCTATCAACCCCTCCAAACTATGGAGAAGGAGCCCCTCATAAAAGCCCTGCAAATCTCTAAGCAGAGAGGACAGGGCAGCTTCCAGGGCCAGCTCATCAGACTGTAGGGCAACCAGGAGCTGAAGGAGCTGCCTGGGGACAGGATTGCTTTTCTCGTCCTTATGGCCATGGGGAAGAGGTGGTACCAGGGGAACAGACAACAGACAACACAGTCCTTGCCATTCTAATGGCCAGGGAAGCTTGAGTGTATGCGTATGCTTTCTACTAACTACATGAAAAACAGTTACCAGGCTCACCCGTATAGGGATAGCCTCCTGGGACGTGATTAGCACAGATACCTGAAATTCCAAGCTTGTACTTCATACAGCTGCCAAAGTGGGGTGTACTGGAGATATGGTACCAGCTTACTGTACACCAGGAAAGACTGGTTTTGTAGATTATTGCACTTTATTCTCTTCTAACTATTAAAGAGTATTTTAGTCAGTTTTTGTGTCACTGTATATCTGCCAAGAGGAGGAAAAGTTTACTTTGGCTTACAGTTTCAGAGGTTCAGTCCGTGGTCAGTCAACTCCATAGCTCTGGGTCCATGTGAGGTAGAACATCATGGCAGAAGGGCATGGTTGCAAAGTGGCTTCTGCAACTCCAACCATCACATCTTTACATCACAAGATCACAAGGCAGGAAACAGGGATGCCAGGGCAGTGAGAGAGAGCCTCTGTTTCACCAAGAAGAAAACATCCTTCCACAGGCCCAGCACCTTGCTTCTCACATGCGGTGTGACAGGACCACAGGGCCGGTTCCAGTGACGGGCACTGGGACAAAGGGCTCCTGATTCCCTGGCTGCTGTGGTTGAAAGCAGACACAGGGAAAAGGGTAGGAATGGTGGGGGTGGGGGGTGATGGAATTTTAATAAAGGACATTTTAAAAATATAAGGACTGGGAGTGTTGCTCAGTGGAAGATCATGTACCTAGAATGCACGAGGCCCTGGGTTGAATCCCAGCATCAAAAAAAGAAAAAAAAAAAAGTAGAGAAATGAGAATAAGTAAGTCAGACTGAGATTAACAACCTCAAATTTTCTCTGACCTGAGAGTAAAACAGCCAGTGTTTCTGATGAGTCAGGTTATGTATGTCATTTCAAAATACTCCATAAGCTCTGATATCTACTTCTGTTTTAAAAAAAAAAACAAAAACCTAGCTAGTCATTCAAGGATGACTGAAGCTTAAATCTAAGAAGCACAACCTTTGAAGCCTGTGGTTTTAGAAGGTTTCCTGTGGGTGGTAAAGTTTAGGGACAAGCCCAGGGGAAAGTCATACCAGGCCTGGGGGAATTCTTGGGTTTTCAGTTTTGTGTCTTTAATTACACATGCCAGGACAGCAGAAACACCAAGGCCAGGGCCAGGATCACATGGAAATGCTACAAAAGCAATTCATTAAGAAGGCTGACCATGGTGTGAATAGTTTTGCTATTTCCAGATAAAGACTAATAAAGTGAATGCCTCATATATTTAATAACATAGACTACAAAATTAGGCTGTAAGGCCATTAGGCATAATTGATAAGCAATCACATATGTAACTAGTGTCTCTTTTATATATGAAAAATCATGATTCTGTCTTCTCACTTCAGGTCTGCATATTATAATCATGGCACACAGCATAGGGATGAGCAGAACTAGGTCAGAAGCCCCACCACCACCACCACCACAGCCCCCAGGAGAGCAGAGGACACATGAACCCTACATACTTGATGACTGGAGGTTTTGGGTTAGAGAGGAAGAAAAGAGGACAAAATACTAAGGGTAAGAAAAGGGAGGGAGAGAGAGAGAGAGAGAGTGTGTGTGTGTATGTGTGTGTGTGTGTTGCTGGGGACTGAACCCAGGGCCTTGTGTATACAAGGCAAGTACTTTGCCAACTGAGCTATATCCCCAGCCCTAGGGAATATTCTTGCTGAGATAGGAACAGGATAGGGATGGAGGAGGGCATTATTGAAAAAAATATGGTAGGAAAGGGGTTCTGGTTAGGTAGGTAGAATTTGGCTTTTGCAGAAGAGGAATCTTAAGAAAAACATTTAGCCAGGTGTGGTGGCACACAATTAAGTGGCCTGTAATCCCAGTGACTCGGGAGGCTGAGGCAAGAGGATCGAAAAGTCCGAGGCCAGCCTGTGAAACTTAGTGAGACCTTGTCTCACATAAAAACTTAAAATGGGCTGGGCTGTAGCTCAGGGGCTGGGGCTGGGGCTCAGGGGCAGAGCACTTGCCTAGCACTTGTGAGGCACTGGGTTCACATAAAAAATAAAATAAAGGCATGTTGTCCATCTACAACTACCAAAACAAATTAAAAAAAAAAATACTCCTAAAAACACTTAGCTTTCTTTTGGAGGGTTTCAAGAGTAACTGAAATTTTATCTTTTTCATCTCCCACTTTTCCCATCCCTACCAATCATCTATGGTCCCCTAAATTCCTTAATCAGGGTGTAAGTATTTTCATCCTACAATTAGAGACAAAGCTTAACAAGACAACCAGCTGGCAGAGGCGACAGGCTCCTCTAAGAATGAAGTAAAAGAACGAGAGGCCCTGGCATGGGAAGGCTTTCCAAAGAAGAGAAGGAAGCACATTAAATGAGAACAAAATAAACAACACGTATTAAGCATTTCTGCGTCAGGTTCTATGGGCTTTCCATGGATTAAGTCATGCAGTCTCTAACGTACTCTGTTTGAAGCAGGTACTGTTACTAATGTCCATTTTACAGAGGACAAAACACAGTCACAGGGAGGTGAGATAACTTGCCCAGGGTCATCCTGGTAGGGCCCATGTTTGAATTCTGGTATTTCTGGCCCAGGAGTCCACATGCTTAGCCACGGACCAAAAGAAAACTGACTCAGAAGAGAACAGGAGAGACAGATTTCCCTAGGTGGACAGCGTTGCCTCTGGTCAGCCTGGTTACCTCTGAGGGTTAAGAAGAGGGGGCATTCCAGGCAGAGGTGCCCTGGGTTAGTCGGCTCTTCTGCTATCCAGAGGAGCACCGGCACTGCAGAGGCTTCTGCCTTTAGGCCTGTGGACCATTATGATCCCTTCCTGGTCTTACATGTGTGTACACCACTTTGCTGTCTGAATTAGGGATCCTGTCACAGTTATTTAAATTCGCTATGCCTCTGAGTCCACACTTGGAAACTGGGTTATTTCTCCTTGCCAGCTCCCTGACCCAGAAGCATGTAGAAAGGGCCAGTGGTCTGACATATGCAATGTGTTTTCAGCCATAAACCAGGCCAAACTTGTAGACAGCACCAGGACTAGGTAGTGATATCTAAACTGACAGAAAGAATAGAATATTTTTCTATAGCTGTCCTTGGTTCATGTGCCAGATCACTCTTCAGTGGGTCTACTATGGCTGCCTGTGTACTCTTCTAGACCTATAATGTACAGTGCCAGGGTCAATGACCGTCTGGTAGACTTGGGAGATGCCCCATGTTGTCTCGGACATTCAAAATAAGGATCTTCAAGTCAGGATTTTGAAAGTAGGTGCTTATCAAAAAAAAAAAAAAAGAAAGAACTGGGTCCTCTCCAAAAAAAATCTTTAACCTCATAGCAAACACCATACTTCAGCATTTAATTCCAATGATAGTGATCTAACTGATATCACCAAGGGCAAAAACAAATGCAAAGGTGTTTTTTTTTTTTTTTAAATAATGATTTACAAAAAGATGTGGAAAAGAGGATATCTGAGACAAACTGAATGCCGGGGAGGAGTTGTCTCAGCTATAGATGTGATTAAGGACCAGTAGAAGAAAAGAAGTAAAAGAAGTAGAAAGCCACACTCACACAATCTAATAAATGTCCCTCCCATGTTTACAAGCACAAGTTTAATAGTTACCAACTGATGTCTTCAAATAAATCAAACAAAAAGCAGAAGGGCAACCACAGTAGTTTTAATAGATTCAGTTGTTTAACTCAATAATCTAATCCGGAATTCATGTCTTCTAAAGGACAGAAGACTACCTAGTGGCAGTCATGCTTCCCTAGACCTGAGAAAGGAAGCAATCCTTGCAAGCTAATAAACAAACACAGCCAGTGAGAACCAAGGTGAAGTTCACGGTCAGAAATAGTGCAGAGGAAAACAGTTTACAGGAAGAAGGAAAATGAGGCAAAAAGAAGGTAATAGGTAGTCAAGACCACACCAGATATGTATAAAGGAACCATAAATTAAAAAAAAAAAAAAGAAAAGAAAGAAACTACAGACTATTTTTCTTAGGGCTGCTGTGACTCAAAGCATGAAAAGCTACTATGAGTTTCAGTAATTTTGAAACTTCCATGAAAAGCTAGTATGAGTTTCAGTAATTTTGACAATAAGAACATTGGCTTTATGATCTGCTACAGTTTGGATCTTGGAATGTCCCCCAAAGACCCACATATTAAAGCCCTGGACACTGCCTGTGGCACTCTTGGGAAGTGGTGGAAGGAGTGAGGTCAAGTGGGGGCTTTCAGAGGCATGCCCTTGGAGGGGATATTGGGTCCTAGCCCCTTTCTGTCTATTTTTGCTTCATGACTGCCATGAGATAAACAGGTCTCCTCCACTATGCATGCCCACCTTGATGTACTATGACACAGGAGGCTCAAAGTGACAGGGCCAAGTGAACAGGGACTGAAATCTCTGAAACCATGAGGCACAATAAACCTTTCCTTCTTGTAAGTTTATTCTCTCAGGTGTTTTAATCACAGTGATGGGAGACTAATACCTGATCCTAGGCCCCCCTTTTAGCAATGTTTCCTCATAGCTGCAAGTGTCTTCTCTTTAATTACCAAAGGCCCCATCTACTCCTCACCAAAGGGAAAACACTGATGCAGGCTCTTAGCGTAAGACTAAAGTGAGGCAAAATCTTCCCAGGAGTATTTAAAAACTTCTCTTTAAATGGGGTTGAGGGGAATAAACCATTCAGGTTGAGCACTGGTGGATGAGCTAGAAGAACCTTCCTGGTGTTCTTCTCTCAAATCTTACTGGAGTTACCTTTGGTTTTTGTCCCTGTTTTCCTTAGTACCGGTTATGATGACGGTGATCTGGTTTACAAACCCATCTTCACATTTTGTCTGCTTGGATAGAAAAAGTTTCCTTTCACTAACGAACAGTGAGATTGTTGTAAGGAAGAGACCATTCAGGTAAAATCATGCCATGATATTTTGCTACGTCCAATCTGTGATAAGGCCATGGGAGACCCACTCTCAGAACCAAAGTGTCAGGAAGACCAGTACTCATTTCAAATCCCATTTCATGTGGAAATATTCATGCATTTATTGGGAACAAGAGCACCAGTCTGGTGCTCCAAACATCTGTGCCAGCGCTTAGTTTCAGGAGGTGAAGGATGGCTTCCTTGATCCTTCTCCTTGGGCTGCCCCACCCTGCCCTGGGATCAATAGAAGGAAGGGTGGAGCAGTGCAGAGTTTTGACAGTGTTCCAGTTCTCTGCACCCCAAGTATTTACTGAGACAGTCGGGTAATTCTTTAGAGAGACCAGGCCTAACACTGTAAAACTTGGCAGAGGGACAGGAGGTAAAAGAAACACTCCTCTGTTTGGTAATATGTTCATTGTGCCTACGACAAATGCAAAAGCAACAATGCAGAAATATGGGAATTGTCCTCACACCCTCTTCCAGTGGATCACCCATTTGGAAACTTCACTTCATCTCAGGAAACCAGCCATGCAGCTTCCACCCAGGCGTTCCTGGGTCTGCAGGCAGCTATTTCCCCTGCTTGCAATAGCTTCTCTTCTCATCTAAGGCCTATCTCTTCTTCCGATTCCTCTCCAGCCCTCTCCACATCCCACTTCCTGTGTTAAGCTGCTGCCAGTGGACCCAGCCCACGGCTCTCCTTTGTTCTTCCACCTCCCACGCCATGCACTTGGGAGGCCTCCTGGCATTTACCGGCTTATCCCTTCAGCTCCTCAGCCTCACCACGGGGCCTTGCAAGTTCTAGTCAACCTTCACTGCATGTGCCCACAAACAAAGATAAGTTATTCCAGGAGAGCGGTGTAGGTGGGCCTGTCTCAAGTTCATGTCCATGTACTTTTTAAACTCAAGTGAAAAGTTTTCCATGGTTGACCCTTCTGAAATGAGGTAAACCCTTAATGTGTCATCGTTTTCAAGTATCATAGATATTACCAGGAGGGATCAGGAACAGCACTGAAGGACAGGGGGTGAAAGGAATGCCAATTAACTGGGGGAAATAAGAGGACTCTTCACCCAATGAAAAACCCCCACTGGTGTGATCAACTTGTCTGGTTGGCTTGGGATAATCCTGGGTTTTAGACTGAGAGTCCCAGGTCCTGGGGGTAACCCTGAAGTCTCAGGCAAACAGGGAAGGTTGCTTACATTACCAGCTGGCCACGGAGCACCTGGACAAGAAGCAAATGCAAATTTTAGATAATGGACTGAACCTTCTTTATCCTCTCTCCACTTAGTCCCAGGGCCTCAGCCTCACCAAGGACATAGTTCTACTCTCCACTGAAAAGTGAAGGAGCCAGTAGCAATGCCCAGGGGCCCAGTGGGAACCCTGGATTTATTAATTCTCTACTTCAGAAGCAATCTCAGGAGTAGGAGGACAAATGGTCAAGGGAAAAGGCTTTAAAGGGAGTTCTCACAAAATAGAAACTAAAAGGAATATTCTGAACCACAAACAGTGTGACCTTTCTGGCGTTATTCCCAAAAGGAAAGTCGAAGGCAGAGCTCAGGAAGGCCAAGGTCCAGGATCCTCAGGAATGCTGACTTCCACCGAACATTCCACACCAGGCCTGCTCATTGCAGGGCTGGAGCATCTGTTTTGATCATGTTCTCTGCAGCGAGTAACTAGGTGGACAGGAAGACTCCAGTCTAAGACAATGAGTGCCTTCTGAATGCTGTAGCAGAAGGGAGACACACGTTGTAAGCACCCCAATACCTCTTTCATCATTTTGAAAAGCAAAATGATCCCGAAATGAGCATAACAGTAAGTATAACAACCTCATTAATAATGGCACACAAAACCCAATTAAGGCTCGAGAGTTTGTGTCATGATGAGGCTCTCTTTCCATAATAAAATGACATAACAAAGTTAAGCATCTTCATCTGTGTGATAAATAACAGTAACTCGGCGGGGGGAAGCATAATAAGGAAATGGAAATTCTAATGCTTATATCTCTGTATATCACTCAGAATTAAGATTGATTTGATTATGCATAGACTCCTGTGAATAAATGTGCAAGTGGAGCAGGAGCTGAAATTTAGGGGAAACAGTGCAGAGATAGAATTTTACCACCAGGGGGTATCCTTTCCTCTTCCGTGGTGTTGGCAAGGTTATGTAACCTCGAACCAACCCTAAACCCACCTCACTAAAAATGGCCAGGCTGCATCCCATCAAAGTGACTTAATTTCCAGTATTTCTACCAATTCCCTCTTGTCCTCCTATTTTAGAGAGTGTTGAGTTTTCCTTCAATGACAGAATCATGCTGGCAGGGAGCCATCCTATACCTACCGTGGGAAATGGATTACAGATTCTCCTGCGATCAGAACACCCACCAGAATGAAGAATGAAGTCAGTCCAGGTAGCAGTTTCTGATTATCTCTAGGGGAGCAGGAGTTTCAAGTAAGTGAGAACTCAACAGCTGGCTGGGAAGAGCCAAGGGGGGTAGGGGGGGCTCAGGATCAGCTAAAGCTCCTGCTTGAATTTTGTCTAAACTGATTTACAAATGAAAAAGGTCGATGCCTCATTAGAGACCAGAAGGGACTAGGAAAGTTACCAGAGAGATTTTGACAGCTTCCAGAAAGGGCCAGGGAATGTGTCCCAGCCCATTAGTATACCAAGTTTAGAAAGCAAGACCCTGGAAAGGTGCCTTAGGGAGATGCCCAAGGGAGTCAGTTTGAATCGGGCCAAATGCTTACTCTGGAAAAAGGAAGACTTTGTCCTCACTGCCAAAAGCTCTGTCAGGGAGAAAGTCCGCGAAGTTGAGAAATATGGGATATTAGGTCACCTGCCCAAGTGAAGCAAGTTCAATGAATTTAAACGTCAAGCCAATAAATAGTTTCCCCCCCCCCTTTTTTTTAATGGCCAAAATACTTGTTCATTGTGAAAACTTCAAACAATATAGAAGTAAAAAGTAAAGGGCTATCTTCTCACAGCCAGCCCTCTTGCCTCAGCTCCACACACCAGAAAAACTCCTAATGATCATTTGTTTCCTTTCTCTATGAATTACAAAAAAAAAAAAAAAAAAAATGTATCAGTCTGTTTTGTTCTCCATTCATTCCATGCATCTATCAATCATTTATCTGTCTAGTTGGTTTCTGGGGGGAAAGAAATTCTTAAAATATATTTTTTTCTACATAAGTTTTTCATTCACTGTATCATTGAACTTTTCCAAATGTCTCTTATTCTTTTTAGTAGTGACATAATATTCTATTGTATAGATATTCTATAACTTTTGTCAGTGCACAGTTGATGGACATTTGTGGTGTTTCCCATTTCTTTTTCTATTTCAAAAATGCTGTAATAAAATTCTTAATTAAAAGGAGTAGTTAATTTTTTGGTACCAGGAATTGAATGCAGGGGCACTCAACCACTGAGCCACAGCCCCCACCCCCTTATTTTATTAGACACAGGGTCTCTCTAAGTTGCGTAGCACCTCACTAAGTTGCTAAGGCTGGCTTTGAACTCTCTATCCTCCTGCCTCAGCTTCCCAAACTGATGGGATTAACAGGCATGTGCCAGTGTGGCTTAAAAGGAGTAGTTCTTAATGGATATATTGTGTTAAGAATCAAGCTTTGTGCTAAGCCTACTAGAGAATATTAATGGGAGTAAAACATATTTTCAGTCTTTTTGGGTTTACTCCCTTTGTAGGAGAACTATAAAAAACTAACATAAAAATGACTTAAATTTTTAAAAAGTGACTTAAATACTGAATAGTTGGACAAAGAGATAATATAGCTTCCCAGGTAGGAGAGAGAAAAGTATCCTGTATGAAGGTTGAGATTAGGCAAGATTTCACTGAACTGACCCACCTGTGCAGGGAATTGCTTCAGTATGTTTGATGTAGGGAAGTTGAGGTGGAAGATTTTAGGAAAACAAAGTTTTTAACAAAGTTTTAACAAAGTTATTTTGTTTATCATGTACAGGGACAAATGCCTCTCCAAGGTTTGCTATTTAAATTTCCTTTGACAAATATAATTTCAGAATGATGTGGGAATACTCTGTCTTCCTAAACTTGTTCTTCTGGATTTGATTTATAAGGTATGCCTTCCAATCAAGAATGCTATAAACTATTAAATTATTCATGTTACCTCCAGTGTGATTGTCCGGAGAAAACCACTGTGTTAGTACACAAAATCCAACCGTGTGTTTTAAAAAGAGAACATATGAAATCACTTGCCTGATAGTAGATCTCTTTGAGTCAGGACCTTTCCAGCAATCACGTAAACATGCTGAAAGGAGAGTTTTTATTTTTAAGCAATCTTAATTAGCAGGTCTTTTTCTTATTAACATCTTCAAAGTGCTTTGAGCTCCTTCTCAGATGAAAGGTCCTGTATGAGGACAAATTATTATTATGCTCACAAAATACACACACTAAATGCAGGAAAAGTGCAAACAGTTTAACTGCACAGTCTGTGATGCACTTGAGATGCTTTGATCTGCCAATACAGCCATCAATTATTCCAGATCCTTTACTCTCTAAATGCATGCATCAAAGCATTCCCATGTGCATACCTTATAAACCCAGCTGTTTATTCCAAAATCGTTCCTCTGAATTAACCCTTGTTTCCTTTTTTGTTTTGTTGGGAGCTGCTAATTTAGCTTTATTCCCTCTCTCTTAGAAAGAAGGTATATGTAAAATTGGACTCAAAATGGAAAACAACCCATTTTTCTCTACAAAGATAGCCATGACATTTTTTTAAAAAAATGTGTATTAATGAAAATTATTTGATGACCTGGGAAATTTATGATGAGTTAAAAAAGTATAATACAAAAGTTTATAGAGTTTTATCACAACTGTAGTACACTAACAATTAAATATAACAATGCCTCACTAACCTGAATGCTTTACTCTGTGATATACTTTAATTTTCACTATGAGATGAATATTATTATCCTTCTTTTAGAGGAGAAGAAGAAGAAGAAAGAAGAAGAAGGAGAAGGAGAAGAAGAAGAAGAAGACGGCTTAGCTGGGTATGGTGGCATATATCTGTAATCCCAACAGCTTGGAGGCTGAGACAAGAAGGATCTCAAGTTTGAGGCCAGCCTCAAGAACTTAGCAAGACCCTGTCTCAAAAGAAAACAAAACAAAAAGCCAAGACTCAGATTAACTAGGCCACAATCACACAGCCAATGAATGGTGAGGCGGATGGGGTTCTGTCTGGCCACGATTTTCCCATGTAGGGAGGCTTGGGGTAATTCCCCCGCCCCCCTCTACTTTTTTATACTTCCACATTTTTAAAGGATAAACAAAACTAACATAGTAACTACACAAATTAAATAAAATTAAGAAAGAGGCTAAGTAGCTCTTTTATGTATGGGCGTAATGGCTTGAGATGAAGATAGGTAACATGTCATTAAGCTCAGTGTCTCCGGGCGTCTGCTGCCTTATCTTTAAAATGAGGGGCTCAATTGAGAGCCCTCAAAGGCACTTTCCAGTTTTCATTTTAGTCTTGTCTATAGTTTCTGATCGTGCTCCACAGATGGGCATTTTTCTTCAGTAGTGAGTTGATTCCAGTTCTCTGAATTTGCTCAAAGAGCTCTGTTAAGTTCCAAAGGAAGAACTATAGAGCTGACTGTGATCCATCAATGTCAGAGAAAAGACTGCTTTTGGAATATTAAATGAGTGTTAATTAATGTAAAAAAGCCTTACATAATTATTAAATTAGGATCATGAATAAAGAACACACAAATTTTTAAACTTTTTGTATGTGTTTAAGGCATGCATCATGTTTTGATATACATGTAGTGAAAATACTGCTGAAGTTAAGCAAATGAACATAGCCAGCATCTCACTTTTTTTTTTTTTTTGGTGTGTGTGTGTGTGTGTGTGTGTGTGTGTCTGTATGTGCATGTGGCAAGAGTACCTAACATCTACTCTTTAAAAATACATCCCCCCACTTATGAAGCAATATTACTAAGTAGAGCCCTGACGCCCTTACATTGGATTTCTGGACTTGTTGGTCCTACCTATTTGCTATTTTGTTTTCTTTCACCTACCTCTCCCCATTTAGCATATTTCTCTGATTTAGTTTCAGAATAAAAGACAAGAGGTTGCTGAGGGAATCAGAGCCATTTTTCTGACCAGAGTTTAGTTTGGACATGTCTGGAATATGAGAGTAAGATACTCTTTGAGTCAACAGGAAAGAGTGGGTGTTTCCAGCCGAGAGGAGTATTTGATCTTTTCTTGGAAAATAAGTACCTGTACTACAAAGGGAAGGCTGCTCATCCCCAGAAGGGCAAGTTCCTGAACAGGAAGCGTGTGGCACCAACCATGAAGAAAGGACAGGGCTCTCTCTGTGGCTATAAATATTAAGATGTCTGGGAAGCATAAAGCATTTTTATTTCTGGCCACGGAGCCTTATATTTATTTATTATTTCTATTTCTGAGAGGACACCAGTCCTATTTGGCACTCTTGCCTTCCCCATGTTGCGGTTGTCAACGAAGGGAAATGTAATGACACAACACATAATAGGTGTCCTTAAATATCGGCTTGATAAAGATAGCAAAGTGATACTTAAACTTTACTTAGAAGTATAGGTTTAATTTGGGGGATAAGGCTCAGGAACATCACTATCCTATCTTTGCATAGTATCTAGGATTCCACCTTCATCAGAAGAAACTTCACATAAACTATCAATTTTCAAAAAATTTCCACACCACACTGGATCCAAGGGTTCAAATATAAAAAGTAATTTAGTATAAAATACTAAATACAGAAATGAAATCTACCAAACATGTTATGTCCACAATTAATTCCATGTACGCATACATATATAAATTTATATATACATATATAACTGTAATGCACTAATTTTAATAAAAATAATGATTTAAATAAAAATAATAATAGATCAATGAAGTAGGGCAAGCAGATGGGGAGGGAAAGGAGAAGTACCGGGAATGAAATTGAAATTATATACATGTAAAACATGGCATTATGAACTCCACTATTACATTTAATTATAACACATCAACAAAAAATTTAAAAATTAAAAAAAATCAAATACTTAAAGGGGGGAAAAGAAACCAATCCTGAAGTGGAAAAGACCCTTCTCCTATTATGACAAATTCAGAAGTTATAAAAGGAAACAGATAAAGTTCATATGATAATTAAGAAGTTTAGTCTGGCAAAACAATGACAAAACATACACATACAAGAAAAATAAAAGATCAGCAAAGTGATAAAAGTGATTTGCCAACAGGATTGAGATAAAAAGCTAATCTACCAACACAGAAACAATAAGAGAAGGATGGATAATGTATTAGGAAAGAGTAAAGCAAATGACGGAGAGTCCGCAGAAGATGAAGGACAGAGCGCTTAAACCTAAGATGCTCAGACTAACTTCTAATCAGAGAAAAATGAATGATACAATTATACTCGGTCCTTTTGTTCTCCCCATCAGATTGGCAAAGATCTAAAAGTTTGAGACCTTGGGAAGGGAAGACCTGACTAGGAGGGAGAGAAAACTGGTACAAGTTCTAGGAGAAATAATTTGGCAATATCTATCAAAGTCACAAATGCATAGAGCCTGAGGGAGAGTTAACACCAAACTACTACCGTGTACACCTCAGGCCCATGTGCTTGCAGGTCCTTCTCAAAGTCCTGGCAGGCGCCTCAACAATTTTTCAACATGTTCTATGTCTTTGAAAACTTTGCAAAATAAGATAATTTAATCATCAAGATTGATTAAAATGACTGCTGTCTTTAAACCTAGATGTCCCTCCATCCCATTTGCTCCTGTAAAATGTGAATGGAGTGGGAATGGACCCTTTGGGAATCTGGCTAAAGAGGATGGACTTGAAGATAACATTAAGGTTGGGTGTAGTAGGACTCATTCATATAGGGGGCAGTTGCTGCCCATATAGGGCCAGCAGTCATATTAAAATATGAATATGTCCTAGCATGCTTGATACCAGAATTATATAGGTAGTAGAAAAGAAACAAGGTTTGAGACACATGGAGTCAGAAGTCAATCTGTGGGAGATTGATTTAGTGTTAGACATGCAAGATTATTAACAGAATGTTTAGTTTTTACAGGTATCTGGTCAAAATAGATGTTTTATCCCGTTGGGAATGTTCAGCAATTATAAATGCACCATACATTTATAATTTTTTTTTTTTTTTGGTACTGGGTACTGAACCCAGAGGTGCTTAACCACTGAGCTATATCCCCAGTCCTTTTTATTTTTTCTTTTGAGTCAGGATCTTGCTAAGTTGTTCAGAGTCTTGCTAAGTTGCTGAGGCTGGCTTTGAACTTATGATCCTCCTGCTTCAGCCTCCTGAATTGTTAGGATGACAGATGTGCACCACCATGCCTGGCTATATTTACAATTTTTAATGGGAATTATGTGAATCATCTAAATTTCTGGGTTGTAGGACACAAATCTACAGCAGCACTTTAAATAGAAAACATGTCTATGTGAAATGGAATGCTTTATGCATCTCAGCTGTCAATAATAAAATGAATACTTTCAATCAATCACACTAAAGAAGAGAACGAATCATCTTTCTACTTTTTCTTTTTAAAGTGATATTACAGAATTGTGGTCACATGAATTGGTAATCGAAGGGTATGTAGTCAAGAAAGAGAGAACCCCCCCCCCATTCAGTCACAGTGAACATTTAAAATTAGATAAATGGAGGTGATAGGTATATTTGTTTTCTGGCATATATCCCCCAAATTAAAAAAAAAAAAAAGGAAAGAGAGAAAAAGGCATTTTTACCAACAAACTATCTGTGTATCAGTGGCTTTCTGTTTTTTTTTTTGTTTTTTTTTTTTTGGGGGGGGATTCTATGATACTCAGGAGAGTTGTTAGCTTTTGAAAATTAGAAATTTTATTGTAATTTCCTTTGAATTTCACCTTCTAAATACCTTCTGCATCATCATCACTCTAGTCCAAGCCATTACTTTCTCTCACTAAGTTTTTCACCAAATTATGCTGGATATGGTGGCGCACACCTGTAATCCCAGTAACTGGAGGCTGTGGCAGGATTGCAAATTCAAGGCCAGACTGGGCAACTAAGAGAAACACTGTCTCAAAATTAAATAAAAAGGGCTGGGTATGTAACTCAGTGGTAAAGAATATGGGTTCACTCTGATATAGGGAAAGAAAAAAGAAAAAGATTTGCACAAAATGGGCAAAGAATCTGAATAGACATTTCTGAGAACACACAAATGACCAACAAATATACACACAAAAACACAATGCCCAAATATCAGCAGTTATTAGAGAAATACAAATTGAAATTACATTGAAATATCACCTCACATCCATTACAATGGCTATTATCAAAAATTGAAAGATAACTAGTACTGGCGATGATATGGAGAAAAATAAACGCTTGTATGCTGTTGGTGAGTATGTCAATTAGTACAGTCATTATAGAAAGAGTTTGGAAGTCCCTCAAAAAACTAGATACAGAACTACCATATGATCCAGCTATCATTACTGAATAGAAAGCCAAAGGAAAGAAATCTGTATGTTGAAAATATACTTGTTGCTCCCAAGTTCATGGCAACGTGTCACAATAGCCCAAGACATGTCCACCAGTGGATGAAAAGATAATGAAAAGGTGGCATATATCCAACGTGGAATACCATTCAGCTTTAAAAAAAAGATGAAATCCTGTCATCGGTGACAACATGGATGAATCTGGAGGACATTTTCTAAGCGAAATATGCCAGACACAGAAAGGCAAAAGATCTCATGATCTTACTCATGTGCATAATCTAAAATAGCTGAACTTACAAAACAAGAAAGTATCGTAAATGGTGGTTACCAGGGGATGAGGGAGGAAAAGGAATTGGTGGGGAGGGGGCATGTTGATAAAAGGGTACAAAATTTAGACAGGAGAAGTGAGTTCTTGGGATGTACCACATGTACACTTGAAATCTGTTGGAGAGTAATTTGATGTTCTCACCTCAGAATCAAGCACATGAAGTAGTTCCTATGTCATTGAGCCATTCCACAGTGTATACAGATTTCAGAATGTGTTCTACACATAAATACATATGATTTTTTGTCATTTAAAAGAAAAGCCTAGGGCAATACTCTGGAGCTCGCCTCTCTGCACTCCTGCAGCTCACCACGTTCCGGACACTGTGGGACCTTTGTTTTTCTTTTAGCTCTGTTTTGGTTTTAATTGGAACATGATAATTGTACCTCTGTATGGGGCACAGCGTGATGCTTCAGTACATCTGTACCTTGAATAATGATCAAACGAGGATGTTAGGCAAATCCACCGCCTCAAATGTTCATCATTTTTTTTTGTAGTGAGAACATTAAAAATCCTGTCTAGTTTAAAAAATATGCAATATAATATTAACTATAGCCGCTGTACTGTACAATGGAACACCAGAACTTATGTCTCCTATATAACTGTAATTTTGTACTTATTGACCAAAGTGTCCCCATTCTTCTCTCCCTCCCAATCTCCCAGTTTCTACCCCTGACTTCTACCAGATCCACTTTTCTTTTGAGATTCCATATATAAGTGAGATCCTGCAGCGTTCATCTTTCTGGGTTTGGTTTACTTCATTTAGCACAACATACTCCAGGTTCATCCAATTGGTCACAAATGAAAGTATTCCATCCCTTGGTTTTCAACCAATAAGAAAATTGTATTCCACAGTGTCTGTATACTGGCTTTCCTTTATCGATTCATCAATTAGTGGACACCTCGGTTGATTTGGTCTTGGCTATTGTGAGTAATACTACAAAGAACTTTGGAGTCCAGGTAGCTCTTCAACTCACTGCTATCTTTGCCTTTGAATACCCAGTAGGAAGGTTGTTGGATCTACAGTGGGATTTATATATATATATCAGGAATTAAATCCAGGGCCTCATGCATGCTAAGCTCTCTAACCCTTGGGCTATACCTCCAGTCCTGAGAGTGAGATAAAAGATTAATCTAGTTATACCTCAAATACACACAATCCTCAAGATTCTTCCCTTCAAGACTTCCCATGGCTTACAGGGATTAAAAGATTAAAGAACAAAATCCTTTAAGTGTCCTTACTATTTCAGGGATCTTAAACACTGATGCACCCTCCCCCTCCTGCCCTATCCTCTGGCCTCATCCATTCTTCCACCTTCTATGAACTATCCAACAACTGCTCACTCTTGAGATCTCACATAAAAACTCACTTTGTCAGGGAGCTCTTCTAGACTAAACCAGGAAACTCATTATGAATTTGTGAAGCACCTGTGCAGCCCCCTTCATGGTGCTCAGCACAGGTGTGGTTCAATGCACTGTGTGAAAGGCTCCTAGCCTCCCACAGGACAGAGGTTGTCACTCACTGCCATGCCCACAGTTCTGGGAGCAGTCCCCAACACCCAGAAGATACTTGGTAAATACTGGTCAAACCAATGAGTACACGTGGATGATAATAAAAAAAAATGGACCTTAGAACAACCAGAAACTGATTTGGTCCGTAAAATTGCCAAAACTGAAGATGAAGACCAGTGTCTGCTTGCCATTAGCAACTTTACACCTTTTTAAATGTACTTAAAAAAAGATAAACTGAAATTCATATAGCATAAAATTACCCACTGAAAAGTGAGCAGTTCAATGGCATTTTGTGCATTGGCAAGGATGAGCAACCACCACCTCTAATTCCAAAGCATTTTCATCATTCCAAAAAGAGACCTTGCTGGGCCATGTGCATGTACCTGTAATCCCAGTGGCTCAAGAGGCTGAGGCAGGAGAATCATGAGTTCAAAGCCAGTCTCAGCAAAAGCAAGGTGCTAAGCAACTCAGTAAGACCCTGTCTCTAAATAAAATACAAAATAGGGCTGGGGATGTGGCTCAGTGGTAGAGTGCTCCTGAGTTCAATCCTTGGTACCAAAACAAAATAAAAGAAAACTCGGATCCATTAAGCAGTTTCTCTCCACCCCAACCCCAGCCCCAGTCCCAGTCCCTGGTAACCATCAATCTGCATACCGCCCCTATTGGTTTTCCTATTCTGAATATTTTGTATAAACTAAATCATTTGTGTCTGGCTTCCTTCTGTTTGCATTTTGCATAATGTTTTCAAGGTTCGCCTACACTGTCGCATGTATTATTGCTTCATTCCTTTCTGTTGTGGATGATATACTACTACATGAACCTTTTCCGTCCATTCATCCACTGATGGACATTGGGGTTGATTCCACCTTCTGGCTATTGTGAATGGTGCTGCTGTGGTCTCCAGCCTTCCTGATGGGTGTGCACATATACTGGTTCTGGAGAGGCCGATCCCTGTGTCCCCTGAGTTATCGTTTAGGTATCTAGCAGGGACACTCCGTGACGCACATTAAGTGACCACTGAGGTGCCTGTGCCATTGGTGGCTTGATATCTTAAAAATAATTATGCACAGATTATCATGTTTAGACACAGAGGGTCCATTCTCTAGCTGCAGAAGGATAAGGTAGCCAGTCCCTGGTACTCAGGAGCATCGTCAAGTGCAGCCAGTGCCTGTTCATTCTTGCCCTACTATAGGCCTGATTCCATGGCTTGGATTCCTACCCTGAGGAGTTTGTCATTCCTGCAAATTTTCCAATCACTGAGATAACTTGAGTGATTCCTTGCCTCCAAGGGAGCTCAAATAAAACACTTCCTAAAAGCAGTTTAGCTGTAGGTTTCACGAGCTTTATCTCCCTTCACACCTCACAGCCTTTGATCCAGAATTCTTCTTGGGAATTCTGTCAAGGACAATAATCCCACAGTTAGAAAAAAGATGTGCACAAAGCAGCTCATCTCAATTTTAGTTTAACACAAGAATTTGGAATTATTGTGTCCAAACATAGAATGATTTTTAAAAAAGAAAAAATGTAGTTAACTAAATTAGATTGAATGTTTATTAAGAATGATGCTACAGATCTGCCCATACCGACCTGTGCGGGACCCAGGCTCACAGTAGGCCTAGGTCCTTCCTGCCACCAGCAGACACCCACTGGAGTTCAGGCCTGGCCCAGATCTACTCACACCAACCTGTGGGACCCAGGCCCAGGTAGGTCTGATTTGGCCACACACACATGTGCCCCCTTACCCAAGCCTAACCCACTTTCATCTTGGGATACTACAGACATCACCATAGCCTTCCTCACATAGTAACCCCTACCTTTTGGACAATAGACAGGGCCTAGAAGTAGCTGCATCTCAGAACAGGCATCTCAAAGACAGCGTAAGGCCTACCCTTTCAGCCCTATCTCTGTAAGACATTACATCCATCTTGGAGCACCTCCACTATTATCTCAAGTTACCTTGGCTATTACACCACCACCTTTACTGAAGTAGCATACATTGAGGGACACCAGCAGGGTCTGGACACCCAACATCAGGGTGAGGTACAGACAATCTGCATGGGTACTATAAGAATACAGGGTATAACTGTAATATGTCAGATCCACGCTGCAAGAAAGGAAGACACATAGACAACATGAAAAAACAAGGGAGGAAGGTGCCCCAAACAAACCAGGATACTACAATGACAGAACCCATGGACAGCGAAGTTGATGAAATGTCAGAGAAGGAGTTCAGAAAGTTCATAATTAGAATGATCTGTGAATTAAAGAGTGATCTAAATGAGCAAATACAGGTAAAAATTGATCACTCCAACAAAGAGATAAGAGAGCAAATACAGGTAGCAAAAGATTACTTCAAGAAAGTGATAGAGACTCTGAAAAAAAAAAAACCAGTCAGAAATCCTTGAAATGAAAGAAACAATAAACCAAATAAAAAAAAAAAACTCAATAAAAGGCATAACCAACAGACTAGATAACTTGGAAGAAAGAATGTCAGATAATGAATACAAAGTATACAATCTGGAAAATAAAGATGACCACACAGTGAAGATAGTAAGAAACCATGAATGGAACATCCAAGAATTACGGGACAGCATCAAAACACCAAATCTAAGAGTCATTGGGATAGAGGAAGGCACAGAGTTTTGAACCAAAGGAATGCACAATCTCTTCAATGAGATAATATCAGAAAATTTCCCAAACATGAAGAATGAATTGGAAAACCAAATACAAGAGGCTTACAGGACACCAAATGTACAAAATTACAACAGACCTACACCAAGGCACATTATAATGAAAATCCCTAGCATATAGAATAAGGATAGAATCTTAAAAGCCACAAGAGAAATCAGATCACATATGGGGAAGACCAATTCATATCTCAGCAGGTTTTTCAACCCAGACCCTCAAAGCCAGGAGATCATGGAATAACATATACCAAGCTCTGAAAGAAAATGGATGCCAACCAAGAATCTCATATCCAGCAAAATTAGACTTTAGATTTGATGATGAAATAAAAACCTTCCATGATAAACAAAATAATTTACAGCTAGAAAGCCTGCACTAAAGAATATCCTCAGCAAAATATTCCATGAAGAGGAAATGAAAAACAATGATGAAAATCAGCAGAAGGAGGTATTACACTAAAGGAAAAACTAATCAGAGGAGAAATCAAGTCAAGTTAAACGCCAAAAATAAATAAAAATGGCTGGGAATACAAATTATGACTCAATAATAACCCTGAATATTAATGGCCTAAACTAACCAAACAAAAGACATAGACTAGCAGATTGGATTAAAAAAAAAAAAGACCCAACAATATGCTACCTCCAAGAGACATCCTCAGACTAAAGGTGAAAAGTTTCCATCCTCATATCAAATAAAGTAGACTTCAAGCTAAAGTTAATCAAAGGGTATAAAGAGGGACACTACATACTGCTCAAGGGAACCATACACCAACAAGCGATGGGTGGCAAACTTGGACCTACCCTAGGCCTGGGTCCCCCATATATATTTATAACAATTATAAATATATATGCCCCAAACAATGGAGCACCTACATTCATCAAACAAACTCTTCTCAAGTTCAATAGTCAAATAGACCACAATACAATAATTTTGGGTGACTTTAACACACCCCTTCTTCACCGGATAGATCTTCTAAACAAAAGCTGAACAAAGAACTATAGAATTCGATAATACAATCAATAACTTAGACTTAACTGGTATATATAGAATATTTTACCCTTCAACAAACGAATGCACTTTCTTCTTAGCAGCACATGGATTCTTCTCTAAAATAGACCATATATTATGCCACAAAACAACTCTTAGCAAATATAAAAAAGTAGAGATACTACCCTGCTTTCTATCAGATTATAATGGAATGAAATTAGAAATCAATGATAAAATAAGAAACAAAAGTACTTCAACACCTGGAGACTAAGCAATATGCTACTGAATGAACAATGGGTTGCAGAAGACATCAAGGAGGAGGAGATTAAAAAATATTTAGAGGTGAATGAGAACACAGATACAACATATTGAAATCTCTGGGACACTATGAAGGCAGTTCTCAGAGGAAAGTTCATGGTATGGATTTCATTCCTTAAAAGAAGAAAAAAGTCAACAAATAAATGACTTAACGTTACATCTCAAAGTCATAGAAAAAAAACAAATCTACACCAAAAGCAGTAGAAGAGCTAAAAATCAATGAAATTGAAACAACAGAAACATTTGAAAAAACAAAAGTTAGTTCTTTGACAAATAAAACTGACAGACCCTTAGCCATGCTAATAAAGAGAAGGAGAGAGAAAACTCAAATTACTAACATATGTGATGAAAAAGGAAATATCACAACAGACACTATAGAAATACGGAAGATGATTAGAAATTATCTTGAAAACTTGTACTCTAATAAAATAGAAAAAATCAAAGGCATCGACAAATTTCTAGAGTCATATGATTTGCCCAAATTGAATCAGGATGATATACAAAATTTAAACAGGTCAATTTCAAGCAATGAAATAGAAGATGCCATTAGAAGCCTACCAACCAAGAAAAGCCCAGGATGGGACAGATACACAGCCGAGTTCTACAAGACCTTTAAAGAAGAATTAATACCAATACCCTTTAATTTATTTCAAGAAATAGAAAAAGGAGGGAGCACTTCCAAACTCATTCTATGGGGTCTATATCCCCCTGATTCCAAAACAAGGCAAAGACACATCAAAGAAAGAAAAATTCAGACCAATATCTCTAACGAACATAGATGCAAAAATTCTCAATAAAATTCTGGCAAATCGAATACAAAAACATATCAAAAAGAGTCCAACATCATCAAGTGGGATTCATCCCAGGGACACAAAGTAGGTTCAACATATGGAAATCAATAAATGTAATTCATCACATCAATAGACTTAAAGGTAAGAATCATATGATCATCTCAATAGATGCAGAAAAAGCACTCAGCAAAATACAGCACCCCTTCATGTTCAAAACACTAGAAAAACTAGGGAGAACAGGAACATATCTCAACATCCTAGAGGCTATCTATGCTAAGTCCCAGGCCAACATCATTCTAAATGGAGAAAAATTGAAGTCATTCCCTCTAAAAACTGGAACAAGACAGGGATGCCTTCTTTCACCACTTCTATTCAACATAGTTCTTGAAACACTGGCCAGAGCAATTAGACAGATGAAAGAAATCAAAAGGATACATATAGGAAAATGAGAACTTAAATTAGCACTATTTGCTGACGATATGATTCTATACCTAGAAGACCCCCCCCAAAAAAAAACTCCACCAGAAAACTTCTAGAACTAGTAAATGAATTCAGCAAAGTAGCAGGATATAAAATCAACACCCATAAATCAAAGGCATTTCTATATATCAGTGACAAATCCTATGCAAGGGAAACAAGGAAAACTACCCCATTTACAATAGCATCAAAAAATATATAAAATAAAATAAAATACTTGTGAATCAACTACAGTGGTGAAAGACCTCTACAACTAAAACTACAGAATTCTAAAGAAAGAAATTCCATCCTTAGAAGATGGAAAGATCTACCTTGCTCTTGGATAGGCAGAATTAATATGGTCAAAATGATCATACTACCAAAAGCACGATACAGATTTAATGCAATTCCAATCAAAATCCCAACGACATTCCTCACAGAAATAGAAAAAGCAGTCATGAAATTCATCTGGAAAAATAAGAGACCCAGAATAGCTAAAGCAATCCTCAGCAGGAAGAATGAAGCAGGTGGCATCACTATAACAGACCTTAAACTATACTACAGAGCAATGGTAACAAAAACAGCATGGTATTGGCACCAAAATAAACCTGTGGACCAATGGTACAGAATAGAGAACACAGAGACTAACCAACATAATTACAGCTATCTTATATTTGACAAAGATGCCAAAAACGTACACTGGAGAAAAGATAGCTTCTTCAACAAATAGTGCTGGGAAAATTGGAAATCCATATGCAACAAAATGAAATTGAACCCCTATCTCTCGTCATGCTCAAAACTCAACTCAAAGTGGATCAAGAACCTAGGAATTAAACCAGAGACACAGTGTCTATTAGAAGAAAAAGTAGGCCCAAATCTCCCTCATGTTGGATTAGGACCCAACTTCCTTAATAAGACTCCTATAGTGCAAGAATTAATATCTACAATCAATAAATGGGATGGATTCAAACTAAAAAGCTTCTTCTCAGAAAAAGAAACAAACAGGTGAATAGAAAGCCTACTAATTGGGAACAAATTCTTACCACACACATGTCAGGTAAAGCACTAAATTTTAGAATATATAAAGAACTCAAAAAACTCAACACCAAAAAAACAAATAACCCAATCAATAAATGAGACAAGGAACTGAACAGACACTTCTCAGAAGAAGATATACAATCAATCCATAAATACATGAAAAAAATGTTCAACATCTCTAGCAATTATAGAAATGCAAATCAAACCACTCTAAGATTTCATCTCACTCCAGTCAGAATGGCAGCTATTAGAACATAAACAACATAAGCGTTGGTGAGGATGTGGGGAAAAGGCACACTCATACATTGTTGGTGGGACTGCAAATTTCCAATATGGAAAGCAGTGTGGAGAATCCTTGGAAAACTGGGAATGGAACCACCATTTGACCCAGCTATTCCTCTCCTTGGTCTATACCCAAAGGACTTAAAATCACCATACTACAGGGACACAGCCACATCAATGTTTATAGCAGCACAATTCACAATAGCTAAACTGTGGAGTCAACCTAGATGCCCTTCAGTAGATGTATAGATAAAGAAAATGTGATATATATACAGAATGGAATATTACTCAGCAATAAAAGAGAATAAAATCATGGCATTTGCAGGTAAATGCATGGAGCTGGAGAAGATAATGCTAAGTGAAGTTAGCCAATCCCCCCCCAAAAACAAATGCTGAATGATTTCTCTGATTTAAGGAGGCTGATTCATAATATGCTGTGGGGGGTGAGGGGATGGCAGGATTAAATGAACTCTAGATAGGGCAAAGGGGAAAAGGGGAGGGAGGGTGCACAGGGGTAGGAAAGACCATGGAATGCGATGGTCATCATCACCCTAAGTATACATATGAAGACCGGAAGAATGTGACTCTACTTCGTGCACAACCGGAGATAAGAAAAATTGTGCTCTACATGTGTAATATAAATTGTAATGCATTCTGTTGTCATAGATAACAAATTAAAATTAAAAAATAAAAAGAATTATATTAATTCACAGTAAGGTGGGGAGCTAGGGAAAAATAGAATTACTTTAGATTCTGTAGATGGAAGTGAAGGAAGGGGAGGGGATATGTAGATAGGAAGGATAGTAGAATGAACTGATGTCATTACCTTAAGTACACACAAAACTGCATGACCAATGCGATTCTACAACATGTACAATCAGAAAAATGAGAAATTATACCTCATTTATGCATGATATATCAAAGTGCATAAATACCTTCTATTGTCATATATAACTAATAAAACAAAAATATTTATAAAGTTAAAAAAATTATTATGGGCCAGAGTGGTGGTGCACACCTATAATTCTAGCAGCTTGAGAGGCTAAAGCAGGAGGATCCAAGTTCAAAGCCAGCCTCAGCAACTTGGCAAGGCCCTAAGCAATTTAGCAAGACCCAGTCCCTAGATAAAATCTAAAAAAGGGCTGGGTATGTGTCTCAGTGGTTAGGCACCTGTATGTCCAATCCCTGGTACCAAAAACAAAAAAAAATATGGGACTGGTACCTAATTAGAATGCACAGACCTAGAGCTGGATCCCCAGCAAAACACACACACACACACAGTCTTATTCCATAATAATCTTTTTTATTTTTGATGGGGGATATCAGGGATTGAACTCAGGAACACTAGACCACTGAGCCACATCCCCAGCCCTATTTTGTATCTTATTTAGAGACAGGGTCTCACTGGGTTGCTTAGCACCTTGCTTTTGCTGAGGCTGGCTTTGAACTTGAGATTCTCCTGCCTCATCCTCCAGAGCTGCTGGGATTACAGGTGTGTGTCACCACACCTGGTGTTCCATAATAATCTTTATTAGAAAGAGGAAATAAACACATATTCTGGAGGAAAATATTCACAGAAAGAGATGGAACAAATACAAATAGTGATTATCTTTGAGTGGTTTTCCCCCTGTATTTAAAATTGTTTATGAAATGTGCATTTGTTTATTTGTTTTCTGTCCTGGGAATTGAACTCAGGGCTTCCCTATCACTGAGCTACATCCCCCTTAGGTTGGCTGGCCTTGAACTTGTGATCCTCCTGCTTCAGTCTCCAAGTTGCTGGTATTACAAGTGTGTGCCATGTATTGTTTTTATAATTAGAAAATGTTTCTTTTTAAACAGAATATTCCATGGCTTCTGGATAGAAATTAATCACCCAAACTGATATTTACATCTTAGAAAAGAGAGTTTCATTCTGAATCTAGAAGAAAAAGTTCACAGAGATGTGAAGGACTCGGTCCCCATCAAACTACTCAAAGATCCAGATAGAACTTTGAGTTTTCAGAAGGTACAGGAGGCTAGCTTTTGTGGCAAGGACAAAGGAGGGTTTGTTGTAGCTGAGAACACCATGACAAATCAGCCTTGAGTGATCCTGAAGGATGAAAACACAGCTTCTTAGAAAAAGTCCATGGCATCCCAGATGGCAGTGCCAACGGTCAGACTTGTGATGTTTCCATGTGGACCAGAAACCTACCCATGGCACAGCGCTATAGGGAGAGTACAAGAATGGCAGCAGGGAAAATATGGAGTAGTTGATTAGTTAATTACTTAATTAACCTCATATATCCCGAGTGTTCACTAGTGGGAGCCTTAGAGATAAAAATTCCTGTCCTTGCCAGGTGCAGTGGCACTTTCCTGTAATCCCAGTAACTCAGGAGGCTGAGGCAGAAGGATCGCAAGCTCACAGTCAGCCTCAGAAACTTAGCAAGGCTCTAAGCAATTTAGTGAGGCCTTGTCTCAAAATTTAAAAAATAAAATAAAAAGGGCTGGGGACATGGCTCAATGGTTAAGCACCCCTGCATTCAATCTCCAATGCCAAGGAAAAAAAAATTCTTGCCCTTGTGGTGCACACAATCTATGGTGTGGGTTCACACAGTAGGGAGAAGGAAAAAATAAATAAGTAAAAGGTAGAAGTAAATTTTATAGCATAATAGATACCAATGGAGGAAAATAAAAGAGAGGCTGTTGGCATGTTTTTAGATTTAAACAAGATAATAAGGAAAGGTGGTTACAAGGACATTTGAGCAAACATATGGGGAAGGTGATGGATGGAGTTCAAGAAAGCAAGTTTTTCTTTGCAGGTAAAGGAAATAGCATATGCAAAGGCACTGGGGCACCACTGTGTCTGACCTGTTCAAGGACGGGTCCATGTGGCTCCCCAGACTGAGCAAGGGAGAAGTGGCAGGGATGGGGTGGAGGAGGTTGTTATAGCCTTGAAGGCAACTGTAAGTAGAAAGAAACAAATACTGATGACTTATGAGGGTTGATAGAGATGAACATGGCAAAGATCTCTCCAGGGACTCTGGCCTTGGTCACTAGAACTAGGTGGTATCTTTTTTGGTACCAGGGATTTAACCCAGGGGTGTTTAACCACTGAGCCACTTCCCCAGCCCTTTTTAAAATTTTATTTAGAGACAAAGTCTTGCTGAGTTGCTTAGGGCCTCGCTAAGTTGCTGAGGCTGGCTTTGAACTCGAGATCCTCCTGTCTCAGCCTCCTGAACCCCTGGGATTACAGGCGTGCACCACTGAGCCCAGCAAAGTGGTGTCATTTGAGACAAGGAACAGGTGAAAAAGGAGAGGATTGTGTCCGAGAAGGAAGGAAGAAATCATGAGTCTGTTGGGAAGGTGCTTCTTTTGAGGGTAGCCCAGAGGTTAGAGTAGGTATTTCAAGGCACAGGTGGGGACAGAGTTGCAGTTGGTGAATCACCAGCAGAGAGGGGTGTGACTGAGTTAGGGAGTGAGCGAGTGGATGACTAATCATAGCTCACCATCATGAGAAGCTGTTGAATCAACACAGTGAGGCTGCCAAGGGAGGGTGCTCGCTGGATTCCTTGGCCAGGCAGGGAACAGAGATAAATGGCCTCAGGGATTGAGGTTACTGTGGAAGCTGTGCAGGAGGCCAGAAGGTATTCTCAAACAGCAGGTAGGACTCCTGGAGCCTGCAAGGCCATCAGGGCACAGAGTAGTTCTTGTTCATCAGCCCAGCACTGGTACCCTGAGCACTCTGCCCCTGCGTCAGCTCTTCTGATATTCTATTGTCCATGTTCCTCTTATCACCCATCATAGAGAAGGTCTGATCAGAGCTCTTGAGTGTGAGTCGTTCCTGGGCCAACCCATGGATACCGCCTTTGGATCCGGTGCCCGTTCCTTCCCCAGACAGTTGTGGCCTCGCCATACCAGACGCCCAGTGTGGGAAGCAGAGATCGGGCAGTCCTCAGATGGGGCTGTGGTCACGGCAGGTGCTCGGAAGCATTCCAGAGACACAAACACCAGCGTTGCGTGGTCTCCAGAAAGCCAGAGAGGACAGAATGGGAGGAAATGTTGCCAAGGACCAAATACCGCCGAGATTTAGTGACTAATGGCAGGAATGACCATAGCAGCTATCATATTTTGAATGCTCTTTGCCAAATGCTATACAAAGTGTTTTACATGATTTTCCAACAGAGAGGGGCGTGATTGAGTTATGGGAGTGAGCGAGTGGATTGGCTAATTTAAAATAGCCTTATGATAGGTATTCTCATGCCATTTTTGAAAAAAGAAAGTGAGACCTCTTAAGCAATGTGCCACACATCAGGTAAGACACAGAGCTGAGGTTCAGAGCAAGGTCTGTCAATATCCGGGGACTGATTTCTTCCACGTTTACTGCTTGCATATTCTGCACCATGCTTGGCCCTAGGCACTCATGTGGATTTTATATTCAAGAGAAGAAGGCAAACCATACTCCTCTGACCAACAAATAAGCAAAATAGCATGGAACAAATTGTGTTATCCGCACAGGTACTGGAGAGAGAGGGAGGCACCACCCACCACAAGGGTCATACAAACCAGAAGTCAGTCTTACCCAAGCAGGAGGAAGCAGAGAGAGAGGGACCCATGAGTATGTACCTTAACTGGGGCAAGGACTGGCACTGTAGGAAGTGGTACTACCCTTACTTTGAATGTAACTGAGACAAGAAGCAGAAAGTGGAGCACAGGAGACTCTGGGAATCAGCTCAGGTCTTACCCTTAGGCAGGTGTGGCTGCTCATGGCAAGGACCCACCTAGGACAGATGTGAGGGGAGAGGGGAGGTTGAGACGGTCAAAGAAAATGTTCCAGCACAAGGAGACCCCCCCTGCTTTTCAATACATTTGAGTTTTCATAAACGTTTTTAAAATGACTTTAGGTTTCTCAGTCTGAACCATGAGATAAAGCCATTTACTAAACAGAAACTTTGAGAAGAGCAAGTTTGAGGATGGGGGAAATCAAGAGGTTGGTCCAAAGTTAGTTTGAAATGCCTGTTATGTATCTAAAAGGAGTTATCACATGGGAGACAGCTCAGAGAAGTCAGGGCAGGTGGGGCCAAGACTGTTAGATCCCTACCTGACATTCACTCCCCTCTTCTTCGTTAGTGACAGAATCCTGGTATGTAGCTGGGCACATGGCATCTGAAATGAAGCTAAGTTTTCCTTGAAGCTAAGTGTGGTCATGTGACTAAATTCTAGCCAGTGAGATATAAAGGGAAGTTTTATGAAAAACAACTAGAAAGGCTCTTTTTAAAAGATTTAACACTAACTGGAGGTGAGCCCCTTAGTCCTCCCTTTTTTCTCCTATTTGCAATCGAGGATGTGGATGAAATAGCTGGCACTCCAGCAGCCATCTGAGGATGGAAGCCAAAGTTTAGGTTAGGATTAATAAAGCAGATAAAAAGAAGTTTCCAGACTCTCTGAGGGCTGCCAAGTCACCACAGCAGTCCCAGTTTTCCTTCCTTCAAATTTCTCAGATATTGAATTAAAAAAAAAAAAAAAGACCCAAACGCTTTTAGAGTAGGGCCAGAGGGGCTGTTCCTATGCAATCTCACCTGATTCCAAGGGCCATTACTGGAGATCTATAGATGTGGAATGATGTTTATAACAATGGGATGGGAGACTGCCGAGCACAGATTCTAGAGAGCAGACCTGGAGTTAACCCACACCGAAAAGTCAGACGTAGAAAGTAGAATCAGCAAACAAGTCGACCAAGGAGGAGTGAGCTAAGTGAAAACCCAAGACAGCGTGCTCTCCACAGAGGCCACGGTTATTTCTGGAAGAAAGGGGAAGTGAGCCATGCCAAGGGAAGTGAAGCAAGATGAGGAGAGAGAAGTATTAGACTCAGCAAAGTGGAAGCCACCAACAGTCTTGGTAGAGCCCTTTCGGAGGAAGACACTGCCCGTTGCAATAAAGGGAAGAGGCCAGAGGTGAGGAGGCAGAGGAGGCAAGTGAGAGGGAGAGTGTCTCCTCGGAGATGTTCTCCCATAAGAGGAGAGGAGAGGAAATACGGGGGTTAAGGGAGGTTTCAGGATGAACACTCTTAAGGCATGTTTGCAAACCGGCGGGGAAAGGGTCAATCAAGGAGAGACTCGCCGGGCACAATGGTGCACCCCTGTAATCCCAGGGGCTCGGGAGGCTGAGACAGGAGGATCAGGAGTTCCAAGCCAGCCTCAGCCACTTAGCGAGGCCTTAAGTAACTCAGTGAGACCCTGTCTCTAAATAAAATATAAAAAAGGGCTGGGGATGTGGCTCAGTGGTTAAGCACCTCTGGGTTCAATCCTTGGTCCAAAATAAATAAATCCATAAAATAAAGAAGATGAAGGAGAAGAAGAGACTGCCAAGGCAGGAAAAGGTAAATGATCACAGGAGTGAAGACCCTGAGAAGGAAACAAAACAGAGTCCAAAGCACACCGGAAAGACTGCCTCCAAGAAACCCTGAGCGCGGGAGAGCGGTTTCAGTAAACTCAAGAAAGCAGAATCCAAAGTGTACAACGCGAAGACCACAGCAATGCCCATGATTCTGGGTGACCCGGGACTCGGGGTGATCTTTTTTTCTGTGTTTCTTTATCCATTCCTGTGACTTACGAATTTTCTGAAAGGAATACTCCCCACTCTCTGTGGGAAGCCACCCGTGAACTACTTGAGGGGTCTTTACTTGGTACCAAGCCACGGAGACTTAGGTGTTTGCCTTGGGGACTATCCCGTGGGTATCAGGTGGCCCAAGGCGTGGGATCTGCATCCTGGCTCTCCCAGTGCGACAGCTCTGTGGCTCCCGAGTTGGGCGTGACCCATTGGAACTGGACAGCCCACCTCCCATGTTATTTGGCAAAGAACATTCCATCGAAAACCTTTGGTGCTCCCCCATCTAAACAAAGCAAACCTGGGCTCCATTGCTCTCTTTCCTGGTGTGGAAGCTTGATCCCTAAGATCCAAGAGCCCACCTGCCCCCCCCACTTTTCAAAATGACTCCCCATGCACGGTGGTTTGTTCACCATTTTCTCTTTCTTAGCTCTTATTCCACAGCCAGCCCACTCCCCAAAGAGGGACCCCCATTCTGTTGCCTGTGCTCGATGTGGACCAGAACTCTCATAATTAGGCATAAAAATGGGAAAAAAAGTCAAAGAAAGTTGAAGGCAGCAGCGTCCTGATTGCTGTCTCAGGACCTGGCCTATCCCTGGGAGAGAGGAAGCCCAGCAAGTGGAGCTGGACCCAGAGTGGCTCTGGCAGGAGGCCTTGCTCATGAGGAAACCACGTCCCCTTTTTCAATGGCCAGCCCCATCTCTGTTGGTGCTGGAAATCGATAAGAGAAAGCCTGGCTGAGTGGGGAAAGCAAGTAGTTAAAGGGTGCGCCCCTCTTGTACTTCTCCAGTTACGTAGTTGGCTCAGGCAGATGCATGGGGGACAGGAGGAGGCATGGAGGCAGGGGAGGCTAGGCAGAGAGGCATGGCACACTGCAGAAATGCCCCCTGCAGGCAGCTGCCCTGCTACAGGCCAAGATCAGAACTGGCAGGGTCAAGGGTGGACTTGAAAGAACAAAGTTAAGCCCTGGTGGGGCCCATCATGGTGCTGCGTTTAACAGAGGCCTCGCAGTCAGGAAGGATCTCCAAGTTGTTAATTTGCAAGTGAGGATTCATATTCTTAGCAATACACTCAGAACATTGAAAGAAGATGACACTCATGTTCCCGCTTTGAGTGCGCTGTCATTTCTAGACCACTCACCTGTCACACATTATGAATTAAGGGTTTATCATCCCACAATTACTTTATGAGCAGTGTCGTCATATTGCACTATATTTTTGTTTGATTTAAAAGCACTGAGTTTTTGGTTGGATGTGGTGGTGCACACCTGTCATCCCAGCGACTCAGGAGGCTTGAGGCAGGAGGATCACTAGTTTGAGGTCGGTTTCAGCAACTTCGTGAGAACCTCGGTAATTTAGTGAGAACTTGTCTCAAAATAAAAAATAAAAAGAGCTGGGGATGTGGCTCAAGCACTGTTCACTTGTTCACCCTCTTCCCCTAAACCCACAGATTTTTAAAAATTGTCTCTTTAGTTTTGCCTTTTCCCAAACAAAATCATATAGTTGGAATCATACAGAATGTAGCCTTTTCAAATTAGCTTCTTTCACTCAGCAATGTGTTTTAAGTTTCTTCATGTTTTGTGGATACACAATAGTTCATTTCTTTTTATCACTAACATACCAATGTCTGGATGTGCCATGTTTGGTTTAGCTCTTCACCTGTTGAAGGTGTTGGTTGGGTTGGTTCTGATTTTTGACAATGGTGGATAAAGCTGCTATCAACATTCATGTGCATTTTTTCTGTGAACATATGTTTCCTTCCTTCCTTCCTTCCTTCCTTCCTTCCTTCCTTCCTTCCTTCCTTCCTTCCTCCCTCCCTCCCTCCCGAGGGATTGAATCCTTTTTTTATACTTTGTACTTTTATACAGCCCTTTTTTATACTTTATGGACGGGGTCTCACTGAGTTGCTTAGGGCCTCATTAAGTTGCTGAGGCCCTAACTTGCAATCCTCCTGCCTCAGCCTCCTGAGCCGCTGGGATTACAGGCGTGTGCCACCGTGCCTAGCTGAACATATGTTTTCAAATCAATTGGGTAAATACCAAAAAGCACAACAGCTGGATCATATGGTAAGATTACGTTAGCTTTGTAAGAAACTGCTGATCTGTCTTCCAAAGTGGCTGCCTCCTTTTGCATTCCTGCCAGCAACGAAGGAGAGTTGCTGCTGCCCCGCATCTTTTTCGGCATTTCGCATTGTCAGTGTTTTGGAGTGGCCTGTCTATATGTACGCAAAGCAGTATCTCATTACTGTTTTAATTTGCAATTCTCTAATGACATGATGGAAAACAGATTTTCTTTTTTTTTTAATTGTTTTTAGTTGTAGATGGACACAATATCTTTGTTTTATTTATTTATTTGATGTGGTGCTGAGGATTGAACCCAGTGCCTCACTCATGCGAGGCAAGCGCTCAACCACTGAGCTACAACCCCAGCCCCCCTGGGAAAACAGATTTTCATATGCTTATTTGCCACCTGTATATCTTCGATGGTGAGGAACCACTTCAAATCTTTGTCCACTTTTTGTTTGTGTTCTTCTTTTTGAGTTTTAAGAGTTCTTTGTACATTTTGGACACAAATCCTTTGTTGGCTATTTTATCAGATAAATATTTTCTCTTAATCTGTTTCCTATATTTCCATTTGCTTAACATTTAAAAAATTTTTTAGTTGTCAATGGACCTTTATTTTATTTATTTTTATGCGATGCTGAGAATCCAACCCAGGGCCTCACACATGCTAGGCAGGTGCTCCAATACTGAGCTACAGCCCCAGCCCCCATTTGCTTAACATTTATTGAATTTACTGAAAGTCTTGATAATTGCAAGTGGCTTAGGCTTCCCTCAACCTCTGAGAAAGTAGAGATGAGGTAGGAGAAACAGATAGGAATTTCTGGACTTGTTTGGCCATGAGACATATGTGGTCTCTAGCCACTTGGTCCAGTACTGACTGGGGAGTAAGGGGAAAAAAACAAAAAAAAAAATAGTAGTACTGCCCTACCCTATGTTAAACACAAGTAATTTCACATATATTATTCCACAGCCACCTTAAGAAGTAAATCCTATCATTTAGGAAGCCATCAGGCTTGTTGAACATCACATAAGTTAAACAAACTATCCAGGGTCTCACATGGATTATGTGGTGGAATTGAGACTCAGATAAGTCCAGGACACTGTGGGCCAGACGCAAGGTTAACCCACCTCAGGGCAGGTTGGATAACAGTACATGAGGGATGGGTGACAGTTCCAACCCCTGTATCAGACATTGGACCTGAGACTCATCCTGGGCCAGTGTGGAGATCTAAGAGACTGCTCTCAGATGGAAGAAATGCCCACATTAAGACAGATACATCGGATCTGGTTAGAAGCAAGAGCTCAATAAACAGCTGGGGATGTGCACTGTAATCCTGGAAGGAGAAGAAACAGTCAAACATTGAGCAGGGTGCCGAGTGTGGTGGTGTGTGCCTGTAATCCCAGCAACTGCAGAGGCTGAGGCAGGAGGATCAAGAGTTCAAAGCCAGCCTCAGATTAGTAAGGAACTTAGCAACTCAGCAAGACCCTGTGTCTAAATAAAATATTAAAAAGAACTAGGAAAGGCTGGGGGTATAGCTCAGTTGATAGGGTGCTTGCCTTGTGTGCACAAGGCCCTGGGTTCGATCCCCAGCATAACAACAACAAAAAGATTTGGGGAAGTACTGGGGTTGTAGCTCAATTGGTAGAGCGTTTGCCTTGCATGTGTGAGGCACTGGGTTCGATCCTCAGTACCACATAAAAACAAATAAAATAAAGGTATTGTGTCTGTCTATGACTAAAAAAAAAAAGTGGATAAAAAAAAAAAAGAACTGGGGATGTGGCTCAATGGTTAAGCACCCCTGGGTTCAATCCCTTGTACCAAAAAAAGAAAAGAAAATTGAGCAGAATGTGAAGGGTCCACACAAGCAGGCTGAGGCCCAGCCCAAGGCTGCAAATAGAGACAGGGAACTGAATTCCAGTATGAAGAAGGCGAATGGGACTACTCGAGCAAGACACAGTGGGAGTGGAGGAGCCCATCACTAAGGCAGTCAGGTCCCCAGCTTGGGACAGCAAGGCCTACTCCTGCACCACTGCTCATGGTCTGCAGCATGTCTTGTGAGAGTCAAGCTCAAGGTCTGCACACAGTTAAGGTTTCCAGTTATACATTGTCAGAGCCTGCCATTGGAGGGAACAGTAAGAAAGCTTCAAGGAAGGCAGAAACTTCAAGCAGAAGCTCCACGTGTGGACCATGTTTTAGAAAATAAGTGAGGACAAAGATCAGGGCTGTTGGATGCCTGGGGCAGTGATGAACTGGGGGCTCCTGAAACTCCTCTGACACCGGGAGACATCCCAGAAGGGAGCGCAGGGCTGAGCTGAGAGGTATTGCAGGTGAGCCAATTACAGAAACAAGGACATCGCTGAACTAGCACATCTGCCCAAGACTGGCAGCTGGCACCTGAGGGAAGAAGACGTGGTCAACAGTCTCCTCAGACAAGTCAGGTGTACAACCTACAATCCCAGGCTTCTTCAGGATTCAGGTACGCCATGCTTCATGTAAGATAAATGTTCCTGAAAATGATATATAAATTGGATTTTGCACATTGATGGATACTTTAAATTTCCAGGGGAATTTGCTGCTTAGAGGAAATTATTATTATTATTGTAAATCTGGTTTCAATCCATTGGATTTTCTTAAAAAGACCATTTTTTGCCTTCTCTCTCTCTCTCTCTCTCTCTCTCTCTCTCACACACACACACACACACACACTAACTGTATTTAAAAGAATTAATGGATGCTGCTAGCATGCCCTTATTTTTACAAAGTTTAAATTTTATTCCTTACAATATATTCATTAACCTAAAACATAATGGTCTAAAGCAGTAATTCCTACACCTAACTGACGTAAGCTGGTAGTCTTAAAGAATACAGATTCCTGGGCCCTACCACTTGAGTTTCGGACTCTGAAGGCAGCATAGAAAGGCACCCAGACTCCCTGGGGGAGCGTATGGCTTAGCATTGCTGTGCAGCTGTAGAGATTAATGGCAGATGGAAGTTAACCTGGAGATGATCTTTTTTGCAGTCATTGGATAATTTCTTTCCAGCCTGATGTGAAAGCAGAGCCTGGACACAGCAGGCCCCTGGGCTCCAGGATAGGCCTCCAGATTCAAGGCAGAGTGTGTCACTGTGCCAGGGCCTGGGACCTTCATCTAGAATTCTAGCGGAGGTAGGGGTTATAATCACTCATAGAATACCTAAAGGTTATTGGGAAAACTGAATATGGTTGTGAAGTAGTATAATGCCTGCCCACGCCCCATGATGTCCATGTCACACTCCCTAAAGTCGTGAATATGTGAGGTCATGTAGCAAAAAGAGATGGCTGCCAGTTGGCTGTCTTCAGGTGGGAGATTATGCTGGGTTATCAGGTGGGCCCAATGTAATGACAAGAGTACTTAACAGCAGAAGAGGAAGGCAGGAGAGAGGCCAGAGAGATGAGTATGCGAGAAGGATTCCATTAAACACTGTTGGACAAATAGGGCCATAGGCCAAGGGATGTGGGTAGCCTCTAAGAGCAGGGACACGTTGCAGCTGTCACTCTTCAGTGAGACCCCTGCCACATTCTGACTTCCCAAACTGTGAGATAATAAATTTGTGTAGTTTTAGGCCACCAAATTTAAGGTAATTTCTTCCCCTTCTACCAGAAATAGGAAACAAAAACAATACTCATGACCAAGTTCTAAAAAAGAAAAAAAAATTTTTTTAGAATGCAAGAAAAGGAAAGTAGAACTTGAAAGTCTGACAGACTTCTTTGTATGGCCAGGCCCTGCAAACCATCACCAACAGTTTCCTTTTCTTGTCTTTGAAGAAACAAAGATTTTTTTTTTTTTAATGAAATGAGAACAGGCTCCTTTATTAGGCCAAGTTTTTAACACAGTTAAAATAGGATGGTGGTAAGATCCAGAATCTATATTTTAAAAATCTCCCTAGGTGTCTCTAGTATGCAGCCAGGTTTGCAAATCACTGGTCTAAAAATGCAATTCTAACCCACATAATTATGAGGTGGCCGCATACCTGGAGAGTGAGTCCCCGTGGATTATGATTAACCTGGGAAGACAGAACACATGGGGTGACCGCAGAGACGGGGTCTGGTGAGGCAACACTGCAACACTTCACGTGTGACCTGCACCGTGGAATGGTGAGCATGCTCCCATTAAACACGAACACCTCCAAAGTAGAAAACAGGCCAAGGAGGGTGTTTTAATTAATGATTGATGGTTGTGAGGACGGAGGGCTAATTGATTCAAGGGACAGGCAATAGCAGGGGGAGGGAAGGCCAGAGGAGTTGCAGGGAACTGAACGCAGTTCAGTGGAGGCAGATGCAGAGTAGTGCACTTTCTGGAAAAGGGAAGAAAATAGCACAAAAACAGGCAGGTCAGGGGAAGAGTGCAACATTAGAAAAGGCTCTGGAGACCAGGCCTGTCTCAGGGTGGTGTGTGGTGCTGGGGTGCCAGGGGTACAGCAAGGCCTCTCAGCCTAGGCCTCCCATTCACAAAGGCACTGAAATTTAAGCACTTTTTTTTTTTTTGTGGTGCTGAGGATCGAACCCAGGGCCTTGTGCATGTGAGGCAAGCACTCTACAAACTGAGCCATATCCCCAGCCCTGAAATTTAGATTTCTGACATCTTTTAGTATCTGATAAAGGTGTTCTTTGTTGTTGTTGTTGTTGTCTTAAGTTGTGGATGGACACAATACCTTTATTTTATTTATTTATCTTTATGTGGTGCTGAGGTCAAACCCAGGGCCTCGTACATTCGAGACGAGCACTCTTCCACTGAGCCACAACCCTAGCCCTCTGATGAAGGTGTTTGTTTGCAAAGCATACCACAGTTTTATGATCCCGTTTTTACAACTTATCCTTTTTAATGTATTGGGAGCCTCAAAAAATGAGGCCAGTGGTGTAGAATCGGTGGTGGATTGGAGGATTTGGCCAGTTGATGGAGCCAGCATATGTGAGCAGCCATGGGGCATTATTTAAGGATACAGGATGAGGGTTCATAGTGAACAGGGCTGGAGGAATTGGAATCCAAAGAGGAAAGGAGACTGACTTTGTTTATTTTCCTGAGTGTTAATAGGTACTTCTTCTATTTTTCCTTTTCCCCCAGAGTTATGTATGTACATAATCTACTAACAACTAGTTCTACAAGGTTTATTATACAAGACAACTTTCCCTGCCCTTTCGCACCATTTCCCTATGTTTTAATCTCTTTTAGATGATTCTTTCGTTATTTATCTCCAGTTCTATAAATTGTCATGGTTGAAACATTATTCTTTGATGTTTCCATTTTAACCATTATTGCATTTTTCCCCAGCACAGAAGATCAGGATTTGGTGTCTTTCCTCCCTCTACCCTTATCCACCATACACACTAATTCCCCCCACCCCCATTCTTCCAATATACTTTGTGGTCATGTTGGTTAGTGGATCTTCACTGTTTATGTCCTCAAGACTAGAAAACACTCTTTGTAGCTGAGCCATCTAGTAAACTGCGATAACTTTTCCTTTCTTGCATACCTTTTTGTTGTCCCTGGGGCTAATAACTGTCTTATTATTAAGACAGTTTCATTATTATTAAGAAATGGTTTCATTTTCTATGTATTTATACTTGCCATTTCAAGACATTCAGAACCTTCAGATACTCTAATAATTTCACCAATCCTTAAAAATAAAATAAAAAAAAAAAAGTCTCCTGGAGCCTTCCCCCCTGCTCCAGCATGCATCTGAGACCCTCCCCGCCCCTCCCACCTTGGAATCTCTCTTCACCTTCATCCCGGGATTCTCCTTCCTTCTGGTTGAAAGGAGTGCCTTCCGTCTTTGTTTACTTGTTGTTTTGACAGTGTTTGGGGGATTTCCTGAGGCAGGGGCACGTGATATAAATTTTTACAATCTTGCACGTTGGAAAATGCTTTAATCTCCTCTGAGACTTGCTGAGTTGTTTGGGTTAGATATAAAATCCTAAATTGGAAATGATTTCCTCTTGAGAAGGGTCATTACCCAGGGCTCATTTTCTCCTCCTCTTTGGATGCTTGTAGCATCTTTTCTTTGTCCTCAATGTGCTGAGATTTCCCACTGGTGCACCTTGGGGTGGGTGTTCTCCATCCTCCCGTGGACATTTGGTGGCCCTTTTATTCCTGAAATGCATGCCTGAGAGCTGTGAGAAAAGGCTGAATTATTTATTTAATGACTTCCTAAGGACTTCCTCTCTTCTGGTTTCTCTGTTCTCTTTTCGGATCTCCTATTTGCATATAGCAGACCTCTTGTTCTGGTCTCTTGATTTTCTGATCTTTGCTTTCATTTGTCTATTTTCTCTCTTTTGTCCAAATTTCAGAGAGATATTCTCTTTTCTATTTTCTAGCTCTTTTATCAAAATTTTATTTTTATCATATTTCTAACTTCCGTGTGTGTGTGTGGGGGCGGGGGTCACTGGGGATCAAACTCAGGAGTGCTCTACCACTGAGCTACATCCCCAGCCCTTTTCATTTTAGTTTTTTTGAGACAGGATCTTGCTAAATTGC
This sequence comes from Marmota monax, assembly GCF_021218885.2. Classification (NCBI taxonomy): domain Eukaryota; kingdom Metazoa; phylum Chordata; class Mammalia; order Rodentia; family Sciuridae; genus Marmota; species Marmota monax. The sequence continues at coordinate 18,771,046 of NW_026693082.1, read as the reverse complement.
TGAGGTTGGCCTCGAACTTTTGATCCTCCTGCCTCAGGCTCCAAAGTCTTTGGGATTACGGGCTCACACCAGGGCATCCATCTAAAATTTAGAGTTGTTTCTTTCCACAGACATCTTTAGGAAAATGTGAAAGATTTATACACTCTGAAGAGAAATCAGAATATGGAAGGGTTCTTATTTGTTTCCTGAACATTCTTGTATTCACGTCATCTTCTTTTTTGGTGAGTATATACCTTAACTCTGAGGATATTAATCAAAGGGTATTTGATGTTTTCCTCAACCTTCTTAGTCTCTCCCTTTTCTCGAAGTTGCTCCTTTCTATTCATTTTGGTCTCTATTTCATGTGAGAGGCTTTCCTCAAGGTCTGGTAAGTCTAGGTTATTTGCTCTTATTTAAGAATGGGGGCTAAGGGGCTGGGGCTTAGTTGTAGCCCACTCGCTTAGCACATATGAGGCACTGCGTTTGATTCTCAGCACCACGTATAAATAAATAAAATAAAAGTGAATCAACAACTAAAAAATAAAAACAAATTAAAAAAAAAAAAGGATGGGGGCTATAAAGTTGAGTGGCAGTTCTGAAAATGTAGGGGCTTATTGACCAGAGGCTCCACCACATGCTCTGACTGGGTCTTTTACTTGGGGGACCCCCACATAAATGCTTTTAATTTTTTTTCTCTTGGGGGAGACCAAATTCCTGTGAGAAGTCTCTTCTAGGCTCATGCCCAGAGCGTATAATTCTGACTGCCAGCATTGTGGAGCCCACTGGGACAGAGCAGTTCTGCTCAGCATCGGTCCACTTCATCCCTCAGTTTCCAGGATAGCACCCAGTCCTTAGCTCTGCCCAGTGTCCTCCAATCTTTTTTTTTTTTTTTTTTTTTTTTTAGTACTGAGGATTGAGTTCAGGGCCTCTCGACCACTTTGCCACATCCCTGTTTTGTATTTTATTTAGAGACAGGGTCTCACTGAATTGCTTAGCACCTCACTAAATTGCCAATGCTGGCTTTGAACTCATGATCCTCCTGTCTCAGTCTCACTAGCTGCTGGGATTACAGGCCTGCACCACTGCACCCAGCCCAGTGTCCTCCAGTCTATAGACCTTCCATTCTGGTTTCTCTGGAGATGGGCGCTTCCTTGGCTTTGCAGGGAGCGGAGGAGTCTGGGAGTCTAGTTGTTTCCCAAACAGAACCACTCCTGGTTTTAGCCTGCCCCACCTCTTTCCAGAGCAGCCTGGTGTTGCCAATTCCTGAGCCTCTGGGGATTCTGGTTGGTTTCTCAGATTTCCTCAGTGCTGATTTAGGATTCAGTTTTCCTGTGTCTGTGTTATCCTTGACCACATTTCTTACTTTCCTGCCTTCAAAATGTTGCTACGGGAAGTTAAAAAGAAAGAAAGAAAAGTTCTATTATTTCTTTCCTTTCTCAGAAGAGAGAAAAAGGTGGTGTGCACATGTGGGTGTTCTATCTTCCATCTTTACCTGGAAATTGGGAGATTTCCTTTTCACTCTTGATCTTTTTCTGTTGTTTTAATTGTTAATCAATATTTGGTCACCATTATTAATTATTGTGAATTGTGTTACTTTTCAAGTGAAGACAATCCAGTTGACTTTTTTTTTTTTTTTAACTTCAGTGAAGATGAGGGAATAGCCTGTAAGAACTGTGAAATAATGATCAGACTTGACGTCTCCGGTGCTTCCCAAATGCAGACCTCAGCAGGAGCTGCGTGTATGTGCCTGTGTATTTACTAAGGAAACAGCTGAGCCTACCTGGGATGATAATATGCCCATAAATGATGACACCAGACCAGTAAAAAAACAATACACCCACAAGCAGGAAACAAAGTAGGTCAGAGTGAGTCACCAGCCGTGGTGTGTAAAGTTTTTCTCATCGTTGTTACTTCAGCCCAGAGCAGAATCTTAGTCTGGTTCTCCAACAGTTGTCTCAAAACTTTTCGATTGCCCATCCTTTGAAGAAAAATATTTTAACACACCCTCAAATATGTCAATTTATTTGCAAATTGCACATGTCATATCCATATCGACATAGCATAATATATACAAGTAGAGATTCTTTAATAGAATGCAATGGAAAATAAAATGAGTTCTAATATTTTCCTTCACTATTCCAGAGACTCATTTTGCACTCCATGGAATTCTCCAGCAGGATAAGGCTCAGAACACCTTGGAAGCTTTTTCAAAAGACTCCTACTGAGACTCTACCTGGTCATCTGAATCAGAACTTCCCTGGGTAGGGTCCTAGCCAGGATATTTTGAAAAATTTCCCAGTTGATTCCCATGTACACCTATGATTAAGAAATTCAACTCAAAAAATTCAAGAAAATGTGCCCTTCAAAAACCGGAAATGGGGGCTGGGGTTGTGACTCAGTGGTAGAGTGCTCACCTAGCATGCTTGAGGCACTGAGTTCAATCCTCAGCACCACATAAATGTAAAATAAAGATACTGTGCCCACTTAAAAAACTAAAAAATAAATATTTAAAAACAAACAAACAAACAATCTGGAAATGGTAGGCAAATGGCTACTGAGTGCAAAGAGAAGGCAATTAACAATGTGAAATTTACAGTTCAATTAAATATCTGGATCATCATGTGCCTCATAAAACTTCCCATTTCTATATTTTTCTTCCTCTATGTCCTCTCCCCTTACTTAAAAAAATAGCATTGACTCATTATTTTAAGTAATAGACATAGACATTCATTGTAGGAAACACATATAAGCAAAAAGAAGAAAATAAAAATTTATCTATAGCCAGGCACAGTGGCACATGCCTGTAATCCCAGTGGCTCAAGAGGCTGAGGATCACAGGTTCAAAGCCAGCCTCAGCAATTTAGCGAGGTTCTAAGCAACTCAGTGAGACCCTGTCTCTAAATTTAAAAAAATATAAAAAGAGCTGGGGATGTGACTCAGTGGTAAAGTGCCCCTATGTTCAATCCCTGGTACCAAAACAAACAATCTAACTAACAAACCCACACATCTGTGGAATCCTACCATTCCAAAGTAACAATTAAAATTTTTATTCATAACCTTCCAAAAATCTACGCAAACATATACTTAAGAGGGGAAACCTATTGAAAATGCTGTTTTCATCCTGACTTTTCCCCCTCAGTAATTATATTCTTTTCCGTGGTAATAAAGAATGAACCTCTGACAGAGCCTCGGAGCTGATCAGCTGGTGATGTTAGAAGCCCCTTGAGTCTGGCCAACCGGCTGACCCCTTCTCACGCTCATCTCTTCCTTCTGATTGGGCCTCACTTCCTGGCTCACCCTCTGTTTACGCTCTGCGGCTCGTTCCTTTTCACTTTTCCTTCATTCTCTATCCTCATTTCTCCACTAAAGCCACCAAGGCCTTCAGGACAAGGGTTAATATTTGACATAATTACACTTCCTGCCAACTTGACGAGGGGTGCGTAACAAGGGAGCTGGGAGAGACTGCTGCACCCTCCTCTGCAGTGGGGATTTTCTGAGCAAGTCCAGACAAGGGCCCTCTGTTCTTGATGACTATCTGTTATTTTCACTTGGGAGCCCAAATTAAAGTTGCTTATTTGCCTTAGCAGCAAGGTGTGGCCAGAGGCAGCCCAGGGTACTCAGATTGTCAGTGAAGAGCCATTTCAGAGAAATTGCATTTCTGAAATTGAAACCAAGGCAGATAGAACTCCCTTCAGTTGACACAAGGTAAGGGCTGGGAAGGAGGTTGGCCTGAAAATCCAGAACAGACCAGGTGCAGCACTTCTGCCTGGATGGTAATCAGTTTCCCCACCGGTTTTATAAAACTGGTTGCAGAAAACCAGTTCCTCCTGCTGTAGGTAACAAGGATCTTCTGAATGCTGGTTACCTCCCCAACCTGCTGACAAAGAACTTTCCATTTATATTTATGAATCCACTGGTAGTGAAGAAAACCCCCGAACTCTGAAGCTTCACTGGGATAGCACAAAAGAAAAAAAGCACTTTCCACCACACTCGAGCCAAATTGGGTTTTCCAGAGGCTGTGTGAAATTATTGGTTTCATTACATGCAAATCATTACCCCCAAACCAACTATGTTCTTGGGAATGAAATTGTCATTGGCTTTATTGACTAGGAGAGGCTAATTAGCCAACTCTCTAAGGGCATTCTGCTATGGAAGTTTCTAGAAAATGAAAAAAACAGTGACTCATTCTCTGCGCTCACCCCCAACACCAAAATGCTTCCTGCAGCAGTGGTAGCTTATTTGTTATCAGTCAGAGTGGGGGTGTAGCACCTGGGTTGCATAGATGCTTCGGGGGGGACAGAAATTAAGTGTTTCAACAGGGGTATTAGTCACAGGGGGTGGGACCCTCTCTGTCAGCTCATAAAAGTAGGAGCCAGAGAAGCTGATGATAGCTGAAACAGGGGAACATCCCCTTCACACAACCTCTTCTCTCTTTTCCCAGTAGCAGCTACTTAAAAAGTAGCAGTTAGCCAGGTGTGGTGGCACACGTCTGTAATCCCAGTAATTTGGGAGGCTGAGACAGGAGGTGCACAAGTTCCAGGCCAGCCTCAGCAACATAGTGAGGCCTTAAGCAACTTGGTGAGACTCTGTTAAAAAAAAAAAAAAAAAAAAATTGAAAGGGATGGGGAAGTAGCTCAGTGGTAAAGTGCCCCTGGATCAGATCTCCAGTAACAACAACAACAACAACAACAACAATAACAAAAAATATAGCACTTAGCATGTGGAGAATGTCAGAAAGAGGTGAGAAATGGGGAAAATACATCTTGACATAAATATTTCTAGAAAGGATCTCTTCCATTCAATGGAGGAGTTGAAACTAAAAATATCTTTAAAAAAAAATTTTTTTTTTTTTTAATTTTTGTTTCAGCTAGAATGGAAAGTTCTTCCCTCCCTCCAGGGAAACTAATCTCTACTTGTAGTAGCACTGGAAGTGCCACCATTAGTGACTCATTCCTCCATATATATTGCAGGGGGACCTGGCATTTAAGAGGCCCATATCAAAAGGCAAATACTTAGGATGCTGGCCAAAGATTTTCACTGGCATCAGAATCCTTGAGATAACTTTCAAATATGGGCTCCTGGCACACACGCACATATTCCATGCTCCCCTGCTACAACCACGACCTTCAAACAATAGGCGGGTTCTCCCGTTCCCTGGTTTCTGCCAGGACTTTGGTGTCATTAACTTTAGTTCCTGTTTTGCAGGTTAGAAAATGGTTTCCACTTGGATAATGATTTGACTACCACAGTCAGAAACAACCCTCTTTAGTTAAGGGTGAAAACCATGGAAAAGTATAAATAGTTGCTTTTTTTTTTTTTTTAATTCAATGTTTCCAAGGAAAGTCTATATTGGAGTCAACAATGTCATTTTTCCTACCCTGAATCCTGGGTCCCCTTTTATATCCTGTCTCTCTTTTCTCTCTACTTTCTCTATTATTATATTCCCTTCTTCCTTCTCCCCTTCAAGAGGCAAACATAGTGGGAATGCAATTTGTATTTGTATTGTATTTACTAAATTATGTTGCATTTTCTTTATATAACATAGGTTTAATAATTGACTTGAGTATGTGGTTATTTATGTGAGTTGGCCTTTTTTTTCTCTCTCTCAATGGGCTAGTGACTATCACAAGGAAAAATAGGTCCTTACTTCTATCTCATGACATTAAGAGTGAAGGAATAATGAACAATGGGTTAAAGAAGACATCAAGGAGGAGATATAAAAAATTCTTAGAGGTAAATGAGATCACAGACACAACATATCGAAACCTCTGAGACACAATGAAAGCAATACTGAGAGGAAAATGCATTGCATGGAGTTACTTCCTTAAAAGAAGAAAAAGTCAACACATAAATGACCTCACACTACATCTCAAAGCCCTAGAGAAAGAAGAACAAATCAGCAGCAAAAGCAGTAGGAGGCAAGAAATAATTAAAATGAGACTGAAATCAATGAAATTGAAACAAAAGAAACAATTGAAAAAATTGACAAAACAAAAAGTTGGTTCTTTGAAAAAATAAATAACATTGACAGACCTGTAGCCAAGCTAACGAAGGGGAGGAGACAGAGAACTCAAATTACCAGCATATGTGATGAAAAAGGCAATATCACAACAGACACTACAGAAATACAGAGGATAATTATTTTGAAATCTTATACTCCAATAAAATAGAAGGCATTGACAAATTTCTTAAGTCATATGATTTGCCCAGGTTAAGGCAGGAAGATATACACAATTTAAACAGACCAATATCAAGTGAGGAAATAGAAGAAGCCATCAAAACTGGGCTGGGGATGGGGCTCAAGCAGTAATGTGCTCGCCTGGCATGCGCGCAACGCTGGGTTCGATCCTCAGCACCACATAAAATAAAATAAAGATGTTGTGTCCACCGAAAACTGAAAAATAAATATTAAAAAATTCTCTCTCTCTCTCTCTCCTCTCATCTCTCTCTCTCTCTCTCTCTCTTAAAAAAAAAAAAAAAAAGAGCTTACCAACCAAGAAAAGCCCAGGACCAGATGGATACACAGCCGAGTTCTACAAGACCTTTAAAGAAGAACTAATACGAATACTCTTCAACTTATTTCAGGAAATAGAAAAAAGAGGGAACACTTCCAAACTCATTCTATGGGGTGTATATCCCCCTGATCCCAAAACCAGGCAAAGACACATCATAAAAAGAGAATTTCAGACCAATATCTCTAATGAACATAGATGCAAAAATTCTCAATAAAATTCTGGCAATTCAAATACAAAAACATATCAAAAAGATTGTGCACCACGATCAAGTGGGATTCATCCCAGGATGCAAGGTTGGTTCAACATACGGAAATCAATAAATGTAATTCATCACATCAATAGACTTAAAGATAAGAATCATATGATCATCTCAAAAGATGCAGAAAAAGCATTTGACAAAATACAGCACCCCTTTATGTTCAAAACACTAGAAAAACTAGGGATAACAGGAACATACCTCAATATTGTAAAGGCTATCTGCTGAGGGCCATAGCCAAGTCGGGATGACGCATGGCATTTTTGCCAGAAGTAGTGGTTGAGAGGTGACGCCAGCGAGCCATTAAGATGATGACTTTTGAGTTCTCACAGAGTTACCATTGAGTTCCGGTTGAGCTCTCACGGGGATTACTGAAGAGTTCTCATTGGTTGGGGATTTTCCGGTTGGTGGTTCCTGGAGGAGCTGCGTGGAGTTCGGGAGAGTTCCTAGGGAGAGTGTGTGGAGTATGCTGGTGGAGTTCAGAAATAAAGTTTGTTCCTCTTGAGTGGCTCGTGATTTGTGCCCAGCCAGACTGCGGCAGCTATCTATGCTAAGCCTCAGGCCAACATCATTCTAAATGGAGAAAAATTGAAGGCATTCCCTCTAAAAACTGGAACAAGACAGGGATGCCCTCTTTCACCACCGCTATTCAACATAGTTCTTGAAACACTGGCCAGAGTAATTAGACAGATGAAAGAAATCAAAGGGATATGTATAGGAAAAGAAGAACTTAAATTAGCACTCTTCGCTGATGATATGATTCTATACCTAGAAGACCCCCCAAAAAAAAAAACTCCACCAGAAAACTTCTAGAACTAGTAAATGAATTCAGCAAAGTAGCAGAATACAAAATCAGCACCCATAAACCAAAAGCATTTCTGTATATCAGTGACAAAGCTTATGAGAAGGAAATGAGGAAAACTACCCCATTCACAATAACCTCAAAAAAAAAAATACTTGAGAATCAACTTAATGAAAGAGGTAAAAGATCTATATAATGAAAACTATAGAACCCTAAGGAGAGAAATCAAAGAAGACCTTAGAAGATGGAAAGATCTACCTTGCTCTTGGATAGGTAGGATTAACATTATCAAAATGACCATACTACCAAAAGCACTATACAGATTTAATGCAATTCCAATCAAAATCCCAACAGCATTCCTCATAGACATAGAAAAAGCAATCATGAAATTCATCTGGAAAAATAAGAGACTCAGAATAGTTAAAGCAATGCTTAGTAAGAAAAGTGAAGCAGATGGCATTACTATACCAGACCTTAAACTATACTAGAGCAATAGTAACAAAAACAGCATGGTATTGGCACCAAAACACACTGATAGACCAATGGTACAGAATAGAGGCACAGAGATTAACCCACAAAATTACAATTATTTTATATTAGACAAAGGTGCCAAAAACATGCACTGGAGAAAAATTAGCATCTTCAACAAATGGTGCTGGGAAAACTGGAAATCCACATGCAACAAAATGAAATTGAATCCCTATTTCTCACCATGCACAAAACTTAACTCAAAACAGATCAAGGATCTAGCAATTAAACCAGAGACTCTGCGTATAACAGAAGAAAAAGTAGGCCCTAATCTTAATTATGTGGGATTAGGCCCCAACTTCCTTAACAAGACTCTTATAGTGCAAGAATTAAAATCAAGAATCAGTAAATGGTATGGAATCAAACTAAAAAGTTTCTTCTCAACAAAAGAAACAATCTGTGAGGTGAACAGAGAGCCCACATCCTGGGAGCAAATTTTTACACCTCACACATAAGATAGAGCATTAATCTCTAGGGTATATAAAGAACTCAAAAAGCTAAGCACTGAAAAAACAAATAACCCAATCAACAAATGGGCCAAGGACCTGAGCAGACACTTCTCAGAAGAGGATATACAATCAATTAACAAATATATGAAAAAGTGCTCATCATCTCTAGCAATCAGAGAAATGCAAATCAAAACTACTCTATCATCTCAATCCAGTCAGAATGGCAGCTATTATGAAGACAACAATAAGTGTTGGTGAGGATGTGGGGAAAACAGCACACTCATACACTGCTGGTGGGACTGCAAATTGGTACAGCCAATATGGAAAGCAGTATGGAGATTCCTTGGAAATCTGGAAATTAGAACCACCATTTGACCCAGCTACCCCTCTCCTCGGATTATACCCAAAACAGCATACTACAGGGGCACAGCCACATCGATATTTATAGCAGCACAATTCACAATAGCTAAACTGTGGAGCCAACCTAGATGCCTTTCAATGGATGAATGGATGAAAAAAATGTGGCATATAGACACAATGGAATTTTACTCAGCAATAAAAGAGAATAAAATCGTGGCATATGCAAGTAAATGAACAGCATTGGAAAAAATAATGCTAAGTGAAGTTAGCCAATCCCCCAAAAACAAATGCTGAATGTTTTCTCTGATATAAGGAGGCTGACTCATAGTGAGGTAGGGAGGGGGAGCATGGGAGGAATAGATGAATTCTAGATAGGGCAGAGGAGTGGGAGGGAAAGGGAGGGCAAAGGGGATTAGCAAGGGTGGCGGAATGTGATGGACATCATTATCCAAAGTACATGTATGAAGACTCAAATTGGGTGTCAACATACTTTATATATAAACAGAGATATGAAAAATTGTGGTTTATATGTGTAATAAGAATTGTAATGCAAAAATAAAACAAAAAAACAAAGTACATGTATAAAGGCATGAATTGGCGTGAACATACTCTATATACAAAGATAGGAAAAATTGTACTCTATATGTGATATAAGAATTGTAATGCATTCCACTGTTGTGTAAAAAAAAAAAAAAAAAAGAGTGACGGAATAATTATTAGATACCTAGAGCCACAGGATCACCTAGAAAGTTCCAGAGGGCAGTAAAGAGTGAGTTGGGGGTTTGAAAAAACAAGACCAAGGACAACATTTTTTTACCTCCCAGTTTGGCAAAAGAGTAACCTGAAAGGCATCCCCTCTCAGCCTGCCCTGGTCAACCACCTCCATGGGGAAGCAGGAGCTGAAGACCCCAGAGGCTGCTCTCTACCTGTGCCTTACCTAGGGTGTGTTTTCAAGGGGTGGTACATGGAACCCAGGGTTGTTCTATAGAGTGGGGACTGTATGCAATGCACCTTTCCTGCCTGTTGGTCTCCTTTTCTCCATTGTAACACACAGAGGTGAAATCATATGAAATCAACACCAAGGACCCCACAAAAGTTAAGAAGCCTCTGCAGGGTTGTGAGAGCACAGTGTGGACAGAAGATGGGGGAAGCCCATCTGGATTCTCCAGAAGTTTAGAAGTAGTTTGGAGAACGAGGTTACTTCTACTTTCAAGCCTCAGCTGGCCGAGCCCTCCTCTCCCCTCCGTGGAGATTCTTGCTTAAGCCATCCCTTAGGCTACATGGCTGGCCTCCTAGCTCTGTGCTGCTGCCCAGAGCCCTGCCCTGTGAGAAGGTGTGGTGCAGAAGGAACACATGGCCTGGACCCTCACCTCCCCAGAGCACCCAGCTGCTGGTCTGCTGGTCCTAGACCACGTCTGGAGACCAGCATGTGACAGCCACAACCTCCGGCCACTGTGTCAGCTGTCTCTGCACTTCCTCTTTTTTTTTTTTTTTTCACTTTTTCTGCTAAAAATAATGACTGTCAAAGTTTCCACTATCTAGAGATTCTGGGACAAGATTAGATGTAGTCAAAAGGAAATTCTCTACCCTCAAAAAAAAAAATGAACAAAATGTCGTTTTATGAGTAGGAACTTGACTTCCTTGGATATAGAATATTTCATAGAGCGTCACGATGCTCATTTTTGTTTGGTGTAACTGTGGTTAATAGCAAAATTGAAGCTACCCGAGAAATAGATGAGGAACTTCATGATAAAGAGAAGAACTAACCAAGCTGTTGAAAACAGAGGGTCAAAATAGAGATTAGTTCTCTATTTGAGAGTCTCTCTCTCTCTCTCTCTCTCTCTCTCTCTCTCTCTCTCTCTCTCTCTCTCTCTCTCTCTCCCTGCCTCTCTCTGGTGATACTGGCTGTCAAAACCAGGGCCTGCTAGCGTGCGTAGGCCCTACCACTGAGCTACACCCCCCCACCCCTTCTCTCACATATATGACCTTTCTTCAATAAAAAGGACAATAGGAACAACAAATTGTGTAACCCATTTTCTCAACTTTCATAGGAACTTTTGTGTTTCCTGTCTCACCCTTGCCACATATAAAATTTAGTAAGAAGTTTAATCAAACGTAGACATCTTTTTAAACATGCAGCCATATGCTTTGCCGTCACTTCTCCAAACCAGGAAGAGTTCCTTTTTGTATAAGTGGCAGGTATCAATTCTTGCAGCATTCTCTCCTAGAAGAGAATGTCTAAAGACAGACTTTTAAAACAGTAGAAGAAAAGATGAATATTATAATATATAATATTGAAGCAACCCCCCCCCCAACCTAACAGATTAAAATAACAACAAGCACATTGAAGAAACCATATAACCCCACAGGGAGAGTGGGAACATGACAAAACCCAGATGAAGCAGCTTTAAGTGTAAAAACAAAAATATTAGAGAAAAAAAAGGTTAATTGTTAGAGTCTGTAAACAAGTCAAAATAACACCTGGCATTTTGCCAGGGGAATGTTAAAGTTCGTAAACAAGTCTGGATGGTGCCTGGCAAAATGCCAGAGGGAGTGGTTTGAGAAGTAACAAAAGCGAGCCATTAAGTGTGGAGATTCCTTATTGGTTGACTGATGTATCTAGTTTATGCTAATTAGATAAGCTGTGTGGAATGTATAAATACTGCTCCTGTCCTGCAATAAACGGCCCCTACTCCTGCTGTATCAACGTACACAGGTTGTTCGTCACCCCCCGGTTATTTTGCTGCAGCCGGACTGCGGCAGTTAATATTTTTATGTCTTTTTTAAAGTTTGTTGAATTTGTTACATATGACAGTAGAATGCATTTCAAAACATCATACATAAATGGAGTATAATTTCTCATTCTTCTGGTTGTTCGTGATGTAGAATCACACCAGTCGTGTAGTCATATATGTACTTAGGGTAATAATGTCTGATTCATTCTACTATCCTTCCTACCCCCATACTCCTCCCCTCCCTTCACTCCCCTCTACCTAATCCAAAGTACCTATATTCTTCCCTAACCCCGCTCCCCCCACACACACACACACATTGTGAATTAGCGTCTGCATATCAGAGAAAACATTTGGCCTTTGGGTTTGGGGGATTGGCTTTTTTTTTTTTTTTTGCTTAACATGATATTCTCCATCTCTATCCATTTACCTGCAAATGTCATAATTTCATTCTTCCTTAAGGCTGAATAATATTCCATTGTGTATATATACACATTTTCTTTATTCATTCATCTGTTAAAGGGCATCTAGGTTGGTTCCATAGTTAAGCTATTGTGAATTGAGCTTCTATAAACATTGATGTGGCTGTGTCACTGTAGTATGCTGATTTTAAGTCCTTTGGGTATAGACTGAGGAGTGGGATAGCTGGGTGAAATGGTGGTTCCATTCTCAGTTTTCCAAGGATTCTCCATACTACTTTCCATATTGGCTGCACCGTTTTGCAGTCCCACCAGCAATGTATAAGTGTACTGTTTTTTCCACATACTCACCATCATTCTTTGTTGCTTGTATTCTTGATAATTACCATTCTGATTGGAGTGAGATGAAATCCTAGAGTAGTTTTGATTTGCATTTCTCTATTTGCTAGAAATGTTGAATATTTTTTCATATATTTGTTGATTGATTGTATTTCTTCTTCTGTGAAGTATTAAATTTTTTGACGGTTTTTAGAATAAGGAACATATTGAAGAAACCATATAATCCCATGGGGGAGAGTGAGGACATGACCTAAGTATAAATCCAAGAAGCCAGACAAGAAAACTTTGATAGTTTCAATTATACATTTTTTAAAAACTGCATGGGAAAACCAACCAGATATAAAACCAAAAGACAAATGAAAAATGGGGGAGAAAGTGTTTACAACTCTTAGACCAAAGGGCAACTTCTTTCAGATAAAAAGAGCTCCTACAATGTAATAAAATAAAAATTTTAAAAAAGGGCCAAATACAGGGCTGTGGTTGTGGCTCAGTGGCGTAGTACTTGCCTAGCACGTGTGAGGCACTGGTTCAATTCTCAGCACAGTAAAATAAAATAAAAAAAAAAACAAGTGTCCATTGACAACAACAACAAAAAATAAATTAATTAATAAAATATTTTCTAAAAAGGGCCAAATACCTTGGGGGGGGGCGATGAGAAAAGATATAAGCTGTCACTTAGAAAGGAAATAGAAATGGCTCATGAACATATAAAAAAGATACTGATCCCACTCAAAAAGGCAAGGAAATTTAAATTACAATGATATATCATTTTTGTCTATTAGATGAATAAGAACAAAAAGTTTGATAATGCACTTTTTGGGTCATGCTGAGGGGAAACGAGCCTCTTCCCCATTGCCAGTAAGCGTATAAATGGGCATGATCTTGGCAGAAGGAAGTTTAGCAATGTCTTTTATCTTTTAAATGTGCATAACCTTGACCAACAGTTTTACCTATAGGACTTTACCCTCCAGACATATCCACACATAAATGAAAGTATGGACAAAGGCATTCACCACAGCTCTGTTTATTGGCATGTGGATTACTACGCAGCTGTAAAAGAGAATAAGGAAGTTTTTTGTGTAATGATATGGAACAATCTTCAAGGTACTTGGTTACATGAAGAAAAGCAAAGTCACGGCAATATTTCCGTGTGTGTACATGTGTATGTATGTGCATGCGTGCACCTATGGGTTTGAAGACATTCTATATATTTATGTACTTGTTTATTGTGTAACTTTCTGGAAGTAGGCAGAAAAACATTGTTTTTCTCTAGGAAAGAAAATTGGATGTTTGGGGCAAAGAATTGGGGGGATTTTTTAGAATTGTATCTTTCTTTGTACCTTCTGCATTTTGAATCACATCCATGTATTACCTTCTCAAAAATAAAATAGGATATCATAATGAACAGTAAAGAGGCCATAACACATGAGCTTGTGTGGACTTTTAAAAGATTGAAAAGAATGGCAAATTTTGTGTTAATATGAATTTCACTTCAATTTAACGATAACCATGAAAAGGATGTGCAGAATTCCAACAGGGAACTAAAGACCAAGACTGTCCAGCACACCTGTCATTCAGGGCATAGCACTATCACTGCTCTGCTGATGATAAAGGAGTAACAGCCAACCCCCGCTCCCCCATTGTAAAAAGCACTGGTTTATATCATCTGTCAATTTCTGTGGTGTAAATATTCCCACCACCAAACATGGAGTTAGGACAAGGTGCATGTAAATGGCTTTTGTGTGCTGGTACAATACAGCTGTAGCAAACCACTGGTATCTACCCAGTCACTGAAACCAGAACCCTAGGAAACATCTAGGATTGCTGGACCTTCTCCTTACTACCCATGTCTTCTCAATAGCCATTCTGCTCACTCCCCCATTGGGTAGAAGCCTCATTATTTGGGAACGGATCTTATTCCTAAGAGGAGGAATTTGTCTAACTCACTAAATGAGCTTCCACCCATCGGTGTGCAAAGATATTTATCCCTTGTGACAGCCAGGGATGGTGGGGCCATCTGGAGCCCTAGGAGGGCTGCTTTGAGCTGTTCCTGTTTGTACAAGCACTTTTATTTGTAAAAAGTAGAGGAGGTCCTGGCCTGAGGGAATCACAGTCACCCACTCCTCTCACTGGGGACTTAGTCCCTCAACACCAAGCCTGTTGGTGCACGCCATTCCCCAGTCAGAGCGATTGGCCCAAATAAGGACTAGAGACCCAATTTGGGCTAATGAGATGTGAAAAGAGGTTTGCTGGAGGCATCTGAAAAATCTTCCCAGTCCCAGGGAGTGATGTTTACTCTCTCCCTTATGTGAGAGATGAGGCCTGGAAACTGCGGCAGCCATCTTGTTAAGCAGCCTGAGCTCAAGGCCCTCAGAATGGTCAGAGCCAAAGCAGTCAGCCACTTTCTGGATTTCTTGTCCCATAAGCCAACACATTTCCTTATTGTTTAAGGCAGTTGGATTAGATTTTCTGTTTCTGAAGCAATGTGTTTTTAGCCCTCTCCTGTTGTTTGCTATGTCAACATGGCCAGCCTTTAGTGCCCAGTTCTTTAAGCAAACGCTAATCTAGGTGTGGCTGTGAAGATTAGGTGTGATTAACATCAGCTTCAAATGACTCCAGTCTGAAAGGACATTATTCTTGTTAATATGAAGAGGCTCCAATCAATCAACTTAAGGGCCTAAAGAGCAGAACTGAAGTTTTCCTGAGAAAGAAGAAATTCCCCCTTTTAACTTTAGCTCTTGCTTGAGTTCCTAGCCCAACAGACTTCAGATCTGCCTAGCCAGCCCCACAACTACCTAAGCCATCTCTTGTCTCCCTCTTTCCCTACCTGCCATGTATATGTAAATATTGGCTCTGTTTCTCTGGTAGAACCCTGACTGATAGACCACTGTTTTTCCTTCATCATATATTTATCTCAATTTAGGATCATATACTTTGCATGTGTTTATGTATTTGTCAATATTCCCATTAATTAGACTGTAGGCTTTATGCATATGTGTAATTCCTAAAGTAGAATTGCTGATCAAAAGTTATGAATATTTAGAAGATGAAAAATACCGTTAAATTACCATCTTTAGAGGCTGTACCAATTTATACTTTACTAGACTATGTCTTGTGTTCTTATGTTCTTAGCACATACCAAGTGTTCAGTAAACATGAACAAATGGAATTCTAGGAGGAGGAACATAAATTACGGCATATGAAAGAATGTTAGACTAGGGAATTCTTTGACTATATCAATTTTTTTTCCCCTCTGGTTTCCATTTTCTCTACAGATGGCTTCAGGATTCCGGGGAATTTACTCATTCAGCAGCAGGAGCAGCAGGCAGATCTCTGAGTTTGGGGCTTCAGACCTGAATTTGAACACAAGCTCTGAAAAACATTAAGCTTTGTGACCTTGGGCAGATACCTTAGCCTTTGTGACCCCCCAGTTTCCATGTCTTTGGAATGAAAGTGATGACCTTCCAGACTGGTGTGAAGGTCAGGAGATAAGTTTATGAGATTCATCGTGCAATTAGAACATGGGGTTTATAACAAGATCTTTACCTCAAAGTCAGAAATAGGAAGCCATCCTCTAAGAGCCAAGCTGTCAATGAGAACATAAAGTCTGTGTGCAAAGATGTGAGGGGACCATGAAGTGACCAACAACAAGAACATCATCCAGGTAAAATACATAAAGGACAATATGACCACCAGCAGGGGACTGGACAGAGGTAAATCCCAGAAAAGGTAATCAGAGACAAAGTGAGATTGTGCCTCTGAAGCTCAGTCCTGTCAGGTTCAATAATTCAGTAGTTTTAGGTCATTCCAATCACAAGAGCACACCAATCTGGCTATTTAAGCTTAATGCCATTCAGTTTTGAATCACATTTCTGGCCCTTCTTGTTCAGATTGCACACTGACCCAAACCTTTCTGATCATTTGGGTTCCTCTCTAGCCTGTCCACAGGGAGTCTTCTCCAGTCAGCCCACCAGGCCAGCCTGCTCTGCCAAAACCAGCATCCCACTCAAACACCTGCGTTCTCTTTTATTCTAGAGGTTAAGCAGGACCATTTGACCTAGACTGGGCAGGAAAAATCGGTCACAGTTTTATCTAATCCACAGCTCTAATTAAGGGAAATAAAGAAAAATAGAGCATGAGAAGAAACTGTCAAATTTGAACTCACCTACATCCCTATGGGTAAGCACCCCTTGAACCTTGCCTTCAGGGCTAAGCTGATCTCATACAACACTGTTAGGAAGATGGGGAAGCCACTTTATGTGGTGTTTCCTTACTCAACTTACGTTCTGCTTGCTCCTAAAAGAACTTAAGGTTAAGCAGGCATTAATGACCATCCTCCTTGACTAATAATACAACCAAAGTGGGAAAAGGAAGAGGTTTGTCTAGGATCACATCTTTAAAAATACTCATATAACTTTTATTATAGCATATTTTTATAATTCCATTTTATTTTTAGTTAAATTAATGTAATTAGTTTATATTAATATAAACATACAGTATACTGTGTGTATTTTATAGGTTGAATTTTATCATAGGTCTGTATATACTGTTCTGCAGTTTCAAGCATCCATTGGGGAATCTTGGAACCCCTGTAAATAAAAGGGATTATTGTAAAACAGTGATAGTTCATGCCAGAAACAAATGGTAGCCTTGAACTCAAGCCTCCTAGCTCTCAGTCCAACCTTCTTTAATTAATTAATTAATTTATGCATGCATTGCAATTATTCATAATAGTGGGATTCACTCTGCCATACTTGTGCATGCACATAATATGACTCGATCAATTTCATTCTCCAGTACCTTCTCTGATCTCCTTCAGGATCACATTTATATTTATATATATATATATATATATATATATATATAAATCTAGA
The DNA here is from genome assembly GCF_021218885.2 of Marmota monax. NCBI lineage: Eukaryota > Metazoa > Chordata > Mammalia > Rodentia > Sciuridae > Marmota > Marmota monax. The sequence continues at coordinate 18,753,793 of NW_026693082.1, read as the reverse complement.
GAACAAACCTCAGCTTTCTTAGTGCAAGTACAAAATTCTTGTTAAAGAACATAACTGAAGATGAGAAAGGAAGGGCATGTGTTCGATGCATAATACTGAGCCTGAAAGACTTGAGGATGGTCTTAGGACTAAAGTTCTATAGCCTTTAATTTACTTTTTACTTTTGTATTTTCTTTATTTCAGTCTCTGGAGTTCTTTTTAAAAATTTGTGATGTATAGTGTGCCAAATTATGAAAGAAGAAGACTTCTGATTACAACGATAACAGAGGAGCTTATACTGAGCTGACACTCCTGCTGGAAACATCCGACACAGGTGGTTAAAACACATCGTATAATCAGTTGAAGGCACTGGAAAGGGACGAATGAAGATGATGTCTAAGACAAAGCAGCCACATCCAAGTAAGCTTCATATTCACCCTGGCCCAATTCATAGGGCAGGAAATAGAGCAAGCAGCAGTTCCACTGAGCTGAAGAGACAGAGTGCTGTTCAAAGCTGCTAATGTGGCTAGGCTGTGGTGGTAATAAAATCCCAGAGAGAAGTACTGCAGAGAAGCAAACCCCAAACTCCCTCCTTGAGATGTTTGCCAACTTCTAAGCTGAGCAAGCACAGGCAGAGGCTGCAAGAAAAGGAAGAGAAGGCAGCATCTTGGGAGGCTGAAGAGCTATGCAAAGGTTTTTTGCAGCTCCTAGCTACTGAAGAGAGTGCTAGGAGGCCCACCCAGGTGGAATAGCAACACCCACATTTCTAGTTGAGATCCCCCAAAGACTACAGCCTGGTAACAAAGGCAAAAATGAAACAGACTTAACTTAATAAAGCTTCAAACCTAGCTTAACAGGATTAAGGTGACCCACCTGCATTCTGTCTGCCTCCATTTTAGGAGAACATAAAATAATCCAGAGCCTCATAAAGTTCATAACCAATATGCTACAATAGGACAAAAAAGGGAATAATAAAAAATAATTGAATCTTCCCTTCCCCCAAAAGGAAGATAAATGAAATAAAAGGTAGAAATAGAAATAAATAAAAGAATAAATTTACACATAAATATTTTACTAGTTACATTAAATGTTTTTCTTGTTTTTGTTGAGATGGGGTCTTGCTCTGTTGCCCAGGCTGGTTTCAAAGTCATGGGTCCAAGGGCTTTTCTTGCCTCAGCTGTCCAAGTAGCTGGATTTCAGACATATACACCATGCACAGCTTTAATTACATTAAGTGTTAATGGATTATCAATTAAAAGACCAAAATTTCTTTTGGATATAAAAGCAGACTCTATATGTTGTTTAGAGGAGATTCAACTTAAATATGAGGACACAAAGTCATCAAGAAAAAGAATGGAAAAAAATAAGCCACATAAAGCAAAAGAAATTAATAGCAGACAACATAGACATTGAGGCAAGAAATATTTCTAGAGATAAAGAGGGAATCTCATAAGGATACAGGATCAATTAACAGTAAAATCAAACAATCTAAATTTGCATGCAACTAAAATCTTATAATATGTAAATAATTTATAAAAAATAGCATAATTTGAATATACATTAGGCAAAGTGAACAAACTAGGAAATTTTGATAAATCCCCAGTCATGATTGGAAATTTTAGCACTCTTTCAATATCTGTGGAACAAATGATAAATAATCAGTAAAGATGAAGAAGATTTGAACAAGGCAGTTGACCCAATTGAAATATATAGAATACTATACTCAACTGCAAAATATACATTGTTTTCAGTAGCACATGAACACTTGTCAAAATAGACCATATGCTAAGCCAAAAAACAAGTCTCACAAATTTGAAATCATACAAAGTATGCTCTCTGGCTGTAATGGAACCAAACTAGAGATGAATAAGAAAAAAGAAAACCAGAAAACTCCCATAAAATGTTTGGAAATTGAGGGGCTGTGGCTGTGGCTCAGTGGTAGAGCACTTGCTTACCATGTGTGAGGCAATGGGTTCGATCCTCAGCACCGCATATATATAAATAAATACAATAAAGATCTATCAGTAACTAATAAAAATATGTATTTAAAAATGTTTGGAAATTGGGCTGGGGCTGTAGCTCAGTGGCAGAGCACTTGCCTAGCATGCGTGAGGCAATGGGTTCAATCCTCAGCACCACATAAAAATAAACAAATAAAATAAAGGTATTCTGTCCATCTACAACTACAAAAGAAAATTTAAAAAAACATTTGGAAATTAAGCAACATATTTTTTAATAGTTTGTAGGGCTGAAAAGAATTGCAGTGAAATCAGAAAAAAATTAAACTAAATAATAATGAAAACATGAAAAACGTCTAGATACAGGAGTGTTAATGGCCTAGGGTCTAAACTTCGATCTTAAGAAGTTACAAAAGAACAGCAAATTAAATCCAGAGGAATTAGAAGGAAAGCAATAATAAAGATAAGACATGTTTGAAATAGAAAGAAAATATGCAGTAAGAAAAGTCTACAGATTCTAAAAGAGACCTCAAATGTCTCTCTTTACTTCTTAATAAAGGTATGTTTTAATTTTTCCTTCTTAATCTATATACATTTTATTTCTTTGTCTTACACTACTGGCTATGACTTCTAGTACATTGTTGATTAGGAACAGCAAGAAAGGCTGTTCTTGCCTTTATTCTGATATTAGTGGGGAAGCATACAGATTCTCATCATTAATTATGATGCTATCTATGTTTTTTTGTAGATGTTCTTTATCAAGTTGAGAAAGTTCCTCTATGTTCCTAGTCTGCTGAGAGGTTTTATCATAATATGGGTGTTGCATTTTGTCAAATGATTTTTCTCTATCAATTGATATGATCACATAATTTTTCTTCTTTAGCCTGTGGATGTGGTGCGTTATATTGACTAATTCTCAAATGTTGAACCAGCCATGCATAATTGGAATAAATCTCACTTGTCCACAGTGTATACATTTTTATACATTGTTGGATTTGATTTGCTAATATTTTGAGAATGTTTGCATTTATGTTCATGAGAGATATTGGTTTGTAGTTTTTCTTTCTTGTAATACCTTTATCTGATTTTGGTCTTAAGGTAATACCAGTTTCATAGAACAAGTTAATAATTAAAGGTTTGTTTTTTAAAGTCTCCTGTGCCTTTGTTATACCAGTGTTTTAGTCTTTAGATACCTAAAGGATCTTAGTTAGAGAACCCAATTAAGGTAGGACTAGAAGGAAGGGAGCAGAAAGTCAGTAAAAAGCCTGAAGCTAGAGATTAAAGAGGGTAGCTCAGTGGTAGAACACTGGCCTAGTTTGTATGAGGCCCTGGGTTTAATTTCCAGCATGGGAAAAAAAAAAAAAAAAACCTTCCCAAGAGTAGCTATAAGTGTTTCCTCCCTTACCAGGTGAAAAATCTAGTTGAAACAGTTATACATGCCCTTATGAATATTAAATTAATAATGAAAATAATATGGTAATTGGCCAAAAAATACCTTAGAGTCAGTAGATGATATAAAATTTCAGAAAAGGTTGTCTGAAATTTCTTTTGCTAAACTAAGTTTTCTCTTTCTATAAATCTTCTCCCACCTAGGTGGCCGAGCGTGGGGGCAATGAACCCTGCCACAATTACACTAAAAGAGGCAGCATTTTATGCTCAGAAAAACACTCTGAAGTTCCTAGGCACATTATTCTATCCAAGGTTGACAAAGCATACATTTGTAATATGTAGACAGAGACTGCTAATCAAGTTAATGGTGTAAACAAAATTGTGTTGGAGGTAGAAAGGGAGGAAGGAATGATTTGGACTGACTTAAAAAGAGCAAACACTTCAAGCCTGCTAACTGTTGTGGTAAAGCCTCATTAAGTTGGACTTTACCGATTTGGCATTTGTGCCAAAATTCAGTGCTAGTGCTGAGTTTTGCCTTTGTTAATTATCTTTCTTCCAGACCAAAGGATGTTTTAAAGTCTCCTCTGATTTCTCAAAACACCATTAAGTACAAATTAATGAGGTTTTTATAGGACATTCTCATTTTATGATAGTTTATCATTAATTTAATAATATTTTTTCAGAAGAAAAAACGTTTTTAACAGACAAATTATTTTAAGACACATTTTACTTTTAGAAAGTAAAGGTGAAAAATGCTCATTTGGGGACTAAAGAAATTATATTAATTATATTGTTGACTACACTTGGCTGAGCTTCAGACCCTTATAATCCAAATGCTAGATGGACACATGTGCTTGCTTCTATTTCAACACCCTAAAATTAGATCCATCATCTCATCAATCCATTCACCCAAATCTGTTTCCATTTCTCTTTATCAAAACTTTGTTCAAGGGGCTGAGGCTGTGGCTCAGCGGCAGTGCACTTGTCTGGAATGTGTGAGGCACTGGGTTCGATCCTCAGCACCACATATAAATAGATAAATAAATAAATATCCATTGACAATTAAAAAAATATTAAAAAAAAAAAACTTTGTTCAAGTCAGAAAGCTTGATTTCTTTCCTCTCACCCTCCACATCCAATCATCAATCATCAAATTCTGTTTCCCCTCCTAGATCTGTTTTGACCCCACCCACTCCTTCACAGCCCCACTACTGTCATTCTTGCTGCCTCCACCAGCCTCTCTCTCCTGTCAGATGGCAACAACCTCCTGCTATGTTGTGAAGTCCCCTTCAAAACTCATGTTGAGGGCTAGGGCTGTGGCTCAGTGGTAGAGCGCTTGCCTAGCACCCGTGAGGCTCTGGATTCAGTTCTCAGCATCACATAAAGAATATAAAAATTATTGTGTCCATCTCCATCAAAAGAAATAAAAAATTAAAAAATTAATCATGTTGAAATTTAATTGCCCTTCTATTAGTATTAAGAGGTGGGCCTTTAAGAGGTGATCAGGCCATGAGCGTTCTGCCCTCATGAATGGATTAACGCCACTATCTCAGGTACAAAGGGAGAGGGTTGCTATAATAGCAAGTTCAGCCCTCTCTTGCTTTTCTCTGATACATGCTTTCTTGCCCTTCTGCCATGCACAGAGTAGCACAGAGGCCCCTTCCAGATGTCAATGCTGTGCTCTTGACCTTTGCAACCTCCAGAACTGTGAGAATAATTTTTTTTTTTTATAAATAACCCAGGGGCAGGTATTCTGTCACAGCAACACAAAATGGACCAAGACATCCCCCAACTAATCACTGCCTCCTTCTCACTGAAGCTGTAGCAGTCTTTCAAAGGCTCTGCTCGTCTTCAAATCTTTTCAGTAGCTACCCAAGACCCTTACTATGGCATCAGAAGCCCTCTGCCATGGGAACTGGTGCTTGGTCCTCCAACATCACCTCATCCCTCTGGCCTCTTTATTCTAGAAACTCCAGATTCTGGCTTCTTTTAGTTGTTCAAGCATTCCTGGACTGCTTTGCCCCACTGCTGAGCACCCCTTTGTTTAACCTATGCACACACATTCTGCAGGCCTCAGCCAAAAGCCATTCCTCAGGGAGGCCTTCCCCAACCTCCAGATTAGACAAGGTCCCTCCAATCTATGATCCCACAGCACAGGGTGGGATTTCCTAACACATCATTAATCATTTGTTCAAACTCATCTTCTTCACTAGGTTGCAAACTATGTGTTTGCACCATGCCAAATGCCTGGCACACAGTAAGCACTGCTTAAAGTGCTAGTGAATACATTAAAGAATAACGTCATTAAAGAACAAGCATTCACATATATGCTGCAAAAAAGCCTAGACTGCTGAGCTCACATTCCAAGTTCCCCTCTTTCTAGCAACGTGACAAATGATGTAGTTTCTTTGTATCTTTCTCAATTTCTCCCTAAGTGGGTCTGACAAAGCAACCTATGGCACAGGCAGTTGTGAAGTTGGAATGGATTCATGAATAAAAAGCGATTGGGGTTTTATCTGGCATATAATAAGCATTTGATAAATATGAATTAGTAGTATCTCATTTATCTGTCCTAAGAATCCTAAAAGGAATTATAGTCAGTGAGCTGAGAGGAACGTACAGTAAGAGTCCCCAGATTTCTTTCTTTCTCTCTTTTTTTTTTTTTGTGGTGCTGGGGATTGAACCCAGGGCCTTGTGCATGTGAGGCAAGCACTCTACCATCTGAGCTATATCCATAGCCCCCCAGAATTTGAGTACAGGTAAGTTTAGGTAAAAGGTGACAGTCTTGAAATGAAACTACCAAAAGTTAACATCAAAAAGCATATATTCAGCCTTCAACTAAAGTCATCCTTCCTTCAGTGATGAATTAGATATAAGCTGCTGTCAATACAGCTTTGAAAACTATCCACAGGAATGAGGTAGTGAAATACATCTTCAGACCCAGACTCCAGGATTAAATGAGATAGTAGACTTTGAGAGCACTTAGAACATCATGAAGTATGATGCAAATGTGTGTGGTGTGGCTATTGTTATTAGTAGTAGAGTATTTCTGTTACCTAGTCAATGGTATCATAATCTATCTGAAGCAATGTGATTGCTTGTGATCATATAGAAATATTAGAAGGGCAGAAGAAGTGAAGAAGGGGGAAAGCAGAATTTGGTAATGTTTACCCAGCACAACCTGAAGAGGAATGGCTATGAGAGGCCAGAGAGATAAAATTTACAGATCATTTTTCTCTGAGACCTTACGAATCCCTTGGTCCTAGTTGTCAGTATGCTGACACAGCGGTAAGCTAGGTATCAGTGGAAAGTGGTTCCTGCTCTCCTGTTATACTCCAATGGGGAGAAAGACAAATAATCCTAAAAATAAAAGTTCCATTGCATCTTGTGCTAAAGACTGTATTAGAATAGAGGAATAGGAAAAGCTTTTCTGACACTTTGAGGAGTGTCACTTACTAAAATCTTAGCAATTATTGGAAAAGAAACAGTTTTAAGATTTTTAACTCAATTCTTGGCAGGTTAGACCCTTGGTGAGGGGAAAGCTGGCAGACAGAAGGGAGTAAAGAGCTTGGTATATTGGAGGATCTGAAAGGTCAATAAGATTGAAAGGAATCAAGGAGAACAGAAAGCTTGTGAAATGAGATTGAAGAAGTGGGCAGAGACCAGGTCACAAAGGCCCTTAGTAGCCACTTGGAAATAGTGTAGACTTACTTGGAGTGTAAAATGAAAGGATAAGATTAGACATAATAATATTTGGGCTTTTAAAAAATCCTTTGAGGCTGGGCACGGTGGTGCATGCCTGTAATCTCAGCTGCTCAGAAGGCTGAGGCAGGAGGATGACAAGTTCAAAGCCAGCCTCAGCAACTTAGTGAGGCCCTATGCAACTTAGTGAGACCCTGTCGCAAAAAAAAAAAAAAAAAAATCAAATGGTCTGGGGATGTGGCTCAGTGGTTAAGCACTTCTGGGTTCAATTCCTGGTTCCAGAAAAAAAGAAAAAAAAAATTCTTGAAGCCGGGGATGTGGCTCAGTGGTAAAACATTTCCTAATATGCACAAGATCTTAGGTTTGATCCCCAGCAATGTTAAAAAAAAAAAAAAGGTTCTGGTTGCTGAGTAAAGAATGGATTGAAGGGGCATTAAAGTAGACATGGAAAGACAAGTTAGAATTTTGCGAGTCCAATCAAAGAATAATGGTAACTTGAACAAGAGTGGTAGCAGAAGACAAAAAAAAAAAAAAGGGGACCAATTTGTAGTATGTTTAAGAGAGAAGATAATAGAGCTTGGTGATTGATTAGCAAAGGAGCATTAAAGAGCAGTCTCAGAATTCTGACCTGAGCCATTTCTCGTTCACTAAAATGAAGTAGGAGAAATAGATCAGATATGACTCTGCATGTGAGTGGGAAGATTATGGAGTAAGCAAGAGTTCAATTTGAATTGTTCCGTTTGAGAAGCATGTGAAACCTCCAAGAGAAAAGTGCACTTAGATAATATAGCAATGAAGCTTAGTGGAGAGGTCTGGGGTATCCCAAACATTTGGAGGTCACTGGTATCTGAAAAGCATTGTAAGCCCTTGGAATTCAAGAAGTTACCTAGGGAGAGAATGTAGAAAGGAAGCAAGAGCCACCAGTCTTGCTTCCACCATTCTCATCAGTCAGATTCCTACAGCCTGTAACTCCAGATGGGTTTTGAAGATCAGGCTTTTCCACTGGAATGGCTTAACAACCATCCCTGGTGACTGCAGCAAGGAAGCTCACCAGAGCAAGCAGCAGACCATTCCATGGGTGACAATTCTATTTTAAAACACAGCAGAGGGGGCTGGGCTTGTAGCTCAGTGGTAGAGTACTTGCCTAGCATGTGCAAGGTACTGGGTTCAATCCTCAGCTAAATAAAATAAAGGTATTGTGTCTACCTACAACTAAAAATACTTCTAAACAACACAACCAAGATTATTATTCTCTTGTACAGAGGAAAAAGCAAGAATATGAAAGTGTAAGTGATTTGGTTAAAAGAACAGAATCAGTGAATGATAAAACCAGAGACTAAATTCAGGTCCTATAATTGCATTTTAGAGCTCTTTTCACCAGGCACAGTGGTGCATACCTGTAATCCCAGTGGCTCGGGAGGCTGAGGCAGGAGGCTGAATCAGGAGGATCGAGAGTTCAAAGCCAACCTCAGCAAAAGCAAGGTGCTAAGCAACTCAGTGAGACCCTGTCTCTAAATAAAATACAAAATAGGGCTGGGGGAGTGGCAAAGTGGTCAAGGGCCCCTGAGTTCAATCCCTGGTACCTGCCCCACTCCAAAAAAAAAAAAGAGCTCTTTTCATTCTTCAGGAATGAGCTTGTCAATTAAAAAAAAAAATTGTAGAAGTTTGTGACCCCAGTGGGAAGATCATAGAACAAAGAAAGCTCTTAGGCAAAATTTAGTTGTAAGTCTGTGGGAAGAAAAGATCATTGTGAACTCAGGATGCTAACAAAGTGTTCATGGGTATACGGACCGTGAAGGATAAGAAGAATCAGAGTAGGTGAAAGGAGAAGCAGGGGGAATCTCAGATTTAATGATGTAATGAACCAAAATGCACGGCACATGAGGGACACAGTGAAGAGGCAGGCTGACTAGAAAAGAGCTTCATTTCACACAGCAGTTCTAAGAGGCTGGTAATGGCTCTGTGCAGGAGGATTAGCCAGACCTGTCAAGGGCCGGAGAAAAGGAAATAGAGGCACCACGCCTCTCCAGGACTAGGAGGTCTGGTGGGTGACTCAGGGAAACTAGGGTAAAGTCAGTGTGTCTATCTGAAAAGCCAAGCCAGAAACATGGAATTGAATTTAGTGGTCCACAAAGAGCCTTTAAAGATTATTGGGAAGGGAAGGAATATAATGAAATGTTCAGGAAAATTGATATGTGGTCAGGGTTGGTGCACTCCATCAGATGGAGAGTGGAAAGACTAGAATCCCACAGGAAAACTAGGGGCCCTTAGCTTAAGGTCAACCAGAGGCTTTTCAAATTTTCCTTGGCAGGGAACACTTTCTAAAAGTGAAATACCAACAGTATAAAGTGGGAAGCAGGAGCAGGGGAACACCAGTATTTTTTTTAGGATGTGTATTTGAGAGCTTTGAACGTATAACATGTACTTATAATATAGTACACCAAAACTAAAGGAGGCTGGTGAAATCAACAAAGTCTTAACTCTGGAGTAAAAGAAGATAGTCGCATCTAATATTGGTTTGAGCATCCAATTTATTCATGAATTTTATTTTGGTTTAAAATAGCAAGAAAAAAATCTGTATTTGCACAAATAATACTTGCCCAAGGCAATTTTTGTTTGTTTTGCAATTGAATGGTACTCTTCCACTAAACTGATCCAGAAGGTAGTGTTGTAGGCATTTTTTTTTCCTTAACAAAAACACAAATAGCAAGAAGTGCCAAAGAAAAAAAAAATTTAAACTTCATGGCCAAAGATAGTTTGGGATTATCATGATAAGCCATTATATAGGTCACTTGTTGCTGGGTGTGGTGGCACACACCTGTAATCATAGCAACTCTAGAGGCTGAGACAGGAGGATCAAGTTCCAAAGCCAGCCTGGACAATTTAGCAAGACCCTGTCTCAAAAGTTAAAACATAAAAAGGGCTGGGGATGTAGCTGAGTGGTAAAGCACTCTGGGGTTCAATCCCCAGTACCAAAAAAAAAAAAAAAAATATATATATATATATATATATATATATATATATATGCACACATACATACATTCATACATACAGGTCATTTCTTACCATGTTCTCACTGTAGACCCAGATGTGTGCTAGCCTGAAAAATACTCTGGAATCTATCCAGATATTAAATCAAGGATAGTGGGCCTATGCAGTAGTAGTGGCTTCGTTTGCACTTTAATGCGAACAGATGTGCAAAGTCTAGAAGTTAGAAAAGAGCAGTCTACAATTTCAACTCTCCCAATATCAGAGAAACTAGGTTTTGCATTTGTGTTTGAATCTGCTGGCACAGTGATTCTTCTTCTTCTTCTTCTTCCTCGCCTTCTTCTTTCATTTATTTATTTTTTAATATTTTTAGCTGTAGATGGACACAACACCTTTATTTTATTTAATTATTGTTATGTGGTGCTGAGGATTGAACCCAGTGCCTCACATGTGCTAAGCAAGTGCTCTGCCACTGAGCCACAACCCCAAACCCTCTCCCTTCTTCTTTTAAACCTAGATTGACTCTGAAAAAAAAAAAGTGATTTAGTGGTTGGGGTGCCAGGTATGAGATCTTTTTCCAGCTAATAGAAGAGTCACCATCATTTGTTTAGTGTTATGCTTTTGCATTAGCATAGTTCGCTTACAAAGCAAGTGAGCAAATTCCATTCTGTGAAAGTATTGCATATTCCATACCTGATGGTTGAAAGAACTTTATATTTAACAGAGAATTTTAAAAATGCTAATAGTTCTCTTCAGATTAAAGAAAGGCTTCATGGATCATTTATATTCCAGAAATTGCAGGACTCTGAGAAACAAAAAGACTTTAAGATGTCAGTTAGTTTTAAACACAGGGTCTGTTTTTGATGTTATCAGAGGTTTGTTTTCTTATTTTCATGACTTGGGCAGGAAAAGAATCCTTAGGAGTAGAAAAAATAATTCATACATACTGGGATAGCAAATTAAATTCCATTTTTAAAGTTACAAAATGAAAACATGATTTTGTTTTAGTTTAAATTACTAATTTTGATATGCAAATGAAGAGTAATTCATTTCTCTTTGATTAATAATTAGTGGGTTTGTGTTAAAGAAACTAAACATAGAAATCAGTACCATTTATAAACTTGGATAATTAAATCTTCTTAAACATTTTAAACTGTATTTATAAATTTAATAGTCAATTTTTATTTTAACATTTCAAATGCCTGCAGAGCAAACTTATCACCTAATGAGCAAAACCTCTCCCAAGTTCTTAAATAACTCCTATAAATCTAACACATTAAACATACAATTATAGCAAATTAATCTTCTTAAACATTCCAATTCCTCAGAAAAAAAAGAAGAGCATTAATACCGAATAAAGTAGGGAAATTGGATAGAGAAGGTGGTATGACTCAGACCTGCTGACAAGAAGCCTTAAAACGTGCCATTAGAAATTGGTACTAAGAGTTCTGGAACTGTCGTCCTCTGAAATCAGAACCGTGGAGCCCTTCAAGAGCAGTATGGAGATTTCTTGGAAAGCTGGGAATGGAGCCACCATTTGACCCAGCTATTCCCCTTCTTGGTCTATTCCCTAAAGACCTAAAAAGAGCATGCTACAGGGACACTGCTACATCGATGTTCATAGCAGCTCAATTCACAATAGCAAGACTGTGGAACCAACCCAGATGCCCTTCAATAGACGAATGGATTAAAAAAATGTGGCATTTATACACAATGGAGTATTACTCTGCATTAAAAAATGACAAAATCATAGAATTTACAGGGAAATGGATGGCACTAGAGCAGATTATGCTAAGTGAAGCTAGCCAATCCCTAAAAAGCAAATGCCAAATGTCTCCTTTGATATAAGGAGAGTAACTAAGAACAGAGTAGGGACGAAGAGCATGAGGAGAAGATTAACATTAAACAGAGATGAGAGGTGGGAGGGAAAGGGAGAGAAAAGGGAAATTGCATGGAAATGGAAGGAGACCCTCAGGGTTATACAAAAGAACATACAAGAGGAAATGAGGGGAAAGGGAAAAATAATACAAGGGGGAGAAATGAAGGTCAATAGAGGGGGTAGAGAGAGAAGAGGGGAGGGGAGGGGAGGGGAGGGGGGATAGTAGAGGATAGTAAAGGCAGCAGAACACAACAGACACTAGTATGGCAATATGTAAATCAATGGATGTGTAATTGATGTGATTCTGCAAGCTGTATATGGGCTAAAAATGGGAGTTCATAACCCACTTGAAGCAAAGTGTGAAAGATGATATATCAAGAACTATGTAATGTTTTGAACAACCAACAATAAAAAAAAAATAAAAATAAAAAAAAAAAAAAAAAAGATACACAGGCCCCAACCCCACCCTGGGCCTATCTAATCTCATCTGCTGTGAATATTTTGAAGAGGTTAACCTGATTCCTGCTGTTGCCCATTTCTCCCCAGGTCTTACACCCTCTGCCTAATGCAGGAATGCAGAGAAGAGCTAGGGGAGGTGAGGGAGAGGTAGAAGGGCTAAGGCAGCCAGGGCAAGATGGAGGTCGGGAGCCGGGTCAGAACAAAGGATCCTGAGAGGGTCTTCTGATGAGGTCAACTTCTTGTCCATGAGCTTGATGAAATTGCTCATGGACACAAGGGGGGGGACCCAATCAGACAGACATTTCTGTACTCCTGCTCCTATACAGGGATCCAATAGAAATACTAAAACAGATGCATGGGACCCATCAATATAATAATGAGAGTGTGGACAGGGGAGGAAATTCCAGAAACCGTAAAAAGAATAGGCCCAAACTCCCCCATCGGATTCCCAGCTCTGGGGCCCCTTCTCTTCAGAGAAGTCTGTCTCTTTCACAATAAACCTACTTCTTGCTTGCTATCTCTATGGCCTGTTCTTCAATTCTTTGCTGAACAGCAACAAGGAACCCAGAACCCCTAGACAGTAACAGAGGGATGCAGATTTGCTAGAAATCATCTAGGGGAAATGGTCTCCCACGGAGCCAATGTTTAGCAAGTAGTGCACCAAGAAGAGAAGTATTACAACAGAAATGACAGAAAACTAACATGTATCTAGCTATATGTCTAGAATAACATAACAAAGTCATAGAACTTACCTTAGGACACTTGAAAAGCCAAGGGCTTGGTTTTTTTAAAATATTATTTTTTAGTTATAGGTGGACACAATATCTTTATTTAATTTTTATGTGGTGCTGAGGATCGAACCCCATGCCTCACACATGGTAGGCGAGCGCTCTACCTCTGAGTCACAACCCCAGCCCCAAAGGCTAGGTTTTACACACACACACACACACACACACACATACAGAGACAGAGAAATCCAACACTGAAAATATACTTTTGATTTTTAAAAAAAATTTATTATTATTATTATTATTATTAGTTGTTCAAAACATTACAAAGCTCTTGACATATCATATTTCATACATTTGATTCAAGTGAATTATGAACTCCCATTTTTACCCCGTATACAGATTGCAGAATCAACTCTGAAAGATGTGGTGAGGGGTTAATTAAGACTATTTACAGGTTCATTTAGGGTTCTAGACTTATTTAAATAAAAAGATGTCACTGTCCTGAATAATACACACACAGACACACACACAAAAATTATATATATATAAATTATATATATATAATATTATATATATATATATTTTTTTTAAATATATATATCTCCAAGACTGAGTGAGGCCCAGTAGGAGTTGTGGGGGAAATTTGGACAATGTTCCTTTCCTCCGTACTGTAGAATTTTGTCGAGGAGATGAGACTCACCCACATACAACAACACAGAACTATATAAGACTGTGTGCCATCCATTGCAAGGCAGAGCCTCTGTTCCAGTAGGGGAGGAGATGGGGGAGGGTTGAAGAGATCAGATTGAGATTTATGGGATTTACAGAAATACAAAGACCTCAGCTGGATCTCAAACAATGGTTAGGACTTGGACCCCAACCCAGACACACAGGCCTATACGGACCCTGAAGAAAAGGGCCATTAGGGAAATACTAATGGTTTTGGTTTAGCTGACCACATTTTACATAAAAATATCAGAACACATGGTCTGACACATGGTCTAACAACAGGAAAGAATGTTTTAATTGGGGCTGTCCCAAAAAATCTAGAACATATGGCTACTGTATTTACAGGCCAAGAAAATCCTAATTACAAGAGAGAGCCCAACTGACCAACCCTAGGTAGATAAGACACAGCACTGCCATCCCAGACGCTGCTAAAACTGTTTCCCTGTAGTCGTATATTCTTTGTGAATGTTTCTGTTAATATTTTCAAAGTAAAGGTCAGCGCCTGGACAAAGAAAGGCAAGCAGGAGAAATTCTATTCAGATTTCTTACATTACATTTTTAATACTCTCTCACTTGCCTCAAATAATTCTTGTGCTAGGCAGTGTATAAATAATGAATTTGAAAATGTTTCTTCCACCTGGAGTAACAACATAAAATCCAATTTAAAATTTTTTCCTCTTAAAAGAAAAGAGAACATCTATACCTCGCAAATTTCCTGCGCTTGTTATCAGAATTCTCATTCATATTGAAACATACATTTTCAAGTACCAAGATTGTTATATGTAATTTTTGCTCTTTCTTTCCTTGATGTCTCGCTGTTTTTTCATTAGTAGCTTGCTGTCTGAAGTAAAATACATGCCAGAAGTGTCCTTATCCAGTTTTGCAATTTAATAATCTTAGCAATTGTTGGAAACGAAACTGTTTTAGGGGCTTGAACTCAAGTCTTGGCCAGTTAAAATTTAAATTTTTTTTTCTTTTTTAGTTGTTGGAAGACCTTTTATTTATTTATTTATATGTGGTGCTGAGAATCGAACCCAGTGCCTCATACATGCCAGGCAAGTGCACCAGCACTGAGCCCCAGCCCCAGCCCAGGTTAGACATCTTCCATTTCACCTTTCCACCCATCTCAGAGCACAGAGATCATTTGCCAACTCATTCTCAATATTATCAAGGAAGTGCACATTTTCATCTTTTATGGTCAGTGAATACATTAACCAAGATGATGTGGCAATCATCAGTGATAGATAACAGCAAAGTCACACATTGTAGCAACTCTTTTTCTTTGCTTCTTGAACAGACTCTCAGATGCATTTAATATATCTATGCGTTTCTGGTAAAAGCAAAAAGATATGTTTTTAATGAGATTTCTTGAACACCAGATTTGTCTTTCTTCCTCTTTTTTAAAAAATCTTCTATTATTGTTTGAGGCCTCAAAAAACCTGGATAACTTTATACAGACAGAGCTCAATTTTCATTAGTTACAGTTATGAAAAGTCAGGACACATTAACACACAACAATAGAAAGGGAATGTTTTACAACCAATAAATTTTTTAAAAAATTGTATTTAGCTTTAAAAGAATGGAAATTCTGGTACATGATCTAACATGGATGAAGCTTGAAGACATGTGAGGTATAATAACACAGAAGTAAAAGGACAAACACGGGATGAATTTACTAAAACGAAGTACATACATGTGACCAGTTATCCCAATCCATAGTATATACCCAAAAGATTTAAAGACAGCATACTACAGTGGTGCAATCATGTCAATTCACAATAATTAAGCTATGGAACCAAAGTAAGTGCCCTTTAATAGATGAAGGAGTAAAAAAAAATGTGGTAGATATACATAATGGAATATTACTCAGCCATAAATAAGAATGACGTTATGACATTTGCTGGTAAATGGATGGAGCTGGAGACTATCATGCTAAGTGAAATAAGTCAATCTCAAAAAACCAAAGGCTGAATATTTTCTCTGATATGTGGAAGCTAACCCACAGTAAGAGGGTAGGTGAGGGGAAGAATAGAAGTGCAGTAGATTAGACAATGGAGAATGAAGGGAAGGGAAGAGGGATAGAAAAGGAAAGACAGTGGGATGAATATTACATAACTCTCCTATGTACACATATGAATACACCACAGTGACGCTCACCATCATGTACAACCACAAGAATGGGGTCCTAATTAGAATAAGATATATTCAATGCTTGTATATCAAAATAGATTGTGCTGTCATGTATAACTAAAGAGAACCAATATTTTTTTTTTAAATGAAGTATCCAGAGCAGTCAAATTCATCAAGACATTAAATAGAATGGTAGCTGCCACGGGCTGGAGGAAGAAGTGACGGGGGAGTTCAACGGTAAAGTTTCAGTTTTGCAATACAAAAGGAGTTCTGGAAATAGTGGCAATGATTGCTTCACAATGGAACTTAATGCCTTGTATGAACTGTATCAGAATGGTTAAATGGGGGACTAGGGTTGTGGCTCAGTGGTAGAGCACTTGCCTAGTATGCATGAGGCACTGGGTTCCATCCTCAGCACCACATAAAAATGAAATAAAGGTATTGTGTCCACCTACAACTAAAACATAAATTTTTAAAAAATGGTTAAATTGCAAGCTTTAGGTCACACACATTTTACAATAATTTTTAAAATAAAAAATGTAATTGTGAAAAAATGTCTAGATATTGATATTGCTGATTATTTGCGTGAGTAAAAACTCTGTCCCTATTCTATAAAGTCTCTGGAGAACTGCATACTCAATAAATGGTGTGTCAGTCATTTTCCTGGTCTCTGTGCATAAATAAATATTAATACATTTTAATATCCTTTTAAAAATCCAACTATAGCTAAATTTCTAAGGTGTTTACTATATACTGTGTAGTGGTCTAAATATTAAAATTCTTACAACATCCCTGAGAGATTTTTTTTGGGGGGGGGTACTGGGATTGAACTCAGGGGCACACTAGACCCCTGAGCTACATCCCCAGCCCTATTTTGTATTTTTTTAGAGATGGGGTCTCACTGAGTTGCTTAGCGCCTGGCTTTCTTCTGGGGCAGGCTTTGAACTTGCGATCTTCTTGCCTCTGGGATTACAAGTGTGTGCATCACTGCGCCCTGCTATTCCTGTGAGTTTTTACATATGATGTAACTAGTCTCAGAAAGGTAATTTGCCCTCTGTCACCAGCCAAAAGTGGTGAAGCTGGGGTAAAAATCATGAATTCTGACTCCAGTGCCCACAAATCACAGCATTTTTCTAAAACTAGGTTTTTAGAAAACAAAGGAGAGTAGGACAAGTATTACTATCCTCATGGGCAAATCTTTCATTTCCTCCATAAACATTTATTAAGCACTTACTGTGTTCTGCGCAATGGGCCAAGAACTAGAGATTAATGAGACTAATAGGATATAGTCTAACAATCCAAAAAAAGAGGGAAATAAGTGAAAGATACATGACAAGGTGCAGTAAAGAAGCCTGTGGGTGCCTTAACGAGGAAAGGCTCAGTTCTACCTCGAGTGGGTCACTTTGCCTATTTCCCCCCTTTTGTATACTCTTGGAAACATTCCTTAATTTCACTGGAATTTAATTTCACACAGATTGGGTCGAAGGAAAAAGTAAAACAAGCATCAGAAGATACTTGAGGATACAAGATAAAAGAGGATAGAAAAGTCTAGACAGTCTGTATTAACATCAGGAGACCAGCTAGAAAAGCTAGAGGAGAGTAATTGGGGGTGGGGGTAATAAAAAGACCAATGTAAGCAATATTTAGTATATATCTAAAATAGTAGGGTCATCTACAAAAGAATTCAGGGACATGTACTTTATTGTCAAGGAGGCTATAATCTGAGTGCCAAACAGTATATAAATAAAGCAGCACACTTTCCAGGCAATAATTCACAAGGGCAAATGAGCATAACGTAGAAGATAAGTAAGCATTAAGCAGGGACAAGATCCCAGAGGGTTGGGTTCCATTTTTTAATAAAGGAGGTGTCATGCTGGGGAAGAGAAACAAGGGTATTGCCAGCAGAGAAGAGCAACCACGTGGCTATCCTGATGGAATCAACTGAGTCCTATGAACCTACCAAAGAGCCTTCAGAGGGAGCAGGTGGTGGCAGAGACTGTGCTACAGGGACTATTCACAGACGACTTGGAGGAATCCAGGGGAATAAGAAGTACTTCTAGGTTAATGGAAGAACACCAAAAATATCCTTCCAAAGTTGCACAAATTTTAATTTTGCTAGCCGTAGAAAAGAGGATCGCTGCTATTGTGTGGATGGAATAAGCTGGAGGCTGAACTTCAAATAGATAAGAGGTCAAGTGTGTCCTTTATTAAAATGTCACCCACAGAAGAGCTCCAAGTTGTCATAGAGAACTCACTGTTGACTCTGAACTAGACCTTGGGTAACTGACTAGAGTTAAGCCTGGAGGCAGCATGGGAAAAGGGCAAGAAGGCCAGAGACCATCAAAGACAGGAAGTCGGCACTGCAAAATCTAATAATAGCAGCTCTCAAATATTGCACACATCACTATGCAGCAGGAGCTACTGCAAGAGCTCTCTGAGGATTCACTCGCTCCATCTTTGCAATCCTCCTGGAAGGGAGAAGTTCTGGAGCTGCCTCCACAGCCCAGGCCCTTCCTCACTACACTACCCTACCTTTCCACAGCTGCTCAAGTGATTATGGAAAATCCGATCCCTTCTTGGCCTGGAGGGGCAATGGATTGTAGGCATGCATGCAATATAACAAACATTTTCCAATTGTGATTCATGCAGCCTCCAGAAGCTGCTTTATTTTTAACAAATTTATTTGTAGACAGCCACATGTCATGAAGGATTTGAGAACAAATGAGAATGAGAGGTTTGTAGGAAGCAGATCGTGAATTTAGTTAGAATCTACACGGTATCAAAAAAAAAAGTAATCTTCTGAATTTTGAATATTATTGAAAACGAGTCACAGAGAAGTTATTAGCCTGGGCAGAATTTATTCATTCCCCAGACCTCTGTTTGTTTACAGCTCTAGGGACTTAGAATCAGCCAAAACCTTCTTGGGAATCATGACATACTCATCTGGGAACTCAGGAGGTATCAATTCACACCACAATCTGTTCTCTGAAAGATAATGAATGACTTTGTAATATCAGCCATCAAAGAATAAATATTCATTCTCTGACACTGAAGAGAAAACAAATTTTAAATGTCAGTTGCATTTCATCAAAACTAGATGAAAATGTGTTTCACTCCTGTTAATCTGTGAAATAAAGAAGCTACAAAATGTACAAATACACTGAGGAAAACTGAAATCAGCAAGTATCAAAATCCAGTCAACACAACACTGTTTTCTAAAAGTTAACACTGTTTTCTAGAAGTTAAGTGCTGAGAGTGCAAGAATAATGTTTGGTCTCAGCTTTTTAAGCCCTTCTTCCTGATGTGATGGTCATGCTAGATGTTATGGGCCGAGCTGTGTCACCCTCAAAATTCACAGCTTGAAGTCCAAACCCCCAGTACCTTAGAATGTGACTGTATTTGGAGATAATACCTACAGAAGTAATTAAGTTAAAATGAGGTCATTAGCGTGGACCCTCTCCAACAAGACTGGTATCACCAAAAGGAGAAATATGGATACAGACACACACAGAGGGAAGATGATACAAAGAAAAAGAGAGAAGACCACCATCTGCAAGCCAGGGAGAGAGACTCTGGAGAAACCAATGTTGTTAACACCTTGATCTTGGACTTTTAGCCTTCAGAATTGTGAGAAAATTCATTTCTATTGCTTTAAGCCACCTAAGTGTGTGGTACTTCATTATGGCAGCCTTAGAAAACTAATATGCTGTAGCTCTCACTGGGATGCAAGATTGTGAGGGCCAGCGTGAGTCTGAGGTCTGGGTGTCTGCTTTGCCCTTGATTCCCAGAACATATGGTGCAGCCTGGTATACAGCAGACTCTCAGGAAATACTGTTGAGTGAATAGCTGACTGTAGCTAGAAGTTGTGGCCCATTTTACCAGAGTAAGGGAATTTAACCATTACCAAAAGTGATCAAAGAGAACTTTATTCCCTTACCAAAGAATAAGTTTCAATTCATCTATTGTGGGAAAAAAATGGAGAGCTGTATAAAAGAGGGGGGAATCACTAAAACCCTGTCACTTAGGGATAACTACTTTAAATTGTGATGTTTTCTAATCTTTTTCTATACAAACACAGTAGAAATAGTACTAAACCACTTATCATTACAAAGCATTTTCCCCACATCATTAAAAATTCCTCATAAACTTTTTTAATGACTATAAAAATTACACTGTCATATATATCTTTCACTGAAATTCTCATAGCTTGACGTCTGTATTTCTAGCCTTTGCTATCATAATCAGCACTGTAATGAATATGTTTACGTGAGAAAGCTTTCGTTCACTTTTCTGAACTCTTTAAAGAATGGCATCCTGACACTCAAATATCAGTTCAAAAGGTATGGCCATTGTCAAGTCTTTCGATGGACATCCTTCTATTGCTTTTTGAAAAAATTACATCAATTTATATTCTACAAGCAATCCATAAAATTTCCCTCTACACTTTTACCCTTTTACGTACAAACCTTGTTAATTATAAGAGATAAAGTGGGGTCTTAGTATCATTTTAATTTGCATCCTTTAAATATTACTGAGATTTCCATTCCCCCCCTCCCCTGCATTAACCATTCCTACTTTTGCCTGTTGAACTGCCTGTGTGTGCCTTTCCATAGGGGCTTCTCAGAACACTTTTGATGAAGTACTTTTTTTCTAGCTAGGCCTCTACGGCAATATTGCCTGTCCTTCAACAAAAGCCTCTACTCCCCAAGTTAATGAGACCGCACATTCTAGAGCCATCCCAGAATCTTATCATGGGTTGATAGGATGTAATGAAATCTTCAGTGTTCTGAATAGACAGGGAATCATGTTCCAATTATTCTCCTCCTACTAACAAAATTCGGATACATCAAGTGCATATAAATGTATTTAATTTAGCTTTCTAAGTATGAAATCAATATTCTTTGCGGAATGAAAAGAAAGTTTCCACTTAAAAAAAAAACAGAACTTTTGTGGGGAAAGCAGATAGCTCTCTCTATTTTCAACATAATTTTGGCATAAGATACCTCTTTCCCAGCTGCATTTATTAAATTCAGGACACAGAGGAAATTAAAAATACGTACATCTTCCAACTGATTTATTCTAAAATTCACATCCATAGTAAAGCAAAATGTTGCATCTTGAACAGAGGTCTTCTAATCAAATACCTATATGTTCAGATGGGAAGAAGCTCAGCAGACATTTTTGAAAAACAGTAGTTGGTGGCAGAGGCTGCTTTTGAAAGAGAAATCAATGAGAGGGGCTAGAGTTTTCAGGATATCCGTGATATTGAACGGGTGCAGGGAAGGCAGGTGTATATGGTGAAGAAAGACCATGCAACTCGGAATTTTTTGGCATGATTCCCTTTCACTTCCTGGCTTTGTCAGCCCTCACACGTCCTTGCTCCCTCTTTTCATGGTCACAGTGTAAGAGGTATTCCTGTGCCTTCTGAGGATGACCCCACTTCTGCCTGCTCCGTCCTCTCCCCTCACACCTCCGGATGTCATCTGTCCCTTCCCTCTCTTGCACTGTCGTTCTTCCCTCTCCATCTGTTCCTCAAACTAAAAATACATTTGATTTTCCCCTTCCTAAAAAAAAAAAAAAAAAAAAAAACTTCACTCCAGGTTTTCTAAGCTAATAGTCCCCAATTTGTCCCCTTTTCAGACTCCTTGAAATGTACACTTTGTTTTACTTTCCTCCGATTTCCTGGCCATGCACAGGATCCTTTCCTTACCCACCAAGGTGACCACTGTTGCAGCTCTACCCCCATCTTCAATTAGGTTTGCCTGTCCTTGACCTTCTTATACATGAGAGTACTGTATTGTGACTGGCTTCTTTATGCATTTATCTTTTTATTGTGATAAAATATATATAGCCTAAAAGATACCATGTTAGCCATTTGAAGTTTGAAGTTCAGAGGCATTAAGTATCACAATGATAAGAAACTGAATAACATTCCATTGTATAAATGTGTCACAATTCATTTATCCACTCACCCACTCAATTGCTTCCAAGTTTTTGGTAATTATGAACTATCATAAACACCCCTCGGCAGGTTTATGTGTACACACAAGTTTGCTGAGTCGAATGTAAGAATATTTTTCATTTTGTAAAAAGCTGCCCAACTGTGTTCCAAAGTAGTTGTACCATTTCACATTCCATTAGGAATGAATGAGGTTTCTCACTACTCCATGTCCTTCTGTGTTGTTAGTGAAAGAATTGATAAGCTGGATTAAAACCTTTTGCTCTGCAAAAGACACTGTTAAGAGAATGAGAAGACAAGCCAAAGACTGTGAGAAAATATTTGGGAGTGATGTATCTGTTAAAGGACTCATATCCAAAATATACAAACAACTCTTCACACTCAGCAATAAGAACATGAACAACCCAAATTTTAAAAAACTGGACAAAAGATCTGAATGAACGTCTCACCAAAGAAGAAATACAGTGGCAAATAAGAAAAAATGCTCCACATTCAAATGTCATCAGGGAAATGTAAATTAGAACAAGATGCCTCTAAACAATTATTAGAATGGCCAGAATCTGTTGTAGCTATTTTTAAATGTTCAGTTCAGTTGTGTTAAGTGCATTTGCATTGTCGTTGTTCTGAACAAGAGTCCTAGGTCTCTAGAACTTTTTCGTCTTGCAAAATTGAAATTCTCTACCATTCCAACAACTCTCCATTTCCCCCTCCTCTCCATGGCAACCACCACTCTACTCTGTGTCTATGAATTGGCAATTTCGGTTACCTTAAATAAGTGGAATTATACACTATTTACTTTTTAATGACTGGCTTATTTTACTGAACATAATAACCTCAAGGTTCATTCACTTGAAATTGGTCAAAGGGTTTCCCATATTTAAATTTTTTTTATATTACAAGTGAGTTTATTCCTTACTTGTGATGCTTTGTTTATTTCAAATTTTCTCTGGTTAATTAATATGATTTTTAAAATTTTAATTTGTTATATATGACAGCAGAATGCATTACAATTCATATTACACATACAGAGCACAAATTTTCATGTCTCTGGTAAAACACAATGTAGAGTCACACCATTCGTGTCTTCATACATGTACTTAAGGTAATGCTGTCCATCTCATTCCACCGTCTTTCCTACCCCTATTCCCTGCTCCTTTCCCCTGCCTCCCCTTTGCCCTATCTAGAGTTCATCTAATCCTCCCATGCCCTCCCAACCACATTATGAATCGGCATCCTTAAATAAGAGAAAATATTCTGCATTTGGTTTTTGGGGATTGGCTAACTTCACTTAGCATTATATTCTCCAGCTCCATCCATTTACCTGCATATGCCATGATTTTATTCTCTTTTAATGCTGAGTAATATTCCGTTGTGTGTATATACCACATTTTCTTTATCCACTCATCTGAAGGGCATCTAGGTTGGTTCCACAATTTAGCTATTGTGAATTGAGTGCTATAAACATTGATGTGGCTGTGTCCCTGTAGTGTGCTGTTTTTAAGTCCTTTGTGTATAAATCGAGGAGAGGAGAGGGACAGCTGGGTGAAATGGTGGTTCCATTCCCAGTTTTCCAATGATTCTCCATACTGCTTTCCATATTGGCTGCACCAATTTGCAGCCCCATCAGCAGTGTATAAGTGTGCCTTTTCCCACCATATCCTCAATAACACTTATTGTTGTTTGTATTCTTAATAGCTGACATTCTGACTTGAGCAAGATGAACTCTTAGAGTGGTTTTGATTTGTATTTCTCTAATTGCTAAAGATGTTGAACATATTTTCATATATTTATTGATTGATTGTATATCTTCTGCTGAGAAGTGTCTGTTCAGGTTCTTGGCCCATTTATTGATTAGGTTATTTGTTTTTTTGGTGTTAAGATTTTTGAATTCTTTATATATCCTGGAGATTAGTGCTCTATCTGATATGCTTATGGTAAAATTTTGTTCTTAAATAGTAGGCTCTCTATTCACCTCACTGATTTTTTTTTTCTGAGAAGAAGCTTTTTAGTTTGAATCTATTCCATTTATTGATTCTTGATTTTAATTCTTGCACTATGAGATTCTTATTAAGGAATTCAGGGCCTAATCTGACATGGAGATTTAGGCCTACTTTTTCTTCTAATAGGCACAGTGTCTCTGGTTTAATTCCTTTAAAAAGGCATTGCTATGGTTTGGATAAGTGTCCCCCAAAGTCTCATGTGTTAAAGACTTGGTGTCTACCCCATGGCACTGTTAGATTGTAGTGGAACCTTTAAGAGGTGTGGCCTAGTGGGAAGGGTTTAGGTCCCTGGAGCTATGCCCTTGAAGGTAATATTGGGATCCCTTCCCTTTCCTCTCTCCCTTTTGCTTTCTGGTCATGAAGTGAGGGTTTCCTCTATCATTGCATTTCTGGCCATGTTGTGCTGCCTTATTGCAGCCTCCAAAGCAACAGGCCAACTAACCATGAATTGGAAACTTCAAAAGTGTGAGCAAACATAAACATTTTCTCTTTATTTATTATTTCAGTTTATTGTCTCAGGTATTTTGTTACAGTAATGGAAAACTAACCAACACATTAATGTTTTCAATTAATATGTTTGATGGCCCCATCTGTGTACCCTTGCCCCCATAGGATCTCTTCTCCATCACTCTCCCACTGCTATGAATCCCAGGAAGCTGACCTCTGTAGATTATCTCATCTTATCGATTGTGCTTGGGTTTCTGGTTGGGTTTGGCTAATGGGAAACATCAACAGGAGATTGGAGTATAAGGATTATTTAATTATTTCTCCACACTAGCATTGCCTTCCTGTCTCATTATTGTTCAGGTGGAAGCTGCTCTTCAGTCTTTCCTTAGTCACAACTCATCCTAGGCTCCCTTATCACCATTTTGCCTTCCCCTTCCTACCCCTCCCCACTTTGCACCTAGGCATAGGACAACTTCTTGCTGCTGCTAGTTCCTGCATACTTCCCTACTCCCCCTTTTTTTGTTGTTGGTTGTTCTTTGAAACTTGCCCACACCTTGATAAGCAGTCTCTTCACTAAAGTCTCTTTTTTTTTTAATTTTTTTTTTAATTTTTTATTGTGGGTTGTTCAAAACATTACAAATTTCTTGACATATCATATTCCACACTTTGATTCAAGTGGGTTATGAACTCCCACCTTCACCCCATACACAGATTGCAGATTCACATCAGTTACACATCCATTGATTTACAAATTGCCATACTAGTGTCTGTTGTGCTCCGCTGCCTTTCCCATCATCCACCCTCCCCCCTCCCCACCTCTCCCCTCCCCTCCCCTCTTCTCTCTCTACCCCATCCACTGTATAACCCTGAGGGTCTCCTTCCATTACCATGCAATTTCCCTTCTCTCTCCCTTTCCCTCCCACCTCTCATCCCTGTTAAATGTTAATCTTCTTCTCCTGTTCTTCGTCCCTACTCTGTTCTTAGTTACTTTCCTTATATCAAAGAAGACATTTGGCATTTGTTTTTTAGGGATTGGCTAGCTTCACTTAGCATAATCTGCTCTAATGCCATCCATTTCCCTGTAAATTCTATGATTTTGTCATTTTTTAATGCAGAGTAATACTCCATTGTGTATAAATGCCACATTTTTTTTATCCATTCGTCTATTGAAGGGCATCTAGGTTGGTTCCACAGTCTTGCTATTGTGAACTGTGCTGCTATGAACATCCATGTAGCAGTGTCCCTGTAGCATGCTCTTTTTAGGTCTTTAGGGAATAGACCAAGAAGGGGAATAGCTGGGTCAAATGGTGGCTCCATTCCCAGCTTTCCAAGAAATCTCCATACTGCTTTCCAAATTGGCTGCACCAATCTGCAGTCCCACCAGCAATGTACAAGTGTACCCTTTTCCCCACATCCTCGCCAGCACTTGTTGTTGTTTGACTTCCTAATGGCTGCCAAACTTACTGGAGTGAGATGGTATCTTAGGGTGGTTTTGATTTGCATTTCTCTGACAGCTAGAGATGGTGAGCATTTTTTCATGTACTTGTTGATTGATTGTATGTCCTCCTCTGAGAAGTGTCTGTTCAGGTCCTTGGCCCATTTGTTGATTGGGTTGTTTGTTCTCTTATTGTCTAATTTTTTGAGTTCTTTGTATACTCTGGATATTAGGGCTCTATCTGAAGTGTGAGGAGTAAAGATTTGTTCCCAGGATGTAGGCTCCCTATTTACCTCTCTTATTGTTTCTTTTGCTGAGAAAAAACTTTTAGTTTGAGTAAGTCCCATTTGTTGATTCTAGTTATTAACTTTTGTGCTATGGGTGTCCTATTGAGGAATTTGGAGCCCGACCCCACCGAATGTAGATCGTAGCCAACTTTTTCTTCTATCAGACGGCGCGTCTCTGATTTGATATCAAGCTCCTTGATCCATTTTGAATTCACTTTTGTGCATGGCGAGAGAAAGGGATTCAGTTTCATTTTGTTGCATATGGATTTCCAGTTTTCCCAGCACCATTTGTTGAAGATGCTATCCTTCCTCCATTGCATGCTTTTAGCCCCTTTATCAAATATAAGATAGTTGTAGTTTTGTGGATTGGTTTCTTTGTCCTCTATTCTGTACCATTGGTCCACCCGCCTGTTTTGGTACCAGTACCATGCTGTTTTTGTTACTATTGCTCTGTAGTATAGTTTGAAGTCTGGTATCGCTATACCGCCTGATTCACACTTCTTGCTTAGCATTGTTTTTGCTATTCTGGGTCTTTTATTTTTCCATATGAATTTCATGATTGCTTTCTCTATTTCTACAAGAAATGCCGTTGGGATTTTGATTGGCATTGCATTAAACCTATAGAGAACTTTTGGTAATATCGCCATTTTGATGATGTTAGTTCTGCCTATCCATGAACAGGGTATATTTTTCCATCTTCTAAGATCTTCTTCTATTTCTCTCTTTAGGGTTCTGTAGTTTTCATTGTATAAGTCTTTCACTTCTTTTGTTAGGTTGATTCCCAAGTATTTTATTTTTTTTGAAGATATTTTGAATGGAGTGGTTGTCCTCATTTCCATTTCAGAGGATTTGTCGCTGATATACAGGAATGCCTTTGATTTATGCGTGTTGATTTTAAATCCTGCCACTTTGCTGAATTCATTTATTAGCTCTAATAGTTTCTTTGTAGAGCCTTTTGGGTCTGCTAGATATAGAATCATATCATCTGCAAATAGTGATAATTTAATTTCTTCTTTTCCTATTTTTATGCCTTTAATTTCTTTCGTCTGTCTAATTGCTCTGGCCAGTGTTTCGAGAACTATGTTGAAGAGAAGTGGAGAGAGAGGGCATCCCTGTCTTGTTCCAGATTTTAGAGGGAATGCCTTCAGTTTTTCTCCATTCAGAATGATGCTAGCCTGAGGCTTAGCATAGATTGCTTTTACAATATTGAGGTATGTTCCTGTTATCCCTAGTTTTTCTAGAGTTTTGAACATAAAGGGATGCTGTACTTTGTCGAATGCTTTTTCCGCATCTATCGAGATGATCATATGGTTCTTATTTTTAAGTCTATTGATGTGGTGAATAACATTTATTGATTTCCGTATATTGAACCAGCCTTGCATCCCAGGGATGAATCCTACTTGATCATGGTGTACAATTTTTTTGATATGTTTTTGTATCCGATTCGCCAGAATTTTATTGAGGATTTTTGCATCTAGGTTCATTAGAGATATTGGTCTGTAGTTTTCTTTCTTTGAAGTGTCTTTGTCTGGTTTAGGTATCAGGGTGATGTTGGCCTCATAGAATGAATTTGGAAGTTCTCCCTCCTTTTCTATTTCCTGAAGTAGCTTGAAAAGTATTGGTATTAGTTCCTCTTTAAAGGTTTTGTAAAATTCTGCTGTATACCCATCCGGACCTGGGCTTTTCTTAGTTGGTAGTCTTTTTATGGTTTCTTCTATCTCCTCAATTGATATTGGTCTGTTTAGGTTTTCTATATCCTCCTGACTCAATCTGGGCAGATCATATGACTTAAGAAATTTATCTATGCCTTCACTATCTTCTAATTTATTGGAGTATAAGGATTCAAAATAGTTTTTGATTATCTTCTGTATTTCTGAAGTGTCTGTTGTGATATTGCCTTTTTCATCCCGTATGCTAGTAATTTGAGTTCTCTCTCTTCTTCTCTTCGCTAGCATGGCTAAGGGTCTGTCGATTTTGTTTATTTTTTCAAAGAACCAACTTTTAGTTTTGTCAATTTTTTCAATTGTTTCTTTTGTTTCGATTTCATTAATTTCAGCTCTGATTTTAATTATTTCTTGCCTTCTACTTCTTTTGCTGTTGTTTTGCTCTTCTTTTTCAAGGATTTTGAGATGAAGTATGAGATCATTTAGTTGTTGGTTTTTTCTTTTTTTAAGGAATGAACTCCAAGCAATGAATTTTCCTCTTAGAACTGCTTTCAATGTGTCCCATAGATTCCGATATGTTGTGTCTGTGTTTTCATTTATCTCTAAGAATTTTTTAATTTCCTCCTTGATGTCTTCTATAACCCATTGATCATTCAGTAACCTATTGTTCATTCTCCAATTGATGTATGCTTTTTCCTTCCTTCTTTTATCGTTGATTTTCAGTTTCATTCCATTATGATCAGATAAGATGCATGGTATTATCTCTACTCCTTTATATTGTCTAAGAGTTGCCCTGTGACATAATATATGATCTATTTTTGAGAAGGATCCATGTGCTGCTGAGAAAAAAGTGTAACTGCTTGATGTTGGGTGGTATACTCTATATATGTCAATTAGGTCTAGGTTATTAATAGTGTTATTGAGTTCTATAGTTTCCTTATTCAACTTTTGTTTGGAAGATCTGTCCAGTGGCGAGAGAGGTGTGTTGAAGTCTCCCATGATTATGGTGTGGTGGTTTATTAGACTCTTGAACTTGAGAAGAGTTTGTTTGACGAACATAGCTGCACCATTGTTTGGGGCATAAATATTTATGATTGTTATGTCTTGTTGGTGTATGGTTCCCTTAAGCAGTATGTAGTGTCCCTCTTTATCTCTTTTGATTAACTTTGGCTTGAAATCTATTTTATTTGATATGAGTATGGACACGCCTGCTTGTTTCTGAAGTCCATATGAGTGATATGATTTTTCCCAACCTTTCACCTTCAGCCTATGTATGTCTTTTCCTATCAAATGCGTCTCCTGTAGGCAGCATATTGTTGGGTCTTGTCTTGTGATCCATTCTACTAGCCTGTGTCTCTTAATTGGTGAGTTTAAGCCATTAACATTTAGGGTTATTATTGAGATATGGGTTGTTCTTCCAGCCATATTTGTTTATTTCTGTTACTAAACATTGTTTGTTTTCCTCTTTGATTATTCCCCCCCCCTTTACTGTCCTACCTCCCACTGTTGGTTTTCATTGTTATTTTCCATTTCCTCTTCCTGTAATGCTTTGGCGACGATGTTTTGAAGAGATGGTTTTCTAGCTGCGAATTCTTTAAACTTTTGTTTATCGTGGAAGGTTTTAATTTCATTCTCCATCCTGAAGCTTAATTTTGCTGGATACACAATTCTTGGTTGGAACCCATTTTCTTTCAGTGTTTGAAATATGTTATTCCAGGATCTTCTAGCTTTCAGAGTCTGTGTTGAAAGATCAGCTGTTATCCTGATTGGCTTACCCCTAAATGTAATCTGCTTCCTTTCTCTTGTAGCTTTTAAAATTCTCTCCTTATTCTGTATGTTGGGCATCTTCATTATAATGTGTCTAGGTGTGGATCTCTTATGATTTTGCACATTCGGCGTCCTGCAGGCTTCTAGGATTTGGGATTCTGTCTCATTCTTCAAGTCTGGGAAGTTTTCTTGTATTATTTCATTGAATAGACTGCTCATTCCTTTGGTTTGGAGCTCTGTACCTTCCTGTATCCCAATGACTCTTAAGTTTGGTCTCTTAATGTTATCCCATATTTCTTGGATGTTCTGCTCATGGTTTCTTAACAGTCTTGCTGAGCTGTCTATGTTCTTTTCCAGTTGAAATACTTTGTCTTCATTGTCTGATGTTCTATCTTCTAAGTGTTCTACTCTGCTGGTAGTATTCTCCATTGAGTTTTTAAGTTGGTTTATTGCTTCCTGCATTTCTAGGATTTCTGATTGCTTGTTTTTTATAACCTCTATCTCCCTGTATAGTTGATCCTTTGCTTCCTGGATTTGTTTGCGTAATTCGTTGTCGAAGTGATCTTTCATTGTCTGATTTTGCTGTTTAATGTCTTCCTTGATACTCCAGATCATCTGAAGCATGTATATCCTGAATTCTTTATCTGACATTCCATCTGCTGCAGCTGTTACCTCTTCTAAAGTTGCGTTGACCTGCATTGCTTGTGGTCCTTTCTTTCCTTGTCTTTTCATACTGCTTGCATATCTTTCCTGCAGGTGCGGGCGGCGGCTCTGCTCTCTCCTTATTCCAATTGGGGTGTCGTGGCTACCACGCCATCAGGTCAATGGGCCTATTCTGGGAGCTGGTGGCGGCTCTGTTCTGCCCCTACTCCAATTGGGGTGACGAGTGTACCACGCCGGCAGGCCACCGGGCCTGATCCGCCGGTCGGTTGCAGGTTTGCCTACCCTGCAGGCGCGGGCGGCAGCTCTACTCTGCCCCTACTCCAAATGGGGTGACGTGTCTGTCGTACCAGCAGGCCACTGGGCCTGTCCCGCTGGTCGGTCGCAGATCTGCCCACCTTTCGGGCACGGGTGGAGGCTCTGCTCTGCCCCTACTCCAATTGGGGTGTCGTGACTACCCCGCCTGCAGGACGCTGGGCCTGTTCCTGGCAAGGGAGGCGACTGTGCTCTGTCACTACTCCAATTAGGGTGGTGTTTGTACCCCGCCAGCAGGCTCCTGGGCCTGATCCGCTGGTCTGTTGTAGGTCTGCCTACCTTGAAGGCGCGGGCGGCGGATCTGCCCTGCCCCTCCTACCACGCCTGTGGACCCCTGGGCCTGATCTGCAGGTTGATCACTGGACTGCTCACCCTGCGGGCACGGGTGGCAGTTCCGCTCCGCCCCCACTCCAATTGGGGTCACGTGACCACCACACTGGCAGGGCCTGATCCGGGCATGGGAGAAGGATCTGCTCTGCCCCTACTCGAGTTGGGATGATGTATGTACCACACTGGCAGGCCACTGGGCCTGACCCGCCAGGCTGTCACAGGTCTGTTTACCTTGCAAGCGCGAAGGGCGGCTCTGCCCTGCCCCTCCCACCACGCCCATGTACTACTGGGTCGTGGGTCTGCCCACCTGGCGGGTGTGGGTGGCGGCTCCACTCCGCCCCCTCTCCAATTGGGGTCACGCGGTCACCACGCTGGCGAGCCGCTGGGCCTGCTCCGGGGGCTGGTGGCGGCCCGGCTCCTTCCCTCTGGCTCGAGGACAAATTGAGGAGACTCGGGTGACTGAGCCTCACCCCCCTTACCAGGAGACCAACTGCTTATGTCACCGCTGGTATTGATGAAGATCTCTCCTCCACCGCTTTCTGCTGACATCAGATCTCTGCCATGTTGGTATCCTATGCGAATGGCAGCATTTCGTTCCCCTTGCCGGGCAACCCAAGCAACGGGTGAGTTCTGACCGGCCCTCAGCAGGACCCGGACCGAGACGCAGTTTCCGCGGGCTCTTAGCCCCGGTCCAGGGAAGTTCCGGGAGCCGGAACTCGGCCGCTCCGTGCTCGGTGTAAGCTCCTATAAGTGTAAGCTCCAAGAAGCAGTCCCCGCGGGCTCAGTTCCGGGAGCCGGAATTCGGCTTCTTAGTGCTTGGTGTTTGCTCTGATAGTAGCAGGGTCCAAGAAGCAGCCTCCGCAGGCTCCGCAGCCCTGAGCCAGGGCGGTTCCGGGACGGTTCCGGGAGCCGGAACTCGGCCGCCCCGCGCTCGGTGTTCACTCCGATAAGATCAGATTTTAAGAAGCACCCAGGCGCTGAACCCTAGCAATCTGTCTGCAAGCCGCAGGCGAATTGCAGCCTGAAATTACCTGTTCTATGGCTGAATGAGCTGCGGTCAGTCAAAAACAGGGAAGGTGACGTCAGTTTACCAACATGGTGGCTGCTGGCCTCCTCTGTGGTCTGACCGGTGTGGAGAACCGAGATGGACCGCTTCCTTCCCCGTCTCGAACCCAGAATTCAGCCCTGAGTGCGGTGCTTGCGCGGCTGGCAGAAACTGCAGCGCTGTAACCCTGCGTCTCTATCCCAGCGCGCGCTGCAGACTCTAGCCGCGGGGCGATTTGCTGAATAAGCAGTTTTACCCTCCGTGCGACAAACCTCTCGCGTTTGAGTCCCCGTAGCCGATCCTCGTGCGATGGAAATCCTTCCTCCAGGTTCCGGCGCACCCCACTATTGCTGGAAATTCCTAACAAGATATCCTTTAGCCGTCCTGACTTGTCATACTCCCACACAGTGAAGCAGCACACGGGGGTAATGCACTCCCCTCGCCGCCATCTTCCTTCCCCTCTGATCCACTAAAGTCTCTTTATTAAACCTTTTTGAGTACACCATCTGTTCATATAATTCCTGCTAAAATGCTGAGTCAGACACATGCAACTATATAAAAAAAGTGATGGTGTAGAAGAAGAAATGAAAATTAAAAGTCTGTGTCTACCCCTACAGCCCTTGATCCATTCCATTCTATGTATAGTTGCCATGTCATTTGGTGAGCCCCAATTCTTAGGTGAACACAATCATGTTCAGTTTTTCTTCCTCGCCAGTAACCATTTCTCCAGAGCTAAGAGACTAGTATAGATGTTTGCCTGTCTTGGAACTGGGTTGAGAATGGGCACATGAGTCAAATACCATGACCCAGTTCAGAGCAATAAGAGGCAAAGGGAAATCTGCTGGGGGTTTCCCCTCAAACAAACCAAGCTTGGAGGTGATCTCTATTGCAGGAACCAGTTGGAGGAGTTGGCAGAGGAGGCTGAGCCAGGAGAATCATAGAAACCAAGCTGGGCCACTGGACTAAGCCACTAACACCAACCCTAAACTCAGACAACCAATTACAGAATCTGATATATTCCATGCTTTCTTGTTTACTTGTAACAAGGCATCTTAATCAATACATGCGAATACTGTAATATACACATACCCACATGGATCATACCATACATATTGTACTGCAAATGGCTTTTTCCATTAAATAATATGTTCTGACCATCTTTCCAAGTAAGCACTTTTCCCCCCACTTGAAACAGGGTTTCACTGTGTTCTCAGGCTGAACTTAAACATATAGATCTCAACAGGATCTGGGACCATCTGCACAGGCCATTGTGCCCAACTAAGTAAACAAATTTACTGTTGTATTATTATTTAAATACTGGGCACTATTTTGTGGAAGGGAAACATCAAGTTTACTTATCCCTTCCCTTGCTGAAGAATATTAGTTGTTTGCAATTTTTCCCTATTAAAAACAGTGGCACAATGGCATACATTATATGGTTTGTCTTTATTAATATACACACAAAATGAATTCTGAGTGGAATTACTTGATCCAAAAGTCTGAGAATTTAAAATGTTTATAAATACTACAATGATGCCTTCTAAAAGGTTATATCAGGTCACATTTTCATATCCTTGTCAACACTGAGTACCATAAAAAGTTTAAGTCTTTGGTATCAAATAAAGATTACATTTCATTAGTATATTAATATGTTTACTTATGAGTGAAGGCAAAGAATTTTATGTGCTCTTTTGTAAACTATTTACATCATTTGCAAAATTTCTGTTTAGTTATAATTTTAGTTATATTTATAGATATAATTTTCTTATTAATTTGAAGTAGCTCTTTGTATAGTATTTAAAAGAGCTATTTATCATAGGTTTTATAATTTTTATTCTCCTGATTTTGTTAATCCTCTTAGTTTTTATGGTATATTATTATGAAAAGATTTTGTGCAATTTAATGTATTGATGTTTTTTCTTTATTATTATAGATGTTGTTTTATTCTTAGAGTCCTGAACTTAATCCAAAATTATTATTTAAATTCACCAACGTTTTAGATGGGCCTGGTGTAATCCCAGTTACTCAGGAGGCCAAGTCAGGAGGCAAATTTGAGGCCAGTCCTGGCAAATTTGTGAGATCCTGTCACAAAATGGGGGATGTACCTCAGTGGTAAAGCACCCTGAGTTTAATCCCCAGTACTGAAAAGAGAAAAAATTGCCAATGTTTTCTTCCAGCAATTTTGTGGATTTGTATTTGCCTTTAAATTTGTGATCCAAGTGAAATGTTTTTGATCTATACAAA
This sequence comes from Marmota monax, assembly GCF_021218885.2. NCBI lineage: Eukaryota > Metazoa > Chordata > Mammalia > Rodentia > Sciuridae > Marmota > Marmota monax. The sequence goes on along the minus strand of NW_026693082.1, from coordinate 18,719,696 downwards.
TCTGTTACAGTGAGCATGTATTACTAATTACCAATATTTTAGTTACTAATTATTTAGCATATATTTTTATTACCAATTATTAAAAATTTAAAATATGGTCACTAGCTAGTACAGATAAGTCTTTCTATGAAAATCTTGACAAAAGCAAAACCAATAACAGATGTGATTTGAAAAAAACATCAATATGGTAAAAGAATGAAACGAGGCTTCCCATATTTGAAATTTGAAAGTTCACCATATGTGTGCCTCCCTCTGGTGTCTCTAAGCTCTGATTCCATGTGTACATACTGTTCAGCACAAGAGGCCTGTTGGCTTGGTATCAGTGGCCACTCCTCCTTAGCTGTCAATCCACAGAAGAAGAGGAAGAAACAAAGTCAACAAGAAAGAGGGTATAAATTAACTGTTAGAAGTAGAATCAGCATTTACCTCAAGGCAGTGACAACTGTTTTTGAAACTCCTGGATGCCCAATAAAATGATTCATTTCACAGTTTCCACCCCATGAAAATTTGAAATCCCCTAGCACCTCCATCCCACAGCACCAAAGTGTCTCCATTGCACACAAAGTTCAGAGCAAAGACTATATCCAGACTGCCTGCTTCCTACTTGACTCCAGTACTTAACTGCAGGACCTTAGTACATTGCTTGAGTATCTCTGGACCTAATTTTTCTTACCTTTAGAATTGGAGATAATAATACTTACCTTTTGTGGATGTCCTGTGGATGGATTACCTGAGTTAATACATATAAAGCTCTTTGCACAGTTCTTGGTTATAACAGTGTACAATCAGTATTACCTATTATCTTTACTTGAAACTAGTTAAGTCTATCTAAACCAAAACTCCATTACAGAAGTCCAAGGGAATATGAGAAAGCTGGAAATTACAGAATATTCCAATTTTGCTGTTGTATGACATCTCTGGAAAAATCATATAACTTTTGCCTTTCTTCTTGTCTGAACTATGATACAAGGATAATTAGTTTCTCATTACAATTAACTACTAATCGTAAATATGCAGTTTGAAGGCTATTATTATTAATGTGATTCTTATTCACCTGACTTAAGATGTGCTGTTTTTCTCCAACTGACTCAGTGCTATGGTGCAACAGTAAGAGAAAGTTGTTGGATCATTTCAAACCTGCTTATTGATGCTAAGATCCCACTGTGCAATAGAAAAAAAAAATCTTAGTCACACAATAAGGCAATGGTTGAGAGGAAAGTAGAGTATCTTACTTCATAAAGTGCAGCTAAGGTGTATTTTGTGGTAATTATTTTCACAATAATTCTATGAAGAACTTCACCGACTTATACTTTGAAGTTCTCCTGAACATAAGCAAACTAAAGCTTTACAATATTGCATTTCTAACATAGATCATTGGGGACCATTTTAGAGGTTTACCTATCACATTTACCTGTAGGTATAAGTTTTTATTTTTTTTTCAAAAATTATATTCATGTGATTAAAATACATTAATTTATCATTTTATTTTATTTATTTATTTTTTGCAGTACTTTCTGTTTCTGTCTGGTATACTCTATTATAATTGAATTCCTGTGCTCATTTCTCACAGTTCACTGTTTTATTCTTTGGTGTAATTATTTTGTTATTTGGTTTGTCTAGTAGGCCTATTATTTCAATGATCATTTTTAATTTTTATCAATAACAATTTTTTAAAAGCTGCCTGTCCAGACACAGTGGCACATGCCTGTAATCTCAGCAACTTGGGAGGCTAAGGCCAGAGGATTGCAAGTTCAAGATCAGGCTCAGCAATTTAAAGAGGCCCTAAGCAACTTAGGGAGACCCTATAACAAAATGAGAAATAAAGAGGGCTAAGGATGTGGCTCAGTGCTACGACACCCTTGGGTTCAATTCCCAGTACTAAAAATAATATAAAAATAAAAATTGTGAGCAATTATGATTGCAGTATACTTTTTTTTTTGGTGTGGGTACCAGGGATTGAACCCAGGGGTGTCATAGCAATGAGCCACATCTCCAGCCCTCTTTTGTATTTTATTTAGAGACAGGGTCTCACTGAGTTGCTTAGTGCCTTGCTTTTGCTGAAGCTGGCTTTGAGCTTGTGATCCTCCTGTCTCAGCCTTCTGAGATGCTATGATTACAGGTGTGTGCCACCATGCCCGGCTCTAAGGTTTTCAATTATAGTTCATTTTAAATCTTATTTGTTCTAATAACTATTTCCTTTAGCATTCATGCTTATGTTTATTGAATTTACTGCTTGTCTTTCAGTTTGGTATTCCTTAAAACTCTGGTGGTTCACAATACAAAATGTTTTGTTATTTATGACTATTGGAACTTGTGATATATTTGATTTATATAATGTGTTAAAATTATTTGTTAGTACTAATTTTATTTGTTTATTTATTGGTACCAGGAATTGAACCCAGGAGTGCTTAACCACTGAGCAACATCTCCAATGCTTTTTTGTATTTTATTTTGAGACAGGATCTCAAGTGGCTCAAGGTCTCACTGAGTTGCTGAGGTTGGCTTTTAACTTGCTATCCTCCTGCCAGTACTATTCATCTAAGCAAGTTTATAGAAAAAAACACTAAACTCAAGTTCCATTGTTCCATATATACTTCTAATCTATCAATACAGATATATACACATAGCATAGTTCTAATATTTCATGCATACTATTTTTGTAATGTTTTGTTAATATGTGTATATTCACTTTTATCTACAAATTTATACAGTTGACATTTTTAATATCCACATACTTATTCAACCATAAAATCATCATGTTTACTAACATCTTGTTAGTATTTGGATGCTTATATATTTTTATATTGTGTCAGAATATCACCACTGTTAAACATTTTTCCAAAAAACTTTAATCAATTTATAATGCACCATTAGCCAAACCAAATATGATACTCAAATATATTTATTCTTTTGGAAGTTTCTAAATTAGATTTTTTGTTTTGTTTTTTAGTACTGGGAATTGAACCCAGGGCTTCAGACATTCTAAAGCATGCAAAGTATCACTGACCTACACCCCATCCCTAACTTTTTTTTTTCACATTACGACTATTTCTCTCATTTCATATCTAACATCCTATCTGTGTTCTTTCATGTGTTCTTGTGGCAGAGTACTTTCCCAATCTGTCTGCAACAACCAAAGTCACACATTCTTCTTTGACACTTGTCTCATTGAGGGGTGACAGCTATGTTCTTTTCCTTGAATCTGGCTGGCTTGTGACTTCAGAAGCGAAATTGTGTGACCTCGGGTGAGATTACAAAATGTAATACAGTTTCTTCTTGGGTTCTTTCAATATTCTTGCTCTTGGAACTGAGCCACCATGCTGTGGGGAAGCTCAAGGAATCTATGCAGAGGCCCAGATGGAGTGTAACTGAGGGCCCAGCCCACAGCCCTGGCTGAGCTCGGTAGACAGCCAGCACCAATGTGCGAGTCACCTGAGTGAGTCATCTTGAAAGCACACATTTCAGTGCCCAAATTAGCCATACCACTGGCAGTGATGGGAAGCGGGGGAGGCAGTGGGGGGTGGGTAGAGGTAAGGCATCCCAGCTGAGCCATGCCCAAATTAAAGATGTATGAGTAAAATTAATAATTGTTATAAACCATAAAATTTAGGGTTGGTTTGTTATCTAGCAATAGGTAACTAACACAGCATGCATATCTCTTTTAACAACATAGAGGAAATGTCTGAAGTAACTCAATAGAAAGTCTGAATAGAGTAAGATGTGAAGTTTCTCAATATATCATTTAATAATGCCATCAAAGACCCAGGCTATATCCTTCTCTTTGATTTGCAAATATTGATAAATAATCACAAGCATCATATCCAGATATGTCAAAGTCTAGATGAAGAAGAGAGGCCATCTACTCTTTTAATTCTTTGATAGAAAAAAGGTATTGCTTCACATTTAGGCTCCATGGCAAAAATTGAATATATGCCCAGTTCAGAGCCAAACCCCTATTAATATGATTGGAATGGAACAGGTGTTAGAACATCAACCACTGAACATTTTCAAGCATGTACAATTTATCTCTAGCAATATTACCCATTTTAGCAATAGTTCTGATTTCTTCTCTGATCTTCATATGATTTAAGAGCACGTGAAGGAGCAGAGAAAAATTTGAAGATGCAGGCCTTGAAAACTAGAGTGATGAAGTCCCCCAAAAAAGCATCCACAGAAACTGAAACCAGACTGGTTCTCCCCTAGAATCTCTGGAGAGAGCACAACCCTGCTAATATCTTGATTTCAGCTTGGTGACACAGCTTTAGGACTTTTAGCCTCTAGACCTGTGAAATAATATATATATATATATATATATATATATATATATATATATATATATCTCACAAAGTTTGTGAGATATATATATATATATATATATCACAAAGTTTGTGAGATATATATATATATATATATATCACAAAGTTTGTATAATTTGTTAGAGCAATTACATTAAAATTTTATTAAAAAGTAATATAAGGCCAATCAGTACATTGTTTTGGGAGTTATATAAAACCATATACCTGGGATCTCCTGGAATCCTTTTTGTCTTCCAATTCTGCAGTAAAGGCACCATTCCAGGTCAATCACTTGTAGACTGTGTCAAGGAAGCCACTTTGCAACACCTTTCAGTGATTGTTATCAGCAGATTGAGTCATTTCTCAAGATCTATCTAGAACAGCAGGCATTTCCACCCACTGTCCCAACCATTCCCACATAGGTTCATCTCCACCTCTTCAATTATCTAATCTACCAGGAAATGATAGCTTTTAGTAGTGTCCTGTGTGATGACAGCAGAGTCCTGGATAAAATAAGGGCCACTTTTGGTATCTGTGAAATCTAAGTACAGAAGTTACCTGGTGGTAAAGTGGGATTGCCTTTAAGCCCATAAGAAAACTCTACTGGCTTCCTGTTACTGTTGAATGAGTTCCTCAAAAGTCCATGTGTTGGGGCTGGGGATGTGGCTCAAGCAGTAGCGCGCTCACCTGGCATGCATGTGGCCCGGGCTCCATCCTCAGCACCACATACAAACAAAGATGTTGTGTCCGCCAAAAACTAAAAAAAATAAATATTAAAATTCTCTCTCTCTCTCTCCCCGCCCCCTTTAAAAAAAAAGTCCATGTGTTGAAAACTTAGTGCCTAAATATATATATATTGGTGGTATTTGGAAGTGGGCTGTTTGGAGGTCATGAGGATGGGGCCCCTGTGATGGGATTAGTGGCATTATAAAAAGAGAAAGAGCTGAGCTTGCCCACACCTCCTTTCTCACCATGCAATGCCCTTCACTATGGCATGATGCACACAAAGCCCTCACCAGATGTGGCCCCTTGATTTCAGACTTCCCAGTCTCCAGAACTGGAAGCCAATATACTTCTTTTCTTTATAAATGATCTGGTCTCCCATCTTCTCTTACAACTGCATGAAACAGACTAAAATACTTTCTAAATAAAATTTGTTTTCATTTTCTAACTAAAAATAATATGAAACAGTCTAGTTTCCATAAAATAGATGAACACAACTTCCTGCCTGCAAAACACCAATTGAATGAAACCTAATAGTCGACTGCAGCTATACAGCAAGGTGGGCCATCTCTTTGCTCAGAGCTTCCCAGCAGACAGAGTGTCTTTTGTTTAAGTCATTCTAGAACCAGTAGGCCTAATGGATGCAAGAGCCTCACTGTTCTTAAAACCACATTTTTTAAAATGTTTCTTTCTTTGTTTTAATTTTGTTTTTGAAATTAGAAAAAGAGCCTGCATTTCCAAGGTCATTAACTGCATCTCAGGTCTCTTCTTTTCATGACCATATTGTTTTCTTTAACCTGGAAAAAACAAACAAACAAACTTAACCACAAATGTAATGTTTATCTTTTAAAATAGCAGCAGGAAAAAAAAAAGCACAGGATGTGTGAGGCTAAAAACACTCTTTGGCTTCCTCTCTCTCTCTTTTTTTTTTTTTTTTGATGACTTTCCTAAGGTTCCTCCCAAAGGGAGCCTGTTACAAGTAGCCTTCTTCAGTTTGGCTTAGAGATGAAAGCTCCCCAAATGACTGCCGCATCATCTAAGAACCCAACCTTGTTTATTCTGACCAAGTTGGCACAGGGTTAACTGCAGTTTGGCAGCGATTCTTCACTATCTTGTTTTATTCATTACGTCATGACTTCAAGTCTTGTCTTCCTTCCTCAGTTCTTTGAAAATACTGTTTGATCATGGATATCAGAGCTTCTGAAATATTGGCATTCTTGGGAACTCTGTAAGAAAATTTCTTAGAAATCTATCTGCAACCAACTGAGCTGCTTATTTTCTTTTGGGAGTACATTCCATTAGACAACAGGATTTATTAATTCAAATGTCTGCCTGATAGAACCACTTGTTCTTAATGACATCAGTCCTCTCTTCCACATCTCATACCCTATGCCCTCTCTGCCCAATTTCTTTCTTTATTGTTATCTTTGCACAGTCTTCTGCAACCACTCTCCTACTTACCATTAACAACAGACCTTTCTCATCTCCATTATGTCAGACCTGACTCTGTAAAAGTAATAGGTAATACTGCAAAAGTCTTTTAAAACATTGAATCAAATTGCTTTAATTAAATGCTGTTAAGACTCTGTCTACAGTTTACATATTTGTTTTATTTATATGCACTCCAACTCTTCATAAAACTAACTCTGGTGTTTCAGAATTATGGCCATGCTATTTTTTTTTTCGTAATGACTATAATTCATAACGTTTTATCATGCCTCCAAAGCATCATCTTTCTCCCTGAAAAATGCAATTAATTCACTCTTAGAAAGACATATTTATCAAAGTTTAAAAATTGACCAAACCAAGAAAAGTAAAAACTAGTTTAGGCATATTTGGTGTAGCCTGATCCATCTATAGTTTGACCAGGAAAGGGCACTAAAAGAGTCAAGTAGAACAAAGGCCCTCTTCCTGATATCAATGCTGTCACTTTGGAGTATTGCCCCTCCCACACCCCAATTAGTAACTTCTGCAATTTTAACTGACTAGACTCCTTGGGGGAAATTCTCTTAAGTGTATGGGTGTTTCTTGAACCACCAGTAATTTTTTAAAAAATTTCTGTTAAGTAGAGGTTTGCTTGCGTTTCTATGTAATTTTATTTGGGGATGTGTGTGATGGGGGTATCTTATTGTGTTCATTCCTTTAATAATTTTACGTCTTGAACTCAGAACTTAGAAAAGGGAAGGAGGTGCTGACTGTTTTTCATTCCTTTACCGTTTTCATTGGTAAAACCAAAGGCAGACCACTTCTTTCACATATCTTTTAGCATCTGATCAGATTTTCTTTTATATTTTTTCTCTTCCGTGTGGTCTCTTAAATCAAGTGGCAGTTAAACATACGGTTTCTAGTTTAGATTGTGCACCTTCTTTAAGATGGAATTTATAGGGCTTTTATGCAGTGTGATCGACCAAACCCAAGATTATCCTAAAGAGAAATTTCTGTGTTTAATTTATTTAACACACATGAATCTCCCTTGGCCTTCAAAAGGTATATCCTGACTCTGCTCTTATTTTATCTGTCCAAAACATCCTTTAAGGGAAATTTATTTTTAAAAAGTTTTAAAGGGGTTTTTACATTTGTATTTTACACAACACATTTGTATCTTGGTTCTCTTGAATTTTAACAAATCAAACCTTTCCCCTTTTCTTGAAACAAGCCAGAGGAAAACTAGATGAAAGATCAGACACAACCAGTTTCTTTAGATATGTTCTGACTCAGAATACAAACAAGCTTCTCTTGGGTACAAGTCCTCACTATTACTCAAAGACTCAAAGTACAAGGAAGTTGATCACATCAGATTCACTGTAAAAATCTAAGTATATGCCTCCCGCTTTGGTGGACCTGTTTGTACTTCCCATATTCTTTAGCCAGTTGATTAGCACAGGACCCAGGCAGACTGGGGAAGGAGATATTCTCCTCTGTAACTGAGGACATTGTAGGAATCAGTCTGTACAGGGAGACTCTGAAACGTGCTTCTTTACAGCCTGGCATAGGTCACACAGCACAGTTCATTTCTTATAATTTTATCCCACCTAGAGCTCCTTTGGTTATAAACTCCCAGTTTGCTTTATAGCTATCACTTTATTAAAAGGATAATAAATATTTTTAAGTTTCCTCTTCAGCATTAAAGCAAATGCTTAAAAATTTTTAAACTGAAAGTATTAGGGCAAAACCTAGGAAAATAAAAACCAGTTATTTTCACCAGTCCAAAGATCTTGAAGTGTTCCCCAAGTTTAATAAACAGGGCTTTCAAGTCCACGCTTCACCTCCGCTCACCCTAGAAAGCAATAGAAGGAATTTGGTCTGGACAACACAGGTTAACTGTGCCAGTTGCTTCTAAGGGTTTACTTCTAAGTAACTCATGGGGAGGTCTTTCCCAGCTCTATGTGTCATCTAGGGGCTGGGAAAATATGGACAGTTTAACTAGGCAGAGACGGTCATGCTGATCTAGGAAATGATTCCTGAGAAGGAAACTGACTTCTTCTCAGCACTGTGAGTAGCTGGGTTGTTCCACCACCCAGAAGTTATGCAGACTAAGTGTGCAATAAAGCTCTACTGTTTTCATCGCATTAATTACACTGCTTTATGAATCTCTTCCTTGCTTAATAACTATTGCCAGATGCAATGTGTCTTGGAAGTTTGAGGCTGAAAAGATTACTTTAGTACCTGCCCACAAATAGCTGCCATTGATCTTACTTCTGCAAGAAACAAAAATAGTTCAACTATGTCTTTGATTTTTGAAGTTTTGTTAAATGATCATAAGAAAAGTAATTTTGTTGTGGTTTGTTTTTTAAAAAAATAAAGTCTAAATAAGCATGACCTTCCCATTACATTGGACTATAATCTGTTCTTAGACTAGGCAGAAAAAGAACTACCAGAGACTTCTTAAAGTTGTTTTCCAGTACTTTGATTCTATTAGCTAGAACACCGTTTGAACAAAAGGCAAAGTCCTCTGGTTATTAAGTATAAGAACATGAGACTTCAAATTTATGGGTTTTAGACATTTCAATTTCCCAAGCCAGTCAAATATGTTTTATTTCTTTTGAAACTCTTGCCCAGTATGTCCCCCCACCCCTATTTTGATTTAGATTCAAATAGCACTTATGTCTTAGATGTAGTTAATAAATACATAGAAAATATAAGATACAAAATATTTAGAGATGTGATTTATAAAACCATGGTTAAACTATGTAAGTCATTTTCATAAAAGTTCTAGATAAGTAAATTTTAAAATTTGAGCAGTTAAAGTTACGAAAATATTTCTAGGAAATAGTGTATATTGTTATATGCTTCACTTTTAGAAAAGCATCTATACTTTATAAACAACATTTTCTGAGTTAGAGTTAAGTATTCCCCCCCTCTGTTCCTCCTCCCTCCCTCCCTCCCTCCCTCCGTCCCTCCTTAGATTCTCTTTCTCTCATTTAAATGTGTCAGAATGTTAATAGTAACAGACAAAGAGTTACCACTGCTTTTATCCCAGCTGTGGGAAAGGTTAAAAAAACAAGGAAGGAGCTGGGCACAATGAGTTTGTATTCCCAGTAATTTGGGAAGATAAGGCAGGAGGATCACAAGTTCAAGGCCAACCTCAGCAACTTAGTAAGTCTCTAAGCAACTTAATGAGACTCTGTCTTAAATAAATAGATAGATAGATAGATAGATAGATAGATAGATAGATAGATAGATAGATAGATAGATAGATAAATGGCTGGGGATGTGGCTTTATGGTTAAGCATCTCTGGTTTCAATCCCCAGTATCTAAATAAATAAATAAAATAAGGAAGGAAAAAATATACATATAGGGATCACATGAGGATTTGAATTAATTCCTAGGGTGATTAATGCATTTTTAAAATTGGGGTTATATGGAGTCTACCTTCAGGTATCTATTTCTTACTATAGATGTGCCAGATCTCTTTCAGTTTATAAAAGTGCAGGAGGAAATAAAGAAGATGGTACTAACTTTCTCTGCACTTCAGTCAAGCATCTAAGAAACTCACTGAAATTAATTTCTTAGCACTAACTTCATGTTCCACTTTCGTTATAAATAACTTTACTATATGCTTTATCTTAATTGAGTAATGATTTTGATGAAGACATAAACAGGGCAAATTCAGTGTCTTCAGACCGAACAGAATAGAATGGAGAGAGTACATGGAAGATGAGAAGAGGACTTGGAGGGATGTTACCAGGTTATGGAGGGCCTTGAAAAGCACATAGAGGAATTTAAATTACAGACACACAAGCACACACAAGTTTCATGTGAGGATATGTGTATGCAGACACAATAGAGAAATATTAGTATTGCCTTCTGTGATCCATGTTACCAAAGCAATGGCTAGGACAATACAACAACTTCATGCCATTAGAAGTCCAGAGCCTTCCAGGATGAAGCCCAGTGTAATGTTTAGGAAGGCTCAACTGGAGTACGACTGATTTTTTTATGATATCAGCTTCAGTGCATATGTCTTTTACCTCTTTTCACTTATAACCACTTCTATTAGACATAGTATTCTTTTTACTGATATAAATAAAAGAGCTTTAAGAAATTTATCTTCTTTATCCATATTTTCAAAAAGAGGAGGAAGGAAACTGGTTTGAACTTCTCTTTCTGCCTCTGGTGTTTCCTTCCTTCTTACTCGCCCACAATGCCAGATTAATCCTTATAGAGTCATTTTATTTTAAACTCAGATTTGGAGAAATTTACAGCAGTTTCCTTGAAGACAAAACCCATAGTACATTCTAACATGATGCTGTGGTTTGGATCATAAGTCCTCCAAAGACTCAGGTGTGAAAAGCTTGGTCTCCAGAATGACACTATTAGAAAGTGGAGAATTTTTAAGAGGTAAGTCCTAATGGGAGGTTTTAGGTCATTGGGGGTGCACCTTCAAAGGGATTGTGGGACCCAGTCTCCTTCTCTTCCTCTTTCGGCTGCCATGAGGTGAGCAGTTCTCTCTCCTATGTGCTCCCACAATGATGTGCTGGGAGCAACAGGCCCCAAAGCACTCATGAACTTAAGCCTCCCAAACTATGAGCCAAAATAATCCTTTCCTCTTTATAAGCTGATTATATCAGATATTTGTTCCTGTAACAGAAAGCTGGCCAGCACACCCAACATGCAAACATGGAACGCCAGTCCCCTTCCAGCTGCATTTCCCACAATTACTCAGCAGATGGGTTCCAATTGCCCAAGCTTCTCTCCCCTGGCTCAGTCCTCTCTCCCTCTTCTTAGGCTGCTTTTATTCTTTCTCTTCTATCTTCTGAAACCTTTCATTCCTCCAACCAAAATTCTGTCTTCTTCACGAAATCTTACAAGGCTACTGAAGCTCATTCTAGACTCTGATATCTTACTACAAACAGTTGGTTTGTTTGCAGGGTATAGCTGCAGGTTCCAAATCCATGGAATCAATGGTAGAATGAAAATATTCAAGAGAAAAAATTGCATCTGTCTGATCACATAGTCTTTTTCTTCTTGTCATTATTCCCTAAGAAATGCTACTTATATAGCATTTACATTATAGTAGGTGTTGTAAGCAATCTAGGAACATTTCCATAAGCTAGATGCAAACACTATTTTATATATGAGACTTAAGCATCCAAGAATTTCAGTATTTACAAAGGTCCTGAAACCAAACCTCCATGCAAACAAAGGTAACTGTATTGCCAATGAAAATACAATATATGGAAAGTTTTAAGCAAGATACTCAGAAGAATCTGAGTTCAGTGGGTTCTGTACTTTGGTCCACCTAACTTTGTGCCTTTTCTTTCTCTCTCTTTTTAATAAACTTTTTTGTTTTTGAGCAATTTTAGGTTCACAGAAAAATTGAGCAAGAAAGCAGAGAGTTTCCATAAATTCTTGTCTTCACACACATACAACCTCCCCCACTATCAACATTCCATCCCAGACTGGTATACTTGTTGGAATCAATGAGCCTACACATCATTATCACCCCAACTGTATAGTTTATATTAGGGTTCATTCTTAGCGTTGTGCATCTGATGGATTTTGACAAATGTACAATATATAGTATGTATAACAGTGTAGTATCATACAAAACAGTTTCACTGCCCTAAAAATCCTACATGTACCACCTATTCATCCTTCCCAATTCCCAACCTTTGATCTTTTTACTGTCACCATAGTTTTGCCTTTTTCAGAATGTTATACAGCTATCATACAGTATATAGATTTTCAGATTGCCTTCTTTCACTTAGAGATATGATCTGAAGTTTCTATGTCTTCACATAGCCTGATGGGTCATTTCTTTTTAGTGATGAATAATTGTCCATCATCGGTATGTACCACTGTGTATGGGTCCATTCATTTCCTGAGGGATATTTGGATTGCTTCCAAGTTTTGGCAACTATAAACAAAACAGGTAGAAAAATACAAGTTTTTTTTTGATAGACATATTTTTTGATAGACATAAAAACAATTGTTGTTGTTCCACTAAGTTATATATGACAGTAGAATGTATTTTGACTGTGAACATAAGTTTTTAATTCCTTGGGGTAAACATCAAGGATCATGATTGCTAGATTGTATGGCAGAATATGTTTAGTTTTACAAGAAACTGTCAAACTGTCTTCCAATTGACTGAACCACTTTTCATTCCCACCAGCAATGAATTCGAGTTCCTATTGCTCCACATTCTCACCAGCATTTGGTATTGTTGATGAATAGGACTTTGGCCATTCAAATAGGTATGTAGGGATAGCCTGTGGCTGTTTTAATTGCAATTCCCTAATGACATAAGATGTGAAACATCTTTTCATATGCTTATTTCCATCTGAACTGAATATCTTCTTTGGTGGTATCTATTGAGATTGCCTGGTTTTTAATGGGGTCATTGCTTTCCTATTGTTCAGTTTTAAGAGTTCTTGGTGTATTTTGGATACAAGTCCTTTATTCAATATATCTTTGGCAAATATTTTCTCCTAGTGTTTGGCTCATCCTCTCATTCTTTTGATTTCACTCTTTTCTTTTGGTTTGTTTGTTTCTCACCATTTCCCTTTTCTTCTCCCCTTTTTAGTGTGAAGAAACGTATTCTAAACAGGAATGCTCTTAGAAAAACCCTGCTCTGAAGGAGGGAAACCAAGAGAGCACAACTAGAAGACTGAATCACCCACAGATCCAGTTTTTTTCACAATCAAACAAAACATCAAGAGATCTGCAATCATTGTTAGGACAATTCTCAACAGACTTAAATATTGTAGCCCAAGATTCTAAGAAAAAAACTGATCTAGCCCATCCATTAAGGAAAATAATGATAACTTATTATCATTATTTTAAAATTGAATTTAAATAACTGATATGATAAAGTAATTGAAAAGCATAATACTATTGAGCTAGAAGGTGGAGGATAAATATAAAATTGGGAGGTAAGAAGTTTAGAAGCAATAAAGGATGCCCAAAGTTATGAAGAACAGAAAAATAGTGCTAAAGTGTGAAGAGGCAAGTGGAAGCCTTCCCCTCTCCCCTAGAAGGAACACTTCCCTTATGAAAGTGGAGACAAAGCCACAAGATGCCTAGCTAAAAACCACACATTGGGTTATAGGGGAGGTGTCAAGAGTACATTTCAAAGGGCATATTCAGTCATGTTGTTTCACCAAAGACCCTATATTTGCAAAAAAAAAAAAATGTTTTCCATTCATTCTGCTAAACCTCAAGAAATTTCTCTGAAGAAGGAATTGCTTCCTTGAGAAAGAACAGAGGAAACAGAAATGTAAAGAACATAAAAATAACAATAATAACCCATGTCCAGTCATATCACACAAATCTAAATGAACTATGATTCTAGAATTTAGTTCCCCAATTCCATTTTGTCTTCTTTTTCAGTTAAGTAGAAAAACAAGCTCAGATCCTAGTGAAATCTAAAGCTAGTTTCACTTGAAAAACAGATTTTTTTTCTGGCTCTCTCAAAATCAACATGAAAAAGGAAAACAAAGTTTTTCTAAGACTTCCTTTATATTTGATAGTTAATGGTAACTTATGACTATGTTTTTAACTTTTTTGTTGAGTCACCAAGTCTCCTCCTCCCCAACTCCTTGGTTTCCAGGGTCAACGGGCAACCTTTTATAAATCACGAGACTGGATTTGCTATGTTTGGTCTTGATCCAGTTTCTTTATTATCCTGGCTGTTGTGCACTACACAGCTCTCTAGACACACCAGATAAAACAGAGAAACAAAACCAGGAGATTATTCCAGACTGTTTGCCAACTGATTTTAAACTGTTGCTCACTGCTAGTACACAACATAATGAAAGGTCTCCCATTCAGGCATCTGATCCTGGGATCACGGAGGATTTCTGGTTCTGTCCACCTCATTTGTTCTTCGTTTGCCTCAGTTTCCTCATCTGTTTAATAGTGTTGTTCAGGAAGAATTTTTTTTTTCCCTCTAATTCTCTTTACTATAAGATGCCTTGGGTACTTTTCTACTATTTCATTCTAACATAGACCTAGAAGTGTTAAATAAGAATTACAGTATGCCTTTGTCTTAGACTAAGCTCCTGCAGTAGACCCCAGCAGACCAAGCTAAAAGTCAAAACGGTGTCTCTCATGCTTAAAGCTTCATGTCAGCAAGCTGAAACTAAGGTATTTATTTGTTCTTAAGAGAAGTCAGGATTAGAGAGGTAATAGTCAAGCTTCCTAATAGGCATGATAGTGAAGTCCCTTTGCCTTAATCTTTACACACAAAGAAGGTAAGCTGAAGTAAACTGATGTTAACCAGTTATTTTTCTATTGTTCTGTCCCTTTGTCCCTGTGACTTTGAAATGACCCATTTCTCCTCCTCCTTCTTCTTCTTCTTCTTTTTTTTTTTTATTGTCATACTGGGGATGGAACCCAGGGCCTCTTGCATGATAGGCAAGTACTGTACCACAGAACTGTATTCCCAACCCCCTGCTTTTTTTTTTTTTTTTTTTTTTTCATCTGTAAACTAACCTCCTCTGTGGTCCTCATTGGAACTTATTCTATTTTATGGAATGAAATGTTGCTCAACTCTAGAATTGAAAGTAAAGCCAATTAAGATCCTTAAACTAACTTGTAATGGTGTCTTCTCACAGATTGATATATGTATAATTATAATCCTTCAGATCTTGCTTCCAGAATTCCTTGGTCTTCAGTTGGCATGTCTCAGGAAATCTGCAAAACTAGGAGATGCTAGCAGTACTTAACTTTGATGAATTAGATTCCACTTTTACTACCAAATGCCAGTTCACAAAGTGAACACCAGAGTTGACATCTGGCCAAGTGAGAACAACCAAGGGAGTTTAAATAAGTTGCTCCAACTCAATGGCTAGCTTCTGTTAAATCTCATTACAAGTGGAACCCAACTCCTACTCTTATTGAACACTTAATTCTTTCAGAATACCCAAGATGGCTCCAAGTCTGGCCTGGGTTTCTTTCTCAGTCCAAGATGTTCTGAAATTTGTAACCTTGGGTTGTTTCTTGGGGATTTGTGATCTGACTTTCTATGAAAGATCTAAGATACCTAAGTCTCTCATTCAGCAGTCAAATCCTCAAAGACCTCAGACTCAACCTACTTTTCTCAGGGTTGACCCAGGCCAGAGTTGACACAGCTGGAATCTTGCAGAGCACAGCCACAAGTCTGGGGTGAACCAGGAGAGTGCACTGGGAGAAGGATACAGAATCAACCATTGTCCAAAGGGCCATCTGTGACACAGTCATAAACCCACAAACAGTAACAGGCCAGTATCCTCCCTCTCTACAGAGGTTTCAGCTGTAAATGAAACTTCTTCAAAATATGAGAATTTTGCTTTAGCCTTAAAATGAGCAGTTTTCACTTTGCAGAAAAGGACTAATCATCGAGTACCTTGCTTTGAATCACAAATCAGTCCAGTGTTCACATGGGCTCGTTCCAAGCCTGCACAAGAGAGGAACATTTTGTTTTACCAGTATGAGATGTTCAAAATACAAATCTGCTAAGAGGATTCATCCGAACTGATCTGGGACTAGGCAGGGCAGGCAATGACCTCCCCAGGGAGGGGAGAAACAAGTCAGTCAGGCAACGCCCTTGGGCGAGGTCTGTGGAAGATAAAATCAGATCACAAATACAGAGCTTTGAACATTTCTGTGCTGTAGTGAAACGGTTCTCTAATAAATTGCAAAAATGGAGATCTTTCTAACACAAGAATTCCTTGGCCTTTAGGTTCGCGGTGGCGGCAGCGGGCAAGGAAGAGGCGGCCTTAGTGCTGCTAGAGGTTAACCCATTGTGTGCGGCGAACCACAAAAGTTCACCCGATTTTGCCACCAACCTGCCAACACTGGGCCTGGAGGTAAACTGGTTGAAAGCGAAATCAGAACCGGAAAATCCAGGCGACCTAGAGAAGCCACCTGCCCTCCCCTAGGTACACCCCTCCAGCGCGACGGGTAGGGTTCTGCGCGCGGTTTGGGGGCCTGGGCAGGGTCTGGCGCAGAGTTCGGCCCCGCCCCTGTCCTCAGGCCCCGCCCATCCACCCGCCAGCTCCGCCCCTCCCGACCTCAGGCCCCGCCCGCCCCCGCGCCAGAGCTGGGAGGCTGCGAGAGCGGAGCTAGTCGCCGCCTCAGCCCTTGCAAAGCCGCCGGAGCTTCAACAGCCGCCTCTGAGTCGCGCTCGGAGCCCGGCCGAGGAGGCTGCAGCTGCAGCCGGGATCCCGCAGCCCGCGCCTCCAGCTCTTCGCCGCCGGCCTAGGGCGCTCCAGGCCGCACCATGGTGAAGGTGACGTTCAACTCGGCTCTGGCCCAGAAGGAGGCCAAGAAGGACGATCCCAAGAGCGGCGAGGAGGCGCTCATCATTCCCCCCGACGCCGTCGCGGTGGACTGCAAGGTCCGAGCCCGGGAGGGTCGGGGAGCGGGGGCTGGACCCCGCGGGGCAGCTGCGCAGGGTGGGGGACCCCGGGAGAGCCCGTGCTCCCCCCGCGGTGCGGCCGCGGTTCCTTCTTTGTACCGAGGTGCGTGTGCAGCGAGCGGCGCCCCCCGCGGGGTTGCGGAGCTGCGCGCGTCCCCCCCCCCCCCCCACTTGTGCGGTCCTGGGATGTGCGCGGGGCCGGGAGCTGGCTGGTTCCACCTGGGACCGGCTGCGACAGGCAAAACAAGCTCCGCCGAGTTTGGCACTTCCCCTTCCCAGTATAAATAATGAGCCTAAAATGGCTGACATCATTCCAAGCCTAAACCTCTGTTGTTTCCTACTTTCGTTTCCAGGCTGAACAGCACTTGGACTAAGTCCAGCAACTGCAAGAGTCTTAATTTTTAAAAAAGCGTTTTCTTCTTTACCTTCCTTTTCCACGGCTCTTCGGTGTTGGCAGGTGAACTTCACCGTGGGGTCTGGAGCAGGGGGTGAGGCGATAGTCCGCTAGGAGTAGGTTCTGGCTGTTGGTTTGATAATTAAAACTATATTCCAGGTAAAGGTCAGTAATGACTATGTGGATGTAAGTGTAAAACCAGCAGTTGACATTTCAATATTTTATCAGTGTCTTTGTGAGCGCCTCTTGTGCAAAGTGAAACCAAAAAAATTTGTCTCCAGCTCCTTAAAATTTTCCTTCGTTTTATAAAGTTCCCCCTTCGGCCCTAAGTAAAAATCACAAGTGGAGCCGTTATTAACTTTTAGTGGTTTAAATATGAATATGATTTTCTCAGAAGTTTTGCCTCTTCCTACTAGATCTTCTTTTAGGTTGCAAAATTCAGTACGGTTGAAATTAACTGTACAAGTTATGTTGCTTAGTTTATTTTTCCTTAGCGCTCTTCAAGACTTAGCAGGGTAATTTTAGTTTTGACTTGTGTGCCAACTCTGAGTAATAAGAATTTTGATATGGTCTAATGAAAATTACTACTGAAAAATGGGCCACTAATATACTATAAAATTTTTGAGAATATAATGATAATCTGTATGTGCCTGTACTTATTTTCTGGCAATGTTGTAGTTAGAAATAACTGGGGTTGGTTTTTAAATGACTTGTCTTGCCTTGAAATAGGACAGTGAACTGATTTCCCTAAAAGGATTAAAGGTTTTGGTTTTGGTATTAGTATTGTTTTCCTGAATCCATTGCAAACAGTCTTGGTCTTAAAAGAAAATGTTTGGAATGCACAGAGAAAAATTGCAGTAGCAAATTATCTTAGCTCTTTGTTAATCTAACATACATGGTACCTGAAATAGATTAATATTCAAGTACCCAGTCAGAACAACCTCAAATATATATTTGTAATGCTGTTACATATGTATGTAATTTTTAAATCCTATAAACAAATATAACTCCTCCCATTAAAAAAAAAAAGAGGAGAAAGCATTGGATGATGTCATTTCATATAGCTTTTCTCTGTTCCACTGTAGTGAAGAAGATTTGAAACTCTGGACAAACATCAGAATTAAATTTGCTGAGTAGCTTTAAGTCTGACTTCTGACAGTTTTTGTTCTTTGTGAATTAGTGGCCCTATTTTCAGTTCTTAGACTTTCTCACAAATTCATCCTAATTTAAATTTTGTGGTTATTGCAGCTATTAAAAGTAACCATTTACAGCTCTGTACTTTGTTTTTCATTTCTTATTTTCTCAGATCCCTATATTCAAAGAAAAATACTGGAACTAGTAGAGACTTTTCCTTTATAACCAACATGTTAGTCACAGATTCATTGGTAGATAGAAAAATAATGAATTCTTTTCCCACCTATAAGCTGAAAGACTTTTTTCTTCACTGGGTAACAAAATATTTCTCTACATTAAAAGTAGGATTCTTATAATCAGTCTCTTAATAGATTAAGGGAGACCTTACTTAATGACAGAATTGAGAGAGAACTTCTGATCTCTTCATCTTAAAGCTGGGACAGTGATTACATAATGTTCTCTTGTTCCTTGCGGGTGACTGTGTGGCAACCACCTTGTCTGACTGCCTGGACTGGGAACGGAATTAGCCCTAATGTGTTTTGCCTGGGGCATTTCCTTTGCCTGCTTGGTTGAGAGGATCTAGTGAGGCTAGTTAACACTAGTACACCCGGGTAAGAATTTTTAATACCTTTTACCCAAGTAAGAATTTTTAATACCTTTTAACCCTCCTAGACCACAGTATCTATTTACTAGTGTTTTTCAAAACGTGCTCTTGAGGACCAGTTGCCCTGGTATCATCTGGAGTTCTGGTTTTAAACTGCAGATTCTACTACCTTATGCCACAAGAATTCTGATCACTCTAGTCAGCTGTCTTATATAACATGCATTCCAATACTTTTACACTGCTCCTGTCTTTTGCTGTTTTCCTCTCTACAGGGGGAGAACTACCCTCCAGAAGCAGTTCCATTGCTCTATTATGGTTTCAGCCTTGTCTTTTCAGTAGCTGTTAATCCCAGCAGCTATTTCTATTGATTATCTCAATCAAGTAGCTTGCATTTTTTTTTTCTCTTCCCCTAAATTTTCCTGTTAATTGTTTTCACCTTCCTGTACCTGGCTTGGTGGTCACAAAGCTCTTGGAGGAATAGAAACACCAAAGAATCTATAGAATTCGTTTTGAGTGACAAAAAATGATTTTGAAATGATAAACACATTTTATATTGTAGGTAACAATCCATTTATTTTATGTCTGTAGCTTTGAACCTTGGAGAATTGTTTGTATATGGTATATCAAAGAAAATTCTGAATGTACTAAAGCAGAAGCCCCAGTTTTGTCATTATATAACTGCTTGATCTTGGGCTTAAATTTTAGTTTTCCTGTCTGTGAGATAGGGTAGGACCAGATGGTCTGTAAGGATTCTTCCAGTTTTTAAAATTCTATGGAGATGTTAGGATTGCATAATTTTATTTTGGCAAGAATTAAATTGTTTTAATTGTGAAAAATAACAACTACTGCCTCACTCTAACTAGACTGTTCCCTTTCTTCCTTTCCATGTTTAACATGTTACATTCCTCCCTCATCTGAAGTAGCAGTGGCTGAAGAAAAAGGAGATGAATAAAGAAATTATGTAATAAAGCAAATTTTCATTTTTGGTTACCTCACTGTAGAACAGACAAGTTGTCAACAACTCTTTTGTTGCGATGCCTGCTTATGAAACCTCTTTCCCAATATCAGGCCCTGAAAAAGCCTACGTTTGCTTCATTAGTTATCCCCACAAGCAGTTTTGCTGATGCAGAGTGTTGCCTGCTAAGTCCGTAGACGTCTTTAAAAGAAAGAGAAATAAAGTGCTTGTATAGGAGAGAAAATGGGGCAGGAAGGGAGCATGAGAGAAAGCGAAAGACAACCAAGCTCTGAGTTACCCATCACAAAATGGCTGTTTGGACCCTACTTGTTTATACTTTTTGCACAATTGTTTATACCTATTTGCACAATTAGGACTGAAGGATTTCATAATACAGCTTATTGTTTATGGTAGTGATTTCTGTTTTTTATGGGTTTTGTGGGGTTGAGGGAGGATCATAAAATGCATAATAGGACTGAGATGTATTAAGAAAAGGAATTGGAAACTTAATTCTCTTTAACCAAATACATATCATTACCTAGTTATATAATTTTGTGTTTGCAAACATTGGCCAGTAAAACTTTTATAGTCATTACATTTTGGTCTCCATGGATGGTGTCGATATCTGAAGTGAGGATTCAGTGCTGGGAGATAAATGAATTGCCTCTGTGTGTCCCAAGTGCCTTGGCAAAACCTCCTGTGTTTGCATTCCTGGTACTCATCCCCAGCTGGACACTGCTGCTGTTGAGTGTGGGTGAGGTTGCATATCATGCCATCGGAGGGCAAGATACCTGCCAGAAGGTCTCCCAGGATTGTAGTCTTCCCAGATAGACAAGCTGGTGTACTATCCTGGGCATAATCAGCCAGTAAGACTTCACGGAATTCAATTCTGCTGTATAAGAGGTTTATGTGAGTAGAAGTTGTTTTTTGTTTTGTTGTGTGTGTGTGTGTGTGTGTGTGTTTAACCAGAAATGATGAACACATTTCTGGCACAGGCTTATTTAGAATTTAATTTAGGAAGTGCTTATTATGCATTGCTAAGGCTTGACTTTTGTCCATAGGAAAAAAAAAATATACCAATCTAATTGTGGGACATTTTCTTTATCACAGATAACTGAGTGTCTCTTCAAAAGCCACATTTTTTTTTCCCCCCGGAAAGGAAATTCTGAGTTCCTGTTTTAACTGAAGCTTTGTGAGCTGTTTTGTATACCATCATGTAAATGGAGATCCAGGAAAAATAAATTTATCTTTTCAATTAGGACAAATGAATTCACTCTCTTAAACTTTTTTGGCAAATGTGCTATTTTTATTGAGCTTAAGGACTTTCACACCAAAGGACTTCAGGCCATAACTACTGTCTATTAAAGGATTTAACTATTCTGAATGTGAACTGAGGTGGTTTTTGTGTAAATGATCTAGAAAATAAACAATGAAACTGTACTTTAAGCTTGTGTAATGTATAAATGTAGTTATTGCCAGCCCCTCTTCTTTGCAGAAAGTTAACAATGAAAGTCTTACCAAATAGACAACTGAAAATTACTTTTACAGATATTATTCTGAGGACATCGTTTTTTAAAATCTCCATTTAATTGTGATTATCCCCTTTAATCAGTAGTTGAGATATGTTTTTAACAGCTTTAAGGAAATTAATATAATCTCATTCAACAATTGAATGAACAAGATTAAGTAATTACCGATTTTTAAATCTGATTGATTGGTTATGCAGTATTTCTATAATTGTACATTTTGAGAACATGGACTCTTTATCCTAAACAGAAAAATTTGAATCTTGAGTTATAGAAATGAGAAAATTACCCTTTCTTTGTATGATAGATATTCTGATTTTTTTTTTTTACTTAATGCTTTTATCTTTTAATCCTGATAAGTTTTCAGCAGTAATTTTTTGACTTAGAGCTAATATAAATATGACAAGAGAAATTAACATTGAAATAAAATTTGCTGTTTATAAATACCACTTAAAAGTAACATATCTGGAAGTTTATTTGGAAAATTGACTCTAAGCATTGTGTTAGATACTTAATCCTTCCAAAATTTCAAATATTTACACAAACCTTTTTGGCATAGTTGAATTCCATACTTTAAGGAGCAAGGAGTTTGGGTGGGTTTTTACACATTTAAATATTTAACCTTTAATGCCAAAATTATACATCAAGTTTTTTTTCAGAATAAGTTTAAAAATTAAGCTTAAATCTAAATTTTTCTCAACTTATCTATAATTAAAATGTTATATTACTGTTTAAAACTGTGCTATGCATGGTGGCACATGCTTGTAATCCCAGGGGCTCAGGAGGCTGAGGCAGGAGGACTGCAAGACCAAAGCCAGCTTCAGTGAATTAGTAAGACCCTCAGTAATTTAGCAAGACCCTGTTTCAAAATAAAAAATAAAAAGAAGGGCTGGGAACGTGGTTCAGTGATTAAGCACCCAGAGCTCAATTCCCAGTCTAAAAAAAAAAAACCCAAATGGTAAAAAATGGTAAATTGTGTTGTTAATTAAACCTCTTGAATCATTGCAACATATAAAAGAAGACCTCATCTTTATGCTGGGAAAAACAATTTTGAGAGACAGTCTGTTTAGGTCTGCATTATCATTTTTAGTCTTTCATCTTACATTTTATAGCTTTCTCCTTCAATTCATTTTTTCATTGCTATTATTTTACTACTAGGACATAAAATTTCCCAAGCTTAAGTTTTGACTAGGGCATTGCTAAACATGTTAAGCAGAGATGGTACACTCAGTGCTCCTATGCCCAAATAGATGAATTAACAAAATGATTTTTTCCATATAAACAAGTTAGAATTTTCTTGGTTTTCTTTTTTATACTCAGTCTTCCAGTTTTTATGGTGCTGAAGATTAAACTCAGGGCTTCCCACACACTAAGACTGCATTCTGTCCCTGAAGTCCACCCTTAACCCAATATTCCTCCAGCTTTTTCTTTCATTTGTTTGTTTTTCAATCCTCCAGTTTGTTTGCAGTACTGAAGTAGAATTTAGGTACTCCTCAGCCCTTTTAATTTTTTATGTTGGGCTGGGGCTGTATAGCTCAGTGATAGAGTGCTTGTCTAGCATGTGCAAGGGTCTGTGTACAATTTCCAGTGCTACCAATAATAATAATAATAATAATGATAATATTTTTTTTTTAAAGGAGAGTGGGGAGGGGAATGTGGAGAGAGAGGATCCAGCTAACTAGCCCATACTGGCCTTGAATTTGCAGTCTGTGCCTCTGTGCCCAGTCTAATCCTCCAGTTTTTAAAAGTGAGCTAGAAATCAGGAATTTTACTTGAATTCGTGCAGTAAGTTAGCCAGAAACACTGGGCCGTTATTTTACAGTCTCCTTTTAAAGTAAAAAGCAGGCTGGAAAGTTATGACCCATGTGTTCAAATGTGGTATAATGCTTGTTTTCCCATAGCCTGTGAAGTAGGAATGATTTGTACATTTTTAAATAGTTGATGGGGAAAATCAAATGAATGATATTTCTCCCTTTTGTTCAGTGCCCTCACTGAATGAGGTGTGCTGTTGAGGAAGCAGTACTGTCAAGGATTCATTCCTGCAACATAAAAACCCTTAGGATTTAAAACTGTTTTTCTTCCCTACATAATAGGTGTTTATATAATTTTTAAAATTCAATTTTGGGTTTTACCAAAGTTAACACTTAGTTTTAAAATGCAAATAGTCCTGTCCTACCTCAGAGGAACATACTTTTAAAAAATCATAATATCGTTATACATAGTAAAATGCACAGATCTTGAGTGTCTAGCTAGATAATTTTAAATTACACCTGAACTAAACAAAGATAAAACACTGTTGTCAACTCAGATGTATCTGATACTCTTAGAGTTTGTCATCCTCTCTCCTTAGAAACAATCACTGTTCTAATTTCTAAGCCCTTAAGTTAATTAGAGGAATCATGTTTACTCCTTAGCTTCTTCTTGTATTCTGCTTCCAGGGTGGCCACTAAACCATATTCTGCTTTTGAGAAAATTAGAAAAAAGTATCCTCTCTGGGGTTTTGGTGAATAGAGTTGGGTGGATTTGACAAGCCCCTCTGATCCCCTTAGCTAGCATCTGTGTGAAAGAAACAACCTGCCCAGACCATACATGGTGATCTGAGCTACGTATTTCTCTAAATCAGGGTTCTCAAAACTTTATGGTCTCAGAACTCCTTATATTAAAAATTGTTCAGAGCTTTTGCCTTATGCAGATTATATATCTTGATATTTTCTGTATTACAACTTAACATATTTAAAATAATAATAAGCCTTAGTATGTTAACATAACATTTTTTGATTTTTTTTTTTTAGTTACAGATGGACACAATACCTTTATTTTGTTTATTTTATGTGGTGCTAAGGATTGAACCCAGTGTCTCACACATGCAAGGCAAGCACTGTCCTGCTGAGCCACAACCCCAGCCTCCATAAATAACATTTTTATGAATAATAAAATTTTCTAAGCAACCAAAATGATTTAAAGACTAAGCATTGTTTTACATTTTTAGAGTGTTCTTTAATGAATAGCTCAATAGCAGTCTATTGTGATATCACATGTTTAGCTTCTGGAAAGCACTGCATACCAGTAAGAATGAAAGTGAAGCAGTGTCAGTATTTTATTATGGAAATAGTTTGACCTTATGGACACCCCCACCCTCACCCCAAAGGTCCTTGACCATAGTTAAACAGCTACTTTAAATACTGGCTTATACTGCTCTTTCATAGTTTTTGTTTTGTGGTTTTAGATATTACCCATAGATATATCTAAATGGAAGGTGACTAGTTAGCCCTTTCTTTGTATTTACATACTACACATGTAACCAATTTTTCTGGGTATGGTTATAGCAATTTCTGGTTAATTATATCTGGTTGGGTGTATATTGTCCAAATGGGACATTGTTTTACTTTATTTATTGCCTAAGTTAATTTGTCTAAGCTATCTAGTCAGATGCTGACCTAATAGCTCCATGTTTTCCATAAGTCGCCTGTGGAGGCAGATGATAGACCTTATTAGCTCCAGATATTTGTAATGTTACACAAATCATTTTTACTTAACTCCCCTGAGCTCTGTTAGGTTTATCTGTAAAAAACGATGTATTGGGATAACTGACTTTTCATGGTCCTTCATAGGGGATTTTTTTTTCTTTCTGATAAATGTATTGATCACATATTCAGGAGCAATTACTCCATGGTCAGATAGCATATGAAGAATTAAAAAATTCCTAAGCATCCCAGCCTTCCAGAAGCACATGGTGTAGCTAGGAAAGACCTACCAGTTATGTAAGCAGTATGTACCAAATTACTCACAACCTACTTAAATGTCTGTGTCTGCTTTCACAAGAAAATCATGTCCCCGAGTCCAAGAGTCTGAAAAATAAAAGCAAGCAAATAATTTCACCGAGTATTTACAGTCCACACATTGAGTGCCAGGCATTAGAGCCCAAGGGTCAAAGCATTTCACACCAGCTCACTATAGAGAAACAGTTATCCATGATATCAAGAACTATAGTTTTTTTTTTTCCTAGTTAGTCATTTTGTGTAACTTTTAAAATTTCAAACTTGGGTGAAAGATAATCTATAACTGTCCAAATTTAAATTATTATTTTATATAGGCTCGGGATATAGTTCAGTGGTAGAGCTCATGAGGCCCTGGATTCAATTTCCAATATTATAATAAGTGAATACTCCTCCCTATCCCCTCTCTTTCTTGGCATTCTGTTCTGCATTTCAAATAGAATTACCCATATTTGAATATGAACGAGTAATATTTATCTTGGTGAATGACATTAAAGTCCAACATTTATACAAAAAGTGAGTCCAAAACAGTTTTGCTTTTCTTTTACAATCCTGACAATTTTATAATGAATTATACAGGAGTAGAGCATTCCTATCATGCTTTAAATTTTTTGAAAGGTAGTTGACACGGGAACAATATGATCCCAGTGTGATTCAGCCAGTGGTAGGGAAAAAAAAAATCTGTCATAACTAATTTAGCTTTCCCTGGGAAAGGTTATCATTCACAGTAAAGAACATTTGCCTATAATACCGCTGTGTACAAACATCTGGTTGTGCTAGTCTAGGCTTTCTTTTTCCTATTCTAATACCTTTTAACTCCCAAATATGAATTTGAAAGTCTGCTAAAATTTCACTTCATAAACTACTCTTGCTAGTACAATTCTATCCATAGATTGAATAAATACCACATAGAAGTAATGGTCATCTTTTCAACTATAGAAAAAAGCATAGATTTTAAGGTATTCATATAGTATTGTTTTTCTTTGTACCACATACTCTGCTGGTCACTAACGGTACACATGTGATTAAGTTATGATCCAGCCCTAAATGCTTTTATAGCCTGCCTGATTTTTTTTTTTTTTAAGTTCTGACCCATTTTTCTTTACCTAGGCCTGTGCTAATTTTCTCTGGTGCTGATAATTTGATTCAGATTCCATAGATTTCTCACAAGAGTTAGACTGTTATACAATAGCTTTTTGGTTTTATTTTCTTCCTCTATTTCTGCTATACTTTGTAGGATTTGTTAATAAAAAAAAATATGTTAGTAAAATACTTGTAGACATTGTAATTGGAGAGTGTTCTCTCCCCTTTATTTAAACTTCCCCCATTCCAAATGCAGAATAAGGGAATAATATTATTGATCATAACATGTTGGTGTAATTACCAACTTTGACTCAATATTAATTAACTTGGCTGAACAAAAGCCAGTACTGAAAAGGTCAGAGACCTTTGTGAGATATTAAGCCAGTTTTCTGTTTCTAACCATATAATGCCAATCACTTGGAAAACTGCTTCCTGTTTATGTGTATATTTTCCATATGGACTTCATAATGCCAGTTAAGACAATAGCAGTCCTATTTGAGAAGGCAAATTAGGAAGCAAAATGCAGATACTGATTTAAGTGGATAAGAACACAGTGCAAAGACATATTTGGTATCTATAGATTGTTAACATCTCAGCTAGAGAGTTTATTTTAGATATAGCAGATATATTTGGTAATTAAGGCTATTAATAATGGACAGATCACTAGATCATGTCTTTTTGATATTTCTGTGTTAAAGAAAGTAATCTAAGTAGAAGTTAGGTCAGTAGAACATCTACCAGCCTCTAAAACCTAGAATGCAAAATCTTTTATATGGAAAAGTAGTTTAAATTGTTTTATTAAATAATAAGTTTACAGGAGGAGCCTTATTTAGTCATAGCTGAAAATGAAGATCAGGGTACAAAATCAAGCAACACTGTAGAAAAGAACATTGTATTGTATGTTTGATCTTCAAGCCGCAAGAAAAATGTTGAGAGGAGTTGAGAACACTAGAACATTTTTTAAAAATGTGAATAAGCAAATTTTAAAAATATTGGCAGCTGATTTTGTTTGGGGAAACATGTGGTCCAAACAACACATCATGGGTAGGTGACCTATGTATACCTGAATTTACATGTATTACATGTCTTACATGTTTTGAAAATATATTGTGTTTCTTAGCAGAAAAAAAAATTACTTCTGAAGATTAAATAGCCCATGATACTCTGAGTAAATTATGTCGGTACTTTTCCATGTTTCTGTTTTATTTTTATAGTTAAAGTGTTTCTATGCCATTGTGTATGTGTTTCTGTCTCTTAATTTTTAAACCTAAGATATATTTTCCTCTTCAGTATAGCATTGCTGTTTTAATAATAGAAGATAGTACATCTGAGCTTTGAAAATGTCTCTTACAAGCTTCATTTATCATATTAAAAAGGTGCCAGTAGAAGTGCCTGAGGATGTGAAGTGATTTGTTAGTTTGAGAACAGAATAAAAAATTATTGGAAAAAACATTTTATAAATTTATAACTCAAGCACATTTACTGGAGCCTCTTAGAGAACTGATTTAGATGACCTGATTCTTAACTAATAGAAGTAACAGAACATAATTTATATCTTTCATTTTAAAATATAGTGGCTAAGTAATTCTACTTTATCATCCAGTAAGATTTATTTGAGCCAGAAATTAGTATGGTTCTACAGTGAAATACTTTGAAAGCCGTGACTTTGTATATCTGCCGTTTCTGTATCTGCTATTGTTTATAGGCCAGCATGTACTTCAGTGTCTTCATTTATAAACTGGGCTAAAATCTTGAGGTTTCAGGGAGATTAATGAGATGATAATTGTACAGCACCTGTGGGAGTTCCGTTACCTTGTAAACACAATTTAAGGTGTACCAGTTTTATTACAGTACAGGGGGAGGAAATGCCTGGGTGACTTCTATTAAATGAGGCCAGGTAAAGTTATATACCCCAGTGAAGAAGCTCCTGCTGCTTAGTGATTTTTTTTCATTGTCCTTAATTATGAAATATTCCAAGTATATGAAAATATAGAGAATATATAGAGAACCTATACTGTATTTTTAAGGTCTTAAATATCATACTTAGTATTCTTAAATATATACTTACATATTGTACAACTTGCCTGTTTTTTTTTAACTTCATTATTATGTTTAAGTCAACAGGGCTAGTTGATTCTTTTTAACAGTATTATATAAGTCTGTAACACTTTATTCTCTTTTTTAGTTGTGTTTTAGTTGTAGTTCGACACAATACCTTTATTTTATTTTTATGTGGTGCTGAGGATCAAACCAGGTGCCCTGCAAGTACTAGGGAAACTCTCTACTGCTGAGCCACAACCCCAGCCCCAACACTTTATTCTCTTGATGGACACCTTCCCTTTGTTCAATTCCTTCCCCAGCACTTGGTATTGTTAGACTTTCTTTATTTCCTGAACTCAGTTGATGTCTTCCCCACCTTCCACATTGAAATTAATTGTCATGCAGTACAACTTACCCATTTTATTTGTACAGTTTGAGTTT
The DNA here is from genome assembly GCF_021218885.2 of Marmota monax. Classification (NCBI taxonomy): domain Eukaryota; kingdom Metazoa; phylum Chordata; class Mammalia; order Rodentia; family Sciuridae; genus Marmota; species Marmota monax. The sequence goes on along the minus strand of NW_026693082.1, from coordinate 18,690,879 downwards.
ATGGTAGCAATGTAAAGTCATGAGTCCACTGTAAAAGTCAAGATAGGACATGTTTCCATTACCCTAAAATGATTCTCATGCTTCTGTATAGTCAGTTTTTCCAGCCTCTCACTATGACAACCACTAAGTTGCATTTTGTCACCATGGTTTTGTCTTTTCTAGAATTTCATAATGAAATTAAACGAAACTCTTTTGTGTTGGACTTCTTTTACTTAGCATGTTTTTGAGATTCAGCCATGCTGGGTTGTGTTATTTTTATTCCTTTTTATTGCTCTATTTCATACTGTGAATATATCACTATCATTTACCATTGACAGATATTTGATTTTTTTTTGTTTGAGGCTATTTTTAATATACCATTATGAATATTCACATAGACATCTTTAAGTGGATTTTGGATATTTGATTTTTAGCAATCTTGCTGATTTGTAATTAGTTTTGAATAATTTGACTTTCTCAGATATTATGCAAAGATTATTTACAAATAATGACAATTTTTTTTCTCTTTCTAATCGTATACCTATTCTTGTTCCTGTTCCTTGTTTACTGACTAGGACCTCTGATAAAATGTTGAAAGGAAACAATTTTAATGGGAATTTCTCTATTCCTTACTTGAAAAGGCATTATATAAATCTGAAGTTTTACCGGTAATTATGAGGTTTGCAGAAGGATAGTCATGGAGCTTTTCTTCAAGTAAAGCTTACTCTTTTAAATGTTAAAATCTAATCACTTAAGAATACTTTAAATCAAAACTTAAATCTTGAATGTATTTTAATCCGTTTTTCATGACTCACATTATGAGACATTTGTCTGTCATACATAGTGTTAATTCTTGACCATGAATTGCTCATGGTATGAGCCATGTCTTAATCACATTTGAATTTGCCACAGGATCTAGTGCCGTGTTGCACACAATAGGCCTTTAATAAATGTTGAACTGGGCTAAGTAAGTAAGGCTACTGTTTTGCTAAATTGTCAGTTTATTGTTGCATCGTGAATTATGATTCCCTCCTGCATTATCTTGTAAGTTGCTGATGTAACTTTTGCAAATCATAAAAAATTTAGTAGCCAAAACTTTTTTTTCTGTATCTAAGTTTTGTTCATGCATCAAATATTTTCATGCCTACTAAGTGTCATGCTTAGTTTTGAGTTACGAGTAATACAAAATGACTATGAATGGATATTCCTAAGAACCTTATAGTGCATCAGGAAGAGAGAAGCTCTGTATGTGAACTTTTATAACACAAGATAGGAAATGATTACTAGGAATGTAGAGAAGGAAAAAGAAATTAGACTTTGAACCCTTGGTAGCTCTTATGAAGCTTCTGACTATGGTGCATGGACTTTGGGTTCATAATTTGATTATTCAAAGACTGTTTATTCTCTCATTCTTAAGCCATAAATTTCACATTTTTGAGGTACTTAATAAATGACCTGTGAATAATTGAAGTATTTTGTAAGTATAATTTTTCAAGAAATTGCTATTTTTTTCTTTTATTGTAATAATTCTGAAAAGTGATTTTTTAATAACATGAGAATTCAGGTTCATACCGTAGCCTGTAATGGCCCTTTGTAATCTTCCCCAGTTACTTCTAATTGTCATGTCTTGACCCTTCCCTATCATATTGGGTACTACAGCTAAAAATAGCACATAGTCCTTGGAAATGTACATTCTTGCTCCATGATTTTATTCATCATTTTGTCTTACATATAATTTCTTTTAACTCAATCTTCTGCTTTGGTAATGAATATTTATCCTTTAACATTCCACTCAAGTTATTTTCTCCCCAAGAAATCTTCTTTCCAAACTCATCCCTTATGTGTTCTCTGTGCCCGTATCATATTTACATTCTTTACAATTGTAAATGTATCTGTTTTTCAGACTGATCCAATTGGTCTTTTCCTTGGCAGAGGCTATCTTCCCAGTGCCTACCACAGCTCTTGGCACTCGGTAGATATTTACAGTTTTTTTCTGAAAATTGTTGTTTGATGAACAGTTAAAATGATATATCAAAAAGCTTGAAAACTTGACTGTTAAGGCTGCATATTCTTTTATAGATATCTGCCTGGGGTCTTTGTCTATTTATGTGCTATTAAAAGAGAAAGCCTGCTAGATAGGGTGGGTGTGTTCATACATTTGACTGTCTCAGCAGCTGATACCAAATGTTGGAAATGACTTATTTCCATCTGTCATGCCCATCCCCCACCCTGTCTCTGCCCTGAAATTATGTTAGGAACAATTTCTTATCTCCCTAGATATTTGTATCAGACTAGGGCTCAAGCAAAACAGACTTTATCGTTCAAGAGTCATAATACCCAGTAACTCCCCCGTATTCTTTTAACTTTATTTTCACGTATGTCTTCCAGGCTTATCTGCAAGTGTACTGCTTCCCAGTGGTGAACTCAGTGCCTTAAGTGTGCACACTTGGCATGTGAACAAGTATCACAGCAAAATGTAATACTCATAGTGCTTGATCTATCTGATTCTTAGATTAAATAGTATTTGTTAAGTGTTAAAGTCTATCTTTAAAAATAGAACCTCAGTCAATCTGGGAGCATACTGTTACATTGCTCTTGGTTGCTGTAACATTTGGGATTGAATTTTTCCCAATAAAATCAAGATAAAATTCCTTATCTTGGAATTAAAAACATAATCATACTCTCTTTCTTAAGGGATTGCTTCAACCACATATATTTTCTTGGTCTGATAATCTCACAATATTTTTGTTCATCATTAATGCAGTTTTTCTGTCTAAATTTATACATACTATTCTATGGCTTAGGTTAAATCCACTTTCTCCCTTAACATACTCCATATTGGGTTTTAGTTTTTAATTATTGAATTAGTTTTTTAATTAATACAGGTCTTTTTTTTTCTGCTGCTTTGATTTTGAATAAAATGAGGAACTTTAGCAAACTGTTATTTAATTTAGAACAATGGAATTATAGGGTTATTTCTGAGTAACTTTGTGCTCTTTGAGATTCTAATTTTTAAAGAATTTTAGCATCGTATTATCTGTTCTGTCCTTTCTCATTTTCCTGTTACTTGTTCTTATGAATGAATCAGGAATGGTTTTATGCCTGGCATGAACTACTTATAGCAGGGTAACACATAATTTTGAGACTGATCTGATAGTTTCCCTAGATCTGTGTAATACATGAAGCTTAGTATCATAATACTGCAAGACAAAGTTGTAACCTTTTGTGAATTTTTAGATGTTAGATAATAGCATCAAAAATGCATGGAAAATAGAAATTATAGAGTGTATCATTGCTTTAGACATGATTAGCAGATGTGGTATTGAAAATTAGAATCGGTTTAATTCTCCTTAGGGACCAGTGTCCTCCAGATGAGCAGGCATTGAGGTTATTATTACTACCAGTTATTATTCCTGGGTTGATTTTGATCAGGGTCCCAACTCTTTTGGTCTTTATGTCTTCATTCATTAAAACAATAATCCTTAAGGTTTTTCTAATTCTGAGCCTTTTGTGATTCTGCTCAGAGATATTAACTGTCCATTTTATATCTTAGGATCCAGATGATGTGGTACCAGTTGGCCAGAGAAGAGCCTGGTGTTGGTGCATGTGCTTTGGACTAGCATTTATGCTAGCAGGTGTCATTCTTGGAGGAGCTTATCTGTACAAATATTTTGCACTTCAAGTAAGTGGGGAAAAATTTTTTTTTTTATTTGGCCTTCCCATCATGTGTATCAGAAAGATTTCCTAACTAGTCCTAAGCTTTTACTTGTAGTCTGTGGCTTTTAGCCAGAATGGTGGTCCTGTTTTAAAGCTGTATTTTAAAAAAATCTCCTAATCATATGTTTGCCAAAAGGCAGAATAGCAGTATTTTGAGATGTCGCTGACTAAAGGGTTTAGACTGTTGGGTAATTTTTCAGAATCGACTCAACTTCATTTTCCTACTATAATTAGTGGCTAAAAGGTATAGTATCATGAATTGCCATTTGAATAAATACATTAGCCACAATTAGACAATTAGACAGTATTTGTGGCTAATGGGTAAACCAATTTGATTTACCCCTACAATAGCCATTTGCTTTTGAGCCCAGACCAAAGTCATTGATTTCTTTAAGAGTAGGATAACTGCAGCAGTGATAATATAGTAACTAGGGTAAAATTTGCTTATGTTAGAATTTTTAATAGTAATCCCAGTGAATTGAGACATAGGTTTTTTTCTTTCAATTAATTATGACTTCTTTTGTGTATATTCCTCTAGGCAATCATGCAGTAGGGCTTTTTCTCCCCTTTAGGAATTTTGCTGTAGGAAATTAAGTTTTTATGACTATTTCAAATATTTCAATGTTTCAGAATTTTGAGAAACAGTTGAAAACTAATTCACTTTAAAAATTGAAGTAACTAATTTTGAAATATAGAATGAATAAATCTTATACTTTTTTCTGTATTATTCAAGATGACAGCATGTTGATGGACATTACTGAAATACCAGTCATTTTTTTAATGTCTTTTTAGTTGATGGGCATTTATTTATTTATTTATTTATATGCAGCGCTAAGAATTGAACTCAGTGCCTCACACATGCTAGACAGGCACTCTACCACTGAGCTACAAACCCAGCCCACTAGTCATTTTTAAAAATATAATTTTTTTATAAAAATACATGTGATACAGAAAAAAATCATTTGGCATTTCTACTGTTCAGAGATAACATTTGGCGCCAAAACGTTTTGTTAATAGGCCTCCAATATTTATTGTATATATGTGTACTGTAAACACCCCCCACATGTACACACACATGAAGTCTATATTTTGGTTTATTTATCATCGAAATATAAAAGAGTTTGCAAGAAAAAGGCTATAGAGGTTGGAACTTGGCTTTGTAGCATTTTCAGAAATGCTTACATTTAAATATAATACAATTACAAAGATTTACTATGTTTTTCACTTAATTATGATATAAAGCAAAAATCAGATTTATGTGTACTTATGTGTAAAATTCAAGAAAATTATCAGTATTGGCTAATAAAGGAAAAATCATGTAATAAGTAAATTACATCAAAAGAAAGTTCTTTCAGACAAAAACATGACTTGTTTCTGCATATATTCTTTTGTGAAAAACAGTGCCTGCAGGTAGAAGTAGGCCTGTGTGTTTCTTCACACTTACTTGTCGCTAGATGAATAATTTCTCCTACACTCTGTTTTTATCTACCACAAAAAGTAAAGGGAAAATCAGCTGCTTTTCTCCTTCTGAAGCCATTTTTTTTTTTTAATATTACTTCAGAACCTGATCTTAAAGAATGTGTTAACTCTGTAATTAAACTGTCTGACCTGTCATCTAAAAGTAAGAGTTTGCAAGCAAAATGCTATTTAGATAGAGGTGGCAGCTTAAGTAATGCTTACATTTGAAAACCTGTCTCACCCTGAATTGCTGAAATGAGTGTTTAAACTCTCTATAGCCAGATGACGTGTACTACTGTGGAATAAAGTACATCAAAGATGATGTCATCTTAAATGAGCCTTCTGCAGATGCCCCAGCTGCTCGCTACCAGACAATTGAAGAAAATATTAAAATCTTTGAAGAAGATGCGGTTGAATTCATCAGCGTGCCTGTCCCAGAATTTGCAGATAGTGATCCTGCTAACATTGTTCATGACTTTAACAAGGTGAGCCAAGTGTCCAGAATTTTAAAAAGAATGTAGGTTTTTCGTTTGTGCTTTTTGTAGTTTAATTTCAGTATTTGTTAAATTTTCTGTTTAATTTTTACTTTTAAAAATGGAATTGGATTTCTTTGCTTTCTCTGAAGCAGACCCCTAGGGACCTGGTCTTCTCACATCTTGCACCCATTCTTCCCTTGCCTTACCTACTGTGAAAGCCCACTTCATGGCTGTTCTTCCTTTGCTGGCAAATTACTTTTATTTTTTTCTTACTCCCATATTTTCTTAGAAGGATGTAATTTGTGTTCCACTTCTGTATAGAATTTTTCAGAAATTAATTATTTATTGATCTTTGTCTAAGTTCTCATTCTGCATTTCCCCCCCTACTTTTCAACATTTTTATGCAATGGAAAAGAGTTGATGTGATACCCAAATCTTCCAATCTGGCTCCAACATTTTGCCATATTTACTTCATCTTTATTTTCCTCCCATTTGACTATTTACCCCTGAATACTTAATCTGTTATCTCTTAAGTAAAGGGATATTCTTCTACATAACTACAATGTCATTATCATGTCTAAGAAAACTAACATGATTATTTAGTTATATTAGTTTATATTTCAGTTTCCCCAGTACTTTCGTCTTAGGAACTTGCTTCCTCAAACCAGGATTCAGAGATTCAGAACTTCATTGATTGCCTGTGATTTTGCCATTTTGTACATTGACATGTATTCCTGCAGTTAATTTTGCAGACATTTCATATAAACCATTTTGAGAAATTACTTCAAGTTAAAACACTTAGCCAAAGCAAATAGTAAATAATAGTAGCTAACACCGAGTTCTTAGAAATCTCAGTGTTGTAGGGTTCACTTTAACTCTATCCTCAAAGCTATATTGTGAACTGGGCTTTCTCATCTGAACCACAGAAGACAAAATCATTTTAAGAGGTCGTTTTCCCAGTGCTCTAAGGATGGTACTAGTATTTCACATACATAAGAGAGAGGGGAAGGGGTATTTGGGCTTATAAATGAAGGGCATCAAATCTCCCAATCCAATGATAGGTATTTGTAATTAATTTTAATAGGTATTATTATTACTTATTATAGAAACAAGCCCCTGGTAAGAATTTTGTTTACTAGTAGTAATTTTTTCTCCCCCATTCTTATTTTCCTATCTCACCAAATTCTTGATTTATTGAAATACAGGTGATTGATACATTCTAAAGTCAACACATTTTATTGGTACCAATTAATCTCAAAAATCTAGTTGCTGCCTGTCTTACAGATATTCATCTAACTAAAATGCATCTTCTTCCCAGAAACTCACTGCGTATTTAGATCTTAACCTGGATAAATGCTATGTGATCCCTCTGAACACTTCCATTGTTATGCCGCCCAGAAACCTGTTGGAGTTACTTATTAACATCAAGGTATAAAAATGTTTAGTATTTTCATTAATAATATTGTCACGGTGTCTTGGAATTCTCTGCTGAGAAATTAGCACTATAGGAACCCATCTTACCAAAATATAACCAAGAGTTTTACAAAGAACTACTCAGACTCATACCTTTTGTCTTCTTTAGTTTTTGAATGTTTTATATTTTGAAATTAAAATACAATTTCTGAAGTTTTCTTAAAGGACTAGAGAGTAAGTATTAGCCAACTACTTAATTCTGATGCCATAGACAATATGTAAGCAACTAGGCATGACTGTATTCCAACAAAACTCTTTGTTTATAGCTGGGCATAGTGGCCTGCACCTATGGTCCCAGGTATTTCGGAGGGTGAGGCAGGAGGATCACTTGAGCTCAAGATTTTGAGGCTAGCCTGGGCAACATAGCAGGACCTGTCTCAAAAAAAGAAAATCCATAAGAAAAAAAAAATATTTTTATATATATATATATATATATAAAATGTATATGGTGGATGGTTAGTAGTTTGTCAATTCTTGTATAATACTAAAATCTCTAAGAATTATGTCCTTTTTTCTAGTTTGTTCAATGTACATTTTGAGGTTTTCTTATATGTTATTTTCTAAACGTAGGCTGGAACCTATCTGCCACAGTCATACCTGATTCATGAGCACATGGTTATTACTGATCGCATTGAAAACATTGATCACTTGGGTTTCTTTATTTATCGACTGTGTCATGACAAGGAAACTTACAAACTGCAACGCAGAGAAACTATTAAAGGTAATACTTTTTAACTTTAAAAGTGTTGGAAGAAAATTTCATTATGCCACTTCATTGTGTTAAATGATTTAGACGAAGCTTGATCATCGTTTTCAGTATGCTTGCAGTGAGTGAGGAAATAAAACGATATTGTGTCACTATGTAATATTTCCAGATTTATACAATCATCTTAATTCTAAATATATCCTTTGCAGATAGAGAAAACAAGTCAGTTTGAAATGGCATTGTCTTGAAAAACAGGTGTCTCACTTTCCATATAGCTGTCTAGTCTGACTTTCTATCCCCTCCGTGTCTCATCCATTCTGTTATCCAGAAGGTCTCTTCAGACCAGATCTTCACTTGTATTTTCAGTGATCTGGATCATAAGCAAGCTGTTTATCTTTTAGATCACATTGAGGATAATCATAGTTTAGTTAGAAAAGAATTAGGGTGAGGAATTAAGAACTTTGATCCAACTAATGTCACTTTGCCAAATCACTTAACCTTTGTTTTCTCACTTGAGAAATAAGGATAACAGTATGTTCCTATTTTCTTTCTATTGTAAAAATAATACAAGAGTACCTGTGACAGAACTATAGAAATCAAGAAGTGCCATTCAGATGCACTGTGGTATGATTTCTTTGTGTCACCCAGCTTTCCTGGCTTTTATTAACAATAATAATACTGTTCTCTTTACCTGGAGCTGATGAGTCATCTGAAAACTACCACTTGATTTCTTACATTTAAAAATTATCTTGGTTCATAATTTTTTTTATTTGTTCTTTGTAGATAGGTTCATAATTTTTTAAAGTCAAAACTGATTCATACAAATGGATACATAACAAAATATATACCGAAATTTTTCCTTTTTATTGTACATTTCTCAGTTTCCACAAATATACACATGGTCATGCAAATACTACCACAGTCAAGATGTAAAACATTTCCAAAACCTTCAGGTTGAAAAATTTGCAAACAATCTGGAAGTCTTATTATTGTTGCTATGATCTATGAAGATGCTTAATTAATTCAGAAAAGGGAGAGAAATTTTCTGCAATGTAAGCAAAGCTATAGAAGTTTATGGAATATAATGAAATGTTTTCATGTATCTCAAATATTACTCTGAAGATTAATGTGAGTATTTTTTATTAAAGAACCAAAAATTTTAAAACTTTTTTCTCCCAAACAGGTATTCAGAAACGTGAAGCCAGTGATTGTGTCACAATTCGGCATTTTGAAAACAAATTTGCCGTGGAAACTTTAATTTGTTCTTGAACAGTCAAGAAAAACATGAAGAAAAATTTAATACCACAGCATAACCCCATCCTTTGTATTTTGTGCAGTGATTATTTTTTAAAATCTTCTTTCATGTAAGTAGCAAACAGGGCTTCACTATCTTTTCATCTCATTAATTCAATTAAAACCATTACCTTTAAAAACATCTTTTCTTCTTTCTAAGTGTGGTGTCTTTTATATTCGAATTAGTAATTGTATGAAGTCATGGATAATACTGCACTTCACCACCAATCTTAGTGTTAGGATGAATTAAAATTTCTTAATCATTTATCTGGATTTTTATGTTTTAATTATGCATTTTCAAGAGGAGGGGTTATCTAAAGAATAATCATATATGTGCATACATTAAAATGGACCACAGTGACTTATTTGTAGTTGTTAGTTCCCTGCTGCCTAGTTTGTTAGAGCATTTGAGCACACATTTTAATTTTCCTTTAATTAAAATGTACAGTATTTTCAGTGTTGCATTCAACTATTTAGAGTATGATTTCCACCTTGATGTTTTAATATCCTAGGCATATGATGTAATAATATTTTAGAAAATGTTTGGAATTTAAGAAATAACTTGTGTTACTAATTTGTATAACCCATATCTGTGCAATGGAATATAAATATCACAAAGTTGTTTGACTAGACTGCGTGTTGTTTTTCCCGTATAATAAAACCAAAGAATAGTTTGGTTCTTCATATCTTAAGATAATCCACATAAAGAAAGAAACTATTTTTTAAAAATTCAGTTCTCTATATACAGTGAGTAAAATACTAGATTTTTAAAAAATAAAAATAAGTCATTAATAACTAAACCAGATTCTTTTTGGATACTATTAAAGTAACATTTAAGACTCAACCTTGAATGATGCTGTTCAAAATAAAATACCTTTTATGTTTAATTGCAGGACTAGTAGTAAAGTCTAAAGTTTCCAAGAAGCATAAAATGCTGTGCTTTTTTGAGTATATCCTCTTCACCAATGGTGCATTTTGGGATGGGGGTGCGGGGTAGTAGGGATTGAACTCAGGGGCACTTGGCCACTGAGCCACATCCCCAGCCCTTCTTATACTTTATTTAGAGACAGAGTCTCACTGAGTTGCTTAGTGCCTTGCTTTTTCTAAGGCTGGCTTTGAACTTGTGATCCTGCTACAGCCTCCCAAGCCGCTGGGATTATAGGTGTGTGCCACTGCGCCCAGCAAAAGTGGTGCATTTTGAGTTAAAGTAGTGATGTTCATTTGGTGTTAATAAGAGGTCTTGCTGTGTTTCTCAGGGTGTCTCAAGTGATCCTCTACCTCATCCTCCCAAGTAACTGGGAGGACAGATGTGCATCAAGGAGTCCAGCAAGCTATTATAGTGAATTTATTTGTCAAAGGTTGCTTCCTGTCTGAAATAATTCAGAATCTACTACCATTTAAAATACCTGAGAGTGCCAGGTGCGGTGGCACATGCCTGTAATCCCAGCGGCTTGAGAGGCTAAAGCAGGAAGATCACAAGTTCGAAGCCAGACTCAGCAATTTAGTAAGGCCCTAAGCAAGTCAGTAAGACCCTGTCCCTAAATAAAATACAAAAAAGGGACTGGGAATGTGTCTCAGTGGTTGAGTTCCCCTAGATTCAATCCCCAGTACCAAAAAAAAAACAAACCAACCAACCTGAGAGAGATTTCAGCTAGGTGGATACCTAGGGATTGAGAATTCGTTTTAAAAGAGTTATGTTCATTTTTTTAAAAATTGGTGCCTTAAATTATACATAATGATCGCATTCTGATAAAAGGAGAACTACTAAAATTTTATGACTTCATGATAAAAATGTAGGAGCATATTATTCATTCATCAAATACTTGCTGAGCATCCTATATATACCCAACACTGTATGTTAAAAGATACAGCTTTGTGGAGGCTTACAGTATACTAAAAGGGACTTATGTATAACCAGCCAATTATAATGTTACTGCTGTTTATCGGCATGGTGACGAGTTCTTGCTTACCCGAATGCTGAAGTATAACATCAGAGAAACACACCAAGGCAAGTTTAGAGTGGAAAGGAGAAGCTTTATTAAAGAACAGCAGAAAGGACTTCTCCCCAGAGGAAGAAGGGGACCCAAAAGGCAGAATCCGGAATCCCTGGAAGAGGCAGGTCTTCCCTTTTTTATAGCTAAGGTCTTCTTTCAGCTTTCCCACACTCATGTCTTTTGTTTCCCTTTATCTTTCAGTGATGGAATGCAGATGGGAAGGCCCAAAAGGTGGGAAATAGGTGCACTGAAGGTGTAACCTGGGCAGGAAGGGCCTGGGGCAGCTTTGATTATCATTTCCCTGTTTGCTGAGAGCTGTTTCATTAACAGTTCCTTAGAAGGGTCCCAAGCCTTGGAGACATTAACATTTCAATTTCCCCAAGTGCTGTTCTGCTTTCCCAGACTCCATTCTCTATAATGGCCTCTATTTTAGTTCTCTTACTCTATTAGACCCAATTTACCTAACTACACTAACTACCTATCTGTAAATCTGGCTTCAATAATGCACTATGATCAGTGCTGTAAGGGAAAAGCAGACCCAGGAGGGTTAGTGAGAACTTTAGAATGCAAAGTGCATGGGACTGGGTTATGGAGGACCTTCTCTATTTTATTATTATTATTTTTTTCCTTTTTTAAAAATGTGATGCTAGAGATTGAACCCAGGGCCTCACACATGCTGGGGAAGTACTGCACCACTGAGCTACACCTCCAGTTCCTTTATATGCCATCTTGAGGACTTTATTTAGTAGTCTATGGACCATTAAAGGTTTGTATTTTAGAAGAAAAAATGTTCTGTTTTCCCATTGATCATAATGAGGTATTAGGGTAGCAAAATGTGGTAACCACCCCAACTTCTCACTGCCTTCAAGTGTTTGCCCTTTTCATCAAAGTCAAGTGTGACAGGCAGGCTCCAAGCTCCCAGAGACCCATAATTGTACTTAACTATAACACAATTGTTTCATTAGAATTTTTAAAGATTTTTGTATAATTGTCTTAGTAAAACACAGGATACTTCATAACATTTATAATTGATTTGGCCAGATTGATCTAACATGGTGCTCATAACGACTTTACTTCCATTACTAATAATTTCCCTAACTTAGAGTCAGTTGAATAGAGAGTGCGCCTCTCACCCAAGCTTGGTCATTCTGATGTCTTCTAGGAGTTTTGGTGCTCCAGCTGAGTTGCTAGGCTGTTCCCTTGGAAATCGTGTTCCTGGTGTAGTTTGGAAAAACCAAAGTGCAATGGAAATTAAAAGATTACAAAGAAAACCAGACATACAGAGGGGACTGTCCAGTTTCCTAGTGGGTTCCAAACAGACTCAACTATCCTTCCTTGTCCTTGAATTCTTACTACATTTGGGCTGCTGTAACAAAATATAGACCTGAATGGCTTATAAACAGTAGAAATTTATAAGTACTAGCTGAATAAAGAGCACAGAAATCAGAAAATAAGATTATATAAATCTTGGCAAGTTTTTAGGACTTTGATGATGATCAATTATCTGACACAGGAATGAGAATCTCTGATCCAGAATTAGCAAATAAATAATGAGTGTGAAAGTGTACACATGATATAGCTCAGTACTTTATAGGTGATTAATGCTTTTTGTGACCCTTATCACCACTGTTAGAAAGTAAACACTGATCTTGTTTTTTTAATGCATAATTTTTCTTTGCTTTTTCTTGAATCCTTTAAAAATATTTTCTACACTCATATTCATAAGTGGGATGCAAAAAAAAAGTACACAGTGTTCTAAATAGTGTTTATCTCAAATATCAGAAGTAGGAGTACAGAGATTAAAGAAATTCAAAGGCAGTTAAATGAAAATCAAATGGATTGTTGAAATGAAAAAAATCCAAATTCCACATTTGAATGTGGTTCTGAGTTAATGCTGAATAAATCTGTAAGATTTGTTAGACACCCCCTCTTCTACCTAACAAAGAGATTGTTGCCCAGAATTATATAGATCCTATTCTGTGTTAGACACCATCCTTTCTTGTTTAACTCTTTTTTGAGACTGTTTCCATGATAAGGACTTCTTATGTCTCTATTTAGAAAAAGTACAACCCTTCATGTCCACAGACCTGTCAGTCATCTCTAGCTTTCTACTGCATAGGTCTTTGTGGTTCATGATTTTGAGGATAAAACATAGTTCAGTCTCAGCTCTCTGACTGTTGATCACTTTAGGCTTTTGTCTTATTAAAAAAATATTAAAAACAATTTAAGATATTTTGAAGTATTAACTGAATTTTGAAACTATAAGTTAAAATATTTCCAAATACAATTTGTAAATTATAGATTCTACACTTTTTAATTCTTCTAGTTTTCTATTGTAGCTCAATCTTGTGAAGCCAAAGGGGTGGGTGTGAGTTCTTCAGCGCTCAAAATCCAGTCCTAAGGTGACATGATACAAGATGATCCTTAGCTCTCTCCATTATTTATAAATAATTTATATATAAATTATGCAATTCATATATTCATTTTTTCAACATTTGTATTTACATTTTCACTATTTAAAAAATATAGGGGCTGAGGTTGTAGCTCAGTGGTAGAGCACTTACCTAGCATATGTGAGGCCCTGGGTTCAATTCCTAGCACCACATAAAACTAAATAAACAAAATAAAGGTATTGTGTTCATCTACAACTAAAATTTTTTTTTATTAAATATAGAAGTGTTAAAAGTAAAAAATGACTGTCTCCCTCTTTCTACCATCTTCACTCCATCACATTCCCCAAGAGAATCTGTTGTCAACAGTTTTTGGATAACCTGGTTCTTGTATTAGTGACTAAAATAAAAACTACTTCCTCTGGTCATAAGATGTGGTCTTTCCATCAAACAAACTTGGAGTATTTTTTAAGAAGGCCAACCAGAAACCTACACTCTGGACAGTCACCAGTCTTCCCAACAATTTCTGGGTCTTCCATAGTCATGGGTTAACCACCTCACTACACCTACCCTGTATTTATCTATGATCCTTTCTTCATACAGCAGTCACACTGATCTTTGCAAAGCACAAATTTGATATTTTTATTATCACGCCTCCTGCTGGAAACATTGTCATGACTTCTGGTTTTTTAGACCAAAATACTTAACTGCTGTGCAGCCTAATCTCAATTCACTCTCAACCACATCTTGATCTAACTAACAGGATGCTCTTGGCATCCTGTCACACTGGCTCTTGGTGGCTTTTTGGTGAATGCTATTCTCACACCTGTGAAATTATTCCCATCTATTCCCTGTTAGGCCCTTTAGTTAGCTTCTACTCAATCTTCAGGAGTTAGTTTAGGTGTTCCTCCCTCAGTGGCAACCAACTTTTCCTGAACTAATCAGAAAGTTTCTCTTGTTCTCAGAGAATCTCATAGTATCCTACCTATATTTCTCTCGTGACATTTAATATGATATAAAATTTTGTTTCATTATCATTGCTTATTTGATTAGTATATTTTTTTACGTTAAACTCCAGTTCTTTTATTCTTTTTCTTTTTTACTTTTTTGGTGTTAATGGAAATCAAACCCAGGGCCTCATACTAGGCATGTACTCCGCCACTGAACTGTATCTCTAGTGCCTAGACTGGTATTTTAATAGAGTGTCTGGCACATAGTTGGAGCTCTTTATTACTTATTGAATGAAGTATTCCTTTCTGTACTACCCTAGTCTTTTCCATTGTAACCTTTGTTTCAATGATATATCATTTCCCAAAAAGTTCTCTTTTTTGTCCTTTGGAACTGGGATTGAACTCAGAGGCTCTTTACTATTGAGCTACATCCCTAGCCATTTTTATGTTTTTTACTTTGAAACATGGTCTCACTTAGTTAGCAAGACCCTGTCTCAAAAAAAAAAAAAAAAAGTGTGGGGGAGGTGCTGGGGATGTGGCTCAGTGGTTAAGCACCCCTGAGTTCAATTCCCAGTACAAAAACAAACTAAATATTCTCTGAGGCCATATTAAGAGTTTTACAAGACAGGAGTAGATGCGAATGTTTCAAACCAAGATCCATGCTCTATAGGGACTGGTATTTTGGGCCAGCTGCTCTTCCAGACCCAGTGTTATCAAAAGGCATCTATACAGGATTTTTTTCCTTTTTTTTTTTTTTAAACACAGGACTGGAGGATATCACTTATATTTAGTAGATGGAGCCAAATGTTAAATGTAGGGAGTTCTTCACAACAAATTATTGATTTCAATTATGCCCCTACATAAGTGTGAAAGGGGACTCAGAAGAGGTTTCAGAATGGAGTTTTCAGAATGCCAGAGGTAAAGGTAAACATTAAGCCTTCAAGTAAATAGAGGTTTTCCATTTGAGTATGAACATGGCAAGTTCTTAGAACATTTCTTAACACCTCATCATTAGCCAAGTATTGGTTTAGTAGCTAAACTGACATACTTAGATTTAATCAACTCTAGAGAACATTATACTTTATCCCTACTTATTTGATATCCAAATTCCATCACAAACCCTGCTGAAAAAAAAATTAAGTGAACCTTGCTGAGGTGTCCAGAAAGGTAACAACCTGTGAAATCTGAGGATTCTTTTCCTCTCCCTGCAGCTAACTGGTATTCTGGAAAACAACTCTGCATTGATACCTTCCTTTAACTCCCCATAGAAAGTCCTTTATAGAATCATGACTTAATATTCTCCTTTTTTGAGGATTGGTAGATAAAAATGAGTCAATAACATTCCTTTAACGTTTTAATGTCTCATGTTCCTTGTCTAGATATTCTAAAATTTAGTGTTAGGAAATTTTTTTCTCTTTTGATACTTGCTGATATTATGTAGTAGATCTAGGTAATTCATTTTCTTCCCTTTTGCTTTGATTGCTGAGAAACTCAAAGCTGAAACTTGTGCTTAATTAGAATTAATTAATTTTAAACTAGGTTTTCTAGTATGTAACCTTTTCAGTAGGACTTGAAGTAATTCTTCATTTTGTTGTATATTTTACATGCAAAACAATGACCACAGATTAGTTGCCTGTTCTTGAATTTTATTTGAATGGAATCATATAGTATGTAATCCGTATGTACATAATCTTTTTTTTTTGTCCTAATTCATAGCCACAGAGAATAAAATTTGTGCATACTTGAAACAAAGCATGTTCCATGGTAGCATACATAGCTGATATGCATGGGATTTTTTAAAATTTTGATTTATATTTGTTTTTGTACCTAATTCATACAATTCTGTTTCCGTAGCTCTTCTTTGGTGTATTTAGACATTCCTTTTCTATCCTCTCAACCAAAGACATTTATAAAGCACAAATCTAGTGACATCCAGAGAAAGTTCACACAGAGCTATTTTTATTTTATTGATTTTATTTTGCAAACTCGTTTATCTCCATTCTACTTCCAGAGAATAATCAAAACCCAATAACATATATAATCTTTTTACCTGGCTTTTTTCCACTTTTATGTTTTGGGCATTCATCCATGTTGTATAAATTAGTAGTTGTTTCTTTTCAGTTGCTAAATAATATTTCATTTTTTGTATATAAGTTATCCTTTCTCCTGTGTATGAGTATTTTGGTTGTTTATAGTTTATGGCTGGTATGAATAAAGTAGCTGTGAACATTCATGCAACTAGTCTGTCTTTATGGACAGCTCTTTTTCTTTCTTTTTTTTTTTTAATGATTTCAGTGTGAAACCATCATTAATGTAACCTCATATCTTTTTGGAGGAGAGAGGTAAAACATAAGTAATAAATATATGAAAATATAGGAGTTAAAGTATTACTAGATATGTAGTCATAAATATTAAGAACAACTTAAGACATTTCAGCTTCCCATTATCTTAGACTTGAAGGCCTAACCAAATATATATAATGGATTCCTTCAAGTAAATTTATGAAATTTGGACACCTACTCATTTGAATCCCCCCTAAGGAATAGATTGCTGTCTTTTTAGTTGAATAGAGTACACACCTACCTCATCATTACACCATGGAATCTACACAAGTTGCTGTCTTCAGATCTCCATTTTCCTTGCCCATTAGGCATTATCAGACTTAACACAGTCAAAGCCAAACTGGATTTTCCTCCCCACACCTGGCTTTCTCATGATTTCCTGTCTCAATACCTTTTTCCCATTGCGTAGACTGATAATGTGGAGTCATCCTTGATTTCTGTCTTTCATAAACCTCACATGTCATGTATCAGCAAATTTGTACATTCTACCTTCAAAATATAGATTATCCAGAATTTGTCTTGCTTCCATACTAGCTCCTAGAGCCTAGGCTAAACTGAATAACTAAAGTGATCTTTTCTAGATTTAAACCACATTATATGTCACTCCTTTTATCAAATCCCAATCTTTTCACATAGAATAAAAGCCAAAGTTCTTACAATGATTGACATGACCATATAAAGATATCCTCCCAGAACCTGTCCTTGAATAATTTCCTACCACTCTCCCAACTTTCTCGTATCTGCAGGCGTGACTGCCTCATTTTCCATCCTGCCTCACAGCCCTTGCACTTGCTGCTCGTGGGCCAAGAATTCCATATCTTCCCTCCTCCACATACATCCCAAGATCTCTGCTCACGTTATTTCGTTAGATAGGTCTTACCTGATCACCTTTTTACAAAGGGAGTCCCACTTCTACCCTTAGGACTGGCAATTCCTACTTGTATTATATTCTTCTTTTGCCCCTCTAGGGAAAACCATGAAGAATACTTCAAGTTTGAGAATGGGCAAAATAGCTAGGACTTGGCTCAAGTTTCCTAAAACAGCGCTGGGTATGTAGCTTAGTGGAAGAGCAGATGCTAACATGTGCAAGATCCTAGATTCAATCCTCAATTAAAAAAAAAAAATCTAAACAACTGATAAGAAAATGCAAAGAATGAATAAGCTAAGAGACAATCTTTCCTTCAGCATCCTCTGTTTTCTCATGGAGGTTCCTATAGTTTGGTGGTCCTCACAGCCCATATGGAAGGAGATGTCCACCAGGGCAGAGCAACATGGAACTATGGGCCTTGCCTCCTCTCTTGTCCTCATACACAGCTAGTCAGCAATCCGAAACAATCTGTATGCTACCTTATCCTGCTGTACAATGAGCTGAATGAGGTTCACGCCTGATTTCCTTGCAGCTGTGACTGTGCAACTTAACTACAAGACTTCTGCATTCTACTCCCTTATATGTAAGGGCCTCATGGCCATGACCTACCACACTTCCTTGTTTTTCACCACCAGAAATGATATACACCTATTCTTGTTTTTGTTTATTATCTTCCTCTCCAAGTAAAATGAAAAATCCCTAAGAAAGAGATTTTATTCTTTTTGTTTGTGCTGTGTCTCTACCTCCAAGAATAGCACCTGGCACATATTAAATAATATATACTCACCAAATTTTGTCCAATGTCCTTAACTTGGTTCTATATAGTCTCTTCTTCAAAACCTGCTTTTATTGTGTAGTATTCAATGGTGGCTAATATCCAACAAAACCAAACCTTCCTTTTTCCTTTCTTTTCTTTCCTTTTAGCATTAGAGTTTTATTTGGGGGTTGGAATGGCCACAGGAGTTACATACACTTCAGACTTGGAATTTCTTATGCTGCATGTTAAGAAAGTGAGTTGGACATTTCTCTCTTCAGTAAACACCATGTAAAAACTCCATTACCTTATTTTAATGTCTAAATTTCAAATTATTTCTAATATAGGATTCCTTAAGTGTGATTGTGCTGAATCACTTGGAGAAAAACAACGGCAGAGTGTATTGAAATTCAGACTGATTAGCAAGTAAAAGTCCTCTTGGAGACAACATTCTGAGAAAGGTTCTGCTTATTTAACATCTACACATGATATGGCCTGGATGGGTTTGAATAGTGGATAGACTGGCTTGATAGAAATTGAGAGCTTCTCATAGATTCATTCCAAAAAAATAATTTTATTAAGTATCTAATATATTAGACACTGACTTCAAATGCATAATCCTAATTCTTTTATTTATTTTTTATTTTTTAATTTTATTTATTTACTTATTAGCAAACTATTGTTTTTTTTTTTTACAGTTCTAAAGACTGAACCCAAGGGTGCTCTGCCACTGTACTGCATTCCTAGCCCTTTTTTATTTTTTATTTTGAAACAGGGTCTATCCTTTAGTTGCCCAGGCTTGCCTTAAACTTGTGATCTTCCTGTCTCAGCCTGCTGAGTCGCTAGAATTACAGGTGTGCACCACCAGGCTCAGACCCTAATTCTAGTTTTTTAAAGTCAACATTGTCACTATAGTGAAATATTTTCTACTAGGTGACCCAGAAAATCCAGTTTTCTGGTGGTCAATGAATAACCTGTAGCAAGTAACCATGTGTGCAAATTATAGCACTAAGCTTTGCCCTAAAGGAATGTGCAAGTTGTATCTGTCTAGGGTTATTGGTTGAAAGGAGAATAATATGCTTGACAATCTTTCTCTAAGTGTGTTGCTTTCAGTGAAAGAAGAGATGTTTACTAATAAAACTTTTAGAGATCATCTCTTTTTGTAACATGGAAACAATTATCATTTTATGTCACTATTTAGTAGGATATATTTAATATTGACCAATTGACATAATATCACACTTGATATTATATCTAATCATTTTGGAGTCAGGCATGGAGCTTAAGCATGGGATAGTTGTGAACCCTGTATATTTGGATCTTTCTCCTCTAACACTTAAAAGCATGCTTAGAAAAATGGTTATTAGGGCTGTTGCAAGCAGAGGGGCGTCCCACCCACCTAACTAAATTCTGGTAAACAGAAAACAGTAATCAGCTTTTTAAGTAGCCAAGTATACCTAAAGACCAAGTCCACAAAGACAAAATTTAATAAGTTTGGTATGGATGGACTCTAGGCACCAGGATTTGGCCAAGGTCGTTGGGAGGCCAGCTCTGGTTGATCACAAAACCATATATACAGGGCACTACAGAAAAGAAGAATTGAAATCAGAATGGGAAAGTCACTGAGTTCAGTCCTATGATGACGACAACGACAAAAACAAAAACAAACCAGAACCAAGGTTAAGAGGCAGAAACTTCTTTATCAGTACAGTTCACTTAAAATGAGGAATTTAAATTGTGATCTGCTGATTGTTTATCTCTCAAAGAATCAATCCTTAGGCAGAAAATAGAAGGTCCTTTCTCCTGTGAGTCATTTGTTACCCAATAGCCTCAAGCTTCCTGGAATGACTTAAAAATTCCAAAACCCTAGGCAATGACATTGAAACACAATGTTCAATATTATTGACCCGCTCAGCCATTCCTAGACATACAGATAATGTGGTCACAGGGTATATCATCTCAACAGAGGACAAGAGCACAATGGGGAAAGCAGAAACTGAAGACGCACTTTTCCTATTGAGCACTTCCTTAATGTTTTTCAAGGATCAGATACATTTTTTTTTTTTACTTTTAGTGGGAAAATTTCAAATGTAGACACAAAAGTAGAAACAATAGTTTAATAAATTCTTACGAACTCATCATTCAACTTGGCTATTCACAATATTTTGTCTTTCTCATTTTTCTATGCCTCTTTGTTTTTATTTCTGCTAAAGTATTTTAAAGCAAAAGGCAAACATTCATAACATTTCACCCATAAATACTGTAATATATATCTCTTTTTAAATAAAATCACAACACTATTATTCTTATTCTCAACAAAATTAACAATAATTCTTATTGTCTAATTCATACCTAAATCTCCATTCAGATTTCCTTGATTGGCTAAAAAATGACTTTTTATACTTGGTTTGTTCAGTTGGGGTCTAAGCAAGGTTTATACTTTGCGTTTGGTTGTTATGTTACATCCCTTAAGTCTGTGTTAATCTGTTTCTCTCCCCTTTTCCATCTTCCAGCCATGCATGTATATACACACGCATACTGTGCACATACACTTATGTGTGTGTAAATCACACCCAGCTATACCCTCAGCCTGCTTCCAGCCACTTGCTGATGGAAAAATAGGGTCACATTCCTGTAGAATTTCCTATATTCTGGATTTTTCTGATTGAATATTTATGTCATATCCTCTATGTTTTTAGAAAACATAGAACTGGAGGAGGGATTCAATTTGAAATATGTATTTATTCATTGGCAAGAATATTTCACTGGCTGTGCTGCAATCTTCCTATTGCATCAAATTAATAAGAAGTGATTTTAAACTTAATTAATGGGTTCACGTAGGCCCAAATAATTTTATTTAACATTCTTAATTATGAATGTAATATATTCATTGCAGAAAATTAGAAAACATGGATAGTGATAAAGATGAGAATAAAAAGCAAATATATTCCTACAATCCAAAGATGACCACTGTTTATATTTGGTGTATGCTTTTCCAGTTGTTGTTTTTCCCAATCAATTTTGAAATTTTCGCCTTTCTCAGCCCTTTTATATATATCATCCAATAAGCCCTTTGGTTAACAAATATTTTGGGATGCCTATTGTTTTTGTGGTTCTGGAAATAAGAAGTGAGGGAGAAAGTATAGTTTAAGTACCTGCTATGTAGTAGGTACATGTAGCAGGTACATGTTTTTATATTATTTTTCATTTATCTTCACAGTGACCTTGTCAGAGAAGTATTATATTCTCATTTTATTTAAAAAAGGAAATTGAGATTCAGACCTCTTGGAGTCTTACATGCTGAGTCCAAAGAGTCTTAGAGTCTTCTAAGTCCGAAGTCCTAACATTTATTTCCTTCCCAAATGTTCTAGTCATTTAAGAACATATGTAGGATCATGAAAAGACTTAATTGCTTGAGAGATTGTATTTGCTATTTAGCCAGGCCATTTCATTTAGGCATATGAAAACAAAGTACAGCGAGTTCTCCATTTTCATAGATTGAAAACAAAAGTTTTTCCTGTTTTCCATGTTCTGTTTCTTACTGTTGATCTTTTCTCATGATACTGGCTGTTAGTTTTTAACTTAAAAGTAAATAAAGAAATAGAAATATGGGCAAAAATCTGTGATGGAGGACATTGGGTTTGGGATTGTCTATGAATCTTACACCAACTCTTAATCACATAAGTTTGTTCAAAGGAGCTCAGAATATTGGAATTGGAAGATATCTCTGATTACCTCCTGGAACATTCTCCATACAAATGCAGAGTCCAAAGATCCATTGGATTCACTTCTTTTTCAGCAGGTCACCCACCTGTTCTTATATCAAGGCATGACTTGAACATTATCCTTCTGTTACCTGTGACCATGGTGTGACCTTAACCTGTTCTGAGCATTTTTCTCTCAATCAACAAAAGGAAACATTTAAATATTCTTTATTATTACCTTTAGGGTGGGCACTGGAATTACTGGATTCAGAAGCACTTCCTATTCTTGTAAAACACGTGCCAAGAATGGTTTCCTACTATTGTGAAAGCTGAGGGCCAGGATACGAAAAGGAAAAGGGATGTCAGACAGGGAGAGAAAACACATTTTAAATAAGCCAATGGTTATATTTTTTTCCTTGAGTTCTTTATTTTAACATAATTGTCTATATGGATAAATTTAAATTAGTGTGTCTTCTTAGAATCATTCAGCTGGGTGTGGTGGACACTCCTGTAATCCCAGTGACTCAGAAGGCTAAGGCAAAAGAATCCCAAATTTGAGGCCCACTGGGCAATTTAGTGAGCCCCTGCCTCACAATAACAATAGAAAAGGGCTAGGTAAATAGTGGTAAAGCACCCCTTGGCTCAATCCCCAATGTTACACACACACACACACACACACACACACACAGAGAGACTTTTTGAAAGAGAAAGAACTAATCAACCTTTAGTTCTAAAAGAAAGGTAGAAACAAAATAAACTTGTTTGTAATGCTACTAATTATACCCTCTTTTTTTTTAACAGACATACTTAACTATAGAAAAGTACAAATGTGTAAAACTCATTAGGAAAAACTAAAAATCTTTCATGATGCTATACCTCAAAATGCAACCATGAAGTTTAGAAATAAATGGCAGGAAACAGCTAATTGTTCATTCAGCAACAAGCTCTTGGGACAATGGTTTAATGCAGCTAGATGCTGTGGTTAGTATCCAGTTTCCTACCATTTCATATAAACATTGCCTTTCTGTTTCCTTCATGGATAAATTTAACCTGAAAATCAGTCTCAGTGTCTCCAGTGCTGTCCTGTTTGTAGGGCAATAATCAGTGCACAGGTTTTTGACACTCTGTGGCTACAGGATATCTTTCAGCAGACATGTGCATTAGTTGCCCGTTTTCTAATGTTATTTCTGGACTGTGTACAGGGACTGATGGTACCATGTGGTTCATAGCTATTTATTCTGGCTTCCGGGCAATTGAAATGCAGGGAACTATTTGGCTTCACGGCATTTGACAGAAGGGAACAGATTTACTAGACAAGGTTGAAAACAAGCATGTCATTGTGGACTGAGAATAAATAGACATAAATATAGTATCTTTTTTCTATGTATATCCAATTGTAAAGAATAATATCAGATACCATTCATATTTAAGCAAAAAGTTATTTGATACATACCAAGTTAGATGCATCCATCCACCAACTTCAATAATTATTTGCTTCTAGCCAGTCTAATTTTCACTATGTCCCCACCCGCTCTCCCCAGCCTATGTTAAAGAAATCACAGACAAGTTATTTTACCTATAAATATTTTAGTATTTATCTCTAAAAGACATGGACTTTAAAAATACAACAATACCACACCAAACTGAAAAAATAGAAAACAATAATTTAATGTCATTAAATATACAGCTACTATTAAAACTTCCTGAACAGTCTCACAAGAGCTTTGTTTTCTTTTTGAAGTATGTATATTTGAATCTGTTTCTAAATAAAATCCATACATTGCAGTTGTATGATAATGTTATTTAACTTTAAAGTTTCTAATTGTAGTAAATTAAACAAAACTTAAAATTGATCATTTTAAGCATTTTTAACTATACAGTTCAGTAGTGTTCAGTACATTTGCTTTTGCATAACCAGTCATCTCCAGAATTCTTCTCATCTTGCAAAACTGAAACTCCATATCCATTAAGAAACAACTCTCCATTCCTGTAGCCCCTGGAAACCACCATTCTACTCCCTGTCTGTATGAATTTGACTACTCCAAGTACCTCATATAATAAGTGTGATCATACACTATTTGTCTTGTGACTGACTTATTGCACTTAGCAAAATGTTCTCAAGGTTTATTCATGTGTAGCCTGTGTCAAGATTTCTTCCTTCTTTAAGGCTGAATAATATTCATTGCATGTGTATACCACATTTTGCTGATTCATCTATCTGTCAACAGACATTTGGAGAATTAACCTGTTTATGACATTGGGTTCTAATTACTGTATAGTTTATAGTTCATTTAGGCCAGTGAATCCGAATTACCTGGAAGGTTTGTTAAAACACAGACTACTCCCAAAGTTTCTGATTCAGCAGGTTTTTGATGGGGCCCAAGAATTGGCATTTCTAACAATGCCCAGGTACTGCTGCTAGTAGTGGTTCAGGTCTGTACCTTAAGAACCATTGCCATATAGCTTTGAAAATTTAGAAAATGTTGGTTAGGTTTCCTCAAAAACAAATAGAAGACTGGGGATGTAGTTCAGTGGTAGAGTGCTTGCCTCGCATGCATGAGGTCCTGGGTTCCATCCCTATCACATCAAATCAAACAAACAAAACAAAGCAATAGAACATATGGTATTATTTCCATTCTATTAAGATTTATTTCAAATAGCATATGTAAACAAAAAAGCAAACAAATATAAAACTGACAGGTTTTTTTTAACTAGAGTAGATATAGTTATTTATATCCTTTGTCCCACAACCTTTGAAATCAGGATGCGGCAAATCCATTTATGATATTGGAGGAAGGAAAACATTTAAAGGTCCTTTATCTCCCTCTAGCCTCTAATTCAAATTTTGTAAGCTGGACACTTGCCCAAAAAAGTAATTAAAGAGAGTCTTAAAATTTAACATTGACTTACTGAGTAGAAAGCTGAATGGAGGGCCACTTAAATAATACATAAATATAGTGATTCAAATGTACACTTGGAGGATACTAAAGAACCCTGATGAAAAGTAAGGGGGAAAAGATTGGAAAGAAGGCTTCTTTGTTTCATCTGTGCCATCTCTTGTTAGTTTAAATCCAATTGCATATCCAACCTGACAGTATTAGGTACCCCTTCTTCTATTTAAATGTAGACTACAGGGTGAATCCTAAACCGTGGGGTTGGATGGGGAATGTATAGAGACAGGAGATGTCACAGCATTTTCCTTTCCAAGGGGGTAAAGCTTTCTTACTGCTTTTTCATAGGGGCATGACAAGAAATGGGAACCAAGAAAGTGACTCATTCCTACCTTGATTTCCAGTTTATATTGAGGAGAATGTGGGAGACCGGACCACCTCTCTTGACCCTTATGCTGTGTGACTTGGCAGCACTTCCAGTGCTAGTCAATACCCATGTCCCCCAAACCTATCAACAACTAGATGAAGGTCATCTGTTCTCCATCATTTCCACTGTAAATCTAGGATGGTGGTTCTCAAAGTGTGAACTGAAGGTCCCTGAGATTACCTGAGATCCTCAAAGGAGTCCTTGAGGACTATTTCTTGATCATGTTAAGACATTTCCCCTATTCACTCTTATTCTGTCAAGAATACAGTGGGAATTTTCCAGAGACTATGACAGGTGTTATTGCAACTTACTGAATACAGAAGCAGATATAAGAATCCAGCTCTCTTATACTGAGAGATTTCCTAAAATATAACGCCACTCTCCTCATTAAGTTTTCTTGTTTTAGAAAGTAATCATAAAATCATGTTATTTCTGTTAACACGTAATGAGCTTATTATTATTTCAAGTAAATTAACAAATGTACATTTTAAATTTCCTTAAGTTTTCATTTCTAAGATAGTAAATATTAATACATATAACTTGTATTAAGCAAAAGCCTCAATAAAATTTATGAATATAAAAGGATTCTGAAACCAAAATGTTTGAGAACTGCCACCTTAGGATTGTTTAAACCTCTCTGGGGCACATGCAATTTGCCTCGAAGTTATCCAGTCATCATCCAATGTCACAACAAGGTCCTATACTCAGTTTCCATTGTCAGTCAATCCTCACTATTAGGAAGCAGTAGTGTCAGGATGGTTAAGAACTATGCACAAAGAGTTCAGGTTCAAATTCCTTCTTGGCCAATTACTGGGTTTGATCAATTTACTTTGTCCCTCAAATGTCTCAGATTTCTCATCTATTAAAGAGGTGCATGGGAGTCATTAACTTATAAGTTTGTGAGAACTGAATGAGAAACCACATATTACATGTTATCTGTAATGGATGGACTTTTTAAAAGTTCTAGGTGATGATCTCATTATAATGTTTAAAAAGAAAAAGTAAAGTGAATCTCAGCTTGTTTAATATCCTTGAAAAAGAGAAATAAGAGACATCCTACAGGTTAGTAAATGTTTGGTTGAAAAAGTACAGTGGATGATAGAGATTGGGCAGTTCAATCTTGCCAGAAAAGGGTTTTGATTCCTCATAATTTATTGTCAAACCTTCTTTCCTTAAGTCTGAAGAGCCTCCACTTTTTTATAGTGACCTTGGGCTAGAAGAACCAAAAGGAAGTTGACTTTGAGGTGATGGACACACCTGGACAGAGCCTTGTAAGAGTGGGCTTGCTGAGTTTCATATCTTGCTTGTACACATGATGCTTTGAAACCCACTCTGACCCCTTCTAACTCTGGCCTAATAACAGGCCAAGCAAACAAAAATGGGGCCCAGTGCCATCCTAAGGGGGAACATCCATGGATGAGCACCTGCCACCTGAAGTGGGATATTAAAAAGAAGTTGGTTTCTTTTCTCAGTTTTGGGTTGTATCCAAATACCCACTTGCTAGATTTCTTTTATTTTAAAAATGTCTAATGTTTATGTGCTCATTTTGATAGAACCTAGTGAGTGGAATATGAAGAACTGGAATCCTTTTATGTCAGTTCCTGTCTTGGTTCTGAAGCATTCTGTAGTGTTTGTTTTTTCTTGGACAACAAACTGAACTTGCCACTTGCTTCTATCTATATCTGTCTTTTGTGTTACCAGCCCTGCTTCTTCTAAGGACTTATGTTATTTTCCAATTTCTAGGAAATTGGAGGAATCTTAATAAAAGGTGGGGAATCTTACATATCTAGCTACCCTACATGCAGAAAAAGTTCTATGTTAGCATCAAAAACAAAACAAAAAAAAGTCTTGTTCTTAGATCTATTGTTCTAATACAGGTTTAGTGCCCAAAATGCCAATAGCCAAGCCCTGTGTTTTGCTCTGAGTAGTTTGATAATACCATATTCTATTTTTTAACTATGGCCAAAGTCTCACATAGAATCAATCCTCTGTTGGACTGGGAGGAAAATCATTAGCTTCCTTTGAACATAAGCACATCTCCTGAAGGAGTCCTATACATACCTTTAAGTAGGCTTTTGTAGGAGTCTGGTGATTTCATTTACCAGCATTCTATAACCTTAAACTCCTGGACCCATACAGAGGTTGACACAAAACTTTACTGTGTGACTAAGCTCAGAAGTCATTCACTCACCCTCTCCCAGGAATGGCAGCAAGCCCCCAATTTAACCAGGCAACAAAACCAGCTGGAGTGGAAGTCTGACATCAATTCCAGTTTCCTTTATCCAGGGGCCTCAAGTACTCAAGCCTGACATCCCTACCCCTCCACATCCATGAATTCTGTCCCCATCCTTGAGTCAGTGCAGCCCAGCACTATTGCCCAGAGAAGGCCCAGCTCTGTGTCTATTGAATGGTCTTGGTTCTACCTGATGAGGTCCCTGTCTCTGATTTCGCCCTTTGTTCTTAGACACTGTTTCTGTGTATAGATTCATATGTAGAACCTTTGTATCCTACACAGGCTATCAAAGATTTGAGTGCACAGAGGGACTTCATTAACCAAAAGGTGTCCTGCAAGACTGGCAGCCAATCAGTCCAAGGATTGACCTGGTGTCACAAAGATTTTGTGAAGGGCTCCTCCTCCTGGTGAGACTTGTCATGCAGAAGACACTGGGCTTGGAGGTCCAGACAGGAGACTACAAAGGTGTAATCACATCACACAGTGATGCAAATGCCCAATAACTGGTCCCCTCCTGTCCATTCCTTCCCTCGTCTCAATTTTCTACACAGCAGTCAGGAAATCTGATGGCGGCTTCCTTGGTTTAAAGCCCTTTCCTGTGTCCCATACCGTGGCCTGCATGACCTTTCCAGACACTCCAGTCTCATCTCAGGTAGCCTTCTTCCTTGCTGTACCCTGCCCCGCAAGCAGGAGCCTCAAGGCCTTTCCACAGCCAGTCCCTTTGACACTTCAGCTCATTAATTCCCATACTTGCATAAGTTCATCTCCAATGTTACTTCCTCAAGGGGTTGCCCTTGAGTTCCCAGAGCAAAACACTCTGCCACGACACCTTTTCTAGTTTTACATCCCATTCCTTCACAGTTCATAGTGACAACTTTGAGTAATTTTCATGTCTGCCTCCCCTGTCAGCTTGCATGCTTCATGAAGGCAGGATCTATGGTTATATATAGGTTCCCCCTGCAGAGACTGGGATGTACCTCAGTGGTAGAATGTCAGCATGCATGAGTCCCTGGGTTCCATCCCTGGTACCACATTAAAAAGGAAAAACAATGAGCTGGGATTGTGGCTCAACAGTAGAGCGCCTGACTGGCACATGTGAGGCACTGGTTTCCATCCTCAGCACCACGTAAAAGAAAATAAATAAAATAAAGGTATTGTGTTCATCTATAACTAAAAGTATATGTATTAAAAAATAAAAAGGAAAAGGAAAACCAAACTCTCTGGGTCCTGAGTATTCACATGTAGAGGTTTGATAAATATTTATTAGATGGATAAAGCAACAAAACTAAATCTGGGAAAGTTATTATTGTAGGCTGTACCAGCTGGTGGGTACAGATGTAGTTCTATAACTTCATGCACTTTCAGCAGCTCTGTCACATTTGTGACAGCTAGACATTTTTTTTCCTTTTATGTGACATGCAGATATTAGACAGCTGCAGAAGTGGGTGGCTGACTTCTCCAGTTCCTTCACCTCAGTTTCTGTCTCCTTCCCTCTGACCCACTCCAAGTAGACACACATTCAAGTACACACACACATACACACACACACAGAACTTGTATACAACCTGACCTCACAATGACAGGTTTGGTACTCTGGCTTCTTAAATTTCACACACACACAAATTTTTCTGTATTTATTTAGAAAGAGCTGTTGATTGTCCTCATTCTGTTTTTTAAAAAACAATATCAGGCCAGGCGTGCTGGCGCATGCCTGTAATCCCAGTGGCTCGGGAGGCTGAGGCAGGAAGATCAATAGTTCAAAGCCAGCCTCAGCAACTTAGCAAGGCCGTAAGCAACTTAGTAAGAGCCTGTCTCTAAATAAAATATAAAAAGGGCTGGGGATGTGGCTCATAGGTTAAGCACCCCTGGGTTCTGTTGCCAGTATCTACATAAATAAATAAAAACAGAAAACAATATCAATCAGAAAAAAAAAAACTTTTTAAAAGATTTAGACATTTCCTGAAAGTCTGTCTTCCTAGAAATCTTAATGGAAACTTCACATTGAGCTTTACCTAGATGTTCGAGGCCTTAGGTTCAATTCCCAGAACTGCAAAACAAAACCCAAGCTTTCACATCCCTCGGAATAATTTTCTAACAGCATGAATGTTTTTCACCCACACTTCAATCTTCTTGAACTTCACATAATGTCTAGAGTTTTTTTTTTTCCTAAAAAGATTCTAAGCTGCTTGAGGAGAGGGTATGAATCTTTGGCTTTCTGTTCCCCAAACACCTGTGCACAAAAAGGGCCTATCAAAATTTTCCTGATTGTTTTCAGAAAGAGAAAATCAATTGAAAAGGAAAAGAAAATGAGCTAACTCTTAGAAGAAGTTGTTCCACAAATTGTGCATTCTATAATTGCATATCTTATAGCAAATGAAAATGATGACTATAAACAAGAAGATATCCTATCCTCTACCCCCTTGAAATAAAAGCCATGTTAACTATGAAAAGTTATCTTTCATAGCAGAAAGTTGTTAGATTTGTAAATTATCTTTTTTAATATTTATTTATTTTTTTTAGATGGACACAATATCTTTATTTTAAATTTATGTGGTGCAGAGGATCAAACCCAGTGCCCCGTGCATGCTAGGTGAGCACTCTATCACTGAGCCACAACCCCAGCGCCCGGAAATTATCTTTTTAATGGAAAATTCTTTCCACAAACTGCTTTAGATTAAATAGTCCTTATGGTGTTAAAATTCTATGATGGCCAACTTTGGCTCATATGCAAGCGATACCTTTTCTCTTATCTCATTAGTTCTCATAAACCCCATAAGGAGGACTCAGAGCACAAACAATCATGTAGAAATCATTGTAATATGAATCAGTGAAAAGTTTTTTGATTTCAGACTAAAAATTCTCTGAGCTGAGGGGAAAGAAAAATCCAAGTGGCAAAGAGATTGAGAACTTACCCTGATGAGTCACTGAGAGAAGCACTGAGCTTGCCCTGTCCAGAAGAAGAACATGACACACACAACTACTTGTTTGTGGAACTGAGAGGAGAGGCTATCTAGAATTTTCTCAGGTTGAGACCCAAAGAGATTCCAGATCTCACAGGAGAAGGGCTGTGTGGTAGATAGGAATGTGGAACAGCTTCTAGAGTCCCAGGTATCAAAGTGTGACCTGGAAGCACGTGGATGGTTCTATGGCCTGAAATTGCCACATGGGTCTTAGGTAGCACCTCAGTTTCTCTGACTCAGCAGAGTAGTGTGATGAATTCTTGTGCACTTCTGCCACACCCTGGGCAGTATGGAAGTTAAAGAATACTTGTCAAACTGCAGGGGACTCTAATGGGATCATGGGGACCATGCAGCAATCACCTGCATGTCAGTAAACAAGTACTAAATGGATGATAGATGGCTAAATGACAGCTGGACTGGTAACAGATCCTTGAGGACCAGATGCCCCATCTCCCAATGCTTTGAAACTCCACAATTCAGATCTATCCCTCTGGTATGTCTTGACTAAATGTAAGTTATTAACACGTTGAGATTAAAGACTTGAAATAGTTTTTAAAAATCAAAGAAAAATAAAATTACTGTTCCTTACATAGCTGAGTTTGTGGGGTGAAATTTGGAACCACTACACAAACCTCTTTTAGAACACTAATGTCAATGTCCCATATTTATATATGTGAAACATATTTTGTGGACAAAGTACTTCTTTTATGAACACATGCCCTAATTGTTGAAAAACAAAGCTGAGTGGGACATGGGTACTGAGTGACCTAGCAGGAGAATAGTGGGTATTTCAGGGGAAAGAAGAGGGGGATTTGGAAAAATTCCTCTTTCTAACTTAAAGAGAAAAGACAGTTAAGAGAAAAAAATTAAGGAAAAGAGCCAAATGAATGTCCAATGTTGCTTTTGTTTTCATTATGATTCTTATACAGAATTAATGGGATTTCCTGTGAAATTTTCTAGCATATTCTTTAAACCACTGGAATTGTTTTGTATTTATTATTTTATTGGATGTAAGAAATAAAAATAAACTATAAGAAGCTGAAAAGGCATGTAACTTCATGAATATTAAGAAGCAATGGAGGTACCCATTCTAAGTTAAAATTGGCTTGCCTTATACGGGTTGCAAAGACAACACACACAAAGATCATCAATGGTGATGAGATTATTGATGGCATCTCTCATCTCTTATTTATGTGTACCAGTGAGTTGTTTAAAAATAAATTTAAAGGAACATTGACTAGTGTTGACCTCTTAGCAGGGAGGACAGGTACGAAGCCATAGGTGCCAAAAATTTCTACAAACACACAGGTTTACAAAAAAACAAGCCTCAAACCAAGACTCTTCAGCAAAGTTGAAATTTGCTCTTGGGAGGAGATCCCCATTTTGTGACGTTGGGACACACACCTTCTCCTGCTGGATAGTTTCCTTTGAGGGAAGAGTATTTTTTCTTCAGTATTACTTTTCTTCAGTTTTGACTTGTTAAACTTCTGCACTTTGGACAAAGCTGGTTCATCACTCATCTTGACTGAAAGAAAGACTGAAGGTTTGAGTCTAGCATATAGCTAGCTGTCTGTTCACTGCTGCCCTATTCACTCTGGATCAGGCCTGAAGCTGGAATATTTATCTGAGGTGTGGAAAACACAACACTATGTTTAAAATCAGGTTAAATTTCTGGCTATGTCAGTTAATAGATGTGTGACCTTGAGCAATCTCTTAAGTTCTTTGAATCTCGATTTCTTCAATTATAAAAGGGATCTCTATACACATCCCATTGAATTCTTGATAGAATTGAACTGTATCCTGAAAGAGCTTTGTAAGAGGTAAAAAATTTAAAAATTAAGCAAACAAACAAACAAACACAAAAACCCTGAACCATGTAGTGGAGGAGACAATGCAATAAGAGATCATTTAAATGTAGAGGACATCTGGGGTTGTAAAACCAACTGCTCAATACAAGGACTTTAGACATGATGAGGAAAAGTGCCTTAAAAAGTGTCTCTTCTGGAAATGTCTTTCAGAAAAACAGGAAGGGGTGGGGGGGAGGAATTATCTGGACATGGGAGGAAAACCCAGATAACTTGGGTTCAAGTCTAGTACCTACAGCACTGAACTCTGCACCACCTATTTTTTTGCTCCCTTGCCTTGGAGATCTACTTAGAATTAGTACAGGTTACATTGTCCTGCACTTATAGCTTCAGAATAGGACAGTCAGCAAATGCCTTCAATATAAGAAATTAACAGTAATTGGGCTTTAGAAATTAATATTCTTTCAACTTCTAGAAATCCTTCTTAGATATTATCCTTACTGTGAAAAGCCTCTGCTATTGGTTCAACTAGCATTTCTTGCTTTGTGACATCTCTGGAAGTTCGAAATTCCTGTGAGAAAAATCTTTGTCACTACCCTTTGAAAACTGAGAATTAGGAAGCAAGCTTCACCTCAGGTGAAGCTTCAGGTGACATGCACTAAGGTTAGAAACAACAGTAGTCTTCTAAATTTAGTACGGTGTCTTCTAGTTGTTAAGCGACATGAAGAGAATTCCC
Organism: Marmota monax; assembly: GCF_021218885.2. Classification (NCBI taxonomy): domain Eukaryota; kingdom Metazoa; phylum Chordata; class Mammalia; order Rodentia; family Sciuridae; genus Marmota; species Marmota monax. Next base: position 18,657,723 of record NW_026693082.1, on the reverse strand, counting down.
TCCCTCGGAGTTCTTGTGAAGTAGTGTTTGGTAGGAACATTTTGCTGTGTTACCGGGGGTAGGGATGGTATCTCAAAATCGCATGATCATGGTGCACATGATGGCCATTAAACTGTCTTCTCAGGAGGGTAGTACACCTTATTAACTAGAGCATTTGAAGTTTCATGGAAATTTTTGATTGGTTTAGAATTGTGGGTTTGGGAGTCGATGCCAAGCAGAGGTCAACATTTTGTGCAATAGAGAGGAAATATATTTGAATGGGAAAAAAACATCTTATGAAGGACTCCAGTGTCATCAAAACTGGGGCATTATTGGGGAAAGAATATTAAAAAGAGACTCTTGGGAGTGGGGAAACAAGTGTGGATTTGGATTTGGTTTGGGAGTTTATTGTTTTCTCTCTTTCTTTTTTGTGGTACTTGGGATTGAACCTGAGATGCTTGACCACTGACACCTTTTAAAATTTGAGACATGGTCTCACTAAGTTACTGAGGCTGGCCTTGAATTTGTGATCCTTTTGCCTCAGCCTCCTGAGTAGCGGGGATTATAAGCATGTACCACTGCACCTGGCTCCCAAGTGTAGATTTTGAAGAATAGATATATTAAGGGAGATTCTCACAAATATTTTATTTTATTTTTTAATTTTAATTTTAATTTTTTTATTGGTTATTCAAAACATTACAAAACTCTTGACATATCATTTTTCATACATTTGATTCAAGTGGGTTATGAACTCCCATTTTTACCCCAAATACAGATTGCAGAATCATATCAATTACACATCCACATTTTTACATAGTGCCATATTAGTAACTGTTGTATTCTGCTACCTTTTTTATTTTGAGAAACTTCAAACCTTTGGAAAAATTGCAAGAATATTTTCATAAATACTCATATGCCCTTATATGTGTATGTACATATATAGAGAATGAGAGTATACACCTGTACAAATATGTACATATATTCATTTTCTGTATGGCTAGATAGAAAGATCAATAGCTACAGGGAGAAATATGCACAGGTATATAGTTTTTGAATCATCTTTATACACATCATGACACAACACTACTAAACACTTCAGCATGTATTTCCTAAGAGCAGGGCCATTCTCCTATGACTACAATATAGTTATTCCACTGAGGAACTTAAATTTGATACAACACAGTATCTAATGCATATCCAAATTTTCCTATTGCCCCAGTAAGATTCTTATACATCTCCACCTTAAAAGAGATTAAAACATAGTTTCCTCATTCAACATAAACGGCATTTCCATTTTTTTCTACAAATTAATCAAAACCAACCACATTTCCCATTAATACTTTTATGCCAGCAATTTATTTGGGGGAACTTACACATGTTGCACATCCGGATTAGTAGAGGGTAAAATAGAAATAACAGAATTTAGCAGCAGGGAACCTGATTGACATTGATTACATTTGAAACAATGAACTTATTCTGTTCTCTGCGATGCTGATCTTTTTCTCTAATATCATATTTTAATCCTGCCCTCTCTCAGTCTTCTCAGTATGTGATAAGTTTCTTATGGTGCTTGTCTCCCAGATATTACTATTAAATAATATAAACAACTTGCTCTCAGTAGTCTTTTTTTTTTTTTAAAGTACTTTAGTTTTAGAGCAGTTTTAAATTTGCAGAAAAGTTGAGAAAACAGTACAGTTCCATGTATCTTCCCACCTCCTGCTTCATATACTTTCCCTTGTTATTAACATCTTATGTTAGCATGGTAATGAACCAATATTGATTCATTATTATTACCTTTAAAAGTCCATACTGTATTCAGATTTCCTTAGTTTTACTTAATGTCCTTTTTCTGTTCAAAGATCCCATCTAGGATATCAAATTACATTTAATTATTCTTTCTTCTTAGACTCTTTAAGCTGTGATAGTTTCTCAGACTTGGTTTTTGTGCCCTTTATAGTTTTAAGCTCAGAGGTCATTGGTAATTCAATTTGTTCACATTGTTTAGCAGAGCACCCCAACAAATATTATTTTGATGTAAGTAATACTTCTATGAAAACCAATCCTGTTTTTCTAAGTAGTATGGTGGTAAGGTTGATAAAGGTATCTTTGAAACTTCTTAGAACAGGTTTGGTTGTGTTTAGGTCACACTGTGTTTATTTATTGATTATAGATGGGATAGGAAGTCATAGCATTTATTGGTGGGATGATTTTCTTTGGGTGGATTGAATCAATGAAGCTCAAGGCAAAAAGACTGACTGAGAGGGTGGAACCAGTTAGAAAGTGCTTTTTCCTTTGGAACCTGATGCTCTTACAGATCTCACATGACAGCAGGTAGTCTACATTTTTCTCTTTATCTTTGGATTAAGATAAACCATCTTGGGGTAATTTGGTTCAAGATAGACTACTATCCTTTTACAAACAGATAGTTCTTTGTACTTCATTTTTTTCTTTCTTTTTTTAATTGAGATGCAATTTACCTATAGTGATAAAGATACCTTTTGAGTGTATAGATACAACGTTTTGACAAATGGATATACCTCTATGACCAACACCCTAAGACACAGAACATGTCAATCATTGTAGAAAGTGATCTCATACCCTTTCCAAATCAATGCCTGCCATAATCTCTGGAGCATCCATTGGTCCAATTTCTTTCACCACAGATTAGGTTTGCCTGTCCTAAAATTTCATATAAATGGACTCATACTGTTAATACTTTTTTGTGACTGGTTTTCTTAACATGTTTTTGATATCCATTCACGTTTTACGAGTATCAAAAGTTCATCTCACATTACTGCTGAGCAGCATTCTTTGTATTGTAATAATACACCACAATTTTTCATGAATTCTTGTATTGACGGAATTAGTTTTTGTCTGATTTTTAGTTATTATAAAATTGTTGTGAATGTTCTTGTATGGGTCTTTTTGGGAGACCTGCTTTCCATTTCTCTTGGGTATGGAATTGCTGAGTCATATGGTCGGTGTAAGTTTAATGTTATAAGAAAATGTCAAACCATTTTCAGGGCGATTGTACCATTTTATTAGGTATCTCTTGTTGCATAAAAAAAAAACTTGCCACAAACTTGATAGCTTAAGCAACACACATTATCTCAGGTTTTTTAGGGCTGGGCACAGCTTTGTGGATCTTTGTAAGGCTGCAATCAAGGTGTTGGTCAATACTGAGTTCTCAAATTGCATCTCAGTTGATAAAGGATCCATTTCCAAACTTGTGCGGTTGTTGACAGAATTTGCAATTTGCAACCAGAAGCTTTCTAAGTCATCTGATAAATGGGTTGGAGTTGCATTGCCAAAAACAGTAAATATTGCCCTTAGAACCCAAAGAGGCCCATAATGATAAGTTTTTTTCTTAGTGGCATTATGTGACAGGTGCAATTGTCCTTTATGTCAAAGATGGTGTTCCCAGAATATGCAGTGCTGAATCCTAAAAGTTTCATCAATGTCCTTGATTACCTCCAATGGTATCTCCCATTTTGTGGTATGCGTGTGTTTTGCTAGGCCATTTAGACCATGCTGCTCAATGCGTACTCTACAAACATATGTCTACACTGTCTACAAGGGGTCTACAGCCCACAGACAGTGAACACTTGTTTGTTCACATGGCAAGGTAAATTCAGAAATTGAAAATTTTGTGTTTAGAAATTTTTAGTAGTTTGATATTGCTGTGTTTTCTAAGCATTTTATCAGAAGACTCAGTGAGAAGGATATAAGTCATTTTGTTGGTTGTCAATCTTGTGGTGATTTGCATGTGCAGTAGGGTATATGCTAGTCAAGTTCAGTAATTTCCATAATATTGTTCTATGACAGATGAGAAAGAAAGAGAGTGTGGGGTGGGGAAGGCAAAGTGTGGTATGGTGGGAGGGAGAGAGTAAGGAAAAAAAACAAAGGAGAAAAAGAAAGAAAGGGTCTGTCACCACAAGTGTTTGAGAAGCATTGATCTTGAGAACTTGCCCCTTCGTGCTCACTAGAACATAGGGCAGAAGAATTAAAATAGCCCTGGGGCTACATAGTGACCATGTGCTCCTACTCTTCATGCATATAAATCCTTCCTAATGATGGTAATGAGGAAAACCACTTATATCCAATCAATAACTACTTACAAAATGCCAAAGTCTAAGTTAATCTGCTCCAAGATGATACTACATGCTGCAGGGCATATAACTACATGCTGCGTATCTATAGGGAGCTATTACATGCTGCATGGCAGCTTCTGTTGGAACTACCATTGAGTTAAGTATATGGCTGTACACTGCCATCTGCCATGATCTCATTTTTGTAGGTGATAGACAGGAGAATCAAATGGGAATGTAATGAAAACTATAACCCACACAATCCTTTAAGTCTTTGATAGTCTTTGCAATTCTTCTAAGATGCTATCTTGCTTCTGATTTCCTATCCTTGCTGAGGATGATAGTGGTGGTTTCAGAGACCTCTACCTGGCCCTCTTACATAATGGCTATTACTCCACAGTTCAGGGAACCACTGTGACAGTTTTGTCAGCAAAGATTATCTATTCTAATTATATATCCAGTAACTTAACTATAGAACACATTCATGAACCCATTGGATCCATTGTGTTAGAGTGAAGCCAAAACTCCATTGGTCCCCATTCTAACTGGAGAATCATAATGGTAACAGTGTCTGCTCAGACCCTGAGTCTAACCATTCTCATTTTCCAGTGCTTGATTAACTTGGCCAATGGCCACAAATGCTTTTTAGGAACCATCTGCCAAAAGCTGTCATTGTATGATTTGCAGGCAATAGAAAACTTAAAACAAGCTGGAGGTACACCTTCTGTCAGCCAAAGGGTTCAGGTCACCAGTGGATTGGAGCTTCTCATAGCTTATGGGAACCAATTGTGTAGATCTCTTCTGAACTCTCTGTTTAGTGACATTGTGTTGGTAGCTTGAAATTGACCAAAGTAGGAATGTTACATCACAGAAACTGGTCAGTACTAAAATGTCCTTTCCCACACAATTTTCCCCTGAAACTGGTTATTTTTTCCCAGTAAATTACAAGGGGAGATTGGGGGATTCCCTATTCTAAGTCTTGTCCATCCAAAGTCTTGGAGTAATACTCATTTCCTCTCCAGGACAAGATGTGGACCAAAGTGACCCTTCAAATCTATGCCTTTAAAACTCGTTTTCTCTTAAAATCAGACCCTAGGCCTGCTTTTAGTATAGCTTGCTTTAGATTATGGGAAATCACAGTCTTATTAAAAATTGCCAGGAGAGATAATCTGGCTATCATGGTATGCCTTAGAGTGACAGGTGACTGTCCTGAGACATCAGGATCTTTTGTAAGGTATACAATTCCATCAACAGAATCCAGCCCACCCCACAATTCTTATAATCATTGTTCCCATACTGTTCAAACATCATAGCCACCACCTATCCCACTTTCTACTTCTACTGCATCCCAAGTAGCCATATGTGGGAAGTCTTACCAACTATGATACTGCTGTGTGGCCCTGATTACTAACTACTTACCATATCCTGGATTTTTATTGCCATAAGATCAGTAAGTAACCCCACCCCAGTTTTCCAACCTGATGTCTGTAGAATAACTCCTGGTGTCAAGTCTCTTACCTTGGGACTTTAATATTACTACTTATTCTAGAAAATACAGCTTGAGTGCAGTTTGGGAGAAACAGGAGTGAAGATAAAGTGGATAGGCAGGGAGGAGGAGAAACTAATGCAATCATGCACCATATAATTATGTTCTGGTCAATGATGGAATGCATATGCAATGGAGGTTATATAAATTATATTACCTAGTGACATTAAAGCTGTCTTAGTTTGTCTAGGTACACTGCTTGATGTTTGCATAATGACAAAATTGCCTAATGTTACGTTTTCAGAACTGTGTCCCTGTTGTTAAGCAATACATCACTATATAATAGTGTATTAATAACCTAGCTAATGCTTGATGTCAAGCCCAACTGACTGCTCAGTACCATGGGAGTATATTTTGAGAGATCATCTGAACTACTGTTTCAGAATATTCTGTCTTGGTGGAAGGAGGCACAGGAATTTATCTGCTGCAATCATCTCTGTTGATTAAGGGTTTATCCCGTGGGCATTAACACCTCTGCATTTCCAGGCTGCTCATCACTCAGGCCCAAGGATTAGGCATCGTCTCATTCCTGCTAGGCCAGAAGGTGAGCTGTGCTTGGCTTGGAAATGAGGGTGGGGAACTATCTAGATGCTTTCCTGTCAAGTCTCTTGCTGTACTGGGGCTGGGCAGAGCACATGCAGAATTGATTGCTGTGGAGGCAGCTGGGTAAAACAAATGTTCAGTGGGCCTGGATTCAGGGGAAGCAGTTGGGTTTAAAGGTGACTTACACATTGCTTGGGGCTGACACACTACCTTTTCTGATCTTAATTTTCAGCATTTTGTTTCATTCCATGTACATTCTTCCAATGAATTCTCCTTTTTTGCTAAGGTTAGCAGTAACCTATCTCTTTTTCATGAGTCTAATGAATTTGGGGCAATACAGTACACCCTCCTTAATGTTCTAAACACTACTGTGTACATGTCCGATGCTCAGTAAATGCTTGATAAACTGCAGAACTTTTTTGGGGGACTGTGCCACTTATTTATTGTTGTATAATAGCCCATCCCAAAAATTAATGAGTAAAAGCAATAGTGATTAATTGGCTAAGTGGTTCTTCTGCTGTCCTCACTTGATGGATGGGGGGAGTCTGAACTCAGCTGGGATGCTAGATCTTTCTCCATGTAGTCTGTCATGCTCATAGGGACTCACTGATGCTTCCCACATGGTTTGGATCCAGAAGACCACAAGCTCTTATGGAGGTACTATATACTTTAAGCTTGCTGAGATCCTATTGGCCAACAAGTCACAAGGCCAAGCCCAGCATCAATGTGGAAAGAGACTATATACAGGCATGCATATCAGTCGACGTGATTCACTGGAGGCCATCAGTGTATCAGTCAACTGTGGGGAATGTCTTTGTCAAAGTGTCCAATTGATGGGTGTTTATATTACTACTTATGGCAGAGACTTCTGGTTGCCTCCTACTAGGTCTCCCTTGTATCCACATTAATAGAATTCCTGATTTTTAGCCACACACATGGCCTCTCAAAATTTTATTTACCTGTAGCCTCACAACTGGATGTGACTTTGCATCCAAGTTTTGATCAATGGGCTATAAGTGAAAATGTATTGTGGCAGTTTCCAGGAACTCCTCTTCAATGAGAAATGACATGTGCTCTGGCTTTTTAAACTTCACCCTTTCCCTCATCCTGCTATCTAGAAAGTGCATGTGACTTTTGACTGCAATCTTGAACCTTAAGCATTGCCCAGGGATGGTGGAGTTGTGAGTTGCAGATGTCTGTGTCCTGAGGACTTCGTTGAGCAATACCTTCACTCAGCTCTGAATTCCCACCTCTAGACTTTCACCTGGGATAAAAATAACCTTCTGTTTTGTTTAGTTTGTTATTTTGGGTTCTGCTATTGATAGCTAACCTTTCTAGTTAACTGGCCCAATTATTAAAATACAGTCTCTGTATATCTTTAGACATATAATGTACTTGGAGTATGTGATTCCTTACCTTTTACTCATCTTACCCCAAACAGATCAGAGCAGCAAGTTGCTAGATTATTACAACTCAAGCCAATGAATACAGCCACTGCACCAGAAGAAACCCTTCTATTTCCAGGTGCATGGTTTTCTCCCCAAGAGGAGAAACCTGCTGCTCTAGGTTGAACATGTCCCCCAGATTTGTTTTTTGGAAAATTAATCCCAAATGCAATAGTGTTGAGTGTGGGACTTTGAAGAGGTGATTTGATTTTCATACCTCTTATTCTTCAGGAAAGGAGGGCAATGTATCAGGTAGAAATTGTACAGATTTAAATCAGCAAATTAAGAGAAACCTGTATAGATCATCAAGTCATTAAGAAAACAAGATAAAAGGGAGGAAACTATAAAATGTTTGTATTCCTGTAAACCAAAAGAGACAAATTCAAAACATTGGTGCTATCTGGCAAAGTGGGAAAAACTCTTAATAAGACCCAGCTGCAACTCCTACTTTTTGTTTCTTTGGTTAGGGGACACCTCATGTTAACAATACTATTGAGGAAAACCACATGAAAATGAAATTATTAGGTTGTCTCCCATTCATTGTGGAGATAGGGGGCAGTGGGGAGAATGAGGGAAGGCTTTCGCATTAGATGATGGTTGGGATTTGAAGGGTTGTAAATAACAGGAGGTACCTCAGTCACAGCAAGTTCTTAGGTGATGCCTATCTGTGTAACTCCTGATGGCTTGCTTATAGAAAATGTCAACACTGTGTTAGCTGCTGTCTTTTGTCTGTTTTATGTTGCTATGATAGAACCATAAACCACATAGTGTATAAAGAACAGAAATTTAATTATTAGAGTTCTGGAGGGCAGGAAGTCCAATTTTGAGGAGTCTATACCTGACAAAGGCTTTCTTGCTGTCATAATATGGCAGAGGGCAATGCATGGTGACAGAGAGCAAGAGGTGGCCAAATTAGCTTTTATAACAAAGCCACTCCTGTGATAACAATATTAATACATTCATGAGGGCAGAGACTTTATGACTTCACCACCTCATCAAGGTCTTACCTCTCAACATGGTTGCTTTGGGGATTAAGTTTCCAACAAATGAACTTTGGGGGACACATTCAAACCAGATCAGCTGTTTTTCCTCACTGGGAGAAACCCATGCACTTGAAAATGGAAGAGTTGCTATTACTCAGTTCATTGGTTTGAGTTGTAAATATCTGTTAGCTCGCTGCTTTGGGTACCTGGTTCTTGCCATTGCCAGGGAGAGTTGAACCTGCAGTGAGGGCATTGGATTACGACAGCAATACAAACACTAGAAGAAATGCTTTCATTCTTTTCTTTCTTCAAAATCCTGCCTGTCATCTTAAATCTTTGTTCCTGAGATATGACCTAGAGTTTATGTGATAACTAGATTCGTTTAAATACTTATTTTTTTTCTCCTGTTTTGAGCAGTACCTAACCTCTTTATCAGAGAGCTCAGAATACTACTGCCAATATTCTTTGTGTTCCCCCCAAATTCATAATGTTGAAGTGCTAACTCCCAGTACCTTAGAATGTGACTGTATTTGGAGACAAGATCTTTACAGAGGTAATTAAGTTAAAATGAGGTTATTAGGGTCATTCACCTAACTGGTATTTGTTAAGCGTCCATTACATGGCAGAGACAGGTTAGGCATGGGCACATACTGGTTAGCTAACACAGACCTTCCCTCATCAACTGGTTGGCTTTGTGGACATATGAGCTAAGAAGTAGCAAAGTGCCCCATATTAGAAGGACCTTGGTGTTTATTTAATACTCTCATGTTACCATCTTCAAATTCTTAGTTTTGAACCAGGGGCACTGTATTTTCATTTTGCTCTGGGTCCTACAAATTATGTAACTGGTCCTGCTCCTGGAAATTGCAATTTAGAAGGACAGTCAACTACAGTCTCTCTACTGAGGAGTGTGAATTGGTGGTATGGAGAGAAGGTCAGTGTAGTAGGAGAAGTAGCATAAGAGATTAAGAATAACATTGACAAGCAGAGGAAGGAGAGCTGCCTGCTGATTGGGGATGACAAGATACATTTTGTTTTCTTCCTTTTTTTCCTGTAATATTATCATTAACCCTGAGTAATTCAGATTAACTTAGCATGTTTCTGTTTTTTTGAAACCTGAAAGAATTCAAGAAGAACACATATGGGAAGTGATTTAAATCATGGGGTCGAAATTGAGCAAGAAGAGAACTGAAGACCTTCAAAGGTCAGTTGTTTCCAACATTATCTGTGAAGGGACTTTTCACTCTTTAAAATTTTCTATTTGTCATGAAGTGATACTTTTTGGAAATTAAAACAAAAACAAAGTGCTAGAAGAATAAAATGAAAACAAACAATAAGGGCAAACCAAATACAAGCTCACATTTTCCACATTAAATAGAAAAATTACATTTCAATAAATATAACAAGACAAACACATGGTATGAAAGAAAAGAATTACAAAAACGCAATTGCTCATTGAAAGTGTCTCTAAAGGTAATTAATATGGAGAATTGCTATTATACTCTTAATTTTTGGCATTTCACAGTCATAATAATTAATATAAAGTTGTGGAATTAAGTAGAAATTCCTCATACTAAACAGTACACAGTATCAATTTTTAAAACTTTGATCTGATAAGTGAGTATGTTCCTTCCTTGTGAAATTTCCTAATGTAGGTTGATTGGATTGATGATACACTACTTGAAGGAGATAATGCATAGCCAAACTATTTTTGTGTTTTATTTTAATAACATGAATACCAGAGAAACCAGTCTCTCAAAGGTATGAAGAGAATGGAAGAAAGCAATTTTAGTAAGCTCAGGATATTCACTTTAAACTTTTATCCATGATGAAGGAAACAAAGCTTTATTTTCTAAATTCGTCAGTAGCTAGTTTCAAAAATTGTCATATACTTGGTGAGGATGTGGAGGGAAAAGGTACACTCATATACTGCTGTTGAGACTGCAAATTGGTGCAACCACTCTGGAAAGCAGTATGTAGATTCCTCAGAAAACTTGGAATGAAACCACCATTTGACCCAGCTATCCCACTCCCAAAGGATTTAAAATCAGCATACTACAGTGATGCAGCCACATCAATGTTTATAGCAGCTTAATTCACAACAGCCAAACTATGGAATCAACCTAGATGCCCCTTAACAGATGAATGGATAAAGAAAATGTGGTACATATGCACAATGGAATATTACTCAGCCTTCAAAAATGAATGAAATTGATCAAATTATACTGTTTTATTGTGTGCATGTATGAATATATTATAACAAATCCCATATATATAATGTGCTTATAAAAAGGGAAAATTTGACCTATAAAATTATAGTTATATTTAAATAATCTTTCAATAGAAGAAATGGATTTTGGATCCATGAGTTTGTGGGTGTGTGTTTGAGTGAACTTATTTTGGTGGAGCATAAATATTCAAAATAGTTTATCAAATTCATAATTACCTTTATTTTTTGTACACATATAACTGTCATTTAAGTTTGATGGCTTTATTACTTTATTAGTATATGATTTTAGAACTTTGCTATGAGTTATGGCTATGAACTCAATAAGTGGGGGATTATGTTTCTAAGTAAAACTAGTAAAAACCCTTAGTTCTTTAATTCTTTAGAATCATTTATAAGATCACTTAGTTTACTATTACTGTTACTAACACATTAAAGATGTTTATTTTATTTATTTCATCTCTTACAATATAGGACTTAAAATAAATGACACAAATTTTACTCCCTTAATGTGACTGAGTCGCCAAAAAAGACTCAAGTAAATCCAGGCATCAAGTAAAATTAAAATTACTGTAAAACAATAAAAAAATAAATATTTACATTTTCAGAGATTTTTACTTAGTTTTGAGTTGCAGGAGAAAAAAAATAACCTTAAAATATGGTCATACGAGCATGACAAAGACACAGGCATGCCCCCTGCAACTCACCACACAAGTTGGAGAAGAGTTCCATATTCTGTTCAATGAGAAGTGTCCAATGATCATGTTCTTAGATACTACTGACATGTCAAACTGCTATGAATGCTAAACATTTTTAATTTCAGTATTTAACTCCTTGTGACTAAACACAAGCAGTTTTGCAGACTCATACTGGTACAAGGACCATTCTTTGCAAAGCATTGCTCAAAGGAACACCTACATTGAAGAGACAGGCAGAAAAAGAATTAGTGAGGGAGTTTGCAAAGTAAAAGAAGGGAGGGAGAGACCATGGATTTGTAGAAGACTAGGGAATTTTTGAGAAAGGGGAATCAGTTAACTGTGTTAACTGCAAGAAAGGTCAAGGAGATAAAGGACCAAAAATAAGTCATTAAATTGACAATCAGGACGTTGGTGACCTTTGGAAGAATGATTTCAATGGAGTGCTGGTGATGGTAGTGGAAGAAATCCAGGCATTAATAAGCTGAGGAATTGGGGAAGTAGTGTGAATCAATGGAAACCATACTCTTAAGAAGCAAGATGGTAAAAAAAAAAAAAATGAAAATAGTGTGGAAGCTTGGTGGCGCAAGCACATGGAAGGAAGACAAGTGGCTCCTGATTGTGCCCAGCCAGACTGTGGCATTAAAAATCCTCAAACGCTTCGAGGCCTAGGAGTGGCAACTAATCCCCATAGAAGTGCAATGGTATTAGATTGGAAGGATCCTGAAGGATGTGAAGGAACTATACAGCCATATGTATTGGATCATCTTCCCATAAATTTATGGGGACGAGATGTCCTAGATCAATTAGGTTTGACATTAACAAATAACATCAACCAAAATGCACCCACTATTATGACTAGACAAGGTTTTAGGAAAGGAAAAAGATTAGAAAAACAAGAACAAGGTATAGCAGCACCAATACAAATAGATCAAGGAACAGACAGACATGGGTTGGATTTTCAGAAAGGGCCACTGAGACAATAAAAATTACTTGGAAATCAGAAAGACCAGTATGGGTTCCTCAGTGGCCCCTGACTAAAGAAAAGATACAAGCAGCCCATGACCTGGTCAAACAACAATTAGCGGAAGGACATATACAACCTTCCATATCTCCCCATAATACTCCCATTTTTGTCATCAAAAAGAAATCTGGTAAATGGAGATTATTGCAAGATTTAAGAGCCATTAATAATGAGATGGTTATTATGGGACCTGCTCAATCAGGGATTCCTCAGTTGTCTGCTTTGCCAAAAACCTGGTATGTTTTAGTTATAGATATTAAAGATTGTTTTTTTTCAATTCCAATTCATCCTGAGGATAGTCCACGTTTTGCATTTACTATCCCTGCACTGAATCATGAAGGTCCTAATCAGAGATATGAATGGAAAGTACTCCCTCAAGGGATGGCTAACAGCCCAACTATGTGTCAAATTTATGTTAACAAAGTAATCCAGCCACTTAGAAATCAAAATCCTGAACTACAAATATTTCACTATATGGATGATGTATTATTAGCACACAAAGATAAAAACACATTGCTAGAATGTTATGCCACACTTACAAACTTATTAAAAAATTATAATCTAGAGATAGCAATAGATAAAGTACAATTAAATTTTCCAATTAATTATTTAGGAGTTCTATTATCCTCAACCATGGTCCGTCCACCAAAAATTCAAATACGAGTAGATCAACTCAAATCACTTAATGACTTTCAAAAGTTATTAGGAGACATAAATTGGATAAGGCATTATTTAGGTATACCAACAGGAGAGTTGGGACCTTTATTTGATATCCTAAAAGGTCCATCAGATCCAAATTCACCCTGAATGTTAACACCTGAAGCAAGAAAGGCATTAAAAATCATTGAAACATATATGGAAAATATGCATTTGGATAGAATTGATATAAGTTTGCCTTTATTATTTATTGTACTACCAACAAAAAATATTCCTACAGGAGTATTTTGGCAAGAAGGTCCATTATTATGGATACATTTATCTTATTCTCCTAACACTATTCTTACTAGGTATCCTGAGGCTGTAGGACAATTAATACTCAAAGGAATAAAAGCAGCAAAGGGAGTGTTTCGAATTTCTCCCAATAAAATTATTACTCCATATACTATGAATCAAATTGATGAGTTAGCTAATGAGTTAAATACTTGGGCAATAATCATGTGCAAATCTAATGTTTCATTTGATAACCACTTACCATCTAATCCTTTATTGTCTTTTTGGTCATTGCATCCTGTAATTTTTCCAAAAATGACAAGAAAAACACCTATCATGAATGCTCCAAATATATTCACTGATGGGTCAAATAATGGTACAGCAGCAGTAGTTACCCCTGATCAAACTTTTACATTTTTAGTACCCAAACAATCAGCTCAAAAGGTAGAGCTTAATGCAGTTTTACAAGCTTTTGTGATGTTTAAATATTCTGTATTTAATTTATTTTCTGATAGTCAGTATGTAGTTAATGCTATAGTATCTCTTGAAGATGCTGGTAGGATTTCCCCTTCTTCTACTGTTTTCTCTTTGCTTTCCACTATACAAAGTCTAATCTGGGACAGAAAAGATCCATTCTTTATAGGACATATCAGGGCACATACAGGATTGCCTGGAGCCCTTAGTTTGGGCAATGATTTAGCAGATAAAACTACACATGACATACATATTTTCTCTACACTAGAAGAAGCTATAAATTTTCATAAAAAGTTCCATGTCAATGCTAATACTTTACAAAAGCGTTTTAAAATAACTAAGGAACAAGCTAGACAAATAATAAAACAATGTCAAAATTGTGTGACCTTTTTACCACAAGTTAATCTTGGAGTCAATCCTAGAGGATTGATACCTAACCATATTTGGCAGATGGACGTCACACACTTGCCAGAATTTGGAAAATTAAAATATTTGCATGTTACAGTTGATACTTCTTCTGGATTTTTGATGGGCTCCCTTCATGCCGGAGAAAAAACTAAAGATGTTATAGCTCATTGCTTACAAAATTTTGCCACTGTGGGTGTTCCAAAACAGTTAAAAACAGATAATGCCCCTGGTTATACTTCTACCTCTTTTAAACAATTTTGCTCAACATTTGGCATTACTCATATAACAGGAATCCCATACAATCCACAGGGACAAGGCATAGTTGAAAGAGCTCATCAAACTATTAAAATGTACTTATTAAAGCAAAAAGAAGGAATTGGGAAGGGGTATATATTCCCCAAAGATAAACTTAAAATAACCCTTTTTACTCTAAACTTTTTAAATTTGGATTCATCAGGACTTAGTGCTGCAGAAAGGCATATGTGTCCAAAAAATGTACATAAGCCCAAGGTACTTTGGAAGGATATTCTAACAGGACAATGGAAAGGTCCTGACCCAGTAATTGTCTGGAGTCGGGGGTCTGTTTGTGTGTTTCCACAGGGAGAACAGCAGCCGATTTGGATTCCAGAGAGATTAACCAAGGTCCTGACCCAGTGATTGTCTGGAGTCGGGGGTCTGTTTATGTGTTTCCACAGGGAGAACAGCAGCCGATTTGGATTCCAGAAAGATTAACTAAAGCGATTTCTACAGACCAAAAAGAAGATGATTTGGCTCAAATCCATAACAACTGATATCCAAAACTCCAGTTTGGCTATTCTTACATCTGCAACAGAACCAGGATGCTTTTTTCAATATCTATTTTATTATTGCCCTTTGCCATATCATGAAGTTCTATTTTGTTTTTTGAGCTCATACAGACCTAGGTTAATGTTTTGCTGATCAGTTCTATTTTTTGACTATAGAGTTTTTAAACATTGCAATGGAGATTTCACCTGTAAAAAGTTATAAGGCCTTTACTATAATGTTATGTGTTGTATGTATTATATTATGTGTGCACACTTGTGTTTTGTGTTATATGTTTGAATGTACGTATGTCCATATATCATATATGATGAGCGATCATGATAAAATGGATCCAAATATTTTTTTTTCACGTGATTTATATGGTTTAATTTAAATTGGGTAAACAACTGTTGAGGATTGTTTTAATATGTAAACAAAAAAGAAGGTTAACAGATCTGTTTGTTTACTTTCACCTTTCCTTTTCATTATATTTAATAATTCTCTTCAAGCTAATGTAAATTGTTAAGAAAATTGTTTTCTTTTAGTGCCTTCTGTAATGTTACATAATTTTTTCTTTAGCCATTATTGCCAGAATTCCTATCTTCATCCCAGTGCCGGTGAAGACAATGTAAATTGTTAAGAAAATTGTTTTCTTTTAGTGCCTTCTGTAATGTTACATAATTTTTTCTTTAGCCATTATTGCCAGAATTCCTATCTTCATCCTAGTGCTGGTGAAGTCAAAGATAAAACCAATCTACAGCTTCTACAATAGCCATCACTGAACTGCTTGCAGAACTTGCCTGGACAAATTGTGAGCTCACCTGTATGCATTGTGAACTATCTGTTGGTACAGCGAATTGTGGTAGTGCTGGAGTATTTTTGCTGATGGTGTCACCGGTGGTACAATTTTTCAAAGGAGCCCTCAATTGGCTTAATGTCATGGCATTTTGCATCCTCCTCTACTAGTGATGGTCTAAAATTTGGGGGCCAACAGAGGTGAGGCAAAGAACCTCACCCCCCCACAGGTGCAAAGGCCTATCCACAAGTATGGCTGTATGCTGGACCGGTAGTCAGTGACGGGTATGATCCAATTGTAGTGGTACCAACCTAAGACAGGAGGCTGACGCCTAGAGGTCAGTTCATCCGATGACGGGTAAGGACCATATGTTGAATTGGACTGCCTAACAGGCACGGTCCCTAAGCCACATGCTTGTTGTTTAAACAGAGAGGGGGAGATGTTGAGAGCCACAGCCAAAGGGGCCCCAGCAAACTTCCAGCTGCCAGCAAACTTCCAGCTGCTGGCTGATGATTGGCTCACAGCGGCCCCAGCAACATCCTGATGATTGGCTCACAGCGGCCCCAGCAACATCTAGCTGATTGGCTCCTCGGCCCCAGCAACATCTAGCTGATTGGCTCCTCTGCGGTGATGCTCATTGGGCTGTTTCCCTGCCCTTTCAGACCACGGAGCTGCTCATTGGGGGACTTTTTTGGCTCCGCCCACGTGACCCAGCCAATCGGCCTCAAGAGCAGGAGGATTGTGGGAGGTGGAGAGAAGCTTGGGTGGGAGAGAGAGGCTTGTGGAAAGCCGGTGGTGGCAGTTGAGGCTCTGAGGGTTTTTCCTGAGAGGCTGTTTTGTTTGGCGTGTGTGGTTCTAAAAATAAAGTTAGTTTCTTTTGACAAGTGGCTCCTGATTGTGCCCAGCCAGACTGCGGCAATACTGGACACATATGTTTACATATATAGTGAAGATATATATATCTCATATAGATATATATGTCTAATATCACTGAAGGGGTCTCCAGCTGAAGAGAATTCCTTTTCAGATACACAGAAAAGTCCTAAGAAAGGTTGCTTTTTTTCCTCCTCTCCTTACAGTAATCTTCTTAAAATTATTACACAGGTAGAGGGACATGTGGTGCAACTTAAGAATCTGCAGAATTTCTGAATACTTCTCTGGTAGTACCACAGAACACTGTGGTAGAGAATATAAAGACTTTGACTGAGTTGCTCCTGAGTTGTGTGGAAGGAAGATATATTTAATTTAATTTATTTATTTAAATGTCTTGAGTTGCTGATGGACCTTTATTTTATTCATTTATATGTGGTGCTGACAATTGAACCCATTGCCTCACACATGCTAGGCAAGTGCTCTATCACTGAGCCACAGCCCCAGTCCTGGAAAATATATTTTAAATGCACTATGGAACATGGTTGAATTAAGCCATGGTAAATATACATATATTTTTGTAAATTGAGAAA
Source organism: Marmota monax (assembly GCF_021218885.2). Lineage (NCBI taxonomy): Eukaryota > Metazoa > Chordata > Mammalia > Rodentia > Sciuridae > Marmota > Marmota monax. Next base: position 18,640,339 of record NW_026693082.1, on the reverse strand, counting down.
TCTTGTCTTTGATTTATCATAATTGTGGTAAATCTGATATTGATAAAATAAGTTTAAATAAAGCAAGTCATATCTACATTTGAAGAGAGCTTACTTCAGTTCCCAGAACTTTCCTTAGCTCTTCTGCTCTCCCTACTGTTAGCAAGCAAGCATTTACTGTGTGTCCAATACTGTGCTAGGTACTAAGGCCACAATGACACCTATGATTTAGTCTTTATCCTAAAGGGGCTCACAGGAGAAATATCAGTCATGTTTTCTGGTACAGACAGCTGAAAACTTTAGCTCAGTTAAGGTTGGCTCTAGGGTTGGCCAAATCAGAAACTCTATTATTTGCTGAGAACCCAATTCTTTTTATACTCTTCCTGAACCAATCTTAGCATTTCTGCCTTCTCCCTAGTTTGGCCTACCTCAGGTTACAACAGTTGCAGCAACTGGTAAATCATATTCTCAAGATTACAGTTAAGGGGTAGAATTGTGTTATTCATGTATCCCATTTTATTGGGCCACCAGAAGATTATGCTCCATCTTCCAAAGATCAAATCTGCATCTGGAGCTCTTGCCTAAATCTGGAGCAAGGTGGATGGAACTACCACTTTAATCACATTTATTCTCCGTGGCAGGACCTGGGCCTGGCTCCCAATTCCTGGAAAATATCTGGACCCCAAATAGAGGGTTTCTGAAGTTCGAAAAGACTGCAGGACTGGCCAGTACCTGCCAAACCTTTACACATCCTGGCATATGTCAGCATATGGAGAAAAAGACTGTCTATTGTACAACTTGCTGGCATAAACGTATTGAAGTTTCCTGCTGCCTCTCCCCTTGCTCATTTAGTTTTTAAAAATTAGTATTGTAAAAACAGGATAAGGAAATTAACATCAGAACACAACTGTGTTTGACTCACAGCATCTGAGTAAAACCCCAATGGTATTTGTACACACATGGCAGAGTGCCGAAGAGAAAATCGTGTACTCAAATGAGACGTCTATTAATATAAATACCAAGTGACAGAAGAAACAGCTTCAAAGTCAATGTTTGATGGTGGTAGTTCCAGTAAGCTCTTTTCTGATGTCTTTGTGCTTTTGCAATATAATGTAATGGATACATGGAATCAAATATACTTGGGTTCAAGTAAGTCCTCAGCCTTCATTTGCTATTTGATTTGGGCAAGTTCATTAACTCCTTTGAGCCTGTTTTCCAATGGAATGCTGTTATGTTTTTGTTTTAGAAGCAGATGGACACAATACCTGTTTAGTTTTTTAAAATTTATTTATTCTAGTTTGTTATACATGACAGCAGAATGCATTTAGTTTTTTTAAAATGTGGTGTTGGGGATCGAACCCAGTGCCTCAGACGTGTTAGGTAAGCACTCTACCACTATGCCACAACCCCAGCCCATGATATTATGCTTTTGATGGGCTATTTCTGAGGATTAAATAAGAATTATATGAGGCGGCCAGTACGGTGCCTGGTACATATTAAATTCACCATAGACATTAGGTCAATCTTGCAAATTTGTATTTAATTGTCACTGCTCCTTTGAAGATCTCCCTTACACATTTCGATGGTGGCTCCTGTTTTTACAATACTAACATCGTTTATTACACTACAATCTGTACATTGCCCTCCGCTCCTCTTTTCTTAACCCGGGATCTCCAAAACGCTAGTGTCAGCTCTCCACTTTCTAACTCCCAGAAATAGGCAAAGTTCAGCTCCGACTCCGAGTTCCAACGTTGGTGTTTGTTATTGTTTTGGCTTCTGTGCTCAACGGATTGGGCGGGAGAAGCCGGGTGGAGAGGGAGGGGGCCGCCCGCGAAAGGAGAGGGGCGTGCCCGCCCAGGGTGCGCTCGCCAGAGATCCCCTGCCGGGCCGCTGGTCAGCAGCGAGCAGCCCCACATAGAAAGAGGGGTGCCCACTGTCACCCACCAGATTCTCTGTAAAGCCGCCGTGCAGGTACGCCGCCCCCGAGCGGCGCGTTTCGGGTGGAAACATGTCCAGGCAGCGATGCCGGCTTACGGGGAGGCCGAGCCTTCCCGCCCAGGCCGTGCGCCCTCGCGCCACGGCCCGCGCACCGCTGGCGCCCCGGTTCCCCCCAGACGCCGGCAAGCCCGGGAGCCTCGCGGACGTGACGCCGCGGGCGGAAGTGACGTTTTCCCGCGGTTGGACGCGGCGCTCGGTTGCCGGGCGGGGGAGGGCGCGTCCGGTTTTTCTCAGGGGACGTTCAAATTATTTTTGTAACGGGAGTCGAGAGAGGACGGGGCGTGCCCCGACGTGCGCGCGCGCCGCCTTCTCCGCGCTCCTCCATAGCTCCCTGGCGCCTGCCCTGGGAGCGCGTCATGCCGCCCAAAACCCCCCGAAGAGCGGCTGCTGCCGCCGCGGCGGCTGTGGAACCCCCGGCGCCGCCGCCGCCGCCTCCTCCTGAGGAGGACCCGGAGCAGGACAGTGGCCCAGAGGACCTGCCTCTGGCCAGGTGAGCGAGCGGAGCCGCCGCCGCCGCCGCCGCGGCCGCCGGCGGGAAGGGCGCCCGCAGAGTGCCGGCGGGTGGGCGTCGCGGCCGCTAGAGCCGGGCGCATCTTCTCCGGGGCCGGTCCCGGCGGGAGGACATCCCTCTCATCTCCCGCCCCGGCGGAGCGTCGGCTCGGCGGTGACAGGGTTCTGCGCTTGCGAGCGAGGAGAGGGCATCCCGGAGGGGTCTCGGCTCCAGCTTGACAGGTGTCGGGCGGGTGGGGCTCGGGTTCCTGAGCGAAGTGACAGGTGCAGTCTTTCCGCCGGCGAGGCGGAGGCTCCAAGGCGGCGGGTCATTGCGCGCCCCTCTCACACGCAAAATAGTAATAATAATTTTTTAAAAAACGACCTATGTCTGTTAGAGAGTTTTTCTCTCATCGAGATACGGATTGCTCCGGGGGTCGTTTGACTTTTTGTTTTGATCTCCTGCGATGCAACAGTTGGAAGTCTTTCCCTCTGGGCGTGCACTGCATCTACAGCCCGGTCCCGGAGAGGCCAAAAACCGTCTTGGACTTGAAGCGCAGGGTCGTGGGTGTCAGTTGCCCACGGGATCCTGGACCGAAAGGTTTTGTGGGGTTTCCTTAGAACAATGCTTTGTGCCGTGGGGATTTAAAACCATCTGCGGTGACTGGCAGAGCATAACTCTTTTTAGAGGAACTGATATAGGGGCAAAAGTTTCAGGAGAGTAAGCGCTGGAAAGTTGCTCAACTTTTTCTCTTTCTTATTGAAGAGGGCTCCTCTTGCTTGTTAGTCGGCCTCAGCGTGCCTCGTTCTTTCTTCCATTTTTGCCTTTTGACTTTGAATCAGAAAGAATCCTTGTGTCCCTCTTTTTTGGTTTTGTTTGGGTACAAAATCAGAGGTGTTCTGTGCTCACAAGGAACTTTCGCAACCACCTTTTACTAAATGAAATCTAAATTTAAGCAAGTTCGTGTGGATGCAGTAAAACATGACAGGGAGCTATTTATTGCGTTTCAACATTATTTTTCTCCCGGGTGTTACTTTATGATTAAGTAGCAAAAATTTAAATAGATTATGATCATTATTTTTGTCAGCATTGAGTTTACTTTGAGACTGCAGATCCATTGCAGGGGGATAGGTCTTGTTTCTGACCCTTCCACTCCCTCTCCCATTCTAGTCCGTCACCAAGCTTCATTTTATCCTCACTCTGAATAGCACCTTTCTTTCCACTCCCCAGATTGTAACAGAATTCAGGTTAAACTGTAAAAGATTGAAATAGAATTTTGTAAATGGACTGTTCATGCCTATTTAAAATTCATCTATTTAAATGAACTGTCGTATAGGTCAATTAAAATCATACTCACTGGTAAGAACAAAATATTACAAACAAAAAAGTCTGGGGAATGTTCCAAGAGAAAAATATTGCTTCAGTTTCTGATTAAACTCTGATGAGTCCAATACTTGAAAGTTTCCCTTTGAAAAAACAGTAATGTCTATAGAATTCCATGTCATCCACACAGCTTTGTAAGTAATTTTGATTATTATAGAGTAAGCAGAAATATTGAAATCTACCCATCACCTTGGAAAAGAAGTTTCTTTCTCTTTCCCTCATCACATTATTTTATATACCTTTAAATGATGTAATTATAAAAAATTCTAAGTTAAAACCATACAAGATGCAGTCTACTTTTGCATACCCATGAAAACCCACAATGGTTTTCATTAGCACAGTTGATCTCTATGGATAAACTAGTCATGTGTGTTTAGTGACAGGGATATGTTCTGAGAATTGCATCATTAGGTAAATCTTATATGAACATTGTAGAACGCACTTACACACCTAAATAGTATAGGGCAATCACTTGATCTGGCTTGATGCAGTCAAGAAGTAAACATGAGATGTATGAGGGTGCTGCTGGCATAACACAGCATGCTGTTTAACAAAACTTTTTTTAAAATGTATTAGAAGGAGTAAACTCTAATGATAAAAATATAGTAAATATATATATATAATATAGTAAATATATAAACCAGTAATATAGTTCTTTAAATATTATAGTCTGTACATAATTGCATGTTTTATTACAAGTGGCAGCACAGTAAGTTACTTATGCTAGCGCCACCCAAAACACAGGAGTAAAGTGTTGTGCAGCGGCATTATAATGACTACAATGTCACTAGGTGATATGAATTTTTCAGTTCCATTATAATCTTATTGTACTATTGTTAATATACTCAGTTTGTTGTTGACTAAAATGTTGTTTTGTATCAAATCCTTGTCTTTACAAGAGTAGAACTATCACCTGACAATCTGAAGTTCAGGAACTTGTTTTAGGGATGGATTCAGGACCCAGTCTGACTATATTTCTATTGACAAGTCCATTTTTACTTTGAGAGTTGAGGTGTTATTTATGTTGCATTATCTGTTGTCTAAGTGATGTAGTTGCGAGAAAAACTGACTAAGAACAGCTTGCCAACTTTGTTACTGAAATAATCAAAAGTTCGTTATGCTTTCAAGAAGGAGATGGCAGTTTAGAATAGTGGTCAAGGACCTGGACTATGGAGTTAGATTTGGGATCATAATGTGGTTATTTCTTAATTTCTGTGATCTCAGGTGAGTGCTTTAATTTCTCTCATTTGGTAGACATCTGTGAAACAAAAATAATGGAAGTACTTAATGTGGGGATTCAGTGAAACCACCATCATCTAAAGTGTTTTGTATAGGATCATAATGAATACTCAAAAATTAAGTTATTCCTCACACTGTTGCTATTATTATTAGATGTTAAATAGATATCAAATTAAAGAAAAGAAGTTAGTGAATAAGAATTTATTGAATGCTTACCTTAGTTAAAAAAGGTCAAGGAGTAAGAGCTGAAATAAGTGCTGTAATAATTAATATTATGTGAAACATTGGTAAGTGTAGACTACAATTTAGCAAACTCACTGTCTTAGAATGAACTGTTTAATATTATCTGTAGACTTTTCTTTCTGTTGTTATTATCCTATTTCCCAAACAGCATTAACTATTGTACTTAATTTCTTTCACAAAGCTGTTTTGCTGCACTCGAGTATATTTGATTAACCATGTCAGAAATATTCTTCACTGTGTAGCTTCTTTATTTTGGAAAGACTATGAAAAAGATAAACATGTTTAAATTCTAAGTGTAATAATTTTTGAAGATAAAATAAGATATTAAAGTACTTATGTGATGTTCTCTTTCAGAATAGTGCTATTATGTGCAAACTGTTGAAACAAATGTTTGTAAGTATGTGCCTGTTATATGATTATTTTCATTTGTTAGGCTTGAGTTTGAAGAAACCGAAGAACCTAATTTTACTGCCTTATGTCAGAAATTAAAGATACCAGATCATGTCAGAGAAAGAGCTTGGTTAACTTGGGAGAAAGTTTCATCTGTGGATGGAGTATTGGTAAGGATTTTTCTTAAAGCTCTTTGAAAAAAAAATGTTCTCATTTAAAAAATAATTTCAAATCATTGTAGAATATTTGGAAAATAGAAAAAAAGGAAATAAAAATTAGTAATAATTCCATTACCCAGAGGTTACCTACTTCTGATAACATGAAAGTGTTCGGAAAAAATCTCCACAAATAAACCTCCCAGTGAAGTCTTTTAAAGCAAATCTTAGGTATTGGATTTTATTTGTAAATACCTCACTATGATGTAAAGACTTTAAAAAAATATCTTCTAATATGCAATCGGTGCTTAGAATCAGTCTTAGAATTAGTTTTGTTAGAATTCAGGATCTTTGATAATATCTTGATACATTTCTTCCAATTTTTCTTTGTGTGTGTGTGTGTATAAATATATAATTATAACAGAAAATAATTGCTGTTGTTTTTATATGTACCAGGATAACATTCCAAGAACTTTGCAAATAAGTCATTTAACATTTCACTGAGATATGAAATATAAGATCTTTACATTTTATATTTAAATGTGCAATCTTCATTTTATGGATGAAGATACTGTACAGAGAGGTTAAGTAACTAGGCCAAAGTCCCTAGAAAATAAGATCTCAAAATACAAATTTAGAATCATATATATAGTTATATGTAGTTATCCATGATTTTTTATCGTGCTTTTTTGCATTTCAAGTATCATGAACATTTTTTTGTTTTGTTATTGACTTGTTTTAGTAATATAGTTTCTAATGGTAGTATAATATTTTATCTAATAGATATTTTTTAGTTTGGTTCTTAGTGGTATTGGACATTTAGTTTTTTTCCCCCAACTTTAGGTATACAGGCACAAAATAATTTTGAAATTATTTTTTAAATTTGTGAAATAAATTAATTTATGGATATCTGGCATTTTTTCTTACAAGTTGGATTACTGAGTCAAAAGCTATGCATATTTTTGTGACTTGACAATTATTGCTAAATTACACTCCAGAGTGACACTTTGAATTTACTTTATCATCATCATAGTATAAAAGCACATGTCTGTCTGTTTTTACTAATCAGATCAGCACAGCAAAATATGTTAATATCCCATCTTTAAAAATCCTATTAAACGTTCTCTCAAAACTGGATATAGTGGTTCATGCCTGTGATCCAGCAACTTGGGAGGCTGAGGCAGGAGGATCACAAGTTCGAGGCTAGCCTGGACAACATAGCACAATCCTGTTTCAAAATGAAATATAAAAAGAGCTGGGAGTATAGCTCCATGCTGGGTTCCATCCCTAGAGCTTAAAAACAAAACAAAACAAAATGAAGCTCTGCCAGTAAAAAAGAATAAGTTTCATAGTTTTAAAGATCTGAACATAATCTCAAACTCCTTATTTATTTATTTTAAAACATTTTATTTTTTAGTTGGACACAATACCTTTATTTTATTTATTTATTTTATGTGGTGCTGCGGATTGAACCCAGGGCCTCTGACGTGCTAGGCGAGCACTCTACTACTGAGCCACAAGCCCAGCCCCTCAAACTCCTTATTTAAAAGAAGAATACTAAAGTGTTTTGGATATATGACTTGGGTATTATCACTCCAGAGTATCTAGTACATATTGCCACTGACTTGGGTGCTTTGTGTATAAAGATGTTTTTGTGTATATGCAGCTAAAGGGAGTCATAGCTCTGTCACCATTTCCTCTTTCTAAAATATTTTAATTTTCAGAGAATTTGGAAGGACTAGCTACTTCATAGAGAATATTAGTGAATACAGCTCATTTCCAATTTATATAAGTGTATTGTGTTCCAAATCTGTTTGCAAGTTGTTTCCATCCTGGTTTGTACAACTTTTTTTTTTTTTTTTTTTTTTTTAATACTGAACTGTAACAGAAAGAGTTTTAATAGCAGAGGCCCTTTTGTGCTTCAAACTTGAATACATATACAAATAAATGGGACTTTCTTACCCTACCCTTTTCTCTTCCTGGATTTGTCCCTTCCTTCCCTGAGAATTGGCATCTTTATTATTTCCTGATGATACTCATGATGGGGAATGGGACATATCAGATCATTCCTGGTTGTGTCCTGAAAGCAACAAAGCAATTTCATATTACTTCTGGGATTTGGGATATATTTTTACAGATTGTGACAGAAGATGATGTTCTTTTGTCTTATTATAATTCAACAGAACTTTTGGTTGAAGTATTATTTTGAGTGATAGTGAAGTTTTCGAGGATTGGCCTGAGAATTAAACCTCTCTTTACACAATAATTTCCAAGACAGAATTTGTTCTGAGAAGCAAATGTTATGATACAATATGACACAAATTTTATGACACTTTTCTTTCTTTTTTTTTCTTTTTTTTGGAGGGTGGTATTAAGCATTGAACCTAGGGATGCTTAGCCACTGAGCCACATCCCCAGCCTTTTCATTTCTTATTTTGAGACAGGGTCTTGCTACATTGCTTAGGTCCTTGCAAAATTGCTGAGGCTGGCTTTGAATTTGTAATCCTCCTGCCTCAGCTTCCGGAGCCACTGGGATTACAGGCATGAGCCACTGGGATTATACGCGTGTGTCACCGTGCCTATCCAGTTGTCCATTTTCTTTGAAGCAAGAAGAGGAATGTAATAACTTGAGGGATTTTTAGCATTTCAAAGTGGATGATGCTTATTGGAATATAGGATGTGGAGTCAAACTGAACTCAGGTCTCAGATATATCATTTATTATCTCTATAATCTTGAACAAGTTACTGCAAATCTCTTAAGATTTTTTTTTAATCAGTGAAAGAAGCTAATAATAATTTCTGAATTTTGGAATCTTTATACAGATTAAATAAAATTAATGCATATTAAACACTTATTAGTGTCTGTGAGTTAATATATTAGGTCATGCAAGCAGAATATTTCACTTAAGAATTAATTACCCTGGAAAATTTTATTACTAGTATAATTTTTAGGAGAACTTAAGAATCAGTTAAAATAGTTGATTTTTTTTTTTTTTTTGGCAGTGTTGGGGGTTGAACCCAGATCTTTGCACTTGTGAGGCAAGCACCCTACCACTGTTACATCCCATCCCCTAAATGGTTGAATTTTTAAATGCATGTTTAGTGATTCTAATGTGGTACTTTTATTTAAATTCTTATTTTTAAGTTCTTTTTAAAAATATTTTTTTTATTTGTAGTTGGACACAATGCCTTTATTTTATTTATTTTTATGTGGTGCTGGGGATCGAACCCAGTGCCTTGCAGTGCTAGACAAACGCTTTACCACTGAGCCACAACCCCAGCTCCTCAAGTTCTTTAGAGTGAGAAAAACTGTTTATGCATACATGAAAGCATATATTAAAGGGATATAGTGATCCTTTTAATAAAAATTTTATGAGACTTTGTCTAAAAGACTTTTTAAACAACATTTTAATGTGGTATATGATTACTGTCATAAAGTTTCAATTTTCATTAATAAATCAACTAGGAGTGCTGTTTATATTGTGACTTACAGTGAATCAGTTGTTAGAATTTTGGTTTTCTTTCTGCATCTTGAATGCCAGTATGGTAAAATGGAAAAGGTGTTGGACTTCAAGGCAGAAAACTTTAGTTGTACATTAGTTCTCCCCTGTCTGAGGTTCTGCTTTGCACAGTATCAGTTACCTGTGGTCAACTGGGATCTGAAAATATTAGATGGAAAATTCCAGAAATAAACAATTCCCAGTTTCAAGTTTCATGCTGTTCTGAGTAGAATGGTGAAACCTCTCACCGCCTCATTTCATCCTCTGGAGATGTGAATCATTCCTGTCTAGTATATCTATGCTATATCTACTGCTTGTTGATCAGTCACTTAGTATCCTTCTTGGTTATCAGATTGACTATCATGGTATCATGGTGCTTATGTTCAGGTTACTCTTATTTTACTTAATAATAGCCCCAAAGTGTAAGAGTAGCTATGCTGGCAATTTGGACTTGATAGGGAGAGGCCATGAAGTGTTTCCTTTAAATGAAAAGTTAAAAGTTTGTTATAGATTGTATATGTATAGCATTACCTCCGAGATCCTGTAAGTTTGGTTACAGGTCACTGAAATATTTATTTTATGACATCTAGAATTGTGAATCCTTTCCAGAAAGTTTTCAGTTTTCTTTGCTTAGATCCATCAGAGGGATTTATGGTAACTATAGCCTTACAAAATAATGTCTGTCTTAAATAATAAGACTTGGAAGTCAAATTAGTCTGTGATCTGTGGGCTGCTAAATGGATTTTGTTTTAGCAGGCATTAAAAAAAAAATTAATCTTGTTGTACATCTCCGTCAGAGCTCTTCAGTGGAACTCTTGTTAAGTTGTCAGTCAGCAATAATATTTTGAAAGGAATCTTTTTTTCCTGTTTTTTTTTTTTTTTTTTTTTTGAGCAGTAGTTCTCAACAGTGGGCTTCAAATACTTAGTAAGACCTGTTTTAAACAGATGTGGTGTCATATGAACTTTTTTATTTTTGTTTCCCTTAAAGAGCACAGGTAGAGTATATTTTGAGAATAATTCTTAAGGTTCTAAGATTTTCAGAATGGTAAATCAACATTGGCTTCAACTTAAAAGTCACCAAATGTATTAGCCCCTAACAAGAGAGTTACTCTGTCCTTAGAAGCTTTGAAGCTATGCATTGTCTTTTCCTCTCTAGCTATGAAAGCCCTAGATGGCATTTTCTTCTAATATAAGGCTGTGTTAGCTTTTTTCACTTGACCAAAATGCCTGACAAGAATAATTTAGAGAAGGGAAAATTTATTTTGGCTCATGTCTTGAGAGGATTAAAAAAAGGTCCATGGTTGGCCAGCTCTATTGCTCTTGCCTTGAGGTGAAGCAGAGCATCATGGCAGAAGGGTATGGTGGAGGAAAACTCAGCTCAAGTCAGTAGGGAAGCTGTGAGACCGGGAGAGAGGAAGTGCTGGGGAGAAGATAAACCCTTCTAGGACCCACCTCCAGTGATCTATTTCCGCCAACTAGGTCCCACCCTTGAAACCTTTCTGCACAGAGGATCATGCTTTCAAACATATGAGCTTTTGATGACTTTCCACATCCAAATCATAACAAGGGCTGTTTTGTCTTTATTGAGAATCTGGTATTTAAAGTAGTCAACGTCATCAGTTATCTTAGCTAGATCTTATGGATAACCTGCTGGAGCTCCTACATCAGCCCTTGCTGTTTTATCTTGCACTTTTAAGTTACAGAGATGGCTTCTTTTCTTCATGACCCAAACTCTTCTATCTTCAGACTTTTCTTTTGCAGCTTCCTTACCTCTCTCAGATTTCATATAATTAAAAGAGTTAGGACTTTGTTCTGATTATATTTAGCTGGGTTGATATTCTATCAGTTCTACCAAAACTGTCTCCATATCAGCAATGGGGCTGCTCCACTTTCTTATTATTTGTGTTTTCACTGGAATAGCACTTTTAATTTCCATCAGAAACTTTTTCTCTACATTAGCAGCTTGGTTGACTGCTTAATACAAGATGCCTAACTTTCAGTTTACTTAGGCTTTTGATGTGCCTTCCTAACTAAACTTGTTCATTTCTAGCTTTGAGTTTAAAGTGAGAGTTGCACAACTCTTTCCTTTCATTTGAACACTTAGAGGCCATTGTAGTTTTATTAATTGGCATAATTTCAATATTGTTGTGTCTTAGGGAAGAGGGAAAGAGGGAACAGTCAGTGGAACAGTTGAGAGCACATGTTTATCAATTAAGTTATCTTATATGGGTGTAGTTCATGGTTCCCCCAAACATTTATAATACTAATATCAAAGTATTATATTTATAATACTAAAATCACCATAATAGGCAAAATAATAATTAAAAAGTTTGAAATATTGTGTGAATTATCAAAATATGATAAAAGAGACATGAAGTAAGCACATGCCCTTGGAAAAATGGAACCAATAGACTTGCTTTAATGCAGGCTTTTCACAAGACTTCAATTTATAAAATTCTCAGTATCTGTGAAGTGCAGTAAAACAAAGCACAATAAAATGAGGTATGCCTGTAGAGGCTTAATTTCATCTCATAATTCTGGAGACTGAAAACCCAAGATCCACATCTGGTGATGATCTCATGTTGTGCTTCTTAACCTGGTGAAAAAGCAGAAGGGCAAGTGGGAACGTGCAGAAGAAAAAATTATGAGAATGGTTTCCCTTTACAGCAACCTGTTCTTGTGGTAACTAATCTAGTCCCATAAGAGGAAAAGCTGACTCCCTTGAGAATTAATCCAATACCAAGAATGACAATAATCCCTCTGTAAACTCTAATTTCCTCTTAGAGGCCCCACCTTCCAACATTGCCCATAATGGCAATAAAATTTCAACAAGAGTTTTAGAGGGGACAAACCAAATTCAAAACACAGCAACTTCCCTGGACTCCCAATTCTTTCTAGGCAATTCAGAAGTCATTGTTTTTTCCTTTGGTTTCTTCTTCCTTGCACTGCTGCCTAGAATCTTTTCCTCTTAAACTGTAGTGTTTGTGGGACTCACATTTTATGATTCCTGTCTTTTAGGGATCACTGTTCTTTATTGCCTAATGTCTAGTTTCTTATTTCATTTATTTCCTGGATTTTTAGTTCTTTCAGGCCAAACAATAAATATATTCCATGTTACTCTATTATAACTTGTAGCAGAAATCCTCAGTTATATATTTTTTTATGATTTTTTGTGCCTTCCCTTGGTCAAGTTCTTCACCAGAGAGGTACATTTGTTCAGTTAATGAACATACATTAACATATCCTTATCACTTCTGCGTCCATAGTTTGCATCATGGTCTACTCTTGGTAATATACATTCTATGGATTTTGACAAATACATAATCATATGTATTTGCCATTGTAGTATCATTCAGAATAGTTTCACTGCTCTAAAAATCCTCTGTGCTTTGCCTATTCATTTTGTCCTCGCTCTAATACCTACCTTTGTACTATCTTCATAGTTTTGCCTTTTCAAGAATGTAATACAGTAACCAAATAGTATATGGTCTTTTCAAATTGACTTCTTTCACTTAGTAATATGTATTTAAGTTTCTTCAATGACTTCTCATGCCTTGGTGGCTCATTTTCTTTCTGAATAATATTGTATTGCTTGTGTATGCCAGTTTACTAATTCATTCTATTGAAGAGTGTTTTGTCTTCTTCCATGTTTTAGCAGGTATGAATAAAGCATTAAAAACATAATATGTGCAGTGTGTGTGTGTGTGTGTGTGTGTGTGTATGTGTATGGTTGTAAGTTTTCAGCTCCTTGGAGTAAATGCCAAGGAGCATAATTGCTGGATCATGGTAAGAGTATGTTTAGCTTTATAAGAAAATGCCAAACTGACTTTCACAATGGGCTGCATCATCTTGCATTCCCAATATTATGAATGAATTGTCAGCACATTCTTGTCAGCATTTGATGTTGTCAGTGTTTTGGATTTTTTCCATGCTAACAGATATGGTATGGTATCTAATTTGAATTTGCAATTCTCTCATGGCATATGATGTTGAGCATTGTTTTCATGTCTTACTTGCCATTCACATAACTTCTTTGCAATGTATGTGTTTAGATCTTTTTTTTTAAATTTTTAATCGTCTTGTTATCTTATTGCTGACTTTTTTTTTCTTGGCAGTGCTGGGGATTGAACTCATGACCTCATGCATGCTAAGCGACTGCTATACCCCCAGTTCTGTTTAGGTGTACCCACATTTCTGTAGTTGAATTTTAAGAGTTCTTTGCGTATTTTAGGTAATAGTCTTTTACTAGATATGTCTTTTGCCACTATTTTCTCTCAGTCTGTGGCTTATTTTCTTTTTCTGTTGACAATGTATTTTTCAGAGCCAAAGTTTTTACTTTTAATGAAGTAGAGCATGTCAGCTTTTTCTTTTATGAAATGCCTTGGTTTTATATCTAAAATGCCATCCCTAAGGGCAACTAGATTTTCTGCTGTTTTATTTTCTAGGAGTTTTATAGTTTTACATTTTACCAATGTAAAATTCTACCAGATGCCAATCTCTGATTCATTTTAATTTTTGTGAAGGGTATAAGGAAGTGTGTGTGTGTGTGTGTGTGTTTTGTACAAGGGTTTCCAGGTGTTCCAGTACTGTTTGTTGAAAAGACATCTTTTATTCATCATATTGCTATTGCTCCTTCACCAAAGATTAGTTGACTATATTTCTGGGCCTATTTTCTTTTCTGTTGGTTTAAGTTTTCACCAGTGTTTCACCATCTTTACTATTATAGCTTTATAATAAGTCTTGAATTTGAATGCTGACCATCCACCAACTTTGACCTTCTCCTTCAATATTGTGTTGGCTCTTCTGTGACTTGTATCTCTCTTTGTAAATCTTTAACATCAGTTTGTTGATACACACAAAATAACCTGCTGTGGTTTTGATTGGGATGAGATTGAATCCACAGATCAAACTGAGGTAAATGACATCTTGACAATATTATCTTCGTATCCATGAACATAGAATATCTCTCCATTTATTTATATTTTATTTCTTTCATTAGGATTTTGTAATTTTCTCATATAGATCTGTACATTTTGTTAGATTTATGATTAAATACTTCATTTATGATGCTAACGTACATAGTGTTGTGATTTTTATTTCAGAGTCCACTTCTTTGTTGCTGGTGTATAGGAAAGCAACTGACTTTTGTATACTAACCCCATCTCCAGCAACCCTGTTATAATTGCTTATTATAATTGGTATTAGTTCTAGTAGTTTCTTTGATGATTTTTTTAATTTTTTTACATAAATAATCATTATCTGAAAACAAAGGCAATTTTATTTTTTTTAAATAAAATTTTAAAAATGCCTTTTATTTTCATCTTTTGTTTTATTGCATTATCCAGGACTGTGGTATGATATTGAAAAGATTAATTAAAAATTACCTTCTTCCTAATTATAGAGGAAAAGCTTTTAATCTCTTATCAATAAGTATGATGTTAGTTATAGGTTTTCTATAGATGTTCTTTATCAAGTTTAAGAACATTTCCTCAGTTTGAAGTTTGCTAAATGTTTTTTAAAAATTTATTTTAATTAGTTATATATGATAGTAGAATACATTTATGCAGTTTGATATAATATTCATATATGGAGTATAATTTTTCATTTTTCTGGTTGTACATGTTGTAGAATAACATTGGTCATGCAGTCATATGTGTATTTAGGATAATAATGTCTGTTTCATTCTACTATCTTTCCTACCCCCATACCCCTTTCCCTCCCTTCACTCCCCTGTATTAAGGTCACTCCTTTGTACTTATCTAAGGTCTCTCTATTTTTCCCTAGCTCCCCACCTCCTTATTATGAATTAGCTTCTGCATATCAGAGAAAACATTCGGCTTTTGGTGTTTTGGAATTGGCTTATTTTGCTTTTGCTAAGCATTTTTTTCTAATTATTATTTTAGTTATCAATGGATATTTATTTTATTTTATTTTCGGTGCTGAGAATCTAACTCTGTGCCTCACACATGCTAGGCAACTGCTGTACCACTGAGCCATGACCCTAGCCCTTTGCTAAGCATTTTTATTAAGAATGGATATTGGGATTTTTGTCAAACACCATTTCTGCATCTATTGATAGAATCATGTAATTTTCTTTTTTAACCTTTCTTTTTTATTTTTTTATAGCTTACATTAATTATTTGAATGCTAAGCCAGCCTTGCAAAGCCCCACCTAGTTGAGGTTTTTAATACATTGTTTGCTTTACTAAAATTTAGGATTTTTGCATCTATTTTCATGGTGACATTGGTCTGTAAGTTTTTGTTTGTTTTTCCCTATAATATCTTTGTTTGGTTTTGACATTAGGGTAATGCTGTCCTCAGCAATCATACAGTGAATTAGGAAATATTTCCTCTGCTTCTGTCTTCTGGAAGAAATTGAGGAATGTTGTTAGTTTAGTAAAATTTATCAGTGAGCCCATCTGGGCCTGGAGCATTCTATTTTAGAAAATAATAATTGATACTGTTGATTTTGGGTCTATAAATATGAGCTTATTGTATGGTGTATTTTTTGTGTTAGTTTTGTCAGATTATATATTTAAATAAAGTAGTCATTCCATCTAAGTTATCAAATATATGGGGATAGAGTTGTTTATATATTTCTTTATTATCCCTTTAAAGCTAAAAGTTTCTGTAATGACTTCCCTTCTTTTCTAATATTAATATTTTGTGCCTTTATTTTCTTAGTCTGCCTAGAGGTTTATTGATTTTATTGATTTTTTATGAAGAACTAGCTTTTGGTGTCATTGATTTTCTCACATTGCTGTTTTCAGCTTTACTCATTTCTATCCTATATTTTATTACTTCTCTTCTTCTACTTACTTTGAGTTCAATTTATTTTGACTCCCTAAGGGAGAAGTTAGATTGTTGATTATAGATCTTCTGCTTTCTTAAATATATGAGTTCATGTATAAATTTCCCTCTTGACACTGCTTTCACTGCATTTGACAAGTAGACAAATTGTATTTACATTCAATTCAGAGCAATAATCAGTTTTTGTAATTTTTAGAAGTATTTTGGGATTTTCCCTGTATCTTTTAATTGTTGAGTGCTAGTTTAATTCCATTATGGCCTCAGAGCATTCACTGTATGATTTCTATTCTTTTGAATTTGTTAAGGTTTATTTTATGGCCCCAGATATGGTGTGTCTCAGTGAGTGTTCCATGTAAGCTTCAGAAGAATTTGTACTCCAATATTGTTTGATGAAGTAGTTTATAGATGCCAGTATAATCCAGTTAACTGATGGTATATAAGAGAGTTTTTCATATTTTTTCTCTAATTATCTTTTCAATGTCTACAGGATATGTAGCCACATTCCTGCTAACATTGGTAATTTGTGCCGTCTCTTTTTTCTTGGATTATCTGGCTAGAGGTTTATTCATTTAAAAAAAATATTTATTTATATATTTTTTAGTTGTAGTTGGACACAATACCTTTATTTTATTAATTTTTATGTGGTGCTGAGGATCGAACCCAGGGCCTCGCACATGCTATGCGAGTGCTCTACCCCTGAGCCACAACCCCAGCCCTAGAGGTTTATTGATTTTAATATATTTTTTTCAAAACCTAGATTTTGTTTTTCTGTTTTCAATTTTATTGAATTTTGCTATTATATTTATATATTTTTATTATTTGATTTTTTTGGTGGCGGGGGTACCAGGGATTGAACTCAGGGGCACTCAATTACTGAGCCACATCCCCAGCCCTATTTTGTATTTTATTTAGAGACAGGGTCTCACTGAGTTGCTTAGTGCCTCACCATTGCTGAGGCTGGCTTTGAACTCAAGATCCACTTGCCTTTGGACTGGGGTTGTGGCTCAGTGGTAGAACGTGTGCCTAGCAGATGTGAGGCCCTGGGTTTCATCTTCAGCACCACATAAAAATAAATAAAATAAAGGTATTGTGTCCAACTACAACTAGAAAACAAATGTTATAAAAAAACAATTAAAAAAAGATTCTCCTGCCCCAACCTCCTGAGTTACTGGGATATAGGTGTGTACCACTGCGCCTGGCTTGATTTGGTTTTAATTTTTTCTTTCTTTTTTTTGGTGGTACTAGATATTGAACCCAGGGACACTTTACCACTGAGCTACTTCACTAGTCCTTTTTAAAATTTTTTGAGACGGGGTCTTAATAAGTTGCCAAGGCTGGCTTTGATATGAGATCCTCCAGCTTTAGTCTCCTAAGTAAATAGGATTATAGGTGTGCGCCACCGTGCCCAGCTAGTCTTAATGTATTTATTTATTTTCTGTAATTTCTAAAGGTAGAAGATATGTCTTTGATTTGTGCATTTTATTTATAAACATATATATACACATATATATATAATCCTTTAATATTATAAGATTTATGTACTATAAACTGTTAATGTTATAAAACTTCCTCTAAGTACTACTTTAGCCACATTCCACATGTTTTGGTATGTTGTGTTTCTGTTTTCATTCAGTTAAAAATATTTTCTAATTTACTTGTGACCTTTTGATGAATTATTTAGAAATACATTGTTTAATTCCCAAGTATTTTTCTATTTTTCTGGGTATATTTCCATTATTGACTTATTATTTAATTCTGTGCTTTTTAATTTCTTTATAACTCTTTAAAATTTGTTGAGGTTCATTTTATATTGCAGAAAATGGCTTATTTTAGTGAATGATCTGTAGATATTTGGAAATATATATTCTGTTATTATCATATAGAGTGTTCTGAAAGCGTTAATTAAATTGGGTGATCATGTTTCTTAGATCCCTTAGGTGTTTTATTGATTATTGAGGGATGATGTGATATTGTACATTAACAGTATGAAGGACAAAAATCATCTAATTATCTTAGCAGATGTTGAAAAAGCATATCCTTTCATGGTAAGAACTCTCAACAAAGGTATATCAGGAATATATCTCATCACAATACAGGCCACGTATGATAAGGCCACCATCAACAGCATACTCAAAATACTCTGGTGAAAAGGTGAAAGCTTTTTCAGTAGTATCAGGAAGAAGACGAGAATGCTGCCTTTTTGCAGGGGAAGAGGGTACTGGGAATTGAACCCAGGGGCACTTCAACACTGAGCTACACCCCAAGTCCTTTTTATTTTGAATCAGGGTCTCACTGAGTTGCTGAGGGTCTCACTGAATTGCTGAGGCTTGCATAGAACTTTTGATCTTCTTGCTTTAGCCTCTAGGGTCTCTGTGACTACAGGTGTGCACCACCATTCCCAGAAAGATGCTGAGTCTTGCCACTTCTGTTGAACATGGTGCTTGAAGTCTTAGAGCAGTTAGGCAAGAAAAAGAACTAAAAGTCATCCACATAGAAAAGGAGGAAATAAAATTGTTTCTTTTTGCAAATGACATGAATATATATATGTATTTTTCATATACACACACATACACACACACACACACACTAAAAACTCCAATAAAAACCTGTTAGAGTAAATAAATTCAATAAAACTGTAGGATACAGAATCAATATACAAAAATCAGTTGTGTTTCTACACAACTAACAATGACCTATCCAAAAAACAAATTAAGAATACAATCCCATTTACCATAGCAAACAGAATAAAATACTTAGGAATAAATTTAATCAGGGTGGTAAAAGATTTGTATGCTGAGAACTATAAAACATTAATGAAAGAAGTTGAAGAAGACAAATAAATAAAAAGATATCCTGTATTCATGGATCAGAAGAATTAATATTGTTAAAATGTTCATACTATCAAAAGCAACATACAAATTCAGTATAATCCCTATCAAAATTCCAATAGCATTTTTCAAGGAAATAGGAAAAAAAACACCTTAAAATTCCTATGGAACCACAAAGACTCCAGTAAAAAAGCCATATTTTTTCTTTTTCTAAGCATTAGTTTTAATTGTAATTATTAGCACATATTAATTATACAAAATAGTTGTGAAATTTTCATGATGCATATAACTCACTTTGATTGTATTCACCCTCTTTTAAAAAATTTTAAAATACATTTTTAGTTGTTGATAGACCTGTATTTTATTTATTTATTTATATGTGGTGCTGAGAATCAAACCCAGTGCCTCACACATGCTAGGCAAGTGCTCTACCACTGAGCTACAACTCCAGCCCTAATTTTTTTAAATATATTTTTTAGTTGTCAATGGACCTTTATTTTGCTTATTTATATGTGGTGCTGAGAATTGAACCCAGTGCCATACACGATGTACCATTGGAGCTACAACCCCAGCCCTTAATTATTTTTTAAACATTTTTATTTGTTCTTTTTATTTATATATGAGAGTAGAATGTATTTGTTTAAATTTTTTTATTTAGTTTTTGATGGACCTTTAGTTTTACTTATTTATATGTGGTGCTGAGAATCAAACACAGTGCCTCACACATGCTAGGAAAGAGCTCTGTCGTTGAGCTACAACCCCAGCCCAGTAGAATGTATTTTGACATTTTATATATACATGGAATATAATCTCCCATTCCTGTGCTTGTACATGATATGGAGTTACACTGGTTGTGTATTCATATATGAAATAGGAAAGTTATGTCTGATTCATTCTACTATCTTTCCTATTCCTATCCCTCACCTTCCCTTATTCCCCTTTGTCTAATCCAATGAACTTCTCTTTTCCCTCCCCTACCCCTTATTGTGTGTTAGCATCCGAATGGCAGAGAGAACATTTGGCCTTTGTTTTTTTGTGACTGGCTTATTTCACTTAGCATGATAGTATCCAATTCCACCCATTTACTGGAAAATGCCATAATTTCATTCTTCTTTATGGCTGAATAATATTCCATTGTGTATATATACCACATTTTCTTTATCTATTCATCTGTTGGAGGGCATCTAGGTTGGTTCCATAGCTTAGCTATTGTAAATTGAGCCGCTGTTAAGTATTGATGTGGCTGCATCACTGTATTATGCTAAGTGGGATAGCTGAGTCAAAAGGTGGTTCCAGTTCCATTCTAAGTTTTCTGAGGAATATGCATACTGTTTTTTGTTTACCTTCTTTACTCTCTGTTGACATCCAGTCCCCTTCTCCTTTCCTAATAGTCCCCATTCTACTTTGTTGTCATTATTTTTTTTTTGATTCCTCACATGAGAGAAAACGTGTGATACTTGTCTTTCTCAGTTTGACTTATTTCACTTAACATAATTATCTCCACTTCCATCCATTTTCCTAAGAATGAATGATTTTGTTTTTACTGACTAATATTTCATTGTGTGTATATACCATATTTTCTTCATCCATTCTTTATCCATTCAGCATTTGGGTGATTCTGTAACTTGGCTATTGTAAATAGCACTGTGATAAATATAGGTAACCAGGCATCTCTATTGTATGCAGATTTTTATTCCTTTGGGTATATATCCAAGAGTGGTAGCTGGATCATATGGTAGTTCTATTTTTATTCCCACAGTGACTATACCAGTTTACAGTCCCACAGTCTAAGGATTCTTTTTTCTCATATTCTTGCCTGAATTTGTTAATTTTTCTTTTCTTGACAATGGCCATTCTGACTGCAGTGAGCTAGAATTTCAGTGTAATTGATTTGCATTTCCTTGATGACTATAAAGATGTTGAGCATTTTTTTTTCATATAATTTTTGACCATTTATACTTTTTCATTTGAGAAGTGTCTGCTCAGCTCATATGCCCATTTATTGATTGGATTACTTGTTTTTTGGTGTTAAATTTTTTGAGTTTTTCAAATACTCTGGATATTATTCCTCTCTCAGATGAACAGCTGACAAAGATTTCTTCCCATTTAGTAGGCTGTCCTTTCACTCTGTTGATTGTTTCCTTTGCTGTACAGAAACTGCAAAAGCAAGATTGAGTCAGAAACACAAGGTTGGAGGCATCATACTTCCTGATTTAAAAATCAGTTAACAAGTTATGGTAATCAAGAGAGTATAGTACAGTTTTTTTTCCTCCCAAGTAACAGTGGGAACAACTTTTTTGAGGGTTCTGTTCACCTCCCAATGGACCCATTGCAAAAATTTAACCCAACCTCGACCCAGGAGTCTTTTCCGATGTCTGAAATGAAGAAAATTCAGTGGACTCTCATCTGGTCAGTTCAGAAATGCTAGTAAAGCAACTTCATGACTTAACTCTGAATCCTTGTGCTAAATGCTCTTCCCCTCTGCCAGAAGGTCCACCCCAACTGCAGGACAGAAGTGAGAGGATCTTATGGGAGGTCAGGAGTGGCTTTCCCAACAGGTGGCGGTGAGGAGTCTAGACATTGTTATTGGCATGGAAAGAACACGTGGCAAAATGGAGATATCTCTTAAGTCTTGAAAGAGAACAACGAAGAGACAACAGTCTTAAGGGAGTTCAGAGTGAATCACTAACTGTACCATTCAAATGTACCTGCAGTTTTTGTGTATATCATGGATGGGATCCTTCTGAGAATGCTAGAATAGGGTATGATTATGACACAGAGTCAATATAGGCGTAAATTGTATTTGTTCTTCATGATGGTAATTTTAGGCACACTATGCTTAGACTGCATACTAATGATTTTGAATAGCTTATGTATGAGTTCTGTGATATCTTTATTCTTTTGCATCCAAAATTTATTTATTTGTTTGTTTGTTTATTTATTTATTTTGGTGTTGGGGATCTCTTCATGCTTTAAGCCATCTCTTAATGCCAGTAATTTATAAGGAATCTGAGCAGTTAAAATGTACATAAATGACTTCAATATACTTAAGTTTTATTTTTTTTTGTTTGACTCAAAGAAGTACCAATAGGTCTCAAATCTTCCCTTGGATTTTAAAAGCCTGAAATCTGTGAAATAAAACTCAGGAACTGGAAGAGATGTTAAGAGAATATTGGATAGTTTGATTAGAGTGTAATAATTGGAGTAGATAATTCAATTTTCTGGTTTTCAAAAAACTGAGTTGCCATAAAAGGAAATTTTGATGTGCTCTTTTAATTTTCAGTAGGAAATAAATGTGCACATAGAAGGGAAAAAAAGAGTATAGTACCAGCATGAAAACAGACACATAGACCAATATTATAGAACATAAAGATATGCCCAGAAATAGACCCAAACATACATGGTCAACTAATTTTTGACAGAGGCACAAGAATACACATCAGAGTGGTGGTAGTGGGTGGGGGAGGATAGTATTTTCAATAAATGGTGCTAGGAAAACTGGATATTCACATGGAAAGAAGTGAAATTGGATTCTTATCTGACCCCACACAAAAATCAAAATGGATTAAAGACTTAAACATATTACCTGAAATGGTAAAATCCCTAATTTCCAAGTCAGTTACATATCATCTGTATAGAAAATGAGGTCTGTGATATTATTTCTTTGTGTGAGTTACTCTTGCTGATACTACTAGTTTGTCATCAGTTTGTGAATGGGATCTTAAGAAATTAGTAGAACCAAAATCTTATTTTACACTTTGTGGTTTCAATTACTGCTAGTTTCTCTGTCCATACTTAAAAAAAAAAGAAAGAAAGAAAGAAAAGAAAAAAGAAAAAGAAAAAAAAGTCAAAAGTCAAAAGCCATTCTATCCTACATCAAAATATGGTCATTTGCCAAAACTTAAAAAAATCATTTATCACAAGTTGGTGGTACTAGGCTCTTAGAGTACAATAGTAAATTAAATATAATTTTCTGTCTTTAAAATGTTTGTAGACTAATTGAGTAGGAACAAATGAACAAGCAAGTGACTGCCAGTTCAGTTATGCTTAGACAGTCCTGTGCATCTACTTTTGTAGGTGTTCTCAAAGGAAAGAGTCTTAGGTGCTCATCTTTTGGGCAGATGTCCAAGTAAATCTGAACTTGCCAGGTATATTTTTTATGGGAGTATAATCACTCTCCCCACAAAGTTATTATGTAACTGAATGGTTGATTCAGCTGTTGTTTACCCAAGCATGTCCTGTTAAAAATGTAATTGAGTTCAGACAAGAGTTAGTTTATGCATTCCTTTTCGTGTGCTACTTCTGCATTTTGCTTCTGTGACCAATATTAGAATGTTGTCAGATGATGCTAAACAAGCATGGGGAGATTTTATGGCATATTAATATGTTATTCATAATGTTCATACATCAAACCTAGGTGAGAAGGAAATCTAGGCATAGAGGATATAGGCAGTTCCTTTTCCTATTTTGTTGTACTACCATTCTGTGATACATTGAACCATATTGCTAGTCATTCATTAGTCTCGTGAATTATGTGTAAAGATGTGTCCTTTTTATCCTGACATGGAGAATATATTTCTAGTGGCTTATCTTCTTTTATTTCAAAAATATAGACGGGAGAAAATATTATTTTAACTTGTTGATTCAATTCAGTTCACATTATGATAGTTTAAGTAGTATGTAGTGTGTTTACATGATGATTTATGTCACCACTTGGTGGAGCTATTTTACAAGTAAGTGTGTTACAAAACAAGTATGTATAAATTGTCACTAATTAGGGGTTATCATTAGGGTGGTTCAAATGAAGGTAAACTCTTCAAAGGTTGATTGTAGTTCTTTATTTAAATTTTAATGCATATACACTTGATATTTTAAAGATTTTGAAGAAACGTTCTTCATTTTTCTTTCCTGCTTTAAATAAATTTAGCATTTTTTTTTTTTTTTTAGTGACTTCACTTTTCTCCTGTTTACAGTTGTAGGCAATTTAGAAAATATATCTAGGATTAATGAAGAAAATGAAAACCATAGATTATTTTACCAACTCTAGAGCTAAACATTAACATTTCAATATGTATTTTTTTTTTTTGCATTTCCTTTCTTACCTTTTTCCCTCCACAAAATTGGAATAAATATATACAAATAATTTTGTATTCTGTTTCCTTTTTTTCCTTAACATTTTATCTTGGATATTTTTCTGTGTTCTTCTAATTTTCTTTGAAAATTAGGACTCCTAATTAAGTTATTCTATGACATGGCTACAACATTTATTTCATTATTGTATTTTAAGATATTTAAGAATCTCCCACTATTTTTACTATTTAAATGATTCTTTGAATGTTTTACATTAAATCCCGACTCTTTAATTATTTTAAGTCAATAAGTTCTTTGATATTAAACCAAATTTTTAAGGATTTTGATACATATTAACAAAACATGATTCAGTTGATACTATTCTGAGTTTTGGCATTTTTAAATACAAACAAAATATAATACAATATAATAATACAAGCATACAAAAGTATGTTTGTTGAAAAGTACTATTTTTTATTTGCAAAATGCTTGTTCTTTGTCCATATTTCTCCCAAGTTTTACTGTCTTTTGGTGATTGTTTTGGCTGAATAAAAATTGCTTTTTTTTAAAGAAATTTTACACTAATATTCTGAGCTGCCTTTCATATAAATTTTCAAGAAAAACATCAGTTACGGATTTTAGGTTGTAAATTGGAAAATAAGGCCTGGAACTTAAAAGAATAATCAGTTGGTGAAGCAGAATGAGACATATGAACCGCCTGTAATGGGGATGATGGAGATGCTAGGGGAGTGGATAAGATTCTTGAGAAAAAGAGAATGATGAAAAACAGCCCTTGAAGTTAAGAAGCACTGAAAATGTTGTGAAATACAATTGGGGATAAGGATATTAGAACTAAGGAAAGAAGTTTTACGGGGACTGAAGGAGAAAAATTGTTAATGGTGTTAAATATTGCATTGAGACCTTTGAAGACCTAGAGAAGAACTCTGGTAAAATAGTATTGTGAGAGAGGTGTGTGTTAGGAGATTCAGTGTGTGTACCCTATGAGAATGTATATGTTTTGTATATGAATAGTAAGAGGTGGGTGTGTTTAGTGAGGGGGAGTTTGTATATGCAGTAAGGACAGTGGCTAAATACTGTCCAGAAGTAGAAAGATGTTATGTTTGTTTTACCCTTTTTTTGGTGGTACTGGGGATTCAACCCAGGGCCTCATGCATGCTAGGCAAATACTCTACCACTGAGCTACATTCTTGTTTTTTTATTTTGTTTGTTTTTTTAAGGGTGATGTAAGTTTATTTGAAAGCAGAGAAAGAAACCGAGAGAACTTTTAGAGAAATTTCAAAAGACAGGAGGAATTAGTAAAATCGAGGGGGATGCTGACAATGTGATCTAAAGTGGAAGGAATTCAGAGTTTTGAGAATGGAGAAGAATGTCCATTTGTCAAAATCAGAAAAGAAGAAATTTATAGGTGAATTTTCAGAGATAAAATGCATAGTCATTTTGGGGAAAACTAGGAGGTAAATGGAATTAAAAATAACTTGATGTGGAAAAGAATTAAAAATAACTTGAGGCTTTAAGTAGTGACTCTTCAACCTTTTCAATCAAATAGAAATAAAAATCAAAGTTAAGAACATAGACCTCTTGGTGAAGGTGATGAGATTAAAGATTTCAGTAATGAAAATGTTAAGAATTATAATAAGGAAAATACTTAAAGAAATGGGATAATGTTAAATTGAGTGTTAGGAAATTTGGTTTTTAGGTGTGTGACCTTGCATGTCTATGTTGAGCCAGTGTTAACTCTAGTCTTTAGTCTTTGAATTCATACAAGAAGAATAAAAGTTGAGATTGCCTTTCAGATAGAAAAATATTGAATTAACTCAATTAAAAATGGACAAGAAATACAAAGCTACAGTAATCAAGACATCGGTGGTTACTGGTGAAAAGGAAGACGGGTAGATCAATGGAACAGAACAGAAAATCCAGAAAGAGGGTACAGAAGGTGGCACATTTTTGTAAATCCGGTGAGCAGGGAGATTGAGACAGGAGGATTTTGAGTTCAAGGCCAGCCTTGGCAACATAGCAAGACCTGGAAACTACAGACCAATATCCCTAATGAACATAAATGCAAAATCCTTAAGAAAATAGCAGAGCTTTGTGCTTTGGCAGTATTGTAGCCAATGAGGTTTTTTCCGAGGTGCAACTATTGCTAATTAAAAACTTAAGAAAATATCACACCACATTAAAAAACGCATCAAGGAGTTAATATGCCATGATTGAGTGGTTTTTATCCCAGGAATGCAAGATTGGGTCAACATACACAAATCAGTAAATATAATTCACATAAATAGAATTAAGGAAAAGCATCATATGATCATCTCAATAGACGCAGAAAAGGCCTTTGGTAAAATACAGCACACATTCATGTTAAAAATACTGGAGAAACTAGGGATAGAAGAAATTACTTCAATATTATAAAGGCTATATATGAAAAACCCAAAGCCAACATCATTGAATGGAAAAAAACTAAAAGCATTTCCTCTAAACTCAGGAACAAGACAATGATGTTCTCTCTTACCACTTCTATTTATTTAATATAGTTCTTGAAACTCTAGCCAGAGCAATCAGCAAGAGAAGGAAGGTAAAAGGATACAAATAGGAAAAGGAGAAACCGAACTATTTCTGCTGATGACATGATCCTATATGTAGAAGACTCAAAAAATTCTACCAGAAGACTTCTAGAGCTGATGAGTGAATTCAGCAAAAT
Organism: Marmota monax; assembly: GCF_021218885.2. Lineage (NCBI taxonomy): Eukaryota > Metazoa > Chordata > Mammalia > Rodentia > Sciuridae > Marmota > Marmota monax. The sequence continues at coordinate 18,613,532 of NW_026693082.1, read as the reverse complement.
AGCAGGATACAAGATCACATTCATGAATTGATAGCTTTCCCATACTCCAATAGTTATTCAGCTGAGAAAGAAATCAGGAAAACCATCCCTTTCACAATAGCCCCTAATACAAAAACAAAAACAACAGAAACCTGGAAATTAATCTAATCAAGGAAGTGAAAAATCTCTACGATGAAAATTATAAGACACTGAAGAAAGAAATTGAGGAAGACCTTAGAAGATGGAAAGACCTCCCATGTTCTTGGATAGACAAGATTAATATTGTTAAAATGTCTATACTATCAAAAGCAATATACAGATTCAATGCAATTCTCATCAATATCCAATGATATTCTTCACAGAACTAGAAAAACCAGTACTTAAATTCATTTGGAAGAATAAAAGACTTGCAATAGCCAAAGCAATCCTCAGCAAGAAGAATGAGGCAGGGGTCATTCACAATACCCGATCTCCAGTTTTTTTTATAGAGTTATAGTAACAAAACCAGCATGGTATTGGCATCAAAATAGACATGAAAATCAATGGAATAGAATGTAAAATAGAGACAAACCCACATACTTACAGTGATCTGATACTGGACAAAGATGCCAAGAATATATGTTGGTAATGGGAAAACTGGTTAGCCGTATGTAGAAGAATGAAACAAGAGTCTTCTTTCAGAGAAGACAAATTAAAGTAGATCAAAGGTTTATGAATTAGACCAGAAATCGTGCAACTACTAGAAGAAAACATAGGGTCAACACTGCATCATATTCTTGTGGGCACTGACTTCCTTAATATGACCCCTAAAGCTCAAGAAATAAAACCAAGAATTGATAAGTGGACTGTCATCAAATTAAAAAGCTTCTGCACAGTAATGGAAATGATTAAGAGTGTGAAGAGAGAATGGGAGACACAGAATGGGAGAAAATCTTTGCCAGTTACCCCTCTTGGGATTAATATGCATAATATATAAAGAACTCAGAAAGCTTAACATAAAAAACCCCAAATAACCCAATCAGTAAATGGGCAAAAGAACTAAATATCCATTTCTTAAAAGAAGAAATGCAGATGGCTCCACATATATGAAAAATGTTCAACACTTCTAGCCGTTAGGGAAATATAAATCAAAACTAAGATTTCATTTCACTCCAGTCAGGATGGCAGTTATCAAGAACACAAATAATAATGAATGCTGATGAGGATGTGGAGCAAAAGTTATACTGTTGTGGGACTGTAAATTGGTATAACCACTCTAAAAAGCAATATGGTGATTCCTCAGAAAACAAAAAACGGAACTACCATTTGACCCTGCTATCCCATTTCTTCGTATTTATGCAAAAGAACTAAAATCAGCATACTACAGTGTTACTGCTACGTTAGTGTTTATAGCAGCACCATTCACCATAGCCAAATTATGGAACTAGCCCAGATATGTGTCAATAGATGAATGGATTAAAAAAATCTTGTGTATATACACAATGGAGTTTTACTGAGCCATAAAGAAGATTAAGTTACAGAATTTGCCATAAAGGGATGGAAATGGGTAACATCATGCTAAGTGAAATAATGCATACTCAGAAAACCAAGGGTCAAATGGTTTGAGAGAAATGTGGAAGCTAGAGCAAAATAAGGGAAAAAATGAGGGTGGGATCAGATATGATAAAGATAGGGATGATCATTTGAGTGAAAGGAAGATCTGCAAAGTAGGGGAAAAAGGGAAGAGAAAGGTAGGGGGAATGGAGACTGAAATGGAATAAATCAAATTCTATACATATATGACTTTGTCAAAATGTATTAGAAAACTAAGTATGACTATAATGCCTTAAACAACAACAAACACATATGCACAAGGGATAATCCAGAAAGAGACCCACATGTGTACAATCAATTGATTTCCTACAGAGGTAAAAAGGTAATTCAACAGAGAAAGGATATTTTGCAACAAACAAACAGGAACAGATATCTATATGTAAAAAGTTTATTTCCTATGTTGCACCGTTTTTAAAAATTTAACTCAAAATGAATCAGACCCCTAGAACTAGGAGGTAACAGATTGTGTTACACAAAGATTTGCTAGATACTACATTGAAAAAAGCATGATCCATGGAAGAAAAAAATTAATGAGGTTAATCAAGATTAAAGCTTCTGCTCTTTGAAACATGCTATTTAAGAAAATTAAAAGATAAACCATATCTGAAATAAAGATCACATTTTCCTCTTAGGAAAATTCTTCAAATCCTAAAAAATCTGATAGAACATGTCATTTAGACATTTTACATATCAAATTATCATGTATTGGATTTTGTGGACTGTGTCCTAATAAAATTTGATGTTTTGAAAAAAGTGAATAAACAATATACTAAATTTTAACAGCTGTAGTTACTTCATTTCCTAAAGATTAGGACAAAGAAAAAAGACTGGAATTGCAACAGACACATTGAAAGCAGTTAAGTTCACCTAATGGTACCTGAGGGAGAAGCAGCAAACCAAAAACATGGTAAGAAATAGGCATAAAAATTCAAAAAGCATGTACATGGGGAGTTTCTATCATAGAGACAACTTTTCACATATTAGTAGTTCCAGAGAAATTGACTATACTAATATTAACATACACATAAATTGATGTTCATTTATTTTATTAAAATAGATATTTAACAGTTGTCAAAAAAATGAAGCAGTGCTCTTTTTATGTTCAGTTTCAGAAAGAGTTTGTAACATATTTCCAGAATAAAATAAAATCCAGATAATTTGCACACATTAAAATAATTTTAAAAAGAACTCTTTTTTTCTAGTATGGGGGATTGAACCCAGGGTGCTCTGCTACTGAGCTATGTCCTGAGCCCTTTTTAAAAAATATAATAAAAAAAAAATTTTGAGATAGACTGGCTAAGTTGCAGGGCTTGCACTTACTATCCTCCTGCCTAAGCGTCCCAAGTAGCTGGGATTGCAGTCATGTACCATGGCACTTAACTAAAATATATCAATTCTAAGAATACCATTCAATGAATTTTGACAAATATATTTACTCATGTACTCACCACATGAAGATATGGAAGTTTCTGATCAAACAGAAAGTTATCTTGTTCTTTTTTTCAGTCATTCCCTCATACCTCTGCACTGATCTACTTTCTGACCTTAAAGATTAGTTTTGCCTTTTCTAGAATTTCATATGAAAGGAATTATATAATATATCCTTTTGTATCTGGCTTTTTCTCAGCATAATAATACTGAGGCTTATCTGTGTTGTTAAATTTATTAGGACTTCTCCAATTGTCCAGTAACACTACTGTATGGATATATTACAATTTGTTTATTTATTTACTTTTTAAAATTTGGGTTGTTTCCAGTTTGGGGCTATTATGAATGAAGCTGCTATGAATTGGAAGTTTCTATCATAGAGACCAACAATTCATATTCTGATCTTTCTTATAAGTTTTTTGCTTTATAATCTAAAATTTGAATGTTTTATTAAGTAAAATGAAATATTTTCATTATATGCCATTATAAGGATTTTAAAATACATTTATTTTGTTAGCTGAATAAGAAGAAATCCACATATAATACTTTTTGATAGAGCATCTAATATGTGAATGAGTTAATGAAATATTTGAACTTTTTTTGTTGTTCCTAGGAAGGTTATATTCAAAAGAAAAAAGAACTGTGGGGAATCTGTATCTTTATTGCAGCAGTTGACCTAGATGAGATGCCATTCACTTTCACTGAGCTGCAGAAAAACATAGAAACAAGGTAAAATTTCTTACATAAATTTAGGCCTCTGCTTTTAAAGAAAACTACTTTTGGACTCTTAATAGACTTAGGAAATTAAAAAGAAATGCTAAAATTAAGTAAAACATAAAGGAATAGGTCAAATAGTAAATTGTCATTCTCTCAAGGATCCTTTAATGAAAGCTTATTCATGCTGCATCTCTTTTTTTTTTAAAGAGAAGAGAGAGAGAGAATTTTTTAATATTTATTTATTTATTTTTTTAGTTTTCGACGGGCACAATATCTTTGTTTGTATGTGGTGCTGAGGATCAAACCCAGGCCGCACGCATGCCAGGCGAGCGCGCTACCGCTTGAGCCACATCCCCAGCCCATGCTGCATCTCTTAAAAATTTTGTAATTTGTGTCCTGGCAAAATTTTTGTCTCTTGTTGTTCATCTATAGACTTAATTATAGTTGTTGATAAATTGGACAAAAAAAGAAAAGATCTATAAAATAGGTTTATTATATATTAAAACCTTTATAAAGTGATATCTTTTAAAGAATTTAGAGAAGATTTATTAAGATTTAAGATTTTAATATAGTAGTTATTATAATTACATACATTTTCAGTCTACTATGTATTTAGACTACTGTATGTACAGTAGTACTTGACTTGGTAATTACTTAATAAATATTTTGTTGAGTTTATAAGATTTAGAAGAGTGTATTAATTTGTTTCCAGTGATTCACGAACTTTGTGTTGAGAAATCTTCCAGGACTCTGAGTCATTCATTTGCAGCATATTTACAGAATACAATAGTAAATAATTTGAACAGTTGGATGGCTGTATGTTTCTTCTTGAATTAAACATAATTGGTATATTATTTAAATGAGTTAGATTAAATTGTTATATATTATGACACTTTTTTACTATCTTTAAATAAAATGTGGAAACAAAGGCATTGTGTATTCATAAATATGCAAAATAATAGAAATAACATAAATAGTTCATAGAGTTAAATCCAGAACTACAGGCATTAACACTCTGTTCTCGCCCTCTCTTCCTTCCTTTTCTCCTTCTCTTAAGTTACCCTATAAAAAGAAGACTTTGTTACAACAACTCAGTTTTTGTGGTACTCCACGGACAGATAGCTGTTATACTTTATAAAAGCAGAAACTGAGTGTGGTTCTTTAATAAATTCTATTCTGGGGCCACACATGATGGCACACACCTGTAATCCCAACAACTCAGGATGGTGAGGCAGGAGGATTATAAATTTGAGGCCAGCCTGGGCAGAGACCATCTCAAAATAAATACTATTCTAAAGCTGATTTTTTTTCCTCTGGACACTGCATATTTACTCCATTCTCTTTTATCTTCTAATCAACATCCTGATATTCTCTTTTTTCTATCATTTCTACTCCATCTTTATTTGCTTTTCCATAAAACTTGTGTGGCTGCCCACATTCCTTATATAGGATGGGAACTTTTAATAACTTTTTTTGGTATTCTGGTCTACCTGCTGATTAACTGAAGCTTTTTTATTTCCCCCTCCTTTTTAAAAATGAAGTCACACTGTTTTGCCCTGATTTATCTCAAACTCCTGGACTCAAATAGTCCTCCCACCTCAGTCTCCACAAAATGCTGGGACTAAAGGTGTGCACCTGGTTTAGGTGAAGCTTTCTTTGGTTGCTGGGCAGCCTGTAATTGGATCCAGTGAAAATTCTTTGGTTCATTTAGCTGCTTTGGCCTAATTATTTATGCAAAATTAGTTAGAAATTAGTGTATGAGATGCAGTTGATAATTGCTATCTTGAATGCCCTATTAAAAATGTATTTACTGATGTTTCAAAGATTAATTTTTATAGAAAACAATAATGAGTGACCTAAAGTCATTATTTAATCAAATTAAAATTTTCATCAGCTTTACTTTTCCCTTCTCCAATAATTCAGTCCTAAAACCATTGGTAGGGCAAAGAATGTGTCATGTGTGTATCTGTGTCAGGGGAATATTGAGGGGCCTGGAGAAGATATCAGAGCCAAAAAGGGACCTAGAGAAGATGTCAGAGCCAAAGAAGGGATCCACATGGGGAAGGGTGTCCACATGGATATGTGAGGGGCAACCTAATGGGAGCTGTTTGGTATGTAATGTCAGATACCAAGCAGAATAGATGGGCAGCCAGTCTAAGAGTTAAATACAAGGGAGGGCAACCTAGTGTGGGGAGTCAGAGTACCAGGCTGAAGTAGATGTCCACTTGAAGGGGTGGGCCATCCAGAAAATGGAGTCAGTCTGAGAGTGTCCACATGGGGGAGTAGGTGACTTTAGAGATGGATGGTGGTTACTTATGGGTAGATTAAACACTAAACACTTGGAATGTCTTTACTTCTTGTGTTTTAATTGTAATATGATTTTGTGTTGAAATCAGATAAATTGAAGTGAATCTAAGGCCTTGTGCATTCTAGAAACTCATGATGTTTAAATTGTACAAATATAGGGTGACTATAGATAGTGATTACGTATGTACAGTATATCTCAGAAAGCTAGAAGAAAGAATTTTGAATGTTTTCACCATACAGAAGTGATAAATGTTTGAGGCGATAGATATATTTAACCTCATTATACAATGTGTATATGTATTGAAACATCACATGGTACACATTAATATGAATAATTTTTGTGTTTTTAGTTGAAAAGACAACTTCAATTTAAAAAAATCCATACAGATAGATTTACAAATAAATATAAATGCATGTGTCCCTTCATAACCACCACCCCCCCTTTTTTTTTCTCAACCCTAAGTTGATTTAAGTATAGGTAGGTAGATGTTAGGACATGGGTTGAAGGCTAGTTTTTTCCTCTTTAAATTCTAGTAAAATGCAAAAAATAATTCTTTCTAAAGCACATGATAATAATTTGGAATAGAGCTAATAATCCTTTGCATTGATATGTATCTTCTTTGAAAATGAAATAAAACAAATTTTGACAGTTAGATTGATTTTTTTTATTCTTTACTTTGTAGTGTCTATAAATTCTTTGACTTACTAAAAGAAATTGATACCAGTACGAAAGTTGATAATGCTGTGTCAAGACTGTTGAAGAAGTATGATGTATTGTGTGCACTCTACAGTAAATTAGAAAGGTAATAAAGAATTTTATTAGGGTTATTGTACCCTGATTTTTTGTCTTTGTTCATAATTACATTCTATCTGATAACGATAATATATTTAGTAAAGTTATTAATTATTACCCCTTAGACATGTCCCTTTTGCTCTTAATTTCTTATTCTTAGCTATCTTCTTTATCTAGTCATACGTATATTCTGAATGTTTCTTCCAAATTTTTTCATTATCCCTTTGTGTCTCATTTATTTTCTCAAGCTTTAAGCTTAGTTCCTATTTTAGCTTTATCTGCGAGGAGACCTAGTTCTGAATAGTGACCAAAATTTTAATGTCTTTCCAAGATATTCATTTCGAAAGGGGGGGAAATGGCCATGGAAGGTATATGTGACCTGTATGACCAAGTTATGATTTGTGCTCATGTTGGTGATCTAGAAGAGATTTCACCATTACTGTTCAACTTGGAGAATAAGAAATAAGCTTGAATTAAGTTTTGATAGTCTTTTCATCCAAACTGTAGTCTTCTAATCCAAGCACTGTAGCCCTTAAAATGGCATATATCTGTTCCTTTGCTTGTATGAGAGCTCATTGAATTTGAGTGCCTGTAAAAATTAATGTTTTAGCTAAATAAGCAATTCTATAATAGAATAGTTAGGGAGAAGGGAAGAAAGGAAAAGAGCTGTGTGTCCTTAAATATTCTGGGAGAATGAGTATGGAGACAAGGCTGGAAAGAAACATCTTCTCAGAAGCATGCACCTTTTTTTTTTCCCTTTTTTCTTAATTTGTATGTCACTAAAACTTCAGAAATGAGATAAGGATGAGAAAAGTAGAGAGAAACACAAATACAAAACAACAACAAAATTGGCCTGGGTCTTGAGGGAATGTCTTTACTTCTACTTGTGTTTTAATTGTAATATAATAGCAATTGACCATATCCCCCACCTTCTTGAAGTAGAAGCTTTCTGCTTAGGGAACTTTTTATTATTAAAGAAATGACTTAAGTAATTACATAAGAAATGTGAATTAATTATAGAATACTTAGCACAGAAAAGTATTAGTAAAAAAATACCAGTCAACCAAAATTTTAGTGTTAATAGATAATCACTTTTTATGCTTCTTAGGATATCATTTTATGTTATATTTATCATATTGATTTGTATATAGTTCCTTTATCATTTAATAGTGACTTATAATTTTCTTTCTGTCCTTTAAATTTTTTTACAACCACTTAGTTCATATCTGGGAGCTTATCATAAGAATATGATCCCAAATGTAAAAAGAAGCTGTAGAGATTTTTGTCACAATATTATTTAGAATAATGAAAAAATAGAAACAGTGTGTTTATTTACAACTGAAGTTAAACAATAAAACATTATAAGTATAATCTAGACATAAAACAGTACAATTAAGGATTGGGGATGTAGCTCAGTAGTGTAGTGCTTGCCTAGTATGCATGAAGTTCTAGATTCATTCCCCAGCATTACAAAAAGGAAAAAAAGTATAATTATAAAATGAATTTTGATGAGGACCAACATACTTCTAATGTTAATTAAATAAAGGAGAACATACTATGATTATGTATAAGGAAGTCAATGCATATGAAGTCATAGTCATGTTCTGTAACTGTGTAAGGAAGAAACCCAGATCACTAATGCATAGAATGAGATAATTGGAAAGAAGTTGACCAGAATTTTAATTGATGTTTTCCCTGGTAAGGAGGATGTATTACCTCTATAATGAAAAAGGAGGCAAGAACTTCTTTAAGCCAGTTGTTAAAAAAAAATCTGTTCTATACAGATTAGTATTTTAAAAATCTATAATCATCAGATTATTTCTAGACAGACAATTTTGGGGCTAGGGCTGGTTTAGGGCACAGTCCTTATTTTTTTTTCCAGCCATAATAATTTAAAAAAAAATTAGTTGTAGATGGAAACAATACCTTTGTTTTATTTATTTATTTTTATGTGGTACTGAGGACCGAACCCAGTGCCTCACTTGTGCCAGGCAAGCACACTGCTACTGAGCTACAATTCCAGTGCTAGCCATAATAATTTTAATTGGCTACTTCTAGATTGTTTTACTTTGTTGTCTGAGATTAGGACTTTTCTTTGATGTTAGTTTCTGTTTTACTTTTTTTCTACCCCTTCTGCTGATAAATTTGTATTCGATTCTCCTGGAGACTTAGGGAGAGTTAAAGTGGAATAACCTAATAGGTATTGCACACTTTACAGTTTAGGGGTTTGCCATCTTTTCTGTAAATGGGAAGCAATGATCAATAAGTCAATAAGTAAATCAAGTAAGCTGTCATTTTTCTTCTTATATTCAGATTTATGTTAAGATTCTATTAAAAACATATGTTTATTTCATGTCTATATTTTGAGGGGTTTAAGTAGCTAGTATGAATGGATGGGGATATGATGTCCTCCCAAAAAAGGGAAACTGTAGTTGGGCTTTTTGGAGAAGAGAATGGACTCTTTTGAGTCAGTCAGATTTGAATTCCAATTTAGGCTCCAACTTGTCATGTATGATCTTGGATCCAAGTTTAGTGTTTAGTTTTCTAATTATATATTAAGCTGATGATAGTGTGTATCTGTTCTAATACATATAGTGAGATAATGCATAGACCTGGGTTTGATCCTCAGCACCACATATAAATAAATAAATAAATAAATAAATAAATAAATAAATAAATAAAGGTATTGTATCCAACTGCAACTAAAAAATAAATATTTTTTTAAAAATTTTATGCCCATTAAAGAAACACTGCATATTCTATCCCTTCCTTATACAGTTACAATATACATCAACCACCTGAGATAAAGTTACTGAATTCATCATTTCCTGAACTTACAGGCTACTTGTATGTATTTATGGTACTAGAAATGGGAACTTTTGACCCACCAACAGTAGAAAGAAAATTAGGCAGAGAGTACAAATATACAAGCAAGACTGTTTGGGGAGTTTTACCTAAGGACTGGGGGAGACTGTATTGAAGGGACAGAAGAATCAAAAGAAGAAAAGGCCAGGTTTTTATCAAGTAGCTGAGATGGGAAAGATCCTTGGAGGTTTCTAGGTGCCATCCTACATCTGGTCTCTGATTTATTATTAAGAATAGGAGAGAAAGAAAAGGCAAATTCCATACATTATAAGAGTTGAAGAGTAGGAAAAGACTTCTAATAAAAGGTTTTTACCCTCAGATCTTATCTGTTTTCTTGTCCCTATAATGGTCCCTGTCTGTCTCATTCTCCCCTGATAGATTTTATTCTTCTTCCTAAGGGGAAAAGGACAAAATCTTCTCAGTCTTCTTATAGCTACTTTAGACCTATACATGGGTGTTGATCCTACCTATCCCTGGAGATTATAAAATCTCTCCCTGCCTGAACTAAAGGGCACAAGTTGGAGGTGCAAACTTAGTCTGGGATGAGTTGAAAACTAAGAGGAAATGTCAGCTTAACTTGGAAACAAGTAAAGCCTGGAAGACACAAATTTTATAAGCATATTAAAAAGGCAAGGCCCTAAAATCAGAAATAGGGTAAGGGACTAATAGTCCTAAAAATGGTAGAAGCTAAATAAGATTAGGAAGTATTTGTTATTTGTCTTCCATAATCCTTTCTTTTATATATAAGGAAATCAGATTTCCTTTTATATCTCCCTAATGTTAAGCTCTGCTTGTCCTGAAATGTTACCCGAATCCAACAGGTAGAGTTTAAGAATGCACAAATCCTTTCCCCTTCTGCCAATAAGAAATCTAATGCTCTTCTATTTTTGATCAAAGTAACGGCCAAGGAATTTAGTAAGAACTGTAGGCCATTGAGTGTACTTGCCTTATCTTTTAAAATTTTTCCCACTCTCTGTCTTTATTATTTTAAAGGTCCTAGTTTAGCATTAGTTAAGCTTTTAGTGTTACTTTATGGTAAATAAGCTGTCTCAGGGAACAAGCAATGTCACTACCTCTATAACCCCTGCAAGAATCTAGGTGTATAGCATGCTTAAATGGGTGTACTGGAGTCCTGGGTTTGTTTTACCTTGTTATTTGTGTAGATATTCCCAAATCAGTTTAGAGGACTCATTAACTATGCTGCTATTGTTCTCAAGCCTTTGCCCATTTTTGGATCACAGCATGTGTCTATTTGTAGAAATATGCTACTGGTCTTGGGATGGGTCCCAACTTTGGGGTTAAGATCCCTGAAGTCAAATCTAGGCTTTTTTGTTTGACTTTTATCCCTGTAATAACACATTTGCTTTTTATTATACTTGCCCTACTGGGTATTCAAGACAAAATAGCCCTTACATTTGCCCAAAATCAGCCTTTTTTCCTTCTTACTGTTAAGGTCAATTGAAGCTCCTCAGGGATTATTTTAGGGTCTTTTGACTCCTTTTGTTTTTTCCTCTACCAGTTGTACCATCTGCCTGGATGGGTGAGGGTCTTACTGGCCATGTGGCTTCTCTTGGAAATATTAGGAACATTTCTCTCTGTAATTACCCTCCTCTTTACAGACTGTACATTGGTTGGCTCCTGGTCTCCAAGGTTTTTTTTTTTTTTAATAGAGAGAGAAAGAGAGAAGGAGAGAATTTTTTTTTTTTAATATTTATTTTTTAGTTTTCGGCGGACACAACATCTTTGTTTTTGTATGTGGTGCTGAGGATCGAACCCAGGCCGCACGCATGCCAGGCGAGCGCGCTACCGCTTGAGCCACATCCCAGAGGGAGTTTGGGTGACTCACCAGTGTTCCAGGGCCATTTAGAGGAATTTTGTTGTCCCGTGGGTCCTGGCTGACTTTGGAGGGCCAAAATATTGACTGCCCTCTTAGTCTTGTTATTCTCTTTATTTTAACCTCAAAGTCTCAGTTTGTTGAATACCCAAAAGGCCAGTTACTTTTATCCCATTACAAAATATTAAGTGATATAAATAAATCCCCATCCAATTTTGTCTTTTAGAATAAGTGAAATGTTTAAAAAATGAAGTAGAATATACTTGTTCACAGATGTACTGCCTGAGTGAACAGTGTCCAGTCTCATAATTATCAGAGTGATGCTGCTTGGAGTGCACAGTGTTTGGGCACATTTAATTATCTTTGTTTAAAGATGATAGTTATAATACAGTTAGGAGCATACAAACATAATCTTGAAGAATGCTATCTCTAAACATTTTAGCTTGGAGGACACCAGCTTGGTAAAGTATTCTCCTAAACTTTGCGTTTTAGAAGGCTTGTATACTTGAGAAAGTACTTTTAACATACAAAGAAGACAGTAATAAGTATCTCAGGTATACTGAAGTCCTTTTTATTTATATTAATTTAGCTTTTACTTTTGAAGTGAAATTTAGAATTCATAGCTCAGTAGGGATAGCTATAATTATAAGGCTTTGCCTTTAGCAGATCTACATAGGTTAAGAACATTGACAAAGATTGAATAGCTTTATACTTCTTATAAGTTTAGGAAACAGTACTTAATAACCACAAATAGACTTATTACCTGATGTGACTGCTCATGTATACTATAACAAAACACTTTTTCAATCAGAGCATACAGATGCAGAAATGTCAAAAGTTTCATTGGCCATTTTATAGGTTGAAGGCCCAGATACTCTGCATATTGTATAAAAAAGAGCACTGATCAGTTACCTTGCATATATTAAACCTTTACAGCTTTAACTGTATAAACTTTGCATAACATTTAGACAAAACTCAAATACACGACATATTTAGCCCTCAGTTTTATACATATCTCTAGACACACAGAGTGTCAAATATATTCTAATAATTGCTCATTTAACCAGAGCTATAAAGTGAATTATCTAACAGATTTTAAAGCAGATACTTAAATAAGCCTTAATTCTCTCAAGACTTAGTTTCCTTAAGTAATTAAAACCTAAAGTCAGCAGGAAACACATGAAATTATCTTGATAAAGTACAAAAATCTCTGCTCTTTAAGCCAGCTATCTGAAAATGATACCCAAAGCAGATCAATACCTCAAGAAAACCCTGTTGCTTCTAATGTACAGAAATAGACTCTGACCTCACATCAGTGCACCAAATTCTGATCCTAGAAAAATCCTTTGAATAACTATCAAGTTATAGTCAATTCAATCACATGTAAGCCTCCCTCCATAACACCTGCCATTTCAGAAACTCTCTGTAATCCACCTAGACCCTGTACAACTTGTTTGCAACTTTAGTTTCTGTCCTATCTTTCTTTTTCCCATCTTGGAACTATCTAGTCATTTGATTTTAGGACAAAATTTTCGCTTTACCATACAAACTCCTTTTTCATCTGAAAGCATTCCCTTTTCCTTTTAACCTTCCTTACCAAAATACATTTTCATACCTATAACTTTCTTTTTTTAAAAAAAAAAAAGACAGACAGACAGAGAGAGAGAAAGAAGGAGAGAGAGAAAAAAAAATTTTTAATATTTTATTTTTCTTAGTTTTCGGCAGACACAACATCTTTGTTTGTATGTGGTGCTGAGGATCGAACCTGGGCCACACGCATGCCAGGCGAGCGCGCTACCGCTTGAGCCACATCCCCAGCCCTATAACTTTCTTATATTTCTTTTTATTCACTGGTTTCCTTCTGCCTTACATTTTAAAGTTTACATTTTAAAGCAATTTTATGAAACTTCTGAATTTAGACAAATTGCTCCTTAATATGACAACATGCTTTATGCTTTTTGTAGTTTTAAAATCAAAACACAACTTAAAAGCTTTGCATATAGAATTACCTATGTTAATTAGAATTTTAACTCTTAGTAATCTTATATTTTAATGCATCAGGCCCAAGAAGAAAGCAATTTTGAACTGTTTCCTATATCAACTGTTTATGGAAACACGTTAATAATCCCAAATATAATCCTATTGGCTTTGCAGCTCTCAAGCTAGGCAAAAGTGTATGTTAGCAATTTCAAAGACATCTTTACTTTTATCTTGCCAACAAATTATATAGTGGGCAAAGTATTAAATTGTCATCGAGAAGGTTAACTGTAGGGCTGATTTTGGTAGTGGGTAAAAAGCATTAAAGAAGACATTGTTAAATGGTTTAAAGGATAAATAGAAATTTGCCAAGCAAAATGGGATTGGGGAATGGTACTGAGTCTTGCTAGGCAGAGTTAGCATGTGCACAAAGCCCAAGTAGAAGCAGGAGGTACTTTGATATTGCTAATGGCTGAAAGTTAGGAAGGGATCACGACATTGGTAGTGAGTTTGGACTTTGCCCTGAAGGCAATGGAAAATCATTTAGTGATTTAAAACTGGAGAGTGGGTAGTCAGATTTGGTCTTAAAAGACCATTCAGGCCTTTGTAAAAGGGATTTAGAATTTTTTTTAAATATCTTTATTTTATTTTTATGAGATGTTGAGGATCAAACCCAGTGCCTCGCGCATGCCAGGCAGGCACGCTACCATTTGAGCCACATCCCCAGCCTGGGATTTAGAATTTTTGTTGTATTTTCGTATGAGATAATTTAGCCTTAACTTTACTGGCCTTGGTTCAGCAGGGACTTTTTTTTTTCTGTCTTATTAGTACCTTTTTCTGAAGAGTTATTGGGGAGATTAACTGTAATACCAAAGCCTGTTTATTACAGGGTAGACTGTATGACTATATGTGACTATTAGCTAAATAGTCATTAGTTATGACCTGATCTGGATTCTAAGCAGATCATCAATTATAAATTATATTTTGAGTTAAAAAGAGCATTTGGATCCAGTCCTTTTCTAATTAGATATTACAGTGATATGAGATGTCACAAATTGGGAAAACCTACTTAGTTTCATTATGCTATATGTGTTTTTGTTTTCAAAATGTGTATTTCTTAAAGTAAGATGAATAAAGTATGATAACATTGCTATGATTTCTGTATTATGAAAATATTTTTAAAATAACTTTTAAAAAAACACCACAATGTTAATAAAATTATTTCTTCCTTTTAGGACATGTGAACGTATCTATTTGACACAACCCACCAGTTCGTAAGTAGTTTAGAGCATATTACATTTTGGTTTTTTTAAAAAAGGGTTTTCTGGAATAGTCGCAGACATTGATAACATTAAGGTTAGTTTGGTTGATGATAGTTTCATGGGGGAAGAGATGTCTCTGAAAAAGGTCCAAGGAGTTTCCAGAGAGAAGGGGGATCTTGACTCAGGACCAGTGGGGTTTGTGGCATACATGAATGAAGACAATGTCAGCTTGTGTCAGTCAAAGGCACACACAGAGGTTTATTTAGGAAAATGTTCAGAGATTTATTTAGGTATATATTCAAGGGAGAATGGGGGCAATCTCAAGAGAGATGCCTTTGGTTTAATGAGTATGCATTCAAGGTAGAATTCGGGCTATCTGTAGAGGGAGAGAGAGCAATCCCTTGGGATGGACATTGATATTTATAGAGGGGTAGACATTAATATTTATAGAGGGATGGTTGCTGGGGGATGGACTAGATGTAGAACTAGGGTGGAGTTACATAGTTTCAGGCCAGTTTTCCCTGTACTTGGGCATTGCTCTCATGTTACAAGGGCATGGGTCAGGGGCATCTAGCCAAGAGTGTGTTGCTCAGGAATTATAGTTGTCATGTCAGTGGTTTGTGGGCACTTCCTCTGAGACTCAGAATCTCTTCCTTTATCCCCAAAGGCTACTTTATAAGTTAAGGTCATAAAGTCCTATATAGGTGATTTATCCTGTAAATAAATACATGCCTCATGCTACAAAGGAGAACTAATAATGTGGAAATTGATTCAGTGCAACATTCGCTAACTCTGAGGAAAAATTCAGTTCTTAGATTAAATCTTTATTGATGGTCTCTCACAGATACTTTATTGACAAGACAGCATAATTTTGTGTATGAATAAATTTAAAGATTTATCTTAAAATTTCCAAATTATTTTTAAAAATGTATAATGCATTCTCTAACAGTATACCCATGTAGAGCTCCAGAAATTTTCTTTGGAAGCAGAATGAGTAGGATAGGAGATACTCTGCCCCACTGAAGTACAGTATTGAAGATGACTGATATAAAGGGAAATTGTATAGATAGGTTGCTGAAGAATGAATCCAGTGCCTCACACATGCCAGGCAAGCCCGCTACCACTGAGCCACAACCCCAGCCATCTTTTATATATTTTTAAATAACAATTCAGATATTCAGTATTTCCTTTACAAAGTGTATGCTGTTCTATGGGCTAAATATAATATCTTGGTAGAAACACCAATTGAATTGAGATAGAGTCCGGTATCAGTTGAGCAATAAAAATAGAGTATGCACTTAACTCAGTCCTGTAATTTAAAGCAAAACAAAACAGATCACTCCAAAGGCATAGTTGAAAACCTTTGTCAGTATTAAATTTTTTTTCTTTCTATTTATTTACTAGGGTATCTACTGAAGTAAGTTCTGTGTTGGTGCTGAAAGTTTCTTGGATCACATTTTTACTAGCTAAAGGTAAATTCACTATGTTTATTATATGCTGATGTTTTAAATGCAGTAATGAAATTGGTATTCTTTTGGATTAAGTGCAAAAATCTACTTCCTACTCCATTCTTAGAGTATTATGGATTATTAACTGCTACAACTTCTTAGTAATAATAATAACAGAAATAACTTTGGACTTTTTTTTTTCCTTGCTTCCTTCCTTTTTTTTTTTCCTCCTGTGCCAGGGATTGAACCTAGAGCTCTGATGCATGGTAGACAAGCACTCTTTGATTTTCTAGGGTAAAGATTTACTATCTTATAAAAATGATATTTGCTTATGATAAATAAGTTAAGCAGTACAGTAAGGTGCAAAGAAAAATTATGCAAAGTATACTCAAGAATAACCATCATTAAAATTGTGTAATTATTATTTCAGGTATATCTTTGTATATGATTTTGTTTAAAAAATGAGTAGGTGAGTGCATCCATAAACATAGTTTTTAAAAATGGGATTATACTATAGTGTAATCTTTAAAATATAAAATCTAATTTTACTCAAATTATACAGAAGAAAAGATGTTGCTTAAATTAACCAAACTGTTTTGTCACTTTAAGGAGATTGTTTCTTAAAATATTTCTCTGAAGATTATGAAAAAGAGTTATGAAAAAATTGGAATTTTTATTGGAATTTTTATTTTCTTTACCTTCATATTTTGGTTTGAAGCAATGTATATTAATGCACTTTGAAGAACAAAGTCCTGTCACCTTCCATCTCCCCACTTCAAGATTAGTTAATTTTATTATTATTTCATCATCAAAGATTATAACATTTGTATTCTATCTGTAATTATAATTGTTACCTTGGTTTGTCT
Organism: Marmota monax; assembly: GCF_021218885.2. Classification (NCBI taxonomy): domain Eukaryota; kingdom Metazoa; phylum Chordata; class Mammalia; order Rodentia; family Sciuridae; genus Marmota; species Marmota monax. The sequence goes on along the minus strand of NW_026693082.1, from coordinate 18,596,463 downwards.
CATTTCTATATCCTAAGCTTACCATAATTCCTTTATTACAGCTTTTTAATTTCTGTTCTTTATTCTGATTCATTTCTTAGCTGGTTAGATTTTACCATTGAGGATTTTTTTGTTTTCAGTAGGCCTTTTGGTTTTGTTTCTTTCCAGCCCTGATTTTTGGCATTAAACATTGTTGTTAAATATGAGATTAGCTTAATTTCCCCTCTTCATTAGTTCCTGAATACTTGAAGAATTCTGTTTTTTTTTTTCATTTTTACTCTCTCTCTCTCTCTCTCTCTCTCTCTCTCTCTCTCTTTTAAACTAAAGGGTTAGTAGTTTTTACCAGGATGTCTCTTGATTTTTATTATTCTACCTTAATTTTTCTCAGAACACGATGTTTCTTTTTAAATTGGAGGATCTGCTCTTTTCAGAGAAATCTTACTCACCTGTATTTTAAAATATTATTCTATTCAATTAAGTTATTCTCTTTCGTTTCAGATACATTAACTGTCTTACATTGGATTGTTTTTGTCTTCCTTTTTTACTATCTTCTCCTATTTTATTCTGATCTTTTGTCTTTTTCTTGTGTGTTGACTGTTTTTATCTCAAGTCCTTCTGTTTTCATCTAAACTATTTTTGTAATGATGTTGTTTGGTTCTTAGTTTTTTCTTAACTGTCCAGTCCCTTATTTTTATAATATGAATTCATTAAGTTCTTAGTGCAAGAACTCATATAGGTCATTTTCCTCTTTTAGATTCTCTTCCACATTGGATTCTCTGATTTTTTTTCTCTTCTTATGTTATGATTCTACTTTTTTCTTTTCTAGAATATGTTTGCATAATGTCTGTGTTTTTCTTCCTTATCTTGCTGGGACTTTATGTGGCTAACTCTGACTTCTTATTTTCTCTGATGCAGTATGAGTGAATTTCCCTTCAGTCACCTTGCATTTTATCTGTGATGTGTTTGTATTCCTCAGAGAATTATAGTATGTCAGCAGGTATTTTTATTATACCAAGCTTTATTCAGAAGGTAAGGGAGAAAGTAGAGATGTTTTTTTGTTTGTTTGTTTTGTGTGTTTTTTTTAGTTTTTGTTAGAATGTCTATAATTCCTTCTTCTAAAACAGGATTGTGTTGGGATTCAGATTGTTCCCAATTGAGTGCAGTATATAAGAATCTTTATCAACTGACTATAGTTGTTTCTTCCATTTTGCCATTCTTTTAACAATAGTTAGTCCTTTCAAGTCAGAAGGAGAAAAAGATGAGGATTCCCTCTTAGTTACCTTCAGATTTTATGTTGCTACTTGCATTTAACCAGTACATTTTTACCTTTTCATTTTTATTAGATTTTGGAGAAGAGAGATTCTTTCATCTGACATTCTACTATTTTTACCTAGAAGTGCTTGATATCATTCTTCACCTCTGTGGTATTTCTAAATAATGTCTTAGTATATTATGAACCTTTTCCGCCATACCTATGGATCTAAAAAACTTACTTGATTCAGCATTACCAATTTTCTCACATATTTTCTGTTCCATCAGTATTTGTTGGGATTACTCCTAGTTTAGCAGATACCCAGAAGAAAAGTTTTAAAATATTAGAACCATAGGCAAGAATGCAATATTGTATTTAGCCACACTGTTTTTCTCAGGCATCTATTACATGTAGTTATTTCCTCATATACTTCTACTGTATATGTAGTATATGAAATTTTAGGATTTTGTGCTGGATAATTACTTATAGATGACCTTACAATTATATATTAATTTTGTTATTTCATAATAGCTTTGGTAATATTTTGGAAAGTGTTAGAATTGAAAATGTATGAGGTTTGATAAATCATTAGGATTAAAAGTTAGCATATACCATACTTCAAAATTATTTTCAGAAGTAATAAATTCCATAGCTTGTAATAATAAGTTTTAGAAAAGCAAAATGCAAAATGATTTTAAACATAAGAAATTAATTTTAGTAATAATACTTAAGTGTAAAATTCTCAGGGTAGACAATACTAATTCGTAATTTCATAATTATATATATTTGTCTATTAGACTTGACTGATTTTTTAAAAAAAATTTTTTAGTTATACATGGACACAATATCTTTATTTTGTTTATTTATTTTTATGTGGTACTGAGGATTGAATCCAGTGCCTCACACGTGTGAGGCAAGCACTCTGCCACTGAGCCACAACCCCAGCCCTTGACTGATTTTTTGTTTTTGAAAATAAGAAAGGAAAAAGGTTTTTTATCATGAATCTAGTGATTATAAAATGAATAACTATATGAATATACCCATACCCACAATTTCTCTTAAGCTTATAAAAATGAATAAATATGTGAATATACCCATATCAATCTCTAACGTTTCTTAAAAATGTGATTTTTTTTTATTTTCAGGAGAAGTATTACAAATGGAAGATGATCTGGTGATCTCATTTCAGTTAATGCTATGTGTGCTTGACTATTTTATCAAACTCTCACCTCCTGCACTGCTCAAAGAACCATATAGTAAGTATCTTAAGTAATTTAAGCTCCTCCTTTGTCTTTAGCATTGTTTATTGGATGTCTGGTAGCTCTAGTATGGTTCTAAATTGAGAGGGTGATAAAAAATAAATCAGACATAGGCTCTGTTCTTGTGTTAGTCAACTTTCTATTACTGTAACAAATATCCAAGATAATCAACTTAAGAGCAAAGAAAGGTTTATTTTAGCTCATAGTTTTGGAAGTTCTAGTCCATGAACAACTGGCCCTGTTGCTTTGGGCTTGTGGTGAGGTTGCACATCATGGCAGAAACTCATGGTGGAGCAAAACTGTTCACTTTATGATGAGAGAGTGAAAGAGAGTTAATGGGATGGGAGTCTACTTTTCTCTTCAAAAGTATGCCCCATACCTCTGACTATTCCCTACCTATTGAGTCCTGTTGAGTTTCCCACAGTCTAGTTTTTGCTGATCATTAAGTTAACAAAATTTTCATCATCTCCCAATAGCACCAAGCTGGTGCCAGATCTTTGACAACCTGGGTCTTTGGAGGACATTCCATATCCAAACTATAAGCAGCCCTCAGGTAGCATAAATTATAAGAGGAAAGGTAAGAGATGTTAAGCACCCAGTCAGAGAATCTGGTAGAAATAATCTGAGTAAAAATAAAGGAAATGCTATGTTGGTTCAGGAGATAATGAAAGTTTTCTTCTGAAAAGCCAAAAAATAAAGAAGAGATGATATATGAAATGAGTGTTGAAGAATAAGTAGTTAAGATTAGGTTGAAGAAGTTAGAGAAGGGTATTCTCAGTAAAGAAGAGAAGAGGCTCTTACCTGTAGGATTTCAGAATCATTTATTATACTATAGAAAAATGTAAACTTAATAAGGTGTGGTCTGATTCCTTGCTCCTGAAATGATGAAAGTGTTAATCCTAAAAGTAATAGATGACAGATCAAAATGTTGAAGTCTCAAAGTGGCTGAAAGACTGAGCTGTAATTAATCTTTGTGAACAATAACTTAATGGAAAAATGAAGTGTGAAGTAGAATTTTCAATGTTTTGAACATGATTTGGCAGAGAAGACAGGAAACTTCACTTAGAATTGAAATGCAAATCAAAGGGAGAAAAGCTCAAAAATTATATATAGAAAATAATAAATATGCTTCAAATTTCCCCCAACTTTTTAAACTTTCCTTTAGTTGTCTTCACTTATTTTTCAATGTTATAACTTTAAAGTTGATGTTATGTGTTACTTTAGGTTTACATCTTTGTTTTTTGGGATAATTCAAAACTACATTTAATTCTTTTAAGTGCTGTGTTAAATAGAATCAAGGATAAGCTATTGAATTGACTGAGTATGGTAAAATTTTAATTTGCTTTGTTATGGAGAATTTCAAATGAATACAAAAGTAGACAGTAGTTTAAGTCTTCATATACTTTTCACTTAATAGCTTCAACAGTTGCTGTGACCAGTCTATTGTCTCTTCCCCTGCCCAGTTCCCCCAGCTTTGTTTTGAAGCATATCTTTGAATACCTTATTATTTCAGTGTGAATCTTTTAAAAGGTAAGTGGTTTTTAAAATGCATAATGACAGTACTATTATCACATCTAATAATGATTTTTTTTAATATCACCAAGTATCTGGTAAATATACCTTTTTTATCTCATAACTGTAATTAAAACTTTTTTAACTTTTTTTTTTTTTTTTTTTAGTTGTAGATGGACACAATACCTTTATTTTATTTGTTTATTTTTGTGTGGTGCTGGGGATCGAACTCAGTGCCTCATGCATGCTAGGCAAGCGCTCTGCCCACTAAGCCACAACTCCAGCCCCTAGTATAAACTTTTTTGTAGGTTGACTGAATCAGAGTTTAAATAAGATCTCCACTTTGTGATCGGTTGATACTCTTTTCAAAATTTCTTCTTCCAGGCTTTTTTAGTGGTAGAGAACATGAAGGCCTGATTTCAGTCCACTGCAACAAAAGAAAAACAAATGAAAAAAAATAAAGTTGTTCCTCCTCTATGTTTCTCTTCTTATTTTTTCCTCATAATTTATTTATTCAACCAGAGTGATAGAATGTGTGCTTAGCAGTCACAAAGCCTTGCTTTCAGTCCCCAGAACTGACATAAATAAACAAATAAGCAAATAAATAATCAATCAATCATGCTGGAATCTTGCAGAGTTTCCCAGTTGAGTTTTAGTCTAGTTTTTGCTGATAATATCCTATGGTATATGTTCTTCTGTCTTCTCAGTTTCTTGTAAGTTGATGTCTAGAAGCAATAAGTACTTTTTATACTTAATCTTCTAAAATCTTTTTAGAAGCTGAACCTATATTCGTTTTGAATCAGTAGTATGCAAAATAATCCAGGGAGTTTTTTAAAAAAAATCACAGTTTATTATCAGGAAATTATATTTATAAAATCTGTTTTTAAAATATCATAATTTACTAAAGCTTTTAAAATTTGTTTTTGTATTAGAAATTGAATCTGTAAATATTTGCTCATTATTTTTAGGTCTCTAAGATAGAAAACATTTTTTCCTTTTGCATACTGGGTAGGATACACTTAGAATTAGTTTAGAAATTGGTTGTTTCTCTGGTCTTCTCTGTTTATGGGACCACAAATGTTTTCTAGTTCTTTTTGTGTTATTTGGGGCAAAAACTCCTGTCAGTATTATAACTTGAAATAGGTATCTAATAAATAAGATGAAATTGTTATTCTTAGGGCTGGGATTGTGGCTCAGCGGTAGAGCACTCGCCTAGCACGGGCAGGATCCGGGTTCGATTATCAGCATCACATAAAAATATAAAAGGCATTGTGTTGTGTCAATCTAAAAAAAAAAAAAAAAAAAGATTTTCTCTCTCTCTCTTTCCTTTCAAAAAAAAAAAAGAAATTGTTATTCTTATAATGAAGGCTAATAAGTAAAAATAGAATGTTAACAAGATTATTTCTGACTTTCCTAGTTATAATTAGAATACTTCATAATTTTATTCAATGGAATGTGTAATTGTTCTTATCTAATTTATCATTTTTACAGAAACAGCTATAATACCCATTAATGGTTCACCTCGGACACCTAGACGAGGTCAGAACAGGAGTGCACGGATAGCAAAACAACTAGAAAACGATACAAGAATTATTGAAGTTCTCTGTAAAGAACATGAATGTAATATAGATGAGGTAATTTCACTTTATGCTTTCTTTAAACCGTTAAAGTAGATTTAGATAAAGTTTTTTCTAATAGCATATACTTCTTTTGTGGTGAGCATGCTTTTTTTGACTAGTGTCAACTCTTTTCCAGTAGCAACATATTTTAGAAAAAAATTATTTTTCATATTCAGTTACTTTGCTTTTAAAGAGATTGGCTCCTCTACTCTATAATCACAGAAATGTATATCATAAAGATAATAGTTTTCAAATGTATTTCTTCTTTGATTCCACTGATATTATCAGTACCCCTAATGTTTTAAAATGCCCTGCCAAGAAGACCTTGATGTTTTGGTTTAATGATAAATGATACTAACATTAAATTTCTCCTCAGCCTTATGTAACTAGTCACTTTCTAAACAAAGCTGACTGTTAATGGTTAGTATAGAATACATATTCATCCAGGAATGACTTCCAGAGACTGATAGGTAGCTCATTATTAATAGAATCTACATTAGAGTTTGGGGCATCTGGTACCAGGGCTACTTTTACTCTACCAGCTTGTTTTTCTCTGTTATATTGTCCACAATTCAACACTACTAGATAGTAGTATGAAATGTTGCATTTTAAAGATTTCTCTGGCAATGCTGGGAAGGAATGGTATTATGCTCCCAACAATCTAGTTTAAGAAAGATTAGAATGATTTGTCAATATATCTGAGTTTTAGCATTGTAGTTCTTATTAACTTCAACAAATAGATATGTGTGTATAGACATATCAACTTTGTGAAAAAAATATGTATATATACTTTTCTAGAATCACAATTTATCTTTGCAAATAAGCTGACGAGTATAGTTTGAAATATTTCTTTTTACTCTATTTTTGTTGCTTATTTACAAGATAATGAATGGTAGTAAATATAGTTTTCTCATTCCACATTGTTAATTCTCTGGATTTCATAACTACTTATAAAATTTCACTTTTCTTTCTTTCTTTTTTTTTTATGGTACTGGGGATTGAACTCAGGAGCACTTTATCACCGAACCACATCCCCAACCCTTTTTGAATTTTATTTAGATACAGGGTCTCACTGAGTTGCTTAGTGTGACTTTGAACTCACAATTCTCCTGCCTCAGCCTCCTGAGCTGCTGGGATTACAGGTGTGCGCCACTGCACTCGGCTAAAATTTCATTTTTAAGATTAAATCATTTTTTTTAACTTATCAGTGTAAAGCACTTTTTCCTAGAATTTAAAATGTTTATAGTTATGATGAAAATATAGTTAACTAAAAGCTTTGTGGGGTTTTAATTAATTGATACTGGATTATCTAAAGGTGATTATTTAAATGTAGCATTTATGGCTATAACTGTTGGTCATTCATACTAATTGGTTAATTATTATATTGTAAATTTTCTAGATAAGTGGATTTTTTTAGAAAACAAAGATAATAAATATTTCAGAGACTTAATTCTTAAATCTTATTTATGAAGTATAAGGCAGGAATTGATATTAAATTATTGGTTCCTTAGTAAATGTAGATTCCAAGTTTGGAAAAGGAAGTTAAATAAAGGAAAGCAAGTCATTTTAAATTACATAACATATTACAGGTTTAGAACATAGCTTCATGTTTTCTGAGTGCAGTTCTTTAAAATCCATGTTACCTGTGGGATGCTTTTCCATGAAACAATGCATATTTCCAAAAAACATTTTTATTTGGTTTTGAAATGAATTATTGTGTGTAAAATTAATTATTTTCTTAGATTTATACTTAAAAATTGCCTTGCTATTTTCTTAGCAGACATCAAATGACCCTAGTGTGAAATGATCCAAAATATACTTTGGGGAAAAATGAGAAACAGTACAAAGAAATGAAGAATGGAACCTTTGATGATAAATTAGAGTTTAATTCTGGCTCTGCCACTTTATAATTGTGCAGCTTTGGTCAAGTTGTTTAATTTGTTTGAGTGCCCTGTCTTTTTTGTTGTTTTTTAAATGTGAAATATCGAAATTCTTTTTAATGCCTTCTTTTCTAGTAGTTCCTATTACAATAACAATTTTCTACTTATCTCCATTTTAGGACCTAGAATCTGATTCATGTACATTAAAAAGTAAATAAATGAATTAATTATAAATAAGTATCACTAGCTTGAATGTGTGTCATTGATTAAATGTGAGTAAATACTCTCATTCTAGTGTTAATAGTGACAAATTGAATTTCATTTGTTTTATATTTTAATGTCATATAATATCTTTTTCAGGTGAAAAATGTTTATTTCAAAAATTTTATACCCTTTATGAATTCTCTTGGAATTGTAGCTTCTAATGGACTTCCAGAGGTAATCTGAAAGAAAATTTAATAGAAAATTAGTATATTTTGAGACTTTGGGGAGGGAAGATAGTTGTCTAAGTTTCTTAGGATCAATTCAGATAGTTTTTTGCCTAAAGAAAGTACTCTAAGTAGAATTGTGTAATCAAGTTTTGTGTGGTGATAGAAAAATACTTTTGAAGACCTATATATAAGTAAGCATCATTTCATGTTTTGTACTAGAAATTGATTATACTGAAATTATTTGAAAATCAGAGTCTAAATTTTTAAATTTCTAAATGCCATTAAGTATCTAAATACAACTAAATATGCACAGATTTAATTCTGATTTGCTTTGCTGGACATTCTAAAGCATAGGATCCAGAACTCAAGCAACATTTTTGGCATTACTATAATGTGGAACATCTGCTTTGAATATCTTTAAAAGCTACTTGTTGAAAATAAGTATGGTTGAAATGACTTTGATTGTATTGCAGAAATATTTTACCTTACTAGTGAACCATCCATTTGTGTTTCTTTTTACATTTTGTCATAAATGTCTTCTCACTGAGAATAGAACAACTGAGAACTTTGGATGTTAAGGTGAACTGTGGTGATGAGAACTATGTGAGGAAAAGGCTGCCTGGTTTTTTGAACTCAGGGGCACTCAACCACTGAGCCACATGAGACAGGGTCTCACTGAGTTGCTTAGCGCCTTGCTTTTGCTGAGGCTGGCTTTGAACTCATGATCCTCCTGCCTCAGCCTCCTGAGCCCCTGGGATTACTTACATGTGCCACTGTGCCTGGCTGAAAAGGCTGCTTTGATAAATGATAAATAGGTACTCAAGGATAAAGCAGTGTTTTATTTTCTTCCCTCTTTCTACCTTTTTTTTATTGGTGCATTATAGCTAGTTTTTCATAATGATGGGAATTATTGTTACATATTTATACATACATATAATATTAACAATATAATTTGGCCAGTATAACTCCCAAGCACTTCCCCCCTCCCTCTGCTCCTCCCACTCACTGGTCTCTTTCCCTTACTGATCTCCCTTTGATTTTTCTGAGATCCATCTCCTACCCCACCTTTCTTTTCTTCTTCCTCTTTAACTTCCACAAATTGGAGAAAACATTATGACCCTTGTCCATCAGAGTTTGACTTATTTTTGCCTAACATAATGGTCTCAAGTTCCATTCGTTTTCCTGCAAATGACATAATTTCATTTTTATTTGTGGCTGAACAAAATTCCATTGTATATATCACATACATAAAATGCCATTGTATATATCACATTTTTATATCCATTTATTCATTGATGGACACCAGTTGGTTTTGTAGTTTGGCTTTTGTGAGTTGTGCTGCTATGAACATGAGTATGTGTGTATTACTGTAGTATCATGACTTTAATTCTTTAGGGTAAATACCAAGAAGTGAAATAACTGGGTCATGCCTAGTCTTTTGAGGATCCTCCATGCTGATTTTCATAGTATGGAAATTCCACCAACAGTTTAAAAGTGGTCCTTTTTCTCTACATCCTCTCCAGTATTTATTATTGTTTGTATTCTTGATCACTACCACTCTGACTGGTGTGAGATGAAATCTCAGTGTTGTTTTGATTTGCTTTTCCTTAATTGCTAATGATGTTGAACATTTTTTCATGTATTTGTTGGCTATCTATTTCTTTTTTTGAGAAGTGTCTGTTTAATTGATTCACCCACTTATTTATAGGTTATTTGGCTTGTTGGTGTAAGTTTTTTTGAGCTCTTTATATATTCTAGATATTAGTCAATTATCAGAAGAGTACGTAACACAGATTTTTCTCCCACTCTGACAGTTCTTTCTTCACATTCCTAATTGTTGCCTTTTCTGTGGAGAAACTTTTTAATTTGATGTCATCCCATTTATTAACACTGGCATTATTTCCTGAGTTTTAGGTGTCCTATTGAGAAAGTTCTTGCCTGTGCCTGTATGCTGGAATGTTGAACCTCTGTTTTCTTCTAGGAGTTGCATAGTTTCTGGTCTAATTCCTAGATCTTTGATCCATTTTGAGTTGATTTTTGTTCAGGGTGAAAGATAAGGAACTAGTTTTATTCTTCTACATATGGATAATTAGTTTTCGCAGCCTTATTTGTTAAAAGGCTTTCTTTTGGGATTGGGGATATAGCTCAGTTGGTAGAGTGCTTGTGTAGCATGCACAAGGCCCTGGGTTCAATCCCCTGCATCCCCACTGGTGGAAAAAAGGTTTTCTTTCTCCAGTGTATGTTCTTGGCAGCTTTGTCAAGGGTCAGATGATTGTAGGTATGTGAGTTTGTCTCAGTGTCTTCTGTTCTCTACTGTTGGTCAAAGTGTCTGTTTTTACCCAGTACTATGCAGTTTTTGTTACTCTAGTTCTGTACTATAATTTGAAGTCAGTTATTGTGATGCTTCCAGCATTGCTTTTTTGGCTTAGAATTGCTTTGGCTCTTGTGGGACTCTTATTCTTCTAAATGAATTTTAGAACTGTTTTTTCTTAGTTCTGTGGTATTTGGGTGGGAATTGCATTGAATCTTTATATTGCTTTTGGTAGTATGGCCATTCTAAAAATATTAATTCTGCCTATCCAATGAACTTATGAAGTCTTTCCATCTTCTGAGGTCTTCTTCAATTTTTGTCCTTAATATTCTATAGTTCTTATTGTGTAGATCTTTCACCTCCTTGGTTAAATTTATTTCTTTAGTTTTTTTAGGCTCCTGTAAATGGAATTATTTTCTTGATTTCTTTCTGGGTAGATTCATTGTTGGTTTATAGGAAAGGTATTGATATTTTTGTATGTTGAATTTGTAACCTGCTACTTTGCCAGATTTGTTTATTTTGGTTGACTCTTTTGGATCTTCTAAATATAGGATCATATCATCTGCAAACAGTGATAATTTGACTTCTTCCCTTCCTATTTTTAACCTTTTTACCCCTTGCTCCCCCTTGCCTAATTGCTCTGGATAGAATTTCTAGCACTATATTAAATAGAAGTGGTAAGAGTAGACATCCTTGTTTTGCTCAAGATTTCAAAGTAAGTGCTTTCAGTTTTTCCCCATTTACTATGAGGTCAGCTTTGGGCTTTTTGTATATAGCCTTTATGATGTTGACATAGGTTCCTTATGTCCCTAGTTTATCATGAATTGGTGCTGAATTTTGTAGAAGTCCTTCCCTGCGTCTATTCTGATGACTGATTTTTGTCCTTAATTCTATTTATGTGATGAAATACATTTATTGATTTGCTTATGTTAAACTATTCTTGCATCTCAGATAAAACCAACTTGGTTGTGATGAACAATCTTATTAATATGTTATTGAATGCAATTTGTTAATATTTTAGTAAGGATTTGCATCTAAGTTTATTGGGGACATTGGTCTGAGTTTTCTTTCCAAATGTGTTCTTTTCTGGTTTGGTATGAGTATGATCCTGCTTTATGGAATGAATTTGAAAGTGTTTATCCCTTTCTATTTCATGGAATAATTTGAGAAATATTGGCATTAGTTCTTCCTTAAAGGTCTGGTAGAAGTTAGCTGAGGATTCATTTGGTCCTGGGCTTTTCTTTGTTGGAAGGCTTTTTGTTACTGCTTCTATTTCATTGCTGGTTATTGATCTGTTTAGATTTTCTGTGTCCTCTTGATTCAATTTTGGCAGATTGTATGTGTCTAGAAATGTATCCATTTCTTCTAGGTTTTCCAATTTATTGGAGTATTAATTTTCAAAATATTCTGTAATGATCTGCTGAATTTGCATGATATCTGTGGTGATTTCTGCTTTTTCACCCCTAATTTCATTAATTTGGGTCTTCTTTCTTATTCTTTTGGTTTGGCTAAGGGTTTATCAGCCTTGTTTATCTTTTCAAAGGACCAATTCTTTGTTTTATTGACCCTTCATACTGTTTTTTTCTCAAGTTCATTGATTTAAGCTCAAGTCTTATTTATTTCTTTCCTTTAACTAGTTTTAGAATTGGTTTGTTCTTCTTTTTCCAAGGACCTTGTGATTCATCATTAGGCTTTTAATTGGGGATCTGTCTGATATTCTTTTGTATGCACTCATAGCTATGAACTTTCCTTTTAGAATCGCCTTCATGGTGTCCCAGAGATTCAGGTGTGTTGTATCACTATTTTCATTTAAGTCTAAGAATTTTTTAACTTCTCCCCTTCCTGTTTTTAACCTTCTATAAACCATTCATCATTCAAAAGTGTATTGCTCAGTCTCCATGTTTTTATGTAATTTCTGTTGGTTTTTTTCATGTTAATTTCTAATTTCATTCCATTATGATCTGATAAGATATAAAGAATTACATTAATTTGCTTAAAGTTATAAAACAGTGCTTTAGAAGTACCTAGTATTTGTCAGTAATACTAAAAGGCATGGAATTAGATATCTGGACTGCTGATTCTGTGACCTGAACTGGAAGCTAGTTCTTGAGTTTATTATTGATTTATGAAGTATTTGTTGAGTGCTTAGTATGTGCCAAGCATTTTTCTAGAGATACTGTTGATACAGAAATTTTAACTCAGTCACTATCCTTAAGGTGCTATTAGGAGAAGCAAAGAGAGATCATTACAGTAGTCTTTATAAGAGTGTGTTTGAAGTATGCTCAAGATCCTGTGATGTCTTAGAGGAGAACTACCTAATCCAAACTGGGGCAGATAAGTTTTTTGGGAAATTATTTGGAGGGTGGTGTGATTTCCAAGCTAAGAAAACCTTATGAGAGATGGCATTTCCAGGGGCTGGACTTTGTAGAGTCAGAGGTACAGTTATTTGTGAAAGTATTACCTGTTCAATAAACTCCAAGTAATTCTTTAAAGTTGTGATAGAGGACAGAAGAATAATGAGATAGATAGTTTTGGAGAGTCAAGAAGGAACCAGGTATATTAATGAATATTTTTACCACCTTAGGTACCAAAAAATATGCTATTCATAACTCTGAGGATTCTTAGCCACTTATACTCCTTCTATCTTTGAAAGGATTTTAATTTCAATAGAAATCTTAAGAGAAAGTTGACATTTTTCTCAATATTTTGCATACAACTGCCAGTCAGTACATGATTAATAATTAATGCCTCACTAAGATTGGGCAGGAACAAGTTAATCGAGCATGAAAGACTGTTCTGCCAAATACGCTTATATAGACAAAAATAAAGTTTAAATTCAACTGGGTTTCTTCATACCCTTCCTTTTAGAATGCAATTTTAGTTCTCTCAGGCTGGAAACACTTTGTCTTTAAAGGTCAAAGCAGGGGCTGGGGGTCGTGTTTTCAGTGGTAGAGCCCATGTTTAGCATGTACAAGGCTCTGAGGTTACCCTTCAATATAGGGAAAAAAAAGTCACAACAGAGAGCATGCCAATAGTTGTCTATTGGGCATTGATTTTTAAATTATGATTATGAAATTATTGATCAGAGCTGATAAACAATTTATAGATTATAGCCATTTAAAAATATCTAACATTGAGAATTATTTGTACAAACATGTTAGTTGGTTTATTAATTGAGCTTATTATATTGTACAAGTATATCAACTGGGTTTATTAATTAAGCCCAAGATATTTAACTATAAGGATGTAGAGTGGACCAGAGGGTTTAGAAAAGATAGGTTGGACATATAATCAAGAGGATTTGCTATATGTTTGAAAAAATAAAGTTTTATATTGATAAATATAGTAGAAAGTTAAAAGTTAAGGATATATGGGATATTCGAAGGCTTTTAGCAATTAACTGATTATAATAAAGTTAAGAATTCCTAATCTGAAATCTGAGATTCTCTTAAAATCTGAAACTTTTTGAGTGTTGATATTACCATAAGTGGAAAATTCTGTACCATGAAATTTTGTTTCATGCACAAATTTAAAATATTATATAGTTACTTTCAGGTTATGCATTTAATGTGTATATTAAAATACATGAATTTGATGTTTAGAGTTGGATTTCATCCCCAAGAAAGCTGATTTTATATGTGCAAACATTCCAAAATTCAAAAAACCTTGAAATACGAAATACTTTTAGTTCCAAACATTTTGTGTAAGAAATATTCAACCTATTTTTTATCTTAAGTTCTGTTTTGTTGCATTGGTGATTCTTTGTCTACATAAAATTCTAATAAATGGGATAAATACATAAAACTGAAGTTGAAAAAAATTTGCAGTTTTCTAGACTTCACTTTTAGTTAGGTCTTAATTATATTGCATGTGAACTTAATGTATACTGTAAAATATATATTGCATAAACATTCTTTAATGAAATCTGCTTCTGTGTGTTAAAAGATAATAACATAAAGAATAATTAAGTATTTTTTTTCTTTTGAGGTTGAAAGTCTTTCTAAGCGATATGAGGAAATTTATCTTAAAAACAAAGATCTAGATGCAAGATTATTTTTGGATCATGATAAAACTCTTCAGACTGATCCTATAGACAGGTATTTCACATGGAATATTTTTATTTGTTATGCTTTTGATATAGATTGATATTGATATAGGTAAATCAGATAGGTTTTTATTAACTTACTGACCTGTAAATAAACATCATTTTATAATAAGTTAATTTAAATGCCTTTAAAGAAAAAAGTAACAGTATCTATTCTAAGCATATAATTTTTTAACAATGTACAGATTTAATATGAATTGTATTCTATAACAGTTATCTTTTTTTCAGATAGTTGAATGTACATGTACACCAAAAGAAAATGTTTAAACTAATTAGTTTACTCAAGTGGTGGTCTCTGTTTTTTTATCTTTTTTTTTAAATCTCTTATTGCCCACTTCATTCATTTAAAAAGTTAATGCCAAGTTTATTTTCTTGAATTGTTGGGAAGGATCCTAAAATATAAATGGACAAGAGTAATTATAATATTACATGTAATTTGGAAATTAAATAGAGTAAAATGTTTTAAATTTAACTAGACAAAATTTTTAGAAGGCACAGTGTGGTACAAAACTTGAGCTTTGATATTTTAAAATACTTCAACTGCTTGGTTATTAATATCACCAGCAAGAAAACATCTAACTTTCACTTTTGAGAATCTGCTTAAAGGTGGGTACATCTCTTTGTCATAAACCTAGTGGAAAGAGACCCACACTTTTGTTTATACCCAAAGGACTTAAAAACAGCATACTATAGTAATGCAGCCACATCAATGTTTATAGCAGCACAATTCACAATAGCTAAATTGTGGGACCAACCTAGATGCCCTTCAGTAGATGAATGGATAAAGAAAATGTGGTATATATACGTGATAGAATTTTGCTCAGCATTAAAAGAGAATAAAATCATGGCATTTGCAGGTAGATGGATGGAGGTGGAGAATAATATGCTAAGTGAAAAAAGCCAATCCCAAAAAAACTAAATGTGTAATGTTTTCTCTGATATGAGGATGCTGATTCATAATGGGGATGGGAGGGGAGCATAGGAAGAATGGAGGGACTTTAGATAGGGCAAAGAGGCTGGGAAGGGAGGAGACAGGGGTGGGGGTAGGAAAGATGGTGAAATGAGATGGACATCATTACCCCAAGTACATGTATGATGACATGAATGGTGTGACTCTACTTTGTATACAACCAGAGACATGAAAAATTGTGCTCTCTGTGTGTACTATGAATTGAAATGCATTCTGTCATATGTAGCAAATTAGAATAAATAAATAAATTTTTAAAAAGAGACCCATACTTTAAAATGGTACTGAAGAAAATCATTTGAGCAGCAGTTGGGTTATCTATTTCCTATCACTTCTGTTATTGACTTAGCAATTTGTATGATTTTATGAAGCAACAGGAAGTATTTTATTTGACCCATAAAACACAAATTGCAAATTTATAATGTGAATGATTTTGCTTACCATTTAGTTTTGACACACAAAGAACACCACGAAAAAGTAACCCTGATGAAGAGGTGAATGTGATTCCTCCACATACTCCAGTTCGGTATGAGATTTTCCTTCTTCTAGTATTCATTATAATTGTTTATTCAGTGCTTTATAGTGCTTTAGGTTTGTTTAATTGTTTCTTTTTATATTTGTACATACATGTAGCAAATATGTATTGAGTGCTCATTGTATTCCAAGTACTTAATGATTTGCTTAGGTTATTATCATTATAGTTCTGTCTATCCTTAAGGAACACAATATAAAATGTGTATGTGTTCCATCTTAGTAAAGAAAAAAGAAAAGTTTCACCATTTGATCTGCATATAACCTTGAAGAAATAAAACCATTTTTTTTTGTCTGTTTCCTCACTTACTTCACATGTCTAAACCTGCTATCAAGAAATGTTGACTCTGCTTCCAAAGTATTTCTTAAGTCCATCTGCTTTTCTCCATTTCTACTCTAACCACCCTTGTCCTAGACATCTTTATCTTGGGATTTTTGCAATAGACTGCTAACTGATCTTGTTGTTTCTGCTCTTATCACTGATCCTCTTTCCCACCATCAAATCAAAACTTCACAGAACCCCAAGAACAATATTCTAGAAGTGTAAATAAGATCATGTCTGTTCACCCTCCTGTTAAAATCCTCTCATTGCTTGTATAATTATGTCAAAATGGATTATACTGGCATGTATAATTAAAACGAACCAATAAAAAACTTCTCTCATTGCTTCCCTTTGCAATTAGAATACAATACACATTCTTTAATAATGCCTACAAGACCTTATCTGACCTGTTTCTATTGCTTCTCCAGCCTCATCTTGTTTTGTTGCTCACCCTGCATTAGCCATGTGTTGGTTTTCTTTCATTTTCTTGTATTCTTCAAGTTCTTTTGTACTGAAGACCTTTATTCTTAATATTCTCTTTTATTGAAACTTCCTTTTTTTTGCAGTGGTAGGGTATGGATTTCCAACTGCTGTTCTTCATGTTCAGCATAAATGTTGCTTTTTTAAAGATGTATTTCTCTTTGAATTATTTTTCTTTATTATTATTTGTCATAGCATCCTGTTCTGTACCTTCATAAGCCTGTATCACAACTTGTAATTATAAATTAATTTGTGTATTTGCTTGTTTTTCACCAATACCCACAATAGCCTTTAAATTTCATGCCATATGGAC
Organism: Marmota monax; assembly: GCF_021218885.2. NCBI lineage: Eukaryota > Metazoa > Chordata > Mammalia > Rodentia > Sciuridae > Marmota > Marmota monax. The sequence goes on along the minus strand of NW_026693082.1, from coordinate 18,579,502 downwards.
TGTGCTTTTTTTGTTCATCATTTAATAACTAAGGCCTGGCATAATACTTGGTGTTAGTAGGCAATCATGTTTTGAATAACTGTATCGGTATATAAACAATTTTTAATATAAGTTTTGTTATAGACTTGTGGACAGTTATTGAAATGATGCAGAAGAGATTTTATGAAGCAATGTCTGAACTGAATTTTGAAACATCTGTCTCACAGGACAGGCATTTTAGGGAGCTGAAAGAGCATGTACAAAGGCATGGTAGTGTGAATTAGCACCGTGTATCTGGGTAATTGTTAGCAGATATGTATTGATTGTGAAATGAGGGAATGAAACGGCAGGAGTGGAGAAGTGGGTACTAGACATGAAGGGCCTTGTATGCCATATTCAAGTACAGACTTCAGTTTGTCCATGATGTCACTTGTGCTATAAGTGGGTGATAAGCAGGGGTAAGAATGAAGTCAGACTTGATTTTTACAAGCTTACATGTTAGTAGTTTGTGAGAGAATGGACTGAAGAGGACAGAACAAAGTGAGAAATAAACCTGTCTCAGAACTTCTTAACCCAGAGTGCAAATTAAAATAACCTGAGGAATTTTTTTGGAGTACACTTGCCTAGGTCTTACTACTTCAGATGGTGAGTAAAAATCTCTAGACTGACCCATTGCAGTAGTTGAGTTGAGAGATGTGGAAGATCTGAAGAGAGTAGTGGTGGGAATGAAGGAGCAGGAATAATTTTGATGAATTCATACTGAGAATATATTGAGGCATTTATGAAGACACTTTCTAATAAGCAGTAGGATATAAGGCTCTTACAGGTTTGGGAATTGTCAGACAAAGTTAAAGCCATAAAAAATAGATGTGATTGGGGTTTGGGGTTGTAGCTCAGCGGTAGCACACTTGCCTACACATGAGGCTCTGGGTTTGATCCCCAGTACCATATTAAAAAAAATAAATGAAAGTTTAAAAACAAAAGATGTGGTTACCTGAGGTGATGGTATATAGTGGCAAGAATAGGTAGCAGGGGCTGAAACCTAAAGAATGCATTTTAAGGGCTGGATAGATTTTAGAGAATGAGAGAGTAGGTGGTTTGGGAGACTAGAGGGAGACATTAAGAAAGTCAAGGGAGGGCTCTGGTTTCAGGAAAGCACAAGGGCTTGAGGTGAAATGCTTCAAGGAAGTCAGTTGTTGGAACAGATTTTGGGGTTTAGCAATTGGTCGTTTGTGGTTTTAGTCATTGTTGCTTAAATAGATTAATGAACATTGAAGCCACATGGCAATGTTTGAAAGGTAAAGTATAGGTACAAGTTTAGGGAGGTTTGGCTAAGAATACTGCACATATTTTACTAAATAATATTTGAGAAGCTTTTAAGCCCTAAACATTGTACAGTTCTGTGAATGATTAAACAATGTAGCAAATGTGTTTTATTTGAGAGTAGGTACATTTCATTTGTACTTCAAAATTGCAATATTAGTCTTTACTATATACCATATACGCATATGTGCATGTGCATATGCATGGTAGAGAAGTAAAGACTCTTTAAGAGACTGATCTAATTTTATGCTTTAACTGTGGTGACTTAAAATTACTCAGGACCTTAAATGTGTTTCGTTGAAGTTCTCTGTAAAGAAGAATCATTTGATTCTTTACTCAAGTTACTAAATGTCTTACTGTCTTTGAGAGTTTAATGTTTAATTGTATAAGCAAAACATTGCCTCATGATGTCTATTATCAAGAGACTCAAAGTCTGTTCTAATTGTACACTATAAAAACCAAAATAGCATTTACAACAAATATTCACATAAATATGCATTTTATTTGCATCTTTTGTAGTTAATGAATATATAAAATTTTTAAGGTAATAGTATTTTCAAAACTGCTCCACCAATACTTCATTAAAAATAAACACTTAATCTTACTCACTGCTATATATCTAGGCTTACCAAAAATTAGAATATGTTAACACACAATCAGGTCTTATCTTTAGATGATGTTTAAAGTGGTTTTAAAGAATATTGCTGCTTGTTTTGTAAAATCTTCACAGTTGATTTTGAAGATATTGTCTATTGTGTATTTCAGAGTCTCTCTGTAAAGGTTTATATATAAATGTTTTTTATATGCAAAAAACTTAAATTGTAACAATGTTTTCTTGAAAGATTACTATTTTGATGTCAATTTTTCTCCATATGATATAAAAATTTATGATGCCATATATTTTTCCAAAATATAATATCATTAATTTGACCAATTAATATTTTATTGATACTTAGTTTTATTAGTTAAGTGTATCAGTCCTATAAACATAAATTTATTATGAATACTTGTTAAAGATGTAAGCAGAACATAATTTCTTATGAATCACAGTACACTGAGGGTCTTTTTCCCCCATAAGTCTTATTTCAGGGAACTTTGTAAAGATAAATGGGATAGACAGGATATCAAAAGAACTTGAGATATGTGCATTTCATTTGTTCTTTTTCTTCTTTGCTTAATGCTTCTTCCTTTTTTTCTTCCCTCTAGGACTGTTATGAATACTATCCAACAATTAATGATGATTTTAAATTCAGCAAGTGATCAGCCATCAGAAAATTTGATTTCCTATTTCAATGTAAGCCATCTATGAAACATATTTTGTGATATCTTGGTAAAAAATATGAAATTAGAAGTTAACATATATTTACCCATTATCTTATTTTTTGCTTTTAAAATCCTACTAATTAGATATTAATAGTATTATTTTATTTAGGCAGTGTTATGTTTTGATTTTCTTAGGATTATCATTTGCCTTATCATCATTCCTTCTTGCAACTTAGACCTAACTTCTGAGATCATTTTCTTCCTTCTTCAGACATATTTTTAAATAATTCCTTTAGCAAGTTTAGTTTGAGATAAAAGTACAGTTTTTTGTTTTGTTTTTTGTCTAAAAATGTGTTTATTCTTATTTTTTTTTAAGATGGATCTTTGATTCTAAGTTGACATGTACTTTTTCTCAGAAGTTTAAAATAACTACTTTAGTATTTTGATATTATTACTTTACTATTTCTTGGCTCCCAAGGTGAATAGTTAAGAAGTCTTCTGTAGACCTACTGTTGTTCCTTTATAGTTAATCTGTCTTTTCTCTCTGCCTGCGTAAATCTTAAATCTTTTCTTTGAACACAATGTTAGGTAGGACTTAACACTCACCACAGCCCTGCCATCTGTTTTTTTAATCCCACTTTCAACCCATTTTCATTTGAAATTCTTGCCTGGCTCTGTGTGCATTGCACTTTTCAATTCCGATTGACTCTGAGTTTGATCTATGAAAGCCCCTGCTGATCCCCTCCCTGAAAAAAAAAAAAAAGAGAGAAGAAGAAAGAATGAAAACCAGCATCAGTATTGCCGGCTTGCTTCATCACTCCTTATATAAACTCAAATGATTAGGGTTGGGACCCACCAAAGTGCTCATCTGTGGAAATTGTACAAGGCCAGGATGCTTATTAAAAATTTGGGTTATTCTGGTCATTACTTTCTATAATTGTTAACAGTGACTTTGTCATGTTGTATTGTCCTGTCTTGCTATGTCCTGTCCAGGAATTAGCAAAGTAATTTCTTTTATTCATAATTATGTTGGTGTAGAACTGATTTTGTTTGTCTAACTTATATAAAGTTACTTTTGTTTATGAGTTATCTGTAGCACGAGAATTATTTGCCCAAACATATCAACCCAGTTACCTAGAACTTTTAGCAAGTAATAATGATAGAAGTTAAAAGACTGACAATCTCTTCTCAGTGCCATTTTTAAATGCTTCTTCCAACTTTTGGAGCATGTTGGAGCTCTTTTTTTTTTTTTAATTAATTCCATTGGGCAGAAAGTTCTGCCTCAGAGACATTCTCTAGAGCTCATTTTAAAGCTTAACTTTTAATGAAACTTTATAACTTCTTTTAATGAAACTTTATAACTTCTTAATTGTATATCAATGACATCTTGCCTCAGAGCGAGGCAGAGTGTCTTGAAGGTCATTACGTTTTTCCTTGATTTTACTTCTTTATTATAAACTCAGGCTTTTTCATTTTTAAAATTAATGGTATCTTCTCTGTGTGTAAAATCTTAGACACTGGGCATATTTTAATTGACATTTGGCAGCAGTGATTTTATGACAGGAAAGACCTCTTTATTATATATTTCAAAATGTCCAAAGGCTTGAGCTTGGTAGTATTTATTTTTTCATCCATCCATTTATTCATTCATTTTTTGCATACTGGGAACTGAACCTAGGGATGCTCTACAATTGAACTACATCCCAAGTCTTTTTTACTTTGTATTTTGAGACAGGATCTTGCTAAGTTGCCAAGGTTGACCTTGAACTTGTGATTCTCCTGCTTTAACCTCTCAACTAACTGGAATGTTAGGACTATGCTTCTGTACCTAATGAATATATTTTAATACCTAGTGATATATTTTTACTGTAGCATAATATGAATTATAAAATAGAACATCATACTGCTTCTTTTAATATATCATCTTCTGATGTGTGTTAATTATTAAAGTTGATAGGGCCTCACACTCCAAATGATGCATGTATTGGAACTTATTTTTATTGTTCTAGTTTTTAGTATATATGCTGCTTAAGTGAGCACTGGAACTTCTTTTGTAACTATTTTCCCATACTAGTTTCTGAAAATGTTATTAAATAATATGGCTAGTTTTTAACTCTTCTAAAGCATAGTTTTAAATTAAGAAATTATATTGAGCTTAAAATCTTAGTTTTATTTCTTCCACTGGCTTTTTTTGTGAAGGGGGTGACATACATTCAAATGCAACTGTTAATTGAACATATTTTATGAAAACGTGATGAATAGAAAGGCTAACAAATCTGAGGTCCCTTAAACCTAGCAGCAGAAATTGTAGGTAATAGAGTTTTTTAGTTGTTCTTGAAAATTTCTTGGACACTAACATCCAATGAAATTCTGCTTAGAATCTGTGGTTGTGTTTACCTAGTTATTATAGAAGTGTTTCCATATTTTTATAAACACTCAAAAACTCAGTCATTAGATATGGAACAGAAAATTTTAATTCTGATTAAATTCTATTGTCAATATTGATTTCTGTTTATATTTCTTAAAGAATTGCACGGTGAACCCAAAAGAAAATATTCTGAAAAGAGTGAAAGATATTGGACACATCTTTAAAGAGAAATTTGCTAAAGCTGTGGGACAGGGATGTGTTGAAATTGGATCACAGGTAAATTGAGTTCATTTTCATCAATGCCTGTCTATAGCAATAATTTTAAAGGCAGCATCTGTTCAGATTGTACAGATACTAAACAAATAATAGTATTTGTCTAGTAGTATAATTGGCAGATTATATATTCCAGCTGCCTGAGTATGTTGCTATTTATGAGAAACCTTAAGAGAAATCATTCCCCATCCCTTTACAAAAAGAAAAGTATGCATACCAATTGTGGAAAATTTAGAAAATATAAGTAAGCAAAAAAATTAAAATCTCATGTTAAATTTTTGATGTATATGCTGTGACTTCTACATGTGTCAGTACTCATGTATACATACACTTATGTAAATAGGATTTTACTATATATGTCAATTCTCAGTGATAGTGAGTGATATTATTCAGATAATCTAAAACCAATATATTGGGTAAGAGTATGGATTATGGAATTATGGAATAGTGGGTTTACATCTGGTTCTATTAATTGTGAGCTGAGTGATCTTGAACATGTCGTTTAACTTCTCTGAGATTCAGGTTCTATATTTATTCTGCTTTGCTGTGTGGCATTAATGAGAGCAATTTTGTAAAGATAAGTTTGAAAATTATAATCCATTTTACACATTTATTTCAGTGTCATGAGATTATAGTTTTATGCCATAATGCTTTAAACAACTAAAAAGTTCTTTTTTGGTTGTATATGACATTTGAACTCTTAATTTGGAATGAAGAACTATGGTTTGTGCATGTATATATGAGCATGTAACTGAAAATATTTGGTTATTCTTTCAACTGAAAGGAAGTAATTATTTGGTTAAAACATTTTACTGAGAAATTTAGTTTTGTCTGACTTTTGACTGTGGCAGGGTTACTGAGTTTTTCAGAGTTTTCTGATTAGGAACTATTCTGTAATTCTAAATAGCTGTTCTGAAAATAGATGTTCTAGATTATAAGAATCAGGTATGTAAGTGCTTAAAATATTGTACTGGACATACAATCTACCCTTAGTATAAATGATGTAGACTGAAATGGTGTGTTAGAGAATCAGGTAATGGATCTAACCTCTTGATAGCTTATTGGGAATGTGAAACATTACTTTATACTTAAGTCTTGAGTTTTAGATAGTCTAGCTTTTGTGATTTTTTTTTTTTTTATAACCATATTTCTTTTTTTTTTTTTTTAATTTTTTTGGGGTGGGGGGTACCCGGAATTGTACTCGGGCATTCAACCACGGAGCCACATTCCCAGCCCTATTTTGTATTTTATTTAGAGACAGGGTCTCACTGAGTTGCTTAGCGCCTCACTTTTGCTGAGGCCGGCTTTGAACTCATCCTCCTGCCTCAGCCTCCCGAGCCACTGGGATTACAGGCATACACCACTGCACCCAGTTTGGTAGCCATATTTCTAAAAAGGGTCAGAAGTATGTTGCAAGAAAAGATTGTTACAAAAAATTAGTGATTATTGTGATGTTCTAAAATAGCAAGTTCTTCTTTTTCTTTTTCTTTGTTGTAGCGATATAAACTTGGAGTCCGATTATACTACCGAGTAATGGAATCCATGCTTAAATCTGTAAGTTTAAAAACATATAGTAGAAAAAAAAATAACTTTTGACACAAATATTAAGTTTCAGTTAAACTTTTAAAAACATTATCTGTTTTAGGAAGAAGAACGACTCTCCATTCAAAATTTTAGGTAATTTATTATTTTAGTTTTAGTCAGCAGTTTCTTCTTTTTATAAAAGTAAATATTTTAAAATCATTCTCCTTTTTTCTTTTAGCAAACTTCTGAATGACAACATCTTTCATATGTCTTTATTGGCGTGTGCTCTTGAAGTTGTAATGGCTACCTATAGCAGTAAGTTAAGTTTTAGTAAATACATGTTTTAGTTGAATTTAAAGTTAAAAAAATACTCCAGGTGTGTTATATTTTTTGTTTTGTTTGTTGTTTTTAGAGGGGGTATGTGGTAAAGAGAAGAAAAGCATATTGTAGATGAGTATATACTGAAGAACATAATTGGTTGTCATTTAAATAGTTGCTATTTAAATAGTTTATCTGAATTATTTCAGGCCATCTCGGGGGTGGATTTCCCTATCCTATTCTGAACAAATTGAAGAGGTACCTTTTGAAATCCTTTAAAAAATCTGTAAGATTGTAAAGTGCCAAAGCAGTTTTTAAAGAGTAGACAGTAATAATTGAAAGCATTGTTATAACAATGCTTTGATCACTAGACCACAGGTTAGAGCTGGGATCCACCAGAGCTTCAACGCTTTCTTAATTGGTGCCTGGTTTTAAGCAAATTATGAAAAATCAATAATTTATTGATAAACAAAACAAGCGCCAATAACAGTGTTTTTAAAATATAATTTTAAATATATTATTTTGTAGATAGTGTTGCAAGTGTTAAAAAAGTTTTTGTTGCAGAAACAGAAGAGGAACATTTATTTAAGGATACAAGTACACAATTTAAAAAGGAGGAACTTGAATTAATAAACACATATGGAAAACTGTTAATCCTCATTAATAACCTTAAATGCACATTTTAAAGAGATTCCATTTTCAAACTAATGAATTAAATTAGCAAATCTTAAAGCTTCTTTTCTACTCTCCACCAAGGATTAATGAGAGAATTGAAATGTATATGCTTATGAATTGCTGATAAAATAATAAACCTGTCCCTGATAGGAGTTTAGAGTATTTAAACCTTTGAAAACTTGATGTAAGCTATGAGCCATTTCTCAAGAAAAAACATACATGCACATACACTCAAAAATTTGGGAGCCTATAGACTCTAGAATAAAAAATTCTGCTCTAAATACAAATTATTTAATTCTTTGTTTGATAAGACCTTCCGAATAAAAATACTTGGTTCAGGTCTTAACATTTCATATCTATACATTTTTTCTTTCATTTTTAGGAAGTACATCTCAGAATCTTGATTCTGGAACAGATTTGTCCTTCCCATGGATTCTGAATGTACTTAATTTAAAAGCCTTTGATTTTTACAAAGTGATTGAAAGTTTTATCAAAGCAGAAGCCAACTTGACAAGAGAAATGATAAAACATTTAGAACGATGTGAACATCGAATCATGGAATCCCTTGCATGGCTCTCAGTAAGTAACTAGCTAAAATAATTAAAAATCTTTATATGTATACGGATAACAAAAGTATCTATTAGTGAGACATATTTCTTAACATCTACTTTAAAAGCAAATATGCAATTTCATGAATAATGTTATTTCAGTGTATATAGATAGCTCAGGAATCAAGTGGAATATTAGAATGAAATTTTCTTTAAGCTCCCCAGAGCATCTAAAATAGTGATTTATTTTGGAGTAGTTTCTCTTAAAACATGGCACTTTAAAGTAAAAAAGAAGTCTTTAAAGTAGTTAGGTAATTTATTAAAATATGTGTTATGATTGACAACGTAAATGCTCTTAAATTTCAACAAAATTAAGAATTTGAGATTGTGCTATTTATATGATTTAAAAGAACATTTTTCCTGTTCAATTTAGTAGGAGTCATTTTGTCCCATTATTAAAGATAATACAAAAAAATCTACATCATAGTTCAATTATAGGTATTGTTTAAGGCATTATAGCAATGCAAATCATATTCTCTAAGTCTTCTATTTATAGCATGCAAGGTTTTGATAAATATTTTGTTTTAATAAAAGTGACATTTTCTGTGTACTAATTTTAAAGTATTTATTTGCAGTTCTGTTATACTACTATGAAATCTGCGTAGTTGGATTATACTTTGTGAATCATCAGATTTTTAGACTAATAGCTCATTTCTTTTGAAACTGTGTTACATGCTAAGCATATACAAGTTGAGCTCCAACAACAAAAAGTTTCTCAAGTTTTGTAGCATTTTCAGATTTTGGATTTTCAGATTAGGGGTGTTCAACCAGTAACGTCTATGCAAACATTCCAAAATCAAAAAAAACTCCAAAATTTGAAACACTTCTCAAATGAAGCATTTGAGATTAGACTCCACCTGCATATATCTTTTTAATTTATATCAATTTATAGAAATAATAGAAAATTAAGACTTCTTACGTTACAATCCTAATATGTATGGTAACCTTAGTTTTAATTTTTTGATGTTCTGGATATTAAATGATTGAGAGTCTGTTTCCTAGTCTTTTCTTGTATTGTCACATAGCCATTGGATGGAGAGAGAAGTAAAGAAAATTCGTAGAAAAATATGACATTGCCATTACTGGATTTGGTAACTCCTTGTAGGACAGATTTCCATTTGATAAGAAAAGGAGTAGTTAAAACTTTTGGAATCTGGGGCATTAAACTAAAATAGCAAAAATCAATGAATTGATTAAAAAAATAAGTACTTTTCAGAAACTCTGTCCCCTCCTTCAGGAATTGAGATTAGGTTATTACTTTATCATGTGAAAAAGGCTATTATTACTATTATTTTTTTTATTATTTTTTGGTATTGGAGGTTGTTCCCAGGGACACTTTACCACTGAGCCCAGCCCTTTCTGTTTTTTATTTTGAGACAGGGTCTCACTAGGTTTCTTTGTCTAGCCTTAAATTTGCGATTCTTCTGCCTCAGCCTCCTGAGTTGCTGGGATTATAGGCATGCACCACTGTACCTGGCTCTTTTTTCTTTCAGATAATTAACTTTATTTCCATCAGGACATAATTATACAACATTCTCTGTGAGTTTACAAAAATGAGGGCTCTGAAAACTTGTGTAGAAAAAGTAATAGACGTTTACCTTTTCAAAAATTGTTGTGTTCAAGCCTTTTTAGCTCAATTACTGGAATTCAAAGATTCTGAATATATTACTTTAATTTTGAAAATTTTTGAAGAAAAAAATGAGATGCTCAAAGTTTGGAAAAGAGTATAATTTATTTATGATGGGATGATGTAGAAGCCATAAGCCTCTGAATTTCAGTTCTAATTGTAATCTTTCTAGGAGATGAAACCAGAGGACTTTTAGTTATATATTGCTAATGTTTGGATTTTATGTTACTTTTTAATTGTACAAATACTATAGTGGTAGTGGATAACTTTGTGTAATAAGTCATGCCATACAAACAGGATATGTGTGTATTCCTCTGGGAATAATTGACATTATAGAGAAGGGACATGATAAGCTTTCACAGACTTTTTTTTAAAACTTGAAGTATTTTATATATATAATATATATATATGCATATATATATATATTATATATTATAAAATATATGAAAAAGCTGGGTGTAGTTGGCACTTTTGTCATTCCAGTGGCTCAGGAGGCCAAGGCAGGAGGATTGTGAGTTCAAAGCCAGTAAGCAACTTAGTGAGACCCTGTCACAAAAGAAAAAAATAAAAAGTTTGGGGATGTGGCTCAATGGGTAAGTGCCTACTGATTCAATCCCTGGTATGAAACAAAGAAACAAAATTGTATTATATACAAAAGTGAATATTTCAAGTGACGGATAAAATTTTCACAAATTAAACACACCACTCTAACAAACATTCAGATCAAGACTCAGCAAGGTTTCATAGTCTTTTCATCAATATCACAATAAAAATTCCTCATCAGTGCTGTAAATCCTTGAGAACATATTCATACAGTGTTGTTGACCTAGGGGAAACATCAAGTGAGGTGATACTTAATTTTCCCCCATAATAATTGTGTGTGTGTAATTGTGTGTGTGTGTGTGTGTGTGTGTGTGTGTGTTGGGGATTAAACTCAGGGCAGCCCATGTGCTAGGTAAGTGTTCTAGCACTAAGCTAAGCCCTTAGTCCCCGCCCCTAATAATTTAAGGAAGAACATGGTTGTATTTTTTTTTTTTTTTTTTTTTACCATATGTTATCATTTATATATGGAATCTAAAACAATCGTGCTCATAGAACCAGAGAATAAAAATTATGGTTTATACATGTTGGGAGGAGGGTGGATAGAGATAATAAATAAGTGTACAAAGCCTGTTAGACGAATACATATGATTTTTTTGGATCAATTGCACAACATGATGAATACAAATAACACAATACTCTATATTTCAACATCACTGAGTTTAGTTTCAAATGTTCTCATCACAAAAAAGTTAAATGTGATATGTTAATTAGTTTGATTTAATCATTCCACATTGTGTTCAAAAATACCTTTTGTACCCCATAAATACATACAACTATAGTTTATCAACCCTATAATTTTAAAAAAACCTTATTCCTATTTTCAAAGCAGTTACAGTTTAAATGAAGCAAACTGAATCAGACTTCAGGGTAGGAAACCTAAACCATCTCAGGCATGTCAGACACAAGATATGTACCACAGGGAAATAGGCATCTCTAAAAACTCTGGGAGGCATTGAAGAGCCAAAATTAGTGGCCCATCACCCGACTATTGAATTCAGGCTCACATCATGAAGCTGCAGGACAGAGGGCAGCACTCTACTGATGCACTGCTACATTGTCTCCAGTTACGCATGAGGATGGCTTCCTTAAGGTAGAATGTTGAGGCTGGTCATTGAATCTAAATACTCACATCCCACACCCTGCATGCTATTAGCAAAATAGTTTTTTTTAAAGAGGAAGATAGGGAAGAAGGGTAAGGACAGGGAAAGGAAAGGAAAAAGAAAACATTTGACTTCTGAGTTCTCATAAGATAGTCTAGTTGGTGGAGACTTTTACACATCTAAAGCATCTAACACAGTTTCTTGTTTCCAATGTCTTTAACAAGACAGGTCAGAAAGTATGTGAAGACTGAGGGAGTTAGTGTGTAATTTCTGCCACATGAACTTTTAATACACCTGCTAATGCTTTAATGTGTTACAGGTCCTTTGAAAGAAGTCCAGCCTTCAAGTAGGAAGGTAGACTAGGAAACATTTCAAAGAAACTGGAATTTGAGTTTACATTTGCAAGATAAACAGAATAATATTGCAGGAAAAGAAAAGGAAATTAGTGAAGCTGTCTGGGCTCTCTAGAAGTAAATGATCATGTCTGGAGTGTACGATGCAAAGTGAGGCAGGAAGAAAAGGTACTCAAGTTTAGTGAGGACTAGAAAGGAAGTAAAAGTCAGATCATGGTGGGCTCTGAAGGCCGTCCTGAAGAATCTGAAATATATCCTGTAGAAGTGGGGAATTTGAGCCAGACCTTAAGTGGTAGAGTGCTATGAATAAATTTAAGCTTCTGGATGCATGTGAATACTAGTCTGGAGGAGTTCAAGTCTAGAAGCAGGAAAGTCAGTTTAAAGAGTGTTGTAAATAGGAAATAAGAATAGAACTATTGAGCCGGAGAGAATCTTAATGTTAAACTATAACAAAAATTAAATTGGACATTGTAATAGTTTATTTAGCTGGAAAGGCTGTCTCTAAAAGAAAGGTAATAAAGTGAGAAGGCACAATGTAGATGAGGACTAGAGAGCCATCAACATAAGGGAATATTTCTACTTGGGAGTATTTCTAAATGATATCAACAGATAATAGCAAATGCCTGGGATAAATTCAAGTTTGAATGGCTTATTTTAGTTCTACTGGAATCTGAACAAAACAAAAAGTGAGGGAGAAAAAACAGTACATGATTTTAAGTCTTGAATCCTGGTCAGATGGCATTTTCATTGACAGTATTGGGCAAGTCACAAGAAATTACAAGTTGAAAGATAGAAGGGAATTAATTCATTTTTGTCACTGTATGAATTATCATTAAAAATATATCAATTTGGAAGAAAATCGTCAAAGCAGTTTAAATAAATGCACGTTTTTCTGTATTCAAAGTAATTAACAATGGTAATCATTTTTCAATAATATATGATTTTTTTTTTTTTTTTTTTTTTTTAATTTTTTATTGTGGGTTGTTCAAAACATTACAAATTTCTTGACATATCATATTCCACACTTTGATTCTAGTGGGTTATGAACTCCCACCTTCACCCCATACACAGATTGCAGATTCACATCAGTTACACATCCATTGATTTACAAATTGCCATACTAGTGTCTGTTGTGCTCCGCTGCCTTTCCCATCATCCACCCTCCCCCCTCCCCACCTCTCCCCTCCCCTCCCCTCCTCTCTCTCTACCCCCTCCACTGTATAACCCTGAGGGTCTCCTTCCATTACCGTGCAATTTACCTTCTCTCTCCCTTTCCCTCCCACCTCTCATCCCTGTTAAATGTTAATCTTCTTCTCCTGTTCTTCGTCCCTACTCTGTTCTTAGTTACTTTCCTTATATCAAAGAAGACATTTGGCATTTGTTTTTTAGGGATTGGCTAGCTTCACTTAGCATAATCTGCTCTAATGCCATCCATTTCCCTGTAAATTCTATGATTTTGTCATTTTTTAATGCAGAGTAATACTCCATTGTGTATAAATGCCACATTTTTTTTTATCCATTCGTCTATTGAAGGGCATCTAGGTTGGTTCCACAGTCTTGCTATTGTGAACTGTGCTGCTATGAACATCGATGTAGCAGTGTCCCTGTAGCATGCTCTTTTTAGGTCTTTAGGGAATAGACCAAGAAGGGGAATAGCTGGGTCAAATGGTGGCTCCATTCCCAGCTTTCCAAGAAATCTCCATACTGCTTTCCAAATTGGCTGCACCAATCTGCAGTCCCACCAGCAATGTACAAGTGTACCCTTTTCCCCACATCCTCGCCAGCACTTGTTGTTGTTTGACTTCCTAATGGCTGCCAATCTTACTGGAGTGAGATGGTATCTTAGGGTGGTTTTGATTTGCATTTCTCTGACAGCTAGAGATGTTGAGCATTTTTTCATGTACTTGTTGATTGACTGTATGTCCTCCTCTGAGAAGTGTCTGTTCAGGTCCTTGGCCCATTTGTTGATTGGGTTGTTTGTTCTCTTATTGTCTAATTTTTTGAGTTCTTTGTATACTCTGGATATTAGGGCTCTATCTGAAGTGTGAGGAGTAAAGATTTGTTCCCAGGATGTAGGCTCCCTATTTACCTCTCTTATTGTTTCTTTTGCTGAGAAAAAACTTCTTAGTTTGAGTAAGTCCCATTTGTTGATTCTAGTTATTAACTTTTGTGCTATGGGTGTCCTATTGAGGAATTTGGAGCCCGACCCCACCGAATGTAGATCGTAGCCAACTTTTTCTTCTATCAGACGGCGTGTCTCTGATTTGATATCAAGTTCCTTGATCCATTTTGAATTCACTTTTGTGCATGGCGAGAGAAAGGGATTCAGTTTCATTTTGTTGCATATGGATTTCCAGTTTTCCCAGCACCATTTGTTGAAGATGCTATCCTTCCTCCATTGCATGCTTTTAGCCCCTTTATCAAATATAAGATAGTTGTAGTTTTGTGGATTGGTTTCTGTGTCCTCTATTCTGTACCATTGGTCCACACGCCTGTTTTGGTACCAGTACCATGCTGTTTTTGTTACTATTGCTCTGTAGTATAGTTTGAAGTCTGGTATCGCTATACCGCCTGATTCACACTTCTTGCTTAGCATTGTTTTTGCTATTCTGGGTCTTTTATTTTTCCATATGAATTTCATGATTGCTTTCTCTATTTCTACAAGAACTGCCATTGGGATTTTGATTGGCATTGCATTAAACCTATAGAGAACTTTTGGTAATATCGCCATTTTGATGATGTTAGTTCTGCCTATCCATGAACAGGGTATATTTTTCCATCTTCTAAGATCTTCTTCTATTTCTCTCTTTAGGGTTCTGTAGTTTTCATTGTATAAGTCTTTCACCTCTTTTGTTAGGTTGATTCCCAAGTATTTTATTTTTTTTGAAGATATTTTGAATGGAGTGGTTGTCCTCATTTCCATTTCAGAGGATTTGTCGCTGATATACAGGAATGCCTTTGATTTATGCGTGTTGATTTTAAATCCTGCCACTTTGCTGAATTCATTTATTAGCTCTAATAGTTTCTTTGTAGAGCCTTTTGGGTCTGCTAGATATAGAATCATATCATCTGCAAATAGTGATAATTTAATTTCTTCTTTTCCTATTTTTATGCCTTTAATTTCTTTCGTCTGTCTAATTGCTCTGGCCAGTGTTTCGAGAACTATGTTGAAGAGAAGTGGAGAGAGAGGGCATCCCTGTCTTGTTCCAGATTTTAGAGGGAATGCCTTCAGTTTTTCTCCATTCAGAATAATGCTAGCCTGAGGCTTAGCATAGATTGCTTTTACAATATTGAGGTATGTTCCTGTTATCCCTAGTTTTTCTAGAGTTTTGAACATAAAGGGATGCTGTACTTTGTCAAATGCTTTTTCCGCATCTATCGAGATGATCATATGGTTCTTATTTTTAAGTCTATTGATGTGGTGAATAACATTTATTGATTTCCGTATATTGAACCAGCCTTGCATCCCAGGGATGAATCCTACTTGATCATGGTGTACAATTTTTTTTATATGTTTTTGTATCCGATTCGCCAGAATTTTATTGAGGATTTTTGCATCTAGGTTCATTAGAGATATTGGTCTGTAGTTTTCTTTCTTTGAAGTGTCTTTGTCTGGTTTAGGTATCAGGGTGATGTTGGCCTCATAGAATGAATTTCGAAGTTCTCCCTCCTTTTCTATTTCCTGAAGTAGCTTGAAAAGTATTGGTATTAGTTCTTCTTTAAAGGTTTTGTAAAATTCTGCTGTATACCCATCGGGACCTGGGCTTTTCTTAGTTGGTAGTCTTTTTATGGTTTCTTCTATCTCCTCAATTGATATTGGTCTGTTTAGGTTTTCTATATCCTCCTGACTCAATCTGGGCAGATCATATGACTTAAGAAATTTATCTATGCCTTCACTATCTTCTAATTTATTGGAGTATAAGGATTCAAAATAGTTTTTGATTATCTTCTGTATTTCTGAAGTGTCTGTTGTGATATTGCCTTTTTCATCCCGTATGCTAGTAATTTGAGTTCTCTCTCTTCTTCTCTTCACTAGCATCGCTAAGGGTCTGTCGATTTTGTTTATTTTTTCAAAGAACCAACTTTTAGTTTTGTCAATTTTTTCAATTGTTTCTTTTGTTTCGATTTCATTAATTTCAGCTCTGATTTTAATTATTTCTTGCCTTCTACTTCTTTTGCTGTTGTTTTGCTCTTCTTTTTCAAGGATTTTGAGATGAAGTATGAGATCATTTATTTGTTGGTTTTTTCTTTTTTTAAGGAATGAACTCCAAGCAATGAATTTTCCTCTTAGAACTGCTTTCAATGTGTCCCATAGATTCCGATATGTTGTGTCTGTGTTTTCATTTATCTCTAAGAATTTTTTAATTTCCTCCTTGATGTCTTCTATAACCCATTGATCATTCAGTAACCTATTGTTCATTCTCCAATTGATGTATGCTTTTTCCTTCCTTCTTTTATCGTTGATTTTCAGTTTCATTCCATTATGATCAGATAAGATGCATGGTAATATCTCTACTCCTTTATATTGTCTAAGAGTTGCCCTGTGACATAATATATGATCTATTTTTGAGAAGGATCCATGTGCTGCTGAGAAAAAAGTGTAACTGCTTGATGTTGGGTGGTATACTCTATATATGTCAATTAGGTCTAGGTTATTAATAGTGTTATTGAGTTCTATAGTTTCCTTATTCAACTTTTGTTTGGAAGATCTGTCCAGTGGCGAGAGAGGTGTGTTGAAGTCTCCCATGATTATGGTGTGGTGGTCTATTAGACTCTTGAACTTGAGAAGAGTTTGTTTGACGAACATAGCTGCACCATTGTTTGGGGCATAAATATTTATGATTGTTATGTCTTGTTGGTGTATGGTTCCCTTAAGCAGTATGTAGTGTCCCTCTTTATCTCTTTTGATTAACTTTGGCTTGAAATCTATTTTATTTGATATGAGTATGGACACGCCTGCTTGTTTCCGAAGTCCATATGAGTGATATGATTTTTCCCAACCTTTCACCTTCAGCCTATGTATGTCTTTTCCTATCAAATGCGTCTCCTGTAGGCAGCATATTGTTGGATCTTGTTTTGTGATCCATTCTACTAGCCTGTGTCTCTTAATTGGTGAGTTTAAGCCATTAACATTTAGGGTTATTATTGAGATATGGGTTGTTCTTCCAGCCATATTTGTTTATTTCTGTTACTAAACATTGTTTGTTTTCCTCTTTGATTATTTCCCCCCCCCTTTACTGTCCTACCTCCCACTGTTGGTTTTCATTGTTATTTTCCATTTCCTCTTCCTGTAATACTTTGGCTAGGATGTTTTGAAGAGATGGTTTTCTAGCTGCGAATTCTTTAAACTTTTGTTTATCGTGGAAGGTTTTAATTTCATTCTCCATCCTGAAGCTTAATTTCGCTGGATACACAATTCTTGGTTGGAACCCATTATCTTTCAGTGTTTGAAATATGTTATTCCAGGATCTTCTAGCTTTCAGAGTCTGTGTTGAAAGATCAGCTGTTATCCTGATTGGCTTGCCCCTAAATGTAATCTGCTTCCTTTCTCTTGTAGCTTTTAAAATTCTCTCCTTATTCTGTATGTTGGGCATCTTCATTATAATGTGTCTAGGTGTGGATCTCTTATGATTTTGCACATTCGGCGTCCTGTAGGCTTCTAGGATTTGGGATTCTGTCTCATTCTTCAAGTCTGGGAAGTTTTCTTGTATTATTTCATGGAATAGACTGCTCATTCCTTTGGTTTGGAGCTCTGTACCTTCCTGTATCCCAATGACTCTTAAGTTTGGTCTCTTAATGTTATCCCATATTTCTTGGATGTTCTGCTCATGGTTTCTTAACAGTCTTGCTGAGCTGTCTATGTTCTTTTCCAGTTGAAATACTTTGTCTTCATTGTCTGATGTTCTATCTTCTAAGTGTTCTACTCTGTTGGTAGTATTCTCCATTGAGTTTTTAAGTTGGTTTATTGCTTCCTGCATTTCTAGGATTTCTGATTGCTTGTTTTTTATAACCTCTATCTCCCTGTATAGTTGATCCTTTGCTTCCTGGATTTGTTTGCGTAATTCGTTGTCGAAGTGATCTTTCATTGTCTGATTTTGCTGTTTAATGTCTTCCTTGATACTCCAGATCATCTGAAGCATGTATATCCTGAATTCTTTATCTGACATTCCATCTGCTGCAGCTGTTACCTCTTCTAAAGTTGCGTTGACCTGCATTGCTTGTGGTCCTTTCTTTCCTTGTCTTTTCATACTGCTTGCGTATCTTTCCTGCAGGTGCGGGCGGCGGCTCTGCTCTCTCCTTATTCCAATTGGGGTGTCGTGGCTACCACGCCGGCAGGTCACTGGGCCTGTTCTGGGAGCTGGTGGCGGCTCTGTTCTGCCCCTACTCCAATTGGGGTGACGTGTCTGTCGTACCAGCAGGCCACTGGGCCTGTCCTGCTGGTCGGTCGCAGATCTGCCCACCTTTCGGGCACGAGTGGAGGCTCTGCTTTGCCCCTACTCCAATTGGGGTGTCGTGACTACCCCGCCTGCAGGATGCTGGGTCTGTTCCTGGCAAGGGAGGCGACTCTGCTCTGTCACTACTCCAATTAGGGTGGTGTTTGTACCCCGCCGGCAGGCTCCTGGGCCTGATCCGCCGGTCTGTTGTAGGTCTGCCTACCTTGAAGGCGCGGGCGGCGGATCTGCCCTGCCCCTCCTACCACGCCTGCGGACCCCTGGGCCTGATCTGCAGGTTGATCACTGGTCTGCTCACCCTGCGGGCACGGGTGGCGGTTCCGCTCCACCCCCACTCCAATTGGGGTCACGTGACCACCACACCGGCAGGGCCTGATCCGGGCGTGGGATAAGGATCTGCTCTGCCCCTACTCGAGTTGGGGTGACGTGTGTACCACACTGGCAGGCCACTGGGCCTGACCCGCCAGGCTGTCACAGGTCTGTTTACCTTGCAAGCGCGAAGGGCGGCTCTGCCCTGCCCCTCCTACCACGCCCATGTACTACTGGGTCGTGGGTCTGCCCACCTGGCGGGTGTGGGTGGCGGCTCCGCTCCGCCCCCTCTCCAATTGGGGTCACGCGGTCACCACGCTGGCGAGCCGCTGGGCCTGCTCCGGGGGCTGGCGGCGGCCCGGCTCCTTCCCTCCGGCTCGAGGACAAATTGAGGAGACTCGGGTGACTGAGCCTCACCCCCCTTACCAGAAGACCAACTGCTTATGTCACCGCTGGTATTGATGAAGATCTCTCCTCCACCGCTTTCTGCTGACATCAGATCTCTGCCATGTTGGTATCCTATGCGAATGGCAGCATTTCGTTCCCCTTGCCAGGCAACCCAAGCAATGGGTGAGTCCTGACCTGCCCTCAGCAGGACCCGGACCGAGACACAGTTTCCGCGGGCTCCTAGCCCCGGTCCAGGGAAGTTCCGGGAGCCGGAACTCGGCCGCTCCGTGCTCGGTGTAAGCTCCTATAAGTGTAGGCTCCAAGAAGCAGCCCCCGCGGGCTCAGTTCCGGGAGCCGGAATCCATGGTTGTATTTTTAATGATCCTGTGGGGAAACAGGTTCAGTATCTGTGCTTGACAGTCTTGAGAAATAAGGGATCAGGAAGGAAAGAGTACCCTTCTGTTTCTTTTCATCCCAGGAGAGTTAGCAGGCAATATGTAAGTGTATAATGCTGGGGCACACTATTGAAAAACCTAGTAAAATCCCATTCTCTGAAAATATAAAAAATTAAAGATGATATAGAATATTTTATACCCAAGGGTTAGATTAAGTAAGTTCCAGATGTTTGGGCCTATTAAATCTGTTAAGAAGTTTATAATTCTAGGTGATGAAATGAGATCTGGATTTCTTATTTTCAGAGTCTTCTAAACGTACTCAATATTTTTTTAATAAACCAAGCTACATCAGGTACTTCTTCTCTCAATGGTCTTTCTTTCCTGAATTATTGTGGACTGCTATTGATCTACCATATACTACCTTGAGACCATATCAGCATCCAAAGAAGTCTTATAATTACAGATATTATCATGCTAATTTGCGGAGATCATATTCATCAGGTGATGATAGAAAAACACCCTCCTGCCCGGTGTGGTGGCACACACCTATAATGGAGGGTTCAAAGCCATTCCCAGCAACAGTGCGACACTAAGCAACTCAGTGAGACCCTGTCTCTAAATAAAATACAAAATAGGGTGGGGATGTGGCTCAGGGATCAAGTGCCCCTGAGTTCAATCCCCAGTATGCCATCTGAAAAGAAAAGAAAAAGACCTTACCATATGACTCCCTACAAAAAGAGACTCTAAATAATCTCTATAAAGTACAAAAAGCAACATCTTGAAACCACTGGACGGGAAGAACAGACAGACTCTAGTTGAGAAGGGAAATGAGGGGAGCTATTAGCCTGTGGAGGAAAGAAGCTTTTTGTCTGGGACTAAGTGCAGTATGTGTACAGAAGGACATTAGAGAATGGGAAGAGGGCCTTCCAATGAAGGAAACTAGAAAATTGAAGCTGAAGAAACCCTGGCTATTGAAGAAAGTGGAAGAGTTTTGCAAGAGAAAGGGTGACCAAATTCTGTCCACCCACATCTCTGACTGAAACCTGACTCAAACTTAGAACAGCTTAATAAAGGACAGAAGGTCTGAACTGAAACTGGAGCTGCTGCCCAATAAATGGTTTGTACAGTTCAAGCTCAGCAAAGATAATTGCCTGTTGAAACAAGCAACAGCCAGGCACCTCTGCACACACCTGTAATCCCAGCGATTCAGGAGGCTGAGGCAGAAGGATCGTAAGTTCAAGGTCAGCCTCAGCAACAAACTAGTGACAAAAAAAAAAAATCTCATATGAGAAAAATTCAGAATCTTCACAGTATAACATGGTGCAAAGAATATAATTCTAAAATTATCTAGCATATTAAGAAGGTCAGAAGAACATAGTGTGTGCTTTTAGAATGAGAGCTTTACGCCAACTCTTTGATGCCTGAAAGACCTTTTGTGTGTGTTGGGGAGGATGGAGGGCAATACTGGGAACTGAACCCAGGGGTACTTAAATACTGAGCCACATTCCCAGCCCTTTATTTTTTGTTTTGAGACAATGTTTTACTAAGATGCATAGTGCCTTGCTAAGTTGCAGAGGCTGTCCTTGAACTTGTGATCCTCCTGCCTCAGCCTCCTGAGATGCTAGGATTACAGGACTGTGCTACTGTGTGAAGCTCAAAGACTCTTTGTTAGAAGTATTGTCTCCTTTTTTCTTAAGTCAGCTGTTCAAAACATGAATTAGGATTCTCTGGCGATTTCTGAAACCACTTGAGGGAATCTGCATAGTAAAAACTGTTTTATTATTACTCTTAAGGTGTTATTTATTTTTTCCAGTCTGTTGACATTTAAACTCATGATGTGAAACTGTTGGCACCATTACCCGAAATAAAGCAGTGGCTCTAAAATGGCTAGTAATCATTGCATTCACTACTATACATTCTCAGTTAAAAAATGAAACAAAATGTGTCAGTTTCATTTTAGAATATCCTTGAAGCAGTTGGAAAGTATTTTATTAAATCTCCACTTAAGTACTTTGGGTTTTTTTTTGTGTGTGTGTTTGTTTTGATTTTTTAGCTTTTAGCTTTTGTTCCAGCTGCATACCAAAGTGCAAAAGTTGTCGTGAGGAAAAGCTTGTATATTGGTTGAGTTGTGAACTGAACTCGTCATTCTACATGAAACAAGTCTTTTACTTGTAAGACTGATGAGCAGTTGTTTGTGTAGTCTTGGATATTGGGCAGACATTTTCTTGAAAATGAACAAACTGAGCACGTCACTTGAAGGAAAACAACTGACAGTGATGACTGCCAATGACAAATTATGTGTTTTCAAGTGAAAAATAGAATTTTGGAGCACTTGTATCCACTACTGTAATCTTGACAACTTCCAATACTGAAAAGACTTCTCTAATTAAATCATTGGTTTTATCAATGAATGTGATTTTTTGTTCTTATATAAAGAGATTTGTTAACATTTGGAAGATCTATCTAATTTGGTGAAAATATTTCCAAATGACTAAATACATCATATAAAATCAGGTAAGAGATTACCTGAAATCGTTCAAGATATATCAAAAGATTTTAATTAATTATTAAATCATTTGATTCCACACTGCAGCTAACATTAAGAAACTATCACTGGTTGAGTTTTAGTATAGTATCAAAGGAGAATAACCATAGCTCAAAAGGCTATTAAGATAATTTTTTTTCCAACTGAGGTCAGATTCTCTTATTTTTTCAACCAAAGCAACATATTGAAGCACAATAAATATAAAAGCAGATAGGAGAATTCAAGTCTCTTTTGATAAGCCAGATATTAAAGACATGAGTAAGATTGTAAAACAGTGCCAGTTTTTTGTTTTGAATAATATAGTTATTTTTCATAAAAATGTTATTTATGTTAACACATGTGTTTGTTGTTGGTTTAAATAAAATATTTCTAAAATTTCTTGGCTTTAATTAAATTAAATTTAAGGTTTCTTTATTAATGCAGTAAATATTGAGAGAGATAACCCATATGATCAAAGGCTTTCTGGGTCCTCAGTAATTTTAATAATGTAAAAGGTTGTGAGTCCAGGAAGTTTGAGAACCCCTGCCTACATTCTTCTTTTAGCCTTGTCTGTTCAACTATCACCCATACAACTGTTTCTTTCTGCCAGTCTTTGAGTTTTAAAATATATTTCCTGCCTTTTTTTTTTTTTTAACCTCATTTTAAGGTCTGTTTCAGTTTGCCTTTCTAGTTTATAATCTCTTTCCTCTTTATAGTCTTACTGTTTTTATTATCTATAATACCTACTAGTCATTTATAAGCCTTATATTTTATTATATTATTTTCATTAGATGAATTCATGTATATAAAATACTTAAAACAGTATCTAGTATTAATAGATACAGCAGTTAATTATATAAGTATGAATAAGAGAAGACAGAGAAGGGTCAGCTTATACTAATATCTAGGTTTCTGGCTTGAATAACTAAGTGGATAGTAATGTTATTCATGAAAATAAGATAAATTACTTTTGAAAACTCCAGGATGAGATATTCTTGGGAAGACAAGTTCTGCTCAATTAAATAGAGGTGTCAGGTGGTAGTTGGATATGTGAAGTGGAGGATAGATTATTTATTTATTTTTTAATGGAAGAGATAAGGATTAAATATTGATAGAAAAGAGCTTATTCAAGTGGTATTTTGCTGGAAAACAATATAGTAGCTTAAAACAACCATTTTATTTTATTGAATAGGAATTTAGAAAGAGCTTAGAAAAGAAATCTAGGCTAGGAATGTAGATTAGAGAACTGCCACACATACATAATAAAATTGCCACTTCATTGACAATTTATCTAGTGTCAAGCAATTTGAGCACTTAACAGTATCATTGAATTTTCATAATAATTGATGAGGTGGTAATATTCTTTATGAAAAATGAATACTTAGAGAGGTTTAATAACTTGCCCTAGACTACACAAGCTAAATGACAGAGCTGTGATCCGAACCCAAGTATTTCTGGTTCCAAAGCTGTAATCACAATGCCTTATTAAGTAAATGAAGTTGGGAGAATGGTTAAGGTGGCCTAAGGGTAGAATTTAGTATAGGAAGAGAAGTTTAAAGGATAGAATCCTAAGGAGCCCCAACATTTAAAGGATGCATAGAAAAGAAAATCTGCTACCTACAGAAGTTATCGAATTAGTGCAGCCAGAGAAATAGGAGAAAACCAGAAATTATTTTTTAAATTAATTACTTTATTTATTTTGTGAAGAGAGAGCATTACAAAGTCTGGGAGGGAACTTGCTGTTTCAGACACTATAGAAGCAATTAGTCAGAACTGAAAATTTGTAACAAAGAATCCACTGCTGACAGTAGCAAAAACCATTAGATGAAGTGATGATAGGGTGAGATATGAATTAGCGGTCAAGTAGAGACAATGACTATAGATGGCTTTTTTTTTTTTTAAACCAGAATTTTGCCTGTGAAGGGAGATACAGATATAACAAAAGTAAAGATATAGCTTGGGGAGTATGAGGTAGAGAGAAGAATTTTTTTCTTAATGTAAAAAATTGGGATTAAATGTTGGTGGAAAAGAGCCATTGATAGTATTCTCTCGCTAGGAAATAATTTAATGACTTAAAACAACCATTTTATTTTTCTCCTGTTTGTGATGGTTGAGAATTTGGGAAAAGCTTGACTAGACAGTTCATCTCTGACTGTGTGGTGTCAGCAGATGTTTGGAGCCAGAGGATCCACTTCCAAGGTTCTTTTTCACTCTCAACCCTGACAGCTTGCTGCTCTTGTGTATGCGTGCCTCTCCCTTCCTCCCATCCTGTCTCTCTTTCCCTCTTCTGTGCAGCATCTTATCCTCCTAACCATTTCACAGGAGAAATTGTGCTTCTCATGGCACTTTTGTTTTGGGGGTAATTACATTTCTTATATAGCAGCTGGCTTCTAAAAGTCTGTAGAAGAACCGTAGCTGGAAGCTATATTTTGTGGGTCAGAGCAGTCACAGAATCAGGGGATGCTTGTCTGAGGAGAGGCAGGTCACATTTTAAAAGAGCATGTGGGATGGGAAATATTTCTGTGTCAAAAATGAAAAGAAGAAGAGCAATTGCAAGTAAGGTAGTAGGTGCATGGGATGTCAGGAAATTGAAGTTTCCATTTAATGGTTTTTAAGATTTTTTTGTCCATCTTGTTTATTTTATGAAATAGAACTGCAGTAATTTACTTAGTCTTGGTAGGTGGGGAGTGCAGAGTGGTATGGTTGGAAATTTAGGAGCCCGGATGTGATTTGAAATTGTTGTGGAGACTAATAGAATGATATGACTGGTAAAAGAGAAGAGCATTGCCCTGCAGCAATACAGGCAATTTGAGGATAGAAGCACAAATTTGTAGTGCCACTATAGCGTTATGTGATGGTATTTTTTCCCAGCATCGCTTAGCAACCAGGTGTAAGATTAGAAAAGTGACCAAGTTAATAGAACTGACAGCTTGCCGCTGAATTATGGCTAAGCAAATGCAGCAGAATGGTAATGGGGTAAGGAAATTGAGGATGTTAGAGAGATTAGACTCATATGGTTTGGAGTTTTCAGCTGCATAGAGATGATAAGAGACTGATAATGTAGAGGTTTCAAGAAATGGGAACGTTTAATGAAGTTTAATAGGTGCGGTTGAAGTGACAATGGGAGTAAAAGGTGAAGTTTGGTCCTAGAGAGAGATTTCAACTAAGTGGACACAACGTTTTTGGGAAGTTTACTATATTCTAAGGGAAGTCCTTTAGAGTACATGACTGAACTAGTATGGAAATGAAGATTGTTGGGAATGGGGAAGTCAAGGAACCAAGAGACTGAGAAAGGGTCAGTCACTCAGGATATGTTAGCAAGGAGGAATGTGAATTAGGGACTAACATCTTCAGTGCAGGAGGGCAGAGGTCTAGAACGGGCCTGAAAGGTAAAATTCCTATCTCATTTTCAAAAAACCTCTCAAAATGCCTAGTCCAGTGTCTTACATATAAAATTTAGGAATATAAGCAATTAGAATTGTATTTTTTTAGGTGAATTTACCCTTAATCACTGGTAATGTGCTTTGTTCTGAAAATGACTTTCTGATATTAATAAAGCCACTCCGGGCCACTTCAGCTTTCTTTTCATTAGTATTAGCATGTCATTTGCCCTGTTCTTTTATGTTTTACTTATTAGTGTCTTTATGCTTAAAGTAGTTTCTCATAGGTAGTGTGTAGTTGGGTTTCAAATCCAGTCTGACAATCTCTGCCTTTTAATTTATATTTACTGTAATTATTGATATGGTTGGGTCTAAATTCTCCATCTAACTTGTTTCCTATTTGTCCTGTCTCTTCTTTGTTCCCCTTTTCCTGCATTCTTTGGCACTATATGTTTTATATTCTGTTTTATCTTCTTTATAGGCTTACTACCTATATACTTCTTTGCTTTATTTTGTAATTTGCTGCTTTATGATTTATAATATGCATCTTTAACTTCTCAGTCTACCTTTAAATACTGTTGCACTGTTTCTCATACAGTCTTAAGAACCTTAGATGCCCTTCAGTAGATGAATGGATAGGGGAACTTTGGTATATATACTCAACGGAACATTATTCAGCATTAAAAGAGAATAAAATCATGGCATTTGCAGGTAAGTGGATGGAGTTGGAGAATATTTGCTAAGTGAAGTGAGCCAATCTCAAAAAACCAAAGGCGGAATATTTTCTTTGATATGAGATGCTGACTCATAATGGCGATGAGGGGGAGCATGGGAGGAATGGAGGAACTTTAGATAGGGCAAAGGGGGGGGGGAAGGAAGGGGGTCAGGGGGTAGGAATGATGGTGGGATGAGTTAGACGTATTACCTTAAGTATATGTATGAAGATACAATTGGTGTGAAAATACTTTGTATAGTCAGTGACTTGGAAAATTGTGCTCTATATGTGTAATATGAAATGAATTGCATTCTTCTATCTATAACAAATTAGAATAAATAAATAATTTAATATTAAAAAAGAATTTAGAGTAGGGTGCAGTGGCACATGCCTTGGAAGGCTAAGACAAGAGAATCACTTGAGCGTAGGAGTTCAGAGCCATCCTTGGCAACATAATAAGACCACATCTAAAAGCAAAAACAAAACCCAACCAAACACTGCAGCGGTGGCACACAACTTTAATCTCAGAGACATAGGAAGCCGAGGCAGGAGGATTTTGAGTTCAAAGCTATCCTCAGCAACTTAGCAAGGCCCTGTCTCAAAGTAATGAATAAAAAGGGCTGAGGATGTGGCTCAGTGGTTAAGCGCTCCTAGGTTCAATTCTTGGTACCAAGAAGAAAACAAAAAACAAAAACAAAAGACAACCAACCACAAAAAAAACAAGGCCTTAGAACAGTATTCTTTATGATACATTACTTCAATGTAAATTATAGACCCTATAATACAGTGATATTATTTTTGTTTTAAACAATCAACTATTCTTTTTTTCTACATTAAATGTATTGGGTCTTCTGATTACTGTTTTGGAGGGGTTATTACACTAGCTGGAAAACACTGAAGTACTTACTAGTTATTAACTGTTTCCTTGTATTAAATTTCCATAAGTCCCAAGAAAGTTGAATCTCCTGTAAATGTTATCAAATATAGCTTACTCATTAAATTTGTTTCTGTCCTACTACTTTTCTGTGATCACCAAACATAAGCAAATTTCTTTAGGTAGTTACATAAATTTTGGACAGCATACTTCTATGTAAGAGAAGATTGAAAATATTTCTTTCAAATTATTTTTTCTAAAATTTAAAAGTCTATTTTAGGTGAGTACCATTGTAATGAATAGCTTATATTTTTGGAGTCCTAACAGATTTTGAAAGCTTCTTTGGTATTCCTTTGAAATGTCAAACTTGACAGGAAGTGAACACAAAAGGGAGAAAAGCCTGTGACTCTGAAAAAGCCAGAAAGGATATCTGTTTGTCTGTTTATATGGTAAATCATTAACCTCTGGTGCTCTTTGTACAAAGGTTTTAGTATTTACCATGAGACATTGTTCCCCCCCCCCCCAAGTTATATTTTACAGAGAACTATTTCTCAGGAAGGCAAGCAAATTGTAAGATAAGGATTAAGCCACATTTAATGCTTTTTTAATAATATAGGTAAGGACAGTGGAGCAGTGTGATGCCATATTTAAAGTTACACAACAGCTGTGATACTAGAATGAAAAATTATGTTGTGTTTTAAAAGCTTCTCATGAGTTCTTTAAAATAATCATGCATTTACGTTTTTTTCCAGCAAAAACATATTTTAATTAAAAAAAATCTTATTCTTTCTGAAAAAAATCTTATTCTTTCTCACTCTTACTCAGTTTATTCCTAATATTGTGCCCTTAACTTCTGCAAGTAACTAATAGCTTCTCAAGTGATTTATAAGGCTTGGTTTCACTGTTCAAAATTGAAATTTATTTTGTCCAAAATACAACTTGGCTTCCCAATATGTCTGTTTTTCCATTACTTTTCAAGTTTCCAAGGCTTGAATGCCGAGTGTGCTTTTTTTCCCTCTAGTTTAGTATAGAGTCTGTGAATTTTTAGAAGTATTTTAAGCCAACTGCAATGGTGCTTGCCTGTAATCTCATCTACTGGGGATGCTGAGGCAGGAGAATCATAAATTCAAGGTGAGCCTCAGAAATTTAGCAATACCCTGTCTCAAAATTAAAAAAAATATAAAAAATGCTAGGGATGTAGCTCAGTGGTACAGAGCCTCTGGGTTTAATTGCTAGTACCACATGGAAAAACTAAACAAACAAACAAAACCTTTACCATGCTCAGATTTATTTCATTATTATTTTTAAAATCTGTTTTCATTTACATTTCCCTAGATCAGATCAACACCTTCTTCTGTTCAATCTCCCACCTTTGGCACTAACCTTCATCTTATATTTTAGTGCCAACTTAATCTTCCTAAATGCTTATTTATGCACATTCCTGTTCAAGAATCTTCAGTGACTTCCATTGCCATATAGAAGAAAACCAGTCTCTTAACTGTGGCTGTGATAATGTGGCCCTGCCTCTTTATCACAGCTTTACTTTCCAGACCTTCTTTCCTACTCATCATTTAATATAGTCAGAGAGTTCTTTCATCTCTTGAGCAGACAACATTTATTCAAAGACAGGTAGCGTGGCCTAACATGGGACATGGAATCAAATGACCTGATTTTAGGTCCTGGCCCTTCCATGTACAAGTTAATACCTTTATGTCTCAGTTTCTTCCTTCGTAAATTGAGACATGTACTTTTGTTCTTGGTGGTGATACTAGGAATTGAATCCAGAGTATCATGCATGCTAAGCATGTGTTCTACCACTGAGCTACAGCTCGAGCCCTATAGATTAAGACAGACGAAAAGATTCAAGTCCTTCTAGCCTAAGTATATTTTCTACAAAACTATTTAAATGTTCGGAATTATTTGTCATTACTGAATGTGAATCCACATTCCACTGGATTGCTTCATGGTTTATAAAATATTCAAGAAAAATTATTTCAAAAAAATACAATGACGAGGTTTCATTTGCTTGTTTTCCTTTAGCTCAGTTCTCCCTAGGTGATACTTGATATTCTGTGCATCATGTATTTTAAATAAACTGTACTTGTTGTCCCTAAAGGTTTTTGTAATCTAGTAGATAGGTGAATTACTGGGCTATACTGTGAAAATGGATAAGCCATGAAAGTCAAAAGGAGTCAGGTTTGGAAATGTGCAATGGCAGATGAATATTAAAAGTAGTCTTAAAAGTTATATTATCAGAGTTTTTAACTTTGTTTAAAATGAAGAGCTAGCTCTATTGGTAAAGGTGGTATTCTACAAAAGAGAGTGCATCAGATAATTTATGCAGTAATTATTTTTAAAAATATGTGTGTACACTCATGTACTATTTTGGAGGGAAATCTTGAAATACAGTATGTGCTTCCTTTCTTCTTTAACAGAACATATTGAAAGCACTTTCTGAAGTAGCGAACCCATTATAAACATTAGTGAACTGGACTCCTCATTTGCCTCTGGAGAAGGCTGTGCTCTTTTCCTAGTGATTTTCCCCTACCTTTACTCCCTTTTTTTCTATTGGTTTATTATTTCTCAGTGTTTTAGTGTCTAAGGCTTTACATCTGTTGCCTCTAACTTGCTCTGCTAAATTAATTAAATCAATATGCACTATGGTATATGCTCTTTGTCTCTTGAGGTTTTTGGCACAACTATGTTAACAAATTTTTTTCTTCCAAGTTGAGGGCTTTTTTTTTTTTTTTTTGGTAATGCTTTTCAAACTTTAATGTGTATTAGAATCATCTATAGAGCTTGTGAAAATACAGTTTCTTATCAAGTAGGTCTGGGTTGGGGCTTGATATTCAGCATTTCCAATAAACTCCTGGATGATTCTGATGTTGCTAATCTGTGGGCCATTCTTCAGGGTAACAGAATTCTGAATGACTCTAGATGAACATATATTCTTACAGGGCTTTCAAGTGAAATTCTCTGTTGGTTCTTTACACTGACTCTGCAAAGGAGAAAGTGTAGATGTGATTCTAGTTTGCACGCGAGGGGAGAGAGTCACTGAATATCTGTGCCCCACCCAGGAACTAATTAGTAATGGATGGAAGGGGAAATATAACATTTATTCAGCAGCTGCAGTGTGCTGTGCATTAAAAGTGTCTGTTTAATTTAATTCTCATAACAATCCTATGAATTTGATACTTTTCATTTTCCAAAAGTAGAAACTGGTTCAGGAATGTTAAGTAATTTATGTCAGATCACCCAATTGGCATTTGAACTCCTCTTGATTTGATTCCAAATTCCATGTTGGTTTCTAGTAAAGCACTCTGTTGCTGAGTCACATTATTTCTGTTAAACAATGCACACACTCTTTTTATTACCACTGGAATATGTAGTTAGGCCTATTAGGTAGCACAACAGGGAAGAATATAAAGAGTAAGTTCCAAAATTTAAAGAAAATTCTAAGGAGAATTTTAAAATATAAATATGCAGTACAAGTATGAACAAAATGAGGAAAGTAACTTAGTTCCTGTGAATAATTCTCTTTTTTTCTTTGAATAATTATCCACTGAGGTGAAAATAGATGATTGCTTTTAAGGATAAAAGCTTAATTTAATAAAATCACTTTTTCTTTATAAATCTTAAGGATCAATAAGGTGATAAATATGTTTTTATGTGATTCTTCATGTTGTAAAAAAAAAAAGAAAGAAAATAAAACCCCAGAAAATGGAAAGAAACAAAGATGAGTATAATAAATCAATGTAGGTCTTCTGTATTAAATGCTTACATAAACCCAAGTTCATGATCCAGATCAGTTTATGGTTTTAAAAGTAAAATCTTTTTCATGTTCAAACCTTTGCTCAAGGCACTTCTAGTAGTTGCACCCTATGTTTGACCCTAAGTCTATCCTTTTTTTTTTTGGTCCCTTTGTTTAATCTTTAAAACACTCTGATACACAGGAGAAATCGCTGGAGTTCACTGTTGAAAAGTATTTATGACTTGTCCATTCATGTTGCCCCTCCTCACCACATCGTCTGTGTTATACATGTTACACAATCTCTTTGTTTTTGAATTGGTACAAAGAACTAAAGAAATTCAGACATCTCAAAAAAATCCAGCAACTCAGGAACATCCTTTAGGTAGCTCATAAATAGAATCAGTGCTTAGAAAAAGCTCATCACTTGCCTACTTTTTAGAAGTCTTTCCTGATTGTCATATAGACCAACACCAAAATGATCCCCACTTGGCATTCAGTGTAGAAATATCAATAATAAGTAATGCTTTTGCATATTTGTACAAGCACTAAAAAAGTTGTGTTAACTCATTTGCTTCTTACAATTTTGTGAAATACTCTTCTTATGACCATTTCATGGATGAAGAAGCACAGAAAACTTGAGAACTTTCCCTTGTCATCAAACTAGTTGTTGGCAAAGCCAGAATTTTAACTCAGGATCTCTAGTTCCTAAGGCTATACTCAACCTCTGTGCTGTTTCTCTGTGTATATTAGTTTACTGTTTGAAATTTACAATGTCATGACTAGTTTCTTTCCTCATGTTTTATCTGTTTGTCTCTTTATCTTTGTGAGTACTACTGTGCTGTAGAAAGAGCCTGGGATTGGATCACCAGATCTCATTTAATCTTCACAGAAGCTGGAAGGGTAAATCCTGTTTAAAGAGAAAGAAACCTGAGGTTCAGAGATGTCATGTAATTTGTTTTGGTGTGATTCTGAGCAAGTTGTCTCACTATCTCACATTTCCTTATCCGTGAAATGGGAACAGTAACATTTACCATTCAGAATTCTTGTGAGCATTTATGAGAACAGTAATCAAAAATATCAGAATTCTTATTTCTCCTTACTTCATTTCCTTTCCTCTCCCATGCAATGATTTCTTAATAACAGAGAACACAGGTAAATAGTATTAGACCTGTTTATCCTGGCTACTATAATGTATGGAGAATTTTTCTCCTTGCTCTTCCACCCCACTGCCTTCTCAAAATAGAAAAAGTTTAGGGGAAAAAAGGTGTTACTGAACTCCAATGTTGCCAGAATATAGGGAATGTTAGCTGTTACATTGCAGTTGACATTTGTTACATTGCTTTAGTTATGATTCATGTCAGTAGGTAACATTGAGGGCAATGTTAGTTCATTATTCAAGTACAAACAAGGGAGACAGCAACTGTAGGAATAGCCAGGAAATATCTTCTGGGCTTAACTTCTGAGCATGGAAGTACATATACTCTATTCAGAAAGCCTAGTATGCAGTCATGATGTTAGAGAATTACTTAAATTAGTCTTAGAATTTTCACTTCTAAGTTTGTACTCATTTCTTAACTAGGGTAGTGTGGATGGGCTCTGGAAATCTGGATGTCCAGAATACAAAAAGGAAAAATACAAACTGTCTATTTGAATTTCTGTAGCAGAGTAGGAGATTGTTATTAATTAGTAAGTTTAATAAAATTTTAGACCCACTCAAAGGCAGTTGTTCTTTGAGTTCACCTACCCTTAATTTTAAAGTAAGACAATTTTTTGGCATTTCTCTTTGCATAATATTTATGGCATGGTTTTAAAACTCTGAACTATCACAACCCAGTCATTTCAATATGTATGTTTGTGGCTCTTACATATATGGGTTTACTAATTTACTTACTGTCTTCTAATATTTTCTACTTTTGTCAAAAAAGTATTTTTTTTTCTATAAGTGCTAAATTTAGAACATGATAAGGCAATATGGACTAGGAAACAGCTGGGTTTGTTTCTTACTCTTTCTGAGTTTTAATGTTCCTTACTTTTGTTAAAGTATAAAAGATAATTTTTCTTTAAGGTGTTTATTATACTCTTTAAGAATACTTCAACAACTAACATAATCTTACTATCTTTTGAGTTCATTTCCTTTTTGGAATTACAGTGTATAGTCATTCTTATCATTTTAGCCTTTTCATATTTTAAGATGATTTGTCTTAAAGTTTTTTTCTTTTACAACTAAGTAATGCTACTTTTTAAAAATTAAGTTTTGTTACTTATAGGATTTTTTCTTCTAAGCATTGAAATGAGGAAGGTAGAGAAGTGAAATGACTTGTCTTTTACTAGTATGTGAATCATAAACAAAATAAATACCAGATTCCTAATACTGTGGATGGGCTCTGGAATTCTGGATGTCCATAAAACAAAGAGGAAAAATATAAACTCTCTGAATTTCTGTAGCAGAGTAGGAGACTGTTATTAATTAGTAAGTTTAATTTGTTCTTGAAAATATAATTTTTTTACATTATCTTTCTAATAGAAATACTGGACACTTTGACTACTTTCTGTTTTAGACTACTGTCTAATTTATTTGAACACACATATTTAAATAGTCTTCTGAGAATAGTTTTCCACAGTTAAGTTTCAGTGAAGAGCTGGGCATGGTGTCTCTTACCTGTAATCCCAGCTACTTATGAGGCTAGGGAAGGGGAATGGTAAGCTCAAGGCCAGCCTGGACAATTTAGCAAGATCCGCTCTCAAAATTAAAGGATTGGGGATATGTAGCTTGCCTGGCATGTGTGAGGCCCTTGGTTTGATTCTCTAGTACCACACATAACAACAGTGTTCAAATGAAGAATTAATGGCATGTAGGGGACAGAGAATGACAAAAATTGCCATAATAATGCAAAAATTATATCCCTGACCTTTGTCATTATTTCTCTAGAAATAACTCTGTAATCTTTTGTGAGAAAATATACACGTCTTTCTCTCTTTTTTTAACATATGTCCATATATTTTTTCCTTCTTTTCAGTGACTAGACTATATTGAATTATGTGTGTTTTAGTCTTTTTGATCTGAAGAAGTATTGAGACCACAATGTAAAATATAGCATTTTTTGCCTAACAGTTCTGAAACCAGTTATTTTGGCTGTCAGCAAAAACTATATATGAGACGTATGAGCCAAATGGGATAATTTTAGTGCTAAGTCTTAAGTAGTCATTTTTATTTAAATAAACTGCTTCTTATGTTCATCAAGTACTCTACATAAAACCTCTGTCCCTGAAAAGCCTAAATTTTAGTCTTGTGTGAATATTTTATACTCAAATAATTAAGACAATTTTTTATTTTAAAATAATTATGTGATTTTTATATTTTATGTCCATTAAAATATGAACTAATTATTAATTGGTAAAGGCAAAGTATCATTTTTTAAGGAGAATTAAATAGAAGTATATGTTGTTCATAATACAAAGATTTGCTTTATTTTGATGAAAAACCCCTGTAATTTTTTAGTTGTTGTAAAAGGATTTTAAAATAGTATGACTTTTCTTGTAAAACAATTACTTTTAAAAATGAGAAGTGTTCTGGTTCATAATAGCAGAGTACTGATCACATACCTTTACCATCTTTCCCCCTGCAACCCTACAGATATAATAAAAAAGAAATACATGTGCACACATGGGTGAAACCCAGCAATGCCTGGACTGTGTCCTGGAAAACCTATGGAGGAAAGTGGAGGTGTTGATTCATTTATGAGGGTTGTATTTGGATATGACAAAGTATAGTAGACCATAGCACAGTATACACACAGGAAAGGACTCTGATGGAAGTGGGACATAGAGTTCTCTAAGGAGAACTTGCAAGCTCCAAGTAGTAAATAGTTATTTGGCAATAATCAGGAATTTTCCAAAGTACTACCTGGCAGTGATCCTCAAACTTGAACATGCATCAGAATCGTTTGGAGGCCTTATAAAAACACAGATTACAGATTGCTGGATGCAACCCTAAAGTTTCCAAGGCAGTGTCCAAGAATTTGTGTTTCTAGTATGTTTCCAGGAGATGCTGCTGCTGCTGTTCTGAGTGCTACACATTGAGAACCACATTTTGAGAACATGAAACACTTGGACCCATGCCCTACCAAGGGCCATGTCAGCCAACAAGAATCAGGAAAATGCACCTCCCTCAAAACTAATGAATTAGAAAATGATGCTTCTCCAGACACAGCAGCCCAAAGCCCTTGGTATGCAGAGTTTGTCCTAAAACCCCATACTGTTGTGCAGTACATAAACTATACAGATAAAGATGATCCTCAATTTATGATGGTTTAGGTCCCAGTAAATCCCAAGTTGAAAATGCCAATGCTTTTAATACCTTACCCTACCCTTATTTGGATGTGATAGCTTATCAACATATTTAATACTTTACCTTTCTTATTTGGAACAATAAAAATGTGACAGCTTAAACAGTGTACTGTAGAGTGCTATTTGTTTGCCCTCATGATCACATGCCTGTCAGGGAGCTGTGACTTGATGCTATTCTCCAGCATTAAAAGAGTATCATAGGGCTTTTACTAGCCTGGGAAAAGATCAAAATCAAAGTCTGAAGTGTGGTTTCCATTGAATATGTATTATTTTCACACATTGTTAAGAAAAATCATAATTTGAATCATTGTAAGTTGTAGACCTTCTGTATATGCCTAACCCTGTCCCACCCCAAATTTTGTGTATACATAACAGCACAGGGTTTCCTGATGGTGCCATAGACAGAAGTGGTGCAGAAACTAGGTAAATCCAAACTTGGAAAAAAAATTTTTTAAAGAGAAAACATAGTTTTTCCTAGTTGAAAAATATAACAAACTATTGTGCTATTACACTGTTTCTTATTTTGATATTTGGGAGCACTTTGGTTTCATTATCTTTCTGTTCATCCCCACAAGAACAATCAGAAAAAGTAGACAAGATGAAATAATAAATAATAACAAAAATTTGCAGAGCTAATGAAAGTCAAAAGTTTTCAGATGGGAAGGGCTCATTCAACATGCCAAGCATGATGAATAAATATATTTTGGTGAAAATCAGAATTCTGAAGATAATGAGAAAGTTGTGAAAGCTTCCAGGGAGAAATAATAAATTCTTTTCTGGGGAATAAGATTCAGATCAGCATTGCCATTCTCATTTGTCTACTGGATAAATATTTGAGGACAAAATGAAATAATTTTTTTACTATTCTTTTTGAAATGAAATT
Source organism: Marmota monax (assembly GCF_021218885.2). Classification (NCBI taxonomy): domain Eukaryota; kingdom Metazoa; phylum Chordata; class Mammalia; order Rodentia; family Sciuridae; genus Marmota; species Marmota monax. The sequence continues at coordinate 18,543,471 of NW_026693082.1, read as the reverse complement.
ACTGGAGAATACACTTTAGCAAATGAAAAAAGTCTTCAAGAAAAGGGAAGTCATGAAATCTAAGAAAAAGTGAAACTGTCATAGCAGTGCAGAGAGAAATCAATAGGAGGAAAAAAAAATCTTAGGATGCAGCAAATCTAGGAAAATAGTTGTTCCAAATAAGAAATAAGATAGTTCCATGAAGAATGTCTTCAAGAACAAAGTGGTTTCTTTTTTTCTTTTTGGTCTGGGGATTGAACCCAGGATTGCTTTACCTCTGAGCTACATCCGCAGTCCTTTTTATTTTTTATTTTTTTATTTTGAATTAGAATTTCACTAAATTGTTTAGAGCTTTGCTAAATTGCTGGGGTTGTCCTTGAACTTGTGATCCTCTTGCCTCAGCCATGAGATTAAGTGTGCAGGCACCTGACAAAATGGTTTCTTTTAGCAATTTTTGGACCTCATCTAAATAGTGAGGGTTCACAGATGCAGTTTAAAGTTGATAAATGAAAGGTTGATAACTGTAAGAGTTGAATTCTTGTAGTCTTTTTGACAAAAGAGAATTTGCTGCTTTTGTGTGTGTTGGGGTGCTTTTGAAGAATTAAATGAGCCATCAGTTTGGTAAAGAAAAAGGCAGTCTTTTATTTATTTACATATTTGTGTTTGTAGATATAGAAGTTTTATTAAAACTATACTTTTAATACCTAGAATAGGAACTATGTAAAATAGGTATTAGTTTTTTAAAATTAATCTGGCAGGCAGATAATATCTAACTTGTTCTTTACTCTAGACCCCTTCCTTCCAATCATTAGTCCTTTTCAACTTGGAATTTATTTCCTTAGAAGTCATGTATGTTATAAATGGGTAAATTAGTTTTCATGCCAATCTGGTTCAATCTTGTGTTAGGCCCCGTAGAGATTATATATAAAGAAGTATAAAACATAGTCCCTTTCCTCAAGAAGCTTGATGTATCTAGTTAGGCAGTTATTGCACAACCAATATAAGAAAGTAACTACCAGGTATTTTTCTTTGCCCAAAACAAATGCATCTGTACCTTGTATCAGAGGGATCTTTTAGAGAGAGAGAGAATCTTTTTTGTAGATGGACACAACACAATGCCTTTATTTTTTCTGTGGTGCTGAGAATGGAACATGGATTGCGCCCGCCTGTGCTAGGCAAGTGCTCTACCACTGAGCCACAATCCCAGCCCCTCAGAGGGATCTTGAAATACAAATCTGATCAAGTCTCCTACTTGATATCCTTCAAGACTTCCTAAATATCCTCAGCTGTTAACATGGTCTTAATGTGAGCTATAACCATATAAGTGCTCAGTCTTATAACTCCAGATGCTTTGACTTTGCTATAATCCTTTCGGTATGCCAAGTTCTCTTCCTTTTCATGTGCCAGTGCTCTGGCCACCATTAAAGATCTAGATCAGTCAAAACAATGGAGTTCCTACCTAGTCTCTACCTTAAATTCTTAAGTGACTCTGTGCACGTTACTTAGTTTTTTAGTTTCTTAAGTTTCTCCAACTTAAGGTACAAATGACCTCCAGGCCCTTTCAGTTCTAAATTGTGAATTTTCCAGAAGCCATTTTGATAGGAAGATAATGGAAGTCAGCACATTCAGCTGTGGCTATTAACTACAACTGTGGCTATTAACTACAACTCACCTCTAAGTATATGGTATATATTTGTTTCTCACTCTTAACATCTTCTTAAACTTTAATTATTTTCAAAAATCAGGGCTGGGTTATATGTAGCTCAGTGGTAAAGCATGTGCTTAGCATGCACAAAGCCCTGGGTTCAATCCCCAGCAACACATTAAAAAAAAAAAAAAAAAACTCACTTGATTTTATCTATATGAGTAAAGCAAATTTTGAGTTTGAAAATTGATTTATAAATTTTTGAATTACCCCTACTTCTGGGGTCCTATTTCTTGTATTGATTTTACCACTGCTTTTCAGGTGAAAGAGATAATTTCATATCCTTATTTTAAGAAGATAATGTAGTAAATCTTTGAGAGAGGGAGGGGGAAGGACTTGGTAGAGAATTTGGCCTTAAGTTAATTTTCTATTTTTTTAAAATTATCTGACCTGTTGTCTTATTTAATTGATATTCTTTGTTCTTTTATAAAATGGTCAGGAAACAAGTAAAAATGATGAGATAAAATCAAAATTTCAGAATTAATGATTTTAAGATTATGTACATATTGACCTCTGGAAAATATTAATTAAGAAATATTATTGATCATTAATAATATTTGTTTTAAATGTGTCCTATATCATTAGTCCTTTTCAATTTGGAATTTACTTCCTTAGAAGTCATGTATGTTATAAATGGGTAAATTAGTTTTCATGCCAATCTGAGTTTTTTATTTATTTTTTACTTTTTATTATTTTTTAAAATATTTTGTTTTTAGTTGTTGATGGACTTTATTGTCTTTATTTTTATGTGGTGCTGAGAAATCGAAACCAGTGCCTCATGCATGCTAGGTGAGCATACTACCACTGAACCACAACTGCATCCCCCAATCTGAGTTTTGTAAAAACCGTTTAGGATTACTTTGAGATTTCATTTACATCTAAGCACTGTTTATAAAATTGTTTCTATGCAAAAATTTATTCACAACTATGAATACCAGGTTACATCTTCCCTCGTTTGTGACAACATCTGGAATTGGATTGGCATATAAGTATTAAAAGTTTGAGTATTAGAAGGTAGTAAAAATTCTTCTAGTCCATAGTAATATATATTAACAAAAAACAAAGTGTCTGGTTCATCAGGGGTCCAAGATTGCAGCATCAAAAAGCAATTGCTCTAGACTCTTAATAGCTATTTCCATTCATAAATCAAATGTTTGTCAGTTGGAAAGATGAAGTTAACATCATTTTCTATTTTCTGTTCCTCAACTTAGTGGCTAATTCTTTTAATTACCAGTACGTATGATTATGATTTATACTTCAAATTTATTTTCAGTATTAAGGTTTTCTGATTGGGTCTTCAGTTTCTTCCTTCTTTTAATTTTCTACTAATACATTATGCACAGGACATTTATTTTGTGGATTAGTTACTCAATTGGTATTTTCTAAGAAAAGATAATTTTTAGGTTCATAACCAATTATTAGGATGCTGTAAAGCTGTTTTCAAACCCTGAAAAAAACTCTCCTCTTATTGTGTTCCTCTGAAGGAAGTTGATATATGAAGGAAGATTAGCTAATCATCTACTTTTATGAAGATGTTAAAAGCAATGACAGTTTTTTTCAGGGGAAGGGAAGGGCTCAAAAGTAAAAAGTAAAATCTTTAGTTCTAATTTTATTATAGATATTTCTGAATAAAGAGGAAAGAGAAAATCCTTGGAATATGTAGTTTACCTTAAATTGTAACACTAACAAAGGAAAATAACTTTAATTTTGTTCTAGTACTCTGTCTATAGAGATAAGATGTATTCCATATTTGAGGTTCCAGATGAGAAAACAAGTATCAGCTGTGTATCAAATTATGAAGAATCTTAAGAACTTTGATTCATGTACCCTCCTATTGACAAGAGGCAACAAAAATTTCTCTAGTAATCATAGTATTAACAACTCTCTAGTTAGTATTTTGCTAATATTTTAAAGTAATATTCATGCTTTGTGATCTTACCTTGGGTTTTACTCACAGATCTTTTTTTTTTTTTGGGGGGGGGGGGGGCTGAATCCAGCCTGTTTACTCACAGATCTTTAAGCAGAGGAATGGTATGAGAAATCTCAAAGTTATGTAACTCTCTGCTTCTTTTAGATGGGTAGGCTGTTAGTTGCTTTTCAACTCAAAAATACACATTTAAAAGTGCTTAATGAATATCTTTTCTGGAGTGTGGTATGAAATTAAAGAACCTTATATAACATACATACACTTCTCTTGGAATATAAAGGAATATAAATATTAATTTTTTCATTAATTTTGTTTGGCTTTAGGTTTACCTAAAACCAGATCCCTAAAGAAAATCTCCCACAATTAGTTTACTGAAAATGAATTTACTAATCTAGCAAATCATTTTGAGTTGTCAGAAGTCATTGTAGCCCAAACCCAGAGAGTAGTAAATATCAAATGTACATCTTAAAATTTGTCTAGTTTGCATCCAGGTTTCGAAAAAATAAGATGGTGAAAACCAGATAGGTTGAATGATGGATTCAATTACATGTCCTTTTTCTCATGTAGAAGACATTCTGTTGTAGTTAACTTTGAATTGGATTTTGGGGGAAAAAAGAGAAAACTGAGAGTTTTTGTGTAGTTATGCTTTTTTTTTTTTTTCTGAAATATAGCTCAAAGCCTTGCCTTTTTTGTTTTATAATGAAAATGTGATTGTGTTTTATTATATGTTTTGTTTTGTTGCTTTTTATATAAGAAACTGTTCTTAATAAAACTATTTGACATGCATTATTTTGCCATATATTAGCATTTTGCTACTTTAAACAACATTTTCTACAATTTAGTATTTGGCTTCAAATGGTCAGAAGAGGGAAGTAAAATAAAAAATAAGTTGAATATCACTTTCCTAAGTACTAAATATTGTATTTCACTACCTCTGGTGTTTCTCTAACATACTCAAAATCTAACATACTCTTTATTGTACATAAATGAACTAAAAAATATACCTCTAAAAGCATTTTATTTTAAAAAAATTTACTTAGCAAAATAATATTTTATTACTTTTTTGTTCTCAATTATTGTGACACATATCATTTTGAAATTGGGTTTTATATCCAGAAAAATGAATTAAAGTAGTAATTTCAAAGGATATTGTATAGTTTGACAGCATCTTCTTTTAATGAATTACCTTCAAAGATAAAACCCTTAAATACCATCTATCAGTGTCACTGCTTAAGTGTCTTCAAATAGTGTTAGTATGTCCTTCTACTACAGAAGACTACATTTTTAACTATTTTTGAGAAATCCTATAATAAAAACTATTATTTTAAATTGCTCTTTTCTCATTTATAATTTAAGATACATGATTAGTAGTTTTAATTCAAAATGAAATAGAAATGAAATATTTAATAAATATTAAATACTTAAAACTTCTAGTATGAGTAAATCATTTAATATAAAAATCAGTATATAGATGGTCACCACATGACTTAAATCATAGTCACTTTTAGACTTTGAATAACTTTTTTAGAGATTTTTTTTTTAATGAAGAAGGAACAAGTTAAAGTGACTCAGAAAAAATAAAATGTAGTATACAAGAATAGAGTATATTTTAATGCTTAACACATTGAGTACAAATTTTCTTTAAAAACATTAAAATGTCCATGTGTTGTCTTTTGGAGGTCAGGAGAAATAGTTTTCCAAGAGAACACTTTTCACAGTTGAAGGAACTTGGAGGTTCTGTCCCAGTGAAGTTCCAGTGGTTTTAGTTCAGGCAGCTTATATTGTAGATTCATTGTCAAATATCTTACTTTTTAAGGTCTGTAGATTGTGTTGAATAAAATTCTCTGTGCCTTGAACTTCAGAGAATCTGTAGTCACTTCTCCTAACAGACCAGTTTTTCATTTTTATTGAATTCTGAATGGTGTCTGATGTAAAATAGTAAACTATAGGGTCAAAACAACAGTTGGAAACAGCAATGCAGAGAGTGATGGGATACATTGTCCTTACAGCTGCCACTACTGAGCAATTAACAAGTGTATGTGTTCTCATAAGAGAATATAAAATAAGATTGATATTATAAGGCACAAAACAGAAACAGAATATGACCAAATGAACGAAAATCATTTTTAAAACCTTAGTTTTGCTTATTTTGCTTCTACTTAATGTAACAGGTTTATTTAAAGTTCTTAGCACCATACTAGAACAAGTTACGTTCAAAATTAGAGGAATAAAAAATCCCACTATTTCGATGAAAATTACAATCCTTGAAAGATATGTTTTCCAAGTAGCTTCTGGAAAGTTTTCAAAGCAGGCTTCTGAGGTATTGTTGCCCCGAGAGTGGGTAGACTGAAAAAAAACTGCTGGTGCACTTCCTCCGATCACAGTTAACCACACAGCAATGCAAACAAACTTTGCATTTCGTTTGGTTCTTAGAGTCTTTGACTTAAATGGGTAGACAATTGCCAGAAATCGATCTACACTAATGCAGGTTAAGAACAGAATGCTTCCATACATGTTGGTATAAAACAACATCACAGAAATCTTACAAAGCAAATCTCCAAATGGCCAATTTCGTGTTGCAAAGTAGAAAATCCTGAAGGGTAAAGTAAAAACGAAAAGCAAGTCTGACATTGCCAAGTTAATCATGTACGTGGTAGTTTCATTTCGCACTTTGAGGGTGCAGATGAAAATGTATATGGCAACACAATTGGATATTAAGCCAAGCACAAACACCATGCTGAACATGCACCCATATAAAGTGTACTTAAAGGAGTCATCATAGGGGCATTGAGAGCTGTTAGCGCTTACCATTATAAAGGCACTTCAAACTTACAGTAAGAAATTGCGTAGGTCCCTGGTCCCTGGCTGTAGTCTCCTTTGATATTCAGATTGCTACCACTATAACATCCAATTTATTCGCAAATTATTTGGATCTTTGGGTGGTTTTATAAATATTTCCTTTTTCTCCAAAATATATGAAAGAAACATGAAACTTGTTGCTGTAAAGTTTCCAGTAGATTCTTCAACAGGAAAATATTTTTATTTTCTAGTCTCCAGAAAATCCATGAATCCAAGCTTTAGTTAACTGATGGGAAAATGCAGTCAGTGAAGCCAACCCACAGGATTGCAAATGAAAAGAAAAGCTGTGTTCTAAGATGGGTACACAGCTCTTTGTCTTATAAACTTGTATTTCAGTAGTCAAGATGAGTATTTCAGAATCAGAGTTCCTTTACAATCCACAATGTTTAAGCTTAAATGATTAATCTTATTTATCTTTTCAATGCAGAGTTTCAGAGACTTAAACATTCCCAATTAGTCCTTTTTTCTTGCTTGCTTCTTTTAAATGATGTTTTCCTTTCTGGTATTCCTGCAGTAGATTCTAGATGGCCACAAGCAGAAGAATCTTTTGAAAGTTCTGAAGTAAATTCCTAAGCAAGTTAGCTCTTGTTGAATTGAGTCCTTTTCCACGGTTGCCAGCTGTATTGTGAGATGGGCTTTCTCTGAAGTGAAAAAAGAAAGGCTTGCTCGATTTGTAATATGACATCACAGGAAGAAGAGGCTGGGTTTGGACAAAGAAAGGTTTCAGCCCAGTTTGTTTGCAGTTCCTTTAATCTGATAATGTTTCTGCTGGGAATATACCTAGGAGGCTTGCAAATGGTCACTGGTTAGTTAGTTGGACCAGCTGCCCATTAACTCTTTTATGTGGAAATGCCTTCTGGGGTTCTGGCAACCTCTGAAGAGTTGTTTTTGTTTTGTTTTGCTGGGGTGGTAATAACTGAGAGGGGGGAAAACAGTTCAAGCCTGTTTCTCTTATTCTGTTGCTTTTGTATTTAGGATATGATTTTTTTTTTTTTTTAGAAATAAATATTATATGAATGTGTCAAATTCAGATTTTTAGTAATGTCTTAACATGGCATTTTAAAGAACTGTTTAATGTCTGAAAGAGAGACCTTTAAACTTTTATATATAAAGGATTTAACTGAGAAACCAATGACAGTGCTTCCACTCTTGGCTTCTGTTTTTTTCTAATTACGTTTTAAGATTTATCTTAAGTGGTATGATTGTAAGTAGCTTTAATCCTGTGTCTCTTTAGGTTTTGATAAATAATTTGCTAACATTTCTCTTTCCTATGAAGCTGAATTAATATTTTAGAGTTATTTCAATTTTTAAATTACCCCTTTCACCAAAGAATAAATTTAAGAATGTTTATTTTTGTTAGAGGTATAGCTCAGTGGTAGAGCATATGTTTAGAACATGTGCTTAGCTAGCTTGTTAAGGCCTGGGTTCCTTACCCAGCCTTCCCCACCAAAAAAGTTTATCTTTGATTTTGGTGTATTAATCTTATTTTACCTATGATTTAAGCACAAATGAAGGTGCATTTTTTTAATCAAAGTTTTACCCCTAAATTGATTGAAATAACTTTTGGAGAATTAATTCTAATACTTGGCTAATAATAATTTTATGTTTGTTTTCCTGTAACTCTTCCCTGAGTCCCCATAATACTATATTAACTATATGTTGGAATGTATTTTACATCTTGTTTTCATTTAAACTTTCCCATAAATGGTTTTGCTATATAATTATATTTAGAATATACTCTTATTTATTTACTTTTTGTAGTACTAGGGATGAACCCAGGGTCTCATGCATGCTAGATAAGTGCTCTACCACCGAGGTACATTCCTAGCCCTATTTTTATTTTTAGACAAGGTCTTGCTAAGTTGCCTAGGCTGACCTAGAAGTTACCATCCTCTTGCCCCCGCCTCCTGAGTAGCAGTGATTATAGGCCACTGTACCCAGCTTGTATATTCATATCTTAAAACACACCAAATCAGAAGGACATATATGGTGGAGTTATAGTAATTGGTTGTAAATGTTATTTCCCAAAGGACTGAAGCTATCACAAACTAACACACATTTTTTTCTTGTTTTAAACTACTTTTTTTTTTTTTTTTTTGGTATCAAGGGTTGAATCCAGCAGTGTTCTAAATCTGCTAAACACATGCTCTATCACTGAGCTGTATCCCTACCCACTAATTTTTTCTGAAAAGTCTAGATCCAGTTGTGTTTTTTAATTTTGTTCAGTTTGGATCAAAACTCTTACTTTTAGGAATTTTAGAGAAATTTATCTTTCCTTCATAAATTACTTAGTTAACTTTAAAAAGGTTACAGTAACATGTTTTATACTGTTTTGCACCTTTTAAATTTGAACTGCTTTCATGCTCAGCAACTTTTGTTGATAAGTTGTAATCTATTTCTATTGTTTTTTACTAGGAAATTAATTTACAATCAAATTTACGAAAACATGAGTTATTTATAACCAATAGACTTAAAACATTGAGGGTCTGAATTTCTTTGTATTACTTTTGGTGTGGAAAAACGTGTATGTGTTTATATTAGAAGGCTGGTAGAAACTTTGAGTGGGCAGTAATGAAAAAAGAAGTAGTTAATAAACTTGTATTCTCATTGGAGAAAAATTTTCAGTTAATATTTTAGAAAAACAAAAAAAATCTTAGTAGGTGTTTTCAAATTTATAGTCTCCTTTTTAGTCATCTTTAAATAATGCAACGTATGCAGTTATATGCCCTGACCTTGTTTGCTTTTACTTTCATTTTGAGTATAGAACTTTATCAAAGAATATTCTAAAACTTGAATATTCTTCTACATATTGTTGTTATTCACTTGACTTGATGTTTATTTAAATATTCATTTGTAGTTTTTTCATTTCTGAGTATTGGTGCTTAAAAATGAATAGATCACTATTTGTGAATTAAGTGTTTCATTATTATCAATATATTAGTATATGTTTGTGTTTCTGATTCTCAGCTCAATTCTTGACCCTTAGTAGACACTTACATGTTTGCTGATGATTCATATCAGTAAACTTGAATTTTGTTGAAACTTGTTTTTACTGACGAAGAGCAGTAGCAAAGGGGCTGTTTCAACAGGATCAACATAATTGAAAGCTGGTTTTCTGATTTTTTTTTAATTAGTTTATTTGACTTCTAGCCTAAGGAACCAAAGTGAAATCTGATATCTTGAAAAATCCTTAGGTTAAGATTTTTTAAAATAATTACTTACAAAGAGAGTTCAACAAATCCAGGGCATTAAATATATTTAATATGTGCTTTTCTATTTGATAGGCAATCTGTTATTTTTACATTTCTAGAAGTCTGGGAATCAGTTCTTGTATGGATTTTTGGGGGAGAATGAAATAAGAAAATCAGAATCAGAAGTTGCAGTGGTGAAGACAAATTTTATTCAGGACTATTACAGTAATATATATGTACAGTTTATTTGAAATATAGTTTTCAAAGCAACCAATTTGAAATGTAGTAAATCTCAATATGTAACTAATCACTTTTTAAAATTTAATACCTTAAGAAGCTGGCTAAATAACCTAGCCTGTAAAGTAGTTCTGTTTTATCAGTGAAGTAGTGGTCTAAATCTTTTAGTTGTGTAATTAAAAAAAAAATCACAGTATTTTGAGAAAATTTTAACTATCAATTTAAGGATTTGGGTAACTACTGAGTTCTTCACTAAATTTTAGTGTAACTGTAGCTCTGATAAGACAGAGAATATGATTTTCCAATGTTGGATTCCAAGTTAGGTTCAAAACTATGTTGTGTGAAACTTTATTGAACACCAGTGTAAATAAAGCGTAAAGGGTTTCTCAACCATTCTTTTCTTTCTCTACCTATTTCTGAACTTGATAGTAATATCAGTTTTATCTTGCCCCCTTTTCATTCTCACTGCCATTTTTTTAAAGATAAACCCAGTCACTCTATCTATATGATTATTATAATGTGTTACCTAATCTTCCTATTTCTAGTCCTACTGTCTTCCACTTGCCCCCTGCTAGACTGTCACAGATCAACTCATGAATGAATAAACTAATTATGCATTTATTCTCTTCTTGCTTGCAAAGAGAACTTAAAAATTATAATTTTGAAAATGAATATACTGTCTCCAGGCATGGTGGCCCAATTATAATTTTTAAGTTCTTTTTGCAAGCACCAAATGTCAAATTCTGGGGAAACATTATTTATTAGTAGATTAATTATATGTGGTGATTTGGTTTAATACTGAAGTAAGTTTGACAGTCTTGGTGCATAGGATCTGCACCTGGGAACCTTGAAATCTCTGAAACCCTTTTGTATAGGCTGACCCCCACCTCTGCCCTAGTTGGGGACTGGTTTCATAACCTTTCTGAAATTCTCAAGCACTGTGACTAAAAACAGATAAGAAAATCAGATCTGAAGAAATGTAGTCTCAACAAGTCCTGCAGGCTATTCCTCTGAAGTATCTGGAAATATCTGTGAAATATTTTGAAAGTTTTTCTCTATAAAGGGACGAACTAGAAAGACTCTAGATTGTAAAATACATACATATGTATATTATATGTAAAAACATACATATATAATACATATATATATATATATATATATATATATATATATATATATAAAAAAATAGAAAAGTGTGAGAGTGTTGTACAAAGAGTATTAAGAGTATTAGAGAGAGAATCAGAAAAGCTGGATAGTCCATCATTTGACCTTTCTAGGAGTCTGCTTTCTTGACTGTAACAAGAAGGGAGTTGAACTGTACAAAGGTCCCTTCCTGCTTCCATATCTGATTCTGATTCTTTGAATACTTTGAATGTTTAAGCGGCCACATTGGGTTTTTTCACTTTAAGGTAAAACAAATGAATAATTTTTTATTCTTAGTGTTTAAGGATTTCCTGATTTTGAAACCAGGCTGTACAAGGAAATGTATATGAAGTATTTTTTGTTTCAGCCTAGAGTCTAATGAGAAGATTTTCTATTTTGCATTACTATAAAGATTAAATGAGCTGGAGTTGTGGCTCAGTGGTAGAGCGCTTGCCTAGCACGTGCCAGGCCCTGGGTTCAATCCTCAGCACCACATGAAAATAAATAATAAAATAAAGGTGTTGACAACTACAACTAAAAAATAAATATTAAAAAAAAAGATTAAATGAAAAAACCCTTTCCTGTTTATCCTATATATTTCTATAGTTTTCTTTCTTAAAAGATCTCTCCTTTTAAGTAATCTTCCATCCATATTCTTTTACTGTGAGATTTTTGGAAATACTGTGGAATTGATCACAACCTTAAATTATTATCTCATTAAAAGTTTTGAAAGCTATTATTGGAGTTGTATCCAAAATAACATAAAGAATAGGGGATGTTCCAAAAAATAAAATGGATGAGAGAGTATGTGAAACTTAAGCTAAAATAAATGTGTTCCTGTTCAAAAGAACGTGTTGAACAGTAGTATTTTAAATGTTAGAGAGGACTGGAAATGTAACACAGTGGTAGAGTACTTGCTTATTATGTATAAGGCCCAGAGTTTAATTCCCACCACTACACACACACAACTTAAATGTAAGAAAAAATTCTTCTATGTTTACTAGTTTTGAATGAAGCAAATGTTTGCCATGGTGAGATGTGAATCTTTTGAGTTCTTTTCTAATTTACACTTATGAAAAAAGCAGTTTTCTCATTTGGATTCTTTTGAAGCCAATTTATTTACAATATATTTTTTATTTAGGTTTAGAAACAAAACATTTTCAATTTGATAAATGGACATTTTTAGTTTAGGTAGACAAAATATGAATATATTTATTTTCTATGAAAAGATCTTTTAGACCAACTGGAAAATTTATTACATTTTTGACAAATTTAGTATTACTGTAAGTCTGTTGATGTCTTTTGGAAGTGACTTAATTGCCTGTTATTATTGTAGGTAATACTTTATGTTACTTTTTACTGGAGCATTAGTCATCTACGCAAGTTCAAAGGACTAAACCTGTTTGTAGAGTTGGGTGGGAGTAAAAGACGAAAGATTTAAAGGATTATTAATGATGATTAATGAGCAAAGTAAAAGTGGTTGGAAATGATGGCTAAAGCAGATACAAGCAAAGAAGGTAAAGGAAGTTAAGAGGATCAGGAACATTGTTGTGGTGTAAGATTTAAAACTTGAGTAAGCACATTTATCTCTACTACACTTTAATTGTTACTTCTTCCTTATTTATTATTTATTTTCCTATCTCTGCTTGTTCCTTTTCCCTCAGCACCACCTCTTAAAATCCTATCATATTGTTCTGTCGAGTTTTCTGAGTCCTTTTTGTACTTCTGTACTCTGCTTTGTCTTGCTTTTAAGACATTCATGCAATCCACTTCAGATTTAAAAACAAAGAAATAATTGCAGGACAAAACATATCAGTAAATTTTTGCACAGAATAGAGATGAAAGTTGGGTTGGAGTTGTGGCTCAGTGGTAGAGCCCTTGCCTAGCATGTGTGAGGCACCTAAGTTCGATTCTCAGCACCACATATAAATAAATAAAGGTCCATCAACAAATAGTGTGTGTGTGTGTGTGTGTTTATAAAGAGAGAACTAATTTTTATATATATAAATAAAAATACGAGAGATAGATATGAAACTCTACCAGTACAGTAAAGGGCATTCAGAGCTTTATAGTTGAATGAAAATTTCAAATTTTAGGTCTTATAAGCTAGAGCCAATTCTGGTAACAATTTCTTAGTGCAGTCCCATTAAGTATAGCCATGTTGCCTTACTCAGCCAAAATTATTTGAGTGATTATTTCTCTCCGTTCTCTCAAGAAAATGGCATAATCTATAACTATTCTGAATTCCTAGAGTTGAGAATGACGAGATGGGTTTCAGTTTCCAAAAACTACTTTAGAAACAGCAAAACATATAGTGAAAAGAACCAAAATAAATAGATCTTAAATGACCTGGATTCTAATTCTAGCTATTAAAAGTTAATGTGACTTTAAGCAAATAATTAACTATTATATATTTGTAAAAAAGAGAGTATTGAATTAGATCTCTGGAATTCTTTTTAGTTCTTAGATTTCTCGATAATTTAATCTTCACACAAATTTTGAATGACAGAACAAATGATGAAGAAACAAATTTAAGAGTTGTGACTTGTCTAGGATTACAGTGAGTGAAATGATGGTGAATAATGAAGCCAGAACTAGAAACTCTTAAGTACCCAACCCAGTTCCTTATGTATGTTTGTCAGATGAAGAAATACAACTCTGTAAGTACATGCCTAAAGGGAGAATAGGAAGTACTCTGAACTTGAAATTTAAAGTCTTTGATTTCTAAATTTGGGCTTTACATTTGGTAGTTTATGCTGAACTATACAATAAATACAACATGCCTTTCTGACCTTACAGTGGTTTTCAGAACAAAATTAAGTGAAAATACATCTCGATTTTAAATCTCTAAAAAATACTATTGTAGATGAAATAGGCTATAATATCTTAGTGATGCAGAGGTAAAGAGGATTGTAGGAAGACAATAGATTTGTTTTCTTGACAAGTAGAGTTCCTGTGCTTTTTATATTCAAGATGGAGAAGTGGCCATTTCACACATTTTGACACTGAAAATGCACAGCAGACTTGAATCTCAGACACAGACACAGTCTTTCTGAGTTTTTTTAGTAGTTAACACATTAGACTTAGTACTCTCCAATGTTGGAGGAAGCATTGGATTCTAAATTTTAGAACAAAAGTAGCTTTGCGCCCATTACAATGCATTATTTATTTTCTTTAAGTCATTCTGCTCTTCTTCCAATCACTCAAGTACAATTGGGGAAATCGAACAGGTGAGAAACATATTCCTAAGGTTTTTAAACATAGTTGATTATTGCCAGAGCTGGAACTAGAATTCTAGTTTCTTTACATTATTCAGGTTTTCCTACTATATACAGGTAACTTCCAACTTTTTTTTTTCCCTGACACAAAAATCAGAAATTTGGTTCATAGCTTAGGTGAATACTAACAAATAGGAGATTTTAAAAATATATGTAAGTTTTATAAATGTTTTTGAAACATTAAATTTTAATATTATGGCCACAATTTAATCTCAGGAATTTCCATTTATCTGTAGATTAAAATAATATGACAACCATTCTCATTTTTAGCTTCTTCTTCATTTATTTAGAAATTGTTTGCATTTGTACATAGTATTGTACCAAATTTTATACAGAGGATAAAATATATCTGTTTTTTAAAAATCATTAGAACATGGTTTTCCTATGAACAGTAAAGTTAACATCTTCTTATTTTTATATACGTATTTATTTTTATGGTACTGGGGATTGAACTCAGGGTCTCAAACATGCTAGGCAGGCACTCTACCACTGAGCTTCCCAGCCCTTTTTACTTTTTATTTTGAGACAGAATCATCTACTAAGTTGCCTAGGCTGGTCTAGAACTTCTGATTCTCCTGCTTCATCCTCCCAGGTAGCTGGGGTTACAGGCATGTGTACAGCTAAATTTAACTTCTTGCAGCATAGTTTATTATCAGAAATTCAGGTATTCTTCAGTTTATTTCAATAAGCATTTATTGACTTAAAAAAAAACTTTACTGAGGGTTGGAGGTAGAGTAGGATGGCTCTGTCAGAATGCTTCGGAAAGATGAATACTGGTGTCTAGAAAGCTATTCTCTGAAATACTAAATTTTTTTGCTCCCAGTATTGAAATTATATACATATAAAAAGTCCAGGCATGTTTGCTTCTAGATTTATATTACTAGTTATACATATTAGTGTAATGTTATGACACATAAGGGCAAAAAAACCCCACAAAACAGTTGTTTTTAATTAAAACCAAGTTCAGTCAGGCATTTAGTACATACCTATAATCTCAACTACTTGAGAGGCTGAGGCAGGAGGATCACAAGTTCAAGGCCAGTCTGGGCAACTTAGTGGGACATTGTCTTAAAAAATAAAAAGAGGGGCTGGGGATGTGGCTCAAGTGGTAGCGTGCTTGCCTAGCATGCATGAGGCACAGGGTTCGATTCTCAGCACCACATAGAAACAAAATAAAGATATTGTGTTCACCTAAAACTAAAAAATAAATATTTAAAAAATAAATAAGTAAAAAGAGCTGGGAAATGTAGCCCAGTATCAGTATGCAAAAATAAATAAACAGAAAATAAATAAATAAAACCAAGGTTCAATGCTTTGAAATGACTCAGAGGCGAGTTTCTAAAAATTTTGTCATTGCATTTGTTGTGTGTGTAAGTCTGTAAAAGATGTGAGGGGATAGCATAAACTAGAAAAATTGATTCTCTGGTTCCCAGATTTCTTTGCCGCAATTGTCTTTATTTCCTCACCCCACACATGTTGAAAATCCTAAATATGCATTATTGGTGTGATTTACAGAAGAACAAAAACTTGGAACTCTACTCAAAAAAAAGAAAAGAAAAAAAAAATAACAACTTGACCCTACATATAAAGAATTTTAACAAGTACATTTTACATGTTTAAATTCAAACAAAATGTTTTGAGGAATTATGTGTATCATTTAAAAATTACTTCCTGTTCAGCTTTTTCAGTGCACTTGTACTAATCAGACAAGATACTTTCTATATCAACAGCAGACAGCTGGAAAATGTAGCACGCACACACACACACACACACAAAGACTCAATTTAGAGCAATAATTAAGTAAAATACTTTAGAAATAAACTTAATAGACAAAGTGCAGGGTCTAGATGAAAACAAAGCAAGACTACAAACCTCAAAGGCCATTAAAGAGCACTCAAGTAGGTAACAGGTAGTTTTCCTGGAACAAATCTATAAATATAAGGCTAATCCAGTAAAAATTCCAAAACATTTTTATTGAATGCCCTTTTAATTTTGTTTGCCTACAGAAATGTATAAGTACATAGGTTATATAACTTAGCAGTTTCATTTCTAAGAAAAATTCTTCCCCTCCTAATTTGCATTCTTATCAATAGTAACTGTTTCCCCATACCATCACATAAACCAGACAATTATCAGACTTTTAATAGGTCATAGGTAGTATCTTATTTGATTTGCATTTTTAAATTTATAGTGTGAACCCAGGAATGAACCCTAAAGAAGTAGATTCTAACTTATTCTAAAATAAACTCTACCTATATCAATACTTTCAATAAAAATTACTCCATTTTAAAGAGTGACTCCAGCCTGATAGAGTGGTCCATATGTAATTGTAGCTATTTGGAAGACTGAAATAGAAAAATTTTAAGTTTGAGCATGAGCAATTTTGTGAGACCCTGTCTCAAAGAAAAATTTTTAAAACAGGGCTGGGGATATACTTTATTGGTAGAGATCATAAAGCTCTAGGTTCAATTCCCATTCCTGGTTTAAAAAAAAAAAGTGACTCCTTTTAAAGTCTAGTGTTTGATGACCTGCACCTGTAATCCTTGCTACTCAGAAATCTAAGTCAGGAGGATCACAAGTTCCAGGGCAATTTAGCAAGATTCTGCCTCAAAATCAAAAGTAAAATGGACTAAGGATGTCCTTAAATTGTAGAATGGCCCTAGGTTCAATACCCACTAACACACACATACATACAAACAAAAGACAGAAGCACATTTGAAAAATAACAGTAGGGCTGAGGATGTAGCTCACTGGTATAGCACTTGCTCAGTGTGGGCAAGGCCCTGGATTCAAGTTCCAGCACTTCAAGAAAGAATACTAAAATAACAGAGTACTAAAAGCTTCCTCAGACATAATGTCTAAAGATTCAAGGAAAAGATATAGGTTTTCAACAATGAATCTGCTGAGAAAGAAATCAGGAAAACAATTCCATTCACAATAGCTAAAACAAAACAAAACAAAAAAGACTAGGAATAAATCTAACCCAGGAGGCAAAAGACCTCTACAGTAAACACTATACATTATTAAATAAAGAAATTGAAGAAGACCTCAGAAAGTGGAAAGACTTCCCATGATCATGGATAGGCAGGATTAATATTTTTTAAATGGACATACTACCCAAATCAATATACAGATTTAATGCAATTCCAACCAAAATACCAATTACATTCTTCACAACTAGAAAAAAACAATCCTAAAATTCATTTAGAAGAATAAGAGAACCACAATAGCCAAAGCAATTCTAAGCCCAAAAAGTAATGTTGGAAGCATTACAATGCCTGACTTAACCTTACAGAAAACAAAAACTGCATGGTACTTGCATGAAAACAGACACATAGACCAATGGTATAGAACAGAAGACAAACAGACAAATCCACATATCTGTAGTTATCTGATCTTTGATGAAGCTGCCAAGAACATATATTGGAGAAAGAGAGCCTTTTAACAAATGCTGCTGGTATAAATGATTATCTGTATGTAGAAGAATAAAGCTAGTTCTTTATCTTTCACCCTGAACAAAAATCAACTCAAACTGGATCAAAGACCTAGGAATTAGACCGGAAACTATGCATCTCCTAGAAGAAAACAGGGTCAACATTCCAGCATACAGGCATAGGCAAGAACTTTCTCAATAGGACACCTAAATTACATAGTTATATTGTGTGTATGTATGAATATGTAACAACAAATCCCATCATTATGCACCAATAATAGTTTTTTTTTGTTTTTTTAAACAACAGTATTATAGAAAATAATGACAGATATTATTAATAAGTGGGATGGCATCAAATTAAAAAGCTTCTACACAGCAAAGGAAACAAATAGGAATGTGAAGAAAGAACTGACCGAGTAGGAGAAAAATCTGTGCTAACTACTCTTCTGACAGAGGATTGATATCTAGAATATATAAAGAGCTCAAAAAAAACTTTGTACCAACAAGCCAAATAACCCAATGAATAAATGGACAAATGAATTAAACATACTTCTCAAAAGAAGAAATACAAATAGTCAACAAATATACAAAAAAAGTTCAACATCATTAGCAGTTAGGGAAATGCAAATCAAAACACTGAGATTTCATCTCACATCAGTCAGAATGACAGTTATCAAGAATATAAACAATAATAAATGCTAGAGAGGATATGGAGAAAAAAGAACACATTTACACTGTTGGTGGGATTATAAATTAGTACAACCAGTATGAAAATCAGTATGGAGGTTCCTCAAAAGACTAGGTATGGTGGAACTACCATATGACCTAACTCTGCCACTCCTTAGTATTTACCCTAAAGAATGAAAGTCATCATACTATAGTGAAACATGCGTACCCATGTTTAAAGCAGCATAATTTACAGTAGCCAAACTATGAAAATAGCCTAGACGTCCATCAACAGATGAATGGATAAAGAAAATGTGGTATATATACACAATGGAGTTTTATTCAACCATGTAAAAATGAAATTATGACATTTGCAGGAAAATGAATGGAACTTGAGACCATTATGTTAAGCAAAATAAGTTAAACTCTGAAGTCAAGGGTCATTTGTTTTCTCTTATTTGTGGAAGTTAAGAAAGAGGAAAAGAAAGTTGTGGGGGTGGGGATCTCATGAAAATCAAAAGGAGATCAGTAGAAGAAAGGGACCAGTGGGAGGGAGGAGGGAAGGGCTGGGAATTGATACCAGCCAAATGACATAGTTATATTGTGTGTATGTAGGAATATGTAACAACAAATCCCACCATTATGCACCAGTAAAAATGTGGGGGGGAAAAGAAGATATAGGTTTGACTGTTTTTTGTTTTTTGTTTTTTTTTTAAACAACAGTATTATAAAGTGGGAAAAAGATATCGGTCTTTTGTACTGTCATTTATCTAATATTTAAATGGCACATTTTATATTAAGAAATCTGTTAGAACAAACTAACAAAAGTTAACAATCCATTCCCAAATGGAAAATATCTAAAGAAATTTATCATTTTTGTCTTTAAAAGTAATTTTCAGCCATGCATGGTAGTGCACACCTGCAATCCCAGCGGCTCTAGAGGCTGAGACTGGAGGATCACAATTTCAAAGCTAGACTCAGCAACACTGAGGTGCTAAGGAGATCAGTGAGACCCTGTGTCTATATAAAAATGCAAAATAAGGTTGGGGATGTGGCTCAGTGGTTGAGTGCCTCTGAATCCTGGTACCAAAAAAAAAAAAAAAAGTAGTTTTTAGAACCCTAATTTAGCCCTTTTTTTTTTAAAGCACAACCTTTTGTTGATATTATTGTCTTAATTAAACATCAGTAGGCCTTTTTGACCTGACCAAAAAAAAAGGTTGCTGGATTGTTGTCCTGGTCATATACTTAGGAATATAGATAGGATAGTCATATTAAAAATCTTTCATGTTGGGTCTGGGGTCGTAGCTCAGTGGTAGAGTGCTCGCCTACCATGTGCGAGGCCCTGGGTTCGTCCTCAGCACCACATAAAAATAAATAAATAAAGATATTGTGTCCAACTACACTAAAAAATAAATATTAAAAAACAATCTTTCATGTTGTGAGGGGTTGTACCAAGTGGTCAGGCCCCTGGGTTTGATTCCCAGCACTGCACAAAACACACTTTTCCTGCTTATGTTATCTTCATCTCTGTTTCCAATGATGTTTATTTGTTTATTCAATAGTGTATATTGATTGAGTGCCAACTGCATGCCAGATTCTTTTTTAGATGCCAGGAATATAGCAGTGAATAAAAAAAAATCCCAGAGTTTATATTTTACATGGGAAAGACAAGCAGTCAGTAAATAAGCAGTTATACAATTGGTCATGTGGTGATAAGTTCTCTGAAGAAAAATACACTTAGGAAAAAGGAGGGTGTTTTTTTATTCTTCTGTATAGAAGATCAGAGAAAACCTTATTGCTAGGATGGTGGCACATGCCTGTAATCCCAGTGGCTCTGGAGGCTCAGGAGGCTCAGGCAGGAGGATTGCAAGTTCAAAGCCAGCCTCAGCAACATAGTGAGGCCCTTAAGCAACTTAGTGAGACCCTGTCTCAAAATAAAATATAAAAAGGCTGTCGCTTAGTGGTTAAAGAGTTCCTCTGGATTCAATCCCTGGTACAATAAAAAGACTGAGGAGGACAATGATCTTGCTTATAAGGGAGTATTTGAATGGATACTTGAAAGAAGTGAAGGAGTGAATCATGTGACTGTCTCAGGAAATTAGCCTTTAACTGATGAACTTCTTTAAAAGGCCTTCCCCATTCTGTTTCCAGCCTCACTGCCCATAAATTCACTCAGCAGATTTGTGTCCTCAGAATTTTCATGGCAATTGGAAAACTTTAAATAGCATTTATAATTGATAAAATTCTGTGCATCTACTTCTGATTTTTGTTTTGCATGACACTTCATAAAGTAGGAACACTTACTTTGTTTTGTTTTGGGCTTCTTGATAGTATTATTCAAACCTAAATACAGCCAGTAGCTGTCATTTTTTAAAGGGAGCCTCAAGTCAATGGCTTCATTTCAAGTCAGATCCTACCCTGACTTCTGTTCTTCCTGTTCTGTGACTTGGCTTTTGTCTTTTACCCTTTGATGTTTTGGATAGTACCCTGTTATCTCAAGAGTTTGAACTTTCTTCTTATGAATTCAATTTCCCTAATATCAGAGACAGCCTATATCTATTGTCTTCTGTCCTACCTATGCTTGGGTGAACATTCAGGGTCTTAAATGTATTAATATTTAGCTATCATAGCTTTTCTCTATGATAACATGGTATTCTAATTTTGGATCAGCCTTCAGATTCTGTGTCTGTCCTTAAAAGACACAACCTTTAGCCTTAACTCTCATTTTCTGACACATGATCTTTACCCAATCCTAATGGTCTTCCTGGAACTGTGACTCCACCTTTCTTTGACCTACTCCAGTACTTTCTAAGCATGTATGACATCATCCCATGCGATTTTTAAAAATTTTCCTCAGGGAGAAATTTTTAACTTTTTTTTTTTGCTTGCTTGCTACTGGAATTTGAACCCAGAGGTACTTTACCATAAGCTATATGCTCAGCCCTTTTTATGTTTTATTTTGAGACAAGGTCTTGCTGAGTTGCTTAGGGCCTTGCTCAGTTGCTGAAGCTGGCCTCAAATTTGCCATCCTTCTGCCTCAGCCTCCCAAGTTGCTGAAATTACAGCTGTGTGTCACTGTGCCCAGTGGGAAAAAATTTTAGAATGATAATCTAGGAAAGATGTCACTGTTAAGACTCTTAAAAATCAATAAGAGAAACAATAAAATAAGAAAGAAAAAAGACTAATCTTATAAATCAGTTATTATTTTCCATTTTTAGTTTCAGTCTTTGCTATTGTGCTTTGTATTATCAGAGAATAATACTTTAAAGATTTGGAAGGGAATGCTGCCTTTTCTTTTTATGTGCTCTAAAAAGAACAGTTCCTACTGTGTCTTTTTAAACCATGCCTTACCATAAATTTCTCAAAGTGATTTTAGCCAATTTCTATTCTAAAGAATATGAGAATTTAATGAATAAGTTTCTGACATGAACATACATATAAGCTACGAAAGCCTCAGTACCCTATGGCATATGTGGCATGAACCTGTTTGGGATGCATTCACTTCTTAAAGACCAATCTTTTTTTTGAAAAAGTGTTAAATGCTTTTCTGTTTAAAAAAGGATACTTAGGTGACTAAGGTGATGAGTTCATGGTAATGTTTGAACATGTTATATTTGGGGTGTTTGCAACATATTCATGTGGCCGTGTTTAATATCCAATTAGAAATGTGGACCTGGAACTTGAAAAAAGTAGTTTTAGTCAGAAATATAGATTTACTCTGGGTGTGGTGGCATATGCCTACAAGCCCATTGACTTATAAGGGTGAGACAAGAGGATCACAAGTTCAAAGCCCGCCTCAGCAACTTAGTGAGATCCTCAAACAATTTAGCAAGACCCTACCTCAAAATAAAAAGGGCTGGGGATATAGCTTGGTGGTAGAATATCCTAGAGTTCAATCCCAATTATCATGCCCCCCCAAAAAAAATAAAGAAAAAGAAATGTAGATTTAGAAGTAATATAGCTATGGTTCAAACCATGATAATGGCTCAGCTGGTATATACATTGGCAAGAGGATATGGAGGAATATCAGTATTAAAGGACCAGTGAAGTAAAATAGAAAAGAACTATCAAAAAGTTCAAGGCCTTACAGAAATTTTTCTATTTTGTGTTCTAGTTTCCTTTTGCAAGGCAAAACAATCTTAGAATTTGGCTTAGAATAGTGCACAAACATTTCCTGTAATGTAGGTCCAATAATACTCCTTAAAATATTCAGAAAACAATAGCAATTCCTGCTTTCCCACTTCCCCTATTGTTAAGTTTTCTGCTAGCCCTGGAGACCTTGTACTTACTTGGATAATCAGCATCTCTTTTAGGAGCATGTGACTTGATAGCCTCTCTAGAGAGGTTTAAGCTTGCTTTAGAAATGCATGCTAATTATGAAAGGTCATTTAGAATACACTTACAGTTTCTACTTTTTCTGTCAATATTATCTATTCAGTAGGATTTACACTAATCTTACTGACAGTGAGAGTCTGGTTTTCTTCACAAGATTAAGTAGCAAAACAGAGTGAAGTGTTGTACAGAGAACAGCTACAATTATGCTGACAGTTAATTTGAGTAGATAAGTAATGACATGAGGCAGCTTGCCTGAGTCTAGGAAAAAAGTGCTGCCTGTCTTGGATGGAAACAGTGCTATAGAAATTCATACATTTTACTTCCAAAAATTAAGTATTCCATTAAGTCTTTTATTTATAGTTCTTTTTTAAATTGATTGCTGTGTTATCTATTAGCAACTTAAAATGATGTTTATTAGCTGACACAGTTTCTAAAGGTCAGTTGTCTAGGGGCCACCTTACTATTAGTTTTGGCTCAGGTTTTCTCATTAGAGATCCCTAAGTTGTCAACCAACTGCAGTCCCTAATGCGGTTGGCAGTTCTCAGTTCTTTACCCACTGATGTTCAGAGGCTTAATTTCTTTGCCATGTGGGCCTCTTTATAGGGTTGCTTATTTCATGGCAGCTGCTCCTCTTCCCCCAGAGCAAGAGATCCTAGAGAAAAAGAGTGCCTAGAATTGAAACTATAGATTTTTTTACAAGCTAATATACAAAATGACATGCCATCATTTTTGTCATATGCCTTAGAGATTAACCCTGGTACAGTTTGGGAGTGGGCTATACCGGGTGTAAATAATCAGGGTCAGGAATCATTGAGGACACCCTGGAAGCTGGTTGCCACCATTTTCATTCAGAATCACTTAGAAAGCATGATATGTCAATTTTCTTATTGGTGCTTTGTTGTATTTAATTAAGTCACAATATGGCTATGTTATATGTTAACATTCTAGAGATATTTACTAGGAGTGTTTATGTTAGGCACTAGGATTTTATTTTAAGGAGTTTCTAAAAGTCCTATTTTGGACCCTGTTAGTCACTGCTTTAAGAATCCTTCAACGAGTTTATCTCTTGCTGATTCCTTGACAGCAGTCCATATTTTAGCTTTATGGAATGAATAATTTCTCTCTTAAGGCCTTAGTTGCCAGGTGCCAGTCTAAGCACTTTATACTGATTATCTCACTTAATTGTCAGAACATCCCTGGTATGGTTTTGATGTGGTTTGGCCCCAAGGATTCATGTGTTGGAATCTTCATTCTTAATGTGGTAATGTTAAGAGGTAGTAGAGCCTATTGAGAGGTCATTGGGGGGGTCAGCCTTGGAAGGAATTGATATAGTTCTCATGGAACTTTGAGTTTAGTTCTCATTAGATGGTTATTATATAAAGAACAATCCTGAACCCTTCTAGTGTTCTGGCTTCCTGTCTTGCTATGTGATCCCTTCTTTTCTCATGTGATACCATCTGCCATGAGGTAATGTAGCCAGGCAGGCCCTCACCAGAGTCAGAACAATGGTGTATGTACTTTTAGACTCCAAAAATGTGAACTAAACAGGCTTCTTTTTTTTATAAGTTATCCAGCCTTAGGTATTTCATTCTAGCAATGAAAAATGAACTAATGCAAGCTCTGAGGAAATATTATTTTTCTTATTTTATAAACGAGCTACATGAAGCTACTCTAGGGCTACAATTGTCCTTCTCTTTCTCTGAGTCCTTAATTCTCCTCTTTTTAACTTTTATTCCTCCTTTAGGATTCATCTCAGATATAATTTTTTTTAAGTTTTCCTGAATGCATCCTATTTAAATTAGGTGTTCTCCCTTGATTTCTGTTGTGCCCTCTGCTTGTTTTTATTATGGTACTTACTACTTTCTATTGCTATTTTGTATTTACCTGTCTGTTTTATTCATTAGCTATAAACTATAGCATAAGAATTAAAAAACAAGGTCTCTGGAGGCAAATATGTTGGGGCTAAATTCTGGATTCAGTGCTTACTATGACTGGACAATTTACACTTCACTTACTTTTCTTCTCTTATAAAATCATTAAAAGAAATAGTACCTTTTCCTAGAGTTTGTTATGGAAATGAAATAATGTAAGTAATGCATTTGGTGCTATACCTAGCACTTAATGTTATCTGTAAACTCTTCAAGGCAGAACTATTGATTGCTTATTTTGTGCATGTACTGTCCCTGTTTTAGACTGCTTTTTGTCACTGTGGCAAAATACCTGAGAAAATTAACTTAAAAGGAGGAAAGATTTATTTTGGCTCAGTTTCAGAGATTTCGGTCCATGGTCATTTGACTCCATTGTTTTTTTAATTTTTAAGAGAGAGAATTTTTTAATATTTATTTTTCAGTTATCGGTGGACACAACATCTTTATTCTATTTGTATGTGGTGCTGAGGATTGAACCCAGCGCCCCACGCATGCCAGGCAAGTGTGCTACCACTTGAGCCACAACCCCAGCTCTGGTTCCATTGTTTTTGGACCTATGGTGAGGTAGACATTGTGGGAAGCATGTTGTGGAATGAAGCTGCTTACCTCATGGCAGCCAGGAAGCAAAGAAAGAAGAGAAAGGGCCGGGGTCACAATATCTTCTTCAAGGGAATTCCCTTAATAGCCTATTTCCTTCCACTAGGTCCCACCTCCTAAAGGTTCTACCACCTCCCGCTATTGCCTCAGGCTAGTAACCAAGCCTTTAACACATGAACCTTTGGTGTACATTCCAGATCCAAACTCTAATAGTGCTAAACCTTTTGTGTGTGTGTTATTTAATTTTCACAACAACCCAACAACCCTACTGGTAGATACTATCATTAACATGGTATTCCTCTTAGCATCTCTACATGAATGGGTGAGTGAATGAATGATAGATGGAATTGTGAGGGTGGAGCCAATTGTAGAGGTAGACAACGTCATGGAAACATGATGGAAAACATGATAGTAGGCAAAGAAAGTATGAAAGAAAAAAAGGAACATGTCTTACCTCCTAGTATAGTAGCTAACAGCACAAGATCTAGGAACAGGTAGACTTGGGTTTGAATCCTATTTGCTAGCTATATAACATAGGCATATTTCTTAATCTATATGCCTCTGATTCTTTATTTGTAAAATGCAAATAATAATAGTATATTTTATAAATGTATGAGGATTAAATGAGATAACATATGTAAAATATTTAGCATAAAACATGGTATGTAGTACCTGCTCAATAGGAATTAAGTAATACTCTGATTAAACTGAGAAAATCATGACAAGAATTTTGGAAGTGAGGGAAATAAAATAGGATTGTAATGTAATGTGTTAATTACGCATGTTAGAAAGATCATGGTTTTTCTTCCTTACGGGAGAGTACCCTCACTGATTGACACAAAATTTGTGTCTATGGGTTACAGGCAAAGTTAAAAATTAATTCTCATAAACTAAAGTTAATAAGATAGTTCTTATATTCTGCCTTCGTACCCTATCATTACTTGAGCCAAAATGCTGGGAAATGGAGAACGAGAAGTGCTCTGCCAGCAATTAACTGTTATGATTAGGGACTATCTGTGTTTCACAATACAAACTGTACTTTTACATTTGACAGACCTCAAATTTGCCTGGGTTATTAATATTCTCGAAAGCAGAATTTGAGGAAGGCTTGTGAGAAGGTCATTTGAAATGTATGAATTCAAGAAGCAAAGCTGTTACAACAATATTGCTGTATAGGAAAAGCTAGTGAGTCTCTTTTCAGAAATTTATATCAGAGTAAGAAAAATACAATTAATAGTTCTTAAGCACGTGAGAAATATATACATACACATTTGTGTGTATACACACACATCATCATCATCTTTATATGAGAGAAGTGGTAGAGACAGGTTTAAAGAAAGATAGAAGGTACAATTACTAAAGAACTTTTCTAAAATGTAGGTGTCTTTCCTTCCTGAATATATAAATATCTTGTGGGGTAAATGGATACCTGGCATGTGTGTTTAATAAAGCTTTCTTAGAAACGCTGATATATACTGCCCTCCAAATAAATTACAGGCCATGTCAGAAAGTAGGAGTTTACGTTACAAAATATACTTGAAAACTAAAGCCAGATGTTCTAGAAAATGTTGGTTATTTTTCTTGGAGCCCTGGGATAGAAGTGGTTAGGATTTGAGAGGCAGTCTAAGCTGTGTTTTACTGGGCAAAGAAAAGGGAAGCTAGAGATAAGGAAGACATTTTTTTGTTGATGGTCTTTTGCCTAGTTTGGGCCCTGATAATTTTCATTTACCTATGGACCAATAGCTAACACATACTTCTTTATAACTTATATTCAAATGTTCATGGTTATTCATACATATAGCCTGATAGGAGCTTGACCCAAAGTTTAATTTTTTTTTGGTTAATATTCAGTATTATGATTTCATGTTTACAGAGACTAGGTTAAGGTGATCTGCTTTGCCTTTGTTCTACTATCAAAAGAATTTATGATCAAAGGACAGAGTCAATATTAGTTCTGTGATTTGTTTTTAACAAGAACCATAATTTAAAATTATAATTATACTCATAGATACAGGGTTTTCTTTATTAAGGGAAAAAAGAAACATCTCTCAGACTTGTTTGACTTTTTATTCATTTTCAAAAAATTTAATGTATTCATAATGAATAGAAAAATGAAAGAAGTTTAGAAAATAATCTTGTGGGGTAAATGGATACCTGGCATGTGTGTTTAATAAAGCACCTAATTATCAGAGAAAGCAATTATAAACTTAAAATTTTAAATTATCATCTTTATTGCTAAGAAAAATGCCCTATATATTTTTAAATATGTTTTTAAGTATACATGAACACAAAAATCTTTATTTTGTTTATTTTTATATGATGCGAGGATCAAACCCAGGGTCTCACAAGTGTGAGGTGAGCGCTCTTCCGCTGAGCCACAACCCCAGCTCAAAATGCCCTATATTTTAATATTCAAAGTTTATAATTAAAAAGTGAGAAAGAGCTGGGGTTGTGGCTTAGTGGTAGAATGCTCGCCTAGCGTGTGCGAGGCACTAGTTTGACCTTTACCACTACATAAAGGCAAATAAATAAAGGTATTTTGTCCATCTACAACTAAAAAAATATTTTTAAAAAAAAGTGGGAAAGAGAGAAAATTCCTGCAGACATTCTAGGCATGACACAGGCTGTTGATAGTCTAAGCTTAAAATTAATGATTAGATTGTCTGAACTCCTATAACACTGTCTTAGTCTGTTGAGTCTTCTATAACAAAATACAAGAGACTGAGTAGCTTGTTAACAACAGATATATCTCATAGTTTAGAAGGGGAAATATAAGATCAAGGCATAACTGTTGAGAGCCCAATTCCTTTTTTATAGATAGTGTCTTCTCACTGTGACCTCAAATGGTAGAAGAGACAAGGGAGCTGTCTGAGACCTCTTTTATGAGAATGCTAATCATGAGGGGTGTATTGAAACTCAGTTGTACCTGGAGAGCCATATGCTACCTTTACATGGCAGGTTTCTTGTACCCATTCAAACTTTGATTTTAAGCCTCCAGGGCAGGAAGGGCCAGGAGGTTTCCAAAGCCAGAATAGGTGTAGAAGTAGTAACACATGCATATCAATAAAAATCACTTGCCAGGAACCCAAACCCTGCCAATGACCACATTCCTTCTATTTCAGATTTATTTCAGTTTCAGAATTAGAAAACTCAAGGATTATAAAATCTTGAAAACTCAAGAATAAGTGCACCTAAACATAGAAACAATGAAGCTGAAAGCCAGTGAAATACTGGAGAAATGTTTACTAACAATTCTCTTTTCCTTTTTTTTTTTTTTTTGTTTTGTTTGTTGTTATTTTTTTGTTTTTGTTTCTTTCAGTGCTGATAACCAAACCCAGGGCCTTGTTCATGCTAGGCAGAAGTTTTTGTTTTATTTTGTTTTTATATTAAACAACACTATATGATATTCAATCAATAAACATTTTTTAAACACACAATGTGGGCACTCTGAATAGTTTAAACCTGCCATGATATTTGCCATTGTGGAATAATATATGTGAGTGAAGTGTACCCATTAGATTCCCATAGGCAAAAATCTGGTGATTTTGATTTTCTGGTATAGAGGCCCTCGTTAATAGGTAGAAATTATTCAAGGAGCATTGCTTTTAATGGAGATCTTTTAATTGTAGGATGTTTGTTTTTTAAAATTTATTTTCACATCTTAGTCATGGGCATTCTTAATAGATAATTTGATGTCTCCTCCATCTGCAGTGCAAGCATGTTTATTCCTAACCTTTGAACTATAAGCTGCCTTTCATGTGCTTACCCATTCAGTCATAACCTTCTCTTCCTTCAAAATTTGGCAAAGCATCCTTGACTTACATCATGTTCAGAAATGCTAGCTTCCTTTTAAGAACTTTCATGTCCTGTTCCCCTTTTAATGTCTGTTTCTCACACTGTATTAGTTCCTCTTTTAGTATTAATTCCTCCTACAATATGGATTTCTATTCATTTCATAAATATTCACTGTTCTTTCATAGCCTTTTCCTGAATTTGTCACCTCATGTTTATTTCCTTGCTTGTTACTGTCTGTCTCTTCCCATGAGGTCTAACCACCATTTGGATAGGAACCACCTGTTTGTTCACCACTGTACCCAGTGCCTGGTATATGGTAGGCATTTAGTAAATGTTTGATTTTTAGTGGATAATGGCTGATTGATAAAAATAAATTTCAAACCAGATGTGGTGGCTCATGCCTGTAATTCCAGCTACTTGGAAAACGGAGGCAGTGATTCACAAGTTTGAGGCCAGCCAAGGCAAGTCAACAAGACCCTGTCTCAAAAATAAAATGTTAAAAAAAGGGCCAAGTGTAGCTTATTGGTAGAGCACTTGCCTAGCTTGCATGATGTCTTACATTTCATTTCCTGTAATACCAAAGCATATTAATAGTAATATTGGTAATAACTTTCAGTTTTACTCCAGGTTGCCTAAAACACTCCATTTTATTCTACTGCACTTAATTTTTAAAAAAAGTCTTCTATTAAAATTCTCTTTAAAAAAAAGTCTTCTAAGTAATATGCATTTTGAAACAGTTCATATATTTCATGGCTAAGGTGCATATTTTATGCTTGATTAGTATTTGAGGGAAAAAAACATGGAGGAAAGGAGTAGGTAAAAGGAATAGATTAAAAATATGATTTCAGGTATATATAAATAAGAAATTTCTACTATTAATCTTAACCTCACTTTAGGACAGAATTAACTTCAGAGAACTTAGAGCATTTTAAGCTTATCACTTCATTCATTTATGCAAAAGTGTTTATTGAGTCCCTACTGTTTGCCAGGAAGTTTTATTTTTTTATGTATATAACAGTTTATTAAATTCTATTTTGTAATGGCAAAGACATCAAGACTACTAACTAAGAGACATGCATGAATTAAAATTTACATAGATCCTCAAAATAAGTTCTAGCAACACGAATTTGCCCTCACATTCATCCTATATTTTGCAATATATTTTGTTCAGGAAGCCTTTAATTTTAATATTTAGTATATTTTAAACTGTTACCTGAGAAAAATAACTTCAATTCCTCATAATATTTTCCTAATAGTTTTAGAAGTGTTGAATATCAGTAACAAAAGACACCGAACTATCAGAGAAACTAAGTACTCTAAAATTCCAATGAGTTTCTTTACTATTTTCACTTTCAGAATGAATTTAATTGCACATTCTCAAATTACATATTACACTAAAAAAACACAAGTAACTTCAATATCCCTAAAATGATAGTATTTGAAAAATCTAAATCAATTTCGCCCATGCAAACAACTTTTATATGTATTAGCAATGTGACAGCATTTTATAACACAGAGGAAAAAGCAAAGATAATCTAAACATTTAGATTGTGAAAAATATTGGAAAAAAATAGGTTTTAAAATGCTTTTTATAGTTCCCAAATACTCTTGATTTTGACTCTAGTCTACAGAACAGGAAAGCAACTGCAAAATACATTTTGGAAACATGATGCGATACTCAAAGACAAGATAATTCAACAAATTTTGACAGTATTTTTAAAAAAGAACTTGTCATTGGAAAAAGTCTGCACATCCAAGAACCAAGATGTGTAATATTTGTGATAATTTAAATAATATTTTGTGCTTATACTATGCCCTTTATTCAGGATGTAAAGCCCAAAGAAGAGAGTGAGAAAGTGAGAGAAGGAGAGTGAGAAAGGGCATTCTCTACATATTTAAAGAGTAAACTGAGGCACAGAAACTTTGCCCAAGGCAAGACAAAAAGTTAAATTTTTAAATACAAAATGATCCAGAATTCTACATATCCAGTTCCTTAAAATACAAAATTTTGGACTGTCTTTAGGGCCTTCAGATTATTTTATTAAACATTAGTAAGTTTCCAGCATGCCTAAGAACTGTGGTAGGTAAAACCTATAAGCTTTCCATCATATTTTAAAATAACTGATACAATGAATAAGAACATTAAGCAAAACTACAAAACTGATTTTTAAAAGGAAATTTAAATAAATGAGATGTTTTGAGGGCAATTCTGAAAATTCTTGCCTTAATTTTTCTTCAGCAGGATTTTACAACTATCTGCTGCATATGCCAACATTAATGTAGGGACCACAACTATTCTTTACTTAAATGTTTGCCTTCTAACCTTTCCTCTCAAGATCTCTTATCTCTTAAGTTAACTTAGTTTGTTATTCATTGAAAACAAAATGCTAAGAAGGTTTTGTGTAAGTACAAAATGGTTAATGTTGAGTTCAGTCAGTTAATCTCTGATATTAACTTGTTTTGTTAAGCCAAGATCAAGATGTATGAGGAAGAAATCAAAACATAATATGGGATAAGCAGTTAAGTGCAAGAAATATAAGACAATAAAAACAAGATACATTCCCAAAGCTAATCCTAAATTTAAATCTCTGCTTCATTCAAATACTAACTTGACCTTGAAACATGTAAGTTACTTTACCTAGGTACACTGGATGGGCATATAACTAATGTCAATTTTAGTTGCTTCTTACTATCCTGTTCAGTCTATGTCCATGTGTGTATATTTTTTCTTTTCCTTTTTTGTTGTAGTGCAGGGGATTGAACCCCAGTCCTCATGCATGTTCCAACATTATATTCCCAGTCTATAGAGAGTCTGTAGAGCCATATTCCCAGTCCAGGTATGTAAATATTCTTAAAATGGTGATTTTAAAATTTGAGGGAAAGTTCCCAAATTGCTTTGAGAAGCTGTCTTGCTTCAGAAATACACATACATGTGCACATGCAATGAGTGCTTGTAAATATCAATAAACTACTGTAAATCACAGCATTGTTGATGCAATGGGATTTGACAAGAAAATGTTCATATTGTTAATAAAAATGTAAGGAATACTCTTTTCAAAAGCAAGAGGAAAAAATGGTGACCACAGCCATTCATTCATCTGCCTCTTTTGCTAGCTCTAACAGTGATTTGGTTGATTCAAATGTGCCAGGCAGTTTTAAACATTGAGATTACTGATAGGAACAAAACAGACAAAAGCTTTCTTTTCTGTCTCATGTATATCTAGTGAGGGAGATATAGTTCATAAACAAGTAAACAAATGAATACATAATATAATTCAAAGTAGCAATCTATACTGTAAGGAAAATAAAGCAGAGTGAGGGGTAGCAAATAGAGGAAATTAAGCTCTCTCAGACAAGATGTTACAAGAAAGCTTTGTTTAGAAGGTGCTGTTTATGGAGATATGTGAATAATGGAGTGGGTTGAGTCCTGGGAAGCTCTGGTCAAAGAACATTCCAGACAGAGAAAGCAGCAAATACAAAAACTCTGAAACTGGAAGCCTCATGTCACACTCAGGGAATAGAAAGACAACCAGTATGGCTGGAATAAGTTACGAGTGGTAAAGAGGGAGATCTAAGAAATAGCAAGGGGCCAGACCTCCAGTGGTGTTTTACAAACCAAAGTAAAGAGTTTAGATTTATTCTGAGATGGGATTAGAGGATTTTGAGAACCAGGGATAGTAGGGAGCTCTGTTGAAGAGAATTGGGAGTAGAAGCAGGAGTAGAAGCATGGATGTGGGTTTATAGGATGCTTTCGCCATAGTACAGGCAGGAGATAATAATGGCTTAAACTCTAGCAATGTAAAAATAATTAAACTTGGAATATATTTTGAAGTTAGAACCAACATGCCTTGCTTGGCAGATTGGATAGTAGAAGGTGAGAGAAAGAATAATTAAACATGACTTCCTGTTTGTTTTGTTTTCTTTTGTTTTATTTGGGCAACTGGATATGAGGAATGACTTAAGGATATGGGAAAGCCTGGGAAGAAACAGGATTTTGTTTTTTTGTTTTGTTTTTAGTATAGAGGGTGATTAGTTCATTTTGTAAATAGACATCAAGTGGAGACATTGAGTGAGGTGGAAGAGGGCAGATACTTCTAAAATAATTTTTCAAGTCTATCAGCATCAGCCAAATGCAGGGTTGTTTACTTTTATGTCCAAACTTCCTAGTACTATATATGTAGAACCTGGTACAAAATAGATACACAACAGGTCCTAGGTGGGTGGGTGGGTGGGTGGGTGGATAGATAAGGAGGCATACATTTACACATCTGAACAAATACATTGTCCTTTTTGTAATGGCAGTTATAGATATAAATAAGAATCAACCATGCTACCAAATATTTGTTTATGTATTTATTTGTTCATTTATTTGTTTATTTTTCATTACAATCCTTATTACACATATAGAGCACTGTTTTTCATATCTCTGCACATACAGTATGTTCTCGCCAATTTATGCCATTATACATGTACTCTTTTTTTTGCATTACAATTCTTAATACACATATATACCACTATTTTTCATATCTCTATTTGTATATAAGGTATGTTGGCCCCAAATTCAAATCTTCATACATGTATTTTGTATAAGGATGACCATCACATTCCACCATCCTTGTTAATCCCCTTTACCCTCCCTTTTCCTCCCACCCCTCTTCCCTATCTAGAATTAATCTAATCTTCCCATGATCTCCCTCCCTACCCCACTATGAGCCACCCCCCTTGTATCAGAGAAAACATTCGGCATTTGTTTTTTTGGGGATTGGCTAACTTCACTTAGCATTATCTTCTCCAACATCATCCATTTACCTGCAAATGCCATGATTTTGTTCTTTTTTTAGTGCTGCGTAATATTCCATTGTGTATAAATGCCACATTTTTTTTTATCCATTCATCTACTGAGGGACATCTAGGTTGGCTCCACAGTTTAGCTATTGTGAATTATGCTGCTATAAACATTGATGTGGCTGTGTCTCTGTAGTATGCTGTTTTTAAGTCCTTTAGGTATAGTCTGAGAAGAGGAATAGCTGGGTCAAATGATGGTTCCATTCCCAGCTTTCCAAGGAATCTCCATACTGCTTTCCAAATTGGCTCATTTATGTATTTTTTGGTGCTAGGGATTGAACCTAGGGCCTTGCACATGTTAGGCAAGAGATCCCACTAAGCTACATGCCTACCCCTCAAATATGTATATGACATTCTATGGCAAGTACTGTACCAAATGATTAACATGTATTAACTCACATAATTCTCATAATACTATAATTTAAGTTACTATTATCATTAGTATCTCGATAGTTAAGAAAAGTGAATCTGAATGAGATTAAGCAACTTGCCTGAGGTCAAGTAGTCAATAAGCAGCCAGGGTTTGAATCCTTTCGAAATGGCTATAGTCTGTGTTCCTGTCCATTTCACTATATTAATTTCCATTTTCATGACATACTTATTATCATAAATCTATATTCACATATCTCTATGATTATTTGTGTTGGAGGGATGAACTAATAAAAAGTGATACTTTCATGAAACAAGACTAATGGTAAAAAAAAAAAAAAATCCTACCTTATCCTCAGAGGAAGACTACTTCAGTGTAATCCTGTTGTACTACTCTAAAATGTGAACCAGGTTTTATATATTTAAAAAGCAAGTTTAATGCCTACTTAGTAGCATATTTAAGTCCTATTACATCTTTGTGAGATCTCAGGATCTTCTAAACTATCTCTTTGAGAGGAAAATGGGAGTGGGCCATTCATGCTGAATATTTACACCCATACTGCTTCAGTTAAATAAAGACATTCAGTTCATCGATGTCTAGAAAATGTGAAACACTGAATATAAAAATACAATTATGGGGGACTGGGGTTGTGGTTCAGTGGTAGAGTGCTTGCCTGGAATGCATGAGGACCTGGGTTCCATCCTCAGCACCCCATATAAATAAATAAATGAATAAATAAAAGATCCATTGACAACTAAAATATATTTTAAAAAATACATCTATGAGGCTGGCATTGTAGCTCAGTGGTAGAGCACTTGTCTAGCATGTGTGAGGCACTGGTGTTTCAGCACAGCATATGAATAAATAAAATAAAGGTCCATCAAAAACTAAAAAAAATATTTTTTTTTTGTTTTTAAACTACTTATTTTTTAATTTTTTTATTAGTTATTCTTGACATATCATATTTCATACATTTGATTCAAGTGGGTTATGAACTCCCATTTTCCCCCATATACAGATTGCAGAATCACATCAGTTACACATCCACGTTTTTACATACTAGTGTCTGTTGTATTCTGCTCTTTCCTATCCTCTACTATCCCGCCTCCCCTCCCCTCCCCTCCCATCTTCTCTTTCTACCCCATCTACTGTACTTCATTTCTCTCCCTTGTTTTTTTTCCCCCTCTCCCTTCAGCTCCTCTTATATGTAATTGTATAACGATGCGGGTCTCCTTCCATTTCCATGCAGTTTCCCTTCTCTCTCCATTTCCCTCCCACCTCTCGTCCCTGTTTAATGTTAATCTTCTTCTCATGCTCTTCCTCCCTGCTCTGTTCTTAGTTGCTCTCCTTATATCAAAGATGACATTTGGCATTTGTTTTTTAGGGATTGGCTAGCTTCACTTAGCGTAATCTGCTCCAGTGCCATCCATTTCCCTGCAAATTCCATGATTTTGTCATTTTTTAGTGCAGAGTAATACTCCATTGTATATAAATGCCACATTTTTTTTTATCCATTCATCTATTGAAGGGCATCTAGGTTGGTTCCACAGTCTAGCTATTGTGAATTGTGCTTCTATGAACATCGATGTAGCAGTATCCCTGTAGTACGCTCTTTTAAGGTCTTCAGGGAATAGTCCGAGAAGGGGAATAGCTGGGTCAAATGGTGGTTCCATTCCCAGCTTTCCCAGGAATCTCCATACTGCTTTCCAATTTGGCCGCACCAATTTGCAGTCTCACCAGCAATGTACAAGAGTACCCTTTTCCCCACATCCTCGCCAGCACTTGTTGTTGTTTGACTTCATAATGGCTGCCAATCTTACTGGAGTGAGATGGTATCTTAGGGTGGTTTTGATTTGCATTTCTCTGACTGCTAGAGATGGTGAGCATTTTTTCATGTACTTGTTGATTGATTGATTTCTGTAGTGGCTGCTATAACAAATGGTAGCATATGTTTTATTAATCCACTGGAACTGAAAAAGTGTTGAAAACCATCAAACTTTGCACTGATACATATAATAATAACTGTATGATTGTCACATCTCTTTATTCAAAATTTATCAAGTATCTATTTGCTATCTAGAGAGGAAAAAGTAAATTATTATTATTACTATTATTATTATTATTAGCAGTTCTGGGTTTTGAACCCAGGGACCCTGTACTCCTATGCTACTCCCAGCCCTTTTTATTTTTTATTTTCAACAGTGTCCATTAAGTTGCCCAGGCTAGTCTCATTTGTTGATCCTCCTGCCTTATCCTCATGAATTTCTGGAATTACAGATGTACACCGCACCTGACTATAAAATTTTAATAGATGTTTTTCCCCTGAAAGTTAAGAGTCAGGAGCACATCTTTAACACATTCATATATATATATATATATATATATATATATATATATATATATTTCGGACTGAAATAAAATAAACATCACATCTCTGAAAGGAGAGAAAAGAATTGAATGCCCAAGTGGCTACAGTGAAGGCACATCAGGTGTTATGTCATTTAATCATACAAAGTGGGTACTGTTATTCCTGTTTTTCAGATTATGAAACTGAGGTTCAGAGAGAAACTTCACTAGTAAGCTTTGCAGAAAAATGTTTTTACTATTACTGACCTTAAAAAAAAAGAAAAAGAGTTCTTTGTGCTTTTTGTGGTTTTGAGTTGAGAGTAAGTAGATGAGTAAGAAAAATGATGTTTAAAATGTCTTGCTTAGACATCCAATTTCCCATTACTGTTAAATAATTTAGCCTTACTTTTTCTTTTTAAATTTCTTCTCCCTTTAAATGTATCTCTCAAGGTGCTTTTTATTTGTTTTGTTTTGGCACTTTCATACTGGAGACTTTCCTAAGACATTTAACTGCTACATATATAAAAAAGTAAATCACCAAAAATTAGCTAGAAGCTCTGAGTACCAGGATGGGGTTGGGGGATTTAATTGTGTGATGACTTGCTAATACAATTCCTTAAAAAAAACAAAAAACTTACATTTGATGTCTTTAGGACTTTTAGATTCATCATATTATTCACTCTGACTCTTCTGGTTTCATGCTTGGGGGATATGATCATGGCTGCAAATATTCTACAATCGGGAGACAGGAAGCAGTAGAGAACATACAATATTCATTAAATATTCATTAAATAAACAATCCTTAATCCTGTCATTTTTAGTATGTTATCTCCTTCCTAGATTCAGTCCCCCAATCCAGAGAATGATGTTTTGCACTCTCCAAATAATAAACATTTTGGGCTTCTTTTGTTTGTTTCTATCAGTAAAGAGAGGTGAAAAGAATGAGAGTATCTGAAAGTCTAACTTGTTCTTCAGTGGATTTCTATCCAGTTCTTCCGTTATTGTTCCCCTTCTTGACCCACTGCTTAAAGTATCTGGTATCACTACTTCCAAACCCTTTGGGGGTTCATTTGGTTTGTATAGTGGCTTTAAGTAAAAAACTGTTGGGTCCATCCAACTTTTTCTCATGTACCAAGTAGATTACTATTTGTTCATCTGCTTTCCAGTTTCACATTTTTGTATCTCATTTTTCTTCTTCCATTCTTGTTGTTCATTAGATTTATATCTTTTAAAATAAGTTCCTTTATTGCCATTTTAGTGGGGATTTAGAAGAGAGAGTTACTGTATGCATTTAGTTTGCAGTCTTTAACTGGCATTATCTTTTAAAGATTCAGTTTAACTTAATTTATTGTGGTTTTAGTCATATAGAAATTTTCAATTTGTATGTTTTCAGATCTGTTCATACTTATCATTGTAATTTATGGATTTTCATCAACTCCACAAAGTCCTTCATAAACAAGAAACTTGAATGATCTTCTCCTATATTTACTTCTAACACTTTTTCAGTTTTGTTTTTTAATGAAAGAAAGTGATTTTGTGTGTATTTTGTAAAAATATAATGATTTAACTTTTTTTTTCAAATTGTTAATGGATTTTTCCAACACATTATTGATTAGACTATTCTTTATATTGAATAAAACTACTTGTTATATAGTATTTTATATTTTTACTTCCATTTTTGACTTAAGTCTTTTTAGAAATCTTTCTTAATTAAGTACTAAAAGCTCCTCTATTATGGAATCTACTCTTTGTACTTGCAATCATATACCTCTAGGAAATTTCAGTTTTTGAATCAGTATTTTTAATGATTTTACAGCCAGTCTTATTTTTTGTAAATGATATTTTAAAAATTACACTTTGAATTTTTTTGATTATATAGAAATGTAATATTTCTTCTATTGATTATGAAATCATGACAGCAACATTGCTAATATTTCTTATTCTCTATAAATTCATCTTGGTTTTCTATACTAACAAATATCTATGGGCAATGGTATTTTGTTGTTTCTTTCTTTGCAGTCTTTTGATCTTGTATTTCTTTTCGTTGCCTAATTTAACTGGTTGAGACCCCCAAATTCAATGCTAAGTAGGAATGAGACATGGGTTTCTTTTAATTGACTTTTTTAAAGGGGAACGCTTTTAATGTTTCACCACTGCACATAACATTTGCTGTGGGGTTTTTGTTTGTAGATGTCATTTATCAAATTAGAAAATTCTCTTCTGTCCCAGTTTACTACCTTTTTTTTTCTTTTCTTTTTTAAATATTACAAAATATTAAATATTTTGAATGAGAATATTTTTGTATTGATTTTTTTGTCCTATTATGGGGATTGAACCCAGGAGCACTATATACTGTGCTATATCCTTATACTTTTTTAAATTTTTGTTTTGAGACAGGGTATGGTTATAAATTGCCTGGGCTGGCCTGGAACTTGCACTTCTCCCGCCTCAGCCTCCCAAGTAACTAGGATTATAGACATATGCCATCATGTCCCAGCCTCTACACTTACTTCGATACTATATTTTACCTTAGTGAGGTGCATTGCATTGTAGATTTTCTAATGTTGAACCAGTCTTGCAACATGGATAAAGTCAACTTGGTAATAATGAATTTTCTTTTAAACACTGCTGATTTGAGTTGTTAATACTTCTTGATTGGAATTTTTATATCTCTATTCATGAATGAAAGTGGGGTATAATTTACTTCTTGTAATGTCTTTGATGGGTTTTAGTGTCAATGTTATGCTAACATCATAAAAGAAGATAAGGAATATCTCTACTTCATTCTAAAAGATTTTGAGTAAAAATGATATTATCAGTCCTCTGAGTGGTAGAATTCTAGGTGAAACCCAAAGGACTTGGCTTTTTCATTGTAGGGGAATTTTAATAACTGATTCAGTAGTTGTAGGACTTACTTCTTTTCTGTTGAGTTTTGATCCGTTTATGTTTTGTAGGATTTTTCCACATACTTTAAGTTTGATGTAAATTTATTTATAACAGTCCCATTATCTATCTAATCTTTGCGTGTGATAGTGTCCCACTTGTCATTTCTAATCCTATTTATCTGTACTGTTACTCTTTTTCTTGATTATTCTGATTGGAAGTTTGTTTAATTTTATTAATTATTTCAAAGAAAAGATTGATAGTTATGTTGATCAGTGTTATTTTATCTTTGTTTTCTGTTTTATTAAATTCTGCTTTTATCTTTTTTATTTCCTTCTTTGAGTCTTTGATGAAAAGTTTTCCCTAACTTCTAATGCAGTTTTAACAGCCCTAATCTGAAATGCTTCAAAATTAAAAAATGCTTTTGGTGCTGGGGATCAGACCTAGGGACTTGCATATGCTAAGAGGTCTCTTCCACTGAACTATACCCTATCCCAAAATTCAAAAATATTTGAATGCCAACATAATGGCACTTCATATGATAGGTCACAGACAAAATATAACTAAACATATTGTATAAGATTAACTTCAGGCTATGTTTTTTTTTTTTAAAAAAGGTGTATATGAAGCCTAAATGCTATTTGAGTTTTGAGTTTAGTCTCATCCCCAAGTAGTTCATTATACATACTCAAATATTCTAAAATCCTAAAAAAATTGAAATCTGTAACACTTTTAGTCTCAAGCATTTCAATAAGGGATACTCAACTTGTACTAGCATTTGAAGTTATACATTTTCCTACTCCTTTTTTATATGTGTGTAGTACAAAATTGGTAATTGAGAATTTCAAGGGTGGAGAAAATGATCCTATTCTAACTTCTAAATTGCCAATGTTAGTTGTGCCTAAAATTCCTAGTGCTTCACATGTCAAACAATATGACTTCGATACATACCTGAGAAAATCAGACTTAACTAATAATGTTTTAATGTCATCTTGTTTCACCCTTATTAGGACTCACCTTTATTTGATCTTATTAAACAATCCAAGGACCGAGAGGGACCAGCTGATCACCTTGAATCTGCTTGTTCTGTCAACCTTCCTTTCCAGAATAATCACACTGCAGCAGATATGTAAGTAGAACACATTATGTCATCCTTTGAAATTGCAGATATGTCTTGAGCATAAGGGCACTATATAGAAGTTGTATGGATTAGAATTTTGCATAAGATATTGTTACTGCTTTTAATAATTAGGAGTGTAATATATATGACCTAAATAAGGTCATATGAAGGAACAAATGCTACTGAATCATGTAGGATTGGTGTAATGAGAGCAGTTTTCATTGCACAGATGGCAATTTAGATAGGCTTTAAGGATTGAATAGGATTTCAGCACAAAATTAGGGAAGTGAGAGGAGACAGAATAGTGTTCTAAGAGCCAGAAATGACATGAACTGAAAAAAGCCAGAGTAGCAGGAAACATTTTTCAGAGAACATAGATCAGTCCCTTTGGATGAAGCATGGGGTAAATCTAGTGAGTAGTATGAGATATGGACTGAAACAGTTGATTAGAGCAAGATGATGGTATGAGCAAAAAGCAAAAGCCAACATGTATTGAGAAGGCTTAGTGTGTGTTGGGCTGTTACCTGAGTACTTCATGTTCATGTTTTTCATTTAATTTTCATACCTGTCTTAAAAGGTAGTAGATACGCTGTCTGCCTCATTTATCTATAAAATAGGAGAAATAAAGTAACTTGCCTAAGGTCAACAGGAATCTAACCCAACCAGTTTGACCCCAAAACCCATGCTCTTAATTTCTCTAGCTACACTGCCTTTCATAGAAATGTGCTTAATGTTATGGACCTGTTCTGTGTATTAATCAACATTACAGTGTTATGCAATTGGTATAGAAACCACTTTCCATAGGTGTCATTTTCATTCTAACTTGTATCCAAACTGTTCCTAACATATAGAGACTCTCCATTCATGTATATATTTGTTTGCTAGGCAAGTTTTATATAAATAAATCAAGCTTTATTTTTTCTTTAATTAAATAAATAGTTATGTTAAATGCCAGGAAGTATTGTAGGCACTGAGAAGACAAAAGTAAAATGGTCTTTCTCCTTCATAGAGCTTTATGTTCTGGAGGAAGGAAGCAGTGAATAAGTAAACTAACATGTAAGTCGATTTTAGAGTATAATAAGTGGTATAAATGAAATGAATAAAGTGATATGAAGGAGAAACTAGAGGGCAATGGAATATTTAGAGTTATATTATAGAATATATTAAAAGAGTTAGACATACTATAACGAACAGAATAGTTTTTCTTTCTCTAATGAAGTGATATTTTGACCTGAGACCTGAGGGACAAGTGGATGCTGGGCAGGCAGAAATCTTCATGTTGTAGGGCAGACGGAACTTGACTGGCATGAGGACTAGCATGGTATCCAGAATGCATGGGGTATAGAGAGTATGAGAATGGTACACAGTGAGGTTGGAGTGGCAGACCAGGTCTAGATTTTGTAGGTTCCCACAGGCCAGAGTAAGCAGTTTGGATTTTATAAGAGCGGTGGGAAACCATTTAGCAGGAATGCAACTTGTTTTATTTGTATTTTTAAAGGACCGCTGTCTGGTTGCTATTTGAAGTACCAGGTGGGTTTGGGGGAGAAAAAGGGTCAGGACAGGAAAGAAAGTGGAAAGACCATTTGGAAGACTATTTCAGTAGTTCAAATGAGGGATATGGGTGACTTAGTCTAAGATATAGCATTAAAGGTAGAAATGAGAAAGATATGAGGTGCATTTAGAGATATACTTAGTAAGTTTTACAGAGTTTTATATGAGATTTGAGGAACTTAGGAAACAGTGAAATTAAAATAATTACTTCTGGGTTTTTTACTTTAAGACATTAATAAAATGTGTGGCCATTTTTTGAGATGAGAAAAAACGGAGAAGAAGAAATCCAGAGTTCTACTTTGACCTTATTAAGTTTAAGATTCAAGTAATGATACCCATTATTAGGTAATTGGATATTTGTATCAGGACTCAAAGGAGACTAACTTTGCCTAAGTTAGTCTATAATTTTCAGTTAAAAAACTGAAAGGAAGACCAAAGAGAATAAGAGACCAGGCCCTGGTACTTATAAAATTGTGCTGGTGAGTCTCTTCCTATTGCACTAATTAACATACTGCATGTAGTGGAAATACTCATATTAGGGTACAAATTCTACTTCCTCTTCAGAGTTATTTCTCTGCTATTAAAACAAAATAAAATCATAGACATGGATTATTCTATTAAATAGAGGATAATATAAAACAAAAGAATTGCTATAAATTGAGAGAGAATATTTGCTGATATCCCTGCCTTGATTTATTCCTGGCATATTTAGTAAACAAGTATAAATCTGTCTTGATCATGTTATTTGAAGTACTAAGTCATAGAATTCTGTGCTACGTAATTTCAGAGAGTGTGTGTGTATAACTTAAGTCAACGTGTATATGAATCATAGTTATCAGTAAAAAAATTTAGCAGGAGAATCAGAGACACATGACAACACTGGTATTAGTAACTTGTTTTTTAAGCTGAAGTTATTTTATGGTCTAAATCTCACTATTACTGTTAAAATTGTGCATATACAGCTATTGTTTTCCCAATAAGTAATTTCCAGGGAAAGCCACTTATTAAAAGTGTTAGACATACTATAACAAACATAGTTTTCCTATTAAGCTATTGTTCCCAACTTGTATTTAAATAGCCTGCTTGGGGAAACTGACAGAAAACCACAGATTAAATACATAAGATGTGTCTAGGTATATGTGTGTAACATGTATGTATGTGTATGACTCTTAGGAAATTTCAAATGAGGACTTTTTCTTTTGAATACTTCTAGGTATCTTTCACCTGTAAGATCCCCAAAGAAAAAAGGTTCAA
Organism: Marmota monax; assembly: GCF_021218885.2. Classification (NCBI taxonomy): domain Eukaryota; kingdom Metazoa; phylum Chordata; class Mammalia; order Rodentia; family Sciuridae; genus Marmota; species Marmota monax. The sequence continues at coordinate 18,500,029 of NW_026693082.1, read as the reverse complement.
CTACACGTGTAAATTCTACTGCAAATGCAGAGACACAAGCAAACTCAGCCTTCCAGACTCAGAAGCCATTGAAATCTACCTCCCTTTCACTCTTTTACAAAAAAGGTTAGTAGAAGATTACTTTCAAGAGCATGGGCTCTATAACCAGGCTGACTAGGTTCAAATCTTGTCTCTTCAACTTACTTGGTTGGACCCTGAGCAAGTCACTTAATATCTTTATGCCTTAGTTTCCTCATCTATAAAATGGAAAGAAAGTATTAAAAAATTTACCTTATAATAAGAATAAAAATTACCTTGTAGGGTTTTCAGGATAATTAAATAAATTATTACATATAAAATGCTTCTAACAGGGCCTTCCACATAGCACTCAGAAAAGTTTTGATGTTAGGAATGCTGCATTACTATTGTTATACCTTCAAATTAATGTTTAGAAATATTTGCCCAATTATTACTTTTACTATTCAGGCATATTTAGTGTTGAGATTATTTTGTGTGTTACTGACAGTGCAAGCACATTCCCTGGATATTTTTAGGACATTTAACAAGTCTAGTAACCAGTTTGTATTATATTCTCTGATTGAATGTATATATGGTGGGGTGGGGAATTTATTTTGCATATCTGTACATGTATATAAACATATAAGTCCATACCATCTTAGAGCGCTCTTAAGGAGACTAAAAGACCTGATTCCTCTGTGATAAGAATTTTTACTGACTTTATTCAAATTAAAAATATATTGAGGGCTGGGGATGTGGCTCAAGCGGTAGCGCGCTTGCCTGGCATGCGTGCGGCCCGGGTTTGATCCTCAGCACCACATACAAACAAAGATGTTGTGTCCACCAAAAACTAAAAAATAAATATTAAAAAATTCTCTAAAAAAAAAAAAAATTGAGACTTACACAAACATTGTAAGACTTGGGCCCTAGATTAGGGCAGTGGTTTTCAAAGGGTAGGCCCCAATCAGCAGAATCCATGTTTCCTGGAAAGTTATAGAAATGATAATTTGGGGATCTACCTGTATCTACTCAATCAGAAATTCTAGGATAGGGCCCTAGAACACTCTAGGCAAGTTGAATATATGCTCAAGTTTTAAAACACCCAGGACAAATGGTTAACTTTAAAAAGTTACCTGGGGCTGGGGTTATGGCTCAGTGGTAGAACACTTGCCTAGCCTGTGTGAGGCACTGGGTTCCATCTTCAGCACCACATAAAAATAAATAAAATAAAAATATTGTGTCCATCTACAACTAAAAGAAATTTTTTTAAAAAAAAATTTTTGTTTACCTATGCAATTCTTTAAAGACCCATCTTAAACCAAGACTCTTTGTATTTAAAACAGGTAGACAAAAATTCAGTTTTGTCAACTCCTTTTCTCTAAACCTGTATTTCCAATAATATTTTAATAGACTCTGAATAAACTTCGTGTGACAGTTGTGCTCTACTTCGATAATATACACATCTACCATTTTTCAAGAGTTTGTTGGTATTTCATAATGAAACATGGTTTGATTTTTTCTTTTAGGATTAGAAAAATTAGTAAACACTGACAATGTCATTATTTTTAAAAATAATTATCCCTCTTGACTATTGATAGTAGGAATTTCCAACATTTGTGATGAGTGATTACCAACAGAATGGAAGCAAACCCTATGTGGTTTGTCTAATTTCACAATATCTTATGGGCTATCCTCCTCTACCTTCTACCTCTGCCTTAGTTTTATAATATAATAATTGTTTATCAAGTATTGTGCCTTCCTAGTATTGTGCCTTCTATTGTGCTATTAATAGGAATTATTTATTCATAAAGAAAATAGTGGTAGAGGTGAGGTTACTGTTAAGTTGCTATTTAAAAAGAATAATGATATAGAAAATTAATGATTTTTTAAAAGTCTACTTGTGATTGAAAATGAACAGTAAATATGGTTCATTTCCCCTTACTTTTGCAGTGTACCGGCTAGCATATCTCCGACTAAATACCCTATGTGCACGCCTTCTGTCTGATCACCCAGAACTAGAACACATCATCTGGACCCTTTTCCAGCATACATTGCAAAATGAGTATGAACTCATGAGAGATAGGCATTTGGATCAAGTAAGAAAATTGAACACTTTGCCTTTTCTTCTCTCTACTTATTTAACTGTGTACTGATTTCTTTAAAATAAATAAATAAATAAACAAGATAGGATTGAAATAAGAAGATTGATTAACTTAGTAAATTTTATATATTCGCTTGCTGGCGCCATTTATATTTTTGTTATAATCCTTACAAATTAGAGTTTTAGAGTTCAAGAGTATATGTCTATAACTACTTATTTAGTGATACATTCTTATCTTTTGAAAAATAACTGAAGAACCTGTTTATTGTCAGCTTTTTGTGTTTTAGTAAGCTAGATTCATTTTAGTGTAGAAAAAGCATGAAACTTAAAATTGTTTGATCTAAAGCAGTGCCTATTTAATGAATGAAGTTTATAAACATAATTATTTCTTATGTCCTCCTTTTTCATATCTCTTTCTCTCTCCCCACTTTCTCTCTCTCACCCAGAGGTGCTTAACCACAAGCCACATCACCAGCCCCTTTTTATATTTTTTTAGTGACAGGGTCTTGCTGAGTTTTTTAAGACCTCACTAAGTTGCTGAGGCTGGCTTTGAACTTTGAATTCTCCTGCGTCACCCTCCCAAGTCACTGAGATTTCAGGTGTGCGCCACCACACCCACCTTCCATCTCTTAAAATGGGTTAAAGAATAATATTTTGGAGGGGGGTAATAGCTTATCAGTATAATTTATGTATACAAATCACCCATTAGAAGTGCACCATTCAGTGGTTTTAGTCTGTTTTGAGTTGTTTCATTTTAGAGCACTTTTTTTGACCATATAATTGTATTTATATGAAATGTATAGAATAAGCAAATATAGAGACAGAAGGTGGATTAGAGCTTGTCAAAGACTGGGGGGATGGAAACCAGGGGTGAGTTAGTGAACTTTTTTCATTGCTGTGACCAAAAGACAGAACAAGAACAACACAGAGGAGGAAAAGTTTATTTTGGCCCATGGTTTCAGAGGTTCTCAGTTCATAGTTGGCTGACTCTGTAGCTCTGTGCCCAAAGGGAGACAGAACATTATAACAAAAGGATGTGATGGAGGAAAGGAGCTCAGGACATAGCAACCAAGAAGAGAACTCTACTCATCAGGGATAAAATATAACCCTAAAGGCACACCCCCATTGTTCTACTTCTTCCAGGCACACCTACCTGCCTACTTTGCCGCCCAGTTAATCCACATTTGTGGATTTATCCACTGATTAGATTAAAACTCTCATAACCTGACAGTTTTCCCAGCGAAAATTCTTTTATTGTCTCACACATGAGTTTTTGGAGGATACTTTATGTCTAAACCATAACATTCTGCCAAGGCCAAACCTCATGCCCATCTCACATTCAAAATGTATTTGGTCCATTTCCAAGAGTCCCCATAGTCTTAACAGTTCCAGAATTACCAAAAGTCCAAGTCTAATATCTGATCTGAAACTCAAGGCAAACTCAGCTGTAAGAGTAAAGATCAAGGGGCTGGGGTTGTGGCTCAGAGGTAGAGCGCTCGCCTGGCATGTGTGGGGCACTGGGTTCCATCCTCAGCACCACATAAAGTAAAGTGAAGACGTTGTATTCATCTATATCTAAAAAAATGAATATTAAAAAAAGAGTAAAGATCAAAAGCAAGTTACATATATCCTTTACAATAATGGCACAGAGTAAACATTTCCATTCCAAAAGGGAGAAATAGGGCATAGAAAGAAGTGGTGGGACCAAAGCAAAACTAAAATCCATCTAGGCAAACGAGTCCTGTACCTCCCATGTCCAACTTTGGGGGCACATGGTATCATAAAGTTCTCTCCAAAAGGCATGTGTTGCTCTGTTACCCCTATGGCCTTGTTGGTTGCAGCCCACATAGCCTCTCTTCTTGGCTTATTTCTTCTTGATTCCTCCAGCTTTCCTCAGCTTGATACACATTGCTGGCATCTTTAATCTCAGGGGTCTCCGCTGCAGCTTCAGCTTCCTTCTCACATCTTCACACATCATCCTCTTAAAGGTAGTCTGCAGGGATTCTGACCCTGCTAGACTTTGGCTTCCTAGAACCTTCCTTTGAAATCTCTGTGGAAGCCTCTATGAACCCCTAACTCTAGCATCCTGCTTTTCTGCAAAATCAACACTACATGGTTGACACCAATAGCCAAGGTCTGCCACCAGTAGCCAAGCTTTGTGGGACCACAGCTGCAGTCTCTGAGTGCCTGGGTGGCTGAGCACAGTGAAACAACTTCCTAGGCCACATGTTCAAGCAGGGTGCTCACTTTTCCTCAAAGGAAATTTTACTTTTACATCCTTGAGCCTGAGATGGGTCTTACCATTTTTGAGATGCTCTAGCCATCTTTCATATTGTTTCTGAATAAAATACTTAACATTTCTTTAGTGGTTCTTTAACAACCATACCTTCCTTAGCTCCAGTTTTATTCAGACTTTTCTGGCCAAATTGAAAGTTTTTCAAATCTTTCTACTTTTTTCCTCCTGATTATCACAGTAAACTTGGATAAATAACACCAGCAATATTCATGTTGTGCTGTCTTGAAATTTCCTTCACCAGATTAATTAATACATCATTTTTAAATTCAGCCTCACAGAAAGTCTCAGGACATGGGCAAAATGTAGACAACTTTTTTGCCAGACAAAGCATGAATGGCCTATAGTCCAATTTCCAATAGACTCCTCCTCCTTTTAGGCTTAATGAGTCCAAACTTTATTGTCCACAGTCCTATTGGCATTCTGGTCTTCTGCGCTCCCACCAGAATCACCCATTAAGCTCCACTTACAACATTATAAAGCTTTTCCAACTTGCATCTCTAAACTTTCCAAAATTCCTATAAACCAGATCCAAAGGCTTCTGAATCACATGGTCAGGTTAATCACAGCAGTAACCCTACTTCTCTATACCAATTTCTGTTTTAGTCAGTTTTCTCATTGTTGTGACCGAAAGACCCAACAAAAACAATGTAGAGGGAGAAAAGAGTATTTTGGCTTACAATTTCAGAGGTTCTTAGCCTGTGGTCAGCTGACTCCATAGCTCTGGGCCCAAGGTGAATCAGAACATCATGGAAGAACAGTATGGTAGAGGGAAGCAGCTCAGGATATGGCAACCAGGAAGAAGAGATTTTAGAGCATTTTCATCACACCAAAAAGAAACCCCCTTATCTTGCAGGAATAAACCACCCCCCAACCCCCACTTCCTCATCCCTAAGCAACATTAACCTAGTTTCTGTCTACAGATTTGTTCTGGATATTTCTGTATAAATGGAATAATATGTGATTTTTTTGTGTTTGAATTCTTTTATTAGTATGTTTTCAAGGTTCATTTGTGTTATAATTTGTATTGGTCTTCATTCCTTTTTATTGCCAAATAATGTTCTGTTTTATGAATCTGAACCACATTTTTATCATTCATTAATTGATGGACATGGTTTTTGACTATTATAACTAGTATTATTATGAATATTCATGTACAAATTCTCATATAGACATATACTTTCAGTTCTCTTGAGTATGTATCTAAGAGTGAAATTGCTGGATCATATTATAACTCTGTTTAACCTTTTGAGGAATGGCTAGGTTGTTTTCCAAAGTGGCTGTGCCATTTTACATTCTACCAGTCATGTATGAGTTTCAGGTTTCTCTCTATCTTTACTAACTTACCTTTTTTATTATAGCCATGGCAGTGGGTTTGATGTGGTACCTCATTGTGGTCTTGACTTGCATTTCTATGATAGCTAATGATGTTTAGCATCTTTTCATGTGTTGATTGGTCATTTGTATATCTTCTTTAGAGAAATGTCTATTTACAGCCTTTATGTGTTTTAAAATTAGATTATTTATTTTGTTCTTAATGACTTACAAGAATTCTTTATATATTCTACACCCAAGTCCATTATGAGATATATGATTTGCAAATATTTTCACTCATTCTGAGTTGTGTTTCACTTTCTCTCATTTTATGAGTTGGTGTCCTTTGAAACACAGAAGTTTTTATTTTGATCAAGTTCAATTGATCTATTTTTCTCTTTCATTACTAGGTCTTTGGTATTATATCTAAGAAACTGTTGCCAAATCTGAGGTTATTATGACTTATTTATCCCTATTTTCCTCTAAGAGTTTAAACATTTTTAGCTCTTACGCTTAGGTTTTTTGAACTAATTTTTGTAGTAGGTATATTAGTTATCTTTCTGTCACTGTGAATAAAGTACCTGAAAAAAACAACTTTAAAGAGGAAAAGATTTATTTGGCTCATGGTTGCAGAGGTTTCAGATAATGGATGGTGAATTCTATTGCTTTGAAAGGCCTGAGTGAGGCAAGACATTGTAGCAGAAAGGCACCGAGAAGGAAAGCTTCTTAGCTCATGTTAGCCAGGAAGGAGAGAGGGAAAGAAGAAGGAGGAGAAGAAGGAGCTGGGAACAACAAATAACTGTTCCAGCGCATGCCCCCAGTGACCTTCTTCCTCCAACCATGCCACACTATCTACAGTTCCCAACACCTCCATTCAGCTGTCAATGGATTAATCCATTGGTGAGGTCAGAGCTCTCATGATCTAATCACTTCCCGCACCTCTGAGCATTGCAGCATTGGTAGCCAAACCTTCAACATATGAGTTTTGGGGGACATTCCAGAGCCGAACCATAACAAGTAGTATGAGATCCAACTTCATTTTTTTGTTGTTGTTATAGAATACTAGTTATTCCAGCATTCTTTCATCTCTCTTCCTTTCCTTTTCCTTACCCCCTTCCTTCCTTCTTCTAGAAATTGAACACAGGACCTCATATATGCTAGACAGGTGCTCTGCTAAGCTATTCTCCCGGTCCTATCCTTAACCACACCAGTTCTTGAAAAGTTCTTTCTTTCCCCCATTGACAGCATCTAAAAATCAATGGGTTACAACTGTTCAAGTGTTTTCTGGACATTAAATTCTATTCTGTTGATTTATAGAGCTATTCTTAAGCCAGGACTATACTTTTTTTTTTTTTTTTTTTTAGTACTGGGGATTGAACCCAGGGGCACTTTATGACTGAACTACAACCCCAGTTTGTTTTTTTGTTTGTTGAGACAGGATCTCACTAAGTTGCTAAGGCTGGCTTTGAATGTGATCCTCCTGCCTCAGCCTCTCATAGTCTCTGGGATTAAAGATCTGTGCCACAATGCCTGGTTTACACTGCCTTGACTAAATTAGCTTTGTAGTAATGTTTTGAAATAAGGAAGTATTGGGAACATACATATTTTTTTTTTCAAAATTGATTTGACTATTCTGAAGCTTGTATTTGCATATAAATTTTAGGATTGGCTTGTCAGTTTCTGTAAAGAAGGTTTTGAAAGAAATTGCATTAAATTTAAAGTCAATTTGGGGAGCATTGTCATTTTAACAGCATGTTTTCCAGTCCACGTACATGTGATGTGTTTCCATTCATTTGGACCTTTTTATGTTTTATAACATGTTTTGTAATTTTCAGAGTATTTATTAAATTTATTCCCAAGTATTTTATTATTTTTAATACTATTATAAATGAAATTATTTTCTTAATTTCATTTTTGGATCATTCATTGCAAGTATATAGAAATATAATTGATTTTGGTATATTTCTTTTTGTATCCTTCAACTTTGCTAAGTTTCTTTATTAGTTCTAATAATTTTCAAGTAGATTCCTTAAGACTTTTTATATATTAGATCATGTCATCTGTGCATAGAGATAGTCTTACATCTTTCTTTTCAATCTGAATGCCTTTCATTTTCTTATTGAATTTCCCTGGCTAGAACCTAAAGGATAATGTTGAATGGAAATGGCTTAAGAGGGGATATCCTTGTCTTGTTCTTGATATTAGATGAAGACATTAACTATGTTGTTGCTAGGTATGGTGGTATATACCTGTAATCCCAGTTACTTGGGAGGCTGAGACAAGAGAATGACAAATTCCAGGCCAGCTTCAGCAACTTAGTAAGACCCTGCCTCAGAATTAAAAAATAGGTAGATGGAGTGGGTCAAGCTCATGTAGAACAGCCTTGGGTTCAATCCCCAGTGCTTTGGGGGAAGTGATTGGCTCATGAGTGCTCTGACTTCACAAGTGGATTAATCCATTGATAACAGAATGTACTATAGGGATGTATTGGAAACTGTAGGCAGTGGAGCATGGTTGGAGAAAGGTCGTGGGGATGTGCCCTGGAAGGGTGTGTGTCTCTGTGTGTTTTTAATATGCCTTTTGATGGATTGAGAAAGTTTCCTTCTTATCTTAGTTTCTTGAATACTCTTATCATGAAAAGGTTTTGGATTTTATCAAGTGCTTTCTTTATATCTATTGGATGTGAGATTTTTTCCTTTATTATACTGACATGGTATGTTACATTAATTTGTTATCAAATGTTAAACCCATCTTGCATTTCTGGAATAAATCCCACTTGGTCACAGTACATAATCCTTTTGATATGATTCTGGATTCAGTTTGTCTAGGCTATAATTTTGCTGAGAACTTTTACATGTATAATCAGAAAATGCATTTATAGTTTTCATATGATATCTTTATCTAGTTTTGGTATCAGAGAAATAAATACTAGCCTCATAGAATTACTTGGGAACATTTCTAATTTCAGAAGAGTTTGTGAAGAATTATTATTAAGTTTTCTTTAAATATTAATAGAATTCTCCAGCAAAGCCATTTTGGCTAGGGCTTTTGTTTGTGAATAGTTTTGTTATGTTTTCCTTTTTTTGTTTTGTTTGTTTCTTTCTTTTTTTGGGGGGGGGTGGTGGTACTGAGGATTGAACCCAAGGTGGTCTACCACTGCCCCCCCCCTTTTTTGAGGCCAAGTATCAAAAAAAAGAAAAATGTGAATGGGCAAAGAGGATACATTGATGGCATTGTAAGTGAAAGGAATAGTAAGTTCAGATTTGGTAAGATGCTGAGCAAGGGATGGTGGTTAGGTATTCTTGACAATAGTGGATGTGAACAAAATGTTGCAGAAGTGATACATACTTAAATTAGACAAGAAAGTTCATGCAAATTAAGAAAGTGTGATGTTTTAAAGTCACAGAAAGTCATTTTCAAATCTTATTTTTGCATTTAAAATATATTTTATTGAAAATATCTTTTATTGAAATACCTTATAGAAAAATAATCCATCTCTCAAAAGGAGTCATGCTAATGAAAAGAAACAGAACATGATCAACAATTCAAAAGTCTCTCTTTTGTTGCCTTCCAGTCACCAATTCCTCCATACCAACATCACATATATTAAAGATTTTATCCAATGCTTTGAAACTTTGATACCTGATTTTTTTTTAATTTAAGTGGTAATTATACAATTAACCGATTCCAGTTTCAACAATGCTGGGGAAAAATTAAAGAACAAGAGCCAAAGTTAATGTAATTTACCAATCAGATAATCAGTCCTGAATAATTGAAAGTTGGTCATTTGCATTTTGTTATTTAAATACAGTTTGGGCTAAACATTTTATATAGACTTTCAAATGGAGGTTAGGATGAAAAAAAAATAACCCTATAGAAATTAAATTTCCCTCTTTTGAAGCTAACCGAAAGATAACAGAGTGCTTTTTAGAGAAAAACCATGTAATTAAATTGTACTTTCACATCTTATTTATTTATTAGATTATGATGTGTTCTATGTATGGCATATGCAAAGTGAAGAATATAGACCTTAAATTCAAAATCATTGTAACAGCATACAAGGATCTTCCTCATGCTGTTCAAGAGGTAGGTAATCTTTCATGGTAAGATTTTTTAAAATAAATCCATATTTATAATATAGATAATTTAAGTCATTAATGAGATTATATATTCTGACATTGTGTAAATTCACAAATCAAATTTTTTATTTTATATTACCGATTATCTGTAACTAAAATGGAATTGGAAAGCTAAGGCAGATTTTGAAATCATCTAAATTCATCATTTAACTTAATAAATAATACTATGTGCAGTAAGCAAGACATTTGTAATAAATTTGATGTAAGTAATACGATATTAGATGTTAAGTTATTTTTATTACTCTATAGGAAATGCCAGTGTAAATGCAGCCTTATAAAGAAATAATGAAAGTTTTCCTTGTAAACACATTTTGTGCTTCTAGTTTACCTCCCCTGTAGGCAAGTAGTATTAATAAAATACACTTGATGTGACATACATTTCATACCCTCCTATGATAGGTGAGTTATTTTTCCAGCTTAATATTGGAGTTTTCAGAAGTAATACAGATCAGGTTATTTTTATGTATTTATATGTTATCATGAGCAATTATTTTTTAAATCCAGTCATTTTAATTGTGTGTTTCAGAGGCATTCTATAAAATCCTGTGGTTTTACTGAACTAAAATTTAAGTAAAATCTAGCAGTCAAAAAAGAAATAGTGCTTTTACTAAATGTCTACTTCTTGCAATGGAATAATGTACACTTCTTGAAACCTTTAGATGTTGGGGATCAGGGAGGTACAGAGAATATAGTCTAAATATTGATGTCTTTTGATCAGCTCTGATCTTTGCTTCCCATAATGCTTTCCACCCTGTCAGCTTGTCCACTTCTGTCTTTGGGGATGTTTGTTTGTTCCATGTACTGACTAGTAGTTACCCTCTGAATCATTCTGGGACATTCCACTTCTAGTTGAGCATACAGAATCCAAGCCTAAGAAGGCTTTTTCAGATTATTTTTTTCTGTATAATATATGCTTCTTACTAGTTAAAAAAGTATTACAAACTATTAAGGAAGAAAATCCGAAGAGAAAAATTCTTAACTTCATTTTTAATAAGTGTTTTTATTATTCTTCCTCAGACATTCAAACGTGTTTTGATCAGAGAAGAGGAGTATGATTCCATTATAGTATTCTATAATTCAGTTTTCATGCAGAGACTGAAAACAAATATTTTGCAGTATGCTTCCACGAGGGTATGTTTAAATTATCCTTTGGGGAAATCTAATTATAAAGTAATGGATCTTATTACAACATTAAATAAATAACCTGCTTCTTGTTTTTGCTCTAGCCTCCTACCTTGTCACCAATACCTCACATTCCTCGAAGCCCTTACAAGTTTTCTAGTTCACCCTTACGGATTCCTGGGGGGAACATCTATATATCACCCCTGAAGAGTCCATATAAAATTTCAGAAGGTCTGCCAACACCAACAAAAATGACTCCAAGATCAAGGTTGGTATTTTCTCTTTAGGAAAGTGATAAGAAGTAAGGGGATAATTTTGATCCAAGAATAATGTAAAGCTTTCTTTGTTTAAAATAAGCTAGACTCTTGAATTTCTAATTTGCTTTTTTATGTTAAGCAACATGACAAGAATTTAGGGGGGAAAATCTGTTTACTTGGATGGGTTTGCAAATTTTGTCATCAACTTTCCTAGAGTGTCTTCTTTTGTGAATATCTGATAACCAGTTTGTCCTTTTCAAAACACTTTGATATTTTTGCAAGTAGCCAATGTGAGAAACAAAGTAGATTCAGGTTAAAAATTCTTCAGGTTAAAAATTTTTATTTTACAGTTTACTGGATTTCCTGTGAACTCTGTCTGAAGACCTTCCTTGTTCATTTTGCATGGATATGACTTTAAGTATAGGTGACTGTCAATTAAGTCTTTAGAGGCCCATCCCTAACTGTGCCAGTGGCCTCTTTATATTACTTTGGGCAGATCTCTCTCTACTTTAGAAGGGTGCTATGGATCAGGGAAGTGATGAGTGCAAAGTTGTTTTAAATTCTCAGATGAAAGCTTCTGTACAACTATAAATCATTATATTATCTTCCAATCCAATCATAAGTTCTCTCTGGCTTTGAAGTTCTTCAGTTGAAAAATTATATGTTATCATGGGCTATTAGAAACTGACTTTATTTGTATAAAGTAGGAGGCAGATTAGCTAGTATATTTAATGTAGTGTCATCTCAGAAATGGGCAACCTATATAGTTGTACCTAATGGGCAAGAAAAATAAAAAAAGGAGAAGGGACTGTATTAACTGTTTAGAAATAACTATGTGGTGGGTTTAATTACATGAGTAATGCACACCTGATAAAAATTTCAAATTCTAAAGAAAAGCATGAAATAAAAAAATAATTGAAAATATGATTCAAGTGCTCCTGTATTCCCCTGTATCTTTCTTTTATTCACTTGATAATTGAAAATCCATGTACTTATAGCTACAGCTTACATTATAAACTGTGAAGATAATATCATGTCTATTTAGGTAAATTTACACAGTTCTGTGCTATCACATTAAAATATATTCTTATGTAGTTTTCAACCATGATGTTTTGTATTGTTTTTCTTTAGTAAAAAAGTCACATTCTGAATATCCTAACCCATAAATCATTGATTGGGCATTAAGAAAGTAATATCTTAACACTCTATTTACATAGCCTATTTAGGTATTCTGGCTAGTCGAATAGAATGATGACCACTTATCAAGAAAATGGAGAACAATAAAATCTACATAGCCATTAGTTCCATGTTTATATTTTTTAAAATATTTTTTTAGTTGTAGATAGACACAGTATCTTTATTTTTATTTATTTATTTTTATGTGGTGCTGAGGATCGAACCCAGGGTTTCACGTGTGTAAGGCAAGCACTCTACCACTGAGCTACAACCCCAACCCCCATGTATATATTATTAAATCTGTGTTATGTTATATCAAAGCTGTTCTGCAGCTTTATTATCAAGAACATAAATCATGTATTCAAAACAAAGACAACAGACTAATGGAGATTTCTGATTCTGGGATACATAATAAATAACCTTTACTACATCTCAATATTAGAATTTTGATTGTTACTTAATACTGTAAAGTTTTGCCAAATGTCACTTTAATTTTAAATGAAAAATTTGAAAGAAGTTTGATAATTTATCCATTGATTTATGAAGAACTAAGTAAGGGTAAACTTAAAACTTTCTTTTACCCTTTTTAAGTATGGGCAGTGGAACAAAGTATCCTAAATTTTTTTTACTTTCAAAAAAAACTTACCAGGGCTAAAGATGTATCTCAGCAGTAGAGCACATTCATAGCATACATGAGGCCCTGAATTCAATCCTCATCACCACACACACAAAAAAAAAACTTAAAAGAGACTGACTGAGTCACTATTAGAATAAGCCTCTGATTAAAGTGATTTACTAGTGGTTCTAGAGTAGAGAAAACCTTTGATTTGTGTTCCTCATAGTTTAGAATGATATGTATATGTGCATATCTGCAGAATCTGTGTATGTTTACTGTTACTAATTTATATTTCATCTTAATTTGACAGAATCTTAGTGTCAATTGGTGAATCATTTGGGGTGAGTATTTTCTTCTAACAAAGTATAATGGCACAAAATATTAAGTAAAAAAAATGGCAGTATGCCACAAGTGCTCTTGTATGCCCTTGTATCATCCTTTATTTGGTGTTCTTGTAGTGGAGTATCTGTCTACTGCTGTCTACAACTTATAACTATAAAAGAAATTAAAGATTTCTTTAATTTGGATTTACAAATGCTATTATTTAAGTACTTCATCCAAGCATGTTAAATGGAATTTATATTTATCGCAGATTTTAATATCGAATCATATTCAAAATTTGAAGTGAACTTCAAAATTGTCCTACAAAATTGTTCCTACAACACTTCCCCCTTTCAGATTTTATCATTTGCTGGAATTGCTCACAAAACTCTGGAAAACACTTTACTTATTACTGTCAGTTTATTATAAAGGATACAGATGTGCAGCCATATGAATAGGTACTTAGGGCATGGTCCAGAAGTGTCCTTAGCTCAAGAACCTTCTGTCCCTGTGCAGTTGCCAACTCCAAAGCTCTGCCAACTCTGTTGTTGAAGGATTTTAATAGGGGAAGGTTTTCATTATATAGACATAGTTGATTAATTCAATCTTCAGCTCCTCTCCCCACCCTCTGGAAGTTCTAAGTTACTAAGTAAGGCTGGGTCTTTCTGGCAACAAACCCCCATCCTGAAGCTACCTAGGGGCCCAACAAGCATCACCTCTTAGAACAAAAGATGGTCCTATCATCCTTGTCACTCAGGAAATTCCAAGAGTTTAGGAACTCTGTTCTCCTAAGCAAGAGAAAGACCAAATATCATTTTGTGTTCCCACATGTGTATGTATGTAATCTCAGAGGAGTGGTTACGAAACAGTTTTGGAAATCAGTCATATGAATATGGTTTGAAATGAGATACTCCAAAATGGAAGCACCATATCTAGATGTCACCATCCTGATCTCCTTATACATGTTGATACACACACATATATAAACTCACTCTTGGATGCTTCTTCCTCTCAGACTTCTAGGATATTCTTTCTCTGGTATATTTATTAGGAATTGGTAATATATAAGACTTTCCCTAGTAAATTGGCAGGGCTTATGGTAGTCCTAATGAAAGCTTAGCTTTGGAACAGTGATTCTAGGCTGAGAATCCACTACTCTATTTGGCTTCCATTAACATCTCTAGTGGAGCACCACTAATTCAGCAGTCAGTGTGTTGTTATCAGTATGTTGCACCATCCTGCCCTCCACAGAATGTGTACTCTAGAGGAATGGGAAGAGTGCTTATATTATTTATTGTTGAAAAATATATTACCCTCAAAATTAGTGACTTAAAGGAACATTTATCTCACTTCTGCAAGTCAGTAAACTAGGCTTCACATAGTTGAGCTTTTTCATAAGATTTTGATCTAGCTGTCAGCTGGGGCTGTAGTCAGCTCCAGACCCAACTGAAGGAGCATCTGCTGGCAAAGTCATTCATAATTGTAAGCTGATACTTTGGGCCAAACTTGTCAGTTCCTTACCACTTGGGATCCTCCACTGTTCTCATTCATATCATATAGCAGCTGTAAATATGCCCCAGAGCCCAAGAGCAAAGGCTTTAAGAGCAAGATGGAAGTTAGTATTTTTCTAACCTAATATTAAAAATGAAATTCCATCACTTTTGTCATATTATTTTGGTTACAAGCCCAACCTACACACAAGGAGAGGAGGATCATATAAGAGTATGAATACCATGAACTGGAAATCATTAGAAGTCACTTGAGAGGCTGCTAACCACACTACCCAAATGAAATAACTAGAGATAGGTAAAAGTTTATATACTAAATGACCAAGTACTAAATATACATTGTAAATATTCAATGCTATGACATTTAGTTTAAGATAGGCTGCAGTTGTCAGGATTCACAAGGGAGATGTGGAAACGTTCGAGTAGGGTTGGGGCTGGATGACTATAAAATTGAGGTCTTCAAACTTCTTTGCTTGCCATACCTCTTAAAAATCACTGAGAAAATGTTGTATATACTTCCATAGTTTAAAGTTAGTAACTAAAAATCTTAAAAAGAGGGGCTCATTGAGTGCTCTAAGTATATTTTCCATCAAAACCTACTTTTGCACTTGATGTTTGGAAAATAGAACAAACAGCAAAGCTAATTCTATTGTCAAATCTACCAGTCAAACCAGATTTAATTTCTATCAGAAAGTTTGGCTACCTCTTTCTTTTTAGTTCAAGTAAACATGTTAATATACATCTCTGAGACATTCACCTCATTTTGTTTCTAAAATTGATAGCTAAGTAATATATTTTTTCCACATATTTGTCCATTGGATAAAATAAGATCATGTGCTCACTTGATACTTTTTCCCAATGCTTTTTTTGCTTTGTCTTGACAGTATTCTCCCTCCAAAGATATCTCAGTAATACTTATCTCCAATAATACTTACAGAACTCAAACTCTGAAGTCTTTTGGATATTTGTTTATTTTTAAAATTTTGAGAATTAGCAGTATTTCAACAAATACCATACCAGTGGTGATTTAAATATATAAACTATATGACTTGTCAATCTAACGCCCATAAAATAAATTAAAAAATTATTGTTTGCTGAACATATGATGCTTATCATATTCTTGTGATCTTCTTTCTTGTTATATAATATCAAATATCCTAAAAATCCTCTGTCAAAAAAGAGTTCCAGGGGCTGGGGCTGGGGCTCAGCGGTAGAGCACTCGCCTAGCACATGCGAAGCCGTGGGTTTGATCCTCAGCACCACATAAAAATAAATAAATAAAGGTATTAAAAAAAATGTAAGCATAATATATTAAAAAAAAAAAGAGTTCCAGAAAGCTGCCCAACTTTGCGGGTAAGTTCTCAAAACAAGGAGCCAAGGCATTCAGACTAGTAATCAGATTTGTTAGAAGAACAGTAGGAACCTCGTGGGGAAAAAAATAGGAGAATTTACAAGGGGTGGGTATTTAATGGACAAGAATTGGTATACTTATTCTGAAATGTTTTTATTTGGTCCAATAAGGCAGAAAGTTAAAATGAAAAGATGTACTTCTGCCTAATTTTTTTACACACCTCAGACTATGGTTAATAGATGCTAACTTCAAAATGCTGACATTAAGTGATTTACAATAAAGAATTCTATAATTTGTAGACTTCTGAGAAGTTCCAGAAAATAAATCAGATGGTGTGTAACAGTGACCGTGTGCTCAAAAGAAGTGCTGAAGGAAGCAACCCTCCTAAACCACTGAAAAAACTACGCTTTGACATTGAAGGATCAGATGAAACTGATGGAAGGTAGGAATGTTTTGGAATGTTTCCCAAAGCCCAGAATCTCAGTGCTGTCCCTCACTCCCACCAGACCTTCCTATGCCAATTTTATGTGGAGGTTTAAGGATGGTTCAAATTAATAGGTGTGAATGTAGCCCAAAGTTAAAAGACCACAAAAATCAGATATCATTTTCTGAAATTCAATAAAGATATCAGATGTTTTCTGTTCTTTTTTAACAAATTTATAAATAAAATTTTGATGGCTTCAATATTAGAGTTAAAAATACTTAATCTTTGCTGAGAAGAAGCTTTTTAGTTTGAATCTATCCTATTTATTGATTCTTGATTTTAATTCTTGCATTATAGGAGTCTTATTAAGGAAGTTGGAGCCTAATCCCATGATAGAGATTTGGGCCTTCTTTTTCTTCTAATAGGTGCAGTGTCTCTGGTTTAATTCCTAGGTCCTTGATCCACTTTGAGTTGAGTTTGTGCATGGTGAGAAATAGGGGTTTAATTTCATTTTGTTGCATATGGATTTCCAGTTTTCCCAACACTATTTGTTGAAAAGGCTATCTTTTCTCCAATATATGTTTTTTGGCACCTTTGTCTAATATAAGATAACTGTAATTATGTGGGTTAGCCTCAGTGTCCTCTATTCTGTACTATTGGTCTACCAGTCTATTTTGGTGCCAATACCATGCTGTTTTTGTTGCTATTGCTCTGAATTATTGTTTAGTGATGCCACCTGCTTCACTCTTCTTGCTAAGGATTGCTTTAATTATTCTGAGTCTCTTATTTTTCCAGATGAATTTCATGACTTCTTTTTCTATTTCTATGAGGAATGTCATTGGGATTTTGATTGGAATTGCATTCAATCTATATAGTGCTTTTGGTAGTATGGTCATTTTGACAATATTAATTCTGCCTCCAAGAACAAGGGAGACCTTTCCATCTTCTAAGGTCTTTTAATTTCTTTCTTTAGCGTTCTGTAGTTTTTGTTGAAGAGGTCTTTCACCTCTTTTGTTAGGTTGATTCCCAAGGTTTTTTTTTTTTTTTTTAAAGAGAGAGAAGAGAGAGAGAATTTTTTAATATTTATTTTTCAATTTTCAGTGAACACAACGTCTTTATTTTATTTTGTGTGGTGCTGAGGATCGAACCCAGTACCCTGCGCATGCCAGGCGAGTGCGTTACCGCTTGAGCCACATCCCCAGGCCTTTTTTTTTTTTTTTTTTTGAGGTAAATAAAGAGCCTACATCTTCAGAACAAATTTTTACCACTCACACATCAGATAGACCACTGATATCTAGGATATATAAAGAACTCAAAAAGCTAAACAGCAAAGAATAGCCCAATCAGTAAATGGGCCAAGGAACAGAACCTCTCAGAAGGTGATATACATACAATCAATCAACAAATATATGAAAAAATGTTCAACATGTCTAGCAATTAGAGAAATGCAAATCAAAACTACTCTAAGATTTCATCTCACTCCAGTCAGAATGGCAGCTATTAAGAACACAACAATAAGTGTTGGCAAGAATGTGGGGAAAAATGCACACTCATACATTGCTGGTGGGACTGCAAATTGGTGCAGCCAATATGGAAAGCAGTATGGAGATTCCTTGGAAAGCTGAGAATGGAACCACCATTTGAACCAGCTATCCACTCCTCAGTTTATACACAAAGGACTTAAAAACAGCACACTACAGGGACACAGCCACATCCATGTTTATAGCAGAACAATTCACAATAGCTAAACTGTGGAACCAACCTAGATGCCCTTCAATAGATGAATGGATAAAGAAAATGTGGTATGTATATACACAATGGAATATTACTCAGCAATAAAAGAAAATAAATCATGGCATTAGCAAGTAAATGGATGGAGTTGGAGAATATAAGGCTAAGTGAAGTTAGTCAGTTCCTAAAAACCAAATGTTGAATGTTTTCTCTGATATAAGGAGGCTGATTCATAGTGGGGTTGGGAGGGGGATCGTGGAAGAAATAGATGAACTCTAGATAGGGCAGAGGAGTGGGAGGGAAAGGGAAGGGGCATGGGGGTAGAAAAGATGGTGGAATGAGATGGATATCATTATCCTAAATACATGTTTGAAAACACGAATGGTGTGAATATACTTTGTATACAACTAAAGATATGAAAAATTGTGCTCTATAGGTGTAATATGAATTGTAATGTGTTCTGCTGTCTTATATAACAAATTAGAATACAAAATAAATTTTTAAAAAAACTTACTCTTGAAAAATACTAATTTCTGTGTTTTATAGGAACCATTGAAAAATATATAGAATCATAAATTTGTGACATTTTTATTTTAGATGGTTGACTCATCAATTTTGGAAATTAAAAACTACTCAATAAAACAATATCATCAAATATCACTGAAATCACCATAGAAATTTGAGTTTTGCATTTATACATATGTATGTGAAATACTTTGTTTTTTAAATCTGCAGTAAACATCTCCCAGGGGAGTCCAAATTTCAGCAGAAACTGGCCGAAATGAGTAAGTACTTATTTCACCTTATAAAAATGAAAAAAACAGTTATTTTTATTGCAAAAGCCTTTTGCTTCATAAAAGAATACACATAATTCCTTTTCAAGTAGCAGACGTGTTTATGCATTTAAAATATTTTGGTTGAGAGTATTTTATTTACCTCACCCATTTTTTAATTAAATGTATGCTGCAGAATGAAGGTCTTTGTCACCCTAACATCTTAAGTGCAGGAAGAGTAAGAAGCGAAATGTTGCCTGACCACATCTTCAATGTAGTGCATATGGTCAGAAAATACTGTATGGCAACAGAACTATCGTGAGGAGGTCTTTTATGTATGAAGGACAGGAAAAGGTTTCACAAACCTAGCATATCCTCACCCTCATTTAAAAAACACTGTCTTATTCTGCTTTAAAACATGTTCAAACAAAAGTTTTCTGTTACTAAAAATCAGACTTTTGGTAAAGAATGCCAGGTCATTTTCTAAGTTTGGAAATAAAATTGGAATGTTGGCCTGGGAGTATCACTCAGTGCTACAGCATATTTGCCTAGGATGTGTGAAACCCTGAGTTCAATCATCAGCCCTGCCCCCACCCAATTTTTTATTGGGGGTGGTGATACTAAGGCAAATGGAATCCTATTCTAAACTATTCTGAGGCTATAAAAGAAAACTAATCCAAGTATAGTAGATGGCAACTCTGTAGGAAAAGATAAATGTTCACAATCCACTGCTGGGTTGTTTTAGGTAGGTAGCTGTAACAGTGTGACAGTTTCTGATATGTGGTGTCAGATCATTTATAGGAAAAGAATCTGGAACTTGGAAAAGAAGAATGTTTAGAAAATGAAGGTTGTTAAAATTGTCATTCCTGGGTCATAGGACATATCAATGAGAACAATACCAATTAAAGCCTGAGAAGAGGCTTTCAACTGTCTTCATAGATACTAACTTGGAGACATAAAGTATTTAAAAGAATACTTTTGGTTGATTCTTAAGCCATTTTTTTCCAATGTATTGCGTTACAATTAAAACTAAATATAGCAAACATTTAATTTGTTTGGATTTTATATCAACTGAAATATTCCTATTTTAACTTTTAAATAGTTGTGGTTTTTCCTCCCAATACATGAAAATAAACATGAAGCTTATAACCAAAATCATGCTGTGAAGACATTTGGAAGCATTTTGGAATGCACAGTATGCATTTAAAAAGGAGCAAAAGCCTATAAAAACACGTATATTTTCTTAAAGAGTTCCACAACTATAATCAGTACATTTCCTGGTGACACACTTAGCTATGTTACAGTTTCCTCTTCCAGGTCAAAGTTCATGGACTTTGTGCAGATGGAAAATTCTGGACAATTAGTGGGAGTTTTAACCCCTGAGGCTAAGGAAGGTATTCACCAACTTGCTTAAAATAATTGCATTCATTATTACTGAGGGAAGAATAGAAGTTCATTGGATTAGACAAAAGAGTTTTATTTTATTTATTTTTATCTATCTATAATTTTTTGTGGTTTTTATTTTTGACCCCAGGGGTGCTTTACCACCTGTAGTTATATATCCAGCTTTTTTCAGTGTCTTGCTTAGTTACTAAAACTGGCCAGGAACACTTGCAATTCTCCTGCCTCAGTCTACAGAGTATCTGCAATTACAGGAGTATGTGACCAATACCAGTTCTCAATTGTTTTTAATATTTGCTTAGAGTATTTTAAAATTTATACACACATCCGGACATTTCATTAGTACATGCTTTGAAACACTTTAATTCACGTGTTGTAGTCAGTTTTACTCACATGACTTTAAAAACTTTGGAGACCCCTGCCTTTGCAAGATTTTGAGCTCCATTAGTTTGACATGAGCATAATATATATGGCAGCCCCTTGCCAACATACCCAGTACCATCAACACTATTAACAGGTCGTCTTCTCTTTTTCAGCATCTACTCGAACACGAATGCAAAAACAGAAAATGAATGATAGCATGGATACCTCAAACAAGGAAGAACAGTGAGGATCTCAGGACTTTGGTACACACTGTGTACACCATGTACGCCTCTGGCTTCATTATCTCTCAGAGATGTGACTGTATAACTCTCCCAAGTTCTGTTTACAGCCACATTAATATCTCTTTTTTGTAGATATAAAATGTGCAGATACAAGTTGAATATTTGTGTGGGTGATTCCTAAGCCACTTTCAATGTTATATTCAATGGTATATGCATTGTTATTATACAAGATTGAAAATCTTGTGTAATCCTGCCATTAAAAAGGTATAGCAGATCATCACATTTCCAAAGTAAAATTGCTTTGCTTTATGAATGAATTGAGGCTGCCTCTGGAGTGGGAGTACTAATAACCCATGCCTGTCTGACTACTTTGTCTTCCCTTGTAGCATATGTGTGATGTTTGCTCTTGGTTTTATTAATTTATATGTATATTTTTTTAATTTAAAAACGTGAACACCCTTAGAAAATGTGTCCTGTCTTCCAAATGCAATTTGACTGACTGTCCATTCACCCAAATTATCTTAAACTCTTCTGCTAAAACAGATTATTATTAGGAACTAGGAAAAAATTAATTTTTACACATTTGATTTTATTTTAGTATTGGAATCTGATGTATTGTGTGCTTGTTTTACAAATTTTCTTTTACATACAAGCAAAAAACAAAGTACAAACATGATACTGTCATACTACTGACACAGATTTCATACCTCAGAACTTATAAGAATTTCTTTTCTTTATCCAAACTCATGGTTTAAAATGCATATTATTGTAATACTCTTGGTTTGGGGTTTTTGTTTTTGTTTTTTACCATTCAGATCACTGAATTTTTTAAGTACCTATCTGGTACTTGAAAAAGTAAAGTGTCCAGTCAGAGCTTTGCTGCGGAGGACTCTAATACAGTATATCCCAAGTGCACTTTCTAATGTTTCTGGGTCCTAAAAAATCAAGATACAAATTAATTTTATTCCATAGCAGTCTGTTAACTGTAGAAGCCTTGAGGGTTTTTTGAGTTTCCCTTAGGGATTTGTCTAATTGCATCTCAATAATTATTCTGCCCTCCTAAATTTGGGAAGGTTTGTGTTTTCTCTGGAATGGTACATGTCTTCCATGTATCTTTTGAACTGGCAATTATTTATCTTCTATTTTAAGTCAGTATGGTCTAACACTGGCACATTAAAAGCCACATTATCTCTAGTCCAACATTGCAAGTAATCAAAGGTCTTGTAAGTTAGGCATTAATTTTTCTGATTTTATGCAAAAGCTTCAAATTAAAATAGCTGCATTAGAAAGAAGTGCTATCCCCCTTCCCCTACACCTAAAGGTGTGTTTAAACTGTCTTGTGTGATTAACTTATTTAGAGATGGTATATATAAAATAGGTGGTATTTAAGATAGCATCAGCTAGCATTTAGAAAAATCATTTTGTCTAAACTCAGAGTTCTTTTTAAAAAGAAATCTGGTCTTATTTCTTAGAAAACAAAATTTTGTGTTTAAACATCAAACTTACTATTTTGACAGTTATCTTGATAACAGGCACTAGAAAGCTTTATCCCATTTCTTCATTTTTTTTTTTTTTTTTGCATGAATAGCATACAATTCAGTTAGTTTTTATGTCAAGGGCTTACCATATTTCTGGGTCTTTTGCTCATAAATTTACATTAGAATTAGTGACAGAATTTTAGGAATTTCAGAGATCGTGTATTGAGATTCTTAAGACTTCAGATGTTGCTTTATTGCTTTTTTGTACTGGTTAAAACTACATTTAAAATTGCTATGTTACTATTTTCTACAACTAATAGTTTGTCTATTTTAAAATAAATTAGTTGTTAAGAGTCTTAGTGGTTTGATGCTGTGGTCTTTTTATTAGGTATAGCAGTGTTCCCTTTGGTATGTAAACTGTCTCCTACTATCTCATCCGATGAATTCAGTATTTAGTGGACCCTTTCTGCTGCTGATTCCCAAATTTGTTTCTCCAGCCCTGACCTGTTCACAGAAATTAAACCTATCATAGCCAATCAAACTCTCAATTCCTACCCCACTCCAATTTCTCACAATTTAAGTCAAAATCAATAACAATATCTTGTTTCTACTCTAGTCTTTCCCCAGTTTTACTAAACACTTATCAAGCAAAAAACTTAGGAGTCACCTATTAATTCCTGTCTGGATCACTACTTATTTATTCATTGTTAAAAATCTATAAAGCTGAAAACCAAGTGGTCCTGTGTGTTTGGAACTAAAAATCATATGCGATCAGAATCTTATCTAAATTGCCATATTCCTTTCTATAGTCTTTATAACCCACTCACTGGAAATATTCATCTTTCTCTCAGAAATATTTAATGTTTGATTATCATGAGCTAAGGCCCTATACAGTCTTATATATCATGTGGTGTCATTTTATTATTATTCTTAACTCCAAAAAATATATATATAAAATGCATCTAGCACACAGGTTTATTTTTAGTTTATACAATTTCTCAGAAGTGGGTGGAAAATGCAGTGCTTTCCTTCTGGAACAGCATATTTATTCCTGAAAGAAGAAAGGCAAATAAAGAGGCTAGAGCATGACAAGCAGCAGGTGAATCTCAAGAGGCTGTACTCATATTGCATGAGGACCTTAAATGAAATGGTGTCTTAGGTCAAGTCAAAAATCAAGCAGCCTTAACAACACTAAACATTTTTGTCTCAGTGATGGAAAATTAATCACTCCTGATAATTTAGTATTCTAATTATTTAAACATTCATTATAATAAAAGGAACAAGTTCAAATTCATGTATTTTACTTTTCATTACAGTTTTCTGGCACAAATGGTGGAGGGGAAGATCCTGCCTTCTATTATTATCTGGATGATCGCATAGAACTTGCTTTTAAAGGCATATTTTTGTTCCTCATTTTGGGACCAATGTGTTGTACATATCAAGTTAAATATTCAGTAGAATTTCCCTCTGGACTAAATTGGTATTTTTAAAAAAATATTTATTTTTTAGTTGTAGATGGACACATATCTGTATTTATTTTTATGTGGTGCTGAGGATCGAACCTAGGGCCTCACACATGCGAGGCGAGTGCTCTACCGCTGAGCCATAACCCCAGCCCCTAAATTGGTATTTTATAGAAAACTTTGCCACACCACAAGGCCAGGTGTGGTGGCACACACTTATAATCCCAGCTACTAGGGCTGAGGCAGGAGGATTACAAGTTGAGGCCAGCCTCAGCAAATTAGTGAGACCCTGTCTCAAAAGTAAAAAGGGCTAGTGATGTAGCTCTGTGGTACAGGTCTTCTGGGTTCTATCCCCAGTACCATCACCAAAAAAAGAAAATAGTCTACCACAGATAAAGTTTCTTAAATGGAGACATTATGGTGCCATAGTTTGTAGGTCAAATATATGGCAAAGGCCACGTGTTAAAGGGTTGGTTCCCAGGGTGGCACTGTTAGGAGGTGGTAGCAGAAGTTTTGAGGGCTGGATCATAATGGGAGGTTCTAAGGTCACTGGGGGCATGCCCTCCAATAAATTATGGGATACCATGCTTCCTGTCTCTTTATGTTTCCTGGCTCGTGATATAAACAATTTGCTCCACTATGTACTCTTGCCAAGATGTGCTGCCCTCACCGGAGCCCCAAAGTCATGGGGCCACCTGATCTTAAGCTGGAATTCCAGAACCGAGAGCCAAAATAAACCTTTTTCCCTTTATAAGTGAATCATCTTAAGTATTTCATTATAGTAACACAATACTGACTAATACATATGGTAACACTATGTAATATGTAAATGAGATAAAAACAAGCTCTTTTAATATGCAGCTGGGAGAGTCATCTATTCTCATCAACTCTTCTGTTCATTGTTTTGAGGCTGTACTTACATATTAGAATTGACATGTGACACTGATAATTTTTTCAACATGTTTCCTGTGATAATTTTTCAAAAAATATATTTTTAGTTGTCAATGGATGTTTATTTATTTATAAGCAGTGCTAAGAATCAAACCCAATGCCTCACACATGCTAGTCAAGGGCTCTACTGCTGAGCTATACAACCTCAGCCCCTCTATGTGGTTTAATATGAAAGATTAAATGTATTGTACAGACCAATAGCAGTTACTTCCTAAATAGAAAATGTTATGATTTTTATTTAGTTAAAGTTACTGAAAAAAATCTAAGTTTTATATTTCAATGTTTGGGTAAAGACTGAATATAAAAATAACAGTAAAATATGATTTTTCCTTTTTCTTCACAGTTTGCTCAACCTATTTGCTATGAAAATGGAGCCAGGGGGCTAATAAAGTAGGCAAGGTTACATAGTTTATGGTTGCTTCTTTTCATTCTCACTGGTTAAGAATTCTGCCTCTAAATAAAACTCTACATGTTATGGTCCATTTATAGTAGCTGTACACTAAAGAAGATATTTAATATTCTTAACCTTTGCTTTTTAAAATGAATTAAATGGCATCTTAAAAAATGTCTATCAGCAAGTGAGGATACTACTTCATTCCTACAGAATCTTGATTTTTCTCTGTACATCAGGGTAAAATTATATTGGAAACATTAAGACATTGAAATTTTCTGTGGAAGTAAGAGATGAAACAAAACTTCAGGCTAGAAAAACTTAAACCTGTATAAAAGAAAAGATTCATTCATTTCTGATGCAGAGTCATTTTGAAAATCTACCTATGTGTCACTTAACACTAATAAACAGAATATTCTGAGGCTTTGTAAATACTCATCTGTCAGAAGGAAATAAAGGAAGGAAATCTTTTGGAAGTGTCAGTGGCAAGTCTGTCCTCCAAGACCAGAGAGAAAACATGTTTTTTCGTAGATGTTTCCACCACACCCAGGACTCATCTGTCATCTCTCACAGTGGTCTAAAATTAGCTCTTCCTTATTGTTTGAAGTCATAAGTTTTACGTGCTAAACCACTTGATTCTCATCCCTGGCAGAACATCAAAAACACTTGTGGAGCTTTTTAAATACTCCGAATTAGAATGCTCAAACCTATATTCTGTAAAGTCCCACAGATTACTCTGCCGTGCACAGAGATAAGGAGCACTGAGATGATATTGTACCCCTACAATATGAGAGCACTTAGAGAGAAAACATGGATACAAATCCAGAGTAATAACTTGTACCCTAGGAGTATGGCTATTGACCTGTTATGAAGCCTGGTAAAGGGTAGTTCATTTATCATTGATAAATAAACTTCTCTGTTCCCCTTTCAGTGTTCCAATTTTTACATGAAATGTTTATTAAAAGAGGGAGGGGCACTGAGGAGCTAAGACCCTGAAGAGCAGGTGGAACACAGGATTTATAGAGCAGTGAATCCTGTATGGAATAATAATGATGGCTACATTTCTCCAAACACATAGAATGTGCAACAGCCTTCAGGTGATGAGGTGTCAGTGCAAGATCATCACCTGTAAGAAATACACACTGTGGTGGGGGACCCTGGTAATGAGGGAGGCTACACATATGTGAGGGCAGAGAGCAAAACAGGAAATCTCTGAATCTTCATCTCAGTATAACTATGAACTTAAAACTCCTCTTAAAAGAAAGTAACCTTGTCAAAGGCAATAATATGAATAGTAACATTTATGTCTTAAGTAGGCTTTGCTATAAGACATAACTGAAAAATTTCCTTAAAAACAAGCATATATCACATGGATCTGAGACGTGAGGTTGATATTTTATAATTTCACTGCTGCTTAGGGATTAAAAATGCATTTATTCTATTATCTGCAAATAAGCACTTTATTATTATCAAATAGTTCAGCATCAGAACAAGATTTACAATTCTAAAAGGGTTTTCTTTACATAACATCATACTGTGAGATATATATTAGAAGAAACGGATACTATGTCCTGTTCCATTTTCTCTTTTGCGATTGGGTAACTTGTTTTGATCTAAAAAGTATAAATTTCTCTCACACTTGTTATGTAAGTATCATTTCAGCTAGTACAATTATACCAGTGCAGTTTAAGAGACCTGTTTTATAGTGACATATGATCAACTGTAAGAAAAACTCATAATCATTTTTACTTACAAAGGCAAATCATCCTTAACACAAACAAAAGCAAAGGACCTTGTTATGCATTTATGTAAGGCAGATGAACCCAGAAATAACATTCATTTTTGAAGGTAATACTTCATATTCAATAATCCCATATGATAAACTCAGACTAAACAAAAATTAAAATTAGCCCTTGGGCCTTTGACAATTTAATTGCTAAGGCCTTTTGTGAATTCTAATTAGTGCTCTAAATTAGCCACTATTTCTCAGAATGATGTACCAGAAGACTATGAACCTCAATAATTACAAGCTGTTTTATATTTATCCTGTGTAACTTCTTTATCCAGTATTCCACAAATAAAGCTGTTCTCAGATCACCTTTAAGATTTATAATCAATTAACTGAGTGCCTATTATATGCAAGGCACTGTTTTGGGTGCTGAAAATGTAGTAGTGACAGCATTCTTTGTCTAGTGAAGTGCGTACTACCAGCCTGCTGAATAATGGAACACTTGGCCAGAGGAGCATATACCAATATCCCAATGAATCAAAGTTGTCCAACTGATTCAAAAGAGGAAATGGTAAAT
This sequence comes from Marmota monax, assembly GCF_021218885.2. Lineage (NCBI taxonomy): Eukaryota > Metazoa > Chordata > Mammalia > Rodentia > Sciuridae > Marmota > Marmota monax. Next base: position 18,472,311 of record NW_026693082.1, on the reverse strand, counting down.
ATAAGACATTTGCATTGTTTTCCTTGAGCACAGTTGCATCTGATGAGAGTATTCAATGCTTTCTATGTAAACTTTGGATTTAGGCATATGAAAAAGACTGATTCACATCCTTCTAACAGAATACAAGTATTCAGCCAAAAGTAGCTGATCCTAAATACTGTTAACTGAAGTGAAGCTATTCACCACCGGCTTTTTTGCAGGGGAAATGGAAAGGTTCAAAAACTCTTCTTTTCCGCAGATGGGATCAATTTTTAAAGGCTCCAACTCTGCTGGCTTTGCTAATGAAGTTCTTCAGGAGATCATGGTCCATTTCTGCAAAGCCTGAAGTTTGTGTCACTACAGTCAGATGATTTATGCAAAACCTGAAGCAGAAGTCTTCTAAATCCTAGGAACAACAATAACAAAGGCTTATTAGCAAGTTCATATTTCCCAATACAGTGCAATATGGCAGAAGAATTCCTCAAATAAGAAAAAAAAAAACTGGATAGCCAATAGGAGGAGATATTGATAGAGCGATACCTAAGCAATAGTTACAGAAAGTATGTAACTAACATGAATCCAAGCTTGTAAATATTTAAATAACAGAGTAAAACCTAGCTCCCTCATACCAACTGGTGCAGAGTCTGGCTTTTTCTTCCCAGAGATAAACACCTAAGTGTATGAATTCTCCAGGACCCTTTCTAGTGACAGTACTTGTATCATTCATTCCACCTTTAATATTTGTTAAAAGCACTACACTCCCTTTTTTATGTTCCCTGGGCACTTTAAATATTTCTTACCTACAAAATTTTTAAAAGAAATGGGTGAAGCCATAAAAATTAGTAATGGTGGGAAGTTGCTTCCCTTAAATCATTAACAGGCCACTGTTGTTTTTCCTTTGCAAGACAAAGGATAGGGGATGGGATGGATGGGTTGTGTCATACTACACTTATCTTCAATAATCATAACTGCACAGTAACCCAGTGTGTGTCTGGGCCCTGGATTCAATCTGCAGCACTAAAATAATTCTAACTTTATTATTATTTTTGCAGTGCTCGGGATTAAACCTAGGACCTCGCACATGACAGGCAAACACTTTATCACTAAGCTGCACCCCAGCCCCCAGATGCTTTTCTGATCTGGGGATAAATGAAGCCAGTCTGCTGGGACCTCTAAGAAGCCTCAGACATACCCTGGGCTGCTGCCATCTGACACAACCAAGGGGCTACCTACTGGTGATCAATTTTATATATATATAAAAATATTTTTTGTTAGATGGACACTATACCTTTATTTATTTATTTTTAATGGTGCTGAGGATCGAACCCAGGGCCTCACACATGATAAGCAAGCACTCTCCCATTGAGCCACAACCCCAGCCCAGTGATCAATTTTTAAAGTTTCTTCTCCAATGTTGCTCAAACTAATTTATAAAAACTAAAGTCCTAAATAATTTCCAAGTAATTACATATGCATGTTGCAACTGTGGTCTTTTTTTATTCTTTAGGCACATATAAACTACAGCAAATGCTGAAGACAAAAATGGATCAAAATTAGCAATTAAAGAGAAAATTAGCGATATTGATAGCCATGTCAATGCCTGTAGTACATTTCCCTTTAAGTAAGAAACAAACTATATGAAGATAACTATTATTTCATCCTAAACATAGCTGGGTTGATCACACCAGCAGTGACAGTTCAGTCCGAGGCAACCTCTCAGTGGTAAAGCAGGGAAAATTCACACCCACGCTTGATATCATAACATGTTCCTAATATGTGCTGAATACAAATGTGCTGACTATCCCAATATCCACTTAAAATCATGTCTCTTGCTTAACTTTTAGGAATAACCTTTTTGCTGGCAGCACATGCATGTGAACCAAGACAGAAATGCACTGAAAGCTTTGGCTGAATTCTGCCAAGGAATGGAAGATCCCATACCCACCCCACTCACACGGCAGCATGAACACACGGAGGTAGGCGGCTGGGCAACTGGGAGTCTTAGGAGATCTGGACAACACAGTAAAACTGCTAATTAGTAAAAGAACTAAAGGACCCTAACAAGTTATCACTTGGATCCACCTTTTTTTTACATCCTAGAATGAGAATGTCCCATAATTATTATAAGGACAGGACGTAGAAGGAGTTCTTGCAATCTAAAAATTTAAGAACTGGCATGGGGGCACTGGTTATAAGGGAATTCTATCCATGTAAAACAAATCCCCACCCATAATTATTATTTATTTTTATTTTTATTTATTTATGTATTTATTGTTAAAAGAACTGTAGTTTATTTTAAATGCTATTACTTATTCAGCTTCATCTTTTAAAATAGCTCCCTTAGTTCTGCTGGGCAACTCAGCCACATTTCCCTAGTTCACTCATTCTCCTACATGACTTATACTTTCTCCCATTAAACCCCAATAACATAACTTCCCACTTTTCTAAGGAAACAGCTCTCTAAGAGGATCCACAAACTCTTGCCATCCTGTATTCTGGCCTCCCTGGTAGACATCCATGGCTGAATAGCCAGTGATGGATGGAAGGCTAGTCCCCGGGCTCTTTGACTAAATCCCACTGCCCTACCTACTCAAGGACCCACTCTAGTGGCTGCACCATTAACTTATTCTCTTTGTTTTGTTTTCTTTTGTTTGAGAGGCAGATACCAGGGATTGAACTCAGAGATACTCCACCACTGGGCCACATCCTCAGCCCTATTTTTATTCAGAGACAGGGTCTCACTGAGTTGCTTAGTGCCTTGCTTTTGCTGAGGCTGGCTTTGAACTTGCAATCCTCCTGCCTCAGCCTCCAGAGCCATTGGGATTACAGGTGGGCACTACCACTCCAGGCCCATTAATGTATTCTCTTTGAAAGGATCATTCCCATCATTATACAAACATGCTTCAATTTCTTTCATCCAAACAATTAAAAAATGTCTTACTTGACATGCCTCTCCTGTTTCTCTTTATAACCAATATTACCAGGAAAAGCTGTCTCTATTCCCATCTCCAATTCCTCTGCTTCCATTCTCCACTCAGGCTTTACCCCCCTCATGAATTGAAGCAAGGTGACCAGATTGCCTGTGGCAATCTCACTGCCCAAACCACTAGTCAGCTTCCAGGGCTCACCATGACTACTGTCAGCATCAGACACGGTTGAGGTCTAGGACACCTCTCCTAGTTTGTCTCCTACCAGGCTGCTTTGTCCTTTTTGTCCCCGTGGCTGGTGACACCACATCTTCTTTGACTCTATACTGAGTGCCTGCAACATTATCCTCAAACATGTCTGTCTCATGATATCCTCACAGCTGCAATACATTTCTCTCTGAACTCGAGAGGTTATACAACTTGCCTATTACCCATGTACATCTGGAGGTTTAAGGCATCACATCCTTAACATACTCCAAACCAAACTCCTGTTACTTCCCCTGAAATGCTGCTCCTCCTCATCTTCCCTATCTCAAAATGAGATAGTTGCTCAGGCAAAAATCCCTGGAAGTTATTCGTAAATTTTCTTTTTTTTTCCTTACCAATCCATCAACAAATTATTGCCTCTATCTTCTATATTCACAATTCAACCACTTTCCATCATCTCCACAGTGAGTGACCCAGACCAACCACCCTGCTCACTTCCTAGAGCATATGACCTTCTAATTGACCACCCTCCTGGCCCCCATACATTATGCAAGGTGGGTCAGATTTTTTTTTTTTTAATGCTGGGTGGAAAAAACATCTCAACTTTGAATATTTAGAAATATATATACATATATAATGTGACCTAGAAAAAAAATCAGAAGTTCCTGATTTGAAAGATGCAATGAAAACTGTAATGCTTTCTGGCTAATGAGTCATTTCCTTCCTCATAATTTTTGTATTTTTTACATTTTCTTTAATAAGTATATTATTGTTTACATAAGCAGAAAAAAATAAGTTATAACCTTTTTTCCACTAAATGTCCCTGTTTTTTGACCAAAGGAGAGGATATCCTTATACCAAAAGGAAACTGACTCCAAGAAGTTATGGCCTGTTTCCTAAAGATTTAGTTTAAAATTGGTTTTCTTTCCTTTCTTTATTATCATAACAATACACGGTCACTATAGAAACTTCACAAAAACAAAGAAAGAAGATAAAAACCACAACCCTACCACCCAATGATAACCACAGCCTATAGTCTTTAATTTTTTTCCTACATAGATGATGAATTTCAGTCTTTTTTCTATTCAGCTGTTTAAACTTCTTAAAAAAATAATAATGATAGGATCACAGCTTTTCATTTAATGTTAGATCTTGAATAGTTGCATAATTGCATACTATTAACATTTTATAAATAATCCTCTAATATCCACATTGACTTTTTCTAATTTTCCAAAATAATAAACTGCTGCAGTGACCATCTTTGAAGTTAATTATTTGTTCAAATTTATAATTGCTTCCTTAAGATAAATCCCTATAAGTGGAGAGCCGCCCCCTCCCCCTGTACCGGCAAGGTAGAGGGAACTGTGACCACGCACAGAGCAGGCCCAGCGGCCTGCTGAGGGGCAGAGCCGCCCCCCACCCCCCGCGCCTCCCAGGTAGGTGGAATGGTGACCACCGACAGAAAAGGCCCAGTGGCCCGCGGCGGGACAGAGCTTCCAATCACTCCTGCAAGGTAGGCGGGCCTGCGACCCACCGGCAGAAGAGGAGCAGCGGCCTGCTGAGAGGCAGAGCCGCCCCCTCCCCCTGCACCGGCAAGGTAGAGGGAACTGTGACCACGCACAGAGCAGGCCCAGCGGCCTGCTGAGGGGCAGAGCCGCCCCCCACCCCCCGCGCCTGCCAGGTAGGTGGACCTGTGACCACCGACAGAAAAGGCCCAGTGGCCCGCGGCGGTACAGAGCTTCCAATCACTCCTGCAAGGTAGGCGGGCCTGCGACCCACCGGCAGAAGAGGAGCAGCGGCCTGCTGACAGGCAGAGCCGCCCCCTCCCCCTGCGCCGGCAAGGTAGAGGGAACTGTGACCACCCACAGAACAGGCCCACCGGCCTGCTGAGGGGCAGAGCCGCCCCCGACCCCCCGCGCCTGTCAGGTAGGCGGAACTGTGACCACGGACAGAAAAGGCCCAGTGGCCCGCGGAGTGGCAGAGCTTCCAATCACTCCTGCAAGGTAGGCGGGCCTGCGACCCACTGGCAGAAGAGGAGCAGCGGCCTGCTGAGAGGCAAAGCCGCCCCCTCCCCCCCGCGCCTGCAAGTTAGACGGAACTGTGACCACCATCAGAACAGGCCAGACCTGCAACCGAGAGACAGAACAGGCCCAGTGGCCTGAGGAAGGGTAGAGCCGCCCCCCCCCCCGCGCCTGCAAGGTAGGCGGACCTGGGACCCACTGGCAGTACAGCCCCAGAGGCCTGCAGAGGGGCAGTGCCGCTGCCTGCATCTGCAAAGTAGACAGAACTGTGACCACCGACAGAACAAGCCTAGCGGCCCGCAGAGGGACAGAGCCGCCGCCCGCGCCTGCGAGGGAGACTTTGCAACTATACAAGACCAATATAAATATATAGGGGGAAAATTCAATAGCACAACAGTTTCACCAAGTAGAAAGGAACGCGAACAGTATGAAGAGACAAGGAAAGAAAGGACCACAAGCATTGCAGGTCAACTCAACGTTAGAAGAGGTAATAGCTGCAGCAGATGGAATGTCAGATAAAGAATTCAGGATACACATGCTTCAGATGATCTGGAGTCTCAAGGAAGACATCAGACAGCAAAATCAGACAATGAAAGATCACTTCGACAATGAATTACATAAACAAATCCAAGAAGCAAAAGATCAACTATACAGGGAAATAGAGGTTATAAAAAACAAACAAACAGAAATCCTAGAAATGCAGGAAGCAATAAGCCAACTTAAAAACTCAATTGAGAATACTACCAGCAGAGTAGAACACTTAGAAGACAGAACATCAGACAATGAAGATAAAGTATTTCAACTTGAAAAGAACATAGACAGCTCAGCAAGACTGTTAAGAAACCATGAGCAGAACATCCAAGAAATATGGGATAATATCAAGAGACCAAATTTAAGAGTCATTGGAATACAGGAAGGGACAGAGTTTCAAACCAAAGGAATGAGCAATCTATTCAATGAAATAATATGAGAAAACTTCCCAGACTTGAAGAATGAGACAGAACCCCAAATCCTAGAAGCCTACAGGACGCCGAATGTGCAAAATCATAAGAGACCCACACCTAGACACATTATAATGAAGATGCCCAACATACAGAATAAGGAGAGAATTTTAAAAGCTACAAGAGAAAGGAAGCAGATCACATTTAGCGGTAAGCCAATCAGGATAACAGCTGATCTTTCAACACAGACTCTGAAAGCTAGAAGATCCTGGAATAACATATTTCAAACACTGAAAGAAAATGGGTTCCAACCAAGAATTGTGTTTCCAGCGAAATTAAGCTTCAGGATGGAAGATGAAATTAAAACCTTCCACGATAAACAAAAGTTAAAAGAATTTGCAGCTAGAAAACCATCTCTTCAAAACATCCTTGGCAAAACATTACAGGAAGAGGAAATGGAAAATAACAATGAAAACCAACAGTGGGAGGTAGGACACTAAAGGGGGGAAAATAATCAAAGAGGAAAACAAACCATGTTTAGTAACATAAATAAACAAATATGGCTGGAAGAACAACCCATATCTCAATAATAACCCTAAATGTTAATGGCTTAAACTCACCAATCAAGAGACACAGGCTAGTAGAATGGATCACAAAACAAGACCCAACAATATGCTGCCTACAGGAGACGCATTTGATAGGAAAAGACATACATAGGCTGAAGGTGAAAGGTTGGGAAAAATCATATCACTCATATGGACTTCGGAAACAAGCAGGAGTATCCATACTCATATCAAATAAAATAGATTTCAAGCCAAAGTTAATCAAAAGGGATAAAGAGGGACACTACATACTGCTCAAGGGAACCATACACCAACAAGACATAACAATCATAAATATATATGCCCCAAACAATGGTGCAGCTATGTTCATCAAACAAACTCTTCTCAAGTTCAAGAGTCTAATAGACCACCATACAATAATCATGGGAGACTTCAACACACCTCTATCACCACTGGACAGATCTTCCAAACAAAAGTTGAATAAGGAAACTATAGAACTCAATAACACAATTAATAACCTAGACTTAATTGACATATATAGAATATACCACCCAACATCAAGCAGTTACACTTTTTTCTCAGCAGCACATGGATCCTTCTCAAAAATAGATCATATATTATGTCACAGGGAAACTCTTAGACAATATAAAGGAGTAGAGATAATACCATGCATCCTATCTGATCATAATGGAATGGAACTGAAAATCAACGATAAAAGAAGGAAGGGAAAAGAATACATAACTTGGAGAATGAACAATAGGTTACTGAATGATCAATGGGTTATAGAAGACATCAAGGAAGAAATTAAAAAATTCTTAGAGATTAATGAAAACACAGACACAACATATCGGAATCTATGGGACACATTGAAAGCAGTTCTAAGAGGAAAATTCATTGCTTGGAGTTCATTCCTTAAAAAAAGAAAAATCCAACAAATAAATGATCTCATACTTCATCTCAAAATCCTAGAAAAAGAAGAGCAAAACAACAGCAAAAGAAGTAGAAGGCAAGAAATAATTAAAATCAGAGCTGAAATTAATGAAATCGAAACAAAAGAAACAATTGAAAAAATTGACAAAACTAAAAGTTGGTTCTTTGAAAAAATAAACAAAATCGACAGACCCTTAGCCATGCTAGCGAAGAGAAGAAGAGAGAGAACTCAAATTACTAACATACGGGATGAAAGAGGCAATATCACAACAGACACTTCAGAAATACAGAAGATAATCAAAAATTATTTTGAATCCTTATACTCCAATAAATTAGAAGATAGTGAAGGCATAGATAAATTTCTTAAGTCATATGATCTGCCCAGATTGAGTCAGGAGGATATAGACAACCTAAACAGACCAATATCAATTGAGGAAATAGAAGAAACCATCAAAAGACTACCAACTAAGAAAAGCCCAGGACCGGATGGGTATACAGCAGAGTTTTACAAAACCTTTAAAGAGGAACTAATACCAATACTTTTCAAGCTACTTCGGGAAATAGACAAAGAGGGAGAACTTCCAAATTCATTCTACGAGGCCAACATCACCCTGATACCTAAACCAGACAAAGACACTTCAAAGAAAGAAAACTACAGACCAATATCTCTAATGAACCTAGATGCAAAAATCCTCAATAAAATTCTGGCCACTTGGATACAAAAACTTATCAAAAAAATTGTGCACCATGATCAAGTAGGATTCATCCCTGGGATGCAAGGCTGGTTCAATATACGGAAATCAATAAATGTTATTCACCACATCAATAGACTTAAAAATAAGAATCATATGATCATCTGGATAGATGCGGAAAAAGCATTCGACAAAGTACAGCATCCCTTTATGTTCAAAACTCTAGAAAAACTAGGGATAACAGGAACATACCTCAATATTGTAAAAGCAATCTATGCTAAGCCTCAGGCTAGCATCATTCTGAATGGAGAAAAATTGAAGGCATTCCCTCTAAAATCTGGAACAAGACAGGGATGCCCTCTCTCACCACTTCTGTTCAACATAGTTCTCGAAACACTGGCCAGAGCAATTAGACAGACGAAAGAAATTAAAGGCATCAAAATAGGAAAAGAAGAACTTAAATTATCACTATTTGCAGATGACATGATTCTATACCTAGCAGACCCAAAAGGGTCTACAAAGAAACTATTAGAGCTAATAAATGAATTCAGCAAAGTGGCAGGATATAAAATCAACACGCATAAATCAAAGGCATTCCTGTATATCAGCGACAAATCCTCTGAAATGGAAATGAGGACAACCACTCCATTCACAATATCTTCAAAAAAAATAAAATACTTGGGAATCAACCTAACAAAAGAGGTGAAAGACTTATACAATGAAAACTACAGAACCCTAAAGAGAGAAATAGAAGAAGATCTTAGAAGATGGAAAAATATACCCTGTTCATGGATAGGCAGAACTAACATCATCAAAATGGCGATATTACCAAAAGTTATCTATAGGTTTAATGCAATGCCAATCAAAATCCCAACGGCATTTCTTGTAGAAATAGAGAAAGCAATCATGAAATTCATATGGAAAAACAAAAGACCCAGAATAGCAAAAACAATGCTAAGCAGGAAGTGTGAATCAGGCGGCATAGCGATACCAGACTTCAAACTATACTACAGAGCAATAGTAACAAAAACAGCATGGTACTGGTACCAAAACAGGCGAGTGGACCAATGGTACAGAATAGAGGACACAGAAACCAATCCACAAAACTACAACTACCTTATATTTGATAAAGGGGCTAAAAGCATGCAATGGAGGAAGGATAGCATCTTCAACAAATGGTGCTGGGAAAACTGGAAATCCATATGCAACAAAATGAAACTGAATCCCTTTCTCTCGCCATGCACAAAAGGTAATTCAAAATGGATCAAGGAGCTTGATATCAAATCAGAGACACGCCGTCTGATAGAAGAAAAAGTTGGCTACGATCTACATACTGTGGGGTCGGGCTCCAAATTCCTCAATAGGACACCCATAGCACAAAAGTTAATAACTAGAATCGACAAATGGGACTTACTCAAACTAAAAAGTTTTTTCTCAGCAAAAGATACAATAAGAGAGGTAAATAGAGAGCCTACATCCTGGGAACAAATCTTTACTCCTCACACTTCAGATAGAGCCCTAATATCCAGAGTATACAAAGAACTCAAAAAATTAGACAATAAGAGAACAAACAACCCAATCAACAAATGGGCCAAGGACCTGAACAGACACTTCACAGAGGAGGACATACAATCAATCAACAAGTACATGAAAAAATGCTCACCGTCTCTAGCAGTCAGAGAAATGCAAATCAAAACCACCCTAAGATACCATCTCACTCCAGTTAGATTGGCAGCCATTAGGAAGTCAAACAACAACAAGTGCTGGCGAGGATGTGGGGAAAAGGGTACACTTGTACATTGCTGGTGGGACTGCAAATTGGTGCAGCCAATTTGGAAAGCAGTATGGAGATTTCTTGGAAAGCTGGGAATGGAGCCACCATTTGACCCAGCTATTCCCCTTCTCGGTCTATTCCCTAAAGACCTAAAAAGAGCATGCTACAGAGACACTGCTACATCGATGTTCATAGCAGCACAATTCACAATAGCTAGACTGTGGAACCAACCCAGATGCCCTTCAATGGATGAATGGATAAAAAAAATGTGGCATTTATACACAATGGAGTATTACTCTGCATTAAAAAATGACAAAATCATAGAATTTACAGGGAAATGGATGGCATTAGAGCAGATTATGCTAAGTGAAGCTAGCCAATCCCTAAAAAACAAATGCCAAATGTCTTCTTTGATATAAGGAGAGTAACTAAGAACAGAGTAGGGTCGAAGAGCATGAGAAGAAGATTAACATTAAACAGGGATGAGAGGTGGGAGGGAAAGGGAGAGAGAAGGGAAAAGGCATGGAAATGGAAGGAGACCCTCAGAGTTATACAAAAGTACATACAAGAGGAAGTGAGGGGAAGGGGAAAAATAATATAAGGGGGACAAACGAATGTCAGTAGAGGGAGCAGAGAGAGAAGAGGGGAGGGGAGGGGAGGGGAGGGGAGGGGAGGGGGGATAGTAGAGGATAGGAAAGGCAGCAGAATACAACAGACACTAGTATGGCAATATGTAAATCAATGGATGTGTAACTGATGTGATTCTGCAATCTGTATATGGGGTAAAAATGGGAGCTCATAACCCACTTGAATCAAATTGTGAAATATGATATATCAAGAACTATGTAATGTTTTGAACAGCCAACAATAAAAAATTAAAAAAAAAAATCCCTATAAGTGAATTCCTTAGTATGAGAATTACATCTATGAGGCTTTTAACATATATTATATCTAACTGGCCCCAGAATGACTGTACCAATTCATACTGTCATCATTTTAGGAGAATGCCCATTATTCTAAGCCCTTATTATTTATACAAAAAATATATATATATATATTTTTATATATATATATATATTTTTATATATATATATATATATATATATATATATATATCGCTATACTTTGATGGGTGAAAAATGATACCTAGTTTTCATTTATATTTTTATTTATATTTTTCATTTTTTCATATTTCCATTTGTTCTTTGGTCCATTTTTTTTTTCAGTCAGGCTGCTCATATTTTCTTTTTCTTTAAACTTGTTACATTTTATGTTGCAAATATTTTCCCCAGTGTATCATTTACTTTCAGATTTTCTCTGCAGTATTTTGGTGTAAAAAGATTTTTATCTTTTGAAATCAGGTCATATCAACCTTTTCCTTTGACGTTCTCCCTGACATCGTACAGCCACTTACCTTTTTTCGAGTACCTTTGTTAGTTTATTGTTTTTTACATTAAGTCTTTAGTCCACCTGGAGTTGAGTTTAGGGGCTCTTCTCACCTGAGCGTCGTATTTCACAGCAGCCGAGAGGAGAGCGATGGCGTTCTCCTCACAGATCCCTTGCTTGATGGTTTGTTGGCAGAGTTTTTTCAAACGATTTTCTCTATAAAATGTAGCCAAATCTAGCAATCCTGGTGGAAAGACATGCTTATTAGGGAACATATCACAAGCATCCTGATTCAAATTCACTCAGCCATACACAGATGATCTTGACATGATTTTGAGCTGGAGGGTGTGGCGCTCCCTAGGAAGGCAGCTGAACTGAACTGTGTTTACAGTATCCAAATGGAGCAAAGTGAAAATGGCTTTAATAATTTTCCTAGAAAAACAAAGAAAAGGAATGTGCCCCTTCCTTGCATTAGCTATAACTTTCTCTGCAGGTCATGCTCATCTGCACACATTTTAAAGATAAAAGGGAGGTGTGGGGGTAACTCAGTGGTAGATGTGTGCTTGGCGTGCACAAGGTTCTGGGTTCAATCCCCGGGATGAGTAGTTAAAAGAAACACCTTTCATGGGCATGTCTCTCTACTCCTCCCTACAGCAGAACTCTCTAGAGTCCTCTGTACTTGCTGTCTTTTTTCTTACTCCCAGTCTGTCCTCAAGCCATCCCAAGCAGAATCCCACTGCCACCCCTCACTGAAGTCATTGTCACTAATGCCTTCTACAGTGCCAAACCGCAGGTCTAGTCTCCAGTTTCCTCTTACTCAACAATTCACATGACATCTGATGTGGTTGATGATATGGTCTCCTTGGAGCACTCTGTTACTTGTTTGTTCTTCTATTCTCCCTAACCACTCATGGGTTCCCTTGGTGGGCCATTTTTCCTGACTTCCAAATGTGTGGATGCCCCAGGGTTCGACCCTCAAACACTTATTCATTCATTTCCCCAAGTGAGTTCCAGCATCTACTTCTATAGATCTGATGCTTCCTGTTATGTTACCTGTCATCTTCTTTCAAATCATCCAGTGGAGACTCAGTTAATTTTAATCTACCCTGAGGGGCATATGAAGTCCTCTAATTAGGAATGGTCTATTCACATTTAGAAGATCCTATTTGTTTTCATATGTTGCTATCTGAATCTGCATTATAAATCTTGTTAAATAGCATAAAGAATAGCAGAATTAGTTTGTCACTGGTGAATGAATGCTGTTGAGGATATGTGGCTTGGCTAAAATATCCTGAATCCTTCTACCCTTGCACGGATGCAGTTCCAGCATTGTGAGCTCATGGTCTGACACCCTTGGTAGCGGTACACGTGTCAGGTCTTCAGTTAGTCCTGGGCTGCCACCTGATCAAAAGGTTAGCTGACTCTTGCTACCAGAATATTGTCATATCCACCTTAAGCTAACATTCCATACAAAGGTACTCAGCAGAAAGCCTAAGACAGAGAGCTGGGATTTCATCAATTTTAATGTATTGTTTTTGGGTCTACCTTCCTTCACTAATATGTTTTTATACATGTGGTAGAATCTGATTGGAAAACCCCGCCCATGGCAAATATTCTTAAAGCAAAGAGAAAAGGCCCATAGTCAGAGGAAGATAATGAAATTTTGAGAGTTGTGAACAGCTTGAATTGTTTTGGGTCAGTTCTTAAAACTCTCAAAGTCATACCAAATGCTCCTTGAACTTCAGACTGACATACACAAGCCCTGAACTGCTGCCCTGAGCCTGGACTCTGCACCTTCTCTAGGCACACCCACATCATGGAGTGGCTCAGGAGCCCCAGCCCACTTCATGATCACACTTTGGGCATCTGAGAACCTGGATTCCCTGCCTTGTTGGTCCTAAGGCCACACATGTGTGAGGATTTTTTTCCCCCTGGCAAGCCACACCAGTGATGTGCAGATCTCTGGCCCCAACAGGTGGCTCAGGTTGGGGCTGGCTGAAGTTTGGACATGCAGGCTGGGGTGCCCATATACCCCTTATAATGCAGGACATAGATGCAGTCTGGAGGCCAGGGATCCATCCTTCCTGCCACTGTGTTCTAGCCAGAACCAAAACTCAAGCCTAGCCCTTCAGTTCTTAATGAACGTGAATGTTTCAAGGTAGGAGGAGGGAACATATTTTATCTGAAGTTTGTTAGCCTGACATATTACTTTAAATTTTAGACACAGAGCATGCAGACATCTTGTCTTGGGTCCTACCAATGTTAAAGATGGGCCTATGAAAGAAACTGCCACTCAGATGTTTATGAAGCAGCTGAAATTCCTCTGGCTGCTCAAAGACAAGAGCAAAACCTATTGCTCTCCATCTCCCTCAGCTCATCCACTTCTTTTAACACAGCTGCTCAAGCCAAAAGCCTCAGCACAGTCATCCTCCCTTGCCTCGCCCATCAGGTCCCATCCATCAACAAATTCCACCAGGTGCAGCTCCAAAGTAAATCAAGAACCTGACCTCTTTTTAGTACTTCCACTGCTAGACCCCATCTCACATCTGAACCAGTATAACTACCAACCTCTTAAAAACAAAACATCTCCCCTGTGACAGAAGTTGCTGCCTGTCTTTCCTCTTCACCCCCCCCCGCCACACACACACACACATGCTTGCGCGCGCGAGCTCTCTCTCTCTCCTCTCTCTCTCTCTCTCTCTCTCTCTCTCTCTCTCTCTCTCTCTCTCTCTCTCTCTCTCTCTCTCTCTTCCTTTCTCCCCAAATCATAAATGTTAGGCTGAGCCGTGGCCATCTGTAAATGTCCACTTTCCCAGCCTTGATCCCCTCTGGTCCATGGTCTGAGTGAGTGGACCCTCCTTTAGAGACACTGGGGTTTGCCCTTTGTCCCTGTAAATCTGTCCCTCCCTCCATCCTACTGCCTGTGATGCTCCATTAACCTCTCATTTATCTATCCAGTCAACCTTCATGTGAAGTAGTAATGAGGGAAAACAGTTTGGATTCAGGGACTAGGGATGCAGCTCAGTGGTACAGTGTGAGCTTGGCATGCGCAAGGCCCTGGCTTCTATCCCCAGCACCTACCAACATCAGCAAAAATTTGGGTTGAACACACAAAAAGAACTCCTGTGGTTATCCTCACAGTGACTTTTCTTTAGGTTCTACAGAAACCACCTGAAGTTACTCGACATTTGGCCCACTTTGTGGTAAACTCTTTGGCAGTTACCTACTGCCTCCTCAGGGGAGAGGCTGATGCTGTCTGTGTAGAGGTATTCCAGGAAGGCTCGGTACACAGGATATGAAAATTCACTCATTTCTACAATATCATCCTCGTTGTCTTCCAATGAAGAACGAAAATGCTCACACCTGAAGGAAGAAAGAAGCAGGTCAGGTCCCACCTTCTAGGCTAAGTTAACTGTACACTTTCCCGTGTGCTATAGTTTGGATGGTGAATGCCCCCCAAAGGCCCCCTATTAAAGGCTTGGACACTAGGTCACCGTTTATTGGGAGGTGGTAAAACCTTAACAGGTGGGACCTAATTGGAGGCCTCAATTCACTGTGGGTATGTGCCTTGCAGAGGCCCCTTTCTCCTTCTCCTTCATTCCTGGCTCCTGGTGTAAGCCGTTTTGTTCCCCCATAGACTCCTGATAGAATATGCTACCACACCCACAGGCCCAAAGCAATCATGGACTGGAACCTCCAAAATAAACCAGTCAAAATAAACCTTTTTGGTTAGAGGTGTAGGCTTACTGGTAGATCACATGCTTAGCATGTGTGAGGCCCTGTGTTCAATCCCTAGCACCAAACAAATCTTTGTTTTATAATTTAACTACCTTAGGTATTTTGTTAGAGTTCCAACATCCTTGCTTGGGTTCCTTGCATTCTTTTCTGGCCCGACACTTTCAAACAATCATTTGTAAAACGAGGCTGCAAATGCAAACCCACTGACATGGCGGCAGGCAGCTGCCTCTGGCTGCAGTGGTGAAGATGCTGCTGGGCTCCCTGGCATCATTCTCACACCACACCTACCAACCAGCATTTATAGAAATCAGTAAGGCTTATTTTTATAAATCTGAGTAATTTTGTGTCTTCACTCCATTACAATTTGGACGTGTCCCCTTAAAATTCTTATGTTGAAATCTCAACATCCAGACCAGCAAAATGTGACCTTATTTGGAGACAGCATCTTTACAAAGGTGATCAAGTCAAGATGAGGTCATCAGTGTGGCCCTAATCCAATATAACTGGTGTCTGTACAAGAGTGGGGAATTTGGACACTGACGCTCACGGGGAGAATGGCATATGATGATCTGAGTTAAGCTGGCACATGCCAAGGAATGCCAAAGATAGTTGCCAACCACTAGAAGCTAGGAGAGAAGGTTGGAACAAATTGTCCCCACAGCCTTCAGAAGAAAACTTTCTGCCTTGACCTTGATCTTAGACTTCTAGCCTTCAGGCCTGTGAGAATAAATTCCTGTTGTTAAAGCCACCTGTGTGTAAGTACTTTGTTACAGCAAACTAATTCACCCCCTTCTTAAAAATGAAGATTTATGTGCTATGGCAAGAACCAACATGGCCCAGCTTGACCTTACCAATGGGAAACTTGAGACTGAATGCCACATTGGGTTATGATTCAATGAAATAGGATTTAAATTATGTTACTCAACAGCATGATTAATTTCAAAAGCAGTACAGTAAGAGGGAAAAGTCAGGCACAAAATAATGTATATTGTACCTTTTCATTTAATATGAACTTCGAGAAAATGCTAACCCATCTATGGTGGCAGATTGATCACTGGCTGCCCAGGCTGGAGCCTGAGGGCCTCTCTGAGGGCTGACATAAATGCTCTATATCTTGAGCGGGGCAGTGGTTTCACAGGCGTGTACGTATGACAAAACTCATCAAACAACACATTTGAAATGGATGCCATTCAGTGTTCATAAATTAAACAAATTTCATTCTAAAAATCATTGTGTTCGTGTTACTCCAGATCTTGTTGGTCTGGAAAAGCCTGATCTTCTCTTTTTAAAGCACCTAAAAGTTAAGCGTCCCTCAGCTAATTGAGGAGGGTGATTGCCACGGGCTGAGCTCAGTTCCCAGGCAGGGAAGGTCACTTGAGAAGGGAACTTTACCATGTGCAAAGCTCAGAACACACTCACCAAGCAGCAGGAGAGGCTGCTCTCTAACATGAAGGTGGACAAAACATTCTCTCAGGTGTTCTAAGGAATGCCTAAGGGACTGATTCCCCAAACCACATGCCCCGCACTTGTCACACCTGACCTGTATTATTTCTTGTTTCCCTTATCATGTATTTCCCAATCTACACTCCGCAGAGCCAAAAGAACCTTGTACTTTTTCATTAAGTGTCTAGCTCAGTTGTCGAATGAAATGGATTGATCTCAATCCTCAAAACAAATGATTCCTTACCTAATTTTGAGAAGGACTTTATGTGCATAAATGTATTTTCCATCAACCAGAAACTTCAGGTCTGCGGTATCTGGGTTGTCAAATTCTCTCTTCAGTGACTCAGCCACGGTGAGGTGGTCATCGGGTTCTAAGAGAATAATACATGCTTCTAGGCTCAGCTGCAGACATGACAACCACACAGGCCAGGATGGGGCCTTGCTGATGACACTGATGAAAATATCAGCTCCCCGAAAGAACTGACCAACTAACCAATGCTTTCCCCACCTCGATACAGATTTGCATCTCTGCAATTCGTGAAGATAAAAAAACCTCACACAAAACTGCTTATAGAGCTGGCCAAACAACAAAAAAAGTCCTAAACTACCTTACTAATTTTGAATGAAATTTTAGAATGTCTGAGTAAAAAAAAGGATGCAGTTTCCCAGCAAAATTAAAAAACAGTCAAATAAAATTACTTTAAATTTAGTACTGGCATTCGTTCCTGATACTTCTAAGAAAAACTTATCATTCAAGTTAGTTCCCTTTCACAGAAAACCAGTAGAAGGAAATAAACTAATATCCTGCAACTAATGGAGTCCTTATGTCAAAATAAAAGCACTGAACTCTCTTCCTCGTTTTCAGGCCATGTCCCAAATGGACAGGGTCCAGCTCACCCACTGAGAGGAGGCGCCAAGTGACAGCAGGAGTGGCAAAGCACGCAAACACGTCGTCGGTGCAGGAGAAGTGGGTGAGGTGGGGCAGGATCACTGACTGGCCCCGGCACTGGCCCCACATGTACACGTGCCCTCCCTGGGTCTTGGCGGCAGACGTGTGGGCGGAGTGACAGGCTGCAATCTCTATGATCCTAAATTCACAAGCAAACACCACAGAAACACAGTAAACAGGAGAAGAAACAAGCTGGTCTCTCCTTCCCCTAGGTTTAATTGATTTGGGGCATCACAAACCTAACTGACAGAAGAGTGTGGCCTCAGGATGAAAAAAATCAACAAAACAAAGCTTAAGTACCTCACTTCCTAAATATTCAGCCACATTTCAGTGGCACTTATCAGGATCTGTTTGTTACCATTTCTAGCCAGTAGGCCCATAAAAACACATACTGCCCTATTCAAGTACAGCCAAGTCAAGGGGATATCAAAAAGAAAAAAAAGAAGATTTAATATTTTTTTGTTCCTAAAACATTACTCTGAAATGGATAATAAAGATGTACACTATCTTGAGCCAGGGTCAATGAGTAAGTATTTTGATCAAAACTTCGCCTATTTGGGATGTGGGCATAGCTCAGTGGTGCAGTATGTGCTTAACGTGTGATCGTTTGGGTTCAATCCCAACACCATAGACAAAAACAAAACCAAAACTCATCTATTTAGGGCTAAAGGGAGCGTGCTGAGAATCCTCCCAACTCTGATGGCACATCAATAGCTTTTTTTGGGGGGTGAGGAGATTTTTGGTGCTGGGGATCAAACCCAGGGCCTTGTACCTGCTAAGCAGGTGCTCTACTACCTAGTGACACCCCCAGGCCAAATTCAGTAGTTCTGCTCACTGGGCTGTATCATCTGGACCTGGAGAGCAGTTTCCTGGGCTCATCTGTACTAGTACAGACCCTAGTACTAGCATAAGTTCATGACTGACAGGGAGGTAGTTCTCAGAACACTTCCGATGGAAAATATTGCTCTGTTAGTCTGGAAACAATTCCTTCTCTGTAATCCACCAGACAGACTCAAAGAAGATAGGAAGCACTTTTGCCTCAAGTGAGGTCTCCATCTGGATTTTGCCCCTACAGGCCGTGCCCCCAATAACTTCAGAGATGGACTCGAGTCACCTTTGACTTCCTCCTCACTTGCCACTTTCTTCAAAACAGCCAGTTGACAAACAATGAAGATTCTTTCTTGGTGATGTCTCACATCAGCCCCAGCTGGGCAGGCACCCTCACCCCAGCCCCATCTGGACACACACAGCTTCATATTCTGTCTCTCCTCAGCCCCAGATCCATCTTGCTGGCAGGGGGACAATCCTCCTGAGACACTGTTCTCATTAGTACTTTTGGACCTGCAGGGGCTTCCCACTGGATGAAATCCAGACACAGGACCCTAAAGCTTCCATACGGGAGCTTCCACTCTCTGCAGCCTTCCAAGTCACCTCGGTCTCCACTCCATATGTTTCAAATATCTCACTGCCCTTGAGTCTCTTTAGTCCTGGTTGTGGTGCTTGTTCAAAAACACTCCCTTTGTCTCTGCCTTACAAAAACTGCCCATCTTATAAAGTCCAATACAAACAGCCCCACAGGAGAGGCTCCTCTCTCACCTGAGCTCTTGCAGCACATCCTGGCCCAGATGTGTAAGATTCACCTGTCCACCTGGATTACATGCTCCTGGCAGGCCAAATTGCTGGCCTATTTCTCTCTCAACACAGTGTCTTACTAAATACTATCTATAGGTCATTTTACTGGCTAACTGAGGACGACCCAACCACACACAGCAGCTGAGGGTTGAGTAAGACCCCGCTGGCCAAGTGCTAGCCATGGAAGAGTGGAGAAATCCTCTAGTACCTGCCTGACACAGATGTTTCCAATCAAGAGGGAAGGTGTGCATCCTACATCCTGGAGGCTATCCGGCTGCTATCCTCATAAAGCCAAGAAATTTCACAGATTTATCTGAGGGCAGCTCTCAGCTCTTGAGAACCCGTGGATACTAGAGGAAAAGAAGCTACGAAGCACCACTGTGGAGAGCCAGGGCTTTGGAGTCACATAGACCAAGGTTTGAACCCAGCTCTCCCACTAGGCTGTGGGGCTCAGAGAATGTCACTTAGCCTCTGGGGGCCTCAGTTTCATCACACTGCAGGGATGATTGTAAGAATCACTTAATAAGATGCTAAGTAGCTGGCGCAGTGGCACATGCCTATAATCCCAGCGACTTGGGAGCCTGAGGCAGGAGGATCATGAGTTCAAAGCCAGCTTCATCAACATCGAGGTGCTGAGCAACTCAGTGAGACCCTGTCTCTAAATAAAATATAAAATAGGGCTGGGGAGGTAGCTCACTGGCCAAGCGGCCCTGAGTTCAATCCCAGGAACCAAATAAATAAATAAATAAGATGCTAAGTGTCAAGCATGAAGTCTAGGATGCAAACGGGAACACAATTTAAAAAGTTTTTAAATACTCGAAACACAGTCAAAGGACAGGGTTACAACAATTTAGTTGAAACAACATTCATAGGCTTTATTTTCAATTCTAGAATTGGATAATACTTCACTTCACAATATACAGTAAGGGTTCCAATGGGCTGAGCAAAGGGGGCTGGTTTCACAGGCAGAGAAGGTTGTAGAAAGCAGAAAGTAGGTTGATCGTTCCAAAATTACTATCCTCGTAAAGTTGGGACACAGACAGAAAAATGGGGAAAAAAAAAAGATGTAGGAGCAAGATTAATGGTTAATGTTGGCTTACTTCAGCTTACCTTTTTTGTGTAGGGACTAAGCATTACCAGGAAATGGGCCTGTTCAGGAAATTTGGCTGTTATCTCTCTGATTCTAATTTCTCAGAAAATCAGATAAATAGTGTAATTTCAACTTAGTGACTTGAAAGTTAGCATGTCTCCATTTTGGTTTTTAGTCTGGTCTGCTGGGGTCCTGGGCAGGAGTTTAGTCCCAAACAATGGCTGCCTGTATTTTTTCTTGGGGTCCTGGGTGGGAGCTTAGTCCTAAACAATGGCTGCCTGTATTTTTTCTTAACACTATTACTATTCAGCATTTTAAGTGACAGTGTCCACCTTAGACTATATACATATCAAATGATCAGTTAAGATTAGTAAACCCTCCCTAGAATATTCCTCTTTTAGCCTGGAACAGTGGTGCACACCTGTAATCCTAGCTGCTTGAGAATCTGAGACATGAGGATTGCAAATTTGGGGCCAGCCTGGCCAATTTAGCCAGACCCTATGACAAAATAAAATGCTTGCACATGTGGCTCAGTGGTAGAGCGCTTGCCTAGTATAAGTGAGTCCCTGGGTTCAATCCCTAGTACTGCACAAAAAAAAAGAAGAAAGAAAGAAAGAAAAAGAAAATAAAGAAAAAAAGAATCCTTCTCTAACATTTGCATGGTTAGAGTTGGCTCCAACTCTAATCCAGTGCTCTGCAAAAGAGCTTTGCCTGATGGGAAAATGATACATATTACTTGGCTTCCCAATAGGCACATTCATTTTAACAAACAAAGAAAATGGGAGAAGGAAGTAGAAAAATTCATCTAATCAAAGGAAAGTAGGTCCACTGCTCCTATCTATTTTACAGGCAAGGCTCTGTGTCACTCTCGGATATTAGGCAAGAGCTCTTCCACCCAGCTGCACTTCCAATCCTCACTCCCCCAATGTGAGCGCAGCGACACCAGTCCTCTGGGGTGGTGGGAATGAGCTTCGAAGCAGCTGGTCTGAAGAGGGCAAGTTACAAGTTCTTATTATCAGTTTCATCATCTTTTTAAAGAAAAAACAAGATGTAGAAGGAGCAGGATCCAAGGTAGCCACCACCTCACAGGTCTGTGGTGTGGAGGAAATGAAGTAAGGTACCCAGCAGAGTTAGGCATGAAAAATGGCTTATTTCCATGACAAAAGTGTGTTCACAGTTAGTACAGAACTGAGAAGTCACGGATCTGTGGCACCAAGACAACCAGCAAATAACAGGAGAGTGTGTCCCAGAGCTGCAGGAGCAAGGAAGGAACCCGAGCACCTGCTGGGTCCTTCGGCCTGTCAACAAGGACTGAGCACCTGCAGAGACGCTGCAGCCTGCATGCAAGCAGAGGGTGGGGCAGCAAGACTGGAGGGAAGTGCTCCCTGAAGAGACAGGTGGGTGACACTGGGGGCAGGGGCCTAGAGTTTGCTGGGAAATTCTAAGCAAAGCCAAAGTTCAGTTTTGATATGATGTGACAGAGAAATGGGAAATAGCTCTGCGAACCAGGCCGTGAGGTGAGGAACATGGTGTTCTGGGAAGGATTAATCTGACTAGCAGTGCAAGAAAAACTGAAAGGAAAGAGAGAACAGCCTATGAGGCTGATTGGGAAGGCGAGGCCCATGGCAGGACACTATGACATCCAAGTCAGGCTGCCAAGAATTCAGGGTGGCCTGGCAGAGGAAGGAGAGGAGACCAAGATGGGCCCAGAGTGGGAGCCTAAGAAAACCCCTACCTGGTCCTGCTGAGGGAAGCAGAAGCAGCCCTGGGCCAAAAGCAGTGGTGGGCTGGACATATTGATGGCTAAACAGTAAATAAAAGAGAAAAAAAAGGCCTCGGGCATTTTAACCACCTCAGTAGTAAAACCTTGTGGGAGTCTCTGGGTGGGTGAGGCTTTCAGGCCAGCCCAATGGCCTTTCCAGGAACATTAATGAAGTGCGCTTGCTGTCCCCCTATACAAGCACTATTGCAATCACCTGCTAGGCAAAGACTTTTCTTCAGGGAAAAAAAAAAAATTCTGTGTACTTTGGGAGACCACTTAAAATGACAGAAGATTCCTGCCATGCACAGTGGTACAGGCCTGTAATCCTAGTAACTCAGAAGGCTGAGGCAGAAGGATCATAAGTTTGAGGCCAACCTGGGCAATTTAGTGTCAAAATAAAAATAAACAGGGCCAGTGATGTAGCTCGGTGGTAGAGCACCCCTGGGTTCAATCTCCAGTACAAAAAAAAAGGACAGATTCCCTTTTCCCTGATGATGCTTCATGAAAAATGTCACCAAGACACACAAAGTAGTGTGCTTCTGTACAAAATTACCCAACACTAGAAAATGGAAATAATTTAGTCCCTGCATTCCCTTCTGAAGTGTCTCTGAGCCTCCCCAGACGAGAGCAGCCTTGATCACACAACAGCTGGTGACCCAGGAGGAGCTGGGACAGGCAGAATAGAGAGGATGGGGAGGGGCACAGGACAGTGCTAGGCTGTGCTAGGCTTGGCCTCTGGGAGTCCCAATGGGGAGGGGCAGGGGGGAGCAGGGGGAGGGGTAAGGCTGGGCTGACAGCAGGAAAGTGGAGAAGGTTTAGAGGGAGTTTTCAGGTGGAGGCTTGGGACCCAAGCAACCACCAAGGGACCTGGCCTTTGCCTTGGGTTGTGGTTTGTGAGTATGATTTCATGCCCAGAAGCAAATTCTGAAGCTCAGATTTTCCAGAGTTACAAACAACAATGACTACAAACTCACTAACTTTCACCTTTAGAGTAGCTGGCATATTTCCCATTTTATTTTGTAGCCAACCTTAATATGGAAAAGAAATGACTACATATTATTGTTTTGTTTTGTTTCTAGTCCTGAGGATTGAACCCAGGACCTTACATGTGCTAGGTAAGTGCTCTGCCATGAGCTACACCCCCAGTCCTTTTTATTTTATTTTAATACAGAGTTTTGTGAAGTTGCAGAGGGTGCCCTCCAATTTATGATCCTCCTGACTCAAATCTCCTGAGCAGCTGGGATTACACGGTGCGTGCCACCACACCCAGCTCAAAAAAAAAAAAAAAGACTACATATTCTTAATAAACAGGTTTTGTGTCATCTTGACAGAATAATCTGCAACAACTGCATAGCTTAATAGCTGTGAAGTACTAGAAATGAAACACCATTTAGTGAAAAAAAATGTAAAAACAGAAAACAAGGATGAGCAAAGGGAATTTATGAGGGAGAAGAATAGGAAGAATAAAGAACAATAATTCTTGTAAAAGACCCAGAGCAGTGATTCCTACTCTTAGTTTTTTAAGAGCCCAAAGTTTTACCAATTACCTCAAGGTGTTGCAGAATTCTGAAAACTTCAAGCTAATTTTACATCAATTTAATTACAAATATGCTTTCATGTTATTTTAAGAACAAAGGTACAGATGCCAGTCAACCAAGTACCAATGTATTGAAACTTGAGAAAGACTGGGAATGACTGGGCTAGAGAGCAGATAATCATCTTAATTATTAAAATTACTTTTAGGTAAGCATAAATTCCTGACAAATACCAGTATTTTTCTTCCAAAATAGACCTCTCTGGGAAAAATGTATTCTTTCACTTTGGTGAATAGGCACCTAAATCACAGACCCACCCTGCCCCACCCAAATTCAATCTTATTCTTAATTAGTCAAGCTTCCCTGGGACAAGCCCTAGCAGAGTCAGAAAGAGAATTTTTGGGAAAGAAGTCTTGACCTGTCCAGGAAGTTCAGTCACTGGAAAGGTGGAGAGGTGGAGAACAAATCAGCTCGGATTAGAAATTCCTCCCTTGCTATGTGCACAGTCAGGCCCACTGACTCGGTTCAGGCTCAGAAACCACTGCCTGAAGTTCAAACCTTGAAAACTCACAAACAAGGATATCTCATTTATATCTCTGTGACTTTTACAAGCCAAAATTATGTTTATGAAGACAACAGCAAATGCACAAATACAGATCTAGCTCTACCTTTTTTACAAATACAATTCAAAAATTAATTGCAGTTTTAAACGTCAGAAAGGCAACAATAGCTCTCAAGGTCCAGATAAGCAACCTGCCTCACACCACTTCCGCTCCCTGCTTCTCTGCTTTCTTTTCTTTTTCCCACCTTGATGCCCCATAATCTGTCCCAGCACAGAAGACCTGGGCCATCACTCTGCACAAGCAGTATAACATGAGCAAGTCACTGGTAGACGATGACAACAGATCCCAGGGATAGGTGGATTAAGTTTTTGATAAATGTGGAAATACCATAAAGAGTGGTACAGTACCAGCCAGGCATGCACGCCTATAATCCCAGCTACGGAGGACGCTCACAATCTTGAGGCCAGCCTCTTATAAAAAATTTAAAAATCATTAAAAAGGGGTGGGGATGTAGCTCATGGTAGAGTGCCCCTGGGTTCAATCCCCAGTACCAAAAAAAGAAGAAGTGGTAAAAGTCATATAAATACATTGTTTTTGTTTCAAACTACACTTTGTTGTTTAGGCTAAATGCTAAATGTCCCCATTGACTGGACTGGCATTTTTGTGGCTATTCAGAGCTTCCTGGCTCCTTTACAAGATAAATAAAGCAAATGACACGGGATAATCAGCTCCTACCAGGGTTGCTTTAATGGGTCAAGGGTCTTATTCTAAGAGTTTTGGTGAAAACAGTTTTTAAAAACCTATTCAACTTAGGGTAAATAATAGCAACTGAATTCACATACATAAATGAAAAGTGAGGTGTTGAGAAACCACTATTTGGTCACTTTTGTTAAGTATTTCAACAGAAAAATATAAGAGAACTGCATATAAGTGCCAACTAATCTATTTATCCATACATCTATTTTTAAAGCAAGTATAATAAAATCATGCAAAAGTTTTTTAAAAAGTAAAAATTTCTATAATAACTACAACCCTGGTTTAAAAGAAAAGATAATGAAATGTTTTTGCTTCACACTAGTGTCAAGAAAATGTGGTATTTATACACAATGGAATATTACTCAGTCATAAAGAAGAATGAGATTTGCCATTGGCTGGTAAATGGGTGGAACTGGAGATTACCATGCTAAGTGAAATGAGCTGACGGTTCTCTCTGATTTGAGGATGCTAGCACACAATTGCGGAGGGGCACATGATAGAGTAGAAGGAATTGGACATAACATTCCTATGTTCGTACATGAACACATGACCAGTGTAACTCCACATCATGTTTGACCACAAGAATGGGATCCTAATTAAAATAAGTTATACTTCATGTATGCTTAATATGTCAGAATGCCCTCCACTGTCATGTATATCTAAAAAGAACAAATAAAAATTTAAAAAGAAACAAAGAGCAAAAAAAAAAGCCAGTGATATGGCCACACCTGAGAAATTCAGAGGGCTTACAAAAACGTTAGGATAATTTGGAAACTACTTCTGGATGCACTAATGACTTAACTCAACCTTATAAACAAGTGTACAACACGAAGTCTTAATATTTAAACCATTTTACTCTTCCCATAGCTTTAGCTTGGGAGTTAAAGTGATGAACTGCCCCAGTTGTTTTCTACTGGAAAATTCCATAAGCAGCTGAGGAGCGGCCTCACAGCCCATTCAGGGCACTCATTGCCCCACACCAAACTTCCAATGTTATCAACTTCCCTTCAAGAATGAAAACCAAAAGTAGCAGAGGGGAGAAAACGTATGTGTGAGAGGGAGAGAGAACAGCTGTTGTAAGTTTGGTCATTCTAGCTCGCACAGAGTAGCTACTGGAGGAATAAATGAAATACAGGTAAGTGAAAATAGGCTAGTTAACACAGTCAACCTTCCCAACAATTCATAAGCTGGCTTTAAAAAGGGAGTGGCTCCTCTGCTTAAAGAATATTGTGATGGTAGCAGTAAATGGCACACAATTCTAAATCACATCTAAGTCCCATCTAATCTCGGGAGACCAGCAGGTTATTTTGAAAACACACACATTACCTGTCCTTTTCCACAACGACAGGGGTAGGGTAGGACTGGTTACTTTTATTGCCAGTGCCCAACTGGCCGTAAGAATTTGCTCCCCAAGCATACACTTGACCTTCATCTGTTAATACTAACGTGTGTGCATAGCCACAGGCAACCTGGAAGGGGAACAAAACAATCCTCTCAGACCTACAGAGAGAAAGAAATGTCTCACTACTCCCACCCACTAGGTTAAAAATCAAAAAACAAAGTGAAGGAAAAGGCAGGCAGCCCATAAGGGAGATGTTAAGCTAACCAATACTCTACCCTCCCAATACTCGCATGGGCCTCCCAGGGGGTGGGCAGGCAGCAGAGGCCAGAGCCCAGTTCACTATGACCTTCATGTGGTTTTCTTCATGCTCACAGAAACCAAGGGGTGTGGGCTGAATGTAAGAAAGAGATACTTTTATTCCTTTTTCTGATTATTAGAGGAAATGTACTCAATGCAGAAAATAAAGTATAAATATGAAAAAGTACTCTTTTTAGTTGTAGATGGACACAATGCCTTCACTTTATTTATGTTGATGTGGTGCTGAGGATCGAACCCAGTACCTCACATGTGAGAGGCAAGTGCTCTACTACTGAGCTACAGCCCCAGCCCCTGAAAAAGTACTCTTAAGATCAGGGTTGCTTTTTTTCTCCTATTTACATAGAGACAGATGTATGCATCATAACTTTTAATGATGACATTGTATATGCAGTTCTGTATCTTGTTTCTTTTCACTTACTGTTACAAATAGACACTCTCCTATCCTTTAGAATTCTTTGTAAACATCATTTCCATCATATAGACTTGGAATAGCCTCTCTAATCAGCTTATTGTTCTATTAGTCCTTTTTTAAATTTTTTGCTTTTTCTTAACTAATTCAATAGATTTTCTCTTTGGTTCCTTAGGACAGTTCCCCAGGGGTAGAATTTTAAGTTAAGAGATCTTAAGATTTCTAAGGCTCTGAAACATCGTGCCAAAGATTCTTCATGAAAAGCTGTAACAACTTGTATTCCAGAAGCTATGCATGACAGTACCCTAGAAGTAGACATTTCCTGACAGGTACAACTTAATTGAGGGAAAAAGAGCCTTAACTTTTACTTCAGTGAAAATATTCAAGCAGCTGATCTTTTCATTCTGCTAAGAACACTACATTTTAATATACCAGTATCTTTGCCACCAAAGATCAAAACATGCGCACTCAGACCAACAGTGGACGTACCCGCTGGACACGAATGCCTTGCAGAGCTGCCACCCTGCAGGGGGTTGGCTGGTTGCCACTGCTGCCAAGTCCCAGCTGCCCATTCCCATTGTAACCCCAGACGTAGACCTAGGAGACGAGAAACACAGAGCTCACGGAAGACAGATGCCAGCCCAATGCTGTTAGGAGAAACATGCCAATGCTCACCACATTGATGTGGAAAAAGCTTTTTAAACAAAATGTGAAATAAACTTCCTACCTCCCCAGTGTCCACTACTGCCATTGAGCACATCTGTCCACACGCTATGTTCATGACTACTTTATTCTGTAAACAGCCTGTGACTCTTCGAGGGATTGGCTGATTTGCTGTTGACCCAGATCCTACCTGCCCAGAGTTATTATAACCCCAGGCAAATACCTATGTGAAAGAAAAGGTTGACAAATGAAACATGTTAATTTATAGAGTCTCAGCTGGATGCTGACAGATGCTTACAGCACCTCACCATTTCTCCAAAAGAGCCTCAGAACCAGAAATTCTCACATGCACAGGCAAAGAAATTCTTAGAAAAGTCATTCTTACCCATTGTATTATTTTATGAAGTTAGATAATAGGTGTTATCTACCTAAACAGTAATAATTACAATCAAATGTCACATAAGATAAAAATATCTACTTTGCTTCAGCCACATTTTTCGACATTTCTGAATTTTTAAAAATAAATAAACTCAGGCTGGGGATATAGCTCAGACGGTAGAGGGCTTGCCTTGCATGCACAAGGCCCTGGGTTCAGGTCCCAGCACCACATAAATAAATAAATAATCTCTTCACTATGTAGAAGAAAAAAACACATCCTTTTAAATTTTGCAGCAGGGCTAAGGATAGAGCTCAGTGGTGGAGTGCTTGCCTAGCATGTGTGAAGTGCTGGATTCAAACCCCAGCCCCACACAAAATAAAAAAATAAATAAATTTTGCAGTGATGGAAGTCCTTAATACATACAGGTAAACTTCATAATATAAATACCATGACTAAGAACTGTTACCAAGAAGAAGACTGAATTTGAAGGGGGCAATTATTTTAATCAAACCATCACATTTCCACGACTGCTAAAGGGATCTATAGAATGTTTATATATATATATATATATATATATATATATATATTTAAAATCAATGAGCTTTTATGCTGACTGTTCTCACCTCTCCATCAGCTGTTAGGACCAAAGAATGGTAGGACCCACAGGCAACTTCAATTACTTGTTTATTTGACAAATTAGTAGAGATATGACAGGGCACTAAGCCATGATTCGTTGTCCCGTTGCCCAGCTGGCTGTAAGCATTATGACCCCAGGTAAAGACTTCTCCTTCTGCAAATAAAAAAGACAAAAACCAGCTCTTAAAACATCTGCTTCATTATATGAAACTATAGACTGCACAACTGCTACAAATGAAAACTAAAAACTCAGCTGCAAAGAGCTAATCAATTTCCTTAGTCTACCAAATTCATTCTGTAAAAGAATCTATTTGGAAAGTATAAACTGCCTTCTACCTCAAAGAAAAAAAGATAATATTTAAATTCACACAATTATAATAGCTGTAATATGGGTTTTAATAATCAGCAAAGAAAAATCTTCTAAAAATAATGGACAAAATATTAGATTGAAAGTTAAAAGATTGTAAAGCTACTTAACTTTTCTGGATCTTAGTTTCCTTATCTATAAAATGATCACTAAGTTAGTTTTTTAAAAAAATGTATTACCTTATTTATGTGCAACATACACAGGAAAGTTCATTAAACAAATATTACAGTTTTATGAATAATTATAAAGCACATATCCATATAGGACTACTCATGTCAAAATATAAATTATGATTACCCCTAAAGACCCCTCATATATGCCTCTTGCATAAAAAAATTTAGTTTTTTATGTTTTTTGACTTTATTTATTTTACTGGGGATTTAACCCAGGGCTTCTGTCCCACTGAGTTACACCCCCAGTCCCTATTCTTTAAATCTGATCTTGAGACAGGGCCTTGCTAAGTTGCCCAGATGGGTGTCCAGCTTGCAATCTTCCTGCCTCAGCCTCCTGAGTAGCTGAGATTACAGGTGGGTGCTGCTGCACCTGACTTCCTGGTTTTAAATTTTACATAAATGGAATCATATGGTGTATACTCATTGAAATGATCAGTCTGTTCTTTGTTTCTGTTTTCTTCAGCCCTTTTCTTAAACAACCTCCTCTGCTCAGCTCACCAGGACACACATGCTAATTTATGGAAAGAATTATTACCTGATTCTAAAATCGGAAAGAAAAGCCAATCAAGATCTTTAAACTAGTTGTAAAGCATCCTGGTGCCTTGTTTCCTGTGTGCCTGGCTCTCTTAGACCGTGTGCTGCTCATTGCCATTGACCTTAAGGTTGTGGTTGCCTCAGGCCGCAGATGAAGGTCCTTCCTCTAGAGAGGAATTAACTTCTACCAGTCCAGGACCTCTAATAAATTCAATTTGAGATTTCTTGAACCATCTAGTCTAATGTGAGTTAAACTACAAATCCATGGGGGTACACAGTCGCAGGGGGAGGGTTTATTTCATTGCTCTTTTTTCCTGCCTGTTTTGCTCAGGGCAAGTAATTCTGTTCAGGCCTCAGGAAGTGGTCAGTACTTTCCTGAGCCGGCACCTTTTGTGGTCCCAGTCTGCCTGGGCGGTATTCTGTCATGCTCCTGTGAGGCAGGACCTTGATGAAAGTCCCTTCCCTTCTGAGTACTGCCAAACCACAGCTCAGTGGCAGTGGAGTGGCAGAAGCCTTAAGAGAAAAATGGCTTCAAGTTCTCTTCTAACCTCGTAGTTCTAACACTTTCTATTAAATCTAGTCTGATAATTCCTTTCTGCCTTGTCAGTGCTTTATAAATTTATTTTTAAAAAGAAAATATTTTATCTAGAATTTGGTAGTTTTCAGTGAAGAGGCAGTCTGAATAATCTAACCTAGTACTGCAAACCAAAAAAAGAAATCCCTAAAACATAATTTTTAATGTGAAATAAACATGTAAATGAATATTTATGAAATTTATTTTCAGTTTAAAGAATACAAATAAAATGAATACTAAACTTAAAGAAAACTCCACAGTGTCACTTAATTACAATATCTCATTTAGAATCCATGAGCTGGCCATGAGCATGTTCAATTCCTTGGATTACTAATGCCAACTAAAACCATCCATCACTATTCAGTGTAAAAGCAGCACAGAATGAAGCATTACAGGGGATGCTGGAATCAAGGGATAGTCTCTCAATTCATAGATCAGGAATTTAAAGCTCAAAATGTAGATTTCCCAAGGTCCACAGGGAGTGTAGCACCTCCTACAGTGATCACACCTCTAAACAGAAGGGGTTCACTGGGCCTAATGTGTTGTTGTTCACACATGCCAGTAAATGCTAGATTCTATCTGCTGGATCATCTTACACTGATATTCTGATATATTCCCATTTCGTGTTGTCCAGCTCATGGTCAAGTTCATAGGACAGTGCCAGCAACGCTTGCCCAATATGACAATACGTTCTAGATTTCAGGAGCGGGACTCGATTTCTTTTTCAACAAATAGAGCAATGGCTAAAACTCTCCACTGAATATCTGTTACCTGTTGTTGCCAGGACAATGTGTGGACCACTTCCATAGCTGAGACAAGCTATCTTTTTGCCACTTAAAGAATCCAGTCTTCGAGGTTCAATGGTGCTCTGGACATCACCTAACCCCAGACAGCCACTGCAGTTCGTGCCAAGCACAAAGATCTGTGGGAAAAACAACTGTTGGTTCAAACAGCTCTATTTTTGATGAGCCTATAAATTTCACTTAAACAGGTACAGTCTTCTGAAAGCAAACTGCTTTTTTAAAAAAAAATATTTATTTTTTTAGGTATAGATGAACATAACACAATGCCTTTATTTTTATGTGGTGCTAAGGATGGAACCTGGGTCCCGCCCATACTAGGCGAGCGTTCTACTGCTGAGCCACAATCCCAGCCCCGCAAAACTGCTTTTTATAGAATAAATATAATTTGACTTTCTGTGCTGTTTTTAACTTTGATTCCTTAGCTCCTCTGAGATCTTTGATTTAACAAATCCATTACTAAAAACATGGGTGGGTAATTTTTTTTCTTGAGAATTACCTCATCATTTACTGTAGTATATAAAACTTCATTGCCAGCACTGCCAAAGACACAAGCCTGACGAATTAACTGCAATTCTTCCTCGGAACAAAGGGAAAAAATTGGCCACTTTCCCACATCTAACATCTTCAAAGATGACAGAGTAGCCCGTACTGGCTGAAAAGGAAATAAAAAATGTATATATTGAGACTATTAATAAAATTTCTTTGCCCCATTCTGCAGAAGAGAGTTAAAACCAGTTTAAGGAGGAGCAAGTCCTGTCTATTTCTGAGAGGCCTCTCACAGCAGCAGGAATTGCCTTCAAGCCCAAGGGCTTCAGTACTGCTCTCACGGCAAGCAGGCGCCAAAGGCCCAGGTGGCATCAGATCTCACCTATTAATTTTCCTCGAGGACACAGGAATCATCCAAACTGAACTCTGGGGAGCTGAGTTTTAACAAGTACTTTAAATATCGGCTAGGTCTTCAATGCAGCTGTGGAAACTAGGCTGGTTGTAAAAGCAAGAAAAGACAGAGAGAGGAGGGAGGGGAGAAGGGAGGGAGAGAGGACTGCCATTTCATCTGCTGCCTAAGTCTTAGCAAAGCAAAGCCTTGGAAAAGAACAATGCTGAAGGTGACAACAGGGAAGTGGTCCAAATGTTTTGTTCCCTGGGCAAGCTTTACCTGAACTTCAGTTTGAGAAGCTGGCTTTCCTCATTGTCTACTTGGGTCTGGGACTATTAGGAACAAATACCCCAAAAACATTGTATGAGTTTTCTAGAACAGCTGTAAAAAGTATGGCAAACCAGGTGGCTTAAACAACAGAAATTTATCATCTGACAGTTCTGAAAACTAAAACTTCAAAATCAAGGTGTCAGCTAGTTTGCTTCCTCCTGAGTATGCAGGAAGGATCCATTCCAGGCCTGGATTCTTGGCTTACAGATAGCTGTCTTCTCCCCTTGTCTGTTCACGTTGTCTGGCCTGTAGGTGTACCTCTGTGTCTGAATTTCTCCATTTTATGGAGACACTAATGATACTTCACTTAATTACAGATAACTGTCAAAGTTATCACAATTCAATTTAAAATACAGCCTATGAAGATAGAATCACCCACTTGATTCCTCACAGAGATGCAGAAGCATGGCTCCACGGGTACACATTCAAAGGACTCATAACATCTATCTTGGTTTCTAATTTATACAACAGATACGTTTTCTTCATTATGTTTTCCTTAAGCTAATATTAAAATCTTAAATGGATGCAGAAGTGGTTCACATCTCTCAGATGCCAGTTACAGGTGGGGGAGGGGAAACTGATGTGAACCAAACAGTAAAAGAAAGCTGGCCTGGAATAAATTATCGCCCCCGGCAGTGGTATGGGAAGTCAGGAGGGTGCCTGAGCCAAACCTGGACCTAATTCTAGAGATGCCATTTTAAAGACAAACACTACCAGGCTCTCATTCCTTCTTCTAAGATTACATATTTTATAATATTTTTTAAATCTCTTTGAGAAAGGACTAAACATTGTTTATCTCAGAACCTTTTGCAGGATAGTGTCATCTATGACAGGAGGCCTGAGCTCCTCCTCATCCAGGTCAAAGATCACCTGTCCCTAGGAGCCCTTTTCTCCATCCTTCAGACAGTCATCAGTTCCCTGCTGGCCCCTTCAGCATTCTACACCCCATAATAACTATCTGTTGACATCTCAGTCATCATACAGTGAGCACCTCAAAGATGGATACCATCTCACTGATCTTCCTATCATTGACCAACTTGATGAAGTATGTTTCATGCAACAGAATACACATGCTCCAAGGGCATGATTTTTTTCTAACCTTGCCACTTTCTCCATAGAAAAGAGGAAGTTCTTCTTCCATATGGACTCAATTCTGTGTAGTCCCTGAGGAAAAAGTATGTGGTAAAATCAGGATCCATATGTCAGATGAAGTAAGGCAGGTTAAAATCACTTTAGTTCTAATCAGGGATGGTTTCGACCCCTGTAGTTCTAGCATTTGGGAGGCCAAGGCAGAAGGACTGCTTGAGCTCAGGAGTTTAAGACCAACCTGGGCAACACAGCAAGACCTCGTCTCAAAAAAAAAAATTACTTTTAATTATCAGAGAAAATAAGCTGAGCTCAAATATGATGAAGGAAATTAAGCTCTGGCCATGGAAGTTAACCTCCAAAAAAAACCCACAGGGTATTTTAACTGTTCTGGAATTCTCATGGGAATCGTTCTGCTGAGTTCTAGAAAAGTAATCCCAGGATAAAACAGAGATCCTTATGTCTATAAGAAAATGAGTAGAAAATTTTCATTTTAGAGTTGTCATCTACAGGTAAGGAAAAATAAATTTTAGACCTTGGTCAACCTTTCTCTGGGATTGGAAAGTTCCAAATCACTGTGAAGAGCAGACTTATCAATTCTCAGCTCCACTGAAGAATATGTAGTTTGCTAAGCTGGAAAAAAAAAATGGAGAAATGAATGAAATGGATGAAAGGGTGAATGAATGAATATGGCTTTGTTTTCCTTTGTTTTAAAAAAAAAAAAAATCTGAAATGAGAGCCAGCAAGTGTGAAATAGCAGCATTGAATGGTCTTGCCTTCGCAACCATCTGCACAATGACTTCTCACTACCATGCAGAAGTGACAGCAAGGGCAGCCCTACAGAAAGACACCAGCATGTCTGCGCCATGGCTCACGGTTCACTACCTCACCACTAAAAATGAATATAAGCAAAATATTGTCCCCTCCAAAAGCAATTTAATAAAACTGTATTTAACAATGTTGATTTGTCTCTAATTTATTAAGTTGGGTGCTATTATATGCAATCCATTAAGTACTAATATCAGAAAATTTTATCTGGTATTTGCTACAGTAGATTTTGAAACTTAAAGATAAAAAACAAATGAGGTCCATTCTTTACTAGTGTTCTTTACCAATGTTTTACATACCCTTGAGAATCTTAGTAATCTTTTTTCCTCAGCTGTAAATAGTCTCTCAGAATACGAGGAATAGTAATATATACAGAATAATTATAATTCAAAACTATGGCAATTAGTAATAAATCATTATCTCTCGCATTTAGAAAGCAAACTTAAAAAGACATGCTTGTTTTTAAACAGGATCACTTAGAAGTTTCTCACTTGTAAATCTATAAAACTTGATCTAGTTGACAATATGAAAAGATATTTTGCCATATTTAATACTACACATCATCTATGCCATTTTGGCAGATGTGTTAAATCCTAATTTTCTCTAAAACCCAGTATGACCACCACTGAACTTCACATATCTGTGTGCTTCCTAATTATTCAAATAGGCAGACACACCTTCCCCTACGTATTTCCATAGGATTTTTTTTAAAACTTCTTAATGGCACCTTTCATATTCTGCCTCATGTCATAGTTGTTCTTATATGATTTATCTTCTCTATTAATTTGAAACTTCTTAAAAGGGGACCATGATTCATTTGTGGCTATAAGCACTACAACTCTATGGCTCAGAGTGAACACAAGGTCTATGTTGGAAGCATTCTTGGAATAAAGCTCTTGTGTTCTGGAACCTGCCAACCCAGGGTTGTATGGTCTTCCTTCCTTCCTTCCTTCCTTCCTTCCTTCCCTCCCTCCCTCCCTCCCTCCCTCCCTCCTTCCTTCCTTCCTTCCTTCCTCTCCCTCCCTCCCTCCCTCCCTCCCTCAGTACTGGAAATCAAACCCAGAGCCTTGGGTATGATAGGCAAGCACTTATCACTGGGCCCCACCCCAGCCCCTTGAAGGTTTCCTTTTCTGTCTCATCCTAACTGAAAACACCTTTTCCATGTCTGTCTCAAATTTAATGGAATAAAAAATAAAAAGAGAAGAGAGGAAGACTGAGGATGTGACTCAGTGGTAGAGTGCTTACCTAGCACGCCCAAGTACTGGGTCCAATCTTCAGTGCCACAAAATGGGGGAGGGGGTAATAAAAGAGAAGAATAGAGGGAAAGAATCCAAAAGTTATACAGTGGGCGGAAGGAGGGGGGAGAGGGAAAGGGGAAAGTGAGGAAAGAATGAAGGAAGAGAAAGGAAAGGATATAATGGGGAGAAGGAAAAAGAGGACTTCACCTCACTGAACTTCAGGCACCTTTGTTCCAATGGAAGGGAAATGTGCTAAGATCAGGGAACAGTATCCTGGGTTTCTAAGTTGGAAAATAAATGGCTCTTTTCGGTGTCCTTGGTCAATTTTAAGCATAATAAACTCTTTAAATAGGAAAGGTTGGAAAACAGGCATTCTGTTTATTGGCTGATCAGGCATAATTACATGGATGGCATATGGAAATCGCCACCTCCCAAGAAATGACATTCATAAGACTCAATTACCACTAAATATAAGATTAACATAATTTTATGTTTGTTGGTCAGAAAGTCTTTCAATATTTAGAAATGATTTAAGATTAATTACTATCATTTGCTACAATAAAAAAAATTGTTGTTGAATTCCCTGGCTCTGTAGAAAATGGTTGGCTTGTTTTTTGTTTTTGTTTTTCATGATACATACTTGATTAAAAAAAAAAAACTAATTTTCCCAATTTGTGCTATTTGAGGGATATAGTTTTTGGAAAATATGTGGAGATTTTAGTTATCCTGAGATCCACATGATTTCACCAGGCTATTATCATCAATATTGTAGTAGTATATCAACATACATTTTAAAAATCCACAATATACCTATAGAAAACCACATTCATGCTGAGCTAAACATGTATTCTAAATAACAACAGTATAAACCACATTCATGATGAGCTAAACATGTATTCTAAATAACAACAGTATGATAATAATAGTTAAAAAACAGTTATCCTATGCCTGACAGTATTTCATTTAATCTGTATAATACCTAAATAAACAATCATAAGTATAAGGTATAATCATTGGCTCTTTTGATAAAAATGTTTCAATAATTTGACCAACAGTCACCACTCAGGATCAGAGCTAGTATTAGACCCAGGACTAGTTCCAAAGTCCTTACTCTTAGATCCCCTACTGTGCTGTAGGTATATTTTAAGTTTTTCCTGTGTACAATCCAAATATGCATATATATATATATATATATATATATATATATATATATATATCCAAATATCTAAGAACATTGCCTCCAAATGCATTTGTACCTGGTTGTTTTAAATTTCTGGAGCCCAGTATTCGGTCATCTTTAATCCTGTTGCCTTATAAAGTTGTCCTTGTACGTTGTCTTCTAAAACAAGGTTAATATAACTGAAAATACAAATACATAAATAAATTCTATTAGAGAAAAAAAATATACTATCTTGCAAATTTAAGAATCCATTATTTATCTGGGAAAAATACTTTTAATTGGATGAACTCCTATGAAAAAATCAGCAGTAGAGATGTTCAATTATAAAAATATTAAGATTATAATATATAACTGGGATATATATTTTATTTGGTAAGTTTGAGACAAGATTTCAACAATTTGGACACTGACCCATATGCAAAAACACTTACTAAAAAAAAAATTTAAACTGTAGCATTTCAACATAGAAAAATGAGTACTGGAGATCAAAGTACTTAGGCATACTAGGTAAGCACTCTACCGCTGAGTCATATCCTCAGTCTTCCTCTCTTCTCTTTTTATTTTTTATTCCATTAAATTTGAGACAGACATGGAAAAGGTGTTCAGTTAGGATGAGACAGAAAAGGAAACCTTCAAGGGGCCAGTGTTAAGTGCTTGCCTATCATACCCAAGGCTCTGGGTTTGATCTCCAGTACTTATGGAATACTCATATGGAATCCTTAAAAAAATAAAAATAAAAAGCTTTCAAACTTTTAGAAGTATAAAAAATATCTTTATGACTTCAGGACATGGAAAATTTTCTTAAATAAGACATGAAAGCATAAACCACAAACAAAGACCAGTAATGTTGAGCAAAGAGAAAAACTATGACACTACAGGAGAAGATACTTGCAACATATAAAACTGACAACTGGCAAAGGATTAGTATCTAAAATATACAAAGAATGTCTACAAATAAATAAAACAACACAATTAGGAAACAGGCAAAGGATACAGGCTATTCACAGAATTAATGCACACATTAAAAGATATTAAAATTCACCACTGAATTTATCATGGAAATGCAACCACAATAAAGTTGATCTTATCCATCAGATCTGTAAAATTTAAAGAGGGACAATACCTAGTATTGGTGAGGATATAGATTGAAAGGCACTCTCATATCCTGCCAAAAGAGATGTAAATTGATATAATCACTTTAGAGAATAACTCCACAATGTCTGGACAACCACAGCATCTTTCAATCTTTTTTGACACATATATGTAACTCAAACAAAAATTTCACAAAATAATTGTCTTACACTTTCTACATGAGATGGTTGGTGATATTTTCTTTTTTATTTTGTCTATTTCTACTCTATCCTCCACTATTCTATTTTATCCTTTTCTGTTCCAATTTAAAAGAAAAAGAGCTAAATGGCACATACCTGTAATCCCAGAAACTTGGGAGGTATGAGGATGCCAAGTTCAAAGCCAGCCTCAGCAAATTGGTGTGGCCCTGAGCAATGGAGCAAGATCCTGCCTCAAAATAAAATGTAAAAAAGGAGCAGGGGATGTGGCTCAGTGGTTAAATGCCCCTGGGTTCAATTCCTGGTGCAAATTAATAAATAAATAGGAAACGACAGTTAAATGATTCCAACATCACTAATAAATCAATCACATCCTGTAGTTTGGAAAAACTCACCAAGATGAA
The DNA here is from genome assembly GCF_021218885.2 of Marmota monax. NCBI lineage: Eukaryota > Metazoa > Chordata > Mammalia > Rodentia > Sciuridae > Marmota > Marmota monax. The sequence goes on along the minus strand of NW_026693082.1, from coordinate 18,433,993 downwards.
CTGTAGAGCAAATACACAATTGTGTACAATAGCAATAAAACATGAAATAGCAAGCAGAGTTGACCAACAGAGTCTACAGTGGAATTCACAAACTGTGGCATATCCAGAATCAACACAGTTACATCTCCAAAACAATGTTGACCAAAACTACTAAGTGAAAGAATGATATACATGGCATACCATTTGATAAAGTGTAAAAACATTCAGAGAACAATACTACTTTAATGTATTGTGGATGTGAACATATGCCTGGCTGGACTTTGATGGAAATTTTTCATAGGAACATTTTGTTGTTTTGGTGAATGCGTGTGTGTGTGTGTGTGTGTGTGTGTGTGTGTGTGTGTGTTTCATAGGGGACTGAACTAAGAGGCACTCTACCACTAAGCTCTAGTCCTTTTTTATTTTTTGAGACAGGGTCTCACTAAATTGCTGAGGGTGACATCAAACTTGTGATCTTCCTGCATCAGCCTCCTCAGTAGCTGAGATTACAGGCATATACCACCACACCCTGCTCCCATAGGAAAATAGGCAACGCTAAAGATAAAAGGTTCCATGTAATTCTATCAATGAATTCATACACAATGGCTTTTCCATTGACAAGATGGTTTTCAAGATTTTAAGCTTAATCATCTAAGTATGAGAGGAAAAGTTTACCCAATATGAAAGAAAGCAAAATCTTAGAATATCACTATTCTAATTTTTCCTTTACCATGGACATAGGAATTGAATAAAGTATTGATAATGATAATTCATAAACCATAAATTCTTTTGGCATCCCTAAAATAAAATCTAATCAATACCACAGGAAGATAATAACATAGATAAAGAACAGCATTTTAAATGCCATGGAAGAAAAGCCTAAAATAGAAACAAATATTTAATATCAGTGTACTAGAATGGCAAAAGTATGTTTTGTACTTCTGGTCTAATTCTACTTGCAAACTTCCCCCGCCTTTCCTGCACAGGAGGGCAATGTTTCTTGTAGACCCAGGGCAGACGCTGGCATTTGTATTGGGACAATTCTTCACATTGATAGGGTTATAGCATAAAATCATCTTATATAAATTTACTTATTGGATGATAGTAAGGTCATCGGTTTTTCCCATTTGTTTTGGGATATATGGCTTGACTCATGTCTATAGTTAATTATTCATATTAAGTGTTCTGTGTTTTGCAAAATGGTTTCTTATACATTTCCTCATTTTATTTAATGTAATAAAAAGATGATACAGACTCATACTTATTGATACTGCCTTGCAATATGGACAGAAAAATGGTAAGATAAGGACCTTCTCCAGCCACTGATCTCTGCCTTTTGAGGAACCAAAACTGGTCACTCAGGAGTCAGTGTTATGAGTTTTTGGAAGAGTTAATTTTTCAAGACCAAATACATATCAAAGTAAGGTAATCTATTATATCGTGTTTCTTATTCCAAATGTTTTCCTAAACTTAAATAGTTCAACACTTTATTTCCAAATCACCCCTGTTTGGGAAAGATTAACTCCTTATTTGGACATATTGTATTCAGAAAGTTTTTTTCTGTACTCTTAGTAACTTACACAGTTAAAGCAGACAAGAAGACAGTCATTTGAAAATGTGAAAATGTATCCATTCCAAATACAGAGAACAAATCAAATAACCATTTCTCTGTACAAAGCATATGATAGGCAGTCTGTACATATTATTCTTGGCAAAGTAATCAATAGAAGTCAGTGTGTCTACCACACAATGTGCCATATTACTTGGTAGTGCCTCTGACATAAGTAATGAATTAAGCTGATTATAGAACATAACATTCATTTGCCTGGTTCATTCAACAAATATTGGTTTATTGCCTGTAGTAGACAATGAGTGCAAAGCAAATATGTAAAACAGAAAACCAATAATGTAGTGCAAAGGAATTTGTAACTCTCAAGTGCCTGAGTCCACATTAATGCACCCAACAGTGGGCCTTAAGAGCCAGTACTTGGCAGTTAATTGGGGGCTTCTAAATGCTGGCAGCTGTACTTTAGAAGTGTTCCCAGTGGGAAAAATTAAAGAAATTTCTACAGAGAAATCTAGTGTTAGTTATTTTTAAATTCAACTTGATAATACGAGGTCAACTCTGAAGATCACATTTAAGCAACATAAAACATAAAAATATTTCCTTGCAATATAGAATTCAATGCCTTTAACAAAGTCAACACATTAAATGATGCTTATCTAATCAAAGTAACAGAAAAGTAAACAAAACCAAATATCTTTTAGGACATCAGCACATAGTTTGCAGCATCAGTGTGTTAATGAGCTGCAGATCATATAAAAGTCAATGCGACAATGACAGTTCCCAGGTATACGCTTTGCTGAGTCACTACTGACAACAGCTTTTTTAGTGTCATTCTGAAGTTATAGGTAATATAATATAAATAGGTTAATATATATATATATATATATATATATATATATATATATATGTGTGTGTGTGTGTGTGTGTGTGTGTGTGTGTGAAACATGATCCCCACTGTCACGTGCTTTAAAAAACAAAAAAGTGTTGGCAATAATTTAGTTCCTCCTGAATGAGGTGTTGGAAATCAACAAATAATAGTAAGATACCAACAGCAGCTAATTAAAATAAATAATTATAAACAGGATGAATAAAGCTAAAAAAGTGTAAAAGCACAATGAAAACTAGAGCACAACCTCAAAGGAAATGGTATTGCCACGTGTGTATGAAAACCAGCAAACTGACTTGTAGAACACAGAAACACAGTTGCTATTTTAATTGCATGTTTGTCAAAAGGTTTTCAAATTTCACCAAGAGTGTTGGGGCAGAGGTACAAAGCAAAGATGAACTTAGTTTGAAGAGATTACTGAGCTTGTCAACATTGGCCTTTTCAGCCACATAGCAAGGGTCACTTTCAAATATGAAAAAATAAGAAGAACTACACAAATATTATATGAGTTGGTACTTAAGAGACATTTTAAAATTCATTTAAAATTTAGTTCCTTATAGATCCAATCCAATTTTTCAATAGATTTAAACGTATCTACTAATAGAATCCTAATTGTTAAAGATCTTGGCCCCCATGACACATAATTCCTCCAACATGGCAGGCCCTCTTGACTTTGGCTCCTTTCCATTTGGCATTCCTTTTGTTCAGTTTAACAGACATTTTGTATGACACAGACTCTTACAGTGGTCATAAGTCAGGTTTGAGTCACATACTATCACCCATTAGTACTTGTCAGCTCAAAAAAGTCTTCCATTGGGAAGTATACACAGGATGGATGACAAGACAGAAGACTTAGAAACACTCCAAAGTCTGATTAATGCTGAAAAAACTGCCAGGGAGTGCCATGAACAGGAGCTGGGCATGTAGGAGCTGAGCACATACCTTTAGCCTTGAGCGATGGGGGTATGGAACTGGCTTCTGTGTGCTGGAAAGTAGGTAGACCTCACCTCTGCTGGGCAGGGTAGTGAAGCTCTGGGAGTGGGCGTCACCCAATAGGACTGGGCTAAACCCCCCTGAAACCCAATCCCTTGCCTCATTTGGGTGGAACTTTCTGGTGTCTTCCCTTCAATAAATAGGGTTTTAGACATGCTGTCTCTCTCTTTCCAATGGACCCTTAACGTTGAGAGCTGTCCCTGAATCCTGTAAGCAAAAGTATTTGTGTGTTGCATGCTTCCTTGAATGTTTTCTTAGTTATTGATGTAGCCAGCTCTTGTAAACCCAGCTGGCAATAAAAAACTGGGGTTCCTCGTGGTGCTAGGACAGGGTCACCATGTTTACGAGACACATGTTCCTTACAGATTAAGGATCATACTAGCCTTCCACTGATGGTCATTTAAGAATATCTCTCACAGGCAGGCAAGCTGTCATTTCCTTTGAAGTGGATACTCCCATTTTCAGCCTTGAACAGGATCCTTACTGTCACTCTGCAACCCCAATACTTCTGTTCCCAGCCTCCCTTTCCTGGACAATTTAACTTATAATAACTCCAAATAAACTTCAAAAGCAGCAGTATCTTGGGGGCATTTAAATTTCACTTTATCTACTGATAAAATTGAAATTGAAGATGACAATTTCCTAAGGGCATGAATAAATTCAATGGGTTCCCTACATTTAAACTTCTAGATAAACAGTTTTTCGATTTTTGAACCAACTTTACTTAAGCAAAGGGCTTCAGGGAACCACACTTTACTTTCTAGAATCATTCCTGTCAGCCTCATTCACTAAGCCTCCTTTAATTATACCTAAAAGTTGATTAGGTTCATTCAAATATTTCTAAGAGATATCTTTTAGTATCTCAGTATGATATCATACCAGATGCTTTAAGCTCCTCTCCAGCACAGTTTCAAATAAAGAAAAGTAATGATCACTCTTAGAAGAAAGCTTCACTAGCCATCCACATGACTTACATCATAAGGACACTAAGAAAGAACTGCAAAGCAGAGTAAATGGTGAAGAAAACACAGATGTCTCTTGGTGTCCACAGGACCCCTCCACCCCATGAATAAGAAAGTCTGTGAATGCTCAAGTCCCTTATATAAAATAGTGTATCATTTTCCTATAACCTATGTTCATCCTTATACTTTAAATCGCCTCTAAATATTACAATACCTAATACAATGTAAATGCCATTAAATAGTTGACATCCTCTATTTTTAGGGAATAATGATAAGAGGAAAAGTCTACATGTTCAACACTCTCAATATTTTTAAAATATTTTCAATTTGAGGTTGGTTTAATAACTGGATATGGAATGTAAGAATATGGACAGCAGACTGTATAATTTTTCTCAGCACATCTATAGTGGTTGGTGAGTCTCTTCCACGTAAGAATCCAGGCTTTTCATTTGATGTGATGAGTTAAACTGCAAAATTCTGAATAATTTGAACTCTATTTAGAGAAAATGATTTTTAACCTATAAAGGATGGTACCATCTGTCACAGTGGTCATATTGCAGGCCCCATGAAAGACATATTAGAGCAAGGTAATGAATATATTCTCCCAGAAATATATTTAATTCTAAACCTCAGTTCTCCATCTTGAGCACCACCTTCAAATTATCCTTTAGACTAACTATCACCATGCTATTTAAAATTGTAACCCACAGCCAGGCGTGGCAGTGCACACCTGCAATCCCAACTATTTGAGAGGATGAGGCAGGAGGGTCACGAGTTCTTGGGCAATTTAGGAAGACACTGTTTCAAAATCAAAAGGGCTGGGGATGCAACTCAGTAGTAGAGAGTCCCTGGGTTCAATCCCCAGAACTGATGGATAAATAAATTAACTGCATGCCATATCTGAACTCCCAATCACGTTTCTCTTCTCCATTTTTCATTCATTCATTCTAGAATTTTCTGAAATAATAACTAAATGTTGGTTGTTCATCATTTTTCACTAGAATGCAGGCTCCAGTAACAAGGGATCTTTTGTTTACTGATAAATCCCAAGCACCTAGGAGAGCACCTGATACAAAATGTTTGCTGAATGAATTCACCTTCAGTACAAAATTAGGAGTTAGATTTCAGTTGCATTTATACAGTTAACAAATACCTTCTGTGCTCTAATTATGGTGAAGACAGAACATAACCAAAGAAATATATAAAAATCAGATAGTGATTCCGGGCTACAGAATAAGATGTTGGAGAGCCAGAGCAGGTGCTATTTTAGATGAGGCAGCCACCTCTCTGAACTGATCACGACTGTTTCAAGAACTGAATAAAGTCTGGTGCCAGGATGATTTGGGTGGAGTAGTAAAGTGAGCATGGAGGAAATAGCAAAAGCACAAGACCTGGTGTGACAAGAACAATAGGCCTGGTCTGGTGGGAGTGGGGTGTTGAAAATGTCTCATTCTTGTTGCCTTACCTACTACTTAACAACATGTATGTGCCAAACACAAAGGAAATAAAGGGATTACATTTCACTGAGAGTACTCAGATTCTAAGTGGCTTTTCTATTCCAGCTCCCAAATGTCTGTCCAGCACATTACATAAGATTGTGAAGCACACAGTAATGACATTGTTAAAAACACTTCACAGTAGCCCCAGGCATCACGAAACTGATTAATCAAGTACCACAACCGGTAAGGTGTAAAACAGGAACTCAGTGTTACAAAAGTGCAAAGCCAGATTCCTCAAAGCCTCAAACACATTATTTAATGTGACAGTCACTTCGGAGTCTAGTAGAAAGAGCATCGTCCCAAAGCACCTTATGTAAAACTCAACCACTTTTATTCAGCCAGGCACGGTACAAAGCAGCTGCAATACATGCATTTTGTTACAGCCTTTGGCTCTGTTATAACATTTTTCTGCAATTTTGCAAAGAATAGAAGCAAAAAAATCCACTCTGAACTCGCCTTCCAACTCAAGGCAGGAATTTCTTTCTCGGCCAGGGCAGAACACTTGGAAAGTTTTCAACTTCTGAAAACCTCAACTTCCGGGGCTGAGCAGAGCAGTACCTTCAAGCTCAAGGTGTGCAGTGACATATCCCCATCCCTCCACAGCAGTTGCAAAACAGTTCGCCTAGCAAAGGAAACTTTTCACAATATCCCTCCACATCAGGACCAAATGTCCACAGCCTAAACTATCACAGAGTCTGCGACCGTTTCGAGCCGGGGTGCCAGGGGGTCAGGCTTTGGGGACGGGAGTCACGGGTCGAGGCGACAGAAATGAAAACAACGGCAGCCTAAGCTGAGCCGAGAGAGTAGACGGAAGGCGGGACGCTAAGGCAGGAGCCTCCCAAGGCCTGGGTATCAGCTCGAAGTCCACTTGGACACGTAAACTTAGAAGGGAGTAGCTTCCGAGCAGGTGATTGTCACCGGGCGACACCAAACGCGACCCTAGACTGGGGAATTGACGCGTGCGCAGTGCTGCATTGGCCCAAGTCTGGGGCAGGACGTAGACCCGGAACCAAGAACTCAGCCCTCGCGCGCGGACTCGCGCAGGCGCAAGGGAGCCTCGGTCCGCGGCCTGGGCGAGGGTACAGCCTCCCAGACTCGCACCCAGCCCCCACCGGCCGGATTACGCATGCGCGGCGACGCCTTGGCCTTTGGCTTGGGCGCAGCTCTGGCCCCCGGGCCCCTCCCCAAAGGTCGAAGATGCCGGGCCGCGGGGGCGGGGAGAGGTAGCCCGCTGCAGGGGTACCTGAGAGCCGCCCGCTTCCTGTCCGGCGCCTCCCCTCGGTTTCCTACTCCACCCCTGCACCTCCGTACCTCAGCGCGGGCCGGAGCCGCGTCCGCTCCGCCTCCTGGGTCGCGGTTACTGCTCGGTCGGGGGCCCAGCGCCGCGACGAGTTGGCGCCTCCCCCTGAAGCGGCCAGGCCTTGGCGGGATGCGCTCCGGTGCCCGGCCGGGAGGGGAAGGAAGGGGAGCGCAGCCGAGGGGAGGGGGCCGGCGACAGCGCCTCGCCCCTCCTCCCCTCCCCGGGTGCCCACTGCCGCCCCCGCCCCTCTCTCTCACCGAGTCCCCTCCCCTGAGCGGACCCCTGGGACTGGACGCCGAGTGTCCCGCAGGGTCCACCTCCACCCTCACCTTCTCCGGGGTGTAGTCCAAGGTTTGGGGACTTTGTCGTTTCACGTGTAAGGCTTTACTCGGGTTGGAGTAAAGGGCCTGTTCATTCTGCATTCGGAGATCCAGGGCTCTCAACTCCTTTTATGGAGGAGACTGCAGCTCATTGTGTGTGCTTGGCAGCCTTGTCAAAAGTCAATCAGCCTTTAAAAAGGAAATTCTGTCAGTTTTGACAGTGTGGATGGACCTGGAGGACATATTAAGAGAACTAGGCACAGTAGGACAAATACCATGTTATCTCACTTACGTGGAATCGGAAAGAATTGAGTTCATGGAAGCGGAGAGTGGATGGGTGGTTATCAGGGTTGTAAGGGGGCGGGTAGGGGAGATATCATGAGAATACCAATTTTCAGGTAGGAGGAACATGTTCAAGAGATCCATTTACAACGTGGTACTCTAATATATACAAAAATTGCTGAGACAGGATAGCAACTTAGCAAAACCGTGTCTCAAAAATAATAAAAGGTTGGGGATGGAGTTCAGTGGTAATGGCTCTTGGGTTCCATCTGCAGTTACCACCCCCCAAATGTATACAACCTGTTGTATAAATATGGACAATTTTGATTTATCATTTTAAAAATAACATTTAAATGAATTTTTTAAAGGGTTAAGTACCAGCTGGGCTAGTTGGTACACACCTGTCATCTAGCAACTCAGCCTCTGCAACTTAGATCTTTAGTGATATATTAAAAACCTGTCTCAAAATAAGCTATGGGGATATAGCTCAGGGGTAGAGTGCCCCCCTCTGGGTTTAATTCCCCTGTATAAAACATACACACACACACACACACACACACACAGTACCGGTAATTTCTTGTGTACTTTCTCAACTTGGACTCTTTATAATACATTGTCTCAATCCTCAGATAACCTAGCCCTGTTTTAAAGATAAGACAGTGGAGATTTAAGTACCTTGCCTACGGTCACATAAATAGTAAGAATGAGGCCAGGACTCAAATTCATGTCTTATTCCAGTCTGTAACTTTTCACTTGGCCATGTAAATGAACTAGAATCGTAAATGGGTCAAATAATGAAAAGCCTTGACAATGTAATAGCAAGATGTATCACCAAATTCCACAGAAGATTTTAAGCAGGAGCATGACACAGTGCCCTCCAGTTGAACCCACACTCTGTTGTTTTCCTGTGTAGAGATGAGTCTGGAGCCAGGGAGACCAGGCTAAGACTATTGCCTCAGCCTAGGTGAACACCAGCCAACCCACCAGCAGACCTTAAACTTACTGCGACAGTGAGTGGGCTTAAAGGGAGAGGAGAAAATGGATTTGAGAGTAGGAGTTGAAATCATCAAAATGATGTGGAAGATAGGGAAGAATGTTAAATGAGTCAATCATTTACTATTTTCTAGGCCTCAAAATCTTTACCTTTAAAGTGGAACATTGGACTATATGTTAAATATTTTATAAAACCAACCTTAGGCTGATACCAGAATGTGGCAAAAACAACACCTTTTGTATTGAATTAAAAAAAAAAAAAAGGAAAAAAAAAACTTAAGTAAAACATAAACAAATATAATCTAGCGAAAAATTTAAAAGTTTGTTGTACCATGACCAAAATTGAATTTATGTTGTGGGACTTTTGTCCCAGGACTTTTAGATGAGGGCTGGTGAGCAGGGGAAGAGGTGAGAAAAATTCACAAAGGAAGCAAATAAAGAGTTTATTGGCTGGAGATAAGCTGCTGCTGCTATAGACAGGGGGGTGGGGAGATAAAAGACATTTGCTCACCCACTCAGAGGGCATCAGGTCTATATGTTTCTGAGTTCTTTGTTCTCCTTTGGCGGGCTTTTTCCTAGGACTGGTTTGTGCTGAACAAAGGGTGATTGACAGATTCCTACACTTTGCCCATAGTGCTTATTGCATGCTCCAAAACCTCCTTCCCAGGTTTAACATTAAATATATGAGATGCAGTTAATATATATGGGAACATGAAAGGAACCTTTTCCTTGGTTACTCAGGATCAAACTTGGCTCTCTATTCAGGCTCCTTGGGATGGTCAGCTGAAAAACAGCTCTTTATATTTAGACTTCAGGGAAGTTAGCTCCTTGGATAACAATTGAGGTAGGGTGGGACTTTGAACAAGTGTCCCTGATCTGTCCTGCCTCAGTTTATTTCAAGGATATTAATATGACACAGTGCTAATAAATTAATACACTTATACATAATAGGTCAAATGAACAGGAATGTTTTGTGATGGGAAAATGTTTCATAAAATTTAATACTTATCCCCAGTCTTTCTTATTTTTTTATTTTGGGACAGGGTTTTACTGAGTAACCCAGGCTGGCCTTGAACTTATGTTCTTCCTGCCTCAACCTCCCAAGTAGCTGAGATTACAGGCATGCACCAGTATTCCATTTATCAAAGAAACCTTTAGTAAATGACGATAGTCACACACTGAAAACTAGTTTCATGCTTAATGGTGAAATTCTAACATATCTGATAACTATAGAAATAAAACAGTGGTGCCTACTTATCCCTTCTAAATTTTGTAATGCTGTTCTGGAAGTACTGGCTTATACAATTAGATAAGATCTTAATATAAGAAATGAGAACTGAAAAGGATGCAGAAATTTTATTTCACTAAGCAGTTAGATTTGTGATTTGAGGTATGCATGCAGCCCCTTTTCAATTTCTGACTGGTCAAGTTCAGAGGCATTGTGTGCATGTCTGCCCCAGAAGATGAAGCAGTCACTGTGCTATGATAACACACAGTCCAGGTGCAGTGATAGCTGTCCCATGGTAGGTACTGGGAGTGATTCTTTTTTTTTTTTTTTAAATTGGTTGTTCAAAACATTACAAAGCTCTTGACATATCATATTTCATACATTAGATTCAAGTAGGTTATGAACTCCCATTTTTATCCCAAACACAGATTGCAGAATCACATCGGTTACACATCCACATTTTTACATAATGCCATATTAGTAACTGTTGTATTCTACTACCTTTCCTATCCTCTACTATCCCCCCTCCCCTCCCCTCCCATCTTCTCTCTCTACCCCATCTACTGTAATTCATTTCTCTCCTTGTTTTTTTTTTTCCCATTCCCCTCACAACCTCTTATATGTAATTTTGTATAACAATGAGGGTCTCCTTCCATTTCCAAGCAATTTCCCTTTTCTCTACCTTTCCCTCCCACCTCATGTCTCTGTTTAATGTTAATCTTTTCCTCCTGCTCTTCCTCCCTGCTCTGTTCTTAGTTGCTCTCATTATATCAAAGAAGACATTTGGCATTTGTTTTTTAGGGATTGGCTAGCTTCACTTAGCATAATCTGCTCTAGTGCCATCCATTTCCCTGCAAATTCCATGATTTTGTCATTTTTTAGTGCTGCGTAATACTCCATTGTGTATAAATGCCACATTTTTTTTTATCTATTCATCTATTGAAGGGCATCTGGGTTGGTTCCACAGTCTCGCTATTGTGAATTGTGCTGCTATGAACATCGATGTGGCGGTATCCCTGTAGTATGCTCTTTTAAGGTCTTCAGGGAATAGTCCGAGAAGGGCAATAGCTGGGTCAAATGGTGGTTCCATTCCCAGCTTTCCCAGGAATCTCCATACTGCTTTCCAAATTGGCCGCACCAATTTGCAGTCCCACCAGCAATGTACAAGAGTACCCTTTTCCCCACATCCTCGCCAGCACTTGTTGTTGTTTGACTTCATAATGGCTGCCAATCTTACTGGAGTGAGATGGTATCTTAGGGTGGTTTTGATTTGCATTTCTCTGACTGCTAGAGATGGTGAGCATTTTTTTCATATACTTGTTGATTGATTGTATGTCCTCCTCTGAGAAGTGTCTGTTCAGGTCCTTGGCCCATTTGTTGATCGGGTTATTTGTTATCTTATTGTTTAATTTTTTGAGTTCTTTGTATACTCTGGATATTAGGGCTCTATCTGAAGTGTGAGGAGTAAAAATTTGTTCCCAGGATGTAGGCTCCCTATTTACCTCTCTTATTATAGGAAAAGAAGAACTTAAATTATCACTATTTGCAGGTGACATGATTCTATACCTAGAAGACCCAAAAGGGTCTACAAAAAAAAAAAAAACTACTAGAACTAATAAATGAATTCAGCAAAGTGGCAGAATATAAAATCAACACGCATAAATCAAAGGCATTTCTGTATATCAGCGACAAAACTTCTGAAACGGAAATGAGGAAAAACACCCCATTCACAATATCCTCAAAAAAAAATAAAATACTTGGGAATCAACCTACAAAAGAGGTGAAAGATTTATACAATGAAAACTACAGAACCCTAAAGAGAGAAATAGAAGAAGATCTTAGAAGATGGAAAAATATACCCTGTTCATGGATAGGCAGAACTAACATCATCAAAATGGCGATAATACCAAAAGTCCTCTATAGGTTTAATGCAATGCCAATCAAAATCCCAACGGCATTTCTTGTAGAAATAGATAAAGCAATCATGAAATTCATATGGAAAAATAAAAGACCCAGAATAGCAAAAGCAACTCTAAGCAGGAAGTGTGAATCAGGCGGTATAGCGATACCAGATTTCAAACTATATTACAGAGCAATAGTAACAAAAACAGCATGGTACTGGTACCAAAACAGGCGGGTGGACCAATGGTACAGAATAGAGGACACAGAGACTAATCCACAAAGTTACAACTATCTTATATTTGATAAAGGGGCTAAAAGCATGCAATGGAGAAAGGATAGCATCTTCAACAAATGGTGCTGGGAAAACTGGAAATCCATATGCAACAAAATGAAACTGAATCCCCTCCTCTCGCCATGCACAAAAGTTAACTCAAAATGGATCAAGGAGCTTGATATCAAATCAGAGACTCTGTGTCTGATAGAAGAAAAAGTTGGCTCCGATCTACATATTGTGGGGTCGGGCTCCAAATTCCTTAATAGAACACCCATAGCACAAGAGTTAATAACAAGAATCAACAAATGGGACTTACTTAAATTGGGAGTGATTCTTATGTGTCTCTTTCCTATAAGGCTAAAGGGAAAATAGTTAAGGCCCTTTCCCAGAAGGTATCTAACCTTAAATCCACTTCCTTGTGCCTGAAAAGGCAAGACAAGCCCAAAGATAGGTCATTTGCTTCAGGCATCAGAGCAAATGTTCTTTGCTTTTGCACTTGCTTCTCGCAGTCAATGATCTTTTCTGAATTGGCTTTTCCCAGCATTACAGGGACAGGAACCGGGATGAGGATGGGGTTCTAAGGCAGAAATAAATAGGACAGGTTTCATGGCCTGCCTGGTTCTAAGTTTACATATACATAATATATGTATACATGGTATAATGATGTTCCCTAATTTTGTTCAACATTAGAGCTTGGACTAAAACCCTCAGCTAGTAATAGGGATCATTTGCCTTGCTTTGTTTTTCTGTGTATGGACTTCTTCTGGGGACCTGATAGAAGCAGGTCAAGGACAGGATTTGGGTTTTCCTGGATTTCTTGGCCACACACCACTTTAATTGCTCTTATTTTTGGCATGACCTAAATATACCTCAAAAACCAAGAAAATAAACTGAAAAAAACTTTAGAAATAATAATAGAGTTTAATAATGTTATAAAACTACTGAGAGACAAAAGAAGACAAAATAAAGAGGAATATCCTATTTTTAGATAAAGAACCCAACAATGTAAGGAGTAACTTCTCCTAAAATTAATCTATAAATCTAGTGTACTATCAGTAAAAATCCCATTGATTTTAATTTTTTTAAAAAAAGTTAAAATCTAATTGAAAGTCTAGAGTGATAGAGGAAGACAATTTCTGGAAGATGATTTATCTTTATGTATTAAATTTGTCCGTTGACTTAACAATCCCATCTTTAGGAATTTACTAGCATCCTAAGATGCATAAAGATAGATATCACAACATTGTTTATAATTGGGAAACATGGTTGCTTACTCCACTCAGGTTGCCATAATGAAATACCTTAGACTGGGTAATTTATAAACAGTAGAAATTTACACTAATGGTGGCTGGGAAGCACAGAGTAAAGGCACCAGGAAATTTGATGTCTGGCGAGGACTTGCTCTCCACTTCAGAGACTGACTCTTGTTGCTGTGTCATATACAAAGAGGGAACACTGTGCATGGTGGAGGGGACAAGGGAACTCCCAGAAGCCTCTTCTAATAGGGGACTAATCCCTTCATGAGTGTAGGGCCTTTATGACTTAATCACTTCCCTTTCCCCCAGGCCCCACTTCTTAATATTATTAACACATTAGGTATTAGGTTCCATGAATGGGGGCAAAGAGGGGGCACCAACATTCACATTCACATGGAAAATAGCCTACATATTCTATGGCAAATTAGTTGGGTAAACTACAGTATGGCATACTTTCTTTTTCCTTTTTCTTTTAAAAAGAAAGCCATACTTTCTTTTTCCTTTTTCTTTTAATTAGGGAAAATTACCCCCCCACACCATTATATATATGTAAGTGTGGAGGGGTAATTTTGATATGTGAATATATAGACATATACATACATTATGTATGTGTTAATATTTACATATATACATATATAATATATACATGCATTATGTATGTGTTATATAATGCATGCAAAGATATATACATATATAATATGTATATGTAATGGGGATAATTTTTCCTAATATATGAAATAGAATATATATGTATTTTTATGTGTACATATAAAATGGAATAATAAACAAAACCCATGTACCCATCATTCAGCTTCAACAATTATCAACTCATGGCAAAACTTGTTTCATTAATACTTCCATTATCCCCACCATCATTTTCTTTTGAAGCATGTTACATAGTTATGGTAAATAGTTAAGCATGTTAAATAGTTCAATGACTGTCTCTAAAAGATAAGAGCTCTTTAAAAAAAAATACCTAATACCTAATGTGTTTTGTACTAAACAAAGTACTTTTATCTTATCTGTAAAAACAAACACTAATTCATTTATCTCACAACATTCTTTCGCAGTTCAAATTTTCAAGTGCCTCATAAGTGCCATAATTTTTTTTAACAGTAGTTACTTGAGATTCAAAGAAGTCAACACATGACAGTTGGTCTGTATGTCTTCTAAGTCTCTTTTAATCCATATATTTCCCCCTCCAACCATCTTTGTTTCCTTGCAACATATTATTTATTTATTTTGTGTATTGAGAATTGAACCCAGGGCCTCAGACATTCTAAGCAAGTACTCTGTCACTGAACAACATCCCTAGCCTTTTTAAAATTTTACTTTGAACAGTGTCTTGATAAGTAGCACAAGGAGGCCTCAAAGTTGTGTTCCTCCTGCCTCAGCCTCCCGGGAAGCTCCAATTACAAATGTTCACCACTGTGCCCAGCAGAACCCAGATTATTTGTCCTCAGATTTTCCAAAATATGATTTATCTCAATCCAGTTAGAATGGTGATCATCAAGAATGCAAATATCAATAAATGCTGGTGAGGATGTGGGGTAAAAGGTACACTCATGCATTGTTGATGGGACTGGAAATTAGTTTGACCACTTTGGAAAGCAATATGGAGGTTCCTCAAAAAACTAGGAATGGAACCACCATATGACCCAGCTATCCTACTCCTTGTTATTTATCCAAAAGAACTAAAATCAGCATACTATAGTAACATATGCATATCAATGTTCATGGCAGTGCAATTTACAGGTTCTGGAACTAGCCTAAGAACCTGTTAACAGATGAATGGATTTAAAAAAAAAAAACCATGCTGTATCTTCATAATGGAGTTTTACTCAGCCACAAGAAGAATGAGATTATGTCACTTGCTGGTAAATGAATGAAGAGGAGAATATCATACTAAGTGAAATAAGCTAGACTCAGAAAGTCAAGTATAGAATGTTTTCTCTCATATGCAAGTCAGACAGAAATAAGGAATTAAAAAGGTGGGGATGCATCTGGTGAAAATAGAAGGGAGAACAGTGGAGTAGAGGAAGGAGACTGGAGGGGAGGGAGGAGGGATGGGAAAGAGAAGGAACTGTGGAATAAAAATGACCAAACCATGCTGTGTGCATGTGTGAACATACCACGATGATCCTATTTTTATGTTTACCTATAACACACCAATTTTAAAAACAATAGATCAATATAAGAAAGACCAACAGAAGTAGGAGAAGGAGACCAGGGGAAGAAAGGAGGGAGGGAAAGGCGAAGTACTAGGGATTAAAGTGGAGAAACTTATGTTATATGCATTTACAAATATGTCAAACAAACCCCATTATCATATATAATGATAATGCACTAATACAAATATTTTTTAGAAGACGACTTCTTTGACAGTATTGTGTCCTTCCACCAGAAGCATATAACCTTGGAGTGTTTCTGTGATGTTGATAGTTATTGGTACTAATGCCTAGATCCATTAATTTTTTGGACATGGTGATATCATAATTCCATCATTTCTTCTTCACTTATTAGCTGGAATACTTATATAAAGGAAAACTCCCTAAATTATTTAATTTCCTAGTTGATACTGGAAATGCAGGGTAAGCATTTAATTCTCTTAATTTATACTTTTCAAAATAACGAGTTGATTCACCAGCATTCTCCAACCATTGCCAACTAGGTTTGTTGGTTTATATCATTATGAACTTCTGAATTTAAATTTACTTCATATATTTCACCCCCCTTTCCTTGTTCATGGAACCCTGATTTTTGTTTAGGTAGTAATGAGTCACAGAAAAGAAATCCTGGCTTGTCTGAGCTTGTCATGCCAAGCCATTCTCATTTGGCAGTGTCTGGGGCAGGCATGTGACAAGCCCTGGTCACAGACATGTGGTACAAGGAAATCCAGTAGGAGGTTTCTAAAGAGCCCCCACCCACTCACCCACCAACTTCCTACTCCTACTTTCTTTTTGTTGTCACAAGATAACTCATTGGAGGGCCACTGCTGAAGCTCAGATTATCCCAGTATGTACATGTGACACATAAGCACGATTATGAACACTATTACTGCACACCTAGACTTGTTGACAGGGAAATCCATCCATAGTATGTTGTTGATGTAATACAAATCATTAAAACTGTACACATATAATTAAACACAGTTCAATTTACACAAGTGTTTACACTGAGATCTGTTTAGAAATATATTCACTTAAATACTTAGAGTGGTCATCTCTGCGTGGTGAGATGTTGGCTAATTTCTACACCTTTTCACCTATATTTTCTACAACATTTAAATTTTTGTAAATAAAAAACTTTTATAAAAAGAAGTATCATTCTGAGAAAAAAATGAAAAAAGATATGATTCTGGGTGATTTCTATTTATCTCATGTTTACTTATAAAGGATTTTTATTCAAATATACAATCCCATCATAAAATTATTTTTATAAGACTTCATAATTAGCATCACATGATTTTCTCTATGGCATGATTGTCAGGCAGGAAATGTTTTTATTCTGGAATAACACTTCCTCACAAACATTTTTCCGGAAACATTTAAGCATTTCCTGATCTGAACATTTTTGTGGTGTGTGTGTGTGTGTGTGTGTGCGTGCGTGCGTGCATGTAGCTTCTTATTACAATTTACAGTACTCTCTAGCCCACTTGAAAATAATCATCCTGTTAGAGAAGACAATTTTCAGAAAAATGTGTTTTGTTAGACACTTTCTATTCACTAAGAAAATAAAATTGGTACAATTTTCACATAGTGGTAAAAATGATAAGCACTCTCCCCTTAGCCTACATTTACAGGGGATACTGAAAATTGAACCAGGGGCCCTCTATTACTGAGCTACATCCTCCACCCTTTTTTTTATTTTTATTTTGAGACAGGGTCTCCCTGAGTTATTGAGGGTATTGCTAAGTTGCTGAGACTGAGCTCAAACCTGGACTCTTCCTGCTTTAGCTTTCCAAGTTGCTAGAATTGCAAGTATGTGCCACTCCACTCCACTACTTTAACCTATATTTAGGAAATTTTTATTTACTTGGTTCATTTGATTCTCTCAAGAAACTAAAAATTCTTAAAACTAAATATATTATATGTGTGTGTATATATATACATATTTATACACATATATATGTATGTGTTTTTTAAGGCAGTCTCTAGAGTAAAATGGAAAGGGGGCTTTTATTTTTGTAGTTAATGACCCTTTGCAAGGCTGGTCCTACCAGGACATCACACAAAGATTCAAGGCAAGGCTGACCATTGCAGTAGACAAAGGAAATAGAATCAGTGCTGTTCGTCCTGCATTATGATAGTTGCTATGGCAAATTTGATGTAAGAGATAACCTTTCTCTAATAGATCTTAGAATCTAAAATTTATAAGGTCAGGAAAACATGTGGGGACCAAAGGCTGGAGATGACTCTAGAAAGGGAGTCCGGGGGGGGGGGCACTTATGAACTTAAACAAAGGGCAGATACGGTCTGGAGGAAGCTGTGAGAGAAACAGATGGACACAGGGAAACAAATTGACAAGTGGCTCTAGGAGTCTAGAGGAATTTCTGCAATGGTTTTGAGATGGAGAGGGAAGGAGAAGGCAGAGATTAAGCAAATACTTACATTGTCTAGTCTCTGTGGTCATTTCTCTCTTGTTCTTTCTGAGCATCAATGGAGTCTTCAGAAGGATTTAACTTAACTCAGCTGGAATAGGAAAAACTGAGGATAGGGTGATTTCTGTACACACTTGAGTCAGAGCTTTACAGAAGGAATAGCTTGCACCTGGCCGCCAGCATGGATGTGGTGAATGTCTGAGTCAAGTTATCTTATGTTTGTGTTTTAGTTGGATAGATCCACCCATTCACCTATGATTGACAGTAGGAATCATCGCCCTACACAGATAGAGATGTGACCCTGACCCAGTGTAAAAGTTGTAGGCCATGAATCCCAGGGCTTTATGGTAGTCTTGAAATTACCTCCCTGTTCTTCCCTTGGGGTCTTCAGTGAGATGTTGCTCCTCCCACCTTCATGTTGGTGCTTTTTAATAACTTCTGGGATGGGGCTTCCTGCTAAAATGGTTAGGGTTAGGGTTAGGTCTTTTAGGGGACAGACTATCCTGAAGTTTAGTCAGAGGTAAGACAAGGCCTTCCTAAGTTTTCTTTGATACAGCAGGAACTCAAACCTGACCTTACCACCCTAGCCTGAGCCAGTGTGGGTCTGGAGAAGATATTGAAGCAGGTCTGCAATCTAGAGGAAAGATTGGGACTATTTCCCCAACAAGCCATTCAGACTGAGGGTCTCAGATCTGTTTTGGGTTAAGAACACAAAACAACTGGTAGAATTACACAACACACAGTCCACTGGAAAATATTTAAGAGCCCTATTTAGAAAAAAAAAAAACTTTGTTTAGACTATATTATTTAGTACCAGTGTCCATTCGATCTTCTCTCCTTCAGAGATTCCTATCTGTTTTGCTAGGGTTTGGTGCCTCAGGCCCAAGTCACCAGAGAAACTTTGGAAACCAATGCTGGTTTCATTTTGCAAGGCCGATATAATGTTTCTAAAAGCTCCATAGTATAGTCTGAACTGATGGTCTCGTATGTATCAAAGTGGAATGATAAACAAAATGGAAATTTTAACTGTTTTTGTACATTGAAATAATTACCCATGTAGTAGGATTGAGGTAAATCCAGCTTCAGGGTTTACAACATTAAAGTTGGAAGAGATCTGCAGAACATTCCTGGCCCTGTCCCCTGAACTGACCTCCAGTACCCACTCAAATGTCTGTTGATCCTATTCCAGGGGACTTCCAGAGCAATATATGCAAGGAAAAATGAAGACTAAGACTAGGCAAGTTAGGAATCAAGTATCAGTCAAAGCTTTACAACAGGGATGCAAAATAGGCAGGATTTTTATCATTAAGAAACGAGAAAGATGTGATGAAATGCTTCCTGCCTTTGTGGCCATGTTGCCTGCTCTCTTCACTCACCCCTGGCTCAACCCACTTCTGATTCCAGTATCTTCCTACAGGATTTGACAGGGATTTCTTTTGGACTTCTCTTCAGTTGAGATTAACAGTAGCTCTTCTTGGAACACCTGGTCTTCGAAGTCCTAGAATTCTTTGTTTCCATATAGCTCAACATTCTTTCATCTCCTGATCTCTCCCTATGACCCAGCATCTCCATCTATTTAATTTCCCAGTTCAACCAGTCTTCCTGGTACCCATGGCCTCATATTCTTTTTCCCTTTCCCCCTCCAATGAGGCCACTTGAACTAGTTCACATCTCAGATTTCCCATAAAAGTTCAGAGGAATTCCTGCCTCAAAGAGATAATCCCCAGAAGGCCTAATGGTTCACTTTTTATTTATTTATTTTTTAGTGCTCAGGACTAGAAAATGATCATTCTGATGTTCTGATGCCAAGGAGTCTCTTTCTAGCCCTCATCAGAGGATACAGATTGATGTATCCCTTTGACTGAATCCACCACTTGGTATGGAGAATTGTGATAATGCTGGAAAACCAGCACCGGTGAGTCTTACAATTCCCTTTTGTTCACAAAATATGTGATCATAGGTCAAAGCGAATTTTTATATGCAAGGTTGATGTTTTTAGCATCGTACCCCCAAATCTCCTGTCTCTGATTTACCTTTGCCCTGAGCTGATTTGGCTTTAAATTATAAATTAGTGATAAGACATGTATGTAGCATTATTTCATATGTGGAGCCATGGCAACAAAAACTTCTTTTAAAGAGAAAAGGAATTAACAATTATTGAGTATCTACTGCACAGGAGACAGAGGCACAATTACTCATAATGATAACAATAATATTCATAGCATGCTATTATGTGTCAGGCCATGTGCTAAGATCTTACTTGTGACCTATCTTAATCCTCATAATAACTTCATGAGATAAGCATTGTATTACTGTCCTCATTTATAAAATGAGGAACTTAAGCTTAAAGAGATGAGGCAACTTGCTTGAGATGAACTGGGTTTCAAACCCAGATCTATCTAAATCCAGCACCTTTTATATAGTATATTAGAGAAAAGGGGAACTGACTCACATGACATAACTTGGACCTGATACAGTCAGATAAGGATGAGAAAAAATGAGTTTTTAAGTAGATTATTAATTTCATCTCAAATTTTCAATACATTTAGGCTATGAATGTATATTTCAGTGAAACTTTGGAGACCATTTCATGAGCTGAGAATACATACATGTCATTGTTTCATTCTATTTGTAGTTTTTGTTACCAAAAAGAGTTACATGATAAATTTTATATTAATAGATAACTAGTCTTAATTTTAAGCAGAAATTTTCTTTTTAAATCTAATAGGCAAAATATATATAGTCTCATTTTTTTAAATTATTTGCTTTTGACTAAGAAAAAGAATAAATATAAAACCTAGCTGTATTGACTTTCGTGTTTCAGACCACTTTTAACTAGTTATTTAAGACTCAGTCCAAATGTTTCCTCTATCATTGGAGTTAGGGGGTCACAAGTATTTGTTTGTAGGAGGATTCAACCATTCAGCAGTCTCAGGATTGGGAAGCCAAAGTCTCTCCAACAGTGCCTTATAAAGCAAATGAACTTAGGAATTTAAAACTAGCTTCTTTCTTCTAAGGATGTTCTCTCCTCCCCATGAAAACTGGGTTGGAAAAATAAAAATTTATTTATTCTTTTGTTTCCTTTTCTTTTTCTTCTTTTCAGTACTTGGGATTAAACCAGGGGCACTTAACAACCGAGCACATTTCCAGTCCTTGTTATTTATTATTTTGAGATGGAGTCATGCTAAGTTGGTTAGGGCCTTGCTAAGTTGCTGAGGTTGGCTTTGAACTTCCATTCGTCCTGCCTCAGTCTCCCAAGCCACTGGGATTATAGGCATGCGTCCGTCACCTTGCCCAGGTTTACTTTTTAATTTACTTTTTAAAAAAAGTCTCTCGGGCCATTTAGTCAGCACTTGTCACCCAGAATTTCTCTCAATCTATTCATTTCAACTCCTAAAATGAAATCACAATCCTCACTGATCAATCTGGTTCAAAAAACACACATATACTCAATATTAGATAAATGCATATTAATATCTCCACTTAGAAAATCCTCTTATTTTAAAAAGGTAACAAATTGGATTTATTGTAGCCATATATCATTAAATATACAAAAGAAGGCATTTGTCCTCAGTTAAGAAACCATGCAAATCAGCTACTCTAAGACTTCATTTCACTATTGTCAGAATGGCAATCACCAAGAATACAAGAAACAATGAATGCTGGCAAAGGATGTGGGGGAAAAAGGCACATTCATACATTGCTGGTGGGACTGCAAATTGGTGCAACCATTATGGAAAGCAGTATGGAGATTCCTCAGAAAACTGGGAATGGAACCACCATTTGACCCAGCTATCCCACTCTTCAGCTTATATCCAAAGGACTTAAAATCAGCATTTTATAGTAACACAACCACATGGATGTTTATAGCAGCTCAATTCACAATAGCTAGACTATGGAGCCAACCTAGATGTCCCTCAATAGATGAATGGATGAAGAAAAGTGGTATATATAGGTATATATATTCAATGTAATATTACTCAGTTTTAAAGAAGAGTGAAATTCTTATGGCATTTGCCAGTAAATGGATGGAGTTGGAGATTATCATGCTAAACAAAATAAGCCAATCTCAAAAAAACAAAGTCCAAATGTTTTCTCTAATATTCGGATGCTAATTCACAATAAGGTGGTGGGGTGGCATTAGAGAAGAATAGCATTACCTTAGAGATTAGATTAGGTAGAGGGAAGTGAAGAGAGGGGAAGGGAGGGGATGTGGGGATAGGAAAGATAGGAGAATGAAATAGACGTTTTTACTTTATGTATATATGTGACTACATGACCAATATGATTCTGCAACATGCCACTCAGAAGCATGAGAAATTATATCCCATCTATGTATGATATATCAAAGTGCATAAATGCATTCTACTGTCATGTATAGCTAATTAAAACAAATAAAAATTTTAAAAAGAAGAAGAAGAAGAAGTTTACGGGGAAAGTGTATCCTCTCTGTAAGCTGACCTGCACTGTATACCCCACCCAGAGAAACACCACTGGGAGGGTAGAGGTTAAATAGACCCATAATATCAAGTGTTGGTAAGCGTGTGGGGAACAGGCATTCTTGTTAGGAGTGTATGCTGAAACCTCCTCTTTGTGGTTAATTTGGTAAATATTGATCAATATTTAATATAAACATATTTTGACATATTAACCCTATGTGTTAGTCAGTTTTGCATTCTGTGACCAAAATATCTGATAAGAACAACTTAGAGTGCCACTTCGGCAGCATATATGCTAAAATTGGAACAATACAGAGAAGATTATCATGGTCCCTGTGCAAGAATGACACAGAAATTCATGAAGCAGTCCATATTGTGTGTTTTTTTTATATTTATTTTTTAGGTTTCAGTGGACACAACATCTTTATTTTATTTTTATGTGGTGCTGAGGATCGAACCCAGCGCCCCGCGCATGCCAGGCGAGCGTGCTACCACTTGAGCCACATCCCCAGCCCCATATTGTGTTTTTTTTTTTTTTAAAGAAAAACTTAAAGGAGGGAAAGACCCATACAAACATATCCAACAATAGTGTTGTATTCTCTGGACATCTCTTAGCCCAGTCAAGTTGACTCATAAAACTAACCATCACAAGAACCAGAGATCTTCCTAATACAAACCTACATATATAAGATTGAAAAGAACATTTTCACCTGAGCATTTCCACAAGAAGGTATCAAAGAACTCCAACTAATATTCCCACCTTTTGGGCCATGCTCAGAATAAGAGGTCCTTAGGATCTGAGTCTGCTCTGTGACAGTAACCAGGGTGGGAAAAAGGGCTACGGGAGAGGCTCCAGCAATTCTTTCCTTCATACTGGGAGTGATGATTAGGACGTAGGCAATCTAAAATTACAAATTTTTACTGTACCACCCTCATTCATTGCTTTTATTTATATTTATTTTGTACTTACCAGGTAACTGGTAATAACTTTGGTTGTTAAACCAAAGACAGTGGACAAAAATAAATAATTTTATGCAAAAAACATCAATATTATTAATTGAAAAAGTTCATTGCAACATTCTCTACTCATTTCTCAAGAATTACTATGTATCACTTATAGGAGCTTACACCGAGCACGGAGCGGCTGAGTTCCGGCTCCCGGAACCGTCACGGAACCGCCCTGGCTCAGGGCTGCGGAGCCCGCGGAGGCTGCTTCTTGGACCCTGCTACTATCAGAGCATACACCAAGCACTAAGAAGCCGAATTCCGGCTCCCGGAACTGAGCCCGCGGGGGCTGCTTCTTGGAGCTTACACTTATAGGAGCTTACACCGAGCACGGAGCGGCCGAGTTCCGGCTCCCGGAACTTCCCTGGACCAGGGCTAGGAGCCCGCGGAAACTGCGTCTCGGTCCGGGTCCTGCTGAGGGCCGGTCAGGACTCACCCGTTGCTTGGGTTGCCCGGCAAGGGGAACGAAATGCTGCCATTCGCATAGGATACCAACATGGCAGAGATCTGATGTCAGCAGAAAGCGGTGGAGGAGAGATCTTCATCAATACCAGCGGTGACATAAGCAGTTGGTCTCCTGGTAGGGGGGGTGAGGCTCAGTCACCCGAGTCTCCTCAATTTGTCCTCGAGCCAGAGGGAAGGAGCCGGGCCGCCGCCAGCCCCCGGAGCAGGCCCAGCGGCTCGCCAGCGTGGTGACCGCGTGACCCCAATTGGAGAGGGGGCGGAGCGGAGCCGCCACCCACACCCGCCAGGTGGGCAGACCCACGACCCAGTAGTACATGGGCGTGGTAGGAGGGGCAGGGCAGAGCCGCCCTTCGCGCTTGCAAGGTAAACAGACCAGTGACAGCCTGGCGGGTCAGGCCCAGTGGCCTGCCAGTGTGGTACACACGTCACCCCAACTCGAGTAGGGGCAGAGCAGATCCTTCTCCCACGCCCGGATCAGGCCCTGCCGGTGTGGTGGTCACGTGACCCCAATTGGAGTGGGGGCGGAGCGGAACCGCCACCCGTGCCCGCAGGGTGAGCAGACCAGTGATCAACCTGCAGATCAGGCCCAGGGGTCCGCAGGCATGGTAGGAGGGGCAGGGCAGATCCACCGCCCGCGCCTTCAAGGTAGGCAGACCTACAACAGACCGGCGGATCAGGCCCAGGAGCCTGCCGGCGTGGTACAAACACCACCCTAATTGGAGTAGTGACAGAGCAGAGTCGCCTCCCTTGCCAGGAACAGACCCAGCGTCCTGCAGGCGGGGTAGTCACGACACCCCAATTGGAGTAGGGGCAGAGCAGAGCCTCCACCCGTGCCCGAAAGGTGGGCAGATCTGCGACCGACCAGCGGGACAGGCCCAGTGGCCTGCTGGTACGACAGACACGTCACCCCATTTGGAGTAGGGGCAGAGTAGAGCTGCCGCCCGCGCCTGCAGGGTAGGCAAACCTGCAACCCACCGGCGGATCAGGCCCGGTGGCCTGCCGGCGTGGTACACTCGTCACCCCAATTGGAGTAGGGGCAGAACAGAGCCGCCACCAGCTCCCAGAACAGGCCCAGTGACCTGCCGGCGTGGTAGCCACGACACCCCAATTGGAATAAGGAGAGAGCAGAGCCGCCGCCCGCACCTGCAGGAAAGATACGCAAGCAGTATGAAAAGACAAGGAAAGAAAGGACCACAAGCAATGCAGGTCAACGCAACTTTAGAAGAGGTAACAGCTGCAGCAGATGGAATGTCAGATAAAGAATTCAGGATATACATGCTTCAGATGATCTGGAGTATCAAGGAAGACATTAAACAGCAAAATCAGACAATGAAAGATCACTTCGACAACGAATTACGCAAACAAATCCAGGAAGCAAAGGATCAATTATACAGGGAGATAGAGGTTATAAAAAACAAGCAATCAGAAATCCTAGAAATGCAGGAAGCAATAAACCAACTTAAAAACTCAATGGAGAATACTACCAACAGAGTAGAACACTTAGAAGATAGAACATCAGACAATGAAGACAAAGTATTTCAACTGGAAAAGAACATAGACAGCTCAGCAAGACTGTTAAGAAACCATGAGCAGAACATCCAAGAAATATGGGATAACGTTAAGAGACCAAACTTAAGAGTCATTGGGATACAGGAAGGTACAGAACTCCAAACCAAAGGAATGAGCAGTCTATTCAATGAAATAATAGGAGAAAACTTCCCAGACTTGAAGAATGAGACAGAATCCCAAATCCTAGAAGCCTACAGGACGCCGAATGTGCAAAATCATAAGAGATCCACACCTAGACACATTATAATGAAGATGCCCAACATACAGAATAAGGAGAGAATTTTAAAAGCTACAAGAGAAAGGAAGCAGATTACATTTAGGGGCAAGCCAATCAGGATAACAGCTGATCTTTCAACACAGACTCTGAAAGCTAGAATATCCTGGAATAACATATTTCAAACACTGAAAGAAAATGGGTTCCAACCAAGAATTGTGTATCCAGCGAAATTAAGCTTCAGGATGGAGAATGAAATTAAAACCTTCCACGATAAACAAAAGTTTAAAGAATTCGCAGCTAGAAAACCATCTCTTCAAAACATCCTCGCCAAAGCATTACAGGAAGAGGAAATGGAAAATAACAATGAAAACCAACAGTGGGAGGTAGGACAGTAAAGGGGGGGGGAAATAATCAAAGAGGAAAACAAACAATGTTTAGTAACAGAAATAAACAAATATGGCTGGAAGAACAACCCATATTTCAATAATAACCCTAAATGTTAATGGCTTAAACTCACCAATTAAGAGACACAGGCTAGTAGAATGGATCACAAAACAAGACCCAACAATATGCTGCCTACAGGAGACGCATTTGATAGGAAAAGACATACATAGGCTGAAGATGAAAGGTTGGGAAAAATCATATCACTCATATGGACTTCGGAAACAAGCAGGCGTGTCCATACTCATATCAAATAAAATAGATTTCAAGCCAAAGTTAATCAAAAGAGATAAAGAGGGACACTACATACTGCTTAAGGGAACCATACACCAACAAGACATAACAATCATAAATATTTATGCCCCAAACAATGGTGCAGCTATGTTCGTCAAACAAACTCTTCTCAAGTTCAAGAGTCTAATAGACCACCACACCATAATCATGGGAGACTTCAACACACCTCTCTCGCCACTGGACAGATCTTCCAAACAAAAGTTGAATAAGGAAACTATAGAACTCAATAACACTATTAATAACCTAGACCTAATTGACATATATAGAGTATACCACCCAACATCAAGCAGTTACACTTTTTTCTCAGCAGCACATGGATCCTTCTCAAAAATAGATCATATATTATGTCACAGGGCAACTCTTAGACAATATAAAGGAGTAGAGATAATACCATGCATCTTGTCTGATCATAATGGAATGAAACTGAAAATCAACGATAAAAGAAGGAAGGAAAAAGCATACATCAATTGGAGAATGAACAATAGGTTACTGAATGATCAATGGGTTATAGAAGACATCAAGGAGGAAATTAAAAAATTCTTAGAGATAAATGAAAACACAGACACAACATATCGGAATCTATGGGACACATTGAAAGCAGTTCTAAGAGGAAAATTCATTGCTTGGAGTTCATTCCTTAAAAAAAGAAAAAACCAACAAATAAATGATCTCATACTTCATCTCAAAATCCTTGAAAAAGAAGAGCAAAACAACAGCAAAAGAAGTAGAAGGCAAGAAATAATTAAAATCAGAGCTGAAATTAATGAAATCGAAACAAAAGAAACAATTGAAAAAATTGACAAAACTAAAAGTTGGTTCTTTGAAAAAATAAACAAAATCGACAGACCCTTAGCGATGCTAGCGAAGAGAAGAAGAGAGAGAACTCAAATTACTAGCATACGGGATGAAAAAGGCAATATCACAACAGACACTTCAGAAATACAGAAGATAATCAAAAACTATTTTGAATCCTTATACTCCAATAAATTAGAAGATAGTGAAGGCATAGATAAATTTCTTAAGTCATATGATCTGCCCAGATTGAGTCAGGAGGATATAGAAAACCTAAACAGACCAATATCAATTGAGGAGATAGAAGAAACCATCAAAAGACTACCAACTAAGAAAAGCCCAGGTCCCGATGGGTATACAGCAGAATTTTACAAAACCTTTAAAGAAGAACTAATACCAATACTTTTCAAGCTACTTCAGGAAATAGAAAAGGAGGGAGAACTTCCAAATTCATTCTATGAGGCCAACATCACCCTGATACCTAAACCAGACAAAGACACTTCAAAGAAAGAAAACTACAGACCAATATCTCTAATGAACCTAGATGCAAAAATCCTCAATAAAATTCTGGCGAATCGGATACAAAAACATATAAAAAAAATTGTACACCATGATCAAGTAGGATTCATCCCTGGGATGCAAGGCTGGTTCAATATACGGAAATCAATAAATGTTATTCACCACATCAATAGACTTAAAAATAAGAACCATATGATCATCTCGATAGATGCGGAAAAAGCATTTGACAAAGTACAGCATCCCTTTATGTTCAAAACTCTAGAAAAACTAGGGATAACAGGAACATACCTCAATATTGTAAAAGCAATCTATGCTAAGCCTCAGGCTAGCATTATTCTGAATGGAGAAAAACTGAAGGCATTCCCTCTAAAATCTGGAACAAGACAGGGATGCCCTCTCTCTCCACTTCTCTTCAACATAGTTCTCGAAACACTGGCCAGAGCAATTAGACAGACGAAAGAAATTAAAGGCATAAAAATAGGAAAAGAAGAAATTAAATTATCACTATTTGCAGATGATATGATTCTATATCTAGCAGACCCAAAAGGCTCTACAAAGAAACTATTAGAGCTAATAAATGAATTCAGCAAAGTGGCAGGATTTAAAATCAACACGCATAAATCAAAGGCATTCCTGTATATCAGCGACAAATCCTCTGAAATGGAAATGAGGGCAACCACTCCATTCAAAATATCTTCAAAAAAAATAAAATACTTGGGAATCAACCTAACAAAAGAGGTGAAAGACTTATACAATGAAAACTACAGAACCCTAAAGAGAGAAATAGAAGAAGATCTTAGAAGATGGAAAAATATACCCTGTTCATGGATAGGCAGAACTAACATCATCAAAATGGCGATATTACCAAAAGTTCTCTATAGGTTTAATGCAATGCCAATCAAAATCCCAATGGCATTTCTTGTAGAAATAGAGAAAGCAATCATGAAATTCATATGGAAAAATAAAAGACCCAGAATAGCAAAAACAATGCTAAGCAAGAAGTGTGAATCAGGCGGTATAGCGATACCAGACTTCAAACTATACTACAGAGCAATAGTAACAAAAACAGCATGGTACTGGTACCAAAACAGGCGTGTGGACCAATGGTACAGAATAGAGGACACAGAAACCAATCCACAAAACTACAACTATCTTATATTTGATAAAGGGGCTAAAAGCATGCAATGGAGGAAGGATAGCATCTTCAACAAATGGTGCTGGGAAAACTGGAAATCCATATGCAACAAAATGAAACTGAATCCCTTTCTCTCGCCATGCACAAAAGTGAATTCAAAATGGATCAAGGAACTTGATATCAAATCAGAGACGCGCCGTCTGATAGAAGAAAAAGTTGGCTACGATCTACAGTCAGTGGGGTCGGGCTCCAAATTCCTCAATAGGACACCCATAGCACAAAAGTTAATAACTAGAATCAACAAATGGGACTTACTCAAACTAAGAAGTTTTTTCTCAGCAAAAGAAACAATAAGAGAGGTAAATAGGGAGCCTACATCCTGGGAACAAATCTTTACTCCTCACACTTCAGATAGAGCCCTAATATCCAGAGTATACAAAGAACTCAAAAAATTAGACAATAAGAGAACAAACAACCCAATCAACAAATGGGCCAAGGACCTGAACAGACACTTCACAGAGGAGGACATACAGTCAATCAACAAGTACATGAAAAAATGCTCAACATCTCTAGCTGTCAGAGAAATGCAAATCAAAACCACCCTAAGATACCATCTCACTCCAGTAAGATTGGCAGCCATTAGGAAGTCAAACAACAACAAGTGCTGGCGAGGATGTGGGGAAAAGGGTACACTTGTACATTGCTGGTGGGACTGCAGATTGGTGCAGCCAATTTGGAAAGCAGTATGGAGATTTCTTGGAAAGCTGGGAATGGAGCCACCATTTGACCCAGCTATTCCCCTTCTTGGTCTATTCCCTAAAGACCTAAAAAGAGCATGCTACAGGGACACTGCTACATCGATGTTCATAGCAGCACAGTTCACAATAGCAAGACTGTGGAACCAACCTAGATGCCCTTCAATAGACGAATGGATAAAAAAATGTGGCATTTATACACAATGGAGTATTACTCTGCATTAAAAAATGACAAAATCATAGAATTTACAGGGAAATGGATGGCATTAGAGCAGATTATGCTAAGTGAAGCTAGCCAATCCCTAAAAAACAAATGCCAAATGTCTTCTTTGATATAAGGAAAGTAACTAAGAACAGAGTAGGGACGAAGAACAGGAGAAGAAGATTAACATTTAACAGGGATGAGAGGTAGGAGGGAAAGGGAGAGAGAAGGTAAATTGCACGGTAATGGAAGGAGACCCTCAGGGTTATACAGTGGAGGGGGTAGAGAGAGAGGAGGGGAGGGGAGGGGAGAGGTGGGGAGGGGGGAGGGTGGATGATGGGAAAGGCAGCGGAGCACAACAGATACTAGTATGGCAATATGTAAATCAATGGATGTGTAACTGATGTGAATCTGCAATCTGTGTATGGGGTGAAGGTGGGAGTTCATAACCCACTAGAATCAAAGTGTGGAATATGATATGTCAAGAAATTTGTAATGTTTTGAACAACCCACAATAAAAAATTAAAAAAAAAAAAAAAAAAAAAAAGAAAAAGAGGGAGAACTTCCAAATTCATTCTATGAGGCCAACATCACCCTGATACCTAAACCAGACAAAGACACTTCAAAGAAAGAAAACTACAGACCAATATCTCTAATGAACCTAGATGCAAAAATCCTCAATAAAATTCTGGCGAATCGGATACAAAAACATATCAAAAAAATTGTACACCATGATCAAGTAGGATTCATCCCTGGGATGCAAGGCTGGTTCAATATACGGAAATCAATAAATGTCATTCACCACATCAATAGACTTAAAAATAAGAACCATATGATCATCTCGATAGATGCGGAAAAAGCATTCGACAAAGTACAGCATCCCTTTATGTTCAAAACTCTAGACAAACTAGGGATAACAGGAACATACCTCAATATTGTAAAAGCAATCTATGCTAAGCCTCAGGCTAGCACCATTCTGAATGGAGAAAAACTGAAGGCATTCCCTCTAAAATCTGGAACAAGACAGGGATGCCCTCTCTCTCCACTTCTGTTCAACATAGTTCTCGAAACACTGGCCAGAGCAATTAGACGAAAGAAATTAAAGGCATAAAAATAGGAAAAGAAGAAATTAAATTATCACTATTTGCAGATGATATGATTCTATATCTAGCAGACCCAAAAGGCTCTACAAAGAAACTATTAGAGCTAATAAATGAATTCAGCAAAGTGGCAGGATTTAAAATCAACACGCATAAATCAAAGGCATTCCTGTATATCAGCGACAAATCCTCTGAAATGGAAATGAGGACAACCACTCCATTCAAAATATCTTCAAAAAAAATAAAATACTTGGGAATCAACCTAACAAAAGAGGTGAAAGACTTATACAATGAAAACTACAGAACCCTAAATAGAGAAATAGAAGAAGATCTTAGAAGATGGGAAAATATACCCTGTTCATGGATAGGCAGAACTAACATCATCAAAATGGCGATATTACCAAAAGTTCTCTATAGGTTTAATGCAATGCCAATCAAAATCCCAATGGCATTTCTTGTAGAAATAGAGAAAGCAATCATGAAATTCATATGGAAAAATAAAAGACCCAGAATAGCAAAAACAATGCTAAGCAAGAAGTGTGAATCAGGCGGTATAGCGATACCAGACTTCAAACTATACTACAGAGCAATAGTAACAAAAACAGCATGGTACTGGTACCAAAACAGGCGGGTGGACCAATGGTACAGAATAGAGGACACAGAAACCAATCCACAAAACTACAACTATCTTATATTTGATGACGGGGCTAAAAGCATGCAATGGAGGAAGGATAGCATTTTCAACAAATGGTGCTGGGAAAACTGGAAATCCATATGCAACAAAATGAAACTGAATCCCTTTCTCTCGCCATGCACAAAAGTGAATTCAAAATGGATCAAGGAGCTTGATATCAAATCAGAGACGCGCCGTCTGATAGAAGAAAAAGTTGGCTACGATCTACATTCGGTGGGGTCGGGCTCCAAATTCCTCAATAGGACACCCATAGCACAAAAGTTAATAACTAGAATCAACAAATGGGACTTACTCAAACTAAAAAGTTTTTTCTCAGCAAAAGAAACAATAAGAGAGGTAAATAGGGAGCCTACATCCTGGGAACAAATCTTTACTCCTCACACTTCAGATAGAGCCCTAATATCCAGAGTATACAAAGAACTCAAAAAATTAGACAATAAGAGAACAAACAACCCAATCAACAAATGGGCCAAGGACCTGAACAGACACTTCTCAGAGGAGGACATACAGTCAATCAACAAGTACATGAAAAAATGCTCAACATCTCTAGCTGTCAGAGAAATGCAAATCAAAACCACCCTAAGATACCATCTCACTCCAGTAAGATTGGCAGCCATTATGAAGTCAAACAACAACAAGTGCTGGCGAGGATGTGGGGAAAAGGGTACACTTGTACATTGCTGGTGGGACTGCAGATTGGTGCAGCCAATTTGGAAAGCAGTATGGAGATTTCTTGGAAAGCTGGGAATGGAGCCACCATTTGACCCAGCTATTCCCCTTCTTGGTCTATTCCCTAAAGACCTAAAAAGAGCATGCTACAGGGACACTGCTACATCGATGTTCATAGCAGCACAGTTCACAATAGCAAGACTGTGGAACCAACCTAGATGCCCTTCAATAGACGAATGGATAAAAAAAATGTGGCATTTATACACAATGGAGTATTACTCTGCATTAAAAAATGACAAAATCATAGAATTTACAGGGAAATGGATGGCATTAGAGCAGATTATGCTAAGTGAAGCTAGCCAATCCCTAAAAAACAAATGCCAAATGTCTTCTTTGATATAAGGAAAGTAACTAAGAACAGAGTAGGGACGAAGAACAGGAGAAGAAGATTAACATTTAACAGGGATGAGAGGTGGGAGGGAAAGGGAAAGAGAAGGGAAATTGCACGGTAATGGAAGGAGACCCTCAGGGTTATACAGTGGAGGGGGTAGAGAGAGAGGAGGGGAGGGGAGGGGAGAGGTGGGGAGGGGGGAGGGTGGATGATGGGAAAGGCAGCGGAGCACAACAGACACTAGTATGGCAATTTGTAAATCAATGGATGTGTAACTGATGTGAATCTGCAATCTGTGTATGGGGTGAAGGTGGGAGTTCATAACCCACTTGAATCAAAGTGTGGAATATGATATGTCAAGAAATTTGTAATGTTTTGAACAACCCACAATAAAAAATTAAAAAAAAAAAGAATTACTATGTATATCATATCAATATTAGATTTATTTTAAGTAAAGATTCAGATTGGAAAATTCACTTCATTATTCCCTTTTTCTTTGATAATATAGCTTAGTGACCTGTGCTTTTTAAAACTGTGCTCTAATTCTTAATGATTTAAAGGGAAAATGCAACAGTACCACAAAATGAATGAATTTTATTTCTCCATTATTTCTCTTCTTATCTTAAAAATCATTATTTGCTCTGATGATATATACAAAAAAGCCCTAAACTTCTTACCATAGAGGTCAAGATTTCCTTGATTTTCACTTCAATATGGTATCTCTAATTGTATCAG
This sequence comes from Marmota monax, assembly GCF_021218885.2. Classification (NCBI taxonomy): domain Eukaryota; kingdom Metazoa; phylum Chordata; class Mammalia; order Rodentia; family Sciuridae; genus Marmota; species Marmota monax. The sequence continues at coordinate 18,400,530 of NW_026693082.1, read as the reverse complement.
CTAAAATGAGCTCAGCTACAAGGTACAGGGAACTTGTAAGAATAATGAGTTAAAGAAGACAGAAGGCAATTTTGCAATTGTCAGAGACCTAGGCTCTAAATTGTTGCTATGTAGCATCATCACAATGTGTGGCTTTGATCTTGTGGTCCAAGAGGCTTCTCTAGGTCTGGCCATCACATCCATAACCTGACCAAGGAGATGGAGAACAATCGGAGGAGAACATATATTCCCCATCTCTAAGGACACTTTTCAGGAAGCTGCATACATCACTATATGCATATATCCCGTTGTCCAGAACTTGGCCATATGCCATACCAAGCCTCAAGGGAAGGTGAGAAATATAGTTGTTATTCTAGGTAGCTAGTACCCAGCTATATTTGGGGGCTTCTAACTCCTGAGAAGAGAACAAGAATTGATTCTGTGGGACAATCAATAACTTCTGCTGTACCACCTTCCTCCTCTCCTTTTCTCCTTCCCCAAAGGAGGCAATACCAATTTGACCCCTGAACAATGACTGGGTTTTGATTACTCCTGGGGCAGAGCCACTGCACAGATGTATGTAGTTGCACAGATATAACTCTTCTTGGATCCTCTATTCCATTTCTTCCTTCATGCAGCTGAACTGGTAAACTGATCAAGCCTCTGTCTGGAGGATAATCCAAGGATCTTTGTCTCTAGTATCTTTCTTCTCATTTATAAATGGTTTATTGCTCCCATGGAAGCAGTTGGCTGGTAACTTGCTTTGGACATCCATGGAGTATGAATAAAATGCTCCCTTCCACGTTTCCAGAAAGATATGCCTTAAGGATTATAGGCTTGAGGCCAGTTGAGACCTAAAATAAGATTAATACTTTAGTTTTAATTTTAAGTTAAAAAATGCTTGGAATCAAAGTCAGAATCTCAAGAAAATGCTCAAGGAATCAACAATGGTCGCTAAATTGTTCTACATGATAGAAGGAGCCAAAGAGACTGGAGGTGAAAGGATCAGAAAGAAAACCACCTGTAGCAGGATCAGGGAACAGAGAAGAGAAGTGTCTTGTAAATTTTACATTGTTCATTAGTGGTTTGTATAAGTAAATTCATATATATATATATGTCTATATATATATTTGATAGACCTTTATTTTATTTGTTTATTTATTTATATGTGATATGTTGTTGATCGACCTTTATTTTATGTTTATTTATTTATATGTGGTGCTGAGAATTGAACCCAGTGCCTCACATATGCCAGGCAAGTGCGCTACTGCTGAGCCCCAGCTCTGTAAGTAGATTCTTTCTTTCTTTCTTGTAGTTGTAGGTGGACATCATGCCTTTATTTTAATTGGTTATCTTTTTATGTGGTTTTGAGTATCGAACCCAGAGCCTCACATGTGCTAGGCAAGTGCTCTACCACTGAGCCCCAGCCCCAGCCCTAATAAGTAGATTCTTGATGGAATTGAAAGAGGAGGAGGACACAGCTGGATTCTATCACTTGCACGTTCAGAAACCCAAAACAATCTGCCTTTGCCAATGCAGCGGGCATCATTCAATTTGTTGAGCATCTGAAAAGAACAGAAAGGTGTAGGAATGGCAAATTTGCTCTGTCTACTTAAGCTGGGAAATCCATCTTGTTTTGCCCTTGGACATCAGTGCTCCTGGTTCCTGAGCCTTCAGATTCAGACTGGGACTTACACAATTAAATCCCCTGGTTATCAAGCTCTTAAGCTTGGACTGGACCTACACCCCTGGCTTGCCTGGGGCTTCCAGCTTGCAGATGACAGCTCATGGGACTTGGTGACCTAAGGTCTTTCTATCTATGTATCTATGTATGTCTGTCTCTATCTATCTATCTGTCTATCTATCTATCTATCTATCTATCTATCTATCTATCATCTAGCCATCCGTCCTATTGGTTGTCTTTTCTAGTGAAGACTGATTATTGCAGTTCTCAACAAATTCTTCAAATAGCTAAAAAAAAAAAAAAAGCCTTCTAGTTATTGTTATGCCTTCTCTGGCTCAAGGAGGCTGATTTTTACCCAAGTATGCTTGTGATCATACTATATGTATTACAGCAAGGATATTCTTTACTGAATATTTTGTTTTTGAAATTGAATCTAGGTTTGTTTTTGAAATTAATCTAATGCATTTGTTTTATCTTCTATGGTATTCAATTTGATAAATTTACTAGTTTGAGCCATAAAAAACGGTTGAATAGCAGCAATTTCATGTGGTTCAACAAATATCACACTGATCTATTTTCCAATTGATGAACATGTAAGCTGTTTTCAATATTTTCTTATTGTGAGCAATGACATCATGAAAATCTAATTATGTGTCTCTTTAAGTATATATAACTTTCATTCAAGTGCAAAAGTTTCTGTACAGTATATTCTAAAAGGTAGAATTTCTGGATCTTTAGTATCTATAACTTCTATTTTTATTAGGTGACTCCAACAATTCCCTAAAGTGTTTGTATCAACTTTCATTCTTGCCAGTTTTGTGTGGGGATTTCTTCATATTGGACAACACTTGGTATTATCAGAAATTCTGCCAATCTAATAGGCATGAAAAGCCATTTCCTTGTTTTTATTTGCATTTCTTTAACTACTGACCTGTATGAAAATATTTTTACTTTTATATTAATTGTCCTCTTATGTCTTCATTTCTTTGAATTTACTCTTTTTATCACTGCCAGTGTTCTATCTTTTCTTTTTGATGTGTGGAGTTTTTCATGTAGTTAGACCATTAAATCATTGTTAAAATATACATTGCAAGTATATTCTCTGAATTTATAGTTTGTCTTTCAATATTTTTATAGTGATTTTAAATTTAAAAAATACTTCAATTTAATTGTATTTTCTTTATGAGTTTTGCTTCTTGACTTTGGTGTAGGAATTAGTTCTACCCTGTGGTCATAAATATATTCTTCTATATTATCACATGAAAGACTTGAAGTTTTGCTTTTCACACTTGAATCTTTAAAACAACTGGAATTGAGTGCACATATGGTACAAGATGAAAGTCTAACCTTTTCCTTAATATGGAAACATATTGTCCCCACATCACTTATTTACTTCATTTGTCTACAGAATTGTAATATCACTTCTTTCATATACTATATTTATACACATGCAAGTACTTTTTCTTGATTTTTTTTCCTGGTGAATTTGTCTGCTTTGCCAATGCCAAATTGTTTTACTTTCAAAGTTTTATGGTAATTAATATCTGGTAGATTGATGTCTTTGTTTTCTTCTTCAAAACTATCTTACTATTCTTGATCTTTTACTACATCATCTGAAATTAAGGGTTAGCTAGTCAAAGCCCAAGATAAATTCTTCTGAAAATTTGTTGGCATTCATTGAATTTATAGATTATTTTGGGGGAGACCTGACATCTTTAGCATACTGAGTCTTTCATGAATATAGTCAATTTCCTTGTTGATTTAGGTCTCCTTTAAGTTACTAAGTGATACATTACAAGGTTCTCCTTTCATAAAGGTTTTTTTTTTCATATATTTCATTTTACCTGTATTTCTAAAATGCTATTATAAATGCAATCATTTAAAAATTACACCCTAATTGGTTATTGCTAGAATACTGAGATGTCGTTTATTTACTTATTTATTTATTTAGAGACAGGGTCTCACTATGTTTTCCAGGCTAGTCTTGAACTCCTGGACTCAGGGATCCTCCTGCCTCAACGTCCCTAGTAGCAAACACAAAACACCATTGTGCCCAACAAACACAGAACACCTGCCATTGTGCCCAGACACCAATGATATTGCTTTAGTATCATACCACCTTGCTGAACTCTCTCAGTTTATTTATTTAATTATGGTACGGGGATTGAATCCAGGGGCCCTTAACCACTGACCCACCTCCCCAGCCCTTAAAATTTTTTCCTTAATGTGGCAAATTATCTTAATAGGTTTTCACATGTTAAACCATTAGGATAAACGCTGGTTACTCAGGGTAATCTTTTACATGCATTGATGAATTTGGTTATCTATCATTCTGTTTGTATTTGTATCTATATTCATACTTATAATTATGTATAATTTTTCTTTCTTATCTACTCCTAACTTGGAAAATGATTCTTCTTTTTTCTACCGTATGGAACATTTGGTACAAGGAGAGGTTTGATAAAACTTGGGTGTCAAATCTGGGCATGGTGTTTCCTTGGTATGTAGATTTTTTTAAATCTCTGAATTAATTTCTTCAGCAGATGGGGTGGGATTGATAGTCATCTAGTACCCACAAATCTATGTTCATTATTTTCAGCAGTTGTCTGCATGTATTTCTTAGTTCCTTTGGTTTCATCATTACATCAGTGGAATATTTTAAATTATTACCCCTGTATGAGTGGAATATTTTAAATTATTACCCCTGAGAATAGGTCTAAGTTTTGTATTTGCTCTTGAATCAATTTAGATAATTTCTATTTTAAAAACTGCTGAAAATAACTGAAATTGGAAATTATAGAGTACATCCTCTAACCATAATGGAATCTAACCGGAAATCTGTAAAAGTAAAACAACAGCTAAATCCTTATAAACATGGGAAATCACTTTGTTTTTATGGGGTGGGGTGGGTACTCAGGATTTGATCCTGGGCCCTCTATCACTGAATTATATAATGTTGACATTTTGAGACAGAATCTTGCTAAGTTGCTGAGGCTGGCCTTGAAGTTGTGATCCTCCTGCCTCAGCCTCCCACGTATCTGGGGTTACAGGACTATAACACTGTGTCTGGCCAACATGTAAAAATTAAATATATCATTTCTAAATAATCCATAGGTCAGTGAGAAATTCTCAAAGGCAGGAAAGTACATAGAATTGAGTGAATAAAAATACAACATGTCAATATATGTGGAATGTAACTAAAGTAGAAAGTCTATAGCATTAAATGCTATTTAGAAATGAGGAAAGGTTTCAAATAAATTATTTAAGTTCATACCTTGAGAAACTAGAAAATTATAATAAATCCAAAACAAGCCAAAGGAAGAAAGTAATAAAAATAAGAGCAAAGTCAGTACAATAGAAAATAGGAAAGCAATAGAGGAAAATAAATGAAACTAAAAGTTGGGTCTTTGAAAAAAGTGAATAAAATTGGTAAAACTGTAGCAAAGCTCACCAGAATAAAAAAGAGAAATAAAAAAGACAAATATAAAAGGGAAAGACACAAATTGTCAAAAGCAAAAATAAACTAGGTCAGTGGCAGGGCACACACTTGTAAGTCTAGCAACTCCAGAGGCTGAGGCAGGAAGATCCAAGTTCCAGGTCAGCCTGGGCAACTGAGTGAGATCTTGGGGATGTAGCTCAGTCATAAGGTGCCTGTGAGTTCAATCCCCAGAACTAAAACAGCAACAAAACAAAAAGTCACTACACCAACAAAACCTGGAAGCAGCCCAGAGGTCTTTCAACAGGTGAAGGGTACGTAGATTATATGGACTCCTACTCAGGAATTAAGAAGAACCAACTATTGATATAAGCAATGATTGGGATGAATGTTCAGGAAACTATGCTGAATGAAAAAAGGCCCATCTAGTTTCACAGATTGTATGTTTCCACATGTGTAACTTTTTTAAATGATAAAACTTTAGAAATGCAGATAGATCAGGGATTAAAGATGCAGGGAAGGGAGAAGTGGGTGTTTTTATAAAAGGGCAACAGAAGAGGTCCTCCTGGTGATAGAATTTTCCCTGTGTTGACTGGAGCAAGATTGTACAGAACCAAATACATCTGTGCAAATATTTACATGTTGAACTATGGAATAAAATAGGCGGATCGTATCCATGTCAATATTTTGTTTGCACAAGTTCTACAAAATGGGAGAATCTGATAGAAAGTATTCTTTGCATTATTGCTGATACCTGCATGTGAATCTACAGTTATCTCAATAAAATCTCAAGCAAAATGCTTTACTAAATAATCTATGCATTATTAACTTTTCTCCTAATGTTCTATTTTTACATCATTTATTTGATTTCTTGCATGCGATGACAAAGTAAATTGATTTTGTGGATTACTGCTGAGAGGGGAAAGAAAACATAGTACAAAGGACAAATGTGCTTTAACCAGCCGTCAATAGACGGTTCTTGATTTCATTGTTTTTTCAGCTGAGTTAGTCATATTAAGAATCATCTTTAATTAAAGGTATAGAACTGCAAGGAAGACACCTGCCTTAGATGTGGTCAGGCAGCACTTTTTTTTCAATAACAAAGTGGTTAAGACCTTTGTTCTTAGAATTCATATTGTGCAGGGCACCAAGGGATGTCTCTTTTCAAACCTATCTGTTCTATCTTTCTACCGCTGCAGAATTGTTCTCCACGAGGCACCGTAATAAATGATGATTACCATCATTAATACTAATAGTCCCAACGACATTATGCAACATAATGGCTCCAGTGATTATATAGAGAAGTCTGATAGGTCTTATTTTCCTGAGCTCATCCTGAAATTTCTTCTTGCTCAATATCATCTCATTATTTCTATTTATTTGTGCCTTAAAATGCCTTGCCTGTTACTTCCCTGGTAATTAGAAGCTCTCTGGGTGAGGCGCTTTCATTTTGGTTTTCTTTCCACTGCCTAGAGCATGGTGGGCACATTATAAGTGCTGTCCCAATTTTGGTGTTGACATCTTCAAATGGAGGCAGGTGGCTTCACAAGCAAGGACAGTTATTGCGTCAACCAGGATGGATTTGATAATTTGCTTCTAACTCATTATAATACTGGATCTTCTCCAAGAACCTTGATTTTTTGGACAATGAGTGCTGAACATGAGTGCTGAACACCTGACTTACTCATTCCTGTAAGATTTTGAAAGTCCAACCCCGTCAGTCATTCTTTGGTCGTTCTATCGTTTACAGTAAAGGAAGGTTGACATTTGACAACTGAACATTGATTGTACTATTTTTCAGGTTGTTATACTCAGTACAGATCTATCACCAGATTAGCATCAGAATCTGTGAATCTACAAATTTTTAAGCAGGGGAATGATGTACACACAAAAAAATTAACTAAGCAGCAGTTGCACCATCTATTACTCTGATATTTTTGAAAAAGGAAATAACTGAGAGACACAAAAGAACCTAAGGAATTTGCAGGAAGTGTATTTAAATTACAATAACACGGCTGATTAAATAACCTGGATGCTGTTGTCTGAAAGGACCATGTTTTCTACAGGGGGTGTCAGAACAGTGACCTCAGTGGAAGTATCTAGCAAGTGTTCATTGAAATGGACTCACAGATCAAAAGTACCCAAACATCTGCAGTTGAAAACAAATCTGTGATGATAATAATGGTAACTCAGAAAGGAATTCCATTGCAAGGAGAGTTGATGTTGACCAGCATCTACTTGCTGTGTAGAAAAAGCAATCTACACTGACTTGAGAGATTTAGTACCTAATCTGCAGGAAACACCACTGTCCTTAGAGGAAGAAACTTCAGACCACTTATGAGAGAGAGAGAGAGAGAGACAGACAGACAGAGGCAGACAGACAGACCCTGGAAGAGTAGGTGAGACCTGGAACTGAGCCACAGGGCTACTTATTCACAGGAAGTGTGGTTTCACATTTGAGCTGCTTGGGAGATTCCAGGTGTGGGTTTCTGTTCTCACGACCTAAAATTGTAGACCCAAATTTGGTACATTTCCTTCAGACCAACTAAATAATTTGCCCAAGCTTGGACAAAGTATGGGGTGAGGGGATGTTTCAAATGGTTCCTTGCCTAGCGGGAGAGGGAACTTAATCATGGTGGTGTCATGTGGGGTGAGGTGGGCAAGGTTAAAAGTAGGTTGACTTGAAATAGGGGAATGGAGGATGCAGGATCAGGGCTCCTGGCTACCACACCTGTTCTCTAAAGTGACTTAGATCTTAGGAAATGCCATTTTCCAGCTCTGTCTAGGATGATAGGCCTCTTCAACCATAATGACTTCTTTGCCTTGAATTCTTCCCATTAGGTTTCTTTTTCAGTGGTATCTCTCCTCAGGATTGCTGCAGCCAAGAGCACCTGGCAGAGAACATTTTATTCCCAGCAATGCTTAACTATCACCTCTGCTGGTCAAAATGGTCTCAAATACAATCCGTTCTTCACTGAAATCAGAAAAAGTTGGCCTTGGTTTTCTTCTGCGTGCCTTATGGAACTCAAATGAACCCAACAACTAAATGTTGACAGAAATCTGTGTTTAAGGGCTAGAGCCATATGCTCCTTGTCCAGGTCTCTGTGCTACAAACCTCCAAGAGATTCATATAGTATCTAACACTATAACAGTAATTAATAAAGATGCAATTTAATTAACAAAATTTTTTTATTATCCAAATGTCCAAAAATAATAATAATAATAAGTTGATGGTCTAAGGGAAACACATCAAGATTTTTTTTTTTGTCCCCAGCTAATTGCTAACCTTAGGTGAGTCACCAGACCTTCCTGGCTCCCAGCTTCCTTATCTAATAAAGTAAAGGGACCGGCCTAGGTAACCCAAAAGTCCCTGCCTGCTCTAATAATCTGAAATTCTATAGAGGACCAGGAGAAAGTAACCTTCCCCTTACTCATTCTATAAAGTTTCCAGTGATCAGTCCTATTATTCTGGTTGCTTTGTACCCAAACCAAATTGCTTTAATTGTGTAAGGGTAATTATCACACTTAAATATAAGTGTTTGAACTCTGAGGGACTGTGGCCAAAGGAACCTTAACATTAGACCACATGATCAGTCATTTAACTGAAAAGAAAATAAAAAACCCTCTTCGTCTTTTTTTCATGAACCATCAAGTCGCCCCAGCTTGCAATGGTCTTGATAGGCTTTTAATACTCTGTGTGACTCACCAGGAAGACAGAGCAATCGATTCTGGTAACATTTTAGACAGCTTGCTGATAAAAGAGCCCAAAGGAAGATATAGTATGCAGTTGCCAACCAGGGTCTTGGAAGGAGATTGAAAATGAATTACAAAGGCAGGAAGACACTCAATGTCCTCACGTTTTTTCTTTTTTAATGTAGAAATAGAAATTGATAAATGAATGCTGTCTTTTCTCTGGGGTAATTGCAATAATGACTCATGAAAAACTATTCATGCTATTGCAACAAAGAAAAAATGATGATAATAAGGGGCCACGGGCAAATGAAGTAGGATGTTTCTGCCTGTTGAAAAGATCATCTTCCTTGGTCTTTGTTTTACTTCCTCTTTGGGCTGCTGACTTGTTCTATTATGACAGCGATAAGAGGCACTTTGAGAGGTTTTATAAATACTGACTCTGCAGCTTGCATTTATCAGCAGCTTTGCCCTGGCACCTTATTTAGACAAATGTAAATGAAAACGAATTGTGCAATGCAATTTATCTCAGAAGTGTGTACTATGAGAGGAAAAGGATACCTAAAAAAAGTCATAATATACTTGACCAGAGGAAGTAGGAATATAGTTCTAAACAAGCAGGATTCCCATAGTGCGAATTGCTATGAGCACTCGATATTTTATAGCTTTTTAAAAAATGTCATTGATACCTACATTATGATAATGTAGGTAATTGCTAAGTATAAAATAAGACAACTGCAACCATTTTAAGCAGTTGTGACCCAAGATGGTTACCCAACTTGTGTACTATTATTTATGTACATCAAGGCATCTTAACTAAGGAAGAGTTTATCCCTCAGGAGACACTTGGCAATGTCTGGAGACATTTGTGGTGGTTGTAATATGGGAGGTTCTATTGGTGTGGTAGTCAGTTTTCCATTACTGTAACAGAATACCTGAGATAATCAGTGTTACAAAAGGAGGGTTTTATTTTGGTTCACAGTTTTGGAGGATTTAGTCCAAGGTCAGTTAGTCCCATTGCCTTGGGCCCATAGAGAGGTAGTAGTTCATGGTGGACACTGCATGTGGAGAGGAAACCCCTATCACTTCATGGTTGGGAGCAAAAGTGAAATGGGAAGAAGAGACCAGAGTGCCATGATCTGCTTTGAGGGCATGCCTCCAAAACCTAAAACCTCCCATTAGGTCCCACCTCCTCAAGGCTCCCCTACCTCCCAGTAGAATCAAGCTGTGGGCCAAGCCTTCACCACATGAGCCTTTGAGGAGTCTCCAGATCCAAACCACTGCAGTTGGCACCCACTGGGTAGCGGTCAGGAGTGCAGCATCTTACAAAGCACAGCACAACTCCACCAGCAAAGAGCTATTCAGTCCCAAACATCAGCAGTGCTGAGGTTAGCAAACCCTGTTGGGCATTATAAGGATAACTGGGTATTTCTGTAGGGAAGGGACAACTCTGTTCCTACCAAGTTTGAAAATTGACCAAAGATAGGTCAGACATCCAATACCCCGGGCCTGAGGTCAAGGAACTCCCTAACATGGGGCTATTAGGTCATAATTTAAGGTTTCTGATCCAATGTGCATGGCCAGAGGACACTAAACTGCACCTGAGTAGAAAACTCTTTGAAGGATATCACCTATCTTAGGGAGAGTATAAGAAATACTTCATTACTATTTCTTCCTGGAAGATTCTAAGCTCTTTCTCATACCACACACCAACTATAGCTCTTCTTAGGTTAGCAAAATAACAGACTAGAAAACAAACAGTAGTTCCAATGATTAGTCTGTACACAGGCAACTTCATCAGCCAGAGCATGGAGGTGTAAGGGTATGTGTGGGTATGTTAGAGCATGTGTGTATATGTTTGTACATGTGTGCGTGACTGTGTGTGCACGTGCGCACATGTTCCCCAAATAAGGCAATTCATGTCTCATTTATGTAGACTTCAGGTGATACTCTGTCTCTTCTTGCTATGTTCTGCAGACAAGTTCAAAACTGAGAGCACAAGGGGTGGGTTCTTGAGATTCACTGTGGCTCGTTTGCCTTTGCCACATTAGATCAAAATGTTTTCCTCGTAGGCACTACAGGTGGGTTCCCCAGATTTCTGTTTTCTTTCTTTATTTTATTTATTTGTTTATTTATTTACTTACTTATTTTGCAGTACTGGGGATTAAACTCAGGGGCTCCTTACCACTGAGATATATCCCCAGACCTTTTTATTATTTTATTTTGAGACAGGGTCTCACTAGACTCATCTTGAACTTACGATCCTCCTGCTCAGCTCCCTAGTCACTGGGATTATGAGTGTGTACCATGGTGCCTGATTGATTCCCCAAATTTTTGAGGAGTTTCTAGAGGAAGCTATCACTATACTCTCATCAAAGATGCCCGCTGTTTGTGTCCCAGGGTCTGTGATATGCATGCCACAAGCCTTCAGCATTATAAGACTTTAAGTTTTTTTTGTGTGTGTTGGGGGCGGGGAGAGGATTGAAACTGAGAGAAACTCTGTGTTTTAAATTCATCTGTGCTCATCATTAAATTTCAGTCAATATATTTATAGCATAAAGTGAAACCTAAGGTGTTATCTGAATCAAGTGGTCTTCCAAGCAGATTGCAAGGTGTTTTAGAACTTCATTATATTTTTTCCACCAAAGTGGTTACCTAAGTGTATTTATCACCTCCATACATCACCTTTTGTAGTTTTCCATTTGCACAATTTGAATCTGGAATGTCCCTAAAAGCCCATGTGTTAAAGGCTTGGTCCCCAGTGTGGTACTATTGGGAGGTGTGGAGTGTGCAGGAGGTGGAGGCTAGTGGGAAGTTTTCAAAGGAAATGCCCTTGAAGGGGACTGTGCAACCTGGTCTCTTCCTCTTTCCATCTCTGGCATCCTGGCTGTGACGGGAGCAGCTTTTCTCTCACCACAGTCTCCCTGCCATGATGGGCTACTTTTTCCACCAGCTCAAAACCACAGGGCCAAACAACCATGGACTAAAACCTCCAAGACTATGAGGCAAAATAACCCTTTCCTCTTTTTAAGTTGATCAGCTCAAGTATTTTGTTATAGTAACAGAAAACAGACTAATACACCATGTTGCCCTAAGATATACCTGTGTGGATATATATGTATTCATATATGAGTATTCTTTGCTTTTAGGAAATCCAATATAGTAACACCTGAAGTTGGAAAAAAGATAACCTTCAAGGTGATTACTCACAATGTCAAAGAATTCTTTCCAAGAAGTTCTTTTGAGTGAGAACAAAACAAAAAACTAAGTCAAATCCATAAATATGCATTAAGCGACTAATTTTATAGCAACAGAGAAAGTGAGTATGCAAAGCTGACCAAAATTTATCATCAGTCTTTAAGACTTAAGTTCAAATGGCTTAGAAAGTATCATTGACTTATCATTAACCACATGATTGGTGTGGTAGACTTCCTGGTGCCCATCAATCAGCTTCTTCCCTGGGGGAGTCATACATCCCCCACCCTTATGGGTCTGCTGAGGCTGTCCGTCATGGAACCTCACCAACCTACCTCCTGCCTGGGGTGCATTTGAACTAGGGTGGGCTGATTAGTCAGTCTCTTTGGAGGGTGGCTGTAGAATTTAGGCTTGAGGCTGTCAGTGGCCAGATGTGGGAGAGAGCAAGCCTGAGAGTAAAGCCAGCACAAGGAGGGACATCGACAGGGAGGCAGAAGAACCCTTATAAAATCACTTGGAATTCAGGACCCAGGATCTAAAACCTCCTAGCCCCATGTTTTGCTTAAGCGTCTTTAAGTTGGGTTTATGGCACTGAGAACTCAGAGAGGCTTGACTCATAAATGAGGCATCTGGGTAGGAAGAGGAACTGAGAGAGAAAAACTCATCCACTTCAACACATAGAAATAAACTGGAATTCTGTGAAAACATCACATGATTTTTAAACATCTGAGAGGATGAATAGAGTATAGATTTAGTTACTCAAGTGCCTCAAGGGTCTAGGTGAAATATTTTAGAGTTGCCTCAACCTGTCTGTACATACTGCAAAACATATGTCATGATTTATTTGAACAAATGATAATCTACTTTTTTTTTTAACCATTTGAAAGTGAAGTGCAGATGTGGTGTGGTACTTCACCCCTAAATCCAGCAGCACCTCCTAAGAACAAAGACATTTTCCTCCATAAATACAACAACATAGAAAAGGCTTACCGGCACTTTTCTCTCTCAGCCCTGAAATGAATCATTTTCTCCAAGGACCCCAGTGCAATGGTATTTAGGAACCAAAATCTGGGTCTCACAGTGTGTTCATTTTTCCTGAGATTCTAGTTTCTAGGCCCTTTAGTAGAAAAAGCTGGTATACATATTTATTTTAGTCATGGCTGAACCACATGAAGTCTTCTGTTCCAAATCTGAAACCACAGAGTCCTTCCTTTAAAATGGAGAGAGTTAACACCTTAATTAACTCAACCCAGTGACCCCGCCTGAGGAGTGTTTCTTGTTTCATATTCAACTTTGGAACCGTTTACTTCTTATTCTACTCCATGAAAGCTCAGTAAGGGAAAATGAATCTGAAGCCTGATGAACTTTTATGGTGATCTCTTTTCCTACGCAGCATCAAGTAGGTTCCATTCCTTTTGCTTGAGTTGAGAGTAGTCATCTTGTTATTTCCTTTAGTACCTTGAAAAAATAAAAAACAAAAAACAAACAACAACAACAAAAAAAACCCTCCTATGTCTGAGGTTCTGATGGATCTTGAGACTTTGTATTTCTGCTACCAGATAATGAGGCGACAGCATCTTAATTATTTTTATTGTTTATTATTTATTTATTTGCCTCTGGGGATTGAACCCAGAGCCTCATGCTTGCTAAGTACATACTGTATCACTTATCTACACCGCCAGCCTCCTCCTATCCTCTTGCAGGTCAATGGTGTGCGGTGTAGAACTTTGCTGAACTTTGTATCATCCGGGGCTCCGAATGGCTGTTCTATTTCATCAAAAGAAAATTATTGTTCACAACAAAGCAATCTTGATCTTCAAGTGGCATTGCCTCATTAGAGCAACCACCACAAGGACAAAAATACGAATTTCTTTCTTCTCTTTGGCTTTCTTTGAAGTCAAAAGGGAAACCCAAATGAAATGCAGATGGAAGCTTTCTTTGTTTCCCTCCCACCAACTTGGTTGAAGGCTCAAAATTCGACATGTAGCTAACATGAGAAGGGAGTGACAGACTTTCCAGCAGCTGCAGCCAGGATTAACTGTGCTGCCTTGTTCCTTTGCCAAATCCATCTGTGAAACAAAACTGAAACAGGTTCCAGGGCTTTGTAATCCTTGGAGGTGCAGCAGACCACACAGGGCAGAGAGCCTGACTTGAGGAAAGCTGGGTTTGGGGCCAGTTTTGCTACTTTAGTGCTGCTGGCCTTGGGCTCTCTCTGAGCCCTGCTTCTTCTTTGCAAAACAAGAATAAGAGCCACTGCCTTGCTTACCTCATCAGGGCGTTGGAGGCTCAAATTAAACGCGATAATGTCAAAGAACTTTGTGAATGCTCAAGATCTATAAATATAAGGTGTCATTAGAAATTGAACTAAGTGATGAGACAGCTTGGTTTAAGCAATTTCAGATGTCTCAGCAGAGCTGTGTGAGAGTGTGGGATTTTGGCCCCCCACCCCTTGGTAAGGGAAGAGAGGGCGGCTGGGATGGAGGTATTGATTCTTCTCCCCTAGGTAAACAGGGGGCATGTTGAAGTGCTTCCTGGACAAGGCAGGAAATATCACAGTGGTTTGGAGATTGCAACAGAATAGCTGAGATTGAACTAACAGGAGACAGAAAGATGCTAGGAGAGGCCAAATAGCACAAGACAAGTGGAGCAAAAGATGAAGTTCACAAGTTGGAAACTAAAAAGGGGCAGCGGAGGGGCTATTGCTGGTGGCATCCATTGAAGCTGCCCATGTGGGGAAAATGAAGGGGTGGGACAGGTTTCCAGGCTTAGGGAAGAGGTTTCTGGAGTGGGAAGCCAGAGGTCAGCAACCCTGGAGACCAAACTTGGATAATCAGCTGGAAAAAGATTTGCTGTCCTAAACCAGTGGTCTTCAGTTAGATTGCTGTGCTTCCGTGAATATCTACTGCTCACAAACCACACTTTTAAATGAAGTTGTGCACAAAATTTCAATGTTATAAAACAGAAAATATTGAAGCTGCCCTGCCGAACGAAGTAAGGCTCTGGGGACCCTGGGCTGATTGGCTTCCCCCTGAATCTCACCGACAGCTTCCAAAGCATCTTTGTAAGGAGCAGGGATCTGCCTGCAGGCGGAGGACCATTCTGTCTTGGTATATCTCCAGCACAAGTGAAGGGGTTTCTGTGTTTCCTGAACAATTGAACAAATGCATGAGATAGAGCAGGTGGTCTGTAGGAGATGACCTGTTCAGATGAATGGATTCAGTGGATTCTGGAACTGCACAGTGAGGCTGGAGCTTAGCAACGACCAGTGGTTTATAGATAAAAGTTTCTCCAGCTGGAGCCATGGACTGGTGGCTGGGTCACTGTGGCGGGGAGGCCAGGGAGCTCTCTATTCATGGGAGTGCAGAGCCAAAGTTTTGGTAAGACAAGCCAGAACAAGAGGAAGCTTCCATTGGCAAGGTCTTGTTATGGTATCAAAACCACAATTAGCCCAGTGCTCTGCCCTTAGCAGAGGAGCAGGTTGTCTTCAGAACCACAGGCCACAATTAAAACATCTGGCATTGGATGCTGCTATTTGCCATGCACAGTAACAATCCTTTTATGTGGTATTGTGGGCAGAACAATGGCCCTGCAAAACCATCTATATCCCAATTCCCAGAGCCTATGAATATGTTAGGCTACATGTTAGGTTTCGTGACAGTGGGGGGTTGAGGTTGCTGATCAGCTGACCAGGAGAGAGAGCACTATGGTTTGTCCCCTCTGAAACTCATGTTGAAATTTGGTGGCCGTTGTGGTGGTGGTGGTGCATGGGAGGTGGGGCCTTGGAGAGGTGACTTGGTGGTTAAGAGGGATTACTGACTTTCTCATGGGACTTCTCCTTTTTGTGGAGGTGGATTAGTTACTGTGAGAGCAGGATGTTATAAACCAAGGCCACTCGTCATGTTGGTCTCTTCCGCATGCACCCACTTGCCCTTCCACTCTTCTGCCATGTCATGGCACAGCACAAAACTCACTTAGCTGCCAGATCTTGGTCTCACCATCTCCAGAAGTATGAGCTGAAATGAACCTTCAGTTTTTACAAAGTGCACCACCTCAGGTATTCTGTTATAGGATCACAAAACAGATAACAAGAGGGAAAGTATCCAGATAGGCCCAATATAAACACAAGGATCTTTACAAGTGTCAGTGGGAGGCAGAAGAAAGAGTCAGAGTCAGAGACAGAAGCAGAGGTTGGAGTGATGTGATTGAGGACGTGACTGGCCTTTACTGTTTTGGAGACGGAAGAAGGTCATGAGCCAAGGAAAGTGGAAAGCTTCTAAAAGCTAGACAACCATCCCCCCACCCCCCAAAAAAGAAAAAGAAAAGAAAGATTCTCTTCTACAGCCATCTGTCCCTGATGACACATTGATTTTGGCCCAAGAAAATCCATGTCCAGCTTCTGATCTCAGAACTGTAATATTAAAAGAAGAAATGAGGTTGTTTGAAGTCATTAATTTTTAGGTAATTAGTTACAGCAGCCATAGGAAACAAATCTAGATGTTCTTAGCCCATATCCGTGACAGCCTTACCAGATGGATGGGTACCACAGGTTGTTGCTACTTTGCAGATGAGTAGACCGAGTTTTGGGGAGGTGGAGCCACTGCACCCAGAGTGCAGCGAGTGACCCGATTCCAGGGCTGGCTTTCTTTACCACATGGCCACCTGGAAATGGCTTCACTTCCTTATTTCACAAGTGAGAAAACATGGGGGTGGGCAGAGAAGTGTCCTGACCTGCCCCAGTTCTCACACGGGTTGGTAACCCAGCTCAAACTGTGCCCCAGGAGGATGGTGTAGACCCGTGTTTCGTGAAGGCAGAGTCTCCTTGGCTCCGAGTCAGCAGGGCTGGCTGGGGCCTGGGACCTGGCAACTCCACCCAGCTCACAGCTGATGCCCGAGCAGGGGGGCTGTGCTGGCCATTCCTGAGCCTGCCATGGGGTCTGCGCAGTCCTGTAGTCAGGAGAGCCTGGAGCACCCAGAGGGATGAGGATGAGGAGGTGCTGAGGAAGGGAGAGACGCAGGCAGCCCATGCACAGAGCTCCGTGGAAAACAAAACAGGGAAAGAACAGAGGTCATGAGACCACCCTGATTCCTTGTGCTTCCATTGAGAAAGATGTCACCCAAACGCGATGGTTATTTTTGTCATTTGAGAAGTCATTCCAACTCTGCAGGCATGGCTAACAGCACACACAGGTCAAGGATATTCTTTCTGCTACAGGGACCACAATATCTGTATGTGATTGTGGGAGAAAATCCAAGTCTCCATTCTCTGCTGTGGGTTTTATGTTGTTTTTTGTTTTGTTTTGTTTTTAAGAAAAGAAAGAATGCACTTATTCTTCCAGAAAGATTTCTGAAATTTTTGACAGAATCAAGAGATTCAGGGCCCCCACTCCACCTCTCCTCAGCCCCAACCCACTGCCACAGAAGACTGCAAACTCAAGACCAAGGGGACCATTCACTTCGTGACTGTGGTTATGGTTTTCTCAGTTCTCATTTTAAAAAATACGCTCACACCTGTATTGGAGTGGGAGGCGTTGAGAGAGTCTCCTTAACCTACTTCCCTGCATTTGCAGAATTTCCAGCTGTCGATGGCTACCAGAGCTGCCTGCAGGCTAGGAATGCTCTGGTTTCATTTTGAAATAACTCCCAGGCACACAAGCGAGAAATATCAGCTTTCAGACACATGAACTCAGAGAGGAAACAAATGTTTGCCTGAGTATTTCCTAGGGGGACAGAGTGAAAACTATACCTCTACTTATTTACAGTGGCTCAAACATGAGATTTTCTTTCCCCATAAGACTCAACAGTATTAACTTCCTATGCTCCCTAATGTATAGTTTGCAAAGTGGAGTTTTAAAGTGTTTCTAAAATAAGTTTTCTGTTTCAGTACTGGGGTTTGCCTGCTCCGGTAGTGGTAACCCTTCTGGAAAATAATATGTGGATGAGTTGTATGGATCGCTCAGCAAGCACTGAGGAGCCCCACAAAATACAAGGAAAGTGCTGCACTTCAGTCTGGAAGCTGAACCCATGGGGAACTTGACGTGGTGGGCAGTTTTCAGCCTGTGATCAGGAAAGCACACAGCTTGGGGGCTCGAAAACAGTTGCTAGCTGTGGTGTCTCGTCCAGGTCCCTCTGCTGTCCCTTGCTGTGCATCGATGCTATCCATGGTCTTGGGTCTTCAACTGCTAAATATGAATTTAAAATGCCCCTCCTCCAAATTTCTGTGAGTATTAAAGGACATCCTATGAATGGCACAACATAGGCTCCTGAAGATGTTTCCTCCTCCAAGAGCCATCAGCAAACAGGAGGTTTTCCACAATAATTCATCGGGTCTTGGAATATATTGTTATCCTTTTTTGCCTCAAATGGGCCCATTGCTCTATATTTTGTTGGTCGACCAGTACTGTAATTTTTATTTCTTTTGAACATGTAAGCTGATAATGAAAGAGGGAGAGCTAAAATACAATTGTGGCAATCCAGTCATGGTTATAAGTCCCAGGATGCCTGCCTGCTGCAAATGGCGGGAGGGAGGTAGATGGCTTTTTTCCTGTTTGATGCCAGTCATAGGAAAAGAAGTGTAAGTTTCAGGGAACTTCACCTGCATAGACCCTGCTGGTCTATGTGATACTCTAGAAATAGGTTCTTATTTTAAAAACTAATTTAATTTCGAGCTCCATCACAGTTCAGACCCTGTTCTGTTCCTCCTAATTCTTATTTCTCCTCCATCATTCTTCCCTATTTGTTAGTGACATTGCATGTGTCCAGGGGATTTTGAGGGGAAGTTAATTAGAGATGCATTTAGTGCTGGTTTCGTGGTATACATTTATTTACACTGCAGATTCTTCCACGTGGAGTGAAGCAATTGCTAGGAGTCCTCTTGATGCCCTGCTATGCTGACTCCTGACTCATGACAAGGAGTTGCAGGGAACAGAGGTCATTTTATGACATAGGAGTTGACCATTTTTCACTGGAGGTAAAAGGAGTCAGAAGACAGTCTGTGGAATCTTCTTATAAGTTTAAGTTTTCAAAAAACCCTCCAGGGCTGAGAGTGTAGCTCAGAGGTAGAGCATGTGCTTAGCAAGCCCAAGGCCCTGGGTTCAATCCCCAGCACCTGAAGAAGAAGGAGAAAGAGAAGAAGAAAACAATCCTGGTTAAAATACATGTTCTTTCCTGTCAGGAATATACCTGAAACTTATGGACAATTTTAACACTGTATATATATTTTTTTCTTTCCTGTACTGAAGGAAATCATATGCAAAAACATTTGTCAAAGTCCCAGAGTTTGTAAGCAAGAAGTTTGAAGTAGTACTACAAATGCCAGGTAACTATAAAAATTCATGAATGAAATAAACAAAAACCCTGATAGAGGAGTTTCAAAATTAAGAATAACAATCTTGGGCTGGGGATGTGGCTCAAGCAGTAACGCGCTCGCCTGGCATGCGCGGGACGTTGGGTTCGATCCTCAGCACCACATAAAAATAAAATAAAATAAAAATACCACTAAATAGGGAAGAGAGGTGGGAGGGAAAGGGAGGGAGAAGGGGAATTGCATGGAAGATGGAAGGAGACCCTCATCATTATACAGAAAACAGGTATGATGATGTGAGGGAAAAAAAAAAGTGTGTCACATTAGATTGGGTAGAGAGAAGTGATGGGAGGGGAGGGGAGGGGAGGGGAAGGGGGGAAGGGAAGGACAGCATAATAAAATAGTCATTATTATTGTTGTATTATATACGTGACTGCATGACCAATTAAAAAAAGAGTATCAAAACAAACAAAAAAGATATTGTGTCCACCTTAAAAATAAACTAAAAAATAAATACTTTTAAAAAAGAATAACAATCTTAAAAATGTGCATGACTTTAATAATCATGAGTTGTAAACTAGAGAGAAACTTATCTATACAATTGATTGTAGGAAATAGATTTTGATCAATGCTGCTAGAGAAAAAAGACTGGGAATTATCCTTCTATTTTCTCCATAGAAAATATGACAAAATTTGTCATATGGAATGGTGATCAAAAATTATCTATTCTAACTCTTTGCTTTCATGCCTATTTATTTATTTATTTTTTCATATTATTTTTCGTAGAGAAGGCCCTCTACATCATATAGATATTGGGGCCCATAAACCCTGGATCTGTCCCTGGTGCTAAATGTTTGATTGAAAGCACCTTCCAAACCTGAAAAATCTGTTGTTGTTCAGTTGATTTTGTATTTTTACAATACGATACATGTCATATTGATCGATAGTAGCAAGACAGAATTCTAGGTTGGAAATAATTTTCCTTATTTTTCATGATCTCCTAGCTCTCAGTACTGTTGAGAAATCCAATGGCATTCTTTCTTAATCCTCTAACATCTCTGGAGCTTTTCCTTATCTCTGGTGTTCTTAAATTTCATGGTGACATGCCTTGTTGGACCTTTCCTTTTCATTTTTCTGGGCACTCAATGGGACATTTCAATCTGGAGATGTATCCTTCAGTTCCAGAAAATATTATTCTATCACATCTTTGATAAACTCCTCCTTTCCATTTTTCTCCTCTTTTCTTTTGGGAACACCTAGATTCAACAAATATATATTTGAGCCATCTGTCACTGGAAGTATGAGGAAAGTAGAGAAGAAACAAGGTTTGAAATTTTTGTAGTCAGAAGAGAACCTTTGGAACACCCTCCCAAGATTCAGTTCTCAAAAGAGACGAGGGCTCTTGGTGTAGGTAAAGGTCAGTATATATACTTTTTGTATATCTGCTGGAGATGGAACCCACAGCCTCATACATGCTAAGCATACACTCTTTTATCAATGAGCTACAACCCAAGCCTCAACAAATATGTTATGGATCTTTATTTTATACCAAGAACAGTTCTAGGCCTTTGGGACATGTCAATGAACTAAGGAAACCAAAGTGCCTTTGTGACACTTGCATTCTTACAGTAATCGGTTAATATTAGATTTCCTGAATTGATCCTCTTTCATATTTTTTCTTTCATATTTACTTTTCTTTAGTTTTTGAAAATATTCATAGGCTTTATTTTTAAAGCTCTTTCTGTTGCAAAAAAAAAAATGAGCAGGGAGCACAAAGAGTTCCTACGTGTTCCCTTTTCCTGTTTACCCATGCCTCAATTTCTCGTATTAGGAATAGCTCTCATCTGTATGGTAAATTTGTAACAATTGGTGAACAAATATTTATTTGCTGTTATTAAAGGCCATGGCTTACATTAGGGCTCACTCTTTTTTTTTTTTTTTAATTTTTTATTGTGGGTTGTTCAAAACATTACAAATTTCTTGACATATCATATTCCACACTTTGATTCAAGTGGGTTATGAACTCCCACCTTCACCCCATACACAGATTGCAGATTCACATCAGTTACACATCCATTGATTTACAAATTGCCATACTAGTGTCTGTTGTGCTCCGCTGCCTTTCCCATCCTCCACCCTCCCCCCTCCCCACCTCTCCCCTCCCCTCCCCTCCTCTCTCTCTACCCCCTCCACTGTATAACCCTGAGGGTCTCCTTCCATTACCGTGCAATTTCCCTTCTCTCTCCCTTTCCCTCCCACCTCTCATCCCTGTTAAATGTTAATCTTCTTCTCCTGTTCTTCGTCCCTACTCTGTTCTTAGTTACTGTCCTTATATCAAAGAAGACATTTGGCATTTGTTTTTTAGGGATTGGCTAGCTTCACTTAGCATAATCTGCTCTAATGCCATCCATTTCCCTGTAAATTCTATGATTTTGTCATTTTTTAATGCAGAGTAATACTCCATTGTGTATAAATGCCACATTTTTTTTATCCATTCATCTATTGAAGGGCATCTAGGTTGGTTCCACAGTCTTGCTATTGTGAACTGTGCTGCTATGAACATCGATGTAGCAGTGTCCCTGTAGCATGCTCTTTTTAGGTCTTTAGGGAATAGACCAAGAAGGGGAATAGCTGGGTCAAATGGTGGCTCCATTCCCAGCTTTCCAAGAAATCTCCATACTGCTTTCCAAATTGGCTGCACCAATCTGCAGTCCCACCAGCAATGTACAAGTGTACCCTTTTCCCCACATCCTCGCCAGCACTTGTTGTTGTTTGACTTCCTAATGGCTGCCAATCTTACTGGAGTGAGATGGTATCTTAGGGTGGTTTTGATTTGCATTTCTCTGACAGCTAGAGATGTTGAGCATTTTTTCATGTACTTGTTGATTGACTGTATGTCCTCCTCTGAGAAGTGTCTGTTCAGGTCCTTGGCCCATTTGTTGATTGGGTTGTTTGTTCTCTTATTGTCTAATTTTTTGAGTTCTTTGTATACTCTGGATATTAGGGCTCTATCTGAAGTGTGAGGAGTAAAGATTTGTTCCCAGGGTGTAGGCTCCCTATTTACCTCTCTTATTGTTTCTTTTGCTGAGAAAAAACTTTTTAGTTTGAGTAAGTCCCATTTGTTGATTCTAGTTATTAACTTTTGTGCTATGGGTGTCCTATTGAGGAATTTGGAGCCCGACCCCACCGAATGTAGATCGTAGCCAACTTTTTCTTCTATCAGACGGCGCGTCTCTGATTTGATATCAAGCTCCTTGATCCATTTTGAATTCACTTTTGTGCATGGCGAGAGAAAGGGATTCAGTTTCATTTTGTTGCATATGGATTTCCAGTTTTCCCAGCACCATTTGTTGAAGATGCTATCCTTCCTCCATTGCATGCTTTTAGCCCCTTTATCAAATATAAGATAGTTGTAGTTTTGTGGATTGGTTTCTGTGTCCTCTATTCTGTACCATTGGTCCACCCGCCTGTTTTGGTACCAGTACCATGCTGTTTTTGTTACTATTGCTCTGTAGTATTAGGGCTCACTCTTTATGTTCTATGGGTCTATGGGTTTTGTCAAACACCTAATAACATGTACCTATCATTGTAGCAAAATTCATAGTAGTTTCCTTGCCCTAAAAAATCCCCTGTGTTTGGCTTATTTATCACTCCTTCCTTCCAATAAGCCCCAAACACTAAAATTTGACAAACACCAAAATTTTCACTTTCTATAGTTTTGCCTTTTCCATGATGCTTTATAGTTGGAATAATACAGTAAGCACCCTTCTCAGATTGGCTTCTTGCACTTAGTAGTATGCAGTTAAGTTTCCTCCATGTCTTTTCATGGCTTGATAGCTCATTGCTTCTTACTGCTAAATAACATTCCATTGTCTAGATGTACCACAACTTATTTGTCCATTCACCTATTGAAGGATATCTTAGATGCTCAGAGTTGTTTTTTTTTTTAAAAAAAACAATTATGAGTAAAGCTGATATAGACACTTATATGCAGGTTTTATGCAGATGTACATTTTCAACTCATTTGGGTAAATACCTAAGTAGTTTGATTTCTGAATCCCGAAGCAAGACTATGTTTTTTAAACTGCTGGTTTTAAAGACTACCACTGTCTTTCAAAGTGACTGCACTGCACCACTTTTGCATTCCTGCCAGGAATGAATGGTAGATGTGATTGCTATTAACAGTATTGCCTGACTAAGCATGTGAGTCACCAAGAACCCAAACTCAAAACTCCAGTTCCTTTATGCAACTTGTCATCATTCACTCAGAGACAGGCTAGGACAAGACTCACAGGGTTAGCTGAGCTAGGCCAGCTGTTCCAGCTCCTGACAGCTTTCATACTTCACAGTTAATTTAGGATGGGAGGTACCTGCATCAATGGTAAGTGAAAAGGCCTAGCGAACCATCCTGTTTGAATGGTTTCCCAGAAGAACCAAAATGCCAACTGATCCTAGAGACTAAGACCACGTAGTAAATCACCATTTTATCATTTCATTTTACTGTTCTTGCTGTGAGATGAGGAACACTAAATCTAAACACCAGGGTGCTATGATTTTGTCTCCACCAAAGAAGCTGAAATTGGAAATTTGAGGGAGCATGGGATATAGCTCAGTTGGTAGAGTGCTTGCCTCACAGGTATAAGGCCCTGGGTTCAATCCCCAGCACTGCCACAAAAAAAAAAAAAAAAAAAAAAAAAAAGAAAAAAGAAAAAAAAGAAATTGGATCCGTATTGTGAGGTATTAAGATGTGGGACCAGGTGAGACTTTTAAGAAGTGATGGGGTTTATAAGGATTCTGCCTTCATGAATTGATAAATCCATTAATAGACTAATGAGTTAACAAGTTACCTCAGAGGTGGGTCTATTATGAAAGCCAGTTTCTCTCTGTCTCTCCCATAACATCCCTCTATTATGTGATGCTCTGTGCCCCTCAGGACTCTGCAGAGAGTGCCACCAGCAATAAAGCCCTCACCAGACAGAGTCCTTCCAAGGATCTCCAAAGTCCAACCTCTAGGACCATAAGCTGATTAAATTTTTATTCCTTATAAATTATCCAGACTTTGGTATTCAGTTATAGCTACAGAAAATGAACCAATATACCAAGGAACTTCAGATTCTTATGACAACCTGACTTTGCTTTTTTGGCTCCACAATCCTGTCGATTCACAATCCCCATCACCTCTGGTCCTAGCTACCATCACTCAAAGAAGAATAGCACCAAAAGCTCTGATAATCTTTCCAGGAAGACTCCAATTTTTTAACATTCATTTTTTAGTTGTAGTTGGACACAATACGTTTGTTTTATTTATTTGTTTTTATGTGGTGCTGAGGATGGAACCCAGGGCCTTGCACGTGCTAGGCGAGCACTCTACCGCTGAGCCACAACCCCAGCCCCAAGACTCCAATTTTGGTCATCAGATTTGAACTTTGGTTGAGCTCAGAGACTAATGTGCCTCCAGTAATGTGAGGGCTAATCCAGAATATTATATTGAAAGGAAATAATATTCCTATATATTATGTCAGGTAGTGAGTAGAAAAGGTAAATTTATTTAGTTTAAAAAAAACACCTTTGGTTTTTTAAAAAACCATCTTTGCCATGGGGAGGAAGAAATTAAAAAATGAAATTTTTTTTGAGGAATTCTGAGATTATTTTTCAAACTTTCTGAAAGTTTCTCCTTCCCCCTGCTTCTGATAAATCTCTTTTATATTTTGGATTTGGAGTGTGATTGAAATGTTCAGGTTCAATTGAAAAGACATGGATCTTGGAAACTATAGCTAGCTCTCAGTTTCTGACAGCAAGGTCAGTGGAGGAAAGTGGATTAGCTCCTTTAAAAAGCAGAGAAGAGGTTGAAAAGGTTGGAAAGGCCAAATCTCTCATGAACTTTGGGTGGGAAACCCATAACTTTTATCTTCTGGGCACGAGGTAATGATGGCAATGATGATGATGATGATGATGATGATGATGATGCCCTGTCATACATTAAAGCCTTTTATCTGTAGACTAAAGTCCAACACAACCACTAATTAATTCTGCAGGCAAGGTAGGCAAATATCATTATCTTCAATTTACAGGCGAGGAATCCCACAAGGAGGAAATTAAGCCCTTTACTTAAAGCTACATCAGAGTGCTTACTATAAGTGAAGGGTCCTTGCTGATTTACTTTCCACTGGCCACTCTGCAGGTAGCTACAGAGGGCTTTCTTTCAGAAATATTCTTTGATTCATTATTTGTGGTAAATGCTGTGGAAATGCAAGAGATGACAACAGAAAAAAAAGCACATGATTAAGTATCAAAATGGAAAGTGAAGAAGAACAAGAATTAGGGATGGTGGAGACAGCTGTAGATCTGAGAAGACTTTCAGCAGAAGAGGGCTTGTGTTGGTATTAAGTGTTTGGAATTTAGGGAGAAGAACTATTACGAGAGGCTCTGGAACTTTTTGCTTGCATATTCTAAGAATACAAGGCCCTGACTGCTCTCTACTTTGTACTTTCTCAGGATTGTATAACCTTGAAGGATGAGGATCTCCCAAATCAAGATCAGTCTTCCTTACCACCTGCTATAAAAGGGGTGGATTCCCCAAGTTGAGGGTTCCTCTGTTGTGCTTCCACCCCTGCCTGACACTTTCATCTGGCCCTGTGTTGCCCCTGTGGGACTTGGAGACAAGGGGAGCAATTAAAACATGGTCATGTTGCTTGGTGGCTGTGAGTACTAGCGCTCTTTGTCTCTGACCCAGGAGCCTCATGTTTTCTCACAACATTGCCAAAGCAGTAAAAGGCTCTTATTAGCTTGTAGGCAGTGTCATATTAATTTCCAGAACTGGGGGGAACAGCCTGATCAATATTAGGTACGCGTACTCTGGAGGGTATTTTTGTGTCCCACTGAGCACCTTCACTGCAATTATGTATTTAATTTCCACATTTCCTATCAGTCTAGAAACTCTGGGAAGAAAGGGATATTATACTCCTTGTTCTTACAAAAGTGCCTAGAAAGAATGAATAAACAAATACAGCCTGCTTAGGGGTATAGATTGAGCCAGTTCACAAGGAAGAAAGGGTTTATAGAATTGGGACAGTAGCTTCCTCTCTGTCTCTTGGGTTCCTCCCTTTCTTTGGGGCAGAGGTAGCTCCTTGCTGCATCTGATCCTTCCCTTTACAGAGTTTGATCAGGACAGGGAAGAGACCTAGTAGAATGACATGTTCACCAGAGACTGATTTGGGGGCAGTTGTCACATTGCTGTCTAGCCAAGAACTGAGGACGGCCCTGGTCTGCCCTGCTTGTTTGAACAGATGGGCCTGGGTGGATTTCCACATCTCACTGAGTGGAAGTAAATCAGGCCACATCTATGGAGGAAACCCTTTGTTTCAAGATCCATAGGTGTGAGTGAGAGCACCTGGCCAGGAAACATGCCTCCCAGAATCCCAGGAGTGATCAGGAAGCAGGAAGCTCTTCTGTGTCGATCTGGCCAGACATCCAACTCTGAGGGTTTGTGGAGCAAGGATCTGGATCCTATGCCTTCCCTGCTTCAGGACGAGGCAGGTGACACCTCTGAATTCTGCAGCTGGGTGCTCAGCACCACTGGCAGGTCCACCACTGCCTTCTCCCCAAGGAAGTAACTACTTATTTTTGAAGAGGAGTTTGATGTGAACTGGCTCATTTTTTTTTTCCTTCTAGAAAGCATGTTCTCTATTTGCCTAGAGGGAAAGAGAGAGGCATCTGTCAAAATGTCAAAGCCATTCTAACTTGTGTCTTCTCTCCCCTTTCCTTCTTCCTTTCTATCCTCTCAGGCACAAATGGAAATACTACATTAATTATAGCCATGGATATTATATTTACTGGTGATTTTATTTACAAGGCTGATACTAATGAGATGCGATATCCTTTTCCCTTCCTTTCTTCCTTCTGTCTTTGACTCTCTTTCTCTTTCTCAGCAAACACTGATGGAGATACTACTCTGGGTCAGTGCAGGCAGTCAGGGCTGCAGAGTTGGTTCCAGATCAGCTGATCTAGATTGGGTCCTGAGGGAGCTTATTAGTGGTGGGGCCTTTGGTTATCCCATGTGAGCAATCTGAGGAGACCTGCCCTGGGGCTGTGCAACAGCTGCAGAGACTGCCCTTTGGCAAAGCTGCCTGCCACACCTGTTCATGCTGGAATTCCTTTACAGGAAGCATGGCCTTATATTTCAGTTCCAATTAAATAAGTTCTCCGACGCCCTGGTGGAGGTAACTAACACCCACAAGTTAAAACTCGCCTGAATACAGCTTATGTAGCCAGAAAGAGAAGTGTGCAGACAATTAGAGGAGGTGGGAGGGGAGGGGACACCACAGGGAGAGAAGCATTATTGGAAAAGAAGAACTGGGATCCTCAAAGACAAAACTCAAAACTTAGCTCTTTTCCTTTCTTGCTGATCTCCCTGCCCTATCTCATCTTTAAGATTCAGTTCCTGCCACTGCATTGCTCAATGGGAACCAGGGATGATTTGTCCACATGCTTCATACCTGTGCTTTAAATATAGACTTTTGGCCCTTTATTCCAGGTCTGGCAATAATTAACTAACTATAAGGAAACCACATGATTTTCTAAATGAAATGGCATCAGAAAGTTTCCTGGACCCAATGAGCCCTGTAAATAGCTATAATCAGAGTTGGGCGTTTCCTCTCAGTCAATGCCAAAGTCCTTTTCAATTCAAATCCAGGGCCTCAAGCATACTAGGTAAGAGCTCTACCACTAACCTATGTGCCCAGCTCTTTTATTTTGAGACAGGATCTTACTAAGTTGCCCGGGCAGGCCTTGGATTCAAAAATCCCAATGCCTCTGCCTCCTGAGTCCTTGAGATCAAAGGCACACAACACCATCCCTGGCAGTGTCTGCTTCTTTTGACAATGGTTCAGGACCTGTCACGTCTTGGCATCTTGCAGACTTGTAACCAAAAGCTTCTCTGGAGCTGGAAATAGCACAGCTTTTCATCTTTTGAACAATTTTTTTTGAGCCCTCACTTGGTGCTGAGCACTGTGTTAGAGTCTGGAAAGAAGAAATTGGTATTAAAAAAAAAAGAAGAAGTAAAAAATAAGAGTTTCTGCTCCAGACAAATGTGCCTTCAGTAAAGTGGTTTTTGTTCTGACCAAATAGCAGCTCTCTCCTCAAGGCTACAATGGCTAAAGTTCATTTTTATTCTAACCAAAATGGCCTGAAGACAGGAGAGGAAAGTTAGCCTAGAATGAACTATTAAAAAAAAAAAAAAATTCCTTTTTACAGTCCGATAATATTTTAGCAATGCTGCCCTCTGCCGTGCAAAACTAGAATCTCAGCTCCAACAGTTTGCACAAATTCCCCAGTGCTGGTTAGTTTAGAGAGAACTTGAAGGTCTGATGTTTTTCTTGCTTTGTTCATACCCCTAAAGTAATTGTGAATAATCATGTGCCCTCTTGCATGTTTTAAATTTGACAACTAGGTTGTAAAGGACTTTCTTTTCCATCAATTTCCTGTGCTTTAAAGAACTGCAGGTCTTTTCCGGCTACACTAGGAAGCATCATGAGCAACAGAGTCTTTCTGGACCCCGCTGTAGGAGGTAGTACAAAAGTCCTGTTCGGGAACCAGCACAAGTACCAGAAGTTTTTGGAAATGGTAGGGCTGCAGACCCAACCTGAAGAACTATGACCCTCAGAAGGACAAATGCTCCTGGGTTACCAGATGGCTGAAGTCCACTCCCTGCCCCGAGTTCTCTATGTGTGTTCTGGGGCCCAGCAGTATGTGATGAAGCCTAGACCGTGGACTCCCCAACATGGACAATCACCAGACACTGGTCAAGAAGTATTATGTCTTTCTGGCCTCAGAGTGGCTGATCGAGCAAATCCTGTGAATCCTGGGCCCAGGCTGATTTAAGGCTGGCCAAGTCCAAAATATGGGGGTCATTACAAAATGTTCCAAAATATGGGAACATTACGAAATTTTACCAAGGACACAGAATTATTTAACATAACCAGTAGAAGAGGTGAAGTCCACCATCAAGTTCCAGATGAAGAAGTGCTCTGCCTGCTCATGGCTATTGGTCACGCCAAGATGACAGACGGTGAACTTGTGTACAACATCCACCTGGCTGTAAACACTGTTCAGGGAAAGCCCTAGTGCCTGTATTAAGGCATGTCCTAGGGAATTCTAATACCATGAAAGAAAAAGCTTTCAGATTGAGCTCATCCAATTTATGTTCCCGTCGACTGGTAGTAAAGTCAGCCCTTGATGTCAATCAAACCAGCCAAATTCAAATTGCTTTCAGTGAAAAATTATTTTATTTGACTGTTTTGGTGGCCATCACTGTGTTCTTGTGTTCTAAGTTTGAGGCAGGTTAATAGCCATCAGAGAAAACTCTCCTTGCTTCACTTTTGGAGGACTCTCTTGTCTTAAATCTGAGTTTTCTTATTGGGCCATTTTTTAAAAATATATTTTTTTAAATTGATGATGGACCTTTACTTTATTAATTTATCTATATGTGGTGCTGAGAATTGAACCCAATGCCTCACACAAACTAGGCAAGCGCCCCACCACTGAGCCACAACCCCAGCCCTGGGCCAGTGTTTGGTGCAAGCTTTTACATGCCAGGACAATGTGTAGTGTAGATTTGGGATGGTGGGAAGTGTATATCTGTTCTGTAAAGAGGGGGAAGGGAGATGATGGAAGGTACAAATGAGGTGGGAACAACCCACTGAGCACCATGGGAACTTTCTTGGGCAGTTAGTTTTAGGAAGGGGGACCTATAGACGTGGGGATATGGAGAACAATCGCTCTAGACTACAAAGGGTCACAGTCACCCAAGAGTTCTTGACTGACCAGGATGCAGAGGCTCTTTGTGTTTGGTAGCTCCTCTTATCTCTTGACTCTTGCTCTGGTCTGTAACAACTTTCTCTCAGGGTTACCTAGAGGGCACGACTATGTCATGCTTTTGCCATGGTTTTTAAAAGATTAGATCTCTGGAAAAGAACCTTTCTCTCTCTCTGCTGAGGCCTTGAAGATAATTTTTGGTCCCAGAAGTTATCTAGTAAAAGGTGAATGCCACCTTCCAGCAGCTCTCTGCTCCGATTCACAGGTCAAAGGGTTCCTTTCTGATGGCCAGCTGGACAGAGTGCCCAGGGAGAATGTGGATAACTATGTCAGGGCCTTGGTAGGTGGAACTGTCTGCCAGGGGAGCACCTTGAATGTAAACTGACCCCAGCTCCCCTCTGCAGGCTCAGCTTCTGCCCTGTGTCCTTCCTCCTGGGAATAGAACATCCTTTCCCTCACACCCTGACTGGCTTGCCTTGACCCTTCTCTTTGTCAAAATGCTAACTTTCAAGGCTGAACTACTGTTTCCAGATTACTTTCTCCTTTACCTCAATTCATACAACATTCTGTACTTTTCAAGGGCACATCTTGTATTTTGCTTTGTATTATAATTATCTATGCACTATGTCATGTGGCTTTTTAATTTTTTTTTTTTTTTGTACTGGGGATTGAACTCAGGGGCACTCCACCACTGAGCCACATCCCCACCCCTATTTTTTCTATTTTATTTAGAGACAAGGTCTTACGGAGTTGCTTAGCACCTCATTGTTGCTGAGGCTGGCTTTGAACTCACGATCCTTCTGCCTCAGTCTCCAGAGCCACTGGGATTATAGGCATGTGCCACCATGCCTGGCTCTTACAGTCTTTTGAAGAGACAGCTGAATTCATCTTTATATATCCCAGCTGCCTAGCTCAGTATCTGGCAGGGGCCAGGTTCTCAGAAAAAAACATTAGGGCTTTAGGTCCCATTCCATACTGCTGCATGCGAGTTAATAGATTAATGTCTATTAAATTAATATCTATCCTGTTTCCACAAATGCAAGCATACACTTCTCACCAAACACCTGAAAAGCCACAGGATGAATTCTGAAACCGATGGCTTCTTTCAGAGCTACAGCAGAAGACAGGCATGAAGGTAAGGGGACTTTGAGTATAATTGAGGAATTTGTCACGGTGATGAGCCCCTTTGGATGATATTTGTAAAACACTCCCTAGTGCTTCAAGGTCAGGGGCCCAAGTTCAGTGATGACCTTGGGGTATTGTGCATCATAAGAAAAACAGGAAGCCAGTCTGGGTTTGTGCCTCTTCCCCCTATTGTTAGAGATACCACGTTCAAGACCTAGTAGTTAATTCCTGCAATTTCAAACATATATCAAGTACTCATGTCTTTGGGAACATTACGAAATTTTACCAAGGACACAGAATTATTTAACATAACCAGAAATCAAACTTCATGGCTACTCCCAGAGCCTATAATTCCTAACTAAATGTGTGGTTTAGACTTAAATGATGGGTCAAGTCTCATCACTTGGTGGGGACAGGATAGGTGAAAAAATAGAATGAGAGATAAAAAAAAAGTTCAGCCTAAATCATACCTAAATGGACAGGACCAACATCGCTTGGATATTCATAAATCTGCAAACAAATAGGAGAATAGCTGGAATGATTCTGCAGTATGTTGGTTTTGCAAAGCAAATCAACTCAAACAAAACATGTAAGGCTACACATATGGTGTGACTCTACATCATGTTCAACCAGAGAAATGAAAAGTTGTACTCCATTTGTGTACCATGAATCAAAATGCATTCTGCTGTCATGTATAACTAATTAGAACAACAATAACAAAAGCTTATAGTAAACACAAAGTGAAAAAAAAGATCAAGAAAACAGGGCTGTGTCAATTGTCTTACATACAATGCATGAAGAAGGATGCCTTCAGGTGACATGTGCTTTTATTCTACCCCTTAAAAATGCAAGTGTTAGCTATGAAGTGGGAAAGACAATTCTTGAATGAAAACATGTGCCAAGGTGTGTGGTGCAGTGTGACAACGTCTCACCTAGGAGTTTCTTGTTCCAGCTCTGCTGTCTACCAGCTGAATGGCAGGCTGAAGACCTGTCCATATTAAACTTAAACTTGAACATTGGCCAGTGAGTTCACATAGGAACATTTTGGATTGGTAAGTCATTTTACTAAAAGAATGTCCTATTTTTTAGATGCTAAAGTTTAGAGACTCAGCCACCCAGTGTCCCATACAACTTGCCCTTCTTCATTGGGAATCTACTACAGCCTCTGCACACCTGTGCTTTGAAAATGCCTCTTGAGTATTTGGCAGCCGGGTGTTCCCATGGAAACCAGTTCTACTTGGGAGGGATTTCCAAGCTGGCTGTAAATTGGGGTTAGTGAGGGCGGCCTCCATCATACTAGGGAACAAAGCCAGCCTTTCACAGGAACAAGATGCTGGCACTGTACTGCATGCTTTTCCAACATCCTCTATAAAAATTCTTTGTGGCGTTCATTGGGTGACCTCCCGCTGACCTTTCTCTTGTGTTCTAAACACTGTTCTCATGCCCAACTCTATGTGAATTTTTGGTTTCCAATCTTTCTGTAATAGTAGGATTGTCCGATTCCACAAACAAAAATACAGGACGTCCAGTTAAATTTGAACTTCAAATAAACAATGAATAATTTAAAATGATACAATATTTGGGACTTATACTAAAAAATTATTTATTGTTTATCTGAGACTGAAATGTAACAGTATATCCTGTTTTACCTGGCAGCTCTGGACAGTGATTCAACTGTTTTCATTTTCATGCCTACGGGAGTGCTTGTGAGTCTCAGGCTTCGTAGCCCCAAACTACCTTACTCTTCTAAAAAGAGCATGCACTCTTCCTCTGCAAAAAGTTATCAATAACACAAACCAGATCCGCTTTTCATTAATCATGGTCCTGAAGTTTGCTGTCATTTCTGGTGCTTACAGATATTGCCTTTCTGTCTTTTACCTTTTCATGTCCTCCTCTGTCACCATTTGTCACATTTTCTTCAGTAGAGGAAGAAAACTCCTTTCTTTCAGCTATGACATGTGAAGGAAAAACAGCTGTTCCCAAATCCTTTTAATTCTATGGGTTATGGAATCTCATGAGTTCTGAAACTAATAATAGGACAGTCACCCTATCCTTACTCTGTCACTAAGTATCACTTTTATGAAAAGATGATTAAAGACGATGCTTAAGTTTTAGGTGGAGTCTTTGGAGGAAACACCTTATTTAACATTTTTTGAGTCAACATGGTGATCTGGGAGGGGGGTGGGTCAGGATGTCGACACAGCAGCGCCACCCGGAGGTTTCAGCCCTGGCTTTTGGGGGCTCCTGTCTTTGCTGTGGTTGCAACCATTTTCTTCCCTTGCACTTCCTTCCCTGAAAAGTTGTGGTTCCTCCTTAGAGTTGAGCCAATGTCCAGCCTCTGTCTACAGCAGAGTCTGTGTCAGAACCTCCTGATGGGCTGTGGGCTTTCTGGTCCAACACGAGGTGGTGCCACGCTCAAGGAAGCAACAGGAAACTAATTATGAGGGGAAACAGAGCCGCCAGGATGGGGAACTGCCAAAGATAAATGTGTTCCTGATTAACTGTGAGAGACACAACAGGAAGGTCTGATCACAGGGGAGTGTTTGTATTGTTAGAGATATGCATATTTGGGCTGAGGCAGGTAAGCATATTTTTTTACTTTTTTTTTTAATGCAATAAGGTGCTAATAACTTGGTCACACACATAGTGTAAAAAAAAAATCACAAGAAACCAACTTAGGAAGTGAAAATTGGTTAACATCAGGGCCTACGTACAGAATCATCCAGGAGATTCTAGAAGCAGGCTAGGCAGAGGAACATTTTAGAGACATGTAACCATAGGACATCATTTGGTTATACAAACCACGCTAGGTTGACCATGACTCAGACATGAAAGAGGAAACCTATGGCAGAATCAAGTTGGAACTACCTACCCCAGCGTCTGAGGTCCCCAAGGTCGGCCTGAGCCTGTGTCCCCATAGTGACCCTCAGGTCCCTCTTAGTTCCTGAAGAGTGGAATTGGTCAGGAGATGCAGGGGCACAGCCCTGACTCTTTGCAGGGACCTCTCCCACTGTGCCAGGCCACCAAGCCTGGCAGCAAGGCCACTTTGCGTCCCCAGACCACCCCTCAGTCTTTCTTCCCCTGCCTGTAATTGGAAAGCCCCTTCCTTTCCAGCTGTGTCTACATAACACCCCCACCCCTGGCATCACCCCTTGTCCAACCTCCATTCTTGGTGGCTTTGGTCAGCAAGAGGGTGGGTATGGGCTCTTACCCAACTGGGCTTCAAACCAGTAGGGAAAAAAAAATATGCACCCTCCCCCTCTTCCACTTCTCATTTAATCTTTCTGGAGTGACCACGGTGAGTAAGTATTCTAGTTTCAACTAGGAATAGCATAAATTATTTCCCCACAGTGAGTTTCTGTTTCCTGTGGAGTTCTGAGTTCAGCTGGGAAGCGTCCTGTTGTGGGCTGCATGTTTGTGTCTCCCCCAATTCCTCTGTTGAAACCCTAGTCCTGAAGGCGATGGTACTTGGAGAGGGGGCCTGCGGGAGGATATTAGGTCTCAAGGGTAGAGCTGTCCTGCAATGACTAGTGCCCTTCTGAGAAGAGACAGGAGAGGCCTTGCTTCCTCCCTGCCCTATGATTCACAAGAAAGCTGGGTGAAAACCCAGAAGAGAGTCCTCACTGACAATCCAACCAGGCTGGCACTCTGATCCGGGACTTTCAGCTTCAAAACGGTGAGATACAAATGTTTGCTGTCCAAGCCACCCAAGCTATCATAATTTTTGTTCAAGCTGCTGAGACTAAGCTAGTTCCCACTGCATCCCACTGCAGATTTCTTTTCCTTGTCTTTTCCTCTGACTCAGTGAGGTGGTGGGTGCAGTGGTGGCTCTTAGTCTGTGTGTGGGGACCAGAGTCAAACAGGTGAGAGATGTGTCAAGAAAAAAAAGTCCAAACTAGGACTTAGTGGCAGTTCTTGACTCCTAGAAATCAGAGAGGACCATCCTTCATCAGGATGTGGCTTTGTGACAAATGCCACCCTCATACCCCCCGACCCATGTCATGCTGTCCCCTTCCGGTGCCTTGTGAAATCTTTTTGGGATGGTTTCTGTGTGGCCTCATTCCAGGCATTGGGTGATGGCTTCAGTTAAATATTGTTTTCACACTGACCTTTACTTATGAGTGTGTGTTCATGTGACATATGTTTATGTGACATGTCCTTCTGTCTGAAAACTTCATGCTGGTCACCTGGCTTTGAAGTCCCCAGGCAAGAATCTGGGGCAGCTCATGGTGATGATCCTCATGCTGATGGTCCTCATGCTGTCTAGGGCACAACCTGATGGAAATTTCCTTGGCAAAAATTTTTTGGGGGGTCATA
This sequence comes from Marmota monax, assembly GCF_021218885.2. Classification (NCBI taxonomy): domain Eukaryota; kingdom Metazoa; phylum Chordata; class Mammalia; order Rodentia; family Sciuridae; genus Marmota; species Marmota monax. The sequence continues at coordinate 18,364,992 of NW_026693082.1, read as the reverse complement.
GCATTTAAACTTGCATCATGGTATAAATTTAGGTGGTTTAGCCATTAGGGGTTATCATCTCTCTTAATCTTAGGGGCAGTCACAGCAGGTAAGTATTCAGACTTTCCTCCAGTTTTCATTTCAAAAATTTGATCCTCAGAAAGCCCAGTGCGGGGAGCAAGTCCTTTGAGTCTGGCTTCTCTGCCCTTATCATCCCTCTTGGAGATTTCCCGTGGTTATAATAATAATTTATGTCTTATAATCCTTTCTTCTTCTTTCTTTTTTTTTTTTTTTTGGTGTGTGTGGTAAATTAAATCCATGTTCTTTGTTTAATAAATTATTTCAAATCTCTAGGAGCTGTAATGGGAAGAATGTCTGTACCCCTCTCCTTCTCTCTCTGCTCCCCTGAGGTAGCTACTGTACTTAGTAGACAATTTAGGGCCCAACACTAATTACTGCATATATTATTTCTTGATTCTTTCATCCAATTTCCGCCTCAGGCCTGCCTTTCCTTCACTCAAGTGATTTCCTCATAGCCTCCCATCAGGTGTCAAGAGGAATCCAAAAGGTGTGGTTTCTGTCACTGTGGCAACTAAAATTACAGCCACTGTCTGAGGGCAGGCACTGCAGGGCTTGCTGGTGGGGTGGGCATTCAACCCATCCTTTGTGAATTGTTTTGGTTTTCTCATTTAGTTTAGGAAACATTTCTCCTTTTCCTGAGGACCACCTCCCGTTTTTATTCAAGGAGTGCTTTTGCTTGGGGACAGGGAAGAACATGGGTAGGCAGGCTGGAAAAGTAAAAGGAAAATCATCTTATTGGAATAGAGGGAGTCCTCCTAGGGAGAACTTTCTGCAGGTAATAGGTTGTGAAGTTTAGAGCACCTGTTGTGAGATTTTTGCTTCCATGGAAATCATTATTTCAAACAAGGTGCACCAGGGTTTAGCTTTCTGGCTTTCCCTGAAGGATTTGTCCGGGTAGCTTAGTGTTTTGATTAATTAACCTAAAGCTGGGATTCTACAGAAATGTAAATTGTTACCTTCCCCTACTCCCAGGAGTCCCTCTCAGGCACAGCCTGAGGGAAATGACGTGGAGCTGGAATTTCCACCTGGTGTTGCTTTGTTTGAATTTCCATTCTGGGGTAGGGGCAGAAGATCCCGCTTGTGGAATGTCACACTCACAGTACCACACTAGCGAAACAAAACCACCTGAGGTGGAGACTTGGCCTTTGCCATTGATGCTGGCAGCACAATATGAATGAAATAGCCACCGGGGGGTGCCCACAGGGGAACTTTGGGTTTGAAGGTGTGATGAACTCAGTCCCCTAACATTCTTGTATTGAAATCCTAACCCTCAAGGTGTTGTGTATTTAGAGATGGAGCCCTTGGGAGATGACTAAGTAATGAAGGTAGATTCTTCACAAAAAGAATTAATACTTTCATAATAAAAAGTCACAGTGCTCAGGTGCCCCTTCTGCCATGCGACACAATAAGAAGGCATTATCTACAAGCCAGGAAGTGGGCCCACCAGACATGGAGTCTGCTGGCACCTTCACTACCAGAATTGTGAGCAAGAAATTGCTGCTGCTTATAGGCCACCAAGTTGATGATATTTTGCTATAGCCACCTGAGTGAACTAAAACAGAAAGGGGGGTGGTGGTATCACAGGAACTCTGATCTTTGTAGACACAAAAGAACATGTATATGAAGTTAGAAAAGGACATCAGATTCTGACTTCTCACCAATTAGTCACAGATGTATATTTTCCATGCAAGGCAGAGTGCGTATGAAAGGAAGAACTCAGAGGGTGACCAGAGCAGATGCAGCCCCCACCCACCCCAAAATGACTGTAGGCCAGACCGCATTAGTGGGGCAGGGAGGGGGGGGAGAACCAGGCTTGGGGTCATACATCCTGGGCTGCCACTGACAGGTTGGGGAACATGGGCATAAAACCTTATCTCTGGGGCTATTGAGTGTCAGTGGACACGAGACTGCTGCACAGGAAACTCATAAGCTTTGCACAGCCTGTGGGAACTCAGTAACGTAGAAGAGTTTCCTTGTGTAGTGCTGCCCATGACAATTGCTTATCTGACACCAGCTGCTACTGTAAAGATGACTTGATCCCATCTGGGTTTACTAATTTCTTGGCTTTGAACATTTTCCTGCCAGGACCTGTAGAGGGTGTCAGAGTGCTTCACTGGCCTGTCCTTCCTGCCTCAAGTTCTCAGGGTCAGTTTCCCTGTTAGGTGCAGCTGGTTTCAATTTCTTTTAAAATCAGAAGGAAAGGAACCCCACAATATTAATGAATACATAATAATGAACTCAGCCTGTATTAGATCAATCTTTATACCAACACAGTTGTCAGGTATACTTTTGGTTGATTGATTGGTTTTTATGAAGGAAGTGGCCATGGAGACCAAAGTGCCTGGAATCCATGAAAGTCCTAATGTGGCTCAGTAGGTTCCTGAAAGTACTTTGAAGAGTGAGTTGGTAGCCTGGGCGGTTGCCTGCCCCTGTTTGCTGAACAGATCCATCCTGAAGAAAGGCACATGTGGTGAGTGTGATGAGCCAAGCTGCAGGTGGTGGTGAGGGCAGCTAGTGCTGATGGAGGTGAGAGGGGCCACATTAAGGCTTTTATTGAGATGGGGTCTGGCTAAGTTCCCCAGGCTGCCCTCCAACTTGCATTCCACCTCCCTTGGCCTCCTGAGAAGCATTACAGGCGTGTGGCTTTTTTTTTTTTTTTTTTAAGAACTGAAGCATCTACCTTAAATCTTGTAGAGATTCAGGAAATGATACTCCCAAAATGAAGACCTCATAAGTAGGCTGAGAAGCAACATTTCTCTCTGACCTTCTCCTTCCTTCCTATATCTTCTCCACCAAAGCAAAACATATAAACCAGAATTCTTCTTCCCCCAAATCAACCACAACAACTAGAATTATTACTCTAACCCTAACCCTGCCTATCTTTTAAGGAGCTGGCCATAAAGAAATTCACACCCTGTCAGGAGCTGTCCATGGGCTGTGTGAGCTATTCACATAGTGGCCAAATGAGGGGATAGGCCTGGCATTGAGTGCTCCCTGTCACTGAGTGATCACCTCCCCCTCCAGCTCTGCCTTAGGTCCCACAGGGCACCTGAGATGGGTGTGACTTGCCAAAATGTCAATCAATCTGCTGACCACAGACATCAGAAGCAAGACTCCACCCTTGAAACCTTATCCCCCTCTAATCCCGCCCCCACCCCTTATAAAATAAAGGGATCCCGGGCTCACAAGCTCTTCCCAGAGCTCTTTTTCCAGCATGGAAGCTGACCCTTAAGGTCACAGAGCTGTCCCCCCCTTGATCTGAAAACCTTACGTCTGTGTTGCGTGATTTTTCGCTGCTTTCTTAGTTTAATGTTGCAGCCAGCTCCTTTAAACCCCGTTCGTCTCCTCTGTGAGGGTCATGGGTGAGAAGACCCTTATTCTGGAGGAGTCCTGCCCATATCTGAGAAGAAAAAATGTTATAACTGGGAGAAGACAGGCCTTAGGGGGCTTCCTCACTGGTGTATTTTCGTGTCTTTAAATCTTCCTTCTGAAAGGTCTCATGTTATATAAAACCATGATCAAATGAATTTGTTATGCTTTTCTTTTGTTAACCTGACTTTTATTGTAGTGGTGTTGGCTGTGACACTTTATGGTGGACAGGAAAAGGGATCACCCACTTTTTGACTCTACAAATTTCTCTAAAATGCATCACACTCCCTAACCTTCTGTGTGAAATTTTAACTTTTACCAAAGGATGTGTAGTGCACATGTGTATATATACATACATGTAATATATTTTTAGTCAAATAGTACTAAAAGAGTTAAGACAAGTCATGGGGTTCAGGACATGTCACCCTAAAATATAACAGTCAGAGATCAGAAACATGCTACCCCCCAAAATGCCTCTTTGGCATGAGGATTATTTTGAGAAACTGTAGACATAGGAGATACTCTGAAAACAAAAATAGAAGTTACTCTTTTTTAAGGGAAATAGACATCTATAAAGGAAATCACATACAAAAGTGTTTTTCAGTCTGTACAGGAAGAGAAGGATTATTCTAAATTGCTGGAAACTCACATCACCAGAGAAGGCCTGGACTTAGATTGGCATAACATACCTTACCCTTGGTTAAGGTGATTTTCCTGGTCACCTCCCTATAATTAGCTTTCCCTACAACTTTCTTTCTTTGATTCAACAAACGGTGGTATTTAAGCCTGGGGTCAAAGCCTCCTCTTTAAGGATAATTTTTTTTTTTTCATACTGGGAATTGAAGCCAGGGGCACTTTGTCACTGAGTCACATCGCCAGCCTTTTTCATTTTTTATTTGAAATAGGTTCTTGCTAAGTTGCTTAGCGCCTCACTACGTTGCTCAGGCTGGCCTCAAATTTGTGATCCTCTTGCCTCAGCCTCCCGAATTACTGGGATTACAGGTGGGTACCACAACGCCACACCAGGTCTATCTTGGAATTACTAATTTCTTGCATATCACCCACATGAACATGTATAAGTTATGCATGTCAATAAACGTGTGTGTTTGTTTTTTTCTTGTCTTTTGGCTCAGGTTTCTGTCCCAAGTAAGCATCATATTTCCAGACCCAGGTTGGACTGTTCATCACTTGAAGGTCAATACTTGGGAGCTGAAATTTGTGAGAATGAAATTGGTTTCATTCAAGGGCTGGCATCTTGAGAAGAAAGGATCCTGATAAGACACAGTGGGGCACTCAGAAATGCAGAGGATTAGAGAATAAGGAGAGGCGTTACACATTCTGATATTTATCAGAAATTCAACAGATGTTCTGGGTTCTGAAAATCTAAAGAAAGATGATTTAGCAGGAAACATCTTAATCATTAGGCGCTGCTTTTCTTTAGAATTTAGAATGCTGGGCAAAGGGAGGAGAAGCAAAAGTAATTCTACCAAGGACAACTCCCAAAGGAGTGGCCACGGTTACCCTGAGAAAAGTTAGAGGGAAATTATTTATCACCCGCTACATGAATAATGGTGGTTCCTTAATTTACTTTTCTGTCTCTTTATTTCTTATCCTTGAAGGCAATCACTTGCAACTTTCCCAACTCCTTCCATTTTTTTCCCCCTGGTATTTAACTTTTCCAAAAATAATTAATACTGCATTTCTAAGGAATATCTACCTACTTCTACTTCTCCACTTGTTCGTTTCAGACAGTAGCAATTGTTGTCCTCTTATGGCAGATGAAGATTTATCTGTCTTAACATCCTCACTTTATTCTTTATTCTCTGTCTTCACATAGCTATCAGTAAAATTACATTATACTTTTAAAAATTAGTCTGTATTTAAAGAGTTTGTGTTAGTGCTATGGAAATATTACTGAATCAGGAACATTCTGCCCACCATGCAGTAGGCTGATCATTGAAGTCAAGAGTTTTGCAAAAGACAGAGAGTTTATTCATGAAGTGGTTCAATGTGAGGAGGCAGGAGCCCCAAGTTCCTATTAACGACTCAGGCAATGGTTGCCATTGTGAACCATACACCAGAGATGTAATCTGCAGCAAAGCTAATGGGAATATTCTGCTTAGTTACTTGCCCTCTAAAATTGGTAATAAAAGCAAATGAAACTAGTTTTTAATTCAGATTTTCCCTCATTTCAGACATGTTCACTGCTGAACCAAGTACTAACAATCGTGTTCCCTTTCTTATGCAGAATTTCGGTTGTCCAGAAGTTAATATTTGCCTCATTTTCAATATTTAGTTTTCTTTTTGTGCTACTCCTTAATTCTTCCTAAACAATCCACAAGATCAGCACAATGCAGTCAAAGCCATCAGAACCAGTCTGTTCCATTCCTTCCTCTGAGCCTTTGTTGGAACACTCATTCTTTCTGCTGGAGAATGGGCCTCCACCGCAGGCCTCCTGGGACCCCTCGCTGCCACTCTCCTGGGGCTAGTTTTCCTGATCTAGCTTCTTACCCTTTCTTCCTGAATTCATTTTCCCCCTTTATTCTCATATTTATGCTTTTGATAAATTTCATACTTTAATAGCTTCCTGAGAGAATGTGCATGAGAAATATTTTTTTCCCCAGATCGTTATGTTTCTGAGAATGCCTTAATTTCACACCTCTAATCCATAGATTGGCTTCCTTATCCTATTCCTTTTTGAAAGCGTTTCTTCATTGCGTCCTAGCTTTGCAGTATTGTTGAGAAGTCTCGAGTCATTTTTATTTTTTAGGCTTATATGTGATTGTGTTTTCTTTGGGAGAAGCTTTGAGGATGTTCTATCAATCACAGGAATTCTGTAACTTCACAGTATGCTTTGATGTGGAGTTTCTCATGCATGGCATTGGACATTTGGTGGGTTCTTTTCAAATCTCTTGTACTCTTTCTTTAAAGTGTCCTTCCCTACATTTTCCCCCAATAATCCGTTTCTGAATCCACATTCTCTACCTGATTAGATCCCTCCTTCCAGTCACCCATCTCTTTGCCTCATTGTGTTTCTTTCTATGATGTAGATTAGCTTTTTCTTCCAAGTTTTCTGCACACAGAAAGGCCCCTGAATCTACAAAATTTTATCATCTGCCAAAACTGTGTCGACACTGCTTGTTCATCCTTGCTTTTTCTTGTGTTTTATACCTTTTTAATTCCTCAGTTATCACATTGGTGAGGGTTGGCAGAAAAAGGATTTGAGGGAGCAGTATTGGTAAGGTCTAGTATTGGGACAACCTGGTGGTTTTATTCCTACCTTGTTACTGATCTTCTTAATCCAAGGGGCTGGATACACTATTGGGTTCAGCCCCAATCTTTCACTTCCAGCTGACCCTGACAGAGAAACTGATGGAATCATTCCTGGATTGCAGTCCTGGGAAGTCAGCTCACACCCCAGCTCTGTACTTTATTAGCAGTGCCAGCTTTGACAAGGCACTTAGTGCCACCATGTCCTTCTTGGTAAGATGGCTCTATTATACCTGCTATACCCTATGGCAGTGGTTATTGTGAGCTCAGATCCAATGGGTCATGTGTAAGAGTGCTGGTAAGCTGCAAGGCATCACACACATGTACATTAGAATCCACAGTGAATAGGTAGAGTCGAGAGCTGGTTGTGTAACTCAGGGAAAACCTAAACAAATCCTCTAGCTTCACTGGCTTTTAGTTGATTTTAAAAACCACTGATTTGGAAGTCACATAGCTGAACAATATATTATTAGTCTCCTACTATCTCTGCTGTAGATGATACCCCTTACAAAGGCCGCCTAATGGATTAAAACTATTTTCCAGTGAAAGTTGTCTTTTTGCTCCCCTCCCTTATTCTGTATCTTAATGACTAACTGCAAGGTTAGCTATTCTTGAAAACAATGAAACTTTCTAATTGTTTGTTTGTTTGTTTTAGTGCTAGGGATTGAACCCAGGGGCTTGCATATGTTAGGCAAGTGCTTTATTGAGCTATACCCCCAACCCATTACTCATTAAAAGCTTTTCTTTTTTCTTTTTAAATACATTTTTTTTAGTTGTAGATGGATACAATACCTTTATTTTATTTGTTTACTTTTATGTGGTGCTGGGGCGGGGGATCGAACTCAGTGCCTCACACATGCTAGGCAAGCACTCTATAACTGAGCCACCACCCAGCCCAGAAAATTGGGTTAACTTTCAGATAATAGCAACATGTGCACCAGAAAAGCAGACTATTGTAGAATTTATGACTACCCTAGCACCTAGCCCTCATCTGAGACTAAAAGATATTTTTTTCAGGTTTAGGAGGGCTGAGGCAGGACGATTGTAAGTGCAAGGCCAGCCTCAGCAATTTAGCAAGGCCCTAAGCAACTTAGTGACCCTGTCTCACTAAGTGTGGCTCATTGGTGAAGCACTCCTGTGTTCAATCCCTGGTAACAAACAAACAGATAAAAAAAAACCCAAACAAAACAAATAAAAAACTTCCCCAAGTCCTTATGTAAGCCTTGTACCTGTGACCCCTAGGGAAGATGGATCCAACCCAGAGTCTCATGCATGCCAGGCAAGTGCTCTACCATTGAGCTACATCCCCAGCTCAGAAGATAGCCTTTTTTTAGGACAAGAGTCCCCATCTTACACCTTGCCAGCTTGTTGTCAATAAAGGTCTTTCTTCTGTATCACTCTGTCTCTCGAGTTACTGGCATCATTATTGGAATTGGACCTTTCATGGTTAGAGTTGCTCAGGAGGGTCCTCACATTTGGAGGCCGATGTAAGCTTTGCTACTTCCTGGTTATCTGCCCCTCCCACAACCTTGCTATTGACCATGGTTAGACTGTTGGGATCCTTGAACATGGGAACTCAGCTGACCTTCGTGGAGGACATGAGCATGAATGGACATGTGCTAACAGGACTCCCTTTAAGAAACACAAATGGGCAGTTGAGGAGGCTTCAGCTTACCTCCTTTTAAGCAAGGTGACCAGGGTGCTCACATGGAATCACCAAGAGCAGTGAGTAGAAGGTGAGCATATGACACAGTCACAACTGGCCTGTACCTGGTCTGAAGAAAGACTGTGCCAACCAGAGAGCAGATCTGCAGGGTAAAGTGGAACAAAAGTTGTCTGTATCTTCAGTACCACCTCATGAAGAAGATAGAAAGTTGGGAGCATGTGCAGTAAGTATATCTGCTGCTTTCTCTCTCTCTCTTTTAAAATTTGTTCTCATTAGTTATACATGGCAGTAGAATGCATTCTGACACATCATACATAAATAGAGTATAACTTCTCATTCCCCTGGTGTACATGATGTCGATTACACCGATCGTGTAATCATGTAGCTGCATTCTCTTAACGAACAGCTATGCCTGCTCACATAAGCTGATCAAATATAACAGGACAATAAAAAAAATTACTCTTTCCTAACATTATGCTGATTAAAGAATGCTTCATGTACACATCATTCAGCAAACTCTCTTAGGTGCCTGGGATACAGCAGTGAGCAAGACAGGCAAGGATGCCTGCCCTCATGGAGCCTATCTTCTATGAAAACAGCAACCTTTGAGTGATTATTCACTATGCCAGGGATTGCAGTGACAGTAATCAGTGCTAAGACTAGCCCTCTAGAGATGCACAGCTAATGGAAGTGGATTATTAATTAGACTTTTCCATTGGGAGAGAATGACTAATTAGACTATGGGAATGCCCAGTCCCATTGGCACATTGTAGAATAATTAATTGCATTATCATCTCCTATGAGTTTGGTTAGCTGGAGGTAGTTCCCAATACTCAACTCTGTACTGTGAAGATTGGGCTTCCACACCCAGACAACTCAGCTAGTCCCTGGAAAGTGCTGAAGCTAATTTTCCTCAGCCACACCAGCCCAAAATATCCTCTAACTTCTCTATTGAGTCTCTCTCTTTTTCTAACCTCAACAGAGACATTCGTTATATCATCCACAATCATACTCATACAGAGCAGTTAAAAGTGAGCCATTCATATATTTATTCCTCAAATATTTCTTTTTTAAAATATTTATTTTTAGTTGTAGTTGGGCCTTTATTTTATTTATTTATTTTTGTGTGGTTCTGAGGATCGAAACCAGGGCTTTGTACGTGGTAGACAAACGCTCTACCGCTGAGCCACAACCCCAGCCCCCTCTAATATTTCTTGAGACCTATTGTAAGTCAGACCCCGTGTCCACAAGAGGAACACAGCAGCCATCTCCCTCAGGAGCTTGCCATCAGCTGATGAGGGGACATAGTAGCCAGTTCTTTTGATGGACCAAGTTGAATTCTGGTCCTGGGTCTGCTACTCACTTGAGTGCGTGGCCTTAATGACCTCTGCTGCAATCTGGAAATGGATCAGATGATGTGGCTGTCTGGTTTAATATCTCCATATCAAGAAGGTGTGGGGACTCCTCATGGGAGCGTGACTGTGAGTAAAAAGTCATACACAGTTTGGCAGAGAAGGGGAGAGGAGGAAGGATGCATGATTTTGCCGATTTTGTATTTTCCCCGTCTTTTCCAGTAGTAGAAGGGAGCCACTGTGCGGGGGTTGGGTCTTGGAGTGCCTGCCTCCTTTGGCTAACGAGGCAGAGCTCATGGCATAATAGGTACATTAAACAGGGTTTGAAGGCCCTGGCAGAGGAACATCCTGAGCTCAGCCAGAGGACCCCAGGCAGAATTGAACTTGAGTCAGCACAGAGTGCTGTGCTCCATGGGGCTTTTCTGCGGCCTTCCTGAGGCTGGAATTGCCTCTTAGTATCTGGATTGCAACATCCAGGTGGAGAAGAAAGCCAGCCTCTTCCCAAACAGCATTTTTACTCCTCTCATTAACTGCTTCCTTTAAATTCCGTTTTCTCAAAGGAGGTACAGAGGTGGGGATTCTTTTTTCTTGAAGTGTAACCTTCTGACATTGTTGCTCTCTGTGTACTCTGGCCTCTGCTGGCATTAGAGCAAATGAAATGTTTTGCTTATTCCCTTAGTAATTATTTAGTAAAACCCTACTAAGGGCCGGGCCCTGTTCTCTGGGGATTTTGTAGTGAACAAAAGAAAATAAGCCATGTCCTCATCAAATTTACTTTCTGTGGGAAAAAAGACAATAAACAAATAAGCACATAAATATATAGTATCCAATTGTTAGGAAATGAAATATAGCCAGGTGAGAGGATAAGGAATAGATGTTGTTGGGGGACGCTGGGTAAGGGATTCTGGGAAGTCCTCATACCTCCGAGGTGACGTGTGAGCAGGATTCCTTATGAATGGATTTTTCCAGTTTCCCAAATTTGCCTCTCTAAATGCCCCAAACAATTTTATGTTAATAATTTTGACTAAAATCACTTTCAATGCTTTGTACATCTTTGCCTTATAATGCAGGAGCCCAGAATAATCCAATCTTTTCTTAAAAGAGCTGAATCATTTTTGGGAACATTATTATAGCCAATTCCCTGGGCTATAATAAATACCAATGTTTTTCGAAATGTGGCCCCTGGACCAGCAGCAGCAGCAGCAGCCCCTAGAACTTGTTAGAAATGCAATTTCAGAGTCTAAAACTTTGGGGTGAGGCCCAGAAATGTGTGTTTTATCAAGCCTTCAAGGAGATTCTGAAGCCCATTCAAGTTTGAGAAGGGCTGATGGATACCCTTGAGAACCAGGGAAATGGAAGCATCTTTGCTCATCTCAGCAGGCTGCCTTGCTCTTGAGTTCCCTCCTGGCTCCTTTCTGTAGGTTTCACTGTGGTCTCAGTGTTTCTTCCTCACTGTTGTCATGGTCTAATTTTTATCTCCTTCTAATCGGCTGTTCCTAATCTGTTCTATGCCAAGAAACAGAACACCAGCCATAGCTTTGTTACATAGAAAGTAGGAATAAATTCCAGGGCTGCTGGGCCCCCTGGCTCGGGTCTTTGCCCTCAAGACATTCAGCATAATGGAAAGCACACAGTTTCTGGAGTCAGATAGACTTGGATTTCAGTCCAGAATCCCAACAGTCGGGGGATTCTGCCAGCTGCTGAGCATGTCTCTATCCATGATGCCTTCTGTAAATGGGAACCCACTGGACCAGTTGAGAAGGACCTCAGCTGAAACTCCATTGACCTCCTATGTTACTCAGGGTTTTCCAGAAACAGAATCATTAGGAGATAAAGAGATTATGAGAAATTGGCCAATGTGATTACAGGGCCTGAGAAATCCCATGATCAGCTGTTTGAAAGCTGGAGGCCCAGGAAATCTGGTGGGGCAATTCATTCTGAGTCCGGGGGCCTGAGAATCAGAGGGGCCATGGTAGAAATCTCAGTCCCAGTGTGTAAGAGGAGATGAGATGGCCCAGCTAAGCAATGTAGAGAAGAAAGGGGCAAATGCATCATTCCCTTTGTTACAGGCCTTCAATAGATTGAAGGATGCCCACCCACATGCAAAAGCACATCCACTTTGCTGAGGCCACAGATCCAAATGCTAATCTCGTTCGGGAACACCCCACACAGGTACACCCCAGAACAATGCTTAACCTGGTCACCCTGTAGCCCAGCCAAATTGACACACAAAAAAATTAAACATCACCTGATTTCTATAATCCCCTACTCGGGTCACAGTGATGTTTTAGATCTTCTGGAATTAGTGTCATTTCAGAGCTAGCTCACAAATAATCCCCCCAAAATCTGACTATTTCCTTTTTTGCCAGTGCGTGTTCACTCTGGTAAAACTCCGTAGGTCTGGGAGACAGATGTGCTTCCTCATGGGGACCAGGCCTCCCTTTTTATTGGTTGTGATCTTGGTAGTGTTAGCATGAGAATTTCCTGAGAAGGAGACATATACAGGAACCAGGGACAAAATATAATCTCCAAGGTCTCTCCCCCAGTGACCTACTTCCTCCAGGTGTGCCCCACCTACCTACAGTTACCACCCAGGAATCTTTTCAAATTATTACTCCATCAAATATATTAATCCACTGATCATGTTACAGCTCTCATCATCTAATCATTTCACCTCTGAATATTTCTGTGTTGCCACATGAACTTTCCGAGGGACATCTCATATATAGATCATAACAGTGTCCAACAGATGCTGGTTCTTTTCTCCTGGACAAAGGAGGGGAGAGGAAAATCTGCTAAATTTTTGTCCTTAACAACAACAATAGCCAAGGCAGGAAGTTCATTTCAGTCCAAGAATTTAGGGCCAGGCTAAATAATATAGTAAGACTTAGTCAAAACCCTAAACTATAAAAAATATTCTTGAGATATAATCACATAGCATTCCATTAATCTATTTAATATGTCTAATGACCATTGTTACAATCAACTTTAGAACATTTTATTTTTTTTAACCCTACGAAGAAGCCCATACCCAGTGGCCACCACACACCTCTAACCTGTCTTTCCCCTAGTCCAAGGCAACCACTAATGCATGTTCTCTCCTATAGATTTGTCTATTCTGGACATGTCATACAAATGAAACCATATAGTAAGTAGTCCTTTGTGATGACTTCTTTCACTTGGCATAATATCTTCATTAGACTTCGTATTTTTTCTGCCAAATAATATATTGTTGGGCAGATAAACCACATTTTATTTATCTGTTCATCAGTTGATGGACATTTGAGTTGTTTCCACTTTTTAGCCATTATAAATGATGCTTTTATGCTGGGTGCAGCGGCACAGGCCTGTAATCCCAGCAGCTAGGGAGGCTAAGGCAAGAGGATTGTGAGTTCAAAGCCAGCATCAGCAAAAAGTAAGGTGCTAAGCAACTCAGTGAGACCTTGTCTCTAAATAAAATTCAAAATAGGGCTGAGGATGTGGCTCAGTGGTTGAGTGCCCCTGAGTTCAATCCCTAGTACAATAGTACAAAGACAGAGAGAGAGAGAGAGAGAGAGAGAGAGAGAGAGAGAGAAGAGGGAATGCATGTTCCTTTAAGGTCGGTTCAGATATACCAGCTTTGGCCACATGCAGTGTTGAGCACAGAGGCTTCAAGAAGAGCCACCTTGAAGAATTTATCATCCTAAATTCATTAGATGAGGTGTACATCACTCAGCTTTAGGCTAAATAATATAGGTACCAAATATATGCCCCCAATAATATAGTAATATCAAACACTCTTGCAGGATAGTCCCAGGGTTTTATGGTTATCTCCCAGGATCTGAGTTGCTTGGTTGAGGTAGCCAGGGTAGAATTCTGCTCAGAGGAGTATTTAAAGTGAGGCTCACCAAAGCCTGCGGGGAACAGTGCGAGACAGCTCTGGTTTCACTCCAGTCTCAGAATTTGGATTTCCTTCCCATTTGATCTTCACTGAACACTAATTACATATGAAGCTCTGTCAATGAACTGTAGGGAGGAGGGAGATGTAAAGATGAATATAAAAAGGCAGAGTTCTCATTGTAATGAATTTTGTGATTCAGCAAGGTTTTGCAAGAATTGAATGTTGAAGAAAACATGCTACATTAAAACAAAACTGTGGACTTTTATTAGGCAATTGTTTCTTGTGTTTGGGAGTCCCCACTATTACCCTCAGGTTCAACAATTTAACTATAAGGAATCACAGAATTTAGCAAAGTTGTCCTAATGATGGTTAGGGTTTATTACAGTAAACAAATACAGAAATTAACAGCAACAAAAGAAAAATGTGTGTGGGATGGAATCTGGAGGAGACCAGATTTCTAGTTGTTCTCTCCTGGTGGTGACATATGGACAACATTCACTGCTCAGTGACAATATGTGGTAACACATGCAGAGCACTGCCAACAGAGAAGGTCACTTGAGCCTTGGTGTCCAGAGTTGGTATTTGGGGTTAGGAGTGGTTGTCACTTGGACTTGGCAGACTGCCAACACGGTTCACCCTCCTCTAGCCAGTCCAGAGATCAAGTTGAACCAGATGGCTCAAGGTCCCCATTGTAAGTCACATTGTTAGCAGTAAGTATCAAGTGTGGCCTGGGGGGTCCCAGGTGAACAAAAACACTCTTGCAGGATAGTTCAAGGGTTTTATGATTATCTCCCAGGATCTGAGCATGGGCCAAACTTTTTTTGAGACGTGCAGAGTTGAGACTTGCTGAGATCCTTACTGCACAGTATCCAAAAGCATTCTTATGTTAGAGAATATTCAGACAGTACAGACAGGTCTAGAGTTCCACTCCCCATGTCAGCAGCAGGTTTATCAATGAGGTGCTCTTTCTGGAAGCTCTGCTGCCGTGTGCTCTCAGAACAGCGTCAACCCCTCACAGGAAGAGAGATGGCACAAACACATCATACTTAGCATGAGAACGGCAACCGGCATACCTCCCAAGGAATTCCCAGAAGGACTTCCATTCCATGTGAATCCAGATCACATAGGAGAGAAGTTAGAAATAAAACTTCTCTTTCAAGAAAAGAAGTCAAGTGAAGAGGACTTTGTCCTGACAACCATCTTCTGGTCCAGAGTGGCTTGTGCTGGTTCCCCTGGGGTCACCAGACAGGCAGTGTGGATTTAGAAGACTACAACCAGATGGAATTGGGTTTTAAGTTCTGGCTTCCCCATTTCTTAGTGACTGCAGTGTGTTGTATGGCCCCCAAACAATATGTCCAAGTCCTAACCCCAGGTGTCTGTGAATGGGACATAATTTGGAAATAGGGTCTTGACAGCTGTAATTAAGAATCTAGAGATGAAATCATCCTAAACTTAGAATAGGGCCTAAATCCAATAAGTGCTGCCTGATAAGAGAAAGGAGACACAGACACATGACACACAGAGGGACACACAAATATGAGGCAGAGAATGGAAAAATGTGTTTATGCATCAAGGAATGCCAAGGACTTCTGGAGTCGCCAGAGGCTAAGATGCACGAGGATTCTTCTGACAGTCTCCAGAAGCAGACAATCCTGCTAACACATAGAGGACACTAAGTAAATATTTGTTGAATGAAAGGAATCTTTCTGTTGAGGCAAAATTGTGTTGTTAGGATTTGGATGAGACTTGATTTCAGACTTCTGGTTTCCAGAACTGTGAAAGGATACATTTCTGTTAATTTAAGCCACTATGTTTATGGGAATTTGTTAGGGTGACAAATTAGTTGGGGTCAAAAAATTAGTGACCTAGAGGCATTTTCTGAACAATGTAG
Organism: Marmota monax; assembly: GCF_021218885.2. Classification (NCBI taxonomy): domain Eukaryota; kingdom Metazoa; phylum Chordata; class Mammalia; order Rodentia; family Sciuridae; genus Marmota; species Marmota monax. The sequence goes on along the minus strand of NW_026693082.1, from coordinate 18,349,504 downwards.
TCCATAGTTGTCTCATCTACAAAATGATAATACCTACATCTTGAGAGGATTAAATGAGATAATTCATATATATATATATATATATATATATATATGAATGATGCAATCTCATTTGCAATCTCTCTTTCTCTACAAATTTTCAAATGCTTTGTCAGAATGTTTCTTTTACATCTTCTACCTCTGAACTTAATGGAAGATGTGAAGAGAAAGATTTTATGAAATCTTGCATGAGTTCAATACAAGGTAGAAAATAAAAGAGAAGGTGAATCAGAACAAATTTCACCTCCCCAGGCTCTGCTTTAAGAGATGTGAATCTCCTTCCACTAGAGATAGCCATGGCAAGTGACTTCATTGCTTCCTGGAAAGCTAAGTCCCCAGGGCCGGAAGACTATGTCAACCTGCAACTCACTGCGCCAGTACCTGGGGTGAACACACCACTGCTTCTTGACTCTGGGTCCTCTGATGTTGACACAGTACTTTGACACAAAAGGCCAGAAGGCACTGAGGAGCAAACACAGGGTCATCAACAGTAAAAAACAAATAGCAAGGAACAACCTTCCCCCACCTACCCAATGGCCTGTTGTTGCAGGAGACCAGAAATTTATAACTCACCTCTCTGGAGCTGTCTTCCGATCATGTCAGCATGTCCACATGTCCTTGTCATTGCTTACCCACAAGCCTAGGAAAGCAGTCTCTGGTATAGGTGCCAAGGCCATCTGCTGCTGTTGTCCCAAATCATTTCTCCCTGTCACCAGAAGGACTCACATGAAAGAAGCCCCTGACCCACTCCTTTTGGAGAATCAAATCCCCTACTTGCTGGAAAAGAGAAGGGAAACTTAATTTATTAGGAACCTATTCTGTGCCAGGAACAGTGTTAGCTGCATTTACGTACATTTAATCCTCATTTAATTGACTTGGAAAGATCCAAGCTGTGTAAGTCAGATTTGCATCACTATGACCAAAATGCCCAACAAGAACAACTTAGAGGATGGAAAGTTTATATGGCTCATGGTTTCAGGGGGCTCCATTGCTCTGGGTGGGAGATGAGACAGAGCATCATGGTGGAAGGATGTGGTGGAGGAAAGCAGCTCAGGACAGGCAGCCAAGAAGCAGAGAGAGGGCAAGGGGAAGGGGCTACAGGGTAAACGCATCCTTCTAGGGCACACCTCCAGTGACCCGTATCCTGCAAGCATGCCCCACCTACCTACAGTTGCCACCCCATTAATCCATAATCCAATCATTTCATCTTTGAAGCTTCCTGCATTGACACAGGAGCTTTTGGGGGACACCTCCTGTTTCGACACATGACTAAACCAGTTAGGGTCACTCCAAGTGGAATTTTGGCTGACTAAATAAAGACACAGACACAGAAAGTACCTTTTCTTTGGGCTCAGTGACAGCTCCTCAGCCACAACTCCCACAAGGCAGGCAAGGCAAGCAAGAAAGGGAAGGAGCATGCCTCGAACCCGGGTTTTTGGGGGAGGCTATTCAAATGAGGCAAGGGGTAGGGTTACAACAAACAAGAGGGTGGAATGCAACCCCATCTGGTGATGCCCACTCCTGGAGCTGCATCTTTCTTATCCAAGTGGAGGTAAAGTCCAAATGCATTGCAATGTGCAATACCTGTTCAGCACCTCTTCACTGAGGACTTAGAGGTGTGTACATAGCTCCTGTACAGAGCAGCTCCCGAAAACCTTCTATCCAAACCATAACACCAACTAAAGCTAGTTATGGAGGAATGTGGTCTAAAGGTAAATTGGCCAAGGAACTCAGTTTTCTCAAACCATTGGGAGGAGGATTATCCACCCTAAGAGATGACTTTTGCTAAGAGATCCATGTTGTCTCAGCAGAATCATTCATTCAACAAATGTTTACTTAGTGCCTTTGATGTGTCTGCTTTAATGGACAATCCAGACAGAGATCACTATGATGTGAGGCTTTTATTCTACCTTTGTGAGAAGACAAAATAGATGGATAAATTATATGATATGTGGGTAAGTGCTAAGCAAGATGGGGAAAATGGAGCTAAGTAAAGAAGTTTGTTTGGGAGTAAAGAGGGGGGTAGGTTGCAGTTTTGACAGGGTAGTCAGGGGGTGCCTTCTAGGAAGGTGGCCTGAGTGAAGACTTGGGGCAGGTGAGAGAGGAACCCCATGGAGAAACAAAGAAGGGCTTTCTAAACAGAGGAAAGGAGTGCACAATGGGAGGGTTCTTGGCTTGTTCAAGTAACAGCAAGGAGTCCAGTGAGACTGTCATGCGGGAAACAGGAGGATGATGAGATCACAGAGAATCTTCTTAGCAGCTGGAAGTATAAGGAATGGCGGCTGAACTATGGGTCCTGAACTGTCCTGTGACAGAAGCAATGCCCCTCTGGAGACTCTCAATGCTTAGGCACTAATGGGCATGGCTCAGTTGCTATGGTGATTCTCTGTTCAAAGGGAAATTCTGTGGCAGCCTCAGAATTTTATCAGTTCTTAACCTTGGGTTTATACGCTGGCTGCCTGGAGGTAGAAAATTATGGGACAAAGTGGATAGTCCTAATGGGGCCGCTTTTACCCTCAAGTTCAGTTCTGTTTATCTTGAGAAAACTTTCTCACAATAAATCCTTTTGATGTTTAAACCTATTTAATAAATGTGCTGAGCTTGCTGGTGGTCAGGGGCTGGCTGAACCACCAGGTCCCGGCTTTTTTTCTATTTGTGTGTCTGTTTGTCTTTTCTCAATCCCCTCAGCGACCAGTCCACTTAGCCCCAAATAAACGGTCATGCAGGTCACAACAAGGAAGGATTTTGACAGAGAGGCCATGGGAGGGTTTTAGCTGGAGGGATGATATGATTTGAACGACCTAAGAAGGTCCCTCTTGGGTCTGTGTTAATATAAACTGTAGAAGGGTATGATAGTTTTCTGGACATACCACAACAAAGCACCCCAAACAGGAGGCTTAAAACAGTAGACATATGTTCTCTAACCGTTCTGGAGTCTAGAAGCAAAAAAGAATTCTTCAAGCTGTTGGGAGAGCTATGTTCTCTCTGAAAGCTCTAGGGGAGGCTCCTTCATTGCCTCTTCCAGCTTCTGATGGTTGCTGGTGATCCTAGATGTTCCTTTGTCTGTGGCTGTGTAAGACTGATCTTTGAACACTTGGTCTTCATGACCTTGGTCTCTGTCTCTATCTTTCTATAAGTATTAAGATACCAGTCATTGGCTAGGGTCCATCCTAATCCAGTAAGACTTCTTCATGACTTGATTACATCTCAAAGATCTTATTTGCAATAAGACTGGGTGTTAGGCCTTCAACATATCTTTCTGGAGCTTCCATTCCAATGCACAACCAGGGGCAAGAGTGGAAGCAAAAGGCCAGCTACAAACAGCATCAAGAGATATTAGGAGCTTGAACCTGAGTCGTGACAGAAGAGGAATGAGAAGTGGCCTAGTTCTGGATGTATTTTGAGATCAGCACCAACACTCTCTCCTGAAAGACAGGATGTGCGAGAGAAAGGGAGGTATCAAGGACCTCCTGAGGTTTCTCACCTGAGCACTTAGAAGGTTAGGGTTGCCATAGATGGGAGAGGGGAAGGCTGTGGGAAGAGCATTTTGGAGAGGTGAAGATTAGGCCTTCAATTTTGAACATGTTTAAGACAGTTTTTAGGCATCCACGTGGAGATGTGAAGTAGGAAACTAAGTCTATAAATCAGAGCAGTTCGGAGGAGAAGCTTGGGCTGGAGATGCAACTGGGAGTCATTGGCATCTATATGATGAGCTGCCTGTCTTAATTGTTCTATAGACATATTATCATAAAATATTTATTGTTCTATAGACATATTATCATAAAATATTTATTGTTCTATAGACATATTATCATAAAAATATTTATGTGAACACTGTAGCTGGACACATGGAAGTGATTCTGACTTTGAAAAAGACTAAGGGAATAAAGCATTTGTCAGACTTCTTAACATAAGCCTCAGACACCTTCCTTTCAAAGAAACTTGGCTAATCAGGATAATAGCTAATATTTATTGAGTTTCTACTATAGGCCAGATTTATTTAATACATTCTTTTATTTATTGCTTAAAATAACCCTTTGAGATTGGTACTACATTATAAAAGAGAAAACCTAATTTTAACTCACCAGAGACATCTGGCTTCTAAGCTGCACCGTGGAGATTCACCCCACATTTGTCTGACAGCAGAATTGGGGATACCATTACAGTGTTATTTAACTGCACAAATATCCATATTCATTTTTTTTGAGCTATAAAAAAATGCTTAACATTCAGGGTGAATTGCTCAAATTATCTCCAATTTCCTCCAGTGTGTGTCAGACCCGACTGTCATGCTGTGCGTGCTATTCTTAACTTTTGATTCCCTTCAATCATCATTTCTGACATGGGGGTCTCTATTTCCCATGGTTGGCTTTTTAAACAACTTTGTGTTCAGGAAGGAACCCTTATGAAGTTGTTGTGTCAGTGCCCATCACCCTCCAGCTAGAGCAAGTGACCATGAGTACTCAGACTCAAATAGACAGAGAGGGGCAGGGGGTAAGTTCAATCAGGGACTAAAATGAAATTCTCCCACGTATTCTCCCCCACTTTTTAGAGCTGAATCTCTTGGAGTCTCCTAAGATCCTTCAGCTTTCGAGAGTGGGAGGAAGTAAATAGAGGAAATAGCATCTTTCCATGAATTCTGTAGTAGGTACAAAGCTGAGGACTCCCTTACTGTCCAAGCTTCTTATGGTCACCAGGCGGGGGTAGAGTGGGGGAGAGAAAATAAGTGGTGCCTCTCACAGGCCCTGCAGGGGACAAGTGACACCAATGGATAGCAGTTCTCTAAGTGGAAGTGTGGCGGTTAACACTTCTGTTGGTTTTGTTGTTGTTGTTACTGTCTTTTTTTTTTTTTTTTGTCTCTTAGTAATTTCAGGATCACAGGAAAATTTTTCACTTGATGTCCTGTTACACATCATTGCATGTTTTAATAGTTCAGGGTAGAATTTATCCAAGTTATTTCCCTAGCAATAGAAGACACTTACGAAGGTCTGTGTGCTGGTTTTGCAGTCCAACATCTATTCTTCCCTTCCTTCTTATTAGCAGAATCTTGATTTTATTCATGGCAACTTCTCTTTCTTCTCTCTCTCATTTTTCTAGATCCCTTAATAGTAAGACAGAATGGTACTCCTTGACTTCTAAATATTTCACTGTATTTTTTCCTGGAATTATCAAAATTAGGAAATGGACATTAATATAATACTATCCTCCAGTCTACAAATCTCAGACATATTTTGTTGGCTGACCTAACACTGGACTTCGTAGCAAAAGAAAATTTAAGCCTGTGTGTTATGTTTGCTGTTAACTCTCTTTGGACTCTAACTTACAGCCTTTATTAAGTCTCCCTTTGTATTTTATGAAAATGATTGTTTTTAGTAGTATAGGCCAGTGAAATGTAGATCATCCCTTAATTTGAGCTTGGGTGACCATTCCTAATGATTAGACTCCAGATATGTGAGCTAGGAATTTGATTTCAATCCCTATTCCCCCCTTTCCTCTCCCTCCTCGGTCTATTCTCCCTCTATTCTACTGATCTTCCTTTTGTTCCTTTACTTATTTATTTTTAATTAGTACTTTCAACACATACATAAAGGTGAAATTCCCTTTGGTGCATATACATATGCATATAACATGATTTTGTTAAATTCATTGCATATTTCCTCCCCTTTTCCTTCCTCCCTCCTTCATATTAACCTTCTTCTATTCTACTGATCTTTCTTATGTATTAATGGTATCCAATTCCCTCACCCTGCCACATAGCCTTCTTTCCCTTCTTTTTCTGTAGCTTCTATATATAAGAGAAAACAATTGGCCCTTGATTTTTCTGGGTCTGGCTTATTTCACTTATTGTGATATTCTTTATTTCCATCCATTTACTGACAAATGCCATTATTTCATTTTTCTTTATGGCTGAGTAAAACTTCATTGTGTATATATGCCAGATTTTATTGCTCTATTCTATTGACAGATATCTCAGCTGATTTCATAATTTGGCTATTGTGATTTGTGCTGCTCTAGTCATTGAAATGGTTGCATTGCTATATTAAGCTACAGTAAGCTGATTTTAGTTATTTTGGATAAGTAGAACTGAGATAGCTAGTTCCATTTCTAGTTTTTTGAGGAATCTTCACACTGCTTTCTAGAGTGTGAAGATAATCTGCAGTCCCACTAACAGTGTATCAGGGTATATTTTTTTCCCACATCCTCACCAGTATTTGTTACTGTTTGTGTTCTTGATAATTGCCATTCTGAATGGAGTGAGATGAAATCTTAATGTAGTTTTGATTGGCATTTCCTTGATTGCTAGAGATGTTGAACATTTTTTTCATATATTTCTTCTGAGAAATTTCTGTTTAGTTCTTTTGCCCATTTATTGATTGGGTTATTTGGGTTTTTTTGACGGGGGACTGAGTTTTTTGAGTTCTTTGTATTCTGGATTTTAATCCTCTATGAGAGGAGTATCTGATAAAGATTTTTTTTCCCATTCTGTGGGCTCTCTCTTCATACTCTGAATCATTTCCTTTGCTGTACAGAAGCTTTTCAATTTGATACCATCTCACTTGTTGATTCTTGGTTTTGTCTTTTGAGCTTCAGAGATCTTGTAGAGGAAGTTGGTACCTGCAACTATATGATGAAGTGTTGATTATATGTTTTCTTCCAGCAGTTGTAAGGTTTCTGGTCTAATTTCTAAATCTTTAACCAACTTTTATTTGACTTCTCTTTGGGGTAAGAGATAGGAATCTAATTTCATTCTTCTATATACAGATATGTGGATATTTCCAATATCATTTGTTAAAAAGACTGTCTTCTTCTTCAACATATAATTTTGGCATCTTTGTCAAGTATCAGATCACTGTATGTCAATTTCTCTCTGTCTTCCAGTCTATTCTATTTGTCTTCATGTCTATTTTGATGCCAATACCATGCCGTTTTTGCTACTATAGCTCTCTAGTATAATTTGAGATCAAGTATTGTGATGCATTCGGTATCACTTTTTTTTTTTTTTGCTCAGAATTGTTTTGGCTATTCTGATCTTTTATTATTCCAAATAAATTTAAGGACAATTTTTCCTAGTTCAGTGAAGAATGTCATTCGTATTTTGATGGGGATTGCATTGAATATGTAGATTGCTTTGGGTAGTATGGTCATTTTGACAATATTAATTCTGCTTATCCAAGAACATGGGTAGTCTTTCTATCTTCTGAGGTTTTCTTCAATTTCTTTCTTCAGTGTTCTCTAATTTTCCTCATAGGATCTTTTCTCTCCTTAGTTAGATTAATTCCTGGTGTTTTTTTTTTTGTTTGTGTTTTTTTTTTTGAGATTATTGTGAAAGGGATGGTTTTCTCAGCTGAATGTTGGAGTATGGAAAAACAAAAAGTGTTGATCTTGTATCCTGCTATTTTGCTGAATTCATTTACCAGCTCTTGAAGTCTTCTGGTGGAATTTTTTTGGGTCTTCTCGATATAGAATCATGCCATCAGCTAGAGTTTTGAGAACTGTATTGAATAGAAGTGGTGAGAGCGAATATTCTTGTTTAGTTCCTGATTTTAGAAGAAGTGCTTTCAGATTTTCTCCATTCAGTATGAAGTCACCATTGGCTTTGACATACATAGTCTTTTATAATATGGAGGTAAATTCCTTCTATCCTAGTTTTTTTTTTTTTTTTCCTCCTGAAATCTGGGATTGAACCCAGGACCTCATCCATGCTGGCAAGCCCCCTGTCACTGAGACACATCCTCAGCCCTTTTTATTTTATTCTGAGACATGGCCTTGCTAAGTTGCCCGAATGGCCTGGAATTTATGATCCTCCTACCTCAGCCTCCAGAGCAGCGGGGATATCTGCCTGGACCAGGCGTGGGTTTAGGAGGCTCTTCTCACTGGTTAGCTGGAGCCTTCTCTCACTCATCCTTGTGCCTATGAACTTTTCTTAGACCAAACTTCAGTGACCTTCCTATGGTGAGGAAGGGGCTCCGATGACTCCTACTGGCTCACATGGGATCTGGGAGACAGAAGCCATCATAATGCCTCATTCCCTTTCCCTTTAAATTCCCATTTGAAGGAGCTTCAAGAGAAGGGGGCTTTCCAAGTGCATGTGAGATGTGGCCTAGCAAATCCTCTGCAGAGTAATTCCTCCTTCCCTTCCACAAGTTTATCCCCAAGAGCAGAGGGGTACCCCTAGGATGCGAGGTGCTATGGCTTTTTTGTGTTCTCTACAGTGCCCAGGAGAGTGCCTCTCTCTCAGGTGCCTTTGATAGAGGCCTGGAGTACGTAGGCCTCAGTGACAGGAAGTGAAGTGACAGGAAATGAAGCCACACCAGCCAGTGCACTGTGGCTGAGGGTGGAGACAAGAAGGGCTTTTGTGGTTGAGATGGGGCTGCAGAGCTCCTCCGGGAAGCTGACGTGAGGGGAGTCCTGTGTTTTTGTGGGAGGTGAGTGTATCATTTCTAACCAGCCACGTGTCCTGTGTAACTACTTCTATGAAGATTGACATCAAGAGGAGAAGATGTGAACAAAGGGTGGGGAAGGAAGTTGGGACTGTGTGCCTTCAGTAGTGGTTTTCAAATATGGTGTTCAAAGGGGGCTACATCCGCAAGTCCATTAACCCTAGAATGTAAGTTTTAAGAATGTTGTGGCACCTCCAACTGTATTTATACACCAAAAGGAAAATCAGAGAACGGTATTAACACTCCTCTCCTTGTGATAATGAACACAGTCCTTATTTAGAGACACCCTTGAACTCTTCAGGGGAGTGGCTGGGACGCTGTACTCTCCATTTAGCTTGAGACCGCACCTGTCCCACCACTAGATCATAAGAGCTCTTCTCTTGACACCTCCCCCGTCTTTATACTTTTTAAAATTTGAGATAAAATCCACATATTATAAAATTCACCATTTGAAAGTATACAAAACACTGTATTTTAGTGTTTTTTAGTATGTTTACAAAGTTGTACAACCATTACTATCTAATTCTAGAACGTTTTCTTCACTTAAAAAAAAAAAAACAACACTCTGTCCCCATTAGCAGTCATTTCTGATTTCTGTGTACCCCCAGTCCCTGGTAACCACTAATCTAATTTTTATCTTTATGGATTGCCTAGGATGGACATTTCACATAAATAGAACAGTGGAGTATGTCACCTTATGTGTCTGGCTTCTTTCACAAGCATAATGCTTTCAAGGTTTATCCATGTTGTAGTGTGGGCCAGTAATTTATTCCTTTTATTTACTGGATAATATGCCACTGTACAGGTATACCTCATTTTATTTATCAGTCAATGGACATTTAGACTGTCTCCAGATGTTGTCCATTCATGTGCTGCTATGAACAGTCATGTTCCAGTTTTTGTGAGGCTAGATGTATTCATTTCTCTTGAATATATATCTAGGAATAAAATTGCTAGATTATAAGATAACTCTACAGTTAACTTTCTGAAAAAATGTCAGAATTCTTTTCATACTGGCTTCATTATTTTGTATTCCCAGTAACAAGGGATGAGTGTTCCAATTTCTCTACTCCTTGCCAACACTTGCATATTTGTGTCTGTGTTATTTTGCTTGTGTGTGCTTGCACGTGTGTATGTGTGATTCTAGCCGTCATAGTGGATGGAAATGGTATCTTATCCAAAATCTTATCATGCGTATTAGAACTGTAGTGTTGTATGTCGTCTATTGGAGAACTTTAGCCACTGATTTACTCAAGATTTACTAGCTTCCATCACATGCTCAGCACTTCTGGGAAGCATTAGTATGCTAATCAGATACCTGAGATAATCAACTTTTTAAGAGAAAAGGTTTATTTTGGCTTATAGTTTTGTTTTTGTGCTGGAGATTGAACCCAGGAGTATTTAACCACTGAGCTATATGCCCTGTTCTTTTTCTTTTTTAAGACAGGCTCTCATTAAGTTTCGGAGGCTGTTCTCAAACTTATGATTCTCTTGTCTCAACCTCCTGAGTTGCTGAGATAACCTGCATGTGCTATCATGACCAGCTTGGCTCACAATTTTGTTGGTTTTGGTCCACGGTCCAATTGGCCCCTTTGCTTTTGGACCTGTGGCGGGACGGGACATATGGTAGAGCAAATCTAATCAACAAAAGAGAGAATGCAAGAGAGAAAGTGGAAGAGACCAGGGTCTTAAAATCCAATGACCTTAAGACCTCTCCCTAGGCTTTGCCTTGCCTCTTAAGCTGTCCACCACCTTCCACTAGTGCCAAGCTGGGGACTAAGCTTTTAATACATGGGCCTTTGGAGGAACATTTAAGATCGACACTATAGCAGATAAGGACACAGACAAAAAGAGCAAGGCAGTCCTGCCCTGGCTGGCAGAACTTACATTCAGTAAAGACCTAGATAAAACATGAGTAAGATGGTTGCCCACTGGAATGAGCCTCTGAGGGATATGAACAAGGGCTGAGGTACAGAATGATCATGTGTGTGCATAGGCGGGTGGATTGCTCAGGGTTTTTCTGAGAAACAGACTCAATAGCATGTGAGATTTATTTTAAGGAATTGGCCCATGTGGTTGTGGAGGCTTAGTGAGTCCAAAGTCTCATGGGAAAGGCCAGCAGGCTGGAGGCTCTGGGAAGAGCTGCACTTGGCAAAGCCAGTCTTCCGTGGAACCAGGAGGAGCCCACGTTGCCGAGGAAGTTCACAGACCATCTGCTGGAGAATTTCCCTTTGCTCAGGGGAGGTCAGCCTTCTGTGTTTTTTTTCCCAGGCCTTCGACTGATTAAATGAGGCCCAGCCACAATAAGGAAGGGAATCTACTTTAAAGTCCACAGAGTTAAATGTAAATCTCTTCCCAAGCACCTCCACTTCACAGAAACATCTAGAATAATCTTTGACCAAATATCTTGACCCAGAAAACTTGACACATAGAAATAATCATTGCAAGAGTTGGGGGTGTTCACAATAAACAGATGACTGGAAACAGGTGCTCTAAAGGGTCAGAAGAAATCAGGCCTGCAAAGAGTAGGAAGAACAGCCCAACTGAATTTCTCTTCTTCTTCTTTTTTAAATCAAGAAGACCTGTTATCAAGGCCTGTAAAAAGCAAAAGGGAAATCAGGGTATGGCATCAAGTGATGGGGGCAGGGCATTCCCTTTTCCTTTCCCAAGTGAGAAATTATGTCCATTTCCAAAATTGGATACGAGGGCAGGGTTCCAAGGAAAGCAACGGGGAAAAGGGCACATCTCAAAAGTCCCAGAAAAGATGGTTGAGACCCTAAGGATTTGCCTTCCAAATTTCCTTGGAAGTCGAAAATTAGGGACTGTAATTAACAAACAGGATCCAAGTTATCTCTAGAAAGTGCTTCCCTCCATTCTAGTGGGGCTTCAGAGCTCAACTGAAACAACGAAACAGGAAATCCTACCTAACCCATGTCCCCCTTCCATGCTGCCAGGGCTTGGATCTGTGCCATTTTCTCCCCAGGAGTGACCAGAGTGCCAGGACATGGGGACTCTGTCGTCAGTTTTGAAATTTCTTGTTATAAAACCTGATTCATTAATCAACAAATTTCTACTCAAAATGGGTGAAGGCATTGGTGAGGAGCTTTGAGCAAGTGTCTTAATCTCCCCAAGATGACCTAGTATTTTTGTAATCATCAGGGTTCTTTCGGAGCCAACCAACCTGTGGTAATTATTTGCCTTTCTGGTGTCTATCTAGCAAAAATCCAGGTCCTTTTTATTTTGGTTCCCTGCTCTAAGGCATTTCCTCCCTTCCTCCCCTTCCTCTGTCTCTCTTTTCCAATCAAGGAAGACCCACAACATCTCTGTAAAAAGTGCTGTGCTGTTTTCCCCAGCCAGACTGGGCTCCCGGTGAGTTCTCCTCTTCCGGAGGAGCAAGGAGGCTTTGTCTGCTCTCTTCCTCAGGCCAGGGGTTGACTATTGATTCCAGTACCTCAGCTGCCACATGTAAATGTATTCACCAGCCAGATGACAACAGCTTTAGAAACTTGCCCGGAAGCCAGAGGAGCTCATGTGGTTTGGAAATACTTGCATGAAAATTTAAATTCTGGCAAATATTTTAGGTATGGAGATGAATCTTAGGGGAGATAATCTCTGGTTGAATGTTAACTCTAAGAATATATTAAAGCCAAAAAAGGAGGTCATGGTACTTCTTTTTCCTTTCCTGAAATAATAACTAACAGGGGGCACTTTTGATGTGCCAGGTATTTTTCATGTGGTGGTGGGAGTCGAACCCAGGGCCTCTCAGTGCTCCGCCACTGAGACACATCACCAGCCCAGTGAGTCATCACAGCTCTTGAGAAAGGTACTCCTGTCCCTATTTTCAGATATGGAAACTGAGTCACAAAGAGCTTAAAAACTTGCTCAAGGAAGTACAGAAAGTCAGAGTCCACTACATGAATTTTTTCAAATTTGTTTTTTAGTTATAGGTGGACACAATATCTCGATTTTATTTTTATGTGGTGCTGAGGATCAAACCCAGTGCCTCATGCATGCTAGGCAGTGCCCTACCTCTGAGCCACCACCCCAGCCCCAGTGAATTTTTAACCTAAGCATTCAAATGTCATAAAAGTTATTCTTCCAAGCAGGAAGCATACTAGAAAGAGTCCCTACTGCTCTTGTCATGGTGGCCCTCAGTGAGGGCTTTCTGTGCCTGCTCCAGTCAGTGACTAGGGAGGAGGCCTCTTAGAGTAGCTGTTGTGACTTGATCCCTTTTCTTTTCTTTTTGGTGCTGGGGATGGAACCCAGAGACCTTTGTATCCCATGCCTTCACTCTTCCACTAAGCTATACCCCCCAGGACCCTAGGGTCATGTGGCTGTGCACACCGTCTCATCTGCAGGAAATAAATCCTATTCCTTAAAGCACTCCCTAGAGCCAGTGTCTCCAACAGCCAGGAGCAAAAGATTGAACTGGGATGCAGTAAGAGGGCAGGTTTCCACTTGGCTGGGCAGGAGTGGGGTCTGAGGCTGCTGCTGGTCCACTGACTGGAAAAAAGGACCTTGAATGCTTCTTTTTTCTTTTTTTGGGTGTGTGTGGGAGTACCAGGGTTTGACCTCAGGGGCACTCGACCACCGAGCCACATCCCCAGCCATGTTTTTAATTTTATTTAGAAACAGGTCTCACTAAATTGCTTAGCGCCTCACTTTTTGCTGAGGCTGGCTTTGAACTCTCCATCCTCCTGTCTCAGCCTCCCAAGCTATAGGGATTACAGGTGTGTGCCCCTGCGTCTGGCCCTGGATTGCTTCTGAATCTCCATTGGCATCCTCAGTGTTTCAGTGACAAGGAATTTCTCTGCTAAGAGTTCGCTCTGTATTTGAGCACACATTCGGCCTAGTTCCCACTTGTCATCTCTGTTTTTAATCACTGCAGTAGATGTTTTCCATTTACAAGGATATTTTGGGCTGAGTTGTAATCCCTCATGATTCATATATTGCAGCCCTAATCCCGGTACCTCTGAATGTGACTGTAGCTAGAGATATGGACTTTAAGCAGCAATTAAATTAAACTTTTGGGAAGGATGTGACCCAATCTGACTGGACTCCTTATAAGAAGAGGGAATTTGGGCACACAAAGAGACACCAGGGAAGCATGTGCATGGAGGGACTATCGTGTGAGACGCAGCAAGGAGCCACCTATGAGCCAAGGAGAGAGGCCTCGGGAGAAACCAATTCTGCCCATACCTTGACCTTGGACTTCCAGCTTCCAGAAGGGTAGGAAATAAATTCCTATTGCTTAAGCCACCCGGGCGGTGGAATTCAGTTATGGCATCTGAGTAGACTGATGCAGAGGGTACCCATTTCTGAGCCCCCTCCTGCATCTGAGGACCCCACCATAGTGTGAATATTGCTGGGAGACAGGTCTCCACCTTCCACTAGGAGAACTCAAAAGAATGTTGTTTATCCTGTCCCTCTACAAAGGGGACAGGTTGTTGAAGCCTGGCTCTTTCAAGGACTCTGAGTTTGGTGTGAGGTCACCCAAAAGCCAGGGCAGCAGTTAGTGGCACCCCTTGTCCAGGGGCCCAGTAGCAGTGGAGGAATCCAGGGCCCAATGGTGGTGAGGCTGCTGCTGGGTTCCAGGGCAGTGTGGAATGTTCAGGGGCAGTGGCAACAACACCCCAAGGGCACCGTCCTGGGGTGAGACCAAGAGGGGGTCAATGGCCTGGTTCCCTTAATTCCTTGCCTTTCTTCCAGGCTCAGTTCTCCAGCCTTCTTAACAATTCTTCCTGCTCTCCAAGTCTCTCCATTTGATTCTCCTTCTACTTAAGCAACCTAAAGCTGATTCAATGTTTGCAATCAAAACCTTTGACTTATATAGATTTATTCAAAAATTTTGGAATAATTGACCTTTTGGTGCTGCTTAAATCTTCTTCCACTGGTATGCTTTTTAAAAAAAAATTTATATTATTTATTTTTATGTGGTGCTGAGGATCGAACCCAGTGTCTTACATGTGCAAGGCAAGTGTTCTACCACTGAGCCCCAACCCCAGCCCTGGTATTCTTTTTACTCATCTACATTCTGTTGCCTTTCCATCACAAGCAGAGCAATGACATGTTTTCCATCTTTATTATACCAAATATATTATATATATTAATTAATTTATATAATATATATTATATAATATTATATTACATATATTACATTATATTATACATCGATATTATATAATACCTATATTATATCTAGGATTGTGGATCATCTAGAGAGTAATCATGTTCAGTGTTCCAGCTAGGGAGGGTGAGACCCATGTGGATAGTAAGACCACATCATAATCTGCAACCTTGAATCAAATGTTTCACTCTGTCCTTTACACCAGGGTGTCAGCACCAAAAATGAAAAGGAAAATGAACTAGGTTTCTTCCAATGGAATCATGCAGAGGTTGTACCCTTGGGCATCCATAGGTTTACATCCCAGGCAGCCATGGAGGCCCGCCTGCATGATTGTGGGAACACTGGCATTAGAGTTGATCTTCCCCATCATTTCAGCACCCAGACCTCGTCAGTTAATCCCTTTTCCTTGGTTCAGTGCCCCTGAGTCACCACTTTTGAAATCCTTTTATTATAAAACCATATTCATTAATTGACAAATTTATATTTAAAGTAAATTGGGGCATTGCTATGGAATTTTGGGCAAATCTCTTAATCTCCCCAAGTCTTGGTTTTATTATTTATAAGGGGAGACAAATAGGCTTCAACTTTGCAGGATGATTGAGATTTAGCAGGATTCTAAGTCCCATCTACCACTGGGATCAGTAAAGGTCATAGGTGTTTGGAATTCTGGGAGGACTGGTCTGCTAGGATTTATCTGCTAGGAGCTCAGCACGCCTCCCTTGATGGAATTTTCCAGACAAGGCAGGCCAGATGCAGTCACAAAGCTTCATTCTGGGGAAGGAAGTGTGACTCCCAGTGCAGTGCGTGTCTGTCCCGTGACTTTGCTCAAGTCTGATGGAGTGATAGCAAAGAAGGGAGGGGAAAAGAGGAAGTAACCACCAAGGCCCAACAGAAAGAATCATTTTCCTGGAAACTAAGATACCGGGACACAAACGGCCTTGTTGGGTATCCATCTGTTTGTTAGAGTGTGGAGGTAGACATGGTCTCCACGTCTTTGTCAGTAGCTCAAAGCCTCCAGTACTGGGTGGCTGTTCTGGAAGAGAAGTGGGAATAGCCGAGGTGTACACTGAGCAGTTGGCAGCAAATGGCAGTCATGTGGCAGTGATTGGCAGATGGAGCCACAAATGAGACCAAAATTGGCAGAGTTGATGGGCCTGGAACCTTGGTGAAATACCCGCAGGGACTCCCAGAAATATTTGGTAGAATTTTACTCAGTACTGTGGTCTTTTTGTTATAGGTGGGATCAGGGCTCGGTGAAGCTTGGATCACTCAGGATTGGGAGCAACACAGGTAGAACTTTGAGCACAGTGCTGGTCACAGAGTTGGTGGAAGAGCTGCGGAAGCTACCAGCCCACAGAATAGCCACACAAATTGTGACCAACCAATATCTGTTTAAGGAGGTGACCTTGTGATGTCCAATGGAATCTTAAGTTTCTATTCATTTTTTTGAAAATAATGAAAACCACTCCTAAACTTTTGTTTCTACCTTAATGGATGACCAGAGTCGGGGAAGGGGGGAATCTAGGGTTCCAGGATCTTCTTGTCAGAGACCACAAAGGATACGAAGGGCAGGGCATTGTCTGTTCTCCATGTCCTGTGCTGAGACCAACCAGTGATTGCTGGAAAAGGCCAAGTGATACATCATGTCCTCATGGTCTGTTTTATTTGCTTAGTGGCAGAACCTAGAGACCTTGTGAGGCTTTATGGGATCAATAGAATAGAACTTCTGGGTTAGGCACATGAAATTAAGAAAATAAATAGGACTGAGTGTTGGAAAAATATCTGTGGGCTGTATTCTGAGTACTATTCTGAGGCTCCTGGAGAAGATTGAAATGCAACAATTTGAAGCATTTACTACCAGATTGATTGACAAACTTTAGAATGTAGTAAAGTGTAGAAAAGGAGGTTGACTTGTATAATAATATATATAAAAATATAATAATTTTCCTTCTATAATTTAAATTTTTGTTGTCTTAGTGTTTTAGACAGACAGGAATGTGTATTTGATTTTTTAAAATATTTTTTTTTAGTTGTAGGTGGACACAATGCCTTTATTTTATTTGTTCATTTTTTTATGTGGTGCTGGGGATCGAACCCAGTGCCTCATGCATGCTAGGCAAACACGCTGCCACTGAGCCACAGTCCCAGCCCTTGCTTTTTATTTTTATTTTTATTTATTTATTTTTTGATGCTGGGGATTGAACCCAGGCCTCACATATACTAGGCAAGTGCTCCAACACTGAGCTACACTCATAGCCCTGCACCAGTGTTCAGATAGGTTCCTCTGTGTGTGTACGCGCGCGCGCGCACACACACACACACACACACACACACACACACACAAGCGAGAGAGTGCTTTGGTCTTCAGTTTAAGCCAAATCTGTGGTTTAAGGTGTTGTTAAGAATCCTATGGGGCCGAGCGCAGTGGTGCACGCCTGTAATCCCAGCAGCTCAGGAGACTGAGACAGGAGGATCTTGAGTTCCAAGCCAGCCTCAGCAACAGAGACGCCCTTAACAACTCATTGAGACCCTGTCTCTAAATAAAATACAAAACAGGGCTGGGGGTGTGGCTCACTTGTCGAGTGCCCTTGAATTCAATCCCCAGTACTGCCCTTCCCCACCGAAAACAGAATCCTATGGGAAAAGCCTGTGTGTATTGCCCATCACTGATGGATAAATCTAGGGGATTTCACAGCAGTAATGGAAATAAGGAAGGTTGGGAAGGAAATGGAGATGGGAAAGGGAAAAGGCTGAAGGCACAGGTTCAAATTTCTATTGGCGAGGTATAATATTTCAATTAATGTGGGGCTGGATGGAAATGGTGGAGAATATTTCTTTATTCTTGCTCTCATTTAATATTCTTTTTGTCTTATTCTTCAACATATAACTTAATTTAAAAAAATTTAGAATAACTATTTACATCTTAATCAGGAAATTATTAGACATTTCCCTGCTCAATGCCTCCATATATATTTTTATATTTGGGTAAGTAGACATCCTGTTGTTAACTTGTCACATTTATTTAACTCCATAATTGATTTTTAAATTTTGCTAAAATACCTGGAGATAATGTTGTAATAGTATTTAAGTTTATTATGTGGTAAACATTATACTAAACACCTTATATACATCATTTAATTTAATGATTATAACAATCTCATGAAGTAGGTATTATTGCACCCATTTTATAGCAGCTGAACCTTTCTATCAGAAAGAATACCTACCTGGGAAATGCCAAATTTATGCGTGATGGTCACAGGATCTTTAGAGTGGTCTGTTTTTTGGTTGTTCTGAATCCAGACATACAGGACAACATCCGATACTTCCCCTGTAGAACTCTGCAAGAGTGAGGAAATGTAACACCTCAACAAACTCCCTCTCATATCTCATTGACCTTTTTATCACCTGCCTATGTAGGGACCAGAACTTGTGACTGGTTGAATGTCTTGTGCTCTTAGGCCATCATAGGGTGTGACCCCCATCCTCAAGGTCCAAGTCAGTATCTATATCCCAGGCATTTCAGGTCGAGAAGGGATGAAGAAGAGACAAAGGGTGATCCCTTGACCCTTCTGGTTATATCCACTTGACCTGATCTAAATACAAGTCCGTATTTAGCTGAAAGGAAGGCCAAAAAATGTAGTCTTTATTCTGAATGAACATGAATCCAGTAAAAATTTTATTACTATGGAGGAAGGAGGAAATGAATATTGGAGAAAAACAGCAGTCCCTATCACATGAGTTAGAAATAAAATCAAGGAATCAAGGATAATTGCCAGATTTTTGCATAAGCAAAAACTTTAGATGATTACATATTGAGATTGATATTGTCATTAGAAATTGAAGTTAAGCCCCTGATTACAGGAACTCAGAGGAGTTATTAGCACATAGGTGGCATATGGGTCTGTGACTGGCGGAAATCACATAAGGAAAGAATTAAAAGAAGAGAAGTCAGACAATTCACCATAGCCAAACTGTGGAACCAAACTAGATGCCTTTCAATAGATGAATGAATAAAGAAGCTGTGGTATATATACACAATGGAATAGTACTCAGCAATAGAAGAGTATACAATTATGGCATTTGCAGGTGAATGGATGGAGTTAGAGAATATCATGTTAAGTGAAGTAAGCCAATCCCCAAAACCCAAAGGCCGAATGTTTTCTCTGATAAGTGGATGTTAATCCATAATGGGGGGGGGGTTGGGATGAGTGGAGGAACTTTGGATGGGGCAAAGGGAAGGTGAAGGATGCATGGGGGTAGGAAAGATGGTGGAATGAGACAGACATCATTACCCTAGGACACAAACGATTGCATGAATGATGTGACCCTACTTTGGGTACAACCAGAGAAGTAAAAAATTGTGCTCCATTTGTGTACAATGAATCAAAGAACATTCTGCTGTCATGTATAATTGATTAGAACAAATAAATAAGTTTTAAAAGAAGAAGAAGAAGAAGAGGAGGAAGAGGAGGAGGAGGAGGAGGAGGAGCAGCAGCAGCCAAGGCACAGCCTGAGGTGCCAGCATTTAGAGGTCAGGTGTGTGTGTGTGTGTGGGGGGGCAACAATGAAGGCTAAGAGGAAGTAGCCATTGCTGTTTTATGATGTTAAGGAAAACAGAGAAATGGGGAAAGTAGATAGAGGCATGGAGGAAAGGAATTTATTTAAATGGGTTTGACAAAGGCACACAAATATGTTGATTGGGATTACCCAGAGGAGGAGGTTGATGTTGTGGAGGGAAAGATGGTAGGATGGAGAGGGGCTGGGTTGGAGAGGAGCAGGGATCTTTCTTCCTTGGTATCAGATGAGAAGACAAAAATCTGCAGGTCAGTTACATGTTTGGGAGTTTGGTGGTAGGAAGATGAGGTATTAGTTCTCACCTAATTATAAGTATTTTCTCTATGAGGTACGAAATGAAGTCATGAAACCAAGGAAAAAAGGCTCATGGAGGTTTGAGGAGAGAGGAGAAGGTGCCAAACAGTCTCCTCAAAGAGAGGGGATTGGATTTACATGGGAAGCGTGGTGTCCCTTTAGGAACTATCTTGAGTCAGTAGGACTGCTTGATTGACTTCATCGAGTTTCAACACTGGAGCACAAGCATGATGGAGACACAGTGAGTTTAATCAGTGTTGGATTTGCCAGGTGACCTGGATGGCAGGAGAGAAGAGACGGAAGATGGAGGGCATTTGTAGGAGAAGGGCCAGGGTAACCACAGGCTCTAGAATGGGGAAGAGGAAAATTGAGTGAGCAGTTCTTTGTATGGCATGGCATGTGCACACATGTGGTTGAAGCATAGTCAGGTGAGGAGGTGATGGCCAGGATCAAGCAGGCCATCTGAGTGGAGACTTTGGAGATGATGTGGGTCTTGGTGAAGAAAGTCTGTAGGGACAGATGGCAAAGGTGGGTAGAAAAAAAATGACCACTGCCTTAAAGGCTAAGAAACCAAGAGGCTGGAGTCCTGTTCCTTTCTTCTCCCACCAGGCACCAAACACAGGGCTCTACATCGAATCAGTCCTTTATAACCATGGATTGAAAGTCAGGCCGGCCCAAGTACAGCGGGAACAGAGAGCAGGGGTGAGATTCAATGTGTGTGACGGGAAGAGGGGAGAAGAGAGGTTGAAGCAATCTCTAAATTCAATCCCCATCCCCTCCATCCCCTGGGGTCTGCCTAGAATCCTCCATTTGTAGGGTTTTAACATACCCTAATGAGCTATCCAAGAAGGACAGATTCAACTCCATTCAATCTGATTAATGTTTTTTGAGCACTTACTGAGTCTCGAATGGCCGACTAGGTGCCAAGTGTGAGGAGGAAAAGCTTCCTATTGAAGCTGGAGAAACCCAGGACAGTCATGCATTAGCAAAGCCAGGGAGTTTCTGCTAAGTGCCAAACAGTTGATAATCAGCTTTGCCTCTTCCTGTTGATGATGTGAATTCCTTGAGAGGTTTGTTTGAAATCAGACCCCAGAAGGCTTGCTTTCATACCACTCAGCATGGAAACGGACGAGGCCGCAAGCCAGAGACTTGTAAAAGGGAGAGTTGTGTTGTTTGGAAGTTATTCCCTGCACCCTTCCCCACCCTTTTCCTGAAACCTTCCTTCCCTGAACAACGCTGTAGGAGTTCAGGTTTCTCAGAGAAACAGAACCAGTTGAAGACACAAAGGAGAGAGAGAGAGAGAGAGAGAGAGAAAGAGAGAGAGAGAGAGAGAGAGAGAGAGAGAGAGAGAGAGAGAGAGTTAGTTAAGGAATTGCTCAACTGGCAAGTTAAAAGTCCACAGAGCACAGAGCAGTCTGGCAAGCTGGAAATTCTGGGAAAGATTGACATGGTGGTTTTGAGTCCAAATGCCACAGTGGACTAGAAACTCAAGCAGGATTTTATGTTGCAGCTTTGAGAACTTCTACTTGGGAGAACCTCAGTCTTTGCTCTTAAGGCCTTCGAGAGATGGATGAGGCTCACCTACATTATGGAGGGTAATCAGCTTGACTCAGAGTCCACTGGTTTAAAAATACCTTCACAGTAACATCCAGACTTGCTGTTTGGCCAAACAACTGGACACCAGGGCTTAGCGAACTTGACACAGAAAATTAACCATCACTACAGCCTACAAGATAACCAACTTGAAAGGAAGCTAAACTCATTGGTATCCTCTGAAATTTTCATTCTGTCTGGAGTATAATTATTGCATGCATGCCTTACTGAACTGTCCAACTTTGAGCTCCTTACTGGTAGTCTCCGTTTTTTCCCCCATAAGAACACATTTGTTGGGGCTGGGATTGTGGATCAGCGGTAGAGCACTCGCCTAGCATGGGCAGGACCCGGGTTCGATTCTTAACACCACATAAAAAAAATAAAGGCATTGTGTTGGTCCAACTACCAAAAAAAAAAAAAAGATTTTCTCTCTCTCTCTCTCTCTCTCACTCTCTCTCTCTCTCCTTAAAAAAAAAGAAAGAAAAAAAAACACACATTTATTGAGAGGCTTTTAGATCCACCTCAGTGTCTTACTTGGGTCCTCAAGTGTCAGGGAGTGCCAAGGGGGTCAATCTCCAGAAGCAGAGAGTCTTGAAATCCAGATAATTTTGAACAGTTATGTGACTGTTCTTCAACTAAAAAATGGGAACAATAACACTTTTTAAAGGGATTATAGATTGTTGGGAGGGGAGACTTGACTTTTAATTAGTTTTTGTGTCCTCTCAGAAAACTTGGAAGAATTTACTGTATAATTGGGCCCTGCTAAGCTCTTCATCTGCTTGACTTTCAGAAGGGCCTCACTGTGCTGCTGAGTTATTATTATCATTTCACGGGGAGCAAAGGGGTTCAGAGAGTGTCTTAATCCATTTTGGCTGCTATAACAAAATGCCACAGACTGGGTAGAATAGAAGTAACGGAAGTTTATTTCTCACAGCTTTGGAAGCCTGAAATCAGGGCATGATTGATTCGGTGTGGGTTGAGAGCATGCATGCCTGGCTTCCAGATGACAGTCTTCTTGCTGCATCTTCCCATGGAGGAAGGGGCATGGAGCTTTATGGGGCCTCTTTTATAAGGCACTAATCCCACTTGTGAGGGCTCCACCCACATGACCTAATCATTACCCAAAGGCCCTGCCTCCTAATCCCACCACCTCAGGGGTGAGGATTTCCACATACGAACTCTGGTGGGAGCACAGTCTATATAGCAGAGAGGGTAAGTCATGCGTACCCATACACAGAGCCAGAAACAGTGATACGGAATTGGAGCCCAGGCTGGCCTGTTGCTCAGGACCTCCCTGCAGAATATCTTAAAGTTTCTTCCATGACTCCTTCCATGGTGCACCTGCTTCTCTCCCTGAGCTAGTTCATGCCCTTCTGCCTAAAGCAATCCTTTTCTGATGTGCCCTCTCTTGGCAATATCTGACCAGGATCAGCAGGACAGCAGGGTCATTTTGCCCCAGACTAAGGCCTACAAGGAGAGTGATGGAAGTCCAGGCTTTGCTTTAGCAACTGGGAAGCCCTGGCCTCAGGCTGCAGGTCATAAGGAAGGTCTACCTTATTGTAATTCTAATACCCAGAAAGGTCCTTCTTCACACAGAGGCACCTGTAGGTGTTTGCTGGGCCCTGGGATTGACCATTCCTTCCTCCAGGCCCTACCAACACGAGTGAATGTTTGCCTCTTGCCTCTCTCTACCAGGCAGCGATCCTCTGAGGATAGGACCCAAGTCTTGGGTATCATCCTATGCCCCTCGTCTAGCATGGGCACTAGCCCACCTCTGCTTAAGGTGTGTTGTACAAATGAGTAGAAGAGTGAATGAAGGAAAGGAGGAGACCATGTGTGTTTCCTGGAGTTGGCAAGTTTATTTTATTCCTTCTTTATCCATACAACAAGTATTTATTAAGCACCTACTAGGTGCCAGTCACAGTGTAGATGGTGGAGATAAAAAGATACCTAAGGGCTGGGCACGGTGGCACATGCCTGTAATCCCAGTGGCTCTGGAGGCAGAGGCAGGAGGATCATGAGTTCAAAGTCAGTCTCAGCAAAAAGCGAGGCTCTAAGCAACTCAGTGAGACCCTATCTCTAAATAAAATACAAAATGGGGCTGGGGATGTGGCTCAGTGGTTAAGCACCCCTAGATTCAACCCCTGGTATCCCCTCTACCCCCCCAAAAATATACCTAGGATGTTCTGGTTCTGGCCCACAAGGAAAAAACTCATTTATTCTTTTCTATCACTTTACACAAAGAGAGGAAACTACAGCCTTACATCAAGCTGGTCCCCTAAAATACCCTTCTAGTTTTCCTGGGGTTTCATGCTTCTAGGCTCCCAATTATTTAACAGGCTCAAAACAGAAACGATGGCCTCCTCATGGGTAGGAGTTGATAAACACTGACTCCCTGGGGTGTGAGAAACCAGGGTTTCAGAATGCCCCTCTGCAGCCTGTTTCCCATCAGTGCTTTTCTCTGATGTGCCCACTGTACCCCACTAGCATGGAACCCAGGCTGGCCTCCCAGGCAGAACCGTTTCCCCTCCATAGCATCTGCCCCTCCCCTCCGGAGCAGAGGGTAGCACTGATGGCACCCGGGACAGTATCAGCTGGAGCCTTAAGGCTCATCTGTGAGAAGCAAAGTGAATTGAACAGGCTGAGCAGGCCATAAATGGCATGGTGCCTAAGACCTCTCTAATGACTTGGATGAAATAATGCAATTTCCTGGGCTCTGCAGAATTCTGAAGTCGCCAGTTATTAAAGCCACTGCGAAACACTCCTTTGATAGTAAGTGCACAATGCATTTCTTAATATCGTTTTCTGGGACATGAGCTGGTGTCCATTTTATTGCACATGCCCAGTAGAAGAGGCACCCATTGCCCCCATCTTTATATGTAAACATATAAAGCATCAAATTAATGTAAGCATCATATAAATGCTCAACAATGCTGAGAGAAGACCCTAGTTCCTCTTAGCAAGCCGAAATTCCCTAATGTGGTGGAATGGATTTATGTCAGAGAGAGCTGTGGTTTGTATCACTAGGGGTAAGAAGACGTATAATCACTTAGCATCTCAGAAATGTGGCCTCCTCATCATTTAGATGTTGTCTAATGGGACAATATCTAACACACAGGATCATTGCAATATATGTGAAGAGATACGTGTCAGGTGCTCATCACGGGCCTGGCAGATGGAAGATGTCCAGCAGCTGCTGGAGCATTTAAATGTGTGTCCCTCCCAGAGCCAAGAGTGCATCCGTGTAGGCCGACCCCAGGGACCCACGGACCTTGGAGTCCATTTAGAAATTTAAAACAGGGAAGGATTACCCAGGTGATGAAAGAGCTAACAAGCTGTAGACAGATTCAACACTGAGACTAGCACACAGAAGCCATTACCACACCTTGGCTACAGGGACATGGAAAGGAGATGGCTTTCTCCAACCCAGTGGTTGGCTGGCAAGGTGGGCAGGAACTGGAATCCCCAGAGGATATACCAAAGCTGTCAGAAATGCCACCTGAAGAATCCATAGGGTTAAATATTCTGGTTTTTTTTTCTCCTATTCTTCCACCTTCCTTCTCCCTACCTGTGCCAAGTACAGTCAGAATCTGAGTCAGTAGGGGGTCTGAGGTTTAGAATGAATCCCCCACCCCAACTCCACAGAAAGCAGAGTAGGGGAGATGTGATAAAGAAAAGTGAGGGCAAATATGCCAGGTGTGCCTCTTGGTGGGAGAGGTACCAAATGACATGGTCTGGCTTGGGAGTCTTCATTTAGGGTTCTATTTTGTTTTCAACCTATCTCTTCCCCTTCTGTCCTTGTCCCCAAACTTCCCCATACCTCTCTATTTCTCCTGTGTTCCTGAGTTTTCTGTTAAAGCTGGATGTCACAGTTTGGATTGCCCAAAGGCTAAGGTATTGAAAGCTTGGTTTCCATTTTAGCAATACTCAGGTGTGAGCCTTTGGGGAAGTAACTGGATCATGAGGACTCTGATCTCATTAGTGAATCAATCCATTGATGCATGCACAATTGAATGGGCTACTGGGAGGTGATAGAAACGTAGGAGGTGGGTCCTAGTTGGAAGAAGTAGGCCACTGGGAGCACGACCTGGAAAGATATGTATCTTGTCCTGGCCCCTTCCTCTCTCACTCTCTTTACTTCCTGGTTGCTATGAGATGAGCAGCTTTGATCCAGAATGCCCTTTACCATCAGGTACTACCTAACCACAGGTCCAGAAACAATGGAACTAGCTGGTCATGGACTGAAACCTTGGAAACCATTAGCCAAAATAAATTTTTACTTCTTGAAGTGTTTTTTCTTGGTTATTTTGTCACAGCAATAAAAAAATTAACACACCAAGTCATTTTCCTGTCTGCAGATGGCAATGGAAGAGAGAGAGCAGCTCTACTACAGCAATCACCCCTGCTGCCATTGCAATTACTGTTTAAATGCCTAAGGGCATTGGTTGGGCCAAGCCCAGGAGGAAGTTAGATATCAATGCTGCTCCTACTGCACATGCACTCTTCTCAGAACTGGGTAGAAGCACCCTACAGGCTCTCTTGGGGAGCATGAGGTGCTTTGGTCCTGAGTTTAGACACCAGCTATGTTATCAGGGATGGCCCTCTCTTTGTGTCACCAATGTTAGTGCTTAAAACTCTGGCTTCAACCTCAGCCTCAACCCAGGGGAGGTAGAGGATAGAGCATTCTTTAGGGTTTTGCGGGTAGTTCATTTGCCATTTTTCTCCCAGAGTTCTTTCTTCATCTTTCAAGCTACACTTCATGTTTGCAAATCTCTCTACATTCTCTGACTGAAACTAACCCCAAGCCAATCACAACGGTCCACCATCCTAAACAAGGAAAAGATTTGTGTATCAGGGGGAAAATAAAACAAAAGGAATTGATTTTTCCCAACTTTGGCACATTTTGTTGATGGGATGTGATCTAGTCATTGAAATATTTGGGCTGACATGGGAAAATATTTGTGTTACAAAGTTGATGGGAAATAAATTTATGTCAAACAAAGGATGCAACAAATGAGCAAACAACAACCCAGAAAAATACAGGGAATACACCAACGTATT
The DNA here is from genome assembly GCF_021218885.2 of Marmota monax. NCBI lineage: Eukaryota > Metazoa > Chordata > Mammalia > Rodentia > Sciuridae > Marmota > Marmota monax. The sequence continues at coordinate 18,323,374 of NW_026693082.1, read as the reverse complement.
GTCTTGGGGGCATGGTACTCTGATTGGTTTTCAATGCAAATAAATGAGGTTTACTATAGAAATTCCTTGAGCTCAGGAACTGTTCTTATTTAACCTTATATTCTCTTTCTTTCCCCATTCCCAGAACCTCATGGTCCTTTATTGTGAAAGAAACACAGAGAAGGGTCTCCAGTATAGTTTCCAAACCATCCAACCAGTTATGCTGAGACAGGACCAGACCGTCTCTTGATTCTGTCTGGTATTCTTACCTGGCTACATGCCACCTGGGCTGAGGGTCACACAGGTGGAAGTGAAGAAGGACTGTCTCATCTGCTCAGATAATAGAACAGAATCCTAAAGAGAGATCTTCAAGCGTTAGTCAAGTAGGGAATCATGATACCCCTGTTAGGATTTGGAAGAAACAAGAAGGAATAATGAGCGATTACAGATTTGAAGCTAAACTGGTGCATCTAGAATCTCTTCTGTATTATGCCTTTTGCTGAGGTTCTAATTCTGTGGTCCTTTTCTAGAATGCTATTGTCATAGTTTGAGTATGTCCCTCAAAAAATTGTGTGTTAATGTGTTGGCACATGCCTGTTACTCTAGCTACTTGGGAGGCCAAAGAAGGAGGATCACAAATTTGAGGTCACCCTAGGAAACTTAGCAAGACACCATCTCAAAATAAAATTTAAAAAGAAATAGGGATATGCTCTGTGGTAGGGTGCTTGTCTAGTATGTAGGAGCCTCTGGGTCAATATTCAGTACTACAAGAGGAAAAAAAAGTTCATGCATTGGAAATTTGTCCCCACGTTCATATGTTGATGGTATTTGTAGTTGGGAGCCCTTGGGAGGTAAATATGATTAGAGGAGGTTATGAGGGTGGGGCCCCTATAACGGCATTAGTGGCTTTATGAGAAGAGGAAGAGACCTGAGCTAGCCTACCTGCTGTCTCATCATGGGATGCTTTCTGCCTATAATGATGTAGCAAGTAGGCCCTCTTCAGATGTGGATTGGATGCTGGCATCATGCCCTTAGACTGTTTAGCCTGCAGAACTATGAGCCAAATCAATTTCTCTTATTTATGAATTTCCCTGTCTCAAGTATTTTGTTATAGCAACAGAAAATGGATGAAGACAGCTACATCCTTAGTCACCATGTTCCCTAAGTCACTTAATTAATTTGTTTCCTTGGTACAAGAAAGACCTTGGATGAATAGCAGGAGAGTTTTAGGGGTAAGAGTAAAGTTTGGCTGAAAGGGAGGGAAGGAAGGGCATGATTCAGGAAAGTGAAGAATGAAGATGTTTATGCCCTTAACAAAGAATGTTGTACCTAATCCCTACTATGTAAGTCATGCCGTGGGACAAGGGGTTGTTCCATCCCAAGGGATGTTGACTGGGTCTCTTGAAACTCCTCAGCCTCTTGTAAGAAAACATGTGGTTGCCACCTGGCCAAGCTGAATAGAGAGTGTCCAAAAGGCGGTTACCAGTGAAGCTACTACCTAAGGAGTGCACAGAGATCCCTGGCTATCCTAAAGATACAGAAGCTCCTCCACAGGTGACAAGATAGTCCTGAGAAACCCACTGTGAATTGAAAATGCATTTAATCCATCTGATCCACAGAAGATCCTAGGTTAGCAGCACAGCACACTGTAAAGCACCAGTGTCATCGCAGGGCGGACTGGAAACCGTGGGTCACTTCTGCTGCCAAAGTCCAGCATCTCCAGGAAGGACCAGAACATTCATCACTAGCTTGGGAACAGATCAAGATCAAAATTCAAAGTACAGTTTCTACTGTATGAAAATTCTTTTTGCATCATTGTAAAGTAAAATAATAATAACAACAATAACAATAACATCAAACCATCAAAAATCAAAGATTTCTGTAAACAAACAAAACAAAACAAAAAGTCCTTTCCTTTCCCTGAGGTTTATGAATTCAGAGGAAAGGGGATAAAAACGACTGTTTCTTTCATCCTCTTTCTCACACTCTTGACACGCCATGTTCTGCTTTTTGAGAATCTGGTACATGTGAGGTAGCTCTGGGGGTTCAGAGTTGAAAGTTTTTTCACTTTGTTTATTTTAATAAGATGGCCCCATGAGTCAACTTATTAGACTTTTATTGGAGAAATAAAAATCTATAGTGACTGCTTATAGAATTAAATATTCTATCAAGCTTTTAGCTTTTTTCCCCCTAAAGGTGAGATAAGTAATGCCATACACTATTTGTACTCTGTAAGTTTCTGGTTGGTTAATCGAATATTGGAAACACAGTCTCGAGCTCAGGAAAAGCCTTGTTCCCAGAGCAGCGGCCTTGGCCCCAGCCCCTTCTCCAAGGCTGTGTGAAAAGGCTGCACAGATACCTACCTACTCACCCTCACCACAGTTCTTGGATGTGAAGTAAGACCTCCACATTGTTCTGGGCATGGTCATTGCTGGAGAGCTATGGGACATGCATATAATGGTTCCAGGGGCCTCTTTCTTGTTTATTGTCACAGCATCAGCAGCATAGAACTTTGAAGGAAGAGGTACTTTTTATTTTTCTCCAAGTTTCAAGATTTGGGGCACTTGAAGGAGGTACTGATGGGGAGAGGAAGGAGTCTCAATTTCAGCACTTGATACCAGGCCAGGGTCAGGACTGGGAAGGAATGGGGCAGGGAGCTAGAATCAGTGGTTTCAAGAGTTAGAAGAAAACTCGAGTGAGGGTGTAGCCAGAGCCAGGGCTGCTTTCTCATAGCATTGGGGGCAGAGGAAGGCATAGGAGGGCTGGATAGGGTGGGCAGCATTTCAGATGGTCACTGAGCTTTTCGGCCCTCTGCCCTGGGTTCTTAGGTCTGGAGTGACATTAACTCGTGCTGCAACTTAGGTGTTCAACATGCCTAGACACCACTTCCTCACAACATACTGAAGTTATATTCTAGTTCCCAGAAAATAAGCTACAACAAGCAAACATGGCCATCTTTGTTTATTATCAGGAAGAGTTGGCTAATTTCTACCAAAACACAGCTGAACTCCTTGTTGTGTACCCTAAAATAGTGCTTTCTATTTTGGGATTTAAACAAATAGCTCAGTTTGATAGATGAGCATCTAACAGGAATGGGACCTGAATGGGGCTGGGATTGAACGGTGAAGGCAGAACTATTCTGAGATGTGGATCCTGGAGCCATGCTTTAGAGACCCCTCTCTGGTCCTCATCTATCACCTTCCTGTCCCAAGTTGGCTGGAACTCTGCAGAGGTAGTATGGTAATTCTGTTTTTTAATTTCTAGAGAAATTGTCACATTGTTTTCCATAATAGCTAGACCATTTTATGTTCCCACCAGCAGCACATAGGGTTTTAATTTCTTTATACCTGTGCCAACATTTGTTATTTTGCTATTTTGTTTGCTCTTAAATAGCCATCTTTAAATGGGGTGTCTGATTGTGGTTTTGATTTGCATTTCCCCAGTGATTAGCAGTACTGAGCATCTTTTCATGTGTCTATTGGCCATATAGATACCATCTTTGGAGACCAGTCTATTCAAGTTCCTTGCCTGTTTTAATTGTTTGAGTCTCTATATATTCTGGATATTATTCCCTTATCATGTGTGTGATTTGTAGTATCTTCTCCTGTTCTGAAGTTTGCCTTTTTATTGTGTTAGTGTCTTAGGAAGCACAAAAGTTTTTAGAGATCGAATTCAATTTGTCCATTTTTTTCTTTGATTGTGAATTTTGTGTCACAAATAATAATCAAATCATTGCTAAATCCAAAGTCTTAAAGCTTTCCCCTAGGTTTTCTTCTAAATTTTTATAGTTTTAGCTTTTATATTTAAGTCTTTTATCCATTCTGAGTTAATTTTTGTACATGGTGCCAGGTAAGCATCCAACTTCGTTCTTTTGTATGCAGCTATACAGTTTTCTCAGCATCATTTGTTGAAAAGATTGCCCTTTCTAATTAGACGATCTTGACTCTCTTGTCAAAAGTCATTTGGCCAGCCTGGGGATGTTGCTCAGTTGGTGGAGTGTTTGCCTCACATGCACAAGGCCCTGAGTTCAATCTCCAGCACCACCAAAAAGAAAAAAAAAATCATTCCATTTTATTGGTCTATGTATCTGTTTTGATTACTGTAATTTTGTAGTAAGTTTTGAAATCTTCAAATGTGAGACTTCAAGATTTGCTATTCTTTTCCAAGATTATTTTAGCTACTCAGAGGTCACTTTAGATTCCAAATCTTTAAAAACATTTTTTTTAGTTATACATGGACACAATATCTTTATTTTGTTTATTTGTTTTTATGTGGTGTTTAAGATGGAACCCAGTGCCTCACACGTGAGAGGCAAGTGCTCTGCCACCGAGTCACAACCCCAGCCTTCCATATGAATTTTAAGATTGATTTTGCTATTTCAGCAAAAGACATTATTGGGATTTTGACAGAAATTGCACCAAATCTGTCCATCAGTTTGTATAGTATTGACATTTTGGCAATATTTTAGTCTTTCAATCCATGAATATAGGGTGTCTTTCAGTGTATTTATGCCTTCCCTTAATTTCTTTCAGCAATGTTTTGTAGTTTTTATTGTACAAGTCTTTCACCTTTTTTAAAATATTTATTTTTTAGTTAATTGAACACAATACCTTTATTTACTTATTTTTATGTGGTGCTGAGGATCGAACTCAGGGCCTTGCACGTGCTAGGCCAGCACTCTACCACTGAGCCACAACCCCAGCCCATGTCTTTCACCTTTTGGTTAAGTTAGTTCTTAAGTATTATATTCTTTTTAATGCTTTGTAAATGGAATTGTTTTTCTTAATTTTCTTTTTGGATTGGTCATTGTTGATGTATAGACATGTAACTTATTTTTGTGTGTTGGTTTTGTATTCTGCAAGTTTGCTTAATTTGTTTATTAAGCAGCTTTGCATGTATGTTCTTGAAGTTTTTCTAGATAAAAGATGATATCTACAGAAATAATTTACTTATTTATTTCAATTTGGAAGCTTTTATATCATTTCATTGCCTAATATTACTGAATTCATTCTCAACTTTTCTGTGTGTGTGTGTGTGTGTGTGTTTGGGCTTGTGTGTGCAGGTGCATGCACACGTGGGATACTGAACCCAGGACCTTGCACATGCCAGGCAAGCACTCTTCTGCTGGACTACATACCCAGTCCATTACTGCAGTTTTCTATCCAGGAAACAATAAGGGTTTGAACAGGGATAGGGATGGTGAGAATGGATGGATTTATGACATACTTCTTAAGGCAGACAAATGGAGTTTATTAGATTAGAAGTGGGCTGTGGGAAAAAGAGAGAAATTAAGAATGACTTCTAAGTTCATAGATGAATTAACTGGATAAATCACAAGATACCATTTGCTAGATGGGAAATATAAGGGAAATGTAGGCTTGGGATAGGAAAAGAAAAATTTTGGCTAAGTGCAGTGGCTCACACCTATAATCCCAGCGGCTTGGGAGGCTGAAGCAGGAGGATTGTGAGTTCAAAGCCAGCTTCAGCATAAGCCAGGTTCTAAACAACTCAGTGAGACCCTGTCTCTAAATTAAATCCAAAATAGGGCTGGGGATGTGGCTCAGTGGTTGAGTGCCCCTGAGTTCAATCCCTGATAACCACCCCCCACAAAAAAAGGAAAGTTTTTATTTAGGTCATATTAAATTTGGCCATGGTTGTGGATAAAGTAGCCAAAAGCAAGAGAAGAGATTGGAAAGAGGGCAGAAGACAGATCTCTGCAGAAAACTCACATTTGGAAAATTGATAGAAAAAGAACCAGAAAGAAGAGGGAGAAAGTTTCGATAAGATATTCCTGGTTAACTGTTTTCTGGCAAACCAGAAAGGAAGAAAGATGAGGACTGAGAAGACATCTTACACGAGCAACAGGGGGGTGATCGGTCAGCTTCACAGAGAATTTTCGGCACAATAAGTAAGACCTCCCCTTGAGTGGAAGTGAGAAAGCGCGTGGGGTGACGGGTCTACTCCAAATAATGCCACAGAGCTGTCTGGATTCAGGAGGCAATGTTGGTGTCCCTCTTGTCATGGAAACAGAAACCGTTCAGAAAAACTAAAAGCCATTTAAAGCCCCCCCTGATTCTAGTCCATCACATCCCCTGATCATGTGAAAGATGCTGATTAAAAGAGAGAGAGTGAAGAGTGGAGAGGAGAAAAGAGAGAGAGAAGGAGAGAGACAGGAGAGAGCAGGGCAATCCCAGGGCTCTGTCTTTTAGAGGTAGTCCCTAACGGAAAGCCTTCCCCTCTTAAGAAAGAAGCCATTGCCAACACCCACACCAGCTTCCACAAAGCACAGATGACCCACTGAACAAAGTTCCTTCTTTTCTTGCTATTGGCTGACACTGCTCATAAAGCACAATCTGCTGTTTCACTTTTTTTCTTAAATGATCAAGCTGAATTACTTGGAGGAGAAAGGCAGGAGAAAGACAGAAGGCAAGGCACCGAGGGCAGAGACCTGCAGGTGGGCATTTTTACTGTTGCTTTGTTAATTCATTGTTGAGAATTGTGACTGGATTATCACTTCTTTTTTCTTAATTTAAATGTTTTTTTTTCTACCATACATATGGCAGTTTAAAAAATATCGAGAAAGTATAAAAAAAAGGAGAAGAGAACAAAAACCATCACCAAGATATAGCTTCTATTGGCATTTGGGGAGTTATTTCCTTTCTCTCTCTCTCTCTCTCTCTCTCTCTCGTGTGTTTGGTGCATGGAGTTTGATTTTCATGTTGTACCCATACAATATACATAAGTTTATGTTCATTTCTTTGATCACAGCTTTTGTTTTTATCCATGTTGCTATGAATTCTTCATAATCATAATTTTAAATTGCTGCATAAATTGCATTGAGGTTTATCGTGCTTTACCCACGCCTTCCTCTGTTTTTGGCCACACAGCATCTTCCCTATTCTACATAGATGGAATCACTTTATTCTAGAAGATGTATTTTTTTTTCTCACTTGGAGTCTTGCTGTGGGGGGAGAGGAGGTTAGCTTTGAGGATGTGTATTTCAGTGGTTTTGCTCAGAGGCACTGTGAGTGGAAGGTGTGGGGATGTGAGTTTGCAGACTGTTCTCTGTGGGCAGTGTTTCTCAACTCTAGCTGCACATTCAGCCAGAATCACCTGAACTGGAGCAGATTAAAAAACTGCCCCCAGAAACTTAGCCTTGGGGGATCAGTCTGTCCATCTGCAGATTTTTGTCTTCCAAAAAATTCTAAGGTGATTATAATCAGCAAAAGTTGACAGAGGTTATTTGAAATATTCTCTTGTCTTTGACAGTTACCTGAAAGTAATATACGTTAAAAGAAAAGGATGCAATTTCAGGCAAGCCATGAAAACCTGCCTCTCAATGCTACTTAAACCATGCGAATCATTGAGTTAATTTGTGGGAAACAGAAGACTTGTAGAAATTTCTCTCATTTGTCTCAGACACATCAACTCTTGAGACAAGCATCTACCTGAGAGCTTTAATTTGCTAATGCTTTAAGGAGAGGGATTTGTTTCTCCTGCTTGGGAAGTTCAAAGTTAGAGAATTTGAGGCTCTAGAATGTTCAAAACAGATGAAAATTAAGCCCGGGCTCTGCTAGTACCTGCTGAGGCAGTAAGTCTTCCTGTCTTTTGCAACCTTCTCATTAAGCATAAGGTGGACATTTAATGATTCAGCCAGTCATAGGCACACCTGAGGTAAAGCGAAGGCAGGTGAGACTGGGATGATAGGTGACAGGAGGTTTCTCAGGTTTTCTAGAAACATCATAGACATGGCACTTTATCTTTTCTGGATCCCAAGTCCTCATAAAAAAACTGGAAAGAATTTCTGATTTCTCTCCCCAGGAACAGAGGACAGATAACAGGCAGCTAAACTAAGTTGAAGCATTTGCTACTGCTTTCCTAGCTTACAGCAGGGATGCAGGTTTTTGTTGTTTTTTTTTTAATTTATCCTAACTTAATTGATAATGTGTTAATCAAATTTCTTCTTGTTTTAATTACACAGAAGGGAATAGATGTTTAGTATCTTCTTTGATGAATATAAACATTTACGTAGTACTTTTCTGTTTAGAAACATGTTTACATACACCAGTTCTTTGGATCCATGAAATAGCTCTGGGTGCTGGAGGGCATTAATTCTTACTGTAAAGGTGGTAAATATGAAGCCCAGAGAACACAGGATCTTTCCCAAGGTGGAACCAGTACTTGTGCAGAGGGCACAGGGCTCCCTTCTTACAACTTGAATAACAGCTATTGTAAGAAGTTGATTAAATACAGATTATTTTGTCTATATAATTGGATAGCCTTCAGTCAGTTAAATGATGACATTGTCACTTATTAGTTGGCCAAGAAAGACATGACATGACACAGTGACAAGGAAAAACCATAGCACAAAACAGCATTACAATATGTGCCCATTTTTGTTTAAACACAATTATGTATATTTGAAGAAAGATGAAAGGAAGTAAATTCACAAAATTTAGATGTATCTGGTTGGTGGTAAACTTTGTAATTTATTTCATCTTGATTTTCTTTTTTTTTACCATAAGCATGCACTGTGTGTATAATAAACAATGTAAAGTACTAAATAGAATTGTGTTTTTCCGGTTGGCTCTATTCCAAATGAAATGGTCTTTTTACTTGGCCACACAGAAGCCTCCCTGCTAATGTTCTGAGTGCTGTACATTCCTGATCACATTGTTGTGATGGTTAGCTAGCACTGAGTTCTTAGCACATGTCAGGATCTAAGCAATCACTTTGCATCCATTTACTTCATTGATTCTCACTGAAATGCTTTCTTGACCCATGACAGTTTTGAAATTCAGAAGGATAATGTAATAAGTGACCAAAAGGCAGAGCTGAGATTTGAACCCAGTTTCTTTTTAACTTACAAGCACATGTTTTCATTCATCATACTGTCCAGCTCCCCATCTGCCTGGAGTCTAAGAGCAGCTCCTTTCAACACGCACCTGTTTGGGAGGAAAGTGGGCGTTCCTACGCATTGCCATGTGTCAGGATTGCCTTGTTAGTATCTGTGTGCATTCCGGACTCAAGGGACCCTTCTGCTTTTCTAGTTTGTCTTGCACAGCAAATATTGGAAGCACACTTTCCCCCAAAGCTAAGCCTGCAAGATAAAAGCCCCACAAGGGATTGTGCAATCACCCAGAGAACTCTGGCTAATGCAATGGCCAAGATGGATAATGCATAGAAAGGCAAGCCTCTTGCTGTGGTTGCTGAGCTTTGCTAGAGAGGTTTTCACATCCCCTCAGAGCCCCCCTTTCCCCGGCACATTTTGAATGCTTTACTCCAGGCTCTGACCACTTCCTTCTTTGTACTGGAGTTACTTCTGTGCAGGCCTCGTCCCGCTACTGGACCATGTGTCTCTGCATAAAACCAGACACCCCCACACGGCAAGCCTCTCTCTTTCTCTTGCATGCACATGCTCCAAATGCAGCACAACTGTTTTCAGCTGCTGTCCATGTTCCCTCCCATGGTTCTCTACTCACTCACTGTGAGAAACGAGAATGTGCAAATCAATTAATTCATCAGTGAATGGGGACTTTATTTACAGTTTATGATCATGTTAATGCCTTAATGTTCAATTAAAATTATGTTTTGAATTTTATTAATCTGATTCTATTAGTTGGCCTTTGGGGAAAAGTGTAATCTTTGCTGATATCTAAAGCAAAACCTTTCTAATTGGATTGATGGCTTGGTGGCAGTATAGTCTGGCACCTTTGAAAAATAAGTCTGGTTATTAACTGAGGGGCTGATGACAAGGGTATACGCAGTAACTTGAAGACAAAGAATTCAAAACTGGATGGATCCTTAGGAAGAGCTGGGGCTAGACAGAGATTTCTGCATCATTAGTACAAACTCCAAAGTCCTGAAGGGAGAGAGACTTAAAGAAATGGAAGAAGTTGACCCCAAGAAGAACAAGGAGGGAGGAAGAGAGGAGGAAAGGCCAGGGGAGGGCAACCCATTTACTTTGGAAATTTAAAGATTTAACTAAACTGGAAGAATTAAAAAAAAAAAAACTCTGTCCAAAATTATTTTATTCACTGTACATTATTAAAAGAAGTTTGTTTCTTTTTAATTAGATCTTAAATTGGATCTATTTCCCATTCAGACTCCTCTCATGAGCCTGGAGAGATGGCGTTTTACATTGTCTGCCTCTCTGGTGCAGAAAACACAATGGTCTAAAGAGTTCTTGAAGACATCACAGGAACCCAGGGCCTCACACGTGCAGGGTGACAGCTCTACTATTGATCTATGTCCCCCAACCCCTCGCAGAGTCTTTACAGCAAGTTGGTTTCTTTTTGAGTCTTCCCTTGATAATTCTGCTCTCTAGTAAACTCTCCAAGAGGTTTGAAGGCGGCTCCCCTTTTTAGTTATAACAGCACAAAACCCTACTGAAAATTTGTTGGCACAGAATCAGAAAGACAATTTGCTCTCCTCCGAGATTAAATAGCATCACTTCTTTTAGAGTTGAGAACGTAGTACCATTTGGGTACCTTTTGTGGTTGCCCCCTGCCCGCATGCCATTGACCCTATCTTCTGTTCCTAGATCTTAGAATTGAATTTCAGGGACAAAAAGTTTGTAAGGAAAAATACACCAATAGCATTTCATTACCCAAAACCAAGGGATGGGTGGATTTTATTTTTCCTCCCAGAAAATGTTCACTGTGAGACCTACATGAGAGGGTTGAATAATATTTCATTGGCTCACTCAGTGGTCATTTATCTGAACACCCTTATGTGCTGCACGCCATGCTAAGGCTAATAGCAGTAGACAAGAGGCACTTCTTGCCTGCAGTGGGTGAACGTTCTGGTGGAGGCGATGACAGGAGGCCACTGATGTACCCTGGGAGAGATACTGGGGAGAAACCCATGGAGCTGCAGCCAGTCAAGACCTGGAGGAGTCAAAGAAGGCTTTTTCTGGAAGTGTTATTTAGAAAGAAACTTGAGATTGGGTAAAGGATAGCCAGGGGCTGAGCTGGGGCTCAAAGTATGTAGGCAAAAGAGACACCCCCACACGGCAAGCCTCTCTCTTTCTCTTGCATGCGCGTGCTCCAAATGCAGCACAACTGTTTTCAGCTGCTGTCCGTGTTCCCTCCCATGGTTCTCTACTCACTCTGAGAGATTAATCACTTGCTGATGATCAGGCAGGTAGCAAACAGTTGGTTTGGAGAGAAGAGAAAAAAAGTGAGTTAGGATTTCAGTCCTGTGAGATTTATTCTAAAGCTTTTGCATGATATTACAATATCTCTATATAGTTTTAGTAAACACAGATCATGTTTAACAAAATACCTTTGTAAACAATTCCTCTGCTCTAAGAAATTAATCTAATAGTGAAATATAAAATGCCTAAGTGGGAGAGAAGAGAAAAAATGTGCGTTTTACTTTGAAAAGGGGCCTTTGGGCAGTCCCCGAGTCATGTCATTTAGGCACTGTGGTTAAGGACAGGGAGGGTCCTGATGTTGACCAACCCCTAGAAGTTTATTGGAATAAGTTTTATATGAGTCAGTGTTGTGTTGCTGCAATGTAGTACCAGGATCAACTAAATTTATGAAGAAAAAAGGTTTATTGAGTTAATACTTTTTGAAGTTTAAAGTCGCAGATTAGACCACCCTATTGGATTGGTCTCTGGTGAAGGCCATGGATGGCAGCATATCACGGTGGGAGCATGTATTGGAGTAAGCTGTCATGTCACTTCTCTAACAGAGCAAAGAGAGAGAGAGAGAGAGAGAGAGAGAGAGAGAGAGGCAGAGAAAGAGAGAGAGAGATCGAACACGAGTGTGAGCGCCTGGAGTCCCACAATCCCTTTCAAGGACATGTTCCTAGTGACCTAAGAACTAGACCCCACCTCTCAAAAGTCCACAGCACTCCCAACACAGCCACCCTGCAAAACAAGACTTCAACTACAATGGAAATTAGGGGAACACTCAAAATAAATAATTAAATAATATCCAACCATAATAGCTTCTGAGATAGCACTTGCTGATCTTTCTTCTGTCTTGAATCAGAACACTTGGGAATCAGAGGCTCCGATGCAGAACAAATCTGTGGCCTTACTTAGGTTATTGGGTTAATAACAGACATCTCCAACCTTCCTTGCTCAGATGGTTTTTTTTTTTTTTTTTTTTTTAAGGAAGTCATATCTCCAAGGAGCTCACAGCTCTCCATATGTGTTTTCTTTGTATTGATTTGTGCTTGTTTATCATGGTGGCTGAATATGGATGAAGATGGGAGAAAAGTTAGCATTTGAAAAATAATGGAAAGAGAACAAGGAATTAGTCAAGCAGAGGTGGGATGAAGGATGTCAGAGATACTGCCAGGCATTGTGTTCTGAGGCATCATAAGCCTCATCACATGTTTGGATGCTGGCCTTCTGTCAGGCTTCAGCTTCTGAGACAGCCCTTGGGACCAGTTGTTCTGGGGACCAGTTATATTAAGGGAGCATTTGTCCCTTAATATAACACAAGAAAAAATGAAGTTGTGAAATATTCCAATTTTGCCAGTTCTCTGCAAATCTGTCTACGATTCTTAGGCATCTTTTTGCACAGGAAAATTCTCAAGAAAGGAACTTCAGTGGAGAATGTGCAAACTGACCAATCAGAACAATGGAGGGGAAATGTTTGTCAGCAAAAGATATAAAAAAGGCAGCTATTGTTAAACTATCATCCAAACTAGGCATTGTGGCAGCTTTGACAATATATGTCTTCTTCGGTGTCCCTTCCTCCATCTGTCCAGGTACACTATATTTATGGTGGCGGATGTCATTTTAACACACATTTCTGTGGTCTGGGCAAAGTTCTTCTTTCAGTGGAAGAAGGCCGTAGTCAATGCATGATGTGTATCCAGCCCCACCCAGAAGCTGGGCCTAACAAAGTTTTCAGAAGTCCCAGGGACCTCAGGCAGAACCCAGGCAAGGAAGACCCTGGTGGCTCCCAGGAGTTCTCATGGGTCAGAGAAAGTGCTAGAAAGAGAAGGAAGCAGATATAAACTGAAGGGCACATATGGATAAGTAATGGGGAGAAATCACTGAAGTTGACAACTCAAGTACTATGATTTAAAAAAAAAGCATTCTATTTGGAAAACTATATCATACAGCATGGTGTGTCTGGTCTTTAGAACTAAAATAGAAAACCACCATAATGAAATTCAGAAGATATGTGTGTGTTCTAAACTTTCTCTGGACCTGTTGGAATTTAGTCAGGAGGAAGCTCAGACAGATCAACAATGGATTATCAACCTCCCACATTTCTGAACCCCCTGCCCCACCTCAACCCTGGGGGATTCCCGAGGAGGAATTTGAGGAGAGATGGTGAAGTAGGTATGGTAACATGGCATTCTCCACCATCATTAGATGAGGCAATGACAAGAAAGAAACTTCCCAGTGCATTTGGTGCCCCACAGGGATGCTGGCCTGTCTTGGCAATTGCCCACTAAAACTAGCCCATTCTTCCTGCCAGGATTTTCTTAGATCTTCCTCCAATGGCAAACAGTCAGAGACTGCTCCTCAGGAGCTTCAAGCTGCCCTGGAAATCTGTGCAATCCCATGAGTAACATGCCCAGATTTCTTTCCACTCAACACCAGGGCAAGTCAAGCCACAGTTTGGTTGGGATCCAAAAAAGAGGGCCCTGTGAGCTCTAAGACTTCCAAATGTGGCATCTGAACTCCAGGAACTCTGAAGAGGAGGGCAAGAATGCAGCAAACTCTGCACAGGCCCCAGGGGCTAGACTCTAGTCTCCCTACAGGTGACCAATGGAGTCCCTGGACCCTTCCTGAGAAGTTCCTGCCTACCTCAAATCTGTCCAAAGTACAGAGAAAGTGAATTGGAGAAATCCTTCCCCAGGAGACTTCCAGAGCCATAAATGCTTATTTAATGGTCTGGTTTACAGTAGACCTGCCCCCAAACCTTTTCCCAATGGGCTAAGGTGGTAACTTCACAGTCATGCAATGTGTGAAAGCAAATTGCATTTAGCAAGTAAAGGGTCATTAGTCTGGTGGCCCATGAAGTGGCTTATACTCCATGGCTCTTTGAGGTACTTTGGGGGTGACAGAGCAGAGGAAGAAATGGAGCAGCAAAATTCTCCAAGGTGCTGATTCCATGGAAACAGGGCCCTGAGTGGGTCACTCCTCTACCCCACGTACTCTGGGAGCCCAGAGACCAGCTCAGTTCCTCATTCAAAAGATGTTGCAATCTCAGTCTTGTGTTTTTTTTTTTTTAATCTGTATTTCTGTTTTGGTCTCCAAGAACTCAACTCATTTTAATTCTTTGAAAAAATTCTGAGAGCAGAATCTCATTTCTGCTAGGACCGAAACACCTCCATCCAAAACACCACATTTCTAACATGACATTTGAGGCCTGTTCTAGCTAAGTTCTGGGTTAGCAGCTCAAATTGCAAGAATAAATTTTCAATGATAGATTGAAAACAGATTTCTCTGTTTGGGGGACTACATTAACTCAGGACTCAGGGGTCACCGGGGTTTTGAGAGACAAACGTGCTGTGGAATTGTCCCGTGTGGAAGGCTGCATTCTCTCTTCATGACTTCAGGGAACTGGTTTGTGAGCCTTTGCAATAACAATGGCTGACACTTATCGTCGAGCTTTTTCCAGTGCTCTGTATGGCCCAGGCGCTGGCCTGAGTGCTATTTATATACCATCTCAATGCATCCTTGCAACAATCAATCCTTTGAAGTAAGGACTAGCATCATCATTATCTCCATTTTACTGATTAGGAACTGAGACACAGGGAGATAAAATTACCTGCCTACTTCATCAAGTTAATCAAGGAAAGACCAGGATTCAGTTTCTGAGTTTGTGGTTTTCCCTGTTTTTCTCCTACTGCTTCTGCACAGCTGAGAGCAAGCGCTGTCATGCCTTCCACAATGATTGTTGTCATTAAATGATCCCCCAGCCCTTGCTTTTATATGAGAAAGTTTTGCCTCCTGAATACTTTTCCTAAGTCCCTAATTTGAGCTTAATAATAATAGTTACCATCATGGTGTGCCCACTGGCTGTGAGAGCCACTTACATTATGCCTCTTACAGATGAGGAAACTGAGGCTCAGAGAAGACAAATCACTTGGCCAAGACTTTATGGCTAGTAAGTGGCAGGTTTGACTCTCTCACCTTCCACCAACTTTCTCTTCTGAACATTTCTATGAACTATAAAAAGAATGTCCCATTTGTAAATCCACAAAGGGAGCTAAAATCCAAGTTATGCTCTAAAGTTTTTGGATAAAATTAAGATCATGATTGTGGGGAGAGTTGTGGATTGCAAGGGTGGATGATTAAAACAGAATTCTCCTACTGTGGAGAATTCAAACCCACAACAATAGAATGGTTAGATTTAAGCCTGTGAGGATCTACTTGAAGGATTATAAGATTGGCCACTATCACACTGGGATTTATAACATCTCAGCCTAAATATTTAGTCTGTAAGTTCTAATGATTTTCACAATGAAAACCAAGGGAACCTCACTCAAAGTGAGAGAGTTTTGTCTGTTATTAAATTGTGTGCAACATTTTATATAGAATTTATGAGTAAAAAATACTGTGCAAAACTTATTTTCTATGTTTGATAACATAAAATGATCCTCTTAAAGCTGAGGAAAGATGTTTAATTTTTTTTAATATCCACAGATAACACTTGTAGTGAGCTCTTCTGAGCCTTCAGTGAAAAACAAATTGGCAAGTCCAAAGTCACCAATAGATGGTACTTGGGAAGTACTGCATGCAGTCTTTATTTTATGGGGATCACCATAAGTCAGCTTGTATGTTTTGCAATGAGTTACTAAGTGCAGGGAGCAGAAAGATGGATGTCATCAGTGGGTGCCTGGCATTTGAAAAGGGATAGGATCTTCCTTACGGATGATTTCTAAGGCCAATCTTATGTAACTTAGGTAAAAAAAAAAAAAGACAAAATTCAATTAAATAATTCTGAGTGACTTTTTAAAAAATAATTTTTAGTTGTAGATGGACACAATACCTTTATTTATTTATCTTTTTATGTGGTGCTGAGGATCAAACCTAGTGCCTTTCCCATGCTAGGGGAGTGCTCTACTGCTGAGCAACAACTCCAGCCCTCTGAGTGACTTTTGTTCTTTAGGAATGACTTAATCTTTAAAAGCTGCTATCATGTTTTTATACCTGCAAATTTCATACTTGCTTAGTGAAAAGTTATCCAAATTTCATAACCTTGCTTTTGTGGCCTAGCTGGATAATTTGTTTTTAGGTTTTGATATTATTTCTTATTGTATTATGACATTGGAATCTGGCTAACTGGAAATTTCACATTGATCTTTTTGCCCAAAAAAACATTTTCCTTCTTATTCCCATTATAGCTTGGTTTCATTTTTCTCATCCTAAATGTCCTCACTCCTCTGATTTTCATATCTCTAGGTACCAGCCTTTTCTACAAACAAAGATCTATTTTATTTTTACTTATACCAATATTCAAGACATCATGGTCTTTAAATTCATTTTTTAAAATATTTACTAAAGTCATTTTGATCTGTCATTCGTACCTTCTCACTTCACCAAGTTCCCTCAGATATGTGCTTGGTAGGGTAGGGTATGCAAAATCAGTAAGAGATTGTCCCTTCCTGTCATAAATCTGATAATCTATAGAGGGCAACGTGATGTATTATCTGCCTAACACTATCTA
The DNA here is from genome assembly GCF_021218885.2 of Marmota monax. NCBI lineage: Eukaryota > Metazoa > Chordata > Mammalia > Rodentia > Sciuridae > Marmota > Marmota monax. The sequence goes on along the minus strand of NW_026693082.1, from coordinate 18,306,743 downwards.
CCAAAGCAGTGAAGAACTACTCTTAGGCTACAGTAGTTTGTTTATAAGTGCGATAAGAACATTAAAAAAAGAGAGGCCTATGGGATGTGTCAGTTGGGGAAAGTGAAGCACAGAAAGCAATATAGATGTTGAAGATTTGGCCTAGCTAGAGTTAAGTTCTTTGCAGGTTGGGGAAAGGGGAGATGGGGAGGAGGGGCAGGCCAGAGACTGAAGAGAGCAGCCTGAAAGGCATGGGCATGTGGATGAAGCGCAAATCCAGGTTTGAGCTGCCTGGTCTTGAGGAGCAGTGGAACAATGACAATAAAGCCAGCTCGTGGTTTCCAAAGCACTTTCACTTGCATCATTACCATCTGTTCCTCTTGGAGCCCTCTTCAGATATGGGGTCCGCCAGGTAACTCCACATCATGAATGGGAAGTCATACTCCATGGATGTATAAATATGTCAAAATACATTCTAATGTCGTGTGTAACTAAAAAGAACAACAACAATAACAATAACAACAAAGATACAGGGTCAGGGTCTTCACTATCCCCATTTTACAAATAAGCTTCCCCACAGTGTCTATCCAAGGCCACCCAGTTAGAACATGGTGGAACAGGACCCAGATCTCTGTTCTCCTTCTGCCAATCTGTCACCTTGTTGTGCAATTTCCAGGTGTTTGGTGCTGACTCTCGTTTGTGAGAATACAGGAACACTGGAGCCCAGTGGTAGGAAGCCTTATCTTTTTGATTGATTAATTTGCATTTGGTCTGATAGGCAATTACAGGTGGTTCACAGTGAAGTGAAAATGTCATTTTAATGAGTTAAATCTAGCAATCATTACAGGACAGGAGACACTTTTAGTTTCTAGGCATCAGCTCTCAGACTGAGGTTAGGATGGTGATATTATTCTTGTAAATTAAGGTTGGAATTTGTAGCCATAATTCTGCCAAATTGATTAGATGTGAGCAAGAAGAATTAAAGAAAACATCCTAATAATGGTTACTGGCTGAGCAGTATCTATTTGAAAAGAATAGATCAGCGTTTGTGGTAGAGGCAGAAGCTCCAAGTGAGACTATCCTATAGGTAGAAGTGTGAGAATACAGTTCAGATTAGAACTCAGGAAAAGCCCCTTAAATTCTCCTGGCCTCAGCCCTTTATCTTTATTTGTAAAATTGAGATAATAATGCCAACTCAGTCTGTCTTACAAGATTGTCAAGCAGAGCAAATGAGATAACTTTAAAATTCTTTGGAAGTATAAAGTGAAAACAGGAGTTATCAAAGGGGACATCTGGGAGTCAGAGAGATGGGGTGGCAAAGTCCCCAGGGTGGATAAGTCCTTGACAATGGTGGCTTTAGCTGCTGATGGTGCACTGACTACCTGCCTGTTGGTCACTTAGTAGCCATCTCTGCTCTCAGTTGACATTCTTGCTTTGTCAGGAAATGGAAAGCATAAAGCTTCAGAAATCAGAGGAGCGGAGGTCTTGTGATGTGAGGACCCAATTCTATGGCATGACTAGACAGGAAATATGAGAAATGACTAGAGAGCTGGTTATTGGGCAGGAACTAATGACTTTATCTAAGTCACTTGAGATTCAGAGGAGGGCCTCACTGAGGTGAAAGGGATGGGGCAGGGCAGACATATTGTGTAGATTAGGAAGAGGAACATGGGAAAGAAATATCAACAGAAAGCACAGAATTGAGGGAGTTTAGGTGTAAAAGGACAAGAAGAAATGGGTCAGAATTTCAGCAGGTAAAACAGTTAGGTAAGAGGGGAAGAAACTAACATTTGGTTGACCTCTTGCTATGCAAAACTTCATTTGAAGCCCCAAACAATCCTAAAGGACTAGCTTCGTTAGTCTTATTTTAAGATGAAGATGCTAAAGGTCAACTAGAAAGAGAGGGTTGGGAGTCAAACCAGGACTACTGGATCTCAAGTAGAGTGTGCAGTAGTACCCCCTTCAGTGGTCTCAAGCAATTATAATTCAAAAGTAGAAAATTCCAGAAATAATAAGTTTAAATTTCATGCCAATAGAAATAGCATGATGGAATTTCATGTTGTCCCACTCCATCCTGTACAGTTCATGAATCATCCCTTTGTCCAGAGTATCCACATTGTATACTCTACCTGCCCGTTAATCACTTAGTAGCCATCTCTGCTCTCAGTTGACAATCTTGCTTTGTAATGCTTCTGTTCAAAAAATCCTTTCTTCACTTAGTAATGGCGCCAAAGCACAAGAGTAGTGAAGGATGCAAAGGAGGCACCAGAACATAAAACATGGAAAGACAGGGGTGGGGTTGTAGCTCAGTGGTAGAGCACTTGCCTCACACATGTGAGGCACTGGGTTTGATCCTCAGCACCACATAAAAATAAATAAACACAACTTAAAAAAAAAAGACATAGTAAGACAGATGAACTCTGATACTAAGCAACATGTCTTTTGCAGCAGCCACAGGACTCTCCCCTCATCCTTTCCCCTCACTGTGGGTGCTTTCTCAACTGCTGCTCCTTTATCAGCTTCCTGTGACTGGGTTGCACCTTCCCCTCTGATAACCTTGTTGCTAAATCCTCTGGTGATCCCTATCGATCACTTGGTCACTTACTTTTTACAGCAGCCTTCCTCTGGCCCCTGTGGCAGCACGTTCTTGATTCACCTCTTATCATTTGACCAATCTTTCCCATCATCCTTACAGCCTTTGTTTCTCTCTACCTGTCCCTTCATTGCTGATGTTCCCCAAGGTCCTGTTCTTGACCCTCTTTCCTTCTTTGTTTCCACAGCCCTACACAAGTTCTTTCTCTCTTCTGACTTCAGCTTCCACCTAGTGCTGATGTTCTCTAAATCCACAGGCTCACGGAGCTCCTCCACTGTTCTAGGCTGCAATGGGACACTTCCACTTGTCTATTACAGAAAACCTTCAAATTCAGAATTCCCAAATGGAACTCCTCATTTCTTTCCCCAAATAGCATCTTTCATGACTTTTATTAATGAAAAGTACCATTTGCCCCCCCCCCCCAAATATCCAAGAGGACCCTTAACTCCCCTTTGGCCTAGATTTCCACATCTAGCCCATCCACAGTGGGGTCAGCTGTTACTCCTCTATACCTTTCAATCCGATTTGGGTTAATTCACACCATCTGCCTTGGACCATCACAAGGACATACCTATTCATCTCTCTGCATGCAGGCTTGCCTCCCCCAGACTTTCCTCCATCTACTTCCAGAACCACCTATTTAAAGCCAGATCTTCTCTCCAGATCTTGGGGTTTCTCATTGCCCTCAGGATAAACCCAAACTCCTTAGTATGGACACAGGCCCCTTTTGGACCATTCTCTACCTTGCCTTCTTTGCCTGCTTCTCCTAGACTATACTGTGACTTCCCAAATCTGCCATGGGCTCTGGGCTATGGGCCTGCATATGTCTTGTTTTTTTTTTTTTTTTTGCTTGGAATCCTTGAACCTCTTCCCTTGGAACCTCAAGGAAACTCGTCGCTGGCTGCCTCCTTCCCCATGCACTCTCACCCCCTCTACATCTCTCTCTGAAGGTCCTTCTCATTTCGACCTTTGTCTTTTAACCTGTCCAAGTCATTCACCAAGATGGAAGTTTCTATAGGTTAGAGATCGTGTATATGCAGTTCCATGAGACACACGTGATGTTGTGGCTCAGAGCTTACAGCTGGGTTCAAGCCCCATCCCATTACCAACAGTGACCTTGAGCACATAAGCGACTCCATATCCTGCACTTTGGTCTTTTCAACTCTGATATGATAAAATAAAAACACCTAGAGCAGTTAACAAATAAGAGTACCAAGGGCTATTTGAGGATTAATTGAATTCATTCACACAAGGAGCTTGGCAGAATGTCTTGCTAGGGAGAACACAATATCGCTGGTCATTGCTCTTGTTGAATGACAAGTATCTGTGGCTGGAGGTGGGGGTGGGCTGATGGAGAAAGTGCACTTCCCAGAGCCCTTGGGCAGGGAGACTGGGAAGTTTGAAGTGGGAGCAGTGCTGGGGGCTGATTCAACCAGGCAGCCAAGGGTCCTGATGTCAGTTCACTGGGAGGATTTTCAATATGGAAGTTAGTAGTCTCAGAGACAGTGGTCAAGAGGTCAAAATATCCAGGAGGACCCTTAACTCCCCTTTTCCCTAGATTTCTACATCTAGCCCATCCAGTACTCAGAATAGCACTCAATAGCAACTAAGAGGCTTCTAGCATGGGAAATATACCCTCTAACAGGTTAGATGCTGCTGTCCTTTTGCTCAGGGCCACTCTACACAAAATCACATCAATAGTTTCTTATAAAGACAATGCACACTGCACCAACATCCATTCTGAGAAGATCATCTGCTCTTTAGTAGATAATATACCAGGTCAGGGCAGCTGAGTGTCTAATTGCACCTTGCTTGCCGCAGTCTGGCTGGGCACAAATCACGAGCCACTGAAGCAGGAACAAACTTTATTTTTAAACTGCAGGAAAACACTTCACACAGCTCCCGGGGAATCCTCCTGAACGCGCCAGGAGGCTTGTCCAGGAACCCCCAGCCGGAAATATCTCTCCCGGAAATCCCTCCTCCTGCACTTCCCCAACCAATGGGAACTCTCGGGGAATCCCCGGAAATCCCCATGAGAACTCCAAAATAGTGCGAGAACTCAAAAGTTGCGGCAGAGGCGGATAGTAATGCCTCGCCTGTCAATCAATACTGTTGGCAAAATGCCAGGGGCCATACAGACTCGGCCGTGGCTCTCAGCATCTCCCCCTTTTTGTTTAATTAAACAACAAGCAATGTGGCTTAGGGACCGTGCCTGTTAGGCAGTCCAATTCAACATATGGTCCTTACCCGTCATCGGATGAACTGACCTCTAGGCGTCAGCCTCCTGTCTTAGGTTGGTACCACCGCAATTGGATCATACCCGTCACTGACTACCGGTCCAGCATACAGCCATACTTGTGGATAGGCCTTTGCACCAGTGGGGGGGTGAGGTTCTTTGCCTCACCTCTGTTGGCCCCCAAATTTTAGACCATCACTAGTAGAAGGGAGGAGGATGCAAAATGCCATGACACTAAGCCAATTGAGGGCTCCTTTGAAAAATTGTACCACCGGTGACACCATCAGCAAAAATACTCCAGCACTACCACAATTCGCTGTACCAACAGATAGTTCACAATGCATACAAGTGATACATAGTCCAGGCAAGGTCTGCAAGCAATTCAAAGCAGAGGAATCTGTCAATATGTCCATTTCCTCCCAAAGTAAATCAACTCCTTAATTGAGCATTACTTGTTGAGTTATTATTCATTGATGCATCAGTTTTTACAGTTTGTTGTGGTAACTATCGAAGAAGCTGTAGTTTGGTTTTATCTTTGTCTTCACCGGCACTGGGATGAAGATAGGAATTCTGGCAATGATGCTAAGAAAAAAATTACGTAACATTCCAACAGGCACTAAGAAAACAATTTTTTGAACAATTTACATTATCCTGAACAGAATTATTAAATATAATGAGAAGGAAAGGTGAAAGTAAACAAACAGATCTGTTAACCTCCTTATTTGTTCACATATTAAAACAATTTTCAACAGCTGTTTACCCAATCTAAATTAAACCATTAAAATCACGTGAATAAAAAAATTCGGATCCATTTATTCATGAGCGCTCCTCATATATGATATATGGACATACGCACATACAGACATACAACACAAAACAGAAGTGTGCACACATAACATACAACACATAAGACAATAGTAAAGGCCTTGTAGCTTTACCTAGGTGAAATCTCAATTGCAATGCTTAAAAACTCCACAGTCAAAAAATAAAACTGATCAGAAAAACATTAACCTAGGTCTGTATGAGCTCAAAAATAAAATAGAACTTTATGATGTGGGAAAAGGCAAATAATAAAATAAATATTGAAAAAAGCATCCTGGTTAATCACTGTCACAGATGTAAGAATAGCCAAACTGGAGTTCTGGATATCAGCTGTTATGGATTTGAGTCAAATCATCTTCCTTTTGGCCTGTAGAAATTGTTTTAGTTAATCTCTCTGGAATCCAAATCGGCTGCTGTTCTCCCTGTGGAAAAACACAAACAGAACCCCGACTCCAGACAATCACTGGGTCAGGACCTTTCCATTGTCCTGTTAGAATATCCTTCCAAAGTACCTTAGGCTTATGTACATTTTTTGGACACATATGCCTTTCCGCAGCACTAAGCCCTGAGGAATCCAAATTTAAAAAGTTTAGAGTAAAAAGGGTTATTTTAAGTTTATCTTTGGGTGACATATACCCCTTTCCAATTCCCTCTTTTTGCTTTAGTAAGTACATTTTAATAGTTTGATGAGCTCTTTCAACTATGCCTTGTCCCTGTGGATTGTATGGAATTCCTGTTATATGAGTAATGCCAAATGATGAGCAAAATTGTTTAAAAGAGGTAGAAATATAACCAGGACCATTATCTGTTTTTAACTGTTTTGGAACGCCCACAGTGGCAAAATTTTGTAAGCAATGAGCTATAACATCTTTAGTTTTTTCTCCGGAATGAAGGGAGCCCATCAAAAATCCGGAAGAAGTATCAACTGTAACATGCAAATATTTTAATTTTCCAAATTGTGGCAAGTGTGTGACGTCCATCTGCCAAATATGGTTAGGTATCAGTCCTCTAGGATTGACTCCAAGATTAACTTGTGGTAAAAAGGTCACACAATTTTGACATTGTTTTATTATTTGTCTAGCTTGTTCCTTAGTTATTTTAAAACGCTTTTGTAAAGTATTAGCATTGACATGGAACCTTTTATGAAAATGTGTAGCTTCTTCTAGTGTAGAGAAAATATGTATGTCATGTGTAGTTTTATCTGCTAAATCGTTGCCCAAACTAAGGGCTCCAGGCAATCCTGTATGTGCTCTGATATGTCCTATAAAGAATGGATCTTTTCTGTCCCAGATTAGACTTTGTATAGCAGAAAACAAAGAGAAAACAGTAGAGGAAGGGGAAATCCTGCCAGCATCTTCAAGGGATACTATAGCATTAACTACATACTGACTATCAGAGAATAAATTAAATACAGAATCTTTAAACATCACAAAAGCTTGTAAAACTGCATTAAGCTCTACCTTTTGAGCTGATTGTTTGGGTACTAAAAATGTAAAAGTTTGATCAGGGGTAACTACTGCTGCTGTACCATTATTGGACCCATCAGTGAATACATTTGGAGCATTCATGATAGGGGTTTTTCTTGTCATTTTTGGAAAAACTACAGGATGCGAAGACCAAAAAGACAACAAAGGATTAGATGGTAAGTGATTATCAAATGAAACATTAGATTTACACATGATTATTGCCCAAGTATTTAACTCATTAGCTAACTCATCAATTTGATCCATAGTATATGGAGTAATAATTTTATTGGGAGAAATTCCAAACACTCCCTTTGCTGCTTTTATTCCTTTGAGTATTAATTGTCCTACAGCCTCAGGATACCTAGTAAGAATAGTGTTAGGAGAATAAGATAAATGTATCCACAATAATGGACCTTCTTGCCAAAATACTCCTGTAGGAATATTTTTTGTTGGTATTACAATAAATAATAAAGGCAAAGTTATATCAATTCTATCCAAATGCATATTTTCCATATATGTTTCAATAATTTTTAATGCCTTTCTTGCTTCAGGCGTTAACATGCGGGGTGAATTTGGATCTGATGGACCTTTTAGGATATCAAATAAAGGTCCCAACTCTCCTGTTGGTATGCCTAGATAAGGCCTTATCCAATTTATGTCTCCTAATAACTTTTGAAAGTCGTTAAGTGATTTGAGTTGATCTACTCGTATTTGAATTTTTGGTGGACGGACCATGGTTGAGGATAATAGAACTCCTAAATAATTAATTGGAAAATTTAATTGTACTTTATCTATTGCTATCTCTAGATTATAATTTTTTAATAAATTTGTAAGTGTGGCATAACATTCTAGCAATGTGTTTTTATCTTTGTGTGCTAACAATACATCATCCATATAGTGAAATATTTGTAGTTTAGGATTTTGATTTCTAAGTGGCTGGATTGCTTTGTTAACATAAATTTGACACATAGTTGGGCTGTTAGCCATCCCTTGAGGGAGTACTTTCCATTCATATCTCTGATCAGGACCTTCATGATTCAGTGCAGGGATAGTAAATGCAAAATGTGGACTATCCTCAGGATGAATTGGAATTGAAAAAAAACAATCTTTAATATCTATAGCTAAAACGTACCAGGTTTTTGGCAAAGCAGACAATTGAGGAATCCCTGTTTGAGCAGGTCCCATAATAACCATCTCATTATTAATGGCTCTTAAATCTTGCAATAATCTCCATTTACCAGATTTCTTTTTAATGACAAAAATGGGAGTATTGTAAGGAGATACGGAAGGTTGTATATGTCCCTCCGCTAATTGTTGTTTGACCAGGTCATGGGCTGCTTGTATCTTTTCTTTAGTCAGGGGCCACTGAGGAACCCATACTGGTCTATCTGATTTCCAAGTAATTTTTATTGCCTCAGTGACCCCTTCTGAAAACCCAGTCCATGTCTATTTATTCCCTGATCTATTTGAATTGGTGCTGCTATGCCTTGTTCTCCTAATCTTTTTTCTTTCCTGAAACCTTGTCTAGCCCTAATAGTGGGCGCATTTGGATTGATGTTATTTGTTAATGTCAAACCTAATTGATCTAGGACATCTCGTCCCCATAAATTTATAGGAAGATGATCCAATACATATGGCTGTATAGTTCCTTCACATCCTTCAGGATCCTTCCAATCTAATACCATTGCACTTCTATGGGGATTAGTCGCCACTCCTAGGCCTCGAAGCGTTTGAGTGGCTTGTTGTAACGGCCAATGTTTTGGCCATTCTTGACGAGATATGATGCTAAGGTCTGCACCTGTATCCAGTAGTCCATTAAATTCATGTCCTTGAATATTTAGTTTTAGCATGGGACGAGAATCTAAATTTAAAGACAGCATAGCCCAATCTACACCTGTGGAGCCTAATCCCCTGGAACCTCTTTCTATAGTACTACTGGAAAATTTATCATGTAGGCTGGGTATTATTAATAACTGTGCTATTCTATCTCCTGGTGAAATTACTGATATACCCTTTGGAGAGCTAGCTATAATTTTTATTTCACCTTCATAATCGGGATCAATTACCCCGGGACTTATCATAAGTCCTTTTAGCGTAGAAGAACTGCGTCCTAACAATAAGCCTACTGTTCCTTGGGGAAGAGGTCCTTTTACTCCTGTGGGAATGATTTGAACTCCCATCTCTGGAGTTAGTACTGCTCTGGCGGAGGCGCAGATGTCCAACCCTGCGCTTCCTCTGGTTCGTCTGATGAGAGATCTGATGGATAATGTGTCCTGGGCACTACCCTGATGGTGTTGCTGGGTTCCTCCATGGTGTTTCTGGGTTCCTCCAGTGCCCCGTACATTTGTGGTCGTGGGCCCCGGAGCATTGGGCCCCCCTGTCCGTTTTTTGGCAATGGAGCTCGATGCCTTTCTCCACGATATCGTGGGTAAACACTTGGTCCTTGTCTGTTTTTTGATAACAGAATACCCTCTATGGTGGTTTGAGAACAGCATTCATTAGCCCAATGTTTCCCTCTACGGCATCGTGGGCAAATACCCGGTATTCTATTCGTTTGATATCTAGCTTTGTTAAACCCTCCTCCTATGGGGCAACTCCTTTTAAAATGTCCTGTTTGATCACAATTATAGCATGTTTTTGGCCTGGCATCTAAAGCCTGTTGTACTGCTGCTAAGACTTGCCCTTGTTCATTAATGTCTCTACATAATTTAATATATGTGTTTAAATCTTCATGTCTCCATGGTCTAATGACCTCTCTGCAACAACGATTTGCTTGGTCATAAGCCAGTTGTTTTATAAATGGCATTGCCTGTTCTGTATCCCCAAAAATTCTGGAAGCTGCTTGAATAAGCCTATCTACAAATTCAGCGTAAGATTCATTAGTTCCTTGTATTACCTTAGATAATTGACCCTGTAAACCTCCATGCCCCTGTAAAGTTTTCCATGCCCTAACCGCATCTACAGCAATTTGTGCGTATACGCCAGGATCATATTCAATTTGTTGCCGTTGACCCTCATAAGGTCCTTTTCCTAACAACATATCTAGATTTCTTTGAGGGTAACCGGCTGCTGCATTTTGTCTAGCTGTCTCCCTGCAAAATTCCTCATTGGCAACCTTCCATAACAAATATTGTCCTCCATTTAGCACAGATTTACACATACTAGCCCAATCTGCTGGCGTCATGTCCAAGTTGGTAATGGATTCGACCATGCTTACAGTGAACGGTGCTTGAGGACCATAGGTTGTTACAGCCTCCTTTAACTGCTTCACTGTTTTGAAATCTAAAGCACGGTGAATTCGCTGCCCTCCTGCCTGCTCAAGTACAGGGCATGCTAATCTTTGAGGTCCTGTCTCAGGATCCCATCTATCAACTACGGGGTTTGAGGGCCACTCAGCTATCTCCATAGGGGGAGCTGTTGGTTGAATTACGCCCTCTGGTGATAGAACGGTGTTAGTAGCAGCCTCCTGTTGTAGCTTTTTCCCTAATAGCTGTTTCTCCTCTAAGCTTTCTTCCTTTAAATTTTCTTCCTCTGTCTGACTAGCTTGAGAGACCTTCTCTTTTGCTTGATCTAAAATGTCTTTCTCCATGGTCTGAACCTCTAACAATTTACTTAACACTCTTTCAGTTTGTTTTTTACTAATTTCTAATCTGTTATAAAGATAACGCAACCCAGTAAGATAACACAAAACAAAACCGAAACAGAATGAAACAAAAACGGAACAAAAAATCGTTGTATCAATTTTCCTATTTTCTTGACATGTGCATTTGTGGTCTATTTCTATCTCTTCCTCAGGGGCGAACAACTTCAAACCTTGAGCCAACCATTTTTCCCAATCTGCCTGAGAAAATTCTAGGGATAGGCAGCTTGAAACAAACACAAAACAAATCAAAACAAGAACACATTGTTTTTTAAAATGGTCACCCATTCTCTCGCCTTCCCTTAGGGGCAAGCAATTTCACTTACCCCGAAGCTTCAGACGTTCCCCGTACGGGCCACCAAATGCCGCAGTCTGGCTGGGCACAAATCACGAGCCACTGAAGCAGGAACAAACTTTATTTTTAAACTGCAGGAAAACACTTCACACAGCTCCCGGGGAATCCTCCTGAACGCGCCAGGAGGCTTGTCCAGGAACCCCCAGCCGGAAATATCTCTCCCGGAAATCCCTCCTCCTGCACTTCCCCAACCAATGGGAACTCTCGGGGAATCCCCGGAAATCCCCATGAGAACTCCAAAATAGTGCGAGAACTCAAAAGTTGCGGCAGAGGCGGATAGTAATGCCTCGCCTGTCAATCAATACTGTTGGCAAAATGCCAGGGGCCATACAGACTCGGCCGTGGCTCTCAGCACTTGCTTGCTACTGTTCTGAGTCAATGTGTTGCTGCTATATGTTTGTGTCTGAGCACTTTGGTCTTTTAGGGCTCTGTAGGCAGGACACGGTCTGTACGTAAGGACTGAAGGTGAACACACCTGGTGAATGCAAGGTGACTGACTGTCCATAGTCAGGGAGGTCTCTGTGCCAAGGTCTAATAATCCCAGGAGAATATATCAAAGATATTTTTTCATAAATAAAAATAATTTCTTTGCTATGACCAGGAAAATATGCAAAATATCAATGTAAGCTATTTATCCCCATCAGCTTTTAACTGGTCACTGAAAACCTGTGTGTGGGGTTTCTTCATTACTCAAGTATGAAATCCCTACCTGCTACTGCTGATCTCTGTTTCTTCTTTGTTGTTCCACTATAGTAAAGCTGCAGGAGAGCAAGCCTTAACTCTTTTTTGATTCGGAGCCTCCTCTCAGTACTGGAAGCTGTGCACATGCTCAATCCTGCCCCATTAAGACAGTGGAAATTACATGACCCAATTATTTTCCAGTTTCCCTTGCATTTACCTCTTCATATATTTATTAGATTCCTCTTGCATACTTAATTGTCTGGTTGACTGATTTTTACAGTTACATCTAATAGGGAGGTTTTCTTCCTTTTTATTTTTAAGGTTTGTTTGTTTGTTTGTTTTACTGGCTAGGGAATGATTACGGTGTGACATAGTCACATGTATTTTACATAGACAGGAAAAAAAACAATCAAAATATCTTAAAGGTTTCTCAAGAAAAAAATGTGGAGCTACATGCAGTTTTGAATCTGGGCTGGCCCTATTTCTGCAGGTGTCCTTTAACCACATGATATTTCTAGGAAGGGTGATGCTGTGTTTTCTCTCTTTAACTTTCCAGTAAATTAAGATGTTCTTGGTATCAAAACCCTCAGCTTCTTCGGTTATCCTCTCCCTCCAACAGGGGCTGTTTGGCAGCTGTCACCCCATCCCACCCCACCCAGGTAGGCCCTGTGAGGCCCAGCACCAACCCCAACCTCAAGCCAAGGAATCAAAACAACTCTGGGACTCAGTGTTACCCTCAGTGATGATCCGCTTCTGATCTTGTGCCTTGATTCTAAAATTAGGCTTTCCTCTCATTCCTGAGATTTGGTTCCCAACTCAATAGGGTATATGGCCTTCTGTCCCAGCATCCCTGGCTTGAGCCACCTCTGTGCCCAAGACTTTACCTAACATGCTCCCTAGGACTCAGGGCCTGCTTGTACTGACCAGGCCTCCTCCCAGGGGAGGAGTCCAGGACTGGGTCACTCTCCAGCTTCCCTTCTTACCTTAACCCAAGTCCTGCTGGACTTTAGACGGAGCAATGGTGGTCTTCATGGTTAAAGACTTTGAAGATTCGATTGCTGTCTATTCTACTGTTCCAGACCCTTCTCAGCTTCTTAGATATAAACTTCTTACAGAAGTTTATACCTGGTTCCAACATCAAATTATTCTTTGGAAGGAATAGATCAGGATCATGGAGTGATGTTGTCTTGAGAGATTTTCATTATAAACATGTCAGAATAATCTGAGAGTAGTCAGTGTTCCCGTAGAGTGGGCCTTTTTAAGAGACACCAACAGGAGTTGTCTTTTTACACCTCATGTGAATGGGAGAGTTCATTTCATTTCCTCATCCCTGGTGGCCAATGGAATGATAGAAGTTGAAGTCAGATCATCTCTACATTCATTCATGAGTTTGGAACAGTGAGGGAGCAATTGCCCTGTGCCAAGTACCCTACGTGGCACATACACTGACTCATATAACACTATGGCCACTCTATGAAATGGATTGAATCATGTCCCACCAAATGATATGTTCAAGTCCTAACCTCAGGTGCCTATGAATGTGACTTTATTTGGAAACAGGTTCTTGGCAGATGTAAGGTTAAAATGAGGTCATACTGGGTGAGATGAGCCCTGAGATCAACATGTTGGGTGTTCTTAAGAGAAGACACAGAGGTGCAGACACTCACAGTGGGAAGATAATGTGAAGACACAGAAGAAAAGCACCATGTGATGAGACATGAGTTTGGAGCAGAATGTCTGTAAGCCAAGGAATGCCAAGGATTGCTGGGAACTAGCAGAAGCTAGAAGAACTCTAGGCAAGGAAGAATTCTTTCCTCGAGCCTTTGGAGGAAGACTGGCCATACTTGCAACTCAATTTCAGACTTGTAGCCCCCAGAACTGTGAGAAAGTAAAGTTCTGTTGGTTTAGGTCACCCAGTGTGTGGTACTTTGCTGAGGTAGCCCTAGGAACCAAATACAATCTCCATTTCACAAAGGAAGTAAGGGTGCTCCAAAATGCTAATTTATTCAAGAATAAATGCTTAGGCTCCCTGATTCCAAATACTTTAACCCCACATGCCCCCACTCCCTTGCTAGTTGATCTGGTCCATCAGGAGGGGGCTCCCTTTCTCATTCAACAAAATCATATTCTAGATAAATTACAGGGAGTTAGAATCTGTTAATGTGCAAAAAGGTTTTCACTGTCAAAAAAAGTTGGGGAGGGAAACTCTATGCAAATCTTTTTCTGTGGGATCCCAAAGAGCCTTTCCAATGCATTATGAATCTCTAAGAGAGGGATATTAGAGCTGGCTGTGTTTTTCAAGCCGCGTTGATTATGGAAGCTTTTTCTTTTCAAAGCATCTTGTGGAATCCATGTTCTATGGAAGATACCTTGGAAAGTGCTCAATGAAAGGGGAAAAAAAAATAAACTCTCTCTTTCATTATATTATTTTCACACTGACCATGTTTGTGAGTTCCATCTTCTCTGAAGAACAAGTGAAAAACATTCTTGCTGCATCAGAAATACATTTACAAACCATCTATTTGGGCAGGGTAAATTAATGCTGTACAGTACCTTTTTTTGACATTATGTGGCTTCTCAGGGACAATGTCTTCTAGAGAAAGCCCATTAAGACAAGACTATAATTGAACGAAGTTGGGTGTATGAACTTACATCTGGGGAGAATGCACACCATTGGTACAGTGAATTCTTATAATTTTATGTTGCCTAAACATCCCTTTTAAATACAAGCTTAACTTATTTATACCAAAACCAGGACTCAGTCACCCTTGCCACTGTTTGCAGATCTCCACTCCATCCCCCAGGTCCTCACTGTGCTCAATCCAGATAATAACTGCCTTATACAACCACCTCCAGGGACCCCCTTCCTATAGGATGTGCTCAATCCAGATAACTGCCTTATACAACCACCTCCAGGGACCCCCTTCCTATAGGATAGCTAACGTTTCCTTCTGACTGGCCTTGCTGACCATGTTCCATATGGACTGTGAAGACATGTCACAAGGACAACCTTACTCACAGTGTTGTTCCTGGAACTCATGTCTGCTTGCTTTAAATCCACCAATGAGAACTGCCCACAGGAAGCCCAGGACCCAATAAAGACCTTGGCCAGTGGTCCCTCTCTCTCCCCGCCTGTACTTCCTGACCTCCCTGTGCTTGACCTCCAGAATCTAATAAGAAAAATCTTTATTTTTCTTTTATGTAAGAAAAATTTTTATTTTTCTTTTGTGTCTCTCCTAATCATCGAAAGGGTGCTCTTCAACTTAAAGATTCTAAATTAAAATAACTGAAAACAGATGTCTTAGAAAAAGAGCATTAGACAGGAATTATCATAGGATTTGTGATCGTGTTAGGTAATTTGGGGATAGAATTCAGGGAAACAGGACTTTTCAGAAAACAAACATGGTTATTAGTTCTTGTAACAGATTTTGAAATTGAGGACCCAGATTCTGAAATTTTTACACCCAACAAATTAAAATATGTTCCTCAAATCTGCCTCCTTTGTTCTAGACATGCAGGAGGTCCTTTTGCCCCTGAGTCACAGACTGTAGTATTTATGCAGGTGCAACCAGAGTGTTTACTCTAACATAAATTTCTCTTTGGTTCGCTAAGAAGAAATTAGGGACAACGTGATTATCCATGACAACTCTGCCTAATGGATTTAAATTTAAAACTGGGCTTCCGGAGTGGAAGTTGTATAATTTGTGACTTTTTCCTGGCTCCGAGACAAATTTTGGATGGTCCTTTCCACTTGCGTGATCCCAGCTGTGGTTGTCATTGCTCGCAAGGCCTGCAGGTCTAGGAGTCAGGTCACCCTCCACAAGTGCTCTCAAGGAGCCTGAGCTTGCCTTGAAGATGTCATGGATTCTTTTAGGGAAAACATGATTCACTGAAGGGATGATTGTTTAAAACATCTGAAATTCTCTAACAATTATCCTGACTACACAGATAAGCTCATGTGTGACAGGCAGGAGTAAGCCTGATGTCCCTATAAGGTCTGTCCTAGTGGGGCACACTGGATTAATAATGGGCATTTAAGAATCATGGATCAGGCTGGGGTTGTGGCTCGAAGGTGGAGCTCTCACCTAACATGCATGAGGCACTGGGTTCGATCCTCAGCACCACATAAAAATAAAATAAAGATATTGTGTCCACCTATAACTAAAAATAAATATTAAAAAAAAAAGAATCATGGATTACTCGGGCTGGGGTTATGGCTCAGCAGTAGAGTGCTCGTCTAGCATGGGTTTGATCCTTAGCACCACATAAAAATAAATAAATAAAATAAATGCATTGTGTCCAATTACAACTAAAAAAAATATATATTTTTTAAATCATGAATCACAACAGACTCAATTTGATCTTTGGTTGTCGGGGAGTGTTACTTGAAATGGACAGGTTCCTTCAGAGGAGTCAGATCTTGCAAAGCAGTCTGGAACATCCCTCAGGGAAATGGAGTGACTGTGTTTATCCAGGAGAGGCCAGATCTTTGTCCCCATTCCTGCAGGGTTAGGTTTTGCTGATAGGGTTATAAAGACCTCAGCAGAAGTCTTTGGTTGATGTGGGGTCAATGTACAATGTTTATAAGCCTGGCATCTGGTATAAATTTTGTAAGAGAAATTTACACATCAGAGGGTTATGCAGATATATTTATCTTTTAATACTTAAGCCAGTTATTAAATCCCATCCACAATCAATTAAATTCAAAACAGTTATCTATTGTCTGGACAAAATGCACCAGAGAGCTTTGTTTGTTTCCTAAAGTGGCAAAAGACCACTAGCGTCAAAAGTGGTAGGATGAAGATAAGGGACATTATGTCAGTTAAGGGAGGTGGCCCAGGTACCATGACAGACAAGAAAGTCAGCAGAGAAAAGGAAAGAAAACAGTGTGCTAAAAAGCCAGAAAAGTCATTCTCCCTGCTCCCCGTCAAAAGCTGTTTCTGTAGTTAGTAAATTGTCACGCTGCTTTGGACAGGAGGCAAATTACTGTAAATTAACAGCTTCTGAGGAATTTCTAAAAAATCTTAAGCTTGAGGACTCTTAAAGGAACAGTCTTCCAGTAGTTGGGATGCAAGGTTTAGATACATGTTTTAGCTGGAGACATGAAGCCAGGGTTAAACTTTTGGAGTCTTTGTGCTGTGCCTTTATAACAGTACCCAGTGATGTTCTTTCCATCAGGGTCTAAGGGCTTTTTTTCTGTTGTCTTTTCCAAAACAACAAAAGTCTCGGGTTCAGATCACACAGAGGCTGCTTAGGGGGCTATTTTGAAACTAGAGCTTCCTGGCAATCTTCCCCTCCGATTGTAGCAGGACAGAATCAAGGACTAGAAGCAATCCTGAATGCACGGGGCAGCCTCTTCTGTCCCAGAAGGAGATAATGTGCTTGACCTGCAGGAGGCTGAGCTCACCGTGGTCAGGCCAATGGAATCCAGTGGCCCTTGGTCATTTGAGGGCTTTTGAATTCCTTTAGTCCTCATCACTTTTTGTGGTGTTTGTTGATGATAAGGACAGAGAAGTTTCCATGTAGAAGGTAAAACTTCACTGTTATTTACTAATTATACCAGTGAAATATGTGTCTGCCTCTCTTCCTGGAGAGGAGAGCTGGGATTTCCCAAATTGGGAAAACAAAATGAAACAAAAGTTTTAAACCATCATAGACATGGGCGCTCCAGCAAAGAAAAGCCTTAGTACATTCTGAGAATAGAGGACTATAACCAGAACATCTTCATAGGCCTGTAGGAGAAGTTCAAAGTGGTCTCCAGCCGTGGGTCATCACATTTTACTTCTCTAGCCTTAGCATGATTGTGCCAATCTGGGCAGGGCATGCATTGGGACATCTTTGGAAATACCCTTTAATCATCCCTTGGATGTTGGTTTAAGATCATTGTCAGTTTATCTCTGCTCTTGTAGTAATATCATGAAGAAGCTTTGCTAAACTTTATTTTCATTATAGCTCTCTCCCTAGGTAATGGCAAGTAGCTCAAGGTTTCCTATCCATCCTCTATTTTAGAGAGGTTTTTCTTTCTTTTTTTTTAGTCTCAGGAGATCTTTTTATTTCTAAAGTGTTTTGAATGCATGGACTGACTCATCTAAATTCACGTACCTTAAATAAATATGTTTCCTTTTATCTTTTGTCAGCTGGCAGGTCTGTGGGAGGGCAATTGATTTAGCCATTGGAACTTATTTTATTTATAGGAAAAGCTGCATTTCAAGGGAAATGTCAACAATAGCATAACCTACGTCACAATTCCTAGCTTTTGTGTTTTAGTATGAACCAACATCAAAGTTAAGTCAGAGGTATCCAAAGAGACTCTAGAAGTTTCCTGTAAGATATGGATAGTTCCCTCACAGAGGTACCCAATCATAGGCACATTTTTCTACAGATGAGGAAAGGAGGATCACTGGGTTTAGAGTGTTGGCAACGCATGCTGATGTTTCATGAATAATAAAACTTCATAAGAGATTGGGTGACTAAGCAATCCAGAATTATCTTTCTTTTACTTTTTTCCCTACTGGAGGTTGGACTCAGGACATTCTACCACTGAGCTACATCCCCAACCCTTTAATTTTATACATATATATAATTTATTATATTAATATTATACATAATATTAATATAATAAATATATTTTATTATATAAAATATTATATATATAATTTTTTTTAGATAGGATTTTGCTAAGTTGCCCAGGCAGGCTTTGAACTTGTGATTCTCTTGCCTCAACTTCTTGAGTGTCTA
Organism: Marmota monax; assembly: GCF_021218885.2. Classification (NCBI taxonomy): domain Eukaryota; kingdom Metazoa; phylum Chordata; class Mammalia; order Rodentia; family Sciuridae; genus Marmota; species Marmota monax. The sequence continues at coordinate 18,288,233 of NW_026693082.1, read as the reverse complement.
GGATTATAGGCATGTGCCACTGCACCCAGCTTGTAATAGTTTAATACTTTTAAATGTCAAAGGATATTTAGATTTCTAATTGTTCCCTTTGTCCTTTTTGTCATAGGGTAAAGAAGAAAATCTTTGTTAGTGACCATTGTAATAAACTCAAAGATAGTTAAGGCTCCAAATAGCTTGATTATTCCGATTTGGGGCCCTGAATTTGTGAATAAAAGAATCAAGAATAGTTTCTTGAGGACACAGATACAAGGCATATATATCTAGGGTCAAGAAATAACTATAGGCAACATTGTGAAAACACAGAGTTAACAATAGTTAACAGGAATTTTTATTTTTGTTAAAACAAGAAATCTTTTTAAAAATTATTTAAAACTATGTCAAAAGGATTGAAAGTTAACAATATTTTATGTTGCAAAGAAACCTTTATTCACACGGACATAAAAACTTAATCATTTTATATTTTAAAAGACCCAAATTCTAATTTTACTTTTTGTACATTATTCATTAATAATCTGTAATAAAGACCCTATTAATATGCCTTTACATGTATCAATTTAGGCACACACAAATATATAAGTAAACAAATAAGTAATGAATTTGAAGTGTTAACTACAGCTTTTAAATTAAATCTACTAAATAAATCAATGTGTGTCATATTAAATTTACTATCTCTATAAATAGTTTCAACTTTACTAACGTTCCTAATTAACCAGAAAATCATATTCATTATCCTGTATGTATATTTGTATTTCTTTATATATTAGTCACCTTTCCATTACTATAATAAAATACTTAAGGCAATTAGCTTATAATAAGAGAAAAGATTTATTTTGGTGGTTCCAGTCCATGATTAAATGGCTGATTTGGGTCTCAGAATATTAAGAGAGGAGTACATGGTAGAGCTAATTGCTCATCTCATTAGCCAGTAAGGGAAAAAAAAAAAAAAAAGGAAGAAGAGATCAGGGTTTCCAATCCCCTTCCAAGGGCTGTCCCCTGCGACTTAAGGATCCTCCACTAGTCCCTATCTCCTAAAAGTCTGTGGCACCTCTCAATAGCCCCACCCTGTGGAACAAGACCATGAACCTTTGGGGGTTACTATCCATATTCAAATCATAGCACTCTGAATTAACCATTTATATTAATAATCATCTTTCACCCAAGTTGTCAACCTTCCTTTTCTATACACACAGAGAGAAATGGTTTAGATGATGTCTAGTAACATTTATTTCATACAATTTAAGCAATTTTGATGTATAAGCATGTACTATCATTCAAAGGCTTCTGCTTATTTTGTTAGTCTATTGCCATTAAAAAATAAAGTTAAAAACGATCTTAATAATCAGTATTTGTATCTTTTCCTTATTTAGAAATCACCTAGGCAAACTTTTTAATTAACCCTTTGTCTAAAACCTTAAAGTTAGTTAAGGATCAGGAAATAGAATTTTAGCTAACACATTAAATCCTCATGACTTATCACATTGTAAGAATTTCATAAAATTAAACCTTTGAAAGGGCATTCATTAGTATTAATATAATTTTTATATGTATAATATTAGTTTTAAATAAGTTATGAAAATAGTAGAAGCATACGACCAATGTAGGAAATCCAGTTTAATCAAAAGAATTTCAACCCTGGCCTTGTCCAAATCAAAATACTGTGCTGTTATTAATTTTCATAGTAAGGTAATTTTCTGAAGACTGTGACTCATGGCAAAAAATTATACTTCTTTTAACTTGAAGATCATGCTTTTTTTTTCTTTTCTTACAATAATGAAGACTCTCATGCAAATATACTTTCAAGCTCCACAGAAAGATACAAAGTTTAATAACTCTTTTTTTTTTCCAGACATTTTGACTGGTTATCTGGATCTTCTAAGAATGTGCACATAAAAAGTGAAGGACTCTTGGGTAAGGTGACCATTAATTTCCTAGGACAGGAGAACAGAGGGGAAGCGGAATAGAGAAAAAGAGGAGCCTGCTTCAGATGAAAACGAAAATTAGCACTGAAAAAGCCTAATTAGGCGCCCTCCGAAAAGAGAGGGAATAAAGTTATCTAGAGAAGAGCAAATTACAAAGATAACACAAAAAAAACTTGTATTAAAAATGATTTAAGGGGCTGGGGTTGTGGCTCAGAGGTAGAGCGCTCACCTAGCATGCATGAGACACTGGGTTCGATCCTCTGCACCACGAAAAGATAGAATAAAGGTATTGTGTCCACCTACAACTAAAAAATAAATATTTTTCAAAAATGATTTAGGTCTTTGGCAACTTTACCAATTAACATAATTGAAAAGTCAGCACTTAATAATCCCCAAAGAAGGGACATAAAGGGCGGCTACTGTGTCTCCAACTCTAAACAAAAGAATCTCTCAGAAAAAAAGAAAAAGGAAAAAAAAAAAAAAGAATATCTCTTGGTAAACAAGACAATCTTCTCATGAAGATCTCTTCACTTTTTGTTTGAAAGTGTCCCTCATTAAATAGTCTATATCAGGGTCCCCCGAAGTAGCCATTGCAATTTCAGATTGTCACTGGTGAAATTGTACCCATCAGAGGGACATAACCACGTAGACCCGGGTTACAGGGAGGAAGCTGAAGGCAGAGGTGTCTGGCCTGGAGGAGGGCAGTTTCCGGTTGAGCAGAGCCCACTAACGCTGCAGTGGATTGTAAAGATGGCTCCTGTCGGACTTTGTGTCTCTAGAATTTGGGCAAAGGTCACTTGTCTCCAATCAGGGCTAAAAAAAAATGAAATAAAGTAGTTCTCACAGTCACAAAGATAAGGCAGAGGAAGTTCTTAAAGTTTTGAAATGATGACACAAAGTTTATCCAAAGGACAGTTTGTGCAAAGAATGCTGAACTCCCAGCCCAGGGGTCAGATGGACGGCAGACTTAGGGGGCTTCTGCTCCTCCATTCCTTATAGATTTTTCCTCTTACTGACAAACAACATTCAGGACAATAGATCATAAAACAGATGTTAGAAGCTAGAAAACAAATTTTCCAACTTATCAGATTTACAAGTCCAATCATAACTAAAACCTTCAGAAGATTTATTCCTAGGAGGGAAAGATGAACACTCCGCTGAAGGTTCTCACAAACTGTTAGCTTTAGCTCTCCTTTCAGGGTGAACTTCTTTCAGCCATGGGCAGGGGTCTCAGAGCTATGCCCGGAGGGGAGGGCACTTGTTCCAGGCAGCAAGGACTTCAGGTGGATCTTGGTGAAACTCTATTCCTGTCACTGTTCCCCAGCCCAGGACCACTGACACACACTTGTAATTGAATAAGCCGCCTTCATTACTAATTGAGGTGGGGCCCCTGGGGGTCTTCTCCCACTTCCCTGAGATTATTTCTGCAGCTATGGAGTGTGGACAGGTTGCAGGGGTGAGGGGGAGGGGGGGAGGACCTTATGGATCTAACAAAAGAATTATGGAGCAGTTCTTTTGAGATGAAATTCTGCAACCATCCCAGGATATTCGTTTCAAACCACACTTAAACTTTTAATTTTAGTTAATCTTGTCTTTTTGAGATAATTACATATTCCTATACAGGCGTAAGAAATAACACAGAAATCCATTGTATCCTTTTTCCCTGTGGTAACTTCTTGTAAAACTATAGTATAATATCACAAACAGGATATTGACTTTAATACAGTTAATGATACAGAATAGTTCCACTACTATAAAGATTTCTCAAATTGCCCTTTTATAGCTACATCTACTTTCTTCCTACCCTTGCTGCTTTCTTAATTCCTGGCAACTACTGATCTAATCTTCTCACTTCTATGATTTTGTCATTCCAAGTGTGTTATATAAATGGACTCATACTGCAGGTGATCTTTTGAGATTGTTTGTTTTTTCATGCAGCACAATTCCCTGGAGATTTATCCTAGTTATTTTATGTATCAATAGTTCTCTTTCATTGCTGAGTAATACTCCATGGTATATATGTACCACAGTTTGTTTAACCATTGAAGGATAGCTGGGTATTTCAACTTCGGGGCTACTACACATAAAGCTGCTGTAATCACTCATAGACAGGTTTTCTTTTGAAAGTAAGTTTCACTTCCCTGGTGTAAATGCCTGGGACACAATTATCGGATTATATGGCAGTTGCATGTTTAGTTTTAAAGAAATTGCTGAAATTGTTTTCCAAAATGACTGTATGTATCATTTTACATTATCACCAGTGATATATGAGTGATCCAGTTTCTTTGTAAATGGTGATGTCACTATTTTACATGTTAGCCATTCTAACAGGTTCATAGTGATATTTCATTGTGATTTTAATTTACATTTCCCTAAGGTTTAGTGATATCAATCAATCGTTCATGTGCTTGTCTGTTATGTGTATATTCTCTGAAATGTCCCCTTATGTCTTTTGTACATTTTCTAATCATATTTGGGGGAGGGGGTGCTGGGGATCAAACCCAGGGCCTTGTGCATACAAGGCAAACACTCTATCAACTGGGCTATATCCCCAGCCCTCTAATGGTATTTTTAACTGTTAAGTTTTGAGAGTTCTTCATATATTCCTTTGTTAAATATGCAGTTTGCAAATATTCTCATACCATCTGTAGCTTGTGTTTGTGTCCCTTAATAGGACTTTTTTGTAGAGCAAAAAGTTTTCATCTTGATGAAGTCCAATTTGTTGATTTTTCTGTTTATAGATCATGTTTTTGGTTCTGCCTAGCTCTAGATTCCAAAGATTTTTCTCCTGTTTTTTTCCTAAATATTTTATAATTTTACATTTTGCGTTAAGTTCATGTTTCATCTTAATTAATGTTTGTTTAAAGTGTGAGGTTTAGTTCAAGGTTTGTACTTTTGCTCACGGGCATCCTATTGCTCGGCATCTTTGAAAGACTCTTTCTCCAGTTAATTGCCTTTTTCATCTTTGTCAAAAATCACTTGGGCATATTTGTGTAAGTGTATCTCTGGGATTTCTATTCTGTTCTATTGATCTTCTTGTCTATTCTTCAGCCCGTACCACATAGTCTTGATTACTGTAGCTATAAAATAAGTCTTGAAATTAGGTAAATGGATTGTTCCTGCTTTATTCTTTTTAAAATGTTTTAGTTATGCTAGTTCCTTTGCCTTTCTATGCAAATTTTAGAATAATCTTGTTCATTTCTAAAAAAAAAAATCTGACTGGAATTTTATTGAGATGTGCATTAATTCTTTCCATCAATTTGGAGAAGGCTGACAATATTTATGCTGTTGAGTCTTCCAATCCATGAACAGGGCTGTTTCTCTGTTCCTTTAGAACTTTGTTTTCTTTCATCAGCATTTTGTAGTTTTCAGCAGGAAAGTCCTGTTCAAGTCTTGCTAGCATCATTCCTAAGCATTTCATCTGATTTTTGAGTGAGTATAAAGGGATTACATTGTGGGCTGGGGTTGTGGCTCAGTGGCAGAGCACTTGCCTAGCATGTATGTGGCACTGGATTCTATTCTCAGCACCACATAAGGATAAATAAATAAAATACAGGTCCATTGACAATGAAAAAGATATTTTTTAAAAAGGGGATTGCATTTGTAATTTTAGTGGGTCTACGTGTTCCCTTTTGATATTATGGGAAGATAATTAATTTTTGTATGTATCTCTTGTATTCTACAATTTTGCTGCATTCACATATTAGTTCTAGAAGGTGTGTGTGCATGCATGCATGTGTGTGTGTGTGTGTGTGTATGCATGTGTTTTGCAGATAGATCCCTTGAGATTTTCTATATATACAATTATGTCATCTGAAACTAGAGGGTATTGTGTTTCTTCCTTTCTGATCTGTGTGATATTTATTTCTTTTTTGCCTTATTTCACCAGTTAGAATTACAGCACTATATTGAATAAGAGCAGTGAGACTGAACATCCTTGTATTGTTCCTAATCTGAGGGGAAGGCTTCAGTCTTTTTCCATTACCTGAAGGATTTTCATACATATATTTTTTTCTCAAGTTGAGGAGATACTTCTCTATTACTCTGTTTCTAAGGGATTTGATCATGAATAGGTATTGAATGTTGTCATATGCTTTTTGTATTAATTTATGTGACCAATGTGGTTTTTCTTCTTTAGCCAGTTACTATGGACTACTTGACTGTTTTTGAATGTCAAATCAGTTTTGTATCCAGGGAATAAATCCCATTTGGTCATGTGTGTAATTCTTTTTACACCGTGATAGATTTTACTTATTAATATTTTGCTAAGTGTATGTTGCATCTATATTCATAGAGGATATTGACCTGTAGGTTTTGTTTTGTTTTGTTTTATATTGTCTTTGTGTGGTTTTGGTATCAGAGTAGTAATAACTTCATAAGATAAATAGAAAGCACACTCTTCCATGCAAATTTTAGAATAATCTTGTTTTTTCTATTTTTTGGAAGAGAATGTGTGGAATTGATGTTAATTCGTTCTTAAATAGTTGATAGAGTTCTTTTGTGAAACCATCTGGACCTAGAGATTTCTTTTTTGAGAATATTAAAGTAAAAATTTTTAATTCCCTTGATAGTTATTAATAGTTATTGAGCTTTTCAAATCACTGATTTAACATTGGGTAAGCTGGGACAGTTTGTATTTTAGGAGGAATTAGTCCATCTCATTTAAGTTGTCGAATTTATGTTTATAGAGTCGTTCATAGTATTCTGTTGGGATTCTTTTGATGTCTCGGGTCTGTTTAGTGACATCCCCTGTTTCATATAATGGTAATTTGTTGTTGCTCTATTTTTTTCCCAGACTTTCTAGAGGTTTGCCAATTGTATTGATCTTTAAAGTAACCCTTATTTCATTGATTTCTCTGTTATTTATGTTTCTAATTTCATGACTTCTGCTCTTTATTTCCTCCTTGCTTTGGGTTTATTTTGTTGGTGGTAGTTATTGTTTTGTTTTGTTTTCTTGTAATGGCTTTATTTTTAGTTTTTCTTTTTGCTTTGTTTTGTTTTGTTCTTGGTACCAGAGATTGAACCCAGGAATGCTTAACCACTGAGCCACATCCTTATCCCTTTATCTTTTTATGTTTTATTTTGAGACAGGCACTCACTATGTTGCTCAGGGCCTTGCTAAGTTGTGGAGGCTGGCTTGGGGTGGAGCTTACCTTACTGATTTGAGACTTTTTATTTTACAATATATACATTTCGTATTATATAGTTTTCTCTTAATATCACTTTTACTGTCTTACAAATTTTGTTATGTCATACTTTCATTTTTATTCAGTTAAATATATTATTTATCTTCCCTTGAGATTTCCTGCAAAAGAAAGAAATTAAAGGGATATGAATAGAAAAAAAAAAGAGCTCAAACTATTTCTGTTTGCCTTGAAACTTTCTCTTTGACCCAGGGATTATTTAGAATTTTCTTTTTAGTTTCCAGGTGTTGAGAGATTTTCTCCCTTTCTGCTGTTGGTTTCTAGCTTGATTCCATTGTGGATAGAGGACCCATTCTATATGATTTCAATTTCTTTTTTTTCTTTAATTTTCATTGTTGGTTGTTCAAAACATTACATAGTTCTTGACATATCATATTTCACACTTTGATTCAAGTGGGTTATGAACTCCCATTTTTACCCCATATACAGATTGCAGCATCACATCGGTTACACATCCACTGTTTTACATATTGCTATACTAGTGTCTGTTGTATTCTGCTGCCTTTCCTATCCTCTACTATCCCCCATCGCCTCCCCTCCCCTCTTCTCTCTCTACCCCCTCTACTGTCATTCATTTCTCTCCCTTGTATTATTTTCCCTTTCCCCTCACTTCCTCTTGTATGAAATTTTGTATAACCCTGAGGGTCTCCTTCCATTTCCATGCAATTTCCCTTCTCTCTCCCTTTCCCTCCCACCTCTCATCCCAATTTAATGTTAATCTTCTTCTCATGCTCTTCGTCCCTACTCTGTTCTTAGTTACTCTCCTTATATCAAAGAAGACATTTGGCATTTGTTTTTTAGGGATTGGCTAGCTTCACTTAGCATAATCTGCTCTAATGCCATCCATTTCCCTGCAAATTCTATGATTTTGTCATTTTTTAATGCAGAGTAATACTCCATTGTGTATAAATGCCACATTTTTTTTATCCATTCGTCTATTGAAGGGCATCTAGGTTGGTTCCACAGTCTTGCTATTGTGAATTGTGCTGCTATGAACATCGATGTAGCAGTGTCCCTGTAGCATGCTCTTTTTAGGTCTTTAGGGAATAGACCGAGAAGGGGAATAGCTGGGTCAAATGGTGGTTCCATTCCCAGCTTTCCAAGAAATCTCCATACTGCTTTCCAAATTGGCTGCACCAATTTGCAGTCCCACCAGCAATGTACAAGTGTACCCTTTTCCCCACATCCTCGCCAGCACTTGTTGTTGTTTGACTTCATAATGGCTGCCAATCTTACTGGAGTGAGATGGTATCTTAGGGTGGTTTTGATTTGCATTTCTCTGACTGCTAGAGATGGTGAGCATTTTTTCATGTACTTGTTGATTGATTGTATGTCCTCCTCTGAGAAGTGTCTGTTCAGGTCCTTGGCCCATTTATTGATTGGTTTATTTGTTATCTTAGTGTCTAATTTTTTGAGTTCTTTGTATACTCTAGATATTAGGGCTCTATCTGAAGTGTGAGGAGTAAAGATTTGTTCCCAGGATGTAGGCTCCCTATTTACCTCTCTTATTGTATCTTTTGCTGAGAAAAAAACTTTTTAGTTTGAGTAAGTCCCATTTGTTGATTCTAGTTATTAACTTTTGTGCTATGGGTGTCCTATTGAGGAATTTGGAGCCCGACCCCACAGTATGTAGATCGTAGCCAACTTTTTCTTCTATCAGACGCCGTGTCTCTGATTTGATATCAAGCTCCTTGATCCATTTTGAATTCACTTTTGTGCATGGCGAGAGAAAGGGATTCAGTTTCATTTTGTTGCATATGGATTTCCAGTTTTCCCAGCACCATTTGTTGAAGATGCTATCCTTCCTCCATTGCATGCTTTTAGCCCCTTTATCAAATATAAGGTAGTTGTAGTTTTGTGGATTGGTTTCTGTGTCCTCTATTCTGTACCATTGGTCCACCCGCCTGTTTTGGTACCAGTACCATGCTGTTTTTGTTACTATTGCTCTGTAGTATAGTTTGAAGTCTGGTATCGCTATACCGCCTGATTCACACTTCCTGCTTAGCATTGTTTTTGCTATTCTGGGTCTTTTGTTTTTCCATATGAATTTCATGATTGCTTTCTCTATTTCTACAAGAAATGCCATTGGGATTTTGATTGGCATTGCATTAAACCTATAGAGAACTTTTGGTAATATCGCCATTTTGATGATGTTAGTTCTGCCTATCCATGAACAGGGTATATTTTTCCATCTTCTAAGATCTTCTTCTATTTCTCTCTTTAGGGTTCTGTAGTTTTCATTGTATAAGTCTTTCACCTCTTTTGTTAGGTTGATTCCCAAGTATTTTATTTTTTTTGAAGATATTGTGAATGGAGTGGTTGTCCTCATTTCCATTTCAGAGGCTTTGTCGCTGATATACAGGAATGCCTTTGATTTATGCGTGTTGATTTTATATCCTGCCACTTTGCTGAATTCATTTATTAGCTCTAATAGTTTCTTTGTAGACCCTTTTGGGTCTGCTAGGTATAGAATCATGTCATCTGCAAATAGTGATAATTTAAGTTCTTCTTTTCCTATTTTGATGCCTTTAATTTCTTTCGTCTGTCTAATTGCTCTGGCCAGTGTTTCGAGAACTATGTTGAACAGAACTGGTGAGAGAGGGCATCCCTGTCTTGTTCCAGATTTTAGAGGGAATGCCTTCAATTTTTCTCCATTCAGAATGATGCTAGCCTGAGGCTTAGCATAGATTGCTTTTACAATATTGAGGTATGTTCCTGTTATCCCTAGTTTTTCTAGAGTTTTGAACATAAAGGGATGCTGTACTTTGTCGAATGCTTTTTCCGCATCTATCGAGATGATCATATGGTTCTTATTTTTAAGTCTATTGATGTGGTGAATAACATTTATTGATTTCCGTATATTGAACCAGCCTTGCATCCCAGGGATGAATCCTACTTGATCATGGTGCACAATTTTTTTGATATGTTTTTGTATCCGAGTGGCCAGAATTTTATTGAGGATTTTCACATCTAGGTTCATTAGAGATATTGGTCTGTAGTTTTCTTTCTTTGAAGTGTCTTTGTCTGGTTTAGGTATCAGGGTGATGTTGGCCTCGTAGAATGAATTTGGAAGTTCTCCCTCTTTGTCTATTTCCCGAAGTAGCTTGAAAAGTATTGGTATTAGTTCCTCTTTAAAGGTTTTGTAAAACTCTGCTGTATACCCAACTGGTCCTGGGCTTTTCTTAGTTGGTAGTCTTTTGATGGTTTCTTCTATTTCCTCAATTGTTATTGGTCTGTTTAGGTTGTCTATATCCTCCTGACTCAATCTGGGCAGATCATATGACTTAAGAAATTTATCTATGCCTTCACTATCTTCTAATTTATTGGAGTATAAGGACTCAAAATAATTTTTGATTATCTTCTGTATTTCTGAAGTGTCTGTTGTGATATTGCCTCTTTCATCCCGTATGCTAGTAATTTGAGTTCTCTCTCTTCTTCTCTTCGCTAGCATGGCTAAGGTTCTGTCGATTTTGTTTATTTTTTCAAAGAACCAACTTTTAGTTTTGTCAATTTTTTCAATTGTTTCTTTTCTTTCGATTTCATTAATTTCAGCTCTGATTTTAATTATTTCTTGCCTTCTACTTCTTTTGCTGTTGTTTTGCTCTTCTTTTTCTAGGATTTTGAGATGAAGTATGAGATCATTTATTTGTTGGTTTTTTCTTTTTTTAAGGAATGAACTCCAAGCAATGAATTTTCCTCTTAGAACTGCTTTCAATGTGTCCCATAGATTCCGATATGTTGTGTCTGTGTTTTCATTAATCTCTAAGAATTTTTTAATTTCCTCCTTGATGTCTTCTATAACCCATTGATCATTCAGTAACCTATTGTTCATTCTCCAAGTGATGTATTCTTTTTCCTTCCTTCTTTTATCGTTGATTTTCAGTTCCATTCCATTATGATCAGATAGGATGCATGGTATTATCTCTACTCCTTTATATTGTCTAAGAGTTGCCCTGTGACATAATATATGATCTATTTTTGAGAAGGATCCATGTGCTGCTGAGAAAAAAGTGTAACTGCTTGATGTTGGGTGGTATATTCTATATATGTCAATTAAGTCTAGGTTATTAATTGTGTTATTGAGTTCTATAGTTTCCTTATTCAACTTTTGTTTGGAAGATCTGTCCAGTGGTGATAGAGGTGTGTTGAAGTCTCCCATGATTATTGTATGGTGGTCTATTAGACTCTTGAACTTGAGAAGAGTTTGTTTGATGAACATAGCTGCACCATTGTTTGGGGCATATATATTTATGATTGTTATGTCTTGTTGGTGTATGGTTCCCTTGAGCAGTATGTAGTGTCCCTCTTTATCCCTTTTGATTAACTTTGGCTTGAAATCTATTTTATTTGATATGAGTATGGATACTCCTGCTTGTTTCCGAAGTCCATATGAGTGATATGATTTTTCCCAACCTTTCACCTTCAGCCTATGTATGTCTTTTCCTATCAAATGCGTCTCCTGTAGGCAGCATATTGTTGGGTCTTGTTTTGTGATCCATTCTACTAGCCTGTGTCTCTTGATTGGTGAGTTTAAGCCATTAACATTTAGGGTTATTATTGAGATATGGGTTGTTCTTCCAGCCATATTTGTTTATTTATGTTACTAAACATGGTTTGTTTTCCTCTTTGATTATTTTCCCCCCTTTAGTGTCCTACCTCCCACTGTTGGTTTTCATTGTTATTTTCCATTTCCTCTTCCTGTAATGTTTTGCCAAGGATGTTTTGAAGAGATGGTTTTCTAGCTGCAAATTCTTTTAACTTTTGTTTATCGTGGAAGGTTTTAATTTCATCTTCCATCCTGAAGCTTAATTTCGCTGGAAACACAATTCTTGGTTGGAACCCATTTTCTTTCAGTGTTTGAAATATGTTATTCCAGGATCTTCTAGCTTTCAGAGTCTGTGTTGAAAGATCAGCTGTTATCCTGATTGGCTTACCCCTAAATGTGATCTGCTTCCTTTCTCTTGTAGCTTTTAAAATTCTCTCCTTATTCTGTATGTTGGGCATCTTCATTATAATGTGTCTAGGTGTGGGTCTCTTATGATTTTGCACATTCGGCGTCCTGTAGGCTTCTAGGATTTGGGGTTCTGTCTCATTCTTCAAGTCTGGGAAGTTTTCTCGTATTATTTCATTGAATAGATTGCTCATTCCTTTGGTTTGAAACTCTGTCCCTTCCTGTATCCCAATGACTCTTAAATTTGGTCTCTTGATGTTATCCCATATTTCTTGGATGTTCTGCTCATGGTTTCTTAACAGTCTTGCTGAGCTGTCTATGTTCTTTTCAAGTTGAAATACTTTATCTTCATTGTCTGATGTTCTGTCTTCTAAGTGTTCTACTCTGCTGGTAGTATTCTCAATTGAGTTTTTAAGTTGGCTTATTGCTTCCTGCATTTCTAGGATTTCTGTTTGTTTGTTTTTTATAACCTCTATTTCCCTGTATAGTTGATCTTTTGCTTCTTGGATTTGTTTATGTAATTCATTGTTGAAGTGATCTTTCATTGTCTGATTTTGCTGTCTGATGTCTTCCTTGAGACTCCAGATCATCTGAAGCATGTATATCCTGAAATCTTTATCTGACATTCCATCTGCTGCAGCTAATACCTCTTCTAATGTTGAGTTGACCTGCAATGCTTGTGGTCCTTTCTTTCCTTGTCTCTTCATACTGTTCGCGTTCCTTTCTACTTGGTGAAACTGTTGTGCTATTGAATTTTCCCCCTATATATTTATATTGGTCTTGTATGGTTGCAAAGTCTCCCTTGCAGGCGCGGGCGGTGGCTCTGCCCCTCCTCCAATTGGGGCAATGTGCCTACCACGCCGGCAGGCCGCTGGGCCTGCTCTGCCGGTCGGTAGCAGGTCCGCCGAACTTGCAGGCGCGGGCGGCGGCTCTGTTCCTCTGCGGGCCGCTAGGCTTGTTCTGTTGGTGGTCACAGTTCTGTCTACTTTGCAGGCGCAGGCAGCGGCACTGCCCCTCTGCAGGCCTCTGGGGCTGTATTGCCAGTGGGTCGCAGGTCCGCCTACCTTGCAGGTGCGGGGGGGGGGGCGGCTCTACCCTTCCTCAGGCCACTGGGCCTGTTCCGTCTCTCGGTTGCAGGTCTGGCCTGTTCTGATGGTGGTCACAGTTCCGTCTACCTTGCAGGCGCGGGGGGGAGGGGGCGGCTCTGCCTCTCAGCAGGCCGCTGCTCCTCTTCTGCCGGTGGGTCGCAGGCCCGCCTACCTTGCAGGAGTGATTGGAAGCTCTGCCCCTCCGTGGGCCACTGGGCCTTTTCTGTCCGTGGTCACAGTTCCGCCTACCTGGCAGGTGCGGGGGGTGGGGGGCGGCTCTGCCCCTCAGCAGGCCGCTGGGCCTGTTCTGTGGGTGGTCACAGTTCCCTCTACCTTGCCGGCGCAGGGGAGGGGGCGGCTCTGCCTCTCAGCAGGCCGCTGCTCCTCTGCCGGTGGGTCGTAGGCCCGCCTACCTTGCAGGAGTGATTGGAAGCTCTGTCCCGCCGTGGGCCACAGGGCCTTTTCTGTCCGTGGTCACAGTTCCACCTACCTGGCAGGCGCGGGGGGTGGGGGGCAGCTCTGCCCCTCAGCAGGCCGCTGGGCCTGCTCTGTGCGTGGTCACAGTTCCCTCTACCTTGCCGGTGCAGGGGGAGGGGGTGGCTCTGCCTCTCAGCAGGCCGCTGCTCCTCTTCTGCCGGTGGGTCGCAGGCCCGCCTACCTTGCAGGAGTGATTAGAAGCTCTGACCCGCCGCGGGCCACTGGGCCTTTTCTGTCTGTGGTCCCAGTTCCACTTACCTGGCAGGCGCGGGGGGTGGGGGGCGGCTCTGCCCCTCAGCAGGCCGCTGGGCCTGCTCTGTGCGTGGTCACAGTTCCCTCTACCTTGCCAGTGCAGGGGGAGGGGGCGGCTCTGCCTCTCAGCAGGCCGCTGCTCCTCTTCTGCCGGAGGGTCGCAGGCCCGCCTACCTTGCAGGAGTGATTGGAAGCTCTGACCCGCCGCGGGCCACTGGGCCTTTTCTGTCCGTGGTCACAGTTCCACCTACCTGGCAGGCGCAGGGGGTGGGGGGCGGCTCTGCCCCTCAGCAGGCCGCTGGGCCTGCTCTGTGCGTGGTCACAGTTCCCTCTACCTTGCCGGTGCAGGGGGAGGGGGCGGCTCTGCCTCTCAGCAGGCCGCTGCTCCTCTTCTGCCGGTGGGTCGCAGGCCCGCCTACCTTGCAGGAGTGATTGGAAGCTCTGTCCCGCCGCGGGCCACTGGGCCTTTTCTGTCCGTGGTCACAGTTCCACCTACCTGGCAGGCGCGGGGGGTGGGGGGCGGCTCTGCCCCTCAGCAGGCCGCTGGGCCTGCTCTGTGCGTGGTCACAGTTCCCTCTACCTTGCCGGTGCAGGGGGAGGGGGCGGCTCTGCCTCTCAGCAGGCCGCTGCTCCTCTTCTGCCGGTGGGTCGCAGGCCCGCCTACCTTGCAGGAGTGATTGGAAGCTCTGTCCCGCCGCGGGCCACTGGGCCTTTTCCTCTTTGATTATTTTCCCCCCTTTAGTGTCCTACCTCCCACTGTTGGTTTTCATTGTTATTTTCCATTTCCTCTTCCTGTAATGTTTTGCCGCGGATGTTTTGAAGAGATGGTTTTCTAGCTGCAAATTCTTTTAACTTTTGTTTATTGTGGAAAGTTTAAATTTAATCTTCCATCCTGAAGCTTAATTTCGCTGGATACACAATTCTTCGTTGGAACCCATTTTCTTTCAGTGTTTTAAATATGTTATTCCAGCATCTTCCAGCTCTCAGAGTCTGTGTTGAAAGATCAGCTGTTATCCTGATTGGTTTACCCCTAAATGTAATCTGCTTCCTTTCTCTTGTAGCTTTTAAAATTCTCTCCTTATTCTGTATGTTGGGCATCTTCATTATAATGTGTCTAGGTGTGGATCTCTTATGATTTTGCACATTCGGGGTCCTGTAGCCTTCTAGTATTTGGGATTCTGTCTCATTCTTCAAGTCTGGGAAGTTTTCTCGTATTATTTCATTGAATAGATTGCTCTTTCCTTTGGTTTGGACCTCTATACCTTCCTGTATCCCAATGACTCTTAAGTTTGGTCTCTTTATGTTATCCCATATTTCTTGGATGTTCTGGTCATGGTTTCTTAACCGTCTTGCTGAGCTGTCTATGTTCTTTTCAAGTTGAAATACTTTGTCTTCATTGTCTGATGTTCTGTCTTCTAAGTGTTCTACTCTGCTGGTAGTATTCTCAATTGAGTTTTTAAGTTGGCTTATTGCTTCCTGCATTTCTAGGATTTCTGTTTGTGTTTTATAACCTCTATCTCCCTGTATAGTTGATCTTTTGCTTCTTGGATTTGTTTATGTAATTCATTGTCGAAGTGATCTTTCATTGTCTGATTTTGCTGTCTGATGTCTTCCTTGAGACTCCAGATCATCTGAAGCATGTATATCCTGAATTCTTTATCTGACATTCCATCTGCTGCAGATATTACCTCTTCTAACGTTGAGTTGACCTGCATTGCTTGTGGTCCTTTCTTTCCTTGTCTTTTCATATTGTTCGCGTTTCTTTCTGCTTGGTGAAACTGTTGTGTTATTGAATTTTCCTCCTATATATTTATATTGCTCTCGTATAGTTGCAAAGTCTCCCTCGCAGGTGCACGCAGCGGCTCTGCCCCTCCTCCAATTGGGGCAATGTGCCTACCATGCTGGCGGGCCGCTGGGCCTGATCTGCTAGTCGGTAGCAGGTCCGCCTACCTTGCAGGCGCGGGCGGCGGCTCTGCCCCTCCGCGGGCTGCTGGGCCTGTTCTGTCTGTCGGTTGCAGGTCTGTCTACCTTGCAGGCGCGGGTGGCGGATCTGCCCCTCCCCCAAACGGGGCGATGTGTCTACCACCCTGACAGGTCGCTGGGCCTGTTCTGTCGGTGGGTTGCAAGTCCGCCTACCTTGCAGGCACGGGGGGGGGGGTGCTGATTTCAATTTCTTTAAACCTGTTGAGATTTGCTTTGTATCCCTAGATGTGGCTTATCTTGGTATATGTTCCGTGGTCACTTGAAGAGAATGTGCACCCTGCTCTTGTTGGATGACGTGTTCTCTAAGTGTCAAATAGATTCTGTTGGTTAGGGGTGTTTTCTGTATCCTTGCTGAGTTTTTCCTGTTTTCTCTATCCATTGTTCAGTGAGGGCCTTGAGGTCACCAACTGTAATTGTGGATTTGTTCAATTCTCCTTTCAGTTCTGCCAGCTTTGCTCCAATATCTTGCAATTCTTGTTTGATTAATATCCTTTTGGAACTTGTGAGTCTTCTTCGTGGACAATGCTCTTGTCTTTACATAATGCTCCTCTTTGTCTCTGATAACTTGCTTTGCTCTGTAGTTCACTATATCTTACACCAATAGAGCCATTCCTAACTTTCCTTGATTTGAATGACATGTATTTTCCTTTCCTGTTCCTTTCAACCTGCCAATACCACTATTTGAAGTGAATTTCTTGTAGACAGTAGATAGTTGGGTCATTTTTTTTAATAATCCACTCAGCCAATCTCTCTTTTAATTGGTATAC
Source organism: Marmota monax (assembly GCF_021218885.2). Taxonomy (NCBI): domain Eukaryota; kingdom Metazoa; phylum Chordata; class Mammalia; order Rodentia; family Sciuridae; genus Marmota; species Marmota monax. The sequence goes on along the minus strand of NW_026693082.1, from coordinate 18,271,592 downwards.
TTAGACCATTTATATTTAATGTAATTATTGGGTATTGGGGATAAATTTGCCATTTTTTTTCTGTTTTCTGTTTGTGTCATCTTTTCCCTGCCATCATTTTATCCATTCAAATGAAGTGAGGAAATTTGACCTTCCTTTGTGTCTCTTTAGTCTTCCTCATGGATAATATAGTTATCTTAAATACTTCCTCTACATCCATATACAACCACATCAGAGTGTATTAATAGTTTTTTTGTCTGTTTGTTTGTTTCGAACATCTAATATAATTTGGACCCATCAAGAGAAGGGAAGTCTACTTTTTCTGATTGCTCTAAGTTGTCTTTTTCTTTTTAATTCTCTCCTGTTTAAAGGGCTAACTTTACCCTTTCTTTTAGTGTAATTCTGATGGTTAAAAAGCAAACAAATAAACAAACAAATCCCTTAGTTTTCTCGCCATCTGAGAAGTCTTTATCTCCCCTTTATGCCTGAGGGATATTTTTGCTTGATAGAGAATTCTAGTCTGGAAGGTCTTTTAAGCACATGAGAAATGCCATGCCATTTCCCTTTGCCTCCCATGAGTTCTGATGAGGAATCTGCTGTCCAGGGGATTCAGGCTGCAGTATCGCAGGAAGGCATTCATACCAACATGAGCACGAGGCCAAAAGTTCCCCAAGTTGGAGGCTCCAGCCAAATAATGGTTATTCTCTATATTATACATTAGGAAACTTATCATGACATATAATACAGCCTATTGTAAAGACATACCAATATTTTTCAATATGAGTTTCAAGAAAAATCTACTATTTCTCTCTGTTTCATTACAACCCAGAAAGATGTAATCGATGAGCAAGAAGGAAAAAGAAAATGCCTAAAGTAACTTTTTGTGTCTGTTCCTTTTTAACACAGCTGGGAGAGAAAACTCATGACCTGGCTTCTGTCCAGCTCCACATCAGAAATGGCATCAAATGAAACCCAGGACATGGGGAACTGCACGACTGAAACCTTCAAGAGACAATTTTACCCCATCACCTACCTAATCATATTTGTCTGGGGATCCTTGGGAAATGGCTTGTCCATATATGTTTTCCTGCAGACTTATAAGAAATCCTCATCTGTGAATGTCTTCATGCTCAACCTGGCCATTTCCGATCTCCTGTTCACAAGTACTCTGCCCTTCAGGGCTGACTACTATTTCAGAGGCTCCAACTGGATATTTGGGGACCTGACCTGCAGAATCATGTCATACTCCTTATACGTCAACATGTACACCAGCATTTATTTCCTGACTGTGCTCAGTGTTGTGCGTTTCCTGGCCACCGTTCACCCCTTCCGGCTTCTCCATGTCGCCAGCTTCAGGACGGCTTGGATCCTCTGTGGGATCATATGGCTCTTTATCATGATTGCCTCAGGAATGCTGCTGAAGAGAGGCTCCGAGCCAAAGGGCGAGCTCATATCATGCTTGGATCTGGATCCAAAAAAAATTAACAATCTGCTGATCATGAACTACGTTGCCTTGGTGGTGGGCTTCCTGCTGCCGTTCTTCACACTCACCATCTCTTATCTGCTGATCATCCGAGTCCTGTCTAAGGTGAAGCTCTCGGAATTGGGTCTGCGGGCTTCTCACAGGAAGGCTATGATCACCATCATCATCACCTTGATCATCTTCCTCCTGTGTTTCCTGCCTTATCACTCGCTGAGGACCCTCCACCTGGTCACCTGGGATGAGAAGGTGTGCGGGGACGGGCTGCACAAAGCCGTGGTCATCACATTGGCCTTGGCGGCAGCCAACACCTGCTTCAATCCTTTCCTCTATTACTTTGCTGGGGAGAATTTCAAGGATAAATTAAGGGCTGTGTTCAGAAAAGAACACCTACAGAGGGCAACGACAAAGTGCAGCTCTCCTGTTTGTGCGTGGCTGAAAACGGAAACGAGGGTGTAAGGTCCTTAGATGAGGCTCCTTCACGTACCATTGTGTCCACCTTCATTCACTCAGCATCCAGATGACACTGTCATTACGTCACTCTTGACAAATGTGATGTCCATGTCTTATTAACCATGACCTTTGTTAATAAGACCTACTTAGGACATTTCATTGGGTGTAGTTTCAGTGTCTGAGTCTAAACGATGTAGGAGGAGAAACCCCCTAGTAGAGTCTTAAATGCTGAAATCTCAGACTGGGGGGAAAATGTCAAGCACAGTGGAGCCTGCTTTCCATCAGATTCTGTATCCAGATCTCTGGCCCATCAGGCATTCTACATTCTTAATTTTAAAACATCTCTAACTTCCCCAGCATATCCAGCTCCCCATCCCTATAAATCTTTGAGATACAGCCCATTACAAATATACCAGAGGCCCCAGAACATCACAAGTGCATCCCCAGAGAAGAAGTGCATCCTAAAATTCAGGCAGAGGCTGGGTATGGTGGGGCATGCCTGTAATCCCAGTGGCTCCACAGGCTGAGGCAGGAGGATTGTGAGTTCAAAGCCAGCCTCAGTAACTTAATAAGGCATTTAGCAACTCAGCGAGACCCTGTCTCTAAATAAAATAGAAAAAGGTCTGGGGATGTGGGTCAGTGGTTAAGCATCCCTGGGTTCAATCCTGGGTACCAGAGGGGGGAGAAAAAAAGAATTCAGGCAAAGATATTGTGAAGAGAAAGGATGCCCTGTAACAGAGCAATTACCAAGGCCCTAAACAAGGACAGTGAGAGAGAAGCAGGGGGAAGGATTGAGGTCAGAGAGGGGAAGAGGAATTTCATTTTGCCCTGGGAGAAGGGTTCTTGCACAATGAAGGCACAAGGAATGTTTCCCTTGCCTCTTTCTTGCTCTGGGGTTAGGAAGGACAGGAGGAGTAGGAGGGGGAGCCGGGGCACTATGTAGAGGGTGGAGAAATTAGGCATGGAACAGGGGAGAAGGCAGGGTCATGGACACTATCTGTTTTACTTTGAGACCTGGGATTGGACTGATGTCACTGCAATCACTGCTCCCGCTGTGGGTTCCCTGGGATGGGAGCCAAAGTAAAGGAGGTGATGCTAAGGGTTTGGATTGAGCACTCAGGGAAAGGGAGGAGTGGAAAGCCAGGTGCAAAGGCTGTTGCACCCCTGAAGTCCTGTTTATGCTTCAGCAGGACATGAGCAGAGAGTGGAAACTAAAGCACCTGACGTGGGAGGAGATCCTTTCTGTCCACAGAAACCAGGCTAAGGATCCTGCCAACCACCACCAACAACCACTACCAAGGACTCTGCACTGCCAACAGCTGAGTGCCTTCCCTGTGCCAGGCAGACTGTGCCAGGCACTTCACATTCATTCCCCTCCCATCTCAACTCTGGAGGAGTTTTCATATCACAGATGGAGAAATGGGAGCTCAGAGACTTTGAGAAGTGTGCCTCAGTTTAAACAGCTAGTGAGAGTTTAAAAACCTCCCTGCAGAAGGGCTGACCAGGTACTCTACCCACTGGACCCTTGCAAACCTCCAGGGACACTTTTTGGAAGGCTGAACAGGAGCTCCCCTCTCCCACCAGGAATATGCTCCTCCTCATTCTCACAAGAAAATAAAGATTTTTTTTCTTTGGAGTTGATCCCTGACACAGTGGAGGGCTGGAGGGAAGTGATGTTCTGAAACTCTGGAGCGACTAAGACAGCTTTCATGCTAAAGTGAGGACCCAGTGCCCTTCCCTTATTTGGTGACCAGAATGATGACAGACAGATGCCTGTCAAGGCAGGACCCTGGGGCTTCTGCCTACAGGGAAACTACGCAATCCTAGAAAAAAGGCTGACAGCGGTTGGGAATCCTCTAGCCTCAAAGCTGGACATCTGCTTTGTTTTCTACCTGACTTCAGAGCCTACAATGCAGTGAATCCCTTTCACTCACAAGAGCATCAAATCAACCTGTTATGACATCACCCCTGATTATGAACGGCCATCAGTGACCACTGCACACTTGAGGAAAGGCCCTCATGTGAAAGACACCAGCAAATAAATGAGAGAGTAGATAGAGGCCTTTTCAGAATGAAAGACCTCAACATTTTTTATCATCCTTGCATTAATTATGATTACATTTCATTTCATTTATTCATCTATTTGCAAGTTTCATTATTTTTTGTTCTACTCTGCATCTCTGAGATTCATCTGGGATCTTATCTTTTTGCCTAAAGATCTTTCTTCAATAGTTTTTTTTTTTTAACACAGCTTAATAAAATGATGAATTCTCTATTTTTTCTTTAGCAAGAAAATATTTTCACTTTATCTTAATTCTGAATTTTATATATATATATAAATATATATATATATATATTATATTATATATATATATTTATATATATATATATAAATATATATATTTATATATAAATATATATATAAATATATATATATCTCAAATACAAATAACACTGGAACAACTGGATGTCCATACGAAGAGGCTCAAGAATTTATTGAACCCTCACCTCACACCGTAAACAAAAACCAATTCAAAATTGATGAAAAATCAATCCAAGATTCTTACAACGGGATGTAAGTGTAAATTTTTGTGATCTTGTAGTGAGCAATGTTTCTTTTTTTCTTTTCTTTTCTTAATTTATTTTAATTAGTAAGTATATATGATAGCAAAATGCATTTTGACTCATTGTACACAATTGCAGTGAAAAAGAAACTTGATCAGAGAAGGAAAATAACCACAGTACACTACATGGCTCAGCTGTGAATAATATTTACAAAGTGAGTAATATACATACAGAAATACTGTGATATCATTTTTTTCAGGAAATAGGGGAGATGATGTGCATGTGTGAGAGATGGGTGTAAGAAACCTGAGTTCCCATCTTTCATCAGAGAAAAAGCATCCCAGCTGAAGCAGGGAAATAATAAACATTTGTACAGTATGTTATTTAGCGATAGGAGGTAAATACCAGAAACAGCAACAAGAAGAATGGACAGAGATTATCTCTGAATAGAAGTTGGGTGTGGGAGAGTGAGGTGGGGATTTTAGATTTCCCTTCTCAGAACTGTTGAACTGTCTGTGAATGTGTGTTGCTGAAATAAAATAAAATAAATTAAGTTAAATTAATTTTAAAATTCAAATGAATTCTTAATTTTTTAAGGAATAAGAACATTGATATGGAAAAGAGAGGGGGGGGGGAGAGGCTTAGTGAATTATTTTTCCCTTTCCCCAAGACTTTTCCTCTTTCCAACCAAGGAGAAGCCTCTAATTTGGTTAAAAAAAATGTCACCCCTGGGAAAGGAAACAAACCCAGCAATCTTTATTTAAGAAAGTAAAAGCCAAGAGATTCCAGATCTTTTTGTTTGAGGGACTCAATATCTCTTCAAGCAAACCTACAAATTGCTCAACTGGGAGAAAGGAGTTCTGTTGTGCAAACTTTGGCAGAATTATGATTCTGGAAGGGTGCTTTTTCAATGGGGACTTAAGAAGCAAGTGCCAGTTATATTCTGTAACTATGTTAAATGAACAATTCTCTGTTGTAGATTTCATCATTACAATTTATTCTCAAGTAGAGATGATGTTATACTGGCCAAAAATGGGTTAGGAAAGGAGATTGGCAAAGATGATGGCTTTCTTTAAAGAATTCAGTTAAGAATTCAGTTTTCTTTTCTTTGCTTTTTCTTTTTTGGTACCAGGGGTTGAATTCAGGGGAACTTAAACACTATGCCACCTCTTGAGCACTTTTTTGTATTTTATTTTGAGACAGTTGAGACAGGATCTCTCTGAATTCCTTAGGGCCTTGCTAAGTTGCTGAGGCTGGCTTTGCACTTGTGATCCTCCTGCCTCAGCCTCCCAAGTCACTGGGATTACTGGCATGCACCACCGCTACCCAGCTCACTTTTCTTTTTGGAGAAGAGTTTGAAAATAGAGACCCAGCAGGGGAGAATGGGGAGGTGGGGGTATCCCAAGGCATCTGGAGATGAGAGAGCTTCATTTCAAGTCTTTTCTTCCACAATAGATGGGGCAGCTACTTAGGGCTAAAAAAAGCCACAAGGAGAAATACAATGACAAAGGGCTTATTACAATGTTGATATATATTTTGACACTCTAATAATTAAAGTATAGCACCGGCATAAAGATCCACTGAGAGATGAAAGAAGCACAACCCGAAAACAGAGGCTGATTCACATAGGGAACTAGAAAGGCCTGTGAAAGGTTAGTTGTATGATGTGCTGAGGAGACTGAACTCCAAGCCCAGGAGCCTCCAGACCCCAGCCCCTAAGCCTCTGCATCCCAACTGTGGGGTAGACACAGTGGGGTGTACTGGACATAAAGATAACCTATAGCATGGCTCTGTGGATGGGTGTGGAACTGTGGCTGATGACCAGAGGTCTCCCTGATGAACTGACTCTTGCAGGACCTCAAGTTTTGCATAACCTGCAAGTTAGGGAATATCCAACTGTTGTATGACTTTCAAATTGGGGGACATTTGTAATGCATAAGACTGAATTCCCCATTCGCCTGATGGGACAGGTGCTTAACATCTTGATATTAATTAATGTTCTTGAAATTATGATTCTATGAAGTCATTTTGACTAGAATTTTCCACTTATCTTTTATTTACAAGATATTTGATACAAACAAAAATGTGTAAATAAGAATAAAATTGTCACCTCTGTTCTTACTCCCAGGCATGAGAAAAAAAATTATTACTAGTACTGTCATAATCATTTCCATATCCCTGATCTCAGAGATCAACATCAGTCTGAATTTCATGCTAATGATTCTTTTGCTTCTATTTACCATTTTATCACAAAAAATGTATCCCATGGAAAATATTATTTAGCTTTGTATATTTTTGCATTTTTTAGAAATGGAATAATATAGAAACCATTTTTCCCTCACTCATCTTTATATTTTGAGATTCAGTCAAGGCACTGCTGCTAAGATGACTAGCACAATTTAATTATCCATATTTCTGTTAATGGAGATTTGGGTTATTGTCCATATTTTGCTATTAGGAATGATGCTCCTATGAATATTCTTATACATGTCTCTCGGTGCATGCATATAAAATATTCTCCATATCTATATTTTCTGGGTATTACTCTTTTCTCAACTGGTTTTACCAATTCATACCTCTGCCAACAGTGTGCGTGAACTCCCATGGGAAGTGTTTGAGACAGTCTGATTTTTTAACCTGTTTAAACCTAGGGGTTTCATGCAACTTTCAAGGAAAGAAAATTTAAGGAGTTAACTGCAAATAAACCCTCACTCACTAAAGGCAATTATAAAGTTTGTACTCTTGGCAAAAGAAAATTGATAACAGGTGGGCAGTCCAAAATGCAAGAAGAAAGAGTGAACAGTGATAAAGATAAATTCAGAATTCCAGGTTGCTAGCCAGGGTCACTCTCCTCTGCAGCTTGTTGCTGTCATTCCTTGAATAGCAAAGGCTAGGATTTACTAACGTTAGGTCTCTTCCCAAAAGTGTGTGTGCATTTTTCAGATAATAAAATGAATGGAAAATATTATTGATTATTCTTTAGAGAGGAGGATACTGAGTCATAGAGAGGTAACTTGCCAAAATGTACTTGCAATTTTGCAGTTCATAGAACCAGTATTGAAACCTAGCCAATATGTTCCAGAGCTCAGATTCCTACCAACTACCCTTCACCCTTACACTCTTATCCACCGCACTAAACTGTCACGTGATACTGCCTCACAAATGAGTTTTTTTTTTCTTGGTTGTCATTAGGATCTTCTCTCTGTCTTTTGTGTTGTGAAATAGTACCAAGATATGTTGAAGTATAGGTTTCTCTTTTATTAACCTAATTTGGATTCAGTCACGACTAATTCAGTGTAAATCCATTTCTTTTTTCATTTCTATTTGGCATTTTTAAATTTCTATTATAGTTATCTCTCCATATCTGCAGGTTCTGCATCCATGGATTCAACCAACAGCTGATGGAAAAATATTTGAAAAAAATGTCTGTGATAAATACATACAGGTTTTTTCTTGTTGCTATTCTCTAAACAATACAGTATAACAGCTATTTATATAGCATTTACATTGTATAAGGTGTCGTAAATAATCCAAAGATGATTTGAAGTACATGGGAAGAATTGTGTAGGTTATATGCAAATAACTACCATATTTTATACAAGGGATTTGAACATTCGAAGATTTTAGTGTTGGTGTCGAGTCCTGGAACCAATTCCCCAAGGATAAGGAGAGATGATTGCATTTGACTTTTCATTTCTAGAAATGAATGTCTAACTAATTAAATTTTGTCACTGGGGATTGAACTCAGGGGTGCTTTGTCACAGAGCTATATCCTCGATGCTTTTTATTTTTTTAAGACAGGGTCTCCCTAAGTTGCTGAGGGTCTTGCTAGGTTGCTGAGGTTGACCTCAAATTTATAGTCCTTCTGTCTCAGCCTCCCAAGTCACTGGGATTATAGGCCTGGGCCTATAATCTCATAAATGTGCTTATTTTATACTCTGGATCTAATAATTCCACCATGAAGTCTCTAATGGTCTGATTCTACCATCTATCAGTTCGCCGTCTTTACCCATGGTGATGTGGTATGTTTTGTGATTTTTGAACTATGGGTCCCTGTTCTTTGGAACTTTCTTCGTGAGAATTTTCAAGGCTTATCTCGACTTTCTTTGAGAGAAGTTTTGCATTTATACCTGCCATGTTTTTGGTGTTTTGGGATGCATCGGAATGTGATCCTGGGACCACAATAAATCAGACTCCACACTTGTTTTTTTTAAAAATACCACATCGGAAGTATGAATTCTGGCTATAAATTCTCCCATGATCAAAATTATGATCAAAACATTTCAGGACAGATGATTTTTTGTCATCACCCAGTGGAGGGAGGGTTCCAGACAGGCAATGTGCATTGCTGTTCCTTTGGGACACAGGTCTGTTTCTCACACACCATTATGCTGAGCGTGGAGTCTTCCATTTCATTTTATTCAGGAGGTGTAACAGATCTTGTCCAAAAATGAACACCATCGAGTCCTTCTCGAACTTAAAATTGCACTCTGCTCCTCACATCAGGAAGTACAATCTACAAGGTGAGGTCTTGGGAACTAAAATGGATCAAATTATGTCATATGCATGTGTGAACATGCCTCAGTGGAAGCCATTAATCTGTGTAATAAATATGCATCAATAAAAATTTAAAAAGTAGAATTTAGTTCTGTTCTTTTAAACATGGGCTGGGCTTAATGACTTGTTTGGCCAATAAGATGCAGCAGAAGTGACTTCTGTGTCTAGAACAACAAGCCACGAGGCTTCTGCCTGAGTTTCCTAAAACTGGCTCTTAGGATGCTCCCTCTCGGAATTCAACTACCATTCTGTGAAATGACCAAGATACCTGGAGAGGTAACGTGAAGACGATTTGGTTGACATCCCCAGCTGATATCCAGCCAATAGCCAGCACTACGTCCTGTCCTAAGAGTGAACCCTTGCTGGCGGATGGCCAAGCCTTTAGATGACTTCAGCCCCAACCTCCATCTGGCTGCAACCCCACCACATGCTCCATGTGAGGGCTTCCCAGGGAAGCCTTGTCAGCCTTAGAGTAATCTATTGTTGACTGAGACCACTGAGTCGCAGGCTGTTTTGTTACACAGCGGTTCTAGTAGACTTTCATCTTGGGTGGGATCTAGACTTTATCCCTAGGTTTCCCCACCCCATGAAGTCATCAAAATAGCAAGAACTCAAGTTTAGTAGAATTTAGAAAAGCCTCACTGTGAACCTGTATGTTGGCCCTGCCCTTCTCAGGGTTCAAATTTTCACTTTGTTTTCGGTCTCTCTGGAGCTTTCCCTTTATTCTATACTTTATAGTGTAATGCACTTAAAAGTTAAGACTATATAGTTCTTATCAGGTCCGGATTTGAAGGAATATCATCCTCCACACAATCAGAAATGAAAGCTTTTAGCTTCTTTGTGGGAAAATAAATAAGGTTATGAGTTACTTGGAATTTAATTATGAACTTGGTGTAAATCTGTGACATTTCCCAGTAAGAAAGCCCGTCTCCACTCACACTTCTATCCTCTCCCATCCAGCTCTTTCTAACTGTACTCAAACTGGCTTTGCCAAAGGTACCAGCAGTCAGTATGTTTTTTAAATCTAGTAATCCCATCATTTGTCTCAATTTACATGTTTTCTGTTGCATTAAATAGAGTTGACCACTATTTATCCTTGCTATACTTTATTTTTGTGAGATTTGTGATGCAACAGTCTTCTGGTTTTATTCCCTTATCTCTGGATACTACTCTAAACAGGCTTTGATTTAGGCATCTGTGTGTGTGTGCGTGTGTGTGTGTGCTTCTGCACGTGCACGCATTCTAGTCCATTCGTCAATGAGAACCATAGGCTGGATCAGAATCCATTTCTTGGGGAGTCTATGCTCTGCTTATCTTTTGTAATCTCCATTTTGGTGGAAACAGAGATTCTAGGAATTTTTTTTTTTTTAAGAATTTTACTACCAAGGGTACACTTGTACATTGCTGGTGGGACTGCAAATTGGTGCAGCCAATTTGGAAAGCAGTATGGAGATTTCTTGGAAAACTGGGAATGGAACCACCATTTGACCCAGCTATTCCCCTTCTCGGTCTATTCCCTAAAGACCTAAAAAGAGCATGCTACAGGGACACTGCTACATCGATGTTCATAGCAGCACAATTCACAATAGCAAGACTGTGGAACCAACCTAGATGCCCTTCAATAGACGAATGGATAAAAAAAATGTGGCATTTATACACAATGGAGTATTACTCTGCATTAAAAAATGACAAAATCATAGAATTTGCAGGGAAATGGATGGCATTAGAGCAGATTATGCTAAGTGAAGCTAGCCAATCCCTAAAAAACAAATGCCAAATGTCTTCTTTGATATAAGGCGAGTAACTAAGAACAGAGTAGGGACGAAGAGCATGAGAAGAAGATTAACATTAAATTGGGATGAGAGGTGGGAGGGAAAGGGAGAGAGAAGGGAAATTGCATGGAAATGGAAGGAGACCCTCAGGGTTATACAAAATTTCATACAAGAGGAAGTGAGGGGAAAGGGAAAAATAATACAAGGGGGAGAAATGAATGACAGTAGAGGGGATAGAGAGAGAAGAGGGGTGGGGAGGGGAGGGAAGGGGGGATAGTAGAGGATAGGAAAGGCAGCAGAACACAACAGACACTAGTATGGCAATATGTAAATCAATGTAAGTGTAACTGATGTGATTCTGCAATCTGTATATGGGGTAAAAATGGGAGTTCATAACCCACTTGAATCAAAGTGTGAAATATGATATATCAAGAACTATGTAATGTTTTGAACAACCAACAATAAAAATTAAAAAAAAAAGAATTTTACTACCATTGGTTTGACCTCTCTGCACACTTGGATATCTGGATATCTTGGTATCAGCTGGTGTATAGTTCCAACAAAGGTTGTGCCTCCCCTGCAACCTCTTCCTTTGTCAACCTCAGTGACCCGGCTAATTCGCCCCAAACCCCCAAAATCTACACCTCACTCCTGCCTATTCAGACAAAGCCTTTTGTTGGCTACAAAGTAGAGAAATTCCAAGTCAGATTTTCAAGGGAAAGCTTCATAATATTATTGAAATGCATGTCCAAAACAGAATAACTATCATTTAATTCAATTTCACAAGTTATTTTACTGGGCACCTATCAATTATATCTCAGGCACAGGCCTTACCACCTTGAGGGTATAAAGATGAGTAAAGATGGACTAGCAAAGGACCGAAAATACATAAGTAAAATACACATGTAAAATAAATATGTAACTCAGGACACAATGCGTGTTACACACCTGGTGCACACAAAATACCAGTGGAGCAAAGAGGAGGAAGATTCTAGTTCAAGTGAATGGAGACTTTGTGGAAAAAATTATAGCCATACACCACGCATGGACATTTCCATCAGTGACAGACTACATCTATATGAGGACGGTCCCCTAAGATTATATTGCCTAGTGACACTGTAGCCATTTTAATTTGTGTGTGTGTTCTCCAGGACATTTGCACAACTATGAGATCACCTAATGATGCACTTCCCAGAATGCATCCTGTTGTTAAGCAATGCATAATTTTATTTAGCTTAACCCTTAAAGAAAGTGTGAGAATTAGCAAATAGAGATTGAGGAAAGGAAAATAGAAGGGCATTACAGTTGAGGGACATGGATGAAGTCCTAAATGAAATCTAGTGCTTTTTGGCAATTGTGATCATGTGATGTGGACCGGTGGGGTACAGGTTCTTGGAGGAAGAGTAAGAGCTCACAGAGGTTGTAAGAACAGGGGAGGGTCATGGAGGGTAGAAATGTCATGCTAAGGGGCATGTTGCAATCAGGAGTCAACAAGGACCCACAGAAGACTTGAGAGCTGTGTATGAAGAGCATTACTCTGGAAGGAACACATTGACTTTTAATATTAAGACTGAACCATGTCCTAAGGTGAAACAGAATTTATTCTTGATTATCTTCAATGGTGTATGACTCATTCTCTCTTCTGCTGTGCTAGGGAGGAAGAACACAAATTAAATTTATTAAGTTGGCCTGCAAGGAAATGACTTATAGCTCTAAGCACAGAAGGCATCCTCTTTGAAAAGCTGTGACTCCCTTCCCAGTCCTCAGAGTGACTCTTTCCGGTTTGGGTTGAAAAAACAACAACAAAACCTACACCTGAAAATTCTCATTGAATGAAATTATGGTCTGGCCTGACCATCTGTTTTTGAAAAAGTGGGATGGTCACTTTTGTGTATCCATTTGACTGGGCCTTGGACCCAGTTAAGGTATCTGGTTAAATGTTATTTCCGGTGTGTCTGTGAGGATGCTTCTAGAAGATATTGGCATTTTAATCAGTGGCTGGGCAAAGCTTATGGCCCTCCCCAGTGAAGACTGGGCACCATCCAATCCGATGAGGACCTGAACAGAACAAAAAAGCCAAAGAAAGAAAGGCTTCTGCTTTCTACCTAATGACTTGAGCTGGGACACTGTGTTCTGCCCTTAGATTGAAACATACCTTTGGTGTTCCTGGTTCTCAGGTCTGTGGGCTTTCATTAAAACTATGCCAGGGGCTCTCCTGGTCTCCAGAGAGCAGACAGTAGATCATGGGACTGCTCAGCCTCCCACATCATATGAGTTAGTTCCTTGCAATAAATTTCTTCATACATAATTAGATACAGATGTAGATATGCATATACATTTATCCTATTGGCTGTGTTTCTCAGGAGAATCCCGACAAATGTAAAAAGTTTCACTGGTGACTCAGGTGGGATCTTTTAGAAACTTACAGATCTCCAACTACTCTCTTTGAAAGCAAAATTATTTTTAATACATGATCCTCCATTTCAGATTTAACATGCTTTAATATAGTTTATAAATACCTGAGTTCTTTCAAGAAAAAGTATAAACCCCAAACACAGTTGCTTAGAAGGGACAAGTGTTTTGACAAGGGGTCAAATGAATGGACAGCTAGCCTAACCTATGACATTTCCCAGGTACGTAACCTTGAACACACAGACTTTGCTCTCTGCCTTAGCATTTGCATCTGTAACATGGGCATAACAATACTTGCCCCACTTTTTAAAATAGTCAAGAGGACAAAATACATGATGAAGAACACTGATAAAACCCTATAGAAATACAAGCTATTAAATCACATGCTACTGGATATTTTGTATACGTAGGGTTTCTTATTACTCAAATTACATTGTAAATGACTGTGGGAAGCTTGCCAAACCAATGAAGTTGCCAGTGAACCTTTACTTAAGGCAAATAATTAATTTGTGTTTAGAATCCTTCCCTAATTTATTTGTTCTTTGCATTTTAATTTTGTTATTTTGAGTGGTCTGAAGATAGCACATGCTTAACATTCCTGCTTAAGAGACTGCAGTGATTATGCTGCATATAACGCAGGACCTGGGCAAAGGGAGCTCAGAAGTCGGCGTTCACCCTCCTAAGGAGGGAGAAGCAGGCCTGTTGGAACTTCTCCAGGTGGCCCCTCGGGGCTCCTGGAACAAATGACTTTAATCCTCTCTGCGTAAGGAGTGATGTCAAGGAAGCCAAACCCGTAATGACTCAGAGCACCCTGGGTCTCCTTAACCTTCTCTCAAACGCAGACATCTATAAACAGCTTCTTACATCAATATATTGATTTAACTTCCAGAAATATGAGAAGAAAGCCATAATCTCAAAAGAGGAAGGTTGGACTATTGAGGCTGTGTGCTAGGAATTTTAAGTAACGCAAACTTGGTTGAAATCAGTCCTAACTATTGGCTCTTTGGGGTTGTCTGAAATCCATCACCTTAAATCAAAGGTTGGAGTTTTATATTGTGTTGGTTTGCTTTCATTTTGCCATGAATCTTTAAGAACCAGAGATCCATAGAATTGGGAGGATCAAACTGTGGGTCACACAAAATAAAAAAGGTGAAGGGTTCTGGAAGCTGTTTAATATGTGGCAGGAGACCAGATGCTCCCTGTTTGGGAGACCCGCCTCTGACCTCTGGCTCCACAGTTCTCAGGCAGGAGTGGCAATGTCTCCAGCCTCCATTTTTCATTCCCCAAACCTGAAAAAGACTAAAATCTGCTTCATCATGTTATGAAGATTAATATTACAAAGAATATATGTAAAAGCAACCAGTAAAGTCAAGGGCACAGAGTAGGCACTCAGTAAATCTTGCTTATTTTAGTAAGAGGAAACAGAGGTTCAGAAGTATTGCTGTAAGATCGAAAAAGAAGCTGAGCACAGTAGCGCACGCCTGTAATCCCAGAAGCTTGGGGGGCTGAGGCAGGAGGATGGCGAGTTCAAAGCCAGCCTCAGCAAAAGCAAGGCGCTAAGCAACTCTGTGGGACCCTGTCTCTAAATAAAATACAAAACAGGGTTGGGAATGTGACTCAGTGGTCAAGTGCCCCTGGGTTCAATCCCCAGGACTCCCCTCCCCACAAGAATATAAAAGAATGCAAAAGCAAGAGAGAAATATGATAGGGAACCAAAAAATAACCTTTGCTCAGTGTGATTTGGTGTGTGTGTGTGTGTGTGTGTGTCTGTCTGTCTGTCTTCTGTGGGGTCAGTTGTAGATCAGAGGGAAACATTTCTCAACTCACAATGCAGGTTTCCAGAAAGAAAGCCGTTGGGTCTATTTGGATAGTACTACAGAGAAAGCTGCTTCATTTTAATAGCTCTAGCTATTTTCTTTGAACATCTACTTCTGGAGCTTGTGTTAAGTCAGTCAGTGGTTCAAACCACAGGATCACATTTAAAGACATACAGCCTGGAAACCAGCCTGACTGACACCAATTAGAATATCATATAACATCCCTTCATGAAAATGACTATGATGAATTATTTTCCTAACATATATCAAAACATTTCTCCCAATCTTCTCTTTGTCATGATCTCTCACACATCTGGCAGCTGCCCCAGGGTCTCTGTATCCCCCTAATCTGCACTCTCAACCCTTACCTTTCCCACCATTTTTTGGTAATGCATTGTAAGTAATAACTTATGCATGCACTTCCTCAATGCTCAGCATTTCTCTGAACATTAAACAATGCTCTCAAACTACTCACATAACAAATAAATCAAAATTCATAAATTAATACAGCAAATTTCCCTAAGTCAAGATTGCAATCCTAATCTAACCCTTCCAAACATTCACCTATAGTCACAAATATATTATTGTTTCATAAGTGTTTTAACACTGTAAGAGATAATACTCGGGGTACTGTAACTAATAAAAAAAAATCAGTACATTTTCACTGAGTAACAAGATTGCTACTATTGTGAAAAACTCCTTGTTTTAAAATGCCAAATTCCGGACCCACCGGCAGAAGAGGAGCAGGGACCTGCTGAGAGGCAGAGCCGCCCCCTCCCCCTGCACCGGCAAGGTAGAGGGAACTGTGACCACGCACAGAGCAGGCCCAGTGGCCTGCTGAGGGGCAGAGCCGCCCCCCACCCCCCGCGCCTGCCAGGTAGGTGGAACTATGACCACGGACAGAAAAGGCCCTGTGGCCCACGGCGGGACAGAGCTTCCAATCACTCCTGCAAGGTAGGCGGGCCTGCGACCCTCCGGCAGAAGAGGAGCAGCGGCCTGCTGAGAGGCAGAGCCGCCCCCTCCCCCTGCACCGGCAAGGTAGAGGGAACTGTGACCACGCACAGAGCAGGCCCAGCGGCCTGCTGAGGGGCAGAGCCACCCCCCACCCCCCGCGCCTGCCAGGTAGGTGGAACGGTGACCACCGACAGAAAAGGCCCAGTGGCCCACGGCGGGACAGAGCTTCCAATCACTCCTGCAAGGTAGGCGGGCCTGCGACCCACCGGCAGAAGAGGAGCAGCGGCCTGCTGAGAGGCTGAGCCACCCCCTCCCCCTGCGCCGGCAAAGTAGAGGGAACTGTGACCACGCACAGAGCAGGCCCAGCGGCCTGCTGAGGGGCAGAGCCGCCCCACACACCCCGCGCCTGCCAGGTAGGGGAACTGTGACCACCAACAGAAAAGGCCCAGTGGCCTGCGGCGGGACAGAGCCTCCAATCACTCCTGCAAGGTAGGCGGGCCTGCGACCCACCGGCAGAGGAGCAGCGGCCTGCTGAGAGGCAGAGCCGCCCCCTCCCCCTGCGCCGGCAAGGTAGAGGGAACTGTGACCACCCACAGAACAGGCCCAGCGGCCTGCTGAGGGGCAGAGCCGCCCCACCCCCCGCGCCTGCCAGGTAGGCGGAACTGTGACCACTGACAGAAAAGGCCCAGTGGCCCACAGAGGGGCAGAGCTTCCAATCACTCCTGTAAGGTAGGCGGGCCTGCGACCCACCGGCAGAAGAGGAGCAGCGGCCTGCTGAGAGGCAGAGCCGCCCCCTCCCCCCCCGCGCCTGCAAGGTAGACAGAACTGTGACCACCATAAGAACAGGCCAGACCTGCAACCGAGAGACAGAACAGGCCCAGTGGCCTGAGGAAGGGTAGAGCCGCCCCCCCCCGCGCCGCACCTGCAAGGTAGGCGGACCCGCGACCCACTGGCAGTACAGCCCCAGAGGCCTGCAGAGGGGCAGTGCCGCTGCCTGCGCCTGCAAAGTAGACAGAACTGCGACCACCGACAGAACAAGCCTAGCGGCCCGCAGAGGGACAGAGCCGCCGCCCGCGCCTACAAGGTCAGCGGACCTGCTACCGACCGGCAGAGCAGGCCCAGCGGCCTGCCGGTGTGGTAGGCACATTGCCCCAATTGGAGGAGGGGCAGAGCCACTGCCCACGCCTGCAAGGGAGACTTTGCAACCATACAAGACCAATATAAATATATAGGGGGAAAATTCAATAGCACAACAGTTTCACCAAGTAGAAAGGAACGCGAACAGTGTGAAGAGACAAGGAAAGAAAGGACCACAAGCATTGCAGGTCAACTCAACATTAGAAGAGGTATTAGCTGCAGCAGATGGAATGTCAGATAAAGAATTCAGGATATACATGCTTCAGATGATCTGGAGTCTCAAGGAAGACATCAGACAGCAAAATCAGACAATGAAAGATCACTTCAACAATGAATTACATAAACAAATCCAAGAAGCAAAAGATCAACTATACAGGGAAATAGAGGTTATAAAAAACAAACAAACAGAAATCCTAGAAATGCAGGAAGCAATAAGCCAACTTAAAAACTCAATTGAGAATACTACCAGCAGAGTAGAACACTTAGAAGACAGAACATCAGACAATGAAGATAAAGTATTTCAACTTGAAAAGAACATAGACAGCTCAGCAAGACTGTTAAGAAACCATGAGCAGAACATCCAAGAAATATGGGATAATATCAAGAGACCAAATTTAAGAGTCATTGGGATACAGGAAGGGACAGAGTTTCAAACCAAAGGAATGAGCAATCTATTCAATGAAATAATACGAGAAAACTTCCCAGACTTGAAGAATGAGACAGAACCCCAAATCCTAGAAGCCTACAGGACGCCGAATGTGCAAAATCATAAGAGACCCACACCTAGACACATTATAATGAAGATGCCCAACATACAGAATAAGGAGAGAATTTTAAAAGCTACAAGAGAAAGGAAGCAGATCACATTTAGGGGTAAGCCAATCAGGATAACAGCTGATCTTTCAACACAGACTCTGAAAGCTAGAAGATCCTGGAATAACATATTTCAAACACTGAAAGAAAATGGGTTCCAACCAAGAATTGTGTTTCCAGCGAAATTAAGCTTCAGGATGGAAGATGAAATTAAAACCTTCCACGATAAACAAAAGTTAAAAGAATTTGCAGCTAGAAAACCATCTCTTCAAAACATCCTTGGCAAAACATTACGGGAAGAGGAAATGGAAAATAACAATGAAAACCAACAGTGGGAGGTAGGACACTAAAGGGGGGAAAATAATCAAAGAGGAAAACCAACCATGTTTAGTAACATAAATAAACAAATATGGCTGGAAGAACAACCCATATCTCAATAATAACCCTAAATGTTAATGGCTTAAACTCACCAATCAAGAGACACAGGCTAGTAGAATGGATCACAAAACAAGACCCAACAATATGCTGCCTACAGGAGACGCATTTGATAGGAAAAGACATACATAGGCTGAAGGTGAAAGGTTGGGAAAAATCATATCACTCATATGGACTTCGGAAACAAGCAGGAGTATCCATACTCATATCAAATAAAATAGATTTCAAGCCAAAGTTAATCAAAAGGGATAAAGAGGGACACTACATACTGCTCAAGGGAACCATACACCAACAAGACATAACAATCATAAATATATATGCCCCAAACAATGGTGCAGCTATGTTCATCAAACAAACTCTTCTCAAGTTCAAGAGTCTAATAGACCACCATACAATAATCATGGGAGACTTCAACACACCTCTATCACCACTAGACAGATCTTCCAAACAAAAGTTGAATAAGGAAACTATAGAACTCAATAACACAATTAATAACCTAGACTTAATTGACATATATAGAATATACCACCCAACATCAAGCAGTTACACTTTTTTCTCAGCAGCACATGGATCCTTCTCAAAAATAGATCATATATTATGTCACAGGGAAACTCTTAGACAATATAAAGGAGTAGAGATAATACCATGCATCCTATCTGATCATAATGGAATGGAACTGAAAATCAACGATAAAAGAAGGAAAGGAAAAGAATACATCACTTGGAGAATGAACAATAGGTTACTGAATGATCAATGGGTTATAGAAGACATCAAGGAAGAAATTAAAAAATTCTTAGAGATTAATGAAAACACAGACACAACATATCGGAATCTATGGGACACATTGAAAGCAGTTCTAAGAGGAAAATTCATTGCTTGGAGTTCATTCCTTAAAAAAAGAAAAAACCAACAAATAAATGATCTCATACTTCATCTCAAAATCCTAGAAAAAGAAGAGCAAAACAACAGCAAAAAAAGTAGAAGGCAAGAAATAATTAAAATCAGAGCTGAAATTAATGAAATCGAAACAAAAGAAACAATTGAAAAAATTGACAAAACTAAAAGTTGGTTCTTTGAAAAAATAAACAAAATCGACAGACCCTTAGCCATGCTAGCGAAGAGAAGAAGAGAGAGAACTCAAATTACTAACATACGGGATGAAAGAGGCAATATCACAACAGACACTTCAGAAATACAGAAGATAATCAAAAATTATTTTGAATCCTTATACTCCAATAAATTAGAAGATAGTGAAGGCATAGATAAATTTCTTAAGTCATATGATCTGCCCAGATTGAGTCAGGAGGATATAGACAACCTAAACAGACCAATATCAATTGAGGAAATAGAAGAAACCATCAAAAGACTACCAACTAAGAAAAGCCCAGGACCGGATGGGTATACAGCAGAGTTTTACAAAACCTTTAAAGAGGAACTAATACCAATACTTTTCAAGCTACTTCAGGAAATAGAAAAAGAGGGAGAACTTCCAAATTCATTCTAGGAGGCCAACATCACCCTGATTCCTAAACCAGACAAAGACACTTCAAAGAAAGAAAACTACAGACCAATATCTCTAATGAACCTAGATGCAAAAATCCTCAATAAAATTCTGGCCACTCGGATACAAAAACATATCAAAAAAATTGTGCACCATGATCAAGTAGGATTCATCCCTGGGATGCAAGGCTGGTTCAATATACGGAAATCAATAAATGTTATTCACCACATCAATAGACTTAAAAATAAGAACCATATGATCATCTCGATAGATGTGGAAAAAGCATTCGACAAAGTACAGCATCCCTTTATGTTCAAAACATTAGAAAAACTAGGGATAACAGGAACATACCTCAATATTGTAAAAGCAATCTATGCTAAGCCTCAGGCTAGCATCATTCTGAATGGAGAAAAATTGAAGGCATTCCCTCTAAAATCTGGAACAAGACAGGGATGCCCTCTCTCACCACTTCTGTTCAACATAGTTCCCGAAACACTGGCCAGAGCAATTAGACAGACGAAAGAAATTAAAGGCATCAAAATAGGAAAAGAAGAACTTAAATTATCACTATTTGCAGATGACATGATTCTATACCTAGCAGACCCAAAAGGCTCTACAAAGAAACTATTAGAGCTAATAAATGAATTCAGCAAAGTGGCAGGATATAAAATCAACACGCATAAATCAAAGGCATTCCTGTATATCAGCGACAAATCCTCTGAAATGGAAATGAGGACAACCACTCCATTCACAATATCTTCAAAAAAAATAAAATACTTGGGAATCAACCTAACATAAGAGGTGAAAGACTTATACAATGAAAACTACAGAGGCCTAAAGAGAGAAATAGAAGAAGATCTTAGAAGATGGAAAAATATACCCTGTTCATGGATAGGCAGAACTAACATCATCAAAATGGCGATATTACCAAAAGTTCTCTATAGGTTTAATGCAATGCCAATCAAAATCCCAACAGCATTTCTTGTAGAAATAGAGAAAGCAATCATGAAATTCATATGGAAAAACAAAAGACCCAGAATAGCAAAAACAATGCTAAGCAGGAAGTGTGAATCAGGCGGTATAGCGATACCAGACTTCAAACTATACTACAGAGCAATAGTAACAAAAACAGCATGGTACTGGTACCAAAACAGGCGGGTAGACCAATGGTACAGAATAGAGGACACAGAAACCAATCCACAAAACTACAACTACCTTATATTTGATAAAGGGGCTAAAAGCATGCAATGGAGGAAGGATAGCATCTTCAACAAATGGTGCTGGGAAAACTGGAAATCCATATGCAACAAAATGAAACTGAATCCCTTTCTCTCGCCATGCACAAAAGTGAATTCAAAATGGATCAAGGAGCTTGATATCAAATCAGAGATACGCCGTCTGATAGAAGAAAAAGTTGGCTACGATCTACATACTGTGGGGTCGGGCTCCAAATTCCTCAATAGGACACCCATAGCACAAAAGTTAATAACTAGAATCAACAAATGGGACTTACTCAAACTAAAAAGTTTTTTCTCAGCAAAAGAAACAATAAGAGAGGTAAATAGGGAGCCTACATCCTGGGAACAAATCTTTACTCCTCACACTTCAGATAGAGCCCTAATATCCAGAGTATACAAAGAACTCAAAAAATAGAACAAACAACCCAATCAACAAATGGGCCAAGGACCTGAACAGACACTTCTCAGAGGAGGACATACAATCAATCAACAAGTACATGAAAAAATGCTCACCATCTCTAGCAGTCAGAGAAATGCAAATCAAAACCACCCTAAGATACCATCTCACTCCAGTTAGATTGGCAGCCATTATGAAGTCAAACAACAACAGTGCTGGCAAGGATGTGGGGAAAAGGGTACACTTGTACATTGCTGGTGGGACTGCAAATTGGTGCAGCCAATTTGGAAAGCAGTATGGAGATTTCTTGGAAAGCTGGGAATGGAGCCACCATTTGACCCAGCTATTCCCCTTCTTGGTCTATTCCCTAAAGACCTAAAAAGAGCATGCTACAGGGACACTGCTACATCGATGTTCATAGCAGCACAATTCACAGTAGCAAGACTGTGGAACCAACCTAGATGCCCTTCAATGGATGAATGGATAAAAAAAATGTGGCATTTATACACAATGGAGTATTACTCTGCATTAAAAAATGACAAAATCATAGAATTTACAGGGAAATGGATGGCATTAGAGCAGATTATGCTAAGTGAAGCTAGCCAATCCCTGAAAAACAAATGCCAAATGTCTTCTTTGATATAAGGAGAGTAACTAAGAACAGAGTAGGGTCGAAGAGCATGAGAAGAAGATTAACATTAAACAGGGATGAGAGGTGGGAGGGAAAGGGAGAGAGAAGGGAAAATGCATGGAAATGGAAGGAGACCCTCAGAGTTATACAAAAGTACATACAAGAGGAAGTGAGGGGAAGGGGAAAAATAATATAAGGGGGACAAACGAATGTCAGTAGAGGGGGCAGAGAGAGAAGAGGGGAGGGGAGGGGAGGGGAGGGGAGGGGGGATAGTAGAGGATAGGAAAGGCAGCAGAATACAACAGACACTAGTATGGCAATATGTAAATCAATGGATGTGTAACTGATGTGATTCTGCAATCTGTATATGGGGTAAAAATGGGAGCTCATAACCCACTTGAATCAAATTGTGAAATATGATATATCAAGAACTATGTAATGTTTTGAACAGCCAACAAGAAAAAATTAAAAAAAAATAAAATGCCAAATTCCCCACATGCCATCACAACCATCTCATACCCATATACTATTATGGAGAAAAATCTCCCGCAAGTAAGATACAATTACCTTTATATCCTTCCTGGCACAATGGACTATGCAAGGATGATGTCAGCGATTGTTTGCTGAATTGAATTTTATATTTGGAGCTTCCCTCAAAGCATGGGCATTATTTTTTCCACGTTTTAGACAAAGAATAGAGACATAAACAATTTCAGGCATCTT
Source organism: Marmota monax (assembly GCF_021218885.2). Lineage (NCBI taxonomy): Eukaryota > Metazoa > Chordata > Mammalia > Rodentia > Sciuridae > Marmota > Marmota monax. The sequence goes on along the minus strand of NW_026693082.1, from coordinate 18,248,728 downwards.
GATTTTCCTCAATCCATCTGTAAACACAAGTGTTCGCCCTGAAGTCAAAGGGAACCTTCCTTCCCAGTTAGAAGAGGAGGTGGGCCAGGGCCAGGCTTGCTAGAGGCCAGCAATGCGAGAAGAAACAGAATACAGAAGTGATTCATTGGCGTGGGGATTACTCTTCCTGGGTGGCCACCATGAAACACCGCAGTCTGGGTGCTTCCACAACAGACATTTATTTTCCCACAACTTTGGTGGCTGGACATCCAAGATCAAGGTGCTGGTGAGGCCTCAGCCTGGCTTGGAGCTGGCACCTTCTCACTGTGTCCTCATGTGTCCTTTTCTCTGCGGGCATCGAGAGAGAGAGAGAGAGAGAGAGAGAGAGAGAGAGAGAGAGAGAGAGAGAACAGTCTCTGGTGTTTCTTCCTCTTCTAATAATGACCTCAGTGTTCTAGGATTAGGGCTTTGCCCTGAGGATTTCATTTAACCTTAATCACTTCGCTAATGTCTCTGTCTCCAAATACAGTTGCGTTGGAAGTTAGGCTTCAAAATATGAATTTGGGAGACACACTTAAGTCTATAACAGGGTACAGCAATACATTGGAGGCAGATCCCTTGATGGCAGCAGGACTGTATTGATTGGCTTTCTGTGGCTATGACAAAATACCTGAGACAATCAACTTATAAGACAAAGGGCTTATTTTAGCTCATGGATTTAGAGGTTTCCGTCACTTGGTCCCAATGCTTTGGGCCTGCAGCAGCAGTGGGACTGCATGGGGGAAGAGGCCTGATCACCTCATGAGAGACAGGAAGGGGCTAGATCCCAGGATTCCCCTGATGACCTAACTTCCTTCCACTAGGCTCTATCTTCTCAAGTTTCCACTGCCTCCCAACAGCACCCCTGGGAGCCTCGCCTTCAATATCCAGAGACAAACTATTCAAGATCCAAACTATAATGATGACCATCCTCAGCCCAGTGGTTCTGGGATCCTCTTGATGGCAGATTCCTCACCCCTCATGGGTGGCACTGACTTAGAACGGCGAACACCACTCGGCAGATAATAAGCGAGGGGTTAGGGACTTTGTCCCGGTGTTCTTGATATCCAGCATAGCCTTTGCTTTGCTTGTCAGTTAGTTTACAAGTAAACTGAAGTGAATATAAACATCCAAGAGGACCAAATCATCATTTTGCCCACCTTCAAAACGGAACTCTCTCTTCTGATGGTTCTTATCATTGCACGGCCTGGTGCAATGATAAGAGCTTCTGTTTGGAATCAGAAGTCCTGGATTCAAATCCTAACAGTTAACAGTGTCTCACAAACCCCCAGGGGACTGCCCCCTCCCCTCCCATCCCTCTCCCTCCCTCCCGCTGGTTTCCTGCTTCTACTCAAAACCTGGGAATACGCTCCCACCCCAGGGACTTTACAAGAGCTATTTCCTCTGCCTGGAAGGCTCTCCCTCAGATATTCACCGGAATCACTCCCTTTCTGCACTCAGTGCTTTACTTAAATACCACCCCTTCCAGAAAGTTCTTCTCTGACTATGCCTCCACCAAACTCTACCCACAGCTTCCTTTCCCTTTATAACCTGGACCACCCTCTGATGCCACTGTATATACTTGTTTATGGTTCACAATGTTTATTTTCCCACAATGGTTTGCAAACTCTACAAAGGCAGGCTTGTTAGATGCTGCATCCTATCCCTTCTCGTCCCTCAGACAAGAAGGCGAATAAATATTTTGAATAAATTGAATGAACGACTGTGAGTGCACAGGGCACTTAACCTCAATTTCTCCTCCCCGACTGGGCTCTTCCTTACTCAGGTCCTGCCCTGGGGAGCCTCTGGCCTGAGAGCCCTATCCTCAGTGGACCCTCGACTCTCAGGTAGAGTCCAGAGGTGCATTGGCCTGCAGCTTCTCCAGCCATCCAGTTCTCACTTCAGACAGCCAGGGAGGGACAGGACTGCTGTATAGGAGAGACACCAGCTTCCCTGAAATCACTTTTCATGTAATCTACAGATTGCATGTGTGAGAAAGAAAGGAGAGGCTCTGGGCCTGCTAACATCTTAAAGGCTCAGAGCAAAGTAAGGAAGGGCAGGGAAGTGGCCTTGAAGAGGAGAGGTGGGCCAAAGACAAAGCACAAAGAAAACTCTGTCCGGGCCATATCTGCCCAAGATTAAAGTGTTTCTGGGATTGAGCAGAAGACCACAGAGGAAGCACAATCTCCCGAAGGAGCCCAATGGCAGTGCAGAAAGGATGGGATGGAAAGCTTGGTGAGATAAGGGCTTGTTTACTGCTCTGTCCCCAGTGCATGGCAGTTCCTCAGGTACTCAGTTCATGGGAAGCTGCATTTGAAGAGTGCATTGTAGGTGTGTGCTCTGGGGGCTGAGACCTAGCCAAGGCAGCACGTTAAAAAGCAAATGAATGGAGACAGCATCAACTGAAGAAGCTATTGTACAGACACATCACTGATGAGGTAGAAAGTCAGGCAGCCATGGGGTCACAAGGTAGGGGAACCTGGGCATGGTATTTAATTTCTTTGGGCCTTATTTTTCTCATTTGAAACAGAAAAGTGGGATCTGGCGTGGTGGTGTATGCCTGTAATCCCAGTAACTCAGGAGGCTGAGGCAAGGGGATTGCAAATTCGGGGCCAGCCTCGGCAATTTAGTGAGGCCCTAAGCAACTTACTGAGACCCTGTCTCAAAATAAAAAATGAAAGGGGCTGGGGATGTGACTCTGTGGTAAAGCATACCTGGGTTCAAGCCCTGGTAACCTCACTCCTCAAAAAAAGTAGGTGTAATTCTACTTACTTTGTAGATCACATCTTAATTATATGCAAATTAGCATGTGCCCAGCATGGCCCTGGCACGTGACAAACTACGGGAGGAGCCGGTCCGCAAGAAGCAAGGCCTCAGTAAAGAGATGGGGTTAGACAGGGAGAGAACAGCCAGGCGGCAGAGAGGATTCAGGCCGGTGGGCAGAGGGAGCAGAGGAGAAATGAGTGGTTAGAAAGAGGCCTAAGGGAGGAACCAAGGAGAGGGGGCTCTGTAAGAGGCAATGGCCAGGGATGAGCAGGAGGAGCAGGAGGAGGACAGGCTCTACGGGCTGCATTTACCCCTCTGTAGGGGACCTGGGGAAGCCCTGTGCCACCTGCGTACCACAGTCGTGCTGGACAGACTCAGGGTGATTCAGCCTCACAGCAGATACACGGGTCTCAGCAGGATGCACTGGTTCCTTAACACAAGATTCATTAGGCTCAGGTACCTGCTGGGGAGAAGACGGAAGCACAATAAATGCAGCTCATCATCAAAAGCAGGAAAGAAATGAAGCAATGGGAAAGTCATTGGATGGCAGGTTTTATGTTAATTGGAAATCAAATGTTTGGTGCACCAATTGCTCTCTGAGAGACTTCTTGACTTTGTATGATGGGGAGAGAAACCCTGACGTACATTATGTCAAGCTTGTTCCAACTGTGTAATGTCTGATTCACTTGGTTGATTACTGAATTTGCCATCAGGTTCTCAGCGTGCTCAGTAAAATCTCTCATACCCTCTTCTCGGACGTTTTCTCCAAAGGCCAACATACCTCCTAGATCATTGTACTGTTTTATGCTGGACTTACCACCTAGAAAATTGGCAGGAGATGCTGCAGCTGCCTAGTCTCAACTGCCCCACTCACAAATCCACAGGAAACTTTGTTATCACTACAGCTTATTTAGCACTTTGTCAGAATGTGTATGTAATATAGTAAGAGGTCATTTGCATTTTTCAGTACCATTCTTTCGTGTGTTTTTCTAGAGCCTATATGATGTGAGATATCACTACAGGCTGAATGAAGAAACTGATACGCAAATCCAAGTGTCCTCAAAAAAAAAAAAAAAAGATGTTAAAAGAGAACTGCAAAAATGGAAAGCCCATCATTCCTCTCTTTTTATTTTGAAAATATAATTTTAAAAACATTTTTTGTTAGCATATGATAGACTTTTTTGCTAACTAAATAAATGTTTTCATTAGAATTTTAAGATAAATTTTAGTTTCTAATGCACAAATTGATCAATAGAACTTACATGAACAGAAACTCTTTGGTTCCTCAAGAAGTTTTAAGAGTGTAAAAAGGTCTTAACACCGAAATGAGTGTAAATCGCTGACCTACTTTGCCTGAGATCACATAATTGCTGTTTCTGTGCAATCTCTTTGGTCTTCATTCTCTTTGGTCTCTCTGTAAAATACAGCCCATGATCTCCAGCTTACAGAGGACAAAAACCGAGGCTCACAGAACACCCACATCTCTGTCGAGAGACGAAACTCTGGCAGGACACACCCTCTTTCTGTGCTATAACCACTTTTCTGCATAGCTTCCTTAACAACACCCATTGTAGCAAAAGGAAGTTTCATGAATCAGAGAGAAAACTACAATAATTAGAGATTTTGCAAGAGGCAAACGTCTCTCCAACGCTCTCTTAACAATATTCTGTGTTACTTGGCCTAGGGAAGGAAACAATTTAGTTCAAAAAGAGATATTTCCACCCCTGGCTCAGCCCTGGGCACTGGCTCTGGGCTTTGCAGTCTGCGCTGCGCTGGGCCCCCCCCCCCGGAAAGATTGGGGCGTTGCTTCTGCACAGCGCCCTCTGCTGGCCCCTCTCTGTCCAGCCGCGGGTTGGTCCAGCCTCAGATGCGGCTCCCCTTCCTGGGGAGAGCCCTCAGGCACCAGGAGCATCTTAACCGGCCTGGGGCATCCCTCTGGCCGCAACCAGGCTTTTATACCAGAACACAAAGTCGCCGTCAACAGCTAACCCTCCCCGGGCCCCGGCCCTGATTTACAGCTCCATTTTTTTTTCCTGCATCATTTTTCACACTAATAACCGCTCTCCCCATTCTTGTCATTGGAGGAGGAAGCCTGGCAGGATCTTTGGGACTCACACAAGCCTAGGTGCATCCACACTCTGCCACGTAGCTTAGCAAGTTACTTAACCTTCTGAGCCTCGCTCTGGTCTGTTCTAACGTGGAAATGCTAATATTGGCCTCCTAGGGTTATCAGGAGCTTGAAGTGAGACATTACAGAAGAACTTGGCACAGGGCTGACCCGTGCTGGTTTCCCATAAGGTTCCCTTTCTCCTCTGGGCTGTGGGAGGAGCCAACCCACTGCAAAAGGAGTCACAGCCACCACGGATGACTTTGGGCTGCAAGATTCCTTACCATACCCTGGTTTCCTCCAGTCCACAGCCATTCAGCTCCCACCACAGGCGGACACTCTCAGGACGTAGAGCTGAAGGAAGAAAGCTATGCTCTTCTCTCTCAAGGAGCTAACACTTCAGTGCAGTGGCTCCCAACCCTTTCAAGAACGTTTCTGGGATCAGTCTTCCCTTAAAAGACTTTTAAAGTGTTATTTTTTTTTAAAGAGTCGTTTTAGGTTCTCAGCAACACTGAGTGGAAAGCACAGGAAGTTCCCATCTACCCCCAGATTCTTCTATCATCATCCTACAACAGAGTGGCACATTTGTTTCAACTCATGAACCTCCACTGACACATCCTTATCTCCCAAAGTCCATAGTTTACACCAGGATTCATTCTTGAGTTCTACATTTTATGGGTTTGGACAAGCATAGGATGATTTGTTCCCACCATTAAGACTTTTGAAAATGCTAAACTGGATTTTTCTTCTTGGAGGACATGCACCACCATTTTGGCCCAGTTAAATGCCCATGGGGGAAATGGGGAGCATGGTGGATAAGTTCTCTCCAGACTGATGGAGTCATGAAGCCAGTGACTCATCCCAGGGACTCTCTGACATTGGAAGACCTGCTTTGGTTGTCCCTTAGGATGACTCCTGCTTCACAGTCAGGTGTATCTAGGACCGGAAGCAGATTGCCCAGAGCTTTTTCATAGAAGGGGCACTACCATAGACAAAACAGTGCCCCCCTGGCCCCCCGCATGTCCATGTCTTAATCTCTAGAACCTTACATGCCAAAAAAAAGATTTGCAGATATGATTAAATTTAGAAATTTGCGATGAGGGGGTGATTCTGGATTATCTAAGGGGCCAATGTATTCACAACTCCTTTTAAGTAACCTTGGGAATTGTGAGAGAGAAGGAGACGTTATGACAGAAGCAAGGGACAGAGTCCATCAGAGATTTGAAGATGCCAAGCTCTTGGCTTTGAATATGGAGAAGGGGGCCAAAAGCCAAGAATGCAAGCAGCCTCTAGAAGCTAGAAAAGGCAGGGAAATTGATTCTCCCCAAGAATCTCTAAAAAGGAATGCATTCCTTCCAATATCCCATTTTTAGCCCAGTGACACAAGCATTGGACTCCTGACCTCCAGAAGTGAGAATAAATTTGCATTATTTTCAGCCACTAAGATTGTGGTTGTTACATCAACCACAGAAAGCTTATACAGGCTCAGAGAAGGATAGGCCTCTAGGGCTCAGTGCATTCCCAGGTGGTCAGGACATGAAGAGAAATCCACTGGTGAGAAGCAGGAGCTTTGGGGGGCAGCATATGGAGCTTTGGGGGCAGGAGCAAAGGATGCCTGCTAAGCTGTGCCAAGGCCATTGAAGGCCTTAGGATGGTCTCTGAGGCTAAGGGTGACTCATGACTAGGTTGACCAGTATGATTAGCTGTGATGGCCACAAGGAGGAACCCTGTTGTCATTGACCTTGGGCCATGCAGAGACTATCATTGCCAAAGGAATTAAGTGGAGGCCGAACAATGGCGGACATCTTCAATGTATTTCCTGCAGGCTGGGGCTGTGCTAAGTCAGTGCCCTCCTTATCCCATTAAGTCTTCACAACTCTAAGAGACAGATATTACTCTTATTCTTACCTTATTGGTAAAGAAACTGAAATTTTCTTTTCTTTTTTTTTAAGGAGGAGAAGTTTATTTTTGCTCATAGTTTCAGAGGTTGAATCCATGGTTGACTGACATTCCATAGCTCTGGGCCTGAGGTGAGACAGGACAACATGGTGGAAGGGCCAGGCAAAGGAAAGCAGCTCAGGACAGGGCAGTCAGGGAGTAGAGGCAGAGAGCCAGGGACAAAATATAAACCCCAAAGGCACATCCCTACTGACCAATTTACTTCAGCCACACCTTACCTGCTTGTAGTGACCATCCCATACAGTAGTCATTTCATATTATTAACCCATCAAATAGATTAATCCACTGATTAGCTTATACCTCTCATGATCAAATCATTTCCTTTTTGAATATTCCTACATTGTCTCACACAGGCACCTCATATCCAAACCATAATATAGTCCAAGCCCATGGCAAACAGAAACTGAAATTTTCAAAGGTCAGTTTTGCCCATGTGCAAAAATGAGCTCCGACTCGGAGTTTCTATACTTAATACCTCTTTCTTCCTCTTTTTTTTTTTGGTACTGGGGTTTGAACTAAGGGAATTTGACCACTGAGCCACATCCCCAGCCCTATTTGGTATTTTATTTAGAGACAGGGTTTCTCTGAGTTGCTTAGCACCTCACTTTTGCTGAGGCTAGCTTTGAACAAAATCAATGGTTAAAGAATGAATATGAGCTTTGGTGAGATTGAGACTTGTATTCAAATATAGTCCTACTGCTCTTGCCCTTGGTGAGGTCACTTAACCCTTGTAGGCCTTTGTTTCTCCTTTGTACAACAGAGAAAGTAATGAATCTCATATATCTATAGAGTAACACATTTCCTCTTTAGAGGAAACAGAGTGGGATATTGAAAGCAGGATTGGGAACCTGACTACCCTGCTTTTGAACCCTGGTTCAGCCACTAATAAGGTGTGTGACATGAAGCAGCATGTTTAATCTCTCCAGTTTTATCTGAATACAATGAAGCCAGTGGTCTTTGTTTTGCTTCTTGTGCCAGTAGCTTTTTGTAAGGGTCAAAGGGCACAGTATACTAGCACCTGGGCCACAGACACAGTGTTGGAGTAGGCCTGGAGCAGGACTGAGAGGAAGTAGAGAGGCTTGGACTAACCCTGGGACACTGGGTTGTTCAGTTCCTGTCATTGCTGTCTTTGTCCACGGTGGGAGGGAAGCAGCTCTCGCCAGAGACCTGACGGAGGACTCCTGGAAGTGGGGGCCGGAGGGCCCCTGTGCGTGGGAGGTATCATGTCTGGTTACTGGGAAGGGCTGGGACTACAGTGTCCCTTGAAGGACACAAAGAAAATCAGAATCTGCTGCTCTAAACAGGCTGAGCTGGGCTCAGGCAGAGTGCCAGAAGTCAGCACCAGGGGGAGCCATGTGAGCATTCCAGCTTCCTGTTCTCCATTTTGGACCCAGAGACTTAGAGAGAAGTACCAAAGACAAATTCTGCAGATTTTGGCTTCCATCCCTTAATGGAGTATATTGGAGCCAGAAATTAGCTATTCATTATCATTAATACATTTCTCTTCATAAACTTGGATTTTTACATTTCAGCGATCCCCAAAATGAGACACCTGTGGCATTGAAATTATTGTTTTCCTTATATAAGTGTTTATTTATCACATTATCCTATTTGAAGTGGTTATTCTCATTCCTCAAATTGAATTTAATTAATTTTCATATTTCAAGAGCTTGATAGTTGCTAAGCGTATCCACTTGGCCAATAGCTCCCTAAAACAATCTGTTTTTTCCCTCTTGCATTTATTTGCATCCTAAAAGCCTACATTTACTTCTCTAGAGTAAAACTACTCTGTATGCCAGGCCGCATTAACAAATTCTCTGGAGGGAAGAGAATTTTCTAGTAAAACACAGCCCAAGAATTTGTGGCAAACAGATGAACGCTAAGAACCGCGTTTGAGCTGACGGCAGGGAGGAGAAGGCAGACAGCATTTGTTATGCCAGATTCATGGGACCCCAATAGACCTCCAGGAGCCGAATCCGATGCAAGCACACAAGAAACTTTATTGCAAGCTCCAGCCTGGACTCACAACCGTTTCCAACACAGCAGTCCCAGGGAGTGAGTCTCATTGTTCAGTGAGATTGTATAGTATTTGGAGGGATACTCTATGCATCACAACATCACACAGCAAATCATCCCATACCGTAGGAAAATCAAACAACAACTCTTAACATTGATTAGCACATTCACTGGCAGGAACAAGTTGGGTAGGGGTGATTGGCTCGTACAAGAGGGGGGTTCGTTTGAACTGATTGGTTTAGGCCACGAGGTGTGTACTTGCTGAACTACATGGTTTCCCAACATGTTATCAACCACCATAAACTACTGGGGGTCATCTGGCATCCCAGGTATTTTCCCTGTCTTATGCTGATTGGAGGTTGCTAGGAGGTTGCCATGGGTCCTCATCCAGCCTAACTGAGTCAGGGACACCTGGCGCCACAGACCTCTCCTGTCATTTACAGACAAACAACTCAGCAGGGTGGGTATGTACTAGGAGTGCTCTGTGGGTTTTTCCAAGGACAAGGGTCACACCCCCTTCCTTAGGACAGGCCTTGAGGTAGAAGTTGCTGTTATTTATTTATTTATTTTTAAAAATGGAGCCACATTAGTTTCTCACATTCTATGCAGGAGACATGCCTTTCCCTTTGGATTTGGGAAGGTGGTCTGGTCTGCCAGACTCCAGAGCAGAAGCAGTTGCAAACAGCCTTGACCTGCTGACAACTTCAAAGCTGTTTCCACTCTGTGGAGCCTAAACACAACCCATTTGTCCAAGGAAACTTGCAAATGGCTTTTCCACGTATGTTTTCTGGTGGCCTTAGAGGAAGCCCATGTCTGGGGATGTTTTCATGCTGATTTGGCCATTTTAGATCTCCTGTTCCGGATGTGTTAGTCAGCTTTTCATCACCATGACCAAAATACCGGACAAGAACGACTTAGAGGAGGAAAGTTTATTTTGGCTCATGGTTTCAGAGGTTCCATCCTGGCTGGCTGACTCCGTCCATCTCTTTGGGCCTGAGGTGAGACAGAGCATCATGGCAGAAGGACATAGTGGAGGAACGCAGCTCACCTACTGGTGGCCAGGAAGCAAGAGAGAGAGGGGAGAGAGAAAAAGGAAGTGGTCACAGGAATGAGGGACACTTCCAGGGCACACCCCCAGTGACTCACCTCCTCCAGCCACCCGTGATCACCCAGTTAGTCCATTCAAACTTGGATGGACTGAGTAGGTTACAGCTCTTACAATCCGGACAGTTCACCTCTGAGTCTTCCTGCATTAGCATAGAAACATCTCACACTCAGAACCTAACACAGGGAATGCTTCCTCCAGGGCTGACTGTGACCTCGGGCTCCATCTGGGAGAACCTGGCCTGACCTGGCCTGATTAGCCATGTTTTACTTTTATCCATCAACATATATAGGAGCTTTTATTTCCTGATTGGCCCAAGAGTGTTGCCAGAAAGTGCTTCAAAACAAAAGGCCAGGCCTGGGGTTGTGGCTCAGCGGTAGAGCGCCCACCAACACATGCGAGGCCCTGGGTTCGACCCTCAGCACCACATAAAAATAAATAAATAAAGGTATTGTGTCCAACTACAACTAAAAAATAAATATTTAAAAACAAAACAAACAAAAAACAAAAAGACAGGCCAATCACCAGATTTATGTGATACATAGACTATCTTATGACATTATTATATGTACCTCTAAAATCTAGTGTCTTTTACACGTGCATACTAACAGACAGGGCAGAAGGGGCAATTTCTTGCTCAAGCAAAATTCTCCCACCAACACTCTATAACCTATAACCAGTGCCATGATCAATAAAGTTAAAATTATAAACCAATATTATTTTTATACTTACTCTGTGCTTGTCAGTTTCTACCAAAACTGAATATCGATACCAACTTTCCCAGGTTCCAAAGCACTTCCACCTGCATTATTTCCCTTGACTGATTATCACAACAGCCTGGTTTTAAAGTAAGAAGTGTAAGGATCATAGGTTAAGCAAATACGCTGGAGGTCAGGGAGCTATTAAATAGGTGGTATTGGAGTCAGCCAGCAAAGGTTGCCGAGGAACATCTGCCGTGTCTTCTGTTAGATTATGTCTTTTGGGAGCTCAAAAATATTGAGAATTTGTGATAATTATAAAAAGACTGATTATCATCTTAAAAGATGACTAGGCCTTACCCTAGGCACTGTATCAGGAACTTCTGTGCATTTTGCATGTATTTTTATGCCTTTCCTTAGAGGTTAGCAGCACAGTTCTTATTTTATAGATGAAGAATCTGAGGCTCCACAAGTTGAACCAAGAAGCCCAGGATCTCAGCTCCATTTGACTCCTCAGCCCAAGCTCTTTACATGTGGTCAGGTTATCCGTCACTTTCACTTTAATGAAAATTTAAGTCAATGCTGCTACCTTTTGAACAGGCATTTGCATTTTACTACATCTCTGGTGGTAGAATGAAAATAACTTGTTTCCTGCTCATAGAAAACAAAAACTCCCAACTATTAGAGAAGAGGTGGAACAGAGACTCAGGGCAATGGCAACCTATTTAGTGTTTCTGAAAGTCACACCATAGAGCCGATGGGTCCCAAGGCTGCCAGGAGCGAGCACAACTTCAACTGTCCAGGAAGATGAGTGGGCTTCTCCAGGGAGGGGGGCATCGGCCACTCAGCAGAACACCTGGGTCTGAGTGGCCTGCTCTTTAGGATCAGTGTGTCTTTGATAACTTCTTTTCCTTTTCAGGGATTCTGCTTCCTTCCTTGTATCACAGGGATTCGGTTGGATAATGTGAATTGCAAGGCAAAACAAGGAAGGTGTTCAGAGAGTCCTTCACCCTGCTCAGAGTGACATTTCTGACTAATGCACTAATGACTACCAGGACATGCCTTGTCTTTTGCTGAGAAATACGTCTGTCATTTTCTGCAAGAGTTTCCAGAGCTTTCTGCCAACAAACTGCCGTAAAGGGGAAGGCCGCAGTGTGTCAAGAAACAGTTCTGCTCAGTGTAGGGACAGTTCCTGTTCCACAGGCCCAGCGACACCAAGAAGGAAGCCAGTGTGTGGCTGCAGGTCCCAGGGACTGTTGTCAGAGTTACAGATGGTGCTGCTAAGGGCCCAGCAGGGCGTGCCCGGAAGCCTCCTTCATTATCAGAGCCCTGGCCTGTTCTCCTCAACTCCCCGCATCCCCCCGGCCGGTCAGCCCTGCTCCTTCAATTCTCCTTAAGCTCTCCTAGGCCTTGGTATCCCCTGCCGTCTTCCCCACTGCTTAGATCTCATGCAGACACACACGACCTCCAGAAAAGCCGTCATAACTTCAGTTACCCACTCCATGCAGATGACCATGTTCACAGCCTGGAGCTCAGTCCTGGTCTGTCTCAGGTCTCCAGCAACCTGTGGGCTGTTTTCACCTTTCTCTTGCTGGCTGTCTCACCAGACCTCAACCGTAACCTGTTTAAGGAGACAACACATTGTCTCACTGCAAACAACGACCAGGTTTACTTTCTCCATTTCCATGTCTATACCCAGCACCTTATTATAAGTTCCCTGGGGACAGAGACCATGCCATACATCATGCCATGCATACATATGTGCTAACTTACCTAGCACTGTCCCAGAGCTCAGGATAGGACCGAGTCACTTATGTGCCTGAACAATAGACATTGTCTAGGAGCCACTGGGTTTATCGTGTTTTGTTCTTTTTCTGACGTCAGATCCAAAGTTATACAGACTCTAATGAAACCACAGAAGATGGAATATGAAGTGATTAACACTCATGGAATGACTTAAACAGGAAATGCTAAGGGTTTGAGCAAGTGGGCACCATATCCATCAGGCTGAGGAGCCAGCAACTGGCATTCACTGAGCATTGGTGAGGGAAGCAACGTCTTTTGCAAAAATCAATTTGATCACAACATGGGACTTAAAAACTGCACTTTAAGCAACTGCATAGGTTAAGATTAAGAAATCAGCATTCCCAGTGTGGAGATACGAAGCCCAGCAGAGGCAATGAGGGAAAATCTAACACCAGACACAAGAAGGTCCCCGGACCTTCTTCTATACTTTGGGCCTGCATCACACTGGGGCAATTCCCTGGTCCTCAGTGAGGAGAAACTGGAGTTGGATACCAGAGTCCTGGATAGGTCACCACACTGATATGTCCAGATACTGTTCTTATTAGTGCATGTAGGTTCAGCCATTTTTTTCAAATCATATCACTTTGTTCTCTTCATAAATTCCCAAGTTGAGAAACAGGTCTTGGCTTCAGAGCCCCTGTCCTCTAAACCCCCAAAAGATTGGGGGATGTAGACATCAGAGTTCAGGTCAGGAGAGGAGCTGGGATGACAGGTAGGTATCGCAGATGGATGCAACAGTTTCTTTCTTTGCTCCCGGAGCCCGGATAGTTCACAGAGATGCATCTAGGGATGCTGAAAGGACACAGGGACTCTGAGCTCACCCACCTCATTCAACCTGAGCAGGTCTCTGTGTTTCACTTATCAAGTTCGGTGGTAGGATTGAATTTGAAGATTCCATTACCAAAATAAAGCTTACAAATCAATGGTGGAAATTTGGGCTTGTCAGAAATACAACAAGGCATTATTGGCAGTGACAAAAAAAAAACTACAGACAGCCCAAAAGTCTATCATTAAAGGAGCAATTATATAAGCTGTGGTATAGCTAATACATAAACTGTGCAGGTGTTAGACAATCAGAAAGAGCTACGCATATAAATTGACCTAACATGAGGGGTGTCCATGGCAAGTTGTTAAGGGCCAGAAGCAAATTTTGGGATAAAGCATATGAAACATGTATTTGTAAAAAAAACAAACAAAAGAAACAGAATCTTATGTATTTTTGTATGTGCTGATAATTAAAGACAACATAATAAAGGCTCTCCACCAGAATTTGGCTTTAGGAGCTAGAATTAAAAGAGGTTAGGCAATTACCACATTTTGGGGGGAGGAATACTTCTGTATCATATAAGTGGTTACCATAAGACTATTTTTTTGTATTTTGTTTTAATAACTACAGATTCATCAGGAGTTGTAAAAATATTACAGAAGGCCCAATGACAACAATTTGCATAATGATAGTACAATATCAAAGTTATGAAACCAATATTGGTATAATCTATACATAGTACATGGGTCTCACTAGTTTTTATATGCACTTGTATGTGTATATAGTTCTATGAAAATTTATCACATGCATAGATTATGCAACTACCACCGTAATCAAGATATCCAATAGTTCCATCATCACAAAAATCCCTTATGCTAATCCCAGCAGCTCTGGAGGCTGAGGCAGGAGGATCGCAAGTTCAAAGCCAGCCTCAGCAAAAATGAGGTGCTAAGCAACTCTGTGAGACCCTGTCTCTAAATAAAATACAAAATTGGCCTGGGGTTGTGGCTCATGGTCAAATGTCCCTGAGTTCAATCCCCAATACCAAATAAATAAATAAATAAATAATCCCTCATGATACTTCCATTCCCTGTTCATATCCATTCTCTGTTCCCTAGAAACTAGTGATCTGTTCTCCATTTCTGTAATTTTGTCATTTCAAAAATGTTATATAAATGGAATCATATAGTCTGTAACTTCTTGAAAATTGCTTTTTCATTTATTGTAATTTCTCTGAGATACATTCAAATTGGTACATATGTCAATAATTCATTTCTTTTTATTGCTGAGAAGTAGTTCATATGGAGATACCACTGTTTGTTTAAGTATTTACCCATTGAAGACCATATGGGTTGTTTTCACATGGACTATTTTTGGTTACTACAAATAATACTGCTTTGAACATTTGTGTACACATTTTTATGTGTACATATCTTTTTCTGTTTCTGGGATAAAAGACCATGGGTGTTAACTTCTAGGTTATACATTTAGTCTTCTAATAGATGACTGTAACCTTTCACATTCCTACCAGCAATGAACAAACCATCTGTTTTAGCTCTTTTAATGGATGCATAGTGATACTTGATTTAAATTTCCCTACTGGCTAATGATGGAGAAAATTGTTTCATGTTCTTTTTTCTCATCTGTATATCCTCTTTGGTGAAATGTCTGTTCATATCTTTTGCTTCACAGCAGCATGGCCTCTACCACAGCTGACTTAAAAATATTTTTAGTTGTAGATTGACACAATATCTTTATTTATTTATTTTTATGTGATTCTGAAGATCAAACCCAGTGCCTCACACGGGTTAGGCAAGTGCTCTACCACTGAGCCACAACCCCAGCCCTTTTTAAAAGTCTTTTGCAGATAAAAAAGTTTAATTTTGATGAAGTCCAAATGATTGGTTTTCTTTTATGAATTGTGCTTTCGGTATCACATTTAAGAATTTTCTATCTATCTCTAGACCCTAAAAATTTCCCCCTATGTTTTCTTTTAAGAATTTTAAAGTTTTATGTTTTCTATTTACACCTATGATTCATTTTGAGTTAACTTTCATTTAAAATGTGAGATTTAGTTTAAAGTTTTGTTTGTTTACTTTTTTTTTTTTTACTTATGGATACAACTTCTGCAGTGTCATTTGTTGAAAAAAAAATTCTTCTTCCATTAAATTGTTTTGAACTATTCATAAAAAAAATCCCAGTTGATTTATGCATTGGAAAACATTATCATTAGAAAAAGGCAGCCCAGAGAAGGAAGAAAATATTTACAAAATGTACATTTTACAAGATATTAATATCCAGAATATACAGAGAACTTCAAAACCCAAAAGCAACAAAACAGCCTGATTCAAAAGTGGGTGAAGGCCTTGAACAGATACTTTAGAGAAGACATAAATCGCTGATAGGAACATGAAAAGATGTCTGAGGTCATGGGAAAATTCCAATAAAAGCTATAAAGAAATGCCATCTTATACTCACTGCGATAGCGCCTATAAACATATTTTGTAAAGATCTCTAGCACCACAAAACAAAACAAACAAACAAACAAAATTTTTAAGAACCCAGAAAATAACCAGGTATGGTGGCACATACCTGAAATCCCAGAGACTCGGGAGGCAGAGGCAGGAGGATTGCGAGTTTAAGGGCAGCATCAGCAACTTAGTGAGACCCTGATTGAAAATAATAAATAAAAAGTACTGGGGATTTAACTCAGGGATACATAAACCTGATTTCAATACTCAAGACCACAAAACTAAACAAAAAGAATCAGAAAATAACAGGATGTAGAGAAATTGGTATCACGGTGTGTTGTTGCTGAAAATGTACAATGCTCCTGTGTGGAGCAGTATGGTATTTCCTCAAAAAGTTCAAAGTATGATTACCATATGATCCAGCAATTTCACCAATTCTTGGTTTGTATATCCAAAACATTAAAAGTGGAGTCTCAAAGAGATAATCATACTATTTTCAAGAGCAAAATAGGGTATATCCTTATAATGGGATGTTTTTCACCCTGAAAAAGAAAGGAAATTTTTTAGTATGCTACAAAATAGATAGACCTTGAAGATATTATGCTATGTTTTAAAATCCAGTCACACAGCAATAGCAGGATCTGATTCTACTTCTCTGAAGGATTTAGAATAGTCAAAATCATAGGGACAGAAAATAGAATGGTGGTTTCCAAGTCTAAGGGTTTGGGGGAATGGTAGTTATTTTGAATAGGTATGGAGTTTCAGTTTTAGAAGATGAAAGGAGTTATGGAGATGGGTGGTGATGATAATTGCACGACATTATGAATCTATTTAATACCACTAAACTGTACACTTAAAATGATTAAGATGGTAAAATTTGCTATATGTATTTTATTGAGCACCACAAAAAGTCCCTTGGGCATACTTATATGGATCTATTTCTTAATTCTTTATTCCATTCCATTGATTTATGTTTCCATTGCTTCACCAACACCAGACTGTCTTGAATACTACAGTATGTACTAGATCTTAAAACTGGTTAGAGTGATTTCTACCACTTTAACATCTTACAAACTTCTTGAAGCTATTCTAATTCTTTCCATATAAATATAAAAAAAAGTCTATAATTATAAAACGAATCTTTCTGGGATAACGACAGGAGTTGCATTAAGCTTATCATTTTTGGAAAAACTGACATAGTTTATCATGTTCAGTTTTCCAATCCATAAACATGGTATGTCTTTTTATTTAGTTAGTTTTTCTTTATTTCTTTCATTAGAATTTTATAGTTTTTAGCATATAAGTCTAAGATGTGTTTTATCTTTATTTGAAAAAATCCATTTAAGTAATTTTTAAGTATATAAAAGCTAAGAAAAGAGGAGGATTTTGAAATGGTACCAGGTACCAAAAGTAAATGTTGTGTGTTTCTTTCCCTCTGCCCCAGGTGACTCATAAAACCTTTACTTAACAAGATCCTATATTCCCAGGTTCCTGTCAAACTATGGAAAGGTAATGTATTGGAATTTGAAATTACTCAACAGCTAGAGATTCAATCCTAGAAAGTGTGCTCATGGCAATCTGCTCAGATATCATATCTGCTGTGCTAATGTTCTTTTTTTAACCAACTCAGAGTGTTTTGTTTTTCCTTGCTGCCAAAGAATCACAGTGGTGATCGGAGATGGAGAAAGAATTTGATTATTTGCCATTTTCCCAACTGCCAAATCAATAGGACATGTCTTCCAGTTAAGTCTGTTGTAGTTCCTCCTACTGGACATAGAGCATCAGGAGCTAACATCAGCCAAGGTCTGTTTAACTCTTACACCTTTCTGTCAAGATAAAAGTAAAGCTGAGCTCAAATATTAGGAGTTTTTTTTTTTTTTTTGGTCTTAAGTTCTCATCTTCCCCATGATACAACAAAGAAAACCATATCAGACTTCAGAGAAGCCAAGATGGAAACGTAATATCCATGAAGAGTAAGACAAGTCAAATTACACTCTATCTGAAAGAAATAGAATTTTGTTTTTGAGGTGAACAAGATCTTTCTCCAGCAGGATATAATTTTGGGCTCTTCTACAACAAACAAATCACTAAGAAGCAACAGCATTTTATTATTGCACATAGCAGTTCCTGAAAAGGAGGAAATAATAAGTGAACCTCG
This sequence comes from Marmota monax, assembly GCF_021218885.2. Classification (NCBI taxonomy): domain Eukaryota; kingdom Metazoa; phylum Chordata; class Mammalia; order Rodentia; family Sciuridae; genus Marmota; species Marmota monax. The sequence continues at coordinate 18,230,858 of NW_026693082.1, read as the reverse complement.
TCATGTCAGGCTTTGTTCAGGCTTATGGGATATACTGAAAAACACGAGGCAGACATCTATCCAAACCCCTTCCAGAAACCCACAAACAGATGGTGCAGACTCCAAGACTAAAAAAATGTAAGATAGCACACAATGGAATATTGGTGTCCATGAGCATAAATTTAAAACTTTGATAAGTAATCTAGTATAAATTAGTAACACCTACTACTTGAGATTACTTGAGAGGATTTGGAACCAATATGAGAAGAAATGGGCATGACCATCAGAACAATCCTTAGCTGGGCTTCGGGCACAGGCCCTAGAGAAAGACTCAATATGCTTTTGTCAAGTAGGAGGTGTGTACCTGGGACCAGGTGTGCCCTGGCTCTTTTCTGCTTGCATCTGGGCTTTCTCAACTCTTGAAGAAGTCTCTGTGAATGAATTCCACTTCCCGAATAAACACTGTGAGTTTCTTGGCAACGTATTTCTAAAAGCAAATATTATCTAAATAAGACAAGGGGGAAATAAATGGTGATTTGATCATGGTTGGAGGAACCACAAGAAGTAGTCAGGAAAGAGAAAAGTTGCTGACCCAAGAAAGCAAAGGCTTAACAGCATTGCTTGTGCCAACCACTGTTGTCTGTTGACCAGGTGCCAACTCCTTAATCCTAAAGACAATCCACCGGACCGATTCTCACAATGATGCCATTTTATAGATGAAGAAAACAAGACACAAAGAGGTTAACTTTGTTATTACAGAACCCTCCTCCGGGTTGAAATAGGATTAAGTGGAGATGTTCTAAGTGCTTAAAATAGAACTTGGCACATTCTAAAGGCTGGGGAAAATTAGCCATACGTCCTCACCTCCCCAGTGCCAGCCTAATTCTTCCTCTGCTAGGGAGCATTTTGAAGAGAAAAATAAAATGGAATTGGTTTTCAAAGACAGCCTCCAGTATGTCAGAAGCACTTAGACAGTCATCTTTTACAAAAATTAGTAAATATCTATCATCACACTGTCATCCGGAATGACACAGCAACAGAGGGTCTCGTTTCCAAAGGGGTGCCTTGGAACTGCATCTCTCATCTTCTTTTACTCATTACAAAACTCGCCACTAGGTGGCAGCAGAGCAGGGTCCCTCCAAGAGAAGGGCGCCCTGACCATTAAGTCAGCTGCTGCAGAGACCATGCTGCTGCGAAGGGAACATCTGACTCATCCAGGGTTAGTACAGAAAATGACAAGAGCTTATTTCAACAGCGTGTAAAATATAACACCCCTTTGCCCTGAGTAGTACAATAGACCCGGAAGCCCGAGAGTAATCTCAGAAATAAGAGCATTAGGGGAGGTTGACAAATGAAGACACAAAAGCTTATGAACTATATTAGGTACTTGTAATCAATTTGATCCCAAGATAATTAAGTGATCCTGCAAGAAGGCTCACGTAGTCGTGTGTCTTCCTTGTGTAAAAGCCTACAGTGATCATCCTCAGGTTTTCTTGACTGTGGGGAGGGGAAAGACAGTGTTGAATCTCCAGAGGAGCTTAAGAAAAAGGGACACTCAATAAGCCTCCTATCTTCATAGTATCAACTGCAGAATGCAAAGTTTGATGGAATCTATCTAATGGCATTAGGTAGAAGATAGAGCAAAAAAGCACTAAAGGCCAGTGGATTTTCAAAAGGGTATATATAAGAAACGTGGGCACAATCACAGTGTCAGTGAAAATTAACTTTCATTAAGTACTGAATAGGCACAGTACTCTCTGCCTGGCATGCTTTGTCTCATTTAGTCCTAATAACTACCCTATAGGGTAGCAATTATTAATTCCCACTTGATAACTAGGGAAACTGAGGCTCAAAGAGATTAGTTAGTGTGTCTAATGGCACATAGAAAGAACTCAGGTATGGTGTTCAAATCTGAAGTGGCTGGCCGGACTTCTAAATGCTCTGGAATGTTCTCTTCTACCTCCTCTCCTCCTAAACCTTTCGGTAAACTAAACTGTTTGCCGAAGAGCACCTTCCCGAGGCAGGCTGGACGTTCCAGGAACAGAGGCATCACCTGAGTTTACCTGTGTGAAGGGTGGAGGGACTGAAGGATAAACAGCTCCATCAAACAGGGGTTCATTACTGGGTCCTCTGTGGCTGGGTACCCAGCAAGGCATTCACTCTTCCAAGGTGTAAGCCTCCAAATTTAGCAATTCTCAGCCCCAACAGTCTTGAGCCTATTTGTTAAAATGTGGTACTGCTTGCCCTGAAAGCTTTGGGAGTGTCTCTTCTCCATTTTCTTCTTTTAAGGACAGGCCCCAATTTCACCACACTCCCTCACGCTCTGGGGCCAGTAGCCATAATGGCACGTTTGCTATTTAAAGCCAGTTCAGGACCGAATTGGGCACCATCAGAGATCCATGTGCTCTTTTCACTCCCAGAAGATTCTTTAAAAACTAGCAAGGAACCCTTCTCCTGCTGTTTTACCCCAACACTAAACTAGGAGTTCCCTAAAGGCCTGCACTTATCCTTGTCCATCTTACACTACTCCGTCTTGTCCAGAGCCTGACATAAAAGGATGCTCATGACTGTCTACCAAATCAAAGGATTCTTAAACAGACCGTGGAATACCTTAAATCATAAAATTTGTCCTTAGAGCAGGAGCATGCTCTGTGCTCTCCCAGAATTTGGCTCCAGGTCACTGCCCTTGAGATTCAAGCTACAATGCAAGACAGGACAAAAATCTGGGACACCCTTGCTGTCACCGAGACTGTCGAAGAGAAGTGTGGGAACATTGCCCACAGGGCTTCCTCGAGAGCCCTGATGAGAGGTCCCCATTTGTAGCCAGGAGTCACGACATAGTGATGCCAACTGCCATGATGGCACTGCCTCTGGCTCTAAGCAGTAGCCAGGGTTCTTCCTGAGAGGACGCCAGCCCACCACAGAGGGTTTGTGCTATTCACAATTAGCTCTGGGCCGTTTTTGTCCTGTCCCATGTGTAGCTACTGGGCCTGAGGGTGCAGCCACCCTCCTAATCCCCTGCAGGTGTGGATGCACACATTCAAAAACTACAGAGATGCAGCATTTCCACAGCAACTCAATGCTCACAGTGTCAATTTAGTGCTTTCCGTGAGTACAAAATCACCACCAAGATCTCGCCTTGAAAAATACTCTCTGAGATCAGCCTCAGCTGAGAGTGCCATCTTAAGTTCAGAGCTAGCTTCTAGCATACTTTCTATAAAAGCAAAGTCAAATGCATATTTCCAGGTCCTCTTTTGCCAGAGATTTTGAATCTATATGTATGCTTATAATTTATAAATATATATAAATAAATATATATTATGTATTATATTTATAATTTAAAATATATAAATAATTTTAGTACAATTTATAATTTATTTATATATATATTTAATATATTTAATATTTTGTGTTTCCAGTTAAGCAATGAGAATAATATAATAAACATCTGTTCTTCACCACACAGCTTTGTCACATGTTAATGGTTTCCTAGATTGTTCCCAGATTATTTTTCAAAGACATTAATTATAGACACAGTTGAGGAGTCCTATGGGGGAGAGGGAGCTCCAGGATCATATTCCTTCTTCCTAATATTTAAAATTTTGATATTTATCATACCTGGTATTTTTTTATATTTTATTTTTTTGTTGTAGTTGGACACAGTACCTATTTTTTATTAATTTACTTTTATCGGTGCTGAGGATCAAACCCAGGGCCTCAAACGTGCTAGGTGAGCACTCTACCGCTGAGCCACAACCCCAGCCCCCAGCCCTGGTATTTTTATACATGGGCCACATAAATAGATGTAATATTGCATTGTGCTATTTAATAATATAGAAGTGATATCCTACTATGCTGATTCCTCAGTAAATATTTTTCATTCAATAATTTTTTTGAGATTTAAAAATATTGCACACAGGACAAGTTCACTCACCTTGCAGAACTGCAGGAATAGATGCTGTCTTTATTCTGTTGGTGGTGCACATTAATTTTCTCGGCTTCCCCTCTGTAAAAGCAAGAGCACAGTGAACTGTCTTGCACACATCTATTTATGCACTCTGAAAAACATCTCAAGAGGAGAACTAGGGGTTATAAGATTAGATATCTCTATCAGATACTGCCAGATAGTTCTCTAAACCCAATTACAGTCAAAATCAATGACAAAAATTCTGTTTTTCCATGTCCTTGCTTCCTTTTTATGGGAAACACTTCAAATTTATAGAAAAGTTGTCGGAATGGTACAATAAACATATGTAAACACTCCATCTAGATTCAACAGTCACTAACATTTGACTACATTTTCTTTCTCTCTCTTCAAAATTTTCTTGGCCTTTGATTTTGCATATTTCAACATGAATACATATATTAAAGCATATATTGAAATATATATACTGTATGTATATATATCTATCCTAGATCAAGGACATTCTCCTGCATAGCAAACCACAGTCCTCACACTCCAAAATTGAACTCTGATATAATTTCACTATTATGCAGTCCAGATTCAAATTCCCCCACTGCCTTTATAATGTCCTTGTTTTTTTTCTCCAGTCCAGAATTGAATTAGGAATCAAATATTACATTTAATCATCATGTATCATTAATTTCCTTTAATCTAGAAAATTCCAAAGCCCTTTAAAAAAAACTTCCATAACATTGGCATTTCTGATCCTTGCCAGCTCTTGATAATGTCAGGCTTTTAAATCATTGCCAAATTGATCAGGGTTGAATAACATTTTGTTGTAATTTCAATTTGTTTTTCCTTGGTTACTAGTGAAGTTGAGAAATTTTTCATATACTTATTAACAATGAGAATTTCCTTATTTTGATTTGCTGGTTGACAGCCTTTGCCTGTTTCTCTATTACTTTGCTTACCATTCTTTGCAGATTTGTAAGCATTCTAGAGGCATTGTGGATACTAAACAATTGCCAGTTAAAGGCAGTTTTAGCTATGATGTTGGCTATGTTGTTGAATAAAGGTTTCAATTTTAATATTCAAATATATCAGTCTTTCCCTTAATGATTTGTGTTCTTTGTAAGAAACCCATCCCCATCCCAAGGTCATAAGATCTGTTCATAGCAAAAATGATAACTTCGGATCTCCCATCTATTTGAAAATCTATTTTTGTGTTAGTGCATGGTGAGGATCTAATTTCAATTTTCCCTCTGCATAGTATCATGATGCCATTTTTTTAAAGAGCTGTCCTTTCTCTGCTAATTTATAATCCTATCTTTCTTACACATTGAGTTCCCATAGATAGCATTCTACTCACTGTGGAGCCACATAAGTAGGTCATAGGTTGTAGCTACTTTAACTTTACTAAAGGTTGGCAGCTTACTCTCTAAATTGTTTGCATGGATTTGACTGCCAATACCAGAGTTTATATTTCTTCAAGCCTTTATCAACTCTTTTTTTAGGAAAAATAAATCCATTGGTTTATTTATCTATTCCTAAGCCGGTATCACATTATCTTAGATCAGATAAACATCTGTAGTAAATGTTGTAACCTGGTAAGGGAGATCTCCTTTCTTTGTTGGTCCCAAGAGGAGGATAAGAGAAGTGTGGGACAGAGCCCAACCTCCTCAGCTGGGCCTCAGCTGGGCCTCAGCGGACCTCCCCCTACCTCTCATTCATGCACACATTGGCTAAATAAATGCTTATTGATAAGTGCTTCTGCAACTTTATGGTTGTTTACTTGTGGTCTTATAAGAAATCTGCTAAAATTAAGCAAGCACGTTCTTATACAAAGTAAATACTGCTCTATAAATGCAAACTATTATTACAATTTCAGTTAACAGCAATTAATGGGCTGAGTCATTCGAGTTGGACAGCAGGGGCTCATCATGGATTCCTTTATTGTCCCCTCACATACCATCACCAAGTCCACTGGTTCTACTTCCTAGATATTTCTCACCTGTGATTTCCCTACATCACTGCCGCCCTTCTCTTGGCCAAGGTCCTCCACATGGCTTATCTGGATTTTTGGTCTCCTAGCAGTGACTCTTGCCCCCTCTCAATCATTTCTTCATGATTCAGCCAGAATATAATTTCTAAAATAAATTGGGTCATAACCATCCTCATTGCCCTCAGAATAATACACTAATTGATTGGTATGTTTGTCCTTTTTGACCTGGTCACAGCCCGCATCTCTAGTTTTGAGCTTAGTTTCTTACTGTCCCTTCTGCTCCAATCACACTGAACTATCCACTGTTCCTGTGCCATGTTCCTCCACACCTACCTTGCCTCCCCCAACATACATGCACGTATACACCCACACACACCATAAAAATATTTTTAAATAGCTGAAATTAGTTAGTCACACATTCCTCGCTTACTCGAGTGTATCTTTAGACAAACTAATTCATATGTCTTTTTCCTGTTTTGTAAAATGGGGACAGTTGTAGTAGTACCACTTAGAGCTGTTGCAAACACAGGAGATAATTAATACATAGTTCATGGTGTATAGTGGACATTCAGCAAATTACTTCTAGCTATTAGTTTCTTCTAGCTATTATTCTTTGATGCCACCTGTAGTGGTTCTGTCACGCTGGCTTTACCTTTGGCATCCTGATCACTTGCCTTCTTAATAGTATCTCACGTCTCAGGCATGTGGTTGGGTGGGTTGACCCCACCTCAGCTCTAAGGGTGAGAACTGATTGATGCAAACCAGAGTCCTCCATCCCCTTAGCAAAATCAGATAACAAGTAGAGCTCCTTCCCTGGAGACTTGGGGACATAACTATTTACAGGCCCAGAAGCTCAAAAGCTACAAGCTGCCACTGTGGCACCACAAATGAAAACAGCTTAATGAGGAAGAAACTCAATGGAGGGCAAAGTGGAAACTTGGAATGAAACTGACCCTTGGTGTCACAACCCAGCCGCTGGTTCAAACCACACCTGAAGTTAGCCCTACATCTTGACTTCTCATAAACCGATTTTGTTCTATTGCGTAAGACAGTTTTAGATGGGTTTTCTGCTATTTGCAACATAGGGTCTAATATAGAGTATTCCAAAATTGATTCTTTTGTACTTTCTCTTTTTCAGGACATCCCTTCCGAAATGAAGCAAATTCTAGGTCCTTAACTGTTTTAGTGGGTTCAATGATGGAGCCCCTAGTTATGCCTACCAGAACTTATGAATGTGACCATATTTGAGAGAAGGGTCTTTGCATATATAATAAAATAATTCAAATGAATTATTTAATAGCTCACACTGCATTGACTATATCCAATGATAAGTTCCCTTGTACGAGGGGGATAAGACAGAGATAAGAGAGGAAGCTCATGTGAAGATGGAGAAAGACTTTGGAATAACACAGCCACAAATCAAGGATGCCTGAAGCTATCAGAAGCAAAAATGGCAAGGAAGGATTCTCCCCTTGACCCTTTGGAGATAGTGTAGCCCTAGAGGTACTTTGATTTTGGACTTCTAGTCTCCAGAATTTGTATTGCTTTCAGTCACCAAGTGTGTGGTAATTTGTTACCTTGGTCCTAGGAAATTAAGACACCAGTATTAGGTGGGCAATTTGCAGATCCAGAACTGCCAGGGTGACGAGGGGTCACCTCTCATCTTGAAGAACTTCTCCCCTGTAGAGCAGCTGCCTCAGTGTGTTTCTGCACAGTCCCTTCTTCACTACGGTTCTTCCATCTCTATCTACATCTAAAGCACATGGTTACTTTCCATATCATCAGATTTTGAAATTTTATCTTGGCCCCTTTCTATCAAAATTCAAGCCAAACCAGGGTGGCCACATATGCCCCTTGGCCGGGGACTGTACCAGAGAGCACCTACTCTCTCAATGTTATGTCAATATCACGCTTCTCACTCTCAAAAGTCTCCTCATTTTGGATGGTTAAGTGTATGGTTACCCTTTTTATTGAAAATGGTCAGCCTCTGCCAAACTCGCCTTGTTTAAGACGCCACTCACACTTCCTGAGGGGAATATGTCATTCTCAGAGAGCTGGTCCCTCAAGGACTAGGGTCATGCGTGCTCCCTACCATGATGGATGGGGGTGGTTACCTGGCTCATCTATAGACTGGTCAGTAGCAGATGATTTTTGTCATTTGTCTCGAAAAGATGAACTGATCTATTAAATTTGTCTCTTAGGAATTTATGCTTGGGAAATCCAGAGACTTGGATGGTTCAGAATATAACTAAAATGAAAGAGCCAGAGGCAGCCTTCAATACTTGAGTAACCATCTCTGGGTTCCCCATTGAAAGGGTTGGAGAGAGTAGAGAGGGTCAAGCCGCCCACAGGGTTGCAGGTCTTCAATTGGGTCCTAGGGGGCGTCATTCACGCGGCACTCCTGGTGGTGCTCCCTGAAGCTGAGTGTCACAGGAGTCCTGATTGTCTTGGATCCGGGCATCTTTCTGCTCCAATTGCAGTTGCTGTGGACCTCTATCAAGCTTTACTGAAGATTAGAATTGTCTGGGGAGAGTGGGTTTTTTTTAATCCTGATTCCAGACTGATTAATAATCAGAACTGAGATGAGACCCAGATCTCAATAGCTCTGAAAACTCCTCAGGTGAGATCAATGCTTAGGCAAGTTTGAGAATCACTATCAATCTCTTCTTCCCTCTTTTTGAAGTCATTGGAGTGGGTCTCTGTTGTAATCAATAAATCCTTGGACATCATGCTACCCAGCTTTATGAGGGTCAGTGACACTCCCTGGTGCATTGGATGGTACAATATGGTCTATGACGCTCTTTCAATTAGCCAGATGTCATAATCCTTATCCACAAAAATCGCGTGCACTTTGCCTGACACTCGAAATAGTGAGGTACTTATACTGCTGGCTAATTCCAAGTGCTGTTTGAATAGCTCTTTGCATGAAAATGAGAATTATGTAAAATAGAAGCTTGTTTTTGTTCATCCCTCACTCCTCTCTGTGCATCTATAGACTGGATGAGTCATTCTCAGCTACAACTGGACTGCAGTTTCTTTAAAAATATACAGCAAAACTTGATTGTGCTTTTTTTGTTTTTTTCCTCCCAGTACTTCATCTCATGGGCTTCAGCCTGCTCATTTTCTACCATGTTTTTGTCCCTCTGCCTGGATATGAACATTCTTGGTCCAGTAGCAGCAGCAGCAGCTGGCAGATGCCGGTGGTTTGTAAAAGAATACAAGGGGCATGTCTACCCCATTGCCTATATCTGGGAACGGCCACTTTTAATGACAAAGCGCCTCATGCTCTGGAATTTTCTTTATTAAATGGTCACCGAGGATCCAGGCTTTTCTGCCCACAAGATTACTCACTCCAATATCTACTGGAAAAACCACTGATTATTTGCAGCATCTACCCACTCAGCACCTGAGCACAACTTTTAGAAATGATGTCAAATGAGCCTTCCTGAGGGAAAAAATCACTTATGATCAATAGTGACAGGTAGAAAATATTTCAAGCCAGTCACCACTATTGTCATTTGCTTAGTCCTCCCTTGAAAAGTTAATAGAAAAAGAAAAAAAGTATGGGCTAAACGTATTTCAGGTAGACTCATAGGCCTGGGCTCATTTGTACTGCTCCAACGTGCAGCCTACAGTGGGCATGAATAATTCTCAGCTTCTTTAGTGAGTCTGATCCGTCTGCCAGCCGAGGCACAGCCCAGCCAGGCCAGGCACTCCAGAGGGGAAAGGGATGCTCACCAGGGTCAGCTGCATGCTCTTCTGTCTTGGCTTTTTCTTCTGCTCTTCTTCCATGCCTGGTGAACCCATCCTCATCCTCATGACAGGGCTCCAGCGCATTTCTTTGGTGGTTTCTCAGAGTTGCCATGTACTGAGATTCTCTTAAGTGCATTTAGCCTTGGCCTGTGCTGTGGGTTCAATGTGGTTTGTCCCCTCTAAAACTCATGCTGAAATTTGATTGCTGTCATGGTGGTGGTGTTGGGGGGGTGGGGCTTTAAGTGTGATTAGATAGTTAAGGGGGAACAATGCATTTTCTCTTGGGCGTTCTCATGGGACTGTTACTGTGAGATCAAGTTATGATAAAGCAAATCTGCCCCTCATCCTTTGTCTCTCTCTCATACACTCACCCTACTGCTTTTCTGTCATGTTATGATGTAGCATGAGCCCCTTAGGAGCTGCAGCCACCCAATCTTGAATTTCCAGCCTCCAGATGTATGAGCTAAACTTCTTTACTTTATAAGTTACCATGTGTCAGGTATACTGTTACAGTAACAAAAAAATGAACTGAGACAATCTATCTTTCAAACCAAACTAAAAACCCCTTGAAGGTAGGATTCTCTTATGTGTCTGTCTACCCCATTGCCTATGAAAGGGTCTGGGGCACATATTCTGGAACTGAAAAAACAGATGATGAATTCAGAAGATTATGTAAATTATATAGATGGACAGGCAGGACTGAACATACTTAAGGATGTCTTATGTGCTTAATGCTTACACATTTTTTCATTAAACCTTTTAAACAATCTTATAAGGTAAATATAAAAATGAGTATTGAGGTTCAGAAATATTAAGGGTTTTTTCCTGACTAATGAAAGCAGGTCTCGAAGTCAAACCTGGTTTCTTTGACTCTCATTTGCATTCTGTTTCATTCTGTTAGCCTGAGTTACTGTAAACACTTATTTTTAAATGGAAACATACATTCCTTTTCCTTAAATAGAACATGATAATGAGCACAAGTTACTCCATTTTAAAAATTGCATTCTGAAGACATTTATATTAATTTTAGTCACTCAGATGCAAACTTTTTGAAAAGTGTTAGGTATCCTCAAGTGCACAGGGAAGTGGTTCTTTCAGGAAAAATCTGTGCATGACTCATGCCCATATTCAGTACCATCATTAAATTAAAAGCGTGAAATGGTTTCATGAGATAGGATTCCATGTTATGGTGGGATTCTTTCAGAGGGTCTGTTTAGAAATGCATCCTGGAGCCTGTTAGTACCTCTCAAAAGCAGTAATAGAAACAAAGTGATATCAACCCAGAAGGGTTGGAATAGTCCCATCTATAGATGATGAGCTTAGAGCTTGGAGGAGGAGGAGGAGGAGGAGGAGGAGGAGGAGGAGGAGGAGGCGGCGGCAGTGGTTTAAGAGCCACCCTTCATCAAGGCTTGCTGTGCATCAGGAAATGTACTAAATATTATGGGCCCTAGCTCATCAGTTCCCTGCAAGAACTCTACAACATAGACCTAAATATTATCCTCATTTTGCAGATGAAGAAGCAGAGATTTAGGGACGTTAAGTGACTTCTCTTAGGTCCTCTGCTTGTAAGCAGCTCTTAAAGTCCCAACCCGATTCCAAAACCTAAACTCCTCCATTAACACCTAAAGACAGGACACATGGTGGGAGTGTTACCTGTGACAGCCCCTTTAGAGGACATTCATGTTAGCATCCATGAAAATTTAAGTGTGCATGTCTGCAACCCACAAATCCCACTTTTTGGTATTAGCCCAAGAAAAATGGTTTCACATGTGCACAGGAGACTTATTTGCAGGGTTGTTTGTGATAGCAGAAAACTGGAGACAGTTTGTAGGTTATATATTTCAAAGGGGAAATCACTTTTTAAAAATTATAATGTATGCATGCTGCAGAATAGCGTGTAGTTGTTCAGCTCTTGAGGACACAATTTTGCTCCTGTGGTAGCAGGTGGTAGAATGATATGGTAAAATACTATGTAAGCTCACACCTTAAGACATCAGCATAGATGGATACATAAATATAGTTGGAAAGCAGATGGAAAGGGAATGGAAGAATTCAGACCAATCTGATAGCAACTGTTACCTCTAAGGTCAAGTGGGGAAGGGACCATGATTGGAGAGATGGGAAAGGGAAATAAACCCTATTTATAATGCAAAATTAATGTTGATTTCCTCCTTTTCTCCTTCTCTTCCTCCTGATTCAGTTTCAAATCCCACTCTCCCACTGACATACCTAATTGGTAGACTCTAAACTATATCCGGAAGCCGAAGCACAAGGAAGGCTAAAAAAATCTTAATTTCAGTTTCCCAGCCTCCACATGCTATGATAGAAAACTGCATGTTGAGATTTTTAATATACACAATCATTTTCTGGCAATAAGTGCTTTGGTCAAATTGCCGAATTAAAATCAAGCTAGAAAGAAAAGGATGTCATCGTGCACAACCAGAGAAATAAAAAGTTGTGCTCCGTTTATGTACAATGAATGGAAATGCATTCTGCTGTCATGTATAACTAATGAGAACAAAGAAAAAGAAAAAGAAATAGAAAAGGTTGAAATGATGAGTCACATGGACTGTAACACAACTTCATATTCTATGAAGCCAATGACAGTCTGAAACTGCAATAGTAAAGAGATCTTGACCTCCTATGAAAAAGAAGATCTTGACCTCCTATGAAACCACTCCAACATTCCCATCATCCCCTCCCAGGGTGCTATTCCTCTATCCAACCTGTTCAAAGACAGACAGCAGAAAAATTACCCTTCTGGAGACCTAAAGTCAGCATACTACAGTGACACAGCTGCATCCGTGTTTGTAGCAGCTCAATTCACACACAATAGCCAAGCTATGGAACTAATCTAGGTGCCCTTCAACAGATGAATGGATAAAGAAAATGTGGTACATATACACAATGGAATACTACTCACTTGTAAAGAAGAATGAAATTATGGCATTCACCAGAAAAATGGATGGAACTGGAGACTACCAGGCTAAGAGAAATAAGTCAGTCCCAAAAAACCAAAGGCCAAATGTTCTCTCTGATATGTGGATGCTGACCCACAACAAGTGAGGGAGGAGGGAGGAGGAAGGAAGAAAGGAAGTTCACTTCCAGTTCCAATTCACAAGTCTCTTATTTTTATTTATTTTTTCCTTGTCTAGTTGTCCTGTCTGGAACTTCCGGTATTATATTGAGTAGCAACGGTGAGTGTGCACATCCTTAACTAACTCCTTATCTTGGACAAAAGCTTTCCGTCTTTTCCTGTTGAGTTATGGCATTTTGTCTATGTGTTTTATTACACTGTGGAAGTTTCCTTCTACTCCAAGTTTGTTGGGTGTTGTTATTGTAAAAGAGCATTGAATTCTGCTAAATGGTTTTTCTGCATCCATTGAGATGACCCCCAGACTCTGTCCTTCACTTTGTCCATGTGGTGTAATTACATTGATTGATTTTCGTATGCCGAAGCATCCTTGCCTTGCAGGTACGAATCCCACTTGGCCATGGTATGATCCTGTAAGCGCTTGTTGAGTTCAGTTTACTGGTATTTTGTTTAAGGTTTCTGTGTCAAAATTCATCAGGGATATTAGTCTATAGTTTTCTTCTTGTGTTCTGTCTGGTTTTGGTATGAGCGTAATACTGGACTTCAAGGATGAATTTGGTAATATTTTTTTTCCTTTTCAATTCATTCAAAGAGTTTAAGAGGGATTGGTGTTATTCTTCTTCAAATGTGAAGGATTTTGGTTTTGGGGGGAGGTTTTAATTACTGCTTCAATCTCTCTTCATGATTCTGTCTTGGTAAATTGCATGTGTCTAGGGATGTGTCCATTGTTTCTAGGCTATTATACAATTCTGTTGGTATATCATTGTTCCTAGCAGTCTCTTACAATTCCTTTATTATGTGGCATCATTTCTAATTTTAGGAATTTGAGTTTTCCTCCTTTAAACAATCTAGTTGAAGGCTTGTCAATTTTTTTTTAATCCCTGTGAAAAAACTAACTCTTGGTTTCACTGATTTTCTATAGTCTCTATTTCTATTTTTCTGTTCTGTATTTTAGTCATCACTGTTCTAATCTTTATTATTTCCTCCCTTCTAACTTTGGGTTTATTTTGTTCTTCTTTTTCTAATTTCTTGAGGTATAAATTTAGCTTGTTGATTTGAGATCTTTCTTTTCCTGTATTTATTTTGGTGCTGAGGATTGAACCCAGGCTGCTTAACCACCAAGCTATATCCCCAGCTCTTTTTTATATTCTATTTAGAGATATGATCTAGATGAGTTGGTTAGGGCCTCACTGTTGAGGCTGGCTTTGAATTTGAAATCCTCCTGCCTCAGCCTCCCAAATCACTGGGATTACAGGCATGCACCACTGTGCCTGGCCTCTTTTTTGGGGAAGGAGATGGGAGTACCAGGATTGAACTCAGGAACACTCAATAAGCCACATCCCCAGCCCTATTTTGCATATATTTAGTGACAGGGTCTCACTGAGTTGCTTAGTACCTCACTTTTTCTGAGGCTGGCTTTGAACTCGTGATCCTCCTGCCTCAGCCTCCAGAGCCTCTTCTTTTTTAAACATTTACCACCAGAAACTCCCCTTTAGTACAGCTTCTGTTGCTTCCATAGTTTTAACATGTTTTGTTGTTTTCATTTTCATTTGTCTCCAGATATTTTCTAAATCCCTCTCATGGTTCTTCTTTGATCCACCAGTTGTTGAAGAACGTAATGCTTAATTTCCACATATTCTTATACAAAAATATGTTTTTCCTGTTTTTGTTTAGTTATTGATTTCTGGTTTCATTCTATGAAGAGGAGGTAGTTTATATTATTTTAATCTTCTTAAATTTGTTAATACTTGTTTTGTGGCCTATGTGGTCTACCTTGGAGAATGTTCCATGTGCACTTTACAAGCCGTTGTTAGGGAACGCATTATGTATGCGTCTGCTACTTGCCTTGAGTTGGTCCGTAGTGTTGTTCAGGTCCTGTTTCCTTACTGGTCTTCAGTCTGATTTTTCTATCCACGACTGAAAGTAAGGATTGAAATCTCTTAATGTTATTGTGCTGCTGTCTCTCTCCAGTCAGTTCTCTTTATATATTCATGTGTACTATGTTAGTTCCATATATATTAATAATTGTTGTATCTTCCTGATTAATTGACCCTTTATTGTTATGTCATGGTCTTCTTTGTCTCTTGTGAATTTTCGTCTTATAGTCTATTTTGTCTGATCTACCTATGCTCTCTGTAGGTTCCCATTGTATAAAGTATCTTTTTACACATTTGTACTTTTAGCTTTTGTGTTCTTAGCTCTAAGTGAGTACCTTATAGACAGCACATGTTTGGATCTTGTTTTTTTTTAATCCATTAAGTCAACATGTGTCTTTTAATTGTGCTTTTAATCTGCTTACATTTAAAGTAATTCCTATAGGGAAGGATTTGCTGTTGTCATTTTGTTAATTGCTTCCTGCTTGTCTTTTTTTTTTTTTTGTCCCTTTTTTTGTCCCTCATTTCCTCTCTTCCTTTGCGTTTTGTTGAATTCTTTTGTAATGACATGTTTTGGTTTCCTTCTCACTTCCCTTTTGTATATTGTATAGATGCTTTCTTTGTGGTTACCAATGCCATTACATAAATTACATCTCAAAGTCATAACAATTCCTTTCAAACTGATAAATTTCATTGTATGTTTAACCATGTGTAAAATCCTACTCCTTTACGTTTCTGCCCCCCTTATGTTATTGATGGCACAAATTACCTTTATATATTATGTATCAATTAACATTAATTTATAATCATAAATTTTATTTCTAAATAAAATTTTATAGCAGATTTGTGATTCATTCACTCACATTAAAATACTACAGGATTTTATATTCTTCTATATATTTACCTTTACTGGAGACTTTGTTATTTTCATACTGTTTTGTGTTGCTATTTATCACCCTTTTGTTTCAACTTCTAAGATCCCTTTCAGCTTTCCTATAGGGCAGGCCAAGTGGTGATGAACTTCCCCAACTTTTGTTTATCTGTGAAAGTCTTCATTTCTCCTTCACTTTTAAAGGAAAGCTTTGCCAGACATAGTATTCCTCTTTCTTTCTTTCTTTCTTTCTTTCTTTCTTTCTTTCTTTCTTTCTTTCTTTCTTTTCTTTTCTTTTCTTTCTTGTATATTATCCCAATCTCTTCTAGTGAGGTTTATGCTGGGAAATCTCCTGGCAATCTGTCTGAAACTCCATTGTATATGATAAGTCACTTTTATGTTTCTGCCTTCAAATTCTCTTTGTCTGTGACTTTTGACAATTTAGTGATGATGTGCCTAGTGTAGGTCTCTAGATTTATCCTGGTTGGAGTTCTTTGAGTTTCTGGAATTGGTATGTTCATTTCTCTCTTAAGATTTGGGAAATTTCCAACTATTACTTCTTTAAATGAATTTTCTGGTTTAATTCTCTTCTTCTGAAAGAGCATTTTAATGCATGTTTTTCCTCCTTAATGGTGCCCATAAGTCCCTTAAACTCTTTTCTTTATTGTTCTTTTAAATTTTTGTTCCCATCTCTTGGAAATTTCAAAAGTCATGTTTTCAAGCTTACAGAGTCTTTTCTTCTATTGAGACGATCTAGTAAATTTTTCATTTCAGTTATTGTATTCTTTAGAGTTTCTGTTTTGTTTGTCTTCATAGTTTCTCTTTATTTAAATTTTTTGTTCATGAGTTATTTTCTTGATTTCAGTTATTTTTAATCTGCTCTTTTTATTCATTGAGCATCTTTTGATGATAGTTTTTAAATCTTTTTCTTGCAATTCATGTATCTCTGTTTACTTAGAGTCAATTTCTGGAAATTTAACTTGTTCCTTTAAACATGTCATGGTTCCTTATTTCTCTGCTTGACTTGGTATTTTTGTTGTTGTTGTTGTTGTTGTTGTTATTGTTGGGATTTTGGCATTTGAAAAATTGGCCAATTCTCCTAACCTTTGTGGTCTTATTTTGTACAAATAGGACTTTCTTTAGCTGGGCAGTCTCAAAATCTGGAAATCTCTCAAGCTTTATTGGGCATAAATCTTCTCTGGGCTTGTGAGTATAATCTATTCGAAGAGGTTTGCCACTTTCTTCTTAGGAGCTCCCCCTGATGTCTGTGGTCTCTCGGATGCTATACTGAATCATGGTACTAGATTTTCACTCTGTCTTTCTGTGATATGGTAGGGCTTAGTACATGGTTGATGATCTGTGAGAAGAGATCCCTGACCTGGTATACTGCTTCTGTCGGTGCAGACTTGTCAAGCAAATCAGAAAGCAACACTAAAAGTCAAAAATCTGCTCTACTTCTTTCCCTTTTAAGGGAAAAAATGGGAGTTGGGAGTTTCTTTTAGTCATGTAGTGTCGTATGGGGGATAGTCTAATGAAAGAGAATGGAGAGTGTCATAAGTTTTCTACTGGGCTTCCATGTGGTTGATTTGATGCTCACTTGGGGCACAGGAACCTTTTAATTGGCTTTTAGATTTCTCACAGAAGTGTTTAATCTGTTTACTTAAATCTGTGTTTACATAGGAGAAGGAGGGTCTAGCCCTCCTATCCTGCCATCTTGTTGATATTGCTCTTCTGACGTTTATAATCAGAAAAACAGTGATTTGCATTTTTTTTAAAAAAAAGAAACACATGCAACTTCCCTTTCTCACGAGTCTCATCTTCTACCACCTTTGCTTCCAAGAATATTTAGTTCAATCTCTTTAAAATGCTCATCTTGAAGACAAGTTAGTCCCATTCTACTTCTCCTGTTTCCATCTCATTCACCACATCTGCGATCATTTTGTGTCTGTTGAGAGCAGTTGGATTCTCCCCTCCCACTTCTCAGCCCTGCACCAGGGGAAGATCAGGCCATTGGGATTTACAGACAGAAAATATAAAGGTACTTGAGTTTAACCACAATGGAAAAGCCATGGTGGGTGAGTAGTAGGAAGATCAATCTGAGCCCTACAGACACCTGTCACCTTCCTTCACAGGAGCCAGTCAGAGCCATCTAGTTGAATTTACCAATTCTAGCTTAAGAGACCACCCAAGAGTCAGTAAACAGATCAAAGAGAAGGTGAGAGAGCATGAGCTGTGAAGAGACTCCCTACAGGCAAGAATACCACAGATCTCCCTGTTACCTACAAGCCCTTCTGCTACTTTTGCTATGTTCACAAGGCCAGACCCACTGTAGTCTGGTAATTCGTGCCTACTGCCATCATTAATTTGATCTGTCGATAGTTTAAAAAATTTTGTTCTCATTTTTAATTTAGATAGTGCAATGATTGATTTTGTGTGTCAATTTGACTGGGCTAGGGGATGCCCAGGTACCTGATAAAACATTATTTCTGGATGTGTCTATGAAGGTATTTCCGGAAGTTATCCGCATATTAATTGGTGAACTGCATAAAGTAGATAGCTCTCCTTAGTGTGGATGGGCCTCATCCCATCTGTGAGGACTAGAATAGAGCAAAGAAATGGACAAAGGGTGAATTCACTCTTTGCCTGAGCTGATTCATCCATTTTCTCTTGCCCTTGGATGTCAGAGTTTCTGGTTCTTGAGTTTTTGGAATTCAGATAAGGATTTACACCACGGCAATGGTGAGCCAATCCCTAGTAAGACTAGAGTCCAAAGACTGTTGTCACTGCTAGACACCTCCAGGGGGAACAAGGAGCAGCAGTGATAAGGAGCTGCCTATTGGACACCTATAAGATGTTGCTTCCTCTGTGAAGCTCATCCCTAGATGGAAGGAACAGGAGAGGCACACCTAGGGCAAGAGATACCAAGTTTATAAACGGGAGCACAAAAGATACTGAACCCTGCCAGGGATCCATTTATAAAGAAAAAAATTGCAAAATACTTTCAGGTAGAGTTGGCTGCCTGTCATGCTTTTTGTCCCTGCCTGAGCTCAGTCCCTCAACTGGATGTGTATTAGCTCTGGAGGTTGCTGAGACTCTAGTAGGTGTGGTCATAGAAGGTATATTGAAGAAAGGGACAAGTGACAAAGACCTCATGAAGAGATTTTTGCCTGTTTCTTGGAACAATCAGGACTTTTGAAGGTTGGGAAACATCATACCAGCCAAAGAGGGGCCCCTGCATAGATGAAGTCATGGTGGCAAGGTACCCATCCTGTCCATGGACCATTTGAGAGAAGAGTTTCTTCACCAATTTATCAGGATTTGCAGTAAAGGTAAATCCCCCTTTATTATGGACTATAAGCTCTACTGCCTGCTATTAAGTTCCAGGAAGCAGAAACTCTGTGTTTTCCTTACCACTGTGTCTGCAGTCCCAAGTCAGTAACACCACAGATGCTTTGAAAATATCTTTTATCCAGAGGCAAAAACCAGTAGATTAGGAAATTATAGGATAGAAAATCTGCAAATGGGTACAGATCATTTCTTACCTCTATTCCACACGAGCTAGATTTCAAACCTCCCTAAGTATATGGTTTTGGACAACTTATAACTTCTCAGACCTATTTTTGTTTTATTTTGTTTAGTTTTATCTGTAAAGTATAGATGATCCTTATAGGGTTCTTGTGAGGATTACATAAAATCATGCATATGTTGAAGAGTCATCAACTGTGAAGGACTATAAAAATGTTAACCTTGGCTGTCGTTTTGAGGATAAAGACAACAAAGATGCTAACAAAGACAGGAAGCTCAGCTATGGAGCATGAGTAGCTGCGTTGATGGGAATAAAAGAGCACAGAGGCTGCAGTCACTGCCGCAGGATTTTGCTCCTGAGGCTGGTATAGTTACCATTCAGATGTGCTAGCTTTGAATCCCAGACCAGGGAAGTGCATCTAAGGCATAGAATATCTTTTGCTTCAGTTTGTTCCCCAAACATCTTACATAGTACCTTGCTCATAGCAAGCAGTAAACACTTGTTGGGGTGGAAAAAAATGAATGAATGATTGGATGAAGAGTGACACAGGTGCAGTGGCCAGAGAGAAATGAGGGTATTAGGTGAGCAGAGATTGCACCCTAAAAGTAATTTGTTCAAGTGATCTTGTCACTTCCTGATTTAAAAACTCTGTTGGCTCTTCATTGCTCAAAAAATAAAGTCTGGGCATATTAGGACATAGAAAGTCCTTCATAAACTGGATCCTAGGCTCTCTCTCTAGGCTCATCTCCCGACACACCACCTCCCTGACCCCTAATTCCTTCCTCAGCTGTCTCTACTCACCTTATATTCCGAGGATGCCGAACTTAGAGTTCCCTGAGCTGCCGGGTCTCTTCACAGGCTATTTCCTCCACTTGTCAGGGTCCTATGGATTCTCAGAGAATAGATACTTTATCTTCTGAAAAGAGCTCCCTGATATCCCCATTCATTTATTCATTCCTAGAACAAGTATTTCCTTAGCACCTGCTGGGAGACAGACACTGATTTAAGTGCTGGAGTGAATAAATCAGATCAGGTCTCTGCCTCACAGAGTAGTCTCCTCCGAGAAAGGGGATTAAACATGAAAGAAAGAAAGTTGATATGTACTGTGTTAGAAAATGGTAACTGAGCAGGGAGAGAGAGCTGGGGAGTGGATAAACGTGCCATTTTATTTATATAAAATATGATGTATCAGTCAGAATGGGCTAGGTTATGTTGCAATAACAAACAGCTGCTAAAGTCTTAGTGGCTTGTAACAACAAGGATTTTCTTCTAGTTCATGCTACGTGATCTCTGAAGGTCGACTGGGCCTTAGAAACATACTGCCCACTCTGAAGATAGGCCCAAACAAACATGACTCTAACCAAGGATAGAGAGGAGACGGCAAGGCATTTTCCATTTATTAAGGATTTCATCTGAAAATGGCACAAGTCACATATGCTCACACTTCATTATCCAGTTGGAGTCACGTGGCCAAGCTGAGTTAAATAAGACATGGAAGAGCAATTCTACCATCTGCCTGAGAGGAGAGAGAAGGTTCTAGCAATTGTTCAGTCTTCTAGATCTTCCAGAAGTCAGTAAGTGAGGAAATCCGACATCTTTCTCAAATTACAAAAGATGCCCTTACATATTATGAAACAGCCCCCACAGATAATTTGTATTTCTCAGAACACATATAGGCACTTTTATAAAAAATAATATTACATGTAATCTTTCGTTGTCTCTCAGAATCCAAGTAGGGGGTGAGTTACTGATGAGAAGGGGTCATATTTTCTAATTTTAAAACACAATCAATGGCCCATATAAAGGTCTGAGTACTTCACAGAAGATTCAGTTTGCCAAATGAATGAATGGGTGAAAGGATAGCATTGCCACAGAGAGGGACAATGAGGGTGGGCAGCTGCTAGAACACCTTGACTTGTCCTTTTGAGAGAATAAACCATCCTTTGTGTACCTTGCACTTCTATATATTCTGATTTTGAAGTATCAACGATATGCAAAAGCCTAGAAATGATTCTGGCTTTCTGTGAAAAGAGCAAAGTAAGGGGGAAAAAAATATTGGGGGTTTCTAAGTTTCTGAAAGGGCCACCGAAGCAGCAGGGTTTGTCAGTATATGTCCCATGAGGTGGCAAGAAAATGAAGTGGCGGCTTCAGTTCAGAAGATGGAGGGTCTCGGAACCAAGTCGTAGCAGGGGAGTTGAAAGCAAAGTTGAAAAGGACGAAGCCACATATGTGCCCAGCAGGCAGCTGAACAGCCTGGAAGGTTTAGGCTCCTTTTCTGTATATTTTCAGAAAAAGGAGACTTTCAATCAAACATCTATTTTCATGAGAATTTTGTCCCTGCGGTGATCTGTATAACTTGCTAATATCTACTTGGCAAGAAGTCATCTGTGAACAGATGAAATATCTCTCCCTAGCTGACACACACCTCATTGAGCAAAATTGCTTCTGTGTCTGAAAGAGTGAAATCTCCCTTCCACATGGGCTCAGTGGAAACCCTCCGTTCACCTTTGTATGGCTGTGGAGATGGGGAAAGCAACTCTAGGTGACTTGAGACTGAGAATTAGGGGTCCTGTACCCCCAGACGAAACACAGCTCAGAAGGCTCAAAGCACAAACAGGACAGCTCAAGCAAGCAGAAGACCCCAGGTGTGGGCAACTTCAAGCCACCTGGAGATGAATTTCACTCACTTAGGGCTCGGCTGTGACTTCCACAGGTGGTGTTGATGGCCACGGATGGCCTAGGCTCCATTTACAGGCAACCCTCCCCTCCCTCACTGTTGCATCTCTGATCCGGTAAATGAGGCCAGAGCGCTCAGCAAGTGGGCTAGTCTAGGAGTGTGTAGACCAGGTTCTGTGTCAGAACTGGTCCCAGGCTTCGGACTAACTGGTTGGATGCATGTTCTCTTGATTTTAATTCTTTTATCTCTTAAATGGAACATAAAAATGCCTTCCCGACTCATTGGCATGGGAGAACAAATGAGGTATTATATGTGAAGGTGCTGTAGAGGTGTGAGGTCTGTGAGGTGGACAGAGTCAGGATTTTTGACTTGAAGAGAGAAGAGATAGAGGATCACAAGTGATCAATGATAACCACTAAGGCAGAACTCAAGGTGGTGATAACTCAAAGTTACTGTGTTTTAATTAGTGTACTCAGTATTGACGGGCCTCAGCAGGTACAGACTCACGCTATCAATACCTAAAAGAGATCCACATTTGAATCAGAATGTCAATTTATTAACAAGCCATGGAGGATATCCCTTTACAGTAAATGGGAATGCTTGTTTCTGCTACCCAAGGAATCCTTTATTATGGTGGCCAGAAGATTGTTTAACTGAGAGGATTTTCAGTTAATTATGAAAATTAACTGAAAATTATTAATTTTCTACTAATCCTCTGCAGTGGATTTAGTAGAAAATTAATTTATTAAAATTATGCTGGACATCATTTGGAATGATGAAGGGTGAGAGAATCAAATTTGGGTACATAGCCAAGAGCAAGGTCTCAGACCCTGCATTAGGACTGGTGTGATGCAGACATTCTGCTTCAGTTACTAGACATTAGGTACTACAATATGCACTGAGACGTGTAAGGAGTTTGAGAAACTGTATGGCCAGTAGGAATAAGGAGTGTCCCCCACAGTCCACCCTTCATTGTCCAGCATTTACAGACACTACTTTTCATACTTGAAATGCTCCTGCCTAACAAAATGCCATCATCCCGCAAAAAATTGAATGGTTTCTCATTCCCCCCCTCAAAAAGACAACAACCCCAAATCTCATCAAGCACCACACCCGGCTTCATATCCAGGCTCTTTCTGAGACCTTTTCTTGCTTCTAGAAGAGGAATATTTGTCTTGATATTCTATAATTTCTGTTATAGCCCATGGATTAAATTATAAACTAGTATCAACTCATTCTGTACAAAAAAAATGGGAAAAAGAGAAAAGAAGAAAATAGTTAAAATATAAACATGAGACTATAAAGAAAGAAAACAGGTAAATACCTTTTTAAAAAATTCTAGTACAACAGGTCCCACCATATAACAGGCATCTGTGACTTTCCTCCTCCACCATCCTTCCCACATTCTCTTTGTCATGGGGTTATGCAAACTTGCATTTCTGAAGGATCTGATCCTTTGGTGACCTGCATATATAGCAGTGACAAACTATTTCTTTAAATTTACCATTGGATATGGCAGTTCTAAGAGGTGCTCATGGGGGCATTTGGGTCCTAGCAACACTGGTCCTTGCCTGATTGTGTAGCAGCAATTGACTTTCTCTTCATAATCAGAATCAATCACACTACCTAACATATCATCCCTACTTTTAAATTTACGTATCTGCTAACATAATCCTGAAATGACCATATGTCAATTTCAGTTTTCAGTTTGAAGGGACCATTCTTGAATCCTCTATGTAAGCATTCCTGCTTTGTTGTCAGTACATCTAATCCCAAAGAGCCCAGAATTGCTGGGACAAAAATTTGCTAGTTGGTCCTTAGGCACAATATCCCATATTCATTTCAACCCATGAGATAAATAGTACCACTGGTTCAGAGCATATATTGCATCTAGTAAGGAAGTTACAAGTCCTTCCTGACTTGTGATGGTTTGACATAACTTTTTGACTTTATGATGATGTGAAAGCAAAATGTTTTCAGTAGAAACTGTACTTTAAATTTTGAATTTTGATCTTTTCCTGAGTTCGAAATATGCAGTACAACACTGTATCAGGGTGCTGGCCAGTGGCAGTGAATTCAGGTCTCAGTCAGCCACTCACTCACAAGGGTAACAACTCATACTCTGCAGTGTAGGGTGTTGCTCATCTTGGTGTTGGTATATTAAACACTTTTTTAACTTATAATAATATTTTCAATTTCCAATAGGTTAACCCCATTGTAAATTGAGAAGCAGCTGTGCTGCAACCTCGTAAGTTATTTCCTTCCTGTTGCCAACTTAACTGAATCTTTGATGGATCATTCTACTTTTCTCTAAATCTAGAGAATTCTAAACAAAACAATATATGGTAAAATGAATTTAAAATACCCATGATATTCACCCACTTTCTTCCTTCTTTTGCTGTAAAATGTGTCTCTTGCTCAAAATCAAGGTTGTGTGGGATACCATGATGGAGAAAAAGCCATTGCATGGATTCAGCTTGACCTGACAGCAGCCATCTTGATTCATAGTGGCCAGGATTGCTATAGGAACCCTAGATTATTTTTTTAGGATCTTTTTTAAAAATATTTATTATTAAGTTTTAAGTGGACACAATATCTTTATTTTACATTTATGTGGTGCTGAGGATCGAAGCCAGTGCCTCATGGATGCTAGGCAAGCACTCTACCACTGAGCCACAGCCCCAGGCCCCCTTAGGAATGGTAGATGGAGCTTTACAACCAGATCCTGGTGCCAGGAATATGCCTGACTCTTTGAAACAAGAACTTAAGATGAATTAGATGCATTGTGGTTTGGATAAAGTCACTTTTATCTTAACCAATATATACAGTCCTCCTTCTGACCCAAATTACAGGAATCTAGTTGCTATCAATTCCACCCAGGACCACCTGTCACTAAATTCTTTAATAAAGTGCTCCCTCTTCAAGCCTGGATTTGTTTACCACCTTTCTCCAGTCTCATGGCACCTTGGGAACAGTTCCCATACACTGGGACCAGGTTGTTACATAACAGGTACTCCATAAGCCCATGGATAAAGTGATAGAAGAATCACAGGAGAAAGTGTATGGCCAGTAGGAATAAGGAGTGTCCCCCACAGTCCACCCTTCATTGTCCAGCATTTACAGACACTACTCTTTATACTTGAAATGCTCCTGCCTAACAAAATGCCATCATCCCGCACAAAATCATTCCCCCCTTCAAAAAGACAACAACCCCAAATCTCATCAGGTACCGCACCCAGCTTCGCATCCAAAAGATATTTTGCAAAGGTGAATAGCTCCTTTGTTTTTTGTTTTATCTTTTCCCCATTATTTTGTACAGAATGAGTTTGGTACTAGTTTATAATTTAATCCATGGGCTATAACAGAAATTATAGAATATCAAGACAAATATCCCTCTTCTAGGAGCAAGAAAAGGTCTCAGAGAAAGTGAATCCAATCTTAATCTGTATGGGATATCAAAGCTCATGAGGGGTTTTGGTTTGACTGACATTGCAGACAAGTTGGCAATGCTTAAAGTCCAAATTGTTGAGTCTACAGATAGCTTTATTTCTGGACCCCCCTAGCCACTATGTTTATGAACCCACTGAACAAAAATTAGGATAGGTATAAAAAGTGTCTGATGGTACTGCAGAGTAGGTCAGCTTCTTGTCCTTGATTCCATGACTAGAGAGTAAATAATACATAATAAACTCATAAACTCCGAAGAGCTAAAGCAGTACAGTTACCTGGTGTCCCATTATTTTTTTAACAAGCCTTACTAGAAATCCAAAAGATATTTTGCAAAGGTATATAGCTCCTTTACTTGATTCAAAACCATAGGATGACCCCTGATTCTGTCTGGAGGCACTCAGAATCCAGCACTTGATACACTGTCATAGATGTTCTTACAGTACACAGCTTCTAACAAAAATGGGCTGTGCAGAACCCTCTTCTTTATACCAAGAGGATTAGAAAAGCACAGAAATCTGCATGTCTACTAGTGTTTCATAGGGTTTAAATCCCAATGCCTGGTATCCTTAGTCACAGCAATACACATTAGGTTCTAGATCCCCTGAGGTTTATGCTCCTCAGATACCTCAGCAACAGTTGAACAGCATGTTCTTTTACAAGATAATAACATAATCAAGGTCCCTGTGGACTGATTTATGACACAAGGCCAGGGAGTTGAGGTAAACTTCAGGCAATACATTAAATGTACAGATGATCCCTGAATTAGGATGGATTGACTCAGAACTTTTCAACTTTATGACGTTGTGAAAGAAATACATATTCAACAGAAGCTATATTTAAATTTTTATCTTCTCCTGGTCTAGCAATATGCACTGTAGCTCCCAGCCAACCACTTGATCATGGGAGTGAACAATTAAAAAAAAAAAAAAAGTCTATTATGTTGTGGAGCTATGATGTTTGGTAGACGAGGTGTATTAAATTCACTTTTAACTTCTGATATTTTCAATTTACAATCAGGATGTAATGCCATTATAAAACAAGGAGCATCTGTATAGTGCTCTTCCCACTAGTTGACAACAAACTACTTCTGGTGTTTTCTGCTTTGGAGGTTAAAAGATCAATAGCTGCATAGCAACTATTGGGATGTGCATGTTTTCTCCAGTGAAGAGACCACATTTATAAAAGGAGCTGTAGGCTCCCTGATGGAGCCTACAATAAATCACTTTTATTATCCAAAATCTATCTGTTTTTAATAATGGCCCAAATATCAATCAAATGGAGTTGTGAAAGTATATCTTTTTAGAGCCATAATAATGGAATTGATGTCTTTAGTTTTACTCAGTAGTAGAGCCTGAGTTGTACCCCTCTACACCAAATTCATATGTTGAAGCCCTAACTCCCAATGTGATTGCATTTAGAGATAGGGTCTTTAGGACCCTATAGGAAGTGACTAAGGTTAAGGGAGGTCATGTGGACACTTTTGTGGTCCCTCAAGCACAGCCTTTGTTCATAATTCTTAGAGTTGGATAATTCTTGGGGATTTCGCCAATTAAGTAGTGTCTTTATGGTGTGCTCATTTATACTTGTTCTCAGGACTAAAAATCAATTAGATCAATAATTCTCCAAGTATTCCTGGACCAGCAGCATCAATATACCCTGGGAACTCATTATAAATGCTAATTCCATGGTTCCCATCCATATCTACTGATTCATAAACTCTAGGGATGAGGTTCAAACATAAGTGATGTTTTTATTTATCTATTGTAATTTAGCAAGCTTTCCAGGTGGTGCTGATGTACATAAAAGTTTATATAAGTAGTCACTTATAAAGATGGTTGCTTGTTGTTTATCCTGATTTACATACTGACCTGGAAGTCTGTGATAGTAAACATATTTACTTTGCCTTCGATGGTTGTGAGGTGCTATTTGGCCTCTCTCACCCCAGTTTTCTAGCATCTCCATGTAAAAATAGGAATTTTGTGCCAAAAGCAGCATTTCTCATTAGAATCTCAGGCCTACAGGACTTTCCAAATGTACTAACATCCCTCTCACTAATCAATACATTCATCAAAGCCTTGAAAACTGAGTATTTTCTAAGACTTCTTGGGGGGATATATTTAGACTGTGGGTGAGCACCATAAATTACCTCCAAAGTGCCTACTTCTCAAACCTTTCACTTCTGTACTCTGTTTATATACCAAAGAATTTCTAGATTCTGAACTTCAGTAAATGGAGACCAGTTAAACTGAGGCATTGGTCAACCAATGACATTTCATCCCTACTGTGGGGTATTAAGAGGCAGGACCAATTGGGAACTTTAAGAGGTCCTGAGGGCTCTGTCCTCATGAATGGGCTCACAGACTAAGGGTTTTCATGGGAGTCACTTTGTTATTAAATTGCGCTCTCTCTGACTTGTGTGACTTATCTCACTATGGGATGCCTCCACCATGTCACAACCCAGCAGGAAGGTCTTCACCAGATGCCAAGCAGATCCCAGTGCCATGTTCTTAGACTTCCTAAACCATGAGCTAAATAAAACTCTTTCCTTTATAAATTACTCACTCTGTGTTATTTAGTCATAGTAAC
This sequence comes from Marmota monax, assembly GCF_021218885.2. Lineage (NCBI taxonomy): Eukaryota > Metazoa > Chordata > Mammalia > Rodentia > Sciuridae > Marmota > Marmota monax. The sequence continues at coordinate 18,203,142 of NW_026693082.1, read as the reverse complement.
AGAAAATAGACTAAAATAGGGTTTAAGTTCCAACATGAATTTTGGAGAAACACATAACAGTCAAAAGGAGGATACATATGGGGCTGTGTTTGTGGCTCAGCACTAGAGTGCTCACCTAGCATACGCAAGGCCCTGGGTTCGATTATCAGCATCACATAAAAATAAATAAATAAATAAATAAATAAATAAATAAATAAATAAAATAAAGGTAAAAAAATAAAGGATACATGTGGACAAATTTATCTCGAACTCAAGTTATATTCTTTACTCCTTGATCTAGTTTCCCCACATCCTTTTCCACAAGTATTCACAATATTTGCTGAAATAAACTGGCAAAATTTTGCAACTGTTTAGTTATGAAAGTCTTTTCCTTCTGGGTTTGACTTTGTAATTGGATCCCTGGTCATGCTGGGTTCTGACCCTGGTTTGAAGTCTACAGATAATGAGAAGGAGGGAAGATGAGATTTGAGAATTGGCTGCCTCTTTCCAGGTAATTACCTTAGACAAGGTCATTTTTAAAGTTTTCAAACAAGCTAGGAATTGCCTCATCAGAAAGCAAAAGGGGCTGCTTTCACCTGCAGAGGAACCTCGGTGAAGTTTTGGGGTAGAATGTTCTTTGAACATGGGGAGTACCCTCATTCACACACTCCTGCTCCAGATTAGGGGGTTATAGTTTTTCCCAAGCAATTTCTGAATTCTCATACGAGAGCTGTGTGGTTTTAAATGATGTTTAAAACCCTTCAGGGTCAAACTTTGAGCGTGTTGGATTGGCCAGTTTTTTCCTTTGTTCTTTCTTTTCTTTCTTTCTTTTTTTTTAACTTTGGATTTGGCTCCTGGCATGATGTGAAGACAAGGAACTGAATCTTGTTGTTGCTCTTTCTAAGCTGTCCAGACCACAGGAAGCAAGCACCCCCTTGTGAGTGCCCATTTGTATACCACTCAGAGTTCTTGCAAGCAGTGTAAACTGACTCTAGTTAACTGAGACAGAAAAGAAATTTATTAAAAGATTGTTTGGTAATCTTGCAATTTATCATGAGGACTGGAAAACAAGGCCCAGGAGTATCCAGTCGGTAACACACCCCCAATCAGGATTCAGACAGAGTGCTATGAGTTCACACTGGCAGTGCTGTGGTCAGCATAATCATATTTATTGCTAGGGCTTATACCCTCAGAATGGCTATCCCTCTCCACTAGATGCTGCCACTGTTATTACGGTTTGGATGTGAGGTATCCCCCAAAAGCTCCTGAGTGAGACAATTCAAGAAGGTTTAGAGGAGAAATGATCAGGCTCAGTTTCAGCCCTGAAGAATGGAGCCTGCTGTCTTTGGACTGAGACTTCTGAAACCGTGAGCTCCCAGATAAACTTTTCCTCCTCTACAATTGTTCTGGTTGGATCTTTTAGTTACATCAGCGAAAAAGCTGACTAAAACAACTATCATTCATTTATTTCCTTGCACATGCTCCTGCTGTTCTGTCACCAAAGAGAGTTCCATGTAATTTCCAAGACTCTAAGCTGGGTGCATCTCTGAATGATCTGGAGATAGGTCATGTAGTTGGTCCCTAGCTTCAAGGCATGCTGGGAAAGTAGGTATCTGGTATTTTCAGCTTTACTGTAAAAGACAGATTCACCAAACAAATGAATTTCCACAATTCGCCCCAGAAGGGTTTTTCAGATTCTGGTCAAATAAATAAATGCAGATGTCCATCATAATGTGCTATCTGGAATCAGAGCAATGAAGTTTAGTTGGAGGATATCAATAATCAAAATAGTGCCCTTTTCTGTCTGAAGCATCTGCTGCTACCATCAGGGCATCCCCTGCTCAGCACAGTACTGGATGAACACAACCAAATGCCAGTTCTTTGGTTTCCCAATTTCTAGGCTTTGTGCTGGTCATCTGTTTTTAACAAAAGCATCAATTAGGCTAGAGCCGTGGTTCTCACTTAGGGGCAGTTCTCACCTGCTGTCCAGGGGACATTTGGCAATATCTGGGTACATTTTTGGTTGTCATAAGTGGCAAGGGGTGATTACTACTGGCACCCAAATGTGGAGGCCAGAGATGCTAAACATCCTTTAGAACAGTACCCTACAACATAGAATTATCCAAGCCGAAATGAAAATGGTGCAAAGAAGCCCTAGGCTAAAACCAAATCCTTCTCTTCCTGTTTGGGCTTTGGAATTCAATCTGTTCCCTTAGATGATTTGTACGGACACTCAATCTTATCCTTCAAGTATCGATTTCACTTTGGCTTTCCAGGGTGGCTCACCAGTTACCTATGTCTTTCTGTTTTAGTCAGCATTTTTGCTGCTGTGACTAAAAGACCTGACGAGAGCAATTTTAGAGGAGGAAAAGTTTATTTGGGGGCTCCCAGGTTCAGAGGTCTCAATCCATAGACAGCTGGCTCCATTCCGTGGGGCTGGAGGTGAGGCAGAGCATCTTGGCTGAAGAGTGTGGCAGAGGGAAGCAGCTCACATGATGATCAAGAAGTGAGAGAGAAGGGCTGGGGTTGTGGCTCAAGTGGTAGAGCACTCAACTAGCACGTGTGAGGCACTGGGTTTGATCCTCAGAATCACATAAAAATAAAATAAAGATATTCTATCCACCTAAAACTAAAAAATAAATATTTAAAAAAGTAGAAGTTTCTCTCTGAGAAACTCCACTCACCAGATACAAATTATATACACTAAAGGCATGCTTCCTGTCCCTATGACCCACTTCTTCCAGCCAAACTCTATCCACCTTTAGTTACCCTTCAGTTAATCCCATCAGGGGGGTTAATCCACTGACTGGTTTAAGGCTCTCATAACCCAATCAGTTCTCCTCTGAATATTCTTGCATTGTCTCACAAATGAGCTTTTGGGAACACTTTCTATCTAAACCATAACACTTCCCTATAATCATATTTACTACATTTAGCCTGGGGGACCCTCCACTTGTCTCTAGTAGTATCAGCATAGATTAGTTCAACAGAGTAAGACATTACAATCTTCAAAGCACAAGAGAATTATCTAGCTCAGCAGTTCTCAACCAGGTACAATTTTGTCCCCTTGAGGAAATTTGGCAATATCTAAGAACATTTTTGGTTGCCTTAGGGGGAAGTTGCAGACTACTGGGTAGAAGCTGGGGTGTTTCTAATATATCTTAGACTATAGACTATGGGGAATTCAGAGGCAAATAAGATACATCCCTGCCCCAGGAATATCAGGGTCCAGAAGGAGAGCTATGGCAAGCATACAGACGCAGCAGAAAGCATCACCCTGGAGGCACAGGAGACATGAGAACGCTAAGGTAAGCAGGAAGGGAGAGGAAGAAACATGTTTCTTTGTAAGATAGGCTGAAGGGCAGATTGCTAGGAAGGAAAGGTGCTCACTGAATTCTCCTAAAACTTTTCACAGTAAGCACACAATTTTACTCAGGATGCATATCTCTTTGAGCTGGCTAAGGGTGCCAAAGGAGATCACAGGCAGCCAAGGCCCTCAAACCACCATTTAACCCCACCACTGACCTTCCCTGGAGATTCTAACTACTGGGCCCAATCATGAGCAGTAGGGATGACTTGTGAGATCCATATAAAGAAATGGGGAGGTGGGTTTTAGGAAGTGCCAATCAACACTCTTACTACTTTGTGTCTGAAAGGCTTACCTCTTCCATGCAGTACTGAGAATGAGAGCAGGCTTTGATGGGGAGAACCCCTCATTTTGATATCACAAATCTGGAGCCCAGGTGCCCCTTCAGCTGTCAGAGAGGTGGGGAGGACTCCATAGTAGACAGTGTACACACATACACTAGCACAGGCACACACATGTGCATGTACACACAAAGCATCATGTGATCTTTGCCTTTCCTGAATGCCAAGCACTCAGGTTAAAGAACTAGTGCCCGTGCTTGTGTTCTAAGGCACACATTCTCCTGCTCTGAAAACAAGACGAAGTGTTAGATGCAGGGAAGCTGATACAACCCAAGGAATGACTGGTTTTCCTACTGCTTCAGGACGTGAATTCTAATATGAAATGGCAGAGGGCCATAACCTACATCCACAAAATCCACATCAGTGGGAGGCCTCTCTCAAAGCACACTTTGGTTATTTCAGTCTTGCTGACTCTTGTAGCCTGGTGGCAGGATCATCTCAATTAGGCACATCAGCTATTTATTGCAAAACTCCAGGGGCACCGTTCAAGTTGTATAAAGCAATGGTTTCATCTGGTGGAAATAGCACTGGATGTGAAATGATACAGACTGGGGCTCAAGCCCCAGAACTGGTGCATGCAACCTGAGCAGATTTAGATACATCTTTCACTACTTTGTGTCTCAATTTCCTGATCTGTGAAATAGGGATTCCAGGCCTTTTGTAAGGGAATCAAATGAGAGAAAGCATGTGCAAGTGCATTCTAAAATTTGTAGCACTATAGGGAATATAGTGCTTAATATTTTTTATTTCATAATAGTCGTCTACCAACATAGACAAGCATTCACCAAAGGACTTGCAAATATTTTGAATTGATGCCATCCAGATATTTCCAGGTCTCCTCAGCCTGTATGTCCAATAGAACCATGCAAACATTAACTGCTTACCTGCAGACACTCATTACCCCACCATTCCCCCAGAGTTTTCCCATTCACTTGGGGTTCTTCCAGTGTATGTCACATGTGCTTAGTGACAGTCCTTCATTTTCTTCCACTCAGCTTCTTCATTAGGGTCTGCTGTCTGCGATGGATCTCCTTTCTCTTTAGCAGCCTCTGGGTCCTCAAGGAGAATAGAATTGAGGACCCCAATGTCTCCCCCTATAGTCCTGGACACTGTAACTGTCCATAGAGGCTGCATGGAACCTCAGAATAACAAAGTTTCACAACATTGGTGCCCTCTGCCCAACTCTGTGTGGGTTTTGTTACCTGAACTTGAAGAAGAACTTTTGGGCCCAGGGCTCACAAAGTTCCTGTGCCCAAGTCTCCTTGTTTTAGAAGGTCAAATGTGGTCCCTGGTATAGTCTGGGCTGGGTACTGGGCACCAATTCACTTTTTGTTGTCCCTTCTCTGTATCTGTCTCCCCATGTCACTGACCATGCCCCAACTTCTCCTTTCCCCCTTCAGCCATAAAGGACATAAAGGACATCGTTATCCCTAGTGTTTTATGGCCGGTGAGGGTCTAGGAAGCACTTTCTGTTTCCACAAGTCCAAATTCTGTGTAAGTTTGGCCAAGACCACCTGCTGCATTTGATTTAGTGAAGTTATAAATAAAGTAACTGGACAGGTTTTAAATTTTGGAATCATCATAACAACAATGCCATTGAGAATGGGAGGGGTGATGTTCCAATATATCTTGTCACAGTGGTTTGTCATTATGACTCACACTCAGCAAGCCTCCATTTAGCACCACATCAGCACAATGTTTTAATCCAGCAAATGAGTGGACTTTAGTCATTGTCCCAATGCTACGCAAATAGATGCATTTTCACCAGCTCAGAGTTCAGCTTTTCCTGCTGTGATCAATTCTGAGGAGCTCATCTCAAAGATGACACATATGTCCCCCAGTCTTCCCACACCAAAAGTTTCTGTTCAGGAGCCTGGCTCCAGAGGTCAGACCTAGCCTAATGTGAGGACATGTCTTCTAAATGAGAATGAGCCCCAGGTGGGTCCCCTTGACTACACTGTAGCCCACTCCTCCATGGAGAACTTGGACTTTATTTTAAAGCCATGGCGAGCTCTTGAAGGATACTCAGTGGCACTTCTGTTAATGAAGAGGTGTGTTCCAACAACACATTCTATGATCAGGACTTTTGTTACCAGGGTTAGAAATAAAGCTGGACACATAGGGATGTACCCACCTTGAAATCTGTAGAGTTCCCAATAACCTTCCAATAGCTAAATTCGGTGGATGCTTTTTAATCATCTCACTTGATCTCTTCTCTACCTCTGGCACAGTTGAATCAGGAAAGCAGAAGAGAGTGGAAATACACAAACAGTTCAAATCCTTGTTCTCTTCTTACAAGCCACTGGACCCTGGGCAAATTATTTAACTTCTCTGACCCCAAATTTTCTTCTGTAAAATGGGTAAAGTGATGTATAAGGGATATTTAAGAAGTATTATAACATATATAAAGCTACATATTGTAGGTCTTTAATAACTAATGGCTTTTATTACTCTTATTGACTAGTTTTCATTCTTAAACACTTACCTTAGGTATTATGACGTATATTTATACCACAGTTCTCTCTCTACCTCATTTTTCATCTATTATGAATTTTACTAGGCACTGGTATTAATAATACACAGTCTCTACCCTAGAGGAGCTCATAGTCTACACGGAAAAGAGATGTGCCAATTCCAACTCAACCTGACAATTGCTACATAGAGGATTCATATGACCATGCCCTAGACACAAAGCTTAATGTCTTGACAGGAACCTGGGAGGGCTTCAAGTTTAAGCTTAGCATTGAAGGATATGTCTGAATTTTCCAGGAAAACAAAGAAGGAAAGTTGTTCTGATTAGAAGAAGCACTATGTGTAGTATCAGATAAAATTATTTAACTAATAATAACATTTACAAGGCTCAAGAGAAAATAGGTTGGAGGATACTATTAAATTCAATCTCAAACCAAGCTTGATGCCATCATTGTTGTCTATGAACACTGGGATTTGAAAGCAGGATCATAATTATCCATGAACATGAATTATAAATGCAGATGCAACAACTCTCAATATGGCAACTGGCTGAATGTTGTCTTGGATTTACAGGGCATGAGTTACGAAACCATGCTCAAATCCAGAATCGCAATCTGCACAAGATATTCCCACACTAAGCACACTAAAACAGACCAGGTCTAGAAAAGCAGGTTTGATTTTCCCTCCAAAAGTCACATAGTTTCATTGGGTGAAATGGTGGGAAAGAATCACTGTAGGTTTAAATGTAGTTCTTTCCTTCTTGCTCATGCCCCTCACATCCCAGTTTCCAGAAAAGGTGGATTGCTCAACTGGAATTCACATATGATGCGACTCCACCATTTGTGTCCTTATATAAGAAATTGCCAACAATTTGCTAAAATGTTCCTTTTATAGGCTGGAACATTAACGGTGGGGTCCCATATTCCAAGTTTTTTTTATTGCAGAAATCAAAGGGGCATCTAATGGAGTGTTGAGAGACACTGAAAATAAGTGACTAAGTTTGGTTAGCAAAGCAGTGTTTATACAGGGACCCTCATAAGTTGCTGATGACATTGAAGTTGATGTCTTTTAAAAAAAACTTGATAGTAACTTGACAATTATGTTGGTGATGATAGTGAAATCAGCTAATTTATTGTGTGATAGTCCCTCTGCATGATGTAACCCACACTTCTCCCCTCTGCAACACTACTATTATCATTCCTACTTGACAGATGAGGAAAACTGGAACACTGTATGAAGACTTGCCCAAGGTCACACAGCTAGTAAATGGCAGAGCAGGGCTCCAAACAAAAGCATACTAGTTCTGATTCCAAAGACTATACTTGAACTATCCATGCTGCCTTATATTGTATCAAATGCTGAAATTTTTTTACAAAGTTATCTCATTTCTGGGTATCAATCCACAGCATTCAGAAAATTCCTGATCATGGGCAATGATATATGCAAGATTTATAGCACAATGTTGTATGTCATTGGAAGAAACCCAAATATTTCAACACTGAGAACAGTTGAGAAAATGAGATATATTCAAGCTGTTGAACACTTTATACCATTAAAAATCGAATCATAGCTCCTATGTAAATAATGTAGATTGGATATTTGCTTCTATTATTATTCCCTCCCTAAATGATAGTGGGAAGATTTTTTTAAATACTTAAAGCCACAAGTGAAACCTGTCTTGAAAATCAGGATTCTGGGCTGGGGATGTGGCTCAAGCGGTAGCGCGCTCGCCTGGCATGCATGTGGCCCGGGTTCGATCCTCAGCACCACATACAAAGATGTTGTGTCTGCCGAAAACTAAAAATAAACATTAAAAAATTCTCTCTCTCTCTCTCTCTCCCCTCTCTCTCTAACTTTCTCTTAAAAAAAAAAAAAGAAAATCAGGATTCCATCCCATTCCCCTGTTGTTGAAGATTGAACACCAAAGGAATGCTGAGAAGAGCAAAAAGTTTTATTTAAGGGATGGGGGGGGGGGAGAGAGAGAGAGAGGGATAGAGAGAGAGAGAGACTGACTCTTTGGGAGGGAGAGGGTCCAGAGCTGGTGCTCCAGGTATTGGAGGTGTCCTGCCCCTTTTATAGCTTTTCTCATGTGGCCTCCTCCCATCCTGCCCAAAAGGTGGAGTGACCAAGGGCAGGAATGGAGCCACCCAGGGGCTACTCATTAACACCCCAGTTCTGTCCTTCTTTACCCCCATTCTGTTTGTTTCAACCATTTGTCACTTTCTGACAAGCCATATTTATTTAATATCCATTCACCTCTATCTATGGCTCTGTATATCCACCTTCCTACCCACCTGTCATCTATCCACTGTCCAACCCTCCTACATGCTTACACAAAGTCAGGAATTTTTATGTTTCATTCACCCCTGCCTCCCCATTGCTTAAAACAGTGTCTGGCACATGACAATCATTCAATAAATAGTGTAAATGAGAAAAAACAGCCCTACTTGAAGTGGGATTAGGAGGACATTTTTATATTGGAAGTTGAGAATCTTGCCATACTCCCCAAGAATTTTCATAGGCAAGGTTTGGACCATCAGGTAGAAAATTGGAATAATAGTTTCTGAGGAATCCGATAGCTAAAGAGAAAAATCACTAAAGGCCTTGACATTGGGTCCCCAAATGAAAATTTTAGACAGTTTGCCCTATAGAGGTATCACAACTGTGGGGGCCTTCAGCCCAGGACTAAGGGATTTCTGGTACATGAGACTTTCGGTACTAAAACTGGGACAGTTCCAGAAAAACCGGTGTTGGGTCACCTAGCCGTAATCAAGAAGCCACACCCACATACTCAGAGTTTTCAATCACTCAGCTATGACCAAACTTGCTCAGGTATGATCACTATTACCAGACATCTGAGCAAACCCATTAGTTTGTAAGACTAAGACCAAAACTAGTAACCAATAAAAAGCAATGTAGAAAACAAAGACTATACATTGAGAAAGAAAAAAAAATCATTGATATCTCCAGAGAGATAAGCAAACATAACAACTATGAAAAGAAACCAGAAATTGGAGATTAATCATAAGAAAATGAGAGAATAATCTAGGAGAGCTAATAGTAGGAGTTCAGTAAAAGAGAACAGAAAAGAGAGCAGAGGAGAGGAATTATTAACAAAATAATTCAAGAACATTTCCCAGAGCTGAAAGGGTTGAATTTCAAGATTATGTTTGCTCAGAGACTGTTATATTAGGTGAAATTAGATACATAGCAAAACACAGGAATTTGAAATTTCAGATCAATGGATATATAGAAGAGCTTCTACAAGAGTAAACAACTCTCATATACAAAATAAATAAATAAGTGTAGCTGTGGACTTCTGAAAATTTATTTATGTAGAAAATTATATGGCAAGAAAAAAGTCTTCAAAATTTTGAATGGAAATTAAACGTAGAATTCTATACCAAACCAAACCATTAATAGAGTTAGAATTAAAACATTTTCCTATATGGAAGTCCTTGACATTTTTACTTCTCATGTACCCTTTCTCAGAAAGCTATTAAAGGATGCCCTCTATTAAAACCAAAGACATAAACCAGGAAAAGAAAATTTTTCTACATGGAATGTACAAAACATTAACACAAAACAAACTGAAGTGATCCCTGGAATAATTTTGAAGGGACATCTCAGGATAAGAGCTTTGAACCACTGGGTGCATACCTATAATCCCAGAGAGTCAGGAGGCTAAGGCAGGAGGATCACAAGTTTGAGTCCAGCCTCAACAACTTAGGGAGGCCTTCTCTCAAAATAAAAGGAGGAATGCTGGGGATGTAGTTCAATGATTAAGCCCCCTAGGGTCAATCCCCTATACCAAAAAAAAAACAACTTTGAACCAGATAGAGAGGCCATCCCAGGCTAGAGCAATCACGAGATTCTGGAAGAGATTTTTTGGGGGGGAAAGGGAGGGGGAAGGGGATTAGCAAGGATGGTGGAATGTGATGGTCATCATTATACAAAATACATGTATGAAGATTTGAATTTGGTGCCAACATACTTTATATACAAACAGAGATATGAAAAATTGTGGTATATATGTGTTTTAAGAATTGTAATGCAAAAAAAGAGTAAATTTATAATGGCATAATTTGGCGTGAACATACTTTATATACAGAGATATGAAAAACTGTGCTGTATATGTGTAATAAGGGTTGTCATGCATTCCACTGTTGTCATGTATTAAATAAAAAATAAAATAAAATAAAACAAGATAATATTGTCTTCAAGGACAATTTAAACAACTACTAGGGCAATTGAAATTCTCTAAAAAACCAGCAAACAAAAGAGAAAAGATACCACAAGAAAAAAGAGAAGTGGTCTAGTTTAATACATAGCTGGGCTATAAACAGCCCATGTTAAAATCATCCAAACATTGAATATTAATCAAACCAAAATTATCAATAATCAATACTGAGAGAGAAAGTTGGGGATAATGGACTTGGCACAGGGAATGAGCAAAAAGAGCTGCATTCCTGTTGTCCATGTTGGGAAGGTCAGTAGAGAATTTTTTTTAAGTTGAAACAGGAAGATGTGAAACCCAGCAAGTTAACTAGAGATATGAAGGTCAAAATCAAGAGAACCCACTTTTAAAAAGTTGAAAGAGATTATCTGTAGGGAGATGGACTTTGCAGGGAGAGGGCGAGGGAGTGAAAAGCAAGAAAATGCTGTTTTTAAACCTTGTGGAGCTACTTGTCTCTAAAAGATCTATAAGTAAAATTAGTTCTTTTACTTTTAAATAAACTTTTTAAGGGCAATTGAACCAATTTCCACATATGAGGTATTACATAAGTAGGAAAATCTTAAGTGGAAACACCATATAAGTGTACCAAAATTAAGAAAAAACAGAACTTTACCAATACTCAGATTGGCCCATCACCAACATCCCACTGAGGATAACCAGAATCCTCCCTTGTGACATCATAAATCAGTACTCCTGCTTTTAGAATTTGTATCAATGAAACAATGTGTGTACACTCTTCCTGGCTTTATTTGATGACATGTTTGTAAGGTTCATCCATGATGTTTTGTAAAATAATACCTACCATATTGCTACATGATGTTCCATAGAATGAAAATTCCACATTTTTTAATCCATTCTCCTAATGGTGGACCTCTGAATTATTTTAAGCATAGGTGGCCATGGATAACTTTTTTGAAATATTTTTTTAGATGTTGATGAATCTTTATTTTATCCATTTATTTGCATGTAGTGCTGAGGATCGAACCCAGTGTCTCATACATGCTAGGCAAGTGCTCTACCACTGAGCTATAACCTCAGCCCGTCCATGAATAATTTTGACAAAAGTCATAATTATAACACAATGACGTGGAGACCTGTACTTGGTGTGTAGAAGGGTATAAAATCATAGGTATACCATGACTGCAACTATTTATAAATTCATCCAATAATAACAAAACCTTCTTAGTATCTACCCTGCATTAGGTACTATTCCAGACAATGAGGTTTTAATGGTGAAGAGGATTATGGTCTCTGTCTTCCGAATAGAGGGAGGAAGATAATGAAAGAATTAGAGAGTAATGGGGAGAGGGAATGAGAATTGATTATTATTTTTTTGGTGAGCATTTTGAAGCAGAATTGTTGTAATCTAACCTCACTTTCCGCAACATTTGTGTCGAGATCTGAAAGAAGAGATGGGATTAACCAGGCCAAGGTGCAGACTTCCTCCCAGAACAGGGAGGAAGAGTATGCCAAGGAGGAGGTACAGACATATAGAAGGTGCAAGCAGAGAAGAACACAGTGTGCAAAAACTGTGTCAAACCCAGTGTGCCTGGGGTCTGCGGAATAGGAGCAGAGTGCTGCAGGCCTCGGCTGTGTCAAATGGCTGAGCAAAGTAAGACCAAGGGACCCCTGGGTTTAGGGCCACTGAGGTCAGTGGTGATCTTCAGAGAGCCATTTTAGTGGCAGAATGAGGACAGATTCCAGGCTAGGGTGGAATCAGGAATGAGCAGAAGGTAAGGACGTGAAAATAAAAATTCATAGGAGAAAATACAAAGTTGTATATTAATGAATGTCTTTTTCTCCAAATTTTTATATTTGTATATAAATATAATCATATATACATTATATATAATTATATGTATATTTTTAAGGAAATTTGAACTAACACATTACATTTTAAAAATGTCTACATAAAGGTCAAGTGTTTTTAAGGGGGAATATAAATACCAATTTTATTCTTAGTCTTTTCTGGATTATACAGTATCCTACAATGTAAAAATGTGGTTTTCGACTCTATCAGAGACATATTATTTTCACAGTACTGCAGAAAACACTGGTGGGTGTAGGAATCATAAAGAATGTAGGGCCTGGGGAGTCTTCATTTTCATTGGCTAAACACACACCACACAGAAATTTTTAATCCAAAACACATGGTTCAGTGAGGTCAATCAATCTGATGATCCAGTTTTGGCCCAGATTCAGAGGCAGCTAAGCGACTTCAAGTGCCTTCACGCCCCGGGACAGAACCAAACCGGAGCTGAGTACCATGAGCAAGGAGAGGCTTATGTTTATGGAAATGGCTTCCTTCTTAGGGAATGCATGCCTGTGCCAGAAATGCTCTCTACATATTTATTTATGCTAAGGGATGTATTGAAAAGATAAAAGGTTTTATTTTATTTGAAAACCCAAGGCATAAGTAATCCAAGCAATACTTACGGAAAGATGATTCTCCTCCTCATGAATTTCCATACAACTTGAACACTATTTTCCTTGTGGCTCTTAATACTTCTTTTGTTCTATGTACATGTCCTGTCTCCCTTGATTTATAAACTCATCTCTAATTTCCTTCAGCACCAGACCTTGAAAAAAAGCAACTTGGTAATTTCTACCAAATTTATTTATATATATATATAGTCATCCAGTGTGGCAATGGATGAAATAAAAAACTTTATTTTTACAATTGTGTTTGCTTTTCAAACTTGCCTTGGTTCAACATCTCCTTTGGCTAGTAAGTCATTGCTTTTCCTGAATTTGCAGAAGTCCAACACAGTCTGTATTGCATGAAACTTTGGCCTAAAGTCCTCTGGGCAATGAATAATAGTTTTGTCCACTCAGAATATTGGCACAAGATTTGAAACAACTGCTCATATTACATCCCTTTTCTGGACCAGTTTCATCAACAGCAGTTATGTCTTATAATTAACATTATAATTATAATAACATAAGCCTTTGTAATTAATTTCACTCATGTACCCTCTATTCCCAAGAAACAGTGACTCATTATCCTTAATTTGCAAAACACACTCTATTTTTTAATTTTATGTTTAACATAAAGAGATACAAAATTAATTTATTCAGGGTCTTACAAAAACAAAATTGCTGAGACAGGATTAGAACACAATTACCAAGTCTCAGGTTTTAGTACTGTGTCACAGTCACTCTTCTGATAGTCCAAGTGATTCATCCATCCATCCATCCATCTATCCATCCATTTATTCATTCAGTATAATTTTATCATGATAGGCACTGCCTAAATTCAATAGAGACACAAAATTAATGTTATTGCTTTCAGGGAGTTCATAGACTGGTTAACAAATACAATAAAACAGACATTTTTTTTAAGAAAAAGAATAATAAATGCAATGATTAGAGAAATGAGGTATGCGTGTTGCAAACATCCTTACATAAGAACTGATAAAGAGTTTAGTTTTGTTTTTTGTTTTTTGGGTTTTTTTTTTTTTTTTTTTTTTTGGTACTGGGAATTGAACCTGAAGGCACTTTACCACTGAGCTACATCTCCAGCCCTTTTTACTTTTTGTTTTGAAACAAGGTCTCACTAAGTTGCTTAATGTCTCGCTTAAGTTGCCCAGGTTGTCCTCAAACCTGCAATCCTCCTGCCTCAGCATCCTGAGTTACTGGAATTACAGGGGTGCAACACTGTGCCCAGAAAATTTTAATACTTTTAATGAGATCAAATTGTTGTTTTCCAAAGATAACAGCATACTAGCACCAACCTATGGTAAGAATATTATCTGAGACTAGCTTTACAATTATTATGCAGCAGTGAATTTGCCATTTAAAGGAAATCTTTTGGACATGCAAACAGAAGAAATGAGCATCCCTGAAAAGAGCAGAAGTCATAGGCTGGGACTCCATCCAGTGGCTTGCCCAGAATTTCCACAACCCCCGCCCCAAGGCTCCCTGGAACATGTTGAAAACCAATGAAGAAAAATGACCATCCATCAAACTCAAATACCAATGTGTCAAATTTTTCATGTGTGAAAATTAACTTTAGGGTCTAATAACTGAATCAAGCTCATCTAAAAGTGATCAGCCTGTGGATAAGTAAGAATACTCTCTTCAGAAGCCTTCTAGCCAGGTGTGGTGGCACACGATTGTATCTCCAGGGCTCAGGAGGCTGAGGCAGGAGGATCATGAGTTCAAAGCCAGCCTCAGCAAAAGCAAGACACTAAGCCACTCAGTGAGACCCTGACTCTAAATAAAATACAAAATAGGGCTGGGAATGTGGCTCAGTGGTCGAGTGCCCCTGAGTTCAATCCCTGGTACCCCTCCCCACCAGAAAAAAAAAAAAAAGAAGAAGAAGCCTTCTTAAAGCTTGATGGCTCTTCAGGTTTATCACCGGCATTCTTTTGCTGTTGTTTTCTGGCTTGTGTGATATGCAGAATGCTTTGAGAAATTTTCCGTAACTTTGCCCTCCACTTTTCAAAAAATCAAGCAATTATTTTTGAAACTTCTTTGTGTATCGGGACTGGAAAAGCAGTTGGCAAGACAGAAAGGGCCCACTGGCTAAAAGGAGTCACACACAGAAATAAGCACTGCTACTGAAGAGCAGAAATAGTCTAGACAAGTGTGCTCACGTTCATTACAGCCAGTGTTCATACAGCTGCCTCAACAAGTAACTGTTATTACCTACCAAATGCCACGCACTACATTATACTGAGGGAGATAAAATGAATAAGATAGTACCTGCACTCACAGGATGCTCACAATAAAATACATAACTAGGAAGAGACAAGCATACCAATGGCGTACTATTAAATGTCAAAGTGGATTACCATCATGGTTTCCAAAGAGGGTGAGATTAGAATGCTCATTGCAATCACACAAAGAAAAGTGTGACTAAAGGATTCACTCAGATGATAATTTTCTTTTGGGGACCCCAAAGGACTTTCAGATATGCTCTTTATTTTAATGAGGTATATAAAAAGGAGAGGAGGATTTATGATAATTTCACTCAGGTGTTTCACTTGTAGGTAACTCACTCACCTGCCTGTCCTCCAGTTTCCCATCCAGATAGGTTACCACTCATCCAGCTGTTGACTCAGTCACCCTCACTGCCACCCACATCTAATAAATCACTAGGCCTATTGATGCAACTTACTGCACATATCTTGAATATGTCCACTATCTGTCTCTCAAATCACCCCATCCACCAGTGTCCTCTCACTTCAACGATCATCTCCATGAGGGTCAAGGACCATATCTGCTTTGTTCACTATTAATCCCTAATACCCAGAGCAGAGTTCAGCACAGAGACTCTGCTCAGTGAGGGAAGAAAGAAAAGAAATCAATGAAACCAGTAATAATCAGCTCTTCCATTAAACTTCTTTATTATCTTACATATAAACACAACATAGATAGAAATGTGTATGTATTTTTCTAATCCATTATAAGATGATGTCATTATTTCACTAAAGCAGTGAATTGTGATTGCAATGAGCATTCTAATCTCACCCTCTTTGGAAACCATGATGGTCATCCACTTTGACATAAAGCAGGCAATTCCTGATATGTCGAAATGTTTAGTTTACTGTGTGTTATAATGTTCAGTTTAAAGATTAAACAATAGAAGAACATAGCCCTTTTAAGAGTTAATACAGCTGGATGTGGTGGTGCACATCTATAATCTCAGCAGCTCGGGAGGCTGAGACAGGAGGGTCACAGGGTCCAGGCCAGCCTCAGCAATTTAGCAAGGCTCTAAGCAACTAAGGAAAGATCCTGTCTCAAAATAAAAAATAAAAATGGCTGAGGATATAACTCAGTGATAAAGCATTCCTGAGTTCAACCCCCGGTACCAAAAAATAAAAATAAAAATGTTAATACAATGCAGCAATGAACACTTGTTGTTCATATTTAACCTTTAATTAATCTTCTGGTCTTTAAACACTATATGGCTTATGCAAGTGAATTGTTATGCTCATGTGGCAGCTTGGCCAGGCACCCAGCATGTCACTTGAGAGCACATCCTGGACATGTGTATCAGTAAATGCAAACTTTGGCATCTATGATATGCATTATTATCAGTTTATCCTTAGGTTGATTTCATTTACCAGGAAATACAACTGCCTCTTGTGTCCACAGGTGGTTTGAGAACAGAGTCTCTGCTTGTCAAGATTGTCCCATAACCTGGTCACTAGGTTCATGTGGCCCATGCCAACATTTCCCAGATAAACACTGTCAAGCCAAACTCAATTTCGACAAGCTTTTTAAGGAGGGAGAGGCCTCTCTATCTCACCTTTCAAAGAGCAGAACATCTGCTGTGATTTGGTAAACAGTACTGTTTCATCCCTGCCTGCCTGCTGCAGAGGCTGCATATCACAAAACCCTAAATGCCACTCAAAGATCCAGCCTCCAGGCTGGATGCTCTGTATCCAGTCCAACCCCCAATTCCCACCACGAAAAATCAACCTCATTATGGTCTATTCCATCTGCCTCCAGTCTTGGAAAAGGTTAAAACCTTGCAGAAGCTTAATGAACCATGTCCTTCCCTGAGAAATACAGATTTGTTATTGTTTTACAAAGAAATGAAACTAGTGGAATAAAAACAGGAGTAGATCCTATGAGTCACAGGATGTAGGTGAAGAGCTCAAATTAAATTGAGAATTTAAGCATATATTCATTGAACAGAAAGCCAGGAAATTTGAGGTCAAAGTCCTGCTCTGCACCAATGAGCTGCATAAACTTGAGCAAATCATAAAATCTGGGCCTCTGTTTACAAATCTCTGAAATGAAATAATAACTTTTGTCCTAATGTCCCTTCAGGAAAGGATAAAGGATGAGATGATAAATGTGAGTCTCCTTAAATAACAATAAAAACAAACAAACAAACAAACAAAACAACAACAAAAAAAAAACCCTGTAAAATACAGTTTATTCCCAAACAGAAGAAAATCAAAATCACTCCTACTGGGAACTAGAAGAAATCAGGAGAGTTCCTGCACAACAACTCCATTTTTCTGGGTGAGGATTAAATTTGGCATTTATTGAATGTGCCCAATATTTCAGGAACAAGTTTTTAGAATTGAGAAGGAAAAAAGAGATCAGCTCATCATTCAAATTTTCCTATAGTAACTTATATTCATTCATTCATATGTTTGTGCACTTAGGCCAGAAGCAGTAGAAGCAGTCATGCAATTTCCCAATTATTACTGAGCATCTACTATGCTCTAAGATTGTGCTAGCCACTGTGGATACAAGGATAAAGGCAGTCCTGAAATCTCTACCCTGTGACCTTACAGCAAAGATCTTTTTTTTTTTTTTTTTTTTTTTTTACAAAGAAAGAATGAACCAGACTTGGTTCCTACCCCAAAGTAGTTATAAACCAGTAGAAAAGGAAGTGACCATAAAAGAAAATTGAATCATTTTCAGAGGACTCTTTTGAAAGAGCAAGGGGAAGAGATAAATGGATTACATCAATTCTTCCTTTTTCCTGGATCAGCGTACAGCATTAATATTAACAGACAGGCACACTTTAATAGCTTCTATCTTAAAGTCTCCCTCAAGTCTATTTCTTTTGGCAGGAAAATTCTTACAAGATCTGCCTATGGTCACATATTTGCCCTCTCAAATCAATTCAGTTGGGGTTCTCTCTCTACCACCTTATTGAGATGCTTTTTGGCAAAGTTACCAGTGGCCTTCTTCTTGCCAAATTAAGTGGCCACGTGTCTAGTTTTAATCTCATTATCATTTGAAGTAATTAGTCACTTCCTCCTTCTAGAAAGGAGGTTGTTTCTTTTTGTTAATTTCCGTGATACCAGGATCTCCCAATATTATATTTTATTGGCCACTACAGATTTGTTTGCAGCCTTCTTACCCTCTTCTAAACCTGTAATGTAGGAATAGATTTGGGAATTTCTCTTGGGCTTCCTTCTCTATATAAACATGATTTTAATTATCTGGTCACACTGCCTCCGGTTCATCTCTCTATATATAGTAGATCCATAACTATCTCTATATCTGGCTAGTGTATATTTAGTCTATATATCCAACACTGATTTTTTACTATGTTCCAAAACCATGTGTCCAACTGCTTCCTTGACATTTCTATTTCCTTTTCTATTAAGCATGTCAAATTTAACAGCCAAAGCAGACCTCCTGTTTATATTCCTTCCAAAGCCTGCTCTTGACCCAGATTCCCTATGTCAATACTCAAGTCAGAAACTAGGATTTTCCTTGCTTCTTCTTTTGCCCTTATTCCTCATCCTCATCCTATTAGCATAGCTTTTTTTTTTTTTTTTTGGAGTTGTAGTTGGACACAATAACTTTATTTTATTTATTTATATGTGGTGCTGAGGATCGAACCCAGGGCTTTGCAGGTGCGAGGCGAGCTCTCTACCGATGAGCCATAACCCCAGCCACTAAGCACAGCTTTTTGACTCTAGCCCTAGAGCAGAGTCTGCACAGCGGTCCATCTCTATGGACTCTGTCTCCCTCTCCCCCTTCTCTGCAGACGTATCAGCCTCTATCCTGTTCCTCTAATGGGCACATTCACTCCTGCCTTTGTATGGCATCTTCTTCTGCTTAGAATGTTCATTCCTCCGATTTGGGTATGACTGAAACCCTCTTTTCACCTGGATCTCAAATTAAGTGTCACCTTTTCAGAGAAGACTTCATGAATCTCTTACTGAAAGTAGTCACTCAAATGCTTGTCGTCTGTCACTCATTCCATTTTAATATTATAAAATATTTATCTATTAAATATTACAAAATGTTATAGTATACAATAGGAAGAATTAATTACTAACTTCAGTAGTTTCCTTCGTATTTCTTTTATCAGGTATTTATTTATCACTTGTCTTCTTATCCTAGAATTAAAGCTCCATAAGGAGGAACTTTGCTTTGCTGGCTTTACTCACTTCTGTATCCTTGGTGCCTAGGATAGAACATAAGCAAGCTCATAGAGATGGGTCTCCTAGATTCTGGGGGTACCCACTTAACCTGAGTAACCACCATATTGGTTGTAATCATCATTTTGCCTGCCCAGTGACCCTGGCATGCATTCAGAACCCTAGCGTATAAACAAAATCATTAAGATAGTCAGTGGAGGGGCTGGGGTTGTGGCTCAGCGGTAGAGCACTTGCCTCACATGTGCAAGGCCCTGAGTTCCATCCTCAGCACTACATAAAAATAAATAAATAAAATAAAGGTATTGTGACCAACTACAACTAAAACATATTAAAAAAAAAAAAAAGATAGTCAGTGGAGCACTCATACCATGCCAAGACGTATTACTTAACTGACATTTGACAGTTAAGTCAAAGGTGCTAGGTTGAGAAAGTCCAGGTTGACCACTACCCACCTTTGTCTCACTTAGCATATGTACCCCTTCTTTCTACCAGGGAATCCAGGCATCTTGCTCTTTTGTTGCTGCCTGAGATGTGCTTCTGTCTATAGGTCCCTAATAAATTGTAGTCTGGGCAGTCCTGGACTTGGGCCTGTTTCATGGGTTTCTCTGCACCTTCTGCCTTTGGCAGCCCTAGTCCCCCTCCATCAGGTTTTTCTGAAACATATAAGTGTATTTCCTGTTGCTGTCTCTCAGTATCCAATACACATTACCACGGATTCTGGCCCTGAGTAGCGCCATTTGCATTTAACTCATTCATCCCAGATTATATGATCTGAATTTCCTATTTTAAAAATTCAATGATGCTTATATAGAAAATGAGGTTAAAATAAAACAAGAAATGAGTAAATGTTTCCAGGATTTTCTTTCTGTGCTATAAATCTCTTGAGAGAGTCACAAAATTTTTCTTAAATAAGTGTCATTTTATGATCTCCTAATTAGTTCAGGAAAACCTGTTTTGTTGTTCAGCATATCAAACCAAACACAGTGCTCAAATACAAATGTTGCATTTTATAGGTGTTGTGAAAAATGTCACGTCTTTAAATCAAATTCCTTCATAAGAAAATACTTCATATTCAAATATTCTAAATGTAAAATCAAAACAATCGAATATAATTTGACAAGGAATCAGAAATTCCACTCAGGGCTTCTAACTGCCATTTGTATTTCCTATTCTATCAATATTATTTTGCTTCGATCTCTTCCTTTCTTTTGAAATTAAGTTCAATTTTGGGTTTGTTTTTAAGTTAAAATACAACTGAAAACGCATATTACATTATTTATTTTATATAATAATATAGAGATGCTTAAATTACATGTGGTAGTAATTGTACATTGTAAATGTGAAATTTTACTTCATATACATTGATTAATAATAAAATATCTCAGTATTTCTCTATACCTGGACCTGGACTCAAATAAATTTTGAGACATAGAGTTTTTAAATGCAGGCTTTCTTTCTTCCTGTGAAGAAAGTATCTTATGAATTGAAAATAAACATGAAAATTGAATAGGAAGAAAGCAAAAAAAAAAAAAAAGAAAGTTAAAATATTTGGATATTTGAATGAGTCCCAATATGATAGCATTCCTAGAATTTTATGCATCAATAGCTTGTTCCATTTACTTTAAGACTATGAACTCTATAGTCGTACCTTTAAAACACCTTTTTTTTTTTATTTTCCATGGAGAGTCAACCTTAGTATTTGAAGCAATCTCAGATACTTGTGTATAGTGGAATGACAAGTTCCTGTGTCCTGCTCACCCAAATCTGTGTTCCCATGAGAGACAGTGCTCTTCTTTATAGCCCTTTTTTCATTAAACCAAGTTAGGGCTTCAGGATTCTTCTCAACACAATGCTCCGGATAGCCACCACCAATGGTCATAGTGTGCAAAAAAAAAAAAAAAGGTTGACACCTGACATCCCTGGTTTAGGTAAAGTGAAGATTCAATTTCATGGATCTAGATTTAATTGAAATAAGTATTAGATTAAAGAACAGTTTTGTTCTCAAGTCTTGATGACTTTAAAAGACTTGGTAAATAGCCTTTGTTAATTTTTATCAGTCAGAGACTTCTGACAGGTAGGAAATTGACCTCACTACCTAATTCCAGACTTTCCCATCCCTTACAGGGAAGACAAGCTTATGCTTTGGCATCTCTTTTGGACTGATTTACCTTGGAAGGCCCACTCATACCTATGCAGTCTGCAGAATTTTTACCTTCCTCAAGCTACGTGCACACTGGTGCAAAGGGAGCTGGCATCTGGGTGTGAATCCTGTCTCTGCTTCCTACCAGCAATGGACCTTGCTTAACTTCTCAATGGCTGGTTTTTCATTTTTGACATGAGAAAAAGAATACCTACATTGTGGGGTTGTTCTGGGGATTAGAGATAACACACAGAACATGAATGGTATGTCCTAGGTATTTATAAGCTGAGAATTTATCTAGGATCTCTAGCTACAAAAAGAAGCATAAGAATCAAATTGTCTTGTCCATGAAAAGTGAAGTGTTAAATCCCATCTTTTGGGGCTGCAAGTATCCACAGACTTCATGAGAATGTCAGTGGGAGGAGAAAGACCAATGTATCATCTGGAAGTGGGGGTGGCACGAAGAGAGAGGAGAAAAACCAGAGATGACTCAAGACCCGGAACTGTCACTCTCCATTTAAGTGACTGATGTGCTAGGGTTGTTCTCAGGTTGCTCTAGTAAAATGGTGCTATGAATCATAGATGGGGCCATTGGATGTAGGTGGTGATTTTAGCTTCTGCTTTCTTAGTTTCTATTAAGAGCCAAGGGGAATCACAAGCTGGAAGCTTTCTCCCAAGTCAGAGCATGTGGAAACAGAACAGTTTGCTGACCCCACCACTCTACTCCCACTCACCCTCACTCACCTAAATGGAAAGGTAGATCATGCTTCTCAGGGAGCCAGTGGTAAAATGCTCTGCCTAGAGGCAAATAGCATGGTTACCTGCTCTGCATAGTGGCCATCGGATGCAGTTTGGGGAGGAAGCAAGATCTCAGTGCCACAGTAGAAAAAGGACCATGACATTATGACCACAAGGCCCCTGTCACTCTAACACATCTTTTAGGTTAAAAGGACATATACTCCTAACCCAAATGCTCCAGTCCTTCTAGCACTTTCTTCATCCACAGGAACCCAACTATCTCATATTCTCAACATTAATACGTTTGTAACAGAAATATTATAAAGTTGAGATGATAAGAGGGTTTTTACTCACTTGTCCAGAAAAACATACCAGAAGCATAAACTATCATCACAGTTCTTGATTATGTGTGGTGGATACAATTTCAGAGGCTACAATTTAAAACTGATGCTCTTGGTCATGGAGGGAAGCTCATGGGTCTCAACAAATGACCTGAGGTGTTTTTGTTTGTTTGTTTTGTTTTGTTTTTTGTTTTTAAATATTTTAGTTGTCAATGGACCTTTATTTTATTTATGTTATGAGGTGCTGAGAATCGAACCCAGTGCCTCCACATGCTAGACAAGCACTCTACCATTGAGCCACAACCACAGCCCATGACGTGAGTTTTAAATGGAGATTTCTCTACCTCTATACCTAAGAGCCTGCTCCTGCTCTTTGTAACAGGCTGCATATTGCCAAGAGAGGCTTCAACAAAGCACACATGCAGAATCAGAATCATTGGTCTTTGATCACATCCACAGATGGCAAGGCTATTTCAGGTTAGGAGGAGTATTGTAGGTCAGGCTCTAGTCCAAAGGGTCAACCAAGGAAAGGGAGCACACACCATATTTCTACTTATCCTCCTGTGGCTCTGAGCAGGGCAATCTATCATTTTTCTTAGTGTTATATACACTAGCTTGACCTGAGAATGTAAAAATGACAAGCTAAATGGGAGAATCCTGTATGATCATTGATTTTTTTCACAACCAGCCATGACCGCAGACTTAAAAAATGTTTTTCAAATCACAGAGCCATAGATCTGGCAGGAAACTGGAATAAAGGGTCATTCTACAGAGAATCCATGGCAAGGCTCCAGCTTGATCTTACAGTCCCTTCCCTGTAAGAGATTCTGCACCTGCCTTTGTGACATATTCTGAGGTTTAATGGCTTCTCGGACAAAAGGCACTGCATCACATCTAAAGGAAGCCTCCTTTACCACAATCAAACCTCCTGGGTCAAGATCCAAGTGTAGATGCAAAAGGGCTACTCACTCTCCTCCATATACCTGTACATATTAGAAGATGTTTATTTTCTTTTTTTATTTGTATCTTCAATGTATTAAAGTGGTTGAAGAAGCTACCCATATGCCCTATGCCATATGCCCCTTAGCCCATTCCAGTTTTCCTGAATGTCATCATCTTCCATCATTTTGGTACATGACTCAAAACTAGGAAATAAATATTGATATATTACTATTAACTCAATTCCAGACCTTATTTGAATTTTACCAATTTTTCCCTAAAATTCTCCAGGATCTGGGATACCACATTGCGTTTACTTTTTCCTTAGGATCTTCTGCTTTTCTGGGAGAGTTTCTTAGCTTTTCCTTGTTTTTCATGAGCTTGACTTTGACAATTATGAGGAATATCAGTTGCATTTTGTAACGGATTCTCCAAAAGGAGTTGATCTGTTGTTTTTCTCATGATCAGACTGGTTATAGGTTTTAGGAAATAATACCACCCAAAAAAAGTACACTCCTCATCAAATCAGGGTACATGAATGTCATGTGACATTACTGATAATTATAACCTTGGTCACCTGGTTAAGGTGATGTTTGCTAAGTTTCCTCATTATACATATATATAGTTCCCTTACTATAATTTTTTGGAAACGAGTCAGTATGTCTAGTCCACACTTAGAGAATGCCCACCCCATGCCAGAACACACTTCTTTTTAACCACCTAATTAGTTTAGTTTCAATTTGGTGAGAACTTTCTTTTTTTATTATTAGAGCATTACATTTATACATAGTAGTGGGTTCATCTCAACAAATTGACACCTCATGAAATTTGATTTCAGTTCACGTCTTCCTACTCCATTTCCCTCTCCTCCTCCCTCCCCCTTCTCCTTCCTCTACTCTAGTGATCTTCCTTTTGCTCATCTATTTATTTATTTTTGATTGATTCTTTCTACTAATACAAAAAGGTAAAAATGCTTATATTTATTTATGCACAATTTTTAAAAAATTTTTTTAAATTTTTAATTTTAAAAAAAATATCTCACATTTCCTCTCCTTTCCCATCCCTCCTCTCTCCCTCTCAATCTCCTTTTTCTACTCTATTGATCTTTCCTGTATCTTTATGATATCTGATCTCCCCCTCCTTCTTTTCCTTATTTTGCTCTAGCTTCCACATATGAGAGAAAACATTTGACCCTTGATTTTCTGAGTCTGGACTATTTCACTTAGCATGATATTCTCCATTGCCATCCATTTACCAGCAAAATGCCATAATTTCATTCTTCTTTATGGCCAAGTAAAATTCCATTGTGTATATAAACCAATAATTTCTTAGTGCCTTCATCTATTTAAAGGCATCTGGGTTGATTCTATAATTTGGCTACTGTGAATTGTGCTGCTGTAAACTTTAAGGTGCCTGTATCTCTAGAGTATGCTGATTTTAGTTCTTTGGGACAACTACCAAGGAGTGGGACAGCTGGGTCATATGGTAGTTCCATTCCTAATTTTTTGAGGAATCTCCACACTGCTTTCTAGAGTGGTTGTATTAGTGTGCAGTCAGTTGGCGGGAACTTTCTAAATTTCCATTCTTTTTCCACAGTTCTTCTCTTTAAGGAATATAATACTGTCCTATAGTGTTTTAGTTCATTCAGGTTGTCATAACAAAAATGCCAGAGAGACTGTGTGGCTTTTAAACAACAGACATTTATTTCTGGAAACTGGAAATTCAAGATCAGAATGTCAACATAATTGGCTTCTGGTGGGGACACTCTTCCAGGCTGCAGATCTTCCTTGTCATATTGTTATCTTGACTTGATAGAAAAAGAGAAAGAGCTCTCTAGGGACTCTTCTTAGGGCATTCATCCCACTTATTAGAGCTCTGCCCTCATGATCTAACTACCTCCCAAAGCCTCCACATTTTAATACCATCATTTTGGGGATTAGGATTTCAACACATGAATTGGGTCAGGGGAACACAAATATTTAGTCCATAACATATGGATTTGATCAATAGGATAAACATTTTTTTAAACTTCTGCACATTACATACTGGTCAATCATTTTTATTCCTGTTATATTATAATACTCCACAATTCCACTGTGGCTATTAGGAATAGACATAGTAAATACTTTTTAATCTGTCTCTTCCAACATATAATGAAAGTCATAGAGAAAGGAAATGATCCTAGATAGATCCTCTAAGAAACAATTTCAGAAAAAAAAAATGAAAACAGCAGAACTGGTGGTAAAATATAGGGGTTATCAATGGAGTATTTTCAGAAACTCTGACACAATGGAAAAATTAAAATGGAATTTAGAGTTCAGAGTGAGTGGCTTCAAGTAGGAGCACAAATATACTCAAGTGGTGGCATAGGTGACAGAATGACCACAGGGAAAGAAACGGCAGCGTGTGGGCTGATTTTCCGAAGGCGTTTCTCTTCTGTGATTGTGCAAACAAAGAAGATTGGATTGGATTAACATGGGGTGGAAGGTTGGCAGTGACAATACAATCCATTAAATCTTTAATAATTTCATGACCACGCAGTTTTCAAATTAATTGGAAGATTGTCAGATCTATATTTTTGTTAATACTGTGTTCATCCAACCCAGGCATGCTTCCTGGCATTTGGGCTGCTGAACACAAACCCCGGAGACCTTCCTCTACTGGAGGGTTCTGGGATCAATATATTTCGGATACTTTGCATACTATCCACTAGGGATCTGCAAACTTTTTCTGTAAAGCGCCAGACAGTAAATATTTTAGGCTTTGTGGGTTACAGATGGTCTCCATTACATAATCTTCTTTATCTTCTTTTAAAAAGGTGATCAACATCCTTAGCTTGAGGGATACACAAAAGCTGGTCATGAACCACATGAGCCCATGGACAGGTAGTTTGCCCCCTCCTGCTACAGACCCTTCCTGAATATTCCAGAATGTGTATGAACTCATTAAAGGCTCTGAAAAGACTGATAGGATAAAAAATTCTGTTTATCATTTCTAACCAGATTTATGCCAAATTTATTTGACCATGGAACTCTTTTTTTTTCCTCTTACCCAAATATCTCACATAATTAGTTTTCTATGGAAAATTCTGGTCTTTTTCTTTGGGAAATTCTGGCCTTTCACATATAAAGAATATAATAAAGTTTATTCCTATTCACCCCTACAGAAAAGCTCTCAATAGCTTAAAAACTCAAATAGAAAAGTACCAGAGACTCTCTGTGGCCTTATAGCAAAATTCCAAAAGTATTAAGCATAAGGCAAAAATTATGAATTTTACTGCATTTTACTGCCTCAAAAGGCTTTCTGTTCAACAAATACCACCTCAGAAAAATTTAATAATTGACTAATATAGTGAAAGAAAATACTTTGCAGTGTTAAAAAACAAAAAAATTAGTATTTCAAGGACTTTTGCCAATTAATAAGGAAAAAACTGAGACTCCAATAGAAAATGTGCAAATAATATGGATAAGCAATGTACAGAAGGGAAAAATTATAATGGCTAACAAGTACATGAAGATGCCAAACCTTACTGGCAATCATAGGAATGCAAATTGAAAGAAAAATAAAATACCTCTTGTACTATACATGCATAAATTGGAAAATATTGAAAAATTGTACAAGAGTATATGGCAAAATGGATTCCTTCATGTCCTGCTCGTGGGAGAATAAGATAAGTACAACCATTCTGGAGAAATAATTGGCAAAACTTAATAAAATTCAGTCTGTGCATACTCACTCTTGAGTATGAACCCAGAGAAAAGTATCCACAGATCCAAGAATGATAAATACAAAAAAGTTCATTACAGCATTTTATTTTGAGGTAGGTGGAAATGGAAGGCAAAATACTGCCCATCACTAGGGGAATGGGTAAATAACATATGATAGAAGCTTATCATGGAACACCATGCATCAAAATTAGAAGTACATAAAACAACATAGGTAGAACTCTCAAAAGTATTGTTAAGTAAGAAGAAACAAGTAAACAGATCTATAGCATATTGTTGATTATATAAATTTTTAAAATACTCATATCAAAAACAGAGCTGGGGTTTTCAGGGATGAAGGGGGAAAGAATCATAAATTTTAGCATTCAGCTAGAGATGAATGCTAGTGTGTCATGAGTAGAAAAGTGCAATCAACTCAACTCTTGGCAATTGCTGTTAAACTGTGTTAGTGATATCCATGTAAATTCCTGTTACTATTCTACTTTCCCCAAGATTCATCCTCTATCAAAGAGAAAAGTTAAGTTAATCTTATGTCTTCTACCCCAACACTAATCTATTGATCAGCACCCATTTAAAAATGACTTGGTTTAAATATTAAAAAGAATTTTTATTTTAAAATACACATATCATTTACCATTTTAACCATCTTTATACCTTTACTTATTTATTTTTTATGTAGTGTTTGAGGATTAAACCTAGCACTTTGCTCGTGCTAGGTGAGTGCACTACTGTTAAGCCACAACCCCACCCTACCCCCATTTTAACCATTTTTAAGGGTACAGTTCAGTGACATGAAGTACATTGGCATTATTGTGCAACCATCACTACCTTCCATTTCCAGAACTCTTGTCATCTTCACAAAATGGAACTCTATTCCCATTAAACAACAATTCCCTGCTCCCCTATCTCCCCAGCACCTGGAAACTGTCATTTTATTTCTGTGTCAATGAGTTTCACTTAGATACTTCATATAAATAGAATCATATAATATTTATCATTAACATAATGTCTTCAAGGTTCATCCAGGTTGTAGAACATGTTGGATTTTCCTTTCTTTATAAGTCTAAATATTATTTCATCATAGATGTGGTGTCTTCTGTACCCCATTTTATTTATCCATTAATTTACCAATGCACACTTGGTTTTCTTCTGTCTTTTGGTTATTATGAATGATGCTGCTATGAACATTGGTGTAAAACAAAACTGTTCAAATTTATGCTTTAAATTCTTTCGGGTATCTACTCAAAAGCAGAACTGAAATATCACAGCATAATTAAAAGTTTAATTTTTTGAGGAACTGCTATTCTATTGTCTATAGTAGTTGTCCCATTTTACACGTACACCAGAAATACACAGGGTTCCAATTCCTGGACAGCCTCACCAACACCTGTTATTTTCTGTTTTGCTGTTTTTAAATAGTAGGTGCAAAATGGTTTTGATTTGCATTTCCCTATTGATTTATAATGTTGAGAATCATTTCACATGTTTATAGTCAATAAGAGATTTTTAATTATAAAATAAATTAAGAAATTCATTTAATTTCTATCTCTGAATAGTTTCTTCCATAGAGTTCTAGACACTGACACGTGGGTTTGTGGTCTATGTTATAGGACAAAGATAAAGAAGAAAAAAATCCTCAAACACTTTAAGGATGCCTTTAATCCATTCTCTTTCATTTTTCTGAGCAATTAATGTGAACCCCATGTCTTAATCAGGGTACACTACCTTCAGTAATAACTGTAAAATCTTAGTGGTTTAATGCAATAAATGTTATTGTTCATTCCATGAGGACTGACGGGGAACTCTCCACACTGCCATTCAGGATCCGGGCTCCTTCCATCTAGTGGTTCTGCCATCTTGGGAAAGTCCTGGAATCTACTGCTGGATGATCTACCATCAGCCTATTATTGTTGAAGAAAACAGAGTGTGGACCAATAGCATCTCTACTCCAAACTTCCTGGACTAGAGATGACACTCATCACTTCCCCTGAGATGCCACTAGTCTTATAGCCCTGCTCAGATGCAAAGGAGCTAAGAAATGTAGCTAAGAAGAAAAGAGCCATGGCTTTTAGTGAAAAACTACCTAGTCTTTGCCATGGCTAATAATAAGAGTTTAAAGGAAAAGAAACTTTTATTTTTGAGGAGTTTTTTTCTTTGTTTATTTTCATTTTTTTTTAAGTATAGATCTCCTTACTGCCAAGACTTCAAATTATTTTCTGGTTATAATTCTTAAATTTTGTACCAAAAGAATCTAGTATTTTCAAAGTATACATTATCCTAAATACTTGGAGTGATAATTGTATTAGTGTGGCTCTTGAACTATTCATGTCACATATGTAGACAAAAGCTCTCTGAAAAAAAAGCAGTTCCTTTTGAGATGTACTACACTATATATCAGAATATCTTGAGTGAGCAGAAATAATATGGACAGATTTTCCCAGATGGAGTAGCAGGGTTGAAGCAAATACAC
This sequence comes from Marmota monax, assembly GCF_021218885.2. Taxonomy (NCBI): domain Eukaryota; kingdom Metazoa; phylum Chordata; class Mammalia; order Rodentia; family Sciuridae; genus Marmota; species Marmota monax. The sequence goes on along the minus strand of NW_026693082.1, from coordinate 18,173,526 downwards.
CTAATACTCCTTATTCATCCTACATTTGCATATTTTGTATCGATTTCCAGTGAGATTATGACTGTACTCTGTTTATTACAGGATGCTATCAAGTCAGAGTAAATCCCCTACCACAAAATAATCAAGGCAAAAAAAGACGAATGCACACACAAAGAACTTAGCAAAATGGGTTGAATTAGAGCTATTCAGCTCATACAGTGAAAAACATATAAAGCGACCACAAGCAGGCTATAAATTGTCCTGAGTTACACAATGGAATGATAAGAGAGATGACCTGGAAAATGTGAGCTGGCAGGGCTGTCTGAGATTGATTAGTTGGCTGCCCTAATGCCCAGGTAATAGGATGCCTTTCAGCTCTGTTCTGCCTATTTTCATCCAGATTTGTTTTCCCTGCTGTCTTAAAAATTAGAAGAGACCCCCCCGCTTCAGTTCTGCAATCATGTGGAAGCTCATTCTGCTCAGAGTGCTTCAAAATACACAAACACCATCTTTTTTTTTTTACCATGCAAACAACATGCAATGCATTTTCATTGAATGCCACGAACCCACAATCCCACAAAGTACTTCCTGAGATGGATTCCAAAACCAAGCAAAATGTCCAGGGTTGGAGAGGAGTAGAGAACAAGAGGCAACACTCCAAAAGATGCAAAAAGAAGAAGCCATGCACTAGTTATGAAATTTCAGAGAGATGTGCAAGTGAATCCATCTCTATATTACAGATTTCATAGAAAAACTGGAAAGAAACAATGATTGCAAACTCAGAAAGTGGAGGTCATGGGGGGACCATAAGGCATGATGAGTAGCCAGGAAACCAAGCAAACAAATTGATTTGGAAGAGATGGCTTGAGAATGGATGTCACAGAGGTGGCAATGGCAAGGATGAAGGCCAGCTTAGGAGACATATGTATGACTTACAGGACGTCAACAAGCTCCCACATGAAGAATTATACTTCAGGCAGCCTTCTCTAAACCTCCATTTATGTGATCCTCGTTAAATTGCTTTCTCTTGGGGAAAACTCTAGACTAATCCAGCCCAGGGCTTTCAAATATAGGTGTGTAAGCTGTCGATTCTGATATCTGAGGGAGGCAATACACAGACACTCTACCTACCAGGTTTAAAATTAAATTTGTGGACTAAATAACAAATTTTTTAAAGCCTTGCTCACTTTAAGGCTTGAGGTTCAACTGAAAAAAAAATCTCATTAGGCTATTTATAAATCTAGAAAATTTTATAAAATAAAAACAAGAGGCCTTTCATGGATATTTGATCCTTTCACATGGAACATCCTAAGCATCTGTAACAATGAATCCCATTTACAACTTTAGTTAATAAAATCCCTTTTAACATTTAAACTTCATTAATAAAAAATGTGTTCCATTTCTTTTTAAGCCCTTCCAGAGCCTAAATGGACAGGTTGCAACCAGAGAAAGCAAAACCTTCCTCAGATACTTAGAGACATTTTTATAAATCAAATGAATCAAAAATTTTAGGTTCTTGGAAACGGCATAATACGGCTTAGAAGCTAAATCCATTTTTTCTAATGCCTTTTTAAAAAATGAGAAACCCAAATTCAAGTGCAAATTTCAAATTGCATGCCCAAGACTGATCTGTCAGTTTCTCGAGTATAGCAAATTCTTTACAATATGTTCTTTAACCATCAAGTGTTCATTAAATGTTTCTACACTTAACATACATCTTAATACTGTGGTTTTGTAATACCTCATTATTCGTTTTTTTCTTATATTTCATATTTAGGTGTGCTGATGTTTCTGACTTAACAGTGCCAGAATAGGATCATTATCTCAATCAGCCTGAAATTGCTTATTGATTAGAGATGTGAGGCCAGAACACAGGCCTGGGGAATGAACAAATCCATGGAGATTATTGAAAGACAAGGTGAGCCTTTTTTTGAATAGCTTCTATGACAACGAAGAGTGTCAAATCCCATATTCCTCAGAGGGAGGGGGCTGCTCCTGGTTCAGAGTTATACCCTTACATAATTCTTTCATCTGATAATCTGATGTTTTCAAACCCTTGCCCCGGCTAAGCTCGTTTCTTTTGTACCTAATTGAATTTTAGATTCTTTTCTTATTATTCGCATCATGTAGACCTCAACACTTCCAGGCTTTTTAATGAAATCCGACTGGATTCTGCATACCTCTCACATCTTTCCCAAGCTGTGTGGTTACAACTATGGCTGATCGAGAGCCACAAGAAAATGCGAGAAATGGGGTGGGCTTTTATGTGGATTCTACCAGTGGTGCCTGACTGAGTGAGGCAAGCCTCGGCCAATGTTAACATTTTCTCCACAACACCTCCCCATTTGAATGAGAAGCCCTTTCAAACTTCCTTCTTTTCTGTGATTCTGATTCCATAATCTTATAGTGCACATGCAAAGCCCTATTTTACTGTAATGAATGGGATCTCAGGACCCAACTTCCAATTACCTGCCTGTCCAAGATCCCAATAAATACCATGCGGTTGACTCAGCTGCAAGGACCCACCACGTGGTAGGCTGAATAATATCTTCCCAAAGATGTTTATGTCGTAATCCCCTGAACCCGTGAAGGTATCACCTTATATGGCAAGAAGGACTTTGCATTTGTGATTACATTAAGGATCTTGAATTGGAGATTGTCTTGAATTATCTAAGTGGGCTCAGTGTAATTACAGAGTCCTTACAAGAGGGAGGCAGAAACTGAAAGAGGAGATATTATAAAGACAGCGGTGAGAGGCTGGAGTGATGAGAGGAAGGGGTCACAAACCAGACAGTGCACGTAGTCACTAGAAGGTAAAGAAGGCAAGACAGCAGACTCTCCTCTGAAGCCTCTATAGGAAACCAGCCCTGATGACAACCCTGCTTTAGCCCAGGGAAGTTGATTCCAGACTTCTGATAAATGTGGGTCGTTTTGAGCCATTAAATTCACCATCATTTGTTACAGCAGCAATGACCAGAGGCTTCCAGATGGCTATGGTTTTAGTCAGGTCATTTGGCTCCTTCTCAGATCTTGCCTTTGAATATCACAGTGCCCCTGATGGCTAGGTGGCCTCTGTCTGCACTCTGTGGGGGTCATGGCCTATTTGTCCCCATACGCATCCCCTGTGAGCTGCAGTTTCCATACCCCCATTACCTGGCTTCCAGTCAAGTGCATCCCTAAGTAAGAGGACTGGAGGAAGAGAGTCAGGGTATTTCAGATGGGATAGCTCCGAGAGTTACAACATCTCCTCCACAATTCTGGCTCCCACTGGTTGTGATGTCCCTCCTTATCTTGGCTCCCACAGACCAGAGGCCCCTTCCACCTTCCACTGCAATTTTGCCCCTCCTCTCTGTATCCCTCCAGGCATGGGTGGGGAGGTAGCTGCTTTCTGTGTTGCTGCCTCTGTGTTACTTGACCTTCTTCTACTTACTTTTCCAATCCTTCTAAATTATCTATTTTTCCATATTAAATTTTCACTGTTGAGAAAGCTCAGGTCATTTCTATATTGCTGCCACAATCAAGTTGTTTTTCTCTGTGTCTTTGATCCGTGAGGGGAAAAACATAGCTCTTCTCTGTCTAATTTTGAGGTGTACCTTAGAGCCTGAGAAGCCCCACACAATCAGTTTTTTTCCGTACTCTGTATTCCAGACTCCAAAACATCCTCATTCTGACCCAGAACTTCCCAATCCCTTCTCCTGAGCATCTGCCTTGGAATACATTTTATTTTTACACCATTTCAACAGGCTTCTTCATACTAATTTACCGTTTGTACATTAGTCACTCTGGCTATCTTGAGCCAAAGGAATCTGTTGGAAGGACATAAGGGCTCAAAGAATCACCAGGATGCTGGAGAAATAAGCATTAAATCATTAAAATCATCAGAAAGCAAAGATACGCAGAGCACCAGCTAGCAAGAGCCCAGCCACAGACACACAGCAAAGTGGGTTGCTCAGGCATTGCCCCCCGCCCCTGCCCTGAGATGAATGGCAGGTTTCTCACTTATTTGTCACCACTTGCTCAAGATTGAAATTCTGAGACAGTAAGTCCAATGGTTGAGCCTAGAGCCTGTGCCCATCCCTGGGGAGAAAGAGGATGGGGATTCCTTTGGGTTTCCTTAAAGGAAAGAATGTGCTCCCTCTGTCATCTGAGGAACACACGTTGGAGAAAGATAATCCCCATAAACAAAATCAGAAAGGAAATCAGCTGTAGAAAGGAGACTGATGCTAAACTGCCAAAAGCAACAAATGAACTGTCTCTCCTACCCATTATGTTTCAAAATCCATGACTAATCCTTTTGATGTTACCATTCTCATAATCTCACATTTCCATTGTTTCTCGTGAACTCCCCTTTACCTTACTTCACTTTTAAATCCACATCTTTTGACGGGATATTATTCTTGGGTTGAATCACCAACAGTTCGGGTTTTTTTAAAATATATTTTTCAAATTAATTTTGTAATCATCAAAATAATGAATGAATGTGAAGTGTGATGATCACCTATTATCATCTCTCCTTTAAGGCAAGTCCAAGGAAGACATTATTTTTCTAGGTGCTGAATTGGTCCCCCAGTTTAGAACATTGGGTTTCCAGTAGACATCTGGGATAAATAAGGAGTTGGATTTTTTTTTTCCTTAAGCTTCTGGTTTACCAATCAACAAAACACCATGTTCTCCACAAAAATGCTCTTAAGATGCATGGTATTCCTCCAGGGAGGCAAACAGACTATTCAACAGTCAAATATTTATGAGGTGGGTTCTCACATCACTATTGCTCCACTGCCCATCAGGAAAAGCTTTGAGGCTTATCCTTCTTTGTGGCTCTTCTATACCAGCCTACCTTCCTTCCCAGCAGCCCTCAAGGAGGTAAATATTCACAGTGCCTGATGGTAAACCAACAAAATGTTGGTGCATATGGCTCCCATCAGTGATCAGGTGCTAGGAACAAGTCTGCTGCCTTAACAGTGATTCCCCTTGGATCACTTTTCCTGTTACACAACCTTTGGTACGGGGAAGGGAGTCCACCCAGATGAGTGGTGAAAACAGTGGCAGTCTCCATCGTAGGAATGAGACTCCTGCTTCTCCTTTTTGTGCCGCAGTCAGACAAACACTGACCCTGCTCTCAGAATGGCTTCCCTCTTTCTCTGGTGGAGACAGAAAGTAGACCAGCTCATGCTGGCTGCCTGGGATGCATTATGCAATGCTTACCTCTGGACTGCCTGTGGTGAGTCACTGTGTCACATGGCTCATGTCCAGACCAGAGAAATCCTTAACAAAAATGCTCGGAGTCAATGATGGAGGAGAAAGCTATTGGCAACTTTCACTCCATCAATCTGAGCTACATCACTAATGTGTCCTCCGTGTTATTTTTGGAAATGATCTCATCCCTATCTTGTTTGTCTCTGGTTACTTATCTTACTCTAGCATATCTCATAAGAAGACAAAGATGGGTCTCTTTTTGTTGTACCTCATTTGTCTTCCTTAGAATACAGCACAGCATTCACATACCACACACTATGGGTCTATTAAAAAATAGAAGAACAATTCTCTCTGCCTCATAAAGCTCAATAAATACTTGTTGACAAACTGCCAGACCTCATCCAAAAAGAGATGTCGATTACAAAATGATTTCTCTTTATAACAAAATACAAGGGCATTTATTAATTCACTTGTTAAATTTATTGAGGGTCTACCATGCCAGGTGCCTGGCTAGATACAGGGGGAACCACAGTATGCAAAACAAGACATTGTCCCTGTTCTCCTGGAAAAACATTTATCAAATACTTCGTCAGATATGCAAGCTGCCATGGTGGCCAATGTTAGGAGGAGATGAAAAATGCTATAAAAGCTTCTATGGATGGGATTTGATTAGTGCATCAGGAAAGGCTTCCTGAAGCAATGGTACTTGAGTTGAGTACCATCAGAAAGATGAGGAGTCATCTAGCTGAACAGAGGAGAGAGAGCACCCCAGACTAAGAGGAGCACTGGGGACACAAGGGAGTGTTGGTGGCAAGAACGAAGCACTGGAAGGTCTTGTGTTAACACAGAGTGAGGAGAAGTGGGGTAGGAGGACAGGAGCTCAAAAACCTAGCCACATTTAGGAATTTGATCTTAAGAACTCTGGATTGGAAGATTCTTTAGGCCCTGGAACAAGACGGTCAGGACGGGGCTTGAGAATGGGTGATATGAAATCTGTGGACACCAATCTGGTCCTCTTACAAGGTTTTTGGAGCATCCAAGTGGACATGAGAACAACACAGACACCACTAACGACAGGATGCCTCCATGTGCCCCTTCTGGTTCTCCCGTGCCTTAGATGCCTTCTGAAGCTCGCTTAGAGAATGCCACTGTTTTCACCACTCATTTATGGGGACCCCATTACCTTTACCAAAGGGTTGTATAACCAAGAGGAATCACTCTTAAGGCAGCAGTATTTATTCTCCCTCCCGATGTGAGGCAACAGTTCTGCCACTCAGCAGTCCACATCGCCCAGGCCTCACCCGGGTCTAGTTCTGAGTGACGAAATTGTTGCCAGAATTTTCTGTGTCTTCATCATGGAACCTAGAAATTCTGTTTATGTCTGTTTAGTGGCTTTCCATTGGCAGGCCTGGCTGTTGCTAACCACAAGCATTTAGAAAGAGTGTTAGTAACATAAAGAGATTTTTGTTTTCAAAGTACCACTTTGGCTCCCACGGATAGAACAGATTAGAAGGGGGCCACATGGGGGCTGAGAGACCATTAAAAGGTGATGGTGGCTTAGACCAGTGTGCAGATGAAAGAGATCAAGGGAACAAACTGAAGGCGTATTCAGGAGATATGTGTAAACAGGACTCAGTGGTGATTACAGATGAGATTCTAAGTTGATGATTCACACAACCAGACGCATAAAAAACTCATAATATTGCCATTCCCAAAGACAGGGGACATGGGAAAAGGACCAGGACTCAATCATGTCCTGAATATGTAAGTCATAAAAATATAAAACTTTTTTTAAAAAATTATCTGAGGGTGCTGGGGATTGAACCCAGGCCTCCCACATGCTAGGCAGGTGCTCTGACACCAAGCTACACCCCCAGCTCAAGAAAGGTCTTTTAAATTGAAATGTTCTCCATGCTGAGGAGGAACTGTAGCAGTTGTGCCATACATAAAGTGTCTTCCCATAAGGAAAGAATGGGAAGACTCCACTTCAGGGAAAGCCACAGGTTATTATTATCTTCCACAGAATATTATCACAACTACAGGATTCAGCACGTGAAGAAGTTCTGCAGGTAAGCACGGCAGAGATGCAAAGATGAAAAGAACTTCCCAACTATGCATCATTGATCAATTAAAGAATGGTTTGCTTAGAGGCAGAGAAAGAGTAAGTCAGAGAAACCAGAGGACCCTATGGGATGATAGTTGGTCAGGTTCCACAGAGCAATGGTGCTACTCCAGGGATGGCTGGTAAAGTTCTTATTTTGAGAGGACACATCTCTCTAGCATTGTTGGAGTATGTTTCATCCCCCAAGTTTAGTGACACTGAAGTCACTCCAAACAGAACTCAAAACACAGGGCTTCATGGGCTTGGATTGTGGCTCAGCGATAGAGCGCTTGTCTAGCAAGTGTGAGGCCCTGGGTTCAATCCTCAGCACCACATAAAAATAAAATAAAGATATTGTGTCCACCTAAAACTAAAAAATAAATATTAAAAAACAAAAACAGGGCTTCAGAATGTCTCTGGGGCTGGGTGTGATTTTGATCTAAGCAAGGGTGGACCATGTCTTCCTTCTGGCCATTAACTTGAGTTGATGTAGAACTGAAGTACTGGGCATATCCAGCTGGAAATGTCTTAGTAAGCCCAGAGAACTCAAGGGGTGATGATGGAGCCTAAAGGGAGGCTGCAGAAATACATAAAACATGAGGCATTGATCACGGTCATGGTCTAAGGGGATATTGATACAGTGGCTTAAAGAGCACAGATGCTTGCTTCTCTCTTGTGTAACAGTTCCAGGTGATGTTCTAGGCTGGCATGTATCTCTGTTCCAGAAGATCATTCAGAAAACCAAGTTCCTAACATCATCACTCCCTCATCATCTGCTAGGGCTGCCTCCCACTCCGGTGGTCAGCCAGTACTGGTATTGTGTTTGGCAACAACAACAAACAGAAATTGAAGATCATTTGGGGATGCCAACTTCAACTATTTCTAGCAGGTGTTATCAACCCCCTTGTTTCTACTAAAATCAATCAGAGTTGAACTCTTTTTATTCAGTGAATGTGCTCTGATCTTAAATAGCAACCTGAAGCTAAAACTTGGCTTTTACAGAGGGATGCTGAATTGCTCATTTTTAATTAGTCTGCCACATTAGTGCCCATTTGCAGATGACAGATCATTAAGATAGAAACACATCTGTTTATATGTTTGTGTTTGCATATATGTATGTACAAATGAGAAGTAATAAAGTAAACTGACTGAGAAGCAGAAGGAGTAGCCCTTTTCTTTTGGAGACAAACAGTAAAATTCTGTGGGTAGACAAGGTTTCGACATGGGCCACAGGATATAAAAGACAGGTGTTGTTGAGCTAAGTATAGTTCTGGTCTATTCATGCAGCTATGCCTTTTAACACTACTCATTGCATTGGTCTGATATAAGGGGCAGCCCAATATCTACCACCTGCACAATAGGAGACTGTAATGACGCCGTTCATCAGCAGAGTGAGGACTCTAGAATCATTCTCACAGGAAAAATATATATAAGAGATTTTGTTCCTTAATGTAAGCATCAAAGAATGAAATTAAACTAAAATTAAGCTATAGATTACATGATACTTAAAAAAAAAAACCCACAGTCATCAGAAGTTGAGAGGAGTAGCCAAGAGAGTAGATGATTGAATTAGAAAACAAAAGGATATTAGCAAATGGGAATGATGGATTAAATTATAATTAAGTTTACTAAGTTGATGTTTCAGAAGAATAAATATAAGGAGTTTCTTTTGCATCAAAAATGAAACTCTGCAAGTATAGGTTGAAGCATATATGGTTCAGCAACAACACAGATTAAAAACATTTTAGAATTTTAGATTTAAAGTCAGTATGATATTAACTGTACTAGAATAGTTAGTCTTGGATTCCATTTCTAAAATATGATAACATCCAGCAAAAGGGAGGTAAGTGTTCTGTTCCACTGAAACTACAACATAACCTAATCATTTCTGAGGCTGGCTTTGAACTCATGATACTCCTGTCTCAGCCTCCTGAGTCATTGGTATTACAGGCATATGCCACCGTGCCTGGCCATGGTACCCATTTTTGAGGAACACCTTAAGAGGGCCTGTTTTAGTTAAGGTAAGTATAGGCTGCTGACACCATGAGATCTGTTGATACAGTGTCTTAAAGAACACAGAAGCTCAGCTCAGGAGGCTGAGGCAGAAGGATTGTGATTTCAAAGCCAGCCTCAGTAAAAGCGAGGTGCTAAGTAACTCAGTGAAACCCTGTCTCTAAATAAAATACAAAATAGGGCTGGGGATTGGCTCAGTAGTTAAGCGCCTGTGGGTTCAATCATGGATAATGATTGCTCACACATAAGTGCATGGGGTGGGAGGGGGAGGTGGGGGGTTCTGGTGAAGGTAGTTTAGTGAGGGCAGGCCTACCCAAAGATAGTTCCATTATCCCAAAGGAAAGGCAGAACAAATGATTTTGTTGGCTAGAGCACAATCTCTACTACAACCTATGAGAAACAGCAATCAGGGGAAGAGAGAGTGCATATCACATTAGGAGCATACTATATCAGAAGAAAATATGAGTATTTCTCATGAAAGTGATTAGACTAGTTCTTTGGGATCTTTTTTTTTTTGCGGGGGTGGGGGGGGGGTACTAAGGATTGAACTCAGGAGCATTTGATCACTGAGCCACATCCCCAGCCCTATTTTGTATTTTATTTAGAGACAGGGTCTCACTGAGGTGATTGCTGAGGCTGTCTTTGAACTTGCAGTCCTCCTGCCTCAGCCCCTGGAGCCACTGGGATTACAGGCATGCACCACCACGCCCTGCTAGACTAGTTCTGTGTGTTTCTGGGAGCTCAAACTAAAACATATAGAGAAAGGACTTTCTAAAGCAGTTGCCAGAAGAAAAGAGGGCCTCTTTGAAGCAGAAATTCCCTCTTATTCTGAGAAAGGTTAGTGAAAATTGTGTTAGGACTCAGCTATTCCATGGCATTGTTGGGATTGCAAATGACATTAGTCTGATTGCCAGATCCTTGATGTTTCCACCATGTTGCTGCTGCCTCCCAGAAAGAAGGTCAAAACTAAATGAAGTGTTCCTTCTTATTTCCTCCCCCATCGCGAGGCCCCCCTTCTCTAAATCCTTTATCTTATCAGGGCTGACTGCCTGGAAGGGACTGGCTGTTCTGCAGGATTTAGCACAACAGCAAGATAGGATCACTTTAACATCCGGTCCCTTTTCCAGCTCTTTCTACTGGGCCAAATGACTTGATTTGTCACCCACGCTTTTCCTGGCCCAGAGGCACAGTCTCCTCTTCATTCAGAAGCTTCTGCCTGTCTCATTCCTTCCCTAAGGAGGTGGGGCTTCTCCCATGACCCCAGTCAACATACAACAGCAAATCATTTTCTGCTGTCTGTCACCCACGAGTCGGCTACCTAAACCTTTCCCATCCTAGTTCTGCGTATTGTGGGGGGAAAAAATAAGTGTTGGAATAATTTGAAATTAATTCTTCATCCCTTGTGCATTGAAATGGATGTCAAAAGTGAATTAATCATCAGCGAATCTTCCATCACAGAAAATGTACCCAGATTCCCTCCAAAGACAGGATGACTCACAGAGCACCTGTTTGGTCTCCTTAGTAACTGGCCTCTTAGAAATCCCTCTTGTATTTGCATGCAGGCGAGCACAGCAAATTGACTGGGGGAAGGGAAACAGTCCACAGCACGCAGAATGTCACCTGTGACACTGTTTGCCAACCATCTCGTGCTTCATGTACTCACTCAGTGTCTCTGTTATAACCTCAGCATCGATTCAACCGCAGACTCCGGGTCTGGGGATAAGTCTGGAAAATTACTAATGGCCTCAGGGAAGGTTTGGTGACACACAATAAAAATTGATACTGGTGATGCTCTGTACTGCGAAGATGGATTCATCTCTATGTCAGAAATGTTTCTTCCTTGACTTTCATCTTTGCTGCAGTTAGAGGGAGACACACAACTCTATCAAGACAGAGGAGGACAGGGTGGAAGGAAGAGGTTCAGTTAAACCACTTACCCAGCTTTACCACAGGAAATAATGTTCTCAGAATCGGTTTTATGTGGTTCTGTGTGGTTTTCTCTCTCTCTCTCTCTCTTTCTTACAAAGCCTTCCCTCTCTGGCATTGTGGTAAATAATAATGATAATAATAATAAAAGAAGTTTTAGATCAAGAGTGAGAGACCCATGTTCCTGTATGTTCTCAGCCACTAAGGGTCTTGTGCCTGTGAACAAATTGCTTAGCTTCTCTGGGTTTCCCCCCAGCACTGAGGGGCTTCAACCCGATGATGCTATTGCCCCTTTCAATTATGATATTTGGACTCCATTTCCTTGATCATACTGAGTTTAAAAGCTGTAGTTAGCTAAACTCTTACATTTACTGGGTCACAGCTTATACAAAATGAAAGGTTAACATTTCCTCCTCTTTATTTTTACAAATGATGCCCCTAGCGGTTTCTTGCCCAAGATCACATAAAATTCAAGTATTTTCACATTGTTGGTTTTTGGTTTCTATTTGTATCATAATTCAACATGCTATTATTACAGCTGTACATGACTTATTATGAAAAATAGTACCAGTTCGCTGCCTGCCTTTCTTCTACTTCCCAAAGGCAGGTACTTTAAAACTTGTTTTTGACTCTTTTTTTTCCTGTTTGTTATTTACCTCAATATCTGTAAATATTATATTGTCTCAGCTTTAGTTTTCACCTCAACCACAAAACATGAATTTTTCACCTCCCGCCCCTCTCCTGGGTAGTTATAATTTTGTTTAGATCAGTAACAAATTTTTATTTATTTGACATAAATATTATTCACAGTTGAGCTATGTAGTATAGTGTGCTTTTTTTCTGTTTCCTTTTCTGAGAGTTAATAATTGTTGTATTTTTATTTTGCATAATTTTCTACGAATAATCACAAATTCAATCCGAACTCCCTATAATTGTGTCTGTGTTATGTGTTTAAACATATTTGGGTGCAGTACAAATTTTATCTTCTTGAAGAAATATCTCCCATTACCTCCTGATCTGCTACAGTCTGGATCCGTTTTTCTCAAGGCCTGCTATCCAGTGTCAACTTGACGTCTCCATTGACCATTCTCCTTGGAACATCCTCACCTCCATTTTTTTTGCTGGATCTTCAATTTCTTGGATCCTACATTTTCTTCCTTGGCTTAATTCCTGATTTTGGCAGAGCACTCTCTCCAGTAAATTCCTAAGGAATTTTATGTCCAAAATATTTTTATTCTATCCTCATAGATAGTTGATAGATCTTCTAGGTACAGAATTCTAAATAGAAAATTATTTTTTTTCCTACAGAATTGTGAAGGCATTTGTGCATATTAACGGGGCTCAGTGTCATGGTTGAGATGGGTACTGCTTTTTTAATTATTTGTGAAGGAATGTTATCCGATTTTATGCAGAGATTGATAGGGTCTCTAAGAGATCACTTAGGCTTCTGTGTATTTCACATTTGCTCATTTGCATCTTTTCCTATGCCTGCCACTAACTGCTTGTTTGCCTTAGGAATATTGAATAAATCCCTTTAAGCTTCATTTACAATGAAAACATGACTGACACTCAGAGTACTACTCTCACAGTGTTGTCAGATTGAATGAAATAACAAGCATACCCTGTGGAAGCATTTGCTGGATAAATGGTATCTGGACGCTCACATAAATCTGGTGGGATTTCCCCCCTAACACTCCCCCCCACCAGTTGTCTTCACAAAAGCCTTAATAATAAAATAATAAGTAGCTGATAGTAATGATTTCTGAAGAGAGTTTTCTTTGAGCATATATTAAGAGGAATAAAATAGGATGGTTCATGCTTTATACATTGTTTTAATATATGCAAATAAAAATACCCAAAATTATGTTTGTTGAAAGGATATTTGATAAGAAGGCAAACATCTATCTTCCTTTCTTTCCCGAATCATTTGAAATTATGAAAAAATTTAAAAGATTTTTTAAGGGAATAAAAGAGGAATAAATGTGTAAAGTCCATGGAAGACAGGACATACCAGCAGTGGCCCAGAGTGTTAACTCCTGGAAAGGAGAAATTGCAGCTACAATAGCAATGTTAGAACACTTAAGGGATTACTATATGCTACAGTTTGGATAAGTGTCCTCCAAAGACCTATGTGTTAAAGGTTTGATCAACAGTCATTGGGAGGTGGAGACTCCTTGAGGCGGGGCCTGGTGGAAGGAAGTTAGGCTGGGTGCGATGGTGCATGCCTGTAATCCTAGCTGCTCCAGAGGCTGAAGCAGGAGGATCTCGAGTTCAAAGCCAGCCTCAGCAAAAAGCGACATGCTAAGCAACTCAGTGAGACCCTGTGTCTAAATAAAATACAAAAAAATAGGGCTGGGGATGTCGCTCAGTGGTCAAGTGCGCTCGAATGAGCATTGGGATCTCAGGGCCCTCTTCTCTCCCCCATCCCACTTCTTGGCTGCCATGAAGTGAGGAGCATCTTCTACCACATGCTCCTACCATGATGCACTGCCTTGCCACAAACTCAAAAGCGAAAGACCAAGCAACCATGGATTGAAAGCTTCAATACTGTGACCCTCAAATAAAACTTTCTTCTTTTTTAAGTTTATTATCTCAGGTATTTGGTTAGAAAAGCAAATTAGCACAGTATAATTATGCCAAAAAAGTTGAAAATATAAATGCTTTTTTGAAAACAATAAAACACAAATTACCTGAATTTACATATGAGGAAATATTGAACCCAACTAAATTGATAAGTTTAAATAAATCAAATTGGTAATGAATAACTCACACCCACTACCCCTTTTATTTCTGGCTTCTGTGTTTAACATTATATTTGAGAGATTTTTCCATGATGACTATAACAATAAATTGTTATTTTCATTGATGCATAGTATACATTTTATGAATATACTCAAACCTCTTTTTCCATGATCCTATTGAGGATATTGGATTGTTTACAGCTTGGGGCTCTTATATTATTCCTGAATTGAACATTCTTGGTACCAATATCTGATATCTTAAAGATACATATGTGCATTTATGTTGGTATAATTTCAGTAGTGGAGTTAGAGTAAACATAGGTTCAATTTTAACAGATTCTAGTTAACAGTTTTATGAAGAGGTATACCAGCTTCTATTTTTACCAGCGGTGTATGTGATTCCTGTTTTTTCACATCTTTCTCAACAGTTGGCATTATCAGATTTAAAACTTCAAGCATTCTGGTGAGTACATAATGTGATCTTACTATGACTCTGATTTGCATTTATCTGATAACAAGTGATGTTGGGCACATTTTCATATGCCGGTTAGCTGTGTGAATATCCTCTGTGCTGAAGTACCTGCTCAAAAATTTTGTCCATTTACAAATAGGTAAAAAAAAAGTTCAACATCTTTAGCAATCAGGGAAATGCAAATCAAAACTACACTGAGATTTCATCACACTCCAGTCAGAATAGCAATTTTAAGAATACAAATAATAATAAATGCTGGTGAGGATGTGGGTAAAAGGTACACTCATACATTGTTGGTGGGACTGCAGATTAGTATAACCACTCTGGAAAGCAGTATGGAGATTCCTCAAAAAACTAGTAATGGAACCATCATATGACTGAGCTCTCTCCTCAGTATTTATCCAAAAGAACTAAAATCAGCATACAAGAGCAAAACTGCTACATCATTGTTTATAGGAGCATACCCACAATAGCTAAGATATGGAACAAGCCCAGATGAATGGATTAAGAAAATGCGCTATATACAATGGAGTTTTACTTAGCCAAAAAGAAAAATGAAATTATGCCATTTTCTCTTAAATGGATGGAACTGGAACACATCGTGCTCAACGAAATACAGACTCAAAAAATCAAATGTTCTCTATCATTATGTGAAAGCTAGATTAAAGTAAGAGGGGAGAAGTAGGCAGGGTCAGATATCATAAAGACAGAGAGAAGATCAGTGGAGTAAGAGATTAAGAGGGAGGAATGGAAAAAATGAGGAAATGCAGAAGGCATTTGACAAAATTATGCTACATGCATTTATAAATATACTACAGTGAATTCCACCTTCACGTATATCTATAAATCACCAATTAAAAATATATAAATGAATACAAGGTAGACCAGTAGAATAGAAGAAAGAGAATGGGGGAGGGGAAAGGGAGGGAAAAGGAAGATACTGGGGACTGAAATGGAATAAATTTAATTTCAGGCATGTATAATTATATGTAAAAACTAACTCAACTATTACATACAACTATAATGCACCAATAAAAGAAAAAAAATTGTCCATTTTGGAAGAGAGGAAAATCAAGCAATGGGTACTTTTTCTTTCGTTTGTTGGATACAAATTATCACTATGGTGACTATGTTGCCCAGGTTGGCCACAAACTCGTCATCCTCCTGCCTCAGCCTCCTGAGTAACTGGAATTACAGGCACACATAACCAGCCAATAACTATCTTTTCTTACTGATTTATAAGACTACTATATTATATTATATATAAGTATTACAAATGTCTCTCTCTGAGGTTGAATTTTTTATTCTTATCTTTTAAAATAAAGTTCTTAATTTTAAGAAAGCCCAATTCATCATTTTTTTTTCCATAATACTAATACTTTTGGTACACCATGCAAGATATCTTTGAATATGGGGTAAATCTCCAAAATAGTCATCTTTATGGTTTTTCATGTGCTCAATCATATTGTTTGAAAATTGATGATATTATTCTTTCCATTCCCATCTTTTTGATACATCTTTGTTTTTCGTCTTGTTTCATGACCTAGAACCTCCAGTACAATGTTGATTAGAACTGGGGACAGCAGACAGCGTTCTCTTATTACTCATTTCGGAAGGAAATCTTTTGCATTTACCCATTAAGCATAATGTCTGCTAAAGGTTTATGCAAAAACTTTTTTACTTGAGATTTAAATGGTCTCCTGTTTCTTTCTATAATTCCTTTAAGTGCTAAACTTAAATATTTTTCCTGAATCTATTGAAATGATCATATAATTTTCCCTTCTTATTTTGTTAAGGTAGAAAATTACTTTGATCAATTTTTCTAATATTAAACAAACTTGCATTCCTGGACTAAACTCAATAAACTCATGATATATCATTTATTTAGTTGCTGAATTCTATTTGTAAATATTTCATGATTTTTGTATCTGTCTCTATGAATGAGACTTTTTTTTCTTCTATTTTTATCAGGTTTTATATCAAAGGATATCTTAGGATATTGGCTTTTATAGTCCTGGTTGTCTTGATTTTTCTGTGATACACTAAAATAACTGGATTTTTTAAAAATGCTAGTTGGCTTTTATAATTACTCTCCAGGGAGGGTTTGTGTGATACAAGCTGTGCATTTACAGCAAGAAGCAAAACATTTTACAAACCTGATGAACAAACAAAACATAATTTCTAACCTTAATTAACCTTCTGACCTGTTTCAGTTCCTTAAAAATTCTTGGGTTACCAAAAGTACAGTTTTGACTTTTAGTGTCATTTAATGGCCTCATCTGTTAAAACAGTTGTAGGAAAATAAATGAAGTTTAATTACAGTCATAATATTTTGCCTCATTAAAGTGAAGGATGTTCACTTTAAAAGGGTGTTAAATAAATTTCCTGGATCTGGTTAAGGAGTATGAGATGCATTTGATAGTGAAATATATGGTGAGATCAATATGAAGTTGATATAAATATGAAAGGGGGCTAGGGTAATGCTGAGAAAATCCTTCCATTTGGTGAGCTCCTACTATGTGCTAGGTGCTTTCCTTGGGGCTTTTCTGGCATTATCTCACTTAATCCCTGCAAACATAATGGCATGTTTTTATCCCCATTTTATAAAAGAGGACTCCAGGGCTCAGTAGGAATAAATAACTTCCCAAACATCTCACAGATGGTACAAAAGATGTGAATCGAGCTGTTTGACTCTAGAACCCAAGCTCTTTCTACTAAACCAGACTAAGATAAAACAGAAAACAAAACAGAACAAAACACAGGTGCTCTTCTCAGTAAACTCTGGATTCTTTAGTAGTAAACCCTGCTAAAGGGGTACTGAGAAGGAAGAGTTTAGTTACATGTTTATGGTTTGTTGGGTGAGGATTTTATTTTGGGTGTGTATTTCCTCTGTCTCTGGAGTTCTTGGTATATTCTCTAATAAAAACATTTCCTGTTTACTACTGACTGGGCTAACATCCAATACCCAAGCAATATGAACAAATTCCAACGTTTATCCATCTTATGTATAGTTAGAGTCTGTATGTGCCAATTAAGGCCCAGTCCTGGGTTAGAGCTGCATTTCCTTTATAGGACATACTAGTTCTCCATGATATTGATAGAATTATTCAGGGAAAAATTTCTAGGGTGCTGTGTCACTGTTAAATATGTTTAATAAACTCTGAATTAAACTAAGTTAAATAAGTGTATTTGTCTTAGACTTTCCTAAACCTTAAAATATTAATATGTACTATGAATTGTCAAGAAAAGTTATAATATATGTGTTTTTCAAACTTATTTGGCTGTGAGCACTTTGCTGGAGGATCAACTTCTAGAATGGGTGTTATGTAGACCGTGTGTGTGTGTGTGTGTGTGTGTGTAGTATGTGGGTGTGATGCTGGGGATTGAAACCAGGGCCTTGTGCATGTGAGGCAAGCACTCTACCAACTCAGCTATATCCCCAGCCCCTAGACCATATTTTGATGAGTTAGATGCTTTAGTTCAATTAGTTGTACAGCAACACACAGTGCCTCACTGGTCACAGTTGGGAGATATAAAAAGTAGCATAGACCCCACCACAAAAAGTTTGGCATGGAATCTGGTGACTTCCTGAAGAGGTATTGTAGAAGAGATCCCTTTGTGGGAAAGAAGTTGAACAAGAGGAACTCTAACTTTCTTCCCATTCTAAGTTTCTTTGTTTCTGTGAAAACCATAATTCCTTTTAGGAAAAAAAAATTGTGTCATGTTGTGACCTATAATAAGAAATATATATTTAGTCTTCATTCTGTTTCCTGGCATACAGCATCAAAAACCCTTGGGATCTCCACAGTGATAAGTGACTTATGTGCTACTGAATTGACTGTTGCCTGGACGCGCCTGAATAGCCTCAGCATGGGGGAAGTGGGGTGGACAGGTTGCTGGGGAAATTAACCATGTGATTAGACCATTGGAACTTTCAGTCCTATACCCTAGGTCTCCCAGGAGAGAAGTGGGATTGTATTAGTCCGTTTTCTGTTGCTATAACAAAATACCTGAGATATGCATTCAGCTCACAGTTTTGAAAGGCTGAAATTTCAAAATGGGATGGCCCCATCAATTTGGTCTCTGGCGAGGGCCTACCTCAAAGTTCCATCTCATAGCTCTGCTCCTTTAGGACATGAGTCTCTTCTACATAGCTCAGCTGGGTCTCTAGCAGGCCTATTTTCCATTCACCAATAAAAGGGAAACCCAGGCAAAGGATTGCCTTTCATCTAGGTAAGGCAAAAGTTACCTACTTCAATGTGCTCATGTTTCATTGGGAAAATATAATCACACGACTACACATAGCTATGGAGTTATTTGGGAATTTCATTCTCTGGCCAAGCTGTTATGTGCCCAAGAAGAAGGGGAAAGAGATTTTGGAAAAACAACTAAGATTGCCATACGTTTTGGGGGGGCAAATACTAGTTGGTAATTGTTACTTGGGCTTTACTTACATTTCCTAATGAACAACCAGTTCAGACTGATCAAATCCTTCCAAGAAATATATTGAATTCCTGTCAGTGTGATATTCAAGTACTCCAATTTATGAAGCACGGAATTTCTCAGAAGAGCTCCGATTATCTGTCAGGGCTAGAGGATCAGTACAGCAAGTCTGAGGGAGGTGTGGGGTCAGTAAACAATTCATAGTCAATATCCTTTGCAGACTCGCTTCTTATTGTCCTTCAGGCTCCTTGACTGATTTTTTAAAAAATTGGCTCAAGAGGGGATGAAAACTGGCAAATCTCCTAGATTTTAGACAACCAAAGCATCAGCAGTGATGTGCTATAGGGACGAGTTTATGAAATATAGTTTTTAAAAAAACAAGAAAGCAATTTTCAGAGAGGAAATTTTCAACTTAGATGCTTTTCTTTCCAATTTTCAGGTATGACTTCAGTCAAGAGTAGGTTATACAAATACAGCCAAACCAAGTGCCTCGAAAACAGGTCTGCTGGTCCACCAGCCTTGCACTTTCCCTCATCCTTCCCTACGAGTGCTGCCACATGTTCTCAGTATTGGAGGTTCTGCTCTCTCCCTTAGAGTTTCTTATGTGCAATGGTAACGGTTCCCTTTGTAAAGTCAAGGACACTATCAAGTTTGTAAAGCAGGTGGAGTCCACATGGAATAATAGTTTAGGGTATAAAAGCCCCAAATTATTTCTCTGACCACCTGCATCAGAAATTTCCCCCATCTCAGATGCAGGATCCAGGGATTAGAAAGTTCTGAGGCCTTCGAGAGGTTCCTGTTAAAATGGAAGTACCTCGGGGGTGGGGAGAAATACCACAAGCTAATTATTCTCCAACCCAGCCACTGAAATCACCTGGAGAGCTTTTTCAAAATCACAGCTGTTTAGGCCCTCCCTAGACCTACCAAGTCAGAATTTCTGGAAAGGACCTAGGCTTTTCTACTTTATTTTTTAATTTTCTAGATGATTCTATGCCTGGGTTTGGGAACCAGGGACTTATGCCTCCGTAATTCAAAGATGCATCAGCAACTGGAGTTGATGACGGGGGGGCAGAGGGAGGAGAGAGAGGGAATGAGATGAGATGGCTCTGGAAGCATTACTGAAAGTCTCAAAAGATTCCTTCTCCATCTTGTTCGGTTTTGATTTTTAAATGCCATTTGTAAAACTTCATCAGCTTTTGTCTTACAGATTTGTCTGCTCTCATTCTCTTTCTAATGGCTAGAAAACATTGTGTGGTGTTTTAGTTTTATCTTTTTTGCTTTCTTCTAATTTGTAAGATCAGTAGTGCCTGGATATTGGGGTTGGAATGATCTTCTGAGTTCTGGAGGGCAAGCCTCAAGGGACCTTGCCTTCTGTCTTCACTGCAGGGCAGTTCCATAGGACTTCTGGGAGAGGCACGAAGCTCCCCAAGTTTGAGACCTTTGGGGAAGGCCATCTGTAGGCTCCACAGCTTCCTTTCTCTGAATCAGATCTTCAGATTGGGGACTTATCCTTATATCTAATCTCATCCTTTGGGCTTGATTTTCAAGTCTATTTTCTCTTGTTTTCTACCTTCTAGAGAAATGGAAACAGCTGCATGGGGACATCCTGATCCCTGAAGCTAAAGAATTCCCCCATTAACATTCATTTTGCAGACTAAATAACTTTGATTTCTGCAGTCCTGCTTATGGGATCATTTCCTAGTCCTATATTTGCTTAACTCCACTTTGGATGTAGTTCCTCCACAAGAAATGAAACAATGCCAGATATAAACAAAGAGTTCTTTCCTGTCTTCTCCATGACATTCTCCAACGAATAGGACCACCTTAGTTTTTAAAAACAGCTTTGCTGGCTATTGATAATTTATACTCAACATGTGGTCACCATGTCCTTAGGTGATTAGGGAAAGTGACTTTGATAGAGAAAATAGCTCTAGGGTAGAAATCCCAGAGATCTGTGTTCTCCATCCAGTTTTGTTACAGTTAAACTCTATAGCTTATAACTTATAAATTAAACTTATAAATTCACTCCCACTCTAAAATTCTTATTCCTACTTATTTTGATTCACATCTGATTTCTCAATAACAAAGTAGTCTAAACTCCCATAGCAATTTATTTATACATTCTTATAGCTATCTAGGTAAGGCTATAATATAATATTTATATATGTATTTATATATTAATATAATATTTAATATAACATTTAACCTATAATATAATATTTATATCATATCATGCCTGCCACAGCTTTCCTATCAGACCAGAAACTCCTTTCAGGCAGGACCCAAGAAACTCTACAACTGACTTTAGAACAGTGTTTTATCAATAAACATTTATTGAATGAGTCTATCTATGAATATTTAATGTCACCCTGCCAAGTCCAAAGAAATCATTTCGGGAGCAGGAAAAATGATCCTGGCAGATTTGATCTCTGCACCTGGGTAGCTCCATGTCTGCTCCCTTTATTAATATGCTTCCACTTTCTGGACTGGTCCCTCGTGGATAATCTTGCATGTATACACGTTGATGATGAGCCAGATAACTGTGTATAAACAAGGTTATTTCCCCCTGGAGAAATTTAAAGCCTTTAAAAGATTGCTATACAAAAATAACAAAGATTCCAGACTGTGAGTTAAAAAAAAAAAAGAAAGAAAGAAGAAGAAAAAGAAGGAAGGCTGAAAAAGCAGAGAGGAGTTTGAGTTGAGAAAGAAGCATCAGAGAGTAGAAGGGGAGCAGATTTCCCTGAGCATCCCAAACACAAGCAGTTAAGCTCTGCCCAGAAGGTTGGAGGTAAAATCTGGGGCCCATATTGTCTACGGGCACCTGTGATTTTCTAACTTGTAAACTATTTTGAACTTCTATTGACTTCCTGCTGGAGAGAGCCCATATTACTGCAGACCAAAGATCAAAGGGCATAGTGTGTTGCCAGGGCAACAACTTAAAAATGAAAAGGGGCACCAATGGAGCGGAGAGTTGGTGTGAGAGACTAGAGGGCTTCTAGGCTAAAGTGCAACCAAGAGGCCCAAGCTCTGGCTGTAGCCCAGAAGGCAGCCTGTGGGCACAGCCAAGCCACCATGACCATTCTTATGCTCCTCATTGTCCTTTGAGAAACTGGTAGGCATGATAAAAGACAGTCTGCAATTTACTTTTATCTTTTCTAGGTCTTTGACTCAGGGGAGTTGTATCTGATATGGACCTAGACACCAGAACTCAAAAGAGACACTGTAGATATTTATATTCATGCAGAGTTTGCTGCTGCCTTCCATAAAATGTTAATTTTATGGAAAATTCACTACTCATGGACCTCCTGGACCACCCAATAAAATTTTGGATATAGGATAAAAATGTTCCGAGTACCAGAATCACACTCCAACCCCACCCCCCTTGTTTTTACTCATTGAAATAATTTGATGCCACTTCTGGATGCGTTGGAGGCCAAGGACTGTAGAGAACAGAACAATACGTACTTGCTTATCTGAAGATGATATGATTTTTATTCTTACAGGATAAAAGTGGCCGTCTAAGAAAATGGTCCTAGTTATCTGGTCACTTTCAGAAAGAGTGGCCACAAATTAACCATTCTAAGACCAAGAATGCCATTTCTGGCAGCCTATACCCGGCTTTATCTAGACTTTTATTTAGGTAAGGGATCAGTGGAATATTTTGCTATGAGTAAGGTCTCTGGGGTCACTCTGCCAGGGTATAAAGCTTGGTTTGAACTCTTAGTAGTGAAATAACATTCATTTAACAACTCCGGGCTTCAGTTTTTCATCTATAAAATGGGTTTTTAATAATAATTCTTATATAGTTGTTGTGAGGTTCAATTGTACTTGCATGTAAAATATTTAGAACAGCATTCAATAACTGTTAATTATATATGGCTACAAATCCTGTCCACCAGATGATGTTCCTCATTCTCGAGATGTAGCTGTTAAACTTGCAAGAAATCCAAAAAAAGTTCAATTACTCGAAGCTACACATTTGGTAGGCATTTTTGCTGGGTTTGGAAATTTTGATCGTTGTTGTTTTATGGTCAAAATGAACATTTGGTTATAACTACTTAAAATGCTCCAAGTTAGAATTTTTGTGGGGAATGTCCCTCATTCGTTTGTCTCTGGATTAGTGAGCATCCAAAATAACTTCCTGAGGACTTTCTTGACCCTATCATTCTGGTTCAACTCAGAGGGACAGTGGATGGCTCCTGTGTAGTCATCGACTTTCTCTTGTTCATAAATTTTTATAACAGTAGGTCAATTCTACCTAAATCAGACTACCTAAATCAATTCTACCAAAATCAATTCCAGTCTAAATCGGGCTGAGTGATTTTTAAAACATATGTTTTTGTATTAAACTTGAATAGAAGAGCTGCTCTCCAGATATTTGTCAGAAGGTCTAATTTCTAGCATATTGCTGCAAGTTATAAAAATATCAAAAGTCCTGCTGAGAAAAATAATATTCAGAGTATTGTGTGTCTTCCCATTCTAGGTCAATGATTTCCCAGATTTTTGTATTTCATAGATCAGTTTTTTAAAAAAGGATTGTTACTTACATAGGTTGCTAACTTATTTCACAAAATTAAGGTGTAACAAAAAGATAGTTTTCTAAATATTGAAGTTTTATGAAAATTTAATTTTATGGAAAATTCACTACTCGCTCTATTTTTTTTTTCCCAGACTGGCACCAGAGAAGAACTAGATAATGCATGAATTTCCTCTAGATGAGACCCAGACACTAGTGATTTCAATCCAGGGAAGCATCATCCTGGTACCTGTAGAAGGGTATCTTTGGAACTATGCTGGTCTGACGCCCCTGGTTAAATGAGAAGTGTCATAGAGAAGGCCTTGAAAACTTATCACTTCAGTAGTCCAAAGACATTATTGTTTATATAACCCAGTGTTCTCCCTTGGAAGACGGACTGGAGAAGTCTTGCTGTAGTCTCAATAGCAGAAGCACTTGGGCTTGTACAATTAAGCAGTGCATTTATCTTTCATTTTCTACAGTCTGTGGATCATTTTATCCTCCTTCTTCACACAATCTCCTTGAAATATTTAACTCAATGACATGATGCTCTTCTAATAAGTGCCTAGAATTTCAAGAAATGTGATTTGTATATTTAGCTGGCTCCTGGCTCCATCCTATAATCCTACCATCATTTTTCTTTTGCCTGTTTTTTTATTATTATCTTACCTGTTTGACCTTGCTGAGCTACATCTCTCTTTGTAAGCCATCTTAAATCTTTTCCAGAGCCAGAAGGAATATACTTAAGCGTGTAAATTATTTAACTGACCCCCCTCCTCCTGGGACCTAGATATAGCTTCATAAGGATGCCTAGCTATCCAGGGACCCCATAATATATCTAGAACCTATCTGCAAGATTTCCCAGTGCTGACAGAACAGAAAATCTACCTCCTGTGTCCTATGAAGGTGCTGTCAATTGATTCTGGTCTGACTGTTGTCCTGCTCTGTATTTTAAAAAGAAGCCATCTGGGCCTTACCTTATGTGAGTGAAGTGACAATTCCAAATGCCATAAAAAAGCTAGTAGGAAGATCCTTAGGGGAGAAGGGCCATTTAATCAGGGTTTGTCTGACTGCAGAACCTAACCTTTTAGGAATTTGTAAATTATAGTTATGATTAACATTTTTTTAAATGAAAGTTCCTAAAGTTGTACAGAAGTGTAGTTTTATGGAAAATAAATAACGCAAACATCCGACAGCAGGGCAAATAGTAAGGACAAGGATTTATTCATAAAACTGGTTTTGTGTGTATGTTTGGGCATGTGCAGGTTGGCTTACAATGAAAACTACATTTCTTTTTCCGGATTACAAAAACCGTGTTAATGATACCATGTAAGGAGTGTCTATCTATAAATAAAACAACCCCTGGTCACACTCGATCCCTTTTCCATACAATATGCCACACAGCAAATAACTGTTTTCCTTATAGAATGTCTGCTCATTGAACAATCTTTTCATTATTAATATTTTATGCACCGTGGTATATGCATAGGGAGACAGAGAGAAAGAGACACAGATACTGAGACAGAGATTCCAAGGGATTGGCTCACTTGTAGAAGTTAGGCAAATCCAAAATCTGCAATGTATGTTGGAGACCCAAGGGAAGAGTTGCAGTTCCTATTCAAAGACAGACTGTAGGTAGAATTCTTTCTTTCTTGGGAGACTTAGTTTTTTTCTACTAAGGCCTTCAAGTCCTAGATGTGGCCCACCTACATTATAGCCGGTAATCTGTTTTATTATTAAAAATCCAATGATTTGGGACTGGTGTTGTGGTTCAGCGGTAGAGAACTCACCTAGCATGTGTGAGGCGCTGTGTTTGATCCTCAGCACCACATTAAAAATAAATAATTAAATAGACAAATTAAAGGTATTGTGTCCATCTATAACTAAAAATGAAATCTTAAAAAAAAAAGTCCAATGATTTAAATGCTAATCTTCCCTATTTGAGCAGCACTGCAGAAAGGGGGTTGGCTGGACAATCTTTTCCAGCCTAATAAACAGGCAGCAAATAAATAGATAGATAGATAGATGAATTTTCATCTCATCAAAAAAAAAA
The DNA here is from genome assembly GCF_021218885.2 of Marmota monax. Lineage (NCBI taxonomy): Eukaryota > Metazoa > Chordata > Mammalia > Rodentia > Sciuridae > Marmota > Marmota monax. Next base: position 18,148,086 of record NW_026693082.1, on the reverse strand, counting down.
TGCATATACCTGCATGGAAATATCTAAAATAACATATGACTAAATATCTAGCTCCATGACCCAACCAAGCTTGATGACACATGGAATTAATCATAAAATGCCTCTTATTTTACATTCATAGAATCAAAGAAAAATGGTAGGTTTGCCCAACTAGCCAAGCTATTGAGGCTGTTCAGAACAGAAGAGATTCTAAGCTGGCCAGCCAGTGTGTGCTAGAGCTTGCTCCTGCTGGCTGTTGATTGTTGACTGTGCCATCTCTTCTCAAGTCTGCATTTGGAGACATTACACTGTTTGCCCAAAATTGACCATGGCGGGGCAGGGGTTGTTGTTCAGCCATAGAGTGCTAGCCTAGCAAGTGCAAGGCCCTGGGTTTGTTCGACCCTCAGCACCACTCAAAAATAAATAAAGGTATATTAAAAAATTGACCCTGGGGGAGTATTTACACCACAGAGACATTATAAATCAGAGCTGGTTGGTCCTTTGAAGATCTGGCTTACCATCATGATACTGGGTGTGTCAGCTTCTTATTGATGTGTTTAAAAGCCCATGATCTGGTTCAGCAGGCATAATATTAAGTCTGAAAATGGAATATATTCTTCCCTTAGTATCCATGGGGATTGGTACCAGGATCCCTAAGGATACAAAAATCCTCAGATGCTCAGGTCCCTTATGTAATAATAGAGTCCTTTTTGCACATAACATATGCACATACACCCAAATATTTTAAATCATCTCTAGATTACTTATACCTATTACAATTTAAATGCTATATAAATTCTTATTATAAATTCTTTGTATACTATACTGTACAGGAAATAATGACAATGGAAAAAGTCTTTAAAAAGTGTATGTTCAGCATAGATGCAATTTATTTTTTAAATATTTCCAACCCATGGTTGACAGAATCCACAGATGCAGAACCTGCAGGTACAGAGGACAGGCTGTATTTTCCATTCCAATAATAAAAATAAAGTCAAGTAATTCCAAAACGTAAGTTTCTTTTAATCACATTTTCAAGTCAACAGAATAAACAGTAAGCAGTAGCATCAATTGATAGTAGTCCACCATGCTGACTTTTCAGTATCTAAATAAATTGATCCATGTGGAGTGAACATATACATTGTTTATTTTCTCTAAGAAATAATGTTAATTTACTATTGAAAAGTAATCTGCAATATCTAGCCTGTGAGACCAGACTTTGGGAGACAATATAGCACTGTATAGTCAGGGTTCTCAATAAGAACAGAACCATAGTGTGTGTGTGTGTGTGTGTATGTGTGTGTGTATACATGTATGTACAAATATGGCATAATTTATTACATTATAGTTATGCAACAATAAAAATTAGTTTTTAAAAAATACAAAATTATAAGAGAATATTTATTAGATTGGCTTATATAATCAGAGGCTAAATAGTCCTACAATGACTGTCTGCAGGGTAAAGAGCCAGGGGAAACTAATAGCTACTCAACCCAAGAAGCTGGAAGCCTCAGAACGAGAGAGAGAGAGAGAGAGAGAGAGAGAGATTGGAGACTGACAGAGATATAAAGAGGGACCAAAGTCTCCTGGGGAGCTGCTGGTCCAAATCCATGTTCAAAGGCTGAAGAACCTAGAATGATTTCCACAGGATACAATGTGGGGTGGGGGGGGGGGAACACCTACTTAAGAATGGTCCAGTGGGAGGTATCTAGCTCCTGCCTTCTTCAACTTTTTTGTTCCATTCTGGACCTTAGCATCTTGAATGGTGCTGCCCACATTCAGGATGGATCTTCCCCATATAGTTTGCTGCCCCACATGTCAATATTCTCTGGGAATACCTTCACAGACACACTCAAGAGTATATTTTAGTAATTGTCTAAGCATCTGTCAATCCAGTCAGGCTGAAAACCAAAATTAACCATCACAAGGACACATGATCAATTTCTTTACAAATACATTTCAAGGATGAGAGACAGAGAAATGTAGAAGTGGGAGGAACCCAGTGATTAGAGACTTTCATGGATATCATAGTAACCCCAAGGACTGCTTGTGAAGTCCCATCTCCAGAGATTTTAAGTCAGTTGGTCTTACTAATGCCAAAGAACTTGCACTTCTTAGTGAGTTTTCAGATGATAATAACACTCTTGATCTGGGGACGACCCTTTGAGAACCACTGGATTAGAGACCCATGAGACAAATTTAAAAATTGCAATGTATGGACCATGTTTGAATGCTAAACAAACTGTTAAAACACACACACACACAACACACACACATACACACACACAACACACACACGCACACTTAGATAATTGGGAAAATTTGGGAATTGACTCTGTGCTGATATTAAGGATTTATTTCTCTTTTCTTTTTAGACATAATAATTGTATTCTTATTGTTTTAAAGATATTTATTATATGCTAAAACATTGTGGATGAAATAATAAGATGTCTGTGTTGCTGTAGTCTGAAAGTCTGTGTCTCTCCAAGATTTATGTTGACACTTAATCTCCAACATAATACAGGTTGAGTACCTTTATTCAAAATGCTTGGGACCAGGAATATATCAGAGTTAATTGCATTTTGGAATACTTACATGCATTTTGCTAGTTGAGATTCATAAATCTGAAAATCGAAAATTTAAAATGCTCCAAAATCCTAAACTTTGTGGGTGGCATGGTAAAAAACTTCCGGACTTTGGACTTCAGATTTTTGGATTAGCAATACTGACCCATATCATTAAGAGATGGAAGCTTAGGAAATGCTGCGATCACAAGGACTCCTCCTTTGTGAAGGAGAATAGGTCCTTATGAAAGAGGCTTTGCACAGCATTTTACCCTTTTGCTCTTCTGTTCTGTCATGTGAGGACACAGAGTTCAGAATGCCATCTGGAAAGGAGAGATGGCTTTCCCAGACATAGAACTTGCCAGCATCCTGAACTTGGACTTCACAGCCTCCAGAACTTTGAGAAATATGTTTCTGTTCTTTAGAAATTACCTACTCTGAGGTATTTTGCTATATCAGCACAAAAGGACTCAAACATAGATTTATTGCAAAATCATCAGCAGGGTGGTGGAGAGTAGTAGGGACACTACAGATAAAACCAGAATGGCCAGATAACTGTTTTGTATTCCATAATAAGAGTTTAAATTTAAAAAAAGAAAATTGGACTCAAGTCCTTTTTAATGTCCCTTTCACTTCTTTAGAAACAAGTGGTCTGTCTTTTTTAAGCACTCCTCACAAAAAGGAAGAGATGTCATTCTTAAACAGGGTAAAGTTTTTATTTTTTTTTAAACAAGATTCTAAATTCAGTTGAATCCCATTATAACTCAGATGTCAAGAATGAAAAATGATTGCAGTACCTCTATCTGTCACAACGCATGTGGCCCATCAGCTTCTCAGGGCCGGTGACGCCCTTCCCTCCCTCACCTCTTTCCTTCCCTTCTCCACAAACATGTCCAACACCTGGGAGACAGATAGGGCCTGGGAGAGGTGGGGCTCAAATTGCAATGCTTCTTTCTTCTATGAGATTACAGTTGGGTTTTGATCAGGCTCACAAATACCTCCTTACTTAATATAAATACTCAGAAAAATAAAATAGACGTATAAGAAGAAATTTTTTGTTTTTAAATATTTTTTAATTGTAGATGAACATAATACCTCTATTTATTTATTTTTATGTGGTGCTGAGGATTGACCCCAGTATCTCACACATGCTAGGCAAGTGCTCTACCACTGAGCCACAACCCCAGCCCTGAGAAGAAATTCTATACAAATAAGAAATGGCTTTCTTGTATGAATGTGTTCCCTCCTGCCCCAGAGCAAAGATAACCATTGAGCATTGTAGTTTAAAAATAAATAAATAAAAGCAGAAGAAACCCTTAGCATCTCTCTGCAGTCCATTCCCCCCCTAACAGATGAGGAAAATTGAGACCTAGATAGGTCAAGTGAATTAGCCAAAGTGAAAAACAAAACAAACAAAAAAATAACACTAGCTATTGGCAGAGATCTACCTCCATTTTTTTTTAAAGAGTTTTAAAAGGAAGAGAGGGGAGGAAGGAGAGAATACTGACTCGCAGAATATCTGTTCTAGCAAAGTTGTCCACAGAGTGGAATTTTTAAGTGACATTCTATGCACCTGTTGATTATTGTTCTAAGATTGGAAATGAGCTCATTTGAAAACACTTGGTAACTGAAGAGTTAAAGAAGGAGCCGGACACCCCTGGAACGCTGTTACTACTGGGCTACAGTGCTGGAAGCAGTAGCACTCGGAACACTTTTCAGCCAATAATAATTACTAACATTTTTAAGGGCTATGCTGAGCGACTTTGTCTTATTCATCATTCCGCACTTTGTCCCCATGACAACACTGCAAGTAAATTCTACACTCCTAATTGTGTAGATGTAGAAACAGAGGTTCCAGAAAGGTAAGAAATTGCCCAAGTTCACATGGAGGGATGGATCAAGGTTATCTCATTACTAATATCTTTCCCAAGGCCACTGAGTACAGTTCTATAGGTTTGTATCTAACCTAAGGAGGCCAGGCTGGAAGTGAAGGGATAGAGGGAAGCAAAGACTGAAACAGAGCCCTGCTTTTACTTGCCAAATCACCAAATCATGAGGCTGTCTCTTTCTGGAGGAGGGACCTTCTTAAATCCACAGAAAGTTGGTTTTGTTTGTTTGTTTGTTTGTTTGTTTGTTTTTTGAGGGGCTGGGGACTGAACCCAGGACCTCACACAATTTACATAAGTGCTCTACCATTGAGCTACATCTAAGCCCCTTTTATGTTTTTTATTTCGAGACAGGGGCCTGGCTAAGTTACTGAAGCTGGCCTTAAACTTGCAATCCTCCTGTCTCAGCCTCCCCAGGTACTGGGATTTCAGACATGTACCACCAAACCTGGCACGAAGGCACTTTGTATATGAATGGTGGTAGCCCAAGTCTTTCTCCAACCAGTTCTCATACCTCCTGGATTTTTTCCCTGTGTTGGAATGACTAGTGGCCTAATAAAGCCAGAAATATCATGGCACATGTGTCCAAAGGGGTTGCTGCAGACATAAGTCATGATCAGCAGTGTTGTCACCTGGGCTAGAGTGGGAATGAGAAGTAACTGCAGAGGGGTATGAGGTAATATTTTGTTTTACCACTTAGCCCTGGAACATGGTGAAGGACAAACAACTGTATATATTTACAAAATTCATCCAACTTTTCATTTACATGAAGTGATATCTATGTATCTTCAGTAAAACTGATTTTTAATATGCCATGATCAGATCAATAAATCATTAACCTAGAGTCCTTCTATAAATTTACTCTACATAAATAAAACATGTCTAGGAATGAATAGGGTCCTGATATAATTAGGTCACCTATATGGGATCTAGATAAGGATCAAGACAGACAGGACTAACATGGGCTTAGGAGACCTGTGAGTCCCCAGACCCCTGAGCTCAGAAGGACCCCACCCTAGGTTAAATACGAATAGTTGCCATCTATCTTCATAATGAGTTTATCTTTGAATTTGTGTTTAGAAACTGATGTCAACAGAACAATAGAGAAAGTGTACACAGAGGAGATACATGTCTTATATGGGCACAGTTCCTTGCTTCCCTGTTGCCATATAGCATATGATGGAATTCCATAAACACAGGGACCCAAGACACTTGAGAAAAACATGTTATCTCTATGACTAAATAGTAAGGAGGGGAATGATGACCACCAAAAGGCTCTGAACTAGAACCTGCTTCAATGCAGACAAAGCTAACACTACTCACTCAAGAGAAAGCTAGGCTTCGTATGAAAGGTCCAATTATCCCATGATTTCCATGTTGTCAGGAAGCCCAGGCTAGCCATAGAGAGAAGTGGGGAGGTGCTTGGCTATCAACTGTTCCAGCCACCCTGACCCTATCATATCTTCTGATTTGCATTACTTCCTTCTGCATAAGCCAACCCCTTGTCCTGAAAATGAAGACAGCAAAGAAAAGGGTAAGGTAGAGCAGTCTACAGTTTCTTTTCCCTTTAAGGTTGAAAGTGTTGGGAGAATGTATCCATACCAGAAAAAAAAATGAATGGAAATAGTTAATTCAATTTTATGCAGTTTCTACTGTTCCGTGGATGAAATACATATGCATGTAGGAGCTCTGAAATACAAATTGTGCATCAATGATTCCACATGAGTTTCACACTCATATTTGCATTTAAAGCAGATATTGCACAATATAAAGATGAATGGTTAAAAATCATGCTAATTTAAATTTTTAATTTTTCTTTAGAATAGCATTAAATAGCTAATTTTAGAACTACCATAACAAGTTGAGAAATTGTGAAAGGAAGAAAAAAAGGATTAAGTACCCATAAAGTATTTTTTTCTTGTGTTTTGAAGAAGAGTTGGCACACTTTCCTTTTGCACCAGGCCTCCCATATTCTGAAGCCAGCCCTTTTAAAAATCATTGTTCAACTTCATTTTTGTGTGTGTGACAAAACTAAAACTGGGAATATCACAGTTAGTAGCAGACTTGACTCTGTAGACAAGGGCCAATTCCAAGATCTTTGGGGCATTTCTGTCAAAAGCTGTCACAAATTTAAAATTGGAAAAAAAAATGTTGACTTAAAATTATGAATTCCTATATTTCAAATCGGCAAGTTCAAAGAATAACCAAATTAGACATATTTGCTGCAAACAGGGGCATTTGTTTTAAGCCAGTAAACATATTTTCCAAGCTTAAAATCATCACTTGAGAGCTTAAATAGATGAGAAACACAGCATAGAAAGCATTCATGGAACCGGTTATAGCTAAATGTCTATTTGTAAACTCAGTTGATTTCAAGTTAAAATGTTTTAAAAGAAGGAAAAATAATATACTTTATTTACATATGAACAGAGGAGGGCATAGGCCCCTCCCTTTCCTGAATGTTTAAAGCTCTTGGCTTTAAAGAGGATACAGGATCAGATGACCACACTGGACAAGAGAGAAAGACTTGCCCTTCCTTGATGTGCACAGCAATCTGGGTAATTGTTGACAGAGAAGTACAAATGACTTGCCCTTTAGTTTTTTAATTCACAAGTAGTAATTAACATAGGCAAGCTCTTAACCACCTCGGACAAATGTCTTTAAAATCACAGATGATATGCAAAATGAATAAAACAAAAAGCTAAATGAATCTAGTTTGAGTTTAAAAGAATCTTTTTGGTTAAATGTGCATTGCTGATTTGATTTCCTGTAGCCCTTAATGCTCAAGTCCAGTCCAAATGGGATTTGTTCATGACCCACTCTCCAGTTTCCCTCTTCCTCTAAACCCTTTCCTTCTGCAGGTCACAGAACTCACCATCTGCTCCTACAAAGTGGCAGGTAAAGTGAACACTGAGGGTCAGGGTCAGGGACTGGACGAGGAGAGTGACAAACATAATAATTATAGCTAACATCTGTTGAGTCCTGACTATTTTGCTGAGCAGTGTGCAAAGAGCTTTATGTTCATTATCTCAATAAATCTTCACAATTCTCTGAAACAGGATTATCCCATTTCAAGATGAGGATGCAAAATCACTAAGAGGTAAGTAACTTGCCCCCTAGGTCACACCAAATCTGGAATTCAAAGTTAATTTGATGCTAGTTGTCCATTAAAAATAAAATTATCATTTGCCTTTATATTGTGCAAGGTTACTTCTCATTCTTTTTCCACCATGCTCATGCCCATAGCATCCTGATACTAACACATTGTTCATCCAGAAATGGTCAAATATGGATGTTGATATACTGAAACCACTTTACTCAAGGCCACTATTGACTAGGGTCTTTCTGGGAATTCAAAAAAAAAAAGCACCCTCCTTAGGATGAGGCAGAATAAACAGGATTTATTCTGACTCTTGGCTGGTCATCCTTGGACAAGGTACAACCTCTGCAGTGTATACAGAGGCCATGAGCTTACCCAGTCACCTTGACTGATGGTCATATGAATGTCTGTTTTATATGACAGTGATATGATTACATTTCATGTGATGATACCTGGGCTGTCATGTGTTCCAGAGAGGACAAACATCCTTAAAAGGAAATGTACAATTATTCCACAAATTTATTTGCTATTTGCTTGTTTCTGCAGTGTTCTCTCTGAGCCCTAGCTCCCAGAAGATTGTCTGAATAAAGACTGGAGAGTTGGGTGCTGTGGAATAGACTCATTAAACTCAATACCCCTTAATTGGCAGACATGCGGGAGAAAGCGCCAAGTATCTTGCATATTAGTGTTCCTGAGAGAGAGCAGAACGCAACCATTAGGGAAATAAATCAAATCAATAACAGTTTGCCTGAACACAATATAAGCCAGTGGGTAAAGACAAGAACTAGGTCTTCTTTTAATATAATGGCCTAGTTCTGACCCCGATGATAACTTTATTTCCATCCAAGCAAGAACTATGCTATATTCAACTAATCTGAATCTCCATTAGTCATTAATGTAGGAAACTAAGTGATTTCTTTGGTTGGACAGGAAGCTTTCATCACTATGGAAGTTTCTAGAATTGATAGCAAGGATCAAATCTTTTCCTGAAGACAAAACAAAAGCTAGTCATTTGGTATGGCTCAACACGGTTACATTTCCAGGTAAGTACAATACATATTCCCATTTCAAAAGCAGAATGTCAATATTCCTATTTTAAGTTATATTAGAATCTTGATTTTTGTATTAAGTCAAGCCATCTTATCAAAATTTGAGTAAAAATTCAGTGATCTACACCCACTGTTGATCAGAGCAAGTTTCCTCCCGGCATAATCCCTATGAAACCAAAACCTTAGGGGCCCACAATAATGCCAATGGCTTCCATTTTGGATAACATAGACTCAGATGGTATAAATCTTAAATTGGAAAAGACCCCAGTGAACCATCACAGTCTTGCTAGTTTTCAATAACTGGATAATAGAGCTATAATTTAGTTTGAAGAGTGTGTGGGGAGAATTCCTGGCAGGAATCTGAGCCTCAGCGAATGCAGAGAGAGTCAACCTGCTACTAATAGGAAGTCACATTCGTGGCTGCAAATCCTCTGAAGTGGCAAGTTTCTTTCAGGATATACTGTGCTAAGATTAAAGGAAATAAAAGTTTGTAAGAAAAGGAAGCAAGTGTCAAACAGATAGCAGATTTATTTTCAGGATTATGTAAAGCACAGAAATGAAAGGACTTCCACCATGAGTGTTGTCATGGTTACCTGATCTCTTATCAAACAGAAGAATCAAGCAGGGAAGGGAAACCTAGAGAAAGCAGTAACCAGAGAGGCCTGCTCCTCCACAGGCTTTTCATCCAACCGAGGTTGTTTATGAGGGTATAAAATAGGGGATGGCATTATGCTGCTCTAGATGATTTTTAAAAGAGCTTATTTTGCTATGCAGACTAAGGACTTTGTTCTGCTGTGCTTTCTAAAATGGGAAAATATGATGGCTGGAGCCTCATCGTGCACAAGGATTTCTAAATGAACAGGAAAAGAAGGTACCTTCAAAATTTTTATCCATGCACAAAAGCAAACAAACAAACACCCTTTTCTGAAACTACAAACTTAATATATAGGTTGAGTTGTTTTCTTAAGAAAGCTGCTGTAGAATACGTTAAAGGATTTTATTTGGAGGTGACCAGTTTAAAAGAAAAACTGGAATATTCTTTTTAGAGACTATAAAGAATATCCCCTTCATTTTCAATTCACTATTAGCATAGACCAGAAGAACAATTTGCACTTCTGTCCTTCCTCACCAGTTGTACCTGCCTCTACAAATGCCATTATTTTCTCAGCCACCACCTCCCCTCACCCTCACAAACCATTGTCCTGGAAAAACCTGAGCCTATGGCTTGCTGGGTACAAACTTTCACTTTTCCAAATCACAGTCAAGTCTTTGACACCTACCAACAGCTTGCAAAACGCCCTTTTCTCCAGAGGCAGGCAGTCAGAATGTGTACCAGACCACCAGCTAAAAGGAGAGCCTAGGAGAATAAGTGGAAATTAGACCCTATTCATTTCATCTACCTGGGAAAGGGGCAGGGGGAGCAGTAAAGATCAGGCCTTTCTTTAACAGTTCAATCTCTGAATTACTCTCTGTTCTCATTACCCCTGGTAGAAAGACACTAAACCCAACCAGTAGATCTTGCTAAGGAAGAAAAGAAGCCTTAGATTCACAGTAACTTTGACTTCTCTCCCAAGGAATGCGTCCATAATTAACATTCTTTGAGCCCTTACTATGGACTCAGTTTTGTACTAGGTACTTTAGCTTTAATATTTTATGTTCTACAAATAGCATTCCTGTGATATGGTGTTCTCATTAAATATGAGGAAGCTGAGACTCAGAGAAGATAAGTAACTTATTGTAAGTCACAAAGAGCTTACTTCTAAACTCACTTACCGAATCATCAAAACCAGAGGAGGCAGAACATGGAGCAGTCCTCTCACAGGGTAGTTCTCCTGGTGAAATAGTTTAGAATTTAAACATGGAAGCATATATTTTAAGTTGCATTCTTTATGTTTCTGGTTTTTATTACAATTTTTTTTTTTTGGATGTGTGTGATTAGGTGCATAGTCAGGTTATGTTACCTGAAATTTTCATTTCAGAATAGTAAAACATATCATGTAAAGAGAGGCTACGGGCCTGACCAGGCTGAGAACCACTGCACTAAATCCTTACTTGAAATAATTATGTTTTGACTCTTAATTGTTCTTTAAATTTGGGAATTGAGAAACCTTTCTCAAATCTAATCAGAGAAGTCATTGTTCCTGGAATATAACTGTGAAGTGTCGTAAATTAGCCCAATTTTAAGCAATTAGCAATGGGGAAGAGGAAAGAAAATCCAAAGTCATTTGTAAGGAGATAACCACCTCCCTTTAACGGGAGAGTCCATTTCTTTGATGCATTAATTAGTCGCCTCTCAAACATTTATTTGGGGCAAAGTCAAGTTTAGGATCATGGCTTCAGTAAGAGCAGACTGCTAAGGGAAGCAATGGTTCAATGATGGTACTGGGCACAGAGATAGAAATGAAAGCTACTAAAGTTTTATCTAGCCAAAAGGAAAATGGAACAAGAGATGGCTTCTCATTCTTTGGTTTCTAAGTCCCATGTGTCCAAAGCCACAAAAGGAGCTCCCCAGGTTATTTCACATGAAGAGTCTCTAGAATCACAGCTCATTCTCTAGAATATATGCAAGTAGGAATTGCCCTGGACCACTTGAATCCGTATGGCAATATGTTGAACAACACCCATTAACTCACCTACTTGCTTCTGTGTGTGATGTGGTGATATGGAGGTACTGCCCTTTCTCCAGCTCTTTGGGAAAGAAGAGCTAACGGCAGTACCAGAAAATTCTCTTCTATTTTTCTTTTGGTATTTTCAACAAAAACCCTGATTTGACAGGTATACAATATAAAAAGAAACCACAGGCTATCTCCAGAACAAAATTGACTTCTCAAAGTTTATTTCTTTTGATAAAAAATCATGTTTTAATGGAGGGAGGAAACTTTATGGTGGGAAGCTGAAGTTTCAAATTTTATTCAGGCTGTATTTATACTAGAAACAGTATTGTTTTTTCTTTATAGAACACGAATAGATTAAATTTCATATTTTAATTCCTGTGAAGGCCCCAAGATCCAAATCCAACATTAAATGTGTGTGTTTGACCCCATATCCTCCTTACATTCACAGTACGGTTTATACAGACGTATAAGCCACCCACTGCCAGCATGAATAATACATGGGACTTATAGCAACATGCCGTAGAATGGGCTCCTTTAATATTTGGGGTACATCTAAATAGGAGAGATATAAGAGACAAAATATGGGCCACAATAAGTAATGAAAATGAGATTAGTCTTTAATATATCTCTATTGTATAGAATTTTAGATTTTAGACCATTACTCTCAGTTCTGTCCTTGCAGAATAAAATCTAAATGTTTAAAATAGATATATATATATATATATATAATTATTTATACTTGGGAGCCTTTTATTTTATTTTTTTTAATTTGTTCTAATTAGTTATACATGACAGTAGAATGCATTTTGACAGATTGTATTCAAATAGAGCAAAACTTCTCATTCCTCTGGCTGTACATGATCTAATCACACCAGTAGTATAATCATACCTGTACACAGGATATTAATGTCTGTCTCATTCTACCGTCCTTCCCATCTCTACTGTTCCACCCCTCTTCCCCTCACTCCCCTCTGCACAATCCAAATTTCAGGAGCCTTTTAAACAAATTCATTTTCCATAAAAGAGACTGTATAGAGTGATAAATTGTGAGTTAAAAAAAAAAAGCCCTGATTTGGTATATTTTCAAGAGATTTTGGCTAGAATGGTCACATCAAAGAATATTTGTTTACTATCAGTTTCAAATCTTCATAGGCCTACTGGACAGATTTTAGATAAACAGTAGCAATCACAGGGTATTCCTGTAATGTTACTAAAACTCAGTGAAAGCTCTGTGTAGCCTAAGTTGTCTGAACCACCCCTTCAAAGGCACCTCTTCTTCCCCTAAAAATTTTGTTCTCTGAAACTGCTAGGTCTAAAGGTCAAAATATACTTGACATCAAAAATTGCAAGAGTGAATTCCAAATCAGGTTCATTCAAAAGTCCTTAATATAGACTTTGGGATGGTACATCAACAAACTACAATGTAAGCTTTTTTGTAGTCTTATTTTAATTCTCTTGAACCTCAGCCTGAGTACCTATTAGTGCCTTTTGTTTTATCAACATTATTTTTCATATCTAGATTATCCTTATATGTCATCCTTATATTCAAACAAATATGTTGAGATGAACCCAACTACTATAATGCTCTAATAAAAAATTATTAAAATATTACAAAAAATAAGAGTTCAAGAGTAAAAGAGTTTTGCCTCAGAAGAAAGATGAGTTCAAGGTTAGGAAGCCTCCTGTGCTTTCCAAGTAAATCACCAAACTTCTTGATAGTGCAGGTAATTCCTTTAACATGAGGACAAAATTTCTTCCCATCACAATTAGAGATAAAAGGCTTAAAAATGTAAATGTATAGGAAAGGTGACACACTCATATTGATTTGCTTCAGTCAACCATCAAATGATGGTATCAGGAACTTTCTGAAATCCCTAGTCTGCTCTGCCTCTTAAAAGAAGAGTTTGAGAAGAATTTACTACTCATGCACTTGTCCTTTACCCATGCTCCCTACATTCTGACCTTTGTGAACCCTAATTCATCAGTTACCCCTCTGCTTTCCAATATTATCAGTCTTATTCATTCATTTAAGTGCTAAACACTGTCTGGATTGGGGATTCTACAATCAACAAAATAGACCAAAGTCCTTGCCCCAAGGGAAAAGATAAATCAGAGAAGAGGGAATTATGTGTTAAGGGGAGAATGTTGAAATTTTAAATAAGGTGTTCAAGAAAAGCTTTATCCCGAAGAATACATTTAAACAAAAACTTAAAGAAGATAAGGGAGTATGCATTCCAGGCAGGAGAAGCATGTACAAAGGCCCTAAATTGTGACATGCTTGGACTGGCATGTTTATGCTCCAGGGACACCAAGGAGGCCAGTGGACGAACACAGAGAGGTCTTAAAGGTCATAGCAAGTGGCTTTATTCTGGATACAATGAGAAACTACTGGAAGATTTTGACCAGATGAGTGATATGGTTTGAATTATATCTTTAATAAGCACATCCTGACTGTGTGTTGAGAATAGACAGAAGAGCATAAGGGTGGGAGCAGGGAATCAGGAGACTGAAACAGAAAATCCAGGTAAAAGATGGTGGCTTGGACTAGGCCCTGGTCATTAAGGACTAAGTAATGGAAATGGTATGAAATGATCCAATTCTGGAGGCATTTTGAAGGTGGAGCTGTGATATTTTCTAAGAAATCAAAGTAGGGTGTGAGAATAAGAGAAGAGTCAAGGATAACTCCAGGACTTGGAGCCTGAGCAACAGGAAGAATGCAGTTGCTATTTTCTGGAATGAGAAGGATTGGGGAAGGATCAGGGATAGGAATGGAATATCAGAAGTTCAGTTTTGAACACTAATTAGACAGCCAAGTAGAGAGGCTGAATAGCAGTCAGATGCAGAGTTGGCAGTTCTGAGGAGAGAGAGAGGGTCCAGCTAGTATTTAAAACCATGCTATTAGGGTAAAATCAACATGGCAGTAAGTATAGACAAAAAGACAAGAGGACCAAGGACTGCTCTCTGTGACAATCCAACCGTTAGAGGTTGTAGACAGGGAAGAACAAGCAAAAGAGGAGAAATGGTGGCCCAAGAAGTGGTAGAAAAACTAGGCAAATGTGGTGTCTTAGAATCCAAGGGAAGTGACTATGTCAAGAGAAGGGACAGATCACATGGATCAAAAATGCCTCATCATTGACCAGCATGGGAAATGACAACTGTTCATTGACCATTGAGTTTAGCTTTCTGAAAGTCTTTGATGACCATTACAGGGAAGTTTCAATAGCATGGCAGAAGCACCCCTGCTCCCCACCATCACTCATTGGAGTTAATTCAGGAGAGGATGAGAGATGAATAATAAAGAAACTTCTTCCAGGATGCTTCGCTGAGAATGGAAGGGGAGAAACAGATAATGGCTTGAGTGTGGAAAGTGAGTTCAAAAAGGTTTAACGTTTAACTGTTTGTTTTTAAGATGAGTGAAAATCGGAATGGTTTTATTTGCTTCTGGGAAAGATCTAGCAGAAAGGAAAACAACCTGTTAAGTCAAGAGAGAAAGAACTGTTGCACCAGTGGCCTTGGTTAGACAGAACTGATGGGCTGGAAGGGAAATTATTGGCCTCAGCTAGGAGACACACAGTGATCCACCCCTTCAACAGCCTCTTTCATTATCTTTTGGCTTCATTATTGCAAAAGTAAGTGAAATGGAGTGAACATTTTGCCCCGTCCCTCAAATTTGCATGTTGAAACCTAATTCTTAATGTGATGGCATGTAGAGGTTGGACCTTAGGAGGTGATTAGGGAATAGGACCAGTGCCCAGAGAGATCCTTCCATCATGTGAGGACAAAGCAAAAAGCAAACCAGGAAGTCAGCTCCCACCAGACTCCAACTGTGCAGGAACCTTGATCTTGGACTTCCCAGACTCCAGAATTATGAGCAATAAATATCTGTTGTTTATAAGCCACACAGTTGATGATATTCTGTTATAGCAGCTTGAACAGACCAAGATAGGAAGAAACCCGCTACTGCATCCAGCGATGCTCTCCACCTCTCCTTCCTTCCCTTCATAGACTAATGTCTTTAAAACATTGTTCATATTTGTTCCACTTTGTTGGTTTCCTTTCACTTGTCAACTTGAGATAATCTGGCTTCTGCCCACCAATGGCTCTGGAATTGCCTATTTCACAAGACTATTTTCTTTTTACTTGCTGAATCCTTCTGACTATTAACTGCTTCTCTTTCTAGAAACACTCCACCCTTCACGGAATAGTCTAGCTTTGTCTCTGGGCTAACCTCTTGGCCCTCCCCCAGACTCCTGTTCCCCTCTTGATCCTTCAAATGTTTGTACCCTATAGGGTTGTCTGTGTCATATTTTCATTGGACTGCCGCAGTCTGGCTGGGCACAATCAGGAGCCACTTGTCAAAAGTAACTAACTTTATTTTTAGAACCACACACGACAAACAAAATAGTCTCTCAGGAAAAACCCTCAGAGCCTCAACTGCCACCACCGGCTTTCCACAAGCCTCTCTCTCCCACACCAGTTTCTCTCCACCTCCCACAATCCTCCTGCTCTTGAGGCCGATTGGCTGGGTCACGTGGGCGGAGCCAAAAAAGTCCCCCAATGAGCAGCTCCGTGGTCTGAAAGGGCAGGGAAACAGTCCAATGAGCATCACCGCAGAGGAGCCAATCAGCTAGATGTTGCTGGGGCTGCTGTGAGCCAATCGTCAGCCGGCAGCTGGAAGTTTGCTGGGGCCCCTTTGGCTGTGGCTCTCAACATTGGACAAATGAATATTACTTATCCAAACACAGTGGAGACTCCACAGTTTCCATAGATGAAGAGCTAAGAGTCTGTCTTCAGGCTGAGTTGGCAGAAGAGTATAGCTACTCTTATCTTTGCATTCTCTACTTATTTGGGGTGACTTGTTGGATGCTGATGTAAATTTTAAGAGGGTTTAATTCTTCCTCATCTCCAGTCATCCCTTGATCCTTTGATGTCAAGGTTTCAACTGTCACTTTCACATGGACTGTTTTAAAGAAAGGAGAAAGAACAAAAAGGAAGAGAAGGAGAGGAAGAAGGAGAGAGCAAGGAAAACTGCAAAATGAAATGAAAAATCTTTAATCATGTCAATGTCAACTACAACTTAACTCTTAATATATCTTTAACATATCATACACAAAATATTTTAATACTCTGTGGAAGAAAATCTTAAAAATTAAGTGTACTTAGAGCCACCAATATTTACTTAAAAAAATCAATCCAAAACTTCTTCCTGAGCTCTATCCCTTCCTTTCCAATTTCCTATTACACACAGTCATCTCCATGGCCACAGGCAACCCAAATGTGACACATTTCACAATAAAATTATTTGTCCTCCTAAATATGCCTAGTCAGTGTATGCGTAGAAACAGCATGGGAACTAGTATCTGTCAACTTTCGAGGTTTAAATTTTCAGTCTTTGAGTTAGTGATTTCATAAAAATATAAGAATTTAAAATAGGACTTGGTCCTTTACTAAGGACTGCACTTCAGAAAGGCAAGGAAGAGAGCTCCTCAGTCCAAGATGTCAGAATGTGAAGACAGTAAACTCTGGCAGGGGATGTGATGGAAGATTGTTAGGATATATTTGAAGAACAGGGGAAGGAGAGGCCAAGAATATATCTTTGGTGAATGAACTGGAGAGTATCCTCAGAGAAAGTCATACTGGACCTTTGTTTAGAACAAGAACGACTTGTGCAACCCAGGGTACAGCTCAGAGGAAGGGGAAGAACATTAACATGAATTAGCATGGTCACCCAGGACTACCAGCAGATTTCTGGACACAACAGAGGAGCTGGGAAGAGGAACTTGCATCTGATCAGGGATCATGGAGGACCTTGTTTACCAGGAGCCCAGAGTGGCAATTTTATCCTGAAGCTAAAAGTGAGTCATAGAGGAAATTTAAGCAGAAGACTAATACCATCAGGTTCTCGTTTGAGAAAATAACTGCTAGACACAAGGAAGAAAAATTAAGACCAGATTAGAGGAGGAGAGAATCCTAATAAACTATTGCAAACATCAGGACCAGAGATGATAGGAGTGAGTTAAGACAGAAGCAGTGAGAAGGAAAGGAAGGCAAAGTTAGGAAAATGCCAGAGTGTGAGCCTGACAGTCCATGAGAGGTGTGAGCAAGAGGGAGCTGGAGAACAGGGTCTCGGGGTCTCTGGCTCAGAGGTTCATTTGATTATTAGGGGGACGAAATGAAATAATGTATGCATGGCATATGGTAGAAGCTGAATAAGTATTATTTTTTCCTCTCTCTTCTCCCTTCTTACTGGCTCCATCAGCTACCCAGAAACTGAAGCCAGAAATATGGGAGTAATTTAGTCCCTCTGTCCTGTGCCTCATGTCCAGTCCCCCAGAGTTGATGTCATTGAGAAGGCAGTGGGAAACCCAGGGAGGGAGACGTTCTGCCCCGAGTTGTTGATGTGCCTCTGACCTGAGTTTATATTTTGGGGAAGTAGGCAAATAGAACCCTGGTTCGAGGTGTTTTTCAGCTTGTCCTCATCAGGACTTGCTGAGATGAGTGCTGGGTGAGCCATGGCCCCACCCACACAACACCAGCTCCTCCCCAAGTCCCCAGCTTCTCTTCCCTAGTACCTCAGCTCCATTCAGGGACTTGTAAATTCCAGGCACTTGACTAGCTGCAGAACCTGGAAATGAGTCCAGAAGTTTCTCCACTCTCTCCCAGAGGGAAATGGTTAATCAACTAGATAGTAAAAAGTCGGAGACAGGTTGGGGTCGTGTTTTGAAGAGGGAGGCATATTGGTTTTAAAATAAGGGCTGGAAAAGGCAGAAGTATGTGGACAGAACACAGGTCCGTGGTTGCCAAGGACTAGGGGTGGAGAGAAGTAGACCTGAAGGAACTTTGGGGAAGACAGAAATGTTCTATACTTTGATTGTGGGGTCAGTTTCATGATTGCCGCAATTTTTTCACATGCTGTAGAACTAACTGTACATTAAAAAGCATCCATTTGAAACTGTAAGTAAATTACACCTCAATAAATGCTGGCTTTAGATTAACAGACAACCAACAAGTAAATACATTTGGAAGTAGGTAGTAAGTAAATGTTAGCCCAAGTGATAGTGACAGAGCTGATGGATCACAATAAAGTTATTAGCTGTCAAAGCTAATTGATTATTAGCTAATACTTATTATCCAATAGTTATCAAAGCCACAGATTTTACTCCTTCCTTAAATATTTGCATTTTAATAGAGGATTGTTAAAATTGGAGAAAGGTTTTAAGACCCAAAGAAGTTACTGTTATAGGATGAATATTTTTTCCAAATGCAATTATTTATTTATTTATTTATTTATTTATTTATTTATTTATTTATTTTTACAATGCAGAGGGTGAATTCTAGATGAAAGGAAAGGCCAGGAGGAGAGCCAGGAGGTAGCCAGTAAGGACCTACTGCCTGTCTCTCAATTTACAGACCACAGAAAGGAGATGCTTAGTACTTCAAGTAGAGACCCCTTCCTCTGCTATTTATCTACCATTTCCATCATAGGCTTTTGCTGGATTGCTTTCCTAGCGTTGGAGTTGAAGTCTTATGGGAAAAAGCAGTAGTCTATGTTTACCAGAGGTAGAAAGGTCTACATGTAAGCTTACATTGAGGTGTGAGAATGCCACTTGGCATCTGGAACAGGGGCTGAACGCTGTCCCCACCCCACCTCATGACAACCACGACAAATACTGGCCTTGAGATCATCGCTGTTCTCTCACACTGACCTGCCAGGCAGGTACCAGAGGATTAGAACTGACTTGAGCTTCATTCTGCCACTTTGATAATTGGGCGAACCACCAGATCTTTTTGGAAGGAGTATGCTGTGTTCCTCTAAAAACCACTCTCTAATCTTATAACACCAAAGCATGGCAATTTTCTTTTTCATTCAATTCCCGCATCTGACAAGACAAAGAGTCTCTTTTCTGGCTGTTCCAGGAATTAATTTCTTTCCAAGCAATTCAGAGCCCAAAATGTCAAATTCTTAATTTTTCTCCTGTTCGCTGGGCACTTCTCATTGTCTCATTTCCCCAGAGTGCATGCGGGCACCTGTATGAACCGATGAGATGGCATCTATCATCCTTGGCAGCAAAAAGTGCAGATGTCTCGAGAGGAGTGACAAGAGTCACTTTATGTGGCTCCTGGTATTGTTCCCCTGGGGGACCTAGGTTATTTCTTCCTCCAGCTAAGTTCATCATTAGTACCAAGACTGTCCATTCACCATCTCTGGATTGTAGTTCAGGAGAAGGAGACACTAGAGGGGAGGTGCCTGGTGACCTCCTCTTCCTGCCCTTTGGTATCTGGGAGGTTCCAGAGCAGCAGCAGATCCCCATGTCCCTCAGTCAGCCACCCCAGGACAGTTGCTCCTAGCTCTCTCCATTTCATTTCATTCTCTTTCATTTCATTCTCTCTATTTCATTTCTCTGGTTGTGCCCCCAAACTGCCCCTCCATAATTGAACCCTGTCTTATAATCTGTCACAACAGCTGAAACCACTGCCTTCCCACTTCCATGTTTCCCTGGCACGGCCCTTCTGGGGCTTTCTGAGTCCTTCCCCTCTCCCCACCCCCTACAATAACAAAACAGACTCAGCCTGTTAATTGCTTCCTTCCTAAAGAGAAGGAAACTCGTGGACTACACCTGTTGAAATTGTTCTAACTTATGCCTACAGAGTTGATGAAAGCCTTCTGTTTCTTTTGAAGTTCAATAAGAGGTGACTTTTATTGAGTGCTTGCTATGGGGTCAGGCCTTGTGCTAACCTCCATGATGTCAGTTAATCCACAGTGGAAAGTAAGGAGCTGAGAGGTAGCAGCTAGTGAGAGGCTCAACTGCCATTGAAATCCATGTCTCACTTACAACTCTGGCCACAATAAATGCAGCCCTCAACTGGGGCAGTCCCTGCCTGTGCTACCCACTATCCCAGCCTGTGCTGTTTGGAATTAAGCAGGACTCAGTGGTGAGGGACACCAAGGGTGTTTTACTAGTCTGAAGGATTTGGGGCATAATTCTCGAAATGTTAATTGTCTACCGAGTCAAGAGGACCTACAATATCAAAAACAAGTGCAAAAATGTATAGGGAGGGGTGCAGGGCAGGTTACTGAAGATGGAGCTCGGCTACCCACGTCCCTCATTTTTATTTTTTGAAGTTGGTTGTTATGGTTGGGATATGAGCTCCAAAAGCTCATGTGTGAAATAATACAAGAAGGTTTAGAGGATTATAACCCAATCAATTAATTAATCACCCGATGGCATTAATTGAGTGGTAATTGAAAGTGGATAGGGTATGGCTGGAAGAGCTGAGGCATTGGAGGCATGGATTTTGGGTACATATTCGTATTTGGCAAGTGGAGTCTCTCACTCTCTCTCTGCTTCCTGATCATCATGTGAGCTGCTTCCCTCTGCCACACTCTTGCCATGATGTTCAGCCTCACCTTGAACCCTCAGGAATGGAGCCAGCTACCTATGGACTGAGACCTCTGAAACCATGAGCCCTCAAATAAACTTTTCATCTTCTATAGTTTTCTAGTCAGGTTGTTTAGTCACAGCACTGAAAAAGCTGACTCAAACACTGGTAAAAACACAATCCTCTTGCTGTTCCATCATAATGTAAAAAATTGCAAATGTAATGACTATAAATGCTGCAGCAGGCATTTTCAAAATATATTTTTAATTGAAAAATGTGAATATTCACATTACAGAAAATTTGGAAAATGCAAAAGAGAGAAAACAAAAGCAAATATTACACATATTCCGATCATCCATAAGTAATCTCAGTTAAATATTGTCAAGTTTCCTTCTATACTTTTTTCTACATAAAGATGCATATATTTTCTAAATGGAATGTCTGTTACATTAAAAATAAATAAATATACCTGGATTTGCACAGATTATTATGTTATCTTGTATGTTTCTGAGTAGTTGTTATTTTTTGTTTTTTAATTAATTAAATTGTTTATTTTAATTAGGTATATATGACAGCAGAATACATTTTGATTCATTGTACACAATTGCAGCACAACTTTTCATTTCTCTGGTTGTACATGATGTAGCATTGCACCATATGCGCATCATACAAGTACCTACAGTAATGATAGCCATCTCATTTCACCATCTTCCTGCCCCCATACTTCCCTCTCCTCCCTCCCTTTTGCCCAGTCAAATTTCCTCCATTTTTTCCATGCCCCCCCACATTATGAATTAGCATCCACTTATCAGAGAAAACATTCGGCCTTTGGTTTGGGGGATTGGCTTACTTCGCTTAGCATGATATTCTACAATTCTATCCATTTACCTGCAATTTTACTCTCTTTTAATGCTGAGTAAAATTCCATGTGTATATATACCACAGTTCTTTATCCATTCATTTAGTGAAGGGCATCTAGGTTGGTTCCACAGTTTAGCTATTGTAAATTGAGTTGCTATAAACATTGATGTGGCTGCATTACTATAGTATGCTGATTTTAAGTCCTTTGGGTATAGATCAAAGTGGGATAGCTGGGTCAAATGGTGGTTCCATTCTAAGTTTTCTAAGGAATCTCCATACTTCTTTCCAGATTGGTTGCATGCAGTCCCACCAGCAATGTGAGTGTGCCTTTTCCCCCACATCCTCTGAATGATTATTTTTAAATACCATTTTAATGGCAGCAAATTATTCAAAAAAATAATGTATTTAACCATTCCCCAAAGTGGACCTTTGGGTTTTCTCAATTTGGGACTATTATAAGAAATGGCACCTCTCTCATTATTTCCTCAAGACTGTTTACCAGAAATAGAATTGCTTCATCTAAAACAATTTTAAAATAATTTAATTTTTTTCCTATATATAATTTAATATATAATTTAATGGTTCTAAGTACTACTATATGATTGGCTAAAGAATGTTGAGCTTACACGAAATATGTCCTTATTAGTTTTTGTTTGCACTACTGAGATTGAACTCAGGGGTACTCTACTACTGATCCACATCCCAAGCCCTTTTTATTTTTTATTTTGAGACAGGGTCTCGCCAAGTTGCCCAGATTAACTTTGAATTTGCAGTCCTCAGGCTTCAGCCTCCCAAGTCGATGGGATTATAGGTGTGGACCACTGTACCCAGCTAAGTATGTCCTTATTCGTTTTTTTATGGTGACTAAATAAATCTTCTTTAAAATTAGAATAAAACAGCTAGAAAGCATATCTACCTTTGCATGGTAGTAGGTATTCGAAGGCTTCAGAAAACCTTTAGAGAATGTGTTATGATTGAAATGAAGATCTTCAGAAATAAGAAAAGAAAGAATTCTCCCTAAAATGAGGAATCTCGTAATAAGAAAAAAATAAAAGCAAGAAAATGTTGAATTTGAAGTCATTGTCAAACGAGAAGAGGTTCTTGAATCTTTGATTCATTACTTTCTAAAAGCTTTTTAAGATGTCAACTTCCTGAGGTTTTTATGTTCTGTGCTGCATTTAGCAAACGAGGCTAACGCAGGTGATAACGACTGTGAGGGGGAACAGGGCTTTGATGAGTCACTACCCTTTACCTTCAATAGTTAGAGAGCCAATTATCTGCTGCCTGAGCTGTGTAGACCCTTACTTTCTTTCTTCTTCCTAATAGTTAACCAGATTTATGCTCACTTAACATCTCCTTAGGACCTAAAGCAAACGTGGGCAGAAGACATGAAAGAATATAAACCTTAACACTAAATGAAGCAGATTATCTGTCTGGCATGGGCAATACTGATTAGTAGCATCTATTCCCCTGAAGAAACACAGCTGGATGCTGGGGAGACAAATCAGCATAGACAACTGCCAGCCAGGCCCAGAATGTTTCAGGGCTGGGTCAGAGAAGACACAGTATCAGCAGTTCACCTCAGAAACACAATATATCTAACATTTAGCAAATGCATTCTACAGATTTCAAGGGTCTTCATGTCCATGTGGTCATGAGGCCTCCTAATACTATGAAGAAATAATCACCCATGTTCCACAGACTGGGGCATAGACTCTCGGAGAAATTAAATGCCTTGCCCAGTATCATAAATCCTATAAACAGCAAGATCAAATACCAAAGCCAGATGTTCTCATCCCAATACTTGCAAACTCCCACACTTTTTTTTTGGTACCATGGATTGAACCCAGAACTGCTTTATCAGTGAGCCACATCCCCAAATCTTTTTTTATATTTTAGAGACAGGGTCTTGCTGAGTTGCTTAGAGTCTCACTAACTGCCGAGGCTGGCTTTAAACTTGTGATCCTCCTGCTTCAGCCTCTTGAGCAACTGGGATAATAGGCGAGCACTACCACGCCTGGCTCCCACTCTTGTTTCTAACAACAGAATTAGTATTTTTAATACTAATAGTAGTATTAAATACTATTGTGAGCCAGAGTCTCCAGTAAATAATAAAGGATAAAAAAAAGTGCATGCATCTTCTTTTTAAAGAGCTAAAATATATCAAGGGGGACAGATACAAATTGAAGCTATAATACTGAATGATGGAAGCCATAAATGATCATGGTAGGAAAGCACTCTGAACACCAGTGTGGCCAAACTGTCTTATGAAGAAGCCACTTCACAGTGATGGGAAAAGGCTTCTGATTTATCACGTGTCTTCTCTCTTCTGGTCCTTGCCTTAAACTCCATACGTACAGATAATTCTTTTGACAGTACAACATGGTGGGTTAAGAACTTGGGCTTTGGATCAGACAGGCCTCAGTTTAAAACCCAGCTTTGCCACTTTACTAGCTCCTGAGTGAGCTGACCTTGAGCAAGTGACCTTGAGCAAGTAGATGGCCTCTGTAAGCCCCAATGCGCTCCTCCGTCTAGTGGGAATAATAACAGCAGCCTTTGCCGTTTAAGGCGATTGTGAGAGCTACATGAGGAAATGCATTCAAAGTGCTTTTAATGCTTTGCCAAGTGTACAGCGAAAGCTCAATAAATATTGGCATGATGACGATGACAATGATGATTACGATGATAAGTTATCTTGATTATTGAAGACGAGCAAGGAGATTGGAGAGGAAGAAGGGAAGAACTTAAAAGGATGATGGGAGCTCAAGACAACTTTTATCTAATTTATACCTTGCAGATTGCAGCTAGAAGTCAAGGAATCTGCAGTGAGCTGGACAGGCACAGGTCAGGAAGATGAGGGTAGAACCGTGTGTTCCATAAAAGGCAGAAAAACTGGGTACCTGAGTATAGTGGATTCCACAGCAAGTTTACACGTCCTCACTGGGCAGTGATGTTACCAAACAGCCCAGTCACTCTGATTCTGTCACCTAGAGCAGGCCAGTGCATTATAGAGCTTCCACCAGACTCACCAGCCCTTCTCTGACTCATCCAAAGCCTTCTGGGGACCCCTATCCTAGTTTGAAGTCTCCATGTAAGTCTTAGCCATGTCCACTTCCTCTAAGATCTGACTTCCCAACTCTAGAATTTCAATTTTCTGCCTATCATTCCACAGTGGTATAACTCAGCCTTAGAGAGGATGGACTCAAACTCCCTAGTTGAAATCCTAATTCTGCCACTTATTAGATGATGAACAACCCCAGCCAAGATACTTATCTTTCTCAGTTGTTCCACCTGTAAAATGGGGACAATGACATAGGGTTTGAAAGGTCAGTGCTTAGAATTATGACTGGTACAGAGTTCAATAAATGTTAATTCATTAATATTTTTCCCCTTGAAAAATATCCATTCTGGTAAATGATGAGTGGAAAAACATACTACAACTGCTATGCACATAAAGTACAGGATGATTCATATGTTCCAATTGCCAGCTTTCATTGCACTCTCTCTCAAGTACGGATGATGGAGAGTTCTGCTTCAGGATTTTTTTGGTTTTTTGGACTTTAAAAAAAGGATATAGTAGCTATTGGTGACACTTTAAGTCTGATTGTCATCATTTCTAAAGAGGTCCAAAATCCTGAAGTTTAAAAATTTCAAGAAAAGATTTCATGTGTACTTCGTGTAACCCTTACATCCTTCACAGTTCCATATGAAAACGTCTAGATGAGATAAAAATAAAGAGGGACTTACTCAGCAGGAGCAGAACTGTAATCACTGAGACCCAGGCCAAAATCTTCCTATATGTGCTTTTGCCCAAATAGTCACTTTTCTGCTTGCTTAGGTACAGTATAAACTTGGAGTTACTGTCTACTATTTTGTTTTTTAAAGTAACGTCCATGTCTGTTTATCATTATAAAAGTTACATGTGCTCACTATAAAAGGGATGATATAAATAATATGGTAAAGGAAGATAACAATTATCTATAATTACAATTCAGAAAAATATAGGCATATAACATTTTAAATCATCCCGCCCTTTTCTGCATATTATACATGTGAAACTTTTCAAGCAAAGTAGGCATTATGGCTTGAGTGACTCTAGGATTAAGGAAAGATATTTTTTAGTGATCAAAGAGTCAGTCCACCAGAAAGATATCACAACTTTAAATCTGTATGCACTCACTAACAGCTTTCAAAATACATAAAGCAGAACTCAGCTAAAAAAGACTTGAAAATGCCTCTCTTAATAACTGTGTAGGTTTTTTTTAATAAGATGGACAAAAGTTAGTAAGGATGTAGCTAAATGACACAAATAAAAATTCTAACAATTTACATGTGTAGAACACTGCTTCGTGTGTGTGTGTGTGTGCATATAGAGAAGTTTAAAAATTGATTATAAGGAAACCTCAATAAATTTCAAAGGATTAGAATCATGCAGAGTATGGTAGGACCTCTTATGATTATAAATTACTATGCAAATTCTCCCCAAACTTGATCTGTAAATTTAAGACAATTCTGAAATCAGTCCCTCTAGGGGTGTGTGTGTGTGTGTGTGTGTGTGTGTAAATAACAAGCTGATCCTAAAATTTATATGGAAATGCAAAGAATTGAGAATATAATGGTAATGTTGAATAATAAGAATAAAGTTAAGATACATATACTAGCAAATATCAAGGCTAATTTTAAAGTTTTAGTAAAAAGAAAAGTGTAGTAAGGTTGCAAGGATAGGCAAGTAGATCAATGGAATAGAATAGAATCTATAAACAAATAATATTACCTAATTTAAGATAAAAGTGACTCAGCACTACAGGGCAGAAAGAATGGTCCACTTAAAGCATGAATCAAATGGATATCTATAAGAAAAATAAAATTCATCTTATTATCTCACACTATACAAAATATTAATTTTAGATGTATTATAGATCTAACTGCCAAACACTTAAGTTTTTAAAAGAAAACAGAAAAATATCATCATGATAAGCAAAGACTTCTTAAATAGAGCACAAGAACACTAACCATGGGCTGGGGATGTGGCTCAAGTGGTAACGCGCTCACCTGGCGTGCGTAGGGCGCTGGGTTTGATCCTCAGCACCACATACAAATAAAATAAAGTTGTGTCCACCGAAAACTGAAAAATAAATATTAAAAAATTATCTCTCTCTTCTCTCTCTCTCTTAAAAAAAAAAGAACACTAACCATAAAGGGAAAAAATTGGTAACCTGTATTAGGTGGAAAAATTAATAACCAGTATTAGGTGGAAGAACAATATGGCACTGAAATCTGGGATATTGGATCAGAGTGGGAATGGCATGTTTGTGGCTTGATCAGAGTCAGATATATTGGGAGGCTTATGTTTTAGGGCCCTTCCTTTGCGTAGACCCCTTCCAAGACCTTGATAATGTGTTCACATGGTGGCATATTTTTATAAACTACAGATCTTAGGCTTTGTAAAGTGTGGTTCCATCCCAGGGCATCTGGCTGCAGTCCTTTTCCCTGGCCCATGCCATTCTGTCCGCTGAGCCCAAAGCCAGTCACTGTTTACCTGGAGCCCTGGTGGCTACTAGCCATCCAGCAGAGCAAAAATCTAGGCCACCCTTGCAAATCCTTTTGTCCAAAGTTGAGGTTGGTGCAGGGACTGGGGTCTGTCGGCAGCTAAGGGTTAAGTGGCTTGGAGAAAAGGAGAGATATGGAAGGTGAAAGAAGGACACAGAGAAAGAGAAAGATTCTCCTTGACCAAACTTTAGTCAGGCTCCTCAGAACCCACTTCTTGACTATACCCTACTTTTGGTCCTCTGTTTCTATATTTTCAATTAGCAAAACTCCCGCTAGGTTAGCTTACAAGAATCCCTATGTTAGATGTCTGATTACCTTGATCATCTGATCAGATTCCTCATTGTCACCCTTGGCCTCTGATCATTCTGGCCTGCCTTCAGCAAGACTCTCATCAAGTTAGTTTTCAGAATCCTCCTTGTCTCTGGTGTTTCCACTTGATAACTTTCCATCTACTGACTATCCCTACCTTAGCTATAAATCCCCATGTGTCCTTTCTGTTTTCAAAATTGAGCTTAGTTCTATACTGAGTCTCTTTACCCTACTGTGATAGTTGTTTTTTTTTTTAATAAAATTTATCTTCACCACTTTAACTGGTGTCCAGCTCTGATTCTCTTTCATGAGGGTCAGGCAGGACCTGATATCCATCAGAATTCCAGAAATGCTCCGTTTAGCTCATATGTAACAGTGAGTGCCATTTATATCTAATTATCACTGGACACAGTAACGTGTGTGTGTTACAATTAAACTTGAATGACAGGCTCCATTGCTCCATTGAGGTGCAAACTATCTTCATAATCTCGCTACTCATTTGGGCAATCCAATTGTAACTTTAAAAACTTGGAGAATGTTGTTTTCAAGCATCTTCGTAAGCTGTGTTACTACAGTATCACAGTTCCCACGCAGCGCTGGAAGTGATTCATTTTCTCGTTAACTTGTGCTATATATACCCCAGAAAAAAATGAGTTGGCATTTCTAAGAATACCTGATAGAAAAGAACAGAAGTTTTTCTTTCTCTTCCTGTCATCTGAACCTCTTGAATCATACAGAGGGGAATGTGCAGGGAGCTAAAACACGTCCTCATTCTCAGAAGCACCTGGCACAGCAGGGTGGTATGTCTTTTCCCCCTCATATCAAATAGCTTCTCTAACTCTGCTGAAATTTTCTTTATAAATGCATACAAGTGGTTAGATATCCTTCGTCATGCAAGCCATAAAGAACTATTAAAAATACCTAAAACAGCTTCTTCTTTGCCTTAAAGCTTATTTTTTGATCCTTTGATTAAAAACTTGGGCCAAAGAAAAGGAAGCACAGAACGATGTTAAGTTCTCACTCACAAAATATTTTATTCTCTCATCTCACAGCTCTAGATACACTTGGGAAAGATGAAGAGGAATAGTTAAAAGATGACTGTGTTTTAAAAAATCTATCCATTTAAGTACTCAGAAATGAAGAAAACTTACACACGTTGAAATGCAATTCACATCTAAAAGTGTTTCTCTTTGGGCATTGAAATTACGGTGGAATCAATGGCAAAACTTTGGGAGGTGGGATCAGTTGATTTATGCTTTGAGGTCAGCAGAGTTACTGGGATGAAGCTCGGTGCATTGTCTAGATAACAGTATCGTTTGGTTCAACTTGTCAGGACACTTCTCTTTAAAAGTAAGAAACAGGAAGAGGGCAGGAAGAAATAGATTTTACAAAATATATTCACTTAACTGGAAAGAAATACAACCTAGCACTTGCAAGACTGTCTTAGGAGTTTACTTTTCAAATATTCAAGCAAACTTAATGACTGTTTTCTCAACCCAAAGAAGGTAAGAAGCTAAGGAGGAGGGCAGAATGAAAGAGAGATTATTAAGGGGAGACTCTAACCATCCTCAAAAGGGAAATCCAGTAACTCAATATGCAAAGGAGAATTAGGAAAACAAAAGCAAACCAACAAGACAGAATAGCTCAAAACCCATTTTAATCCAGGTCCCCTGGTGTAGGAAAAAGCCCATCTCCCATCGAACAAAAAGCAATTACTGACAATAATAACAATGACCTTAGGTCCATGAGATAGCAATACATGCTGCTATTGTGAAGCGTTTCATGTTAAAGCATGAAAAATACCAGATTAGGTTAAAATAAACTAGTTTCTTTACAACTTTCTATAGCCCTTAAGGTTCCCAAGAGGTAAATATGACACACAGTATTTCCTAAACTTTTTTGACCAGCAAATTTTGTCTTTTTAAGTCTTGTTTTAGAAATACCTCATAGGATCAGGTTAACTAGGAACACACACTAGAAAACATCACACTAAGTTTTCAAGAAAAAGATTATATTCTGTGTGTCACTCGGGAGCAGGAATTATTCATTTTAGGAAGATTTCCATCCATCCACGACATATCTGGTTGTACACCCAAAATTTGTGCTCTACTCTTCCATGGTAGACAGTTGTCACTGAAAAGTGGCTGCCCAGCCAGGGACAATATTTCTATCCACCCCACCCCCACCACCACTACCCTTTGTAGCTTCTTGTAACGATGTAATTAAATCCTAGCCAAAGGTTTCTTTCAACAATGTGGGACCCCATTGTAATCCTTCGAGTTCTTTGCTCCTCTGCTGCCTGAACACTGATGTTTAAAGCAACCTTGGACCTCACATTGAAGATGGCAGAGCCCCCTTCATATTGAGCCCTTAAATGACTGACTGTGTTTAACAGAGGACTCCATCTAACATACACAAATGTGTGTACATGGGCACACATTCGCTACTACAGCTGCCACTTCCACTTGACCTTCACCTGCACCAGATTATCATGTGAGCATAAAATAAACTATTCTATTGTGTTAAGCCTCAAATAGCTAAAGCAAAATGAGGCTGGGAATTTGAATGGTAAATTGGGGTTAGAGCTCTGCCTCGGATGGGCAAGGGACACAGCTGCCCCAGGCCCTACGGCAATGCTGCACCTTACTCTTCTATTTTGAAATGGCATTAAAATTTAATTTTCAAGTTTCTGTCCTGAATAAAGATAACCCAAGGGAGCCTATAAAAGATGCTGTTGGAGAGATTCCCTTCAAGTGTGATTATCTTAGGAGACTGCACCAACTGCTTTGCCCAAGGCCCCTGATCCTTTAGAAAGACCCTGACTTTAGTTATTTGGAAAACCCATCTCGTTCTCTAAAGATGCCAGATAAATTAATGTTTCGAGAGATATGCCTATTAATTTTGTAGTTGTGCAAACTCTTTGATCTCTAGAAATCCTATTTGAGCAACATTTGATTCAGCAAATGTTAACTGAGCACCTATAGGTGGCCAGAGCAGCGATCTTCAATACCAGATATGACAAGAGACTTGAAAGACACATTCCTAGGCTGAGGTGGGAAGCAGGCCATATTCATCTTAGTGCCAGTCCTGATGTGTGGTAGCTTTATACTACCACATGACTGTTCCTCTGCTCACTTTCTGACTTTGGTGGTTTGTAGTGTAAGTGTGTATCCTTTCCTAACAGTGCTGTCCTTCAAACTAGTGGTTCTGTAACTGTGATCCCAGACCAGCGGCATCTCCATCACCTGGAAGCTTATTAGAAATGCAGGTTCTCAGGACCCTTCCCCAGCCTACTGAATCAAAAGCTCTGGGTTGGGATCCATAAGCTGTGCTGTACCAAGTTCTCCAAATAATTCTATTCCTTCTGAAGTCAGAGAATCACTGCTCTAAACCACCCACACTTAGATTGTAACCTCCTCCCTCCAATTTCACCTAAACTCTTCTCTCTGCTAAGGTGAACGACTTAATACTTTGTATTGGTTGATGAAAACAGTTAAAATGTTGACTATCTCAATGAATAGGCTATTTTTTTTTCCTTGCCAGACTTTTACCACATAAGTGAGAATTACACCTTGGGCCTAGTGTTGGGGAATCGCCCTGAGCTCTCTGAGGTAGAAATGTCAAGGCCATCATTCCTGTTTAATGGCTCACTTCCAGCCCCAGTCAAGACCTGCAGCTTTACCAGACTGCAGCCCCCTCTGCACAGGGTTGTAGAGTAGCAGCCAGACACTTCCCCACAGAGCGCATCACCTGGACGTCAGATGGTAGAAGGAGCTGGAAGCCTGTGGGACCACTCCCAGGCTAAGCCTGCTTCTCAACTGTCAGTCAAGACACACTTCTCCTATAATAATCACTTTGGCCTAATGACTACAAATGTTTCACTTTGAACCATGATACTATTGCCCCATTCTTTTAAAAAAAGATGAGAGCTAGAGAAAACCACAACGTGAAATGACATATAAAACCTCCTTTTGGCTGTGATAGTCAGTGCGAGTAATTTGCCACAAAAAAGAATGAGTGCTCTGAGTTTTCTTCCTCTTCTTAAACAGGTAAATAGAGTAGTACATAAAAATCCCAGCAGAGCAAGCTCTAAAACAAGCTTTTCTGACCTGTGTTTAACTTGTACAGTACAAGTAGAAGACCACATAACATATGTGTAAAATATTGTAAAGTTAAACATCAACCTAGCAAACTTTTAAAGTTTTTCCTCCTTCTTTGTCAAATATATACCTTCATAATAACTTAGAAGGTCAAGTTCAAATTTAGGATCCTTAGATTCCAGGATAGAACTTGATGATAAGAGGTAAAATTGTTCCCAGCTGCTCCCTTTGTCTTCCCGTCCTTGACTCCAGACCACACCAAGACTGCCTTGGGTGCTCACTGCAATCTACATATTCGAGCTTTATCCCCAAATCTCTGCAAATAGTTGGCCCTTGGCTACCCCTGGGCCTGGTGTAAGGGAAGTGCACTCCAGGAAGACAAACTCAACTAGATACTCACATAGACCTAGCGGAGGAAGTATCCCAGGGAACTATGATTCTGGGTAGGACTAAGGAGAGTCCTTGCTTTATCTAAAGATAGTTCTGCCTATATCCTTCCTCAGATTCTCTAAGAAAAAAGGATTTTTATTCTATTAAATTTGAGAAACACTACATAGTACACAGCCCTCTTGGAAAGGCAGAACAAACATTAGCTTAGTATCTTAGATCAGGCTGTCATAAAGGAAAACCACAGTTGCTTCAATAACTAATATTTGTCTTTCACAGTTTTAGACACAGGAAAGTTCAAGATCAGGGTGATGCCCACTTGGGTTTCCTGGTGAGAAAACTTTCTGACTCACAGATGGCTTCCATATTATGTGTCCTAACTTGGGAAAGAGATAGAGAGTGATAGAGAAAGAGTGCTCTGAGTTTTCTTCCTCTTCTTAAGAGGGCAGGTATTCTATCACGGGAGTCCCACCTGATCTCTTCCCAAAGGCCCTACTTCCAAATACCATCATATTGGGGTGAGGGTTTCCAAATGTAAATGTTGGAGGAACAAAATCATTTAGTCCATAACGCACAGACTCTGGGAAGGTGTGATGCAGAAAAATGCATGTGACTTTGAATATTATCTACAGGTATTTATTTATGGGAAAAAAAAATTGTGCAGTTTGGTGGTTGTTTGATTCCAAGAAAAATACTAGTATTTTCTCTAGTTCACAAGGACCTTAAATCAAGTACTACTTTGGCTCTATCCCCTTGGCCACAATCCATTTTATCAACATGGCACCTGTGTTAGTCAGCTTTATGGCTGTGACCAAAATATCTGACAAACAATTTAGAGGAGGAAAAGATTTGTTTGGGCTCGAAGTTTAAGTTCACAGTCAGCTGGCTCCATTGTTTTGGGCCTGAGGTAAGATAGAACATCTTAGTGGGAGGGTATGGCCAAGGAAAGCCCCTGGCAGCTGGGAAGCAGAGGAAGAAAAGAAAGAGAGAAAGAGAGAGGCCAGAGACAAGATAGAGTCCCTAAAGGCATGTCCCCAGTGACCTACTTCCACCAACCATGCCCCACCTGTCTCCAGTTTCTACTACTTCCCAGTAGTCCAATCAACTATCACTGGATTAATACACTGATGAGGTCAGAACCCTTATGCTACAATCAGTTTCCCAAGGCTCCATCTCTGAACATTTCTGCACTGGGAATCAGACCTTCAACACACTTCCTATCCAAACCATAACAGCACCTTACTTCAATCTATGGTTTTTATATTCGAATCTTATGAACACCATCAAATAAATCCTGTGTCTCAACTTCCTTCTCTGTCACTCTCAGGCTTGTCTTCTCTTAAATTGTTCTAACAATTTTCACAATTCCCCAAATATCAGTCAAGCATACTATATTCACAGCTACTAAAGTAATATCCGTAATATCACCCCCGCAACAACAATGTACATGACGCTGTGACATTTCTAAATGCAATCAATAAGCAAGTGGTTAAGACTCGGACCCCACAGAATAGATTCAAAACGATTCTCTTGGGCTGGGGTTGTGGCTCAGTGGCAGAGCGCTTGCCTAATACATGTGGGGCACTGGGTTCAATCCTCAGCACCACATAAAAATAAATAAATAAAAATAAAGGTATTGTGTCTATTTAGAACTCAAACAAACAAACAAACAAAAAACATTTCCCTAAATTCACCGTTCTCTCCCCCTAGCATCTTAATCTGTTTTTCTTTCAGTCTGGAGATAAGTACAGCCAATTGGTTATATCATCAATGCAAAAATCAGAAATACAGAATCAAAAACAAAGTTAGATAAAATCTATGCTTTTCTGTAGCCTACAACAAATTCTTTGGTTCTTTTTATTTTTCCTTTTCCCATCCTTTAAATCAAAGGCTGTTGTGAAGATCTACTTAGCATTTATGAAATCCAGAAAAAAAAAAAGAATAGAAATGTTGCATAAAAGCCCAGAGAAGTGTTTCATGTTGAAGAACAATCACAGTGTGTACTTCTGTTTACTAGGAAAAACATAAAGGATTCCCAGAGGCCGATCCTAAAATTTAGTCACTATTAATCCCAGTTGCAGCCTTCCTCACAGCTGTCCTGTTCCTCTGCTGGAGCCCCCAGGGTCCAGTCACACTGTTGCCGTGGTGACTGCTGCAACCACTTGCCTGTTTCAGCTAAAAAATATATTCAGGTTGTCAGCCTCCACCACGAGCTGAGTTTGGCTCAGAACATTAAGGTCACTGACATTGTCTTCTCAAAGCACGTTATCAATCGAACGGTACTGCAGTAAAAGAAAGTTGAAACACAGTTGTTCTCTAGGCCTGAAGCCAGTCAGGGTACTAAGGGATGATAATGTCCTTGGTCACCTCATTTAGAGCCTAGTCTACTAATTTTTGTCCAAATAGTCCGTTCTGTTGGGATACCTAGAGACAATTAGATGCTGGGGTGCTAATGAACATCAATCAAACTCACAAAGGAATAATGTTGAAATTAGAATGTCTGTTATTTGTGCTGGAAAATATAATCAAGGGTACCGAGCCAGACTTTGTGGTACACACCTGTAATCCCAGCAATGTGGGAGGCTGAGGCAGGAGGATCACAACTTTAAGTCCAGACTTAGCAATTTAGTGAGAGCCTGTCCCAAAATTAAAAATGGCTGGAAATGTAGCTCGGTAGTAGAGCACCCCTGGGTTTAATCCCCAGTACTTAAAAATATATATATACTGGAATTCCCATTGGCCAATAAATTCTTTGTGTGGTTCTACAAAGCCAAGTTCAAAGGGAACAGTTGCTGAGCTATTTAAGAACCAAAGAACCAAAGTCAAGGGAATAAGTGAAGCTATTTTAGTGGCCAAATCTTGAAACCCCACAACTCCACTGCAACCATTTTCTAAGTTATCTGCCCATGCATTTCCCCACATAAACCATCTTCCCTTAATCAGGGCAAAAACCAACTAATTGGGCTGCATCTTTAGACAATGTAGTGTGGCCATTCTTTTCTCAGTTTACAGTTAGAATGCTTTAATTTAGCTTTAGATATTCCCCAAACATTTCAGCCTCCCTTTTACAAACCATAACTTCAGATGTGTTAGATCTACAGACCACTGGTGTCCAATTGCCTTTTTCAATTGTTGCCTTATGTTCAATCTTGGAGAAGCCTATATTTGACTGCAGAAAACAATTCAATGTTGCAATTTTTAAAAGGAAAAACAGGAAGACGCTGTAGGAAAAAGACTCAGGACCAGTTTGATATGTGATTTCTGGTGAGAGATTTGATTTTTAATATTTTTGTCATATTCTGATATGTTCTCCAGGATGAAAATCAGGTACCATTTGTGGTAGACAGAATTCCAAGATGGCCTCCAAGATTGCCACCACCTGGTACAGAGGTCCTGTTGGGTCCCCTCCCCTTGAGTATGGGCAGGACCTTTGAACATGATATGATATCACTCCGGTGATTGGGTTCCTAATCAGTTGATGAGTTGTCTCTGAGTTAATTATAAGGAAAATTATCCTGGGTGGGCCTTCTTAATCTGGTGAGCCCTATAAAATAAGTTGAGGCAACAGAGGGATCCTCTACTGCTGGCCTACAAGAAGGTACACAGCCATGCTGTGAGCAGCCTAGAGAGAGGGCCATGTAACTTGCCATCACTCCAACATTCAGACCTCCTTAAATAATCTATGTTCATTCTTCCAAAGAATGTACACTCTATGTAACACAAGAAAAATAATAAGATACTTATATGTCATTGGTAAGAAAACAATGGAACATACAGTTGTTTCAAAAACATTGGTTAATGGTATATATTATCCTATTTCCTTCAGAAACTGCTGGGCGCAGAGAAAGCACTGGTTTTACTACTGTGTTTACAAATAAGTTTATTTAAGACAGGATTCCATAAAGGATATTACTATTTGGTATTGCCCCCCCCCCACAAGTAAAACACAAAGACAAGCAATTTTATGAAGACAAAGTATTTGTTGATAATGACTAAAACCAATTCAGAAGGAAGAATGAGATACATTTCATGCTAAATATTTATGTATGTGTCTGTAAGAAATATTAGAGAAAAGATTCTGATACCAAATACAATTTCCCCCAGGGATTGGCTAATTTTGGCCCAGATTGGCTCCCTCTTTTTCTGACCCCAGAGATTTCCTCTGCATCTCACTCAAGCCATCTTGAAATGGGAATGCCCACATCTTAGATGTTAAATGGTTGATGTTTACTCGTGCGATTGGCCAAGACATTATCTTTCAGTGCTCAATCTTAGTCACTTGATTCCTGGTATTCCTTAATTTCCTATGTATATTCTTTACAAAATGCTGGTTGTCTTTGTCCCTGTGAAATAAAATGAAAAACCACTTCTGCCTCTTTAGGGGTACTGAGATGGCATCATCATCCATGCAAGAGATAAATTCCTATTTTCCTGCAACCTTCCATATAGGAGAGACTCATGAGAGAGGAAAGCACACCTAAGTCTTTGATCCTATGAAAAGGGAAGCTGCAGTGTTGCTTTTGACTCTAAGGAAGAAGTGCTACTCTGAGTTGAGCTAAGTAACTTAATGAGTTATCTCTCCCAGCTCTCCAATATAAAGCCCAGAGCTGAGTTTTAGGATAGGGACAAGAAAGAACCAAATCCCTTAGAATAATACAGTGAGAGGGATTTTGAGCCTTAGGAACCAGAAGAGACTTCGATAAGAAGATAAAAAAGAGAATGGTGGAGGACAGAGCACCTGAGAAGTTTACTTGAGCAGGAATGGCCAAAGAACTTCGAACTCAGGATTCTAACTTCAGGATTAACCAACATCAGTTTTCAGTCATTTGCTGTGATATAATCCCCTCTACTCCATGGGGTAGATGGAGAGGATGGTGGTGAATAAATCTG
This sequence comes from Marmota monax, assembly GCF_021218885.2. NCBI lineage: Eukaryota > Metazoa > Chordata > Mammalia > Rodentia > Sciuridae > Marmota > Marmota monax. The sequence goes on along the minus strand of NW_026693082.1, from coordinate 18,111,415 downwards.
GAAGTTTCTGATATGGTGTGATGCTGGGGGTAGGATGTGGACAATGCTCACAGTGGGTACTAGGAACAGTGATGAAGAAGAATTCAGCAGTAGAAGAAATTTTGGTTCAAAGATGAGTTGAATTATAAACCTTTAAGAATCATGAGAGGTATTTCAAGGCTACTTGGATACTCACCACAAGTAGGACAGGAACTTGAACCATTTTAATTTAAAAGTTATAATAGAACAGATGAACAGCTAATGATAGAGGACTTAGGGAAGCCCAGATGGTTGACATCTGCTGGAGCAGATGGACCCACTGTGTGAAGTTGCAGTTCTCGCCCAACCTCCCTAATCTCAGCACCTATAGCTGAATCTCCCCTGAAGTATGGCATTCACGGTGACAAGAATAAGGGTATTTCAAACTCTTTCCATGGAAGAACCACTTCTTGATAAGAATGCCAACTGAAAGCAAACTTTGGTACAGGAGCAAGGATGTTGTCTCCCTACATGTACACCGCCATTGGGCATGGCCCTGATAAGATTAGGAACAGCTCTTGTATTTAGAATCGTTCAGTTACTGCAGATCCAATCAATCATTAGCTAGGCTGGACATCCTGAGACTGGTAACAAGAAGTTCCTCTGGGGGTAGTAGAGAGGAGAGACCATTAACTCTGGCCTGAAAGTTCATGTGAGACATTTAAAAATGCTAATCTGAGGTAATGGACCATGCCAACGTGAACCCATTGCTACTGTTGGAACTGGTTGGTCCGGTTCTAGAATAGCATCATCAAACATTGCACTTCTCTTCATGCTTGTCTTAACAATACCCCATACAAAATCAAACTCCTCTTCCAGGGTTATGTTTATTGAGCAGTGGCTGAATGATCCTGTACTAAAAAAATAAACACTAAGATCCACATAATAAATTAATAAACAGAGCCTCTCTCCAAATAACCCCAAACATTCACAAAGCAGATTAAGGCAGTAAACCTCATGGGGGCAGAGACCTTGGTGAGTCTGGTTTGCCATTATGTTTCAAGAACTAGCAGAGTGACTAGCAAACAGATCCATGGTGACTCTGTCTCTTTACCATTCTTAAATGTCAGGCTTCATTTGTGTGGTCTAGTCGCCAATCTTCTGGCTGTCTCTGTCTCTCTGAAGATGTCCAGGACAAGAGGCTACACAGCTGCCCTAGGCTGCTGAGTCATCTTCCTATCAGGAAATTGTTTCTGCCTTAGCTAAATAGGTAGGCAATTTTCTGCCCATTTCAGACAGAAAACCTAAGTTTAAAAAAGATTAAGTGAATAGCTCAAGGTTATATGCAAACTCTGGCCCAGTTAGAAATAAAACCCAAGTTGTTCCTAACATTCAATTCTATGGTTACTTTTGCAGGGGAGCCTATCTTTGTAATTTACAGATATTGTTCCCAAATCGCTCGCTGAAAATTCTGCCCAAATATTGAAGGTAAAACAGCTTCATGGAGCCAATAGAGAGAGTATGTATAAAAAGAAATTTTTCCCACATGAGGAATGAATCACCGTAAAGAACATTTGTTCAGTTGTTTGATTATAAAATAAGAGCATCCCTCCCGGCTGCCACAAAATCCAAATGCTCCATTTTGTTACTAAACAATCCTTTTAACACCAAGCCAAAAATAAGTCACGATGTTAATGCAAACGAATGCAATCCAAGTAAAAGGACTGTGCCAAATTTATCAGAGTTAGAGGGAAATTGTGTCAGACCTGTCTGTCGATGAGAAACTTTCTATTAGATCACCAGTCAATAGGATATCAGCATCTGCTGATGCCAACTGAAGGCGTGAGTAATAACAGACAGCTTTAGAAAATACATTTTTCTTCCATAGTTAGCAATGCATGACTCACTAGAACTCTCCAGACACTATACTGCATGAATGACTCAAAATTCTACCAAGGACAGAGCACAATCAGTTCTCTCTTCCTGCGCCAGGATTTCTCATTCCAATTATCACTGATTTGTTAGCTTACTTCAAAGACAGAAAATCTCGGTCCATTTTCCTTCCTCTTTCAAAAATGGTGGTCTGTGTTTTAATATAAAGATAATTATTGGAGTGCTGCAGGAAACAGAGATTAAACATTACAGTGAAGGCTGAGAGCAATGTTCAACTACCCTCGCTGCCGCCATTTGGGAGACTGAGTCTGGCAACGGCCATGGTGGATTTCTTTCTGGGATATTGACCAACGAGTAGAGACACTGTTGCAATATAAGAAATGCCATATTGTGTCAGAACAATGGTTTGCCCATCCACATTTTCAGTAGCCAATAGTGGTATCACAGATATTTTGGAAAATAGATATTACTGTCTATGAAAGAAGCTTCATTTCCTTTAAGTAACTCTTCTCTTCAATTATTCTAGTAGCTTCCCAATGAGGGTTTCCACATCTCTAGGCTCCTTCCTTTTCATTCCATCCCTGGCATTCCATCTCCATATTGATTTTATTAAAGTATTATTCTAATTATGACATTAATTTAACATAGTGGTGAAGAGTACAGGTCTTGGAATTAGACCACCTGACTTCAAATCCAGGATGTATCAATTTATTTTTTTAATCTTTCCATGCCTCTGTTTTCTCATCTAGGCCCTAGAGTTTGGAAGGTACTTGCATAGCTTTCAACTTTGCATTAAAAATGAGTGTGTAATAAAATGGTGCATTGATTTGGTTCAGAGCATAGGCTCTTTAACAATGTGCAAGGCTACTAGTTAATTCTGTATAACAAATCACCCCTAAGCTTCCTGGATGATAATAGTAATAATCATTTTTTATCTTCCACAGTTTCTATAGGTCAGAAATTTGGGAGCAATCTGGCTAGATGAGCCTGGCACGAGGTCTCTCATGAGGTTGCAATCTGATGTTGGTTGGGGCTGTGACCATCTAGACTAGACTGTGATCATCTGTGACTAGACTGGAGCTGGAAGATCTATGTTCAAGGTAGTTCACTCCCATGGCAAGTTTGGTGTCGGCCAATGGCAGGAGACTCACTTTCTCTTCACATGGGCCTCTCCACAGTCTGCTTGAGTGTTCTGATAATATAGCAAGAGGCTTACCACAGAGTAAATAATCCAAGAAAACAAAGCAGAAGCCACAATGCCTTTATTACCTTCTCTTGGAAGTCACATATCATTACCTCCACCATACTCTACTGGTCACACTGTTCAGCTCTGATTCCATGTGAAAGAAGTTTATTTAAGATCACTAACACCAGGAAGTGAGAATTATTAGCACTATCTTTGAAAGACTACCACAATGACCTTGAACAAGTTTTTTTTTTTTTTTTTTTTGGGTTCATGAACTCTCAGACTCCTTATTTCCTGAATATAGAGACTAATAATATACTTACTTCAAAGTGTTGTTACAAGAATCTACAAGATGATGCATGTGAAGTACTTGGTACATAGTAAGTAATTTAAAAATTATATTAGTGTAGTAATTCAGAAATAGTGTAACTCTTTAAGAAGTTGTCATGAGGAAGAAGGTGCTATTTCCGGGGAGCAGGCAGAACTATCAATTCCACCCCCCATCTCCCTTGTTGTTACTTCTTCCCATTGATTTCATTTTATCTCACATATGTAAGGCTTCTTCATAAGATTTTTATTTGAAGAAAGGATTATCCAGATTTTTTTTTTAAAGTAAATTACTGCTGTTGGCCATTATTTATTTCAAGCAGTAGGAATTTTAGAATAGGTAAAAGGATCTGTATATCCACATAATTTCCATATAGAGAGCATTTCCCTTCTAATAGAGATGTAGTGTGGCTAGAAAGTAGAGAACATCAGATTGTATAAAAGAACACCTCGTGGAGGAGGGGACTCTAAGGCTATTAGACATCAATTTTTCATAGTAATCAAATGGAAGCCCTGACATTTGAGGCCACTGGGTGAATGGATTAAGTAAACTTCCTCACATCCCAAAGGTTCATTCATTCACCATGGTATTTATTCAAGCATCTATTTTATTCATGCACTGGTCTAACTGCTATATAGTAGTGAAAAAGATGAGTCCTGCTTTCCTTCATGTTTACATTTTTTTTAAAGAGAGAGAGAGAGAATTTTTTAATATTTATTTTTTAGTTTTCAGTGAACACAACATCTTTATTTTATTTTTATGTGGTGCTGAGGATTGAACCCAGTGCCCCGCACATGCCAGGTGAGCGCCCTACTGCTTGAGCCACATCCCCAGCAGCACGTTTACATTTTAGTGAAAGAAAAGAGATAGAGTAGACAAATAATGAACAACAAATAAATGAACATTGTATTTTTCAGGCAGTCAAATATGCTATAATAACAATGAGACACAGTGACATGTAAAGTGTCTGAAGAGTAGGATGAGCTCAGTTCACTAGGAGAGTCAAAGGAGTCCTCTATGAAAAGGTGATATAAGAACTGAGTCGTGAATGATGAGAAGGAACAGTCATATGAGGAACTGAGAAGAATTCACTGATATGCACTACCGTGGCACCTTGGGAAGACTGAACCATCAGGAAACCTCATTTCAATAAAAGTCGCACTGACTTCTATTGACTGAAGTCACTGACTTCTATTGACTTCACTGACTGAAGTCTCTGAAATTTGGTTTGAAAAATATTCATAATAGACTGGTTTCCCCTTGATTATACATCTTCATAAGGACATTTAGCTAAAGTTGCTGACCAGACCAAGATTTCTGACAAAATTAATTCAATGGAATTGCTAATAGAAAATATGGCAGAAGCCAATTTCTTCAAGTGAAGAAGCAACTCTGAATCTGTGCCACTCCAAAAATGTTATGGATAATCTGAAAATCCAAATAAAGCCTATGAAAACAGAAGTCAGTATAATGACTTTTACAAATTATAGAACAGGCAATATATACACTCTTATGTTTTTTCCCTAAAATCTTCAAGCTGTTTTCAATACCAACTAATATACTTAGGAAGGAAGTGGGTGTCAAGTGAGAAGAGTCTAGGGTAGAATTGGAAGAGACCTCAGAGATGGTCTTGTCTAACCTCTTCGTGTTATTTAACCAAGTTTTAAATAAATGAAGCAACTTCCTCAAAGTACACAGTCAATGGTTTTAAGCAGCATCCTCATACCCAATGGGGGAGAGGGCCATATTCTCTTATTTCCCACTCAGGCTCAGATGCATAAAGGGTGAATTCAGGGAACTCTCCACCCTTCGTTCCCCCTTCCAGCCGTTAAGATGCCCTAATCTGCTTCTGAAACCTCCTATCCCTGGAATAGTAATAATGATAGTTTTCTTTTGTAAAATACCTTTCTTGTATTATTTTTTAATCAATCCTTCTTCTCTTCCTTCCTTCCTTCCTTTTTCTTCTTCCTTTCTTATTTCCACAAATATATTTTTTCAAATAGTGCTAAGAGTATATTAATAAACAGAATCCTGAGCTGAAAGTATAGGAGGAAAATAAACAATTAAATAAGTCTTCAAAATACACCTTCATAAGTGCTATGCTAGGGGAAGTGCAGGGCAATATGGAATGGCCGGGAGGGGCACCTAACCTGGTCCAGGGAAGTGTCAGAGTGAGGGACATCTTCCTAAGGAAATGGCATTTAAGCAAAAGACAGAAAAAGATGAAAGGTAGACAGAACATTCCAGACAAAGAGAAAAGCCCTTTTGTAGGGCAAGTGAAAAGCAAGTCCATGTATATTTCAGGGACTAAAAGCACCTCAGTAAAGCTGAAGTATAAGCTTTACTATACGTGAACACAAGTGAAAAGACATGACAGGTGGAGACAGAAAGCAGTGACTTGGACTAGTCTGATGACAGAGGAGAAGAGAAATGGAGAGTCAGTGAGTAGCACTGATAGGACATGGGGATGACCTGAAAAAAGGAAGCGGCTAAAGATGAAGTCAAAGATGCTGCCCAAGCTTCTGGTGTAGGGAAGAAATAGAGAAAGGCCCATTCACAAATCCAGGAAAACCACAGGAAGAGCAATCAGTGCTTCTTTATATTGGGGATAGAGTGGGAGATGAGTCTGGATTAGGACAAACTGTGAAACATCTGTATAGAGAGTATCCAAAAAGCAACTGGGTATCAGGGTACCTAGGAGACAGGTCTGGATAGAAATACAGATTCATGGATAATCAGTTTATAGCTAAAGATGAGCCCAATTACCTCTTGTTTTTAGATGGCAAATATGAAGCACAGAAATGTAAAGCAACTTGTCCAGGGTCATACTAGTGGGTGAAGAGCAGGGATTTAAACCCTTAGTTTCCTGATTCCCACTTCTGTGCCCTTTCCATGGGAATTTGCAGCCGTAACTGTGCTCCAATGAGCAGTGATAGGAAGGTGTTGCAGCAGAATCATAACCTTTTAATTTCTACTGCATGCTTCTATTAGGATAGAGAAATATAAATATGTCCTAGGTGGGTGGCTATGTACATTTTGCAGCTTGTGCAGCCACCATATAGTCTGCCGACAAACAGCTAGTCACTTAGCATTGTCCTTTGGATGTATTTCCAACAAGAAATTTCCAAGCTAAGAAAAATCTAGTAACAGCTCCCAGATGTTCCCTTCTGGTTCCTATAATATTCCCCAAAGAATGAAAGCTGCTTGCCACAAATGCCCTTTTTATATGGGTACCTGACTATTCTCTCTGCTATCCAAGGAATCTGTGTGGAAGGAAGCAGCAGACATCACAATGTCCGTTGCACTAAGACTGGGAGCCCAACCAGTCATTGGTACAGCAATAAAGTAGAAATGATGATAGCTGAGGTTTCTGAGAAAGTGGATTAAATGCTTTTAAAATTACTCTATACTGAGCACCAAAGACCAGAAAAGACCTAAAAGGTAACCGATCATTTTAACTGTATTATTTTTATGGTCCTCAAGGCATGACTAAAAACAATGGAAGATCCATGGCTATTAATCCAAACCCCTGAATACCCCCAAGTTCTTTCCATCACAATTGTTTGGCTTTCTATGCTTAACATATGTCTTCTTAGCTCCTTCAAAGTCAGCCCCTCTTTTCGGCCCTATCGTTTCTGTTTCTCTGCTTCAAGTCTAAGAAGCTACCCCCAAACCTCTCAATAATAACCTAAGACTACAGGGGTGAGACATTTAGCATTTTAACTCCAACAAGTCTCATTCCTCTTGCTCATTTCTTGCCATTTTGATGGTTTCTTCCTCTGGCATTGATGATCCTTCTTTATACTCTTCTAATAGGACATTCTCTAAGGTTCTCACTTTGGGTCTGTTTTCTAAAATCCCTATGCTTAATTCCTTGCTGATTTCAGCAATTCCACCCTTGCCTCAACAACCTAGCTTTAGCTATTTGGTTGAAATAGACTAGAACCCACATTTCTAGTCCTGAACTTCAAATCATATATTTTCAAACACCTGACAAATATTTCTCCTCAGAAGTCCTTTTTTTTTTCTTTTTTTTAAGACTGCTTCTTGCTATGTTGCCCAGCCTTGCCTCCAGTTCACTCCAATTCACTCACAATCCTCCTGCCTCAGCCTCCAAAGTAACCAGAATTACAGGCAGGCACCAACATGCCCATTTTAATCTTAATTGCCTGACTCCACTGTTGAGACCATCAAGTTCAAACTCTTAGACAACATTCACAGCCCTACAAAATATAGTTCCAACCTTCTTTTCTAGATTTATCCATCCTCTTTCTCTTCTACTCCCCTAATCCTTTCATCCCATTCTTCCACCTTGGTTATACCCTGAATTGTGTTATTCCTATCCCTTTCCTATGCATATCTTTTCTGTCTACTTTAAAGGCCATTTCTCATCACCCTCTTCAACTTTTAAGATAGAACCTATTCTCCCACATATTCCAAGTACCACATTCCCACAGTATGGTGTTTCCTTCAGCAGGCAGCCATCTGTGATAGACCAGTTACCTCCAAGTCCAGAGGACTTCTCTCCCATTCCCCGTGTTTAATCCACCATCTAGCCTGGAAATTCTACTTCCTTAATTCAACTACCTCTTGAATTCATCCATCTTTCTTATCTCCATTGCATTAATTTTGACCAAGTCACCACCATTTTTCACATGGGCTACTAATATGGCCTACTAACATGGCCTTCTGGTTAACCTTCTGGTTCTCTTTTACCCACCTCCAGTTTGGGCCACACCATACATGCAGAGTGATTTTTCAGAACATGAGTCCAGTCTGATGTTCCCTTCAGTGCCTTCCCATTGCTCCTAACCACACAAGCCTGTGGTGCTCTGGATTCTGCCTACATCTCTGACCTCCACCTGCACCATGCCCTTCCTGCTATGAGTCCCCTATACCTTCCATTCTCTCTGATTAAAATGCTCTTCCTCTCCCATCCTGCTCTCTGAACACATTTGATAACACATCTCAAGTGTCCTTCTTCCTGAGAAGACTTCCCTGCCTATTTTCCCCCAGCTGTCAACGGTACCATGTGTGGGCTTTCACCTCTTCTAAGTTCATTATTTTACTACATATTTCTATTATTTGATTCATTTCTCTCTCTCCCACTAGAATAAATGTTCCACAAAGAAAGAGGTCATGTCTGATTTTCTATCCCAAATTTCCAACAATGCTCATAGTAAGAGATACTTAATAGACATTTGTTCATTGAATGAATGAATAATTATTTTCTGCCCTCAGATTTCCTAATTAAGAGAGAATTTTTACACATGACTAATTCCCTCTGGTGATGGTTTTCTGAAAATTAAAGTGTGAAATTTTAATCCACTTTGTTTAACTGGTCCTGTGTGTATAATGACAGTCATAATTCCATGCTCCAGTTTCTTCTTCCTTTTTAAAAATAAAATATTAATGGGTATAAAAGCTCGCAGAGAGGAAAATTTAGATAGGTGTGAATGAGGTTAAGGGAGATATTAGGTTAATTTGGTCACGTGGATAAATGTGATATTCACAGGTTATAATGAAAAACAATTTAAAATGCTTTTTTTCTCATGTCAACTGTTTTTTTTTTTAATCTCTTACTGAAAATGATTTACACTGGGTTTTAAACTAAAAAAGTCTCAAGTCTTTTATCCTTTGACATTTCCATGAAAACCAAAGGTGAAAGTGAGAGCTATATTGAGTCAGGGAACATGTAATGCAAATACAAATGCATTTTCTTCATTATCTGTGGCCCTAATGAGCAAAGGCGCATGCCCAAAGTTCTGCTTGTCAACATTCCTGTACAAATGCATTGAATTCCACTGACAAGCACTGAGAGGACCCAGAGAGGTGAAGAAATGTGGGTAATAAATAAAAAGAACATTCGTCTAAGTGAAAGAAAACCAGAATTCTAGCTTTCAGCTCCACCTCTTAATAGTCATTTGATAAAGCGTTCAAGCTCTCTGAGCCCAAGTTTCAAGACCTATCAAATAAGGCAATGATCAAGTTTTGGTTTGTGAGGGGAGGTTAAAATATATGCTGATCTTACTCCCCTCCCAGACATCCCATGGATTAACAACAAAGGGGCATATCCATTAAAGACTGAAATGGCTTCCTGTTGAGAGAAGTCACAGTTCAGGACCTATACAGAAGGCTACAGCAGAGATAGGAGTTGGGGTTGTTCTTACCCGGACCCAGGAGAGCACCAAGCACAGAGTTAGGAGGTATGAGAAGGGACGGGCTGGGGATAACCATAAGCATAAGTAAGTTAAACATCCACTATTGAAGCAACTACAGCAGATTTTCTCCCTCTTCATGAACCCCACATACAAATAGGCAGAAGTGGAGTTAGCAGAGGAAAACTATATCAGCTCCCATAATAAGAACCTAGTGCTTTTTTCACAAATATAAATGGAAAGCCAAGGATTCCTCCTATTTGAGAATAAAAGCTTCACAGGAAGTAAAGCATTATAATAAAAAAAATTTAAAGAACAAAAATCTAAGAAATATGGAAAATAATTCTAGGAGAGCCAAAGTACGTCTAATAAGAATTTTGAAAACACAGCAAGCAAGAGCTTTAACAATTAAAGGTAAAATTTAAAGATATAATTCAAAATTTCCTGGAAGAAAGCTTGGAATTGTCAGATTGAAAGAGCCCACTGAGTGCCTGTTTGGATGAAATTTCAGAAAACACAAAGGCAAAAAAAAAAAAAAAATCTAAAAACTTTCAAGGAAAAATAATATGCTTTCTCTTCATCCCACCCTGCAAAAGAATTAAGATAACATTGGATTTTGTATCAGCATTCTTAGGAACTAGAATACAATACAGAACCACCTCTAAAGGGATGAGAGAAAATTATTTTGAAGTTACAAGTTTGGCCAAATTTTTAAATCATGAAGTTCATATAAACAGATTTCAGATTTGTTATGACTTAGAAAATCTATCCTCGTCATCCTATTGTGAAAATTACTTGGAATTTCAATACACATAAAAAAAGAAAGGAACCCAAAAAAGAGGAAGATGTATAATACAAAGATTAGGTGACCTATCCCAGGAGCAAGGTAATTAAAGAAATCTTGATACTTTAGATGCACAGTATACTTAAATAACAACTGCAAGGATTCTAAGAAGAATGCATTCAAGAAGAAAATGGATTTCTATTTAAATTATACACTCATTAATGATTTAATAAAGATGTGATATTCTATTAATAGTATCTTAAGTTGGATTCCCCAGAAGATCCTGAGAAAAGGATCTTTCGCAAGTGATTTATGTATTAAATATTTTTTGGAAAAGAGAATGAGGTAAATAAAAAAGGGTAAATGGAATAAAAAACTAGAATGAGGCACAGCTGAATGTGCACTGTATCCTGACTCTTCAGGAAATGGGAGCACAAATTGTTCCAGAGAATGGGTCTCATCTTAGGCAAGCTGGTTTACCGTACCCTATGGCAGTCAATCTGCCAGCAAAGGGCTTGCATGGGAAGGGGTAACTTCCCTGGTGAGGCAGCTTCCAGCAGACTAAGAGCGATTCTTTGGATAGGTGGACGACTGTGAGCTACTAGAAGCCAGCCACTCATTGGAATGGAGGTATGGCTTTAATGTGAGACACTCATTATAACAAGGGGAGAAAAAAAGGCAAGCTGTTTAAAATTCCAGGAAACACAAAAAGTTGTAAAAGAAAGTCATTTCTCTAAATATGAAGCAAATTGCAACACTGTAACATACCTTGAACAATCAATAGGACATAATAAAAAGTTGCCTCATTTGATGTTGATACTGGAAATACTCTCCTTTAAATTATATAAATTTAGTTACAAGACTATATTTTTTGCTGACTGCACTGTCATACGCCTGTAGTGCCAGCTACTGGGGAGGCTGAGACAGGAGGATCACTTTAGCCCAGGAAGTCCAGGCCAGCCTGGGCAAAATAGTAAGACCCTATTGCCAAAAAAAAAAAAAAAAAAAAAAAATTAAACCAAAACTACATTTTCTTATTTAGAAACTGATCACCAATTATAGGATTGTATTAAATGTATTGTAAATATTTTCATGATCATATTAACATGTTTTATTTTAACTTTTTTTAGAGTCCACTTGAAAACAAAGCACATAACAATTAATAGTTACAGAATACAAAGTTAAAAACCTTAACAGTATAAAAGCAATGATAGAGCTGATAGAAGTTAATAACAAGATGACACAGGAGGTGGAGGGATGTATAAGCATAAAAATTCTTCATCTTCCATAAATCGAATTCATGTTTCTAAAGTTGAGATACCAAGAAATACAGATTTAAGCACTATGTTATTTAGCTATAAAAGAATTACATAATAAGTATATAAACTACAAAAGTTTGAAGGAGAAAAGGTAATATAAATAATCCAAATTTCTCATTTTTCAGAGAAAAAGGAAATAATGGGTTTATTTAAGGCTGATAAAAATCAATAAAATGACCACATAATGATATTATTTGATGTGATGAAAATAAATACAATTGAAAATGATCATCTCTGTGGAGTGGTGCAGAAAGAGGGGGAGAAGCAGTAAACACTTCTTTTTAATTTTTCACACTTCTGTATTGCTGGGGTTTCTGGGGGTTTTGTTCCCCTGTCTTTCACATGCATGACTTTTGTAGCTGTAATAAAAATGGCAATAAGAATACTTTCTGGCCTGTTTCAGTAAGTAATTAAGAGAAATAATTAAGGTAATGTACAGGAAAATTCTGAAAATTCGTAATTGCTGAGATAAATGTGAAGTAACATTAACAGGGTCATCTCACCAGCTCAAGATAGAGGGAGGGGACAGGCACATTCTTGATCCAGCCACTATGCTGAAGGTGCCAACATCCAAATTAAAAGGAAGCTGTCGCCAAAATGCTGACTATAAATATATGAAGAAATAGATGTGCTGAGAGGATGTATTTGGAAGGATGACAACAAGAAATTTTAAATAGTAAGCGTTGAGATAGAACTATTGGGTTTCCATCAAATTTTTCTCCAAACCAAAAACACCATAGGAACTATATACCATCAGCAGGGCTGTGGTCATAGGAAGTGCAACTACAGAAACAACTCTTAGCAAAATAAAAAAGAAAAGCCTTTAGTTTGTCTATAATGTGCAACAAAAACCTGGGAACTGGGCTGATGTTGTGGCTCGGTGGTAGAGACTTGCCTAGCATGTGTGAGGCACTGGGTTCAATTCTCAGCACTGCATATAAATAAACGAATAAAATAAAGGTCCATCAACATCTTAAAAAAAAAAAAAAAGAAGAAAGAAAAAAGAAAACCTGCAATTGCCTCTGAGCCATCTTGCCTATTTCCAAGTGGCAATAGGGAATATATTGGCCCCTGGGTAAAATTGTTCACTTGAGCACCTAAGAACACAGACTTTTCTGTTCTTATCTGAGGCTCCAATAGAAAGAGATTCAAATCCCACTGTCAGAACCTATGTGACCTTGGGCAGTTTCTTAACATTTTTTCCAAAATCACTATTAGCATCCAACAGGTACTTGTGGAAGAGGTGCTATATTGGCTGTCCGCCTTCTCAGAGATTCATTTAGAAAATGAAAATAATGGCTTCCACCTCAGAGAATCATTAATAGTGTGCCGCAGTCCGGCTGCAGCAAAATAGCCAGGGGGTGACGAACAACTTGTGTACATTGATACAGCAGGAATGGGAGCCGTTTATTGTAGGACAACAGAGGTATTTATACATTCCACACAGCTTATCTAATTAACATAAACTCGATACAGCAGTCAACCAATAAGGAATCTCCACACTTAATGGCTCGCTGGTGTTACTTCACAAACCACTCCCTCTGGCATTTTGCCAGGCGCCATCCAGTCTTGTTTACAGACTCTAACATTTGCTAGGCACCATCCTGACTTGTTTATAGACTCTAACAATAGTGAGTTAAAGAAATAATATAGGCAAAGCCCTGGGTGTATAGTTAATTTTCATTAAATGCCATACTTATTATTATTATTAATGTACAACTGCTATTACTAAGTGACCACTATGTTCAGCCGCTTCCCACAGAGCTGGTCAGAAAAGATAAGCAAAACCAGAAGCTCATGGTCCAATAGGGGATAGAACTAACTGCAGAGCCTCCTTATTGAGGGTCTCTCTCATGTACTCCATGCATAGGTCTCCTAAGAAACTAGCCCTACTAAACAAAATTTTCCCTCCTGGAATCCTATTAGGCCACTGACCAGTAATAAAGAGGTCCTTGTACTGAATTATCTGTGAACATCTTTCTCTCTCCCCTAAGAGTATTGAGAGGCGGGGGAAAGCCTTGTTCATTACGTTCCTCCATACTCCCTAACATGTGTGTCCTATAGAGTACTAAATGAATATTGGTTACATGGCCAATAGTAGTCAAGGTAAGAGACTGAGCCAAGGGAAACAATCCAGAAAGTGGTGATAAAGGAGGCTGTGGTCTCAGTAATCCACAATGAAATGGCACAGGGATTCCCCAAGACTGAAGGAACCATGGTCTGACTGTGGGCACAGAGGTTCTGATTCTACCAACCCCCTAGATTGTCCCCAGAGAGGCCAGAAGCAGGTCTTATTTAAGCCATCAGGCTTTGTATCATGCAGCCCTTCCACCCTAACCCCAGGAAGCCACCTGAGAATTCATGGCCAAACCTGAAGATATACAAAGGAGCAAGAAAATGACCCATTGGTGAAAACCTCTACTGAAGGCACCACATTCAGAGTATTTGGAAAAAGAAAAAGAAAACAACAACAAAAAGGCCCTCTTCAGCAAACTGATTTCAGTTTTCTTGCTATATACCCAAGTAGTAGAATTTACTAGGGTTTTTTTATGGATTTATTTTTGATAAACACATAATTTTGTGTATTTTATTGTGGATATATTTATGGGGTACAATACAATTATACATGGTATGGTGATCAAAGCAGGGTAATGAACACATCTACCACTCTCAACATGCATTATTTCTTGGTCGTGAGAACATGCAGAATCCTCTCTTTCAGCTATTTTGAAATACACAGAACTTTTTGTTTATAGTCACTCTACTGAGCAATAGAACTCCAGAACTTATGCCTCCTATTTAATTGTAACATTGTACCCACCGACCTCTACCTATCTTCCCTCCCTAAAATTTTTATTTTTTTGAGGAATCTCCATATTGTTTTCCAAAATGGCTGCACTAATTTATAGTAGTACCAAAAGTGCATAAGGGTACCCTTTTCTGCACATCATCACCAATACTTGGTATCTTTCATCTTTTTCATAAAAACCAATCTAACACATGTGAAGTGATGTGTCATTATAGTTTTAATTTGCATTTTTCCAGTAACTAAAGATGCTATTTTTTCGTGTATCTATTGTTATTTGTATGTTTTTTGTTTTGTTTTGTTTTGTTTTTAAGAAATGTCTATTCAAGTCCTTTGTCCATTTTTAAAATCAGGCTATTTCCTGTTATTGAGTAGTTTTAATTCGTTGTATATTTTTAATATTAGCCCCCTATCAGATGAAGAGTAATATATATTTCAAAATAGATAGAATGATACATGTTAGGATAATGGATGTACTAATTGCCCTGATTTGATTGTTACACAATGTATACAGGTAGCAAAACATCAAAATTTACCCCACAAATATGTACATTTCATTTTTTAATTAAAAATAAAATATTTTTTAAAGACTCATTTCCACCTCACAGCTCTTGAACTCCCTTCTTTAAGGTTGCCGTGGTTTTACATTCCTTGGCATTTATATGGCAAGAGAACAGTGACATCTTCCTATCAGATTCACCTCAGTCCTGTGCATTTTCTTATTATAAGGTAAATATTTTCTCTTTGTTCTCTCTCATCGTTTTCTTGAACTTAGACTTTATATTTTGAAGTAAGGAAGCTAATACACACAAAAAAAAAATTGGGAATGGATTGACCTCAGTTTATATCTAGATTCAGTTTCTTATATCAAAAATGTTTCAGCTTTAGAATGTTTTTTTTTTTTTAATTTGGGAAGAGATTTAAAATACTCCACAAGGAATTGAATGTGCAAAAATGTTGTGACTCTGTGAATTACAACGAGTGTGCTAGAACATCCCTCTCCTTGAGTTAATTCCTGAGCCGGGCTCAGAATTAAACATGACCACATTCTCTATGTCTCTGCTTGTTATTCTTCATTCAGACCCTCATCACACTAGCCTGATATCAATGTCTCTTGATTTTCCAGCGCCCCCACTTATTAGGCAACAAGGATCATTTTTCCTGGCCCTGTAATGATTTTGCAGTAAAGGGCAGAATTGATTTCAAGGCTATGACTCAGGGCCTGGTAAAATATTGGCCAAGATGTGGGTGTAAGCAGCCACTAACACTCTGGAGATTTCTGTACCTTGTTAGCAGCTAAAAATACTCATGAAACCAATTATGCTAATTTAAAGAAAACATCTAAGTATTTGACTACTTAGAGGTTTCTTCATAAGAATCTTTAAAGGTTTAAGTAGTTTGCTATATTAATGCTCTTCATTCGCCATTTTGTGGGGAAGGGGGTAGGATGGCATATTTCATAAGGCTTTTTTTAAAACAAGATTACTATGTGTTTATCATAGTATGGGGGGGTGTAAAAAAAGGAAGTATAAGAATCAACTCATGGCTTTAAGGGGTCAGAAACAATTCTCTAATTAAGCAAGATGCCTGCAAAGGAGCAGAACAATTATATAGGACTACTGGGATTCAAGAATGAAGATGATGTACCCAATGGTACAAGAGGGGACATCATGCCAGCTCAGCACAGGCCATGCTAAATCACACAGACCACCAAGGATATCAACCACAGGCCCCTGCCACTGGCCTCAGAGATGGGAGGGAGATTCTTGCAAATACTGGTTCTTAGTGCTCCCTTTATTCAGCCACATGGAAAGACTTACCAGATGTTTTTCTGCTTTGGGTTATAATACAGGACATAATCAGGAGTCACACGTTAGTTCTGCCTGATACTAATACATGATGCTCTATAGCACCGCACTGAAGAGCCTGAGAGAGCTTGCCTCAACTTAACTTTCCAGATGTTCTACCTAATAACATCCCTCCCAACCCTTGTGCACTTCAACTCCAGAACTGTGCTCTCTACCAGGGGCAGTACTCCTTCTCTTTCAGTATTCCTTATCAGTATTTCTTATCTCTCCCTGTGGAGTCAAACCTACCCTCACGTCCCACTTTCCATACTTTCTCTTCACAAACTCTTTCCTGACTCAAACCCTAAACCACTGTCTGGCTGAAAATAAACTCACTCTATCAACTAGTCCAATACCATCTTGTTTGTAGCTTATCTCACACTTTTCACATTATACCCCATGCTGAATTTTCTGAAAATACCCTTCTCTCCTCACCAAATTATTTGAGAGGGAAGCAAATGCCTTTTCCATCTCTGTTCCCAAATTCCTAGAATGTTTCTCCCAAAAGGTATTTTAAAAATATCAGTTGCATGGCCTTAAATTAGTTAAGGCAAGACACTGAGCAAAGGGCACCAATGCAGAAGGAAGTGATCAAGGTGGCTCTGGGCCCAGTAATCTAAAAAGAAATGAGGGTGGAAGTCATGGCTGACAGTCAGCTGTGCTGCTTACTCACTCTGTTATATTAACCGAGTTATTTAAACTAATTTGACCTCAGTGGTCTGGGTAGACAGCACCTCTTTCAGTACTGTGGAGTCCAGATGAAACACAGTGTTTGAACTAGTCCACAGGCGAACCTTTGTCAGATGCAGCTGTTACTCAAAGCAGATGTGGTGGGGTCATGTGCCCTTGCATACCCCACAGCATAGTGGCCTGTTTGCTATGAGAGTTCTTTGAACTTTTATTATTTGAGGAGAGGCTATAGAGGCAGAGAGGTTGAGCTTACCATACTCCTTAGTTCATGGCTCACTAGTGTCATTCATTGTTGCTAGGTTGCTCCCATATTTCTGGGATCAGTTAAGTATTTCTTCATTCTCATTTATTCCCATTTCCTATTCTTATGCGTCTCCTTGACTCCCCATATTTGTGAACCTTTTAATAAAATTCGGATTGTTGCTTTCTACCAATGTATTTTTAATTTAATGAAGTGGTATTGTGCTAAGGCTTGTCTTCTGTTCCTTTCTTTTTCTCACGTAGCACCATGTTTTAAGATGAATGCATGTTGGTTCATCTTACTCATCCATTCTTCCAGATACAGATGCTTAAATGACTTCCATCTCATCACAAAAATTACCACAGGGAACATACCCACACACTTATTAAACTTATATAGAATTTTCTCTGAGATATCCCCAGAAGAATAGTGTCAGGGTTTTAAGCAGGGTCAATATATATCCCCACTTACCCAAAGCACCCCACTACTTGTTAATAGCATTAATTGTTGATATTAAGTTAGGTACCATACTAGGCAAAGTGCATACTGCCCAGTGAACTAAGTGCTACCAGCTTGCCCATCAGCGATACTTAGTAACATGGGCTGAAAATTGGAATCATTTGATGAGCTTTAAAAAGGTGGTACTGCTTGGGTTCTACTCCCAGAGATTCTAACTAATGCAGTTGGTCTGAGTAGGGCCTTGACACAGGAATTTAAAAAGCTCCCAAGGATCTTAATGAATACCCAAAGTTGAAACTCTTCTATAGATAATGGTCTTTTTTTTTTTGCACTTTATTTTTTTTATCTTCAAATTTTTCATTTGTTCTTTTTAGATACATGACAGTAGAGAGTATTCTGACATATCATTACATACATGGAGTATGACTGATTCTAATTAGGATCCCATTTTTATGGTTGAACATGACATGAATGGTTTTTACCAATCTACTCTCCCATAAGCAGTTTTTATACACCCCACCTGTTCACCAACACTTGGCGTTATCCAGTTGAAAGCACTTTTCCAAGTGTAATTCTCTAAACATCAGGTTTTACAGCAACTTGTTCATTTAACCATGCCAAAGCTTCAGTGATTCACTCTGATTTAAGATGCTGCTTGCCAGTGAGATATTTCACATTAGCAATGACTCTGTTACATAAGCAAATGGCAGCTGGGTGCAAAGTAAACAAGGTTTTGAGAGGCTTTAACTTTTCATGTGAAATTAAATGTGAAACTGTCTTGTTTAATGTGATTCTTCCCACTGAACATTGTCCCACTGTCAGGCAGCACACCCAGTTCACCCCTGTGTCCACCTCAGCCCCAAGCTTGGAGATGGTGCAAATGGACCGGATAAAGGACTGAATGCCCATACCTTTTCCTGGTCCTGCCAGCTAACTGCTTGAGTCAATAAGGCAATTGAAAGAGCTTTTTAAAAGCTTTTTAAAAGGCAAAATATAAAGTAGTAATGATTTTAATTAATATTTAGTAAACCAAAGAAACTTCTAAAGAAAATTTCAATTTCTTAAGTTGGCAATCTTTCTAAAATTAATTACAAACTACCTTCTTAAGAGCACACTAAATTCCACTGAATTCCTTGGCAAATAACCCATTTTGATCATTATGGACATCAACACAATTAGTTTATTGTGCAGAACTGACCAAGGCCTACCAACTTCTTTGCCTTTTCTCTCTATGTCTGCAGACATAGAGGGTTTTTCTGACTTCTTCCAAACTCTCAGGACTCTAACCATTGCCAAGCCCTTCTGAAATATCCCCAAACTGTAACACCTTTCCTACTGCCATCCACATAGCTGCCTCTGATGTGCTTTGTGGAAATGACATCCATAGTACTCAGCAAGAGGCTCAGACTGAGAGGATATATGGGTCTTCAGTGAGCAGAGACTTTGCCACATAACGTTGGTTACTCAGAAACTTTGTTTATTACTTGGTGCTCAGCTATGTTCTCAAAATGATAAGAATGCTAGATAACTGGATTCTATGTAGAAAAGGATTACTCTGACATCTTTAGTCAATGCAATAGTTCTTATGATGGATAAGGAAGGAAATGCTTTCTCACTGATAATTTTTGATGACGTCCAGTTAGTATTGGGAAATCTGTTTTGAAGGGGGAAAGTAGTTTACACACTCTTCCCTTTATCTAAAGGTTTTTCCCTCCTTCTCTATCTGGCAAAATTCTACTTACCTTTGAAGACACAAGCTCTAGTGTCACCTTTTTTGAGGACATCTTGCCGGAACCTCCCTGGCAAAATTGTCTTTTCTGTCCTTCATGATCCCAAAGAGTAAAGGCCTCTGACCAAATAGACTATAAACTGAGAGTACCTCTTGTACATCCTTGGACACCCTAGACCTAACACAGGGTTTGACATGTAGTGTTCCAAACATGTGTGATCAAATGTATATATTTTAGAATATTCTATTTTGTGGCCACCTTAGGGAGTGGGAAAGATATGTGCATAGTTGAGGATGCTACTAGAAGGAAAAAAAGAGGTAAGAAAAAGGAACAGGCAAGAAAAGTTAGGGAAGGGGAAAGCTGAGAAGAGGAGGAGAAAGAGAACATGTGAATGATGGGGAGGGATGTGCCGAAACAGAGAATGAGATTTAATAGGTCCTGGGGTACTGGATGACCCACTCTTGCCAACTTATCTGTTTAAGCCACACATTTCGGAATCTGGTTTTCTTTCTTGTCTCTGTTCTCTGAGATGCTATTAGCCTTCAGAACATTGTTCATAATCTTCTGTTTTTCCCAACCCTAAGCCCTAAAGCTTCAAGGCTATCCTCCCATCACTCCCACTCTGCTGACTCAGAACTTTGAGATTCCTAGCCAGCTCTCTCTGTTTTTATCAGACTAATACAGTCAGAATGCAGGAAATACTTCTGTCATCAGAGTATTTCACACTGGGTGGGAGGGAGCACTTGTTTCAGGACTGGTGATTTACCCTTGATCAGAAGAAATTTGTTACTGCTATCGTCAGAAGAAATAAATTCCACACAATTCTTTGGACTGTATTCAGTATTTAATAAATTATTCCTTTACTTGACAAAAAAAAAAAAAACCAGAAAGGAAGTCTGTGGAGAAGAGGAAGCATAGAGCTTATTTCGTATGATCTATAAAATCAAAAGGCAAACAGCAGGGAGTCACAGACAGCAATCTGGGATATAAAGAAAGAAAATACCAAACTTCTCAATTCCATGGTTCCAAAACTAATTTATTCACCGTGAACCAATCTTACAATTCATTAGCTTCACCCCAGAGACAAGACTGAATGTCAGCTCTCTTCCTGACCTATAAATAATAGGTGCCACTTGCCTAGAAATGAAGCTTAGTTAAGAGCATAATAACAAAGTGAATCAATATGATCTTTACAAAGCTAAAAAATAACAGGCCAACTCCTGAATCTTTGGGGAGAGATTTTTGACTCTGCTTTTTATGAAAAAAGTTTTCAACAGGAAAATTGATATATTATTTTTTAACAGAACTAAGGTTAAACCAAAAAATAGCCTAAAAATTAAAAATAAATAGTCATAGGGTTCAATCATTTATTTAACCTGAATGGACAGCTGGGAACAATGACATGACCTCATAGGCTAATCATGATGGTATGCCATTAGGTGTGGCAAGACTGAGTTCTTGATAATGGAATGTGGGTAGAATGTGTCCTGCTTCCAGGCCTGGCTCTAAAATACCTGCCATACACCTTTCTCCGTGTGCTTTCTTCATTCCTGTGAATGGAAATAAAAGATGATATGGTCTGAACTGAACTTTATTTTTTCATAGCATTCATGACGTTTAATGTAACTAATACTAACCAGAGGCTCGTGTTAATTCTTAAATGAAGAAAATTCAAGGAAATAAGGATAGAATGATAAGCTACTTGTTCAATATGGCAAAATCTCAGTCAGCCTGGGACCCTGAATGTCTGTGTGGAGTACAGCCATCGCCAACCAAACTGGCTCCTAGACCAGCTCTGTTGCTTGAGTAAGAACTAAACCTCTAGTTCTCTAAACCACTACGTATTTTTTTTAGCTTTATTTGTTAGCACAGTCTATGTGATTTGTATATATGTACTACTTTTATTTCATATTTATAAAGTTTAATAAAAATAATATAAATTCATTGGAAAAAATATCATTTGCAGATAATGAAAGGAAGGAAAGAAATAAAAAGAAAGCAGTCAGGTGAAGGGAAAGAAAAGGGAAATAAAAATCTCCTATAATTACTCAACATAATGATATCAACTGTTATAAGACAGAAATCACATTTTACCATTTTGCAAGACACTTTTTTCCTCTTAAAATATTCTTTTTTTGTATCAGTAAATATTATACTACCATATTTTTAATGGAGGAATTAGAAAAGTTACACAGATCATTGGAAAATCACAGTTGAGCAAACAACAATAGTTCTGCTCATAAACTAATGAACCTAGAACAATGTTGGTTTATGTTGTTCTCAGAATGTTTCAATCCTGGGCTAGGAGTACAAATGACCACTTGGAAAATTCTAATTGGTCCTGGTACACAAGCCAGTTGGTATGATGGTAGAAGTTAAGCTGCTTTAACAATAGAAACAAAACAAAACAAAACAAAAAACCTTTGGCAGAATGCAGGACGCATTCCTGACATCAGACCACTTCCAGTGGGGTAGGAAAGAGCAATTGTTTAAGAAATATGACTTATCCTGTGATATCACAGCCTGGCAGGTCCAAGCCAATGTGGCACCTCTGCCTTACCCCACGGGAAGAAGAGAAGTCCAGGGTAAGCAATTTTCTTGAGAGAAGTTTCATTGTTTCCTCCTAATCACATTCCATTCATTCCAGCTTAGTCTTCTGGCCAAACCTAGCTTCAAGGGCATTCTGGGAAATGGAGTTCAAGCAGGGTAGCCTTGGGGCTACTGAAAACTCCATGATATGGAAAAAGGGGAGGACCGATTTAGAGGGAAAATGGCAATCTGTCAAAGTTAGCAGGGTACAGTGTATAAGAACAGGAGCTCAGGGCTCTCTAGCATCAACTCCTACCTTGCCTAATTATTAGCTGTCTGACCTAGGACTGTTATTTAACCTCAGTTTGCAAAATGGAGACATTAAAATTCACACACTTGTTATGGGAATTAAATAATTTAATTTATATAAAGTGCTTATAAAATGTTGACTGTAATTACTATGTATCCAGAAAATTGATGGCATGTGTCCAAAAGAGAAAAGTGAACATTATACAATAAGGAAGCAAACTCTAAATATGCTAAATATAGTATAGTAGTTAAAAGCATAATCCTGGAGACAGACTGCCCATATTTGGATCATCTCAGCCACTTAACTAGCCTCTTTGGCAAGTTAGGTTACCTCTATGCCTCAGTTTCCTTATCTGAAAAGTGGAGATTATAATTAATATCTACTTCTGGGGTTGTAGTGATGATTACATGAGTTAATGTAGCAAATACATAGACTAGAATCTAAAATACAACAAGCTCTATTTAAATGTTAGCTTCTGCGGGGCATGGTGGTACATGCCTTTAATCCCAGGTACTCAGGAGGCTGAGGCAGGAAGATCACAAGTTCAAAGCCAGCCTCAGCTACTTAGCATAACTCTAAACAACTTAGCGAGACCCTGCCTCATAATTAAAACATTAAAAGGTCTAGGGCTGGGATTGTGGCTCAGGGGTAGAGCTCTCACCTAGGACAGGTGGGACCCGGGTTCAATTCTCAGCACCACATAAAGTAAAGGCATTGCATTGTGTCCATCTACACCTAAAAAATAAATATTTTTTTAAAATTTTTTAAAAATTAATAGGACTGGGGGTGTGGCTCAATGGTTAAGCACCCCGGGTTAAATCTCCAGTACCAAAAAAAACCCTAAAAATAAATAAATGTTAGCTTCTACCTATCTTAAAGTACATTGCCAAAGAAAATTAACCAGTAATTTTTTTAACAAAAGCTATATATTTACTTGAACCATTGCAAGAGAGTTACACCTGCATGCACACTGATATCACACTAAAAAAAATCTCACCATCTCCATTCTTGTTCCCCAGTATTAAAGTCTCTGTGCTTCCCCAAATCAATATATGGGTATTCTATAGTATAGGACGTGGGAATATATCCATCATCCAAATTGGACAGGCATTGCATCTGCACCGAATTTCATTTCCTTTTGGAGAGTCATGCATGTTCTCATACATCTTCCTTGGTTCTGTAATACAGGCTTCTGAATGAACAAAAGTGTCCTTTCAGGTAATGAATTTGCACAAAGAATGTCCCTGTTGATTCTGAGACTTCAAGATTGAAAGCTATTCTCAGAATCCAGAATTGAATTAGGCCATGTCTTTTTCTATTATTTTCAATCAATGCATTCTTGAATGATGATATGTGCCAAAAGGCCCTTCAGTATGATGCCTACATTTAAACTTCAATTAAATTTATCCATTTAAGTTGATGATGATTTGCAATCAAGAAAAAAAAAAGTCAAGATAGTAAGAACACCTTCCTGAAAGTCACAGTTTCTATTAATCTGTTTGGTCTCTTTGATAAATGTGATTAGTTTGTGGATCATTCTCACTTCTGTGGAGGATTGCTTTTCTAGAAAAGATGCCATAAGTCAAAATTATGTACGTTGGAAATTATTTTCCCACAGATTTAAAGTCATACTAGGGCATTAAATTCTCAATCAAATGTTTAATGTTTTAGTAAAATGGACCTAAAGACTATATTTAATTAATTATGAGTTAACACATAGTGTGTACTACAAAATATTTAATCTCACATGCCAAGTTTTTATCTTCTGCATAATTTCTGCTTTATTTCACTGCATAAATCTGAAGGTGAAGAAATCCCTTCATAGAATCCAGAAGGGCTCTTTCTTTCATTTCCTAACTTTTTATTTTGAAACCATCTTAGATTTCTAAAAATTTGCAAAAATGCTACATGAAGTTCCATATGCCTTCCCACAGGTTCCACTAATATTTACATCTTATACAACCATGGTATAATTATTGAAACCAGAAAATTGACATTCATGCAATAAAATTAATCCACAGACCTTATCTAGATTTCACCAGTTGTTCTACTAATATCCTTTTTCTGGTCCAAGATCTCACATTACATTTAGTACTCATGTTTCCTTGTCTCTCAAACTTGGAATAGTCTCTTGTGAAAAATATAAGCCAGTTATTTTGTAGAATGCCCCTCAGTGTGAATTTTTTTTTAATGTTTTGTCACTATTAGCTTGAGGTTACACATTTGAGTCAGAAGCATCCTAGAAGTATGATGTTGGCATTTCACAGAAAGAGGTACATGATATCTATATGTCTATATGATGATGTTAACTTTGATCATCAAGGGGTTGTCTGCTGTATTTCTCCATTATTCAGTGACTATTACCCTTTTGTAATTATGACTATCTTAAAGGAAGATATATTTTAAAACTATACAGATACTTGTTTCCCATGACACCATCATCCACTAATTTTAGCATCCATTGATGGTACTTTCCTAAAATAATGATTATGTTAATGTTTTCCATAGAGTGATTTTCCTATTTCCATCATTTATTCTACATTTTTTTCAATTGACATTCTACTGTAAATTTGAATGGTCCCTCTCTCTCCTATATTCAATTATTTTTTAAATTAATATGGACTCTTTGATAATTATTTTATTTTATGAGTTAAAATCCATTATCATCATTGTTTATTATATTGCTCAAATTGTCACAGATTTGCCTCTAGGGAACTCCAGAAGAACTTGAGTGCTTCCCACTTGCCTCTGAGGAACCTACATGGTAGTCCGAAGTCCACTTGAGGGCTTCTGAGAAATTCATCAAGGGATATGTCTTCTCATTCTCTTACTCGCTGTCAAAATTTCCTGTAGCAAGCACCAGTAGTTGAGATGATGTTTTGGGACTCTATACAAAGTTGCTTGGGGACAAGACATTCTTTTATGTGTTTCACTGCCATAAATCTAGGAAGTCTTATCATGAGTGACTATTTTTAAGAGTTCCTCCTTTCAAACACACAAAACCAACTTCTTTAGGAAAAGCAGTTCTATCATAGAAGGACCATTCAATCACATTTCTTATGCTTCTCCCCAGTGAACTATAAGCCCCTCCCCAAGGAAAGGAGCAATGATTAGAGACTCAATTCCGATTGTCTGGGTTTTACTACTGGGCAGACTTCCAGTGCCTAAGAGAAGACAAAGGGCCTGCCCTGCTTCCTTGCCGGAGTGTAAGGTGGCCTGTAAGGTTTGCCTCTGGGGCAATCGGAGAGAGTCCTCTCTCCCGTGCATTATTCTCTATTCCAGATAGCCTCAGGCTCTGCCATTTTATGTTCCAGTAGAAATGAATCAAAACCCTTGTTGGTCCTTCCTGTCCTAAACCACATTGGAAAATACAGCCTTTTCCTGAGAACTGTGCTTTGGAGAGTATCGGATACCTACGCCAGTGTTAATAAGCAATTCTTTGGGCAATTTTGCTTGGGCAGTCCTGTCTCCTGGAAAGAAAATATGAAGAGTCAGAAAAATCAACCTCCAAATCCCAGCATCCTGGAAAAAACACATAATGACTCCTTTGTCACCCCTTTTCTCATCCTCCAGTCACATCATCACAGATGACAACTGAGACAAGCCTCACCTGATGTTCAGAAATAATGACATTCTATGGGTTGTGGACAGCTACGTCAGGATCATCTAAAAGTGCAAATTTCTGGACCTCACTCATTCCAGAAATCTGCATTTTTCAAGCAGCTTCCCCAGATGCTTTCTATGTGCATTAACTTTGGGAATCAAAGTTCTGTTGGTAGAGTTTAACTTAAAATCGTGTTTTCTAGATCAAGTGGTCCAGTCAGAACAATGTAGTACCTCAAGACCCATTGACCTGTCTTCCTTCCTGCTAAGCATTCAGGAATATGTCATGTGTTTTATGTAGATGCCCAACTTGCAGTTTTCCCTACTACCAGTTAAGTTTATCTAAACAACTGGACTTCTTAACCAAACCTCTTCCCTCCTGATATCCTTTCTTGCCCTGCCTCATCCATCCATTCCAAGGTGGATGCATCCCTCTGAACCCCAGATCTCTTGGGGAACAGTTCCTACCACCTTCTTGGCATGCTAAGCCTATGAACTTGTCTCTCAAATTCATATGACACAGTCTGCCTTACTCCCAAACATTCCACCATTACATAAATTTCTCCTGTGCTGATACATGCTGGTAACTCAAGATTCTAGGACATCACCTTTAGATCTGAGACTAGATGCCCTAAACTTTGCTTAATGTGCCTAGACAGCCCAGGAGACCTACCACCACCACCAAGAAAACTGTCAGATCTGTTGCTCCCATTTTCTCCTGGCCCTGCTTTAATCTCCTTCCGACCAGTTCTATTTGGCCAAGACCCCAGCATGCTTGGAGTGTCAGGCTACCATTTGCCCTCCCCCACATAATACATGGGGGAGGGAAGAGCAAATTCTGACACGTGGGAATCATCCTGACTTTCTCTACTTTCTGCCACACTTGTTTAAGGCAGGCACCAAGTCACATTATTCTTCACAATCTTACAGTACCAGTACTTAGCATCCTGCCTTGAAGTTTATAATACTAAAGTGTATTGAGAGGTTCCAGTTCCAGGTAAGATGGAGTAAGCACCCTTCACTTGTCACTTCCACTGAGTTCAACGACATAATGCATAGGTCGTTATTTGAGGACCCTGGAAATCAAACAGTAGTAAGTAGAGTAGAGAAAATATAAATTTCAAAATACCATCAAATCCATTGTGAATTTATCATTTTCTCCCCAAGAGTTTCCCCTAATCTGGACTGAAGGTTGCCCCAAACCCAGAAGTAGGCATTGGCGTGCCTTGGGGTGAATGAGTCTTGTAGTTCAGGCTCTGAAAGGGCCAGGAGTTCCCTGGAGGTGACAGCAGTGACAGTGGAGCCCACAATGACTATATTGATAAGATGAATTAACAATAAAATAACAACTGTAACAAATTATATCCCAATGATGATGATAATAACAATAATGGTTAACATTTGTTAAATCCCCCACTATATGCCAAACTCTCTTCTAAGTATTCTGTTTATTCTCACAAAAATGTCACCAAGTAGGTTATTATCTTATTTCAGAGATCCACAGATTTTTTTTTCTGTAAAGGATAAAATAGTAAATATTTAAACTTTGCAAGCCATGGTCTCTATCACAACTACAGAACTCTGCTGTGCTAGCACAAAAGCAACCACAGCTAATATGTAAATAAATGCTTTGGCTGTGTTCCATTTAAACTATTTGTAAAAACAGGCAGAGACTGGGTTTGGCACAAAGCCCATAGTTTGCTGACCACTGTTCTAGTTAGAAGATGGAGAAATCAAAACCCAGGGAAGTTAAACAACTTGCCAGAACTGGTAAGAGGCAGAACTAGGTTTCCAACCTGTTCTTGAGTCAGACTCTTCATAACTAGGCTACAAGGATATTTGTGAGTAAATGAATGAAATGATGACATCGAGATGGACTCAGGTGATAGCCTTGATATGAATTTTTTTCAGAGCCCATAGGCAGATGCTGAATGTTGGTATGTGCCAGGAAAATAAAATTACAATCTTGAAGAGCACCAAATGAGTTTTCTGTTGCTGTAACACATTGCCACAAACTTATTGACTTAAAAACAACACAAATTTACTATCTTCAAGTTCTGGAGCTCGGAAATCCAAATTCACATCCTCTGGAATAACATCAGTACAGGGCTATATTCCTTCTGGAGGGTCAAAGAGAAATCTACTTCCCATTTCTAAAGGCTACCTTCTAAAGACTGTAGCCACTTTCTCCATCTTCAAAAATAGCAGCATAGCACCTTCAGATCTCCCTTCTGACTGACCTTTCTGCCTGTACCTGTAAGGACTCTTATGTTTACCTGAAGCTCACCTGAATAATCCAGAGTGATCTCCACATCTCAAGACTCTTAACTAGTTACACCTGCAATATATCTTTTACCACATAAAGTAACAATTCTCAGTTTTCCAGACTTTATGTGTTTATCTTTGCAGAGGGCTATTATTTTTCCTGCCTGCTAGAACTTTGACCTTTTATCTGGCTGGTTTTCTCCTCTAACATCTCTTCATGATCTAACCTTTTATAATTTGAGTGAAAGTAGAAGTGACTCTGTGCCCCGCAGCTTTATGTATACAGTAGGAGCTGTAGTCAGAGGAAAAATAAACAAAACACCTGAGATAAGCCAAAAATAACAGAGTAGGCCACTTTTCTCAGTTCCAGCCTCCCAAATAAATGAAAATTTAAGTCTTTCTTTTAACAACAACAACAAAAAAAACATTGTTAAGTTTGCACCAATGTGTTACAGCAACTATAGGAAACCAATACAGTCTTATTAAGGATCATAATTTTATTTTCTTGGCGCATTCAGCATCTGCCCATGGGCTCTGAAAAAAGTTCAGCTCTGACCTTTTTAATACTGGTGTCTGAAGATATCGATGTCAGTTTGGGTTTTCTGAGAAACAGGTGTTAGGAGAGAATTAGGGGTGCAAATATTTATGGTGGGAAATGCTTGTGAAGGATTAAGGGAGCAAGGTCAGGATGAGGGGCTAGAAGACCCTTCAGACCAAAATATGGGTCTGCTATTTACAAAATGAAGAGGGGAAGGAAGAAGCATTGTGTACAAAGAGCTTCAGGCTTCCAAATAGCTTTGGAAAAGTCTCACCTAGGCCATGGGGAACTCCAAAAAAATTACCCTCTAGAGCAATGCTCAGTCATTGGCCAGGGGCAACCCAGTGAGATGTGGCCTTGGTGTGAATGTGTGGCAGTTTCCAAAAGTGTGGCAAAGCAGGAGGCTGTTCACTACTACTGTTTCCTTGGCAGATTCTCCTGTAAAGGGAGATCTGAATAGCATACCTCTATGACCAACATAATATATCACAACCTTTATAGATAATTATGAGATAAATTTTCTAATCTTGAACCCTAAACACGACAGCTGTGATATGTACAGTTTTAGCAACACTGTGACTTTTTCCCTTTAGACATTTGTAGTTGTTTTTATTTTCCCTTAATTCAATGAACTGATCTTTCTAGTACCTTTTCTGTGAGAACGTTCTCTGTGAGTAAACTTATATTCTTCCTAAATGGTTTGGTTCAGCATCTTCCTTTTCATTGTGGTAGTGGTGAAGAGGAATTGGGGGGAAAGAGAGGAAACTAAGGAAACTGAAAATGTTGTGATAGATTAAGGAATTTTTCATTTGGTGAAATACACTTATTTTAAGCTGGGCTTATATTGTATGCTTATATATGCTTGTTCCCATAATGACATCAGCGCTGTGAGGCCAGTGTGTTTCCTAACAAAGTGAACCAAACAACGTGTCTTTTCCCTTATCCCAGAATCCAAGAAGCTGCAGATATGCAGGGACCCCTGGTAAATACGGATTTATGCCTCGCTTATGCTAAAAAAGATTGGGAGATGGGATAAGATAATCAGAATATGAATAACTTGTAAACTAAAAATGATCTACAAATCATTTCATTTGGGTTTATGCACAATCACTTTAAAATAGTACACCTACAGAATGGCACATTGAGAAGGAGGTAGGGCAGAAGCACAGAAGTGGTCTCTCCCACCACCCACACATTCTCTAAAGGTACTTCCTCCTTTTATAAACTCACTCTACACTGTAGATTGCCTGGTGGTAGTAGATGCTTAGTACACAGTTACCAAACTGAGTTCTGTAGGCAAGCTCCTTTTTTAAAAGGTTAACCTTAAAGTGACTTCAGAGGAAACAATAAAGTTAAGTTCACAACAAACATCAGAAAGCTGGCCAGGAAGCACAGAAAAATGAGGTCAAAGGATTGGATTTTACTGGTGACTTCCCCATCAATTAACAGTACAGCCCTCTCCCCCATCCCCTTCTCCTGCATTCCTCAGGCCCCAGGGTAACTTTAGGGATGGAGGCAGGCCAGGTGCAGGATGGGAAGAATTGGAGAGAATAGCAAGAGAAGTGAATGGAGAGACAATAGCCCAGGTATTCAAAGTCAATGGGAAAGATGATGAAGAAGGATACAGAAAAAGACCAAAAAGAGGAGGAGAGAAACTTCTATTAAAGAAATTGCTGACTTGACAGTCTTGCCTTTGTTGTTTTTTCTACAATTTCCTCTCATATCTAAAATATCCCTTTGCCTGTCACTCTTGGCCCACCTGGGTTGCACCATCTGGGCACTTCGTCATTACTGTTAAAAATGGAATATATATATATATATATAAAATAATAAATATATCATTCAGGTCCAACCAGGAAACAGAGAAATAAAAGGAAATCGATACATCAAATTGGTTAACAAGTAATGAAGGATGCTAGGAATCCCACCAGGGAAACAGAGATTAGCAAAACAGGAAGTTGCCTTCACCTCTAGGCAAGAGAGACAAAAGGTGCAGATGGTGTCCTCAGAGCTTGAGGGCCTTGGAAACTGGGGTCCCACCAGACCTGTCCAGTGGGAACTGGCTGGATGTAGCCTCTGTTAGAAACACTGTCAAGACACAGAAAGGAGGGAGAAATATCTGTGCATCTCTTCCCTCTTTCTCTTCTATTGAGCACCAATATTTCCTACTGGTCAAATCCAACCAAATCCTGGCTAATTAGAGAGCCTGGGAAATGGAACCTAAAGACAGCCCCCTGCAATACAGAGTGGAACAGAGAAAGGGCAGGACGAGCAAGTCTAGGACACACTTAGCCACTTGTTCTGCCCAGCTCCTAAAAACCATCAATGATGGCTGATTTTGTGTCAAATTAACTGCACTTAGGGATGTCCAGTATCTGGTAAAATGCTATTTCTAGCTGTGCTTATTTAGGCATTTCCAGAAGAAATTAACCTTTAAATCAGTAAGCTAAAAAAGAAGATCCACCCCACCAATGTATCTAGGCATCACCCAATCCAATGAAGATCTAAAAAGAATTCTAAAAATAGAGGAAGAATGAATTCACTGTATCTTCTTGATTGGGTTCATCCATCTTCTCTAGCCCTCAGACATCAGAGTTCCTGGTTCTTGAGGCCTCAGACTCTGAGAGTTACTCTAGAGGCCCCTCCAGTTCTTCTCATGGGACTTCTCAGCATTCAGAATCACTGTGATTCTGTGGGGTGCGAGATGAAGAAAACCTCATGTGTAGGATCTGAACAACAGGAAGAATGAAGAAGGACTGAATTTGAGGGGAGGAACCAGAAGGTAAATTTGTACCTTTTAAGTATGAAATGTCCACTTAGCCATTTAGAGGGAAGTACTGAACAGAATAACCAAGAAAACAGCCTGCTGAAACACACACACACACACACACATACAAAATCTGTTTCAAGGAAGAAGCTGCTTTTCAAATGTTGCTGAGTTAATATTTAAAGTAAAGACTGAGAATGAAGCCTACAGATTTGCTCTTTATAAGCATTTTTCCAGTGCAGTGATGCAGTGAAAGGTTCATTTAATGGATTCAAGAGAGAGTAGGAAGAAGGAGGAGAGACCGTGAGCAGATACAACTCTGCCAAACAGTTGCATTGAAAATGGGAGCACAGAGAAGAGCACTAGTAGTTGAAGGGGATGTGGAGGTTATGGTAGGACTATTTCAAGATAGAAAACGCTATCATTTCTTTGCATGCTATTGAGAATGATCCAAGGGAGAGGAAAAAATTGATGATGCATTACAGAAGGGAACAGATTTCTGCAGCAATGTCTCTGGCTAGGATCCAGGTCTGTGAGCTTTGTAGGTTCCTTAGATGGGATGAGGCTCTTATCTTCTTACTCTAAGGATATATAGCAATCTCTTACTAAAATCCATTTACCCACTCTTTGTGCCAAACAATTAGATGAAAGGTATATTTTATTGTTGTTTAATATGCATTTTTGTAATCACTAATAAGTTTGAGCCCTTCCTCATGAATTTGTTGTCCATTTGCATGTCCATTTATTACAATTTGCCTATTTTTCAAATTGATTGCAATTGTAACACATTAATAACTTTTTGACCTTGCAATTGCCTTCTCTTTGTTTGGTATCTGTTAAATCTATCAGTGCCTGTGTTAAACAGAAATTTTTACTTTTTACATAGCCAAATCTATCAGACTCTTGCCTAAGTCTTTTTAAGTATTTTTGAGTCACAAAGATGATCTTCTACATGATCTTTTACTAAATAAATTGATTTATCCTTTACATCTTTACTCTGTTTAGAGCATACCTATGTCTACTGAGCAAATGAAAAGGTGATGAATTGAACTTAAAGAATATCTCTGCACCTTTTCTGGCTTTCCAATTGCTACCATATTTGTGTCATTGAAAATAACTATCATCCTACAATTCTATACCTAGCAAAATTATCTATTAAAGATGAGGTCAAAATGGAGACAACTTTCTATAAACAAAATCTGAGAGAACAGGGTTCTCATTACAGGAAATTCTAAAGGCAGTACTTCAGGTAAAAGGGAAGTGATTGCAAATGAAAGCAATAAAGATCAATGAAAGTCATAAATGCATGAGTAATTTTAAGTGAACATATGAAACTACAGTATTTATCATGTAATGCTTTAAACAAAGCAAAAAGGAATTAAAATGTTTTCCCTGGTAACACATAGGTCAAAAGAATTAACAAATACAGTTCAAGTATCTAAAGTCGTTGTATTGTTTAGAAAGAAAGTAAAGACAATTACTTTATGTTTAAATAAGCTAAGATTCATTGTGTGATTTCTGGAGTAAAAAAACACAGAGGGAACTGTGTTACTGTTGGTTCATGTCCATAGAGGAGTAGATGCCAAGAAAGGGTTAGAATTGCAAGAGATTTGTTGGGGGAAATGCCAGTGAAGGATAAAGATAAGGGCGTCAGAGAAAGTCAACTATGATGTAGATTGACACCTGTGAAGGATAGGAGGAAAGAAGGATTGAGTAGGATCATACTGTGTCCAAGAAAAGAAGGAAAAATTACAAAGCCAGAGAAGAGAGAGAGCATTTATGAAACATTTCATGATCTGCAAATGGTTCAGTAAAAATAGGGTCATCGTAGTGAAACCTCTAATTAGGAAGAGACAGGTCAATAAGTGTGCAGTCATGAAAGGCTTTACATGTCACACAGGAAGGAGTTGAAATTTTAACTTAAAAGCAATGGGAAGTAATTGGATGATATTTCCTGAGAAAAGGGTATTATTCACTAGATATTGGAGCACCTTCTCCATCCCAGGCACTCTGTGACGACCTCAGAACAAGACACACACAAACCCTGCCTTCCTGTTTCAATTTGGGTCAGCAAGGTAAAGATTTAGATTTGGGGGCAGAATCAGTTACTGGATACCAACATGGAGAACAGGAGTTTTTAAAAATGAAGCAATGTAGAGCTCTATGGTATAAGACCTGGATTAGGGTAAGGCAAGTCATGTACTCGAGGGTCAAAATTTAATGAAGCAGTTGCTCTTAGACTCATTCAAGTACAGGACTGACACCTGACGATGAATGCCTGCTGACATTTTTTATCTTAAATAATAGCTTTATTAAGATATCATTCACATTCAATAAAGCTCATCTTTTAAAAGATTGGACTTTCATTCATAGTATAGTCACAAAGTTGTGTATCCATCACTGTTTTATAATTCATGACATTTTAAGTACCCCTAAAAGAAACCCCATGTCCCTTAGCAGTAACTATCATTCCACACTCCCAAATTACTGGGCAACCACAAATCTTTTCAGTCTTTTTTTTTTTTAATTTGTTCTATTTAGTTATACACAACAGTAGAATGTATTTTGGCACAGTGTACACAAATGGAGCACAACTTCTTCTTCCTCTGGCTGAACATGGTGATCTGTTCAATCTTTATGGATTTGCCCACCTGGACATTTCATATAAATGGATTCAGAGAATATGTGTGGTTTCTTTTACTTGTCATAATGTTCTAAAGGTAGATTCATGTTGTATCTCACATCAATACTCCATTCCTCATTATTGCTGAGTAATGTACCATTGGTTTATCCACTCATAAGTTAATTAACATTTGGGTTGTTTGTATTTGCCGCTGTGAACATTTATGTACAAGTTTTAGTGTGGACATTCTGTTAGGTAAATATCTGAGTGTAGAATCGCTGGGTCATATACGAACTCTGTGTATCATTTCTTAAGGAAATGCCAAACCATATTCCCAAAGCAGCATTTTACCACCATCAATGTTTGATAATTCCAATTTCTATTAATTCTCACTAACATTTAGTATTTGGCTCCTTTTTCATTATACTCAACCTAGTTGGTGTGAAGTATTATCACATTATGGTTTTGACTTGCATTTGTAGTGACCAATGCTATTGAGCATCTTTTCATGTGTCTTTGCCCACTCACCATTTCAACCATTGCCTTAGAATCTAAAAAATGGAGGGAGATAAAATCATCTCCTCAATAACGTAGGAAACACTGAGTAAGAGTCCTGTGCCTCTCTTATTCCCCAGAGAGGCTTAACTCCTTCTTGCAAGAGAAGATCAAAATTGATAACTTACACTAGTATGGAACCAGGAATTCTTCGATTTTGGTCACAAGCTCTGGCTTATATCAAAATCACCCTATAACTTCATTTACTGGTTTCCAAGAAAAGTCTCCTTTTATAACAACTTTGTTAAAAAGTCTGGCTTTTATAACAACCTTGCCTAGAAAGACCCTTCAAAACGATGTCTCTTTAATCCCCTTTCTTGTCATAATTAAACTACCTTTTGCTTAAACAGAGCCTCTTCTCAGACACAGGAAAATAAGCCTGGGTTTTTCTTTATGTTTGTCTGGATTGAGTTTAAATGTCAAATATTCTCCATGCAGACAAAACAAAAATAAATAAATAAATAAAAATAAAACACTTGCCAGACTATCAGGCTAGCAGAGTTAAATGTTCACATGTGATTTATTTGATAGTAGAGTAAATTACACAATTTGTTTATATCTGCCTTTTCAACAGCAAAATGAAGCCATCTACCAAAAAGCCATATTGCTGTAGGATGCCTCAGTGGCACAGGACTGAAATCTGACCCAAAGATATCAAGAAACACCATCTGTGTTATGATTTATGACAATGATAAAGAAAGATGCTGTTAAACTGCTTTGGAAATACTAAATACATTAAGGGCTAAATGTAGCATTAGGTACTACATTTTATTATTTGAATGCATATTAAGTATATCTGCCTTTGAAATGCATTGTAATTTGGGGAAAAATATTTTTCATAAGTCTGAATTGTTTTGAATGAGGACAATCATGGGAAAGTTAGACACCCATTTATTAAAACTTAAGCCAATATTCAGAACTATTTAATTACAGAGAATCTTTGCAGTTAGACCTTGTAGAAAACTTACCTTTGACTAAAATTTTTCCGTATTTTATTCCTTATTTTTAAGGTCAACTGCATTGGCCATGAATCTATTATGAATAACTGCACTGGAACAACTGTATCCTAAGTTTAAATGAAAGAGAGCCTATTGTAACTAATAAGGTATCAAATAAGTTTGAATTTTGCTTTTTCAAAGAGTTCTATCACTATGAGTGTCAAGATTTTATATGAAATCAGTAGAATGTCAAATGTCTGCAAAGAATAGACTAAGGGCAAAACTAAATTCTATATTTAACTAAATTCCAAGGTGCATTTTCCTTTATTATCTTCCCTGTTAATTAAATCATCCTATCATAACTTTTTCCAGATTTCATTATTTCTATCATTGGAATACAAATTCCAGTTCTTACAAGTAGTAAAAAAGTCTTCAAAGACTATTTGTATTTAACATTGAATTTCTGAGCAAATGGCCATGCTTACCAATGTACGAAATATGATTTGCAAATAAATGTTTTTTCAATGCTCTCATTACTTTACTTTCTCATAGATTTGGAGTAATAAGGAAATTGGAGGGAAGGGGGTCAAACTCACCCTTTCATTCTCTGCTTTCTGATGCTGGTGCCAGGAACCTGCAAGCTACATTTTTGCTTTGTTAGCTAGTTCCTTGCCAGACTTTGCCAAAAGGCTTTGCACTAGAGGGAGACCACAGGCTGGAGGGTGGGGAGGGCTTCCTCCATTGACTCCTTGTCCACTTCCGATTCCTAGCTCCACAGCAATCTCCATCCCTCCCTGTAGTAAGTGTTGAATCCAGTTTGCAATCTGTCCAACACTTGCAGGTACCAGCCTCATTACCTCCCTCAGAAACACCAGCACCAACTGACCAATGTACCTACCTCGGAGTCTCAGCCCCACAGAGCTTCCTTCAGGTTCAGAGATATCAACACCAGTCAAGCTGTGCCTTCCCCAAGATCTGAGTTCCAGCTCTGTGGGGCCTCTCCTCCAAACTTTTAAGTTTTAGTAATTCCAACTTTTTCCCTTTGATTCCCCCAACCATAGGGATGGGAGCTCTTCCTGCGGTTGGTAACTTCATGATATATTAATGAATTCTTTCTGCTTTTTCAGTTACCTAATTAGCACTTTAATACTTAGTTAATAATTCTCTATGTTAAAATAATTCTGTGAAAATAACTGGTGTGATTTCTGTCTCCCAAGTGGACACCAGCTATACATGAATTAGTATCAGGAATAGTTCCAAGAACAACAACAACAATGTTTAAAAAATGTGATTTGGGGCTGGGGTTGTGGCTCAGAGGTGGAGAGCTCGCCTAGCATGCGTGAGACACTGGGTTCTATTCTTAGCACCACATAAAGCAAAATAAAGACATTGTGTCCACCTATAACTAACAAATCAATACATATTTTTAAATGTGATTTGTGGAGTGGTTTGGCTGTATCCTCAGACATGAATGCAATGCTACATCCCTTGGCAATGGAACATGGGATACTAGTGATCCATGCATTGGCATTGCAGTTAATCAAATTACACCCGTGGTTGGTTATGATAAAGTTCTTAATGAATTAAGTACCTTAAGGAAACAAGGGATTGCTCCACTTGATTGTTAATGAAGTGATGTTGACCTCAAGGACTGTGACATTGAACGAATTCTTCTGAGTGCACAGGAGCACTTACAGAATGAAAATTACAAGCTCAGGTCTTTACACACTCAGCTTCCATGACGGAGTATCGAAGAATTTCTATTGTGTCCTAAAATAATTTCTTACTTTTTATAGCCACAGGACAAATATCACTGAAAACCAAACACAAAATGTAACTATATTGGTTGCGAAACTACCATATAGGGCTGGGGTTGTGGCCCAGTGGTAGAGAGCTTGCCTAGCATGTGTCAGGCACTGGGTTCGATTCTCAGCACCACATATAAATAAATTAATAAATAAAGTAAAGGTCCATCAACAATTTTTAAAAATATTTTTTAAAAAAATTACTACATAAATTGAATTCACAGCCTCTCTGATTCTCTTATGGAAGTAAAGCCATTGATTAGCTAAGAAAGAGAGTTGAAACTTAGAATGGGGGCATCTACTTGGGTTCAGAAGACATTGATTATCTTAAACCTTCTCCCTCCCCTAATACTCTGAGGGTCTCTTGCCAGAATAAGTCTGCCCTTACCTGGCTTAGAGGATATGTTCCTTGCCTGGTTACACCATAATAGTTTCATCTGAAGCAGTTGTTGTACAAGGTGACACTTGTTCTTCTGAAGACTTAACTGAATGTTCCACAGGTTTATAATGAAGATCAGATCTCATTATGCTCAAAGGGGAGGAACACTTAGTCTGATCTGGGAGACAGTGGGTTTAAAAAAAAAATTAAGTGCAAGATTTGCCAGTTGTATGTGGAGAAAATATGTGAACATGAAAGCCAGAAGGTAGTGGAAGATAAACCCCATGAAAATTCAGGGACCCATCACCTCATTAAAGTTTCTGCAATCCAATGATCTGGAACATGTTGAGATTTCTTCTTCAAGAAGAAAAAAGTTGGGCCCAGTGGCACACGCCTATAATCCCAGCGACTCTGGAGGCTGAGGCAGGAGGATGGTGAGTTCAAACCCAGCCTCAGTAACTTAGCAAGGCCTTAAACAACTGAGTAAGATGCTGTCTCTAATAAAATATTTAAAAGGACTGGGGATATGTCTCAGTGGTTAAGCACCCCTGGGTTCAACCCCTGGTACAAAAAAATAAAAAGAAAGAAAGAAAGAGAATTTGCTGCATCTTGTACCACCTTCCCCCCAAAAATGGCTCAACACCAGAGAGGCCTGATTTTAGATTTTGGAAGCAACTTACATCACTTTCCACTGTCTACTTCAACTCATTTGCCAAATGCATATAAGACTGTCAGGTTCAGGTGGATACCAGAGTAAGGGAAGCTCTAAAGCAAATTTGGACTGAAGTACAAGCTGCATTTCCATCGAGATTTCACATCCCAGCATATACAATAGATTCCTACTATGCACACAAGGAAAATACAAGAAAGCAAAGTTATAAACCAACTTTTCTCAAGTGCATAGATGTAGAAATTATGAATAAAATTTTATCATGCCGAATCCAGTGGTGTGTAAAATGCTAGCACATGAACGCCATAATACTGATCTCTGGATATTTATTTTTCATTGCTGTGTCTTAACACTTTAAGTACAGACTGGAACATAATCGGCATCCAATTTTATTATTTGAAATGAACAAATGACTAAATTAGGTGTGTTCCAGGAATTCATGGGTGGTTTAACAACAATGAATTTAGAAATGTGTTTCGCCACATTAACTGATGGAAAAAGAACACACATACAATCAGTTTAATAGATACACTAAAAACATTTGATAAAATCAATTACCCATTTATATAAAAAAATTTTTAAAAAACTAGAAAACAACTTGAAAATAGGAATAACCTATAAAAGAATAAAGTTATTTGGGAATATATTTAACAAAAATCTGTAAGAACTTTGAGGAGAAAATTTGATGTTATTGAATGATAAGTAGTTCCCAAGCACAGTTTTCAAACTAAATACATAACAATGTCGTTTTTTTCTCTCCAGTATACACATCTTGTTCCTGGAGGACTGATGGGATTCCTATAACCTTGGAGACACATAAATGACGCAGTTCTGAAAAGTGCATTAGAATCTATAAACAATATACAAGTCCTTGCTACTGTGAGTCTCCAGCAGCCCCTCGGAAAATGTGTACTGTGTTCTCGTCATGGGGCAGAGGTTGTGGAGCTCTGATGATTTTTGCAACCAGAAATAGCATAAGATGCAATTCATCTGCGTGATATCCCTTTTTCTTCTTTCTCTTTTAAAGATAAAAAGATCTCCCAACCCTCTCCCAAAAAGCAGCTGAGATAATTATTCTAGTAATCACAATATAGGTAAGAAATTTACCCTGACCTATAGATGCCCGACCCATAAATATTACCCATACTTTAATAATAATTGCTGACATTTATCAAGCCCTTTCTGTGCCAGATGTTAAGCACTTTACATGCATCATCTCATGACACATATGATACCTTTTCAAAATAACTATGAGCAGATAATGTTCATTTTACAGAGATAGAAATGGAGATAGAGAAAGAGTTAGTTAACCAAAAACCACACAGCTAGGATATTAGTTGGACTACTGGAATAAATTACCATGAAATTTGGAGTTTAATATTCTCTCACAGTCTAGGAGGCTAGAAGTCCAAAAACCAAATATTGGCAGATTGAGTTCTGAGGGAGAATCTGTTCCCTGCCTCTCTCCTAGCTTTAGGTGGCTGCCAGCAAACCCTGACTGTCCTTAACTTGGGGCTGTATAGCTCTAATCTCTGTCTCCATCTTCACACAGCATTTTCCTGTTTCCATGTCTTCTCCTTTTTTGTCTCTTATTAAGATCCTTGTTATTGGATTTAGGGCCCAACCTAAGTCAGGATGACCTCACTTCAAGAGACATTAATAGCATCTGGAAAGACTTATTCCAAGTCAAGTCACATTCTGAAATTCTGGGTGGACATATTTTTCGGGGGTTGCAGGGGGTGCAATTCAACTAGCTACAGTTAGTAAATGGTAGAACCGGGATTCAAACACAGCTTTGTTTCAAAGTCTAACTCATCCATTTTTCTACACTTCTCTTTTTAC
Source organism: Marmota monax (assembly GCF_021218885.2). Classification (NCBI taxonomy): domain Eukaryota; kingdom Metazoa; phylum Chordata; class Mammalia; order Rodentia; family Sciuridae; genus Marmota; species Marmota monax. The sequence continues at coordinate 18,071,192 of NW_026693082.1, read as the reverse complement.
TAAATCTTACATATAGTGTGTAGAGTATGTATAAGGGTTGTCTAAAATATATGTATGCAAATTATGTAAAAATAGTAGGTGCTCAATAAAAAGTTAATGACTGAATGAGAATTAAATAATAAATGTGATACTTGCAAAATCTCTTGAAGTGTTTTATACTGAAATTTATTCTAAAGTCATTTCTCAGAAGACTACTTCTAAGTAATCAGACTGTGCATAGCTACTATTCCTCCTACAAAGATGTCACTAACTTGCCTCTTCCTCCTTGTCATTATCCTCTTTGATCCTTCACAATCTGTTGTTTTAACACAGAAACCAAAGGCAAATTACAAATTCACTCAGGAAAGAATTAAAGAGAGAGGCGTGGTCAAGAGTCCCACTAATGATGTGAAATCAGTCACTGCCCTTGATCAAAAGGCAAAATGAGCAGTCTCAGGCCTCTCCCAGGGTCTCTGTAAACTTTGGACTGCAATGCTAATCTACTTCCCATGTTTTCCAAGAACTCTCTAGCAGAATTCCTAGAACAAGAAGAGAACAGGGTCGTGGGGTTTTCTTGGTCATTTAATATGATTTGAGCTCCCAGGATATTTCTCAGGTGGTTAGTCTTTCCAGCCTATGTCCCAGAAGCATAAAGCCATGGAAAAAAGGGAAGAATGAGCAACACTTCTATTGCCAGTATTTTTAACTAAAAAATGTGGTAATATGAATGATGAAGAAAGTAATGAGATAATATTTCTGGTGATGCCATAAGCTCTTTCTTTTAAAAATCATTTCTAGGGCTGGGGATGTAGCTCAATGATAGAGCACTCTCCTACCTTGCACAATTGCTCTGGGTGCAATTCCCAGCACAGCAAAAACATAAAAATAAAAATCCTTTCTCAAGTCTGTGTTAAGAAATATTTTTAGCCAGACACAGTGACACATGCCTAGAATCCCAGCAACTCTGGAGGCTGAAGCAAGAGGATTGCAAGTTGGATGCCTCAGCAACTTAGAACGCCCTAAGGAACTTAGTGAGACCCTCTATCAATATAAAAAATGAAAAGGGCTATGCATGTAGTTCAGTGGTAAAGTGCCCCTGGGTTAAACACTCAGTACCAAAACAGAAAAAAAAAAAAAAGATTTTTATACAAAACCACTCACTGTGAGAGTTATACCTTAAGGATGACTGATGTATTTCCATAATCAAAAAATTCAAAACATTTAAATAATTCCAATATTGTACCTACTTCCATGGAAGACTGGGCAAAACAAAAGTGGGATCAAGGTCAACATCAATGAGCAGATAGGGGGTTCCATCCACAACCTAAATGTTGTTCTAAACTATCAAATTATAAATTCCAACTATTTTTTATGATCTTAAATGGTGACAACAGAAAATGGGGTGTTTTTTAAAGATATAATGCATAGTATCAAGTTATTCTAAAATTTTCTAATTACCTTCTTACCCCCACATATGCTGGGGTGGGGAAGGAAGAGAGGGGTAGAGTTAGAGGCTGGTGGTTGGTGGGTTGGTTTTATCCATAATGTCCAACTTTCCAGCATCTCTATTCCTATTTGCAGTTCCCTCCCTGGACAGCAGGCAATGAGATGTGAACTATCGAGAAATCAACATTCATTTTCAGGACATGTATCCACTTTTCTATATTCGAGTAAGGTCGTCAAGTTCACAATCCCACCACTCCTAAACACAGAAAACTTGCCATCCAGAACTGGAATTTTGTGATCCTGAGCAATCCTTGAGTTGTGTTTGGCCCAAGAACTCCATGATTCCTCCATCTATCCCCATCTTCCTTGAATGGTCTGGACCTCAAAGTCCGGCTTCAGCTTAGGTAACCCTTGTTCCAGGTTTCTGTCCGCTTCTCTCCTAAAGCACCACAGTCTCAGGATGGCTTATGTCCAAACTCACTCAAATTTCTGTACATCCTACTTCTTCAGCATTTGATAATGACAGAAATACATTGCCACTTTGATTTCTTGGATACCCTCATTGCTTCCCAACTTCTCAGACTACTGTTCTCATTGAGTTCTCTTGCCAAGCCAATTCCTTTAACATTGATGTTTCTCCACATTCTGTGCTGAGTCCCTTGACCCTCTCAGCCTATTATCATAAACAATCTCATCCAATCCTGTGGCTTACCTCAGGCACTAGTGAAGTATGGTTCACAGACCAAATCTGACCCACTGCCAGTTTTCATAAAGTCTATGGCTGTTTTGTTGTACAATACCAGAGCTGAGGAGTTAGGCCATATGGACTACAAAGCCTAAATGGTTTATTATCTGGCGCTTTACAAAAAAAAAATTATTGGCCCTTGGTTTAAACAAAATCATTTTTATATTGATAATTCCAATATTGTACCACTTCCATGGAAGACTGGGCAAAACAAAAGTAGAATCAAGGTCAACATCAATGAGCAGACAGGGGGTTCCATCCACAACCTAAAAAACATGGCTCAATTTGAACAACCAATGTCTGTAGCAGGAAGACATTGAAGGCCACACAGAAGGTTTCTTTTGCCCCTGAATGATAGATGATTGTTAAAACTGAGGAAAGAACACAGGTGGGGGAACAAATTGAACAGGAATGAAAGGCAGAAAGAGAGTGAATTTGACTTTGGGATCATTCCCATTACAAAACCAATGGGATAGCCAGTTTATGTCTGAAAGAAGAATTCGTTATGCCACACTGAAACCTGAGAGAGAAGGGTGAGAATACAGATTTGGGAGTCATCACTGTTTAAGTGAGAGCTGAGTCCTGGACTAAGAATGAGATCGACCAGCAAGCATGTGTAAAGTGTGTTTTAGCAAGACAAGGTAAAGGAGGCCAGGGGAAATTAATACCTTCTTGGGTGTAACACTAACCCACTAATTTGGAAAATGCTGATATTACTTAAGAAAAGAGATAAGGTAATCCACAAAAAAAAGGCAAGAGAACTGTGCCCTAAGTGCCAATTCTGGGGAGCAAATGCTAAAAAAAAAATCTTCATTGCTATGGTAGCTGTTGTTGCTTCAGCTAACCAACCTGTAACTGTAGATAGTCTGATAGAAAGATAAGCAATTCCCTGGTAAACTTAATCAGTTCAGATCAATCGCAACATTCATTCCCAATAACACATTCTTTTATCTGAATTACCTGGATAATCATTCCTATGCCCACACATATTTATTCACTAAATAATTTTGTTTTGATAAATATAATTGCATTTCAACTAAAATGTGTTGTTTATTTGTATTGGGTTTATTTTTAAGTAAAACTTTTTATTTCAAAATGATTTTAGATTCATAATAAGATTAAAAAGATAGTACAGAAAGTTTTCCAGAATATCCCTCACTCAATTTGCCCGAATATCAACATTATATATTACAATAGTAACTTTGTCAAAATTCAGAAGCTAACATTGGTATTATTTACTATTAGTACTATGACTATTAACTACATTCCAGACATCATTTGGATTTCACCAGTTTTTCTGCTAATGTCTTTCTCCTGCTCCAAGATCTCACCCAGGATACCAGGTTGCATTTAGTTTTCAAGTCTCCTGAGTCTCTTCTGGTCTGTGACAGTTATTCAATCTTTCCTTATTTTTCATAATCTTAACAGTTTTGAAGAGTACTGGTGTTGTATTTTGTATAATGTCTTTCAATTTGCCTTTATTTTTTTTTTTTTTTTTGGTACCAGGGATTGAACTCAAGGGCACTCAACCACTGAAGCACATCCCCAACCCTATTTTGTATTTTATTTAGAGACAGGGTCCCACTGAGAGTTGCTTAGCATTTCTCGGTTGCTGAGGCTGGCTTTGAACTCGAGATTCTCCTGTCTCAGCCTCCTGAGCCGCTGGGATTACAGGCATCACCGAACCTGGCTCAATTTGCATTTATATGATAGTTTCTCATCATCAAATTGGAGTTATAGGCCTTGCGGATACTTGATAGCAACATTATAATTGGTGATATTACTTGATCACTGGGTCAAGGGAGCATTGCCAAGTTTCTCTATAAAGTTACCTTTTTTTTTCCCTTTTCCATACTCTATTTTTTGAAAGTAAGTTACTAGGATCAGCCCACACTCAAGGGAATTAAGTACCAAGAGGAAAAAGTACCCACTTCTGTTATTTGAAATTCTTCTTTGGGGAAGACTGGCCTCTTCTTTCATTTATTTGTTTATTCCATCATGCATTTACCTCATTATGGTCTCATATATTTATTTCATACTCCAGGTGGTAACTTAATACCATGCTACTTCCTTTGTCGCTCAGCTTCCAATTTGGGCTATGGGCAGCTTTTTCAGGTTGGCTCCTGTGTCCCTATGACATGCTTCCATTCTTGACATACTTAGCACTTCCTTGCTTTCTAGAAGAGATGCCCTGAGTTCATCCTGCATTTTATCCCAGAAATAACCCACTTTTTAGCTATTTCTAACAGACAAAGAAAGTTGGTTAGTTGCTTCAAGTTTTAAACAGTCACCACATGACTCAGCAAATTCCTTCCTAAGAGAATTGAAGATATGTCTACACAAAAACTTGTATATGAGTGTTTATAGCCACATTAACATAAGATCCAAAAAATAGAAACAGTCCCTATTTCCACCATATTATGAATAGAGAAACACTTTCTAGTATACCTATACAATGAAATAGTATTCATCCATAAAAAAGAATAACGTGTACAAACCTTGAAAAATTTAGTTGACGCAAAAGAGGTCCTTCACAAAAGGCCACATATTGTCTAATTCCATTTTTAAGAAATGTCCAGCAGAAGCAAGTCTGTAGACACAGAAAGATTAGTCATTTCCAGGAGCTATAGGGAGGGAAGAATAGGGAATGACTACTTATGGGCACAGTTTCTTTTAGGAGTGATGAAAATATCCTAAAATTAGTGGTAATAATGACACATCTCTGTAAATATACTAAGAACCACTGCATTGCATACTTTAAAAGGGACAATTTTATGAAATTTGAATCATATCTCATTAAAGCTATTATGCTTTAAAAGAAAATAATAAGGCACTTTATATGATCATCCTTTGCACATCCTTTTCATCAGTGTATAAATGCTCGTACATTTTCAACCTTAAAAATCTTTAAAATATCAAATGAACAATCCTGATGGCTACTATTAATGTGACACCCACTGTATATACCAAGCTGTGCCACATGAAATTGCTGATATTTTAATGTCTGAGCAATAAAATGGCGATTTCATATAACTCAACGATAGATCCTAGAATATACTACATATAGTTTCAAACACCAGAACTGTACCATCAGCTAGGAAATAGACACAAGGAGACTGAGTTATCTAAAGTCATAGAACATATACTATGTTATATAGTATATGAATACACTAGAGCTAGAATTCAAATCCTGATCTGTCTCCAGTATGTTTTCAAAGTTGCCACTCTGAGCTCATTCTGCTGGTCTACACAGGTTCCCATAGTAAATCAGCCTCTTGAATTTTACAAGTAACAAGTCAAACAATTATTTTCATAAGAAGTAGTCATACGTAAGCTCACTTGTCTTTCCAAGATGGGAGAATTGGACCACCCATTTCCAACTCGGAATAGTCTCTTAGTAAAGCTAAAATCAGAACTTACTATCCTCAGACTTTACAATGAAGGGATTTCTGGGTCTCTCACATTGCTAGCGGTTCTGTCATCTCTAGGGAGGCAGGACTTCTTATTTATAAACTTTTGCCTGTTTTCTAAGACAAGAGAGTAAAAGAAGGAACCCAGGAAATTTATCTGAAAACAGAATCAATGATGCACAGGTTGACTGAGAGCATCAACTTTGAAATAGTAAACTGCTTTTAATATTACTTGATTTGTTTCTAATTTTACCTCAGTTTTTTTATTTGCTATTTTTAGGTATACATGACAGTAGGATGTACTTTGACATATTATACATACCTAGAGTATAACTTATTCTAATTAGGATCTCATTCTCACAGTTAAACATGATGTGGAGTTACACTGGTCATGTGTCCATATACGGACATAAAAAAGTTATGTCTGATTCATTCTATTGTCTTTCCTATTCCCATCCCCTCTCTCTTCCCTTCATTCTCCTTTGTCTAGTCCAAAGAATGTCTATTCTTCCTCCCCTACCCCTTATTATGTGTTAGCATCTGCATATCAGAGAGAACATTTGGCCTTTGGTTTGGGGGGATTGGCTTATTTCACTTAGCATGAAATTCTCCAGTTCCATCCATTTACCCACAAATGCCATAATTTCACTTCTCTTTATGGCTGAGTAGTATTCCATTGTGTATATACACCGCATTTTCTTTATCCATTCATCTGTTGAAGGGCACCTAGGTTGGTTCCATAGCTTTGCTATTGTGAATTGAGCTACTATAAACATTGATATAGCTGTGTCATTGTAGTGTGCTGATCTAAAGTACTTTAGGTGTATACTGAGGAGTGGGATAACTGGGTCAAATGGTGGTTCTACTCCAAGTTTTCATCTCAGAGGTTCTAAGCTGATCTTTCTTCAAATTCTCAAAGTTTGATATCTGAGTGCAAACATTCTAATGACTAGAATTTGTTCTCCTCTTCTCTTTGCCTATTTACTTTCTTATTTGGTACTTCCTTACCATTCTATCCTTATTTCCTTGAATTTTCTTCATTTAAGAATTTACACAAGAGCGGTTCCAACATGGCGGCGAGAGGGGAGGCAGCGCTTTCAGTACCTCCTCAACAACGGGATCAGAGAGACGCATGGATACGCTTAGATTCGACCTGCTGAGAAACTCCTAGCAAAATTCCACTAAAGAGAGACCGGCCAGGAACTGGAAGGATTTTTGGAGGTGACAGTCTGCGCTAGACGAGTGAATCTCTGCCACCCAGCGCAGAGGTCCAGACCCGCCAGCCGCTGCCCGCGCGACTTGGCGACTGTCGGCTGCCTGCACCGGCCCCCGCGTCAGGGCGGATAGCCTCCGAGGCGCAGTGCAGCAGGAGCGGTGCAGGGACTCTAGGAAGAGGTCTCTCGCCAAGCCTTCATGAAATAGCGAACCGGGAGCTGAAACCAACCAGAGACAGACCAGTCCCACCCCTCCCTTCGGACACTCCGGCAAGGAGCCTGGGGCCCGCCATAGCAGAGTGGTGACATCACCAGAGTTCCGCCGACAGAATTCCTTCCCAGCGGAATCCACGTTAGCAGGTGCGTGACTCCCACCCCCTCCAGATACAAGCAGCCAGGAAATCACCGGGGGCGTGTCTGTAGGGAAGCAGAGGGGATTCCAGATCCCCACCTCCCCTTAACACCAGCGGCGACACCCAAGATCTTAGCCGCCAGTTTCTGGGGGCGTGCCCACCAAAGGGGTCCGGAAAAATCAAACTGTTGGTTCCCAGATCACCCCACCACAGCACTGGGGCTTAATTGAATGACAGAGAGGGTGTTCATCGTTCGGGATATAGGACACGCGGTGGGGCTGCAAGTGTAATCAGATCCTTGGGGAACCGCCTCTGGTGAACAGGACCTGGCTGGCTGGCTGGGAGGAGGAACAGGGGGAGGGGCCGGATAAGTGAAAGGGCTCTGGACTAACAGGATTGAGAGACTCCCAGGAGCCACCGTACAGGGATTTCTGTCAGCACATAGAGGGCAGAAGCTCGGCTCAGGGGGCACAGCTCCGCCTATTGGAAGAGAAGAAAATGGGATGCAGCCATAGAACAGGGGATGCCAGCATGGCAGAGATCTGATGTCATCGGAGAGCGGCCGAGGAGAGAACTTCATCCGTGCCAGCGGCGACGGAAACAGTTGGTCCACTGGTAGGGAGGGTGAGTCACAGATACCCGAGTCTCTCTCGCTTTGTCGTCGAGCCAGAGGGGAGGAGCGGGGCCGCCGCCCGCGCCCGCAAGGTAGGCAGACCTGCGACCAACCTGCAGATCAGGCCCAGCGGTCTGCAGGCGTGGTAGGAGGGGCAGGGCAGAGCCATCGCCCGCGCTGGCAAGGTAGGCAGACCTGCGACAGAACGGCGGATCAGGCCCAGGGGTCCGCGGGCGTGGTAGACACCTCACACCAATTGAAGGAGGGGCAGAGCAGAGCCCCCGCCCGCACCTGCAAGGGAGACTTTTCAACTATACAAGAGCAATATAAATATATAGGGGGGGAAAAATTTCAAAAACACAACAGTTTCACCAAGAAGAAAGAAACGCAAGCAGTATGAAAAGACAAGGAAAGAAAGGACTACAAGCAATGCAGTTCAGCTCAACTTTAGAAGAGGTAACAGCTGCAGCAGATGGAATGTCAGATAAAGAATTCAGGATATATATGCTCCAGATGATCTGGAGTATCAAGGAAGAAATTAGACAGCAAAATCAGACAATGAAAGATCACTTCGACAAGGAATTACACAAACAAATCCAGGAAGCAAAGGATCAACTATACAGGGAGATAGAGGTTATAAAAAACAAACAAACAGAAATCCTAGAAATGCAGGAAGCAATAAACCAACTTAAAAACTCAATTGAGAGTACTACCAGCAGAGTAGAACACTTAGAAGATAGAACATCAGACAATAAAGACAAAGTATTTCAACTTGAAAAGAACATAGACAGCTCAGCAAGACTGTTAAGAAACCATGAGCAGAACATCCAAGAAATATGGGATAACATTAAGAGACCAAACTTAAGAGTCATTGGGATACAGGAAGGTATAGAACTCCATACCAAAGGAATGAGCAATTTATTCAATGAAATAATACGAGAAAACTTCCCAGACTTGAAGAATGAGACAGAATCCCAAATTCTAGAAGCCTACAGGACACCGAATGTGCAAAATTATAAGAGATCCACACCTAGACACATTATAATGAAGATGCCCAACATACAGAATAAGGAGAGAATTTTAAAAGCTACAAGAGAAAGGAAGCAGATTACATTTAGGGGCAAGCCAATCAGGATAACAGCTGATCTTTCAACACAGACTCTGAAAGCTAGAAGATCCTGGAATAACATATTTCAAACACTGAAAGAAAATGGGTTCCAACCAAGAATTGTGTATCCAGTGAAATTAAGCTTCAGGATGGAAGATGAAATTAAAACCTTCCACAACAAACAAAAGTTAAAAGAATATGCAGCTAGAAAACCATCTCTTCAAAACATCCTCGGCAAAACATTACAGGAAGAGGAAATGGAAAATAACAATGAAAACCAACAGTGGGAGGTAGGACAGTAAAGGGGGGGGGAATAATCAAAGAGGAAAACAAACCATGTTTAGTAACATAAATAAACAAATATGGCTGGAACAACAACCCATATCTCAATAATAACCCTAAATGTTAATGGCTTAAACTCACCAATTAAGAGACACAGGCTAGTAGAATGGATCTCAAAACAAGACCCAACAATATGCTGCCTACAGGACACGCATTTGATAGGAAAAGACATACATAGGCTGAAGGAGAAAGGTTGGGAAAAATCATATCACTCATATGGACTTCGGAAACAAGCAGGAGTGTCCATACTCATATCAAATAAAATAGATTTCAAGCCAAAGTTAATCAAAAGGGATAAAGAGGGACACTACATACTGCTTAAGGGAACCATACACCAACAAGACATAACAATCATAAATATATATGCCCCAAACAATGGTGCAGCTATGTTCATCAAACAAACTCTTCTCAAGTTCAAGAGTCTAATAGACCACCATACAATAATCATGGGAGACTTCAACACACCTCTCTCGCCACTGGACAGATCTTCCAAACAAAAGTTGAATAAGGAAACTATAGAACTCAATAACACAATTAATAACCTAGACTTAATTGACATATATAGAATATACCACCCAACATCAAGCAGTTACACTTTTTTCTCAGCAGCACATGGATCCTTCTCAAAAATAGATCATATATTATGTCACAGGGCAACTCTTAGACAATATAAAGGAGTAGAGATAATACCATGCATCCTATCTGATCATAATGGAATGAAACTGAAAATCAACGATAAAAGAAGGAAGGAAAAAGCATACATCACTTGGAGAATGAACAATAGGTTACTGAATGATCAATGGGTTATAGAAGACATCAAGGAGGAAATTAAAAAATTCTTAGAGATTAATGAAAACACAGACACAACATATCGGAATCTGTGGGACACATTGAAAGCAGTTCTAAGAGGAAAATTCATTGCTTGGAGTTCATTCCTTAAAAAAAGAAAAAACCAACAAATAAATGATCTCATGCTTCATCTCAAAATCCTAGAAAAAGAAGAGCAAAACAACAGCAAAAGAAGTAGAAGGCAAGAAATAATGAAAATCAGAGCTGAAATTAATGAAATCGAAACAAAAGAAACAATTGAAAAAATTGACAAAACTAAAAGTTGGTTCTTTGAAAAAATAAACAAAATCGACAGACCCTTAGCGATGCTAGCGAAGAGAAGAAGAGAGAGAACTCAAATTACTAGCATACGGGATGAAAAAGGCAATATCACAACAGACACTTCAGAAATACAGAAGATAATCAAAAATTATTTTGAATCCTTATACTCCAATAAATTAGAAGATAGTGAAGGCATCGATAAATTTCTGAAGTCATATGATCTGCCCAGATTGAGTCAGGAGGATATAGACAACCTAAACAGACCAATATCAATCGAGGAAATAGAAGAAACCATCAAAAGACTACCAACTAAGAAAAGCCCAGGACCGGATGGGTATACAGCAGAATTTTACAAAACCTTTAAAGAGGAACTAATACCAATACTTTTCAAGCTACTTCAGGAAATAGAAAAAGAGGGAGAACTTCCAAATTCATTCTACGAGGCCAACATCACCCTGATACCTAAACCAGACAAAGACACTTCAAAGAAAGAAAACTTCAGACCAATATCTCTAATGAACCTAGATGCAAAAATCCTCAATAAAATTCTGGCGAATCGGATACAAAAACATATCAAAAAAATTGTGCACCATGATCAAGTAGGATTCATCCCTGGTATGCAAGGCTGGTTCAATATACGGAAATCAATAAATGTTATTCACCACATCAATAGACTTAAAAATAAGAACCATATGATCATCTCGATAGATGCGGAAAAAGCATTCGACAAAGTACAGCATCCCTTTATGTTCAAAACTCTAGAAAAACTAGGGATAACAGGAACATACCTCAATATTGTAAAAGCAACCTATGCTAAGCCTCAGGCTAGCATCATTCTGAATAGAGAAAAATTGAAGGCATTCCCTCTAAAATCTGGAACAAGACAGGGATGCCCTCTCTCACCACTTCTGTTCAACATAGTTCTTGAAACACTGGCCACAGCAATTAGACAGACGAAAGAAATTAAAGGCATAAAAATAGGAAAAGAAGAACTTAAATTATCACTATTTGCAGATGATACGATTCTATACCTAGCAGACCCAAAAGGCTCTACAAAGAAACTATTAGAGCTAATAAATGAATTCAGCAAAGTGGCAGGATATAAAATCAACACGCATAAATCAAAGGCATTCCTGTATATCAGCGACAAATCCTCTGAAATGGAAATGAGGACAACCACTCCATTCACAATATCTTCAAAAAAAATAAAATACTTGGGAATCAACCTAACAAAAGAGGTGAAAGACTTATACAATGAAAACTACAGAACCCTAAAGAGATAAATAGAAGAAGATCTTAGAAGATGGAAAAATATACCCTGTTCATGGATAGGCAGAACTAACATCATCAAAATGGCGATATTACCAAAAGTTCTCTATAGGTTTAATGCAATGCCAATCAAAATCCCAACGGCATTTCTTGTAGAAATAGAGAAAGCAATCATGAAATTCATATGGAAAAATAAAAGACCTAGAATAGCAAAAACAATGCTAAGCAGGAAGTGTGAATCAGGCGGTATAGCGATACCAGACTTCAAACTATACTACAGAGCAATAGTAACAAAAACAGCATGGTACTGGTACCAAAACAGGCGGGTGGACCAATGGTACAGAATAGAGGACACAGAAACCAATCCACAAAACTACAACTATCTTATATTTGATAAAGGGGCTAAAAGCATGCAATGGAGGAAGGATAGCATCTTCAACAAATGGTGCTGGGAAAACTGGAAATCCATATGCAACAAAATGAAACTGAATCCCTTTCTCTCGCCATGCACAAAAGTTAATTCAAAATGGATCAAGGAGCTTGATATCAAATCAGAGACACGCCGTCTGATAGAAGAAAAAGTTGGCTACGATCTACATTCGGTGGGGTCGGGCTCCAAATTCCTCAATAGGACACCCATAGCACAAAAGTTAATAACTAGAATCAACAAATGGGACTTACTCAAACTAAAAAGTTTTTTCTCAGCTAAAGAAACAATAAGAGAGGTAAATAGAGAGCCTACATCCTGGGAACAAATCTTTACTTTTCACACTTCAGATAGAGCCCTAATATCCAGAGTATACAAAGAACTCCAAAAATTAGACAATAAGATAACAAACAACCCAATCAACAAATGGGCCAAGGACCTGAACAGACACTTCTCAGAGGAGGACATACAATCAATCAACAAGTACATGAAAAAATGCTCACCATCTCTAGCAGTCAGAGAAATGCAAATCAAAACCACCCTAAGATACCATCTCACTCCAGTAAGATTGGCAGCCATTAGGAAGTCAAACAACAACAAGTGCTGGCGAGGATGTGGGGAAAAGGGTACACTTGTACATTGCTGGTGGGACTGCAAATTGGTGCAGCCAATTTGGAAAGCAGTATGGAGATTTCTTGGAAAGCTGGGAATGGAGCCACCATTTGACCCAGCTATTCCCCTTCTTGGTCTATTCCCTAAAGACCTAAAAAGAGCATGCTACAGGGACACTGCTACATCGATGTTCATAGCAGCTCAATTCACAATAGCAAGACTGTGGAACCAACCCAGATGCCCTTCAATAGACGAATGGATTAAAAAAATGTGGCATTTATACACAATGGAGTATTACTCTGCATTAAAAAATGACAAAATCATAGAATTTGCAGGGAAATGGATGGCACTAGAGCAGATTATGCTAAGTGAAGCTAGCCAATCCCTAAAAAACAAATGCCAAATGTCTTCTTTGATATAAGGAGAGTAACTAAGAACAGAGTAGGGACGAAGAGCATGAGAAGAAGATTAACATTAAACAGAGATGAGAGGTGGGAGGGAAAGGGAGAGAAAAGGGAAATTGCATGGAAATGGAAGGAGACCCTCAGGGTTATACAAAAGAACATACAAGAGGAAAGGAGGGGAAAGGGAAAAATAATACAAGGGGGAGAAATGAAGGTCAGTAGAGGGGGTAGAGAGAGAAGAGGGGTGGGGAGGGGAGGGGAGGGGGGATAGTAGAGGATAGGAAAGGTAGCAGAACATGACAGTCACTAGTATGGCAATATGTAAATCAATGGATGTATAATTGATGTGATTCTGCAATCTGTATATGGGCTAAAAATGGGAGTTCATAACCCACTTGAAGCAAAGTGTGAAAGATGATATATCAAGAACTATGTAATGTTTTGAACAACCAACAATAAAAAATAAAAAAAAAAAAAGAATTTACACAAGCCTCTGGTTAGTATTAGTTACATTAAACGTCATGAATGCTATGAAAAAATAAAGTTCAGTTCAGACCATATCATCAAATGTGCATTTATGGGTTGGGCTTTTTGGTATGTTTTTCGTTTGTTTGTTTTTATTGTTGCTTATTTAAGTTTTTGTTATTGTTTTGTTTGCATTTTTCTGGGCAAAGAGTTTTGTAGCGTAAGACCTTGCATGTTGGGAAGTTGGAAACTAACGGCTCCTCCACCGACCCCCCCATTCCCAAAACTTAACCTGTTTTATTTTTTCCCCTAAAAAAACTAACTCTGTCTGACATAATATTTATTGGTTTATTTTCTAAATTCCCACATTGAAACGAAGATCTCTTGAGGGCAGGGTTGTTCCCCACTATATCCCCTGTGTTGAGAATGGAGGTTGATCTGTAATAGGCTCTCAATAAATATTTGTCAAATAAGCAAATGAATTGATAACGGTGAAAGTGAACACAAAAGAAACAATCAACAAGAATTGTAGACCTTCCTTCCACCAAAATTGTCTTCATAGTTATTACAATATGATACTGAACGTCAAATAAAAATTAAAGAGGGAAATGTTTCTTATTCACCCCAAAATGCTAAGTTCTAAAGTTGACAACCCTTGGGAGAGAAACCGGCTGGTCTGAAACGTGAGAAGAGTGTGGAGATTAAAGGACTTACCGATTTACCGAGGGGAGAGGAGCAAGCATGAGGATCTCTAGCAGGATCACTGTAAAGAGGAAGGAAAGGAACAAGAAGTTCATTGCACAAGAGCGCAGAATAAATTTTCCTCCTTTTTAATTTTTTTCCTCCACCCTCTCTTTCTCTGAAGCATAGCTAATTTCTTTGCCATCAAATTAATTGCAACAGTTAGGAAAGACATTAATTAAGCACGAATTCTGCTTTAAACAGTGTGAATACATTGCAACCCTGTTCTAAGAAACCTGAGGCCTTTGGCTGGGGAAAGAAATAAATCTGAATGGCTGTGGAAGTCAGGCCACATGTTCAGAGCCAATTAGATTCATGGAATGCCCAAAATTTAGCACTCTCTAATAATGAGCTTTTTTTTTTTCTTCTGTAAACAGCCTCATTTCCACTTCCAGACAAACTCCTTACTATTATGAGAATTTTTTTTTTTAGTAACTATAACCTGTCATTCACCAAAATGGCATCTCAGAAAGTCAATTTCAAGAATCATCTTGGCTGTCACTCAATCTCATAAATCTTTCCAAATCCCTTTAGAGCCAGCCTGAGAGCACAGCTTCACACGATTTAGGATAAAAGTCAGCTACACCTGTTGCCTGTAAAATGTGGTTTATTACAACAAATGCAATTGTAAACCTATATGCCCTAATGCTGGTTTTTATGGTGAAAATTGAAGCACCCCTGATTTTTTTTATTTGATCCCTAATAGTAGTCTTAAATAACACAGTGTTCAATAACTCACAGGGCTGCTCTTGATTCTGGTGAATGGTAAACCATGATTTTATGAAACATCACTTCCTAAGACAAACCATGTTACCCATGAATTGATTAAAAAGATGGGGCTGGGGTTGTGACTCAGCAGTAGAGCACTCACCACGCACTCAAGAGACCCTGGGTTCGATCCTCAGCATCACATAAAAATAAATAAGTGAAATAAAGGTATTGTGTCCGACTACAACTAAAAAATAAATATTTTTAAAAAAAGAAAGCAAAGTTACGACAACACAATCTCTTAAAAAGACTTGTGTTTTTCTCAAATACAAGTTCTCTTTCTGACATAAGTTTCCTGACCAGATTACAAATCTTCTAATTATATTCTGACTCCATAAATCTATCCCCTTTCATTTTCAATGAATGAATTATACTCAACTTGTCTTAAATGCTCTGAAGGTTTGCTCTAGAGTTAATTGCTACCATCCTTCTCCCCAGATAGTAATAATAATTTATATTTGTATAACTTGCTACAATGTGCAAATTCCTTGCACATAAAATTTTTACTTTAATTTATAATGAAATACCTGTGAACTAGGTATCCTTAGACACAGTTTTAGAGACCAGGAAATTGAGACTCAGAAAAGTTTAGCTTGCAAAAAGTCAAACAATAACCATTCTCTTACCCATTTCAGCCTTAGGATGTGATGTCTGTTACCCATAGTCTCTGCCCTGTTAGGTTCCTGAACAAGATAGAGAGTCTACATGCATTAGGAATCTCAGGGACTAGCTAGGAGGGCTTTGGAGTTGGTCTTGCGGCAGACCTGAGTCAGTTAGTTCTATATATTGTGATGCCCTTTAATTGGCTGCTCTTCCTTAATCTCTGCTTTAATCCTCTTCCAAAAACTGTTGTAGGTCCTAGTTCTCTGTCTGGCACTAGAGCTGTAGTAAGAACCCACTCTTGCTTATCTTGGCTAAAGAGCTAATAACACACCTAACCTCTCCCAGCTTCATCTCTTTAGGAGGTGGACCTAGTACCCTTGTGCTGGCTGGAAGTGTGTCCCTAAACCATAAAACTCCTTCACCATTATGAGATGATGAGGCTGATTCCCATATGCATAGAGCAAAGCACTCTCTGGAGAATTGCCCAGAGTGCTCCACAAATCCGATAAGACCTGGTCCAGATGAAGACTATGGAGAGGCCAGCCACATAAATAGCTATAGAGAACAAGCCCCTGTTGTACCATACTGAACGAGTTTATCTTGATTGATGAACACCCAATTTTGATCTCAATTGTTTGTTGGCCAAAAAGAAGCAAGTAAATAGTACAACACCATGTTTTTAAGAGATCATGAAGAATCTACTGGGATTCTTCAGGCAAACATAAATAGAAGAGGAAATCTCTGTAGCGAAGGAATTGGTTCATCTGTAGCAGTAAAAAACTCCAAATTAATAGTAGCCCAAATACAAAATATATTGTTCTGTTAAAAGTTCAGAATTGGTATTTCAGAATTGGATAAAATCCACACAGGTTTCCTAAGGAACCTAAACTTCTTTCAGTTTTCTGCTCTACCATCCTTAATGAATGGCCTTTGTCCATCTGAATCAAAATGGCTGCTGAAGCTCCAACTAACACTTCCACATTTCACCAAGTAGCTAGAAGGAAAGGGTCTAGAAAAGTGCACTCAATCTTTGAAAAATTTCCCAAAAGGCATGTATGATGCTTCCTCTTACAGCCTATTGGCTGGAAATTAATTATACAGCCACATCTCAAGGGAGACCAAGATTTAATCTTTATTCTAGGAAACTATGTGCCTCACTGAAAATTGGGGTATTATTACTAAATAATAAAAGAGAGATGGATATTAGGAGACAATTGGAATATTTTTACCATCTGTTCCTGCCTCAAACAACTGTTGGATCTCTTTGCAGCAGGGGGATTCTATTCTGCCTTCCTCCAGGACTCATGATTTACCCTTGCATCTCTCTCTCCCCAAGTCATCACCCTAGGATCCAAAAGAAGTTCACAAAGGCAACGTGGTGCATGAATGACTGCAAAAGAATTTCCTGAGGAACTATTTAAACTTTTTCACCTCAAGTGTTGAGTTTTTTTGATTCAGGAAATCTGAGAAATGCTCCTGAAAATCTTAAAATCAAAACCAAAAATCTCTCTAAATGATGCTGATCAACAAGTGTGTTCAGCATGTGAAAATTTGTCAAGTTTACACTTACATTTGTAATTTGTAATTTAGTAAATTTGTAATTTAGTATTTTTCTTTATGTATATTGGGCTTTAATTAAAAGTGCTTTTAATGTTAAAGAATATTTCTAGATGATTCTATTGCTTTGCAGAAAGAGACTTGACCAGGGATTTATTCTGTCCAGGCCTGGAATCCTGTCATATGCCAAACTTCTATTTCTCTGACTAAACTGCTATTAAATTTTATACATAACCGCCCTGGCTCCGGGCTGCGGAGCCTGCGGAGGCTGCTTCTTGGACCCTGCTAATATCAGAGCAAACACGAAACACCAAGAGGCCGAGTTCCGGCTCCCGGAACTGAGCCCGCGGGGACTGCTTCTTGGAGCTTACACTTGTAGGAGCTTACACCGAGCACAGAGCGGCCGAGTTCCGGCTCCCGGAACCGTCCCGGAACCGCCCTGGCTCAGGGCTGCGGAGCCCGCGGAGGCTGCTTCTTGGACCCTGCTACTATCAGAGCATACACCAAACACTAAGCGGCCGAATTCCGGCTCCCGGAACTGAGCCCGCGGGGGCTGCTTCTTGGAGCCTACACTTATAGGAGCTTACACCGAGCACGGAGCGGCCGAGTTCCGGCTCCCGGAACTTCCCTGGACCGGGGCTGGGAGCCCGCGGAAACTGTGTCTCGGTCCGGGTCCTGCTGAGGGCAGGTCAGGACTCACCCATTGCTTGGGTTGCCTGGCAAGGGGAACGAAATGCTGCCATTCGCATAGGATACCAACATGGCAGAGATCTGATGTCAGCAGAAAGCGGTGGAGGAGAGATCTTCATCAATACCAGCGGTGACATAAGCAGTTGGTCTCCTGGTAAGGGGGGTGAGGCTCAGTCACCCGAGTCTCCTCAATTTGTCCTCGAGCCAGAGGGAAGGAGCCGGGCCGCCGCCAGCCCCCGGAGCAGGCCCAGCGGCTCGCCAGCGTGGTGACCGCGTGACCCCAATTGGAGAGGGGGCGGAGCGGAGCCGCCACCCAAACCCGCCAGGTGGGCAGACCCACGACCCAGTAGTACATGGGCGTGGTAGGAGGGGCAGGGCAGAGCCGCCCTTCGCGCTTGCAAGGTAAACAGACCTGTGACAGCCTGGCGGGTCAGGCCCAGTGGCCTGCCAGTGTGGTACACACGTCACCCCAACTCGAGTAGGGGCAGAGCAGATCCTTATCCCACGCCCGGATCAGGCCCTGCCGGTGTGGTGGTCACGTGACCCCAATTGGAGTGGGGGTGGAGCGGAACCGCCACCCGTGCCCGCAGGGTGAGCAGACCAGTGATCAACCTGCAGATCAGGCCCAGGGGTCCACAGGCGTGGTAGGAGGGGCAGGGCAGATCCGCCGCCCGCGCCTTCAAGGTAGGCAGACCTACAACAGACCTGCGGATCAGGCCCAGGAGCCTGCCGGCGGGGTACAAATACCACCCTAATTGGAGTAGTGACAGAGCAGAGTCGCCTCCCTTGCCAGGAACAGACCCAGCATCCTGCAGGCGGGGTAGTCACGACACCCCAATTGGAGTAGGGGCAAAGCAGAGCCTCCACTCGTGCCCAAAAGGTGGGCAGATCTGCGACCGACCAGCAGGACAGGCCCAGTGGCCTGCTGGTACGACAGACACGTCACCCCAATTGGAGTAGGGGCAGAACAGAGCCGCCACCAGCTCCCAGAACAGGCCGAGTGACCTGCCGGCGTGGTAGCCACGACACCCCAATTGGAATAAGGAGAGAGCAGAGCCGCCGCCCGCACCTGCAGGAAAGATACGCAAGCAGTATGAAAAGACAAGGAAAGAAAGGACCACAAGCAATGCAGGTCAACGCAACTTTAGAAGAGGTAACAGCTGCAGCAGATGGAATGTCAGATAAAGAATTCAGGATATACATGCTTCAGATGATCTGGAGTATCAAGGAAGACATTAAACAGCAAAATCAGACAATGAAAGATCACTTCGACAACGAATTACGCAAACAAATCCAGGAAGCAAAGGATCACCTATACAGGGAGATAGAGGTTATAAAAAACAAGCAATCAGAAATCCTAGAAATGCAGGAAGCAATAAACCAACTTAAAAACTCAATGGAGAATACTACCAACAGAGTAGAACACTTAGAAGATAGAACATCAGACAATGAAGACAAAGTATTTCAACTGGAAAAGAACATAGACAGCTCAGCAAGACTGTTAAGAAACCATGAGCAGAACATCCAAGAAATATGGGATAACATTAAGAGACCAAACTTAAGAGTCATTGGGATACAGGAAGGTACAGAGCTCCAAACCAAAGGAATGAGCAGTCTATTCAATGAAATAATACAAGAAAACTTCCCAGACTTGAAGAATGAGACAGAATCCCAAATCCTAGAAGCCTACAGGACGCCGAATGTGCAAAATCATAAGAGATCCACACCTAGACACATTATAATGAAGATGCCCAACATACAGAATAAGGAGAGAATTTTAAAAGCTACAAGAGAAAGGAAGCAGATTACATTTAGGGGCAAGCCAATCAGGATAACAGCTGATCTTTCAACACAGACTCTGAAAGCTAGAAGATCCTGGAATAACATATTTCAAACACTGAAAGATAATGGGTTCCAACCAAGAATTGTGTATCCAGCGAAATTAAGCTTCAGGATGGAGAATGAAATTAAAACCTTCCACGATAAACAAAAGTTTAAAGAATTCGCAGCTAGAAAACCATCTCTTCAAAACATCCTAGCCAAAGTATTACAGGAAGAGGAAATGGAAAATAACAATGAAAACCAACAGTGGGAGGTAGGACAGTAAAGGGGGGAGGGAAACAATCAAAGAGGAAAACAAACAATGTTTAGTAACAGAAATAAACAAATATGGCTGGAAGAACAACCCATATCTCAATAATAACCCTAAATGTTAATGGCTTAAACTCACCAATTAAGAGACACAGGCTAGTAGAATGGATCACAAAACAAGACCCAACAATATGCTGCCTACAGGAGACGCATTTGATAGGAAAAGACATACATAGGCTGAAGGTGAAAGGTTGGGAAAAATCATATCACTCATATGGACTTCGGAAACAAGCAGGCGTGTCCATACTCATATCAAATAAAATAGATTTCAAGCCAAAGTTAATCAAAAGAGATAAAGAGGGACACTACATACTGCTTAAAGGAACCATACACCAACAAGACATAACAATCATAAATATTTATGCCCCAAACAATGGTGCAGCTATGTTCGTCAAACAAACTCTTCTCAAGTTCAAGAGTCTAATAGACCACCACACCATAATCATGGGAGACTTCAACACACCTCTCTCGCCACTGGACAGATCTTCCAAACAAAAGTTGAATAAGGAAACTATAGAACTCAATAACACTATTAATAACCTAGACCTAATTGACATATATAGAGTATACCACCCAACATCAAGCAGTTACACTTTTTTCTCAGCAGCACATGGATCCTTCTCAAAAATAGATCATATATTATGTCACAGGGCAACTCTTAGACAATATAAAGGAGTAGAGATATTACCATGCATCTTATCTGATCATAATGGAATGAAACTGAAAATCAACGATAAAAGAAGGAAGGAAAAAGCATACATCAATTGGAGAATGAACAATAGGTTACTGAATGATCAATGGGTTATAGAAGACATCAAGGAGGAAATTAAAAAATTCTTAGAGATAAATGAAAACACAGACACAACATATCGGAATCTATGGGACACATTAAAAGCAGTTCTAAGAGGAAAATTCATTGCTTGGAGTTCATTCCTTAAAAAAAGAAAAAACCAACAAATAAATGATCTCATACTTCATCTCAAAATCCTTGAAAAAGAAGAGCAAAACAACAGCAAAAGAAGTAGAAGGCAAGAAATAATTAAAATCAGAGCTGAAATTAATGAAATCGAAACAAAAGAAACAATTGAAAAAATTGACAAAACTAAAAGTTGGTTCTTTGAAAAAATAAACAAAATCAACAGACCCTTAGCGATGCTAGTGAAGAGAAGAAGAGAGAGAACTCAAATTACTAGCATACGGGATGAAAAAGGCAATATCACAACAGACACTTCAGAAATACAGAAGATAATCAAAAACTACTTTGAATCCTTATACTCCAATAAATTAGAAGATAGTGAAGGCATAGATAAATTTCTTAAGTCATATGATCTGCCCAGATTGAGTCAGGAGGATATAGAAAACCTAAACAGACCAATATCAATTGAGGAGATAGAAGAAACCATCAAAAGACTACCAACTAAGAAAAGCCCAGGTCCCGATGGGTATACAGCAGAATTTTACAAAACCTTTAAAGAAGAACTAATACCAATACTTTTCAAGCTACTTCAGGAAATAGAAAAGGAGGGAGAACTTCCAAATTCATTCTATGAGGCCAACATCACCCTGATACCTAAACCAGACAAAGACACTTCAAAGAAAGAAAACTACAGACCAATATCTCTAATGAACCTAGATGCAAAAATCCTCAATAAAATTCTGGCGAATCGGATACAAAAACATATCAAAAAAATTGTGCACCATGATCAAGTAGGATTCATCCCTGGGATGCAAGGCTGGTTCAATATACGGAAATCAATAAATGTTATTCACCACATCAATAGACTTAAAAATAAGAACCATATGATCATCTCGATAGATGCGGAAAAAGCATTTGACAAAGTACAGCATCCCTTTATGTTCAAAACTCTAGAAAAACTAGGGATAACAGGAACATACCTCAATATTGTAAAAGCAATCTATGCTAAGCCTCAGGCTAGCATTATTCTGAATGGAGAAAAACTGAAGGCATTCCCTCTAAAATCTGGAACAAGACAGGGATGCCCTCTCTCTCCACTTCTCTTCAACATAGTTCTCGAAACACTGGCCAGAGCAATTAGACAGACGAAAGAAATTAAAGGCATAAAATTAGGAAAAGAAGAAATTAAATTATCACTATTTGCAGATGATATGATTCTATATCTAGCAGACCCAAAAGGCTCTACAAAGAAACTATTAGAGCTAATAAATGAATTCAGCAAAGTGGCAGGATTTAAAATCAACACGCATAAATCAAAGGCATTCCTGTATATCAGCGACAAATCCTCTGAAATGGAAATGAGGACAACCACTCCATTCACAATATCTTCAAAAAAAATAAAATACTTGGGAATCAACCTAACAAAAGAGGTGAAAGACTTATACAATGAAAACTACAGAACCCTAAAGAGAGAAATAGAAGAAGATCTTAGAAGATGGAAAAATACGCCCTGTTCATGGATAGGCAGAACTAACATCATCAAAATGGCGATATTACCAAAAGTTCTCTATAGGTTTAATGCAATGCCAATCAAAATCCCAATGGCATTTCTTGTAGAAATAGAGAAAGCAATCATGAAATTCATATGGAAAAATAAAAGACCCAGAATAGCAAAAACAATGCTAAGCAAGAAGTGTGAATCAGGCGGTATAGCGATACCAGACTTCAAACTATACTACAGAGCAATAGTAACAAAAACAGCATGGTACTGGTACCAAAACAGGCGTGTGGACCAATGGTACAGAATAGAGGACACAGAAACCAATCCACAAAACTACAACTATCTTATATTTGATAAAGGGGCTAAAAGCATGCAATGGAGGAAGGATAGCATCTTCAACAAATGGTGCTGGGAAAACTGGAAATCCATATGCAACAAAATGAAACTGAATCCCTTTCTCTCGCCATGCACAAAAGTGAATTCAAAATGGATCAAGGAACTTGATATCAAATCAGAGACGCGCCGTCTGATAGAAGAAAAAGTTGGCTACGATCTACAGTCGGTGGGGTCGGGCTCCAAATTCCTCAATAGGACACCCATAGCACAAAAGTTAATAACTAGAATCAACAAATGGGACTTACTCAAACTAAGAAGTTTTTTCTCAGCAAAAGAAACAATAAGAGAGGTAAATAGGGAGCCTACATCCTGGGAACAAATCTTTACTCCTCACACTTCAGATAGAGCCCTAATATCCAGAGTATACAAAGAACTCAAAAAATTAGACAATAAGAGAACAAACAACCCAATCAACAAATGGGCCAAGGACCTGAACAGACACTTCACAGAGGAGGACATACAGTCAATCAACAAGTACATGAAAAAATGCTCAACATCTCTAGCTGTCAGAGAAATGCAAATCAAAACCACCCTAAGATACCATCTCACTCCAGTAAGATTGGCAGCCATTAGGAAGTCAAACAACAACAAGTGCTGGCGAGGATGTGGGGAAAAGGGTACACTTGTACATTGCTGGTGGGACTGCAGATTGGTGCAGCCAATTTGGAAAGCAGTATGGAGATTTCTTGGAAAGCTGGGAATGGAGCCACCATTTGACCCAGCTATTCCCCTTCTTGGTCTATTCCCTAAAGACCTAAAAAGAGCATGCTACAGGGACACTGCTACATCGATGTTCATAGCAGCACAGTTCACAATAGCAAGACTGTGGAACCAACCTAGATGCCCTTCAATAGACGAATGGATAAAAAAAATGTGGCATTTATACACAATGGAGTATTACTCTGCATTAAAAAATGACAAAATCATAGAATTTACAGGGAAATGGATGGCATTAGAGCAGATTATGCTAAGTGAAGCTAGCCAATCCCTAAAAAACAAATGCCAAATGTCTTCTTTGATATAAGGAAAGTAACTAAGAACAGAGTAGGGACGAAGAACAGGAGAAGAAGATTAACATTTAACAGGGATGAGAGGTGGGAGGGAAAGGGAGAGAGAAGGGAAATTGCACGGTAATGGAAGGAGACCCTCAGGGTTATACAGTGGAGGGGGTAGAGAGAGAGGAGGGGAGGGGAGGGGAGAGGTGGGGAGGGGGGAGGGTGGATGATGGGAAAGGCAGCGGAGCACAACAGACACTAGTATGGCAATTTGTAAATCAATGGATGTGTAACTGATGTGAATCTGCAATCTGTGTATGGGGTGAAGGTGGGAGTTCATAACCCACTAGAATCAAAGTGTGGAATATGATATGTCAAGAAATTTGTAATGTTTTGAACAACCCACAATAAAAAATTAAAAAAAAAAAAAAAAAAAAAAATTTTATACATAGATTTACAGAAGGAAGCATTGATTAACTTGCCTATTCACAACTGAATCCAGGTTTAAGACAGATGAGAAGAAGGTGGAGTTAGAATATTATCCCATAATTAAAAAAAAAAAAAGTCTAAATTTATCTTACTATTCTTCAGCACCTCAGAAGCATTCCAGGACATATTTTGTTTTTATTTTTCTTCTAGTTTTCCATTCATTTATCCCTTTTTCTCCAGGATTCTCCCTTCTGCCTGTCTGGGTCTATCTGTAGCTGGGAGAGAAACTAATAGTCATCATAAACAGTGATACCAGTAAGAGAGAGGCCAGATGGGTTGAAAAATGAGAGCTGTGGAAAAAAGAGATCCTGCCCATCTAAGCCAAGCTAGCTCTGCCTATGAGGGAGATCAAGGAAGCCCTTGTTGTCACCTGAAATGACAGGAAACTGCTAAGCAAGGCTTTGCCTCAGGAATTCCGGGCTCTAGTCCTACTTGAGGTGGCAACTAAGTCACTCTGAGAAGATCCAACATGACACAGGGCTATGTCAGGCCAAAAAAAAAAAAAAAAATTAGAAAAATCTCCTGTAGCAACTAGGATACCAACCACAGAAAAAAAGTTATCTCACATTCCACCAAACCTTGCTTTTCCCATTAAAAAATTATGGGTGGAGATGTTTTTGAAATACTTGCCTATCTTATCAACCCCAAATAAAACATTCACTGCAGTCATAACAATTTTTACCTTAGATCTATTTTGAAATGTTTGCTGATGGTGCAAACGTTCCCTCTTGGAAATGTGCTTGCTTTTAAAACAATGCCAAGTGAAACCATTTTCCATGCATATAGGACATTTTATTTTGAAAACCCTTGCTGATGTATGCAGGGCCTGTGCAATGTCAAGAAACATATTTAATCAAACATCCCTGGGAAAACAGCTTAGTACCATTAGCCTCATTATACAGATAAGAACACTGAGATCTAAATGGGTTAACAAGAGGTTACAGAATCCTTCCTAACAGCAGAGCGCTCTAAAAATATTACGTGTACAGAAAGAAAAATGTGATCTCTTGTAGGGAAGAGACTAGGGAAAACAGCCTAGAGGCAAGAAGATTTTATATTTTTGTTTTGAAAGCTTTCATGGCTAATGTCAAAGAATACATTGTTCTCCTGAGCCATGTACAATTTTCTGATCCAGTATTTTGGGAAATTATACTACTTCGTTTCCAGAATTCAAGCAAATTAGAGGCACATCCATGCCTTTCCTCTGTGGATAAAAAATATTAAGAAAATTTTGGTTTGTTATTGCTGTCAATAGCGTGCATAATCAGCACATTGTCAATTGTGCCTCATACAAACCCAATGAATAAATTGCAGGAATATATCAACTCTGGGTTTTTTTTCCTTCATCAAACACTTATTGAATATAATTATAATGCACCAATGAAATTAATTAATTTTAAAAATATTTATCAATGGGCACTCTGGTTCAGTGCATGTGCTAAACCTGCAGATAAATAAAATATTCTCTACCTTCTAGCAGCTTAGTGTGTAGAAGAGAAAAACAAGATGGAATCGAATAGTTAAAAGATAACATGATTAGTTAAATTAGAAAATACATACTAAGTATCCTGGAAGCTCAGAGAAGAGTGCAGTGTGCTCTTCCAGGAAAAAAAAATAACTAGAGAATGTTAGAGCAACATCTTAAAGTATAGCTGCATGAAAGGCATTCTACCCACATAGAGTCACGAGTGGAAAGGCAGAAGAGTATGGACAGTATATTATGCAACCTGCATGCATTGAGTAGAGCTGGGAAATGGAGATGGAAAGATAGAATGAGATGAGCTTGTGGTTGGGGATGTAGTTCAGGGGTAGAGTGCTTGCCTAGGATGCACAAGGCCCTGGATTTCATCCCAGTACCCTACACACACACACACACACACACACACACACACCATTGAGATGGGCTGGTAAACAGCTAATCCCATCAGCAATATATTTGTGTTCTTGAAAGACAAATCTGTGTAAAGAATGGATGAAAGGAGATAAATGGGGCCTGTTAGGAAATCTTGAGTGTTCAGGGTGGTCCAGGACAGAGCTGATGAAGGCTGCAACCACCACAATGGTGGTAAAAGTAACTAAGAGCTATCAGACTCTGAAGATGTTTGGGTGGTAGAATCAACAAGACTCAGGACAACACTGGGCATGGTGAGATGAGTGCTATCTGAAGCTGGCATCATTATCTAAGATCATCGTAGAAAGAAGTTTGGGAGAAGGTAATCATGGGATTTTTACAGGTATATGACTGTCTCGTTAAATAAATAGAGTTCAGGGAAAATTATTAAACCTTTTACCAATTGCCTTGTGATACCTTTATCATCATGATGCTGAAATGAAGAGCTTTCCAATTCCATTAGAAATTTGTAAGCATATCATTTCAAGGGTACTTTTTTTTAAAGTTTCTTTATGCTTGCAATAAGAGAAAGGCTTCCTTTTTTATCCCCAAATATCAGAATCTTAAAATCTGTCTTTTCATTTTATAAAGCCCATGGGAAAGTAAGGTTAACAAAATGGCATGTAAAATGGGAATTGAAAGAGACAACTCAAGACCTGCCTCTCAAATGAAATCAGCACATGAAAGAGATACCTGCACACTCACGTTTATTGCAGTACCATTCAGGATAGCTAAGATATGGAATCGGCCTAGCCAACTATCAGTGGATGAATGGATAAAGAAAATGAGATGTCTATACAAAATGGAATATTATTTGACCATAAAAAGAATGGAATCCTGTCATTTGCCATAAAATGGATGGAACTGGTGGACACTATGTCAAGTGAAATAAGCCAAGCACAGAAAGACAAGTGCTCGTGTACTTTCTCATATGTGGAAGTTAAAAAAAAAAAACTACCTGAATATCTGAATATAGAATTGTGATTACTAGAGCTTGAGAAGGGAGAGGCAGGGTAGATTAGGGGAAGCCAGATTTGATCAGAGCATGCTGCATTCATATATTGACATATCACATTGAATCCCATTAATATGCACAACTAATACTTGTCATTCAAAAATTAAAGATAAAAAAATAAAATTCTAAAAAAGATCGGCCATAAAAAGGTAGACATGCCATTCTATCTTTGTGTCCCCAACTTCCGGTACAGGATATGGCCTACAGATTATGTTCATATTAATAAGTGAATAAAGTTAAATTTCATTATCATCTGCAAAGATATAATAAGACAGTGTGGGAGATCCTGTTTCCGCTCATTAGATACAGACTTGGAGATATCAATATTCAGGATATGTCTTCAAAAAGAAAGATTCTTAGCATATTAACCTTGTGAGTGACATTGGCCATGGAAGGGCTTAACCATAGATGTCCCTTGGTAACCACAATTGTGTTAAACAATCTGACCCAGAAGTTTCTGTGGCACCCTTGTTTCCGCTTAATGGAAAAGCTGTTCTCAATTCAGACTTGAATCAAGAAATTATTCTACCCATCTTCACAATGCAGCAGATCACAGCAGCTGGCCAGAGCAATCAGATTTTAAAAAGGTAAAAGTAGAGAATCACACAGAGAAGCAAACTAATCCCAGGGAGTAACTAATAAGTAGCCGAAGACATTTTATAGACAATAAGGAAGGGAAATAACTTCATTGACATCATTAAAATAATAGACTCTGAGCAATTGCATAAACAAGAATTGAGTGTTTGGGGCAAATAAGAGTTTACTTTTAGGATAGAGCCATTTATTTGTTCATTCGATTTAAAATTAAAAATTAAATGGCATCCATGCTAAAGACTTCTGGCACTCAGAACCACTCAACGCTAGCTCTAAGGCACTCTAATACTTAATGCACTTCAATCGTACATTTGTTCAGAGATCAAAAAGGATGCACTCTTTCTTCAGGAAAACTTTTTCTCTGGAATTTGCTTTTGATATTGTCACTATCATTTTCATTTCTTTCTGTAGCTTCCTGGTTTTCCTTTTTACTGAAATGCATTTCAGGTTAACTGATGTTTCCAGGTAATTAAGCTCTTTCTATTATAAGTTGTTAATAATTTTTTAGCGTAGAATCTACATACTTAATGTGACTTTAATATACATTTTTAAAAATAGTTTGTCCCATTTCAAATGAATAATGTTATTGCAGATCATGTCAAGGGTTATAGCAAGAACAAAACAAGAAGGGAGATACAAGCATGAATGTTTTAACCTTTTAGAGAACCTTATTGGCTCAATATTATACTCACATTTATATCTACTTTAGGTGATACTATGCTAAAAGATTAAACTCACAGGTTTTGCCTTATGACTGTATGCAGAATAGTTTGTTTATTGGTACTTTATAGTTGTGCATAATAGTGGGGTTCATTGTTACATACTTGTATGTGCACATGATTTGCAGAATAATTTTAATATTTTTAGTTAGATATTTGATTTGGAGAAAGAAATATCCATGGAGTGTTCTTAATAAGCATCAATAAAAGAAATTATCTTTCCTGGAAAAATGAAGCCTGGTAAAAGGAAATGCTTATTATCCTTATTTCAGACTATTCCTAGAAATGTTTTACCTGAGTATTTGGTCAGTGGGATTAGGGGGGAAAAGAAAGAATGTACTGAGACTTTGTTCAAAAGAAATAGGAGCCTAGTTATTTCATCGGGAAATGGAGTCATTTTACAGCCATTTAGGACCCTAGATACAGAAGTGGTCTGCTGTCCGCATCTTTGTTCTCTGGGACAAGGCAGAACTCTGTGTTCACCAGGAAGAGGGGAGCTTCTGTAACAGGCTCCCCGAACAAAAAGAAGCCATTTATGGCTCAAGGCTTACATAATGCACCTAACCTTCCAGTAGGTCTCTTGGCTCTCACTGAGCTGTGACCTGTTACTGAAATTACATGAAGTGTATTATCTCTTATAACAACATGTTTAGATCATTAACAATTTGGGATTATAAATGCCATTTCAAAAATATCACTTGAGTTCAGTCAACATCAATATATATCTATTCATTGATTCCTGTTTTTTAAAAAAGAAATGTGTTAAATACCATGTTTTAAATGGTTTCTAAACCATGAATTTAGTACCTTTGGATCACAAATGCTTTTTTTTCTTTTCTAACTTGCTCTTCTTTCTCTCTTACGTTTATCTAATCATGCTTTCATTCGATGGATACTTAATTGAACTCCTGTTAGGTACACAAGTCTATGTTAATACTATAAAGAATTCAAAAGAAGTATGAAAAGAGATACTTGTACTAAATATTTAAATGACACCAGAAAAAATAAGGTTCAGCATCAAAATAAGTAGGGAAAGGAGTTCAAATGAGAAAGGCACTTATGTGGGCGGTAATGGTCTAGAGTAGCTTCATTTAAAGTTACCTTGAGTAAAAATGTCAAGTAGATCCCTTCCACCACCTCCCTTTCAGTATCCTGGCTGCCTACTGTCCTGATGTGACCTTCTCCCACTCCTCCCTCTCCCACACAGAAATATAATACCAGTTGGCTCAGGGAACCCATTATGAACTTTTCCCCATCAGTCCCCTTATGGTCTTTCACTCCTCTCTTTTTCCTATAGTTTATTCAATCTTACCTTTCCAATAGACTAGCATTCTTCTTGGAGCTTATTAAATTAATATAAGAAACTCATATTAATTAAAGGTGAAAACTTTTCTACTATCAAATGCTTTCTAGACTAATTCAAGGCAATGGTTTGACCATGGTAAGACTAAATATCATTTAGGCAGGGTGATGGTGGTAATGTTTTGACCAGAAACCTATGAAGCCACTGGTTCTTTCAAAGAAACAGGCCATCCTACAATGACAAGCTCAGTCTTAAACGGGTTTCTCTAAAATTAGGGATAGATGAAGTATTTATTTTAATAGATAAGGTGCTGATTGCAAAATGTTTATATGGAGAGTGCTCTCAGAAGATATACCTGTTAGGGAAGTGAGAATTGCAGCTGCGATCAGAGGACCTGACCCACAAAGCTGTTGTAGTTGAAGGCTCAGTCAATCCAAAACAGCTAGGATGACTGTTCACATTGCCCAAAACTGAATTAAAACTTCAGGTCCTGGGCTGGGTTGTGGTTCCATGGTACAGCTCTTGCCTGGCATGTGTAAGGCACTGGTCCTCAGCACCATGTATAAAATAAAGTGTTGTTTTTTTTTTTTTCTTTTAAGAGTCAGGTCTTTTAACCCTGATCATTTTATCAGTCAGTCATTTGCCACCAGCTGCCTCATAGTAGGGGTAGTTCCTTGGTGAGGGTAGGGAGAGGGCTGGTTCTCTGTGGCAGAGGAAAATTCCACTGGGAAACACAGTATGAGCTGACAGCAGCCAATATGCCCATCAGCTGGAAGATGGAAGTGTCATTCCTGAACACAGCAATCTAGAAGGCCAAGGTATAATGACAAAATCAGGGGAATGTCTGTTAGTATTAGATTGCCCTTATCTTCCAAGTTTGCGACTAGACATCCCACACTAACAGACTGACTTTGGTATTATTCCCTTATACCTAGCCTATATTTGCATTCTGTAATCAATAAACCAACTTCAGTGACTCAAGATGGTTGTCCCAATCATCTTAATAGGGCTCCCAGGTGAGAATAGCATAATATAATGATCTCCCCAGGTAGCCCAAATAATGCCATCGGCTTCTGAGTCATCCTTCTTGAGAGGCAGAGGGAACACTTAATTTGAGGATGCTGTTACAACTGCAAAATATTCACATACAGTGAGTTCAGGCTTTCAGCTGAAATGGATGCTTTTTCAGTTCTCACACATTCTGAAGGAAATCATATTTTGAATCGAAACTCTACCCTGATAACAAGGCAAGAAGTTTGGTCTTTATGAAACCTACACATTTACATACATGGAAGCAAAATAGCACTCTGAGAAACCATGATTTTGCAAACCCTTGATTTCATTTAATTTCAAGAAATTACAGATGAGATTTTATACATTCAATTTAGTAAACCTTCTAAATTTAAATTGATCACACTGTACTTCTAAAAAGGAATACCACAAAGAGAAAGAGCTCCTCATTTTAAAACAGGTAATTTAACATAGTGCCATTTCGTTTGAAATATTCAGACTCTACCTTCTACTAAAAATAACTGGCATTTAATTCAAAACACATCCCCCTGGGCCAAAAATTATATCCTCAAATTATACAGTCTAAATTTATTATGGTCTCCATCGAGTTTTTAATCTATTTAGACATTCTCTGTTTTGAATGATTACATTTGTGAGAGGTAGTCAAAGGTATTATGTGTGACTTCTATTTTTTAATTTTTTAGTTGTAGATGGAAACAATACTTTTATTTTATTTATTTATTTTATATGGTGCTGAGACTCAAACTCAGTACCTCAGACATGCTAGGCAAGTGCTCTACCACAGAGCCACATCCCCAGCTCCTATTTGTGACTTCTTAACATAATTTTGAAATTTCGTTCAAACCTCGATATGTCAATTACATCACATCATGAGTTCTTTGGTCAGCTTCAGGTTGAATGGCTTTGGAACTGACACTAAGAAAGTTAAAAAGCTACACAAGCTCACTGGGTCTCAATAATCATCGAACACACTAGCCATAAAAATTGACTTCATTCAAAGGGTCTGTTAATTCTATTAATTTAACTGGCAAATGGACTAAGACTGTTGTTAATTCCCCGAAAAAGAGTAAAACACTTCCCATAACTAATCTCTAAAGGTGTGTTTGATGACTTCCAAGAATGATTATGAGGTCCAGACAATCTATATTACTACATCGCAGTTAAAGGACTTATGTTTTGTGATTCCCAAACTAAAAACCACATGTCCTGTATTACACACTTATTTTGGGGGTGGAGGCAAGTAGCATTGCTTGTGGGAATATTATTAAACCTCATTAGCAGAAGCAAACTAACTCCATCAAGTCTGTGTGCACAAATATGCAGAGAAACCCTACAGTAAACATATTAACTAGAACTTAAAGGAAATTAGATGTTGAATTCACCTCACCTTGTATAGATTTGACTGAAATCAAACCCAGAGGTGGGGGCATGTGGGAAAGATTAGATGGTTTAAAAATAATTTGTCCTGCTCAGTTTAATTTGAAGTACCAATAAAGACAGGTCGTCTTGTCTTTCCCTTTGAGCTTTTAAAAGGCAGGATGTTCATAACAATGCTTAATACTTAAATAACACCTTTATTCTTCAAAGAGTTTTAAATACAGTAACTACCTATTAGAATCTGTTTCTAGCATGGCAGGAGAGCCCCTTACCTCAAACCCAACTAAATTATTGATGTCAAATGTCAAAGAACAGTGAAAGCGAAAAAATAAAGAGGAAATGTTTGGCTCATAGTCATCCTAAACCATGACAGTGAGTGACTGGTTAAATTCCTAAGCTCTTTTATATCCTTAAAGATTCACTATATATTTCAATAAAATTTAATATTCTTTTTCCTTTGATTCAAAAGGAATATATGTTCATTTCAGGAAGAAAAACAGAGAAAATGAAAACAAGGAATGTTTTTTAAAAGAAAGAAAAGAAAAGAAGGCAAGGGGAAAAAACAATTTAGTGCATTACTAATCTACTTTATAGATTACTTTATTGTTGGCCACGTAACCCTTATCAATTCTTTGTTCTTTTTTTTTTTGATACCAGATCATCTAGTTTATTTATTTAATTTTTTAATTAGTTGCTCATGACAATACAATGATCTTGACATATCATATATTTGATTCAAATGGGGTATGAATTCTCACTTTTCCATGTGTACAGATTGCAGGATCACATTGGTTATACAGCCACGTATATACATACAGCAATACTAGTGTCTATTGTATTCTGCTGCCCTCCCTATCCCCCCTCCCCTCCCCTCCCCTCCCATCACCTCTCTCTACCCAATCTACTGTTCTTAAGGAATGCAGTGAGTCACAGTGAAAAATTGGAATTTTAAACTCAAAAGCAGTTTTACAACACAACTACAAAAAAATGCACCTGAACCTATCAAGAAACAAGAGATAGCAAGGAATATTTAAATCCTGAGACTTGATTTTTTAAAAAATGTAAAACCATCTATTTTTAAGCAAGATGGGTTGATTTCAATTTCAGCAGCCAAAATATTTACAATAATGTGTTAAGCAGATTTTACTTTTTATTCACTCTCTCTCCTCTGAATATTCCTTGTTCTTTATTCATGTATTTATTCATTCTGCAACTAGGGAATGAGAATATGCTGTGTGAACAGACTTGTGCTAGGAGCTGAAGACAGTAGTTAATGGGAAAAAAAAAAACAAAACTCCTTGTTTCCTGATTTGGACTCATCTAATTTCTAACATTGTAAGAAACTACTATTAATACATGAAAGAAAGATTTAAATAAGTACTTAAAAAATAAAGACCTTTAAAGACCTCAGATTTCCCTTGTTTCATTTACAAACATCATTTCACAACAGATTCTAGATCAAGTTAATTTATGCATTTATTTTTCATACTACTGGAGCCTTTCTACCCTCTTGAGAAACTAATTACTTCATATATAATACTTCATACAGTGTAAATTTTGCGGCTAAGAGAAACACAACTTAAATAATGAGGTAGGAAAACTATTGTAAAGTGCATAATAGGTAAAGAATTTCTAATTCAATGAACTCCTTTGAAACAGGGAAGGCATTTTCAACACCATTGTGTGGCTGTAAGTCTCTCTCCCTACCTTCTAGGAACAAAGGCTATCACCCTCTCCAGGAACTTTCTAGGTCACACTGGCCTACAGTGAATATTTCCTATCTTTGAAGTCCTCTGGCACGTGTTGTACATGTGTTCTATACATTTAAGACATGCACATAAGACAGAAGATTGGTTGGTTATCTTGCTGTCTGAATATATTTGTCTTCCCAAGCTAGATTATAAATGCTTCATGGGCAGGCTGTCTCCCCTATGTTTCATTACCTGTTCGCAAATTGCATCCCAAGCCCTTGTTGTACAACTGCATAAAACCCCAAGAAGTTGCAATGCAGTGGCTGTGGTCATGTTCACTGGTGACTGTGTATTTTAGTACATGTTCTCTTTAGTCAATGCCCACTTCTCAAACCAATTGATAATTTGTGGCTTCCTGTGTTTAAGAGTAGAAAAATTTCAAGAGGGCCACTTTCAAGAGGAACAAGACAGAAAACCTGGCAGAGCATGCCCTTGGGTCCAAACGGGCTTTAGACCCCTTGAAAAATAGCTACCCTAAAGCTTTTGCCCCAGAAGTGGGTATCTGGGAAGGTAAGACTACTATCCCAAAAGAGGGATATGGTGAAAATTCAGGTTCGTATTTTTATTTTTCTAACAACAAACCTTTTATTATATGTCATAATACTGTTAAGTAAGATTCAGCTGAGTAATTTTCCTGTTCCATGTGGAGTTGACAAGAGATCTTATGGTGGCATTTTGCTAGCCAAGAGACTGGTCCAGAGAATCCAAGTGACTTCAATTACTTCCGGATGCCTTGGTAGAAATGGCTGGAAGGCTGGGCTCAGATAGGACATGCACCTGTCTGTAGCCTTTGCAGCATAGTGATCCAGTAAGACTTTTTTCATGGCAGTTCAAAGATCCCAGAAGATGTAGTCTAAGAACTCAAGTTATTTTGAATGACTTAAAATTTTCTTATTTGATTCATCTCCTCAAAGTGTCATTTAATTAAATAACATTCTTAGGGAAAAATGTTTTATATTGTTTTGTTTTTAATTTTTTATTTGTTTTAGTTATACATGACAGTAGAATGCATTTATGCACATTGATATATCATACATACATGGGATATAATTTCTCATTTTTCCGAGTATACATGTTGCAGAATCATATTGGTCATGTAGTCACATACATACCTATAGTAATAATGTCTGTTTCATTCATTCTGCTATCTTTCCTATCCCCACTTCTCCTCCACTTCCCTCACACCACTTCTCTCTACCTAATCTAAGGTAATGCTATTCTTCCCTAGTGCCTTCCACCTTTTTGTGAATTAGCATCAGCATATTAGACAAAACATTAGTAGGCCTTTGGTTTTGTGGATTGGCTTATTTCACTTAGCATAATATTCTCCAACTCAACCATTTACTGGAAAATGCCATAATTTCACTCTTTTTTAAAACTGAGTAATATTCCATTGAGTATATGTACCACATTTTCTTTACCCATTCATCTATTGAGGGACATCTGGATTGGTTCCATAGTCTAGCTATTGTGAATTGAACTGCTATAAACATTGATGTGGCTGTGTCACTATAGTATGATGATTTTAAGTCCTTTGGGTATAAATCAAGGAGTGGGATAGCTGGGTCAAATGGTGGTTCCATTTCCAATTTTCTGAGGAATCTCTGTACTGCTTTCCATAGTGGTTGCACCAATTTACATTCCCACCAGCAATGTATGAGTGTACCTTTTCCTCCATATCCTCGCCAACATTTATTGTTGCCTGTATTCTTAATGATTGCCATTCTGACAGGAGTGAAATGAAATCTTCATTCTTACTATTATACTTACTCTACTGAGTTTTAAATTTTTTATTTTTTAATATTGTAAAGATTATAAATTCACAGCCACAAAGGAATCAAGCAATATATAAAATTATAAAGCATAAAGTAAAAATTATCTGAGATCCCACCACTGTTAATTATTGGAGGTTATAGAAACCATCATTTAGGAAGCCTGTGTATATGTATAAATATTTCTATATAAAGGTATATATATATATATATATATATATATATATATATATACTTCATAACTGTATTTTACTTAATAGTATGTCATAGAGTTCTTTTGATGTCAATGAATATGGATATACAGCATCCTTTTAATATTTGTATATTAAATCATTTTGTGCTATAAAATTATATAATCAATCTCTTATTTGCAGATAAAAGTAATATGATTTCTTTTAATAAAATATTTTGGGGTATCAACAATTTCAAATAAACCTTAGATGAAATTCAGCCATTTATTTATTTTATCAAGTAAGTTATATAATAATTCAAGTGCTATAGGTTTTAAATAGGTAAATTTAGGAATAAAGAAGCCAGATAGAATATGTATGTGTTTTTTCTCTGTTTTGATCAAATAAACAACTAAGTAATGGCAGTTCTTTAGTTTGTTTTCTACTGCACTAACATAGGTTAACCTATGCTAACATTGACATAGGTTAACTATTCCCCTAATTATTTATGTGATTAGATAACTATCACTCAAAGTTTGTATTGTACTACATAAATCCAAGACAGAGAAAGAGAAAAAGAGAGTTACTATAAGGTATTTTTATATATGTAGATGTATGTATCTGTAATATATTCTCAAGAGATTTGACCTAAGAAAAAATAACTAAAGCTTTCATCGAAGAAGTCTGAATTTACAAGGCTTTAGAATAAAAACATCTATGAGAATTCTCACTGAAAAGAGAATTTCTTCATTTTTAATTCAAAACAACAAATATCTAAGATGTGATAAGGGAAAAATCCTGATGGATAAAAATAGACTCTGCTCTCGACATTCTCAGTCTAGTGACAGAAGTTTAAACAAATAGGTTGAATCTGTTGCATTGAGAAATGCACAAAGGACTGTAGGAAGAGTGAGAAGGAATAAATGTAGAGGAGTCTACACCTACTCTAGGCTTAATAGCTAAAAATACACAGAGGGAATGAAATAAGAGAAGGACTTTTCAGATAAGCAAGCAGTAAACTGCAGTGCCTATCAGGTACTGACTGGTCCCTTTAACACATTGTGCAAGTGGTACATGAGTAGCCCGGTCCTTGAGTTTGGTCTATAAATCATAGGCATCTCAAGTATAATGCTCCACCTCCAGTGATTCTGATAGACTTGAAACAGCATTTCTCAACAAACTCTCCAATGCATATACACACCCAAGTTTGAGTACCCAGGATCTAACCTGTGGAAGAGAAGATGGGTCAAAGAGATTGCATCCAACACCTTAGAATACCTTCCTTCGTGACTGTCTTATATCAATCTAACTATATTTCTACATACATATAATCAAATTGGATTTCTAATTTATGATGCCTCCTTCTAGGACATTCCTTTTAACTACTCCCTCACTGAGGTCCTGATTCTGATCCATTGTCAGAGACTCTGAAGTTAACTGTATTTTGAAGAGTCAACTAGACCTCAACATTTTTGTTAAAGTATGAAATTTTAGACTTTTTGTGTGATAGATCTCTGCAATCAAGTGGAAGCCTATATACCCACTTCTAAAAATAAGTTTTTTCAATGCATAAAATAAAATACATAAAAGTAAAAAAAAAGTTGAAATATAGTTAACATATTAAGAAAAAAAGGACACTATTATGTGCTTCTTTAATGCTCTGAGTAACATGCACATATATACAAATTATAGGCAAGATAGATTAATCTGAGCATTATTGTTGCTTAGCTTTAATAACAGCATTGGACAGCATCCTTTGACAAAGCAACACACAAGTCATATTGAACATAAAAGCGTGTGCTTTTTTTTTTTCTTCTAAGTTTGTGGGCCTCTTGAAATCATATGGGTCTCTGAATCTCACATTAAGAAACTTAACTATGAGATTATCTACTTTAGCAGTCCTCAAATGAGGAATTACTGCACCCTGTGATGCATTTGAGAAATATTAGGAGGTAATTTTGGTTATCAAAATAATTGAAGAGATGGCATTGGCCATTAGAGGCCAGGAAGGAAGCAACACTGATGACCTGCAACGTGCTGGGGAAGTCCCATACAACAAAACTACTATGTCTTGCATGACTCACTGATGTTCTGATGAAGCCAGATTTAAAGACAGGTAGACAGTGTAGCTAGGTAAATCGGGTCTGATGGAGAAAATGGAGTCCAAGAAATTGGAAATAGCCCCTGGGAGAATGGAATGTTCAAGTCTCCAAAGCTCTTTGATACTACCCCTCCCAAAAAGGTTGTTAATTAAGCAACTCTTGAGCAGACAGGGAGCTACTAATCAACGCCTCCCGGGTCGCTCCCTTCCTGCCCAGCACTACACCTTGCCCTTCCAGCCTACCTGCCCACCCCCTGGCCATTCCACCACCTCCCCCAGTCACTATGCTGGATGAGGGGAAATGAACAAGATAAGGGAGAAGAATGCAGAACAAGGGAAACTTTAGATGTATAAAAGGGACAGGACTTCCTCATCCCATGGATTCTGTCTTGGGTCCCCTTTTCCACCCAGGAGAAGTGTGTTTTACTATCCTTCACTAAATCTTACTTTTGACTCTATGGTTGTGGCTTCTCTGGTGTTATACTTCAACATTGGAGGAAGCAGGACTCATCAAGGTAACCAGTAGCCAGTGGTGTCACTGACATACATCTAGGTAAAAATCCTCTGTAATCATCTGAATCTGAAATCTACCTCCATTTCACATAGAAACACAAAAATAATGTATGCTAAACTATCCAGGATGATGGATAATTTGGAGGATGATCGGATTTTATTTTGTTTAAAACTTTACTGAGTTGTTCACCATTTTGGAAAATTATGTCACTCATGGAACTTGAGTCTCAAACAGCCTACCTGTACCTTGTAGCTACTGCATTAGTGGTGATTCTGTGTAAGTGTGTGTGTGTGTGTGTGTGTGTATGTGTGTTTGTATTTAGTCCTTTTATTAAAATGCCAAATATGAAGTAAAATATAAAATAAGTGGTAAATAAGATAAATGATAAATATAATAAAATGTTATGTTAAATTACCGATAATATTCAGTTGAATATTGTTTTCTTTTTCTTAAACCCCAAATTAAAACTTATAAGTACATATAAGCATAGGACTACTCATCATATTTGTTCATCTTGAAGCATTTATTTATATATCAAAATGTATATTGTTTTCATTAACTTGCTTTTCTTTTACTAATGCATTATGTTGTAGTTTTAGCATTGTATTGATTGCTCATAAATTTTACATATAAAGTTATATTATTTAAAAAGATGTCTGGATCTGATATGGTTAGAAATAATTTGATTTAGTCCAACATTTTCACAAACCTTCACTAAAAGAGGTATTAAGGAAGATATGTTTCATTCAATAAGAACAATAAACCAAAATGGCTATTGCTTTCCACAAAAGAACAAAAATATACATACACATATAAATCCATTAAAATAACAGAAAAATAACCTATGATTTTAAGCCAGCAAAGAAAATTATGAAACACATGGAAAACCTTATTTAATCCTTTAGCAAACAAGAAGGAAGGTAAAGAAAAATGTTATAAAAAGGAAATCCAACTAAAAGTATAGAAATATGGGCTGGGGTGTGGCTCAGTGATAGAGTGCTTGCCTAGCACGTGCAAGACCCTGGGTTCGATCCTCAGCACCACATAAAAATAAATAAGTGAAATAAAGGTATTGTGTCCAACTACAACTAAAAAATAAATATTAAAAAAGTATAGAAATAAGTTCAAATAAATAAAAAAATCACCAATAAATGTAAGTAGATTATACTCACCTACAAAATATAGAGATTATCAAAGTGGATAAAAAATAAAGTCTACTTATGTATTATTTATAAATGACACACTAAAACATATAAAGACTAAAATAAAAGGATACAAAAATTATATATGCTGGGGCTGGGAAAATAATTCAGTGGTAAACCACTCACGTAGCATGCCTGAGGTCCTGGATTCAATCCCCAGCAGCAGCACCACCACAACACCACCAAATATATATATATATATAGTCACACATATATAGATATAACATATGTGTGTGTGTGTATATATATATATATATATATATATATATATATATATATATATGAAAAATCAGACAAAAAATTGCCAAAATAAGATTAGATTAACTAGAATTAAGTCAAACATGTCAATTGGACAAAAATCACATTAAATATATTAAGAAGAAAGGAGAAATAATCCACAAAGAAAATACACCAACCATGTAAGTACTTATAAGCAGAGCCCCCAAAATATGTGAAACCATCTTACTAGGAGAAAAGAGCAAACTGACAATCCCAGTGGGAAATTTTTAACTGAGAGCTCAAACTCAAAATGATTAATAAGAATAATGAAGAGCTGAACAACAAAATTATCACCAAATTCAGTACATGTGAAAAGTTTTGCACCAAATAGAGAAAATACATTCTTTTCAAGTGCATATTTTTAGAATGACCTCATATTATATCACCAAAGAGAGATCAACAACTTCAAAGAACAGCTATTATGTAAAACATAGTCTCTGTCCAGAATAAAACAGGTTACAACTCAAGAATAAAATGTGAAACTTTTGGAGATAATGGATAGGTTTATAGCATGGTCTATGGCAATGGTCTCATGGGTGTATACTTACCTTCAAGTTCATCAAGTGATATACATAAAATATGCACAGCTTTTGTATGTGAATCATAACTCAACAAAGTGGTTTTTTAAAAAAGCAAAACAAAAACAAGCTATATTTCTTTACTCCTACCTAAAACAAGATACTAAATTTTAATTTTAAAAAGTTTAAAAAGAAAAAAAAGTACTCCAAAATAATTCTGTGGATTTCAAAGAAAATCATAGAAAATTTGAATAGCAGTAAACACACTGTACCTAAAGCCCTCAGGAAGTACTTGAACAACAGAACTACTAGCATGGAGGGCTTTTGACTCTCAGGCTAAAGGTTTTATGTAGCAATTATGAGGAATACCAAAAGGGAATATTTGAAAAACTATAAATATTATACAAAGGACTGGGTAAACTCTAAAGATAATATTTTTCAACCTGTCAAGGAAGGGTTTCAAAAGATAGAGTATATAATTGAAAAAATTGTTTCAGTGACTTTTTTCTTTAGTGTATAAAAACAATGATATTATTTCTGCCACATATGTGATAAATGAACAAGAAATGAATCTGTTTTTTAAAATAAACAATCAAACAAAAATCCCAAGGGTAAAATAACAAGTGAACTTTATTAAGAACACCAGCTTTCATTACTTTGAATGTTTGATGAAAAAACAGAACTTTACATAATATATGCAGTACCTCACAGACCAATCAGCTCTGAATGTAATGAGCTTAGCTAAAGTCTTCAGTAAAGGATGGGTTGATGGAAGAGAGGGAGATTCTTTATTATGCTGAAATCTATTTCAATTATTGTCTTTTTAAAGAGAAAATGAGAAATTAGTTGAAAGAGTAAAATTAACTGGAAATCCAATCAAGCATTTTATATGCTTTTCCTGATCAATAAGCATTTCATCCTCTTGAAGAAAGACAACTTTTTACACAAGTTATCATTTATAGGTCTTCACTTGAAACTTTCTGTGTACTGTTCAATAGAAAAGTACTACAAGAATCTTTACAGTTCTAATCTAGAAAAACATTCCCTGTGATATCCAAATGTCATTATTAAGAAAAATATTAGTCAGACATTTTAAGATAATTCTTCCACCTATGTGATAAATGATCCGGAAAGAAACCTGAATTTCCTTTTCCTTACCTTTGCATTGTTGAGACAAACAGTACGTAAATCCTGTCTTCCATTAATAATGTTATAAATACTCAAGTACTTTCTAATTCTCATAGACAAATGTTGACTTCCTAATCATCAGGACTTTAATGGCAAAAAAAAAAAAAATAAGTCTTTGAATTTGCCTTTTCTTCACACCAGGCAGGTTACTTTTTAAATCTCCTTTTCCCAAATAAGGTATTGAATTTGAAAGAAAGGTACTAACTAATTTGAAATCCTCTGCGACTCAATGGAGTTAAAGCCATGGAAAACCATGGTTATAATAGACAATCAACATTCAAAGCACAGGCAATCCCCAAGTTGCAAATGGGTTATATTCCAAAAGTTAATTTGAAACTCTGCTGTTTAGAACTTGCAAAGGCATTTTGCCATGGAAACAAAGTTATAGATGACAGTTGAATCTCTAAGCTACCCACAAAAGTCTATCTAACCTATAATGTGTCTGAATCCAATTGCTTCAACGAGAGGTTTGTAACAGAACATAATAGTCCACTGACAGGCTGATTGGTGGTCCACTTTATCAGAATCTCTCCATTTTGTGTTGTTGGCTTGTCCTTTTAATATTTCTTCATTTTATCCCTTGAAGATGTATTAGTCAAATAATAATACCTTTCTATAAAAAGTGCTTATTTCATTTCTCATAGCCCTGGAGAATATTTTAGGACTTTGATTTATCTTAAAGCAAGAAAGAAATAAATATTCTTTTTTTCCCTCTGTGATAAAAATCAGTTTCTTTCCTTATAAGATGATTTGTTATTGTTTGATGTCTGGATTTTGCTCTTTTGGAAATTTATGCAAAGTTAAAATCCTTTTCCCATCACTTGGTTTGACGGCAGTAATCCATAAAGATTTTTTTTTCTTGTTTTGCTTTAATGTATTAGTTATTTTAAATGACTCTGATAACAACAGGAGCTTGACAAATATCAGGGAAGGCCATTAATCAACAATACCAAATAGCTTTTTCGCTTTTGCCATTTCACTTCCCTGACCCCTGATTAAAAATAAATGGTTCCTAAATTCCTCATGTGCCACTCAAAGTCCTTCTTAACTTAGCCCCAACCTAATCTTTCTGCCCTGTATCTCCATAACCTCCATCACAAACTTTGTTCTGATGTTTTTACCCCAGACACATTTGCCATTTTCCCACTTGCCTTTGCAGCTGCTGTTCCTACTAGAGCGTTCTACTTGGAACAGTCTATCTGAAACCCATTCTTCGAGGTTCACCTCAAATTTCACCCCTTTTGCACTAACATGGAGTGATGGAAAAGGTTCACACAGAGCTTAGTGTGAATCCCAGCTCTGCTCCTTTCTTAGCTGTATAATGTGAACTTCAGTTTAACCTCTCAGGGCAATGTTTCTCATCTATGGAATGGGACTAATAGTACTTTGATCAAAATGTCATTTCAAACATTAAATAAAGGAAGTTGCCTGTCTTTGACCATCCCATAACAACTGATTGTTTGCCCTTTGGAACGCCTATAGCAAATTTTATCTCAGCTGTTTTTTAAATCTGTATCTCTAAGTGGCTTTTTACATGAGTATATTTTGACTCCCTAACCAAGTAGTTTTAACCTATCTGGATAAAATCTATCAGTCAAAGACAAGATAGGATCTCAGAAATCAGAAACCACTCTAGGTATTCCAGACAAAAAAAAAAAAAAAAAAAGATTTCATTTAAGGAATTAGTGACATGGATGCTGGAAGACTTAAGGAGCAAATGGAGGATGCTGGAGGAAGTAACCAGCACCTCCAAGGTTACAGAAGCCACAGAACTAAACAGAAAAACCTAGGAGCTTGAAGGAGAGAGGCCCTCATATGGTGAGTATTCCGCTCTCTGAGGAAGGTGTCTTGGTTGTGCTTATGCTAAGAAAGGGGCACCGCTGGCTGGTCCTCTTAGCCCTGAAGCAATGTGGCACAGCTAGTGCTAAGCATACCAAACAACACAGGCGCTTTTTCTGTAGCTGTTATCTTTTGAAGGAACACCACTGACAGGCATTGCAATAGAAAGCAAGTCCTGTCTTTCTTTCACCTCCTTTCCAGTCACTCTTTTACTAACTGGAAGGATCTGGTAAGGAAGTTTGGGAAATGTAGTTTCCAGACTTAGTTTTAGCATACTGGAGCAGAATATAACAGGGTGGACTTGGAGCTCAAAATAAAAGATAAATAATCAGCACAAAAAGGAAATCTTTAAGATCAAGGCATTTGTTCTTTATACAAAGGTGTCACTATAAAAGGTATGCTAGAAATATTTCTTGGTCGTTGATTGGTTTTCTCCATTGCAATAGACCATTCTCAGAAGCAAATCTGGATTATCAATTTAAAATAGATTCTTACTAGAAAGGAGTTCACTCTTATTTTATGTTGAGTAAGATGCTTAGTATAATATCAATGTGCAATTGATACTATTATTAAGGAAATTAATATAGTAGGTTGTTTCATTAATATGCAAGTCCCTCACCTAAAGTAGCTGGATTTTGTAGCTGGAGTCACAGATTAAGCTTAATCTGTGTGTTTGTGTGTGTGTGTGTGTGTGTGTGTGTGTGTTTGTTTTGTTTTGTTTTTCCTTGCCTTGGGATTTGAACTTGATTTGGACAGGTCTGTAGAATTCAGAGAGCAAGCCTATTTACAAAGGAAGAGAAAAACATATCCTAAGTGAATAGAGATAAATGAAGTTTGCTAGCATTAGCAGTAAAGGTTTGGTAGGATATGTTGTCTATTCCATGAGCTTAATCTTGAGTCCTGGAATTGCAAACAAGTTACAGTACTGAACTAATCCATTTTCTGTTGCTAATAACACAGCATCATAGACTGGGTTGGTTATAAAGAAAAAAGGTTTACTTTGGCTCATAGTTCTGGAGGTGCAAAATCAAGGAGTTTCATGTGGTGGTGGCATTCTTGCCAGGTAGAATTCCTAGGTGGTTTGGGGCATCCCATAGCAAGAGATAGAGAGCAT
Source organism: Marmota monax (assembly GCF_021218885.2). Classification (NCBI taxonomy): domain Eukaryota; kingdom Metazoa; phylum Chordata; class Mammalia; order Rodentia; family Sciuridae; genus Marmota; species Marmota monax. Next base: position 18,026,509 of record NW_026693082.1, on the reverse strand, counting down.
TTGTATATATGTGTGGTTTTGGTCTCTCTCAGTCATACAGATCACCAGGATTCAGTCATGTAGGCTCCATCTTGATGAGTTTATCTAATTCTTAGAACCTCCCAAAGGCCTCATTTCTATTTATTTCAAAATCAGATTAAGTTTTTATCCTCTTACTACCTTACGATGGACGTAAACTCCAGAATGAGTTTTGAGGGGGCAAAACAAATTTAAACCATCACAAGTATATAATTAAATGCTTCATTATGATGTACATAGTGGTTTGGGAGCTGAAGACAATAGCAATAGAATGTTGTACCCTAGAAACCTCATCTTGGTAGAGGCATCTGTGTCCTTTAGTCAGGGGTTGGTAGCCTCAGCACAGGCGCAGATGCACAGCAGTGGGGAAGCTTTGTTGGCTTTGGAAGCAGTAGAAGAAAACACTTCCATGACCCAGGGGATGAAGATGGTAAATGTCATAGAGTGTCATAGAAGACTAATTCTTAGAGTGCACCTGTACAAATCTCTGGGGATCTTAGAATCATCTGGAAGAAATTTGACTGTGGATGACAAAGAGTGTGAGAACACTCTTTGAGACTTGTACTCTATTTTTACTCTTAGTCAGCTATAGTTTGGGAAAATGGGCTACATTTAAATTTCTAATGTTGTAGGCCATTAGCTTTTCTAATTTGAAGCTCAATGTTTATTTGGTAACGTTGTCTTTAATTATTTTTTATGTAAGGGTTTCTTCAGTCTCTTTCAGTAATGAAAACTATTAGTAGTAATTAATTTTAGCTTTGTCTTTTTAACATTGATTGTACTGGGTTTATATGTAAAGATAAAAGACTATCAAAATTCAGAAGTGCTTTGATTTAAAAAAAAAAAACTTTACAGATAAAATTTTGAAATAAGAAATAAAATTTGTATTTCAATTTATTCCTTTAAGTCTTTAATTTTATGATTTCCCTAGTTTTCCCATTACTATACATCTCTGTCCTTATTTAAGAGATGCCTGTCTCATGACTACATTATATTAAAAAATAACAAAAATAAGTTGTTGTATAAAGATATTTGTGCTTACTACCATGCATAGTTAGTTGATTTGTCTGGTAGTTTTAAAGTGAAATTTTTGTTTAAATGTTTGGATCTGAAAGTTGAAGAAAAGCTTTCTTTTTTCTTTTTTTAGAAAAAAAAGATTTATTTCTAGTATTTAAAAAAAGGCCTGATTTATGTAAAACTAGAATAATACAAAAGAGTGAAAAACCCAACTGAAACATGAATTTTTAAGTTTCCTTGATAGGAAACATGTCATTATTCTAACTCCGAATGTTTTGTTAAATCAAATTGCTAAGAGTCTTCTTAAGTTTGGTAAATTACAACTGACTTTAGATTATCTGAATCTTCATTTCCTAATTCATTTAAATTTTATATTTTTTAGATTAAAATCTCATTTTGTTATCTTGGTAAAGTTTTGCTCTAGTTTTGAAATTTGCTTTTTCATTTAAAGAGGAAAAAGCCAGGTAGTTTAAGAATAGTTTTTTTAAAATCCCAAGTCATCTTCTGCCTTATTATCCTTATAGATGCTTATCTCCTTCTTCTGTCTTTAAAATTGATTCATATGTCATCTGGTTATGCTGGATAATGATCATGATGTGTTCAACCCCAAGGCTTCTTATAAGAGTCTCCTAAAGCTGTACAAAACATCAAAGAGCTGTTGACAGTCCCAAAGACAGACATAGAAACTTTATTTTTCAGCCTAGTGAAAATCCTTATAATCTGTCTATTATTGTATAGCCCCTTCAATAGGAAAGCTATTCAATAAGTCCTGGCTAGCAACCAGATAAGTCTTTCCCCTTTTTGCAAGTGAGACTGTCCCCTGTAGAATACTATGAAACCATATCATTAAATATTTGGATAGTTAGGATTGGACTATTAGGATTATCATTTTGTGATTAAGGAATTCCTGGTATCTTTTAGTTTCTCTATAAAGAAGAAACAATATAAAAAATTTGAACTATAGATGAAAATTTTTTTTCAAACAACTCAGTAAATTCTATTTTAATTCTATGTCACAGAGGAAAAAAAAACATCTTTGCAAAAGTAGACTGTTCTTTGAGCTCATTGCTCTTAGGTACTCAAAGTATGATCCATGAACTGCCACTATCAGAATCGCTTAGAGTACTTATAAAATTTAGATTCCTGAATCCAAATCAGTGAGTGGGGAGAGGCATGAGTTGGAATCATTCATTATCTCTTAAACAATCACCCAGGGTGATTTTTATTTATGTCAAAGTTTTAAAACTACTTCTGTAGGCCAGAGTTACATTTTAGTTTAGGAAGTCACTTTCCTTGTGGCACTGTGAATTGAATTCAGTGCCTTACACATGCTAAGCAAGTACTCTACTACTGAGCTATACCTCAGCCTTAGGAAATCACTTTAATGAATTTTCTTAGTTTTGAAATAGAGATAAGGCTTCCAAGGCTATTCTAGATAAAAATGAGGACAGAAAACAAAGAAACAAATTGCTTTGAGTCATAAAGTTGTCCCTCCAAAACCTGTCCCTCCTTCCCCATATCATAACATACTCCTCAGAGACAGATAAAAGCTTTGTTGGCTTTAACTGGTGTACCTCCAAGTCAACTGGTTCTTCCTCTTCTAGCCTTGCACCCAAAAAAGAGTGTCAATGGTAATAGTGTTCTCTCTGGCTATTATCAGTTAGGACCCTCAATTTTGCTTAGAGAATTTAGTCAACACAACTCTGCCACCTCAATCTGGTGTTCTCGCTTTCTTTTCTCTTCTTCATCAACAAGTCTTTTTTCTTTCAAACTTCTGAAAAGACAAGTCTTCACTTGCTGTTTGACTTCTTCATATCCCTCTCTCTCTATCTACCCACAAAAACCTATCAAGAAATGTGAAGGGTCTGAGATTTTATACTCCTTGCAAACTACTAACTTCATATGCCATAGTTTCTTGGATGTTGGCAGAAGGCCTGGGTCTTTGGGGTCAAAGGACTATATCACTCTCAGCATAGCAGGGAATACTCTTGTCATGTTCAATCAGTTCCCTTGCCTCCTAGGTTTTATACAAGGCAATGAGGGGTAGGCGTCAGCTGAGGAGCCATACACTTAGGAAACTCCAATCTTTCATAACGGTCTGCAAGAGAACTTGCTCCACCTGGATTAAGGAAATAACGTCTTTATTATAGTGGATGATAAACAAATATATCCTCTATTTTCAAAAGTTGTTTGACAAACAAAAATAATTTAAAAAAATAGTCTAGAATAAATGCTGTTAGTGCATTTACTAACAAGACATAGAGAAATATAAGAGTCCCATGGATAATTGTCTCCCAATACATTCCTGCACCTCTCATACAGAAGACTGCTCTCTCGAAAGTGATCAGTAATTTACTAGTTTTATAATCTAACTACCTTCTAGATCCTGGAATGAAAAATAAAATAGAATCCTGGAATGAACCTTAAAGAATAATATTCAGTCATTCAAAAAATATTATTTGGAGGGAAGATGGCGGCGAGGGGAGTGCATTACCCCCGTGTGCTGCTTCACTGTGTGGGAGTATGACAAGTCAGGACGGCTAAAGGATATCTTGTTAGGAATTTCCAGCAATAGTGGGGTGCGCCGGAACCTGGAGGAAGGATTTCCATCGCATGAGGATCGGCTACGGGGACTCAAACGCGAGAGGTTTGTCGCACGGAGGGTAACACTGCTTATTCAGCAAATCGCCCCGCGGCTAGAGTCTGCAAGGCGCGCTGGGATAGAGACGCAGGGTTACAGCGCTGCAGTTTCTGCCAGACGCGCAAGCACCGCACTCAGGGCTGAATTCTGGGTTCGAGACGGGGGAAGGAAGCGGTCCATCTCGGTTCTCCACACCGGTCAGACCACAGAGGAGGCCAGCAGCCACCATGTTGGTAAACTGACGTCACCACACCTGTTTTTGACTGACCGCAGCTCATTCAGCCATAGAAAAGGTAATTTCAGGCTGCAATTCGCCTGCGGCTTGCAGACAGATTGCTAGGGTTCAGCGCCTGGGTGCTTCTTAAAATCTGATCTTATCGGAGTGAACACGGAGCGCGGGGCGGCCGAGTTCCGGCTCCCGGAACCGTCCCGGAACCGCCCTGGCTCCGGGCTGCGGAGCCTGCGGAGGCTGCTTCTTGGACCCTGCTAATATCAGAGCAAACACGAAGCACCAAGAAGCCGAATTCCAGCTCCCGGAACTGAGCCCGCGGGGACTGCTTCTTGGAGCTTACACTTATAGGAGCTTACACCGAGCACAGAGCGGCCGAGTTCCGGCTCCCGGAACCGTCCCGGAACCGCCTTGGCTCAGGGCTGCGGAGCCCGCGGAGGCTGATTCTTGGACCCTGCTACTATCAGAGCATACACCAAGCACTAAGCGGCCGAATTCCGGCTCCCGGAACTGAGCCCGCGGGGGCTGCTTCTTGGAGCTTACACTTATAGGAGCTTACACCGAGCACGGAGCGGCCGAGTTCCGGCTCCCGGAACTTCCCTGGACCGGGGCTAGGAGCCCGCGGAAACTGTGTCTCGGTCCGGGTCCTGCTGAGGGCAGGTCAGGACTCACCCATTGCTTGGGTTGCCCGGCAAGGGGAACGAAATGCTGCCATTCGCATAGGATACCAACATGGCAGAGATCTGATGTCAGCAGAAAGCGGTGGAGGAGAGATCTTCATCAATACCAGCGGTGACATAAGCAGTTGGTCTCCTGGTAAGGGGGGTGAGGCTCAGTCACCCGAGTCTCCTCAATTTGTCCTCGAGCCAGAGGGAAGGAGCCGGGCCGCCGCCAGCCCCCGGAGCAGGCCCAGCGGCTCGCCAGCGTGGTGACCGCGTGACCCCAATTGGAGAGGGGGCGGAGCGGAGCCGCCACCCACACCCGCCAGGTGGGCAGACCCACGACCCAGTAGTACATGGGCGTGGTAGGAGGGGCAGGGCAGAGCCGCCCTTCGCGCTTGCAAGGTAAACAGACCTGTGACAGCCTGGCGGGTCAGGCCCAGTGGCCTGCCAGTGTGGTACACACGTCACCCCAACTCGAGTAGGGGCAGAGCAGATCCTTATCCCACGCCCGGATCAGGCCCTGCCGGTGTGGTGGTCACGTGACCCCAATTGGAGTGGGGGTGGAGCGGAACCGCCACCCGTGCCCGCAGGGTGAGCAGACCAGTGATCAACCTGCAGATCAGGCCCAGGGGTCCGCAGGCGTGGTAGGAGGGGCAGGGCAGATCCGCCGCCCGCGCCTTCAAGGTAGGCAGACCTACAACAGACCGGCGGATCAGGCCCAGGAGCCTGCCGGCGGGGTACAAACACCACCCTAATTGGAGTAGTGACAGAGCAGAGTCGCCTCCCTTGCCAGGAACAGACCCAGCATCCTGCAGGCGGGGTAGTCACGACACCCCAATTGGAGTAGGGGCAAAGCAGAGCCTCCACCCGTGCCCGAAAGGTGGGCAGATCTGCGACCGACCAGCGGGACAGGCCCAGTGGCCTGCTGGTACGACAGACACGTCACCCCAATTGGAGTAGGGGCAGAACAGAGCCGCCACCAGCTCCCAGAACAGGCCCAGTGACCTGCCGGCGTGGTAGCCACGACACCCCAATTGGAATAAGGAGAGAGCAGAGCCGCCGCCCGCACCTGCAGGAAAGATACGCAAGCAGTATGAAAAGACAAGGAAAGAAAGGACCACAAGCAATGCAGGTCAACGCAACTTTAGAAGAGGTAACAGCTGCAGCAGATGGAATGTCAGATAAAGAATTCAGGATATACATGCTTCAGATGATCTGGAGTATCAAGGAAGACATTAAACAGCAAAATCAGACAATGAAAGATCACTTCGACAACGAATTACGCAAACAAATCCAGGAAGCAAAGGATCAACTATACAGGGAGATAGAGGTTATAAAAAACAAGCAATCAGAAATCCTAGAAATGCAGGAAGCAATAAACCAACTTAAAAACTCAATGGAGAATACTACCAACAGAGTAGAACACTTAGAAGATAGAACATCAGACAATGAAGACAAAGTATTTCAACTGGAAAAGAACATAGACAGCTCAGCAAGACTGTTAAGAAACCATGAGCAGAACATCCAAGAAATATGGGATAACATTAAGAGACCAAACTTAAGAGTCATTGGGATACAGGAAGGTACAGAGCTCCAAACCAAAGGAATGAGCAGTCTATTCAATGAAATAATACAAGAAAACTTCCCAGACTTGAAGAATGAGACAGAATCCCAAATCCTAGAAGCCTACAGGACGCCGAATGTGCAAAATCATAAGAGATCCACACCTAGACACATTATAATGAAGATTCCCAACATACAGAATAAGGAGAGAATTTTAAAAGCTACAAGAGAAAGGAAGCAGATTACATTTAGGGGCAAGCCAATCAGGATAACAGCTGATCTTTCAACACAGACTCTGAAAGCTAGAAGATCCTGGAATAACATATTTCAAACACTGAAAGAAAATGGGTTCCAACCAAGAATTGTGTATCCAGCGAAATTAAGCTTCAGGATGGAGAATGAAATTAAAACCTTCCACGATAAACAAAAGTTTAAAGAATTCGCAGCTAGAAAACCATCTCTTCAAAACATCCTAGCCAAAGTATTACAGGAAGAGGAAATGGAAAATAACAATGAAAACCAACAGTGGGAGGTAGGACAGTAAAGGGGGGGGGGAAACAATCAAAGAGGAAAACAAACAATGTTTAGTAACAGAAATAAACAAATATGGCTGCAAGAGCAACCCATATCTCAATAATAACCCTAAATGTTAATGGCTTAAACTCACCAATTAAGAGACACAGGCTAGTAGAATGGATCACAAAACAAGACCCAACAATATGCTGCCAACAGGAGACGCATTTGATAGGAAAAGACATACATAGGGTGAAGGTGAAAGGTTGGGAAAAATCATATCACTCATATGGACTTCGGAAACAAGCAGGAGTGTCCATACTCATATCAAATAAAATAGATTTCAAGCCAAAGTTAATCAAAAGAGATAAAGAGGGACACTACATACTGCTTAAGGGAACCATACACCAACAAGACATAACAATCATAAATATTTATGCCCCAAACAATGGTGCAGCTATGTTCGTCAAACAAACTCTTCTCAAGTTCAAGAGTCTAATAGACCACCACACCATAATCATGGGAGACTTCAACACACCTCTCTCGCCACTGGACAGATCTTCCAAACAAAAGTTGAATAAGGAAACTATAGAACTCAATAACACTATTAATAACCTAGACCTAATTGACATATATAGAGTATACCACCCAACATCAAGCAGTTACACTTTTTTCTCAGCAGCACATGGATCCTTCTCAAAAATAGATCATATATTATGTCACAGGGCAACTCTTAGACAATATAAAGGAGTAGAGATATTACCATGCATCTTATCTGATCATAATGGAATGAAACTGAAAATCAACGATAAAAGAAGGAAGGAAAAAGCATACATCAATTGGAGAATGAACAATAGGTTACTGAATGATCAATGGGTTATAGAAGACATCAAGGAGGAAATTAAAAAATTCTTAGAGATAAATGAAAACACAGACACAACATATCGGAATCTATGGGACACATTGAAAGCAGTTCTAAGAGGAAAATTCATTGCTTGGAGTTCATTCCTTAAAAAAAGAAAAAACCAACAAATAAATGATCTCATACTTCATCTCAAAATCCTTGAAAAAGAAGAGCAAAACAACAGCAAAAGAAGTAGAAGGCAAGAAATAATTAAAATCAGAGCTGAAATTAATGAAATCGAAACAAAAGAAACAATTGAAAAAATTGACAAAACTAAAAGTTGGTTCTTTGAAAAAATAAACAAAATCGACAGACCCTTAGCGATGCTAGTGAAGAGAAGAAGAGAGAGAACTCAAATTACTAGCATACGGGATGAAAAAGGCAATATCACAACAGACACTTCAGAAATACAGAAGATAATCAAAAACTATTTTGAATCCTTATACTCCAATAAATTAGAAGATAGTGAAGGCATAGATAAATTTCTTAAGTCATATGATCTGCCCAGATTGAGTCAGGAGGATATAGAAAACCTAAACAGACCAATATCAATTGAGGAGATAGAAGAAACCATCAAAAGACTACCAACTAAGAAAAGCCCAGGTCCCGATGGGTATACAGCAGAATTTTACAAAACCTTTAAAGAAGAACTAATACCAATACTTTTCAAGCTACTTCAGGAAATAGAAAAGGAGGGAGAACTTCCAAATTCATTCTATGAGGCCAACATCACCCTGATACCTAAACCAGACAAAGACACTTCAAAGAAAGAAAACTACAGACCAATATCTCTAATGAACCTAGATGCAAAAATCCTCAATAAAATTCTGGCGAATCGGATACAAAAACATATAAAAAAAATTGTACACCATGATCAAGTAGGATTCATCCCTGGGATGCAAGGCTGGTTCAATATACGGAAATCAATAAATGTTATTCACCACATCAATAGACTTAAAAATAAGAACCATATGATCATCTCGATAGATGCGGAAAAAGCATTTGACAAAGTACAGCATCCCTTTATGTTCAAAACTCTAGAAAAACTAGGGATAACAGGAACATACCTCAATATTGTAAAAGCAATCTATGCTAAGCCTCAGGCTAGCATTATTCTGAATGGAGAAAAACTGAAGGCATTCCCTCTAAAATCTGGAACAAGACAGGGATGCCCTCTCTCTCCACTTCTCTTCAACATAGTTCTCGAAACACTGGCCAGAGCAATTAGACAGACGAAAGAAATTAAAGGCATAAAAATAGGAAAAGAAGAAATTAAATTATCACTATTTGCAGATGATATGATTCTATATCTAGCAGACCCAAAAGGCTCTACAAAGAAACTATTAGAGCTAATAAATGAATTCAGCAAAGTGGCAGGATTTAAAATCAACACGCATAAATCAAAGGCATTCCTGTATATCAGCGACAAATCCTCTGAAATGGAAATGAGGACAACCACTCCATTCAAAATATCTTCAAAAAAAATAAAATACTTGGGAATCAACCTAACAAAAGAGGTGAAAGACTTATACAATGAAAACTACAGAACCCTAAAGAGAGAAATAGAAGAAGATCTTAGAAGATGGAAAAATATACCCTGTTCATGGATAGGCAGAACTAACATCATCAAAATGGCGATATTACCAAAAGTTCTCTATAGGTTTAATGCAATGCCAATCAAAATCCCAATGGCATTTCTTGTAGAAATAGAGAAAGCAATCATGAAATTCATATGGAAAAATAAAAGACCCAGAATAGCAAAAACAATGCTAAGCAAGAAGTGTGAATCAGGCGGTATAGCGATACCAGACTTCAAACTATACTACAGAGCAATAGTAACAAAAACAGCATGGTACTGGTACCAAAACAGGCGTGTGGACCAATGGTACAGAATAGAGGACACAGAAACCAATCCACAAAACTACAACTATCTTATATTTGATAAAGGGGCTAAAAGCATGCAATGGAGGAAGGATAACATCTTCAACAAATGGTGCTGGGAAAACTGGAAATCCATATGCAACAAAATGAAACTGAATCCCTTTCTCTCGCCATGCACAAAAGTGAATTCAAAATGGATCAAGGAACTTGATATCAAATCAGAGACGCGCCGTCTGATAGAAGAAAAAGTTGGCTACGATCTACAGTCGGTGGGGTCGGGCTCCAAATTCCTCAATAGGACACCCATAGCACAAAAGTTAATAACTAGAATCAACAAATGGGACTTACTCAAACTAAGAAGTTTTTTCTCAGCAAAAGAAACAATAAGAGAGGTAAATAGGGAGCCTACATCCTGGGAACAAATCTTTACTCCTCACACTTCAGATAGAGCCCTAATATCCAGAGTATACAAAGAACTCAAAAAATTAGACAATAAGAGAACAAACAACCCAATCAACAAATGGGCCAAGGACCTGAACAGACACTTCACAGAGGAGGACATACAGTCAATCAACAAGTACATGAAAAAATGCTCAACATCTCTAGCTGTCAGAGAAATGCAAATCAAAACCACCCTAAGATACCATCTCACTCCAGCAAGATTGGCAGCCATTAGGAAGTCAAACAACAACAAGTGCTGGCGAGGATGTGGGGAAAAGGGTACACTTGTACATTGCTGGTGGGACTGCAGATTGGTGCAGCCAATTTGGAAAGCAGTATGGAGAGTTCTTGGAAAGCTGGGAATGGAGCCACCATTTGACCCAGCTATTCCCCTTCTTGGTCTATTCCCTAAAGACCTAAAAAGAGCATGCTACAGGGACACTGCTACATCGATGTTCATAGCAGCACAGTTCACAATAGCAAGACTGTGGAACCAACCTAGATGCCCTTCAATAGACGAATGGATAAAAAAAATGTGGCATTTATACACAATGGAGTATTACTCTGCATTAAAAAATGACAAAATCATAGAATTTACAGGGAAATGGATGGCATTAGAGCAGATTATGCTAAGTGAAGCTAGCCAATCCCTAAAAAACAAATGCCAAATGTCTTCTTTGATATAAGGAAAGTAACTAAGAACAGAGTAGGGACGAAGAACAGGAGAAGAAGATTAACATTTAACAGGGATGAGAGGTGGGAGGGAAAGGGAGAGAGAAGGGAAATTGCACGGTAATGGAAGGAGACCCTCAGGGTTATACAGTGGAGGGGGTAGAGAGAGAGGAGGGGAGGGGAGGGGAGAGGTGGGGAGGGGGGAGGGTGGATGATGGGAAAGGCAGCGGAGCACAACAGACACTAGTATGGCAATTTGTAAATCAATGGATGTGTAACTGATGTGAATCTGCAATCTGTGTATGGGGTGAAGGTGGGAGTTCATAACCCACTAGAATCAAAGTGTGGAATATGATATGTCAAGAAATTTGTAATGTTTTGAACAACCCACAATAAAAAATTAAAAAAAAAAAATATTATTTGGCATCTTCTATTTGCCAGGAACTATGCAAGCCCCAATGCACATGCTCCTTTGTCCCCATAGGGAGCAACAGACATAGTATTCACCCATACCAAGATGTAATTACAAACTGTGGGAAATCTTAAAAAGGAAAGGAACTTGGTGGTAGGAGAATTGATATCAACTAGGGATCTTTAACTTGTCTAAGAGGTCAGAAATGTTTTTTCTCAAGGATGTCCCTTTCAAGCTGAGACCTGAAAGGTGAGTAAGAGATAAGGCAGTTAAAAGGGAGGAGAAGGGTAGGTATAGCGATCCTGCAGCTGTTGGGAATCATTGCACATTTGAGAAACTAAAAGACTAGGAGCTGGGGTTGTAGCTCTGTAGTAGTGCCATGCTTGCCTAGCACATGTGATGCACTGGGTTCAATTCTCAGTACCACATATAAACAAACAAACAAACAAATAAATAAATAGATAGATGAATGAATGAACAAAATAAAGGTAGAGTCCATCTACAATTAAAAAAAAAACGAAAAAAAAAAATCCAGAAAGTCTTCTGCCTAGGAAGTAAGGGAAGAGTGATATGAATGAGACTGCTAAATGTTTTATAGACCACTTTAAGAACTCTAGTCTTATTCTAGAACAATGAGAAGCTGTTTAAGGGTTTCATATAAAAAGTGACATAGTCCTACTTGTATTTTGAAATAAGCATTTTGGCTGCAAAGTACAAAGTGAATGAAGAGGCCCAGGCTATATGGCAGTTAGACCAAATTAGAGTGGTGGTGATGGAAAGAAGTGGACTTATTAGAAAGACTCTGGAGATAAAATTTCTGGAGGCTGGTGCTGAAAAAAAAAAGCTGAAAATGAAGGTGAGGGGGACATCAGGAATGACTGACAGATTTTTTATTTGAACAATTAAATACATAAGGGAAAAGGAAAACAAGAAGGGTTCATGAACTCAGTCCAAACCTTGTAATTCTGAGACATTGGGTGGACATGTCGATGAAACAGTTGCTATCAGATTTGGAATTTAGGGGAAGAGACTGGAGCAGAGACCCTACATGGAAATCACTGGTATATAGATGGTAACTAAAGCTGTGGGTGTGGGTGATACTTTGTGAACTAAGAGATCATAATGAAAACAGAAAAGAACCTAAAATTGAATTCCAAGATTCTCTTTAATAGCTAGGGAGAAGAACAGGAATCCACAAAGGAATCAGAGAAACAGTGCCCAGAAAAGTAGGTGGAAAACTAAGAAAATACACGCCAAAGGAAGAAGAAATGTACAAGGAAGAATAGTGGTCAACGTATTGAGTATTGTTGAGAGTTCAAGAAAGATGAGGGTTGAAATAAGGAGGATGAAGTACTGAGATGAGAAGCAACTTGTCGTAAGTCAACATAAATCCTTGTCCCTCCTTGTGTTCTCAAAGAACTCATCTGGGGCCCAGGCTGGGGTAATACATCAGTGTGTGTTTCATTCTTTCTACAAAAGATAAATTCCCATGTTCATTTGGCTTGCTCCACCTTACAGCACTGTATATCACACCACAATCTCTAGGTCAACTTCAATGGTATTTTTTAATTATATGCCTTTAGTCTCCTTCAATATAGTTGTTCTTTCTTGCTCTGCCTATCATGTAGGTATGCTCAAAACATAATTTTTAAAATATTAGTATTTATTTATTTTAATTTTTTTTTTTAGTTTTCGATGGACTTTTTTTTTTTAATGTGGTGCCGAGAATTGAACCCAGTCCCTCACACATGCTAGACAAGTGCTCTACCACTAAGCCACAACCCCAGCCCCCCAATATTGGTATTTCTAATGTCATTTCTTGAACGCTGTGCTCAACCAAGTAGTCAGAATCTTGAGGGGTGAATTGTACAATTCTGTATTTTTAAAAAGCTTTGGAAATTACTAGCTTAAGTTTGGAAACCACTAGCTAAGCTTCAGATCAAACAAAGCTAGACAGCTATATGGAGAAGCTACCCAACTCACCCACACTCTACTACATCCTTATATTTTAAAACAGACAGTTATACTTCAGTTATTCCATGATCAGCTTTCCAGCAATTTTATCTGGAAGAGGGCCAAATCTAGAAGTTAAGAAAATGAAACATCTCTGTCAGGGAAAGAACTTTTGATAATGAACAGCAATGAAAATATCTCAAGATACCATATTTGATACAGAGTCACTCGGTTATTTACTGATGGGAAGAAAAGAAACCTCTCATTAGCTGGCTGTAGATATAAATACCCAATCAATCATCACCCGGAGCCATAGAGAAAAGCAGCAGAGAAAGAAGAAAAAGAGTAAAAAATAAACAGTCAAGTACAAAGAATGAGAGGATGGATCAAAGTGGATAAATAGGGAGATGAGGAAATGAGAAGAAGTGACAGATATTAGAAAAGGTGATGAGAACGTTTCAAAGGTGGGGGGGGGGGGCGGGAAGCAATGAAGTAGGGATTCTTTATCCCTCTGCAATCCCCCCAGCCCCGGATGTTAACGTATGGCCAGGATTTCACACAGGATGATCATCAGTCTCCAACAAAGGATTTCATTAACCACGGCATGCGTTAAGGATGCAGTGAATACTTACATTTTTAACAGATTTCTGTAAAATGTTTTGTGTTTTTTTTTTTTTTTAAGATTGACATTTTCAATGGAGGCACAATTAATACATTTAAATAAAGCCAGTCGTGGAGCTTGGTTTCATCCGTCACCACTTCTGAAAGGAGGGTGCCTGGGGTAGGACTCCCGGTCCCAAAGGCTGCCCCCTCCCCAGCCTTCCGGTGGAAACTGCAGAAGTAAGCACCGCCAGCCGGCCCTTAGGCATTATTGCAGCGCCCCCCATTGCTTGAGGTTTAAGGAAATCGCTGCCGCGTTCACTTGTCTTCGTGCGGTGGTAAAAATTAAGGTAATGGGTTTCCATGAGATTTGGCTGGCTAAGAGACCAAGAAACCAACCCCTTTATTGTCAACTGAAGTAAATCTGTAAATATTTGGGGGGGGGGGGGCGCTCTCGAGATCCCAGGCTCTAGATGTTCGGGACTGGGAACCTCCGAGCCCACTTCGGTTGGCTTCCTAGTCCTTGGGGGAGTGTCTCTAAAAGCACCTGCTAGCGTTAAGTTCTGGCGTTTTCGGAAAGGAGCCGACACGGTGCGTCTCAGGGAGCTTTTAAAAATGTGTACTGCGACTTGAGTGTGTGACCCTGGGAACGTCAATTAACTCCACGTTTCCTGAGTGGGGCTCGAGCCCGGCTGCGGCAGAGGCTACCACCAGCCAGGCGCAGCCGGGCCTCGGGAGAGCCCGGGGCCGGGAAGGCGGCGGCGCTCGGGCAGCCGCGCGCGGGCGCTCGGACGCCACACGCCGGGGGCCCCTGTGGGGATTCGCACTGGGGGAGTGCTCCAGACGCGGACGCGGGCTGGGGCTCGGGGTCCCGGCCGGCCGGGGGCGCCGTCGGCTGAGCTCGCGCAGCCGCACTGAGCACACCGACGCCGACTCCTCCTCCCTGCTCCGTAGTAAGCATGGCGGCGGCGGCGTTCGTGGTCCCTCGGGTGAAACAGAAAGCGGGAGCTACGCGGAGAGGGAGCGAAGAGCGGGGCTGAGGCGGCACCGTCACTATCGGAAAACAACCTCAACAGTCAGCGCGCTAGCGGCCGCGGCGGCCCCAGAGAGCTAGCTCTGCCACTGAGGCAGAGAGAACGATCAGGAACCCGAAGAAGAGGCGCCAGGGGAGCCGCCTTCCTCCGCCTCAGAGCGGTGCGACTCGGAGGTGAGAGCGCGGGCACTCCCTCCGCGAAGGCGGGCGACCCCGACCCTAACCTGCCTGTCCCGCTCCGGAGCTGGCGCCGCGGAAACCGTTAGGCTGCGGCTGAGGGCCGGGGCGCCGGCGGGGCTCGGCCCGTCGAGGGGCCCGGCCGCCCCACCCCATCCCGGGCGCGCGCTGCGCAGAGGGGAGCGGGCGGGGCTCGGGATCCATCGACTTGCCCCGCACCTGCTGGAGCCGAGTCTCGCCCGGACGCGCTCGCGGGGGCGCGGCCGCCCTCCCCTCCGTCCCCCGCCCCCTCTCCGGCGGCCCGCGGCGAGCTTTGCAGCTCCGGAGGACAGGGGGCGGGCGCGCAGCCCTCGGAAGGGATCACTCTGCGCCCGCAGCGCCTGCGGCTTTGGCTGGCCAACAGCCGCCGAACTTAAACGCTTTTCTGAAGAGCTTTCCCCCCCCGCTCCCCTGGGGGTTAAAACCTCGAAAACCCGCCCTTGTTTGAACCCGTTTGGCTGCTGCCTGTACCTGGCGGCTCCTCTCCCCAGGTGAGTTAACCACCTGTTCAGTCGGGAGGTGGACCGGAGTCTGCAGTCCTCGCTCTGTTCAACGGCCTGGATCTTTGAACTTTTGACACGGCTTTGCGTTAGGTAAAGGAAGATGAACAAATAATTTCGACGTCAAATTGCAAGCAGAACGGTGGATGTTATTAATAAGTGTGGTTGTTAATCCTTTTTGGGGGGTGTGACGATTGCTGGATGTGCTAGGGATCGAGAATTAGAGATATTCTTTTGAGATTTTATGTAAATTCCTTTGGACACCTTTGTGGCTGACCATCTATTAAGATTAACAGACTGGGAAGGTTTTCGTTTTCTTTTTAACAGCGCTATTCTGATTATGTGTTCACCGTGGACTTTTAAAACTGAGCCTCATAATTTTGCTTCTTACTGTGGTCTGTATTTTTAGTTCTTGAAACCAAAGTGTGTGTGTGTGTGTGTGTGTGTGTGTATTATAAGAATGAACTCTTTCTGTAGTATTTTATCATATGCTTTTACCAGCACAAGTACTAAACATATGCCACTCAGGAGTTGGAGCCATATGTTAGGCAGAAACAAATTGAGTTTTGTGGCTCTGATCTTGTGTTTGGATAAATATTTAGTTTTTTGTGTATTTGCTAAATCTGTAATTTTTGCCATCTAGTCAGTTTTGTTTAAACTACCTTAAAATGTTAAAGAGAAATGAGTCCCTTGCTGCCTTAATATTTTCTTTTTTGAATTAATTTTTCTCAAGTAATGAGTTAAAGTGCCCACTGAGACAGATAATGGGCCTACCAGAAAGCAATGGTAAATATTTTTAACACATTTTTATAAAATATAACCTAAAATTTTATTTTTAGCATTTTAACCCATTGGTAATTCTTACTATCACTAATAACATCCATTGTGGGAAGAAGGGAGGGATGATGACTTGACAGGAAAACAATCTTGTTAAAATTTCTGTTAAAATTTTCAGCACTGTTACATTAAATTTTACTGTTTTCTTCCCAGTTTTCTATGTGTAGGTCAAGTGGAAAATTTTTATCCCAGACTGGCTACCGTTAGCCACTTGTATGCTTCTGTATTAACTCCCCTTTTTTTCCTTTTGTCTGAATCCTCCAAATCATGGAATGTTCAGGAAAAATCATAAGCTCCTGGTTAACACTCAACTCAGTCAAGCATAATTATAAGGGTGGTTTGCTTCTTCCAAAATTAATGATATGCATTAGGAAAAAAACCCCAGATTTTTTTGATGCCATTTGTGTCGTCACTTTTTCTCTTCATGTGATTGAGAGCTGATTTATTTTACTATGTATTTAACGATCTCTTTTACTTGTTAAATTTTCTACCATATAATATTAAGTGTATTTTATTATTGATTAAGAAAAAATTTCTTCCTCTTTCCTGGCCAGGCAGGTGAAGGGTTGAGAGATTCTGTAAAAACCGGGGGGAAGGGGGGGGAATGCATAATTAATAAGCTTAATGATTTTTTGTTAGTTACTTAGGCAAAGGACATTTAATTTATAATTTAGTTTAGATGCACAGGTAATAATATTGTTTATTTTAAATTTTGGGGGCTTTTAAAATGTCTATATATCCAAGGCTTGTGCATGTGATATTTTGCCTATATTTTTAAAATATTGGTGATATAGTTTTGCAATGCATCTACTATAATTTGATGTAACCAAAACAGGCTTTTTTAAAAAATAAAACATTCTGGGTGCATTTTTTCCATGCAGATGCATCTAGATTGTATCTTAGAGATGAAGGATATGCACATGATTTCCAAATTTATTATCCAGGTAATAGATAAGTGATTAGTGGGGTTTTCATTTGTTTGTTTTTGTTTTTCTTTTCAGCAATCTCTAATAGACTTCAAATAAATACACAGTATTGTAAGTCCAAAGATTTAGAATACTTTGTATGTCTATTCCATTGAGCACAACTTGTTAAAAAAAATTAGTGACCATTAGTGTTGAAAGGCAAATTTTGTTCTTTTACATGTATTTGTGAGTTTTTATAATATTCTTAATACTTTGGTCTTTATTTCAGAATATTTTTCAGTGGTCTCTTTTTATGTATTAATTCTTAATCTTCTATCTTTCTGCTAATATGGTTTTTGCTTGTCTTTAATATTTACTTTCTAAGTTCACAGTGTAGTCTCTGGTCTGCCATCAGGTTCCATATAGATGTCATCTTTTGATGTTTTCCATTACTTATCATCCATTACAAGTCCTCAGACTATTTTTTCTCCAAGATAGAGGAGTACACTTGGGAGGTAGTATATGCCCAGAGGATAATGAAATATTATCAAATGCAAAAGCAGTGTAATATGTGCCTTCAAGTAATTACAAACGAATTGGGGATACTAGACTTACACAAGAGATTATTAGCAAAAGCTATACAATAGTACTATTTAAGTGTGTGATACCAATTGTAATTTAAAGCACAGTGAGAGCTAGAACAATCCTGGCATTTGGAGGAAGTCAAACTTGAAACTTAGGAAGGATTTATATATCAAAGGAAATGTCATTTCAAAAGAGGTTGACAGAGTTGGAAGTAGTAGTGAGACCAGCTTGAGAACATCTAAGAAAAAGTATTAGGAAAAAGAAAGGTTAGGTAGAGATTTAAACTAAGCCCCAAGCTGTGGTTAGAAAGTAGGAAGGACTGGCAAGACAGTTGGCTGTATCATTAGGAACCCATCAAAGAAAGAATTATGCACTGGGAGCAGTGGCACATGCCTGTAATCCCAGCAGTTCAGGAGGCTGAGACAGGAGGATCGTGAGTTCAAATCCAGCCTCAGCAATGGCAAGGTGCTAAGCAACTCAAACCCTGTCTCTAAATAAATACAAAAAGGGCTGGGGATGTGGCGCTGAGTTCAGTCCCTGGTACCAAAAAAAAAAAACAGAATTATGCATCCTGCTTGGCACATTAATAGTTAAGGCTTCATTGTATAGTGGGTAGCTTATATGTGTTTGTTTATATAGCTTAGGTTAAAGGTTAGCAGACTTTTTGTAGAGTACTAGATGATTAAAGCCCTATAAGACCTTTATAGTCTCTGTGGAATATTCTTGTTTGTTTGCTTGCTTAACTCAGGGGCCACATATCTGTGAGCTGGATTTGGCTATTGGACCTGGTTTGCCGACTGCTAGCTAATAATTGGCTAGGTTATTATCCATATAGCACATACTGTGAAGTATCTTGTTTTGTCTACATGGTTGTTTTGATGTGTTTCATAACTATCATTTATATATTTTTCTTTATGGTATACTAAAAGTAAAGAAAATAATGCTAAAATAAATAGTACTGTAATTGTTAATTTGTGGCCAAACTTCTGGCAAGGGCCTAAAATAGGTCTCAGAACTGGGAAGTGAAAAAAGAAAAAAGCCTTTGAGCCAGGCCTTACAGCAGTGAAAATAGCTACGCAGTGATTTCATAGAATTTGTATAAGGGTAAGTATATCAAATGACTGTGATGGTTTTACATTTTTTAAAACTAGTATTTCAGAAACCTTGGCTAGGGTACTGGTGGACTATAAGTGTACTGGTGGCCTGTAAATGATAATAGAGGAACCAGGCAGTAGGGAATCTAATTTTTGTAAGTAGTCTAGGATGACTTAGTAATTACTAAGAACAAACAGTTGGAAATCCTGTTTTAACTCCAAGAAGAGTCACTATGTGGGACGGTGTAATAATTGATATTTACTTTGATAAGCTTGAATCATGAAGAAAAGTTATATTGTATTATATACAGATTAAGGCAAAGAAAGAAGACCTAGCCCCTTTTAAAAATGTTTCCATTAAAATTATTTTAAGATAGCTATGGTGATTTAAAGGATAAGTATTGGTTATTTGAAAATTCATTTACATGAAACATCTCTTTGAAATTTCAAAATGTGTAGAGTGTATTTCTAAGGCAGCGCTGTTCTCTCAACCTCCTATGTTTCCTGTCCCATTACCAGGTTAGTAGTGGTGCCTCAGGTTATAGCTTCATGAATCAATTGGCTTAGGTTTCTCTATATTGTATCAGGAGATCAAGAATATGGCATAAAAGCATTCTTTCATTCAGCAGCATTAGTAAATAGGTTCTGTATATCAGGGTTGATATTAGGTGCTGGAAAAAAAATGGTTTTAGGCAGGGGCTACTTGGATAGAATAGTGGTGTTTTATTTTCCTGTTAAAAACATTAAAACCAGATGAAACTGAAAGACTTAAGTTAATTTTTGTATATAAGTATCATTTTTCCATTCTTTGTGAGTATCTTGAGTTTTAAGGCTATACAAACACTTTGAAATAAGTTTCAGCCTTCATAAATTGGTACCTAATAAAAATTTGACTTTGTTTTAAGAAGAAATTAATAATGTACTCCCTTCCACCCCAACTTTTGTCAACTCTTGAAACAGCTTCCCCATTCCTGCTGTTTTCATTTCCTAAGTAGAAGATAAAATGCCTTGGATGATGACTCAAATCTAAATCTTAGTTCCATCTTCACCATACATTAGCGAATTGGTTTCAGGTTAGATTTTTTAATCTTCATTTTCAATTCTTAAAATAGAGAAAATTAAAACTATCTTGTTTTCCTTACAAATACTGTGAGGACCCAAAGAAATGATATAAACTATAAAAACATTAAAATACTGTACATTAATACTACTGGATTGGACAAAAATGCAGCCTTTTTTTTTTTAAATAAGGTTAGAAATCTTAAGTCTCAGTTTTATCCTCCTAAGTTCTGTAAACCTACTATGTTTCCAGTAAACATTTAGTTTAAAGTTTTAACTGCTTTCTTGGCAAAGAGAATACATATAAAAACATTCTTGTTAATCTTTCAGTATTGTATATATATCCTATGTGCCTCTGTTCCTTTTTGCAAAGAAATACTGATCTTCTGTTCCATATAACCTCAGCTGTTCTTTACAAAGTGAGGTTAAAACTGCAAAAAGTGAATTCCTTATGGTTTTCTTTTTTAAAATCCACTTGTTGAGATTTCATTGGATTTTAGGGCCTATGGTTGATAATTTTTAAAATCCTACACAAACATGCCAGGTACATAGAGGTACTCTGATTTTACAAATATGATTGTAATTCTGATTTGACTTATTTCTCTTCCTCCCTCAGCTTCTTGAAATCTTTTATATGCTATTTTCTAAAAATTCAAAAGTATATATACTTTGTAATAAACCTTGACATAAAAGTTATTTAAATTTGATAGATTATATGTATTAATCAGCCTCTATCAGAAATGTTGAAAAGAGTTGTTTTGTTTTCCTTCTTGAGAATCCACATTTTAATACATATTTGAACAGAATGGTTTTTAAAAGTTACATTATTCCTTCACTGTCTATTTCCCCAGTGAGGGGTTACTTTAATTGATTTATGTATATAGTCATCTTTAGTAAACCGGCAGCCACAGAATTTGGAAGGGAAAAATCTTCCTACTGGAGGTTCCAAACAGATGTTTCGTAAGTACATTTGAAAGCATAGTTAAGACTTCACTTTTAAAAAATATCTTTAAAGTATTTGAAAATACTTTAAGAATAACTTTAAAAGTTATTACAGGTTGAGCATCCCTAATCTAAAAACACAAAATGTCTCATAAGAGTTCCATGATAATGCCACATGTGGAAAATTCCACACCTGACTTCATGTGATGGGTGTAGTTAAAATGCAGGAGCACTAAAAATATTGTATAAAATCACTTTCAGGCTAGGTATATAAGGTGTATTTGAAACATAAATGAATTTTGTGTTTAGAGGTGTGTCTCATCCTCATTAAATACCTCATTAAATAGTATATGCAAATATTCCAAAATCTGAAATTGAAACACTTATGGTCCCAAGCGTTTTGGGAAAGGGATATTCAACTTGTATATTATAGAATTTGCTTTACAAAACATAATATACAACTCTTTGTTTAAGATCTAGCTTGTAGTCATTTCATTTTCCTCATCATAAGTTTTTCTTTAAGATTTGCCTAAAAAAGAAAAGTGAAAATTTATAATTTATGATTAAACTTTCTGGATTGTTTGGATTGAATGGTTGAGCCATTCTCAATTATGTCTTTGTTCATAAAATTTAATTTTTTCCCACAAAACATTTTCATTAGCAATTATACATTTTTTTTTTACATTTCAGTGTAATAGTTTGACGTACATACCTTTTGTTTCTTTAGTAACTCTTAAAACCAGCTATTTCTACTACTATAGATCAGTATTCTTTAAAAGTACTATTGTATGCTGACATTTATTTTTTATTACTTAAACCTTGCAAAAATTGGCCTGCGTGTAGTAGAGTAGTTTTTGGTTAAAACATGGGCAATTTTCTTTTCCTTCAACCCATCTTTTAGTGTGCTTCCTAATGTTTCAGAAACATAAATTTATTCAAATCATTTCTAAATTTTAGAAATTAAAATAATATCACTGTTTCTGCTGCATCAATTAAAATCTCTCTTGTGTTCTTGAGAGTTCATCCTCTTTTAATATGCTATGACTATATCACCATTCTCCATGACTTCCCAACTTCATAATGTAGTATAAAGAACTACATTTTTGCTGTAGGCAAAGACATAGGCTTCTTCGTGGCTGCATATAAACATGATACTTTACCTCTTTGAGCCTTTATTTTTTCATTTTACAGTGGAGTAATTATAGTACCTATTTCTTAGAATACATTGTTACAAGGATTAAGAGAGAACCCAGTTAAAAAGGCAAATACAGTGATTGCCATAGGCTATTTATATCTAGAACTTAAGCAGACAAACCTAATCATTATTATCCGGGTATCCTATTTTCATCATTTGTCTGTTATTTATTGAAAACTTTAAATGTCCAGATACTTAGAATATGAATGCCACAAAAATGAATGTCTTACTCCCTTCTCTTTAGAAATTCACAGATTAGGATAAGAGAAAAAAACATGTAAATAAATACATACTTTTAAATAATTAAAAAATAAATAGAAAATTTCTCTTCTTTTTCCATGTGTGAATGCTACCTTTAATACTGAATGCTGTGTGTTTGCACATATTATAACAGAATATCATAATTGTGTATCATTATGTAGTGTGTGTGTATATCTATATCTATCTATATTTTTTTTAACTTGTCTGACTCAGCTATTAGAACATGAACTACTTGGATTTGAATATTACTGCTGGGGTTGGCAGTTCTTAAAAGAGCAAATAGTAATATTTCAGGCATTGTAGGCAATATGGGCTCTCATATGTACTTAGATGAGCTACAGGAGCACAAAAACAGCCATAGATAATTACAAACAATGAGTGTGACTGTATTCTTTTGTTGTTGTTGTTGTGTGTTGTTAGCTGTAGATTATTTTATTTATTTTTATGTGGTGCTGAGGATCAAACCTGGTGCCTCACATGTGCAAGGCAAGCGCTCTACCACTGAGCTACAGCCCCAACCCTGGTGTGAATGTATTCTAATTAAGCTTTATTTACAGAAATAGGCAGCAAACCAGATTTGACCCACAGGCCTTAGTTTGCTGACTCTTGAAATGCTATATACCAATGCAACTGAAGTAGATACTATTACCACCATTTTAAACATGAGAAAACTGAAGCACATTAAATAACATGCCAAAGATCATACTACTAGTTGGTGAACAATCTGGAATTTGAACCCAGGCATTCTGATTCCAGAGCCTGGACTTGTGATTGGTAAATCATATAGATTCTAATATATTGACTCTAGGAGTGTAATGATGATTCTGTATCAGGAAACATTAGTGTAATTTACTATGTTAATAGATTTAAGGGGAAACTATAATTTCTCTTTGGTGCTAAAAATATCATTTTTAAAATTAAACTGTCAGTTCT
The DNA here is from genome assembly GCF_021218885.2 of Marmota monax. Lineage (NCBI taxonomy): Eukaryota > Metazoa > Chordata > Mammalia > Rodentia > Sciuridae > Marmota > Marmota monax. The sequence goes on along the minus strand of NW_026693082.1, from coordinate 18,003,443 downwards.
AATAACTCTTAAAGAAATAACCTTACAAAATTATGTACCAGAAATCTATATGGACTCTAATAGTGAAATATTAGAAGCACTTCTGTTGAAAGATAGGAATATAACATTGGTCCAGAAATCTTAGCTAGTACATTAATAAACCTGAAAAATAATTAACCTTTATAAAATGGGAGAGAAATGTGCAACCATTATTATTTATAGTTGGTATGACTGCTAACTTAGATAATACAAGACAATCAGCTAAAAATTATTAAATTTAAAAAATGTTTTAGTTAAGTGACTAGCCATAAAGTAAACATCAGTATCTCATATACCAGTAGTAACAAATTATGAAATATATTAAGAAAAAGCATCCTAAGTTACAGAATACTTAAGGAATGCATAGTAACTATATGAAGAAGCAAGAAGGTCTGAATGGATAGAGTAATATTAAGTTCCCTAATGTGACTGCTTAATAGTATAAAAATGGCAATTTACACTAGATTAGTCTATAAAGTCAATATAGTTCTAATTATAAATGCAGTGGTTTTTTAAAAATGGAATTTTCCAAACAATGGCTCAAGATTGAAAAGGGGAAATGTACCAGAATGGCAAGCTAAATTTCAAAAAGAAGTGTTAACAAAAGGAAGTGTATCCACTGAAGATCAAAACATTATTGTAAAATGCATTTATTAAAATAATAATTTGGAAGAGTGATAAGCATGTTGATCATAGGAGAAGATCCACAGATAAGAAGAAATATATGATAAATGGTTGAGTAATGGAAACACTATTCTATAAATGGTATGGAAAAATTGGCCATCCGGTTGGAGTAAAGATAGTTAAGTACCCACTTCATGGCAGTCTCAAAACTAATTTCCAAATGAACTAAATGTCTCTTAAAACAAAAACGAAATGGTGAAAGTTTTAGAAGTATATCTTAAAAAATTTTGAGATGATGGCCTTTTCAAGTGAGACATTAAACTTAGATAACAGTTTAAAATGCAGTCAAGAGACTAGGATAAAATATTTGACATGTAATAGACAAAATTAATAAATTTAGAGTTTATAAGATTTGCCTATAAATCAATGTGAAAATGACAACCTTGTAGAAAATGGGAGAGAATGTGATCAGTACATTCACAGAAATAGGAAAATACATATATATACTGTAAAACTTTAAAGAGATGCTCATCCACACCAGTAAATTAAAACATCAATAAGACTATTTTTAAAAATGAAGATATATCATATGAAAAAAATAAGACACTGACCAACGTATGTGATTTTATTTATCTAACAACTACTGCCAGAAAACTTGATACACAGCACAGTAAAAAGCACAGTAAAAAGTCTGAAAGGTTACATACCATAGTTGGTGGCTATAGAAAAAGAGCTTGAATTTGGAGGCAGCAAAAAGTTGAAAGTAATGTTGATATGTGCATTTCAAAGTATAATCAGGTTGTGTTGTAACAAGTATGATAACAAAAGATGAAGATTTGACTTTGGTGATTTTGATTGGTCCAGCTTAGGACCATACCTTTTAATTGGATGGCCTTGGTTTATGTCTAATTTTCTTGTGTAATTTTTTAAAAATGTTTATTTTTTAGTTGCAGTTGGACACAATACCTTTATTTTACTTATTCATTTTTATGTGGTGCTGAGGACTAAACCCAGGGCCTCACACATGCTAGGTGAGCGCTCTATCGCTGAGCCACAACTCCAGCCCTTTTTGTGTAATTTTTTTTAAGAGAGAGAGAGAATTTTTTTAATATTTATTTTTCAGTTTTCGGTGGACACAACATCTTTATTTTATTTTATGTGGTGCTGAGGATCGAACCCAGCACCCCGCGCATGCCAGGTGAGCGTGTTACCGCTTGAGCCACATCCTCAGCCCCTGTGTAATTTTTAATAGCACCTCTTTTCATTTGTAGAACCTTTCCAGTTGGCATCTAAAGTCATCAGTGCTTTTAGAAATAAGAGTTTCAGATCTGAAACTGTGATAAAGTAGGTTAAAAAAGTGAGAATTTCTTAGTGATTCATAATCTTTATAAACGTATCTGCCAACCCAGACAATGTTGTTGCACTTTATTTTCTAAGTTTCTATTATTACATTTTTCTTTTTTATGTATAAAATTGTGGGACCAGGGATGTAACTCAGTAGAGTGTTTGCCTAGTATGTGCAAGGTTCTGTGTTCAATCCCCAGCACTACCAAAAAGAAATTGTGATTTCCAATATAGATTTGTTTTCCATATGCCTGGATATTTTGATTTCCCTCCTGCTAGTATCAGAAATAAATCTTCCTTCCTTCCTTCCTGATCAACCCCAAGGCTTTGCACATTCAAGGCAAGTGCTCTGTCATAGAGGTACACCTGCAGCCCTAGAACTTAGAATTTTAAGAAAGTTGGGGTTGAAGAAGTCAACAGCTTGAGAGGAAGACACAGAAAAGAGAAGGAATATGTTTTAAAAATAAGATGGAGTCCAGCCATAATTAAGCTCACCTATAATCCTGGCTACTCCAGAGTCTGGGGCAGGAGGATCAAAAGTATGAGACCAGCATAGGTAATTTAGCAAGCTCTGTTTCAAAATAAAAAATATTTTTGCTTTTTTACCACTATCTATATGCTATGGGTGTGTGGCTTAGGTGTGTGTGATAGAGTGCCACTGTGTTTGGTCACCAGTACTGCAAAAAAATAATAAATAAATAAATAAATAAATAAATAAATAAATAAATAAAATGGGGAAGATGGTTGTGTTTAGAAGCAACAATTTTTTTTAACCCAGGCATTTATAAACAAAGGGTTTTAAACAAAGAATTTGGTTGACTAAGAAAGGACTGAGTTCTAAAAACATGTCTTCCCATTGAAAATAAAGTGTTTCTTGATTTTCTTATGGTAGAATTCTCTATTTGTAGTTTTGTTAAAGGAAACAGTGCAGATTTTACATAGGAATTCAAACCCTGTTGCTTGAACTTAACTATCAAAGGGGTACTGTGGCCAGAAAATATTTAGAAACTGCTGGTTTACTCATAAGTCCAAAGTCATTCTCATAGGTATAGTCAAGAATTTGAAATTTTAAGACTGAAGTGAACAGTCTTTAATATAAAAATAGTACTTCTAGAAAGGGCAATAAAATATTTGAGGTGAAAATAGAATTGCCTCAGGTATAATTAACTTTGACACTAATGGTAATCCAAGTGCTCCAGACACAAGACACTACAACTGTATATGGGATTTAAGATGTCATTTAAAAAAAAAAAATCAGTTGGTCTTATGTGCACACCATTAATTTTTTAATGGATTGGGGTTGATTTGAAGCAACTCTTGTTCTCTTATTTTCATAGTTTCCTGAGTAGAAGTATCTTTGTTATGTATTTTCCATTAGCAGTTCTTTTGGAATTTGTTTGAACCAGATTTTCATCTTAATAACTATTACAGTGTGATTTCTTAGTGATGGAGCAAGGGCTATATCCTGTGAATACCTAATTAAATTATATAATGTTTAATGCATTAGGTAATATTAAAAATTAATTAATCCTGTTGACTTAGGGGTAAGGTCTACCCTTCCTATCCATTGTACCTCTTCCAGTGGATAAGGAATTGAATATGAATACAATAAATTAGTTATAATAAATTTGCTAATAACCTATATAAACTAGTATTTTCCTTATAAGAATATGATTATATATACTTCCTTGTATTAGGTTAAACCTTATGAAGTAAAGTTATTTTAAAGTTTTTGACCTTAAATGGCAATTTTATATGGTTTAGCCTATTATAAAACTATGATAGTCTCTGTCCTACGTAAAAATATTATTTTACGTATCACAAAAATACATTGTAAGCTATTTAAATAGTATAAATTCATATATAGCACATGACTGATGAAATATCACCGTACAAGTAAAATTGGATACCTATTTCTAAAAGGATAAAAGTAGTAAATAAAAAATATTTACTGCAGATATGCATCATTGTACACTATAGTGTTACACAACTTTCACCAAAAACTAAATTGAATTTGAGGATGATGAAACTAAAAGATAGTAATTTATAATTAAAAACCCTGTAGTAATTTATAAGAAAAAGTTGTCAGGCTTGACATTGTCAGACAAGTTGAAGACACCACAAAAACTAGTACCAATTAAAGAAAGCATTGATGATAGATCTACAGATAAAAATGTATTTTTCCCCACAAATTGTAGGAATCCCATCTGTGTTTCATACCACTTAGTCTTAGTATAATCCTGAATTAGTGGCTTTATAAATGCTGGAATTATATGTATTTATGTTTGTGGATGACACATTGAAATAAGAACTCATTCTGCAGGTTTCTAGTAAGTAACCCAAAATAAATAACTTTGGTTTTTCTTTTAGTTTCTGGGCATATCTAGAGCACACTGACTTTAAGTGGTGAACTGTGGATCAATTTTTTATTTATTTTTTACTCTTTTTTTAAAATTTATTTTTATTGGTCCATTATAATTATACATAATAGTGGGATTCATTATGCCATGTTTGTACATGCACATAAAATAACTTGATCAATCTCATTTAATATCTTCGTTTTCCCTTTCATCCTCTCTCCCCCAAATCACTTACTCAACTATGCTGATCTCCCTTCTATTATTATTACTATTTTAATTATACTATAATTATATGTATATAATTTGTATATATACATGCATGTATGTGTATGTATACATAACATAAAAGCAGGATTTGTAGATGGACATCGCAAATGTGCTTCCTCTTGCCCTCCCCTCTTCCTTCCCTCTGTGGATCATACTTTTTTAAAAACTCATAGAGGTCATAATGAGTGAAATTATCTAGACACAGAAAGACAAGTATCACACTTTCTATGTGGAAAATAGAAAAACAGAAGGTAACCTGAAGAGGGACTATTAGGGAAAAGGAAGGGGAAGGGTAAAGTGGGAAGAGGAGTAGATGGTAACAAAACATGTTATATGCATATATGGAAATGTCACAGTGAAACCCATTAATTTATCCAGTAATATGTGCTACTAATTATAATAATTTTAAAAATCATACTTTTAAATCATAACCATTTGGATCCTGCTTTGGATAAATATTTTCACCTTTGTACAGTCCATTGGATACATTATAAATTAAGAGTAGCAAATTTAGGTCCCTTGTCAAGAAGGAATAAAAGAAGCTGAATTTACTTTTCTGCCAAACCAAAAAAACTAGACGAAGTACAGGGAACAGTAGCACTTGAGACAATAGGCATTGAGCAACAGAAGAGGGAAAACAAGGCAAACCCTATGATTGCCTTAGCTTCCTGGAGAAAGTTACCAGGGCATAACACAGGGAGGGAAACCCAATAAGTCTTGGCAGACTGCCTGATTTGAAGAAACAATGCTAGTATTCCCAGGAATCCAAGGGACTAGGGTTTACCGAGGAGAGAGCTGCAAAGAAAAAAAACTTCAGAGATACAGTGAAGGGTTTCTCTTAAGCATTCAGCAAAGTATTGGTAAATGTATACATTTATATACATCTAGGGGAAGAGCCACCAACAGGATTGTACAGAACATATCCAAGTTCATGTAGAGCCAAAAAAAGTGCCTCTTCCCACCAGCCACACATTGACACAGCCTTTGGTAAAGTATTCTGAAGATTTTTTTGCTTTAGAGGTGGAAAGAAATTAATCCTAGACTAAAAGCAACTCTGGGCCTGCATAAACAAGACCCAGAATGATCAAACTGTTTCCTCATTGAACCACATCTCAGAACAAAGCTCTAAATTATTTGTAGGAATAAAAAAGCACATAGCAGTCCACAAGGTAAAATTCACGTCTGACATTCAATAAAATTACTAAGTTTGCAAAGAAGCAGGAAAATACCAATCATAATAGGAGAAAACTCGACACTCAAAACAGTCCCACAGATGATGAATTTAATGGTCATTAAAACAGTTATGACTATTGGAAAGTCTGAACATTTTAAGTAGAGATCACTCCTAGATTAAAATTATAGTGTCGGAGATAAGACATACTGGATGGAATTAATGGCATGTTAAGACATTGCTGAAGAAAAGGTTAGTGGACATGAAAATATAGCAATAGAAATCATCTAAAAGGAAAGAGTTTTTTTAATGAACTAAAAATAGTATTTGAAGAAATAATGATCAGAATTTTTCCATATGAGATAAAAAATATTATCCAAGAAAACACAGTAAACAAAATAAAGATGAATAAAACTACATGCAGGAACATCATAATCAAATCAGTTGTTTAAAAAAAAAAAAAACAGATCTTAAAAAAAATAGAGTAAAGATAAGAATGACATCAAATTTCTCATCAGAAACAATGGAAGGTGGAAGACGATTGGAGCAGTAGCTTTAAAATACTAAAAGAAAAAACTATCAACCTAGTGTTCTTTACCCATTGAAATCGCCTTTTTAAATCAAAGGTAAAATAAAGATTTCAAACATACAAAAGCTGAAAGGGTTTATCTCCAGTCCTGTTCTAAAAGACATGTTAATTGGAGTCCTTCAAGCAGAAGGGAAATGAAACCACATGGAAACCTAACACCTGTACAAGGAGCTAAATGTATCAGTAATGGTAACTACATGAATAATTATATGATTTTTAAAAAATATTTATTTTTTAGTTATAGGTGGACATAATATCTTTATTTCATTTTTATGTGGGGCTGAGGTTTGAACCAAGTGCCTCATGTGTGTTAAGCGACCACTTTACCACTGAGCCACAACCTCAGCCCCTTATAAGATATTTTTATTATTATTTAGATTTCTTTAAAAGATAATTGATGGTTGAGCAAAAATGAGCACAGATTGTGGAGTTTGTGACATGTAAAAGCAAAATATACAATAACAATTGAGAAAACAGCAACAAAAGGGGCGAGTTTGTAGATTTGTTGTTTGAATACGTATGCCTGAAATGTATAACTTAAAGGTAGATTGTGATAAAATTCATGTTATTAATACTAAAGCAACTACTCAAGTAACAACAAAGAATTAGCTTATAAGTCAATAAGACAGACAAGGTATAATAAGAAATGATCTAAAACAGAGATAAGGAGAAGGCAACAGAGAATACATGAGACAAATGGAAAACAAATAGCAAGGTAGTAGACACAATTCCTGACACATTAACAGTCACATTACATGTAAATAGTCAAAACACAATTAAACGGTAGAGATTGTTAGATTAGACTTCTAAAAATCAAGACCCCATTGAGGCTGTAGCTCAGTGGCAGAGCACTTGCCTAGCCTGTGTGAGGCACTGGGTTCGATCCTCAGCACCACAGAAAACGAAACAAAAGCATTCTGTCCATTTACAAATACCAAAAAAAAAATTAAAAAAGGAATCAAGACCCACTTCTATGACATCTGTAAGAAATTCACTTTAGGTATAAAGACACATGGTAAAATTGTAGAAAAAGATATACCATGCTCACACTACACCAAAGAAAGCTAGAATCACTGTGTTAGATAAGCAGTTTGATGACTGAAATACAGTATTACCAGTACTACTGTTTTTTTTCATAATTTTAAAGGGATTAATTCAGTAAGAAGACATACAATCTTATAAATTTTTATGCAACAGAATGTAACATGGAATGTTGATGTTTCTTAAAAACAAAAGAATCTGTGGATTTTTTTGAATTAGGCAAATATTTCCTGGATACAGTGTCAAAGGCACCATCAATAAAATGAATTGGTGAATTGAACTTTCTAATTTTAACTTCTGCTCTTCAAAAGACATTTGTAAGACTACAAAAACAAGCCAGGCTGAGAGGAAAATCTTTGCAAATCAGTTAATAGGTAAAGGCTGGTATCCAGGATACATAAAACTGTCAAAACTCAAGAAAACAAACAATCCAGTAACAAAATGGGCAGAATGAATTGAATAGATGTTAAACCAAAAAGCTTGTGTGTAAATACTCGATGTATATTTGTTTCATTTGTTTATCTCATAACTGCATTTTCCAAGATCATTCTGTTTTTTTTTTAACCTATAAAAATAGCAATTTCAAATTTGAGGGTATAGGATACTTTCTTAGTATGTTGATTAGGCTGAAATCTCCAAAGGTATTTTCAAAAACCTTACTAAACTTGATTACTTTACAAATACTTTCTTATAGTATCTAGTTTTATTTGTTTCTAATTGAGGTTAAGAATGTATTCACATCTGGAATGGGGCCTTCAAGAATGAGCTACACCTTATGTTATTATCAACTTGACATCTTTATTATAGATGATTACTTAAATAAAATAGTTTAGTCTTAAATCTGTATTGTCTTGAGACTGGCAGCATGAGCTTAGCCAGGAACTAGTTAGAAATTTGTATTTCAGAGCCCTATTCTACATGTTGGGCCCAGCATTCTGTTTTAATAAGGTCTGCAGGTGATTCTGATACATGCCAGAATTTTAAAACTATGAACTGAGAGCAGCAGTGGAATTTCATAGATGCTTGGGATACTGGTAGTTATGGAATTTGTTTTAAAAAGTGCTACTCCTAAAATTTGTGTTTCATATGTCCATTTAACCTTTTAAAAAAATAACTAAACAGATATTGAATACTAATTATTGAGACATCTGAAAGTGATTAGGGGTGAAGTATACTGATTTCTGCGACTTTGAACTGCAATTTTTAAAAAGAGGTGGAAGAATATATGTGAAAAGGGAAAATGTCTTTAGAACCCAAATGGCAAATATGAGTGTTATTTCAGCCTTCCCATAGCTTAAATTTTTGTATAATAAAATAGAAATCCTGCCATGACTTATTTTTTGTGGATTTTCTTGAATTAGGCAATGAGAGAGTGAAACATCCCAGAATGGGCTCCTAGATATAATATTAATGATGACTGGTAATGAAATTTTAGTTATCCTAACAGCAGTTATGAATAAAGATATATAAGACCTAGCTTCACTATATTGGTAGATTTATTATTCTTAGAAATAGAGATTTTTTTCCCTAGTCAAATTAAATTTGATATTAAAATGTGATATCATTAATGATCTCTAAATAACCCTCATTGATTGACTCGTTATTTCAACTTGAAATGGTTTGTCAATTATATGTGATCTAGTTAATGTCACTTTTAAAGACATAGAATTTTCTGGTTTTTAAAACATTTTATTTTCAAGTGATAATTAAATGTTCCATACTTAAATTTAAAAAAGTTTAAAAGGACATAGTAAACAATAGTCAGGTACTTTTTAGTTATTCATAACATTAGGATTCATTTTGACTTAATTATAAAAGCCTGGATTATAATTTGCTTCAATCAGTTCCCAGTGCTACTCTTTTGTCCTGCCCTCTTCCCTCTCTCTGTTCCCCTTTCTTCTCACTGCTCTTTTTACTTTTAGGTTTTTTTTTTTTTTTTCCGTTGGTTTGGGTTCTTTCTTTCTTTTTTTTTTTTTTATAGTATTTTGTGAATATACATGATAGTGAGATTGATTCACTGGTATATTCATTCATGTACATAGATTCTTTCCACTGTTCTTCCCTTGTCCCATTGCTTCTCTTTCCTCCTCATTCCCATTCGTATCATCCCACAATTTTTCTTCAGTTTTGATGGAACCCCCTACTTTCCCTTTCTTTTCTCTCTCTTTTCCCCTTATTTTGGATAAGCTTCTGCATATCAGAGAAAACATTCAATCTTTGGTTTTCTGAGTCTGGCTTATTTCACCCAGCATGATAGTCTCCAGTTCCATCCATGTACCAGCAAATGCAATAATTTCATTCTTTATGGCTGAGTAATACTGCATTGTGTTTAGATAACCACATTTTCAGTATCCGTTCATCTGTTGAAGGGCACCTAGGCCAGTTCTATAGCTTGGCTATTGTGAATTATACTGGTATAAAAAGACTTTTTCAGAGATACATAATGAATTATTTGCAAATGAAATTATGGAATGACCTGAATTGTTTCAGAATAATACAAGACAAGAAGTGAGTGGTGGTATAAATGAAACTAGACTGGCCATGAGTTGATACAGTTGAAGCTGAGTGATGAGTACATTATACTGTTAAGTTTATTTTAGTGTATATGTGAAATTTCACAATTTAAAAGATTTAAGAAAGATAAAAGTTAAATTGAGCTTTTTAAACATGATCTGAAAACATAACCTTCACTTATTACAATGTTTCTATGGAAAACATTTTTCAGACATTTTCCAGGAATGTTGGAGAGCAGCCTGTATCTTAGTTGAATATTGTTTTTTGACATAATAGTCTTAGTTGCAGTCTTTTCTTATGCCAAATCTTGTACCATTGTTCATATTATACTTGCAGGGTCCAAAGAAATGAAGAAGTGATAGTAGAGAGAGAAAAATTGGGAGCTGGTTTAAATATAAGTCTTTTGAATAATTAAAAGTTGTCTTTTTCCCCCTATTTTATGTTAGTCATACATTGATAGCTCTCTTTCCTTTCATCTTCCTATTCCCCTTTTATGTTTTAATAAATTTATAAAAGAATATAGATTTATTTTATAAATATAAAAGAAAAAAAAACAATTGTCTAAAACCTCATAAAAATTCACATTAAAATGTGGAAATTTGGACTGGGGATATAGCTTCAGTGGTAGTGCTCCCCTTGCATGCATAAGGTGTCCTGGGTTAAATCCGCAGCATTTCCCCCCCAATCAAAAAAGAGGAAAATTAAGTGAAATAATACATTTAATTAATTACATGTTTTTTAAGAGCCATTTCTGGAGTACAGAAAAGATACCTTCTTCAACAAAGAGTGCTGGGAATACTGGAAATCCATATGTAGCAGAATGAAATTTAACCCCTGTCTCTCTCACCCTACACAAAACTCAACATGGATCAAAGACCTAGGCATTAGACCAAACACCTGCATCTTCTAGAAGAAACTGTAGGCCCAACTTTCCATCATGTTGTCTTAGGAACCTACTTCTTCAACAGGATTCCATAAGCGCAATCAAGAATCAATAAATGGGATCAAACTAAAAAGCTTCTTTACAGCAAAGGAACCAATCAAGAACATGAAGAGAGAGCCTGCAGAATGGGAGAAAATCTTTGCTACTTGCACCTCAGATAGAGCATTAATCTTCAAGATATATAAATAACTCAAAAAATTTAACACCAAAAAAAATAACCAAATCAATAAATGGGCAAAGGAATTGAACAGAAACTTCACAGAAGAAATACAGTCAGTCAACAAATATATGAAAAAATGTTCAACGTCTCTACCGATTAGAGAAATGCAAATCAGAACTACACTGAGATTCCACATCACTCCCATCAGAGTGGCAATTATCAAGAATATAAGTAATAATAAATGTTGGTGAGGATGTGCGGGGGGAAGGTACACTCATACATTCTTAGTGAGACTGCAAATTGATGCAACCATTCTGGAAAGTAGTATGGAGAAAACTTGGAATGGAACCACCATTTGACCAAATTATCCCACTCTTCGGTATAAACCAAAAGGACTTAAAATCAGCATATTACTGTGATGCAGCCACATCAATGTTTATAGCAGCTCAGTTCACAATAGATAAGCTATGGAACCAACCTAGGTGCCCTTCAACAGATGAATGAATAAAGAGAATGTGGTATATATACACAATGGAATATTACTCAGACATTAAAAAAAAAAAGAATGACATTATGACTTTAGTAAATGGATAGGTCTGGAAACTATCATGCTAAGTGAAATAAGCCAATCTTTAAAAAAGGCCGAATGTTCTCTCTGATATGCAGAAGGTAACACGAAATAAAAGGGGATAAAAGTTCACTGGATTAGACAAAAGGAAAGAAAAGGGAGGAGGGATGGAATAAGAAAGACAGTAGAATGAATCAGACATAACTTTCCTTTGTTCATATATGAATACGTGACCAGTGTAACTTCACATTGGTACGACCACAAGAATGGGATCCTAATCAGAATAAATTACACTCTGTATGTATAATATGTCTTTGGGAGATAATTAAGATGAAGTCATGAAGGTGGAGCCTCTATGATATAGTAAATGTTCTTATAAGAAGAGGAAGAAACACCAGTACTAATTCTGTTTCTCATGTGAGAATACAGTAAGAAGATATCTGAAACCAGGAAGAGGACTCTTACAGAGAACCACATCTGCCAGCCTTGAGAACTGTGAAAGACAAATATATTTTAAGCCATCCAGTGTGTGGTATTTTGTTATAGCAGCCTGTGTAAGACAGTTTGCAAATGTTTTCTCCCATCTGAAGGTTGCCTTTTCACTCTGTCATTTGTGTCCTCTACTGTGCAAAATTTGTAAATTTGATGAAGTCCTATTTGTATGTTTTTTGCTTTGGTTGGGTATGCTTTTGCTGTCATTTTTAAGAAATCATTGCCAAGTTCAGGGTCATGCAGGTTTTCCACTGTTTTCTCCTTAAGGAGTTTTATAGTCTTGGTTTTTACCATGTTAGATCTTTAAGCCATTTCAAGTAATTTTATGTGTGGTTTAAGAGTCCAACTTCATTCTTTTGGTTGTGGAAATCCAGTTTTCAAGACACTATTTGTTGAAGATCCTGCCCTTTCCCTATTGAATGGTCTTTGTACTCTTGTTGGAGATCATTTGACTGTATATGTGGGAGTTTATTTCTGAGCTCTCTGTTTCATTGGTCCCTTTGTCTTCCTTTATGCCAGTACCACCCAGTTTTGATTCCTGTGGCTTTGTGATGTTTAGAAATCCGAAAGTTTTTCTTCCATCTCCTCTTTCAAAATTGTTCTGGATATTTAAGGTTTCTTGAGGTCATATGAATTTTAGGATGGATTTTTCTATTCTTGCAAAAAGAATGTTGGTGGGATTTTTCAAGGATTGCATTGAATCTGTAGATCACTGTGAGTAGTGTGGACATTTTCTCTATATGAAGTCTTTCAATACATGAACATTGGATATCTTTCCACACTTATTTTAGCAGTGACTTGTAGTTTTAGAGTGTGTCTTTCACTTTCTAGGTTAAGTTTATCCTTAGTATTTTATTCTTTTGATGCTATAAGTGGAATCTTCTTGATTTTTCAGATTGTTCGTTGTTAATATGTGGCAACACTACAGATTTTTGTGTATTGATTCTATATCCTGAAACTTCACTGAATTCACTCATGAATTCGAATATTTAGGGTTTCTGTGTATAATATCTGTAAACAAATTATTTTACTTTACATTTAAAACAGCCTTTTTCCCCCCACCTTTTTTCTTGCCCAGTGGCTTTGGCTATAACTTCCATCACTATGTTGAACAAGTAGCAAAAGTGAGCATCCTTGCCTTGCTCCTGATCTTAGAGGAAAAGCTTTTATCACTGATCTTCCCTCTGGGTTTTTCATATATGGTCTTTATTTTGAGATGGAATCTTTCTATTCCTAGTTTTGTTTTGTTTTTCTCCATGAAAGGGTGTTAAATTTGCCAAATGCTTTTTCAGCATCAACTGAGATTATCACATGGCCATTTTAACTTTTAAACAATATTTTATTGAAGACTAATATACACAGAGAAGTACATATTTAATCAGTACAACTCAGTTAATAATTCAATGGTAATAAGCATATGACAGCCTTCAGATCAAGACAGAATAGTACCAGCACCACAGAAACTGCCTTCATGCCTCTCTCCTATCCTCATTCTTTCTTCCTTCCCAAAGGCAACCACTGTCCTTTCTGTTTTTGAACCTTAAAGTTATATAGTATGTATTATTCTCTATTTTTCACTTGCATTGTATTTGTGAAATTTATCCATGTTATTCCCTGTGTCACTAGTTCATTAATTTTTATTGTCATATGTAGTCCATGGAATGAATCAACTACAATTGATTGATAAGGGTCATTTAGGGTACATATGCTTTTGTGCTATTAACAAATCATGCTGATGTGTACCTTCTCATGCTTGTTGTTTGGTCCACATGTACATGCATTTTTTTATAGTATACATTAGGAGTCTAATAGCTGAATCATATCTCGTTCGTAGAGTATGTATTTGTTCACCTTCAGTAGATAATATAAAACTTTCCAAAGTGATTTTGTGAGTTTTCATTTCTATTCCTTGGTAAGTTTGCAGTTGTTCCATAGCTTTACTGCCACTTGATATTGTTGGTCCTTTTCATTTTTATCATTTTAATATTAGATGCATAATGACATATCATTATGATTTTTAATTAGTGTTTTCCTACTAATTGATAGAGAATATTTACAGGTTTATTAGCCACTTGATTTGACTTTTATGAAGAGCATATTCAAATCTGTTGTTACTTTTCTATTGTTGTCTTTTTAATCAATATGTAGAAGGCCTATAAATATTCTAAACGTGTTCTTTGTTAATTATATATGTTTGTAAATATCTTCTCTCAGTCTGGTTTGCATTTTATTCTCTTAAAGATATTTAAATGTAGTTCCAGTAAATTATTTTTTCTTTATGACTTAAGAAACATATATCCTATTTAAGAAAACTTTTTGTGTCCCATGGTTAAAGAGTTATTCTGTGTTATCTTTTAGAAGTATTTTTGTACCCTTACATTCAGATCTATAATCTATCTAGCATAGTTATTTTTAAAATATTGTTTAATTTAGCACTAAAATTTCAAACTTAGAGAAAATTTGCAAGAATATAGTACAAAGATATCCAGGTTTTCTTCATCCACATTCCCCAAATGTTAGTTTTTTACTCATTATTGCTACATGGTTCATTGTTGATATGTAGATATGCTAGAGCCATCTTTACTTGTATACAAAAGTTGGTTGTTAAAAATTCAGAAATTTTTGGTCATCTTTTAAACCAGTGTATGCTCTACATTGTGAGTGGGTTTAAAGTATTTTTACTTTTAGCTTCAGCTGGGCCATTGGGTGGGGTATTTATCCCATGGACATTAACAAAATACTACAAGTCATTCCTACTCTTTTTCTTTTCTTTTTTTTTTTTTTTGCATATATTAAGTAGTACATTATGAAGAACAAAATAGATGCATGACTAAAACCAAGAGTCTGCCCATGGTCACAAGATAATATGAAAATGTAGAAAGTAAGTAGTAACAAAATTAGAAGTGGATTGGAAGAAGAGACTGATAGTATTCTCTACACAAAGAATGAAAGGAATTTCTAGGTTGTTAAATGCAACATTTGCAGGGCTGAAGTTTCCATAGAGTATAAATGGTATGGTCAACAACAACAATAAAAAGTTTATAAATGAAATTATGGTGGCTTGTACAAGTTTTTAAAAAAGATGCTAGCAAGGATGGTAATATTAAATTAATATAACATGTGGCTTCATACTCAACCTATCATAGCACTTACTATTCTTAGAATTAACTGGAAGAATCAGGGGGCTGGGGCATAGTTCAGTGGTAAAGCTCTTATCTAGCGTGCACAAGGCCCTGGGGTCAATTCCCAGCTCCAGGGGGAAAAAAAAAAAAACAGCAAGGATCAGAAGAAACCTGCATTTCTGTGTGTAAAGCTTGTAGTCTAGCTCTTAAAACCAAACTATGGTTCTATCCTCAATATTATATTGTAGAATATAAATTAATAATGGGGTCTGCAGCTTTAGTTAAACATATTATATGGAATATTACAAGTAGAAAATACAATGACAAAATTAAAAAGACCCAATGGGTTTTTTAAATTTTTAATAAATTTCTTTTTAGAAAAATGAGCAGGGTAGGGTGGTGCGTGCCTGTAGTCCAGCTACTTAGAAGGCTGAAGCAAGATTGTTTGAGCATAGAAATTTGGGGCCAGCCTGGACAATGTAAATGAGACACTATCTCTTAATTAAAAAAAAAAAAATTATTCCCCAACAATACACACAAAAAAAAATAAGAAAAGAACATGGAGTCATGAATTGATAGTGGCCAAATTATATTGTTGTATGTACATACAAATATGTTGTAATGAATCCCACCATTATGTACAAATATAATGCACCAGTAAAAGAAGTAGAAAAGAAAGAAAACTGAATTACTTACAAAGTCTCTCTTTAATCATGTATTAACTTCCTGGATGTTTCTTCTTACACTAAATTTTGTGACATGCAAGAGGGAAAATAATACATTGACTCTTTCCTATCTCATAATTCTTCCTATATTTCAAAAATAGAAATTATTTGAAAAATTTAAAACACTCAGCATTTTCACTGAACTTGAAGTAATTTAATGAAGCAGAGTGTGCCAGACATTAATTTGCTCGTAAACACACACATACACATCCAGGTATACATAAATAAATGCTATGGTTAAGTAACATGTATTTTCATGAGACAGTTAAATAATACAAAATGATCCATGCAATGGTTTTAAGTATGAAATCTTTAAATATACCTGTATTGGATATTTTTAAAAATCTTAGAGCAGTTTTTATATACCTAAATGGAAAATTATTTTCAGGTTAAATCAATTTGTATAAAAGTTTCTGCAAAACTTGAAGACTTTTAAAATAACATGAATTCAGTCTCATAAAAATTAAATCTATTAACCCTTAGTACTGAATGATAGAATACTATAGGCACTCCAAAATGTTTATTTTGCCTTTCAGAATAAATGATTTATTATTTATGATTGTGCTCAGTTTTCAATATCTTAGATGTAATTTACTATTGTTTAATTGGTGGGCATTGTATATAGTAGACTAATATTGCCTGTGACACATCTTTTCTATTTATATGAGTCATATTGTATCTACATTTAAAGATTTCTAAATGTATGTACTTTTATCACAGAAATGATCAGATTCATTGAAAAGAGAATATCAAGAATAAAAATAAAACCTTGCTGGGCACAGTGGCACACGCCTATAATCCCAGTGGCTTGGGAGGTTGAGGCAGGAGGATTTTGAGTTCAAAAGCCAGCCTTAGCAATTTAGTTAGGTACTAAGCAACTCAGCAAGACCCTGTCTCTAAATAAAATATAAAAAAAGTTGCTTCTGAAGTGTTTCACTAATCAATGGTTAAGTTCCCCTGGGTTCAATCCCCAGTAACAACAACAAAAGTAGTGAAACCAGATGATTGAGTAATGTAAAAGCTTAAAATTTAAGACTTAAAGGTTTTTTTTTTTTTTTCCTAATCCTAAGCAAGTTTGTCTACCTTTTTTTTTTCAAAGAAGGAATGAAAAAAATCTTAAATTATTCTTGTTCCTCAAAGTAAATTTTATGGTGATGAAGAGGATGGGTTTTTATAATTACCTTGTCTATCACAGACAAAAAAAAGTTAAGTGGATAGTTGCCTTATTCAATCATTGTATTTTAGTGCCCTTGTGTTTAGTTATTAAGTACTGGTTATGGTTAAATTGAATAAATATTATGTAAAGGTGAAGAGAAAGATAGACATGGAATTTAAGTAGAGGGTTCTAATATATTAGCTCTAATGTATCTTATAAGCATTGGTTAGGTCATAAAAAATATATTACCTTGAATGGTCTATAGTCAATACAGTATTGCAGGATTTTTTTTTGACAAGAATATCCCTTTAGCCAGGTACTATGGCACATGCCTGTAATCCCAGTGGCTTGGGAGGCTGAGGCAGGAGGATCATGAGTTCAAAGCCAACCTCAGCAACTTAGCAAGGCCCTAAGCAACTCAGTAAGACCCTGTCTCTTAATAAAATACAAAAAAGGGTTGGGAATGTGTCTCAGTGGGTAAGCACTCCTGAGTTTAAAAAAAGGGTAACAAAAACTCCCTTTATGTTATAAAATGAAGACAAATCTTGAATGTGTTATATTTTAATATATTTTAACATTGTATACATAAATGGCTGTATATTTTTTGTTTTTCAGAGTTGGAGGGCTATCCGGTATATTAATGTCTTATTGATAATGGCAGAACATCCACCACTACTGGATACAACTCAGATTTTAAGTAGTGATATTTCTCTTCTATCTGCCCCTATTGTAAGTGCAGATGGAACACAACAGGTAAGGAAACCAAAGTGTTTATTTCCTTATGGCTAGTACACATCTGTTTCTTCCACACAAGTGCAAAATTTAACACAGAATTAAACTTCACTATAATTGGTTCCTGTTAATTTGTGTTTTGAACTCCAGTTAAAATATTGTTTTTAGAGATGGTAAAATAATGAAACTGTTTTTGAAGTTGCTTCTGAAGTGTTTCACTAATTAATGGTCCAATTTTTCAAGTGTTATTTAGTTGCCACTAAATTTGTTTTTGTTTTCCTTTAGATAAACAATTTACTAATCCTTGGACCTTAATGATTATTCTAAATCATTCCTTCAAGTCATTATGAAATTATGACTTAATGATACAATTAAGTAACTGCCTACATTATAACATAATAAAATTTATCTTCTTTTCTTCCCATATCTGCCCTTCACCAGACCCCCACCTTCCAAAAGCAAATACACAGTTCCTAAAACTATGTTTTAGGATATGTTTTCCTAATATAGGACTTTAAAAGTGTAACTCTGTGGTTGCACTGACTTATTTCCCCAGTATCCTAAAGGGATGGGAATAATGGGTTTTCATAAGTACCTAGTATGCAATGTGCTGATGTCTAGTTAGGCAATGTGTTTAATTTTCACAACCACTTTATATGCTAGGTATTTTAATGTGATAGGTGAGGAAACAAAAACTAAGGATATTACAAATGATAATGAGGAGGAAAAGAAATAGTTTGGGTATTTACTATATCACCGACATCATGTGAATTTTATGATCTCATGTAATTCTTTCAGCAATTTTGTAAGGTACACCTGTTCTTATTTTTGTAAATGAAAGAAAATGAGTTTCAGAAAGGCTAAAATGTAAACAAGGTCATACAAAGTTTTTATTCCTTTTACAGATATTGTCTCCTTGGGAAGTTGTTTATTTGTTTGTTTAAGTCATAGTTTGTTATTTTACAAATTTAGTATCTATTCTGGACAATTTTTTGACAAGATTAGGGGCTACTGTCTTAACTTTGCCATTAAAAAATCATTAGTGGGGGCTGGGATTGTGGCTCAACGGTAGAGTGCTAGCCTAGGCCCTGGGTTCAATCCTCAGCACCACATAAAAATAAATAAATAAAGATATTGTTTCCAACTAAAAAATAAATATTAAAAAAATCATTAGTGATTGGCTTGGGTTCTAAATGTTTTCTGTTTGTATAAACGTGACAAAAAAGCATCATGTCCTGGTTTTAATTTTTACATGTGCTCAGCTTCTAGCAACAACTTCATTTCACTAACTTGCTTTTCATGGTCAAATTTAAGTCTGTTAAGGTTTTTTTCCCACATGAAAATAATAGGTGTGGCCAATATTAACTTACTTTTACGAGACGCTTATTTTTTGTTATAATTTTTTGCTTCAGGCCAGTCACTGGTTTCAAGTTGTTGATAGTCTATGCATTGAAAAACACATCTATTAAGCAGCGATCATATTGACATAATTACTATGTTGTATATTCTGTTAAGGAGAAGTACACCAGGCTGAAAAACTATCTTATTGCTCTCAAGACTTCTTTCTCTGATTCCTTTTAAAAAAGATAGTCTGTTGGCAGAATTTTCTTGAAATTTTGAGGGTACCATGGCTATATGTAACTGTAGTGGTGTAGATGGATATAGAGAAAGGATCTGGGAATGGAAGAATCTGCTGGAGTAAAATTTAAAAGATCAAGTGGGTCCAGGAGTTCTATAGGATAGGGTTTTGGGTAGGGTAAAACAAAGCAAAAAAACACGTTTCAGGAGGTAAATAAAATCCCTGTATTCTAACTATCAGGAAGAAAGCTAAAGATGAGTGGAAAGAGCACTGAATTTAGTTGATAGATTTGATTTAGATGACCTAAGCCAAAAATTTTAACTTATCCTTGGGTGTTTACTTCTCTAAAAAATGGAGGTAATGTGGGCTGGGGTTGTGGCTCAGCAGTTAGATTCTCAGCACCACATAAAAATAAGTAAATTAAAAAAAAAAGTATTGTGTACAACTACAACTAAAAAAAACAATGGAGGAAATGTCCTCTTAGGGTAGCTGTAGTTATGAGGGTGAAATGAGTCTGAAAGAGCTCAGTAAATGTTTGCTAGATCCAATTGAAGCACTCAAATGTTTTAAAAACTAAAGAAACTATAGATATGCAGATTTAAATCAATAGAAATTGTTTGCAGTAGATTAGGAAACTAGAAAAATAATTATGAAGGATGCATACTATACTGTAAATCTGAAAGTGTGAACCAGTAGCCATGTAGAATGTATAACAAACTAAACAAAGATAGATGACAATTAGAGGTAGAAATACAATAAGTTTGACAGTTGACATTTCTTTACTTTAACTCAGGAACTTATTGGTATGCTGAGTTTGAGTTTGCCTGTAGAGACACAACACTTGGTTGATGCTGGATTAAAACAGTGAACTGAAAAACAATTCCAAATAGAGAAAAGTGTCATGTATAAGAATGATGTTAAAAAATTAGAATAACAGATATTTCACCTCTTATCTTTACTTTCTTGAGAATATTATAGTATGTGGAATGATTTCTATTGTACCTCTTAGATCATATTAATTTTGTTACAGTTGGCTGTTTAAGATTATCTGTCTCACCAGGCTCAGTGGGACATGCCTGTAATCCAAGTGGCTCAGAAGGCTGAGGCAGGAGGATCATGAGTTCAAAGCCAGACTCAGCAACTTAGTGAGGCCCTAAGCAACTTTATCAACACCCCGTCTCAAAAGTAATATAAAACGGGCTGGTGTGGTGGCTCAGTGGTTAAGTATCCCTGGGTTCAATTCCCCAGTACCAAAGGGGGAAAAAAATTAACCTTAGATAATTACAGATGATGCTAGTCTGTAACTGCAGCACTTTGGGAGGCAGAGGCAAGAGGATCACAAATTTGAGATCAGTTTGGCATCTCAGCCAGATTCTGTCTCAAAAAATAAGTGGTAGAGCAACCCTAGGTTCAATCCCCAGTATTACAATCAATCAAAAATAAACCTCAGGCTTTTTTTTTAAAAAAACAGAATTCTCTCCATTTCTTTAATCTCTTTACATTATTTTGTAACTTGTTTTATTTGTACCCACAGAATTTTACTTTATGGAGATGACTAAGAGAAACTACAGAGACCAGTACTACTGAAAGATGTTTATTATATTTTCCAAAGAAGGCAGGCAAAGCTACAGAGATAGCATCAGATTTTGGTCAGGAATTAGAAGTAAGAACTGGAAGAAAGCCTAAGCCAAAACCTTTACTGGGAAAGCCTTCAGGGAATAGAAGGCAGAGTAGAGTAAATAATCTAGGATTGGCTGTTTTTAATAATTTCAAGAGGCTTTGGGCTATAGAGTGGTTTCTGATTGCCTGTAAATAGCCCCACAATGATTTCAAGCAGGTCATTGGGACTGAAAATTTGGGATTGACAGATAAATGAGAAGTATGTTCCTGGCCAGACCCTTGATAAAAATGATCTATTTCTGTGAAGAGGCAGTCTTTCCCAGGAAGATTGAAATGTTTAAGGGGCTCAAAGCTGAGGAAAGAAAGTATCATTAAGTTTTCAAAACCTGAATTATGGTCTTGTTAATGATGCACAATTTGAGAAATATTACAGAGGTAAAATAAATAAACAAGACTTGAAAGAATAAAAATTTCCCCAGGCATTTTCTTTGAATGTTCAGGTAGATAACAAGACCATTCACTAAAATAAATCTTATCAGTCACAGTAAGCAAGATTATTATTTTTTTGTTGTGGGGTTTTGTTTTATTTGTTTGTTTCTGGTACCAGATTAAACCCATGGTGCTTAAGCACTGATCCACATCCCAGCCCTTTTTATTTTGTATTTTGAGACAGGGTCTCTGTTGCTTAGGGCCTCACTGATTTGCTGAGGCTGGCTTTGAACTTGTGATCTCCTGCCTCAGGCTTCTGAGCCACTGGGTTTACAGTATGCGCCACCGTGCCCAGCTGCAAGATTATTTTTATGGGAACAAACAGCCTCAATCTCAGTAGTTTACCAAAAGGTTTATTGTTCATTCTGCATGTCCTCCACAAATTAGCTGTGGCTGTGCCCATATAATCTTTGATGAGATGTGGCCTCTGTATAGATGTTGCTGGTGTCACAGTGGACAACATACTGACCTCTGTTCACATTGCAGACCTGCCATCAGTGAGCTGGAGGAAATCTTACTTAAGGGAAAGGCAACAAATATTTGTTTAAAAAAAAAAAAAATGAGTCTTCCACAATGAAGATTACTGAAGTGACAGCATGTTTGATATTTGAGAGAGTGTAAGAACTTCATTTGATTTTGAGGTATTTTGGGCCGTAATAAAAAAAGATAATAATAAATACCATTTGAGCTCTTACCATGTATCAGATACTGAGTTAGGCCCTTTACTATTTAAATATAATGTCTTAAGAGACTAGCAGAATTAGAGAAGTGTTCAGTTATTTGTTACTAAGTTAATTAAGTAATAGAGCACCTGAAAGGCAAAAACCAGGATTCAAAGCTAAATATGTAAGATCCCTAATCATGTAACGTGGTCTTAATCTCTGTACAAATAGAGTTTAGATTCCAAGAAAAATACATTATTTAAGGCAGAAATATAGAAATTATGAGACTACTAAGGGTAACAAAGCCATTGGTATTTTTTTGTTAATTTATTACTCTGTTGATTTTTTAAAGCCCTAGCAGTTGAAAAAAGGAAAAAGCATGTAATTCCAATTGTACATACATGTACATCACAGAAGAGAAAATTCTGGACACAGGAAACTCTCCTTCCATTTCAAACTAAAGATTAGTTTTGGGTTTTTTAAATTTTATGTAAATAGAATTATAGAATATTATTTTGTGTCTACCTTCTTTTGCTCAATGTTGCATATATGGGATTCATAATGTTACTACCTGTAGCATAGTATTTGCTGTGTTTAATATTTTATTACATGAATATGTTCTAGTTTATTTGTTCTACTATTGATGAAAATTTGGGTTGTTTTCAATTTGGGGCTATCACAAATATTGCTTCAAGAACATTTTCACAATTGACTGGTTATACATGTGCATGCATTTCTTTGGGTATACTGTTGATAGTCGAATGCAGGGATCATAGGAAATATGTTTATTTGAATGGGAGCTGGCTTTTATTTTTATTATCTCTACTTATCCCAGAACACCTCAAAATCAGCTGAATTCCTTTCAGATTCCCTCAAACACCAAAAGTATTGCTTCTTATTTCCCCAAAATTTCCACTGCCCATCTCTAGGATATGGTTATTTTTCTGCATCTCACTGATGGCTGAAAAAAATTTTTTTCCAAAGAAGCAGTACCAGTTTATACTTCCCTCAGCATTATATTGTTGGCAGTTGGTCTACAGCCAAACCAACATTTAGAATTGTGAGTCCTTTAGTTATTAAGGTAAATGTTTTTATCATTGGAATTTTAGAGGGAATATTCATGTGCCTCCTATATCAATGAAAATAAATTTGAATAATAATGAATAAGAACATTTTCTAGGTTTTATTTTCTGTTTTTGCTTTTGTGAGAGATGGGGAAGATCCTCTTCTTCATGTGTAAGTTTTTTTAAATATTTAGTTTGGATGAGTCCAAAATTAGCCAACTCAGTCACATAGTTTTTGTTGTTTAATAATTATTATTTTAAGTAATAGTAGTTCATATTTTCCCCTCGCCTCAAAATATGATTAGAAAAAATCCTTTATTGCCACCACTGTTTTCTTTGATATTTTAAATTGTCTCTTAAATATCTTCCTGTGCCTGCTCCCATAGATGGGTAGGAATTATGACTGTGACAAACCATAAATCATTGGATTTAAAATTGCTTAGCTGTGATGATTCTCAAATAATGCATTTTTTAGGAACTAAAATACAATTCAACTTCATTAGCATATACTAAAGTAACCACTCCTAAGATGAACAAGTATAATTTCTGTCCCTAAAGATTTATAATTGTATATGCATATACTCCCTGCCATATCCACACATAGTACTGTAAACAAGTATGCACCAAAAGTGCTTAATATTTGATTATATGTGAAAAAAATTTTACTTTTTATAAGATTTCAACATGACTTTGAATTATCCATTATGCTTTTCTCTTGGGGAGTGTCTGAATAAAATACCTGTTCTTTAACTAGTGAGCATCAATCCCAGGTCTCATATTTGTTTCTAAACATGTTATTAATCACTACACATTTCTCTGTACAATTCCAAAACTAGCATTTTAAAGCTAAAACAGCTGGTGAACCTGACACATTATTAATTTTTATTATATACAGAAAGGAAATTAGCTACAGAGTACCTGTATACAAAGTATACTCTCTTCCTGGGATGATTTATGGTACTAATTAAAGATTTCGGGGAAGAAGGAAAATTGGTGCTATGCTTTAAAAGAGGGGAATGCAAGTTAAAACCTCAATAAGGATTTAAATACAAGAAACCTGAGAAAGGTATGGAACAGTGGAATCCCCCATGCACTGCTGGCACAACCATTTTGGGAGGAGGGTGATCTGGTAATATTTAATAAGGCAAAAAAAGTATATACCCCAAATTTAACATATGCTTTTAGATGTATATCTTATAGAATGTTTTTTACATGTATACGAAGGCATGTGAACTTAACTATTCATTGCATCATGTAAGTGTTCCAAAGCAGGGGAATGGATAGATTTTAGAAGATTCATACAATGAAATATTAGAATACTGTATACCAGTATTCCAGTGTATGAATTTATGCTATGGATAAATCTCAAAAACTCAATATTGAGGGGTGGGGTTGTGGATCAGTGGTAGAGTGTTTGTTTGCATGGGTGAGGCACTGGGTTGGATCCTCACTCAGCACCACATAAAAATAAATAAGTAAAATAAATGTATTGTGTTCATATACATCTTAAAATTTTAAAAAAATCAATATTGAATAAAGTAACAAGTTATTGATATGTAAAGTGTGGTATCACTGATATAAACTAATCAAAACAAACCAAAACAATTAATAGAAAAATAATGTGTTAAGTCAGCTTTCTGTCACTATGACAAAATACTGAGAAAAGCTTAAATGGAGGCAAAATTTATTTTGGCTCATGATTTCAGAGGTTTCAGTCCATGGTCACTTGGCTCCATTGTTTCTGGGCCTATGGTAAGGCAGAACATCATGGCAGGGAGCATATGGTAGAGCAAAACTGCTTACCTCAAGGGATTGGGACAAGATGGTCCCTTCAAAGACACTCCTCTGATGATCTAACAACCCCTTCCCACAAATTTCCTCCCAAAACAACCATCAGCTGAGGAGCAAGCCCTCAACATGTGAGCCTTTGGGAAACATCCCAGTTCCAAATGATAACACATGGTACATTGAGAATATTTTTTAAAGGATGAAAAAGATAATGCTCTAAGTTCAGCAAAATTATCTATAAACTTGTATAGCTCACCTTCAAAAGAGCATCATTTGTCAACATAATTCTGTAAAGAATGAATATAATACTTCCTGAGTTTCTGTATATTTGAAATATTTTACAGTAAAAAAGCTAATGACATGAGATTATGCATTATAGACTGAGTATTTGATAAAGGTTTTAAATATTATATTCCAAATTTTAGATTTGAGATAATAAGCAATAAGTAGCCAAACAAGTTAAAAAATAGATAATGAAATGATGAGAATAATCCTTGAGGGAAATTATTCTGGCTAGGAGAACATGTAGCCATGAGACCATACAGGAATATGCAGTAGCAGTAATGGCATAAAGTGCTTTCATTTTCTTGAAGTTGCTAGCTCAGTACAAGAACCAGGAGTTCAAAGTTGCTATACCCACAATGTATAATCAGCTTCTAATTTTATATTTACTTATAATGACATGAATAATTCATGCTATCTCTGGAAAATAATGACACCTATTATAAATTCTATAGATTCTGAACTTGAGGGAATTTGATCAGTAGAACAAAGAATGTAGCAGAGAGATTTCCCTAAAATCTTTAGGACCTTCGGCATTCACCATTGGTCTGAAATTGTCCAGCCAACAATGGAAACAGAAATGCAACAAGGAAACAAGCATTGGCCCTGGTCTCTCAGTAATCAGTGATTTTGCAGCCTTTCTTGAACTTGTGTAGAAAAGGCAGTGAAAGGTGCATTATAATAAGGATGGCAAGTCAACTCTTCATCACAGAAAAGCATTCTTCCCACAAACCCAGTTGGCAGCCTAGATATTTCCTTTATTAGATTTATTCCCTTATCAGAGCCTGCCCCAGTTCCACCAATCCCCAATGAACAGCATTTAGCCAGATGGACCAATTACATGGCTTTCCTTAAAAACATTTATTCTGAGTTGAAGGTACATTCAGAATTGTATATACTGACAAATATGGAAATTAAATTTTTTATTTTCAGTTTATTGCGGATTTAAATACCTCAGCATTCCTTACTAAGTATGTGAAATATGTGTATAAAGTATATTGCATACATTTTGTCCTTAAACAATTCTCATTTTGTAATACAATTTGGTCGGAGCCATCAATATTATGTGGTTAGTTTATGTTCCCTAGTGACCCTTAAAAGTAAGCTCTCCTGCTTAATATAGAATAATGGTTATCAACTGTTGTCCCTGCTGCAGCATATACCACACTCCTATTTGTACCATTGATTGATGTCGTAATGATCCATTTGGAATTTGAGGATGACTGCCCTTAAGGGCACTACCTGAATTGCTGGGATTATAAATCACCCTCTGGTGAATATGCTTCCCCCACCTCCTGAAAATAATTAGTGTAGAATACAGAAATCTAGCTGAGGAACAAATAGGCCATTTCCTTAGTATGTCAGTTTGTTAATTTTAGATTTATTACAAAATGCGAGTGCACCTATTGCTGGCAGTGGAGGGCCTGCTGTGAAAATGCAACTTAAGATGTTCATGTGAAGTAAATTCCATTTTCACCTTTCAGAAGAATGGTAGTGTGGAATGTATTACATGGGGAAAGATGTTATTACAAAGGGATACACTTTGTACAACTTTCCAAAGCCTATAGGTTGCTTGTCTTTATCCCTTGGTTCAAGTTGTGCCTTTTGTAGAGTACTGGACAAGTTTTTCATCCCTTATGTGACAACCCTCAAATAACATCAACCAAAATGCACCCACTATTATGACTAGACAAGGTTTTAGGAAAGGAAAAAGATTAGAAAAACAAGAACAAGGTATAGCAGCACCAATACAAATAGATCAAGGAACAGACAGACATGGGTTGGATTTTCAGAAAGGGCCACTGAGACAATAAAAATTACTTAGAAATCAGAAAGACCAGTATGGGTTCCTCAGTGGCCCCTGACTAAAGAAAAGATACAAGCAGCCCATGACCTGGTCAAACAACAATTAGCAGAAGGACATATACAACCTTCTGTATCTCCCCATAATACTCCCATTTTTGTCATCAAAAAGAAATCTGGTAAATGGAGATTATTGCAAGATTTAAGAGCCATTAATAATGAGATGGTTATTATGGGACCTGCTCAATCAGGGATTCCTCAGTTGTCTGCTTTGCCAAAAACCTGGTATGTTTTAGTTATAGATATTAAAGATTGGTTTTTTTCAATTCCAATTCATCCTGAGGATAGTCCACGTTTTGCATTTACTATCCCTGCACTGAATCATGAAGGTCCTGATCAGAGATATGAATGGAAAGTACTCCCTCAAGGGATGGCTAACAGCCCAACTATGTGTCAAATTTATGTTAACAAAGTAATCCAGCCACTTAGAAATCAAAATCCTGAACTACAAATATTTCACTATATGGATGATGTATTATTAGCACACAAAGATAAAAACACATTGCTAGAATGTTATGCCACACTTACAAACTTATTAAAAAATTATAATCTAGAGATAGCAATAGATAAAGTACAATTAAATTTTCCAATTAATTATTTAGGAGTTCTATTATCCTCAACCATGGTCCGTCCACCAAAAATTCAAATACGAGTAGATCAACTCAAATCACTTAGTGACTTTCAAAAGTTATTAGGAGACATAAATTGGATAAGGCCTTATTTAGGTATACCAACAGGAGAGTTGGGACCTTTATTTGATATCCTAAAAGGTCCATCAGATCCACATTCACCCCGAATGTTAACGCCTGAAGCAAGAAAGGCATTAAAAGTCATTGAAACATATATGGAAAATATGCATTTGGATAGAATTGATATAAGTTTGCCTTTATTATTTATTGTACTACCAACAAAAAATATTCCTACAGGAGTATTTTGGCAAGAAGGTCCATTATTATGGATACATTTATCTTATTCTCCTAACACTATTCTTACTAGGTATCCTGAGGCTGTAGGACAATTAAACTATCTGTTGGTGCAGCGACTTGTGGTAGTGTTGGGGTATTTTTGCTGATGATGTCACCGGTGGTACAATTTTTCAAAGGAGCCCTCAATTGGCTTAATGTCATGGCATTTTGCATCCTCCTCTACTAGTGATGGTCTAAAATTTGGGGGCCAACAGAGGTGAGGCAAAGAACCTCACCCCCCCACAGGTGCAAAGGCCTATCCACAAGTATGGCTGTATGCTGGACCGGTAGTCAGTGACGGGTATGATCCAATTGCAGTGGTACCAACCTAAGACAGGAGGCTGACGCCTAGAGGTCAGTTCATCCGATGACGGGTAAGGACCATATGTTGAATTGGACTGCCTAACAGGCACGGTCCCTAAGCCACATGCTTGTTGTTTAAACAGAGAGGGGGAGATGTTGAGAGCCACAGCCAAAGGGGCCCCAGCAAACTTCCAGCTGCCGGCTGATGATTGGCTCACAGCGGCCCCAGCAACATCTAGCTGATTGGCTCCTCTGCGGTGATGCTCATTGGGCTGTTTCCCTGCCCTTTCAGACCACGGAGCTGCTCATTGGGGGACTTTTTTGGCTCCGCCCACGTGACCCAGCCAATCGGCCTCAAGAGCAGGAGGTGGAGAGAAGCTTGTGTGGGAGAGAGAGGCTTGTGGAAAGCCGGTGGTGGCAGTTGAGGCTCTGAGGGTTTTTCCTGAGAGGCTGTTTTGTTTGGCGTGTGTGGTTCTAAAAATAAAGTTAGTTTCTTTTGACAAGTGGCTCCTGATTGTGCCCAGCCAGACTGCAGCAGTAGAGTACTGGACAAGTTTTTCATCCCTTATGTGACAACCCTCTGAATATTTGAAGTTGTTTGTTGTACCTCCAGATTAAGATACCTTTAGTTCATTTATTCTGCGTTTGTTCAATAAGTATTTAATTGACTCCTTTATAAAAAATTATTCAGGATAATGGGTAACTACATCACTAGATGGATTGAAATCTGTTCTAGAATTGATTGGCTTCTCTGTCCATTCCTACATAAAGTAATGCAGATCTTTTTTTTCCATCTTTTTTGGTGCATTACACATAGTGGAGGAATTCATTATTACATATTAGTTCATGTACATAATATAGCAACATATTTTGGCCAATATCATTCCTCAGTATTTGTCCTTCCCCTCTTTTCCTCCCTCCCCTTGGGCCCTTTCTTCTACTGATCTCCCTTCAAAGTAGTGTAGATCTTTTAGAGAATATCAGCTGTAGAAGTGGAATTAAAGGAGGGATCTGGTCTTTTTTTTTTTTTTTTTTTTTTTTTTTTTAAGAAAAAGAATGAGTATGATAAAATTAAGATAGAATTTCAAACCTGAAAGGGAATACAGAAAAATAATCTAATTTACATTTTTTACAAAGAGAAACTAAATAAAGTTCACAGCTAATTACCTTGTCCTAGGTTACACACTGAGTGGCAGCATCGAGACCAGAATCTAGATCTTCTGCTCCCTAGTCTCAGTCATTTTGAAGTAAAAAAAGGAAATTGAGCTTAAATTCAAAATTTGAAAATATTTGATTCTAAGTAAATAATAGTTCAGTTGAAACAAATAAAGTAATTTGAAAATGACGCATCCTAATGAATGCCTTTTCAATACTGTCTCCTTGTATTTTTACTAGGACTGTTCATAAAACAGTAACTGAATCCATATGAAGAAATAGAGTATCCGTAAAAGTAACTAGGCAAATATATATATTTTAATTCTTCTAATTTAAGAGAAATTTTCAGAGAACAATAATTATACACTGTCGATTGACTTATAATGTATAAACATGTAGTTAATAATTGGCTAATGGCACAAAGGATGGAAGAGGGAACAGCTGTAAAGTAACAGTTTTTATATACAGTTGGAATTAGTAGGTACAACGTTGTTATAAATTAAGAGTTTAATTGTAATCCTCAAGATATCTACTAAGAAAACAAATTAAAAGAATATAATAAAAACAACTCAAGTTAGAACATTAGGCAATGTTTAACATGCACACAAAAAAGTCAGTAATAGATGAATTGAGAAAAAAGGCATAAAAATATACAAAAACCAAATAGAAAAATGGTAGATGTGAATTCTACTTTATCACTAATCATATTAACTACAAGTGGATTAAACATAACAGTGAAAAGACAGTTATTGGCATGAGATAAAAGTCCATGTGCTTTTTCACAAAGTATACACTTTTTAATCAAAGATACAAACCAACTGAAATTAAAGGATGAAAAAACATGTAGATGGGAAAATATTCCATGTGAACTATAACCAAAGTAGAAGTGAAGGTCTCTATAATTATAATGAAACTGTATTGAGATCAAAGAAGTAAACTTATTATAAGTCAAAAAACATTACCAGAGCCATTATTGATTTTATAATGATGAAAGAGTCAGTCTACCTAATAAAAGATCTCCACAAACGCCTGAAGTGATAATTGACAGAGTTGAAGGAAGAAATATACAATTAAACAATATAGCTGGAAACTTCAGTACTCTGCTTTCAATAATGAATAGAACTAGGCAGAAGGTCAGCAAGGAAAATAGGAAATGTAAACACTGTAAATCTAACAGGCATCTATCTGTAGAACATACCACCACCAACAGGAACATATATAATCTTTTCAAGTGCACATGGACCAGTGTTCATGATAATTTTTCGTTGCTGTGACCAAAAGAACAAGAACAATTAGAAGCAGGAAAGTTTTGGGGGGGTTCACAGTTTTCAGAAGTTCAGTTCATGGTTTGTCATTTCTATAGCTCTGGGCCCAAGATGAGGCAGAAGGGCATGGCAGAGGAAAGCAGTTCAGGACATGGCAATGAGAAGTAGAGCTGTGCTCACCAGGGATTAAATATAAATCCCAAAGTCACTCTCCAATGACCTACCACCTTCAGCTACACCTTACTTGCCTACAGTTACTACCCAGTTAATCCATATTAGCAGATTAATCCACTGATAGGTTAAGGTTCTAATAATTCAGTCATTTTACGTACCTCTGGCCATTTTTGCATTGTCTCACACATAGCTTTTAGGGACACCACATATTCAAACCCTAACACTAGACCATAAAACAAACCAACCTCAAGAAATTTTAAAAGCTAGAAATAACACAATCTCTAAACACAATGGCATGAAATTAGAACTCAGTTATGCACAGAAATTTGGAGAAATCACATATATTATAGATTAAACAATATATTCATAAATAACTAATAGGCCAAAGAAGAAATCACAAGAGAAATTAGAATATACTTTCAGATGAATGGAAAAAAATATATAGCATACAAAACTGTAAGTTACAGCTAAAGCACTGCTTAAAGGAAAGTTTTTAACTAGGAAAGCCTGTGTTTAAAAAAAAAAAAAAGATCTCAGATCAATAATCTAACCTTCCACCTGAAGCAACTAGAAAGAAAAGAGCAAACGAAATCCAATGAAGAGGCGACATCACCACAGACCTTACCTAAATAAAAGGAACTATTAGAAAATAGTATGAACAGTTGAATGCCAACAAATAGATGCCCTAGATGAACTGGATAAATATCTAGAAAGCCACAAAATAATGAAAACTAAATCCAAAGAAAAAATATAAAATCTGAATATAACTGCAGCAAGTAAAATAATTGAATTTGCATCCCAAAACTGTCCACCCAAAATCAGACCCGAATGACTTCTCCGTCAAATTCCACCAAACATTAAGGATGAATTAACAAACCTAAACCTGCAAAGCCATCACAGAAAACTACATATCCATGACCCATATGAATATAAACACAAAATCTTCAACAAAATACTAGCAAACCAAATCCAGTAACTTGTAATTATACACTTCAGCTAACCTGGGACCTAGTGCAGGAATGTAAAAGTGGTTCCTTAAACATAAAATAACCATTGTACTATACTACATAATAGCAAAAGGATAAAAACCACACATAGTCATCTCACTAGGCTCAGAAGCAATATTTGACTGAACTCAACATCATTTGACTAAAAAAATAAAATAAGGAACAGGGAGAAACTTCAACCATCTGCGAAGCACAAGCAAGCGCGCGCGCACACACACACACACACACACACACACACATTATATTTAGTTGTGAAAGAGTGAATGCTTTTCCTTTAAGATTAGAATTTAAGACATGGTTTTCCTGCTTTCACTTTTTCGCTTCAACAGTTATACTGGAAGTATAGCCAGGGCAAATAAGTAAGTAAAGAAATGAAAGGCCTCTAGACTGGAAAATAAAACTCTATTCAAATAAATAAATAAGGAATGAAACTATTCAAAGATAACTTGATCTTGTAAAAAGAAAATCCTAAAGAATCCATTAAAAACTATAAGAACTAATAAACTCATCATGGTTGTAGAATACAAGTTCAATTTCAAAAAATCAATTGTATATCTCTATATATGGACTGTCAACAGTGTGAAAATGAAATTAAGAAAACATTTTCATTTACAGTAGAGTCAAAAAGAATAAAATAGAAATAAATTTAACAAAATAAGTACAAGATTTATACTCTGAAATCTATAAAACATCATTGGAAGAAATTATGAAACATGGAAAAACATCCCATGATCAAAGATTAGAAGACTTAATGTTAAGATGGCAGTACTCTCCAAAGTGTACATATTCAACATATCACCTACTAAAATCTCAGCTTATTTCTTTGTAGAAATTGATGAGTTGAGCCTAAAACTCATATGGAAATGCAAGGCACCCAGAATAACAAAAAGAACATAGTTGGAGGATTCAACATTTCCCAATTTTAAAATTTAACTACAAAGTTAAAGTAATCAAGACATATCGGTACTAGCATAGGATAGACAGAGATCACTGGAATAGAATTCATGGTTCAGAAAAAAACTTTACCTTTATGGTCAGTTGGTTTTTGGCAAAGGTGCCTAGGAGAATCAATGGGGAAAAGAATAATCTTTTCAATAAATAAAGCTACATAACTCAGTTACCGCATGTAGAAACATGAAGTCAACTTTACCATCCCATATATAAAATTAACTAAAAAGTGAGTCAAAATCCTAAAAAAAGGGCTAAACTTGAGACTCTAAAAATAGGACATAGAGATACATCTCTGTGATTTTGAATTATAGAGTGGTTTGTAGATAAGACACCCAAAGTACAGGTAAAAAAAGAAAAATATAGTGTACTTCCTCAAAATTTAATGGTTTTGTGTGACAGAAGACACTACCAAGAAACTGAAGAAATCCCTCAAAATTGGGAGAAAGTGTTTGCAAACCATTATCTGATAATGGGCTTGGTGTGACAGAAAACACTACCAAGAAACTGAAGAAATCCCTCAAAATTGGGAGAAAGGGTTTGCAAACCATTATCTGATAATGGGTTTGTATTCAGTATATATAGACAGCTCTTACAACTCAATGAAAAGGTGGGCAGAGGATTTGAAAAGTCGTTTTTCAAAGTTATTTATATATCCAATAAGCAAATGGAAAGATTCTTAGCAACATTACTCATCAAGGAAATGCTAGGGTGACTAGAATATAAAAGGAGAAAGCCATTTGTGGTGTTGTATGCCTGTAATCCCAGACTCAGGAGGCTGAGGCAGGAGGATCATAAGTTTGAGATCAGCCTGGGAAACTTAGTGAGATACTGCCTCAAAAAATGAAAAGAGATGAGGATGTAACTTAGTGGTAGAGTGCCCCTGGGTTCAATTCCCAGTATAGTGTAAAGAGAGAGAGAGAGAGAATAATGCTGGCAAGGTTGTTACACTGGTAACTCCACTTTGTAAAACAATCTGGCAGTTCCTCTATTAAAAAGAATTACCGCATGACCCAGCAATTCCACTCATAGGAGAAATCAAAACATTCCCATGACAAAAATAATAATAATAAAGTTATACAGCAGCATTCATAGTAGACAAAAAGTGAAAGCATTTGTAATATCCATTTGTAGGCAAATGGATAAACAAAATGTGATCTGTCTATACAATGAAATAGT
Organism: Marmota monax; assembly: GCF_021218885.2. Classification (NCBI taxonomy): domain Eukaryota; kingdom Metazoa; phylum Chordata; class Mammalia; order Rodentia; family Sciuridae; genus Marmota; species Marmota monax. The sequence goes on along the minus strand of NW_026693082.1, from coordinate 17,969,274 downwards.
ATTCAGCCATAAACTGGCAAGGGAATCCTTCAATATAAGCTACAACCTGGATGAACCTGGGAAACATTATACTAAATGAAAGAAGCCAGACATGACAGCCTACAAAAGTTTTTCTGAGTTAATGAAAGTGTTCTAAAATGTGCTGTGGTGTTGGATGTACAACTCTGTATACTAAAAAAACCACTGTATTGTACATAAGACTATAAAGGTTTTTATCCTATATGTGTTCATGTGATTGTTAAGGATTCATAAATTATTATAAGATTGTTACCCATCTTTGATAAGTGGATTGAAGTTATAAAATCAGTTTTAAAATTAAAGCATTAATAGATTATAATTTTTAGATACAGGGGGTTTAGTAATAGTAGAGACACTGGCACTGTCTACTTCCTTAATATATAGCTACATATAGTATATGTTTACTATGAATATATTGACATACTCCAAGATCAGAGAACAAAGATAAAATAACTAGATATATGGCTTTAAAACAAAACACATTTGGAAACAGCATACTCTTAAATTCTTAATTATTAACTGACGTTGAATGATCCAGAAGCAGATGCTACTACAGCTCTTTGTTGATTTAGTTGCTATGGTGACCAGATACATTCACATACAATAGGAAGCTTACTGTACATTGGCTAATTTGATAGTGAGGTTGGAGGTTGGTATTGATGAGTATACTGGTAATTGGTTATTCCTTTAACATCCTGCTTTTACATGCGTTTTCACTGGACAGCTCTAATGATATAAGATGTTACCGAAATGGTTTCTAAAGGTTGCCTTATTAGACTAAAGGCAATGTGAAATTCGACTTGCCAATGAAGATACCTCATTATTTAGTGAATCAGGACAAATTGGAACATCTGGAAGCAGAAACTGTTGAATCTTATAGCAGCCATTGGTAGCTGTGGGAGCAGCAGTTGAATGAGAAAATTAAAGAGGATGCAAGCAACCGTAAGTAAAGTGCTAAGGTTTTAGAAGTGGTTTTACTACGTTTATGATTTAGCACTTCAATCAGATTTTATAATTTGTATCTAAATCTTATGTGTTTATGTGTAAATAAGATCATGATACTTTTTTTTTAATGTGGACTCTTGTTAGGGAATAAAAAACACAAATTTGCTAGTTTTAGAGTATTAAAACTATTGAATGTTTACAATAAAATTTCATTAAATCTATAGTTAACTGGGGCTGGACTTGTGGCTGAGTGGTAGAGTGCTTGCCTAGCATGCGGGTTTGATTCTCAGCATCACATATAAGTAAATAAAAAATAAAGGTATATTTTTAAAAATCTGTAGTTACCTATATTGTTAGGGAATACTGGGGTTTAAATTTTTAAAAAACAACTTTGTATTTAAAACTATTAGAACACTAATACTAAACAATACATGCAAATTGTTTGTGTAAATGAGGTTGTTTTAGCCTATATCTTATATTTATTGCGAAGAATTTTTATATGTATGTATATGTGTGTATACATTATTGTTGTTTTGTTGTTGTTGTTGTTGTTATTATTATTATTATTATTTTGAACTCAGGGGCACTTAATCACTGAGCCACATCCCCAGCCCTTTTTATATTTTGTTTAGAGACAGGGTCTTGCTAAGTTGCTGAGGTAGGTTTTGAACTTATGGTCCTCCTGCCTCAGCCTCCCAAGCTGCTGGGATTACAGGTATGTGCTACCACGACCAACCAAGATAATTATATTTTGACACTTGCCTTTAGGTTAAAATTTGTAGTATCATTGTAGCAGCTGTTTTTCTAGTCTATTTACAATCTTTATAATTTGAGTGTAGAATTTCAGAGTTCATGTATCTATTAAGAATGATCAGTCCAGCTACACTCTGTGAAGTTATAAATGTGAAGATTTTCAAAGCTATATTAGGAAAACTATGACAGATTGCTATAAGACACCTGAAGTAAACAACTATTTTACAGGCACGAATTATCGTTCATCTTTAAAAAGTGTTCTCAGTAATTATGTTTTAGTTTGTTAATATGATTGAAATGCCTGTCTCACTGTATATACTCTTATTTAGATAATTTATTGTGAAGTTCAAAAATAACCTAACAATATTTGTCATTCATATAACTTTGTCATAAAACTTTTGAAAGTTCAATAACTTATTTTTAATTACTCCAATAACTTATTTTGATCCAGTCCTATTATGTTGTGAGAGATGTAGTTCTAAATCTCAATATAAAAACTTGCATGATAGTGATCATAATTAATTGATTTTATTATATTGATGAAATTTGTGTAAGAAAATTTAATCTTCTGTGAAAAAACTGTCAGCATTTAAGATAAACTTTAATTAACAGAAGCATAAATTTTATTTTAAAGATAGTTTATTTTCAAATGTAGGCAGTTCATGTGAAACTGAACTGGAAATATTTCATGTTAAAGGAGTACAGTTATTGTTCAGTACACTCCATATGAATAGTGAGTTAGTATTTTAAGCTCAGTCCTAAAATGGACAAAATGAACGAGTATAAAAAATGCTGCTATTAAAAATAAAGTAAAACACAACTTTAAGATAATGATATTGTCATTATTTTCTGGGCAATCTTGGTACCTGCACTTATTTTTGATGCCAATTAATAAAGAACAGTATTAGGGTGGTTAAAAAAAACTTGCAAACCCAAAGGACACATGGAAATTCGAATTGACCCTGATATTATGATTATTGTGCAATCTTATAAGTTTCCTTTAAAATAATTTCTTTTTATTTAAAAGGGGAACATTTTAAATAATGACCTTTCAAGAAAACTGACTTTATAAACTGAAGATTTAATTGTTGCCAACCCTTATTTTATTTATACGTGTGTGTGTTGATGTTCAGTGGGATGTGTGGCACTCTTGTGCAGTTAGAATCCTTTTTTATAGGATCAATAAGTGAATAAAGAAAGGTATCTATTTATAAGCCATTCTGATATAGGCGAGAATAAATCCTTCTTTTTATATGTATAAACATAGAAGTGTGTGCAGGTATATACCTGAATACACTCATATATGCACACGTTGTATATTTGTGTGTATCAGAAATAAATCATTTTCCTACCATTGTCAGAAAATGAATTATTCTACAAAGTTTGGATAATTAATTTGTATTGGTTTGGAAAGAAACATTATTTATTTATTTATTTTAGAGTATATTATATGTCAGGCTCTGTGCCAATGTTGTACATACAGTGTTTCCTTAATCCTTCAGAAACACTGCAGTTTAAGTACTGTTACTTCCATTTTAGGAAAGAAAACTAAAGTTCACAGAGTTTAAATAATTTGCCTAGTAATTGCACATCATAAGTAACTAAGTAAGATTTGAGCACAGAATTATCTCACTCGAAATGTATATTCTTTTCTCTCATAATGACTTTATTTCTAAAAAGCAATTACAAAGACAAATGAGCCTAAACAACAACAGAAAGACGCAAATGTTTTCTAATTATTGTATGTTATACCCTATACTCTTCTGTCTTAACATTGTAACTGTCTTGTCTCCCTTACTAATTTACCTTTGTATACCTGAATCCTTAATTAGAAATGAAATTTGGGAGCTTTAATTGTCCAGAGTACATTGTCTAATACAGAGACATTAACTACATATGACTATTGAAACTAATTAAAGTTAAGTAAAGTTATAAACTCTGTTCCTTATTTTCACTAGTCACATTTCAAGTGCTAAGTAGCCACATGTGGCTAGAGGCTATAATAACAGCAACGTAAATAAAGAATAATTTCATCATCACAGTTCTATAAGCACCTGTGTTGAAGCCAGAGGAAAAGATTTAGGCCATTTAGAGATGTACCACTCTGACTAAAAAAATAAATTGATTGACATCTTACAAAAGGCTCATGTTATAGCAGATATGACAACATGTAAATACCTGAATATAGTTAAGTGCTAAGTGTTATTATTATAGAAGGGTATACAAAATGCCATGGACCTAAGAGTAGAATAATCTAATTCTAGTTTAGGATGTTAGAGCCTTAAAGGATGAGTAGAATTTACTGAAGAAGAAATTCTTTGTTCACAGGCTAAGTTCTCAGTTGGAGCAGTTGAGATACCCCATTCAGCATTGGAAAATTTCAGTTAGAAATCAAGTCCAAATTAATTAATTGATTAATTAATCAAACTGTCGAGCTAGAGAACAGTAAGTCAGTCACAGACCAAGAAATGAAGGTTAAACTATTGACCATTGTAACACTAGATTGAAAGGAAGAGACAGATGGATAGCTGGAAAACTAAAATATCAGTAGGGAAAAATATAGAAAGTAAGGGGAATTGCAGATACTGGGCGAATTCAGGGGAAATCTCATAAATTTTGTATTCCTGAAATATTCTATCTTGTAAATTGGTAGGGTAGGGAAAACGCCTTAAAGTGGCAGATGTACATTGATAAAATGATTTGCTCATACAGTTTTTACAGTAACAGTTAACATGTTTGTGGGTAATGCTTACTGTACACCAGTCACTGTCCTAAACACTTGACATACATTAACTCATTTAAGCATCACATCAACCCAATGAATACTGAGTTAATTTTTTGGTCTTCACCAAGGATTAAAGGAATGAATGGTTTAGTTTAGCTAATTGTGTTTAGCTAATTGCTAAAGTGTGTGTTGTCAGCTGTTCAAGGATACAGGCCCAAAGGATTTTTCCCTTATTGTTTTCAACTGCATTGGGAAACAATTGGCATAAACAAGCAGTTAGATAAGGAGGGGTTAAAGGATTAGGCATTCCAGATGTTTATGTGCTTTCTTTAATGGGTTGTTACTGTTAGGGGCTGAATTGTCTTCACCTCCCCCGCCCCATTCACATTTTGAAGTCTTCTCCTTAGTACTTCAGACTGTGACTGTATTTGGAGATAGGGTTTTAAAATCTGAAACTAAATTAAAACGAGGTTGTTAGGGAGAGTCCTAATGCAATACGACTAGTGTCCTTATAACAAGAGGAAATTAGGACAGACATATGCCAGAGGTAAGAACATGTAAAGACACAGACGAAAACAGCATTTTGAAAGCCAGGGACGGGGTTATGGGGGAGGAGGCCCTGTCAAGACCTTGATCCCCCAGAATTGTAAGAATATGAATTTCTATCGTTCTTTGTTACTACAACCCTAGCAAACTAGAATAATAACCAAGATCATTCATTTCTAAACACTGGAAATACGAATATATATTTTTGAATTCTGGGTGGATTTTCATGTTCTGATTAACCATCTGCTGACTTTCAGTAACTGTTTACTTTATTCTCTTCAGACCTAACTTAATGTCAGTGATGAATGTAAGTTGTGTGTCCTTTGAATGGGCGTTTTTGGTTTCATAGATCATATTCTATAAAAATATAACTGACATTTTTAGGAGCCAATACATGATTAAATATTTTATAATTAGGTAAATATCTTAATAAATAATTTCAGTTGTTAAGAGTGGTTTTGAAACAAACTGTTTCTAAGTTCAAAAAGTTAAAATTTTGTTAACCATATAGAGTACATTACTTAAAACAATTTGTTTTTCTTTTCATTTTTTTCTTTTAGAGGTTCTAAAATTTTTGCACTAACTTTACAATGTTTATTAAATCTTTTAGGAAAATAAAAAGTAGTGATATTTTCTAGAGCAATAAATAATGGCATGATTTCTCTGATTGGCATCTGCAATTTAAGAAAAATTATATTTAAAAACTCTCTCTTTTTGGGGGGGGGGATTCAGATTAGGGGAGAAACACAAGTCTCTTCACCCTTAAGAAAGGAACCTAAATACATGTACAGACTTAAATGGTTCTGTGGGACAGATGTAATGTGTTTGTTTTTCTCATTCTCATTTTACTTAAAGAAGTTAGACTTTAAGTAAAAGGGAAGCAGGGATTAAGGAATGATCACTGGAATGTAAAAGAATATTTTCAAGGTCATATTTAGCAGTAATTAGCAGCAGTTGAAATTAGATAATAAGGTATAATTTATACCCAGCTGCTAATGTTTTTAAAATATTCACTCATAATTCTGTTTCCTTTAAAATACATGCAAATGTTGTTAATAAATGATTATACCTTGACATTTGAATAAACTTTATTTGTATAGAAAAGGTGAATAACTAAATTTTAGCACCTTTATTCATAGTTCAAATTCCACATTGGTACCCAAATCCTACATTTTTTTAATTCTTTTTTTTTTAATATTTATTTTTTAGTTGGACAGAGTGTCTTTATTTATTTTTATGTGGTGCTGTGGATCGAACCCACGGCCTCACACATGCTAGGCGAGCGCTCTACCACTGAGCCACAACCCCAGCCCCAATCCTATATTTTTCGTTATAAATATTCATTTGGATTTGCCTCACTTGAAGTGCCTGATTGATGTAAATTGAATTTTAAGTTTAATGCACTGGAGGAGTATAAGGAAAAAGCTGGTTGAATCATTTTATAAAATGAGGTAACCTTTTGACTAATACCAGTAATTACCTTTTAGTTTACTTTAAAAAAAATAAATCTGGATTGGACTAAGTAATATCTCTTATTTATCTCTTACTTTTCCCAAAATGTACAGTCTGTTTGTTTAACGGTTTTTGCCAAATCTCTGCTATCTATGCCCTCTTGTATTACTGTTTTTTTCTTACTCCAGGATCATCTTTTTCTGTTCTGCTTTTTCAAAACTTTATTTTTGTATCCCAAATGAACAATTTTTTCTTTGGTTATCTTATAATTGGTTTTTCACTCTCTTCCATAATTCTGGAAGCCATTATCAGTATCTTTTTATTATTTATTAAAGAATTTAGGAAGTATTAAATTTTAGTTGTATTTTTCTAGATTTTTGTAGTCTTCATTGGTGTATCTACTGGGCATATTTATGGCTTTACTTAGTGACATTTTCATTACCCTTTTTGTGTTTAACATTTTTATATTCATATACAATACATATTTCCATATTTTACCAATTAAAAGTCTACATAATATGGCATTGTTTTTTTAATTAATTTATTTGTTCTAATCAATTATACATGACAGCAGAATGCTCTTCGGTTCATTGTACACAAATAGAGCACTATTTTTGACTTCTGGTTGTACCCAAAGTAGAGTCACACCATTCATGCAGTCAAACGTGTACCTAGGGTAATGATGTCCATCTCATTCCACCATCTTTCCTACCCTCATCACCCACCTTTGCCCTTTCCTCCACTCATCCCATCCCCCCCCCCATTATGGATTAGCATCCACTTATCAGAGAAAACAGTTCGGCCTTTGGTTTTGGGGGGGAATTGGCTTATTTCATTTAGCATAATATTCTGTAACTCTATTTACCTGCAAATGCCGTAATTTTATTCTCTTTTATTGCTGAGTAATATTCCATTGTGTATATATACCAGTGTCTTTATCCATTCTAAATGGCATTATTTATAGTCACCATAAATGTTAATCTGCCCTTTAGAGATAGTCACCTTATACAAAACAAGTTTTAAGCCTATGTTTGTCTATTACTCAAGAAATAATGTTAGTGAATATTTACGTTCAGAATGTACTTAAAATGTTCTTTAACTTTACATATCTCTGTTCAAATGATTGAAGGAATTATTAGTATATATTCAGATAATTGTTTTTATTATTTGTCTAATCACTAAAACCATTCAGAAGTTCTCAGCATTTGCAGTAATGGATGGCAAAGACAAACTGCTAGGCTGATGTTTTGCACTAATAGAGAAAGGTCTCAAACAGATCTGTTTCTACAAATTTTAAAAAGCGAGGGTGGGGGAAAAGTAGAGAAACATTGAAGAACTTTTACAAATAGTGTAATGGAACTGTCATGTTTGAATTCTGATTCTTTAAGTAGTTTGGGTTAGAAGATCAGGAGTGCATTTGAGATGAGTAGACTTAAGAACATGATTATTTCTGTGAAATTTGAAGATCTTAAGAATTAGTTTTAAAAGTCTAATAAAGTACCACAGAATCATTTCATGATATTGTATTTGTAAAATATTACCCCATATGCTAATATAGAAACATCGGTGAAATGAGTCATGAAATGATGAAGAATTGACCAGAGTTTCTCACTTGTCACATTTCTGAGAGTTAGTTTGTTTACAAGATTTTCTGGTCATTGAATAAGGTAATATATATTAAGATGCTGTACTAACTTATGTATAATTATGCTGGATATAGTTTTTTTGACATATTTTGTCTCAGGTTAAATAATCATTTGTAGTTCTCCCCTTTCTCTTCTCCGTTCATCACGTTGTACTATTATTTGTAATGCAATTATGAAAATTTCTGCATTTGTGGCAGATAAATGTAAAGTGGCATTAAAATCCAGATAGTTAAAGACACGAATTCTACATTTTGGAACTGAACAAAAATCTGTTGATTATTTACTGGGAAATCTGAGTGGCTTAGGATTTAGGCAGGAACCTTTATTTGGAAGTAGCCCTCCTTTGATCTGTGATGCTAACTAGAATGAAGTGATCCTCAACCACACATAATCTATATATGTTAGTTCTTCTGACTACACGTTTTCAATTTAGTCTTTTGGAAATAACTACCTCATTGGTATTGGTGACATACCTTGAATCTTAAAACTTTCTCTGCCATACCAGGTAATTTTATCTGTTTTGTCTCCTACTTTGTCCCAATTATCTAGAAATAAGCCCCATGTGTAATAAGACTTCAGAAAATGTATGCTGAATGAATTCCATATACCTCCCAGTCCTCATTGTTCAGCTGCTTATTCATGGAACAAAGGTTTATTAACCTGGGCTCTTAGGGTATAGTTTGTTTTAGTTTGTTGTTTTGTTTTGGCAGCACCTTGTAAACCCAGGGGCACTCTATCACTGAGCTACATTCCCAGCCTTTTTTATTTTTTATTTTGAGATATAGTCTCACTAAATTACCCTGGGTGGTCTTGAACTTGAGATCTTCCTGTCTTAACCTCCCTAGTTATTGGGATTAACAGGTTCAAGGTGTTTGGTTTTATTCTACTGGAATAGTAACTGCTCCATATAAAACTAACCAAATAATTGCACAAAGTAATTTTAAATAGTAATAAGTACTAGGTAAAAAAGTAAAATATATCAATATGGTAAAATGTATGAAGTAGATGTATGCCTTATAATTTGGCAGTGAGGGAAGTCTCTTTGAGGAGGTGTTATTTGAGATAGCAGAATATTGATAAGGAGCCAGCCTTGTGAAGATCTGGGAGAAGAATCATAATTTTAATATTGTCTAAATAAAACTTGCATAGAGAGATATTTATAAAATTCATTTTAAAACTGTTTCCTTGCCCCAAATTGTCCAAGGTTTGTGACTCTTAGAAGACAAAAGAGGTGACTACTTTTTTCCACTTGCATTTTTTTCTCTTAGTTATCTTTGATTACTCGTGGTTCTTTGATAACTGTGACAACTGTTAAAACTATTTTATAATTCAACGGGGCTGGGGATGTGGCTCAAGCGGTAGCGCGCTCGCCTGGCATGCGTGCGGCCCGGGTTCGATCCTCAGCACCACATACAGACAAAAAATGTTGTGTCCGCCGAAAACTAAAAAATAAATATTAAAAAAAAAAATTCTCTCTCTCTCTCTCTCTCTCTCTCTCACTCTCTTAAAAAAAATAAAAAAATAAAAATAAAACTATTTTATAATTCAATATTTCTCTGTTGTCTGTTTCATTATTTCTGCTCTTATTTTTGTTTCATTTTACTTTCTTTGGATTAGCACTATTATCAATAAGTCAGACACTTAATATATTAATTTTCCATCTTTTCTGTTGTAAGTATTTAAAGGTCTTTGTTATGGGTGCAGTGGTGTACATCCGTAATCCCAGTGGCTTAGGAGGCTGAGGCAAGAGGATCATAAGTTCAAAGCCAACCTCAGCAACTTAGTGAGGCCGTAAGCAACTCTGTCTCCAACTAAATGTAAAAAAGGGCTAGGGATGTGGCTCAGTAGTTAAGGCCTCTGGATTCAATTCCCAGTACTAAATAAATAAATAAATGTCTTTGTTTTTTTGATGAATACAATTCTGTCTGCATCCTATGTATTTTATAATGTTTTGGTTACCATTTGTTTCTTTTCTGATTTTCATTTAAATTTTTCCCTGATCCATGAATTATTGAAACTAAAATTTATAAACATTTTTAAGCTTTTTAAAATTTATTGACTTCTAAGTTAAGTATGCATGTAACAATTTAATGCTGATGTCTTTGAGTGGATTTCAAGAATGGATGGCTTGGGCTGGGGGTGTAGCTCAATGGTAGAGCACTTGCCTAGCATGTGTGAGGCACTAGGTTCAATACTCTGCACCACATATAAATAGATAAATCAAAGTATGGTGTCCATCTACAACTAAAAAATATATTTTAAAAAAAGAATGATGGCTCATTCTTGTAACTTCACTGAAAAGAATGCATATATTTTAATTGTTGTCAATTATTTTTCCATGGCTTATTGTGTTATTTATTTTTCAAGCTTATTGTGTTGTTCAGATATTCTATATCTCAGTTTTTTTCTGCTTGTTCTGTTAATCAGTGAAATGGGTATTAAAATAACCTACCATAGGGTTGGTGTTGTAGCTCTATGGTAGACCTCTGCCTAGCACGCTCAAGGGCCTATGTTCAATCTTGGGGTCGTGGGGGGTAGGGGAGGAAAGAGAACCATAAAACCACAATAGTGTGTTTGTAATTTTTTCCCTGTAATAGTTTTTTAAATCCAATTTGATTTCCTATCTTTTTTTAAAGTAGGCAAACTTAGTCCATTTGTTTTTTATTGGTATCTTTTTTGGGGGGTAGGGGGTAGTACTAGGAATTGAACTCAGGCACTCAACCACTGAAACACATCCCCAGTCCTATTTTATATTTTATTTAGAGACAGGGTCTCCCTGAGTTGCTAAGCACTTCACCATTGCTGAGGCTGGCTTTGAACTCTTGATCCTCCTGACTTAGCCTCCCAAGCCACTGGGATTACAGGTGTACACCACTGCATCCAGCTAGTATCTTTCGATTTGTATCTGACAACATATTTTTTTCTGTTTACTTTCCTGTGCTAAATTTTTCCTTCCTGGTTCTCTCGTGGTAAGGGTCTTTTCAATTTTTGCCCAAAATATTTTTATTTTACTCTTTTTTAATGCTAGAGTTAAAATTATACATTTCATTAATTCTGGTGAAGTTGATAGCTGTTTCTTCTAAAAATCTTTGCACAATTTATTTTACTGTTTTAGAAGAGAAATTTGCTGTTCTAATTGCTTTTCCTTTATAAAAGTAATGGATTTTTTTTTCTCGGTATGCTTTTTTAATTTTTGTTTTGGTGCTTGTCCTATTGTTATAGTTTAGATAACAGTTGTCCCCCAGGGCTCACATGTGAGAAATGCAAGTAAATTTAGAAGTGAAATTTAAACTTTCATTGTCTTTATATGGAAACTTCGTTATCTCATTTCTCAGGAGTGAAATCCTTTATTTATTTTGTTTTATGGTAGACTAATTCCTCATGCTTTCTATTTGGAGATAGCATGTTGGTCATTACATGAACTTTATCTGTGGCGATTCTCAGCAGCCTGGCTTAAGGGTGTATCCCTCCAAAGATATTCATACTTGCTTTTGCCAGGTACTCAGGCTTTATTAGCCATAATCTAATTTGGGGATTACTTTTTTAGTTTGGGGTTCGAGATTATGTAGCAAATGTAGATTTGATCCCCACATTTATTTCAAGATAAGTCATTGATCTTGAACTCTTGAGACTTTTTTGCCCGAGCCAAGGCATAGCCATAGCATCTTCCTTATCTCTTTATGTTATATGGGTAGAAGTGTTCAGATTTATTCTTTCATTGGGTGTGTAGTCTTTAGGGGAGCTGGCTTTATAGGGAACATGTTAATGTAAACTCACTGCCTTGCTTAGAATCATTGGTCTTATTGCCTAGTCCTTAACTGCTTTTGAAATACAGGCCTTTTGGTTACCAATACCATCTGCACCCTTCTTGTGCCAAATAAACTCTCAGCTTCTACTTGTTGCTCTTATTTTTCATTTTCTCTTTATCATTAACTCTTTTTTACAAAAAAATATATTTTTATAAATCTTATATATTTTGTTCTTTTTGTGAGGTGGAATGATTTTTATAATACTTAGTATTCATGTTCCCCACTAATAGTCTCCGAATAGCTTGCTCACATATGTCCTAACATTTTAATGAATTTTCTACTTCATTTAGTATACTGATAGATTTTGTTGTTGTTGTTAGATGCAGTACCTTTATTTATCTTTTTTTGTGTGTGTGTGGTGCTGAGGATCCAACCCAGTGCCTCTCACGTACTAGGCAAGCGCTCTACTGCTGAGCCACAATCCCAGTCCCTACAAATAGATTTTTTAATAACAAAATTTTTGTTCTTTACCAATACCAAACTGAGCATATATGACATCTTGGCTTTCAAGACTTTAAACCTTATTGAAAATCTGGTGACTTAGTTTTATTCCATTTTGTTTTAGTTAACTATCACACTTTCTGATTAAGCAATTCTCTCCTCTGCAAAATGAAAAGAAACCTGGAATTTTGGTAAAATAATATTCTTTCCAAATTTAAATGTTATAGGCATAAAAGTCTTATGTGAAGCCCCAAACCCCAGTACCTCAGAAGGTGACTCTATTTAGAAACATCACTACAAACACACTTCCTGATGTTACATTACATAACTTGAGTTTCTTTTTGTTTTATTGCCAATTGTTCCCAATGGAATATAAACTCCACAAGGCATGGATTCTGCTGATTTTGTTCACTTTTGTATTAACCCAGAACAAGATATGGTACATTATTGGAATTCAACTCTAATCTTGAAAAAGGTGATTAGAGTAGAATGAGTTCATAGGGGTGGAACCTAACCCAGTCTGACCAGTGTCCTTATAAGACCTGGAAATTTGACTGGATTTTGGGGCTGGAAATCTTGGGTAGTTTAGAGAGACACCAAAGATATCAGGGCACAGAAGAAAAGCCCATGTAAGTGGTGCTGGCCATCTGTAAGCCAAGTAGAGAGGGCACAGAAAAAACAAACCTGCCAACCCCTTGATCTTGTATTCTATCCTATAGAACTGTGAGAGAATAATTATATAATTTCTCTACATAAAAACCCTTGTTGTAGCAAAACAAATTTTTATTTAAAATAAATAAATTTCCTTGACATACTAAGAACTTGCAAGTCAGTACAAGAAAGTCAAACAACCCAACTGAAAAACAAGGACAATAATATGTAGTTTCTGGAAACAGAAATATGTTCAAATGAATTGGGTATATATACTGCTGTTAAACATTTTTTGAGTTAAAAAAAATTCACCAAACTTCTCAATTCCTTGTTCAACTTTTCTGTCAGTGTGTAACAAACCAACTCAAACCCTAATGCCTTCAATTCAACAAGCATTTAATTTGTTCATTTCTGCTTTCTGGTCAGGGCTCACTGGGCGTTTTTTCCACTGGTCTTTACTATAGGCACTCATGGACTTCCAGTCTCCTATATATTCAGATGGTGCTGGAAATCTTGGGTAGTTTAGGAATCCAGGAAGGAACTAATTCAGTAGTCACAAGGCCCAGTATCTTAAATACCTTGGAAAACCAAGTTGTATGATCAAGACCAGAGTCAGTATTGAGGACGACACAAGATGTAATGCTAGGATTTGTATGGTTCACTGAAGTCCATCACTACAAACACACTTCCTGATGTTACATTACATAACTTGAGTTTCTTTTTGTTTTATTGCCAATTGTTCCCATTGGAATATAAACTCCATAGGGCATGGATTCTGCTGATTTTGTTCACTTTTGTATTAGCCCAGAACAAGATATGGTACATTATTGGGATTCAATAAATTTTCTTGGATGAATATGTCCAGTAAACCTAGCTAGCTTGTGTAAAATAAAATGGTATATATTAGGGGAGGCATGTATTTCTGTGTACATAATAAATTTCTGGAACGATAAATATTTTATTAACTAGGAACTGTACTCCAGAGAATAAGGGGGCATTTGATTTACATTATTTATTCCCATAATGTATCACAGTTTTATAATGTAGAAAATATATAGTAAGATATGAGAAGCATTTTAATTTTTGTAATTTTTTTAAAATTTATAATACTAAAATTAGAGGACTTAGGCCAATAAACTTGGAAAAATTAGTTTAGTGTGTCTCGCCAGTATAATAATATTTTATTGAATATACAGTTAAGTACTACACAGTACATTGAGTATCTCTATAACAAGATTCTTTGTTGGTTTTTTGTTTGTTTGTGTTTATTCTGGAGAGGTGTGCTGGGGATTGAACCCAATGTACTTTATCACTAAACTACATCCCTCAGGTGATATCCTTCAGTAATTTACTACCACTGTCAAATTCTAAACTATGAGGAAAGAAGTAGATAAGATAGTATTTAAAAATTTTTAAAATAACTGTTGATTTGAGGAGATTGCTAAAAATGTGTGGAAATAATAGCAAAAATTAAAATTCTTCAGCTCACTTTGAAATTTAAAAAAAAATTTAGAATAACAGGAAATCAAGAACAAAACTGCAATAATATCTAAAAAATAATAATTAAAGTACTCTCTATGGTTACACTGAGTGAAGTAAAATTTAGTCTTAAACATGTATTACTAAAAGGAGAATGAAAGAGTTTTCAGCTGAATAGGTTAGAAAACAACAAAATGAGCCTAAGGAAAATGTAAGAAAGGAAATAGTAAACTTTAAAAGTAAAAATGATGTTTTAAAAGAAAGCTACCTAGCTGACTGCTTTACCCTCCTAATATATCTTCATACACTCAGCCGCTATGCTGTGGCAGATTATTTCTCCATGACACTATGCCTCTATAAATAAAATTCTTCAAATTTCTCTTAAAATGACTCACAAGACTCTTCATAACCTGACTCCCATCTACTCTTCCTTTATTTCTTACCTTGCCTTTTTGTTCCGCCATACCACTGTCCCCTATCCCCTATTCCAACCTATAAAGCTACAGAACTTCCTTTGGTTTAGTGAACACGATAAACTTTTTGTGACTTTCCAATCCTTGAGTTTTGCACATATTCATTCTTCCATGGGTCTGAAAGGCCTTCCCACTGTTTTGCCTGGCTAATTATTATTCAGTCTTCAGGACTCTGCTTAAATTCTATATTCTCTATAAATCTATAATACATGTATGTGCACATATATTTGATAGTCTCATGTGCTCTGATATTCTCACCAGTCAGTATCAAAGAAATATTTAAATAAGAAGATCAGAAATCTAAAATTACATTGCTTAAAATTATTAAACACTTTTCCAAAGCTACTTTTGCCAGAATAAATGAGTCTAGAAGAGTATACTGTGTGCTAAAAGAAGTATCTTAAATTTAGCAAATGATATGGGTTAACAGATATAATATCGGGGGAAAACAAATATCTTTGAATCTTCTCAAGATGAATTTTAGGTACATCAAAAAATTAAATATGAACATTTAAATTATTCAAAAGCTAGAAGAAAATAGAAACTAATACTTGTCAAACCTATAGATTCATATTATATATTGTGTACATGCACAAATATGTAGTAACATATTCCACTATTATGTATAATTTATAAGGCACCAATTTTTAAAAGTTTTTTTAAACATTTTTGACATTGTCCCATGGAAATACAATATAAGCCACAAAAAATTAAATTTTTAAATAGCCACCTTAAAAAATTAATATAGGCAAAATTGTAATGTTTTATTTAACCCAGTATGTCCAGAATATTATTTTAATACATAATCAATATAAAAATTATTAATTAGCTATTTTACATTATTGGATGTTTTGTACTAAAAGCCTTTGAAATCTGGTGTTTATTTCACACTTAGAGCACATCTCAGTTCATACAAGCCACATTTCAAGTGCTTTGGTAGCCACTTACGGATAGTGGCTGCTATTAATGGACAGAGTGGCTGTAGAAGAAATTAAATATAGAAGAGATAGAAGATATCATAAAGAAAAAAAATGGTAACATTGACTGTAGGAAAATAAACAATTCTAATGAAATAAAAGGAGAAAATATTTGTAGCATAACACAGTGTAGTATTCTTACTCTTAATATGCAAAAAATTCAGACAAGTCACTGAGAACTCCTAAAGGCCCAGAAAATAAATGATAATGACATAAACAGGCAGTTTACAAAAGAGGATAAAACATAGCAATAATAAAGAAGTACAAATTTGACTGGATACATTGCTCAATCGTAGAATGCTTGCTTAGCATGTGTGAGGCCCTGGGTTCAGTTTCCATCACTGTGGGTCTGGTGGGGGATGGGGTGAAGCCTAATTAAAACAATAGTAACATTTTATTGTTATTTGTCAAACCAGGAGAGATTATAGAACTATAATTTTCAGGATTACACAGAAAGCAGAAAAGGGTGTTCTTATAGTCTATGAGAGGTACTATAAAGTAGTAAAACCCTTTTAAAGGGCAGTTTAGCAGCAGGCACCAGAATTCCTCTTCTGGGAATCATAAGGAAGCAATACTAATCATAGCAGAAAACTGCATAACAAAATGCTCACTTTGGCATTGTTTATAATAATGAAAAAAATTAAAACTACAAAAATTCCTTACATTAAAAGAGTGGTTAAGGGGCTGGGGTTGTGGCTCAGCGGTAGAGCACCTGCCTAGCATGTGCAAGGCCCTGGGTTCGATCCTCAGCACCACATAAAAATAAATAAATAAAATAAAGATACTGTGTCCAACTACAACTAAAAATAAATGTAAAAAAAATAAAAGAGTGGTTAAGTAGTTTATGGTTTAGTCATTTAATTATATACGTTGCATAATATAACATGGAAGTCTTTTTTTAAAATATTTTTAGTTATACATGGACACAATATCTTTATTTTGTTTATTTTTATGTGGTGCTGAGGATCAAACCCAGTGCCTCACACATGCAAGGCAAGTGCTCTGCCACTGAGCCACAACTCCAGTCCCCATGGAAGTCTTTTTTATAATAACAAACTCAAAAAAGATACAGAATTAAATCTAGAATTTAGTGCTGCACAATTCTGTGCAGCATAAGACTTAAAAAATTTTTTTTAGAATATTGTCTTGGGATAGAAAAACTTTAGACTTCTTTTTTCCCAGTTTTCTGTTTTTCTCAGTTTTTAAATGTCATAAAATTAGACTGTATTTTATCTTCCTGATACGGAAAAAAACTACTTAAAATGGTGGGATTAATTCAACACATTCGCAGCCATACCTTAATATGTACAATTCAAGTGCGCTCAACTCATGCTCTACCAAATCAATTTATACTTCAGAAAAGTACAATACTTAGCTAATGATGAATTCCCATAAATAATCAAACATTTGGGATTTGACTCCATCTTTGTTTCTAAGTAATGTTTCTTGACCTTCTAATAAAAATTTGTCTCTATTTTCTTTTTCTGTTTCCTTTATTTCTGGCCTATGTCTGGCTTCTAGAAAAAGTGAAATAATAGTTTTTTTAACAAACCAGCATTGTAAACGTGTAATTTCCATTTTCCTTCCCAGTGTCCTAAGGTTAAATAGCTTACATCTGCAGCATTTAGTATTTTTATGTACTGCTTTGCTCTTACTATTTTGATTAATACTTTCCCCCCTTTTTAAGGTTATTCTGGTACAAGTAAATCCTGGGGAAGCATTTACAATAAGAAGAGAAGATGGACAGTTTCAGTGCATTACAGGTAAGAATGGCAATTTATTACCATTTGTGACCCAAAAAATTGGTGATACAAAATAGTATATATGCTTATGGTTTCTTCCTTTATTTCTCATTACTGCCATATGAAAGCACAATACTGTTTTATGTAACTATTGCCATAATATCCTAACTAAACTCTTTGCCATGGTTTCTTGATTAATCTTTCTGTATTTTATTGTTCATATTACCTCCCTACTTAGAAATCTTTAATGACTGTAGTCCAGATTCCTTAGTCTTTCAAAAAGATAACTGCAGTTTTCTAGTCTTGTTCCCACTTCAATTCCAACATTGCTTCCCTTTAATCTTTTCTAAGTCATCTTAATTACTGTCTTTCAAACCTGTCTTGTGCTGTCAGTAATATTTTTTTTTAATCTAGAATTCATCCTCTGTAACCACTATTCCAGCCTGTACAAATCCTACTGCTTTAAGACTGAACTTAATTCTTACCTTTAAGAAGATTTTTGTAATCTTCCTTTAGTGAGCATCCTCTTAGCATTTTGAGGCTGGGTAATTCTTTGCTGTGAAGGGCTATCCTGTGAATTGTAGAATGTTTAGCAGAATTCCTCACCACTTTTCATGAGCCACTTCTCCTTACCCCCATTTAGACAAACAGAAATGTCTCCAGACATCAACAAATACCCTTGGGTAGAAAAATTGTCCCCAGTTGATGCAAATCACTTTCATATGTAAAGATGAAAGCAATAAAAAATTTAGTGGCTAAGATGGGCCCTCAATCCAAAAGTATCCTTATGAAAAGGGGGACATTAGACATACATGTAGGAACAGTGCCCTGTGAAGATAAAGGCAGAGATCTACAAGCCAAGAAATGGCAAAGATCACCAGGAAACCATCATAAGGTAGGAGAGAGGCTTGGAACAGAATCTACCTTATATCCATCAGAAAAAAAACTAACCTTCCCAACACCCTATTATTTCATTTCTAGGCTCCAAATCTGTGAGACAATAAATTTCTGTTGTTCTAAATGAAAAATAAAATAAAAGTCACTGGCTGTGGAACCTGAATTTAAATCTCAACTCTGCCTCATACTAGCTATATGATCTTGCTCATGTTACTTAACCTCTATAAATATTTTTCTTCTCAATAAAATTGCCATCCCAATCAAGAACAGTATATCTAATAGGATAATTGTGAGGGTTAATTAATACACATACAGTGTACTCAGACATGGCACAAATAAGGTACTCAATAAATGGTGGTGGTGGTGCTAATAGAAAATGACCTCCATCTCCTCTGAAATCCTGTAATACCAATGACTGTGCCATTAATTTATCAAATAACTGTGCTATTTTATAGTAGTTCTTCTAGGTTTTTTTTCTTTTAACTATTTAAGTTTTGATATAAAAATTTTATTCAGTTTCTCCAACTATGGTCTAAGCCCTGAGAGCAAATAACATCTCATATTTCTTTTTATTCCTTTGAACCTAATAGTTTATTTAATTTAAAAAGAGTTCATTAGAGGTAGGGTGAACATATACTTTACTATCATCCAAACTAGAATACTTCTGAAAATGAAAGAACTTTTGTAAGTACTTCATGACTAGTATGAACCAAGACTTATGGTATTCCCTCTCCCCCATTTTATCAAATCTATAAATAGCATACACTTCATTACCTACATGAAAGTAAGTCCATCTTTAACTATGTGTTTCATAGAATGTAAGTTTCTAATAGATTTATTTTTATATCTTTTTCAAATTGTTTTCAATAAATATAGTTTATATTGGAAACATTTTAATAAATATAGCATTGATCTTTTCAAGCACATTGGCAAGCTGAGTATGGTGGCACAAACCTAATTTATAATGTGCAGGCAGTACTAATAGTATCCTAATGTTAGGAACTGACCATCACATTAAAACACTTTTATACAGGGACACATTTCTCTGCTTCACTGGAACATAGAAGTTCCTTACTCTATATGATAGATTTTAAGGATGGAAACTGAAGATTAGTGAATAGAATTTTTTAAAACACAGGAAAGGAAAAAGGGAACTAGACATAAAGCAAAAAGGCTTTCCCCTCTGTTTATATGTTCATTACCTAAATGAAAATAAGCCCATTTTAAAAGTGAGAGTAGGAATAGAAGGGAAGCAACAGGTAACAAGGAGAAAGAGAAAGTCTCAAGGAAGGGAAATCTCATGCCAGTGAAGCGGAGAAGAAAGAGATCCTTAGACCAAGAGAGAAATTACAAGATGGGTTATGGGTGGAAGGAATAGTAGTGAATGAAGGACTGGGGTTGAAGTCCTTGTAAAGACCAGTGTGCTCTCACTCCAAGCAAGGGAAGCATACAGAGAGAAGAGTATTGACTACAAGAATTCATCACCTCCCTTTTGTCATCACTAGTCACTGTCATGTAGCAAGCCCCTTCCTGGCTTAGTTCATCTCGTATTTCTTTTTATCCCTTCGAACCTAATAGTTTATTTAATTTAAAAAGAATTCATTAGAGGTAGGGTGACCATATACTTTACCATCATCCAAACTGGTATACTTTTTAAAAACAAGAGTAGGAATAGAAGGGAAGGAACAGGTAACAAAGAGAAAGTCTCAAGGAAGGGAAATCTTATGCCAGTGAAGCAGAGAAGAAAAAGAGATCCTTAGACCAATAGAGAAGAGTGGGGGAGGAAGAAAGGAGAGGAAGGGGAGGGCAAGAACTGGGAAATGAAATGTACCAAATTATGCTCTATCCATATATAAATATACCATATATAAATATACCACAATGAGTCCAATGTGTGTATGTATATTTACATGTGCGTGTGTGTGTATACACACACACGCACATGTAATTATAGCACTCTAAAATAATAATAAAAGATCAGTAGTGTAGAGTAAGTGGATCAGGGAAAGGGAAGGTATTGGAAAATGAGATTGATCTAATTATCTTATGTGCATGTATGGATATAGCACAATGAATCCTATTTATGATTATAATGCACCAATAAAAATATATTAATTAAAGTAAATTAATTTTAAAAATTTTTAAAGAAAAAGAGGTCCAAGACCATCAAGTTAGAAAAGCTGTTCTCTGGTAGCCACTATACTCATCATAGAAAAATCTCTATAGTAAAACCTAAATAATTAAGATAAATCCAGTATAAATTAATAAACATTTGAATTAAAGCTCATTCTTTTTAAAATAATTTTGTTATCTTTCAAGAATTTATAAAAACAATTGATGTGGCTGTGTTACTATAGTATGCTGATTTTAAATCCTTTGGGTATAGAACAAGGAGTGGGATAGCTGGGTCAAATGGTAGTTCCATTCCATCCATTCATCAGCAGACTGTAGTAACACAGCCACATCAATGTTTATAGCAGCTCAATTCACAATAGCTAAACTGTGGAAGCAACCTAGATACCCTTCAATAGATGAATGGATAAAGAAACTGTGGTATATATACACAAAGGAATATTACTCCACATTAAAAGAGAATAAAATTATGCCATTTGCAGATAAATGGGTGGAGTTGGAGAATAATCATGCTAAGTGAAGTTAGCCAACCCCAAAAAACCAAAGGCTGAATGTTTTCTCTGATAAGTGGGTGCTGATCTATAGTGGGATAACGTGGGGAAAATGAAGAACTTTGATGGGGCGGAGGGGAGGGGAAAGGTGGGGAGAAGGCTTGGGGGTAGGAAAGATGGTGGAATAAGAGGGACATTATTACCCTAGGTACACGTACGACTTCACATATGGTGCGATGCTATATCATATACAACTATAGAAATGTAAAGTTGTGCTGCAATTGTGTACAATGAATCAAAATGCATTCTGCTGTCATATATACCTAGTTAAAGTAAATAAATAAAAAATATGGAAAGAGAAAAAAATTATAAAAACAAGGTTACAAAGAGCTTTAGAGATCTACATAATCGCCTTCCTTTATTATAGGTTCAGAATTTGTGAGTTACATCTAGTTATGAGTAGTGCTTAATGTAGTCATACCTTTTCTACTGTAGCATACTTCCTAGAGAGACAAATTGCTAGTGATGTTTTTTCTGAGACTTTACAGTCTACTGAGGTGTACTGTGCCAGTTGCTGGTAATTCAGGGAACTAAGACAGTTCCTGCCATTCAAGAACACGGGAAAAGGGGAAATTAGCAATGATATACAGAAAAAGAGAGCTATTAGAGATGTGCCTAGGGTATTATGAGAACACAAAATGAGACTGTAATACAGAGTAGTATGTAATGGGAAAAAAAATTCCTGAAAGAAGTGAAACATAAGCTATTTTTAAGGAAAATAACAGCTAACCAGATGGACAAAGCATATTAAGACATTTTAGATAGAGAGAGGGAAAAGTGTTCAAAAGCAGCCAGAGGGAAAAAATGACTTGAATTATTTGAATAACCACAGAGATTGGAATTGCTAAAAAGTTATATGAAAAGGGGGTGTGGCTAGAAATGAATCTCAAAAATGTAGAAAGAACTTGAAGTGGCTTGAGCAGCATACTAGGAAATTTAACTTCATTGGGAGGATGTAGAAGAGCCAGGAAAGGAAAATACACAGGGAAATAAACATCTAATTAATGATTTGAAAAGATTAGTGATGCCTTTTGTTCTATTAATATTTGATGTCTCTTGGCCCATAAATCTTCCTACTATAAACATCTAGAGATGTTCAATAAAATATAACAAATATTCTTTTAAATGCATGGCTAAGCTTCTTTCTATTCCCTTCACTTCCCAAAAAAGAAACAAAATGAAAAAAGTAAAAATATATACTTATTTGATTTGATGATTTTTATTGTCTCATACCATTTTTTCTGAGTTCTCAATGATGATTTCTGTAATCCTTTAGCTCTTTACCTCCTTGTTCCACTCTGAGATATATAAAAGTGCAGTCCCACTGACCACTTTCCAGTTTTTCTTTATATTCTATGGTTAGGTTTATTTGTACTGCCTGATTTGGACCCATACTTTCTTTTTATTAACCTTTTTTTAAACAGTGCTAAAGGATCAACTGAGGCCTCACAACCTGGGTTCACACCTAGGCAAGTACTCTGCCACTGTGCTACATCCCCAGCCCCAGTATCTCATTTTTACTGTTTTTAGCTGCAACTCATTAGTTTCAGCACAAATACATCATTACTTTTTAAATGAGAATATTACCATGAATCTGTCTCAGTTTTTTTTTCTATTCTAAAATATTTCTTATATTTTGAAATCAGTCTAAAACTTGGTGGGTTTTTTTTTCTTTTTTGTAATGAAATGCTTTGATAAGAATGTCAACACATTATGTATGATGATATATGTACTGTGAAAATTAAGTCATTTTTGCTTAGTTACTTGTACATAAGAAAGTAAACATTTATTAAATGACTTAAATTTCTGGTTTAGAATTAACAGATCTTTGTAACATATTAAAGACTACCCTTAGGTTTGTTTTTGGCTTTTTGTTGGTTTTTGTTTGTTTGCTTTGTTTTGTTTTGTTTGGGGGCGGGGTTGGTGCACAGGTAAGCAGAAGAGGAAATTGGCAACGTTTCTAAATTGGATTACTAGAAAAGTTATAGAGGTTATAACTTATATTCTCTATATATTGCATAGAGAATATGTCATACATATTAAGATCTATGTCATACAGCTGGTTCTCCAGGTGATAAACTGGTACCTATATGTAGATATCATCTGTTCTTTGAAGCTCTTGCTTCAGTTTCTCTCCTTTTAGTCTTAGGTATACATATAGAAATAATTGAAATCAGGATTCAAGTTCTACAACTGTGTATGTCTGTCATAAGCCTTTCATAGCACCCAGCATATAGAGAATGCTCAATAAATGTTTAAGTTAAAGAAGAGAAGAAAACAACATTTCTTGAGCATTTCTGTGTCAAGCAAATGGAGTCTATGTAGACAAATTTTAGGTAGTATTCTCCGTAGTTAGAGGCAGATATGGTTTTATTTTCCTCTTTTCCATGACATCTCAAAAATTAATAAATGGGGCTAAGGAATAAGAATGTGTTAATTAAATATTTAGTATTTTTGCATTGTTATAGCATTTCTACTTCTTTGGACATGTTGTTTATGTCTGTGGAACCATACAACCAAAGATTTATGTTAAATAAATAGCCACTAATTATGTTGGTCATGAATTCACAAGATCTACATTATTTTTTTTTTACAACATAGGTGCCACATTTGCATTTTAGCGAAATTAGAACCTTATATTCTTTATTTATTCATTCAGTATTCAGTTAAGAGACAAAAATGAATAAGTACTCTTAAACTCCACAAACTTATTTGCCTTACATATCTTTATGTAAAGGCAAAATTAAATTTGTTTACCAGCCCACTGCCAGAAAACAGTTTGTCTCATGTTGTGTTATCCAGGGCTTTGTTTTCTAGGGATTTTCTGCTATTTTTAATCAATTGCTTTGACAAAAATAAAAGACATGTTAATGAAAATTTTAAGTCAGAAGGTTACAAAGGATAACTTAAAACATTGTCAAGCTCAAAAAATAATCAAAACTTCTTGAAATAAGTCAAAATTAGTAGGATGAAATTTAATAGGAATAAAGTTCTACATTTTGATTTTAATGAAGCTGACTCTTGCCTTTTAACACAAAAGAAGTTTATTAAGATTCTCTTTCTTCCCTAACAGTTCAGTCCTGAAGCCATTGGGGTAGAGATAGGGAGTATGCCAGTGGAATGAGGGAGGCAAGATGCAGTTCCTCAGAGTGGGATTTCAGTACCCAAATTGGATGAGAAGCACATTACATAGGAGAAGAACCAAGTTTAGGAATACAGACCCAAGCAGAATAAGGCAGCCTGGTATGGAGTCCAAGGCTGAGGAGGGTATCTTCAAGAGAGTCATAGCATAGTGTGTGGCATAAGAACTTGAATAGGATGAGAAAGCCATTGACACAATAGGATGGTCCTGAGCTCAAGCAAGGGTGAAGAGGTCATCAGTGTGGACATGATCATCAGCCTGAGCTAGGTTTGTAGAAGCTCCAGCAAGTTCAGACCACCCCTATGCTGGTGTTGTTGTGGAGTAGATAGTTAGAACCCAAGTGGAGTTTAAAAAAAAGGTAAGAGGAGATATCCACAAAGAAGTGATCAATTTAGAAAGTCACCATTAATACCATGATTATACTCCTGCTACTTCTTCACTAAGAACTCAGTAATACTTGTTTCCAGCACATAGACCACTTCTGTAACAGGAAATGTATAACTTTCCACCATTGCCTACAAGATTATCAGCACCTATAAGAGTGATAGTCTGTATCAAGTTGACTCCTTAAACCCATGAAGGAACTTCAGATAATATGCACTGAAACAAGTGACGGTGTCTGTTAGAGTGTAAGAGAGGAGACTTTAAATTTATAAATAGAGCTTATTTTAGCAGAACTGGAGTTAAATATGAGCTGTCCTATTGAATCTAACTTGCACAAGAGAAAACAAAATAAATCTTGGATTGTAGAAATAGAAATGTAAGTTCAAAATAGATGGCGGTGTATGTGGGTTAGATGTTTTCAGTTAGCATGTTTAAAAGAAGTATTGGCTAACTTGGGTTGTCCCAAGGAAGGTAACGAGCAGAGAATAAGAGCATGAAATCGTTCTTACAAAAGATTTTAGAAACAAATGAAGGATGTTTAATCTAGAAAAGAGAACAGTGACTAGGAAGACATTGTTCCATGTACCTCTGGAGGGCAGAATTTACACCAACAGATTAGAGTTAAAGGAAGCAGATTTTGACTCAGGGAAAAACCATAACCGATATGACTGTATATAAATGGAGTCATCGTTTGTTTTATAATTATATGTATTCATGCACTCATTGGATGGTACAAAGGTACATATATAATTATATGTATTCATGCACTCATTGGATGGTACAAAGGCAATTTCTACATAGGGAGTTAAGTTTGATTAGGTGAATTCTAGCCTTCATTCTCAGATTCTTTGATTCTAGAATAATCTACTAATTAAACTGAGATCTCTTTAGTTAATTATGGGAATGAGTACTTTGAGTGAGAATCTTAAATTTAACAATTACACTTGTGCACAGGCATATTTCATAAAGTAATTGAGCTAGTGAATGGTTATTGCTCATAATAGACCTATAAGCAGAATGCCAACTAGTTAATTTAATAATACTGTTAGTGATGGACACTTGAGAGAGAAACTTGCACTAAACTTGTGACTCTTTTAGGGGTAGGAGCAATTATGCTATCTTTATCATGGTATGTAAAACTTTATTTAACTGAAGTGTTCCAGATATATTATCTCCTGTTTTGTTAACAACTGAAATTGTCACTTTTCATCTGATTCTCTTTACTAAAATAATGCCATTTGCTTGCTTAGCAGGTATTCTGTTGATAGGTTATAATGAACTGCTAAAATATTTTAAAGTTTTATTAGGTGCTCATTTGCCTTGATAATAACTTCTGTATACCAAAAATAGTCTTTTTATACTTGGGATATTTTAGTGCCTCGGAGTCTTCAATATGCACCAGTTAAGATTCTCTGGTTATATGGAAATGTTAATTTTAGTATGTGAATAGTGAGCTATCAATAATCACCTGAATGTTGTCTATTTAACAGAAATAACTTCTGCTTATTTTCTATGATTTGACTCTTATGTTTAGAAAAAAGTATCAAGGTGAATTCAAATTTGCAGAGCCAGATCGCCTTGGTTTCCTCATACTTACCTTACTTAGGGAACCCAAGAACCTATTTAACAATCCCAGAGTGTGTTAATGGTGAGCCTCTTCACCCTCTAGTTTAGAATAACATTAACCCTCACCTCCAAGTCCTGTTACTTTCCCTTTTGGTTCCAAGTAGCTCAGACCTGTTTTTAAGCAGGTATTGTTTTTAAGATCATTGTTGCTACAGGTGGCTTTCTGCTCTGCCAATGGGGGTCTAATTGGCCCTTCTTTCTACTGCCCCTCATTCAAGAAGTAACCAGCACTGTTGTTAATTGACAGCTCTTTTGTTCTCATTTTTCTTCTCTTCACTGTCATTGCTGTTCATCAGTGTTTTTCTGCTCTCAGATATTATCTTTTCAAGTACTTCATCCTGACTTTCCCTCCATTCCTACAGTTTTTGAAGGGAAGGGAAAGTTTGTTTCAAACAATAAGTACCATTTTGCTCACTTTCTATGTGTTCTGGGATCATGGTGAGTATGACCATAGCCATTCTTCCTCCCCACAGTTAGTCAGCGCTTTCATATTTATCATCTCCTTTGCGATAAATAATTTTTTTTAAAAAAAAAGGACTGGAGATGTGGCTCAGTGATGAAGCACTCCTGGGTTCAATCCCTGATACCAAAAAAGGAGGAGAGGTTAAAATTTTCTGTTAAATTTAAGTTTTTATTTAATCAGGACCATTTATTTAATTATATGTTATTAAGGATATCAACAGAATTAACTCATTATGAGA
This sequence comes from Marmota monax, assembly GCF_021218885.2. Classification (NCBI taxonomy): domain Eukaryota; kingdom Metazoa; phylum Chordata; class Mammalia; order Rodentia; family Sciuridae; genus Marmota; species Marmota monax. The sequence continues at coordinate 17,942,183 of NW_026693082.1, read as the reverse complement.
GAAGGAAAACTTACTTTTAATGAATATAGATACATAGAAATCAGTTTGCTACTTGAAGCATTGTGGGAGGACTGTAGTTTTTTTAAATTTGTGCTTTCTATATAATCTCATAATTTTGATGAATATGAATTGTGTAAGCCATATAAATGTCTTACCCATTTTAAGTTGTTCAATTTGACTTTATTTCATGAAACATTTAGTTGTTTGAACCCAATCAGGAGAATGGTATTTTGAGTACAGATTGAATACAGCATTTTGAGTGCAGATAAGTGGATTTTTAAACTAGTGAAGCCTAGGAAAAGAGACATAGCAAATTTTTAAGTACATGATAATAGTGCAACAATTTTCTGAACATCAAGGGGGTTAAAAAAAAAAGTAATGTCCAAATTTAATGTTATAATATAGAAGTATTGCAAAAATTCTGATACCAATGAGAACAGTTAAGAAACCCAAGGCAGGGAATCTGAGGAGACATTAAGAATTTTGTTGACCCAGAAAAGGGTCAGTGTAAGCCAGGCTGTATTTATAAAAGATAATTTGTTTGAATTTTTTCTATTTAACCAAGTCATTCTGTGAAGGGATGCTGGGGAAATAAACCAGTATTTACTACAAAACTACTTTGTGCTTTAAGTACATTTTCTTAACCCTATGAAAGAATATTCAAAAAAATCACCTTCATTATTAAAAATAAAAATGAACTTTCCAAAGTTAGCTTCAGTAGAAGAATTTCCTGATAAGAGAACTAATGAATCACAAATACAAAGATTTACCTTAGTTTAGCCTTATAGTAAGGAGCACCATATTTTGGGACTCAGTAAATACTAATTAAGCAATCTGTTCCAGACATAACAATTTGTTTATGAAAGCATAGCTGGCATAAGGCTAAGATGTTCAGAGAATATTTATATTAAGTCATAAAGAAACTACCATGAAGTTAGCTTTGTACTATCTGCAGGAAATGTACCAGGAAACAAAATATCTTTCCTGGTTCCTTTCTTTGTATAGCAATATGTTGGATGTGATTTCTAGTACCTACCTACATACATAGAGATGGAAAAATCATTTCCCAATTTATCTAGGTTTTATCTTCATGGTTTCCATTTCCTCGTTGCTTATCATAGCAACAGACATTAGGTTTAATTTCATTTCTCAGAAAAACCTTTACTCTTATGTACAGAGGGTGACTTGTACTCCTGACTGTGGTTACAATTGTATATCAATGCCCCCATTAACCATAAGAGTCACAAAATAATGTAATAATGGTGGCAGGAGAGGATTTCCTTGCAGTATGTATTCATTTCTCTATGGCTCTCTCAGAGTCATAATTTTAACACAGAGCCCTCTAATCCTAAAACCAGTGCAATAATATTATTTAAAGATGTTGATTCACTTTTAGAGAGTTAAATTTTAATCAAATACAGTTTTCATTCTTCATGGTTTAGTTTACTGTCTTTGAAATCCCCAGAAAGTCTCATTATAAAAATCCTTAAACATTTTTTTGGAAAATCCTTTATTATTACAATGAAATGCCATTTTATTTCAATATTTTAACATTTTTTAGTCTCAGTGTGTTGGAATTCCTTTTTGTACCTGGGCTCCTGTCGCTTGAGAACATTTGAAACTGTATTGCTAAATGCATGTACTCTTCCTTGCCCTAAATCTCTTTTCTTATCCTGAAGGTTAACACACCTTTAACAGTTACTTGAAAGACTTAAGTTCTGCCTTACACCCTAATAGGGAAATAGGCAAGTAATCTGAAGTTAAAACGGGGGCATTGACAAAATGCTGTGATGGAATTAGATGTGCCTAGATACACATGGGAGGTCAGAGTAGGAATACCTAAGTCAGCAATGGGAAGTCATTCAGTGCTTCAGGAAAGGATGATATTTAAAGAAGAAGTAGTTAGCTAGGTGGGAAAAATAAAGAACTATCTTTGAAGGAGAAGGAATAATAGCATGTTCAAAGATGGAGCACACAGAGATTAGAAGAGGCTGAAAAGTTATCATTAGAATGGAGAATAGGGTAGCTCGGGGATGACTGAATGTTAGAAAATATAGGCTGTATTACAAATACCATATAGTTTATGCTAAAGATTTTGTGTTTGAGGCTGTAGGTATAGCTCTTCAGCAGAGTGTGAGATCCTGTGTCCATTTCTTTAGTAAATGTGAGACCCTGTGTCCATTTCCTAGCACCAGAAAAAATTATTTTAGTTAACTTTTTTAGATTTTAATTGCCAGTTTGCAATTTTGCAAGACCATATCTCAAATTTTTAAAAATAAAAATAAAAACACCTAGGAAGGTAGCTCAGTGGTAATGTGCCCTTGAGTCAATCCCCATTTAGAAGGGAGGGAGGGTGGAAAGCTTCAGATTTTATCATGAAAGGAACAGGAAATCACAGAAGGATTTTAAGCAGAGAAATAACCACAACAGTAGTAATAAGAATGAGACCTGGGGCTCACTGTGGAAGGTGAGAAGAAGCTAGGGTAATTCCCAAATTCCACAGTTATTTTGGCAAAAAGATAAATGACAGTGACTTTCACTGTGCTAGAGAATACAGGAGAGCTGGGTGTGGTGGTGCACACCTGTAATCCCAGCTACTTGAGACTGAGGCAGGAATTTTGTAAATTTGAGGCCATCTTTGGAAACTCAGTGAGATCCTGTCTCAAAAAAAAAAAAAAAAATACAGGAGAAAAAAAAAGAATCAGCATTAGATAAAAAAAGGTTAGAGATAATAAATTTCTTTCTGAAAGTATTAGATTTAAAAACCTTTTAATTTATGGGCCTTATTCATTAGAAAGACTTGGAATGAAAATACATAATTTGAAGTCATGAGATATGAATGTGCTTTTGCAAGAAAAAAGTGTGAAGTATGAAGATACAAGATTGGAGTTGGGGTCAAGAAAAAATTCTAACATTTAAAGGATAGGAAAAAAGGTTGCATATAGGGATAACGCACAGGACTTATTTATCTAGTCCTGCTATGGGTAGAACAGTACAACAGGTACTATAATAGACCTGTATATTAGACCTGTATAATAGAGTTATAATATAATATATAATAGACCTGTATAATAGAGTTAATAGACATTAGAGAAGGGGGAAAGGCCCATAAGTTTGGGTGTTAAGGAAAAAACAAAAGATTTATTTGCTATAGTCCTTACCAATACCTTAAACTCTCTATCTCAAAATAATAAATTCATTCATCGTGAATTTTCAAGAAGTGGTTGTCACTGGCAGCATGTTCAGAAGAGTTTGGAACCCTTTTCTACAAGCATATTATAAAAACCTAATTTTTAAAATTTTTTTTGCAGTTGTAGATGGATAGAATGCCTTTATTTTATTTGAATATGGTGCTAAGGATCAAATTCAGTGCCTCGCACATGCTAGACAAGCGCTCTGCCACTGAGCTACAGCCCCAGCCCATTAAAAACTAATTTTATAGAACATATTTTCAGAAACCATATCATTGAGCAAATTCTCTCAAGTTTCAGCTTCTACTTCTAATGTGTTTTTGTGGGGTTTTGTTTTGTTTTGATGGGGTGTTTTTGTTTTTCACAGTACTAGAGATTGAACTCGGGGTACTTTACCACTGAGTTACATTCCCAGCCCTTTTTACTTTTTATTTTGAGGCAGGGTCTAAATTGCTAAAGCTGGCCTTGAACTTGTGATGTTTCTGCTTCAACTTCCCAAGTTGCTGGGATTATAAGTGTACATCACCATGTCTAGCCCAGCTTCTAATGTTTGATCTTCATAACTAACCTACCTACCTTCTTAGTATCCAAAAATAAACATACAAATATACATCACATCACTTTAGGGAGAGAAGGAAAAGAACAACTTAGGTAAAAGACAAAGAAATAGAAATATTTGTAGCATAACACAGAGAGTTACCTTCTTAAGTGTATTAAAAAAAAAAAAAAACCCTGCAAATCCAATGCAAAAATAGGCAAATGCTTGGAACAGACAAATCAAAAAAAAAAGGAAAAAATAAATGGCTCTTACACAGATAGTCAACCTCACTCAAAAGAAAATGCATTGGGAGGCTGAGGCAGTGGGATCACCAGTTCAAGGCTAGCTTCAGCAACTTAGGGAGGCCCTAAGCAATTTATCGAGATTCAGTATCTCAAAATAATAAATCAAAAGGGCTGGAGATGTGATTCTGTGGATAAGTGCCCCTGGTATCCCACGTACCAAAAAGAAAATGCAGGGATTGAGGGTGTAGCTTCATAGTAGACTGCTTGCCTAGCATGCACAAGGCCATGTGTTCAATTCACAGCACCACAGATAAAAGAAGAAGAAAATGCAAACTAAACTACAGTGGGATACAGCTTTCACCTTTCAGATTGGCAGTTATCAAAAAGATTGTTAATTATCGGTGAGGGTGTGTAGATGAAAATACATATTAGTACAAAAACAATATAGAGATTCAGGAATATAAAAACCATAAATCCTCTTAGACACAACAGTTCCATTTGTAGTAATTTCCCCTACAAATAATGTGATGTGATATTTGTACAATGGTATTCATTGCAGTAGTGTTGTAATATCAAAAGGTTGAAAATGTGACTGTTAGTAGGGGAATCACTAAATAAATTATGGTATATTAACAGAGGAATACTGTGCAGCTGTTAAGAGACTGAAGCATCTCTGTATGTACCAGTGGGGAAAGATGTTTAAGATATAGTAAGGTACAGAACACTGGTTGTGTTTTTTTAAAAAACATATACAGTTGCTTTAAGATTCATAAAATATCTCTAAAAGATTTGAGACAAAGAATGGTTGCCTTTGAGAGAGATACTATGTAACTAGGGGACCAGGTTGTAAAAGGAAAGTCTCAGACCTCTACTCAAAATATCTTCAAAATATTTCATAGCCCCAAGCTAAAGGCCTGGAAGAAGCTCTGTTCCCTTATCTTTCTGTGTTTAATATAATCATAGATGACCCACTTAAACAAAGTTCTGCTTCCTAGTCTGGTAATGTTTAAACTTGAAAAGAATGAAAAGAAGAGGATCCTCTCTTAGCCTTTGTGGGATTTTGTATTTTGTCCCAGCTCTTCTCAGTCTTTTTTGTACACTGGTACATCCCTTTTTTTAATGTTTGTTTGGTTTTGGTTTGGGGGGGGTGGTTTTTTGTTTTGTTTTGTTTTGTTTTGTTTTTGTTGTTGTTGTTGTTTTTGAGACAAGGCCTTGATAAGTTGTTGAGGTTGGTCTTGAACTTGCAATCCTCTTGCCATAGCCTCCTTGAGTTGCTAGGTCTACAAGGTGTGTGCATCACCATACCCACCTCTTCTTAGTCTTAAACCATACATTTGACTCAATTCTTAATCTACTTTTTCCTGTTTTAAGACCATCTTAGCTGGTAGGGACTTACCCTGAAGAGGTTGGAGTAAATAAGCCAAAATATGGGGGCACCAACCTCATCAAAATATATAAATTGTGTTAAGAGAATATTAAGCCCTTATAATCCAGACTTCTGATGAAAGTTGATGTTCAATGAAAGAGTATAGAAAGTTTTTCAGTGTTTTTGTGAAATAGCATTTGGTTTCTGCTATGGAAAATCTAAATTTAAAACTTATCCCTCAAAACTATGAAGACATCTGTCTCAGCAGTTCTTATGTTTTGCAAATATTTCTTTCAGATAATTAGCTGTTCAAAAGAAAAAGAAAAACTTTAGGATAAGGGATAGCCTTTGCTTTTTACTTTTTTTTTTTAACAATTTTTGTCATAAGAAACAACACTGATTAAAAGAAAACACCAAAGCAAGTGCCTTAAGGTATGGCAAAGGGTTCTTGGCATGTTTTCAAATTAATCTGTCAGATTAAAGATGGTAGAACAAAAGATTTCTAGACACATCCAGCCCTTATCTCCCTTTGGCTTTCCAGTTGTCCTAGGAAGTGAGAGTCTTTGAGGAGAATATAAGATAAAAGGAAGGAATATAGTTTCTTTTCAGGAGAACCTACATAGGATATGGACAATCTATGGCAACCCTCCAGGATTAGTTTCTCTTCCAGTTACAGAAGATTTCCAATATTCTGTTGGTATGTTGAGATATTGTAAAACCTTATATGTGATTACTCATAAACCACCTACTCTAATCTAGCTGTAGCTATTTAAAGAGTGAATATTTTGATGTTCAAAAATACTAATAAAACTAAAATCATAAAGGCCCTAATAAGAAGGAAATTGTGAAAAGGAGACCCCTAGATTGCAGTGAATTGTGAGGTCATGGTGTATTGCACTAAATCTAAATGTTATTGTGAAATACAATATGTTATATAAAATGCTTAATAAATGGTGACATATTCTGCACAGGATTGTAAAAAAAAAAAGTCTAGCTAAAAGACCATTTTCCATGTAATTCATTTGTCTGCTCAACCCTTAAGACATGTTTTTAAAGGTTCAGACCTTAAACCACAGTAGCTATGAAGAGTCTTAAATATAGAGTTTGTTATATGGAAAATCTATAATTAAAATAGCTTAGTTATTATGTAAAAAAAAAAAAAAAAAAGAACCTAGACATCCCTTTTTAACTCTAGCCATATTGATTTAATGCAGTCTCCTTTGGTTTAGTGACTGGTTTGCCCTGTCACTTGGGCACTTTTTCTTTTTAACTTCTGTGGCCTTAATGTTTGATCCTGATAGAATTTGCATCATTGATCCATATTGCTGCTATGTGATGTCAACATGTGGGTGTTTAGTTATTGAAACATGGTTAACCTAATGTGCTGCAGTAAATCTCAAGTACTATTTCCTACTAGAACAACAAAGAATGATTCATCTTTGCTCACATTAAACTGGCACTAAAAATAGTAGTATTCACAACTTGCTGTGCATCCACGCATATCAATATCACAACCTTTGTGGATTTCTAACAAGAACACTAAAAATAACTTCATGTGTATAAAGAGGTACTTGGTAAACACGACTCCTACTTCAAGTTCTCTATATGCAGTTCAATTTAGTGCTAAAAGTAGACTCTGACCATAATATGATAGACATTCTTCAGATTTATTCTATATAATGTGTTTTTCACACATTTAGATATCTGGTACATCTAAATGCATAGACAAATTATGGACATTTTCAGTTACCTGTATATAAGTGAAATTATCTATAATTCTGAATTATACTTTAGCCAGTAATTTTTTAAAGAGTAATTTTTTTCTAAGGAAAAGTCTCTAAACATGTAAGCATAAATAATAACTTTGATCTTTTCTCTCTCTTCTGTAACTTACTGCCTTGTTAATTCTTGGGGAGGAGGCCTGTACTAATGGCTTGTCACATGTAAATAAATATTGCCAAGTGTGTTATATAATCTTAATAAATAAGCATCCCCTATGAATATTCCAGTTTTTCTAGAACAGTTCTAGTTTATACCTCTCATCTTGTTATCTGGTTTATTTAACATTTGTCTCAGATTTGTCATTTTTTTTAAAGAATGATTTTTTTTAAGTTGTCAATGGACCTTTATTTTATTCATTTATATGTGGTGCTAAGACTCGAACCCAGAGCCTCACACATGCTAGGCAAGTGCTCTACCACTGAGCCACAACCCCACCCACAACCTCAGATTTGTCATTTTTAACAGAATTATTAGTAGTTCCATTAAGATAAACTGTCATAAATTAGGTCGACCACCATTTTGCAGGTCCCACTTCTGCCTTGTTCTCATCTAGTAAGTAGTTTTTCCATCATTTGAGTGTTCACTTTAACTGTGGTAAAATCTTAAACACAACCAGGATAAATCTCTCTCTTTTCCTGATCCTTGCCATAAGAGTGTCAAATATGGCAATTAAAGTACGTGGTAGTAAAATGAATACACTTAGTGTCTTATCCCATTTTTTTTTTTACTCAGTACCTCAGACTTGAGTGATATAAAATATATACATATTATTTCTTGATTCTGGAGTGTTTAAAGTCCACGATTGAGGGTCTGTATCCAGTGAAGGTCTCTTCTTTCAGTAGATATCATGGTGGATGGCACCACTCAGGGCTCTCTTTCTTTTTTAAAACCACTAGTCCTATCATGGGGATCCTACCCTTATGACTTCATCTATTTCTATTTATCTCCCAAAGACCCAACCTCTGAGTGCCGTCAACATATGAATTTGAGGATTGCTGGGAGCCATTAGCCAAGTAGGTATGACAATTTCCTTGCCAGCGTACCCCATGTTGCAGTGACATTGAATGTAGGTGACCTTGCTCAAGGATTAGGGCGTTCCGGTTTAGGTTCCAGGTTTAAGGTTTAAGATTATTCCTGCTGGGAGTAGGGCGTATCCTGCTGCCTGAGTTCCCCTTGAGTTCTCACGGGATTTAGACAGTATATTTTGGAGATAGAAGCCCAGTGGAGGTGGATTTGGGCAGAGAACGTGGATTTGGGCAGAGAACGTGGATTTCCCCAGAACGTGATTGTAGACGGCTGGTGTGAGTTCGGGAATAAAGAGTTGCTGTTTGAATCTACAAGCTGTGTGGTGGCTCGTGATTGTGTGCCCAGCCAGACTGCGGCATCTGTGCCCAGCCAGACTGCGGCAGAGGATTAGGTTTCAAACACATAAGTTTTGAGGGAACAGTTTGAAACCTTAGCACTTTGAGTCTCATGGTAGTTGCAGAAGTATTTGGTGCCACTGCCCCTGCTGGCCACTTGGTGTCAGTAGACTATCAACTGGAGGAACCAGTAGAAATCATAGGTTACAAGAATGTGAACTACATTAAGAAAATAATCTAAATATTCCTGTCTTAGTTATATAAAAATATTCTGAATGTTTTTTCATTTATTGCATAAATTTATGATTATATTACTTTTATTATTTTACGATAAACTCTTTCAGCAATAATGAGCTCCAAAAAACATATCTAAATTTAGTGAAACACTTGAAAGAATTACAACTAAAGTAAGCAATAGGGAATTAAATTGACCAAATTATGTTGTGTGCATGTATGTATATGTAACAACTAGTCCCACTAATATGTGTAATAATATAATAATAATGCACCAGTAAAAACTTTTTTAAAAAAAGTTCAGTGGGATTTATTCGTAAAAATAATTCAAGGTATTTTATTGTCCATGGGAAAAAAAAATGTTCAGACCTAAATATTTGTGCATTTCATAAGAAAAAATAGTAATGGTAATATCATCCTCCACTTAGCAGAATTTATTCCAGGCTTACCAGACAGCAAGCACCTCAGAAACAAAAATATTTTCTTAATATAAACATTATAATCTTAAAACATATGGGTTGGGGTTGGGGCTCAGAGGTAAAGTGCTCACTTAGCACCTGTAAGGCCCTGAGTTCGATCCTCAGCACTACCTAAAAGTAAATAAATAAATACGTAAATAAATAAAATAAAGGTATTGTGTCCATCTACAACTAAAAAAAAAAATTTTTTAAATATTATGGAAAGGAGTCAGTTGAAGTATCAGTAGTTCAAATTTATATCAAACATAAGATACAACAATATAGGCAGTTTGATGAAAAAATATAAATCTTTTTCCAAAATTTGGGGAAATCTCATCAGTCTAAGAAATGGGAAAAATAAGGATAATGTGATTTTTTTCACATTATAAAATTTATTCAGTTTAAAGGTCTTTTTTAAATTCTGAAGTTTAATACTTCCTACTGAAGTTACAATATTTGAAGATGAAATATTCTCTCATTGTGAGGTGATGTGATAAAAACAAGATAGACTCCCTTCTGTTTGTCCTTAATTTCTTCTTTCCTTTTAATATCTTTACTTGTCCTAATTTAAAAAAAAAATGGTTGGTGATTCACTAGACTTCATTTTGAAATTTCACTGGTACACAAAATCAATGCTTAGAACATAGTATGTAAGAAAACAGCCATCTGTATTGATCATTCTGCAGTTAATACCTAGTCTCCTAGCCTCCCCCATCCCCCAGTTCACCTATAATATATGTGGCTTTAGAATGATTCTCACATTAGCTTTCTGTTGGTATGATCATATAAAGTATAATTTTTATTAAATTAATACTGTATAATATAAAGGAGAAAATTATAGGGAAAGAAATTATGAGGGAAGATGACTAAGGCCTCTGAAAGGCAAAAGAAGAAAAACATGACAAAAAGAAAAAGGAACAAGATTTGGTTTGTGCTCAAAGACAAAATTATGGGTTCTTATCCTTTGCTCTCTTTATCTTCCTGAAGTCATTTGCATTTATCATTGTCAATCATCTCCCAGCAATAGACATCCTCCTGGAACTCTTGGTTAGTAGCATTCAGTGCCCTCTCCCTGGTACTTTTACTCTGTGAACATGCATCATTATTGGCCTAAGATGCCTGAGCTTACACTTGTTATTTAGATACTTATGCAGAACCTATATCTTAATGCTGCCTCAAGAATCAGGGATATGTAATAGAGTCAGTCCTTTGAGGGAACAGATAAAATTTTGTAGAGGAGAAAGAAAGATGCATTTCACATCCCTGCCCTCTTATATTTTAATCATCCAAAATTACTCTTTGCTGAGCTATATGAGTCCGCTGCTTAAATTTTCTGACATGCAGATGACTGAGACTTTGTATTACAATCAAAATGCAGCCATAATAAATAGCTGATCTTGTTTACTTATTGCCAGGGGGAAAAAGTCATTTCAACTTTTTTTATAATTCTATATTTATTCTAGCAAATATTCACTTTTCCATGGTCATCAGATATTATGTCAAGCATGGCCCACTAGTGACATAGCTATTTTCTATTTATTATCTCAATCCATGCAAGAACTGGGGAAATCATTTCAACTTTTTAAAAGTTGTTTCTGCAAGTCAACTAGTTTGACTGCCTTAGATGTTTATTTTGCAGTTCTTTTGGAATGCACATTGCTTAAAGTGTTGGACATTAATTGTTGTTTTACTGAATTTTTACCACTTTAGTGTTTTTTTTTTTTTTTTTTTTTTTCATTAGGGTCATGCTGTGTGCAGTATAAGCCATACTTGATCTGCAGAGGACTAGTTTGACAGTGCAGTCATAGCATTTAATTTTAATCAGAGCATTTCATCTCACACAAACCAAAGTACATTTATTGACCAACTCTATTATAGCATAAGATCAGCCTCACTTCTTATTTTTATTATTTTTTCTATGTTAAGTTTCCCTTTAATTTGTTATCCATTGTGTTTTGTGTTTTTACTGCTTTTTGGTTTAGGTTGCCTTCAGTATCTTTGAGAACAAGTTTGGCCATTGACTATTTTCCATACAATATCATTTCCATACATATGTTTCTTACTAGAAACTTAGACTCTTTCTTCACAACATTTAGTGAGACATATTTGAGTATATTTTACTTTATTATAGTTGTATGTAGCTGACATATATTTGAGGTGAATTGTGTTGGATCTTCTATCCAAATGGCAGGACTTTCCAGTGTGCTTCATGTGTTCTAGGAGTTTTTAATGCCTACCTTCTGTACCATTCTAACAAAACTTACCTCTGTACCCTTAATATTGTCACAGTTACCAGAGAGCTCTAAAACTCAGTATAACTGAAAGGTCCTTGAAAGTAGGAACCTTGTCAGTAAGACTGAGTATTAGAGCTCTCTGGTATTATACTTGTCAGTATTACTGACAAGGTTCCTACTTTCAAGGACCTTTTAGTAATACTAAGGAAAATGTTATTGTATGTTTGTTTCCTAAAGACCTTATTTAGATAATCTGCATCCAACGATTTTCCTATAGGAAAAAAAATCTTAGAGGATGCATTGAGAACCTATGGTTGCATAGTTTTCATTTTTCATTCTTGCCTGAATATGACAATTTTAGCAAATTTTAGTAATTCATAAGCAATGAATTACTTAATAGCCAAACTTGTTCTGAAAGATAACTGAAGAGATACATGTAGCACCAAAACCAAAAAGCAGTAAAAGCACAAAACACAACTGATGACAAATTAAAGAGAAAATAAATATAGAAAATGTACCTTCTTTTTATTATCATAACATTGTTTCAAGTATTTTGCAGAGACCTTTCTTAATAGCATGATATATCATAGCAGTTGTTTGAAGTTAACCAGCATTCCTTAAACAATTGATTTTCAGGTAGTCTTGTCAAGATGAGCACTAACACTATTCTTGGGTGACATTGCTTATACACTCAGTTGTGTAGTAAGTACTGTAGCACTTCACAAATATGAAGTCATTTAATCTTCATTATATTCTTATGAATATATATAACTATTATATATAATATGTAATTATATGTAACATATTTTTATTCCATTTTATAGGTGAGGAAACTAAATTACAAAAAGATCAAGTAATTTGTAAGGTCTCCTAGCCATAAGCTATTATTAGAGTTAAATGAACTAGCTCAGAAGTTCATGCTTCTCACCACTTCTTATGCTGCTTCTGTTGTTAAGTCTATAACAAATATTACAAATTATTGTAAAAATGAATGGTAAAATAACACAATAATACCAATTCACTTGAAAATATTTTGATGCAAGTGAAAAAAAGTGTGATTCACTCAGTATTGACAAGTATAGACTGGTATTTTACTATTTTAAGTGACACCACCTGCTTCATGGCAAGCATAGCAGGCCATAGTCGTAGCTTAGACTTGTCTCATAAATAATAAAGAATCAGTTGTGGGTTTTAAGCAAAGGAGAAAACAAGATTTGTTTTGTAGATCATTTTAGCACTAATGTGAGATGTATTGATTGCTAGGGACTGGGGTTAATGAGTTGCATTAGGAGACTGGTAGAATAGTTCTGGAAAGACATGAGTATCTCTAAGACACTAGCAATAGAATAAGAAAACATGGATTTGAAAAATATTTGGGAGACTATCAGGACTTCCAAACAGTTGGTATGGGGAAATAAAAGTCTAGGAACTCTCAAGTTTCTCTGTTGAGGTAGAAATTTAACCTTATCGTTAAGAAAAAAAAAAAAGTAGTGGAGTGAGTATTGATGGAAGAATAATTTTGAGTTTCATGTGGACTGACTGTTACAGGCCTAGAGCTCATGAGAAAGGTCTGAATGAGATATAGAACTATACATTTTCAGGAGAGTAAAGAAGGTCGTCTTAAAGAGATCATGTAGAGTAACAAAAGAAGCAAGCCAAAAGCAAAACTCTCAGGAAAACCAAAATGCAGAGGAAGAACAGAAGATAATTCCTTAAGGAATTGAAAAGGATCTGATCAGAAGATAAAAGGGGAACCAGGAAAGACTAGTATTTCAAGTGTTAAGGAGGAATAATTTGAGAGTTGTCAGCAATGACAATTGGATTTGGCAAATAAGAATTTTATCTTAATCACTGTTGCCACTATAATCTAAGAATGTTCTGGGTGTGACTGCAGTGGGTTGACATGTAATTTTGAAGAATTTCAGTTTCATTTGGTAGACTGGATGTTCTGGGAAAACATCTTCTTATAAAACAAGATCTTCCATAAGATAATTTTAATTGCATTGCTTTGCCCACAAGAAGTAAGAGGCTCATCCCAAGAGTTGGGAATCATGAAATAATTGCTGAGACAATTGGTGAACCATTTCTATTTAAAATGGAATTAGATCCTTTCCTCAGAACTTACCCAAAAGTCAGTTCTCAAAGAATTACATGTGAAAGGATAGATGTAAAAATAATAATAAAGGAAGACTAGCATGGTAACACGCTCATGTAATCCCAGTGATTCAGGAGCCGGAGATAGGAGGATCACAGGTTCAAGGATGTCTCAACAACTTCGTAAGACCCTGACTCAAAAATAGAAAAGACTGGGGCCTGGGGTTGTAGCTTAGTGGTAGAACATGTGAGGGAGGCACTGCGTTCAATCCTCATCACCACATAAAAAAATAAATGAACAAAATAAAGGTATTGTGTTCATCTATAACTACAAAAAAAATAGAAAAGACTAGGAATATAGCTTGGTGACAAAGCATTCCTAGATTCAATCCCCAATACCAAATAAATAAGGTAATCTCCTTTTAAAAAAGTTGCTCTTATTATTATGGAATACAGAGAGATTTCTTTAGACACAGACACAATGCTATCAAAATATTAGTATATCTGATTCTATTACAATTAAGAATTTCTGTACATCATAATTAAATAAAAACAAATCATAAACTAGAAGAACATATTTTCAGCCAGTTTAACCCTAAAGAATGAATACCCAGAAAACTCAAAAACTCTTATCAATCCATTTAATAAGAGTACAAAAATGGATTATATTGGGCTGGGATTGTGGCTCAGCGGTAGAGCGCTCGCCTAGCATGGGTGGGACCCGGGTTTGATCCTCAGCACCGCATAAAAATAAAGGCATTGTGTTGTGTCCATCTACACCTAAAAAATAAATGTTTTTAAAAAATGGATTATATTGGGCTGGGGATGTGGCTCAAGCGGTAGCGCACTCGCCTGGCATGTGTGGGGTGCTGGATTCGATCCTCAGCACCACGTAAAAATAAAATAAAGATGTTATATCTACCGAAAAATAAAAAATAAATATTAAATCTCTCTCTCTCTCTCTCTCTCTCTCTCTCTCTCTCTCTCTCTCTCTCTCAAAAAAAAAAAAAGGATTATAGACATGGACTAGGTGATATAAAATAAGACCAAAGTGAAGTTGCAAAAATTTTTTAAATCTGAATACCAAGTAGTAGTGACACTGAATCATTAGAACCTCTTATACATGATTGACTAATGGGAATACAAATTGATATACTCAGTAAAATTATTTGGCACTGTCTTATGAAAATTAATATTCCCATCACCCTAAGACTCAGCATTTCTCCTCCTAGGTATACAGAGTACCTTAACTATGTGGGTTGAGACATACAGAAATAGCATCAATGTTCTGTCTAAAGCATTAGATTCTTTTCTCCCTCTCTTTTACTTCTTTAGTGATGTCATTAAGTCTCATGGGTTAAAAGCCTGTCTACCACCAAAGACTGGAATTTATATCTCCATCACCTTGATTAAACCAAGGATTATCTCCATCTCAGACAATTAAGCCAACAGCCTGCTACATGAGATCTTTTTAGGTGCCTGCTAGACATTTCAAATGTATCACATCCAAATCTGAATACCTGATTGTTCCCCAGTCTGTTTCATTCAGTTTGGTGCTATTACAAAAGTACTGCTATGAACATTCTAAATCCTATCCTTTGGTGATATATGTAAGCATTTTCATTGCCCATATACTTAGTGGAAGTATAGGGTATGCATTTGTTCAGCTCTGCCAGTTTTCCCAAGTATTGTACTATATTCCCACCACTAATATGTGAGTCAGGTGAATTTTTTTTTAATTTTATAATTCAGATAATATCTTAAAATCCAGCCATGGCTACCCATTTCAAAGTAAAGCCAAAGTCCTCACGATAACCTACAAGGACCTGAAGGACTCTCATTCACTTCCATCTTTCCCAGGGTTACCTCACTCCTTTTCTCCTCCTCTCATATTCTGCTCTCATGACACTGGTGTCCTTGCTATGTCTTGAACATGCTTTGGAGCCTATGCACTGGTTTTCTCCCACTGTGTAGAATAATCTTCCTTCAGACATTCACATGATTCATTGCCTCCCACCTTTCTTTCTCATCTGCTCAAAAGTCACCTTCTCAGTGAAATCTAAATTGATACCTGTATTTTAAGATGCAGTTTTCAGTCTCCCCCATCACCACTAGCTCATCTTGGTACTCAGTCATCTGCACCCTGGTCTTTTTCTCCCCTACTCCATAACACTTATCACCTTCAAACATATTCCCAACATATATGTTCTTGAATCTATATGGTTTACTTGGATATTATTTATTTATTTATTTCTTATGTTATTAATTATTTTCTTCCCCCCAATATAAACTCTAGAAGGGCAGGGATTTTTGTCCTTTTTCATTTAATGATATAGCCAAAGTATCCAAAACAGTATCTGGCACTTTGTAGACATTCTACATGTGTTTGTTTATGAATAGTAAGTGAATGATAACAAACATCAATAACAAAAATAAAATTTTTTTAACTGGAAAAAAATCCCAAAGTTAGTGACAGAATAAAGAAATTATAGTTATTTATATGAAGTAGTAAATGAAAATGAGGAAACTATAATTACAGGACCCTACATGTTCGATCCTCAGCACCACATAAAAACAAATAAATAAAATAAAGTTATTGTGTCCAACTACAACTGAAAAAAAATTTAAAAAAAAAAAAAAAAGCAAGTTACTGCTGGGCACAGTGATGCACACCTGTAATCCCAGCAGCTTGGGAGGCCAAGACAGGAGGATCGCTAGTTCAAAACCAGCCTTAGTAATGGTGAGGTGCAAAGCAACTCAAGTGAGACCTAAATAAAATACAAAATAGGGGATGTGGCTCAGTGGTTGAGTGCCTCTGAATTCAATCCCCAGTACCCAAAAAAGAAAGAAAAAAAAAAAGTAAGTTACGATGCTTAATTTTTAAGACTCAAAAGCGAGCAAATTAACGTCATTTAGAGGTATACGTGATTTCTTTTTAGAAAAATTTTTCCCCTGGGGATTGAACCCAAAGTGTCGTGCATGCTAGGTAAGCATTCTGCCACTGAACCATACCCTTAGCCTAGAAAACTATTTGTAAAAGAAGGGTAATAATAAAATAAAAAATCAGAATAGTGGAGACTGCACAAAGTGATTGGATGGTAAAGGAGTAAATGGACCCAACACTTGTGGACTGTTTTTTGGCTTGGATAGTAGGTATGAGGTAGTCACTTTAATGTGTCTAATGACTTTTACTATTTTCCTTTGTATGTATCAAACTTTTGTTAATAATTTAAAAATGAATATAAGGTCAGAAAATAAAGTCTGTTCATGTTAATTTTTAGAAGATTGATTAAAGCTGGGCGCAGTGGTGCACGCACACCTATAATCCCAGAAACTCAAGAGGCTGAGGCAGGAGGATCACGAGTTGAAAGTCAGCCTCAGCCATTTAGTGAGGCCCTAAGTAACTTAGTGAGAGCCTGTCTCAAAACAGAATATTAAAAGGACTAGGAATGTGGCTCAGTGGTTAAGCACCCCTGGGTTCAGTCCCTGGTAACAAAAAAAAACAAAAAAAGATTGATGAAGAGTGATAGCTGATGGTATCACAGCGGGGGAAAAAGTGTTATTTCTTGGAGAGGGGTAGTGTATATTTGAAACTTTATCATGTTTGTGGGCACAGAAGAGTTCAGAGAGGTTGAACAGAAGGAGAAGGTGAAAATGCAGAGATGAGTGATGAAGCAAAGAATCAGATAAAAATAGAAGTAGAAAGATACCTTTGACAGTGCTTTTGAAAATAGAGGGAAGAGGTAAGAAAAGTTTGTAAATAACCTTGAAAGAATTCAGTTACACGTTGAGAGAGATGGTTGAGGTCAGGTGGAGAGATGTTCAAGCATAGTGAAGATTTCTAATAATCTCTCTCTAGAAAACAAGATAGGGACCAGGGATAGATTGCTCAAATGATTCTTGCAGTGCTAACAGCTGAATAACATTGGAGATAACCAAATTAACAAATATGCCAATCTGAATACCACTTTATTTCTGTTGTTCAGATTTAAGAAAAGAGCAGGTATTTATATGATTAAGATTGGAAATTTTGTGGGGAGGAGAAGTGAAAAGAAGATATGAATGGGAAAGGAAGCCAGCAGGCTGTAAAGAGTTTGTTTTCAGGAGAAAAGAGGAGACCATAATGACAAAGAATAAAAGTTATACAAGAAAGAGAACTGGAGAGGTGAAAGATAAGGTGACCAGAAACTGAAACATGACAGTTTTTAAAGATGATTTAGTGGAATTCTAAATAATAAGTTCCAAGATATGTCTTTGAACATAATTTACTGAAAACAGAGTAAAAGAATTGAGTTCAAGAAATTTTAAGCATAGAGTTTTTTGTTGTTGGGGGTTTTGTTTGTTTATATTGGTTGTTTTGTGGTCCCTGGGAATCAAACCCAGGGCCTCATGCATGCCATTGGAGCAGCACTCTACCACTGAGTCACTTACCCAGTCTCAAGCCTGGGGGAGGGGGATGTCCCATTTTTTTAATTGGTGCGTTATAGTTGTTTAGTGGGGAGATATGTTGCTACGTGTTTGTACATGCACACAATATATCATTCCCAATATCATAACTCATTGTCAAAGTTCTCAGTAAACTAGACTGAGTATGACAGCTGTGAAAATGGAAAGAAGGTGGTATACACACATTCCGTGATCTCAAGGGAAAAGAAACTTTAGCCTGAAACAGGAATGATGGTAATGAGAAGCAGCCTCTACCTAGAAACTTCCAGCATTGCCTCAGGAGAGGATAGGGAGCTGCTGGGGAAAGTGTGCTGGGACGACCAGGTTTCATAAAGGCAGCACAGGACGTGTTCTTCTGTGTTAGGGTTAGGGTTTCAGGGGAATTTATTTGTAGTGGGGAAAAGGGTTCTAGTGAGTACAACAGGAAGAATTGAGAAGGACATCATCAGTTGAAGAGATTCCAAAAATGGAAATACAACTGTGTGAATGTGAGCCAAAATGAGAAAGTGGGCTACAGGGGCTTGCTTTTTGTTTTAGGGGTGGATGGTCAGAGGCACGGTTAGGTTTACAGAGGCTTGATGTAACTTTGACTATGAAACTACTCCAAAGTCTTCCACTTCAGGGCAGCCCTGCATTTTAATAGGAACTTGGAAGTAAACAATTACATTTCCCTGCTTGTAAAAAACAGTCCTTTGTTTTCTTTATCTCCCAGGAGCTATCTACCTATTCCTCCAAGTTACTTCTTGACAGGTTTTTTTTTCCACCCTTTTAGGAGACACAGGGTATTTGGATATGGCTTACCCTTTTTAAAATATAACATTATCATTAGATAAATCTGCCTTTCCCTTACTGTGTGCCCTTGGCAAGTTACTTATCTGTAGTTTGCTTCTTACCTATTAGCGATCCTACTTCAGTTGTGAAGATTGAGTTCTCAAACACAAGCAAAGCACTCCAAATGATGCCTGGCACATATTCTGCATTATATAATTATCGGTTTTTTTAAAACATATGATGATCATACTTTTACTTATAAAGACTATCCTTTATTGAGTGGCATCATCCAATGTACTTAGTGTTTAAATTTATCCAACTTGATTCTCATAACAATGCTATGAGGTTGTTTATTTTAACTTCTTCACAGAAAGAAACTAAGATCCAAAGAAGAGCAGTAACTTGTCTTGCTAGTAAATATTGAAGCTGTTATTAAAACATTTATTTTAATACCAAAATCCATTTTCTTCCACTGTACAATTTATTGTAAATCACAATCATTATTTGTATATTTGTGTTAACTAATAAATTTCCTCTGAACTTATTAATACCATGAAGTAATGAAAGGCCTCCTTAAAGTTCTTAAGTCGTCTTCTCCTCTTGTAGCTAAATATTAGTATCCTTCCTGGTCTCTACTTATTCTTAGAACATAAACCTGAGCCTGTCTTTTCATACTTAATGGATTGGAGTGAGAATGCCATCCACTAATCATCTATTTTAATATCCAGGTTAAATCTTTATTAAACAGAAAAAGAAGACAGACATAACAATAAAAGTGCTAGCCTTTAGTAGCTAGAGAAACAAATACCAGGCTGCAGTATAAATCCCACCTTTTAGGAACATGTCAATCAGGCCTATCTATATTCTATATACAATTCTTGGTGTACTGTGGACATTCCTTAAGGATTAAATATGTAGAGTGGATTAAGTTACTCAGTGGCATTTCAAACAAATATCTTTTAAATCAATAAATAATTTATATTTATTTCAAACTAGTAAGCGAAAAATGAGCAGCAGGATGGGTGAATAAAGGAGAAAATCATGCTTTCAGGGGTATAATCAGTAAATAGAAGAGAATTGCTTTACATCAAATATTTATTTCTATAAGGTGTGTTTTGATGAGCTTTTAAATTGTTTCATAAGAAAGTTTGAAAGATGGTCACTTTCAGTGCAATGGCAGTAAAAATCATTGACTAATTTTCTGTGTCAGAAATGGTGCAAGAAGGAATGTTTCCTCCCCCGTTCCCTTTTGCTCTCCCGGTCACAGTAGGTCACGTGACATCTATCACGTGACTCGGTCAAAGGATCTTTTCCTCTTACAGCTTTGCAAAAAAAAAAAAAAGGCTAAGCCGTTCTCCAATTAAAGCTGTTAACGTGTACTAGGCTGTTTCCTTGTTGGATTTTCTTGTTCTCTGCTGCTACTGTAAAAACAAAATGAGTGGTAAGATTTGCTGGTTTTGAAAATTTGCTTTTATTTTAAAACATAAAAAACATTGTATTAATCTGAAGTCTTGCGGCGTGGTTTTTTTGAGTAGATGCCAAAATATAATCTCTATAAAATATTTTAAATTGTTGCTATGTAGTTTTAAGAAGATTAGTCTCTATGTTGAGTTAGACTGATTTTATATTCCACAGTATATCCCATTTTGGACCCTTTATTTTACTACGTTTTTCTTATTAAAACGAAAATATGAAAATTGGCATCAGATTATTTGGAAGCCATTGTGAAAGCCTGCTTGTAAAGAGAATGTGTAGCACGTCAGCAGTCAGCAGCCCGTTGCATTTTAAGAATTTAAATGCTTTGACAAATTCGGAGTTTAAAAAAAAAAAATTGCTCTTAAACATGAATATGCATTAACAAAGAAAAATAAAGAAGAATTTCACTTATAGTAGATGAAAATCTTATGTATTAGCACTTTTTAAGAATTGAGGTGGAGAGGTTCCCAAATTTAAGACAGTTGCTGAATAGAATTGTTTTCTCTTCTGCAGGTTTTTAGGATAGGAAATGTACCCCTAAAAAATAATGAATAACTGTAATTTGGAGTAGATTTTGCTCAAAATAGGTAGAATCTGAAGGAGCTGCTTGGTGTGTATCCATAGTTGTTTCGATATAGCTAGCTATTCTTGTGTGAAGTGTGCATTTAATGATACAGTCTATAATAGATTTAGCTTCTTCCATGGGGCCAAATCTCCCTTGCTGCATACAAATTTATATCAGTCTATAGTTAGTCTTTTAAAACTTCTTAAATTAAAAAATATTGTTGGAATAAAGGAAGCAATCAAACATTTGCATTATTAAATATGCCTGGCTTTATTTAGGGTTTTGCTACCATAAACAGCAAGAGCAAGAGAAATAATGCTATAAATAATTGTTCTGAACATCATACTCATATTTACTATGTTTATATATTGTGGGTTTACATTTTCATTGTTGAATGTTATTTCATACTAGTGTTTTAAGTACTAAATATGGTACTGATGAAATTGTCTTTTTTAAAAAAAACTTGACCATTTATCATTTCTGCCTCAGAATAAGAAAATTTACTTGCTAGAGTAAAATGATTACATCATAGAGAAGCAAATTAATTGGTATTATTCCTGACTACGACTAGTAAGGATTTCTTATTGGTTTACTTTAAGTTAGGTTTATTTTGTTTTGTTTTCAGTATCACACTTAAACATAACTAAAATTATGAACTATTTTAGCCGCTGTCAAAAAGTAACATGGTAGGCTGGGGATATAACTCAGTTGGTAGAGGGCTTGCCTCCCATGCACAAGGCTGTGGGGTCAATCCTCAGCACCACCAAAAAAAAAAAGTAACATGGTTTGAATTATAGCTACAAGAATTTATATAGTTTTATCTCTATTAAAGGAGGATAACCCAGTGCAAGTATGTAGTTTTACCATTTTAAATGTTATCAGCAATAACATTACCAGGCACAGTAACACACACCTGTAATCCCAACATCCTAGGAGGAGTTCAAGGCTAGCCTCAGAGTTTTTTTTGTTTGTTTGATTTTGTTTTTTCTCAATTGTTTTGATACTGGGAATTGAACCTTGGGATGCTTTACCTCTGAGCTACATCCCTGCCCTTTTTTTTGGGGGGGACAGAGTCTTGCCAAGTTGCTGAAACTGACCTCAAACTTGGGGTCCTTTTGCCTCAGCCTCCAGATTCACTAGCACCCTGTCTAAAAAGTATTATTTTGAAAGAAGCCTTTCTGCATAGAAGTGTAAAGCAGCATACAAGTTTCATGTTGTAAATTAAATTAATAGGTAATATTTGCTTAAACTTAAGAAAATTTTGTTCTCTCATGGTTTTCAAGGTAATGGAAACAAAGGCAGCCTTAACTCCCCTTTGAGACATTAGAACCTAGCTTTTAAGACTTAAATTACATCAACTGCCAATATGCATAGTATTTTAATATTTATGTAGTAGAGTTTATATCCTAAGAAATGAAACTAAGCCTGGTATATTGGCATACACTGGTAATCCCAGCTACTGAGGAGAATCCCATGTTCAAGGCTAGCTTGGGCAATGTAGCAGAAACACTTGTCTGTAAATAAATGGGGTTTTTATTTGTTTGTTGCTTTTCTTTTTTTTTTTTTTTAAGGGGACAGGAATGTAGCTTGTGGTAGAATGCTTGCCTAGCACACATGAGGACCTGAATTTGTCCCCGGTACTGCAAAAGAAGGGGAAAAAAGAAAAGAATAGTGCTTCTGTTTCCACATCTAGAAAATGAGGATAGTGGTGAAATTTCTCTGATAAAATCATTATAGGACAGAAAACTGTATAAAAGGCCTGGCATATAGTATGTTAGTATTAGCTGTGTACAATTAAGATATTCTAAACAACTTTAGGAATTTGGTAGGCTTGTTTTGGATCAGAGAAGTATTTTGTTGAGAAGTTATTTTCATAGCCAGATATTATGGAGTATAATTCAGTAGTGTACATTCCCTCTCCCTCCTTACTTTATCTTAACCACTTCAGTATTTGCTTTCTCCTATCCCTTCTATTCTTTCACCCTTTTCCTTTTTCTTCCTCTTTTATCCCTTCTGTTTTCCCTCCATCTTCCTAATTCACTTTCCTCCAGGCTGCTTCCTTATCTCTCCCCCTTCTTACCTTTTTCTTCCTTTCCCCTTTTTCTTCCTCTTGCCTTTCTCCTCTCCTTCCCTTTCCCTCTATTCTCACCCCAACCCTGCCTTTCCTTGCCTGTTTAGCATTTCTTCTCCTCTTGTACCCCGTTTTCACATTCTCTTTCTTTCCTGCCTACCTCTTGCCTCAAACTTCCCCTCCCCCATCACCATTGTATTGTTTTGTCCTCACCCCTCCCCCTTCCCTAGAAAGGCTGGAATCTGGATTTGCTGGAACCTCCATGCTCTTTATTGTTTTCCTAAAGCATGTGTAATATTACCTGTAGTTACATTGACTGGCAGATTTAAATTCTGCATATAAAAACGATTCTTTCCCTATTACATTAATTATCAAATTCCTTATTTGCTTAGAAATAAGAGATTTCTTTGAAAAGGTTTCATTTCAAGTGATTAAAACTAGTGGGTGAAAGGATACAGTAGTCTCAAGTTACAAGAAGAAAGGATCTGAAAGTGAGATACTTTTCTAAAAAGTTACTTAAAGCAAGTAAGATTTTAGTTTCTAGAAAGAATAAAACACCTCCGAAATGCTTATATTACTCCCAGAAAAGTGAGAAGAGAGGGTAAACAAGTGATAATATTTGTAAAAATTACTTGGAAAGCATAACACTATAAAAATGAAAGGAAATACAGGATAAAAGAAACAAATTTCTGGGGCTTGGGTGTGGCTTAATGGTGGAATGCTCTTCTAGCACGTGGGAGGCACTGGGTTTGGTCCTCGGCACCACATAAAAATAAAGGTATTGTGCCCACCTACAACTCAAAAATATAAAAAAAGAAAAAAGAAACATTTCTTTTTTAGAACTTATCAGTGTAAAAATTATATATATATTTTGGGGTAAATATACATATATGACAATTCTCTTTGTTCTTAAGCACCCCAGACATGACTTACATTACATGAGAGTCTTAAACCTAACAAAGCACATGTAAATATCTTTTAACTATTCTTCTCTTCCCTTTTTTCTTGATTTTTTTCCCGTTACTTTTGAGAATGTAGCTTTTCTATCTTTTATTGATTTTTTTTTTTATATGCACAGTTCTGTTTAGTTTTCTCCAGGTCACTGTTTCCAAGTTGCAAAATCATGAGAGTCACCTGGAATATTTATAAAATAAATATAATTATTCAAGATTGTAGGCATTTTAATAAGAATCTCTAGAAGAGCATGTAAATCTTATGTTTTAGTAAGTTCCCCAGGTAACTTTTATCACTAGACAAGCTTGAGAAATGCAAGTGTAGGTAAAAGGTAATTGGTGCTTTTATAAGGCAAACATTAATAACAAGTCAGTCACCTGAGTTTCTTTTTATAGTAATACAGTTACTGTTGGCTTTAGTGTTTAGATAAAATAGTAAATTGTTTTCAACTTTGGCTTGCTAAGCAGTCATGTATTAATGAATCATTTCTCTGACTCATTTAGGTCCTGCTCAGGTTCCAATGATGTCCCCAAATGGTTCTGTGCCTCCTATTTATGTGCCTCCTGGATATGCCCCACAGGTATGTTTTTATGTTATTTTTCTTATTGTATGTATATAATAGTGATGAGGTTTCTCTCTCTCTTTCTGGGGAGGGGGGTACATTGCTTGGGATTGAACCTAGGGCCTCTTGCATGAGGCTCTGCCCAATCCCCAATAAAGTTATTCTTTTTAACTGGTTCTCATGGGGAAAAGTACAATGTAAATGCTGACCATCTTTGGTGAATCCATTTATTTAAGTACTTCAGTACATTTGTAAAGGAGAAAAAAGTATATTGGCAGTGCTCACCATTTGGCCTTGTCTTTGGGTACAAAAGAAACTTCATTTTGGAGTTTATATCTCCCTGAGTATGTAACTAATGTTAATTTGAGCTGTTGGGGCACCTACACTATCATATTTTTTAAATTAATCATTTGCTTAGAAGTAAGCCAAAACAATCCTTCCAATCGTATTCGTGCAGTGGCTCTCAAATACTGATAGAAATTATATGGCGTATTATGATAAACAGAAGAGAATTTAAATCTGCAGTCCTAAGGGCTGAAGGGATCAGTATCACTGCCCAACTATACCTTTTCTGCTCACGTGTTAGCAAGCTCTGTCTTAAAGAAAAGTATGGGCCTGGGAATGTATCTCAATGGTCAAGTGCTTGCCTAGGATGCATGAGGCCCTAGGTTTAATCCCCTAGCACCACAAAAAAAAAAAATAAAGACAATGGTTAAAAAAAAGAGAATGAAGTATAGTTAAGTTATATACGCAAGCAAACTGAATTAAGCTATAGATTTGCTGGGTATTCTTTTGAGTACTGAGATTCTGTATAGCCTGCATTTATCGCCTTGGGTCCCTTTTGAAAAATACTCATTTTCTCTACCTAGCACTGAATTTACATTTTAGTTTTGTTCAGACTCTCTCTTTTTTTCTTCCCTAATCATGGCAAAATATTGGTAGGATATTATGGTAGATTCTTGGCTTACTTCATGAAGCACACCACTATATGAACAACAGCAAAAATAATAGTACATGCTGGCTGGGAGAATGGAAGTATATCTGAAATTGAAAGACAGAAAAGCTGGATCTGTATCTTCAAATACTTGCTGGCTCCCAGGCCTTGGGCAAATCACCTTCCTTGAATCTCAGTACCCTTATCGTAAGATAAGATGATAACATGAGATAACATAGTTCAAAGTACAGTGGGCAAAGGAACTGAACAGACCCTTCTCAAAACAAGAAATATGAATGATCAACAATATATGAAAAAGTATTAAACGTCTCTAACAATTAGAGAAATGTAAATTAAAACTACATTAAGATTCCATCTCACTGTAGCAGAATGGAAGTTATCAAGAACACAAGTAACAAATCTTGGCAAGGATATGGGGAAAGGGGTATGCTCATACATTGCTGGTGAGACTGCAAATAGGTACAACCCCTCCCACTCCTCAGCATGTATCCAAAAGATTCAAAATCAGCATAGGGCAGTGATACTGCCACATCAATGTTTATAGCAGCACAGTTCACAGTAGCTAAGCTACGGAACTAACCTAGATGCCCAATAACAGATGGATAATTGTGGTATATATACACAATGGAATATTACTTAGCCATAAAGAATAATGACATTATTACATTTGCCAGTAAATAGATGGATCTAGAGACTATCATGCTAAGTGAAATAAATCCCAAAAACCAAAGGTCAAATGTTTTCGATGATGTGGAAACTAAACTACCATAAAGTGGGAAGAGGAAGAAGAGAAGTTCAGTAGATTAGACAAAGGGAAATGAAGAGAAGTGGAGTAGGGGTAGGAATAGGAAAGACAAAGAATAAATCTAATGTAATTTTCCTTTGTACATATATGAAATTACCTAAGTGAACCCCACCATCATGCCTCCCCACAAGAATGGAATCCTAATTAAAATAAGACATATCCTATGCTTGTATAATTTTATCAGAATGGATTCTACTGTCATGTATAACTAATAAAAACCAATAAAATAATAACTAAAAATAAAGTACATTGTAAGGGCTGGGGTTATGGCTCAGCAGTAGAGCACTCATGCCTCGCAGTAGAGCACTCGCGCCTCGCACATGTGAGGCACTGGGTTCAATCCTCAGCACCACATTAAAAAAAGTTTACAATTACATTGTAATCTTTTAGAATAGTTTCTGCTTGGTATCTCTACTTTTAATACACTGACTCCTTAATTTATTATAGTCTGCATTCTGCCTATATTACCCTTCGCCCTGCTATGTACCCACATCTAAGGGACTTTTTTCCAGCCTGATTCTCTGACCTCTAAAAATCTGACATCATTGTTATGATTTTATCCCAGATTTTCTTGCATGTCTTTATTTTTTTCTACTTCTTCTCTGTTGTTCTTTCTTGAATTTTGTTGATTTATACAAAGACTGTTCTCTAGCATAAAGTTCAACATTTATTGAGTGGTGTCTTGTCCCAAACTCTGTATTGGGTACTAGTGACACGAATTATTTCCATTATAGGGCAACTTGATATTCTCATCTTATAATACCTTTTCTTTTTATGTTTGCAACAAACTCTTCCTGTTCTCATTTCATTCATTCATGAACTTCTAAAAGCAGGTTTCCTTAAGCCTTTCCAGGGACCTCTCCTTTTAGAATCTCTTGGCATATAATATTTATGTATATGTGTATGTGTCTTAATGAATTTTTCAGTTTGTTAACTAATTCTTTTTCCTAGGAAGATTATAAATTCTTAAACACTGTCTTTATCAGTGTTCCACACAAATATATGTTGAGTGCCCTTGAATGCTTGGGATACATATGCTAAATAAAAGAGACAAAGACTCTTATTCCCTCTAAAGTTTACATTCTTATAGGGAGAAGCAAACAAAAACTATAATCCATAGATAGATTAATATTAGGTAGGAATGATGGGGGAAGGGGTTAGAGCTGATTACATTTTAAAATAGGATGTTAGAACAGGCCTCATTGAAAGGGGACATTTGAACCAAGTCTTGAAGGATAAGTGGGAGTTAACCATTCATTTGTCTGAGGAAGAGGGTTTTAGAAACAGACAGTGCAGATGGCCTAAAATGAGAACATGTTTCATGCCTGGGAACAACAGTGAGTTGTCAGGACAGAATAATAGTAGGGAGTGAGGTCAGAGAGTTAACTGGACTCAATCACGCAGGACTTCTTGTTCTGATTTTATCTTCAGTTCTAGGTACAGCGCCTGTATAATAGGAGCTCAAAACATCAAGGAAATAATCGTCTAGATTGAGGTACTATATCTTTAGACAAAGAACCACTAAAATAACTTTCTTGTAGCTTTTTTTTTTTTTTTTAAATCTTTTCACTTCTTTGGCATAAACAGTCTTTAGTTGACTTACCCACTCAATAAAGTATAGGTGTCTTAACATTTAAGGCATTACATAGTTCTGTCCTAGTTTGCTATTGCAGGTTTTTCTCTTTATACTTTCAATCATGTATCCATTTTTGCATGACTTCCCAAGTGCTCATGTGGTGTTTTTCTTTCTCCATTGTTTTGTTAAAGTTCTTATTTAGGGAATAATTCCCCTTTTGGGCCTTTTGGAATGTTATCTGTCCTTGAGGGCCTATACCAAGTTATTTGTACCACTTCTTGATTATATACCACCTAATATGATAATTGTGTGTGCTTTAAACCCCTATAGGATTTAGGTTCCTTGAAGAGTAGCCTTTTAATTATTTTTGCATTCTTGTGGTAACTCAAAATGTAGTAGGTGTCCCATAAATAGTTGTCTAATTAATTAAACAGCAATCTTACTGGAAAGATTGTGGAAGGCTAGCAGACCTACAGTTATTAACCTTTAGATCAAGTTATCTCATAAGACATTTATTACTTCCAAGCACATGGGATAATTTTTAAAAATCTACTCTTATTATTTAAATAATTTAAGTACCCAGTATATAAGATTATATTCTTACATTTTCACATCACTGTCAAAACAACTTCATTCCCTAATACACACAATTTCTGTTGGGAAACATTTATCATTAAAATCCAAGTTCTAGGCTGGGGGCACAGTGGTGGACGCCTTTAATCCTAGGGGCTCAAGAGACCAAGACAGGAGGATCGTGAGTTCAGAGCCAGCTTCAGCAACCTAGCAAGGCACTAAGCAAATTAGCATGACCCTGTCTCTAAATAAAATATTAAAAAGGCCTGGGAGTGTGGCTTGGTGGTTAAGTATCCCTGGGTTCAATCCCTGGTAACACACACACATACATAAGTTCTAGGTACAGCTAAGTGAGCATTTGACAGATTGTCCAAAACTTAACACATAATCATAATGTTAGCAATCCAGAAGCTGCAAGTTTAATCAAGTTAAAATTTATAGATGGCTTTAATAATATATAAGTTCTGTTTGGCTCAGCAGGATCCAAGAGTACAAACTATCTAGTTTCCTTTTAGACTTTTATACACCGATCCTCCCTTTGCTTTAAGGCTAGTAACGTAAGGAAGGTCAAATTTTGCTGTGTCGTCACGTTTCTAACAATTCACTACATACTAACAATTCAGCAAATTTATGTATCTTAACAGGTTGGATCAAGCCAGCAAGAACCACAAAAATTAAAATCCAGTGTTGGAACCACTTTAATCCATCACTGAGGAAATGAGAATGCTACTAAGAACATATTGTGACAGAAAAATAAAAGAGCCAAAAGATAGATCTTTTTATTTTGGGAGAGTTTTTTATGGTACTGGGGATTGAACCCAAGGGTGCTATATCATTAAGCTACATCCCCAGCCCTTTTTATTTATTTATGTTTTTAATTTGGAAACAAGGGTCTGATTAAATTGCTGAGACTGGCCTCAAACTTGTGATCCTTCTGCCTCAGACTCCCAAGTCAATGGGAGTACAGACATGTATTGCCATACCAGGCAGATAGGTCTTAATTAAAGATCAAGATTTATCAAAAGTACTTTTAAGAGAAGCACATGAAGAAAACATGATTTATGAAAGATATGTTAATCTTCAAATTTGTCATGTTTTACCAATTTCATATCCCTATTAAGTTTCTTTTTCATTTCATATTTGAGAGTAACATTAGATAGCCAGGGTATCAGATACTAAACATTACTTTAGGAATAATTGGTTTTTTTCTCCTTTGAAATGTTCAAAGCCCATACATGCTACTTCTTACATTACTCTTACTTTATATTCTTATTCAGGAATTCTCTGATATTACTTTTTTGTTGATTTTTGTATCTTATTGTTCTGATACTTTATTATTATGCTCAGTAGTAATGGGAAAATAAATTGTTCTGTTGACCTTTAGTTTTGAAGAGAAAGGGATATTATATAGTTATAGAATGATTCTGTCACCATAAAGATTGGGCTTCTAGGAACTATTTTTCCCTTTTCCACTTGTGAACAGTAATAGCTTTTAAATGGTAAAAATAGGCTTAATTCTTTAGTTATATACATGGATTTAGTTGTTGGATCAGAAAATAGATTATCTTCTTTTAAACATTATTATAAGAAAAAAAAATTATTAAACATGCCATCCAACAAAATAGAGAGACCTAAAACTAATTTAAATGATGCAGAAAGCAAAATAAAATTGCTTACCACAGGCTTAAATTTTAAAGAAATATTACTTTTGCAAACAAAGTCTAGCAAATTCATCTGGTAATAAAGAACAAATATAGCAATATACTTTTATTTTTATCTATTTTTATGATCCTCATTATATAGACTTGGAAAATATACAAAAAGGTACATTAGAATATTTCCCTTTAGCCTTTTCTCTAATTAAAAAATTATAAGCCTTAAATATGCATGATGTTTATACTTGATATGATCATTTTCTTATACCATTAAAGTATTTCAAAACTATAAAATTTTAGAATGAGAAGCTATAGATATTACATCAATATCTTTAATTATTTTTATTTTGTGATTAGTTAGGCTCCTTCCAATTTTTCTTTCATGATTATAAAGGTATAGTGAATATCTGCACAAATCTTAGTATTGTTTCTTATTTCCTTAGAATAAATTTTTGGAAATGGCATTATTAATTCAAAGTATTTGGGGCGGGGAGGTACCAGGGATTGAACTCATATGTGTGTGTGGGTGTGTGTGTGTATAATATTTCTTCTTCATGATGGACATTTTCAAAGTTATACAGAAGTAGAATGAATGGGTAGTAATTATTACCTATCTTGTACCCATGATCCAACTTAACAGTTATAAACAATTTGCTAATGTTGTTTTATCACACATATCCCCTTTTTTAAATTACTGGAATATTTTTAAACAATTTTAAATAACATCATTTTACCTATCATTAGTCCTTTTTTCCTACTTATACTTAATTAGCAACCTTGTTACGGTATGTTTGGTTTTTTTACAAATTGGGGGGAAGCTCTCAGAGATAACAAAAAGATTAGAAAAGATTGTATATATCCTGGAAACCAGGATTATGCACTTTACTCATAGTAAGTTCCATAGCCATTTCTGGGGCCTGGCCCTTTTTACTTCAGGCATAATGTTAATAACCTTTATTATTGCCATTTAACAAATAAGAAAGGGAAGGTTGTGAAAAATTGACATACTACATCCAGGCAGAAATATATGCCATCTGAGATGTCAAATGGAGAAATGAAAGAGTAAACTATAAAATGTAAACACAAAGCAAATGATGACATAGAAAGCAAATGGTGACAAGAGTGGAAGGAATTTTAATTTGCTGCCAAAGTACTAATAGTCCCTAAGAACAATGCATTGCAAGGCAGAATTAACATTTGATATTTTAGTGATGACATTAATGGCTTATCAAAGTTTTATAAACTACCTGAATGGGACTCCTGAAAGGCAACATCAGAAGTCCTGCTGTCTTTCTTAATGGCTTTATTAGCTACTTTTTTATGGAATGTGGGTTGTTATGGAGATGAGCGAGGACCTAACAGAAAGGGGATTGTAGATCTCATAATGTAGGGGAAAGACTTGTATCAATTTAAGGAAAGGGTTCATATTATGCCTTTGAGCTTTATTTCCTATTTTACTTTGTTAGCACCCAGTGGTAATGTCAGTATATATATATATATTTTTTTTTTTTTTTTTTTTTTTTCAAAGATTTTATAAACCAACCTGATCTAAATCTATTCTCTGTCTTTCCTGGGAAAACAGTCAAAAGGAAAAGGCAAGGGGTATGGGAAACTGGAAGGTAGGGGACTAAGGTTCAGATGAACATGAAGTAGTATAGTAAGAGCTAGAGAAAAAAGAGGTTGTGCTTACTAACATCATGTATATGTGGTTGAATATCTAAAATTATTTTTTGAGTGAATAGTTAGAAATAGCTGTATTAAAAGCTTAAAGTTGAAGTAGTTCAGGATTCAGGGTGAGGTAATAAAAGTAGTTGTGGGAATTGAGGCAAGTCACAGAATCTAATAGCTTTCATTAGAGTACCCTGTTGGTATGAAATTCAATGTCTACATGTTTGGCTACTTCTCAGCAGCTAAGCCTCTGAAGACTTAGCAGATATTTCTATTTAAAACTGCAGGGTTTGTTAATTTTTCATATTCATATATTTTACTCTACAACTTAAATATCTCTCAAGGAACCAATATTAACTCTTGACTCCTCATAATAATGCAAGTAGGTATTATTACTATCTCCATTTTAGATGGGGAATCTGAGGCAAAGACATTTTGAATAATTTGCTCAGGGGTCACAAAGGTAGTAAATAGAGGAGCTAGTCTTAGCTGAGACTTAAGGTCTCTGGCTGAAGTTACTGGCTGCTTAGACCATTACTTGAAATGGTGAAGTCTGGCTCTTTGTGTTTGTTTTTCTCCCTCTCCTGTGCATCTTAGTTTTTGTGTTTTTTTGGTCGGAGGGAGGCCAAAAATGTAACATACACATAGCATAAAATTTACCATCTTACCCATGTTTGAGTCAACAATTAAGTAGTGAATGAATATGTTGACATTGTTCTAATACTGTCACCCCCATCTATCCAAAGAACCCTTCCTTCATCTTGCTGAAAAATGAAGTTGTGAACCTACCTATTAAACAATAACTCCCTATTCTCCCCTCCTTTTTACTTTTTTGTTGTTGTTACCATATAAAAAATGGCCATCCCATTCCCTTTCTCTCTGTGACCTGTCTGCTTCTGCCCTTTCACCTCCATAAGTTCTCATCTGGTCATACTGGCTTCCTTCTATTCCTTGAGTATAGTCAGCCCCACTTCTGCATTAGGGACTCAATAGTAACTGTTCCCTCTGCCCCAGCACTCTATATTCTATATAGTTAATTCATTTACTTCCTTCAAGTCTCTGCTTAAATTTCACTTTGCCAATAAGGCTTACTCTGATCACTCTGTTTTACTCTGCAAACTGTACCTCTCTCACAATATTTGTAAAAGTATCCTTACCTGCAGTACTTTTATTCAGAAAATTTGTCACCTTATAACATGCTAAATAATTCACTTTTGGTGTGTTTGTCCTTTTTGTTGTGTTAGTACGTGTGCTACCAAATATATATCACTTCTAAGGTTTTTTTTTTTTTTTTAATCAATGGAGGAGAATAAGTTAGAGCTAGATTTGCAAGGATAGATAGAGTTTGCATGTTTATAGATTAAGGGGAAGTAAAATGAAGAGAAAAAATGCTGTAAACAAAAGTACAAGATACAGAAAGGTACAGGTCAGCTCAACACAGGTTTTTTTAGTATGCCAGCCTGACTGCAGTTACGGGTTCAGGATTTGGTACAGAAGAAAGATATGACTAAAAAGATAAGTTGGAACCAAGCTGAATGATTATGAACTGTAATCCTATCAGAAATGGTAAGTCTTTGAAGATTTGGGAATCACTGATAAAGGAGAAAATGGTATTGTGACAGATACTGGGGTTTAGCTCATTCCAAATCCATTCCAAACTTCTAATGTCCTTTCCTATAGTTTCGAGACTAAAAACCTGTGAACACTTCATAGATTTCTTTCAGTAGGTTTCCAGATGTGGTTCAGTTTTCATCAACTATATGCACTTGCTTAAGACTTAAATTCAGAAGCAAGATGAATAGGGAAAAAAGGCCAGGAAATGAGACATCCATTTTACAGAAAATAAGGCATTGTGACATATATAAACAGGAATTTATTTGGTTTTCCAATCCCATGTTACAGACCATTCATACCACTCCAGTAGATAAGAAAAGTTTAATATAATCTGATTAATATTAAGGTGTTTGTTTATGGCACTGGGGATTCAACCCAGGGGTGGTGCTTAACCACTGAACCACATCCCTAGCCCTTTTATTTTTAATTTTAAGTCAGGATCTTGCTAAGTTGCTAGGGCCTGGCTAAATGGCTGAGGCTAGCTTTGAACTTGCAATTCTCCCGCCTCAGCTTCCCAAGCCACTGGGATAACAGGCATGTGCCACCACACCTGGCCCTGTAATTTAAGTTCATCTATACCCAAATAAGTTTTATTTTAATATACTTACACCTACCAAACACTATATGTGTATGTGTGTGTGTGTGTGTGTGTATGTATATGTGTGTGTGTATTAGCGTATAAAATTTGCCATCCTTATGCACAATATAAAAGATTTGTCTTTAAATTAGCAACCTTATAATTATTTCCTGTTTCATGAAGAAAAATATTATTAACTGTTTATTCTACTTTGGTAGTAACATTTTAAGCTTAAGAGTAAGGGCCTTATTGTAGTGGAGAGGTTCCTAATTTTGAGATCAAATCTTCTGGCATTTGAGGCTTTCCTGTGTGTCCTTATAGCACCAGTGAGGTTCAGTGGGTAATCTGTCATTTCAAGAAAAAAATCTATTCAGTTTTATTCCTATTTAAAGGAGGGAAAAAGCATAATTTCTAAGCCTCATAATCACAGATATTTTTCTTAAAAAAATGGGGTTAATATTGGTATTTGCCTCACTTGAAATGATAAACTGTTTAAATTGTCCTTGTTGCAGTCATAAGAGTTTTGTAGCTAAACTCTGATACAGTTTTTCTTTAAAAATCCAGATCCAGGGTTTTTGTTGTTGTTGTTGTTGTTGTTGTTTTCTTCTTCTTCTTTTTCATCTTTTCACAACTCATTTTCCTTTGACTTTTCACAATTTGTTTTCCCTCCACTCTAGGCCATAATGTGGAAAAGGAAATATATTCCTGTTAAACCACAATTATTACATAACTAAATGCATGTAATACATGTACCTGATATTAGTGCTCATTGTATATAATATTTGACTGTTCTCATCAGTATTTTAAGATTTATATTGAATTGTATAACAAAAATTGTTTCATGTTATTCAGTGTTAATTCATGTGTACCTAATGTATTTAATAAATTTTTTCATATTGACTCTCTAAAATTTATATTTGACTTCTAGTAGTTTAAAAATTCTTACTCTAACATATTTGAAAAGAATTACTTATATTCTGCTTTTAATCTAATAATTCATTTTGTAGGTTATTGAAGACAATGGTGTTCGAAGAGTTGTTGTGGTTCCTCAGGCACCAGAGTTTCACCCTGGTGGTCACACAGTCATCCACCGTTCTCCACATCCTCCTCTACCTGGTTTCATTCCTGTCCCAACCATGATGCCCCCTCCACCACGCCATATGTACTCTCCAGTGACTAGTGCTGGAGACATGGCAACACAGTATATGCCACAGTATCAGTCTTCACAAGTATATGGAGATGTAGGTAAGACATCTGAAAAATCCTTTATTGAGTTGGATATTCTTTGCATAGATATAAGAAATGGTGATCATCATATTCATCATATTGTATAAAAGAAACAACATATAGTAATGATAACACAATTCTATTGCCCAAGCACTATATTAAGTGCATCATCCTCATGATCATTACTCTTTAAGGGAGATTAATAAACAGAAAATCAAGATGGAAGTAACTTACATCATGCAACAGTATTTAGTGGGATCACATCAAACAAGAGGTCTTTTCTGCTGTCCTACAGTACAGCCTCTGAGGAAATTTTCAGCCAGGATGACGATGTCATTGATAAATCCTGAAGGCTATGATGCTATTACACAAAGTTACTAGGTTCCTTGAGTGATTGGGGAAGAAAACAGCATGATCCATAACTTCTTCCTTCAGGGTGTTAATAAATTATTGGGAACAATAGATTACCACACACATGAGAAATAATAATTTTATTCTTTCCGGTGGCTTTAAATACCACCTGTGTATACTGACGGCTCTCAAATGTATATTTTCAGCCAAAATTTCTCTGAGCCCCAGACATCCATTTCTTGCTGCCATCTTTTTTTTTTTTTAATGTTTAAATTTTTTTGTTGTTGTAGATGGACAAATACCTTTACCTTATTTATCTATTTTTATGTGGTGCTAAGGATTGAACCCAGTGCCTCACATGCGCCAGGCAAGCTTTCTACCTCTGAGCCACAACCCAGCCCCAATCTTGCTGCCATCTTGATAACCCCCATTTAAATTTCTCCTATGGGACAACTGAAATGTATATGATATCATTCTCAGTTTTAGACCCCAGAACGTACTTTCTCTCTGTGTCTTATTCATCTCAGTAGGTGGTATCACTAATAACTCAGTTTGCTAAAATTGAAGGCTGATGGTCATCTAAATTAGTATCTTTTATTTTTGGGAGATTGCCAAATTATCTACTTTTTCTCTACTGCTACTCAAATCCAGTCCACCCTTAGTTCTTTCCAGGACAACTGAAACAGCAGCCTTCCACTTTGTTTTGTTTGTTTGTTTTAATGTTTCAGAACTTTTATTTGTTTATTTTTATGTGGTGTTAAGGATTGAACCCAGAGCTTCACATGTGCAAGCACTCTGCCACTGAGTTATGCCCCAGCCCTTTCCACTTAGATTTTTTGTTTTTTGTTTTTATCCCCTAATAATTCATTATGGCAATTGTAACCCATTTTTAAGTATTAACCAGATCATATCCTGTTTAAAACATTTCAACAACTTCCCATTACATTTGGAATAAAATCCCAAACCCTTCCCCTAGACCAGGGTTTCTCAAATGTGCTACCATTGATGTTTTAGAACAGATAAGTCTTTGTTATGGGGAACAAAACTGCACACGTTTGAATGTTTAGCAGGATCCTTGAGCTCTACCCACCAGATGCCAGTAGCACACAGCTTCAACATATTCCTGACATACCCTTTTAACATCTAAAATTATCTCCAGATCTTGCCATTTATCCCCTGTCCTGTTTGTGAACCCCATTGTCCTATGGCCCCTGACTGACTTATTCTACTTTTGCCCCCCATTTTTTAAGTTTTTCAAAACATTCAAGCCTTTCTTGCCTCAGGCTCTCTCCACATAGTGTCCTCTCTGCCAAGAATATTCTTCTCCATTTTCTTTAGGTTTTCCTTTTCTTTTAAACTTCAGCTTTCAGAGGAATCTTCCCCAACCTTACCTTATCAGTCTTTAGCACTGAAATCTTGTTTGTTTGTTTCCCACAGAATTCACGAAACTTAATTTCTATTTCTTTTTTGTTTTGTTTTGTTTTGTTGTGGGTTTTTTTGGTCAATTTGTACGCCTTGTCTCCCTTATTTGACTATAATCTCTGTAAGACTTGAACTGGTTGATTCATCACTGGTGTTCTTGGGACTTAGCAGTGCCTGCCCCTTATGCTCAGTAAATTTGTAGAAAAAGTAACCCTAAATAAAAATTCAAGTTATTCAGCACAGCCTTTAAATAGTGGATACATTGTATGTATTTTTTTTTCCAAACCTATTCATTGCCAAAGTAATGCTGATTGACCCAGTAAGTCTAGATGGGGCATGAGATTCTATATTGTAACAATCTCCCAAGTTGTGCTCATGTGGTGGTCCAACAAACATACTTTTGACACCTTCCTCCCAACTCCTTAATGCTGAGGATGCAACCCAGGGCCTCATGAATGCTAAGCAAGCACTCTGCCACTGATTTACGTCCTCAGCCTAGACATACTTTACAATAGCAAGAGTTTATGCTACAAGTAAGTCCCATCCTTCTGTTTGTATTGTTAATTTTGGCAGTTTATAAATGTTTGAGAAAAATATAACTGGGTTTCATAATTATTAATATTTTGCATCGTTAAAACCCCTAATGAAACCACCCAATGGTGGAAGGCAAGATTCATATTGTGTTTTAAGTTTATAGGCCAGGAAATCTAACACAGGATCCTAATAACTTATGGCACTGGTTTCCTAGCTAGTAGCTGCTTCCATAATCCCTTTTCCATGCACATTTTGTGTGGATTCCCAAAGTGAGACCTGATGGAACATTCTTTGTAAGCCATAGGCACTGTGCTCATAAATTTATTATCTCACTTAATCCTCAATATTCTGCAAAAAACAGAAGAGAAAACTGAGGCTCAGAAATGCTAAATAATTTTTACAAGGTTACACTAGTTACTTAAGGATTTTAACCATCTTATGTCTGTTTGATAATAAAGTTCCTGCTCTTTCTACTGCTGTAACATATTTTTTGTTTGTTTCTTGAGAAATAGATAAAATATAAAGCATTTGAATAACCACAATTTAAATGTATATACTAATTGATTACATTTTTATGTTTTATTAGTTTTGTTATAATTCACATAATAGTTATTGTACATTTCAATGATTTTTAGCATATTCTCTGCAGGTTGAGTATCCCATATTCAAAATGCTTGGGACCAGAAGTATTTCAGATTCTGGAGTATTTTCATATATAAAATGAGATATTTGGGGAATGGGACCCAACTCTAAACACACAATTCATTTATGTTTCATATATACCTTACATACATAAGCCAAAGGTAATTTTTATATACTACTTTCATAACTTATACCTATTAATAGTCCCAATTTCCTCTTTTCCTCCCAAACTGTGTCTTTGTGAATTTGCCTCTTTTGCAACAAGTCACTTAAATATATGTACAATATATGTATTGCATATAAAATTTTCATTAAAATGTTCACACAGCCAGTCAGGCATGGTGGTGCATACCTGGGTATAATCCAGTGACTGGGTATAATCTAGAGATTTAGGCAGGAAGATCTCAATTTCATGGCTAGCCTCAGTAACTTAGCGAGACCCTCAGCAACTTAACAAGATCCTGTCTGAAAATAAAAAGAGCTGGGATTGTAGCTCAGTGGTAGAGCACCCTGGGTTTAATTCCCAGTACCAAAAAAAAAAATTGTCTAGGTTTTTTCACAGTTTTAATGTTCCTCTGTATTATCACATATGGTAGTTATTTCACCCCTTCTTATAGTTCAGTAATACTACATTAAGGGATATAGAACATTTTGTTTGTTTATTCATTAGTTGATGGACATTTGGATTATTTTCAGTTTTTGTCTATGAACAAGATTTTATATTGACTTGTTTTCACTTCTAGGTATATACATTAGAATGGAATTTCTCTATCATGTGTTAATTCTTTTTAGTTTATTGGGGAACATGCAAACTCAGTAATTACACCACTAGATATCCCCACTAGCCGTATGTGAGGGTTCCAATTCTTCCACATCCTTGACAAAACTTTTATTGTCTCAAATTTTGATAGCCAACCTGTTACATGTAAAGTTTTATCTCATCGTAGTTGGGGTTGTTTTTTTGTTTTTTTGTTTTGTTCTGTTTTGTTTTTAGTTTTTTAAATTTTTTTTAGTCGTAGTAGATAAACATGGTACCATTATTATTATTATTATTTTTAATGTAGTGCTGAGCATTGAATCCAGTGCCTCACACATTCAAGGTGAGCACTCTACCACTGAGCTGTGACCTCAGCCCTCATCATAGTTTTGGTTTGCTTTTCTCTAATGACTGCTGATGTTGAGCATCTTTTTTGTGCTCATTGGCCATTTGTGTCTTCTGTGGAGAAAGTTTATTCATATTCTTTACCCACCCACCCCCATCTTTTTCTTTTTTGGCACTGGGAGTTGAACTCAGGGTGCTTTACCACTGAGCTTTTTTTTTTTTTTTTTTTTTAATTTTGAGACAAGGTCTCGCTAAGTTGCCCATGCTGTTCTCAAACGTGAACTCCTGCCTCAGCCTCCCAAATAATTGAGATTACAGGCATGTGCCACGACACCTGTCTCTTTACCAATTTTATTGAATTTTGCTTTACATATTCTGGTTACAAGTCATATTCTGGTTACAAGTGTCTTTATCAGATACATGATTTGTAGATATTTTCTCTCATTTTATCTCTTCATTTCCCTCATGGCAGCCTTTGATACAGAAAAGTTTTTAATTTTGATAAAGTCCAATTTATTTTTTCTTGGTTTGCTTTGTGCTTTGGATTCTTATCTAAAAAACTATTGCCTATTCCAAAGTAAATCAAATGTATACCTTTGTTTCCTTCTAAGGGTTTTTTTTGTTTGTTTAATATTTATTTTTTAGTTGAAGTGGGCACAATACCTTTATTTATTTTTATGTGGGGCTGAGGATCGAACTCAGGGCCTCACAAGAGCTAGGCAAGCTCTCTGTCACTGAGCCACAACTGCAGCCCCTCGAGTCCAGCTTGTTTCTTTTTGCTAACTCTAAATCTTTTCCAGTGATGATTTCCTTTTTTAAGTCATAAAGGAATTTAGTCAGGCAGTGTTTTCTTTTTACTTATGTTTGATTTTTTTTTTTTTAAGAGATGTGAAAATCAATAGCTTACAGTATTGTCAAACAACTGTGGACATGTAAGTCTCATTTTTCACTTGTGATAATCATAGCATACCACCAAGCTATTTCTATGGAGATCAGTAGTTGGGAACAATGAAAAAAAGAAATGTTAGACTTACTTCCTAATCTGTTCTCATGTCATGAACTTATTTAGGGAAAGTGATCTTAACATTTGCTTTTTATTTCTTCCTAGATGCTCACTCTACACATGGAAGATCCAACTTTAGAGATGAAAGATCTAGCAAAACGTATGAACGTTTGCAGAAAAAATTAAAGGATCGCCAAGGAACACAGAAAGATAAAATGAGCAGTCCACCATCATCACCCCAGAAATGCCCTTCTCCCATAAATGAACACAATGGACTTATAAAAGGGCAGACTGCCAGTGGTATAAACACAGGATCAGCAAAAAACAAATCAGGAAAAGTGAAAGGTTGTATACAAGTGGATACAGAACTAGAAGGTAAGGCACTGATACTTTTCATCATTGTTTAACCTACTAAAATTATATTCTGATTTTTCAGTTATTTTTGTCCTGGTCCAAGTAAACTAGATTCATACCCTAACATTTCTTAAATATGAGAAAGGTTTTGGAACCTAAATTGTTACTAGTCTGCTGCTTTTGATAATTTAGGAAATCTCAATAATTTCATCTGTATCATAAATTTTACTGATAGATAAGCATGCTCAGATAATGTTAATCCAGATTCCATTTCTTCTATTTCTAGATCTTTGATAAGGTTAACCTGGTTTTTAATCAAAACTTTATTTCTCCAAACTTCTTTTATGTGTAAATCTCCAATAGTAACTAACTATGTCCTTAACGAGTTCCTCTACATACTCTATAGTAATTCTCCATTCCTTTGAAAAGTTTTTTCTTTTAAAATACTATTTACCTTGGATCCTTCCCCTAGTCTGTTCACCAGATGAACTCTGAGCACTATTTTTTTTATATATACTAGGTTCAATCTCTATAAACTAAATATAAACTGGATTAACAAATAACCTATCTTCTATTATGCCTATAACATGAAGTTAGTACCCAAGACTATAACGTTAATTCTCACTACTACTTATCTTGACTTCTGTAGTTTCTGTATGTATGTTCTTTGGGATTTCTTAGATACTGACTATATCCCCTTTCATTTCTAATGGTAGATCAGTTCAAACTTTAAACAGTTTCATCAGAGATGATGAAGCATACTAACCTGCCATTTCATAAATACTAATCCCACAACTTTCTCAGTTCTTGAATATGTTTATCTAAACTTATACTTCTAATTCTTCATATGTTTAATTATCAAATAATGTAGCTAATATTTGACTAGGAGCTCAGATGCTTTCAGCTTTGAGGAAATTTTCAAAATGTCAGCCATGATAACTCTTCCCATCTTCTTTTTCCTTAAAATTTTCATTCCTCACTAACAAATTTTAAATAATGCTCTAATGGCCTTTTGTGGCTTATATTACTAATAACATCTACTTCAGTTTTGAGACTTTCTGATCATTCTTTTCAGCACAGATGTTTCCAAAGAATTAAGCTAAATTTTCATGTTTGTCAGTGGAATCAGTAAGTTATGGTCAAACAAATTATATTCCTATTTGGGGAAACCACAGTTATGGCATGACATGAAAAATTCTTAGTTAATAAGTTGTTCAAGATTGGCAAATGAAAACTTCCAAAGAAGAGAGTATTTTTTATACTGTGAATAGAAATATACTTTTTTTTTTGGTACCAGGAATTGAACTCAGGGGTACATGACCACTGAGCCACATCCCCATCCTTATTTTTTATATTTTATTTAGAGACAGGGTCTCAGTGAGTTGCTTAGCACCTTGCTTTTGCTGAGCCTGGCTTTGAACTTACGATCCTCCTGCCTCAGCCTACTGAGCTGCTGGGATTACAGGCATGTGCCCCATCCAGCAGAAATATACTTTTTATAAGAAAAGCTTATTGTTCACCTATGTATGTGTATATACATATTGTGTGTGTGTGTGTATAATTGTGTGCATAGATATGTGCATAGAGATATGTAGTTATAATTAATAATTATGGTTAAACTTAAAATAGAAATTGAAGTAGACAAATACTAAAGGACCACAAATTGCACTGTATGAACTAAGGATAAAAAACTAGAAAATAAGGGCGTTGGGGGTGTAATTCAGTGGTAGAGCATTTGTCTAGCATGTGTGAGGCACTGTGTTTGATCCTCAGAACCATATAAAAATAAATAAGTAAAATAAAGGTATTTTGTCCATCTACAATTTAAAATATTTTTTAAAAAACTAGAAAATAAAATCTCAAATACCAACCAAGTTTTATTTTATTTTTTTTAATATTTTTTTAGTTATACATGGGCACAGTATCTTTACTTTGTTTATTTATTTTTATGTGGTGCTGAGGATTGAACCCAGTGCCTCACATGTGCGAGGCAAGCACTCTGCCACTGAGCCACAAACCCAGCCCCCCAACCAAGTTTTATAAAACATGTTTTAGAGGAAGAAAGGATTGTATTTAAGTTTATTTTAATTTGTTTTGTTTTAAGAAAAAGATGAAGAAACTAAAGCCTTTGAAGCACTTCTTTCCAACATTGCCAAACCTGGGGTGAGTATTTCATATTTTATTGGCATTTATATATAGGGGATGAGTTTGATTTGGTATATGTTCATTCGGGCTTTATTTAAAACTTATGAGAAGTGTGAGGTCAATAATATGTCATCATGGATTTGACGTAAGGAAAAACTACATTAATCAGTGAAGCAGAATATTAAGAAAAGCATTCTGTTTTTAAACAAGGATACAATGTATCCTAAATGATATTATTAATCATTAGGATAGGCAGAGATCTGATAGTGTGGGTACACTGGATATCATAGTTTTAATCCATTTATATTATTTCCATGTAAAATGTAACCAGCTAACTCTGTAAGCAAAATGAGTTAAAATCAAATAATAGAAAAACTAGAAGATAATTAGTATTTTCCAGCCCTTTATAAGTATAGATGTAATAGGATAAAGCAGAATATCAGAAAAATGTGTGGAAGCAGAATTGGCTTACATAAAACTATCTATACATTTAAAATAAGCTATATAAAGATAGAACCTGCCTACCATATGACCCAGCTATCCTACTCCTTGGTATGTATCCAAAAGAACTATAATTAGCATGCTGTAGTGATACGTGCATAACATTGTTTACAGCAGCATAATTTATAGTAGCCAAGTTACAGAACCAGCCTAGGTCCCTGTCAACCAACAAATAAATGATAAATGGATAAAGAAAATGTGGCATACATTCACAATTTGAGTTATACTCAACCATAAAGAAGAATGAAACTATATCATTTATTGGTAAATGGATAGAACTGGAGAATATCATGCTGAGTGAAATAAGCCAAACTCAGAGAAAGTCAAGGGGTAAATGTTTTCCCTCAGGTGGAAGCTAGAGAGGAAAAAGGAATTTAAAAAAGCGGGGATCTTGCAAAAATAGAAGGGAGTTCAGTAGAGTAGAAACAGGAGGGAAAAGGGGAATGAAATTGACCAAATTATGCTTTGAACATGTATGAATAAATTACAGTGCATTCCAATTTTATATATAACCATAATGCACCAATTAAAAACTAAATGAATAGCCAGGTGCAGTGGCACATGCCTGAAATCTCAGAGGCTCAGGAGGCTAAAGCAGGAGGATCTCAAGTTCAAAGCCAGCTTCAGCAACTTATTAAGCCCTAAGTAACTTGGTAAGACCCTGTCTCAAAATAAAAAATAAAGAGGGTTGGGCATGTGGCTAAGCACCCCTGGGTTTAATCCCTAGTGCCAAATAAATACGTAGAAAGAAGACCAATACAGGAGAGGAGGGGGAATCAGGGAGAGGGAAGAGGGGAAGGAAAAAGTACTTGGAATTGAAGTGTGGAGCAAGCCTACAAATTGACCATTTTTTGCAGTATTGAATATTGAACCCAGGGCCTCACACATGCTAGGCAAGCACTCCACAACTGAGCTATACCCCAGCCCTTTTTGTTTTTATTTTGAGACACAGTCTTGTTGGCCTCAAAGTTGCAGTCCTACCTCACCGTCTCAGGTGGTTAGGATTATAGGCATGTACCAGAACACCCAGCTCAAATTGAATTTTTTAAACAAGAGCAGAAAGGATTCTTCACTGATAATCAAAAGAAATATAAACTGATCTCCTCTGAAGCTG
The DNA here is from genome assembly GCF_021218885.2 of Marmota monax. Lineage (NCBI taxonomy): Eukaryota > Metazoa > Chordata > Mammalia > Rodentia > Sciuridae > Marmota > Marmota monax. The sequence goes on along the minus strand of NW_026693082.1, from coordinate 17,898,017 downwards.
CATGAAGTCTCATTTCTCCATAAAAATCTGCGCAAACCAAAAAATAAAAAATAAAAAAGCTTGCAGCATTAGCAAAAAGCAAAACTAAAGGAAAATGTAGTTAAATCATGACATGTTTTTACTGGATAAAATGAAAGAGCCATTAAAATATATGACTGAAGCATTACGAAATATGTGAAGATGTTCTTACAGAAGTGGGGGAAAAGGAATACTGAGGACCATACTGTTTGGACACCATAATTACAGTCTGTTTATAAAGAATTTAAGAAAAGACTAGAAAGGAAAATACCACAGTAATTGTTCTGATTAGTCTTTTTCTTCCTCTGCTTCTTTAAAGGGCTATAACTTCACTCCATTTTAAAAGCAATTTCATAGAAGTACCAGTGATTTAGATTGAATCCTGAATATGTTTATTACTGTTGTTGACTTTTTTATGGTAAAAGATGTAATATAAAAATATATAGAATAAAAATAAATCTCCTTTTACCCACTCCTTCAACTTGATCATGCCAAGTTTGAGTTTTCTTCCAGTCCTCTTTCAGGTCATTTGTGTGTATCTATCCATTTAATACCCTGTGACAAAATTGAAAATAGAATGGAGAACACAGACACAGCCCCTGACTCAACTTAGTTTCACGGTCAGCATTATGCAGTAAATGTATAATGTAAAATTATAACTGAAGTGCCAGAACAAACAGAGTATTATCAATGTGTAATAGGGGATTAAACATTGGCAGGAATGTTAGGGAAATTTTCCTAGGGAAGGATGAATGCTGAAATTTAAAGGAAAAGTAGTGCATTGGGCTTTGTGGACAGAGGATGGGAGTTTTCAAACAGTGACCAACAATTGAAAATCACTGAATATGGCATGCATTATGTTTTTGCAGGCCTCAGACATCCAGGCAAGGACAGTAGTACTTACCTGGTCACCACCTTCAAGCTTCATTAATGGCGAAACAGACCAGACTACTGTGCCAGAGCTCTACAGTTATGAAATTCTGGTCTCGAGTACTGGAAAAGATGGGAAATACAAAAGTCTTTATGTGTAGGTATTTGTTAATTTTGTTCCTTCCCATTGTGTAAATTAATGGTTGATCATAAATAGGTTATTTCTGATTTGGTTCTATTTTCCCTCTTCATGTTTTTATTTGGATCTGTAAGTTGACCAGCAATAGTGATTTTGCTGTATAATGAAGGCTGATACACATTTCTGTCTATACTCCCTCAGAACAGTCTTTTTCATTGGCCACATTCAGCTCTTCCACCATCAGCTCCCTAATAAATGTCTCATATTCATATATTCTTGATGCGTTAAATATAAATTGTAGTGTATAGAACCCAGGACCAAGAAATGGAGAACTTTGAATTGTGAACTCAGGTAAATGGATAGAGCATTTACATTGCTCCTCTATGGACTTGGATTTAAGTCTTATATATACATTCCATTGTAAAATGAACTTAGTACCAGAAATTACTGTTCTGCCTTTTTAATATAGAAATTGTTTATTCTAATGGAAAATATGAAAGGTAAAGCCAATTACTTCTTACAGTTTAAGCACCATTAAGATGATTAAGGAGGTGGTTAGTCATTTAAATGATCATGACAAGGATCACTGGCAACATTATCCACCTTGGTATCTTTTTTCAAAAAATAGCTGTTAAGAAGAAAGGAAAAAGCTGGGGAATACTCACCATAATGCATGAGGTACTGTGTTCGATCCTCAGCACCACATAAATATAAAAAATAAAGATATTATGTCCACCTAAAACTAAAAAATAAAATATTTTAAAAAAAGAAGAAAGTGAAACTTCCCTAGTGAATCTCATTTCATCACATACAGTTATAAAATGCCCTGCCTCCTTTCTCGATTTTCTTGTGTTTATTTCTAATTTTGTATTCATGACTATTTCTAGTTAGATGTGGCTGTTTACTAAGAAGAAGGATTTATTTCCATTTGCAGCCTAGGCAGGGAACACAATAGTAACCTCCACTATCCTACACCAATTAAAGTCTTTTTCTGGGGATGCTACTATAATTGCCCAGTTTATTAAACTGTACTTTGGTAGATAAGACATTATTTTTCATCATATTTATTGGTTTTGATTTAAGAAGCAGGGTAACTGAGAGGCATAGGGTAGGAAAGAAGTCTACAAAATAGGAGGGATTTGGTTGAAAGAAATAGAACAGGGAACAATGGTTTTTGTTTTGTTTTTGTTTTTGGCAGTACCAAGGGTTAAACCTAGGTTCACTCTACCACTGAGCTATATCTCCAGACTTTTTTAAAATTTTTTAATTATTTTATTTATTTATTTATTCTGTGGTGCTGAGAATCAAACACAGTGCCTCACATGTGGTAGGCAAGCACACTACCACAGAGCCATGACCCCAGCCCGACTTTTTAAATTATGAAACAAGAGTCTCTCAAAGTTTCCCAAGCTTACCTGGCTGGCCAGAAACTTATGGTCTTCCTGCCTCAGCTTCCAGTCACTCATTATAGGTGTTCACCACTACAACCAGCTGGGAACAGTGATTTTTAAATAAAAGAAAAAGGAGAGAGGGGGCTGGAAGTATAGCTCAGAGGTAATGTACTTACCTAGCATGTGCCAAACCCTGGGTTTGATCCCCAGCTCTCCAAAAAAACAATCGAGAAGAAATGAGAACAGATTAGTTTGTGGCTACATACTCAAATAGTTGTAGCAAATAATTTTAGTTTGTATGCTGCTGTATTTAAAAATATAATAGTGGACACAAGAAATGCTTTACTTTAAATTATGATTCACTTTTTTCCTTATCTACTCATTAAATTTAACTGCAATATATATAATTAAAGTCATGTTGTTATATACAAAATGGATTTTTTAGTAATAAATTTTTTAGCAATGATTCCATTTCCTCAATAAGTTAAATATCTTCCCTAATGCCACACCAAAAAAAAAAAAAAAAATCTCGTCTACACATTTGATTTGCTTAACATATTTTGCTGTTTTAAAATAGTAAGAATTCTGTATTAATGAAATCTGAATAAGATTTTAGTTAATAAAGAAACAGTAGGTTGGGTGCGGTGGCACATACCTGTAATCCCAGGGGATTAGGAGGCTGAGGCAGGAAGATTGCAAATTCAGAGCCAGCCTCAGCAATTTTGCAAGGCCCTAAGCAATTTCAGGAGACCTGTCTCAAAATAAAAAGGACTAAGAATGTAGTTGAGTGGTTAAGCCCTTCTGGATTCAATCCCTGGTACCAAAAAAAAAAAAGGAACAGTATAATACACATCCTTTGGAAATGCTTTATTTGTCAAACACTGAAATATTACTCTTTTTCCCCAACCAGAGGAGAAGAAACAAGTGTCACATTAAATGATCTCAAACCAGCTACAGATTACCATGCAAAGTAAGGAACTCCTTCATGTTGCCTTTATATGATACATTACAGAATTATGGTTTTGGTTTTTTGTTTTTGTTTTTTCTTAACAGTTTCCTTGTAAGTATAGAATATAATTTATTAATTTTAGACTAAAAATGTGGATTTTTTTTTTTCTGTTGGCAACAGGTATCAGCATTTTCCCTGAAATAACCAAAAGCATTTAACTTCAGTGTTATAGTGAGGAAAGATTTAATCACTGAGTTTATAGGATCTAGGGATTTAAATGAATCTGTAGAATATATAATATCTAATTTAGTTCTGGAGACTTGTCCCAGATTTTTGAAATTTTTGTTAATAGAATCAAATTATACTTCGTTTACTCTTATCTATCATACTGCATTGTGTTTTGGAAAGAGCATAAGATACTAAACCATAGAATTTCACATTTAATAAGAGTAACTCAAAATTTTGTTTTATAATTTTTCCAATATATATTGCCAAGCATTTATAAATTTTAGGGCTTCCCCAACTAGGGTCCAATATAACATTTAGTTAATCACCTAGTTTTTAAAAAGCTTTTATAGCTGGGATTATTTCTGTTAAACGATTAACTCTTCGAGTAAATTTTCCATGGTTAAACCCAAAGTCTTGTCTAGCCTAATATTTTTCAAACTGGATTGCCATCATTGTTGAATCATCAATTTAATTTTGTGGTTTATATTCAACATTTTTTAAAAAACAAAATAGAATCAAATGAAATAGAAATTATCTGTATATTAATAATATTGTTTCAGGAACATTTTAGGAAACTCTTGTTACAGGTATGTACAGACATAGTTAGGTCTACAATTTAAAATGCATTTCTTACTTTGGGTTTCAGTAAAATAAAAAGAAAGCCACTGGTCTATACTGTTTTTTTTAAGGATCATCTCTTTGTATTTTCTTTATAGAACACTTAGAAAGCTACCTTATTAATTTGAAAATACTTTAAAATTATGCTTTTAAAAGTAAGCTACAGTGATCCTACAGGGTAAAACTATTTTATCCCCTTAGAGTACAGGCAGAGTCCAATTCTATAAAGGGAACTCCTTCAGAAGCTGAAAGCTTTACTACCTTGAGCTGTGAACCTGATATACCTAATCCACCAAGGATAGCCAATCGGACCAAAAATTCACTTACTTTGCAATGGAAGGTAAGAGTATTTCGTAAAGTAGTTCTAACTGTACATTTCTCCCCCTGCCTATAGTATGAAATTTCAATTGTTTTTGAAGACTGAAAATTCTTTAAGCTAACTTGTTCTTTAAATATAAGAAATAGGCATACTTATACCTTCAGATAATTCTCTTACAGGTTTTTCCTAGTATTTGTACATGTGATGATACTGAGATTCCTTACAATAATTCTTAACTTACTACTCCTATTTATAATAGTTTGTAATAATACCTTTATATCCTAAATATTATCCTAAAATCAGATTCATGGTAACTAGACTCAGTTTTTTAAATATTTTTTTTAAAAAACTGCCTTAAAGGAGAAACAAAGCTGTTCTTAATAGGATATTGTATGTTCTAATATAGCAATGTTTGGGCCCAAATACACACAAAGATATTATAGAAAAAAACATGTGGAATTGATTATTCAGATACCATAAGCAGTATTGTCATTTGTGACATTAATTTCTTATATATAGTGTGCAGGTCTTGGTATATTTCAGAACAAAATTAAATAGTCTTGGGCTGGGATTGTAGCTCAGCAGTAGAGTGCTCACCTAGCACGTGCAAGGCCTTGGGTTCAATCCTCAGCACCACATAAAAATAAATAAATAAAATAAAGGCATTGTGTCCAACTACAACTAAAAAATAAATATTTTTTTAAAAGTTAGTCTTTCCCAAAGTGCATAGTAGTTATGTGTTGGGAAAAGTCAGTGTCTTCCAAACTGTACAAAAAAATACCTTAACAAATGGAAGTAAGTTCTAGATTCTAATCATTACAAACAGATATTTCACCTACATGGACATCTAACAAGACATCCAAAAGTGATAGAGGAAAGGACCAATTTCTTATTGGACTGATCATCCCACATTCTACAGTGCTCTCAGTACCTTATAACCATCAGCCACTTCACCTGCATATTGTGATCAGATCAGAAATACCACTTACAAAATTTCAAAACACCCTCTACAAAGAAATACCCCTGTTAGCAACCATTGATTTGCAGTGAGCTATAACCACTTACCGTGATTTAATTATGTACTCTCAAGAACAAAACTCATTGCTAATTTTCCTCTGAAAGCTTTTGAGAATTTGGGGCTTTCTACTTGATTAGTAGCTTTGTTAGCCCCTAGTTCTGAGGATATTTAATGTTTTGTGGAGTTTATAATAGTTTGTAATAATACTTTTATATCCTAAATATTATCCTAAAATCAGATTCATAGTAACTAGACTCAGTTTTTTTAAATATTAAAAAAAAACTATAGAAAAAAAATGTGGAATTGATTATTTAAAAAAAAAAAAAACTAAAGTACATGAGTACATGCAAATCAAATACATACACATTTCCATTATAATAAAAAGTATGGCTAACTTTATTCCATATCACACTTTAGTTGTAGCAAAACCTTTTATTGATGAATATGCTCGGGCCCTGTCTGTTGATACGGCATTTGGGTAACATCCCTTCACTACTCTTCATTCTAAAGATAATCTAAATGCAGTTCTGAAATTTCTACCTTTACCAATATGCCAACAGCCCTATGTAAGCAGCAAGTGCTTCTTATTCAAGTTACACAGACTTGGACTCTTATAGAAATGGCCCTGAAAATACACAGTAATCTGGGTAGATGAGGAAAGAGCCATCAGTGTTAATGTTATTGGACATAATATTAAATACCTCAGAGTTGCTGAAAGGATTAAACAGATAATTTCTATAATGCTTGGTTATGCCTAGAAAATATAAATAGCATAATACTACTGTTTTTATTTAATTTTAAAGATGAAGAAAACTTGGGCTGGGATTGTGGCTCAGCGGTAGAGTGCTTGCCTAGCATGTGAGAGGCCGTGGGTTCGATCCTCAGCACCACATAAAAATAAATAAGTAAAATAAAGATATTGTGTCCAACTACAACTAATAAATATTAAAAAAAAAAAAAAAAAGACAAAAACTTGATTAGTTTAGTGACTTGGTATCCAGTCTTTTGACTCTGCTGTCTTGCATAATCTACAAGCATTCCAGTGGAAACTAGTGTGGAGTAAGAACAGCAGCATGAGTTGGCACTTGGGTTAGCAGTTGGAAGTATTTTATCCACTGATGTTTAGAATTGCCAGTGCAATGGTGATAATAAAAAGCTGAGGTTGGGCTCTTACTCTCTTTAATTGCCAGGAGCCAGGCTAATCTGCTTAGCCTCTGGAATATTGTTTGGTAGTAATATTGGTTTGGGAGTCATACAGACCAAAATCAGTTCTGCTTCATTCTAATGACTTTTTGTGATTTATGATAATTTACTTATGTTCTTCCAAGTCCCCATTTCCTGTGTCGTAAAATTTAGGTAATAGTATATTAGAATTGCTGTGATGATTAAATGAGCTAAGGTAAACATAGTTTCTCCTCCAACTTGGAGAAAGCTGGAAGATGGGTCTCAGGTTGTTGAAGGTAGACATTTTAATAGCCTCACTTTTTTTTTTTTTTTTAATGTAAAAGGAAAGTGTGAGATTTTTAACAACCGTAGATGAGAGCAACCTGCAGTCATTAACTCTTGGGAAATAATATTTTTACACCCCTTATTGCAGTCTCTATGTCTGAATTATTTTCCTCTGCTATATCAGAGTCTCCCAACAATCCTTTCTTTGCTCCCTTCTCACTTTGTTCACTTTTAACTGTCATTGCTATGCCAATGAGTTGAATATTGCTTTAACTTATATAGTATGTTTAATTTTTTAAGATGAAAGATCTGTGTTAGTATTCAACAATTTAGACTTATAAAAGACATTATTAAAAATTCGTGATCCTTAAAAAAATGTGATATATATATATGAATATTATTCAGCATTAAAAGAGAATAAAATCATGGCATTTGCAGGTAAGTGGATGGAGTTGGAGAATATAATGCTAAGTGAAATTAGCCAATCCCAAAAACCCAAATACCAAATGTTTTCTCTGATTTAAGGATGCTGATTTATAATGTGGTTGAGGGAGGTGGGGGCATGGGAGGATTAGATGAACTCTAGATAGGGTAAAGGGGAGGGGAAAAAAGGGAGGGGTAGGAAAGACGGTGGAATGAGATGGACATCATTACCCTAAGTACATGTATGAAGATATGAATGGTGTGGCTCTACTTTGTGTACAACCAGAATATGAAAAATTGTGCTCTATATGTGTAATATGAATTGTAATGCATTCTGCTGTCATATATAACAAATTTAAAAAAAATTAGTGATACTTGATTGCTATTTACATTATTGACAGTTATTATATTAAAAATGGATTCCAGAAAATTATAGAGGCAAATTCTCCGCAGAACCATTTCAAAACTTACAATTATTTAATTTTGACAAGCAAAATTTCACAGTTGTCTTCTAATATGAAGTCGTAAGAACAGTGATAATCATGTGTTCTACAAAGAAGAAATGGGTTGAAATTTTAGGAAGAAAATTCAGTTAGGAATAAGGTTGAGATTCTTGATTTCTAGTGATAACATGCTGCAGTAAAGTGCCAAGGGAGACTCTAATTTTCACCCCTAAAGATAAGCAGATTACTGAATTGTTCATCTCCGGTGATGGGTTTATTGAATCTACACATAGACATCCAGAGTTCCTTTTAGCATCCTAGTTCTTCCTTCTTTGGTGTATCACACATTATTTCATATAAATTTTTTTCTTTAAATATTTTTTAGTTGTTGATAGACCTTTATTTTATTTATTCATACAAGTGCTGAGAATCAAACCCAGTGTCTCACACGTTAAGCAAGTGCTCTACCACTGAGCTACAGCCCCAACCCCTCTATAGATTTTTTTTTTTGTATGTATTTTTTAGTATAGTTGTAGGTAGACACAATACCTTTATTTTTATGTGGTCCTAAGGATCAAACCTGGTGCCTCATGCGTGCCAGGCAAGCATTCTACCATTGAGTCACAGCCCCAGCCCTCCATATAGATTTTAAAGTGCGTGTTTAATTATAATGATAGGATTGATTGAAAGGAACTGAAAGCCTGAAAGAAGGGCAAAGTGGTTTTTTTTAAGGATTATGAATATTCGTATAGTTCTTGCTAAAAGATTATTCTCTGTTCACAAAAACTTGTAGCCTCTTGTTCTTCTATGGATATTTTTCCAGGACCAAGTCACAGAGAACATCCACAATATAAAATAGATCCCTTAGCTTAGATTGTGGTATCATTTATAAAAGTACTAATTTGTATTCTTTTTGTTGTTGTTTTTTTGGTATTTGTTTTAGGCACCTAGTGACAATGGTTCTAAAATCCAAAGCTTTAATTTAGAATGGGATGAGGTAAGCAAATTTAATCTTTTTAAATGATTAAGATTATGTATGGGTCTTCAGACAAAAATAACATTTTTGTTTTTATTTATTTTTTCTTAGAAATATGAATGGTTTTATGTGGTGCATAAGTGGATTGATAGTGTTCTTAGAAAACATTGCTGACTGAACCACCTCTCTGTTTTGTTTTGTTTGTTTTAACTAAATCACCATCAAAACTGTCATGGAATTATCTTGATGAAGGCATTTTTTTCCCCACATCAGCCTTAATGACACGGACATTTATATCCTACAGCTGCTGTAACAGAATGTAATAGAATGTCCTCTGTTACAGTAAACTTGATGACTTGAAACAGCATATGTATTCTGTTACAATTTGGCAGTTCAGAAATCTAAAATGGTTTTCACTGGGCCAAAATCATGTTGTCAGCCTGACTCTGTTGCTTCCAGAGGCTCTAGCAGAGACTCTACAATCTTTCTTTTGACCAGCTTTTGGAGGCTGTCCTCATTACTTAGTTCATAGACAGATGACATTGCTTATTTTCCCCATGCTTCCACTGTCACATCAACTTTTTTATCTTCTGCCTTCAGATCTCTTTCTGCCTCCCTCTTGTGATTCCATTTATGGTCCACCAGATAATCTAGGATCATCTCCCATCTCAGGATTCTTAACTTGTCATATTGTTCAGTCCTGTCACCACCATAACATTCACAGATTCTAGGGATTAGGACCTGGATATCTTTGGGAGCCATTATTCATCCTGGCACAGAAAGCATACTCAGCTTTCTTGTTAAGTTCATTGTTTTGCTCTTGGCAATCCTGTTCTCTCTTGTCCTGTTTCTTATACCTAAGAGAAGGGGCCAGAAAGAAAGAAATTCCATTAATAATTTGGGTATGCATGAGTTAGCACAATCAAGAAGGTTTTAATTCCAGAATTTAAATTTCTGTTAACATTAACAGAATCACATTAGTATGGAAGAAAAACTATTGTCATGATAAATGATGAGAAAATATTTGGTAAAATTTAGCACCAAGTAGAAATAGAGCAGTAATTTCTGATTTGATAATTTTTGTGCCATTACTAATCAATAAAGTATTTCTGGTCAAAGCAGAAACAAGTCAAGGTTCCCGGTTATCCACAATTGTGTTTAACATTATTCAAGAAATTATAGTTAATGCTGTATGACTTGGAACTGAAACAGGACATCATTATAGCCATGGTGTCTGCTGAGAAGCCAAATTATCATTTAAAGATGATTTTCTACTTACACCACTCAGTAGACTCAACTAAGTACCATTAAAAGTAATAAGCGAGTTCTGTGAAATAACTAGGTATAGGCTAAAGTTTTTCTCTTAAGAGTCATCCTAACCATCCTTTACCTCTATCAACCCAATAAAGAAAAATGGGGTTGGGATGTGGCTCAGTGGTATTCATGAAGCCCTGGATTCAAATCCCCAAGCACCAAAAAAAAGAAAAGAAAATGGGTGGAGAACAAGAAACTTGTCAATTTTACTCAGCACCCTACGTTTCTAAAACTAGTTGTCCTGAGCCTACCTGATATTTCTTTCTCCCTTTTTATTACCTAGAAGGGCTATTCTGTCTTCAGTGTTGCTAGGATTCTTTCAGTGCCAAGTCTAATCAGTGGCTCCTCCAAATCTTCATTTAAAGGTACTTAGCAGTATCTAGGATGAGATTTGAGGATAAGTAGAGATCTTTTCTTAAAACCATATTCAGCCAAACCTTGCTGAATGATCCAAACTCTTGCTTATGACCCAAATAACTAAGACAGGAGGATCACAAGTTCAAAGCCAGCCTCAGCAATTAAACAAGGCCCCAAGCCACATAGTGAGAACCTGTCTCAAAATTTAAAAATTTTAAAAAGGTGGAAGTTGCGGGAGAGGGCATTCTGGGGATGTAGCTCAGTCATAAAGTGCCCCTGAGTTCACTCTTCAGTGCCAAGAAGGAGAAAAGATAAAAGAAATGAGAAAAAAGAAAAAACCTGTTTGCATAGAACTTTTCATAGGTTGAAGAAAAGCTGCCAATTTAATTGCCATTCTGTTTCCATGACTACCAGTCCCCTGTGAAGACTGTAAGGTCATACCTGGAAAGAGGTTTTTTTTATTATGGCTAGGTCTAGCATTATCTAAAACACTGTACTTAATTCAATAAGCTATACAAATATACCTACTTTCTACTTCTTTAATTCTACACTTGATGAAGTATTATATATATACATACATATATACACATACACATGCATACACATACATATATATATATGTCATATACTTTTCTTAAGATCCATGATTTACATGTAACAAATGATTTTTAATGTATACTAGCTAATATCAAGAAGGAATTGATGTGGATTTGCCTTTTTTTAAAATAATGTGCATTATGTAACCATCTCTTTTAGGGAAAAGGAAATGGAGAATTTTGTCAGTGTTACACGGGCTTACAGAAGCAATTTAAAATTACTAAACTGTCACCAGCAATGGGTTGTAAATTTAGACTATCAGCCAAAAATGACTATGGTACAAGGTAAGACATATTTTATAAAATAAATATTGGAGATATCTAGTCAACTTCATTCAGATGCATGCTTATTCAGTTCAAATTATCCATTAGAAATTCTGCTCTATTTTGTTGACATAGTTAACAATATTAACAAAAGCTATAAGAAAATTTCTTAGTTTTGTGAGTGCCACAGGTAAGGATAAAGTTAGCAACTTTTCCAATTTCAAATATAAATTAAAACATTCACCTGTGACTAAGAAGTTTTGTATTAATTCTCAGCATATGTGCTTTCATTGTTTTGTTTAAGTCTGTTAAATTCCAAGAGCATCTAAGATGTATGATTTAAATACAAAGAGAGTCATATTGAAATTATTTATATTCTAGAGATAACCCTACTTACCTTTATGATGGCAGGTGTATTTAATTATCTAATCAAGAATTTGCATTTTCTGTTTCATATAAATGGCATTATATGAAAGTATGTTTATACAAATAGAAGTCTGTTACTATTACTGTGTTCACCTTTCATATAAGGCAATTTGTGTATTTCTTCACTGACTAGGTAATTAAAATATAAAGTCTTGATTTGGGGATATAACCCAGCAGTAGAGTGCTTGCCTAGCATACTGAGGCCCCTGAGTTCAAATCCCTAACACCACAAAAAACAAAAACAAAAAAAGATAGGAAAGTTGAACAGTACTGCAGTTTGTTGTTGGTTTTTGTTTGTTTGGGTAGGTTTTGTTTGTTTGTTTGTTTCATTTTTTTATTACTTTGTTTTATTTTTGGGTTTTTTTGGTAGTACCTGAAATTGAACCCAAGGCCTCACACAAGACAAACACTGAGCCATAACCCCATCCTTTTATTCTAAGTCTGTGTCTCACTAAGTTACCCAGGCTGCCTTGAACTTTAGATTCTCTTGTTTCAGCCTCCTAAATAGTTGGAATTATAGCTTATACCAGCATTCGCAGCTAACATTGCCTCCTCCACCCTTGTTAACAGGGATTGAACTCAACAGGCACTTTACCACTGAGCCACATCCCAGCTCTTTTTATTTTTTATTTTGAGAGAGGGTCTTGCTAAGTTGCTTAGGGCCTCACTAAGTTGCTGAGGCTCATCTCAAACTTGGGATATTCTGGGGCTGGGGTTGTGCCTTGCACATGTGAAGCACCGGGTTCAATCCTCGGCACCACATAAAAATAAAGGTATTGTGTTCATCTACAATTAAAAAAATATTAAAAAAAAAAAAAAAACTTGGGGGCTGGGGATGTGGCTCAAGCAATAGCGTGCTCGCCTGGCATGCATGGGACGCTGGGTTCGATCCTCAGCACCACATAAAAATAAAATAAAGATATTGTATCCACTGAAAACTAAAAAATAAATATTAAAAAATTCTCTGTCTCTTAAAAAAAAAAAAAAAAAACTTGGGATCCTCCATCTTCATTCTCCCAAGTTGCTGGAATTACAGGCATGCATCACCACAACCAGCTCTAACACTACATTTTTTAAAGAATACTAATTCACTTTTTGATATTTAACCTGGTTAACTTTGAAGATATTATCAAATCCAAGATAAATTATTTGGATTATAATAACCATCAAAAGTTTTCATTTTCTGGGGTTGGTGATGTAGCTCAGTGACAGTGACAGCGCGCTTGCCTAGTATGTTCAGGGCTCTGGGTTTGACCCCTCCATACTGCAAAAATAAAAATTTTCATTTTCAAAAAAATAACATTAGTCAAAAATTTGTTCCTTAGCTGTAAAAATAATTCTTGTTATTCCTCTTTAAAACTTGTTTGTTTCAACAGTGGTTTTAGTGAAGAAGTCTTATATTACACCTCAGGCTGTGCCCCTTCTATGCCAGCAAGTCCTGTATTAGCAAAGGCCGGAGTTACTTGGTTGTCCTTACAGTGGAGTAAACCCTCAGGAACACCGTCAGATGAAGGAATTTCTTATATTTTAGAGATGGAAGAAGAAACTTCAGTAAGTATGAATATGTATTTTAAATAGGGTATTGAAAACATTTTAGTGTAGCATTACTTCAGATAAATAAATATTGCCACAATAGTTAGCTCCTTCCCCCAGTCCCTTCAGGCCTTTTTATTATTATTTGGGGGGAGTTGGGAATGAGGAAGAACTCAATCTTTTGTTTTCCTCAAATGTAAAAAAGTCATTTATTTTTTGAGTGTCTATGTACTGGGGGAAAAAAGCATAGATTATACTTTAAATGTATTCATTTAACATCTGGGGATGTAGCTCAGTGCTAAAGCACTTGCCTAGCATGCACTGCAGAAGAAGAAAATATATCCATTTTGGGGAAAATATTTTGGGGAGGGAGAAGATCACAGCCTCCTACTAGGCAAAGCACCTTTAAAAGATGAGGAAAAGTCTACCTTCTCCAACTATAATTATATGCTACTTCTCAAAGTGTCACAGAAGATTTAAGAGTCTTACGTGAGACATAGTGTAGCCTGAATGGATACTTGTTGCTGATCTTCTGTGAGCTAGAACCTAGCCGAATAAGAGGGTATATTCTGTTATTTCTTTCTTTAGTTCCATAGTTTTCCTTTTTTTTTTTTTTTGAATTTTTTAATGTTTATTTTTTAGTTTTCGGCAGACATAGCATCTTTGTAGTTCCATAGTTTTTCAAAACCACTTTGAAACAATATGGGTCAAAATAGCAATAGTCTGAAAACACATATTGATTAAAATTTGAACAGAGGATAAGATATATAGCACAGTAGTAGAGTTAATGCCTAGTATGCACAAGGCCCTGGGTTTTATCCTCATCATTGTTTAAAAAAAAAAAAAAAAAAAAAGTACACTAATGTTCATAATAGCATTTTTCGTGCTAGCCAAAAACTGAAGCAGAGCCAGGAACAGTGGCTCATACCTGTAGTCCTGGCTACTCTGGAGGGTGAGGCAGGTGTTTTGCTTGAGTCTAAGAGTTCATCTGGGGATGTAGCTCAGTGCTAAAGCACTTGCCTAGCATGCACTGGACAATGTAGCAAGACCCTATCTCAAAAAATAAAAAGTAGAAGTAACTCATGTCCATCAGTGGATAAATGAATAAACAAAATGTGGTATACCCTATACAGTGAAATATCATTCAGCCATAAAAAAGGAATACTGATAACATGCCAGAACATGAATGAATCTTCACATCGTTGTACTAAGTAAGAAAACCAGTCACAAAAGACCAAATATTGTGTGATTCCACTTGTATAAATTGACAATTGATGGAAGCAGAAAATGGATGAAAAGAGGGGAAAGTAACTGCTAACCAAAAAAGGACAGGCTTCATTCTGGAATTAAGGTTTGGGTAATGGCTACACAGTCTTGTGCACCTTTGAATTATATTACTATGAAACAGTGGAATATTATGTATGAATTGTATGTCTGTTTTTAAAAATTTTAAACATGATAACATTAGAACTGTAAAGAGTGGCTCAAACCTGAACAGTATCCTCACCTGCCAGTGCACCCAACCATTGATTTATTCACCTGAACACAGTACATTGAGGACAAATTAAACTTTTAAAATTTTAAAAATGATAGCATTGGTAAAACAGTAAAGCATTGTCATTGGAACTATAAGTAGCAGTCTCAAACCTGAGCAGTATCCTCACCTGCCAGTACAACCAGCCATTGCTTTATTCACTTGAATACAACACATTCAGGACAAATTAAACTATTAAATAGTTACACACTGATTAGCTTTTGTGTAACATCTGGGAACTTCCCTTTAGTTCTTGGGATAGGTAACTGATGGAGAAGTTGCCTTTGACCCCTTTTCTTCCCTCAACACAAGGATCTTCTCTTGGCTGCTATATTTATTGAAAATAAGTAATCTCCTTCATCATTCTACAACGGTTCACTAGCATTTCTGGGTCCATGCACTCAGGATAGAAGCATCAACATGAGAATAACGCTCAACAGAGTATTAATTGCACCTAAAAGGAGATGAAGAGGAGAAACCTGGGTCTTTGCACATGTTCATTATTCCCTGTATTTCTGCTGTTAAACATCTAATGAAGATTTTGTTTTTTTCCTTTTCAGGGTTATGGTTTTAAGCCTAAGTATGATGGAGAAGATCTTGCTTACACTGTGAAAAATCTCAGACGTAGTACAAAGTATAAATTTAAGGTAGGCTTTTTTTTAGTAAGTGCATATTAATTATACAGAATAATGGATTTCATTGTGGCAAGTTTGCACTTAAGGTAAGCTTTGAAAGCCCTTAAAATATTTGTTTTTTGTATTAATTGTTCTTGTTTTAAGTACATACTTCATTTCTTTGGTTTTTAAATCATAAATAATTGATCTATTCTAACAAGCTTTTTTGTTTTACTTTCGTATTACATCATAATACTTTTCAAACTTTATATATTTAAATTCAAAACCAGTTTAATGTTTGGGGGACTCTTACATGCATAATGTGAACAAATGTCTTTTAAAATACAGATTTTCTTAAACATGCTCAGTGTGCTTTTTGGACAGTGATATCAAAAGGTAATGCTGTATTTTTCTCAGTGCATCATATGGAGTAGTGCACAATTTCAGGTTGTCCCATCTGATAATCATTGGAGGGAAACAATATCTACCATGTTTCTTCCCTTTGTAATAAATAGTTTGTAGGTACTGTGTACTATTGTAAATGTCTTACTCCTTATTAAATTTTCATATTAGTTTTAGTACCCATTGATGGTCCTGTCTGAATCAGTAATCACTATAATTGATGGTTCCAAGTAATGATTTTTAATTTTATCATTCCATGTACATATCATTTTTTCTCATTTGAGGCAGTGACAAGCTTTGAAGATTCTTTTGTGGAGACTTCCAAAATTTATCTTTGCTACTATAGCATCATTCTGGGGTATTAGCAATGTGATGTGTATATACATTGCTATTTCTTGGCAGCCAGTGCTTGAACTAGTTAATATATAAGATATATAAGCGAGCCTAAATATTATACAGAAGTTTTCCCAAGAATATAATAGGATGCTTATCCGTTGACGAATTCAACATTTAAACTTTCCTTAAAATTACTTATCCTTTTAAATAATAGAGGCCACTAAATTATTTTTGTTATTAAAAAGCAAAGTTAAATTTTAGTACACCTTAAGAATCTTACAAATAAACCTTAATAATGAGAAATTTGATTACATGGTGCATGATAATCACAGTCATTATGTTTTATATATAGCTTCATTTTAAAGACTTCTGATGACTAGCTCATTTTAATTTCCAAACACAGTTTTTATATTTACAAAATTCATAAAATACCTGGGGAATACACACTTTCAGTCTAGTTTTTATGGCAATGTTAAATTGTATTTTTGCTCAGTAATAGTTATCATGCCAACAGGTCTTCTATCGAGGAATTTGTTTGTCTTTTTTAATTTGTCAAGTTTATTAAACTTAGAATTCTACTACCGTGTGACACCAAGATGTTATTTCCACTGAATCCACACACATACTGAATAAACACACATAAATATGTGTCACTTTTACTGACTCACAATAGAAATTTGCACTATAGAAGTCAATCTCAAATTGCAAGGAGAGGGAGTATGCAAACAATCTCCAAGGAGACAGTCAGCAGTTCTAATAGGCCGCTCCCAAATAACAGGATCAGTAATGGGGATCAGGAGTGGAAATACACATCTATAAGCCACCTCTTTATGCATCACTTAATTATAGAAAGGTGTTTTGTACAGGCTTATTAAGTAACAAACAAACTAAAATAGTGATAATGCTGATGGAATGGTCTGTAGAGCTTATCTGGGAACTTATTAGAAGTTTTAAGATCTCAAGTCCTCATTGCCACCAACTAAATAAGCAATTTTAGAGGCCTATGTGTTATAGGAGACCTTCTAGGTAATTCTGGTGCTTGCTAAAATTTGAGATCCACTGATCTGGGGTGGGGGGTACAGAAAATAGGAAATGATACCTTTATAAAGTTCTGGGAGCTCAGACATTTATTTAGAGCTCAGCCATGTGCTAAGGACCCTGCTGAGGTAGCTTTGAATCATTAAATCCCATTGTCATGTCTCAGTCTTCCATTTTTAGCTTGGCATTGCAGAATCTTTCAAGCCATCAATCAAAATACAATTTAATATTTATAAAAATCTTAAAACTCTAAAGCAGAAATATTAAAAATATACTCCCGGAAGTAATGGCTACATAGCATATTATTATTCCTAAGAAACAATAAGAATATGATTAACATAAAATGAATTTCTCCTATTAGGCAAATGTTAAGAGTTCAGGGTTCTACACTGAAGGTAACCCTAGAACACTCAAAATACTAAAACGAAATTAAGACAATGAAAAAATCTAAAACCAAAAGAAAAATGAAAATACAATTTTAAAATATAACAAAGCAATCAGAATTCCTAAAATTGAGAGTGATAAACAATTCTTATTATCAAATGATACACTAGAAGTTGAACAGGGACCTGGTATCCAAATTTGTTTAAAAAGCAGGAAAGGCTTGCCTTTTTTTTTCCCCCATTAATGTCTCATTTATAAAGGAAAATAAAAAGGCTTGAAGAATACCATTATAAAATGTACATTTTTCAAACTACATGAGTATATATGGGTCTTCATTATACTACTATTTCTAATTTTTGACAAAGCATTAAAGGCTTTTGAGGCAAGTGGCCGGTCCTATGTATGTCAACATGTGTGACAGTATATAATGATGTTCCTTTTCTCATTCTTATCTTGTCTGGGGTCAATTTATAATCTCTTCCTTTTTTCTCTGCCCTAATTCAAGTATACTCCCAGCTAAGGCTTTAACTTTTACTGGTATAACTATTTCTCACTTTCATGCATCATCTCTTTGCCTTATATCAGCTGTGACTTCTGTCCTGAGGAATACTGAATCTCCAAACATATTCCATATGTAACTACTTTCAGTACTTCTCTCACCTTTTATTCATAGTTTTATTCTATACCTAGATTAATCTTTCTGAAAAATAGCTTTAACTCTAAGAAACAATCTCCTTAGTATAACATAAGATTATCTATCCAGTTTTAAAACTTACTGCTTTCATTCTTACTTGGACCAAATTGATTAGAACTACTTACTCATCCTTCCCTATCTTCTGCATAAGATCTCTAGACTCTTTAGCTAGGGTAGGACTTGACTACTAGGTGCAAGGCTCTTGATTCAGTCACCAGCACTGGAAGAAAAATTTTAAAAGTACACAGATATTCATAGCATTATTCATAATAGTCAAAAAGTTAAAGCAGAGCCAGGTGCAGTGACTCACACCAGTAGTCCCAATGCTCTAGAGGCTGAGGCAAGAGGATCACTGTAGCCCAGGAGTTTGAGGCCTGACTGGGCAACATAGCAAGACCACTCTCTCAAAAAAATGAAGGAAAAAAAATTATTCTCAACTCATTAAAGGTAAGGACTACATCACATGTAGAATTTGTTGCAAAGTGCTCCCCGTGTGGTAAGCACTAAATAAATCTATGATTATTTGTAAAATTAGGGAGAGAAAAAACTTTCAATTTCTTGCCTTTAATTACTTTTGTGGCTAATTGAAAAAGGTGCTCTATAATAAAAGGGGCAATGATGAAATATATAGAGAGACTTTAAAAATAGTTGTATGAATCTTTATGGCTTTTAGGGACACTGTTCTTTAAAAGTTTAAATAAGTTTAAATAGACACTGTTTTAAACCTCTTTAGTCTATTTAGTCTCATTTATAAAGCAGAAGAGTAAGAAAATAGATCCTGAAAAATCCATCTGACCATGTGAAAGGACTGAAGAGGCCTAAGCAAAATCGAAAAATTGAACTAAATTTTAAATTTTACTGAGTTCTCATGGGCTGCACAAATTATTTGGAGTGGTAGGTTTACTAAATAAATCCTCATCTCTAGTGTATACTATCATAGTTCCTGTCTATAATGAGGTAAAAATATTATAAGTATAAATGAATTTCTAAAACCATATAAATTGAAATCTAGATGTTAATTACGTTTCACTATTGCTATATGACAAATTACCCCATAGCTTGACAAAAATGAATATTGCTTTTATTATCTTGATTTCTACAGGCCAGGAATTCAGGACGTTTAGTTGAGTGTCTAATGTCCACAAGGTTGTAGTTAAGATGTGACTGGGGTTATAGTCATGTAAAGGCACACTGTCATTTCTCCTACATCCTGTTTGTTAGAGGGAGTCAGTAAGGACTCCTCACACCCAAGGGAAAGGGAATGAGCTTTCATCTTTTGAAGAAAGAAGAGTGAAAGAATTTGTGGACATCTTTTTAAAGCACTAGAAAATAAGTACAGCATGCCTAAAGCACTTCAAGAATCATCCGGTTATAGCTTGTTCCTTTGATGGCCATTGTTTAGTGTCAAAATGGTTTGTTTATTTATTTATTTATTCATTCATTCATTCTAATTTATTATACATGACAGCAGAATGTGTTTCAATTTATAGTATACATATAGAGCACAATTTTTCATATCTCTGGTTGTACACAAAGTATATTCACAGCATTCGTGTCTTCATACATGACTTGTGGGTAGTGATGTCCATCTTATTCCACCATCTTTCTTACTCCCATTTCCCCTCCTTCCCCTTTGCCCTATCTAAAGTTCCTCCGTTCCTCCATTCATCCCATGCTCCCCACCCCCACCCCCATTATGGATCAGCATCCACATATCAGAGAAAACATTTGACCTTTAGTTTTGGGGATTGGCTTAACTTCACTTAGTGTGATATTCTCCAACCCCATTCATTCACCTGCAAATGCCATGATTTTATTCTCGAAAGAGTAATATTCCATTGTGTATATACCACAGTTTTTAAATCCATTCATCTATTGAAGGGCATCTAGGTTGACTCAACAATTTAACTATTGTGAATTGTGCTGCTATATATATTGATGTGGCTGCATCACTATAGTATGCTGTTTTTAAGTCCTTTGTATATAAACCAAGGAGTGGGATTGCTGGGTCAAATGGTGGTTCCATTCTAAGTTTTACATGGAATGTCATCCTGCTTTCCAGATTGGTTGCACCAATTTGCAGTCCCACCAGCAGTGTATGACTGTGCTTTTTTCCCCACATCTTCACCAACACTTATTGTTGTTTGTATTCTTAATAGCTGCCATTCTGACTGAAGTGTCAAAATGTTAAACTTGCACTTGTATTCCCAATACTGACTCTAAAAGGCAAGTACTTTGCATATTCTGTATATATGCCAAGTCCCTATTGAAAACAAGCAATTCTCAAAGGAACAAGCTATCACATTCTGAAAATGTGTTTTATCATTTAATGGAAACTATTTTTCTTCATTACATTCTTTGTTCATTAAGCCAGTTTTCATTAGATACCAAACATATCATTTTAAGTCTTTGTGTTCTCGTCACAGGTTATTGCTTATAACTCAGAAGGTAAAAGTAATCCAAGTGAAGTAGTAGAATTTACTACCTGCCCTGATAAACCAGGAGTACCTGTAAAACCTTCAGTTAAAGGAAAGATACATTCACACAGTTTTAAAATAACTTGGGGTAAGATATTATGCATATTTGTATATTATTACTCTATTTTTTATTTTTTTTATTTGTAGTTGGACACAATATCTTCATTTTATTTATTTATTTATTTTTATGTGGTGCTGAGGATTGAACCCAGCACCTCACACGTGCTAGGCAAGCACTCTACCACCGAGCCACAACCCCAGCCCCACATTATTACTTTTATATTTGAATAAAATAATTTTAATATGAAGATAGTTTTTAAGATATTTGAAGGTGATTTAGATGGGTTGGGCTTGTGAAGGAATCACCATGACTTTGGCTAGAGATGAAATAAAAAGAAACATAAATTTTTAGGCTATAGATGTATAATGCCACAAGATGACCATGGTTTTCAGCCATGCTCAGACTCTGTTCTTTGTGTGGTTTAACAGTGTTGCGTCAACCTATAAGAGGAAAGGCCAGACTCAGAATGTTGTTCATTTAGAAGAAAGCAACACTTGGGAAATGAAGTTGACCAAATTATGCTGTGTGCATGTATAAATATGAAACAA
Organism: Marmota monax; assembly: GCF_021218885.2. NCBI lineage: Eukaryota > Metazoa > Chordata > Mammalia > Rodentia > Sciuridae > Marmota > Marmota monax. The sequence goes on along the minus strand of NW_026693082.1, from coordinate 17,876,598 downwards.
CAAAGCCTTCTAATATGTATGATTATAATGTACCAGTAAAAAATATTTTAATAAAAAACACTGTTACATTCTAAAAAAAAGAAGAAAGCAACACTAAGAACTGGCAAAGTAGCTTAGTGGTAGAGCACTTATCTGTCATTCACATGGTCCTGTTTTTGATCCCCAGCACTGCAAATACTAACAATAACAAGAATAATAATAGAAGAAAACAACACTTATAAATCTACACAACTTCCTGAATTTATTTTCTCACAGTCTAATCATAAGTTCAGTAATTATGATATAATCTACCAAGTCAGTGTAATATGTTTGGTTTTTTGTAGTATATAACAGTGATCTCCTGTTTTGGTATCAGTTTTTCAGTAAGGCTTTGTGATTATAGGGGAAAAAAAGATACTCCAGTAAACTTGTTAGCCCAAATTAGCAGTAAGAAATGTGAGTCATTCATTGAGCATCTTTTTTGTGGAAAGCTTTGTACACTCAATTTTGATACAAGAGAAACTGGGGATCAGATTATGGGCAAGGTAACACTGTGAGATGAAAAATGACTGAATTTGCAGACAAAGTTAACTTGGGTCATAATGGCTCTCAGGAGAAATAAAAAGCACTTATTCATTTAAAACAGACATTTCTTGAACGTCCTCTTATATACTAGTTAAAGGGGAAAACAAAGTTATAGAAACTTCATCTCTGGCCAAAGAATTCAGACCAATAAAAAAGACTTCAGTGGTAATTATAAAATATCCTCATATTTCAAACCACCATAGAATGAAAGGTGAATGGAATATTGTGTTGTCATTAAAAATTGTTTTTAGAGCTGGGTGTGGTGGTGCATGCTTGTCATACCAGCAACTTGGGAAGCTAAAACAGGAGGATCACAAATTCAAGTCCAGCCTGGGCAACTTAGCAAGACCCTGTCTCAAAAAATAAAATGGGCTGAGGATGTCTCTTGGGGGCAAAGTGCCCCTTCATTTAATCTCTAGTACCACAAAGTAAATAAATAGTATATTAAAATTCTTAGAGGGAACCATATTTATAGTCGTGGGAAAAATATGGTAAATTAACTGAAAAGCAGGTGACAATAGCATGCAATAATAAGGTATAGGTATTAATAATTGCTGTGATTTTTTTTTCTTTTTAAACAATCTGAGTTTGATATTCTGTTTATTAGGATTTTCTATCATTTTTACATTGTATGAACTTTGCCTGACACCACTTGTTTCTTTGGATAGATCCACCAAAAGACAATGGAGGGGCACCCATCAATAAGTATGTAGTGGAGATGGCAGAAGGTTCTAATGGTAAGAATAGCTGTTAAGGGACGAGAGGTGGGAGGGAAAGGGAGAGAGAAGGGAAATTGCATGGAAATGGAAGGAGACCCTCATTGTTATACAAAATTACATATAAGAGGATGTGAGGGGAAAGGGAGAAAAAAAATCAAGGGAGAGAAATGAATTACAGTAGATGGGGTAGAGAGAGAAGATGGGAGGGGAGGGGAGGGGGGATAGTAGAGGATAGGAAAGATAGCAGAATACAACAGTCACTAGTATGGCAATATGTAAAAACGTGGATGTGTAACCGATGTGATTCTGCAGTCTGTATACGGGGTAAAAATGGGAGTTCATAACCCACTTGAATCAAATGTATGAAATATGATATGTCAAGAGCTTTGTAATGTTTTGAACAACCAATAAAAAAAGTAAAAATAAAAGAATAGCTGTTAAAATTTGATAGATTTATTCTGATTTATTCTAATGATTTTACATTTTATATCTTTTCTCTGCTTTTCATTTGTACGTTGAAAAGATACTTGCATCACTGTGGACTGTCCTTGATTGTTTGTTGCTTGTTGGTAGCAGTTAGGATTTTGTATGTTAATTAACCCACTTCAAATTGTGATCTCCAGAAATATACTAAATCAAATGTGAGACTGCTGTATTACCTATATTATTATGTTTACATTTTCTTACATTTTTTCTTCATTTGTTTACATTGCTCAGTCCCAGAATACCCAGACTAAGTCATTAGATACTATGACATCTTCTAAAGGTAGTTCAGTTAAATTTACAACCATATGTACCAGAGAAAATTTTTGTTCTAAAATTTAACTCACATTTTTTTAGTTTTCTTGAATCACACACTTAGCAGTTTTTACTTCTATGAAATGATCTATTTCCTGCCCAAAATGAGAATATATTTTAATTCAGACTAAACTTCCTATGATATTGATTCTTTCTACGCTTTGTTATAATGTTATTACTGGACCAGTAAACACATTTAAAATGTTCAATTAAAAGCAAATTATCAATCTAAGTCAAGTCTGTACAGAATTACAGAGATATTTCACTTCAACAAAGCTACACATATTTGTCTAGGAAGCTGCACACATAAAGACAATTAGATCATTTCCAGGAAATTTGTAACGAGCTTAAGTTGTTTCTGTCAAATTACATAAACACTTATTTAGTGAAACTAGGATACCTGCCATGTCCATGATAACAAAACGTTAAACATTACCTTGTAGGTGTATGAACACAATTTTTTCTTCTTACAGGAAACAAATGGGATATGATATACAGTGGTGCTACAAGAGAACATCTTTGTGATCGACTGAATCCAGGCTGTTACTATCGTTTACGAGTTTATTGCATTAGTGATGGAGGACAGAGTGCGGTAATGCTTATGTACTGTCTCTCTGGTGTTTAGCTATGCAAACACTAAAGGAAATTTTGTAAAGCTAAATTTTAGGATGATGCTCAGTAACCATACCAAGCAGAAATAGAAATAAAATAATTGTACACTGATTTACAGCCGTATAAACTATGTGTGTCAGGGGAAACCATAAAGTATCATTTAATGTTGTTATGTTAAAACGTTTTCTTATTTCAGAAAAGTTGACCATTCTGTTATTAGAGACTCAATAACCAAAGTGGATTTAAATGTACATTGATAATATATTAGAAATTTATAATATTCTGGAGGGGTAAATTTTTTATATAAGAATGAGTTTTTAAATGAATTTACCCAAGAATGATTTCTTGGAGCATTTATAATTACTATTTTTCAAATGAAATTTAACATGAAGTGCTCTTCTAAAAAAATGAATTATAATCAATTTGTTGAAAATGTGAATATTGTAAGCAGGGGTGCAGTGGCACATGCTGTGATTCCAGGAACTCCAGAGATTGAGGCAAAAGGATCTTAATTTCAAGGCCAGCCTATGAAATTTAGCAAGATCTTGTCTCAAAAAAAATAAAAAATAAAAAAATGAAAAGATCTGGGAATGTAGCTCAGTGGTAGAGCACCCCTGGATTCAATTCCCAGTACCACTCCACCCACCCCACCCCCCACACACACAAAAAAAAAAAAAGACTAAAGAAATTAAATGTGAGTATTGTGAAATTGAGTGTAAGTCCTGCCCAATAGGCTTGTGATCCAGTTGCTTCATTTTATCCAGTAAGAAAATCTCCCTGGGGTTGGAGGTGTAGCTCAATGGCAAAGCACTTGCGTAACATGCTTGTGACCCTGGGTTCAATCCCCAGATCTGCAAAGGTAAAAGAGAAAGAAAAAGAAAATCTCCTTAGGTTTACAAAAACATATAAAAACTATTATATTATTTATTATTATATCATGTTGAATTTTGTTTTGTTTTAGGGGGTAGATTGATCTTGTTGGTTTTGTATGTTTGTTTTTGTTTTTGTTTGCAGTACTAGGGATTAAACCCAGCGCCTCAAACATAGTAGGCAAGTGCTGTGCCACTATGTTGCATCTCCAACCCTTTTTATTTTTTATTTTGAGTCAGAGTCCTGCTAACACTGTCCTCAAACTTGAGACTCTCTTACTTCAGTCTCCAGAGTAACTGGAATTATAGCATGTGCCATCACACCCTACTGTTTTTTTAACTATACAAAGAAAGGAAAGGATTATTGGAGGTTCTTTTTCCACTAACTTCTTTGTGTATCATAGTCACATGTCTTTGTTTGTATATAAAAATTTTGTTTTAGTGATTTTAGTCATTAGATTTTTATTTTATGCAGAACTTTAGTCCTTTTTAGTTGATAGTCAAGTGTAATTTCAAGTTATTGGTATAGTCTTTATGTTTTGTTCTTTTCCTTTACCAAAAGCACTCTGGTTATTTGGTTTGTGGCATTTTTTTGTTTGTTTGTTTTGTTTTTGCTTTTGTTTTGGCAGGTCTCTGAATCTTTACTTGTGCAAACTCCAGCTGTACCTCCTGGCCCATGCCTCCCTCCCAGATTACAGGGTAGACCCAAAGCAAAAGAAATACAGTTACGATGGGGTAATTTTCATTTTAGTAATAAATTTTAATTATTAGAAATGAACATATTCATCTTGTTAAATCGCATAAATCTTTCCACACTTAGGACCCCCTCTAGCTGATGGTGGATCACCTATTTCCTGTTATGGTGTAGAAATGTCTCCTCCAGAAAAAGATGAACCCAGAGAAGTATACCAAGGCTCTGAATTGGAATGTACAGTGAGTGGCCTTCTTCCTGGAAAGATGTACAGCTTCAGACTGCGTGCAGCTAACAAAATGGGGGTGAGAAGAGCATCTTAACTGAATCCTAATTATAATGGTGTTTCATTTTATCATGTATAAACCCACTCATTATTTGGCAATTTCAATTTCAACATGTGACTCTAGATTTTACAATTATTAATAATATTATATTGATAACAAGAAAAAGTTAGTATGTCCTATAACGTGTTAGGGAATCATTATTTTCAAATTTCACTTAGAATTTGTGACACTTGGGGACTGAGTTGTGGCTCAGTGGCAGAGTACTTGCCTCGCACAGGTGAGGCACTGGGTTTGATCTTCAGCACCACATAAAAATAAACAAAATAAAGATATTGTGTCCATGTATAACTAAAAAAAAAATTTTTTTTTAAATTTGTGACACTTGAGGGGCTGGGGCTAGGGCTCAGTGGTAGAGTACTTGACTAGCACATATGAGGCACAGGGTTTGATCCTCAGTACCACATAAATAATAATAATAGTAAATAAAGGGGTTTTTTGTTTTTGTTTTGTTTTTAAAAAAGAATTTGTGATACTTGGGACTTTGGTGGTGCTAAAGTTTATCTTTTAGGCAGTGCCAATAAGATTTACTTAAATCTGTAGGCTGATTGTACACAGCATTTACTTCCCATTGAAAACAGTTGTAATTTATATTTTGCCTAAGGATGGGGTCTTATATTTTAAGCATTTCTAGTTTTGTATGAGTTATTTTTAAAATATTACCTATGTGTCTATAAAGTTTTATAAAATGGAAAAAAGTGGCAGCTCAGAAGTGCCTTGCCCATAATCATAATCACATACACTAATAAATGATAGAGTGAGCCACAAACCCAGGCTTGTCAGACTCCAGAACCAAAGTTCTTTCCACTCAAGTATAACACTTCTTACCAGGCACAGTGGCGCACACCTGTAACCCCAGCAATGTGGGAGGCTGAGATAGGAGGATCACAAGTTCAAGGCCAGCCTCAGCAAAGTAGCAAGGCCCTAAGAAACTTTGGTGAGACCCTGTCTCAAAGTAAATAAAAAGGACTGGGATGTAGCTCTGTGGTAAAATGTCCTTGGGTTCAATCCCCAATACAAAAAAAAAGTATGGCACCTCTTATCTCTCTTCATTAAGGTAGATTCCCTAAGGACAAAGCAATTTCTTACTTCATTTGAGTGACACTTTGTTTTCGTGGACTGTTCAATGATTAAAACTTAATGACAAATCTCTTTTTCCCGATTTCAGATTTTTAGTGGCTGTTCTACATTTCATATCCTATCTCCAGCTAAGTTCTGTATTTATATATGTTAACTCATTTTTAAATTTCTTTTATGGCAAATTTATAGGCTTTTGTGGGCAATCCTTAATGTCATTCTTTTCTACAGGAAGGGCATCATGTGATAGCATATTTAATATTAATATCTTAATTTATGTTTTCAGGTCTGAGATAGCTTGTCAAAATGACCTTAAATATTTGTTTTCTGTATTTCCAAAGAATACACATTTTTGACCCATCTAGAGCTATTCCACATTTTAAGGTGTAATTTATGCTTGCCATCCCCCATGCCTTTAATTGGTATCCATTTCTTCAGTCTTTACATAATTCCTTCCTTGTTTTTGTTTTTTTTGTTTTTGTGGAGCACTACCGGGGACTGAAACTCAGGGGCATTTAACCACTGAGCTGCATCCCCAGCCCCTTTTAGAGACAGAGTCTCACTGAGTTGCATAGTGCCTTGCTTTTGCTGAGACTGGCCTTGAACTTACGATCCTCCTGCCTCAGCCTCCCAAGCCATTGGTATAACATGCATGCGCCACCGCACCCAGCACATAATTCCTTCTTACTTCACCTACTGAATTCTCTAATGCCTTGCGTTTCTTACAAAAAACAATTCATGAGGGACTGGGGTTGTGGCTCAGTGGTAAGGCACTTGCCTCAGCACCACATAAAAAATAATAAAATAAAGAAAAAAATTATGAAAGGAATAAAGTACAGAAGAAGAAAGCACGGTAAATGAAACTGTAAAATTCCCCACTCGTTTACTTCATAATTATTAAACCTTTTTCTTTTCTGTGATTACTTATAGATTTTCTGACCAAAGTAATCTTGAAAGACAGGGAAGATGAACTTAATTATTAATGAACCCTTAAATATGAAATTCTGTGCAATCGGTAGACTTTATTTATAAAGGGTGAAAAATGAAAATGCTGGTTATGTTGTTTTTCTAGTTTGGACCATTTTCAGAAAAATGTGATATTACTACAGCCCCTGGGCCACCGGATCAATGCAAACCCCCACAAGTGACATGCAGATCTGCAACTTGTGCACAAGTGAATTGGGAGGTATTGTAATTTCTATTGGCGTATGTTTACTTTCTTAAGTGACTGGAATTAATAGTTTATATAAAAGAATAGATACTTTTCTTTTTTGCCTCCTAAATTATTACACTTTGAGTAAGTCCTGGTTAAATTTATATGGTACAAAGTGAATTTTGTTTCCTCTTTGAAACATTTGAGTAAGGTATATCTTCATTTCAAGTTCTTGTTCATGACATGCTTTATGTTTTTATCAAAGGCTTTGTCTCAGTGCTGATCTCCTAGTTCAGCCAATAGTGAACTTAATGTTCAGAACAAACATTCATAAGGAATTACTATAATACTATTTCTCTTGTATTTGTTATCCCTGGTGTATTTATTGTACACAGGATTAATCAGTAATGATAATCATATTTTCAGTTTCCTTTGAAATTTAACAAGGAAAATGTTCTTGTATGGTTTAACATTTTATATTACCTAATAGAATTATTCAAAATATATTTACCTTAAAATATTCTTTCTGAAGTGACTCCTGGTCATATTTCTACCTCTAATTCAAAAGTTGTATTTTTGAGGGGCTGGGGTTATGGCTCCGGTAGAGCACTCGCCTCGCACATGCTAGGCCCTGGGTTCTATCCTCAGCACCATATATAAATAAATAAAGTGAAGGTATTGTGTCCAACTACAACTATAAAAAAATAAAACATTAAAAAAGTTTGATTGTATTTAAACGTTTTAAAGAAATCAAAAAATAAATGATAGGATAATAATGTTCGATTCATTCTACTATGTACATGTTCGATTACACGACCAGTGTAACTGTACATCATGTACAACCAGAAGAATGAGAAGTTATACTCCATTTATATGATGTGTCAAAATGCATTCTACTGGGCTGGGGTTGTGGCTCAGTGGTAGAGTGCTTGCCTATAATGTGTGAGGCACTGGGTTTGATCCTTAGCACCACATATAAAAATAAATTAAATAAAGGGATTGTGTCCATCTACAACTAAAAATATTTTTAAATGCTATTGTCATATATAATTAGAACAAAATTTTTTAAAGTATAAAAAAGTTGAAAAATAATCGAGTTTTTAATATACATAGTAAAAGAACATATTTGCCCAAAAGCTATTTAGTCAATACAAAGACTAAGAACTTTATACTTTTTCTTAAAGATTCCTTTGAGTAATGGAACTGATGTCACCGAGTATCGATTGGAGTGGGGAGGAGTTGAAGGAAGTATGCAGATGTGTTATTGTGGGCCTGGCCTCAGTTATGAATTAAAGGGACTTTCACCAGCAACTACCTATTATTGCAGAGTCCAGGTAAAGGTGATTGGTTCCTTGTCATGTACTCTGTCCAGAGTTCTCTCTGTTGTGAGCATTTTCATGGTTGTGTCTTTGTTAACTTGGAGGCTTTGTTACTTTGTAGGCTCTGAGTGTTGTGGGTGCAGGCCCTTTCAGTGAAGTAGTAGCCTGTGTGACTCCACCATCAGTTCCTGCCATTGTGACTTGTCTTCAAGAAATAAGTGATGATGACATAGAAAATCTCCATTATTCACCTTCTACATCCCTTGCAATAAGCTGGGAAAAACCTTGTGACCATGGTTCAGAAATCCTTGCCTACAGTATAGACTTTGGAGATAAACAGCCCTTAACAGTGGGAAAGATTACAAGCTATATAATAGACAATTTGCAACCAGATACAACATACAGGTATACTCTAAAAGATGTTAATTTTTCCTAGACCAGAGAAACACTTTTAACTAAAATGATCATAAACTAAATTTTTTTTTCTTTTAATGTGGAACTTAGAATACGAATTCAAGCCTTGAATAGCCTTGGAGCTGGTCCTTTCAGCCATATGATAAAATTAAAAACTAAGCCCCTCCCTCCTGACCCACCTCGTCTGGAATGTGTTGCCTTTAACCACCAGAACCTTAAGCTGAAATGGGGAGATGGTACCCCAAAGACACTGTCAACAGATTCTATCCAGTATCACCTTCAGATGGAGGATAAGAATGGAAGGTAGGTTGTTTACTTGCTTTTTTATATAGTTTTAATAGGTTTTAAGTATATATAAATTTTATAAATTATAGAAGTAAAATAAGTTTGCAAAAATAGTTGCAGTTATCATAAGAAATGATCTTTAAGTGTACTGGGTTCAGAATATGAGAAGACACTGTTTACAATTTGAGTGGAATGCTAAAGGAAAAAAATTAAGTGGGCTGTTCTTTGGATCTCTTCTCCAACCCATTTACTCTCTTCATAAAATGTAATCTTGGCTACAAAATAATTGTAAAGTGTTTATTTTCAGCAGGGCATAATTTCACTATTTCTGTATACCATTCCATATATACTGCCCAGCTAAACCCTGCATTTCAGTTACAGTGTTATTGAAAATATTTGTAATGTTAACTATTCAAATGCCAATTTAGGGCTGTTTGTTCATGTTTAATCCCATACAAATAATGTCATATACCTCCACAGCTATTATAATATTTTAAGACTTTTAAATTTTGGTTTTTTACTTTTTACTCTAATTTATTAGAATTTTGTCTCTTTTTGGTACTGGGGATTGAACCCAGGGGTTCTCTATCATTGAGCTACATCCTCAACTCTTCTTAAATATATTTTATTTAGAGACAGGGTCTCACTTAGAGCCTCACTGAATTGCTGAGGCTGGCTTTGAACTTGCAGTCCTCCTGCTTCAACCTCTCAAGCCACTGGGATTACAGGCATGCGCCACTATGCCCAGTTTATCCGAAGCATTTTATCTGAAATTTTTCATTTTTTTAAAAGGTTATTAACTTTAATCTTACTGGTTTAAGTGCTACAAAAGAAAAAAAGCAAACACTTACATTTTGCTCTAAAAGCAAAGTGCTAAAATTTACAAAAGAATTGAGACAAAGATAGAAAAATGAAGCATATATAAACTGTGGTTAAAAAGCTGGCAGTATGGCAGTGTAGCTAATTTGTTGATTTGGCAAGATGAACGTCCAGTCATGAAACTGGACATTCTAAGTTCCACATTAAACAAGAAGAAAAAATGCCAATGCTCTTTAAAAAAAAAAAAAAAAAAAGCAAGGCTTATCTAATAATTGCTTCTTGGAAATACTGTTACTCAGGTCATTAAATATTTCTTCATTTTTTAACTTGACTACAGTTCATACTGTTAGCACTATAAGAGCATTCATTATTTGTTCCAAAAAAAATTTACAAATAGCCAATCAAAAATACTGGGAAACACTTAGCTAACTTATAGATAAAATATTAGAATATATAATACTAAACTTCCATCACACAGTTCAAGTGTATAATTTATTTGAAATTTCATATTTTCTCATACTGTTGTAAATTTCCAGAAAACGTGCATCGGCTAAAATTTTGCCTAGAATTTAAGAGTTCTGTTTCCCAGTTAAAGGCAAGAAATACAAAAATAGAAACCTACTGTGCAAATATATATTAGAAGACTACAATCAGAAGCAAAGCCATGGTTACCAGAAGCCTAAGGAAAACCCAACTTAGAATGGTTGGACACCGCTGGGCACGGTGGTACATGCCGGTAATCCCAGCCACTCAGGAGGCTAAGGCAGGAGGATCCCAAGTTCAGGCTACCCTCATCAACTTAGGGAGGCCCTAAGCAACTTAGCAAGACCCCGTCTCAAAATACAAAATAAAAAGGGCTGAGGCTCAGTGACAGGAGTGCTTGCATGTGTGGGGCACTGGGTTCAATCCTCAACACCACATAAAAATGAACAAATAAAATAAAGGCATTCTGTCCATCTACAACTACCCCCCAAAAAAATTTTTTTTAATCCTTTAAAAAAAAAAGCGGGGGAACAGAGGAGGCGGGGAATGGCTGGGAATGTGGCTCAGTGGTTAAGCACCCCTGGATTCAATCCCCAGTACCAAAAAAAAGAATAGTTGGACACGAAATTCAGTAAGATTTTTCAGGATACCAAGTCAAATTGGGAATCTTATCACATCTGTGATTTTCATCATCTAATGATGAAAAACAAAAAGATAATATATGTAATTTTGAAATTTTTGTAATTTAGTAATTTTGAAAACATTTTTTTATAAATAGTCTAAGGTTTATTTAATACAGAGTTATTTCTATTTTAGGTTTGTATCCTTGTACAGAGGACCATGTCATACATATAAAGTACAAAGACTTAATGAGTCAACATCGTATAAATTCTGTATTCAAGCTTGTAATGAAGCTGGGGAAGGCCCCTTCTCCCAAGAATATATTTTCACCACTCCAAAATCTGTCCCAGCTGCCTTGAAAGGTAGGTTATACATCTTGCAGTTCTTTTCTTTAATAATAAATCAATTTTACATTTTAATAAAGTGTTTTGTTTACTTTCATTAAAACTTAGTACTGAATATATGTCCAACACAGACAAGCCTACTACTGGGAGTTTCCTTAAGTAATAAAAGCTATTTTATCTGGCATGTTAATACTCAGACAAGTATTGGGTTTGTCAGTGGTCATTTTAACAATTAAAAATGCTAAATTGAATAGATAGGCTACTTTTCTAATCAGATCATTTGCTGTTTCTGCTATTGTTACTTAAAGGAAAAAAGCATAAAATCTGATTGTTTATGTTTTAAATCATTGTTTTTTCATTCATTCAGATTCATTCAGGGGGAGAGCCAAGTCTTCTGCTAAGTAAAACAAATTTTTACTTGCTTAACTTGGATTTTTCAATCATATTTATACACAAACATGAAGTACTTTTTTTAAATGAGCCTTGTAAGGATTGCACTTTATGCATTTAGCCAAAATGCTTAAGTTCTTTGAACTCCAAGGACTCATCACAAAGACTTCTAGGATAGTATCCTGGATCAAGAGTTTGAATGGCTCATTTATAAAGCAGATCTAGAATTTGTGGGACTCTTCTTGAATAGTCTTTCTAATAATGTTGATGAGTTTCACTGAGAACATTATTCTGTTCCCTCATCCAGTTTAGTGTCTCTTGGCCTTAAGAATATTGTTGATTTATAGCCAAGTTTGGAGATGCATGCCTATAATCCCAGCAACTCAGGAGGCTAAGGCAGAAGGATTGCAAGTTCAAGGCCAACCTCAGCAATCTAGCAAGATCCTGCCTCAAAATAAATGTATAAAAAGGGCTGGGGTTGTAGTTCAGTGGTAAACTGAACTGGTTTAAAACCGCAGTACCACAAAAAAGAAAAAAGAGATTATTGATTTTCTTAACTTCTTTGTATGCAGATATCAAAAATTCACTGATATTTAAGTTTATTAAGTTTTATAGGTTTGTTTATGTTTATAAAAGCAAGTATGGTGTATGAAGTTAAAAATCAAATGGAGCAGCATATCTTATATTTCTTCCCTATAGCCCCCAAAATAGAGAAATTAAATGATCACATTTGTGAAATTACATGGGAATGTTTACAGCCAATGAAAGGTGATCCAGTTATTTACAGTCTTCAAGTTATGATGGGAAAAGATTCAGATTTCAAACAGGTATGTGCCAAGATGTAATTTTATGGATATCTATTTTATCTTTCTTTCATTTTTCAGTATTTTCAGTACAAGATTTGACCATCTTTACCATTTTGATTTAGAAACACTGTTCAATATAGAATATGTTCCAGAGATCTTAGGATTCAAAATATTTGGGGCATGAACTACACAGATTATTTTCACTTGACAATTATTCATTAAACTCTATGCTAGGCAGTCAATATATAACACTGAACAAAAAGTATTTAGTCCATGGAGTTTACATTCTGTTAGAAAAAGATATATTAAAGGCAAATAAACACATCGGTATATAGTGTGACAGTTCTAAGTGCATTGGAGAGAAAATTAAATGGGGTTAAAAAAAAATTGTACCAGAGGGAAAAGGACCCAAGGGAAGTGATAGGACTGCTTCTTAGAACATTTTTCTCCTCATGAGATAGGAACATGTATGTTAAATTTGAACAATAAGAAGGCCAATATGAGTGAGACAGAGGGAACCCTAGAGAGACTTGTTGATGAAGTATGGTAGCAGCTAACAATTTTGCTGCTGCTAGAGAATAAAGACTTACCAATACTTGGCCTCCTCAATTACACATTTCTTTCTTGAGCCTTACTGAAGCCACACTTAAGAATTCGGGGTTCCCCCTAAGCATATTCAGTCTCTAGAGTCAGTTAAATGACATTCCTTTTGGAAAAAACATTAAGGGAGCCAATGTGATATGAAGATGATAAGAATGTCATATAGGACATTAAAAGGTATACTACTATACTTAACTGCTTGTGATTTCAGAAGCCAGTGGAGTATTTTGACCAGAATAGTCACATAATCTGACCCAGGTCATTTTGGTTACAGTGTTGAGACACTGGACAGAGGGGCAAAAGCAAAGAGACCAATAAGGAGACTTTTACAATAATAGTAATAATCACAAATATTATATAATGCTTAAATATAACAATAAAACAATTGTTATGGAAATCCAAAGGAAGTATCGCCACCTTAGCAGAGAAATTTCAAAGATAGCTTCCTGGTAAAGAATGAGTAATGGTCAGGTAGAGTGGAGAGTGGTCAGTGTTTATTATAAATATATGACTCACCTACTGGGGCTGTAGCTTAGTGGCAGAGCACTGCCTAGCATGTGTGGGTAAGGCACTGAGTTCAATCCTTAGCACCACATAAAAATAAATAAAGGCATCCTGTCCACCTACAACTACAAAAAAAAATTTAAGTTATTTAAAATATATAGAGAGAGGTGTGTGTGTATACACACACACACACACATATATGACTCAGAAAATATCTGTAAGCATTTCATCTTAATTTCCTTCTTTCTGTCAACCTTCTTTATTTTTGAAGACTCAATCTGGGCTGTTTTAATTGTACTGTATCTTACATTTTCTTTTCCCACTAGAAAATCAGTCATCTGTTTTATTCCATCCTTGTGCTATTCTAATTATTGATAGAATTTTTAATATATATTTTTCTTTCAAATTGTGTTAAATATAGACATGTGACAAATAACTAAAATTTCAAAAGATCCAAAGAGTTAGATTAAATTTAGCACATGATTGTTTTTCTTTATTAAGCCATCTACAAATTTACACGATAATTAGATTTGAAATGTAATTTGCAGATAAGCAGGTTTCCTTCCAAGGAGGAAGCAAAATTAATATTAAAGAAAATATAATTGTATTAGCGTGTTTAAAGGAAATAGAGACCCCACTTTTGAGTAGTATATGAATTTTAATAAGTTAATGTCACTACATGAAACACCACTGCTAGTTCTAATATAACTTCAAAATTAAATTAACCCTTTTATTTCTTTTACTTATTTTAGATTATACATGGTAAAACTTAAAATTATGATATCTTTAGAACTTCATTCTATAGATGCTCATCTAAATTTCTTAAAAAGTTATAGAATTTTACAACTTACAAATTGTATTCCAAAAGATTGAAGGCCTTTTAAGAAGTCAATTTCTCTCATAGAATTTAGCTTTTTATTTATAATTTATTTGACATTCAACACACATTATGTAAAGAGAATTATAGGGATACTACATTAACTATTCTAATTTTAAGAAAATTGTTTAGATTCTAGCAAGCAAGCAGAAATTATACAATGATAACATTTTACATAACCATAAAAGGTCATAAATATAAAACCTTTTAATATTAAAAGAAGAATGATTAATTTCAGCTGGACTTTGGAATATTTCCAAAAGGAGTGTCATATAACTAATACTCAGGGGCTGGAGTACTTAACAGGGAACCGTGAACTCTCAAGTGTGACTTCAGCAAGGTTCAAGAATGGAATATGTTGTGGAAAAGCCAGGTATGGGTGGGTCTTCATTCTTTAGCAGTAGGAATTGTTGATATATTTAAGAAGGAGAAATTAGCCTGGCAGCAAGTATCTATGAGCCAAGTATTAGGAATAAATTGATTGCTTTACTTTCTTACTTTTCTTTATTCATTTTTCATCAATGGCTTTCTCTAAACTTTCGGTGTTGTCTTGCCCTGTGCCTCTCAATAGCACTTGATATGGAGTTGCCCTCGTTCTCTAAAGTCTCTATTCTTACCTTCCTCTCTAACATACATGCTAACTTCCTCGATAGATAGCTGACCTTACTAGGTATTAGGAGAAACATACTTGATTTGGGAAAGTTATCTGTCAAATGTCTACTGACTCTTTAAGCCTCTCTTAAGTGTATACATTTTTAAAAACAAATGCTTTCTAACCAAAAATCGCATTTTAGATGGTGTAACAAAGTGGTGTGGAAAATTTGGAGGGCAGTTAAGCCACTTTCAAAGCAGATCAACCCCCTGGGAGTTTTCCAAGTACCAGGAAAACTTAGAATTGGCTTTTGAGAAATTAAGTGTAAATCCTCTCAGGGAAAAACCTGAAGGTAGGTGGACTTGGTTGGTCCAACAGCTGAATGAAATCATCTGGGACTTGGTTTCTCTCACTGCCTTCAGAATCTTCACCTAGCAGTAGAGAATTTGACTCATTCACTTAAAGAAAGCACTTAGATTTCAGAGACCAATGACTTTGCTAGGGCTTAACCAAGCAGAGCCTACCCTCAAAGCTAAGAGTGGACTGGGTAGTGGAGAGGGTTTGACACCTCATCTAAAAACTAGAGCACTTGTGGTAGTGGCAGATAAGGGGGCTAAACAGAAACAGTACCAACAGGCCTTACAGATAGAAGCATCTAGAAAATTATTTATTTTGATGGATCTGTTTGCTGAATTATGGAGACTGCTGAGATCCATAGTCTGTCATCTGTAAGTCTGGGGCTGAGGAAAGCAAGTGGTATAGTTGAAGTCCAAACCGTAACTCCTAAGAACCAGAAATGCCAATGGTTCAAGTCTGTGAGGATCCAAAGGCCCAAGGATTGTGGACATCAGAGTCCCAAGAATAGGACAAAATGGTGTTCCAGCTAAGCAGAGAAAACTTGCCCTTCCTCTGCCTTTTTGTTCTATTCAAAGATTCGATGATGCCAAACACCTTGGTGGGGATTATCTTCTTTACTCACTGAGCCAATTCATAGCCTAATCTATTCCAGAAAGGCCCTCACAGACATACTTTGCTGCAGTGTTTTACCTACTATCTGGGCATCCCCTTAGCCCAGTCAACACATACCATCATAGTAGGAACAATTGTTGAGACAGTGGATTCATATAGAATCTACTTCCTTTCATAAGCTTCTGAATTCAGATTCTCAAGACCTGGGTCCTCAGAGAGCCTTCCAGGCCTAATGAACCCAAATATCTGAGGATAGGGCCCACAATTCTATAGGGTTTTTTGTTTTCTTAATTTTTTATTTGTTCTTTTCAGGTATACATGACAGTAGAGGGTATTTTGACATATCATATACACATGGAGTATAACTTCCCATTCTTGTGGTTGTACATGATGTGGAGTCAGACTGGTCATGTATTCATATGAACTGTCTTTTCTATTCCCATCCCTTTTCCCTTCCCTTCATTCCCCTTTGTCTAATCCAGTGCACAGTTCTGTTTTATTTTGTTTTGTTTTAAAGTTCCAAATGATTCCTATGAATAAAAATTTTTAGAAATCACGCACAGTAAATTTAATAACTGCTCAGAAAATTCCACCTATAACTCCCTTATCAGTAATAAAGTAGATAGAAGATAGATGAGCTGCTGGTTATTTATCTATATTTAGTTGTTTTTGAGGGGCTTTACTGTTCTCAATGTATTGCTCATTATCAAATACATGATATGTTAAGGAATGACTTAAGTTGTTTATACTCAATTCAAAAATAGTGTATTGCTAAAAATTATTGTATTTAACTATAATATTTATTGTGCATATGATTCACTGAAAAACCAGATTATGGTTATGTAACACACACAAGAAGTAGTGATAGTTAAAATCTATTCCTTTGTTTTTTTTAAAAAAAAAAAAAAAAACTGCCTCAAAAGTTGATACCTTTGAATGTACACTTGTCCTCAGAAATAACTATTTTGAATTTTAGTAGGAGTACTTGGTAAATGAAGTTTATCTAGCCAACCAAATGGGTTTTGAGAATGTAGAGATAAAATCAGATAAGATACCAGATTCATTTATTCATTTTTCTTGATCATAATTCTCCAATTGTTATTTTCTCCATGGTACAAAATATTCATAATATTAAATTAAGGACAGATATCAATTTATGAAACTTTAAATTTCTTTGAAGGTTTCCGTGTAAAGTCCTGTTGCAGTTGGCATACTGTTTCAAATCTGTTGGCTAACTAGACACATAAAAACTTCACAAGCTTACATTTTTAATCTGCAGTCCCCTATTAAAATGCAAAGTTAAAATAGTAATCTCTTACCTGATATTCTCTTAACTGTAAATCTATATTGATATTTGCCTATCTATGAATAGATAATTCATTTGTAGCAAATATAAAGGGCTATTTTGTTTAAATAATATGTAATTTTATCTGAATAGTAGCAAAGACCAAAATAATTTCAACTATCTATAAGATGTACCCCTTCAGATCCTTCCAACATTTGAAACAAAAAATTGAGAAAATTTGATATCATCATCTTTCCAACTTCTTCCTAACTTCATTAGTATCATGGGCATCAAGATCATCTTGGTCCTGGGGCTGCAGTTGTAGCTCAGTGGTAGAGCACATGCTTAGCATGTGTGAGGCACCAGATTCCATCCCCAGCACCACATAAAAATAAATAAAGGTGTTGTGTCCATCTACAACTATTTAAAAAAAAGATTCCAGTAAATTTTTTTTCTTTCCTACCAGCTCTTTCAAAAGTCATTTCTAGGTTCATAAAAAAAAAAAAAAAAAAATACATCAGTAGCACATGCCTGTAATCCCAGTTAATGAGAAGACTGAGGCAGGAGGAAGGCAAATTTGAGACTAACCTAAACAACTTAGCAAGACCCTGCCTCAAAATAAAAAATTAAAAGGGCTGGGGATGTGGCTCTGTGTTAAAGCACCCCTGGGTTCTATCCCCAGTACCAGAAAAGGGAGACTACATCAGGACCTCATAGCCTTATTCAGCAAGAGTGTCCTGTCCACTTCCCTTCAGTCCCTCACACAACATGATCAAGGTTCCTCTAATACTACTTAATGTGGTACCCTAAAATGGCCCCTCTTATGTTAAATCTACCTAAATTTCTAAACTAGAAAAATTAATGTATTCCTCCTCTCTGACAGATCTCTGAACTTTTTTGTTTTTTTTTTTTTTTGAGGTACTAGATATCAGGACCTTGTATATGCTAGACAAACGCTTAACTACTGAACCACCTCCCCAGCCAGATGTCTTTGCCAGATCTCCTCTTCTTTTGTCATGTTCATGCCATTTGTTGACAGTTTTTTCCCCTAACCATACATTGCCATGCTCATTTGGAGACATGGAAAATAAAGCTTAAAGACAAAAATTAAAATCACTCTTTATATTCATAAAAAATACATTTTTTAATTTTTACCAAGTTGGCTTTATCATATGTGTAAATTTTTAATACTGATTTCTAATACAAAATTTTTTTTTTATTTTAGTTGTTGATGGACCTTTATTTTATTTACTTATATACAGTGCTGAGAATCAAACCCAGTGCCTTACACTTGCTAGGCAAGCACTCTACCACTGAGCCACAACCTCAGCCCAAAATCATTTAATTTATTACCATCTCTCATATATGGGTCAGTTTTACATTCCTACTCCCTGAGATGTTCATCTGTGTTCTCCAAACTAATGTATAAAAACTATTTTCTGTAAGATTCATCTTAGGATGAATAAAAGTTCTTTTATCTATCTTACCAGAATCTACGTTTTTATTTAAAGTTAATAATTCACAGAGGCCCTTTATTAAGTACCTACTGGATTCTGGAGACACAAAAAATGAAAGAGATTTTCTTCAGAAGCAAGCCCGTATGCTAAAAGTGCTTAAAAGAATGCTAGCTCAGGTATTGGTTGATCTAATTTGTAGCCCAACAGCTAGTGGGAGCAAGCCAATTGGGGAATGATTCCACCCTGTGGGCCTTGGTTTTCTCATTAATAGAGTGAGAAGAGGGACTCGTTAATGAGAACAGTTACCTTCACATTTGAACACTCTTCGTATGCTATTAGCTCATCTCATCCTCATAATTACCATACAAGTTAAGTACTGTTATGCCTATTGTACTGAGGTAATTGATCTAAATTTACTGGAGTGGGAGGTGGTGGAACAGAGCTTGGACCACTGGGTAACCAATTCCATCTTCCTGTTGAGTAGCACACTTCCTTAAAAATCCCTGCAACTCTTGTTTTCTCTCTCTTTCTGCTCCCCTTCCTCCCTCCCTCCATCCTGAGACATGGTAGAGGAGCCTTTGAAGTTTATAGTGATTTACCACAGGTACCTGTAGAAAATTCCTGGTTTTCATTCAACGGGTATGTTTAAATTTTTATAGAAAGTTACTAGTTAGCCAAAAGTGGGGGTGGGGGGAGACAAGATTATAGTCTTTCTCCTCACATGGAATGAAGTCACCAAAAATGACTTCCTACATGTGAGGAAAGCTGGGAAGTGCCTGAGAGCTGGCTGACTTGCTTGTTCTCTTGCCGCTTTAGGGTACATCTTCACTCCTTAACTGGTTTGTAAGCTGTGAGGCTAGGTCTTCCATCCTCACTTGTCAAATTTCTCCTGCCCTTATACAGCAGACAGATAAGTACTTTAATGGATAGGGGTGTTCAGGGGTTTTTTGTGTTTTGTTTTATTTTGTGTGTGCTTTGTTAGTTTGGTACTGGGGATTGAACCCAGGAGCAGTTTACCACTGAGCTACATTCCTGGTACTTTTTATTTATTATTTTGAGACAGGGTCTTGGCAAATTAGCAAGACCCTGTCTCCAAGTATAAAAATAGGACTGAGTACATGGTTCAGTGGTAAACTGCCCCTGGGTTCAATCCCCAGTATTGCGGAAAATAAAATCGATGATATTTACTAGCTTTCGTGTCAAAATATAATTCTAAAACTAGTCATTGTTAACACATTTTCTGACTAGACACTACACACGATTCTTCCTTTTAATCTTTCATTGACAGATTTACAAAGGTCCCGACTCTTCCTTCCGGTATTCCAGCCTCCAACTGAACTGTGAATATCGCTTCAGAGTGTGTGCCATTCGCCAGTGCCAAGATCCTTTGGGGCACCAGGACCTAGTCGGTCCCTACAGCACCACAGTGCTCTTCATCTCTCAGAGGACAGAACCGCCAGCCAACACCAACAGAGACACTGTGGAAAGCACCCGGACCCGGCGCACGCTAAGTGACGAGCAGTGTGCTACTGTCATCCTTGTGCTGTTTGCTTTTTTTTCCATTTTGATTGCCTTTATCATTCAGTATTTTGTAATCAAGTGAAAATATAACTTTATTTTAACACTGTATTACATTTTATTTTGTCATGTACTAAAATTATTTCTGTAACGCTTTTACAAAAACGATGGCATTTAGCACTGGCATTGAGACTATAGCACATCATTTTTTGCCATTTTCAGTGCTCATATTGTTAGGTAGAGGCTGGCACTTTATTAGAATGCAAGCCACAGAAATATCAATTTTGGGGAGGGTTTTTTGGTTGGTACTTTTGACTTTCTCTCTCTCTCTCTCTCTCTCTCTTTTTTTGACATGCCTTCTTGTAGAACAAACTTTCTAAGAGACACAATTTATAATTGATAATTTTGACCAGTCACCATGAGTGAAACAGTGATGACCTGATAAAGATTATTACCAAGTGAAAATTCAGAATGACTAGAATTTACACTAATGTGCTATATAAAAATGTTAAAGTCTGATGCTGTGAAAGCAATCTAGTGCTATATTTCTACCTCCTCATTTGTCTTAATTATTTGGTAAGTGGGATTATGATGAATAACTGGAGGGGCTTAGCAAAAACTGGATGAAAGAACATGTGTGAAAAAGAACCTTCTTGTTTGATAAATGTGGAGTTCTTCATTACAAGTATATATTCATTGATTCACAGATAAGTCAAAGAAAGCACAGGCAGTTTACTTGGCCTAAAAATATTTCAATGTTTACTCCAAAAGTACCTCTTCGGGTCTTGAGAACATGGAAAAACAGAGACTTTTAGATAGTAACTTTTTTAAAAAATCATCATAAAAACCAACTCTGAATTTCAAACCTACTTGGCTTGTTTTGTGAGCCTTTGGACTATATGTATGTTTGCAAGGGCACACACATACATATATGACATATATATAAACTATACATACCTAGTGTAGGAATATATACATACACACATCTACTCCACCTCTCTGGTATAGGCTAATTTTGAAGAACTCCCATAAACTTTGCTGCTTCTCCTATAACTACTGCCATCACCATCAAAATTCATAATCAAACCTAACCTTTTTTGTTTGGGGCACCAAATCTGAAGACAAAATTAATTTGCACCAGTAAACTTCAAGCTGCTTTCTTTCTTGAAAAACTAATGTTTAATGTGTAATGTCTGTTCAGATACTGTTCCAAATTGTTGATTGCATGTGGTTAATGTTGCATTAGAGCACTTTGCAATTGCATAATTCATTAATGTTTTGTGAGCTTGCATTTGTGAGTTATTGGATGATCAGATTGAATCTTGTCGAGTATCACATTGTACATCTTGCTTAGATGTTGACGACTGCCAGTAATAATACAGTTTGTAATGAAACTATCTAAAATTCTTGTTTTATCACATCTGTTATCTGTAAAACACCTGTAACTAGCTTTTTTAATTTATTATTTGAATTTTAGGATAGTGAATCACTAATTTTTAGTTGCTGAAGTTAGCATTTTAGTGATAACTAAGCACTTCTGTCAGTCTTGGAAAAAAGGAACATATGTTTTGTGCTTTGAAGATCTCTGAAGAATTTCCCTTAATAGAATGGGCATGTATTGTAATTGTTTTATGTCAAATGATCTGTGCTGTAGGAAAAAAAACATTAACCTTTGTTCAAAAAAGAAACGGATAAACTTGGCCTTTCCGAGTGGTAAGAATGATCTGTCACTATAATATACTGTATGTTTACATTTTATTTAATCTCTTATGTATAGGGTGATAACCTTCCCCCAAAACAACAGCGATTGCGATTGTTTTCTAGAAACTTATTCTTTAAAGTGCCACATTTGGCAGTACAAATGAGTTTGAGTGTAAGAGCCCAGAGATTTCTATATAGTTGAATGTCTAAAATGGTAAAATGTGCCACTGTGACAAGTTACAGTGGCTTATGTTTTTCATAGTAATTCAAATGAACTCCTATTTTTGATAGTAAATGTCATTTAATAGTGTACTTGCCATTTGAGCCTCACTGCAAAATTAGTGCAGAGGAGAAAACAATTTTTAATGTAATCTTGATTTTACCTCATATACTGTACATTCCAAAACTCTAAACTTTTTAAAGGTTATAGATACACTACCAAACATATCACCTTAAAATTGTACAAGATTAAACTTCATAAAAATGGTAAAATATAATCTCATAAGAATACATAAACTGTGTAGCAAAAGTATCTTTAAAATCCATGGAAAATAAAAGTTGTATCATTCTTTTTTGAGATATGTTTATTGTATTCATATATTAATTACTTGCTACCTATTTGAGAAAATAAAATAAGGCTTTCCCTCTTCTAGTAGGCTTAAAACAGTTTTCCCAGCCCTATTCAAATCTTAAACATGAATGAAATTAGAAATTTTATCCCAGCAACTTGATTTTATGCAATACATTATCTTAATTGCTTTACATATATAAAGAATGAGATAAGTCTGAAGTAAATGAGCTTTGGAAAATAAAAGCCTGAGGTAAATGGCATATGCCTTTAGTCCCAGCTACATGAGAGTATCATTTCAGCCTGGGAGCTGGAGGCCAGTCTGGGCAGCATAACAAGATCCCACCTCTAAATAAGTTTTCCCATTGGGAAGAAAATTTCTGACCTCCCCTTTTCTGCATTCCTCACCTGTTTTCTAGTACCATTCTCCCACTCCTAGGAGCCCATGACTTTCCTACTGTCTGTATTTCTAGGTCTGCCTTCCCCCAGAAAATTCACCTTGTCCTCTCTCATCCCCTATTAAAATTTCCGTCCCATGGGTCACCTCTTGTACATTCCTTACTTTTAAAATCCAACTGGATCTCTGCCACAAGTGCAGATAATCACAATAAAGTTTAAAGTGTAAGGCTGGGGAAGCATCACTGCATAGAAACAATTAAGGAGGAATCCAGCCTTTAAGGGCTATGATACCCTGTCACCTCTGATTTTCCATAGATTGGATGTAAGAATTTTGCCCATCCTGTTGAGCATTCCGTGGGTTGGTTTCCAACACAAGCATCTTGGTTTTCATTATTATGGATAGGTATCTTTCTGCAGGAGAATCCATGTGTACAGAGGCTCAAGGAGGCAAACAGACCTTTTATTTAATGTTTTTTTTTTTTTATTTTTATAGTTGTTGATGGACCTTTATTGATTTATATGTGGTGCTGAGAATTGAACCTAAGTGCCTCATACATGCTAGGCAAGCGTCTACCACTGAGCCAAAACCCAGCCCACAGACTTTTTTTTTTAATTTTTTATTGTTGGTTGTTCAAAACATTACATAGTTCTTGATATATCATATTTCACACTTTGATTCAAGTGGGTTATGAGCAGCCCACAGACTTTTAAAAAATAAACCAGAACAAGCAATGGTTCTTCAATGCAACCTCCACTATCATAAAAGGTGATGATGTGCCTCATTCATTTTTTAAGGTTCTTAAATTCTGTTTTCAAATAATATTATGTGCCTTCCAGTGTGTCTTAGGCATGGTGATACATGCCTATAATCCCACCAACTCAGGAGGCTGAGGTTGGAGGATTGCAAATTCAAGGCTGGCCTCAGAAACATAGGGAGATCCTGTCCCAAAACTTAAAACCCTGGGTTTGATCCCTAGTACCACCAAAGGGGCCAGAGCCATTATTCATCATTTTCTCCCCAGTGTTCTTTAAGAAGGAGAAACACCTCAGAGGAGAAAAAAAAGTTAACAAAAGAAACAAGATTTTAATTGTGGTCATCAAGTCCTCAGTGTTTGGAGTTATGCCTTCAGATGTTTAGATGCTATAATGACTACTTTTCTATTTATTTCAAAATAAATAATATGATTTTGCCATTTCTATTTACTATGGAAAAGTTGCCAAGAAAAAGATTTCAAAAAGGATATTTTGAAGCTGATATTTTGAAGATGTGTGACTGATTCAAATCAAAGACTAATATCTCCTGTTTTTTGGGTTTTTTTGTTTATTTTTCTTGTTGTTGGTTTGTTTTTGTTTTTTGGGTTTTGTTGTGGTGGTAGTTGTTATTTTTTTGTATTGGGGATTGAACCCAGGGGCACTTTACCACTGAGCCACATCCCCAGCCTGATTTTATTTTTTATTTTGACACAGTCTGTAAGTTGCTTAGTGCCTCACTAAATTGCTGAGGCTGGCCTCAAACTCAATCCTCCTGCCTCAGCATCCCAATCTCTAGGATTACAGGCGTGAAACACCACCACTTAATGTGTCCTAGGCTTGATGTTCAGGGCTTTAATTTGGTAATTTAATCTTCCCAGTGGTTCTGTTAAGTGGAAACCATATCACAGAGAAGTCAAGCTGTCTTCCAAAAGTTGAATAGCTAATAAATGCCGGAGCCAGGATTAAAATCAAGTGATTGATCTAGTGTACCTACACTTCACCACTGTCCTCTACTGTCTGCCCCCAGAGCCCTCAATTCTAAGAAGAAATCAGAATTAATATTGACTTTGAACATCGCATTTATAAGAGTAATAAATACTACCTGTATGCCAGGCACTGTGCGTAAGCATTTCCTCATTTAAAATAACCCACAGCCCTCTAAGGACTAAACAGAAGAAAATTAGACAACAACTTGGCACAGGGTGTTGGACTTAAATGAGAAACCCTCATTTCATCCTGTGATACTTTAATTCCCATGTTGAGTCCACTCTCAGCCCTGGATAAACCATCTTCTTAAATATTCATCTGACAGGGCTGAGGTGGTAGCTCAGTGGTAGAGCACTTGCCTAACACAGGTGAGGCACTGGGTTCAATTCTCAGTACTGATATAAATAAGTAAAATAAAGGTCCATCGGCAACTAAAAATATTTTTTTAATTCACCTGAGAATGAGGGTATCTTTATTGCTCCCAAATAAAACAAGCTGATGTATTCAAAAAAGGAATAGAGATACTGAATAGATGGATTTCAAAAATTATGCCCAAGAAGTCAGACACAGAAGGTTATATGTTATAGGAATCCATTTATATAAAATATTCAGAATAGGGGGCTGGGGTTGTGGCTCAGTGGTAGAGTGCTTGCCTAGCACATGTGAGGCACTGAGTTCAAGCCTCAGCACCACTTAAAAATAAATAAAACAAAGGTATTCTGTCATCTATAACTAAAAGAAAAAAAAATTGGTGCAGCCAATCTGGAAAGTAGTATAGAGATTCCTTGGAAAACTTGGAATGGAACCACCGTTTGACTCAGCTATCCCACTCCTCTGTCTATACCCAAAGGACTTAAAACATCATACTTCAGGGACACAGCCACATCAATGTTTATAGCAGCACAATTCACAATAGCTAAATTGTGGAACCAACCCAGATGCCCTTCAGTGGATGAATGGATAAAGAAACTGTGGTATATATACACAATGGAATATTACTCAGCATTAAAGGAATAAAATCATGGCATTTGCAAGTAAATGGATGGAGTTAGAGAATATAATGCTAAGTGAAGTAAGCCAATCTCAAAAAACCAAAGGCTGAATGTTTTCTTTGATATGAGGATACTAACTCATAATGGTGATAAGTGGGTGGAGCATGGGAGGAATGGAGGAACTTTAGATAGGGCAAAGGGGAGGGAGGGGTAAGGGGGTAGGAAAGACCGTGGAATGAGTTAGACATCATTACCTTAGGTACATGTATGCAGACATGAGTGGTGTGAAAATATGTACAACCAGTGACTTGAAAAGTTGTGCTCTACGTGTATAATATGAAATGAATTGCATTCTGCCATCATATATAACAAATCAAAATAAATAATTTTAAAAACAGACATTAACCCCTTCTGCGCGGTCACGCTGAGCCAGCGCCCGGGCCTGGGAACGGGCTGCAGCCGGCCCGCCTGCCTCTCCTCGACCATGGATCCCCGCAAAGTGAGCGAGCTTCGGGCGTTCGTGAAAATGTGTAAGCAGGATCCGAGCGTCCTGCACACCGAGGAGATGCGCTTCCTGAGAGAGTGGGTGGAGAGCATGGGGGGTAAAGTACCACCTGCTACTCATAAACCTAAATCAGAAGAAAAAGGAAGAAAAAACAGATAGCAAGAAGTCGGAAGAAAACATTAAGAGAGATGAGCCATCAAGTCAGGAAAGTGATCTAGAAATTGATAATGAAGGTGTAACTGAACCAGACACTGATGCTCCTCAAGAAATGGGAGATGAAAATGCGGAGATAACCGAGGAGATGATGGATCAAGCAAATGAAAAGAAAGGGGCTGCCATTGAAGCCCTGAATGATGGTGAACTACAGAAAGCCATTGACTTGTTCACAGATGCTATCAAGCTAGATCTTCGCTTGGCCATTCTGTATGCCAAGAGAGCCAGTGTCTTCATCAAATTACAGAAGCCAAATGCTGCCATTCGCGACTGTGACAGAGCCATTGAAATAAATCCTGATTCAGCTCAGCCTTACAAGTGGCGAGGGAAAGCCCACAGACTTTTGGGCCACTGGGAAGAAGCAGCCCATGATCTTGCTCTTGCCTGTAAACTGGATTATGATGATGATGCTAGTGCAATGCTGAAAGAAGTTCAACCACGGGCCCAGAAAATTGCTGAACATCGGAGAAAATATGAGCGAAAACGTGAAGAGCGAGAGATCAAAGAAAGAATAGAAAGAGTTAAGAAGGCTCAAGAAGAACATGAGAGAGCCCAGAGGGAGGAAGAAGCCAGACGACAAGCAGGAGCTCAGTTTGGCTCTTTTCCAGGTGGCTTTCCTGGAGGAAGGCCTGGAATGGGAGGGGGCATGCCTGGAATGGCGGGAATGCCTGGGCTCAATGAAATTCTTAGTGATCCGGAGGTTCTTGCAGCCATGCAGGATCCAGAAGTTATGGTGGCCTTCCAGGATGTGGCCCAGAACCCAGCAAATATGTCAAAATATCAAAGCAACCCAAAGGTTATGAATCTCATCAGTAAATTGTCAGCCAAATTTGGAGGTCAAGCGTAATGCCCACCTGACAAAACCCTTACTGAAGGAAAAGCAACCTAGATCACTTAATGGCTGTCGCAATAATACAAACCAGTGTACCTCTGACCTCATCAGGAGAGCTGGGGTGCTTTGAAGATAATCCCTACCCCTCTGCAGCAAATCCAGTTGAAGCATTTTACAATGGTTTGCCATTAGGGTGTTCATTCAGATAATGTTTTCCTACTAGGAATTACAAACTTAAAACACTTTTTAAACCTTAAAAATATTTAAAACTCAAGGGAGTGTTATTTCCTACATTTTTAATTACTAATCATTTAGGATTTTTTCTTTGATATTGGGCAAGGCAGATACTAAGTATGGAAAATACATAGCTGTAACGTGAGTGAAATAAAGACTTACTAGTGGAAGTAAATAAATCTCATTTACATAGATAAAAGTTTCAGTTGAATATATGGTTACTGAGACTGAGGCATTTTGATTTGTCATTTAAAAATATTTTTTAAATGATTAATTTCAATAAAACTATTGGGAACACCAGTATTTCACTCTAACCTGGGTAGGGACTGGAAGTATTTGGTAAGGCAGCAGCAGTCTTACTATTTTATATGACATATGCCCTTATGCAGGTTGCATTTAAATCTTACACTGTGTTGAAGAGGTGATTTTTTTGTTGTTTTTTGTTATGCTGCAATGGAGTTGGATTACTTAGCTCTGTTTTTGTTCAATATATCAAATAAATGTTTCATATTATTTCCACCGTGGGGAAATAAGGGAGTAGTTTTCTTTTTATATTCTATGTTTAAAATTTACCTTTCCTCATCAGAAAATGACCAACTATGTCTGCTTTCTGCTTCTTGAACTAAAGATAATCTTTTCTCATTAGTATCATCACTGCTATCATACCATAATTGTGCAAAGCATATATAATGCTGGGGTCAATTTAATATGTAATACATATCCTAGCTGTGGAATAATACCCATAAGAGCTGTAGTTCTTTCTTAGCCATGAGATTGCTTATTTAAATGTTATTAGACTTCCACTCTGGCAAAATCTTGTGATGTCAAAAAACATTGGAAGGAAGGATTCCTTTTAGTGTTTGGTGTTCTATTTAGGAAGTACCTATTGATCTTTGTATTTTGAAGAGTATATGGTTTGAGTTATTGGTAACCATACAGGAATTAACTGCTTGATCTAACATGAATTATAAAATAGATGAGAGCCTGGTTATTCATTATGGAGTTCTTGGCACCATGAAGATTCATTATTGTATTCAGCTCTTCCTTAAATACTGCAACCATACCCCCACCTCTTTTTCCCTTTTGTCCCTGAAAAGATAAAGGAAATGATAAATTCCTTGGAATACATTTATAAAGCAGTACATCTCTAATATATTTATACATGTTCTAACCCTTTACATGAGTAAACAGAACTGCATCTGTTACAAAAATGAGAAAAAGTCGTATGCTAATGGAGCATGCTTTTAATACCCTTGGAAAAAAACACCATTTATACTTGGATTTGGGCTTGCCAGTGTTCTTTTTTGTTGTTGTTGTTCATGTATGTTCTCAAAATCTCATGTGTGCTGTGCTTAATTCAAGAAGAACAGTTTCTTCTTGGATTCCTGATTTGATCTACTTAATTATACATGACCTAACTATACTCGAATATTACGAATATAAATGGGTAAAAGTAAATTACTCTTCTGAAAATGTGTCCTGTGCTTTTAGACTTTAAGTTCCACAAATACAACAGATAGTCTTCATTTTCTTAGAGACCCAGTATCATTTCTAAAAACGAGAAATGTTCCTTTTTTCTGCTAATGATGCTGTAAGAAGGAAAAGAAAGTTTTCTGCTTAAAAATATATAGTTATTGGATATTTCTAGCTATGTTAAAAATAAAATATGGTTTCAAACTGAAAAAAAAACAGACATTAAGTGGGAATTTGGGGGGGAAGTATGAAAGAAAATAAAGTATGTGTCCTGGCACTCTATTCTAAAAGACTCCTCCAATATATTTTCATTTCATGTTTATGAAATGTATGTGAATAAAATGGGACTGATTTATATGAAAAAAAAAAACATATCCAGAATAGATAAATCCAAAGACAGAAAGGAGGTTAGTGGTTGTTAGGGGCTGGAGGGAGGAAGAAATGGCGAGTAACTGTTTCATCATATGGGGTTTTATTTGGGGGTGATGAAAGTGTTTTGGTACCAGGCAGAGGTACTGATTGCACAACTTGTAAATGCACTAAACAGAACTGAATCATTAACTTTCGAATAGTTGATTTTACATTCTGTGAATTTCACTTCAACTTTTTTCCCCCACATTTTACCCCAAATTTTTAAAAAGACAAAAGACAAAATTAATAAACATAAGATTAGAAAATCCTTCCAGGTGCAGTGGCACCTGCCTGTAATCCCACGGCTTAGGGGTCTGAGGCAGGATTCCAAGTTCAAAGCCAGCCTCATCAATTTAGCAAGGCCCTAAGCAACTTAATGAGACCCTGTCTCAAATTTTTAAAAAGGGCTTGGGATGTGGTTCAGTGGTTAAGCATCCCCGGATCCAATCCCCAGCGTCAAAAAAAAAAAAAAAAAAAATAGAAGACACTGAACACTGGGCATCAGCAAGTCAGTAAAACTGACCTAGTTGATGAGTTCATCTTGCTAACTTCTCACTTTTCTTTTCCCAGCATAGGGTAGGGGGGAGTACTGGAGATTGAACCCAGGGATGCTTAACCACTGAGCTCCATCCCCAGCCCTTTTTTAAATTTAAGACAGGATCTCACTAAGTTACTGAGGACCTAGATAAATTGCTAAGATGGGCCTCGGACTTGAAATCCTCCCGTCTCAGCCTCTCAAATCTCTAGGATAAGGGTGTTTGCCACCATGTCGGACACTTCTCAATTCAAACTCCCTTATCTCCCTGAGTGTTCTCACCCTTGCATGTACATGATGGGCAACCAAAATTTTTTTTTATATAGAATATACTCACTAGTTAGCCATTAAGTGATTTGGCCTACCCAGGCCTAACTTATCAGCTCTGTCCCATTTTTAATATTTCTAGGATGACCCAGTGGTCTTAGAGAAACTAACTTTTTACAGTTTCAGTTTACCAGTGGTAGCTGCTATATAGTAAGAATGTCCATATGTAGCAGGATAAAACCTGTACCCTCTTCTCACCACTTTCACAGGGTCTCCTCTTTCCACCACCCCATTTAATAATCCTGGCCACACTGAGCCTGACTCTCAGGAGAAACTAGAACCAACAGAAAATTGCTAAAGCAACAGCTGCAGAGTAACAGGAATCTGTCAAGTCACCAAGTCTTGCCTGAATCTACCCTGCCATTTCCCTGCTATGCAGAGAAACCTCAGAAAGCCTGGGCCCAGGTCCATGTGCTGGTCGGATTCCTCATGGTGAAGTTGGGAAAGAGCCAGCCCTTGGTCTTCTCTGCTGGGGAGCCCCCTTCCTGGGCTGGCTTTACCACCTCTGCCTTTTTATTAAATAAGATGCAATTTCCTGGTGCCTGGGGTCCATTGGAACCTGCAGGTCATTTAGATGAGGAAGGGGCTTAGTGTGAAGCCACAGTCACTGTGGGAGTAGTAAGTGCTATGAGCAAGGTACATGCATAGTCGTTATCCAAATACAGATGTTAGCCTTTGGGGAACAAGGACCCAGACCTACCACATCTTCCCATTTTGCAGGATATGCTGAAAATCAAGAACTTTACGTGACATTTCCAAATGCAAAAGGTTGATTTAAAAATGATATGTGGGCCAAGGATGTAGCTCAGTGGTGAAGTGTGGGCTTAGCAGGTGAAAAGCTGTGCACTTGACCTCCAACACAAAGGAAGATAGGGAGTGAGGGAAAATCATGAAAATTTACAAAGTGTGTGTCAGTTGCAATGGGTGCTTGCTTTCCAAACTTTGTCTCAAGCATTGCTCTCCTGTGGAGAAAAGAAAAATAAAACTGATGGGGTTTTCATAAGTTTCCACAGGTAAGCTAAGTTACAGATATATCCTTAAGCTCCATGAAGCTTTCCATTTGCCTACAAAATCTGGTTTCTGGAAGACACTTTTCTAGCAGAGTGGGTCATAGGCAGCTCTCCCTACATCTGATAGCACTGTGGTCTATACAGCCAGAGGCCACACAGCACAGTTTGTTGGATCCAGTCCATTTCTCCATGGACTCTGGTGGTGGGTTAAACAACACTGTCCTTTCTGGCTGCCCCAGCAACCTGGGATAATTTCTTTATGCTTTAGTCTTCTCATCTATAACATGGGGAGATCAAGAGGATCCCACCCCCATAATGTTGTTGAAAGACTGACATAAAATATACAAGTATTAAGGATGGGGTTGTGGCTCAATAGTAGAGAGCTTGCCTCACATGTGTGAGGCACTGGGTTTGATTCTCAGCACTGCGTATAAATAAATGAATAAATAAAGGTCCATCAACAACTAAAAAGATTAAAAATACACACACACACACACACACACACTCACTCACTCACAAGGAACTTGGAACAGCAGCTTACATAGAGCAAGTATCAGCTTTATTTTTACCCAGGATATCCCAGCCTGCCAAAGGCCAACCTGTAAGGCCTCCAGCCAGGAGCCAAAAGCCTACTTGTGACACCAACCTATTGCTTCCAGCCAGGTACACAGGGCCATAATCAGGCAAGTCCTAGACTCACTCTTGACCCACACAAGCTTCAGGCGGATCCATGTTCCTAGGGTGAAATAAAGAGAGAGCCGCACTCCTGGTCCATGGAGAACTCCCTAACTCCGTCTCCTCAGATGAACTGTGAAGTGCAGAAGCTGGTGAATGACGAGAGAGCTACAAAGTAGAAACCAGATTTAGTCAGTCCTCAGATCCCTGGCCCCCTTTCTTCCTAGAACGTGGAATGCCAAGCCATTATCATAAGGGCTCAGCTACCCTAGGGGCCAAGTCATGCTTGAACCTCACCAAAGCAATGTAGTCAGAAAGGCCTGCTGTGGGTCCATCTCTCCAAATCAGTGTGCTCTTTTTGGTGGTGGTTATTCTCATTAGTTGTACGTGACAGTAGAGTGCATTTTGATATATTATACACAAATGGAGCACAACTTCTCATTCCTCTGGTTGTACAAGGTGCAGAGTCATCCACTAGAGTAATTATATAGTATATAGGGTAATATGTCTGTCTCTACTATCCTTCCCATCCCCACTGCCCCACCCCCCCCCTACACAAACCAAAGTTCCTTCATTCCTCCCTACCACTCGCCCCACTATGGATCAGCATCCACTTATCAGAGAAAACATTCGGCTTTTGGTTTTGGGGGATTGGCCTATTTCACTTAGCATGACATTCTTTAACTCCATCCATTTACCTGCAAATGCCATGATTTCATTCTTCTTTAAGGCTGAATAATATTCCACTGTGTAATATTGTAATAATATTCCACTTTATCCATTCATCTTGAAGGGCATCTAGTTTGATTACACAGTTTAGCTATCGTGACTTAAGCTCCTATAAACATTGATGTGGCTGCGTCACTGTAGTATGTTGATTTTAAGTCCTTTGGTATAAACCGAGGAGTGGGACAGCTGGGTCAAATGGTGGTTCTATTCCAAGTTTTCTGGGGTACCTACATACTGCTTTCCATAGCGGTTGCACCAATTTGCAGTCCCACCAGCAGTGTATGAGTGTACTTTTTTTCCCCCATATCCTCGCCAACACTTATTATTGCTTGTATTCTTGATATTTGCCATTCTGACTGGAGTGATTTGCATTTATCTAATTGTTACAGAAATTCAAAAAGATGATGAACATTTTTTGT
Organism: Marmota monax; assembly: GCF_021218885.2. NCBI lineage: Eukaryota > Metazoa > Chordata > Mammalia > Rodentia > Sciuridae > Marmota > Marmota monax. The sequence continues at coordinate 17,843,725 of NW_026693082.1, read as the reverse complement.
GTGTGTTTGTTGATCGATTGTATTTCTTATTCTGTGAAATGTCTGCTCAGTTCCTTGGCCCCTTATTGATTATTTTTGTTGTTGTTGTTGTTGTTTGTTTGTTTGTTTTTTTTTTGTTTTGTTTTGCTGTTAGGTTTTCTGAGTTCTTTATATATCCTGGAAATCAGTGCTCTATCTGAGGTGCATGTGGTAAAGAGTTTCTCCCGATCTGTGGGCTCTCTCATCTTGTTATTGCATATCAGTGCTCTATCTTGAACTAGGTTATCAAGGAACTCCAGCTGAGCACCCACAGACACCATAGCAGTATTCTAGCACTGAGAATTGTAAAGAAATAAAGCTCCCTGGCTCTGCAGAAGCTTTTCATTTCCAGAGATGGCAAATATTTATTAGACTCTCGCTTTGTGCCAGGTACGGATCCAGGCACCAGGGAAAGAGCAATAAACAAAATAGATTAAGGCCCTGATTTCTGGCACACATGATGTTGAAAGATGGAGAGAGGTGGATAATTAACAAATGGCTAAGTAAATTAAATAGTGTGTCGGGTGGTTGTAAGTAACAGAGAGAAAATAAAATCAAGAAAAGGAGTGTATGAAGGGAGGGTGTGTGATATGGTATAGTCAGAAAGGGACAGGGTACTGCTGGCATGGATGCTGGCTTGAGACCCAATCAGCCCACTTTGGAGCCTCCCTGATGGCTGGGGAAAGGAGTAAAGAGCCTTCAGCAGAGGTTGGGGTAGCTCGTTAAACCAGGGAGCAGAATAGAAGACAAGAAAGAGCCTCAGGGATCTGCAGCCTGTGAGGGCCACGTGTTCCCTTGAGTCGAAGCCGGTTCATGAGCCACAGACCTCGGCTAGCAGAAAGTTGGTGGCCAGGCAAGAAGAAAATGTGGAACTGGAGTTGAGCAAATGCCAGCCTGGGCACCCCAGGAACCAGCACAAAGTTAGGTGCCCCTCCCTTTGAATAGCCACCCGAAGACCTTTAAGCGCACTGGGCCTCCCTCCCATTACACTAGGATCACCTTAGGGAATGACCTTATTTGAGAACTGACTACTTATCTAGAGGGTCTGTATCACTGATCAAACTGGATTATGCTTTGCTCAGGCTACATCACTCATTTTCTCGTGCTGCCCAGGAGCTGAGAGCTTGGAGGAAATCAGATCAACTATACATGAAGAAATTACATTTTCTCTGCCTAGGATGAAGCAAGAGGGAGGGAGAAAGTGAAGACAGTAGCTACAGAAACTCAAAATTTTGAGTTTTTCTGAAAACATAGACGTGACCTAGAAGAGAAAAAATCTGATGACCTAGGAGAAAGGGATTTGATAGTAATACCCTCGAGGAGGGCAATGGAGTGCTTCAGGTGCTGAGCTGACTCCAGCTACCAGTGCCACCAACTTATTCACTTGCCCAGAGGGGAGGACGGTGGGGGTGTGGTAGTGGGAGACAGGGTATAGAAGCTTTTTTTTTCACTTTGCTTTAATTTTCTTTCAGAGAAACAGTGCATGATCTCCACTCAGGCGTTAGAATGTGTGTGTGTGGGGGGGGTAGGGTTTAGGGAGACAGGAGAATATATCAGCAGAGTCTGAAGGGCAGGAAATTGAATGAGGTAGGGTAAGTATTCTGATGGCAGAAAAAGCTAAGCACGCTGCTAGAGGCTGTGCATTTGCAAAGAAACAACTCTGCAGCCAAGTGGAAATATGCATGGGCCAGGCTGCCCTGCCAGCTCTGCTCTGGTGGAGTAGACAGGTATGACAATGGAGCAAAGAGCAAAACCACTGAGGATGAGTCTTTGGGATGACTGTCGCCACTCATGGCGTTTAGGTTGTAAGAAAGTGAGGTTATCAGGCATGTGAGGAACAAGGAAAAGGCAGGAGGAGCAACGGATAAGAGGATCCTGTGGAGTGAAGGATTTCAGGACCAGAGGCAGGAAGGAATGTGAGCAAAAAGAGAGCAGACGGAGGTCAGAAGTGGAGATGGAAGAGGGCTCTCAGGTCCTGGTAATGGTAAGATGTAAGGTATGCTCACAAAAGCAGCTGGCAGAGATGGGGTGCCAGATAGGATCACTAATAGAAAGGGGGTCAATGAACCCCAAGATCAGGCACATGTGAGTGGGTGTGTATTTTATCAGATGCAGTGCTTGAGAGAGAAGATGAGGTACCCAATCCTCGGGCAATGAGGATGAGTGATGGGTAGGGGCTGCACAGGGTGGAATGTGATGAATTCAGACTCAAATCTACTTTTTAGGACAGCTGGAAATAACAAGGGCAAGGGAAGTGACAGTTACCTTCCACGAAGTTTCTGCATGTGAGAGAGAACTTGCAAGGGAAGCATGTTCCTAAGATGAAGCCAGGTTTCAGATCCAAAAAAAAGAGAAGGGAACTTGGGAGAAAAGGTTGAAAGTTTTTAACAAGATGCGTTTAAAAAAAAAAAAAAGCTAGACAGGCATTCATCCACATAAAGGAGCTGGCGGAAGCTCCAGAGCAGTGGTGTTGGGGTTGTGGCTCAGGGGTAGAGCACACGCCTAGAACATAGGAGGCCCTGGGTTTGATCCTCCACACCACATAAAGATCAATAAATAAAATAAAGGTATTGTGTCCAACTACAATTAAAAAATAAATATTAAAAAAAAAGTTCCAGAGCAGTATAGGAAGCTTGGGTGAGGATAGAGGGAGTGGGAGACAGATTTCCGGGCTGGGGCTGGGCGGTGTGGCAGGTCCTCAGGCTTGCAGGCTCAGGTGTTAGGCTAGACATTCTCCAAATCCCAGACCCAACTCTTTGCCTGTTTGATCTCGAGGGAAACCCTATTTGTCCACCAGGAAGCAGCTCCTCAGGGGCATGAGGATTAAACTGAAAGCACAGGGCCAGACACAACCTAGGCACGCAGTGGGCGTCAGCTATTGTCATTTTGATCACGGTGAGCTGACTCAAACATCAGTTTTCATCCATTTCCTGAATTTCTGTTGTTCCGGGTGTTGGCTGTTTTTTGAAATTTATAAAACACTCTGTACATAAAAACTATGCCTCACATGTGACAGTATTCAAGCATACATTTCAACATTTAGGTATCATTCTTTTTTTAAAATATTTTTTTAGTTGTAGATGAACATAATATCTTATTTATTTTTATATGGTGCTGAGGATCGAACTCAGTGCTTCACACGTGCAAGGCAGGCGCTCTGCCACTGAGCTATAGCCCCAGCCCTTAAGTCTCATTCTTTATTATGAGCAACCCTGCCCCTGTTTAGAAATTCCAGGGATCCTTGGAATTATTTAGTAAGCTCCTTCCACCACCATTTGGAATTCAGAATAGTGGCCTTGACGAGGACAAGACTGGGCCAAGATCACACAGAAACTCAATCCTGGTAGCTAGGACTAGTGGCTCTGACTTCTAGTCTTGACTGCTCTTCTGTTTGGGGTGTAGCTTCCTAGTGGTCATGGGGGCGGGGCATTCTCCTTCCAGACAGAAGCAGAGATCCCCCAGAAAGCCCCCTGTGTTCTTGACTTACAAAAAGTGCTCGCAGCGCGCAGGGGCCAATACCAACCTCTCGGAGGTTAAGGAATCGCTTACCGGGAGTGGGTAGGGCTCCCGCCCTGCGGCCGCCGCGAGTTCCAATTGGCGCAAGGGAAGCGCCTCGGTTTACCCAGGGGCTGGGAGGGCGCGGGGAGCGGTACCCCGGCGGGCGAGGGCCGGGGGCGGAGACTGCGCGCCGCTGGCTCCCGAGCGCCGGGCAGCGAACCCTCAGAGCCGCCTTCCCGCGCCAGGAGCGGCGGGGCTCGGCGGTACCCGCAGGGGTTCCACGGGGCTCGCAGCGTCGCTGCGCTCCGCCGTCGGACCGGGCGCGCCCTGCGGAAGGCAGGGAGAAGAAGCGCTCCCCACGGGGGCCACGCACGGGCCTCCTGCGCCACCCGGGCTGAGCGGCCGCGCGGTGCTGCCATGGGTAGCCCCTGGAACGGCAGCGACGGCCCCGAGGGCGCGCGGGAGCCTCCTTGGGCCTCGCTGCCGCCGTGCGACGAGCGCCGCTGCTCCACCTTCCCCCTGAGGACGCTGGTGCCGGTGACCGTCGTGTGCCTGGGCCTGTTCGCCGTCGGGGTGAGCGGGAACGTGGTGACCGTGCTGCTGATCGGGCGCTACCGGGACATGCGGACCACCACCAACTTGTACCTGGGCAGCATGGCCGTGTCCGACCTGCTCATCCTTCTCGGGCTCCCCTTCGACCTGTACCGCCTCTGGCGCTCACGGCCCTGGGTGTTCGGGTCGCTGCTCTGCCGCCTGTCCCTGTACCTGGGCGAGGGCTGCACCTACGCCACTCTGCTGCACATGACAGCCCTCAGCGTCGAGCGCTACCTGGCCATCTGCCGTCCGCTGCGTGCCCGCGTCCTCATCACCCGGCGCCGCGTCCGCGCGCTCATCGGTGCTCTCTGGGCGGTGGCCCTGCTCTCCGCAGGGCCCTTCTTTTTTCTGGTGGACGTCGAGCAGGACCCCAGCATCTACCCGATCGTGGACCTTAACGGCACTGAGCAACACACCTTCTTGTCCAGCGTGCCGCCGCCCCTCTGGCCCTCGCGGGCGCCACTGTCGTCCCCGCCCTCCGGACCTGAGGCTGCAGCGGCCGCGGCGCTGTTCAGCCGCGAGTGCAGGCCAAGCCGCGCACGGTTGGGTACATTGCGGGTCATGCTGTGGGTTACCACTGCCTACTTCTTCCTGCCCTTCCTGTGCCTCAGTGTCCTCTACGGGCTCATCGGGCGAGAGCTGTGGAAGAACCGAGATCCGCTGCAAGGTCCTGCTGCCTTGGGGCGGGAGAGGAGCCACCGGCAGACAGTCCGCGTCCTGCGTAAGTCCTGCCACCTCTCTTCCAAACTCGCCAGTCCTTGGTCAGCACCGCAAGTGGGAACAGGCAAACTGCTTGCCCTCTACCTCCAGAGAAAACCATCTCTAGTCCCCCAGGGTTTGAGGAACCCAGGGCTCGGATCTAGCAAACAGTAATGACTTCCCAATGCTGCTGAGATCCAGGATGGGTGGCTGGCCCGCCTCTGTTAGAAACCGCAGCTGTGGATTAATCACAGTACCCTTTGAGAACACGGGTAGATTGCATTAAACTAAAATTTCATTTAGTGTTAAGTTATCCCAAAGACTGAGGTGAACCATGCCCATATCAAAAAGTCAAGGATGCATAGACCTGTTGCAGATTTTTTTCCCCCAAGATAATGTGCTTCTTAAGCGGGTTTGTAAAAGGAAGGCTGCCAAAACAGCTTGTTGGGAGCAATTGTTTTTTCTGGCTTATGCCCAGTCTTGATAACACATGCATGAGTTTTAAAGCAAATATAGATGCAGTTAAATACCTGGTTGGTTTTTGTCCTTGCATACATATTTGCTAGGTGAAACTTTTATCTAATTTATTTTGTTGCTATGCTACTGCAGGTGGATTTTTTTATTTTTATTTTTTTGCGGGGCGGGGGGTGGGTATTTCATTTTTTAATGCTTTTGCTAATGTGTCTGTGTCTTGTTTTGCAGTGATGGTGGTTTTGGCATTTGTAGTTTGCTGGTTGCCTTTCCACGTAGGCAGAATCATTTACATAAACACCGAAGATTCCCGGATGATGTACTTTTCTCAGTACTTCAACATTGTCGCCCTGCAACTATTCTATCTGAGTGCATCCATCAACCCAATCCTCTACAACCTCATTTCCAAGAAGTACAGAGCAGCCGCCCGTAAACTGCTGCTTGCAAAACGGTCCAAACCAAGAGGTTTCTGCAGAAGCAAGGACACTGGGGGGGGCCCTGGGGGAGACACTGGAGTCACAGTTGGCTACACAGAGACCAGTGCTAACACAAAGACAATGGCCTAACCAGCACAGCTGAGCCAATTACAAGACTTTGGAGACAACAGGTCTGTAGAGAAATAAAGACAGAAAGTGGGGTATGAATGCTGTTTAAGAATGAGAGTTGTTGAAATTTTGCAAGCTGGTTAGAAATTGTTGGCATGATTTTTTTAAAAACCAAAGTATAAAATGTTTCTGTACCAGTTATTACAGTTTCCCTTTCATGTATCTGTATTCACTTTAGCATCATGAAATCCCACATCTATAGTGTGTCTGGAAGAGGTTTTCTAAGTCTTCATTCATTCTACTCTGGGAATAAGATCAATCATTTTATAGTTAAGTGATAGAGCAATGCTGCCTAAAAATTGTCACCTCTGAGATCAGGGGTGTATTTTGTTCAGTTTGGGATATAAATATACATATACAAGGAAACAGGATGATGAGTTTGGATCCAAGAATTATTTAATACCTATATATAGTATATTTAATACCTATATATGGCCATATAGACCATATATGGCTTTGTGAAAAACTTTTAGAAGTAAGAATTTCAGGTAGACTCCAATGTTCAGGAGTCCCACCTCTCAACAGACTGGGAGCAAATAAACTTTTGGCTAAATGTGCTTTTTGAGACCTGCTATGAATAAAACCAGTGCAACCCACTTTTCCCTGGAACTGCCTATGGGGTTGTACTAATGCCACTAGCCTTGAAGTAGCAAAGTTGGGCACAGAGACAAGAGGACAGAGAGCTTGGCCTTCTGAGATGACTACTGATGAGCTTTGAAAAGAACTTTAATCTACCTTCCTTTGTCTCAGCCTATATGGATGAGAATTGTCATCATCCCTGTTTTACTAGTGACAGAACTGACTCTCAGATTTCCCAGACAGGAACTAGGAAGGCTTGAGTCTGAATCCAGACTTTGAAATACTCACCCACCCTCAATGAGATTGTAATTGTTGAAAAACATACAGGTTGCTTTGTGAAAGAGAATGCATTGGACATTCTAATGAACAATTCTGAAACTTTGTTTTGTTTTTTACAGTTTAAAACATAAATGTTCCCAGCAGCTCTGGAGGCTGAGGCAGGAGGATCACAAGTTCAAAGTTAGCTTCAGCAATTTAGCGAGGCCCTAAGCAACTCAACGAGACCCTATCTCTAAATAAAATATTAAAAAGGAACTCATGTAGCTCAGTGGTTAAGTGCCCCTGGGTTCAATTCCCAGTACCTAAATAAATGTGTTTTCAGAAGGCTGCTGCTGTATCACACAGACAAGGCCTCATCAGCCTCAGTCTGTATAAATGGCGCCCCTGTAAGTGAGCAAAGCCTGACTTGCTCAATTGTACTTGGGTTCCTTTTGGGGTTGATAAAGTTCATCCCTAAATTACAGTAGATGGTTGATACTTATTACGAATTTTTATTGAGATGTTCATGAACCTTCAAATCCACAAATATCAAAAGAGTGTCAAATGCTGTAAAATAGAACTTCATCAGTTATAGTGACAAACAGAAGTAAGGTCTCAGAATGGGATTCAGAAGCTGGAGAGTTAGCTCAGTTTACTCGCTAACTTGGGGACTTTGCTTCACAGCTCACAGTTTGGGCAGCCTCCATTTCTAAATTGCTTCAGGTCCCACAAATCGTTATGGTCTGTTTTGAATAGTTACAACTACAAATGATGAATACATAAACAACCAGGGTCTTCTTGACCGGCTGACAAAGTTCTGTTGCTTTTTCGTTTTATTAGCCAAACCCAAGCTCAGCATCCTGACTCCCTGGTCTGTCCTCAGTGTGTGCAGGAGTGAAGCCTCTTCCCTGCCTTTGATCCCAGCTAGTGAGGAAGAAACCCTCCACCAACACTCCCCAAGTGACAGTATGACCTAATGAGTCAAAGACTGAGAAGCTGTTGTTTCACTCAGGATTTCCTTCATTTATTTTATTTTTATTTTTTAATTGTAAACGGATGGACAATATCTTTTTATGTATTTATTTTTATGTGGTGCTGAGGATGGAACCCAGCGCCTCATACGTCTGAGGCAAGTGCTCAACCACTGACCTACAGCCCCAGCCCTCCTTCACTTATTTTATCACAGAACCAACTCCCCACCTTCCTTTCCAGGAACACCTGCTGAAACCTCACAGAATGAGGCACAGTACTGGGGGACCAGGCTTGGATTTGGGGATCTCATGGCAGAGAGCCAGCCTGTGCTGCTACCACTGTCCGCGTGATAGCCCTGAGTCGGGATGAGCTGGAGCTCTCTGCTCACAGGAATCCCTCTCTGGAGCAGTCAAAAGCTGACTTCTCCCCAGGAGAGATCACAATGAAGAACCTTACAAATAACCAAAAATATTGTAGATACAGAAGCAAAGACTTTTCCTTTGAGCTTTCTTGTTCAAATTCTAGAAAGCAGGGATTTATATCACATTCTTCTAAGACCTAAGTATGTTCCCAGGTATGGGTATGGGGAGGGTCACCGTTACCTGCACTGCACAGTTCCTGTCCAGGAGAACTGGAAGCCTATCTTTCCTGCAGGGTCCCTGTCTGATCTTAGCCTGTTCATGAAATTTGAAATCATTTGTAATGGTCACTTTTTCTGCAAAACAACAGAGTGAATAAGAACAGAATAGAAATATCAATGCATCACATGTTGGTTGGTTTCTTTCCTGGTTCACAAAATAAAACATATCTTTACTGTAAGTCACGGTCAAAAATTTGTTTGAAAAGTTGTTTTGAGATCTAAAATTGTTCTCCACGCTGGAAGAGGGTCTGTTCTTGCACTGACAACTGTCAATAAAAGGAAGGTATTGAGAAGACCCAGAGTGGTCAAGTCAAGGGTCACTGGAGAGGACAATGAAGCTGTGGATTACTGTCCTGGTCCTCCCTCTCCTCCCTGGGCATGTCATGGCAGCTGTGCCCTGACTACTCCCTCCACCCTGACTGAGGTCTGTGCTGGCATTCCAGCAACTTATCTGAGCCCCTTTCCCTTCTATAGGCCAAACCATTTTTGTTAGGAGAACTGTCAACCCTTGTGGGAGAGTTTGTTATTTCATTCATTCGCAGGGCAAATATTTACCAAGCAACTGCTAAGTGCCAGATGTGTAGGACAAAATACTCTAGAAAAATTAGTCCTTGCCATGGTATCAAAATCAATCAACTTTTTAATGGCATTTTTTTTGTTTGAAATGTGTCATTGTGTCACCTAGACTAAACACAGATTCAGCTTACAGGTTAATAAAAGCACTTACATCAGATGGAAGCAGAATATCAGGTTGCTCCTCTTTCACATAGAAGACATTTGCACTTCTGCAGGAAATGTTCTCAGAGCTATTGTACAACACCTCCTCGCATCCAAGGGACCCCTGTGCCAGGTTCACAAGAAGCCACAGAAGCCATGTGTCAATGGTGTTTGAAAGTTTGAACATGCCCTCTCCTGACCCTTTCTACTCATGTCATAACATTTGCCAGTGTATGGAAGTGTTTTGTATTTAAGTGTTAGTGGTTGCACAAGTGTAGAGGTTTAAAAGGGCTTTACTTAAACACAGATGCTGTGCAGTTTTTTAATTGGGAATGCACTTTCTAAAGATCCCAAACTCTATACACTACAGAGCCCCCCGCTCAGCCCTGAGCAATCTTCAAAACCCAACATTTCCTTTCCCAAGAGCACAAGAATATTTGTGCTCATTGAGCCAGCCCTATGGGAATGCTGTGTGGGCAACTACTCACCCGTCCCTCATCCTGTGTAAGTTACAGAGGAGGTGAGAAAACAAGGCTCTTCTCATCACCTCCTTAGAAAAACAATTCACTTTTATTTTTCTGTGCTGAAGATCAAACCCAGAATCTTGCACACACTAGGCAAGCATCTACCACTGAGCCACAATCCCAGCCCATGACACATACTTTTAAAAGAAGATCAGACACCTAGCTGAGTGCTATAATCCCAGCCACTCAGGAGGCTGAGGCCAGAGGATAGCAAGTTGGAGGACAACCTGAGAAATTTAGCAAGACCTTGTTTCAAATAAAATTTTATAAGGGCTAAGGATGTAGCTCAGTGATAGAGCACTTGCCTAGCATGTGTGAGGCTCTGGGTTTGATAGAGATAGGTAGATGATAGGTAGGTAGATAGATGATAGATAGATAGATTAGGCATCTATGTGAAAAGAGCTGAAACTCATCAGCTAGATCAGAAGAACTGAGCATGGGCAGTCAGGGTGATGGTCTATGGTCCTTCTTACCCACTTAACAGGTTTCCTTGCAGGTGACTGTTTCCACTGGTAATGATCCCCAAAGACAAAGGCCAGGTGTTCTTTTCCAGTCTGCCTCTCTTGTTGAGGTGAATAATTTGCACGGAACTCAACTGCTAGTGAGGGAACGAGGTCTTCACCTCAGTGGATGAATAGAGTAAATGAACAGATAACTGCGGCCTTTGTTCTGAGCCATCGGACAGCACAAATAAAAGGGTAAGACAGGAGTGACCCAGCACACAGGAGGAGCCAGAACTGCTGCGTGGTACCAAGGAAAGGTCTCCAGAGAGGAGGAGAGGAAGGAGAATGCACTGATTAAATGGGAGCAGCAGGTGACGGGAGGCTGGGGCCGGGAGACCAGTTTGGACTAGCCACTTGCCCACAACCATGGTCTAGGACACTTGTGGGGTGGAGCAAAGCTGGATTTTCACTTTTACAGCTTCAGCACCTCCCAAAGCCCTTTCCCCATCCTTATGCAGCCCAAGATGTTCCAGTGACTCCCACCTGAACCTCTGTACCACCTACAAGCCCCCTCCCCATCTAAGGCCCAGCTAGGCCCTTCAAGGAAAGGACCATGGTTTTGCATTTCCTTTCTTTCAGCTCTACAGTGTGTATGCAAGTCTAAAATGTTCTATGAATTTCTACTACTTGTCGTGATAAGAGAAATAAATAAGATTTTAAAATTTTTCAAAAGCTAATACATGTAGGCTGGGGTTGTGGCTTGGTGGTAGAGCACTTGCCTACCATGTGTGAGGCACTGGGTTCAATTCTCAGCACCACATATAAATAAATAAAAATAAAGATCATTGACAATTTTAAAAATATTTTAGGGGCTGGGACCGTAGGTCAGTGGCAGAGCACTTGCCTAGAATGTGTGAGGCACTTGGTGCTATCCTTAGCACCACATAAAAATGAAACAAATAAAATAAAGACAAGCTGTCCATCTATAACTACAAAAAAAATTAAATATTTTTAAAAGTGAATACATGCAAAATTCAAAGTTGTAACAAGTCTTTTAAAAGTTTCAGAGGCTGGGGATGTGGCTCTGTGGTAGAGCACTTGTCTATAAAATGATGAGGACTTGGATTCAATCTTGGGGAGAAAAAGAAAAGAAAAAAAAAATCACTGTAACAGTTATGCCCACTCATAACTGGAACATAAATAGGACTAACCCTGATCTTTCTTCTTACTGTCTTCTTCCACAAATAGTTCATTACTTTGTTTTTATAGTGACTCTCAGTGCCAGCCCCTCTCAGGCTTTTTATTCCCCACCCTCTTTCACTAGATCAGCAGTTCTCAAACTTCAGTTCACCTCAGAATCACCTGGAAGACTTGTTAAAGCTCAGACTTCAGGGCTTCTCCCAGAATTTCCAATGTAGTAGGTCTGGAGTGAGACCAAGAATTTGCATTTCTATCAAGTTCCCTTCTAGGTGATGCTGATTCTGATGGTCTGAGAGCCTCTAGGATAGATTCTTGCTGCAGAACATGGAGTCCACAGTCGGATGAGGCATTAGCATCTTCTGGGAGCTTGTTAATATGCAGATTTTCAAATTTGTACTTCTGTCCAGTTTGTAGATGCTGTGGTATGGCTAAATTGCCCCAGGCTTGCCTTGAACTTGCCATCTTCCTGATTCAGCTTCCGCAGTCGCTAGGATTACATGTATTATTAGGTATGTGCCATCACATTCAACTTGGGACATGCTTTGAGAACCACCCATTGAGGTGTTAGGAGGAGGTGACTCCAACAAGGAGAACACTTACAGAGATAAAAGGAAAGGCTTAGGGACACACTCTAATGATCCCAGGCTGGCTACAGAAGTTGCTAAGCAGGCAGAAGAAGCAGAGAATGAAAAGGAATGTATGGAATGCAATCCAAACAGAGTCTCAAGCAGGTTTGGGGGCCATCTGGTATTTGATTCCAGATCAGCAATGACCAAGAACACAAAGAGAACAAAGTAAGGTTTCTAGGCAAACTACAGAGCACGAAGTTAAATTTCCAATAAGCAACACTTTTTTTTTTCTTTTAAATAACGAAACCCAGGGGAAACCACATACATGGGAACCCGAAAGGAGCTTGGCCATGACTGTGCTGCCCAGGCCCATCTGCCTCTAGGCATTCTGGGACTAAGAGATTGGAAGAGCTCAGGGAAGTGGGCTTGCCAGGCCTTCCTACCTCATAGGAGCAGAAACATGCCCTGGACATTCTTACCCTGCAGCACATTAATCTATCTGGCACCTTATTTACTTTTCTGAGGACACCACTTGGGACAATATATGGAAAGCCTGACTATTTCTCTCAGGCAGCACTGCCCTCTATAACAGAGTACCTGTTCCCTGCAGGGCATCTGGAGTTTGTTCCAGGCTTCTCTGCTTCCTCAGGATTAAGTGCTGCCAGGAACTGCCTTCTGAGAGTTGTTTAGGAAGTCTTCATTTCTGGATCCAGGATGCTGTTTATGGTCACAATTTTGCCAGAAAGAACCAAATTGAGGTCAATCTCCTGTCATTGTGGTTGAACTGGCCACCAATCATTCAGGTACAGGCAAGCTACTGCACTTAGGGGACTATCTCAGCTGCTGCCATCTTGGAGCCCCACATTGGTAGATGGGGGGGTCCACATAGGAGTGGCAGCCAGAGTTACAGTGTGTGGGAAGCTGTCGGTGTCCTGCATGGGAGTGGCGTCCTTGATTTCTGCTTGGGTGGGTGTCCGAAAGTTCTGCGCGGGTGCTGATGATCCTTATTTATTTATCTTTTTGTGGTGCTAAGGAACAAACCCAAGGCCTCACAGTTGCTAGGCAAGCACTCTACCACTGAACTACAACCCCAGCCCCAATATCTTTTTATTTTGAAAGTTTAAGACTCAAAAGAAGTTTCAAAATAATGTTCCTGTGCACTCTTCCATAGCTTCTGGAATCATATCTTACATCATCTTCATATAGTGGAAAAACCCAGGAAAATGCCATTAGTACAATACTATTAATTCAGATATAGCTCTTATTTGGATTTCGATAGTTTTTGTTTATTTGTTTTTGTTTTGTTTTGTTTTTGGTACCAAGGATTGAACCCAGGAGCACTTTACCACTGAGCCACATCCCCAGCCCTTTTTAATATTTTATTTAGAGATAGGGTCTCCCTAATTTTCTGAAGCTGGCTTTTGAACTCATGGTTCTCCTGCATCAGCCTCCTGAGTCTCTGGGATTACAGGTACGCCACCACACCCTGCTTGGATTTCAATAGTTTTAATGAACTTTTTTTGGTTTCAATTGTAAATAGGTCTATGAAATTTTATCACATATGTGTAGAAGTAACCATCAACTCAAAGAAAGTACCTCTTATTTTTCTTAATAGTCATACCTTTTCCCACCCGTAATATTTATGATCACAGATCTGAACTTTATCAATCATAATTTTTTTTTTTACTTAGGGAATGATTTGTACAAGGATTCAGACAGAATGTAACACTTTCAAGTTAGCTTTTTACACTTGGCACAATGCACTTGAGATTCATCCAAGTTGATGGCTGGATTGATAGCACATTTCTTTTTATTGCTTAATAGTGTTCAATTGCAATGTTCCCCATTTTCCTCACTGAAAACTGTTTGGCTGTACAGTTTTTTGACTATGACAAATGAAATCACTCTGATATTCATGTATAGTCTTGTGTGTGAACATGTTCTTATTTTTTCTAGGATAAATAACCAGCAGTGTAATTTCTGTGTGGTAAAATAAGTATATGTTTAACTAGAAACTGTCAAACTGTTATCTAGAGTGGCTGTGCCATTTAATATGATCACCAGTAATGAATGAGACATCCAGTTGCTCTGCGTCCTTTCTAGCATTTGATACTGTCTGTACTTTTGATTTTATCCATTCTAATATGTCGCATTCCAGGACTAAAACACTCAGGGTCACTCCAGGTGAACTGGGATGCATGTAATAATCACACAGAGACAGAAATACTTTTTTCTTTGGGTCCTGTGATGGCTCCTCTGACCTTAGGGGTCTGTGGAAAAAGAGAGAGAGAGAGAAAGAGAGAGAGAGAGAGAGAGAGAGAGAGAGAGAGAGAGAGAGAGAGAGAGAGAGTGTGCTGAACCCTTTTTTGGGGAGAAGCCATTCAAATGAGGCAAGGGGTCAGGTTTCAGGGGGTTGAGTCTAGCTTCATGATGTCTGATGTCAGCAGATTGACTAACATCTATGAAGGCCATGCCCATCTCATGAGCTGTGTGGGTATCATGGAAGAGCAAGTGAAAAGACCACAGCAAGGCTCGCCCAAACAGAGGGGCAACGTTGGTTCAGTCCACTTTGTGCCCTCAATGCTCATAATTCACACACACAGACCATGGCTGGCTTGCCACACCTCCACATTCTCATCACTCACGGGTTAAGGGGAACTCAGTTCCTATGTGGCAGCTACCGACACTAATAGCAGGGTCTCATCATGGTTTTTAAATGCATTTCCCTAATGGTTAATGACAGCGAACATCTTTTCCTATACTTATTTGTCATTTTTAAAATCTTTGATGAAGTGACTATTTAAGTCTTTTATCTATTTTTCTAATTGAACTGTTTATTGATTTACTGTTGAGTACAGAGTTCTTTACATATTGGGGATACAATGAGTCCTTTATTGTATATGTGATTTGCAAATATTTCTCCTAGCCCATGGCTTGTTTTTAAAAGCATGGTGTAAATGGCCATGAAGGAACTGTAAAGAAAAGCCAGACTCCAAGAAAGGTGCAGAGTCAAAATGAAGTCCCCGATATAGTCAGTTTATCTGAAGACCTTTACCCTCAGAATAGGCAAACTCTTAAAAAAAAAATTCTACACAGCCAAAGAAATAAGTAGCAAGTTGAAAAATAGATCTGAAGATGTTGACCAGGATGTAGCTCAAAGAAACAAAGAAATGGAAAATTTCTTAACTCAGATGGTTAAACTACATCTAATTAGAGTTCTAGGAGGAGAATTTAATGGAACATGTAGTGATTTAAATTAAATTAGTTAAAACTAGATAAAGTTAAAAATTCAGTTCCTCAGTTACACAACTACTTTCAGGTTCTCAGTAGCCACATATGCTGGTGGCTTCCATCCTGGAAAGTGCATATCACAGAACATTTCCTTCATGGCACAGTTCTATTGAGCAGTGTTGATCTAGGCCATAAAACATGTCTGAACAAATTTCAAATAACTGGTGTCATACAGATCATATTCTCTGGTCATAAACTTTACATTAGAAAGCAATAACAGTAACTTTTTTTTGAAAAAAAATGCCCACCTTACATCTGAAATCTTTAAAAAAAAAAACATTTCCAAATAACTCACAGGTCAAAGAAATCACTGGGACATTTAATATATTAATACTGATGGATAATGAACTTATGAAATCCTACTTAGATAGAAATTTTATCCTGAAATGCCTATGCAAATAATAACTCTAAAAATTAAGAAGCTAAATTGTCAAATGAAGATGTTATGATGATAAAATAAATGCAAAGAGAGTGAAGAAAAAAATAAACAAAATGTATAAAACAGAAAAAACTATCATAGGTTCATTAAGGAAAAAAGATCATTTTATGAAAAGACTAATAAAATTGATAAACATCTGGCAAAATTTGCTCATAAACAAAAATAATTCTAAAGCAAATAATATTTTCATTTTAAAAGCAATAGGATTAAAAGACAGTAAAAGAACATTTTGAACAAACATATGTCAATTAATTTTAGAGCCTACATAAACAAATTTTAGAAAAACATATTTTACTAAAAATTGACGAAGAAAAAGTAGAGTTTGAATAGCCTTTTTACCAATAAAGGAATGTGATTCATAATGAAAAGTGGAAACTTTAAAGAGCATTAGATGTTTTCCCAAGCAAGTTTTAATAAATATTCAAGGAAATAAGTAATTTCAATTCTTCATAAATTCTTTTCTGAGAAAAGAAAAATAGGAAACACTTCCTAACTCATTTCTTTTTTTTTAATTGGTTGTTCAAAACATTACAAAGCTCTTGACATATCATATTTCATACATTTGATTCAAGTGGGTTTTGAACTCCCAATTTTACCCCAAATACAGATTGCAGAATCACGTCGGTTACACATCTACATTTTTACATAATGCCCTATTAGTAACTGTTGTATTCTGCTACCTTTCCTATCCTCTACTATCTCCCCCTCCTCTCCCCTCCCATCTTCTCTCTCTACCCCATCTACTGTAATTCATTTCTCTCCTTGCCTAACTCATTTCTAAGACTGGGCTAATCAAGACATCAACACCAAGGAGACCATGATATATTATATGTCAAATTCACTCATGAACATAGGTCCAAAAATCTTAAAATAAAATTTATCAAATTTAATCCAGCAAGTAATAATACATTATGATCAAGATGAGTCTATCACAGGAATACCAGGGTGACTTACCATTAAGCAATTTATTAGTATGATGTACCATGATGTACCTTATTAAAGAGAAAAACTACAGTGTTATGGTTTAGATACGAGGTGTCCCTCAAAGGCTAATGTGTTAGACAATGCAAGAAAGCTCAGAGATAAAATAATTGGGTTATGGGAACCTTGACCTAATCAGTGCATTAATCTACCTGAATGGATTAACTGATTGGTAACCATAGACAGGTAGGGTGTGGCTGAAGGAGGTAAGTCACTGGAGGTTTGTCTTTGGGGTATAGATTTTGTCCCTGATGAGCAGAGCTTTCTCTTTCTCTGCTTCCTGGTGGTCATGTCCTGAGCTGCTTTCCTCCACTACACTCTTTTTCCATGATGTTCTGCCTCACCGTGGGCCCAGAGCAATGGAGACTGTGGGAGACCAACCTTGTATGTGACTGGGTGACACTCCCCGGCTGGGTGCTGAGGCTCTCAGTCGCAGAAATGTGGCACCCTTCCTGGGTGCGAGGGTCGGTGTCTGGAGCATGGGTGTGTCTTGCTACAGCCCTATGGGTGAAGCTATGCTCACCTGTTCCTTTGTAATATAACCCCTTGCCCTGTTTAGGATAGAATCTTCCACGGAAGTGCCTTGTGTGTGTCCCCTTCTCTTACTGTGCCCTTGGGTGTGGCCTACCCAGGTGTCAGTCAACCTGCTGACAGTGGACATCATGAAGATAGACTCAGCCCTCTGAAACCTGACCCCTTGCCTCATTTGAATAGCTTCTCCTCAACAAAAGGGGTCAGCGCTGCTCTCTCTCTCTTCCTGCAGACCCTTAAGGTTAGAGGAGCCGTCACAGCGACCCCAAAGAAAAAAGTATTTGTGTCTCTTGTGTGGTTATTTTGCACAGCCCAGTTAGCCCAGTTCAACTGGATCGACCCCTGAGCCTTTTAGTCTCGAGAACAGAAACCCTGCAGGAGACAGCCTACTGTGGACTGAAACCTCTGAAACTGCGAGCCCCAAATAAACTTTTCCGCCTCTAAAATGATTCTTGTGAGATCTTTTGGTCCCAGTGGCGAAAAAGTTGTCTCAAACATATGATTGAGACATCTTAATAGATTCAGAGATTGTATTTGATAAAATTCAATATTTATCATGACAATAATTCCAGTAGGCCAGCACAGGATAGACTTTTATTAAATTGATAAAAGCCATTGACCATGAGCATTTGCTATAATTCAACATCTGATTTATAAAAAGAACTTTGGTAAAGACAGGTATGAATACCCTACAACAAAAATCATAATTGAAAGTTGATTATTAAAATAATTTCCTTTGCCAGGTACAGTGGTGCACACTTGTAATTCCGGCTACTCAAGAGGCTAAGGCAGAATTCCAAATTGGAGACTAGCCTGGGTAACTTAGCAAGACCCTGTCTCAAAACATAAAAAATACTGGGATGTGGCTCAGTACTGGTTAAGTGGCCCTGGTTTCAATTCCTGGCACCAAAAAATAATAATAAAATTTTAAAAACATGCCTACATATATATTTTTGGAGAAAAGTTATAAACCTTTTTGAAAATCATGTTCATATAGATATACCATGTTTGTGAAGTGGAAAACTATCTCAAACTTACCTATAAATTCAATACACTTGCAATCAATATGCAAATGAAATTTTTTGAAGAATGTGAACAATAGGATTCTAAAACTTCCATGGGAAATTAAAGGTCCAAGAATATCAAAGACATTTTTAAAGAATAAGTGGTTTTTTTTTTGGGGGGGGGAACATAAGTAAGCCCAGAAACAAACTCATATACATAGAAATTTGACACATGGCAGAAGTTTCAGTGCAGATCGATGATGAAATAGTTTTAGGATAATTGATTATACAAATGGAAAATAAAATTTGGCCCCTATATGTCACGATGGGCAAAGGTGTGACTTATGCAGTCAAGGGGGAGAAATAAAGAATGTCCGCACACTTCTGCCCTTTTCAATGTTTTATTCACTGAAATCACTTAATATAATTTTACTTCTTAATCAAGAAAATGACAATCCTTAATGCTGAGCACTACAAAAACAATAATCCAGACTGATACAAGCAATAAATACAACTAATTCAAAGCAAACAAATTCTAAGTTAACTCTAAGCACTGCAAACACTCTTAATCATAACAGACTTATTACAGACATTCCCTTTGCATGCTAAACTTATGTGCTAGATTTAAAGTCTTAAGACTTAGATCTTAAGTCCAGCAGATGCATACTTACTCAGACTGCAGCAATCCGGTCAGGAACTGATGAAGGCTTCTTCTGCTGTGGAGGTGACAGCTGGTAAGGAGACATTGCCATTCTTACCAGGGTCAAAAGGCTGCTGTAGAGTTTGAGAGTGATGAGGACAATGCAGAGGATTAGGCAGATGATGAGAAGAGTTGGGATGTCAGACTAGGTCCTCATCAGGCTCTCAGGCTTGTGTGCATCAGTGTCAGCTGGTGAATGTCTGTTCATTTGCTCCAATATTTTTGTTAAATTTGGGGAGCTTCTGCTCGCCCTTTGGGTCCCTATCAATTGTTACCAGGTTTCTTAGTGACATCTTACATCTTAGACAGGACATATGGTCTGGTGGTTTCTGCCCTGATACCCTTCTGACTCTTATCAGTTATGACAAATGACATGACTTCACCCTGACTCTTACCATGGTTGTGGAAAGTGACTTGTTTTTATCAGGCTATACCTGATTGACATATTGAAGGACTCTGTGGTTTGCCCGGTAAGACTGCAGGTTTATTTTAAGATGGAGTTTTAAAATGGAGTTGCTTAGGCTAAGGCCTAAAGCCATACTTACACTATAACACAACACACAGAAATGAATTCTACATTCACGAGGCTGAAATGTGAAGTAAACAACTTATGACTTTTAGAGGAAGATATAAAAGAACATATAACCTTGAGCAGGAAAAAATATTTTAAAAAGACACAGATAAAATATCATTAAATAAAATAATTGGTATGTTTGACACATTAAAATAAAGAATTGTGCTCTGAAAGATATCATAAAGTGTAAAAGCAAGTCAAAAGGGAGGGAAGACTTTTACCAGATAAATACCCAACTGATAATGAATATCCAGAATAATAAGGAATGCTTACTAATCAATAATAATAAAAATCAGGTAGGACAGTTAATGGGTATTTCATAGAAAAGAAATATGTATGACTACTCAACATAAGACAAGATGTTCAATCTAAATAGAAATCAAGGAAAATAAAACCACAAGATACCACTTTAAATCAACCAGATAGGTGCAGCCAATTTGGAAAGCAGTACAGAGATTCCTTGGAAATCTGGGAATGGATCCACCATCTGACCCAGCTATCCCTGTTCTTGGACTATACCCAAAGGACTTAAAAACAGCATACTACAGGGACACAGCCACATCAATGTTTATAGCAGCACAATTCACAATAGCTATACGGTGGAGCCAACCTAGATGTCCTTCAGGGGATAAATGGATAAAAAAAATGTGGCATACATACACAATTGAATTTTACTCAGCATTAAAAAAGAACAAAATCATGGCATTTGTAGGTAAATGGATGGTGTTGGAGAAGATAATGCTAAGTGAAGTTAGCCAATCCCAAAAAAGAAAATGCCAAATGTTTTCTCTGATATAAGGAGGATGACTTATAGTGGGATAGGGAGGGAGAGTATGGGAGGATTAGATTAATTCTAGATAGGGAAGAGGGGAAGAAAGGGGGCAGGGGATTAGCAAGGATGGTGGAATGTGATGGTCATTATTATACAAAGTACATGTATGAAGACTTGAGTTGGGTGTCAACATACCTTATATACAGAGATATAAAAAATTGTGGTATATATGTGTATTAAGAATTGTAATGCAAAAAAAAACAAAGTACATGTTTAATGGCATAAATTGGCGTAAACATACTTTATATACAGATACGAAAAATTGTGCTCTATATGTGTAATAAGAATTGTAAAGCATTCCACTGTTGTCGTGTATTTAAAAAAATAATAAAATCAATAAAAAATAAAATAAATCAACCAGATAGGTACACATTTATATGTCTTACCTTTCTTCCATCTTTCTTTTTTTAGACAGGGTCTTGCAATGTTCCCCATGCTGGCCTCAAACAAGATTCTCCTGCCTCAGTCTCCTCAGTAGCTGGAATTAAAGGCCTGAACCACCACACATGGCTCAGACTGATAAACATTTAAAGTCTGGTGGTACCAAGAATTGATGGAAAAAACAGTATTATGTAATAGGCTCCTCTGGAAAACACTTGAACATTTTCTAATAAACTGGACAGTAACCACCCAAGAATTCTGCTTCCAAATGTGGTCCCTAAAGAAACTCTTGCATATAAACATGAAGCATTTTCTTGTTTGTTTACAACAAGTTGTTGAAGCAAGGAGCTGGTCCAAATGTTCCTCCACTCAAATAAATGGTGATCTATACCTACAATGAAATACTATATAGTAATGAACCACAGCCACATCCTCAACACTGAAAAGATTCTCTTTAGTTCTTTCAAAATGATGGATTTTCATAATGTTTAAATTTTGCTTTCATAGTTTGAACTCAAGTTTGTGTCTTGCTACACATCCATATTTCAAATTGTATAACGGGAGATGTTGACAGAAACTGGGCTCTGAGTCACTGTAAAGAAAGGGGCCTAATTTTGAGTCACGTCTAGGGCACTAGAATAAAATGTTTTGGCATAAAGCCACAATGCCAGGCTACTCCTCAGATTTTCCAGAGACCACTCGTTTCTCCTTCCTCCCTTCACATTTTTTTCCCAGTTGGAGTTCCTCTCGTCTTCATGTTCTGGATAAGAAACAGAACGTCCCCGTTGGGTTCCGTGGCCCTACATTCCCCAAGGCCCGCCAATCTCTGATCAGAACAACCTCCTGGGACGCCCAACTCCTAACCCCTTTTCACCCGCTCAGGTTCTCAAAAACCATGACCACGACAAGAGAGGGCTGGTTTCCACTCCAACACTCCTTGGCTCTCTGAGCCAAATTTTCAACTCTACACAGCCAGTCGCCTCATCGGTCCGCGCAGCCTGAGACCTCAGGCCAAGAAATCCTCGAGTGACTTTATTTCGGCAAAATCAAGAAAAACGAAAAGCAAAAAGAAACTGCAAACACTTTGCAGCTCGGCGCTTCAATCCCACCCGCCGCTCTCGTCCGACCCGCAGCCCAGCGCAGTCCCGGGCCTCGCCCTGACGTCATCAAGGCGCCCGGAAGTAGCCGTCAGGCTGGAGACGTCACCCGGTTGCGCCGAGTAAGATCACTGCTTACCAGTTGCTGGGAGGAGGCTAGAGGGGAGCTGCTGGGTCAGGATCATGCCTAACAGGGAGAGCTTTCCCGGGCAGCAGAGGCTGGTGGGCTTGGGGTGAAAGAAGCAGGGCAGATGCAAAATCTGGAGAGCGCGGGGGCCGGGCGGTCAGTCAGTACCCAGACTGGCAGCATGACCGGTGAGTGCCGGGGTCCCTGCTTCTGCCACCCCGCCTTTGGCTTTGCCTTGCGTCCCTGCCCGGATTGAACTCCGGTTCCCTGCCTCCGCTGCTCGCCCGCCCCGCCGCTTCCGGGTGTCTCGTCCCCTCCGGATCGGCCGCTCCGGCTTCTCAAAGCACACAAATTCTAAGTCGCGCTCATTTCCCGCGTCCAGCCTTGTTTTCCTCGAAGGACCAAGAGCTAGGACCCCAGGGGCTGAAAAGCCCTTCGCTTTTATCTTGATTCCCAAAATAGCCGCGCGTGACGCTTTGCCATTTTTAGTGCCGTGTTCTGCTCACTGCTCTTGAAGCAACCCCTCATCACTGTCCGGAGAACAGCCCGCTCCACCATCACGCTCAAGGACTTGCCCCAACTTTTTTTGGATTGTTCCCATAACTACGTGTATCTGTTGTATTACTTATTTCTGCCGGGCGAGGGAAGAAGAGAATGGGTCCAACTTTGGAAAGTGTCGTGGGAGGTCGCCTCAAGTGAGGTTGTAGCGACTCCTGCCATAAAAGCTCTCCTCTTGTCCGCTAAACCCCTGCTAAAGCTACTAAGCGAATGCTGCTGTATCCAAGTGGCTTTGAGCTTTGTTCCTATTTTCATCTTTAGTAAAATTCTGAAGTGTTTGCCCTCTCCTTTGTAGGTCAAATGCCAAGACTTTCTAAAGTCAACCTTTTCACTCTGCTCAGTCTCTGGATGGAGCTCTTCCCAGGAGTAGAAGCCCAAAAGCAAAAATCTCAGGTATAATTTGTTTCTGTAGATAGTTTTTAACCCTTAGAAAAGTGACCGTCTCAAATTGGATTTTATTGCTCCAGTTGCTGTCACGCTTGAAACCAAACTCTAAGTAAGCCTTTAAAACTTCATGATAGTTTGATACTTGTAACTCATAGTGGAAGCAGTTCATCTTTCTGATCTAAAAACAAAATACTCTCTCAGACTGTGCCTGTTTATCAGGTAATAATATTTATATGTTGGTTTTACCAATATTTTGTCTATAATACATAAATTATCACCCAGTCATATCCTTTTAGTGTTTTGGCTAGTTTTCTCCCACCAAACTGTAAATTGCTTAAAGATGGAGCCCATATCTAATTTTACTTGGCATCTCCTTTAGTTGTTAATCTGTTAATGCATAGTTTATTGTTTCATATAAGTCTCTTTTTTGGATTTTGAGAGATGATCAAAGCAGGATAGGAATATATAGTAAGAATAATCATAAAATCCAATATATTGGAAGCTAGTACAGCCTATATCATTTCCTTCTACTTCCTTTGGGATAACAAGGTTCTAGATTCTCATCATTTGTCTCCATGTTTGGAGTGGTGTGGTGGTAAGTTCTCACTATTTGGTTTGGTAATTTTTGATGTTTAGTGTTGTCATTAATTTTTTAGAGGGCCAAAGCCAACTTATAAAAACAATTTTAGGTTAAGCATTGTAAGAGTTTTTAGAAAGCAGTTAAAAAGGGCAGGGGGAGAAAGGGATTGCCTCTATCTTCTCACCATTCTAAAAACATCACTGTGACATTTCTCTTTTTTTTTTCAATATTATTTTAGTTGTAGATGGACACAATACCTTTATTTTATTCATTTATTTTTATGTAGTGGTGAGGATCAAACCCAGTGCGTCACATGTGCAAGGCTAGTGCTCTGCCACTGAGCCACAACCTTAACCCCACTGTTAACACTTTGATACTGTTAACATTTGGATACTTTTCTTCCAATCTTTTTTTAAGCATAAGATTGTTTTCTACTCTTATAAAATTGTGATTATTTTCTGCATTGAGATTTTCAAATTGCCAATAATTCTGCTGAAAATTTGCTCTAGATTTTTTTTTTTTACAGAAAAGCTATAAATACTTAAATTTCCACTTTACTCTTAAGAGGCCATTCAACACCACCTTTTTATTTTTTGTTTTGATTGCCTTCTTTATTGTGGCTGAAGTTGTGTGGTTAATGCTAGAGATAAAAAGAAGAAAAAAGGGGCTGGGGTTGTGGGTCAGTGGTAGAGTGTTTGCCTAACATGTGAGGCACTGGGTTCGATTCTCAGCACCACATATAAATAAATAAAATAAAGGTCCATTGAGAACTAAAAAAATGTTTAAAAAAGAAGAAAAATATGGTCCTTATTTTCTAATGTGGAGAATAATTAGGCATTTAAATATTAAGATACAGTTATATGATGGAGCCAAGTACAAAATATAAGCAAAGATGCTAACAAGGTTTAGAACCAGGCACAACATGAGGAAGTAAAGGAAGGATTCCACAATGAAGGTAGGATTTACACTGAGACATAAAGAATGAGTAGGCATTTGCTCAAATTGGAGGTTACCATGTAAGTAAGCTTAGAGGAATGAAATTGTGGTCCTCAGCCTGAGAGTGAAGTTGGGTGGAGGATGAGACTATAAATAAGCTTGGGAAGGTAGGTGGGAATCATGTTGTAAAAAAATCTATGCATTGGGCTGGGGCTGTGGCTGGGGCTCAGTGATAGAGCACTTGCCTACCATGTGTGAGACACTGAGTTCAATCCTCAGCAACACATAAAAATAAACACATAAAATAAAGGTATTATGTCCATCTACAACTAAGAATTTTTTTTTAAAGATGTAGGCATTGCAGAGGAGTTTAGATTTTATTCTGTCAGTATCAGGATTGTATTTAGGAATTTTAATAGGAAGTAAGGGAATTCATCTCATAATAAAATCGTGCTTCCCCCCATTCTTATGGGAAATATTTTATAAATAGTAAAACAGTATTTAAAATGTTATACATTGTTATTCTCTATTTTTTTTTTAGAGAGAGTGGGAGAGAGAGAGAGAAAGAGAGAATTTTTTAATATTTATTTTTTAAGTTCTTGGCGGACACAACGTCTTTGTTTGTATGTGGTGCTGAGGATCGAACCCGGGCTGCACGCATGCAGGCGAGCGCGCTACCGCTTGAGCCACATCCCCAGCCCTATTCTCTATTTCTTAACACCATCCAATACCCACCCTGATTTTATTAATGGTTTTGAGAAAGTTCTTCATTTCCTTCATGAATTTGGAAATTCCTTTATTTTTTCTACTTGTTTACAGCTTAATATTATTTTATAGATATAGAAGATTCCCTTACTGTTTTAGATCTTTTTTGCAGATAAAATTTGTATTCAAGAGCCACAATATTAGAAGCAAATGTTTAGAGCTTTAAGACTTTAAACAGAACATTTTAGCTGAGCATAGTGGCACACACCTGAAATCCCAGCAACTCAGGAAGGTTGAGGCAGAAGAATTGCAAGTTCAAGGCCAGCCTCAGCAACTCAGGAAGGCCCCATCTCAAGATGAAAATAAAAAGGGCTGAGGATGTAGCTCAGTGATAGGATCCCTTTGGGTTCAGTCCCCTGTATTGCAAAACAAAACAAAATAAAAAAGGTACATTTTAAAAACTGGACTTGTTAGAGGTTGAATAGTAATTTTAAAGAAGCTTTTTTTTAAAAAAAAATAATATCAGATTTGATTTTATTTTAATTCTGTTTACACACACATACGCCCCAAAATATATCCTGTGCTGAAATTAAGTTCTTTTTCAACAGACAAGCACAAGTTTTATTAAATTAGTGAATAATGATATTTAAATTTCTATTAGGAAGGAAGTCATTGGCCAACTAATTACCAAACTTTGTTTGCACATAATGTACACTCTACCATTTCCTTGTTCTTTATGGAGAAAGCTGTGAAGCCTAAGAAAATAACTGAGATAAGGCTTTCAGTTAGCATTTTGGTAAAAAAAAAAAAATAGTAATAATTAAATTTTAGACTTAAGGAACTTCATTAGTACAGGGTTTTATATAACTTTATATCTTAACAAAGGATTGAATTTATATTTCCGTGTTTCCCCTAAAAGTTATGACTTCTTCTTTCATCTGCACCATAGGAGTTTTTTAAAGGAAAGAAATCAGTCTTTTAACTATTTTATTTGGAGTCTTGTTTAGAAAACCGACTCAAACAAACACCTAATCTATTTAAGGTTTTTAAATCAAAGGTCAGACATAGGAATAAGTACAAAGGGCATTGGCATCCAATAAAACAAAACTCATGCTTTAAGAATTCCAGCTGACCTAAAATAGAGTTGACTTGAACATTAGAAAGGTCATCAGTCTTACATCCTCATTCTGACCCTGCCCTGTGACTATTCACTACATTAGTGTCTTCCCAGCTGTGCTGTAGCACCTGTGTCTCCTTGACCCACAGCTGTTGAGGTGGCCTCCACTTCTATTCCTCGCCTACAGGTTTAGGGACTCAGGTACTTAAACTA
This sequence comes from Marmota monax, assembly GCF_021218885.2. Classification (NCBI taxonomy): domain Eukaryota; kingdom Metazoa; phylum Chordata; class Mammalia; order Rodentia; family Sciuridae; genus Marmota; species Marmota monax. The sequence continues at coordinate 17,817,485 of NW_026693082.1, read as the reverse complement.
AGACATCCTTAGGATTATTCTAGCAGTGATAGTTTGGGTTAAATAAGCTTTTGTATGTTAGCTTGGGAACTTGACTGTCATTTTTAACATTACTTATTTAAGAAAATGTGTCTTAAATTTCAGAGAAGCAAATTTAGAAAATCATTTTGGTTGGTTGTCAACTATTTGTTCATCTAATATCAATAAAGTAGGGGTGTATAGTAATTTCATTAGTTCTAATGTCATGACCATTGCAAAGAAGCAAGAATGACAGCGTGGAGAAGGGGTAAAATGAAAGGGAGTACATTGTGCTCCACTCTTTTTTTTTTTTATTGTATAAATATAAACTTAAGTCTTAATCTACATAAAAAAATTTTTAAATCATGCTTTTTTTTTTTTTTTTGGTACTGGGATTTGAATCCAGGAGTGCTTTACCACTTAGCTACACACCCAGTCCTTTTTATTTTTATTTTAAGACAAGGTCTCAATCAGTTGCTGAGACTGGTTTTAGTCTTGCATTCCTGCCTCAGCCTTCCAAGTTGTACATACCACCAAGCACAGCAGAAAATCATAATATTGAAACAATAGGAATATAGCTGATGTTTATATATCATGAATGTTACCATCATATTTATACTTGTAGAATGATACCCATTTTTTTGCCTTATTTATTTATTTATACCTGGGATTGAATCCAGGGTCACTTAACCACTGAGCCATACATATCCCTTTTTTATTTTGTATTTGTTTAGGGCCTTGCTAAATTGCTGAGGCTGACTTTGAACCTGTGATCCTCCTGCCTCAGCTTCCCAAGCAGATTATAGGCGTGCACCACCACAGCCAGCACACCTGATACTTCTTTACCAATTACTATAGTATATTTTATCCATTTGAATTGCACATAGTCTTTATAGGGTTGAGTAAGAACTATTGAGAAAAAAAGATATTCTTTAAGCTAAAATAATAAGATTATTTGATTATTCTGTGTTTCACTTTTGCCATATAAAGTAAGTTTCAGAAGCTCCAAGATACAATTTGACATGTGATTGTATTAGAAATACTGTTTTTGACACTTCTACCAGCCTTTTGGCTTTTTAAAAATGTTCTTATGTGTTACCAAAGTAATATATGTTCATTATATTATAAAATGGGCAGAAGCAAAAACAGTTCCTCACAGTTCTACCACCTAAAGACTTCTAACTTTTTGTTTGTTTGTTTGTTTTTGTTTTCTGCTTCTCAATCTTTTCTGTTTCCTTTATTCATTTGAAATCATTTAGTTCTGGATTTTTCCCTTTTCATTTAATGTAGGAAAATATGTGTAATATTGCATTGGGGCAGCAACCATGTCTAATATTTTTAGGAGTAGCCAAGGCTTTTGTAGCCAACATGCCTGGGTCCAGATCCTGGCTCCATCTCATGCTAGTTGTGTCTTTGGATAAGCTGTTTTACTTTCCTCATCTATAAAGTGGAATGGTACTTAATACATACTATTTGGGGTTTGTATGGGAAATGAATGAGGTAGTTCATTCTCAGTAGTTCAGTGTAAAGCTTTTAGTGCTCGGTACATATTATGTTATGTACTATATGTTTTTATTATGATTTTGATAAATTGCATGTCAGTTATAAATTTTTCCAGCCTTAGTGTATTAACTTACAACCATTTCCACACATAACTGGCGTTTGAGTTTTTCTTTGTTGTCAGATATTTACACCATTTATGGGTACTCCTTAAGAATTGTTTAGCGAGATAAACATTGAGTATAAAAACTAAGAATTATGGGCTGCGATTATGGCTCAGTGGTAGAGCACTTGCCTAGCATGTGTGAGGTACTGGGTTTGTGCTGAAGTCTGGCTAGGCACAAAATAACCGAGCCACCACACAGCCTTGTAGATTCAAACAGCAACTCTTTATTACCGAACTCTCACCGACACTCTACCCACAATTCCTTCTCACAGTGGTTAGAACCACTCTGTCTTCAAAACAGTCACAGCACAGGAAATGCGTCACTGAGACTGCCCAGAAAAATCTGACCAGCTGAATCTTATTGCTTAAAATACACATATTCACAATAACTGGCAAATGGTGATGTGCCTCACACAGGAATGTGTTAGCATTTGCAAATCTTCCGACTGTAGCACCAAACCCTCCACCAATCCTTTCCTTCTCATTCATCTGGAAAACCACACTCAACCTAGGCTCTCTGACCCCCTGACTATTCCTTCAGTTCCCTGTCTCCTTCTCTGAGCAGGAAGCCTCCAGCAGCCGTGGCCAACCACGGCTTACTAGTTAAGCCCAGCTTGGCCACTGTGCTTCTTCTCAGACCTTCAGGGTAAGATGCTTCAGTGAAGCCAACAGTCAATACTCAGACCAGCTCCCCGCTGGGGAAAGAAACCTAGAGGGTCAGATTCATCCATTTGATCAGTTAAATGAAGAAGGATTCATTTTGGTAAAACTTGTTCTCCTTGGAGACACTTCAGTGAGTTGTCTGTGATTTCCAAAGGAAGGTGGAAGGTAGGCATCTGAGGGCTGCTGTGCTGTGGCACCCCTCTGGCCACACGCCAGTCCTCCTGTGTCCACTGAACTCAGCAAAGGAAGGACTGTGCTGTGGCACCGTGGAGTCTGCCAAAGCCTCCTGGCAATTCTGGGCAGGCTGATGTCTGGGCCACAGCAAGGCCAAGCTTGTCACTGAATAACCAGTCAAGCTTCTGTCTGGAATTCCACTTTTGCTTTCTGTCCCAAATGGTTGTAGACACCCTCTGGGGGCTGAGACTGAAGGCAAGGAGTAGTGGAGGGAGGCAGACAGGTTCAGAGCACGCTTCCATTAACAGGGACAGGACACAGCCTCTGAGTGTCCACGGAGCAATGTGCAAATTGCAGTGATAAGCAGAGTGGAACCTCTACCTTGAGCGCAGTATCTCAGGCAAACACAGGGGGCGCCGTCGACAATGCTGCCAAATACACTCGAGTACACAGTCAGACGTTTGTTCGGTAAACAGTAAATGCATAAAATAAATTACCTTGAGAGGGCCATGTTTGCTTCAGACGTGTGGTTAACGTGAGCAGGATGGCTACCATTCAAAGTATCTTCACAGGAACACGGGGTGTGGGGCTCACACACACAGGAGACACACACACACATTACAGGTCATTCAAAGTCATCGTCTACAGACTTCACTTTGTTCGACATGAATTTTGGTTCTGTGGAATTCAAACAGACACTCATTCACCTCACAGCCTTGGATTTGTCTGTGTGTATATATATATATATATATATATTTTTTTTCTCCTTTTTTACTATAACATCAATGCTTAGCCTGAATATCATCATTCAAAAGTGGGAGAAGAACCAAACTTTTCATATGAACAGGGATGGATGGGGAATGTTAGTTTCAGCTGATTGCTTTCTCCTTTCAGAGTTTTCCTATCAAAGCTCAACTGGTTGTCCAAAACCAGATGACAGTAATAAGGATCCTGTGGTCCTTCTGGAGGCTGCCTCCACCTCCCACCTAGGCCACCAAAACTCCTTACATAGGTTACAGAAAAGTGAGTCATCCGACCCCCGTGGGCTAGGGACAGGGAGAGAGCATGAGAACCACAGATAACCAAGGGATTTCTTCCAAGTGGTCAGTTTGTTTAAAACAAACACACAACAACAAGAGACTTATTCAAAATCAAAGAGAAAATACTGTGTGAGAACCAGACTACGGGGCTGCTTTTCCCAGGACCCACAGCTTCCTCAGACCCTCTGTTCATAAGAGTACAAGGAGATACAAAGTCCTGCAGACCATGTGCTAGGGATAGACAAGGACACTGGTCACCTGTGGGCACAGACCAAAGGGCAGAGATGCAGGAAGCTGCACTTCTCTCCACTCCCAGATTTAGGGCCTACTGCTCAGAGCTAACCCACTCCAAGCCCACACACAAACATCTCCCTCTGGCTCAACTGCAGCCACATTCGTGGAAGGCTAACCTGGGAAAGCACAAACTTCCCTTGTCCAGAAGAGAATTCTTGCAAGCCCACTGGTAAGGTTCTTGTTTCTAGCTGGCTTTTGTTGTTTGTTTTGTTTTGTTTTAAACAAAGAAAAAGCAGTCTACTCTTCCTCACCTGAGCCTGCTGGGAAGGAAGGGGCCCCTCCAGGATGCACAGTGGTACATTTTCTTGTCACCTTGAATTTGAGAGATCAACAAGCCTCCTACCAACCTGTCCACTAGCTCTCATCCTCCCACAGAATCAGCTCAACTCTGGCGGTGCAGACACTGGCAGCCACAGCTGACAATCCCTAGGCCTCTGTGGCTTCCTTCTTCAACCAGGGCTAAGAAGGGTTGCTTCTGCTGAACTGAGACACAACAAAATTCTCTTAAACTAAAACCAGAGCATAAATCCACTACATCACCAAGAATCATCGCAGGACACAGTCCCAGTCCCCTTCTTTGGGGGCTTTAAAACACATCTCTTTGACCAAAGCAGGTAGGTGAGATATGACTTGAAAGCAGGGAAGAAGGGGATGAGGAATGAGTCTTGGAACCAACTTCTCAGCCCTCCACTGCCGCAGTCTGTCTGGGCACAAAATAACCGAGCCACCACAAAAGCCTTGTAGATTCAAACAGCAACTCTTTATTCAATGCCTCAGTCTGTCTGGGCACAAAATAACCGAGCCACCACACCACCTTGTAGATTCAAACAGCAACTCTTTATTCCCGAACTCTCACCGGCACTCTACACGCACGTTCTCGGAAAATACACTCCCTCCACCGGGCTCTGCATACCAATACTCTCAGAACCCTGCGGGAACTCAAGGAGCGGGTGCCTGAGGCAGCAGGATACGGCCCTATTCCCAACAGGATCCACCCTAAACCCAGAGCCACCCTAATCCCTGAGCAGGGTCACCTTTCAACCCAAAATGCCATGCGTCATTCTTACTTGGCTATGGCTCTCAGCACTCCACAATCCTGTGCTTTTGTGAGGGAGAGGCACCCACACCCCAAACTGTACTTGGAGATGTAGGGGAAAAGCAGGAGAGGAGAAGGGGAAAAAAAGTGGCTGTACCACTTCCTCTGAAAGTCACTTAATGCTTCTCTCGTGAGCCTCCCTTACCGTGGTTGCTTTGCCAAGTTTCCGGGCATAGGCAAAGCCTACTCTAGCTGGGGGAGCTGCTGCTCTGGGAGTTTGGCACGCAGGCGGCCGAGGCAGGTGGGAATGTCCAGGCTCTCGAGCCTGCTCCTCAGAGGGCTGGCAGAGCCCTTCCTCCTCATCACCAGGAGGCCTCACGAGGTAGCTGTCACAGAAGTCCAGGGGCCCATCCAGAGCATCATCAATGAGTGTGGTGAACTCTTTGAAGTCATCGTCATGATGGCCCCGGTTGCACACACACACCTCAATGCCTGAGTCACCTGTGAAGCGGTGATGTCTGTCAGGTGTCTTGTCTTTGCTATCGGGGAGCACACTGCCATGTTCAGAGCTGGAATTTTTCAGTAGCTCCTCCTTACATTCTGAATCCTTGTCCAGGAAGGCCGCTAGGTCTAGCTCCCCCAGGCCAGCCACTGAGCCACTGGGCTCCATTCCGGGGGCTTTGGTGGCTGCTCGGTCAGCTGGCACGTCAGAGGGCTCAGGATCAGCAATGCTTGGGGGTCTTGTGCTGCTTCTGCTGGGCACAGACAAGGGGCTGCTCTGTGCCCCCTGGGAGCCCCTGGTAGGATCAGCACCCGGAGGGCTGCCACCTGCAGGACCACACTGAGGAGGCAGCTGCTGCTGCTGCTGTAGCTGGAAGGCACTGTATGGCGGGGGAGGAGTTGGAGGTCGGTTCACCACTTCCTCATAAGGAGGTAGTAAATAGTTTGGCAACAACCTGAAATAAAACGGCAGCGTTGAGTAATTGTGGGCTTCCCGGTAGGCAATCAGGTTGATTTCATGTTGCCGCTGCTGGGCCTGAAGGCGGTGCTTGGCTCGGCGGTGGTGGCAGACACAGCAGCAGCTCAGGATGATGATGATGGTCCACACCAGCCAGAATCACCAGAGTTCATCGTAGTAGTTGGAGCACTGAGACTGTCCACAGCAGTGTCCTGTGTCACAGATGTAGCTTTGATTGTTGGTACCCACACAGGCTTCCTTATCCTGCGGGGGTTCAGCCCTGACTGACAGGGGGCTGGGCAGTGCCTGGAGGAGCAGGAGTGCCATGCCACCCAGGAGCCTTCTCTCCATCCCCCTCCTGCTCCTGCTCCTCTGCCACAGCTCCGCCACCTCCCTCCTCCTCCCTCTCTTCTTCCCCCTTTTTATATTTTGTTTTGAGATGGGATCTCACTAAGTTGCCCACACTGGCCTTGAACTTGTGACCTTCCTATCTCAGCCTTCTGAGTAGCTGGGATTATGGGTGTGTGCCACCACACCCAGAAGGACATAGTTTTTGTTTTATAAACTTATTGGGATTGTTCCATTTCTGTCATCCAGTACTTGTTTCACAAGGCCAAGGTCAGCATTCATCAAGTTCCCATTCCTACCTCAAAAATTTCCCCCAATTTGTTAACTATCCCATTTTTCGACTCACTGAATTCTACTATATCATCTTGTCTGTGTTTATAAATCATAAGTTCTATGAGGGTTGCATCTTGAGCAAGTAGGTCTATGGTTGACCTTTATCTAAAGTCTTTGGATCCTGCCTCAAAACTTTGTTTCACCTTTAATTTTCACTTTTAGAGGAGACTTAAGGACATCTCTGTATTAGGTTTTTATTGATGCTGTAATGAATTACCACAAAGTTAACTAAAAAAAAATTTATTATTGTACAGTTCCAGAGGTCAGAAGTCCAAAATGGGTCTCATTGTAAAATCAAAATGTCAGCAGGGCTGAATTCCTTCTGGAGGCTCTAGAGGAAGTCATTTCCTTGCCTCTTGTAACTTTGGAGACTACCTGTATTCCTTGGCCCATGGCCCCTTCCATCTTCAAAATGAGCATTGGCCAGTTGACTCTCAGTTGTCTCACTTTGCCTTCCCTGCTTGCCTCATCTGCTTACTAAGACCTTTTAATAACCTTGGACCTACAGGATTATCTCCCCATCTCATGATAAATGATTGGAAGCTTTCATTACATCTGTAACCTTTATTCTCTTTTATCATAAAACATAATATAGTCACAGGCTCCAGGGAGTGGGACAAAAGATCTTCAGGAGCCATTACTCTGTCTACTATAATCCATATATAATACCTTTGCTACATATTTCCTTATCTTCTCAACTCTGATGACCTACCTCTATTCCAACTTAGTCATTCATAGCCATGGGCCACCCTTTGTACTTTTCCATTGCTCAAAAGTGACTCAATTCTGAAATCTTAAACTATGGAATTTTTCTTTCTAGTCACAATTTCTAATATTATATAAAAATAGCCAGGGGAGATTATATAGGCCTTATTTACTATGTTAAGTGTAGTCTGGATTTGATCCTGAACAAAGTGAGAAGTCAGTGCAGAGTTTCATCACAGAGAAAACAAATGAATGGTCTAAAGTCAAGGAAACCACCTTTTAAATATGGAAATATTGGATTAATCATATTAATTTTTCCCTCTTAATCTGATTTTAATTAGGAAAATGAAGAAGACAAATGTGGACCCTTAGGAGATGATAAAGAGATGGCCAGAGAATCTACTGACAAAAAACAGGTAAACCATTACCATTGTTACAAAAAAAAAAAATTGTTCATAATAACAAAACAAAAGGAATAATATAAAGAAGGATAAAAGACCCTCTTACACCCAAGTTCGCCATTTCTACTTCCAAGGGGGTTTCTTAATATTCTTCTAAAAATATGTGCATATACAAACCTATATGTCTGTCCTATTTTTAAAAAGTCAAATTTGTGATATGCTTCTATATCTTGCTTTTTTAAATTTTTCAAATGTAACTCTTAATACCGTCTAACATTAATTCATAGAAATATGTTGAAAAACATTCTCCTATGGTTCTCTCAAGTGCCTATATATCTTGGTGGTTGTGTCAAAAATGCAAGGCATCGATTGCTCTTTATGTAGGTCATTTCTTAGAGTTGTGTTTGCAGCAAGCAAAATTGAGGGTTTAGGTAATGTCCCTCTCAGGGGCAAAGAGCAGATCGGATTACTGTTGGCTGTAAAACATCAGAATCCCCAGGCTCAGTGTCCCCATCCTATAACACAAACTGGCAACTATCTGCATCACCTCCCATGGGACTTGAGGGCAAGATACCATCACAAATAAGATGCTCATACTGCAGTACTGTGAATAGTAAAATCCTTTCTTTCTGACCCAAGAGTTTCATGTCTTCTAAGAGTATATATGAAAGAATAATAGGTTAACATATTAGTTGCTAAGCAGATTAAAATCAAAGGCTAGACTTGAAACATAAACCTTGTTCTTTCTAATATTTCTTAGTATTTTCTTTTTACTTTATTTTTAAGTTTCCCAGAGATTCTGATTCATTGGTGTGGAATAGAGACTAAGCATGTATATGCTGAAAAGAATTACCTGGGTGATTCCGGTGTACATTCTGGATAAGATTTCCTAATTTGTTCTTTGAGTGAGTCTCTAAAATACCCAAAAAGAATATAGAAATAATTTCTCAGAATATTTAGATGTTTGAGAAACATAAAGGAAAAAATAGTGAATCACTGTTTTAAGTAAATGTAGTAAATACATAAAACAGACTGTCCTCTTTTGCCCATGTTTTAATGTAAAACTCTGTGACTAGGATTACATAGACGACTTGCCAAGATGTTAGTGAAGTGAAGCAAAATCAAGATCCAGAACAGTGATTCACTGAAAAGATTCAGTCTTCTGGGAGTTGCAGTAAGTGGAAGTGTCCAAATGGAATGCAACTTAGGCTTTTATTTGTTTTGTTTTTGTTAAGTTTGGGATGGAAAAATCTTTGCCTCAAACTTGAATATTTTGGCCTCAACTAGAAGCAAAATGAAATATATATTCATTCTTCCTGGAGGTACAAAGAATTCTAGGGGGGAAAAAAGGTGGTAAACTTGGCAGAAAAGATTGTTCTGATAAAAAATAACTTGATGAATATGCTTCCCTTTACTTAAGTAACAATTTTTAAAAACATCTTTTGTGGTCAAAATTTCTGGTTTTATTTCTGTCTAATTAACTACTCGACAATTTAAAGTTAACATCATTCAATTCAGTTGCAGCCACTCCCACTGATTGTGTTAATTTGGTTAAACAACATGGGCTCTGGTACCAAGAACTGGGGGACAGTACTGGGGCACTTTACCACTGAACTGCATCCCCAGCCCTTTTAGTTTTTTGAGACAGGATCTCACTAAGTTGCTAAGGCTGGCTTTGAATTTGCAAGTCTCCTTCCTCAGCCTCCTGAGTAGCTAGAATTACAGGCAGGGGACACCGTGCCTGGTTGGTGCTAAGATTTTTTAATAAGGCATCATCAGTTGTTTTCTAAAGTGACCAGTTTTTAAACAAACTTGATGGAAGTATTCAGAAGTAGACGATAACGTACTTTGTATTTAAGGAACATAAGATTCTAAAATAATATGGAAAGGTAAATTTGAAGCTCATTTTAAAAGCTAATACAGACAAATCTTTCATATTTTAGGTGTATTCTTAGATGTAGGTTTTATAAATGTTTAGGAGATGGTTGGTTAGCTCAGAAAGGGAATTTCATGAAATCTCTATTCCTTTTTTCCAGGCATTTCACAAAATATCCTTCCTAATTCTGAACGTTTATACTAATAAATCAACTGACACTTGACTGTTTTATTTTATAGTACTTTGGTCTTATCCTTAAAGTGATTTCAAATATGTTCTGATAGGGAATCAATATAGAGTAAAATCCTTTTGGAAGGAGGTGGGGAATAAGGGACACCCTATCTTCAGCCCAAGTTCCTCTCATGTCATGACTACATTCCCAAACCCAAGGATCAAGTTTACATTCCTTACTATAGAATTGTCTTTATTTTTGTTTTGCTGTAAAAACAACATAGACTACTTTGTGCCTTAGGTAGAACTGATTTTGTTTTTTACTTCTCTGTTTTATCTGATTTTTTTTTTTTTTTTTTTTTTTTTTGGTACTTATGAGGATTGAACTCAGATCCTTATACCTGCTGGTCAAATGCTCTGCAACTGAACTACATCCTCAGCATGCCCCACTGCCACCTTTATTCTTTTTTATTTAGAGGTGGGATCTCCCTGAGTTGCTCAGTCCAGTCTTGAACTTGAGATCTTCCTTCCTCAGTCTCCTATGTAGCTGGGGTTATAGGCACGCACCACCTTGACTAGCTGTTTTATCTAATATTTTATCTAATATTATCTAATATTAGTATTATTATATGAGCTTCTTTTTCACTGATATTTTCGTAAGTCAGGGTACTTTAGATTATAAGTAGCAGAAAGTCTTCACTCAAAGAGTCTCATTAGAACTCTAGAATCCTAGGTAGTGTCCAGCCTGCACGGCATAATTTCAGGTCAGCCCAGGCCCCTCTGGAATACTGCCAAGGAACTCACTTTGGCTGTCAGTTCTCTTTCCTGACACCTGACAGTATGACTTTTGTTTGTGTTTTATAACTTACCTATATAATTATAGTGAGGGACCCAGATACATGAGTCTAGACTGTCATAGTGTTGAAAAATCTTCAGCCAGTTTTTAGGATGTTGAGAATTTTCTTTTTTTTCAGTGATGACCTCTCTTTCATTCTGCTTTTTACTATCTGTGAATTCTTTTGGAAAGTTCTCTGGGCTTGATTTATCCATGTGTAAAATGAGAGGGGTTTCCAAATCTTTCCTTTTTAACATCTAGAAGCTTAATACCTAATAGTCCTAGACTGGATGGTGTAAAAACCAAGTGAAACCAACTTGGTTCCTGCCCTTTACTAGGTTAAATTGTATTCATCTTTCACTAGAATAAAATAGTGATAATTTGCACATTTAATTGTTTGGTTAGTAGAGCCTCAGTTTTAAAAATTTCTGATCTAAAGTAAACACAAAATTTCAGAAATTGTTTTGGACCTAATGCAAAATGTACTTTTGAACAAACTATGTTCAGATAAAGAACTAATCAAAATTTTCATTTTATTAATAAATCAAGTATTATGATAATCATGAGTTATAATTAATAACTTCTTATTTTGTATCTCACTGTAGGTGAAGAAAACTGGTCTCGTGGTGGTGAAAAACATGAAAATTGTTGGTCTCCATTGTTCTAGTGAAGATCTACATGCTGGGCAAATTGCTCTTATTAAACATGGGTCAAAGCTGAAAAACTGTGATCTTTATTTTTCCAGAAAACCATGTTCTGCTTGTTTGAAAATGATTGTAAATGGTAAGTGCAGATAAGGCTTTGTTGGGGATTAGGAATAGATCTGAGAGCAAACAAGGGAACAAATTGCCTAAATCTCACAGAGATCATTTGGAAATACTGATGTATGTCTGAAGACAGTTTGAGACACTGTGCAAAGAGTCAAAAAACAAAGATGCTGTCCTCAACTCTGTCCACTAGTCAGCCTAATGACCCTCAGTGAATTAGTAGACTAGTGCTACTATCTCTAAGAAACCCTAAGATCTCAGTGGTTTAATATATTAGACATCACTCCTGTCATAGCCCAGGTGTTGCTGAGCAACAGGCAGCTTTTCTCTGTGTAGTTGATTCACAGGCCTAGGCATCTTCCATCTTACTACTGTTGTCATACCTGGGGCTTTGAGTCCTCTGAAGCCAGAAGAGGAAGGAAAGAGTAGAGAAGGCATAACTGCTTTTAAAAGCACAGGCCTCAGGAATGTCTGGGGGTACAACTCAGTTGTATAATGTTTGCACAGTATGCACAAGACTCAGTTCAATCCCCAGCGCCACCAAAATGAAAAAAAAAAAAAGTTTTAAAAACAAATAACTAATATGGCTCCTAATCCTTTCCCTCAGGGTGTTACTTGGAGACCAAAATAACAATTTAATGAATACATCATCTAGTGTCCAATGATTGATATATGCTGTAAGTGATAAAATGATCTCAGAGGTGAAACTGATCCCTGTGGGTTGTCATGTTATGAAAGTTTGGGGCTTAAACTGGATCCTGATAGGTCACTCATACAGGAAGGGGAACTCATGGGTGGTCAGGAACAGCAGTCTTTGTAGCATCACTCAGTTGTAAGAAGAAAAGTCCAGTATTTGAAATGAAAGATTATTCCTAAGAAAATAGTGACAGATGGCTTATAATGGTAGATTGGGGCTTTAGTGGAGAACCTTGAAAAATTACATAGCATCTGAGCTTTATCTTATGGGACAGAATTCCAGGACCTGTTTTTTAACTGTTTTTATGTACATCCAAGTCTTATAAATACTGATCAGATCTATGTTGAGGTTGGTGCCTTGAACGACACAAGGAAAAACTTCCAGGAGAAAGGTCATGTGGTTAGGAGCTTCCTGGCCTGCAACAAGTATTGCAGGCCTTCAGGTATGTTAAGAGTGACTCTGTAGTCTCTCCACTCTAGTTCCTAATAAAGAAGATAGGTATCACAGTGGTCATGGCTTTTTTTCCTCCTTTGCCCAGTTAACCAGGCAAATTGGACATTCATTTAATCATTTATGTTCAGTTGACTTATGATTCCCATTATAGATGATATGCAGCTATTAAAGGTTTTTGAGCAAGATGAAACATGATTAAATTTTTGTTGTTTTTACAGAATTGGATCAGGGAGAAGTTAGCTTGCTTAGCGGACTGATTAGTTCAGATGGTGACATTGATATAGAAAGGAAAGAATGTGAAAGAACTAAAATATGTTGACTGATGTGTTCTAGAGTCAAGGGAGAAGAATAAATAAAAGAACTGCCTGTGCTAAAAGCACCCCTGATCACCTCAGAGCTAAGGCTTAGAATCGCAGGGGAGTGCGAGTCACTCACTACAGCTTCAGTCTGCCAAGAGAGAGAATAAAGTGTGGAAAGAGACCTAGGATGCATTTATGCTGGTGATAGACCCATAAGTAAATAAAATTGCTCTGTTGGTTTAAGTTTACATATTAGTTATCTTGGGAAGGCGGCATGGTTGAACTTATGCTGTAGCTGAACTCCTTTAGTTCCTATCACTGTTACTTCCGGTTAAACCAAAGCAGTCATTTCCTAGCATGGTGATTCTCCTGATGGTCTACAAGGTCAACATATTTTCACAGTAATGCTACATTTACACTAAAGTGACCAAAACAGTGGTGAGTAAAACCACTGTTGCTATAGACGAAGCAAAACTGCCCTAGCAGTCCTTATGCTCTTTACTGCACAAAGAAATAGTTTCACATAAGAAGGGCTTTTATGAAACAGTAAGAGTTATTAATTTCATTAAATTCTAATCCTGAATACACATCTTTTTAATATTCTGTGTAAGGAAAGAGGACTTTGTTATAAAATACTTTTATTACAAACCTAATGTGAAGGTTGCCTTAAGGAAAACCACTTATGTGACTGTTTTGAGTTGCAAACTAAAATGATTCACTTTTTTCATGAAACACCATAATTTGACAGACTATGGTTATTAGCTATTTTGCCTCAAAAATGAAGTGAGCCTGTCACTTTCAGGAAACAATTGACATTATTTGCTGCTAATCATAAAATTTGAGCATTCAAAGTGAAAATTAGAATTTTGGAAAACCATATCCACCATTTTGAGCTTGACAACTTCCTGATATTTATACTCTTAGGATGAGATTGGTGGTGATAGTAATGGACTTTTTTTGAGTATTGTAAAATCAATATCACATTTTCCAAATGACCAGTGCACAAAACTACAGAATCATGCATGAATAAAACAGCCATTCTAAGTACAAGACAGACCAGGGTATAGATACAAAAAGTTTGTTGATATGGTTTCAGATTTCACATTCTAATCTTTTTTTTGGTGGTGGTGATGGTGCAGGCATCAGGGATTGAACCCAGGGCCACCTAACCACTGAGCCACATCCCTACTCTTTATATATTTTTTAATTTTGAGACAGGGTCACACTAAGTTGCTTAGAACCTCACAAAGTTACTGAGGCTAGCTTTGAACTCACAATCCTCCTGCCTCAGCCTCCTAAGCCATTACCTGGGATTACAGGCATGGGTCACAGTGCCTGGTTTGTAACTAGTCTTTAAGAAACTATTTCTTGGGCTGGGGATGTGGCTCAAGCGGTAGCTCGCTCGCCTGGCATGCGTGCAGCCCGGGTTCGATCCTCAGCACCACATACAAAGAAAGATGTTGTGTCTGCCGAAAACTAAAAATAAAATATAAAAAAAAAAAAAAAGAAACTATTTCTTGTCAAATATTTACAATAGTGTCAAAAAAGAATGTTTACAATTATCTAACATGGCTGTTCAAATACTCCTTTTTCAACTACATGTCTGTATGAGGCAGAATAATTTTAATATACTTCAGTGTAAACAACCTGTTGGCAACAGATTGAAAGCAGAAGTGAATTTGAGAATCCAGCTGTCTTTCTATTAAGCCAAATACTAAATACATTTGTAAAACTTCAATGCCGGGCTGGGGATGTGGCTCAAGCCGTAGCGCGTTCACCTGGCATGCGTGCGGCCCAGGCTCGATCCTCAGCACCACATACAAGCAAAGATGTTGTGTCCGCCAAAAACTAAAGAAAATAAATATTAAAAATTCTCTCTCTCTCTCTCTCTCTCTCTCTCTCTCTCTTAAAAAAAAAAATTCAACGCCATTTTTCTCACTAACTTTGGTTAACTTAGAAAATAGTTTCTTATCATAAAACTGTTATGTATATTAATGACTCTTTTTGTTATTTTAAATGAATTAATAAATATTTTTAAATTTTTAATAAAATAAATATCAAAAGATGCTATCCATACAAACAAAAACTCTTTGGGGTCCTCAATAAAGGGATCCTAAGATCAAAAAATTTGAGAACCTCTGCTATAGCACTTACCAGTAGTATTGAACATTTTAAAGGTGATTCATCTTCCCTTCTTGGATTGGGATTACTAGGAGCAACTAAGATTCATAGATGAATGTTTTACCATCGATGCTAGTCAGGAAATGGATTATGAGAACTTGAACAGGGAAGATGAAATGCAGCAAGGGGAAAGACTCTATCTGAGCTGTGAGGCCTTTGAAATTGCTTTGCAGCTCAAACCACAGTGAGTTAGGAATAGCAGAGAATAGGCAGAAATACACATCTGTTTACTTTTTAGCTCATCTATTACTTTGAAAGATGGGACACCAGAGGGCTATCTGTCTATTCACTTCTGGGCACAATCATAAAAAAAGGCTCTCCAAGCTGAAATTACATGAGACTACCAGCAAGAAAAAAGTCTTTGTTGTAAACTATTCGTTAATTGACAAATATTTGGGTATTTGTGTATAAGGTACCTTCATTGTTCAAGTTCAGATACAAATTAAAATATTTTTTCATATGTTTGTTATCTAATTATATTTTCTCTTTTGTAAATTTTTCATATCTTTTGTCTCTCTTGAGATCTCATTCTTTTTGTCAATTCATATGTACTCTCAATGATTTAAAGTCTTTTCTGTGTATTAAAGATTACCAATCTTTCCTCTGCCTCATTGATTGAAAAATGTTCCTTTATTTTCTTGTTTTGTCTTCAGTGTTGTGGCTTAAATAAATTAATATTGCTGACACACCACTACTCTAGCATCACATAAGTAAT
This sequence comes from Marmota monax, assembly GCF_021218885.2. Taxonomy (NCBI): domain Eukaryota; kingdom Metazoa; phylum Chordata; class Mammalia; order Rodentia; family Sciuridae; genus Marmota; species Marmota monax. The sequence goes on along the minus strand of NW_026693082.1, from coordinate 17,801,876 downwards.
TTTCATGTTATGAATTCTGTGTGGACACTTTTTTATAACTATGAGGAATATATGATTTGTCTAACCATTCCCTATGTTGGTTGTCTATTATTTTTAACATTTTTAATGTTTTAAAGAATGCTGCATTAACTGTGTATACATGAATTTTTCTTTCCAGAAGAATTCTGAGTCCAAGACAGAATCATTTGTAATGCATTGATGAATTGTTGATTTCTAAATACAAAACTTTAGACATGACCAAATGCTATTTGTAACATTTCTAAAAGCAGCCATGGCACTGTGGAAGGTGCTGGTATACAGTCCCAGTGCTGGGCTTTGGGACCATACTCAGCAAAATCAGTGAATCCACAAATCCTTCCCCTGGGCTCTGTTTGGGGTCAATTAGCTTTGTCTCAAAAAGGCAAAAGTGTAAATATTTTAAGTTCATAGGCAATGTCATTTCTGTCACAGCTACTCAACTCTGCCATGCAAAGGCAGATTGTATAAATGAATCAATGTATCTAATTTTGTGTTATGATATAGTCTTGTGTTTTTTCAAATTAGTTAATCTGTGAGCTATACAAAAATTCTCAATGGACCAGATTTGGCCTATGGATAATTATTTGCCAAACCTCAGATGGATTAATAGGTGACTTCATGGTAGACATTTATTGGGCCTTCTTGATCTACTGCATTGCTAGGATGGGTTTATCAAGAAAATGTATATTCAGCATGTATCAGATAATTATCTTTCATATTTTGTATTTCAGCTGGAGTTAATCGAATTTCATATTGGCCTGCTGATCCAGAAATAAGTTTGCTTACTGAGGCTTCTAGTTCTGAAGATGCAAAGTTAGATGCCAAAGCTGTGGAAAGACTGAAGTCAAACAGTCGGGCCCATGTGTGTGTCTTACTTCAACCTTTGGTGTGTTATATGGTGCAGTTTGTAGAAGAGACTTCTTACAAATGTGACTTTATTCAAAAAATTACAAAGACAGTACCAGATGCTAACATTGACTTTTATTCTGAATGTAAACAAGAAAGAATAAAAGAATATGAAATGATATTTTTGATTTCAAATGAAGAAATACATAAGCAAATCCTGATGACTATAGGTCTGGAGAACCTGTGTGAAAATCCCTACTTTAGCAATCTGAGGCAAAACATGAAAGACCTTATCCTAATCTTGGCCACGGTAGCTTCCAGTGTGCCCAGCTTTAAACACTTTGGATTTTATTGTAGTAATCCAGAACAGATTAATGAAATTCACAATCAAAGTTTGCCACAAGAAATTGCAAGGCACTGCATGGTTCAGGCCAGGTTATTGGCATATCGGACTGGTGAGTTAAATGCTTAGTTCATAAGTTGGGGCAAATTGGTTTGGTTGTATTTGTCTCAGAAGTAAAGTGGTATGCATCTTATCTATGGCAGAGTTCATTTGCTCCTAGATATTAAAGTTTGGCTGTTCATGCTAAAGTTTGTGAGACTCTTGTGTAGGCGACTCTTCCTATGAGCAGTTTGGAACTTCCTTGTGGCCCTTTATTCAGCACTACATTTATAATTCAGGACCAAATTATCTAATTCGTCTTTCTCCTTGCATTTATGATTTCTGTTTATCAAGCCTTCCACTAAAAATGGGACAAAGAGAAAACTGAAATCACTCTTGTTAACTCTTCAATATTGTTTGTATTGAGTATTTGATGAAAACTTGGAAATCTGTAAAATTAAAAATATGAATTCAAAATAACTAATACAATGAAAGTAAAGGAATGTTGGTTATTGCAGATTTTCTCAGTTGCCGGTATGTCTTTAATCAGAAAACTGAGAAATTAAACATTTTTACTTTATTATGTTGTGTATGTGGAGAAGGAAAATATTACTTGAGAATATTCTTTATTGTGATAAAATGTATCTGTATTTCCAATTATGGAGCAGTATTTTCAAGAATTACTAGATGTAGTATTTTTTGAAAGAGAATCATGACCACTTTAAAAAATGCAACTTGAAAATAAGTGGGAAAAATGCAGGCAGGGAGAACAGTAGAGTAAGATTAGTTTGTGGAGTGGACTATAATAGGAATTTTAAATTATCCCAAAAAGGAGAAAAGAAGGAAAATCAGAAAAGGTCCATGCCAATGCTATTGGTTAGATTGAAATAAATTCAGTAGAATGGAGGAACTCAACTGACAGCATGTTTTGCAGAATCACCACAGAAACTTTAATAAAAAGTACAGATGCTCAAACTCCTCCCCAGACCCTGTTCAACAATTGCTCTAACCAAGTGTGACCTAGGTCTGTTTTTAAAAACTTCTTCAAGGAGCCAGGGATGGTGGCACACTCCTGTAATCCCAACTACTTGGGAGGCTGAGGCAGGAGGATCATAAGTTCAAGGCCAGTCTGGGCAACTTGGCAAGACGCTGTCTCAAAGTTTTAAAAAAGAATAAAAAGGGCTGTGTGTGTAGCTTAAGAGTAAAGTGCCTCTGGGTTCAATAGACCAGTCCAAAAAAAAAAAAAAAAAGACATGATGAAAATGAATTCCAAAACCTCTGAAGTTCTAAAAAAATTGCAAGTAGGGGTTTAATAATTGCTTTTTAAATGATTAATAATGAGGATCCACAGAGGTGTTGTTAAATGAATGCTTCTTGGATATTAGAGTAGCAAAAAGTGACAAAATGTGTTCAGACTCATGGGGGGAAAGAGTAAAAGGCATCTCATGTTATCTACCCGGTTTAAGTGTTGAGTTGTGATCTCCTTTTGTGTCCTAGAAAAAGTGTTTTCCAAAACCATTTTTATATGGATGAAAACTTATCCTATTGGAAAACACACGTAGTAAAGAATATTCTCTTGGTGTAACTGATCTTTGCAAGGCAGCAGAGCTGCATGCTGATGAAAAAAAATCACATCTTTCCCTCTCCTAACAAGGTTTAGTCTATCCCCAGACTGAACAGAAAATGTGGGTCCTGAGATTAAAAAACATAACATGAAAAAAAAAATGTTGATAGGAAAAGTAGACTCTTAAAATGAAGAATTTCTGTTTTAATTTTTCATTTTTTACTTCTGATTTATGTACATATTAATAGAACTTAACAGTCAAGATTTTGTTTTTGCTCGCAAATATAATCTTATGTTTATAATATTGTCCACTTGCCTCAGAAATGAGCATAAAGCCATTGATTTATATCTTTTTTCCTCATGTTAAGGTCTAGGTCACGTAAAGGTCTAGGAAGAAACAAAATTGTGTTTATGCCATAATCTCCTTTTCCGCCACACTGTAGAAGCCAGTCACCAGACATCCTCTAGACCTCAGTATCCCATTCATTTTCAGGGCACAGCACACATCTGTGTCTTTCCTTAGTTAGCCTTCTGCCCAGTCAGCTGTGAGTTGCTGGAGGAACGTTCACCATACTTGGAACACAGGCACTCAAAAAATGGAAGCCTTTGTTGTGGAATTCTTAATGGCAAAGAGGGAGGTGGAGGAAAGGCAAATAGATTGGGTCACAAGGGCCAAACTTCACTCACTGAATTTCTCTGCCTGTTTTCTTACTTACAGAAGGGAATCAACTTTTATCTTTAGATAAAAATGAGATGGTAAATAAAAAGTGCTTAACATAAATTACTTAAATCCTTTGTAGTATGATTTTGAAAGCCTGAGTACTTGAACTGGAGATGGGAGATTTTATTGGCATATCATAACTTTTAAAAAATTAGTTATAAGGCATCCTAGTTTTTTAATACAAAGTGGCACAAATTTTCTTTGTGCTTTTACTGAAAAAAAGTAGGTATTAAAATATATATTTTAATTGGAAGGATTTTAACTTGTAAGAAATTGTAAGGGGAAGCCATAGTTTCACTCATCATTATGATAATGAACTTAGGTAAGTTTACAGATAATTCTTATTTTTTCTATATAAGTGTATCATCCAAACTATATTAGTCCTCTATTATGATTTTGACAAATACTATGGTTTTCATAATTAGTGTGTATTTGTCTTAGGGAATTTGAAACTCACCCTATGTGGAAGGAAAGTAGATCCTAATATGTGTAGTTTCTTTCTTTCTTTCTTTTTTTAACATTTTTTTTAGTTACTTATTTATTTTAATGTGGTGCTGAAGATCGAACCCAGTACCTCACACATGCTAGGCGAGGGCTCTACCGAAGAGCCACAACCCCAGCCCCCTAATACGTGCAATTTCTATTTTGGTTTTTTATTTTTTGTTTCACATTAATGGTTTTAAGAAGGACCACTTATTGCAAAAGTTTTTGTTCTGCAAGAGAATTAAAATTTTATGTTTATAACTTCTGCCACTTGATTTAGAAATGACCATAATATCACTAACATAGCATTCTTTTCCCTCTTAAACTATTCAGGTCAAGAAAATGACAATATTTTGTTTAAATCAAAATTTTCTTCATGTATCTTTCACCAGTATGTAGACATGCAGATATAAAAGTTCATAAAGATTTTATTTTTTATTAAAAGTTTGAACATTTTGCATAGCAAGAACACTTCCATAAAATATATTTTCCATGATTAGAACATTAAAAAGACTAGAAGACACATTTGATTGTTGTGAGTAGATATTGTACTCACAATTATCAAAAACTACTTTTTTACTCAGTTACGTTATCTATTAGAAGTAGTCATTTAGGAACTGAACAGACTGTTCTCAAAATAAGTACAAATGGCCAATAATTATATGAAAAAAGTTTAGCATCTTTAGGGAAATACAAATCCATCAAGGAAATGCAAATTAAAACTACATCGATGGTCTGAGGCTGTAGCTCGGTGGTAGAACACTTGCCTAGCATGTGTGATGTACTGGGTTTGATCCTCAATACCACATAAAAATAAATAAATAAAATAAAGGTATCATGTACATTTACAACTAAAAATATTTAAAAAAAAAATAAAACTACATTGAAATTCTATTTCACGCCCAGCACAGTATTGCACACCTGTAATCCCAGTGGCTCAGGGAGCTGAAGCAGGAGGATCACAAGTTCAAAGCCAGCCTCAGCAATTTAGCAAGGCCCTAAGCAACTTAGCAAGACCTGGTCTCAAAATGAGAAGTAAAAAAGACTGAGGGTGTGGCTTAGTAGTTAATTTTGATACTGGTATCCAAAAAAGAAAAAAAGAAATTCTCTTACTCTAGTTAGAATGGCAATCATCAAGAATACAAATAATAATAAATGGTAGTGAGGATATGGGAACTAAGAACAATTGTACGCTGTTGGTGGGAATTAAATTAGCATGGTCACTATAGAAATAAGGATGTAGGTTCCTCAAAAAACTAAAATTAGAATTACCATATGATCCAATTATACCAAAATTCCTTAGTATATTCCAAAAGAATTAAAGTCAGCATATCATGGAGATACCTGTATACCTGTTTTTATCATGCACAATTCTGAATACCCAAGCTACAGATCTACTTGGGTGCCTGTCAACATATGAATGGATAAAGAAAATGTGGTGTATACACACACACACACACACACATACAAAGGAGTAGTATTCAGCCATAAATTCATGTCATTCACAGGAAAATTGATGGGACTAGAGATCATCATGTTAAGCAAGAAAGACAAGTACAGCATGTTTTCTCTCATGTGGAATCTAGAAAAGAAAGCAACAAAAAGACAGGAATGTAGAAAGGAGACTGTTAGTTGAAGAGTGGGAGGGGGCAAGGTAAGGGCGGGTAACAGTAGAAATGAGCAAAATATGTTATATATAAATACAATATGAAACCCAAGATTCTGTGCAATTAATATACACTAATAAAAAGAAGTAGTCATTTGGAAACTGACCTGTTAGTGGAGAATCAATGAAGTTGTGCTTAGTTCTGGTTGTAGATTTGAGGTGATCTGACTGGCCACTGCCATGTTAGTGGTTTCCACATGTATATCGTGTGTGACTCAGTGAGTAATAACCCAATCTATTTCTTTGCTACCTAGCTCCCATATTTCATACTTTGAAGTATTTACTTTAATACTTCTCTGTAATTAGTAAAGATGTCAAGAATTGTTAGGATGATCATGAAGAATGTTTCAAAATATATGTTTTTATTATTTTTGGAAAAGTGTATTTCTGAAACTAACAGTCATTGATTTTCACTGAGTTCAATGTCATGTCTTTCAGAGGATCATAAAACAGGAGTTGGAGCAGTCATTTGGGCAGAAGGGAAATCTGTAAGTATGGAAATAAATCTTTAAATATTTAACCTGGATTTTGTTTAAACATACATAGTTCAGTCTTTAGTGCATTGCATTTTTGGTTTTGTTTTTGCTTTTGCTTTCTGAGATAGACTCTCACCATGTTTTCCAGATTGGCCTTGAATTCCTGAGCTCAAGCTTAGCCTTACCCTCCTGAGTGTCTGGCACGACAGGCATGCATCACCGTGTCTGGCAGTACACTACATTTTATTGACCTGTTGAGCTTAATATTTTTCTATTGGTGCATTGTGAAATTCTATAAACATTTGCTCATTCCCTCAATAATTTTTCTAGACTCATCAATTTAACATTTATTAAACACTTTCTATAAGTTAAGCACTGTGTCACAGTGTACATCAGGGATTTAAAGATCACATTTTCTGCCTTTCTTGACCTCATAGCTAATGATGGAGACAGAGAGGTAAAAAAAGAGACTGGCATATATGTGTAATTATAATCAGTACTGTGAGAACATGGAGAAGGACCTTTACTATGCTTGGGGAAACGAGGGAAAATGAGAGAGATTCTTGGAGGTGGTAGCATGCTATTAGTCTTGAATGAGCAGGAGTTCATCAAACAGAAAAAGTTAGAAGGACCAGGAAGATAACATGCAAAGGTAGAGGGCTAGAAAGAGAAGATAGGAAAATGCAAGTGACTTGGGATCCAAAGTCCTTTGTAGAGTGGGCAGAAAATTGGACTGAACCATAAAGAATGTTGTAGACCATGTGAATATCTATAAATATTTATAAATAAATATTAAAATCTATAAATATTTATAAATAAATATTTATTTATTTTGAGTAGTACTGAGATTGAACTCAGGGGCAGTCGGCCACTGAGCCACATCCCCAGCCCTATTTTCTATTTTATTTAGAGACAGGGTCTCACTAAGTTGCTTAGCACCTCCCTTTTGCTGAGGCTGGCTTTGAACACTCGATTCTTCTGCCTCAACCTCCTGAGCTGCTGGGATTACAGGTGTGCACCACTGTGCCTGGTGTCTGTGAACTTTAGAACTTTAGTGCATCCCCTAGAACAATACTTATCAGTAGAAATGAAATGTAAGCCACATATGTATCTTGAAATTTTCTAGGGAGTGGTGAATTTTAAAAATAGGTGAATTATGGTAAACAGGCAAAGAAAAGAAATAGATGTAAGGTGAGGAATATATTTTATTGGAAACAATCTAAATGTCCATCTACTGATGACTGGATAAAGAAAATGTAGTATATACACACAATGTAATACTATTCATCCATAGAATGAAATTCTCATTTTCAGCAACATGGATGGAGCTGGAGATTATTATGTTAAGTGAAATAAACCAGGCACAGAAAGATAAGTACTTCATGAATTCACTTATATGTGGAATGTTGATCTCATAGAAGTTTAGAGTATAATGGTGGTTATTAGAGACTGGGAGGGGAAAGGTGGTGGAAGCAATGGGGAAAGGTTGCTCAATGGGTAATAAGTTACAGTTAAATGGGAGCAGAAAGTTTTGGTGTGCTGATGCATAGGAGGGTGACTATAGGTAGCAATAATATACTGTGTGTTTCAAAAAGCCAGAAGAAAGGAATTTGAATGTTTTGTTTGTTTTTTTGTACTGGAGATTGAAACCGTGGGTGCTTGACCACTGAGCCACATCCCCAGCCCTTTTCATTTTTACTTTTGAAGCAGAGTCTCACTAAGTTCCTTAGGGCCTTGCTAAATTGCTGAGACTGGCTTTGAACTCATGATCCTTCTGCCTCAGCCTCACTAGCCACTGGGATTATAGGCATGTACCACCATGCCCTGAAAGGAGTTTGAATATTTTCATCATAAAAAATGTTAGATATTTAACGCATATCTGTAATCCTAGCAGCTCAGAGGCTGAGGCAGGAGGATCATGAGTTCAAAGCCAGCCTCAGCAAAAGTGAGCTGCTAAGCAACTCAGTGAGACCCTGTCTCTAAATAAAATACAAAATAGGGCTGAAGATGTGATTCAGTGGCTGAGAGCCCCTGAGTTCAACCCCTGGTACTCAAAAAAAAAAAAAAAATTGGATATTTAAAGTGATAGATATGTTTAATCTGATTTAAACATTACACAATATATACATGTATCAAAAATCACAATACCCCAGAAATGTTTATAAATTTGACTTTTATGTCAGTTTAAAATATTAAAAGACAAAATAAGGGGCTGTGGCTGGCTCAGCGGTAGAGCACTCACCTAGCACATACGAGGCCCTGGGTTCGATCCTCAGCACCACATAAAAATAAATAAATGAAATAAAGGTATTGTGTCCACCTACAACTAAAAAATAAATATTGAAAAAAAATAAATAATATATTTAATCTGTCCAAAGATATTATTTTAACATATAATCAATATAAAAATTACTAATAAACCAGGTGGTTCACACCTTTAATCCCAGTGTCTCTGGAGGCTGAAACAGGAGGATCAATAGTTCAAAGCCAGCCTCAACAACAGCAAGGTGATAAGCAACTCAACGAGACCCTGTCTCTAAATAAAATACAAAATAGGGCTGGGGATGTGGCTCAGTGGTAGAGTGCCCCTGAGTTCAATCCCTAGTACCTTAAAAAAATTACTAATAAAATCTGCATTTTCTTTCATTATTAAATCTTACAAATCTCTGTATTTTACACTTATATAACACCTTTCAGTTTAGACTAACCACATGTAGTCAATGGCTACTATATTGGAACTTACAGTCCAATAATCTTTTAAGTGAGAAAATGATATGATCATATTTGCATTATAAAAGAATGAAGTAGAGTGAGACGGGGAAATAGGGAGATAGTTAATATAAAAGAGATAATGAGGACTTGATATTATGTGGGGGTGGGTTAGGAGGGCCACGAAATTAGATTTATTTAGGAACTATATACAGCTGATTGAAATATTAGCCTGTTTTGCTTCAGTGGACTTTACAGCCATTTGACTATTTGCTCCAGTGTTTTCTAAGCCCTTCAAGTTCAACCTAGCCAATAAATCCAGTATCTTCCCTGCTAACCTGATCCTTCACCAGTGGTTACCATTTCACTCCCTGGTCCTTCACACGTATAAGTTAGTGCTATGGAGTCCATCTTCGAAGTACCTCTCAACTCTACTTATCTCAGCCAGAAATCCCAATAGCATTTTGTACAATTTGTATGTAACATTCATCACACATTTGTGTCCCATCTTGTTTACCCTCTCCAGATTGTAAGATTCATGAGGGCAGGGACCTGTCTGATTTACAGCTATATCATCAGCACCTCATACAGGTCTAGCCTATGGTCGAAACTCTCATTGTGTTATGTAAATGCTTTAGCAGCCTTTTAACTTAAACATCTGGTTCTCACCTGCTTTGTGGAGAATTTAAGTCCAGTTATCTCTAGTGTAAGCAGGTTGCTTGGTGAAGTATAAAGACATGGGCTTGGAGTCAAGCAACCTGGGTTCAACTTTTGGTTGTTTTTATTAGCTCTGTAACCTCACATAAGTTATTTAATCTCTTGGCCTCAGTTTCCTTATCTATAAAATTGGAATAATAACAATATTACTTTCTAGGTTTTTTCAAGGATTGAGCCAATGAAATGATTTATATAAAACCAGTTTGATATTTGGTAAATATTCAATAAGAATTTATTAATGAGATAATATTTAATGTTCAAGCTTTTGTTAGCTGATTTTTTTATCTTCTTGTTGGCTGATTATAACAATGATTTTTATTAAGCTTGCTAGAGAATGAGATTGTTGATATGATCACTTGAGTAGTTATAATAGATTGAAATTTAATAAGATTTATAGCATATTCCAAACTGTTATAACACTTACCATTGATAAAATATCATCCTAATAATTGGTAAAACATTCATATTAACAACTAATATGCCTTTGGTCACGAATAAGAAAAAAGCAAGGCAAAGTGGTGCAGCTTCTTTATAATCCCAGCAGCTCAGGAGGCTAAGGCAGGAGGATCGTGAATTCAAAGCCAGACTCAGCAAAAGCAAGGTGCTAAGCAACTCAGTGAGACCTGTCTCTAAATAAAATACAAAATAGGCCTGGAGATGTGGCTCAGTGGCTGAGTGCCCCTGAGTTCAATCCCAGGTACCAAAAAAGAAAGGAATAAGAAAGAGCTATTGGAGTAAGAAGCTCTGTGGTTATATAACAACAAAGTCTCAAAAAGTATTCAAGATTAAAGGAAGTACATTTTTTTATTTTCTAACTAAATCACAATAGCACATTTTCAGCAACAGAAATATTCTGTTCAGAGTGTATGTGTTTGTGTGTGTGTTGTGTGTGTGTGTGTGTGTGTGTGTGTGTGTTTACTGTGGATTGAACCCAAAGGTGCTTTACAACTGAACTGCATTGCCCATCCCTTTTTTATTTTATTTTGATACAGAGTCTTGCTGAGTAACCCAAACTGGTCTTGAACTTATGAGCCTCCTACTTCAGCCTCCAATTAGCTGGAATTACAGGCATTCACTACTGGCCCAGCTGTTCAAAGTATTTTTTAAATTTCTGACTGTTAGCACAGAGTGTAAGAAATTAACACTCACTTATTGAGTGCCTGCTATATACATAACAATCTAACGTGTACCTTACGGGATAGAAAAGAAGTATAAAATGTGGTTTCTTTTTAGTAGAATTTTATAGTTTAATGCCTGAGTCAAGAAAAATAATTTTTGAGTTAAACAAGATAGTGTTTAATGGGGAAGAGAGATGGGGGCAGGAAAGATGGTGGAATGAGATGGACATCATTACCCTAGGTACCTGTATTACTGCATATATGGTGTGACGCTACATCATGTACAACCAGAGAAATTAAAAGTTGTGCTGCAATTGTGTACAATGAATAAAAATGAATTCTGCTGTCATATATACATAATTTAAATAAATAAATTTTTTAATATTTATTTTTCAGTTTTTCAGTGGACACAACATTTTTATTTTTATGTGGTGCTGAGGATGGAACCCAGCGCCCCCCGTGCATGCCAGGCTTGAGCCACATCCCCAGCCCTAAATAATTTTTTTTTAAATATAGTATTTAATTGACTGCTAAAATCAAAGACTACCTTGAGATTATAGACTAGAGAGGTGACTGGACTTCTTGAAATTAAACTTTGGCAAGGCCATAATATAATAGAAGTATTGTTTTATTTTTGTTTCATGGCTCATTTTGTCATAGAAATGGAATGAGATGACTGTGGTGGGGCATACCCATAATCCCAGCAGCTCACTAGGATCATAAGTTCAAAGCCAGCCTCAGCAATTTAGCAAGGTCCTGAACAACTTAGCAAGACCCTGTCACAAAATTAAAAATTAAAAGGACTGGAGATGTGGCTCAGGGGTAAAGCCTGCTGGGGCTCAATCCCTAGTATATATAAATAAATAAGAAAAAAGAAATGAAAATTCATTATATAAAATATGAAAGCAAGCTTGTTTAAAAAGATTCTTTAGTATCTTTATTCGTCTTATTTAGTTTTATGTGGTACTGAGGATCGAACCCAGAGCCTCACATGTGCGAGGCAAGCGCTCTGCCGCTGAGCTATAACCCCAGCCCCTGAAAGCAAGCTTTAAAGTCACATTGCAAAGTGCCTTTTCTGAATGTTGAAATTAACCATTGGTCTGCTCGCTTTTGTAGAGAAGCTGTGACGGAACCGGAGCTATGTACTTCATAGGATGTGGCTATAATGCCTTTCCTGTTGGATCTGAGTATGCTGACTTCCCACATATGGATGACAAGCAGAAAGACAGAGAAATAAGGAAATTCAGATACATCATACATGCTGAACAAAATGCCTTGACATTTAGGTAGGAAATTTTTTTATTGTGCCTTTAAAATGTAGCAAAGGTCAGTTGAAATAAGTTTTCTTTTAGTTGTGACTTATTTCCATTTTCAAATTCTAGAAAATCTTCTTTCCAGAAATATAGTTTTGGTAAAGATTGGTCCTGCTGGACCTGAGGCCATTTTGCCAGATTCTCCAGGCCTTCCAATTTATTGAGCAAGTCTTGTTTTTCTTCCCTCTCTCTAATAAGAAGTGACTTAAAATTTGTCCTTAATATTTGTCCAAAATACAACCTCTTGTTTTCTCCTTTGTTTTCTAAATTTTGAGTACATAGATTTATGAATGTGTAGACTTTATGATGAACCAAATTGCTTTGAAAAATGTTAGAAATAACAACTATCATCACCTCCTTTTAATGTTCATTTAGGTGATTTCCACAATCACTTGTCAGCTTTTACCATTAAGGGGGTGAGTTTAGGAGATTAAAAACTGAATAAGACATGGCCCGTCATTGGGGAGCTTCTAATGCAGTAAGCGTTAAGATCTAAGATGCATACACTTAATGCAATGGATTCTGTGGGAAAGGCAAACAGTGCACAAAGTGCTCTGGGGCTGCTATGGACAAAAACAGGGATGTAAGTGAAAAGCTGTGTGGAAGAAGTCGAGCTTCTTATTAGAGCTGAGCTCTGAATGATTGCCAGCAGATATTCCTTGAAAGGAAGACCTTTCTTGCTTCTAACACAAGGTACGGTCTAGAAGTGGAAAAATGCATTCCACATTTAGGAACATGCATATTCCTGTTAGGCTGGAGTGTGGGTTCATGGTAAATGCAGCTCACAGGATAAGCTGGGCCTGGACAACAGAGAACTTCAAGTTTAGACTCCACTTGGTAGGCAGTCGGGAAATGGAATTGCACTGACAGCCACAGTCCATAGACTGCTTAGGTGGCAGAAGCATCGTTTGAGCAGACTAAATGTGTAGAATTCTGTTGCCCTAGTCCAGATGAACAGAAATGAGTTGCAACTAGGGAGATGAATATGGAAGATGTATAATTGAAAACAGCTGGTTCAGAGCAATGTAAACCATAGAACCTAGAATTACAATCCCTGTGACCTCAGGTGAGAGCAGTCCTTGGTCCTAGACTACCCCCAGCATACAGTTTCACCAAAAATCTCCTCAAGTTTTTTTCCCTGTCCTCTTCATTACAGGTTACTTACTTCATTTTATAAGGAGGTCTGAAAATGACATAACCATTTTTTTTTTTTTGTACCAGGGATTAAGTGCCCAGGGACACTTATTCACTGAGCCACATCCTTAGCTCTTTTTATTTTTTATTTTGAGACATGGTATTGCTTGGTTACTTAGGGCCTTGCTAAATTGCTGAGGCTGACTTTGAACTCGAAATCCTCCTGCCTCAATCTACAAGCCACTAGGATTACAGGCATGCACCACACTGGGCTCCAAATGTTTTTTAAATAGAATTATCCTTTGATAGAGAAGGGGTAAGAGAACTATAACTCAAAACAGAAATTTAATATTAATTTATTTATTTAGTAAGTATTTACTAAGGGTCCTTTAGGTGCCAGTTAGGAATAGGGGGCTAGGTCTTTAAGCTGCCTTGATGATTTAATATTTAATAAATAATAGTTAGTTTTAACCCCAATTTCCATATTTTAAAGAGATCCTTATGTAGAAAACGTGGTTTTCCTTTTTTTTTTTTTGTAGTTCTGGGGATCAAACCCAGGGCCCCATGAGTGCTAGGCAACCACTCTATTGCTGAGCTACATCCTCTGCTTTCTTTTTTCTTTTTCTCTCTTTTTTTTTATCCTCTTTTTTCTCCATTCTATTCCCTCCCTTCCTCTCCTCCCTCCTTCTTTTTCTGTTTTTATTTATTTTATTTATTTTATATTGAACACCTTGCCAACAGCTTAAATGAATTTAAGTTATAGTGATTGTCAGGTTTTTACAGATTTTGAACATTGATTGACTAATTTAACAAGAGTAAGGCTTGATTATTGTTTATAATGTGAATCTATTTTTAAAACAACTCAACATTAAAATTTAAGAATTTCTCTTTAAGAAATAACTTACCCTTTCAGAAATTACCTTTGTAATAATCTGTAAATTTTTTTGTAGGTGTCAAAAAATAAAACCAGAAGAAAGAAGCATGATTTTTGTGACAAAATGCCCATGTGATGAATGTGTACCTTTAATTAAAGGTGCTGGCATAAAACAAATCTATGCAGGGGATGTAGATGTTGGAAAAAAGAAGGCAGACATCTCTTACATGAGGTTTGGGGAACTTGAGGGTGTTAGCAAATTTACCGTAAGTAGATAGATACACTTTTTCTTCAAACTGTATTTCCTGTTATGTTGTTTGATACCCTGTTGTGTATTGTAAATTAGTGATTTCTATCCTTTTAAAGAGTTTCAATAAATTATTATCATTGAGTTTATTTTTTTTAATTTTTTTTAGTTGTAGATTAACACAATACCTTTATTTTTTTATTTATATGCCATGTTGAGACTCAAACCTAGTGCCTCACACATGCTAGGCAAGCGCTCTACCACTGAGGCACAACCTCAGCCCACTTTGAGTTTATTTTTTATATGCAAGTACTTACATACCAAAAAATGTTCACTAAGGATCTCTGCCATAAGAATTTTATAGTTCTGCAAGACACAATGGCATAGGCCTGTAATCTCAATGGCTCAGGAGGCTGAGGCTCGAGGATTGAGAGTTCAAAGCCAGCCTTAGCAACTCAGCAAGACCCTGTCTCTAAATAAATAAAAAACATACATATTTTAAAAGGGCTGGGAATCAGGCTCAGTGGTTAAGCATCCCTGGGTTCAATCCCTGGTACTAAAAATAAATAATTTTTTAAATGAAAAAAAAGAGAGAGAGAATTTTACATTTCTGTAGAGTTGTAAATTGACCTAGAGTTAGCTTGAGGCAGGGAAACCTCTGGTGCCATCATGTGGCTAATAGAAAAGCTCTGACTCACTTCTTCCCTCACCTGTTTCAGCTTGGAGTGGTAGATAGAGGTGAAAGTAGTTGAAGATTATCCAAAAGACAGGAAGATGCATGCTCTTGTACACACACACACACACACACACACACACACGTTCCTCATGAGAAAAAGTGCTAACAAAAAGTTACAAAAGCTCTACAAAGAAAAATTTTCCCCAGAAGTTGCTGACCTGCCAAATCATTCTGTTTCTTCAAACAAGGAATAATCACAGAACCACAAAAACCAGGAAATTAGCATTGATATATTACTGCTGTTAATCTATACATTCATCAAGATTTACTGATTGTTCTAAGAATGTTCTTTTTTTTTTTTTTTTTTGCATTGGGGACTGAACCGAAAGGCACTCTACCACTGAACTAAATCCCAATCCCTTTTTATTTTTTGAGACAAGGTCTTGCTAAATTGCCCAGGCTGACCTTGAACTTGTGATACTTAGCCTTCTGAGTCACTGAGATTACAGGTGGCCAGGGATATAGTGTGATGGTAGGGTGCTTGCCTAGCCGTGTGAGGCCCTGGATTAGATTCCCTGCATCAAAAAACAAAACCAAAAACAAACAAACAAACAAACTTATTCAATAATGTTTTACATAGCAAAAGAATCATGTCCTGAATAATAACATATTGCTTTTTATGACATCTAATGATTTAATCGTGGCATTTAATGTAACATTTATATACTAGAATTCATGGATATAAAAAGCATAAAATAGAACTGTTTATAATTTTGAACTTTACATTCCTGTTATGTACATCAGTTTCAGTCCAGGGTGCTTGGAACATAAATGTATTCTCTGTGTGTACATATGTATATATGTGTGTTTATATACATGTATATATGTATGTACATACATGCACATACACTTTAAGCATAGGAAAATACTACCTAGTTTCTGTATGTATATGAAGTGTCAAATGTTTACCATTTTTTATTTTTGATTTTTAATTATTTTATTTAAAGCCTAACAGTTTTAAAACATAGTGCCGCCTGGCGCAGTGGTGCATACCTGTAATCCCAGCGGCTCAGGAGGCTGGGGCAGGAGGATATGAGTTCAAAGCCAGCCTCAGCAAGGTGCTAAGCAACTCAGTGAGACCCTGTCTCTAGATAAAATACAAAATAGGGCTGGGAATGTGGCTCTGTGGTTAAGTGCCTTTGAGTTCAATCCCTTGTACCCTCCCACAAAAGAAAAAGAAAACAGCAGTGCCATGCCAAAAAAAGAGAGAGATGAGAAGTGCTTGTCTTTTTTTTTTTTTAATATTTATTTATTTATTTTTCGGTGGACACAACATCTTTGTTTGTATGTGGTGCTGAGGATCGAACCCGGGCTGCACGCATGCCAGGCGAGCGCGCTACCACTTGAGCCACATCCCCAGCCCCAGAGAAGTGCTTGTCTTGTAAACAAAAACCTATGTCCAATCGGTCAAAGAAATCCCCAGTTCTGATTGATTGATTGTCTCTTTATTCCTCCTGGAGAGGTAAAGAAATGGGTTTTTTCAAATTTTCTTCATAAAGGTTAAGTGACCTTGCTCTTCAGGACTGTGAGTGTTGGCTTATAGCAAACTCTGGAATATCTTGGTTACTGGTAGATTTTAGTAGATTTTGAATTGTAAAGAGAAAGGAGAGATCAAAAGGGCAATGGAGGAATAACTCAGAAAAGAAAGACAAAGGGAAGCCCAGGGGCAGAGCTGAGAAACCCAACAGAACTGGGAACTCCCACCCAAGAGGTCCCTTGCTCAGGTACACATTCCAGAGAATAAAGAAACTCACAGTTTTTCTCTGTTCTCTTCATGAAGAGTAACTCTCCACTCCCTTATCCTTTCCTCATCTGTGCATAACTGGTTAGCTATACACCTAATTTTGAAAATACCAGTAATTAACATGAACTAGTATTTGTTCTAAATTTGAATTTCAATAATTTGATTTGCTCAACTGTCAAAAGTATGATGTGTCAATAAATTTGATACTTGTTTTAAGATTAAAGTAAATTAATTTTTATTTGAAACATATTTGCTTTTCTTTTTGAAATGTAACCATATACCTTGAGATAAGTTGTTTTATTCTATGTTGTTGTCAAAAAAGCAGGTTAGAGCTGGGTAAAACTATTCTCCAGAATAGATTTTATATAGTGTACATTCATGTGCTGTTATTCAAAAAAATTTTTTTCTTGTCTAATGAAGGTGAGTTTTTCTTTATTAAGATGTATTACTTTTTTATTATGAAATATATGCTCATTGTAGAAAGTAGCAAAATAAAAAAGAACATGTATTATTCCTTAACTCATAGATATCACTGTCAACATTACTGTATTTTCTATGTTAAAAATTCCTCAGAAATTATTTTTTGACAATTTATACAATCTTCCAAACCTAGAGACCTAATTTATTTAATCATTCCCCTGTTGTTGGATAGCTAGAGTATTTCTAAGTCTTTACAGTTATAAAGAAACTTTTCATGAATATTCTTAAGTGTAAATTAGAATTATTGGTTTTTACTTTCTCTGCCCAAATAAATAAATAGGTTTTAGTGGTTTAACATGTTTCAAAACATAACTCTTTTTTCCCCCCTTACATAACTTACCACCCCTTGTAAATTCTCTCTTTCTTGGCGCTAATTCTAGGCATCTCATCTCTATAAGTGACCAAAAGTCTAAGGACTTTTAATGCATGGTAAAATGTTTGTCTTGTATCTCATCCCCCCTCAAGGCTCAAGATGTTAACTAGTTAATCTGATGAACTAAGTGATGCTTATGAAAGAGGCTCCCAGGTAATTCACACTTTCCAGAGACAGTGGCCCAGCAGGGCTTTTTGGTTAAGTCATTAGTGATTCGATGGAGATTCCAATTAGGCAAGAAAGGAAGGAAGAGCTGTCCTAGAGATAACGATTACATTCCATTTTCTTTTCTACTATTTCAGTCTTCTCTGAAATATTCAGAATCTTCAATCTTCCCTATTTCTTTCTGAGTGGTTGAGATAGAATACTACAACCAGAGGAGATGAATGATATCTGATATTATATATGATAGAAAATAAATAATAGTTTATATGATCTAACTATATTAAAAGGCAAGGTAAAATTGGCCATATTGTTAGCCTTTAATACCTAGGTCTTCTCTACCTATTATAAGACTTAGTAGGTCCTAGAGAAATTATATAATGTAGAAATTCCATGGTTCTGGGCCTTGGGCAGGCCTAGGTCTAATCCCATCACTGCCTTTAGCTATTTTGTTACCTGAGACAGATCACAGCAATTCTCTAATCTCCCCCTGTCTTACTTAGAAATTACTATAAAGTATCTTCTCTAAGAGTATTGATTCTGACCCCAGAAGTCATCCCATTTAGCATCACTCAGGTGGTATTGTTAGGACTTTGTTGATATGGACATGCTAACTCCTTTTTCTTGTATTTTTATCAAGTTGTTTTGATATTTAAAAGCAGAGTGCTGAAATGCTCTTTATTAAGTCATTTTTAAACATACAAATAAAGTGTTTGTACCCTCTTACAGTGGCAGCTGAATCCATCTGCAGCTTATGATCTTGAACAAAACGAGCCTGAAAGGAAAGAAAGTAAGTATCTCAAGTCCTCTGTGGAGGCTAACTACTAGAGGCCAGCTGCTGAGGAAAATGGGCACTTGGTGAATGTCAAAGGTCAAGTGACGGAGTTGTTTTGATAATAGATGGATCATATTCTTTATACAGGTTAGATGTTTGTCTTTCAATTTGTTCAAAAACATTTGCATATCTACTATATGCAAGATGCTGGGGAAAGTACCTATCAATAATTATTCCTGTAGATTCTGCAGTTTAATACAAATAATCATGACAAATTGAATTTATAAATTTATATGAAACAGTAAAGAACAATTCTTGTTTATACCAAAACAAAGGCTTCTTGGGTGTGAGAAATGAAAAATATATATAATTAGTGCAAATGGATCTAGGAAGAAATGATGAGGACACCGGTACTTATATATCCTTCTAGAGTAAAGCCACAGGTGCTCAGGTTGGTCAGAGAATGGACATGTTCTGTTATTTTAATAATCTGATTAAGAATCATCAGAGATACCATAAGTAAATTACTAGTCTTAAAAGTTTTGTCATTTGCACACTAACACAATTATTTTGATAATAGTAATATAATCTTTAGGAGATCCAATTTAAAAATAGTAGCTGTGTTATAATTGTAGAGTCTAGATAAATGGAAGTGTACTATAAATTTTCTTGATAACAATGGATTGATTACCCTGAAATATTAAGAAATATGAAGGTCTCTACGAAAATATGAATGTTTTGATTTTCTGTGATCTGAATTAGCTTTATTTTATTCAGACAGTAAATTTATTATTGGCAATCTGAAAAAATACATATTCACTGTTTTTTCTTTTTAAAAAAATTATCAAGAAAAAAAGTAGTGGAAAAAGAAAGGAAAATATAACTAATTAAAGATAGTATTTTTAATGACACTGTTTGAAGCTCAATTAAAAATTTCCTAAGGTAGGAAAAGGAAACAGAAAGATGAACTATATTGTCTGTGTTAAAAGCATCTTTTCATCAGAAGAGGCCATCCACGGCATGAAATAGAAAGTATTTACTACTTAGAGTCAATGATAGGCCTTATCCAGGATAAAAGTCCTGAGATTGGAAGGAGGGGACAGAAGAAGGCATCTGGTTCACTGGCAATGTTTTATTTATCGACCTAGATAATGGCTAAATGTATGTTTACTTTTTGACAGTTCATTAACTGTATGTTTATGTTTTCATGCATTTTTGAACAAGTGTTTTATGTTAGTAAATAATATCCTTATCGCCTTTTCAATCATATAGCAGCTTTATTAAGATATTCATATATCAAAAATTCACCCCTTTTAGAGTCTAGAATTCTGTCGATTTTACTATGTTCAGAATTATGCAGCCATCACCACAACCCAATTTCACAAAATTTTCATTGACTTAAAAAGAAACCTTGTACTCTTTTCAGTCGCTCTCCCCCAGCCCTAGGCAACCACTGGTCTACTTTAAGTTTTTATGGATTAATCTAGTCTGGCCATTTCATATAAATGGAATCATACAGCATGTAGCTCCTTTACAGTTTTTCATTCTGTCGAGAAGCAGACATAAGAATCAAACAGATGAAAGTTGAAATCCCAGCTTTATTGCTGGGCTGAAGCTTGACATTTGGCCAAATCAATGTGTCGCGCTCTGGGAGGCAGTGGGGGTTGCTGCCTCACGTCCTCTCAAGGCCAGCACCAGGAATGGAAGCCGAAGGCAGGTAGCAGTGCGATGGACTGCTGGCTCTCAGGCGTCCTCCCCGCTAGAGAGCTGGAACCCAAATAACACAACTCAGGCTTTCTTTGCAAAGAATTGTTGGGCTTTCAAGGAAATGAAGGAACTATCCAGGAACGCATACTCCCTTCCAAAAATAAATAAGTAATAGAGATAAAAGGAATATTTGCCCGAACATAAAAAGCAACAGTAAGCAAACACAGAAGCCAATGTCCATAGCAGCTGGGCTCTTGAGAGGAAGTGGGGGGTCTGCTGCAAGATTGCAAACTGAACCTCAGATTCCGACATTAAGCTGGGAGTCCTCAAAGGAAGCTAAAAGACCCCCTCTCAGCGGCACCTCCTAACTGCTGGCAGAAGCAAATGCAGATTCTGTCAGAAGGAAAACCTTCCCAGCTGAGGCCCACAGGGTATAATGAGTCCATTAGTTCATTACTGAAAAGTCAACAAATAGAAGATATATCCCCATGAGCGAGACTGAACAGAAATGGCAAACAGCATAGTGAGACTCCTGAGGACTTCCTGTTCTGGTGTTATCAACTAGACAGTATAAAATGTTTAAGAAGTAAAATATACTTTTTGAAAAGACAATCTAAAATAAACAAGCCATTAAAAAAAAATCAAATCTGAGCTGGGTGTGGTAGTGCTTGCCTGCAATTCCAGAGACTCCTGAGCCAGGAGGATCACAAGTTCAAAGTCAGCCTCAGCAACTTATTGAGGCCCTAAAAAATTTAGTAAGACTCTGTCTCAACATAAAACTCTTTTAAAGGACTGGGCATGTGACTGAGTGGTTAAGTGCTCCTGTGTTCAATCCCTAACATTTAAAAAAAAAAAATGTTTAGTACAGAGTGGATAATTTTGAAAAGAATCTGATAGAATTTGAAGGAAAAAAAATCCAGACAGCCATATTATATAGGTACTTTAATTTTTTTTTTTTGTAGTTGTAAACAGAACACCTTTATTTGTTTATTTTTATGTGGTGCTGAGGATCAAACCCAGTGCTTCACACATGCCAGGCAAGTGCTCTGCCACTGAGCTACAGCCCCAACCCCCTAGATAAGTACTTTTATTAATGCTGTTACATAGATGAGGAACCAAGACTTACAGAGGTCAAGGCTCTAAACCACCAGAACTGAAATTTGAGGCCAGGTTTTGGGTTCTAGAAAGTGCATCTTATACATTGCTTTTTGTTAATAACTATCTGGTCTGGCCCCTTTGTTAGAAGTGGTTAGAGGATCAGAGAGGGCAGAGTGACTTGTGCAAGGTCAGTTCCTGACAGGTCCAGTTTTCCAAGATTTTCAGTGTTCTTTCTAACAGGTTGCCCTAGTGTAATCTAGAATTTAAAGAAAAGGCAGTTTTTAAAGAATGGGCACTTGCTATAAGTTGAGAGGCTTGTTTTTTTCTTCCATTACTTGCTTTGAGTCCCATTTTACAGGCATTATAATCTTTGGGACCAATATAGTACTTTCATGGATATATCTTGGCATAAAGTGTCAAGGGAAAGAGAGAGAAACCCTGAAATTGAAGGTAAAGTGCACTTGCTAAGTTCCTGGTGATATTTTACATGGAGAGCATTTTATGAAACATGTCTACCAGAGTCATCTCATGGAATCCTCTCATGCTTTGGGGAAGCATCCTCATTTCCTAGGGATGCTGATAATACCTTCTTGTGGATTATTGCAATTTATCTCTGCAATAACCCTCTATGATAGATGTTATTATCTTCATTAGGCAAATAAAGAAGCTGAAGCTCCTTGAAGTGAAGTAACTAGACCAAAGATCTACAGCCCATGAGTGGTAAAGCCAGAATTCAAAGCTCAGTAGTCTATTTCTAGAATCTATGCTTTTCTGCTTTGTCATACCACCACTTTAAACCAGGAAGAAGAATCATAAATGTCTACCTTGGTGAGGAGAAGTGTCCAGGAAGTGTGTGAAGTGTGTCTTGGTGTGTTGCGATCATGGGAGTCAACCAAACCACAGAATGTAGAACCAGTGGTGGAAACCACAGCGACACACATCGCGGCTTGACAAAGAGAAAAACTCTCAGTGATAGTCTGAATTGTCCAGAATTGTCCTCCCTCATGAGGCAGTAAGCTCCCTGTCACCATGGAGGTGGGAGCACAAGATGTCACAGGAGGAATATTGATGGGTAGCCTCCCTCCATGTAATGCTTTGATTGAGGTGGCATTTAGGAGGCAAGCATCTCTCTCCCAAGGGATGTTTGTAAAGAGACTAGAGATATTTCACTTGCACAGAAAGGAGTTTGGGGAAGAAAGAATCCATGTTACCGTGGTCCAAGAAACTACATCAGGACCTTCTCTGGTTCTCTTAACTGGAAAAGATCTCTCTCCTGCACATTCCTATATCATGTTATACTTAGACTTCTCTTATAACACTGAAAAAAGTACAGTTGTTAAAAAGTCAGTGGATGAGTTAAGCCACTATTTACTGAAGGGCACACTGTTGGTATTTTGATTGATAAAGCTTTCTAGTGCGGGGCATTGCCCCATGGATTATGGGACATTTGGCATCCCTAACAGAGCGGGCCATGCAAATCACAGGCACAATGATAAACTATTTAATATGTAGTGCTGGAAAATGGTTAATGCATGTAGAAAAACTGATAATGAATTTTTACCTCACATAATACTCAAAATTCCATATGAATTAAAGAAACAAAGCAAATTTCAAGTTTTAGAAGAAAATACAGAATTTTTTATGACCTGAAATAGGAAGAACAACTTATGCAGAATACAAATAATGCTGACTATAAAAGAAAAACTTGACAAATTATAGAATACATTCCAGGTAAGGGCTTATCTTCTCCAAAAGACATTATAAAGAAAGTGAAAGGGGGCTGGGGTTGTGGCTCAGCGGTACAGTACTTTCGAGGTCCTGGTTTCGATCCTCAGCACCACATAAGATTAAATAAATAAAAAAGAAAGAAATTGAAAGGACCAGTCATCCCCTGGAAGAACAGATTTTCCACTAACGTAAAAAAATTCTACTAACTGATAAGGATAAAAATTAATAGAAAAATGTTACTTTTTGGTATTTACATCAGCAGAAATGTAAATGTCTGATAAACATATGAAAGATGATCATACTCAGTAGTGGTCAGAGAAAGGCCAATTAACATCACATTGAAGCAATGTTTTTATACCTATTGGATTTATACAATTCAAATTTGCCAATACCAACTGCTAGTGAGGATGTGGATTATTAGAAATTTTTATATGTTGCTAGGGAGATTGAAAGTTTTACAGCCACCTTGGAAAATAATTAGACATTATCTTTGTAAAGCTGAACATGCATGTACTCCATGATCCAGTAATTTCAACTTCTAAGAAATCTTGCATCTTGTATAAAAGACCAAAATATAACAAATTCATTGTAATGTTATTCTTAAAAACAAAAACTGAAAATGACACAGATATTTAGCTTGTGAGATTACATTTAAAATATAGTATATTCTCACAATGAACTAAACATAACAGTGAAAATAAGTGAACTATTGCTACATTCTTTGACACAGGTGAATCTCAAAAAGATAAATGTTGAACAAAAAAATATAGAAGACTATCTTTTTAATTTCTGTATAAAGTTTAAAAAGAAAGCAAATAGCATATTGTTTAATGTATGTGGTAAAATTGTTTTTAAGAAACAATAGAAAGATAAACACAAAATTCAAGATAGTGGTTACATCTGAATGGGGAGAGGGGATGAGAAGAGAGAAGGAAGGCAACTGATAATGTTGTAGCCATTATTTGGGACAGTAGCGTTTAATTTTTTCTCTTCTATGCAAACAGTTACTGCAAATTTAAGCAAGATAATTATTTGGAGCAGTAGGTTCTTAAGTGTTTATTTTATTATTGGGCTTTAGACCTTCCTTCTGTATTACATATATTCTCTTTTTTTATGTTTCAAATATTACATAAAAAGACAATTGAGAGAGGGGGGCTTCCAGATCCACTCTGGAAGGCAAGCCAGAACCAGTTGTCCTTGGGACTGGGAAACAGCAGAGCGGAACACACCGGCTTGGAGGGCAGGCAGATACCTCAAGAGCACAGAAGCAAAGGGCAGGAGGAGACTTGCAGGTGACGGGTGTATTCATTGACTTGACTGTGGTGGCGGTTTCATAGATGTGTACCATGTCAAACTCATCAAACTGAACACTGTAAATATGCTCAGTTTATTGTATACTTTAAACACATAAGAGGGTTTTTGGTACCAACAAAGCTAGTAAAAAGAAAATCCAGGAAGGTGTTAAGGCAGGCTCTTCTCCCAGCCTGCCCTATTGGATAAGGCCACTTTCCGTACTTAGAGGAATAGGAGTGGGAGAGTCCCCCTGTACCCTGCCCCACAGGTGCTGCCATCCTCTCTCTGGAGGATAAGTAAGTGCATTAATTTTCGAGGTCCTGATTTTGATCCTCAGCACCACATAAGATTAAATAAATAAGAAAGAAAGAAAGTGAAAGGACCAGTCATCCCCTGGAAGAACAGATTTTCTACTAACGTAAAAAAAAAAAAACTTTGATACCAGTGTAATCACGAACAGGGATTGATTTCTGTTTCTTCCAGCCTAATAATAGTGCCTTTCCCCCAAAAAAAGTTGTATTTAGTATTTGCCGTATACTGTGGAGTGAATCCAGTTTTTTAAAAATCACCAGACATTGTATTACCTTTGAGTTATCTAGATTCAGTATTGATTGGAGAAATAAACATTTAAGTGGAATATTGAAGCAGTTGAGAATTTGAAGGTAAAGTAAAATGAATGGTCCTTTACCTGAAGCACTGTTTTGCTCTTCCAACCTGTGTGCCTGCAGCAAGTCCCCATGAGTTTGAAGTGATGTTTTCTGACATGAAGTTGTTCTTGCATGATAGACGGTGTGTTGAGAGCCCTGCCTGGGAGAGAGGAGCAGCACCGCAAGAAGCTATGTCTGGGAAAGCCTTCGGAGGGCCTCTCCACGCTGCAGTGACGGCCTCAGGAGTTGGTTGTTGCACCTCTAAAGTTCAGCCTTGTTAACTCAGAAAATGAGGATGGATTTCGTGAACCATTGAAAAGTTTGTTAGGATATGAATTATGTTGACGAGGACATTTTTATTTTAGACTTATTTGTGTATTTTTCAGAATATGGCAATGTGTTTAATGCTTTAATGAGATCAGTGTCATCACCAACAGGGATGGATTTCTGTTTATCTCAGTTTCTATTTATACAGCCAGTTTGAAAGGGGCTGGCTCACTGGAGTCATATCTCAACAGGGAATTACATATCTTTTGAGAAATATTAATTCCTTTGGATTACAAGGGTGAGAATTAGTAAACTGTCCAGGGAAATAAGTGACAATCTGTTCATATTTTAAGAATCCATGTATAGATAACCAGAAGGGTCATGTTTATACCTAAAATCATTCTAGCATTCAAAAATTACTGAATTGGGACTGTCTTAAAGTCTCCATTTTGAAACTATATTTTTAAAATTAGTAATCTCTTGGGCTGGAGGTCTAGCTCAGTGGTAAAGTACTAGCCAGCATGTACGAAGCCCTGTGTTACATTCCCAGCACTGCAAAAGTAAATAAATAAATAAGATGTTAATTTCTCCTAAATTTTTATTTCACAGTGATTGTTGGACTAGAGGCCAGTTACACTACAATTTTGGGTAGCAATAGAAAGAAAATGTTATTCTGAGGCAGTGTTGCTGTTTGATGTCACTAAATCTTGAGATTACTGGCAGTAAGTCTCAAATTTGGTCATTATGTAAATAGAAAAATATGTGAATGTGGGATATTGAAACCAGCATTTTTAGAATTCCATTAATAAATGCTTTCCTCAATATAATTTTCCCCTCCATATGACCAATACAGTGTCTAACTGCAAAAGGGAGGCCTGCTAGGAATATTTGCAAACCTCAAGAGCACTCAAAGCCTTAAAAGTAAACACATCCCTTCTGAATTTTTCTCTCTGATTTCTTTTTTCGCAGTGCTGAGGATTTACTCCAGGGCCTTGAACATGCTCGGCATGTACTCTACCATTGAGTCAGGTCCCCGCCCCCCCCCCTTTTTTTTTTTAGTTCTCGGTGGACACAACATCTTTATTTTATTTGTATGTGGTGCTGAGGATCAAACCCAGCGCCCCGCGCATGCCAGGCGAGCACGCTACCACTTGAGCCACATCCCCAGTCCCTCCCCAGCCCCTTTTTAAATTTTATTTTGAGACAGTATCTGGCTAAGTTGCCCAGGCTGGCCTTAAACTTGTAATCCTCCTGCCTCAGCCTCCCAAGTAGCAGGGATTATAGGTGTCAATGTACCTGGCTGATTTCTTCAATTTTTATTTGCTGAGAAACTCAGAAAATTAGTCTGAAGAATCATCATGTTTTAGACTTTCCTGGTTAGGAGGAAGGCCAACAGGCCTGGGGAGTGATACCTCATGAGAATGCTCGAGGACTGGGAAGAGGTGGTGAGATTTGCCCTTTTTTGTCCCCCTCCTTTCCACAGCATCACGTGGGACCTCCTACCACTTTTTCAGAGTTAGGCACAGGACAATCCAAATGTCAACCAGATGCCTGGCTTGCACAGCAGCCTGCTTAGGTCCACTGGGAATTCAAAGTCATCATACCACACAGTTGAGAACTGCCAAAAACATTTTCCATAGACATAGATCATGGAAGATGGAGTGTGTGTGTGTGTGTGTGTGTGTGGGGGGGGTACCTTTAAAGACAACTAATGCTAATTTGAAAAACACTAGTTAAGCTATTCTTTAATACTTATCAACATAAAAACTCCATTTAATCCCTAGCACCACAAGAAAAAAAAATTCTAAGATTGCTCATCTCCCGAATTGCTTTATTATTGTAATACAAGCATAAGTTCTTTGATTTATTGTTTTATACTTCTAGTTCATCTGATACACCAATCAACAAATATTTTGTGAGACTCAGAAGTCAAATATATACTGCTAGATTTTATGGATTTTTGTATTGGGGTGGGATATCAGGAAGGAAAGTATATAATCAGGAAACTATGGAAATAAAACATTGATATTTCGTGGAAAGAGCCTTGTAGAGGTCACAGTGCTGAGCTGTTTCATTATCCAAACACCAGGGTTGAGGTGAACTGAGAGAAAGCAGAGGAGGTGGAGATTACTCTGTGAGGGGATGATTGGGTTGCCCCCAAGCATTGCAGAGCTGGACCCAGAAACCACCTGGATTTGCAGAAACTATATGTGGCAGTGTTGACTCAGTTCTGCAAATTCCCAGGCAAGAGATTTCATCCCTTAGCAAGATGAAGAAGGTAATGGTAAATTCATACTTAGTAAAGAATAGCCCTGCTGGAGGTAGCTAAGCACTCATCTGGTTTACTTCATGTCTGTAATGGGAGTAGATACAGGTTTATGTGTTTTTATTGTATTACTGGTAAAACTTTTTTAATCTGGCTTTTCTATTTTTTCTACCTCAACTTACTGAGTTTGAAAATATGCCATTTACTCATAAGGCTTCCTCTTTTTATTCATGAATGGGTCCGTCCTAGGATTGATCATAACAACCTACTTTTGACACACTTTCGAGTATTCCTTAAGAGTCCTGGTATTGCCTATAATGGTCACATGACAATGAGCTGAGCACATTGCTAGTATGTTTTAGAACTAAAGTAAACATCAATGCAGTATTTTTATTTCATGTGTAACATCCCTGAAGTCTTGTTGCTCTTTTGCTATCATTATTATAAAATATTTCAGATACATAAAAAAATACAAATAGTTATAACAAATACTTTACTCATGTACCTAATATGCAGAATTAATATATGTTACCACTTGGGAGTTTAGTCCTGTTTTGAGATCTGAGGTAGAACCTTTCTTTGCATCTTTTCTACATTTGCTTGAGAGCACATTGTGGTTTTCTGAAAGATCATCCATGCTCACTGCAGGACAGCAGGGTTTTAAAATCCAGCCCTAGAGCCTCCAAGGACTGTTACCCAGACAGCTGAGATTAAGCCTCCTTTTTTAAAAATTTTTTTAAGTTGTCAATGGACCTTTATTTTGTTTTATTTATATGTGGTGCTGAGAATTGAATCCAGTGCCTCACACATACTAGGCAAGCACTGTACCATTGAGCTATGACCCCAGCCCCTAAGCCTCCTTTTAAAACATTCTTTGTAGTCTTTCTGTATCTGATTTCTTAATTCTCTAATAATTCTGTGATAGTTTTCCTAAGAGGAAACCAGCTGCCCTTATGTGAGGTAGGGGAGGTCTGCTGGGCCAAGGTTTTCTGACTCCTCTGGTGGAGCAGACCCCCTACCAGGTACGCCTGGCCTGCAGCAGAACCTGGTGGCAGAAGTGTCCTCACTTGGGATGGGGAGATCTGCCTTACCACCTGGGAAGGAGATTCTGAGTTACAGCCCCTGAAATGCAGGCTTCCTGTTTCTGGCTAACATTTAGATGTTTGGAATCATTTATTTATTCAACTCCTGGGCACCCTACGCTAGGCTCTCAGCTTGAAATGCTTTGGATACTTTTTGAAACAGAAAAAATATAAATCTTAATTCACAAAATGGAATTTTGAAAAGTTTGATTCATCCATTAATAGACTACTCTGAAAAAAATTTTGCTGAAGTTTACACAAAGCAATGAGTTATTCAGAAATTTTTCTCAATTTTGAAACCTTTTATTGATATCCTGGAATTGTTGTGTTGGCTCTGTTACAGTTTTGTTTTTATAACACAAGGAAATCAAGTTGGACCAGGGTTTCTCAGACTTGGCACAATTGACACTTGGGATTCTGATATTCTGTGAAGCTGCTCTGTGCATTTTAGAATGTTAGCCACATCCCTGGCCTCCAGTGAAAACCACTGACATAAAAAAGTTTGTACATAACTGCAAAAACCCATGTTAGGCCTAAGAACATCTCATTTAGTATAACAATTGCACTGGGGGCTTTTTACAATCAGGTATCAAAATCTGAGGATGACCAATTCCTCAGAATCATCTTTTAAAAGTCTTTTTAAAAATTGTGTTTATGCTGGGCGCAGTGATACATGTCTGTAATCCTAGCAGCTTGGGTGTTGAGGCAGGAGAATTGTAACTTAGCAAGGCTGTAGGCAAACTAGTGAGACCCTGTCTCAAATTAAAATATAAAAAGGGCTGGGGATGTGGCTCAGTGGTTAAGCACTTTTGCGTTCAATCCCCAGTACAAAAATACACACCCACATATATATATGTGTGTGTGTGTGTGTGTGTATTTATTACAGAGTAGGTAAAAAATAGTTTGCATTTTTCTCCAATTTTTGCTTTTGTTCCCCTTTCAGTACCAAGGATTGAATGCAGGGCCTCGCACCAACTAGTCAAGTACTCCACCACTCAACCACATCCCGACTCCAATTTTTAAAATTTTTTTTATAGTTGTAGATGGACAGAATGCCTTTATTTTGTTTATTTTTATGTAGTGCTGAGGATTGAACCCAGCACCTCACACATGCTAGCAAGCACTCTGCCACTGAGCTATAGCCACAACCCCAGTGTTGGTTTTTTTTTTTTTTTGGTGGGAGGTGTCGGGGTTTCTAGCCCCTCCTGACCTGCCGGAGAGATTGGGGAGAGCGCCCCGGCCAGGATGAGCCAAGAAAGGAGAGGGCCGACTAACAGCCCCCACCCAGCCCTCCCTCCTGGAGGACAATCAGATGCATCAAGGAGACCAGTCAAGGCTGGAGCTCGTTTATTGAGGAAGCACACACAGCAGCTAATATAAGGCACAGGAGCCAATCAGGATAAAGGTCAGCAGGGTGAGGAGAGTTCACGTGTACACCCATCCTACAGGCAGGCAGGGGAGACACGAGCTGTCCACCTGTCCACGAGGGCGGAAGGGTTCTGAGCCTATCCTAGAGGTGGTCCGATTTTTCTTCACAACCCAGGCAACGCCTTCTGGCTGATCGCCAGGTGCCGTCTTAGCCATGTGCGGCCCCAAGACCAGGAAGTGAGCATCAGTCTGCAAGTTAGGTTTCCTTTTCTCCATCATAGGTTTCTATTTCTCTGATGTGACGTGCCCTACACGAGGTACCAGGGATTGAACTCAGGGGCACTCAACAACTGAGCCACCTCCCCACCCCTATTTTTTTAATTTTTTTTTATATATTTATTTTATTTATTTTTATGTGGTGCCGAGAATTGAACACTCGCATATGTGCAACTCCAGCACCCCCACTCCTATTTTTTGTATTTTATTTAGACACAGTGACTCACTGAGTTGCTTAGCACCTTGCTTTTGCTGAGGCTGGCTTTGAACTCACCATCCTTTTGCCTCAGCCTCCAGAGCAGCTGGGATTACAGGCATGCGCCTCCAAGCCTGGCCCCAGACCCCAATTTTAAATTAGGAGGGGAGTAGTAAAACCTTAGTTTCTGTCTTGTTTTGCTTGTTTTCCAAGTAACTGATGTATATGAATAAACCAGACAATTTTGCAAACACTCCTAAACTGCAATAATTTTTCCAACCAATGGAAGACCAAAGGAGTTGCTATACTTAGTCACTACATCAATCAATCAGAAATTCAATTCAATTGAATTGGGTGGGGTTCTGGTCATAATGGGGATATCATATAAAGAATCAAGCTTGACTTACTTCTCTCTGGAAAAAATAATTAAATTTCTTATAGTTGATTCCCAGTATAGAAACCTGAAATATCTGCCACATGGTCTTAGTTGGCATAGGCAGCATGGATAGAATATATTGTTCAGAATAATTTTATCTTATTGGTTAGCCAAGTAGCCTTTAATTGCTTGAATTAGCACTGACATGTATCTTAAAGTCATGGATGTTTTTAATGCAATTACTATTCACCATTAAAAATTCAATGAGGGCTGAGGTTATGGCTCAGTGGTAGAGTGCTCACCTAGCACGTGCAAGGCACTGGGTTCAATCCTCATATACATATAAATAAATAAATAAAGATATTTTAAAAATCAATGAATCTATTTAATATCATGCAGAAATTTTCTGTCATGTAAGTCAATTTATTGAATATTCTGCACCTAAGTAAAACAAACCCCACTAATATTCAATAGGCCCAGTTAAAAATGAGGCCTATTGGCTTGGGTTGTGGCTCAGTGGTAGAGTGCGTGCTTAGCATGTGTGAGGCACTGGGTTCGATTCTCAGCACTGCATATAAATAAATGAATAAAATAAAAGTCCATCAACATCTTAAGAACATCGTATTTCTATATAATAATTTAATTCAGAAACTTTGAAATGATAATCTCCCTGTCCTATAGGTCACCCCTCCTCAAAGACATGAGGCTTGCTTATTTATTTACTTTAGATGAGGCCTCAGTGTGCTGCCCAGGCCAGCCTAGAACTCCTGGTCTTACATTATCCTCCTGCCTCAGCCTCTCATGTGGGTGGAACTACAGACTTGAGTCACTGGTCTTGAACCAAACTGATATTTTTGGTATTCATTTCCAAATATCCAACTCACGTGCCTATGTTGTCCCTTAATAGTTTTATTCTTTGGTTTTAGGCATTATCTTTTTAATTTCTACCATGGAAAATTTAGTTTCACCTCACCCTCTCTCCATATACTTCCCTTTTTCCATCCTCCCAATACTGTTAGAATTTTATTGTGGTTGTCCCAAAATTCACTGTTGTGACTATGTAAATACTAGTCAGAGCTTTGTCATGTTGTATTCTATGATTACTTTTTCTTTCCATGTAGAACTCCCTTTCCTGAATTAAAAATTTGTATTTTGGTGGTGGGAGTTGCTTGGTCTTCTATTTAATTACGAATCTGTAGCCAAACTCTTCTCTCAGTTGTACAGTTTCCCAGTATGTTCCAACCCATTAGGTATCCTCAAAAATCCTTCTAGAAGAAATCCCTCACAGGGCCTTCTGACTATCTCCAGTCTGAACCTATGGTTCCATTGACCTTCTGTTCCCATGTTTTATGGGGCTCTCTCCACAACCACCCTGGAGAGAGCCTTCATCTTTTTCTTTCATCTGATTCCCTCTCTCAATTTGGTGAAGCATGTCTTTCAGAAGATTCCTGAGAATGGTACGTGGTGATGGGTTGTCCCCAAGACCACCCACCACTTGTTGTGGAACTTTTCACCTTTCTTATTCTTACCGATAACAGTCCAGGGACCTTCACATTGAAGCTTTGATGATGCTTCCTAAGAAGTTGCAGTTCTAATCCATAAACCCAAATTTTAAGTGGCAAATCTGAGAGGTTTTAGGCAAGTGTGTTTTACTACAAAAGTTTAAAGCTTTATCTTCACATGCAAGGAGAAGCCACTGTGATAGCCAATCGAATAATGCTCAACCCATCTCCCCATTGTTGGGTGGAAGGCTCACGCGTTCAGATAATTTCCAGCCAGGGAGGCTCTCCCTTTCTTGGCTAACGTTGCTGCCAAAGTGACAAACCTCATTTCTTCCTGCCCACCTGTCTCCTGGGGATTACCCAGAATCGGACACCATCAGGAACTCTCCCAAAAATTCTGAGAATCTTTTTAAGGAGCCATTGCTGGTGGTTTGGTAATTGGTCGACACCTGCAGGCAGACTGAATGGCCCTTCTCTGGCCACTTCCTCCTCCTGCCTGCAGATGATGCTGGTTCTGGATAAACTGAAGGGAACAGGATGACGAGGGTGCAGGGCCAAGGTGTCCTTTGCAAAATGTGTCAGAAACTAACAGCAGCAGCAGATATTTGCTGAACTATACTACTCAAGCCCTCAAATCAAGAAAATGTGAATGCTGTTGGCAAAATAGGAAGGCAGTAGTGCAACTGCCTGGCCAGGTTTCTTCAGAGAGAAAACAAAACAGTTAGTAAATGTGTGCTCTTCGTTTCAGTGAACTTTGTGTT
This sequence comes from Marmota monax, assembly GCF_021218885.2. NCBI lineage: Eukaryota > Metazoa > Chordata > Mammalia > Rodentia > Sciuridae > Marmota > Marmota monax. The sequence goes on along the minus strand of NW_026693082.1, from coordinate 17,768,771 downwards.
ATTGCTGTTACTGTTTTTTTTTTTTTTTGAAGGGGGTGGGTTCTAGGGATTGAACCCAGGGGCACTCAACCACTGAGCCACATCCCCAGCCCTATTTTGTACTTTATTTATTTAGAGACAAGGTCTCTAAGTGAGTTGCTTAGCACCTCACTTTTGTTGAGGCTGGCTTTGAACTCACAATCCTCTGGAACCACTGGGATTACAGGCCTGTGCCACTGTGCCTGGCCTGTGTTGCTACTTTTATGTGGTGCTGAAGAGGGAACCCAGGGCCTTCCGTGTCCTAGGCAAGCACTCTACCACCGGCCCCATGTGCTGTCTTCAAGCAGGCTCTCTCTACATGATAGAATAATTGATGATTTTATGTTCCTGACAACTTTCTCATAACACTTATACAATCCTCAGATGTATTCATGGTCATTTTATAAAACTTTGAGTATAATTTTTCTATTTAGATTATAAAATTTTGCTCTTGTGTTAGTCATATCGAAGATTTTTCTGAAGTCAATTTCTTTTCCAGTTAGGATGGCTGTGAACAGCAGGCTGTGCCCTGTACGGAGTCACTCCATGATGAACAGAACAGCCGTTTTCAGACTGTGCTGAAAACACAGCACATAAGTGACTCCATTTTATAAAGCAGTCATTTAACGTGAGTTCTCCCTTTTGACTTTAAGTGCTGAGGTAGAATGACTTTACGCCTTTTTTTGTCCAAGTAAACAACCACCATCTGCCCAGCACAACCATCAGGCACAAACTAATACTTGTACTAACAAAAATGACCACCTGTGAACTAATCGGATTAAATCAAAGCACCTAAGGTGTATTAAACCCATGTCAGAAAAACCAGGCCGGAGAGTTTATCAGACACACCAGATGTAACACAGCTGAAACCCACACAGAAGCACTCTGAGATGCGTTTCAGTGGCACACACCAACTGTTCATCACCTTCAGATGAACGCAACATAAGGTCCACAGGTGACTGAACTTCCAACTCTGTCCCTGGGCCGAGGCCCAGCCTGCTCTCCCTGCTTGACGTGGCCCACTGGAACTGGAACTCTGGAGTCATTAGTCTGGTGTTTATCCACAGGGGCACCATAGGCAGGCTGAGTGCAATTGTTCCCCACTGTTTGAGATTGTCCTGAGAATCACTGGAGTTCAGCATCTCTGGCCTGCTAACACCAAATGCCTTTGAATGTTTGGGATGGTAGACTGCCCTTGGTCCAGAGCCTGCTGATCAATCCAGCCACCTGTCTTCAGGGACATTTCTTCTTTAGCTCTTCTCTAAAGAGCAGGTCAGCCAGCCTTGGTGCTAACATCCCAGCAATGAAGAAATTGCCATATCGGCATAACTGATTTCATTATTAAAATGTTATTGTTATGGCCACCCCTTTCCCTCCCTCTGCTCATTTCCATCTCTGGTCCTTTCATAACACAGACTTCTTTGTCTCATCCTCCGCCACCACGAGAATGCCCTTAGTGCTTGAAAGTGGCCATTGTGTTCCCACTGTCCCATGGCAGCCTCCCACGGTCCCTGTGTCATTGAGGTTTGCATGCTGTGGAAGAGCACTTGTCACATTACTTCATTTACTTTTTCACACCACAAAGTAGAGATTATCATTTCAACCTGGTAGGGGGGAGGTCGAGAGAAGCCAAAACTTTGATCCTTCAATCAATCAAGAGATCAAGAGATGAGCCAGGCACAGTGGTGCACATGTATAATCCCAGTGGTTTGGGAGGCTGAGACAGGAGGATCTTAGGTTCAAAGCCAGCCTCAGCAAATGCAAAGCACTAAGCAACTCAGACCCTGTCTCTAAATAAAAATACAAAAAAAGGGTTGGGGATGTAGCTCAGTGGTTTTAATGCCCCTGAGTTCAATCCCCAGTATCCCCCCAAAAAACAGATCAGGAGATGCAGTCTCCAATTAAATGATTTACCCAAAACTGCGCTGCTAGTCATTGGCAGAGCTGGTACATTAACTTATTTTGCTCCAAAATCATAATCTTCACAATACTCATTAAATATGGTCCAATCACTCCCCCTCTGACATCTTCTTTCTTTCCATCCCAAAACTTTGCTTGTCTCCTATGGTAGAGGTTTCAGTGGCCCCAATTTTCCACCTGTTCTTTTTTTTTTTTTTTAAGAGAGAGAGAGAATTTTAATATTTTTTTTTCAGTTTTTGGCGGACACAACATCTTTGTTTGTATGTGGTGCTGAGGCTCGAACCCAGGCCGCACACATGCCAGGCAAGCGCGAGAGCGTGCGAGCGCGCTACTGCTTGAGCCACAGCCCCAGCCCTCCGCCTGCTCTTTTTTCCCACCCTTCATCAAATGGCTTTGCAAGCTCCTCTGATTGCAGGTAGAGAATGTGTTGCTCCACCCTTGACTTTGGGTTCAGCAAAATCAGCCGAAATGCCCTCCATCCAGTTCTGACATCAGGCCTTAAGGAGCCCGTGTTTCCACTTGTTCTTTTGTGTTTCTGCCACCACCAAATAAATATGTGGGCAGATCCTCCCTGGCCAGCCTAGATAGGTGGACACAGACACTCACAGGCTTGTGAGAAAAAGTAATTGGTTTTCCATTATTGTGCTTCAGGAACTTTCTACACAGTATTCACCAAGTGATGTGTGTCTCCAACTTTTAAAAAAGCAGACTCCCTAAAGGATATGCCCCCAGAGAGTGTGTGACCTGGGAGGAGGGAGGGTGAGAGAAGCCAAAACTTTGATCTTTCAATCAATCATCTCCCAGTGACAAGAAAACCCTGGAAAGGAGATAATCATCAATCCAAAAATAGCAGTCCCTGGGAAGAGGGATCCTTTCCCAAGTAAATTCTCTCTCAGTGACAGTGAAAGTACACATCAATCTTCTCCCTGTGTCAATACAATGACCCCTGGAGGTCAGAGGAACACTGGACCCGAACTCTGAACCCTCCATCCCTGCCCTGTAAAAACACTGCCTAATAAAAACTGAGGAAAGGGGAGGGGACACGGGGGTAGGAAAGATGGTGGAATGAGATGGACGTCATTACCCTAGGTACATGTATGACTGCACTTGTGGTGCGACTTTACATCATGTACAACCAGAGAAATGAAAAGTTGTGCTCCACTTATATACAATGAATCGAAAAGCTTTCTGCTGTCATGTATAACTGATTAGAACTAATAAAAAATAAATTAAAAAGAAAACCTGTGTCCAGAAAAAACAAATTCAGATGTTTGCAACCTTTGCCCACATCCTGTTAAAAGTCTTCAAGGACTGAGTCACCTCTCAATGTAACCTATATAAACCCATACCTTTCCTATAATCGGGGACCATTTTCTACCTAGAATGTGGGCCCCTTCAATGATTAACTCCGGTACTGAATAAAAGGCACAGCTGATCCATGATGTCTGCTCCCATCCCGGTTATTTGTGCTTTTATTATGGTGTCAAAACCATTTGGGTTATTTTTGCCTACACTCCCCTTTACCCACTGTGCAGCTTTCCCTACCTTACTTGAAAACCTGTACCAGCTCTCTTGGTATCCTCATTTTACATGTATTCCACAAATGACACCATCTTTTGTCTCCTCCCTGTGGGAAGCTGCTTCCACCCCTAAGGACTGATCCCAGGTGTGCCTTGCCGCTCTCCCTTCCTCCCCAGGGTCTTTCTTGTGCAGTTGTTGTTGGGTTTATTTGTTGTTATTTTGTTTTGTTTTGTTTTTTGGTGCTGGGGATTGAACCCAGGAGTGCTCAACCACAGGCAGTATCCCAGACATACATTTATTCATTTATTTATATTTTATTTAGAGACAAGTTCTCACTGAGTTGCTAAGTCCCTCACTAATGTGCTGAGGCTGGCTTTGAACTTGTGATCCTCCTGCCTCAGCCACCTGAGTGGCTGGGATTACAGGTGAACACCACTACAGACTTTTTTTTTTTTTTGAGACAAGGCCTCGCTAAGTTGCTGAGACTAGCCTTGTACTTGGATCCTCTTGCCTCAGCCTCCCTAGTTGCTGGATTTAAAGGCACAAGCCATGTGCCCTCTTTGCCTCTTGATTTGCTTCCCTTTCTCGGGAACCTATCCTCTCCCATGACCTTGAGGATCACCTTGAGGACCACTTAAGTGCTGACAACATCTCCAATACTACGTTCTTCCCAGTTCCCACTATAGGTTCATGTGCACCTGGTAGCTCCCCAGGGGTCCTGACAATTTTAGGTAGGGAAGAACTGTCATGGAGGACAGAGCGCGACCAGGGCCCCAGTCAGGAGGGTAATGCAAGAATCCAGGCAAGAGGTGATACAGCCTGGCGGGTGATGGGGACAGGTCATTAGGGTCACCAGAAGCCCTTTTCAGAGCACGTGTGCTTCTACTTGCAGAGTTGTGGGTTTTGTTTTCTTTTGTGGTGCTGGGGATCAACCCAGGGCCTAGGGAGCACTCTACACTCACTATACCCCCAGCCCCAGGAGTTTTGTTTTTGAACTTCACGGTTATCTGTGGTTAGATTTAGCCCATTTGTACAGCCTGTCGCTCCTTGTTAATTTTGTTATATCCAATTTGGCATCCCTCTCAGGCTCTGTCACTCAGTCATTTGATCAGTGCATTACTTCTGCCCCATCTGTCACTAATGGCAGGTCTAGATGGGCCCAGCAGGAAGAATATAATAAAGACCATTATTTGTTTTGGCCACCAGGGGGCAGCATATCCCAGAAAGACGCCGAGGCCTCTTGGAGACACTGGAATGTGCATTGCTGGATTCTATGGGATTTAGAAATTGAGAAGGAGAAATTGGAGGGGACACAGGTTGCGTACTGCACAGCCGGGAACTGCAGATGATGTAGCATCGAGAGGCAGGAGTAGGTTGGGAAATCCTGAAGGCCTCAGGAATACTTCTTAGAAGCAATGGGAGCCATATAAGGGTTTTAAGCAAAGAAAGGAAGGACACCATCATATTTGAACCTTAAAACTGCCACCCCAGGATCAGTGTGGACAGCCCATCAGTGTGAAGTGAAGGGAGCGAGAGGAGCACTGGCTGGCAGGTGGTTCAAAATGAGGAACGATGCAGGTCCATGCAAAGGTGGCATTCGAAGAATGAAGGATGGGACAGAAGCATATAAGTGAACCAAACAGAAAGAGGGTGGAGTCACGATTGGCAGGAGCCACCCAGGGCAGTGTGCAGGGCAGTGATGGGGCTGCAGGGTGTGAAGGGGGAAAGTGAGTGAGGTCATGATTCATACAGAATGAATCACTCAGTCAATCAAAGCATCCCTGGGGATGTGTTCTTGATGAAAACACCCTGATTCCCAACCCCCTTTCAGCAAGAGATTTGCACCCTAGTTGACAGCCAGTAAAGTGGGTGGGTCAGGGAAGCCTAGAAAGGACTATTTAAGCTGACAGAGGACAGATGAGAACAAGAAACAGCCACGCAAAGAATGCTGGGTAGACAGTTCCAGGGAGAAGGAATAGCAGAGGGGAGAGTCCTCAGACAGGGACTGAAAAGCAGCTAGACTTGCTGGGCCTCACAAGGGAGGGAAGGTGGGAGCCAGATCTGGCCCTGCTTTAAAGACAGTGGGTTTGATTTTGAGTGGCAAGGGAAGCCACTGGAAATCGGGGGGCCACAGGGAACCATGGCCAGATCTGACTTATGAACAGAGCTCTTTGGGTGCTGGGGAGATAGGGTGCAGTCCAGCCAGAGCAGGGTGAACACAGAGCAGAGCTCAGATCTGGTGCATGTCTTAAAAGCAGAAGTGCCCATAGGTTAGGCCTGGGGGGAGGCAGAGAGTAGGTTCTCACACAACTTCTGGTGAGTCAGATGAGGATGGAACATGGCCCCGTGGGTCTGGCACCACTGAGACCTTGGAGGTCCTGGGAAGAGCGTTCTCAGGGGAGGCAGGAAGGCCGGCGGGGTGCTTCAAAGGTGAGGAGGGAAGTGGAGCTGTGGCAGGAAACAGACAAGTGGAGAAGCAGTAAGCAGCACTCAGAGAGGAGAACCCCAAACTTTATTTTATGCCAGTGTGCCCAGAGGAAATCAAGACTCCAGATTCTGAGCTCCATCCACAGCTTCTCACAACATTTATAGGCTGCCTAGAGTCATAAATTTTCTAGTCTACCCAAGATACAGTTGTGCCTGGGGTTTCCAGCAGGAAGCATGTTTACAGAAGCAGAATGTGATAAGGGGAGGGACTGGCTCCTCTGACCAGGCCTTCTGTAAATCTCCAGCCTTGGGCCCAGCCTGCACAAGTGCATTTACACTTCAAAGGGAACTAGTCAGACTCCCCTGCAGAATTATCTATGCTCCAAAAGATAGGGACCTAGGGCCAATCAGGCTTCCTGGAGAAAGGCTGAGAGAGGGCTGGAGAACTGGCCCTGCCCCAGGCTTTGATTTCTTACCATAACATTTTTGTAATTTCATTTCACAACCAGGGCGGGTTTTGCCATCACAGGGCCTGGGCTGGGCAGGTTAGCTGATAAAGGAAAGGTGTTCTGTTTGTTTGTTTGTTTGTTGTTGTTGTTGTGTGTGTGTTTAATGACAGGTGACAGTGGGTTCCTTGGAGAGCAGAGTTTGGGAGAGGCCTAGTCATGGTGAGGGGATGTGTATCCTGTGGTGACTGAGAGAAGCAGAGCCTTGAGCCAGGGGCATCGGGCTGCTCAATTCCTGGCAGATTGGTTCTCTCAGAGGCACTGGAGGTCAACAGGCCTCAGCAGTTGGTTTGATGGAGGCATTAAAGTTCGCCTCAGTATATGTAACAGAGGGGAATCTGTTTTGGGTGAACCCATTCGGATTAAACCATGAGTTCGGGATTATGGTCAAGTATGAAAAAGAGAAGTCCAGCGAGCTATCGTGCCACACGCCTATCATCCCTGTGACTCAGGAGGCCGAAGCAGGAGGATTCCAAGTTCAAGCCCAGCCTGTGCAATTTAGCAAGACCCTGTCTCAAAAAAAAAAAAAAAAGAAAAGAAACAGATTGGGAATGTAGCTCAGTGGTAGAGCACCCCTGGGTTCAATCCCAAGTACTAAAAAAGAAAACAAACAAAAGATACAAAATGCAATGATTTAATGTACAATGATTTTATTACATTAATTCATAGGTATGTGCACTCATCACCAGCCAATTCCAAAACATTTTTATCACCTCAAGAAGAAGCACTGTACCCACTATGTTACTCCGCATGTTCCTGTCCCCCTGTCCCCAAGCCCTAGGCAACCACTAATATTTCTATCTCTCAATTCCCTTTTCTTAACTTTTCATATAAATGGGTTCATATAATATGTGGTAGCTCTGATTAGAATGTTGGTACCCTCCAAATTTAATTGCCAGTGTAACTTGTTAAGAGGTGGGAACATACGGTGGTCATGAGGACTCTGCCTCGTGGGTAGGATTGATGCTGCTAAAAAGGGCAGTTTGGTCCCCTTACTGAAACTCTTGCCCTCTTGCCTTTCATCATGTGATGATGCAGCACGAAGGCCCTCACCAGAAGCCAGCACCTTGATATTGACCATTCCAGCCTCTAGAGCTAAGAGTCAATAAATTCCTATTTATTATAAATTACCCCATCTCAGATATAGTTGCAGTGAAGAAAAATAAACCAAGACTTTGTGATTGTATTCTTTCACTCAGCATTATGTCCTCAAGACCTCAAGATTCGTCCACATAGTAATACATATTAGAGCTTCAATTGTTTTCATGGCTACGTAATATTTCATTGTATGGCTACAGCACATTTTATTTATTCATTTATCGATGGAGAATAAGTTTTTATTTGCCAGAGAAATGAAAGAGAAATATTCAAGACAAAGGCAGTTGGGTTAGTCTTGGAAAAAGAGGGTGTCTCTTCTCCCAGCTTGGAGAAGAGAAGCAGAGAAGCTGCATGTGTGTGTGGAGAGGGAAGAGGAAGAGAGTTGTGTCTGTGGGCTCCACCTCCACAGTGATGTTTGGAAAACACTTCTTATTTTTTATTTATTTATTTATTTATTTATTTATTTATTTATTTATTTATTTATTTATTTTTGGTACCAGGGATTGAACCCAGAGGCAATTAACCACTGAGCCACATCCCTAGCCCTTTTTTATTTTTATTTGGGGACAGGGTCTTGCTAAGTTGTTTAGGGCCTAGCTAAATTGCTGAGGCTGGCCTCAAACTTTCAATCCTCCTTCCTCAGCCTCCCTGGGATTACAGGCATGAACCATCCTCTGGGATTACAGGCATGAACCATCATGCCTGGCTATTTTCTAAAAATCGTTAATTAGGGCCAGGGTTGTGGCTCAGTGGCAGAGTGCTTGACGAGCATGTGTGAGGCACTGGGTTCCATCCTGGCACCACATATAAATAAACAAAATAAAGGTTTTGTGTCCACCTACAACTAAAAAAAATTGTTTTTTAAAAATCGTTAATTAATCTGCAGTGCTAAGGATGGAACCCAGGCCCCCAAGCATGCTAGGTAAGGGCTCTACTAGTGACTTACACCCCCAGCCCACCAGCATTATTATATAAAACAGTTGGGCTGAGGGTTTGGAGGAGTGTGGCCATGAAATGTTTGCAAGGAAATCAGCAAAACCCAAGTTATATTAACACCTCCAAGAGCTGTCTCGTCAAAATCGTCCTAGCTGCAACTCATGTTCTGTGGCTTCGGGTGGAGCTATTCCTCTGAAACACAGACCTTTCTCTCTGCAGCAGGCACTTCCCTCTGAATTAGACTTTGATGGCATTAAGCAGGAGGTATCTAGCCTAGTCCTGAAAGGTTAGGAGGGTCAGGCTTTGGGCAGGAGCGTGCTGATGCACCTCAGGGCCAAATGCACCCCTCAAGGCAAGACGTGCCCTCACTGTGTACCCAGGTGGAGGCAGCAGACAGGGAGCCCCTTGTCCCGTCCACTTCAGGAGATGGGAGTGAAAGTCCCTGAGTGTCAGAGAATGTACCTGTTGGAGATCTGGACCTCATCTCAGTGACCTGGGAGCTGGCCTTGGTGGCTCAGCCTCTTCAGAAGAGAGGACACTCGCAAGCTGGACACAGAGGCATCATTGGGGTGTCGGGGTTTGCTTGGTTGTCTGCAGCTTTTTTTATAATTTATTTTTTTAGTTGTTGATGGACCTTTGTTTTATTTGCTTATTTATATGTGGTGCTGGGAATCGAACCCAGTGCCTCACATGTATGAGGCAAGCGCTCTACCACTGAGCCACAACTCCAGCCCCTGTCTGCAGCTTTTTGACCTTCACAAGCACTGGCAGGGGTCTTGCTACCACCCCCAGCACCTCCCCAAGCAGGAGTCCCGTGGATACTTCATTTTATGGCAAGGTGACTTGTCGATTCGCCTCCTGTTCCCCTCCCGTGACCTTGAAAAATGGGACACCATCCAGGCCAGGGAGGAGCTGAGACTGCAGGGATGGAGTTTGGCTGCACTGCTGTGTCAGGGCCATCTTATGCTTTCCTGTGACCCTGGGGGCCCCTCAGCCCTCCCTGCCCTGGCCTTCGTAGATGTGTTTCCTGGCTGCCAATCAAATGCTACACCTGGATTCAGATGGGCACAGCAAATTGACAACCATATAAAACCGATGAGCCAAGGAAGGGTCCTGGTCAAGGTGAAGGGCACAGCTGGTGCTGCCAGACACTGCCGAGCAGCTGTGGGTGGTGCCCTCCTCCTTCCTCCCACACCCTGGGCAGCACAGAGTCTCATTCATTCAGCAGGGCAGGTCACAACCATGTGAATGTCATGCTCAGCATCCGGAGAAAGGCCAGTCAGTCTTCCTTTCACAGAAGGGACAACAGTCTGCAGTAAGGGCCTCGCCCTGAGATTGTGAGAGCATCATCTGTCCTTGATGCTGGGGTCCTGATCAGGAAGAGGGTGGGCTAGGACACATAGTGAGGCCTTGGGTGGAGGTCAACAGTGAGGAATGGACCAGCTCCCTCAATCTTGATGACCCCAAAATTGACACCACTTAATTTGCCTTCCTATGTCCAGATTCATTTGTCTAACAGCTACCTGGACATCTGCACGTGATGTACCCAGGCACTGGACACTCCCTTGGGCAGTTCCCTATCTGTTGAGGAGGTTACTCCAAGCAACAGGCCTGTCCCCTGTAGAAATGGTGCAGCAGTTGAAGCCAGATTTAAAATTAGACAGTCAGTGTAGTTAGGTAAATCGGGTCTAATATCGAGTGAAATCTAAAATGGAGGCCATGTTGAGAATGAATTTCCGGAAAAGTTGAACAACTCTTGAAATGTTAATGAAGTCCCAAGAAAAGCCCTAGGCCCAAAGTCCATCCCAAAGAAATGTTAATGAACAGCCGCAGCAGATTTGAAGATAGCCCATCCCAAAGAAGTGTTAATGAAGTCCTTCCTGCCCAGATTACTCCTTTGGCCCACCTGTGTCCCACCCCTCGGGCCTTCCCACCTACATTCCATCACTGAAAGAACTATAAAATGGAGAGACAACCACACTTCCACGGATTCCACCTCTTGGGTCCCCTTCTTCCTCTGGGAGAAGTCTTTTATGCTGTCCTTTCATAAACTTCTAGTTTTCCACTCTGACCTTGCCTCTGCGTGCTTCTCTGGTGTTATTCTTCAACATTGGGGAAGCAAGGACTCGTCACCGGTCAACAGCGGTAACACAGTGAGCCTGGTCAACACCCCACCCTCACACACACTCACACTGCCACCTCTGGATCTGGGTTTGAATCCTGCAACCCCCCTTACTATGCAATCTTAAACCAGTGACCCTCTCTGTGCCTGTATCTGTAGCCATAAAACTGGGATAATAACAGTATGTGCCTCCAGGGGACTGGATCCAATACTTGTTGAGCATCTCACAGGGCTGGACAGCAGGCAGGGAGTCCACTTTGGCTGTTTCTAGAAGGTCCTCATCCCCCCATCCCCTTCCTGCATCCCCAGAGCCTTCTGGCTCACACATGTTGGTGTTATATCACTTCCTGCTTAATGGCCCCTGAAGCTGTTACCAAAAGCTCAGTCCTTGTCCCTGATGTCAATCCAATAATGAGGAAGTGGTTTTGAGATAAAGGGAAAAAAATGAGAAACATAGGGGACTTCTGTCCCAAATGCTATGATTCTGACTGTCAGGGGGAACAGAGGGCTTTTAAAGAGGAGAGACTAAGGTTCCATTCCAGCTGTGCCTTGTTCACAGCTATGGCTGATCCCCACTGTCGACTGTCCCGTCCGGCAGGACACATCGACGTGGGCATCGAACCTAGATGGGGAGGAATGAAGGGACAAGAGACACGGAAGGTGACAGCAAGACAAAAATTCTGATCAAGCTGCAAACTTTTATTGTTCACACAGGGGTATTTATATGCTGGGGATGGGGAAGCTCTCTAATCAACAATTGCTGGGTGTGGGTGGTAAAACTGCCAGGTGCAAGATGTCTGATGATCCTGATAACCGCAGGATGTTCCAGGGAGATAGGTAGCTGCAGGATGCCTCCCAGGCAGGATGTCTCCCAGGGGGCTGTCAGGCTAATCTTTGAAGGAGAATTTCCTTCTAGTCCCTGACATCTCCCCCTTTCTTATATAAAATATTTGACCATACCTTACCGGCCATGTTTTTAGGGGTGATAGAGGCTCTGTTCCTCTAGGAGGCCTTAGAATATCTCCTGATCTGAGCTAGCATCTTCACTAGGAGATTTCGTGGTGGCCTTGGCATGTTTTTGGAGGAGACGGCTTTGAGGGGGGAGCATGCCAACCGCCATGCACCAGAGCATGTCACTCAGAGGTCTTGGGTTTTGGGATCCGTGGATCCATCCTCCTGCAGTCCTTCCTGCACCCTCCGTTATTATGGCCTAACGTCCTCACTCCATGGGTGCGTCCTCCCCCAAGCGGAGGGGCCCTTGGAGGAGCGAACCCTTATGGCAAGGGCAGAAGATGGTTGGTCAGAGCTGTTACTTATACTTTTATATAAGAAAGAGAGATCTGTGGGGATGTAAACTTTAAGAAATAAGCCTGAAAGAAGGGTAGAACATCCTTTTAAATGTTGGCAGCGCGGTCTTCCATCTCCAGATGATGATAGTGGACCTGTATGGGCTTAGAGGCCAAAATATTAATCTGTTCTTTAATAAATTGTACCAGCCTGTTTATAACGCAGGGTCCTATGGACACCATTAAAAGTAAACCCAACAAAGGGCCTAATAAGGGAAGAAGGTAGGGTAAAAATCCATTAAGCCCAGTCCAGAGGGGATTTTCAAATAGTTCCCTTCTTCTCTTTTCTAGATCTTCTTGAAGCTGCTTAATTTTAGTGCGTACTATGCCTGATTTATTGGCATAAAAGCAGCATCTTTCCCCTAAGGCCAAGCAAATACCTCCCTGGTTAGCTGTCAGCAAATCTAAGCCTCGTCTGTTTTGAAGGACCACTTCTGCCAGGTTGTCTATTTGGTCCTGTAAATCTTTAATAGTTCCTGATAGAGTTTGTACATCATCTATAAGTTGTTGAGATAGGCGACGGTAAGAGTGTATAGCCGTGCCTAAGCCAGCTGTACCTGTGCCCACAGCAGCTGTTTTTCCAAGGCTGGCAAGGAGTGGTAAGGCCTGTATTGCCCGCCTGTGTCTTTGACTAAGGTGTCTAGGCTAGGAATGGGTAGAGGTTCATCTCCTGGGACAATAGTTATATCAGGGAGTAATAAGGCAAGAACACAGCCACCGGTCCAATTCGCTGGAAGCCTGGAGAAGGCTGAGTTTCCTCCACACATAAAAACTGTGCCATTGGGGGGACAAAGAGATGGGGTGGGTGAGGAATAATTTTTTACTGTTGAGCAATTTCCAAAGGAAGTAACTCCAACATCAATATCATAGGTATTATTCTGCATCGCGCCTAAAAGACATGATGTAAAAGTGCCTATAGGCTGTACTTTAAAAGGAAATCCAGGTTGGCATGTATTATCATTGTCTATGATAGAATTAATAGGAACTGCCATAGGCATGATTGCCCCTGTTGTCATGCAGAGCCAGCAATCACCAGCAAGGGTGGGGTTGGAATTATTAAGCAAGGAGAAGGTAGTTTCCAAAATATCTAATGTATTGGTATCTAAATCTGGGAGCTGGGATTTAGGCAGCATTAAGGGATGATATGTGAGCTCAGGGATCTGGGGTTTCAAAAGTTTGATTATCTGAAGATGCTTGACAGCATCAGTGGGTCCTCCACCATCAGAGACCCCTGTAGGGGCCTTAATGGGCCAGCAGGAGGGTTTACCAACAGTGCCTTGGCACCCAGCTGACTGTAACTTGGTGTATATGCCTTCTCCTCCCCGGTCAAAGAGAACGGGGGTATAATGAATAGTGGTCCCCTCTGCTGCATGAGTTTTAGTTAGGGTGGCTTCAAAAAATTGTTCTCCCTGCTTGTTAACACAAATTGAGGCTGAAGCATAACAAGAGACATGCATCGCCTGGGTATGCGTACAAGTTGCAGAACAATTTTGGAGAGCTTTGAGAGATATCAATGAAAATATAGTTAAAATCCTTAGATATTTTGTAGACATAATTATAATTATTTATCATCTTATGAGTTTGAACAGTAACTTTGAGAATTAGAAACTACTTGAAGATTGTATTTTCACTTAAAAGCAAATTTATACTAAACACATTTATCTCAAATATCTGTAACTGAAAAGGCAGAGTATCTGATAAATGTAAATATAAAACATAAATTATGGGTTTTCTGTTGAAGAAAAACAATTAGGCAAATATATATTAACTTATCAATTAGGCATGTGCTAATTATTTTATAGATTAACAAATATAGGTTATCTAAATATCTTAAAAATATATATATTAAGAACAAGAACATAACTTATAATTGTATTAATTTTATGTAACCATGTGGTCTTAAAATATTTGGATCCATTTTAATTTATTTTTAACTAGGAGTGCACTCTTCTATGTGACGAAACTTAATGTAACTGAAACAAAATCCTTGTTGAGTATACATATTTATTTTTTATAGTTAGGAATGAGAATAAGGATTTTTTGGTCATCACAGGAACATTGCCGGCTTTGTTCCTGTGGCGAGCAAATGCATCCTCATAACCTCCAAAATTAAAAGTAAAATATAAAGAAGCATGTTTGATATCTCTCATCAATAGAACATTATTTAGTAACACAACTATAGAGAAAAGTCAGGTTATTTAACTCAGAACTAACTTAAATTTAGGGCTGCAACATAGAAAGCTGTGGAATTAAATTTTGTCTGAAAAAGATATCTTTCGTTAGCATTTACAGGCAGGCATTCTTAAAAATTTAAAAATACAGGCTCTGAACAGCCCCGGTAGAAATCTGAAACACAGTAGTACAGGTTAGTGGCTGGAAGGCGGGACTAGAAGTCCCATCTGAGTGACTGTGGAAGAACCAATCGGAAGCCCGCGAAAGTGTGGGAGGTGGGACCAGGAAGCCTGCTCTTCTGACCAGGCACCCCATGGTTACCATGGTGATGCAAACAACATGGAGTCCGCTGCCCATTTTCGGGGCAAAACTTTTCCTAGCCGATTGCATTTTGATTGATTTTGTCTGCATTTTCCCCCGCCTGGCCAAGATCTTACTGCGGTAGCAGCTTGTTCTGTCTCTGCGACCTGCGGTTGCAGCTCGTGTACATCCTGCATTTTTTTCTGTGGCACGTGGGTGCTCCAAAGGTTTTTTAGCAGCAAACGCTAGCATTACCATCAGATCTTAAGTTAGTCTGTGTTTGGCATTTAGGTCAAGTAATTCAAGGATTAAAAGCACTGTTGGCCGCAGGGGCTAGGACCCCATAGCGAGCAGCAGCGGCTAAAGTCTCTTGTCCCCAGCGGCTCAGTTACAGCCATTCTGATTCATAGGACAATCATGTAGTAAAAAGGTCCGTACATACTTTCTGAGTATTGACAAAAACAATAGAAAATTGAAACTTATTTCTCTCCAGGTAAACATCACATTTTCTCTCCCTTTTTTTCACTCTCTTAGCACAAACTTCTAGAACATAAAGGCCAAAAAATATCTCTTTTATTTTTTTTAAGCTTTTTTTTTTTTTTTTTTTAATTAATTAGGTTCCAGTAAGAAAAGGTGGGAACAGGCACCTTTTCTGGGCCAAAGCATTCATAATAATCTTAATAATAATAATAATAATAATCTTCATAATAAGTCTCCTATTCTAAGCCATCTTTTACCATCAATGGTCCCTTCAAGGGGAAACCATAGACACAATTCTCCTATGTATGAAAAGAATAATTTTAAGTCCTTTTTCTTAACACGCGCCCCCCGTGTCTTGAGGGCCTCCTTGAGGCCTGACAAAAACAACTCATGTGACGAAATTGCTTGTCCCATGGTGGGTCACTCACCTTGCGTCGTCCTCACTCTCCTCCTGGATCTGTCTCTCGGTCGTGTCTGCCGAGGCGATCGCGCGCTCCCGCTTGGCCAAGTCTTCCCGGAGGACGGCGTTCCTTCTCAGTCAAAGGCTGGAGCACACAACGTTGGGTGCCAAATGTCCCGTCCGGCAGGACACATCAACGTGGGCAGCGAACATAGATGGGGAGGAATGAAGGGACAAGAGACACGGAAGGTGACAGCAAGACAAAAATTCTGATCAAGCTGCAAACTTTTATTGTTCACACAGGGGTATTTATATGCTGGGGATGGGGAAGCTCTCTAATCAACAATTGCTGGGTGTGGGTGGTAAAACTGCCAGGTGCAAGATGTCTGATGATCCTGATAACCGCAGGATGTTCCAGGGAGATAGGTAGCTGCAGGGTGCCTCCCAGGCAGGATGTCTCCCAGGGGGCTGTCAGGCTAATCTTTGAAGGAGAATTTCCTTCTAGTCCTTGACAGTCGACCGGGTCTATAGGTGGTCTTTTATTTGGATCCTGGGTTTGGAGAAAAACCACCAAGGGTGATTGGGAGTTGTTCTGGTGAGACCTCTCGGCCCTGGGTCAATCTGTTCGGCATCAGCCCCTAGGCAGTCTCCGCTGGGTGCCCAAGGGCCCCAAGGGCCTCTATGGGCTCCTGCCCCTAGGCTTACCCAGGGGTGGTGACAACCCCCTGAGCATAACTGTCCTCTTGACTGGGTGATACTAGAGACTGGGGGATGCCCCACCTCCTACATCTCACCACGGGCGGCTCCTCCTCCTTTTCCTCCCATAGTCCCCTAGGCTGCCTCCTGGCTAACTAGGTTCTCTCTCTCACCCTGGACCTAAACCACCCAAAACTTATCCCCTTGTGCTACCAGATCCGGCCTCAATATCCTTTGGACTCTAAATGGCCACTTAATGGAACTCTAGATCCCAACATTATCAGGGATCTTTTCAACTATTGTGAGCATTTGGGAAAAACGTAAAGAGCTAGCATATGTTCAGGCCTTCTCTCTACATTCTAAGCCCTCTCTCTGCAACTCTTGCTCTTCTGCACAAGTCTTCTCAGCTCTCACCTCCCCTACGCCTGTTTCCAAAGGGACAGAAGATCCTACTCTTCCTCCTCCAACTCAGCGGATGAGCCCTCACCATACCACGATTCTCTTTCTGATGAAGCTGCCCCACCAACTGTCCTCTCAGCCCCTCCACCCTTCTCTCCTCCTGCCACACTGTCACGGGCTGCCACTGCCCACACGAGGTGGCTGGGGTAGATCCTGTAATCCGGGTTCATGTGCCTTTCTCTTTGTCAGATCTTTCACACATAGAAAAGCAGCTTGGGTCCTATACTTTAAGCCCCACCACATATATCAAAGAGCTTCAACATGTGACTCAATCATATGATTTGACCTTCCATGATGTCCATATGATCTTGTCTAACACCCTCCTGCCTGAGGAGTGCAGGCGAGTTTGGGAACAAGCTAGAAATTATGCAGATAAGGGACATCAGACCTCCCCTGCCCATTCGATTGGCACTGACGCCATCCCTGATTGGAACCCCAACTGGGATTATCATTCACCTGGGGGAGTAAACTAGTAGGAACCAACTCCTTACTTGCCTCATGGCAGGACTTAGAAAGGCAGCCCATAAGGCTATCAATTATGAAAAGCTCCAGGAAATCTTCAGCATTTTCAGTCCGCCTGACACGGCTTTATTACAATATACTAATCTGGACCCTGAGACTCCAGATGGGAGACAACTACTAATGACCTACTTTTTCTCCAAGAGTTTCCCCATTTTAAGGCCAAATTAAGGTGCCTCAAGAGAGGGCCCCTAACTCCCCAAGCTGAGGTTCTGGGAGTGGCCTTTAAGGTATATAATGGGACAGACGAGAAGGCCTGGAAGCAGAAATGCTCGCTCAAGTCATCCATCGGGCCTCAGCATCTGTCCATGGTTCCACTGGCCCAAGGAAGGGTCCCTCGGGACTGCCCAGACCCTGTTTTAAATGTGGTCTGATGGATCACTGGGCTTGTACATGTCCCAAGCTTTGAATGTCTCTGAGCCCTGGTCCTAAATGCCATCAGGAGAGATACTGGGCTGTTGACTGTCCCCGAGCCCATAGCGACCCCTGGCCATTCAGCCCTTCTGGTTCCCCTTTCCAGCTCTCAGGATTGGCTGCAGAGGACTGAGGAGGCCCAGGCCCCCATCACCCGACCACTACCATCACTCCACGGGAACCCAAGGTAACTCTGCATGTGTCAGGTAGGGCTGTCTCCTTCCTCCTAGACACCGGGGCTACCTAGTCAGTCCTCAAGGAGTTCTGTGACCTCTATTGTCAGGGTAGAGGGCAAACCTTACCAGCCCTTGTAAATTCCTAGCTTTGTTTATGCCTTTGGCTCTCTAGTTTCACCCACTCCTTTTTGGTCGTTCCAGAGTGCCCTGATCCCCTTATGGGAAGGGACATCCTCACACAGTTGGGAGCCACGCTTTCCTTCTCCCCTCGTGTGAGCTTCCATCCAGACTCGCCTGCTGCTCTCCTGATCCTCACCCTTACCTTAGGACCATCCCTTATTCTGTCTGCCAGAGCCTTCCCATTACCCCCTTCCAAGATGGACCCTGCTGTGTGGGATTGTCTCACACCATGAGCTCATTCACATCTGTCTCAAAAACCCCCTCCGTTTTCTGGCCCAATCACAATACCTGCTCTCCCTCATTGCTGCTGCTTGTCCCTCTGTTTGCAGAGCAGCCTCGCAGATTCCTGACAATAAACCCGCTTCTTACCCCAGGTGGTGTGTGATCAGTCCCGTGCCACTTTTGTTTCATTGATGCCAGTGACTGGATCAAGTTCTCCCATCAGCTTTGCTCTCCCCTCTGGGGACTTGAGCTGCTTTGGGATCCTGGCCTGAGGGCCCAGGACAGTGACCACACACCTTCTTCCATTCACCTAGTGCTCATCTTCACCGACTACTCGGCCGGCCTCATTTGGGTAAGTGACTTCGCCCTTGCCCTTCCCCTCCCCTCCTCCTCACAAGTCAACCTTCAATCTTCATAACTTTTGCAAGTGCTCAGGAAAATGGAAGAAAATCCCTTATGTGCAGGCTTTCTCCCTTCTCCACTCTAAGGAAGTCGTCCCTTTGCTCCTCTTGCTCCCCGGCCCAGCTTCTACCTGCCACTAAAGTGCTGGATTCCTCCAGAGACCCTACTTCTAGACAAACAAGGGACCCAGAAGTCTCCTACATTGTAAAGCCTTAGGCTGCAATCTCCCTGGCCAAGGCCACACTGAAGCTAACCTTGAAATACAGAGGAAGACTCAGCAGGCTTGATAAGAGGCCTAAGAAAAAAAAGAGAAAAAAAAGAGGGGGCAATTTAACTTTTCCCTTGGCTACAACACAGAAGAATGACTGACTTCAAAACTTTCTCTATCTTCCTGATCTCACAGGCCCATTTCACCTTTAAGGGGCTGAAAAGCAGGAATTTGCTCTAGGAGTCCTCAGACCACATGCTGGGGCCAACCTTTATCCCTGTGGCTTATCTATCAAAGGGTCTTGACCCTCCTGGTCAGGGATGGGCCTCTTGCCTAGAACATAGGCTGCAGCCTCTCTACTCATTAACGAGTCAAAGAAACTCACCTTTGGGGCCCCACTCACCATCCTGGCTCCCCATCACCTAAAGGAACTGGCCACCTACACGGGCTTACATTCCTTACCTCCATTGCCTTTTGTCTCTACAGGTGTCCCTGGTGGGAGATCCCAGTCTTACCTTTCACACATGCTCACCTTAAAACCCTGCTCCTCTCCTCCCCGCTTCTCAGAACTCTTCCACCTCTTCTCCTCTTACCCATTCATGGATTGAAACTCTGGAGGAGTTTCTTCCACATCCCTCCCACATATAGGAAGGCCCTTGCTCCAGGCAACATACACATTGTTCACAGATGGCTCCTCCTTCCTTCAGGAGGGAGTTCATAGGGCAGGTGACACCCAGAGGCCCTCTCTAGCTGTGTTTCTCCAAGGTCAGAATCCCCAATCTTCCTTCAGTCTCTGAGAACATGAGGGTACTACAGAACCATGACTTCTGCTACAGGACTTCCAATCCCTCAACAAAATGGGCCGTCCAGCATAGTCCAGCACCTCCTGGCCATCACCAATGCCTCAATGACACAATGCACCCCTACCAAGGGTCCAGACACCACCTCTTCCCAGCAGGAAGAAGCTCCAGACGATTGATCTACTCCTGTTCTTTAAGAGCCCAATAACAAAGAAGGAAGGAATGTAAGGTCCTTGCTGAACATCTGGATGGCCATCTTAAGTGACAGCCACCATCTTAACAAAAAGTTTGGCTTCCCCACCCAAGGACTTTTCTGAGAAAGGCTCACACTCCCTCATACCGCCCCACCCTTCACCAGCCACATTAGGACACGCCCAGCTCTAGTCCCTGAGCCTGCCCCATAGAAGTTGCAGGACCCCAAGCCTGTATCGCCTCTCCCCGTCTGTGGAGAGATGGCTCTATTTGTCAGCTCTGACAATCTCTGGTGTGTGTCTCTGCCTGGTCTTGTCTTTCACTCCTCGCTGGCTCAGTTCCCAGTTCCTCACTTTCCTTTCAGCCCTGATATGGTGGAGGGTTCCCCTGATTCCTCAGGGACCTTCAAAGAGCACGTCCTTTGAACTGGCTAGGTACTGCTCGGTCCTTGCAGAAGGACACAGGACGACACTGCACTGAAGGCACTGACATCAGGAGAGCCTGGAGCCACCTGATCTCCCTCCTATGTCAGTTAAAGTCAGCCGCAGTGCAGAGCAGAAAGGGCCATGTTCAAAGCATGAAGTGGACGCCTGTTACAAGGCCATCAGAACCTCAACTCGGCCTTCAAGGCTCTCGCCCCGCCCCTCCAGGTGTCGACACGCCCTGCACCAAGCTCACACCTCCTTCCTGGCCACCACATGCTTCACAGCCGTGACCCTCACATGGCTCCAGAGCTCACTCTCTGCCTCTTGGGAGGGAGATGCCATAGGCACAGGGGCCGTGAGCCGGGCTGTCACGTGCTTTATTCTCTTTGATTCCTACTGTAAAGGACGATGGAAAAGCTCCGTGTAAACTCAACAAACCAAAACAACCGTTTACCTGTCCGAGATTTTATTAGCAGGATCTTAGCGGTCAGTCGCAGAAATGAAGGGGAGGGGGGAGAGAGAGGAGGGGGGGAGAAAGAGGAGGGGGGGAGAGAGAGGAGGGGGGGAGAGAGAGGAGGGGGGGAGAGAGAGGAGGGGGGGAGAGAGAGGGGGGGGGGAGAGAGTAAGAGGGTAAGAGAACAAACACGAACAGGGTATTGATATTTATGGGCTTAACGCAGGATGAGGAGGAGCAAGGCGAGTGGGCTGTTACTTCTTCATTGGCTGAGAGTTCGTGCCACTTCAGGGATTGGAGATGCGCCATTCAAAGTTCGCGCCATTCACAGGGATTGGAGGTGATGGTTCACGCGCCTTCAGTGCGTCATGGACCTGAGCTCCCGGAAGAGAAGTGCTCCGGACGCCATCTTTACCAACACCCACAACAATCCTGTGAGGCAGGTCCTTGCCCCACCCCCCCACCCCCCCCACCGCTATTTTCCAGGTAGAAAACTGAAGCGCAGAGATTTTTGAGGTCAAATAGCTAGTAGCAGAGCCAGGATTGAAATCTGGGTGTGGCTGTGGCCCAAGTCCAAGCCATTCTGTTTGCTTAGCACAAATGTCTCATGAGTAGATGTCATTGAAAAGGAACAAAAAAGGTCTGAATTCCTTGCAGTGGAAAGGGACAGTAAGAGGACATGCTAATAATCCCCTCCCTCCCCAGAGCACCTGTGGTGGGTTCCCACCACATTGGTTCAGATGAGCTGCAGCACATTTCCAGAAGTCTCTCTTCTGAATGTAATGAAGCAAGTCAGGTCAGACCTGAGTGGAGAAGAGAGGTGGGGCTGCTGTGGTCACAGCTGCCCCATGTTGTCACAGACCTGCTGGGTTCCTTTGTGGACCGGGTTTCCTGTTCCCTTCAACCTGCTCTCTCAGCTTCTCCCAATCCAGGCCCAGCCGGGGTCCCTGAAGTGAATGGTGCTGCTGTTCTATGGGTCAGCCACTAGTGACCGCTCCACTCCCACCACCACCCCACATCTGCCCCCTATGGTAACTCCAGAGTGTCACTCAGTGGCTCTTTTCCTTGGATACATCCCTAACCAGTAGGGAGAAAGAGTTCAACTGGTGTTAGATGAATGAATAGATTTGTGTTTGAGTATTTTGGCTACTTTTTTTTTAAGTTTTGAATTTCAGAACTACAATTAGGTAATTTTATTTTTTCCCAACCTTCCCTAAAAGACAAACTATTAGTGTCTATTGCAACATGTTTTCCCAAAAGACTCATATGATCACAGTGTTTTATTAAAAAAAAAATATTTCCTAGTACCTCCCCTTTCCCTTCCCCGGATCTTCTACTCTACTAGTCTCCCTTCTATTTTTAAATTGGTGCAGTATAATCATTCATAAAAGTGGATTGATTGTGATATATATTTGTACATGCACATGCAATCAATAATTTGATTGATTTAATTCCCTAGTACCAACCTCCCCTTTTCCTCTTTTCCTTCCTTTTCCTCAATTGCCCTCCTCTACTGGTCTCTCTTCTGTTTTTGTGAGATCCCTTTCTTTCTTTGATCTCTCTAGCTTCTGCACATGAGAGAAAAAAATATGGAACATTTTGCAAATTTGCATGTCATCTTTGCACAGGAGCCGTGTTTATCTTCCTTATGAATTTTGGTATCACAGAACCCAGGGGTGCTTAACCACTGAACTACATCCCCACTCCTTATGTTTTGAGACAAAAGCCTCACTAAGTTGCCAAGGCTGTCCTTGAACTTATGATCCTCCTGTCTTGGTCTCCTGACTTGCTGGGATTACACTTGTGTGCCTACAGCTGTGTCCTTCCAATTTTTAAGGATATGCATTGCCTAAGTGAGCACTGGTCACAGCATTTTAAAATAACACAGATGGCTCACAATGCAGTGATTAAATGATGTTATATTGAATTAACTGGTGGCAAAGGGTGTGACTTTGTGTTTGTGGTGACTTTACTCTAAGGTAACTGCACGTCCTCCTTCTGGAGGAGGAAGTGATGAGGGAAGGAGGTGGCCCAGGAGGAATCTGATGTACATTCATCATGACCCTCAGCCTCCAGGCAGCCCCATGGCTCTGGGTCGCTGAGGAACGTGAAATGGAGGAATGGCTGACCAGGCGTCAACCGGTCCTATCAGGAAATCTAGGCTACTGTAATGTCCAACTGATGAAGCAAGCCAAGAAAACACAGCAAGTGCAGGATTGCAGTCTGAAATCAATGCCTGCCTCTGTGGAGGACAAGGATTGCTCAAAATGATGGAGAAATTCAAGATCAAATGCCTCTGCCCTACATTGAGGTCTAATTTGATTTTCCAAACATCAGAAAATCAAGTGAAAAGTTCTTGAATGAATCTAACTTCTAAACTCTTTCTGCTGAGTTACCTGGTAGGCCTGGCACCTGGATTCCCTCTTCTTGGGCCATGAGGAAATGAGGTACCTGTTCCAGGTGGGGAGAGCTGAACAGCTGAGGAACTGAGTAGGAGACATGGGCAGCAGCCTGGACAGGTTCCCCGACTCGGACTTTGGGGTCAGACCTGACCTTGACTCAGTGTCAGCTGTTTGGGAGCATGCTATTGATGCTCTCTGAGCTCCATGTTCTCTGTAAAGTGGGGACTTGACTGAGCCATCTCAGGGTTGAGTGCAGGCAGGGCTCATAATTGCATTCTGCTTTGCCTTTAATCATGGTGTTGGGTAGTCGCTAGGTGCATGGCAAGGTCACAAGTGTTCTTTAAATTACTTTAGGGTCTTCTTTAAACTACTATAAAAATGGCTGAGAAAGCCAAAGGGTGGGAGTTAATTTGTAGAAAATAAACAGAAGCCAAGGAGCTAATGGGATAATACATCAAAAGAAAAGGATTAGTGGGACTAACTCTTGACAGGGGCCATTGAGGTTAGTGTAAAGCTAAGAATTATGGCTATGGGTGTCTCTGTTTGTCTAGGAAGGAAGGTTCCTTTAATAGCACAGGCACAGTAAGATAATGTCTGACCGGCTATTGACCCCAATGCCCACACTAATATGGGATTGACTTATAGATAAAGCAGGATGGCCAGCATGACAGTTCTGGAGAGGACCCACTAAGGTCAAAAACTCCACCACCTGATTGAAGGAGGATTGAACACTGATTGGCAAAGAGTACTGAAGGATATGCATTGCCTAAGTGAGATCTCCAGGTAAACATCAAACAGTAATAAATTTGAAGACAGCATTGTCACCTTTGTTGTTGCTTGGAAATGACCTCTCTCTCTCTCTCTCTCTCTCTCATTCTCTTTGCTTGAGCCTCACTTTGTTTGTACTGTACTTTATAATAAAGTTTTCTTGCATGGCTTTTGGTGTCTAATTAAATTTTCTTTTGTTGGAACATAAGAACCAAGGTTTGGAGTTTCAGCTCTCGGCTTTCCTATGACAATTGTAGCCACAAGCCAGCATTTTTCAAACTTCAAAAACACATCACCTTGCCAGGCATGGTGGCTCATGCCTGTAATCCCAGCAACTCTCAGAGCTGAGGCAGGAGGATTGCAAGTTCAAAGCCAGTCTCAGCAGATTAGTGAGGCACTGAGCAATTCAGCAAGACCCTGTCTCTAAATAAATTTTTTTTTTTAATGAAAAAGGGCTGGGGATGGGGCTCAGTAGTTAAGCACCCCTGGGTTCAATCCCTGGTATCAAAAAAACAAACATCACTTCCATGTTCACATCCGTCTTCAACCTGTTTTGCTCTTCGAAGGCAGACTGAGTCTAGCTTTTCAAGCTCTCCTTATGGTGTGGGTTTCAGACCTTTATCTGTGAGTACTCCCTTAAGTGCCCCGAATCTTCCTGAAAGAACACCTACACAAAGATGGTGACTATTTATGGCAGATGAATAATGTTCTTTTGGATAAAGTAGAAAAAGAAATAAAAGACATAAAATATTAATTTCCTCTAATATAAGAGACTAGCAAGACCTGTGAATGAAAGAACTATCTTTTCACATTAAAAGCCATTCTAGTTATTTTTTAATTCCATTTCCCTTCACATTTTCACAGTCACTTCCAGGTCTTGTGCAATTTCTAGGTCTTGTGTAATTTCCAGACTCCAGTGTGTCTCACAGCAGCTGTGTCTCATGGGAAAGGCGTGTGATGAAGGTTTTGAGATGCGTACAGCCCCTCCCTGGGTGTACATATTGCCCCCACCCCTCCCCAAGCCATCAGAGGATGAGAACCCATGAGGACGGGAACCAGAACCTATTTTACAAGGGGTGTGTGCTGCCCAGTCTTTTCTCCAAGAGCAGGGCTAACCTTTGGGCAGACGCCTGGCTGTAGCTGAGAGCCCTGTCCTAGAACACTGTGATCTCAGTCCCTGCCGGCCTCACTCCAAGACCTCTTGGAGCCTTCCAGGCAGCAGAAGGGAGAGCACCATGTAGTCCCCAACACCCTGAGCCTTCTTAGTTCTGAAGGGTCTAGAAGGATGAAGAAGGGAAAAAGAGCAGGAGTTGGGCTTCCAGCCACTTTCGGTCTCTATCTAGCACATTCCATTATGGCTGGGATAGTCAAGCTGCTCAGAACCCCCATGTCCTCAAATATTTCATGGGAATGAGTCTCAGCCACAGTGAGTATTGATAATGGAATGTGTAGATTTAGTGTCAGGCAGGTGGCACTTGGTTGTGGGCAGTTATCAACACTTGGCTGATGGAATGTGCACCTGGTCTCAGAACCCCACCAAGCCTGGTTCAACCTCAAGCCTGGGGCCTTTGCTGTTTGGAGCAATGACAAGAACACAGCGGCATGACCCACACGTAGAGGAATGAGACCGACCAGTGTGTGTGGGATCTTTTTATTTAGTCAGTCTTTATTTAAACATGTGCTTTAGAAATAGATTATTAAATATGACCTTTTCAAAATTCAATTCTCACAATATTTACAGTGATCTTTGTGCAAACAGTTTGACGGTAAGCTTCCTGTTCCCCTTTTGAGTTAATAATTTACAAACTCACATCACAGCAAAACCCAGCTACTTCATTTACCATGTGGGAAACTAGTTTTCTTTTTGACAGGTACGGAGTAACGATAAGGGGACACTAGGGAAGAGCTAACTCAAGCCCAGAGAAAATAAAATATTTTCTTTGTAAAAATAAATTATAATAAAGTTTTAGTTTTCAATGAAAAACATGTGTCCCATGATGTTATGTAACATCATTAAGCAACCAAATACATTTCCAATGGTTATTTCATTTTCCTTTAAAAATATTTGCACTCATCTCTTTTAATCAAATAAGCAAACCCAGAAAAGCCAAATTCTAAGGGACTTTGGACTTCCAGGGAGTGTTATTAAAATAATGTGACTTCAGTGACCAGAAAACCCAGGTCCTCAGGAGCTGGCACAGACCCTCTTGCTGGCACATGCCAGAGCTGCTATGAGAAGGTGTGGCAGGTCCCACCCAGACCATCTGCCTCAGGGCTCCTGTACCCCAGCCAGGAAGGGACATGCCCTGCCAGATCATTCTTCAGGTACAAAATCTACCAAGGGCACTGATCCTAGACAACGCATTTCTTTCCCCTCTCTGGGTGGAGAACTCTCTGGCTGAAGGAAAGAACACAGCACCCAAGTTTTGTAAAATTTGAGAGTTCCCATAGAAGGGAACAGCTCATGATTTAGAAACAGAATCATAGAAAACACAGAGTAGCCATTGTACCCTTCATGTTCTAGAAATAGCTTGAAAATTTAATTTTATATATTTGATGTCTGAAAACAAGTCATAACATTTAAAAAACTTATTTATCTTTAGTTTCTAGACCTTTCAAAGGAACATAGATTAACTCCTTAATTATCCTGGAATGTAAGAGAGCATTTGGAACCAAAGTTTTTAGATTTACTTTTTCACAGAAGACTTCTTAATAGTGACAGAATGTCACAACTGGGGGAAAAAAGAACCTTAAGTCATTTGAATTTTTTTTTTTCATGTATGAATCATTTGCCTTTCCATGGGCCATATCGCCTGTTGGTAGAAGTCCCCTACTGTGACCCTCTGGACCTATGGTTTGTACCCACTACAATTCCAATGCAATGATTTCTACTCATTTAAAAATACACTGTCACCATAAACATTCATTCCATAGTGACAATTATGAATGAAATACTCCAATCACTGACCCTCCAGAAGTCAACATGGAACAGCAGTGACTTTGTCTGGAACCACCTGTTTGCAGTTCTCCTGTGAGCAGGTCTGCCCTGTGGGTCCTTTATATACATCACAGCCCTTGTTGACCCACCCTGATCCTACTTGGTTGCTCCCTGCTGACCCACTGCAGCTGGAGTAGGTGCCATGGGTTGGGCATGGGATGGAACGTGGGACAGTGAGCAGAAAGTGAGCTGAGAGGTGGGAAGCCATTAATTATAGTCAGCATCCTGGGCAGGGCGTGGTATGTAACCAGTGGCAGAGCACTCGCCTAGCATCTGCAAGGTCCGGGATTCAATCCCCAGTCCTGGGTGGGGTGGGGAGATGACAATGATATACAGGGCAGAGACAAAAGCACACCCAGGACTGACACCAGTCGCCTTGTCCTCTGGCATCTTCCTGCACCTTAAGAAATCTGCTCAAGTACAGATGGGCAGAAGGATTTCCCACATCCTGGCCACACCACTAGTCCCCCCACCCCACCCCACTCCAGGACTCCAAGGAGCCTGACATCTGAGCTCCTCTGTGATGACTCATCCATCAACTTCTAATACAATGGCTCTGATTTCACATAAATAATCACAGACTTAATTAAAATGAATATATTATTCTAGATTAATTTTTTCCATTCAAATGTTTATATTCCATCCACCCTAAACAAGTAGTTAAGAAAAAACAGGCACCTCCAAAGCCTCCCCAAGAATGACGACTTTTTGATATGACATTGTACGATCTGGGCAAAGGGGACACATGACCATGGCAGGAAACTGTCTTCAGGGGGCCGGTTTCTTCAAGTCTCGGATCTGTTTAATCAGGTAGTTCTTCTCATCGGTGAACTGCTCGTCATCTGTCCTTTCCTTCTGAAAGCTGCTCAGAAACTCAATGAGTTTGGGTTGATTTTTTAACAGAATCTCCACAATAGGCTGGGTTTTGTGAGGACTGGCCACAAACACCTGAAACACAAGGAGACGAGAACCTAAGATAGGGACCCCACGCCAGGGACCCTGCAGACCCTCCTTAAGTTTCCTGTGTTACTTGTGTCATGAGCATGAAGAAAGCCCCTGAGGATGCCTCCTTACTGAAGATCAGCACGTCACCTGGCCGAGCCAGCTCTGGGCAGCTCACCTGGAGCACAGCAGAGCGATCCTGGAATATTTTTGACTTTTACTTTGTTTTCATTTTAAATATTTGCTTTGAACTATGAAATCTTCCAAACGGAATACAACAGACATTGACATACTCACTGGACAAACTGAACAGGTTTTGCCATTTTGCTTTGAATCTTTCTTTTTAATAGACATTAATAAAATATTACAAATGGAACCAAACTCTTGCCCTTCCACCTCTCCAACACCTGCCCTCAGTAGTGAGCTACCATTCCCAGGCACATTTTACTAATTTCCTCTAGACAAATACGCATGTGAACATGAGCTGCAAACAGTGTTTGAATATGCTCATCATTTTATTTTTTGAAGAGATAATGTACTCAGGCAGTCTCCCTGTCTCCTTTCTCCCCTGGAAGGTACCAATGGCACTGGTTTCTTAGAACTTTAAAAGTGACTTGCTGGATGAGGTGGGGCAGGCCTGTAATTCCAGTGGCTGGGGAAGCCAAGGCATGAGAATTGGGAGTTCAAAGCCAGCCTCAGCAACATAGCAAGGTGCTCAGCAACTTAGTGGGATCCTGCCTCAAAATTTAAAATTATACCAAGGGCTGGGGATGTGTTTCTGAAGTTAAGTGCACCTGGGTTCAGTCCCTAATTTAAAAAAAAAAAAAAGGGTCCCATCTCCTAGAGAATCTAAATCAAGCAGACCTGGTGCGGGGGAGATCTGACATTCTGTATCTTCATAACATTCCACAAAGATTCTTATGCACACTCCTGGTTGATACCTCAACCTCAGGTAAGGACTAGGGTTGTAGCTTAGTAGAACAGCGCTTGCCTAATTTGCTTGAGACCCCTGGGTACAATCCTCAGCAACCCCTCCCCCTCAAAAAAAAATCCAAACCCCAAATAAAACAACTCAGTTACAACACAAAGGAGAGCAACAACCATAATATCAGGACACAATAACTCAAAACTAGTATCAATTGGTGCAGTGGGGAAGCAACTGAGAGGCAGAGTGCTTGTCTAACAAGCATGAGGCCCCAGGTTTAATCCCTAGTACTGCAAATAAATAACCAAACAAACAGAGGTATCAGTGCACTACTCTGTAACAGACACACTTCCTAGTTACTGTCACATATATAGCTGTTATGGGTTAGATATTAGGTGTCTCTCAAAAGCTCATGTGTGAGACAATGCAAGAAAGTTCAGAGGTGAGACAAGAAAATTCAGAGGTGAGACGATTGGGTTATGAGAGTTATTCTACTCAGTGTCTTAATGCCCTGGGTGGTAACTGTAGGCAGGTAGGGTGTGGCTGGAGGAGGCGGGTCATTAGGGCATGCATTTGGAGTATATATTTTATCCCTGGAGAGTGGAGCTCTTTCTCTCTCTCTGCTTCCTGGTACCATGTCCTTGGCTGCTGCTTTCCTCTTCCACACCTTTCTGCCATAATGCTCTGCCTCACCTCAGGGCCAAAGAAATGGAGTTGGCCATCTATGGACTGAGACCTCTGAAACTATGAGCCCCAAATAGACTTTTCCTCCTCTAAAATTATTGTTGCCAGGTCGTTTCGTCACAATAGTGAAAAAGCTGAATAAAACAATAGCTATATGACTAGAATACGGATCCCAGGTCCCTAATCCAGACAGACACGCTGGTGTCTTGTTCTAGGCTCTTGACTCCTGAAAAGGGCCAAGGGCCTCTGAGTGGCCCCTCTGCACCACCCGCCTGTCCTGCAGCCCCAGCAGCACACAAGCCGATGGGGAACGCACTGTGACGGGGCTTGGTTCTAGGGCTGTGGGTGCTGTGAGGTCGAGCCCTTAAGGTCCCCCCACTCCAGCAAGTATGGAGAATAGGGGGGAATAAAAGACCGCAGGAGCTTCCAAGAAACTGGAGATAACATTAGAGTTTGCACTTGGAACTGGAGGGCTCATGGTGTTGGTGGCATGTGGGCCAGTTCATGAGTCATGGAGAGAATTTTTACAAGTGGTGGCAACAAGAGGGAGTATTCCAGGTAGGGAACTGCGCCAGTGGAAACTGGAGATGGCAGGGATGGAGGCTGCGGGAACAGCAGAGGAGCGAACGTGGGGCGGACGGGGGCTCTGACCATGAGTGTAGTGCCCAGGGCTCTCCATGTTCAGATCCCACTTCTCCTACTTATTAGCAGTGTTTCCACAAACAAATGCTTTCCCCCGCTAGTACCAGGGACTGAACCCTGAAGAGTCTAACCACTGAGTCACATCCCCCTGTCCTTTTTATGTTTTATTTTGAGACAGGCTCTCCCTAAGTGAAAGGCGCTTTTCATCTCTAAGCCCCAGGCTTCGTCACCAGAAGTCAGAGGACCCCCACCTCGTGGGGCTGAGGAGGCTGCAGAGCACCAGCAGCGCGGGGTGGGTGTCCTGAAGCCTTCTGCAGCACAGGGACTCGTGACTGCAGGGATGAAGCTCTGACCTGGACTTAGGACCCTGTCCCTGCCCTATCACCCTCGTTCATGTCAACATATACGTGACGTGGCACTGCCCATTCACAGTCCCTACTGGTTATTTTCACTCCCAGGCTTAATGCTTCACACTCTTCAGAACGCTTAATCCACTCAACAGCCCTGAAGTATAAAAACTGTCACCCACATCTGATACAGGAGGACACAGAGAGGTTTAAGGAAGTTAAGAAGCTGGACCACATAGTGGTATGGTTGAAGGATGGACTCTGGGGCACCCCGCCTGGGTCCAAACCCTGGCACCACCACTTAATATCTCTATGGTCCTGCAAACTTCCTTTACTTCCCTGCACCTCAGTTTCTTCATCTGTAAAATGGGGATAAAGGACAGGACCTATGTGCTATCAGGCAACAGTGAGGCTTAATGAGAACACCACACTCATTCTCATACACGCGTTAGAAGAGTGCCTGGCACCCAACCGGCATTCAGTGGGCATCAGCAATCAGGATCAGTGCTCCTGCCAGGCTCACAGAGCTCATGAGGCCTAACGCTGGGATCAAAGGATGCTTGTCTCCATTTGTGAAAACTGAGAAAATGTGACATTTTGCCAGGTGAAGTTCAGAATTGGAAACCAAATCCTGTAAATCTCTGATAGCTTATTTGGACAATTTCTTTCTTTTTTTCTTTTTTTTTTTTTTTTTGTGGAACTGGGGATTGAACTCAGGACTTGCACATGCCAGGCAAGCGTTCTACCACTGGGCTACATCCCCAGCCCTGGCCAACTTATTTCTGAAATTGTGTTTTCTCTCTTTTTCCCCCCACCCCCATTCTCTCTCTCATATACATATGATATACATATGCTGTGTTAACTCTTTTTTTAAAAAATATTTTTTTAGTTGTTGACAGACCTTTTTTAAATTTATTTTTATGTGGTGCTGAGAATGGAATCCAGTGCCTCACACATACCGGGCAAGTGCACTTCCACTGAGCTTCAGCCCCAGCCCCCTCTATGTTAATTCTTGATGTTTCCGTAGTGTCCGTCAAAGGCCTTGGGTCTCTTGCTCACTCACCAGTTGCTAAGGAGTGCAGAGCACTCTTTGGAACACTGTGCCCCCCCCCGTGGTCATTAGTGGCTCACCATGGAACAATCTTTTGGCAGCCCTCATTGCTTATCTAGAGTAAGGCCAACCTTTAGCCTGCTGGGGACTCCTAACATAAAGGAAAAGGATCTCTCAAACTTCCACTTTGCAGGTCACGAGTGGCAAGAAGGAGCTGATCTTTGACCTTCTGGGCTATAAAGTACCCTAAGTTCCGCTGGGACAAAGAAATCAGAGGAGAAATTAGAAACACTGAGCCAGGCGTAGTGGAGCACACCTGTAATCCCAGCGACTTGGAAAGCTGAGGCAGAAGGATTTCGAGTTAGAAGCCAGCCTGGGCAACTTAGCAAGACCCTGCTTCAAAAACAAGGGTAGGGGACGGGGTATGTAGCCTGGTGGTAGAGCACCCTTGGGTTCAGTCCCAAGTACCATAAAAAAGATAAAATACTTTGAGACAAACAAAAATGAAAATAACATACCAGAACTTAGAAGATGCACTAAAAGCAGTGATCAGCTAGAAATGTATAGACAAAAATGCCTATATTCAAACAGAAAGACTGAAAGATTGCAGCTCAATAACCTAACTTTACACCTTAAGAACTAGAAAAAGGGGCTAGGGGTGTAGTTCAGTGGCAGAGCACTTGCCTAGCATGTGTGAGGCACTGGGTTCAATTCTTAGCACCACATAAAAATAAACAAATAAAATAAAGGCATTCTGTCCACCTATAACTCCAAAAAAAAAACCCAAACCAAAATAAAACAAAAACAGAACTAGAAAAAGAGCTAACTAAACCAAAGCAAGAAAAGAAAAGATTAGAAGAGAGACAAACAAAACAGAGAAAAACTACACAGAGAATCAATAAAACCAAAAGTTGGTTCCTTGAAAAGGTCAACAAAATTGACAAGTTGTTAGCTAGAGTGACAAAAAGAAGATTCAAATTACGGAAGTCAGAAATGAAAGTGAAAACATTAATCACAACCTTATAGAAACAAAAAGGATCATGAAAGAATACAATGAACAATTGCATACCAACATGTTAGATAACCTAGATGAAACTGTCAAGTTTACAGATATACACAGAGATCAAATCAATAATCCAAAACTCTCAATAAAGAAAACCCAGGACCAGATGAACTCACTGGTAGACTCCACCAGACACAAAGAAAAATGCACACCAATATTTCTCAAATTCTTCCTCAAAGAGGAAGGAACACTTCCTTATTCCACAAAAATACCTTGATAACAAAAGCAGATGAGAAAACTACAGATCATACCCTTTATGAACAAAAATGAAAAAAATCCTATCAAATATTAGCAAACTAAGTCCAGCAGCCTATTTTAAAAAATGACATACCATGACCAATCCCACTGGGTGAGATGAGGTCACAGAGGGATGGAGACCCCTGGGGTACTTATAATAAGAAGTGGGGACTTTGGTTCCAGAGACGCCTAGGGATGTAGAGAGAACGGCATGTGAGGAGGGAGATAGAAAATGGAGTGACTCGGGGACAGGTTAAGAAATGTCACGGGTGCTGGCAACCAGCAGAAGCTGGCAGAGAAGATGCAAAGATTCCCCCTGAGCAGCTCCTAAAGGCACTCCTGGTGACACTGTGACTGTGGACTTCTGGTCTCCAGACCTGTGAGAGAACAGAGCCTGTGATGCTGTTATGGCAGCCCTAGGAAACTAACATATCACATCAATTGAGTGAAGGAAAACCATACGATCATCTCAATGAATATAAGAAGAGTATTTGATAAAATCCAAAACAATTTCATGACAAAAAAATCCAACATAGGACAACTGGAACATAAGGAAGAATGACATTGGGCCCTCAGCTCACACTCTAAACAAAAATTTAATTCAAAACCAATCAAAGACCTAAATATAAAAGCTAATAAAGCTTTCAGAGAAAAATATTGCAGTACATATTTGTGGCCTTCAATTTGGTCATGGTCTTAGATATGACACTAAAAGTACAAGCAACTAAAGGAAACAGAGTGGATTTCATTAAATTTTAAACCTTTGTGAAAATAAAGACACTATTAGGAGATAAGTAAAACAGAAAACCCACAGAATGGGAGAAAGTATTTGCAAATCAAATATCTGATTAGTGCCTTGCATCTAGAATATATAAAGAACTCTTACAATTCAACAACAACAAAAACAATCCATTTAAGGGGTAAAGGACTCGAATAGACATTTCTCCAAAGAAGGTATTTCAATGACCAATAAGCACATGAAAAAATGCTCTAGTCATTAGTCATTAGGGAAATGTGAATCAAAACCACAATGAGAAATCTTTTCATACCCACGAGGATGGTCACAATTAAAAAAATAAAACTGACAATAACAAGCGTGACAAGGATGAAGAGAAACTGGAACCCTTCTTTGCTGGTGGGAATGTACAATAGTGTAGCTTCTGTGAAAATAGTATGACATTTCCTCAGGAAGTAGACATTGAATTACCATATGAAGGAACAATTCCATCCCTAAAAATGGAAAATATATTTGTTCAAACATAAATTTGAGTTCTATTGCCTGAAGCAGCACTATTCACACTAGCTCAAAGTGGAAACAGAGTACCCATCAGCTGAAGAACTGATATTCACACAATGGAATATTATATGGCCATTAAGAGTAACAAAGGACTGGTTGATCATACAACAACATGGATTTGATTCTAGTTATGTAAGATATCCAGAATAAAGGCAGATCCATAGAGCCAGAAAGCAGATTTGTGGTTGGCAGGGACTGCGGGTAAGGGAAAATGGGAGGCACTGCTTAATGAACACAGGCTTCCTTTTGGAGTGATGGAATGTTCTGGAACTACACAGTGGGGATGGTTGTACAACTTTTGTAAAAATACTAAATGTCACTAAATTGTACACTTTTAAATGATTAATATAGTGAATTTCAAGTTATATGACTTTTACAACAATAAACTAAAATTGTTACGTACAAAAAAAAAAAAAAAAGAAAAAAGTCTTCCAGACTTGTTTACACTGTTACATAAAAATGCCTGACGTTTGAAGGAGACCTATTAGTATGTTGGGAAATCACACACTGGAGCCAAACTGTTTGCTTCTTCTGGTCATCATTTGTTTACAAGAGAGTTGCTGTGGCATTTTAGCTAAAAATTGCCTGACATTTTGTGGCAACTACATAAATAATTCATAACAGTCTTTATTACCTAAGTGGGGGGAAAAGATAAAATATATTGGATAAACTTAAGTTCTGTTTCAAAAATGTAGTGGAATTTGCAGACGGTATCATTGGATCAAGTTCACTTAACCCACATCCAGGACCATAAATCTAAGAAAAATGTTCAGTTTGTTTTCAAGTTTAAAAATTCTCCATATTTTTGGTTATTTATTTATTTATTTTTTATGGCTCCTGAACTCTGCTGCCTCTGAAGGTTTCTACTAACTAGAGGCGACTAGTGCAATCTGCAGGATGATTCCCAAGGGGCTGCTAGACGCTGAGGGGCCCAAGCCAAGGCCTGAGAAGGTGGAACTCTGCTAATTCAGGTGTGGGGAACTGAATCTTTTGACTGTTCTGTCTAGAATATCGTCTTGGTGTTCTCTCTGTTGTCCTCACTTAGATGCATTTTCAAAGTACCCCAAAACAAGTTAAAGAAATGAAAGTATCTATGACTACTTTTTAGAGTGCCATTTTATTGCCTGTGTCCCTTTGTTAATCTAACATATCTCAGAAATGTGCTTTATGGAGTTTACAAGCATGAAAATTTTGTGACCACAACTCAAATATTTTTAGTTCAGAAACTAAAGCTAAAAATATTTTGCTCTCAATTTTAAGCTTGAATGCTTTTTATGAAAACTTAAAAGGGTCTATCTCTTGCCAACATACTCATTAATTTCACATACATTGTCCTTTACCAAGAGTGATTTGAGCCAGACAAGGTATTGCAGGGTTCATCTTCTGTGTTTCAGGCATGATTGTCAATGGTGCATGTTGAAAGCCTGGAATGCTTTTTACATGTCACCTGAAAGTGACTTAAGTTCCATCCCATGAAAGTGTGAAATAAAACAATCCTATTTTGTTTTTTTGTGGTGCTAGGGATTGAAACCAGGGCCTTGCACATGCTAAGCAAGTGCTCTACCACTGAGCCACATTCCCAGCCCTAAAACAACCCTATTTTTACTCGAATGAATACAAATCTGAGTAGTAAATATTTGGAATATTTTGATACAATACTTCTTAGTTTTGATCAGAGACAGGTAACTTCTTTTCCTGTCTTAAGAAAGGACCTGACTGCTGCCTCTGCTACAAACTAGGTTAGTGTTAGTGTTGGTTTGCCCACACCAGGACTGGGCAGGTCCTCACCGCACAGCAAAGGAGGAATAAGACCCTGTGAGGAAAGTTAGGGTGGTGGCAGGGAAGGATGCTTTAAAAATCTGTAGAATCACCTGAAATCCTCCTCCTCACTGCCACCCTTCTTATCATCGCTGATTATATAAGTGAGATGCGTAGAAAACCAGGGAAATGAAGAAAAGCAAAAGGAAAGTAAAAACATCACTTACAGGGCCGGATGTGTGGCTCAGTGGCAGAGCACTTGCTTAGCAAGGGGGGAGGCCCCAGGTCCCATCCTCAGCATCTCCCTCTGCAAAATCACTCAACTTCTCTACCCAAAGGTAACCACGTGAATATTTGGTGCACGTTCTTTCTTTCTTTTTCTGTGCTCACAGGTATATGTAAATATATTACAAACAAAGTGTACCTAATGGTTTTTGACCTATATTTTCGCTTAACAATATGGTTTTACCATTTGCAGATTCTTCATATACTAAGTGAGGCCACTTGAAAGGCCTAGCTGACTAGGCCACAGATCTGGCCTAGGTCCTTGTGATGCCCTGGGCCTTGTGCTAACATTTTATGGAGATTGCATTCTTTTGTCCTTACAACAACTCTGGGAGGAAGATCCTTTTTGTCCCTACTCCCTAGGCAAGGCTCAGAATAGTTAAAACAGGATCCCCAGGTGACAGGCCGAGGACTGTGAGCCTCCTCCTGGGCTGCCCACTCTCCACGGAGGCAGAAATGTGCTGTTTGATCCAAAGGTTCTTCATTGCTTGTCTAGAGATGAGGGCAAGGAGGAGCAAAACTATAAGCACATTTTTCTTATCCTTTAAAAAAATTTTTTTTTAGTTGTAGTTGGACACAATACTTTTATTTTGTTTATTTATTTTTATGTGGTGCTGAGGATCGAACCCCGGACCTCACAAGTGCGAGGCAAGCGCTCTACTGCGGAGCCACAACCCCAGTCCACGTTTTTCTTATCTTTAAAACTTTTGTTTTAAGTAAACTAGTGGGTCAAAGAGACTACTTTTGAGTCTGTTTTCAGCCTTCTTTCTAAATTTTCTTTAAGCATTTTCAGAATTTTGACAGGCAAACGTATGGTGGATGTCTGGAAATTTCCTAAGAGATACAGAATACATTAATTTGTATTAAATAATTCAAGTTTTGTAGGTAGTTTTGTAGGGAGAAGAGAGTCACATGGTCTATATTTCATTGTGGTTTTGAAGTTTTCAAAAGTAGCTTTCTTGAGATATCTTTTTAAAATTCTTTGTTATTTTTTAGTTGTAGATGGACACAATATCTTTATTTTTATTTATTTATTTTTATATGGTGCTGAGGATTGAACCCACGGCCTCACGCATGCGAGGCAAGCGCTCTACCACTGAGCTTCAACCCCAGCCCCGCTTTCATGAGATATCAGAGTCCACGTACCACACAGTTCACCCACTGACACTGTGTTTCAGCGCTGTTTAGTGGATTCAGAGTTGTGCATCACCACAGGCAACTTCAGGACATTTTTATCATCCCCGAAAGAAACACTGTACCTGTTAGCTGTCACTCCCCACTCCCCATGCAAGCCCCCAGCTCCAGTGGGCACTGATCTACTTTCTGCCTCTGGAGACTTGCCAGTTCTAGACATTTCATACTGATGAATTCATCTCATGTGTGTTCTTTGTGACTGGCTTCTTTCACTTAGCATGGTGTTTTCAAGGTTCATTCATGTTGTAGCATGAATATAGTACTCATTCTTTTTATTGCCAAAACTTCACTAGGTTTTAAAAGGATTCAAGGATATAATCCCTGTAAATGTTTACCAGACTCCCTACACACAGTAAGTAATTACTGTTTAGTTAATTACTTTGTCATCAAATTACTATTGTCATTTCCCCCAATAAATCACCATTAATATCATCTACCATCTACATTATTACAAGGCATTAAGGAGATGTCATGTCATATTTCCCATCTGTTGAGTTGGTTTGTGTAGGGATGTTTGCCTCTACAACCAAGCAGTAAGCTTTCCTAAACATTTGCTATCAAATTTAAACCCAATAACTTGGCTGGGTGTAGTGGTACATTCCTATAATCCCAGTACTTGGGATGCTGAGGCAGGAGGATCACAAATTTGAGGCTAGTTTAGGCAAGTTAGCAAAACCCTGTCTCAAAAAAAAAAAAAAAAAAAAATTAAAGGGGTGAGGACGTAGCTCAGTAGTAAAGTGTTCTTGGGTTCCATCCCCAGTACCAATAAACAAACAAACCCAGTAGCTAGCTGGGAATGTGTTCAGTGGTAGAGTACATGCTTAGTGTTTTCAAGGCCCTGTGTTTAATTCCCAGTACCACAGCAAAACAAACCCTAAGAACTCTTTTTTACTTTATTTCAAAGTTTTATTTTGGCTGAAAAGATATTTTTTGCTTATTATTTCCAATTGTGTTCCATGATAAAAATGATTTTTCCTTCATTATGCAGATACCAATGCAAAGTGAGAAAATCTAAATGACATAACATAATAGGGCTGGAGTTGTAGCTCGGTGGTAGAATGCTTGCCTAGCTTGGGTTAGGCACTGGGTTTGATTCTCAGTGCCATATATAAATAAATAAAGGTTTATCCACAACTAAAAATGATTTTAAAAATAATATAACATAATAATATTGGATAATATGTTAGAAAAATGATATTATCCTCTGACCAAAGAAAGACTGTACTGTTACTTCTTTTAGTAATACTATAAAAGGTCTCTCAGTTTCCTCAGCCAAAAAGCGAGGGTGCTCCACCTACCTGACTTCAAGATGGGACGAGGAGTATAGGCCGTTTTGTCAGGGCAAAGTGCACTGGAAACTCCAGAACGTTAAATTGTTAGTTACATTGTTGTTACTGCAATTGCTTTGATATTTTGGAATTCAAGTCTGGAGGATCTATAAATTTCACAAAGTTGTGGAAATTACATAGGAAGCTATATATTTATTCCAAAATTATATGGAAAAGCAACTTAAATTTTTTTTCTAGTGCTGTGGGTGTAGCTCAGTGGTGGAATGCTGCCTAGCATGTGAGGCCCTGGGCTCAATCTCCAGTACCAAAGGAAAAAAAAAATTCTTCTTATTTTGGATAGCATTCACAATTATAAAATATAGGCAATGCTCGGTAAGCACACTACCACTGAACTATGCCTTCAATTCCTATTTTATGAATTTTTTAAAGAACGTATATTTAAAAATAGAAATGCAAAGTGAGGTCTTAATTATAGGTTTTCACTTTTCTCCCCTGCCTGTTTGTTAAATAAGCACAAGGGGCAAAATAAAATAAGATTAAATGAGGACCTGATAAAGCTGGCTATTCTACACTATTTAAAAGTTGTTGATGAAACATTAAGTTGATGCAAAAACTTCTTTTTTGAGACAGGGTCTTTCTATGCGGCTCAGGCTGGTCCCAAACTCTTGAGCTCAAGCCATCCTCCCGTCCCAGCCTGAAGAGCTGGGACAGATGGACACTACTTTGCTTTGCACTGTTTAATGACCTGGTACAATCTGGGGGAAAATGATTATTAAGTCATAGTCTATTCCTAAATTTACCGAATCTCAACTACTTCCCCACAAGTAGACTTAGATCTGGTTTATCACAGCCAGAGCAGCTGGTCTGCTAGAAAGTCAATTCCTAAGGAAATGAGCAATTCATGGTCACTCCTTCACCAGATTAATCTATATTTTACCTTCTTTGCAAAAAGACCACATGGAAACCATTATCATTCTAGGATCATTCTTTCTTTTTGGGTGGGGGATACTAGGGATTGAACTCAGGGGCACTTGGACTATTTTGTATTTTACTTAGAGACAGGGTCTCACTGAGTTGCTTAGTGCCTTGATTTTGCTGAGGCTGGCTTTGAACTCGCCGTCTTCCTGCCTCAGCCTCCTGAGCTGCTGGGATCATAGGCGTGTGCCACTGTGTCCGGCTGGCTTTTGTATTTTTATTTATTTATTTTTGTGTGGTGCTGAGGATCGAACCCCTTGCCTCACACGCGCTAGGCAAGCGCTCTACCACTGAGCCACAACCCCAACCCCAACTTTAAGAAGCTGGAGCAGAGCTTCTTGTTTTCATGGAAATGGCTGTTGTGGTCAAGTGCTGGATGAGTGACAGGAGTACACTGAGGACCATTTTTTGGCACTGGGCATGCCTGAGTTCCAGCAGCTCTAGGTGTGAGCCGGATGCCACAGACCACCTCCTTACGTGGTTTGGTGGGAAGTACCAACATGGCCCTTTGGAGGGGGAAAGCCAGCCAATAGCTGTTTCTAAGTTCATTTCTGGGAGAACTAGGACCACAGAGACACAGGTGGTCTTATGACCTAGCATCTTGGAACTAAACTTTAGATTTAGCCCTTCTGTTTTGCAAGGAAGGAAACCGATCCAGATGAATATATCCAAAGTCATTGCTAGCAACCGAGCCACAACAAAGACCCAGTACTCTTGACTTGCATCCAGAGCTTTT
The DNA here is from genome assembly GCF_021218885.2 of Marmota monax. Taxonomy (NCBI): domain Eukaryota; kingdom Metazoa; phylum Chordata; class Mammalia; order Rodentia; family Sciuridae; genus Marmota; species Marmota monax. The sequence goes on along the minus strand of NW_026693082.1, from coordinate 17,728,785 downwards.
CTATCACACATACCTTCTGCTGATCAATTCTAGGAAACATGAAATATGATCTCAGTGGAGATACTGATCTTATCAGCAAGCTAATAAAAATGAGCCACTAATCATATGGCAAAGGATCTGCATTATAGTGTTCCATACTTTCTGCCCCTATACAGAAGGAGCTTTTTTTTTTTAATATTTTTTTTTTTTTTTAAGTTTTTGGCAGACACAACATCTTTGTTTGCATGTGGTGCTGAGGATCGAACCCGGGCCGCACGCATGCCAGGCGAGCGCTCTACCGCTTGAGCCACATCCCCAGCCCCAGAAGGAGCTTTGAGGGAAAAACTATAATAAAGAACTGTGAAAAAAATTCTAGGACTTGGCTGTTACTTTTTTTCTAAACAGCAAAATATTATTTTTGGGAAGTAAACAATCAACTTCATACTTCAGTTGGAAGGAACATATTTGGGGTCCAGAGTAGGCCCAGTTTACACACACACAAGTAAACAAGTGGTCAAGTATTTTTAAATGTACCTATTCTGTCCACTGATTAGATGATCCAAATTCTGATCTGTGGACTAAAGCAGGTTATTTTTATTTTGCCGCCAACTGAATCCTTCTATAACACTGAATTTTTAAACAAAATTATATGCAGCTTGTTCTCATCTCCAATGATAGAGTACACTTCTGTGGAAGCCGAATGGCGTGACCACACACAGCCTCCTACAACCCCTACAGTCAATGATTCCCGAGAAAGTCTGTCACTTCATAACGCATGGCACTTCCCAGTCCTACAGCACTGTTTTTATTTCATCCCATTTCTTTACTTTTAATGAGATAATTCTAACACAAAAAGAATACAGGGGATAACCTATCAGACCGCATGTCTCCACCAGCAGGTCTGTGCAAGTCGAACATTTTTGCCATGCTTGCCTTTTAATCAAAATATTGAAAGCTGTTGAATGCTTCTCCATAATATTACTCATGCTCTTCCCTACCCCTCTCCTGACATGCCTGCTGTCCTGAATTTGGTGTCATTCCACACATAATTTTTGACTATAACTGCATATGTGTAACTCCATATACAGTATTGTTTTCCATGTTTTCAAACTTTAAGTAAATTACTTCTTTTTAATGTTGGCTTCTTCCAACTAATCAAAAGTTTCTGAGCGTTAGTCACATCTCAGACCTTACTATCTGGCAGGATGGAGTCTCCTACCTCGTTCTTCAAAATTATGCTATTTCCACCATAAAGAGTTTAAAATGAGTTTATCAAGTTGTAGGATTCCAAAAGGAACTTATAAACTTAGGCTCTGAATTACTCTAATGGCCTTTTGGACAATAAATATATGGTGGCTGAAAGACTGACTACATCATTTTTTTTTACTGCTCAAAGGAACACTTACTTTACAAACTGCCATTTCTCCCATTTATTGACTTACAAATTAATATATATTAGAGAGACAAAAAAAAATCCTGAAACTTTTTGAACCCTTAATCCTTTCCTAGATGTCTAACATGAGAAAATAATTCTTATATGTGGAAAAAGCTAGTTGGATGCATAAAATGTGCACTGCAGCAATACTGTAGTAAAATATGGAAATAACCTGAATATCAATGACCCAGGACTGTTTAAGTCCACTAGAACAAATACACCCAGTTATAAACCATGATGTTCATAAAACTACTGGCTCTAAAAACTATAATAACAATAATGAAAGTGTTTACTTATAGCACTAAGTGATAAAATTAGTATATGAAATGTTTGTACAATGTGATTACGGCTAGAAAAAAATGCCCTCAAGTTGGGTGTGGTGGTGCACGCCTGTAATCCCAACTGCTCGGGAGGCTGAGGCAGGAGGATTTTGAGTTCAAAGCCAGCCTCAGCAATGGTGAGGCACCAAGCAACTCAGTGAGACCCTATTTTAAAATACAAAATAGGGCTGGGGATGTGGCTCAGTGGTCAAGTGCCTCTGAGTTCAATCCCCAGTACAAAAAAAAAAAAACCAAAACCAACAAACAACAACCAAAAAAAAAAAAAAAAAGCTCTTAAACATGTGCATGGGAAAATAAAATTTACTAAAGTGCTTAGAGTAGTTAGATTAGGAGAGTGGGACTACAGAGTAGGTTTCTCCCATCTAATGCGTGCACACATGTGTATATTTTATTGGCATTACCGTTTATCATTTGGGTCTACTTATTCTGGCTGTACTTAAATGTAAAAGTGATGAACATATCACTTTTGGGAAATGTTATCATCTGTTTTTTCAGTGGGGAAGAAGATGAGGCTTTCTCTTAAGAGAGAAAGCACAGAGGTCCAGAATGTGGTAACAAGGACCTACATAAAGGCCTAGCTTCATTGGATTTTCTGTGAGGTTTTTGGTGAGTACCGGAGAGACTCTCACCAGGAGGGATGAAGCTCATTTATTCCCCAGTGGTTTTTAACTTGAAAATGATTGTTTAATTTTACTCCAGGCACCAGGTGGTAGGTCCTCTGAAGTTTGATGTGGCCATGAAACTTCTCTGAATTTATAATGCATGTTTAATTTCTGAGGCAAATTTCCCTCATTGAAGCACCCAAGTAATGATTTTATGCCATTCGACTAATGAGAGAATGCAATTGATCAATATTTTTTAAAAAGAAAATATTTAGAGGTATGGATTAGTCAGCAAACCTTTTAGTTAAATAGGCATTCATTAAAATAGTTCTAAAATCTCATCTAAATCATGCAAAACAAAAAAACTGCCTATTTAATTTTCTTGCAAGAATAAAGGAAGGAAAGTAAAAAGAAGGAGCTTCTTGTTTGAAGCTGGGGGGAAAAAATCCCCACAACATTATTTCTGTAGTTGACACTGTACCTTAAAGACATGAAAGGCTTCAAACTGAATGTTGGGACTTTTATCTCGAAGGAGGTTCATCATCAACTTCAGGTTCTCTGGCTTGCTGATGTACTTGGTCATAATGGCAAAGTTGTGGCGGTCCAGGATCAGTTCACCGAGCAGCTGTGAGAAAACACAAAGCCAACGTTATCATCCATCTAACAGTCCTCTTATTCAAATACACCTTACTTGCTCTCACTGAAAAACAAAGTATAAATGTTATGGAAATCATGCTCTGCAAGAGACTGAGTTAAGAACTCAGGCTATTTACATCAGTCTGAAGTTCTGTGTCCTGAGCTGAGGTTACATGTGGCTTTAATAGGAAATTTGACATCCTTTTTTAACCATCACAACATTGGTGGGTTTGAATTCTTGGCCTATGTGACCAAAGACCATGCACAGGGAATTTACGATAAGTATTTCACAGGTGCAGGACAAAAACGGGTAACACACCTGCAAGTATTGTCATTAGGTGGCCTTCACCACAGGCAGCAGAGTGTGGTGACAAGATGACTTGAATTTATCTAAGAGTGATAGTTCTAAGGACTAAGCCTACAAGGTTATAGTTTAGGCAGCAGTTAATTGGCCAAGCAATCGAGTGATATAGCTACATTTCTACAGAGTTCAGAAAGTTACAAAGCTTAGGAAAATAAATCCTTTTCCCAGGCATTGGTTCCTCATCATAATGTTCTTATAGTTTCATTTCCAGCCAGTCATTGCTGCAGCTTACCAAGAGATAGCCAGAAATAAATTTATTTTCATCAATTACTTTAATCAGCTTGCTTCCCAATAATGTATTGCTCCTAGGCAGTCCAGCAGTACAGGAAAAACCAAAACTCTACAATTATCCCTCCTTTTCCTGAATAAATGTACTCAAGTACTTTAGCAGAAAGATAGTTTTATGTTAAGCGACTGTTACCCTCCCCTTAACATCTATTATAAAACCTGATATAAAACTAGAAAGATAAGTCATGGACCCTAAATCCATATCAAGCTTTTAAAGTGCAGCAAGTTTTTACAAAAAAGTAAAGCAAAACATCTAATGGTGGAAAGTTAATAGTTTCCAAAATGCAACATTTCCCTGAAACAAAATGGAAATGCCCAAAGTGAAAACAGAAGACCCTCTAGCAAATTGCTGGATGCATTGTTGCTCCATCTCAGAAACTTTTGTTTTCACTATAGTGATAGCATTTCCTAAAGGTGGTCATAGAAATGCTGGATCCAAGGAGAATACATTAAACTCAGGGTTAGTTGTCTATCACAACAGAATTTCAGACCTGTAAACTTATGTGTGTGTGTGTGTGTCTGCCAGTACACAACTACCTTGCTAATGATTCATCATTTGTCTATTTAACAAATAAGAACTACACACCTGAAAGTTATATTTTGTGCACAAAAATAATGTTAAATCTGAAAAAAGAATGACCACTGTTGCATATTAGTTGGTCAGTTATTCTCATGCATTTGGAATAGCGGCTATAGATGGTAATCTTCATTCTTGGTTTCCCCACAGCATCTAAAGCTAAGGACACTTGTGGAAACTTTCTTTGCTCCTGGTTTCAAGGTTACTGCATTCTTCTGGTTTCTTAGCTTAGCAGCTTGTTTCCATGCCGACTCTTCCACTTGCTCCCCCTCCATCTGCACTATGTATGTAGGAAGTTTCCAGAGTGCACACTGGCTCTTGCCTTTTATCTGCCAACAGTTTCAACTGCACCCATGGGTATAACTATAACATGGAGGAAGATGTATCCCGGATCTACATTCTAGCAGCCCCTTACACGGTCCCTCGGGCATCTTGCTGGTCTCTCACACAGTTAACATTGCTAATACCAATTCCCTCTCCTCTCCTTGTTAATGACAATGGGACCTACCAGTCCCCTAGGGCAGAGAGCTAAAGTCCTCCTCAGCTCCTTTCTTTACTCTTTCTCCTTCTCACATCAAATCATGCCTGAGATCTCCGTTTTTTTTTTTTTTTCTTTTTTGCTTTTAAAGGATGTCTTTTGAATACCCTTCATTCCATTTTCCCTGCCAGTTTCCTCATTCAAACCCTCACTACCTCTTTCATCTGGACTTTTCCAACAGCAGGTGCTCTCCCCATCAGTCCCATCACATTAGATCAAAGTAATCTTTCAGAAAGTCAGCTGTGCATAATCGAATGGCATCCACAGCCTGAGGGGATCAGGAGTCATTTCTCCTGCTGCTTTTTCTCAATGCCCTTGCTCAGCTTTCCTCATTCTTCTGCTTCCATGGCTTCTCTCCCCTTGCTCAAAAAAACAAAACAAAACAAAACAAAAAAAAAACAAGACACCCAAAAAAAAAGTTGTTTTTTTTTTTTTTTTTATGGTGGTGAAAGCAAATCCAGAATGCTTTACCACTGAGCTACATCCATACTCTTTTTATTATTATTATTATTTTTCATTTTGAGATGATCTACCTAAGTTGCCCAGGCTGACCTCAAACTTGTGATCTTGCCTCAGCCTCCCAAGTCGTTGAGAATGTAGGCATGAGCCACCACACACTGCATCCCCTGCTCAAGTTCTCTCTAGAAATTTACCTTTACCTCCTGTCTCCCTGTCCAAACCACATCCACTCTCCAGGACTAGCTGAGTCTCCTCCATCACCTTCCTCTCTGCTCCTTATTTGTTTCCCTTTGTACTAACTTTGTCTCTTACTGTTGTGCTATTTGAGAACCTGCCTAGAGTGTTAGAATATTGTATATGATAGACACAATATTAACTATACCAACAATGACAAAATGCAGCATTCCATTATAACACAAAACATTATAAAGCAATACTGTACTAAGTAAGTGGAAAAAAACTCACATTTTATTCATTTAATTTTCATATTTAGCACACGACGTAGCAGTAAAACCATGCAAGTGTAACTTGAGGTTTTTTTTAACTTAATATTTTAATGAAATTGACCAGAGCCAAAAATTCCATCAAGCTTCTTCTGAATTATAATCTTTCTTGCTAGTAATTAAATGCCAGGCCTCTGAAGAAGAAATAAATTCCTAAGCTCTGTCACATGAGGGAAAGGAATTTCTCTGTTAATTACTTCTTATTGACACCAAGACTCTAAGCACCCTAAGACAGTCTAGGAAATTTTAGAATACCATTAACCAAAGGCAGAAGGTGGAAACTACTTTGAAATCAGATAATCGCCTAGTGCTTAAACCAGTTTATTACTTACAAAATTTAGTATAATCTAGCTTCTCTTGTCTCTTACAACTAACTATAGAATGTCTATGTACAAAATCTTACAGATTCCATATATGTCAATATGGTTATGTCAGAACAGAATCTACAGCTCCTGCAGATCTAATTCCCAAAAGGAAAAATCAAGATCGCTCCAGCAGAGCTCTCAGGCAACATTTTTCTGTCAGAGAAAAGCACAAACAATGTTTAATGAGCTCACTGTTTGTGGGTGAAGCCCTTCCACAGTCGTCTACTTTTCTGTTCCCTTGAACAGGGAGATAGAAGACCATTTTAGCAACATCTCTGCCTATAACCTTGCCTTCCAAAAAAGCCAACCTTCATGAAGTAACCATTGTAAGGGTTTCTGCATTCTTACAGAGGCTATATCTACCTATTGTCAGGGATTTTTTGTTTTCCTTTTGTCCCAGCTGGAGTTCAGTTTCACTATGTTGTAAATCCAATGCGTGACAGCTAACTGTAATGGATTTTAGTCGGGAAAAGCAGACAATGTGGTGGGTCTCAAAAGATTAATGAAGAACAGAAAAGATGCCTCAAGAGGTGACCAAGGTAGTTGTCAGTAAGTACAAACCCAAACTGATAGGAGAGAGTTTCAAGAAATTTCAGTACTAGGGGCAAGAGGTCTGCTCCTGATCCCAGCAGGAGAAAGGCAGGAAAGGGGAAGGGGGGTGGCCAGCAGGAGCCAGGTGGTAGGAAGCACATGACAGTGAGGAAGGAGAACTTTTCGCTTGCCCTTGTACCCCTCAGGTGTTTGCCTGTACCAATCACAAGTTCACTGGATTGACAGGTTTCTATTTTTTTAAATGCAAATGCATGTTGGTAGGAACAGGTCTCATACCCCAGTCCCAAATATTTATTTAGAATAAATCAGTTCTTCCATAGACTGAACTGTGGGGATAATGACTAGGAATATTTTCTTGTCCAATTTCATTTGATTTGTTTCACAAATGTCTACAGTTCTGAGCTAGAGGTGGAGCTCAATGGGAGAGCACTTGTCTGGCAAGCATGAGGCTCTGGGTTTGATCCCCAGCACCAGGAAAAAGAGTCCACACTTACCAAGAGTGAGGCTCTGCCACTTCATAAATATGAACAGGGGAAGAGGACAAGGGCTGAAGACAGCCAGAGAAGAGAGGGACGGCAATGGGGACACAGGTCATGAGTGGGAGGGATGATAAGACAGTGGGAAAGAAAAGGCAAGAAGATGGTCCAGAAGGGAGATGATTAGGGAAAAAAAGAATCTGTCAGCTTTGTGACTTTGCCTCAGGTTCCAGAGGCAGGATCACAGCAAAAGTTCTGTTCAAGTTCTCGTAAATCCCGATAACAGTACAAGGATAGATTCTACAGAGTGTGGCCTTCAGTCTTCGTCCTTTCTACGTTGGTCGAGCACCTGACAGACTTCCCCCTTCCTTTAGGAGGGATCTGGAAAACTGATGAGCAATTTCCGGTGTGCTGCTCTTTAGAGAACTGTCACTTCTGCTTAACCTTCCACTTTCCGCCTCCCCTCCAGGACCACTATCTCTTGCAACATGGACAAGCTCTCCTCATTCGACTGTCCTTGTAGGCCCTTCACAAATAAAGAATTCTAAGCCAGGCACGGTGGCACAGGCCTGTCATCCCAGCAGCTCAGGAGGCTGAGGCAGGAAGATCACAAGTTCAAAGCCAGCCTCAGGAACTTAGCAAGGCCCTCAGTAACTCAGTGAGACCCTGCCTCCAAAATAAAATATAAAAATAGGCTGAGGATGTGGTTCAGTGGTTAAGCACCCCTTGGTTCCATCCCAAGTACAAAAAAATACAAAATAAAGGTTTCTGTTCCTTAGATACGCAGCTGTGGCAACAGGATTAGATCCTTCATTCGTCTGCTCTCTCGAGGCAGAGAATGGTGCTGAGCTCACTGCCTCTACCTGGAGGTGGGTTGCTCAGGTCAGCCTCATTACTATAAGCTCCAGCATAGACAGCAGCACACCTGTGGGATTTCTTCTCTAGGTGGATCACCTTGTATGGGGAGACTTAATAAAGAGTGCTGACTGATGGGATGGGGGAGCGGGCAGTGACCTGCCTGATAATGAGGAAAGCTGGAGCAGCAAGGGCACACAAGGAAAGGGCACAGGGGGATTTTTTTTTTTTTTTTGGTACCAGGGATTGAACCCAGGAGCACTCAACCACTGAGCCACATCCCCAGCCCCCTTTTTAAATTTTTTTATTTTGAGATAGGGTATCACTGTGTTGCTTAGAGCCTTGCTAAATTGCTGAGGCTGGCCTTGAACTTGCGATCCTCCTGCCTCAGCCTGGGGAGTCCCTGAATTATAGGCACGTGCCACCCACACCTGATTCAGTCATTTTAATTTTTCACAAATTTAGGCCTTAGCTCAAAAGTCAAGTTACTGGAGAGGCCTTGCTGACACTCCAGCTATTGGAGTGTCATTTTCTTTTTATCTCTTAAAAAGTATCCCCTAGGATGGGATTGTGGTTTCTATTTAAGTTGTCCTAGGTTGGTTTTCCTTTCTTAGCAGAAATATTCCAAATTCTACTTTAACAAGCCCCCTGACTCTGTTTAGTTTTTCTTAATACTTAAAGTCACATGAAAATCTTGCATGTATCTGTCTACTGTCTGTCCTTTCCCAGTAGAATGTGAGGTCCACGCGCTGTTCTCAGCTAACACCACATGTCTAGACTGTATGCAGCCAAATACTGGTTGGCTGACTGAATGTCCTCTCACCTCCCTTATACCCGCTATCCTGAGAGTTCATCCCACAAAGTGATTTATTGGGGGTTGACCTTATTTTCTTTTCTAGCCAACAACATCATTTTAAAAACTCTTTCCAGATTGTTCCAGTGTAATCCTTGCGGATTTTTAGGACAGCAAAGTCTGATGCATTCGATCATGTAGTCTTCTCACATAAGAGTTTGTTGGAGGTGGGTTTTGTTTATTTTTTCAGTGTAGGGATCCAAGCCAGGGCCTTGTGCATGCAAGACAAGTGCTCCACCACCGAGCCAGCTGATTTTTAAAAATATTATTCTTTTAATTCTTAGGGAATGACCATGTTTCATATTTCAGAAACTTTGTTGTAAATGTAATATGAGCACATCATGTTCAGAGGTGGAGGTATTTGAAATGAGATGAACTACAGTGAATACTGGCTGGCTGACTAGAATGTTCAGGGAAGGACCTGGCAATGAAATATGTTTTTTTAAAAAATTATATATATATATATATATATATATATATATATATATATATATAAATATATATATATATATATATATATATATATATATATACATACATACACACACACACACACATATATATAATGTAAACACTATATGTATACACATTTTATATATATATATATATATATATATATATATATATATATTTTACACACATTTTCCTTAGGAAAATATGTTGCAAATCTGGGAGATAAATGCCTTGTCTAAAACTGAAGCCCCATAACATTTCATTTTATAAACTTCACTTCATAGTAAACATGTGTTTTCCCTCTCTAAAAGAAAAGTATTTCTGAGAATTTATCAACTGAATTTTCTGAATTTATGTGTTATGTTTTGGCACTGATACTTTTATTTCTCTCCTCTTTCCTGCAAAATACTTCTATAAGTCTAGTTTATGGCAAGCTGCAAGAGAGACAGAGGATCATCTCTTTCTGCCTATTCTGCTTCAGGATGCACGGACAGAGATCTTCAGGAGCCTCCTGAGTTTTCCTCATGACATTTACTCCTGTCTTCACTCTAAAAGTAGTTTCTTTTCATCTCTGGAAAATATGCCCTAAGAGAGAACTGTGGTTCTTTTAAATTAGGTTTGGTTGTCTTTCTTAGCAGAAATATTCCCAATTCTATTTTAGCATGCACTTATTATTTATATTGTCACTTCCCAAAAGGTATTTGAAGTGGGATCCTTACATAATTTTGCCCCCAAAGTACAGTCATACCATAAAACATACCTCCCAAATTACAAGAAAACAGTGGATACTTTTATTTTTTTGACATTTGTTTGTCCACTAATAGATATCACTTGCTAGTAAGATCAACTTGTAGGGACTAACTTAAAAGAAATTTGATATTACCTTTAAAGATTGTCTCTTAGTCACATAATTCTCAGACTGAAGCAATTTCTCATAGTCTTCAAAAATCTAAGGAAAAGAAAATAAATTTTAGAATGTCACAGCAGCAGTGTGTTCTCCACGTTAGGCTCTCTCTTTTCAGGAGTCAGCAGTGCTTTGTAGTTCTGTGTACTTAGCCAGGGCCCTCACTACGTCCACATTTCATCACCCTTCCCTTCCACTGAGGGAATGACCTCAAGTAACACAGGAGACACACTTTTCTGTTTTATCTTAGTTCTGCAAATCCGAAATTGAGTCAAAGATTGGAAAAATTTGAGTCCTCCCAATAAATAATTTTGATAAAAAAAAAATCTGTTAAAAGTTGCAAGGTAACTAATTTAATAGAAATCTATTGGTAGCTATGGGTCCCCAGCCAGCCTCAGCAACAGCAAGGTGCTAAGCAATTCAGTGAGCGCCTGTCTCTAAATAAAATACAAAATAGGGCTGGGGATGTGGCTCAGTGGTTGAATGCCCCTGAGTTCAATCCGAAGAAGAAGGAGAAGAAGAAGGAGAAGGAGAAGGAGAAGGAGAAGGAGAAGAAGAAGAACAACAACAACAAGAAGATAATTGTGTGTGTGTGTGTGTGTGTTTGGGGGATGGAACCAAGGACCTCAGTCATGGTAGGCAATTGCTCTGCTACTGAGCTATACCCCCAGCTCCTGTGTTTTCTTAATTTAAGATCAAAGCAGGCAGGCAGTGATCATTCCTTGGAGCCCCAGAGTACAACAGGAAGAAATGTAAACAATGAAAAATTCCTGACTCCCTAGCAACCTCAGTTTTCCATAAATCAACCAGGAGTATGGTTGAGTGTGGTTGATGTCACTTGTGAATGATAAATAAGGGTGATGTTCAAAGATCTAGGAGGGAGAAAGAGAAGACAGAGAGAGGTTAAGTCTTAAAAATGATTTGTACTTACAGTGTCATAATTCTGTTCTAAGAAGTCTGCTACCAACACTTTGTGTCTGGTTAGTAAATCCTAGAAAGAAAATAACCAAGTGAAACAAAATTATTAAGGCTAATAAATTCAACAATTGATTAAATTTAAAATCAGTCTTTTCCCTAAGGCTTGATAATTTCATTCGTTTGAAATAAATGTAAAAGTTGCAAAAACTTCTTCATTTATAAAATGCTTTTACTCCTACTTAAGATGTGAAATACCAGTTTGCTTCAGATTAAAAGCAACAAGTAAAATACCTAGTATTAAATACAGTGTTTTAAATTTGTATTTTGTTAGATTTATCATAGAAATAATTTAACTGATAAAACAAATGGCACCTCGCTGTGTACAGCATACTTTTTATGACATAATAAAGTTAATGGTTTTTTTGTGTGTGTATGTAGCCCAGGGGGTTGAACCCACATGTACTTTACCCTGAGCTACATCCCCAGCCCTTTTCACTTTTTGAGGCAGTGTCTCCTAATTTGCTGAGGCTGGCCATGAACTTGGCGATCCTCCCATTTCCGTATCTGAATCACAGGGGTTACAAGTGTGTGCCACAACTTATAACTAATGTCCTTAGTAATAATCTTTTTTTCTTTTTCAAAGACAGTATCTTGGTATGTTGTCCACATGGGCCTTGAACTGACTGAGTTCATGTGATCCTCCCCCGCCTCAGCCTCCAAAAAAAATTTTTTTTAGTTGTTGATGGACCTTTATTTACTTATGTGCAATACTGAAATCGAACCCAGTACCTCACACGTGCTAAGCAAGCGCTCTACCACTGAGCCACAACCTCAGCCCATGGATGTTATTTTTTTAAAAAACAAGTATGTGGATTGGTTTAAAGCCTTCTCTCACAAATTAATGTAACAGGTTTTCAAGTATGTGAACCTTTCATTTTTTTTTTTTTTCAAACCACTTTTAAACAGAGGTGCCTCAGACTCTGGGAAGCATAGGAATGACATTTAACAGTGTCATCTCAGTCTGTGCTGCTCTCAGGTGAATGGCCATCAGGCTGAGTGAAAGTCAAGGAGTCACACAACTGCCCTATCCTATTACAGACATAAACTTGCAGAAAACTGCACAAAAGCAGTCTGTCTCATCTCACACCTAAATTATATCTTTATTGCACCTTCATATTGAAAGAAAAATAAGCCTTGTGGCCCACATCTGTGATCCCAGTGGCTAGGGAAGCTGAGGAAGGATTGTGAGTTCAAAGCCAGCTTCAGCAACTTAGCAAAGTGTGACCCTGTCTCTAAATAAAATATAAATATAAAATATAAATATAAATATATATATAAATATAAATATATATAAATATAAATATAAATAAAATATAAAAAGGGCTGGGATGTGGCTCAGTGTTAAGCCAGTTTATTACTTACTTACATGGTGATTCTTTTTTATATTAAAACAGTAATTACATGAATACAGTAATAACAATTAGCTTCTTACTCTTTTCCTTAATGGTGGCCTAATTTACATTGTCTACCAAAATTTTGCAAAGATTTCCTTTTCTTTCATCTTTTTTGTAATACCTGCTCTAACGGATATGAAGTGATAATTTCATGGTTTAACAATTTTTCAATTCAAAATGGTGAGACCAGCTCTTAGTTTCCTACCACTCATCATTACACAATTTAACCTTTACATGTGTCTGAAAATGTTGGTCCTTTTTTCTCCATTGGACCAGAGCATTTTGTTCTGGAACTAGAGAATGGGGAATCCCTCTACAGGGGTTCCTAGGATAATTTCAGTTATCCTCCCCTCATTTTGTTAGAGTCCTGTGAACAGTATCAGGGATTTTCTGAGCTGACTAGTGGTAGAAGAAGTAATCCTGAAGGGCTGCACAGACGCTGTGGATGGTGTAGCCAGAGGAACTCTCCACTTGTTAAACTCAAGAAGAGGACTGGGTTCCCCCACAGCTGCATCAGATCACTGCTGCTGGAACAGTCATTATGCATAAGTATTATCCCAAAGAAAGAGGAATCAAGGAGTTCCTTTATAACCACAATCTTCAAATTTCAAAGCCAAAAAAAAGAAATAACTTAAAAATCCAGTAACAGGCAAATATAATATGACAGAGTAGAATTCTCCTAGCATTTAGCAGATGTATGCATAAAACTGGAGAATTTAGGGTTGGGGTTGTGGCTCAGTGGTAGAGCGCTTGCTTAGCACGTGTGATGGGTTTGATCCTCATCACCACATAAAAATAAAGATATTTTGTCCAAAAAATATATACATATAAATAAACAAATAAAATAAAATTTAAAAAACTGGAGGATTCATACATATATATGTGTGTATGCTATGTACACATGATACTAGATAAATATAATTCATATAACTGAGCTGGGGGGAAGACCCACAAAAGACTAGCTAGGATCCTGCCCAAGCAGGAAAAAGCAGAACACTGCAAAGGAAGAAAGTCAAACTTTAAAGAATTTAAAAATTTTTTAAAATGTTTGAAACAGTATTCTTTCTTCCCACCTCCAAATAATTCTGGTCTGACAGGGCTAAATTTTGTGTAGTATAACTATTGTGCTAAAAAAATCTGATACTGATTTTTTTGGTGAATCCCACTTGGGAGAACCTTGGGGTGGCATGACAAGAGATAACTGAACTGCAGGGACGTGAGGCTGATGAGCCAGTGGCAGTTGCCATCATTGAGGACTTACAAACCACTGGGATTGTGCCAGGAACTTGACACATGTTAGTTCTAATCTTTCCAACAACTCTGTAAGGCAGGGATTATTTATTCATTTCACAGAGGAGGGAAATGAAACTCAAAGGTTAACTAACTTGCTCAAGGACATACAGCTGATCAAGTGACAGAGCGAGATGGAATTCAAAACACTTCAGTTACATAGGTTCTTAAAGGAAAGGATGATTGTAAGGAATGTTTTTTAGTGAAAGGACTATGTTGTAAACAGTACCATAAGAAAAATATAAATTAACAATGTGAAAACATTAACTATTAAACTGGGCAAGTTATTTTGCAGCAAAATGAAAAAAAGTGAGTCTTAATAGGTTAAAAAAACCAAGACCAAAGCCAAAAGTAAATCCATTCAACCAACCAAGTAAACAAAACCTTTTGAAACCAGCTACTTAAAAAAAAAAAAAATAGTGACATAGTCATTGTCACATTAACCACAGCATTTTGGTAAAGTATAGAAAATTGGTGTTTTTGATATTGGTAGTGTGCTGGAAAACTTTTTATGGTTTAAATTTTCAAGGTTGACTTACGTTCAATGGAAAATAGGCTGAAATATAAACATCTAATTTATATTTGTGATTTAATATTATTGAAAATTAATTTGGGCTGAATATAAGATAGCAAGAAGTTATTATCTAGGCTGGGCATAGTGGTGCATATCTGTAATCTTGTGCCTTGGAAGGCTGAGGCAGGTGGATTGCAAGTTCAAAGCTAACCTCAGCAACTTAGTGAGACCTATCTCAAAAAAAAAAAAAATTATTGTCAAGTATGTTTTGTTCTTTTATTTATTTTTGCTGTGTTGGGGACAGAACCCAGGGCCTTATGCATGTTAGGTAAGCACTCTACCACTGAGCTAACCCCCAGCCCTAAGTACATTTTATCCTATTAAACACTGAAAAATCTTTGGGGATAGTTTAAAAAACAGATATTCAGGGGTTGGGGTGTAGCTCAATGGTAGAGCACTTGCCTAGCATGTGTGAGGCACTGGGTTCTATCCTCAGCACCGCATAAAAATAAATAAATAAAATAATGGTATTGTGTCCATCTATAACTAAAAAAATATTCATCTACTTTTCCTGTCCGTGAGAATTTGTTCTGTTTGTAATTAAGTTTTAGTTACAGTTTTTTAAGAAGGGAACTAACTTGTTTCCATGACAGCAGAGTCATCTGATAAAAAAGGAGGAAAAAATGGAACTACAATATCTATTATTAGAAAACACATCCTTATTTCCTTAGGCACAGGCATTTTGCTAGAAATAAACAGAATCATCCTTTATATTAAATGTCCTTCTTCATATTTGATGGAACTGAGGCCTGCCTCACCGTGTGCTCTGGATTTACCCTTCTAGCAGCTCATCTGCAGCCACAGCACACCGTTTATTATGCTAGGGAGACTGAGCTGCTCGTGGGGTTTCACAGCACTCCCCGATACTCTTTGGCTTTTCCCTTTCTTTTTCTTCCTTCCCTCACTCTTTGCCACTCTTTCCAGTTTTTCCTTACTCTACATCTTCGTCTTCACTCATGCTCCTTTTCTTTAACCTCTTTGGAGGGCTCCAAACATAGCTGCAGACATTTTGGTCATAATTGCCCTCTTGCCTGCCAGGTGACCCTGGCATATATCCCAAACCCTATAGGTTTAAACAAAGTCATTCAGATAACTGAGCATTTGTGCTGGCCACTGATGGCTGGATTGTTTCTTAACTGATGTTTGACATGTTCACAGGTTTTGAGAAAGGCCAGGTACATTCCAGTTGGCTGTGGCCCACTTTTGTCTAGCTTAGCATGTAAACTCCTTCCTCCTGCTTTGGGGAGTGGGGATCTTCCTTTCTTGCTGCCACCCAAGACATACTTCTGTCTGTAGGTCTGTCTTCCTTTCTTTCTTTCTTTCATACTGGAGATTGCACCCAGGTCACTTAACCACTGAGCTATACATCTCCAGCCCTTTTTGCTTTTTATTTTGAGACAGGGTCTCACTAAGTTGCTGAGGCTGGCCTGGAACTTGCAATCCTCCTGCCTCAGCTTCCCAGGCTGCTGGATTACAGGGTGAGCACCACTCCTGGCCTGTTTGTAAGTCTCTAATAAATTGCACTCTGTGCAGTCCTGGATCTGCCTCTTTCTTTGGTCTTCTGGCATCTCCCTCCTTTGGCAACCAGTTCTCATACATGTGAACCGGGTTTTTTGAAATGCTCCTTCTTCCCTTTTATGCTTTCACTCCACAAGGCTTCTTGCACAGGCTCTTCTATCCTCAGCACTCTGCTCAGGCAGAGTCTAAGGGGCGAGCAGGCTGGACAAAGAGACGTGTGGACCTTGAGCAGGCAGACTCTGGCAACTCTTCCTTCAATCCCCATCTGGATGAGGTTGGCTGTGTTTATGGAAGGCTTTGGGGGAACATTGGTACTGTAGCTTCTTTCTTCTGCAGTCTCAGGCAGTTCGCACTGCACACCCATTTGTGGCGACAAAAGTGCTGCAGTTAACTGGGTGCCCCCCTCCTTCTAGGCTGCTGTAACAACCAGCTGTTGATCGCTTAAGCATGTCTTGGAATCTACCCTAATCCACTCACGTGGCCTCCTAATAGTCTCCCTCATCCTCAAATTGTATTCTCCCCACCTGGAGTTCTTATCAGTTCACTCTCCCTCATCTCATTGCATTTCCAGGGATATCTTGGATGTTCCTAAAACTAGGTCCTAGGATGCTGCCAGGCGTGGCTCCCCCTGAACCAGACTCCAAGTTCCCTTACCATTGTTGCAAGCTCACCACAGCTGGCTGGCTCCCTGTGCCTCCCTGCAGTTCACACTCCATCCCTTCCCTCCCCCAGCAACTTCTTCTCCTTAGGTCTCCCTTTCCTTCTGCTCCATTTAAATCTCTGGCGCTTATTGACTTTTTCTGCTTTTGGACACACTCTCCCATTTGTGACCATGTGAGCTAAAACACTTTCCTAACAGATTTAAGATCCTTTCTTAAACAGGATCAGTCAATTCCTGGTCTGCAGATAATGGATAGTTTTCAAGCACTGCAAACCACTGCATTCCCCTTTTTTTAGCTCCAGAAAGCTATTAAAATAAAGAACTATTTGCATCCAGTCATAGTCAGCTTTCAAAATATGTATTAATATTAGAATATGGACAATATCAATATTATTGAAATAATCTATTTAAAATAATATAAAGGAAATAAGTCATACGTGGGATATAATAAATTTTTTAAGTTATATATTTGTATTCTAGAAAAGTAGAAATATACCTTCAAACAATATAAGATGACAAATTCCTGAAATGTGTTTAAAGAAATCAATCTGAATAGATACATTTATATGAGTTTTATCTACTTTATATTTAGCCTGAAAGCCTATTTTTTTAACGATGCCTTCACATTGCTAATATTATTTTTTAAATTTCTCTTCTGAACTGGCCTTCAGAACTAATTTGGTAGACACTGAAGAAAATCAAACTCTAGTTTAATCATCTTAAAGTTTATTTTTATAATTATGATTATTAGCTGGGTGCAGTGGCACATGCCTGTCATCCCAGCAGCTCAGGAGGCTGAGGCAGAAGGATCATAAGTTCAAAGCCAGCCTCAGTAATTTAGCAAGGCCTTAAGCAATTGAGTTATTGTTATTACAAAACAAAACAAAAAGTAGTTCTAGTTGACTGCCTGCTTTATACACTGACCTGGATGTCCAATAGCTTTTTGTTTCCAAAACTCTTTATCCGTTCTCAAAGGGTAAAAATTTTCCACTACAGCAGAAGGAACATGCCATATCCACTGATACCAAAATATATTAAACAGTGACAGGATTATAAGCATAAACAAATAGTTTTCTAAAGTAGAAATCTTGAGGGTAACATCACTCATTGAATGTGTTAAGTTCTGGTGTTTGCTCACAAATTAGCTATACTATTTTCTGATAATGCTTCCTGGACATCTTTTTCCTTTTTTGGTGGGTGGGGGTACAGGGGATTGAACTCAGGGGCACTTGACTACTTAACCATATCCCCAGCCGTATTTTGTATTTTATTTAGAGTCAGGGTCTCACTGAGTTGCTTAGGCCTCACTAAGTTGCTAAAGCTGGCTTTGAACTCCGTATCCTCCTGCCTCAGCCTCCCAAGCTGCTGGTATTACAGGCGTGCACCACCATGCCTGGCTTTGGATATCTTTTTGATGATAAAACACATAGAAACAAAGCAGAATGGTTGCAGGGCTGGAATGTGGGGGAAATGGGGAGTTGTTTAACAGGTATGGAGACGAGTTCTAATTTTGTGAGATGAAAATATTCTGGAGAGTAGATGCTCAGCAATACGCATATACTGCACCCCTACTAAACTATACAATACAATATGGTTAAAATGATAAATTTTATGTATATTATACCATAATTATATTTTTTTAAATTAAAAAATTATCCTAGATGAAATATATTTCCCTCATAATGACAAAGTAGATAATAGATGATAAAATATAGGTGATTATAATCATGCTGTCAAAATACAAATATATATAAAACCAGTCATGTTTTCAAAATGCTAATATAATTTATTAATACTTTACCCTACGGAAATTTAAAAATTACACTGATAAAATAATATGATGTCCTTCCTATTCTGAGATGTAATTCTCCATCTCCTTTCCCATCCAATATCTCTCCCTGGAAGTAGCTTCTGTTGTTGTCTCCTACGAGGTGTTCTGTGCATATGCACCCCAAGATGCTAGACAGAGTACTACATGTTCCTTTTATTACTTAACTGTACATGTTAGAGTTCATTCCATATGAGCTTGTGACACTCTGGCCTCTAGACTGTATTTTATTTATTGACGCCTCTTGTGATCCACGTTATATACCGTCTGTTGACTACAATTAGGTCTAAAGAACAAAACTTTTTGCTTTTTAAAATTAAATTGACTCAACTGGACATGGTGGCTCACCCTGTCATTCCAACTATTCAGGAGGCTAAGGCACAAGGATCACAAGTTTGAGGCCAACCTTTGAGGCCAACCTCAGCAACTTAGCAAGACCCTGTCTCAAAATAAATAAATAAATAAATAAATAAATAAAAATTTTAAAAAAGAAAGGGCTGGGGTATAGCTCAGTGGCATAGCACTTCTTCTGGGTTCCATCCCAATATCTCAAAAAAAAAAAAAAAAATCTCTTCTTCAGAGACCAACTGATTTTGAATAACCTAGCAGATTCTGGAAAAACCCAATTACCTTAAAAGTAGCAAAGGCATCTGAAGCAATATCAAATGTTGACAACTCTACATACTTGAAGAAATCTCTGAATTGGTTAGAAAAGAGGATGATTTTGGCAAGTGGTTCATGTCGAATACATTCTCTCAGCATAATCCCACAACGTAAGGCAATCTGTGGAGCTTCATACCTAAAGCACAATGAAGAGAGAAACGGAGAACTCTGTTACCCCATTAACAAAATAATATCAATGATGTTCAACAGACCATTTCATACTGCTGCCCATGGGAACACTGATGCCATTTGTCACAGTTCATTCAAACAGGATTCATTCATTACCCATGGACTATCTGTTATGTGCCTGGCACTATTCTAGACACTGGGGATATGTTAGTAAACAGGGCAAGGTCACTGCCATGATAACCTTCATATTTTAGTGAGAATGTGTATGGAGGGACGAGATAGAACATAACCAATGTAAAGATAATTTCATATATACATAAGAAACGGAAGATGATAAATAAGGCAATATTATAGAGTGCTGTGAAAACAGAAGATGGTAAATAAAGCAATACTATAGAGTGAGACTACTTAAATTGTGAGTGATTTCTTAAGTTTTACTTCAGATTGAAGTGAAGGGTCAAGGTGGTCCAGACAATTCTGTAAAGTCTCCAAGGCAAGAACAAGATTGGTGAGTTAGAGAAGAAATATGGCCAGAGTGGTGGAATGGAGGTAATAATAGTAGTGAGCAGTATTATGCGAGGCAAGAGAGGAGAGAAGGGCAAGGTCAGAGCCTAGCATGGTTTGTAAACTAAGGTATAATTTGGGTTTAAGTGTGATGACTTTACATGTGATTTGGTTTTAAGCCTTTGGAGAGTTTAAAGCAAGAAATGAACACAGCCTAACCTAAGCTTTAAAAAGATGGCTCTGGATAGGTGTGGTGGCACACACCTGTAATCCCAGCAGCTTGGGAGGCTGAGGCAGGAGGATTCAAAGCCAGCCTTAGCAATTTAGTTAGACCCTATCTCTAAATAAAACAAAAAGGGCTATAATGTGGCTCAGTGATTAAGTGCCTCTGGGTTCAATCCCTGGTACAAAGAAAAAAAAAAAAAAGAAAAAAAAAATGGCTCCAGGGCTGAGGGTGTAGCTCAGTGGTCAAATACCTGCCTAGTAAGCATGAGGTATCCTGGGTTTAAGGCCAGCACTGAGGGAGGGGTGGAGGGAAACGCTGCCCTGACTGCTGGTGGAGATGTATTGTAAAGCAGCAGGAGTGGCCTAGGTAGCTGGAGAGCAAGCTGGCAGACGGGTGCAGGAGCATAAACCCAACAGTGGTGATAGTGGCGTGGCTGGGGCAGCAGCAGCAGAACTCAAGGCTGTGGCAGAGGCTGGATCCTGTTTGGAGGAAGAGCCAACAGGACTTGCTGATGCCGGAGGTGGGACTGGATGGGAAATAAATGACTAGAGGAACACGGACTAGTGAAGAAATTGCTGCTGACAGCGTTAACTTTGAGATGGCTGACATCTGAGAAACAATGTCTCCTCAGCAGGAGACTATACCCATCTGGAGTTCAGGAAAAAGGCAAGGGAGATTTTTATGTAAATGTGATCTGGGAGCGCAAGTGACCAGTAAAGAGCTGTGGGTTCATTGGCTCAATAAAGTCATGAAGTGGAATTGTGGCTCACAGCAAAACTCCACTAGAAACAGTATCTACTGTAGGAAAGAGCTGAGGACTGGCACACCAGATCTGTTCCATTTCTAATTAACAGCGGTCTCTCAAATGTCAAATGCAGCATCTAAATAAATCTAGGTTTGAGTTACATTCCAGAATGTGATAAGATTTCAAGAAAATGAACAATACTTAGCCCAAATAAGATAAGCCCTGTGCTGAAATGATACAGTTGACAATTGTGTGGTAAATACAGGAAGAGTAGGACAAAGATGTAGTTGTAAAACATTAGGAAGTGAGTAGAACACAGTATAAAAAAAGAATAGTCTGACCAAGTTTGGAATAGATTGTATCATTTCCCACTTCAATGAACTAAATACTAGTTCTATTGTGTTTTGTACAAAGCCCATTGAAAAAAGCAACTTAAAATGACGATTCCTAAAAAAGTGTTTTCCTATAATGTTTTTTGAAAATAAGATAAAAATGACATTTACAAAGGACTGTGTGTGTGATCTTTCAAGTTTACTATGTATTCTGAAAGTTAGGAAAAATAAAAATATAAAAAATTTTAAGCAAAAATGACATTTGAATGGATGAGAAAGAGTAAATATTTGAAAACTAAAACTAACCCCACCTTATATAAAACCTGAAGATAATTCACCAGTCACCCACTACTAGCAATAACGTTTTGTTGACCAATAAAGAACAATCTATTGAACAATGTATTTATAAGATCATAGTATTTGCATGAAATTCAGATTCAAGAATAAACCTCATTTCCATAATTTAGAAAATAGGCTACTATATAATCAAATTTACAAAAACAGTAAAGTAGCAAATTAGGACATCAGTGTGATATTTACTCATTTTTATCCTAATTATAAAGTTGAATGATATTCCTAAATATTGAATACTCCCTGAATAACTCACAGTAATATTAAATGTTGATATACTCAGATAGATCTGGTTCTTTGTAGAACATAAGGAAGGCCAATTTATAATGTTAGCAATTTTTCTCATCATAAAAATTTGAAAATCGGCCTAGTGGTACACATTAAATAGTTGTAAGATGGGATAGCATTAAAGATGTTGTAATGAGAGGGTATATTTTTTTAAATATCAAGGAGAAAAACACTGTCAATTATTGATAGAATATTTAAGAGACTATAGAATAAAGGCTCTTGGGCCTAGAGAACGAGCATTAGGGACAATTAAAATCAGACTTCTTAGTAAGATATTTGTGGACTTTGATAATTTGGCCTAAACCTGGCTTCTCACTTCACTTCCCATTACATTCCCCATTTCCCTTGAGTGGAATGCCCTTTCTAGTTTCCCCACTAAGATGCTCATCTTTCAAGATTGAATTCAGACTCCTTTTGGAAGTTTTTTGTAAGCGCCCACCATTCAGGATTGTCCTCTCTCCCCTTCACATTCCCACAATAGCTTGTCTGTAATTTCACTTTAACACTTTTATCATCCTGAATTAGGTCACATTTCAGTAAGTTGTTATAAATCGGTTTTCTTCACCTCAT
Organism: Marmota monax; assembly: GCF_021218885.2. Taxonomy (NCBI): domain Eukaryota; kingdom Metazoa; phylum Chordata; class Mammalia; order Rodentia; family Sciuridae; genus Marmota; species Marmota monax. Next base: position 17,706,554 of record NW_026693082.1, on the reverse strand, counting down.
TGCTGGTGATGTGTTTTACTTACTCCATTACTCACCCACCCTGCCTCCACTTCCCCATTTGGTGTCTATGTCTCGTTTACTGTTATGTTCTTCCTGCATACCGCATCTCCAAAGAGTTCCTAGCATAATTTTTTATACAAAGTAGGTACATAATGAATTTAATGAACCTTAAACTCTGACTGAATGTCCTAATGAGAGTCAAACTCTGGCTTAGACAAAAGCTGTCTGATCTCTAGCCAACATCTCTCATTTCTGAATTCAGTTTCCAAACTGAGATCATCTATAAAAAGTTTCCACCCCAACTTCTGAGTATAATTAGTTCTCTTTTTCCTTTCATTTAGTGAAGTTTATTGGAACCATCTGTGATGCAATGATGATTTATTCTTGAGAACCAAGAGAACATTTTAAAAAATATTCCTGGGGCAGAACACTTATCAATTCATCCCAGTAGTATGTTCCCAACACCAAAAATGTCAGTCTGTAAGATGACAACTTCGTAAAGTTAGGAATACATTGGGACATTGAGGGAAATCCCTGACTTCCTCAATATCCTTTAAGGAAACTATAATTCACACTTATCATTTCAACCTGACTATCCTCTAGGATACTTATTTTTCATAGGTTATTGTTCACTATTCAAAGAAGTGCTCTATAAATTAAGCCAATCATTAAGTTTCAAATCCCACTAACATTAATATCCTTAGTCTTAGAATCAGTATTTATCTCACCTAATCTATTCTAGTTATGGATAAGCTTTCTGATGGCAAGGACCACAACTAATCATTCTGTCCCCCACCCCGCGCAATGACCAAAAGGATGGCAGGTCACCAATGAAGGTTAATATTATGAGTACTGAATCATATCTTCCCTCCTCACTTACAATTTATAATATAGTCTGGACTATAATTAACTGTGTCAGTTCAGAGAAAGCACATTACTATATATGCACATTCATTCAAATGAGAATAGCATATTGGAAGATCCCCTTGAAACTTCATGAAAGTCAAAATATAAAAGCAATTGTTTCAACTAGCAGTGAGCTATGGTAATCATTACACAGAAAATGGCTAGAAGAAAGAACTTATACAAGAACATCTCAACAAAGATTATACTATGTAAGTGGAAAATGACTTTTATTATTAAAGGGAGCAAACAATGCCAGACTGTATTTAGAAAGCTTTCATAAAATGCCATTCACTTAACCCTCAGCCTGCTTCATACTCAAGAAGGTTTTGCTTCTAATCTAGAAACACTTGCTTACTTTAAAAATGTGTTAATTTTGGTCACTAAAAAGGTGTAGAATCAATGATAATTTAGGGTCAGTGAGCACCCCTAAAATCCAGATTGTAGTCTCCAAGAATCAGTCCTCACCTAAAACAAGCAGGGTCCTTGGTAGAAATTCCAGGTAGAAATATACACTCTGGACCTGGTATTTCTTTTTGCACCAGAAAATGAAGCTCTCATAAACTATTTTGGTGTTCTCAAAAGACATCAACCAGAAGGGGCCACAAATGGTCAACTGAGCATTAAAAAGAAAAATGTGTGAAATTAAACGAGACAATATGGAGAGCATCATTACATCTTTTAGTTAATAAGATATCAGAGGGGTGGTGTGTTTGTGTGAGAAAGAGAGAGAAAGAGAGAGGGTATAAAACTCATTGGACACCAAAGGAAGTTCCTAAATATCTAAATTGATAATTAAAATAAAGGAATTGGGCATTAATTCTACCTCTCTGGTGTGAATTGTTTGAGAGTATATAATAATTGCAGTAGATGAAAAAAGTTATACTCTATAAAACTACTCTAGCCAATAAATCAGCAAATCATGTGCAAGGGATGATTTGTTTTTTTAAAAAATTTTGTCTCCTAATGAAATGTTTGAATCAGCCAGTGTTCATCAATGGATAGTAAAAGGATTAAAGGTACAGATGACAGGAAACTTTATAATGGAGGCCAAACTGGTGGAATCCCTTGATCCTAGACTTTCAGCCTCTAAAATTCTGAGTAAAGAACTTTTTTTTTTATTCTAACAACAACAACAACAACAAAATACTGTATAATGGATTAATGGATTTGACTGTCATCATCTGAGCTCATTGCTCAATTTGAGCATTACTAAAAGTATGTCTCCTGATGGGATGAAATATGAACTAGACAGACCCACCTTCAAAATATTGCCAAAATAAAAATTGAATTTGAATTTAACCAAGCCTTTAAATAGAAACTCCAGTCTAGAAATAGAGTGTATAATGGACCAAGTTAAATGACACTATAAGAAGGCAATGTGACTACTTCACAATGGAGGAAATAATATAGGCTAACAGTATTTTCAACAAATCAGTGTACAAATGTGTGGGTAGGGGTTGTTCTAAATGAAAGAGACTTAAGATTTTTTAAATTTTTTTGACATAAGTAAAATTATAACCAAATACAATGACTGGACTTGATTAGGATACTTGTTTGAATATTTGAACAAATCAACTATGAAAAGGTTTTCTTGTTTGTTTGTTTGTTTTACAGTTGAGGAAATTTGAGTACAGACTAAGTATTGGTTGTTATAGAATTATTGCTATAACAACTTCATGATTATGTAAAAATTATATTTTTATTTTTGAGATGTTTATTTAAGTGTTTAGGGATTTGCTTTAAAATACACTAGCCTCCTCCAAAAAATAAATATGGGGCTGGTGTGCATTGGGGAGATAGATAAAACAAACAGCAAAATATTGATAGTAGTGAAGGGTGACTGATTGGGGGTATGTGAGTTTCTTATACTTACTACTTTTACATATGGATGAATTTTTTAAATTTTTAGTTGTAGTTTGACACAATACCTTTATTTTATTAATTTATTTTTATGCGATGCTGAGGATTGAACCCAGTAAGTGCTTCACACATGTTAGGCAAGTGCTCTACCACTGAAGCCACAACCCCAGCTCTGGATGAAAATTTTTATGATGAACTTTTAAATGGATTAAGAAATATTTATAATTTTAATGTTGGACTTATGGAACATCTTTCCCTGGCCAAAATTTTTATGGATCACTGAGAGAAGTTTGTTGATCTCATCCTCAAGTTCTCTCAGTATCCTGGAGTGTCATCTGCCTCAGCCAGGAGACAAATTGAGAATGAAAAAGTCCTTTGTGAATGTCCTTTTCATAAAACTTGAGTTCCAGATGCCTTACATCATATAATCCAGATGATTCTCCTTGATAGACAGATATCCATTTCTTTCTGCTTTACTTTTTTTTTTTTTTATGGTTAGAGTTAGATTTAGTTTCAGTATAATGTAACTATTACACCCCTAAATAACATTATTGTTTGATGTATAAATGTACCAATCAAATTATGTCCTAAATTTTCAAGGAACTTCCCAAGAAGTAATTTAGTAAAAATTCTAGCCTTTAACAAAGGGCTAAATCTGTAGCATTCCAAACAAAACTAGGAAATGGTAACAGGTAAAACTGATCGTAGTGCAGCCATTCAGTTAGGGCTTCTCATTGTCTGCTCTGTCCTCAGGAGCATCCATAGTGCCCTCTCCTTTACATCTGAATGGTCCTCAAATCTTAGGGATATATTAATGGTAAAGAGCATGGGACTTAAAAGCAGATCTGAATTGAAAACATGGCTCTGTCACTTATTAGCTATATAACCTTGAGAAATATTTTTTTGAGTTTTAATTTTCTCATTTGTAAAATGGCAAGAATAATACCTAGACCTCATAGAATTACTGGAGTGATCAATACCTGGCACAGAGCAAGCACTCATTAAGTGTTAACTACAAAACAGGATGAGAAGGAATGGGTTAAAAGTTCAGGATAAAAACAGAAGAATAATCTTTTTGTGTGTGTGTTGCTGGGGATTGAACCCAGGGCCTTGTGCATGTGAGGCAAGCACTCTACCAACTGAGCTATATCCCTAGCCCAGAAAAGTTGTTTTAATAGAGAAAGAAAACCAGAGGTATAGTCCCTAAATTGTTACTAATGGTTTCATTGGGAGAGATTATGAAATGCATGTCTTTTTTTATATTAAATATTTCTGAACTGTTTAAATTTTAAATAATAAACATGTATTACTTTTGAATCAGAAAAAAAAAGAAATGCATTGATATATCACTCTCTTCACTCCCATGACCATCACTTTTCTTGGACTTTTCCAAGCTGGAATTGCAGCCCCCAATCTGCTCAGCCATTTTTCCCATTGCTACTACAGCTCACTAAACCTAGTCCCTGGGTGACTCCACGTGTCCTACAGAATGACATTCAAACTCCTTGAGTAGGGCAGGGAAAGCTTTTCCTAATCTGGTTTCAGCCTTTCTAGCTTTGCATTCTGACTCATCTAGCCTCCAGCCACACTAGAATTCTTGTCTGTCATTCTCTAAACACATAAATTCTCTTATAAATGTCATTCTCTTATAAATTTTTACCTTCCTCCAGGCTGAAACAGCAGTGAACAAAGTGATCTTAGAAAGCACATGCTAAATTAGAGGGCAGAATCCCTTGCTGACCTGAGCTTCTACCCGGTATCATCATGGGAGTCTTGTGATCAAGGCACTCCATTTTGGGGCCCATTTGTTATGGAAGTTTAGCATACTGTAACTAATGGACACAATTAATAGATACAAGCATATTTCCCTTTCTAAAAAGGAGAGACATGATTCTCCAGTAAAAATATTTCTTTATATCAAAACCTAAAGTAATTGGTATACTCTGTATGCTCAATAATGAATAATAACCACACAGTCATATTAATCAAATTGAAAACGTGATAAAGTATATTGGGAGGATAAAGGGAAGAAAATGGAGTAATGGCAACAAAAAAACTAATAGTTTTTTAAATTTGATAATTCAAATTAGAAGACTTATTTGTAACACAGAGGTAAGTGTATGATAAAAAATAATTAAAAAGATGAGAGTCATTGTCTTAGGAAATAGGATTAAAGGATGGAGAAGGAAGAGGCAAAAAACTGCCTTTGTTGAAATATCTGATATTTAAACCATGTGTTATGTATTGCTTGGATACAACAGAATGTTTACAAAAGTACAAAGGAGGAATGAAACACAGGTAAGATGGAACATGTATGGAATAGCAGAACTGAGAACAGGAATACTATAAAATAAAAAGAGCCATGCTGGTTTGAAATGGTATAGAATAAAAAAGAAGGGTAGGGAAAGAAGAAGATAGTCTGTTGTCCCTGAACACTGCTGCATCCAGATGTCTAGTCTTTAGAAGTTAGAGTAGCCTCAAATATTTGTAAATGAGTAGACCTTATGATCAGGAATTCTGTTTTCTAGCTTGCCTTCAATTTTTTGGCTCCCTTCAAGGCTATATATATATATATATACACACACACACACACAGAATAATATTTTGTCCTCATGTAGAAGCATATCACCTTGGCAAACACTAGCTATTGAAATAATTCTTTCAGCTATTATTTGAGTTCTCAGAACCGGAATGTACATGTGTATGTAATGAGGGGACTCAGCATCATGTGAGCAGTAATAGGGCAGGCTGGGAAGCACAAATAGTTTTGTAAGATAAAAGAAAGGGAGAGGGGCTGGGGATGTGGCTCAAGTGGTAGCACGCTCGCCTGGCATGCGTGCGGCCTGGGTTTGATCCTCAGCACCACATACAAAGATGTCGTGTCTGCCAAAAACTAAAATGTAAATAAAATATTTAAAAAAAAAGAAAGGGAGAAAAGAGAAGCAGTAAATGAAACTATGTTAGAAATATAAAGGTGCAAAAGTTTTGCTATAGCCCAAGTAATCTTTCTTTTTTAAATATTTTTTTAGTTGTAGATGGACACAATACCTTTATTTTGTTTATTTTTTTATGTGGTGTTGGGGATCGAACCCAGTGCCTCACATATGCTAGGCAAGTGCTCTAACCACTGAGCCACAACCCCAGCCCCAGCCCAAGTAATCTTAAGAGACAGATTATGAAGGGTTACCTCAAGCATGGTAAATACCTATCTTGCAATTCCAAAGGGAACCAACCATATTTCCAGTGAGGCAAATGCTATGTTCTTTGTTTTTTGTGTTTTTCTTTACCATGTGAGTGGTGGTGGTGGTGGTGGTGGTGATGGTGCTGGGGAATCAAACCCGGGGTCTCACAAATGTCATGCAAGCTCTCTACCACTGAGCTTCATTCATCTCCGCATACATAGTTTGTTTTTTTTTTTTTTTTCCTGTCTTTTTGGTACTGGGGATTGAACACAGGGGCACTTGACCACTGAGCTACATTCCCCAGCCCTATTTTGTATTTTATTTAGAGACAGGGTCTCACTGAGTTGTTTAGTACCTCGCTTTTTGCTGAGGTTGGCTTTGAACTCACAATCGTCCTGCCTTAGGCTCCCCAGCTGCTGGGATTACAGGCATGTGCCATCACCCCCAGCCAGTACGTTCTTTTTTGTTTTTTTAATATTAATTTTTTAGTTGTAACTGGACACAATATTTTATTTATTTATTTTTATGTGGTGCTGAGGATCGAACCCAGGGCCTCACACTTGCTAGGTGAGCGCTCTACTGCTGAACCACAATCTCAGCCCCAGCACATGTACTTTTAACAACTGTTTAAACTCAAACCTATTTTGAAGGAAGCCAGGCACCTACCCTTTGAGGAGCATAAACAGGATATGAGGATGAGCACTAATGTATTCCACAGTGGGACTCCGAGTGCCTATTTGTCTTCTCAGGATGTTGTTAAATATCTGGGTCACATCTTTTTTTCCCTGTTAAAGAAAGAAGTCACTATTAAATTGTACACTTAAAAATGAATGAATTGTATGGTATGTGATATTTGCATATATACCTACAGAGATGATACCATCTTTTGATCATATGCAGAAACATTATTTACTTTTTCATTTGTCTTTAACAAATTGTGCTTTCAAACACAAAGCCTGCAAAATGGATGCAGCTCCTTGCCTCAGGAATTATATGGGGAATTTGAAGTCCATTCCTCACAGTAGGAAATACAATGGCACAGAAGTATAAAAACTAGTAGTGGATATGCTAGGACAGAATTCTTTACACTTTTTGAGCTTTATTCAAGAAGAATATTATGATTCACATTTTTAAATCTTCATAAATAAGGAAAATAGATGAAGAAAAAAAATAAAGATTTTAGTAAAATGTAAGTCAAAATCACATTTTTTTTTTCTCTGGTCTACTTCCTAATAATTCTTTCTCTTTATTCCTCTTCTACTTTGGTGCTTTACTTCTAGACTAGACAGACAGAAAGAACCATTAAGTTCTAGTTGCCCTAGCTAGAGGAACTACAGCCATTTTAAAGTAGGGCCATTTAGAGTTCCCACGTATAAAAATTTCATTCTCACACCCTAAAACCTAAGACTAGCATGCTTCTCCAAAAGAATCTCTTGATTGGACCCGAATTTATTATATAGAAAATAAGGACAAGAATTACATTGCATTCTCATTCACCATGGCCCTGGTTCTGAGCTTCAACTGTACTAGGAAGGAACTTCTTCTAGTTACTCTATGCATTTTAAAGTCTCCTTACTCTGCAGACTGAACTAGTAAGAAAGAAATTTGGCTGCTTTGTTTCTTCCCTAAAGCTCTTCAATGACTCCCTTTTTCTTAGGAAAAAAGTTCAATGCCCTTCAATGATCTGCCCTTGCCTGCTTCTCCAACCTTATCAACCATCTATCTCTTTTTGATCCTTACATCAGTTTTTATGAAAACCAAATTGCTTCACTGTATATACTTATGCACAGCCTCCCGTACTTCTGTACATTTGTTCATGTTCTTGTATTTGTCCTGAACACTTTTACTTCATTTTTCTAGCAAACTGTTAAGATTCAATTCAGATAATCCCAGTAGCTGGGGAGGCTGAGGCAGGAGGATGGCAAGTTCAAAGCCAACCTCTCAGAGAGACCCTAAGCAATTCCTTGAGACCCTGTCTCTAAATAAAATATTTTTTAAAAGTGCTGGGGATGTGGCTCAGTAGTAAAGTGCCCCTGGGTTCAATCCCTAGTACCAAAAAAAAAAAAAAAAAAAAAAAAAAATCAGAGCTGGGCATGGTGGCATATGCCTCTCATACCAGCAACTCTGTATGCGGAGGTGGGAGGATTTCAAGTTTGAGGCGAGTCTTGGCAACTTAGTGATAGTGAGACCCTGTCTCAAAAAGGGCAGGGGGGTTAGCTAGTGATATAGCTCTGTGGTTAAGAGTCCCTGGGTTCAATCACCAGTATTGAAAAAAAAAATCAATACAGGATATTCTCCTCTGGGATAAGTACCTCTGTCTGTGTTGCAGCAACATCCTTTGCTTGTCTTGATCAGTGCCTTCTCTTCACTTGCTGCTTCTATTTTCACCCGCTGTCACTGACAGAGCAGCAGACCCTTATTAAGTGCTTCATCTGTGCCAGGCACTTATTCTAAGAGTTTTATGTGTATCATTCACTCTTCACAGCAAAATATATATATATAAAATGTCAAAATGTACATATTATAAATAAGGAAACTGAGGACCCAGTGAGGTTGACTTATCCAGAGGCGATGTGGAAGACCCAAAACATTTTCCCAGATTGATGGAGTCCACAGTCCAAGTTCTTAACCATCAAACTAAAATGACTTCCTCACACTTACCACAGTGCATTGAAATTAGTGGGTTTTGTCTCTGACAGTTTCTCATTGGACTGTTAGCTTTCAAGGCCATATTTCAATGCCCTTTTATAGCCAAGAATATAGAAGGCACTCAGTAAATACCCATTAGACTGATCATTACTTTAGAGGTACAGCCATCCATGTATCGCTCTTATCACAAACACAGGCAATTGATTGTGTGTGTGGGTGAGAGGGTTACTGGGATTGAATTCCACAAGCACTCGACCTCTGAACTACATCCCCATACTTTTTATTTTTTTTTATTTTGAGAAAGGGGCTCACTGAGCTGCCAATGTTGGCCTTGAATTTGTGATCCTCCTACCCCAGCCTCCTGAGTCACTGGGATTATAGGCATGTGCCACCATGCTTGGCCCCTCTTACCTTTTAATCTGACACTTCTTCAATACTAAAGGGACACTTAAAAAACTAAGACCCAAATGAAGACCAATGAGATTTCAATCAACTACTCATTCTTAAAGCTATTAAAATATGAGTTAGGTGCTGATCAAGAATAGTAAAATATTAAAAATTCTGGGAGGAGCTCATTCACCTTATTAATATTAGTTCAGAATAGATCTTGGACTTTAAACATAAGACTAGAAAATTTTGGAGAAAAATAGAAAACCTTAGGATCTAGGATTGTACAAAAAGTTCTTGGCCTTGACACTAAAAGCATAGTCAACTTGGACTTTATTAAAATTTAAAACTTTTGTTCTGCAAAAAATCCTGTTAATAAGTTGAAAAGTTAAGCTATAAGGAGAAAACCATATACTGCAAACCATATATGTGACAAAAAGACCAGTTACCTAGAATATATAAAGAACCCTCAAAACTTAATAGCATAAAGAAACAATTCAATTAGAAAACAATTCAATTAGAAAGACATGAAAAGGCATTTCACTAGAAAGGATCTTGACCCTTCAGGAAATGCAAATTGAAACTTCAATGAGCTATTACTATACATCAGAATGGCTAAAATAAAAAATAGTGACAAAGCAAAATGCTGGCAAGAATGAAGAAAAAGCACTTTCACACAATGTAGTGGAAATTTATCAGTGCAACTTCACTCCTGACATTTATCACAGAGAAATGAAAATACATTCACAAAGAAATCTGGCCATGAATGTTCATAGAACATTACTTAGAATAGCCCAAAGTTGTAAACAACCCAAAAATTCTTCAACAGATAAATGGTTAAACAAACAAACTGTGGTATATCCATACCAAGGACTACCACTCAGCAACAAAAAGGAACAAAATATAGATAAATACAACAAATCTAGAGGAATTGTGCCAAGTGAAAAAATCCAATTCCAAAAGGTTGTACAGTAGATAAAACAATCTTTTCCCCCAACCCCTCCTTTTTCTCTCTCGCCTCCTGAGGAATCAGGGACTGAGTGTTGATGGGGTGAGAGAGGTAGATATGGATATATACAAAAGGGAAATAGGAGAGATCTTTGTGGTGATGGAAATTTTCTGTTTTGTCTTTATCAAGGTTTGTATCCTGGCTGTGATACTGTCATACAGTTTTGCAAGACGTTACCACTGGAAAAACTAGGTAAGGTATATGGGACTTCTATGAATTATTTTTCACCATTGATGCCAGTCAACAATTACTTCAAAATATAAAGGTTAATTTTTTTTAAAAAAAAGACATTTTTATTCACACAACGATTTTTTAAATAATAAAATTTGATGTTTTCATACACTGTTGATGAGAATATAATATATTCTAACAATGCCTAATTAGTGTCCTATAATCCCATTTTTGGAAACCTATTCTGACAAAATAATTATAAATAACAATCCTAAATTTAAAAAAAAGTTTCAGATACAAAGAACTTTATCACAGCTGTGATAATAGGAACAATTTAATACATCTCAGCTAGGTTAAAAAATTATGATATATTTAACTGGTAGAAATAAGTAACTGGAATATCAGAATGTTGGCAATCATGAAATACAAGAACTATCCACAGCTATCCATTGTGTTCACTTTATTTTATGGAAAGAAGTATGGAAATAAGGGAGAGGAAGAGAAGGCAAAGAGTGAAAAAGAAATGAAGGAAAGAAAATGAAAGGATTGAGGGGGAGAAGAGATAGAAATAAAGAACAGGTAATGGGAAAACAAACTATATCTTCTTTTTAAGATAAAACACTAAACCAAAGTCCAAAATTAAAAAAAAAATTTTTTTTAGTTGTAGATGGACACAATACCTTTATTTTATTTATTTATATGTGGTGCTGTGGATCAAACTCAGTGCCTCACATGTGCTAGGCAAGTGCTCTACCACTGACTACAACCCCAGCCCCAAAGTCCAAATTTTAATAGAAAACTTGGAGGTGAATCTTCAATATATAAAGATACTTCAGAATCAGTTGCTCTCATAATTTTTTTTTAGAGAGAGAGAATTGTTTAATATTTATTTTTTAGTTTTTGGTGGGCACACATCTTTATTTTATTTTTATGTGGCGCTGAGGATCTAACCCAGCACCCCGCGCATGCCAGGCGAGCGCGCTACCGCTTGAGCCACATCCCCAGCCCCTCTCATAATTTTTAAGTCCTCGAAAATGTTCACATTACAAAACTTCATTTAAGCAGATGTCAATGACTATACGTGTATATAAAAGAGGAATAGCTGTGAATATAAATGAATTTTAAAATGAAAGAAATCATCTGTTTTGTTCAAATCTTTCTAGACTCTGCAGTGTAATATTGCAGAATAAATACCAAGCCTCTTTGAAATGTCATAAGAGCATGTTTTTCATACCTCCCAGTAAAATGCCACAGGAACATTTCCATAGGGCATTCCAGGGAACAGCAGAATGAAGCTCCACAGAGTTCTATCCAACTTTTACACAAGAGGGAAACATTTTAGTTCATTAGCAAATGTGAGCAGAGGCAAAGGAAGCCCCCTGTGGATAACAAAAACAAGTTCTGCTACCAGAGGAAAGGATCAGAATGGAAAGGATTAGAGAAAGTTGAAATAGGTACAAGATGGAAAATAAGGATCTCCATGTTAAATGTAATCTTTGTAGCTATTCATTCCTAACACTAAGTCTAACTGGATTGAAACCTTAACTATTTCAAAGCCAGTCTCTGTGAAGGAAGGAAGGAAGGGAGGGAGGCAGGGAGGGAGGGAGGAAGGAAGGAAGGAAGGAAGGCAGGAAGGCAGGCAGGCTGGCTCACTATACCTTCTTTATAAAGAAGTAACATCCAGAAATGACCCAAAATGCTTAAAATTAACTAGCAATTCCAAGCTAACACATAATGTAAATCAGATCTCCAACTTGAAGAAGTACTTGCTAGCTGGCAAATTCACAAAAAGTCAGTTCTAAACTGTTTGTTGAATGAGTGAATCAATCAAACGAGAAAGCTTTCTGCTTCTATGAGCTGCTTCCTTGGCCCTAACAGTTGACTTTGCATTTACCTTACTTTTGCAAGGCACACCTGCCTTTAAAATGAACACATCAACTCTTACATTCGATACATCCTTATCCCTTGACCTCTTATCACATTATGTTTCAAAACATCAAAGACACTAACGCTGTATCTTGAATGGTGGCCAAACCTCAAAAGACACAGCTCTGAGTTTGATCCTGAGCCCATAAAATCAGAAGTCTTGCAGCCACAAGTCATTTTTTTTCAACTTCACAATATGCTGACATGGTTCTTTTCTGTCAGCAATTTGAAGGCTTAAAGGATTAGATAAAAATTTATGGCTAAGTAATGAGATTTTTTTTAAAAAATTCAAAGTTCTGCTCTAACTGGCCATTATTCACATAAAAGCAGGATCCTCTGTTAAGTATTGTGTCTCCCCCACCCCCATGGGCCACTTTCCTCTGGATTCTTGAAGAAGAAATGGGTTTGTCACAGATTCCCAAGTTAGTTTCTGCTAACAATCTAAAGCCAACACCTTAAGTCACCCTATCACCACTATCTCCCAGGTTCCAGGCACCAGCTCCCAGCTCCTTGCTCATTTCAACCTGTCTGGCCTCATGTACCTAGTTAGTTTTTCAGCACACTGTTTACCCCAAGTGTATAAAATTTCCCCTTCTCCTTCATTCAACACATATGATTAATACATAGTTCTTTTATCAAAGGTTAACAAAGGGTAAACACAGCACAATGCAGAAACAACTTCAAATTGAATTCTACATATCACTAATATTAAAGGTTCCTCTCCCTGATAATCTTCCTAAACGCCTTCCTTTTGTCATTTGAACCTTTTCTTTCCTTTAGACCCTGCTCCTTTCTCTCTTCTGCTTCTTTCCCTTATCAACCCTAGTCAAAAAGGGCACTTCTCAGATTTGTTACTTTACTCTGCAGAGGGAATCTAAACATTTTTCTTTTAGTTTTCTCCTTCCAGACACTGCCTAGACACTTCAACCTTTCATGACTGACAAACCCCAACAAAGTATCTTTTGAACCACACTTCAAGTTTTTTTTCCTTTGTAACGAATGCCATCCTTCTAGGTAGTCTGTCAAAAGCTGCAGCCCATTCCTAAAATAGTTTTTCCTCTCTGGTATAAAAACATATCAGAAATTCTAGTCAAATGACTGTTGTGCTTCAGAGAAGCACCATGAGAGGCTATTCATTTACTGAAATGATATGATCATGGAGAGTTAACAAGGCGGTCAAGGAAAACGAGATGTTAAGAGGTTGTTAGGGTTTGGATATGAGATGTCCCCCCAAAGCTTTTGTTAATGCAGGAATATTCAGAAATAAAATGATTAAATCATAAGAGCTGTAATGTAATCGGTCTATCCTAGTTTGAATGGACTAGGTGGTAACTGTAGGCAGGTGGTGCGTGGCTAGAGGAGGTAGATAACTGGAGGCACGTCCTGGAAGAGTGCATCATCTCTGTGGCCCCTTCACACACACACACACACCTCCCCCACCCCACCTTTGTTTCTCTGCTTCTTGACCCTGCCATGAGCTGAGCAGCTTTTCTCTGCTGGACTCTTCTCCCAAGATGTGATGCTGCACCTTGGTCCAGAGCAGTGAGGTTAAGCTATCTATGGGCTGAGACCTCTGTTACCATGAACATCCCCCCACCACCCGCGCAAAAAAAAAAAAAAAAAAAAAAAAATTTCCTCCTCTAAGTCATTCTTGTTGGGAATTTTGGTCACAGTGACTTAAAAGCTGATTAAAAGGTTATGGGCTTCAATAAAGGTCAAAGATAAAGAAATAGAAAAGGGAGAAAAAAAAACAGAGAAAGACAGGTGTATCTGAAAGAAAGGAAGAGTTGAAGTCTGGGCCTTTCAAGGTCGTACTCAGTCTGGTTTCCAGCTAGCACACCTGTGGGCACTTCCCCCAGAGCAGTCTTGCCCTGCATTCTTTTTTCTCTAGCTAATCTGCCTAGAGAGCTGTGGGCTAGTATTTCCACAGAGTCTCCAGAGCCATGACCTTATCTCAGCCTAATCACAGAAATCACTATAATTAGTTTTTCTTCCTCTTGGTCAGTGAACAAAACTAAAAGCAATTCACTTGAGAAATCTGCATATCTCCTCTGTCTCAGAATCTGTGGAGACTCAAGAGCTTACCTAATACTGCTAAGCACAACATGGTAGAAACAAAACCAGAAATAAAAGCAAAACCAGGACTTCCATTATCTAACCAGACAATGTCCAAACTTGCCTATGTATATGTTTTCTCTGAGAAAAAAAAATCATTAAGACATACAATGTATAATAAAATGCTTATATATATTTACTGCTTATATTTCTAGGCTTTTGTTTTATTTATTAAGCAAATTATGTACAGCTGCATTCAAACTGAGATAAATGTTACTAGCATTTAACAAACTTCTTAAATCATTTGTATATTTTGAATGAAAAGAACTGGCTTGGAAGAGACCGCCAGTCTGCATTTGAATCCTACTTTAAGGTCTTAAGCTGAGTGACTTTGGGCAAATTACTTAATATCTTTGAATATTAGGTTCTCTTTTATCTATAAAATGGTACTGATAATACAGTGTTAACCACAAAGGCAGTTTTAAGAATTGAAGTAGTTGAGCACTTGAAACCATATATGGCATATAGTAATTACTCAACAAATGTTATCTGTTATCATTAGATATTAATCTTGCTACATGAGCATAAAACTATGGTTCACCTTTTTGCTTTTTTTATGATGAAAGTGATTTCAGAAGTTTTAGGAATAACTGTTTTTAATATAATAAACAGTAATAATTTTTAAAAGTCAATATTGAGAGCTGTCATCCTTTGACAGATTGTTTACCTCAAAGTCTATCAGTTGTAGGTCAGCTATCAGTGTCACCAGCAGCCCACTGTTGTAGAGTTCTTGTGCCAGCTGAGCCACTGCTTCTGTGGGGGGTTCTTTGTCACTTGTACCACACAAAATTTCTTTCATTGCTTGCAGTGATTTTGACACTTCTTCTGAAGCCTGGTGACCAAAAAGTATGTTAATAGTTAAAAAGAACAAAAAATTTCAGGCCATGAACAAACAAGAAAACCATTTCTTGGACCTTATTTATTTATAATCAAAGACCATTGTACAGTTATAAAAAACAAACAAAATACTAATAGGCACTGCCTTTGTTATTTTGGAAATTGTCCTAAAATTTATATAAAGATCTCTAATATTTCTACTTAGTCAACATAATTGAAATAATTTTACTATAAACTATAACTCATAACTAGTAACTAAATAGAAATTTTATTTTTGAAAATTGAGTCCACTTTAAAGACTTATCAGCAGTTACTAGTCTTTATTTAAAACATCATGTTGAGATTGGTTTTTCAACAAATCTCTATTTTCCTGATCTTTTATGGACCAAGTATGAAATCATAAGTGGTCAAAATTAATAATAAGTTTGTCAACAAATTTATACATTATATGGCATCACCATATAATTTTTGTGAAACTTAAAAATAACTCATTATTACATTTAAAGAAAAATGCAAACGCATAGAGACAGAATATAGATTAGTGGGTGTTAAAGAGGAGGGGGAAAGAAAAATGAGGGATTGCTAATGGGTACAGTGTTTCTTCTTGAGGTGATGAAAATGTTCCAGAATTAGTATTGATAGGCTACATAAAAATAGCTCATGTAGCAAGGCACTGCTTTTTTGGGGAGGGTACTGGGAATTGAACCTAGGGGTGCTCTACCACTGAGTCACATTCTCAGCCCTTTTTATTTTTTACTTTGAGACAAAGTCTTGCTAAATTGCCGAGGCTGGCCTCAAACTTGTGATCCTCTTGTTTCAGTGTCCTGAGTTGCTGGGATTACAGACTTGCACCACTATAACCAGCAAGGCACTCTGTGTGTGTGTGTGTGTGTGTGTGTGTGTTGCTGGGAATTGAACCCAGGGCCTTGTGCATGTAAGGCAAGCACTCTACCAACTGATTTATATCACCAGCCCCTACTTTTCTTTATAGTTGTCTTACCTGTATATGCATCCCAAAACAATATAGCTTACTTCTTCTAATTTGAACTTTATGGAGTGATATTTGTACCCTTTCATGACTTGCTTCTTTCATTCAACATTACATGTGTGCGATTCACCTACGCTGCTGCATGTAGGCAGCAGTTCTTTGCTTTCCATCACTCTGTAATATTCAGTTCATGGCTACACCACTTCTTTTTGGGGGCCTATGAACAACAATGCTGGGAACATTCTTCTGGGAACAGCATATTTTTCCTGGTGTACATATTCAAGAATATCTCTAGAGTTTATACTTAGGAGTGGAACTTCAGGGTTTTAGCACATGCATATCCTCATATTTAATATTTGCTTTTTTAGTTTTCGGCAGACACAACATCTTTGTTTGTATGTGGTGCTGAGGATCGAACCTGGGCCGCATGCATACCAGGCGAGCACGCTACCGCTTGAGCCACATCCCCAGCCCCTCATATTTAATAGATAATACTAAATCAGTCTTTAAAGCTGGTACATCAGTGTGTACTTGTCACTCACAGTAAGTGAAAGTTCCTACTGCTTACCATCCTTTCCGACACTTAATATCATCAGATTTTTCATTTTTGCCAAGATAATAGGTGTGTAATATGAATTTACTGTATTTTTAATTGGTCTTTTCCTGATTATTAATTAAAAGAAGGAAGCTTTTTTTTTCTTTCTGTCATTTAACATTTAGAATTACATACTTTTTTATGAAGGTCATTTTTTTTCTGTTTGACTTAATATTATAAAGAATACTAGAATTAAGATATTTCTCCATCCCTTTATAGAATTTAAGATTGTGTCATATACTGAGACAGAAAAATACTGTGAACCCAAGGATATTTATTTTATAGACATCTTGAATCTTATAAACTAATCATTTTAGAGAGAAATTGAAAGTGTGGGAATGAACATCTCCTTCAAAGGAATAACTAAAATACTAAAAACAAAAAACAACCTACCTGAAGAAAGCTTTGCTTACTAAGACTTTAAAACATCATGAGATAAAGTTGTGCCGATGTAGAAACTATCAGTCAGTCTTTAAATAAAACCTTTTCCTTTTCACGTCACTATGACAATATAAATAATCACCAATATAATCCTGAGATCTTTAAGTCTAAAGTCCATAGAAATCCAGGACTGCTCAGAAGCCCTCAGCAGTGAGCCAAAAGTTAAAGACAAAAGACTGGACAATTATCAGTTGCATAAAACCTGAAATCAATTTTACTGTACTTACACCCTGCATGCACACTACAGACCACATTTGGGGGTCTTCATTAAGCTTTTGCATTGGATTTTGGCTTTGTTATACAGTATTTTAATAACGTTATTGTTTTTGCTCATACCTTGTCAGTCTTTTTGTCTTGCTTTTCCAAAATAGCCATGTTGTCTTTCAGTATTTTCACGATTTCTGCTGGATTTTTGTGTGATTTACTAAACAAAGGCATTTTCTTTCATATACAAAATTCTCCTCTTCCGATATGGAATGCTAAAAACAAACAAGCCAATAAAATCATAACTTTAACTCAATATGCTGAAGTTGTTATACCAAAATGTCTTTTAAATTTTTAATAACAGCAATAATTTGTAACATTAAAAGTTAACAAACTAAAACAAGTTGTTTTATGCCAAATTATAAAATACCTCAAGAAAGATATTTTAAAATATTTATCTAAAAGTTTTTATTCGCTCTCTCTTCCCCCTCTCCTCTCTCTCCCTTTCCCTCTCTCCCTCTCCCTCTCTTCCTCTCCCTCTCCCTCTCCCCCTCTCCCTCTCCCTCTCTCCCTCTCCCTCTCTCCCTCTCCCTCTCTCCCTTTCCCTCTCTCCATCTCTCCCTTTCCCTCTCTCCATCTCTCCCTCCCTGCCCCCCCCTCCACCCCCTTCTCTTCTACGACTGGCCTCTACGTCCTGCTAATAAAATCTCGGACAGGTAAATTGTTTCGGCGGAGCTTTTCCGTTGTTCCTACAGATATCGGCAGGAGAAGCCATAGAATGTTGTGAGCAGAGCTTAATGGGCAATTCTGGTGGGAGCTCAGAAGACCAGAATGCTGTTAGAAATGTGGCCAGTAAAGACTGTACTCATGAGTTTTCAGAGGGGAATGGGGACTCTGTTGGGAATCAGACTAGAGAATATTCATGTTACATTCCAGCAAAGAAGTTGTCTACATTTTGCCCATGCCCTGACATTTTCTGTGAAGGTGAATTTAAAGGTAATGGACTAATAATCTGGTGGAAGAAATTTCAAGGAAGCACAGCATTCAGGCCTGGGTGGCCTGGGTGTTGCTGGCAGATTTTAGCTAGGTTTACTGTGAAAATTGGAAGCAGAGAGATTTGGAAAACTTTGTTGGTCAAAGAAGCCTAGGTAAAATTGGGGCCAAGGAATTTACTGTAAAGATGGTCATCAATAAAGAGAAGTACTTTGCTGAGACAAAGGAAAGATACCCTGAGGGCATCCCAGGAGTCAGCAAAACCACACCCATTGCAGGCTCAAGGGTGCAGAAGTGAAAACTTGTTTGAGAGACCTTGGACCTAGGCTTGCATAGGGTTGCCTAGAAAGAAGTTTCCCCAGGATTCATTTCACTGTGTTTGATTTTGTCCAGGCATTCAGAGGTCACTGCAGTAATGGTCTAAGGGGGCCAGGCTACAGCTTGAGCTGACTTCAGACCTCAGCATCATTCACATGGTGCTAGTTCTGCATGGATGCAGGACGCTGGAATTAAGGGGTACCGGAAGTTTACACTGAAATTTCAGAGAAAGGCCTGGGAGGCCAGGGACAGTGCAGCAGGTCAGAATCCCTGCAGGCAGCCCCTGAAAGATCAATGCACGAGGCTCTGAGAAGGAAGCCAAAGATGCACTGCAGACACTCTGGATTAAGAGATGCCAACAACATGGAACATCTGCTGGGGAAAGAGGCTAGCTGTGGACAGAGCCAGCTTAAGAGAAAGGCCATTTGGACCTGCAACTGGCAAGGCCATAGGGGTGGAGCTGCACAAGCCCTTTGAAGATCATATTTTGCCCTTATGTGCACTGAATACAGAACTTGGAGCTACAGGACTTGTTTTCCTAGCTGGATTTTGGTCTTGTGTTGGGTCCATCACTTTTTTCTATGCCCCCATTTCTTCCTTTTGGAATGGGAATGCTTACTGTGTGCCAATATATATTAGATATATGCAACTTGCCTTTGATCTTTACAGGGGCTCATAATCAAAAGTTTGCGTTGGCCTCAGATGAGACTTTGGACTTGGACTTTTGGGCAAAACTGGAGCTGTTAAGACTATGGGGACTCTTGAAAATGGACCACATGCATTTTGCATTATGAAATGGACATGAGTTTTGGGGACCCAGAGGTGGAATGTTGAGGTTTGGATGAGCTATCCCCCAAACCTCGTATGTTAATACAGGAGTTGAAATGATTAGATTATAAGAATGTAACATAAAAAAAAATAAAAGTTTTTATTCAATGTCTTTATTTTTTCCAGCAATACAAATGTAAGGCTTATGTAAGAACACAAAAGGAATATTTAATTAAAGTGAGTTGTGATGATGATAATACTAAATGATAAAATAAAACATAAAACTTAAGTGGGATTAGGATTCATATACTGTCACAAAGCAATATTTAAAAGCATACCAATAACTACTGCATGGCAATCTCAAAATTGATATGTAAAATAAATTAGAATCTATTCTTTATTTACTCTTCAAATATTCAGTTGTTCTTATTCACTGATGAAAAAGCCTCTTCTATACATAATACCATGTATATATAATATACCAGTAGGGCATGATTTATTTTCCTAATGCCCTACTGGAGGGTGAAGGGGAGAAAAGAAGTATCAATTCTAGTCATTCAGAATATTTATTGCAGGCCTGGGGTTGTGGCTCAGTGGCAAAGCACTTGCCTAGCATGCATGAGGCACTGTGCTCGATCTTTAACACCACATAAATATAAAGGTATTATGTCCACCTAAAACCTAAAATAAATATTAAAAAAAAAACTAACAGAATATCTGTTGCATAGAGTAAGAAAGCCAAATATGGCTGTCACTGCTGTAATGTATTAGGAGGGAAAATAATCTAGAAACCAAAGGCTCCAGCTAGTAAAGAATTGCTATTAATTTACATCTATAAGCTAAAATATTTCAGCTACTACTGAAGTATAACTTTAAAAATAAAACTTCCCATGACCCAAGTGCCCAGAGATAGTGTTTCATTGATGACTATACTACAGTTATAAATTTAGGATATATATTCCCTTCAAATTTTTCCTATATGTATAAAAATATTTTTAAAATAAAACTAGCATACTAAGCATAATATTTGGCAACTGCTTTTTTATTTTTATATCCTGAACATCATTTCATTAATATGTTCAGATCTACTATAATATACTTATATAATACAGTAGTAGGCCATGATTTATTTTGGAGCATAATATATTTATATAATATACCAGTAGGGCATGATTTATTTTTCTAATTTTCCCTAATGTTCATATTATTAACAATGATGCAGTTAATCAAGGAAGAAAGAATATTGTGCATAAATGCATACACCAATTGATAGCAGCACCCTAGGCAGCTACTTCTGTTATATAACCTTGACTATGCTTCCAAATTCTTCATCCTCTTAGATTTCTATTTATTTTCCAAATCTGTTTCTCCAGGATTTTTGCCAGATCTGTGAACTACCTTAGATCCATCCAATAAATTCCTCAAGTAACAAAATCAGTATTTGTTATTTGTGATCAAGCATTCCAATGGGATATATATGTTATAAAATGGGAACCAAAAATGTTGGTGTGAATTTTGATGACAAAAAAGGAAACTAAAAAAACATTACCCATTTCCAGAGAACTTCCCAATGTGGGAAGGGTATGTAGAGGTATTTGTCCATTTTCAGTCCAAGGAAAAATTTGAAAAGCACAATAAAAAACCAAATCAGTTTCTAAAGCTAATACAAAGTTGACAGAGCATTTGAAGACAGAAATACATGAAGATCTCACTGTGTTTTTCAAATTTTTCCTTGGACTGAAAATGGACAAAAAAGTTCAATGACATAGTTAATGAATTATTTCACTAAAGAAAAAGGCATAGTAGTTGCATGTTCTAGACATGTTCCTTAAGTCACTTACACTTTTTCTCATTATTTTTAAAATATATATTTACTCTCTGAATACTTAATACTCAGTGTTCAAACTTTTGGCATTAAAACAGAATTTTAAAAAGATGGGGCTGGGGTTGTGGCTCATCGGTAGAGCACTTGCCTAGCAGTGTGAGGCCCTGGGTTCGATCCTCAACACCACATAAAAATAAATAAATAAATAAAGGTATTGTGTCCAACTACAACTAAAAAATTAATATTAAAAAAAGGAAAAAAATCTAAATGAATTTGTGTAATTGTTCTCTTTCTTTGTGTAGTCCTGTCACATTAAGGGAAAGAAATATAACTACAGGAATTTCAACTAAATATTCCCTGACATCAAAACAGAGCATAAGTATGATATGGTATTACATATATATGATATGAAATTTTTTTTGTCCCTTACCTATTGCTCTGCTTGGTTTTTGCCATATTGATCTAATTCTAATGTTAATTTGTTGAAATTATAAATGCTTTCAGGACTTCCATGTTAATAATGTGGTTAGCTAGTGTTTCTTGATTCATTATCTCCTTGAATTTTCATTTGTTGGTTCATTCACTTACTCACTGAACAAATAACCTGAGTAAATACTATGTATAAGCACCTTGCTTAATGCTAGGGATAGAGCCATGAACAAGAAAAACAATTCCTGTTCTTTGGAGCTTATTAAGTAGGAAAAAAAAGCAGACATTTTAGGGGCAATGGGATTATGTAACAGTCTAATACTATATGGTGCCTCTTAATAAACAGTATTCTTTTAAAATTATTTCCTATTTTAAATGTACCTAGTTACTATAATAAGTATAATATATAAAATTAATGTAATAATGTTATAAAATGTCAAAGGATCTTTACTTTCCAATTTTAGGACCCATACTTTGAGGGAACTCAAAGCTCATACATTCAAATGATGCAGCTCCAGCCCTCAAAGTTCCAGCAAATTACAACATTTCCTACGTGCCCAGTTCTCCACGTCCAGTCCCACTCTACTCCCAGACCAAACACTTCCCCCCTTCACCCACAAACTTGGGGATGCTGTTCTGTTTGGGAAACTGTACTGGTCACTGTGTATGCATCTACTCCAATACCATCATTTACCCCATTAGTTATTTAAGAAATGAGCCAACTGACCACGCACAGTGGCTCATACCTGTAATCCCACCTGCTTGGGAGGCTGATATAGGAGATCAGCTTGGGCAACTGGACAACTTAGTGAGCTCCTGTTTCAAAATTAAAAATAAAAAAAGGCCTGAGGATGTATCTCAGTCATAAAATTCTTGCTTAGCATGCTCAAGGCCCTGGGTTCAGTTCCCAATACAGCAAACAAACAAACAAAAAAGAAGTGAGCCAACTGGCACTCAAAACTACCTGCTACACAAACACAAGATTGACAGACTAGACTCAGAAGTTATCGCCACTGTCTGGTTGTCATATTCCTATCTGTAAAGTGAAGGGGTTCTTAAAGTAAGATAGCACATCATATATTGAAATTAGGCCATATATAGTGGACTCTAGGTTATTAATCACTATTTCATGTTCATTCCAAGTCTTTAACTCTTACCATCCATCATGGGCAAACATAAAGTGCTTAAGGTAGGGACAAAAGGTATAGCAGAGCCCTGAAAACTTGCCTTCTGGGGATAAGATGGTGACAGAAGTTTTTCCTTAAACACTATCTTAGAGTTTTCCTTTTTGTGTGTGTGTGTGATGTTGGGGATTGAACCTAGGGCCTTGTGCATGCAAGGCAAGCACTCTGTCAACTGAGCTATATCCTCAGCCCTTATCTTAAAGTTTTAAGAATGGACTATATGGTGGCAAAGGTGGTGGTGTGTGCCTGTAATTCCAGCAGCTTGGGAGGCTGAGGCAGGAGAATTGCAGGTTCAAAGCCAGCCTCAGCAAAAGTGAGGCACTAAGCAACTCAGTGAGCCCCTGTCTCTAAATAAAATACAAAATGGCTAGAGACGTGGCTCAGTGGCTGAGTGTCCCTGAGTTCAAACCCCAGTACTCTCCCCACTAAAAAAAAAGACGGACTGTACATTATATTTCAGCAAAGCAGGCAGTAGAGACAGGAAAAGATGCCATGTCAATCTAACACACTGATGTTAGATGAATGCCTCTTAGGGGTGGAAAACTTGAGGCCAGGCACATCATCCTGTCCTCAGCATTATTGCTGACAGGGGAGCCATGCAGCACACAAATGTTAATAGACTGACACTGGCCCTATTGCACTTTTTCACTTTCAAAACGAGTAAACTGGGGCTGGGATTGTGGCTTGGTGGTAGAGCTCTCGCCTCTCATGTGTGAGGCATGGGGTTCGATCCTCAGCACCAAATTAAAAATAAATAAAACAAAGATTTTTTTTTAAAGTGAGTAAATTGGGTGGCGCACGCCTATAATCCCAGTGATTTGGGAGACTGAGACAGGAGAATCGTGTTCAGAGTCAGCCTCAGCAACTCCGAAGCGCTAAAGTCTATAGAGTTCTGGGAAAGAAAGTCTATAACCTCATAATTAAATCTCTAGCTAATATATATCATTTATTTATGAACACATTATGTATACTTATTAAAACAAAAAATGAGATGGAATAAAGCCCAAAAAGTGCTCAACAAAATGCTAAAAAAAAAAAAAAATTCAGAAATAGTCTTGAAAGGACATCTTTATATTGTTGGCAAGACATGTAGGAGGGTGAGAATCTACAATTATAATTCATTCATATGGGAATAAAAATAAACAAGAATTGAACAAAGAAGTTAAAAAGGAAACCTAAAACCTCCAAGAAAAGGATGGAAATAATGATAGAAGAAGAAAATCTCTGGAGCTAATTTGGTCCCTGCTTCTTCTGGTGACAGATCTGTCTGCTGTGCTCCCAACTCCATCCCACCAAAAGGGTGGGAATATGACCCAGTCATGCTAGAGTGTTCCATTATGCCAGCTACAGCAGTTGGCTCACAAGCTAATCAAAATTTAAAAGGTGGAAGGCACAAGCATTAGTAAGGATTGGAAAAAAGGGGAACTTGTACATTGTTATAGAAAGTGGTAAGGGAGGTTCCTCTAAATGTTAGACCTTGGGGCTGGGGTTGTGGCTAAGCGGCAGAGGCTCATCTACCATGTGGAAGGCCCTGGGTTCCATTCTCAGCACCACATAAAGATAAGTAAATAAAATAAAGGTATTGTGTCCAACTACAACTAAAAAATAAATATTTTTAAAAAAATGTTAGACCTACTAACTGATCCAGTAATCCTACTGGTGGATAAGTATCCAGAGGAACTGAAATCAGAATGTTGAAGAGAGATCTGCACTCCCATACTCACTGCAGCGCTATTCATAACAGCCAATGTGTAGAATCAACCTAAATGTGTAAGCAGATGAATGGATAAAGAAAATGTGGTATATACTGTAGAATGGGAGAAAATCTTTGCCAGCTTAATATCCAGAATATATAAAGAACTCAAAACATTTAACAATCAAAAAACAAATAATAAATGGGCAAAGGAACTAAACAGACACTTCTCAAAAGAATAAATACAAATGGTCAACAAATATATGAAAAAATGTTCAAAATCTCTAGTAATCAGGGAAATGCAAATCAAAACTAAGATTTCATCTTATTCCAGTCAGAATGGCAGTTATGAAGAACACAAATAATGTTAAATGCTGGTGAAGATGTGGGGGAAAAAGTACATTGTTGGTGGGAATGCAAATTACTATAGCCACTCTGGAAAGGAGTGTAGAGACTCCTCAAAAAATTAGGAATGGAACCACCAAATGACCTAGCTGCCTACTCCTTGGTCTTTATCCAAAAGAACTAAAATCAGCATACTCTAGTGATATAGACAATACAATGTTTATAGCAGCACAATTCACAAGAGCCAAATTATAGTCCAGATGCCCATCAATAGATTAATGGATCAGCCATAAAGAAGAATGAAATAATGTCATATGCCAGTAAATGAATAGAAATGGAGAACATCATGCTAACTGAAATAAGCCAGACTCAGAAAATCAAGGGTGGGATGTTTTCTCTCATATGAGGAAACTAGAGCAAAAAAAGGGAAAGAAGGCAGCTGGAGGGTGGGAGTGAGATCATATCATAAATATATAGGGAACATCAGTGGAGGAGGGAGGGTGGGAAGAGGGAAAGATGGGAAAGTGGAGGAAATGAACTTAAGAAAATCATGTTATATGCATAGATAAGTGTACTACAGGGAATTTCACTTTTATGTATATATGGAAAGTACCAATAAAAAATAAATAAATGAGGGGCTGGGGTTGTAGCTCAGTGGTAGAGCACTTGCCCTGTATGCATGAGGTCCTGGGTTCAATCCTCAATACCCCATAAAAATAAACAAATAAAAATAAAGATATTGTGTCCATCTACAACAACAACAACAAAAAATATATATACACACACATACACACACAAAAAAAAGACAAGGCCAATTTAAAAAAAAATAAATGAGTGAAGGAAAAAATCAGTAAGGTAAAGGAGGAATAGGGGGAGGGAGGAGGGAAGGGAAAGTGGGATTGAAAGAGATTGAAATTAAAGATTCTATCCATGTATGACTTTATCAGTGAACCCAACTATTATGTATAATTATAATACTCTAATAAAAAGAAAAGAACAAAAAAATGTGGCATGTGTAAATAATGGAATGCTATTCAGCTTCAAAGGAGGAGGGGAATTGTCATTTGTGACAAGTTGGATGAATCTGGAGGACATTATGCTAAGTGAAATAAATCAGGCACAGAAAGTCAAACACTGCATGGTCTCATTTATATAGGGAATCTAAAGCAGTTTAACTGAGTATGGTGGTGCATACCTATAATCCCAGCAACTTGAGAGGCTGAGGCAGGAGGATCTCAAATTCAAAGCCAACCTGGATAACTTAGAGAGGCCCAAAATAAATGAAAATGGAGAGGGATGTAGCTCAATAGTAGAGTGCCCTGGGGTTCAATCCCTAGTACCATCACCACCACCACTAAAAACAGTGAACTCAGAAGTAGAGAGTAGAATGATGGTTACCAGAGAATGAGAGGGTGAAAAGGGAGGGACTAAAGAGTTGTGGAATGGATGGTACAAAGTTTCAGATAGACAGGAGGAATAGTTTTGAGATATATTGCACAGTAGGATGAGATGACTCTAGTCAATAATAGTATATATTTTAAACTAATGGTAAACTTCAAATGTCTTACCATAAAAAATGACAGGTAAGTGAAATGATGGCTATGTTAATTAGCTTGATATAATTATTACATTGTATACATGTCAAACAGCACACTGTACCCCATAAATGTATATAATTGTCTATCAAAAATAATAATTAAAAAATCCTTCAATAGAACTTTCCTTCTTAATATTTTAAGTTCAATAATTTAAAAGTTGAGCTTATTACTTAATTGAATATAATAAGATATAAATTTTAAAATATTTATTTTATTTTGGCACCAGGTATTGAACCCAGGGGTGCTTGTCATTGGGCTACATCTCAGTCTTTTTTATTTTTTGAGATAGAGTCTCATTAAGTTACTTAGGATCTTGCTAAATTGCTGAGGCTGGCCTTGAACTTGGGATCTCGGACCCTCTGGTCTCCACCACCTGAGTCACTGGGATTACAGGCATGCACCACGGAGCCTGACTAAAACATTTAAATATTAATCATTTAAGTGAAATGTTTTTAAAAGGAGTAGGAAACAATGTAACAGCTTCCTATATTACTCTACAGCTTAAAAATATAAAACAACTGAAGCAATCGCTTTAGTTGCTGGCATAATACATCCTATTTATGATCTGATATTTACCTATTCTTTAGGTTCTGTTTTTAATTGTTTACTATTACAAATATTACTGTAATACATACTCTTTTGCATGCCTACTTGTGCGCTAAGAGTTTCTTAAGGAATATTGGTTCCAACATTTTTGTTCCTGAATACAAAATATGAATATTATTAAAATATCAAAAAGTTCATGGTTTGGTACAGTTCTAGTCACAAGTCCAAAATGATTTTTTTTTTGTTAACTAAATTTAATCAAGAATACTGAGCCAGGTGTGGTGGCACATGCCTATAATCCCAGCTGCTCAGGAGGCTGAGATGGGAGGATCTCAGTTCAAAGTCAGCCTCAGCAAAAGCAAGGCTCTAAGCAACTCAATAAGACCCTGTCTCTAAATAAAATAAAAAATAGGACTGGGGATGTGGCTCAGTGGTCAAGTGCCCCTGAGTTTAATCCCCCGTACACCCACCCACCCACAAATACTAAATAAGTGGCTGGGAATGTGGTAAGTGGTAAAGTCCTTGCCTGGAATACACGAGGCCCTGGGTCGAAATTCCTAAGCACCAAAAACAAAAACAAAAACAACTAAGAATAACAAATTTTTTTTTTTTTTTTTTTTTTTTGGTGCTAGGGATTGAAACTAGGGTCTCACACATGATAAGCATATGGTGTAACACTGAGCTTGCCTCCCAGCCCAATAACAAATTTTAGAAAGGAAGATTAGGTAGGAGGGAATGAAATGAAAAGTGTTATAATAAGGTCACTGTGGCATAAGAAAACAGGTAAATGAAACAAAACAGCTCGGATACAGATGTTAATATTGGTGAGTTTCAATTTCTAGGTGTAAAACAATTTCTGTAATTTTATTTTACTTTATTTTATTTATTTATTTTTTGTATTGGGGATTGAACCCAGATGTACTTTACCACTGAGCCACATCCCAACCCTTTTTAATTTTTATTTTGAGACAGGGTCTCACTAAGTTGCTTAGGGCTTTGCTAAATTACCAAGACCTGTCTTGACGGGCTAGGGATGTGGCTCAAGCGGTAGCACGCTCGCCTGGCATGCGTGCGGCCCGGGTTTGATCCTCAGCACCACATACAAACAAAGATGTTGTGTCCGCTGAAAACTAAAAAATAAATATTAAAAAAATTCTCTCTTTCTCTCTCTTAAAAAAAAGACCTGTCTTGAATTTATGGTCCTCTTGCCCCAGCCTCCCTGCTGGGATTACTGGCATGTGCCATCATGCCTGACCCAATTTCTATAATTTTAGAAGAGATGAAATAAATCTTTGTGTGTGTGTGCGTGTGTGTGTATTTTGTGGAGCTGGGGAATAAAATCCAGGCCCTTACATGTGCTAGGCAAGCACTCTACCACTGTGCCGAATCTTCAGCTCTATGATGAAAGAAATCTCAAAGAAAAATACTGACAAATCAAAGTTAATATAAATATGCCACAAATACAAAATTTCTGAATTTCTGTAGATAAAATGATAAAAGTTACAAGCAACCTAGAGAATTCTGTGACATGGATATTAAAAACAGGGCTATGCCATTATAAAGGAAGGTATTTTTAAGTGATCTCATTAAGGAAAAAAAATATACATAATGGAAAAACCACAAAGGAGGGCTGGGGCTGTAGCTCAGTGGCAGAGCTCTTGCCTAGCATGGGGGAGGCCCTGGGTTTGAGCCTTAGTATCTCATACAAATAAAGAAAATAAAGGCATGCTGTACATCTACAACTACAAATTTTTGTTTTAAATCCACAAAGGAGGAAATATAATTAACACAGTACATATTTAACCATTCTCTGCAACTTGAAAAAATACAAACTCAAAGTGAAACACTATTTGTCCATTATATAATAGTTTTGTTTTGTTGTTGTTTTGACAAAATTTCTATTGATGGAGTGGTGGAACAGGATCTTTCTTTACTGGTGGGAATGTAAATTGGACAGTAATTTGGCCGTGTGGTTCTAGAAACTTAAAATGTCCCCAACCTATGACTTTGGAGTAATTCTACCTCTGATTTTCTATCCTAAGAAAATTAAAACAAGGAGTTATCTTTATATGGAAAAATGTTTTTTGCAATGTTGGTTTAATAATGAAAAATTTAGAACAATCTAAATGTCTAAAGGAGGAGGATAATTAAACAACTTGTTATATACCTATTTGATATGCTATTGGTGCATGTCATTGATTTTCAATGAAATACATTTTTCTTACATGTTTACATTTCTGAAATTTAGGTGTGTCTTATAATTGACTTGCAGGTTTTTCCCCTAGTTGGTGGTACAGGAAGTAACTACATACCTTAATTATTAGGTTTGACGAAACATGGTTTATGGCTATGAAAACGTTTCTGAAGAGTGTGAGACGGAATGAAAATATTAATATTAGAAATATATCCCATGTTGTAGATCATAACTACAGCTATGTAAAGCAAGCAAACAAAAGCAAAAACAAAGCCTATGTGTAAAAAAATATTTTTTATAACCTTAATTAGTAATTGCTTCTGGGTAATATAGTCAGCTATGGATGCTTAGTTTTCTTCTTCCCTCAAATATTTTTTCCAAATTGTATGTACAATAAACCCTGCATTTGCTTTTATAATGGAAATACCATCTCTCAAATTATATTCTTTTTTTAAATAATTATTTTTAAAAAATATTTATTTATTTTTTTTAGTTTTAGGTGGACACAATATCTTTATTTTATTTTTATGTGGTGTTGAGGATCAAGCCCAGCACCCCACACATACCAGGTGAGCGCACTATCGCTTGAGCCATATCCCCAGCCCTCAAATTATATTCTTAACAAGTAAACAGATAACCATATTTTAAAGTTCAACCTGTGGAATATCTGATTAAAACATTAATCAAATATGATTTCTTTGGCTATGAAGTTTCATGAAGAGTAGTACTTGGCTCAGATTCTGGAGAGAAAGTCAAAAAAGATCATTCAGCTCTGCTCCCAAGGAACTCAGGCCCTATAGATTTTGTACTAGGTTTTGGCAGCATTCCTTTTCTTAAAACACAGGAAAATCTTTCATATTCCTAACTTGTGTGTGTGGCATCACTGAAGATGGCCCAATGTCAACCATTTAAGTGAGTGATTTATATGGAGATGAGAGCTGGGAAGAGGGTACCCAGGGGAAGCGGTCACTTAAGGTATTAAATGCCCTTGTTATTCCACTTAAAATATTTCAAAGGGGAATAAATGCTGTAGGTAGCTAATGAGTATTTCCAGACCCTTATGTCTAACTTCCTAATGTCCTGTTGTATAACAGTTCTGACTTTCAAAGGCTTCCCCAGAAAATTTGAGGAAGTAGGAAATTTATCTGTGAGGTCAAACCATAAGAAGTACCTGTACAACCAAACTACTAAAGTATTACAAGAAAGTCAGCTAAGAAAAATGAACCTTTTTTTTTTCATATAAGTTTATTTTATTTTATAGTCAGCAATGAGTCAAAGAGCAACATTTCCAAAATTGCATCTTACAAGTTCTTAATTTAAAATTAAGGTACATACACACCTTTTGATTCTCTTAAGCCAAAAAAAATTAAAATAAGCCTACCATCACCTTGAAAAAATTCAAAAAGTTTCAAGAATCTAACATCCTTTTACCTATATTCCAAATAGGACTCATAAACAGAAATAAATGCAATAAAAATGCATCAAAGGCAAAGAATTGAACCTGTAAGATTCATTTTTAAAGACTCAATAGAATGGTGATTGCATAAGTATACACACCTGTCAATCCTAATTAAACTCTTCTTTTAAAATGCATACATTTGATTATGTGTAAGCTTTAAAATAAAAAATACACCTGAAAGTTCTACTGAATTGTATACTAGAAGGCCGACCCCTCCGAAATTGTAATTGAGAATTATCTTCACAGAGATGATAAATCCTCATTCATCTGGAAACTGTGGTTAGACTAACATCAGAATAAAAACTCCTTTGACAAGAGAAACCCATGTCCCTTAATTGTTTTTAATTTTTAAAAAAATATTTCTTTAGTTGGAGAAGAACACAATACCTTTATTTTATTTTTTATATGGTGCTGAGGGTCAAACCCAGTGCCTTACACATTCGAGGTAGGTGCTCTATCACTGATTAGTTACAGCCTCAGTCCCTAGTGTTTTAATTTTAAAGCATGTAACATGGAAGTAAATTTTAAAATAGAATTAATATATGAAGTTAGATTGTATATATTCCTAAGAACCCTACTACTGTTCTAGAAAGAACTAGTAACTTCATTCATTAAGCTCACAGCTGTATTTCCATTGACAGCTCTAGTCATTTTTTTGGAGCTAAAATTGTCTACATTTATTAACAATTTTAATGTTGTCAATGAATGATGATTTTTATATTAGGATTTCATAATCTCAATGTATAGCAGGGATCCGAAGCTAGGTTAGTATTCTCAAAAACTGGTAACTATAATGAGAGGATCAGATCTCACTGCAACTTACAAATAGTTATTTTTTTACAACAGAATTACTAAGACAAACTTAGAATTCAGTTTTGTTCAGTCTTTCCTGTAAGTATATATATATATATATATATATACACTGCACATATTACATTTTGGTTAGATACTATTACTGGCATTATAAGATTTATAGGAATTCTGTAAAATGTAACTTTTATAGCTTCATTAAGGACCTCTACCTAATTATTTGCCAACTATAAAAAACATTAACATGGAAGAATAGAGATGAATGTGATCTAACTGAAGTTATTTCTTATTCTATAGAAATATAGAAACCCGAATCACCATGTTGATTCAGTTTTTCTGGCTAGGAAATTTATATAATCCTTCATCCTTCCAAAGTTGGAAAAGACATGATGAGTTTCTGCTAGAAACTCAAGACATGTAAGACACAAAATAGGAAACTGTATTGTTTCATTTATAGGTAGTAAAGATTTCAGTTTAAGCCTATTATTTTAATTACCAATGGAATACAAAGTATGAACATAATAGGCATGTTAATATAGCTTTAATAGGTTTTTTCCTTCTTAAGGAAATGTCAGCTAAATATTATCTTTAGGCTACATGATAAAGATACACGTATAGGTACATATACACAATAGGAAATTACCCAAATCCATCCCAATTTATTCAATAAATATTTATTAAGAACCTATTATATGCTGTTTAAACTACTCATTTTTTTGATATAATTTTGAGTACAATGAAGAAAGTGTTTCTTGATCAAATGGAAAAGCTTTCCTACCTCTAAAAATTATCCAAGGTAAATGTAACTTTCCATCTATTATATTGTTTGTTTTATTATATTTATTACATCAAACTTTACATATTGGCACTCTAGAGAAATTTTCCAGGCCAGTATAACCAAAATTCACTTGAATAGGCTTAATTTGAAACTTTCAAATAGGTGATATTTCTTCATATTCTAGTAAACATATGCATATGAGTTAAAATTGACACCTGACTTCAGAATGTCTCATCTACTCAAGATTCCTAGCAGGAAAAACTGCTTCCATTCATCACCTATCCTACTCACTCAGGATTGTCACCAAGGTATACCATGGTCTTTTCTTTTTAAAAGTGAGGCCTATTCTGCCCAACTTTTTTTTTTTTTTTTGTACCAGGGATTGAACCTAGAAGCACTTACACTGAGCCACATCCCTGGCCATTTTCTTTCTTTCTTTCTTTCTTTTTTTTTCTCAGACAGTCTCCCTAAATTGCTTAGGGCCTGAGCCTCCCAAGTCGCTGGGATTATAGGCAAGTGCCACTGTGCTCAGCTTCTGTCCTACTTTTGTCTTGTTCACATCTCACAATTCAGTCAATTCTTGTTAAGCCATCTCTTTCTTTCTTTTTTTTTTAACATTAGCAGGTTTTTTATAAAATATTTATTTTTTAGTTGGACACATATCTTTATTTTTATTTATTTTTATGTGGTGCTGAGGATCGAACCCAGGGTCTCACATGTGCGAGGCAGGCACTCTACAGCTGAGCTACAACCCCAGCGCCATTAGCAGTTTTTTTTTAAGTATGTTTTTTTAGTTGTTGATGGACCTTTATATTCATTTATTTATTTATTTTAAATTTTTTTAGTTGTTGATGGACCTTTATTTTATTCGTTTATTTATATGTGGTACAGAGAATCGAACCCAGTGCCTCACACATAGGAGACAAGCACTCTACCATGGAGCTACAACCCCAGCCCTATTTTCATTTATTTTTTTTATGTGGTGCTAAGGATGGAACCCAGTGCTTCACACATGCCAGGCAAGCGATCTACCACTGAGCTATGGCCCCAGCCCCCATCTCTTTCTCTTAATGAAAAAAAAAATCTGTGGCCTTAAATCCTGTTACCTTTTTGGATACCTTGGGAATGCTATTTCATTTCTTTTTTTGTGAATCAAAGAAACAGTACTGTTCTCACGTACTGACTATTATTAGTTGCCTACTATGTGCTGCTCGCTGGGCTCCACCTCAGGAATGTTTAAGCATAAAAGCGACAGTTGGAAATATTCCTGTAGCAAGGAAAAGAAATCCCTGAATCTCATAAACAGTGCGATCAACTTGGAAGCATGTGAAAGTAATTAGAAATCCTATATATAATTATCCTTCAAAATACTATTCAACTCTTATTAAACTTGTTTTTCTTCAAGCATTAATATTTAGGATAAATAAAAATAATGTCTTCTTTATAAAATTGTTTTATTAAGTTTCATCACTAGCGTAGATTTTCTAATCTCGCCTAAGGTGGCAATGGTCTTTCTATAGTATGAGTAAAATATGTTCTTAGGCTATAATAAAAGCCCAGCAGCCATTTGATATGTTGTTTCCCAGGCAAAATGAGTTCCAAATTCCCAACAGCCCACAAAACTTCTGAAATACAAAGCATTTGTAAATTAGGGATGACTTATTCTTTATGTTTATATTTACATGCCTGTAGGCTTAAGAAATGGTGCCATCTCTAAGGTAATCCTATTTAATGACTAGTTTTAAAATAAAATTTTCTGAAGATTGTCAAGCTAAATGCAAATTTTCTATCCAAGAACTGAGTGTGGGAAATTATGTAAAGAAGTAAAAGTTTGTTTGTGATATGTCTTTTATATTTACTTTGGACTTTAAGTGTAAGATATTAGTCCAGAAAAGGTTTCTACAGACCAGCTAAGTAAGTTGCTTCTTATATATAGGTCAACAGGCAGAGGGAAAAAAAACCCACAAAATTCCACAAAACAAAACCTGTTTTACAGGCTTCTATACACCTAGAGGAGATATTAGGGAACTTACAGCCACTTTATATCTTGGGTGCAGACCCTTTTAATACATTTTGCTGATACTCTGCCAAAGTTTTCCTTTTAGCTAATTCATTCTGCTTTAAAGGATTCACTTGAATCAGTAACTAAGGACATATGTTTCTTCAAGCCTTTAGAGGGTAGATTAGAAACTCTGCTTAGAATGGCACATCTGTATGCAATGATTCAATGTAGTAGTTAACAATACATATACTTCCTCCTAAAGAACAATTACATGCTTTCTGCTGATGTCTTTAAAAATATATAGCATGCAATCTATCTAGAGATTATATAAATGAAGGTTTTTATTGGCATTAAAGTAAATATTTTAAGAATTTATTTTTCTTTTCTCTGTTCTTCTGGTTATAATAGTTCTTCAGCAGAACAATGAGTATGAGAGCTTGGTAGCAGCTATAAGAACAAAATAACTGCTTTCTTTATTCCTTAACTTAGAAATCTATGTGCATTCATTTTATATCAATAGTAAATTTTACTGGTAAATTGTCTAATTTTTATTTTCCTTACAGAACTTTGAAAAAATCAGGTGTCACTATTGGATCTCACAGTAGCACTCAACATTTAAATTATATCCTTTTAATTAATGGTATACAATACTTTAATATGAATTGAGGGAATGATGTAATTTATAATAACTTATAAAACTAGACACCAGTATGATAACTGATGATATACAGAAAAGGCTAACTTTTGAATTTTCATGCAGTTAAAAGAGAAACACAAAATCTGGTATAATGCCACTATTTTATTTTTGGAAACTCTTTGTAAATAAAAACTCATTTCCAAAATAAGATATTCCATGGACACAGAATAGTTGGTAAAGGTTCAAGTGCCTTAGGCAACAGAGAAGTATTGTTTTGTAGTTGTTGTTTTTGCAAACCTCTCCTAGTAACAGCAGTTCATCATGCACAAAGAAATAAGGTAACAGCATAATTTAAAATAAAATAAGCAATAACTGTGGAAAAGTAAAAACTGAAGCCCCACATTAATTCCTTTTCTACATCCCAAACTGGTATAGATAACCTTGTTGCTACTCACCAAATGGTATAGAAACGAGGCTTGTCTACGCAACAGAAAGTAGACACATGGTGAGGTGCTGAAGACAGCTCTTTCTTGGGCTCAAAGCACTTTAGAAGAAGTAGCCTTTTTCTTCCATTTATTAGAGGATGTCTCCTTATTACCAAAGTGTTGCAGAGAAGAGTTTGCACAATTCCTACTTGACTTTCTGCCTCTCTCTCTGAAGATTAACAGTTACCACGGGATAACGTTAGCAGAAAATGATCACTTGAACACTCGCATAGAGCGGCTGTAAATTTCCACTCTGCTTGCTCTCAGATTCCAAGCTTTGCTTGTCTCTTAATCTGTCACAGGCAGTTCTGTTTCTGGTCAAACCAGCTTGCTTATTCGTCCTCCTCTCCCTCTAACATGCACTTTTCGATACATACCACACAGTCACAGCTCCCTCTTTTTTCCCTCCCCGATTGTGTAATGTCACAGGAATGCAATTAAGCTGAGGCAAAATTAATTCTTGGGCAAAAAAAAAAAAAAAAAAAAAAAAGAAAGAAAGAAAAAGAAAAGTCTAAGAATAAACAAAAAATTTTCATCACTTTTACTCTGTAAATCTTAAATGTATTCATGCATAAAGTTTTGTCAACTGATTAAACTGGCTTGACCATCTTGGTAAAAAATGTAAATAAAGGTTTCCAACAAAGGTATGTTGATAGTAATAATAGCATTCATCTGCTAATGTATGAGCTCCTCAGGGAAGTTGCTCTTCTCCAATCATAATAAGAAAGTGGAGCAAGTAAACATGAAAGCACTATGAACTTAATCTTGAAATATAAAAAAGCAAAGAAGATTTCGGACTAAGGTATTTATAATTTAATTTTAACAGTTTAATTTTATGAAAATTTAATGAATTTTTAATGTTTTGAAACTCAGACCAACATTTGCACTTATAAAGGGAAAATTGTAAAGAACCCAGAAAAATATTGACACTAAAAAAATGTTATTTAACATTTAGACCAGCTTAATCATGTCTGTGCAAACTACATGTCATTATTTCATTTGGAAAGAAAGTTTTTCCCTTCTACGCACTATTGGTCAGGATGCATTTTAACTCTTCAATGAGAATTATAAGGCTAATGGCTAAAAAAAAAACATTTTAAACATTAATATACATCTATAATCATAGAGAAAAATCCCTTAAAATTGAAAATTTCTCTAAGTTTGGCAATGAGGAATTGAGTGGAAAATTGAGTGGGAAGGTGGCTGACAGGTTTAGATGGCATTTGCAGGATTCTTCAGAATTAGAAGGCAAGGTGCACAGCTTGTTCTGTATTGGAAGCTGGTCAGAGATGCTTCAGATTTCCATTCTAGCCCGAAAGACTTTGAGGTTCTCCATCTCCCACTCTGTTTTCAAACAAAATTTTGAGCCCTTCTAACAAATCTTCCAATTACAAAGCTAACAGAGTAGTTATTAAATCTATTATTAAGTAACACAGTAATCTTATCCTTTGCAAAACTAAAATATCTCTAAAGAATATGAGTGTAAGGTTAAAGATAAATCTGTAAATAGTTGTTTATACACCTTAAGAAAAAATAAGCAAATCAATTTGGGTTTAAAATATAGATTTTTAAATTTGGTTCCTTTAAAGTAGTGTTTTAGAATTTAAATATACTATGGAGTAATTTGGTTATTAACACCTAAGAAATAGGCATCAAAGAAGTCTAGCAATAACTCTGCTAATTATTCTTTCAATTAGTAGCTTTGCAAAATTTTATTTCCTTCTTTTAAAGAGATGTTAAATAATGATTATCCTAAATCGGCAAGGGATATTAAGTACCTAGTATTGTGGGTTATATTCCAAAGAATACAAAGAAACTCAGAATTTGTAAGATTGGTTCTGAGAATAACTACAAGGTTAATTTTTTTAAAACTCATTTTAAAATTGGGAAGCTTTACATGAGTTTACAGCAGATTCAAAGTCACAAAGTTAAAGAGTTTAAAATATATAGGGCTAGGAATGTTGCTCAGTGTAGAATGATTGCCTAGTGTAGCATGTGCAAGACCCTGTGTTCAATCCTCAACACCACAAAATAAATAAATTAAATAAAAATTTTATATATACATATAAATTAAACAAAAATTACATATAATACATGTGCATGTGTGTGTGTGTGTATATATATATATATATATATATATATATATAAAATTAATATTAACTACATATGATTGTGTATTTGATTCCTACCAAGTACTATTTTCCCCCATATTTTTTGTTGGTGCATTATAATTATACATAATGGTGGGATTCATTGTTACATGTTTGTATCATTCCCCAGTATTTTCTCTGTCTTCTCTTCCCTCTCCCAGTCCCTTTTCTCTACTGATTTCCCTTCAGTTTTCATGAAAACTGCTCCTTATACCTCCTTCTCCCCATTCCCACCTTTCTTTTCTTTTTTCCTGTGTAGCTTCCACATGAAAGAGAACATACAACCCTTAACCTTCTGAGTTTGGCTTATTTCGCTTAACATAATGATCTCAACTTCCATCCATTTTCTTGCTTGACACAAAATTTCGTTCTTCTTTAAGGCTGAATAAAACTCTATTGTATATATACACCATATTTTCTTTTGCTATTCATTCACTGTCAGACTCCCAGGCTAGTTCCATAGTTTGGTTGTTGAATTGCTAAGTACCATTTTTTTAAAAAATTATCCCAGTGGCTGGGGAGACTAAGGCAGGAGGATTGTGAGTTAAAAGCCTGTGCAAAAGCAAGGTTCTAGGCAACTCAGTGAGACCCTATCTCTAAATAAAATACAAAATAGGGTTGGGGATGTGGCTCAGTGGTCGAGAACCCCTGAGTTCAATCTCTAGTACCAAAAAGAAAGAAAGAAAGAAAATGTCCTTTTAAAAGGACTGTTAATACTTGAAAATTAAAACAAAAGATTCTTCGAAAAGTCTGCTAAAGTATTAGCTTCTCAGGGAAGTTGTATAGAAAAGAATTTAAAAAGTACAATTACATTATGCTAAGTGAAGTTAGCCAATCCCTAAAAAACAAATGCCGAATGTCTTCTCTGATATAAGGGGGGTGACTCAAAATGGGATAGGGAGGAAGAGCATGAGAAGAAGGCTACCACTAAATAGGGAAGAGAGGTGGGAGGGAAAAAGAGGGAGAAGGGGAGTTGCATGGAAGATGGAAGGAGAACCTCATTGATATACAGAATACATAAATGATGTTGTGATGAGAAAAAGGAAAAAAAAAGTGTGTCACATTAGATTGGATAGAGAGAAAGGATGGGAGAGGAGGGGAGGAGGAGGGGGGATAGGAAGGGCAGAATAGAATAGTCATTATGACTGATGTATGTACATTCCATGTATGTATTATATGTCAAAATATATTCTGCTGTCATGTATGACTAAAAAAAAATAAAAATAAATCGTATGGTTAAAAAAAAAAAGTACAATTACAGGGATTTCTGCTTCAACATATGTAGGATGAAACAACAGACTGGATTTACTCTCCCATCTTACAAAAAATTCCTGGACAAAATATACAAAATGATCATTTCAGACAAAAGACATAATGCAGTAATACCTGATAGAGGAAAAGAAATAAACAAAGCTTTGACAAACTGCCCCAAGCAAGAGGGGAACCCAAAGGGTACAGCAGTCTCAGGGAGCTGAGTTGAGAATTCAGGAATGCCAATGGAACTAGAATTCACAAAGTGAGTATCAGAGAGGAGAGAGCTGCAAAGAGGGCCCTGGCAACATGGAGAGGGTTCTCAGATCTTCATGGGAGAGTTGAATCACATGCCTGTGAGAAAACTCCCCAAGTCCAAGTAAAGAACCACTGCAGCGGATCAGGTAGAATAATTCCTAAAGCTCATTCAGGGATGGAAATGTCATGTTTTCAACAAAAGAGTAAAGACATCTCATAATATACAGAAAATTAGGCTGAGCACTCAGAAGGAAATCACTTCAGTAGTGGGACCAAATTAAAGATTTTTCTGGTCCTTTGTAATAGAGCTTAAAAATATGCCTTGGAATAATCAAATTCTTCCCAAATAATTAAGCTGATCCTACAACAGAATTAAAAAACATTTATAGAAATTCTTAAAAATCAGGGCTGGGGATGTGGCTCAAGCGGTAGCGTGCTCGCCTGGCATGCATGCAGCCTGGGTTCGATCCTCAGCACCACATACAAACAAAGATGTGGTGTCCGCCGAAAACTAAATAAATAAATAAATATTAAAAATTTTTCTCTCTCTCTCTTTAAAAAGAAAGAAAGAAAGAAAGAAATTCTTAAAAATCTAACACCCAAGAACATAAAATTCACACTATGTGGCTTCTAGTAAAAAATTACCAGATTAGAGCTAGGGATATGGGACACTTACCTAGCACACACAAAGTCCTGCATTTCCTCCCCAACACTGCAAAGAAACAAATCAGCATACAAAGAAGCAAGAAATACAATGTATAATAAGGAAAGAAATCAATCAAAAGACACAGATTCAGAAATGATACAAATAATAGAATTAGTAGAAAAATATTGAAATGCTTATTAAAATCCATAGATTCAAGAAGGCAGACATAAGACAGATAAATATGGTAAGGACAGACACAGAAGATGTAAAAAAAGATCCAAATCAAATTTCTACAGATTAAAATTAACTTTCTTCCTAAGGACCACACACACACAAAAAATTAAATTTCTGAAGTGAAAATTACACCAAATGGGATGGACAACAGGCTGCACACTGCAGAAGAGATGATACTAAACCCAAAGACAGCAACAGAAGGTATCAAAATAAAACACTGAAAAAAAGATTAAACAACAAAACCCGCAGCAGTCCTGAACTGTTGGAAAACCTCAAGCAGCCTAAAATATAAAATTTGTCATTTGAATCCTGAGAGGAAAGGAGAGAGACAGGGCAACAGAAAACAATGCTGAAAGAAAAAAAAATGGCTCACATTTTTTCAAATTTTATGAAAATTATAAGTTCACAGATCTAAGAACAAATTTTAACACAGACACGCAAAATAATCCCAAGTCATATCATAATCCAATTGCTTGAGAACATCTTTAGCTGGGAACAGTGACACATGCCTGTAATTCCAGTGGCTTGGGAGGCTGAGGCAGGAGGACCACAAGTTCAAAAGCCAGCTTCGGCAACTTAATAAGTCCCTAAGTGACTTAGCAAGACCATGTCTCAAAATAAAATAAAAAGGGCTGGGGAGGGGAGGGGGATAGTAGAGGATAGGAAAGGCAGCAGAATACAACAGACAATAGTGTGGCAGTATGTAAAAACGTGGATGTGTAACCGATGTGATTCTGCAATCTGTATACGGGGTAAAAATGGGAGTTCATAACTCACTTGAATCAAATGTATGAAATATGATATGTCAAGAGCTATGTAATGTTTTGAACAACTAATAAAAAAAACAAAACAAAAATAAAATAAAAATAAAAAGGGCTGGAGATATGGCTTAGTGGTTAAGCACCCCTCGGTTCAATCCATGGTAATACCCCCCGCCCCCGAAAAAAAATCTCTAAAGTGTTTTAAGAAAGTACATTACATACAGGGAAATGAAACAATGCCTGTGAGAAGGCAGTGGAACAACACTGTCAAAGTATACAAATACTATCTTTCAGAAATGACATGGAAAAGCTAAGTTAATCAAAAGACCAGAACCACAAAGCATGTTAAAGGAGATTGCTTAGGTAGAAAAAAAATAATAATAATGAGGTGGAAATCTTCCCCACCTCTCCAGGATCCTGGGGATGGAAATTGGGGCACTTTACCATTGAGCTATATCCCCAGTCCTTTTTTATTTTGAAACAGGGTCTCACAATGTTGCCTAGGCTGGCCTGGAACTTGCAACCACTTGCCTCAATTTCCCGGGTTGTGTGATCACAGGCCACTGCACCCTGCTCCTAAATGGAAATCTTTACAAAGGAATAAATAACACCAGAAATAAAAGCATGTAGGTAAATATGAAAGCCTTTTCTTTTTAAAAAAATCCCTTTAGAAGAGAATGTACTTTTAAAGGACAAATGATAATGTATTTAAATTAAAAAATAATAACATTTAGGGATCTGTGACATATTTAGAAGCAAATTATTACAACAACGGAAAGAATCTGCCTGAAGGTAGACAGTGAAAGCAATACTTAAACAAAATCCAAACAGATATAGCTAATATGCCAATAAATGAGGTAGAAAGTATTTAATTAAAATTGCTAGCACTACTTAATCCAAAAGGCAGCATTAAAAAAAAAGAGGAAAAAGGAAACAAAGTACAAAAGGGATAAATAGAAAACAAATAGCAAAGATGTCAGATTTAAATCCAACCCGATCAATAAGCAGATTAAGTGTACATGTTCCAAACACCCCAATTAAAAATCAGATATCATCAGATTAGACAAAAAAGGCAAGATCCAATTATATGTTGTTTACAAGAAACTAAATATGACAATATATATTCAAAGGATGAAAGAGATATACCATGCTAATATTACTTAAAAAGTGAGGTAGCTATACATGTTAATAATGTAGATTTCAGAACAAAGAATCCTAATAGGCATAAAGAGGATAATGAGGATAATGTCATAATGATAAAGGGGTTGGTTCGACGGGCTCATACACATCCAAAACATTTCTGCGCGTAACAGTTTCAACATGCATGAAGAAAAAAAGAACAAAAAGGAGAGAAATACAAATCCACAGCCAAAACTCAAGACATAAGTATTCCTTTCTCAAAAATTCACAGGCGGCTGGGGTTGTGGCTCAGTGGTAGAGCACTTGCCTAGCATGTGTGAGGCACTGGGTTCAATCCTCAGCACCACATAAAAAGAAATGAATAAAACAAAGGTACTGTGTCTATTTACAATTTTTAAAAAATGCTTAAATTTTTTTTTTCACAGAAGAAAATAAAATTAGTAAGGATACAAAAGACTTGAACAGTTCTACAACCAATTTGTAGAAGGGGCT
This sequence comes from Marmota monax, assembly GCF_021218885.2. NCBI lineage: Eukaryota > Metazoa > Chordata > Mammalia > Rodentia > Sciuridae > Marmota > Marmota monax. The sequence goes on along the minus strand of NW_026693082.1, from coordinate 17,664,288 downwards.
TACAGAAACCAAAAGAACAACCTTATGAAAGCAGTACACATTCCTTTTAAATGTACATGGTATGATTACTAAGAGAGATCATATTCTGGGATATAAAATAATCCTGAAATAATTTAGAAGAACTTAAATGCTATACAATATGTTCTCTATCATACTAACTTAGAAATCTTTAAAAATCTTTGAGCTAGCTGGGCATGGTGGTGCACTTACTTAATCACAGCAACTTAGAAGTCTGAGGCCATCCTCAGCAACTTTGCAAGATCATCTCAAAATAAAAAGATCTGGGTTTGATCTCCAGTACCACCCACCCCCACACTCAAAATCAATGAAACAAAACTGATTATTTGAAGATCAATAAAATTGTTAAGTATCTACAAAAGTGACAAAAGACACAAATAATCAATATCAGGAATAAAACATAAACCACACAAGATCTATGAGAAAATACAAGTGAATATTTACCCAATCTTTGGGTGGGTATTATATAGTTAGTTATTATATAATGAGATATAACTGAGAATAATGTATTTAATTTGGTTATGACCCCTTTTTCTGTCTTCACTGATTGTTTCAAAAAACCAACCATGGTCTTGTAAAACTCTAGAAATTTTTTTTTGTGGTGGTACCATTTACCTTATTCCTCTATCCTCTGTATTTCTTATAAATAAGAAATTGTATCTAAAAGCACAATAAAATATAAGCTAAATGTTTCTTTAAATATATATATTTTTAATTGTTGATGGACCTTTATTTTATTTATTTGTATGTGGTGCTGAGAATCAAACCCAGTTCTCATGCATGCTAAGCAAGTGTACTACCACTGAGCCACAACCCTAGCCCCAAGCTAAATGTTTTGACAAGATAATTTTATAAGTTCACAAGACAGTTCAGGAGGCAATGATGCCCCATTATTCCATTATGAGTGATCTGGTTTGATGTCCAAGTTAAATGAGGAATTTTAGGGTGAGGCAAGTCTGTTTTTCTTTTGAAAATCATAGATTCGTGTATGTTTACATATTCAATATGTTTCAAAGCCAGACATTCTTTTGGTGCTATCCTCCTCCTAAGGTGACTTCCTTAAAGATTAAGGTCTGAGGCAAAAAAAACTTATGTAATATTATTATTATTATTTGGTAGCAGAAATTGAACCAGGGGGCACTTAACTGCTGAGCCACATCCTCAGCCCTTTTTAAAAATTATTATTATTATTATGAGACAGGATCTCACCTACTTAGGCTGGCTTCCAATTTGCAATCCTCCTGCCTCAGCCTCCCAAGTCTCTGGGATTACAGACATGCACTACCATATCCAACTTGTAACATTATTTTAATAAGGCATCTAATCACAAGGAGCAGGACTAAGGGAAAAAGGGAATAAAGCAAAGAAGGAGAGAGTGTCAATATGACAGTGTATGATCAAGCTGGCCACCCATTTCATTTGTTTGATGGAAACTCTAGAAGCCTGATAATACTGCATTTCAGGATCACACTTGGGAGGCAGGTGGATAAAAGGAAAAGAAAAGTTAATTTTTTATCTCCTATTGGTCAAAGGCTTGTCCAGTAAGCCATTAAGTTCCCTATTCTGAATTTTAACTCTGTACTTCCAGATCCTGCATGTGTGGTTCTGGGCTGTTGATCCCAGAGCAGTGTCAACAGAGAAACCCTGGGGCAGAAAGGAAGGGGCTTGCAAATGGCAGAAGATGAGGCTCTGTGGGGTTATATGTGCCTGAGAGCTTGCACAGGGCTGAAATGAGACAAGTGAATCCTAGAAGATCTGTGATGGCATATAAGATGCATTGAAAATAAATGCTTAAGGGGCTGGGACTGTAGCACAAGGTGGAATGCTTGCCTATTAGCATGGGTGAAGCTCTGGGCCTGATTGCCAGTATAGATAGATAACTCAAATTTTTCCAAATTTGGCTGGTGGGAATCCTTCCAGAATGATTCCTGCATCAGTTTGGTATAATTCCATTCATACACATCTTGAACTTTTCTTGCTTTCTAGTTCAACAAAATGTCCCTGGCTTAGCTTGTGTCTTCCCTATCCCAGATCTAGAATGAGTCATTTCTCCAGGGAGTCCTAGTTCTTTTTAGTGAAGAACTAACTGTATTTAGAAAAAGTTGGTGTATCAGAGCAAATCATTGCTACTGGGATGTCACTGTTTCTAGATCTTTCAGTGGTCACATTATAATTATAACAGTGGAATTCATTATGCCATATTTGCATATGCATATCACATAGTTTGATTGTTCCCCTTCTTCAGGAAACACACTTTTAAAAACCATTTGTTGTACTGATATTTCATTTTATATTCTAATCTATTTGTAGGGTGTTAACTCTGTTTTTTTTTAATCTTATTTTATTTTCTGTTATATTAAAAACCTATGTTCTGGGTTAGGAATGTAGCTCAGAGGCATGCTAGCTTGCCTAGCATGCTCAAGGCCTTGGGAACAAAAGAAAAAAAAAAAAAAACCTTCGTTCTAATAACATACCAGCATTTGCTTTCTTTCAATATACCTGATAAAAAATTCAAAATAGCAATACCAAAGTTACTAACAATAAAACTACTAAACATTGTTTAAAGAATTCTTTGCAGTTAACTTTTAATTTAACTTTTAATGTAACTGGTAAGTATATATGACAGCCATTAGCAAGTCCTAATATCATAATGTTAAATTATTTTACCTGTTAATAAAAATAAAAGTTCTTTTTCTATTAATTCACAATTGAGAAAATTTCATCAAACGAGATTTTAACTCCTCATTGTTAGAGAACTTTAACTTCTCTATTATTAACAATACTGATTGATTGATTAACAGGGCCTCACTATTTTATCCAGGCTGGTCCCAAATTCCTGGGCTCAAGTGATTCTCCTGCCTTAGCCTCCAGTGTAACTGGGACTACTGGCACTTACCACCACACCTAACCTTAACTTCTTGGTTATTAAATAGTAATTTGTAGATAATGTAGCCCAATGGAGTGCCTCAACTATTAAGAAAAGCATACAGGAAAAGTTAAAAAAATGTAAATGATGCATACAGATGAAATTATAGTCAGATAACATCATGACGTGCTAAATAAAGCAATGATTCTACAGTTATTTGATATGGATAAGTGATGGGGAAATGATTTACCTTATGTGGTAGCATAACTAAACATAATTCTAAATTACCTTCTCCATCATAGCAATCACACATTATTGAATAGTAATAAGGTTTTAAGGCTTAGATTCTAACTTGGTACATACTGTAATAATTTGCTAGTAGTAGATATTATTACAAATTACAGAAATTTTTAAGGCACATTATTAAATTTATTAGTCCATTAAATTAAAACATTGATGGTTAAAAAAGTGTATTGTCAACAGTAATAACAACTACAGCACCAAAACTGGTTTTTCATGCTCAAAATTTTAAAAAAAGATCCTAACATGTAAAATATTAAACACACAAATATCTTTTAAAAATATACATATATTTTTATATGAGAACTGAACCCTATGCTTCATACATGTCAGGCAAGTACTCTACCACTGACCCCAGCCCACAAATAAATATTTCTATGATTAACTGCTACATCTGCAATTGATGTGCATTAATACTAATTTTACTTTATTGGTTTTAGAGTTGTTCATAATTAATAAATTTGTTTATTTAAATATACAAAAGTGGGGGCTGGGGTTGTAGCTCAGCAGTAGAGCACTCACCTAGCACATGCGAGGCGCTGGATTCCACCCTCAGCACCACATAAAAATAAATAAGTAAAAATAAAGGTATTGTGTCCAACTACAACTAAAAAGATAATAATAATAAAGTAAAATACACAAAAGTGATAAGAAAAAGTGTACTAACTAGAACTCTTTGGATTGTAAGTGGCAAACCCAATGCAATTAAGTGTAGCAAAAAGGATATTTAAGGATTATGTAACCGAAAAGGCTAAGATTAGAGCAGTGGTTCTCAGCTGAGGGAGACTTTGCCCACCACCAAGGGGATGCTTTTGATTGTCCTAGTTGGGAGTCTATTATTGGCATCCAGTAAGAAGAGACCAGGGATGCTGCTAAACGTACTAAGATCGGAGAACATATATCTCCAACCAAAATTTACTCAGCCAAAAATGTCAACAGTGCCAAGGTTGAGAAACCATGTATTAAATGCCAACTTCAGCCCAAACTTAAATATTATAATTGGTCATATCTCTCTTTTGCATTGTTTTCTCCTGTGTTGTCTTCATTAATAGTTGGGCTCTCTCTACATGGTGGCAAAGAAATGGTTCCTAACAAATGACATAGCCTTGGTCCTCATGTTCTCAAAAGGATCTTAATATCTATGTTAATCTTTGAAAAATGATTCTGATCCTGCTAGGCTTAGGTAAATGACCATAAACTAAAAGAAACTATAAGAATAGGATTCTGGGGGCTGGAGTTATGGCTCAGTGGTAGAGTGCCTGTTTAGAATGTGTGAGGCACTGGGTTTGATCCTCAGCATCACATACAAATAAATAAATTAAATAAAGGTATTGTGTCCATCTACAACTAAAAAGAAAAAAGAAAAGAATGGGGGGCTGGGGTTGTGGCTCAGAGGTAGAGTGCTCACCTAGCATGCGTGAGGCACTGGGTTTGATCCTCAGCACCACATAAAAATAAAGATATTGTGTCCACCTATAACTAAAAAATAAATATTAAAAAAAAAGAATGGGATGCTGTTATTGAATAGCCTGGCTGCTGAGTGTGTACGAGGGCTTTTAGTGATTCACAGCCCTCAGAGGTAGGAGAAAGGCATAGTGAGAGGCTCACATGATGTGGCTCTAGAGACTGACTGTGGAGAGATCAGCTTCAAGTCTTCTGTCAGCTTTCTTTCAGACATTAAGTGAAATGTTGGGTGAGATTAGCCATACTATGAGTGTAGAGTTAGACTCACCCAATTACATTTGTATATTATATAATACATTCCACAATCCAACATGGTTGCCCATTATCCCTACTTACCCTTTCCCCCAATCTACACTTTCAAGAATGGTCCTGCCTAACATTAGACAAGTTTTCCAAATGGGATGATTAATAGTGCGTTCACTCTTGCTCAAACTGGTTTACCTGCTGCATCCAGCTTCAAGATCTCTATTGGTATGTGCTCTTAATCAGTTTGAAGTCATTTCTTATGGTCTAGCACCCTATGGCTCAAGTATGAATTAACCACCCCAAAAAACAAGGCAAAGGGAAAGCAGGATAATTATTCCCACGTGAAAAAGGGAGGTGAATAAACATCAATACAGGTGATGTTTTGTTGGACAGGAAGAGCAAGCTTCCTTGCCTGGAAAGAGAAATTGGATGAGTTCCTTAGTTACAAAACCGGTTACCTCTGTTTCTAAACTCTCCCATATCCATTGTCCTCCAAAGTCACATTTGAGAGGGCACTAAGATAGTTCTTGTCTGGGATCTTTCCTGCAGAAACAACAGTTGTTTTGAGGTCAGTTTTTAGGCTTTGGGAGTTTAGAGGGGATGGACGGGCAGGAGTTGTGGCTCAGTGGCAAAGCACTTTCCTTGCAAGTATGAGGCACTGTGTTCGATCCTCAGCACCACATAAAAATAAATAAATAAAATAAAGGTATTGTGTCCATCTACAATTTTTAAAATATTAAAAAAAAAAGAGTGGATGGGCAATTACACAATACAATTTCTTAGGCTTTAAATTTCTTTGAAGCTATAACTGCCTTGGGTTCATGTTTGCCTTTTAATTACAACCTGCTATTGTGAATTTTGGCTCATCTAACAGTCCTTACTCTTCTGCCTGTTACTCAAACCCCTAGGTTAACTGCTTCCATCTTGGCCTTTTTTCCAAACAAATGAAGCCAAACTGCCCCTTACATCCAGGCTGCATCATGACACAACTCACTTTATTCCAGGGTTTACTGTTATCTTGGTATGACAAGGAGGAAGTGGTAGGAGATACTTGGTGTTCAGACTTATCCTAGATTCAAAGTACATTTTTCTGCCCTACTTTTGCTCATACCAATTTAGAGCACGTCACTGAGTTAAGTATGCAAAAACAACGCTTAGGGAGTTCTTAAGCTCTCAGATTTACTACATGCCCCTTTGTAACCATGTAAGCTCATTCTTTGTCTTCTATTTAAGATACTTTGGCTCAAATTCTACCCAAGTGGAGCTTTGCAAACCACATATTGCATTGTTTCTGATTATGAGTCATTCTACTTAATACATGGCTCACCACAATAGCTTGTAGATGTGTAAGTTGTGTACACTTGTGTATTTCTGTGTGGCTTGATTTGGCTGGATGATTTTCTGCATTCATGCAGTGTTTCTCAAAAAGAAACTGCACAAAAGCACACATTTACATTATGCTGTAATTGTTCCCTAATATATCAATCACACTGGAACAAGTCTGTGTTTTCAAAACAAGTGTTATAGCAGAAATGATAGTATTACTTTTATTATCATAAAATACATATGTATGTGTTAGAGTAGGCTAAAAAATATTGTGACCCTATTGCTATAATTTTCTAATATGGGCAACCACAAACCTTTGTGTTTTAAGTGGTATTTACTTCTCATTTATTCCCATCATCTTTTCCCCCTTCACTTTTCATTCATGCTTGTTTCTCTTTTTCTATTCCTAAAGACCACAAAGTAGACATAAAATAATCATAGCCACACATTCAGAATTTGGTTTATTTGTTAAATAACCTTATACCAAGAAAGGAGACCCACAGCAAAGAAGTTATTTCCTACCTTTTTCCCCAGAAGCCTGTGATATTGCCCATGTGCCATAGATAAATCTAGCTCTTCTTTCTTATAATTTCCATTCCAGACAGAATTAATCATGTGGCCCCAGAAGCTGCTTAAAAGATTTTCAAAATGCTTTCATAAAAGCAGAATATAGAAGCAGTTGTCTAATCATAATGGAGGTTAGCTGAGAGAATGAAGTCCACATTTCCAGTTACCCATTAAGTGTTAATCCTAGACCAAATGTGAAAATCTTTAAAAAGTCTTCAATTAACCTCAACAAGATGACAAAAACATAACCATTCTAGTTTCTCTCTTATATTACTGTATAGCCCACTTCCTTGTGCTTTTCTTAGGAAGGAAGGAGCCAAAAAACACAAAGTATACTCAGATCAGTGTCAGATCAGTGTACTCAGCCAAGAAGCTTTCCCTCTCACTGCCCAGTACTGCTGCTGCCCTCCCTGCACTGGTCCTCAGTGATGCGATCTACCATGCCAGCTCAAAGACTGCTCTATTTCCCTTATGCCAGTATATAGCACATACTATCTGTATGTATGTGTGTGTGTGTGTGTGTGTGTGTGTGTACGGTGATAGTAGATAATAGGTGTAACCTCTGAAGGATATAATGTGATAAGCTGTTGTGAACATTCTTCACTTATCAAGTAGCTATAATTCCAGGACCCAAACTCTTTTTTAGGGTAAAGGGACTGGGAATTGAACTCAGGAGCACTTCACCTCTGAGCTACATCCCCAGTCCATTTTATTTTTTATTTCAGTATAAGTTGCTGAAATCCTCAGCAATTTAGCTGAGGCCAGCCTTGAACTTGTGATCCTCCTGCTCAGCCTCCCAAGTCACTAGGATTACAGATATTCCCCATGATGCCTGGCCACAGCACAAACTCTTTAGAATTAGGCAAATCCAGATTTAAGTGAAAAATAAGTATAATGTGTCTTTAAACTGGAGATAATAGTATACATTTCCACACTGGTTGTAAGGATCAAGCGAAATAGTATACCTAACGCCCATACTTAGTAAGTGCTAAATGTTAGTAGTCACTGCCCTCCTCATAAAGTTAAAAAAATTAGTTTTTAAAAGTATATAAATCCACTTGTGGTTTGCCCTGTCACTACTCTGGAAAGGAGCAGAGATACTGGAGAAGTCACACAGTGTGTAATTGGCATCATTTACTGAACACATAAGAGATACAAGGACTATACTAGTGTTTCTGGGAGATACACATCTACCCACCAACAAATCACTAAGTATACATTTTTAAGAATTTTTGAGTTTGTACTATACCAACAAGATCAAAGCAGATCCATTAAAAGAAGTAGTAACATGGATGCAGCATTTTTAAAAAGCACAGAGTAGGGACACAGAAACCCTGGACTTTGGTGTAGCTATACCTTTTACTTGTCATATACTCTTGGAGAATCGATTAAATTCCCTAAGCTTTAATCTCTACACATCTAAGGAGGAATATTTGTCCTAACCCTCAATAGGCTTATGGAAATTTTAGATATGGACACATAACTCACACAAAGTAGGAAAGTCACATAATGGAATGGGTTTAAAGAGTAAATATATAACTTTTCCTATGATATGAAACAAACTGGAAAAACTCCCAGAAGACACTATCATTAGATCCACCATAATGGAGCTGAGGGAGCAACATAAAAAAATGTTTACCTTATATCAGATTATCCTAGCCGAAAGGTAGAATGGGGGCAAGGGAATTGGGACTATTAATCACTAAATCAAGTGAAAAATCATAACCTCAAAGGTTCTAGAAGTACTTTGAGGTTCCACAATATTTGTGGAGTTTGAAACTAACTAAATTAACAAGTAAATGCTCCATTATCTTTATTTTATATTCTATTAGTCATTTCTTTTATTCCAACAATTATTGGACAGTTTCTATTTGATACCAAGTAGTTTCTATACTGAACTTCAGTTAATATTGTCAAAACTTTTAGGGCTTTTAACTAGCATAGATAGTGCTTTGCTAAGACTTAGATAAAGAGAAACAGATATAATCTAAGAGGTGCATAGATTAACTAGCAAATCTACCTTTGGGCAAAGAAAAAAGACCCCTTTCTATAGGCAAATGCAGCCCTGTGTGAGCCTGGCACATGGCCTAGTAGGGGATGGGTAATGAGCTGGATTTCAGCCTCCACTCACTCTGTTGGCCAGGAGCTTTCGGAGCCTTTAGCCATAAAACTAAACACAGGGGCCTGAACCCTAAACAATGGCAACACTCTGTTACAACATTCTTATCACCTCAATGTATAGTATACATTCATTCAAACATCTTGGACACAGAGTGGAATAAGGAATTTATATTCTAATACCAAAATACAAAAGTACAAGGTAAAAAAAAAAAGTTATAAATCACAAAGGAAGAATCAAAGAAATACTCTAAAAATATAGAAGATAAACATCAACCCAAATTCTATCTCAAGTAATTAGAGAATGTTTCATAGAGAAGATGATACCAGAACTCAGTCCTTAATGATGAGTATGATTTGGTCACATGGATGTAAAAACAAAGGGGATTGGGAAGTGCCAAATGTAAACAGCAAACAATTTACTATTGGATGCAAATGTTATGTGAATCATAGTAGTAAAAAATTTGGAAAGGCAGGTTGGGGTCAGATTACTCTGAGACTACTAGACTAAGGAGTTAGACTAAGGAGTTGAATTTTTTTTGAGCAAAAGGGAGCCACAATGAGATCAGAACTTTCTTTCATCAATGTGACCTTGGCAATGTATTAAGAAGAACCAAAAGAGCCAAATAAACTTCTTTTCTACATTAAAAAGAAGAAGAATCAAAAGAGCAGAGAAACAGTGATGAAATTAAAAGCAACTGATGTAATCTTAGATTATAGTGAGAGTAACTGGTCAGTGGGAATGAGGGGTTATGTAAGTATCAGAGACAACAGGTTTGGCAACTGTTAGGGTTTAGATTTGGAATGTCCCTCAAGGGCTCATGTGTTGAAGTTGTGTCTCCAATGCAGCAGTGCTCAGAGTCTAGCTTTATGGAAGTAATTGGATTTTGAAAGCGCTAACCTCATCAGTGGATTAATCCATTTGATGGACTAATAATTTCAGTGAACTATTGGGAAGTGGTGGAAACTATAGAAAGTGGAGTTGAGTTGACGGGAGTGAGTCTTTGGAGGTGTGCCCTTGGGAACTATATCTTGTCCCCCCGCCCCCTGCCCCTTCCTCTCTTGCTTTCTCTGCTTCTAGGTGTCATGAGGTAAATAGCTTTGCCCTGCCACCCCCTTCCACCATGAAGTTCTGCTCACCACTGGCCCTGAAACAATGGAGCTAGCTAGCCACGGATGGAAATCTCTGAAACCAGAGCCACAATAAATCTTTCCTCCTCTAAGTTGATATGTATTTTTGGCCACAGTGATGAAAAGCTGACTAATACAGCAACTAAATAAGTATGGATGGTAGTTGAGAGAAGAAGTCAAGATGACAATGAGTTTCCATGTCTGTTGTGAAAGAGCAAATGGGTAATACCTTTAAAATAAACCACAGGAAGAAAAACAAATTTTATAAAATAATCAGCTGCTTGATAACAAAATCTAAGGTGCTGGCAAGACATCTACACATGGATACTGTGTAGGAAATTGAACATAAAAAACTAGAGCTTAAAAACAGACGGAGAGGAGAAAGAGTATGCTCTCAATATGACCAAAACCAGAGACTTTGAAGAACAAGAAGTGAGCTGGGTGTGGTGGCACAGGCCTATAATTTCAGCTGTTTGGGAGGCAGAGACAAAATGATCACAAGTTTGAGGCCAGCCTGGGCAACTTAGAAAGACCCTACCTCAAAATTTAAAAAGGTCTGAGGATATAGCTCAGTGGTAGAGTGCGTATCTAGCATGTGCAAGGCCCTGGGTTCAAGGTTCAATCCCTAGTAGTCCATAAAAACAGTGTTCAACAATGTTAGAAATAGATGAGTGTCTTTCTAGCCCTACAACCTATTTTTTTAGGGCCCACGTTCAATTCTTATAAAGCAAAGGTATGAGGCCAAAGGGGCTTTTGGAAAACCACTTAGGACAACAGGGATATTCCTTAAATTCCTAAAAAGATAGGGTGATAGTAAAAAAGACCAAAGTCAGGCCTAGAGCCCCAGAGTGTAGCAAAGTATGAAGCAGGCAGAGGACTACAGTCGAGTCCTTCTGGAACTGGTAGTATTGGCTGTCCCACATAGTATGGCTCAACTGCCAGGTCTTGCCTATGACACAGGATAAGAGGTTAGATTCTTAGTACTACTTCAGGCAACAAATGAATAGGTCAGGGTAAAATTAGGATAATGTAGTGAGATAATGGAGGCATAGGCTATCTATTGTTTCCAAGTGCTGGATAAGGAATGGAAGGTCAGCTTGAAGGGCAAATGAAAGGTTTTTTGTTTTTGTTTTTAACTTTGATCTTGGTTGGTTGAGTGAGACAGACAGGAGGAACACACAAGATGAGAAGGAGATAATTAATGGGGCAAGATTCTTGAGCCCACAATGGAAGAAATCCAGAACATCCTAGAAAGGTTAACCTCCAAGAAGAATGATACATACTTTTCTAAAGTAGAAAGCGTTGAGTACAGACTCTATCCAGGTAAAGAGGAAATGAAGTTAGGAAGCATGTATTTGCTTTGATTTTCTCTGAAAAGTTAAGACTCAAGGTCATTTAAAAGAGGAGACTGGAGTAAAAGAATGTGCATTTGAGCAGAATGCAGACCGGAGATACACACACACACACTCAAAACACCATATGAATATAGAAAGAACAAAAGCTCAAAGGCCATAACTCATGTATACCAAATCCTAAATTTAACAATTACCACTATTCTACTTAGAGAGCCAAACACTTTAACAACAAGAACGAAGCACATGCTGTGGTTTCCCACCATCTTCCCAATTTAAGAAATAGTAAAGGATAAGGTTAGGAAGCAGGTCATGGAGTCCTGGGGTACAACATGTAAGTAGAATCATAATTAGCAAAATGGGCTCAGTGCTATGACCATTGGCAGATGGTCATATCTTCTCATATTTCCCTGCCCTTTTCTACTGAATCTATGCTCTGTTTTCTCCATAGCTGGGCCTTTTATGAAAAATTCTTGCTCGAATCAGTTGAGAACACAAGATACCTTTTAGTAAAAGAACAATTCCCACCCTGTTGAAAACTGACACACGTTCTCTTTTTATAAGGTGTCATACTCTAATTTTCCAAGTTTCAACAAACTTTCACTTTTCTACAAATTACTGAAATGAGAACTACACAAAAGTTTTGTGTTGGAAAATCATATTATTACTGTAATAAATTTTTACAAGTATAGTGTGTGAACTGCTACTCTGGATTTAAGAAAAACAGGTTCTAAAAAGAAAATAGAAAAAACGGACAAGGAAAGAAGTAGGCTGGGTGAAGGGTCAGAACCTTGAGTTATAAACAACGCATTTTAAAATGTCAAGGGAAACTAGTTTCAAAATGTCTTTCTGTGTGGTTAAGAAGCTTGTTATAATAATGGAAGTACTTTAGATGGTATCCAATTCAAACAAAGCCATTTATGGCAAAGAAACGTAACATTGGTAATAAAAGATATTCAGGTAATTTACAGAATGGAAAAATGTGTACTGTATTAGTACAGTATTTTTTAAAAATATTTTTTGCAGTTGTAGATGGACACAATACCTTGATTATTTTTTAAAATTTTATTTACTATAACTGTGATGACTTATAAAACATGATGTCAAGTATGGGAAATAATTATAATCTCCTAATAAATGCAAACAGAATGGCATTGTGTTTTATAAATAATATACACTAGTGTGCTTTTCTAGCTACTTATTCTAAAAATGTCTTTTTACATTTAATTTCAAAATAAATTGTCATTTAAGAAAAACTTTTTATTTGATATGCTTCTCATTTTTGAAAATCCCTTACCTTCTTCTTTTCTAGTTCCACTACCCAAAGTTATCCACGTTAACAGTTTAGTGCTATCCTTCAAGATCTTTTTTTCACGCATATACTTACAAATATGTCTGTTTGAATATACACTGAGACAATTTGAAAAATGGGATCAGAATACACATACTTCCTTGTAACTTATTTTTGTCTTTCTGAAGATCTTAAATTTCCTTACATGCAAGATTTGGTAGATGTACTTCATTCTGTTAAAGAGCTGTGTAGTATTCTTTAATACTGTTGAATCACTGTTAACCACTTTTCTACATGGAGACGGTTTTTGTTTTGTTATTTAGCAACTTATTTTTAACTTTTTCACTCATACGCATAAATCAGAATTTAACTTATTATGCTAGTTCTATATTAAAAGAACCTATAAAATTTAGTAGTAAAACTTTTTTTCTTCAATTTTAATGGATTTTGGCTCCTCATAGCTGATAGTCATAAAAAAAAGTTTATGTTTTCAAGGCAATGTTATCAACAATTTCGACAGCTGGATGTGAAATACCAGCAATTCAGGAGGCTAAGGCAGGAGCATCACTAGTTTGAGGCCAGCCTCAGCAATTTAAGGAGGCTCTAAGACACTTAGGGGGAGACCCCAACTCACAAGAAAAGATAAAAAGGGCTCGGAGACGTAGCCAAAAAGGTAAATTGCCCCGGGGTGTTCAATTCCCAGTACTGGGGAAAAAATTAAAAAATATATATATCAGTAAGAAAGAAATGGAAGTCAGAACCCTAAATTGTTATAAAATTAAAACTTTGTAAGAAACAGAAAATAAAAACAAGCTACTCCCCACCAAAAACCTTCAAAACCAACAACACACACAAAAATACTACTTAGTGATATATTTACTCAGCATGTATTGAAAAAGAACTATGTTCTGGACATCATTCTATATATTGAGAACACAAATATATAAATAAGCCTTAACTGCTAAAAACCTCAAAATCTAGGGTGCAATAGAGTAAAAAGTAATTATAGACATTCAAAAGTTAAGAAATTCAACCAAAATAACAAAACTTTTAAAGCAAATTTGCAACTTACAAACTCAGCAGCATTCTTATTCTTTGAAACAAGAAATAAAACAAACATCACTACAATAACAAAAAACTTTAAAAATATATAACAAATGTCAGCGAGTCCATACTGATATAAATCATTGAACAATGAATAAATGGGACAGAAGAGACAAATCTGTGCAGAAGAATTCCAAATAATTAGCAGGTAGAGCATAACTCCTCATTCCTTAAGTGTAATTTATCCATACTGACTTCCTTCCAGAAGGATACTATGGTGACAGTAACTTTTTCATGAAGAAACCTGACAAACACTACCTCACCCCAGGGATCAATGTCAACATCAACAATAACAACTCGTGTTGGCAGGATGAGATGAAAATGGCACTATACTTCTGTGGTCTTCCTCTTCAAAACCCATAACCCCAATCTAATAATGAGAAAAACACCAGAGAAGTCCAAAGTGAGGACCATTCTTAAAAATGCCTGCCCAGCATTCTTGTCAACTGTCAAGGTCACCAAAAACAAAGTTTGAGAAACCATTGTAGCCAAGAGGAGCCAAAGAAAACATAAAGACTAAATGTAATGTGGCACTCTGGAATAGAAAAAGCACAATAGATAAAAAAACGAGGAAATCTGAATTAAAGTAGACTAAAATTAAAGTATCAATACTGGATCATCAGGGCTAATGATGTGGTAGACTCTGTGGTAGACTACTTGCCTATGTGTGGGAGGTCCTGGGTTTGATCTCCCACCACATACAAGATAACACAAACACAAGATAAAATTTTAAAATATTGGTTTATTAATTGCCACATGTTAATATGTAATAGTTAATTAACAGATTGCAGGATATGTGGAAAACTTTTTATTTTCTTTGCAATTTTTCTGTAAATTCAAAACTTTAAAAATCAGGCTTATTATTAAACATCATCAAAAACTTGAACCGGGCATGGGGACATACCTGTAATCCCAGTTGAATGGAGGCAGAGGCAGGAACTACAAAGTTGGAGGCCAATCTCAGCAATTCAGGGAGACCCTGTTTCAAAATAAAATATAAAAAAGGGCTGGAAATGTGGCTCACTGGTTAAGCACCACTGGTTTCAATCCCTGGTACCAAAAAAAATACATAAAAATTAAAAAGGTCTGGGGAGCTGGGTGTAGTGGCTCATGCCTGTAATTCCAGTAATTTAGGAGGCTGAGGCATGAAGACAGCAAGTTTGAAGCCAGCCTCAGCAGTGTAGTGACACATTTTCTCAAAATAAAAAGGACTGGGATGTATGTAGCTCAGTGGTAAAGTGCCCCTGGGATCAACTCCCAGTATCAAACAAATAAATCAGCCAGCCAGCCAGCCTGCTAGCATAAGGAAGCTCAGTGTGGTGGCCCACACCTGTAATCCCAATGACTAGGGAAGCTGAGGCAGGAGGATCACTAGTTCAAGCCCATCTCACAATTTAGTGAGACTGTCTCAAAATAAAAAGCCCAAGGGACATAGTTCAGTGGTATTGTGTCCTAGGTTCAATTCTGGGTATTTCACAAAAACAGGGTGGGGCAGGGTGGGGCTGGGGATCTAGTTCTGGGTAAAGTGCTTCCCTAATGTGTGCTAAGTCCAGGGTTCAATCCCCAGTACCATTAAAAAATATACAACAAAATAACCCTTGAGCTATATACACATATATCAAAACATTACATAGTACTTCATTAATATATAGAATTTTTATGTATCAGTGTAAAATAAAATAAAATATTAAAACCTTGAGAATTAATGTCTCAGAATACTTAGTTTTTGAAAGTCATAAAACTCTAATGGTAGAAATACAGGAATATATGAATATATTATTTAAATAAAGGAATAAATATATGGAGATGTGTTCCAACAAGAATGACTAAATAAGTTTCATGTGTATTTTATAAGAGAATGAGAATACCAAATTATGTATTTTGCAGTTTTTGACAGTGAACTAATTTCATCAGAATTACAGAATTTTAAAGCTATAATTGACGAAATCCACAAGAATATATTAAGCAGAAAACCCAGGGACACTTAGCCACCCAGCCCTTTTTTTAAAAAAAACATCTTTTTAGTTGTAGATGGACACAATATCTGTATTTTGTTTATTTATTTTTATGTGATGCTGAGGTCGAACTCAGTGCGTCATACATGGGAGGTAAGAGCTCTACCACTGAGCTACAGCCCCAGCCCTTTTTATTTTTTTATTTTTTATTTAGTTGCTCAGGACCTTCCTAAATTGCTGAGGCTGGCTTTGAACTCATGGTCCTTCTGCCTCAGCCTCCTATACTGGGAAGAGGAGCTGGGATTGCAGGAGCGTGCCACTGTGCCTGGATGTAAACTGAATTTAAGTTTTCACAAAACAAAGCATTCCAATTAAACAAATAATGAGACAACAGTATATTAGAAAATAATTAACCTGAAATATTTCACAACATACATGGCAATAAATTTCAGGAGGTTAAAAAACATAAACATGGAGCTGGGGATGTGGCTCAAGCGGTAGCGCGCTTGCCTGGCGTGCATGCTGCCCGGGTTCGATCCTCAGCACCACATACAAACAAAGATGTTGTGTCTGCCGAAAACTAAAAAATAAATATTAAAATTCTCTCTCTCTCTCTCTCTCTCTCTCTCTCTAAAAAAAAAAAAAAAAGAAAAGAAAAGAAAAAGAGAAACTTAGACTGGAAGAAAATATTAAAAAAAAAAAACATAAACATAACAAAATTCCAAAAACAGCTAAAATAAAACAAAATATTTTACATTATCTTAGGGAAAAAAATTATGAGTGCCAAATAAAAAGAAAAATAAATTCAAATACATGAAAAATAAGATTTTTTCTACAATTAATAAAATAAAAATTGCAGAAAGAATTATAACAGACCAGGAGAAATCATTACAAAACCTGCTAGGCAAAATATCCATGCGTAAAATTATATGCCTATGTGAAAGTACATTTTATTTATACCTAAATGGAGATGCGTATGAAAGTTCAGTTGTGCACTGTTAAGGAAGTATTTCCAAGTAGGAATATAAATGCATGAAGACAGAAAAATGCAGAGCCATGTTAGCAAAATGATTTGGTAAACTACAGAAAACAGGCACATTTACAACAGTAGCTCCCCATTATCCACAGGGCAGGGGAGGCACATATATTCCACATGCACAGTGGCTTGACACCTCAAATTGTACTAAACCCTTTAAATACTGTTGTTGTTTTTATTCTCTACAAACCTAAAGCTTAATTTAAAATTAAGGGATTAACCATACTGATAATAAAAGGGAACAGTTATAACAACATGTTGTAAAAAATTGCCAGCATCACTACTCTTGCACTTTGGGGCTGTTACTAAGTAAAATAAGGACCATTTGAATAAGCACTCTGACACAATGTGGATATGAGGCATAAAGTGATGACTCACATCTCAGTCAGGACCAAGCAGGACAGCATGAGATTTCATCATGTTACTCAGGATGGTACTCTATTTAAAGCTTATGAATTATTTATTTCTGGAATTTTCCATGTAATATTTTTGGACCGCATCGAGGATAACTGAAACTGCAGAAAAAAAGATCACAAATGGGGGTTGGGAGAAGTAATGAACAGATGATATGATTAGTTAGCTACAACTTTCTGGAAAGTAATCTGGTAATAATAATTATGAATGTGTTCAACCTCTCTTCACCCAAAAATACAATTTATGAAATATTCCTACAGAAATAATCCTAAGAGGTAAAAGAAAACAATTAATACAGAAGATTTTCAAAGCAATGCCATTTGTATTAAGAAATTTTTGAAACAGTTCAAAAGGGAAATGGTTAACAGATTATAAGGCAACACATTGGATAATAACTATAAAGAGAAATGTGGACCACACATCAATATATAGAAATATATTGGGGCTGGGGATGTGGCTCAAGCGGTAGCGCGCTCGCCTGGCATGCGTGCGGCCCGGGTTCGATCCTCAGCACCACATACAAACAAAGATGTTGTGTCCGCCGAAAACTAAAAAATAAATATTAAAAAATTCTCTCTCTCTCAAAATAAATAAATAAATTTAAAAAAAAAGAAATATATTAAACCACTTTGTATCATTTTTATCTTCAAGTAAGAGAATACAAAGAATATCCATCTAACATTGATTTAAATAATAAGCACTTTGAAATAATTCCTATAACTTCCAATGTGTGGAAGGCAGACAGTTCTTGGTTGAACAGCTTAGTAATGTCATTAAGGGCCAATCGATTTCTACCCTCACCTTTTAGCCATCTCAGGCTTGTAGCCTTGTAGCAGCAGGATGATGCATTAGTTCTTTATTGCTATCTAATAAATTATTTCAAATTTAATGGTTTAAACCAAACAAATACGTATTATCTCACAGTTTCTGAGGGTCAGGAATTGGAAAGTGGCTTGGCTAGGTGCTTCTGGCTCAAAGTTTCTTATGAGGTTGCAGTGCATGCTGAGAGGTGGACATTTTTCTTTTTTTTTTTTTTTCTTTTGATGGTGCTGGGGATTGAACCCAGGGCCTCGTGCATGCTAGGAAAGCACTCTACCAACTGAACTATATCCCACCCTGCAGTGGACATTCTGAACAGAGCTATAGTCAATAGGAATCAGGAAGGCCTGTCTGGGGTTGGAAATCTCTTCCATGAAGGCTCCCTCAAAAGACTTCTCTTTACCTCACAGGAATCTTTACAATATGGCATCTAGATCCAAGAGGGAGAAAAAGAAAAAAAAAAAATGCAACCAAGGTAGAAGCTTCAATGTCTTATAATCTCAGAAGTAATACCCTATCACTTCTGCTACATTGTGTACCAAACTAACTCTGGGATACTGTGGAAGGAGACTACATAAAGGTAAAAATACCAATAGGAACCAGGTGTAGTGGTGCCCACCTATAATCCCAGCAGCTTGGGAGACTGAGGCAGGAGAATCACAAGTTTGAGGCCAGCCTCAGCAATTTAGCAAGGTCCTAAGCAACTTAGCCAGACTCTGTCCCAAGATAAAAAATAAGAAGGGCTGGGGATGTGGCTCAGGTTAAGCATCCCTGGGTTCAATCCTCAGTACCAAAATAGAAAAAAAAAAAAAACACCAATGGAGACCATCTAAAGGCTGTCTACCCTCTGACCCTCAGTCATTCACATTGCTCCCTTATACAAAACTTACTTCCTCCCAAACCCCAAAAGTTTCATTATGTTATAGTAATATATAAGTACATGTTGTTATATATAATATACAACATATATTATACGTATTCAACATATAAAATATAAAACATTATATATTCAATATTATATATATTATATATTTACATATATATATATATATATATATATATATATTCAGTCCAGTATCTCATCATTTAACACAAATCCATTTGCGGATGAAGTTCTTAGAGTTTAATTTCTTAAGTATTCCTCCAGGATAATTTTTCTTGTTTTATAGATCTGTGGGCTGAAATAGGGGTTGGCAAACTAACATTTGGGCCAAATTTGGCTATTGCCATTTATTTACTTATTGTCAATAACTGCTTTCAGTCTACACACACAAAGCCTATAGTTGCAATTCCAGTTGTTAAACAATAGTCAAATAACTTAATAGCAATCAGATACAAAGGTTAAAAAAATGGGTATAGAAAGGGAAACTGGACTTTCTTCACAAAATTCTCTTATATGAGGGGAAAATACATTTGTTGGAAGCCCTCCAACAAATTTTGATATCTCATCAGCTCAAATAATATAATACAATTACCCCTAAGTGCAAAAAGCCTAGAAAAACAAGTGTCAAGTTTTCAGCCACGGTCATGGGAAGAAGACAGGAAAGTACAAGATTTTGTTTTGACTTATATAGACAAATCAACAATCAACCACAAAAGTAAAGAGCACAGTGAACTTATACAAATTAGTAATTCCAAACTACACATTCTGAGTATGTATTGCTAAATTCCAAAAATTAAATGGTCTATCTCACTGGTGTTAAAAAGTTGTTTTTAAATTGATACAAATTTAGGTGAAAAGAATTCTAAATCAGTATTTATCAGTATCATTATATAGTGTTTTATAATATTCAAAGAATGTTCACATATCTATTCTTTCCAACAGCCTTGAAAGGAATATAAAACTAATATTATTGTAGCAGCTCTACTTTACAGATAAGAAACATGAAGCAAATATTATTATAGCAGGACACTGCGGGGAGAGATCCAACATGGCAGCGGGTGCGGAGAGATCAAGTCTCTGACCTCTTCAGCTGCGCGGGCATAGGGAGTCTTAAACCGTCTAAATGCTGTTTGCTCAGTATTACTAGGCAATGCTGAGCTGACCTGGATCTGGGGCGAACAGTCTGTGTCTCTCAGAACACACACGGAGCCCGGATCGGCTGAATTCAAGCTCCTGTTCATCTGCGTCTCGCAGACAAACCGCTGTGACTCAGCGCTAAACGATCCCGCTGAAACAACTGCTCGGCCCTTCTGAACCTGCGGAGGTTAATACCAACCGAGCCTTCATAGGCAGTGGCCACAGGATGGAGACGGGGCTTGGGAGAGCCAGTCAGGACCCACCCGTTGCATTGGTCACCCGGCAAAGGGAACGAACTGTCGCCATTTGCATGGGATACCACCATGGCAGAGAACTGATGTCACCAGAATGCGGCGGAGGAGATAACTTCATTGAAACTGGCGGCGACAGGTGTGTAACCCCCTAGCCTTTCCTCTCCACACAGCGGGGAAACCTTAAGGGCCCCTCCCAGCTCTCCCGTGAGCGCAATAGTCAGACCGAGGGAATCAGGAGTGGCGCGGGACCCGTGGCACGGGACCCCCGGCTGCTGCTCCCACCAGTGCTGACAACTGAGGTCTCTTGCACCAGCTACCGGGGGCGTGGCTACCGGAGGGCAAGCAAAATACTCTGAGGGTTCTCAGCCTCAAGCTCCACAACCTTAGGGTCTGAGGGAATGGCATGCAGGGAGAGTGTGCCCAGTCTTCAAGAAAATAGGGCTCCCGGGAGCAGCAGACCTGGCGTGTAACCAGTATTGTGGTGAGCGTCACCGGTGAGCGGGGCCTGGCTGGAGTAAAAGTGGGGAAGTGACTAGACACAAGAAAAGGCCCTAGGCACTCAGGATTGGAGACCCGCCCAGTCTGGGAGGAGGAGCTGCTGCACAGGGATTGGATCCCGCGTATTGAGAGGAGAAGCTTGGCCAGGTGGGCACAGCTCCACCTACTGGAAGAGAAGTTAATCAAATTCTAAGACTGCATTTATTAATTTTTTTTTATTTGGTTTTTTTTTTTTCATTTTTAAAATTTTTTTATTTTTTATTTTTATTTTTTTTATTATTTTAAAATTTTTTTCTCTTTTTATTTTCTATTTTTTTCTTTTGTCTTTTCATTTCTTATCAATTTCCTTATTCCCCCTTCCTTGAATTCTACCTGTTTACTCTCATTCTCTTTAGTGACTTCTTCCCTTCCCTTCTAATACCTTTCCTCCCAAGCATCAAATAAATTTATAGGAGTAAACAGTAACTCAGCAGTCAAACAGAACAAGAAGTAACATGAGCAGCATGGAAGAAAAGGAGTACAAACAATGCAGGACAGCCTAAATATTCAGGAGGACCTAGAGTCATCAGAAAAATGGTTAAATAAAGAACTCAAGGAATACCTTAGACAGATGGAATGGAACCTTAAAGAGGATATGAGACAGCAAATTCAAACAGTGAAAGAACACATTGAAAATGAATTACATAAACAGATAAAAGAAGAAGTTAAGCATCTTTATCAGGAGATAGAGATTATAAAAAAATCAAACAATAATTCTAGAAATGAAGGAAACTATAAACCAAATTAAAAACTCAAATGAGAGTATCACTAACAGAGTGGAGCAAGTAAAAGCCAGAACGACAGATAATGAAGACAAAATATATCATCTTGAAAAGAGTCTAGCCAACTCAGAAAGGCTGGTAAAAAATCACGAGAAAAACATCCAAGAGATATGGGATAACATAAAAAAACCAAACTTAAGAGTCATCGGGATAGAGGAAGGTATAGAGGTTCAAACCAAGGGCATGAGCAACCTGCTGAATGAAATAATTATAGAAAACTTTCCAGAAATAAAAAAGGAAACGGATGTACAAATTGTAGATGCATACAGGACACCAAGCATACAAAATCACAGTAGACCAACGCCAAGACACATTGTTATGAAGATATCCAATATACAGAACAAAGAGAAAATATTAAAAGCTACAAGAGAAAGGAGGCAGATTACATTCAGGGGTAAACCAATAAGGTTAACAACGGATTTTTCATCACAGACGCTGAAAGCTAGAAGATCCTAGAACAACGTATTTCAAACACTGAAAGACAATGGATGCCAACCAAGAATTTTGTATCCAGCAAAATTAAGCTTCAGGTATGACAACAAAATAAAAATCTTTCATGATAAACAAAAGTTAAAAGAATTTACAGCCAGAAAACAAGCATTGCAAAGCATCTTGAGCAAAACACTACACGAGGAAGAAATGAAAAACAATAACCAAAACCAACACTGGGAAGTACCTCAGTAAAGCCAGAGGGCGGGGGCAAAGCTAATCATGGAGAAACAAACCAAATTAAAAATAAAAAAAAGATAAATAATCAAACATGGCTGGAAGTACAAATCATAAATCAATAGTAATTCTAAACGTTAATGACTTAAACTCTCCAATAAAGTGACATAGGCTGGTAACATGGGTTAAAAAAACAAATCCAACAATATGCTGCCTCCAGGAGACACATCTGATTGGAAAAGACATACACAGGCTGAAGGTGAAAGGTTGGGGAAAAATATACCACGCACACGGTCCTCGTAAGCAAGCAGGGGTGGCCATCCTCATATCGAATAAAATCGAGTCCAAGACTAAGTTAATCAAAAGGGATAAGGAAGGACATTATATACTGTTAAAAGGAACCATTCACCAACAAGACATAACAATTATCAATATTTATGCACCAAATAAGGGTGCTGCGACGTTCATAAAACAAACTCTCCTCAAGTTCAAGAATCAAATAGACCACAACACAATAATTATGGGTGACTTCAACACACCTCTCTCACCATTGGACAGATCCTCCAAACAAAAGTTGAATAAACAAACTATAGAATTCAATATCACAATCAATAACCTAGACTTAACTGATATAAATAGAATATATCAACCATCATCAAGTGGATATACTTTTTTCTCAGTAGCACATGGATCCTTCTCAAAAATAGACCATATATTATGCCATAGGGCAACCCTCAGTAAATATAAAGGGATGGAGATAATACCACGCATTTTATCTGATCATAATGGAATGAAACTGGAAATCAATGATAAAAGAAGGAAGGAAAAATCCTTCATCACATGGAAAATGAACAATATGTTACTGAATGATCAATGGGTTACAGAAGACATAAAGGAGGAAATCAAAAAATTCTTAGAGATAAATGAAAATACAGACACAACATCGCGGAAAGCAGTTTTAAGAGGGAAATTCATCGCCTGGAGGTCATTCCTCAAAAAAAGAGAAAACCAACAAATAAATGAGCTCACACTTCATCTCAAGCCCTAGAAAAGGAAGAGCAAAACAACAGCAAATGTAGCAGAAGGCAAGAAATAATTAAAATCAGAGCAGAAATCAACGAAATTGAAACAAAAGAAACTATTGAAAAAATTGACAAAACTAAAAGTTGGTTCTTCGAAAAAATAAATAAGATCGACAGACCCGTAGCCATGCTAATGAAGAAGAGAGAGAACTCAAATTACTAACATACGGGATGAAAAAGGCAATATCACAACAGATGCTACAGAAATACAGAAGACAATTAGAAATTATTTTGAAACCCTATATTCCAATAAAATAGAAGATAGTGAAGACATTGATAAATTTCTTAAGTCATATGATTTGCCTAGACTGAGTCAGGAGGATACACACAATTTGAACAGACCAATATCAATGGATGAAATAGAAGAAGCAATCAAAAGACTACCAACCAAGAAAAGCCCAGGACCGGATGGGTATACAGCGGAGTTTTACAAAACCTTTAAAGAAGAATTAATACCAATACTTTTCAAGTTATTTCAGGAAATAGAAAAAGAGGGAGCTCTTCCAAATTCATTCTATGAGGCCAACATCACCCTGATTCCGAAACCAGACAAAGACACCTCAAAGAAAGAAAACTACAGACCAATATCTCTAATGAACCTAGATGCAAAAATCCTCAATAAAATTCTGGCGAATCGGATACAAAAACACATCAAAAAAATTGTGCACCATGATCAAGTAAGATTCATCCGTGGGATGCAAGGATGGTTCAATATACAGAAATCAATAAATGTTATTCACCACATCAATAGACTTAAAGATAAGAACCATATGATCATCTCGATAGACGCAGAAAAAGCATTCGACAAAGTACAGCATCCCTTTATGTTCAAAACATTAGAAAAACTAGGGATAACAGGAACTTACCTCAACATTGTAAAAGCTATCTATGCTAAGCCTCAGGCTAGCATCATTCTGAATGGAGAAAAATTGAAGGCATTCCCTCTAAAATCTGGAACAAGACAGGGATGCCCTCTATCACCACTTCTATTCAATATAGTTCTTGAAACACTGGCCAGAGCAAATAGACGAAAGAAATTAAAGGCATAAAAATAGGAAAAGAAGAACTTAAATTATCACTATTTGCAGATGACATGATTCTATACCTAGAAGACCCAAAAGGGTCTACAAAGAAACTACTAGAACTAATAAATGAATTCAGCAAAGTGGCAGGATATAAAATCAACACGCATAAATCAAAGGCATTTCTGTATATCAGTGACAAATCTTCTGAAATGGAAATGAGGAAAAACACCCCATTCACAATATCCTCAAAAAAAAAAAAAAAAAAAAATACTTGGGAATCAAGCTAACAAAAGAGGTGAAAGATTTATACAATGAAAACTACAGAACCCTAGAGAGAGAAATAGAAGAAGATCTTAGAAGATGGAAAAATATACCCTGTTCATGGATAGGCAGAACTAACATCATCAAAATGGCGATATTACCAAAAGTTCTCTATAGGTTTAATGCAATGCCAATCAAAATCCCAACGGCATTTCTTGTAGAAATAGATAAAGCAATCATGAAATTCATATGGAAA
This sequence comes from Marmota monax, assembly GCF_021218885.2. NCBI lineage: Eukaryota > Metazoa > Chordata > Mammalia > Rodentia > Sciuridae > Marmota > Marmota monax. The sequence goes on along the minus strand of NW_026693082.1, from coordinate 17,639,398 downwards.
AATAAAAGACCCAGAATAGCAAAAGCAACTCTAAGCAGGAAGTGTGAATCAGGCGGCATAGCGATACCAGATTTCAAACTATACTACAGAGCAATAGTAACAAAAACAGCATGGTACTGGTACCAAAACAGGCGGGTGGACCAATGGTACAAAATAGAGGACACAGAGACTAATCCACAGAGTTACAACTATCTTATATTTGATAAAGGGGCTAAAAGCATGCAATGGAGGAAGGATAGCATCTTCAACAAATGGTGCTGGGAAAACTGGAAATCCATATGCAACAAAATGAAACTGAATCCCCTCCTCTCGCCATGCACAAAAGTTAACTCAAAATGGATCAAGGAGCTTGATATCAAATCAGAGACTCTGCGTCTGATAGAAGAAAAAGTTGGCTCCGATCTACATATTGTGGGGTCGGGCTCCAAATTCCTTAATAGGACACCCACAGCACAAGAGTTAATAGCAAGAATCAACAAATGGGACTTACTCAAACTAAAAAGTTTTTTCTCAGCAAGAGAAACAATAAGAGAGGTAAATAGGGAGCCTACATCCTGGGAACAAATCTTACTCCTCACACTTCAGATAGAGCCCTAATATCCAGAGAATACAAAGAACTCAAAAAATTAAACAATAAGAAAACAAATAACCCAATCAACAAATGGGCCAAGGACCTGAACAGACACTTCTCAGAGGAGGACATACAATCAATCAACAAGTACATGAAAAAATGCTCACCATCTCTAGCAGTCAGAGAAATGCAAATCAAAACCACCCTAAGATACCATCTCACTCCAGTAAGATTGGCAGCCATTATGAAGTCAAACAACAAGAAGTGCTGGAGAGGATGTGGGGAAAAGGGTACATTTGTACATTGCTGGTGGGACTGCAAATTGGTGCGGCCAATTTGGAAAGCAGTATGGAGATTCCTGGGAAAGCTGGGAATGGAACCACCATTTGACCCAGCTATTGCCCTTCTCGGACTATTCCCTGAAGACCTTAAAAGAGCGTACTATAGGGATACTGCTACATCGATGTTCATAGCAGCACAATTCAGAATAGCTAGACTGTGGAACCAACCTAGATGCCCTTCAATAGATGAATGGATAGAAAAAATGTGGCATTTATACACAATAGAGTATTACTCTGCACTAAAAAATGACAAATCATGGCATTTGCAGGGAAATGGATGGCATTAGAGCAGATTATGCTAAGTGAAGCTAGCCAATCCCTAAAAAACAAATGCCAAATGTCATCTTTGATATAAGGAGAGCAACTAAGAACCAGAATAGGGAGGAAGAGCATGAGAAGAAGATCACCATTATTCAGGGTCGAGGGGGGGAGGGAAAGAGAGAGAGAAGGGAAATTGCATGGTAAAGGAAGGAGACCCTCATTGTTATACAAAATTACATATAAGAGGAAGTGAGGGGAAAGGGGGAAAAAAAACAAGAGAGAGAAATGAATTACAGTAGATGGGGTAGAGAGAGAAGACGGGAGGAGAGGGGAGGGGAGGGGAGGGGGGATAGTAGAGGATAGGAAAGGCAGCAGAATACAACATACACTAGTATGGCAGTATGTAAAAAACTGGATGTGGAACCGATGTGAATCTGTAATATGTATACGGGGTAAAAATGGGAGTTCATAACCTGCTTGAATCAAATGTATGAAATATGATATGTCATGGGCTGGGGATGTGGCTCAAGTGATAGCGCGCTCGCCTGGCATGCGTGCGGCCTGGGTTCGATCCTCAGCACCACATACAAACAAAGATGTTGTGTCTGCAGAAAACTAAAAAAAATAAAAAATTTAAAAAAATGAAATATGATATGTCAAGAGCTTTGTAATGTTTTGAACAACCAAAAAAAAAAAGATTGAAAAAAAATATTATTATAGCAGTCTCAGTAAGGAAATTGAAGTTCAGGAAAACTAAATGGCCTAACTTACATGCTATAACTGTAAGTGCTATTTTACCAGGACTAAAATCCAATGGCTGTTTCTACTGAGAGCAGTTAGTTAGTTTTGTGTCGCATTATATTTGAAATAACATTTGATTCATTACAATTTCAAAATTATTGTAATTTTGAGAGGCTGAATAGAGTTATGGAAGAGAGATGTTTTATCAGGGGCTTTTTTCTAGATAGTAGAATTATATATTGTAGAATTGAGAATTAATAACTTAGTTGAAAGCACCTAGCATGGTACCTGGCACATAGAAATCACTTGGGGAATGTTAGTTGCTTTTAGATGTCAGGTAATAAGTCAAGAGCTAGATTTTTTTGTCAAGGATGTTTAAAGGGACATGCAGAAGAATTTGAAGAATGGAGGAAGTCCAGATGACCCCAATCCTGGGCTAAAACAGAAGAAACAATAAGCTCTGGCTACTTTTTTATACTTAAAAACCTAACTAGAAAAGCTTATTTTTCAAAGATGTGTGCCACAAAAGATACTTTTGAATAGATGAGATTAAGAATAGTTTTAATTCATTTTTTGGTCAACTTCCACAATCAAGAATTTTGGCATAAACATTGCTTTAAGAGATATTTTTAATAGCTACTTCTGATTACAAAAGGGAATTCCTTGCCTCCCGTGAATAAAAATAAGCCCTTTATTTAGATTTATTTTTATTCTCCTTGATATTCACTAAATTCTATGTTCATATCTGATTCTGAACATTGCTAATTGTATACTCTTCTGACATCCTCACAGTTCTTCATATTTTGGATGGATCTTCTTTTATTCCTCAAAATTACTTTTCTTTCTTGGTTACTTAGTGAACTAGATGCAAATGATATTTCTATAAGATGCCAACATCTTTAGTTCAATTAAAAAGCGAGAAAGAGAGCCATGGACATTTCACTGGAAAAAATAATTTTTCACAAATTTTTCCTCCTCAAATTATTTGTTTCTATTGGTAAATATGGGGATAAAAAAATACCTTAAATGCTCCTTGTAACTTTTCAAAGATGAAAGTGAAAATACTAATGAAGTGATAAATTGTGAATGTCAAATACACATAAGGAATATTAAAATATACTCAAATGATAAGCACTTTAGTAATTTATATGATATTCATTTTATGAAATACATACAAATGTCATGAATAAATCCAGTTTATACCAGCAGGATATTTTGTAAATTTTTTTTCTCAAAAGAAAAGTAAATAGACTATGTCAATATTTGGATGTACTAACAACTTTACAGTATGAAATGTGTATGATTTAATGTTCAGTCCTTTTTCTTCTTTCTTTCTATTTCCTTAATTCTACTCCCTTCTCCAACTTCCTCTTCCTTTTTTCTCTCCAACTTCCTAAATTACAAAGGGCTTCCATTATCTGGAATAGCCAGAGCTACTTGTTTCTTCTGTTTTAGCCCCGGATTGGGGTCATCTGGACTTCCTCCATTCTTCAAATTCTTCTGCATGTCCCTTTAAACATCCTTGACAAAAAAATCTAGCTCTTGACTTATTACCTGACATCCAAAAGCAACTAACATTCCCCAAGTGATTTCTATGTGCTAGGTACCATGCTAGGTGCTTTCAACTAAGTTATTAATTCTCAATTCTACGATATATAATTCTACTATCTAGAAAAAAGCCCCTGATAAAACATCTCTCTTCCATAACTCTATTCAGCTTCTCAATATTATTAAGTCCCTATGCAGAACATTCCTTTGAAGAAACACACCATAATTTCATAAAGATGGTTTATTTCTTTTTCTTTTAATTTTTTTAGTTGTTGATAGACCTTTATTTCATTTATTTATACAAGGTGCTGAGAATCGAACCCAGTGCTTCACACATACCAGGCAAGTGCGCTACCACTGAGCCCCAGCCCCAGCCCCTCCTTTTTTTTCTATCATAAATAATGTCATACAAATCCCCTAAATGAGTCTTTGTGCACATTTATGATAATTGTCTTAGTCTACATACCATGCATGAATTTGGCCTGATAGGCCATTTTCTGCCCGGCTAGCTATTGCCTCTCTTCCTCCCATGTCTTTAATGTGTGGCATTCTTGGCCTATTGACATGGTGCCACACCACCTGCAGCCCCCTCTTTTGTTTTGGGCATCAGCTTGCCACTCAGTTTCCAACACTTCTGTCCATCTAAAACTGCACAGCCTTACTGTCCTTCCCTTGACCAATAATCTGTAGCTTCTGCCTTAGAAAATGTCCTCCCTTAAAGTTTTTTTTTTTTAACCAAGAAAGATAGCATATTATAAATTAAATACAGGATTAATTACTATAAATTAATGAACAGATTTACTATAATTCCAATATCCAACAGAAAGCCAATTTTTAAGTTAAGAATGTGGTATGTAAGTACAGTTGTAAATTACTTACCAGAAGGCAAAAATGATACAGAGAAATGATTATGAAAAACAAAAGAGTTGGGGCTGGGGATGTACCTCATGATAAAACATTAGTCTACCATCCCCCTCACCACAAAAAAGAAAAAGAATAAAAATAAACCCCATAATACCTTCTGATTTTCATTTCAAAAGTATAAGTCAGAAGCTTTTATATATATGGTTATATATAATTGGGGGGCGGGCATGGGGATGGAGCCCAGGGTCTCATACATGTTTAACATGGGCTCTACCACCGCTTACACCTCTAACTATGAAGTGCATAAATAATAGGTGTAGGGGTGTTGTGTCAGAGGTTTTATTTTTTTGTACCAGGGATTGAACCCAGGGGCACTTTACCACTGAGCCACATCCCAGCCCTTTTTATTTTTTACTTTGAGATAGCAGCTCACTATATTGCTTAGAGCCTTGCTAATTTGCTGAGGCTGGCCTTAACTTTGATTCTCCTGATTCAGCCTTCCAAATTGCTGGTATTATAAACCTGCACCACCATACCTGCTAGTCCACCCTAGTTTGAATGGTCTATCTGTAGGGAGGCAGAGCATAGCTGGAGGTGGTGGATCACTGGGGCTATGCCATGGAAGTATGTATCTTCCCTTGTGTTCCCTTCTTCTTTCTCCTCCTCTGCTTCCTGGCTGCCATGAATGCAGCAGCTCTCCTTCTCCAAGACTTCTTGCTATGATGTTCTGCCTCACCTTGGGCACAGAGGAATGGAGTCGCTCCAACATGGTCTAAACGTATGAGAGAGTGAGCCAAAATAAACTTTTCCTCCTCTAAGCTGTTCTTGTTAATGTTTTGGTCACAATATGAAAACCTAACTAATACAACCGTCATTTAGAAGAACTATGATTTTGACAATACAGTAGTAACCTACAGTAGTTTACCTAATCCATTGGTACTGACATTCAAGTTATTTCTAATTTGTTATCCTTATTAGAAATCCTGTTAAAAGTGGTCCATTCATTTTTTTCCCTCCATATTTTGGTTATTTTATAAAGATAAATTTCCACAAGTAGGTCTAATGGATCAAAACATATACATATCTTGAGAACCTTCACACAAACACACACACATATTATACACACACATCTATTTCTCATAGTCATTAAGTTCAAAGTAATTTACTCAGCCAATTAGATGCAAGCAGCACAAATATATACCACAAGGCAACCAGCACTTTTTTTTTTTTTTTTTACTCTGGGGATCACGTAAGCATCAGACCAGAGATCCTATGCCTATTAAAAGAAAAAGTAGACCCACATCTCCATCAAGTCAGCTTACAAACCAAATTCCTCATTAAGATTCCTAAAGTGCAAGAAGTAAAATCAAGAACCAATAAATGGTATGGTATCAAACTAAGAAGCTTCTTCACAGCAAAGGAATAATCAAAAACATAGAGAGAGAGCCCAGAGAATGGGAAAAAATTCTTTGTCACCTGCACCTCAGACACAGCATTAATCTCCAGGATATAGAAGAACTCAAAAAACACCAAAAAAAAAAAAAAAAAGGAGAAAAAACCAAAAACAAATAACCCTATGAAGAGCAGAGGGCAGAGGAACTGAACAGGCACTTCACAGAAGAAAAAATAAGATGGGTCAACAAATACATGAAAAAATGTTCAACATCTTTACCAATTAGAAAAAATGCAAAATAAAACTACACTGAGATTTCATCTTGCTCCAGTCAGAATGGCAATTATCAAGAATAAAAGTAGTTATAAATGTTGGTGAGGATGTGGGGGAAAAGGTACACTCATACATTCACTGGTAGGACTGCAAATTGGTGCAACCACTCTGTAAAGCAGTATGAAGATTCCTCTAAAAACTTGGAATGAAACCACCATTTGACCCAGTTATTCCACTCCTCAGCTTATACCCAAAGGACTTAAAATCAGCATACTATAGTGACACGACTACATCAATATTCATAGCAGCTCAATTCCCAACAGCTAAGCTATGGAACCAAACTAGGTGCCCTTCAACAGATGAATGGATATAGAAAATGTGGTGTGTGTGTGTGTGTGTGTGTGTGTATGTGTACTTATACACTTATATACACACACATACATACATACACACAATGGAATATTACTCAGCCACAAAGAATAGGATTATGGCATTTTTCAGTAAATAGATGGAACTGGAGACTGTTGTGCTAAGTGAAATAAGCCAATCCCAAAAAACCAAAGGCCAAATGTTCTCTCTGATATATGGATGCTGACTTACAATAGGTGGGGGATGGGGCGGAGGGTGGAGTTGCACAGGACTGGACAGGGGAGTCCAATCCACTGGAGTCTTGAAATTTTTCTTTATAAAACTTGAGTTATTTATTTTTCATAAATATTAATTTTAGTTTAAATGTTTCTCCTAATCTGTTTCCTTTGTATTTCAGCTTTACTAACATTTATTTGTACAAAAAATGTTATATATTGTAATCTCTAAAATACTCTTCAGGGTTTTCCTTTTCTTTTTCTTTCTTTTTTTTCAGTTAACTGCAAAGTTGATAAATATGGTACTGGTTGTATTGTTTATTTTCCTTTTAATCAGCCTGGAATTTATTTTGATCTATAATATTTAATTTAAATTTAGTTGTAGAATTAGAAATATGTACTTAACTAAACACACCCTTTTTCATGGTGTTAACTGCTATAAAATGGATTTCCTTATGGTGTGGATAACTGCGGGCAGGGGGAATAAGAAAACCCCAATAATGTGGAATACTACACATAATATGAATGTGGTGAATTTATCCATAACATCTGCCATAGAAAACCAATAGACATGTATAATGTTACAGAAGAGACAAAATGGCTCCCAGGACTATATACATTAGCTATAATCTAAATTAAAAGTGTTGACATATATATTTTAAAAGAGGAATGAGTCACTTAGAAGGAGACTGGTTGGCCCATTCAAGTACACTCAAGGACTGTCTGATCCCAGGGTCTCATATTATCTCTACTATAGAGATGAAGCTGATACAGACAGCCACCTGAGGTTATCTGCTTGTTATTAGATTTTTTAATCCTAATTAATAATTCCTATCATTTAATATTGAGAATGTCATACCTGCTCCCTTTATGTATTCTTTTCTTTTTATTAGTCCTTTCACTTTTTTTATTGGTGCATTATAATTGTATATAATGATGGGATCTGTTGTCACATGTGCTACATGCACACAATGTAACAATACAATTTGGCCAGTATCACTGCCTCCCTCCCTACCCTCCTCCTTTCCCCTGGTCTCTTCCATCTACTGATATCACTTTGATTTTCACTGGCCCCCCAACCTTTCTTTTCCTTTTTCCTCTCTAGATTCCACATATGGGAGAAAACATACAACTCTTGACCTTCTGAGTTTGGCTTATTTAGCTTAATATAATAGTCTCAAGTTCCATCCACTTCTTGCAAATGACAAAATGTCATTTTTCTTTATGGCCAAATAAAACTCCACATTTTCTTTATCCATTCATCCACTGATGGACTTCTAGGCTGGTTCCCAAAGTTTGGCTATTATGAATTGTACTGCTATAAACATGGACATGCATGTATATCACTAGAGTATGATGACTTTAATTCCTCAGGATAGACACTGAGGAGTGGTCATATCTAGTCTTTTGAGGAACTTCCACACTGATTTTCATACTGGTTGTACTAATTTATAATCTTACCAACAGTGTAAATGTGTTCCTTTTCCTCTATATCCTCTCCAGCAATTATTATAGTTTGCTCTTGATGACTGCCATTCTGACTGGTATGAGATGAAATCTCAGTGTAGTTTTGATTTGCATTTCCCAAATTGGTAATGATGTCGAACGTTTTTTCATATATTTGTTGGCTATTTGTATTTCTTCTTTTGAGAAGTATCTGTTTAATTCATTTGCCCATTTATTAATTGGGTTATTTGGGGGTTTTTTTGTGTTAAGTTTCCTGAAGTACATGACTAAAGATCCCTTCATATTTTCACTGAATCACACTGAGAGACTTAAAGGTCATGTAATCCAAATAGGAACAAATCTTTGGGCCTTCCACCTGAGTTTTTATCAAGACATGTTACTCTATTTCCTTGTCCCTTTTATTTTCTTTAAAAAGACCTAAAAAGTAATTGGCTAGACACAATTACGTATGCCTAGAATCCCAAGAGTTTCTGAGGCAGAAGGATCTCAAGTTTGAGGCCAGTCACAGAAATGGGTGAGACTCTGACTTAAAATAAAAAAATAAAGCTGGATGCAGTGTTGCACACCAGTAATCCCAGCAACTGGGGAGGCTAAGGCAGGAAGATCATAAGTTCAAACCAGCCTCCGCAATTTAGTGAGGCCCTAAGCAACTTAGTGTGGCCCTGTCTCAAAATGAAAATGGCTAGGATGTGATTCAGTGGTTTAGCACCCTTAGGTTTAATCCCGAGTACCAAAAATTAAAATAAATAAATAATGAAAAGGACTGGGGATATAGCACAGAAGTAAAACATCCTTGGGTTCAATTCCTGGTACTGAAAAATAAAAATAAGAAAAAGAAGAAATAATTGACAAACAATAAACTATACATATTTTAATGTACAACATGAAAAATATTGACATACCTGAATGTACTTGTAGAACCATCACCATAATAATAATAGTCAGATAATGACTATATCACCCTCCAGATTTCTCCTGTCCTTTCGTAATCTATCATCTTGCTCTATACTCCACATTTTATTGATATGCTTTCTGTCACTATATGTTAACTGTGTTTTCTAGAATTTTTAGCAAGAGGAATAAAATAGCAGAGAGTGGTCTGGCTTCTTCTACATAGTGTAACTGTTCTGAGATACATCTACTTGGTATAAGCATCACTGAGTGGTAGTATGTTGAACTGATATACCACAACTTGATTACTCATTTACTGTTGATAACTGCTTTGGAAAATAATCTAGTAGCTTCTTAAAAAGTCAAATATCCATCTACCATATGTCATAGCCATTTGACCCTTAGAAATTACCCCATTTGAATCAAATGTATGATATGTCAAGATCATTGTAATGTTTTGAGCAACTAATAAAAAAATTAAAAAAATAAAAAAGAAATTCATCCAAGAGAAGAGAAAGTACATACCCGCATGAAGACCTATACATGAATATTCATAGTACCTTTCTCTGTATTAGGTGAAATCCAGAAACAACCTGATTCCATCCAGAAATGCATGGATAAGCAAATTATGCTATATTCATAAAAAGGACAATCTATTGATACAAGTAACAACATGGATGAATTTCAAAATAAATCAAGTAAAAAAAGTAAAACAAAAAATGAGTACTTGGGTTAGGGTGTAGCTTCTTGGTAGCTGATTATGCATGCAGGACAGAGTTCAAGCCACAGCACCAGAAAAAAATGAGTACTTATTTCTGGACTTCTTTTAAATTAATCATTGTTCTCCCCTACCCCGTTTATTTTTCTTCTTGCTGTCTTAAAAGAAACATCTTATTTGTCTTCATTTAATGATTATACTTGAAATTGGTATACCTTTAGTTAACACAATACATGGACCTTAGAATCCTAAAATTCCAATCAAGCTCTACTGGCTTAAATGCCATTTAGGCCAGTACAGTATTATAATTATGCCTTATTTGTGAAGCATGAATATAACATTATTTTGTTTCTGTCTTCTAATAATGCTTAAATTTATTCATGTGGCCAACAAAAATTACTAGTTCTTCTTTTGTTTTAGAACTATTTGCCTTTTTCTTGAATAGTACCTTTATAAGAGTATTTTTCAATGTGTGGGTTGTGATCTACACATCTCAATTGTGCAACCTGCAACCTAACAATAATGTGGCTATGTACATCTTTTTACTTACTTTACTTGGAATATACTGGGCTTTCTAAGTCGGAGGATTTGTGTCTTTCATCTATTCTGGCAATTTTTTAATGGTTACTATATTGCTTCATACCCATTCCATGTTTTCTTTCCGGAGTCTGAATGGATTGTCTCACAATATTTTTCATATTTTGTTTTTTTCTCTCTGTATAAAGTTCTCTGTAGTTTCCTTCTTTTTAACTGTGCCTATGTGCTAGATTAGCCCATCATTATTTTTTCTTTTTTTGTACTGGGGATTGAACCCAGTGTCACTCAACCACTGAGCCACACGACCAGGCTTTTTTTGTATTTTATTTAGAGACAGGGTGTCACTGAGTTGCTTAGCACTTGCTAAATTGCTGAAGTTGGCTTTGAGCTCAGGATCCTCCTGCCTCAGCCTCCCGAGCCGCTGGGATTACAGGCAGTGCCACCATGCCTGGCTAATTTTTAAAATTCTATTATTATAAATAATTTTCATTTCTGATATGTTATTATTTCTTTTTAAGATTGTCTGGCCACTTTCCTAGTCTCTTATTTTTTATTTATGTTTTATAACTCCTTTTATTTATTAAACATATCAAATATATTGATTTTATGTATTAGATATTTATTATAGCTGAAATCTCTGTAGATATGGTACAGTTTGTTGTTTAAATCTTGCTCATAGTATTTTGATTTTTCCCCTTGTTATGTTTTATGATTATTTTTCTTTTTTGTGGTACTGGGAAATACAAGGGTACTATATCATGGAGCTATACCAAAGACCTTTTATTTTTATTTTGAGATAAGGCCTCAATAAGTTGCTTAGGGCATTGTTAAGTTGCTAAAGCTGGCCTCAAACTTGTGATCCTCCTGCCTCAGACTTCCAGGTCACTGGGATTACAAGTGTGTACCACCACACCTGGCAATAATTGTGATCTTGAGCTTTATTATATTATCTTACCTTAGAAGTCATGTATCATCTGCAAATTCGTTTCAGTTATCTCAGTTTTCACCAAAGTCACTGATCAACACAGCTTCTGACAAAAAAGAAAAATCTTCAAAATTTTGAAAATCTTTAAAATAAATCCAACATATTCTTTCATTGCTTTCAGAGATACAAATTTAAATATTTTCCATCATAATCAAATACAAATGAATAAAAACAAGATAAAATCCTTGCCACAATTATTTCAAGAGTTGGATTTTTTTTAAAAAAAGTAGCATTAGGCTGAATGAAAAATATATTTATAATCAAGAAAAAACAGTAGAAATATGAAGGGCTGGCTTGGGTGAAGGAGGTCTAGCATCTCTAAATTCTCTACAGCCCACTTCTCCAACAGGAGGAAACACAACGTATTTAAACTAGTATCTTGTCTTAGGGGAAAAAAAATTCCAGACAAAATCTTTTCAGATTCAAGGATGCTCTTTGCCCATTAGATGTTTGGTAAAATCATAGCTCTTTTATCTTTTTATTGTTTTATAGCACAAAACATAGAAGAAAGAACTTTGAAATGTCACAAAACCCTTTGAAGTGTCACAGTCCTTTTCAGGTCTTTCCCCCCACTGCACCCCCAGCTTTTAACAGTATCAAGAAAACCCAAGCCTGCTAGTTTTTTCTTTTTTGCTTCACCACATGTTTTTATTTAATATCTTTTACTAATTTCATTCATCAATGACAACTTTGTAAAATTTATTTTCAACATCAAAATATGCGTGTGTATGTGTGTGTTGACATTTTCATATCAGAAATAAGAGAAAACTTACACTTCTCTCCTTTAGTATACTGCTCTTGCTTGAAGCACATGTAAACCAACAATTTGGAGTCTGCATCCTTATTTTCTGAGCAGCAACTATAGGTTTAAACAGAATCCTTAGCTCCTGATTTTCTTTCTTCTTAAAATTTGATGTATATCCTGCAATAATGTGGTAGAAAAAACACAGGCTTTGGAATCATATAGATATGGGTTTAAGTCACAATCTCCTACTAAGTAAATGGATAATATGAAGCAACAACTTAAGCTCTCTGAACCTATTCAGGGAACCTATCAGGTTTGTAGATGACAATGTGTAGCTGCATCAGTGATGCTGGCGGCGGTGGTGCAAACATTAATCCCAGTGGCTGGGGAGGCTGAGGCAAGAGGTAAGAGGATTGAGAGGTCAAAGCCAGCCTCAGCAAAAGTAAGGTGCTAAGCAACTCAGTGAGTGAAACTCTAAATAAAATACAAAATAGGGCTGGGAATGTGGCTCAGTGGCCAAGTGCCCTGAGTTCAATCCCTTGTACCAAAAACAAACAAACAAATATAAAAGAACCAAATGATAGCACACAGAGGAGTGCCAGCACAATGCCTGCCATGTAACCTAGGCTCATGAAATTTTGTATTTTATTTTCAGTTTATTGGGATTGTGGCTCAGGGGTAGAGTGCTCGCCTAGCACGGGCAGGACCCAGGTTCGATCCTCAGCACCACATAAAAATAAAGGCATTGTGTTGTGTCCATCTATACCTAAAAAATAAATATTAAAAATAAATAAATATTTAAAAAATAGAAATACACCAAAATACTCCTACTGAATACACCATACTAAAAAGGGACACTCTAAAATCCGTCTTCTAAAACCACTAGAAATCGTTCCTTTTCTTCTATGGCTGTGTTGCCAAAATGCTATACAATTGTATAAATTTGTTTCAGTTCCTTTTATTTTTCTTTTCATTTAATCTTATTTTTGAATGTGTAAAATATCCATGATTCTAAGGTCAAAATATGAACAAGTTGTATTTAGGGAAATCTTTCATTGTTGATATCTTTCCCTTGTTCGTTCTTTGTGCCTCTAACTCTATATGCTGTTCCTCTGGACAAAGAGGGTTCTACCTGGAGACTGTTCCATTGCATGCATGTACTGAAGTTCATCCAATCAGTGCCCTATTAATGGTCATTTTAGCTGTTTCCCATCTTTTGCTAATACAAGTGTCGCTGCAACTATATACAAAACAGTTCACATTTTATTTCAGTGTGTTTTTAGAACATATACCTAAAAGTTAAATGGCAATGCCAAGGGATAAATGCATATGTAATTTTGTTGGCTAAATTCCCTCCCATGCAGTTTGTGGTTATGTAGCCATCCCTATCAGCAATGTATCAAAATGCTTATTTCCCCACAATCTACAAAGTATACTGTATAACTTTTGGATTCTGGTGAGAAATGCTTTAGGATAGCTTTAATTCTTCAATTTGTATTTCCCTTTGTATAACTGGAGCTGGAACATCTTTTATACATCTGTTATCTGCATTTCTGTTTTTCTTTTATTTATTTTTGTATTTCTTTCCTATGAGCTCTCTTCAGATTTTTTTTTTTTTTTTGGTACTGGGGATTGAACTCAGGGGCACTTGAACACAGAGCCACATCCCCAGTCCTATTTTTATTTTATTTAGAGACAGGGTATCCCTGAGTTGCTCAGCATCTCGCTTTTGCTGAGGCTGGCTTTGAAGTCATGATCCTCCTGCCTCAGCCTCCCCAGCCACTGGGATTACAGGCATGCACCACTGCACCCAGCTGGTCCTTTTGTCTATTGGGGTTGATGGTCTTATTTGCCTGGAGTTTCAGTAAGTTGTTTTCATTAAGGAGATTAGCTCTTGGTGACATAAATCCAAATATTTCCCCCTTTGGAGGTCATTTGTCTTTGCTCATGACAATTTTCATCACATACTTTTTTTTTTGGTTAATATACTGGGATTTATCTGGTTTTTGCTTTTTCTGGAATGAGACTTAGTTATAAAACCCTTGGCTTATACTTTCATAGACTTTAACTATGTTGTTCTATGGCTGTTTTACTCTGTATGTTGTTGTTAAGTCTGCTGCTAACCTCTTCTTTCTGCCTGGAAGCCCAGAGGAATTTTTCTTCTTATGCTAAAAGTCCAACAGTTTTATTAGGACCTGACTTGGCGCTGACCATTTTGGATCAATTTTCCCAGTATACAATGAGCTTTTTCTTTGTGTGTGTTGCTGGGTATCAAGCATACAAGGTAAGCATCTTACCACTGAACTACACCCCATATCTGAGCTGACACAGTTGAGTGTTATGTTTATAATGTTTCCAAGGATGTTAGTTTAAGTATTAGCTCTGCTATTTTTTTTCCCTTAGGAAATCTAATTTTACATACATTCTGTATTAGTTTCCTTCTAGAGCTGAGGAGACAGCTCAGTGGTACAGCACTTGCCTAGCATGCACCCTTGGTTCAATTCCCAGCACTAGACACACACAAAGTCACCTTCTATTTGTTTTACCTTTCTTCATTTAATTTTCATTCTCTTGGTTGACTTCATGCCTATTCTCGGTGCCCCTAATTCAATCAAATTTTTTCCTCACTTAACTATCTTGAAATTTAAATTCATTTTTAAAGAGTGACTTCTCTGTTTCATTTATTTCCTGAGTATAATAATTTCACTTTTTCCTCTCTTGTCCATTTGTTTCAGGGTTTTGAATTTGAATCTTTTTTATCTCTGCAAATGCTTGAATTTAACTCAGGTAGGGGCATTGTGCTGTAGTTTTCTTCAGCTCTATACTTGAATGTTTTGGGGAAGCTTTTCATCAACTGAAATGTTTTGACTCTCATTTTGTTTTCTACTTGAAGTAACTTTATATGGATGTTGTCTGCCACCTTCTGTTCATTTTTAAGTGTTTTATTTTTCTTAAGCCAGATGGCAATTGTATATACACAGGAGTGAAGGATTTGGATGATTTGTTGTATTCTTAGTTCGATAGTACCTAATTAGGGTTTTTTTTCATCAGTTATTCTTTTTTTGGATGAGAGGAGAGGTTGATCTTTTTTCTATTCTTTTTCACCATGATCCTTAGTTTCTTTCTTCTTCTTCTTTTTTTTTTTTTTTCTTTTTCTTTTTTGGTACCAGGGATTGAACCCAGGGATGTTTAACCACTGAGCCATATCCTCAACCTTTTCTGTTTTGATACAGGGTCTTGCTAAATTACTGAGGCTGGCTTTGAACTTTGATCCTCCTGCCTTGGCTAGGATTACAGGCATGTGTTACCCTGCCCGGCAGGATCCTTAATTTCTACTACTTCCTTCTCTTTTGCCACCCACTCTCCACTATTTCGAGGTTCAGTGCCCCTGCAAAGTGCCCCTTCAATGTACCCCCTTCCTAGAAACAGTACTTTCAAGTTCTTTTCCTCCAACAAGCCTCACACCTCTTCTCGGAATTTCCCTATTCAGGATGGAGATGAAGAGGAAATTATTTTATCTGTGTTCTGCTAGTCCTGCTTCCCTATTCTCTTTTCTACAGTCTCCACTTCAGTTACTACTTGTGCATGGGTTCCAGAGCTGGTCTGCTGGACTGCAGTGTTGTCTTCCTCACATACCCATGATTTCACTTAATGCTAGGTAGGCACACTTATAGTCCTGTATTCTCTTTTTGGAGAATACGTAGGGAAATTTGGATTTATGCAGTCACTTCATCCTACTGAAACCTGGAGAGTCTATATTTACTTTTAAATAATTTTCTAGTTTTATTGTATGCGGCCAGAATTTTGCTTGACAGTTTTCATAATTTTGAACTGACATTTTCTTTGTGGTTAACATAAAAGATATTTTTTATAAATGTACCATATACACTTGAAATGTATTCCTTACTAGTGGATTTGGAGTTTAATGTACATTTGTAAAATCTATGTTATTGACTCTATGACTAATTTTTTCATCCACTTATGCTGACAGAGGTGTGTTAAGTCTCTATTATTAGCATATTTCTATTTCTCCTTATCTCTAATAGTTCTTGACAGTGGTGTTGTGTCTTTGGGTAAACAGACTTACCAAAAGGTAAAGATTTCAAAAATCTTTATTGTGAATTGTAGCCTTAAAGTTATAAAATATTCTTTGTTTTCATGCTTTTTGGCCTAAATTTTGCCTTGTCTAATACCAAGATGATGAACCTTACCTTTCTAAAATGTACATTTATCTAGCATTTATTTGCTCATCCCATTTATGGTTATTAACAATATTGTTTAGATTATTCTCAATTTATTATAAATTCCTTTTTTTTTTTTTTTTGGCAACAGGGATTAAGCCATATCCCCAGCCTTTTTAAATATTTTATTTAGATACAGGGTCTCACTTAGTTGCTTAGGGACTTGCAAAGTTGCTGAGGCTGGCTTTGAACTCAGGATCCTCCTGCCTTAGCCTCCCAAACTGCTGGGATTACAGGCTTGCGTCACCACGCCCGGCCATAAATTCCTTTTTTTAATTCATACTTTTTACAGTTGTAACCTTTTGTATAAGCAATATAAAATCCCTTTTTTTCATTAAGTCTATTTACCTTTGAAGGCCTTTAAAAAGAAAACAGCCTGCTTCCTCTATATACTCACACTTTGGACACAAAATGTGTAGATTTAACTCTCACACTAAGCAATTCTCTAACTCTCTGGACATTAGTTGGGTGACCCTACAATTCAATCATGAGACTAACTAACCAGAATTGGCAGAGACCTCCTAAGTTAAGAGCTCAAGTTCACAAAACTATCACTTCAGACACTCATTGCAGGTCCTAAATTGTGACCTAACCTTCTGACCAACCATCTATAAGTCAGAGTTACCTACAACCCTTCCTCAGGTTCAGTAATTTGCTACAACAGCTCACAGAATTCAAAAAGTGTCTTACATACTACTATCAGTTTATTATAAAGAATATGATACAGAAATAGCCAAACATGAGAGATGTATGGGGCAAGGGATAGGGTTGGGGATGCAGGGTATCCATGCCCCCTCTGGGTGTACCACTCTCCCAGCACTCCCATGAGTTCACCAACCCAGCAACTCCATGAGTTAGGGTTTTAGGGAGGCTGTTATGTAAGTAGGATTAATTAAATCACTGACCACTGATGACTGAATTCAGTCTCTAGAAGTTCTCCTTTTCCACTGGTCTAGGAGATGGGACTGAAAGCTCTTCTGATGCTCTAACCATATGGTTGCTTATTCTAGCAATCAGCTCCCACCCTTCAAATTACCTCATAAGCATAATCTCAGGAAAGTTTGAGAAGGACTTCTTATGAGTAAGATATTTCTCCCAGTACCCAGAAAATTCCAATGGCTTTAGGAGCCTGTGCCAGGAACCAGGGAAGAAAAAGAGCAAATATCTATTTTTTAATACAACACCATATCACAAACTGATATTTTTGGTGTTATGATAGTGTACCAGTGTAGTCTCTCTTCTTTACTTTTTAGGGAATATTTCTTTTAGTTTTAGTAAAGGTTTGTGAATTTTGTTCCTGTGGTTAACTTTGTAGTAATTTCTTTTTATAATACCTTCATTCCATCACCTCTTTTAAGATACTGTTAGTTTCCTGATATAAGCAATAACAAAATTAGCTATTTTCTTTTTTCTTCCTTCTCTCTCAAGATCTCATCTTGATCACTGGTGGGGAGGGGGTGGGGGGACAACGACTGGGAATTGAACCCAGGGGTTTTACCATGAGCTACACCCCCAGTCCTTTTTATTTTGAGACAGGGTTTCACTAACTTGCTTAGGGCCTCACTGAGTTAGTAAGGCTGGCCCTTGAACTTGTGATCCTCCTGCTGTGGCCTCTGGAGTCACTGGGATTGTAGGCATGCACCTCCATTCCTGGAAATCACTGGTATTCTTATTGTTCTATTTCATATATCTGAGTATGTTTAAGCTTTCCCAGTTGGCCTCAAAAACTATCTTTTTCCTCCCAGCTAATTTTTTTTCCAATGGAGCATTATATTTACACATAGTATTTGGGTTCCTTTGACATAATTATAAATACAGGGATTTGGTTTCAATCCCTAACCCCTCCTTCCCTAGCTTTTTTGGGGATTGTGTGTGTGAATGGTTAGGGTTATATTATTATGTTTATATTGTCAGACTATATAACATTTACGTACATATCACCATTATCCCTACCTTTTCATCTTGGTGCTACATTCAAAATACATTCAGTGCTTACCACTTACCTTATAATGAAGACTTTTCAATCATTTTTTGGTTGTTTGAAATTTGTTCTCTATTATATTCTTCAGGACGGATTCATGGAAACAACATTCCTTGAGTTGTTTCATGTTCATAAATGTTTGTTACTGTCCTAAATTCTTAAAATGATGCCTTGGCAAGACATGAGTTATTATAGGTGGGCACTACCACACCCAGATTTCCAGTGTGATTTTTGTTCCACGTGAGTGGGTTTTTTTCTCCACAACTGCAAAAAGTTCCTTTTCTTATTTTTATTAAATCATTTTTGGTACTAGGGATTGAACCCAGGGATGATTTACCACTGAGCTACATTCCCAGTTCTTTTTTTTTTTTTATTTTGAGACAGGGTCTCTTTAAGTTGTTGAGGCTGGCCCTGAACTTGAGATTCTCCTGCCTCCACTTCCCAAGACACTGGAGTTACAGGTATGTGCTTCCACATCCAGCTCTTTTCTTGTTTTTAAAACCTAAGCATTTTATAAGACTACATCTCAATATTAACCATTCTGGGTTGACTTCCCAGATTCAGAGTTTGCCTTTCAATATCTAGATTTAAACCTTTAATGTTGGGTGTTCTTGCAGTTCTAAAAGTTGTTCTAGTCCATTGTTTTGGTTTATATTTTTATTGTAGTAAAATAAACAAATTTCGTCATTTTAACCATTTTTAAGTTTACAATTCAGTTGCAGTAAGTATATTCACAGTGCTGTCTAACCATTACCACTATGCATGGATTTACATTTGGGGAATTGTAGAGGGCTCTCTTTAACCTTTCTTCTTTCCTTCTCTTGACTCTAAAAATGTTTAATTTTCTTCACTGTTTTCCTTTCTATTCTCCACTTCTCATTTGTGCCTTTTATAATGTATTCATTCTTGTTTTCTAATTTATTTATCATTCAAAAATGTCTTTTTTCCAACATTTCCTGTGTTCTCTCAGCTTTCATTTCACATCCTTCTATGGTTTAGCCATCTCATTTCTGAACTCCTTTTACTGCTGATTCATGTGGTTCTTTCAGAGATTTCATCTTTTCTGTAATTTCTCTTAGCTCATTCCAAACTATTTAGGTTACCATTTTTATCTGCTATGTGGTCAGATTTTTCTGATATGTTTTCACAATATAATATAATGTTTTATGGTTTATTTTTATAGTAATTTAGTACATAGTTATATTCTCTTTCCTCATTGATTTACATTTCCTGGATTATGGGGAGGTTTTTATGTTACATTTTATGGGTGAATATACTAGAATTAAAAAAAAAATTCATTTCCCAGTTGACATCTGAGCTGTTTGAAGTCTTTAGTGATTACATATAAAACTGCTATAAATACAAAAAAATGCTGATATAGGTTTCATTTTACTTTTCATTAGAGAAGCATACAAGTCATTGGAGAAATGCAAATTGAAACCACAAGGAGGCCTGCCTTGTGAGGTAGCACAAATATAATCCCAGCAACTCCAGACAATGAGGTAAGAGGATTGCTAAGAGCCATAGCCAAATAGGAATGATGCATGGCATTTTTGGTTGAAAGGTGATGCCAGCAAGCCATTGAGATGATATGATTATGTTAAGATCTGCATTCAAATGGATATTAGACCCCTGCTGTTCACCTTGGCCTGCTACTTTGGAGCTCTAGTGGGACTCCCAAAGAGTTCCCATTGGTTGGGAAAGTGCAGTAGGAGGGAATTCCGGAGGAGGGATTTCCTGTTGGAGTAGTGTGTGTCCGGGAGAACGCCGCGTGTGTGGGTCAGCATATTTCCTGGGAGCATACAGGGCATTGGCGGGAGTTTCAAAAATTATGTTTATTCCTGTTTGAGTGGCTCGTGATTTTGTGCCCTGCCAGACTGCAGCAGAGGATCACAAACTCAAGGCCAGCCTGGGCAACTTGGTGAAAACCTGCCTTTAAAAAAAGGCTGGATGTAGCCCAATATACTGGGTCTGAATATCCAGTACTGTAACAATTAAGTTATAACGCGATACCACTCTATATTTCACATGATGGTTAAAATTCAAAACAAAATTGATAATGCAAAGTACTGGCAAGGATGAGAAGCTACTGGAACTCTCATATCTTGTTGGTAAATTTCAGTCTAGGAATGGAATTGCTAGGTTATAAGATAAAGGTATGATTTTATAAGGAACTGTCTAACTACTTTCCAAATGGCCATACTATTTGCATTCCCACCAAGACAAATTTCTCCTTTTTTTTTTTTTTTTTTTTGCCATTCTAAGGTGTTGTATAGCAGCATCTCATTGTGGTTGTAATGTATCACTGAGCTACACCCCCTGCCATTTTGATTTTTTTTTTTTTAAGATAGGGTGTTGATAAATTTTCAAGTCTGGCCTTGAACTTGTGATCCTCCTGCATCAGGCTTCTGGAGTGACTTACATTATACCTTAGATTATCCATTGGATATTTATTTTTCAGTTTTCTACAAATATTAAATTACACTCTGATCAGAAAGCTTTGATTCCATTTCCATTTCTTAGAAAGCTCAAAGAACATACTATATATTTTTGTTTCTTGATATATTCTGAAACTGCTTCCTAGGAAAATGATACAAATTTATATTTCTATAAATAGTGCTCAAGGATTTTTAATCTTCCTATATCCTAGTCAATAGTATATTATATTAATTTAGAAAATTCACTGGTTTAATATTTCCTTAACTGCAAGTTGACTTTTCTTCATGTCAGCCTTCTTTTATGTCCTTTATTCCTTTTCTATTAGGTACTGATGTTTTTATTTGTTGATTTGTAAGAGAGGAATGGACTCCTTAAAGGTATAGATTATACTTTACATATCAAGCCCAACAGGCCCATGTCAGACCTCCCTACTAAATTTTTTTTTGTTCTATGTGAAATAAATTTCAAATGAGCAAACATTTAACAAATATCAAGTACAAAATACTTCATTATACCCAGGAAGGAGTTTTGCCTTCCAAGGAGTTGTGTCTCACAAGACAGATTAATTTTGATTAAATGAAACTTGTCTAATACTTTAAGGAGGTAGTTGAGCTAAGCATCAATTACTTTCAAAAGAATGTAATTCTTGGGCTAAGGATATGGATGAGGGGTAGAGTGCTTGCCTAGCATGCACAAGGTATTGAGTTTGATCCCTAGCAACACACACACACACACACACACACACAGAAAGACAAAAAGTAAAAAGAGTAGTATTTGGTACCGAGGAACCACTGTTTAAGAGAAATATGAAGTACCAAGTAGGCCCTACCTGTAGTAATATAGGTCAGACATACAGTATCTGAGGAGCACAGGCTAACATAGTATTTGAGGAGCACAGGCTACCCTATCTTATACCACTGTATAACTGTCAAGAACTTGACAGAGTCATCAAAAGTTTGTGATTTCTAACAGAAATGATGATTTACTGAATTTTTTTCTGTGACAATATAAAACTAACTTTTAAATATATATATGTATATATATATTTATTTATTTATTTTACTTGTAGATGGACACAGTACCTTTATTTTATTTATTTATTTTTATGCGGTGCTGGAAATTAGAACCCAGTGCCTCCCATGTGCTAGGCAAGTGCTCTACCACTGAGCTACAACCCCAGTCCATAAAACTAAGTTAAAAAAAAAATAAGCTAGGACATAAAGTTCAGCTCCCATTGTAGTGTGTAACTAACCCAGGCCTGGATAAAAAATAAGGACACTGTGAAAGTTAGTGCCTGGGAAAGAGAGAGTTCTCCACTTTTCAGTTAGCTGGTTTTCAGGAGAACCTAATTAGTACCATTCACTCTACCTTTTGGATTGTAAAAGACTTTCCCTAGGATCTAACTACTTTCCTTTGAGTGTAAATGCCCCTGTGAAGGAGGGGGAGGAGGAGCCAGTCTCCCTTATCCCACTCTGCTTCTGTAAAAGGCTTCTGCCAGAAACCTCTTTCACACAATCATGTATCTTTTTTGAACCCTTGTGCACAACCATGTATCGTTTTAGACTAGAAAATTTATGACATTAGATAGCCTATAAATGTTGTGAAAAACTGGTAAGGAGTGCTCAGAATCTGGAGTGCTGATCTCTCTGGGCCGCCAGAGTAAAATAAACTTTTGGTTTCTGTCTGTCACTCTTTTTAAGTGTCCTTGGCAGCTTCTTGCCTGATTCCCGCAACACTATTACCACTTGCAAGGACTTATCCCCTAGCACAATAGACTTGATTTTTCAGTTTAGGCCTGTGGTGAAGGGCAGGATGTAAATCAGCCATGTTGGTTCACAGTCTGGGTCTGCATGATGAGGTGGGCTGAGCAGGAAACAGGAGTGGGGGCGGGGGGAGGGGGGGGGGAGCTGACAGCTGTGTGTCGCACAGCCACCTGTCAGCTTGTGCTTTTACACAGGAAAGAGAGTATTGGACCCAGGGGGTGCTTAATCACTGAGTTACATATACCCTTAGCCTTTTTATACATTTATTTTGAGATAGGGTCTTTCTAAATTGCTGAGGTTGGTCTTGAACTTGCAATCCTGTTGCCTGTCTCCTGAGCTGCTTGAATTACAGGTATAGGCCCAGCTAAACTTTATTCTTTAACGTCACAATTACTTTTTCAGTTTATCATAGTAGCCAAATATCTATTATTACTATTTTATTTTTTGATACTCAGGATTGAATATCCAGGGGTACTTTACCACTGAGCTGCATCCCCAGTCCTTTTTGAGACTGGGCTTCGCTAAATTGCTGAAGTTGCTCTCAAAGTCACTGGGATCACAGGCATGTGCCATCTGCCTGGCTTATTATTTGCAGTACTGAGGACTGAACACAGGGAGCTCTACCACTGAGCTACATTCCTAACCCTTTTAATTTTGAGCCAGGATCCTGTTAAATAACTCAGGTTGGTAATCCTATCTCAAGACTCTCCAGGAGCCAGAATTACAGTTTTATTCCAGTGTCTGGCTCAAACCTGTACATTAACTAATACAAAGTCCAAGCTGAGGAATATTGGCTTTGTCAAGAATACAATGGCATATAAAATGTACAGAAGGCTGGGATTGTGGTTCAGTGGCAGAGTGCTTGCCTAGCATGTGTGAGGCATTGGGTTCAATTATCAGCACCACATATAAATAAATAAAATAAAAGGTCCACTGACAACTAAAAAAAAAAAAAATGTAAAAATTTAGAGTGGCTTCATTTCAGCACTGGCAGTGAGAATAGAAAGATGAATAGGAAAGGTATTTTGGAGTTATCTGGTTGGGCAAAAGGGAGAAGTAAGAATTTGGTTTTAAATTTGAGCCACATGGAAGATTCCTAGACCAATAATCAGGATAGAGAACATAGGAAGAGTTGTATACAAATTGAGTAGATCTATCAAAAGGCCATGAGAAATGTCTGAAGTGTTTGGAGAGAAAATCTGCCATAGACTTGGGTTCATTTGCATTCAAATAATAATTTAAGGATTAGAGATTACAAAGGGGAGAAATTACAGGTTTACCTAGAAAAGGATCCCTCCATCCTTTAAAAAAAGCCAAACAGCTGGGATGTAGCTCAGTGGTAAAGTTATTGCCTAGCACATACAGGGCTCTGGATTTATTCCCAGGACTGAAAGAAAAAAAAAAAAAAAAAAGCCCACTTACATAGTACTTTAAAATTTTTCCCATTAAGTGAAACAATCTGAATGTTCCACTGTTTGTCTAAAATAGTCAGTGATTGACGGAAATCCTCATGATGCAGGCATTCACTTAGTTTTATCCATTATCACAAACTACAGTGGTCATTTTGACTTTTACAATATTTTTTAAGGCTGAGAATGCAGCTCAGTGATAAAGTACCTCTGGGTTTAATCACCAGTATCAAGAGATAAATAAATAAAAATAATTTTTAAGAGTCTGGTGTGTAGCTCAGTAGTATATACTGTGTACTGCATTTTTAGTACCAATACCTAACACCAAAATAAACAAATTTTTTTAAATGATGATTGTACATAATTTGGTTTTTCAGTGATCGAATATATTTAAATGTATATTTGTCTTTTTTTTTTTTTTTTTTTTGCAGTGCTGGGGATCAAACCCTCATGAGAAGTGCTCATAATCACCATAAAGTCTTAACTCATAATTATTAAAATGC
The DNA here is from genome assembly GCF_021218885.2 of Marmota monax. Taxonomy (NCBI): domain Eukaryota; kingdom Metazoa; phylum Chordata; class Mammalia; order Rodentia; family Sciuridae; genus Marmota; species Marmota monax. The sequence continues at coordinate 17,615,143 of NW_026693082.1, read as the reverse complement.
CAAAGGCAAAACTTCCAAAACAGGTTCCATAAGCAGTTTATTGACTTTATTATATTGAATCACATAAACATTATAATATACAATCTGTCAGACTACACTACATTCACTTAAAAGGTGTTATAATTTTTTTAACTAAATAGTGCTTTACTAGATAATGGGAAAATCTAAATTTGTACATTCAATGGTATAGCACTGGAAAATCATATCTACCTTATCAATCTAAGTGAAAACTGATTTTACTTAATCATTTAACATAGTTCATACAAAACGCCATTAAAAAAATTTCTAAAGATCTTCAGATTATTGTGAAATCCTGAAACAGAAAAATGATCATAAACTTGTCCTTAATATTATGTGTGTGAAGTGGAAGTTACAAATAAATTTAGTCCAAACAGAAAGTCAAGTTTTCCAAAAAGGTTAAAAAATTGTTTTTCAGTTAGGCTTAAAAAATGAATATCCATATTTCTCAATCACTGTACTTTTTAATTCAACAATATATGGTCTAATATGCATTCACAACAGGTGAATGAGATACCAATGTTTTAGAATACATTTGCTGACTTCGGATTACATTTCCTTCTTTTTTTTTTTTTTTTTTTTTTGCTGCTGGGCATCCAATCCAAGACCTCCAGCATGCCAAGCAGGTAGTGGTTGCATCACTGAAGTACATCCCCAACCCCTATGATGTTTTTTATTCATTTTTCTCCAACTTGATAATATTAACTTATAATAATATAATATTAACCCATTCTGTTCCATCATTCCCGATGTGGAACAGTTTAAAAAAAAAAAAAACTTAAAATTGCTTGACAAATATACCATTTATGATAACTTTGTAACAATTGTTTGCTGAATTGAAAACTTGGGACTTAATGTGTTAACATGTTCTTTAGCTATCGACACAAAATTACTGATATTTGAATTATTGCAACTTAGGTTTTATAAGGTTCATGAATTCAAACACAAAATTAATTTAGAGTGTCAACTACTTTTTTGTTGTTGTTGTTCCTGCAAAATGCCTACATCATGTACGGTAGACTTAATAGGGTCATCAGTTAACCTTGAATAACTGAACACTAAACTGGAAGCAGATATCTTTCTCCACTTTCTTTTCATGCACTTTAAACAGCTAAAGTTAATCACAAAAATATTGCTCTTTTGTCGGCTTGGTTCAGATCCAATAATTTTTTTTTTCCTCAAACGAAAATACCAGGTGTTTTCTCTAGGTAAAAACTTAAAAGAAAGAAAGAAAACGAGGTAATTCTCCTTTTTTTTTTCTCCCCTCCCAACCCCAAAGAACTCGGAAGGTGCTTTCCCCTACAAATGCCTCCTCCTGCTCCATGACTAAGCAACCAAGCATGGCCCAGCAAATGCAAAGATTTATAACTCAAGAACACCTTGAAACCGGGGAAACAAAGATTTGAAAAAATTCTTCTTTCAGTTTCCCTGTTTCTGCAGAGACTACCACTTTTAGCTTAAACAAAACAAAACAAAAAGGCTGCAGGAATGCTGGTTGCACGCTAATCAATTTTTATGTAAACGCAGAACCCTAATACAAAGGACGGCCTCAGACAAATAGCAACTCCTAAGAACCGCGGTTTAGCAGCCACTGAAGCAAACAACAAAAAAAATGAAGGGTTCTTTTTCGAATTTGAGAACAGCTGGTGAGGCATCTCCCTCTTTGCCCTTCCATTAGCAGCTTTTTTGGTTTCTGAATCCTGCAGTCCATCAGCCAGCCTCCTTTACCAATAAAGGGGGTCGAACGGTCAGAATCTTTTCTGATCAGACTGCTGAGAAACAGCTCTCGGAAACCAAGAATTCAAAGTAGAGGCACGACAACCCCACTAAACCCAACAACGACCAACAAACCAAAGCTTGGTATCACCACAGCCACCACCACGCTCACTTCCCCTAGCCCGGGATGAAACTCGATCCAAGAAACCTGTGCTTTCAAGAAAGAAGGCGCCAAGTTTCTTCCCTCAGGTCCCTCCTCTCTCCCGTCTCTTCCCCCAGAACTCTTCTACAAGGACAGCTGCTAAATAAGCTTTCAACCACCCCAAAGACCATTTCTAGCCACACACAAGATGGCAGCCTCACACATACCGAAGGAAACAGCTGCGCCACCACTCCAGCGATCCTGGCCTTTAGACTACGGGTAACTCCATTGGCCCGTCCAGGAAGCGCGAGACAAGACCAGAGCTCTGGCAGCCAATCAGGAGGCGGCGCGCTCGGGAAGCCGCCGCCTAGCCGGTGTGCTCAGCGAGCGAAGCTGCTGAGGTGTAGACCCGGTGGGGAGTGCGACCAATGGGCTCCGGGCCAGGTGGTGGAATGCTTTTGGTTTCCGACTCCTCCCAGTTAGTGATCGCTGTAGCATGGCTTGGATGTTAGAGGTTGCGCGCTTGCCCCTCCCGGGCGGAGGTGAAGTGTAATAAACGGTGAAGTACTTCCTGGCCATAGGGCACCTGAAGCCGCGTAGTCTCCGCGACGAGAAATTGGAGAACCTGATCCGCAGGCGAATCCAGCCTAGCTAACGGAGCAGGCGGTGCGCCACCCTCCGGTTTGGCGGGCGGCTTGGAAAACGCAGAGGAGTCGGTGTATCTGTGGCACGGCAGTGGGTAGCTCCCTGACGGTTCCTGCAAAAAACGTCCTGGAGCCCTCCGCCGCTTGAGCAGAGGTTGCATGCCAGCCAGTGCACTCTCCCTTTCCTTTGCACCCACGTGCAGTCCCGGACTGGAGAAGGGACAGCGGTTGCTTTGAGTTCTCAACCCCTATTTCATTCTATCTTACGGTGCACAACTTAATGAGAGGTGATTCCTGATCAGCTGGGAACTCGAGGATCTAAAAGGGGCCATAGGAAATGATCTACAGTATAAAATCCAGAAGCAGAACTTGAAGGATTAACTACTGACCCATTTCCCAGGTAAGATGACACAGCCTTAAATAAGTGAAGTCATTTTATCCAATACCACGGAGTTTATATTAGATCCTAGGAGCTCCTGATTTCAGTAGCCATAATAAATAAAAACAGCACGGAACAGTATTTAATTTGCCGCTCTTTACCGTGTGGAAATCTGCAGTGAGTTCTGCATATATGAAGGAAGGAGCCCAAGCAAAGAGGGCTAACTTTGAGGCGGTAGAGTAAACAAAACAAGGGCTCTTGATACCAGGCTGTCTGGTTCCCTAATTATGTGCCACTTACAATGTGACATCCTAAGCTTCCTCATCCGGAAAAGAAAAACGTTCCCAACACGTGATTCATACTCAAATGTCTTTACCATCCTCATAATTAAAATAGGGAACCAAGAGGAATGGTCACATTGTGTTATCCTTTTAAAAACGGAAAGGAACTATACATTGAAGCAAAGGAGACCTGACTTAATTTTTCTTCAAAAATGAAAAAGTGACAAGAAAAAAAGGGAACAAATTTTAAAATCCCAGTTATCCTGAAATATTAGCATCGTCTGTCTCTGGAGGATAAATTTGTGAGTGATTTAAATTTTTTTGTTTATGATTTCCTGCATCTTGCTAATATTTTTCAGTAAGGGTTTTGTAAATTGACTTATCTTCAAATTTTAGGAAGGTGTGAACTGCACTGGAGAGAGCTTTTTTTTAAAAGCTCCTAGTGTACTTAGGTGGAAATATAAGTTGGTAGGCTCTTTCTAGAAGGCAGTGCAGTAACACACTAAAATAGATGATTCCTTTCTGAAAATGGTACACTTGAGTACACTTTTACATTCTCCCTCGACAAAATTAGAACCTTAACAGATAAAGAGCTAGATCCAGAATCCCTGAATGCTTTTACTCCCCTGCCCTTCATCGCACTTAAGACTGGTACAGAGCCTTCAAATCTTTTTATATGTAGTTTAGTCTCTGAAGTCACATATATGTATTTAATGGAATCATTCTGCAACTTATTTCTTCTCTCCAAAATGTTTTTGCCGCACATACACGTTATTCATTGTTCATGTTATTTAGAAATCATTTATTATACCTGTTGAGTAGTACTCCAGTGTAAGTCTGAGTTGTTCTGTTAATGTGAAATCTTTCTGCTTCTTTTAGTGGTTTTCACATTAAATTCTATTTTGTTTGATATGTGCTTTGTTCTCTTAATGGACTTTAGGTTGTTTGCAGTTTTTCACATTAACATTGCTGCAGGGAATGTCTTTGTGTTTTGTTATGCAGATGTTTTATTTCTGAAGGATATACACCTAAAAATGTAATTATTTGGTTTTAAGTTATGAACATAGTTTTAGTAGGTCCTACCAAGTTTGCTCCAAAATGTCTTTACTAATTTACCCATTCAACAATAGTTTGAGAGTTCAGTTTCCCTACAGTCTAGACCAACCCCCAAATAATATCTTAATTTTTGCACATCTGAAGACTAAAAATGACTCTTAATTTTCCTTCTCTAACTTGATGTTGGAATAGCTATTCATGTTTATTAACTTATATAATTTATATCAATTACTATAGTTTATTTTTAAAACTACCTGATTTTCTATAGGATGACCTTAATGATTTAAGGAATTCTTTATATACCCTGAACAACTCTGGTTAGATCTTTTTTTTTTCTTTATTATGAGATAATTTTTATTTTGTTTTATTTTTTTAGTTTTCGGCGGACACAACATCCTTGTTTGTATGTGGTGCTGAGGATGGAACCCGGGCCGCACGCATGCCAGGAGAGCGTGCTACCGCTTGAGCCACACCCCCAGCCCCCCCCCCCCTTTTTTTTTTTTAAACAAGAGAAGAGTCTTGTTGTGTTACCCATGCTTTTTTAAACAAGCAGGAGTCTTGTTGTGTTACCCATGCTGTCCAGTTTACGTGATCCTGACTTAACCTGCCAAGTAGCTGGGACTGCAGGCATGTATTATCACACCTGATTGATATCCTATATAATTTTTTTAAAAGTTTTTCTACCAGGTTTTGATAGTCTATATCAAATTAAGGAGGTTCTCTTTTATTCCTAGTTTGCTATGCACCCTCACTCTCCCCAAGTAATTGACTCCCTATCTCCACTTCCTTGCCATGTACTAGGACTGAAACCAGGGTTGTTCTACCATTGTACTATGTCCCTAGTTCTTTTTATTTTTCTGTTTTGAGGCAAGGTCTAATTAAATTGCTGAGGCTGGCCTCAGACTTGAAATCCTCCTGAGTGCATGGGATTACAGTCATGTGCCAACCATGCCAGGCTTCAAAGTGATTAATTTTTGTTGAAAATTTTTCCTTTGTTTTTCATCTAAGACCACAGTTTTCCTCCATTTATCTGTTAATGTAAGAATTTGAACTGATAACTTTTCCAGTGTTAAAATTCTTGAGTATTCCTGAGTCTTACTCTAATATTACTATACTGCTGGATACCTTTATTTAACATTTTTAAATTTATACCCAGAAGTGATTTGGGCCTTGAGTTTTTTTCCTACAATTCAGATTATACTAATTTCATAAAAAGAGTTGAATATCTTCCTGTATTTTTCCTACTTTGAAACAGTTTGTATAGAATAGAAAATTGCATTCCTTGAAAGCTTTGTACAGTTCATCTACAACTTCATGGACCTGCTATATTGGGAATGAGGGGATGGGACTGTGTGGCCTGCAACTCTGGTTAGATCTTTATTGGTTATTTTGTTTGTTTGTTTGTTTGAATTGTTGTTTTACTGTGCCCACAGCCCAAGATCTTTATTGTTTTCATTTCTTTTTATGCTTATTTATCTAGATGGTATTTTACTTCTTGAGTCCATTTGGATTTTTTTGTGGGGCTTTTATTGTTTGTTTGTTTGTTTCTTGGTACCAGGAATTGAATCCAGGGGTTCTTAATCACTGAGCCACATCCTTGCCCTTTTTCATATTTTATAATTTGAGACAGGGTCTTGCTAAGTTGCTGAGGGCCTCGATAAATTGCTATGGCTTGCTTTGAACTCATGATCTTCCTGCCTCAGCCTCCTGAGCTGTTGGGATTACAGGTGTGCACTATTGTGCCTGGCTTGAGCCCATTTGGTATTTTATATTTTCCTCGAAAATTTCAGTTCACATGTGTATTGCTATAATGTTGTTTGAACTTTAGCGTGTTTAAAAATCTTTTTAGTGTATACACAGATATATCTTTCATTTATTGTTTATTTTGTTTGTCTTTTCTCAGCTTCAATTTAACTATTATGTGAATAATTTTAATTTTCTCATTTTCTAATGAAAAAACTCATTTAAGGCTTAACTATTTCTCTGTATGTTGTTCTGACAGAACCCTTTCTTCAGGTTTGATATGTATTATTTCAACTGATCTCCATTTCTCAATATTTAAAAATTTTTGAATATTGATATTTTTTAAAGCTTTGCTGTCCTCTGTAAACAATAAGTTATTTGGAAATTTGTTTTTTATAAATTTCAGACGAGATCCGGCGCGTTCAGGTGGTATGGCTGTAGACATGTTTTTTATAAATTTCAAGAGATAGTGTAAGGTAGAGCTTAACTTAATGTTGTTAATTTTGATTTTTACTTATATTCAGTGACAGATCTATGTCACATAATTCTTTTGGAATTTGTTGAGAACTTCTTTTGGTATCAAAGATCTTGGCTAGAAATAGAATTATGAGTGCGTACCTACTTTCCTTTAACATTTTGTATTTGGTTTATCTGGCGAGAAGTCTCATTACCAATCTTATACATGTTCCTTTTAGATAATGTAGATTTTTCTTAAAATTTCTAACACTGCCTTTATTATGTATATTCTAAAACTTACTACAGATTGTTTACTGGTTTATATTACAGATTGTGTCGTAGTTAGCACTCAGTGGACTCGGTGGTCCTATTTGTATTTCAGTTCTGAGAATTTCTTAGTCAATATTGTCTCATGTACATTCTCTCTGTTTTGTATTTCCTCTTGTTTCTTTGCTCTGGGTTTTCCATAAACTGCTCAGTTCAGGCTTTCAGATTACTAATTAGCTGTTCATGTGAGTTTGTTCTCTTATTCAGCCATCTATTAAATTTGTTTTAGCAATTGTTTTTGTGTCTTAGATTTCTAATTGGTTAGTTTTCAAAACTATGTTAATTCATGGATGAGGTTTTCTTCTTTAGTTCTTTGAGGATATTAAATATAATCACATTTGTTTTAAAATTATTTTCAGTATTCTGTATTAATTCTTGTATAATGAGCTTGTGAAGTCTCATTTTTATGGGATAGCCTTCTTCAGATGTTTGAAGATTCTTACTTGAGCACTTATCTGTCCTGAGAAGTTTCTTGTGCATCTTCTTGTGTTGTGAATGGTTGCCATTATCCCTGCAGCTTCTCATCTGTTTCCTTTCCCCAGAGAGGCCTCACAGACTTGGTCTATAGAGAGTTCCTTTGTTTTCAGCATGACTGTCTATCTAATACACTCTCTCACACACACACACACACACCTATATATGTTTTAAAGTCTTCCAATATTTTTATGATTTATGGAAATGACAGAATAATTTATCAAAATTCTTGGTGATTCTCAAGATGTTAACTAACATTTTGAGGATACAACTTTTGATTCCATTCTTTTTTAATATTTATTTTTTAGTTACAGGCGGACACAATGTCTTTACTTTAAATGGTACTGAGGATCAAACCCAGTGCCACACACATGCGAGGCAAGCAATCTACCTCTAAGCCACAATTCCAGCCCTGATTCCTTTTTGATCTATTAGTTCTACCACTAGGTATATATCCTAAGGAAATAATCAGATACTCATAAATATATTGTTCCAGCATTATTTGTTATACTGGAAAATAATAATCTAAAAATGTTTCCATGTCTGAAATAGAGGTTTATTTACATTAGTAATTAATAATTTATTAAAATTTAATTACTAAAATCCTATATTTTCCCCCCAGTATTAGGGATTGAATCCAGGATCTCACAAATGCTCTACCTTTGAGTTACAACCTCAGCCCTGGATTTGGTTTTTGTTTTGTTTATTCTAGGAATTGAACTCGGGCATTCTACCACTAAGCTACCTCCCAAGCCCCCCCCACCCCTTTTTTTTTTTAATTTTGAGACAGGGTCTTACTAAGTTGCCCAGTTTGGCCTCAAATTTGTAATCCTTCTGCCTCAGCCCCCCAAGTAGCTGGATTATAGATGTGCACCATTGCACCTGGCTCTTAACATACTTTAATGTGTGGATTATTGACCGAAGTATATAACCATTGAGTCATGTAAAAATATTAATGATGTGGGAGGGTGTATGATGTTACTAGTGAAAAAGTATAAAAATTTTATACTCTATACTTTTAAAAATTACATACTGAGAGGATAGTAATAATTGCTAGTATTAACTGAATCCTTCACTTCTGTCAGGCACTATTCTAAGTGATTATTAAGTCTTATCCATACAATAACCTATAAGGTAGTTAGCATCATTATCCCTGTTTTAAACATTTTTACAAAGTATAAAATGAGAATAGTTTGCTGGTTATTAATGTAATAAAACGTTAATGGCCATATTATATGGGTGATAATATCATGGGTGATGCTCAGTAATTTTCCTAATTTTGGTAATTTATACATTTTGTAATAGTTTATGCTATTTTAAAAGAGCTGTTGTTAAAACTATCTTTTTTCCCTGTGTGTTTTGTTCTTTATAAATATATACCATTCTTTATTGTTTTTGTTACAGAATGTTTCATGTACTTTGAGGACCAAAAGATGGAGTTGGTTTTTATCTTTAAAAACATATTGTCAATGATCTGATACAACTATCACTCGATGAAGATGCATGGACCTGTCTTTTGGTTGGACTAGTGGTCATTTATGACAGTTTCTTCAACCAGTTTCTATTTGAAAATTCAAACATCAAAGAATATTGGGTTAAACATGGCATAATGTTGTGAAGACTACAGATTTCATAAAGACTACAATTGGATTCCAGGAATATTCTCCAATCAAAGTGATTGATATCAATCTTTTGATAACTTAATTTTGAAGAATTTTATATTAACAAACAACTTCAAAAGATGGAAGAAAAAAATGGTAGGTTTGAAGAACTTGTTGTTAAACTTTAAAGTTTATAGACGAATTGTGGAATTTTCAAGGTTTTTCATTAATTGACTTTTCTGAATTAGAGGACATTAAGGACTTTTTTCCTCAGGTAGCTACCAGTTTTGATTGCCTTTATACCTAATTGCTAATCAGGAATTTTAAATCAGAACTCTAATGTTGTTTTAAAATACACTTTACTTTTAAGATGTTCTTAGTTTTACAGAAAAATCAAGAAGATAAGGTTGAGAGAGTTCCCATACATCCAGTACCCAGTTTCACCTATGATTAACATCTTTCATTTAGATGATAAATGTTATGATTAATAAGCCAATATTGATACATTATTATTAAATAAACTCCATAGTCTATTCAGTATTTATGTAACCTCTTTTTCCATTCTAAGATTCCATTCATTATACCACATTTTATTTCCTTTTCATGTTTTCGGCTCCTTTTGGCTATGGTAGTTTCTCAGATTATTCTTGTTATTGATTTTGTATCCAGATACTTTTATTTGATGCCCCTCTATTGTAATTATTGTCTGACGTTTTTCTTATGATTACACTGTGATTTGGAGGAGTAAGATTACAGAGGTAAAGTGCCATTTTCAACACATCACAACAAGGGTACATGCTTTGAACATGATTTCTCTCTGTTGATATTGAGCTTGATTACTTGGCTAATTTAGGTGTGTTGCTAGGTTTCTCTACTAAAAAGTCACTCTTTCCCCCCCCCCTCCCATCCCCTACCGTACTCTTTGGAAGTAAATCAATATGTGCAGCCCACACTTATGAAGTAAGGATTTATGCTCCCTCAGGTTGAGAGGAAAATATCTGTGTGAACAAATTGGAATTCTCTTGCAAGAGAAATTTTTGTCTTTTTTTTCCCCATTTATTTGTTCAAGTAATCATTTATTTATAAGTGGACTGATGGGTGCTTATTTTACATTTGGGTTACAATTCAGTATTAATTTATGTATTTTCTTCCTCGAGTTGCCCCAGGTTTGGCCCTTGGGAACTGTTTAAGATAGCTCTTATGTCCTTTGACTTATCCCCATCAGTGTAGATATTTTTTACTTATTTTTGTTGTATAGCACTTTTTAATTTTCTGTCACTAGAAGATGTTCCATGCTCACCTTGTATATTTCTTAAAACAGTCCTAGAATTAGCTATTCCTTGAATGGTTCCTTTTATTGGAGAATGGTACTAGAAATCAATATCTGGGCATAAGTATATTCGTTGTATGTGTCCTTGTTTATAGACTTTCTCACCTGACATGCATTATCAGATATGTACATATACACATGTATCTAAACATTTATAGTTACATGTATATTAACCTAAACATAAAAGTATATTATTTTCAACTCTAGTCCATTACCACATGTATCATTCTAGTCTCCTGTCCTTGCTAATCTATAAATTCCTACTCCAATAGTAAGAAACTTGGTACCCACTGTCTGCTGTCTGTTTATTTAACTGACCAATTCCAGTGTATATGTATAGATTTATCAGAATTGTAAACCTATTCTAAGTTCAGCACCTTTTCTACCCAGCTATTTAGTGTGGTCTATTTGTTATTACAATTAGATTGTCTTCATAGACTACATTCCTTACTGGAATCCCTGACCTCCTAAATGACTTTTCTAAAATTTGCATACATTAAGGTTCATTATTATCTTAAAATTCTATGCACTGCCAGGCGGTGGCACATGCCTGTAATCCCAGCTGCTCAGGAGGCTGAGTCAGGAGTATCGTGAGTTTAAAGCCAGCCTCAGCAACAGTGAGGCACTTAGCAACTCAGTGAGACCCTGTCTCTAAATAAGACACAAAATAGGACTGGGGTTGTGGCTCAGTGGTCAAGTGCCCCTGGGTTCAATCCCTGGTACCAAAAAAAAAAAAAAAAAAGAATTTTAAAGCCACATATTAAAATATATTTGTAACAATAGAACACAATGTGGTTTTTTTTGTTTTGTTTTGTTTTGTTTGAGGCTGGCTTTGAATTCCTAATACTCCTGACTCAGCCTCTCAAGCAGATGGGATTACAGGTGTGCGCCACCATGCCCAGCTCTGTGGCTTTTGATACCCTCTAGGTCTAGAATAATGTATGTTTCTGTGACCTGAGATCATTATCAGTGCATTTAGTAAGTGTTCCATAAATATTCATCTAGTAAATGAATTCACATCAATATGATTCATGAATATTACCCTTTTACAAAGACTGTCTTTGAGTTTGGGAGACATATAGTATAACTACATATAAGCTGTTATACTTCTTGCTTTATGGTTATTTTCTTGTACCTAATTATATAGGAAAGTACCAGCATGTTTGGTACTAGCATATACTAGCATGATAACTACTGAGAATAGTTATCAGATGGTATCCTTCAATTCTGAAGACAAGTAGCAAAATTAGTCTTCAAGTATCTACTCCTGTATTTTTTGTTAAGTATTTATAGTGAATTATATTCAAATATTTCCAGGATTGTAACTCTGAGAATGCATACAATATACAAATAAGATCAACAGCAAGAAACTAAAATTGTCCCCATTGTAGTTGTCATCCACATAGGCTACAATTGAAATCAAAGACACTGTGATGTTTCTTTTTAGGACTAGTCATTTAGTGTCAGGGTGCACAGAAGATGTTAATTGGATTTATTAGTTTGATTCATCAGAAAGTTTGGTACCTCTTCTTGCTCAATATTAAAGGTTTACATAGCAAGAAGACAGAAAAATGATCAGAGAGACATGAAGAACAAGTGCTATTTTAATGAGAATTAAAGCTAAACAGTATGAGATAACAAAGATATAGGAACAGTATTTTTTAAAACCTAGAGCAAATAAATATGATTTGCTTAGTGACATTTCTTTCACATAGAAGTGAATGTTGTATTTGATTGACTTTGTTTTCTCAAATTAATTCAAGGGTGGTGGTGCTGGGATCCAATCTATAGCCTTATATATCAGCAGGAGCTGAACTGTACTCCCAGTCTGTTTCCTTAAATTATATTGCTATTGTCTTCTTTATTAATTAATTCTAAGATTAACGAGTTAATATGATACTTCTTAGGTAATTTTGTTTTAAGTATTTCCTATCGGAATAATTTAGTAATAACATATTGGCATTTCTAAGAAGTTTTAAATAATAGTCACTAAAAACCAAATTTAATAAGTCCCAAATACTGTCTTTTAGCATCACCACTTCTCTTCAGTTCAGGATGGAATTGTATATGATTCCAGAAGGGTGTGTGTTTGTTTGTTTTTTGCAGTGCTGGGGATGGAACTCAAAGCCTCTGAGTGCTGGGCAAGTGCTCTGAAGTGCAGCCCTGGCCTTCAGAAACATGTCTACCCCCACCACATAGGCACACTTTCTATCACCTTCCTTCATTGTTCTCTTAATTTTTTGTTTTTTGTAGTACTGGAGATTAAACCCAGAGTCTTGCACATGCTGGGCAAGCACTCCACAACTGAACTACATTCCCAGCCCTTTTTATTTTATTTTTTAAATTTTGAAATAGGATTTTTCTAAGTTGCTGAGGCTGACCTTGAGTTTGCGATTCTCCTGCCTCAGTCTTCTGAGTAGCTGGGATTATAGGGTTGTATCACTTGCCCTGGTTCCTGTAGAAGATTTTAATGCTGATTATTAAAAGGTATTTTAATTTTATTTTTTTAGCATGACTTTTAACTTAATTGGTTGATTTTTTTGTTTTGTACGTATGGTACTAAGGATCAAGCCAGGGCCTTGAAAGTGCCAGACAAGTATTCTACCACTGAGATATACCCACAGCCCAATTAATTTACTTTTTATTTTTTCTTTTGTGTGTGTGTGTGTGTGTGTGTGTGTGCGCGCGCGCGCGCGCGCTGGGAATTGAACACAGGGTCTTGTGCACAATAGACAAGCATTCTACTTCTGAATTACAACCCCAAACCTAGTTAATTTTTTTGCAGGGGTTGGTGCCAGGGATTGAACTCAGGGGCTCTTAACCACTGAGCCACATCCCCAGTCCTTTTTCTTTTATTATTTTGAGGTCTAAGTTGCCATGGGATTCACTAAGTTACGAGGCTGGCTTCAAATGTGGCAATCCCCCTGCCTCAACCTCCCCAGCCACTGGGATTATAGATGTGTGTCACCGTACCTGGCTCTAGTTAATTCTTTCTATTTTTATTAAATTTATTTATTTATTCTAGTTAGGTATATATGACATCAGAATGCATTTTATTTCATTGTACACAAATGCAGCACAACTTTCAATTTCTCTGGTTGTACATGGTGTAGCACCGCACCATATGTGCAATCATACATGTATCTAGGGTAATGACATCCATCGCCTTCCACCTTCTTTCTTGCCCCCATACTCCCTCCCCTTCTAGTTAATTTTTTAATGAACATAAAAGGTACATATTTGTAGAGTATGCTGTGATGTTTCGATACATGTATACATTGTTTAATGTTGAAATTTGGGTATGTATCTTTTCAAACATTTGTCGTATGTGGTGAAAACATTCAAAGATTTTTCTAGCACTTTTGAAATGTACAGTGCGTTATCATTGTCTATAGTCACCCTACTCTGTGCAGTAGACCACCAAAATTTATTTCTCCACCCTAATTGCAACTTAGTACATTGACCAAACATTTCTCTTCCTTTTTTTCCTTCCTAGTCTCCCCAGACTCTAGTAAACACTATTCTACTCTCAATTTTTGAGATTTGTAATGTTTTTAATTTGAAATTTTGAAATCCTAGCTACTCGGGAGGTTGAGGTAGGAGGATTGCAAACTCAAGGTCAGCCTCAGCAACTTAGAAAGATCCTATTTCAAAATTTAAAAAATAAAATAAAAAGGGCTGGGAATGTAGTTCAGTAGTAGAGTGCTTGCCCAGCATGTGCAAGACTCTGGGTTTAATCTCCAGTATTACAAAAAACAAAAACTTAAAAAAGAACAACAAAGGAAGGAGATAGAAAGTGTGTTTATGTGTGGGGGGGAGACACGTTTCTTAGATGCCATACTGAGTGAGATTGTGTAGAACTTCTCTTTCTCGGCCTGACTTATTTCACGTAACATAATATCCTCCATTTCCACCCATATATTGTCCTAAATGACAAGATTTTATCCTTTATGGCTAAATAGTATTCTATTGTGTATATATACTGTTTTCTTTAAAAGTTGTTTTAAACTACTTTTAAAATCTTTCCCATCTAGATGTCCACTTCTAACAAGATAAATTCCTAGATTGAATGACTGACTTGTATTTATGAAAGGAAGCATAATAACAATAATCAATTTTAAGTGCTTTGAACAGTAGTTTTGCCTAAAAGCAGTGTTTTGTTGTTGTTGGTGGTGGTGGTGCTGCTGCTGCTTATATCAGTGAAAACCTTAATGATTTAGGGACTCTAGGAAAGATCTACTTCATAAAATATTTTTCTCCCTAGGCTAAATGACCTCTAAAAGTTCATAATGGAAAGCTTAACTCCTGTTGCCTAAGACTATACTTTTTGTTTAAAAGTGTACAGTAATCTCTTGCCAGTTGCCATGTTCTGATCTGCACATCAGCTCTTTGAAATACTGGCTATTTTTTGTATCCATTTTACAGATGTGGTCACATAGCTAATAAATGGCAATGCTGGATTTAATCCCAATAACATCTGGAAAAACACTATTTTGTTAATCACTATTCCTGTTCTTTCCTTGATTCCTTAGATACTACTCCCCTGAGTTTCCCTTCTATCTTCTCAAACATCATGGTTCCTTTTCCTATTCATTTCCTACATGTTGGTATTTTACAGGAGACACTTCTTAACATGTTCTCCATGAAGAATTAAACCTGCCCTGTGACTTCAGCAAGAATGTTCATGCTGTGGGCTAAAAAATTGTATTTCTGAATCAGATCTTACTTTACAGCCTGCACACCTTGAATGCATAAGGAGCCTATCCCTCCTTGAATATCTTACTTATCCCTCCAGCTTCATTTTCTTGCCTTTTTTTTTTTTTTTTTAGTGTGATTGGACACAATGCTATTTATTTATTTATTCATTCATTCATTCATTCATGTGCTGAGGATGGACCCCAGGGCCTCCCATGTGTTAGGCGAGTATGCTCTACCATTGAGCCACAACCCCAGCACCCCCTCTACCTTCATTTTCTACCCCAATGAATAGCATTACCTTCCATATGGTTGCCTGAGACAGAAAGATGGAAACTATTCTTCTCCCACTGCCATCTGTGCAATTTTTTTTTAAAGAAACATATCTAAATACATCATAAGATGCTTACAACTCTTGCATAGCCTTCCACATGAAAGTAAAGTTGCTTAGCATGGCACCCAAGACCCTTTGTGCCATGACTCTACCTGCCCTTTAAGTACCACCTGTTATCCCTTTTTTCCTCCCACAGTGAATTTGTTTCAAATCTTGACACCTTGTCTGAATTGTGCTATGAGGAATTAAAAATAGCCTTCTTGTGCAGTACGTTATCAGGACAGAATGTTAACAGGGAAACAAAACTCCTCCCGAGGCCACTTAGTGATGGCTACCCTAATTAGCCAGAGATCCCCTTTGGGAAAGGTAACTTTCCCAGTGGAGCTTGGTACTCTGAGATCTGTACTGCATTCCTTATGAAGATTCTGCCTTCTTTGCTAAATTTGAAGGTTTGTTGTTTTGTTTAAGGAAAATATATATTTTTTGGTAACTAGTTTGGGATCTGTTTTCATTAATCCTCCCAGTAGCTATTCAAATGACCCTTCTAAGCAGTTATCATTATGTCCCTTCTTTACTTATAGCCTATTAATTTTAAATAATTTGTGTGTGTGTGTGTGTGTGTGTGTGTGTGTGATGCATGGGATTGAACCCAGGGCCTTGTGCATGCTTGGCAAGCACTCTATTAACTGAACTATATCCCAGCCCCTTAAATAATTTTATTTATTAATTCTAACAGTTTATAAATTATGCTTAACATCTTAGGTATTTTTGTTACCTTGAAATAGTGTAAATGAATTTAAGTTTTGCTGATTTTAATTGCCTTCCTTATATTTGTTTTCAACGTTGAAAGGATTATTTCTCAAGGAAAAGATGCTTAAAATTTTTGAGTAAGGTATTAGGTTGCCAAGCATCAGAAATACTGGCTCCTTTATGTAATCTTACCTGTAAATAAACATAGTTTTGCTTTGTTTAATTAAAGTTAACATAAAAGACCTTTTCAAAAGAAATTGGACAGGACTGGGGATGTACTCTGAAGTACAGTACTTGCTTCGCATGCATGAAGTCCTCAGTTCAATCCTCAGCACCATGCACACACCAAAAAAAAAAAGAAAGAAAGAAAGAAAGAAAGAAAGAAAGAAAAGAAATTGGACATTTAGTTATTTTAAAAGTTATTGAGATGTTTTGTTCTGAAACTATGTACCTCTATACTACTATAGATTGAATCCTTCACACCTTAAAAGTGCCACCTTTATGTGTGCTATACTACTACTCTAAAGCAAAGTAATTTCTTACATTTCCAGTCAAGAGATAGTGTCATTGTGGAGGTACTGGGGATTGAGCCCTGATGACTTCATGAATGCTAAGCAAGCAATAAGCTACAAGTTAGCCTGCAATATATGTTTATGTATATCTCCTCCCTCTCTCTTCTCTCTCTCCTCTCTCTCCCCTCTCTCCCCTCTCTCCTCTCTCTCCTCTCTCTCCTCTCTCTCCTCTCTCTCCTCTCTCTTCTCTCTCTTCTCTCCTATCTCATTGATCCCAGAGGACTTCATGCATGCTAAGCAAGCACTAAGCTACAAGTTAGCCTGCAATATATGTATATTTCCTCTCTCTCCTCTCTCTCTTCTCTCTCCTCTCGCTCCTCTCTCCTCTCTCCTCTCCCTCTCTCCCCCTCTCTCCCCTCTCTCTCCTCTTTCTCTCCTATCTCTTCTCTCTCTCCTCTCTCTCCTCTCTCTCTCGCTCCTCTCTCTTTCTCCTCTCTCTCTGGCTCTTCTCTCTCCTCGCTCTTCTCTCTCCCCTCTCTCTCCTCTCTCATTGATCCCAGAGGACTTCATGCATGCTAAACAAGCACTAAGCTGTAAGTTAGCCTGCAATATATGTATATGTAAATCTCTCCCTGCTCTCTCTCCTCTCTCTCTCCTCTTTTTCCTCTCTCTCCTCTCCCTGTTCTCTCTCTCCTCTCTCTCCTCTGTCTCTCTCTTTCTCCTCTCTTTGCCCCCCTCTCTCCCCTCTCTCTCCCTTCTCTCTCCTCTCTCTCCCTTCTCTCTCCTCTCTCTCCTCTCTCTCCTCTCTCATTGAGCCCAGAGGACTTCATGCATGCTAAGCAAGCACTAAATTACAAGTTAGGCTGCAATATATGTATATGTATATCTCCTCTTTCTCCTCTTTCTTTCCTCTCTGTCCTCTCTCTCCTCCCTCTTCTGTTTCTCCTCACTCTATCTCTCCTCTCTCCTCTCTCCCCCCTCTTTCCCCCCTTTATCCCCCCTCTCTTCCCCCTGTCTCCCTGTTTTTCCCCTCTCTCCTCTCTACTCCTCTCTCTCCTCTCCCCCCTCTTTCTCCTCTCTCCTGCCTCTCTCCCCCCTTCTCCCCCTCTCTCTCTCCTCTCTCTCTCCTCTCTCTCTCTTCTCTCTCTCCTCTGTCTCCTCTCATTGAGCCCAGAGGACTTCATGCATGCTAAGCAAGCACTAAGCTACAAGTTAGCCTGCAATATATGTATATGTATATGTATATCTCCTCTCCTTCCTCTCCCTCCTCTCTCCCCTCCTTGTCCCCTCTCTCTCCTCTCTCTTCTCTCTTTCTCCCCTCTCTCTCCTCTCTCCTCTCTCTCCCCCCTCTCTCCCTCTTTCCTCTCTTTTTCCCCTCTCTCTCCCCTCTCTCCCCTCCCTCCCCTCTCTCCCCTCTCTCCCCTCTCCCCCCCTCTCCCCTCTCTCTCCTGTGTATTGAACTGGGGGGCTCTAGGCCACTCAGCCTCATTCCCAGCCCTATTTTGTTATTTAGAGACAGCTGAGGATAGAACCTGGGTCTTGCCCCTGCTAGGCAAGAGCTCTACTGCTGAGCCACAATCTCAGCCCCACAATATTGTCTCTTAAGCACACTGATAGTCTTTTACAGTTAGAGTTAGACAGTAGTTCTTAAAATTGGAGAAGGGAGAGTTTTCATAAACTTTTTTAAAAACTCACCAAATATAACTCTTTCCCTTTAACCCAGAAAGAATGTCATTCACAGTTCTTGTATTTGAAATTTATTTCAGTGTTTTCTTTTTTAAAAAATTTGCTTTGATTAGTTATACATGATAGTAGAATGTATTTATGCACTTTGATATTGCAATATATTTTTAAAGTTAGCAGAAACAGGTGAGACACTTGAATCATATTCTTTGTTTCTAGTTTTTTATTAGGAAAGATGACCAAAATTCTTTTCTCAAAGAAAGTGACAGACCAATTGAATTTGATTCTATTTAGAAACCACGTGGGTTTTTCTATAACCTATGCCCTGCGGAAATGAGTCTGTTTCTATTAAACTCTGGGATTATTTACCTACCTATTTTTATTTTAGGTGATGCAAAAACTTTCTGGATGGAACTGGAAGATGATGGAAAAGTGGACTTTGTATTTGAAAAAGTGCAAAATGTGCTACAGTCACTTAAGCAGAAGATCAAAAATAGGTCTGCCACAAATAAAGGTATATCAATATGCCTAATGTTGCCACTGGCAATACTGTGTAATTCTACTTCCAGCGTCCTTTGTTTTAAAAGTAAAATAGTTTTTGTTTGTTTTCTGACAACCTAATATTTGTTTGCTCTTTTTTGTGCCCCAATGCTAGGAAAACTGTGGACATTTTGTAATAGTGGATGACTCTGATTACTTATGAGAAATAACTACTGAATTTATTTATTCTCATATCAAGCTAACTCTTTCTTTCTTTTTTTTTTTTTAGAGACAGTGTCTCATTAGTTGTAGTTTGGCCTTGAACTTCCATCTTCCTGCCTCAGTATTTTTAATAGCTGGCATTACAGGTGTGTGCCAGTGCACCCAGCAGGACACACAGTTTTAAAGCAAAAATTTCCCCAACTATTTTTAATACTTTCTGGTGACATTTCTGTTCTTAAGACATTAATTTACTATTAATGTACATTTACTATTATGTATTAGTAAAAACAACATAGTACTGTTTTAATATTCCTTTTCAAACCTTCATAAGTCAGATAAATGTACGTTTGAATCCATTTCCACCACCTCTAGCTGTATAACCTAGAATAAATAGCTTAGTCCATGAGCCTCAGTTTGTCTCTAATGCATGTAATTATAAGAACCGCTTAGACTGGGTGTGGTGGCACATGCCTTTAACCCCAGCGATTTGGGAGGCTTACTCAGGAAGACCACAAGTTCAAGACCAGCCTCTAGTGAGATGATCTGAAAATAAAAAGTGCTGAGATGTGGCTCAGTGGTTAAGCACCCTTGAGTTCAATCCCCAGTCTCCAAAAAAAAAAATGAACCACTAAGGAGAGTTGTAAGGTTAAATGAGATAAAGTATGTAAATTTTCAACATAATTGCTGGTATTGTGAATAAAGGTGAGGATGATGCTGATTATTTTCATTCCTTTTTCCCCTCCTCGACAGAATATATACAAGCAATGATTTTAGTGAATGAAGCCACTATAAGTAACAATTCAACATTAATAGAGGGTATGTACTTTTCTTATCCTAATCCTAGAATATTCTCTGGTATTTTCTTGCCATGAAACAGGCCACCTTTATGTCAGGTTAATTAAAGTAAAAGATTCACATTGCTAAAATCAGTTTCCTCTTTTAAATGAAAAATCTTACCCATATGTAGATAGGGAAGGCAAATAAAATTCTGAGACTCAGAATTATAAATTATAAATCTGCTTTCTGTGAAGAATACTACTGGAAAGGTATATTCTGGTATAGGTGAGTCAGTGGATAAACTTTTAATTTCTAAATTGGTATGAGCAATCAGTCTTCAAAGCTCTAAACAAATTCAGTTTAGAAGACTCAAAGATAACATACTAAAGGAAAACTGTTTCTGTATTCCAACACTCTGATTCCAAATGTGTGTGTTTTCCATACCACATAATTGCCCCATGTTCTGTGGACACTAATAAGATGTCCTACAATTTAATTGATTTCTGACACTAACTGTCAAGAGTTAGTGTAGATTGCACAGAGTAAAGGCTGAGCCCCACAAGATTTGCCCCCTACTTTAAATGCCATTCACAAATGCTTCTGACTGATTTGACTACTGACTTGGCTACAGATCAGGGGTCCTCACAATAGCTTTCTCCTCGGGTTCAATAATTTTGCTGTAATGACTCATGGAATTCAGGAAAATGTTTTACTTACACCAGTTTATTGTAAAGGATACAAATGAACACCCAGATGAAGAGTTCCATAGGGCAAGGTCCAGTCTGGAAGGACACCAAGTGCACCAGTGGAGTTATGAGGTGTACCACCCCGCTAGCATGCAGATGCTTTCATCAACCTGAAAATTCTCCAGACCCCATTATTTAGGGGTTTTATGGAGGTCTGATTACATATTCACAAATGATTGAATTATTGGTCTTTGGTGGTTGACTCAATCTCTTGCCCCTCTACACTCCCTGGAAAAGGAAAGCAAAAGTATTGAGGGCTGAAAGTTCCAACTCTGTAATTATACTTTGGTCTTTCTGAAGACCAGCCATCATCCTAAAGCTCTCCAGGGACTGCAGTCACCAGTCATCTTATCAGCATTCAAAAGATACTCATCACTGGAGATTTCCAGGGTTTTAGAAGCTCCTGTGTCAGGAACCAGGAACTAAGAGCAACTATTAAAACAGAAGTGCTCTATCACCCTATGCTTAAGGTAAATACAAGGGTTTAGGAACTCTTGTTAGGAACTGGGGCAGATCAAATATATACTTTTTGTTGTATAACAACATGTACTAAGACTAGAAGAAAGTTACTTTTATCAGAATTACTATTCCATAAATCTTAGTTTATCACAGCCCCATTTTATAAATCTTTCTTTATCATGAATTTGCTAAAATGTTGAGGAAGTACAACATTTACTGGATTTTAATAGTGCTGGGTATTGTTAGAAAAATTTATTTTTGTTTCACTGTTAAGGAGCCTTAAGACCATTAAGTCTCTGAAAATGTAGTCCAACATCACTGGTCTGTTTTAAAGACCCTTTTTGTTTTTCTTAAGTATTCACAATTTCAGATAGCTAAAAATATCATTTTGGGAGAATAGGTTCTTAAAGAAAATATCCTCCTTTCACAGTATCCTTCAATAATATTTGGATTCATAGGGGAGGAAAATCTTTTTATCTCAGTGCCTGCATGGGAGCTGTGTATTAAACTGGCAAATACCAAATTAACAGGAAAAAAGGCATACAGGTATAAACTCTTTGTTTTACATACATAGGATCATCACAGAAAGAAGTGGCTACCCACCCAGGCACTGTGGTGCATGCCTGTAATCCCAGCGGCTCAGGAGGCTGAGACAGGAGGATGGAGAGATCAAAGCCAGCCTCAGCGAAAGCAAGGCACAAAGCAAAGTGACACCCTGTCTCTAAATAAAATACAGGGACTGGGATTGTAGCTCAGTGGTTGAACGCTTGCCTTGCGTGCGTGAGGCACTGGGTTCTCAGCACCACATAATAAAATAAATAAATAAAATAAAGATACTGTGTCCATCTACAACTAAAAAAATAGTAAAAAAAAAATAAATAAATACAAAAATAGGGCTGGCCATGTGGCTTCATGGTTGAGTGCCCCTGAGTTCAATCCCTGGTACCTTAAGAAAAAAAAAAAGAAAGAAGTGGCTACCCAAAACAGCAGTGAGATTTGAGAGCTTATTATGCCATCATAACAGGGGAAAGGTAAGAGTGAGGGAAATGACTTATTAGAAGTGGGTGGGAGGAACCAGGCATGGTGGCACACTTCTGTAATCCCAGTGGCTCTAGAGGGTGAGACAGGAGGGGATTGCGAGTTCAAAGCAAGCCTCAGCAATGGTGAGGTGCTAAGCAACTCTGTGAGACCCTGCTGTAAATAAAACACAAAATAGGGCTGGAAATGTGGCTCAGTGGTTGAGTGCTCCTGAGTTCAAGCCTAGTATCCACTCCCAAAAAAAAGTGGGTGGGAGGGAGAAGAGACACTTAGGGAAGTACAAATGACTTATGAAAGTCATTTGAAAGGTAAATGGGCCCTGAGGAGAGTAGATGGGAGATATGATCATTTGTAACAATGTCTGTCTGGATATAGTGCCACCTTTTCTCTGCTCTCTTGTGATGTATTCTTGGTTGGTACAACTCCTGTGAATTATGATAACTTAATGGATCTGTTCGTTTTTGTTTTGGAAGACGTGTATGTAGACAGTTTAAGAGGATTTCAGAGAAAGCCTCTTACTACATTCATTGATTCTCAAATGTTTTTAGCTCAAAGTATTTTCTGTGCCACTGTGGTACATCCAGACCCTTTCAGAATCAACGTACCTTAAGGAATTATATTAATTTTGTAAGGGAGAAGCTTTTAAATGCAGGAGATGATAACAAGAAACTAATTGTAAACCATTTTTTCCCTCTGAAACAACTTATTTTCTGGTAAAAATAAATTGAATTTTTGTTTGGGTCTTTTAAATCAATAATTTCATCAGTAGAAATACCAAATATTATAATTGCATTTTTTATATAGTTAGTTCTTCTGAAATGTAACCTGTTTATTAAAAGTATATCTCTTTGCCAGTGGCAGAGAAATGCTTAGGGAAGAGTTATGTAATTTACATTGTTAGCTTATAAAAGTATTAAAAACTTGGTGATAATAGACGTTTCATGCTAGCATTTATTTTTTTGAAAAATACTGAGACTGAGAGAAACAACAGAACTTGGTGTCAAAGTCATAATAAGCCATCTGGGATTGAACCTGGACTCCCTAGACTCCTTAATAAACCACCAATCACCTCTATTTTTTTGCTTCTATATAACTATATTTTTTGCAGTGTCCCCATAAAAAGATTAGATACTGTTTTCCTTGAATTATTTCCCTTTACTTCCTCATCTAATGATTAATTTTAAATCTCCATGTTTTCATTAACTTCTACTTCAGCTATGCATATATGTTTGTTTCATTTGTATTTGCTAATATGATTTATGTAGCTTTTATAAAGAAATTATTTGAGGAAAAAATCAGAAATCCTTAACTTGTAAAACTTATTTAATTTCTAGTCAGTTATTATGGATTTCTTTGGCTGTCATTTTTTCAGCTTTTTTCTTTACCTGGACCATTAAAATGGGATATTTGTTTTCCAGTAAGCCAAGGAGAAGCCTTGGAGTTTAACTTTAGATATTATTTTAAATTTTTATTGCTGTTGTTTTTAGTAAGACTAAAGAACTACTTAATCAAACTTCAGTTAGGCACCAGAACCTTCTCCTTGGCCCATATTATACTTCTTAAAAATACAGTTTTAACAAGAGCTTGCCCCCCATCCTTGATATTTAATCACCCTCATTATCTAATTAGGTTCCTCATCTCCCACCATCTCTGTGAGATGTGACCACTGGCCTGTTTTCATCAAGAATCCTGTTGGGTTGGTTTATTCAGAATCCGCTTTAGATGCTTTATGTTTCCTCTTGGTAATTTTCCATCCATTGATTCCATCCTGATCCTTGATTATTAATTCCCATTTGCCCATGCTATATTCCGAACTGAGCCCACTTTCCCTCCCTCACTGGAAAATCACACTGCAATGGTCCTTATGCAGATATCAGTGGGTCATAAATAGAACACTTTATGGTGCTTCAGCGTGTATCACTGAACCCAGGGATACTCTATCACTAAGTTACCCCTCCAGCCTTTTTAAAATTTTGAGATAGCTCTTGCCAAATTTCTGAGGCTGGCCTCAAACTTGTAATTCTCCTGCCTCAGCCTTCCAAGTTGCAGGAATTTCAGGAAGGTGCTACTTTATCCAGCTGATTAATTTTTTCTATAACAGCAAGTTAACAGTCTAGGACAAGATACTTTTTTCCTTACAGTCCATTTGTACATAGGAAAAAACACATTAAGAAAAATGTTTACTTTTTTTTTTTTTTTGGTGGTACTAGGGATTGAACCCAGGGCCTTGTGCATGCAAGGCAAGCACTCTACAGACTTGAGCTATATCCCAAGCTCAAGAAAAGTTTTTAAGCCAAAGAATAGCCCACATACTCACTTTACAGAATATGAACAGGGAATCTATAGCTTTTTGTCAACAAATGTACAGCTTTATTTGTATATTATAGACACGTTAGAGGGTAAGCTTATGAAGTATAGAAATTAGGGGGAAGTAGAGTACTTATCTAGCATGTGCAAGTCCAGGGGTTAATCTCCAGCACTGCCCTCCCCCTGCAAAAAAATGAGATAGAATTAATTGTAAAAATGTGTATGAAGAAATATTAAAAGAAACAACCAAATACTTCAACCTCTGCTTCCACAAAACAGATAGTTGTAGAACAATGAAAAGACAAAGGATGTATAAATTTTCCATTTTGTGATCTTCTATAAGCCTTGAAGAGCTATGCTACTTTCTGTAAAATATAGGTAGAGACAGGGATACTTGATGTTCACATTAAAGTTGATTAAAAGTCAGATCAAATTAAAGCCAAACTAGTTTCTTTAAGATTTATTTTTTCAACCCTCTATTTTTATGTGCTAAGGATCAAACCCAGTGCCTCACACATGCTAGGCAAGTGCCACTGAGCTATAGCTCCAGCCAATAAACTAGTTTTCTTCAGAAGAAATATCTTCTAAGTTTTAAAATTTATCCTATATTATTTTCTTAACACTTCTAAAAATTATACCTAATCTTTTGGCTCAATTTTTTTTGGATGGGCTTGGGGTACCAGGAATTGATCTCAGTGGCACTCACTGAGCTACATCCCCAGCCCTATTTTGTATTTTATTTAGAGTAGAGTCTCATTGAGTTGCTTAGCACCTTGCTAGTTGCTGATGCTGACTTTGTACTCGAGATCCTCTTGCCTGAGCCTACTGAGCCACCAGGATTACAGGTGTGTGCCACTACATCCTGCCTTGGAATCTTGAAATCATAATGTTTGCAAATTTTAGGGTTCTATATGGGCAAAATTTCTATTTGATGAGAGATTATTTGGAATTTTAGTGAATGATTTTTAAGTTGGTATAATTGTTGCTTGCATTTGTACTTTTTTCATTTAGATCATAAGTCTGTGACTTGGAATGAACTAGAAAACAAATCAGATGCATTTTCCTCTACATCATATGAAAACTTCTTCTCACCAGCCTGTACATTTCTGTATGTATATAAATTATTTCTTAATTCTTTTCCACAGAATAGATAAAATATATAATAAGGTTTTTTCCTATAAAACCCTAAATGTTGCAGATTTTAATATTTTATGTAGGATGAAGTTTCATGAGTCTCTTCACAGGTTATTTATTTAATATCTGTGGTATTCCAGTCTTGGAAAATTTTGCTTAAAATGTCTCTGTATTTTATTAATACACTGAAATCAAGTTGGCATTGGTTTTGGATTTTTTAGTTTTTGTTTTGTTTTGTTTTTTTTACATAGCTAAATTATTTAGAGTATCAAAAGGGGTCATTGTTTGTTTGTTTTGGTAGTAGGGAGGGTAGCACTTAACCACTAAGCTACATCTGCAGCCCTTTTTTATTTAGAGACAGGGTCTTGCTGAGCTGCTTAGGGTCTCTCTAAGTTACCAAGGCTGGCTTTGAACTCAAGATACTCCTACCTCAACCTCTGAGAATATAGGTGTGCGCCACTATGTTTGGTTGAGTTCAGTTTTTTAAATGCAATTTAACAGTTCTAAAAAGAAAGTAGTGTCAAAAAGTTTTGGGGAATAGGCTAAATTTTTGTGACCTTTCTTTTTACTCTTATCTCTAATTTCAGTAAACATTTCTAGCATAAGTGATAATTGTACAAGAGTAAATCTGACACTCTGATACTCATTGTTTATCTTTAGTAGGTATTTTTGGCACCAAAACCTTCAAACACTACCAAAGGGTAATCTGTGAAAGTATTTTCTTCTAGAGTAAAGAACATAATTTGAAAAAACAAGACCACATCTTTAAAGTTCTTAAGTCAATGCCTTAATTTTATTAAATATTAAATTAAGCTCCCCCCCATTGTTAATGTGGAATTTATTTTTCTTTTTTTAAATACAAAATTTGAGTTGATCACTCTAAATCACTAAAATATTAATTTTTTGGTTTGGGTTTTGTTTTGTTTTGTTTGTTTTTTCTTTTTTGGGACCAGGGATTGAAGCCAGCAGGGTTTTACCTCTGAGCCACATCCCCAGCCCTTTTTTATATTTTGTTTAGAGATAGAATTTCACTGAGTTGCTTAGGGCCTTACTAAGTTGCTGAAGCTGGCTTTGAACTCGAGATCCTCCTGCCTCAGCCTCCCACCATTGGGATCATAGGCTTACACCACCATGCCCAACCAAGATTCTTTTTCATGCAAACTTTTACCCAATGCACTATCTCACATTTTATGCTTAGACAGTAGTATTTTAATTAAGGCAATAATATATAAATGCAGGATTTGGTTTATTCATGATAAACATCACTTCTTAAGTTCATTTTAATAACTCATCACAATGTTTTTAAATTTTAGATCTCCTGTCTATAATGTTTTATGTATGTTCTTTCTAGCTTATCATCTTGTACAAATGAATTAAAACTTTCTAGTCTTTATTGTGATCACTGAAAATATTTAATAGTATATAACCAAAGACAAACCTTTTTGCTTCCTCTCTACTCCACACACCTCTTCTTACTGTTCAAAAAAAACCTGTTCGATTGTGAATTTACTTTCCTCTACTCTTGTCCTACCTACATTTCTCTCATAAGGTTGTCATGAGAAATCAAAATTCACTGCTGTAGTATTCAGTAGCATTTCCAAAACATTAAAACTTATTAAAAATCTTATCCAAAAGGATTTTTTGGTTAATTTGGACTTTTCTCACCTGAGTCAACACCTAGTGTTGGCTTTTTAAATTCTAAGATTTTTCCCTGTGCTGCTGGGAATTAAATCCAGGGCCTTACATATGCTAGCCAAATGCTGTACCACTGATTCAGTGCTGTACAGTATTCCAGAATTAGGTACGATCTTTAAATGGCTGCAGAACATGTGAAAATGTTTATTTCACAGTCTGGCTTATTTTACTACCATCCAAGACATAATAGTAACTACTTCTTATGTTAGTTTGCAGTGTTTTTTAATTATTATTTAAAGGAAAAAAATTTTAGTTGTAGATGGACAGAGCATCTTTATTTTTATTTATTTATGTATGTATGTATGTATGTATGTAGTGCTGAGCATCAAACCCAGGGCCTCACACGTTTGAGGCAAACGCTTACCACTGAGCTATAGCTCCAGTCCAGTGTGCAGTGTTTTTTTAAAACGTGGAATTGAACTGTAATTTTGAGATACCAATAAATAATTTATTTTAACAGATCTACAGAAAATAAGGAAATTCTCCCTCTGGAAAATAAAGTTATAGACTTTAGGGGGGAAAAGTCATCTTTGAATTTATCTTATCAAAGTCATGGTTGTTCTGGTGCCTGTCTGATGAAAACACCACCACCTTTCAAGGGAGAAAACCCTCTACAGCTACCAATCAAGTGTCACTTCCAAAGACGACATGCAAAGACAAATTCTCATTCTTCAGCACTCCATGTGAGTTATAAAACTCCTTGTGGAAGAAGTCTACGAAATGTGGAAGAAGTCTTTCGTTACCTACTTGAAACAGAGTGTAACTTTTTATTTACAGACAACTTTTCTTTCAATACCTATGTTCAGTTGACTCGGAATTACCCAAAGCAAGAAGAAAATGTTTCTGATGTGGATATTAGCAATGGAGTGGAATCAGTACCTATTTCTTTCTGTAATGAAATTGATAGTAGAAAGCTTCCACAATTTAAGTACAGAAAGACTATATGGCCACGAACATATTATTTAAACAACTTTTCCGACATGTTCACTGATTCGTGTGACTGTTCTGAAGGCTGCATAGACATGTGAGTAGAAGAATGTGACATTTCAAAATTTGAATGTAGGAACACTTTTCATGAAGTTCTACTGTGTATCAGTTTGTCTATCTAAATCCTATTCACCAAGAGTCTAAAATAGAAAGTTGCACTTCCTCAGTAGCTATAAGAAAGAAAAAACTGGGCTGGGGATGTGGCTCAAGCGGTAGCGCGCTCGCCTGGCATGCGTGCGGCCCGGGTTCGATCCTCAACACCACATACAAACAAAGATGTTGTGTCCGCCAAATACTAAAAAATAAATATTAAAAAAAAAAAGAAATAAATAAAAAAAAAAAAGAAAAAACTGCCAGGTATAGTAATTTGAAAATTATTTCTTCTGAGAATGAGTATTTTCTTTAATCTAGTACCATAATCATAATGATAGCAGTTACATTGCTGTTTATCAGAACCAGACACTGTGACAAAGTCCTTTTCTTATGTCCTCATCACCAAAACCCATGAGGTTGGTAATATTATCTCCATGTTACAAATGAGGAAGTTGAATCTCAGAGAAGTCTTTTCAGAGACATCATAGGGCAAACAAATTAAACAATTAGAATTGGAACCCATGTTTATTTGGGTTTTTTTTGAGATAGAATGTCATTGTTTGCCCTGGCTAGTCTTAAACTGGGCTTAAGCAATCCTCGTACCTCAGTTTCCCAAGGAGCTGTAACTACCGGTCTTCTCATCACTCTGAGCTAGAACTCATGCTCTTTTTTTGGCAGGGCAGTGGGTACCAGGGATTGAACTCGGGGACACTCCACCACTAAGCCACATCCCCAGCTCTATTTTATATTTTATTTAGAGACAGGGTCTCACTGAGTTGCTTAGTACCTCACCATTG
Organism: Marmota monax; assembly: GCF_021218885.2. Lineage (NCBI taxonomy): Eukaryota > Metazoa > Chordata > Mammalia > Rodentia > Sciuridae > Marmota > Marmota monax. The sequence continues at coordinate 17,586,267 of NW_026693082.1, read as the reverse complement.
CTGAGTCTGGCTTTGAACTCGCAACCTCATGCCTCAGCCTCCTGAGCCACTGGGATTATAGGTGGGTGCCACTGTACCCAGCAAAACTCATGTTCTTAACTACTATGTTATATTTTACTTCTATAAATCATTTTAAAAAATCATTTTCTGGCTTTTTAGGAAGTTAATGGTGCTTGCAACTAGTATTCTTTGCTCACAGTATTGACAGTCCATAAAAATTGAAATCATGTTCTAATACATTGAATTTTCAAGAAATATTTTAAGGATATGCAATGTACATACATTTGAGGGTACACAAATAAGGAGTGGAGTTGTGTTATACATTTAACTTAATGCAAATTTAGCTACTTGTACTAGGCAAAACAAAGAGAAAAAGAAATAATTTAAATATATTTTCTCCCTCCTATATCAGGATGGATATGGTCAGAGACCCCCAGTGGATGCTTGAATCCTTTGATAGTACTGAACCCTGCATAAATTGGTTTTTTCCCCCATATGCTCTGCAGGATTACCACATAGTAACAAAGTTAATCTGTCTCTCCAAGGTTTTTGCTCTAGTGCCTCTTTTCCATTCCTACTCATGTGTTTTAGGGCCATAATTAAGTAAAATACGGATTACTTGAACATAAACAGTGTGATGCCATGATAGTCTATAGGATTTCCAAGAGTGACTAATGGGCAGGTAGAGTACACAGCATGACAAAGGGATGATTCACATTCCAGGTGGGATCCAGTGGGACAGTATGAGATTTCATCACACTGCTTAGGACAGCATGTAATTTAAAACTTATAAATTATTTATTTCTGGGATTTTCCAATTCATACTTTCAGACAGTGGTTGACCATAGGTAATGGAAACTGCAGAAACTGAAACCATGGAAAAGGAAAGGCCTACTATAATGTAGATAATAGTTTTCATCATCCTCTCAGTTGGAATATGAAATGAGAGATACAAATGTGCTGTTAACCTCAGTTTATCTCAGTTCCTTTAAGCCTCTTGTAGAAAAGACCTTTCACTGTCCTGAGTTTATTCAGTTTATATTTATTTGTTTGTTTATTTTAGGTCCAGTCATGGTGGCACACACCTGTAATCAATCCCAGTGACTTAAGAGGCTGAGGCAGGAGGATCACAAGTTTGAGGCTTGTCTCAAAAAAAAAATGCAGGATGTGGCTCAGTGGTTGAGTGCCCCTGAGTTCAATCCCCAGTACCCCTACCCCCCCAAAAAAGAAAAGAAATGCAGGGGGCTGGAGGTATAGCTCATTGGTTGAGCACTTGCCTAGCACATATAAGTCCCTGGTTCAATCCTCAGTACTGCAAAAAAAATAAAATAAAATGAGAAATTCTTTATATATCCAAGAAGAAAAATTAAAAAGATGAAACTTTAAAAAAAATAATCTCAGAGTTCTCTATAATTGCAGAAGGATGAGAATCAGATTGAAAAGGCCAACTCTGCATGAAGAAGGGAAAAGAAGATAAATATATATATAAATATATCATGATTCAACTTTTAAAATATCTCGGTAGAGTAGATCTCAAAAGCTATCAGATAGAAAATGTTGATTTCCTACAAAAGAAAAACATACTGACAACTTATTTTTATCAGAAATAATGGAAGACTGGGGGTTCAGTTTAAAGTGCTGAAGGAAAATGAACGCAAAATTGGTATTCTGTACCTAGCTGGTTATTTCAAGGGGTGATTTTTTTTTTCCCAGTTACACAGCAGTTGAAGACATGTATATCTACAGTTTATAGCACCAGTATTTTTAGGTAGGTCTACAGCATTGTTGTCCAAACAACAGGGTTAGTGGAATGTAAAATTATTTAAGTATTTGTATCAGTTATAATTAGCATATTTCAAATTAAATACAATAGAAAATATCCAATTAAATCACATATAATAAGGGTAACGTTTCATGCCACGGTTTCAATTTATATACTTACATATAAATATGTATGTATGCCTATACAAGATCATGAAGCAAATGTATTTTTCACTGTGGTTCACAGTCAAAAATATTTGAAAACCATTACCTTTAAAGATGCTTACACATGTGCATAAAAATAGAGATGCTCATTGCAACATTGTTTACTGAAAAACTCTAAGCTACTTAATAATAAACCAGGTGAGCAGTAGCTAAATAGAAAACTTAAAAGGAATTAACCACATTTTTATATATTACAGATGAATCTCAGAAACACTATATTGAACAGAAAGCAAGTTATAATGTAATACCTATAGTAAGTTTTTTAAACATGGAAAGCAATACAATGTGTTGTTGTTTATACATGTGTATATAAGATTATCTAGGATGCCACATCAAATCTCTTGAAGCTTTAGTTTTATCAGTAATGTATTTTTTTCATATATTGGTATCTGTGTTTTAAATTACATAGGAAAAAAAGAAGGTGTAAACAAAACACTGACAACTAATTCTGAGTGATAAAAATATGAATGTTATTTGTGTTTTTCTGAACTTCGTATGTTTTATAAACAAAATCACATTGAAAAACTGGATTTTTACATTCATAAACAGAATCCAACTTAATGAATTTACTATTTTCTCCTTCTATTGCAAATAGCAGTCACCATTTTGATAATGTAATTTTGTTATATATAAAAAATACAGAAGAGGGCTGGGGATGTGGCTCAAGCTGTAACACGCTCGCCTGGCATGCGCGGGGCGCTGGGTTCGATCCTCAGCACCACATAAAAATAAAGATGTTGTGTCCACCGAAAACTGAAAAGTAAATATTAAAAAAAATACAGAAGAGATTTATAGAGGAAAAGTTAATCTTAATAGGTATGTGGGGGGGGGGGATATATGGATTCAATTTTATGGTTACAGGTGCCTAACAACAATTTGAAAATAGGATTCTAGTAGCCAGATGTTTGACATAAGTCTCCAATATGCTTTTATGTCACTGGAGTGAGAAAGAATTTAGGACATCTGCAAAACTATGATTCTGTGAATTTGACACATCTATGATTATCTATTGTAGAAAAACAGAGTAACAGAATATTCACAAACGGGTTTCTGCTGAATAAGAGATGATTTCATTTTGAAAAGTTGAAGAAAATCTGTATAGATATTTTATAGGTACAGTGCAGTTTATAATTTCATAGAAATACAGTACAATTTATAATTATTTAAAAAGTTTTGATGTTGTCTTTCAGAGAGGCCTATTCTATGTAGAGAAGTCTCATGTAGTCCATTAATCAAATAACTATTCTAAATACAATGATATTCTTTATATTCTTTATTTCATCATTTACACTTTTATCAAGATAGTCTCTTAACTTGATGTTTTTTTATTCTTATTTTTTCATCCATTGACTTCCTTTTAGAACAAAATGTGCATGTCTCCAGCTGACAGCAAGGAATGCCAAAAGTTGTCCTTTGTTAAGTAATAAAATTACCACTGGATATAAGTATAAAAGGCTACAGAGACAAATACCTACTGGGTAAGATACCTTGAGGATTTGTTGCAGGGTGTTTATATCTGTGAAGGTGGGTACTTTTTTATTGTGGTCAACAGTCTTACAGATACTGTTTTAATCTGTTTTTAATACCCAAAATCTAAATTATTATGGTATAATAATTCAGAAAACGCCTATACAGTGTTTTTGAAAATGAAAGTCAGAGACCACATAGTTATCATGCAGAGTATACTCAAACACTAATCTGCATCAAGTCTGGCTTTTAACCCTCTTAGGATCAGCCTACTTTGGGTGGCCATTTCCCCATTAACAAATATACTGGGCAGAGATATATTACCAAATAATATCTTTAGAACAGAAAAGAAGAATTTAACTCCTAGACATTTTTAAAAAACTAAAATTAATTTGCCAGGCATCTGACTTATTTATATTCATGAAACAGCTCAATGTGTAACTACTATTGTATAATCCTCATTTTTTTTTAAGGATTCTTCCTTTTTTTTTAACCTTCATTTTATTTATTTTTATGTGGTGCTGAGGATTCAAACCCAGGGCCTCACACATGCTAGGCAAGCACTCTACCACTGAGCCACAACCCCAACCCTTATAATCCCCATTTTTAAAATGAAAAAACAAAATGAACCCACAGCTGATAAAAGCAAAAGGTATGATGGGTAGACTAGCACTAAGAATTTTCAGGGCTGGGATTGTAGCTCAGAGATAGAATGCTTGCCTAGCACATGTAAGGCCCTGGGTTTGATCCTCAACACAATTTAAAAAATAAATAAAGGTATCGTTTCCATCTACTGTTAAAAAAATTTAAAAAAAAAAAGAATTTTCATAATCTGTTTTCTTCAGTGCCAGGAAAGTAGCAGTATAAATTGCTTTTTGCTTCTTGGGGATCTTACTGATTTTCTCTTTTACATATTTTGTTGACAGCATTTATGAATGCAGCTTAATGTGCAAGTGTAATCGACAAATGTGTCAAAACCGAGTTGTCCAACATGGTCCTCAAGTGAGGCTACAGGTGTTCAAAACTGAGAAGAAGGGATGGGGTGTACGCTGCTTAGATGACATCGACAGAGGGACGTTTGTTTGCATCTATTCAGGTAAAGCAAAGGCTTGTTTTCTAATTATTCTATAGTGGGATCTACATTTCTGAATATATCTTTTCCTATTCAGGAACCAATGCAACCTGCTCATTTGAAATTCCAGGTTCATTTCAGGAAGGGCAAAAAGAAACTTGCAGTTATTGGCATTCAGGGTAATCACACTTGGATCTCTGCCATGCACCACTTATGTACACACATACCACACAACCTGCCTAGACATTTGTCTCTCATATTTCTCAAAATAACTCTTGAATGGAAGCTGCCTATAATATGCCAAATGATATCAAGAAGCATCATTAGCTCTATCAGCATCATTAGAAATTACACCTAAGGATCTCTGATCTGTCTAACAAGGATGAGTGAGAATAGCCAGTTGCTAATCTGATTTGGTCACTATTATTTTAAGTTCCTTGAAAGAAAATGCATAAATTTTACACTAATATTTTAATATTATGCAGGACTTTAATATGAGAACAGTAGGTACATACAGCATTATTTTAAATAGGTCATTTTCTAAAAGAGTATAGGTTTCAAATGCTAAAGCCTTTTTAACTAGACAGAAAAGTTGCAATTTTAAGACTAGATTTCACCTCTCTAGAATACTTAGATTCGTATTTTTGTTTTATAGTACTATAGCTAAATCTCTTATCTTTCATGTTATACCAAAATGGGCAAATGCTTCTTTTAGGCACCCTGTATTTCTTATGAATGGAAGATAAGAAATACCTTATTGCTTTTTTTTTTTTTTTTCCTTTTTTTCTGTCTCACAACATTTTTCTAGGATGAGTTAATGTGTTTCCACAGGATCCTTTGGTCATGGAGCAGAAATAGACATGTCAGTTTATTGTTAGCAATTAGATTATCTTCTATCTTGTTCAAACTCTTTTTTTCTTTTAGGAAGATTGCTAAAGAGAGTCAATCCTCAGAAACCTAATGCTGTTGATGAAAATGGAAAAGAAGAGGATGTTATGAAAAATATATTTTCAAAAAAGAGAAAAATGGAAGTTGCGTGTTCAGATTGTGAGGTTGAAGTTATCACATTAGAATTGGAAAAGCGACCTAAAAGTGCTGAAACTGAGGAATATCTACCTAAGTTTAGTAGTAATTCAAACAAGCCCATTATGTAAGTAAGAACTTAGGAACACCAATCACAGTTACTCTGCTAGGAATCAAAAGTGATTCTTTCTCCTTCCTCTTTCTTTCTTATTCTTTTGCCCCCCACTCCTATTTATAATTTTGCTTCACAGTTATAAATTTAATACTTTGAGAAATTCAGGCCACTTTAATTTTAAAAACCTAGCCAACACACTTTCCTTAGTGCCCATTTCTAGAGTTTTGCCTTGGATGATTTTCAGCAGGACATCATGACATTTGCTTTTGTTGTTTGTTTGTTTTCTTTTGTTTCATATTACCATTGATTTGTAAAACTTTTATAGATTCTCTTTTTTTAAACATACCTCAAAAATTATTGACTTGCCAGGCTCAGTGGTGCATGCCTGTAATCCCAGCAGCTGGGAGGATTGTGAGTTCAAAGCCAGCCTCAGTAAAAGTGAAGCACCAGGACTGGGGATATAGCTCAGTTGGTAGAATGCTTGCCTTGTTTGCACCACAAAGAAACAAACAAAAGTGAGGCACTAAGCAACTCAGACCCTGTCTCTAAATAAAATACAAAATAGGGCTGGGGATGTGGCTCAGTGGTTGAGTGCCCCTGAGTTCAATCCCCAGTCCTCCCCCCCCCCCAAAATTATTGACTTTTAAATAAAATTTCTCCTCCAGTGAAGGGTAGTTAGAGATGTTCTTAACTTAATTATTAATAATGCATATTTATGTAATTTTGATATTATGTACATTTTAAGGTCCACTAAAGAGAATTTTTAGTGATATGCAGAATAACCTTTTTTTTTTTCCCTTTCAGAGAGATGAACTATAACAACATCTCAAGAACTCAGTATCATTCAGTTATTAGAAGTCCTAAATCCAAGACAGCCATTTTTTCACACAATGGGAAAAAGGTGGTAAAAACTGGAAAATGTAGATGGGGCCCTTCTGAGACCATTAACTATTATCTTACATTTCTATCTTTACTTAGTTTAAAATGTTTATGTTAGTTAATATTATGTAGAATTTCTTGTATTATTTTGGAATGGTATGCTGTTGAAGTTTTAAGACATATTTTATTTACTTAGTATTGTTCATAGCAGTCGCATATTTCCAACTTAGATATATGAGGAGAATTTTAAGTTAATAGTGATATAAAAAAGAAAAGTGATGGAGTAATTTAGTTTAAAGAGAAACTTGTTTTGAGATACAAGAGAAAAAAGAGCTGCAATTTTATAAAAGAATCATCCAGAAAGCATTGTTTTACATGGTAGCCTGAGGATATACTTTTCAAATTGAGCTGAGAAGACTAGTCAGACTAAAACTTGGAAGAAGAAAAAGATATAGGAAAAAGAACAGAGATAGACATAATGGTAGCTTACAATAGGGCTTGTTGGTGAAAAATAAAAACTCGGATCTACGTGTACAAATACTTGCCCTCTGCCTAGTAACAATACAGTAGATAACCTTCTCAGTATCATATGGTTTATGGAAAGATTAAGCCAGTAGTTGTAATCTCCAGCTCTGATGCTAGTTTAACCTCCAGCTTTGCTGCTTACTAGCTAGCAGACATCTCCATGGGTGCTTTCCTTTTATCTGTAAAATGAAAATAATAGAATCTATCTCAAGAGTTCTGAAGATTAAATGAGATAAATAACAGAAAACTTTCCTAGCACAATGCTTGGCACTCAACTAAGTGTTCAATAAATATTGACATTTCAAATACTATGAACTTGAAGAGAAAAAAGTAATGGTCAGCACTTATTGAGCAATTAGTTGTGTGCTGAGCTAAACATACACCCCTCTGTTGAAAGCATCACATTTAAGGGGACTCCATTGTCTTCAATGCATAAAAACAAAATTCTTTAACCTTTTATTTGAAGTGGAAACTAGCCAGTAAATTTTTAATCCTTGCACAATTTACAGTTGAAGCCAAATTATAATCTTACACAGCACTTATCTCAGTTATGAAGGATAATTTGAATTGATAAGTACAGAAAGATGTATTGGATTTATTAAAATCCAGAGAATGTCCTGACAGTCTTCATAGCTATACCTTTAAAAAGTGCCTAGAAATAGAACATATTGAGAAGGGGTAACATACATTGGCTCCATTAGTCTAAAGATTCTTATAATCTTAATTGTGAAGCTTTTCAAAATTAACTAGTACGTGTAGCCTATGAAAATTGACATTTGATGAGACCTAACTGCTGAATACTTTTTCCTAACCTAGGAAGTAAAGATATCTCTTATTTTCCTTTAAGAGATTTGTTTCCTTAGAGTCTGCCACCTCAGAAGATAATGATGGATTTAAACCAGCCCAAGCACATGTGAACTCTAAAACCAGGGGAGCACAAAGTAGGCTATGTTTCACTTTATCATTATCTCTCATCTGCCTATTTGTCTCTCTCTTGTTCAATAATCTGTGGCTCATTTTCTTAGATTTCATAGCAAACATGCTGCATTTGTGATCAAAGTTACCATTTGTTTAGATAAAATATTGGCCAACTGTGGTTTATATAGGCCTACTACCTATATATGTGTGTAGGCTGTGAAAGAATGATTTTTACATTAAAATAGTTGGAAAAAATCAGAAGGTAAATATTTTATGACACTTGAAAATTAAAATTTCATTGTCAGTAAATAAAGTTCTACAATCATTCATTTACATATTGTTTCTACTTTCACATTACACCCACAGATTCACAGTAGACTCTGGCAAAGCCTTAAGTATTTGCTGTTTGCCCCTTTACAGAAAACATTTGCTGACCTCTGATCTTGTTGCCAACATTGACTTGATGCATGGCAGTAGGAGTAAGGTGGACAATTCTGACCCTTCATGATCCACAGGTGGTGTTTGTGGCTTTGTAAGCATTGTTTGTTTAAAGGAGACACTCTTTTGAAGTCTTAAAAATAAAGACACATCACTCTTTTGCAGTAGTCTAGCCAACACCACTACAGAGGATGACAAACATGTCTAGCAAAGGGCTAAAACGCTGATGAGTGCTTGTCTTTCAGAATTACCAGTCTCTGCCATGGTGAATATTACAATTATATAATATTAAGTACCAAAAACTGGGTTTGGGTACTTTTATGTTTCAATGGATCGCACAGTAAGGAGACATTACTGAGAGAGAGAGTCCTTTTTGAAGAACTGAACAGCCATTGCTGCCTCTTCTTTGAGCCTCCTTGCATCTACAAGCCTAAATCCCCACCTATTAAAGGATAGAAATTGGGAAAGGCATGGCAGCTCCTTGGTAGAAAAATCCTATCAAGGGGCTGAGGCTGTGGTTCAGAAGTAGAGCGCTCGCTAGCACTTACGAGGTGCTGGGTTTGATCCTCGGCACCACGTAAAAATAAAGATGTGTCCACCAAAAACTAAAAATATTAAAAAATTTTCTCTCTCTCTCTCAAAAAAAATAATAAATAAATAAAAACAAATAAAAATAAAGGCTAACAAAAAAAAAAAAAACTCCTGAAGCTTTTAAAAAAAAAAAAAAAGTTCTATCAAGAAAGGGCATTTTTATGTATTGCATTCCAACATTTAATGCACATGAGCCATAATGAATACTATTGCTTCTGATTCTTTTGTCATTATCATTGATGTCTACAGTGCATATAAACAGGCAGTCCAAATATAGTTTATTTATTCATTTGTTTATGTATGGTGCTGAGAATTGAATCCAGTGCCTCATAGATGCTAGGCAAGCACTGTACCACTGAGCCACAACTCCACCGCGAAGAGTCTTAATTTTTAAAAAAATATAATTTATTTTCAACAAGTTTTTATTTTTAATTAACATGTTAAAATACATATTTATGGGGTACAGTTTGACATTCAATACTTGTACACAATGTGTAATAATCAAATCAGGGTGATTGGTATATTTGTCACCTCAGACATCATTTCTTTGTATTGGAAACATTAAAAATCCTTTCTACTAGCTATTTTGAAATATACACTTAATTATCGTCCACCAAAATTATTCTGCACTATGTAGAACATGAGAAGTTATTCCTCTTATCCAGCTGCACCCACAAACTTGTTAACCATCTTCTCTCTGTGCCCTTCACCCCACACCAGGTTCTGGTAACCACAATTTAATCTTGGCTTCTATGACATTTTGGCCAAAATGTAATTTTGTTATACGATTGACTTAGATGACACAGTGACTTTTTTATTTTATTTGTTTGTTTAATAAGTGAGTTTACTTACTCCATCCTACATGCATTCATACTTTTGAATACTCTAAAAAAATTCCATTATTGGATGTTAATTAGTTCTCTACTTTTGAAGTATCATTATTTGTAAAAGTGTAATTATTGAGTGGTCATCTAGCAAAACACCAAACTTAATATGTACCAATCCCTGGTGGTACATACTTGTTGCTATTGGGATTTGTAGAGGGTGATTCTGATTCTGAAGGGGACTTCTCAGGCCTTTCATTGGCACATAAAAGCCTAGCGTGCTTCTTAAACCTCCATTCTGTTATATTTAAATGCAAATTCCAGAGTTGAAGAAAAAAAAGATTAAACATGGTAATGTGGAAGCAACATGTAGATTCATAGTCATTGCTGTGTAGTAGAAAGAAGGCAGGAGCCAAACATATTTGAATTTGTTACCCCAATTCTCATTATTATGAGTCAGGCAAATCTGTTTACCGAAACTACCTACCTTAATACATTGTAAAGATTAATGATAATGATAACAGGTAGCATCTAATTAATATTGTTAATCTCATCACCATTACTCAACCAAGTAAATTTTCTGACAATTCTTTCCTGACAATATCTATTAGAGAACTCAAGATTCAACCAAATTGAAGATTCTGAGGACAATCAGCTGATTGAATCAGATGTAATAGATATGACTACATGTAGAGAAGAAACTCTGCCAGGGGGCAGATGTGACCAGGCAACCACATTGGATAATGAAAATGTTAAAGAGTTTGAGGTTCAAATAAAAAAGCCCCAAGAGGAAGAATCTCCAGTGTGTAAAAACCAGCAGGTTTATCATGATGAAGAGTTGACAAGTGATACCAAGAATACTTCATCTGATTCTCTAATGAAGTCCAGTAAAAGCAATGTTTTTTTACTGGATGCCACAAAAGAAGGAAATGTGGGCCGTTTCCTTAATGTGAGTATAGGGACTGAGATGCATATTTCTAAACAACTTTTTCCCCCATGCTTTAAAAAATCATAAGGGTAATATGATTAACAGACAGTCCTAAAGCTAGACAACCTGCGTTAGAAGTCCAGCACCCAACTTGGGTGTTCATGGCATGTTACTTAAGTTCTTGCTGCCTCATTTCCTATCTTTGTAATAGGGGATAATAATAACTATTTAGTATATTATGAGGATTAAATGAATTAATATAAAGTGCTTCCGACTACCTAACACATACCAAACATTTGTTTAAAAAAAAAAAAAAAAAAAAAAACACTAAGAAATAGTGTGTAAAAAACATACCAGAGGTTTCCGACTTATCTGCTCAAGTTAAAAAAAAAAAAATGTATGGGCAGGAAGTAATCATTGAAATTAAATAATAATGCCAGACATTCCACAGAATATTGTAGGGATTTGATCTCTTGAGAATTTTGTGATACATAAGTGTGCTGAGATGACAGCTAGTGGGCACCTGAACAGTATGAGAATGGTGGTAATATAAAAAGAGTATCATCATGTTAGAAACCTTAGAATGAAGATAAATGGTTTTTTTGTTCAGCAGAGAATCAACTGCTTACACGACTCCTCTTCTAAGGTGGTGTTTTTTACTAGGATTTAAAAATTATTAAGTAATTATTTTATGAAAAAATAAATTATTTTCATACGCACTATTCCTATATATAGTCTTCATTTTAAACTTTTTGTGAAAACTGTTTTGTTTTAAAAAATAATTTCAAAAAGCCCTACCTTGAGAAGTATTCTCCTCCCATTTACCTGCTTCCACTCCACTTTCTAAGATAGTCATTTTATGACTTTTTTGTGCTTTCTTCTGGTATTTTTCTGCAAATATGAGTAAATATATGTGTATTGTTTGTCTCCTCCTTTTTACAGACAGGATAGCATATTCACTGTTATATATTTTGCTTTTTGAATTAACACTATATCTTGGAGATCTTTCCATATCAGTACACAGAGAGAACACCTCATTTCTTTGGTTTGCATGGTTTTGTTCATAGCAACATAGAATTGCATTATATCAATGTACCAAAGTATAGGCAAACATTAGCATTATTTCCAAACTTTTACTGTTAAAACCAATGCTGCATGAATAATCTTACACATACATACATACATATGCAGAGTAACCTGTAGAATACATTTTTAAAAATGAATTTGTTGAATCAAAAGATAAGTGCATTTATAGTGATGATAAATATTGACAAATTACTCACTTTTTTGAGTACCATTTTGCATTTCTATCACCAGGATATCAGAATGTCAAAACAGGGCTTTTCTGCATGGGTTTCTATTAATAGTACTGTCATGAGCTTTTAGTATTTTATATAGTAATATAGAAAAAAGAAAAAATCAGTGAGATGTGTTGGAAACAGAATGGTATTCTAATAGTGCAAAACATAAGGTAGCAAACTTTGTGCTATATCTAATCTCTGTGTTTTTGTTTGTTTGTTTGTTTGTTTGTTTTTAACAGCATAGTTGTTGCCCAAATCTCTTGGTACAGAATGTTTTTGTAGAAACACGTGACAGAAATTTTCCATTGGTGGCATTCTTCACCAACAGGTTTGATATTGATTTTGCTGATATGATTTAATTCTGAAATTATATAGAAAATATATAAAGATGTGTAATATAGCCCCAAATATCTGGTATTCTGGAATATTCAATTATCCTAAACTCTTCCTAATCAATAAAATTTTGAACACTTGAAATTTCTATTCTATTCTCACTTAGAATTAATTACTGATAGGTTTTAAGATCTCACCCAGTTCAGTTGAGGGAGATGAATGACAAAAAGTGCTATATCTTCTTCATCTTATAATTGTCCCCAATCTGTTACTTTACATAGGTTCACATTTGTAAAATACACTTCCTCCCTCATGGATACTAACAGATTCCTTCTTTCTTAGGATTTTAGTAGATTTGAAATAATCAAATAATTGTGCTTTTTTTTTAAATATTTTGTCTTAGTTGTAGTTGGACACAATACCTTGACTTTATTTATTTTTATGTGGTACTGAGGATCGAACCCAGTGCCCCGCAAATGCTAGGCGAGTGTTCTTCTGCTGAGCCACAACCGCACCCCCAATAATTGTTCTTAATAAAAGATCATTACTGGGCTGGGATTGTGGCTCAGCGGTAGAGTGCTCGCCTAGCACATGTGAGGCCCTGGGTTCGATCCTCAGCAAAAAAAATAGATAGATAGATAGATAGATACATACATACATACATATCTAACTACAACTAAAAAATAAATATTTTTTAAAAAATCATTCCTAACTGATGGGTGCTAACGAGAGAAAATAGATCATATTATTAAGATGGTTATTGATGTTAATGTGTAAATTGACAATCAATTTTGATTCATTTGATAGTTATTTAAGGTAGTTATGATTATTTTTCATTTCTACTTTCTAGGTATGTGAAAGCAAGAACAGAACTAACGTGGGATTATGGTTATGAAGCTGGGACTATGCCTGACAAAGAAATACTCTGTCAATGTGGGGTTAATAAGTGTAGGAAAAAAATATTATAAATATGTAACTAATGCCTGTTCATGAAGTTAGATAAGGCTCAAATTGGAGCCATGCAAAAGAATCCTCAGTCATCAGTGGAATTAATGTAGGTTGCTGTACACCAAGGTAATTCTCATTTTTTCTTTTTTCAGGATTCATATTGTATTTCTATTTTATTTGATTAAATTCCAGACTCAAAATAAGAACATTTTCATATGCACAGGCTATCCTTGTTTTTACTGCTGTTCAACTTTACTTGAGTACAATGGAAATGTATATTTTATATGAAATATCACTGTATAATTTATAACTTATTTACAAATTGTATATTAAGAAAAAAATAGAATTCAGTAGTTTCTAAGTTACTTTTTTAATCACTATTATTTAGTTTATACCTGCAAGGACCAAATTTCACATTTACTTACAAAATTAATGTTTAATTCCTGGCACATCATTATAGGCTACAAGGTGGGCAACAGAACCTGAGGGATACGTGAGAACTAATTTTATACATAGTACTCCCAATGTGTGCAGTTTTTGTTTTTTACCCCTAGTGCTAGGCCTCATGCCTGCTAGGCCAGTGCTGCACCACTGACACACACACACCCCAATTCTCCCAAGTATTTTAATACTTGTTAAGAGAAACTATATCTGGCTCCGTGAAACTGTCCCATCAATCATTTGGGGAGGAGAGACTCTTCAGTAAGTTAAGTTTCTGACAAACTCTTCGGTGTTTTTGTTTTTTGGGTTTTTTTAGTGTGGTACTGGGGATTGGACCCAGGGCCTTGTGCATGAGAGGCAAGCACTATACCAGCTGAGCTATATCCCCAGCCCTTGACAAATTCTTTGATTCAACTCTTTGAGATTAATCCTCTTTTCCAGTTTCCCTTCACTCCTTCAATGCAGACAAGATAAGAGGGAATAGAAACTTAGAGAAAATTGAATATTTTGTTCTAAAGAGAATAAAACTATAAGTAAAAGAAACCTTGAAACTAGAAGGAATTATCCTGGGCAAAATTTCACATCAAAAATATAACAAAACAACAATTTTGAGCTTCAGAGTCTAAAACAGCCTCTTGGTATATCCTGGGCATGGCTGGTTGTTTTTGTAGAAAAAAGGGGAAGTTAACTACTTTGCTGTAGGCTAACCCTGATCATCTAGTGGAAAAGGGGACTGTGAAGCTCCAAGAATCAAAATTAATTTTATCCCTTACAGAAAAAGTACATTTAGCTCCTAGGAACTTCTAGGAACTTCCAGGTGGTACTATTAATTTGAAAAGGAGTAATTAAATGGAGACCAAGGCAGGAGGAACACAAGTTCAAGGCTAGACTAAGCAACTGGGTAAGACTCTGTCGGAAATGAAAAAGGATTGAGATGTAGCTCAATGGTAAAGCTCCCCTGGGTTCAGTCCTCATTATGGGAAATAGGAAGGGATTTCTTTTTTGAGGGGTTTATGTCTTTTTGTTGTTGTTACTTGATTTGGGGTTTAGTTTGATTACCTTTCAAACAAATCTATTTTAAGTTGGGACCCAGTTTCTTAAAAATATTGAACCAGATGAAAATTGAACTTGGGAAACCAAGAACTAGGAAAAGTAGCCAAAAAATTAAAACCCAATTGTCTATAGACAGATGAGTCAAGTTGAGAAATCTGTGTATTTACAATAAAGATGCAGGAATTTTAGGCAGTATGCTAAAATAAAGTGAGAAGTTTAGTCAAATATTTTTGTGCAGGAAATATTATAGATCAGCCAGTATTTCCTTAAGATCTGCTTTAGGAGTCCATCTAACATTCATAAACCTGAAATATTCTATCAGTTTTATCCTCTTTGAGAAGTTTCTCCAGAAATTGTGATCTGCTTCATTCTCAATTATTTTACAGCTAGCATCTCACTTCAGTACCCTAGAGATTTGCTTTGTCTCTCATGTCAGATCTGTTTCTAGTTTCCCTTTCCTTAGTCTACTCTTTTATGTTGGTGAAGCATAGCCTCCAATAGCTTGTTATTTTTATTTTTTGGACTCGGGATTGAACCCAGGTACACTTTACCACTGAACTATATCACCAGCCCTTTTTATTTTTTATTTTTGAAAAAGGTTTCACTAAGTTGCCCAGGCTGGCCCCAAACTTGCAGTCCTCCTGCCTCAACCTCCTAGGTAGCTGGGATTATAGACACATGCCACTACACCTGACACCAGTAACTTTTGAAAAAGATAAGAAGTAAATGTTTTGAGACTCTGCACATTTGAAATGTCTTTATTTTACTTTCTTGATTGCTATTTTCGGCAGGGTATAGAATTTTTACCTCTCTTGAAGTTATAGGATTAATTTTGTCCCAGTGTTTGTCTCTGGTCAGAGTCCATTTTCATCCTTCTACTGGTGTTTGATGAGATCTTTTCATCTTAAAACCTTGTTTTTCAGTACAGAAACCATTTCTTGAAGGCTTTCTCATCTCTTTTTGGAATTCCTGTTACCAAAATGTTAGAT
Organism: Marmota monax; assembly: GCF_021218885.2. Lineage (NCBI taxonomy): Eukaryota > Metazoa > Chordata > Mammalia > Rodentia > Sciuridae > Marmota > Marmota monax. Next base: position 17,570,436 of record NW_026693082.1, on the reverse strand, counting down.
CTCCAGTATTGGTTCTCTGGTTTTCTTTCTACTGTTCTCTTAATTTCCAGCTCTGTCTTCCTGCTTTACCTTCTAGGAACTTTACTTAACTTACTCTTCAGTACCCTAGAAGATACTGAAGAGTACTTTTGATTTTTATGGTCTCATTTTTAATTTGTAAGAATTCTCTTTTTTTCTTTTAATATTCTTTATAACATCCTGTATTGGCCCATTTGCAGTATATTTCTGTGTGTGTGCATATGCATACATATACATGCATTCATATGTCTTATTTTTTTCCTACATATTCTCTGTCCTCTCAGCTTTGTTTATTTTCCTTGTATGTTTGTTTTGTCCCTTAACATTATAGGGCTTTCTTCAGAATTAAGAGAACATTGCAGTCTGAAAGAGAGAAAAGGTTCCTGGATTGCTTTACCATGCCTCAGCTGTTTTGCTGAGAAATCCTGTGGGCTCAAGGGTTTTCTTTTCTGCCTGGCAAGGCATACTTTTCTATCCTCCTGTGGGAAAAGCAAAAAAAAAAAAAAAAAATCATGTGCCTAGGGTCTGCTCATTTCCCATTTGCAACACCTCTGCCCCCAACCCCCAAGACATTCTTCTATAATACATTCATACTTGTCAAGACTGTCCAAATTACATTTTTTGTTACCCCAATTTTGCATTTGCAGCTTAGAAACCTTCACCAAGTTCAAGACCTGCAGAAGTTTTCCTTTAATTCTGCAGCAAATTAATTTTTATGCTTCTATTAATTTTAAGTTATAATTTAATATATGTATTTATCTTGTGTACACGTATATTTATTATATGCACTGAAAACCTCGTCTTGTGTGGTGCTCTGTATCCAGTGGGTGCTAAATAAAGGCTTGCTCCTGGCAACTGGATTTAGGGTCGGTTAATTCTGCGTTGGTTTAAGATAGGGCTATTTAGGCCAAATGGTGGACGAGTTTCAGAAGAACCTCAGAACAGCTGAGCTGGGGCCGTGGGAGAGGGTAGGGGCACTGGCATATGTAGTCGTTTCTGGGGTTTTGTTGTTATTGTTGTAGTTTAACCTACCAAAATAACCATTAGACCTGGAAAACTGCGAGAAACCCCCCTCCCCATGCCAACCTGGGTCTTCGGCTCGAGCTTTCCCTGCGGCGGCTCCGGGGAGTTAAGGAAGCGACGGCGCCGCCAGGACTTCCGGGAGCGCGCCCACGGGCCACCGCCGACAGGCTGCCGAGACCCGCAGTCTGCGGCCATGGCCCACGCATCCCCGCCCCGGGCCGAGTCCGTGCGCCCGGCCGGCGACCCCGAGCTGCAGGACGTGCTGCCCTTCCCCACTGGTGAGTACCGTGCGGGCGGCCGGGCCGGGGCTGCCTGGCAGCCGCGCGGGGACCCGAGTCCCTCCTCGGCCTGCTCAGGGACCCACAGGACTAACTTGCCCTGCACTCGCGCTCGCTTGCACAGCGGGTCCAGGGAGAAGGGGAGGGCGGCGTGCGGCCACTTGCAGTGGCTTTGATTCTCCTTCTGGCCTGCTGACATTTCACTGGGGAGCAGTGGACCAGGTGCTCCTGGCTGTGCTTCACTGACTGCAAGCGACCGAAACTCAGGGAAACTGAAACTCCCAAGTGAGATTCCACCCTGCCGCAGGAGAGCTGCCCTGCTGCGGGGAAGCTGGAGTAAACAGGCCGCAGGGAAGGCACGCTACCAGCAGCTGAGTCTCAGGAAGCGGCTGGGAAAGACCTCATAGAGGACATGACTGGACACCATTTCCTTTGCTCCACTCCTCCTGGGCCCTCAGCTTGAATGAGTGTTCTGAGTGGGCCTCTTCCCTTCAACACCTGTAGCGCTCCTGCGATTTGCCAGGCTCAGGGCTAGTCATAAGGATATAAAGACGAGCCAGGCAGTCCCTACTCCAGAGGATGTTAAGAGGCAACTTTAGTTAGAAGTAGTCAGCACCACAGAGGCACAAATGAGGGGCCCCTAATTTCTCCTGATGTCCAAGGAAAGCTTTTTAGAGAAGGGGACGCCTGGTCTTAACTTTCTAAAGGATAAGAATCAGCCATAAGTGGAAAAGGCAAATGCAGGCAGAGAGGAGGACACAAGAGCATCAAACCATAAAACAAATGGCAACCATAAGCCAACCAGTTGACTGTTTCATTCAACTAATACGTGTGTATATGGACTGCAAAATGAGAAGACAGAGAGATGATGTTCTTTCCTGATATCTTCCCCAAACTCCAGGATTTTAAACCAATTTCCATGTCTGCAGTGATCTCAAACTGACTACATCCTTAAGAGAATTTGTCTTCCCTACATTGCAAACTTGTTCAGCCCCCAGATTTCCCCATCCCATTCATCCAGTTGCTCAGGTCAGAAACCTTAGTGGTATCCTTAACACTTTTCCTTTTTCCCCATACCCCATCCAACACATCAGTTAGGCCAATTACTTCTATCTTCAAAATCTGTTTCATGCCTGACTACTTCTTAAACACTTCCATTACTCCATCCACGCCCAGGCTGCCGTTGTCTCCTGTCTGGACTACTGGGCTCCTGTTTTCTCTTCTAGCCTTTCATACAAGCAGGCCTAGAGCAAGGCACTTTACCTGTTCTAGTTGTCTCCCATTACAGCTCACCCCACGTTCTTTTCTGATTTGACTTTACCCATCTTGATGACTGCCACCCCCTGCTGCCTTGTGTGTCCAGTAAGCTATCAAATCTGCTTCAGTATCCTTATATTTGCTGTTCCCTCAGTAAGGAAAATTTATCCACATATTGTCCCATTTTCATTTTCCCACCACACTTAAATGTCTGCCTATTCCCTGAACCTTGCCTGCCCATCTTGTCTAAAATGCACTCTTTGACTACTGGTTACCTCTTCCTACTCTTTCTCTATGGACTTACCACTATCTGGAGGGGGAAATTTTACTTAATGTCTTTCTTTGCCACTGGAATTTAAGTTCCGAGAATGTTGATACACTTAATCTTTTCTATATTCTTAGTGCCTAGAACTATTTGCTTTGTAGTATAGGGCATAGTAGGTCCTCATCAAATATTTGTCAAAAGAATGAAAGGGCTTGTTTATAACACTAAGGAATTTGGCTTCTGCTTTGTTGATGATGAGAATATGTGTGCAGATAGACACTTTATTTTTTATAGAGCTGGGGATCAAACCCAGAGCCTCATACATGCTAGGCAAGTGCTACACCCTCAATCTCAGATTATACATTTTATATAAATCACTCTGGCAGTAACAGGAGGATTGGAGCACAGTCGTGACAGAGAAAGCAGAGGCAAGGACATGAGCTTATCAGAATGGACTCAGAAAACAGCAGGCAAGGTACATCTTCCACACTTGCACCAGAACAGCACACACATGAGTGTGCACACAAGTCATGGGAATTTAAGTGTTAGTCAAGACTTGCTGACTGCAGATAGTACAAACACAGTGTAATTTAAGCAGAAAAAAAAAACAAAAAACTGTTTAGTAAGAAGCTGTTCTGGGCTGCCCCTTCTGCTGAGCATCCTGAAAGTCACTGAGATGGCCTGGTGATAAATCAGGATTTGCAGTTAGTTACAAGTCAAGAAATCAACCACAATGACTTCAGCAGGAAGCATAGACAGCCTCAAACCCCCAGAACACAGATGCTGTAGCATTTTTCAGAAAGGGCCCCAAACTAGGGCAACAATATAACCATATAACAATATATCCTACTAGAAGAGGGTTTTAAATGAATGTTAAAGGTTAGTGGATCTCATTCCATCTGTTTCCTTTATTCTTAAGTGGCAGAATGTGTTCCTTGGCCACCTACCTGGCTACACCCAGATTCTGCCTGGTGGTGGATTGCCCTTGTCTGATGGGCTTAAGACCAGCTCTAGGTAGAGGAGCATTGGGGAGGATAGGCCTATAGAAGTTGAAGCCTTAGCAAGCTGTTCCCAGGTATGGTGGGCCTGCAGGTTGCTGGAGAGTCTGGAGCATTGCTGTGATTTGGGTTTCTTATAATTTTTCTGCAGCTTCATTCTACAGACCCTTTCTTACCGATCAGTTCCATACTTGAGAATTCTGAAATCCTATAATCTTGTCAGGTCAATCTGTTGAGTCCACAGGCTTGCTAAACCTGCTAGGATGACTCTGGGGGGCTCTGCTGATCTTCACTGTTCTTAGCCTCAGCTACTAATGGAGACCAATGGGCTGGTCCTTAAAAACCTAAACACCCATGACACACCTACAGGTATCCAATCTATCTGAATCTACATAGTTCCTGAGTTCAGATGGCTAAGGGACCAAGTTGTCTAAATGTACTTGGTCCAGAAGTTCCAAATAATGTATATAGAGAGTTAAGATAGTGAAGGATTGCCTGCCTATGTAAGAGCCCCCAAAGTGACAGACTCCCCCAATTACATCCTTCCTCCAGTCTAGAAGAATAGATGAACTAGAAGAGCTAAAATCTTTTAGGAAATGTGATATTGGGGTGGTTGAGCAGAAAAATGCCACTGTGAGAGCCCATGAGTCTTATCTTGAGTTTATTCATTGGTGCTGCAGACACACTCCAGGTCAGTTCATAGCAGTGTGGTGACCACCTCTGTATTCTCACATGCCAGGGTCCTAGGAGCCCAAATACTTAGGAGTGCAGATCAGATGGGGCACAGAGCCCCCAGAGTGAGTGCTGGAGGCCCTGCTTGGGTATCAGCCCATGCAGCACACCTGTCTGCAGGTGACCTTCAGCTGTACACAGAAAAGAGGACCTTTAATTAAAGTGTCCAACTCTTATACAATAAGGAGTAGGTGCATATTCTGTCAGACACTGTTTTTTTTAATATATGTATATTAGATGTCTCTTGTAGATGGACACCATACCTTTATTTTATTTATTTTTAAGTAGTGCTGAGGATCGAACCCAGTGCCTCATACGTGTTAGGCAAGCACTCTACCACTGAGCTCCAGCCTCAGCTTCTGTTAGTTTCTGACTGTGACAAAATATCCAAGAAAAACAAAGGAGGAAGGATTTATTTTGGCTCATGGTTTCAGAGAGTTTCAATCCATGGTGAGCTGGCTCCTTTGTTTTAGGCTTGAGGCAAGGCAGTAATATCATGCTGGAAGGGTCCAACTAAGGAAAGCTTCTCAGCTCATGGCAGGCAGACAGGAAGAGGAGAGAGCAAGTGCACAAGAAATGGACCTGGGACAAGATGTACCCTTCTAGGGCATACCCCCAGTGGCCTACTTCCTCCAACCAGGCCCCATCTCCTATAGTGAGATGTGAAAATACAGAGGTGGTCACCACACTGCTATGAACTGACCTGGAGTGTGTCTGCAGCACCAATGATTAAACTCAAGGTAAGACGGGCTCTCACAGTGGCTTTTTTCTGCTCAATTACCCCTATATCACATGTCCTCACCTTCCAATAATCCATTCAGTTATGAACCCATCAATGAATTAATCCATTGATTAAATCAGAGCCATTATGTCCCAACTACTTCCCAGAAGTCTCACCCCTGAACCTTGCTGAATTGGGGACCAAGCCTTCACCACAGAAGCCTTTGGGAGACATTCTAGATCCAAACTATAACAGAGTGTCACATATTATTGTGGGAAACATGATAGTCTAGGGAATTTTAGCACTAATAATGTAACTGCCTGACACTGTCTTTTTGAAGCCTGTGCTTTGTAAGGTTTTTGGTTTTGGTTTCAGTTTTGGGTTCTTTTGGCAGGGAGGGACTAGTGTTAGGGATTGAACTGGGGATGCTGTACCACTGAGCTATATTACCAGCCTTTTTTCTTTTCATTTTGAGACAGAATCTCATTAAGTTGCCCAGGCTGACCTTGAACTTTGTGTTCCTCCTGCCTCATCCTCCTGAGTTGCTGGGATTACATGCATGCCCCACTGCACTCATCTTAAAAGCAGTTTTCTACTGTAGAAAAAACAAAGGAATAAGAGGATGAGAATTTTCAAGGAGCAAGACAAAGTCTCATGCTTGTGGCCAAAATAATAGCAAATTAACAAATTAGAGAAACTTGCCTTTTAACTGACTCTAGTCGGAATCTTCCCAACAACTGGCTCTTTGCTTCCTCTCTCTGCCTCTTCCCTTCTCTTCCCAGCTTTTTTCCCCTTAGTTGTTTTTCCTTTCCTCTCCTAAAAAAAACAACAAAACTGATTCCTTCCTTTATGTCTCTTTCCTGACTAATCATAATGTTGAGTTAAAGCACGCAAAGTTACATAACTCATTTGCTTTTTTAATTCTCCCAGAATTTGTTTTTGAATGTAGTATGACATAGAGGTATGATTTGTGTTTTGTTATGGATAGTTAACCAGAGCACTGTTTCCTGAATACATCCTTGTTGTTGATTTGTAATGACAGTCATTATTATTGAGAGCTTGCTATGGGCAAGGCAATGTTTTGAGAACTTTGCTTCTGCTTAATTTCATGGTTGCGTTTCTCGAATGAAGATTTTCCTCATTTTTAGACATTTTAAATGAATTATTTTTTTTTCTTTAACCCATTTAAATATATATAAAATAAGTTGGGGCTGGGGCTAGGGCTGGGGCTTAGTGGTAGAGCGCTCGCCTAGCACGTGGGAGACACTGGGTTCAATCCTCAGCACCACATAAAAATAAATAAAATAAAGGTATTGTGTCCAACTACAACTAAAAAAATTTTTTTTAAAAAAAATAAGTTACTTTTCCCTTTGGGTCCCCAATTTTTTGTCTCTGGGGGAGTTGAGACTATAAAAATAAGGACCTGGCCTTCTACTTTAAGACTGGAGGAGGATGTGTCCAGATGACGAAATTCTACTTTTCCATTTCTCACCAGGGATGTTACTTATAGGTATCTTTCAGGTTGCAGAAAAGATGGAAAAAAGGACATGTGCACTCTGCCCCAAAGATCTCGAGTATAGTGTCCTGTACTTTGCACAATCAGAGAATATAGCTGCTCATGAATGTTGTTTGGTAAGTTACTTGAAAACTTACGTGAAACTACATGAGTCGTTTTAGGACTGGACATACCAGAATAGATAAATGGTGCTTTGAATACAAGGACTAAGGAGAGTTGGCCATTGGGCTTTTAAGTGAAGATTGTGGCACATAGTTTTCTAACTTTAAAGGGTTTCAGATCTTATTATCTTATGATTACATTTAATTTTATTTATTTATAACTTGTCAAACACATGAAGAGAACTATGATGAAGCAGCTTCTTCAAAGGTAGTCTAATGAAGCCGGGCACAGTGATGCATGCCTATAAGGCCATCAATTTGGGAAGCTGAGGCAGGAGAATCTCAAGTTTGAGGCTAGCCTGGGCAGTGTAGTGGGAGGAGACCCTGTCGCAAAATGAAAATTTTAAAAAGGGGCTGGAGGTGCTAATGCACTCCTGGGTTCAATCCCCAGTAAAACACACACACACACACACACACACACACAAAAAAAAAAAACTTAATGAAAGATTTCAACTATAACAGACATCTGTAGACCTTCCACCCAGATATAATTTTGTTTTAGATTTATCCATGGTGCTAAACATAGTTGTAAGTCTTTCATTTTAATTAGTGTTTCATTGCGTGACCACTGTTCACCTGTGAATGGGCATTTAGATTTTGCCGGTTTTCTTTCTATGACTAACAATTATCTAGGTCTCCTCATACATGTGAGAATTCTCTGTCTAGGGAATATAGCTAAGAGTGGAGTTGCTGGGGAACAGAGAAGTGGTGTTTTCACTTCACTAAATTTACCAAATTACTCTCCAAAGACATTGTAGCAAATTTGACTTCCACTATTGTTTCAGAGCATTTTTCTCTTCATCCTTACCAGTACTTCATATTATGAGGTTATCATTTTTCCCCCCCTCAATTCACATGAAATGGTATCTTTTTTAAAAAAATTTTTTTAGTTATAGATGGACACAATACTTTCATCTTATTTGTTTTTTTTTGTTGTTGTTGTTGTTTTGTTTTTTTTTAATGTGATATCGGGGATCGAACCCAGTGCCTCATGCATGCTAGGCAAGCACTTGACCACTGAGCCACAACCCCGGCCCAAAATAGTATCTCTCTTGCACTCCCTCATTCCTGGGGATTGCATTATCAATTCTCCTGCTTATGGTCCATTGTATTTTCTATATCTGTGCATTGGGTGTTGGTAGGCTTTATGTTTTATCTTTGAGATGTTGTTTTTGCTTATATGTATTCATTAAAAATAGTAAAGCTTTATTATTTGTTATTTAATTATATTTATGGCATTTTCTGTCAGAAGTTCATAATTCAGTTAAAGTCATAATTATTTTCCTTTATAGAATTGGTGAGATTTTTTTTAACCAAAGAAATTGTTTTCTGCTAAGATCCTTTTATCCCCATGAGTTTTAAAATCTTGCTTTTCTTATTAGTTTCTTAATTTTACTGGAATATTATTATTACATAAAGTAGAAATTAATTTTATTTTTCCATATAATTGACAATTTTTCTTTCCAGTCTGTCTGTTTTGTGGTTCTGGGGATTGAACCCATTATGATAAGTAAGCACTCCACCACCAAGTTACACCAGCTGTCATACCACCATTCATTATTCACATCAGCTGTCATACCATCATTCATGAATAATGTATATCTTCTATTTTTTATTTTAAGTAAAAACAACATCTCAAAGTAATGATAACTGTTGTTTAGTATGTGTGTGGTAATGTTTTGGGAGCTTTACCTACATTAAAATGTTAATCCTCACTGCAACCATTACTCTCCCTAAGCTAAAGGTGAAACATCTGAGGCACTGAGAGATTGTCACTTTCCCAAGGTCCCACAACTGTAAATGACAGCCAAAATTCTCAGGAGTCTAATTCTAGAACTTTTACGCTTACCCAGGATGCTGGCAGTATCAAATCTCATTTGCAAGGATCTGTTTCTGGTGCTATTGCTGAGCTGATGCAACAGAGTTTTAATTATTATGGCTTTATCATGAGTCTTGGCTCTTACCTGGGCACAGTAGTGCATGCCTACGATCCCAGCTATTTGCGAGACTGAGACAGGAAGATAATAAGTTTGAGGCCAACCTGGGCAACTTAGTGATAACTTGTCTCAAAATTAAAAGGACTAAGGATCTAGTTCATTGAAGGCTATGGGTTCAATCCCTAGTACCTCAAAGAAAAATAAAATAAGCCTTGGCTCTTATTTTGGTGCTTTGAACTTTGAGATTTTTTTTTTTTTTCAGATTTCACAAAGATTCCCATTGGAATTTTGATTAGAGTTGTATTTAATTTATAGATGAATTTGGGTAAAATTAGATCCTTCATAATATGAATCTTTCTATCCATTAATAGGATCTCTCTCAGGCTTGGGTTGTAACTCAGTGGCAGAGTACTTGCCTAGCATGTGTGAGGCACTAGGTTCAATTCTCAGCACCACATCTAAATAAATAAATTAAAGATCCATCAACAACTAAAAAAAAGTATTTAAAAAAAAATAGGGTCTGTCTCTTCAATTTAGGCCTTTTATGCGTTTCAAAATTGTTCAGTAATTTTTGAAGTTTGTCATGGTGGCACATGTCCATAGTCCTGTCTCAAAAACAAAAACCGTATAGTATTTCATCTAATTACAAAGCATTATTTTAGATGCTGTATTCAATCTAGAGATGATTTCAAGTATATGGGAGGATATACATAAGTCATATGCAAATATTGCACCATTTTATATAAGAGACTTTGCACTGGAAGATTTTGGTATCTAAATGAGGGTAAGTCCTGGAATTATTCCCTAGAGGATATTGAGGGATGACTGTATTTTTTCCTTTTTATATTTTCATAGTATTTCATTGTATCAATATGTCCCAATTTGTTATCTGTTCATCTGTTGATAGACATGTATTATTTCCAGTTTGAGACTATTATGATAATACGTCTTCATGTGGAAATAATGCTTTTATTTCTTTTAACTAAATATCTAGCAGTAGAATTGCTGTGTCATAAAATAAGTGTGCTTTTGACTTTAAAAGTTATTGTTTTAGAGCCAGGCAAGGTGGTGTATGCTTGTCCCAGCTACTCGGGAGATTGAGGCAAGAGCATTGCTTCAGACCACAAGTTTGAGAAGAGCTTGGGCAACATAGGGAGACCCGGGCTGGGGCTGGGGCTCAGCGGTAGAGTGCTTGCCTAGCATACATGAGGCGCTGGGTTTGATCCCCAGCACCACATAAAAATAAAAAATAAAGATATTGTGTCCACCTATGACTAAAAAATAAATATATTAAAAAAAGAAAAGAAAAACATAGGAAGACCCTGTCTCAAAAAGAATAGAAAAGGAAAATTGAGGGCTAGGAATAGATAGCTCAGTGGTAGAATACTTGCTTACAGTACAAAAGGCCCTGAGTTTGGTAACAAAAAAAGTTATCATTTTACACATCTACCAACAATGTCTATGAGTTTCATTTGTTCCACATCTCCATCCATAGTTGGTCTTGTTTTTTTTTTTTTTTGTACTGAGGATTTAACTCAGGTACTTTACCACTGAGCCACATCCCCAGCCCTTTATAATTTTTATTTAGTTTTTAGATGTTTTTATTTGTTCTTTTAAATTATACATGACAGTAGAATGTATTTTGAAATATCCTTTTTTATTTTTTATTTTGAGACAGGGTCTCACTAAGTTGCTGAAGCTGGCTTTGAACTTGTGATCCTCCTGTGTCAGCCTCCCAAGCCACTGGGATTTACTGGCATGTGCCACTGGCAACACTTGATATTATCAGTTTTTTAAAATTGGGGCCAGTCTGTTGGGCATAGAGTGATATCTTGTGGTTTTAATTTGCCTGAGAGCTAATGATATTGGGCATCTTTTCATGTGCTTAATTCACTATTCACTGAATCTTCTATGAAGTATCTGTTCAAATCCTGCCCCTTTTTTGGTGGTGCTGGGGATAGAGCCCAGCAACTAGGGCCTTGTACATGTTAAACAAGTGTTCTACCACTGAGTGACAGCCCCATCCTTGCCCATTGTTAATTTGTTAAAACTCAATAATGAGTTTTAAGTTTTTTCTTTATGCGTGTACGTTGTCAGCTAGATGTATTATAGCCAGGTATGGTGTGGTGGTGGATTATGCCTATAATCCCAGCAATTTGGGAAGCTGAGCCAGGAGGATCACAGGTTCAAGGCCAGCCTCAACAATTTAGCAACGCTCTCAGCAACTTGGTGAGACCCTGTCTGAAAATAAAAAATAAGGGCTGTAAGTGCTTAGTTGTAAAGTGCCCCTGAGTTAAGTTCCCAGTACCAACAACAAAACAAAGGTGTATTGTAAATACATCTCAGTCTCTGGCTTGCCTTTTTATTTTCTCAGCAATATTTTTCAAAGAGCAAGAAGTTTTTGATTAAGTCCAATTTATTAAATTTTCTTTATGGCTTCTGCTTTTTGTAAGAAATCTTTGCCTATGCCAGTGTCACAAAAATTTTTCTCTTTATGTTTTTTATGCCCTTTGTTATTTGAATATATATGACATATTGATCTTCAATTGAGAAAGCAGGTTGGACTCTTTTAATTCAAGTGACCCACAGAAATTTGAGCCAGCCTAAACATGAAAACATTTGTAACGAGATTACAGGGCATTTCAAGGCTCCTGAAGGCCAAGATGCAGACAGGTCGAAGAAGTAAGAGCTGGGAAGCCATTAGGAGTATCCTTTCTCATGTCCTTGTTTCTGCTTTTATTTCTCTGCATACTGAATCGTGTTGCTTTCACTATTGCTCAGAGCCTATTCCACACTCCAAGGATAGAGAATCTGGTCCAACTTGGCATCAGGGCCCACCCAGGTCCAATTAGCCAGTGGGAGTCAGAGTTACGTAATATAAAACTTGCCTGGGGTGCAGGATCACACCCAGAGAAGCAGGGTGGCTTGTGGTCTGCTTATAACCCCGAAAACTGGTCACTATTCTACCCTCTAATCCATCTTCCACTCCTGGTGAGTGTTTCTTAGTACCATTTTCTGGTCTGTAGCTTTCAATACTACTTTATGTATACTCGGTTTTTTTTTTTTTGTTTTCCTATCTGCAGCTGTATTCTTCAGCCCTTGTGGAATGTGAGGATCATGATCCACATAATTGTGATAGAAATTTTGATGTGGAATCAGTAAAGAAAGAAATCCAGAGAGGAAGAAAGTTGGTAAGTAGAAATGATTTTATTATTCACACAGGATGACCATACTCTTGGGGTTGCATGCAAAACAAAGTAATTTAATTGATAACCAGAGATAGATAAGCATTTTAGAGAGCTGAAGAAGTTTAATGTTTTTTTTAATATTTTTTCTTTTGTTACACAATGACTTTATTTTGTTTGTTTTTTTGTAGTTGTAGATGGACAGAATGCCTTTATTTTATTTATTTTTATGTAGTTCTAAGGATCGAACCCAGTGCCTCACATGTGCCAGGCAAATGTTCCTCCACTGAGCTACACCCCAGCCCCAGCCCCAGCCCCAGTGACTTTATTTTATTTATTTATTTTTCTGTGGTGCTGAGGATTGAATCCAGTACCTCATACGTATTAGGTGAGCACTCTATCACTGAGCCACAACCCCAGCCCAGAAGATTAGTATTTTAAAATAAACTACCAGGCTGCATTAGTAAAGTAGATATGAATTAGAATGCTTTTGGCTGTAAGTAGAAGAAACCCTGGTTCAGACTGGCTTTAACAAGGAGGATGCTTAACCAGAGAAAATACCAACCTTAGTACATCAATGATGTCATCAGGGGCCCATTTTCTTCCCCCTGCCTTCCTGGTCCCCAGCATAAACTTGTCCCTTTCTGGCTGTAGGGTGGCTGCATATAGTACCTGGAGCATCATACTTTTTTGTTCATATCCAGCAAAAGAGAAAGCTCATCCCCACACATGGAATAAGAAGCCTCTGGAATTCTAATTTGATCTTAAACTGTCTTTCTGCATCAGTTGCCAGGGGCAGCCATAACTTATCAGAATCTACCCTTGGAGCCAAAGTCATCAGGGGGCTATCTGGGAAGGACAGAATGCTGAGGGGTTCTCCTCCTGGGTCCATTAGGCCCACAGACTTCCTGTGAAAGGCACTCACAGCTTAGCAAGCAAGATAGTAAGTATGAGTGCCTCACTTCCTTCCACAATCATAGTAAGATTAATGATAAAAACCAACATTTATTCTTTGTAAAATGTCAACATCAGCAGCATCCTGCAGTAAGCGTTACATACATTGTTCGTTGAAAACTCCCAGCTACAGACCTAATGATGCCCATTTTGTAAACAGAAGAAATGGAAAGTCCACAGTGAAGAGAGTACAGTCTAGATGGAATTTGACAAATTATGCTTTCTCAGCTTACATAACACTAGCAGATCCTAAAACAAGGCATAAAAACAGAGTGTATGGATCCTGCCCTGGGTGTTTATAGGAGATTGGATACTGGTATATAATTCATGTTGATAAAGTGATAGGGAGGCCACTGGAGTCCATTCAAGGACTTTGGGCATGATAAATTGAGTGAGCAGATATTCCTCTAATTAGAAAGTAACTGAAAGATTATTTTTGTGCTCTTTGTTAGTGGATTTCAGTGGAGTCAATTGGGTAGAGTTAAGGAAACCCACCATTAGATTCTAGAGATTGTCTACATATGAAGGAAGAACCCAGGCTGAAGAATGAGGGCAGCTGACTAAAGGCGTAATATGCAGGAGGAGGTGGGTATACCTGGGGGGTTTTGCAGACTTTGGGATGCAAGTGGAGGATAAAGGAGAGAGGAGTGCAGTCACCTGAGGTCAAGGTTGGGCAGCATCAGTACAGAGTAAGTGCCTTGACAGGGTAGAATCCTCCCTGCAGCTGGCCTTCTGGACCCCCGTCCTAGTGTGTGGTGGAGGGGTAAAAAGAAAGATGGGCAGGGAATTCCAAAAGAGGGAACAGGATGTACCGAAGTGTGGAAGGCAGTTTGCAAAACTATAAGCGTGTGATTCCCATGGTATTTATTCTCTTTACTAAACCCCTGGATTTCTATAAAGTGTGCCATAAGTCATAAAATTGTTCCCTTGTTAAATAAAATAATGAATCTATACTGAGTTTTCACCATAGTAAGTAATGCTGCAACAAACATCTTTGCATATATATCCTTGTGTGCTTGCTTGAGCATATCTGTAGTGCAGACTCCTAGAAATGACATTGCTGAGTCAGAATTTCCTGTAAAAATGTTGAACTGTGGGCTGGGGCTCAGTGGCAGAGCGCTTGCCTCACACATGTGAGGCACAGGATTCAATCTCCAGCACCACATAAAAATGAATATACAAATTAAAGATATTGTGTCCATGTATAACTTAAAAAAAAAAAAAAAGAACTGTGCTGACAAACCGTCCCTTGGGAAAGGTTGTACTGATTTATACTTCTTTGTATAGAGGATGAAAGAAGGCCTCTTATTCCATGTGTGGGGATGACCTTTCTCTTGCTGGATATGAACTGACAAAATGGTCAAAGAAAGTTTGACAAAAATGAGTGTCACTATTCTTGTTTATTTTTGCCAAGTATAGAAAACTTCATTTCACAGCTCTCTGGTTACTGGAGAGGTTGAACATTATTTCTCTTTGGGCCTCTGCCACCCGTCTCATTACTCTCCCCTGACAGTTCTTCCTTTTGCAATCTGTGGCCACACCTCATCACCATGGCCCACCTCTGCAGTGTCTTCCAGACCCCAAACACCCTCTCCCACCACCCCCCTGCACCACTTCCTTGTTCACCTGGCAAAGTCCCATCCTTGGGTAAACCTGTCTGTTGTCTGCATAAACCTAGTAGCACCAGCACTTGAGCAGTTGAAGAGATGGAGAAAACCCACAAATATAGTGACTGACTTAGATTCATGGCTGCAAATATCAGAAGGTTCCTCATCACTTCGCTTGTATGTTTGCTTCACCCTCCACCCTATACATTTCCTGTTTCACATCCTGTCATCTCTCTTTAAAACGTCTCCTTGCTCCAACCTCCCAACCCCAAGTTGACGATTACCCTTATTTAACCTCTCAGCTGTATTCACCCAGTTGTCCACACCCTGTGTCTTGAAGTACCCTCTTTTTTTTTTTTTGGTGGGGTGTGGGGGGCAGGAATCGAACCGGGAATTGAACCCAGGGGCACTTAACCACTGAGCCACATGCCCAGCCCTTTTTATTTTTTATTTTGAGACAGAATCTCAGTAAGTTGCCTAGGGCCTTGCTAAGTTGCTGAGGCTGGCCTAGAACTTGTGATCCTTCTGCTTCAGCCTCCTGAATGCTGGGATTACAGGCATGCACCATTGCACCTGGCTCTTTTGCCTTTCTGAACACACACACACACACACACATACACACACAAGGTGTCTTCTACTTTTCAGGCTACTTCTTCCCCCATGCCCTGGCTGTGTATCTCCAGCCCTGTCCCCTCATTAGAATTCCAGTCTACTAACCTGACACATCTCCATAGATAACAAAAGCATCTTATATTAAGTTTGATAACACAATCCACCCCATCCAAATCTATTCCTTCTTCACCCCAATAAGTAGCACCGCGATTCATCCATTACCCAAAGCAGAAGTCTAAGAATGATCTCTCCCTCATCACATCCCTGCACAACATCAAGCCCATTAGCATTAGCAATCCTCCTAGACATACTGCACTGTCTACCCACTTCTGTCTTGGCATCATTAATCCACTGAAATCACTGGTCTAGCTCTCTCAAAGGTGGCTGAAGATTGCCGATACCCTGATTTCTTCCTGCCATCCTACTCGGCTCATTCTCCATACAGCAGATTGATCTCTTAAAAATATTGGTCAGTTTATGTTCCCCTTAAACAAAGATAAAATTACTTTGCTGTACTCTGGCTTGTAAGCCCTCCATGACCCTGCCCTTATGAGACTCTCCCCCCACTCACCTGCTGTAACAAGAGGCCTTCCTCTTTTTGCCTTTCTGGTGAGCTTGCCCATTAGGAGGCTCATTCTTGCCACAAGGATGAAGTGCCTCTGCTTAGACTATCTTTCTCCCTGCTTTCTTGCAGGCCAGGAGCTCTTATTATTCCAACCTTCTCTATCACCACCTTAGGTGATACTTTACTGACCACCCAATCTGAAGTAGGGACCCAATGACACTGTCATTTGTCTTATTTTAGTTAGATACAATGCATAAACCCTTCTGTGAGGTGTTTTTATATTTTTGTTTGGGGGTTTTTGCAGTGCCATGGATCTAACCCTTTCACATGCTAGACAGGCACTGTAGCACTCTACCACTGAGCTACATCCCCATTCCACCATGAGATGTTTTTAAATTTGCTTTATTTAATCATTGTACCCCCTCCTCACTAGAATATACACTTCATGGGGACAGTACCTTCTAGTTAATCCACTGTCTTACCCCTTATCCTTCAACAATGTCTGCCACATCAGAGCTACAATAAATACTGTACATCTGTAAAGACTTTAAGCAAATAAATGTTTATTGCCATTTGTATTTCTTTTGGAATTTGCCTGTTACCATTTTCCTGTGGATTATCTTAACCCTGTATCTAATATTGTTCGAACATTTTTTTGTTGTTGGGGTTTTTTTTTTTTGGTACTAAGGATTAAAACCAGGGTGCTCTACCACTGCTCCACATCCCCAGCCCTTTTTATTTTTTGAGTAGGGACTTGCTAGTTACTTAGGGCCTTGCTAAATTGCTGGGGTCAGCTTTGAACTTTGAATTCTCCTGCCTGAGGCTCCCGAGCCACTGGGATTACAGGTGTGAACCACCGCATCTGGCTGCAAACATTTTTCTTTCCATCTTTTTCCTTGTCTTAAATTTTTCAAATAGTATATGTCACCATAAATATGAAAGTTTAAATTTTTTATATAGTCAGATCTGTCTTTTTCGTTGTGGCTTCTGGGTTTTCTACCTTCCTTAGACAGCCTTCCTTTACCACACACCATCCTTTTTTTCTTTCCCCTTTATTTCCTAATTTGCTTTCATAGTTAGAGTTTTAATCCATTTAAAATTTATTTGGGAGGGTTTTTGGTCCCCCCAATTAAATTTTCATTCTTTTATGGTCTGACTTGGAATCCCACCTTTTATCTTAATCTTATTTCTCACCTACATTTGAACTGTCTTTATTTACACGTTTGCTTGTGCTGATGTTGGGGAATGGTGTGAGCCATCTGTTTTGCAAGATGGTCTTACTGGGCCACCAGTCATTCAGCCAGAAGATGATCCTAATCAGCCTTTGTCATAGCTGGATTCCCTAAACCACTCAGGTTTCTGGGGCCACACAGTGTCTGCCTAACCATCTCTACACCACCTTCAATAAAACACCAGATCGAGAAATAAAAGCAAGGGATCAGATAAGCTAAACTAAGAAAAACATGGCTCAATTGGGGTTTTTGGTTTGTTTTTTGGGGGGAATCTCTACTACATAGATTCCAAAGAAGTTTCCTTTATTTTATCTCACGTTATCCTCAATAGCAACCCTATAGACAGTTAATGTTACCCCAGAAAGGAATCTAAGAGAAGTGACTAGCTGTTATTGAACATGGATCCTCTTGCCTCAGCCTCATGACTACCTGGGATTCCAGGCAGGCCGCCAGGAGCTGCTCTTGTCTCAGGTTCCTATACCCTTCAGACCAGTAGCTTCCTCGAGCTGGATAAGTTTGCCAACTCTGATTTTTTAAAATCTCTTTTAAAAAGGCATTGATTTTTAAAACAAAAAGCATTTTCTGCTTTTAATGGGATCATTATGGAACAGTCCAGGCCAAGCATTCACTAGTTGAGGTTTTGCTGAAATTTTCAAGTGAGCAGCCAAATGTAAATCGTATCTAATGTTTGTAAGAAGGATGAAACTTTACCAATGATGTCCAGGATAAAAATATAGGACTGCTGGCTTAAATAACATCTAATGATATTTTTAAATTTTAACAAAGATTATGAAAAACTGGATCTTATTTAGTAAAACCTATTCTTCTGTAGAAATGCACATTGTGTCATGAAAGAGGAGCCACCGTGGGATGTGACTTAAAAACTTGTGCCAAGAACTACCACTTTTTCTGTGCCAGAAAGGACAACGCATTTCCACAGGCTGATGGAGCTCGAGGGATTTATAAGTATTTAACACAACAGTTTTAAACCTACGTTTGGGGGATTGGGATAGGAATAGGAAAATTAAGACAGAGACTTTAAAAGCTAAATTTATGTAACTGACTTTCAAATGACAAGACAGGGGGATACCCAGTGGGGAACCAAACTTTATAACACCTTTTCTCAGTATCACAGAAAAACAATACAAGGTTTAGTTTTGCTTTTATAAGTTTCCCTGCATCCTGTCCTTCCTGGTAAAAAGCATCATTTGTGATAGTGATATGAGTGGCCTAAAGGGAAGCAGGAAATAGGGACCAGTTCAAAGCTGTTCTTTTCTGACACAGGAAGTAGTTTTTTACTTATATAGCCACAGGCTCATCAATTGATGTCTCCAGTCTTGTATGTGGAATAAATGTAATTTCCACTGTTATACCAGTAAATAGCTACCTGTCCTGAGTAATAGGATTGGTGTTATGAGAGCATTTTTTAAAAGTTTTTGTAAGATTTGTTCATAAAGTGATTTTTTTTAAAAATGCTACTCAGATCTGAGTAGGATCCCCTTACCTAAGTGTCCCAGGCACTTTTATTAACTTATTTAATAACCACTTTTTGCCACACAAACCCAAAGTGCTATACTAATGTTATGTCAGTCAGTCCAGGGAGGTAGCCACTATTATCCCTATTTACAGATAAAGCACGGGGCCACTTAGGAACTTTCCTTGGATCACACAGTTGATAAGTGGCAGAGCTGGGTGTCAGGGATCCTGAGTTCCTTGCTCTCTACCACACCAGTTCATCTTCAGATTTAGAGGCCATATCTTCTAAAACAATGTGGGTAAGCCTGCCATTAAAAGAAGTTTCCAAAATAATTTTAAATGAGTCTGAGCAAGTTACATTTGTCGCTTGAGACATTAGGACTGTACTTTTTATTTTTTTAGTTGTAGATGGATACAATATCTTATTAATTTATGTGATGCTAGGGATTAAACCCAGTGCCCCACGCATGAGAGGCAAGCGCTCTACCACTAAGCCACAGCCCCTGTACTTTTTTTTTTTTTTAAGGTTTTTTTTTTTTTTTTAGTTGTAGATGGACACAATACCTTTATTTATTTTTATGTGGTGTTGAGGATCGAACCCAGTGCCTCACACATGCTAGGCAAGCGCTGAACCACTGAGCCACAGCCCCAGACATTTTTTTAATATATATTTTTTATTTAGAGACAGAGTCTCACTGAGTTGCCAGATGCCTCATTAAATTGCTCAGGCTGGCTTTGAACTCACAATCCTCCTGAGCCACTGGGTAACAGGCATGCGCTACAGCTCAGCTCAACTTTGTACTTTTTTTTTTAAATATTCAATTTGCTAAGAAACTCATAGGTTGTGCTCAGATTTCACTTTTTTTTTTTAACCTTTACAAAGGGCCCGTTTTATATAACTTTTTTACAAAGACTTTGAACATAAGATCAAAATAAAAGCAATTGAAGTCATGACTCTCTTAAAAAGTTGGGGAAAACATACTGATCTTATATTAGAGCTAATGAATTAAGTCAATGAAAAATGTGCTTGGAAGAAACTTGAGTACTTGGGAAATGAAAGTTCTCAGAGATTACCAGAACCTAAAGCAGGGAAGTGAGGGGCTAGCTGGGGTATTGCTGGGAAGGTGGCATAGAGGAGGTGGGACCTGGTGGAAGATGGGAGGAAGCACGGCATCCTGACCATCAGCCTCAATAGGAAAAGAAGGGAGAAGTAGCTGCAACTTAGACAGAAGAAATGCAGGAAGAAAACAGGATCTGCACAGTTCTCACTTCATCTCTAGTAGGGTAGATATAAGATCTGGAAATCTGCCATTAATTTTTCATAAATTAATGTGTGCACTTTTGTGCTATTGTTGAAAATCAAGCTTTGTGTAGTCTTGTGGAAATTTTCATGTCTTAGAAGATTTTGGATCTTTAGGTATCTTTGTATAGTCAAATGCCCCTAACCACTAGTATGAACCAGTACTGTTCGAAGACTTCAACTACTCCTTCAGAGAACATAACCTTTTTAAGATTCAGAGGGCAGAGAAGATATCTAACAGACTCATCCGCACTTGATGTGGGTTAATTTTACACTGGTTTAGCATTTCTCTTTAAAAGTTAACACTGAAGGGGCTCAGAGGTAGAGCACTTGCCTAGCATACTTAAGGCACTGGGTTCAATCCTCAGTACCACATAAAAATAAGATACTGTGTCCATGTATAACTAGAAAATAAATATTTTAAAAAGTTAATACTTAAAGAGTAGCAGTTATGAAAAATTAGTACCTTTTAAAATCACAAGGAAATTGATATTGTATTTGAAAACTGTTTATTAAAAGATTTAATGATTCTTTGGAATTGCATATTTTCAGGGTGTTATGCCAACATCATGCTCCCAGATCACCAACCAATGCTCAGAGTGGTAAGTCTCTACAATCTCAGTATTGTGGGTTTAAAGAAAACCAAACATTTATGTAAGATATGGAATAGTCATTTACTTGCTTCACTGAATTAAAATACAAATTTTTGAGTCAAAATTGTACATACCTATAAAATTTGTCAGTTTCTCTGTGGACAATGTGATATGACATTGAATCTAGGCTTGCTCTACCACTGAACTACATCTCCGGCCTTTAAGACAGGGTCTTACTGAGTTGCTTAGGGCCTCACTAAGTTGTTGAAGCTAGCCTTGAACTTTGATCCTCCTCTCAGCCTTCCAACTCATTGGGGTTAAAGTGTGCCACCATGCCTAGCTTGACTAGTTTTTTTTTTAATGGTGAATTAGACCTATTCTGGCAGTTCTCACCATACTGATAAGACCAAACTAGACACCGTAAAAAGTTTTGGCTTTTGTGACTACTACTTTCCTGTAAGAATATTAGAATTTTCAGTAGGTAAAATTAGTAAGGTGTCATATACTCCCTGAATAAAAACTTCCCAAAAATGCATGGTTAGCATTTCATTTTAATTAAGGTAGAACAGATCCTGACTATCTGGAGTTATGGGACGTACATTCATTCATGAGTGCCTTCAGTGTACTTTCAGTACACCAGTGTTTTACCAGTACTAAATCCAGAAGGTTCGCCGTGACCCGGAGTCAGGACCTCTCTGGAAAAGACTTAGTTCTGTGTCGTGCCACTGCATTTTATGGGGGCAAAAGGTACTCTCTGAACAGTATCTCTACCCTTATTTTTCAGTCATTACCCTTTTAACTGAGGAAATGCCATAAAGAGATTGCTCTTAATCAGTGTTTACTGACAGAGAACAGTAAGTTTTAAAAAACATAATGTGGGGCTGGGGTTGTGGCTCAGTGGTAGAACGCTTGCCTCACCTGTGTGAGGCTCTGGGTTCGGTCCTCAGCACGGCATATAAATAAATTAATAAAATAAAGGCGTATCAACTAAAAAAAAAAGCAGATAATCTTGGGCTATTGGTGTAGGTCAGTGGTACAGTGTATGCTTGACATGTACAAGGCCTTGGGTTCCATACCTGGCACCACAAAAAAGAGGATGTAAATGAGTCCTTTCCTCAGAGGAAACACTTGTTCTTTTGAATTCTTCCAAAGAATGTTTGTGTAAACATACCACTAATATATATTGCTTTTTTCATTTGCTATACTTTCAAGATCCTTCTGCATAAGCTTATACACTTGTGCTTATGCACAGTACTCCATGAGACAGCCGTACAATAGAACTATTCTCTGCTTGATGGACATGTAGGTTATTTCCTACTACATTTAATAGTATTTAATATTTTCTACTACATTTAATACCATGGTTAACCTTGTTCCCCATACATCTTTGCCTCCACATAAACTACACTGTAAAGTAAAATTACTGATTCAAAGAATATTAAACAAACTCTGGATAACTTGTGGCTAATTATCTTCCATAGAGATTACATCTGTGGTACAGTTACCCAAATCACTGCAAATATTGTATATTAAACATCTTTATCAGTCTGATATGTGAAAACTTTTTACTTTGTATATCTTTTCACCATTTTTTTTTTTTTACTCAATACCTTTATTCCATTCACTTTTATATGGTGCTGAGGATCGAACCCAGGGCCCCAAGCATGCTAGGTGAGCGCTCTACCGCTGAGCCACTATCCCAGCCCCTCACCAGTTGTTTTCTATGACCTACTTTATTCACTTTTCTATTCAGTGATTCTGCTTCCTGAAGAGTTCTCCATATACCAGTTTTACTATCAATTATTTCCTTTTCATATTCACTAAGATGATTTTATATTTTAAAAATTAGCCCTTTAGGAGTTGGGGTTGTGGCTCAGAGGTAGAGTGCTCGCCTGGCAAGTGTGAGGCACCGGGTTCGATCCTCAGCACCACATAAAAATAAAGACATTGTGTCCACCTATAACTAAAAAATAAATATTAAAAAAAGCCCTTTATTCTGTGTGTTGAAAATGCTTAGTCTGTTTGCTGGATCTTTTGACTTTGTAACAACTTCTGGCTTTTCCGAATTTTATATGTAGTCAATCTTTTCCTTTATGTATTCCAACTTAAGTGATTTATATTTTTAGCTGATGGAGTAAAAAGAAAACGAGGAAGGAAGAAAAGACTCCCAACAGGCATTCATGTACCGGTAATTTAACTTAAATTTTCTTACAGCTTTAAATTTCTTTAAACAGTGTCCTTATTTAAACCATTCTGAATTTCAGGTGAAATGTACTTTCCAACTCACTGGAATAGACAGCAGCTTCCTTTGAGTTGTCTGACTAGATAAACCTGAGATTGCGCCTGAGGATTCCCTTTTGGGAAGAATCCCTTATTCAGGAAACTTTTAGATAATTCTTAATGATGAAATTAGTAAGGAGAAGCTGGAAGTTCTGAAGGAGACATTATTCCCACAGCTTCTGTAAAGCATCCCCTAACACCAAGTTAGAACATCTGACTATAGAGTGCTTAGGTCCTTACATGAGCTGAAGATATAGCTGAGCACTGGTACAGTCAATATTTCCCAGCTACATGATCCAATGTAACCTTGTTTGTAATTCTCATAATTTTCTAGACTATAAAGTATATGAAATACTTACAGGATTTTAACTAGTATTAACATCAGCTCATATAAGCCAAATTAATATGAGCCAGCAGCCTCTACTACTTGCTATTATTCAAGAGGTGTTTCTCAAGCTGGTGAGGTGGCTTGCCTGTAGTCCCAGCTACTCAGGAGGTTGAGACGGGAAAATTACTTGCACCCAGGAGCTCAAGGTCAGCTTGGGCAGCATAACTATCTCAAAAAACAAATGTTTCTCCCCCAGCCTCAGAAACTTAGCAAGACCCCATCGCAAAAAAATCAAAAAAGCTGGGGACAAGACTCAGTGGTTAAGGGTCCCTGGGTTTTAACACATTTCTCAAATACCTTGTTTTATAAGTAAAATATCTACATATGAAGGGCTGAGGTTGTGGCTCAGTGGTAGAGTGCTCACCTAACACATGTGAGGTACTGGATTCAATCCTCGGCACCATATAAAAAATAAAAAAGGTATTGTGTCCATCTACAACTAAAATAACTTAAAAAAAATCTACATAAGAATATAAGGCATGGTTTCCCATTAAAATGCATTTAATTATACACAGTGGATTGGCTTTTATATATTAAATGCCAACAGTACAATCTTGATTTTTCTCTCCCTTTAGCAACCCGAGACGACAACGTTCAATAGATTCATAAAACCAATGAAAGAAAAGAACAGCGGCTACCCAGGTTAGTGCTCAGCGACAGCTATAACACAGCCTCCAGTACTTGTAAAAATGTTGACTCTTCGGTATTTCAGCCGTTTAGTGCATTAGCACCCCACCATGTAAATAAGTTGGGTTGGATTGGGTGTTGCTTCTCAATATGAGGATACACTTCCTAATAAAGAAGCTAGTCTTGCCTGAGCTCAGAACCCAGTAATGTGCCACCCTACACACTATTTCTTATAAAATAAGGAGTTTTGTAGACGAAGGGCTGGGGTTGTAGCTCAGAGGTGGAGTGCTTGCCTAGCATGTGTGAGGCACTGGGTTCAATTCTCAGCACTGGGTTCAATTCTCAGCACTGTGTATAAATAAGTAAAATAAAGATCCATTAAAAAAAATCATTAGCTAGTAAGGAAAGTGACATATTAATTGACAAAAAAAAAGGCAGGTAGTTATTATAAGCAAAGTTTTCTCTTATAACATTTCATTCACTGATAAAGGTGTTGTGTGTTACTTACTAATTATGTTCATCAGCCACTAGGCAAGGTTTGAATTAGTAACCATAAAGTGGTATGATTAGCTGCCCTATAAGACCATTACTTATAATAATGTTTTCCTTATTAGATGCAATTGTGAAAACACCTTTTCTTAAGAAATGTAAGGAAGCAGGACTTCTTAATGACTTATTTGAAGAAATATTAGATAAACTTCATTTGATTCAAGAAAGACTCATGGATGAAACTACTTCAGAATCAGGTACTAAATTTCCCAGTACAGAGACTTTTCACAGACCTAGATGTAAAACAGGTGAAATAAGGAAAGAAACATTTTCCCTTTGCATTAATAAAAATTGTTGTGTATAAGGTCTACTGTCTATTATAAATCAACAGAATGTAGATAAACTCAGTAGTTTAATTCAAATGCCCTAAGAGTTGTGATGTAGTTCCCATGAGTGCACACAGGTGTGTGGGCGCATTTAGAGCCAAGGTGGCCCCATGGTGGCCCCCTGTGCACCTGAATTTAAGTGCTGAGCACAGTTAGGTTACAGTTCTGATGTAACTCAAGTTGTTTCCTAAATAAACCAAGTGCCCTCTATAAAAAATGTTTACTCAAAATTTAATGTATGGAAGAAATTTAAATGTTTTGATCAATGTGTGTTTTAGTTAAATACAAACTTTCTTAAGTTAAGAACTCTTGGGAAAACTGAAGTTCCATTTGTAAGGTATAAATACATAGTTTCTTAGCTTTCTTAACACCTGTAGAATAAAATTTGTAAGCTCAGACTAAAGATATTTCATAAAGGAAAGCTTTATCTATTATAGGCAGCAATGTAAAATATATACTTATTTTAAAGAATATGTTCTATAGGACAAGATTAAAAAATTAAAACTAATATTTTCTCTAGACCAAGCACTTCTCAAAACTTTTTTTGCTTTAAAATCAATGTGGAGGACTTGTTAAAGCACAGAGAGCTGCCCACCCCAGGTTTTGATTCTACATTTCCAACAAGTTCCACAATAGAAGACTGTTCTGTTTACTCCTGTTTTGGGTTATTTTCTGAAGTGTAACTGCACACATGAATTATTTAAAATTAATACTGAAAATGTTTTTCTCTCTCCAGAGTATGAAGAAATTGGGACTTCACTTTTTGACTGTAGATTGTTTGAAGACACATTTGTAAATTTTCAAGCAGGTATGTGAGTTACAAAAACTTTTATAGATTGAAATAGTATGATGCTATACAGGTAATAAAATTCATTTAAGAATGTTGTTTTATTAAATGAAAATAGCACAGCCCATTACAAAAACAGTATGACAGGCACAGAAGAAAAAAACATAAATATATATATATATATATATATATATATATATACACATATATAGACACACAGGAAAACAGCACTCAGTAAAAAGAGCAGTTTCTTATAGGTATTGGATTGTAGTCATTTCTTTTGTCTGTTCTTTTAATGCTGAATTTTCCAAATTTCCTATATACAAATACTTTAGGGTTTAATGAGAAGAAACTCATTATAAAGGAAACAACAGGCCTTATAGGTGTGTGGCGCAATGGCACACACCTATAATCCCAGCAGCTCAGGAGGTTAAGGCTGGAGGATCATGAGTTTTAAGGCCAGCCTCAGCAATTTAGTGAGAGCCTAAGCAACTTAGCAAGACCCTATCTCTAAATAAAATATAAAAACACGGGGGTTGGGGATGTGACTCAGTGGTTAAGCGCCCATGGGTTCAATCCCCAGTTAAAAAAAAAAAAAAAAAAAAGTCAGGTTTAGTTCTCCCAACAAATATAATCTCTTCAAATCTAATATCTTATGAGGGGCATTGTGGATAATTCTAAAGTTCATAAGAAAAAATTAGAGGGGCTGGAGTTGTGGCTCAGTGGTAGAGCACTCACCTAGCATGTGTGAGACATCCTCAGCACCACATAAAAATAAAACATTGTGTCCACCTACAACTAAAATATATATATTAAAGAAAGAAAGAATAGTCAAGATGTTTTTGTAGAAGAGAAACTCAGGGTATTTCAGTTGAAAGGAGGCAGACCAATCACTTGTTGAGTCTTGCTCACAGACTGAAAGCTCAAGCCTTCAAGGCTTTCTACTTATGATTGTGATCTGACCTTTGTCAAGGCCGCTGCACACAGGAAGCAGGTGGTGCAAGGCACCTCCCAGGGAGGAGTGGGGGATCAGATTCTCAGGTAACTTGATGTGAATGGCTGCCTCTGACCCTGCACAAGACAGCGCCCTATAGATGTTTTTGTCAGGAAATGGTCCTAAGACACTAGGTTTTCCTTGAGAAAACATAGTTCATATCCCTATCTAAACATACACAACTTTCACACTTGGGTTTTACATTATACATTTCTATTTGTAGTCTTACTACATTTATAAGCAACAGAAACAAATTTTTTTAACTTACCCCAAATAATATCTTTCAGTCTGCTAAATAAGAGTATCTCTCTTTTTTATTTAAGGTAGCCTTTAAAATCTTCTAACAATCTTTTTATGGGAGACTTATCTTACTCTTTCATATGACATAGTTACATGTTTAGAGCCTGTCAGTTGTCACACTGGGTGGGATGGTTGGGAGTCCATCTGTTATAGTGCCGTGCAGGGATGCAGGGCACCAGGAGACTTGGAACTGCATGAGAACCAGCTGAAAAGGCTGAACTTTGACACCACACTTGATATTCTCTAGCTTAATTTAGCCTTAATAATGTATAGAGTTAATTGCAGGTGTGTGGTTGTTCTGAAGATGATGTATTTTAAAACAAATTTTAAGGCTTTTAAAATTATATTGCCTTATTTATAAAGCCTTATGAAAAAGCATCTTCTTACTCCACAATAAAAATCTACTTCTAAAACAAAAAGCTTTTATATAACATTAAATATTGGATGCATCTTTATGAAAGATTTGCCCATATCCTTGTTCTAGCCACATTCTCTCTCCAATTATCAACTTTCAACAAATGCACATAGCATAGCATGAGGGTTATATAAATGTTCAAGTTTTCAAAGATAAACAATAGGGATTTTTTTCTGCCACAAACTCATAAAAATCTTAGACTTACCAGCTTTATGTGTGATAAATGCTGGAATCCCATCCTGAATGAGAAGAGGAAGCCGTCAGAAAGAAACCAGTTTCTACTCACAATACTCTAGTCTTTTCACTCAAGGCACAAGCATTGTGGACTACGTACTTGCAAGTGAAAGAGGCTAGAAACAGCACATTATTTCTCATGAAACCACTGAATAATCTAAAGTCACTTTATTCTTCTTTTCAAAGCAATAGAGAATAAAATTCATGAATCTGAAGAAATGCGGCAGCAGCTGAAGGAAGACATTGAGCTACTTCAGGATTTAAAACAAACCTTGTGCTCTTTTCAAGAAAACAGAGACCTCAGGTCAAGTTCCACTTCAGAATCCTGTCTGTCTTCCTAAAGACCACCATTTCTTAAGCCAGTGGTCACGTGAAACTGCAAGTAGCCCCTAAACCAGAAACCCAGCCCAAGAGCCACACACCTTCAGCCCATCCCTCTCTGGGGCCCAGACTATATCCCCACCAGCTCTTAAGCTCTTGCTGATTGGCTTTTTGCCCACTGGATGGGACTCATAACAGTTTTCCACTTATACTGAGATTACTTTTCCTTCATACTACTTCCTAGTTTAGCTACATCTCACTTCACACCATGAGAGTATAGGATCTCTGATAGCAGAAATGATTTCTGTGGTTTCTCACCATTATCCTGCTGTTTTGCTCACTGTCATATTCCCAGCACTTAGTCTGCTCAAGAAACATTGGTACAATAAATGCATCAAAATCCATAATTTTTGAGACTAGTTTCAGCCCATAATGGCTCTCAGATAGTAATAGATATGTATGTACCACTTATACCAGATTTACCTGTCTTCATGTCAGTCTGCTTTTTAGAAATCTCTTTTCAGCCAGTTATTATATGACCATTTTATCATCTCCTTTTAAATTTGTTCTTTTTAGTTATTCGTGACAGTAGCATATATTTTGACATATCACACATACATGGAGTGTAACTGCCATTCTTGTGGTTGTGCATGATGTGGAGTCATACTCGTCGTGTATTCACATGTGAACATAGGAAAGTTATGTCCAGTTCATTCTACTGTCTTTCCCATTCCCATCCTTCCCTCTTCCCCCATTCCCCCCTGACCATTTATCATTTTTGAAACACCAAAATCTATAAAGTGAGGCTATTACTAAGAACAGAAGTGGGAATATATAAGAATGAAGAAAAATAATAGTTAAAAAGTTTTTTTCAGTCTAACAATACACAATTCAGATTTTTGTGCCCATACCACCACTGACTGCTGTCATTCTCCCATTTATGGTTCTAAATCCCCTGACCTTTTTTGGGGAGGATGGTGTGGGGGGCAAATACTGGGCTAATGCATGCTGGACAAGCAGTCTAGCTCAGAGTCACAGCCCCAGTTCCCTACACACACACACACACACACACCGTTTTTTTTTCTGAGACAGTCTTGCAAAATTTACCCAGGCTGACCTTGAATCTGCAATCCTCCCACCTCAGCCTCCCAGGTGGCTGGGATTACAGGTGTGTGCCATCACACCGGACTGAAGTTCTCTGAATCACTACAATGCTGCATGTCAAAATGGGTTTGAATGGAGTCCCCTAAGCATAAGTAATCAAAAACATCTATTGAAGAAAGATTATGAAATAGACAGAAAAAGACACTCCATTCCCATTTTAATGGCAGGTCTAGTCCAAATCATTACCTAAAGGACAAAAGACTAAATAAATCAGTGGTTTTAAATCTAGCTACATACTGGAATCAGCTGGGGACCTTTTAAAAATGCAGAAGCCAAGATTCCATCTGAGCCTTGCTGAATAAAGACTTCCCCTGGTCTAGATGAGATTAATGTTAGCTTCCTGTCCCACTATGACATCTTAAAGCAAAGCTTATGTGACTAATGATTTTAAAGTCATGATCTTTATTAAAAAGCACTGTCTCTACTTTCAAATTTAATCTGTCACTCACAGTAGGTCATTTGGCACAATGGAGCATCCTATATTTGGGGGTCATAAAGTCAGCAACTGCTAAAACAGACCTGAGGGTGCTTCCACCCTGTCATTACTAAAACACCGTAATCAAATCACTGAATAGATCTGAGCCTAATTTCACTTCATGAGACAAAACGTGACCACTAAATAAGAAAAGGTATGAAGCACAGGGCACCGTGCCTGGCATTTGGGTGATAATTATTGACTAATAGTCACTGGCTTATTATCTCCATTTTAACCAAATAAACTTGCTTATGGTAAGTTCTAGAAGGTTCATTAGCCCCCAACCTCTTAAGCATTTGCTCACGCCACTTATGCCTGTTTTAGAAATGAGCTAAAAGCACCATTTTCCCCTCTTCTGCACAGACCATCCTTGTTCAGAACAACTGCTTGTCATATCAACCCTATTTGGTTTTTTTTCTTATGAAAAAATATTCATATCTTATTGTGTCATTAATTCCTAACCTTATCTCCCCTCCCCTAAAAATTTATGTGCTCCTGGCAAGAGGTATTCTTTCATTTATGAGCATCCCAAGAGGATTCAGACATGACAGTTCAATTGTACTATCTTTCAACAGGAATAAAGTTTCTAGCATTTCTGTGTGGATACGAGAATCAAGCAATGAACGAACATGTTCACAGTTCTTATTTCTAGCCTTCTACCAGCTAAGAATTTTACTACTGATTTTTTAAAACTGTGATAAAATATTTGTAAAAGAAAATTTACCATCTCAACCATTTTTAAGTATACAGTAACATTAAATAAATTCATATTGTACAACTGTCAACCACCATTCATCAAAAAAAAAACTCATCTTGTAAAACTAAAACTGTACTCAAACAACTCATTCTCCTTTCCCCAGCTCCTGACAACTACCCTTCCACTTTCTTCCTCTGAACCTGACTATTCCAGGTATGAACCTTATGAATACGATCACACAGGATTTATCTTTTTGTGACTGGCTTGTTTCAGTTAGCCAAGTTAATCCATGATGTCCCACATATCAAAATTTCCTACTCCAGGCTGCATACTGCAGACTTCTATATGGGGAAAAACAACTCTAAGAGATGCCTGCCTTATCAGAGTACTTTATTAATATCATTTTAAACATTACATAAATACCACTTGTATACTAGAGTATCAAACATTGTTCCAGTAAGAAGTCCAAGAGTACAGTAGGGATATTTTAAGAAATGTGAACACTTTGGCTTCCATTATTACATCAAATGAAATAAAAATCAATTTAAAGAACAGTTTCCATCTCCCGCTATGATTAACAATAAAACCAAGTAGTAGAAAAATAAGAGTATATTTAAAAAAAATACTCAAGTACTTTTTGAAGGACATGTTCTCTTCACTACCATACACACTCATACAAATTAGTAATCTGAGAAGTGGTTCTTCACCTGTATTAGGAATTTGGTAAATATTTGCTGAATGAATGAACTATCTATGGATATGGATTTACCACTTCATCTTGTGCTTTTTGAAGAAATTTTTTTCAAGTAAGCAATAGTAAACATACTGAAGTTCTTATTTAGTTCAAACCATAATCCTACAGAATAGTAACTGTTAGAAATACTACCCATTAGAGCCAAATTAATGTGCATTCATCAATATAGCAAGAAAAATTCTATCATGGTGCAGAACTAATTTTAACTAATTTACTGGGCTTCAGTCACTTGTGATATGATCCAGAAAAAAGGGATGGGACTTCTAAGGTTTGTACTTATTTTGCCTATCAAAAAATTGTCTTTGGAGCTTCACTCTCCATTCACCCTAATACACATATTTAAGAACAGTGCTAAAATAGTAGCTGCAACATATTTTCTCTCTTACAAATGTAGCTCTGAAAACAAATTCAGGCGCTAAGTTCACAGTGTCCTCTCTAAGCAGGAAACTAAGAGAATTCACACAAATGGACAAGAGTCCATGGACCAGAGAGCTAAACAAAGTTTTGTTCTTAAAGCAAGCTCAATGAACATGTGATAAAAGTGAACACTGTTATATCCCAGAGTCACATTTCATAACCAGACCAAAAGATAATAATTCTAACTTGTGTATAGGATCTTTGTTGAAAAAAACATGATCTTGGGATCCCTTTAAATTCAATTCTGCTAAATAGTATTAGCTAACACAATTAAAAGAGGAAAATCCCAAATTGAAAAACGGTGAAGTTTCAAATAAGCCAGTGTGTGACAGAATTTGGCCTAGATAAAATAAATGAAGCAAATTCCATTACTCCTTATAAGAAAGGTGGTTTTAAGACCACTTCTTCAAGTCATAATAGCAGATCTGATGATTTAGCAGCTCTAGCAGGAAGGCAAGAGTATATTAATATGTGTCATTTTTTTTTTCTTATGAGTGAGCATTTATAGGGGAAAAGGTGAAGGGGTGATTTAAATCCCATTTTTCAAATTCATCCTTACTATAGTGACACACCATGAGATAAGTAGTAGAGACTCTAATTAATAAAACATTCACCTTTATCCAAACAAAGATTCTTTCATCATTAATTTTTCATGGATAATTCTATATTACTGCTCCTGGTTAACCTAGAAATTTACTCAATTACTTCAGTAGATTTAACTCAACGTTAAATAAGTTAAATGGAATATTCTTTTGTTATATCTTAAAGTTTAAAAAGCCATCAATAGTGAATACACACCAACCATACTTTCACACAATTCTAACCATCCTTTACAGTAAGGTGCTGACCGGCAACTAACAGCAGCACTTCGCCTACCCGGCCCCCTGCCCTGCTAGTCAGCACTGTTAATTCCTGATGAGCCTCTGTGTTCTTTTCACAATCACAGCTCCTGATATTAAGGGGTTGTACTATATGAACCAAGAGAGTTCTCAACAACTTCCTTTTTCAAAGTTCCTTTAAGCTAAACTTTCATCCTTTCACAATGTTCTAGCTCCAATATAAGAAAGGTCACATTTAAAATATACATATCTGGAAACAAGTTGTTTAAAATGGGCTCAGGAAAAGCCAAATATCCTTCATATATTCCTACAGAGAACTGTTTCCGATGTGATAAAAACAACCTGGTGGGTTTTACCTGCAGAATCACATCACCCGTAGAGCACAAGCTGGACACATCACCAACAGTGCCCCCAAAGCACTCACACAAACCCCAGCAGCCTTGGGCTTCAGTTCTTAAAGGCTCCACATTTACTGGCTTTAGCAATGAACTCCTTTAGCAGAGGACCATCCATTTGCCAAAATGCTGCCGTCTGTGTAACTTCTGTCAAATGATTGATGCAAAACTTAAAGCAGAATTCTTCTAAATCCTGGACACATACAACAAAAATAAAAACAAGAAGAGGCCTTTGTTTATTAACTTTAATTTCTTCTGTACAAACCCCTCATCCCAGCTTGCTCACCCTCCCCCAAAACACTGATGGAGAGGCCAAATCCCTTGATGATTCCCCAGACTCCAGTGTGGATCTGTCACCCACTCACCCACCCACACACTGGGGTGGGGGAGAGCAGCAGTCTTCCCTGGTTACCATAGTCCAGTTACACTCAAGACAGTGTAGTACAAAGCCAAAAACCACCTTAGTTCATGTTTTGTTATGTAAGAAATCAGAGAAAAGAATTAAGATGTGAGGTTAGTTTAAGGAGACTATTTTAAGAAAGAGAAAATAGATAAAGATTTATGGTTAACCTAAAGTAATATATTAAAAATCTCCAAAACTTCAAATTGACTTTTGCACTCTAATAAAAATCACTTCATTTTTAAAACCACAAAGAAATGTAATTTCCACACCACATACTTACCAGGAAGTCAACACCAGAGAAATATATTTAAATAAATTGGATTTTTTAGGCAGACACCTGGGAAGTCACCCGCCTACCAACATTCAGAAAAAAAGTAATATATACAAGTGGGAAACCAGAACGATTAAAACCTTGATTTCTGTCTACGCTTACGTATCCTTTCACACCCCACAAAACTCTTAATATTGTTTATTCCTTCAAATGTTGGAACAAAAACTTACTAAATTAGGCACCTGGAATGGATATAAGAAACTAGATATACATAATAAAGCAAATCACACTAAAACCTCTAGCAGAAACAGCTTTTATTTTTTAATGTTTTAGATAGACACAATACCTTTATTTATTTATCTTTTTGTGGTGCTAAAGATCGAACTCAGTCCCTCACCCATGCTAGGTGAGTGCTCTACAAGTGAGCCACAACCCCAGCCCCCAGAACAGCTTAATTTTTATAACTTGGCCCCTAGTTAGTTGTACACTGAAGGTCAATAACTCAAATTCAATCAAACCAGGAACTTGGCATTTGAACTGCAGGATCTGGACTTTATATTTCCAGCTACCATTAGGAGGGAATTTTAGAGGGAAAGGTCCCACACAAACAAGGATCTCTTTTTTTGCTCTCAGTGTAGACCTCTGCTAACAACTATTTCCTATGTTAAGAGTCCTCTGTCCCTGACCAAAAAACGCCCTAAACTCAGAATTAAAACATAAACCACAGCAAATATGTTATTAGCCAGCTGGCTGCCTAAGTTTATTTTCCAGATAATTCAAAGTATATTTGAACTGGGCATGGTAGTACACACCTGTAATCCCAGCGGTTATGGGATGTGAGCCAGGAGGACCACAAGTTCAAAGCCTGCCTTAGCAACTTAGCAAGGCCCTAGGCAACTCAGTGAAAACCTGTCTCTAAACAAAATACAAAAGGGCTGGGGACTTCAGGAAAAGCGAGGCACTAAGCAAATCAGTGAGATGCCAGGGCTGGGGACGTGGCTCAGTGGTTGAGTGCTCCCTGAGTTCAATCCCTAGTACTACCCCACCCCCCAGAAAAAAAGCGTACTTGACAGTACAATCTCTGGAGCCTTTTTTTTTTTTTTTTGCACAGACAATTGAACCCAGTGGGTTGCTCTACCACTGAGCCACATCCTTAGACCTTTTTAATTTTTTGAGACAAGGTCTTGCTAAGTTGTCCAGGTTAGCCTTGAACTCGTGATCCTCCTGCCTCAGTCTCCCAAGTTGCTGGAATTACAGACATGCACCATGATGCCTGGCTTTGGATCTGTGTCTCTTAGAGACTCTCAGTGAACTACAACTGAATTTGTATTATAATAAACTAAAATGCGGGCTGGGGTTGTAGCTCAGTGGTAGAGTGCTAACCTTGCATGTTTGATGCATTGGGTTCAATCCTCAGCAACACATAAAAATAAAGAAAGTTAAGGTGTCCATCTACAACTAAAAAAAAATTTAAAAAAACTAAAATGCAAAACAACAAAAATATTCCTTCTCAGATGATTATTCAAGGATAAGCATTGCTCTCAGCATTACAACCTAGTGATTAAAAAACAGGCTAAATTATTTTCCACGAGAACATAAAAGTCACATTTTAATCTATCTTATTTAGTAATCAAAAGTAGTGAACTAATTTACACATAGCTTGGGAAGAAGTAGCCAGTCATGAGCACAGAAAGTTCTTCAAACCATATATCAGATAAAAATCTTTAAATGTTATACTTTAATAGTATAACTTCAAATTCACAGGAAAAGAAAATACACTAAATTCTGGCACCATACCTTATTACTTGTAAGTCTACTACTTGGAATTCAAGATCTTTTCAGAATATATGAGAAGTGAGGTAACTTTTTAATAGTGCAAAAGCTGCCTTGAACATAAGGACTTTTTTTAATATACTACATTACAGGTATATAAATGGTGCTAATTATAATTCACTTCATACGTTTATGAAAATGCTTCTATCAAACTGCCTTCCCTGCCAGGCGCAGTGGCACGCACCTGTAATTCCAGCGACTCAGCAGGCTGAGGCAGGAGGATCAAGAGTTCAAAGCCAGCCTCAGCAATGACAAGGCGCTAAGCAAGAATTCTTCTAAATCCTGGACACATACAACAAAAATAAAAACAAGAAGAGGCCTGTCTCTAAATACAAAAAAGGGCTGGGGATGTGGCTCAGTGGTTGGGTGCCCCTGAGTTCAATCCCCAATACCCAAAAAAATGCCTTCCCTTCCCCACCAATTAGTTTGAACTAGTGATATATCTTGATATTAATAAATGTTTAGCAGTTTCAAATATTAAAAGTCAAATTACAGAATAATGAAAACAATATAAATCTAATTTAATAAAATAACTGAACTTTGGCTAAGGCACACATATGAATGCATTAGGAGATAAGAGATCTGAGCTTGCAAGCTCATTTGCCTCAGAGAGTGGCATAGTTACCACACTAACTTACCAACCAAGGCCTGAGTCAGTTAACCTTTGAGAGGTCACTTAGATAAACATCCTTAGATAAACTTTTTTATTGGGGAGTGAAGGGGTGTTACCAGGGAGTGAACCCGGGGCACTTAACCACTGAGCCATATCACCAGCCCTTTATTTTAAGACAGGGTCCTGTGTAGTTGCTTAGGGAGGGGCCTTGCTAAGTTGCTGAGGCTGATTTTGAACTTGCAAACCCCTCAACCTCCCAAGCTACTGGGATTATAAGCATGTGCCATCATGCTTGGCAAGACCACACTTCAATATCATAAAAACCTGCATGATCTGTTCATCTTATTCTGCAACTAAACAAGAAAGAATAACTCTTTGCCAAGTAATAACACAACTATAACAGGACTGGTGGGCTGTTAGATAAAGCAATCCCAACAAAGAATCATTTAACCAAAAGAGTTTTTAAAAGTTCAAGAGAGAATAAAAATAGATCATGGATTATTTAGCCAGTAGATGATAAAAATTCATCATAAAAGGAAATGGAGTAGGGAAGTGGAAAGAATGTAAAATGGAGAGGTGTCATATAATATTCCTGGTATCAGAAATTAAATCTTGTGACATTCTGTGGTGAATTATCATAAAGTAGTTTTAAAGCAAATCAAAAAAAGTATCAGGACTGAGGCCATATCTCAGTGGTAAGGCACTTGCTTAGCATGTGCAAGGCACTGGGTTCAATCCTCAGCACCACATAAAAACAAACAAAATAAAGGTATTGTGTCCATCTACAAATAAAAAAAAGTATCAGATTTATTATAATTAGCAATTACAATAAATCAAAAACTCTAATTATATATTCATTTCATTTTTTTTTTTTTTTTGGTACCAAGGATTAAACCCAGGAGCACTCAACCACTGAGGCACATCCCCAGCCTACTGTATATTTTATTTAGAAACAGGGTCTCACTGAGTTGCTCAGCACCTCACTTTATACTGAGGCTGGCTTTGAACTCGGGATCCTCCTGCCTCAACCTCCCAAGATGCTGAGATTACAGGTGTGCACCACCTCACCCGGCTTCATTCCATATCTTTAAATGTTTAAAATTATTTCCATTATATGCACTCTGAAAAAAAGTATTTTCTCTCCACATATTTTCTTCAGTAACAGAGAACTGATGATCTTAATATTCGCAATTTAAAAAATTCTAATGCAGACTTTTAGAGTACTTACCTAGCATTAAAATTCCAAAGCTAAAATAATCAAATACTAATAGTTGTGTAGAAGACCAACTTGGACTGAGTGAAGACAGGATATCTCGTGTCATAGCCACCTTCAGATATACTCCAGATTGGGGGCAGGGAGCAGGATCACCCACCACTCCTAACTCTGTCCAAAGCTGTTGCTGATTGCAAAACAAAACCCACAAACCATAATTCTATAGTTCACTTTATATCATTTCAAGTATAAAAGGTTTTATTTTGAGGAATGTATATAAATGTCCTATCACGTGAGAAAAATAAAGGTCCTTTTCTCCTGTGACACACACACAAAAAAATTTCATGACCTATAGATCTGAAAAAACTTAATTTAGCCCTCTAAGAGAAGAAATAATGCTAACCATCTAGCTTTGGTATTAAGCTTTCCAACGCTCAGATCCAAAACCACTGTCACAGAGTCCTGTACCCATACTTATTGCTTCCCACCCATACAAAATTGTAGACAGAAGTTGCTCAGCAAGTAAGGTTTTTTGGAGAGTTCTCTGCTCTGGTAAATAATACTTGCCAACTACTTCTCATCACGTTCAACTACATGTAGGTTTTCCTAAAAAGAATCAGTATAAATACTAAGCATTTCAAGATTTTTATAATATGGTACTGAACTATCTTAATATTTTATTCCCATTTTCTCCCTTGATGTCAATATTTATTTGGGTCTGTATTAGGGGATACTTAAACAATCATTCCTCAAGTCCTTCATAAAACTCGGAGAAAGTCTGATGATGCATTCATAATGCAAGGGCTCCAGCTTGATTTTTTAAAAATCCTTATAACTACTGAGTCCACACATTTTTGTGTACATTTCCTTCAAAATTATCCTGTCAAAGGGGACATGGAAGAGTCACAATCACTTTTTATAGAAAACAAGAAATGTGAGAAGCAGGTAGCCTCCATCTTTCTAGCATTGTCAAAATTAGTTCTTGAAGTTAATATCCAATCTGACTCATTAGCAGCTTTCAATCAACATTTTATATATATAAACATATATGAATATATGTGTGTGCGTGTATATATATATATACACACACACACACATACACACACCTATATATAAAGTGTGATTTTCTTGTACTCTATAGTTATTGACTTATTATATTCTATAGTATTAAGGAAATAAAAAGTAAAGGCACATTAACCAATTAATTATAATTAATGATACTCATATCAAAAGCTTAAAAATATATCATAGAAAGAAGTAATCATTTCTCTCTTATCTTTTCTCAATTCTCTAATTTTTCTTTTTTACATTGAATATGTAACACTAATGGGATTTCAAATATTTTTTAAAGTACTTCTTCACAGTGAGCTGTTTCAAATATAATTCAATCATTTAACGTGTACTTTGAGTGCTGGCAGTATGCCCACACTGCAACAGGCTCCAGGGAATCACGTATTATTTGCAGTCTCCCTAAAGGAACAGTTTTCAAAATGTGTTATAGTTAACATAAGAAAAATGAAAATTAGTAAAGGAAACAGTCGGCTGCTATGAGTAGAAGTGGCGTTAGGCTTTTCCTATAAACCTTCTGGGGTAGATTTTAACTGAAGGGAGGAAATTTCTAAGATGTTTGTCTCCATCCAGGTTGATCTGATCAGCGTGAGACAGCAAGGTCCTACTACAGGGTATGGAACTTTTGAACAAAGAGGAATGTGGGCACACACGGGAGATTCTGGAATTAATTGCCAAATGGAGAGGAAAAAGCATTGATCCAATTTAAAATTATATCATGGGATGGAAAAGGAATCTAAAGAAACAGAATTTCTAATACAGAGGTTCAAGGTGTCACAGGAAGGTAGGGAAGAAAACTGCTACCTCCATTTTCTACTAGAAACAGTTTATCCTGATTAGTCTTCCATCTACTACTGTCAGGCTGCAAAGTCAGCTACATTTGCCCTTATCAAATATTTACAATCAAAACATAACCCCAAACAAAAATAGGATACATTTTGAAAATGTAAGACGTAATAGTCAACTTCAATCCCTAAGTGATAGATTATGAAGTTTGTCCTCCATCACCTCAAAGGCCACAGCATGGATCTTCGATAAATTCCATTACAGGTATTCCGCCTTGTAAAATGATAAAATACCTATAAAAATAGGCTACTTGTGTCATTTTAACACACCAACCTTAGCTAGACATCTCAGATCCCTCTACCTCCTGTTTTGGGGAGGGTGTTGTGGGGGGGGGGTACTAGGGAGGAGCCCAGGGGTGTTTTACCACTGATCTACATCCCCAGACCTTTTATTTTTGAAACAGTACTTCACTAAGTTACTGATACTAGCCTCAAACTTGAGATACTTTTGCTTCGGTCTCCCGAGTCACTGAGCCAAAAGGCATGAGTCACCATACCCAATATCCTCTCTACCTTTTATTTTCTATAAATTTGTAAAACCAACCTTCTTCTTACTGCATCCTTTAGGAGATACTGTTTCCTGGGGTTCAACAAACATTTACCATCCAATGGCTAATACATGCCAGGCAATACAGTAAGGTACAGCTCCTGCTCATGAAGAGCTTACAATCTGATGCTCTGCTTCTCAATCTCAAGAAAATGCACATTTATATACACAAAATTTAAGACTCACCAAAGCCCACTAATTCAGACTGTAGAGATCTGAGAATCCCAGATTAGGAACTCAATCCAGTGCAAATACAAACAGAAAGGAGTCCACAGCAAGTTCTTAACACATGAATACTTGTGAGTAATAATCAGACAAGGACAGAATTCTGGAGCACACATAGATAAAAATTATATGGCATCCTGGGCTTCTGAAAGGGTACAGTTGGGGAGACAGCTGTGGGTCTTGACAGACAGACACGTGGACACTGAGAAAGACTAGAAGCTAAAGCTCGCTGCCTGTCAGTCCAGTTGGGTGCAGCACTTTATGTTCCAACCTGCTGCATAGCTGCTGGGACCTCAGTCAGTTAGGTTCTGATCTTAGTTAAGAATGAAAGTAGAGGAACAACCAATTTTGAAACAATGAACAGAAAATAAAGGAGAAAGACCAG
This sequence comes from Marmota monax, assembly GCF_021218885.2. Classification (NCBI taxonomy): domain Eukaryota; kingdom Metazoa; phylum Chordata; class Mammalia; order Rodentia; family Sciuridae; genus Marmota; species Marmota monax. The sequence continues at coordinate 17,530,641 of NW_026693082.1, read as the reverse complement.
ATTTCATTTGGATCAGTTGGTTAACGGAATCCCTAAACAGGCGAAGTTACTCATTTGTTCCTTGGGCCACGTGAGAGAAGGGGGGTAAAGGAGCACAGGGAGCTACAGGTGATTCTGGTTTGCTGTTCACTGTTTTGTTACCTCTGCATCATATCTGACTGCAGCAGAGAATAGTGTAAAGGCATTCTCCACAGTGATTCCTCGCTTGATAATGTGCTGGCAAAGTTTTTTCAGTCTGTTTTCACAGTAAGATGTTGCCAAATCCAAAAGACCTAGAAGTAAAAAGTATAAGAGGTTTAATCTAGTTTATAATAAATTTCCCTAATTTATAAACATATGCATTTAAACATTTTAGTAAACAGTTATGTGGGTAAGTCACAAGTTTCTTAGCAAATATTCTTTTTCTTTTTAAGAATTTAATCTTTATTTTTTTAGTTGTTTTTTAATGTGGTGCTGAGGATTGAACCCAGTGCCTCACCTATGCTCTACCACTGAGCCACAGCCCCAGCCCTCTTAGCAAATATTCTGAATTTGAGTATGTAAATTGTCTTACTCCCAAACTCTCCCACCTCTAAACATACCTCTCCTATACTCATTTTACATTTTCTTCTATAGTACAAAGGAAGAGGGGAAATGGAATCTCCCTTATTTTTTTTCCAAAATGCAAAGTTAATTAGTAACTTATACTTTATATAAGTCCAGTTATAAACTGTCCATAATTATTAACTATGATAACTATCCAGAACTGTTTTTAAAAACATTTACTTCAAACTTCTTTTAATAATGACATAAAAGCCCATACACCTGGAACTTTTTATATTTCACTAGTCTAAGGCACGAAGAGACATGTTCCTGACCACACGGGCTAAGGTACCTATGGCGTCTTCGGGCGGCAGATCCACCGTGTCTGTGTAGAGGTACTGGAGAAAGGCACGATACACGGGGTAAGAAAACTGGTCTATTTCTATCACCTCCTTCATGTCCTCATTCCAGTATGAGTGGAACATGGATCGAAAGTGCTCACACCTAAAACACATTAGCAAAAATTACCTGAGGAAGGTGATGAAGTCAGACAAACTGGTAGTAGAGCACTACTGTTTCAACCTAACAACCCCTTTCTGATCAAGTTTTTTGGCTCATTTGCTATTTTTAAAAAACAGAGTATACAGAAGTGCATTTTATTTTTTTTTTATTTTTTATTGTTGGCTGTTCAAAACATTACATAGTTCTTGATATATCATATTTCACAATTTGATTCAAGTGGGTTATGAGCTCCCATTTTTACCCCATATACAGATTGCAGAATCACATCAGTTACACATCCATTGATTTACATATTGCCATACTAGTGTCTGTTGTGTTCTGCTGCCTTTCCTATCCTCTACTATCCCCCCTCCAGAAGTGCATTTTAAATAATGAAAATAAATAAATAAATAAATAAATAATTCAGAAATGAGAGTTCAAAACTTTTGGCTACATATTAACAACACTGAAATGATTAATTTTTAATTTTATGTAATTAATTGACTCTTAAAAGGAGTTTAAATGTTAACTGATTTGTATTAAGCTGCTTACTGATCCATTATCTGACAGGATAGTTGGTTTTTTTTTCCTTTCCGACTTCTCTCCAAACAACCATCACTCTCTATTTGTTTCTCTGAGTGGCCTGCTCACTCTCTTTCCTTCCCTCCCAGGCCTGCCGTAAATGTATCTATAAAACACATTCACTAGCACAGTCACATATTTCAAGAAAACCCAAGCAGGTCTTTTTGATTTGTATTTACAGATCCACCTGCATGAGTAACTGCTTTCTTTCTTTCTTTTTTTTTTTTTTTTTAAAGAGAGAGAGAGAGAGAATTTTTAAATATTTTTTAGTTTTCGGCGGACACAACATCTTTGTATGTGGTGCTCAGGATGGAACCCGGGCCGCACGCATGCCAGGTGAGTGCGCTACCGCTTGAGCCACATCCCCAGCCCCAGTAACTGATTTCTTGATACTGGATTTTCTTACAGTATAACATGCTTTCATTTTTTGTAAATCATTTAAAGTGATATGGTACAAAGGGCAAACAATACTTTCAAAACCCATTCAAAATACTTAAAAAAAAAATGGCTCAGTTACATAATTACTCCATCTGAAAAGTTAAAAAGAAAGAGTTGTCTAAGTGGGTGTAATGTACAGGTCATAAAACTGCAATGAAAGGACACGGGGGTCACTGGCAGAGACAAAAGTCCAGTTCATCTTTTCAGCCAATACCATGGTTCAGCTATGTTGGCCTTAGTAATGAATGGTATATAGCTTCTCAATTCCCCTAAAGTGCATTACTTTGCAAATAGGTTTTTAACTAAATTTCCAAAAAGATGTGTAAATAGCCTGTTAGTGTTCTGATTTTACATACCTTTTCTCTGTAATGGTAGCGTCAGAAGCAATAGCCCAGATGTTAATAAATGCATAGTTCCCTCATATTTATACAAGGAACTCATGCCCTTTACTACATCTAAAGAACTTTTTCTTTAACTTTTCTCCTAACTATGGGAGTTTTCTAACTGGGAAAAATGAACTTTTAATAGCAAATATGTAATGTGTAAACAAATTTTCCAATGTAAACAAATACTCAAGACTTTGTTGTTGTTTTGTGGCACTGGGGATCAAGCCTAGGGCCTGTGCATGCTATATAAGCACTCTATCCCACTGAACTACATCCCCAGCCCAAGATCCTTAAAAAAAAAAAAAAAAAAAAAAAGACAAATACTTAACACTCCCCCAATACACTTTTCCTATAAGTTGTAGGAGCATACATGAAACTTTTTGATAATAAATGGATTTGATAAGCATCTGCAAAAATATTCAGCTGTGACATTTCTTTCTATTGCCAAGACTACTTCCTTGTAGTATCCGTTTTGTGGAATAATAAATGAAAATGCAAAAAGAAAACAAAGTTATTGATGTCTCTAAGTTCATTGAAAAATACCTGATTTTCAAAACAGCTTTATGGACATGAATATATTTTCCATCAATTCGAAACTTGAGATCAGCAGTTTCTGGACTATCAAATTCTTTCTTCAGTGACTCTGCAACTGTTAAAAAGTCTTCATGCTCTGAAGGCAACAAACACACTATTAATACAGAAAGCTCAGGAGACAGAGTTAAGATCTGAAAGACTTCCAAAAGATCATCAGCAGCAGCAGCATGGTGGCTAAATCCATTCAATTTTTGTTCAAGAGAGTTATTTGACAAATCTATTTCACAATATTAAAATAAGTATCCTACATCTACAAACTACCATAACAATAAGTATTTGGATAAGCCAAATACCAGTCTTACATGCTTAGTCATGAGAAATGGGAGTTAAAAAAAGATCCAGTTACAGGGTTCAAAAGGCTATAGTAACTCCCTCACAATTGAGGAGGTTCTTTTCTAGGACTATGAATATGTCAATTTTCTTTGAGTGAAAGACTAAGAACATCTCTGCTCTTCTTTGAAGTGGCAATATTCAAATCAAGGAGGCCTGAAACAAATTTACCAAGTGGTCATGCTAAGCAGTTAGGTTCTTAAGCAGAGACATGGCTTTTCCTAATCATCTAAAATCTAAGCATTCCTCTTAACCCTAAAAATCAATGTATAAGCAATCCTCACAACCTAGAAACTAAGCAGATGCACTTAGTAACACGGGTGCAGTTTTACAAGAGCAAGCGACATCACTCAACAAGAACTGCTGTGATGAGGCCAAATAAGCAGAACTGCACTATCCTGAAGGAAAGTAAGGCTCCTGAGTGAACTCATGAAACACGTTCTTCACATGTACAAAGGAAGGAAAAAAGAAAGAAGGCAGACAACAGAAATAAACTCCAGAGGTCCTCACCGAGCATTGAAAAAAGCTGCTATGGACACTGGAGAAAGGTTTCAACTGCCCACAAGCTGAGAACAGTGGCTTAACCAAAGAGCTCAGCTAAAACCCAGGCTTAACTTCATAAATGAGGACGGAAATATGGTTTGCCCTAGCCCTCTAACATTGACCTGCAGCTCTGCCTCAACCCCACAATGCAGAGCCCTCCTGGCTGAGGACGAAAAGTGGAAACTTTCTCAAAAGCCAGTCTTTCCCTGATCCTGAGCCTGGATCACTATAGGACCAAAGACAGGAAATGACTATGACGGGCAGAGTGGAGAGGTGGAGATGGCTACGTCACCATCCTAAGCAGAAGCTCTAGTGAGTGCTGCCGCCTCTGCATCTGTCACAGAGTGGAAATGACTCTACCCCTTCTTTGTTTCCAGTGACAAGTATAGCACCTTTCAGAGAAGAATTATTCCCCAGAGATGTGAATTCACCATCTGACCTTCTTCCTAACACTCAGGAGATCGAAACCTAGAAGGAAAAAAACACTTCTGACTTAGTGGCTGGAAGGGAAAGAAGTCATCTAGGACTGAAATAATCAGCAACCACATTTTTTCCAAATCTAACACTGAAAATGTCACAACACTGTTCTGAAAAGGATGTCTAGGCCATCTTAAGATGCAAGAACCAGAGGAAGCCTTTTATAAACAGGTCCAGTGAGCAGTGTATAGAAATCACAGGACATGTTATACAGCTGCGCTTAGGCTACACATACTACCTGTGTATGATAAGAGCCAAACAGTCCCATTCAGCAAACTAATTTTTTCTAATCATGTGTCGAGATACACACACACACACACACACACACACACAGAGAGAGAGGAGAGAGAGGGAGGGAGAGGAGAGAGAAGGAGGGAGGGAGAGAGAGAGAGAGAGAGAGGGAGAGAGGGAGGGAGGGAGGGAGGGAGGGAGGGAGGGAGAGAGAGAGAGCACTAAAGACATTGACAAAATGAATTTAAAGGAAATGTTCAGTTTATTTCACATTAAGTTAAGCTGCAGCTTAATTTGTCCTAAATGTGCTCTTGCCCTCATGACAATGGGGGTGAGGTGAGAGTGGTGCTCATTGAGTGCAAGATTTTCTTTTGGAATGATAAAAACATTTCAGAACTTGATGGAAATGATAAATAAACACTATGAATATACTAAATTCAACTGGATTGTATACTTTAAAAAATGGTTAACTTTATGTTATATAAGATTTTTGGTTTGTTTTTTGTTTCGTTTTGCTTTTTTCCTTTCTTTCTTTCAGACAATCTTGCTATATTTCCCAGGATGGCCTTGAACTCCCCATCTTCTCACCTCAGTCCAGAGCTGCCGGGATTACAGGTATGTGCCACCGTGTCCAGTTTATGTTATGTAAATTTGATCTCAATTAAAAGGAAGCACTTAGGGAGGGAAAAAAGAATCTATGGGAATATTTAATGACATCCTTAAATGTGGTTATCACTGGGGAAAAACATTAAAGCAAATGCAAAACAAAACATTCTAGAACCTAAAAGAGCCCACAACTAGCACACATGCAGGAACTGCTATGTGGTCAGTGGACAGTACCATTCTTCCTTGGTGGAAGGAGCCCTGAGCCTTCTTACCTACAGACAGAAGGCGCCAAGAAACAGCAGGAGTGGCAAAGCACGCAAACACGTCGTCGGTGCAGGAGAAGTGGGTGAGGTGAGGCAGGATCACTGACTGGCCCCGGCACTGGCCCCACATGTACACGTGCCCTCCCTGGGTCTTGGCGGCAGATGTGTGGGTGGAGTGACAGGCTGCAATCTCCACTACTCTGAAAAGTTTAAGAATAATACATGTCACTTCCTTACCACAGAAGCCCTCAGCACACCCGACACACAAAATTAAAAAGTTTATGCTTGGAACACCTCAAAAAACAGCCCAAGACCCAGAAATGCGAGCAGCCATATCACATCGACAAAACCAAAAGAGCCCTGTGTCTCTCCTTTCCTGATGGCTTCGGATAAACTAGGATCCCGAGTTAGGATAAATAATATGTACGGTTAAGGAAAACTTAGAAAAGCAGATTAGAAACCGAAGAAAAAGGAAGGAAAGTAGACACTGAAAAATGTCCTGACTATTCTGGGGAATTTAAGTGTAGTAAAAACAAACATCTTCAATAAACCATTTCCTTATGGCTTTCTCTCCCACTTCTACCAGAGCTCAGAACACTCATCAGGCTCATAAACACTGGGCAAAGGGTCATGGACTCTGAACATTCCCATCCGAAGGGACTAAGGCTTCGCCCTGCATTTCACAACACACTTCCTAGGCAGGGTCCCAGAACCACAAGTCAACACTCCGGAATGAGTGGATGAGACCTCACAACCTGGTTCACTAAGCATCTATTCCAGTAAGACACATTAACTCAAATTAATATTTAAATAGATAATGTCTTTTTAAGAGACTTTATTTATTTATAAGTGCATTTAGTTGGCAAACAGGGAAAGTTTGTACAATTTGAATTTCAACATAATCACAGATCCCATTTTACTTCCCCACTTAAGGGGTAACACCAAATCTGTCAGAATTATGCCAAGATGCATTCATATTAATCACAGGTGGTTATTTCAGAAAGCTGCATGAGAATCATACTAACTCCATGTTCATTCTGGCTGGAACTCAAAACCATTTTATTCCAAATGAGAATGTTAATAAAATGGAAGAGTCATAAAGCCAAACACCACAGCTCTGCCTCTCACAGTACCAAGACCACAAACACACACACACACACACACACACATACACAGTCCCAAGACACAGCTCAGCCAAGTTACCTTTCTTTTTCCACCATGATGTGTGCTGGGCTTAACAGGTTATTTTTATTGCCAGTTCCCAGCTGCCCATACGTGTTAGCTCCCCAGGCATAGAGCAAGCCCTCATCTGTTAGTGCTAGAGTATGTGCATAGCCGCAGACAATCTGCAAGTAAACATAAATCGTTACCATTAGGAGGACAACAGGAAGGGCAGGGAAAGCATCTCAGAGATTACAGCCAGCTTCTGTAGAACGCCAATTCACCGTCAGGTGTGGACTGACATTTGCTAGAACATTAAAAAGCATTAGGAAAGCCTAAATCTTAGAGTACTGGATTTTACCACCAGTTTGTCACTTGATATGCCAGCACCATGTGCCTCCTCCTCGTGGGAATTTAGGGAAGATGTAATATTAAATAGGGAAGGTGAGGGAACTGGAAATTTCCAGGTGGGGGGAGGGGTAAACCTCCCCCCTACCCACCCCCCCACCCCCCGCCTGGAAAAAAAGGAGTAAACCTCCGATATTTTTCCAAGTCAGAACAGGAAAGTTGGATGGACACCAGCTGACAAGAGGCTCCCAAACGTACCTGGTTCACACACACACTGTGCAAAGCTGCCACTCTCACGGGGCTCAGCTGATTACCATTGTTTCCCAAGCCCAGCTGACCATTGCCATTGTAACCCCAGCCATACACCTAAGAGCAGAGAGAAAAAAGAGAGAATGGGGCTTTGGATCCATCTAAATCCAGTCCATCTAAACAAATCAGTACTCTAACACCCATGTTCTACTTTAGGTGATCCTGTAACTAATCTCCAAACAGAAGATATTTTGGGGGTGAAGAATGGCGGAATTTGGTATCAGTTCTCACTCCATGACTTACTAGATTTGAGAAGCCTTGGAGAAGTCATTTGGTTCCTGTCTTATAGATGAAGAAGCTGAGGATCATTAACAATTATGAGGCACTTATGTATGTCAGGACACTGTGAAAAGTACTAGGAATCCAAGTCTTTGGTAATGGTTTAACATGGGAGGTGGACAGAGGCAAATTTTCTGTAGACAGTAAGAGCTGAAACAGAGATAATCGAGGCACCACAGGATAATGAGGAGCTTGCAAGGGCTTAGCCCTAGAACGTTTGGGGAATACTTCAGAAAGCAGAGACCTGAGCAGAGCTGAAGGATGAACGGGCAAAAGCAATCCAGGCAGAAGGCATGGACGTGTGTCAGGGACAGAGACAGAAGACAAGCTGGTAGGCCTGGCTGGACACACCTCAGGCAGTGACAAAAGACTAGAAGGAAAACGCCAGGTGAAAGTGGCAAAGGACATATCTGAGATGCCTGTTATCCCAGCAGCTCGGGAGGCTGAGGCGAGAAGATTGCAAGTTCAGAGCCAGCCTGAGCAAAAGCAAGGTGCTAGGCACTCAGTGAGACCCTGTCTCTAAATAAAATACAAAATAGGGCTGGGAATGTGGCTCAGTATTTGAGTACCCCCGAGTTCAATCCCTGGTACCTGCCCACCTCAAATTAAATAAACTAGATAAGAACTCAGTAAATTCTAAAGCACTCTATGGCCCCACTGCATGATGCTATAAAATCTGTGTCTACAGAAGTATCTCTGCATAATTTTCATGCACTGAGAAATCAATAAGTGGCAAGATAAAGTAGAAGCTGCAATCAAAAATAATTTCTTAGACATAACTATCAGCTCAAAGGTGAGGGTAGCTGAAGTAGCCAACAACAATTAGGACAAAAAATTCCGCCCTAGCAAGTTGCTTCCTTTTATGATCAAACATTCAAGAAGCAGTAAGTAGCTCTACAAAGACTTTATCAGCTGACTAAAGAAAGCACAGCTGACTTTCACTAGGAAAGAAAGGTGATACCAAATTCTTTAAGCACAAATACTTATAAGCATTAGGCAATAAACAAAATTTAGCCATACCAGAATCTTTACTTGCAGGTAAATTTTGGGATTTAAAGAAATCGCTCTGAGGAGCAAACATCCTCTGGCCAGTCCTCATGATCAGTTAGAAGTCAATGGAGCTGACAACACAAAGCCCTCTTCCCTCCAATGCTCATTGCCCCCAATGACAATTCCTAAAAGGGGATGGACTAGGAAGGGAGTGAAGGCTCACCTCACCATTGTCCAGCACAGCCATGGAAGAGGTCTGACCACAGGCAATGCCAACTACCCTCTTGATATGTAAACAGTTGGTAACCTTTCGAGGAGTTGGTTGGTTTGTTGTAGATCCTGATCCCACCTGGCCACAGTTGTTATAGCCCCAAGCAAATACCTACAAGAGAAGGGAAAAGGAAAAAAAAACGAGTGCTTAGAGTGTGGTACAGTGAACAAGACAGTAACTTTAAGACAAGCATGGATCCAGGGATGAATAAGAGGTATAACACCTACTACAGGCTGGGGAAGTTATTTTCTCCAGAATCATTACAAATACACCAAAAAACAAAACATATCTTAAGGAATAAGGTCATTTAAAAAAAAAAAAAAAAGTCCAGAACACCATTATACATATCTGATTTGTGGTCTTTTTTTTTTTTTAAGTATTTTTTTTTTTTTAGTTATAGGTAGACACAATATCTTTATTTTATTTTTATGTGGGGCTGAGGATCGAACCCAATGCCTCACACATTCGAGGTGAGCACTCTTCCTCTGAGCCACAATCCCAGCCCCCTGATTTGTGGTCTTGGCAAACAGTATGACACTCAACCCTTAAGACTGAATTCTAGGGATGGGGCTGTAGCTCAATGATAGAACGGTGGTATAGCCATGTGTATGTGCAAAGCACCACACACACACACAAGATTAATTTCTTCTACCAAAAGGGAGTCCTCTGACTATATGACACAGGTTATGCTGGAGAAGAGTATTCCCCCAATCATTTTAGCTACAAGCTATGCCAAGTACAAACATGGTCTTTTTTTAAATAGAAAAATTTCACAATAGAAAAGCAGATATATCCAACAACAGATGAACATAAAAAACAAAACATGATATATATTCAATGGAATATTATTCAGCCTTTAAAAATTCTGTCAACTTGAAATCACCATGCTCAATGAAATAAGCGAGTCAATAAAATGACAATACTGTATGATTTCACTTCTATGAGGCACCACGAGTTGTCAAAGTTATAAAAACAAAAAGTACAATGCAGTAGCCAAGAGCTGGGAGAGCGAGGATGGAGAGTGAATGTTTATCAGATACAGTGTCTTTTATAAGATAAAGAGTCTGGGTGTAGGAAAAACTAAGCATAGAGGAAAAACAAATCATGTTAAACAACTTACATAATCAAATATGGCTGGCAATACAAACCATATCTCAATAGTAACCCTAAATGTTAATGGCTTAAATGCACCAATCAAAAGACATAGGCTAGTAGAATGGATTAAAAAAAAAGATCCAACAATATGCTGCCTACAGGAGACTCATCTGATAGGAAAAGACATACACAGACTGAAGGTGAAAGGTTGGGAAAAATCATATCACGCATACGGACCACGGAAGCAGGCAGGGGTGTCCATACTTGTATCAAATAAAATAGACTTCAAGCCAAAGTTAATCAAAAGGGATAAACAAGGACACTACATACTGCTCAAGGGAACCATACACCAACAAGACTTGACGATCATTTATATATATGCCCCAAACAATGGTGCAGCTACGTTCATCAAACAAACTCTTCTCAAGTTCAAGAGTCAAATAGACCACAACACAATAATCATGGGAGATTTTAACACACCTCTCTCACCACTGGACAGATCTTCTAAACAAAAGTTGAATAAAGAAACCATAGAGCTCAATAATACAATTAATAATTTAGACTTAATTGATATATACAGAATATACCACCCAACATCAAGCGGATACACTTTCTTCTCAGCAGCACATGGATCCTTCTCAAAAATAGACCATATATTATGTCACAGGGCAAATCTTAGCAACTACAAAGGAGTTGAGATACTACCATGCATTTTATCTGATCATAATGGAATGAAATTGGAAATCAATAATAAAATGAGAAAGGAAAAAATCCTACATCACATGGAGATTAAACAATATGCTACTGAATGAACAAAGGGTTACAGAAGACATAAAGGAGGAGATAAAAAATTCTTAGAGGTAAATGAAAACTCAGACACAACATATCGAAATCTCTGGGACACTATGAAAGCAGTACTAAGAGGAAAATTCATTTCATGGAGTTCATTCCTTAAAAGAAGGAAAAGCCAACAAATAATGACCTCACACTACACCTCGAAGCCTTAGTAAAAGAAGAACAAATCAGCAGCAAATACAGTAGAAGGCAAGAAATAATTAAAATTAGAGGTGAAATCAATGAAATCGAAACAAAAGAAACAATTGAAAAAACTAAAAGTTGGTTCTTTGAAAAAATAAATAAGATTGATAGACCACTAGCCACGCTAACAAAAAGAAGAGAGAGAACCCAAATTACTAGCTTACGGGATGAAAAAGGCAACATCACAACAGACAATTCAGAAATACAGAAGATAATTAGAAATTATTTTGAAACCCTATACCCTAATAAAATAGAAGATAGTGAAGGCATAGATAAATTCCTTAAGACATATGAACTACCCAGATTGAGTCAGGAAGATATAAACAACCTAAATAGACCAATATCAAATGAGGAAATAGAAGAAGCCATCAAAAGACTACCAACCAAGAAAAGCCCAGGACCGGATGGATATACAGCAGAGTTTTACAAGAACTTTAAAGAAGAACTAATACCAATACTCCACAATCTATTTCAGGAGATAGAAAAAGAGGGAGAACTTCCAAATTCATTCTATGAGGCCAATATCACCCTGATTCCCAAACCAGATAAAGACACCTCAAAGAAAGAAAACTACAGACCAATATCCCTAATGAATTTAGATGCAAAAATCCTCAATAAAATTCTGGCAAATCGGATACAAAAATATATCAAAAAGATCATGCACCATGATCAAGTAGGATTCATCCCTGGGATGCAAGGCTGGTTCAATATACGGAAATCAATAAACGTTATTCACCACATCAATAGACTTAAAGATAAGAACCATATGATCATCTCGATAGACGCAGAAAAAGCATTCGACAAAGTACAGCATCCCTTTATGTTCAAAACACTAGATAAACTAGGGATAACAGGAACTTACCTCAACATTGTAAAAGCTATATATGCTAAGCCTCAGGCTAGCATCATTCTAAATGGAGAAAAACTGAAGGCATTCCCTCTAAAATCTGGAACAAGACAGGGATGCCCTCTCTCACCACTTCTATTCAATATAGTTCTCGAAATACTGGCCAGAGCAATTAGACAGATAAAAGAAATTAAAGGCATTAAGATAGGAAAAGAAGAACTTAAATTATCACTATTTGCGGATGATATGATCCTATACCTAGAAGACACAAAAAGGTCTACAAAGAAACTACTAGAGCTAATAAATGAATTCAGCAAAGTGGCAGGATATAAAATCAACCCGCATAAATCAAAGGCATTCCTGTATATCAGCGACAAATCTTCTGAACTGGAAATGAGGATAACCACCCCATTCACAATATCCAAAAAAAAAAATAAAATACTTGGGAATCAACCTAACAAAAGAGGTGAAAGATTTATACAATGAAAACTACAGAACCCTAAAGAGAGAAATAGAAGAAGATCTTAGAAGATGGAAAAATATACCCTGTTCATGGATAGGCAGAACTAACATCATCAAAATGGCGATATTACCAAAAGTTCTCTATAGGTTCAATGCAATGCCAATCAAAATCCCAATGGCATTTCTTGTAGAAATAGAGAAAGCAATCATGAAATTCATATGGAAGAATAAAAGACCTAGAATAGCAAGAGCAATTCTAAGCAGGAAGTGTGATTCAGGAGGTATAGCGATACCAGATTTCAAACTGTACTACAAAGCAATAGTAACAAAAACAGCGTGGTACTGGTACCAAAACAGGCGGGTGGACCAATGGTATAGAATAGAGGACACAGAAACCAATCCACAAAATTACAACTATCTTATATTAGATAAAGGGGCTAAAAGCATGCAATGGAGGAAGGATAGCATCTTCAACAAATGGTGCTGGGAAAACTGGAAATCCATATGCAACAAAATGAAACTGAATCCCTTTCTCTCACCATGCACAAAAGTTAACTCAAAATGGATCAAGGAGCTTGATATCAAATCAGAGACTCTGCGTCAGATAGAAGAAAAAGTTGGCTCCGATCTACATATTGTGGGGTCGGGCTCCAAATTCCTTAATAGGACACCCGTAGCACAAGAGTTAAAAACAAGAATCAACAAATGGGACTTACTCAAACTAAAAAGTTTTTTCTCAGCAAGAGAAACAATAAGAGAGGTAAATAGGGAACCTACATCCTGGGAACAAATCTTTACTCCTCACACTTCAGATAGAGCCCTAATATCCAGAGTATACAAAGAACTCAAAAAATTAAGCAATAAGAAAACAAATAACCCAATCAACAAATGGGCCAAGGACCTGAACAGACACTTCTCAGAGGAGGATATACAATCAATCAACAAGTACATGAAAAAATGCTCACCATCTCTAGCAGTCAGAGAAATGCAAATCAAAACCACCCTAAGATACCATCTCACTCCAGTAAGATTGGCAGCCATTATGAAGTCAAACAACAAGTGCTGGCGAGGATGTGGGGAAAAGGGTAACTTGTACATTGCTGGTGGGACTGCAAATTGGTGCAGTCAATTTGGAAAGCAGTATGGAGATTCCTTGGAAAGCTGGGAATGGAACCACCATTTGACCCAGCTATTGCCCTTCTCGGACTATTCCCTGAAGTCCTTAAAAGAGCATACTATAGGGATACTGCTACATCGATGTTCATAGCAGCACAATTCACAATAGCTAGACTGTGGAACCAACTTAGATGCCCTTCAATAGATGAATGTATTAAAAAAATGTAGCATTTATACACAATGGAGTATTACTCAGCACTAAAAAATGACAAAATCATAGAATTTGCAGGGAAATGGATGGCATAAGAGCAGATTATGCTAAGTGAAGCTAGCCAATCCCTAAAAAACAAATGCCAAATGTCTTCTTTGATATAAGGAGAGCAACTAAAAACAGAGCAGGGAGGAAGAGCATGAGAAGAAGACTAACATTAAACAGGGATGAGAGGTGGGAGGGAAAGGGAGAGAGAAAGGAAACTGCATGGAAATGGAAGGTGACCCTCATTGTTATACAAAATTACATATAAGAGGATGTGAGGGGAAAGGGGAAAAAATATCAAGGGAGAGAAATGAATTACAGTAGAAGGGGTAGAGATAGAAGATGGGAGGGGAGGGGAGGGGAGGGGAGGGGGGATAGTAGAGGATAGGAAAGATAGCAGAATACAACAGTCACTAGTATGGCAAAATGTAAAAACGTGGATGTGTAACCAATGTGATTCTGCAATCTGTATACGGGGTAAAAATGGAAGTTCATAACCCACTTGAATCAAATGTATGAAATATGATATGTCAAGAGCTTTATAATGTTTTGAACAACCAATAAATATAAAAAAAAGAATAAAAAAATATATAATAAAGATATATTTAAAAAAGAAAAAAAAAGAGTCTGGGTGTAGATGGCGGTGACAACTGCAGTAATAATGTGAATAGATTTAATAATGTGAACTGTACTTAAAAATGGTTAAGATGGGTACTTTGGATATAGCTCAGTGGCAGAGCACTTGCCTAGCATGGGCAAAGCCCTGGGCTCAATCTCCAGCACCAACAAAAAAAGAAACTAAGGTGGTAAATTTTATGTTATGTGTATTTTACTACAATTTTTAAAAAGAATAAAAACAGCACACTTACCTCTCCATCAGCTGCCAGAGCCATGGAGTGATGTGATCCACAAGCAACTTCAACCACCTGCTTGATCAAGAGATTGGTACAGACGTGGATGGGAGCGATGCCCTGGTTGGTGGTTCCATTCCCCAGCTGGCTGTATCCATTGTGGCCCCAGGCATAGACCACTCCATCTACACACAGGGCACACACAGAGTCAGTGCTAAGAGGAAGTGGTAGCCTTGATACTTTCTTTCCCAGAGTTTGTATACCTCATTCTCTAAACCTTCTTTCTCCTACATTGCCCTCTCTTCTCTATAAAGTAGCCACTGGTGGAAGAGGAGAAAGAGGGATGAGAGAACAGGTCAGAAAGAAGCAAAAATCTTAAATGAAAGCACTTGGTACCAACATAGAAGATCAGTTTTATGGTCAGAAGCCAATCTTAATGTATACGAAAACTATAGACTTTCTAAACACTGATCCATGGCAGTAGTTTGTATGACTGGTACCAAGCAAAAGGTAGAATGACAGAAAAGTTTATCACCAACACTGACATCACTTTACCAAAAATCAAGCCTCAGGGAACCCCCTGGAGGAGGGCTGTGTCAATCACTCCCAATGAACAGAGGAAAAAGGAATGCTATTTGCTAGGGAAACAAAAATCACAAAGCTTCTCTCAAGAGTACTTTGGTGACATGAAATCTGACTGAATTTGTTTGGGAGGGGAGGCTTTATAAAGCAACCATTTTATTATGCTCATTTATTCTGTGTGTCAGGAATCTGGACAGGGGACACTGAGGTGCCAGTCTTTGCTTCATGACCTATGTGAGCTCAGGAAGACTGAAAAGCAGGATGACTCGATGCCCAGGGGCTGGCCATCACCAAAAGGCATCTTCACTCTCATTGTGGCTATCATTGGAGAGAACAATCAGTGTATTATAAAGGACACAACTCAGGAAGAGCCAAATAGAAAAGCTACACAGGGCAGAGTGGGGGAGGGGTATAGAGCTTCCACACACCCCACTCCCACCAAGCTCCCTGATGGGGTCAACAACCAGTAAGCTCCTCTGCCTGAATTTTTTTAAATGGATTTTATGCTTTTGTGATTCTGACAGAGGTAACTTTTTTGTTTTGTATTATCATTTCATGCATTTCTTCCCACAGTCTGCCTGAGTATCAAGAGCAGGTCTTCCCAAATTTGGTGTTCTTCTCTAGTGTTTTCCCATGGTAATAAAACATCCTGACTTATGCAGGACAACTAGACCTGATGACATTCAAAGACAACAACTGAAATCAAAAGTCCTGGTTAGACTGCTGGCTGGCTGACAGTCCGGAGCAAGCAGGGGAGGGTAGTGACATCCAAACAGGCCTCTGGTTGTCTTGTCTTGAATAGCAGCCCACACAAACTTAGAGTACTCTGGCAGCTATAAGGCCGACCTAGAGAACCTCTGACATGCTTCTCAGGAGGCGCTCCTTCCCACAGAAATAACGAAAGAACCAAAAATGGGGCATTTCATCCTAAGTATGCAACTCACGATTGAAGGTTTAAGAAAGAGTTAAAAACTGATCCACAACACTATGGTGAGATTATAGCAGGTTAAAAAAAAAAAAAAAAAAAGCCTAGGAGGGCTTTAAGTCCTGAAAGAGAAATACACTCCTTATTCTCAGGAAACAGTATCATAAAGATGACAGTTTTCCTATATAAATTGTAAAATAAAAACAATAGCAATAAAATCCCTCAAGTTACCTTCTGGAACTAGACAAACCATATTAAAAAAAAGAAAATGGTAACTCTGCCAATTATTAAGAACCATAAAATATTTATAAACTAATATTAGGACATGAACAGACTGATCAATGTGATAGAATTGAGAGTCTAGAAATGAACCAACTACATATGAAAATAAAAGCAACATCAATTGGAGAAACAAACTGGGTTGAGACAGCTGCATGATCATTTTGAAAAATTACATTCATTCCTCATACTATACATCATGGTAACTTCTGATTGAAATGAATTTGAAATATAAAAACCATATAGGAAGCAGAGGGGAAAAGTTAGTTAATTCCTCCCTAACCCAGGAGTAGAGAAAATTTTCATAACTCAAGAATCCAGAAGCAACAGAAAAAGCACTAATTTTGAATCTAGTTACATTTAAAAAACACACACAATTTTTATGTGGAAAATGACGAAAAACCATGAGCAAAGAAAAAAATCAAATACTGGGAAGAAATATCTGCAATATATACCACTGAGTATATAAAATCCCATAACTCCTAAAAATACAAAAGAAAAAGACCAAAACCCATGGAAATATGAATTGACAGTTCAGTGAAAGAAATTCAGTGACTCTTAACCATATGAAAAAATAGATAACATCTTTATACAAGGGCCTAGCTCCCACTCACTAAGGCAGATCTAGCTACTACCATTGCCAAATCTCCACTATGCCATTAACAGAGACCTGTGCTGACCCCCCCAACTCAGCACCTCTCTCAAGGACACCAGCCAGCCAGCTGATGGCAGGACGTTTACAACAGACCTGGAATGGGCTATCAACAGAAACATATAGCCCAGGTATTGGTTTCTGGCCCACAGGGCCTCAGCCAGAACCACTAATGGGGGTTCATGGAGTATTAAATCCACTGATATGGGACTCCCCAAAACATCTTAGACTAAGGGACCAGTTCTGCAGCAAAAGAAGTGCAGCAGTGTGTACCTGATCATACTGCAACACCCAAAAACTGCCAACCAGAGTGCATGATGGATGGATGCACTGGCCAAAGGCATAGGTGAGGCATCAGCCAGGAAATGCTACCTAGCAGGGAAGAGATGCAGCCCACCAAGGTGAAGTATCTGCTATAAATTAAGGACTGCTTTCTGGTGCTGTGTTCCTAACAGGCAGAATACATGAGTCCAGGAATCAAAAATGGATATATGAGTGTCCCTACTAACCATCACCCCTCATGACCAACTAGGGGGATTTAAGCTTGCTATCCCTGTAATTCTAAGTTCCATGGGTTTAGAAATCCTGGTTCCAGTAAGGACCATAGGGAGTCCCACTGAACTATGAGCTGTGGCTGCTGGGAATTGGCAAAAAGCAAGAACAGAGACAAGTCGGTGGTGGTGGTGGTGGTGCATGCCTGTAATCCCAGCAATTCAGGAGGCTGACACAGAAAGATCACAAGTTCAAAACCAGCCTCAGAAACTGTCTCAAAAAATAAAAAGGCTGAGGATATGGCTCAGTGGTACAGCACCCCTGGGTTCAATCCCCAGTACTAAAAAAAAAAAAAAAAAAAAAAAGGAAGAGAAGTCACAGTCCTGGCAGGAAGAGAGGCAGGACTGTTGTTATGAGGGCAGAGAGGAATATGGCTGGCATCCAGGTCACATTTGCAAGTCATATTGTATGCCTGCCTAATAATGAGAGTGAAAAGAAATGTGCAGCAGCCATGCCAGAGTTCACCATAGCCAGAGGCTCAGAACCCTCAAGGATGAGTCTGAATCACGAATCAGGTAAACTATCCAAGCCAGGTGCCAGTCATTATTGTAAAGGAGTATATGCACACTTTCTTCCCTTGATGAAGCATAGGAAAGGTGAACCCCATCGTGAGATGGCTCTTAGTCCCAAATTAGTGTGTACTGATCCTTAGTACACACTGCTGCACTTCTTTTGCTTCAGAACTGGTCCCTTAGTCTAAATGTAACACTTGAGATATTTGAAACTGTATGATCTAGATTCTGAAAGTAATTCCAACAGGAGAATTATCATGTCCTAAGGAAACAAGAAGGGCTCTTGGGCCCTTTCTAGACATACTATCTCTTAACAAACCCAGGACTAAATTTCAGGATCACTTGAGGCTTAAGAGATGAGCAAAAATGGCCCAAGGACATGATATCCTCCAAGGAGAATAGGGGGAAGGAGAGCATGGAGGGAGGCAAAGAGCACCCATGAATTTCTAACCTTTAAGGAAATTGAATTTAGTCTTCAGGGAATGGAAAATGAACTGGGGAGGAGCTAGAAACAATTTTATAAGCAAACTAATTTAATATTGTTTCAGAAGATAAAAGAAATCCTCAAGCCCAAGATCTGTATGTAAAGTATAATATCAAACAAATATTGAACTTCAAAGTAGTCATCAGGTGGAACTGGATGTTCAGTTTAACCAAAATATTCCTAAAACAATCTTCAAAAATACTGCAAAAGCCAGTGAAGTATGTAGAAATGAACACAGATTTTTATCTTACTCTTCCCCAAATCCTACTGAAATGATAGCAAAGGTGGGGGGCAGAAAGACAAATACTCAAGGAGAAGGAAAACAGTAGAAAAAAAACAGAACCTGAGAAGCAGGCCAAACCACTAACAGACATTAGCATGTTCTCACATCCCTTCTTTGGGAGGCTCCGAGAGAACTGCTTCACCAAAATAAGGACAAAATAAAACATGAAAAATAGGGACTCCAGAAAGGAAAAAGTGAAGGACTTTCAAGGATAGTGGTGAATAAATGCTCCAGGTTGGCATGTGCAGTAGGCTTAGCGAGTGACCAGTCCACAATGGAGTAAGGGACTGAGGACTCTAGAGATTACCTGATTTGCTTAGAAGCAAAATACTATTTAATGGAAGAGTTTGGGTATAGGTTAATGACAGATTATAAAAAAGTAAATGAAAAACCTTGAGGCAGTTATTAACCCTAGGAAAACAAACAGTTGTACAAAAAAGGAGAAAGCTTAACTATAAATAACACTTATACAGTCCAGCAATGTAAACATGAATACCGACTTAAATAGAACGGTGCCATCAGTATATCAAAAGGACAAAGACAGGGGAAGAGAGCTAATTCTCTCTGCCATGAAACAAAGTAAAGAGATAATATCTACAACTAAAATTTAGAAATTGAAGTGTAAGCATGTTATTTTAAAAATACGAGAGTAATTCTAGAAGATACACCTGGAAGAGTCAAAAGTGGCTCTTCCTAAAAAAGTTCAAAGGGTGAGCAGAGCTGAGGTAGGGGCACTTCATTTTCACTCAAAATCCAAACCATTAGATGGTTTAAAGTGTCAAATTATTTTTAAAACTATTTAAACTACATATATAACACATAAGAATATGGCATACAGGGGATGGGGATGTGGCTTAAGCGGTAGAGCGCTCGCCTGGCATGGGTGCGGCCCGAGTTTGATCCTCAGCACCACATACAAACAAAGATATTGTGTCCGCTGAAAACTATAAATAAATATTAAAATTCTCTCTCTCTTTAAAAAAAAAGAATATGGCATACAATATGCAGAATGTTCAATGCATACTGTGTAAAATGTATTATAAAAATTAAAATCAAATTAAATGCAAAAAGAAAAACATTCCCACAAAAAAGTAATAATTTATAGCATAAATGTAACACTTGAGATATTTGAAACTGCATAATCTAGACTCTGAAAATAATTCCAACAGGACAGTTATCATGTCTTATGGTTGTCACTTGGGGGAAAAAATAAGAATTTGAAATGTATATGTTTTCGAGGTCTGCTCAAAAAAAAAAAAAAAAAAAATGCCCTGGTGTTGATGTCTGACATCAAGGTCAAGTTAAAACTGATATGTTAGGAAAGGCTTAAATCCTTAGGTCACGCTGGATGACAGCTGAACCAGCTGGTAAAACAGTACTGCTTGAAAAAGATAGAGTAATGCCAGAAAGTGTGACTACACAGAGCAGAAGTGAGACACACTCCACATCAGTTCCACTCCTACAGCAGGATCAGCTCTGATCTGGCTCACAGCTTGAGAGCTGCTGGCAATTAGAAGGCAGGAGGCCAAGGCACATGGTGGCATCCAAGGAAGCTGGTATTCCCCAATCTAGACACAGAAAGGCAGGATGAAATCTGTCTCCCAAAGCCCACCTTAGAGGATCATCCAACAAAAAGCTGAGAATCTCTGCAGAAGTGAGAACTAATGGGCCGGGCCAGGTGCAGTGGTGCACACCTGTAATCACAGCAACTGAGAAGGCTGAGGCAGAAGGATCACAACTTCAAGGCAACTTACAACACCTCTGGGTTCAATCCCTAATGAAAGGAAAGAAGGAAGAGGGAGAGAAAAAGGAAGGAAGAAAGAAAAGAGCTGATGGGCCCGAAATACAAAAGGAAGAACTTAGGTCATATGTAACAAACTTTCAGAGTTTGTTGTGTTCCCCATAGCACAGAAAAATGTCTACTCTCCTTTACTGACTTTGGGGAAGCAGAGAAAAAAGGAAAAGAATCTTTCCAACCACATCCCCCACTCTTTCAATATGGCACCCCCATGAATGCCTGAGAATAAACTGAGATTTCTCAAAATGTAAGATCTACACAAAGAAATGAAACCCAATTATCATCTGGGTTTAAGAAAATATACCAGGAAAATGTTGCCTAGTGACTACAAAGCCAATGAAAAGTCAGGTTGCAAGGATCTCCTTTGCTATAGCTAATCTTCCACTAGTTTCTATAAATAGTCCAAGCAACATGTCCAACATGCAAGACATTGTGGCTATTTCAAAGGTGGCCTAAAATGTTTAACTTCCACCTGCTTTATATACAGTGTCTCAGAAATTTAAAAAAAAAAAATTAAAAATTCTTTAATACAGTCCTTCCTCCCCTTTGGCTCAGAATTAACTGCTTAATTTCCCACAAACTGAAAAACTAGATTTGTCCCCTCTTTACCTTCGGTGCTGAGAAGAACATGGGGGCCACTCCCATAACTAAGGCTTTTAATCTTCTTTCCACATAAAGATTCTAGCTTCTTGGGTACAAGTGTACTCTGGTTATCACCAGTCCCTAGACAGTTACTATAGTTCAGTCCAAACACAAAGACCTAGAAAACAAATAGTTTTGTCTGGGTCATCCGGCCTCAAGTTATATTAAAAGCACCTTTCTCCACCCTGAGAGTGGAGTTCAGTAGGTAAGAAGAGACTGATAAGTTTGCTAAGAAATATTCAACCTCTGCTAACATTACTTAAGTTTCACAACATTTGTCAATTCTATGGGGCAGAGGCATATTAAAACAAGAAAACAAAAGAGAAATTTTATCAAAGTCCTAGTCTTCCTGAATTTCAGATTTTCTTTATCCCATAATCTTATCTCAGTCTTCAAACCACACCCTCAGAAGCCTAGTCCCAAAACTGAACTCTAGTTCTCAGTCTTACCTCATCATTGTCAGTAACATAGAGTGCTTCATTGGCTGAAGTGCCAAAGACGCATGCTTTCCGAATAGACGCAATTTCCTGAGGGGAGAGCAGAGTGAAGATTGGCCACTTTCCTACATCCACCATGATTCTGGCTTCAAGCAACCTAAAAATAAGCTGACATCTCTGCTGGAACAAACAGAAAGGATTCCATGAAAATATTAAACAACTGCTAATTTAAAAAAAAAAAAAAAAAAAGACAAGACAGACCTGTTAATCAAAGCTAATGAAGTACCTTTGGTTAAATAGATCACTTGCTTTCCCCAGCAAGGTGTCCAATCCTTGCTCCACCTTCAAACCCAGGCCTTTTCCTGTAACAAAAGCACAACAGACTAAAACCAGGCATTTGTCTTGCCCTTTTACTAGTCAGACTTATGTGTTCCACAGGTGTCACAGAGTCAAACAAGTAATGAAGATAGGCTAACTGTACAGAACCAAGGCCTCTCTTCAGTTGAGAGATAATCAACTAAATTATACAATCAACTAGAGAATTATCTTGTCTACTAGTTTTTCACCCAGAGAATTAATGTGTGTGAGTGTAGCTGTTACAAAAATCAGAAGCAGTGCTTCTACCCCCACTCTTGTATTCCCGCTCCTAGGGTACCTGAAACACCCCACTCCTTGTAGAAAATCACTGCCATGTGAAGCCACTGTTTAATGACAGGAATATAACATCCCTCAGTGCCGGGATGGGCAACATTCTAAGGAGCATTTGCCCAAGGTTTACCAGATGAAACCATAAAAGAAAGTATTATATTCTGGTTCTAATTTCTTTGACCAAACTGTCTACATACAAACCATATGTCAACCAAGATAAGGCAATGCACCTCAATCTAGGCACTGACCACTACAGCCTTCAAGAAAATCACAATAAGCATAAATGGTACCCTAGAGGGTACAGGGAACTTCATCTACTGAAGAAATTTTATGCAAAGAATCCTTGTGAGCCTAAAGGGAATTTCTAGAAATTCCAAAAGCTGTACAAGATCCTATCATGCAAGTGAACTTCCATTTTGACTCTTACCTCTGGAAACTGAAATGGAAGAAAAACCAGAGTTTCCTAATGAGGGCAATACTCTTGAGGTTCCCTCCCACTCACCCTTGTGTGGGTGGTGCTGGGAATTGAACCCAGGGCCTTGTGCATGCGAGGCAAGCACTCTACCAACTGATCTATATCCCCAGCCCCCTACTCACCCTCTTAGAACTCTAACAGCAGTCAAGAGAGGCAGGCTCAAGATCAAGTTCTTTCTGGCTCCAGCACCTCCCTCAGCACATATAGAGTGCTTGGGAGCTCAAGCATACTTAACCAATGCCTCATTTCCCACCAGCCACAGAGATTTTTCCCATTAGCACTTGGATGATGAGGATCAGGTGTTTATCAGCCCCAAGCATCATACCACATGTTCAGAGAGGGTTAAATACCCACTATCACTACACAGCAGACTCATCAAATAATATCTGACTATTCTTACAAGTGTGCATGCATGACTATGTATACATGTGCCTGCACACATGCATGCTGTTTGTTAATAAGGACAGGCAAAGGATTTGGGGAAAGTAAAAATACATAAACATAGTAAAAAGATAAAATTTTGCTTCAAATGGTACAAAAGTATAGGAAAGTAACTCTTCTTTCCAATATTCTCTGACCTCTGCTCAGAAGCAACCACTGTCACCAATTGTTTACAATTCCTTCCAAGGATAGTGCATACTCATTCAAGCATTATATATATGCAAGTAATTTTTTGTATATGTATATTTTTAGTTGTTGATAGATCTTTATTTTATTCATTTATTTATATGCAGTGCTGTGAATTGAACCCCATGCCTCACACATGCTAGCCAAGCACTCTACCACTGAGCCACAACCCCTGCCCGCCTCCCGCCCCCACCTGTGTGTACTTTAAAAACAAAAACAAAAGGAAGTTTCCCCCCTTACTTAACAGGACATCATGGAAATCATTCCACATTAGCATGTGTAGAATTACTTCATTTCTTTCAATGGTACTATACAATTCCAGTACACAATTTAACAACTTGTTTCCTACTAAGAGGTCTTTGAGTCACTTCCAGTCTTTTTCTGGAACAATACTATAATTATTGTTTGCATATTTATTGTCTAAATGTCCTATTTTATACATAAATTTCTAAAATTCCCCCAAATTGAATTGCTAAAAAAAAAAAAGTCTAATGACTATTTTACCCTTGATGTTATTTCAGACCGTCCTCCAATGAAGGAGTACCAATATATATAAAATCATCATCAATGTAGGACAGCACCTAGTTACCCCTGATTTATAACTATTCTTTATGTTATAATTATATCAAAAGCTTTTAAAATTAAAAGAAAAAGATATCCCTCAAATGGCTTACCTTGTGTCTCTTACAAAACAAATGGGGAGTCACAAACAATATAAAGTCAGCAACAGATAAATTTCAAGAATACCCAGACGTATATTAGACTATGAACCATATTAAATTAGCCTTCAACATTTAAAAATTTTACATGATATAGAATTACCAAAAATATAAGACTCACACCACTTTTTAAATTACAATCCAAAGGGATACCATTCAAAACTATAACTTCCTGACAATGGTACAGTTATTTTGAAACCATTAATCAGATGGAACTCTGCCCTAAGGGTTTGGTAATCTGCAAGATGAAGCTAACCTTCATAATGACAGTTTATTATATGAGTTGAATTTACCCATAACTAATTACTTGAAGTTTTATTTTACAAGGTGTTTCTCCAAAGTAATTTAAGAGCCAAAAAAAAAAAAACCCAGCTCATATATCTTACGTGTGCACACTTATCCTAAAGAAAAAAAAGCATCACCAGGCTGGGGTTGTGGCACACTGGTAGACGCCTGCCTAGCATGTGTGAGGCACTAGGTTCGAATCTCAGCACCATGTATAAATAAATGAATAAAATAAAGGTTCATCAACATCTAAAAAAAAAAAAATAGTAAAAACAAAAAAAGTTACATTGTTGGCCAGGCATGGTGGCACATGACTGTAATCCCAGTAGCTCAGGAGGCTAAGGAAGGAGGATTGTGAGTTCAAAGCCAGTCTCAGCAAAAGTGAGGTGCTAAGCAACTCTGTGAGACTCTGACTCTAAATAAATACAAAACAGGGCTGGGGATGTGGCTCAGTGGCCCTAAGTTCAATCTCCCAAACCTCCCCAAAAGAGTTACATTGTTGGAAAAAAAAAAAGCATCACCAAGGCCTTGGTATAGCAGAAGGGATCAAGCACAGAGGCCTGATTTTTAGTTCACATTTACTTTTTTAAATATTTGTTCTAATTAGTTATGCATGACAATAGAATATGCATTTTGACACATCAGACATAAAGAAGTATAACTTCCCATTCATCTGGTTGTACATGATGTAGTTACACAGGTCACATTTACTTTTAACCAGTCAGTGTAACATGTACTTAAATTTTTTAAGCCTTAATTTCCCAAAAATTTCTGCTACATCTAAAAATCTGTAATTTCATATTCAAGATGTAACGAAGCAACTCTGGACAGTTTCTTAAATGCACAAGAACAAGGGCAAAAATGTTGTCCAAGCAAGTAATTTCTCCCAGCAACACAATCAGGCAAAGCAAATGAAGAGCAGGAAGAAAGTAACCATTGTCAACAATCTGCCTTTCTGCAGTTAGATTGCTTCACACACGTTATTTCATTCAACCTTCACAAAAATCTTGTAAGGAGACAATAATTCATTCTTATGGAGTAAGTATGTGGGAACTGTGGCTCAGAAGTGAAATAAATGGCCAAGGTCGTATCACAGAAGTGGCACAGTCAGGATGCACTCTCACCCCTATAATTCTTATAGGGAACATCAGCCCTAACCTCCCAATAGCTAAACTTCAACAGTACTTCCTTCTGACTCTAAATAAAGCTTCTTAGAATTTTCCAGCACATACATCAATTCAAATGAGACCCAGTGAACTACAAGATGACAGGTCTTCCCAGGGCTTGATAATCAGAAAAATGATGAGCTATAATTAGCATGTAAATCATTATTAAATAGTTACTTCTGATGTACTAAGAATTATTTTTGCTAGTCTTTTCTATATTTAATCTAGGAAATACTTTCTCAAAAATAACATATGTTCGGTCCTTAATTGTCACTTGTGCATAGTTAGTAGGTGAATCAGTGATTTTTTTTTAAATTGTATGGAGGTAAAACAGAGAAGAAAAAAGAAACAAGCAGAGGTAGGAGAGTTTAACACCCTCTACCCACATGGATCTCCACATTTTATTTGGCACTGAAAAATACATCCTGCATCCCCTTCCTCCCAGATTTGCTCTAAGTCCATTAGCACTAAAGATCAATATCCCACTCCCAGGGGTGGCTTTTCCTATCTATTGTGCTGTCCCTCAGAGAATTTGTGACGGTAAGAAAGGTTATTTTATTTTATACTCTAAAAAGCAAATTCAGCCAGGAGGACAGAGAACTTCCAATTTTAGAAATCTACATTTAGAACTGGAGGGCTGAAGGAGTAGAATAGCATCCAATCTTTTGATACCTGTAAAGGCAACTTTCCCCTAGGGATCAAGTAATTAAGGGAGAATGGGGAAGTATTTTATTTTACTGACCTAGCAAATATATATATTTGAATATGTTTACAAAGTTTAAGAAACAGGCAATAGAGATAAATAGAACAGGAAAACTTTCTGATGAAATATGGTCTCAATATTAATATTAGGGGGCTGGGGTTGTGGCTTGGCAGTAGAGCGCTCACCTAGCAAGTTCGAGGCCCTGGGTTCGATCCTCAGCCCCAGATAAAAATAAATAAAATAAAGTATTGTGTCCAACTACAACTAAAAGATAAACACTTAAAGATTTTATATAAATATATATATATTTATATATATATAAAATAAATATTAGGGATGATCTCTAAGCATGTGACTTTCACACAGATCTCAAATCCCCTCCCCCATTCTATCCAGAATGTTTGATACAAGAAGGCTGATGAACAAGACTTTTTAAGCTCTGGACCTGTCTTCTGCTGACCTAAACGATTTCTAAGGAAAACAGGTGAGAATCAAGTAAGCAACTCTTCAGAATTGGTTAGCACCAAGATTCTGATTCCTCTTCAGATGTCATCTGTAGAACATGATATGAGTTTACATCGTTCTCTCTCAAACTGATTCTTGGGGAAACACTAGGACTCTGAATGTGGACCAATCCATCTTATTCTTTTTTTTTTTTTTAATTTTTTTTAGTTATACATGGGCACAGTATCTTTACTTTGTTTATTTATTTTTATGTGGTGCTGAGGAGTGAACCCAGAGCCTCACATATGCAAGGCAAACGCTCTGTCACTGAGCCACAACCTCAGCCCCCGTTTTATTTTTTTAACTTTTTTTAAAATTTATATATACATATATATATTATATATAGTGGGACATTAGGCCTTTATTTTATTTATTTATGTGGTACTGAGGATTAAACCCAGTGTCTCACACATGCTAGGCAAGTGCTCTGCCAACAAATTACAGCCCCAGAAGCCCAATCCATTTTAAATGGCCGAAATGCTCTTCAGCATACCAGCTTAGAGTCAGGTTTAGACTATTTTAAAAAAAGCAAGGTCAAATACGCAAAATTATTTCTTTTTTTTAATTACAAAATATTTTAATTACTTACATGTACAATGAAAATTCCTAACAGAAGTATGTCTTCCTAAATTGAATGGGTAATTAGTTATCAATTTAAGTTGTTAAGATGCCTGACAATAAAAATTTATAGTTAATCAGTTACTGATGAAGTCTAAAGTGCCACACCAAAAAAAAAAAAAAACAAAAAAGCACTACTATATGATAATGTGAATAAAATAACAGCACATACTACTAATTCTCCTGCAATCACCCTAGATACCAAGAAGGCTGGGGTCATCAAAAAAAAGATAACAATCTTGATCTCTGAGGAGCTAACAGAAAGTCAGATTCTAAGTGAGTGGAAACCTAGAATACAAACACTACTGGATTATTAGGCAAACAATGGGATTAAACATTTTCCATTTAATACATTAATATGTATCACAAGTATACAGTACATGTAATACATATTAATAAATGGAAAAAATACACGCAAAATAGTGACAATTATATGAAAATTATATATCCCAGAAAACTGTTGTACAAAATTCTAAAAATAAAATTCTCAGTATTCTAGCAGATGATAAAATGTAAAGCACTTCCTCACTTAAAAGCATCAGGCACAGTGGAGCACATCTATAATCCCAGCGGCTTGGGAGGCTAAGACAGGAGGATTGAGATTTCAAAGCCAGCTGCAGAAAAAGCGAGGCGCTTTTTTTTTTCTGTCTCTAAATAAAATACAAAATAGGGCTGGAGATGTGGCTCAGTGGCTGAGTGCCCCTGAGTTCAACACCCACTACCAAAAAAAAGGCATCTGGTTTCTTATAAGAAAAAGTATTCCTCAGAGCATTCTTCCTTTTTGACCAACTGGAGCTCTCATTTGAGCAAAAAGATTTAAGGATGTGACCATCTTTTTCTCCATTTCTGAGCACAGTCTATTTCAACTCCAGGAACACTTTTTTTTTTTTTTTTTTTTTAATTTTTAGTTGTAGATGGACACAGTACCTTTACTTATCTTTATATGGTGCTGAGGATCGAACACAGGGCCTCACACAGGCGAGCGCTCTACCACTGAGCCACAACCCCAGCCCTCCAGGAACACTTACAAATAAAAGAGTTCTAGGGTTTGGAGTAAATTTTTTTGTGTACAATCTTACAACTTAATGTCATCCGTCCATCTTTAGCAAAAGCAATGCAAAAAGCCTCTGGAGTTAAAGAAGAGTCTGATGCTACTCACACCAGTTTCTTTCAACCTGTTCTGATGGGCCTTGTGAGAATGAGCAGATGCTACACGTCTGATTTGGACACCAAATATTATTCCCAGGTTCAGATTAGCCTCTGAGATTGAATCAATCTTGAACATTTTAAAACACAACTTTAAAACTATTATACCCATCGCATGGTTTGAGGACTGCGAACAAGATGTAAAGTTTCAAAGATATGCTGTGTTAGAGTCTGTAAACAAGTGAAAATAACACCTGGCATTTTGCCAGGGGAATGTTAGAGTTCCTAAACAAGTCTGGATGGTGCCTGGCAAAATGCCAGAGGGAGTGGTTTGAGAAGTAACAAAAGCGAGCCATTAAGTGTGGAAATTCCTTATTGGTTGACTGATGTATCTAGTTTATGCTAATTAGATAAGCTGTGTGGAATGTATAAATACTGCTCCTGTCTTGCAATAAATGGCTCCCACCCCTGCTGTATCAATCTACGCAAGTTGTTCGTCACACCCCGGTTATTTTGCTGCAGCCAGCCGGACTGCGGCAATGCTGAGACACTAATTACTGCCTCAGCTGCTAGGACAGCTGCCCTCCACTTCTCTCTTCTGCAGGCTCATATCTGAGAAGAATAAAAGGGAAGGAATGTCTGGAATCTCAACAAATTCCTCAAGAGTAAACCTGAGAATGTAGCCTTCTCCAAACTCTACCAGTTTGTCATCATTCATAAGGATGCAGCTGAAGCAATCATCCTAGATACCAAGAATGAAAGTACAGATGACTAAAAGTCACCCTCCTCCTACCTCCATTAAAACACAACATGACTGCTATCTTAGAATTTCCCAACACTGATTATGATTACCCTTTGGTAATTAGTTGGGTTCAAAGTCAATACTCTTATTTAACAGGAAAACAAAAATATCTATAGCTGTCAATTCCCAACAGACAATAAATTATTTGACTTGAAGCACAACTTGCAGTAATGGCCTGTAGAAGCATTTCTTCAATCCTAGCATTCAAGGAATTGCTTTTACCTTATTGTCCAGTATTCAGCGATTCTAGGACACGGGAATCTGACAGCTCATTGTAAGTGAAGAAATAATTCTACTGAAATCATGTGTTCAGGTTGGAATAACAAGCAACCCAAGTAGCCACAATATCAACACCATAAAGAATAACACAGCCAGGGTTGTGAAGCTGTGGTCCTATAAAAGTACTACCTTTACGGGATAGTTTTATTTTCAAATGAAAACCAGGAAAGAAATCTCAATGATAATGCTTTTCTATGGCTTTGTTCTTTGTTGCAAACATACATGCATAACAGATAAACCACATAAAAATAGATGTGTTAAAAGGTTAAAGAAATGGAAAATGGACAGAACACAGTATTACTTCATTTTATTTTTTCTAATAAGTTCAAGGCTGGGATGGAGGAGTAGAGTTCAAACTTATTTATGGTTTCATGAAGCTTTCCTATGGGGGTGTTCTGAAAGTAATTTTGTCCACTAGTCTCCAGCCAAATGAAAAGTACCCAATTGTACCCTGCAATAAATGAAAGCCAAACTAAAAGTCCAGCAATGGACAGGCAGAACTATACTCGATTTATTCAATAAATGTTTACTGAATGTCATTAGGTAAACAAAGCAGAGCTAACCCCAGAGGCTGCCCTCAGCAGAGCTTACATGCGGTGGGAACATCTACACACAGAAGAGACGCTCATGACAGAATGCCACTGCTCTGATGGTGGGATGTGGGGCTTCAGAGGCTTCGGGAGCCTGAGAAATGGCAAATGTGTTTCAACCTCTTGGAGAGAGGTGACACCTCTAAAATGAGCATATATGCCAGGTCAAGGTCTGATGGAAGTGAGCATGGCTGTAGGCAAGCAACTCAGGCTTTATCCTAGTAGCCACATGTAATTCCTGAAGAGTCTAAGCAGAGCACGATCAGATGCAGGTCTGTAAAGATTACTTTGCCTGAACTTGGAGACTAAAGGGGGTGAGGAAGAGGGCTCCGAGGGAGTCTAAATGGCTATGTTAAACCAGGAAATAAAGGATGGAAGGTACGCCAGGGAAAGGAAGAACACCCAACAGGAGGGAGACTCAAAGAATTCTGTGACTAAATGGGAAGCAGGCAGTGGGTGAGAGGAAAAGCAGAGCAAGGATTACCTGGATGCTTGGCCTGAGTATGAGAGTGCACCTCATACCCCTCACTTAATGGAGACTACAGTAGGTTCCAAGGAATAAGGAGCTCGATTCTGGACATTTTAAATTTTGGGGACCAGTGGGATGAATTCACCCAGGGAAAAGTATGTGGAGTAAGAAGCATGGACAATCATGGGCAAAAAGTGATGAAACTCTAACAGGAAAGGGACAGGGTGAACCCCACAGTAGAGACAAAGGAGTAACAAAGAAGGAAGAAAACCAGCAGAGTGCAGTGTCATGAGCTACAAACTGAGCATCACAAGCAGGAGGCATGCCAGCACCCGTGCTCCTGAGAGACCAAAGTAAGGGCTGAGAATGTTTACAGCTCTAACAAGAATTCCTGATGACCCCAATGAGTAGAATCTGTAAGGCTGTGGGTAGAAGAAGCCAGATTGCAGCAGGTTGAGCAGTGAAAGCTAAAAAAAAAAAAAAAAAGAAAGCAATGAGCATAAACATGTTCCAGAAATATGACTGTCAAAGAAACAGAGAACCAAGGTAGTAACTGTGGAAATAAGATGGAGCTGAGAGACATTTTTTGATAATCTTATTTAAACATGTTCAATACCTAGGAAGGAGCCAGTAGAAACACCAAAGATAAAAGAGGCCAAGTGTGGTGGTGCACACCCATAATCCCAGCAACTAGGGAGGCTGAGGCAAGAAAAGTGCACGGCTGAAGCCAACCTGGGCAACTTAGTGAGACCCTGTCTCAAAATAAAAATTAAAAAGGGCTGGGAAGGTGTGGCTCAGTGGTCGAGTGCTTGCCTAGCATGTGCAAGGCCCTGAGTTCAATCCCCTGCACAAAAAAAGGGGAGAGGGTTAGGGATATAGCCGAGCAGCAGAGTACCCCTGTGTCCAATCCTTAGTATGGAGGAAATAAAAGGCACAATAAAAGAAGATAAAACAAGTGTGTAAGGTTCTTGAGAAAGCAGCAGAGATGTGATAAAAGCTTCAGAAAGGGGAAGTCTTCCAATCCAACACAAGAGGAAGAGGAAAGGATGGAAATGGATGAAAAACTTTAAAGGCTGCAGAGCCAAATGTTGGAGACATATTCATTCACATGATCATGTGCTTTCTCTCTCTTTACATACCCACCAGTAACACGGGTTTTTACATGAGGGTTCCAATTTTCCCATAACCTCACCAACCCTTATCATTGTCTATTTACATTACAGTCACTCCAGTGTTTGAGATGGTATCTTAGTGCAGTTGTGATTTGCATCTGGGAGCATTCTCTTCAGAGGTCAACTATTTTTCTCTGTGAAGAAAGAGGTAAGGCTTTCTATTGCAAGGAAGAAAGGAGCAACCTGAAGGGGGAAAAAAAAAAAAAATGTTTGCAGAAGGGTAAAGCAGTCACCAAGCAAGAAGACTACCACCACAGGCTTGAGGTACCCTCTCATGTCCTGTAGAGATTTTCTTCTCCAGGAGTTCTTTAAAAGTTGTTCTAACCAGAATTGGAATAACTGCTCAGAGAATTTTTTCATTTAAAAGCAGTAACAGAATGCTCCTGAAAAATCTTATCATTTTGTTTAAAGTCACACCAGAGGGGCTGGGGATGGGGCTCAAGCAGTAGCGCGCTCGCCTGGCATGCATGCGGTCCGGGTTCGATCCTCAGCACCACATACAAACAAAGATGTTGTGTCTGCCGAAAACTAAAAAATAAATATTAAAAAATTCTCTCTCACACTAAAAAATAAGTAAACAAAAAATAAAGTCACACTAGAAATGACACTTTGCTTAAGATTCACTCTTCTTAAACTTTGAAAATGAATCATGACTCAAACACAAGTTCACTACAGATCTGACAACTTTACTGTAAGAATTTAACTACAAACAGTGCTAATTTCATCAAATGGTAAACTGCCAAGAGAAACATCACACATCCATCGTTTCAATAATGAGTCATTCTGTGCTCCCTTCGGCAGCACATATACAATAGTAGGTCACTTCTTCAAAACACCTGCAGATAATCATATCACAAAGTGTTTACTTAAACTAGTAATAAAAATCACATATATACAATAATCAGTGACACAAAAGAAAATGATTTTATTCAACCAGTTACCATGTAGAGCATAGGCAGGCTTTGATTTCACTAATCCACAAGTACATTCCTACATGATATAAAGATTTAGAGATGTATCACCAAAGTATACTATTACATACGTTGACCACAATTTTTTTTTCCACATCTTAGAACTAACTTGTACTGTGATCCAGATTAATACCAAGGGTCTTATGGTAAAAGATGTTGTTGTTTCAATTATCTATTGGTGAGTAACTTGCCACTCCAAAACTGTGGCTTAAAATAATAGCATTTCTCTTAAAAATGAATTTTGAGTGTATGAAGCTGGAGTTACTCACTAGGTCGCAGGCAGTGGGAATTTAACTAGAACTAAAACAAGCCTTGTTCACATATGTGGCACATTCTAGTGGTCTTTCTCTTTCCAGCTAGTCTAGACCAAGCGTTTCTATAAACACTGACTGGCTTCTAAGGCAATGAAAGCTAGAGCTGCCATGCCTCTTAAGGACTATTCCCAGAACTGGCACAGTATAACCTCCACCACCTTCTATTGGTCAAAACAAGTCAGGTAGCCAGCCTCAATACAAACGAAGCAAAAACAGCCTCTATCTTCTGATTGCAGGAGCCAGCAGTCAAGCACAGTGATGGGAAGAATTGGAGGCAGTAGTCATCTTTGCAAACAATATATTCCAGCTGTAAACAATACCACAGAATATCTCCACCGTACTGAGTTCAGGATTGAAGCACTTGAGAAGGTACAGACTTTGTCTATTTCCAAAACTACTCACTTTTTAAGCTTCAGAAAGAATATCCCAGCAAAAAGCTGACCATGTAGAATGCTAATTTCAGGAAAACCATGGAATCTTCTTTTCTGGGGTTGTGGGAAGGATAGACACCATCTTTTAGAAATGGTCTGAGCATGTGTTTTCCTGGATGAGATCTATCACTTCCTGAAGTCCTTTCATAACTTACAATTTATTATGCACATGAGTATGATCTCCTTTTTAAAAGTGAGCCTAACACATATATACAAGCATTCCCTAGCTATTTAAACTCCTGCTATCCAAACTATCAAAAAATTTAAGAATCAAATAGATGGACTGCTTCAAAACTCCTTTTTTTAAAACTATTTTTAGCAGTAGATGGACATAATAACTTTATTTTTATGTGGTGCTGAGGATCAAACCCACTGCCTCACATGAACTAGGCAAGCACTCTATCACTGATTCACCACCTCAGCCCCCAGCTTCAAAACTCTTGCTACTGGCTCTCCTAGATTTAGGAATGAGCTGGATTTAGATATCACCGAATTCGTTATAATCTGAAAGCTCAACATCTGAACTCTGCAACCCAATAAATGTGTATAGAAAAAAAAAAGTACTCATATTCTAAAATATTAACTTATCTTTAGGTAGTATAATTATAGACCATATACATTCTTCTTTATATTTATTTGCATTTTCTAAATTTTCTTCTGTTATTTGCTTGCAAAATTTATTGTTTTAAAGTTTGTTTTTTGGTTTTTTTTTTTTTTAAGATGGACACAATATCTTTATTTATTTGTTAGGTGGTGCGGACGATCAAACCCAGTGCCTCACATATGTGAGGCAAGCACTCTACCACCGAGCTATAACCTCAGCCCTTACTAGGCCAAATTTAAAAAGACTGTATTGTGGACTAAATGTTCTTGAAAACTTTTTAATTTTTTTAATTATATATTTGACCCACAACAAATTCATGTTGTTGTGGGTCAAATATATAATTGACAGATAATTACTAACTGATCCCCTCTAGGAAGTCTATTCGGGTTAAATTCAACCAATACCCATCATATCCCTCTTGTGCATTACTCAACACATACAAAACACACAACATTTTTTTAAAAAATCATAGAATAAAGCTAGGCATGGTGGCACACAATTGTAATCACTGCTACTCTGAAGGCTAAAAAGCAGGAGGATTGCAAGCTCTGAGGCAGTTTAGGCAGCTTAATGAGACCTTGTGGCAAAATAAAAAAGGACTGGGTCAATGTTAGAGCTCCTGAAAATTAAGATAAGGCCAAGCTCTGGCTGGAACATACAACAGGCATTTTCTAATTTTAAAAACCTTACAAGAAATTTTTTTTAACTACAAGTTTAGCGGGACTGGTGGCACACACCTTTAATCCCAGCCACTTAAGAGGCTGGGGCAGGTGAGGGGAAGAGAATCCCATGGGCCTACCCGTTGGAGACCAATCTGGCAACCCAGTGAAACCCCGTTTCTAAAATAAACGAATGAATGAATGAATAAAGGTACAAGATTGATAGCTTTGGTTTTTATAGCTATTCCTTATTTTAAATTCCTAGAACTTGATCACCTCAATCACAGACATAAAAATCACTTGCAGAAAACTCCTTAAAGGTTAACACACTTCCTCTTCAAGAGAAACGGCCTAGAGGATAGAAGAAAAAGGACCTAGCTAGAAGTACTAACACAGACTGGTATTCACACAATGCACTGAAAGACATGCCACAGATGAACTGCTGTATTAATAGAATCTAAATATATGGTTACATACTCAACCCTGAAAACAGTTCAAAGGGGTCAAATTCACCCGGTGCAACAGCCACTCTTTAAAGTTTAAAGCACACTACAAAATGCCCTCAGGGTTCAATAATTTTTCCATGCCTCCAGGCATTATGTCCGTGACTTCGGAACTTTGAGGTTCAGATGTTATCAATTCACAAAACACATCAGTTTCAGAACTCAATTTTTGCCCTCTATAGACTTTAATCCTAATGAGCGAACAGGACAAAGAAAAGCATGGTAACAAGATTGTACCCAGCTGCAATGAATTCTGCAGCTGTCTCACCTACTTATTTGCTAGTGAGACATCGTAAAGAGAACAGAGTGTTCTTCTACGGTCATCTTAAAAT
Source organism: Marmota monax (assembly GCF_021218885.2). Classification (NCBI taxonomy): domain Eukaryota; kingdom Metazoa; phylum Chordata; class Mammalia; order Rodentia; family Sciuridae; genus Marmota; species Marmota monax. The sequence goes on along the minus strand of NW_026693082.1, from coordinate 17,494,982 downwards.
AAAGCAGGCAGCTTTTATCAGACGCAGGACAGATAAATTCCATTCCCTCAGTTTACCCCAATACTCCAGGATAAATGTCCCTAGTAAAAGAAGTCCCCCCCCCGCCCCCGCTTTTGTGGATTCCTTGTCGCCAGGAAAAAGTCGAGACTACAGCTTGTGACAACACTACCCTCGCGCGCGAAGGAGATGCGAATATCTGGGGAAGGACCAAGTGGAGAAGGGGAGAGTCAGCAGGGAGGTCCCCTCTCAAAAAAACGGCGCTAGCGCAGTGACAACACTACAGCTGTGAGCAAAAACAAAAAATACCCGCATCCCTGCGGCTCCAAACAGAGAGCAGTAAAGAAAACTTTCGCTCTCCTCTCCCACCCCTGCCTCCTCTCGGCAGGAAGAAACGACAGCTGAAGTGCCACAGAGCCGGCTCGGAACGCAGCACCCCGCGAGCCCGGGAACCGGAGAGGCAGGGAGGTGGGAGAGGGCAGGAGTAACGGGGCACACCCGGCCCGGCTGCGGGGAAGGGAGGCGGGGAAAGGACCGGGTCGGAGGAGGCCTCGCGAGCTCGACCCGCACCCACCTCTACCTTCGAGGCCTGTCGCCGCCTTGCCGGCCGGGCCCAAGCTCCCAGAACGCCACTGGGATCTCGGAAGCTCTGCCAGCCGTAGAAGCTGGAGAGAACACCGAAGCCGACCGGCAGCGAAGGGGCGGAGCATGAAGGCGCCGGTCACGTGGTCCCGGCCGCCTCACGTGACCCGGTGCGACTCGCGCGCCGTCGCGGCCGCCTGCCGCCCCCCGGCTCTTTAAGCTCTCGGAGCGCAGGGCTGGGGGCACCCTAGAAGTCCGTCGGTTTTCAAAGGCCAGTCCTGTGTCGCGATAGAGCGTGGTGGCTGCGGCCGGGTCTCACGCTTTTGTTCCTTAGGGAAACCGGGGACGCGCGAGGGGCGGGCTTCGGCTCTCCTTCCCGCGGCAGATCGCAGAGGAGGGCCGGGACTCCCACCCCTAGGGAACTGGGACAAAAAAGCTCCCCGCCCACTCTAGGGCGGATCCGGCCCGAGGCACTGCCCAGGTGGTGCTGCTGCCTGGGAAGTTGGGCCGCGGAGATGTTTTACCTGGGCACGTGTTTTCCCGCCCCTCGCCTGCCCTGGACCTAAAGCACCCGAGGAAAGCCGAATGGTAGGGAGGGTGGTAATTGGGCTAAGATAAAAAGAAAGGGGACGAGGCACAGGGTCGGGGGAATGGAAGCCGGCAGAGTACCTCGGATGCAGACAATCAAGGTTGGAAGGGACCTAAGCAGGCATCTGACACAACCCGTTTCTTAAAAGAAGTGGGTATACTCTAGTCGGGAGAGGAGATGCTTGGTGCTGCGCATGCTTGTCACATACAAAGACAGTCAGACCTAAAATCCTCTACAGCTCCCAGACTCCCAGTTAGATGTACAGAATTAAATCCAAATTTGGCATAGCATTCTAAACAATCCTGTTCAAACTTACCTTTCCTATTTGAGCTCCCATGAAAAAATATAAAAACATTTTGTTTTCCAAGTATCACTTAATAGCCCTACTAAATTACTAGAAGAAACCTACTTTCCTCATCTGCCACTTAACCCGCTAAGGGGAATTATTTGCCTTGACTACTCAACTTTCATTGGGTTAGTTTCTTTTCCCCCCAACTTGCTTTAGTACTCTGCGTTTGTTTATTCTTCTATCTGAAATGTCTTGGATCACCCTGGGACGTGGTGTGGGGGTAAAGAGTTAAAAACTGATTTTTTTTTATTGGAGCATTTTAGTTGTACATAATGATGGAATTTGTTGTTACACAGTCGTACATGCACACAACAGAACAACATAATTTGGCCAATATCACTCCCCAGCAATTCCTTCCTCCCTCCTGATCTCCCACCCCTGGTTCCTTTCCTCTGTTGATCTTCCTTTGATATTCAAGAGATATCTCCCATCTTTCCTTAAAAACAGATTTTATTCACAAACTTGTGATATGGCAGTTGAGCCCGGTTCTATATCCTAATGTCTCATGTTCCTTAATAAATCATGATTTACCACTTTACTATCTGGTGCTGGCTTTATTATTATTATTATTATCATCATCATCATCATCATTATACTGGGGACTGAGCCAAGGGGTGCTTTATCACTGAGTTACATTCCCTGGCCTATTTATTTATTTAAAACGGAGTCTAGCTGAATTACTCAGGCTATCCTCTAATTTTTTTTAAGAGAGAGAGAGAGAATTTTAATATTTATTTTTTAGTTTTTTCGGTGGACACAACATCTTTGTTTGTATGTGGTGCTGAGGATGGAACCCAGGCCCCACGCATGCCAGGCGAGCTACCGCTTGAGCCACACCCCCAGCCCTGTCCTCTAATTTGTGATCCTCCTGCCTCAGCCACCCAAGTTGCAAGGATCACTGTCCTGCACCTCTGTACCAGGCTGGCTCTGGTTTTCTTTGGCAACCCCAAAGCAGGCATCAAATGCCATCTTCTATTTGTCTACTAATTGTTTTCCTTCTCTGCATCCTCCTTCCTGATTGAACTTCAACAATTCAAATTCATTTAAACAGCATCATTTGCACTTCTTTCCTGATTTTCACAATACTGTACATATCCTAATCTCACATTGCCTGGAAATGTGCTATATTCCTATAAGAGGTGAATTGACTATTGCCATCTTCTAAACTCTTTGAAACAGGATTCTTTGGATTTAGAACAGTATATAGGACGTGAATATTCATATTCATTGAATAAAGTGACTTGACCAAAGTAGTTGTAGTCAGTGAATTTAAGAGGCTTATTTCACACAGAGAAATCAGTTTCTTTTGGCTAAAATCTGAAAAGAACATCTATGAGATATATTTGTTTGAGACCAAAACAAAATAGGGGGTTGGGGTTGGAGTATTTCCTGAGCACTCACTGCTTATGTGTCTGATGCCATCCTTGGAGCATTTTGGAGGATAAAGTTGAATGAGACATGGTTGCTGACCTCCAGGAATGTGAGGTCTGGTTCATTATTCCAGTGCAAAGTATCATGATACAAATGCTAAGTGAACACAAATGAGGGACCACAATTTAGGGGTCAGAAAAATTTCCTAGGAAGGTGAATTTTTAGGACAAGTAGTGGATGAAGAGGTGAGGGAAGGACATTACAGGAATAAGCAATATGTTCATGTCAAAGAAGACATGAATCGATATTATTTGTTTAGGAAAAAAGCAAGTAACTCTGTATTGATGGACTTGGTAACTTCATTTACCTCCAGGAAAAGGAAACCTAATTTGGCTAATTTGTATGTACTTGAAATAATGACATTTATTTGTATTAGTATTATTTGGGACTGAATAACTTTCATCAGACAGATTATAGGTTCTTCATCTGAAATTGACCTAGGGTAGTGCTAGGTTGTTTGTTTTACTCCCCCTGCCCAAACCCACCCCAAGCTCCAAAAGCTTTCTATGATTGTTATGCTAAAAATAGCAAAATTACTTATTCCAGAGAAGATTATTTTAGTGTCCTATAAATTTCTTCTACATGGTAAAAGAACTCAATATAGAAGCAGTAACTTAAGAAAGAAATGGGGCTGTACCTCCAGAGCCCAGAGATAGATGGGAACCACTCTATTTAATACAAATATATAATACACTGGTAAAAAGTATCTTTCACAAACCTAATGAAATAATGTGAGGTTTAAGATGGTGTGGAAATAGGGGAATGATTCTAGTCACTCTTGAGAGCTTAGAATTTCATTTCAAACGTTAATCTCTCAATAAATGGAAATCAGAACATCCTCTTTCATTCATTCCTTTCGTGCATGTGAGTCTCCTCTGTGATGATTTAGGTAGATAATCCCAATTCCTTCAACTGGACCATCTTTGCCAAGAATATCTTCTCAAGGTCCCCTGTTTTTCACAGGTCAATGGAAGGTTCTTGATATTGGGCAAGCTAAATTAAAAGGAATTTTGGTGTCTTTCTCAAAGACTTGAATACGACTTCTTCCAAGAGAATGAATACCCTTGGGAGCACCCAGATTGTCTTCTGTATCTACCTTTTTTTCTCTACTTCTTCCCTCCTTTTGGGGTTGGTCAAGATGGAGAGAAACAAGCCAGTAGACTACCAGGCAACTCTGAACAGGGAACATTTTTGTTTGCCATATAAGATTGGTAATATTTAGTAATATAGCCAGGATATCTGTTAGTCTCAGAAACAATGTAATTATTTTGAGAATTGAGAATAACAACTTTTTTATAATTTTTAAAATATCTTTATTTTATTTGTTTTTATGTGATGCTGAGGATCAAACCCAATGCCTGGCACATGCTAGGCGAGTGCTCTACCGCTGAGCCATAACCCCAGCCCGAGAATAACAACTTTTTAGGATTTTTAGACATGTAATGAAATATAGAATCTATATGTAGAGAAATTCCACTCTGATTTTGTTAGTGTAGCCAAAAGGTAAACATGATTGTCTCAATAAGTTTTACAGCCTTAATCATCAATCAAACTACGGTGGTAATAACTTTTGTTTTATAATTGGGATAAATAAACATTGCATAAACAGGAGCAGATTAGGAGAAGTAATAGAGAATTGGAAAAAAACTTTCATGCTAATTCCTTTTTTCCCCCTCACCCCTAGAAGTACATGAATTCCCTCTGCTGGCCATGCAAACACATTAAATAATCAAATAAGTATCTTCAGCCAGCCCTGGCTGAAGTAGATTACTCTGACTCATAACTTCAACTGCACTGAAGCAGATCCTATGCAGAAGAGGTAGCATAAAGAGATAAACCTATGTTGTTCCCTAGTTTAAGCATAAAACCCTTCTAACCAATACACCTTTTGTGACTACCTAATATCTCTTCTACATAAGTTCACCTTTATACATAAAAGAATTTAGTATCCTCTGTTTAGTTCCTGTTCCACCTACATTTAGCTATGACAGCACCAAAGCTCCTTAGGAAGCAATCAGCTTCTGGTAGAAGACAGGAGGTCTTTAATCTTCTGAAAACTAGGAGTTCTTACAGCATGTGACTCTAAACCACGACTGGTCCTCTGGATGCTAACATACATCTTCTCCCCCACCCCCTGCCCAAGGCAGGAAAAATGGGACAAATTAGATGGCTCTATGAAGAGTCAAAAAATACAGAATGAAGGACAAGAACCCTCTTGGCTTTGGTTCTTCAAAGAGTTAAGATTAGGGGGAAAAAAAGAGAAGACAGAACTGTTGTAGATTAAAAGAGACTAAATAAACATGATATTCAAATGTAATGCATAAACCTTAAATGGAATTCTGGTTCCATCTTTTTTTATTTTTATTTTATTTAATATTTATTTTTTAGTTTTAGATAGACATTATTTATTTATTTTTATGTGGTGCTGAGGATTGAACCCAGGACCTCATACGTGCTAGGCAAGTACTCTACCGCTGAGCCACAATCCCAGCCCCTCCATCTTTTTTTAAAACATTCTTTTTCTTTTTTTAGTTGTAGATGGACACAATAACTTTTATTTTAAGTGGTGCTGAGGATGGATCTCAATACCTCCTGCCTGCTAGGTGAGCGCTTTACCACTGAGCCACAACCCCAACTGCCACAGTCTGGCTGGGCACAAAATCATGAGCCACTCAAGCAGGAACAAACTTTATTTCCAAAACTCCCACCAATGCCACGCACGCGGCCTTCTCCAGGGACACACTACACCAACAGGAAATCCCTCCTCCGGAATTCCCTCCTACGGCACTTCCCCAACCAATGGGAACTCTCCGGGAGTCCCAGGAGAGCTCCAAAGTAGCAGTCTGAGGCGGACAGCAGGGGTCTAATCTCCAATTGAATGCACATCTTAACATAATCATTATCATCTCAATGGCTTGCTGGCTTCACCTTTCAACCAAAAATGCCATGCGTCATTCCTACTTGGCTATGGCTCTCAGCATCTCCCCCCTTCTGTTTAATTAAACAACAAGCAATGTGGCTTAGGGACCCTGCTTGTTAGGTTGTCCAATACAACATAAGGTCCTTACCCATCATCGGATGAGCTGACCTCTAGGCGTCAGCCTCCTGTCTTAGGTTGGTACCACTGCAATTGGATCATATCCGTCACTGACTACCGGTTCAGCATACAGCCATTCTTGTGGATAGGCCTTTGCACCAGTGTGTGGGGGGGTGAGGTTCTTTGCCTCACCTCTGTTGGCCCCCAAATTTTAGACCATCACTAGCAGAAGGGAGGAGGATACAGAAATGCCACGACACTAAGCCAATTGACGGCTCCTTTGAAAAATTAAACCACCGGTGACACCATCAGCAAAGATACTCCAGCATTACCACAATTCGCTGTACCAACAGATAGTTCACAATGTATACAAGTGATACATAGTCCAGGCAAGTTCTGCAAGCAGTTCAAAGCAGAGGAATCTATCAATATGTCCATTTCCTCCCAAGTAAATCGACTCCTTGATTGAGCATTACTTCCTGAGTTATTATTCATTGATGCATAAGTTTATACAGTTTACTGTGATAGCTATCGAAGAAGCTGTAGTTTGGTTTTATCTTTGTCTTCACTGGCACTGGGATGAAAATAGGAATTCTGGCAATGATGGCTAAAAAAAAATATGTAACATTCCAACAGGTACTAAGAAAACAATTTTCTGAACAATTTACATTGTCCTGAACAGAATTATTAAATATAATGAAAAGGAAAGGTGAAAGTAAACAAACAGATCTGTTAACCTCCTTATTTGTACACATATTAAAACAATCCCCAACAGCTGTTTACCCAATTTAAATTAAACCATTAAAATCACGTGAATAAAAAACAATTCGGATCCATTTTTTCATGAACGCTCCTCATATATGATATATGGACATATGCACATACAGACATACAACAAAAAACACAAGTGTGCACACAAATGTACAACACATAAGACAATAGTAAAGGCCTTGTAGCTTTACACAGGTGAAATCTCCATTGCAATGTTTAAAAACTCCACAGTCAAAAAATAAAACTGATGAGAAAAACATTAACCTAGGTCTGTATGAGCTCAAAAAATAAAATAGAACTTTATTATGTGGAAAAATACAATAATAAAATAGATATTGAAAAAAGCATCCTGGTTAATCACTGTCACAGATGTAAGAATAGCCAAGCTGGAGCTCTGGATATCAGCTGTTATGGATTTGAGTCAAATCATCTTCTTTTTGGTCTGTAGAAATCGCTTTGGTTAGTCTCTCTGGAATCCAAATCGGCTGCTGTTCTCCCTGTGGAAACACACAAACAGAACCCCAATTCCAGACAATCACTGGGTCAGGACCTTTCCATTGTCCTGTTAGAATATCCTTCCAAAGTACCTTAGGCTTATGTAAATTTTTTGGATACATATGTCTTTCTGCAGCACTAAGCCCTGATGAATCCAAATTTTAAAAGTTTAGAGTAAAAAGCGTTATTTTATCTTTGGGGGATATATACCCCTTTCCAATTCCCTCTTTTTGCTTTAATAAGTACATTTTAATAGTTTGATGAGCTCTTTCAACTATGCCTTGTCCCTGTGGATTGTATGGAATTCCTGTTATGTGAGTAATGCCAAATGATGAGCAAAATTGTTTAAAAGAGGTAGAAGTATAACCAGGACCATTATCCGTTTTTAACTGTTTTGGAACGCCCACAGTGGCAAAATTTTGTAAGCAATGAGCTATAATATCTTTAGTTTTTTTCTCCGGCATGAAGGGAGCCCATCAAAAATCTGGAAGAAGTATCAACTGTAACATGCAAATATTTTAATTTTCCAAATTCTGGCAAGTGTGTGACGTCCATCTGCCAAATATGGTTAGGTATCAGTCCTCTAGGATTGACTCCAAGATTAACTTGTGGTAAAAAGGTTACACAATTTTGACATTGTTTTATTATATGTCTGGCTTGTTCCTTAGTTATTTTAAAACACTTTTGTAAAGTATTAGCATTGACATGGAACATTTTATGAAAATTTATAGCTTCTTCTATTGTGGAGAAAATATGTATGTCATGTGTAGATTTATCTGCTAAATCATTGCCCAAACTAAGGGCTCCAGGCAATCCTGTATGTGCCCTGATATGTCCTATAATGAATAGATCTTTTCTGTCCCAGATTAGACTTTGTATAGTGGAAAACAAAGAGAAAACAGTAGAGGAAGGAGAAATCTTACTAGCATCTTCAAGGGATACTATAGCATTAACTACATACTGACTATCAGAAAATAAATTAAATACAGAATCTTTAAACATCACAAAAGCTTGTAAAACTGCATTAAGGTCTACCTTTTGAGCTGATTGTTTGGGTACTAAAAATGTACAAGTTTGATCAGGGGTAACTACTGCTGCTGTACCATTATTAGACCCATCAGTGAATATATTTGGAGCATTCATGATAGGTGTTTTTCTTGTCATTTTTGGAAAAACTATAGGATGCAAGGACCAAAAAGACAACAAAGGATTAGATGGTAAGTGATTATCAAATAAAACATTAGATTTACACATGATTATTGCCCAAGTATTTAACTCATTAGCTAACTCATCAATTTGATCCATAGTATATGGAATAATAATTTTATTGGGAGAAATTCCAAACACTCCCTTTGCTGCTTTTATTCCTTTGAGTATTAATTGTCCTACAGCCTTAGGATACCTAGTAAGAATAGTGTTAGGAGAAGAAGATAAATGTATCCACAATAATGGACCTTCTTGCCAAAATACTCCTGTAGGAATATTTTTTGTTGGTATTACAATAAATAATAAAGGCAAACTTATATCAATTCTATCCAAATGCATATTTTCCATATATGTTTCAATAATTTTTAATGCCTTTCTTGCTTCAGGCGTTAACCTGCGGGGTGAATTTGGATCTGATGGACCTTTTAAGATATCAAATAAAGGTCCCAACTCTCCTGTTGGTATGCCTAGATAAGGCCTTATCCAATTTATGTCTCCTAATAACTTTTGAAAGTCGTTAAGTGATTTGAGTTGATCTACTCGTATTTGAATTTATGGTGGACGGACCATGGTTGAGGATAATAGAACTCCTAAATAATTAATTGGAAAATTTAATTGTACTTTATCTCTTGCTATCTCTAGATTATAATTTTTTAATAAATTTGTAAGTGTGGCATAACATTCTAGCAATGTGTTTTTATCTTTATGTGCTAATAATACATCATATAGTGAAATATTTGTAGTTCAGGATTTTGATTTCTAAGTGGCTGGATTGCTTTGTTAACATAAATTTGACACATAGTTGGGCTGTTAGCCATCCCTTGAGGGAGTACTTTCCATTCATATCTCTGATCAGGACCTTCATGATTCAGTGCAGGGATAGTAAATGCAAAACGTGGACTATCCTCAGGATGAATTGGAATTGAAAAAAAACAATCTTTAATATCTATAGCTAAAACATACCAGGTTTTTGGCAAAGCAGACAATTGGGGAATCCCCGATTGAGCAGGTCCCATAATAACCATCTCATTATTAATGGCTCTTAAATCTTGCAATAATCTCCATTTACCAGATTTCTTTCTGATGACAAAAATGGGAGTATTATGGGGAGATATGGAAGGTTGTATATGTCCCTCTGCTAATTGTTGTTTGACCAGGTCATGGGTTACTTGTATCTTTTCTTTAGTCAGGGGCCACTGAGGAACCCATACTGGTCTTTCTGATTTCCAAGTAATTTTTATTGTCTCAGTGGCCCCTTCTGAAAACCCAATCCATGTCTATTTATTCCTTGATATATTTGAATTGGTGCTGCTATACCTTGTTCTTGTTCTCCTAATGTTTTTTCTTTCCTAAAACCTTGTCTAGCCCTAGTAGTGGGCACATTATGATTGATGTTATTTGTTAATGTCAAACCTAATTGATCTGGGACATCTCGTCCCCATAAGTTTATAGGAAGATGATCCAATACATATGGCTGTATAGTTCCTTCAGATCCTTCAAGATCCTCAATCTAATACCATTGCACTTCTATGGGGATTAGTCGCCACTCCTAGGCCTTGAAGCGTTTGAGTGGCTTGTTGTAATGGCCAATGTTTTGGCCATTCTTGATGAGATATGATGCTAAGGTCAGCACCTGTATCAAGTAGCCCATTAAATTCATGTCCTTGAATATTTAGTTTTAGCATTGGGCGAGAATCTAAATTTAAAGACAGCATAGCCCAATCTACACCTGTGGAGCCTAATCCCCTGGAACCTCTTTCTATAGTACGACTAGAAAATTTATCATGCAGGCTGGGTATTATTAATAACTGTGCTATTTTATCTCCTGGTGAAATTACTGATATACCTCTTGGAGAACTAGCTATAATTTTTATTTTACCTACATAATCGGGATCAATTACTCCAGGACTTATCATAAGTCCTTTTAGTGTAGAAGAACTGTGTCCCAATAATAAGCCTACTGTTCCTTGGGGAAGAGGTCCTTTTACTCCTGTGGGAATGATTTGAACTCCCATCTCTGGAGTTAGTACTGCTCTGGCGGAGGTGCAGATGTCCAAACCTGCGCTCCCTCTGGTTTGTCTGATGAGGGATTTAATGGATAATGTGTCCTGGGCACTACCCTGATGGTTTTGCTGGGTTCCTCCATTGCCCTGTATATTTGTGGTTGTGGACCCCAGAGCATTGGGCCCCCCAGTCCATTTTTTGGCAATGGAGCCTGATGCTTTTCTCCACGATATCCTGGGTAAACACCTGGTCCTTGTCCGTTTTTTGATAACAGAGTACCCTCTATGGTGGTTTGAGAATGGCATTCATTAGCCCAATGTCTCCCTTTATGGCATCATGGGCAAATACCCGGTATTCTACTCCTTTGATACCAAGCTTTGTTAAACCCTCCTCCTATGGGGCAACTCCTTTTAAAATGTCCTGTTTGTTCACAACTGTAGCATGTTTTTGGCCTGGCATCTAAAGCCTGTTGTACTGCAGCTGCCAAGACTTGCCCTTGTTCATTAATGTCTCTACATAATTTAATATATGTGTTTAAATCTCCATGTTTCCACAGTCTAATGGCTTCTCTGCACCAATGATTTGCTTGCTCATAAGCCAGTTGTTTTATTAATGGAATTGTTTGTTCTGTATCCCCAAAAACTCTGGCAGCTGTTTGAATAAGCCTATCTACAAATTCAGCATAAGGTTCATTAGCTCTCTGTATTGCCTTAGATAATTGACTTTGTAAATCTCCATGTCCTTGTAAAGTCTTCCATGCCCTAACTGCGTCTGCAGCAATTTGTGCATATATAGCAGGATCATATTCAATTTGTTGCCGTTGACCCTCATAAGGTCCTTTTCCTAACAACATATCTAGATTTCTTTGAGGGTAACCGGCTGCTGCATTTCGCCTAGCTGTCTCCATGCAAAATTCCTCATTGGCAACCTTCCATAACAAATATTGTCCTCCATTTAGCACAGATTTACACATGCTAGCCCAATCTGCTGGCGTCATGTCCAAGTTGGTAATGGATTCGACCATGCTTACAATGAAGGGTGCTTGGGGACCATAGGTTGTTACAGCCTCCTTTAACTGCTTCACTGTTTTGAAATCTAAAGCACAGTGAATTCGCTGCCCTCCTGCCTGCTCAAGTACAGGGCATGCTAATCTTTGAGGTCCTGTCTCAGGATCCCATCTATCAACTACGGGGGTTGAGGGCCACTCAGCTGTCTCTATAGGTGGAGCTGTTGGTTGAATTATGCCCTCTGGTGATAGAACGGTGTTAGTAGCAGCCTCCTGTTCTAGCTTTTTCCCTAATAGCCCCTTTTCCTTTAAATTTTCTTCCTCTGTCTGACTAGCTCAAGAGACCTTCTCTTTTGCTTGATCTAAAATGTCTTTCTCCATTGTCTGAACCTCTAACAATTTACTTAACACTCTTTCAGTTTGTTTTCTACTAATTTCTAATCTACTATAAAGATAACGCAACCCAACAAGATAACACAAAACAAAACCGAAACAGAATGAAACAAAAACGGAACAAAAAATCATTGTATCAATTTTCCTATTTTCTTGAAATGTATTTTCGTGGTCTATCTCTATCTCTTCCTCAGGGCCAAACAACTTCAAACCTTGAGCCAACCATTTTTCCCAGTTTGCCTGAGAAAGTTCTAGGGATAGGCAGCTTGAAACAAAACAAAACAAGAACAAATTGTTTTTTGAAATGGTCACCCATTCTCTCGCCTTCCCTCAGGGGCGAGCAATTTCACTTACCTCCGAGCTTCAGGCATTCCCTGTACGGGCTGCCAAATGCCGAAGTCTGGCTGGGCACAAAATCACGAGCCACTCAAGCAGGAACAAACTTTATTTCCAAAACTCCTGCCAATGCCACGCACGCGGCCTTCTCCCAGGACACACTACACCAACAGGAAATCCCTCCTCCAGAATTCCCCCCTACTGCACTTCCCCAACCAATGGGAACTCTCCAGGAGTCCCAGGAGAGCTCCAAAGTAGCAGGCCGAGGTGGACAGCAGGGATCTAATCTCCAATTAAATGCACATCTTAACATAATCATTATCATCTCAATGGCTTGCTGGCGTCACCTTTCAACCAAAAATGCCATGTGTCATTCCTACTTGGCTATGGCTCTCAGCACCCAGCCCTTCTGGTTTTGTCTTTAAAGAAGCCATAAAGGAGGGGCTGGTGTTGTGGCTCAGTAGTAGAGCGCTTGCCTAGCATGCTTGAGGCACTGGCACTGGGTTCAATCTACAGCACCACATAAAAATAAAAACAAATAAAATAAAGGAATTGTGTCCATCTACAACTAAAAAAAATTTTTTAAAAGCCATAATTGTGGAGAATCACAGAAACTTTTATGGGGATGAAGATATAGCTCAGTGATAGAGCACTTGCTTAGCATGCATAAGACCCTATATACAACCCCCAGAGCAGCATAAATAAATAAGAGAAAGGAAAAAAGAAAGATAAATTAAATATGGACTAGATATTAGAAGATATTGGATCACAGGTTTGAAGCCAGCTTCAGCAACTTAGCAAGACTGTAAGCAACCAAGCAAGACCCTGTAGCAAAATAAAAAATAAAAGGAGGGGGCTGGGATTGCGACTCAGTGGTAGAGTACCCACCTTGCACCTGTGAGACTGGGTTTGATCCTCAGACCACATAAAAATAAAAAATAAATAAAATAAAGCTATAAAAAAGAGTTTTAAAAAAAGAAATGGGGATGTGGCTCAGTGGTTAAGTAAGTGTCCCTGGTACCAAAAACAAAAAGAAGAAAAAGAAGCTATTTGGGGATTACTGTTCTTTTAGGTATGATAGTAATTTTGAAAATGTCCTCATTTTGGGGAGATGGCAATAGTATGTAAGGACAGAATATAACCAAAAATGTAATACTATACATATTCATAAAGAGAGTACAATGATGAAAAGTTAACAATTGTTAAATATATGAATTGTTTTTTGCACTCTTCTTTAAAATTTAAAAATTCTTTAAATTTTTCTTAGTAAAAGGTTGGAAGTTCTTAGGATGAAATATGACCTATTCACTCCAAAGTGAGAAAGCAGGACATTTCAGTAATTTGTTTATTCTAAAAGGTCTTTTGAATATGTATCACATGCTATCCACTGTATTAAGCTCTGGTTATACATGGGTGAATAAAATAATAATGGTCTCTTTTGTGGGTGCTGTACTACTTCCCCCAATTTCTCCTTTAAGACTGAAGGATTTAGCCAGGTGCAGTGGTACACATCTGTAATCCCAGAGGCTTGGGAGACTGAGGCAGGAGGATCAAAGCCACCCTCAACAATTCAGTGAGGCCCTAAACAGCTCAGCAAGACCTTGTCTCTAAATAAAATACAAAAAGGGTTGGGGTGTGGCTCAGTGGTTAAGTACTCCTTGGTTCAATCCCTGGTTAAAAAAAGACTAATGAAAGGATTTATTCCCTCAGCTTCTGGGAAGCTTCTGACAGCTCTTTTCAGTGATTATCTTGGCTAAAGAAAACTGCCTTTGGGGCTGAGGATATAGCTCAGTTGGTAGAGTGCTTGCCTTGCATGCACAAGGCCCTGGGTTCAATCCCTAGTACCACACAGTGAATACACACACAAAAAATGGCTGCCTTACCTAAAGTCATTCCCCTTCTAGGGACAGCCTGCAACATAAGGCTAAGACCCAACTCCCTCAACAGGGGCCAACTCTAAAGACCCATCTCAGCTTTGGAACTCCCTCTGGGATGGGCTGGGGCCTGGTTGTGACTAGATTGCCACTCTTGCTTCCATCTCTTTCCTCTACAAGTCCTGAGAGCCTTGACCATTGAAGAGGCCATAAATAATTATGCAGAATGACTCATTTCATCAGCCACCCTCCTTCAGCATAATGGATTAATAAACAGAGAGGACATAGTAGCAAAGAGGGAGGCTATACATGAGCCCAGCAGCATGACCTCCGCCCACTAGTGTGAGTCTACTGCCCCGAACAAATAGTCAACCTGCCACCAACAGAAACCATAGCTGAAACCCAATAAAGAACTATCCCTTGAAGACACTTTGAAGACAACTTGGTGGCAAGTTGACCATATTGGATTCGACCCCCCACTGGCAGCAGCAGGCAGTCATAGTAACAGCAACAGGCAGGTATCCTGTTTCTGGTTTTACCTTTCCTGCCTGCAGGATCTCAGCCAATGTGACCAACCAAGGGTTTCTGTTGTATTTGATCCATGAGCATCACATTCCACATATCTTTGCATCATACCAAGGAACCAACTTTAGAACAAAGGAGATGTGGCAAAGGGAAAATGACCATGGAATCTACTGGACTTGTCATATTGCACACAATCTGGAAGCTACCGGTCTAATGAGCAATGGGACAGAATGTCAAAAGCTTGGCTGAAGTGCCAGCTTGCAGATGATACCCTACAAGGATAAAGCAGTGTCCTTCAGGATGCAGTAATGCCCTAAATCAATCCCTGTTTTTTTGGTATTGTATCCCAAGAGGAGACTACCTGAGCGTGGGATCCAAAATATGGAAGCAGCAGTCCCCATTTACTATCAATTCCAGTAACCACCTGGGGAATTTGTGTCTTCATCCTCAAAACCCTCAGTCACAAGTTCAAAGGTCTTTGTTCCCAGGAGGAGCATTTCTACCAAGAAACATAGCAGGAGTCTCTATTGAACTTGAAGTTATATCATCATCCAGGTACTTTATGCCCCTCATTCCAAGGACCAGCAGGCAAGAATAGGATCTTGGTTGGGGTAACTGATTTACCATCAGGAGGCAGTAGAGCTACTGTTATATAATCAAGGCATGTATTGAAAATCAGAAAATCAAATTGGACATATTTTGGTGCTGTCTTGCACAATTGCAATGGCTAGTCCTGAGGAGGTAAAGAGGAGGTGGTACATATGTGCCTCAGGAGTCTGAGGCACTTTACCATGTAAGTCACCTAAATTTTCCGAGCTGCTAATTGTCAATGAAAAAGATCTATAATAGATAAGAGAGAAGGAAGAAGATGAACATCAGTTGCAGGCTCAACACTAGTTACAGTTAATTAACACTAGTTAATTCTAGTAGCCTTTCTTCTATAAGTTATTCCTAGGGAAAGAGGCCGGCTGCGTGCGGTGACACCCTTGCAATCCCATCGGCTCAGGAGACAGGAGGATTTCGAGTTCAAAGCCAACCTCAGCAAAGGGTGTGGCACTAAGCAACTCTGTGAGACCCTGTCTCTAAAAAAAATACAAAATAGGGCTGGAGATGTGGCTCAGTGGTTAAGTGCCCCTGAGTTCAATCCCTGGTAGCAAAAAAAAAAAAAAATCCTATCCCCATTCTGGATGCCACACTGCCCTGCGCAGGTTACAGCCATTAATCTTCTTGGGATTGCCTCAGCAGAAGAGAACTAACTGCCTTACTCAAAGCCTGGCCCGGTTCTGGGCAGCGAGAATCCCACTGACTGATTGACACCCAATCCCACTTATTTTTGTTCAACAGGTGTTGATTAAAGGACTCCCCAATAAACTGTGCTGATCTCCTCTCATTGTTTCAAAGGTCATCTAATAGTCAGCTCAGAGGTACTAATTTGATTATATCTCATAGCTTCCAAAAGACATCATAACTGTGACAGTCTCTCTACTGTTGATTATAGTTTGGAGAAGACAATAAGCAAGAACAATAAATGTGTGATTTGTACTCTAAAGGAAATGAACAAGATTCAATGATAGCAAATAACAGGAAGTGTACTTGGTGAGGAGGTGACATTTAAGGCAAGAAGAAAAAGACACTTAGAAGTAAGGTGAAGAGCAGGAAGGTGAGTATGTTTCAGAAAGAGAAACATTTCAGATAAGCAGTTCCCCAAGAATCTAGAATATTCAAGTACCACTCAGAACTTGGTGGACCTTATTTCAAATGCAATGGGAAGCCTTTAAAGGGTTTTGAAGCAAGACCATAAAATACTGGGATTGAATATTTTTAAAAATTCTCTCCAGGGGCTGGGGTTGTGGCTCAGCCGTAGAGCGTTCGCCTAGCATGCACGAGGCCCTGGGTTCGATCCTCAACACCACATAAAAATAAATAAACAAAATAAAGGTATTGTATATAACCAAAAAAATTTTAAAAATTTTAAAAAATAAAATAAATTCTCTCTGGGTACACTGTGGACAATAGAGTGGACAAGAGGAGACCAGTAAGGAAATTATTGCAGCAGCAATAAAAGATGCCCAACCAAAATCTGTTCTTTCCCTCCAAACCCTGTCCTGGATGCCCAAGACCCTGGAATTCCCTGCAGAAACAGTTCCAATCAACTTCCAAGACCTGCATAGGCCTCTTCCCTAGGTCCATATCCCCCAAGGACAGATTACATAATGTTGAACCATGAAGTGCCCAGGGAGTTGACTCCATGGAGAATGTGGACAGAATTGGAAATGGAGGGTTTAGAAGCATGTGTGTGAAGCCCCTTTCAATACAAGATAAAACCAGAACTGAGAAAGAACAGGGATGAGTTGAGAGGCAGGTGCCAGGACAATAGTCACTCACTCCCCTTCCAAATTCTAATATGGAACCCATTGGATGTCAAGAAGTCTAAATTTGAAGTTAGGTTATTCAGGTCATTATAAAGCTTTATTTGTTAAGATAGGAGGATAGGACATATTTTATTTAACAAGGTGTTAGCTTGATCTTTAACTTGTACATTTTTGGATAGATGGTATATGGACATCATTTGAAATTTTGTTTTGAGTCTTACAAATATTAGGGATGATCTGAAAGTCACACTACCTACAAAGAAACAATGTGGACTGAAAGCTGGCTTCTTATTGCAAACCATTGATGCCAGAAGATAACAGAATAACACTTTCAAAATGATAGGGGAAGGGGCTGGGGGTGTGGCTCAAGCGGTAGCACGCTCGCCTGGCATGCGTGCGGCCCGGGTTCGATCCTCAGCACCACATACAAACAAAGATGTTGTGTCTGCCAAAAACTGAAAAATAAATATTAAAAAAAAAATGTTTATATTGGGCTGGGGATGTGGCTCAAGCGGTAGCACACTCACCTGGCATGTGCAGGGCGCTGGGTTTGATCCTCAGCACCACATAAAAATAAAATAAAGAGGTTGTGTCCACCGAAAACTAAAAAATAAAATGTTTAAAAAAAATGATAGGGGAAAATATTTGTTAATCTAACAATCAGTTAAATTAGCATTCAAAGGTGAAAACAAAATAAAGATAAACAAAATAAAGAATAAATAGTTGAGGAGAGGTTTTGAAAGCTAAACTAGTTTAATTGGTAGTACATATAAAATAGTCCTCATTTCAATATGGAAAAACAGTCACTATTTGTTCTTTTAAAATTTCTGACTCAGTCACTATTGTTCCTTAATTGTAAAATCTTATTCATTGATGGGGAAAACTTTATGAGAGCTGTTTCTTGTTATTCTTGTAAAACTTCATGAAAGAAAGATACATATGAAGATGTTAGGGAAAATCTCATTGACTTGGGGCTTTTAAATAAATGAGTCAGTCACCAATAACTATTTGCAAATAATTCTATTATCTTCAGTAAGTAACACAAACTAAAAAAAAAAAAAAGGCGCAGGCCCTGTCACCAGGGAGTTTACAATCTGAGTAGGTAAAATCAAGCTTTATAAACATATCTGAAAAATAACAGCTAGCCCAGGAGAGAGAAGGATAGGAATCTGGGATTGGTATATGTGTTCTGGTTCAGTGGCGGTGGGAAAATCTTGGAAGGCTTTCGCAGACTACATGAAATTTAGTCTAGGCTTTCAGAGGTAAAGTTTCATTAGTCAGAGAAAACTGGGGATTGGCATGAGCAAAAGTGCTGAAACAGCAAAAGGTTCTGGAGTCAGGAAACAAGACAGCTGAATAAGCATTGTGGAAAATACTGAGAAGAACCATTGAATGAATCATAAAAAGGACTGAAGTAAACCACGAAGGAGTAATTTTAAATACAATTTTCAAGATGACACTACCTTGAATTTTTATTTGATTTTCCTTCTTTTATCTCCCATTGATTTTTAAATGCAGCAGCTATAAATACAAAATATTAACTTTCTACAAGTTATATCTATGAATAATTCAGATTTTTCACTGCATCTACAATTTTATTTCCTGTACTTTCTCTAGCTTTAGAAAATTTTAAGAAATAAATAAATGAGTAAAAGGCCATATCAGCTGAGTGCTGGGGCACAAGTCTGTGATCCCAGCAGCTCGGGAGATGGAGGCAGGAGGATGGAAAATTCAAAGCCAGCCTCAGCAACTTAGCAAGGACCTAGTAACTTAGGGAGATTCGG
Organism: Marmota monax; assembly: GCF_021218885.2. NCBI lineage: Eukaryota > Metazoa > Chordata > Mammalia > Rodentia > Sciuridae > Marmota > Marmota monax. The sequence goes on along the minus strand of NW_026693082.1, from coordinate 17,476,231 downwards.
TCTCAAAAGAAAAAATAAAAAGGTCTGGGGATGTAGTTCAGGGGTAAAGCACCCCTGGGTTCAATTCCTAGTACCGGAAAAAAGAAAAAGGCCAAATCATGTGTACTGCAAGACAGAATCACCATTCTGTTGCTTGTGTTTTAGGCTTTTGGTTTGTAATATTGAGTAATGATCTTAACAGAGCTCCTCATAGGCATGAAGCACTCCTCCAAGCCACGATTCGGGGACCAAGTGCCCTTCCCTTTTGTGGTTCCACCATCTTTAACAAAATGGTTCCCAGGGTCTTGCAAAGGGTTAAAAAAAAAAAGAATCACAATGGGAGATTGTGAACTAAGCCTAGATAGAGGTGGCAAGCAGGTCTTCCTCTCCTTTTCCAAGGGCTTCTGTCACAGGGCCACAACTAACTGCTAGTGAAGATGGGACATGTGGTTTAGCTATTTGCTAAGGAAGAAAAAGAAAGTTTGATAACTTGTTAGCCAATCTTTGCCATACATACATGTTTTTCCATGTAACCCTAACAACCCATAAAATATATACTATATGTTATACCATGTTACAGATGAGGAAAGTAAAATTTTCATGGACTGAATTCCCTACCTAATATCTCACTAATACATGGCAGAATTCAGATTCAAACTAGGTACCCTAACTCTGGAAATCATATTCCTAACAAAGCTAACTGCAGTCTGACTGATATTCTTTACTAAAGAAGAATATTTAGGTTTTCCTTAGTTATGAGAGAGGTATGACAATTTGAGGACTGTAATTCAATCAACCCATCTTTTAGAGATGAAGAAATTAAGATTGAGAAGTAGATTGTCTGAGTGAAGGTCAAATTATTGCTGTTCAAGTACCATACAAGGAAAAGTGACATTGTTTTAGTGAAAATATAATCTTGACAATCTAATAACTTAGGTCATCCTTTTGTGAACTTCCTTCCTTCCTTCCTTCCTTCCTTCCTTCCTTCCTTCCTTCCTTCCTTCCTTCTTTCCAGTGCTGGGAATCAAACCCAGGGCCTCTGCATGCTAAGCAAGTGCTCTACCACTAAGCTACACCCCAGCCCTGTGTCATCCTTCTAAAAGTTAATTTCCTAAACTATATGGTTTAATATATGCAAGTGTTAAGATTTGGTGAATAATGCAAGCATTAAGATTTTTTTTCTTGATTTTTTTTTTTTTTTTTGCCCTGAAAAAGAGGACGTTGCTATGCAGAGTGAGCCTGCCACCATGTGGTGTGGGCCCAGATCTAGCATCCATTGAATGTTTCAACCCGGTTTGTTTTGTTGTCACCAGAATTTTTACTAATCACTTTAGATTCAATTTTGCCTGATGAAATTTATACTCAGCTATGGTATTTCTATAGGCTTAAATACTTTTATTAAATGTCAAGATACGCTGTTTCTTCCGACTGTGAAATTCTTGCAATATTTCCAAATCTGCTGCAGGATTGACCAATATTTGAAACGCGACCCAAATACATTCACGAGAGAACCACGTCAGTGCTTCACAAACAAGGACAAAAACCCAGCAATTAGTAGGACCTATCCCAATCCACTCGAAAGTTACTCCATGAGCTCTGAGAAGGCAGAATTCCCAACCACACACATAGGTAGTATGAAGGACTGTTCAAAAATGGATGAAGCATCCTCACTGAAGGAACATCAGAATTTACGATCTACATGCACTCATGCAGCAAATCTCATGTGTAACCAAATTTCAAGAATCTGGCAATAAAAAATATAACTATTTTCCATGAATCATATTAATTTGTCTGTAAGAAAAACAAAATACAGAGCTGAGGATGTGGCTCAGTGGGTAGAGTGCTTGCCTAGCATGCACAAAGCCCTGGTTTCATCCCTAGCAGGACAAAATATAAAAATAAAACCCAAAACAAATAAATGACAGCTGCTGTTTCTATTTATTCATAATCTAATCTGAAGGGTCATCAAACTAAAAAACCTACAGAAAATATTACATTTAATAATAAAATACTAGAAGCATTACCACTAAAGACAGTGTGGTATTTGGTATTTTTTGCTTGTTTTTGTGTTGCTGGGGATGGAACCCAGGGCCTTGTGCATGCAAGTTGGTCGACCAACTGAGCTATACCCCCAGCCCAAGAGTTTATTCTTGAATGAATGCTACTGCATCAGGTGAGAACTGAGAGTTCTTATTCCTTAAGCGAAAAGGAACTCCTCAACACCTTCCAGCTCTAGTGGCAGAAAAACAGCCCTACTGGCTCAAGGTGTCAGAGAATGTAATTTGAGCAGCACAAGAGATGGATATTTAAGTGAGAAAAAATCTTTGAAAGCCACAGGAGGTCTGAGATTCAAAAGTTGAGTATAAAGTGCTCAAATCCCTGTGACTGCTAAACTACAGAGACACACAAGAGACCTCAGGAAGCCTAATGAAAAAACAGGCAGAAATTAGAGAGAAGTCAGCCTTCAGAAGACAGAACTGGCCGGGCAAGATAGTGCAAATCTGTAATCCCAGCAGCTCAGGAGGCTGAGGCAGGAGGATCGAAAGTTCAAAGTCAGCCTCAGCAATTTAGCAAGATCCTAGCAACTCAGCAAAACCCTGTCTCAAAATAAAATACAAAAAAGGGCTGGGGATATGGCTGAGTGATTTAAGTGCCCCTTAGTTCAATCCCCAGTATCAAAAAAAAAAAAAAAGAACTTGATGAAAGTGTGGTATTGCCAAGAGAAGAGGTAGGGAATCTCAGTAGAGAAATAAAAATGAGAAAAGGAGGGCTGGGGTTGTAGCTCAGTGGAGAGAGAGAGAGAGAGAGAGAGAGAGAGAGAGAGAGAGAGATATGACTGCATAAGAATGGGAGAAGGGTAAAATTTAGAGAATAGGAGTTTTTTTTTTCTACCAGATACAATAACATTAAAGATATTCATTAAACTAATATGATATTGGAAAAATCTACATTTAGAATCATGAAATAAAACGAAGAATGCAGAAACATCCAAACCCACATGTATTCAAATAAATATGTGAACTTAGTGTATAATAAAAATGATCTTTTGGGCTGGGGTTGTGGCTCGGTGGTAGAGTGCTTGTCTAGCATGTGCGAGGCACTGGGTTCGATTCTCAGCACCACATATAAATAAGTAAATAAAATAAAAATAAGGCACTAGGTTCCATCTCAGCACCTCCAAAAAATTACTTTTATTATTATTAAGATTTGTTTTTTATAGTCCAGCACATGATCTATGTTGGTGAATGTTCTGTGCTCCTTGATCTTACCCCTATTTGACAAGGCGGTGTTCTGTTCCAATGTGGAAAATAAGACCCACCTAGAAATGGCTGGCAGCATCCATGCTAAGAAATAGATTGCATGCTATCTTGAAGGTGACAGATTTCATTTACTTGAAGAATAAGAACTTGAAGGGCTGGGATGTGGCTTAGTGGTAGAATTCTTGCCTGACATGTTCAAGGCTCTGAGTCCAATCCCCAATGCTGCAAAACACAAACAAAAGAACATGAACTCTCCATCTTATCTTTTTTCCTGATTCCTATGTCCTATTTTCTACATTGTTCTATATATCCTCAGAGAGACACAATGAAATAAGGATGACTTTATTTTTACAGTACTGGGGATTAAACCCAGGCTTTGTGCATGCTAGGTAAGTTCAATATCACCGAGCTGCATCTCAGCACAAGTATGTTATTTTTTTTAAATTTAGAAAACAAGGAGTCCTTGGAAATTAGAAATACAATAACAGAAATGAACATCTTAATGGAAAGATTGAAAGGCAATGGTAAAAAATTTACCATATAAGGAAAAAAATATATTTTTAAAAATTAGAGAATAAATCATAGTACAACAACAAATAATAGAAGTTTCAGGAAAAAAGAGAACATAAAAAATGGAGAGGAGAATTCAAGATAATTTGCTCATAGTAGTAAGTAACAGAGTGAAGGGCCAATTAAGTGTCCTACACAATGGATGAAAACAGACTTCATACCAACCAAGAAATAGGAGTATAAAATTTCAGAATTTCTGGAAGAAAAGATTTTATAATCTTCCAGAGAGAAAAATGACATAGTCATTGATTAAGAGTCAATCCAGGGACTGGGATTGTGACTCAGTGGTAGAGGGCATGCCTAGCATATGGGAGACACTGAGTTCAATTCTCAACACCTTATATAAATAAACAAACAAACAAACTAATTAATTAATTAAATAAAGAACCATCAAAAACTAATAAATTTTTTTTTAAATGGCAGGGGTTGGGGCTGGGGTTGTGGTTCAGCGGTAGAGAGCTCGCCTAGCATGGGCAAGGTCCTGGGTTCGATCCTCAGCACCACATAAAAATACATAAACAAAATAAAGGTATTGTGTGCAACTAAAAAATTAATATTAAAAAAAAATGGCAGGGGTTGTGGCTCAGTGGCAGAGCACTTACCTAGCATGTGTGAGATACTAGGTTGGATTCTCAGCACCACATATAAATAAATTAATAAATAAAGGTTCATCAACATCTAAAAATAATTATATATATATATATATATATATATATATATATATATATTTTTTTAAGACTCAGTCTAGTCTGGCATTCTCAACAACAATAGTAGAAGCCAGAAAACAATGGACCAATATCTTCAAAGTTCTTAGGGGGGGATGACTTTCATTCTAGAATTTCATACCCAGCCAAATTATCAGCACTTTGTTAAAAGTACATCAAACTGTTGATCCTCATTACCTATGAGGATGGAAAAGGTTATGTAGTGGGTGAATTTAGGAATTTTTGCCCTGCAGACATTTATGTTGTTTGACTCTAATACAGCAACATGTTTCATCCTTACTTAAAGTTATGGTTTGGATCTAGAATGTCCCTTAGCTCACATTGAAAGCATGATCTCCAATGCAGTAAGGCTCAGAGATGGGATTTTCAGGAAATGATGGGATCATGAGGGCTCTAACATCATCAGTGGATTAATAATTTGAACAGACTGCTGGCTGGTAACTCTAGGCAGGTGGGACATGGTTGACTGGAGGAAGTAGGTCACTGGGTGTGACCTTGGATTATATCTGTCCCTGGCCCCTTCTTCGTTTTGCTTCCTGGCTGCCATGAATTGAATATGCCACTCCACCATAATGTTCTGCCTCACCTCAGGTATAAAGGAATGGCGCCAGCTGACAACAGATTGAATCCTCTGAAACCATGAGCCAAAACAAACTTTTCCTTCTCTTGTCATGTTCTTGTCATGTGTTTCGGTCACAGTGACAAAAGCTGGCTAAAACACTTACCCGGGGTTTTCAAACAAAGGAAGAGACTTGAATTAAATGCTGCACATTGTTGCACATGTTAATGGTAAATTTTTGTGGGAAATCTAACAAACTCTAAGTGCTGATTTGATTTTTTTTAAAACTACTCAATGACCTTACAACATCCTTCCTAATCAAATTGGAGGTTTGGTGTTTTGTTTTTCTTTTTCCTGCCAACTAAAAATACACTATCCAACTCAGGAAATGCGGCTGATTGAATAGCAGCTGCTGCTGAGGGCCTACTTTACATATCGAAACCAACCTTGGAAGAAAAATACCAAAAGCTCACTGTGTCAGCTCCTGTTTTGAAGCCAGCCTGAAGCCCGTCACACAGGTTTGTCTTGGCCTCCACATGGTCCTGCCTGCATAGTTTTAGGAGAAAGTCTCTTGCTACTCTTTCTTTCCTCCCTTAGTGCAAGGAAACTTCCTGCAAATACTGGAAAAGCTGCTTCAGTGCAAAGTTAACATTCTCCAGATCTTTTTTACGCTGGAAGTAGATCATCCATCCATTGCCAATTCCTTTTTTCCTTCATTATTGATGAGAAAAAGATCCAGTGCCAAGATATTTCTGCCTAGATGGGGAGAGAGAATAAAAAGATAGGCAAAAAAACTTTCCCCAGTTTTGCCATGTTCTTCACTTGGTTATATAAAAATATCATCACCAATAAAATAGGAAATACAAATAGCAGGAAAGTTCTGAAAGATGAGTTGTGCTGTAAGTAGAAAACACAAGGCACTTAATGTGACAGCTCAAAGTACAATTTTAATGCAAACTAGGATGTTTAAGAAGGATCTATATTCTGCTTATGTTTTAATCTATGTTGAATGCTGTTACATGGTATTCTAGTCTTCATACACAAGAACATCAAGGGCTAGGATGTAGCTCAGTGGTATAGTGCTTGCCTGGCATGCAAGAAGCTCTAGGTTCAACTCCCAGTATGGCAAAAATGGGGAAAAAAATGTTGATTCTGCAACATGGAGATGCATTTTGAGCAATTATAAAAGAAATAATGTGACAGAGCATGTAGAGTATTTCTCATAGCTGTGCAATAAAAAATTGCATTATAGGCTGGTGTGGTGGCAAGTTCAAGGTCAATCTGAGAAACTTAATGAGACCCTGTGTAAGAATAACAATAAAGCTGAGGGCAGGTCTGGGGATGTAGCTCAGTGCTAGAGTGCTTACCTAGCATAGGCAAGGATGTTCAGTCTTCAGTACCCCAAAACAAAACAAAATAGATTAAATAATAAATTATCCCAGGTACTACTAGGTTCCGATTTTGTCTCCCATAGTGCACATGTTGGCTACTTAATCCCCAGTGCAACTGTGTTGACAGGTGGAACCTCTGGGAGTGATTAGGACACAAGGGCAGAGCTGTCATGAGTGGAACAATGTTGGTTATCAGGAGAATGGGTTAGTATGAGTATAAGTTTGGGCGTCTTTGCTCTCTGCTACTTTCTTGCCCTTCTGCCTTCTGCCATTGACTGATTCAGCACAAAGGCCCTCCCTAGATGCTGACGTCATGCTCTTGAACTTCCCAGGCTCCAGGAAAGTATACCAAATAATTTTTTTTTCTTTATGAATTACCTAGTTTATGGTATTCTTTTGTTTTGTTTTTGGTACTAGGTATTGAACTCAGGGGCACTTTACCACTTGAGCTACATCTCCAGTCCTTTTTATTTATCATTTTGAGATAAGGTCTTACTAAGTTGCTGAGGCTGACCTGAAACTTGTGATCCTCCTGAGTTGCTGGGATTACAGGAATGCACCAAACACTACGCCTGGCTAGTCTATGGTATTCTGTGATAGCTACATAAAAAAGAACTGAGATATGGGATAATACAGATAGAAAAAAAGCAGATCTGGGGCTAAAATTCACATCTTAATTCTTCAATCTGTGTTTTTCCTAATTTACGATGAAGATTTACTGATAAAACCACACTGTTTTATTTGTAAGATAGCAGGTAGGAATTACTGTAGCATTCCCTCTGGTTTTAAAATTTTGGACTTGATAGCTGAGCACCGTGGCACACATCTATAATCCCAGGGGCTCAGGAGACTGAGGCAGGAGAATTCCAAGTTCAAAGCCAGCCTCAGCAACTTACCAAGGCCCTATGCAACTTGGTGAGATCCTATCTCAAAGTAAAAAAATAATAATAAGAAGGGCTGGGGATGTGGCCCAGTGGTTAAGCACCCCTGGGTTCAATTCCCAGTATAATTTTTTTTTCACTCAATGACCATGCAATAAGAGTAACAATATTTTGAGCATCGATCCTTTGGTTCATGAATGTGATGACTGAGTGTTCACACTATTGTGTGAGTCATGCCTCCCTCTAAACCTTGTTATGACTTCGGCACATTACCCATCTGATGTGAAAAAAAAAATTGAGCATATGAGATATACCTGCATGTGTGCATACACAAAGAAACAGACAGACACACATATGCTGTTAACCCAAGTTCAAAGACAAAGCTCTTGGAATACAGCATTGCCTGTACAGAGAATCTTCTATCATGGAACACAGTGAACGGGATTGCAGCAGACATTGTTGCCCACCCAACACCATCCCTGCTTTCTTCTTACTAAGACTAGCACTATTTTATCCAGATACTGAGAGGTGAGGGCAACATTCTCAGAGAAATTGAACCCAGCCTGACCATGCCAAGGAATTTCATTTCTCTTGGTCAATGAGATAAAAGGGGAAATTGGCAGCTTTGGGTGATATTTCCTTTTTGATTAAATAGATGCACACACACACAAACACACAACAAGAACACACCTTTCCCTTCTTCCTGCTCTTCAATTCAGCTGTGCGAGGATAAGATGTTTGGTGTTGCTACACCAGGGAAGGAAACATCACCTGTAAACTGATGGTGCCAAAGCAGAGAATGGAAAGAGATGGGCTCCTCTGTGACACTCTGCAGACCAACCCAGATCCACCTCCCTCCAGACTCACTGTCCTGGGAGAATGAGAAAACCTTCTTTGCACCCTTGCAGCTGGGTGTTCTATAACTTCTAGCCCAAAGCATCCTCACTCTGCCACTCTGAGTCTCAGCTCTTTTCTTTTATAAAATGATGACAATAACACCTGGCAGGGTGGTTGTGAGGAGGAAATGAAATAATAAAATGTCTAACATAAAGGAACTCAGTAAATGGCCGCTACTAACATCACAAGCATGATAACTATGATATAAAATCCTCAACAGTGGGAATGTTCTCTCCACTCTGTCAATCTCTCTGCGGCACCTGGCACATTTCCCCTACAACAGTGGCCTGGGGACAGTACACCCAGCTCCTACCTTCTCTACATGTTGAGGAGCTCAGCCATGGGCGCTTTAGGCCTGGGAGCCAAAAGGCCCAGCCCACAAGGGAAAGGAAAATTGAAATCATGTAACATTGAAGCATAATTGATAGAGCAACTTAACATACTGAAAGATCGAAGCAAGCCGTAAAACGTTCATTTCTTGGGTCCTAGAAATCCCAACTCCGCCAACACAGCCAACAGAAATGAACCAAGTGATCCAAAAGTTGATTCACAAAATCTTTAATTCAGCAGTTTTTTGCGGACTTGACAAGGGGGAAACCAAAACATTTCCCCTTAAAGTAGTGGAATGATGAAGCCAACACAATAACTTTTATTAAAGACTATGTAGGAGTAAGGCGATGTCATTTTTGACATAAATGAAAAATACATCCAATCAGAATACCAGAGTGTATGCACACTCTTCTTATCACCACCTGGAGCATGGCTGCGGTTAGGCTGGCTATAATTGGCATCAAGGGCATTGGAACACAGGAATTGAGGGACTGCCAATTGCTGAGGGCACCCTGGCTGTTTTCTCTCTTTACTAAGATTATTAGTGGTTTTCAAAACAGCCCAGCAGCCAAGTGCAGAGCTGGAGGTGCTGGGGGAAGCAAAGGGACCGATGGTCCCACCACCTAAAAAGCTGCACCCAGAGAAGGCATCTGAGGCAGAAGCCCCACACCCAGGACTCATGACCCAGGCAGCCATGAAGATGTACTGCAAAGACTACCAGCTCTGCAGACAACGTGAGGAAGCAAAGAGCGTATGAAACCTGGGAGGGAGGGAACTCAGGAATCCTTGCCCTTGCTTTTGCTGGGCAGATATTTCTGGTAGAATGTTTCCTATCGACTACTCTCTATGAATACTGTGTATGGCCAGAGTACTAGAAAAGCATGAGCAGACAGATTTCTGTCCTTCAAAGGAATTCTCTGGAGGGCCACATATCAGCCCATGAAACCAATTACCTTAGAAAAGGCACACAGCTACCACAAACACGTGTTTGAAAAGCATGCTAAAAAATAAGATAAATATATGTTTGCATACTGTAGGGCTTCTGTGTTTAGAATTAGGGTCTAACTTCGTGATTGTGACATGAATGCTTGGTAATTAGGAAGTCTCTGTGCAAAGCCACAGAATGCCTGACTGCTAGGAACTTTCTGTGCAAACATGGGACACTGGCTACTGGGAAACTCCTGTGCAAAAGCTTGGGATGCCTGGCCGCTCTACCAATGCTCTTCATGAGTGAGCCTGTTTCCCAGGCTTGGAATGCCCAGCAGCTTCCCCTTGAAGCTATTAGGATAACTACGCAGGTGCACTATCTGATTTCCATGGTCATGTCCTTGAAGGAAAGGGGACTCTGTGTTTGTATTAACTTGGACCTTATCTCAGTTAGCTAGCACTCAGGGTTAAAGGAATACTAGAACGTAGTCATGGTGATGGGTAATATATAACTTTTGGGGGGTTAATAAACACAGCAGCAGAGAAGAGCGGCCACCTTTGTCTACCACCTCTGTTTGCCTGCTTCTACACTGTGTGTGTGTGTCTGTCCTTTGTTCGCCTCTTCACAGGTTTTCTCCACAGGGTTCTTTACAGCATACTGTAAACATAAGTCACATATATTTACAATCAACTGTCTACTACATCCCGTGACTGTCAACTTAGGTCTTCACACATCCACATTCTGACTCAATTGTGAACGTGGAGTTCTTGCTGGTAGTTGACTTGCATGGTTTTCATGAATGCTCCATGGTCTGCTTCCATGCCACCCACCATGGCACAGGCCGCCAAGACAGTGTCGTGTTCCCCGATGGCCCACAGGACGCAGGTAGGAGCAGCCTCCCTGCATGAACGAGACCACATGTCGCCTTGAAGAAACAGAACTCACTGACTCAGAGGGCAAGAAGATGGACCTCTGGCTGTCACCAGGATGGCTTCTGGTTTGGGGTCTCTGTCCTCCCACAACTTTGGGTCCCTTATTAATTTCTTTCCCCCCAATTATGTCTTCCTCTACTGTTGGGCCCTAAAACACAGCAAGTCACTTTTTTTTTTGAAACAAATATTTTACAATGTCCATTTCCTTTTTTCTTCCCCTATTTCTTCTCCCTCCTCCTCATCCTTCCCTCACCCTCTGGAAGGGTTGGACTCAGAACCTCACACATGCTAGGCAAGTGCTCCCACTGAGCAACACCCCCAACTCTACAATGTCTGTTTCTTAAATCTAGAAATGCAAATTGTAAATGATAGAATCTACCTAGTACTTGCATAATCTTTAAAAAAAATCAGGATAATGATGTAACATAAGGAACAAATAAGAGGAAAGTAACTCAATAAGATGACACATAATTCTATATGTAAATGCTCAGACTCAATTGCACTGATAAAGCCATCACATTCTTGCATCTAAAGGCAGAACCCATGTGAGCATGATGCACCCAATACAGGGTTTTGCTGCATCTTACAGAAACTTAAATGTCATGCTTCTGTTCAAAGTGGTGCTATTGATGATATGATATTCTGAACAGTCCACAGTAAAGCTCCAAACAAATAAAGTGCAAAATTTCCACAATTTACATATGTTTCAGGTTGGTTGTGGGTTTTCCCCCAAAATGTTCATGTACTGGAGATTTGTTCCCCAACCTGGTGGTGATGTTGGGAGGTGGTGGAGCCTTAAAAAGTGGAGCCTAGAGGGAGGTAATTGGGCCCTGGGGATTAACGCTGTCTTGCTGAAGTTCTAGCCCTCCTGTGACTACAGCAGTGCTTTCAGAAAAGGTTATACATGTATTTTGTATAATAAGACCCTCATCCTTATACAAAATACATGTATGAAGATGTGAGAAAAAAAAAAGACTAGCATTACCCTGGATTAGGTAGAGAGAAGTGATGAGAAGGGAGGGGAGGGGAAGGGGGAAAGGAGGGACAGTAGAATAAAATAGACATTATTATTGCTGTGTGTATATACGTGACTGCATGACCAATGTGATTCTGCAACCTGTACACACAGAAAAATGAGAAATTATATCCCATCTGATTCAAATGTATGATATGTTAAGGTCATTGTACTGTCATGTGTAACTAATTAAATCAAAAAAAAAAAAAGAAAAGAAAAGGTTGTTATAAAGCAAGACTACACACAGTCATTTCCCTTTCCACTCCTCTGGCCATCTTGTGAGGCAGCCAGGGCACCCCCACTAGGATGCCAGTGCTATGCTGTTGGGACCCTCCAACTACCAGGAATGTGAATCAAATAAGCATCTTTATTTTATAAGCTATTCAGTCTCAAGTATTTTGTTATATCAATGGAAAATGGACTAAGATGATGTATTAAGTGCATTTCTGTAAAGCATAGTATATGTGAAAATCATGTGGAAAATAGTTAGTACTGGTATAAAATAACATTTGATTCTAAAATTAGATTTTTTTGGGGAAGGGTACTGGGTAATGAACCCGGGGCACTTTACCACTGAGCTATATCCCCAGCCCTTTGAAACAGGCTTTGCTTAGGGGCTTGCTAAATTGCTGAGGCTGGCCTTGAACTTGTGATCCTCCTGCCTTAGCCTCCCAGGTAACTAGGATTACAGGTGTGCATCACTGTGCCTAACTAGGTTTTCTCTTTCTCTCTTTCTTTCTTCCTTTTCTTTTCTTTTTTTGTTCTGGGGTTTGAACCCAGTGGTGCTTTACCACTGAGCTATACCCCCAGTCCTTTTTATTATTTTAATTTTGAGCCAGAGTCTTACTAAATTGCCCAGGCTGGCCTTGAACTTGGGATCCTCCTGCCTCAGTCTCCTGAGTTGCTGGATTGCAGGTATATAACACAATGCCTGGTTGGAATCAGGTAATTTTTAAATAGTGTTTTGTGTATTTTTTTTTGGTTGCTCAAAACATTACAATGATCTTGTCATATCATATTTCATACATTAAATAGTGTTTTCTTTTAATCACATAAATGTCTGGGATATTCAAAAGTTGAATTAAAAGTCAAGAAACATTCACTTGTGCAGAATTCTTCTGGGCATTATAAGATGTCTAGAATCCCTGCCCCCAGCCCCAGAGTTCCTGGAGCCTGCTCTAATCATACTCTCAAAGTATGTGAGTATTTTTAGCTACTAAGCCTGAGAGAACCACTGGGCTAAGTAGCTGAGTCGACCTGTGCTCTTTCCCCACCTTTCTCCATCCAGGAAAAACCTCACAATAGATATAAAAACCTGTAAACAGTCACAGAGCATGGTGGTGCGTGTCTGTAATCCCAGCAGCTTGAGAGGCTGAGATAAGAGGATCACAAGTTCAAAGCCAGTCTCAGCAACAGCAAGGCGCTAAGCAACTCAGTGAGACCGTCTCTAAATAAAATACAAAATAGGGCTGGGGATGTGGCTCAGTGGTAAAGTGGCTCTGAGTTCAATCCCTGGTACAAAAAAAAAGCAAGAAAAAAAAAGCACCTGTAAACAGTCATCCATAACCACATGGCACCTGTACAACCATGCCAAATTCAGATATATGTCTCAGGGCTCCACAGGTTTTCTAAGAAATTATAATCACAGATGTAGTTAAATTCTCAGAGATTTTTCAGCCTTTTTGATGACTGGAGCATTAATTCTTTCCGCAGTACCCTTGAAAGATAACTTTGATGTGCTCTGCCTGGCTCTGTCCCTCATTCACTCACTGGGGAGCTGCTGGAGGTAGGAGAGTTGGGGGGTTCCCAGGGCTGCTCACTGTCACTCCTCTGCCCTCCTCCATGGATTCCTCACACAGCCCTTGGTTGAGAACCTCTGGTGGAGAGAAGAGGGATTCAAGAGATTGCACTCCTCCAAGTATGTGACCACAGGGGGCATGGGGGCGGGGACCATGAAAAATAGATGCCTCCTATTAGCTTCTATGTGCATAGACTATGTCTGGGAAAAATACCTAAGAAACCAACCACGTTGGTTGTTTTCCAGGAAAGGACCCTCATGGCTAGAACACAGGAGTAAGAAGGACTTCCCTGATACTATGCCCTTTAGTATCTTTTGAATTCTGTATGAATAGCCTGGAAATATAAGTAAATCAAATCTGAGTTTTCAAAGAAACAGTCTGTTCTCTCTCTGCTTCCTGGTTGTCTTAAACCATGCAGCCTATCTTTTCTCCACTGTACCCTTCTGCCATGATGTTCTGTCTTACCTCAGGCCCAACACCATGGAGCCAGCTGATCCTGAACTGAACCCCTGAAACCAACAAACATCCTCAGAACCAAGCTATCAAGTGATGAAAATGCCAAGATACATTGAGAGACCAACTGAGCTCCCAGTCAAAACAAGGTGAACTCTCAGCAATGTGAGTGGAAAAATATCTCGGATGTTTAGCCATGTCAACCTTGGAAATCTTGTTCCAGTTTTCAACTGATACGGTTATGAAAGGCTCCAATCAAGAAGTGTCCGTTGGGCTAGGTTGTGGTTTAGCAGTAGAGCGCTTGCCTACCACATGTGAGGCTCTGGGTTCCAACCTCAGCACCACATGAAAATAAATAAATAATATAAAAAGTATTGTGTCCAACTACAACTAAAAATAAATATTTAAGAAAAAAAAAAGAAATATCCATTGGGGCTGAGGTTGTAGCTCAGTGATAGAGTGCTTGCCTACCACATGTGAGGCACTGGGTTCTATTCTCAGCACCACACAAAATAAATAAATTAATTAAATAAATAAAGGTATTGAGGACATCTACAACTAAAAAAAATATTTTAAAAAAGAAGCATCCATCTAATCCTAGGCAATTCAAGAAACCCAATAGAAAATAATATTTTTTTTTGTTTTTGCTTTAAGCCATTATGTTTTGTAGTATGTTATACAGCAATAAACAACTGATCAGGTTTTTATGCACAGTTACCCACCATCACAGCTAATGTAATGCTTTATATCAGCTAGACTTGTGTGGCCCATCTCTGACAACTGTTTAAAATTTGTCACCCAAGATTCTACTCTAACATGAACTATAATCATTATCCTAGTATTTCTCAAGTATTTTGGATTTCTCAACCGCAAACATCTCAAACTTAAATCATTTACCCTGCTCATCATAAAAAATAAATAAGTAAAATGAGCTGGGACCGTAGCTTAGCGGTAGAGCACCTGCCTAACATGTTAGGTCCTGGGTTCCTTTCTCAGCACTGCATAAAAATAAATAAATAAAATAAAGGTATTGTGTCTCACTACAGCTAAAAATATTTTTTAAATAAATAACAGACCCAGTCCTTGGGGAAAAGCCATTAATTTGAGCATTGCAAGTTGAGAAAGTGAGAGATCAGAGAAAGATGTGGTCACAGGACGAACAGAAAGGTGAAAGCAGTTATGAAGCTCAGGAAAAGGAGGCTGAACAAGACGACTTTGTGGGCATTTCTCCACCACTTTGCAGGGGAACAAAGTTCCTGTTCTTGCACTCTTCTCCTTTGGACCTATCTATAGAGAAGATAAAAGTAATCAGTGGGTTCTGTCCCATGATAAATAATCTCTTAAAAAACCACTAACTTCCCATCATTTCCAAACAAGCTGTTCAGACATCGTTTCCACAGTTGACTTAGTTAATAACCTGTGAGCTCCTCTACCTGCTCCTCCTTCCTCTCCTCCAGATAGACTGCACAGAAAACCAGCCCCAGATGTTGAGCCAAACAGATCCCTGGAGATGTGGTAAGTAGCAATCTTCATTATAAACTGCTTTGTGCATGTGTCGTGGGTGGTCATGGCTTGGCCAAAAGGCCTGGCTACATATAAGAATTGACAAAAGTATGTTTATAAATTCATACTCTGAACCATGAGGCTCTCTATTCGGGGACCTTCTTAGGATGCCCTGGGGACAGTAGAGGTGGGGCCCAAGACCCTTGTCTTTCCTGATATGTGTGAGCCCCTCAGAGCCCCTCTTTCTTTTTTTTAATATTTATTTTTTAAGTTTAAGTGGACACAATATCTTTATTTTACATTTATTTGGTGCTGAGGATTGAACCCAGTGCCTCATGCATGCTAGACGAGCGCTCTAGCACTGAGCCACAACCCCAGCGGCCCCCCTCCCCAACCTCTTTCTTTTTCCAGGTCTGGAAGCCGCAGTCACAAGCCCTCAAAGGTGATCACACTCCACATGTACCAGCCACACTCTGATTTTGATGGCTGTCTGTTCCTTCTTGAATAGTACCATCCCAGGGCCAAGTGCCAGGTTTTGGGCTCAGTACTTGTGCTTTAACTTACTTAATCCTCCCAATAACCCTCAAGTTAGGTATTACTGTTACAGCCATTAATCCCATTTTATAAAGTAAGAAGGTGAGGCTTAGAGAAACTCAGGAACATGCTTGAGGTGACACAGCTAGTAAGTAGCGAAGGCCAGATGTATCCCCCAGGTGGTCCAAGATCAAGGCCCACTGTTATTCTGGGCTCCATGTTGTCTCCCCAGGGAAGCAGCCCTCCCCAGGCTCCCCAGATGGGGGTGTCCACCCTTGTTGGGCTAAAGGGATTGAGGTCTGGGTCTACACAGGAACTCAGGCCACACAGGCTTTTGGGAACAACTGGAGTCAAAGTAACCACTGCTTTTCTAGCATTCATCTTCCTTGCCTAACGTAGGATCTTGGTCTCAGGAAAGCTCCTTCACACCTGGGGAGGCCTGATCTCCATGGCAGTGTTCCCAGCTCCTCCCTCTGAATGCCTGTCTAGCCCCTGGAGGGTAGAACCTCCCTAAGACTCCAAGATCAGTGCCACAAAGAGGCCTCCCAACACCCTGTAGGCTGTCTATGTGGAATCTTTGGAGTGTGGTTCTGCTCTCCCAGTGGATTCTGAGTAACTGATTTTTTTTTTTTAAAAATTCTATTTCATGGCAGTGTCATCTACTATTCAAGGGAGACATAATGTTACTACTCAAGAAAAAAACCAAGCGACAATTTTAATCACCTACAGTTCCACCACATTAATGTTACCTTTTAATTTCTGTGATTTACCTTCAGTACCTATTTTTTTTTCTTTGCGCAGCACTTTAAAGCTTGTATGGTTCTGTAAACACAGATGACAAGAAAAAGCTTCTCCAACTCTGTCCACAGGAAGACCTTCTTCAAAGTATACCAATATTTATTTGGGAATAGCTGATCATTGCAATGGGAACATGTGCTTACTCAAGCAAGTTGAGGTAAGGAGAAGTTTTTAAAGGCAAAAATGCAGAGGATTACATAAAATATTTTGAAATAAGAAAACTTGCAAGAACCAATAACAAGGATGGTGTCAAAGATTAAGTAGGCAGTTGCTGGGTAGATCTGTCCTTGCAGAAGTATTTTTTGTGTAAGGTTGTGGTTCTGGAAGATTTTTTGGGTGTGTGTGTGTGTGTGTGTGTGTGTGAATTTGTGGTTCTGGCAGTTTTTTGTTGTTGTTGTTGGTGGTGGTGGTAGTGGTGTGTGTGTGTGTGTGTGTGTGTATTTCTTCTCAGATATTTAAGCATAAATGTCTGATAAGACATTCTGTCTTCTTTGTCTATTTATGTATTTATTTATTTATGGTTAAGTCTTGACAATAGTGACTCCTTTTGATTCTGACAACTTCTACAGTCCCAAGCAAATAGAAGAATCTCCAGGTACCAGAAAAACATTGATGCATATCCTGGAAGAAGAAGGTCTGACTTTCAGAACCCTCCCTGAGATCACAGGACTATGAGGGGAAGAGCAAGAGCAGGCAGCTGAAGCCTGGCCTGGTAGGACACCTCCCTCATCCTAGCTATCCAGGAGGCTGAGGCAGGACATTGCAAAGTTTGAGGCCAGCCTGGGCAACTTAGACTCTGTCTCAAAATAAAGTAAAATTTTGAAAAGGGGTGGGGGTGTAGCTCAGTGGTAGAACACTTGCCTAGTATGTATGAGTCCCTGGGTTCAATCTTCAGAGCCACAAAAATAAACAAACAAATAAATAAATAAATAGGAAGGCAGCTGAACCTACAGACTTTTTCAGGCATAGGATCTGAGTTGCTGTGAAACATTATTTGTGGCTGGGCCTGATTCCACTAAGAGCTGAAGAGCTGCAGACATCTCTGTGGCATGTCCCCAGTAGGGAAAGGAAGCAGAAAAAGGAGAAATTGCAATAGCCACAGCACTTCCTTCATGTCTCATTCTTGGGACATGCCTGACCAGCAGACAGCAGCTCCATGGTAGAAGAGAGCCCCAGAGGAGGAACATTCTGCTGCCATCTAAAGATAACACTGAGGTAATTTTAATTTTCACTCTTCTCCCTTTCGCAGGAGTGAAGAGAGGCATCTTATTTTCCTCCAAGGCCACTAATACACCCTCTCAGAGGTGAGATGTCCCTTTTCCTATCCTACCCATGTTTCTCCTAACTCAGGGACAGGTCTTCTATCTTTGTGTGAGTTCTTCTAAAAACAGGTGAAGTGTTCTGGAGGGCATTTGCCTGGGTGAGTCAGTGGAGGAAACCAGTTGGCAGCAGAGTCACAAATTTGCCCCCAGATAGTGGTTATAAATAGTCACTATTGACAGGACCGTGCTGGGCCTGTGGGGTGGGGGTGTCCAAGGTAGAGGAAGACGCAGGCCTAGCAGGGCCTCTTTACCTTGCAAGGAAACCACAGAGCTGTCACTTCCGGGTTTAGGCTTAAAGGAAGCAGAGAGGTCAGAGGCCACAGACTAGCAGACATTGAAATCCTCTTTCTGTAATTTCGACTGAACTAGGTCTAAGTGGAACTCCATTTCCCCCTCTTTGCTCTAACTACTGAGGAACGTGAGCCCACGTTTTGTGTCTTCTAGGAGGCCTCACACTCTCCTCTGAAGCAGGCCCCAGCCATCAGCCAGCTGGTGGGGACCCACGCTCCCTCACTTCCTGGCCCTTTCAACCTTGGTCCTCCTGTAGAGCAGAAGCTCATCTCGGTGCCTGTGGGGGTTTGTATTCCTTCAGAAAATATAAAGCCTTTCGCGCTGGGACTTAGCAGTGGCCACCATGGGGTCTGTGAATTTCAGAAGTCACAAGGCAGAAGCCCAGGTGATGATGATGGGCCTCGACGGGGCCGGCAAGACCACCCTCCTGTACAAACTGAAGGGCCACCAGGAAGTGGAGACCCTGCCCACCATAGGTTTCAACGTGGAGCCTCTCGAGGCTCCTGGGCATAAGTCAGTGATCCTCTGGGACGTTGGGGGCCAGGCTCAGCTCAGGGCAAGCTGGAAGGACTATCTGGAAGGCACTGAGGTGCTCGTGTACGTGCTGGACAGCACTGATGAAGCCCGCTTGCCTGAGGCTGTGGGTGAGCTCAAAGAAGTCCTGAAGGACCCCAACATGACTGGGGTCCCTTTCTTGGTGCTGGCCAATAAGCAGGAGGCCCCGGATGCCCTCCCCCTGCGGGAGATCAGAAAGAGGCTGGGCCTGGAGTGCTTCGCAGACCGCGGCTGGGATCTCCGGGCCTGCAGCGCCCTCACTGGCCAGGGGCTGCCCGAGGCCTGGAAGAGCCTGCAGGCTCTGCTGAAATCCCGCAGCCGCCTGTGTCTCCAGCTCAGAGGCGGTGGGGCCGGGCACAGGGACCACAAGAAATCCTGACCAGGCCAGAGCAGCTTATCTTGGCTCCTGTGAGCCGGAAGAACCAGCTAATCCTGGAGCCACTTCAGCTCCGTTTATCAAACCAGAAGTCTTTCTATTCTCAGACGGGATACTTTCTTCTCGGGACTCATTTTCAGTGGTATTTATGTTGAAAAATCTTTGAATAACAATTTTGTTCTTTGAATAATGGTACTCTAATAAAAAAAAGAAAACCGTCAACATGTTTCATTGAATAGCTCATTATCAAGTGTGAATGGAGCAACAAGTGGTCACATAAAGGGAGATGTAAGTTCAATAAAAGGGAGAGGTTTCAAGATCAAATTTGAGAATCATCTGGACACATTTGCGGTCATTATGAGTGATTTTCCCTGATGGCCTCTGGGTATGTGCCACTATCCTTCTTGGTACAAGTAGCCAGAGCAGGTGGGTTGGCTGCCACAGATTCTGCATTATAGAAGTTCACTGGGGCCCCCAGCCCTGAGCAAGCAGCTGTGAGTTAAGGGCTTCCAGAATTCACTCATCTTTCTGACCCAGATTAAACCATTTCTACCCTTTATCATCCTGTGTAGATCTTTTTCAAAATCCCATTATGTATTTTCTTCTTTTTTCCTTCTCTTTTCTCCTTCTTGTAACACATAGTCTTTCCTTAAAGATCAGATCAATTGTTTCATTCATTAAATAAAAACTAGGGGGCTGGAGTTGTGGCACAGTGGTAGAGCACTTGCTGAGCATGTATGAGGCACTGGGTTTGATCCCTGCACCCCATAAAAAAATAAAAAAATAAAGGTATTGTGTCCATCTACAACTTGAAAAAAAAAACTATGTAGAGTGCTTAATTTGTGGTAAAAGACAATGGAGCATGGTGGTGCACGCCTGTGATTCCAGCTGCCTGGGAGGCTGAGGCAGGAGGATCTCAAGTTCAAAGCCAACCTCAGCTTAGTGAGGCCCTAAGCAACTCAGCAAGACCTTGCCTCAAAAAAAAAAAGTGGGGGTTGGCAGGAAGGGTCTGAGGATGTCAGTGGTTAAGCACACCTGGGTTCAATCTCCAGTTCAAAAAAAAAAAAAAAAAAAAAGACAAAGGAGCTTTTAGATGTGAACCAAGTGCTTTAGAGGAATTATGAATTCTGAAAATAGGGATGACTGCAGTGCCTTCCCCCTTTGACGGATAGTAAAATGGAAAGTTGAACACAGTATTCTAAAAGGATTTTTCAGGTGTCTGTTACCTGGGATCCACAAAAGTCTTGAGCTTATTTGCAAAATGTTATGCTTTGGGCCATTTTTCTAGGAAAACCATAACTTTTGTCAGAATTTCAAAGACATCTGTGATTCCCAGAAGTAAAGGATCAATAATCTGGCTTTATCCTTCATCCGATCCCAGAATGCATTCTGTTATCTGAGTTTTTTAATGGCAAGAAGTATGCATTTGACATCTGTTCTCAAATGAAACAGCCTAAATGTTAGATGGTCCTTGGATCCTGCATTAAAATTAGCTTCCTAGCCAGGCATGTTGGCACACACCTGTAATCCCAGAGATTTGGGAAACTGAGGCAGGAGGATCCAAGTTTGAGGCCAGTCTCAGCCACTTAGCAAGATCTTGTCTCAAATGAATAAATAAACAAACAAACAAATAAAACTGGGCATGTAGCAGAGTGGTAAAAGTGCCCTTGGGTTCAATCTTCAGTAACATCACCTTGCAAAAAAGATCAGCTTTCGGGGCTGGGGATGTGGCTCAAGTGGTAGTGCGCTTGCCTAGCATGCGTGAGGCACTGGGTTCAATTCTCAGCACCACATAAAAATAAAATAAAGGTATTGTGTCCACCTAAAACTAAGAAAAAAAAAAAGATCAGCTTTTTTATAGCTCCTGATGATGGCTCTGTCCTCTTTGGAGCATCACAATGTAAGTTGGACCTCAGTCCCCTCTAACATCTGAGATCTTTTACCCACATTCCTCCCTTCTACCAGCTTTGGCATGCCTTGTTCTTTCTACTCTTCGTCAATCAACATACTTCATTTCTTCTATTAGACACGAAGGATGAAAAGATGAATGAGATAGGGCCTCAGGTCTCAGGGAACTCTGGTTCCAGATACCTAGTGCTGGCGCTAGGCTCTGTGCTTGGTGTCTTACAGAGATCATCTCTCATTCTCACTCCCTGCAAAGTGGGCATTATTCCCATTTTATATAATTAGAAACAACTGGAATTCAAAACCAAATAGTTCTATCCCTGATGCCTGCATTCTTCCACATCATGCTTCTAGAAGGTTTAAGCAGGGAAGGCCTTCCATCAGCAGATGGGCTGGGGCGGGGGGTGGACATTCTAGTCAAAGGGAAGAGACAGCACAGAAGCATGGGGTGGGTGGGTGCGGGAAGAATAAGTAAGATGGTGTACCTGAAACAGGGGCTTGGAGTGAGGAGGGAGAAGGTGATGTTGTAATAGGAGATGAAACTGGAAAGGAAGTTAAGGTCCAAGTTGAGAAGGCTGTTTGGACTTTCATATTTTAGGAGTTTGGCTCAGAGATGCAAAAATCATGGAGCTTTGTTTCCTTTAGGAGGATAAGTTAGTGGGGGTGTGGGGGTGAGATAAAGAGAAAAGGGGGAGATGGGAAGGCAGGGAAACCAGCTGGGTGACCATCGCAGAATAGAAGAGAGGCAGAGGCAGAGAGGAGAAAATTGAAGTTATTTTTAAGGGAAGGAGTTGAGAGAGGAAGAATTTGGAGATGGTTCAAGACCTTGATCCTGCATGAAAGGAGGGATTGGAAAGCTATGAACGGAGAAGGTGAGAACAGAAGGCAGCCGGGGCACCAGGAAGTGCAGCCTGGGAGGGCTGGACCGACCGCTGTGCTCTGTTTGAGATGTGGGGTTTGCATTCGGTGACAGCTTCTTTCAGATCATCCAGAATGTGAGCCCCTTGAGACGCTGAGAACCTGTGGAGGCAACTGCAGGCTTCTGCTCATGGAGGCTCATTTTCTCATGTGATGTGTCGCTTCTTTATTATGAGCTCATCTTCAGTAGGAGTTGCTTTTCCTGTGTGACTTCCATGTGCCCTGGGTTGTGACAGTGTCTCTACAGAGTAGTTTTTTCCTTAGCATCTCTTGGATCCCAGAGATTTTAATTGTTTTAGACCAAATATAGTGTTGGTTTTCCCCATTTGGGATTCTGGATCTCATGGGTAGTAGAATTGGGACTCAGCACCCATTCCACAGGTCCCAGAGGGTTTATTTCTGACAGGTGATATGTATCTTTTCTTTGCATCTATGACCCAAGTCAGACAATTTGCTTCCTCAAACTTCCCTGAGCTGGTGGGCCGCATTTTCTGACCTCCTTTTAAGGAAAGCATCTCTTTGGTGCTCTTGTTTTTCTCCTCAGCTCAGATCAACATCTTCTCTCCTCAGAGCAAGCCAAAGGCCACAGCTCCAGTTCCCACCCACCCAGGTGTCATAACCTTAGCCAGGCCCTGGAGCCATTGGCTCCTCTAAAATCTCAGCTTACACTTAACTGCTTTGGCTGTGGGTTTCCTCTTCATTTCCTTCACTTGAGGATTTCCTTTTGTACAAAGATGGTATACTTTTTTTTTTTTTTTTTGGTACTGGGGATTAAACCCAGAGGCACTTAACCACTGAGCCACATCCCCAGACCTTTTTTTGTATTTTATTTAGAGAGAGGGTCTTGCTGAGTTGCTTAGATCCTCCCTAAATTGCTGAGGCTGGCTTTGAACTCACGATCCTCCTGCCTCAGCCTCCCAAGGCACTGGGATTATAGGCATGTGCCACTGAGCCTGGTGACATTTTAAATTTTTTTTTTTTTTTTTGCTATAGTTTACTGAACAACCCTGACTTTGTAATGGGAAAGCTGTAATCTGTGTGGCTAGACGTCATGAACTTGTTTTGCTGGGTGGCCAGGAGCCTTCTCAGATACTGGCATCAGGGCAACCTGTTAGCTCTGTGCCCAGGAAGAAGCTGTGCAGTGTTTGGAAGGAGGGGGAACCTGAAGGAAGGGAGACAGGGCAGAGGAAGACCAGGGGTGTCTACTGATGGAGGTCCACCCTATTGACACCATTGGTCTGCACAGATGGTCATCACAGCTGCCCCATCAAGCCATGGGCAGTCTTTTCCCTGGTCTTTGACACTGCCTCTACGTTACCCAGGTCAGTCTCCTCCCTGACCTCAAGACACCCCATGCTAGTCCCCCATGTGTGCGGCTTGCAGGAGGGCCAGTGGGTAGCTCTGAGTACTGAGCGCTTCCCTGAAACCCGCAGTCCTAGAAGGCAGACAGATGCTCTTGGTCCTAATAAACCCCAGGGAGTCTCCTTTCATAATTCCCTTCAGATAAAATTTCTGGAAAAGAACAATAATAGCAAAATATAATAACCACGCCCCGGCAGGTTTACCATAGCTCCCTGCTGGTCCACCACTGCTTAGAGGGACTGAATGTCCAGTCACCCACATAGCATTACCTAGTCTGCGGTTCTAGGCTATTAATTATACCGTTCTCTGGACGAAGATGAAAGGTAGGTCTGAGAGTCCAAGGGCAGCTCTGCCAGCCTTCCACTCATCAACTGGTGAGGGCAGGCCATGTGCACCCTCTTGGAATATCTTTTTTTTTTTTTTTTTTTTTTTGCAGTACTGGGATTGAACCCAGGGGACCTTTAACACTGAGCTACATCTCCAGGCTTTTTTTTTTTTTTTTTGAGACAGGTTCTCACTAAGTTGCTGAGGCCAACCTTGAACTTGCAATCCTCCTGCCTTAGCCTCCCAAGTTGCTAGGATTATAGGCATGAGCCACTGTACCCAGCCCTTCTCTTGGGGTTTCTAATGTCCTCTGTATGTATGCTATGACGTGTCAAGCTACCATGTTGGGGGCTGGGGTGGGGAAGTCAGTCCTTAGAGTGATGGTAGTATTGGCAGCAGTTCTGCAGGGCACACAATTTTAGGAAGCCTCACACCTGGCCTTCCATAGGCTTATGTTGTTTGCCTGTCTGTACCTCCTCGACAGATCCCACCCACTATTTCAGAATCCCCAGATCTTACATCACCAGAAAATCTGGCCTGCATATTCCAACCTATGTCTATCCTCCCCCTGAACAAGTCCTGTGGTGCTGACTGTTCTCAGTGTCTCAACCGGGCTGTTCAACAAGTGATATATGAGGATGGTAAGGGGCTGGCTCTGTGGTAGAGCACTTGCCTAGCATGTGTGAGGCACTGGGTTCGATCCTCAACACCACATAAAAGTAAAAACAAATAAATAAAGGTATGGTATCCATCTACAACTAAAAAGATATTTTTTTAAAAAAGCCTAGAATAATGCGAGATAATGAGTTGCTCATGAAATACTTGGATGAAGAACAAGTAAATAATTAAAGCCAGGGAACTGGGTGTCATGGTAGGGAGTCCCTAGGTCCTCTAAACTGTCCAGAATAAAATCCAAGATTGAGAACACCAAGAGGTTCATCGACGTAAGAGCCAAAATGGCAGCACCAATCTCTACTTCAGGCACCCTTTGCAACAAAAAGTCACATGTACGTTTTTCTAGAACATCCTGACTTTTGATCTGGGTAGGAGAGAGGGCGGTTAAGTGGGGACCTATAGCCAGACTGGAAGACTAACAGGAATGACAAGATTGTTAGGCACATGGCTTTTGCCTTGGCACATGTTGACCTTTGCTGCCACTTTCTTGGATCTGTAAAAGCAAAAACAAATTAAAAGAAGAGATGGAAGGGCCTGGGGGTGTGGCTTGGTGGTAGAGCACTTGCCCAGCCTGAGCAAGACCCTGTGTTCCAACCCCAGTACTGCAGAGAGAGGGAGAAAGAGAGAATAAAAGGAGGGTTGATGCTCCCTATTGAAAATAAAGGAGACTTCACTGCCCTTCCCTTTTTTTTTTTTTTTTTAGAGCATTAACTTAAGGGGGCTTGCAATTTTAAATGCTTTCCTGTCTCTTTGAGATGTATACACTTTTTTTTAAGCCAAAAAAAGCTCAGGAATGTCTTTTTCAGGAGCCATCCCTTTGAAATGCAGTCATCAAAGGAAACAGCTCCCTTCTCTTTGAGGGGGAGAGGGGAGCCTACACTTCAAGTTGGAAAACTACCTCCCCCCCTTAAAGATAAGAGAGGGTTGCTTTTCCTTTGGATAAAGCTAATTAGCTAACAGATGGTGACCTCATTTACCAGGTGAGTCTAGGGTGAACCCCACGTGACAAATGGTGTCGGCAAGTCCTCTTGCTGGGGGAGGAGACTGGCCCATCAATGTTTGCCTGGAGTGACAGCATCTGCCTGTCTTTGCAACCTCTTAGGGTCATGAACATTCTCACTCAATAATAAAACAATCTTCTTTCCCTTCTACCTCCATGGAGAGGTTTTCTGGCTTGGTGGAAATTTTGTTTTAAATTGTATCTACTTCCCAGATTCCACTGCTTGGCTCCAGGAGATTTAAGTTACACCCATGATTAGTAAAATAGCATCCTAGTGAACAAAGGGTATCTCGAGATGGTTTTTGGAGGGCACTTAATTAAGAAGGATGAGCATGTGTTTGCCATGACCGTTGGCACTTCTACTGGCACGATTACCAACACGTGATGGCCCTGAACTCACCAAGAGGACTTTGACATGCCATCCCTGAATTTCCTACCTACATGACTCATAAAAGCAGCCACGCCAGAAAAACAGAACAATTTTAGAAAAAAAAAATAATAAGTTTTTTGGGCTGGGGTTGTGGCTTAGTAGTAGAAGGCTTGCCTGGCACGTGTGAGACACTGGGTTCGATCCTCAGCACCACATATAAATAAAATAAAGGTATTGTGTCTATCTACAATTGAAGAGGCACCCCCTTTTCTCCACAGAAAAGCCCTCTTCACCATGGCTGATTTTAAGACTGTCAGCAAAAGAGTCCAATGTAGATAAACTTCCTATTTTCATGTCGCCCTGTTTACTTGGCCACTGGCCGAGAAGATACCAGCACTCCAGGTGCAGGACACCCCCTTACTAGTTTTCACAAACATATCTAGTATAGTACTTTGAAGAAATGTGCAAACAAGGCCTCTGGCCTTGAGCTGGGCTTCACAGAGATGTCTACATTTTAAGATAAGTTACAAATGGGCTCCATGGTAACAGCTGGCAGAGGGAGGAAAGAAAGGGGAGAAGCAGCTCTCCCCTTCTCAGGTGTTGTCCTTGAAGAGTTAACGTGTCCAGAACAGTGAAAGAAAAAGCTGCTTTTATGTGAACTTCTGCAGACTGTGAACTTCTGAGCCCCTCCCCTTACACACTGAGTATAAAACTCTGAAACTCCCTGAACTCGGGGTTCAGGGGATTAATTGATTATAGCAAAGGCTGTGCCCTCTGAACCTGGCTGCAGCCAAATAAAACTGTTTCCTGCTATCTTTGGTGCCTTGCCTCGTTTGTCCTTACAACATTTTTGGCGACCCAGATGGGACAGAGGAGGTAAGGAAGGCTATTCTACCTCTCTTGTCTCTCGGGACCAGCTTCCCTGGGGCGATGGGGGACAGCGAGCGGTCCCCTTGGCAAGCCCAGGCCACTCTTGGCCTGAAGGAGGATGGACTCACCCAGCTCCCTGGGGCTGCCACCCTGGAGCACAATGTAACCCAGAGACAACAGGAACCAGAATTAGGGTTTTGGAGCACCGCCCAGCTGAACAGGTAGGACCTGGTCCATTTGGTTTCGCAGCCCACCTGACTTCCCCTTCGAGGCCTAAGCGGGTGGAAGAGAGGCTTGATCACCCTCTGTTGGGTCCCGAGTACCCTCCAAAGTGGTTGGAGCTGAAACGGACTGGGGAGTCGCCCGAGTAGTCTCTGTTCGGGGTCAGTGAGCAGAGGGGACACTGTGATTCCCATTTTGTTTGGTTTGGAATTTGGGCGGGATAGAAATTTGTCCTGGCCATGTCTGTGTGAAAGTGTGTGAAAGTGTGTGAATGAGATGGACAAAGGGAAGGGTTCCGACCCAACCCGAGGGCCTAAGTGAGTGCAGAGTCCTGATCCGTGGTTCCATGGCACCTCATACAGTCTATGGCGGAATTTCACCAACCAATGTCCAGGTGAAAGCTCCAGGTCGGGGCTTGATACCGACCTGCAAGGCTAGGAGGGCCCTAAGTCCCTGCGAGGGGAGCGGCAGGAGATGGACGAAGCGAGTCTTGTCCTAAGTGTGTTTTGTTCTAAGTGTGGGACACCGATGCAGGGTGGAACATGGGAGGCACCTAAGGAAACTGAGCCTTCTGACATGTGTGTTAGAATCCTTTAGGAAGGTTTTCCTGGTAACTGTGGGGTGAGACTCACTCCACAAAGGTTGCATACTCTGGGAATTAGAGTGGCTCATCCAAGATGTGGGCTGGCCACCAGAAGGATCTTTAGATGAGAGAGTCATTGCTGAGATTTGATTTGGAACCCCTGACCAATTCTCTTATATTGATTGCTGGCAAGAGATAGTTCAGAAACAATCCCCTTGGTTGAGAGCCTGTCTAGATGGACAGTCCAAGCTGATGTTAGCCAGGAGCCTAGTGGTCTCTAAGACCCAGCGGAAAGCAGCTAAGCAGAAAACCTGACTAGGAAAGACAGGACAGAAAACAGTTTTCCCCATGAGCCAGAAGAGGACCCAGGACCAACTTTGCCAAGACCACTGGGACAACAGACTGTCCCCTAGCCCTCTTGTCCTCAGAGGCAACAAATGATGGCCCCCCAGTACTGGCTATTCCTTCCTCTGTGATGTCCTCAGAGCCAAAGGCTTCCTAGGACCAAAGACTCTTTCACCTCCCAAGATGAAGGTGGGAGATTTGTCCCAAGACTAGAGCCACAACTCAGATGAGAACTCTCTAGATGCCCCTGCAAGGGACTAAAGGACCTGCCCACATTGACCAGAGGGAAACACCTGAGGGAGACAAGGCAGTTTTGTGGCCAGCCTTTCTCCACCATTGAGCTCATAAGCTGGAAAAATCCTCCTCCCTCCTACACGGAGAAACCCTGGGCCATGCCTGATCTGATGCAGCCCATTATCCAGACCTAGGATGGGGCCCCAACAAAGAAGAAGGTCTAAAGACAAAGAGATGTCAAGAAGCCATCAGAGAAAGTCTAAAAAAATAGAAAAAAGAGAACAAAACACACTGTCTGTGCCCAAGAGTTAGAAGGAGTCGGAGCCAGCCCCGAGCCCCAGCCTAAGCCGAGCACATCTCAGACAAACAGAGCCCAGATAAGCCTCCCGCTGCTCCAGCATCTCCCTCTCGAACCCTCCATAGCCCTGACCATTTCTCTGGGCCCCACATCTGCCTAAGGCCCCTCTGCCCTATGAAACTGGCAGCAATGATCAAAAGAGATGGGCCCAACTGACTCAGAGCTAAATGTCCAGGCCACCGCCGCTGCCGCCCCTCTCCCTGCCCAGAGGTGCCCGGGGGAAGAGGGGCACCATACAAACATTGCAGCCGCAATGCAAGTTTGTCTGTGAAGAAATGCACAGGCGCAAGCAACAGGTGATCAATGCAGCCTTTGTGGGACAGGCTCAGAGAGCCATTTGCCAAAAATTATAATCCTAGAGGTCTTTACTGAGAAGTATGCCAGAGACTCAAAGACAGACAGACAAGAAAGATAAAGAGGAGAATAAACCCAAAGTTCACTCAAAGGGGAGTCTCACTAGTACAAAGACAATGGTCCAAATGTTTATAAGAAAAAAAAACATCACAATAGAGAATTCTTGGGGGTTGGTTACTGGGTTCAGATATGTATGGATCCCCAACTTTCAGTTATGACAAAAGCCCTCTATGAAGCCACAAAGGGGGAAAATGGGATCCTCTTATATGGGGATCAACTAAGCAAAAGGCCTTTGAGGACATTAAACAAGCACTCACCAGTGCACCTGGATTAGGGCTCCCTGACCTCACAAAGCCTTTCTTTCTGTATGTCCATGATCTGTCTGGAGTGGCTGCAGGAGTTTTGACTCAGATGCTGGGGACATGGCAACATCTAGTGGCCTATTTGTCCAAACAGCTAGACCCTGTAGCCCAGGGCTGGCCACCTTTTTTACGGGCCCTTGCAGCCACAGCTCTTCTGGTGTTGGAAGCTGATACACTGGCTATGGGACAAGAACTGGTTGTCAGAGTTCCTCATTCAATTTTGACATTGTTAAAATATAAAGGACACTATTGGTTGACTAATAAAAGAATGGCCAAATATCAGGGCATGTTATGTGAAAACCCACGTATCCACGTTGAGGTCCTCAGAACTCTAAACCCAGCAACTTTGCTGCCCATTGGACCTGGAAAACCTGATCACAAATGTGTTGAGGTCATGGATGAAGTGTTCTCCAGCAGATCAGACCTAACAGACCAGCCTCTTGATGCAGAGTACTTCACACATAGAAGCAGTTTTATTAAAGATGGGGTATGTTTTGCTGGATATGCAATGGTCACTCTGGACTCTACTGTCGAGGCAGAACCTCTGCCTCAGGGAACTTCGCACGAAAAGTAAAACTTATTGCTTTGACTCGAGCACCTCAGTTGACAACAGGAGTCTGTGTGGATATTCACATAGACTCAAAATAAGTGTTCGCTACCCTTCATGTTCATAGGGCCTTATGTAGGCTAATTAACTCAGGAGAAAAAACTCAGGGGGATATGATGGATGGACAAGAAATTCTTAAACTTTTGGATGCACTGTGGGCTCCCAGGAAGGTTGTGATTATATATTGTCAAGTTCATCGAAAGGGAAACACTGTGGTTTCTCAGGGCAACTGGAGAGTGACAGAGAGGCTAAATTAACTGTCTGCAAGAAACGGGAAGAAAATCCAGACCCAGGTTTAAATGCTGCCCTTCTGCCTGGCCGACTAGCTAACAGAATGGGAGCCAACACACTCCCAATATGAAAGTAAGTGATATAAGACTGAACAAGAAAATTTTCTCCCCGGTGGATGGTGGAGATTTTCTGATGTCCGGAATAGCCATCCCAGATAGTCTAGCCACAGCCTTTATCAGACAGTTTCACAGGAAAACATGTTGGACATACAGCACTTGAGACAGTTCTGAGTCAACATTTCTATGACCCCCGGCTCACAAGCATCATCTGGATGATCTGCAAACAATATGAGGTTTGTGCTCACAACAATTCTTGACAGGGGCCAAAGCTTTCACTAGGAATCCAAACTATAGGAGAAGCACCTTTTAAAGACTTGGAAGTAAATTTCACTGAACTACCAAGCTCACGGGGCTATATAACTTTTGGTTTTTCTGTGTTTATACTCTGATGGATAGAAGCCTTTCCCACCAGCACTGAAAAGGCTAGGGAAATACTAGGATGCTTCTCTGGGAAATTATTCCTAAATTTGGTGTCCCAGTAACTATTGGTTCAGACAATGGGCCAAGTTTGGGGCAAAAATGATACGTTTACTGACCAAGAGTGTAAATATCAGATGAAAGTTACGTACTGCCAATAGGCTGCAGAGTTCTGGTAAAGTTCAAAGGATGAACAGGACTTTAAGGCTCAATTGGGTAAGCTGTGTCAGGAGACTCACTTACATTGGGATGAACTTCTCCCTATTACACTGTTGTGGATTAGATCCACTCCCACTAGGACTGGATTCTTTTCTTTTGAGATAATATATGGGAGGCCCCCCCCTCTTATTAGGGGACTACAGGGAGACTTAAGAGAGATAGGAAAATTAACCCTGAGTCCACAGCTTCAGGTCTTAGGGAAAACTTTACAGGTTCTCAACCAATGGGTTAGAGAAAGATTGTCAGTAAATTTGACCCAGGTGCACACTCCTTCAAGCCTGGAGATTGATTCTGGGTCAAAGAATGAAATATTTAACCCCTAAACTTCATTGGAAGGGCCCTTTCACTGTTATTTTATCCACCCCAACTGCAGTCAAGTTTGCAGAGATGGGTCCCTGGATTCACTACACCAGACTCACGCCTGCAGCCGAGGACTGGGAGTGCTCTCCAGATGCTGCTACGCCCTCGAAGCTGACCATCCTGAAGAAAAAGGAGCACTGGAGAAGCTTGAGGATCAGAAGGACAACAGCCCTGCTCCAGTCACTCCGGAAGCTGACTGGTCTACACACGGCCGAAGCTTGAGGAGACTATGGCTCTGTTTCAGCCACACAGGAGGGACTGGCTGATCCTTACACAGTGAAGGATAAACCTCCCACCAGGACTAATAAACTCCTTCAACCTCTAAGATAGTTCTTATACTATAATGCATTTCCACCCCTTGCTTCTAGATATATATGTAATTCTCTGTTTGGTTTTTGCTACTGGTTTGATAACAGTAACTCCTACTGACTGGACTCTGGGTAACAAAATTTCACTTATACTTTTTATCTTGCTTATATATGTTTTCTAGGATTTGTTTGGTGTTATTAGTTTGGCTTTGTTAATTTATGCTGTTTAACCTATGCTAACCAAAATGTTAGTCTTTATTTAGTTTGGTTTCCTTTGATAACCATAAGAGAGTCTGCCTTTCTCCTATTCCAACCACGGAGATCATGTGAACCATGTGTCAAGACAATCTACTATAACTAAGAGGTGGTAAAACATATATTTAGGACCTGTCCCATCTGAGGAATGCTATAGATGGATGACTGTTTGGAAAGAAAAAAGAAGTCCGTTGGAAAGAAACTTAATTTAGGAGGTCACCAATCTTGGGGTGAAGGTAACTGGCCACCCCAGAGGATTATTGCCACTTATGCTCCAGATACCTGGGCACATAATGGCAGCTGGAATTATAGAACTCCTATTTACGTGTTAAACAGAATTATTCACTTGCAAGCTGTACTAGAAATTATTATTAATCAGACTGCCACAGCCTTTGACCTCCTAGCCACACAACAGACCAGATGCGAGTGGTTAACTATCAAAACCACTTGGCATTTAGATTACTTACTGGCTGAGGAAAAAATATATGTGGAGAGTTCAACAGCTCAGATTGTTGCATCCAAATGGATGACAATAGACAAGCAGTTAAGAATACAGCCAACAACACAAGAGAACTAGCACATGTGTTAGTTCACACTAGAAGCGCATTAAAGTTTGGGTCCCAATCATGCTTTTGGGAGATGGTTTTCAACTCTTGGTAGATTTAAAAGCTTAACTGGTGTATTGGATATTCTGCTGTTAGCCTGTTCATTGTTCCCATGTTTGGCTCCACTGTGCATTAAAACTATTGGGTCCACTGCAGAAGCTGCTGTTGAAAGGATGACAACAACTAAGATTTTGGCATTATATAAGGCTTTAAGCCAAGATAATGGTAATGATGCTCTTAAATTTAAAGGACTAAATTATGGGGAGCATCATTAAAGGGGGGAATTGAAGTGGCACACCATTTCTCCACAGAAAAGCCCTCTTCACCATGGCTGATTTTAAGACTGTCAGCAAAAGAGTCCATTGTAGATAAACTTCCTATTTTCATGTCACCCTGTTTACTTGGTCACTGGCTAAGAAGATACCAGCACTCCAGGTGCTGAACACCCCCTTACTAGTTTTTCCCAAACGTATCCAGTATAGTACTTTGAAGAAATGTGCAAACAAGGCCTCTGGCCTTGAGCTGGGCTTCACAGAGATGTCTACATTTTTAAGATAAGTTACAAATGGGCTCCATGGTAACAGCTGGCAGGGGGAAGAAAGAAAGGGGAGAAGCAGCTCTCCCCTTCTCAGGTGTTGTCCTTGAAGAGTTAACTTGCCCAGAACAGTGAAAGAAAAAGCTGCTTTTATGTGAACTTCTGCAGACTGTGAACTTCTGAGCCCCTCCCCTTATATGCTGGGTGTAAAACTCTGAAACTCCCTGAACTCGGGGTTCAGGGGATTAATTGATTACAGCAAAGGCTGTGCCCTCTGAACCTGGCTGCAGCCAAATAAAACTGTTTCCTGCTCTCTTTGGTGCCTTGCCTCGTTTGTCCCTACAGCACAATTACAATTTTTTTTTTTTAATTTTCACCTTTTGTCTTGATTTCCATTCCTCTGATGTGTACACCCACAAGGAAATTTGGCTGCGCAGCTACAGATCACACATTGAAAATTCTCCTTCAGAAACAGCATTGTTCTGCCTCAGGTCTCAAACTAAAACCTGATAGTGAGTCTTCCCTCTTGTCTCCAACCTGGGGTCCATGGATATTTTTATAGACCACCTCAAGCATGAAATTGCAAACCTAAACAAATTAATTCTCATAAAATCATCTTTCAATATTTCAAACAAAAGAAGGCATCGTGATTATAAATGATCTCTAGATTATTAACAGGCTATTATATCACTTTGCAATTTTCATTCTGCTTTTTCTTTCAATTCCACCGGCTTCAGTTTCATGTGATATAAAATGTTGGCTTAACGTAGAATGCAGGGATGAAGGATATAAAGGTCTTTATATAAAGATATAAAGATTTATTTATGTAAATGTAAAGATTTTATGAGAAAAATTCTTCCACAGAAGAACTTCTACCAAGAGGGAGATGACAACCTTACCCTCTGCTCAAATAGATACTGTCTAAATGCAGGTGAGTATTGGATCAGAGTTTGGACTTGAAGTCCATCAGAATTGACTAGAACACCATTCCTGCTCCCCATAAGCTGGGTATTTTTGAGCAAATTATTTAGCCAAGCTGCCTTATCTGTAGAACTGGAATAATGGAAGGTAATTGAAGGTTACTGTCTCCCAAAAAGGTTCTTGTGAGAATTGAGATAATATCCACTTGCCAACTTGTATTTCTTGAGCACCTACTATGTACAAACTACCCAGCTATGTACAAGAGAAACACAGATGAAGGAGATACAAATGTATGTATTGAATTCTGGGGGCCCAGGCTCTTCTTGCAGATCTCTTCACCCACCCTTGAAATTCTCTAGAACCCAACTGGTAAAAAGAGTGGGGGTGGGGCTCAGAGAGCAGAGTCCAAGACTGTACTCAAGCATTCTGGAACCTGCTGGACTCTTAGCTTCCAGCCAACCCCCACCATAATGTTTTTTAGGGGGTTGCCAGGGATTGAATCCAGGGGTGCTTACCCATTGAGTCACATTCACCACCCTTTAAAAAATATTTTATTTAGGGTCAAGGTCTTACTGAGTTGCTGAGGCTGGCTTTGAACTCATGATCTAGCTGCCTCAGCCTCCTATGAGCTGCTAGGATTACAGTTGTGAGCCCCATGCCTGGCTCTCCCCTCTCCTCTATCCCTGCCTGTACTTCTCTCTGGCCCTAGACCAGAGTTCTTTCAATCTGAGTACTTGGAAGCCCAGCATTAACATCTCCATGCATTTCAGATGAACCCTCTTTCTTCTTGCAAAAGCTATTAAACTGAAAAGAAAGGATTTCAGGAAACTGGGAATTCAATTTCATCCTCAGCTCCTTTCTAAAATTCTACAATTACAGTATTCATTCCTTGGACTTCAGTTTTTAAAAGAAAAACATCCCTAGAAGAATAGTGGGAATCAACAGTCAATTACGATTTTTTTTTTTGGGTACAGGGTATTGAACCCAGGGCTTTGCAAATGTTAAGCAATTTATATATTTACATTTTAATGTATGCATTTATTTTTTTAGGGGGTGTGGGGGATGGGGGGTGTCTCACTAACTGCCCAGGCTGGCCTGGAATTTGCAATCTCTCTGCCTCAGCTTCCTGAGCAGCTGGCATTATTGCCACACACCACCACACCCAGCCCCATTTCAACTCCAATGTGACACTAGATTCTCAGGATCTTCTGAAGTGAGGTTTAGCAAAGCTAAAAGTTCAGAAGAACTGAGAAATACGCAGGGGATGCTGCCCAATGGAGAGGGGCAGGACATGGCCACTGTGTCTGAGGTCATAATGAACGTGGGCCAAACTGCTCTCATTGCCCACAGCCAGGACTACTGTGTGGGGGACTGCCACCTTCCCCAGATGCTTGGAAGGGCCAAGAGCTAACCGAGGGGTCACAGAACCACCTAGCTGGCCCAGGAGTACTGCTTTTAAAATATATATATATATGGTTAGTTATGAACAAAATAGACAAGTTCTTATGGTGCTCATAATCTAATGTAGGGAAAGACAATAAATAAACTACAACTAAAACAAAACCAAGATATCAGGTTGTTTCAAATTTTATAGTGATACTTAATGACTTTTTTTCCCCTTTCTCTTATGATACTGGGAACTGAACCCAGGGTGCTCTACCACTCAGCTACATCTCCAGCCCTTTTAAGTTTTATGTTTTAGACAGGGTCTCACTAAAGTTGCTGAGGTTGACCTTGATATATATATATATATATATATATATATATATATATATATATATATATATATATATATATATATTTACTTTTTAGTTGTAGTTGGACACGATAGCTTTATTTTATTTATTTATTTTTATGCGGTGCTGAGGATTGAACCCAAGGCCTTGCTAGGCGAGCGCTGAGCCCCAGCCCCAGCCCCCAGGAGTGCTGCTTTAACTGGGGAGTGGGTGGAGAATTAGAGTCTGGCTTCTTTCCCCACCCTCTCAGGGGATCTGGGAGCAGGGAAGCCCAATTTGAAGAATGGATGAGGCTGGGGTAGGACATGCCCAGGGTAAAGGCAGTACAAACTACAACAGTTCAGGGTGAGTGCTGACGTCCGAGGACAAACAGCCAGAAGTAGCTTCAGCCTTTCATTGGAAAAGCCACTCTTTTTTTTTTAATATTTATTTTTTAGCTTTAAATGGACCCAACATCTTTATTTTACATTTATGTGGTGCTGAGGATCGAACTCAGTGCCTCAAGCATGCTAAGGGAGCCCTCTACCACTGAGCCACACTCTGAGAGGGGCTCCCCCCCACGGCAACCAGACAGCATCAGGACCCAGGAAGGAGGAGAACCTGCCAACACAAAACGCCAGGGGGCCGCCCCCGTGGAGGAGGAGGAATGCATTCTTTTAAACCAGCCTTCCAAACTGTCCTTTGCAACGCCCCCCTCCTGGCTGGTTAAAGATAGGATCACAGACTCTGGGGCAATCACATGATTCCCAGGAGTCAGAGTCCAGGCAGCCGGCAGAGGCCTGCGGTTGTTTTGCTCTGCCACAGCCTGGGTCACAAGGTTCTTACACAAATGTTGTGGCCCTTCCTTCCTCTTAGCCGATGATGACTCAGGATTTGGAAAGAAGCTCGGAGAACATTCGGCCAACAGGGTCATCCTGGGCACTCCTCAGGCAGCTTCTAGGTAACTCAGGAGCTGGGGGCAGACCTGACTCTGAAGTGCGGATAGTCACTCCAGGGCTCTGCATACCGACCCTGGGAGGTCTTTAGGAGGAACAAAGAAAGTCGTTGAGACTTGTGGCTTAATGTTGTGAAATCCATACATACATCTAATTGTATGGTCTCCCCAAACCTCACCAGAGAGATGACAAAGGGATTTAAACAAACAAAACAGAAGCCAAAATTCACAAGGGCAAAAAAGCAGAACATGAGCTCACAGACCAGAGACGGAAGCCAGCTGCTGGGTGTGTGGGGGGATCTCGATGGACCTCTCTGTGCCACACACAGGTCTAGGGCTGAAATTGTATTATCTCATCTAATCCCTCAAACTCTGGAAGTTTGTGCTCTAATTTTAGAGACAAGGCCCAGGGAGGTTCAATAACTTATCCCAGGTCCCATGGCAGCATCTGAACCTCTGTGGATGGGTGGCTCCAGGGACCATGATCTCTTTATATACTTCTGTGGATAGTCACTCCAGGGCTCTGTATACCGTCCCTGGTAGCAAAATGAGGAAGACTCAGAATTTGGAGTATCAGGGACTGCCACAACTTCTCAGAGCCCTTCCACTCGGCGTCGAGTGTGGTAGGAGGCTGCACACCCCAGGCAGTGGCCTGAGCGCCTCTGCAGGAGTCCTGGCCCACAGAGAGACCACAGTGACATCTCAAGGTCCCCCATGAAGTGCTGGCTCAACAGCCGTAGTGGCCACATCCAGGGCTCACATGGCTTTCTATCTGCTTTGAGAAACCTTCCTTTTTAAAATCTCTTCCATTTTTCCTATAGAATGTAAACATGGAGAAAAATTGGAAAAATAGATCAAGAATCAAATTGGTGGGGCTGGGGTCATAGCTCAATGGTAGAGCCCTTGCCTTGCACGTGTGAGGCACTGGGTTCGAACCTCAGCACCACATAAAAATAAAATAAATAAAATAAAGGTATTATGTGCATCTGCAACTAAAAAAGTTTTTTTTAAAAATCAAAGTGACATTAAGCTTCTTAATAACAGCAACACTGAAATCTAAAGGATAATGCAACAAAGCCTTTAATATTTCAAGAACCATTTGAAAAACAAAACTGCTATGATCTATAAATTAAAACTAATATCTATGAATCAATGCTGGTATAAATAAAAAGCTGAGTGACTAGATGAATGGAAAGAAAGAAAGAGCTCTACCTTACAAGAGAATTCCAATTGATAAAAGTAGAAGGGAAACAGAAAATCATCATTAGAACACGACAGTATTAATTTTTACAGGCAAGATTCATCAATGGATGATAAAATTATTTGGTGACAGTTTGAGGATAAACAAGATATTTGCAGTCTCAAAGTATATCCAGTGATATATTTATTAATTGTAGGAAAAACGGTGATATATTTATTAATTGCAGGAAGAATTATGGTGGAGAAACGCAGACCCACTTTAGCCACACGATCAAGGTCAGCATCGATTGTACGATGCATGGAGAAGGGCACATTGCCTCTGTGATATTCTTGCCCAGAATCCATAATTCAATGTAATCATGAGGAACTCAGTGTAATCATTAGACAAATCCAAAATCAGGGACATTTTGCAGAATAACTGCCAGTATTCTTCAAATGTGTCATGAAAGACAAAGACAGAGGACCTGTCCCAGATTAGAGGAGATTAAGACGACTCAACAACTAAATTTAGTGTGGGATCCTGGAAAAAAATAAAATGACGTTATTGGAAACACTTGTGAAATCCAATGTCTGTAGTTTCGTATACAGTAGTGTACCAACGTTAATTTTCTGTTTTGACAATTGTACTGTGGCTATGTGAGATGCGCATTCAATATAACTGTACTATTTTGGCTGCCTTTCTTTAAATCTAAAATTATTTCAAAATAAAAAGTACCAAAAAAAAAAACCTAAGGAAAATTTATTTTCAATCTAGAATTTTGTACCCAAATTATGAACTGGGAGGATAAAATAACCCTCAACTGTAAGGATAAAATAATGATGTTTTTCAGACATGCAAGAGCTCATGTACCCTTAATTAGAAAGCTACTGGTAGTCATGCTTCCTCAAAAGAATAAATCAAGGCAAAGACATGGCATCCAGGAAACATGGAACACACCACTAAAGGAAAGAAAAGGAATTTCCAGAACAAAGGCTATGCAGTCCTCCAGGCAATCAGTATACAGAGGTGCAAGAGGGTTACTGGTTCTCAGAAGAACAATGTTGAACAACCCATCAAAAATAATAATGGCGGGGCTGGGATTGTGGCTCAGTGGTAGAGCGCTTGCCTAGCACAGGCAGGACCCGGGTTCGATCCTTAGCACCACATAAAAATAAAGGCATTGTGTTGTGTCCATCTTCACCTAAAAAATAAATATTTAAAAAAATAATGGTTTACATATATATTTGATTAAATTAGTGAAGTTTTCAGTTTTGACAGCGTTTGGGATTGAATTATTGGTAAGTATGTTGGAAACCAAGCAAACAAACAGAAAAAAAGAGGCAATTATCAGCTCTTGGGAAAACAAAAAGTTATATGGCAAGCAAATATAACCATAGTATCCTAAGAGACTATGTTGTGAACTCAGCCACTTAATCATAATCAAGTAAATACTAAATACTCAAAATACCCATATTGAGAGGAGGAAAGAAGGGAAATATGGGTGTGAGTGGAGTATGAGAAATAAAAGTTAAATTCTTGTCTTTCAAGGTAAGAAGTAAGGAGACCACTGTCCAATGGGCTCCTGGTCTCAAGGCAAGATGCACCCTCTAGGTGTCAATCCCAGGGGAGACAGTGAAGAGGGTTGTGGCAGATGTAAAAACCCAGGGGGGGTTTCTTCCCTGCTGCCCTAGGCCAATTGGGGCGGGGGGGGGGGGGTACGGAATGGAAGTCAGCCAGGGCTGAGTGTGATCAAGGCTGAGGAGATGGAACAGTCAGATTAGGCTGGCTCAGGAAGAGATGTGCTCAGATTCCATCTTGGCAGGGGTCAGACTCCAAAGAGATGCCACTTGGGGTGGAGTGCAGCCACAGGTCAAGGCAGTTGACAGCTACCATGAGGTGGATTCTTGGTTTCCAATGTGGTTTCTGCAAAGCTCTGGTGCTGAAGGATGTGAAGAGCTGTTGACCTGAAAAGATAGTTCCATGGCCCAACAAGCTTGGGACATGTCTGGGACTGTGGGACATTTCAGAACTCTTCATAGGAGGATGTCAACAACAGGCAGGGGATATTGGCCAAGAGTGTTTAGTCGTGAGCATGAAACCCTTTCTGCACAGGGCAGAACACTGGATCATGAAGACCGTGGCAAAGCTGCATATTCAGAGCCTGTACTGCAGACTGACCCAAGCCCAAATAACCATGTGATCAGGACTAGGTAAGACAGTGTAGGGAGTGTTCATCAAACATGTGCTCATCCTCAAAGCTGCCTGTGCTGAGCACTAGAATGCATTTTGTGGATAAGGAGGCTGAAGATCTGGCAAATTCTACATGTTGCCCAGACTTCCTGTCAGGGACAGAGTGGTTCTAAAGCCCTGCTGAACAGCACAGCTGGACTCCAGTCTCCACCTGTCCTTCTCAGGCAGCTGGCTTCAGGTTCTGCTACCCATGTCCTTGGGCGTTGGGCAGTCTGCTCACCTTTGATTGCAAGGTTCTTCTTTGGTAGAAGGAAGATGGTAATCCTTGTCCACAGGGTTCATAGGATTAATGAGAGGTGTAAGAGGGTGCAATAATAGAACAAACAGAAAAGGCTTTGAAGTGCACTGGGAATGCAGGTGTGGCACTAATGACATCCAGTCCTTTCCCAGAAGCCCAAAGGCTTTGCATCCCAAAGCAATCACTTTCTTTAGCTCATTTGCAAACTGATTACGAAAAGGAAAAAGGCTTATAGATACGACAGTGGCTTTTTTTTTTTTTTAGTTGTAAATGGACACAATGTCTTTATTTTATTTATTTATTCTTATGTGGTGCTGAGGATTGAACCCAGGGCCCCACATGTGTGAGGCAAGTACTCTATCACTAAGCTACAACCCCAGCCCCAAGACAGTGACTTTTAAAGTGGACACTTAAAAAAAAAGGTGGGTGGGGAGCTTAGGGATAAGATTCATTATCTGGAAGCTTTGAACTCAGACCTTGGAAGAACAGATGCCCTCAGACCTCACCGCTGTCTGCCCTTCTCTAAAGGCTGCAGATGCTAAAAATACCCCGCCACCTGCTGCCCGCGGAAGCAGCAAATCACTTGCTGTCCAGCACCTGAATCCAGGCCAGGCCTGGCCTAACCACATACCCATTGGGTTACATTCGCTTCTTCCCACCCGGGCAGCTATCCACAGCCAGGGCTGAGAGTCACCAGGGCTGGAGGTTCTTGGAGGAAGAGAGCCAAAGTCAAAGGTCCTGAGGTGCTAACTGGGTGTGGGATGATCAGAAAGGAAGGTGTTACTAGGGGTAGTGGTGGGAGGCTGCAGGGACAGGGAAGTGGCTCCTGTGGTCACGACAGGCAACAGCTTTACTGTATAGAATTAGGTCATCTCAAAAATCCACAGATCAACCACCCAACTGCTGTCCTATTACCCCAGGCCACCAGGTGTCACTGTTACAAGGAGCATGCATACTCATGGTCAGATCCTGGGACGGGGACTAAATTTATGGAGATCATTCAAGTTGTGGGTGCTCAGGGACACATGGGGGAAATCCATTTCCTGCTTCCAGTTCTTATGAATTAGATCCCACTCCTGTGACCAAAATCAGTCCGACTTCCAAAGTATAGCCAAGAAATGCCCAAGATTGGCTCACCTTCACTTTCAACACAGTGCCATGAGTCAGAAATGAGAGGAAAGACAGAATTTTTAATTTACTCTTGGTTAAAACACATTGACAGCCACACATTTATGGTGAATGTAAAGTGGCATGTCACAGCATAGGGTTGATCACATCTGAAAACATGGGGAACGTACCTAGGGTGGGGGGAATACTGTATTACAAGGAACTGCTGTCCCACAACTACTTGATCCAATCAGTGAAAAATACAAACAGGACTAGGAAGCACAAAACCAGACACTGAGATTGAGTGGCTACATACGTATTCTTGGGTTAATTTTTGGGGAGCATGAAAACTTCACAAATGAAGTAATTTTCACAACTT
Organism: Marmota monax; assembly: GCF_021218885.2. Classification (NCBI taxonomy): domain Eukaryota; kingdom Metazoa; phylum Chordata; class Mammalia; order Rodentia; family Sciuridae; genus Marmota; species Marmota monax. The sequence goes on along the minus strand of NW_026693082.1, from coordinate 17,434,850 downwards.
TGCAGGCTCCTGGAAATGTCTAACTTAGCTTGGAATTCACTTTGAGTAAAAAGAGCACTTTTAAGTGGACTGGGACCTAGTTCACTGAAAAGCCACATGGCCTTGGGCAGGTGGTCTAAACCCTCTAAGCCACAGTTTCCTGGTGTATAAACTGAACTCTCTATGGCTCCTTCAAGCAGTGTAAGAGTCTAGGATTCCAGGTGTGGCCCTGAGAAGCTCCTGCGCATGGGGAAGGGAGATGTACAGAAATTACAATGTGATGCCATCCAAGGTCACCTCAGTGACACAGATAAGGACTTTGTGAATTTAGAGACCCTCCTTACTGTTACCTAGGGGTGGAGGGAAAGCTTCTAGAACTCATTTTTTGAGTTCTGGAAAGGCACCACCTGTTTCCAGGCCTATTTGAATACTCTCCATCCTACAACTGCAACATGATCAACATACCTGATCCTTTAAGAGCTGGGAGGCGGCCAACCAAATATTTAAGAAGTCAACTTGATCTGTATTAACATAAGCATCTAAGGAAGCTGGTTTCCAAAAACAAATGATAACCGCTACCAACCGACCTCTGTAAGTGTATGAATTCCTCAAGAATGAAGGATTTGGGGATGGGGTTGCAGTTCAGTGGTACAGTGCTTGCCTAGCATGTATGAGGCACTGGGTTTGATCCTCAGCACCATATAAAAATAAATGAAAAAAAAATAAAGGCATTGTGTCCATCTACAACTAAAAATTAAAAAAAAAAGAATGAAGGATTTTCTGTAGTGGGGAAGGGAGGCAGCTGGTGTACACGTACAGCCACTATTTACAGAATAGCAACTTTAAGACAAGGGACAGAGAGAGAGGAAGTTTGAAAGGATATTGAGTGTTTCTCTAGGAGTTACCCACCAGCTGTCAACACACATGTAGGAAAATGTTTGAAAAGTAGAAACGAAGTTTGTAATAGTGAGCCTCTATAAGGACATGAGGGTTAATTCTTTTTCTTTTCTTTTGTGGTACTGGGGATTGAACCCAGGGCCCTGGGCATGCAAGGCAGGCACTCTACCAGCTGAGCTACATTCCCAGCCCCTCTTTCCCTCTTAGATAGGGTCTTGCTATGTTGCCCAGGCTGGTCTCACACCTATGGGCTCAAGCGACCCTTCTACCTCAGCCTCCCCAGTGACTGGGACTACAGGTGTGCATCACCATGCCTGGCTTTATGTTTTTAATTTCTCTTAATTTTCCATTTTCAGCATTAAATGTGTATCAATAGTGTAATTTTTTTCAGTGCTGGGATCAAACTTGGGGCGTCACACATGCTGGACAGGTATTTACCACCCCCAATCCCTGAAAAAAAAATTTTTTTTGGTGCAAACATACTCTAACAGGGTAATACACCAAACTGTGATGAATCCTTTAAGGTCAATTAATGGATGTGATTTATTTCCTACAGTGAAGTAGTGGTGAGAAATGGACTATTGTTAGGTCTGGGGTCTGCAGGATTTCCAGGCAGAACTAGGAGCAGGGGAAAGAGAGAGAAAGTAAAGAGCCTCCAAGAGGCAGTGGGTTGAGAGGATTGGCCCAGGTGCCCAACTACACCTGCCAGGTGCTACCTATCACCTGGAGGGTGTTTACTTAAAATTAGAGATCTGCCCAGTTATTCTCTTTATAGTTGATTTCTCTTTAGAGTCAAACACCTAACAAAACAAACACAAAGAGGGCACATGTATTTTAATAATAATTAAAAATAAAGAAAAACACGGCAGGGCTGTAGCTCAGTGGTAGAGCACTTGCCTATCACGTGCAAGGCACTGGGTTCAAACCTTGGCACCACATAAAAATAAACAAATAAAATAAAGGCATTCTGTCCATCTACAACTACTTTTTTTTTAATAAAGAAACACAAAGGATGCTTCTCCAGACTTTTTTTTGCCTCCAACTAGCCTTTCTTTGACTAGGTTTTCTTTTGTAATTCTCACAGTGCAAGTTCCTCTTAGAGCCACCTAGTTATTTTAGGAGCAGTGGCGCTGACACAATCATATACAAGAAAACATCACGATGTAGACTGTTTTCAGGGGGGTGACGCTGACATCTGTCTCAACTTTATCTGGAGGCAGCGTTTGTAAGGCACATGAGAGCATCAACAATGCTGGAAAGGCACCACCTGTTTCCAGGCCTATTTGAATACTCTCCATCCTACAATATAAGCTATTCATCACCTGCTGCAAATTATTTTATATATTCATTAAAGCTTGCCTTCTGTGGCCTGTTCCCAGGCAACAAATGTGATGGGGGAGAATAGAGAAGGTACTGGAGAAAATGATCCTTAAGAGCCCAGGTAAAATTTAGACCTTAAATAAATTGAAATGGTCACCTCCTAGTAGCCGAAGATTCGGAGGCTCTAAGAGAAACCCTCTGAAAGTGGTGCCTTATTTCCTTAGTTCTAAGAAGCTATCAAGCATAAGATGTATTTTTGAAAGCAAATACCCACTGCCAACGAAATCATGACACAACTGAAAAATGCACCTTAATTTTTAAAAGGTTAAAATTGGGAGGAAAACCTCTCTTAGAATCAATGACATATGGCTTTTCCTCTGTCAGCCACACGTCCTCCCCCTGCCCCCAGTCTTCTTCACTGTCAGCCAGAGACACCAACCCTTCTCCCACCTCACTTAATTGTGAAAACATTTAGATCCGTCTCTGCTTGGCAGCAGAGTGTATCCTTTCCAAGTCCCCATCAGTCTATAATCTCCTTTTCTCTCCCATTCAATACTCAGCAAAACCCCGGTTTTTCAGGACTGCCGCAGGGCCTGCAGCCTATCGGTTTGCTCTCCTCTGTTTAACCCTGGATTGAGCTGGGTCAGCAGAGAGCAGAGGACTGGAAACAGTGGGTGATCCCTCCAGAGAGGTGCAGCCAGGCTCTCCCATCTGCATCCCCTGTCCATCCACAGGGAGGACGCGCCTGACACCTTGTTGTCAAGGACATAGACAGGGTCTTCATGAAGATCCACTGCAAACATTTTGGGGGGTTTCATACCACAAATCTTTTCTTTTCTTTTCTTTTTTGGTACTGCAGATTGAACTCAGGAACACCTGACCCCTGAGCCACATCCCCAACCCTATTCTGTATTTTATTTAGAGACAGGGTCTCACTGAGTTACTTAGTGCCTCGCTTCTGCTGAAGCTGCTTTCAACTCTCGATCCTCCTGCCTCAGCCTCCTGAGCCACTGGGATTACAGGCATATGTCACCTCGCCCAGATAGAAATCTTTTAAAAATAAACTTTTCAAGTTGAGGAGTAACATATATACTGAAAAACACACAATTTGTAAGCATATGGCCAAATGAATTGTCACAAATTATAACTACCGCTCAAATTAGAAAAAATGGAATGCTATCCACATCTCAGAAGCCCCTGCGTGACTTCTCCCCATCACTACCCGCACCTTCCTCCCACAGGCAAACTCTATCCTCATTTCTAACACCATCCATTAGACTTGCAGGTTGAGGACCCTTAATTCAAAAGTCTAAAAGCTGAAAAGATTGTGGAGCTATTGGATTTTCAGATGAGGAATGCTTACCCACAAAGTCTCTGCAAATTTTCCTCTGAAATCAGAGACACCCAACTCTGGTCCTAAACCTTTCAGTTAAGGGACGCTCAACCTGTTTTTGAAATTTACATAAATAGAACCACAGAGTATATATTCTTTTGGTCTGGTCTCTTCCACTTACCATTATGTGTGTGAAATTCTTCCGTGTTGTTTTGAGCAGCACAAGGTTAATTTTCTCTGTATACAATAGTCCATTCTATGAATAGACCATATGCCTATGTATGCATTTAGGTTGTGACCAGTTAGGGGTTATTATGAACAGTTGCTGCCATTTTGGTGCACTTATCAGCCATTTGTGTGAGGTCAGTATCTAGGAGTCAAATTGCTGGGTTACAGGGTACAGGTACTTGGTTAAACACCGAGAGATGACTCCCAGGTGACTACAGAGTGGACTCTCCCAAGGGAGACACCACCAGTAAGGCCACCCCTGGGACTACTCAGCCCACAGACCCTTTATTCCTCCTGCCTGTTGAACACCTGGAGTATGAATGCCAAAACCCTCACGTCTGCATGACTTCACTTATCAGTACAAAAGGAGGGGGAGAGAGGAGGGGTTTATATTGACACCCAAAAGGGACTATTGAGACCAAAGAGGAAGCACCAGGTTTTTCTGGAATAAAGAATTAATGTAACACTCTCTACAGTACTCTATAATAGTTGGCTTTATTAATGTGGAACAATTAATGCCAGCCATAAAAGAAGGTATAATTCAATGTGATTATTACAAGTTACAATTTATTTCCCTCTGCTTTTTTTTTCCTCCAGTGCTAGGAATCAAACCCAGGGCCTTGCACATGCCAGGCAAGGGCTCTACCACGAGCTACCCCCACCCCCAGCCCCCAGCCCTCTCTTTTTCTTAAACTTCTATTTAATTAATAACAACCACTATTACAACAACGACAAAAACTTAGCACCTTATGACCAACTTGAAACAGGCTGTTCAGGAAGAGCAATGAAAAAAGAAAGCAGAGACTGGAATGTTCGCTCCATGCTGGCTCATCGGGCAGTGTTGGTGGCTTTGAAAATTCACCGCAACTTCTTCCCTAAGCTGGTTCCTTTGTGATGCATCCTCCTGAGCTCTACCCACGACTGCCACAGTAGCAGTCCTGGGATCAGAACCCACACCCCGTTAAAGAACACGAGATAGACCCAAAAGTGGAGCCAATCGTCGGTGTCGAGGTTGGGGCTTCCGATGAGCCACTCTGGGGAGAAGGTCATCCAGTCACCGTACAATTCACACACGCACAGCGTAATCTGTAGGAAATGCCTGCCCCAGGGAAGAAGCAAGGAGTCAAACTACAGCTCAGCACCGCTCACACCCTGGATTACGACATTCCTTCTTTAAGGGCAGCATCGATGCAGCCTGTGCTACAGAAAAGCTCTCTGAAGCTGGACCCCGCTGGGTTTTGTGTAGTGCTCCTTTGATGGGCACGTCAAAGCCATAGGTGCAAAGACTCGGTCCTGCCTTGGAGAAGCTGCCTTGCCCTTTCTAGCAGATCATTCTCAGTGAATAAGGACTCTTAGGTCTCTTGGACTATTCTGAAGAAGATTTAAGGCCCAGCAAAGAAAGATCTGAAGGTGAGTCTCGTCATGAGACACAATTTCACCTGTCAAAAAAGGGGGCAATAATAGTCTCTTCCTCAGAGTATTGTGGAGACTAAATGAGATACATAGATAATGGCCGAGCACTGTGTCTGGCACACGGTATGCAAGGATTCTGTGTCTCTCAGATAACAAACGCAGGGGTGCATGTGGTACATTTGCAACCATGGTCCTGGGTCCAAAATATGGTAAGGCACCAAGGAGAAATTTAATTTTTATTGTCAACTATTGCTATAAAATTGGGTGAGAAAAAGTAAATTAATGACCTTGGAGTCCCCTTTCAAATCTGAGGCTTTATGATTAAATTTTAAATGATACTTCTTCAATATCAGAGAGTAGAAACTGTAGTGCAATTGTACCAATTTGACATTGTTTGAGGGCATCATCCCCGGGACTGCCCTCTATTTACCCAGGTCACTTTGTCTCTCAGAAGTAGAGAACAAAAGGGAGGGAAGGAGGAGAATTAGAGCCTCAGAGTCTGCTCAGAGGACGGGTAATTACTCCTCCTCCTCCTTCCACTTCCCCAACCCTCCCCAACCTGCTTCTAAAAAGATCTCTTATTTATCTTTTTGGTATGAGAGACTGGACTCAGGGGCACTTTACCACTGAGCTACATGCCCAACCCTTTTTATTTTTTTTCAGACAGGGGCTTGCTAAATGGTTGAAGGTTTTGCTAAATTGCTGAGGCTGGCCTTGATCCTCCTGTTTCAGCCTCCTAAGTCACTGGGATTATAGGTATGCACCACCACCCTGGTCTCCTATTTATCTTACATGTCTAATTCAGAAATATATAAAAGAATTTAATTTATGTCAAGTGAGAAGAGCTTTCTAGAATGATTTGGGGAAAGGGGGGAAATATTACCCTTTTATCCTCCAAAATATTGGTAGCCAATCAGCCAACACTGTTAACACTACTCTTGCTTTCCTAGAGATAGGGTCATTACCAGAATTTTATTTCTCTTACTTTTAATTTTTTTTTCTATACCAGAGATTGAACTCAGGGGCGCTTAACCACTGAGCCATATCCACAGCCCTTTTTTTATATTTTATTTAGAGACAGGGTCTCACTGAATTGCTTACTGCCTCACTTTTGCTGAGACTGGCTTTGAACCTGCGATCCTCCTGCCTCAGCCTCCTGAGCCACTGGAATTACAGCTATGAGCCACTGTGCCTGACTCTCATATTTTTTATTTTGAATGGTCCCAAATTATCCCCGTGTACTATGACCGTCATTTAATTTGTATTCTACTTTTTATCTTACAAATAAATTTGGTCACAACCTGCTCCAAATGTCACTTTGACACTGGGGACAGACATCTCCTCTTTTTGAAAGGATAGAAGAACACTTACCGATAATATTTCTCTTTGACTATGGCATAAATGAGGAACAATGCTAGAAACCCATCCAGGACAGCAGTCAGAATTTCCAAAGACACAATGGTTGGATCAAAATAAAGCCATCTTGCATCAGCTTTGCCATATTCTTTCCCTAAAGGTAAAATACCTGTTGTTAGTCATCTGGCAAACACTTTTTTTTTTCATGACAGTTAATGAAAATGACCCCTTTCCCTAAAAAAGGAGATCAAAAGAATACTTGCTGTTCTCTTTACATTCTTCACAACAACATAATAACGATATGTTATAGTTGTAAAATAATTTAGTTTCCAAAGTGACTGCACAAATGACCCCTCTCTACCCTTGAGCCTTTATAAGTAACAGAATTCTGTATTAATCCAACATAGTCAGTCTTTAATAATGATCTGTGTAGGTGCATTGTAATTCCTTATTTCAATATTTCAACATAGCTGGGTACAATGGTGCACACCTGTAATCCCAGCATTGGAGGACGAGGCAGGAGGATTGCAAGTTCAAAGTCAATCTCAGCAACTCAGTGAGGCTCTAAGCAACTTAGTGAAACAGGGCTGGGGATATGGCTCAGTAGTTAAGCATCTCTGGGTTCAATCCCCAGCACCCCCCCAAAAAAAGAGGAGTTCTGATATCTTATTGGTCTAAGCCGTGCAAACCTCTAGAGAGTCTCATAATGGTCAGAGGAAGGATCCCTTAGGGCCAGGCAAAGGTCTCTCATGAAAAGCTGTCCTGAAGGAAAAAGGACAATAAACAGGGTTCTCTATTTAATGAGATAACACACAAGATTATCTGCTAGGAGGTCCCCCATAAGGCCATGCCAAGTCATCCAGCCCGTCCTTAGCTGACCCGATTCTGAAATAACTGTTCTGAGGGGAAAGCAATGGAACACTGACAGGAAAAGTTTCCCCCTGAATTTACGCGTATATGACAGGTGAGGTGAATCAGCCAGGGCAGCCCACTTCTAAGGAAATGTCACTTAAGTAAAATTCCAGTGCTTTAGGGACCAAGAGATGAGTGGGTATCAGACCTTAAAAACCAAATGACTCCAAGCCACCATTCATTCCCTCTTTAACTCAACAACTCTCCTCTGGGCTCCTGGGAGGCTCTGCGCTAGGCCTGAGGATGCAGCAGCAACCAGGACGCCCGTCTGCCATGCGAGACGCACACTGGAGAGCAACACCTGCAGAGAGTGATGGTCAGAGAGGGGACCCGCACCAAAGAGAGGGATAAGGGGCAATTCCCTAGACAGGATGTTCTGATCACTTCCTGTCACCTTGCTGGGAAGGAGGGAGTCCCACTTGGTGGGTCATAGAGATGGCCAAACACACCTGGCGCTGGCCATTAGGAGTCCCATTCCCTCAAAGCCTGGGCAAGAGTCACTGCCCAGTCTTTAGGACCACATGGAGGGTCACCTGGGAACACAGTGAACTTCCAGGGGCCATGGAAGCAGGCGTGGTAGTGACAGGAAGGTGGGTTATGTCGCGGTTCCCCTGAGAGGGTGGCGATTGGCTTGTCTGAATAGTTCTGTGGGCTGGCGGGAACTGAGCCCTAGGGAGAGGCAGGCAAGACAGGGTTCCCGTGGTCAGGAGGGCCGCTGGCTCGGGAAACTCCTCCAGGAGGCACAGGGGGTGGGGGCCTTGCAATTTGGCCCTTGGAGGCCCTTGACTGATGTTGAGGCACAGAGTATGGAATTTTGATTTTAGGCCTTACGCCACCAGGGGTACCTCTGACACGGGTGAGGGGTAAGAGCGCTTCAGGGAGGAGCATGCACACCGGCCCGGGGCTGAGAACAGATGTCTGAAAGAACAGAGGAGCGGGCAAAGCTAAGAGGTCACTGTGAAGAGCTGGTGACGAAGGCGGGCTGCACGGTGCCAGCCCTGCTCTCCCCATCCTCGGCTTCTCCTCCTGTTGTGAACTTTGACCTCTCCTTGGCAGTTAAACCAAAGGGCAAACAGCAGCCAAGAGCACAGTGACCTGGTCATTCCCTTTATTTTGTGATTGACAACTGGGCTTAGTCAGAGGCTTAAAGGGAAAGATACCAACTGATGGCCAGAGGAGGTTTCCCTTAGCTGAGCCACTGCTGTGTGCTGACCAAGTGGAGATGAGGACATGGTGCGGGTCCTCATGTGCACAGCTGGCCTACAGCCTCTGAAGCCACGGGCAGTACACGGGACAGTGCCTGGGAGATCCTGGCCCAGACCCTCTGAACCAGAATCTGAATTTGAGTAAGACTGCCAGGTGACTTTGTGCACTGTGGGGTCTGGGAAAAAGTCCTCACTTTTTACTTGCATGAAAATAAAGGGCACCTTCATTAAAGTTTTTACTTCTTTTTTTTGTATACAATACCATTATTATTATTATTATTATTATTATTATTATTATTATTATTAGGATTGAACCCAGGGCTTAGTACATAAAAGGCAAGCACTCCACCAACTGTGCTATATCCCCAGCCCTTATTTCATACATGTTAGGCAAGTGTTCTGCCTCTGAGCATCAATTTTATTTATTTTTAGGTGCTGCACCTCACACATGCAAGGCAAATGCTCTACCACTGAGTCACAACCACGCCCCGAGTTTTTACTTCTCTGAGGTGAACAATGTAAGTGTCAAGATGACTGAGAAAGACTGTGGCTGGCATTCCCACTTCACAGGATTAAGCCAAATTCGAGTGATTTACTTTCTCTGATGGCTGAGCAGCCAGGGCCAGAGGTGGTCACATGGCTTCTGACAAAGGGGACCAGAGAGAGGCTCACCAGAGAGGGGCAGGGACTCAATGTGGATCCTAAGCCTCTGGGCTTCACCAGGCAACATCAATTGAGGGTGAATGCAAAGGCTCACCACCAACTGCTCGGCTGCTTCAGCTTGGCCCTGGGACCTAAGCGGCAGGACTCAGGGGCTCAGAGTCCTCCACTGCAGGGGACACGAGGCCGCAGAGAGGCCACATTTTGTCTTCAGAAGCACTAACCAACTCAACTCTCTGGAGGCTTTCTAACACTAGGCGAGAACAGCAGCCCCACAGGGACCCAGGGCCGGAGGAAGCGATGTCAAAGACGCGAAAGAAAGATGGGCGGGTGGAGCCCAGCGGTGCCCCTGGTGTAGAGTGCCAGGGTCTGATCCCAAGCAAGCAAGCAGGCAAAGCCCAACAACCAGTCACAGACGCAAAATCCGAAAGCAGTTACCCCGAGCAAGGCAGGGTGGCAAAGATGCTGCTGCAGGGCTCATTTATTTGCCAGTATTGGCACAGTTCATGCAGGGAAGCTGGCACTGACTGGACGCCGGCTGATGTCCAGTGGGCAGGAAGAAGATGCGGAAAACCTGTCAATAGCTTAGCAGGGTGGGAGGAGTCCGAGAAAGTATAAGAATACAAATGGAGATGTACAATAAAAAGAAAGTTGATATATATATATATATATATTTTTGGTGGGGGGTTACTGGGGATTGAACTCAGGGGCACTCAACCACTGAGCCACATCCCCAGCCCTATTTTGTATTTTATTTAGAGACAGGGTCTCACTGAGTTGCTTAGCACCTTGCCATTCCTGAGGCTGGCTCTGAACTTGCGATCCTCCTGTCTCAGCCTCCCAAGCTGCTGGGATTACAGGCGTGCACCGCTGTGCATGGCTTGCCCTCACATTTTTAGTTACACATCTTTACTAAGATGTAATTCACAGCCCGCACAACTCCCCTGTTTAGACAGGTTTTATTATAGTCACAGATTTGAATCAACGCAGTCTAACTTGGAAAAAAGAAACCCCCGCCCATTAGCAGTCATTCTTCACTTCCCCCAACTCTCCCACCCCACACCCGCAGCCCTCAGCAACCATTCGCCTATTATCTGTTTCTACAGAGTCACCCACTGAAATGGAATCCTGCAGTAGGCATAGGGGCCTGCATTCTATTGACAGCCACCCTTGCAATTAATGTCCTCTGACATTTCAAATGCAAATATTTTTAATTACTTACATAAAGAAGCAATCAAGCCCTCGGAATCAGCAACATTTCCTACCAAGGAAAAGTAGACAAAAGAGCCTTCCTAGAGAGAAGAAAACGAAGACATGCTCTGATTTAGCACCACAACCAGGGGATGGCACCACCGGACACTGCGCAGTGGCCGGCCTCCCCTCCCCTCCCCTCCGCTCCGCTCCCCCCCATCCCCCATCCAGGGTCCACCTCCTGGTCAGCAGCCTCTGAGACCACACCATCACAGCCTGGGGGGGGGGGGGGTGAACCTTGAGCCTGACTACCCCGCCCTTCAAAAGGAGTAAGTCCAAAGCTAATGTACAATAAATGTCAGCTTCAACCACTAGCATAATGAAATCAGAGGTGTGTGCTTCTATGGGAAAAATAAGTGAACATTTACACAAAGAAAGTGCTTCACTGTTGTAATAAATAGATAAGCTCTTTAATTATTCCAGGGATCTTAAATCTTTAAGAAAAATCACACAGCAGTTCAATTTTTTTTACCCCCCCCAAAAAAAAAAAAAAATCCAAGCTGTCTCTTAACAAAAATGGCAACTGAATGTCTATAAGAATTGAGTTTTTTCCCCTTGCCCTAACTCCCTGCATCAGGACAACTTTAGGAAGACTTAAAATGTTTTCAGGCTTTCTCTTGGCATTGAAGTGATGAAATATCTACAGTTATTGAGCATTTCTCCATCACTTAAGTGCATCTTTGCCTAAGCTTTTTAAAAAAACAAACAACTAGAATTCACTGGGACATCATGTTGCTTGTTTAAATGATTTTGTTGCTGTCAATATAAATTTTTTCCCCATTTCTTTTTATATTAATTTATACTGGGGATTGCACCCAGGGATGCTTTCCCACATCCATCCATCCATTTATTTATTTAGCAGTACTGGGGATTAAACCCAGGGGTGTTTTTACCACTGAGCTATAGCCCGAGCCCTTTTAATTTTGAGACAAGATCTCCCTAAATTGCTGAGGCTGGCCTCAATCTTCTGATCCTCCTGCCTCAGACTCCTGAGTCCCTGGGATTACAGACATGTGCCACCATACCCAGCTCTTGTTTCTTTTTATCAAAGCAATCACTTATTTGACATTAAAACCACCTTTGCTTCTCTTCTGCTCACTTTCAGTACCACTTCCACTTTCAGTACCACTTCCTAGATTTACCACTTTCAACCATTTCTGTCCATTATCTTCCTGATTATGTATTTACACTGATATTTCCTTAGACTGCTCATTCTGAAAAGTTGTTGAATTCATACCACCTCCCCTCTCCTTTCCAGGTTTTCCACTTTTTGATAGCTGTGTCATTCTTCAATTAGTTACCCAAATGTGTAACTTAAGTCATAAACTGGACCTCGGCTCATTCACTCATCAACGTGGCAGTTTCCTGACTTCCTACCACGTAACAGGATCACAACACCCACCCCACACTCCTTCCCTCTTCCCATTTCTAACTCAACTTCTGTCCACTTTGTATGGACATTATGGAGATTAGTTATATTTCCATTATGGTTACGTAAACATATTTATCCTCCTGTTTCATCCATCAGTGGATTCTAAAAGTTGAAAAGCATTCAATAGCATTTACAATATTGTAATTATAGAAATATCATTCACTGCAGTGGGTCACAATTTCCAGAGATCCAGAACCGATTCCAGTGTCACTTAAGAATAACTGCAAATGGAATATACTTAAATTTTTTAAAAATATTTTTTAGTCATAGATGGACACAATATCTTTATTTATCTTTATGTGGTGCTGAGGTTTGAACCCAGTGCTACACCTATAATAGGCAAGTGCTCTACCACTGAACCACAACCCCAGCCCCCTAAAAAAAATTTTTTTGTAGATGGACAGAATGCCTTTATTTTATTAATTTTTATGTGGTGTTGAGGATCAAACCCAGGGCCTCATACCCTTTGCCACTGAGCCCCCAACCCCAGCCCAATACTTTCTTACTTTATGAATGTCTCAAAATCATGCTATGTATTAGTCTGCTGTACATTTGGGCCATGACTTATTTTTAACCTATTTTTGTTTATCCTAAAGTTTGTAATTGCCCTTTTTTTTCTTTTCTTTTTTTTGGGGGGGTGGATGGGGGTACCAGAGATTGAACCCAGGGGCACTCAACCACTGAGCCACATCCCCAGCCCTATTTTGTATTTTATTTAGAGACAGGGTCTCACTGAGTTGCTTAGTGCCTTGCTTTTGCTGAGGCTGGCTTTGAACACATGATCCTCCTGCCTCAGTCTCTCAAGTGCTGGGAACTGCTGGGATTACAGGCGTGCACCAACTGTGCCCAGCTTTTTTTTTGATTGAGAGAAGAAACTTATCTCTCCAGCTCATGAGTATTTCTGTTTCTTACCTGTATTAACCTCTGTTAAACAGAGATTTTAGAGCTGGTTTGTATTTTCTTGATGTTCTTTGTCACTTAACTGATAAACACGGTTTATCTAAAGATATATAAAAATTATATCCCTTAAAGGATATTTATTCATATATGAAGTAAATAACAGTATTTTTACACAAGTAAGTTTTCTCTAGTTTCCTTATTTTGTAAAACTTTATTTTCACCAGCCCATTTTTTATTTTTAGCATTAGCCAGAGTGAAAAACCCACGTTACTTCCTTGGCTTGGCACAGGAACTTTCTAGACAAAAGTACCACTGTTCTGGCCAGCAGGGGTGATGGGGCCGGGCTGAATCTGACCCTTCCTAGGCCTTAGTCCATCTTTCTATAAAAGAAGGACTTGCTAAAATTAGATTGTGGATCTCATCCAAAACCTAGATGTGACTTCCACTAGCAACCTCTTTCCCTGGCCCACGAGCCAAACATGGATTCTGACACTTGGTTACGGACCCTTCCTTAGAAGCAACTGAGGGTAGGGGCAAGATGGAGAGAGACCTGGAAATTACTAACATGTAGGGACCTGCGAGTAGAGAACAAATCTGTTCTCTTTAATCCACCGGTTGAAATTTTACTCAGTTTTCTTTCTTTTTTTAAAAAATATTTATTTTTCGGTTGTAGTTGGACACAATACCTTTATTTTTATTTATTTATTTTTATGTGGTGCTGAGGATTGAACCCAGAGACTCGAATACGCTAGGCAAGCGCTCTACCACTGAACCACAATCCCAGCCCCAAAATTTTACTCAGTTTTCAATCTCAGCCCAAACCCACTTAATTTTTTAAATTTTTATTTGTTCTTTAAGGTATACATGACAGTAGAGGGTATTGTGACATATCATACACACAGGGAGTATCACTTCCCATTCTTGTGGTTGTACATGATGTGGAGTTACATTGGTCATGTATTCATATAAGAACATAAGAAAGTTATGTCCAGTTCATTCTACTGTCTTTCCTATTTCCACCCCCCAGCTTCCCTTCATTCCCCTTTCTCTAATCCAGTGAATTTCTACCCCATGACACACACTTATTATGAGTTAGCATCTGCATATCAGGGAGAATATTTGGCCTTTGGTTTTTTGGGACTGGCTTATTTCACTTAGCATGATAATCTCCAGTTCCATCCATTTACTGGCAAATGACATAATTTCATTCTTCTTTATGGCTGAGTAATATTCCATATATATGTACTATATTTTCTTTATCCATTCATCTGTTGAAGAGCATCTAGGTTGGTTCCATAGCTTAGCTACTGTGAATTGTGCTGCCATAAACATTGATGTGGCTACTTCACTGTAGTAGGCTGATTTTAAGTCCTCTGGGTATGTGCTGAGGAGTGGGACAACTGGGTCAAATGGTGGTTCCATTCAAAGTTTTCAGAAGACTCTCCATACTGCTTTCCAGATTGGTCGCACCAATTTGTAGTCCCACCAGCAATGTATGAGTGTACCTTTTCCCCACATCCTCGCCAACATTTATCGTCAAATCCTCCTTATTCTAAGAAATTTCCCAAACTTCTTGTGAGGATAAATTTCTCACTCCCCTGTAACTCCCAGGTCACTAAATTAGTTTCTACAATCAACTGCTATTTGCTGCTTATGCATTTTCAGCTCCCATTAGATCACATATCTCTGGTGTCTGGTGTGTTGTTATCGCCATCTCAGAATCCTAAAGAACCTAGGAAGATTTTCGTGTTCAATGTTTGTTAATTTTGAAGTAATGACAAGTTCACACCATGAACTGCCTACAAAGTGGGATGCCCTGTTGAGGCTTTTAGAATGCACTGTATATGTCTTACTATATTAGTGTCCTAAACAGTAATATATAAATATATATAACATATTTTCATATAAATACATATATATGTTATAATGTTTTAATGAATATATTCGTGCTTTCAACTGTGATCAGATATAACCTTCTCCAGGAAGTAGATTTTTTTAAAGATAACTTTATTTATTTATTGTTTTACATGGTGCTGGGGATTGAACCCAGGTACCCAAACGTACTAGGTGAATGCTCTACCTCTGAGCCCCTACCCCAGCCCCAGGAAGCAGATTTTACCGATTCTTTTGATGGAAGGTAGGTGCCCCTCTGTTACGGTTTGGGTATGAGGTTTCCCCCAAAAGCTCTTGTATTAATGCAGGAATGTTCCAAGATGAAATAACTGGATTATGAGCGCCATAACCTAATCAGTCCATTCTAATTTGAACAGACTAACTGGGTGGTGGTACTGTCACCAAGAGGGGTGTGACCCAGTTGTCCCACTCCTCCCTGTGACCCCCCTCCCTTCCGTCTGCTTCCTGGCTTCCAGGAAGAGACCAACACTCCTGAACCAGGCCCTCCCACCATGATGTGCAGCCTCACCGTGGGCCCAGAGCAATGGAGTCTGCCATCTATGGACTGAGACCTCTGAAATCGCGAGCCTCAAATAAACTTCCCTTCCTTGAAGTTGTTCTTGCTGGGTATTGTGGTCACAGTGAGGAAGAGCTGACTAAGACACCTTCCTGCACCAAAACCGACTTCCTCATTCCTTCCTCCAAACTGCCAGTTCTCTTGGGGCAAATGCACGATTCACAGGACATGTAATAAGTGCTAACTAAAATAATAAGAAATAAAAGGAAGGGACGGGATAGAGAACAAGAGGTTTTTTTGTTTTTTGTTTTTTTGTTTTAGGCAACAAATATTCCACTTAAAAATGGGGCAAGAGAGGATTTCACCAAAAAGGATATATGGATGGCAAATACACACATGAAAAGATGTTCAATAACATTAGCGGTCAGGGAGATACAAATGAAAACCTCAATGAGGACTCGCCCTATCACTGTCAGAACGGTTTACATAAAAAAACAATGGACTTTTACAGAAAAGAGGTTTTTTAGCATATGGCTCTGGAGGTCCAGGAACATCGACTCAGCTCTGGCAGGGGCCTCCTGGCTATATCACAACATGGAGGATGGCATGAGAGCAGCAGCAGGTGTGAGAGGGAAAGATCACAAAGTGAGAAGGAATTCAGGATCCAAAAATTGCTCTTTTTTTTTCTTCCGGGGATTGAACTCAGGGGCACTTGACCACTGAGCCACATCCCCAGCCCTACTTTGTATTTTATTTAGAGACAGAGTCTCACTGAGTTGCTTATCACCTCATTTTTGCTGAGGCTGGCTTTTTGGCTGGCTTTGAACTCACGATCCTCCTGCTGCAGCCTCCCTGGCCACCGGGATTATAGGTGTGCACCACTGCACCCGGCCTAGACTTGCTCTTTTTTGTAACACTCCACTCTCCTAAGAACTCACTAACTTCTCAAGATCAGCATCTGTCCCTTCCTGGGTGATGCCCCTGTGACCTAATTACCTTGCACTAGGCCCTAATTCTCAAAAGATTCCTCCACCTCGACACCACCACGTTGGGGACCAAGCTTCTACCACACGGACCCTTGGGGAGACAGGCTGAAACCACATCCAAACCACAACAGTACCGACACGCAGTGGCCTAGGCCACTCCATGAGCAAGATCCTGCTAAGGTCAAAGCCCTGGGTAAAGCAGGGCAGGGGCCACTATCCCAGGAACCTGAGAATGAGATCTGTCGATGCACCTTGGAGCAAAGGGTCGGTGGTGAATCTTGAGT
Organism: Marmota monax; assembly: GCF_021218885.2. Classification (NCBI taxonomy): domain Eukaryota; kingdom Metazoa; phylum Chordata; class Mammalia; order Rodentia; family Sciuridae; genus Marmota; species Marmota monax. The sequence continues at coordinate 17,418,284 of NW_026693082.1, read as the reverse complement.
GGCTACTCTCTCGTTGCCCAGTAACCTCCTCTTGTCTTCAAAGCCCCAGTGAATCCTTCCCTCCTTCATGCCACCTCCCGACCTGGCCAGAGTCCCATCACTCACTCACTAGGCTGAATGACAACCCTGTGTCCCTCTGTCCAACGCCTCCACTACTGAAGCTCCTTGAAGGCAGCCCTGTATGGATGACACCAATAAACACCACACACAAGCCCTGGCTGATTCTCCTCACTTTGCACAGCTATTCTTGAACTAGTAGCCTTTGTTGGGTCACCTAATTTCTTTGTCCTCAGTTTTTTTATAAGCTACAACAGAGATGGGATGGGTCCTGGAGGCATAGTTTGCAAAGATCCTTGGCTAAGCCATTCACTGTGTGGAGAAAACACTTTATACCATAGGGGAAGGGGAGCACTGCAGACCCCCGGCAGGGCTGGTGGGCCTGTGAGGACCGGCACTGTCTAAGGCAGATCCCGCTTTCCCTCGGTGGTAGGGGGGTTCTTCATAGGGACCCTGCCCTTATGTTTTCCATAAAAAGGGAGCCAAACAGGTCCACAAACACTAGGTTTCTCTCTTCATACAGTAGGCAACATGCTCAACTATTTGATTCTTCCCTCAAAACAACTCTGAGGGCTTGTGATCCTTCCCGACAAGATCAAACTTGTTTACCCCTGTATTCGCTTTTTGTTACCAAAACTAAATATCTCAAAGGGGAAGGAAGGGAAGGGAGGGGGTCAGAAAGACAGTGGAATGAGATGACATCATTACCCTAAGTACATGTATGAAGACAAGAATGGTGTGACTCTATTTTGTGTACAACCAGAGAAAAAAATTGCTCTATATGTGTAATACGAATTGAAATGCATTCTGCTGTCATATATAACAAATTAGAATAAATAAGTAAGTTTTAAAAATCTGAGATGGGCTAACTTTAGAAGAAAGAGGTTGATTTTAGTTCAAAGTTTGGAGGCAGGACCTCACCCCATGACAAACAGTAAAGTACAGGGTGTGTATGGAGGAAAGTTCACATCTCCAGTCCGAAAGCAGAAAGAGGGAGGGCCAGGCTTGGTCCTTTGTGACAACCTTTTGTGAGAAGTGCTGAGGGACTGCACAAAAACTACCATAATCCCTTTTGAGGGCAGCAGTCCCAATGACCCAAGGACCTCTCAGTAGGCCCCACCTCTTAAAGACTCCACCACCTGCCAATACCAGCACCCTGGGGACCAAGCCTCCAACCCATGCACCTTCGAGGGACACCTAAACCATAGCAGCCCTCAGCATGGCTCACAGGGAGTCCTGAAGCACTCCCCCACAGGAGGACCTTCAGAGGAAAGTCAGAAAAGTGGGGAATGCCAATATCAAAGTTCCAGCTGATCTCTGAAAGGCTCTGTGATTTCAGGTTGGCCTGATCTGACGCCAAAGAACTCAGGAGAGATGAAAACCAGCAGACACAGGCCAGCTGCTGCAGGCTGCCCCAGTGCAACTCCCTCTCCAACAGCCCCAGACTCACTTCAAAACCTAAGGCACTGGAGGCAGAGCTGCAGAAGCAGACAGCTATTAGGGTTCTAAAGAGTCCTTGGGGGCTCCTGAACCAGATCTGTTCTAACCACACAGACACTCGGAATGGAAAGCATTAGTTATTATGTGCCAAGGGCCAAAATTATCTGTAGAATTGCAAAGAATGGAGGCAGATACAGTTCTTCCCGTGGATTCATACTTTATTTTAATGAACTATAAAAGTACTTTGTTCTTTCCCCTTCAAAGTTATTTCTAGGCTCTGGAGCATGAAATTTGTATTGACTTGCGGAATCGACATGGAAGGCTATTGTGGGGCTCTGAACAGGAGCTGAGCACCCCCACTTGGCCTTGAGTAATGGGGGTGTGGAAGTGGCATCCAGGAAGTGCGAGGCAGGTGGGCCTCACCTTCGCTGGGTAAGGAAGCACAGCTCTGGGGGTGGGTGTCACCCCGTGTTTGGTGTGACACAATCCCCTTGCCTTATTTGGGTGCAATTTCCTATTGAATGTCTCCCCCCTAAATAAAAACGGGGCTCAGGGTGGGCTCTCTCTGTGGCCTCTTGCCTCCCTCGTTCCCCTTTCCCTTCAGCATGGGAGCTGAGGCCTCAGAGCTGACCTTGAACCCCAAAAAGGTATTTCTGTATTTGTGTGGTCTTGTCGTTGCCAGCCCCATTCACGGGGAGTGACCCTGACACCATCACGGGGGGGGGGGGGACGTGGGTGATAGGTTATCAGCTCCATTAGCCTCTGATCATAGGGTCAAGTCCCGCCCTCTGGGACTAAGTCACGGGTGAGCTCTAAGGTTCAGATGCAAGATGCGTGGTACCCAGCAAGGGCCACGTGTAGGGTGTTGCGATAAGCGGGAAGGCAGAACCTGGAGAGGTGTAGATGTGAGAGAAGTGTGGGAATGCGGAGATGAGCTGGAGCAAGAACAAGCACTGCTCACGTTCTAGCACAGTCCCAGAGATGGGTACGGCTTGCCAAAGTGTCAATCACCCTGTTTACTGCAAGACCAGTCACACCAGAGAAGCAAGCGCGGACCAAGACTCCTCCTGCTGAAACCTCATCCCTGTCTTTTTTTGTGTGTGTGTGGTGGGAGGGGTACTGGGGATTGAACTCAGGGGCCCTCAACCACTGAGCCACATCCCTAGCCCTATTGTGTATTCTACTTAGAGACAAGGTCTCACTGAGCTGCTTCACACCTTACTGTTGCTGAGGCTGGCTTTGAACTGGTGATCCTCCTGTCTCAGCCTCCAGAGCCCCTGGGATTACAGGCGAGCACCACCGCGCCTGGCTCATCCCTGACTTTGATGTACTCCCCCTTTTTTGAGTTGTTCAGTTCCAGCTCCTATCAGGACTGGAAGACCCATCAGGCGCTCCACTTTAAATCTAATTTCTGCTTTTGTCTGTATTTCTTTCTGATTACTTAGACTTCTTATTTTCTCAACTTCAGACCTCTTGGGCAGGAAGCTACTCTGTGGGGATGCTGGCCACCTAGACACCTAACCACATGGGCGGACTCCAAGGCACACAGCACACAGAGCACATCAGAAAGCAAAAGCAAGCCATTGGCTACTCTTCTGCTCTGCAGATGCACTTTTCTATCAAAGTGGTGTTTCAGCAGTCATTGCTGTAAGTCCCCTGATTATCTGTACCTCAACAAGCCACAGGCAAAGCTGCTTACCTCCTGAAGGTGCACCTGTCAGGCCGAAGATACTTGAATACTTTTAGCAGTCGGAGCATCAAGTGCACACACACGTGTTAAAACACACAAACAAAATGGGGCAGTGGGCTTCAACCTGGGGGCACTTTCCAACACCCCTCCATTGTCAAAGCCCTCCCTGACAAATGCCAACAGGAATTTTCACATTTGAGTTTGGCAGCATATTTAGGGTGAAAACAGACACTGGAGTGAAAAGTAAGGAAAGATAATGGTCATCTTAAAAAAAATGAAAGGAAACAACACTCATTATTCACATTCTCTCTTTACCCATCCTGACTGTGGGTGATACCTGATGGGTATCTCTCTTGCCATCCATTTAATACACTAACTTTATCTGGGTGTGGCACAGGTTTATAACCCCAGCTACTAGGGAGGCTGAGGCAGCTTCAGAAACTTAGCAAGACTCTGACTCACAACAAAAAACAGAAAGGGCTGGGGATGCATCTCTGTGTTAGAGCCTTCACAAGCATGCATGAGGCCCTGGTTTCAATGTACAGCACCACAAACAAACAAATAAATAACAACAACAAAAAAGACCAAACCCCATACCCAGATACTTGGCTTAAAAAATACAGGACCCTTCCTATTGGACGCTTAAAACCTGACTGAACTATATCAGTTTCACTGAACTGCTAACAAAAATGAACTTAAAAAGTAGAATGTATCCTGACAAATAAAATGAAGTAACAAAGGCCATTCTCCTTTTTCTCTTAAGGTGTTCCAGATCCATTATTAGAGTACTCAATTTACTTGTTGCAATCCTTAAGAAAAAAATCAACATGAAGATGGCTTTATAAAAATAGAAAAATACAAAAAAGAGGTCAAAGTTGTGTTTGAAGGTATTTGGGAGTTTTTTTTTTTTTAAGTGTGTTTGAAAACCCAGAGAAAACAGCGCCACATTCATTATTATTAAGAGTGGGAGGACAGAGTGGGTAAGAATAGAATCCCTGCGCAAACCCTGTCAACAGTGATTAGCATTTTCAAATCGGATTCACAAAATCTCGGCCTAATCAGACTGGCTGTTTCCCTGTCAGCAACAGCAGACATCATTGTTTCAGGAGGGAGCAGCTGCTGCAGCCTCCAGGGGTCCCCCACAGGGCGCAGGTGACTTCAGATATTATGCGGCAGCTGTCATCCACCTAATGAAAGCATGACTTCCAATTGATGGAACCAGGGCCCAGCAGGTGTTTCACCTAACACTCAGAGTGAACTGTGCTCCCTCCTGGCCCTGCCCAGAGATGTGCAGTTCCTGTCAGCTCAGCAGTACTGGCTCTTAGGTCCCTGTCAATGGCACACAGGCATTAACAGGGTGGACCGGGGGTCTGCGCTCACGCTGCTGGGTGCCAGAGTGTTTGCCTAACATGCACAAAGCCCTGGTTTTGATCCATCCCCAGCATGACCAAGAAAATCTTGCTGATTCTTTTATTCTTTTATGTTTTGTTTTCCAGATGAAAGATCACCCCCCTCTGTAATTTGGGGCTCCCTATAGCTTATCACAATTTGGTAAAGTCTACTTTTTTGGGGGGTACCAGGGATTGAACCCAGGGGTGCTTAACCACTGAGCCACATCCCCAGACCTTTTTTAATATTTTATTTCTAGACAGGGTCTCACCAAGTTGCTTAAGGTCTCGCTAAGTTGCTGAAGCTGGCTTTGAACTTGGGATCCTCCTGCCTCAGTCTCCCCAGCCGCCTAGATTAAAGGTGACCATACCCAGATGGTAAAGTCTACTTTTAAACAAAGCATTTATTTTCTCCCTACTTGATGATCCCTCCAAAATGATGAAGCTATCAATGAATATTTTCTCTTATATTCCCTCATTTTTTTTTAAGCCAAGAGTGTTACAGTAAGAGCAGTTTATTGAACAAGGATGCAAGAAAAAGGTTCAGTAGAAGGTGAAAGGAGAAGAGCAGGAAAGGTGACCACTTATCCTGGGAAAGCCCTTGAATCCCTGGGAAACAGTGGTTGGAGATCAAGAGGAGGCAGAAGGAGGATGTGAGAAGCATCTAGAACCTCAAGGTGCCCCCTGAGTTTGCAGGCAGTCTGGCTGGCTATGCAGCTGAATCCAGCTTTTTTTTTTCTTTGAAAGTTTTTTTGTTCTTTTTATGAATCCATCTTATTGAGGGGGTGTCCCCCACTCACTGAGGCTGTCTGAAGCACTGGAAAATGTCAAAGCTCTTCCAGTTGTGGGGCTACCAAACCTCCAATACCATGCTCTGCAGCAGCAACCCAGGTTGGCATGATTAAACTCCCCGGGAAGTTCTCCAGGGTGCTGGCCACTGCCAGCAGATTGGGTCTTGGTGGCAGAGCTCTGCCCATACATGTGCATTTTTACAGTCGTCATGGAAATATGCAATTTATACCCACTTTGCCTTACAAGACTTCAACTGTGTGACATCTTAGATATCTGAATAATTTGAGGTTCAAAATGAAAATGACTGAAGCCAGGCACAGTGGCACACACCTGTAATCCCAGCGGCTCAGGAGGCCGAGACAGGAGGATGGCAAGTTCAAAGTCAACCTCCACAACTTAGGGAGGTGCTAAGCAACTCAGTGAGACCCTGTCTCTAAATAAAACAAAATAGGGCTGGGGATGTGGCTCAGTGGTTGAGTGACCCTGAGTTCAATCCCCAATATGGGGAAGGAAAAAAAAAAAGAAAAGAAAATGACTGATAACTACTACTAACTAAAAGGACAGAATCAATTCTTTCATTCATTCAATATCAGCAAATACATGAATAGCTCCAAATACCAGGTACTTGAGAGAGAGGGGAAGACAAAACAGAGGGTGGATTCCATCCCCAGCACGGAAAAAAAAAATGTGTTTATAGTTATAAAGGAAAAAAACTACGACCAGATTGAGATATTTCCTGTAGAATGTCTTCACCATTTCAAAGGAAATTCAACACATTTTGTAGTACTAAAAGGTTTTGAAGTGTGTATACTTCTTCCTTATACAAAACATTTTAGATCAGTTACAACAAAAATATTTACTTAAGTGATAAAATATATACCAGAATTAAAAAAATATTAGCTATAAAAAGGAATAAGCATCCAGATCAGAGGTCAATAAGAATATATTTACACAGATCATCTTTTGTTGTTATTATAGAGCTCCAATATGGTTCTGAGCTTCCAGGCAGTTTGAGAGAAAAGGGAGAAACATTTATATTGTCCTTACTTTCAGAGAAGAATACACAAATCAATTTTTTTAGGAGAAACTAAATTTCTCCTTACACTTATCTGAAAAAGAGATTTCTAATATGGGTTTCACATTCAGAGTGACATTAGTAACTACTGTTCTTCACATGAAACAGTTATATCATTGATTATTGTAATATGTGGAAAAATGTGCATCTTTGACTTGAAGAACTGAGGTACAGTATATTCACATAGCGGAACACTCTGCAGTCAAGAAAGATAAATGCCTCAAGAAGGGGCTGTGTGGGGGACATTTCCTTCAGAACAGGAAGCAGAGAGATCAGAACATAATTCCACACATCAGACTACAGCTCAAGGCCCCATCAATAAAGTTATGTGTCATTTTACCTTTAACAACTGTGCTTGCAAAGTAGACTTACTCTTAAAGTAGGTGGTGGACATGTAGACATATTGTTTAGTATTTTCAGACCTTTTTTGTATGCCTAAAATGTTGTAATAATTTAAAATTTTTTTTTTGCAGGGATGCAAGTTTGATTCAACATATGGAAATCAATAAGTATAATTCATCACATCAATAGACTTAAAGATAAAACTCATGATTGGGGTTGTTGCTCAGAGGTAGAGCATTCACCTAGCTTGTGCAAGGCCCTGGGTTCGAGCCTCAGCACCACATAAAAATAAATAAATAAAATAAAAGGTATTGTGTCCATGCACAAATAAAAAGTAAATATTTAAAAAAAGATAAAAATCATACTATTGTATCAACTGATGCAGAGAAAGCATTTGACAAAATACAGCACTCTTTTATGTTCAAAACACTAGAAAAACTAGTGATAGTAGGAACATACCTCGACACTGTAAAAGCTATCTATGCTAAACCCAAGGCCAACATCATTCTAAATGGAGAAATATTGGAAGCATTCCCTCTAAAAACTTGAACAAGACAGGGATGCCCTCTTTCACCACTTCTATTCAATGTAGTCCTTGAAACTCTAGCCAGAGCAATTAGAAGAAAGAAATTAAAGGGATACGGATAGGAAAAGAAGAACTCAAACTGTCATTATTTGCTGACAAGAGGATTCTATACTTAGAGGATCCAAAAAACTCCACCAGAAAACTTCTAGAATTAATTAATGAATTCAGCAAAGTAGCAGAATATAAATCAATACTTATAAGTCAAATGTATTTCTATACATCAATGATAAATCCTCTGAAAGAGAAATTAGGAAAACTACCCCATTCACAATAGCCTCAAAAAAAACAACAACAACAACAAAAAACCTTGGGAATCAACAAAAAAGGTGAAAGACCTCTACAATGAAAACTATAGAACAGTAAAGAAAGAAACTGAAGAATACCTTAGAAGATGGAAAGATCTTCCATCCTCTTAAAAAAGCATGTGGGTGGGGGCATTTCAACAGAATCCTCGTAAATGCACACTTATTGGCTATTTTATAAAGTGGGGTGAATGGATAGGCAAAATTAATATTGTCAAAATGGCCATACTACCCAAAGCGCTTTACAGATTCAATGTGATTCCAATTAAAATCCCAATGTTGTTCCTTATAGAAATAGTAAAGGCAATCATGAAATTCATTTGGAAAAATAAGAGACCCAGTATAGCTAGAGCAATCTTTAGCAAGAAGAGTGAAACAGGAGGCATTAAAATTCCAGACCTTAAACTATACTGTGAAGCTATAGTAACAAAAATGGCGTGGTATTGGCACCAAAATGAACATGTAGACCAATGGTACAGAATAGAAGACACAGTGACAAAATCACATAATACAGTTATCTCATGCACTTCTCATAAGCTATATACACTCAATCAACAAATATATGAAAAAAATGTTCAACATCTCTAGTAATTAGAGAAATGCAAATCAAAACTACTCTAAGATTTCATCTCACGCCAGTCAGAATGGCAGCTATCAAGAATACAGACAACAATAAGTGTTGGTGAAGATGTGGGGAAAAGGCACATTCATACATTGCATTATATTACAAAGGCGCCAAAAACATAGAGTGGAGAAAAGACAGCCTCTTCAACAAATGGTGCAGGAGAACTGGAAATCCATATGCAGCATAATGAAAATAAATTCCTCTCTCTCACCATGCTCAAAACTCAACTCAAAGTGGATCAAGCACCAAGGAATTAAACCAGAGACCCTGCACCTAATAGAGGAAAAAGTAGGCCCAAATCTTCATCATGTTGGATTAGGCCCCAACTTCCTTAACAAGACTCCTAAAGTGCAGGAAGTAAAATCAAGAATTAATAAATGGGATGGAATCAAACTAAAAAGTTTCTTCTCAGCAAAAGAAACAATCAGTGAGATGACCAGAAAGCCTACATCTTGGTAGCAAATTTTTACCATACACACATAAATAGAGCACTAATCTCCAGGATATATAAAGAACTCAAAAAACTTAAAACCCCCCAAACAAACAACCCAATCAATAAATGGGCTAAGGAGCTAAATAAACACTTCTCAGAAGACATATACACTCAATCAACAAATATATGAAAAAAATGTTTAACATCTCTAGTAATTAGAGAAATGCAAATCAAAACTACTCTAAGATTTCACCTCATGCCAGTCAGAATGGCAGCTATCAAGAATATAGGCAATAATAAATGTTGGTGAAAATGTGGGGGGAAAGGCACATTCGTACATTGGTGGTGGGACTGCAAATTGGTGAAACCAATCTGGAAAGCAGTATGGAGATTTCTTGGAAAATTGGGAATGGAACCACCATTTGTCTCAGCTACCCCAGTCTTCGGTCTATACCCAGAGGACTTAAAATCAGCAAACTAGTGACTCAGCCACATCAATGTTCATAGCAGCTCAATTCACAACAGCTAAACTGTGAAAGCAACCTAGATGCCCTTCAGTAGATGAATGGATAAAGAAACTGTGGTATATATACATAATGGAATATTACTCAGCATTAAAAGAGAAAAAAATTATGACATCTGCAGGTAAATGGTTGGAGTTGGAGAATATCATGCTAAGCAAAGTAAGCCAATCCCCCCAAATCAAAGGCCAAATATTCTTTGTGATAAGTGGATGCTGATCCATAACAGGGAGGGGGAAGGCATGGGAAAATGGGGGAACTTTGATTGGGCAAAAGGGAGGGGAGGGAGGGGGAGGGGAGGAGAGGAGGGGAGGAAGGGAGGGGGAGGAAAGGGGGGAGGGGGAGGGGAGGGGGAGGAAAGGGGGGAGGGGGAGGGGAGGGAAGGGGGGAGGGAAGGGGGGAGGGAAGGGGGGGAGGGCCCAGGGGGTCAGGAAAGATGGTGGAATGAGATGGACATCATTACCCTAGGTACATGTATGACTGTGCATATGGTGCGATGCTACATTGTGTACAACCATAGAAATGTAAAGTTGTGCTGCAATTGTGTACAATGAATTAAAACCCACTCTGCTATCATATATACCTAATTAAAATAAATAAATTTTAAAAATTTTGGAGGGTACTGGGGGTTGAACCCAGGGGCACTTTACCACTGAGTTCCATTTCCAGTCCTTTTTATTTTTTAAGACAGGGTCTTGTTTGGGGGGGGGGAGGTCTCTCCCTCTGGAGATGGGTTATATTCTCCCTTGAATGTGTATCTTTTTTCCTAAATAAATCTGTGTCTGATGGAAAAACAAGACAGGATTTTGTTAAACTGTTGAAGGCCTTGTTAAGTTTCTGAGGCTGGCTTTGAACGTGGGATCCTTCTGCTTAGTCTCCTGAATCCCTGGGACTACAAGTGTGCTCCACTGTGCAGGGCATAATCTGTTTTGTTTTGTTTTGTTTTTTGTTTTTTGTTTGTTTTAGCGGGCTCAGCAACCAGTTTTACTACCCCTGTTCTTTGGCAGATTTTGAGTTCAAGGGACAGCTTAAAAATCAATTCTATAAACAAATGAGCTGTGGGAAATATTCATGGTCTCTTATCTCCCATACTGATTATTAGGAAAGAAGATATTTTGTAATTCCAGCAAAATCTGGTATAGACACATATTTAACTGGTAAACACCCACACCTAAATGATTACCAAAAATTTTGCTTCCTTTTTCTTTCTCAATGCTATGGACTTTGACTTCATGTTATCTAAAGATTTGTCTAGATTTAAGCTAGTTCAAAGTTACAAACAATAAGATATTTTGGCATAGTTTTAAAAAAGAAAACAAAACAGGGTTGGGGATATAACTCAGTTGGTAGAGTGCTTGCTTCGCAGGCACAAGGCCCTGGCTTCAATCCCCAGCACCACACACACACACCCCATCCCACCCCGCCCACACACACACACACACACACACACACACACAGTTTAAAAAAGGGATGTGGGTGGGGGTATTTCAACAGAATCCTCTTAAATGCACACTTATTGGCTATTTTATAAAGTGGGGTGAATTTTTAAGGACACAACGATATAAAAAGTGCAAACTTTGGAGTCAGAAGAAACCAACTCAGAATTATGCCAGCTACTTTTCAGGATCTGGTTTCACCTCTGTAAAATGGGGAGAATAAGTAGTTTATGGGATGTTGTAAGAAAAAAATTTTAAACACAGAACTGTTCCAGGCACACAGTGGGTGCCCAATAAATGTGATTACTATTACAGCCTTGGTGTAATACTATTGTTTGCTTTGGTGTAGGTTCTGCCATTCAAAAAGGACCTAAACTAAGTCTTTTTCAGTTCAACACTTATACGTTGGTTATAAAGCCAAGGAAGCCAAGGCTGTTGCTTTTGAGCAGCTTTTAATCAAACAGAAACTCTTCTAGCAATTTTCAGGGCTTTTGTTTTGCTTTAAGTTTGGTACAGGAACCGGGAGCACTAGAAGGGCGGCAGGCTCTGTCCACAGACTCGGGTATCAGAACTCGGGGCCATGCAGCATCTGGCCAGAGGCCAGCGCGCCAGTGTCCAGGTCCCACCCGGATCCTGCCAGACTTCCAACCACGGGGAAGAAAAGCCATCATCTCCAGCGGAAACTCCCTGGAATGGGGAAGGTTGGTCCAGAGGGAAGCAGCAGCCCGGAGCGAGACACTCACCAGCACTAAGTGCACCAGCGCGTCGTAGCAGAGCCAGGCTAGCGCGCCGCGGTCCGCCGCCCCCCGCCCGCGGCCCAGGCGCAAGCCCAGCGCGCAGCCCGCCGCCAGCAGCGCAGCACACAGCAGCAGCGAGCGGCCGGCCGCCGCCCCCAGCCCCCAGCCGGCCTCCATGCAGAAGCTGCCCGCGTGCGCAGCCGGACACCGGAGGGGGCTCCCGGGGCGCGGCGGGAGAAGGTGGGGCCGCGGGCAGGGGCGGGGCGCGGTTCCGCTGTGGCCACGCCTCCAGGCCAGCCCGAGAGCCCAGAGTGTCACCAGCGGTTCCCGCCGTCAAACCGGTTTACCCACCTCCATCAAACCTGCTCCAGGCTAGTCCCAAAGCACCCATAATAGGGGCACATATTTTTGATACGGTTTGATGGCGGGGTGGGTAATGGGGGCGCTTCACCACTGAGCTACATCCCTAGTTCTTTTTACTTATTTAAAATTTGAGACAGCGGTCTCCCTAAATTGCTTAGGCCGGCCTTGAACGTTCGATCCTCCTGCTTCAGTCTCCCGCGTCGCTGGGATTACAGGCATGTATCACCGCACCAGGCTGATGCAGATTTTTTTTTTTTTTTAAAAAGGGTCAAAACTTTAACCACAAAACTAAAGTCTGATGAAAAATTTGCCTGGAGACGGGATAAATTTCGGGACTAAAGTGTCTAATTGGCCTTGCAAGTCTGTTTTTAATGACCAGCAAGCTTTTTTTTTTTTTTTTTTTAATGTGGTGCTAGGGATCAAATCCAGTGCCTCACGCGTGCTCCGCAAGTGCTGTACCACGGAGCCACAACCTCAGCCCACCAGCAAGCTTTTTAAAGCTCATGTGGCTATTACTTCCATTTGTGAAAAATCCAAAAAATCAGCAAAAGGGTCAGAGAAGCACTAAATCATATCAGGATGGCACTAGATGCTTTTACCTACCTTATTTTACTTCACAACCACCCTGTGAGGTCGGTAGAAAAAGACACAAATACTGTATAATTCCACTTTCATGAGGTATCTGAAGTAGTCAGATTCATTATACCCATTAAATAATTCCTCTTTTCCCTTTCCCCCAGTCTGCGCTAAGTATCATCCTACATTGTGGAGACTGATTGCCAACAACATAAATATACTTAACAGTATTGAACTGCATGGCTAAGATGGTAAATTTTATTGTCTGTATTTTATAATTTAAAAAAATGACTGCCTGCAGTTCAAAACCTTTCCCCCGCAGCCACTTCCTATACCATTTTTTTATACTTTTATTTTATTTATTTATGTGGGTGGTGTTGAGAATAGAATCCAGGGCCTGGCATGTGCTAGGTGAGTGCTCTATGGCTGAGCCAAACCTCAGCCCCTTCCTATACCATTTTTAATGTAGCAGATATCAGATTAAATTCTTTTATTTACACATCTATTGCTAGTTTCATGCCATTATAATAATAATCTCTATTAGGCCATGGGTTGCTAGTTGCCCAATTAAATAACTGCTGACTGAAAAGTGTATATGGTCAACCTGCCACCTAATGCTCTGAATTCTCTCCTATAACTTAGAAAATCTATGATTATTCTTCTTTTCTTATATTCAGTTTATTTCTCAACTGCATTCTTCCCACCAATTTTCTGACATCCTCCTTTAGTGATTATCCTATTGCCCCTTCAGAGCAAAATAGAAAGCTGATGAGGAAACTAATTAGAATCACTATCTTCATATTCTGCCTCTGTTCCTCCGTCCTTTCTACTTCAGTATCTAACTTCCTAACCACACTGATCAAGGGACAGTGACCTCCAGATCACTAAAACCAAAGGATAGTTCATGTCCTTACCTCGCTTCATTGCTTAGCAGCACCACCGGGCACTGAAATCTCTTTCCCCACTATTTCTTTTTCTTTACAAACTCACCCTCTACTAATGTGCTCACTGAATGCTGGAACTCCATGACACTATCTTAAGCCCTTTCCACACTTCAGACACTAGACCCAGGCAGTCTCATCCTCACCCGCTACTTTAATAAAATCATCCAAGTAGGCAGAGGATTCAAATCTCTAGCCCAGGTTCTCCTCTACTTTCCGGATCAATATTTCCAACGGCCCTGCGAGGCAAGTCTTGGATATTTCAACTTAATACAACCCAACTGAGCTCGCCCTCCACCTCCATGTCTGTCTGATTCTCTTCCCTATCCCATGTTGCTTCCACTCAGTTGCTATAGTCTTGGGATTTGGAAATCATCCTTGATTCTTCCCTAGCTCCATATCTAAGGCATCACCAGCTCATCTGTTTTAGCAGGCGAGCATCTCTTTGTCAATGTTCTTCATGGACCAAACAGTCCATCACCTCTTGTCTTGGTGTTTCACAGTATGAACAGTAACCTCTGTCACTAAAATCCTGTCCTTAACAACTAGTGATCCTTTTTAAACATTAATTTTCTGTCATTCCTCTTGCTTAATAATTCCCCATTGTTCTTCATATGACCTACCAGACTGTAGGGTCTGGCCTCTATTTTTGGAGCCCTGATTAACTCATCCTTCTCTTCATTATAGTCTTTGATTTGGCATCATTTGCTTTCACCCACTTGAGCTTCCTGTGGTGCTTCCCATGTAGCCTTGCTACATACTCTTCCCACTGTCAGGAGACTTTCCAATCTGCACAATGAACTCCTGCATTTTCACCACAATCAGATGTGGTAATTTGGGGAAAATTTTAAGTTCTCTTTACTTGATGACAGAACCTTCTTCACATGGTACTTGTAAAGTGCTCCTAAGTGGCCAGCACTTAGTAAGAGCTTGCCATCAGCCTGATTGTCATCTACTTAACCGGGCCAATTCTGTTACTCTCTTTTTCCTAATATTTGTAATAAACTTTAACTTTTCCTGTGATATTATAAAGTATCCTGTGCCACAGCATAGAACCTGGCATGGGATAGGATGCTCCACAAATATCAAAAGACACCAAGAGGATACCTACAGACAAAAGAATATAATTGTATGAGGAAAATGAGCTGAATTAATATAAAATTCTGACATTTAGGTTTGAATAGAGTAGCTGCCTAAGTACTGGGCCAAACAGAATGGAGACTTGTCACTTGATCACAAATCTTATAATGACGAAGCTGGTAAAATAACTGAAATACTTGCTTCCACACTGTAAGTGGCCAGATAACTGAATGCTCCCATTCCACTGTACTCAGAAACAAGTCACACCACACTATTTATTGTTAGGGTTTATCAAGTACATAGCTGACGTAAGTCGTCCAACAACTTTATAACATGAAGGGAGGAAATGCACGGGGTATTCAGGCTGAGAAAGGGAGCTGAAGAAATAACTAAAATCTAGCCCAAAATTTAATTTATGACAGACATTTGAGAGAGGTGACTTTTGTTTAGGATTAAGAATTTTATGCCAACTAAAGCTAGCCACAAAGTAGAACAAGCTCCCATTGTGCATCTCATCTGTCACTCAAACTTCTGACTCTCATCCATAAGACAGCTTGCTTCAGTGGTAGTGCGCTCTGGGTTCAACCTCAGAACCAAAAATTAAAAAATTTTTAAAAATAAAATTGATTTTATTCTTAAAACATTATACACAATGTGTACCTTACTGTGTTAACACTGAGAATTGCATTTTACTTACCACCTAGTTCAGTTGCTGACCCATGAAGATATTCCTTGTTTATTATGGCTTCACACATTACCTAGCACAAGACCGTGTGTATTTGTGGTCCCACAATTTGAGGAAAGAGAATACTCAAGAAGGTGGATAGCAGTTTGTTAGGGTAGGAAAAGGGACATTGTAGAAGAAATTCCCTGAAGGGAACCCTTTCTTTATTGCATGGCTCATAGTTCCCTGCAGTTTTTTGTTTTGTTTGTCATTTTTCGGGATGGGGAGCAGTGGGGATCAAACCCAGGGCACCTGCTACCACTGGACTCTACTTACTGGGCTCTAACATCAAGCCAAACCCCTCAGCCTTAACTTTTTTTTTTTTTTAAAGAAAGGTCTGGCCAAGTTGCCCAGTCTGGCCTTGAACTTTCAATACTCCTGCCTCAGCCTCCAGAGCAGCTGGGATTAAAGGTATATGTCACCATGCCCAGCTTTGCTCCCTAGCTTTTAATCATTTAATAAACTTGTAAGTTTCCTGGGGGGGCCAATATCTCATAGTGCATCAAGTGATTTTCAAACTCTGCTGATTTTCTAGTCCAATTCCAGCTTTCCCTCATAGAATTTAAAGGTCTTCAACTAAAAATGTTTGGAAAACACTACAAGAAGGTCTTGAGATTTAGCGATTAACACATTTGTTACCTGTTTCATATAACCCTGTTTTTCAGCTACACGGCAAATTTTAAAAGTTGACCAAGTAGTCTCTATTCCCATTTCAAGCCTGTGGAATAGATGGGTGTAGCACCTTCTACAGTTCCCACAGGAGGATGATCTGGGAAATGAAGTGAGGTTTGTATGTTAGTCAACTTATTGTTTTGTGACAAATACCTGAGAAAAACAACGTGAAGGAGGAATGACTTATTATGGATCATAGTTTCAGTCTACAGTTGGTTGACTCCATCACTCTAGGTCTGAGAGGCAAAACATTATGGTGAAAGGGTATGATGGAGGAAAGCTTCTCAGCTCATAGCAGCCGGAAGTCAGGGGGAGACACAGGATGTCATAACCTTTAACTAGGGGACTGGGACAAGACAGTTCCCAACTGTATGCTCCTAGTGACCCACTTCTTTAACCATGCCCTACTTATAGTTTCTACCACCTCCTAATAGTTCATTCAGCTATCAGTGGATTAATCCACTGACAGGGTCAAAGCCCTCATGATCCAATCATTTCACAAAAGCCCCATCTCTGAACATGGCTGCATTTGGCAACCAGACCTTTAACACGAGTCTTTGGGGAACACTTCATATCCAAACCTTAATAGTCTGCCTCTGATTTTTCCTAAAACTTAGAATAAAGAAAAGGCACATTTTTTGTCTCCTATTTTTTAATCTTACGCATTTGAAGAAACCCTGAGACTATTCACATAACAAAGTCATGATTTAGACTTCTTCATTTAAGACAGTGGTTCACAACCAGGGAAGTTCTGGCTCCCAGGGAAAACCTGACAATGTCCACAGGCATTTTTGGTGGTCTTCACTGAGGGAGGAGGATGAGGTACTAACATCTACTGAGTAAAGTCTGGAAATGCTGCAAAACATCCTACCATGCACAGGACAAACAGAAGAAATAATTATCCAGACTAATATGTTAATAATTAAGGATTGAGAAACCCGTACATGGGCCAAAATTACTAGAGGGATTTCTTGGGCAAATAAATTGTGGTAACAGGTTGCATCACCATGTCATTTTCCCAAAATGCTTTCTCAATTTTTTACAGCCCTGGGGATCAAACCCAGAGCCCCTTATTCACTCTACACAAGTGCTTTACCGCTGAGCTACATTTCCAGCCCATTTCTCTTGATATAATCTATACTGTACCTGCACTGTCTCTCTCTAGATCTTTCTAGTATCTTGAGAATTATCCTGTGGTTGTTTCAGCTATCTAATCAAGTACAGCATCTATATGAACAGTTCCTTCTAAGCCTCACAAGTATCAGTAGTGGATAGAGAGCACTCTTTGGGATATATGCCTTAAAACTTACAGCTTAATATACAGAAGTTATATTCTCTTTCCCCAAATAGACTTAATTCAAACTTCCCAGAGTTTAATGAGGGATAAAAATATTAACCATCATGTAAGATAACTGAATTTACCTGAAATAATTATATATTGAGTCCCCTGAAAAGGATAACCCTTCTGAAGGAAATGATGGCAAGATTATGAGTACTATCACATTTATTTACTTAAACACTGACTTCTTTCAAAAATAATTTGAAGTGGCATTATACAAAAGTAAAAATATTTCTATACTCAAAAGTTTGGCTGCTCCTTTTTTCTTTTAATTTATCAAAGATTTCATTTAGAGCCACAACCTCTAAGAGGTTAAACTTTCAGGTTTACTTCGATTACTATTTTCTATGTTACATGTTTTCAAGGGTTAGGCAGGATTAAAGTTTGTTTCATGAAAGTCAAAATCATACCACCTTTTCAAATAAATGGTCTTTTTCTAAGTTACAGTGCTTAAATCTGAGATACATCAGAAGAGGGTCACATAATGCCAAAGGCAGAGAATGCAATGATACAGCTGCAAGCCGAGAAATGTCAAGGGTCGCCAGCCACCACCAGAAGCTAGGAGAGGCAGGCAGGATCCTTTGCAGACTCACAGAGAGCCTGGCCTAGTCATCACCTTGATTTAGGACTTCTAGACTCCAGAGTTTATGATAATAATTTCTATTGTCTGAAATCACCTGGTTTTTGATGTTCTGTTATGGCATCTTAGGAAATTAGTATAGCTGTTAGTACATATTATTTGTCACAAAATACTCCAGCATAGTTATTGGTCATCCTTGTTTGTTATAGTGGGAAAGACATAAATATACTCTCAAAGAGTAATTCATGATTTACCTCAATGTGTCTGATAGTTGAAAATCATTCCAAATTTAAATTTAACCATACAAAACCCAAAGTTAAGCAATATTTTCAGAAATAAGTCTTTCAATGTTTTATCATATTTGATAGCAGCTTTTTTTATTGGTTACAAAACCTAAGCCCATATACAAAATTAAGAACACGTTTAGATGCCTCTTTTGAAAGAACGTTTTAGTCTATTTTAACTGAGTTAAAAAAAAATAAAAACAATGCAATTTTTAAACACTGTTTTGAAAACTTAAAAGTGCAGCAATATACTTAGTTTCCTTTATCTATGAAATGGTGCAATTCCAATTCAAAACTGGTAAGGTCACAACAAACTGAATCAAGCAAATGCACACATTTGTCTGCACTACTTGATGCTAATGTTCACTTAAATGTTAGTTTGCACTTAAAACACAAGAGGAAATAGGAATCATTATAGTAAAGGCCCAATTTTAATCTCAGTGTGTGCCAAATTTGAAAGGTAACTGTCAGTTAAGTATAAGAGTCTGGAAGAAACAAACTTGGAAGAGAGACAATTCACAATATCCAGACAATTTGTACTTTAAGGTTTTCACCAAGTGTGTGACCTTAATTTGATTTGATTTTGTTATTCCTATTTTTAGTGAACACCACACAGTTTGAAAAATTTAGACGATAGTGTCTGAACAGGATGCATTTACCATATGAAGCTTTAACTCAAAATTTGGATAAAGAAAAAAAGGCACAATGAACTTCAACTCAATTTTATGTGCACAAGAGTTGAAAAATCTGAGCCACCTTAAAGAGAAATTGATTCTAAAATTTATAAAACCTATAAATAATCAGAGGCCAAACCACTATATTAAAACAGATTCTCTAGCAAGTAAAAATCTTGCAGTTTAAACATACGCTTGTATCCACTTTAGATACAAGACAAAACTCACTCTTTAAAGTGGCTCCACCTTGGCAGATACATATATTTGTAATGAACGCACACCTGCTATGTATTGTTTATCAGTGAAAACACCCCAGTTGATTCACAAAGCTCTGATGGCATCTGTCTCATCTTCATCACAGTAAATACACCCCCCATAACTAAATGAGTTTAGATTTTCTATCCCTTCACATCAATGCATTGGGAAATTATGTCCAGTAAACAAGAGCAACAAAACCATTTCTGTGACAGCACAAATTATTTAGTTTAAAAATTTTCAAATCCATATTCGTTCATTAATAACTGGGTCAGACAATTTACCAAAAGCAATAACTTTACATAGTAATACCAGATTTTGCAGAACTACTTAAAGATGACTGCAAATCAGGCTTATTATGTTAAATAACTGCAGATTATTCCTCTACACAGATCCCTGTTTGAATTTTTTTAATAAGTGCAGATGCTTTTAGAGTAGGATCTGAGTGAACTTTCCCAATACTCCTAGAATGAAGTCTTATAACACTTCTAAATAGTTGCTGGTTTGTTGCCAACCACATTATCAAAAGCACTGGTTACTAAGTAAAAAATGTTTTAAGACTAAATTACAGTAAACATGAAAGCTCCACAGTTTAAACCCAATATAAATCAACCATATCCAATTATCAGATTAGAACAAAAATATTAACTCCTGAAAGCTGAAAGCAAGATTTTATTTTTTTAAACATCACCAATGAATATTTTAGACCTTTGCAGTTTTGTTTTTTTCCTTTGTAGACAGGGACTCTTGCTTTCAACTTAAACAGAAGTTCAAGTCTGTAACAGGTTGCAGCTCAGGTAAAATACCATGCACAGCATTTGATTACTTCAAAACAGCAGGAACACACAGGCTGAAGTGAGTGGTCAAATAGGGCTTGCTGTTCTCAAAAATTAGGTATAATGGTGAAAGCATTACCATCCATATCTAAAGTTCTTCCTCCAACCCTGGCTTCTGAGGCAGATAATAAACACATCAATTACTGGTAGATGAAGTACAGTTTTTTAAAACTTATCTGTTTAATCAATAACCAAGTTTCTTGTTTTTAAGTTACTTTTTTTGTGTCAGTTCCACCAATGAAAATCATTTGGCTTGTACTTTAAAATCTATTCTTCCTCATAAAGAATATGAAAATATGTTTGTGGAGGACAATGACGGAGGCTCAGATCATACTGCACCTCTTCAGTCTTCCAACGTGAATATGCATCATACCAAAGTGTCTTGATCCACAGTGCACCATTTTCCAAAGGAATACCAACGGGCAGCTGACATGCCACCACTATGGAATATTTTAAACTGGAGACTGCAGTTGTCAGCATGTGGCACCAGGGACCGGGGAAAATAGGGTAGTTGAGATTGTTAAGAATTCTAAAACAGTTTAGGAAATCATGCATATGCATTTACAGTCCATGTGAGAGTGACTTTTGGCAACTGCAAAGTGACTGAGACATGGCTTGCTTTAGAAGCATCAAAACGAAGAGGCATGTGTTTTGGAGCCTTTTTTGCTGTTGTTCTTATCATTTGGTAGCCATCTGGTGGTGCTTCATATTGAACATGAGAAAGATGCTGCACTCAATTGACCTTAAAAATTAAATTCTTTTGTTTGAAGGTTGGCTGTTGGGTCGAAATTGTAAGTACCTCCTTGTGTTGCTTCAGGAATGAGGCTAGGATCTTCGTCAATCTATAAAAAACCAAGGGTGTGAAAGGTCCTGATTATATGGTGATACTATACATTATGGTATAATTTGAATTAATTCTTTACCACTTAGGAGAAAATTCTGTATAAATTCTGTATAAATCACCTAAAACATTTCAGCAAATCCATAATAATTTTATTAAGAAATTTAACAATTTTAAATTGGAAATGAGGGCTGGGGATATAGCTCAGTTGGTACAGTGCTTGCCTTGCAAGCACAAGGCCCTGGGTTCAATCCCCAGTACCACACACTAAATAAATAAATAAATAAATAGGAGATATTTTAAGAAACTAACCCTTTCTTAAATTTCTGTGTATTAAAAATATATCTAAAAATCTAAATACATGTTATTTCTATAATTACTACTTCTTAATCAGTTAATAGTCCTCAAATGCAACAAGAGCTGCTTTTATAATATTACTTTCTGTTTGGTTTAACTTTTTGTTTTTTGATACTGGGAATCAATTTCAGGGCAGCTTTTTCCACTGAGTTATACCTCTAGTTCTTTATTTTATTTTTTATTTCGATATAGGGTTTCCATAAGTTGCTAAGGCTGGCCTTGAACTTGTGATCCTCCTGTCTTAGCAGCTCTAGTCACTGCGATTACAGGCATGCATCACTGCATCCTGCTACAATATTACCTTATAATTAAATTCTGGAGTAAAGTATTTAAGAACAAGTGATTGGTGGAGCACCTAATAGAAATACAGTATAAACTTAAGTCATATATTACATATAGGTTTTAATTTATACACAAACACATCATATTTTAATATATACTTACATCATCACCAGAGAAATATTGATCTATGATTTCAAATGCTAATTTATATATGTCTTCATTTTCATGTTGCTGCAAAACTTCAATTTTCTCCAAACCTGATAAAAAATATCAAAATAATTAAGGAGACACTAATGAAAACTGTGTACATAAATCCTAAGGATTTCA
Source organism: Marmota monax (assembly GCF_021218885.2). Classification (NCBI taxonomy): domain Eukaryota; kingdom Metazoa; phylum Chordata; class Mammalia; order Rodentia; family Sciuridae; genus Marmota; species Marmota monax. The sequence continues at coordinate 17,396,729 of NW_026693082.1, read as the reverse complement.
ACACACCCTTTTCTTCACCCAAAGATGACATCTAAAAGATGAGCAGCATCCCACTGATTTCTTCCTCCTTAGAAGCCTTTGAGGCACCCTGTTTCCTCAAGTAGGCAGTCTAAAAAATTGCCTAAACACTCCATTTGATAGGTATGTGGCACAGGGATGTAAAAGGAATTTAATTCAGGTTACATGGCAAGTTAGTGACAGTACTAAATCTGTGATTTTTTTTCCAAGATTGTGAATAGGGTTCTTGTCTCCTACACCATAACAAACCTGTAGAAATAACAGTTCAAAACAGAATTCACAATGTCATCAGTTATAGTTCTAATACATTTATTTCATGCATTGAATGCATAAATTTATTAATCTAAAAAATTAATATTTTTCTTTGAAATGTCTTTTTGACTATGCTATGTTGAAACAGTTGCATTTTTAAAAAGCTAATAATATACATACCAGAAAAATGGAAAAACAGGTGTCAAAGATAATGGTTGCAGTACTTCATAAAATTATAATAAGTAAGCATTGTGTTCTATTTATAACTCCCATTCAGGGAAGTGAAGATATTGATATAAAACTGAATCGTAACAATTCTGCAAGTTGCTCAAACTTTCTGTTATGAACCTGATTACATTGCTAATTTTTAAATATTTTAAGTAAAACATCTAAAATCAATAATGAGCAGTAAGATCTCTATTCTTTCTCATTAAAATTTTAAAATAAAAATTTGTAGTAATAACTTCATCACACAGTTGTAGCAATCCTACCATTACAATTGGTAGGATTAAAACAAAATATACAGGTGATTAAGAAATCATTAACCTTTTCCAAGAACATGAAATAATATTTCCCAAAGTGAGGTACACAGAATCACATGATAATATGTGTGACAGGGGAAAAAAACTTTCCCCCAAGAGTGAGTTGTTATGAGGTCTCCCTGTTTTGGATTGTCAGCTTCCAAAACTGTGAGCTAAATTAGACTTTTTTCTTTATACGTATCCAAACCTCAGGTTTTTTTGTTTAGCAATGGAAAATAAACTCATAAAAGTGCTCAACTACTTTTCTTCAATCAATCCACTCTTACCTCCACATTCTTCAATTATTTCAGCTATTGTGCTTGCTTCATCACCAGCCATTATCAGAATGTTTTTTAGACCATCTAGAACCACCTGAACCACTTGAGAATCTTTTACTGACAATAAATTACAGAATGGTGGTATTACATTCTGTTGTACAAGGTACTCAACCTAGATCACAAAATAAAGTACAGAGATTAAAAACAATCAGCAATCTAAATTTAAGAAACTAGTGTACTTTCCAATATTAACAATTGTGACAGTTAAAAAAAAAATTTAGACTCACTTGATCTTTTCTGCCACTTATTGTTAAGTTGCTAATTGCCCAAGCAGCTTCTTTTTGTGTTCCGAAGTCCCCCTAAAGGTTAAAAAAAATATAAATGAATGAATTCTTTACCCAAAAAATCTTGGTAATAACAGGTTAGGAAAGATGATGAACCCACAATGACTGACCTTGGCAAGCTGATGAATAATCATAGGGATTAATCCAGCATCTATTACAGCTTGAACTTGTTGCTGGTTGCCTGCCGTTATGTTGGAAAGGAACCATACAGCTTCCTAGAATTGAAAAAAATACTGTATCTTTAAAGCTTTTCATATTTTTATCTTAACATATTATATATATATATAATAACAAAATCACCTGCATTATTTTCAAGTGACTACATCTAAAAAGTGATCTGGTTATATATAAGACCTATTTAAAATAAATTAGGACACTTCCACCTATAAGCTAGAATTATTCTAGGCAATGGTGATACAACAGTGAACAAACAGATTAAAATCTTTATTCATGGAACTTACATTTTTGTGTATTTTTTCCCTTTAACAGGCAGAAATAACTATAAGACTGAATTTTTCTTAATCAGTTGATTTTTAAGACCTTTATTTTATTTATCTTCATGTGGTGCTGAGGATCGAACCCAATACCACACAGATGCTAGGCAAGCACTCTACCATGAGCTAAAGCCTCAGCCCACAAGACTGAATTTCTGAACACTTTATTAAAACTACTTCTAATAAAAGTGAATTGTTGGGCATGGTGGGGCATACCTATAATCTTAGTGTCTTGGGAGGCTAAGACAGGAGAATCATAAGTTCAAAGTCAGCCTCAGCAATTTAGTGAGGCCCTAAGCAACTTAGCAGGGCCTCCCTTCACCCTCCCCAAAAGTAGATTGTTTTATTTCAAAAAGATGTACTCCAAGATATACTTGTTCAAGTATTCTACAGAAATCAAGCATCAAACTAGTCTAGGATGGATCTACAGACATTAAAAGATTTATGAGCCACAAACAGGCTTAGTATACTATTAATGTTAAAGGTATATACCTTCTTTTACTTCTAATGTTAATTTTGTTTTCCTTTTTCTTTCCTTTTTTCCCCCGAACGCTGGTGATTCAACCCAGGGCCTCATACGTGCTAGGCAAGAATCCTACCACTAAGCCACACATTCCCAGCCCTCTCCTCAATGACTGAAAGAGTTAATTATAAATTTATTCTGCCATGTAACTGTGGGTAAGATGTTAACAACTGATGAACCTATGTTTAGAGTACATGGGGGCTTGCTATACTATTCTTGCAAATTTTTTTGTAGGTTTAAAAATTCTTTTAATTAAAATGCTACGGAGAAAAATCAAGTTGGAAAATTCTAACTTCAGGGTTTTCTGGTTCAAATAACAAATTCTCAAACTAAAAACCTTTTGAAGCAGCTGCTTGTTGAACCTGAGTATATATCTGTATGAACTTTTTCCCCACTGATACCTTCACTTTAAGAGCATATTGTGGGGCTGGGACTCAGCAGTTGTGCAATTGCCTGGCATGTCTCATGAGGCACTGGATTTGATTCTCAGCACCATATATAAATAAATAAAATAAAGGTCTATCAACAACTAAATATATATATATATATATATATATATATATATATATATAAAGTGGGGGCGGGGAGGGGTCACATCGCATCCTAGGCCAGAACCACTGTCACCTCTGTCTGGCTATTTCATTTCTTGGTCATTTCCAATTACAGAATACACTAAGTTATAAAACCCACCTATATGGTTTAAATTTCCTCAGTAAAAATAACTCGCCCAAAACTTCTGGCTTCTTTCTCTTCACTATAACAAATATAGCTATAAAATGTAACTTTTTTGGGGGGATACTGGGTATTGAATTCAGAGGCACTCGACCACTGAGCCACATCCCTATTTTGTATTTTATTAGAGGCAGGGTCTCACTGAATTGCTTAGCACGTTGCCATTGATGAGGCTGGCTTTGAACTCACAATTCTCCTATCTCAGCCTCCCAAGCCGCTGGGATTATAGGCGTGCACCTGCGAACCCAGCTCCAAAGCTTAAAATCTTAAAAAAAAAGACATTTTAAAAAATGATCTTTGAATTTAAGCATTCCATCTTAGGACACATTCTAATTTTGTTAGTGAATAAATTATGATCTGTTTGTTTAAAAAATGTAATAGTTATTTTGGTGGGGGATTTTTGCCTATACTTGTACCTAGTGGCTACAATTTAATAATTATTGCTACTGTTCAATCTGTAAAAACACCAAGCAGTCTAAAAATGTTGTTTTTTTTCTTCTGTAATGACCAGGGCAGTACTCACAGGAAGCAACTAAAAGCTAAAATAAAACAATTATAGAGTGGGTTTAAACAATTTTCTACTGTAGTGGTTTTTGAAGAAAAATACAAACATCTAGAAATAGAAACTAGGGAGGAGGTGGTTAAAAATGAAAGATACAAAGAGAAAGAAAAACTGTGAGGACACTCCATGCCTTACCTTATTTATCTTCTCTTTTGGATGTGATAAGAGATTTGGGAAGTGTGACAGGACATCACAATTGAGAACAACCTGGGTCTGCTCATCAGTGCCTGTCACTATGTTGCCAACTGCTCTGAGAGCTGCAGTCTGGAGAGGGGATAAAATGTTTTCCATGAGTTTATTTCTTTATAATGAAACCAACGATATATTTTTCAAAACCCTGAGAAAATGTAAACATGTAAAGAACAAATGATTTATCATTTTTTCATCCTTATACAAAGCAATAAGTAGACTGAATAATTCTGAAATTTAAACAATAGTCTCTTGTGGAAAAAAAAGCAACTTTATGGTAAAATTATGTAAAAAAATGATTCAAAAATAAAAGGAAATTAAAACAAAAATCATAAAGTACTATTTTTAAAAAAATATTTTTTAGTTGTTAATGGACCTTTATTTATTTATATGTGGTACTAAGAATCAAACCCAGTGCCTCAAACCACTGAACCACAACCCCAGACCCATAAAGTAATATTTTTTAAAAAGTTATTTTTATCCATTAGTTAACTGGCACCACAGAAATATTTTAATGTAGGACTGAAACAGGCACACAATTCCATCTAGAAATTCATACTGGTGGAGTTGTGATAATTGAAAAACTATTTACAGATTGAACAGTAGCAACAATTATTAAATTGTAGCCACTAGGTGCAAGTATAGGCAAAAATCCCCCACTCAAATAACTATTACCTTTTTTAAACAAACAGATCATAATTTAATCACTAACAGCCACCTATCCACCTCTAATCAGAGGTGGAGAGAAAGAGGCTGTGTAGTTAGGAGGCTATTATAATTATATGGGAGAAAGAAAATAAGTTTTAAACTAAATCAGTGGTTCCAGATAGATAAGGAGAGACAGATGAGAAAACTATATAAGAATTGAAAAGGATTTGTTAACACAATGGGAAATGAGAAGAAGAATTATAGAATTTTAATTAGACCATGCTGTACGCTGACAGGGATACTGGAAGATGAGAAAGTTTGTGGGAGAAGATGATCCATTTCATTTTTGGTTGAAATAACAATGAAAAGATTGAAGGAGTTCTTAAGGATATGTCTAAGGGGTCAAGAACAACTGGCTAGGGGCTGGGGATGTGGCTCAAGTGGTAGCGCGCTCGCCTGGCATGCATGCGGCCCGGGTTCGATCCTCAGTACCACAAACAAAGATGTTGTGTCCGCTGAGAGCTGAAAAATAAATATTTTTTTTTTTTTTTTTTAAAAAGAACAATTGGCTATATGGTTCTGAAACTCAGTAAAGAATCTGCGTGTGAGGAAGAGTTGGAAATCAACAAAATTTGGCTTAGGAGATACTACAGGAGCAATCTTGAGGATAAGTGCTAACAGACATAATTGAAGGCTGGTTGAATAAGCTAATTGGATAGAGCAAACAGAATTCAATGTAAGAAAAAAATCTGAAATACTTACTTGAACTTTCACTTCCTGGTGGCTCAGAAGGGGCACAAGAAATGGCACAACTCCCGAATCAATCACCATCTGTATCTGTTCATTACCTCCATCTGTCAAGTATGACAGAGCCCAAACAGTATCTACAAGAATCTACAGGAAGTGAAAAGAATAACCCATTGGCATATTTGTTTGATTGCTAAAATACATATCTCAGAGTGATGACAGAAAAAGTAGACAGTTGCTTAGTGAATAATTTGTTAAATGGCAGGTATCTTACCTTTCTCTCGATGCCTATCTCAGATAACTCTTCACAAATATGAGACACAGAAGTCTGGGACAACCTCTACCCCAACTTGTGATTAATGTATCAGACAGATAAGATAAATTTAACAACAGGCAGAAAATAATTTCCCCTGATCCCTCCCCAAAATTAAGTACCTAAAAATTACATGAAAACACCTCAGATACAGTAGTAGTATGAGGCCAGTATATCATGCTGTCTAGAAAACACCCAAAAGATCAACTATCCACCTTCCCGATTTTCAAACACGTTTGGCAATGTAACTTTTCGAACTACTGAAGTAACAAAGAAAAGACTTGGCACTTTAACTTCATTTGGGAAAAAAGCTGTTTGCAAAGCTCTTGAAACACGTCCTCAACTGAAAAGCATGGGGTATAAATTATGACCTCACCCATCCTAATCTGAACATAAAAGAAAATAAAAACTGCAACAGAGACATGGTAACACATTCAAGGTCAAAGAGCTTGTATGGTTCTCCTTGGAGTATGCAACAGAGGGATACAGTTCTTATCCCATGTGAAATCCAGAGATATTTCCTATTAGGATACCCAAACAAAAGGTATCTTGCTGTCCTAAAATAATAGTAGCGACACAAATTCACATATCCTTCAGAAAAACACAGATCTGAATAAGAAGGAACAAATGAAACTATATTTAGTCCACATGCCCAGCATTACTAAGAGTCCAAAAATATTAATAACTTCAAATTACTTGCAAGAAGAGAAAAAATTAAATTCTAGCTTTTGTCTGGACTGCCTATCCCAAACCTGTGTGAGACTTCAGAAGAGAATCTACTTCAACGGGACAGTGACCATATGGCCTGCAAAGCCTAAAATATTTAACTCTCTGAACCTTTACAGAAGAATATGTTAAACCCTTTTCTATAACATATGCTTCATTCACCTAACAAATGACTTGGAAAACTTAAAAAAAAAAAAAAAAAAAAAAGACCCACAAAAACTAATAATAAGCATTTACTATATCTCATTGTATATCAAGAACTAACACAAATGTGAGGATAACAGTGAAAGAATAATTTGTAAATGTTCTATGTTCTGAGAAAATAGAAATATTCTAACTTCAAAAAAGGATGGAAGAAGCTGTACCTGAGAACTGAACCCATCTTTCACAGTGAGTCCACCTTGCTGTAAGTATCTGTAGATGCTGTGTGTGTCAACAAAGTTTGGCTACTATCTAATGTAGCAGTGACAACATTTATAGAAACCACCCAGCAACTCAGGAGCTGAGGCAGAAGGATCCAACGTTCAAGGCTAGCCTAGACCACTTAGTGAAACCCTCTAAAAATAAAAAATAAAAATGGCTGGGGATATAGCTCAAACATCTCTAGGTTCAATCCTCAGTACCTGGGTGGGGAAGGGAGTGATACCCAAAATGCGCAGGGAACAACTAAAAAAATAACTTGTCATGCCAGGAACCAGAAAAATCTCAACACAAAAGATAAAAAAGACAGTCAATGGATGCCAACACTGAGATAGATTTGATAAGGATTTTTAAAGTAACATAAAAATGTTTCAGTGAGCAATTATGAACATGTTTGAAACAAAAAAAAAAAGTCTCGGGAAAGAAAAAGAAGACATGACAGGAAAAACCACAATGAACTCAAAGTTAGGTCAACAGAAATTATTCAATTTGAATAACAGAACAACAACAATAACAACAACAACAACAAAAAAACATATAAAAAAATGAGCAGAGCCCATAGGACTTGTAGCACAATAATGACAGAACTAACATTTTTGTCATCTCAGTTCCTGAAGAAACAGCTTGAAAAAACATGATGAAATAATGGGGGAAAATGTATCAAATTTGGCAAAAGACATATGATTACACATTCAAAAATGTAAGGATGAGGTGAGAGAAGAATAAGTTTATTTATTATTGCACAGGTAACAGAAAGGAGTAAAAAAAAAATCAATTAAAACTGTCAAAACGGGGGCTGGGGTTGTGGCTCAGTGGTCGCATAGGCAAAATAGAACTAAAATCTCACGGAAAAGCAGATCATAAATATGAAGTCTCTTTGCAAAAATACAAATAAAAATGTCCCTTAAACAAACAAAATGCTTAACATCACCCATAACAAATGAAAAGTAAATTAAAACTGAGATAGTTTCTTACCTATCAGATAAACAAAAATTTCAAATGTGACAACACACTCTATAGCACAGCAATGGAGAAAGTCACTTTTGAATGAAACTGGTGGGGAAGCAAAATGGCATAACCCCTAAAAATCAGGTAATTTGGCAATATGTGACAAAAATTACAAAAACATTCACTCTGATCCAACAATCCTGCTTTTAAAAATTTACCATGACAATACACCCCTAATAATATAAAAATGCACAATACTAAAATTCTGAAAAAACTATGTCTGTAAAACAGAATCCTGTGCAGAATGATAGTCTACTCTGCTCTGTGATGTTTAAGAGACTCCTAAATGAAATGTAACTTTGTTTCATTACATGACTCCGACTATTAGCAGAAAACCATTTTTTTTCCCCTAAGTAATACACAGAGGCTTAGATAATGAGGATTCTAGACGGAGATTAATGAATGGTTTTTAGTGGGGTCTCCATGACACCATCTGAAAGGCTGAAGGGTGAAGGTAAGCTAGAGCTAGGTCTTAGACCTCTGAAACTACGCACTCGTGTAGTCTCCCTTCAGTTTTGCTTTTTGAAATATATCAGGTCTTCATTATTTAAAGAAACTTATTGGGCCTTCATTACTTAAAGAAACCTTAAAAATTTTTAAATTCACAGCATAAGATTATTAGATGATTCTAGTTTCTTCTGTTTCCTTCAATTTGTTTCCTTATCTCTATTATTAGACTAACAGCTAACCAATGTCTTTGATGTTCTTAATTTTGCTTGTTGGTGTCTTTTTCCATTTGAACTACTTCTGCTATTTCATACTTTATCCTTCTACTATTCATTTTTCTTGGTTTTTTTTTTCTTGAATTCTATGCCAAACTATCTGGCCTTCTATGATCACTAATAATCAATGAAAGTACTTATTTCCTGCTAGTTAATAAACTAATTAGTCATACACCAACAAAGCCTCTGGCAGTCTGGGCTACTTTATTTTTTCACCATTTATGTCTGCTTTTTGCTGCTAAAAACCTTTACAACTTTATCTCACCTGTAATTTCAGATGCTTGAAGACTGCTAGAAAGCAGATAACTCAGGATAGATACACCCACATACCAAGATTAAAATCCCTACAGGGTCAATTTTTTTAATTTAACATATTTCTTGAAAACTTGTATAATGTGAGCCACAGAGAAATCTCTATCAGTCTTACAATAAGGATATGCTCAGCTAAAAGAACTTCATGGATTTTTGCTACCTTCAGTGCGGTAATATGCTAACAAATCATGTCCTGTTAAGCACCATTACTGAAAACTATTACTATATATAGCATTTCCTAGAAGATTAGACGTCTCTGGAATGTTAATTTCACACAGGCTTCAGAGACAACTAGAGTTGAATCAAAATGCAATTAATTATATACTTACATTAAGTCCTTATATTCATTAAAGAATAACTCAGTAGACTTTGGCTGCGCAATTTCTGCACATTCCAAAGAAAGGACTGGCCCCTGATCAGCTCCTATGAGATAGTCTGAGTCTGATAACGATCTCTTTGGTAGATCTGACACTTTGGGCTGTGCCAGATAGTTTATGCTAACAATTTAATTACAGAAAACACCTCTTTTTGATTCCTTCAGGCCTCAGTCCATGCTATATCAATCTGACCTCTGGGAAGGGCTGAGTAAGGTCGTCACACGGGCAGTACATGCAATGTGGCTGACCCCCCAACAAAACCCCTGGACACCAAGGTCCAGGAACTCCCTTGGATAGCAACAATTCATAAATGTTACTGGGAGACCTAAGTGTTGTCTTAACTTAATATGACTCTATTGGGAGAGGACAATTAGAAGCTTGCACCTGCATTTTCCTCAACCCTCATCCTATCTTCCTTTTGGCTTTGCTGATTTTAATCTCCTTTTGCTGTAATAAACTACTGTACAAGTATAACAGCTTTTCTATATTCTACAAGCCCTTTTAGTGAATCATAAAACCTGAAGGTGGTCATTAGGATCCCCAATATACTTTTACCAATAATCTAGTCTCAGCACATAACCAATCTGCTACAACTGACTAATTTCATTGGTACCAGCAGTAAAATAAACTAGAATTGATTTAGATGTTAGTGACACTGAAAATTGTCTAGGTCTCTCAAATCATGAATGAATGATTTCAAAAAGGGAAAGGAAACAAGATGCTCTAGATTTACTAGGACTGCAAATTAACCTAAGCAACTCAACAGATAGAAAGCAAACAAACACAAACAGACCTGAATCATTCAGATTTCTCTCTAGTTCTCAGGGTCATTACTTAGTTTTGCTTCTAAGTGTTACATAGGCATATTAAAGTCCAAAACCCACTGAATCGTCTCACACCCCAACCCAACCTTTTCTCAGCATTCTCAGTAATCATCATTTAATAAATTCTTAATTTACCTTGCTGCTGTTTGTGTACTCTGTTGCATCCTACCCAAAAATTCAAGTTAGGAAAAGCTGGCTAACATCCCTGACTCATCTTACCATCCATATCGAATCCAGCAAATTTATCATCTAAGTATTTATCAAGTCTCCCCTGGCCTTCTTAATTCTAATGCTTCAACTTCAACTGCTGGCCCTTGATTTTTCTCTCATTCCTACTACAAAATCACCATTGACATGCCTTCTCAACTCCAATCATCCCTAAAATCTACATTCCCCTTAGGTAGTATGAGCTATCAATCCAAAATATAATTTGACCATTTATTCTTCAGTCCCCCATCAGCTACACAAAAAGAATATGAGATTCTTAATGTGATATCCAACATCCTATATGATCTAGAACCTGATAAATCTCTGCCTTATTTTTTCTGTTTCATAATTTACATTTCTATCACACTACTTCAATGAATTGCTTTGCAGATTCTTCTTCCACTGCCCAAATACAAGGAATTTCTTAAAGTTCAAATTTTAGTTCTCCTTCACACAATCTCAGTCTATGCCTGTATCTTCATCAATTCTTTTTTTAAAATTTTTTAGTTGTAGATGGACACAATATCTTTATTTGATTTATTTACTATTATGTGGTGCTGAGGATCAAACCCAATTCCTCATGTGTGCCAGGCAAGTGCTCTATCACTGAGCTACAACCCTAGCCCCTCTTCAGGTCTTTATATACAGATAAATCCTAAATCCATACTGTATTCTCCTTCTTGGAAATATTGCTACAGAGGAACAACAAATTCCCCCAAATTCTACTTATTTTAGGTCCCAACACTCAAAAATCTCCCCCCTTAATTATTCCTATTACTACTTGTTCTAGTTCATCCCTCTATCATATTCTTTATAAACTGATTATGACAGCAAAATGGGTCTGCCCACACTCAAATTTTCCCTATTCTAAAATCTTCATACCTTTTTGTTGTTGTTTGGTGGCTGTTTTTATTTTCTTGGGGTATTGGGGATTGAACATAGGGGTGCTTTACTACTGAACTACACCTCCAGCCCTTTTCATTTATTGTGATACAAGGATTCACTGAGTTGCCTAGGCTGGCCTTGAACTTGTGATCCTCCTGCCTCAGACTCTGAGTTGCTGTGCCACTTCCTTCTCTTTATAATGCTCCTCTCAAATGTCACTTCCTGGTGAAGTTTTCTGGTTTGCTAGACAAAATTGTCTGTGCTTTCATAATAATCTACCACTTTGATCATTCTTTTTACATACCATTTAATGGTACTGAAGAGCACAGCTTTTGAACTGGCTTCAATTCTCAGCTACAGCTCTTATTCATTGTATGTTGTTAGTGCTTCATAAAGTTTTACCACTTTACAAATACTTTCAGTAACAGTATAGTAGCCCCCCTTTTATCTGTGGTACATGCCACTACACCCTGTTTGACACTTAAAACCCCTACCCAGATCCATCAAGAGCAAATTCCACATCTCAGCTTGTGCTTTACTTACATTTATATCCGTATGGTATATGAGGACACACAAAGCTGGCAAAATCTAAGGAAAAAAAAGATAGACAACAAGTAACACACAGTTCATGGATATATACTTGTAAACATAAATAAATATGACACAAAAAGCAGTAAATACTGTTTGCAGGGCAAGAAAGACAATGTTAAATTTGTTTAAGTATCTATTAGGAAAATGAAAATCTGATAAACCAAAAGCATATTTCAAATGTCCAATTAAAACATTCAAATAAATCTTGGAAAGATTCATGTACCTTAAAGGAAAAACATTGGTTTTTAATAACTTTCTTTATGATATTAATGATAAAATGTCAGCTAGGTGCAGTGAGGCACACCTGTAATCCCAGTGACTCAGGAGGCTGAGGCAGGAGGATTGCAAGTTCAAAGCCAGCCTTAGCAGCTTAGTGAGATACTATCTCTAAATAAAAAATTAAAACAGGGTAGGGATGTGACTCAGTGGTTAAACACACCTGGGTTCAATCCCTGGTACAAAAAAAGAAGTCTAGTGAAAAAAATGAAGATGCGAATATAGTTAATACTATTTAAGAAAGGTTATTCTTAAAACTGTCATTGTCTCACTTACCTTATTAAAGTTTATAAAAATAAGATTTTTATTTATAAGCTATTTGAGTGAAATTAAAGCTTTTGACTTCTGCCTTAGTCAAGAAAATAACAACCAGTACAAAATATAAAGCGTTGTTTTATGGATTTAATCCTTACAGATTTTTAAGATCTGGGAAAGATTTTAGAATCCTTCCCAAGGAACTGTATAGTAACAAAAGGTAGCAGATACTGGCTAAAGATGCAAATTATAAAGAGAGACAGTTAACTGTTCTCTACCCAGTCAAGGGAATAAAGAGTTCATAGGATTTTAAAAAATACTCAGATATCAATATACATTATTAGCTGTAAATAGCAAGGTTTTTATTTTGTTTTAATTAGATTTACCACTGATTTTGTCAGAAATCAATTAGACTTAATATGAGTTCATTCAAGAATATTTGCATGTAAGTATACTAGTTTTATCTGTAGCAACCCCTTTTTAAATTGGTAAACAATAATGCAATACACTAATAAAACTTAAGATTTTCTCCCTCCTTTCATATTTTTCTATTTGAAATGTTTGTGTTTTTATGAAAAGTCATTAGAAAATAAGCTTTAGATGGGCTGACATTCTTTTTTTTTTTTTTTTTTTTTAAATATTTATTTTTTAGTTTTCGGCGGACACAACATCTTTGTTTGTATGTGGTGCTGAGGATCGAACCCGGGCCGCACGCATGCCAGGCAAGCGCGCCACCGCTCGAGCCACATCCCCAGCCCGGGCTGACATTCTTTCAGATATATTAAACACTCAATTTTTATTTCACAGGAGAAATTAAATATGGTATGTTACTTAAAATCTCATACCTGCAATGAAATCAGTATATGCATTATTTCATTCCCCTGTGCATGAACACCTAAAGCAAAAACATAGGGAAAAATATACCATTTGTCCTTTACAATTCTTCATTTACCTCCTGAACTGTCTCCATAGGCGGTGGGGGGTCCTTATTCCTGCAGAGATTGACAATGACCCATGTGACGTTCCGAAGGAAGGTGATGGGAATGGAGGGATTGATGAAGGACAGAAGAGGTTTGACAACTCCCAGTGATATGACATAATCTCTACATTGAGGACCATCACCTACAGAAATGAAAATTGTATTTAAAAAAAAAAATTACATTCAGGATGAGAAAGTTTGAAATGTATGCAATGGCTTATGTTGGGACACTGATGTTCTATGTTTCCTCACCATTAGTCAAAGGCATCAAGCGTTGTTGTTTCTTCAGATTTTGATTTGAGGAACACAAATTTATCCTAGCACTGCTGATAAAAATTATATATCCTTTTGAAAGAGGTACCATCTTAAGTTAGTATTTATGAGGGTGGAATATAGTCAACCCACATTAAATCAGAGGAAACATAGTGTGTAATGGCTATGCCAATGTAGAAAAAAGTTAATTAAGATTCTTAATTGGAAGTCTTTTCAAACCTAAATGCAACTTACCTATAATGTTTCCCAAAGCCCATACTGCTTGTTCACAAACATTCTGATGTGGTGAATGAAGAAGTCTCAGAAAAAGAGGTACTGCATCTATAACAAAAAACAAAACAAAACAAAACAGAACAAAACCCTAATACTTATACTGACAAAACGTTGAGTTTATAATTTCAATCTAAATAAGCTGATAAAATACACAGAGCCTAGCACACTGTAGTTGCCTGATTAGAGTTCCCGGGATAAATATATGCGGCTCAGATATCTTTAAAACTAATTTCAGTATTTTCCCCAGTAATATTTGAGTAACACACCAATTAACAGTAGCTAAACAATGTTATTATATAGTTAACTAAAAGAAAACAGCAGCATGAAATCTTTCTTATAATTTATTCAAAAAAAATAAAAAGATGCTAGGCATGCCTGTGATCCCAGCTACCACAGAGGATGAGGCAGGAGGATTGGGGTTTGAGAAAGCCTGAGGCACTTGCCTAACGTGTACAAGGGCCTGGGTTCAATCACCTGTATGTACCACATGCATGCATGCATGCGCGCGCGCGCACACACACACACGAGTTCCTACCCCAATCATATTAACTTAATTAACCTTTTTTTTTTTTTTTTTTGGTATTGGGGATTGAACCCAGGGGCACGTACCACTCAGCTGCAACCCCAGCCTTTTTTTTGGTCCATTGTTGAGGGACCTTTATTTCACTCACTCATTTATATTCGAGGCTGAGAATCAAACCCAGTGCCTCACACATGTGAGGCAAGCACTCTACCACTGAGCCATGATCCCAGACCCCCAGCATTTTTTATTTTTTGTTTTGAGACAGGGTCTTGGCTAAGTTGCTCAGGGCCTTGCTCATTTACTGAGGCTGACTTTGAACTTGTGATCCTTTCAAGCAGCAGGGATTATAGGCAAGCACCAGTGTAACTGGCCTAACTATAAAATATAATACTTTAGCCAATATAATCTTAATTCTTATTACAGGACTAACTAAAGAATTGATTAATTTCATATCAGATATATCTTATATTTCAAAATAATTTATTATTATAATTTCCACTTTTTATATAACTTATACCTTATACCCATTTCTAGGATAAGTTAGATCATTTTTCATAAATTTCAGTCCTGTACTCTCTCTGGAGTATTTTTGTTATAGCTGTTTCTGAATAGATTTGCCTATTCTGGCCATTTCAAATAAATGAAATCATATAGCATGTGTTTTGTTTTTTATGTCTGGGTTCTTTCATTTAGCATAATGCTTTTGAGGTTTAACTGTGATGTAGCAGGTATCAGTACTTTATTCTTTTTAATTGCTGAATAATATTCCATTGCACATACCTTTTGTTTATCCACCCATCTGTTAATGAACATCTGGATTGTTCATCAAGAAAGCTGTTGTGAATGTGTGTACAAGTCTTTATATGAACATATTTCACCTTAGTTTCACCCTAGGAGTGGAACTGCTGGATCATATGATAACATTATATTTAACCTTTTGAGAAAATATTTTTCAAAGCACCTATACCATTTTACATTACCACTAGTAACAGAGTTTCAACTGAGTGATATTTTTAATTCAACTAATTTCATTTAGAAATTAGTCATAGAAGACTAGTATCATTATTACAAAATGAAAATAATCAATAAATTAACAATGAAAATAAAACACTATTGTTAAACTCTACTCCCTTTTTAGTAACCACAGTTAAAATTATTTAATGATAGAGTAATGATAGTTATGGGAGAGATATCAATCTTATAATTCTTTTAAACTTATAGAATTAATCAATTGTAAATGTTAAAAGTGAAATTTCATCTGTACTACAAAACCTATTTTACTGTCATCACTAAAAACAAGTTCAGAGGAAAAGGAGTTTAATTGACTTACTAGACTGTACAACAGCTTGAGTCTGTGCAGAAGTTCCTGATGCTATATTAGTTAGTGCCCAAGCAGCTTCAAACTGTAATGAAGGACTGCAAGAAATAATAATTAAAAAAAATCCACTTATACACATAACTACCACCTAAATTTATGAATCTTAGACCTCTATGGCTCTCTTACCTTATTTTTTAATTTAACATTTTATAACCAATGGCCGGCTGCATATCTCTGACTGAATATCTCACTATCTTCCAAACCAATCACTATAAACTTGTGTTTTTATATCATTGGTAGTTGCAACATTTAGGCAGTCATCATGTCCCTTGACTCCTTCCGTCTCACAGACAACACATCTAATCAGAGTCATGACAATTTTATCTCTTGAATATTTCTTGCATTTATAGAATTACCCTTAATATCACTGTGTTAGATGAGGCCTTCATTATCTCACTTGGATCACTGCCAGCTTCTAGACTGGTCTTAAAGCTGGAACCCCATCTGATTCCACATACTCTCTGTGTGACATACTGGAGATATTACAGGGCTGCATAATTTTGCTAAAAAAGACAAGATCATTATAATTTGGAATAGTCATGGAAGACCTCACAAAAAAAGTGAAAACTGATTTAACTTTCAAAGATGGATTTTAAAAGGCAGGCACTGAAAGCTAGGGGAAAAAAAGATATCAGTTGGGATGATCATGTATATAGATGACAGTAAATAGATCAAGAGACGTGAGGCCAAGAAGATATACAAAACTTTTAACAATGTATATGTGTGTGTGTGTGTGTGTGGGTGTGTGTGTGTACACCAGGGTGGGAGTAGGCATTGGAAGGATGTTTCAAATCCTAAGCTTCAGAATTTATAGTTTGTTCTATAGGCATACTATGTATAGGGTGCTACTGAAAAGGGGAGTAAAGAAAATAATGTTAGTCAATGGCGTGCAGAATGGATAAAAAAGGTTAAAGGATAATGTAGGAGAGACCTGTTAAAAGACATGTACAAAAGAACCGATAAAAGGAGTCTAAACCTATAATCCCAGCAGCTCCAGAGGCTTTGGAAAGGAGAATCACTAGTTCAAAGCCAGCCTCAGCAACTGCAAGGCACTAGGCAACTCACTGAGACCCTGTCTCTAAATAAAATACAAAATAGGGCTGGGGGTGTGGCTCAATGGTTGAGTACCCTGAGTTTAACCCACAGTACCAAAAAAAAAAGAAGGTAACTGTGTAAACATTGAAGAAGAAAGCGAGATTGTTAGTTATCAAAAAGTTAAAAAGCACAAAGAAAAGGTTTTAAGGAAAATAAATATCAGAGATATAATAATAAAGATGGAAATATACTTTTTTTTTTTTTTTGGAGAATTTTAATATTTATTTTTTTTAGTTTTCGGCAGACACAACATCTTTGTTTGTATGTGGGGCTGAGGATCGAACCCGGGCCGCACGCATGCCAGGCGAGCACACTACCACTTGAGCCACATCCCCAGCCCTGGAAATATACTTTACAGTTAAAAAAGATGGAGCAGATGAGAAAATGGAATAGTAGGTAAGATTTACATGATAAATTCTGGGAAAAGGTAGGGAATAAGAAAGTATCTGAGGCAGAGGAGAAATGGACAGTAAGATCAGAGATGATAATGTATGTTGTCCCAGATTAGAAGAAGAAAAGATTATTAAGCTGGTCAGGTGGAATACTGGAAATGGGGGACATAAATGAGAAAATATAAAGATATAAATAAATTGAATTACAAAGCCAGGATAATCTTCCAATACATCATGTGAAAAATAAATTATAGAAAAATGAGTACATGAGTAAACGAGTGAACAATTATTTTAAGATTGAGACTTTATAAAATGTTTGGTATATATTATAATTTCCATTTTCTACAACCACCTCGTTTTTACAGGAGAGGTATGTGAGGCTCAAAAACCACTTGGGTTTTGGATAACAGTCAAATCCTGGATTTAAACCAGGATCTATGGTTTTTTACAGTATAAAACAATTCCTATAAGATATCCCTAAAGTCATATGTAAGCCACCAGCAATTTTTTATTCTTGCTTTGGGTGGTTGTTACACAGGTCTGTGTTATAATTATTCATTAAACTGAATATGTTTTATCATACTTTTCTTGTGTGTATGCTGTTTCACAGATATATCCAAAGGAGTCTACGCTAGAGGACAAAAAGAATGAGCAAAAGAAGAAAGAAAAGAGGACCAAGAATAAAAATGAGGACTAACATGGGGGTAGGAAAGATGGTGGAAGGAGATGGACATCTTTACCCTAAGTACATGTATGAAGACAGGAATGGTGTGACTCTACTTTGTATACAACAAGAGACATGAAAAATTGTGCTCTATATGTGTAAAATGAATTGAAATGCATTCTGTTACATATAACAAATTAGAATAAATATTTTTTTTAAAAAATGAGCCCAAGTCAGGTGCAGTGGCACACACCTATAATTCTAGTGACTTGAGAGGCTGAGGTATGAGAACTGCAATTTTAAGACCAGTCTGGACAACTGAGCGAGATTGGGTCTCAAAATAAAAAACAAAAAGGGCAGGGATGTGGCTTAGTGGTAGGGCACCCCTGGGTTCAATTCTCAGAACCTCTACACCCCCACACTCACACACAAAGGGAGTTGGGGGCAGGAGGCTCCAAAGGTAAAGGTAGAATAACATTTATTTAAAAAATAACTGATTAAAAAAACCCTTACCTTTACTTAAATAAATCGTGTTTCAAAAAATACTCAGAGATGACAATACAGAAAAAGTCTCAAGGGTTTAGGGGTGTGGGATGGGAAGAGTTGTGCAACATTATGAAAGCAGAAGGCACTTTTAAATACTAAAAACCCTTAGTGGCAACATTTACATGCCACTATTTTTATCTGTCAACTGAAAATTCCTTGGACAGCCTTTAGCATAATATCCCAAATTTTAGTCTAAATGCTTTTAAATGCCAAAATAGCATTTATTTTAAAGCATTTAAGTTAAGACTTATATTCTCCCCAGTTTATTCAAACTGATGAAACTTAAGATATAGTCTGAGATATTTCATAAGATACCAAACAGTATTTTTTTTTTCTTCTCTTCTGAATAACTACAACTCACCATCTGACTCCTAATGTACTACAAACAAAAAGCATGATGTTGGACAACTAATCATGGCTGAAGCTCTATTAAAGACTACACAGAGGATCAGGGATCGGTTGGAATAGTCCCAGGGTATAAAAGAGCCACTCAGTTCTGGAAACCATTCATGTTGACTAGTCATGAGGTTAATCTATATATAGACTCATAAGCAAAGGGTGACTCAAATACTATTTGGGTTGTTTTAAAATATTACTAATAAAAAACCATAACAAAAAAGACTTTACAGTCTTCAAGATAGATTTAAAGTAAGCAAATACCCAGGAACTAAATATTTTCTATAAAATCTAGATTTTATAGAAAATATATATTACAGAAAAGTACTTCTGGTCTGCTGAATATGATGAAATATAGAAAACTACTATAAAAAGGCATGACAATTAAAAACATAACAAATGCAAAACCAAACTGAACTGTTTGGTTAGATAACAATCCAAAAATCTTAAGTTAACTGGAAAAAAGCAAATAGGGAATTGAATCCATACTTACTTATCATCCCTTTCTAGACATTTAACTAAAATTGGTAAAATCCCAGATTTTATGAGGTCATCAATTGGTGGATTTCTGTCACTGGATAATAGTTTTCTATAAAAAGAAATACAAGAAATTAAATGTTATAATTTTCAAACTATGAGCAGCAATAATAATGTACTCCTCCTAGTCTATCAGCTAAGACACTAGAGCTATAACTCTTTCTCTGGATAAATTAATGTTTACCTTGCTGCCTGGACAGCACTCAACTGGACCACTGGATTATCACTTGTGGCATTCTGTAAAACCAAATGTCAATTTCAGAAATTTGAAAAGAATCTATTTAAAAACACTCCAAATTGATAATAATATTAAATTAATAATATACCTGCAATATAGCTTCTAGGGTTACATTTTGCTGAAAAAGAAAAAAAAAGATAGTTCAGGATATTTCATTAGCAAAACTACATTCATTAAATAGCTATCTGTTAAAGTTAGAATTAACATGCCATGTCATTATAAAATTGGTCTTGTGTTAAAAATAAAGTTCTCCGGGTTACTATAAAAATTATTTTAAATACACTTTATAAGAACAAGGTAACTTACTGCTTTAAAATCAGCATCAACATCTGAATCTTCTAAACTTTCTTCTTGGGGAACATTTCTCTTTTTCAATAAGTGTTCATCTCTTTTGTTCTGGAAGGTAACCGATAAAGGCTTAAGAACTCATGAGGGCTATTGTTAATGAAAATAGTCATTAAAATTATTTCAACTTTATTCAGCAATTATAAATTTGAGGATACTATACTCTTAAGCATGTAGGAAATACATTTTAATATGCCAGTTTTCTTTTTCTTTCTTTTCAGTGCTGGGAATGGAACCTAGGGCTTTACACATGTTAGGCAAATACTCTACCACTGAGCTACATACCTTGGCTGGTGTCCCAGTTTTATCTACTTGTTGATAACAGGTGCCTGAAGCAACTTATTAATTCAGCTTAAAAAAAAAGATCTCAAGGCTCAAATGTTAAGGTGTGTGTATATTTGCTGGAGGTGTAGGAAATGGGAATTCGTTAACATGAATGCCACTTAACTTGCCATCGTTTCAGATTTAAACTCTTACTATATAGCTTTTACAAATAAGAATTCTCCACTAGCAAATACATTTCTACATTTTGAGACTTTAATTGTTTGTAATGATAACTATACTGTTTTATACAAAAGATACTTCTAGTGTCAATATACTACTTATAAAAGTGATTATAACATTATTGATATTAAATGTTCATGGCAAAATTCAGAATAGAAAATTAAAACTAAAAACATGTATCTGAACTGTAATGACTATTCTGCATGACACCAATTTTTGTGCTATGTATAAGCAAGTATGATTAAACACATTAATGACTATAAATACACTTATTATTCATTCCCACTTATATCACAGCACACTTCTTTTTTTATGTCTTTATTTTTATGTGGTGCTGAGGATCGAACCCAGTGCCTTACCTGTGTGAGGCAAGCACTCTACTGCTGAGCTTCAACCCCAGCCCTTCACAGCACACTTCTTTTTTTTTTTTTTTTTTTTTTTTTTTAATTTTTTATTGTGGGTTGTTCAAAACATTACAAATTTCTTGACATATCATATTCCACACTTTGATTCTAGTGGGTTATGAACTCCCACCTTCACCCCATACACAGATTGCAGATTCACATCAGTTACACATCCATTGATTTACAAATTGCCATACTAGTGTCTGTTGTGCTCCGCTGCCTTTCCCATCACAGCACACTTCTTTAGTAATTACCCAAATAACCAACTCCAAATTAATTATTTTTAAATTAAAGTATCTCATAAATATTCAAATCCATACATTGATGTTTTTACATAGTCTCAAATGACTTCACATAGAATACTTATTAATTTACAATTGGAAAACTTGACAGATGGCATTCTTGACCAAGTGAAAAAAATGTACAGTAAAAGACAAATCAACACTGTGTGCCCCTGGTTTAGTGTACCGTGAAAAACATTATTACTCTATTGTATTCCTGCTAAAATCTATAAATAATTTCAGAAAAGTAAAAACTAATCTGCTGTTCTACAAAAAGGAGGCCTATACTCTTTAAAGATGTAATCATGAAAGATAAAAACTGAAGAACAGTAGAGACTGAAGGAAACCAAAGAAACATGACAATGAAGTACTATGTCTGATCTTGGATTGGATCTCTGATTGTAAAGTCCATTATGGAACAATTTGTAAAATCCGAGTCAGGTTTGTGGGCTAGATAACAAAATATTACCTATGTTAATTCAATAAATGTACTGTGGTCGCAGGGGAAAGTATCTCCTTTTATAAAATATCAACTGATATAGTAAGGACAATGGGACATCATGCCCATAATTTGGTTCAAAGAAAAAAACCACATATATACACATACATATATATTAACTATTAGTTTATAATATTCATTTAGTTTATTAACTAGTATTAATTTATACAAGTATATAAAAAGGAAGAATAAGGCAAATATGGAAAAATAATAAAAATCCAAGGAACTGGGTGCCAAGTGAAGAATATAATGGTATTTTTTGTATCATTCTTGCAACTTTAAATTTCAAACTACAAATTTGAAATTGTCTCAAAGATTATTTTTAAAACATACAATACACAGTATTCTATAATATCTAATTTTAAAATCTATTATATATACAGTAATCTAAACTTCTCTTTGATTTAATTCAATTTAAAGGGTTCAACAAAATTTATCAGCAAACTAACCCCCAACCCAAATTATGCTAATCCTAATCCCTACTATTTTCATTCTTTGTTCTCCTCTAACTTTTCCAGAACCTAAACAATCAAGTTTCCAAAGGCCTCTCAGGAAACTTACTCCATCATTCAAGCATGGAAGTAACATAAAGCACAAACACAATTAATGCCTTCTATATACACAATTCCTGATTCTAGGAACAGCATTTTATCTCTATGAATGAAGTGTGATATCATTTTTAGTACACAGTCTTTGTTTGGGATGAAAGCTCCTTTCTTTCCTAATTTGTTTAATTTTTTTCTCTTCTAAGGCACAAATGTGTTTTTAGTTTTATTAAATTGCACTTCTTTGGAATTTAATGAAGTAGACACATAATTTTTCCTTTTCACCTGTAAATGTAGTAAACAGTTGCTTTTCTAATGTTAAATTATCCTTGAAAGTTCTGGAATAATCTTTTGGATTGTTTTTAAGTAAATGTTGAATTCAATTTATAAATATTTTATTTAGGATTTTTCTTCCCCTATTTTCTCAACTGAACTGGCTGGTAAGCATCTTGGTCTGGTGCTTGGGGTCATGGTTGTGCTAGTTTCGTAAGATGAAATGTTCTCTTTTCGCTTCTTCTGAAATCATTTAGTAAAGCAAAAATTATCTGTTCCTTGAATATCTGCTGAAGCTCAACTTGTAAAACTACTAATTTTCTTTTGCAGGAGGGTTGGGAGAAGCTACATTTTAAGCGTCTGATAAAAATCCCTTTAACTGTTTTTAGATATATTCAAATTTTTCATGTTCTTGAATCTACTGGGTATTTTTGTCCCCCTCTCCTAGAAAACTGACCACTTCAGTGTAGTTTTCAAATTTGTTGGCACGAAGTTGCTCATATTCAAATTATGGTAGACTCCTTATAAATGTGACAATAATTGGGGATATAGCTCAGTTGGTAGAGTGCTTGCCTCGTATGCACAAGGCCCTGGGTTCAATCCCCAGTAACATACACACACACATACACACACACACAAAGACAATAATTCCTCTTTCCATACCCAAACCTTTGTGTAGTATAGCTCTATGCAAACGGTTGGCACCACTATGTGACTTGTTTTGGCAATGAGACAATTAAGCAGGAAGAAACATCATAAACTGCCACGTACTTGAATACCTTCTGTCAGGGAATACCCTCTCCCTTGCTATTCTTTTTCTGAAACCATCATGTGAACAACACAGAATCAGTGGAGGATGAAGTTATGTGGAGGATAACTGAAGTCCCAGCCAAGAGCCAGATACAGAAGATCATTCTACATCATCTAGTCACCAAACAACCTATCAACGGACCAGAGACAAGAAAGGAACCCAGAAGAAAAGAGCTGAATTTTCTTAGACCCAAAAAACTTCTGCCAACCCAGGGAACTGTTCAGTGCGTAAAATGGCTATTTCAGGATGCTAAGTTTTGAAATGGTTTATTATTAAACAGTAAGAACTACTGATGCACTCATGTTTTAAAATGTTATAATTAGATTAATGCACCTTTAAAAATTCCTGACATCACTTGTTTCTTCTCTACTTGCTATGAATTTCTCCTATCAAGTACCTACCACTTTAACTACATGTTCTGACATGAATTTTTTTTTGATTCCCAAAGTATTCAGAAATGCTTTAAAACTATGAGGTTTTTATAACTGTCTTCCTCTCTGATTTGTAAATTAATCACATTGTGGTCAGATCACATGTTCTACATAATACACTGAAACTAACGGACATCTGCTTTGCACCAGAGATTCTCAAACCTTCTTTGTCCACACTGTAGGCTAAAGGAAGTAAATGGCAGTTTATGATGTAGATAAGTCTTTTTCTGGCAAAAAGAAAAACATAAATTCAAAGAAGAAAATGACTTCACTCTTAGATAGAATATGTGATTGAAAGAAATACATAGTGCTTTTAAATGTTCAACTATCTAAGATCTAACAGTTCTATGATATCTGTCACTGTATTTCTTTAAAATTTTATAATGTCCCAAGGTCCCTTTTGTTCAATGTGGTATCCAACAGTACCTCAGGAAATAGTTTAGAAACTACAGTTTTATATTATCACAAAATCAGTTTCCAACTATGTATATAGTTTTATATGATTCTAAAACAAAAAATGTGTGAATGAAGCTATCTTCTATAACTGTGTGTTTAATCTATTCATTACTAAGAAGGAAGTCTCCCACAGTGATTACACCTTTGACAAATTTGTCCTAATTTTGCCAATGTTTTTTTTATATGTATCTGGGAAAATTATTAGGCATATATTATAGCTTCTTAGTAAGTTCTTTTATCAACAATTAGATAACCTCTGCATTTAAACTGAAATCGACCTAGGCCAAAATATCTAGGGCATAAGATCCATACTTTACTTACTCTCTCTCTCTCTCTCTCTTTTTAAATATCTTTTGGTTGCCAATGGACCTTTATTTTATTTATTTATAATGTGTGCTGAGAATCAATCTCAGTACTTCACACATGCTGCACAAGTGCCCTACCACTGAGAAACAATCCCTGCTCCCATACTTTACTCCTAATGAAGACATGTACAAGCCAAGCAAAGGTAACATGATATGATTAATCATTAAAGGAAACTTCACCAAAACTAGTAATTTGAGGCTAAATGTGTAGCTGTACTATATCACATGCCAGGTATGTGCATTCAGATTTTCTACTATATTAAAGCACAACAAATTGCCACTTAATAGGTCAAAAAAGATTAGATAGAAATTTCTATGTCTCAACCTAATACTCCCAATACTCAGTTAATAAGTTCTGTATGTTTATTAATTTACAGATAAAGTACTTCTTTTTCATTCCCAAATTTCTCTTTCCATCTTGAAAAAGTAGCCTGCAATTCTACACTTAAATTTGTGAAACAAGATAGCAGTCACTTCATATAAATCTTAAAAGGAATCAGGCATGGTAGCAGATGCCTGTAATCCCAGTAACTCAGGAGGCTAAGGCTGGAGGATATAAATTTGAGGCCAGACTCAATTTAGAGAGACCCTGTCTCAAAATAAAACACAGAAAGGACTGAAAATGAAGCTCAGTGGCAAAGCATCGCTGGATTCAATCCCCAGTACTCAAATACCTTAAAAAGGACAGATAATTTTACTTACCAGTTTCACTAAAACCTGAAATAAGTAATAAATCTGTTTTTATATAGGAATAACCCTCGCCTTAAATCCTTAGTTTGAGTTCCCCTAAAACCAAAATCCTTATTCTTGCAGATGACTAAAAGGAGACATAAGAAACCTGACTAAATTAAATTACATAAATGGGAAATATCAGAGTTAAGACTTGAACCCTGGGGTTGTAACTCAGCATTAGAGCACTTGCCTAGCATATGTGAGGCACTGCATTTGATCCTAAGCACCACATACAAAAAAAGGGCTTGAACCCAGGGACTGGAGTTGAGACTTACTGTAGAGTACTTGAATCATATGTGTAAGGCACTGGGTTTGATTCTCAGCACCACATATAAATAAATGAATAACATAAAGGTTTATCAACAACTAAAAGAATATAAAAAAAACTCGAACCCACATAATGGCTGCAGAGACTGTTTTCTTAAATGTATTTGACTTTTTTTAAGTAGCAGCATAACTCCAGTTGCATCTAACTGCTTACAGAAAGGTAAGTAAAATGCTCACAAGACAGACTGTCCACTTAATATTAACACTTGTGAAATGACATTATTGCTGGCTGGTTACAAAAATATTCCTTCCACCCATAAGTTTTTTCTTCTTGTTGTTGTCTGTTTGTTTTTGTACTGGAGATTGAACCCTGGGGTGCTTTACCACTAAAGTACATCCCCAGCCCTTTTTGAGACAGGGTCCTGCTAAATTGCCGAGGTTGGCCTCAATTTGCAACCCTACTGCCTCAGCCTCTGGAGCTTCTGGAATTACAGGTATGTATCAACAAGCCCAGTTTGCAGAATCATTTAATTGTGGGGGCTGGGATTGTGGCTCAGTGGCAAAGCACTTGCCTTGCACATGTGAGGCACTGGGTTCAATCCTCATCACAGTTTAACAATTTGCTCATTAAAGCTCACTTGCTTTGTTTCTAAATTTTGGCTATTACAAATAAAGCTGCTATAAATATCCATGTACAAGTGTTTTTTTCCCCTTTTTTTTAGTTGTAGTTGGACACAATACCTTTATTTATTTATGTGGTTCTGAGGATCAAACCTATGCCCCGCATGTGCTAGATGAGCGCTCTACCATAGAGCCACAACCCCAGCGCCCCCATGTACAAGTTTTATATGAGCTTAAGTTTTCATTTCTTTGGGAGAAATGCCCAGGCGTGTGAGTGCTAGGTCACAGAAGTTTCATGTTTAGATTTAAAAAAAAAAAAAAAATCTGCTGAATGGCCTTCTAGAGTGATAGTACCATTTCACATTTCCATCAGCAATAAATTAATAATCCAGTCTCTTCATATCTCACCGGTGTTTGATCGTTATCCCTAGCTTTTATTTTAATTGTTATGGTAGATTTGTAGCTTTACTTTTAATTTCTATTTCCCTGATGGCTAATAATAATAAACATCTTTTCAGGAGCTTATTTGCCAGTTGCATATTCCTTTAAATGAAATGACTCTTCACATTTTGCCTATTGTTTTTTTCACTTTTTTTTGTTGTTGTTGTTGTTTTTGGTGGTACTGGGGATTGAACCCAGGGTCTTGTTCATGCAAGGCAAGCTGATTACCAACCAAGCTATATCTTCAGCCCTACTACTGAGTTTTGAGAGTTCATTAAATATGCTGGATAGTAGTCCTTTATTGCATATGTGGTTTGCAAGTTTCCGCCCCCCCCCCCACCAATTACTAGCTTGTCTTTTCATCTTCTTCACATGAGCTTTCTCAGCATAAAATTTTTAATTCACTAAGGTCCAATTTATCAATCTGGATTTTTATGGATAATGCTTCAATGGTGAAGTCTAAGCACTCTACGTGACCCTCAATCCTGAAGATTTCTCCCACATTTATTTTGTTTGGTTTGGTTGTGGCAGCAGAGGTTGAACCGAGGGGCTCTTAACCATCGAGCAACTTCAACTTCCCTAGCACTTTTTGTTTTTTTTTGAGACAGGGTCTCGCTAAGTTGCTGAGGCTGGCTCTGAACTTGCGCTCTTCCTAAATCAACTTCCTGAGTCACTAGGATTACAGGTGTGCGCCACCATGCCTGGCTTTCTGCCATGTTTTTTTCCCCTCATTTTGTAATCAGTATACAAATCCCATACATTGTGTTAATGTATACAAAAGTATTTTTTATAGTTTTTCTGGGTGTGGTGGCGCATGCCTGTAATCCCAGAAGCTTGGGAGGCTGAGACAGGAGGATCACAAGTTCAAAGCCAGCCTCAGCAAAAAGTGAGATGCTAAGCAACTCAGCGAGACCCTATCTCTAAATAAAATACAAAACAGGGCTGAGGATGTGGCTCATGGCTAAGTGACCGAGTTCAATCCCTATACCAAAAAAAAAAAAAAAAAAGTTTTATACTTTTGTGCTTCACACATAAATTTATGATTCATTTCATTCACACTCAAAGAAAAGTGTGAGATTTATAGGTTGAGGTATTATTTTGGCCTATGGACATTCAATTGGTGTAAAATCATTTATTGAAAAGGTCATCCTTTCTCCAATGATTTGGTTTTGTACCTTTGCCCAAAATTAGTTGAGCCCATTTCCAGATTCTATCTTCTATTGCATTGATCTATGTACCCATTCTTCTTGCAATACAATACAGTAATCAATACTGTATTGATACACTTTAAGCTTTCATACTGGGTGAAGCATTTCTTTCTATTTTATTTTTCTTTGCCAACACTGTTTTAGCTATTCTAGATAGTATGCGTTTCCACCTTGTCTATTTCTACAAAATAGATTTCATAGATAATGCATTACACCAGTAAATCAGTTTAGCAATAACTGATACCTTTACTATGTTGGGGCTTTCAATTCATAAATGTGGTAAATTTCTCTCCATTTACATTAAGTCTGGTTTAATTTCTTTCATTAGCATTTTGTAATCAGTATACAAATCCCATACATTGTGTTAATGTATACAAAAGTATTTTTTTCTTCTTTGGAATGACTATAAATGGTATTATATTTTAAATTTTTAGTTGTTACATATAAATGATTGGCTTTGTGTGTGTTTCTTTGTTCTGTAACCTTGCTAAACTCTCTTATTAGATTTTAGGAGATTTTTCATAGATTTCTTGAGATTTTTTAAAAAATATTTTTAGTTGTAGATGGACATAATACCTTTATTTTGTTTGTTTAGTTTTATGTAATGCTGGGAATTGAACCCAGTGCCTCACATGTGCTACGCAAGCACTCTAAACACTAAGCTACAACCCCAGTCCCCTCTTGGGATATTCTATATTGATTCTCATGTCATCTGCAAATAGGGGCCATTTCATTTCTTCTTTTTCAAACTATCTGCCTTTTTAAAATTTGTTTTTCTTGACTTAAGATACTATCTAGAACCTCCAGCTCTATACTGAATAACAGCAGTTGAGAATGCCTGCCTTGTTTCCAAATCTTAGGGGAAAGCATTCAGTCTTTCATCATTAAGACACACTCACAGTGCTCATTATCAAGATGATGTAATTCTTCCCACTCCTAAAAGGCAGAGTGATTTTTATGACAAACGAGTACTGGATTTTGTCAAATGTTTTTCTTCCACTAATGACTGTATGATTTTTCTCCTTTAATCTGTTAATATGCAGAATTTATTTTTAAAAAGAGATATTTTACTAAAAAGTCATACAACTAAAATAAGTACTGGATCTAATTAGCCAAATGAGATACTTCAGTGGTTTTTTAAAGTAAGATCAATGTGTCTCATCTTTAGTACTAACAGTCTGACTGAAAAGAAAATTACCTTAAGTTTTAACATAATGTGCCAAAGTTGAAAATACCAATAACAGGTTTTGGACTGACAGTCAACATATATAAATAACTATTCACTCAGTAAACATTTACACTGAGCATTATAGCATAATGGTTAATAGAATTGCCACTTATCAGCCTGTGACTTAAGGTAAGTTACTTAATTCCTACGTAACTCTGTCTACAATGTGATATGAACAGGACTGCAGACATCTGTGGAAGTGTTGAGGCATAAAAGCCTAGCTAACTAAATAGGAAAGGAAGGGAGCAAAGAGGTAAAAGAAAATAAGAACTCATACAGAAAGAGTCAGAGGTCAGGTAAATAGTACATATATTAGTAGACTAGATTTCATTCTCAATTTTTATCATTATCAGTGTTATTCAAAATGTGGCCCTCTGATTGGCTGGTAGTCTTCAAACTATTTGTTATAAGCTTATTTTCACCATTGATTTACACTCTGACACAAACTCCTTATCTTTTGGCAAGCTTATTTTTTGAGGTGAAAATGCTTAAAATCTCAGCAGAATTTTTAAGGACATATCATTATTAAATATAGCCAACATTATCTGACAATAGATCTCTTGGACTTATTTCTCCTATCTAACTGGCAATTCATATCCTTTAGCCAATATCTCACCCCATGCCCTATAATCCTTGGTAACCATTATTCTACTCTATACTTCTATGAGTTCAATTATTTTAGATTCCACAAATAAGTGAGATCATTTATCTTTGTGTCCGGCACATTTCACTTAATATAATGAATGGCCTCCAGATTGACTTATGTTGTTGAAAATGACAGGCTTTCCTTCTTTTTAAGTGGCTGAGTTGTGCATATATACCACATTTTGTCCATTCATCCATCTGTTGATGAATGCTTAGGTTGATCACATATCTAAGCTATTGTGAATAATCCTGCAATGAACATGAGTGTACAGGTACCTCCTTTGACACATTGATTTCACTTCTTTGCTTTTTCCATGGGAAATACATATTCCCAGCAGTGGTACTGATGGATCATCCTGTTTTCCATAAAGACTGTTCTTCATTTATATTCTTAACCATGTGTAAGGGTGCCCTTTTTTTCATATCCTCACCAACACTATCAGGTATGAGGTGGTACTTGATTGTAGTCTTGATTTTCTATATACCTGTGGCCATCTGTATGCTTTTTGTTTAATTTTGTATTTTGATTTCATTTTAAGATATGTTTATCCAGGACCTTTGTCCAGATTTTGGTCAGGTAATTTGGTTTCTTGCTATTGAACTGAGTTCTTTATATTTTGGATTTTAACCCTTTATCAGATGTATGGCTTAGGAATATTTCCTTCCATTTCATATGGTCTCTTCACTCTGTTGATTACTTCCTTTGCTGGGTAGCTTTTAAGTCTGATGTAATTCCATCTACTTTTGCTTTCATTTCCTGTTTTTTTGGGTTATATCCAGGGAAAAACTGCCCAAACCAATGTCATGGAGCTCTTCCCTGGTGTTTTCTTCTAGTAATGTCAAAGGTTCAGGTCATTCGTTTAAATCTTTACCTCATTTTGAACTGATTTTTGTATATTATATGAGGTAAGGGTCTAATTTCATCCTTTCACATATAGATACCCAGTTTTCCTGACATCATTTATTGAAGAGACATTTCTTTCCCCATTGTTGAAAATTGGCACCTTTGTTGCAAATCAGTTGACTATGAATGTGTGGATTTATTTCTCTGCTCTTCATTCTGTTCCATGGGCCTACATGCCTGATTTTATGTTACTTCCGTGTTGCTTTGATTACTATACTTTTACAGTAGATTTTCAAAGAGTGTGATGCCTCTGGCTTTGTTCATTTGCTTAAGATTGCTTTGGTTATATTCAGGGTCTTTGTGGTTTCATATGAATTTTAGAATTGATTTTCTATTTCTTGGAAAAACGCAATGGAATTTTGATCAAATATGCTTTAAATCTGTAGATCACTTGGGGTAGTAGATCTATTTTAACAATATTAGGTCTTCCAATCAATGAACATGGGGTATCTTTCTATTTATGTGTCTCCAAAAGAACTTTTAAAAAAAAAAAAAAAATTATTTATTTATTTTTAGTTGTAGTTGGACACAACAGCTTTACCTTATTTATTTATTTTTATGTGGTGCTGAGGATCGAACCCAGGGTCTCATACGAGCGAGGCGAGCGCCCTACCACTGAACTACAATCCTAGCCCTCTAAAAGAACTTGATAAAAGAAATGGTGCCTTGTTTTACCTTGGGCACAAATTCACAGATGAGGAATTTTCTTCAATGAATAATTTAAGTACAATTTTTTAAATTATTTATTTATTTTATACCAGGGATTGAACCCAGGGGCATTCAACCATTGAGCCACATCCCCAGCCTGTTTTTTACTTTTCATTTTGAGACAGGGTTTCACTAAGTTGCTGAGACTGATTTTGAACTTATGATCCTCTTGCCTCAGCCTCCTGAGCCACTGAGATTACAGGCATATACCACTGTGCTCGGCTAAAAGTACAAATTTCAAAAGATAATGATTCAATTTAATTATTGGATAACAGCATTTATTGAGTACCAACTATATGCCTAGAACTTTAGTAGGCATTCTGAAATATATAGGGAAGAAACATGTGAATCATTTGCATGGGACAGATGAATAGTGGATGTAGTTATTCCTTTCACTACAGAAGTAATCTCACAGAATTAAAATCTAATAGAAAATGAAATATTCAAAGCAACTTCCCAAGGGGAAGTGAGTTATCAAACAGCAGATGACATTCCCCACTTAACATTCCTTAAATGGATAGAGCTCATCAGTGAAACTCTGGGAACTAGCTTCCCTTTCTTCTATTTTCAAGAATCTCAGTATCAGGATATAATACTCATTCCCTCCTCAATGGAGCTACAGAGCCAGTAAGACTTGAAACAGAGACAGACACTGACCATAAAGAGTAAAGAAATCTTCTCTTGAAGGGCTCTTCACATTTTTTCAGAATCATCAAAATCAATTAAGCTTTGTCTGAAATCTAGATTTTGTTTCAAGAATTCTCTACTTAGGGGAATTCTTAAATGTGAAATAAGTAGAGAATTCTTAAGTAGGGAATTCTTAAATGTGAAATATGTAACTGCTTGAGAATTCTTTAGTTCATTTCATTTTTAGTCCTTCTATAAGGATACTCAGGAATCTAATCATACTAATTGGAATAGATATAATGTTATCCAGAAAAAAGAAAACACTTCTAAGGAAATCAAAGTGAATATTTTAGAAGATGTACTCTATGGACTGCTCTCATGCTGAATGCCCTTAATTGTCTAAGCCCCACCTGATAGAGAACAAGGACCTCAATCTCATCCATCGCCTTTCAGCAGGAAGCAATTTGGAGATGTCATGGCCCATTTTTCCACAGAAATGAAGTGGAGAAATTGATAGTGGGGAAATGTAACCGTGGTCCACTTTATGCTTTGAATACAGCCCTTGCTGCTCTGCCATTGCAACTGATTTTTTTAATGGACAGGTTTCTTTCTCTTCATCTCTCCCTGCTCTTCCCTAATCTGTTCCCATCTCTAACTTCAGGGGAAAAAGAATTACTTCTCTTCCCCACCTAGGCAGATTTATCTGTCCTTTAGTACACATACACCACAGAAGAAGTAATCCAGACTTTGGGGATGGTACCAGAAGATCTAAGAAATGACCATCTCCCAAATTAAGTGAATTACAACTCCAAGAGAACACGTGGAATTTAGCCTTTGAATCACCTCTTTAAAAAAACCTCCTGTTCCTGTTGATGGGCAGAATCACAGCCTTTGAAACAGGAGTTCCTTGTGTTTCTCCTTTGCTAGTAAAGCAATAAACTTTCTTTTTCTTTTTTCTTTAAAAAAAAAAAAAAGATGTACTCTAACAAGTAAGAATTTAAATTCCATAAATTCTAACTTTTATAAACAGAAGCCAGTATAACTATAGAAGTAGGAACAAATAACCAAATATAAATAAATACCTTAGATTTATAAGCATATTAGAAGGGCTAAAAAGTTTAAATTAAGGAGAGGCTTCTGTATATGCCAGAACTAATACAAAAGTTTTTAAAGTTGTAATGCAAGTTTGAAAAGAGAAAATAAAGATCTATATGGGGTGGGAAGAGATGGTATCATGTTAACAGATGACAATTAATGAATAATTAATTCCAATTTTAATCCCACTGCCTCTGTTAAGGAGAATGATCTTCATTTGATGAATGAAAACCAGATGCAAAAGAACACATCATTCTACCTATATAAAATTTAAAATATGCAAAATAATCCATGGTATTAGGAATCAAGATAATGGTTGACTCAAGGGTTGGTGGTGCCTAGGAAGGGGTTCTGTAGTACAGAGAGTATTCTCTTTCTTAATCTAGGAGCTGGTAACATGATGTGTTCATTTTACAAAAATTCTTCATCTAGTTGTATACTCAAGATGTGTGGCCTTTTTTGTATGTGTAATATTAAAAAGAAGAAGCTAAGTCCAAAGTGTTAAGACTGCCAAGGAGCTCATCTTACTTCACTAAGCTAAGGCTTACTTCATTTCTCTGGTCCAAATGACCCATGATTCTGAAAGAACTTGCAAATATGACTTTAAAAACACTATTATGTCCGTATAAGAATTAAGAAGTTAGCTGGGCAGGGCATAGTTGTGTATGCCTGCAATGTCTGCAATCTCAAGTGACTCAGGAGGATGAGGCAGGAGGATCCCAAGTTCAAGGTCAGCTTCAGCAAACTTTAGCAAAACCCTGAATAATTTTTTTTTAAAATATTAAATAAAAATTTAGAAAAATAAAGTCTAGGTATGTGGCCTAGTGGTACAGTACCCCTGGGTTCAAGTCAGAAGAGGGCAGTGAGTAGCAGGGGCTGGGGGAATGGAAGGGATAGGGGGAAAGAGAAGTTTTTAACAGGATACTGCAATTAGCAAGTATTTTCAAATTTAATAAAATAAGTGGGAAGGGGTATAGAAGAATGGAATTCAGAAACTATATACTATACCAATTAGCAAAATGTTGATGTTGGGCAAAACTTTAAAACCTGAGTATGTCAATATTTGGAGGGGGGAGCTAATTCTAATTTATTTTTCATATTTTAAGTTATGTTAAAATAAATGTTTATTCAGACAAAATCCTTTGAATTTTCAATTTTAAAAACCTCAGCCTGTATTATGGTTTGTACCTGAAATGTCCCCAATGCAACAGTTTTCAGAGTTGGGGCCTTTGGGAGGTAACGAAATTATGAGAGTTCTAACCTCACTGATGGATTCATCTGGCAAATGGTACTGTTACTTTTTAAAGTTTTAGAGATTTTAAAGGGTCTAACGAAAAAATAAAAAATAAATAAATTTTAAAAAAGGTTCTAGAGATTCTGAAAGGGTACACACTTTCAGAATTAAGACATTTCTTTTATTTAAAACTGAAAGTTCCAAGATGGTAATTTAATATAGGAAAGAGTTTTAGAAGTGAATTAGATCAGGACAAGAATCTAATCTAAGACTAACATCAGGGTCTGAAATAAATTTCGAATTTATTCTTAGAAAGTACATGTATCTAGAGGGAATTCATTATGTATATCTTCTTGATTGGCAATTTAAATATTTGCTTTAAATAAAGTGGGTTAAGCAGGAAAATTTGATGACAGTAACTCTTAAAATAATGGAAGAGAGTATTTTAACAGCAGTTGCATTTGACTGGTAAGATACAAGGTTTTTCCTACTTCTATTTTCCTAAAATACCTCTAGCAAGTATATGGAAGTTTTATATGGGAAAGGGGAGAGGAATCCTAGCTAGTAGTACATAGCCCAGAGAAAGAGGATATGAAGGAAAAGTATCCAACTTCATCAGATCTTTGAAAATTTCAATGATGATAAAGTACTACTCACAGTACCTAGTACACTTGATAAATGGAAGATATTGTGAGTATATACCACTGCAAATTAATGATGTGTCTTTATGCTGTTTTTATTTAGGGATGACCACTAATTTGTCACAGTATTTTCATTATTCAAGTTAAACAGAATTCTAACATCAGAAAAATCATTTAACTTGTTTTCTTTAAAGGCATATTTCTCTTACCTTCCGCAGTTCAACTGTCACCTCATTTCTGTGTCTTCGCATGGTCTAAAAAGAAAAATAAAGATTACTTAAGTCCCAAAATATTGATACTGCTGGTATGGTCTCAGGTGTTTGATATTTAAATTTTTTAGAAGCAATTTAATCTTAAGAATTGAGAACTAACTGGGGCTGGGATTGTAGCTCAGTGGTAGAGTACTTGCCTACCACATGTGAGGCACTGGGTTCAATTCTCAGCACCACATATAAATAAATAAAACAAAGTTCCATTAACTAAAAAAATAAACAATTAAGAACTAACCATTGTTAGATTTTAAATGATGAACTAAAATTACATAAAAACCCAAAACTCTCAGTTTTACTCAATATCACTAGTTTTGATCCTTAGCACCACATAAAAATAAATAAATAAAGATATTGTGTCCATCTACGACTAAAAAAAAAATTGAAGAAAATAGATTGAAAGAGGTTAACTGATATTTTGACATGCTCTAAAACCAGAATTAAAAAGCAAAATAAACCCCAAACAAGAAGAAGGAAGTAATAAAGAACAGAAATTGATGGAATTTTAAACAGGAAAGGGGAAAAAATAATGAAACAAAGATCTCTCTGGGGGTGGGGTGGGGACCCACAATCAGCTGGACACAGTAGCGCACACCTGTTAATCCCAGCAGCTCGGGAGGCTGAGGCAGGATAATTGAGAGTTCAAAGCCAGCCTCAGCAAAAATGAGGCACTAAGCAACTCACTGAGACCCTATCTCTAAATAAAATACAAAATAGGGCTGGGGATGTGGCTCAGTGGCCAGGTGCCCGAGTTCAATTCCCAGGACCCGCCCCTAATCAAAAAAATCAGTAAAACTGACACAAGACAAAAAGAAACAAAAAGAGGACATAAATTTACCAGTGTTGGAAATCAAAAAGGTGATATGACTAAGGCCTTAGAAATAAATACTAAAAGGATCTATGGGGGGGGGAGGGGTGGCGTTAAAACCCTCAGATGATGGGACTGGTATAGATATTCTGGAAAACAATCTGACAGTTCTTCAAAAGTTAAACACTGAGTTACCATAATACAGCAATTCTACCCTTAGGTATACATCTACAAGATAAAAGCCTATATCTGTTCAAAAACATACACACAAATGTTCACAGCAACACAGCAACAATAGCCAAAAGGTGAAAACAACCCAAATGTCCATCAATTGACAAGGACAGATACAGAATAGTATATCCACAGAGTAAAATATTTAGTGACAAAAAGGAATGAAGTGCTCACCCATACTAGTAACATGCAAGAACCTTGAATACAGGCCATGTGAAAAAAAACAGTCACAACGGATCCCATATTATATGATTTCATCTCTGTGAATGTCCAGAGTAGGCAAATCTATAGACAGAAAATGGTTCCACATTTCTACAAATATACTAAAAATCATTCAGTTATATACTTTAAATGAATGAATTATATAAGAATTATATTTAAATTAGTGAATAAATAAATCAGAACAGGCTTTCTATATCTAATAACCATTTTTTAGGAACATGGGAACAGAGAGACATACTAAACAACACTGGCATGGCAATCAGCAAAATCTACCATAACTCTGTTTCTCTTAAAACAAAAGCAACAAGGCAAAAAGGGCGAACAGGCAGTTTGAGAAACAAAGAAGAAATCTATATATGAACAGAGGTTTAAGATATCAATCAGTCACAACAAACAGACATTAATTGGCAACTGATCTAAACAAAAACTATAGGTTTTATATACACACAAGCTTTACATATAGAACACAACTGGGGAAATGCGAACACTGGACATTTAATGGAGTTACTACTGTTAATTTTATCTATAATAAAAATCCTTTACTTTTAAGGATATATAACAAATATATATCTAAAAATAGAAAATAAATTCACCAATAAGAAAGACCTCTAAACAAACCTAAAACCCAAACACATGGATACTTGGTATGACAGAGGTGGCATTGCAAACCACTGGGGAAAAGACTATTAAGTAAATGGTACTGGACCAATAACTCATAATGAGAAGAAAAAAAAATTGGAGACCCTAATCCTAACCCATACAGAAAAATCAATTCCAGATGGATTGAAGACTTTGAAAGCAACACTTTAATTTTTTAAAGTAAAATATTTTATGATCCCTGAATGGAGAAAGATTTCTGAAGTAGAACACAAAAAGTGCAGAAACAAAAGAGCAATGTCATCAAAATTAAGGACTTCTATTTTTTTTTTAATTTTAATTTTATGACAGCAGAATGCAATTCAACTTATATTACACTTATAGAGCACAATTTGTCAAGTCTTTGGTTGTACACAAAGTAGAGTCATACCATTCATGTCTTCATACATGTACTGAGGGTAATGATTATCTCATTCTACCATCTTTCCTACCCCCATGCCCCCTCCCTTTCCCTCCCTCCCCTTTGCCCTATCTAAAGTTCAAAGGACTTCTATTCTTTAAGATTCCACACAATCAAACTGGGAAGATATTTAAATAACAAATAGTGACTACCCAAAATATATCAAGTTCTCCTATACACCAATAAGAGACAATAGAAAAATATGTAGGAAGACCAAAAATACATTTTTTAAATCATAAAATTATAGCTGTGTCATCATAGGTGGTCAACCTAATTAGGCAAATTCAAATTATGACCACATTGAGATACCATTTTGCATTTACTTTATTACCAAAAATTAGTAATAAAGATGTAGAACAACTGGTAAACTGTCAAATAGTATAACCACTTTTGGGAAACAATTCGGCAAAATCCAGTGAAGTAGAAAAATACCCAAATGACATCACAGCTCTACTCCAAGGTATAAACCCTACAGGAATTCTTGCATATATGTGCCATGAGATATACAAGCAGTTTCTTGGCGTCCCTGGTCTGTAATAGCGAAAAATTTTTTTAAAATAATAAAAGCATCCCAAATGTTCATTAAAAGAATAAATGAACTGTCAAATATAATTATTGCTCAGCAATAAGGATGAATGAACTACATGCAGCTATATTAACAAATCCAGAAATGTTAGGTGAACAAAGCTAAGTTTTTTAAAAAAACATTTTGATATTATTTTTTTTAAAAACAAGCAAGCAAAATTAGTACTGTAGAAATTTCAGGATGAAACGTATTGTAAATCTATAGAAGCAAAGCAATGATTTATATAAACCTGTGGCAGTAGATTAATTCTGGAAGGAAAATAGGAATAGGATCGGTTTCTCAGGGCACTGGTGATGTTCTAATTCTTAAATAGTATACTGGATTCATGGATATTTGTTTTATTACTGCTTCAAAACTTGTTATCTATTTGTGTATAAAATATTACTTTTAAATGTTTAAAGGAAAGAAAATAATGCTGATGTTGTACCCAGCATGTAATTTGGGCTGACAACAGTTATGATGATCCACTGACATTTTGCTTCCATTTCACTCTTGCCTAGTAGCATCAACTACTAAACTGCAATCATGCAAAGTAAAAAATAAGGTTAATAATTCCCCACCAGAATTCAATTCAGAGTGTGACCCCCAAAACACTAGATAATCTCAACACCTCTCTAGTATCTAATTCAAAATCTCATTCACCTTCCCATATTCTACTTTGGGTTAACTGTTCTCAAATTTTAGCCTGAATCAGAAGTGCATAGCTTGTTGAAACAAACTTTTAGGCTCCATTCCCAAAGATTCTCAAGCAGCAGATCTGAAACAAGGTTAAAATTGCTGTTTCTAACAAGATCTCAGTTGATGTTGTTGATGCTATTAGTCCAGGAACCACACACTTAGAACACTGTTCTAATTAAACACAAATATATAGTAACACAATCACCACCAAATTAGAAATCATCAAAATCCTACTGAACAGTTTTCCTTTAAGGTAATTAAAACAATGTGAATTATTTAGCACACATAGACTACATATGCTGGACAAATTACATTAACATACTTTCCCATGATGACACAGCAAAGTAGTTAGAAACATCTGCTCTGGAGTCAGCCTGAGTTTGAATCCTTGCTCCCCAACATGTAAACCTCATGATATTCTGGGAATATTATGGGTCTCTGTTTTTTTGGTTATAGATGGATACCACAATACCTTTATTTTGTTTATTTTTATGTGGTGCTGAGAATCAAATCCAGTGCCGCGCGTGTGCTAGGCAAGCACTCTACCACCAAGCCACAACTGCAGCCCTTGTTATGAGTCTCTTTGAAGACAATCTCTCACTTCAAAGGATTCCTGAGATTAAGGAATCCAGTTACGTTTAGCGTTTTTTATTTTTTTAATTTCTTTCATACATGACAATAGTGGAGTGCATTACATTCATAACAAGGGCAGTGCCTGGCACAAAGAAAACCTCCAATAAATGTTAACTATCTTCATCATCATTGTTAATTATTCCACTTATGTCAGGGTCAATGTCTCAACAACCTCTATAGAGCTTTTGCCCAAATGAAAAGTTTTATAATCACCTATCATCTTGTGCCCATTCTCATTTCTGTCACCACTCATTGAAGACCTGTCAAATGCCTATTCTCTCTGGTTCAAATCCTGACAATACCTCTGGTAATGTCAATACAATCCTTCAAACAGTCAAGTTTAAGAGGTTGACCAGGCACAGACCAATGCTCTTCCCCTTACTCCTCACCCCATTCAGTTTCAGTTTCACCACGACCAAGATTCTATCGTAATCCTTTTTATTAAGAACCAGCTACAAATCTATCACTCCAAATAGAATAAATTTTGTCAGTTTTACATTTCTTTCAAAAACTGTGAAACACTGAATATTTTCCACGAAATGACTAGACTCTCCATTGAACACTACTGTACACTAATTTGGGGAATCCCTATCCATAGCAGCACAACTCTGAGAAATTCTCTAGACCCAATATAAGGCACTGTAAAATTTCCTGTAAATTAGCCATTTAATAAATTGACCTAGCTCCACAAAGATTACTTAAATCCCTGAACTCCTTGATTTTCTATCAAGTCCTTCCTGTTTTGTTTCCTTCTTACACAGTCCTCATACTTCAATGCCTCTGCCCCCTCTTCTTCTACCTTGTTGTCCTGGCAAAATATTAACCGTGGGTTGCTTTAATTCTCACTCCAAAAAAGAAATCACTCAACCTCCATTCTAGATCTCTAACCTCAATTAAACTCTCAATGCTTTTTGTTTAGAAATCTTTCTAGGCTTCCCTGATTAGAATCTGCACATAGAATCTGCACAAAAAACCTACTGTTTTCAAGCCCCCTTCCCTTTTCCATATCCTCCTTCCTCTCAGCAACCAGTCTTATTTATTGACAAAAGAGAAATCATCAGGGGTGCTGGGGTTGTGGCTCAGCAGTAGACCGCCTAGAGCGTGCAGGGCCCTGGGTTCGATCCTCAGCACCACATAAAAATAAATAAATAAAGCAAAGATATTGTGTCCAACTACGACTAAAAAATAAACATTAAAAAAAGAGAGAAATCATCAGATAGTAGCAACTGCTTAATATTCAATCATGAACATCCAAATCTTCTCAATCCCTCTCTCAGTATCCTGTATCCTTAAACATCCTTGTCTCCTTTTATTCTATAGAAAGGACAGTCCCAAGAGGCAGCTCTTTGTACTGATTCATTCTTACTGATTGTCACCTTGCTTTATCAATTATCCTCTCCTCTTCAATTCTTCATCTTTTATTTTCTCATCATACATTAAAAACAAATTAAAAATAAATTTTAAAAACCTTCCTCAACCTACGTTTTCTTCTGACACACCTCTCCTTAGCCAAAATTCTTTTAAATAAGAAATATGCACTGTATTAACTTCACTTCCATTCATTTAGCCTACTCCATCCAAAATTCCACCAATACTGCTCTTGCCAAAACCATCAGCAATTTTCACTAGTGGAACACAATCCTTACTTAGTAGGTCACATTGCTGAAGGAGAATTCTATTCAAACCATTTGTTCACTCTCATCTTCCTAATCATAATACCATACTCCTGGTTTTCTTCCCCTTTCACCTTCCTCCTCCATCCATCCATGTTTTTCTTCCCTAGGTTCTGTCTATAACCCATAGGCCCATTCAACTACTCATTGTACAAATCTCTTCTAAGTTACCATATATATATACATTTTTTTTTCCATGGCTTCAATTATCAAGTACTTTCTAATACCTCTAAATCATTTGGATGTTTCCTGATGAATTCTGAACCATGCAGTGATGTGTAACTTCTCAATGAGGTTACAAACAGAAAATATATACATCAAGAAACATTTAGTGAACATTTAAAGATATGGAAATTCTTGTATCTGAAGTTAATATATAATTTTTTAAACTTTTTTTTTTGCTAAACTGTGTTTATTCTTGGTCATGGTCAACACATTTACATATGAAGAATACTTTTTGTTAGAATTGCTTTGAGATATAATTCATTTAACATACAATTCATCCATTTAAAGTGTATAATTCAACGGTTTTTAGTATATTTACTGAGTTGTAGAACTACCACTACAATCAATCTTAGAATATTTTTGTCACCACATAATCTTATATATATAACCTTTAACAGTCACTCCCCAGTCTACCATTCCTCTACCTCAATCTCATGCCACAAATAATCTATTTTTTTCTTTACAGATTTGCCAAGGTAGATAGAAAATGTCAGATGTCAGACTTAAATCATCCCTTCAACTACATCTTCCTTTAGTCAGCAACCTTTAAATAAACTACTCTACTTGTAAGTAAACAGATTTGGGTGTATTCAGCAAGCCCAACAACCTTGAGAACTTAAGCAGCTTAAAATTTTAAGCCCAGATCTCTCTCCTGAGCTCAAGTGACTTCCAGATTACTCCCCAGAAATCCCCAAAAGTTCCTTATGATATTCAAAACTTAGCTCATCATTTTCTTCACTGATGTTGCTTCATCTACTGTTTTTACTCTGTGACAGTACTCTCTGCAAGTGGGATATTAAACTACCTCAAAAAGTGGTTCTGAGAATTAAATGAGGTAAGTATTTTAAAAAAGCACCTGGCACAACTGTGTTAAAAAGTAAGTAACCAGGGACTGTAGCTGTAGTTCAGTGGCAGAGTACTTGCCTAGTATTTGTGAAGCACTGGGTTTGATCCTTACCACCACATAAAAATAAATGAATAGATAAATTAATTAAATAATTTTTAAGAAAGGTAAAGTAGGGCTGAGGTTGTGGCTCAGAGGTAGAGCGTGCACCTGGCACGCGTGAGGCACTGGGTTCGATCCTTAGCACCACATAAAGTAAAAATAAAGACATTGTTGTCCACCTATAACTAAAAATTAAATACTTAAAAAAAAGAAAGGTAACTAATCATTAACATATTTCCCCTTTTCTGTCTATAGGTTGTAATCTGCATTTCCAACTTTAAATCCCATTTCTTCTATACAATGAGCTTTTTTAAACCTCAGTGGCTTTTATGCTGCATGTTTAGCAACTAGTCTAGTCTATTTTAGTAGTATCTTTGTTTCTTCCTGCTCTTTTATTCCTTCTTAAAACAATTCAATGATCTTAAAAATACTTATTTTATAGTCTTTCTCTGGTATTTCTACCAGTGAAT
Organism: Marmota monax; assembly: GCF_021218885.2. Classification (NCBI taxonomy): domain Eukaryota; kingdom Metazoa; phylum Chordata; class Mammalia; order Rodentia; family Sciuridae; genus Marmota; species Marmota monax. The sequence continues at coordinate 17,354,148 of NW_026693082.1, read as the reverse complement.
TTCTTAAGACTTAAAACTGATATTTTCAGGGGCTGGGGATGTGGCTCAAGCAGTAATGCACTCGCCTGGCATGTGCAGGCTCTGGGTTCGATCCTCAGCATCACATAAAATAAAAATGTTGTGACCACCAAAAACTGAAAAATAAATATTAAAAAAAAAGAAAAAAAAAACTGATGTTTTCAGTGTCTGCATGCTACCTGTAATAGATTTATCTGTTTTATAACTTTGAGGTATGAGATTGTAGATTTACCTGTTCTCTTCCTGTGCTAGTCAGACTATCCACAATTTGAAACATTTACCAGCCTCTCTAATAGTAATTAAGAGATAAAAGCAAATAATGTAGAATTTCAGTACTGGAATAAGTAATATTCTGAATATAGCAACATTCTTAAATAGTCACATAATATTCTGAATGTATAGACATGCACTACATAACATCAACAACGGATCACACATCCAATGACAGTTCCATACGCACATAACAGAGCTGAAAACTCCCTATTGCCTAGTGCCTCGTAGCCACCTATATCTACAATGTCTTAGTACAGTACTGCACTATTATTCACATAACATGTATATAGCATATACAATTAAGTGCAGTACATAATATTTGAAAATGATAATAATAACTGTTATTGGTTTATATATTATACTATACTTTAAAAAAACATCTTTTCTCAGTGTGTACGCCATCTGCTTTTTTAAAAAATAGTTTCATTAGGCAAGCTGGCACACACCTGTAATCCCAGCCGTTCAGGAGGCTGAGAAAGAATGATCCCAAGTTCAAGGCCAGAGTCAGCAACTTAGCAAGAACTGATTTCAAAATTAAAACCAAAAAAGGGGTGGGAGAAGGGGCTGGGGACGTTGCTCCATGGTAGAAGGCCCTAGGTTCAAAGCTCAATACTAAAAATCAAATTAAAAAAATACTATAAAAGAGTATGCTGTGAGGGGCTGGGGTTGTGGCTCAGTGGTATAGAGCACTCGCCTAGCGCATTTAAGACCCTGGGTTCATTCCCAGCACCACATAAAAATAAATAAATAAAACAAAGGTATTGGGCTGGGGGTGTGGCTCAAGTGGTAGCGTGCTCGCCTAGCATGCGTAAGGCACTGGGTTCGATTCTCAGCACCACATAAAAATAAAATAAAGATATTGTGTCCAACTAAAAAATATATATTTTTAAAAAGGTATTATGTCCAACTACAACTAAAAAAATAAATATTAAAAGAAAGTATGCTGTGTATGCTAGCAGCAGCCTCATATAGCTATATCAAGTGACTAACTTATACCGTCTAGGTTTGTGAAAGGGCACTCTACGATGTTCACAAAATGATGAAATCTTTTAACACGCTTCTCAGAATACATCCCTATAGTTAAGCAACACATGCTTCAGAATATGTAATATATCAAATTATATTACATTTAATTATAAACTATGTTAAATTTTCTATTTGAATGGTTCATCTCTGAAAGACAAGTAGTGTTTTTGATCTACAAAATCTTTAGTATAGGAAATTGAGAATGAATAGGAAACTTACTGTTGAAGATGTGTTGGAAAAGGTAAACATGCATTGTTGGTGAAACTGCAAATCAGTACAATCGCTTTGTAAAGCAGTATGGAGATTCCTCAAGAACACACTATTCTACTCCTTGGTATTTATCCAAAAGAACCAAACTCAGCTTACTATAGTGATACAGACATACCAACGTTTATAGCAGTGCAATTCATAATAGCCAAGTTATGGAACCAGCTTAAGTGCCTGTCAACAAATAGATAAAGAAAATGTGGTATATATACAGGCAATGATGTTTTACTCAGCCATAAAGAATGATTTTGTGACATCTGCTAGTAAATAGTTGGAATTGGAGAATATCATGCTAAGTGAAATAAGCCAGACTCAAGAAAGTTGAGGATTGAATATTTTCTCTCATACTAAAGTGAGAGAGAGAGAGAGAGAGAGAGAGAGAGAGAGAGAGTGTTTGTGTGTGTGTGTGTGTGTGTAATAGAAAGGGGGCAAGGAGAGTTACATGAAAAAAGAAGGGAGTCCAAAAAAACATAAAGGTAATCTAAAGGAAGGGAGGATGGGAAGACATGAAGAAGTACTGACAAATAAAATCCACCAAATTATGCTTTGTCCATGTATTGCTATACCACAATAAATTCTGCTTTTACCTATGTGTGTGTGTGTGTGTGTGTGTGTGTATATATATAAAAAATTATAATACACTCATTGAAAAAATAATAGTAATAAATAATAGGAGGTTAGAGTAGAATAAGTGGGTCAGGCCAGGAAGGTGGAGGGAAAACAGAAGGTACTAGGGAATGAGATTAATCAACTTATGTTATGTACATGTTATGAATATGGCATAATGAATTACAATTAATGAATAATTATAATGCATCCATTTTAAAAAATGGATCATTTTTAAAAGTCCTGACTGGTACAGGAGGGCTGTACAAATATGACTAAAATATAGGACTTTGTGTCTCAAGAGTTTAAAATCTTAGAACAATATCATGAAATAATTTAATGCACAAATAATGTCAAATTAAAAGAGAGCATAACTTACAAATTAGGAATATTTTCATTATCTTAACTGAAGTGATGGTTTCATGAGTATACACATGTCAAAGCATGTATTACACACTTTACATGTACAGTTTATTATATGTTAATTGTACTTCAATAAAGTATTAAGCATAAGATGTGATTCAAACTGCGAAAAATTATATTCTTATATACTTGAAAGACAAGTAGTGTTTTTGATCTACAAAAACACTTAGATACTTCTTAGGTATTAAAGCCACAAAAGTGACAAAATGCAGGGCTGTGGTTGTGACTCAGTGATAGAGTGCTCACCTAGCACGTGCGAGGCCCTGGGTTCGATCCTCAGCACCATAAAAATAAATAAATAAAGAGATTGAGTCCAACTACATCTAAAAAAAATAAATAAATATTTTTTAAAAAGTGACACAATGCTGGGGGTGCTGGGGATGTGGCTCAAACAGTAGCGCGCTCGCCTGGCATGCATGCGGCCCAGGTTCAATCCTCAGCACCACATACAAACAAAGATGTTGTGTCCGCCGAAAACTAAAAAATAAATATTAAAAAATTCTCTCTCTCTCTCTTTAAAAAAAAAAAAAAAAGTGACACAATGCAAAGAGATATGAGTGGCTCTACTACTAACTAGCTAAGTGATCCTGAGTATATTACTTAACCACTCTGAACCCAAATGAGAATACCACAATCTTTCTCTGTGAGACAGTATAGTGAAAATACCTTTCATAACAAGTCCAAAAACGTAACTTCATATTACTGTATGAAGTTAGGTGCATCTATACAAACCACACATTCAAAATTTGTCCCTTATTAATTCACTAAATTACAATGTAAGTACCAACAGCAAATATATTTAGCTCACATATAATTTATATCAAGGGCCGGGTGCAGGGATGCACACTTGTAACCCCATCAGCTTGTGAGGCTGATACAGGAGAATCACAAGTTCAAAACCAGTCTCAGCAACTTAGCAAGGGACTTAGCAACTCTTAGAGACTCTATTTCTAATAAAATATACAAAAGGGCTGGGGATGTGGCTCAGTGGTTAAGCCCCCCTGGGATCAATCCCCTCTACCAAAAAAAAAAAAAATCTATATCAAGGTCCCAAATGTACATACCACTGTTATCTTTTTTATTTATGTTCAAATTGTTTGCACCACTGTATTTAGAATGCATTTATTATTATTATTTAGCTATAATAGTCAGTTCCTTAAGATTTCTACATAGGAAAAAACCATAGGATCTACAAGTAGACTTAGTTTTACTTCTCATTTTGCAAACTGGTTATCTTGTCTTTTTCTTACCTTATTATTGTCCTGGCTAGAAATACAATGTTGAATAACAGCAACAATTCTTTGCCTTGTTTATAATCTTGGAAAGTTTCTCATTTTTCACTAATATGAAACTACCTGTGGATTTTTCAAAGATGCTCTTTATTTTCATCAATGGTGTTCAAAGAGGATTCCTCCCCATTCCTAGTTTGCATGCTTTGATAATGAAAGGGTATTAAATTTTGTCAAATGTCTCTTTTCTTCTCCATCTATTGAGGTGTTCATTTTATTTTTGTCCTTTATTAATATGGTATATGATGCTGATTTTCATATATTGAACCAGCTTTGCATCCTAGGGATAAATCCCACCTGGTTATGATATGTAATCCCTTTTACATGTTGCTGCATTCAGTATGCTATCAGTTCAGAATATTTGTGTTGTTTGTGTCTATATTTTTTAGTTTCCTTACCTTGTAATACATTTGTCTGATTTTGGTAATGGGGTATTACTGATCTTTTCAATTTTTTGAAATAGTTTATGAAGTATTGGTGTTAATTCTTCCCCTAAACATTTGGGAAAATTCACCAATGAAATCATATGTCCTGGGACTTACTTGCGCGCGCGCGTGTGTGTGTGTGTGTGTGAGAGAGAGAGAGAGAGAGAGAGAGAGAGAAAGCGCAAGAGAGAATGTGTGCGCAAACATTTTTTGGCTATGAATTCAGTTTCTTTACTGTTACAGGTCTATTCAAATTTTTTATTTCTTCTAAAGTCAGCTTTGGTAATTTCTGTCTTTCTAGGAAGTTTCCCATTTGATCTAGGTTATCCAGTTTGCTGAGATACAACTGTCCATATTCCCTTAAAATCTGCTTTATTTCTGTAAAGTCAGTAGTAACTTCTCCTTTCATTCCTGGTTTTAGTCACTTAAATCATGTCTCTTTAATTAGTCCAGTGAACAGCTTATTAATTTAATTGACATTTACAAAGAACCAACTTTTGTTTTCAAATGCTTTTTGTTTTCAAACGATTTCTCTACTGCTTTCTATTCTCTATTTCTTTCCTCTTTAATCCATTTCCGTCCTTTAGCTTGCTTTTAGTTTATGCTTCTCTTTCCTAATTTCTTAAGGTAGACAGTTATTGATTTGCAGACTCTCTTCTTTTTAATGTAGGTACTTAGAGCTATAAATTTTCCTGAACACTGCTTTAGCTGCTTCCAATGGGGGGGGGGGGGAGTACTGGGAATTGAACTCAGTAATGCTTTATCAACGAGCTACCTACCTCCTCAGTCCTTTTTATTTTGTCTTTCTCTTAAAGGCGAAACATATTTTTTTCTTATTATTTTTAGTCCTTTTTATTTTTTATTTTGAAACAGGGTCTCACTACATTGTTCAGGCTGGACTCAAACCTGAGATCTTTCTGTTTCAGCCTCCCCAGTCACCAGGATTACAGGCATGTAATACCATGTTACTTTTTAATTTACATTATACTCAAAATGTTTTCTAATTTCCCTTGCAATTTCTTTAACCCATTTCTTTATATAGGAGAGTGCTGTTTAATTTCCACATTATTTATATATTTACCAAATTTCTGTTGTTATTTCTAAGTTTACTCCATTGCTGTCAGAACACATATACAGTGTGATTTTTTTTTTTTTTTTTTTGGTCGTGCTGGGGATTAAACCCAGGGCCTTGTGCATGCGAGGCAGGTACTCTACCAACTGAGCTAGATTCCCAGCCCATACTCTGTGATTTTAATATTTTTTAACTTAATGAAGACTTATTTTATGGCATAACAAAATATATGACCTATCCTCAGAGAATGTTCCATATTGATTTGAAAAGATATATATTCTGCTCTTGTTAGGTAGCATGTTTCATAGACTTCAGTTATGTAATCAAACCAACTGTCATTCTCATTGACAGCTTTAATCACCTCCCTACTCCCTTTTTTCTTTTGGTGTTCTTGCTGTGCTAATTTGTTCATAAATGGGGCTGGGGATGTGCCTCAAGCGGTAGCGCGCTCGCCTGGTATGCAAGCGGCCTGGGTTCGATCCTCAGCACCACATACACACAAAGATGTTGTGTCCGCCCAAAATTAAAAAAATAAAAATTATTAAATAATAATAATAATAATAATTTGTTCATAAATTATATATATATATATATACACACACACACACACACACACACACATATTTGTTTCTTTTTTCCTCATTTTTAATATTCTTTTACAATAGTTATTTTTCTTTGCTTTGTCTTTTGAGGGTTAGGGTTTTGGTTTCTTTTGGCTTGTTTTTTTTTTTTTTTTTTTGGTACTGGGGATTGAACTCAGGGGCACTCAATCACTGAGCCACATCCCCACATCCCCAGCCCTATTTTGTATTTTATTTAGAGACAGGGTCTCACTGAGTTGCTCAGCGCCTTGCCATTGCTGAGGCTGCCTTTGAACTTGCGATCCTCCTGTCTCATCCTCCTGAGCCACTGTTGGCTTTTTTATTCCTCATTTCTCTTTCTTTCCCCACAATAGCCAAATTCTCTCATTTTATCTCTCCCTTTACTTCGTTTTTCCTATTTTTCTTCTTTCTTTATATCTAGCATTTGCTACATCTCTTCTGCATTCTCTCCTCACATTTTGGGCATCCTAAACTTTCTTATACCTATCACATTTTTTTAATATTTATTTTTTAGGTGTAGTTGGACACAATACCTTTATTTCATTTATTTATTTTTATGTGGTGCTGAGGATCAAACCCAGGGCCTTGCACATCTTGAGGCATGCACTCTACCACAGAGCCACAACCCCAGCCCCACAATTTTTTTCTCTTAATGGACTGTATTTTGCCATCTTTTAAAACTATTTAATAGTTTATGTAACTCCTGCCCCCACCATTCACATCACTGCAGTTATTAATGCTGTTGATGACCCAGTTGATACCTGCTGCTTGCTTTAATGCCACATCTAGTCCATGGTTGTTTTATTTTTGCTGTTGGCAACTGCTGACACTATGATTTCTGGTTTTTGTGGCAATTAGTATTGTAAATGTCATAGTAGGCACCAGGTATTTCTTTTAATGCTGTATATTGTTTGCTTCAGTGGTTGCCATTGTACATTTCCCCATTTCTGTGAGGTGCTAGGAATGTACAAGGACACTACAAGTTCATAGAGTAGAGACTGCTATTGAACTAATTCAAGCCAAAAGCATACCTTGTTCCACATACAAATTAACCATAGTCAAATTTCAGCAATACTTTAATACAAAGAGTAGAAAAGACAAAAAACAAAACTAATGACCAGGCAGGCCCCAAGTAGGAAAGACTAAGAGTGGGCCCTCACGTCCCACTCACAGAGTTCCATTTCTACAGTAAAAACAGAATTAACAGTCTGTGGATGACACCCTATAAGAGGGGCTCAATCTAGAACACTCTAGGACACTTTGGCAAGAGAAGGCCATGCCCTAAAAAGGTCCACACATAAGAGTAGAAGAGAACTAAATTCAAACAGATGCATAAAACCCAACACAGAAATACAAGAACCAAGAAGAAACAAGGCCACACAGCATCTTCTGAAGTTCTTAATTCACCAGTAAATGACTCCAAAGATACTGACACAGATGAAATATCAAATAAAAAATTCAAAAGAATGATTATAAAAATGATCAATGAATTCCACAAAAAAAAAGCACAGAATGAATTAAGAAAAATGGTACTGATATAAGTAATTCAATTCGAAGACAGAGATAATGAGAGACATAATAAATCAAATATTCAGTCGCAAGTCTCTTTTTAATAGAACAGACCATGCTAAAGATGGTCTGAATCTAAGGGCTAGAAGACAAAGTAGCCAGTCTTGAACATTCATACAGTATTAAAGAAAAGAAAATAAGTAAAAATGACCAGAATATATAAGAATTCTTACAACAGAAAGAGACCAAATTTAAGAATCACTAGAATTGAAGAGAGATGTGAGGTACAGATTAATGGAATGGTTAATCTCTTCTGGGAAATAACAGAGACACATCCAAATATTGAGAATGAGATGGACATCCAGATACAAGAGTCACCCAGAATCCCAAACAAAATTTAAAAATTCTCCACAACACATTATAATTAAAATGCCTAATATACAGAGCAAGGATAAATTTTTAAAAGCCTAAAAAAAAAAAAAAATCAGGTCACATTTAAAGGCAAGTCAATCCAAATTATTTCTAATTTCTTGGCACAAACTCTAAGCCAGAAGGACTTGGAATGATGTGTCACAAGTCCTGAGAGAAAATATGTGGTGGTGGTGGTAGTGGTGACGACTGTGGTTGTGGCTCAGTGGTAGAGTGTTTGCCGAGCACGTGTGAGGCACTGGGTTCAATTTCAGGACCACATAAAATAAATAAATAAAAGTATTGAGTCCATCTGCAACTAAAAATATATATATTTTAAAAAGAAAGAAAATAACTGTCATCTAAAATTGCTATATCCAGCAAAGCTATCCTTCAGAACTGAAGGAGAAATTAAGACCTTCTAGATAGAAGCTAAAAAAATTCATGACCAGTAAGTCAGAGCTACAGAAAATACTTAAAGAAATATCCATAAAGAAGAAATTAAAAAAAAAAAAAAACCCAGACTGACAAATTAACAAATTTCATTTGAGGCATACCTAAGCAAGTGAGAAACAGAAACCAAATTAACCATTAGAAATAAATCAAAATGGCAGAAAATAATAAACATTGCTCCAAAACAACCCTGAATGTAAATGGCCTCAAATCTCCAATTAAAAGACTGGGGTTGGCAGAATGATTTAAAAACCAAGACCCAACTACATATTGTTTGTAGGAGACTCACTTTCCATGTAAAGACACTTACAAGCTGAAATTAATATGCCATGCAAATGAAGCCTGAAAACAAGCAGAGGTACCTACTCTGATATCCAAAAAAGCAGACTTCAAGCCAAAATTACTCAGAAGAGACAAAGAAGGTCACTTATACTGTTAAAGGGAACAATTTAAACAATAGTAAATATTTGTACCCCAAATGCTGGTATACCCAATTACATAAAAATTACTCAAATTAAAGGCTCAGACCCCAATACAATAATATTGGGTGATATCACACCTCTCTCAGCAACAGACAGGTCACCCAGACATACACTCAGTAAAGATTATCTTTACCTGAAAAATATTATAAATTAAGTGGGAGTTAACAGACATCTATATAATTACTTCATCCACAAACAGCCAAATACACTTTTTTTCAGGAGCTTGTAAAACCTTCTTCAAAATAGACCATATTTTAGGTGATAAAGCAACTCTTAGCAAATACACACACGCACACACACACACAAAATATATACATCTTATCAGATCATAATGGAATGAAATCAACACCAAAAACCCCTACAGAAACTATAAACACACAGAGATTGAATAATACACTTTTGAATGATGAATAGGTGGTTAAAAAATAGATCAGGAGAGGGATTTAAAAATTCTTAAGACTCAAAGGAGAATAATGATACATGTAATAGAACCTCTGGGAGACTACAAAGGTAGTTCCAAGAAAAGTTTATAGCTATGAGTGTCTACATCAGAAAATCAGAAAGATACCCAATAAACAACCTAATGATACATCTCAAGGCCCTTGAAAAAGAAGAAATCAAATACAAAATTAGTAGAAGGAAGGAAATAATTATGATCAGAGTTGAAATCAATGAAATTGAGATTTAAAAAAGATACAAAGCATCAATGAAACAAGAGTTGGTCCTTCAAAAAGATTAATGAGATTGATAAACACTTAGCCAAACTAACCAAAAGAAAAAGAGGGAAGACCCAAATTAATAAAATTAGAGATGAAAAAGGAGAAGTCACCAAAGACATCACAGAAATCTAGAACATTAGTGACTATTTTGAAAACCTACACTCCAATAAACTGGAGAACCTAGAAGAAATGGATACTTGTCAAAAAACGTACAACCTGTCAAAACAGAATCAAGAGGACACAGAAAACCTAAACAGATCAATAAAAAGCAATGAGATAAAAACAGAAATAAAAAGTCTTCCATCAAAGAAAAGTCCAGGGCTGGGGATGTGGCTTAAACGGTAGTGGGCTCGCCTGGCATGCGCGGGGCACTGGGTTCGATCCTCAGCACCACACAAAAAAATAAAGATGCTGTGTCCACTGAAAAATAAAAAATAAATATTAAAAAAATTTTTTTCTCTCTCTCAAAAAAAAAAAAAAAGAGAGAGAAAGAAAAGTCCAGGAACAGCTAGATCTCAGTTCAGTTACACCAGATCTTTAAAGAAAAATTAATGTCTCGGGCTGTGGTTGTGGCTCAGTGGTAGAGCACTCGCCTAGCATGCATGAGGTACTGGGTTCGATCCTCAGCACCACATAAAAATAAAATGAAGATACTGTGTTCACCTAAAACTAAAATAAATACATATTTTTTTCAAAAAAAAAAAAAAGAAAAATTAATGTCTCAAATTATTCCATGAAATAGGGATAGAACACTTCCAAATTCATTCTATGAAACTAGCATCACACTTGTACCAAAACCAGATAAGGACATATCAAGGAAAGAAAACTCCACACCAATATCCCTGATGAACTCATATGCAAAAATCCTTAACAAAATAATAGCAATCATACTCAACAACATATTAAGAAGATTATACATCGTGACCAAGTTGGTTTTATCCCAGGATGGTTTAACATATGCAAATCAATAAATATAATTCATCACACGAGTAGAATTAAGGACAAAAATCACTTAGTCGTCTCAATAGGTACAGAGAAAGCCTTTGACAAAATTCAGCACCCATTCATGATTAAAAAAAAAAAAAATGAAGAAACTAAGAGTAGAAAGAACTTTCCTCAACATAATAAAGGCTATATATGACAAACTCAAAGCTGACATCATAGTGAATGGGGAAAAACTAAAAGCATCTCCTTTAAAATCTGGAATAAGACAAGGATGTCCACTCTCACAACTCCTATTTAATACAGTACTAGAAATTCTAACCAGACCTATTAGGCAAGAGAAGGTAATAAAAGGGATAAAAATAGGATAGGAAGTCAAATAATCACTGTTTGCAGATGATATGATCCTATATGTAGAAGATCCAAAAAGCTCCACCAAAAGACTACTAAAGCTAATAAACAAAAGCAACAAAGTAGTGGGTTATAAAATTAACATACAAAAATCTATAATAGCTTTCCTACCTACCAATAATGAACCTCCTGAGAAAGAAGTAAGAAAAACAATTCCATTCATGATAGCCTAAAAAAAATTAAAATTAAATACCTAGGGGCTGGGGTTGTGGTTCAGCAGTAGAACTCTCACCTAGCATGTATGAGGCCTGGGTTCAATCCTCAGCACCATATAAAAATAAATAAATAAAATAAAGGTATTGTGTCCAATTACAACTAAACAATAAATATTAAAAAAAAAAAAAAAACTAGGAATAAATCTAACCAAGGAGGTAACAGAACTCTACAATAAAAACTGTGGAATATTGAAGGAAAAAAAAACAAAGGCACAAGATGATGAAAAGACCTTCCATGTTCATGGATAGGCAGAATTAATAGTTAAAATGGCCATAGGACCCAAAGCATACAGATTTAATGTAATCCCCACTGAAATACCAATGACATTCTTCACAGAAAAATAAAAAAATCCTAAAGTTCATGTGGAAGAATAAAAGACCCAGAATAGCAAAGCAATTCTAAGGCAAAAAAGCAATGCTGGAGGCATCACAATACTGACTTCAAATTATACTACATAGTTATAATAATAAAAACTGCATGGTACTGGCATAAAAACATGGTTCATTGGTAAAGTGCTTGTGTAGCATGTGAGAGGCACTGGATTCGATTCTCAGCACCGCATATAAATAAGTAAATAAAATAAAGGTCCATGAACAACTAATAAAAATATTTTTTTAAAAAAGACTCATAAGCCAGCTGCAGTAGCACATGTCTGTAATCTCAGAGGCTTGGGAAGCTGAGGCAGAGAGTGAGTTCAAAATGAGCCTCAGCAACTTAGCAAGGCTCTAAGCAACTCCGCAAGACTGTCTCTAAATAAAATTTTAAAAGAGGTGGTAGGTGTCAGAGCACTGGGGATGAATAAAATAGATGAAGAAGAGGATGCGGAGAAAAAGGAACTTTTATGTTGGTGGAACTGTAAATTAGTACACCCATTATGGAAATCAGTACAGAGGTTCTCGAAAGACTTGGCATGGTACCACCATAAGACCCAGCTGTACCACTCCTGGCTATTTATCCTAAATAATTAGTCATCACTATAGTGATACATGCATACCCATGCTTACTGCAGCACAATTCACAAAAGCTTAACTATGGAATCAGCCTAGGTGTTCATCAGTCCTAAAGAATGAAATTATGTCATTTGCAGAAAAATGAATTGGAATTTGAGAACATTAAGTGAAATAAGCCAAACTCAGAAAATCAAGGGTTATATGTTTTCTCTCATGTGGAAACTAGAAGAAAAAGGAAAATCAGGGTTGGGGGGAATCTCATGAAAATCAAAAGTAGATGAGTAGAGTAAAGGAAGGGTACCAGAAGGAAGGAGGAGGGGAGGGAGGGAGGAATTACTGATGAGGGCCTGTTATATTTTATACATGTACAAGTATGTTAACATATCCCACCACTATGTACAACTAATTAAACATGGGGTGGGGAATATTCCCAATACATGTATATGAGAAAGAACATATCTGTTATATTTTTAAAGGAAACTTATAGTTTATAATTTAAAAAAAAAAAACTAATTTTTAAAATGGGCAAAATAGGGGCTGGGGATGCGGCTCAAGCGGTAGCACGCTCGCCTGGCATGCGTGCGACCCGGGTTCGATCCTCAGCACCACATACAAAGATGTTGTGTCCACCGATAACTAAAAAATAAATTTAAAAAATTCTTTCTCTCTAAATAAATAAAATGGGCAAAATATTTAAATAAACACAAGAAGATATATGACTGGCCTATAATAAGATATAAAAAAAGTCAGACATCATTAGTCATCAGAAGAATGTGAATTAAAACCATAATAAGATACCACTACATACTCAAATGACAAATTAAAGACTCCTAACACAAAGCATTGGTGAGGATGTGAAAAAATGGGAGCTTACACACTGTTGGTGGGAATATAGAATAGTACCTTCACTTTGGAAAAGAAGTTTCAAAGTTTCTTAAAGAGTTAAATACATAGATATGTATAACCCAGCCACTCTACTCCTAGGTACTTATCCAAAAGAAAAACAAAACAAAACAAACACATTAAGACTTATAAATAAATATTCATAGTAATTTTACTCATCACTGCTCCAATCTGGAACTGGAAATAACCCATTGTTCACCAACAGATGAATAAACAAATTATAATTTATTCATACAATGAAACAAAATCCAAAACAACATCAATGCTACATTAAGTTAAAAAAAAAAAAACCTAAGAATATTATTACTATGATCACATTTTACAGAATTCTGAAAAAGGAAAACTAATACATAATAACAAAAAGCATGGGCAGGGCGTGGCTTAGTGGTAGAGCACTCGCCTAGCACATGTGAGGCACTGGGTTCAATCCTCAGCACCATACAAAAATAAAATAATAAAAATACTGTGCCCACCTATAACTAAAAAATAAATATAAAAAAAGCAGATTAATATTTGTCAGGGGTTGGGGGAAGAAAAGAAGTTACTCTTACAGAACATGGAAGAAGTTTTGGGTAGACAGAAATTATTGAGAGCCACAGCCAGTCTGAATGGCCCCTGGTATTTTGCCAGAAGTAATGGTTGAGAGGCGAGCCATTAAGATGATGATAATTAAGTTAAGCTGTGTCCATTTGTGACAGTAAATGGATCAGAGGTAATTTTTTTTTTTTTTTAAATCAAATATTTCATCATAGAGCTTCGTGGAGGCTGGATGTCCAACCCTGCTCTGGTTTGTCTGATGAGAGATCTAATGGACAATGTATCCTGGGCACTACCCTGATGGTGTCGCTGGGTTCCTCCAGTGCCCCGTATATTTGTGGTCGTGGTCCCCGGAGCAAGAAATAGTCTACATCTGTTGTTGTTGTTGTTACTGGGGATTGAACCCAGCGGCATTTAATCACTAAGCCACATCCCCAGCCCTTTTTTAATCTTTTATTTAGAGACAGGTTCTCCCTGAATTGCTTAGGGACTCACTAAAATTGCTGAGGCTGGCTTTGAACTTGTTATCCTCCTGCCTCAGGCTCCAGAGCCACTGGGATTACAGGCATGTGCCACCGCACCCAGCTAGAAACAGTCTACATTCTTAATTGTGACTGGGCTTAAAGGGAGTAATCATTTGTCAAAATGCACCTCATTTATGTGTATTATTTCTACAATTTAAAAATGTTTCTGGGACAGGGGTTGTGGCTCAGTGGTAGAGCACTTGCCTAGCATGTGTGAGGCACTGGGTTCAATCCTCAGCACCACATAAAAATAAACAAAATAAAGGCATTGTGTCCATCTACAACAAAATTTTTTTAAATGTTCCTTATTTTACTGAGATACATTCAAATTACTTAAAACCCCTTCCTAAATTCATTTGCCTCAAAGATTAATTTTTCTATGATATATAATTATCAATATCATTCTATTTTTTTTCTAGTCATTCTGTATTATATACACTTGGATATGTCCTGCTGATCACCAATGGCAGCTGATAAATATTCCTGGTAATTATAAAAATTATAAGCAGTCAATAACACACCTTCAAAAGTATAAAAATGTATACTAATGTTTATAGGACAACTTTTTTTTTTTTGGTAGTTGTAGATGGACAGAGTTGCCTTTATTTATTTTTATGTGGTGCTAAGGATCGAACCCAGTGCCTCACATGCTAGGCAAGCGCTTTGCCACTGAGCTACAGCCCAGCCTACATGGGACAACTATTTTACTGCTATACTTAATGTTACAATGACAATTAGAACAAATGATGAGCAGTTCATGTAAAAGTGACTTATTTACTGTACTATTATTAAGCCAAAATAACTTTATTAAAAGTTTACTAGGCAGAGGAACTGAATAAAGATAGGAAGGTCCTGAATCTTTCCTGTAAATCACTAAACACTCCTAAACACCAGATATTCCCTACCCCATGAAAACAAAAGAACAATAACCAAAAAAAAAAAAAAAAAATCATATTCTGAAAGTCTGTAGCACCAAAATTATTCACTTCCTTGAGTCTTAGTCCCTTGTGCTGATACAAATCAGTTGAGACTCCAATTTCTCCTTTCCAATACATCAGTGAAAAAGAAAGAGGGCTGGGGTTGTGTGGCTCAGTGGTAGAGTGCTTGCCTATCTTGTGTGAGGCACTTGGGTTCAATCCTCAGCACACCATAAAAATAAATGAATAGGGGCTGGGGATGTGGCTCAAGCTGTAGCGCGCTCGCCTGGCATGCATGCGGCCTGGGTTCGATCCTCAGCACCACATACAAACAAAGATGTTGTGTCCGCAGAAAACTAAAAAATAAATATTAAAATTCTCTCTCTCTCTCTAAAATAAATAAATAAAAATGAATAAGTAAAATAAAGGTATTTAAAAAACTATGGCCAATTTCCCTCATGAAAATAGATGTAAAAGTTCTTTAAATTAAAAAGTTTCCTTTTTAAAGAACTTTTACATATATATATATATATATATATATTTTTTTTTTTTTAATTTAAAAAAAAAAAGAGGTAATTTCAAGTCATATGAGTACCATTCCCAAGAATTGACAGTTAAATCCTCAACTCAAAACTTGGCAGCAGTCACAACCAAGGGATGCCAATAAAACATCAGCCAGGGTGTCCAGCTCTCAGATTCCTCTGGGTTGTAAATTCAAACTTTTAAAACTACGTTTCTCTTCTGTTCATGCTCCCTTTTCTGCCTGTCAGATGAGAGGAGCTCTTGACCAACTCTCAAGTTTGTTTTTACCCTAAACAGATTTGCCCAACCTCCCTTTCTCCCAACCTGCACTGTTGTGAACAATATATACATGATTTCCTCAGAAACAGGTCCAGTACTCCATATGTTTACCAAAAGAAAAGCATATAGAGGGATACTTTGGTCACTGTAACAAACATGTCATGTCTTCATTAAATGTCAGCATGTTCACAAATAAAAAAACCTAGATGAAAGTAAAAAATGTGGCAGGGCCCCTAATCACTGGATGGAGCTAAAATCTAATATACTAGAAGATTCCTCACCAGTACTGACAAATTCAGAATATGGTCTTAACTATGAAAATATCCTATTTGTGATAAAAGTTAAATAACACAAAAAAGAATTTATTATCAGAAGAGAACTATTAAGCAAGCTAAATAGTACTTCTCCATCTCTTTTAAATCCTGTTACACACAGGAAATATCTATTACACAGCATATGGAGATAAAAGCCTAAGGCTGCACTGACTTCACCACCCAAATTTGCATTTGGCCACCCTTAGGCAGTACCAGCTAGGAAACAATGATCTAGCAGTTTCTTGTGCTAACTCTAGGCTACCAAGACAAACCAGAGGCAAGTTCATCCCCATGGCTATACATGGCCACAAATGGCTTAAGAAAAAAAACAAAAGAAACAAACCACCACCACCACCAAAAAAAAAAACGTTTTGCTCTTCTAATTTATATATCTTGGCCAAACCATGAAGCTTTCAAGTCCCAGTTCATGCCATTTCCATTATGAAGCTTCCCAATAAGGCTGTAATCCACATCTGTTCCTCTATGTTTCCAAACAGTGTTACTTTTATTAAATAAAAGTATGTGGTGGGCTGAGACTGTAGCTCAGTGGCAGAGCGCTTGCCTGGCACATGGGAAGCACTGGGTTCGATCCTTAGCCCCACATAAAAAAATAAAGATATGCTGTCCATCTACAACTAAAAAAAAAAAAAAAAAAAGTAAAAGAAAATGTTTAAAAAAAAAATATGTGGCAGGGCTGAGGATGTGGCTCAGGGGTTAAGCCCCCTGCATACAATACCTGGTACCAAAAAAAAAAAGTATGTAGTAGAATAGTAGATATTTTTACTTTGAAATATCATAAAGTCATAGCAAAAGTGTATTTTTTGTAGTTGTAGATGGACAGAATGCCCTTTTTTGGTTTATTTTCATGTGGTACTAAGGATCAAACCCAGTGAACCACATATGCTAGGCAAGCGCTATGCCACTGAGCTATAGCCCCAGCCTGCGAAAGCGTATTTTTAACTGAGCATTTAGTTATATGACAATTTTTATTTAGGTTTTTTTAAGTGGTAAAATAGCATTCTGTTAAAAAAAAAAAAAAAAAACACTAGCTGGTCACGGTGACGCATGCCTGTAATCCCAGTGGCTTGACAGGAGAATCTAGAGTTCAAAGCCAGCCTCAGCAACGGCGAGGTGCTAAGCAACTTAGTGAGATTCTGTCTCTGAATAAAATCCAAAATAGGGCTGGGGATGTGGTTCAGTGGTCAAGTGCCCCTGAGTTCAATCTCCGGTACCGAGGGAAAAAAAAAAAACAGTGAAAACAAAATATGTCTTACTTTTTAGGCAGATGAAACATAATACTGCCAGGTTACACTTCAAAATAATCTAGGAAAGGATACAAGTAGGTAGGATACAAATAAAATTAGATTGTCCATAACTGTAATTGTTTTACAATGGCAAACATGGGAGTTTAATACATTATTCTTTCTACTTTTATATGTTTGAAAATTTTCTAAAAATATGATACCTGATTTTCTGAAATCAGAAAACTTGTTTACCAACTAGGTATGTGAACAATCATTATTTCGGTATTCCCCACATTTTTACTTCGGTGAAAAAAAAGTTCAAATCATTAAATTCCAATGTTCTTGGTAGCTCAGGTTGGTTATTGTTGTTTTATAATATGACTTCTACACTTTGAATTGGGTTTAAGTCTCATTTCTAACTATAATCTAGAATGCATTGACAGCTAAATCTGGATATAATCAAATGAAAAGTATTCATCACTGTTATCAAAATAACAATTGAGTACAAAAGTTTCTTGATTTACAACAGGGTTATATCTAGTTAAACCCATTGTAAAAACTGAAGGTACTGTTAAATTGAAAGTGCACTGTATACACCTAGCCAAATGAATACCACAGCTTAGCAACACAGTACATTGTGGAGAATAGATTTTTGTACCCTCATGATCCTGTGGCTGACTAGGAGCTCCAACTTGATGTATAGCAGCCAAGTTATCACTAGCTCAAGAAAAGTAAAATTTGAAATTTGAAGTATGTATCATTTCACACCATAGTAAAGATGAAAAAATGCAAATCAGAAATATCACAAATTTAAAAATCCTAAGTCATGGACCATCTAGACTTCCCACAGATGGGGGGCCCTCATTCCTGGATAGGTCCTATTTTGCATTCCCCAAAGCACCTTTCCTATAAGCATTGCCTCTTAGACCCTCATCCTCATGAAATAACTTTGTCAAAGAAAACAGAGGCCACCGGGCATAATCTATTCCAGTTTCCCTGCTGTAGCTCATGTCTGTACTTGTTCAAGTCCTTTTCCACCTGTGGCTCCTTCAAGATCTGGCCACAACTTATATCTCTAACTTCACACCTTCCTAACAATTCCTCCCTACCCTAAGCTCTTTCATTTCTTTTCCAGCTTGGTCCTTATAACTCTTTTGCTTCCATCTCTTAGATTTAGCCTAGAAACAGTCAATTCCACCCTTCCACACAAATAAGAAAACATTGAAAAGCTTTCTTTCAATCCTACTTCCTATTCAAGTTAAGTGTGGTCCTTCTTTCCATTACTACTAAACATTTAAATTGAGGTCCTCCTGACAAGTCCAACTACCTCAACTCTAATTCACTTCTTACCGCATTATCATCTAGTTTCCTGCCTCTACCACTCTTCCAGGTTTCAATTTCTCACTGGCCCCCAGCCACTAAATACAATGAATGGCTTATTTTTAAGTCCTTATCAGACCTCTCATTTAGCACTGTAATTTTTGCCTCTCTTTTAAGAAACTCTCCTAAAATTCTAAAGTTCTGATCCATCACTTTGCTGTTGAATTCCCTACATTCTTTTTTTTTTTTAATATTTACTTTTGGGGGTAGAGGGACACAACACAATGCATTTTATTTTTTGTTATGTGGTAGTACTGATGATCGAACCCGGGTCTACTGCTGAGCCACAAACCCAGCCCGAATCTCTTTCATTCTTCAGTCTCATTTTTACCTTTTCTTCAGTTTCATCTTTACCTAGTCCCCTGAAAGGATATGGTTTCTCAGGAATCTTTCCTTCCCTGGTCCTCTTTCCCTCATATGCCTATAAGCCTTCATCAATATTATCAGCTTTAGTCACTCTAATCATCGCTTGCACTATTTTCCAAAGTTTTACTACTGGCCACATTACCTAAGCAGTGCCTGTATGCCAAATCTTGTCTAACATCTGATCATAAATACAGCCATACCATCTGTTTAGCTATTATCTATGGCTCCTTTTGTACTTAACACAAAGTACTTTAGTTGCCCTGAAATATGCCATGCTGACTCTATTTCCAGGCTCACACAAAATGTATTACACCAAGGAAATACCTATTTTTCTTTTAGCTTAAACATCTCCATGAAGCCTTCCCTGACTCCCCCAAGTCAATCTGAGTGATTCTTTATCTATGTGCCCACTGCCCTTGAAATACACTTTCATTACAGTGAGTTTTTGTTTGTTTTGCTTTGACACCATCTTCTTAGCAGTTACACATTACTGAAGCAAAAATTTTGAAACATAGTAGAAGCATGGTTATTAGGAAAATGGAGTTTTAAAGTCAGAAATGTGGGACTGAATGCCAGTTCTGTCCCTTCCTGGTTGCGTGTTCTTAAGCAAATCACTCATTTTCTTTGTATAATAAAAATATTGTAAGGAATTATTGATGATTGTTTTCTATAAGAGAATGTCTTGCTATATTTTCAAGTGCTCAGTAATTACTGGGTTATCATTATTTTCATTGTTTCATCTCTCATACTAGGTTCAGAATTCAAATGGTTGCTGAGTGAAATAACTGAAGTTAGCTAGTTGTACATAAATTATTTTCAACTGCATACTGAATATTTCCATTTGAACATCTGGATTTCAGAACTCAGTATCTTTACACTCAACTGTTCGTTTACAGTGACTAACTTGTTAAAGGTTTGTCTGAATCTTTGCTAGTTTCAACACTGTGTTCTGGGAACTGCCTCAGTTCCAGTCAACCCAACATAGTTGATCACCTTAAAGTTATGTTGGAAACAACGGAAACTGATGTGACTTAATTTAAGAGAAAAAGAGGGTAGGGGTGAAGAATTTATTGGAAGAATATAGAGCAATTCACAGAATCAAAGGAGAAACTTAAGAGTCAGGCCTATGAAAACAGGGATAAAAGCAATCCCCACAGATCAAGGTGGCCAAAATTAATGGATGGTTTCCTTCATAGTACTTCTTGCCAGAGTGAATTAATTAGGTCTCAGTATCAGCTCACTCAAGATTTAAATGCCAGGGATAGAAATTGGCCTAATCTGTACAAGCCAGAAAGGGTGAGGCACCTTAATTAACCAAAGGAGCTAGAAGCATCTAGATTTAAAATCTCATCAAGATACAGCCAATGAAAGAACACTAGCTTCAAAAGGCCAAATCAGAATGCTGTTTCCAAAAGACAGAATGAGTGTA
Source organism: Marmota monax (assembly GCF_021218885.2). Classification (NCBI taxonomy): domain Eukaryota; kingdom Metazoa; phylum Chordata; class Mammalia; order Rodentia; family Sciuridae; genus Marmota; species Marmota monax. The sequence continues at coordinate 17,333,642 of NW_026693082.1, read as the reverse complement.
ATGTCACATTAATTGTTATTTGCATATAACAGGTCTTTAAGACTCTTAGCCACTATCTCTGTTATTGATGCTATCTGTCCTTCTGGCTTGCAAACTCATCCTTCAAAACTTAGCTCAAATATGAATCTCCCCAGGTATAGAATCACTCCCATGCTCTACATTCTGAACAGGAGTTCAGAACTTACCATGCTATTCACTAAGCATATACTCAGGTACCAGCCTATCCCACTAAACAGGAACGTCTACATCAGAAAAAAATATTTTCATATTTATAATCTTTGAGAACTAACAATGTCTGTCTGGCACACAGAAAACACTAAATAAATGTTTAATAAATCTGTTTTCCAGTCAGGATATATGAATCATCTAATAAAAAAGGAAGATGAGGTTACTATAGATAAGCATGTGACAGCATCAAAGAGAAAGTGGATAGACTAAAAGAAAGCAAGGGAAAAAGACAGGCCAAAATATTATGAAGAGCAAAAACTCCACATGTACAAAAATTAAGGACAAAATTTTAACTAATCTAAGAATGTTTTTTCATGAAAAGGAAAACCAAGTGTCCATAAATATACAACGGAGAGTCTTATAAACCATGAAAATAGCTAAATTATATTCTATTTTAAAAGGAAGAAAACGTATCAGACATTTTTAGAAACCCTGGCATTTCAACACAGAAAAGGAAAGAAATTTTGGCATGTAAAGAAACAATTCTATGACCAAGAAAACCTAACCATTAGGGATGATTAATTCAAAATAAATACAGTCATGATCTATTTTACCATACTGTAATTGGTAATGCTCAGCTGTGACAAAATTTTTCTTAACAGGGGCGGGGTTTGTAGCTCAGGGATAGAGCGCTCGCCTAGCACATGCGAGGCCCTGAGTTCGATCCTCAACGCCACATAAAAATAAGTAAATAAGGGGCTGGAGATGTGGCTCAAGCGGTAGCGCGCTCGCCTGGCATGCATGCAGCCCAGGTTCGATCCTCAGCACCACATACAAAGATGTTGTGTCCGCCGAAAACTAAAAAATAAATGTTAAAAAAAATTTTCTCTCCTCCCTCCCTCTCTCCCTTCCCCCCCCTTTAAAAAAAATAATAAGTAAATAAAATAAAGGCATTGTGTCCAACTACACCTAAAAAATATATAAATAAAAAATTCTTAATAGCAAAACTGTTAAGAAAAAGAATAGTTACATCCACCTTACACTTACTAGTCCTTTACCTTCAATATAAAGGAAGTGTCAGTCATAGAGATATCACTAACTCTAAAGTTAGATTTTCTAAAAATACATTTTGTAACTCTTTTACTGGATAACAAAAGGTCATATTGCTTTTTCTTCCTTCAAATGTCATGCAGTATATGTCACATTTCACCTAAATAACTAAAATTCATCTCAGCAAATGTAGCAACTTTCATATCCGTGGTATTAAACTATTCTTTATCAGATGATCTTAATATCATTATTGGGATGTATTCCAAAGTACAGTGTCATCAATTAAAAATTTTTTTAATTAAAATATGCTTAACCTGTTGCAGGTGGTGGTGCATACCTGTAATCCCAGCAGCTCAGGAGGCTGAGGATGGAGGATCAAGAGTTCAAAACCAGGGGCTGGGGTTGTGGCTCAGCAGCAGAGCGCCTGCCTGGCATGTGTGAGGCCCTGGGTTCAATCCTCAGCACCACATAAAAATAAATAAATAAATAAAGGTATTGTGTCCAACTTCAACTAAAAAAAGTAAATATTAAAAAGAGAGAGAGAGAGAGAGACTTCAAAGCCAGCCTCAGCAATGGTGAGACATTCAGCAACTCAGTGCGACCCTGTCCCTAAATAAACTACAAAATAGGGCTGGGGATGTGGCTCAGGGGTCAAGTGCCCCCTAAGTTCAATCCCTGATAGCCCCCTCCCCCAAAAAAGCTTACCCTGAAGCTGTTCAAGCCTTTAAATTTAACTTCAATTTTTAAAAAAATCCTAAATATGGTCAGAAAAAAGGAGAAATAATTGAGCACCACCACAGGGAAACACACAAACCTTGTAATTGGGATGTTCTATTAGGCTATACTATATGAAATTGCCTATAGTTGCTGTTTCTAAACTGCAAAAAGACAATCTCATATGGTACAACGTAACATTTAAAAAAAAATGACCCAATATCTTCAATAAATTAGATGTCATCTTATTTATCTATTTATTCGTTTATTTATTTTTGTGGTACTGAGGACTGAACTCAGGAACACTATACCACTAAGCTACATCACCAACTCCTATTTTTTTTTTTTTTGATGTGTATGTATATATTTTAGTGCGTGTGAGTGTATAATGGGGATTGAACTCAGGGGCACTCAACCACTGAATCAAATCCCTAGTCCTATTTTGTAATTTATTTAGAGAAGGGTTTCTGAGTTGCTTAGCACCAAGCCGTTGCTAAGGCTAACTATGAACTCTCAATCCTCTGGTCTCAGCCTCCCAAACCACTGGAATTACAGGTGTGCACCGCTGTGCCTGGCCTTTTTTAGTTTTATTTTGAACAGGGTCTAAATTGCCCAGGCTGGGCTTGAATTCACGAACCTCCTGCCTCAGTCTCCTGAGATTACAGGCCTATATTATTGGCCTATAATCTGGCAAAAGACAGCATTTTTTTTTTAATTTTTTTTTTTTTTTTAGATGTTGAGAGACCTTTATTTTATTTATTTATATACGGTGCTGAGAATCAAACCCAGACCCTCACACATGCCAGGAAAGTGCGCTACCAATTGAGCCGCAGACCCAGCCCCAAGATGGGAGACAACAGTCAAGAGTAGGAAATGGGGCTGGGGTTGTGGCTCAGCAATACAGCACTCGCCTAACACATGAGAGGCCCTGGGTTCAATCCTAAGCACCACATAAAAATAAATAAAATAAACGTATTATGTCCAAAGACAACTAAAAAATAAATATTTTTTTTACAAAGAATAGGAAATGACCCAAGTACTCATTGATAGAAGAATGATAAACAAAATACAATGGAATTCTATCCAATCATTAAAAGGAAGGAAATTTTAATATGTGCTACAACATGGATGAACCTTGAAAACATTAAGTAAAAACAAACTAGTCTCAAAAGGCTTGTGCCTTAATCCCTAATTCACTATGCACCTTAATCTCCCAATATTTTGTCTGTCATAATAAAAATATCATACCTGAAATGGGAAGCAGTATTGGAAAAGAAACTAAAAAACTAAGAGTTTCAATTAAAAAATATACTTTGGGAAAATTACTATGCTAATATGGATTATAAAACTAGTATGGATGTATTTATTTGAGAAATATTTTAGTGCTTACTTTGTTCTGGCTACTGTAATAAGTGGCAGACAATGAAGACACAGAGTTTATACCCTCCAAAAAGCTCATGATCCAGTAGGAGAAACAGACAAAATATTAAGTAAAATACTTCAACGTAATTGCAGTGAGAAAGATATACTCAGAGTTCATTCAGGAGCAAAAAAGGTACCCAACCTAGAGTTCAGGATTTAAAAGGAGTAGGCAACAGGAGGAGGGAAGGCTATTCCAGTCAGCAGGATGGCCCTGAGAATAGAAATAGCACTGGCTAGGAGGAGAGGATAGCATTCCAGATTATGTATAAGCTTATAAGAAGTTCAGTGTTGCTAAAGCTTAAAAGGCCAGGAGAGGGGAAAAGGAAGGTTGAATCTGGAGAAATAATGGAGCATCTGGCTTACTAAAAAAAAATCTTCTGAATTGGAGGAAAAGCACCACTTTGGAGGCAATTTTTAAACTGCCAGGTAATAGGTAATAAGGTCTAAAGCAGGCTGGAAACAGAGGAAGAGAGAGGCAGGGCCGAAATCCAGAGACAGCACAGAGATTCAAGCTGCATGACTGGCATCTGACAATGTGGGAGATGAGGAAGGAGGCCAAGAAGCCTCTCAAGTTTCAAAATCAGGTCACAGTTAGGGCAATGATGCCATGAACAGTAAAAACAAAGGCAGAACATGGCTTCAGACAGGTTGAGTTTGATGAGCTGTTGAGATATTCATGTGAATAATTTTCAACAGATTTAAGCCCCTTACAAACACACACACACACACACACACACACACACCCCAATGATGGTTAAAGCTAAGGGAGTTGCCGATGTAAGCAAGAAAAAGTCCTTACTGAAGAGTCTCACAAAATCCCAATACAGACTACTATAATCAATGAGTAGAAAGAAGAATTGGCAAAACCAACTAAACATGAGTAATCCAAGAGTCAGAAAGATGAAGAATACATGTCCTGTTAGTGAATTCAAGAAAATTACAGTATGTCTACTATATCACATGTAGATTCCTAAAAACTTCACGTTCTGCCAATTTAGGAAGAAAGAGGTGTCATGTACCAGGATGACTGAGGCAATAAGCAGCACCTTTAAGACAGAGCATCTGATTAAATGGAGCCAAAAAAATAAGAAATGGGTGACCGAGCAAGGTGCACATTCTTAGGCTTGCTCTGTAACCCTGCATCTCTGTTCTTTGTGTTCTACAGCTGCTACTTGGAATGCTAAACATTAATATGCTAGTAAAACTCAAATATGAACCAATATGGATTCTGTATTAATATCTTTTCTCTATTTTTCATTCAAATATGAATTAGTTCACATTACAGAAATATATTACAACAGAAGACACTGTTAAAGGAAAGCTAGGCAACAGTATCAATGCCATGATGTCAACACCAAAAGAAATTATCTTAGAATAATATTGTACCTTTTATTCCCAAATGTATAGTTTGTTGTTTTTTTTCCCCAAGTATATTATCTAGTCTGTCTTCTCAAAGAGTATTTATTAAATGTTGTGAACTGGTCACTTAATGACCAGTGAGAGTCCAAAGTCCCTACTTTTACTAGGTTTTTTGACAGAGCCCATATACATTAATACCTATACATATATAGATTTGTGCATAAAAGCAATTATGGTGAAGGAAAATTCATTTACAAAAACACTAGAGACAAAAAAAAAAAAAAAAGGAACAGGGACTAATAGTACTAAATATTCTATTAGGAATCCCTTTTAGAGAACTTCTGAAGAGTTTTTTTTTTTTTTTTTTTTAATTATTTGTTGTTTTTTAATTAGAATGGCATGGTGTGGCAGAATTGTAATCTTGGTGTTCCAGAGCTATAAGAAAGAGTCTGAGTGAAGAGTCTGCCAGGATGAGCCCCACTAAACAGACAGCCAAAGAAGGCATATAATAGAATAGCATTTATAAATGCGTGGAGAGAAAACTGACCTGGTTACTCAACCATCTCAAGTACTTTACCATCACTGGCATAAGGGAGATACAGGCAAAAAAGTGGTAAGTAAGATGGGAAAAGTAAAGTAGGGCTTTATATGGAATTACGTATGGCACACTAAGGACTTTTATCCTGAAGGCAATGAGAAGCATTGTGAACAGAAATGTAATACAGAAAGATTTTTAGAAAGATCAATCTACAAAATAAATGGGGAAAGAGGATACTGAAGACAGGAAACTAGGTATGCTATTATACTTGCACAGGAAAAAATAAGGGTCTAAATTAGGGGCAGTTGTAAATAAGGTCAGTAACAAAGGTACCAATATGAGGGCTCTTTGGGATGGCTAATACCAAGAAGGATAAATAAGGGAAGGGAAAGGAGTTACAAATAAAGTTTTAAACTTAGACAATCAGGCCATACCACTTAACCGATGTAAGTTCCAGAGAGACAGGAACAAGTTTGGTAGTGCTAGTTAAATTTTCAGGTGATAAAATACATTTCAACCATAATAATATAAAATGAAATATGAATTATTAAAACATTTAAGTATTAAGCTCAAGGACACGGGTTATCATTTTTTGGTAAAACTGTTAATAATAATAAAATTTTGTAATAGTTTTAAAAAAGGCAAATAAATCAAAATGATTAATAGTGTATCAACAATTTTATTAGCAATGTTTTAAAGTACCAAAATAGGAATTTCTATGATACAGTCCAGATTTCTTCAATATTCTCCCAATAACTTTCAGACATGCTTCATACATGTCAAATCTTAGACTCCCCTCAGTGGAGGACAGCAGAGTGAGCAAGAGTTCTGGCTTCCAACTCATAATGCTCAACATAAACCCAAGCTCTGTCACTTACCACACTATGACTTAGAGCTAGTTATCTAAGAATTGTAGGCCTCAGGTTTCCTCAGTAGTAAACTGGCGGGTGGCGCTAGTGATGTAGTTCAGTGGTAGAGCACTTGCCCAGCATGTGCAAGGGTTAGGGTTCAATCCCTAGTAGCACCAAAAAAAAGTAAATGGGGAAAATAATAGCACTACTTCACGGGACTATTGCAAAGACCAAATAAATACTCCATATAACACTGGCACATTACAAATAATAAATGTTAATATTTTCTAACTATTATTATTAGTTACTGATAAAAATGTCACATCCTTAAAGCATATAGGAACAAGAAATAGAAAAGTGAACTTGGATGGCAGTTGTGTTTTAAAAGTAGTCGTTAAACAGAATAAGAATTTCTGTTTTGTGCACTTAAGTATATTTGAAAAGGTTGTTGTTGTTTTAATGTTTTAAAGGAATAAATTTAGGAATCAATGCCTTGCACAAAAATGTCTGGTGCTGAAATACATATTCCAGACCAAAAAAAAAGGTAATTAAAAATTTCCTTTTCCCTATATACTTCTTGGTTTAGATACAAAATCCATTCCCCTACCCAAACTCCAAACTGCCCAGAGGTAATTACTCACTCCCCTCCTTTTATCCATAAACTTCAAGATAACCTTTATTTCCTTCTGTGAGCTTTATGCAGAAAAGGATGAGGAAGAGGAGGAAGGCTAAAAGAAAGAGGAGGAGCATCAAATCCCTATTCCAGGTTACAGCCCTCTCCAATCTCAACTCAAGAAAATTCCTCTTTGCAGACCAGGCCCTCACATAGGTATATCCTTTCATTTTCTTTAGAAAATATGTATTTTATTCTTGCTCCTATCTTATAATGTGTATCAGATGGTTGTGTAATTTAGGTTGTATCTTTTCAAAGTGCATTTCACAGCTGAGCACCCTATCACACACCTGTAACCCCAGTGACTCCGAAAACTGAGACAGGAGGATCACAAATTTGAGGCTAATCTAGGCCCTTAGTGAAATCCTGTCTCAAAAATAAAAAGGACTGAAGATGTAGTTCAGTGGCAAAGCAACCCTGCACAAAACAAATAAATAAATGTGCATTTTACTGTATTGGAACAATCTGATAATCACAACTACTTACAGAACTAAGTTGTAGTATGGTTCTAATGTAATTGTTTCTCGTGGATATGACTAAATTAGACATGGCATCTAGTCTTAAGTTATTTCTAAATCCACAATAAAGGCCCTTAACCAGATTTGACCCAAGGTACCCTTTAGTCACATCTCAAGCACTCTCTCTCTGCATCTCAGTGTTCCTACTACATTCTCTGAGGACTCAATTACTGCTTCCTCAAATCTGGAATGCCCCTTCTCCTGCCCTTCTGAGTTAATTTTCTTTCACCTGTCAGGGTCAGCGTACTCCCATTCACCCATTAAGAATCAATCAGAGGATGGGGATGTGGCTCAGTGGTACAGAGCTTGTTTAGCATGTGTGAGACACTGGGTTCGATCATCAGAACCACATAATTAATATATTGTGTCCATCTACAACTAAAAAAAAAAAAAAAAATCAACCAGGCTGGGCAGAGTGGTAGAGGCTGAGACAGGAGGATTGCAAGTTCAAAGCCAGCCTCAGCAACTTGGCAAGGCCCTAAGTAACTTAGCAAGACTGTATCTCAAAATGAAATACAAAAAAGGGCTGGGGATATGACTCAGTGGTTAAGCTTTCCTGGGTTCAAACCCTCCAAACAAACAAAAAAGAATCAACCTGGACATCTCTTGCTCCAAGTCAGGGTTTTCTTGTGCATTTTCAGAATATCTATAACACTTATAAATGTAATGCATTGTAAGTATAACCCCCCCACCCCCCACCCACATACACTGGATTATAAACTCCTTGAAGTACAGACTGAATCTAATTCCTTTTTGCATCCCCAAACATAACACTACAAAAGCATCTAAAGAGGCTGAGGCTGTGGCTCAGTGGTAGAGCACTTGCCTAGCATGGTAAGGTACTAGGTTCAATCCTCAACACCACATAAAAATAAATACATAACAGTATTGTGTGTATCTACAACTAAAAATATATATATTTTTTAAAAAAGCATCTAAAGTACCTTCTTCATGTTAAAATGGGGATATTGCCGTTCTTAGCTCATAGGCTGCTATAAGGATTAAATGAGGTTATCATGAAGTTCTCAGTAGAGTGTCTGCATGACAGAACTACCATTTGAATGTCTGTTATTTGATGTCTTAGTTACACTAATGTATCCTGGGAATTGCAATATCAGGTTGAATGACTTAATAACCATGCTGTCTTTTTCATGCATCCAGAAGTCACAGGTTACCTTCTTTTCATCAGCAAGTATTTGCTGTGTATCTATTATGTTTCTGAATTTATACATAATATTATTAAGCTCCTGGAACACGGTAATAGAGGGAAATAATAAGATAAAAACCTGTACCAATACCCAAGGAGGGAAAGAATAATATTAATTTTGGGGCTAGAAGTAACAGAGTATTTTTCAAACTATGTAACTTGCTTTGAAAGAGTAGGCTTCAAGAAAAATTGCTGGTGGTCAAAGTTCAAAATTAACTCTTGTCATCAAGTGAACCAATAACAGGAGGCAGTTCCAACACTTCTTGTTCCTATTCTTAAATTTCACTTTTGCTTAGACATTTCTCACAAAGGAATTTAAGAATGGTCAGGACTTAGATGACCTTTATTTGTCTCATTCAAACGGGAATTCCACAGATATTTCCCTAGGTTTTCCCCAATTAGTATTTAATTTTGAAAATTACCAGAGTTGTGTTTCTCATAAAGAGAATGCAGAACAGTATATTTACCCCCCCCCCCAATCTTCTCTCTTTTAAGACTGGATAAAATAAATACTGGCCCCTTAGCAAAAATTACACAACTGCAAATCATGTTATCTAGTATTAGAAAAGACACTCTCGATTTAAAAACAATTTTTTCCTTATCAAATTGAGAGGTCAAGAGTGCTAGTGAAGTTTATGCATTATAGTTCATGGTTTTTAGTAGCTGCAGAGAGACCTCTAGTGCTGCCTCAATAAGCAGAGTTTGCAAATAGTAGCTGCTAATGTCACCTTAATGAGACAATGGCAACATGCTGAGTAGCAACGAACTGAGTGACCACAATGAATGTTTACAGTTTTGCAACCAATTGGAAAATCTACCAGCTTGGTGCAAAAGGGATATGCAAGGACGGACGAAATCTATGTATCCAATTCATTTCAGGTAAAACATGTCAAAGAGATTATCATCCTATGCACACTCCCACTCCAAGAAAGACTAAGAAAACAGGTCCTAAGAGCCGAGGTCGGAATAACCTCTTTTCTGAAGCCTCAACACAATAGATGGTAAACTATTGTCCACCTTCAGCTCGCTCCACTTGCCAGTAGTAACAGGAGTATAAACTGGAACTGCTCAGCAAGGCTATCCTAAGGACAGCATTGGAATATAAGAAAATGGTCTTGGCGCACCTACCCTCCCCCATCCACCACCCTCAAGTCAGTTACCAGGCTGGTCCCCACCCCCCTCTGCGGGCCGCCACCGCCCGCCTGGGCCCGGCTCGAAGAAGGTAGGCGCGGAGACAGGCAGAGCCCAGGCTCCATGTGCGGCAGCGCGGGAGGCACCAAAGGGGCTGAACCCAGCGGAAGGTTGCACCAGCAGCCCGCGCGAGACGCGGTCGGCCCCCGCCGGTGCGGTCGGCGGCCGGGGAGACAGCATCCCAGTCAGTCCGCCCGCGCGGCCCCGGCCCGCGGACCCCGCCTCAGCTTCACATCCCTTCCTCGCCGACACCAGGCCGCGCCCGCGTGACGGAGCCGAAAGCCCCGGCATTTCCCGGTCCCCGCGCCGGCAGACCAGGAGGATGGCTGCAGCCCAGCTCGAGTACCGCTGCCCACTCCGCCCAGCCCCGGGCCGCGGTGACCAGAGGTGGCGGCCAACTCCGACTGACCGCGAGCCGGCGAGAACCAGCCCGGCGCTGGCCCCCCGCCCCTCCCCGCCGCCGCCGGGCCGGCGCGGCCTGGCGGGCGAGCCGGGCAGGCCCACACCGCGGAAGCACACTTACTTCCACATCGCGGCCCTTGTTCTTGAAGCTCTTGATGCGGTGGTTCTCCAAGCCGGGGTTTTCGGCCATGGCTGCGCGCGGCTCCGGCGGCGGCTACTCTTGCGGCTGCGGCGGCGGCGGCGAGTCTCGGCGCGGGAGGGGGAGGCGGGGGAGGCCGGGAGGGGAAGGGAGGGGGAGGGGGAAAGGAGAGCACGTTCCGTGACGCCTCCGAGCGCGAGGTGGCAGCAGCGGCGGGGGTGGTGCCGGCCGACGGCCCGGCCGGGCCAGGCGGGGCGGGAATGGGACTGAGGAGCGGCGCGCGCCCAGGGAAGCTGTGGTCACGTAAACGGGAAAGATGACCAGCCTGGACACACTCCGGTTGGTTCTCGGGATGACCCTGTCTCTCCCCTCAAAGTAGTTCCACCCTCAGGGCCGCAAGTTATGTGCTTAGAAACGAAGCCGGACTTAGCGGCTTTTACGGCCCACCCTTCTCCAGACGCCGAGCGTCAAGCGACAACTACAGTTCCCAGCATGCCAGGTTGCAGCTGGAGCGGTTCTCCACGCCCAAAGGGAACCAGGAGCATGCCGGGATTGCTGTGCGCGCGGCTTTCTGCGCGGCGCACTCCAAGCGCTGGGAGAGAAGCCCCGCCCTAAGACCGCCTCTGGGCGGGACAAAGGGAGGAGCCTGTCGGGGGCTGTACCTGGAGCCCTTTCTGGAGGGAGGGGGCGGGGCTCCTGAAAGGCTCGCTTCGGTCCAGCAGCCCAAAAAATTAGAGGAAAAAGACTGTCCCGGGTGCTTTGCTCTTTATCTTTTTTGGGGGTCTCCTCAAATAGCAGCCACCCTCAAACGCTGTTCACTTGTTCTGCTTCGGTTTTATAAATAGCATTGATTTCTCCTCCACAAGTACGTATGTATGTATATGACAAGCGTGTTAATATGTGTTATCTGGCTTTCTCACTGGCATTGAGCTCAATGAGAGCTGAGACTTTTGGTTAATTTACCGATGAGTATCTTGCATCAGAACAGGGCCTGGCACTTCGTAGGAACTCAAGAGATAAATACTTGTCAAACAAATTAACACTCTAGCGTCACCCAGTTTCTTCATTATCTTCCCAAATCCTATTCTGCAACCTATATCTGGACTGTGCTACCACCTCCTGCGTTCCAGACACCTCATTTCACCTTTACATATGATTTTTTTTAGCCTTTTACAAAAATTGATTTTTTAAAAATCAAATCAACATAAAAAAATATTTTCATAAAAATTGTTGGTGCAAGGGAACAATAATGTTGAGGTGCCCAGGGAAGGACAAGAAACAGCAGTACAATTTCCTACAATTAGACCCAAAAGGGAAGAATAAGGGTTACCAGCCCCTGTGAGAGCCAGAGCTGTGGATGAGCTTCAAATGTAATCTTAACCTCAGGCAACAGTCAATCCCTGGTCTTCAGACTCTAAGTCTAGCTTCTCCCTTTGGGAATCAAAGGAACAACCAAGGGAAATTTGGAAGGGTGACACGAATAGCTGTTTTCTGGTGCAAACAAGCTTCATTTCATCATATGTGAAATAATTCAGTTTCAGAATCTATAGTAGATATAAGCTGATATGCAATGTTATATATAATTCAAAAGAACTGAGGTCAGAGTTTGGTAGAAATATAGCACTAAGAATTTAACTAAGCTGGGTGTGGTGGTGCATCCCAGCTGCTCGGGAGGCTGAGGCAGAAGGAGTGCAAGTTCAAAGCCAGCCTCAGCAAAAAGTAAAGCGTTAAGCAACTCAGTGAGACCCTGTCTCTAAATAAAACACAAAATGGGCTGGGGATGTGGCCATTTTGAACCCCTGCGTTCAATCCCTAGTACCAAAAAAAAAAAAAGTTTAAGGCAATCTTCAAAGGAAAAGGGCCTTAAAGAACCTGAGGTCCAGGATTCAGAAATTTAGAACCTTCCATTATTAGGATATGTCCAGGGGCATTTGTTTTGTGAGTGGTGAGATGTGACCTGTGATAAACACAAGTCCAATTAAAGGCTTCAAATCATGATTCCTGGAAGATTCAATTTGTCAAGGAAATCCAAAAAGTTGGATTCTTTTTTCCTTATTTTTAAATGCACCTCAGTGATCTGGTCATTTCAGAAAATCAGGCTCTCAGTGTTTGACACTTGATCCTTGTAAACCACTCATTTGAAGGAAACAAAAACAACAGATCATTTAAGACTTAGGAAGAATGTACTGACTCAACTCTGGTTCTTAAAGGAGATAGAAGTTTCACATTCACCATTCCTTGACTGATTGGAAGAGAAATTTTCCAGACTTTTGCTCAATTTCCTTCATAACTTAGCAGGTATTCTCTTATCTAGTTGCTATATATCCTTCTATCACCTCTCTTCGCCCTACCTGCAGTAATCAAACACTGAAGTCTTTCAACATCATTTTTTACATATTCAGGGAGCACTTGCTACATGTCAGTCATTGCACTGGCACCAGGATCCATTTGTAAATAAGACAGCCTGTCTCCTGCCTCCACACTCCTTCATGTTCACTAGAGAGACACACAATAAAACAAGTACTCACCAAAAAGTATAAGTAGGTATTAAAGGAGAAGGAAGCTAATGATCGTAGCAGGAAGACCTATTTAACCTGTTGATTCTCAAGACTCCTAAATGTTTTAGTTTGTTTTTGTTGTTTTGGTACTATGGATTGAAGCCAAGAGTGCTTTACTGCTGAACTACATCCCCAGTCCTTTCTGTTTTTGACACAAGATCTTAATAGCTTGGCCAGGCTGGCCTTAAACTTGCAATGCTCCTGCCTCAGCCTCCCAAATTGATATAGTTACACGTGTACAGCACTACACCAAGCAAGACTCCTAATATTTGACTGTCTCTGGGCAAGATTATTAAATGAAAGTCTACTTATCCCAGGTCTAAGTATTTCAAAGTTATAAGATCAAGCTTACCAATTTAAACAAAATGCATTCTAGACTCTAACATTGACAAAAGCACCTCTTCAACAAGTTGAAAACCTGTGCTTCAATTTGTTTCCTGTCTCAGAATTCAGCTTCAGAATGCAGCAGCATAACAAGACCTAGATGTCAGCCTGAAGCCCACAACCCTCTTTTTGGTTCCCTTTGCTTCCATGTCCTGGCTCCATCCCTTACTAGAGTAGATATTAAGAACATGTGCAGGGGCTAGAGATACAGTTCAGTTGGTAGAGTACTGCCTCGCATGCACAAAGCCCTGGGTTCAATCCCTAGCACCAAAAAAAAAAAAAAAAGAAAGAAAGAAAGAAAAAGAACGTGTGCACCCACTTATAATCCCAGCTACTTGAGAGGCTGAGATAGGAAACACAAATTCAAGGCCAATGCCAGCAATTTTTGAAACCCTCAGCAACTCAGCAAGACCCTGTCTCAATAAGAAGAATAAAAAAAGACTGGGGGTGTAGCTCAGTGGTAAAGTGCTCCTGGGTTCAATTTCCCTACCCACTACCAAAGGTGACCCTGGGCCATTGCTCAGGTAGAGGGGTGTTTAAGCAGTGGCATGATATGTCCCCAGGAGAATGGGCCAGCAAGAGGCCTGGGAAAGACCCTAAAAATAGGGTTGGCCACTTGAGCAAGGAATGCTAGGACCCTGGCATCCAAGAGTTAGTCTAGGGCTGTAGGTTCCAGTGGCATGAATCCTTTGCCACAGAAGAAAGCTAAAGTGAGGTAAAGGGACAGTCCAGAGCAAGGGCCCCTCTTACCTGGGTTTACCAGTCATTTTTACTCCTTGACATTATTCCTGGCCCTAACATCTCTCAACATCCTTAACTTGACCAGATTGCTACCACTTACACTCCCTGGCAGGCCTTGGAATCCTTTGTCTCTGGGAAATAGCCACATCCAAGGCCTCAATTTGGTACTTCTCATTGTCACCAACTATTTCCTTCTCTTCTGCCTTACTCTTTTGATCATCATCTTTGTTATGAAATTTCTCCAGACACCTCTGTAGGGCATGATGTAATGTGGGGCTTGTTGCATCAGAAAAGAGGAAACTTAACTTGCTGGCTGCTACCCGATTCCCAGTCCTAGGACCACATGTGGCTAAGATAGCACCTAGTGATTAGCCAGAAGGCATTGCCTTGGGTTGTGATGAAGAATCCGACCACCTCTAGTATAGGCTCAGAACCCTTCTGCCCTCACGGACAGCTCAGGTAGCTCGGGTCTCCCAGTACTGCCTGTAGGATGGGTGTAGATGTAAATTCTCCCCACCCTGCTGACCTCTACCCTGATTGGCTCCTGTACATTATATTAGCTGTGTATGTTTTCTCATTAAACGAGATCCTGCTTTGACTGTTCTCCCTGGCTTGTTTGATTGTCCTCTGGCAAGGGAGGGCTGGATGTGGGCGGCCAGTCGACCTTACCTTTCTTGGTTCGTCCTGGTTGGAGCGTGCTCTCCCAATCTCTCCCGCAGGTCAGGAGGAAACAGGGGGGCTAAAAACCTCGACAACCTCAACTTTAAAATGGATTTATTTTCCAAATTTATCTTGAGTGCCCACCATATACCTAGCATTGTACTCATCAGGCAAGAAAACAACTCTTAGGGCTGGAGGGAGACAGAACAGAGACAGGAAGGAAAGGCTCTTAACCTGGGTGTTCTGTCAGACCCTTCTTTCTCCTCTGACTCCCTATACACCTTCCCAAGGCCACAGGAGCCCTGCTAGTGGACAGTTAGGTGTCAACGTGCTGCAAGCAACACAGACAAAGCAGATCCAAGCAGAAGCTCGTGATTTTCCTCCTAAGCTCCTCTCTGCAACCCTAGTCCTCTGCTAATGGCATAATCATTCTTCCAGGGATGCCACTCAAAGCCAAGAGCCATCTTTACCTCCTGCCTCTTCTTCAACTCCCTCCTCCAGTCATGTCAATTCACCACTCAATGTTTCTAGATTCTGTCTTCCCATTTCACCTACAAGACTACCTTTTCACCTCCCGATTGGTCCTCTTGACTTCTCCATCCCCTCTACAATAGTCTGACTCACCTCTCTGGGTTTTCCTCACTTTATCTCTGCTCCCTATCAGTACATCCTCCCCCTCTACCATTGTATGTCAAGGCATTTCTGAACTGCTCCCCATCTGGTGGTTAAGTCCATATGTGAACTCGGTGTGGTAGTGCAGGCCTGAAATGCTAGCAACTCAGGAGGCTGAAACAGAAGGATTCTGAAATGTGAGGCCAGACTGGGCAGCTTAGCAAGGCCCCGTCAAAATAAATAAATAAATCGGGCTGAGGATGTAGCTCAGTGGTAAAGTACTCCCTGGGTTCAGTCCCCAGTACTGGGAGATATGGCTCCTCTGCATAAAACTCATGCATTAGCTAATAGGTTCTGCTTAACCTTTCCCAAATATGTTTTTTAAAATGTTTTTTTAGTTATACATGGACACAATGTCTTTGTTTTGTTCATTTATTTTTATGTGGTGCTGAGGATCGAACCCAGGATCTCATACGTGCCAGGCAAGCGCTCTGCCACTGAGCCACAACTCCAGGCCCCAAATATGTTTTAACCTTTCCAGTTTCCATACATTTTTTGTTCATTTACCTAAAAGACCCTACTGCTATCTCTACCTGTCTAATTCCCTCTTTAAATATTTAGCCTAAGTGATCACCTTTCCCATGAAGCTTTAAGTGCAGAAGTATAGGGCTTGGTACTATCTGTGATTACAGGCATCTTGGAACTTACAAATGTGAATTTTGGAGGAACATATCTTCAAATCATAGCAACAGGTGAGCAAGAGGAATGACTACACAAATTATGGCAGTACAAAACAGTAAGTAAAGTCCTTCTGAAGTTGAGAGAGAAAGATATCATCTTTGGATGGAAAGATAGTGCTATGATTTTGGATGTGGTTTGAGTGTGTCTCCCAAGGGTTTGTGTGTTGGAAGCGTGATCCTCAGTGTGGCAGTATTGAGATGGAGGAAACTTCAAAAGGTGAGGCTTAGTGCATGTAATTATGTCATTGGGAATGCTGACTTCAGAGGGATTAACAGTTCTCATGGGATCCTAGTTAGTTACTGCAGGCTGGGTTGTTGTAAAAAAGCTCCATAGCTTCCATCTCACCACGTGATCTTTCCCACTCACATTAGTGTGGTAATGATGAACCCAGCCTAATTCCATTTTAAGATTGGGAGCCATCTCGTCACAAAGTCATGAAAAGTTAATTTCTGTTTTACTATAAATTACTGTGATTTCTAAACTTGCTTGGAATGCCTGCCCGTGCCTTGAACTCACCCATGCCTGGTTTTCCCTGACCAGATAACTAACAACCCTCTCTGAAACCTTAACGATGCCTCATAAATTCTGGTGTTGAGATCTAAATTTACTTCCTAACTTGAAATGTTGAACCATTTAGATCATTAACCTACCTGCCTTTGTATTATGCTTGTCAAAATCCTGTTATCTGTAAGTTCTCAAGATACCCGCCTTTTGCAACTTTTTGTGCTATAAAACTGTGCTCCTAGAGAGCTGGGGTACTGTTCTCTAACCCACAGATTTTGGGAGAGACAATCCCGGCTGGCCAGAATTATAAGCTTGCTTTAATTTGATTTAAAATTGGAGTCGGTGGTCTTTCTTTGCATTATGGTTTAACAATACAGCAGAGAGAATTTCAGAATCTGAAAATTCAGATCTTCCTACAAAAGTGAGGCCAGAAAAGTCACTAACCTCTTTTGTGTATTCTTTACCATCTACAAAGGAGGATTCTGATTCACTGAATTTTTGTAAGAATCAAATTCTAAAATTCTTGAAATTGCTGTATTGAGATTAGTTTTACTATCTGTATTAGTCTGTTTTTGGTTCCTATAACAAAATACCTAAGGCTGGATAACCCTTTGGTTGTGTCACCTGATGGTGGATGGCACTGTGGAAGAAACACATGTGAGCGGGAGAGATCACATGGTAAGACACGAAGCTAGGGAGCTAGGAGAAATGGAACTTGCTCTTTTACAACAACCCACGCTTGCAGTAACTAAGATCCCATGAGAACTGTTAATCCCTCTGAGTCAGCATTCCCAATGACCTGCACAAGCCCCACCTCTTGAAGTCTCCCGCATCTCCTTGTACTGCCACACTGAGGACCACGCTCCCAACATATGAACATTGGAAGACACACTCAAACCATCCAAAATCATAGCACTATCTTTCCACCCCAAAATGATAGCTTTCTCTCTCAACTTCAGAGGACTTTGCTTGCTGTTTCAGTTTGTGTAGTCATTCCTCTTGCTCACCTGTTGCTATGATTTGAAGATGTGTCCCTCCAAAATTCATATTTGTAAGTTCAAGATGCCTGTAATCACAGATAGTACCAAGCCCTGTATCTTTGCACTTAAAAAAAGCACTTTATAGTTTCTCTGGCATCTCCAAATCACCTGCATCACAATGCTTGCATTTGGGGGTCATTATTAGGTCAAATAACACAAACACTGCCATACCTTGGCAGTCAATCTGCTGAGACAGATACTAAGTGATTAATGGGCAGATATACAGTGTGGATACGCTGAACAAAGGGATGATTCTCCACCAGGCATGACAGAGCAGGATGGCACAAGATCTCATTGCACCACTCAGAACCTGTTCATTGTTTGCAAATCAGTGTTTATAGGAGACCTACTCTGTCTATTAAGATGGAGTATTAAAGATTCCAGTTTGTAAATATTCAGCACTAAAGCTATTTATGGGAGACAAAACAACAGGACACAGGAGACACCTAAAAGTAGAAGTCAATAAGGTTGGTTGGTTAGTTTGATTGTAAACATATTCCTTTCTCCCCACTATTCCTGGATTGAAAATACCTAGAGAACTAAAATCACTTGCATTAACAATACAGTTCTGGGCACCTTTTTTCATCCCCTTTTCAAATTACCACGCCCCTTATAAAGAACATTGCCAATACATTAACAATCCCTAAGTAATAAGGACAGTAGAAGTTTTACAAAAGAAGTTTCCCTACCAAATTTTATGAGTTTTTAAGTTTTGAGATCTATTCCCTTTAGATTCTGTGGTGTAGATAACTTTGATTTGGATGAAATGATATTTTTTTTCTCCAAGTACTCTTTCCCACTTTCTTTCTTTGCTCTCCGGATGGGCTACACATGAGATCACAGTAGCTTGGGCATTTATAGGCCAAGCAATGCGATATCCTACAGATACGCTGTCTAATACATCAGCCACAAGCCACATGTGGCTATTTAAATTAACAAAAATTTTAAAAGAGGGGCTGGGGATGTGGCTCAAGCGGTAGCGCGCTCCCCTGGCATGCGTGCTGCCCGGGTTCGATCCTCAGCACCACATACAAACAAAGATGTTGTGTATGCCGAGAACTAAAAATAAATAAATAAATATTAAAAAATTCTCTCTCTCTCTCTCTCTCTCTCCCTCCCTCCCTCTCTCTTTCTCTCTTAAAAAAAAAAATCTTTTTTAAAAGAGTTCCTCAGTGGCACTAGTTTCAGTTCAGGTGCTCAATAGCCACCATAGGGTAGCAAAGATCTAGAACATTATCACAGAAAGTTCTATGGCTGCCCTGGGACACATGTTTGGCAACAGATAGACCTTCATCATTTCAATTCCAGCCTTTATCTTTTACTAGACTGTGACCATGGAAACTTTCTTTAATTTTGAGCTTCAGATAGACTATAAAACAGAAATACAAATTCCTATGCCTTTAAAGTAGTCTGTCTAATGCCCTAATACATAAAAAAAAATGCTTAATAAAACTTTTACTAAGCTGGGCACAGTGGCAAAGCCTGTAATCCCAGTGGCTCAGGAGGCTGAGGCAGGAGGAGTGCAAGTTCAAAGCCAGCCTCAGCAAAAGCGAGGTGCTAAGCAACTCAGTGAGACCCTGTCTCTAAATAAAATACAAAATAGGGCTGGGGATGTGACTCAGTAGTTGAGTGACCTTGAGTTCAATCCCCAGTACCCAAAAAAAAAACAAAAACAAAAATCAACTTTTACTATTATTACTTAGGTATCTAATAA
This sequence comes from Marmota monax, assembly GCF_021218885.2. Lineage (NCBI taxonomy): Eukaryota > Metazoa > Chordata > Mammalia > Rodentia > Sciuridae > Marmota > Marmota monax. Next base: position 17,314,456 of record NW_026693082.1, on the reverse strand, counting down.
CTCAAGCTTTTGAGATTCAGATTAGACATGAACATTATCTTCATACACTTGAGTACTTGATAAACTTTATTGGTCATCAAAGAATTAAATTTAACATGTTACAGAATACTTACACATTTTTTTTCATTTATGACATCAAGCTTCTATCAGAGCAAAACAACTTGAATTGTCCTGGAGAAACCTTAGATTCAGATTTAAACCCATAAATTGTTGACCCAGAAGCTTTTGATTCCCAAATCATCCCTGGCATTTACTTCAGGAACATGTTTGGCAAGTGTTTATATTTGTACAAGTAGTCTGTCAGCTATCTAAGTTTGACTTTCAGAGCAATGAGGCAAAATTCACGCCCGCCCCTCACTTTAGTTTGGAAATAAAACCTGTGCTAGCTACACATTCCAGCACTTTCAAAAGTACTTCATTTTATCTAAGCGTGTCTCCAGCCCCACCCACTCTCCCCTCTTTCAGATCAATATGCAGCCTTGTGTAATAGCATCCAAAGCTGAGAGATAGAGCTGTGGATAATGTGCTCACAGAGCTTAATCCCTGTTGCCCTCACAGAGAGGCACATTACAGTTAGGAATGCAAGCAGCCGGAGCCAAGATAAGTCCGGATTCATTGAACAATTTTATCAACCACGACTACATTAATCAACCAAAACAAAAATAACCAAAAGCTACAAGAAAACTCCAATTCATCATGGTATAAATTTCAAATAATTATTAATGTCATATTTGGACAGTCCAGTTTTTCCAAGTGCTCAAAAAAATAACAAGACACAAAATAGAAGCAAGATTAACCAATGAAATGATAAAAGACATTCTCTGAGCTTGTTGTTCAAAGCTAGATTGCAAAACATACTAATTAAAGAAATCTTTAGTTTGTCTCCTCCCTAGATCTTTGGTTGAGCTTTTTGTTGGTGTTATTTCATACAAAAAAATACAAATGAAGGGAGTTACTACTTTTGGAAGTTTACAGCCCAGTTGCTCATGGGAGCATGCCAGGCAGGTGAAAACACATCACCAAATGATATAAAAATGTTTTCCAGCCCTGAACAGGGGCACATGACTGTAATCCCAGCGGCTCTGGAGGCTGAGGCAGGAGATCTTGAGTTCCAAGCCAGCCTCAGCAACAGTGAGGCACTAAGCAACTCAGTGAGACCCTGTCTCTAAATAAAATACAAAATAGGGCTGGGGATGTGGCTCAGTGGTCGAGTGCCCCTGAGTTCAATCCCTGGTACCAAAAAAAAAAAAGAATGTTTTCTAGCCATAATGGTGGTGCATTGCTGGAATCCCAGCAACCCAGGAGGCTGAAACAGGAGGAATGCAAGTTCAAGGACAGGTTGGGCAACTTAAAAAGAAAAGAATTTTTTCTGATCCACAATATGAACAATTATGATTCTAGTCAATCTCACTGTCAAACAAAAAATCTAAACCAAGTCTCTGTCTGCCATGAATGTGAAATGGTCATAATTGCAAAAAAAAAGTACCTTTATTAGTAATCATTGGCCTACTGTAACAATGAAACTAATAAAAGTTAACATTAAGGAATAATTAATGTGTTCTAAACATTGTTTTAAATGATTCGACATATGTAATTCCAATAACCCCACATGGTAAGTAGAGAATATCATCTACCAGTTATAGAGATTAATAAACTGAAACATAAAGGTTAAAAAATTTACCCAGATCACATAGCAAATAAATGTTCATAATAACAAGAGCCATAAGCTAAGGTTGGGCAATCTTTACACTCTTGCCTCTGGTGGCAATCAGAAAAAAGACATAGTAACACTCATTCCTTACTACCCACAAACCTGTGACTGTACACCAAGACTAACACCTTAAGAGTTTCCTGTTGATTGTAGGAACCAATTCAAATGAGGAACCCCAAACATTTTATTTACTGTCATCAAAGCAACTTCTCCTTGGTTTTTGAAATTCCCAGTGGGGAGGGTAATCTCAGCTATCAATACTTTTGAGGTCAAGAAGCAAATCCTATTGACATTATTTTAGTACAAAAAAAACACACTGGAAGGTGGAGTAATTCATGAATTTTTCCCTTCCTTTTTTTTTTTTTTTTTTTGTTCTTCATTTGTGTAAAGGAGTCAATTACCCTTTTAGAAAACCTGTTTGCATTCCATCAGAAAGACCTATAACTGATACAGTTTCTCCAACCACTGCCACAGTGATTGTTGCCTCCAGGATGGGCTCAGGACCTCAGCCAAGCTATTCAGAGAGAAACCTGGGGCCTTTGTAGACATTGCCAGGAAAGAAACTGTTTATTGGTCTAGAACCTAGAAGACCTGTGGCTTAAGATTCTTCATCTGTGACTGCTGAATCCACCACACAGAGCGACCAAGGGGAAGGTTGAGCCAACAGAGGAGAGAAAAAGAACCCTGGGGACATAATTTGCATCCTGAGCCTTTTTCAGTGACTTAAGCTGATAAATTCCACTTTTTTAAGTCTTATCATTGATGATTGAAAAATTCTAACTGAGGAGAATCCAGGTAGCCACACTCCAGATCATCATCAGACTTCTGTTGAGCCTGTTCTGGTTAGAGGTCTTACATTTGGTAAATGTAAGGCACCCTTTCACCACCTCCTATAGTCACAGAATCTTTGCTGGGCTTCCTTGGCACAAACTGTTGCTGCCAATTGGTGCTTGACCCCTTATTGTCTTCATCCTGTCCAGGTCACAGGCTTTCTAAGGCCAACTGCCAGGACTGTCCCCAAGGATAGCACCAACCAAGAATATCTAGTTTTCACTCTTTTCCAGCTATCGAAGAGGAGCCAAGATCATGCTGGTAGTACATCGATAATAGCATCATCATTTATTGCATATTTCCATTCTAATTGCCTAAAAGACATGATCTCTGATCAAATGTAACCCAGAAGTACATCTATTCCTAGGTGTGTTTCTCTTTTCATCAGGCACCATTCTCTGTGCGTGTGTGTGTGTGTGTGTGTGTGTGTGTGTGACAGAGAGAGAGAGAGAGAGAGAGAGAGAGAGAGACGGGGGATTCAACCCAGGATCTTGCACATACTAGGAAAGTGCTCTACCACATAGCTAGATTCCCAGCCATTTTTAAGTTTTATTTTTAAACAAGGTCTCACTAAGTTGCGGAGACTGGCCTCAAAGTTGCAATCCTCCTGCCTCAGCCTCCTGAGTAGCTGGGATTTCAGGCATATGCCACTGCACCCATCCAGGCACCATTCTCGATGTAGATCTTTGTACTTCTTCAAGTCCCCAGATCAGTCCATGGGACCAAGAGTGTTCACAAACCATGTGAAATTTATAGAAGCTTCCTCACGGAAGTAGAGCAGAAATCAATACTGCACACCCAAATGCAATGAATTTCATCTGTTTTGGGTTTTTTTTGCTGTGCCCCCAGGAAGTCTCCACCTTCTCCCCCCAACCCCCACCACAAGACTTAGTCTCCTCAATTTCACAATGAATGTATAATAAAGTAACAGGTAATAGAATATGTAGTTAAATATAGCTTAAATAATAACACTAATTCTCCCTGGGAGTATCAGTTTCAGGATTGGTTTATTTGTAGGCACCACAATATCATCAAACACCCAACCCCTGTGCTTTCTACTTTCCCCCTTTACCATTCCCAGTTCATCCCTGGTTGGTTTTCATCCTCAGACTTGTCCCTCATGGTCAAAGAAGGCTGCTATAGTTCTAGGAATTTAGATTTACACAAAACTACATCTAAAGGTAGGAAGAGGAAGCAGATGCTGATCCATAGAGATCAGCAGGGATGGGGGGTAGGGAAGAATGAAGGAACTTTGGATTGTGCAGAGGGGAGTGAAGGGAGGGGTGGGGCTGTGGGGATGGGAAGGATGGTAGAATGAGACAGGTATTATTACCCTATATACATGTATGATTACACTACTGGAGTGACTCTGCACCACGTGCAATCAGAGGAATGAGGAGATGTGCTCCATTTGTGTGCAATATGTCAAAATGCATTCTACTGTCATGTATAACTAATCAGAACAAAAAAAAAATAATTAATTAAAGTCCCATAGAGAAAATATATATATATATATGTATATATATATGATGAAGAGGAGCATTTCTCCTCACTTGCCTCCTACATCAGAAAGAAAAATATTTCTCAGAAACATCTCAAAAGCCTTACTTGTAAATTTATCCACTGAGCTTGGGTTACTTGCTTATGCTCCAACAGTAAAAGACAGTATTGACATTTTTAGCTCTGAGAGTAGGAAAGGGAGTTCTGAGAGCAAGTATGAAAGTTGGGGAGAGAATGACTGGGAAGAGAACTGTCAGCCTGGGCCACCTAGAGCACCATTGGTATCCTCATCACTTCTATGTATAATGAAATGCATGGAGAGGGCAGTAAGGGTGTTTCTGGAACTCTATCTCCATGCACATGCTAATTCTTCAGACTGAGGATTACCCCATTCCGCAGATGTAAAAACTGAGCAGCAGAGACTCTAAGTGAATCCCAGCATGGAACACTGTAGATCAGTGCTTGAACCCAGGGCTGCCTGGCTCCAAAGTCCTTCCTGTCGAAGAAAGCAGAACAAAAATCCCAAACCAAAAAATTGAAGACACACCAGAAGGCTAAATAACTTCTTGGCCCTGTAGTAACAGAAAACCATTCCAAAGTTCTAAGGAAGAATATAATTTCTGTCCTTGGCTATCTTGAAAAGATAAAACAGAGCAGAGCTTTCAGCACTTGGCTGAGGGTACGGACGGGTGCAGTTTTAAGTGTTTGAATGAATGAACACAAGCTGCCAGAGTTCAGGACGCCCAATCTCTTAAGTGGGGCCCAGGGAGATTCTCATTCAACTGCAAACATTTGCTGAGCACCTGGCCCCTGCCCGGAGAAAGAGGGTCCCGAGCCAAGAAGCTGCATAGACAGATATTTTTGCCTCAGTGTGGTAAGTCCTATTCGGGACATGTGAATAGAGGCTGTGGGTATGCTGGTGGGGCAGAGGGGTGGGGTGGGGGGTTAGATGCTGAAAAACCCCTGCCTGAGGTCATCTCTGTGTTCCAGGGCAGTGCAGTCACTCATGTTCAAAATAAGGACCCTGAGTCATGAGGAAAGAGCTAGATAGAATTTAGTCAACCCATTAAACTAGGCAGGGTATGGGGAAAGCTTGGAAAGATTTCCTTTCAAAATGGTTTACAGGAAAACATTTTAGCAGTTCTCAATGGAAATTTCAGGGTTATATTTGTTTTTAAGCATGACTTTTTTTAAATATTGCTCATGACTTTATGTACATTACTTCATGGGATATAGAAGCATGCATTATCTTGTTTTAAGTCAACAATAATCTTGTGAGGTAGAGAATTATTTTTTTTCCAAGCTATTTTTTTTTTAATTTTTAAATTTCCTTCCACACATACTTTTTTTTTTTTTTTAAGGTGCTGACTCTAAGGATTGAACACTAGGGTTAAGCAACTCGTCCAGGGTCTCTTTGCCCCACATTGGCAAAGTTGGAATCAGATCATCCCTGCCACAGTGCCTGCTGGGAAATTTACTTTTAAGAAATGCATTGTCTCCTAGGGAAGGTGATTAAAGATTGGATACTAGATGCAAAAAAAAAAAATTAGGCACAATCAAAAATAAATAAAAGTGGTGGTGAGGGTTATACGATCCCTCAGTAAAAAGGAAAGAAACTTTCCTGGGGTCAGGGGGAGGGAGACCATCCAGGGCTTCATCCTCATGGGCTAGGGAGACTGAGGCAGGAGGATCTCCAGCTCATAGCCAGCCTCAGCAACTTAGAGAGAAATTTCTACCATCTCCTGTCCTGTCTCTAAATAAAATATAAAACAGGGCAGGGAATGTGGCTCAGTGGTTAAGCACCCTAGATTCAATTTCCAGTACCAAAAAAAAAAAAAAATGCAGATTCTTGGGCTTTTCCTCAGACTTATAGGACCAGAGTCTGCCATTGACTAAGATGCACATGACCTTATGCTCAGTAAGTCTGAGGAGCTTGCTGCTTAAGGCAAAAACCTCTCCCTGGCATCCTCCTGCCTCCCATCCTGGATAATGTTCTAGGAGTCTCTGAAAATCAAACACAAAGTAGGTCCTGCCACGAGCTGCAAAAGACTAACTCTAAGAGCGTGTGAAATTTGTTATCTTTTCAGCTGGATCTGCTTTAACTTCAACCTCATCTAACAATTTCTGTTGAATAGATTTTAGGGGAAGTTGTGGCCACACAAACATGGGAGGAAAATAATAGGGAAAAGTCAGCAGGAAGGGAAAGGGGGAGCGTTTCCTCCAGCAGCACCGTCCAGGCATGTGACACCCCTTCATGCGCGATCACATTTCTGCAGGGTCAGGTGTGAAGCCTATTACCTGATGTGCCTACGGGGTGGTCTGGACAGCAAACTCTGGCCCCTCCCATCTGGAAGCCACTGCTATTTTGTGACCATTTCAATGGCTCTGCTGAAAGCAATGCAACAACAGCTGGTGAATAATCTCATTTTATATTAATAGAGCAGCACTGACCCATCCAGGTCCCTCAACACCTAACAGAACATCCTTTCTTTTGCAGGGCCAGGAGGGAAGCCCCAGCCATACTTCATTAGAGCACAAGGCAGGCATTGCCCATTGCTTGCAGATGGAGCTCATTGGACTCTTTTGGATGAAAATTAAGTTAGGCTGAAGGCGGACAAGAGAGAATAATACCTGTAGTAAATCATCAGCCTTGACTTCTATAAAGAAGTAACCAGAGGGCTGGGGCTAGGGCTGGGGCTGGGATGGTGGTCAGTGGTAGAGCAACTTGCCTAGCATGTGTGAGGCACTGGGTTCGATTCTTAGCACTGCATATAAATAAATGGCACTCATTTTAAAAAAACAAAAAAGTAACCAGAGAGCAGAAGATTCTTGCCCCACCCCTGCCTGACCATCTTTTACAGTGCTGCTCTTTCTGTGAAAGTAAGGTAGAGATGTCAAAATTAGGTGACAGCAGCATTTGCAACACCACACAGAACCACAAAGGAATAAAAGTGTAATCCGCCAGTTCGAGGAATTTTCTTTTGCTGGGGGATTTCTTCAAGACAAATGGCCAGAAGCAGAGATATAAGATAGAAACATGAGCGAGGTCGACCTTCACCAATTAATACTATCTTTGACATATTCAGGGAAGGAAAGTTAAAAATGTTTGGATTAAGTCATATTTCTGGAGATTTTTGTCAAAACTGTTTGTTTTTTTTTTTAATTTCCTAAAGAAAAGTAAGCCTTTCTTTAACATTATTTAACATTTTACTGAAGCCAAATTGGGAATTCCTGACCCAATTCTTTTCAGTGTGGTTAGATGGAAGTTGCTGGAAGGGAGCAATTAGAAGGTAACTTTTCTACCTGTTGCCAGACCTAGGATAGGCACAGGTGTGAGCAATGAAGCCTGAATAGAGACAAGGGGACAGGAGATGGGGAAATTTCTTAGAACAGTAGTTCCTAACCTCTACCTTTTGTTTGGGTTAAGGATCCTATAATGGTTAATTCTGTGTTTCAACTTGGTTGGGCTACAGTGCCCATATACGTGGCCAAGCATTATTCTCCATGTTTCTGTGAGGGTGCCTTTTAAGTGAGACTAATATTTAAATAGATGGACTTGAATACGCAGTTGGCCCTCCCTAAAGCGGGTGGGCCTCATCCAATCGGTTGAAGGTCTGAATCCAATACAACATTGACCTCTCCTGAGCAAAAGGAATTCTCCAACCCGACAACCTTCAGGCTTGACCTGCAACATTGACTCTTTTTGAGTCTTGTGAACCAGTTCCTGAAACCCCTTTCTCTATACATATACCTCCTATTGATTATGTTTCTCTGGAGAACCCCAACCAATACAAGACCTTATTTTGAGTTTTCAGAAAAAGTAGTTATCGGGGGTCCTCTGGGTGCCAAACCGTGGACCCTCTTCCTAGAAAATTGCCACAGGAACCCAAAATTTTACATATGACTTCCAGGGAATCATCAAAGTTGGAAGTCCATATCGAGAAACTCTCCCGGATTTAACTAGTAAAGGGTTATGGCAGATTCCTCTCTATCCTAAGAGCAGTTACTACCTGGCAGAAGGAGCAAGGAGTCTATCTACACAGAATTATAAGCACCAGAAAGGTGTCAACCAAAACTCTCCCTCTCCCTCTCCCCTCTGAGAGGCGGGCAAGTGCCATGGCTGGTCATTCTGAAGTGGAGCCTTATTAACTGGGATAGGCACGGTCACCGCCCCTGGTGGGGCTGAGAGGAGCTGGTTATTTGAAAACATCTTGGCCTTCAGCTTGTCTCCTGTCTCTCCCTGACAGACCATGAGTGCAGGGTCACCCCTGGTTAGAGACCACTCAGGTGGGGACAGCTGTTCATGCTCTCTCTTCCCTTCCAGCAGACCCAGTGAAGGACTTCTCAGAGTGACAGCAGACCTGGTGGAAAGAGAATGGAAGAACAGAGATCCAGGTTCTCTCTCTCTCCCTATTGGACCAGAGATAAACCTTCATTTTGTAAATGGCTGAGATGTGGAAACTGTTTGTCAGATTATTGCTAATACAGGGGCTGGGGTTGTAGCTCCGTGGCAGAGCGCTCACCTAGCACGTGCGAGGCCCTGGGTTCGATCCTTGAAAATAAAATAAAAATAAAATAAAATAAAGGAATTGTGTCCAACTACAACTCAAAAATGAAATTTAGAAAAAGATTATTCCTAATACAGAAAAATTATCATAGGGAAAAATATATTACTAAAAATACTAGATGAATACCACTTTTGCAACCTCATAGGATTTAAGCCACTGATACTCACTGACCAGAGACCAAAGGCAGAGTGCTAAGGAACTAGCCTTTATTAGGGCTGAGAGTCCAAACACAGAATAGCAAGAGGAGTCCAAATCTGAGAAGTGCTATTCACACAGATTCTGTAGTCCCTAGAGTTTTGCAGTACACAGCCTGCCCATCTGGGCACAGTAGCCCTGCTCCCTGGGAGTAGTAAAACAGTGTAAAAGAGATAGAAAGGGGGCTGGGGTTATGGCTCAGCGGTAGAGCACTTGCCTCGCATGTGCAAGGCCCTGGGTTCGAACCTCAGCACCACATAAAAATAAGTAAATAAAATAAAGTTATTTAAAAATACTTTAAAAAAAAGAGATAGAAAGAACTGAGGGAGGGAAGAGAAGATGACCTAGAAGCACTCTATGTCTCTTTCGTGGTTTCATCATCCTTAGCCAAAGGCTGGTCATTGTCATTGCTGAGATAGATAACTGTGACGTCTCCTTACACTTCAACTAGACAACTCCCAACTGGTTAGCACTTTTGTCCATGAAAAGAAATGTTATCTTCCCTGAAATCATTCTTGTAGAATTTGCCTTAAATTATTGGTTACTAAAGGAAAAATGGTTCTAAAGGGTGACCTATGTATTAGCTCTGCAGGTAGAAAATAGGGACTATTAATACTCTTTGTCTTAGAAAACCTTTCTTTATGACTTCTATATATGTGGCTTGCATCCTGCCACCCACTTAAAAAAATGACTTTGCATAATGGAATAATTAGAATACAGACAAAAACAGAAAATAATGTTATAGGCCCTTAATAGACTTCAATAATTATCCACATGTGGAAACACCGGTTCATCTGCTTACACCAACCCTCTCTCCCCTATGCATTTCCTGTCATCTCACTGGGATTATTTTGAGATGGACCCCAGACATCACAGGTTTTCAATCCTACATATTTTAATGTGTGTCTCTAAAAAAATAAGCACTCCATTTAAAAAGAAACAGAATGTCATTATCACACCTAAAAAAATACTTATTTGAATAAATAAATATGAGCAAATATTCCATCCCTGTTCAATTTCCTCATAATTGTTTTTACGGTTTGTTTGCATTAATATCCAAACATGACCCCCACACACGTTGCAGTTGGCTAAATATGTCTCCTGGGTCTCTTCTAATTTATAAGCTCCCCTGCTCTCTTTTCTTTTTCCTTCTAATTTATTTGTTGGAGAAACTGGGTCATTTGTCCTGTTGAGTTTCCCACACTCAGAACTTTGTTGATTGCATCCCTGTGGTGTCATTCAACGTGTTGCCTTAAGCCCTGTGTTTCCTGAAGTGTCCAATTAGGTCCAGAGCCTTGATGGATTCAGATGTGATTTTTTGACAACTACTTCATGGGTGGCATTGGGACCCCATGGCACCACATCGGGGCACGTGGTATGTTTTCATCTCCCCTCGATGTTGAGATTAGTTAGTCGGTTCAGGTATTGCCAATTTGATCCATCTATTATAAAGTCCCCCAGAGGGTCCCCCTCCAGTAGTTTTACCCGTCCTTGTTGATTATCTATCAGATCCAGTATTTCTAATAATTGAAAAATTATGGCATCCTAATTCCACTGTTCCTCTTTCATCTGTGGGCTGGAAGGTTTCCCTCAACAACAATTTAGCTACCCTGAAACACTGCTCATATAGAAAAGACAAATGTTTGATTCTTTCCCTTTTTAAACCTGTTTTCAGAGCAATGAGTTGGTTCCCTAGCAACCTGTAAAGGTGACCTATGAGAGCTTTTTTCCCCCCTTCTGTTATAATTATAAACTCATGGATTTTAATATAGTTGATGTATTTCAATCCATTACAGATACTCACATTATTCTATCTTTGAATGTTGGGAATCTCTTTTCATTGGCTCCTAACTTAAGGCTTTTGGACAAACCTTGTCATCTCTGAAAGCTTCCTTGCTATCCAGTATGATAATAATGTTCATTTCCTGCCCCAACTCTGGAATCAGTGATTATCCAAGGAAACCCTGGTTTCCTTGAGTGAGAAGTGGAACATTTAGGCCACGGTCTGGTGCTGGGGCATCTACTGCTCCTAGGATGGCCAGTGTTCTAGGCTTCACCAGAGGTCTGAGCTAGCCTGTCATCCTGTGGTCTCATCTGCTACCCGCCTTCTTCACTCCACCACAGAGGACACTGCTTCCACTCCTCTGCTGCTTACTCTACCCCTTAAAGGAACAGGGCAGATGACTCTTTCCCTTGCTGTCCTCTGTCCCTGAACCCTCTGGCTCACATCCTCACATTCTTCAGGTCTTTATCCAGAAGCAACCTGCCCATTGAGACCATCCCTAGCTTCCCTGGCCAACACTCACCATGGAACCCCATCCCCTCCCCCAATACTCGGTCTACTTCACTTCTCTGAGTTTTCTCTGCAGCCTGGACCCTCCAGCACTATGCAACTTATTTGCTAGGATTATTTTGGCTGTCTGTTTACCTCACTGGAATGTCACCTAGGAAGGCAGAGATTTTTGTCTGTTTTGGTCAGGTCTGTATTGCTGGCACCTAGAACAGGGTTAGATACAGAGAATGAACTGAGAGAAAGTAAGGCTACTGTGAAAGACAGAAGCTCATTTGGTCTTTTTTTTTTTTTTTTTTTGTGGTGTTGGGAATTGAACCCAGGGCCTTGTGCATGCAAGGCAAGCACTCTACCAACTGAGCTATGTCCCCAGCCCTGGTCTTTCAATTATTAAAAATTCTTTAAAAAGCCCAGCATGGTGGTTCATGCCTGTAATTCCAGCAGCTTGGGAGGCTGAGGCAGGAAGATCGTGAGTTCAAAGCCAGTCTCAGCAATTTAGTGAGACCCTAAGCAACTCAGTGAGACCCTGTCTCTAAATAAAATACAAAATAGGGCTGGGGATGTGGCTCAATGGTAGAGTGCCTCTGGGTTCAATCCCCAGTCCAAAAAAAAATCTCTAATAAGCTGGGAAACAGGATTAAATTCAGTCACATATACATAGGTCATCATAAAGACTATAGGTTTTAGACTGAGATAGGATATGAGAAAAAAGTCTAGCAAGGTTCTTCAGGATTATTCTTGCCTGCCTGCCTGCCTTTCTTTCTTCCTTCCTTCTTTCTGAGAAGCAGGTTTTGAGGGTAAAATCAGAATCTCAGTTTTGGGAAGCCAATGACATGTTTGAGCCACCAAGCAGGCATTTAGCTACAAGGATGTTCACTTTCAAGGAGAGATCCTGCCTAAATAAGTAAATTTGAGAGTCATGAATATATTAGGGATTTAAGTGTTTACCTAGCATGTATAAGGCCTGGGTTCAATCCCTAACTACACACACACACACACACACACACACACAATCATGAAACCAGATATGAAGAGATTGAAGGAGTCAGGCACATGCCTGTAATCCCAGTGGCTAAGGCGGCTGAGGCAGGAGAATGGTGAGTTCAAAGCAGCCTCGGCAACTAAGTGAGGCCCTGAGCAACTCAGCGAGACACTTTCTCAAAATAAAACATAAAAAAGGGCTGGGGATGTTGCTCAATGGTTAAGCACCCTTGGGTTTAAGAAACTAATGTGACTCCATTTTTGAGAAACCAGCTTCTCTCTACCTCAGAGCAAAGCCTGTCCAAGGAAGGGGGCATGACCCTTGTCCTTGGAAAACCCCACAGAGCACTCCTAGTACATACCCACCCTGCTGAGTTGTTTGTCTGCAAATAACAGGAGAGATCTGCAGCGCCAGGTGTCCCTGACTCAGTTAGGCTAGGTGAGGACCCACAGCAACCCCCTAGCAACCACCAATCAGCATGAGACAAGGAAAATACCTGGGATGCCAGATGACCCCCAAGTAGTTTATGGTGGTTGATAACATGTTGGGAAACCATGTAGTTTAGCACGTACACCCCTCATGGCCTAGACCAATCAGTTCAAAGGAATCCCCCTCTTGTACTAACCAATCACCCTTACCCAACTTGTTCCCGCCAGTGAATGTGCTAATCAATGTTAAGAGTTGTTGTTTGCATCAAAATGGCGATATTACCCAAAGTTCTCTACAGGTTTAATGCGATGCCAATCAAAATCCCAACGTCATTTCTTGTAGAAATAGATAAAGCAATCATGAAATTCATATGGAAAAACAAAAGACCCAGAATAGCAAAAGCAATTCTAAGCAGGAAGTGTGAATCTGGAGGTATAGCGATACCAGAGTTCAAACTGTACTACAAAGCAATAGTAACAAAAACAGCATGGTACTGGTACCAAAACAGGTGGGTGGACCAATGGTACAGAATAGAGGACACAGAAACCAATCCACAAAATTACAACTTTCTTATATTTGATAAAGGGGCTAAAAACATGCAATGGAGGAAGGATAGCATCTTCAACAAATGGTGCTGGGAAAACTGGAAATCCATATGCAACAAAATGAAACTGAATCCCTTTCTCTCGCCATGCACAAAAGTCAACTCAAAATGGATCAAGGAGCTAGATATCAAATCAGAGACACTGCGTCTGATAGAAGAAAAAGTTGGCTACGATCTACATACTGTGGGGTCGGGCTCCAAATTCCTTAATAGGACGCCCATAGCCCAAGAGTTAATAACAAGAATAAACAAATGGGACTTACTTAAACTAAAAAGTTTTTTCTCAGCAAGAGAAACAATAAGAGAGGTAAATAGAGAGCCTACATCCTGGGAACAAATTTTTACCCCTCACACTTCAGATAGAGCCCTAATATCCAGAATATACAAAGAACTCAAAAATCAAACAATAAGATAACAAATAACCCAATCAACAAATGGGCCAAGGACCTGAACAGACACTTCACAGAGGAGGACATACAATCAATCAACAAGTACATGAAAAAATGCTCACCATCTCTAGCAGTCAGAGAAATGCAAATCAAAACCACCCTAAGATACCATCTCACTCCAGTAAGATTGGCAGCCATTATGAAGTCAAACAACAATAAGTGTTGGCGAGGATGTGGGGAAAAGGGTACACTTGTACACTGCTGGTGGGACTGCAAATTGGTGAGGCCAATTTGGAAAGCAGTATGGAGATTCCTGGGAAAGTTGGGAATGGATCCACCATTTGACCCAGCTATCGCCCTTCTCGGACTATTCCCTGAGGATCTTAAAAGAGCATACTATAGGGATACTGCCACATCAATGATTATAGCGGCACAATTCACAATAGCTAGACTGTGGAACCAACCTAGATGCCCTTCAATAGATGGATGGATAAAAAAAAATGTGGCATCTATACACAATGGAGTATTACACAGCACTAAAAAATGACAAAATCATAGAATTTGCAGGGAAATGGATGGCATTAGAGCAGATTATGATAAGCGAAGCTAGCCAATCCTTAAAAAACAAATGCCAAATGTCTTCTTTGATATAAAGAGAGCAACTAAGAACAGAACAGGGAAGAAGAGCATGAGGAAAAGATTAACATTAAACAAAGACGAGTGAGGGGAGAGAAAGGGAGAGAGAAGGGAAAGCATATGGAAATGGTAGGAGACCCTCAATGTTACACAAAATTATATATAAGAGGTTGTGAGGGGAAAGGGGGGGGAAAACAAGGGAGAGAATTGAACAACAGCAGATGAGGTAGAGAGGGAAGATGGGAGGGGAGGGGAGGGGGGATAGTAGGGGATAGGAAAGGTAGCAGAATACAACAGTCACTAATATGCCATTATGTAAAAATGTGAATGTGTAACCGATGTGATTCTGCAATTCGTATTTGGGGTAAAAATGGGAGTTCATAACCCAATTGAGTCAAATGTATGAAAGATGATATATCATGAGCTTTGTAATGTTTTGAACAACCAATAAAAAAAAAAAAAAGAATTGTTGTTTGACTTTCCTGCGGTATGGAATGATCTGATGTATGATGTTGTGATGCATAGAGTATTCCCCTAAAACCTATAAAATCTCACTGAACAAAGGACCAGGACTCACTCCCTGGGACTGCTGCATCGGAAACAGTTGTGAGTCCCGGCTTGAGCTTGCAATAACGACTCTTGTGTGATTGCATGGGATTCGGCTCCTGGAGGTCTATTGGGGTCCCATGAATCTGGCATAACAGATTCAAACCCCAGTATCACAAAGAGAGAGAGAGAGAGAGAGAGAGAGAGAGAGAGAGAGAGAGAGAGAGAGAGAGAGAGGAGAGAGAGAGAGAGAAGAGAGAGCGCTGTTGAAAGAGATGAGGGCTGAGGATTGATCCTCGGGACATGTACACACATAAAAATGAGGGAGATGAGGAACCAGTAAAGGAGGCTGAGGAAAGGGACTAGAAGGTAGCGGGATGCCCTGGAGAGTGTTGTACTGAAGTGTTGATCCAAGGAGGGAGGAATTACCTTAAATGCTGCTGATGGGTCATAGAAACCATTGGATTAAAGGCAGTAATTTTTTTTATTTGTTCTTCTAGTTACACGTGACAGTAGAGTGTATTTTGACATATCATACATATGGAGTACAACTTCCCATCTTGTGGCTGAACGAGACGTGGCGTTTCACTGGTGGTGTATCCATATATGAACACAGGAAAGATGTCCAATTCATCCTACTGTCTCTCCTATTCCCATCCCTGCTCCCTTCATTCCCCTTTGTCTAATCCAAAGAACTTCTATTCTTCCCTACTCCCCTTATTATGAGTTAGCATCTGCATATCAGAGAGAACGTTCGGCTAAAGGCAGTGATTTTTGATCTATGATCATGGATCAAGACCAACTCACATACACATACTATAGTCCCAAAGCCAATTTATTTTGAAGCAAGTCTCAAGAGAGAGACCCAAGATGATGTTTTTGCAGGGTGCATTATAGCTGGACTGGGGACAGGGACAGACAACAACATGCCCCTCCTCTGACTTGGCCAGGAGTGAGGAGCACAGAGCCTGGACTCAGGTCTGTCAGGAACACTTGCACCATTCCAGACGTTAGAAAACCCGAGGACCCCTTCCTTGTGATTTGGAGAAATGTCTTTCCCGAGAACCACATTTGCCCAGGTTCCCTCACCTGGGAATTTAGGGGAGGTGAGAAGCCTCAGTGCTGACAGGAGAGGTAGAATTAACTGCCTTAGAGGGAGAGGAGAGCATGGCAGAGTGGGCTGGGCCTGGAGCTGCCCTGTCGGGAGTCTGCCTGCACTTCCCATCCCTGAGTGTTCTCCATCACCCTCCCATTCTCCTTGACTTTGGAGCCAGCTTTTCTTCCTGGGAGCCCTCCAACTCACATCTTCATTTGATTTCCCTTTCCCCAGTTCTTTCATTTTTATTTTATTTTTTTACCCTTCCCCCAATTGTTTTTTTTTTTTTTTTTGGTACTGAGGATTGAACTCAGAGGCACTCAACTACTGAGCCACATCCCCCCCAGCCCTATTTTGTATTTTATTTAGAGACAGGGTTTCACTGAATTGCTTAGTGCCTCCCTTTTGCTGAGGCTGGCTTTGAATTCATGATCCTCCAGCCTCAGCCTCCAGAGCCAGTGGGATTACAGATGTGCGCCACCAAGGCCTACTCCCTTTCCCCAATTCTTGACTGCCCCAGCCTTTCCACCAGAGAACCAAAAGTTAAGAGCTTACAGGAAACATCACTGCAAACAATTATCACACTGATACAGGTGAAGATTGAGACAAATCTCTTCCACAGTCTGTCCCCTTTCCCCTGGGCATAAAATAAGGGCTTCAAAATTACAGGCTCCCAAGCTAAAAAAGGTAGGAGGTGAGGGGACCTGACCCTGGCCTAGTGAAGATCCATATCAAAAGCAAGAACAAAATGTTCTTTCTCTGGAGCTATTTCCTGAAGCATCCTGTAACCAAACAACCATTTGATTCTATGGTTTCTGGGTTTTGTTGTTGTTGTTGATGATGCTAGAGACTGAACCCGGGGCACCTAACCATTGGGCCACATCCCCAGCCCTTTTTATTTTGTGAGAGGATCTGGCTAAGTTGCTTAGGATCTTGCTTATTTTCTGAACTTGGGATCCTCCTGCCTCAGCACCCTGAGCTGATAGGATTATAGGTATGTGCCACCAGGGCCAGCTTTTACAGTTTCTCATCAAGAATTTTGTCTCTTACATTTTACCCATACATCTATCACAAGGCTGTGGATATAGTATCTGAAGTCATAGTTTGGGAAGAGTCCCTGACTTCCAACCATACTGGCCCATCATAAAATGCAATGCTCTGTAGCCACAAAAGCCTTTAGGCCTGTCTGAACAGAAATGCTCCCATCTTCCATATACATTCAGTGAAAATCAGGTTGTTTATTATGTTATCATGTGGGCAAAAGGCAAGAGGACTTGAATATACACAGAAGAATTCTAAATCTGTAACATATTGGTATAGAAGTAGAAGTGAGACTCACATTTCACTACACACCTTTTTTATTGTTTTTGTTTGGCTGGTTTTGATATTGGTACCAGGAATTGAACTCAAGAACACTTTACCACTGAGCTATATAAGTTTCTTTCTTTTCTTTTTTTTTTTTTCGGAGGGGTGGTATACTGGGGATTGAACCTAGCAGTGCTTTGCCACTGATTTGCATTCCTGGCCTTTAAAAAAAATTTTTTTTTTGGTACCAGGGACTGAACCCAGGGGCTCTTAACCACTGAGCCACATCCCCAGCCCTTTTTCTCTTTTATTTAGTGACAGAGTCTCTCTGAGTTGCTTAGGGCTTCACTAAGTTACTGAGGCTGGCTTTGAACAAGTGATCCTCCTGCCTCAGCTTCCCTCGTGGCTGGGATTACAGATGTGCACCACCTCGACCACTCCTTTTTATTGTTTATATTTTTTAATGCACATAAATCATCTATTCAAATAAAAAATAAAAAAATAAAGAAAGTACTTAGCAGAGAACCAATAGTGTCCTATTGATGAATAGATCTTAGTTTTCCAAGGAGGAATTGCACATAGGTGTGCTTTTAGAGGCCAACAGCTATTTCTGGGAGAGTGGAAAAGGTACTGACAGTGCTGGAAAGAACTTGTGAAATTCTTAAGTTCTCTGACACCTAGAATATTACACCCTAGCTGCGACACCATTATAAGATGTGAGAATGTGCTTGTGGAGGAAGCCAAGGCAGTTGACTTCAGGTTCTGGAACCTGGCCAAGGAATCTCCTCCTGTCTGGAAAGGTTGTGGGAACTCTGAGTGTCTTCAACAATGAGGGTGTGTCTTTCCTTTCTGATGGAGGAATGACTCTGAGTCTTTTTTTTTTTTTTGTAATGAGTATTGAACCCAGGAATTCTTAACCACTGAGCCACATCCCTAGCCCTCTTTTATATTTTGTTTAGATATAGGGCCTTGCTGAGTTGCTTAGGGCCTAGCTAAATTGCTGAGGCTGCTTTGAACTCATGATCCTCCTGCCTCAGCCTCCTGAGCCACTGGGATTACAGGCATGTGCACCATGCCTCGTTATGTGTCTCTTCTTAATGGGGGATAAGAAGAAGGGACACAGATTCAGAGCCCAGGCAGACGGGGGGCTGAGTTGGGGAGGTTTTCTGACACTTTCTCCCTGATGTTCGCCATTCTGGTGGGGCGTAGGGAATAGAAAAGAGTTTGGTTTACACTGAGGGAGATGCCCTCAGGCTGACCCACATGGGCAGCTCGGCCCAATTTGGGATTTCATTCTAATAAGATATTATTCTGGGAAGTGACCTCCTGCTAGTTGTTAAGCCTTCTATTTGTTTAGTTGAAAATTGTTTGAACCATATGAAAGCTGAGTTTGCCATCAGCTTCCAACAGAGACAGCTCTGAATGGAGGAAGAAAAATCTGGAAGAAAGGAGGGCAAAGTGTTCATTAGTCAACGCCAAATTGCTGTCACTTAGGGTCTGCTCTTCACTTTGTTCCTCCTTTGATGTGCCTTCCCTGTCAACAGCATTTTTAGATTTGGCATTTTGGAGTGGAAATGCCTAGGTTTGCATCCCAGCTCTACCATATTTTGGAGAGAGTTTGGAGCAAATCACATAAATGCTCCCAACAAGCATCCTCCTCTGTGAAGGGTGACACTAGTGATACCTCAGTGTTAAAGTTAGGATCAGATGAGAGCATTTGTGCAATTCAATAAGTACAAATTGAGCAATTATCATGTGACAGGAAAAGAGATGGAGCGATACTTGTGCTAGAGGGTCTCCATCAACCTGAAAGATAAGTGCTGAGCTCTAGATCAACAGCCAGGGGAAGAGGGGAGAGCCGTTGATTTGCAGAGAAGATCGAGCTCAATCAGTTTGCCAGCCTGAAGGTAAGATAATAACAAAGAATATTTATTCTGATACTTGTTAAAATGGTAAGGAGAGACTTTATTAGGATTATTGCAGCTGGGCGCAGTGACACATGCCTATGATCCCAACAGCTCCAGAGGCTGAGGCAGGAGGATCACAAGTTCAAGGCCAACCTCAGAAACTTAGCCAGGCCCGGAGCAACTTACCCAGACCCTGTCTCAAAAGAGAAAATAAAAAGGGCTGGGATGTGGCTAGGTGGTTACGTGCCCCTGGGTTCAATCCCTAGTACAAAATAAATAAATAAATAAATAAATAAATAAATAATGATTATCGTAGTAAGAGAAAGACATTCAGACTTAATTCTGAACACAGGAGCAGAGTGAGTGGATCAGCGAATGGAAAATTACTGGGAGGAGACAACTTGCTAACTTGACCTAACAGGAATGCTTGCTAAAGGCTGCCAAAAACGTGGACATCAAAGGCAGCAGATGAGGAACTTGCTCAGATATCAATACTGATCAGATCTCAAGGATGAGGGGATTCTTGTTAAACTAACTTAGCAGGATTCTTGCTAATACACTGAAGCAGAGGCCTGGTGGAGAGGAAGGCTCAGAGAAGTGTAACTGAAATTTGGTCAAGGAAAGAATCTCTGTCGGACAAAATAGCAGGGAAAGAGAATTTTAGGTGGCTCAGCAAGGAGGCAATGTAATGGATACCAACGTGGGAGAAGCTGGGGCTGGAGAAATCCTCACCCCATCCCTTTGCCTCCCTCTTGCCCCTTCTCTCTCTCTTCCCACAGGAGCAGTTGGGTGGGTTACTGGGACAGGCAGCTCTGGTTATCCTTTGAAAAGGGTAGAGACTTGGGCTGGGGATGTAGTTTAGTTGGTAGAGTGCTTGCCTTACATGCACAAGGACCTGGGTGCAATCCCAGCACCCTAAAAAAAAGGGGGGGGGTGATTGTGAGGGTGGGTTGGGGCTTTGGTTAGAAAAGAAGCTTCCAAATCCCAGGAAGCAATGTAAGACTTTTTCCTACTGTTCCCTTCATTAGGCCAGAAAGCTCCAAGTCTGCACCCAGTACATACACTTACCTCTTCCTTTGAGGAAGACCGGTTCTTCCAAATCCTCTTTTAAAAAAAAAAGGAAAAGAAGCTGGGTGTGGTGGTGCATGCCTGTCTCAATCCCAGAGGCTGAGGCAGGAGGATCTGAGTTCAGAGTCAGCCTCAGCAATTTAGGAAGGCCCTAAGCAACTCGGCGAGACTCTGTCTCTAAATAAAATATTAAAAAGGGGATATTACTGGAAATTTTCTTGAAGAAATGAAAAAAGATAACACTGGATACATAGAGCAAAACTTGTGCAAATCCGCTGCCCTAAATTACACCTGTGATGTACTGTCAAAGAAAGCAACAGTATGAAGAGCACAACCCCATCTTTATTAATCCTGCATATTTGCATAGAAAATTCTCCAGAATTTTCTAAAAATGAGTTTAGGCCATAAGAAAAAATAAAAATCTCTAAACTATTATATGAAATTGTCTTACTCTTAAAATCGAATTAAGGTACCATCAGCAAAAAAGGAAGAGAAGGAAGAAAGGAAAGAAGGAAGGAAAGAAGGAAATTAGGGAGGGAGGAAGGGAATGGAAGAGGCAGGAAGAGACTTCTAGATACTGGAGATCTGACAGGGAACAGGCTGTGGTGGAGACTATGGCCTCGTGGAGGAAGACTGATCAGGGCATAAAAGCAGAACACCAGCAAGTGCTCTGAAGAAAATAGAGCAGGGTCACGTGGTAGAGAGTTATTGGGGTGGGGAAATCCACATTAGCTGCATAGCAGAGGCTATTTTTTTAATATTTATTTTTTAGTTGTAATTGGACACAATACCTTTATCTTACCCATTTATTTTTAGAGTACACAAATTTATTCATTCTGATTATGACTAGATGGTGGGATTCCACGTGATTTTTTTTGTATAATAAATTCTAGATTACTCAAATACACAACAAAGGCATTTCTATTTTAGAAAATAAAAAAAATATTGTCAGTTTGATTGTATTCAACAAAGTTTTGACATTTTTATCATAATAAAAATCAAAAAAGGGGGTGGGGCTGGGGATTTAGCTCAGTAAGTGCCTGTGGGTTCAATCCAGTACCAAAAAAAAAAAAAAAGATAAAGAAAAACAACATCTAGGAATAACTTAACCATGGATAATAATGTTTCCAGTGATTTAAATTGTTTATGAATGCAGAGCATTAGGTCCTGGCCCTGAGGCCCTCCAGCCTTCTGGGCAGAAGCACCATCACCCACAGCCCCTACTCTTGCTTCTCTCAAGTTACAAATTTGTTTTGAATCACCAATTTGGAATTTTCTCCTCTTCTCCCAAGTGGGTACTCTCTCCTGATTTACCTTTGAATTTTGTACTAAGTGCAGCGTATTAACTATTAAAAAACATTATTTAAAAAAATAGCCTCTGGGCCCTGGGGTTGTGGCTCAGTGGTAGAGCACTCGCCTAGCCTGTGCACCAAGTAAAAATAAATGAGTAAGATAAAGGTATTGTGTCCAATTACAACTAAAAAATAAATATTAAAAAAAACAGCCTCTGCTATTTGTTAAACTAACTTAGCAGCCCCACCCCAATAACTCTCTACCACGTGACCCTGCTCTATTTTCTTCAGAGCACTTGCTGGTGTTCTGCTTTTATGCCCTGATCAGTCTTCCTCCACGAAGCCATAGTCTCCACCACAGCCTGTTCCCTGTCAGATCTCCAGTAACTAGAAGTCTCTTCCTGCCTCTTCCATTCCCTTCCTCCCTCCCTAATTTCCTTCTTTCCTTCCTTCCTTCTTTTCCTTTTTTGCTGATGGTACCTTAATTCGATTTTAAGATTCAGACAACTTCATATAATAGTTTAGAGATTTTTATTTTTTCTTATGGCCTAAACTAGTTTTTCATAACATAGAAATCATCTATTCATAAAACAATGTGATTTGCAGGCAGTAAAGTATTCACCACCATAAACCTGTTTAGTTTGACTTTTTTTTTTTGGTAAGACTTTGTTGATGAAGGAAGGTTGATTCATGTTCTAGCACAAGCTCCTTATCTCTCAGCAGGTCAGTAGCAAACAGGTTACTTGGAGCACTGTTACACAGGAGGGTCAACAAAGCACAGATGCAAAGCCACCTGGGCCTGGTGCTTTTTCAAATGTTAGATTTAAATTACCTTTCTAATTTCTTCTATGGATATTGATCTGTTTAGATTTTCTTCCTTTTCTTAGATCAACTTGGATACATTATATTTTACTAGAAGGTCATCAATTTCCTCTGTAATTTCAGATGTGTCCTGGAGTGTTGCAGAGAACATTCTCCTGTAATTCTCTATAACTCCCCTGCATATGTTGTGATTCCTAATGAGCAGGAGGAGGCACATAGTCAAAGAGGCTGAGGAAAAAGACCAGATTGGAGCTGGGAGCTCTGAATACCATGCCAGGCACTGCAGAGGGAAAGAGATGTGAACCCTCAAGGGACTTCAGTTTGTCTCTTTCAATTACTCTGAATTAGTTTCATTCCTCATTGCTATTTGAAGGAGCAGATATTGTTTGTGGGATAGTCTAGATAGAGGCTGGTCAAAAGTTTCGCCTGTTCTTTTTTGTTATTTGTTTTGTTTTAAATGTTTCTAATTATAAAAAGTATTTTATTTTAAAAACATTTAGAAAGAACACAAATAAGAAGTTCCCTTTGTATCTTCAGATTTATTTCATAAAACCAACACTTAAAAACTACTAAATAGTGCTAGCAATATTTAAATTTACTTTGGACTTACAGAACAATCAATCAATTAATCAAGACACTACAATTACTTAAAAGGTGAAATTGGTCCATTTTTTACTTGTAAATGTCTTATCAGTGTTTTAGAGACATTGCAAATCCCCATCTCCCCGAAGCATTCCCTGGTAATTATGGCCTCAAGTGATCCTTTTCCTCCATAGAACTTTTAGAGCAATTATTATCTCTATAATTAATTTGTCATTAATCCTATTCTGTTATTCTTTTTAAATTTTGTTTTGCTTTTCTTCTTAGTAAAATTTTTTTTGTGTGTAGAGGGGTGGGGGGTGTACCAGGTATTGGGGTTGTACTCAGGGGCACTTAGCCACTGAGCCACATCCCCAGCCCCATTTTGTATTTTATTTAGAGACAGGGTCTCACTGAGTTGCTTAGTGCCTCGCTTTTGCTGAGGCTGGCTTTGAACTCCAGATCCTCCTGTCTCAGCCTCCAAGCTGCTGGGATTACAGGCATGTGTCACCGCGCTCAGCCTTAGTAAACTTTTTTTTTTTTTAATCAACTTTATTTTTAAGGCAGTTTAAGATTTACAGAAAAATTGCAGGTTTTTGTATACAAATTTTGTATATGGGTTTTCCATGTACACTACCACCCCCTGTCCAGTTTGTCCCATCTCACAGGAGCTGCTACGTTTTGTTACACTTAATAAACCAATATTGATAAATCATTATTAAATACAGCCTATACTTTTCCTTAATTCTAAGTTAATGTCATTTTTTTTGTTCCAGAATACATTACATTTAGTTGTCCTGTTTCCTTAGCTCTTCTTGGATATAAAAGGTTCTCAGACTTTCCTTATTTTTGATGACTTTGACAGTTTGGAGAAATACAGGTTAGGCAGGGGATTTGTTTTGTTTTGGTTTGGGTTTTGGTGCTGAGGATTGAACCCAGGGGCGCTTAACCACTAAGCCACATTCCCAGCCTTTTAAAAATTTTTAAAAATATTTTGTTTAGAGACAGTGTCTTGATAAATTGTTTAGGGCCTTACTAAATTGCTGAGGCTGGCTTTGAACTCTCGATCCTCCTGCCTCAGCCTCCCAAGCCATTGGGATTAAGAGGCCTATGCCACTGCACTCAGCTTGTTTTTTATTTTTATTTTTTTATTTTTTGAATGACCAGCTACCTGGACATGTTTGATATTTCTCTCGTGATTAGACAAGTTGTGGGCTTGGGGGAAAAGGATCACTGGCGTAAAATGCCTTTCTCATGGCATTGTATCTAGTGTACATTCAAGGACACGATTCTTTACTATTGGTTTTGACCTTGGTTATCTGGCTAAAGTAATGTTGTCAAGTTTCTCCCCAGTAAAGTTACTCTCCTGCCCCCCTTCCATACTCTCTGGAAGGAAGTCACTATACACAGTCCGCACTTGAGGAGTGGAGAGTTATTCCCACACCCTTAAGGGTAGAATATCTATATATTATTTGGAAATCGGCAAGGGAGATTTGTCTCTTCTTCTCCATTTATTTACTCAATCATATGCCCTTTAAATTCATATGAAATAACGTAAGGACAATATCTAAATATTCACATGTTTCTGGCTCTCTGTCAGAAAGTGGGCATCTTCAGTGATCCCCATGACCATAGCTGGCTTCCTGGTTGGAAGACAGAGGATACAGAGGCTTTAGTTGAAACAAGTTGACTTCAAGTCAATTGTCAGCAAAGGGAATCCCTTCCAAAAAAGATACTTTACAAAGCAAAGTGAGTTCCCAGTATCTAAAAACTGGAAACTAATGATGACAGAAATTAGGACTTGAATCCAGGCAATCCAATAAAGTAAATATTAGTGTTATTAACATCCTTATTTTAGGTTGATAATCAGAAAACTAAGTTCTTTAACCCCTAAGGCCTCTCACTCCAAATCCTGTGCTTCTTTGCAATCTGTCCCAGACTATACCTCGCTAGTCATTGAGGATGGTTCTCATCTACAGAGGTCAACAGGCCTGAAATACCTGTCACTCCTGCTCCGGGTTTGTCACCACCTCCACTGCCACTTCTTGCTCCCTCTGTGCTGTGGCAAGTTTCCCAGTGCTCAGCATTTATACATAGGAAACGCCTTTTCCTTTTCCCTGAGTATTTGCAATATCTGCAAGATATGCATTGTAATACAAGATTTCGTTGTTGTCACTAGGAAGAGTTTTAAAGAGTAACATTAAATTTCAGACCCTCAGCTTGCTCTTTCTTCACTTATAAACTGTTGGCACATTCTACTTCCTTAAGCTCCAACCCTCAGGACTCAGGGGCCTCTTTCTTCCTTTCTCCTAAGTCACCCCCGCCCCCCCCCACTAGGACTGCTGTTATGTGACATATTCACCAGTGTGTCCACAAGCACTCCTACAAATTTGTTTTCTCAATAGTATTTAGATTAAAAACTTCAAAGTGTTTTCCTTCCCTGGAGGACTGAATAAACAAAACTCAATGCCTTTTGGAAAATAATCATACTGAAGGTCAAATTGCAGGCAGCAAACAATGCATGAGAAAAGGCTGTAAGGAGTATTAACAGTCTCACTATTACTTGAATAACACTGAGCATGCTCGGAAGGATGCCTGGAAGCCCTGTCTATCCTATGCTTTGGTGGGACAATCGCCCCAGTCAAGACCTCCTCATTAATGTAAAAGGGACAGTTTGGTTTATGAACATTTATATTCATAATGCACTTTATTTTTGTTATATGTGTTATGTTATTTGTAGTATCATGTTTATAATGTGTAGTTTCAGAGGAATATTATGTTCTCAAGTTCTCTGAATACAAGAAGTCTTCAAGTCTTCAAGTGCATGCCTGTAATCCCAGTGGCTCAGGTGGCTCAGGTCTAATGCTCCTGAGTTCAATCCCCACACCCAACCCCCTCTCCAAAAAAAAAAAAATGCATCTTTTGGGTTCTCATTGTATTCCAGTCACTGCCAATTAAGTGATCTTGGGCAAAGATCCAAAATTGAGGAGTTTCTCTAGATAGCAATTGCTAAACTTTATCAAGTGCTTACTATCCGCTTAAGACTGATGTAAGTGCTTTAGGTGAATTATTTCATTTAATCCCTGTGAGGTAGGTACTATTATGTCTTCCATTTTACAGATGAGGAAACTGAGGCCCAAAGACACAATAACTTGCTTAACTTTCCTGAAAACAAAAACAAAAACAGGATCTTAGTCAAGGACAAAGCTAATGGTTTGGGGAGGTGTGATTCCAGCAGGGGTGAAAGCAAAGGGAAGAGGTGGGGATGGGGAAGACTGGGAAACAAATGCTGGCTGCTACTTCTTTTTTTTTTTTTTTTTAATTTTTTTTAGATGTTGATGGACCTTTATCTTACTCATTTATTTATATGTGGTGCTGAGAATCGAACCCAGGCCTCACACATGCTGGGCAAGCGCTCTACCGCTGAGCCACAACTCCAGCCCTGGCTGGTACTTTTTGGGAGCCCTAAAGCAGCACATTGGTATCGCAGCAGAAGCGGCTGATTGAACATCTCCTCCTTGGCTGCACGGAAAAACTGCACCTCAGAATGGTCCACGGGAGAGACAAGGGGAGAGAGGGTTTTCTGCCATCTCTTACCTGTTTCCTGACTCCTCCTGGTCCAGGTTTGTTCCATGGGGAGACAACATCCCCTGCTCCTGGACCCTGTCCCTTGGCCTCTTGGGCTGATGCTGGGGGAAGCGAGATCCCACGCATTGCATTGAGGGTTGGCTCTTCATCTGCGACTAGAAGTAGGAGCAGCGGTAACCCCAGGCAGGTAGTGTGGGTGGCGTGGACCACGCATGGTAGCTGAGGCAAAGCAACCAGCTGAACAGACAGATGAGGAGATGAGTCTGAAACACATGGACAGAATGTGGTGGCACGGTCACCAAAACGCAGATGACCTGACCAAGGATTGGATCATTAAAGATCAATATGCTGCAGATCTCTTGAAAGGCCCCAGCTATATACACGTTTATAATTAGGCCTGACTCAATGACTCCTCAGTTATCTTCCTAGTTAATTCCTATTTCTTGAATCTTATTTGGATAATAATGTTACCTCCAACCTCTTTGGGGCTCCTTGTGACTCAGATACTGTCCTCTAAATTGTTTTTGTGTCTTGCACATAATTATATTATTGCATATATGGCATTTATTGTAGGCTCTATTATAGCAGGCTGCACGTTTACTGAGGGTGGGGGCCCTATTGTGTTTCAGATCCTATAGATAAAAATAATCAGGGAAACCAAATGTTTGCCCTATTATTAATACCTAGCACTGGTGTGGTACATTTGGCAAATTAGGAGTCAATATTTATACATTATTGTTAACTGAAATTCATACTACATTCAGATTTTCTTGGTTTTTACTTAATGTCTTTTTTTCATTTCCAGGGTCCCACATTTCATTTAATCACTGTCTTCTTAGGCTTCTCTTGGGTTGATAGTTTCTCAGACTTTCCTAGAACTTAGTGACCTTGATAGTTAAAAAAAAAAAAAACCTTTATTTATTTAAATGTGGTGCTGAGGATTGAAGCCAGTGCCTCACATATGCTAGGCAAGCGCTCTACCACTGAGCCACAACTCCAGCCCAACTTTTGATAGTTTTGAAGAGCACTGGTTTTGTAGAATGTCCTTCCATTCTGATTTGTCTGATGTTTTTATCCTGATTCAGCAGTGTTTTGTTGGGGGGAGACACTACAGAGTTACAGTGCCACCTTGATCAGATGCTATCAAGGGTATTGAACTTATCACCCTTGTTGACCTTGAGCTCCTGGCTGAGGTAGTGTTTGTCAGTTGCTCCTTTTACCCCTTTCTACAGCTTTTGGAAGAAACTCAGTATATTCAGCCAAACACTTAAGGAGTAAGGGGTTAGGTTCTACCCTCTTAAGAGAAGAACTATCTATACAAATTATTTGAAATCTTTCTGTGGCCTTGGAGAATTTTTTTTCCATTTATTTATTTATTCAATCATTTACCTTTATGAGTATGGACACATGGATATTTATTTTATCATTTGGATCATTATTCAGTACTGCTTTATTTTCTTGCTCAGAGTTTTCCAGCGTTGGCCACTGGGAGCTCTTTCAGTTGCTCCCCCCATGTCCCTTTGCATAACACAATCATTACAGGAGCTTTTATTTTTTGAAACTCTTCCTTTCTCTTTGGCACTAGATAATGCTGGCTCATCTCCTGTATTTCCTGCCCAGCCCTAGAACCAGCCATTTCTCTAAGAAACCCTTGTTCTTTACTTTGAAGAATAATATCATAAACCAAGATCTAATAGCTAAGTGTGCTCATTACTACCAGGACGTCCTCAGGTCCAGGCCCTCTCTGCAGATAGAGCAAAGAAATATATAGTATCAAATAATTGGGAAGGTCCCTTTAATTTTACAAAAACTTCTATTTTCTTTTTTAAAATCACCAATTTCAAGTTCTTTGGCCAGTCTCAACCTTTCTGGCTTTCCTTTTCCCTCTACCTGTTCCTTTGTGCCCAGTCTAGCCCAGTTTGCTCTCTGACCCCTTCCTAGGCCTTCTCCTGCTCCACAAGGAGCAGATCATTGGAGGCTTCCAGGGCCCTTGGCTGCAGTGGGAGGCACCAGCCATAGAAGCCAGGGGCAGCACTTCCACATGCAGAGACGTCTTCTTCATGGTTCCAGCTCCTGTGATTGTACTGTGTAACTCATCTTTTAGTCTCTGGTGGCATTACCTTTGTTTGTCCCTGCTGCCCAGATACCAGTGACTTTTGATTGCAATCTCCCTGTGTGAGGTGGACTCAGCCTCTTGTATCACACATGTAACCTTTCTCTGAATAAACTCCCTGTATTTAAAATACTCCTGAGGAGTCAGACTCTCAATAGGGAATTTAAGAAGATATCCCAGGGACTTCATGGTCTGCGTAAAACAGGAAGGAGGGAGAGCCCAAGGCTGCATTAGCTTGGGACTCCATTCTGCTGGGCACTCTGAATTTCTGGAGAGAATGAACCTCAGAATGGGCCAGCTGCCCCCAACTTCTCAAGGGTTGCTCCAAAGTGGGACCCTCCCTTCTAGTTTCCAGGTTTTCGAACATGTCCAAATGACTTGGTGGTCCCCACAGGCATCCCTTCCAAGCTAGTTAATTCGAGGACAGGCAGCTGAAGGGAGAGGTTGATGGGGTATCACCCTAACCTGTTGCCATAGCAATGACTTAAAAAAAATCTTTTTTAATTTAAAAAAAGATGGGCTAGGAGGATGCAAGGCAGGCACAGAAGGGCTTTGATGGGTGCCTTTCCTCATAGCTTTATTCCAAGCCCTCTTTTCCTCTCTCAACTTTTCCTGAGCGACACTACACACCAAGTTTTCAAAATCTACTTACATTGATTGGAAAGATTCAAGTTTGCTTTGTGCTTAAAAATAATCTATTAAAAACACTGACTTCCTTTACTTGCAAAAATCCCCTTTACAAGGAAGAAAGGCTTTTGAATACTTTCCCTAACTAAATAAGGAAACGGGCAGCCTATACACTGGCTGAATTATTTGTAACTAGATCAATGAGGTCATGCTCAGCATAAATGTATGACAAGGCTGGTGAGAAAATGCAACCTTCTAGAAAAAACCTCAGTCGTGATCATCTTAAGGAAATAAACACAATCTTTACCACAAACATTTTAACAAACATCATTTTCTCCAACAAGTATGAATAGTTTCAAGGCTACAAGTCCAACAGCCCTTGGAAGAGAACTATTAAAATTAAACTCTATGACAAGAAATTTTGCCTGTCTAAGCAATCAGAAACCCAATCATGTAGCTGGGCGCAGGGGGTCAGAGGTTGAGACAGGAGAATGGAGAGTTCAAAGTCAGCCTCAGCAAAAGTGAGACGCTAAGCAACTCAGTGAGACCCCGTCTCTAAATAAAATACAAAATAAGAGTGGGGATGTGGTTTAGTGGTTGAGTGCCCCTGAGTTCAATACCCAGTACCCATGCCCCCCCAAAAAAAAACCCAATCATGTGATGTCCAACTACAGGATGAAAACGTATTTAACTTAAACATTATGGTAAGTAGTACATAAAGCTTTGCAGAACTTGTCACCCTGCAGCTTCTGCTCTTCGCATTCTTGAAGCAATGGTGTTCGTTTTTTTTCACTTGGCGGCTCTTTGAGTGTCATTGAAACTCATGGCATACATTCAGCCGTGGTATTAGCCCAAATTGAATCGAAGCACTTGAAGTGAGCTGTTTTTAGCCCTTTAAAGATTCTAAATCCGACCATGCTCCCCAATCCCTAAAGGAAGCTGCTGATTCTGGAGACTAAGGAGAGAAAAGTCTGGCACCGGCAGAGGGGCAAGAGCACTTCAACCAGAGGGTGCCAGCTGGCAGCCCTGGGGGCTGGGCAGGGCATCCAGTGTTTGTCTATTTGTTTTTAATTTCAATTAATGGCCTACATTGAGAAGCCAGGGATCTCACAAATAAAAATCAAAATTCTGGCTTCTTTAGAAAAATGCGTAGCTCTTTCAATCCTAGGCCTGAAGTCTTGCATGACAATGGCAGAAGCTGGGCATAGTGGTCCCTTAGCCTGGGCCACAGTCTCCAAGTCTCATGGCCTGCTGGCTCCTATAGGAGATTAGAGGGTGTGGCAAAACCCCAGGGGTGGCCCCAAGCACAGCTCAAAGGACACACACACACACACACACACACACACACACACACACACCGTGGCTTTCTAAGTTCCAGCCATAATAAAGTTCCCCCAATTCCTCTCTGTCTTCTTTCAGCTGTTGCTCAAGTTATTATTGTCATTATTATGAACCAGAGATTGAACCCAGGAATGTTTAACCACTAAGCTATATTCCCAGCTTTTTAAATTTTTTTTTTTTTTATTTTGAGATAGGGTCTTGCTAAGTTGCCTAGGGCCTCTCTAAATTGCTGAGGCTGGCTTTGAACTCATGATCCTCCTACCTCAGCCTCCCAAGATGCTGGGATTATTTATAGGAGAGGACAACTTCGCCAGGCTTTGTTGATCAAGCTATTTTCTCAGCCTGAAACTCTCTCCCCAACCCTCTGTCATCAATTGGGCCAACTTCTCTCGAGGAAGCTTCCTGGCCTCCAGGAACCAGGTCTAATATCTGTATTCATTAAGACACAAAAAATTAAGCTAGATGTCAGAAAGATCTAAAATGATGCTGAGTTGAAAAGGCGGGTGTGGGAGCTGGGGTTGTAGCTCAGTGGTAGGGCGCTTGCCTGGCACATGTGAAGCCCTGGGTTCCATCCTCAGCACCAATAAAAATAAATAAAATAGCCAAAAATTTTTTTTAATAAATAAATTAAATAAAGGTATTGTGTCCATCTACAACTAAAAAAATTATTTTAGAAAGGCAAATGTATATTCTTTTGTGGGCGGGAGTCCTATCTAGTGAAGCCCTTCCTGACATCCTATTTCTTCTCTTCAACAAACCTATCAATTATGCACAGCAGCCAAGTGCCGAGGACCTGCAGTGTGTGTTAAGAACTCATAAAGCCAGGCGCAGTGGTGCAGGCCTGTAATCCCAGCATCTTGGGAGGCTGAGGCAGGAAGATCTTGAGCTCAAAGTCAGCCTTAGCAACTTAGTGAGGCCCTCAGCAACTCAGCGAGACCCTGTCTCTAAATAAAATATTAAAAGAGCTGGGGATATGGCTCAGTGGTTAAGTCCCCTGGGTTCAATCCTGGTACCAAAAAAAGAAAAATGAAAATATTTCATTTATAATCCAAGATACAGAAATGAATATAATAATAAAAATCCAGTCTGGGTTATATTTGCCATCATGACAATGAAGTAGTAAATACTGCATTTACTACAATTTTGAACACATTTTTTTATGGAGGAAGGACCCCCTAAAATCCCAGTGATCGCAAGGTAGCCCTGCCACTGTCCTGCCCTGTTACCCTCATCCACAGGGGCTGCGCTGGCCCAGTAGGCCAGTGATGGGACAGAAAGCTGAAGGGCATAATCTGGAAGTTGCTCATGTCATTTTTCCTCATAAGCCATTGTCCAAACCTTAATCTCATGACACAACCAGCTACAGGAGGCCGAAAACGCAGTCTTTGATATTTGGAATTGTTGGTGCCCATTGTGATGGCTATCCTAATGGGGGAAGGGAGAACCAGCTGCCCCTGCTCAGCCACCTGTCTAGGTGTTTCGTGGGTACTAGGGAGCGTGCCCAAGGCCGACAAGAAGGTCTGGGTGAGCTGGTGCCAGATGCGTCTTGCTGTCTAGTGTATCTCTAATGCTTAGCACAGACTGACACTTGGGTAATTGAAAAAGATTTTAGATCAACTACAATCCCAGTGATTTAGGAGGATTGTAAATTTGAGGCTGGCCTCAGCAATTTAGTGAGACCCTCAGCAGTTTAGCAAGACCCTGTCTCAAAATAAAAAAATAAAATGGCTGGGGATGCAGCTCAGTGGTAAAGTACCTCTGGGTTCAATCCTCAGTATGAAGAAGAAGCAGCCGAAGGAGAGGGAGAGGGATAAGGAGAAGTAGAAAAGAAAAAGAAGGAAGAAAGGAAGGAAAAGATCTTGGATCAACATATCCTCCTATTATTTAATTTTTTCTTTCTTTTTGGAACTGGGAATCGAACCCACTGAGCCACATCCCCAGCCCTTTTTGTATTTTATTTAGAGACAGAGTCTCACTGGGTTGCTTAGCACCTTGCTATTGCTGAGGTTGGCTTTGAACTCGCAATCCTCCTGCCTCAGCCTCCCCAGTGGCTGGGATTACAGGGGTGTGCCACCACTGCACCCAGCCCCTAATATTTAATTTTTAGACTTGAGCCCAATGCATGTTTTACAGAATCTCCAGCCTGTGATGTCTGGAGAACTAGAAGTCTAAATTTTCTGCCCTTCATTTGTGCACTATTTCCTCTTGGCCTGATTTCTTTGTTCCTATTCTAATTTTTTTGTGAGGCCAGATATAAAGGCTTATAATATCTAACATTAAACAATAAGTAATATAATGTTGAAAGGTACGGTTTTCACTTGTTTTGCAAGGCTGACTCATATTTTCCCAATTTTTAATGTGTGGTAATATATTAAATAAAATAAACACATAAATTAAAATATGCTCTCTTAACCATTCAGTTCGGTGGTATTTATACCTTTACATTGTTGTACAACCATCATCACCATCCATCTGGAGAACCTTTTTTTTTTTTTTCTGGTACTGAGGATTGAACTCAGGGGCACTCGACCACTGAGCCACATCCCCAGCCCTATTTTGTATTTTATTTAGAGACAGAGTCTCACTGAGTGAGTTAGAGCCTCGCTTTTACTGAGGCTCCCTTTTTTTTTTAAATAGAGAGAGAAAGAGAGAGAGAATTTTTTTAATATTTATTTTTTTAGTTTTCGGTGGACACAACATCTTTATTTTATTTTTATGTGGTGCTGAGGATCGAACCCAGCGCCCTGCGCATGCCAGGCTAGCGCGCTACCGCTTGAGCCACATCCCCAGCCTCTGAGGCTGCCTTTGAACTCAACATCCTCCTGTTTCAGCCTCCCAAGCTGCTGGGATTACAAGCATGCACCACCACGAGTGGCTGGAGGACTTTTTATATCTTGCAAAACTGAAACTCTACCCATTAAACACTAACTCTCTATTTCCTGCTCACTCCAGCCCTGGCAACCACCATTCTACTTTCTGAATACTGACTCATTTTTTTAAAAAAAACATCTATTAGTGAAAATTTCAAATATATCCAAAAATAAAAAATTTACAAAAAAGGTAGAATAGAACAATGAACTCCCCACACATCCATCATCTAGCTTCAACAATTATTAAGTAATAACCAATCCTATTTCATCTACACCCGCACAAACTTCTCCCTGCTATCAGATTAGTTTTAAGGAAATCCAAGACAATCTCTCACCTCAGGCATAAATATTCTGGTCCATATCTCTGTACCTGTTATCTAGCACTAAATAACAAGTTACCCAACGTGCATGGCTTGCAACATTTATTTACTCACCGCTCTGGGCTCAGCTGGGTGGTTCTTCTGATGGTCTCTCCTGGAGTGACCCTTGCAGTTGGTCATGGCTGGAGTGGGGTTAGAGGGTCTCGGGTGGCGTCACTTCCACGTCTGGGGTGATGGTGCTGGCTATCAGTGGGGGCTCTTTCTACATCTTTTCTCATCCTTCAATAGCCTGACTTGGACTTTATTATGTGGCAATAGGAACATTTTATTTTGTTTTATTTATTTTTTAAAATATTTTCTTAGTTGTCAATGGACCTTTATTTTATTTATTGATATGTGGGCTGACAATGGAACCCAGTGCCTCACACATGCTAGGCAAGTGCACTGCCACTGAGCCAACCCCAGCCCCCCAAATAGGAGCATTTTAAAAGGATGAAAGTGGCATCTGCAAGAGCTCTTGAGGCTGGGCTCCTAAACCCACACAGCTGTGTCCTCCTGTGTTGGAAGGAGAGGCAGCCCTCTGGGACCCATTCATGAGGGTAGCACCCTAATGACCTAGTCACCTGCAAAGGCTCTGCCTCCTAATACCATCACCTTGCGGGTGGGGATTTCAGCATATGAATTTGGGAGGGCACAAACGTTCAGATCACAGTAGCCTCTTCTGAGAAAGCATGGATTTAATCTACTGCAACTTGTTTTCTAATTTGCTGAATAATAAAGCAAGTGGTCAACTAAAATGTTTATGCATATTGTAATTTCTGAGAGTTTAGAAAGACAAATTAACCGAGGCTGAACCCCTACAAACCTATATGAGGATCTTGATATTTTATTTATTGATATGTAGGCTGAGAATCGAACCCAGTGACTCACACATGCTAGGCAAGTGCTCTACCACTTACCAGAGTGTGTTTGTGGTAAGTCTATAAGTGGCCCACAGAACCCAAACGCAGAAAGTGACCCAATGCAGTCTCTATCCCCTCCCCATGTCTTTTTTTTTTTTTTTTTTGGTGCTGAGGATCAACCTCATGTGTCCTATGTAGACAAGTTTTCTACCAGCACTGAGCTACATCTCTAGCCCCCATGATATTTTCAATAGTAGAGAAACTTTATGAACAAAGTCATTAGTACCTAAATGTCCTTATCAACAGCAAAAAGTCTCTTAGAAAAGGGACTCAAAATGAACAAAAGGCAGAGAAAATTTACAAATAAAGTCTAAAGAGACTATGAACCAGGCATGGTTCATAGTCTATAATCCCAGTGACTCAGGAGGTTGAGGCAGGAGGATTTCAAGTTCAAGACCAGCTCAGGCAATTGAGTAAGACCCTGTCTAAATAAATAAACAAATAGAGCTGGGGATGTAGTTCAGTGGTTTAAAGAGAGAAAAACTATGAGCTCTTTTGAGGGCAGAATGGTCATGAGAACAAGGAGGCAGCATTGCATAGTGGAAGTCAAAAGGGTTAAGAACTCTGGCATTGAAGGCATTGGAGTAGATAGTTTGACCCCCTTGCTACTGTGTGACCTTAGACAAGTTACTTAACTTCTCTGAACCTTAATTTCTTCATAGTGTTAATTTGGAAGTTAAATGAGATAATGTGTACAAAAGTACTTAGCAGCAAGCCTGGCACATTCAAGCTATTATTAGGACCCATGTAGCTGTCATCTTTATATTTCAAACTCAAAGTACTTAGCACATTCACAGTTAATCAGTGTTTATTCAATGAAGGCTAATGGATTACCAGACTGAATTCGATGAGCTAAAATCTCACATGGTCTCCCTGGGTACCTCTCTTAGAAACAGTGCTCCTGCCATTCACGTAGTCCCACTGCTGCCTGTTTGGCCCCAGCTGAGGAAACCAAGCATGGGTACCTCATTCTGATCTGGACAATGCGATGGGGTTGAGCCCTGAAGCTGTGAGGTCCTGCAGACCAGAGGTTGACAAATCACAACCCTCAGCCCAAATCCCTCCAATGATTTTGTAAATAAGATCTTATCAGAGCATTGCTTAAGTATCCTCGGTGGGTGCTTTTGCATGCCGGAGTGCAGACTGCAAAGCCTGGGACACTCCCCTCCTGTCCTCCTACAGAACAGGTTGGCTAGTCCCCAGAAGACCAACACCTGGCTGTCAATTTCAGCTATTTGCATATTAAAAAGAGAAGTTAATGCACCACAGAGCATCTGGCCACAGAAAGCAAGAGAACGCAGTGGGCAGGGGAGAAGGCAGGCCAGAGCCACTTCCTCTGGTCCACTCCCGGGTCGGCAAGGGGATGCCAGCTGTCAGCTGTACCCTCAGTGCCCACCAAGGGACCTCCAGTGGACTCCTGAGCATCCTCATGACCGCTGCCTTTCCCAGAGCTCCAAGAGGTGCTTAATTCAAGATGGCACAAGGTGGAAGCCATAACATGATCTATGACCTAACTTTGCAATACATAAATAAAATAAAGGTCCATCAAAGAACATGCTGTTCTTTCCTGTTGGTGAAGGCCAAGTCCATTCTGCATAGGAGGGCCCTAAACCTGGGCGTGAATACAGGGCGGGGAGAATCCAGGAAGCCGAGGTCTCTCTGGATTTCATGCAGAGGAGTTGATGAGATTCCCAGAGTCCTCTGAGAACCACCTGCTCTGTTTTTCCTTGAGGGAACAAGTACATTTCTATATCCTCCAACAAATTAACCTTAAGAAGATGATGGAGAAAGAGATACTACATTTTGGCCCATCATTTCTTATCAAATGCAGTGGGCTCTGGGGTCTCGCCCTGCCAGGGACTTTCTTGGTAGCCTAGTGTCTCCCTGGCATGTGGCTGCACTCTAGCTGCTGCTTGTCTAAACATCAGGCCCGGAGGATCTGGCTACAGACAAAAGAGACAATGTTTCAGCTCCCAGAGTTTACACTCTAGCATGGAGAGACAGACACCAAAGAAATGTGGGCCAGGGGCTGAGGTTGCAGCTCAGTGATAAGTGTGCTTGCCTAGTACATGTGAGACACTGGGTTTGATCCTCAGCACCACATAAAAAAAATCAGTAAAATAAAAGTCCATCAACAACTAATATTAATATATATATATATATATATGTATATATATATACATACATACATATATACACACACACACACATTTATTTAAATGTAGGACATACCTTGATAAATTTAAAGATAATTAAAACTAGCTGGGTACAGTGTTGCACACTTGTAATCCCAGCAGCTTGGGAGGCTGAGGCATAATGATCGCGAGTTCAAAGCCAGCCTCAGCAATTTAGTGAGGCACTAAGCAACTCAGTGAGACCCTTTCTCTAAATAAAATACTGTAAGGAGCATCTGCCATAGACATGCTGGGACATGCTGGGACTCACTAAGGAACAGCAGCCATTGAACTGCTTAGCCATATCTGCTTGCAATTGATGAAGAGCTGTGAGGGGCACTAGCCATAGGCAGGCTTAGCAATGACTGGTTACAACTGGTAGGGAGCACAGCTCCCTAGACATGTGCAAAGAACATTCCCAGTTGCAATTGCACCTCACTGGACATAACCAATGGGCATTGACTTTCGCTGGGTGTAACCAATCACCAACATACACCACCAACTAGGAACTGTATTTAAATTGCTGATCCTGCCACATTGAAGAGTTTTGCTCCAAGGACGTCAGTGAGACTGGCTGCCTTGCTGTCTGTCCCTGGACTGACTCCACCATTCCCTGATGTCCAGCCATTGGCTAGAGAAAACCACTAGACAGGGACAACATCTGCTCTTTGGCTTAGAGAAGTGACGTGGCATTGGAGGTATTTTGGGGCTCGTGGTTGCCCTAGGATTGTGTGATTTGCTTATAGAGTTTAATTAGCTTGCACTGAATGCTAGTTGGGGTGCTCCCGCACACCCAACACTTTTTGCATTAATTGTTTTTGATGACTGGTGTGATCCAATACAGCTTGCATTTAAAGACAGTCTGCCTCATTGTAATTACTAATAGCGCTACTTGCTCGAAACAAATACAAACAAGGCTGGGGGTGTGGCCCAGTGGTTGAGTGCCCCTGAGTTCATTCCTGGTACCAAAAATAAAATAAAAACAGATGATTAACTATTTGATAAAGAATGTGAGGAAATTCCCCTCTGCCGTGATGGCATTTGATCAAGACCTCAAAGAAGAGAAGTAGTGAACCATGAGAATTTGGGGGGACAAAAGCCCCCAGGAGTTTTTTTCAAGTCAAGAAATGGGCAGTAGGAGTGAAATGTGGAATCAAGAGAGTCTTTAAGATATGACTAGAGTCAGGTGTGGTGTCATGCGCCTGTAATTACAGAGAGTCAGGAAACTCAGGCAGAGGATCTCAAATTCAAGGTCACCCTCATCAACTTTGTGAGACCCTATCTCAAGACAAAAAATGAAAAGGGTTTGGGGATGAAGTTAGTGGAGAAAAAAAGAGGAGAGTGAGGGAGAGAGAAATGGACTAAAACATGTCCATAGCCAAGGAGCAACTTGTGGGTCTGGGATTCAGGAGAGGCAGGGGTGAAATTCCAAAGGCTAAAGAGAGAGAAAAAAAAAATCAGCCTCAAGGGTTTGGGCAGGCTCCCCACGGGAGCAAGAGGTCAGTGGGGATTCAGATGCAAAGAGAAGCAGGTGCATGACTTGGAGTTAAGAAGACTCCTTGGGTTGCTTCTGGAATCTCAATGGAATGGGAGGATCTGAGGGATGGCCTCCGGGTTCAGAAGGTTTGAGAAAAAAGAAGAAGATAAGAATGGGTGGCTATTCCGGAGATGCGGTCAGCAAATGCCTAGGGTTGTGCTTCTGCATTTTAATGTGAAAGGGAATCCCCTGGGGACTTTGTTACAAAGCAGATGTGGACTCCGTGGTCTGAGAGCCCCGCCAGAGCCTTTGCAACTAGCTCCCACGGAAGCCTGCACCATTGGTAAAAATAACACCACCCTTTAAGTAGGAAGGGTGTTAAGTAGGATTTGGAGCAATGAATAGATAACTTTGAGGGATGTGGCCACTAATAAGAAGCAAGGTGTTCTCCTGCTGCTTAGGTAAGAGCTGGACTAAGGAGGGAATGGTTGGGGGTATCCGTGGCTGCAGAGAGAGACAGGGGGTAGTGGTTTCTATGGAAGTGCTTTTAATGCGGTACCATTCAACCTGAGATGATTGCTACAGTTTGGATCTTAAGTGTCCCCCTTAGGCCCACGAGTCAAAGGTTTGGTCCCCAGGGTAGTGGAACCTAGGTGGGGCCTAACTAGAGTTTCTGGGCAAGTGCCCTTGAAAGGGACGGGTTTCTTTTTCTCTGTTTTGTGTCCCGGCAGTGAACAGTTTACTTTGTCTTCTGCATTTCTGGCTACCACACAGGCCCAGAAGCAATGGAGCCAATTGATCATGAACTGAAACATCCAAAATTGTGAGTCAAAATTAATTCATTACATTTTTTTTTTTTTGTACTGGGGATTGAACCCACCATGGGTGCTTTATCGCTGAACTTCATCCCCAGCTCTTTTAATTTTTTAAAAAACATTTTCAGTTGTCAGTGGATCTTTTATTTTATTTATTTATTTATGTGCAGTGCTGAGACTCAAACCCAGGGCCTCATATGCGCCAGGCAAGCCCTTTACCACTGAGCCACAACTCCAGCCCGCTTTTAATTTTTTAATCTTGAGACAGGGTCTCGATAGGTTGCAGAGGCTGGCCTGGAGCTTGTGCTCCTCCTGCCTCAGCCTCCCTGGTTGTTGGGATTACAGGCGTGCTCCACTGTGCCCAGCTCAACTTCTTCTCTTTACAAGTTGATTATCTCAAGCCTTCATTGCAGTAACCCAGCTGATGGACACATGGATGAAGTGGCAGGTGAAAAACTAGGAGAAAATGATTTTTAAAAAAGTGATGGGGCCAATGAATGGTTAGTTATGAGTGAAGGGCTCTTGATGAGGTGAGAGAATTACTGGGGTGGGAGCATTATAGCCACCAAGCGGGAGGAGAAAGAAGGAGGTGGTTGGGAAGTAAAGGGCTTGAAATTGAGAAAGGGACCTGGCTATTGGTGATGACGAGGTCAAGCTTATGACCTCAGAGTGGGAGGCTAAAGAACATTTGATGTGAGGAGGTCAAGGAGCCAAAGGTCAAAGGCTAACTGATCATCCCCCCAATAATGAAACAAGTGGTTAGTGAAGATGAGGATCCTGAGAAAGTCCTTAAGGAACAAGGAGGAGTGACCAGGGCACTGGTGGATGACAGTGACCAAGAGAGTCAGCAGGCTTTTAGTCTGATGGTGTGAACTTCAAAGGAGCTCTGTGCAGCATGTGCAGGTGCTGGGGATAGAAGACAGACAGACTCTCCCAAGTGCATGGGGAGGCCCAGAGGGTTTGAGACAGGAAGTTCACGGTCAATTGACGTTTAAAATGATCTCTTAGACTTGGATGTAGAGAATAGATTGGAGGGAAGAAGGTTCCATGTCGTTAGGAGGCTATTCTAGGTATTTAGCCTGTCAAAGTGTGGACCCCAGACTAGAAACAGCAGCAAAACAGAGAACTTCTCAGAAATGCACATTCTCAGACCCCATCCCAGATTTACTGAATCCTAAACCAAGAACAAAGCCCTGCATGTGATTTTTTGTTGTTGTTGTTGTTGCTGGGGATTGAACCCAGGGCCTTGTGCATTCGAGGCAGGCTCTCTGCCAACTGAGCTATATCCCCAGTCCCCCTGCAATGTGAATTTTCAAAATGGTCACTTAGGGCAGTGGAGACGAGTGGATGGAACTACAGCTTGGTGGGAAAAGACAAGGTCAGGGTCGGGGGAGTTGGGATGAGGGAGGGGGAGGAGCCAGGTTTCCAGGAGGAGGAAGTGGGTAAATGGGGGTATCCCGCACAGTGGTGGGAAAGGCTAAAGGAGGAGCCATGCTACAGGGCAAGGTCAAGGATTCCGGCTGTCCATGGTAGAGGGCAAAGATGTGCCAGAGAAGTCAGCTGGATAATAAAGCTGTGGGTAAGAACCACTTTCCACTGTAGTTCGCAGTCTGAAATCCAAGGTGTTCTCCTCTGGAAGGCTAGGCTGGCTGCTGTGAGACATGATGTGACAGGCGACAGTGACACTGTTCCCGAGCAACCTGGTCCTGCTGTGTGAGAACCAGCCCTGAGGTGCTGTGAGACTAAGGAAGAGGCAGACAGTGCAATTTAGCAGAGACTACTGACACAAGCGTGGTCCTAGGCAGCATCAAGGCCTGGTGGATTTCTGCCATTTGGGTCAGCAGGAGGTCAGAACACTATGCATTTCAATTTTATGTATAACTAGAAGGCATCAATAACAAAACAAATAAATAATAAGTATAAGGAAGACCAATAGACTAGAGGAAGTGGATCAGAGGGAGGAAGGAGGGAAGGGAAACAGGGACTGAAATAGAGAAAACTATGTTATTTGCATTGGTGGGTATATATAACTATAATACACTAAAAGAAAAAAAAAGGTCAGGATAAAAGTAACTTCATCTTAGCCAGAATGAACCTGGTTTATCTCAAGCTAGTATCAAAGACGTCAGGCACATTCCTGGTGCTGATAACACAGGGGGCCAGGTCAGAAAGCTCCACATACCACTCCAGTGGTTTTGTTTATCTGGGAAACTATGTGGGGAGAACATGCCAGGGTTTCTCAGAGGCAATCATGGTGGTTATGACTCAAGATGGTGGCTGTCAGGTCAAACGGAATCCCTCGACCCTGTAATAGTTTATGGCTGAGGACATGGTGGAAAGAGCCCTGGGCTTGGATTACAGAGGGCTCATCCTCTGGGGTTAAGTGGCTTCCTAGCAAGTCATTTGTGAGCTCATTTCCACATTTCTGGAATGGGGATTATGATATCTATCCTAATCACCTAAAGAGACCACTCTCAGAGTCAAATGTGCAAATCAAAATGCATTGATAATTCTAAATTCTTTACAAATAAAAGCTGGATAGCATTCTAAAAAATATTCTAGTATCAAAACTGTTTTTCTTGTTGGTAGCTGCCCACTTACTGTGGAACAGAGACAAGGGTGCTGACTGGGTTCAATAAAATCTACCAAGGCACAGGAACTGTTCTGCAGACCTTCTGCTCTTGTATTGTGACTTTATTTTTAAGAACTTTTCAAATGTCTCAGCCTTCCACAGCATCCAATGTTTACTGACACAGTGTGATGTCATCTTTCAACAAAGATATCAAGAGAAGAAAGGGGTCAGGGAGGACCCTAGAGGCTGTAGGGCCCCCTAGCGTCTGCTAACAGGTAAAGCAAATGTAGAGCAAGGAGCCAGGAAAGGTTCAGCCGCCTTGGGGGGGTCTCTGTTTCAAGGCTCTCAATACATTTTGCACATGAACAGCATTATGCCTGTGAACTTTGGTGTGGCAGGAGACCTGTTAGAGTAATTTCAAGGCTGCAGTAATTGATGACACCAGCTTGTTGAAAAACCAGCCTCTACCTCAGAGCAAAGCCTGTCCAAGGAAGGGACATCACCTTTGTCCTTGGAAAAACCCACAGAGCACTCCTAGGCACATTCCTACCCTGCTAAGTGGTTTATCTACAAATAACAGGAGAGATCTGC
Source organism: Marmota monax (assembly GCF_021218885.2). Lineage (NCBI taxonomy): Eukaryota > Metazoa > Chordata > Mammalia > Rodentia > Sciuridae > Marmota > Marmota monax. The sequence continues at coordinate 17,272,256 of NW_026693082.1, read as the reverse complement.
TGCGCCAGGTGTCCCTGACCCAGTCAGGCTAGGTGAGGACCCATAGCAACCCCCTAGCAGCCACAAATCAGCATGAGACAGGGAAATACCTGGGATGCCAGATGACCCTCCCAGTAGTTTATGCTGGTTGATAACGTGTTGAGAAACCTTGTAGTTCAGCATGAACACCCCTCTTGGCTTAAACCAATCAGTTCAAATGAATACCCCTTTTGTACTGACCAATCACCCCTACCCAACTTGTTCCCGCCAGTGAATGTGCTAATCATGTTTTAGAGTTGTTATTTGATTTTCCCGCGGTGTGTGATGATTTGCTAAGAGATGCTATGATGTATGTGAAGTCCCTGACTTCTCCAAAGAATGTATAAAACTGCTGCAAACCCTGGGCTCGGGGCCTCTCAGCGTCACCAGTTGCTGTGTGTGCACGCGGAGGACCGAGCTAGCTCGCAATAAACACCTCTTTGCTGCTTACATCGATCTTGGGTCTCTGGTGGTCTTTTGGGGGTCCCGAATTCAAGCATAACATTGTGACACAAGAAACTAGCAGAGCCAGAAAGGAGCCATATTCCTTATTTTACAACACAGAGAGGACAAGGGTCTTGTTCAGAGGCTTAGCATTGCTTAGTGAAATAGAAGGAACTGAACTCTCTGCCTCCCAGTGTGTTCCCTGATCATTCTAATCATCTTAAAAATTACTGTCACAGGGAAATGAGGTTGGCCAAATTGTTTTATGTTCATGCATAAATGTGTCACAATGAATCCCGCTACTGTGTATAATTATAATGTACCAGTGAAAAATAAACTGAAACAACAAAAAAGAACTCCCACAAAATCAAACACCACCAACTCCAGAGAGGATTCACATCTTTTGCACGAGCATGGCCTTCACTGAGAGCTATTTTTTTAAAATATGTTCTCTCCTGTTGAGTGACACTCTGCTGGGTCACACATGCCCTGTGGGCAGCACTGGGAGAGTTCCATCTTTCCACAGCCACGGCACAGAGCTTCCGTGTGGGCTTTGAAGTGTTGGCCGGAGGTTGTCTAGGTGATCTCAGGAAGGAGTTGGGGAGTATTATGACCTGAGAAACCTTTGAATACAAATTCAGTGACACAGAGCATCAAATTAACATTGGTCAGTTTTTCTGGCCCACAGGGCTATGTCTTGCAGAAAAACTTCCGTTGCCCAGCAATGTGGACATAAGAAGTCCATTATGTAGCTCCACCATTGTGTGTTTTTAAATTGCCATAAAATAATTGTGCATATTGATGGAATACAGTGTAGGTTTCTGTTTTTTTGGTACTGCGGTTTGAACTAGGGCTTCCCTACCACTGAGCTATATCCCCAGACCTTTTCATTTTTTCTTTTGAGACAGGGTCTCATTAAATTGTTGAGGCTGGCCTCAAACTTGGGATCCTTCCTGCATCAGCCTACTGATTTGAGCTGGGATTAAAGGTGTGGGCTGCTGTCCACGGCTAGATGTGATATTTCCATATTTGTATGCATCGTGTAATGATTAGATCACCTCAAACATTTATAATTTCTTTGAGCTGAGAATATTGAAAATCCTTTCTTTAGGGCTGGGGTGTAATTCAGGTGTAAAGCACCTGTCTAGCATTCACTGAGGGGTTCGATCCCCAATATCACAAAAAGAAAAAGAAATAATAATCCTTTTTTTTCCAGTAATTTTGAACTAGTCGTTTTTGTGTCCTGGCTCCTCCAGTGGAGAGGCAGTAAACAATTAAAATGCCTGCTCCGAAACCAGTCTAAATACTTCTTTGGAGAGGCTGTGGAAATCATCCCATCCTGAAGGGTAGAGAAGGGATAAAGGAAGAATAGGAACTCACCCCCACTGTCTTTCACTTTCAGAATAAGTTGGGCCAGTAAAAAAATTACCAGGGGATGCAGAGTGGCGGGATTACCCAAGGCTGTGGGAGCAGTGGAGCCTTTTGGGGGAGAGAAAGGAAAAGTAATGGAAGCTGAGCTGCTCCTCTCTCCCTGGGGTCTTTTGTGGAGCCCGTGACTAAGTCTGTGCGTCGCTTGGTCCCCCTCTCCCGAGCTGCTACACCTGGGCTCCCCCACAAAGCTGTCTTGCACAGAGCTTGGAGGCTGGTCACCTGGGTTCACTTCCCACTAGCTGTGTGACCCTCGGTCTTTGACTTAATCCCTCTGAGCCTTAATTTATTCCTTTGAGAGGAAGAACAATACTGTTCGGAGTAAGTGGTGCCGCACACGGGGCGTCAGGCGCGCTCATTGCGGCGCGGGCATATTGGGGGCCTCACCCCGGGTTTACCACTGTCTGGAAGCCGTGGCAGGGAGTCTGGAGGAGGCTGTAGCAGAATGGAGACCAGCGCTGCCGGTGGCCACAGAGTCGCTTTGCGGTTTCCTTGGGCCCCGCGCTGCGGAGTCCAGCCTTGGGTTCTGGAGCCAGCGCGCCCCCTAGAGGCCGACCGCGGGAACGAGGTTGCCCCTGAGACAAGGCGGAATGAAAAGCTTCAGGGTCACCTGGGCAAAGGCTCAGTGAGGAAAGGGGACTACCCAGAGTGGGCCCACTCAACCACTGAGCCACATCCCCAGCCCTATTTTGTATTTTATTTAGAGACAGGGTCTCACTGAGTTGCTGAGTGCCTCGCTTTTGCTGAGGCTGGCTTTGAACTTGCGATCTTCCCATTTCAGCCTCCTGAGCAGCTGGGATTTCAGGCGTGTGCCACCCCTGGCCTCAACTAACACTGAGAACCTGTTCTGCACTGGGATGTTATTATTATTATTATCATTATCATTATTTTATCTTTTGGGTTTTAAATTTTTTAATTTTTAAAATTTGTTTTAATTAGTTACACATGATGTTAAAATTCCTTTAGACACATTGTACACAAACAGAGCACAACTTTTTCCTTTGGCTGTCACTTACATTATTATCTCATTTAAACTTTACAGAAACCTTGTGAAGGAGAGTTTAACTTTTGTCTTTGTTGTTTCTTTTCTTTTTTAAACATCAAATTGTATACTTTATTTTTATGTGGTGCTGAGAATGGAATCCGTGCCTCACATGTGCCAGGCAAGCACTCTATCACTGGGCCACAACCCCAGCCCATCTTTGTTGTTTCTTAACCTTTATTTTTAAACTTTTGTGTGTGTGTGTGTGTGTGTGTAGATGGACACAATATCTGTATTTTATTTATTTATTTTTATGTGGTACTGAGGATCGAACCCAGATCTTCACATGGGGTAGGCAAGTGCTCTACCACCGAGCTACAACCTCAGACCTCTTTGATGTTTCTGCTAAGTTCACTGAAACACTCTCAGAAAGTTATTTGAACACAACTGAAACACGGCTACATGGAGATTTGTATTAGTTTGCTGTAGGTCTAACAAGCAAGTGTTGTTAGTCTAACGAAGTGAAAAAAAAAAGGGAGGAGGTTGTTCAAACAACAGAAAAGCCTCATAACTAGTTCTGAGAGCTGGAAGTCTGAAGTCAAGGTCTTGGTAGGTAGGGTTGGTTCCTCCTGGGAGCTGTGAGAGAGGGATGCTTCAAGCCTCAACCCCGACTCCTGTGTGGCTGCTTGCATTTTACATGTGTAGCAACTGTCTCCAAATTTTCCCTTTTAAAAGGATAACAGTCTTGTGGAGTTAGGCCCACAAAAATTATATCATTTTAATTCGATTACTTCTGTGAAGACCCTATCATCAGCCAAGGTCACATTCGGAGGCACTGGGGGTTAGAACCTCAACATATGAATTTGCAGGGAACATAATCCAACCATAGCAGGATTTAACCCAGAACTCGAGATTCTAAACCTGGTGATTTCCTGGTGAGAGCAAAAAGTCTAGCTATAGAAGAAAGAATAAATAAACTGTACTAAGTCCACACAATGGAACATTATTCAGCAGTCAAAATAAACAAACTCTACTAGCATATAAAAACACAAATCTTAATATAATATTAAGAAGTGATTTCCAAAAGATTACATGCAATGTAATGTCCTTTTTAATAGTTAAAATAGACCAAGATAAGCAGGTTTCCTTTTCTTATGAATATAAATAGATGCAATTAAATTAAATAAATGGAAAGCAAGGAAGTGGAAAATATAGAAATTCAACCTGATGGTTACCTTGAGTGTGGAAAAGCAGAGAGATGGGATGGGAAGACAATTACATGGTCAGGAGTAGGGTGTTGTTGAGGTTTCATTTCTGCATTAGATGGTAGGTTCATGAGTGCTAATCTATATTTATTTTATTTATTATTTTTTAAAAATATTTTTTAGACATTGATGGGCCCATATTTTGTTTATTTATTTATATGCAATGCTGAGAATCGAACCCAGTGCCTCGCACCTGCTAGGCAAGCACTCTTTTACTGAGTCACAACCCCATCTCCTCTATATTTATATATATATATGTCAATATTTCATACTTAATGAAAGTGATCACTCAAGGATCACTGAAGAAAGCATATCATAAATAGAATTAGGACTAATCCTAATCCAATCCTGTGCACCTGAGGCCACACACTTCTCCTAATAGTTGGACTTGCTCAGATGAGTTCATGATTTAACAAATTGGTATTTCTAGCTCACTCTGATTTCTAGGGGCTGGAAACTGGAACCATTTTTTTCCCAAGCTAACTCTGTGACTAACAGTGTGGTTAACCAATCTAGACCAAGCATGCAGGTCTGACTTGTTCAGGATTTAGTGTTCCAACTTAGTTGGAAAGCTCGAGTCATTAAAATAAAGGGATCCAGAGACTGAAAATTCATTGAGTTCAAGTGAATTAGTTCAGTGGATGGGAAAAAAAGAAAAAAGAAAATCAAAACCAGTTCCTATAAAAAATAATTTGGGCTGCTGGAACCCTTCTAAAGATGTACAGATAGCAAATAGCTTTACCAGGAAGTGTATCTCAAAATGAAACCACGATGCTAAGAAAACAAATATCAATCAGGAACTACATTAGGGATTTTTTTTTTCTTTAAGCCAACAAAACCATGAGTACAACAAAAACAGGTTCTAGAAGAAAAATTAAATCTTCATTGACCCTGGTTAAAATGTAATATTTTAGTTATTTTTTTCCTGCAAACATTCATACTGTCTGTTTTTGAAGTTTTAAAAAGAATATGTTTTAGGAATCTCAAGAACCCCATATTCTGTAGGCAAAAGTAGAGACAGAATTGACAAGAGCACAAATCCTTCTCACTTGACTGTATTTAAGAGGTTCATGCTGTTCTTTCAATTCACGAGTGAGTTGTTCAGAAACAGTAGAGGGGTTAGGCAAGCTGGAGAGATGAGCACACCCAGAGGAAGAGGTTTGCCAATCCAGGAGCACTGAGCTGTCACAATGGAATTTGCAGGACTTTCTACCTCTGGGGATACGTCATAGGTCTTGAATTCCAGTACACAGGGTATTTCTTACAGTAAGGAAAATGATATGAGAAAAGAGAAGGTATTATAAGTATGTATCTCATATTTCTTCCTTCTTCTACCCTCTAAATAGAAGGGCAAAGATAATACTGAGCAAATGTTCTTTAGAAAAATGTGATTTCTTCTCATGCTTATGAATTTTTGCCATAGCAATAGTTACTGCTACTGTTTACAGTAGACATTCCTACCCTGAAAACTGAACTCTGAACTATTTACTATGCTTAGATAAATCACATATTTTCCCTGGTGAGTACAGCCTATTCAGGTTTATACATAACCCTGTGTAACTCCCCAAGAGCTCCTTCCAATTTAAAAGCATGATGTTGGATGTGTTTGTGAAAACTGAAAGGAAAGAGTTTTTGCTCTTTAAAAATACTTGCCAAAGAGGGCAGCTAAATGTATGCTTTATTGCTGAATTTGGCTTTGATCAATGGAGGCTCCAAGAATATTGATAAAATAGCAAAAAAAAAATTAGGCTTTTTAAAAAATAGAATTTGAGTGAAAAGATGCAGACTAGGAGTGGGAATTTGTCATAATGATAGCAGAATCTTAAAAAGAAAACACCAAAATAAATGCTGCTGAGGAACCCGGAACTTCTCCTGGTTTCTTCCCCTCTAGAAGCTTCAATTCATGCAATATACTAATATTACTTTGTTATTTCTTGTTTTGCTTTAAAATGGCAAAAAATATCTAAATTGTTGTCACTATTAGGAAAAATTAATCACGAACAGAGCCCAAAAGGTGGCATAAAGCATTGCTTTACAATATTTCATCATGTCATTGTTTTGACCTGCTCTAGCTACATTCCTTGAGAAGGTCCAGAATATGTCCCCTCACTAAAGCATTAAGAAATGTGTTCATGGGCTGGGAATGTGGCTCAAGCGGTAGCGCGCTTGCCTGGCATGCACGGGGCGCTGGGTTTGATCCTCAGCACCACATGAAAATAATATAAGGATGTTGTGTCCACTGAAAACTAAAAAAATTAAAAAAAAAATGTATTCATGAGCTCTGTGGATGCTCTTCGTGGTAGGCCACATAAAACATACGGTCATCAACATGGTCTCCCTGCCTTGGATAGGGTGATGGGACCTCAGAGTGACAGAAGTAGTAGCAGCATTGAATCACCACAAAGTGGATACACCGCTGTGAAGGATGCCTTACTTGGCCTGCAGAGGTCTTTGGTGGTGGTTGAGCCGTCATGGTTTTCCTAGGCATGCAATCGATGGGCCATCTACTAGCATATTGCTTGATCTGCAGAAGAAGAAAAAACTCTAGGTCAAGTAGCCAAAAACATGATTTGAGTCATTACAGTGGACAGCCATGGCTGTTGTCCGGTTTGAGATCTAAGTCCGATTACAGGCCCAAAGCTCCTTGATTAAGGAGTCTGATGCCCCTTGAGGAAGAGCCCTGCTATCTCCTACACAACTGGAACTATGAGTTCAGAATCAAGGGGTGGAGGTGAGAGTGGTTCTTCTCACTATGATACCTAATAGTCCACTTAGAGCAGATCCCCACTTCTCACCCTGGTAACTTTGTGCTCTGCTGGTTTGAGGCTTACTTCCCCAAAGAGGAAGTCTTTCCATCAGGGAAAACAACAGCGGTTCAACTGTATCAGAAGGTGAGACTTCCACATGGTCATTTTGGGCTTTGTATGCTTCTGAATGCATTTTGGACCTGGGGACTCAATCATGCTAGGTATACACTCTATCACTGAGCTACCGAACCCCTACGATCTGTTTTAGACTAATTTTTGTGCTGGCCCGACCCCAGGGTCTATATTAGTTTTTTAAGGCTTCATGACAAAGTACCACAAACTGGATGGCTTGAAACAACAGAAATGCGGTGGCTTACAGTTCCAGAGGCTGTAAGTTCAAGATTAAAGTTTTTGAGGAAGAAATTTAGCAGCTGCTCTTTTGGATGGAGTGATTGATCTTAGTTACCAAAGGAAAATCTAGTTGCTAATGCAAATGGAGATAAGAAGGCCTATGTCTTAAACCCAGGAGATTTTCTGGGATGCCTTTTAGAATTTCCATGCCTGTTAAGGGTCAAGAAAACCACAGAAATAAAGAAACAAAAACTCAAGCTAATTGACTGGTTAATCCTTTGAGAGTGAAAGTTTGTGTTATGGCACCAGGTAAGGAACCCGTACCAGTAGAGGTTCTGGCGGAGGGTAGGGGAAGTACAGAATGGTAATGAGAGAAAGAAAACAGATATTAATAATGGCCTCATGGCCAATTAAAGAAATGAGGATGGTATAGTTCTGCATATTTCTCTTTGCTTGTTTTATGTGTTTTTGTTTTTGTTTGCCAACCATTTTCTTCTCTCTCCCCTTCCCATTTTTATATGGTGCCTTATTGCGCATGGTTTGTCTATTTGTAGTGAACCCCCAGCACATACCCTGCAAACTTCTCTATCATCCAGTTAGCCGTGGTCACACTAACTGTCCTGGATCTGAGCCCTAGGAGACAGGTCTCTTGTGTCCTGTGGAAGCCCTAAAGCTTAGTAGTTAGTCCCTCTCACTATTATATCCATATTCTTCTCAAGACGTATTCTTTGTAACTCTTTTTTTTTAATTTTTAAAAATTTTTTATTTATTTATTTTTTAAAATTTTTTTTTATTTATTTTTTATTTTTTTTATTGGTTGTTCAAAACATTACAAAGCTCTTGACATATCATATTTCATACATTAGATTCAAGTTGGTTATGAACTCCCAATTTTACCCCAAGTACAGATTGCACAATCACATCGGTTACACATCCACATTTTTACATAATGCCCTATTAGTAACTGTTGTATTCTGCTACCTTTCCTATCCTCTACTATCCCCCCTCCCCTCCCCTCCCATCTTCTCTCTCTACCCCATCTACTGTAATTCATTTCTTTGTAACTCTTAACAAGCCATTTCTCTATTTCTCCAATCCCCTGTGATAGTTGATAATTAGGTATACTAAAATTTCTCTGTTAAAATTACTGTTTCTGTTTCATTTCTGTCTGCCAACTATACCCTGATACATAAGAAAAAAATGTAAAAATATGAATATTAACCCTGTTATGGACTGAACTATGTCCCCCACCCCCAAATACAAAATATGTTGAAGTCCTGGGCTGGGATTGTGGCTCAGTGGTATTGTGCTCACCTCGCGCATGTGAGGCCCTGGGTTCGATTCTCAGCACCACATAAAAATAAGTAAACAAAATAAAGGTATCGTATCCAACTACAACCAAGAAATAAATTTTAAAAAATGTTGAAGTCCTCATGCGCAGTACCTGGGAATATTCCCCTTAGAACTACCAAAATTAAAAAGACTAACAAGTACTGATGAGGAGATAAAGCAGGCAGAACTCATCACTGCCCCGGAACACATACAGTGGCACAATCCACTCTAGAAAACAGTTTGGCAGTTTCTTTGAAATTCAAATTCACGAACCTAGCCGGGCGAGGTGGCACGTGCCTATAATCTCAGTGGCTCAGATCATGAGTTCAAAGCCAGCCTCAGCAAAAAGCAAGGCCCTAAGCAACTCAGTGAGACCCTGTCTCTAAATAAAATAAATACAAAATAGGGCTGGGGATGTGGCTTAATGGTTGAATGTCCCTGAGTTCAATTCCTTGTAGCCAAAACAACACCAACAACAAACACCAAATATACAAATCCCTTCAAGTTGATCATTTTGTCCCTAACAGAAAAAGTCTGTCTTCACAAATATTCATGGTAACTTTATTTTTAATGGCCCCAAACTAGAAATAACTCATATCTATGAATATGAATAACCTAGTTGTGGTATAGCCATGCAATAGAAGAGTATTAGGGGTAGGGAAAGGAGAGGGAAACTGCTGATTTACACACACAGATAAATCTCAAAATAATTATGCTGACTAAAAGAGGCCAAAGAATACACACTTATACGAAATCTAGGAAATAAAAGCTAATTTGTGTAGATGGAATGTGGATGAGTGGTGGCCTAGGTCAGGTTGCTTTTAAGTGAGTTGAAAGAAGGGAGGGACTGCAGAGAAGCACAAGGGAACTTTGGAGGGCGGTGGAAATGCTCAACATCTTGTTTGTGCAAATGATTTCACAGTAGTATATATATATATATATATATATATATATATATATATTTTTACCAAGACTTATCAAAAGGTACACTTTAGCTAGGTGCAATGGCCTACACCTGTAATCCCTGCGGTCAGTAGGCTGAGGCAGGAGGATCTCGAGTTTAAAGTCAGCTTCAGCAATTTAGCGAGGCCATAAGCTGTTCAGCAAGACCCTGTCTGTAAATAAAATATGTTTAAAATGTCTGGGGATGTGGCTCAGTGGTTAAGTGCCACTGAGTTTAATCCCTGATACCTCCCCACAAATAAAGTAGACTGTAAACATCTGCAGCTTATTATACAAAATTATGTATCAATACAATAAACTGGGGGAGGTAAGCAATGAATATGGGCATGGGTGGGCACCATGGACTGTCTCACCCTTTCTCATTTTCTGAAGTGTGTTGAGTTCCTCAGTCAGATAAAATAGCCACCCTCAATTCAGCCACATGGAAGGTTCTTTCTTGTCCATTGTCCTCCCTGGTACCCACACTGGGACACAGTGGTACATGGACACTGTGGAGGATCCTCTGTGCTTTTTGTCTTGGCAGCTCCTGTCCCAAGGGTAGTTGGTGAACATGTGGAATTGTATAATCACAGACTCTTTTTTTCCCAGGTGTAGAGTTTCCCAGCAATACAGTGCTCTTTTTAATTTTTTTTTAAGTTGTCAATGGACCTTTAATTTATTTTATTTATATGTGATGCTGAGACTCAAACCCAGTACCTCACACATGCTAGGCAAGTGCGCTACGGCTGAGCCACAACCCCAGTCCACAATGCAATGCTTTTAAACCTTACTTGACTGCCTTTTGAGTGCAGTTGGGGGGGGGGGTCATTAACTATTAATACAAGAATTCATGCTGAGCCATGAATCAGGATCCAACTTTTGAGATTTCTTACTCTTAGGGACAGACAGTTCTAATAGCATGATGTAGACACCACCCCAGAATGACGTGGAAGCTGAGGGGTTAATGTACCAAAAATACAACTCCTACCCCTGGCAGCAGCCCACACTGTGATGTCTCAAATAGGGTGGGGGTAGTGGTTTCTTATTTTCACTGGACGCAGTGAAGGGCTGGGGATTAGGCTTTCCAATCCCGGGCTTCTCTTTTATCATCAGTACATCACCTAAAGTAAGGATAGTGTGACAAAGATTTTCAATAATTATGTATAGGATGTTCAAAGAGAAGAATAAAAGCTATTAAAGAGGCTGGGGCTGGAGCTCAGGGGTAGAGCCCTTACCTTGCATGTGGGATGTGCTGGGTTTGATCCTCAGCACCACATTTAAAAAAAAAACACAAATAAAATAAAGCCATGCTGTCTATCTACAACTACAAATTTTTTTTTAAAAAAAAGCTATTAAAAATGAATGAGAAATTATAGAAGAAAAGCAGGCAGAAATTAAACTAGTAAGTGTGAAAAACAGCAAAGGGGAGATATAGAATAGAGGCAGTGTGTACTGATAGCTTTTTTTGCAGAAATTTTGCTATAAAAGGGAACAGAGAAATGAGGAAATAGCTAAAAATAAATGAGTATCTTAAAAAATAAGATGTGCTAGGGTCTCTCTGCTAATAGAAATGCATGCCCTGTGATTCAGCAATTTTATTCTTAGTAATAAAATCAACAGAAAGGATAGTACATGTGCACAAAAATGCATGAGTAGAACCGTCCATAGTAGCATTATTTGTAGGAACTCAAGCTGGAAACAATCTAAATATCCATAGCAACAGAGTGGTTATGCCTTAGTCTATTCTGTGCTGTTATAACAAAACACCCGAGACTGGGTAATTTATAGAGACCAAAAATTTATTCTCTCACAATTCTGGAGGTTGGGAAGTTTAACATCAAGGTGCCTTCAGGCGAGGCCCTGCTTTCTCTGATTACAAGATGACACCTTAAATTCTGTGTTATAGGGCAGAAGAGCAGAAGAGAGCAGGAGCCCATTCTCACAAGCCCTAAGCCCATCGTGGCATTAATCTATTCATGACTGCCCTTATGACCTAAACACCTCCATTGGACTTCACCTCCCAATACTGTAGCATTGGGGATTAAGTTTCCAAAACATGAATTTTGCAGGGAACAAAACCATTTAAACCATAACAAAGTATGAGATAGTAAAAATATTGAGTCTATAAAACATTAAAAATGCAATTGTATATATATATATAACATATGTATGTATATGTACAGTTATATACATAACACGGGTAAATCTCATAAATATATTGGAAAAAAAGATGCCAGACACAAAACTGTGGTTGTCTTTGGGCAAGGTAGAGGGGTAGTAATTAGAAGTGGGCATCAGGAAGGCTTCTTGGATTCTGGTAATGCACTATTTTCTGAACTGTATGGTGGTTAAATATGTGAATGTGCTTTGTGATAATCAAGTTGTTTATTTTTTTAAAAAATTGAGTCAAGTTCATGTGACATAAAATTGACCATCAGCCATTGTAAAATAGACAATTTTGTGACATTTAAAATAGACATTTAATGTATTTACAATGTTGTACAACCACAACTTCTACCTAGTTCAGAGATGTTTTCATCACCCTAAATGGAAACCATATACCCATTGAGCAGCTGATCACTTTTCTATGAACACGTTTTATTTCAGTTAAAAATTTCTGGGGCTGGGGTTGTGGCTCAGTGGTAGAGAGTTTGCCTAGCATGTGTGAGGCACTGGGTTCAATTCTCAGCACCACATATAAATAAATAAATAAAAACAAATAAAGTCCATTGACAACTCAAAAATATTTTTTAAAAAATTTCTGGTTTCCTTAAAAGTGCAACCAGGCAGGTCCATGTGTGGTTTTCCCTCTAGCAACATTGAGCTGCTTAGATTCCCATAAGGTAGAGAGAGTAAGAAGAAGGGAGCCAGGCCAAGGGACTGAGGGTATTCATAAGGGAGCTGCTGTAAAAGCAGCCCATGAAATCCAGGCTGGCCAAGGAGAATGAAAGTCATGATGCAGCTGATGAAGATTAAGGCATGGTAGGATGAATGGACCCGAGCTTTTGGTAAGACTGAAGAAGTGTGATGGTATATGCACTGTAGTGGGTGACCTTGGAGGAAGGAGGTGGTAGTCAGAGGGTAGGATGCTTTAATAATGATTTCAGAGGTGGGTCATTTCTGGTGATCTCTAAGGAGTGATCGCAGGGGTGGGTTCCTGAGGCAGTATGGAGAAAAGGTCATTGGAGACCTGTGAGTTAAAGACCTCAGTGGACAGGGTGTTGTTGAATGGTTCAGTAACATTGTGTTAGGTGCTTCCAACCAATCAACTTAAGGTCACTGAGAATGGCTAAGAATGATGTGGCTGGAACTGGGAGGAGAGGAAGGCATGAAGCCAGGGGCTCCATGTCTCCTGGGTGGAGGAGTAGGGCCAACAGTAGCTCATAGCTTTGAGGAGGAGGGACTAAGGGAGTTAGATGACCTGATGTTTAGAAGATCTGGGGACCTGGGAGGAGGGGAGAAATTGAAAAGTGCAGCTCCAAGTGGTGAGGACATTGCCTGAGTGCCTTGTCTCTTCAGGAACAGCCAGGTTTCACTTAAAGCAGGAGAAAAGATGGAGGACCTGGTTCTGTTTAAGAGCATAGAGAAGAGTTCCTGAGAACACAGCTAGATGTAGATACAATACTCATATCCAACTGGAGGAAAGACAGGGCATCAAAAAGGCAGGTAGATTGGAAGTAATGGGGAGTGCCCAGCTGGTAGTGAATCTGTAGAAAACAGGATTTGGAGACAGGATTTAATTCAGTCTGAAGATACAGTTGGGCTGAGAGTAGCAATCAGACCTGATGCTCTATGTTCTGGCAATTTCTCTCCAGAAACCACTAATGACAAAGTGGTGCTTTGTATGCTTAGGGACTAGATCACCTTCCTAATATATGGTGTTAATAGCTTATAAATGTCTAAGTGTGCCCTTTTTTCTTTCTGATAGGCCCTAACCTAATCAAATGTTGGCTATCTCCATAAGGAGGTACATGCTACTGTGGTTTATGCCATGAAGATTAATTTAAAGACCATTAACTGAGGCCCTTTACTTTTATTGATTTTCTGAATTACTGAGCAAGTGAAATCACAATTATTATGGCTCTCAAGATTTTCTTTTTTCTGGGCTGGGGTTATGGCTCAGAGGTAGAGTACTCACCTATCACGTGTGAGGCACTGGGTTCGATCCTCAGCATCACATAAAAATAAAATAAAGATATTGTGTCCACCTATAACTAAAAAATAAATATTAAAAAAAAAGATTTTCTTCTTTCTTTAATATTGGAAAGTTCTTTGGAAAGCATAACAAAGGACCTGAATTCAGAATATATAGAGAACATTCAAAACTCAACAATAATAAAACAACCACCCTGTTGAAACAATGGGTTGTTCCACCAAAGAAGGTATACAAATTGGCTAAAACTCATGAAAAAATCTCAACATCATTAGTGATTAGGAAATGCAGACTAAAACACAATGAGATACTTCTACACACTTTCTAGAATTGCTAAAATTAAAGACTGACAAGGATGTGGAAGAATTGGAATTTCATACACCTCTGGTGGGAATATTAAATGGTTAAATGTTGGAAAACAGTTGGGCAGTTTGGTGAAAAGTTAAAACATACACCTACCATATGATCCAGCCCTTCCACTCCTGGGTACCTACAATGAGAAATGAAAGCGTATATCTACCTTATGCTTGCACACCAATATTCATAGAAGCGTCATTATTTGTAGTAGCCCTGAACAGGGAACAATCACATATCCATTTAAAAGTGAGTAAATGAATTGTGAGACATCCATGTAATGGAGAAGTACTTGGCAATTAAAAGGAATGTGTTATTGGGCTGGGGATGTGGCTCAAGCGGTAGCGCCCTCGCCTGGCATGCATGCGGCCCGGGTTCGATCCTCAGCACCACATACAAACAAGGATGTTGTGTCTGCAGAAAACTAAAAAATAAATATTAAAAAATTCTCTCTCTCTCTCTCTAAAAAAAAAAAACAAAGGAATGAATTATTGATATACATAATGGCATGGGTGATTGTTCTCAGAATAGTTAGGTTGGGATTTTTAAAAAAAATTTTTAGTTATAGATGGACACAATACCTTTATTTTATTTATTTTTATGTGATGTTGAGGATTGAACCCAGTGCCTCACACATGCTAGAGAAGTCCTCTACCACTGAGCTACAACCTCAGCCCCCAGTTATGTTGAATTTTGAAAGAAGGCAGACCCTTTCTATTAAAAAAAGACTATATACAGGATGATTTCATTTATATAAACTTCTAGATTAAAACTAATCTGAGATTACAAGGAATTTATCAATGGCTACTACAAAGGGTTGGGGGAAAGAGAGGGATGGGAAAAGGGTGAATTAGACCATTTTCAGCTACTACAACAAAATACCTAAGTCTGAGTAATTTATAAAGACAGAAGTTATTTTAGCTCATGGTTCTGGAGGTTCAAGGACATGGCACCAGCATCAGGTTGGCTCTGGTGAGGATGTCATGGTGGATGACATCACAGCAGGAGCACCTACAAGAGGGAGAGATCACAGCAAAACAGGAAACCAGAGAGTAGCTGGGGTCTCACTAGAACTACATTAATGCCCTCCTGAGGGGACAACCCTCCCCTACAATGAACTATGACTTCCCACGAGGCCTCTTCTCTTAAAGGTATCACTACCTCTTAAAATTGCCACACGAGGACTGTCACCATTTGAATTTGAGGTGTCCCTCCCAAAGTTCAGTAGACAATGTAGCAATGATCACAGTGAAATGATTATGAGAGCTATAACCTGATCAGTCGATTTAATCCACTTGATGGATTAATAATTTTTTTAGTTGTAGATGGACACAATACTTTTGTTTATTTATTTTTATGTGGTGCTGAGGATCAAACCCAGTGCCTCACGTGCTCTACCCCGTGGCTGTAACCCCAGCCCTGGATTAATAATTTGAAAGGATTACAATACTGGGTGATAACTGCAGGCTGGTAGGGTGTGACTAGAGAAAGTAGGTCACTGGGGACATGCCTTTGGAGTTTATATTTCGTCTCTGGCACCTTGCTTGCTCTGTCTCTGCTTCCTGTCTGTTATGAATGGAGCAGCTCTCCTCCGCCATGTCCTTCCACCATGATGTTCTGCCTCGTCTTGGGCCAGGAGCAATAGAGTCAGCCAGTCATGGGCTGAATTTCTGAAACGATGAGCCAAAATAAACTTTTCCTCTTCTAAGTCATTATTGTTAGCTATTTTATCACAGAGACAAAAAGCTGACACAAAAACCAAGCTTCCTATACACGAACCCTTGGGGGACAAACCACATCTAAACCATAGCAAAGGAATTACCAAGAGGCCAGAGGAAACTTTTGTGGGTAATGGGTATGATATTTATCTTGAGTAAAGTGATGGTTTCATGGTATATACATATGTCAAAACTTGTCAAATTGTACACTTTAAATATGTACAGATTTTTTGTATGTCAATTATACCTCAATAAAGCTGGAAAAATAAATCAATGCATTTTTATTATGTGTCAGGCATTGCACAAGTCTCATTGAATTCTATTTTTTTCTCTCTCATTTAATTTTTATACCTAGGCAAGGCATTATCATCACCCACTTTGAGATGAGGAAACTGAAGCTTCTTCTCTGAACATTCCCTCCACTGATTTGTTTTCAGAGTCTGCCGCCCTCTGAGGCTGCTAAAGCTGCTGAGTGGAGGTTGGATTCCCTCTCACACCAAAGTTCTTCAGGGTCAGCAAGCGGTGGCTTATTCAGGTCAGCGTTTGAATGCAGGTTTACCACACGCTATGCCTGGAATGAATCATGCTCCCACTTCCCCCTCAGGTATGCCTGCACTAGTCGTGGAGTGCTCTCGGTTTATTTTTCCCATCTTTCAAATGGGGAAAACAGAGCTGGGGTTGTGGCTCAGTGGTGGAGCACTTACATCGCATGCATGAGGCACTGGGTTCGATCCTCGGGACCACATTAAAAAAATAAATAAATAAAACAAAGATACTGTGGCCATCTACAACTAAAACACACAACCCCCACCCCCACCCCCACCAAAAAAATGGGGAAAACACTGCCAGCTCTGGGTTTGTTAAAGGGGAAATAAATGATTGCTAAGGATACTCAGTGTCCATCCAGTTAGGGGGCCATGCTGGACAGTTGGAATGTCAGAGCTCAAATTTCAGCTGTGAAAATACTAGCCACATGACCGTGGGAGATTATTCAACCTCACTACCCTTGATTTTCCTGGGAATCTCTTTCACTCTGGTTCCAACATTTTATTATAAAAAGTTTCAAATATATTTTAAAAAGTTGAAATAATTATACAGTAAGTGCACATATACCATTTGGATTCTACAGTTAACATTTTACTATTACCTACTTTGTCATGTATCTATTTATTCATCTGCATTTGTATCTCTCCCCTCCCAACCCAAATTCAAATGTTGAAGCCCTAATGCCCAGAATGACTGTATTAAGAGATGGGACTTCTAAGGAAGTAATTAAAGTTAAATGAGGTCATGAGGGCAGGAGGGCCTTTGCTCTGGAGACCTAAGAGAGCTCGTTTGTTTCTCCCACAAGAACACAAAGAAGAGACCAGACAGTGGCTGCCAGTTGCAAAGAGAAGGGACCTCCAAACAAAATCTACCTGCCTGACTCCTTGATGCTAAGCTTCCCAGTTTCTAGAACTTGTGGGAAAGAAATTTCTCTTGCTTAGGCCACCCAGTCTGTGGTATTTTGTCACGGCAGACCAAACAGGCTCCATTATCAAGCCAATCTACTGTTTGGATGCATTTCCAAGTAAGCAGCCGATATCAGAAAACTCCATCCCTGAACATGTCTGTGTGTCATGGCCACGGTTCAATATTTATTGATGGCTATTTTTTTTTCAGTCCTATTAAAAACAAACATATAGCTCTGCCACGACACACAACTAAATTGGTCAGGGTCACTCCAGGTGAACTGGGCTGACACAAAATAATCACACAGAGACAGAGAAAATACCTTTTTCTTGGGGTTCAGCGACGGCTCCTCTGCCCCAGCTCCCAAAAGGGAGGCAAGAGAGGCTGGCAAAAAGAGAGTGAGCGGGCACACCTGAAGCCCTGTTTACTGAGGGGAAGACACTCGAGAAAGTTCCACCCAATTGAGGTAAGGGAGGGGCTGGGGTTGTGGCTCAATGGTACAGTGCTTGCCTAACATGTGTGAGGCACTGGGTTTGATCCTCAGCACCACAAACAAATAAAATAAAGGTGTTGTGTCCACCTACAACTAAAAAATAGCCCAGTCTCATTGTGTGACACCCACTCTCAGAGCTTCAATCCCCTGCGGAGCAGAGGTAGGGTCCAGAGTCTGTAAACAAGTCAAAATAACACCTGGCATTTTGCCAGGGGAATGTTAGAGTTCGTAAACAAGTCTGGATGGTGCCTGGCAAAATGCCAGAGGGAGTGGTTTGAGAAGTAACAAAAGCCAGCCATTAAGTGTGGAGATTCCTGATTGGTTGACTGCTGTATCTAGTTAATGTTAATTAGATAAGCTGTGTGGAATGTATAAATACTGCTCCTGTCCTGCAATAAATGGCTTCCACTCCTGCTGTGTCAATCTACACAAGTTGTTCTTCCCCCCCCCCCCCAAGTGTCGGTGCTCACTCCTGTGTGGCAGCACATGGCTCAGTGTGCTAGCGCAAGCCTGTAATCCCAGAGGCTCAGGAGGCTGAGGCAGGAGGATCATGAGTTTCAAGGCAACCTCAGCAATGGGTGAGGCACTAAGCAACTCAGTGAGACTCTGTCTCTAAATAAAATACAAAATAGGGCTGGGGATGTGGCTCAGTGGTCAAGTGCCCCAGCGTTCAATCGCTGGTACCAATAAATAAATAAACAAACACATGTACCAAATAACTTTAAATTATAAAAATTCTATTAAAAAGCCATTTACATTTAAAATTTTGTAACACAATTGTTTTAAATTATAAAATTGCATATATATGTATATTCTTTTAAAGAGAGAGAGAGAGAGAGAGAGAGAGAGAGAGAGAGAGGGAATTGTTTTTAATATTTATTTTTTAGTTTTCGGTAGACACAACATCTTTATTTTTTGTGGTGCTGAGGATTGAACCCAGCGCCCCGCGCATGCCAGGCGAGCGCGCTACCGCTTGAGCCACATCCCCAGCCCTATATGTATATTTTAATAATTGTATAATACATTTATTTTCATAAACTTGATATACATTTTTAAATATTTACATTATGCATAGTTATAAGTATGTATATATGCTTGTGTGTATAGAAAGCATATACACTAAACTATTAATTTATCTCTGAAAAGGAGTGAGGAACAGGGAAACAGATAATACCTTTACCTTTTATTACTTCAACATGTTTAAAACAAAAAATTTTCAATGATAGTAGTCATTCTATGTACTATTTTTTCAGGGGTGGGGAGACCAGGAATTGAACCCAGGGTCACTTAACCACTGAGCCACATCACCAGCCCCTGAGTTGCTCAAGGCTTCACAAAGTTGCTGAGGCTGGCTTGGAACTCTTGATGCTCCTCAAACCCCTGTGATTACAGGCGTGTGCCACCGCACCCCGCTAGAAAATTCTTAATACCGAGAACTCTCCTTCACCCTGCAATCTCTTCAACTCATATTTTCATGCATTTAGTTGCTCAATTTGACAGACAATTTTGAAGCTTCTGGGCCCCTCATTTGCACAGGTCCTTTCAGATCCCTGTGAAAGACTCTAGTGATGTACTCATAGGGTCATATGTTTTTGTAAAATTTCCCCAAATAAGACATTTAACGGTAACCAGCTACTGACTGTGTCTTTTCCACTCCAGCTTCCCCCCTTTTCTCTCTGCCTTTGTGCGCGGTGGTGTTGGAGTAGCCACAGGCACTTTTGGGGTCCAGTTAAGAGGAAGTTGAGTTGAGGATCTATTTAGTGAGAGTTTGGTGGGATATATCCACACGGTTCAGAGTCATTTTGTGTGTAGTTAAGTTAGTGCCAGCTGCCGGGATATAGCCACAGGCATTCTCCAACTGTCCCTTGTGCTGACTGATCTGATGCTGTGGCATGGAGAGGCAGGGCCAGAGGTCATATGGCCTCATGAATGTGTCCACAGTGCCCAGCACCAGAAGCTATTCTGGAGCATTCTTTTCTCATCAGTGGTGAAAACCGTCATGAAGAATTTAGATCTGTTGACTGGACAGTTCTGTCCTGTCAGGACTGTGCTTGAGGCTGCCCTGGAGTCTTACAGTTCACATGTGAATGAACCTGAGACAAGTTCTCCCAAGTGAGATGATACTCCTAAACCTCCACAAGGCACTGCCCAGGGAGGCAAAGCCAAAGGAAACTTTTCTGATGATTAATAATAAAAAACAAATGTCAATCAGTTATGCCAGACAAAAGACTGAAGTATCTTCCTCTTTACAAAAACGACAGTGCAGGGACAGTTATTATGGGGCTGGGGTGTAGCTCAGTGGGAGAGTGCTTACCTAGTATGGAGGTCCTGGGTTCCATCCTTAGCACTTCCCCACCCCGCAAAAGATTATCATATAAACAGATGATTAAAGAGTATGGGGCTAAAAAAGTGAAGAAAAGGATATTCTAGAGGTAATTAGTCATTTACTAATAAAAATGTCATGCTATTTTTCTGGATTTTGTTTGTAATATATTTGCAAACTTCTTAAAATTTTGCTGCTTGTTCTCTCCCTCTCCCTCCCTCCTTTCCCTGCCCTCTCTCTCTGTCTCTCTGGTGGTGGGGATTGCACCCAGGGAGGTCTTTGTCATGCTAGGCAAATGCTCTACCACTAAGCTACACCCCTAGCCCTCTTTTCATTCTTAGTATTCACTTTTGCATCTAATGTTATAGGTGTTGGTGGTTTTGTATTATTTTTATTAATATGGGGGCTCCAGATTGAACAAGATAAAATGTAGGCTATGGAAACCTGAATCTGCAACAGATTTCACCCTAGGAATAAGAGAGCATCACCACACAGCAAAGCAAGAATGACAGGATGAGGCCACAACTGTAAGAGTTGATGGTCCTACTGTCGTTAACATTATTAATAGGTATTTATTTATTCATTGTCCCGAGATGCATCCTTCTTAAGATATGTGGAATTATTAGTACCTCCTAACTCTGACTTTCCTTTATTGTTATAATTATTACTGTTAATAATAATTACTGTAATAATAATAAAAATAAATTATTGTTATTACTACTATTCTATTATTTGGCATACTATGTGCCAAATCCTTGGCTAAAGCATATTATACATAAAATCTCATTAACTCTTCTACAACAATACAGGTAAGAGTTAACTTTGTTTTAAAAACATTAATTCCTTCAAAAATATTATTGAGTACCCATATGTGCAAGGCATGGTGCTAGGCACAGGGAGTAGAGCACTGTAGATGGTAGAATTCTACTTTTTTTTTTTTTTTTTTGTACCAGGGATTGAACTCAGGGGCATTGGACCACCGAGCCACATTCCCAGGCCTATTTTGTATTTTTTAAAAAATATTTTGTTTTAGTTGTAGCTGGACAAATTGGACATGGTGTCATCTGTTCTCTTGGAGCTGACATACTAGAAAGACAGACAGAGATGAAGTGTAAGGTGAGAGCTGCAATGAAGTGTGTATGTAACACGGAGCTCCCACCTGGTCTGAGGAATTTGGGAAGGTGCCCTGTGAGAGTGAGAAGCAGAGACCTTGTCTGAGTGGACATCAATCAAGTGAGGAAAGACATGAACAAAAGTCCGTGTCCTTTAACAGCCTCAGATGGGGAAACTGAGGCTCCTCTGTATTGACTGAACTACTGTGTGTGCCTGGCGCTGATCTTAGACTAGGGAAACAGCAGTGAATAAGACAGTTAAAGTTGCTGGTGGTGCATGTCTGTTATTGCAAGTTTGAGACCAGACTCAGCAAGATTCTGTCTGGGGTGGGGGGGGGAAGATCTCGGGATGTAATTTAGTGGTAGAGTGCCCTGAGTTCAATCCCCTAGTATCCTATTACTAAAAAAAAAAAAAAAAAAGATAGTCAAAATCACTGTCTTCTTGGCACTTGTATTTCAAAGGAAAGAGAAAAACAACAGCCAAAGTATAATAGTATAGCTGTCATATAGCATACACACACCCAGGTATGCAAGTCAGGATGCATGTCGGCACAGTTGTGACATTTTTGCACAGATGTTCTACAAAGCTTCTTGCTGGAGTGACTGCCATGTCTTGCTTGAGGCCTCCCTCTACTTCCCTGGTGGACTTTTCTTTCTTCCCCATGGTTATGTGTAATGTCTTCCTCACATCAACCTTCCTTCTTCTGTCTGGCTGCTTCTTCCTGCTCAGTAGGGCCCCTATTCTCTCCCTTCCATTGTTTCCTTCCTGTTTTTTAGCTCAGCTTGTACAGAGGAACAGGAAGCTGGCAGTACACTCCAGGGCAGCTAGAATAAAGTGAGGTGAGCAATTAGGGACTGTGGCTCAATCTGAGATGATGCTCCAGAATGTATAGGTGGTAGCACTGTGGGGTGTCCCCAAGCCACCATTAAAGAACCACGCTAGTTGATCCTATTAACAAATCTTTTCCAGGAATTCCTTTTATTATTTATTCATTCCTCCCTTCATCCAGGACACATTGGTTGAGCACTTACCATGTGCTAGGCATAGGCCAAGTGCTGGGGATTACAAAGATGGGTTCATGCCCCATCTCAGGAGGATAATGGAGCTCCTAGAACAATGAGACTTGTTGGATTATTACTGTCCAATCACAATCGCCAGGAAAATTGGTAATACTGACAAGTTCTCAGGTGATGCGGACTCTGCGAGTCCAGGCACAGTTCTGTGCAAATTATGCCAGGGCCGATCTGAGAAAATTCACTCCCCTTAGCCTGACTAACCACCCCAAACAGATGACAGCCGTTGCTACTAAATGTTACTGGAGGATTACTGAAATGACTGGCTGTCTCCAAGGCAAACTCAAATTATAACTAACGTGGGCTAGACATGAGCTATTCTTTTGGCCCCTCTCCTGCTTGGGGAAAGGAATTCTACCTGAGAATAATGAGCCAGTAATTCCCTTAGTCACTACCTCTGCATGCTGAGACTGCTCAGGAATTTCTGGAGAAGCCCTTTCAAGTCCTTACCTCCTTGAAGTCAACATCGAGTCTTCCCCTGCCAGTGAAGCTACTGAGCTCCCAAGACCACTTGTCTAGCCTGGAAAGAACTGTGCACCTTAGGAGACCACCCAGTCTCTGCAGAAACACATCTGGATGTTAACGAGGGGTGATGTGGGGGATGGGGGGCTCAGTGTCTTAACATTCTCTGAGCAACTAGGCAGCTCTCAGCTTCTTGATTCAAGAGTGGAATTCTAGCCAGGCATGGTGGTGCATGCCTGTAATACCAGCTGCTTGGGAGGCTGAGGCAGGAGGATCGCAATTCAAAGCCAAACTCAGCAAAAGCAAGGCACTAGGCAACTCAGTGAGACCCTGTCTCTAAATAAAATACAAAAAAAAACAGGGCTGGGGATGTGGCTCAGTGGTCGAGTGCTCCTGAATTCAATCCCTGGTACAAAAAAAAAAAAAAAAAGGAAGAGTAGAATTATATCATCTACAGACTTATTTAAAATTTGTCCTAATTGATAAATCATATCATTATTTTGTGTGTTCCTGTAGTCTATACTAGAAAGGAAGGGGCACAGGAGGAACACACAATGAACTGTCCACTGTTGGCGAAGGTCACTATCTGCAGCCATGTCAGTGACTCTTTCTAAGCTTCTTTTTTAACTTTCAGTTTGCATCTGTTCTTATTTGAAAGAAAACAGTACTTATGTAAACAATGTTTTTTAAACCAGTGGTTCTTAATCATATCTGCCCATATTGCCTAGGTAGCTTTACAAAGCACGGAACCCAGTGCCCAAAGCCGGAACAATGTGAACAACACAGTTTTTAAAATAGTATTGCATCACAACTCAAAGTACAAATAAATATCCATGAATTCATTCTGATACAAATTAATAGCTACATGTTGGATTAGCTAATTAGTTAACAGGACACATTGTTCAAATCTATGCAGAAGAATTCTAAATGCCTAGACAGTTCAATCTGAAGGAGGTAGAGCATAAGACCCCATTCCTAAAATGTAGGCTTCGCAGAGTGACTTTCTTCCAAAGACTACAGTACAGAAAAGAGAGAGAACATGGAGAAGCAACTTTCCAGCGGAGAAACCTTAGCCAGGTGATCAAGTCAACATCAAACGTGGTGAGTCAGACTGACCCTAGTTTACCATGACATGATGTGATAACAGTGGTGTTTCAGCTTGGTGGTCTTCCTCCCCAAAGTCATAGCCCTAGTCTAATCATGAGAAAACATCCAGCAGATCTATTGAGGGGTACAAACGATGTAACTGATCTTCCTCAAAAATTTCAAGGCTGTCAAAAGCAATAAAAAAATAAATAATACACCAAAATCAAAACAAATGAAACCCTGTAAGAGCAAGAAGAGTCTAAGGATTCTGGATGGAATCCTGGAACAGAAAAAGGATGTTAGTAGGAATGGACCCACCATATGATCCAGCTGTTACTCTCCTTGGTATTTATTCAGAAGAACTAAAATCAGTTTACTATGGTGACCCATCCATACCAATGCTTATAGCACAATTTAGAATAGCCACCTTATGGATCCAGCTTAGGTGACCATCAACAGATGAATGGATAAAGAAAAGATGGTATATATTCACAATGGCATTTTACTCAGCCATAAAGAATAATGAAATTCCACCTTTTTCTAGTAAAAGGATGAAACTGGAGATCATCTAGTGAAATAAACCAGACTCAGAAAGTCGAGGTTTGGAATGTTTTCTCTCATATGTGGAAGCTAGAGGGAAAAAAGGAATTATAAAAAAAGGATTTCATAAAAATAGAAGGGAGAATAATAAAGAGATTAATGGGGAGGGAGGAGAGATATTAGGGAATTAAATCAACCAAATTATGATAGGTCCATGTATGATGATATCACCATGGACCCCACTTTTATGTATAATCATAATGCTTTTTAAAAATGAAATGAAAACAATAAAAATAATGAAAACAATAAAAAAGAAAAAGGATATTAGACAAAACCCAAGAAGATCTGAAGAGAGTATGTTCGTTAGTTGATAATAATGTATCAATGTAAGTTCAATACTTGTGACAAATGTACCATGCTAATAAAAGGCTATTAATGGGGGAAATGGGTGTCTTACATGTGGGAACTCTGTATTATCTTTGTAAATTTTTTCTGTAAATCTAAAACTATTCTAAAATTTAAAAGTTTAGGAGGTTAAAATTTAGGAGGGTGTAGCTTAGTGGTAGAATGCTTGTGATGCTCTGGGTTCAATCCCCAGAACCACAAAAATAAACAAATAAATAAGTCAATTAATAATTAATTTTAAAGTTTATTAAAAAAAGAAGCATTGAATCCTGGAATCCACTCCCCCCTGCCCTTTTAATTTCTGATTCAACCAGTCCAGGTCCTATTAGTCCAAAGCTTGGGCTTTGGAGTTTTATAAATATCCCTGAGTTATTAAATGCACAGCTAGGGATGAGGACCACCACGTCTGTAAGCTTCTTAAAAGCAATTTGGAAAGGGAGCATTTTGTTTTTGTTTTTGTTTTTGCTTCTGGGGATTGAACCCAGGCCCCTATGCATGCTAAGCAAGTGCTCTACCACTGAGTTAATACACCCCTTAAATGGGTGTATTCTTGCTTTGTTCCTTTTAGTCATACTGAAACAATTCTTTTGATTGCACAGAATGGGCATTTTAAAAATATTTTCTCGAAGCCATGTGTGGTGGCACATGGTTGTAATTCCAGTGACTTGGGAGGCTGAGGCAGGGGGATGCAAGTTTGAAGTCAACCTCAGCAAATTAGCAACACCTTCAGTAACTCAGTGAGATCCTGTTTCAAATTAAAAAATAAACTGGACTGAGCATGTGACTCAATATCAAAGTGCCCCTGGGTTCAATCCCTAGTACTAAATAATAATAATAATGATAATAATGATGATGATATTTTCTTGAATGGTGTTGTTTTGAATTGTGAACCCCCCAAAAAGATATGTTGAAGTCCTAGCCCCAATTACCTTGGAATATGACCTTTTTTTGAGATACAATCAAGTAAAACTGAGGCCACCAAATACACTTAATCTGATAAAACTGGTATACTTGTAATAAAAGGAGAGTGGGGCACAGAGGAAGACACACACAGAGGGAAGAGCATGTAAAGAGACACATGCAGAAGATGCTATCTGTAAGTCAAGGAGAGGCCAGATCCTCCCCTCAAAGCCCACAGAAGGAACCAACCAGCTGACATTTGATATAAGACTTCTAGCCTGAAACAATAAATTTCTACTATTTGAGATACTCAATTTGTTACAATAGCCTTAAGAGACTTATACATACATTATTGTCAGAGCTTCTGAAAAATATATTAAGAAAGCTCATATGTTTAGGGGCTGGGGTTGTGGCTCAGTGGTAGAGCGCTTGCCTAGTATGTGTGAGGCACTGGGTTTGATTCTCAGCACCACATATAAATAAATAAAAAATAAAGGTCCATCAACAACTAAAAATAATTTTTAAAAAAGAAAGATAATGTGTTTAGTAATAAATAAGCAATTTGGGGCTCAGTGCCAGAGTACTTTCCTAGCACCTGTGAGGCCCTGGGTTCGATCCTTAGCACCATATAAAAATAGATGAATGAAGCAAAGGTATTGTGTCCAACTACAATTAAAAAATAAACATTTTTAAAAATAAGCAATTTACCTTTGTCATTTGAAAAATTAAATTCTATAGATAAGAATTTTTTTCTTATGGAACATTCATTAAGAATGAGCTGGGGGTGGGGGTTGTGGCTCAGTGGTAGAGCACTTGCCTAGCATGTGTGAGGCACTGGGTTCAATTCTGAGCACCACATATGAATAAATAAATAAAATAAGGGTCCATCAACAACTAATAAAAATATTTTTTAAAAAATGAACCTGTTTTTTCAAATACCATCATATGACTGGATAGTGCATTCTACCAAGAGCTCTAGATGCTCCTGACTTTGTTCCTGACACAGGTTCTTGAAGCCAATATTCCCTTGGGAATCATAAATGACTCCTACTTATGTGCTTAGCTCCAAAAATAACCCAGTGTTAACATTTTTCTGTGCATAGGGAAATATATTTATAGCTTCATAAACATTATGCATACATACATATTTTCAAAGGATCATATTATGCATAATGTTAGATTGCCTACTTTCTTCAAATCAACTAATACATAACATAATTGTATCAGTTCTCCTTTGGTATAATGCAGTTCCCATGGAAGAATGGGGGATGTTTTTTCTAAACAGTGAGCTCCACAAGAGCAGGTCTGTGTTGCCACATTCCACCTCCAGGTCACCATTACACAGCACAATGGATCCAATTTCAGGGTGGAAGCAGTCACCAGGGGTCTCAGGACTCTGGTAATGGGGCTTGGGGCTTTTTGGTGTGGAAGCTTGGCCTCAAAAGAAATGGAATGACCATTTGGAGACATGAGATGGGCTGCTTCATACTGCAGATTGTTGATGGCTTTTTGCATATTTTTTCTCTTTCCATAATTTATATATATAGTATATATATATATATTATATATATATATATATATAACATTTTTTGCAACAGCTTTATTGAGATATAATTCATGCGCCATATGTCATACTCATTTAATGTGTACAACTCAATGGTTTTTACTATATTCACAGAGTTATGCAACCAACACCACTGTCAATTTTAGAATACTTGGATTATGCCAGAAAGAAACTGGTACCCATTACTAGTCACCCCTCATTTTCACTCAATTTCCCCATCCCTAGGCAACCACCAGTTTACTATCTGTCTCTATAGATCTGCTTGTTTTAGACATTTCTTGTAAATAGAATCATACACTATATAATCACTTAAAATGATATTTTATTTTTTAATATTTATTTTTAGTTGTATTTGAACATGATACCTTTTTTTTAAATTTCTACTTCTCTTTTTATTGATGCATTTTTATTGGTTGTTCAAAACATTACAAAGCTCTTGACATATCATATTTCATACATTTGATTCAAGTGGGTTATGAACTCCCATTTTTACCCCGTATACAGATTGCAGAATCACATCGGTTACACATCCACATTTTTACATATTGCCATACTAGTGACTGTTGTATTCTGCTATCTTTCCTATCCTCTACTATCCCCACTCCCCTCCCCTCCCATATTCTCTCTCTACCCCATCTACTGTAATTCATTTCTCTCCCTTGATTTTTTCCCTTTCCCCTCACATCCTCTTATATGTAATTTTGTATAACAATGAGGGTCTCCTTCCATTTCCATGCAATTTCCCTTCTCTCTCCCTTTCCCTCCCACCTTATGTCTCTGTTTAATGTTAATCTTTTCCTCTTGCTCTTCCTCCCTGCTCTGTTTTTAGTTGCTCTCCTTATATCAAAGAAGACATTTGGCATTTGTTTTTTAGGGATTGGCTAGCTTCACTTAGCATAATCTGCTCTAATGCCATCCATTTCCCTGCAAATTCCATGATTTTGTCATTTTTTAGTGCTGAGTAATACTCCATTGTGTATAAATGCCACATTTTTTTTATCCATTCATCTATTGAAGGGCATCTGGGTTGGTTCCAGTCTAGCTATTGTGAATTGTGCTGCTATGAACATCGATGTGGCAGTATCCTGTGATACGCTCTTTTAAGGTCTTCAGGGAATAGTCCGAGAAGGGCAATAGCTGGGTCAAATGGTGGTTCATTCCCAGCTTTCCCAGGAATCTCCATACTGCTTTCCAAATTGGCCGCACCAATTTGCAGTCCCACCAGCAATGTACAAATGTACCCTTTTCCCCACATCCTCTCCAGCACTTGTTGTTGTTTGACTTCATAATGGCTGCCAATCTTACTGGAGTGAGATGGTATCTTAGGGTGGTTTTGATTTGCATTTCTCTGACTGCTAGAGATTGTGAGCATTTTTTCATGAACTTGTCGATTGATTGTATATCCTCCTCTGAGAAGTGTCTGTTCAGGTCCTTGGCCCATTTGTTGATTGGGTTATTTGTTATCTTATTGTTTAATTTTTTGAGTTCTTTGTATACTCTGGATATTAGGGCTGTATCTGAAGTGTGAGGAGTAAAAATTTGTTCCCAGGATGTAGGCTCCCTATTTACCTCTCTTACTGTTTCTCTTGCTGAGAAAAAACTTTTTAGTTTGAGTAAGTCCCATTATTTGATTCTTGTTTTTAACTCTTGTGCTATGGGTATCCTATTAAGGAATTTGGAGCCCTACCCCACAATGTGTAGATCGGAGCCAACTTTGTCTTCTATCAGACGCAGAGTCTCTGATTTGATATCAAACTCCTTGATCCATTTTGAGTTAACTTTTGTGCATGGTGAGAGAAAGGGATTGAGTTTCATTTTGTTGCATATGGATTTCCAGTTTTCCCAGCACCATTTGTTGAAGATGCTATCCTTCCTCCATTACATGCTTTTAGCCCCTTTATCAAATATAAGATAGTTGTAACTCTGTGGATTAGTCTCTGTGTCCTCTATTCTGTACCATTGGTCCACCCGCCTGTTTTGGTACCAGTACCATGCTGTTTTTGTTACTATTGCTCTGTAGTACAGTTTGAAATCTGGTATCGCTATACCGCCTGATTCACACTTCCTGCTTAGAATTGCTTTTGCTATTCTGGGTCTTTTATTTTTCCATATGAATTTCATTATTGCTTTATCTATTTCTACAAGAAATGCCGTTGGGATTTTGATTGGCATTGCATTGAACCAATAGAGAACTTTTGGTAATATCGCCATTTTGATGATGTTAGTTCTGCCTATCCATGAACAGGGTATATTTTTCCATCTTCTAAGATCTTCTTCTATTTCTCTCTTTAGGGTTCTGTAGTTTTCATTGTATAAATCTTTCACCTATTTTGTTAGGTTGATTCCCAAGTATTTTATTTTATTTTTTTTTTGAGGATATTGTGAATGGGGTGGTTTTCCTCATTTCCAGTTCAGAAGATTTTGAACACGATGCCTTTATTTTATTTATTTACTTATTTTTATGTGGTGCTGAGGATCGAACCCAGGGCCTCACACTTGCTAGGTGAGCATTCTACCACTGAGCCACAACCCCAGCCCCCACATTGAGATAGTGTTTATATTCTTTTGAAATAAATAGGCCTCAAGCTTCTGAAGGTTAAGTCACTGAGGGTTTGAGATCACCCACGTCTCAATAGTACTATAATAAAGCTTAGCTTCTAGCTTTCTTTTTCTTTTTTTTTTTAAAAGAGAGAGTGAGAGAGAGAGAGAGAGAGAGAGAGTGAAAGAAAGAGAGATAGAATTTTTTAATGTTTATTTTTTTTTAGTTTTCGGTGGACACAACATCTTTGTTTGTATGTGGTGCTGAGGATCAAACCCGAGCCGCACGCATGCCAGGCGAGTGCCCTACCGCTTGAGCCACATCCCCAGCCCCTCTAGCTTTCTTTTTTAAGTTTCATATCATATCACTGAAGATTAGGATTAGGTTTGGCTTCTAAATAAAGAAATAGTTTATAGTATATACTCTAATGTTTTATTCTCTAGTGTACACTTCAGGGGGTGAGCAGTTCAGGGTTCACATGGCAGCCACAGGGTGACAGGGACCAAAGAATCTTCTATTTTGGTTGCTCTTCTGTGCATAGAATCCATGTCTAAGGTAACTCCATGGCTCAAAGTGGCTTCTAGGATGCTAGTCATTACCTTTTCCTTTTGTTTATCTCTGAAAAAAACAATTCTAGTCTTAAGGTGATTGCTTCCTCCACGGTGAAAGAAGACACTTGGAGGAAGATACACATTCCACTCTTTAAGAATTCTTGCTGGAAATTTCATATACCACATTTGTTTATACCAAGTTGCAAATGAGGCTGGGAAATACTGTCATTATTGCCTATGGCATGTAATCAGCTAAAAACTGAAGATCCTATCTAAAGAAGGGTAATACAGAACAGAAATTATGAGAAAGTAACAATCTTTGATGTGACACCTAAATATAATTATTCCCTTTCTTGATGTCCTGAGTACTAAAAGGGCAAGTTCAAAGTTCATATTTATTGGGCTGGGGTTGTGCTCAGCGATAGAGCGCTCGCCTAGCATGGGCGGGACCCGGATTGGATCCTCAGCACCACATAAAAAAAAATAAAATAAAGGCATTGTGTTGTGTCCATCTACACCTAAAAAATAAATATTAAAAAAAGTTCATATTTATTCTACTTCGACAACCTTAGAGAAGATAAATGCACTTTACAAACTAGGAAGATAAGATTTTACCACGAATCTTAGGATTTTTTTTTTTTTCCTCTCTAAAATCATTTTTCAGGGCTGGGGTAGGGCTCAGTGGTAGAGTGCTTGCCCAGCATGCTCAAAGCCCTGGTTTGATTCCCTAGTGCCAAACAAAACGAACAAACAAAAAAACCCTTTTCATTAATTGAGAATGTTCTTGAAAACTATGGAGCGTAAATCCTTGAGTGAACTGATGAGGCAAGTTGAAGGCCCTGTTAATTTTCCTTTTACTTCGAAAGATTTAGGCTATTAACTCAGACCCTCAACATCATCTGGACCTTGCTCACAGTCTCCTGTGCCTTTTCTCTCTCCCTATTCCAAACTGTCAACCACATTGTTGTTGGAGTTATAAATCTCCCTGTTTGAAACCATCCTTTGGCTCCTTCTCACTGATAGAACAGAGGATTACTTCTGTAACCTGCCCATTAAGACCCTCCACCGCTGCCCCAACCTCCTTTCTGACCTCCCTCTGAGCCTTACTCACCACTGTTCTTAGACCAGGCCCTGTGCCCACACCCATTGCCTCCTCCACTGGGAATATCCTTCTTTTAAGATGGAGACTCTACTGTTTATCTCTGAAAAAACAATTCTAGTCTTAAGGTGATTGCTTCCTCCATGGTGTCCCACTACACTTTGTACCATCGCCTGATAATGATCTCTTCGAAAGACTCTTGTCCCAAGGACTCTGTGAGCTCCTCAGAGCAGAGAAGCCCCTGCCTTGTCAAGCTACCTGCAGACCCGGATCTGCCCAGTGCTTCCTTCACGGGATGGCGGGAGAGGGTCTGTCCAAGCAGTGGTCAGACAAACTTAAACCAATTCATGAAAATGTTCTTTCTGTCAATGACCAGAATCATATTTCTTTTTCTTAACCAGATTGAGCTAAATACCCATTATATCCAACAGTTTGGATCAAGGGCTTAAGAGCTACATCTGACATTAATTTATTCACCCATGAGGCCAGATGGGTGCTAGACATCCCATTGGGAGTCCATTGCAGTGACCTGGGGGAGAGTTAAGGGTGGCTCAGCCACTAGAATCAACTAACAAGACCACAGAACTACATAGTGACCTTTTAGTGGCACAAGTGAATTTTTACTGTTAATAAAACATGCCATGTTCTTCCTCTTGACCAAAGCATTCTGAGCCATCAATATGAACTCTTTTTTTTCCTCAGTAAGATGAAGCCAAAGATTTACTACCTTAATAATGGACAGAGTTGAATAGAACATGTAATAGCTTTTACCCTCCTGGACTAGGTTTATTTTAGGAACCTCAGAACAATAAAGGCTGTAAGGATGTGAAGCTCCACAACTCTCCCCTGGAGACTCGCTACTTTTAACTCCTATCTCTGCCTGCGCCTATGCCCTCCACACAATGTGAAGTAGCTAGCTACCTGTTTTCTATCCATCCAGACTACAACTCAGTGAGGAAAATGAGCAGAGGTACTGGTTGAGAGTTCTTTCTTGCGATTTTCTGCTTCCTTATAAAAAGACTGGATATTGCACTTCCCTTTAGTGCGTTCTCTGGAGCTGGATCTTTACCCAGAGCAGAAGCTGAGAAAGTTATTTAGGAACTGTCTGTTGGAGTCTGTCCCATTCCTACACTCCACATATGTCAGCATTTGAAGGACAGGAAATGATAGGGAACAGACATGAGTGGTGGGAAATGAGGGTACAGGGATAATTCTATAAACTGGGCCTACTGTGCTGACCCCCACATGCTTTCTTTTCTTTTTTCATTTTGGGGTACCAGGGATTGAACTCAGGGGCACTCAACCACTGAGCCACATCCCCAGCCCTATTTTTTTTTTTTTTGGTATTTTATTTAGAGACAGAGTCTCAATGAGTTGCTTAGCACCTTGCTAAGTTGCTGAGGCTGGCTTTGAACTCAAAATCCTCCTGCCTCAGCCTCTCTAGCCACTGGGATTACAGGTGTGCGCCACCGTGCCATGCCCCACACAAGCTTTCTTTTAAAAATGAAATTTATCTGCAGTCCTGTCCTGCCTTAAGTTAATAGGATGTGTTAAAACATTTTCCAGCAAACAACCTGTTACCTCTAGGTCCCAAATGTTCTTTTCCATCCATAAAAAGGACACAAGTTACCCCGAAGTGGGCGGGGGGACAGGTTAGGGGGATTGTAACCTTTATGCAGACCAGATTTCAGAACATTGGGAGACAGGATAATTAGAAGCAATGCCCTTTAACCCTAAAATCTATAAATTCCCATTATAATTGGTCAGTTCAGGCCAAGGTGACCCAGAGTTGCCTCAAATCTTTTTTGGGGGCATTGGGGGATACCTGAGATTGAACTCAGGGGCACCTGACCACTGAGCCACATCCCCAGCCCTATTCTGTATTTTATTTAGAGACAAGGTTTTGCTGAGTTGCTTAGTGCCTCACTTTTGCTGAGGCTGGCTTTGAACTCATAATCCTCCTGACAGCCTTCGGAGCTGCTAGGATTACAGGCCAGTGCGCCTGGCTTGCCTTGGGTCTTTAGCATGTCATTATAATGGTAAAATCATCTCTCCATGGGGTAAGACCATGCCCAGTGAGGACTTGAAAGTCTGATAAAATCTAACTGTCAGGCAAATATCAAGAGATGGCCTGGGTAGGACTCTCTGGAGACTTCCCTGGGGGCCTCCAATTAAACAGGAGGGCAGAAGGGGTGTACAGTCCCTCTTCCCTCAAGAGGACCCACTCATTCCCTTGAGAGTGTTCCCTTTTCTTTTCCCTTCTAATAAACTCTGCTTCTACTGTGTGTCTTTCTTAAATTCTTCAGGCAAGATTGTAAGAACCAGTGATCAAGTACCTCTGTGACTGCTTCAGTTGTGGGAAGGGGGTTCGCTCTGTAACAGGGCCATGTGCTCCTTTTGTATCTCCTTGTAATGCTCAGCCCATGGGTGACACTTAGTACATGTCAACTGGCAATTGCCTTCTTACAGACAGATGCACCTGGAAGCAACCAGAGCACTGATGTTATGATCCTTTAGATTTAACTGTCAAATAAGAGAAGTATTCTACTGAAGAAAAACAGAAATTCTATTGGACATGGATTTAACAGAAATCTTTAGAACTATTCTGAAACAAAATAAAACTGTACTCAAGAGTATATCATTGTTATGGTGTGGCTGTGAGGTGTCCCCCAAAAGCTCACGTGTGAGACAATGCAAGATGATTGAGAGGAGAAATAATTGAATTGTGAGAATCTTAACTCCATCAGTGAATTAATCACCTGATGGAGCCAGGAACAGTGGCACACTCCTATAATCCCAGTGGCTTGGGAGGCTGAGACAGGAGAATTACCAGTTCAAAGTCAGCCTCAGCAATTTATCGAGGCCCTAAGCAACTCAGCAAGACCCTGTCTCTAAAATACAAAAAGGGGGTGGGGATGTGGCTCAGTGGTTCAGTGCCCCTGAGTTCAATCCCCAATACCAAACAAAACCATCTGATGGGATTAATTGAATTAATTAACTCGAGGCAGGTGGGGTGTGGCTGGTGGAGGTGGGGCATGGGAGTGTGGCTTTGGGGTACATATTTGTATTCAGCAAGTAGATCCTACCCCTCTCTCTCTTTCCCCTTCTTGGTCACATATGAGCCACTTCCCTCCACCACACTCTTGCAACAATATGTTCTGCCTCACCTCAGCCCCAAGGAATGAAGCCTGCTGTCTATGGATTGAGACCTCTGAAACCATGAGCCCTCCAAATAAACTTTCCCTCCTCTACAATTGTTCTGGTTGTCTTTTAGTCACAGCAGCGAAAAAGCTGACTAAAACAGAAATAATCCCCACCACTGCAAAAAGAACATATGAAGTTTAAAACCTCACACATTTAAGTAAAACTATAATGTTCTGGTAACACATGAGCATTGTAGGCGTTCCCTGATTATGAGCAATCCACTTCTGAACATCTGCACATGTGAACTGAAATCTAGCTTCTAACTGAAATCTGTTTTGCCACCACCCTCCTCCCCACGTTTTTGTATGTTGGGAGGAAAATGAGTTGGAAATTGTGATCTTTTCATGGTCGAGAAGGACAAACACAGAGTCTCATTTTATAGAGCCAGCTGCACCGACTCTGATGATAGGACTTCGGGGGAAGGGGTGAAACAGTTCTTGAGATCCTACCCAGCCAGAGGGCCAGGTAGGTCTGGGGTGCAGAGTTACTTAAGGCACAGATTTTGTCGTCTTTGGTGAGAGGAGGAAGCAGGAGAGGATGCTGTAAGGGCATAAGTTGGGCCAAGATGTGGGCAGGGGCAGCTTTCCATCAACAGCAGGGGAGTGGGGAGAATGTTGTGAGAATGGGTGAAGCGGGGAGGGTGAATGAAGGAGGGACCTGCTTTAGATGAAACACTGAGAGAGGTAAAAGGAGGAAGTTGAGGTAAAAGGAGGATGTTGAGGCATCCAGCCTTGCGTAAACATCTAGTAGTAGAATAAGACTTCATAAATCTGACAGTCAGTAGAGAAGGAAAAGTAAAGGGTAGGGGCTTAAATGGTGGGACAGTTACAGATTGAGATCTGCCTGTGGAGCTGAACTGACTGCTGGTCTGCGACCACTGGGTCTTACAATCTTTTTTTTTTTTTTTTCTTCTTTTTAAAAATGTTTTAGTTATTGATGGACCTTTATTTTATTTATCTATTTCTATGTAGGCTGAGAATCCAACCCAGTGCCTCCCACGTGGTGGGCAAGTCCTGTAGCACTGAGCCACCACCCCAGCCCTGGTTCTTACAATCTTGTCTGAAGAATTTCAAGTGAGTCAAATGGAGTTGCAGGCAGGAGTTTATCAGAATGGAAAGGAAAAGGGAAGAGAGGACACTGTCAAGGGAAAGAGGGAGAGGGTAGGTCTTCTCAGAGAGGAGAGAGGGATATGATGCCTCTTCTGCCCTCCAGTTTTATTGGGGGTCCCAGGGAAGTTTCTAGAGAGTCCCACCCAGGTCCATCTCTTGATTTCTGACTGACAGGTAGATTTCATCCAACTTTCAAGTCCCCACTGGACATGGTCTTACCCCATGAAGGGGAAGATTTTACCATTATTATAATTACTATGACATACTAAAGATCCAGGGCAACTCTGGGCCACCTTGGCCTGCACCGATTGATTCTAATTGGAACTTGTTCTTAGATTTTTTTGGTTAAGGGGTTTGCTTCTAATTATCCTGAATTCCAGGGTCCTGGAATCTGGTCTGTGTAAAGGTCACAAAATGTACCATCTTCAGAGTTTACTCCTGTTCTTATCAGCAGGGAGGAAGTCTTTAGGTCTGCATTTCTCCTGCAGATAACAGGTTGTTTTCTGAGGAATGTGGCATATCCTATGGATTTATGCCAGGCAGAGTCAGAGTGCTCTCAGGCAAACTGCTTTAAAAAAAAAAATCCTGGGGTGGGGGCTGGGGTTGTGGCTCAATAGTAGAGCACTTGCCTTGCACGTGTGAGACCCTGGGTTGGAGCCTCAGCACCACATAAAAATAAATAAGTGAATTAAAGTATTGTATCCACCTAAAACTAAAAAATAAATATTAAAAAAAATGCGGGGGTCAGCACTGTAGGCTCAGTCTATAAAATTATCCCCTTACCCTCATGTTCCTACAACTTGTTACCAGAATCTTAGAAGAATACAGTCTAGTACAGCCGAGGCACATTGCTCAGTAGTAGAGCTCTTACATGGCTTGTGCAAGGCTCTGGGTTCCATCGACAGCACAGAAGAAGAAGGAGAAGAAGGAGAAAGAGAATAGAGAAGATGCTAATCTTACAGAACATGAAAACATTCCTGAAAGTAACAGTAATCAAATCAGTTAATAATTAAGATAAGAGAAGGTTGGACTTATAATTGATAGTAGAACTGCCACATAGTGGAGTAGTTCATAAGAGTCTGTGTTAGATCGCCTGATTAGAATCCTCATTTTGCCACTACTAAAGTCATGTGGGCTTGGACAGTTTTTGCATCTATAGATGGGGTCATTATACTCCCACCTTATAAGGTTGTTTGAATATTAAATGAGCCAAAGCATGTGAAGCTACTGAAACAGTGCCTAGCATTTAGTTCACACTCAATTTTCTTTTCTTTTGTGGTCTGAAATGCAGATGCAAGTTATAGCACTCATGCCTACAAAGCACTGTGAATTGGAATTATTTTCCTTCTTAAATGTGTTAAATAAATGTTTGTGTACATGCTTATTCAACCCCGCAGCTGCCAAAGCCCCAGCATACTGTTTACCTATCCCAAAGAAAGAACTTGGAGGATTCCCAGATTGGGTTCAGACATTTTATTACTCACATGCTCCTTGGCAGTGGTCAGGACACCATGGAGTGTTGCCCTGTGCCTACAAACAGAGGGAATATATAGGTTAAGCTGCATGCCCACTGCATGGATGGATTTCTTCAGATGTTTTATGAGTATATTTTACTTTATTACAAAGGTTGCTCTGCGGGCTGGGGATGTGGCTCAAGCGGTAGCGCGCTCGCCTGGCATGCGTGCAGCCCGGGTTCGATCCTCAGCACCACATACAAACAAAGATGTTGTGTCCACCGAGAACTAAAAAATAAACATTAAAATTCTCTCTCTCTCTCTCTCTTTAAAAAAAAAAAACAAAAAAAAAACAAAGGTTGCTCTGCATTGATCCCCACCTAAAGATTGGAGACAAGGGAAGTAGGCAGTTTCCCTTCTCCATTTCCTTCACTATCACATTCCTTGAAGTCCTTATCTCACTACCAGGAACATCAGGCTTTCCTGGGCACTGTCTGGTGTTTACTACAGCAGTATTGCATATCACCCTGTTCCTTAGAAAAAGAGCTCTTCAGTCATGTTTTGGTGATACTTTCTGTCTCTCTCCCTTTTGTCCCGAGTACCAGGATGTTTCTTGGAAGTCTTTTAGCAAAAAGATGTAATGTTTCCAAAAGTACTTGTCCCTTGGATCCCTTTTTTCCTATCTATTAACATCCTCTTGAACTGGTATTCTATAGAACACACTTTGGGAAACTCTGTGTTGGGTAGATATAAATCAGAGAAAAAGTTAAAGATTATCTCAAAATCTCAAATGGGTCTCATTTAAATTGTCATTAAAATATATTTAAGCATGTTTGTATTAGCAGATCAGGTCAATTCTTTAGTTCAAAGCATATCCAGCAGCCCCAAATCAGTAGCCATTTAAAAACCATCATTATGTAATAAAGACTCTAGTAATTACAACAAGAGTTTTTGCCATAATTACCAAAGCAATTTTGCTTGTATCAAGCTGCCATTTGTGAACTTTCAATCTTATTCCCCCCCCGCCCCGCTTTTTTTTAAACGTAAAAACTTCTGAATGATTGTTTCTTTAAAATTTAATTCTGCAGTGGGAACAAAAGAGTTCTTCAGATTGAATATTTTCCTTACCAATCCAAATTCCCAAGGTCTATAAAATAAGTCCCAAGGTGTTTACTGTTACTTGGAAATATTTTCACTAAGATGCTAGAAAAGACAAGCCCATGTCAATTTCCTCCAGTTCCTGCTGGTAAACATGCTGCAGAGTCATGGGCAGAGTACTGCACTTATTTCAAGGCAGAACCTGTGTCTGACCCTTTAGAAGAACTGAATGTATCATTCAGTAAATATTTTTCAGTATCCACTATGTGCTGTGTGACAAGGCTGGGCTGGAGATGCAAAACAGGGAGCCCAGCCTTGTCCACAGCACATAGTGGACACTGAAAAATATTTATTGAACGATAAAAGAACCATAAAGAAAACTGTTTTGTTGACATTTTAAGAGCTTACTCTGTTTCTACCACCAGTCTGTGAGAGCAGCTATGAAATCATTAAGTTATGCTACTAAATATGCCAATCTTTTTTAAAAATATTTTTTAACTTGTTGATGGACCTTTATTTATTCAGTTATTTATATGTGGTGCTGAGAATTAAACCCAGTGCCTCACACATGCTAGGCAAGGGCTCTACCACAGAGCCACAACCCCAGCCCAACAGGCCAATCTTACTTTACATGATCCCTATCAAATTAGCAGAAGCAGTTTTGCAATTGGTATGACAAATGCTTATTAGAGTATACATGCTTCTAAAGTTTCTCAAAGTTGTTTTTGTGAAGGAGTCAGGATATTTACCCTATAATCTAATGTATTTTGCTAATATTTGCATTAAAGTATTTTTCAAAAACTAAAAAGACACTTCAGAGTCTGAATAAGCATTGGTAAATTTCAACACATAACTAGCCTGTTCTAAAAATCAGTTTAATGGAAAAAACAGGGTTCAGAAAAAAAAATTCAAGAATGCCAACTCCTGAAGATATATATTGTAGTAAACTTCATTAGTTTACTGTGAATTGTCTGATATTTTTAGTGTATATGATCCAATCTAAGCACAAAAATATAATATCAGGCCTCAAACCAAATGTTGTCTCATTATCTACCTTTAGGCTACATTTCCCTGTCTGTAAATAGCACAGGGATATTGGTAGGTGAATAATGAACTGCTGTTTATTTGTGCTAATGGAGAGCTGTCACCCAGATAACCCCCAAATTAATTATTTCATAATTTTGAGCACCTCTATAAGTACCAACTGCTAAATAAGAGTTATCAAATGTTAGTCCATTTATCTAATGGTTTCTCCTGGTCTTGTTCTGGCTCAGTTCTATGAGGGTGTGTCCTGTAGGACTGCAAAACTGTCTTTCATGCTGTCAGTGTTAGAAAGGATGCCCTCCTACATTTCTAGCCTCCGTCAAACCCCTGTAGAAGTTATTAATGGATTTCTCTAATCACATAGCAGAGTAAGTGCTTTTATTTATTTAGTGAACCTGTCACCTTGGCCAAGACACTTAACTTCACGAAAGCCTCCACTTTCCTCATTTGTGAAGTGAGGATTTGAAGAAATGCTAAGATGTCTTCTTGCTTCATAATTCAATTTCAGAACTATGTCTTTTGTTATTAGAGATGTAGCTCTAGCTTGCCTAGCATGCTCAAGGCTCTGGAATTGATGCCCAGCAATGTAAAAAAGCAAAAAACAGGGCTGGGGCTGTAGCTCAGTGGTAGAGTGCTTGCCTCACATGCATGAGACCCTGGGTTTGATTCCCAATACCACATAAAAATAAACAAATAAAAATAAAGATATTGTCTCCATCTACAACTAAAAAATATATTAAAACAAACAAACAACAACAATCAAAAAAAAAAACAACAATGTGTTTCTATAACATCTTTGGATGGATTAATCCCTATGTCTTAACACAGAATAAAAATAATACAAACCTTTTTACTTCCAAGTATCCCTTTTTTAAGTTTTAAGAGTTGATATTTTATTACTTTTAGAAATTTGATAAGCAAAGTCCAAGTTCAACTCCCTATCAATACACACCATGAGTTTATAGATTTGCGTATGAGTCCTTCTCAGTCTTGACTTCTAGGTTGAAAGGTCTATTTAACAGCTTGCCCTTGTTTCCATCACTTTTTATATTTTTTTCCTGGGTTTTCTTCAGCTCATCTTTTCACCTGAAGTACAATAAGCAAATATTCCTTATATAGGTAAGGAAAGATAAGCTTTGTGTTTTGTTTCTTGTAATAGTTGGGAAGATTCTCTACTTCATTTCCAAACCCCTTCCTAATAATGGAGTTTTATAAATATCTTATACTTTTGATGGTGACCACACATTGGATTGACAACTTCAGAGACCTCTTTTTGAACTTAAATAATATCCAGGAGACCATCATACTCATAGTTTTGACTATTTACCCCCAAATGCATAATTTCAGAATTTCCTGTTGATCACTTCTCACTTCTCACAAACTGTGAGAACTCATTTATCCCACTGAGCTAGCACGACATTCCTAAATAAACTATATCATCATCTGTTTCCAGATTTAGCATGAATTTTAATAAGATAAACACTCGTGTAGATCTCTGGGGAATCTTACCTCTTCCATTTCCTTGATCTCAGTTTAATTAGCTTAGGACGTGGCAACACCCCGAATGAATCAGAACCACAGTTGAGAAGGCATCTAGTGTGGCTCTAAGCTGGCAGGACCCACAATTACAAGATTTCTGGGATAGTTGTGTAGCTGGTGCAGTCCCTGCATATTCTTCTGTTCTATAATCCTTCATGCTCAGGTGTTTTGGGCCCTTGCTGACCAAGAAGGGACTGCTACCACTGTTAGCTAATTTTTAGAGATGGCAAACACCTTATCCTGCCAGGCAGCTTGTATTTCCTATACAAAATAACCAACCCAGGACCTCCCTGCCCCCACCCCCTGTATTAGGCTCTTGTTTTTTTGTTGTTGTTGTTGTTGTTTTGTTTTTTTAACATATGTTTTTAGTTGTTGGTGGACCTGTATTTTATTTGTTTATATGTGGTCTGAGAGTCGAAACCAGTGCCTCACATGCTAGGCAAGCGCTCTGCCACTGAGCCACAACCCCAGCCCTGTATTAGTCTCTTAATGAACCAATATTCCCCTGTTGTGATCACCCAGAACCATATACCAGACAGCCAGACACCTGGGGGCTATCCCTGTGCCCCAGAGCCCACTGATATCATTCAAACTAGCTAATCCTAAATTTGCATACTCTGCCTTGCCCATGGAAACCACAAGAAAAATTCACTCCCATGCTTTCTCCTTGTTCCCTCTACCTCCTGACCAACCCTGGTGTTTCTTTGTGTGACCCTGCATTGTTTGTTATAGTACTGGGGATCACACCCAGCGTCTCCTGCATGTAGGCAAATGTTCTACCACTGAGCTACACTCCCCGGCCTGCATTGTTGATTTTCCTGGAATGATTAGAATTTTACCAATCTGTTTTGTCCCCTTCTCTTGAGAACTATGAGTGATAGACTAATTTTTCAATGGCAGACATCCCCTGATCTGTTGGCCTCACCATAGGCTGAATGAGTTCATAGTAAGTGTTAGTAACTTGATCCCCAGTGTGGCAGCATTGGGAGTTGGGGCCCAGTAGGATGGGTTTGGGTTATGAGGGCGGCTCCCTCATGAATGGGATAATGCTATTATTAGGAGTGGATTTGCTCCCTCTTACTCTCCCCCTTAGAATTGTGAAAAAAGTGCAAGAGAGAAAAAAAGGTTCTTACTAAAGGGAGACCTGGATCCATGAGCTGGACCAGCCATACTTGTCCTATTCAGCTAGATGAACCAAACCTGTGTGTGTGCTTGTACCAGATCAATTAGAACAAAAACATAATGTTGATTCAAAGACCAACACACTGTGGCCACTACTGATTTTTGGCTAGACTACTTAACCAAGAAGAAACATTCTGAACTCAAAAGTATTAAATGATTGATGAGAATTGATTTTCACAAAAGCTTGCCTGGGAAACTGCATTTTTCTTCCCAGGGAAGTCCTATGTATAGTCAAAGAGCTCAACCCTGGTGTGTCACTCATCTTCTGAGAGGCAAGGGGTGTGCACACCCTGCCTTTGGGATGTGCAAATCTTTGCTTTGCTTTCCTTTAATTAATCTTTGCTTGTGCCTTGCTTACATGTCCTGAAACACATACTCTCTTTTTAAAGGCTTCCTGGAGTCTTTTTTTTTCTTTTAAAAATATCTTTATTTTTTTATGTGGTGCTGAGAATTGAAACCACTTCCTCACATGTGCTAGGCAGCGCTGTACTACTGAGTCACAACCCTAGCCCCTGAAACTCTTTTTAGAAGTGCAAGTCAAGAACCCATCCAGGCCAAGTTGAGGTCCCATCAACCCCTTGGAGGGATCTCCTCAGATGCCTATCTGGTAACATTGGGATGATGTAACAAAAAGTCACTCACCAGATACCAACACCTTCATCTTAAACTTTCCACCTTTTAGATATGTGAGAAATGAATTTCTGTTCATCATAAATTACCTAGTCTGTGGTATTCTGAGATGGTAGCATAAAATGGATTAGGGTCCATACCCAAGTGATAATACAATCTACATTTCAAAGCAGAACAATTCTAGGGACCAGAACTTCTTACTTTTCAAAGCAGCAATTTTAGTAGTGAACTAACAGGAAAATTCTTTTCTACCTTAAGCTGTAACTTGTTACTCTGTACCTTCCATTGATTGGTGCTATTTCTGCCTCCAAACAACAGAGAATTTAAATCTACTCCCCTCACTCTTGTTTTTTCCTTCAAGTGATAACCATCAGATACCTGAACACATTTATACTTGTCTTACCTGAAATACATTTATGGGAAGCACACTAATCTATGGAGTTTTTTGGACTTCATTTCTAGTACCCTTTCTATAAAGATTAGCATTTCACAAATCATTTTGGCTTCAATAGCTCAATAGATAGAGAATATTTTCTTCAAAGAGTCCTAGTTTTCTTAAGGATTATTCATTTATTCATAGATTAATTAGGCAGAACATCAGCAGCCTTGTAGCCTTTGCTGGCTTATCTGTCATTTTCAGAGTGTACTGAATAGGACAGCTGGTCTGTTCCATGGTTTCACTGGCACTATTAATTCCTGGGATCTGGAGCCCAGATGCACAATGTTGTCTGGCATGCCACTAACAGGTCTGAATCCTTTTCATGAAACACAGCGTATCCTGTAAGTACTTAATGAAGTTAGGATTCTACTGCATCTTTTTAGATTTGTAGGTATGGATATAAAATTTGTCATCCTCCAATATTCAGGTCTTCCTCCAGAGTCTGTCCTTTTATTTTTAAAAATTATTTTTTAAATTAAAAAAACAAATTAATTGTTTTAAAAATTATTAGAGGGCTGGGGTTGTGGCTCAGAGGTAGAGCGCTTGCCTAACATGTGTGAGGCACTGGGTTCGATTCTCAGCACCACATAAATACAAAATAAAGATATTGTGTCCATCTAAAAAATAAATATTGTGTCCAGTTAAAAAATAAATATTAAAAAATTATTAGATAGTAAAAGCACTGGTTTCCAGTACTCATTTCCAAGATATGATATTTTGCTGTACATTACTTCATACTTTTTCCTATGCATGAGGATTTAGTTTTTTTAATGGATCAGATTATACATACAAATGTTTTAATGACTTGCATTTTCTCTTAATATAACTTGGATACTGTAGTCATAGTATAAATAAAGCATAATTAGCAAAGTTCCTTGAGGATAGGCTATCTTGTTTAAACATTTATGAAGCAGAACACACAATCGATTTAATTTTTGAATGACTACATTGTAATGATTTCTATGTAACAATAGATTACACATTCTATCTAACAATAGGGAAATTTTTCCTTTAAATTTCTATAAAACTCTTGGATAGATGATGTAGGATTCATTTTAATTGCTAATTATATTTAACATTTTTTATATTTATACTATTTAATAATTAGGTACCAGTTATTTTACCTCTGGATTTTTTAAAATTTTTTATTTTTTGGTACCAGGGATTAAATCTGGGGGCACATCCCCAGCCCTATCCTGCATTTAATTTAGAGACAGAGTTTCACTGAGTTGCTTAGCACCTCACTGTTGCTGAAGCTGGCTTTGAACTCCCAATCCTTCTGCCTCATCCTCCTGAGTCACTGGGATTATAGGAGTGTACCACCACGCCTGGCTAGACTTACATTTGTATGTAGACTTACGTAAGAAGTAAAAAAATAAAGAAATGTGGGCAAAAATACACATTTGTCTGTTTTTGTTAATGATTTATGAAAGCCTTAATTTCAAATTATAATCTTATTTTATACTATTCTTAATTTAATAGTCTCTAATCCAAGTTGAAAATATATTTCAATATTATCTGGTGATCTAAAGGCAACTGAAAGCCTGTCGTGAGGAACACAATAAAACACTCAGGGTCACTCCAGGGGAACTGGGCTGCACAAAATAACCACACAAGAGACAGAGATACCTTCTTCTTTGGGGTCCTGTGATGGCTCCTCTGACCTTAAGGATCCACA
Source organism: Marmota monax (assembly GCF_021218885.2). Classification (NCBI taxonomy): domain Eukaryota; kingdom Metazoa; phylum Chordata; class Mammalia; order Rodentia; family Sciuridae; genus Marmota; species Marmota monax. The sequence goes on along the minus strand of NW_026693082.1, from coordinate 17,227,545 downwards.
GAAAGAGAGCAAGCAGGTGCAGAACCCTTTTATTGAGGAGAAGCCATTAAAATGAGGCAAAGGGTCAGGTTTCGGGGGGCTGAGTCTAGCTTCATGATGTCTGCTGTCAGCAGGTTGATTGACATCTAGGAAGGCCACACCCAAAGGCAGAGCAAGAGAAGGGGACACACAAAGGGCATTTCCATGGAACATTCTATGCCAAACAGGGCAAAAGGGTAATATCACAAAGGAACAGGTGAGTGTAGCTCAATCCATGGGGTGACACGCCTACTGTCTGAAGACACGTCCTCAAACTTCCGGGACTGGGGCAATGTCCAAGTCGCTAAGAGATGTAGTGCGGGTAAGAGCCTCTCTGCTCAGGGAAGGAAAATGCGAAATCATTCAGACTGGCTGCCCACAAAAGCCAAATTCTTTTTCTAGTTAATATGCAAACTGATAATTCATATTTTTTATTGTCTCATATATTTAACACTGCATATCACTTGCATTGTTTAAATCATTGAAGTAACATGGAAGATAAGTCGTTGATTAATTTCCAGTGACTGGGAAAAGTTACCTAGTGGGGACAAATGGACTATTAAATATTCAGAATCAAGACAATGGACACAGTTTCTTTAGCCAGGAATAAATCCAAGTGTTTTTGTGTTAAAATACAAGAATGGCACTAAGCAACTTAGTGAGACCAACTCTAAATAAAACACAAAATAGGGCTGGGGATGTGGCTTAGTGGTTGAGTGCCCATGAGTTCAACCCCTGGTGGTCTCTTCCTCTCCCCACAAAAACAAGAATGCTTTATGTTCTACCTATGTTTATACATAGCTACCATGTGAGTTATGGGTAAATACTGTACTGGCATCATCCTATTAGCCTAACTAAAGGCTGTGTTTAAAAAATTTCCCAGCTCAATGTACTTTTAAAAAGACATGATTTTTAAAAAGTTCGGATTTACAGAAAAATTGAGATTTTAGTGTTCCCACTTATGTCCTCTCCCAGTTTCTCCTATGATGATCATCTTACATTAGTAAATAACTTTTGTTATAGTGAATGAATGAAATTGATACATTAACTAAAAGCCATGGTTTATCCATATATATATATATATATATATATATGTATAAATATTTAACCTAATATCCAGAATCCTATGGGACACATTACATTGATGTATAATGTTCCATTAGGTTCCTCTGGGGTGTGGCAGTTTCTCTTTCCTTGTTTTTGATGACCATGACAGTTTTGAAGCACACTCTTAAATATTTTGTAGGATGATCCCCTTTCGGGATATGTCTGATGTTTTCCTCATGATCAGACTAAGGTTAAGAGTTTTGGAAGGAAGAGCAGCTCAATAATTTTCTTAAGAGAATTTGGTACCTACAGGTTAAAAACATATCTAAATTTCATCAAACTGTTACCATGGACATAACTCATGTATCATTTTTAGCACTATGCCTGTATAAAATAATGTGATGATAAAAGAGATTGCCTTTTTTAAAAAAAGAGGTAGATAATATAACACTACAAAGACAGCAAACAGTAGTCATCATAGCTCACTTTCCCAAGTCTGTTTTTTTTTGGCCTACTTATAGATGACAGCAGAACGCATTTCAATTCATCGTAATAGAGCACAACATTTCAATTCTCTGGTTGTACACGATGTAGGGTCGCACCATTCGTACAAACATGTATGTACCTAGGGTAATGATGTCTGTCTCATTCTACCATCTTTCCTGCCCCATGACCCATTCCCTTTCCACCCTCCCCTATGCCCAATCCAAAGTTCCTCCATTCTCCCCATGCCCTGCCCCCATTATGCATCAGCATCCACTAACCAGAGCAAACATTCGGTCTTTAGTTTTTTGGGACTGGCTTACTTGGCTTAGCATGGTAGTCTTCAACTCCATCCATTTACCTGCAAATGCCGTAATTTTGTTATTTTAATGCTGAGTAATTTTCCATTGTGAGTATATACCAGGTTCTTTATCCATTCATCTATTGATGGGCATCTAGGTTGTTTCCAGTTTAGCTATTGTGAATTGAGCTGCTATAAACATTGATGTGGCTGTGTCACTACAGTATGCTGATTTTAAATCCTTTGGGTATATACAGAGGAGAGGGATAACTGGGTCAAATGGTGGTTCCATTCCAAGTTTTCTGAGGAATCTCTATAGTGCTTTCTAAAGTGGTTGCACCAATTTGCAGTCCCACCAGCAATGTCTGAGTTTACCTTTTCCCACACATCCTCATCAACACTCATTGCTTGTACTTTTTTTTTTTGAGAGAGAGAGAGAGAGAGAATTTTAATATTTATTTTTTAGTTTTCGGCAGACACAACAACTTTATTTGTATGTGGTGCTGAGGATCGAACCCAGGCCGCACGCTTGCCAGGGGAGCGCGCTACCACTTGAGCCACATCCCCAGCCCCTCATTGCTTGTATTCTTGATAACGGCCATTTTGACTGAAGTGAGACGAAATCTTATAGTACTTTTGATTTGCATTTCTCTAATTACTAGAGATGTTGAACATTTTTTCATATATTTGTTGATCACTTGTATATCTTCTTCTGAGAAGTATTGTTCAGTTCCTTAGCTCATTTATTGATTTGATTGTTTGTTTCTTTGGTGTTAATTTTTGAGTTCTTTATATATCCTGGAGATTAGTGCTCTAGCTGATGTGCATGTGGCAAAGATATTCTCCCACTCTGTAGGATCTCTCTTCATATCATTGCTTCTTTTGTAACCCTGTTCTTCATGAGCTAAAATTACTGTGAAAGTCTGATGAAAATGCATAAATAACACATAGCTAGTTCAATTCTTTTTTTTTCCCCTTCTTGGTACTAGGGATTGAACCCAGGGGTATTTAACCTCAGAGCCATATCCCTAGCCCTTAATAGTTTGAGACTGGGTCTTACTAAGTTGCTCAGGATCTTACTAAGTTGCTCAGGGCCTAGCTAAATTACTGTCTTGCCTTGAACTTGTGATCCTGTGCCACTGCACCCAGCTAGTTCAATTCTATTTATCTTCAGAGGTAAAAGGTGAGGTTTATGTATATCTATATTTTCAAAGCACATTGTCACTTTTTTTTTTTTTGTCTACCAAATAAACAAATAAGCATTGTGCAGGATTCTGTAGCTTTTGGGGCAAAAATAGCCTGTCCCAAATCTGAGAAAAATTTCAGCAGGCAATCCTTTTCAAAGAATGGTCTCCTGCTAGGTGCAGTGGTATATGCCTGTAATCCCAGCAGCTCGAGAGGCTGAGGCAGGAGAATCCAGAGTTCAAAGCCAGCCTCAGCAAAAGTGAGGCACTAAGCAACTCAGTGAGACCCTGTCTCCAAATACAAAATAGGGCTGGGGATGTATCTCAGTGGTCGAGTGCAACTGAGTTCAATCCCCAATAACGCCCGCCCCACCAAAAAATTGTCTCTTCAGTGGTCTTCAAACCTTAAAGAGTGTTATCAGATCTATCTGAGTGCTTGTTAAAACACAGATTTCTGGCTGCCATACGTAGCAGTTTCTGATTTGGGATCTGGGCTGAGATCTCAGAGTATCCATTATTTTAACAAATTCCCAGATGATGCCATGGCTACTAGCCTGAGGCACACCATGAAAACCACTGCTTCACATTGAGGAAGAAACTACATTTATTCAGTGCCTATGATGATTAAGACATTTTACATATATAATCTTATTAACTGACTAGTTGTAGGATCTCAGCATGTGGGTATAATTTTCCTTTCCTTTAAGTGGAGAATCTTGGGGTATGGAGGCACTGAGGAACTCACCTCCTGAGAAGATAATGACATTACGAGCAAAACTACAACTCAGATGTCCACCCAGTTCTAATGTCCATGTTCTTCTAATACAGTATATTGTACTGCTTCTTGTTCATTAAAGGAGTGAAATATATAAATCTTCAGCATGCTCATTTGAAAAAAGGGAAAGTGGCCATGACTCTCAATGAAACCTAGGCAAAGGCTCAAGGTCATGGAGAAGAATCACTTGTTTCTGAACTTCTAAAATAAGGGAGAAGTGAATTTATTGTACAATTAACAAAACAGGATAAATTTATTTAATATAGAACTGAATATTCCTTAATTACTACTATTATTCATTACAGAAAACATATATTTAAATAAATCCTTAAGAGAATAATCTCATTAAATTTAAAGCAGCATACTATTCTTACTCTAAATGTCTGCCAGTGCACACTACATCATTAATCAACACACTTACTCTGAAGTAACACAGCATGGTGGTCTTCAGCAAAATACTCTGACAAGTGCTAAAATTTTTATCTTCTTTTACAAAGCAAATCAAAAATAGTGATATAACAATAAGCAATTTAAGTTATAAGTGGTACATTAATACCATAAATAGATTTAAAAAAATGAAGTTGCCAATAATATAAATTTGTTATTTTGTTATAAGGTATATAAAAAAGGCAAGGAGACACAAAATTACTGGGCTTCAGATTTAAAATAATTAGTGAGATCTAAATTTCAGAATGACAAAAAAATCACCCAACTCTCTATCTCTATCAAAACAAACACTTTATATAAGAAAGATTCCCTTTTAAATATTTATACACATATCACCATTAATACTGTTAATAAAACTCATATTTATTTAAATAAGAATTAATAAACTGCCCCAAATGCTGATTTTTATAGCACAAAGCATAATTATTTTAACTCAACACTTTGGGTGGCATATTGAATACAATGCTTCTTTAGATAATATTAACAAGCAAATTTTTAAGAATATAATTTCATCTACAGGTCAGATAAAGCTTTATTAAATGGTAAACACTTGTAACAGTGCAGAAATACAAGTTTCAAAAATAATACATTCAGAAGATCTGCTGTTCAAATAATATTTTCTCAAAACCGGGTGGAGGAGTATGATAAAATTCACTGAACTGGCAATCCAAAATTGCACTGTCATCAACTAGAAGATAGAAAAAGAAAGAAAATAAATTAGAAGCAAACACCTTTGGAATGAATGCATAATTACAAAATCTACTGTTTTTGGACTAGGGATGTAGCTCAGTGGGAGCACCTGCTTAGCAGGCATGAGGCCCTGGGTTCCATCACCAGCACCACAAAAAAGTTAAAAATAAAAATAAAATAAATTGTTTTCTTAATATCATAACAGGAAAGAAGAATAAACCTTTCTGTTGTCCAGGCTACAAAATCTATTAGTATTTAGTAAAAACAAACAAAAAGCAAAATCTATCAAAAACACTGGAAGGGTATACATCAAAACATTATTAATAATTATTTCATGCCAACTGCAGTGGCACATGCCTGTAGTCTCAGCTATTAAGGAGCTTGGGGGAAAGAGGATCTTAAGCCCAGGAGTTTGAGTGCAGCCTGGACAACAAAGAAAAACCCTGTTTCTTAAAAACAAAAACCTCCAGATGGTGTGAATATGGGTATTTCAAATATTTTTGGTATTTTCTCAATTTTATATAATTAAGATGTATTATTTTATACTATAATGGCTTTTTGGAAAAAATTATGGATTCGTGGGAATTTGCAAATATACTATAAGGAGTCTCATGTATCCTTCATTCAGCTTGCCCCAGTGGTAACATCATATATTCTTATACTACAATATCCCCAGGAAACTGACACTGATATACTACTGTGAACTAGACTACAGGTCTTATTTAGCTTCTTCTACATGTTTTTGTTTGTTTTGTTTTTTGTGGTAAATGGATTTAATCCAAGGGCACTCTATCACTGTGATATCCCCCTAGCACTCTTTATTTTGAGACAAGATCTTGCATAGTTGCTCAGGCTGGCCTCCAACTTGCAATTCTCCTGCCTCAGCTTCCTGAATCACTGGGATTACAGGCATGTATCACTGTGTCTGGCTTCTTATAAGTATCTACTCAAGAGAAATCAATGTGTATATTCATACAAAGGCATAAACATGAATGTTTATACCAACTTTATTTGAAATGGTCTAAAACTGGAAACAGCTCTAATATCTACTAACTGGTGAAGAGATAAACAAATTTTAATACATTCACACAATGATCTATATCACTTGGCAGTAAAAATGAATGAATCAATGATACATGCTAAAATATGGATGAATCTTAATTATGCTAAAAAAAGAAACCAGACAGAGAAAGAGTACAAACTGTATGACTCTGCTTATATATTACTTTAAAAAAAAGCAAGCTAATCTAATGACAGAGAGAAGCTCCATAGTTGCCTGGTTAGTGTATGGTTGGGGTGAAGTCAGGGAGAGAGTAAGGAGACGTGAGTAGGAAGAATGACAGGGACAAGAGGAAACTTTTGGGGTGAACATGTACGTTATCTTATGATGATGATGAAACAAAGCAAAATATCATGAGAAGCAAAATAAGCACATAATTGGTACTAACAAGGAATGCAGCTGTGGTAGGGGATGTATACTGGGTGCTGAAAATGTTCTGTGTTTCTTGATCTAAGTGGTAATAATGTTGAGTGTTCACAGTTTTTGTTAAACTGCATAAATATGTTCAATGAACATTACTATATATTTTATAGTTCAGAAAATAAACACAGAAAGAAGTACTAGAATTGACATTCATGAAGTCACCAGTGATTTTAATAAGGTTGGTTTCAATGAAGTGATGGTAATGACAGCCAGCAGGGTTGCAGAGGAAATGAATGATAACAATAAAGTTACTGGGTTTAGGCCCTTCTACAAGAAGTGTGGCTACTCAGAAAAAGGTGAACACAGGGCTAGCGAGGGATTCAAGTTCAAGTGAGGACCTCTGAGATGGAAAAGACTCAGAATGTTTATAAGCACAGGAGAAAACTAGATGACATATAATGTAGACAAAATAACTGAAGTCCTAGAGTTGGTGAGTTTGAAATCTAGACCTCATTTTCCATGTGAAAGGAACCATTTCCTTTGAAATGGATGGAAATACAGCAAGATTAGAGTCATCCCCAAAAACTTCAGAAGGAAAGGGAGGAAAGCTGGAGTTTAAAACTAACAATCTGTTTCTTTATAAGTAGAAGGCAAGAGCATCTATGAAGATGGGTAGGGAATTCTAGAAATGCAGTGATGGTCTCAAATACACAGAGATGTAAAAGAATTGCCAAAACTATTAAGAGATTAAATTAGACTGGAAGTCCTGACTTTGAATAACATTTCTTCAATGTTATGCAGTTTTTTCTTACAAAGGCTGAATTTAAGAACAGAAAGAATGGCTGGATTATTCTAGGAATGGGAGGAGATGGAAGGCAAAGGGAAAGGGAATTAAGTTGGATTTGAGTTTATCAAATTCAAATTGAAAATGCACTTCACTACATATAGTTTATGATCTTTTAACTTTGCTTCATTAAAAATAATGCTGAATAAGCTGGGCATGGTGGCACATGCCTGAAACCCCAGTAGTTTGGGAGGCTGAGGCAGGAAGATGGCAAGTTCAAAGCCAGCCTCAGCAATGGTGAGGTAAGGTCTCAGTGAGACCTTGTCTCTAAATAAAATAGGGCTGGGGATGTAACTCCGTGGTCGAATGCCTCTGAGTCCAATACCAGGCACCCACGCCCCCAAAAAATGCTGAATGAAAGAAGTACTTTAGAATAATTTTATTTGGTACACTCACTTGTATAACTCAGTCATTTGACAGGTATTATTTCATTTCTCAGGCTAAACTATTTAAAATATCAAGCTACATTTCTACCTATTAAGTAAATAAAGGAATTACAGGGTTTCCCACTATGCAAAAACATTAACAGAAATTAAATTTAAAAGCACTTTTACATGCAAAGACACAGAAGGCAAAAATCATTGAAAAGTAATTTTTAGGAGAAAAGAAGACTAAAACCTAACTACAGAATAAATCATAGGGCTGGGGTTGTGGCTCAGCGGTAGAGCGCTCACCTAGCATGGGCGAGGCCCTGGGTTTGATCCCCAGCACCATATAAAAATAAATAAAGATATTGTGTCCAATTACAACTAAAAAATAAATATTAAAAAAAAAAGTAAATCACAGGCTGGGAGTGTAGTTCAGTGGCAGAGCACTTGCCTAGCATGTGTGAGGCACTGGGTTCAATCCTCAGCACCACATAAAAATAAACAAATAAAATAAAGGCATTCTGTCCATCTACAAGTATAAAAATTTTTTTAAAAAAAGTAAATCACAAGCTTTGATTATTATATTATCAAATATTTGTATTTGTTATTGTATATTTCTGTGACATAATAGTCTGTCATCACTAACATTACTATCTTTATAGTAAACGATCCCCCCAAAGGTAATTTTTATTATGACCCAAATCTAAGAACTTTAAAGTAATTAAATAATAAAACATTTTAAACTTACTAAAAGTTGGAAAAATCATATGCTTATTGATTTAGAGTAAAGCAGAAATGAGTGATAAAGCCACTATGGTTATTTTTTTTCTAAAAAAAGAGAGACATCTTGGTTTTTAGAGATAAATGCAAAATATTTATGAACAAAATGATAAAATGTCTGGTATATGCCTCAAAATAATCTAAGGAGGGAAGGAAAAGAATTGGAAAAGAGTGGGGGTAGATGAAAGTCTACTGGCACAAGTGGTAATTGTTTGAAGCTGGAGGATCAGTATATGAGGTTCATCATACTAGCCTCTTTACTTCTGTACATGTTTGAAATTTTCTATTAAAAAAACTTAAAGTAATTAAGTAGTACAGAGTCATTTCTTAAGTAACCCAATTCTTGGAAGGACATACCTGCACACAAATGTTGGCACTTATACACCTACAGCTAGTAAAAGCAAAACAATCAATAAGAAACTAGTCTAGGTTACCATTTCTTTCAGAAGAATGTTAACATTTAGGTGATTTTATAAAGGTAATAAATGCTCATTCTACATAAAAGTCCCATATCCAGTTCTAAAATATTCTTTATAATTACAATTTCAAGTTATTAAATTCTTCTTAGTAACTGGCAGAAAAAGCTTTGTAAATTCAGCAGAGCTTTTTGGAAAAGGATATATGATGAAAAGATAATATGGTTATTGCGTACCTAACTATAATCATTGTATTTAGAAAGGTCTTTTTTTTTTTTTAAAAAAAGAGGCTTTTTAAAAACTTTATTTTATTTATTTATATGTGGTTCTGAGGATGGAACCCAGGGCCTTGCACATGCGAGGCGAGAGCTCTACCGTTGAGCCATAACCCCAGCCCCTAGAAAGTTTTTTAAAAAAAATTTTTTTAGTTGTTGATAGACCTTTATTTTATTTATTTATATGTGGTGCTGAGAATTAAACCCAGTGTCTCACACTATGCCAGGCAAGTGTCTACCACTGAGCCCCAGCCCCAGCGAGAGGTTTTTTTTTTTTATGTGGGGAAAAATATTCTTCATTCTGCAAAGAGGAAATCTAAGAGCATGTATTCTATGTAAAAAAGTCCTTATTAATAACTTGTCCGAACTTATGAATGATTGTTATAAAATTAGTGTGAATGCCAAACAAAAGTTAACATACATCTAATAATATGAGAAATATTTTAGCTTACCATAAACAACTGGATACACTGTCCCTCGTATACCTGATGCAGGACAATGCATGTTTTTTCCATTCAAATATACATTTAATTCTACATGGTCATATGTAATACCCTATGAAGGAAGGAAAAAATAAAAAAGCCCCATAAGTATTAGAAATCATGAAAGCAAGAAAATAAACAAAAACCCAAGCATAGGGTCACTTTAGTTTCCATTAAGGGTTTACAATCTGTTAGAACTCCACTTAAACTGAACTATAAAAATCAGTAGAGATTGTGTAGGGGAAAAGGCCAGGTAAGATCCCCAGCATTGACAGTGTAGCTTAAATCCTAATATTATTATTTATGTAATCTGGTTTTTATACTTTGAAAACAAAGTGACATAAGTGATGTAAGGGCTGCATGCCATAAACAGACTTTTTTTTTTAGCGGGGGGAGTACCGGGGATTGAACTCTGGGGCACTCAACCACTGAACCATCCCCAATCCTATTTTGTATTTTATTTAGAGACAGGGTCTCACTTAGTTGCTAAACACTTTGCTGTTGCTGAGGCTGGCTTTGAACTTGCAATCCTCCTGTCTCAGCCTCCCAAGCAGCTGGGATTACAGGCATATGCCACCATGTCCTGCCAAGACTTTTTAAACTCATAAATGAAACACTGTTCTTTGCTGGGTGCATGCCTGTAATCTCAGCTATTCAGGAGGCTGAGGCAGGAGGATAGCAAGTTAGAGGCCAACCTCAGCAATTTATAGAGAACTGGACTCAAAATATAATTTTAAAAAGGGCTGTGGGTATAACTCAGTGGCAGAATGTCCCTGGGTTCAATCCCCCAGAATTGCACAAGGAAAAAGAAACAACAACAACAACAAAACCCACTGTTCTCTGTAGAATTTGATCTTAAGGGAGGAAAACTCGAGGTTTTCATTATTAGGTCCTATAACCTGTTAGTGTTTTCAAGTTGTGAAGAAATGTCTTATATAACTTTATTTCCAAGAAGAAATCTACCCTGGTCTAAAAAATGTCCAGTATATTACTAAGGTAAAACTAGTTTTTGTAATTAAATAAGATTGGTAGCATCAAAAAAAAAAAAAAAAAAAAAAGTAGCTCCAAAGATTTAAAATAGGGCTGGGGTTGTAGTTCAGTAGTACAGTGCTTGCCTACCATCTGTGAGGCACTGGGTTCGATCCTCAGTAACACATATAAATAAATAAGAGTATTGTATCCATGTACAACTAAATATTACACACACACACACACACAGCTTCAAAACAAATAATGGAATAAAAGTATATTACTTTATTTAAAATTTTTTTGTAGCTGTAGATGGACAGCATGCCTTTATTGTATTTGTTCATTTATTTATTTTATGTGATGTTAAGGATTGAACCTGTGCCTCACACATGCTAGGCAAATGTTCTGCCTAGAGCTGCCACAGAGCTACAGCCCCAGCCCAAAAGTATATTACTTGTATACATTACTGATGGTGGGAAAAGAGCATAATTAGTAATAATAATTATTAAAATGCTACAGAACATTTAAGATCGCCTAGGTACTTCATATGTACTCACTTAATCCTCAAACAAGATAGATATTATTAGTCCCATTTTTATCAATGTGGTAGCTAAAGAACAGAAAGGTTAAACTTGCACAGCTAGGAATGGCAGAGCTGAGATTTAAATTTATTCAGGCTGGTTTCAAATACTTGCTTTTAAATCACCATGACATACTGCCTCTCTTTATATCTTTATACAATATAGGTTGGGCATCTCTATCTGAAACTTTTTGAGGGTTGACAATGATAGCACAAGGGAAAAATTCCACACCTGACTTTCTACAATGGGTCATAGTCAAAAAACACAGGCACACTAAAAATATTGTATAAATTACTTTTAGGCTATGCATTTCCTGTTTAGACTTGGATCTCATTCCCAAAATACCTAATTATGTATATATAAATATTCCAGTATCGACCAAAACCTCAAATCAGAAACACTTCTGGTCTCACGCAGTTCAGATGAGGGATACTCAACCTGTAGTTACTAACTAATGACAAAAAGAGATCTTTCCTTTGAAGAAGTAAGAAAAGACAACAGAGATTTTCAATTGATAAATCATTGCAAACCAAGAAGCAAACTACTTCAAGGATTTCTGAATGTGGATAAATTATATCACTTTAAAAGGTTTTTAGAGGTAGAAACAGATCTAACAGATTTAAGTCTTAACTTTTTCCCTTTCTAGATAAGATAGCAAAGGCCCAGAAAAGCCATTGTGTTAAGTGCTATACAAGTTTCTCCTCAAATTTGATCAAAGCTAGGAATAAACAATGATTTATTAAAAATTTAAAAAATTGAGAAAGATGAAGAGTATATAGATTGTCTTTGCTTCATTTTAGTTTATATATTTATATATAATAATAAAGTTAACTAATGCCCAGGATTAGTTTTTTTAATGATGAGGTCTGTTTTAAAAAAACAAAAACCTAACTATATAAGAAAAGAAAGTATGTTAATCTCTTTATGGGACTATAGGAAATGTAGCAGTTCAACAAAGTAGGTTATAATCCAGGCACCCTTCACCACTAGGTAGCAATATACTCTATTGCAAGCAAGTGAGTTTTAAATCCAAGTCTCCAGCAGAAAAACAAAACCTAGTACCAAAGAAAGGCAAAGTTTAATTTAAGTATTTTCTAACTTAATCTGTTCTTTTATGTGATCTAGAAACTGGGTTTGATTCTGCCATGATGATACTAAAAGCACATAAGAATGTTTTTCCTGTCTTATAATTCTTTCTACTTTTTGCCAACTGTTAACAATTTGGCAAAATTTCTTCTCAAGAGTTTGAACACACACACACACACACACACATATGAATAATATTTTACTTTTTGCCTTGCATATATTTCTTTTTTTAAAGATATTTTTTAGTTGTCAATGGATCTTTTATTTTATTTATTTATATGTGGTGCTGAGGATTGAACCCAGGGCCTCACACATGCCAGGCAAGTGCTCTACCCCTGAACCACAGCTCCAGCCCCGCATATATTTCTTATTTTTTAGTTCTTCTTTTATCAGAATGGGTATGGAAATTTACAGTGTAATTTAACAATGCTGACAGGCTAAAAATGACATTCTTAGATCTTTCAATCTGTGATATCAGATATCATGAATGAGATAAGATATGAAGGCAAGAGTAACACACAGAAGTTCAGCATATTAACAAAGAAAAACATTTGTTACTGATTATTCTTATGTTTGAATTTCATCTTTTAGTGTAAATAGGTTGACAGCCTTAACTCCAAAGATTTTTTTCTTTTATGAAATAACCATTTAAATAAAGATGTTCCATATTATACACATCTGGCAATGATCTATGAATATAAACAAACTACTTAAAAAAAAAACAGAACAGGGAAAGACAGGTTTTAAAACAGGTTATGACTTTTGTCTCCTTTTCTTCAACTTAGGAAAAAAAAACTTCAAACAATTAAAAACCCTGTTTTTCATATTTTTTTTTAAGTTGCAGAAGAGAAGATTAGACCACAATTAAAAATTTTAGGGCTAGGAATGTGGCTGAATGGTAGAATGATTGCCTCACATGCACAAACCCCTGGGTTCAATCTATAGTACTACAAAAATACTGAAAAAAAAAAAAAAATCCCACACTTTTCTTTTAGTCTTTCTAAAATCCTGTATAATTCAATAACCTGTATTTGTTTTGTCTGGGTCATCTTATTAGGAGAAACTTTCCTTCATTATTCAGATTCCTTTCACCTTGATAATTAGAACCAGGAACCCAAGGTTCTGTGTACAAGAGTATGTTGGTTAAATGAGACTCTAGGACTCTGTTCTCAATCAACAGCTAACTTGGCTTGGACTCTAGAGACAGGGTTCTAGGCTAACATGAGTTGAGAAGAAGTGTCTAGGAAAAAAGATGAGGTCTTTGGGTTGCATTTTTAACAAGTTGCTTTGGTAAAGAGTAAAGTAAGTCCCTTTGGGAAAGAAAATAAAGAATTCTTATAACATGTGACTCTTAACTTCTAAAAAAACCTTTTCTACAATTAAGTCTCAGGATTTTCAGTATAGTTCTCTGAAGATTTCTGAATGTGGAGGAGGTTTAATTAGATTAAGTTTAATGAAGACAGCCACTTCTAATTTAAAAATGCTGTAAATTTCAAACAGATGTTCAATAACAAATTAAGTATTTCCATTCTCAAAAATATCTACTATTTTCTAATACAAGGTCAGCAAATGTTTCAAATTGGGGCCAAGTTTTCTCTGATGTGACTTCTAGAAGTAGGAAATAGTGCTCAGCAGCCAATCTGTCACTAATCTACTTGAGAGGAAGCAAGGACTCCCTCTGATGCCCCCGGCCAGTGGCAGCTCTAGAAGGGAGAAGGTAATGAGGTAAGGCAGTGGCATCTACACCAAGTGCTCTCTCTGGAAACTGTTCCACCTTATTAGATTCAAACCCAGGCTTTGGAATCCAAACTACAAACCCCCAGGCAAAACTGTTATCTACTCAAAGCAACTCAAGTGTAACAATTTACAGGGGATAGCAGCTCTAGCTACTAGAAGACTCACCACCACGTCTCCCTCCTGTGGAAGGCTGTTTGCTGGCAGCCTGTTTTTCTCTTCATTGTTGTGATATAGGGCTCCATCATTTCTCATCACCAGACTGTGCACATCTCGGCCAAGGGGAATCTGATTCAGGTTAACCTTCTGAGTTGCAACACCAATACCCCATATTCCTAAAAATACAATGGTTTAAATGCCCCCCAAATCGAAAGAACGCAAATATAAAAGTCATTTTAAAAGGGAGCATAAACTGTTTTTTATTAAGAAGTATCACATTATCACTAAACTCTTTTCTTTGAATCTTTAAAAAAAATCTTTTAAAAGTAGTTTGCAAAGTGTATGTTTTCTACAGATAAGATGCAGCCTAGGAGATAAGCATTGTACTGCTAAAGTTCATATCTTGACCTAGTTATGTTATACTGAGCGAATTAATTAATGGCTGATTCCTCATCTGTGAACTGTGGAGTCTAAAAGTACTCACTTTATAGAGTTAGGAAAAGATAAGATCCAATAAACCAACCAAAATAGTGAAGTATTAAAAAAAAAGTGTGTGTGTGGGGGGTAAGTATTATGTATAAAAAAATGCCAGTTATTGCATTATTCTTCTCTTTTTTAAAATATTTATTTTTTTAGTTATAGGTGGACACAATATTTATTTTATTTTTTTGTGGGGCTGAGGATTGAACCCAGTTCCTCACGCATGCAAGGCGAGCGCTCTCCCTCTGAGTCACAATCCCAGCCCCCATTACTCTTCTCTTAAAAAATATTTTTTAAATGCTACAGGGCTTGGAGTATAGCTCAGTGGTAAAGCACTTCCCTAGCATGCACAAAGCCCTGAGTTTTGAATTTATACAAATACACATTGAATTTAAGTGGTCTGGAGTTCTCTCAAGATTACCTCTCAGTGAAAGATTACTGTCTTCAGTTTTTGCATCTATAAAAAGTGACAAATAATGTATATTGTTAACAATATAATGGAGAGAAGAAAAATCAATGATAAGGTATAAAATTATTTCCTTATTAAAAGTTGAAGTCAGTGAATTAAAATCTTTTGGTCTAAGTTGACTTTTGAAACAGCAGCTTTCCTTTTAACAGGCCGAACAGAATACTTATATTTTTATCTCAAACTGCTTCCATCTCATTTTTTATAAATCAGGAGAAATTCTATACATGGAAAAAGGTTTAAAGACCATGTTCTCTTGGGGCTGTGGTTGTGGCCCAGCAGTCGCCTAGCACATGCGAGGCGCTGGGTTCAATCCTCAACGCCACATGAAAATAAATAAATAAACCAGGTGTGGTGGCACATGCCTGTAATCCCAGCAGCTCGGAAGGCTGAGGCAAAAGGATGGCGAGTTCAAAACCAGCCTCAGCAATTTAGAGAGGTGCTAAACAACGCAGTGAGACCCTGTCTCTAATAAAATACAAAATAGGGCTGGGGATGTGGCTTGGTGGTCGAGTGCTCCTGAGTCCTATTCCTGGTACCCAGCCCCCCCCCCAAAATAAAATAAATAAAATAAAGGTATTGTGTCCAACTACAACTAAAAAAAAATAAAATAAAAAAATAAGACCATGTTCTCAATATATTAATTTTTTTGGATTGAGTGAGACCATCAGAAACTTGCATGTCTAAACTTCACCATCTTGGCCTTTGAAATAATATGACCATATACTTTGTCCTCCAAAGTAAGACTGTTATGAAAGTAACAGGAGGTGACAATACTAAATTCACAGGATTACACTTGCAGACAGGGTTCTACAGTCTCCTTACTCCTAAAGAACTGTGCACAGCTAGGTTTGGTGGTACATGCCTATAATCCCAGGGGCTCAGGAGCCTGAAGCAGGAGGATCACAAGTTCGAGGTCATCCTCAGCAGCTTGTCAAGGCCCTAAGTAACTTAATGAGACCCTGTCTCAAAATAAAAAATAAAGAGGATTGGGGTGTGTCTCCTGGGTTAAATCCCTGGTACCAAAACAGTAACAAATTCAACAGAACAAAACAAAACAAAAAGCCTCAAACTGTACACAATTGCCTCAAGCTTTCAACATAGGATCAATGCTACAAACTCCAACAATCCATTTATCCTAGGGATATCATTAGGGATGAGATCCTTCACAGAAAATCCACATAAAAATTTTTATTATATTTAAGGCTCAAGCTACTTAGTTTTCTTGAGAAATAAGTGTGTTACACTTGAGAACATTATAGTAACCAGGAATATTTTGCAGCCAGTGAGCTAACAAATGACAGATTCAGATTTATATAGTCCTTTAAGAAAAATCACTATTTAAAACTAATATAGAGGGGCTGGGGTTGTAGCTTAGTGGTAGAGTGCTTGCTTAGCATGTGTGAAGCCCTGGGTTCAATTCTCAGCACTGCAAATAAAAACATAAAATAAAGGTCCATTGATAACTAAAACATATTAAAAAAATAAAAACTAATATAGAAAACAAGACAGGCAAGATGGTACACACTTGTAATCCCAGCTACCTGGAGGGCTGGGGCTGGAGAATTATAAGTTTTAGGCCAACCTCAGCAATTTAGCAAAAAAGGAAGGAAGGGAGGAAGGGAGGGAGGAAGGAAGGAAGGAAGGAAGGAAGGAAGGAAACAAGCCCCAGAAGGATATTCTGTATTATTTTATATTATTATATTATTCAAGGAGTAATAGAGGAATTATTTACTCCTATTATGTGATAGAGTCCTATCATATGCCTGAGTAAATAAAATGGTGAATTTAAAACCTCTTAATAATGCTACTATCTTATATTTACTCAGCATACTCAGTAAGACACTTTCATACTTTTTTCTCACTTTCTGTGAGGGAGGGAAAAAGACAGCTCTTATAATCCTATTTTATAAAAGAGAAAACGGAATCTAATTTAACAAAATTGACTAATTTAACCAGGATCACACAATGACAAGTGGAAGATTCAGGTATTCTAAGAAAGAGTTTGGAACCTTTTTTTATTACCTACTGAATCTTTTTCATATATTTAAAATTTTTCTTAATATTTAGAACAATTAAGACCTGAAATAATAAAGTGCCATTATACTAACCTGTAGACTGGATTTTGAATTCAAAGTAGCTTTTGTTTTGATGTAAAGGTGCACTGGCTAAACAACCTCCTGTTCCACATATTCTTCTTCCATTTTTTACAATGACAACATCTGTTCCTAAACAAAAAATGCAGACACTATATAAAGTTTTATATTTTCATATTCAACAACTAGAGTTAATTCATTCACTTCTAACACTTAGTTCACAAAAAACAGGGTTGTTATAAGTACTCTGAAATATAGGAATACTGATCAATAACTTTAAATACTTAATTCACTGTTTAAAATAATTCACTGTTTTATTATATAGAGAACATTTCTATATAATATTCATTTGTAGCTATAAGTCTTGGTTAATTAAGTTGTTTCAAATAAACTTTAATAACTTTGTATTATGCTGAATATTTAAAATTCTTGTAAGGAAGAAATAGACTAACTCATTTAGTTTTTAGCCAATAAATAAATTGGATAATTTCATAAATATTTTGAAGACATAAACACAAGAAGGTTTAGTAAATTAGTGCAATTTTTAATTCATTCTATCCAGGTGAATTAAATCTACTAATACCAACAGAATGTCTACTAAGAACAAGACACTATACTAATGCATCAGTCAAGTAAGCATTGAAGAGTACACAGAATATGGAAAGGAACACATATCTATGTTGATACAGCTGACACTGAAAAATGTCCCTTTTAGGATCTCCCGCCCCCACTTTTAGGATCTTAAAAGGTTTGTTTAGCTAGCTACTGTCCATCACATGGCTATATGTAAACAGGTTTTAACATCAATAAACACTCTTTCTTCTCATTGAAAATTTTAGTTTCAGCTCAGATAATATTTATAGATGAGAGAAAGAAAAATGCCATCTCCTCATATGTGACTCCTCTACGGATTTGTTTCCAAACCTTGGTTTAGGAAAGCATGTATATCAAAGAACATTAAGAGACAACATAAGTCTAACATGTAATAAATATCCTTTAATACAAAGGGATGTGAGTCCCAAAGCCTGTGGCCAATATTGCCATCTCACTGGCAAAAAGTGCATAAAACAAAGCATATCTAGATATGAGAACTGTATGAGATTCATCCAGAAGTGTTAAATAAAACTACCAGTTTTAGAAGACTGAATTCATATTTAAAGAAAAAACTATTTGGCAAAAACACATAAGAGAAATGCAAAAAAAAAATTAGATTCTATCATTCTCTCTCTTAAGGTTAACATTTAGATTCTATCATGATTATTAAACATATATTAACATCTATTATTTTATAATTAAAAATGTTAAAACCAAATTCTGAGAAAGAATCATAAATAATTTGTATCTGGCTATCCTACATACTTTTTCTTTTTTGGTACCAGGGATAGAACCCAGGGGTGCTCAACCATTGAGCCACATCCCCAGCCCTTTTCACCTTTTATTTTTGAAGCAGGGCCTTGCTAAGCTTTTTAGGGCCTTGCTAAGTTGTTGAGGCTGGTTTTTGAACTCGCTATCCTCCTGCTTCTGCTTCCCAAGTCATTGGGATTAAAGGAGTGCACCACCGCACCTGGCTACTCTACATACCTCTGTAGTTGCAACTGGAGAGCATTCTCCCTGATGGCAAAGACCCTGCAGTGTTTGGCATCTAGTGGATGCTCAGCAAATTTGTTCAATGAATGAATAAATAAGCTGTGCTAAATAAGCACTTTGTAGAGGACATGTAGCATGCTTTTCCTTTCTGGATATACTTCCCCTGGGATCAAACAATTCCAAGGAAGATGATTCAATCTCTGACTTCAGGGTACAGCATTTGATCTAGGTTAAGTCAATCAGTAAAATCCAAATTTCGTGGTTACAGTGATAAATCAAGAGTGGTCATGTGATATAACAAAAAACAATTAGAGACTAGGTGTGAGGATTTTTGCAGAGAAGTATGGAAATAAAGACACTTTCATTCATCCAGGCCCCAGCTACTCTGGAGGCTGAAGCAGATGGATCACAAGTTCAAGGCTAGCCACAGCAACTTAGGGAGACCCTGGTCTCAAAATAAAAAGTAAAAGAACTGGAGATATAGTTCAGTGGTAGAGTGCCCCCAGGGTCAATCCCCATTACCTCAAAAACAAAACAAAGAAAGACACTCTCATTCTTTTTATATCTGAATGAGGAAGCCTACAGCCCAGGCAGCTGCTTCAAGGGTTCTTGGAAGTTAAGCTTCAGGAACAAATAACAGAAGTTAGAGGAAAGAAATGAAAAGAAACCAAGTTGTTGGTAGCACTGAGTCTTTCCTGAAGCCAGGGCTCCCTTTGTACTTTTCAATTACAAGTACTAATAAATTTCCTTCACTATTTAAACAATTCTGAGTTGTTTTTTTCACTACCCGCAACTGAAAGCATCCTTATAAAACATATTTCCAAAGATTATACAAACAAATGGTAAATTCTTTTTCTTAACCGGCAGTGAGTGGTCTGTGGTTCTCCCACATTACTAAAACCTTTTAATAACCAGCTTCTATAATAGATAACTTAATGTCTTGGATTTCATCCTTGCTAAGTTAATAGAAATACAAGACTTTCAAAACAATATAGTCTGCCAGGTGTTGGTGGTGCATGCCTGTAATTCCAGCAGCTTGGGAGACTGAGGCAGGAGATCCTAGGTTTGAAACCAGCCTCAGTAACTAAGGGAGACTCTATCAACTTAGCAAGATTCCTATCTCAAAATAAATAAATAAATAAATAAAAGCAGTTCAGTGATTAAGTGCCTTTGGGTTCAATCCCTGGTACCAAAACAAAACTAAATAAAATAATATAGTCTGCTCTCAGGGTTGAAATCACAGAAACAACTCTAACATGGTATTCTCTTATTTCAATATTATTTTTTCTGGGCTGGGGCTGTGGTTCAGTGGTAGATCGCTTGCCTGGCATGTGTGAGGCACTGGGTTCAATCCCCAGCACCACATAAAAATGAAATAAAAGTACTGTGTCCACCTACAACTAAGAAAAATACATATTTAAAAACTAATTTTTATCTCCACAGCATTCTGTTAGGCACTGAGATGTTTTATATAGAAAAATGAATATGTTCAGAGAACATTCTGGGCCATTTGTGAATCACTGGGGAATCATTTTAAGCTTATTCCATTTCTCCTTACTAAGTAAAAAGATACTCTGTATTTGGATCTATGTGATATGCGTAGTTTTGGAAAGTCAAGTCCAGAATATCATAGAAATACGGCCACAGAGTATGTTTTAGAAACATTAGAAATTTCCAATCATGTAACATTCCCTTACAAGTAGTAGTCATGGGAGACACTGATTTCTAAAAAGTTAATCACGATTAAAAGCAGCAAATAAGGCATCAAAGAAGACATTCACAAAAACTATGCCACAGAAATTCCAAAAGAGGAACATCATCAAAATAAGTGACTACGCTAAAGGAGGTATCATTTAGATATGATATGTAATAGACTATTTAAAAAAAAAAAATCAAAGCCAGGCAGTGAGTGGCATGTGAGAGGCTGAGGTAGGAGGATCACTTGAGCCCAGATCAGCCTGGGCAACAAAATGTGACCCCACTTGCGGGGGTGGTTAGCCATCACATTCTTTTTTTTTAATATTTTATTTATTTTTTAGTTTTTGGCGGACACAACATCTTTGTTTGTATGTGGTGCTGAGGATTGAACCGAAGCCGCACGCATGCCAGGCGAGCGCGCTACCGCTTGAGCCACATACCCAGCCCCACATTCTTTAGGTTATCTATATAACATATCCAAATACATGCATATTGGCTTATATTTTCAAATGAAGATCAACATGTGCTTGAAACTCTCCTCTCATTTTTTTCAAGTTCTCAAATCAGGCTTCTTTGGGATTAGAGAACTTGAATTTACTAAAGACAGGTAACGAAAAAACTTCCATGCACATAGAAAATCTGATGATGGGATCACTCTACTATATTTGTAGCTTAAAAGGGCTGGGCAGCGTTGGGGAAGGCAAACAGTGGAATGAGTATAACCTGTTTCTCCTACATAAGACATAGGCCAGAAAAAAAGGAATGTTCTAGAGTACACTGCTGAGATTCAAAAGTCTGACAGTAGAGAAAGGAAGAAGAGCTACGGCTGCTTTAAGTTGCAGAAGCAATATATGGTTGCCCTTTACTGTATCCCCAACAGTTAAAACAATGTCTGCCATTTGTCACAAAATAAACATCACTTCAGTAAATCAATAAGTGAAATGGAAATGTTTTCAGACAGGATCTGAATATCCACTGTCTATAAATACATTGATAAATAACAGATATTTATTTATAATGAGGTTCTGCACTACATGTGAAAGATCTAAGAACTGAAAGCTCTGTAAATACCATCATACAAGGTAGTAAACAATTATCACATATAGTACGTGCTATCAAAATATAATGGAAAACGGTTCCAGAATATAAAGAATCTGAGCAATAGAGTTGTGTTATACATATTAAGAACTGTCTTCATTATTTGTCTTTGTTATACAATATACTTTACACACGAGACATTTGAAAAGGCAGAAGTATATTTAGACTAAAATAATTCATATTATTGTAGCTTAAAGGGGCTGGGCAGCGTTGATTTTAGTATCCTAACTAAAATCATCATATTGGAAAATCTCTCCTGCTTGAACCATATATTCTAGACTATACGGAACAGTAGGTGGTAAAAGAGGCTACGTAGGGGAGAGGAAAAATGTTAGACGAGAACTTACTGGCGGGGGAAAAAACACTGAAGCGATGGAGCAAAGTGCTGACTTATTTTGCAATGCCTAACCTATTGGGATGACGCCAGTTAGATAAAATTACAGTACTTCCAACAGTGACTAAGGGAGAATCTAGCAACGGGAGCTTTTAGTCGAAATAGCATGTTCTGACCTGAGGTGCGACTTCAGGCTTCTGCAATCTGCCTTGTTTTGACTTTGGGAGGTGAGGGTGGAATTGCTTCCAAAAAACCCCAAGCTTCATCCTATACGTGATGGGGCTAAAGTGAAACAACCGATTGTCAGGGCAGAAGACCCTAACGCATTCCGAAAGTGTGCGAGTCCTGAGAGGCGTGCCACACGCGAACGCGGTGAGGGCGCCTCCGCTCCCCTCGCCTGGGGACACCTGACACCTCAGCAGGAGGCAACTCAAGGAGCAGGTCAACACACCCACTCCCGACGCCAGCCAGGGAAGGCTGCGCAGCCTTGAACACAGCCCGGCCCGATGGAGGCGGCCAGCGACAGGCGAACTCCGCGAGACTAGAGAGAGGGTGCCGCGGCAGCGAAGCCGGGCGAGGCGGGGTCGGAAGCCTGGGCGACGCGTGGTCCCTCCGACCCCCGCCTTGCCTCCCGCCCGCCGCCCCCAGCCTGGGGCCGTTGGGTATGGGAAAGCGAGGGCCCTTACCCATGTGCTGCGTGTCCAGCTGCACAGCCGGCATCTCCTTCAGAGGGATGTGGCCAGTCCCGCCGTCTCTGCAGCACCGCAGGCAGCACAAAACCGAAGCGGCCATCGCGCAGGGACCACCGCTCCGTCGCCGCCACCGCCCCTATATCGCGGCGACACCGCCCCTCACCGTGCCGCCCCGCCTCCTGTCCCCGCCCGAGCGCAAGCGGCGTGTGGGGCGCAGAAGCTGGCACAGCGACGCCCCTGGCCCGGAGGCGCAGCGCAGGCTGATGCTAGCCGGGCCGGGAAGGAGTGGAGGATAGGCGGGCTGGGCCGGGGAGGTGGGCGGAGTTAGTGGCGTGAATGGATGGAAGAGGGCGTGGCGGGCGTGCGGGAGGCGGTGTGCGCCTGCGCACCGGGTGGTTTTCTTCCCCCCCCACCTTGGGCGGCTTCACGCCCACCCCTAACGTTGACCGGTGAGGCTGTCCCTCTGCACCGTCGCGGTTTCTTGTATGAGTTTTTTTTTTTTTTTAGTTCTGTTCTGTTCTTTTTTTTTTTTTTAAAGATGGGGTCTCGCTATATTGCCAGACGGGTCTTGAATTCTTAGGCTCCCGCGATCCTCCTGCCTCAGTCTGCTGTGTAGCTGGGACTATAGGCGCGCGCTCTCCGCCCGGTTGGATGTCATGTTTTTAAAACTGTGCCTTTTTGCTCCACCATTATTTAACGCGCGGATTGACAGAAACAGGCCAGGACTATGGGGAGCTATTCAGAGTGACCTCCGAGGTTTCCCTTGTTCACCCAGGCCTGAGCAAGCTGTGCCTCCTAGGAGAGTCTATGTACTTCTCCAGGGGTTGGTTTCTGAAGAATTTCCGAACATGCTAACTGACGCACACGGGTGCCAGGAGAAAATGCCTTTTGGTGATTGCACTGTGGAGTACAAGCGGGGCCCCACTGCATTTTAGGTACAGAGACGTACACGTACATTCCCTGTCCGTTGGTGCTGCGTGATCCGGGGCGCCCTAGGAGGGGACCCAGTGGTCGCTGCGGGAGGGCGACTCTTGACGGGTCTCTTTCAAGCACAGGTGCATTGACGATTCCAAGTGAAGGGAATCCTGGAAGCTGTGGGAAGACTACTTGGACCCCTATGGAACCCCTCTGTACCTACCGTCGCTCGTTCTACTCCTTTTTTTTAAAAAAATTAATTAATTTATCTTACTTAGGTATATATGACAGCAGAATGCATTTTGATTCATTTTACACAATTGCAGCACAACTTTTCATTTCTCTGGTTGTATGCCACGTAGAGTCCTACCATATGTGCAGTCATACCTGTACTTCGGGTAATGATGTCCATCTCCTTCCACCATCTTTCCTGCTCCCATGCCCCCTCCCCGTCCCTCTCTCCCCTTTGCCAATCACAGTTCCTCCATTTTTTTCCCATTCCCCTCCACCCCATTATGGATCAGCATCCACTTTTCTTCCAAGTAGAAGGCCACGTGGCTGTCAGTTGTCATCTCCTTCCCCCTTAGACCATTCTTCTTTGGTAGATTTTACACTTCATATACCATAAAAACCACTAAAGAAAATCCTGAGCTTGATGATGAACTACACTCTGATATACCACTTGGCGTCTGGAGATGATCTGGGAAGGCCTTTAGAATTAACTGAGCTCAAATACCTATTCCCAGATCAGGTTTCCATCCTGAAGGCCTCCCTGGGGCTCATCAAGACCTAGGCAAGGAACAGCACATAAATTTCCATTACTTAACGGATACCTGTACATAACTTTTTAGTCAATTGAGTACAAATATACTTTATGGAGGATTTTTATCCATTGAATAAGGAAAATTTTTCAGGCCCCTGAGTCTGTTTTCTCCATATAAAAATGATGTTTTCGTTACAGTACTAAGGAAAATTTCCCAAGTTTTGTACTTTGAGGTTTAGTTCCCATAGGATTAATTGCCAAACAGATTGAGGGTTCTCTCTCCATCCCAACATTCTGCCTATGAAGTATGTTTCTTGGTAATCATTGTACACATGAATTTTTCTTTTACTGAAAACCTTGACCTTTCTAGAAATTTAGTGATACAGTTTTTTTCTTCTTCTTCTTCCAGGGGAGAAGGGTACTTCATAGAATGTTGGAGATGTTTCTGCCTTTGTACTGGAAGGTAGGCAGTCTTTTCACATATTTATCTAACTGAATTTTTGCAAGTTTTGAAGATCAGTACTATCCTTATTTTATAGTTGAAGAAATAGGCTTAGAGGAATTAAATAACTTATGCATCTTCAGATGAGTGAGAAATATACCAGGTAGGATTCAGAACTCACTAGCCTGACTCCTAAGCCTTGGTTCCGTCAGATAATGCTGCCTCTCAAATTCTCAAGTTCTAACTTGTAAGTCTCCATGCTCCATAAAACAGTCATCACTTGTATATAGACAATATATAAAACAAAATTAGTTGTAAGGTAAAAATTTTTGTTTGGAACTATTATTAAAAGTAGTATATGCATTAAGTACGTAATAAACATTTAGGCCATTCAGGTCAGTAACATCTTCAGTGAAAAACCAGAATAGTAGATGGCTGTGAATTAGCCCTTAACGTAGAGAGGCAGAAGTGCCATAGTCTTTTCTGTCTGGAAAAGTAATTTGCCCACTGCACTTTGCCCTCCTGTCCCAAGTCAAGTGTACTCAGCAGAATAAAGCAAGCAAAACCGGTTAGCTCCTGAAACAGATTCCCTATCTTGGCAGATGAATGCCATCTGTGAGCTCATGGACTTTTTTCTTCTTATGTCTGGGATTCTATTATCCTCTTTTTATTACTTTCAAATAGTTATCCTTTCTCTTTGAAAAGCACAGTGTTGGGCTGGGTTTGTGGCTCAGTGGTAGAGCACTCCCCTAGCACGTGGGAGGCCCTGGGTTCGATCCTCAGCACCCCATAAAAATAAATAAATGAAATAAGATGATATTGTGTCCAACTAAAAAATAAATATTTAAAAAAAGAAAAGCACAGTGTTAAAGATATTTTCACAGTCTTTCACAGCTAACACTTTAAATAATAATCATGAATCCCTACAAAATGTTTCTTAATAGTTAGAATGCTGTTTATCTAAGTCAAAAGCAATAACAAAGAATCACTACTGGGGGAGAAAAGTCTGCTTAGGTGACATATGCCAGGAACTGGAGAACTGATAGGACAATAATGTAAAGCATGTATTTCATAGTGTAGTTTATCATCATGCTCAAGATTATTTTTAGTGTTTTTTTATGGCAGGCAGACATCTCCTACTCACACTCTGTACTGGGTCATACAAAGTGGTTTCTTTCTTAAGAACTTATTAATCAGTTATTAAGTCAAACATCTTTTCTTATTGTAATCTAAATCACATTTTCAGGTGCCTGAAAATCATAACATTACAAATGACATTCTAAAACATGATCTAGTCATTATTATAAATTGGAGTAATATAACTGACAACGCCCTGGGTTCAATCACCAGCACCATTAAAAAAAAAAAAAAGAAAGAAAGAAAAAGAAAAGAATACAGACCAAGAGCTAGACCTCCTGTTTTTAATTCAGTTTCATTCTTCATTGACTGTGACTTTGGGGCTGCTGACATGAATCCTACAAAATGTTTCTTAATAGTTAGAATGCTGTTTATCTAAGTCAAAAGCAATAACAACTTTGTGAGGGAAAAGCTATCCTTCACTTTATAGAAAAGGAAACTGAAACGAAGTAAAGATAGAAGATATACCCAAAGTCACAGTCAATGAAGAATGAAACTGAATTAAAAACAGGAGGTCTAGCTCTTGGTCTGTATTCTTTTCTTTTTCTTTCTTTCTTTTCTTTTTTTTTTTTTTTAATGGTGCTGGTGATTGAACCCAGGGCGTTGATGCATGCATCAACTTAGCTATATCCCCATCCCTGTATTCTTAATCACTATGCACATTATGCAAACTGCCTAGGTTGCTACATTTAAAAATAGGTTTCTAATTTTTTGTTTGTTTCCTTCTAATGCCTTGCCTCAGAAATTGACATTTAAATTTATCTGGGATTGACCTGGGGATGTAGCTCAGTGGTTCAGAGCACATGGCCAGTATGTATGAGGCCCTGCGTTTAATACACACCTAAAAACAAAAATAAACCAGAAAAACTGGTGTTAATTGCATACATTTAGTCTATTACTGAATAATAAAGTATGTTACCTATATTCAACAACCAAAAGTAAATGAGAAAAGTAAAACAAGAACTCTATACTTCAATAGACTGCCATTAGTTAGTTTGCAGCTGTACTCTGTCAGCAGCCCCTTTGAACTGTTTGGCAAGACTGTCCTCAAAGGGTGGCTCTAAAGAAAGATAGAAAGGATATTTAGTACTTTTAATTGCTTAGTCAGTTAAGCCAGGTAGGAGACTTGGAAAATACAGAGATTTGGCATTAGAAAGAGAAGAGAAGATGGAATAAAGGAATTTGAAAAATAAACAACAACAACAAAAAAATAAGAACAATACAGGGTAGAGCAAAAAAAAATTTATATTGAAAAAGAAGAGAAGCTGGGCATGGTGGTGTATACCTGTAATCCCAGTGATTTGGGAGACAGAAGCAGGAGGATCACAAGTTCAAAGACAGCCTCAACAATTTAGGGAAGCCCAGTCTCTAAATAAAGAAATAAAAAGAGCTGGGGATGTAGCTTAGTAGTTAAGTACCCCTGGGTTCAATCCCTGGAACCAAAAAAAAAAAAAAAAAAAAGAAGAAGAAGAAGAGAAAGAAACCAATAGCTAGTGGGAATAAAAAGTATGTTTTACTACCCCAAATTTTCAGCCAAACAACTGTTCCTGCTTCCTTCCAGTGGAAGATAAAGTAGGCAGTCATCAACCAAGGGGAATTCTGCAGATCTCTGCTCAACCTCCAGTTCCCCCACTCAAAATACAGGCATCCTAGATATCTAAATATATTTTCCTCACCAATTTAGATTCCAAATACTACTGTGGCAATAATTAGGAAACAGGAACATTGAGGATACAAAAAGGAGGCAAAAGGTCATTATCAAAGTAGGTTTTTCATTCTCAAGAGATATGAAGGAAGATGATGGTAAGTACAGTTAGTTCTTAGATCTTCCCTAGTTATCTATTTGTTGAGAGGGCACTTAAACTTGTGGCGTGCCTACAAAGAGTTGATGAGAAGTGTTTTTGTTTGTTTTTTTTTTTTTTTTTTACAATTTTTTAAATATTTATTTTTAAGTTTTCGGTGGACACAACATCTTTATTTTATTTGTATGTGGTGCTGAGGATCGAACCCAGCACCCCGCGCTTGCCAGGCGAGGGCTCTACCGCTTGAGCCACATCCCCAGCCCAGATGAGAAGTGTTTTGTAAAAAGTTTTCATGGCCAAAGATAAGACTGAATAACTTGGTATTTGAAACTGGATTCTCAGCCTGTGCTACAGTAGTGTTGCAGCAGACCCCAGCCTCCTGCTAGTGCCTTCTTTTGGGGCTCTTGTGTTCAAAAAATGAAATCCATGGACAAAGAATAGTAAGCATAAAACATTAGGATTTATTCAAGTGAGAAGAAAAGAGAACTCCTGCAGGGTGAAAGAGGAGACCCATTTGGAGTTGTCACTTAAGTGTGTTAATCTAGGACCTTATAGAGCTGCTGAGTAGAGGCACTGGTCAATATCTATGTTAATCAGATATTGGAAAAGTACCAATGCTATTGGCTGAAATCTATGCTAATCAGGAATTAAAAAGTACCCATGCTATTGGTCAAAATTTGTGCCAATCAGGTATTGGAAAGATGTTAAGCCTGTTAGTTTAGCCTGCAACATTTTTATTTGCTAACTCCTGAGTCTGTAGCTTTCACTCAGGTCTGTCTTGCCTTCCTTTTCCCACTGCCTAGGGATTAAGGAGTTGGCTGGAATGTTTGGAATGCTTCCACAGGTTAATCTCATGGAGTGGCTTTATATCTAGAGATGCCATTATGGGGTGCATTTCCTTAACTGTCTGCCTATTTTATTATCTATCTATCCTATCTTATTCAGTATTATGGGAGGAAAACTAGAAGACACTTAGCTATGCCAAATAGTTCAAATTAAAATTTCTCAAATCATCTGAAACTTATATGTGAGTCTGTGTTTTTGGACTACAGTAGGGCCAGGGAGTAGAAGTTACCATGTCCAGATTATAAAACTTTTAAAAAATTCAATATTTATAGAACGGACCAGAAAAAGAAAAAAAAATAGTTTTTGATAAAAGTGTGCATGTGTGTGTGCGTACATGAGTGTGTGTATGTACAAGCGTGCACGCTCATCTTCTTTGATTTGTATGGTTGTTGTTTTCTTGAAATTTGTTTTTAATTTTTTTTTAGTTGTTGATGGACCTTTATTTTATCTGTATGTGGTGCTGAAAATTGAACCCAGTGCCTCAAACATGCTAGACAACAACTCTACCACTGAGCCACAAACCCAACCCCTCTTGAATTTTTTTTTAGAGCTTTAAACTGTCATCTGTCAGTTTTTTTTTTAATATTTAATTTTTTAGATTTAGGTGAACACAATATCTTTATTTTGTTTTTATGTGGTGCTGAGAATTGAACCCAGTGCCTCACGCATGCTAGGCGAGGGCGCTACCACTTGAGCCACATCCCCAGCCCCCTCTTGAAATTTTTAATCACATTTTTCATTGTGTACAGTCAGTCCCCGAATTAAGATTATTCAACTTAAAAATTTTGACTTTATGATTATGTTAGAGCAATATGCATTCAATAGAAACCCTACTTCAGAGTCTGAATTTGGATCTTTTCCTGGGCTAGGAACATGTGTAAGACACTCTTTAGAGATGTATGGTAGGTAATAGCAATGATCCACAGCTTCTGGTCAGCCCAGCTATCGATAAGAGGAGACAACCAACCTGTACATATACTATGTTGTTAAGGCATTGTGTTATGTATCACATGTGTTTTCAACTTACATTATTTTCAACTTATGACGGATTTTTAAGGATATAACCCCATCCTAAGCAGAGGAGCATCTGTATATAAAAAAGAATTGAGTATTTGTATATAAAAAGAATTGAGTTCTAGGCTCAGATATGCTAAAGATGTTTTTCACCTTTTGACATTTTCCAAGACAATATTGGAAAATTCTTCATTGGATAGGACTATCCCACCTGGCCCGCATCCGTTAAATGCCAGTATTATATCTCACTCCTCAAATCATTGTGACAACTAAAATGCTTCTGGGGGTACTACCCTTCCATCTGAAAACTATGCCCCTAATCCTTGAAGCAGTAACATGAAACCTTTCTGATTTAAACTTCGTGTATGCCTACAATTGCTGTCTTAGCTAACAGAGAAAGAAAGTCAGGTGTTTAGTCTGTGTCCTACTATAGCAATTGCCTACCTATGATCTATCTAGCACACTGCCAGAAATGGAAAGAATAAAACAAAATTCAAAGAAAGTTCCAACCTGAGTTGGAACAAAGTAAGTTGGTACTAATTAATAACAGAAATTCAAAGAACGAAATGGAAGAGATGAAGGACTCCAGAATTATCCTACTTAGAAGAAGCTTTCAGATATAACCATTATTACATATGTATAGTTTATTCAACACCACTATATCCATCGTGGACAAAACTTAAGTCCTCATTTGAAACATCAAGTATTTCTAGATGTTTAGAAGTACACAAAGTGTACACAAAGTAGAGGTAGTAAATAAAACATTTTGCAGATTAAAAAAAATTCAGTAGTTTTCATCTTATAAAATTAAAGAAATTAAAATTTTTCTTACTAAGGCAAAAATTCCAAATCATTATCTATTCATTTATAGTGTTAAGAGATGTGAAATTCAGGGCTGGGTTGTGGCTCAGTGGTAGAGTGTTTGCCTAGCATGTGTGAGGCACTGAGTTCGATTCTCAACACCACATATAAATAAATGAATAAAATAAAGGTCCATCAACATCTAAAGAATATTTAAAAAAAGAGATGTGAGATTCACAATTTTAATACCATAACTTGAATTTAATTACTTTAGGTAGGGAAAGGAAAAATATTAGTTAACTAGAATGTTTTTTAGATGGCAGATTTTTATATCTGCATGTGTATGAAATAATATTAAGATTATGATAAGATTATGCATTGTAATAACAAAATACAAGTTGAGCTTGAGGAATCTCATTTTTCACCATTACACCAGGAGACGAACCCTGTTCTGTCATACCTAATGTATCTGAAATGGCTACTCCAGAGCTGCATTAAGTTGGTTCTGTGTGTGTATGTGTGTCTGTGTGTGTGTGTCTGTGTGTGTGTGTATGAGTAATTTAACTTGAGAGAGTGATGGGAACTCAATGAGGGGTTTTAAACAGACAGATGACAGTTTAAAGCTCTAAGAATCACTTTGGCTGAAGATTGGAGGAAAGCCAGAAAGGATATAGGTACTCTAGTAAAGAGTACCTTTACCTGCTAAAATCAGGTAAAGGAAAGAATTGGACATATTACAGATGTTATTTAAAATTTTAAATTGGAAGGTAAAATCCATAGAGCTAGGTGATGGATTGAAAATTTTAATCTTAGATCTTAAATCTTAAAAATTTTAAATCTTAAAAATCTTAGCTTCTTTCCGGGCACAGTGATGTATGCCTGTAATCCCAGTGATTTGAGAGGCTAAAGCAGGAGGATCACAAGTTCAAAGACACCATTAGTAATTTAGCAAGGCCCATCTCAATTTTTAAAAATTAAAATAAAAAGGGTTGAGAATGTGGTTTAGTGGTTAAGCATCCTGGATTCAATCCCCGGTACCCCCCACTAAAAAATTTTAGCTTCTTGCTGGGTGTGGTGGCACATGCCTGTAATACCAGTGATTCTGGAGGCTGAGGCAAGGGGATCATAAGTTTGAGGCCAGCTTCAGCAACTTATTGAGGCCCCAAGCAACTCAGTGGGGCCCTTTCTTAAAATAAAAAATAAAAAGGTCTGGGATGTAGCTTATTGGTTAAGCGCCCCTGAATTGTTCACAGTACCCTCCCCCCCACAAATTTTAGTTTCTTAATTGAAAAGGCTTATAATGAATGACAATCCAATTCCATGAGTGTCCCTAGCACTCAGATTTTGGTCTCTAATAAAATTTCATTCTAAGGACTGGGGTTGTGGCTCAGTGGTAGAGCGCTTGCATAGCATGTATGAGGCCCTGGGTTTAAATTTCAGCACCACATATAAATAAATAAAATAAAGGTCCATCGACAACTAAAATAAATAAATAAATAGATAGATAAATAAATAAAAACTTTTTAAAAATTCATACTAAAAATAAAAACACTTAAATTCTGAAAAAAAAAATTCATACTAAAAGACATCAAGCGTCCTTGAAGAAATGTCCAGTTCTAGGTAGGGAGCAGGAACTACACAAGATAAATCTAAAACGTTTTGTGCTAAAATGCAAGGAAGCTATCAAAGAGTAATGGGTGTCTTTCAAAAAGAATGCAAGTTCCCACTAACCTAAGAACGATTTCAACATCAAAAAGACTAATAGCAGCAACTGATGGAAACATCAAATTTCTAAAAATCCACAATTACTGTTTTAATAATACTGACAAATTCATTGGTCATTAAAGATGATTGCTAGAGTGTCAACTCATTCTGCAAGAAGGCATTTTTCCTGCCTTCTATAGAAACTATATTTCATGCAGGGCTGACTTTAGGGTATATGGGGCTCTGGGTAAATATATTTTGCAGTGCTTTTATCTATATAACAACTTGATTAGAAAGTGGTTTCAAATGAGGTATAGTAATTTATTGAAGAAGATACAGAGTAGTTGGTAGCAATGTGTACTTACATATTTGCTTAATCAGTGAATGTGAAGATTCTTGTCATGTCCTTGAATCATCTCTTCCTTTTCAGACCTAGGAATAATCTCTTCATGTTTTTACTGCTAATGCATCATTCTTGGCTAATTTCATATCTTCCACTGTAAGAAATAGGTAGCACTTCTGTTATTACAGTGCCATAGTTGTTCATATTTTTTTGTATTGAAACAATATACCATTTTTATTTAATGCTGATGCATCATAACTTATGAGGCTGCATTCTTTATCTTGCTACCCAAGAATACTGGCTTCCAATGACTCTGTTAGGGTTGGAACTGTGCTTCATTCATAGAAACCACAAACACAGGTTTTACCCAGAATACACAGAAAAATGTGGCTGATACTTTGTTTTCTTGTCATGCTAAATTTACTGTTTACCTTTTAGAATCTAGTGGGCACTCTTGATTAAAGGCCAAACTGATACCTTAGTAATTCATAAAGAATTATTATGTAAAGGAGTATTAATAAACAATACTTTAGAGCTCTTTTTAAAATTGTATAAAGAGGCAAATTCTACATTTACTTATAAATATTAATTATTACTCATATATATATATATATATATATATATATACATATGTTTGTATCTATTACAGATCTATACACTTATTTATTCATATTACATAAATAACAGAGAAACCACAAGCTGAGAGCTTTCTCTCAATATATTGAGCTATGCTGGCTTGATAATCCCACTCCTAGGTATTTATCTAAATGACATTAAATTTACATTCACATGAAAATATGCATATGAATATATATTCATAATTTTCCCCAAATAAGCAATCAGGGTATAAATGGATAAACAAACTGTGGTGGTTCTATAATGGAATAAAACTCAGCAATAAAAAGGAACAGATTATTTATTCATCCAGCCAAGGTGAATCTTTAATGCATTTTACTATGATCATTGTTGGGGCTGGGTGATTGGTACATGGGGATTCAACATTATCCTTTTCCCATGTATGATTAACAATTTCTGTAATTAAAATGTTATAAGGGTATTTTAATATAGTGTTTTACTGACATCACAATGTCTAGCTACTCCATGGATGTGAGTAAAGTTCCATGTTCCAAAGCTAGGGGCTGCATCTGGAGTGTTGCACATCAAACTGCCAGTTAAATGAACATAAAATCTGGTAATGTAAATATTTATTTTATTATCTTTTAAAATTTATATATTATGTATTCTGTAGTCTGATAATTGAACCCAGTGTGCTCTAACCACTGAGCTAAATCCCCAGCCCCCCTCTTTTTTTCTTCTCAGTTTCTTTGTTTTTTTATTTTGAGATGGTCTAATTAAATTGCCCTGCTAACCTTGAACTTGTGATCCATCTGCTTCAGCCTACTGAGTAGCTGGAATTACAGGTGTACACCACTGCTCCCTGCTAATACTTTATTATTTTAAGACATATTCAAAAATGCTTTCTAACACTATTTCAGGTGGAAAAGGCTTATGGGCTTATTGGTTTTAAGAATTTGTACTGGGGGCTGGGGTTGTGGCTCAGTGGTAGAGCGCTCACCTAGCATTCACGAGGCCCTGGGTTCGATCCTCAGCATCACATAAATATAAATAAGTAAAATAAAGGTATCGTGTCTAACAACAACAACAACAAAAAAGAATTTGTGCTGGGTGCTGTGGTTCAGGCCTATAATACCAACCACTTGGGAGACTAAGGCAGGAGGATTCCAAGTTCAAGGCTAGCCTCCACAATTTTCTCAAAATAAACTGAAAAAGGGTTGGGGACGTAGCTCAATGGTGGAGCACCCCTAGTTCAATCCTTTGTATTATAACAATAATGATAAAATTTCATTTGCCCTGCTACTAGAAAAATTGCAGAAGGCAACCAATCCCCAGCAGCCAGATGCATGCAGTTAACCATCCACTTAACCACCGAGCCACATCCTCTGATCTTTTTATTTTTTATTGAGACAGGATCTTGCTAAGTCACTCAGGTGCCTTGAACTTGTGATCCTCCTGCCTTAGCCTCCCAAGTTGCTGAGATTACAGGGTGTGCCCACACTGGCCTCTATAATTTTAAGTGTATCAAAACAAACAAAAACTGGGCACAGTAGTACATGCCGCAGTCCGGCTGCAGCAAAATAACCGGGGGGTGACGAACAACTTGTGAACGTTGATACAGCAGGAGTAGGAGCCGTTTATTGCAGGACAGGAGCAGTATTTATACATTCCACACAGCTTATCTAATTAGCATAAACTAGATACATCAGTCAACCAATAAGGAATCTCCACACTTAATGGCTTGTTTTTGTTACTTCTCAAACCACTCCCTCTGGCATTTTGCCAGGCACCATCCAGACTTGTTTACAGACTCTAACATTCCCCTGGCAAAATGCCAGGTGTTATTTTTGACTTGTTTACAGACTCTAACAAGTACAGGTCTGGAATCCCAGCTACTTGAGAGGCTGAAGTAGGAGGATCACTTGAACCCAGGAGTTTATGTCTAGCCTGGGCAACATAGTGAAATCCCTTCTCAAAAAAAAAAAAAAAAAAATTAAATGTTAATGGTACAGTCTAGGTTGCAGGTATACAGTGTTCGCTTTCAATTTTGCTATATGTTTGTAAATTTTCATAATAAAGTGGAAAAATATCTAGAAATGTGATGCCACCTAGGTCAGCAGTAAATGCATTGAAGAGAGTAAATGCCACTATGATTAGGTAGCTACCAGTTCCTCAAGTCTGAGTTTTTTTTGGGGGGTGGGGGTTGGGGGGCATTATTTGTTGTTTGGTTTTGGTTCTGGGATTGAACCCAGGGCGTCAACATGCCAGGCAAGCATTTTACCACTGAGCCAAACCTCCAGCCCCAGCCATTGTTGTGACTGAACCTGTATTCTGCTTACTAGGACCTAGAGCCTTTTATACTTAATCTAATTTCCTGAATTCTGATCTCTTAGGGTTTTATTTACTTAAATCTAGTTTTGCTATCCCCCTGATACTTTGATTTTCTGGCTTACCTATTACTTGATCATTCATTTTCAAATATTTATCTTTGCCTACTATGAACCAGGCCCTGTGAAGGTGTTGGTGACTCAGTTTTGTTCCTGCCCCTGTAGCACTTTCATCCATGCCTTATTCTTCCTAACCAGTACCTCCAGCTCTCTTAATTCTATGAAGAATGCTGTGGTTTCTACATCTTTGACTGAGGTTATGATTTCACTATTTTATACCTTGAATACTGTGGACCACATGCCAAAGGCTTAGGAATTTTTGAGAGTCGTGTGAAAAATGTTTTATACTTGAAAAAAATCATCCAATTTACAAAAAAGAAAACAACAAAATGTTATCCATTCCCTAAAGAAACTGAACTTGGTCTGAGTCTTCCTTTTTCACAGCTCTGATTGCAAAGGACTGCCAGCTTTTCTGGTCCCAGGGCAAATCCAGGTCTAATGTAAGTGCTATAGTGGAGTAAGATTCTTCAATGGCTGTCTAAACTCTGGATGCTTAAGCTCTCTTAACCTAGTGACATTGTAGCTTCATTTTTTTTTTCAGTTTTTTAATGCAGTGCTGATGATTCCTTGCTCACCAGGCCACCTTTTGATTCTCATGTATGTAGGTCTGTAGGGAGGATGCAGTATTTCTTTGAGTATTTCTGGTCTCTGTGATGGGAGTTTCCGAGGCAGAACAATAAAGTAGCTTGTGATTAAGAGTTGACTATATTAACTATAGAGCAATGTTCATATCCCTTCCCCTTGGAAAGGAGTTTGATGAGAGCTCTTTTAAAACACTGAGTTTGGGCTGGGGCTGGGGCTCAGTGGTAGTGCACTTGTCTGGCATGTGTGAGGCACTGGGTTCAATTTTCAGCACCACATATAAATAAATAAATAAATAAAGGTCTATCAACAACTTAAAAAAATATTTAAAAAACAAACAAAACAAAACACTGAGTTGGGCCAGGCATGGTGGCACACACCTCTAATCCCAGTGACTCCAGACACTGAGGCAGGAAATCACAAGTTTAAGGCCAGCCTGGGCAACTTAATGAAACCCTCTCTCAAAATAAGAAAAAAGTGCAGAGGATGTGCGTCAGTATTAGAGCACCCCTGGTTTCAATCCCTAGTACTGAGGGGGAAAAAAAAGATACACATGGGGGATACAAAAAGGACTGAAACTAGTTCATATCATGCTATACTCTAGACTCTAGTGGATATTCTGACTAAAGGCCAGCAAGGGCACAGTGGAACACAACCATAGTCCCAGCTACTTAAGAAACTGAGGCAGGAGGATCACTTCAACCTAGGAGTTCAAGGTTGGCTTGGGGAACACAGGAAGACTCCTGTTGAAACAAAAGAAGACAAACAAAAAACCAGTATATCTGACTAAAAGCCAAACTGATATTTTAATAATTCATAAAGAATTATTATGTAAAGGAGCATTAACAAAGCAATACATTAAGGCTAGGGATGTGGTTCACCTGTAGCATATCAGCTTGGCATGTATGGAGCCCTGGGTTAGATACACAACAGTGCTTCCTGCTTTATGAAAAAAGTAAAAATTATTTTAAAAGAAAAAAAAGCAATACATTAGAGCTCTTCTTTGTTTATTTATTTATTGTGGTACTGGGGATTGACCTTGCCCATAAACTACATCCCCAACTCTTTTTTATTTTGATACACTGTCTTGCTAAATTGCCAGCTTGGCCTTGAACTTGCAATCCTCTTATCTCAGCCTCCCAAGTTGCTGGGATTATAGACATACACCACTGCATCTGGCTAGAGCTCTTTTATAATTACATGAAGGAAGGCATTCTATTTATCCATATGTATTAATTATTACTAATTACATAAATAATATTATAAAAATACACATTTTTTCTGTTATATAAATATTCATATTACAGGGCTGGGGTTGTGGCTCAGCAGTAGAGCAGCTTGCCTAGCACATGTGAGGCCCTGGGTTTGATCCTTAGCACCACATAAAAATAAATAAAATAAAGGTATTGTGTCCAATTACAACTAAAAAATAAATATATTTTTTAAAATTCATATTACACAAAAACATAATTATACATTCAATTATTACTTAATTCCTATTTGTTATTTATATAATTGAATTATATGTTAACCATGGTTCAGTCTTAACTACTTTATATTAAAACTGTATTGGAAAATACTATTTGAACCTCTTTATAAGATATGTAAAATTCTAATCTACCCATGGGAGTTCAGCCTGGTTTAATTTAGGCATAAGACATATGTCTGCCACCCCTCTCCTCTTTAGCCTTTTCCTCTTTCCTACCTGCTACCTCTGTGAATTAGGACAAATAAGTATAAATAAGATATAACTCCAACCTTGCAGTGGCTGCATGTGCTATCTTGAGGAGCATGATCCTCAGGAACTCAGCCCCAACCACATCTGGCCAGGCACACTTCCCTGAAGAGCAGCTCCCTACCCTGGACAAAAAAGCCCCACATACAAACAAGGGCTGGGGTGTAGCTCAGTGATAGAGCACTTGCCTAACATGAGTGAGGCCCTGGGCTCCTTCCCCAATGCCCCCCCCCCAAAAAAAAAACACACTCGTAAAACTAGGTGAATCAGGTCAGCTTTTATTGTGACATCAGTATATTTATTTCACACAAACCCTTTTGCTAAACTACTTCACAAAACTGCTACAGGTACATTGTTAACATTTTGCGCATGTGTAAAAATATAGATTTTGTTTTTGTTTTGACCAATTAAATGAAATAGGGAAGTGTGGCTTTTTTTTTTTCTGTAGTTTTGGTGAAGAGCTTTGTTTTTTATTTTTCAATAGGTCTTACATTTGTTGAGAAATAGGTAGTGATTTTCAGGGGGACGAAGCCTGGCTAGGATTTCCTTTAAGCCTCTGGCTGCAGTCCTTGGTTTCAGTCACAAGTGTTCAGGCTGGTCTTGGGCAGAGCAGCATGCAGGTTGCTTGTGTTAGGTGCTCTCAGCCTCCTCCACCACCTTCACCCTGACCTCTCCATTTCTCAGTAGCTATGTGATGTATGTGGGTTTTGATTTTTTTTTAAAACCTTTTGCACTTATGTATTGCATGCATTTCTCAAAGACAGGTGTTTCTTAAATTTGAATCACAAATTTAAAATGTTCTTGATGGTGCAACCTTCTGCACCATGACTATCCATATTTGTTTCCCCTAAGGCTCCTGAGCAGGTCATCTGTTTCTGTGCCCGGAGAAAATGCTAGTGTGCTACTAGTTCTCCTTTCCTAACAAAAGCGCATCGTACCGTGCTGTTTGATTTGGGCTCTTGCGTACAACTTGGGGTTGCAAACTAATGGGGACTTAGGGTGTAGCACAGGTGATTGAGTTCTCAAGTGACATTACAATGATCTGATTTTGGACTGTGAGATCCTTTAAGGCTGGGACGTTTTTATTTATCTTTGTTGTCTCCAGCCCCAAATACTCTGTGCCTAGCTCATAAAAGCACTAAACAAACGTTGCTCAGTTGTATGTAATATAGCAGGAGGAAGGGAAGGGCACAAGTTTTGCGCTGCCCCTGGAGCTGAAGAGGTTCCCCCAAGAGGCCGGAGCACACGAGCTGCCGGCAGAGGGCGCGCTTGCACCAGTGGCTGCGATGCCGTTTCCTTCGCCGCTCGCTCTGGGCTTGAGCGTTTCCTCAAACCCCACCAACCGAAACTGGCCGGAAATTTAAATTTAAACCTGCACAAACGCATCAGGATACCGTCAGTTGCACAGGGCAAACCCCAGTTATTGTTAGTCCAGGAAGGCACAAGAACTGTCCAGAATTAGTTTTTAAACTAAAATTAGTTTAAAACACTAAGCCATGGCCACTTGCAACGTCAAACCTGAAAAAGAAAAATGCTGCCTGGTTTGTTTTTTGGGAAATTTTAATAATTTTTATTGCAGGCCCCTTATGTTCAGAGGGCGCCCTAGCTCATCTAATCCAACTTCCTCATTATCTCAGATGAGGAGACTGAGGTTTATGAAAGTAGTCATTTAGACTTCACGGGGGACCTATGGACAGAGAAATTATGCTTCCCTCAAAACTGAGCTTTCAGCATGTACAAAAAAATGTGGAAAGGTGGCCATTGGAAGAAAGGCAACTAGATCTTTCCCTCCCTGTCTCTATTTATACTTAAACAGAAATATTAATGAGCTGGGGTGTAGCTCAGTGATAGAACCCTAAGCCCAAGGTCCATCCCCAACAGCATACAAAATAAAAAAAAAAATAAAAATATATACTTATGTCTAAGTTTATGTATATGTAAATATATTTTACTTTATATATTTAATGTACATAAAAATATATACATGTATATGTTCAAAGGTGTGTTTTTTCAGGCCCTGTAGAGAGGCAGCACAGGTTCAGTATATGACTGTGACCCATTCAGACTTCCTGGGTTTTAATTCTGGTTCATCATTTCTTAGTTCTGTGAACTTGAGGAAGTTACTTAACTCTCTGCTTTCATTTCCTCTTCTATACATGAGGTTAATAACAGGATCTATTTCATTGGATTATTTTAAGGGTAAAAAAAGTTAATTTTTGTAAAGCTCTTAGGACAGTGCTTGGTACACAAAAAGTGCTACAATAATCATCTGCAAAAATAAAAAGCTGGGCATGATGGTGCATGCAAGTAATCCCAGCTACTGGGGGAGACTGAGGCAGGAGAATCATAAACTGGAGACCAGCCTGGGCAGATTAGTGAAATCCTATCTCAAAGTTTTAAAAAATAAAAAACGCTGGGGATGTAGCTCAGTGGTAAAGCACCACTGAGTTCAATCCCTAGTATTGGGGGTGGGGATGGGGAGATGAGGGAAGAGAAAGAAAAATATAAACAAAAAAACAAACAAGGGATGGTGATGTGCACCCATAGTTCCAGCTACTCCAGAGACTGACAGGAGGGTGGCTTGAGTTCAGGAGTTCCAGGCTAGCCTGGGCAAACATAGAAAGATTCGGACTGGTGCACACACACATACACACCCCAAAGAAGAAGAGAAAAAGAAAAAACACATAAAAAATTGGAAGACGCTATTTTAATAACAAATATGAAGAACATTCCAAGGGTTTGTTTTAAAGTTTGAAAGTAGGGTTTTAATATATCTTTTTTTTGGGGGGGGATCAATTGTGTGATAAATGATAAAGGGGTAAGAAAAAATATGTGGTTTATCAATCTGACTACCAGACCGAGCAAAAAGCCTTAAGTTATGATTCCAGCTGAGGGTTTGATTTCCACAGTCCCCCAAAATTATGATATATTTCTCACTTTGTAAAGTTTAGAAAATAATAACCTCAAACTCTCATAGAACCAATTGCTTAAAACTTTTCTAATGTATCTCTTTCCCCAGCCCTGACTTTCTTACTTCAGAGCAACCAAAGAAGACCCTCTTCAAGGCTTCTCTCTCTCTCTCTTTTTTTTTTTGGTTGGTACTAGAGATTGAATCCAGGGATGTTCTACCATTGAGTGAAGTCCCCAGCCCTTTTTAGTTTTTGAGACAGGTTCTCATTAAGTTTCCCGGGCTGGCTTTTAATTTGTGATCCTCCTTTTCAGCCACCTGAGTAGCTGGGATTCCTGGCTGGTGTTACTGCATCTGTCCAAGGTCCTCTTATCCAGCATCCCTTTCCCTTCTCTGGGTCTCTCCCATTTGAAGGCAGCCATTACTGGATTGTATCTAGTTGTCTGCTGGATCTGTAGGGAGCAGCTGGAGGGAAAGAGGAATAAGGGTGATGAATTTGACTGCAGGGTAAACCATGGGAAGGGCAGACCCCTGACACAAGATGTCCACTCAGACCCTGGCTGAGGACCAGGGATGGGGGAATCAGACTCAACTCTGAGACCATTCCTGGACAGATTAAAGCAACTCTGAGTGGTGCTGAAGAGGCAGCACTTGGAATTAGAGGCAATACATCCTCAAAGAAATTAAAGAAATATTCCTATCAAGAAATGAGCTTTGACCTGAACAGAGGAGTCAAGGTTTTTTTTTTTTTTTTTTTTTGTACCAGGGATTGAAGTCAGGAGCACTTAGCCACGAGCCATATCCTCAGTCCTTTTTTTGCATTTTGTTTTAAAACAGTCTCACTAAGTTGCTTAGTGCCTCATTTAGTTGCTGAGGCTGGCTTTGAACTTTGCTTCAGCCTCTGGAGATACTGGGATTACAGACTACTAAAACCAGCTGAGATATCTTATAGAAGGGAAAGGGGCCCAGAAAAGAGACCCTGGCTATAAGGGGTAAGACAGAGAAGGTGTTGGGATGAAGCAGCTCGGAATTCTTTGGAAAGTGAGAACAATGAAGTGAGGCTGAAGATTAAGGACCTTTAACCAGGACCAGGATTGAGCACCTATCTGGCCTTTCTAACTTGCAGATGCCTGGGAATCCCATGAGGGTCTTGTTAAAGGGAAGATTCTGATTTACTAGGGCCAAAATTCTGCCTCAGAGTCTGCATTTCCAACAGGCTTCCTGGGAAGGCTGCTGGTTCTTAGGTTCTGCTTTCAGAAGCAAGATGTCTTCTAGACTTCTGAATAGAGAAAGCTGAGCAGTAGAGGCCACACAGATCAAAGACTCCCCCATGGGGCACATAATTTGGAAGCCCTTTTTAGCTCTAGTTCAAATTCAAGGTTGCCTTTGCAGGTTCCCAGATAGTAAAAGGATTGAAGGATTGTGGAAAGTAGGGAAACGGATCCCAGATTTAAGGGCCTCTCTCCAAACATCCTAGATGATGAAAAGAAAAATGTCTGCTTTTCATTTAAGTGAGGGTCCCAGTTCATCAATAATCAGAGATATCTGGTGAGGCAGAGGAAAATGCTAGCAGTAAAGTCCCCAAGGGGCTTGAAATAGCTGCTAAATTCCCTACAGGCAGCTTTTTACATGCTACCTAGAGGCAGCCATTGGGAGGTTTCAAAATACAGGGTTACTTCAATCAAGCACTTGCCAAACCAGACAACCTATTGAGAGAAGCTGCTAATTGAACTACAGAGGCAGAATGTTATCTGTATTGAGTTTAAAACAGTTTTTCAGGGGGAAATGAGGACAAGGCTATGTAGCCAAGAAGGGTTGGGTGTTGGCTTTGCAGAAAGCCGAGTTACACTTACAAACACGGTTGCCAGGTGTCCTGTATTGAACTGGACAGCGTGGTATTTTAGCTTCTTGTGTATTCAAATGAAGTCAATCCCTGTTTAAAAAAAAAAATCATTATTTCAGATGTTCTTTATCTTATGTTTTGATTGATTTTTAATCAGCAGAAGTTTGTAATTTCAGCTTTTAGTTACTCCTGCTAAGTACTGAGTAGACAAACATGACCTAAAAGAGCCTTGTAAGTCTTTTGAAATCTGAGGAATCCTTTTATTTATCTGTGTGCAAGTAAAATGTTCCAAAACTACTGTTAAGTATTCTGTTAAAAAGTAAAAGTCCATCCCTTAGGAAGGGAGGTTACACCCAACAAACGTTTTTTTCCCCCCACTATTGGTGGGTGGATATTTTTACAATCCTATTCACCAGTGAAGCAGGGAAAAACACGTTTCTCTTAGGGGTAATAATAAGAGCTAATGATTGTTGAGGATTTACATGTGCTCGGCACTGTGTGAACTGTTTACATTCTCTGCCTCTTTTCTCACATCAATCATGAAAGAGAAATCAGAAAGATTCAGTATTGAGACTCTAAACCTGGAAGTTGTCCTCAATTCCTCTTTTTCTCTTAGATTCCTCACCTAGTGTATTAACAAGTTCTGTCAGCTATAACTCTAAAATATATTTTTAAAAACCTAAACTTTTGCTGGGCACAGTGGCACATGACTGTTTTAATACCAGCTACGAGGATTGCAGGTTCAATTCCAGCCTTGGCAACTTAGGGAGTCTCAAAAAGGACTGAGAATGTAGCTCAGTGGTAGAGTGTCCCTGGTATCTTTCTCCCCCCACCCACAAACACACCAGTATGCAACTTAACCTTTGCTGGTTGTGGTGGTACACACCTGTAATCACACATATTTAGGAGGCTGAGGCAGGAGGATTGCCAGTTCATGGCCAGTTTGGGCAACTTCATGAAACTGTCTCAGAATTAAAAATAAAAAGGGCTGGGGATGTAGCTCAGTGGTAAAGCACCCTTGGGTTCAATCCCCACTATGGGTGGTAGGTCTGGGGAGATTAACCTTTTTTTTTTTTTACTCTAACTCAATTCCTGATTGTCTTTCTTGCTTCAATGTTGCATTGTCCTCCAAACTGATGCCCCATGCTAATCTCTTTTTTAAACTTTTTTATTTGTTCCTTTTAGTTATTCATGGCAGTAGAATGTATTTTGATATATTGTACATACATGGAGTACAATTTCCCATTCTTCTGGTTGTACATGATGTGGAATTACATTGGTCATGTATTCATATATGAACATAGGAAAGTAATTCCGATTCATTCTACTATCTTTCCTATTCCCTTTCTCTCTCCATTCCCTTCATTTCCCTTTGTCTAATCCAAAGAACTTCTATTCTTCCCTAATCACTACCACCCACTTTGTGAGTTAACATCAGAGAGAACATTCAGCTTCTGGTTTTT
Source organism: Marmota monax (assembly GCF_021218885.2). NCBI lineage: Eukaryota > Metazoa > Chordata > Mammalia > Rodentia > Sciuridae > Marmota > Marmota monax. The sequence continues at coordinate 17,183,711 of NW_026693082.1, read as the reverse complement.
TGGGATTGGCTTATTACACTTAGCATAATAGCCTCCCCATGCCAATCTTGACCCTTAGTAGAATCTTCCCTCCTCCACACCATGGCCAGAATGATATCTTTATACAAGATATCAGATTATGTACTCTCCAGTGGCTTCTCTTCTGTTTTACTCACCTTTTTAAACTACTGTGCCCAAAATAATTTACAAGAACAATTTTATAGGAGGAAAGTTTATTTGTTGTTCATGATTTCAGAGACCTCAGTCCACAGATGGCCAACTTCATTCATTGGAGCCTGAGGTGAGGCAAAACATCATTGCAGAAGTGTGTGGTGGAGGGAAGCAGCCTGGAACATGTCACCAGGAAGCAGAGAGAGAGTACTCCACTCACAGTGATAAAATGTAAACCCCAAAGGCATGCCCACAGTGACCTACCATATCCAGCCACACCCTACTTGCCCTCAATGACCACCCAGTTAATCTCTATCAGGGGATTAATATGCTGATCAGGTTAATAAGGCTCTCATAATCCTATCATTTTACCTCTAAACTTTCTTGCATTGTCTTACACGAAAGATTTTTTGGGGGAACCTCATATCTAATCTATAGCAACTTCACATGCTGGGGATATAGCTCAGTTGGTAGGGTGCTTGCCTTGCATGTACAAGGCCCTGGGTTCAATCCCCAGCACCACAAAAAATACATAAAAATAAAATAAAACCCAAAGTCCTTTCCAAGACTTTCCCTATAGGATCAGGCTTATGATTTCCAAGTGCAAATTTATTTATTGAGTACCTGCTATATGCAGGCATTTTGGATGCTGGCATATTGCTTCTGTGAAGAGCTTACATCCTAGTAGGAGAAAAAAAGAATCCAAGAAATCAATAGTATGGTATGGAGGAAAACAAGATGGGGAAAGGAAACTAGGGAGTGTTAAGTGACAGTGAGGGGCTACTATTTGCATGTCCAGGAGGGCCTTCCCAGGAAGAGGACATTTAAGCAGAAACCTGACAGAGAGGGAATGAGTCAAGTAGATTCTAGAGGAAGAACTCTCTGGCAGAGGGAACAGCATATGCAAAGGTCCTAAGGAAAAGGCGAGGTTGGCATGTTGGATGAACAGCAAGGAGGCCCAGGTGGCTAGAGCAGACAGAGAACAGTAGGGGAGTAGGCATAAGTCAGAGAGGTCTGGGATGTGAGTTAGGGAGAGGGCAGATCAGGGAGGAACTTATAGGCCTCCTCCCCTGGTGACTGGACTTCTAGCTGGTGGGAAGCCAGGGAATGGTATGAGTGGCCTAGTGACGTGATTGTGTAGAAGGGCAGATGTGACTGCAGGGAGACTTGTTCAGTATCAAAGTCAGAAGCAGTAATGATGGCATAGGCCAAAATGGTGGATGTGGAAGACAATAAAAGGGCTCAAGTGTTGCTGAATGGATGGTGAATGAATGAACTTTCCCATGCTCACCTAGGTAGAAAGTAATAGAGCTAAGATTCTCATGAAGCAGTCTGACTAGAGCCCTTCCTCTTAGCCATTAATGGGGTGAAAGGAGAGAGGCTATTGCAGTCCCTTGGGAGCTTCTTGTCTCTGAGAGTTAGCAGTTTCCCTTTGATGGAGATTTTGGGGAGGAAGGGAAATATTCTAATATTGGAAGCTTTATTGAAAAAGAAGACAGAAAAATAATTTCCTGGATACAAAAACATCTGGAAGGGGAAAAAATACAAAAAACAAAAAACAAAAAAAAACCACATAAACTTGTACCAGTGTATTGGGCTGAGATTGGGGTACTGATTAATGACCACTTAAGCCTATGTATAATTTGTTTTCAAAGAGAATGCATTAAGGGAGTACTTTTGGACCTGGAAATTAAACTGAAAAAAATTGGAAAGGCTATGACTCAGTTACCTTTTCTAGGAGAAACTGGTTTAGATTAAAGCTAGACATATATAAAGTGAATATTCTGAGCCATCCATTCTCTGACTTGCACTTAAATCTCTAGCTTCCTTAGGGATGGCTGCTCTCATGATGCAAAACTTACTCCTTAGTGTTATTTTCCATTTGCTAAGTGGTTGGATCCATTTGAGCCAAACCATGCCTTTGTAGACTTGGTTGCTTCTTTTGGAAGTGTTTCATCCTTCAAACTAGGTTATAGAAACATGAGCTGAATTAGACACACAGCTACAGAAAGCAGATTTCTGCTTTCAAATTTAAGATGAAAACCATGAATATTCAAAGTATTCCTTTCACATTGAAACTAACCAACTTGCTTGGTAAAATTCTGTTTCCTAACAGTTAGAAATTGGTGCTGGAGGAGGCAGTAGCCTCTATTATGAGCAGAAACTAAGGTCACGCAGAGGAACATCTGAATCCAGCTCTGTTCCTCATAGTTGGGTGACTATGGTCAAGTTGCTGAACTTAGTTACTTTTCTCACCCACAAAATTCATGTCCCCATAATTGCCTGGTAGGGGTGTTGTGAGGGTGAATTGAAATGATGTTTGTGGTGACACAGAGTGATTTATTTGATGGGTGGAAATTTGTAAATTGATGGAGGACTATTTCTTGCTTTTGTGGTTTCGTGTTTTATTCTAGCTCTGTTGTTTCAGGGACAGGGTTAACTATATAAGTTGGGAGTGAATGAATGAGAATGAAAGACCAAGCCAGAGGGATGTCTGGACTCTGAGGAGTAGGTCAGGATTCATCTTAGGTGAACTTGGACAAGTGGTCACCTCCCTGAGACGAACCTGTGGTGAAACTGAGATGTCTGTGTGAGAGAGTTGGCTGCCATTTTGGTGCCACCTATAGGTGGAGAGGCAGGTTAGAAAAAGGGCTGAGGATGTAGCACTAAAAAAAAAAAAAAAAAATCAGGGTGAAGCTGGGCATGGTGGTGCCCACCTGTAGTCTCAGCTGAGGATTGAGATCAAACTCTTGAGCCCAAGAGTTTGAGACCTGCCTGAGTAACACAGAAAGATCCTGTCTCCAAAACAAAATAAAATTGCTACATATTATTATTTTGTATGAATGTACCAAGATTCATTTAATCCATATCATTTAGATAGATAATTAGGATGTTTTTAATTTTTATTTGACAACTGTGTAACAAATAAACTTATGGTACAAATTATGGCATTTATGATTATTTTCCTAGACCAAATTCCTAGAAATTGAGTTAAATATATATATTTTGAGCATTTTTGATACAGATTACCAACTTGTCCTCCAAAAAGGTTGTTGGTCTCTAATAGCAAACAAGATGGCCTGTACCACCTCTAGATGATGGCCTGCTGGTCATGATGTTTTAAATCTCTGTGGATTTAATGAACTTTATTGTTGAGAGCCACAGCCGAAGGGGCCCCAGCAAACTTCCAGCTGCCAGCAAACTTCCAGCTGCCAGCAAACTTCCACTGCGGCATTTGGTGGCCCGTACGGGGAGAACCCGCGACCTTGGCATTATCAGCAACTTGTGGTAGTGTTGGGGTATTTTTGCTGATGGTGTCATCAGTGGTACAATTTTTCCAAAAGGAGCTATCACTGAACTGCTTGCAGAACTTGCCTGGACTATGTATCACTTGTATGCATTGTGAACTCACTTTATGCATTGTGAACTATCTGTTGGTGCAGCGACTTGTGGTAGTGTTGGGGTATTTTTGCTGATGGTGTCATCGGTGGTACAATTTTTCCAAAAGGAGCCGTCAATTGGCTTGGTGTATCTTCCTCCCTTCTGCTTGTCATGGTTGTTCAGCTAAAATTTGGGGGCCAACAGAGGTGAGGCAAAGAACCTCACCGTCCCCCCCCCCCCCGTTGGTACAAAGACCTATGCACAGGTGTGGCTGTATGCTGAACCGTTAGTCAATAATGGGTAAGATCCAATTGCAATGGTACCAACCTAAGACAGGAGGCTGACGCCTTGAGGTCAGCTCATCCGATTACAGGTAAGGACCATATGTAGTATTGGACAACCTAAGGCAGGCAGGGTCCCTAAGCCACATGCTTGTTGTTTAAACAGAGAGGGGGAGATGTTGAGAGCCACAGCCGAAGGGGCCCCAGCAAACTTCCAGCTGCCAGCTGATGATTGGCTCACAGTGGCCCCAGCAACTTCTAGCTGCCAACTGATTGGCTCCTCTGCGGTGATGCTCATTGGGCTGTTTCCCCTCCCTTTCAGACCACGGAGCTGCTCATTGGGGGACTTTTTTTTGCTCCGCCCACGTGACCCAGCCAATCGGCCTCAAGAGCAGGAGGAGGGGGGGAGGTTGAGAGGCTTGTGGGAAGCCGGTGGTGGCAGTTGGGCTCTGAGGGTTTTTCCTGAGGAGCTGTGTGGTGTGGTGTGTGTGTTCTAAAAATAAAGTTCGTTTCTTTTGACAAGTGGCTCCTGAATTGTGCCCAGCCAGACTGTGGAATTGTGCCCAGCCAGACTGCGGCACTTTATTTTACTCCCCACCCCCCGCATTTACAGTAGATTTAGAGATTAAACCCAGGAGCACTTTGCCACTGAACTGCGTCCCTATTTCTTTATTTTTATTTTGAGACACAGGGGCTTTGTTAAATTTCCCAGGCTGGTCTGGAATTTGAGATCTTCTTGCCTCTACTTCTCAAGTAGCTGGGATTATAGGGCTGCATCACTACAACTGGCAGTTTAATGAATTTTAAAAGGCTATATTGATGTTTTGCTTGATATTTGGTTACCAATGAGAATGAAATATTTTTCCTCATGCTTAATGATCATTGGTATTTCTTTTGTGTGGATTTTTTTTTTCATGTACTTGGTCTTTTTATCTTGGTGTTTTTTTTTTTTTTTGTTTTGTTATTCATTTGGAAAAGTTTGTAATATATATTGCATGTATTTGTTCCAACTGTGTCTTTTTTTTTCTTTTACAAATTTATCTTCTTTTCTTTTTTGTATATATTATAAAAGTTGGGCTGGGGTTGTGGCTCAGTGGTAGAAAGCTTGCCTCGCATGTGTGAGGTACTGGGTTCAAACCTCAGCACCACATAAAAATAAATAAATAAATAAAATAAAGATATTGTGTCCAACTACAACTAAAAAAATATTTTAAAAAAATTTTAAGGGGTTGGGGTTGTGGCTTAGTGGCAGAGCGCTTGCCTAGCATGTGTGAGGCACTGGGTTTGATTCTCAGCATCATGTATAAATAAATAAAAGGTCCATTGACAGCTAAAAAACAAAATTAAAAAAATTAATAGATGCTCAGTATAAAAGTATTAATTTTTTTGATATTGTATAAATACTGACAATTTCCCAAATTCCTTTCTTTCACATTGAGAATTTGGTGTATATTTCTACAAATGTGTTTTTTCCCATCCATATTCTACCAATTGCATTTTTTTCAAAGTTGGAACCATAGTACAAAACTATTTTTAACTCGATTCCTCACTAACTATATCTTATACATATCTTAATCCCAATATGACAGCTTTAATATCTTTTAGTTATGTACTATTATGTGACATATTGTATTTTTTATGATATAAAGTTTTACATTTTATTTAGTCATATCTTTCAGTTTTGTGATTCTGGGTTTGGTAGTAGAGTTTGAACCCAGGGCCTATTCATGCTCTACCACTGAACTGCACTCCCAGCCCCCAGTCTTTTTTAAATTTTTATTTTTTTAAAATAGTTTTTTAGTTGTTGATGGATCTTTATTTTATTCAGTTATTTATATGTGGTGCTGAGAATCAAACCCAGTGCCTCACACCTGTGAGGCAAGTGCTCTACCTTTAAGCCACAACCCCAGCCCTTTTGTTAAATTTTTAATTAAATTAAATTTATTTATTGGTGCTGAGGATTTAACTCAAAGGATCATGTATGCTAGGCAAGTTCTCTACCACTGAGGTACATCCCCTGAACATTTTTTTTTCTTTTTTGGTGGTACTAGGGATTTAATTCAAGGATGCCCTACTCTGAGCTACATCCCCAGCACTATTTTTTATTTTATTTTGAAACAGGATCTCATAAAGTTACTGAGGCTTGCCTCGAATTTGAGATCCTCTTGCCTCAACCTCCTGAATACCTGGGATTACAGGCATGTGCCACCATACCTGGCCTCCCCAGTGCTTTTTAAACTTTGAGACAGGGTCTTATGGTGGGAGGCCACCATGCCCAGCCCCAGCCCCAATCTTTTTTAAAAATTGCATATTGCTTAATGCTTATGCTCTGAAAAAGATTCTCAAAAATTTTTGTGAGAATTCCCCAAAGATTCAGGAATTTATCCTTCATTTTAAGATATGTGCTCTGCTGTGAAAAATGTAGACTATTGACACATTTTTGTAAACTATAGGAGTGTAAGCATAGGAAGAATATGGTAAACCTTGTTGTATAAACAAAAGATGTAAAAATATCTTATTTTAATAAAATAAAATATAAATGAAGTACCTGTTTAATAAAATATAATGAAGTACCTGTTAAGTGAATTAAAATTGTAGAACATTACCATTTCAGTTTATCCCAACAGCTGATTTTTACAACTTTAAAACACATCAATAATCTTTGAAATAGAGAATTCTTACTTCCTCTAAACATTCATGAAATAACTAGGTTAGGTGCCAGAAATGCAATGATGAAAACACACACACACACACACACACACACACAATCTCAGCTCTTCTCCAGTTTTGTCAAGTGAGGAGAAAATGTTATTCAAATATAACAACCTACAGAATGCATGATTATAGAAGAGCATACGACAATATGAGGTGATTAAGAAGGATTTATTCTTGTCGGGTGTGGTGGCACACACCTGTAATCCAAGTACCACTGAAAACTGAGGCAGGAGGATCTAAAGTTCAAAGCCAATCTCAGCATATTAGTAAGGCCCCAAGCAACTCAGCAAGACCCTGTCTCAAAATTTTTAAAAAATATAATGAAAAAAAAAATGTCTGAGGATGTGGCTCAGTGGCTAAGCACTTCTGGGTTCAATCCCTGGTACCAAAAAAAAAAAAAAAAGAAAGAAAAAATCTAGCCTTGACACGTCCTGGAAAGCTAACCTGAGACAAGTCAGTTGTTCTGTGGTTGGGGGATAGGGATGACAGATGACTGGTAAAGGGGCAACATGCAGGAAAGCAGCAGCTACAGGAGCCTTGAAGAAGAAGTACAAGCCTTGGGCTAACAAATGCTTGAAGACAGGAAGGATTGTGGGGGAGAGAGGAGAAAGTATTTAAAGTAGTATTTAAATTGAAACAATTTTCCTCTTTTTTTTTTTTTTTGAGAGAGAGAGAGAGAGAATTTTAATACTTATTTTTTAGTTATTTTTGGGCGGACACAACATCTTTGTATGTGGTGCTGAGGATCGAACCTGGGCCTCATGCATGCCAGGCGAGCGCGCTACCGCTTGAGCCACATCCCCAGCCCAATTTTCCTCTTTAATAATGGTGTAGCTGGGTGCAGTGACAGACTGTAAATCCAGCTATTCAGGAGGCTGAGGCTGGATGATCATAAATTTGAGGCTGGCCTGGGCCAAAAAGAAAAGAAAAAAAGGGGTTGGGGTCGTGGCTCAACAGTAGAGTGCTTGCCTAACACATGTGAGACCCTGGGTTGGATCCTCAGCACCACATAAAAATAAATAAATAAAATAAAGGTATTGTGTCCAACTACAACTAAAAAATAAACATTAAAAAAAAAGGAAGAAAGAAAGAAAAAGGCTCAGTGGTGGAATCCTTGCCTAGCAAGTGCAAGACTCTCAATTCAATCCCCAATACCACAAAATGCTTGCTCTACAGGGAATATGAGAGTCATTAAATGATCACTGAAGTCCCAGTGTTTGAGTGTTTGGCCTGGTGATGTAGCTCAGTGGTAGAGTGTGGACTTTGCATCTTCGAGGCCCTATGTTTAATCTTCAGCACCTCAAAAAACAAACACAAAACTTGAGGATTTCCAGAATATAAATGCTAGGTGGAAGAGGTTAACCTAGCAAGTGTTCCTGAGCTGGAAGCAGAAAAGCCAGAAGTGATTCAGATTGGGAAAACAAGGCCTTTTGAGGAAAAGATAATGGTACTCAGAATACCACTAAGAGATGAAGGAAAATGAAACTGAAAGCATATCCATTGGATTTTGCAACAAGGAGGTCAATCATTTTTGCAAGATGCCTTAAATGTGCTATTTATAATCAGTCTCATGCACCTTCAGAATTGTCTGTGTCTTTTGCCTGACTAGGAAGGGTCTACTTTAGATACATCCCAAGCTTCTGAAAATCTGAACACATTCTAGCAACAATCTGCATAATGTTACAAATAAGACCATTATAAGATAAACACATTTGACACGGCATTTATTACAAAATGTTTTTATTTCAGAGAGAACTAACTGGATTCATGGTTTTTAAAAAAGCATGTATTTCTTGTGTAGTGCTATATAGATTTCTGATGAATCTAGATGCTCAGAAGCAAAGTTCATTGAGATGTGTTACTTTAAAGAAAGTATGTTTAAAGCCAGGCATGGTGATGCACACCTGTAATCCTAGCAATGTGGGAGCCTGAAGCAAAACGATAACAAGTTCAAGGCCTGTCTGGGCAATATAGTGAGACCGTGTCTAAAAATAAAAACTAAAAATAACGGGAGATTTAGCTCAGTTGTAGAGTGCTTCCAGGTTTGATCCCGGGACACCCAAGTAGAGTATGTTTAATACAGAAACCAGCTACTGAAAATTGTATAACCCTTCCCCTATATTTGCAGAATAGTCTAAAAATGTCCCATACAACCATGAAAGTAGTTTTCTAAACCAAAATGATTTTGTCATTAAAAAGTCATTCTCAAGATAAAAATCAAGTACATAATAATTAATGAACTTAACAGAAATTCAAATCAAATTTTCAAACAATTGTAAATTACATCATTTATTCATCTTTACCTGAATTAATAATCTGTTAAAGGCGTTCATGGAGTTATTCATCAAAAAAAATATATATTTGGAGGCCAAGTTTGTGGTTTAGTGGTAGAGTACTTGCCCTAGCATAATGAAAGCTTGGGGTTCAATCCTTAGTACTATAAAAGGGGAAAAAAATGCACACATTTAGGGCTGGGGGTGTGGCTCAGTGGTAGAGGGCTCGCCTAACACATGCCCTGGGTTCTATCCTCAGCACCACATAAAAATAAATAAATAAAAGGTATTGTGTCCAACTACAACTAAAAAATATTTTTTAAATGCACACATTTAATCATCATAGCTGAATGTAATTATTGTTAAAATATCAGAACAGTAGTATATTTCAGAAATATATAGGTAATGACTTTTAAAGCTTTATTAAGGCATCCTCTAAAATGTAGCTAAGTAACTGGACATTTACATTAACTGGACATTTACATATCACTGTTAAGATCATCACAGTAAGAAAATTATAAAGATATAAGATAAATTATATATATGCACATATAATTATATGCATATACGTATGCACATAAATATATATGTGCATCTCATTTTCTTTCGGAAGATTTAGAACTTCTCATTCTATTTTTTTAAAAAATTGAGAAATGAACAGATATTTGATATTAAGTGGTTCAATAGGACTACAACATAAAAGCTGTACTTTTATATACATTGTTTCATTTTAAAAATCTATAAGTTTTAATAACAAACTTCAGGAGTTCCCTAACCCCTTTGGTACTAGGGACTGAACCCAGAGGTACTCTAATAACAAGCTACAACCCCAAACCTTTTTATTTTTCATTTTGAGACAGTCTCTCATTAGGTTGCCCAGGCTGGCCTCCAACTTGAGATTGAGCCTCCGGGTTACTGGTAGTGTAGGCATGCATCACCATGTCTGGCTACCTCAAGAGTTTTTTTTTTTTTTTTTTTTGAGAGAGAGAGAGAGAGGGAGGGAGGGAGGGAGGGAGGGGGAGGGAGAGAGAGAATTTTTATTTATTTTTTCAGTTTTCGGCGGACACAACATCTTTGTTTGTATGTGGTGCTGAGGATCCAACCCGGGCCCCACGCATGCCAGGCGAGCACGCTACAGCTTGAGCCACAACCCCAGCCCTCAAGAGTTTTAAAGATAATTCTTTCTTCCTTAAAATTTGGACCTTATGGTCAGATAAATCTTGCTAAAATTCTTTCATTTTGCTAGTGCCACCCGCATATTATTCAGTAGCTTTCCACTTCTTACTTAATGAAATTCAACTCTTTATTCTGACATTCAAAACATACCAGTTTGGCTTCCAGCTTTATTTCTAAAGCAGGCCACATTCTTCTTTGACAAAGGCTATCTCCACCTTGAGCTTGTGCTGTGTTCCTCACCTCAAATATTCTTCCTTTTTTCTCTTATTCAAATTCCATCTTTTTAGAAAAATTTTTTATAATGATTCTTTTTTTTTGTGTGTGTGTTGCTGGGGATTGAGCCCAGGGTCTTGTACATGTGAGGCAAGCATTCTACTAACTGAGCTATATCCCTAGCTCCATAATCTTTTTAAATTTTTTTTAATTTTTAGTTGTAGATGGATAGCATGCCTTTATTTTGTTTATTTTGATGTGATGCTAAAGATGGAACCCAGTGCCTTACTGGTGCTAGGCAAGAGCTAACATTAAGCTCAGCCCTAGCCCCAAATCCCATGATCTTTAAAAGTTGATTCAACTCTACCTCCCTGGTGCACCTTCCCTGATGCTTCTGGTACCTTCCCTGACCTTGTCTTCATCACTCATTCTGGCTCTGAGACCCAACTAACTTTTATTTTTTGGTGGTGGTGCTGGGGATTGATTGAACCCAGGGCCTTATGCATGCGAAGCAAGCACTCTATCAACTGAGCTACATCCCCAGCCCCCTATATTATCTTTATATTGGCTCTTAAACCAAAGGGGAAATTCCTTGATTGGTACTTTTGGTGCCTAAAATTTGACTGAGTATAAAATTATAAGCATATGTATCACTTTCTTACAGTTTCTATCTACAGAAACAGCAATAACTAAAGGACAAGTTTACTATTGCTTAAGTGTCTCTCATTTTCTTACAAAGCTAACTGATCTTGCTATCAACCCCTTTAATGCATGCTCTTTACTGTAACTGAAATATATGAAGTCTGGAATTTTCTTCAAACAAGGACTTATTCCCTTTAATCTCATCAGTTCTTGGGTAAGTTTCTCTTTTGTGATGAATTTTTACTTTTTTACAGTTAGATCCCCCTCCCAGGTTTTAATGGAATACTTTTGAATGTTCAATTTTCTTAAAATATAATATTTTTTAAAAATCAGCAAAGTCTTTCTTCCTTGTATATGAATTTTCCTTTGTCTCTCCTTTGCCCAGATATAGGAGAAGGGATTGAGAAGTGGAAAGATATATGCTTTTAAAAGGCCATGCTGAAGAGGGTGTGGTGGCACACCCTTGTAATTCCAGCTACTTGCAGCTACTTGGGGAGGCTGAGGTAGGATCCCAAGTTCCAGGACAATTTCAGTTTCAGCAACTTAGTGAGACCCTGTCTCAAAAAAAAAAAAAAAAAAAAAAAAAAAAAAAAAAAGAAATAGGAATAAAAATGGTTGGGATGCAGCTCAGCTCAGTGATAAGCGCCATGTGTTTTACCCCCCCCACTCGTAACATGCAATCACCCTGTGCTAGATGGAGAAAAGCAGAAATTATGGTGCTATCTTCCTCTACTGAAGAGACAGTAGTCTAGCTCTGCTTACGATTACTATTGTGCTTGAGCCCCAGGTTTACAAACTCAAGGCAAGTGTAATGATGATGATGATAATAATAATAATAATAATAATTATTATTATTATTATTCATGGTTTTCTTCTACCATATTATAGTAGCAACCATTTATTAAGTACTTATTGTATGTCAGACAAATGTTGGTTGCTTTATGTTACCTAATTATTACTAAAATCAAATTTGTGACATATTTCTCATTTTACAGAGACAACTGAGGCTTAGAGACACCAAGTAACTTGAACAACTAATAAGTGGCAAACACAGAATTTGGATACAGAACTCATTCTAAAGCCTATCCTTTAGACATTGCACTATACCTTGTAATGTCAGTGTCTTTGGGGGGCAGGAATTCTAATGGGGAATTTGGGGGCTTGCATTCATAACTTTGGCAGTTATAGGGGAGAATAATAATAAAAAAATGTTCCAATGTACTTGGAGAGGCTCACCAGCACCACTCCCCTATATATAGTTGCTCCAGACCTAGTTATTGGTAGTTCATCACTCACAATTTACATTTTAGTGTGCATACATTTTTGTGATGGAATATCTTGATCACATTTGTATTATTAGATGGGGAGGAAAGCTAAGAAGTTTTTACCTTTGTCAAGGACTGGGACAAAAGCCACACCATGAGATAAATCAACACAAGAAACACACCAATGTGCACACACACACACACACTCACACACACATGCACATGTGTGTGTATTATAAAAATTTAAATGATATATATATATCTTCATAAATAGAAATTATACCACTTCAAAAACATTTTTATCACAAACCCCAGAAACTTATGTAAGACTGTATAGTTTTACTGTTGGGCCAATATGTGAATTCAAGCCTCAGCTGTTAGTTTACTTATTGAAAGAAGAGTCAATAGAAGGAAATTCCAGTGTGACAAGAATTTTGACAACCCCTGTGTTATCTCTACCAGGATCTAGTTACATTGTGCTCTTCCAGGAAGGATGTAGCTGTGTATGCAGGTTTAATAGGGCAGCCACTCTTTTCTAGGCACACTACATGTGGGTAGTTCAATAGTTGTTTTGTGTATATTAGGACCATGGGATGAAAGAGGCAGCAGCTATTCTTCATTTTTCTAAACTTGAGAGTTTAACATGCTATGCTCTTTACTTAGTCGTTAATTTTTAACAGTCTAGGGGTTGCTATGTAGATTTAACAAGCGTTTTACATTTAGTTGGGCAGAAGTTTACTAATTAGTATTTACCACCAACCAGATACAATTACATAAATATGTATTATATAAATTATATTAAGGACAGTTGTGGCTTATGAGTTAATGACTTAGTTTTCACTCCTGTATCATTTTAATATTAAGGTGTTTGAAATGTTTTCATAAGCCAGTTTTTAGTAACACTAATTTAGGGGAGCTGGGGTATGGTTTTCATTGGCACTGACAGTTGTGCTGCTGTAGAAAGAATCTGTACCTGGAATCTGATTTTAGCCTCCACTCTGCCTCTCGTTTTTTCAAACCATGGAGAATTCACTTCACCTGCTTCCTCATTTATAGGCTAAGGATCATTAATTCCCATTTCAGTGTTTTTATACAGACTAGAAGACAAATTACAGGAATTGTTCTATAAAGTGTTACATTGCTGCAGTCAGTAAGATGCACAGGGTAAATGGCAAGGGACTTTATGCGTTTAGGCTAAATTATTATTATTAATCAAGTACTATGTATGATAAATAGTGAATACTCTCTCTTTTTTTTTTTTTAATAACCTACTACTTCCCTTCAAAGCCCAGACTTTCCCCAATTTGGACTGAATGTAATTCCAGAGCTTCATCTGTGGTTCTGTACTTGCCTCACTTCCCTCAAAATTTTAAAGCTTTGGAGGTGAACCATTTTCATCATCATCTTTGTACCCTTTTCAGACTGGTCACCAGCAAGTGCTTATACATCTGGTGCTAAACAAAATCCCCACACAGGGGGCAGACACCAGAAGAGTCAGATTAGGAATTGAACAACTGTTAACACCGGGTAATTTATATATATCACTACTGCTTTTTTCTTTTTTTTAATATATATACATATATATATTATATATATATATATTTTATATATATACATATAAATATATATATATATATATATATATATATATATATATATACACATATATTTTTTTTCCTGCAAGAGAATTTAACTGGGTCGCATAAAAATTTAAGTAGAACTGGTGTCTTGCGTAAAAATTGCAAGGAAATAGGTGCAACGACGGAGAGGAGGGACGACAGTTAACCAGTCTTTTGGTGGTGCTTAGGCCGCAGACCCCGCTACAGCAGGTGGGCAGCTCGGCGCAGCGCCGACGTGCCCGTCCCACCCTACCCTCGGATGGGGCGCGGGGCAGACAAGCGATCTTCGTTCTCCTAGTCGCGGTGGCCTCACTTCTGGTCCTGAGAGATGCAGATGAAGTGGTGTGAAGGGTTGGGCTTTTTTTTTTGTTCCTAAAAATGCAACGAACAAAAAAAAAAGTACAACAATCCAAACCCAACCATCTCATTGCTCGTCGGCTTAACTGGTAGACTTCCTTCCCGGGTGGTTTCGTGGGGGAAAGCACAGCGTTCCGTCGCCAGCGTTCCCAGTTATGCGCGCGCAGCTCCTGGAAAGGAGAAGGGTGAGCAGCGAGGACCCGCCCCCTTTTAGGAGGGCGGCGGCCGTTGGAGACACCGGAAGGACTCCCGCCTCACCTCCCCAGGGAAGGCCCGACCCGGGAGGCGGGACAAAGGTACACGCCGGGGGTGGAGTCCGAGGTGCCAGCGGAGGAGGGCGGGGCCCGTGCAGCGCCGCGAGTCCATTTTGCGGCGGTGTCGGGCGCTTACCGCGCGATCTTCCGAGCTGGAAGACTCGAGGCCTTGCAGCTGCAGGCCTTGCCGGAGGTCAGAGATAAGTACCCACCGCCCTGCTCCTCTTCGGGGAGGAAGGGGCCACCCTCGAGCTTGCAGCGGGGGTGGGGACTTGCCCAGGCTAACTGGGGCCTGCGTGGGTGGGGGCAATTTGAGCTTCAGTTGGGGTAGCTCAGCGGAAACCAGCTAGGCAGCGATATCGTGGGGAGGAGCCGCGTGAGGGTGGGCGCTGGCCGGCTAGCCCGGTGTTTGTGATCCAGAAAATCTGTTGGGGCCCGAGCACTCCCCGCAGCGCCTTCACACTACCTAAAAAAGAACAGGCGAGTGTGAACCAGAGGTTAGAGCACGCCACTAGACCAGGCATTGACTCTGGGGATCCGCATGGCGCCGGGGGAGGGCGCCCTGACCACGTTGCTTCCTAGTACAAAGAGCTCCTAGCTCCCGGGCCTGGAGGTCTTTGTAGGCTGGCTTTGTGCGGGCGATTGAAAATTGAGGGTTAAGAATGGAGATCCTTTACAAATAAAAGCATTAATACCCTCCTCTCTCTCCTTCTTCCGCAGCAGCCTCTAGTTTTTTATTGTCAGTTGAAACGTGGAAAAACAAAATCCTGATTGCTTTGCCCTGGGTAATAGTAACTCTACGGTAAACACCTGCTTGCAGGGACAGAGGTAATAACAATACTTTTCCCTATGTTATGCTCACATTTTAAGAAAAAACACTCAAATTTATTAGACCCAAAACCTTTAGAAATTGAAATCTGTGTAGAATATATATGTTCACACCCACTTCTTTCATTAATGGTCTTTGTTTCATATTTCGTTAACTCAGAAAAAAATAGAATCCATGCTTGGCAGTTCTTTGTGAAGATCATTTAAAATGTATTATATTTAAATATTTATATTGCAAACGAAGAGAGAGGCTTCAGTTGCATTCTTTAAAGCAACCTTTTCATGTTTGGTCAATTGTCAGGCTGCTGGACTTGTACAATGGGACTTGAGTTTTTCTATGACTTTAGAACTAGACTTTTTAATATGTGTTTTAAAAGTACAGTTTTATTTACATTGGCACTTCCTCTAGTAGAAATGGATGGAGCTGTTGATTAGGTGGTTATACTTCTTTCTTTTACAACCAAAAGATACTGGAACATGCTTGGCAAGCACTCTACCAGAACTGTCAAGCTGTTCTTTTCATTCTTTATGATAGGTTAGCTGTTCCTCCTTGCTACAACTTTTTCCCCAGATATGTCCATTTTGTACCTGGAATTCCTATGTAATATTTACTTTGACATCCCTTGAAATCACTTTTCAAGAGAGTCCAACTCTCTTTTAGGACCTTTTCTTATACATGTGCATTTACAGACTTCATTGTATTTATACATACATGTAAGTAAATACTATACATTTACATAGTTTAGCAGTTTACAAAATTCTAATGCTTTAATTTTTCCAGTAATAGTGTGAAGAAGGTACCATAAAAACCTGGGTATTCAGAAGCAGATTTTGTGCTGCTTCATTGGAAGGCTTTTTAAAGCCTAATTTGTAAAAATCATTTAGAAGAGCTTCATTTTATGAATGAGAATACTAAATTTTTCAAAATTTGTGGTACTGGGAATTGAACTCAGGGGTGCCTTATCACTGAACTACATACATCCCTAATCCTTTTTAAATGTTTTAATTTTGTTTTGTACCAGGGATTGAACCCAGAGGTGCTTAACCACTGAACAACTTCCCTAGCCCCTCTTTATTTTTCAATCTTGAGACAAGGTCTCGAGATAAGTTGCAAGTTGCTTCACACCTTGCTAAAGTTGCTGAGGCTGGCTTTGAAGTTGTGATCCTCCAGCCTCAGCCTTCCAAGCCACTGGGATTACAGGCCTGTGCTACCATGCCAGGTAAATATTTTAATTTTGAGACAGGGTCTCAAATTTGTGATCCTCCTGCCTCATCCTCACTAGTCGCTAGCTAGGGTTATGTTCTTATGATGCTGCGCCTGGCTTTTTTTTTTGTACTGGGGATTCAACCCAAGATCAGTTAACCACTGAGCCATATCCAGAGCCCTTTTTATGTTTTATTTTGAGACAGGGTATCACTAAGTCCTTAGGGCCTCACTAATTTGCTGAGCTGAGCTTGGTCTTGAACTTGCAGTCCTCTTCTCTCAGCTTCCTGAGTTGCTGGGATTATAGGCATAAGAAATTTCTTTCTTTCTTTTTTTTGAGGGAATTAAATCTAGAGCTTCGAATCATGCTAAGTACATTTTTTAAAAAATATGTTTTAGTTATAGATGGACACAATATCTTTTCCTAAATTTTTTTTAGTTGTTGATCTTTTTATTTATTTATACGTGGTACTAAGAATCAAGCCCAGTGCCTCACACATGCCAGGCAAGTGCGCTCCTGCTGAGCCACAGTCCCAGCCCTGCACATAATATCTTTATTTATTTTTATGTGGTGCTAAGAATTGAATCCCAGTGCCTCCCACTTTCTAGGCAAGCACTCTAGCAGTTAGCCACAACCCCAGCCTGCTAAGTACATACTTTACCCTTGAGGTACACCCTCAACCCTTAGCATATTGAATTTATGACTCACTTTCTGAATAGTGCTAAGGTCTAAGAATTGGAAAATTTAGGTTTTATGCTTATTGAGAGGTGGTCTCCATTTTGGGATCAAGGGTAGGCTCAGTTTTTTTTTTTTTTTTTTTTAAACTTATAAAGTTAAGTGTTTGTCTGAAGATATTGTGTCCACCTAAAACTAAAATAAGTATTTTTTAAAAATATTTTATATTTTAAACTCAGGTAGGTATGGTAACATATGCTTATGTCTTGGCCTTAGTTTTTTACTAAGCTTCATAAAGGTATAGTTTTGTGGTAAGGTAAGGAACAGCATGGAGAGGTTAGATTTCATAGAGTGGTATATCCCCTTTCTAAAAGAAGCCTGGCAATCTTTTCAAGAGCTTTAGAAATGTTCTTACTCCTTGACCCAGCAATATCTTTCAGGGAATTGTCTAAGGAAATAATCAGAGCTGTGGGCCAAGACTTTTAATCATTTTAATACCCCTCCCCACACACACACACACACACACAAAAAAAAAAAAAAAAAAAACAAATAAGGAATATTAAAACATATTTAAAAGATGGATTATCATGCTTTTGAACAATATATAATGATAGTGGAAGTGTATGTTGATAAATAAGAAAAGTACAGGCACATACACATAGATACATGAGAGTGGAAGAAAAAGACCAAAATAATAGTAGTGCCTCACACTTGCTAGGCAAGCATTCTACCACTGAGCTACAACTCTAATAACCCCTTTCCTAGGTTTTCTGAATTTTCTAAAATAAGCACAAATTACTTTTATAATTCAGGAGAGCACAAAAGCATGGATTATCTCACCAATTTCTATGTTGTCTTTTTTTGTGGTAAGATTTAGCATGAGAGCTACCCACATAATAATCTTAAGCATATAGTACAGTGCAATTGCTTCTGAATTTAATGAAGTTATTTCAAGATAAACCCATCTAAGTTTAAAGTGCATTTAACACATACAACCTACCAAACATCAAAGCTTAGCCCTGTCTACCTTAAGTGTGCTCAGAACACTTACATTAGCCTACAGTTGGACAAAGTCATCTACAAAATTTATTTCATAATAAAGTATTGAATGACTCATAATTTATTGATTACATTCATTACCTTATGGAATATAGTATCTTGTTGTTTACCCTTGTGATCATGTGACTGAGAGCTATGGCTCACTGTTGCTGCCTATCATCACAGGAGACTATGGCAGTGAGATAGATCACTAACCCAGGAAAGGTCAGAATTATATTCTAAGAACAGTTTCTTTTGTTTCATTGTAAAGTCATACAATTTTAAAGCTGAATTGTGGTAAATCGGGGATGTCTGTCATTTACCACATTAAAAATGTTGCAGAACTCTTTTGTATGTCCTTTTTGTAAGACAATTTTCATACCTTTTAGAACAATAATATCTTTGTAAATGCTCTACATTTCTGAATTTAGGATAGGAATTGCCTTTTGGTGTATATTTGGCTTATATTTTTATCTTTTAAAATGTCATAGATTATCCATTTTTGTTATTCATGAAAGACACTACCATTGTCATTACATTGTGGGACCCAAGGTATTAAATGGCTTTGCCTCCCTCTTAAAACAGTTAACCAAGATTAGGTGTGTGTGTGTTCCTTGCTTGTGTTAGTCAGGCATTCTACTGCTGAGCCACATCGTAACCCAAATACACCCAAATACAGGTATACTTTAACATATAGATTACTTATATTCTGTTCAAACTGTTCTAGAGCAAATTCCCATAATGTGAATGCAAATATTTAAAATTTATTTATTTACTAGAGCAGCTTGAACAGAATATAAGTAAAATTGTTAATGGATCTTTATTTTATTTACTTATTTATATGTGGTCCTGAGAATTGAACCCAGTGCCTCACACATGCTAGGCAAGCGCTCTACCACTGAGCCACACAACCCTAACCCCTTAAAGTTTATTTTTATTATAAATACATTTCTTTCCTTTTTTTCCAGTACTGGGAATTGAACTGAAGGATGCTTTTTTAGTTTTTATTTTGAGACAGGGTCTCACTAAATTGCCCAGGCTGGCCTCAGAATTATGATCCTCTAACCCATCTACCCTATGTCCCCAGTAGCTGGGATTACAGATATGTACCACTGTACCTAGCTATCAGAAGCTTTAAAGGAAAATTCTTTTCCCTTAGAACTTTGACTTTATTTATCAGATTAATGTTACTCAAATTTTGCTTTCATCTTGTTTTGCAGTACTGGGGATTGCACCCAGGGCTTTGCATAGGCTAGACTAGTGTTCTATCACTTGACTACATCCCTAGCCCATAGATGTAGGTACTTTTCTAAAGAAAAGTTGAATTGGAAATTTTTGCTAGTAATTACCAAAATTCAGTAGACGCTTGGCAGTACCAACATAGCATTATTTATTACAGCCAACATAAAAATGATTAGATGTAGTTTTCTACTTCATATATTTTGTAGATCAGGTTTACTTAAAATAAGATGTATATATGAATCTACACTGACCAAAAGGAACTTTGTTCATGCCAATTAAATTTCCATAGTGCATGTTTTTACATATTAAAATGTTAGATGCTATATAAATAATCTCATTTATCTAGATTAATCTATCCACTGAATGCTAGACTTTGATAGTACTTTTTTTTTGGTAGGTGGACACTGAGCCACAATCTCAGTCCTAATAGTACTTTCTTTCTTCCTTTTTTTTTTTGTGGTGCTGGGATTGAACCCAGGACCTTATAAATACAAACAAGGCAAACACTCTACCAACTGCCCAGCCCCAGGAGTATTTTCTTAAAAGCTGAAATTGATCTTAAATAGGTGATGGAAATTTTCAAGAGATACCAGTCTGTTGAGGATAACAACTTAATAGGTCAAGATTTGCCAAGTGAATGGTTGTAAAAGATGACAACTTTTTAAAATATTTTATTTTGGTACCAACGACTGAATCCATGGGGTGCTTAACCAATGAGCCACATCCCCAGCTCTTATTTTTTATTTTGAAACAGGGTTTCACTAAGTTGTTTAGGGCTTTGCTAAATTACTGAGGCTGCCCTTGAACTTGTGATCCTCCTGAGTTGCTGGGATTTACAGGTGTGAGCCACCTTGCCCAGCTCAAGAAGACAAGTTTTTTAGGGGTAAGAATTTGTCACCTTCATTTAAACCCATTTACATTTACTTGGGAGAAAAGAAACCAGCTGATGTGAAGCACTCCTGTATTCCAGCTACTCAGGAGGAGGGAGGAGAACCACTTGAGCCTAAGAGTTTGAGACCAGCAACAGACCAACAAACAAATACCTAATATGCTCAGGACCCTGAGTTCAGGTCCCAACACTGCAAAAATAAGTAAATTTTAAAAATCCCTTAAGACACAAGCTTGCTGGCTTTTCTTTGTTTCTTTCTTTCTTTTTTTTTTTTTTTTAATATTTTTTTAGTTGTAGATGGACACAATATCTTTATTTATCCATTTTTAGGTGGTGCTGAGGATTGAACCCAGTGCCTCACACATGCAAGGCGGGTGCTCTACCACTGAGCTATAGCCCCAGCCTTGGCTTTTCTTTTTGTTCCTTAATGGAACTAAAAAGAGACCATGGATAATTTTTTTTTTTTTTGATACTGGGTATTGAACCCAGGGGCGCATTACCACTGAGCTACAATTCCAGTCCTTTTTATTTTGTATTTTGAGACAGGGACTTGCTGAGTTGCTTAGGGCCTTGTTTAATTGCTGAGACTGGTCTTGAACTTGTGATCCTCGTGTCTCAGCTTCCAGAGTCCCTGGGATTATAGGCGTGGGGTACTGAACCTGGCATGAATGACATTTTGAATAACTTAATAGGAAAGGGTTCAACCCCCCCCCCCCAACGTGTTTTAGGGAAAGAATGTCTTTTAAGGGAAAAATGAGCACCTTTTATAGTACAATAATTTTGGGTTGATCATTCTAAGGGGGAAAAGTCTAATAATATTTTTCTATTTAAGTATTAACTTTTCATTGCTTAAACATAAACTTTTTGTGGCACAGTGGCGTACACCTGTAATCCCAGCAGCTCTGGAGGCTGAGGCAGGAGGATTGCAAGTTCACAAACCAGCCTCAGCAACTTAGTGAGATCCTGTCTCTAAATATAAAATATAAAAAATAAAAAGAGCCGGAAATGTGGCTCAATAAATAAGCAACCCTGGGATCAATCCCTGGCACCAAAATAAGTAAGTAAATAAAAAATTTAAAACAATAAACATTTGGTGATGGTATATAGTTATGCAGTTATAGTATAGTATGACAGGGGCTGGTGTTGTGGCTCAGTGGTAGAGTACTGACCTAGCATGCATGAGGCACTGGGTTCAATCCTCAGCACCACGTAAGTGTAAAATAAAGATATTATGTCCACTTAGAACTAAAAAATAAATATTAACAAAAAATAGTATGACAGGCAAATAAGGGTGACATTTTTCCAGAGAGGTGGTAGACAACTAGTGTATAGACAGCTATTTTAATTGTTGGTATAAAACACTTGGGAAATATTTAATTGGTGGGAAAATAGATTTCCATGCTTCAAAATTTAGAATTTTTTGTATTCAGAAATACTTGAAGGAAGAAATGAATTTTGGCAAACTTGTTTAATTTTGATGTTGGTTAAGTTGAAGTTTTAACTGTTCTGTTTAAAGTTTCTTGATTTCTGTATATTGGGGAAATTTAGCTAAGAAAAAAGATTGGATATGTGCTTAGCAAGCTGTTGATTTCTTCAGATTTTAGCCATACTTGAAGGCATTTCACTTTAAAGAGCACTAAAAACCTTTATTGCATATTTTCCTTCAAAACTGTGCGCACATGCATGTATGTATGCACAAATGTGCACTCAAGCACTGGGAATTCAACCACTGAACTATATCTCCAGCACTTTTTTGTTTTTTTAATTTTCTAAAATTTCTTACCTGTGACATTTTTCACTTTGGATCATATTTGATTGCCTTAAAATTCTTGACCCTTATTACATCATTTGTTTTCTTCAAAGTTTTTCTTGCCTAGGGTGCCCATTTTCTCTTGTTTATCCTAACCACTTGGTTATGATATCTTTTGTTTTCCTTTTACTTATTGACATCCTTGGATATCCTTTGTTGCATGCTGCTACTCCCCTCCCACTGCTTTTGTGTGCGTGTGAGTGTGTGGGTGTGTGTGTGTGGTGGTGGGGATTGAACCCAGGGTCTTGTGCATGCACATACTCTACCAACTGAGCTATCCCCAGCCCTCCCACTGCTTTTTTGTTGTTGTTGTTGTCTGCTGTTTTCTCAGAAATCTGACCTTTGGGGCTGGGATTATAGCTCAGCAGTAGAGGTCTTGTGAGGCCCTGGGTTTGATCCTCAGCACCACATAAAAACAAATTAAAAAAATAATAAGATATGGTGTCCATCTTAAAAAAAAAATCTTTGAAAAAAAGAAAAAGAAATCTGACCTTGGGTAGAATTCTTGGGTGAAACAACATAATTCTGGAGGTGATAAAGTGTGGAGCCCTTTTAGGGTTGGAGAATTATCAAAAGTTATGTTGTATAGCTGCTTGGTAACCTCTCTTAGAGAGCACACACTGACTTCAATCTTTATAGCCATTCTCTTCTCAGTGCTTTTCAAAGGTTATATGATTTTTCATATCACAAGAAATTTTTCAGAAAAATCAGCTGGTTACATACTTTTTGCCATATGACACCTTCATTTTTTGGTATCAGGGATTGAACCCAGGGGTGCTCAACAACTGAACCACATCACCAGCTCTTTTTATTTTGAGACTAAGTTCTTAGGGCCTCACTAAATTGCTGAGGCTGCACCAGGCCATGATACTAAATTTGAGACAATAGTTTTTGCTTTAATTTTACCTATACTAAATATATTTATTATAAGTACATATTTTATAACCGAATATCCTTTTAAGTATGTTAATCTTTGAGATGTAGCTCTCATTATGATCCAGCAAATCTCCCCCCAAAAAAGAAAATTGTAAGAAAGCCTGTAGATGATTATTTTTTTAAAAAAACATTTTTTTTTCAGGTGTAGATGGATACAGTACCTTTATTTTATTTATTTATTTTTATGAGGTGCTGAGGATCGAACCCAGTGCCTCATACATGCTAGCAAGTCTTCACCACTGAGCCATAACCCCAGCTTCATCTGTAGATTATTAATTTGGTGGTTATATGTGTGTGTATCCCTAGGTAAACTGAGTAAAGAAATATTTAGCACTATTTTTGGTTTTAAATCTTTAGGGATTAATGTACATTTTAAAAATAATTAAACCTGTGGCTGGGGATATAACTCAGTGCTTTGGAAATTGACATATTTTATTATATAGTATTCACTCTCCACAAAAATAGCCCTTCCATTCATCAATGTCACCACCTATCTCATAAGAGAAATCTTTAATGGGAGGCTGTCAAGCTTACAAGTAGAAATGTTTTCCAAAATTCCAGTTTTTACATGAAAATCCAACTTTTTCATTGGCAAAAAAGCCATCCCACCCTACCCCCCACCCCCCAAGCATTGGGGATAGAACTCAGGAGCAGTCTACCACTGAAACTCCATCCCTTCCACCCCCCCTTTTTTTCCTAATTTTGAGACAAGGTCTTACTAAGTTTTCAAGTTTGGCCTCAAATTTGGAGTCCTCTGCCTCAGCCTCCTGAGTCACTGGGATTATAGGTGTGCACCACCATGCCCTGCTCTTGTGTTTTTCTTGAGCAAGCTTGTTTTGTTCATTTTCAAGAAAATGTGTCAGATACCTAAATCTGAATAGCTATGGTTTATCAGTTTCTTTCAAGTAAAACTGATATTCCATTAAAAAAGCAGCTGCTTCATCTTGCAGCTCAGTCACATAAGTGCTTTTCTTCCAGACAACATCTGCTGGTATACAGAAAAGCTTTTGTGTACATTTCCTATTTTATCACACAAAATATTAAAGATGTGTACCAAGGATCAAGATTTAACAAAATGTATAATTTTTGCTGCTTCATCAAGAACATTTAAAAATGAAACTGGCTCTCCAACACTCAATCCACTCAGACTGTGGTAAAGAATACAATGACTAAATACAATTTGTTGCTTCTTTACTGTCTTACTTGAGTCCTGTTAAGGCTCTAGCTATGTACCCACTATTGCTTTTACATTGCAAGTGACAATGTCAACATGGTGCAAAATTGTGAAAATAATTTGATCTCATGGATTCCTTGAAAGAGCCATGTTTCTGCCCACATTTTGAGAACTGTTTAAGATGCTGTAGATGATCTATAAGGTGGTTTTGACTTGTCATTTTGGTTGTTTAAAAAACAACCTGATTGGGGCTGGGGTTGTGGCTCAGTGGTAGAGCACTTGCTTAGCATGCATGAGGCACTGGGTTCGATCCTCAGGACCACATAAAAATGAAAAAAAAAAAAAGATTAAAAAAAAAACCAACCTGATTGATTCTCCAAGGAAGAATAAATTGCAACTGTTTTATAATTTTGCCTTGAAATATGCTAGTTCCTAATTTTAAAAAAGTCCATTAGTGTACATGGCTTGGATTTATATTTCTGGGCTTCTCTCTTTTAAATAGCATACCATTTTATATTTGTGGGCCCAAAGAGCTCATTCTGTTACAGACACTGAGTAGCTTTGTTTCTGACAGCTAGTAGTCAGCTCTCTGTTTTAAAACAATCACTTGGGTCCTGCTGGCTCAACTTGCAGTTGTCCTAGTCCTAACCCTGTCTTAGCCAAAGACTATCACACAAAGGCCTTGTGTGCAGGGTGCCCTATTAATAAGGAACATGTTGTCGTCTCAACGGATAAAATCTGCTTTGGTATGCATTCCCTTCCCAAATTTCTCACTTATTTCCTCTGTTTGGCTGGTTATTTCAGCAAAACATTTTAATGTGAAGATAGCTTCTCATTATTACATAGTTCTAGTGGAGGGGATTACTGGAGTAATATAAAAATGTTTCTTTCTCTGTGGTAGGATGTGATGGAGCTGCTTGAAGAAGATCTCACGTGTCCAATTTGTTGCAGTCTGTTTGATGATCCTCGAGTTTTGCCTTGTTCACACAACTTCTGCAAAAAATGCTTAGAAGGTCTCTTAGAGGGGAATGTGCGGAATTCGTTGTGGAGACCATCTCCATTCAAGTGCCCTACATGCCGGAAGGAAACCTCAGCTACTGGAGTTAATAGCCTGCAGGTTAATTACTCCCTGAAAGGTATTGTGGAGAAATACAACAAAATCAAGATCTCTCCCAAAATGCCAGTGTGCAAAGGACACTTGGGGCAGCCTCTAAACATTTTCTGCCTAACTGATATGCAGCTAATTTGTGGGATCTGTGCTACTCGAGGTGACCACACCAAGCATGTCTTCTGTTCTATTGAAGATGCCTATGCTCAGGAAAGGGATGCCTTTGAGACTCTCTTCCAGAGTTTTGAGACCTGGCGTCGGGGAGATGCTCTTTCTCGTTTGGATACCTTGGAAACCAGTAAGAGGAAATCCCTGCAGTTACTGACTAAAGATTCAGATAAAGTGAAGGAATTTTTTGAGAAGTTACAACACACATTGGATCAAAAGAAGAATGAAATCCTGTCTGACTTTGAGACCATGAAACTTGCAGTAATGCAAGCTTATGACCCAGAGATCAACAAACTCAATACCATCTTGCAGGAGCAACGAATGGCTTTTAATATTGCTGAGGCTTTCAAAGATGTGTCAGAACCCATTGTATTTCTGCAACAGATGCAGGAATTCAGGGAGAAAATCAAAGTAATCAAGGAAACTCCTTTACCTCCCTCTACTTTGCCCACAAGCCCTTTAATGAAGAACTTTGATACCAGTCAATGGGAGGACATAAAACTAGTAGATGTGGATAAACTTTCTTTGCCTCAAGATACTGGCACATTCATAAGCAAGATTCCTTGGAGATTCTATCAGTTATTTGTGGTATTCCTTCTACTTGGCCTCTTTATTTTCCTTATTTTCTTTGGTCCTACTGTATTCCTAGAATGGTCTGTATTTGATGAACTGGCAATTTGGAAAGACCATCTTTCGAATTTCAGTTTTTATCTGACTAAATCAGCTGATTTTGTAGAACAATCAGTTTTTTACTGGGAACAAGTGACAAATGTGTTTTTCATTTTCAGTGAAACAGTCAACAATTTTACTTTGATGGTGCTAAATAATGTGGCCGAATTTGTGTGCAAATATAAACTATTATAAAATCTTCCAACTCTGCAGTTCTGTTTTTTGATAGAAATTATTAAGAGAATAGGTTAGTAATTCAGATTTTGTCAAGATTCCAATCAGATATTTTCCTCCAAAAGTATTCCTTTAGGGCTGGGGATATAGCTTAGCTGGTAGAGTGCTTGCCTTGCATGCACAAAGCCCTGGGTTCTAATCTCTAGCAACACACGCAGAAGTATTCCTTTAAAAAATATTGTCCTGGGGTTGGAGTATCCCCAAGATTCAAAAGTATAAAGTTGTTGGGGCGGGGTTGAAGCTCAGTGGAAGAGTGCTTGCCTAGTATGTATGAGTCACTGGGTTCAATTCTCAGCATCACCTATAAATAAATAAAAATAAAGTTCTACCAAAAAAAAAAAAAAAAAACCCCAAAAAACCATCTGATACATATTCAGATTAAGTAGCATAAAATTAAAGGGGAAATTTAGTCATTCAGTTCTGAACCTTTCTTTTTTTAATGAGTGCTATTAAAACAAATATCCTAATATTGGCTTTCTTTATGCTGTCATACAAATAAGAGCATGTCTGTAGTCCCAGCCTCTTAGGATGCTAAGTTAGGAAGATTGTTTGAACCAGAGGTTTAAGACCAACCTGTGCAACATAGATCTGGTCTCAAAAATCCACTACCACCAACAAATCCAAAAAAACCCAACACCAAACAAAAAGTGGGAGGTGAGAGAACACATGATCTAATTCTGTATTGATGTGGTATAGAATTTGGTAAAGCCGGGCTTGGTGGCATATGCCCATAATCCCAGTGACTCAGGAGGCTGAGGCAAGAGGATTGCAAATTCAAAGCTAGCTTCATCAATTTATCGAGGCCCTGAGCAACTTAGACCGTGTCTCAAAATAAAGGACTGGGGATGTGGTTCAGTGGTTAAGTACACCTGGCTTCAGTCCCTGGTACCTCTCCCCTCTCCTTCAAAAACATTTCTGGTGAAGATTGGTCTTGTAAAGACAATTTTTTGGTGGTATTGGGTATTAAACCTAGGGGTAATCTACCATTGAGCTAAACCCACAGCTCTTTTTTTAATTCTGAGATAGGGTCTTGCTAAGTTGCCAAGACTGGCTTGCATTGGCCTCCCAAGTTTTGCACCATTGTGCCTGGCCTTAAGCAACCTTTTTGTGAATAGGTTGGAATTTTAAAGAAGAAAAGATGAATAGATTGGGTCTCCTAAGGCTTTCTGGAAGGTTGATTCCTTTCTCATGAAAATGTAAATCTAATGTAAACAAAAAAACTGGTGTTTTCTTGTGATGTTTACATTTTTAGGAGGGTTGAGATTTAAACCTACCCCTTTCACCTTTTCTATAAAATTTTCAACTAAAGATGATAAACTATAGAATTGTTAGGTGGCTGTGCAAAGGCATAGATTAAAAAAGAAAAAGCAATCCAACACTTGGCAGGAGCAGGAAATAGGAAAGTCACTTTTTTACTGGCAGCTGAATGTGGTTGTGGGTTCTAAAGTATGGCAGGTATACAACCAAATGAATTCCATTTGCTTACAGAATTTTAGTTGTAGTAAAACTTGACAGCAGATGAAACAATCTGTCCATTTGTAAAAAGTACAGAGTAATCAGAATATTAATAATATACTACCTGCTCACATGAGATAAAGAGGACAGAACAAAAGTACTAAAGTACTAAATTTTCTCACCTTGCTTAGAATTCAGATGAAAACAAAGAGATAACCTTAGCTCAGAACTGCCTTATTTCTGTTATGGAAAAAGGCATTCCTTTGAAAGCCCATTATGTGGAACAATTTAGAGAACAGAGTATCTACTCCAGTCAAAAGAGATAAATTAAAGCAGATATCAGGGGTGCACACCTGTAATCCTAGCAGCTCCCAAAAGCTGAGGCAGGAATATCACAAGTTGAAAGCCAGCCTCACAACTTGGTGAGACCCTGTCTGTAAATAAAATGTAAAAAGGGTGACAATAAAATGTAAAGTATGGAAGAAATAATTTCCTACTAGCTATGAGAAAAGTCAAAAATAATCTGCTGGGTGATGTATTTGCTATTTCATTCCTAATAGCAAATATATCACCTAATTTGATGTAGCCACTAAATTGCTAAGGGGATTGTAAGAAATTCAGATTATGTTTCTATGAGAATCTTAACCTCTGCTGTAAAGGCTTCATAGTAAATAAGGGGCCTGAGGAGGGAGAGAGCTTTTTGGCTCCCAGTAAGTTTTCATTTATTTTTAAGCAAATATATGGTTTTTTGAAAATTATTTTAATATATATTTTTAGTTGTTGTTGGGCCTTTATTTTATTCATTTATTTATATGCGGTGCTGAGAATTGAACCTAATGCCTCACATGTGCTAGGCAAGCACTCTGTCACTGAGCCACAACCCAGTCCTAAATATATGTTTTACACCAGGATTTCATGGAGTTTTTTTTTTTTTTTTTTTTTTAAAGTGCTAGGGATGGAACCCAGGACCTTGCTCATGCTAAGCAAGTGCTCTACCACTGAGCTACATCCCCAGCCCCTGAGAATGTTTTTTTTTTAAGAGTTTGTCTTTTTTCCCTCCATATTTTTTATTGGTTACAGATTAGTACATGCACACAATATAAACAATATAATTTGGCCAATATCCCAAGAAGTTTTAAAAATCAAACATAGGAAAGGGATCTAATTGACATCAATTCTCAGATATAGTGTCAGTTTTCCTTAAACTATTCAGTTTCATGAGTTAGTTTTCCCTTTTGTGTACTGCAAAGTTCCCAAGCAACTTAAATTTGCAAACACACAACTATGGATACAATATTTGTTTTACAACAGTTACCCAGGGATCTAGGTTTCTGTGTTTTGTTATTCTTCCTACCTCTTTTGTTTCTTAATCATATATAACAACATTTAGGGTAATAGTTTGGTTTACAAGTCCTTTAAGTCTGTGCTGATGGCCTGTAGCCTCCAGTTTGAAACTAGAGAAGAATGAGTAGTCAGGAACTGGTCACTTTGAATGTGGGAGGGAAGATATTCACAACAAGGCTTTCTACTATAAAGCAGTTTCCTGCTTCTCGGTTGGCACGAATGTTAGATGGCAAAGACCAAGAATTCAAGATGGTTGGTAGCCAGATTTTTGTGGACAGAGATGGTGTTTTATTTAGTTTCATCTTAGATTTTTTGAGAACTCACCAACTTTTATTACCCACTGACTTTTCAGACTATCTTAGGCTTCAGAGAGAGGCTCTTTTCTATGAACTTGATTCTCTGGTTGATCTCTTAAACCAACACATTCTAGAGCCAAGACCTGCTTTCCTCGAGGTGCATTTCCTAAATCGAAACACGCAAGCCTTTTTCAGAGTGTTTGGCTCTTGCAGCAAAACAATTGAGATGCTAACTGGGAGAATTACAGTGTTTATAGAGCAGCCAGCAGCATCCACTTGGAGTAGTAACTCTTTCCCTCCTCAGATGACCTTACTTCCACTGCCTCCACAAAGACCTTCTTACCACGACCTGGTTTTCTACTGTGGCTCTGACAGCACTACTGATAATCAAATTGGAGTCAGGTTCGTATTTTGAAGTATCTCTCTTCTATTCTGGTTTCTGATATTTTCCCTCAAAATTCAAAGTTCCTCATGCCTAAAACTTTTCTTAGAAAAAAAGATTTTTGGGGTAACCAAGGGAGTTGGGTAGAATGACCAAATATTTTCTAAACCTGGACACTTCAGAGTAAAAGGTATTATGCAGGACACTAGGAACAAGACAAGACTGCCTAGAGAAAATGGGACTGTGGTCATTCAAATTGGAGGAAATTATAGATTATGTTCCATTGCTAAAAAGTTTGGTGCCAAATCCCAGTGACTTGGGAGGCTGAGGAAGGAGAATTGAATGCTTGAGGCCAGCCTTGGCAATTTAGTAAGACACTGTCTAAAAATAAAAAATAAAAAAATGCCTGGGGGGCTGAGGATATAGCTCAGTTGGTAGAATGTTTGCCTCTTGTGCACAATGCCATGTGTTCAATCCCCAGCACCACAAAATAATTAAAATGAAAAAATTAAAATTTGGCTTAGAAATGAATGATTTTGCCAGGTGTGGTGGCGCACGCTTTAATCCCAGTGGCTCAGGAGGCTGAGGCAGGAGGATTGTGAATTCAAAGCCAGCCTCAGCAGTGGTGAGGCACTAAGCAACTCAGACTCTGTCTCTAAATAAAAGTACAAAATAGGGATGGGGATGTGACTCAGTAGTCGAGTGCCCCTGAGTTCAGTCCCCAGTACCCCAAAAAGAAAAGAAATGAATCATCTTATTTTTTCAAGAGATTCTTTTAGTGATTCACAGAAAGGCTCAGTAGTTTCTCTTGACTTCCTTATATACTCTGTATCTATTCTTTCAGTGCTTAAATTCAACTATTGATTTTTCTTCAATGAAGAAAAAAAGGCTTTTATTTTTAAATGCCCTTAAAGGAAGATATGTATCATGGCAAATTTGGTGTCCTGGTATATTCGTGTCTCTTATATATCTCAGAAAGTTGGGATAGGCTGTCAGTTTGTCATGGACAGCTTCTCTTGAGTCAGTTATTCACTTTTCCCTGTTTTGGGCTGGACTTAATGGCTGATTTCCACCCTGGAGTCAGGGATATAGCAGCTCTCACTCCTGTTAAGAATGTCTTAATGCTGTGTCACTATTATTTTACCAACTGAAAGTTGGTTTTAATTTTTAGGAGGAAAATTAGAAAGCCTGTATGTGTTCTTTTTTCATAGCACTTAAAATAAAATACACTTTGTTGGGTAAAGGTAAATAAGACATATTTTAGGATACTTTAACTTGAGCAGTAGTCATCAAGAAGAATGTAAGTGTCTACCTTTCCTACAACATACTCCTTGTTCTTGCTTACCAAATGGAGAACACTGGATAGTATAACCAAGTATGGTAATACAGAAGTTTTTACAATTCATACTTTCTTGCCCTTCAAAAGAGGCTGAAGTGTCTGGGAAATGGGAGCTACTCAAATAAATAAACTATGAAGAAAATCTAAGGCCCTAGTTTTATTTCAAACTGTTTTAATTCTATATACTTTCGTTTCATTGATGGGATACTTAAGTAAACAAGATCAATCTTTTGGTTTACAAATTTCGATTAAGTACTTATGACCCTGTGATCCCTTTTCTAAAAGGTACATGGGGAAACTGATTTTTAAGAAGAAATAGACCAGGTAAAATAGAAATAGACCGTAAAAAGAATATGTCTTGGAAATATTAAATGCTCTTTAAACTATGCATGTAGAGGAAGTGATTGTAATCTTGAAAAATGAGATTAGAAACTGAAATGGGACTATTGTGTGTACACAGTATCTAATGGCTCCTGTTTTGTTAAGTGCATTTTAAAAACAGTGCAGAATTATTTTACCTTCATGTGAGAAAGGTATTATATTTACACTTCCACAATAGATAATTTAAAAATTAGCTTCTAGTTTTAGAAGTTAACATGTTTTCCTGTCACTATATGGTTTATTTTGTTTTCTGTTTTGCAGTGCTGGGTTCAAGCCCAGGGCCTCAGGCATACTAGGCAAGTGCTCTATCACTGAGCTATATTTCAGTTGTTTTTAAGTTCAGAATTTTTCCCCCTTATGTTTGTGGAGTGTTTTGTTTGTTTTGTTTTTAAATAATATGTTATAGTGCTAGTTTAAAAATAGAGATTAATAATTTGAATAGAATAACATGAGAATCTGTAGTGATAGGCAAAAACTCTGGCCTTAAAAGGCTCACCATTGGGGCTGGGGCTGTAGCTCAGTGGCAGAACACTTGCCTCGCACATGTGAGGCACTGGGTTTGATCCTCAGCACCACATAAAAATGAATAAACGAAATAAAGATATTGTATACATCTATAACTAAAAAATATTTTTTTAAAAAAAGGCCCACCATTGAGGAGCTGGGGTTGTGGCTCAGCAGTAGAGCATTTGCCTAGCATGTGTGAGGCACTGTGTTCGATCCTCAGCACCACATATACATAAATAAAAAATAAAGGTACAGCAACAACTAAAAAAATATTTTAAAAAAAGGCCCACCATTGAGTATATAACTGCCAAATTAGCAATCATTTTTATTTTTGCCCACTCCCTGGTCTGAATCTGTCTGTTCATATGTTTTTGGAAGATGGAATGTGGTGGAGTAAGATTGAATGTCTCCTTATAGTCTCCTTATTCAGAATGATTTACCACTTTGTCTTATTTAATTTAGCAAGTTGCTCAGTTATTATCTTTAAAAAGTTCATAGTACTAGAAATACTTGGCTTGGGCTGAGGATGTAGCTCAATGGTATAATACTTGCCTAGCATCTGTAAGGCCTTGGGTTCAATCCCAGCACCTCCAAAAAAAGAGAAATATTTGCCTTGATTCTTTCAGATCATCATTCACGTGACAGCACATTATCAAGCCCAAGCTATGGTCACAAGATTCTAACCTTTATTCTATCTGACCTCTTTTTTACCACTGAGCTGCAACTGTAGTCCCCTGACCTCTCTTTTTAAACAGGTTCAAATAGAAAAGTGTAGCTGCCTTTAATATTTTTTATGTTGTTTTTGTGGTGCTGGAAATTGAACCCAGGACCTTGTATATACTAGGTAAGCGCTTTACCAGTGACCTACATCCCTCGTCACCGATCTTTGTGGTGTCTTTAAAAAACATTTTAAATAATGGCTAGTGGTAAAGCTCAGTGGTAGAATGCTTGCCTGCACTGGGCCCTGGGTTCCATCTCCAGCACTATAAAGTAAATTAAAATAAATAAATAAGTTTAATTTCCCATTGGTTTCTTTTGTTGTACCCTTTTCTTGTGCCTTGAAATCTTTTCTTTTTCAGTTTGGCTTCATAAGAATCAAGTACTTTAGCTCAGTGATTTCTTGCAAATCTATTATACTTTGTTACCACCTACTGTTTACTATTTGTATATGAATTCTTTTATGACATTCTGTAATTTTCTCTGACAACCATTTCTAGGCTACCTGGGGCTTGAGGGTAGACTAAATGATTTACTAATGTTAAAAAGTCGTATCAAACATTTTAACCAGTTTTTTGAGATGGGCGTTGTTGTAGTTTGACAGTTTGATAATTCTTAGATTTTATTATTGAACTTTTTTTTTTTTTCCCTAGAGTGAGTTTCTAAATGTGAGCTACAATAACCACTCTATTTCAGTCATAATCATTTAAAAAGAGGTTAGGGATGACTACAAACATCTTTCTACTCCATAAAACTAGACAGTTTCTGCCTGAAACTAATCTAAGTTATTAGTCTTTTTCACACATCATAAACAAATGGTAGGAGGATACAAATAAACACTCTTAATAGAAGGGAAGAAAGGAAGCTGGGCATGGTGGCACATGCCTGTAATCCCAGTGAGTTGGGAGGCTGAGGCTGGAGGATTGCAAATTCAAAGCAACTTGGTGAGGTCCTAAGCAACTTACTGAAAAGGGCTGGGGATGTGGCTCAGCAGTTAAGCATCCCTGGGTTCAATCTCTGGTACAAAAAAAAAAAGGAAAGAAGGAGTAATATAACCACATCTATGCAGGTATGTTATATTGACATTACTAAAGCCAACATGCAGCTAGTCTGAAAAGGTTGGGCATATTTTTATTATGTGCATTGGTTCTGTGGAGTTGCCCAGGGAATAAAATTTTTTGCTATTTCTGCTCCAGAGATTTTTGACCACAAGATTTACTCAACAATGGACAATTATTGAGTAAAAACTGACAATAAAATCATCTTGAAATATCTGCAACATTTCACCTGAAAAAATGGATGTGACAGGAATAAGTCATCAAAGAAAATTCATGTCAGTGCTAATAATTGACAAAATTTTATCTGGAGGAAATTATAAAAGTATAAAGTGTTCATCAAAACAAATTGATTTGAGTAATGTAGCAAATTGAAAAATTGGTAGTATTTACGTTGTCCTATATAAAAAAATGAGCCAATTTAATTGTTATCCAAAGTTACTGATTTGGATTTGTAAATAGTCTCAAAAAATAAATTTGGTTGAAAGTAGTATGTTGTATGTCTTCTTTTGAGGTTATAAGTAAATGTATGTGTTTGGCTCTGCTAGTCAAACAAATGCTTTATAATTAAAATGTTTTTGTGTGTTCCAGGTATGTTTCTATAAAACCTGATAACCGAAAATTGGCCAATGGAACAAATGTCCTCGGCTTACTAATTGACATTTTGCTAAAGGAAGGCTTTCATCTGGTCAGCACAAGAACAGTATCTTCAGAAGACAAAAGTGAATGCTATAGCTTTGAAAGAATAAAACCCCTTGAAGTCCTCACCATGAATTCAACACCAAAACTGGAGGCAGAACAGTCTCAGAAAAAGAAATGAAGTTGCCATTATCCTGTTTGGAAATGCCAATGCTGGGGCATCTCTGTCAGTCAAATCTGTACTTAGCCTTTTTTTTAAGTACTTATAAATTCTTTTTTTTTTTTTTAAATACTTTTTAAAGTTATAGATGGATACCTTTATTTTATTTATGTATTTATTATGTGGTGCTGAGGATCAAACTCAGTACCTCACATGTATTAGCCAAGTGCTTTACCACTGAGCTACAACTCCAGCCCTTCAGCCTAAATTTTTGACCTCATCTACCACATCACCTTTGGGCAACTAGGCCCCCCAAATGCTTAAGCCACACTGAATTTCCTCCTGCTTTCTAAAAAATACCATGACCTGGTGTTTTGCTATATGTTCCTTCTACCTTCAATGCCATTCTTCATGAATACTTACATAGTTTTAAAAAATGAGCTATGGAGGCCGGGCATGGTGGCATACGCCTGTAATCCCAGCGGTCTGAGAAGCTGAGGCAGGAGGCTTGCGAGTTCAAAGCCAGCCCTCAACAACGGTGAGGTGTGAAGCAACTCAGTGAGACCCTGTATCTAAATAAAATACAAATAGGGCTGGGGAATGTGGCTCAGTGGTTGAGTGCCCCTGAATTCAATCCCTGGTACCTTCCCCAGCCCCACCCTCCACACATAAAAAGGGCTATGGAGTTGAGATTGTAGCTCAGTGGTAGAGCATTTGCCTAGCATGTGTGAGGCACTGGGTTTGATCCTTAGCACCACATAAAAATAAATAAAGGTATTATGTCCATCTACAACTAAAAATATTTTTTAAAAATGATGGGTATGGAGTTAGACTTGCTTCCCCCCCCCCCCCGCCCCCGGTGGTGCTGGGGGTTGAGCCCAGAGACCTGTGCATGCTAGGCAAGCACTCTACCAATTGAACTATAGCCTGGACTGCTTATTTCTAATCCCAGCTCAGCTCAGTCAATTATGAACTGTGTGACTTAGGCAAGACATTTAACCTCTCTCTGTGTTTCAGCTCATCTGTTAGCTAAGTATAATAAAGATGTCTTCCTCATAGGATACATGGGGATAGGATTAAAGGAGATAAAGTACTCAATAATGTTGCTTGGCGTATGGTAGGCACTTGGTAACAGTGATGATGCTGAAAATGGATAACGCACTTTCAACTGAATCTTTTCTGTGAGGTCATTTTCTTTTCCTAAATATATTAATTAACCATTCTTCCTTTATTTTTGGTGATGCTGGGGATCAAACCTGGGGTCTCATATATGCCAAGCATGTATTCTAGAACTGACCTATACACCCAGCAACCCTTCTGTATAGATTTGATGCCATCATAAAAACAACTTTTTTAAAATTGCTTTTATTTTTTAAGTACTTGACAACAGAATGTATCACAATTCTTATTACAACTTTTTCTTACTTGAATGGAACTTCTTGATCTACCTTAACAGTTTTTATACTGTTTTGTGTAAAGGTGCTAAATACTAAAAATCTTTATTACTAATTAAAACACTAAAAACCTTTGTTACTAATCAATACCTAAATTTAGTGAAAAGCTTTGGAATAATCTCTACCAACATTTAAAATATGCATATTTTGATTTAATAGTTTCTCTTATAGGTGTTATGTATGTCATTTTAAATACTAGGATAAATACCCAGAAGAGGTATTTATTAAAATAAAAAAAAAGCGCATGTGCTTTGCACATAGTCGAGTTAAAGGCTGTTGAGTGAAAATGTTCAACTGGGCATGGTGGTGTGTGCCTGTAATCCCAGTGACTCAGGAGGCTGAGGCAGGAGGATCACAAATTTGAGGCCAGCCCCAGGAACTTAGTGAGGCCCTAAGCAATTTAGCAGGACCCTCCCCTCACCTCCCCCCCACCGCCAAAAAAAAAAAAAAACAAACAACTAAAGAGGGCTGAAGATGTAGCTAAATGGTAAAGTCCCTCTGGATTCAATCCCCAGTACCAAACAACAACAAAACTATATTAATTAAGCCTGGTGTGGTGTAATCCCAGGGACTCAGGAGCCTGAGGGAGGAGGATGGCAAGTTCAAGCCTCAGCAATTTAGCAAGGCCCTAAGAAACTTAGCAAGAGCTTATTTCAGAAAAGGCAGATGTAGCTCAATGGTAGAGCTCTTGCCTAGCATGTGCAAGGCCCTGGGTGGGTTTTATCCCCAGTACTGTAAAAAAGAGACATAAATTCTTATTCTCGAGTAGCTTACGTTCAAGAAAGAAAGCATATTATGCTATTAGCAAAAGGTTAGAAATAAGCTCAAAGTTCATCAATATGCAGTTATTAAAAAGAATGAAGTAGTGGTTTATAAGCTGATAAGGAAGAAATGTCAAAATATGTTACCAGTGGGAGCAAAAGCAAGGTGCAAAACAATGCATGAACTAGAAAAAAAATATATGCAGTTTCCATTTATGTAAAAGACATATACTTTAAAAAAATAAATACATGTAATTTTCAGCAAAGATACAGGTTGCCTTTGGAGATGAAAATGGTTGAGTGGGATTTAGTGTGGGAAAAAGACTTAATTTTTACCAGATTACATGGATATATATGTATTTAAGAAGAAGGGGGGGAAAAAAGGAAGAAACCACACCTGAAAGATAGTGTGTTTATCAGGGATTAGGAGGATTTATTTCAGTATAGTATGATCCATTTTCTCTCATACCGTCACAAATTTTGCTCAACCACCCTTATTTTTTTTAAAAGAGAGAAAGAGAGAACTTTTTAATATTTATTTTTTAGTTTTGGCGGACACAACATCTTTATTTGTATGTGGTGCTGAGGATCGAACCCAGTGCCGCGCGCATGCCAGGCGAGCCACATCCCCAGCCCCACCCTTCTTGTGATATACTTCCACTTAGTAAAATTGACATTCCTAGTGGTTATTTATAGATTTCTGAGTTCTGGGTTGTAGGGAAAAATTTTAAGAACTCTTAAGAGTACCTCAAAAGATTAAATAGAAGTCAGATGTGGTGGTGGTATATGCTTATAATCCCAGTGACTCAGGAGGCTGAGAAGCAGGAAGATTGCAAGGTTAAGGCCAACATGGGCAACTTATAGAGACTTGTCTCAAAAGGAAAAATAAAAAGGGCTGAGGGATATAGCTGGTGTGGGGATGGGCACCCCGGGTTCAATCTGCAGTACCAACCAAGAAAAAAAAGGGTTATGTATCGTGAAAAAGCATACTTTTAATAATAGTAATTTTAGGGAAAACAACTGAAAATAATGGTCTATATAAGAAGAAATTCCCTTAGAATAAGTTTTTATTCTTTTTTTTTTGGTCTTTCTTTTTTTCAGCCCTTACCTTTTGTTTTCTGCAGAAAAGTCAACCTAGTTGTTTTGGGGGTGATATGTTTGGTATAGTTCCCATATTAGCATTATACGGTAGGCACAGTATTTCTGTTTCGCTATATATATTTTTGCCATGCATGTGATTTAACTAGTTGGGTGTAA
The DNA here is from genome assembly GCF_021218885.2 of Marmota monax. Taxonomy (NCBI): domain Eukaryota; kingdom Metazoa; phylum Chordata; class Mammalia; order Rodentia; family Sciuridae; genus Marmota; species Marmota monax. Next base: position 17,145,662 of record NW_026693082.1, on the reverse strand, counting down.
TTGGCATAGTTATACATTAACACTGTTTAATTCTGTATAGTACTTTGCTGATAAAACCATTAATTGATAAGTAGTTAAAAAAAATTCCGAAACAAACAATATTCTAACTATAGTTTGGCAAGGAATAAAACAGGAAATGTTTAAGCAGCTTTTAATGTTGTTAGTCATTTGCATTTGCAGGAAACAATTTTGAGATTAGAAATAAATGTTTTTAATGAGCTAATAGAAATATATTACCTATGGAATCATACATAACGTTCATACAATAAATGTTTGTTGACGTCTACTATGTGCCAAATACTATTCTTGAGATTTTTACTACACAGAACAAAAAAGTCCTTGCACCTCTAGAACTTACCATAAATACAATTATAATATTGACAATGGGTTTAAATTAAAATAACTTAAGTCTCTGAAATAGTTCTCCAAGGTTATGAGTTCATAGTGCAGAGATTTTTGGGAGAGATTACCACAATTAAAAATTATTATTTATTAGAGAAAATTTATTTTTTGAGTAGGAAGAGCTTCTTTTTATATTTATATATATATCTTTGTTTTATAAATTTTTTATGTGGTGCTGAGGATCGAACCTGAGCCACAACCCCAGCCCCAGGAAGAGCTTCTTATTTTAGTAAATACTTCAGAGATTATTTTACCTAGAGACCCACCTGTTAATATCTCAGTAAGCCTTTACATTCACTCCAAACTAAAATGGGACACTATAACTGGAATGTCTAGACATGCCTCCCACACCCAAAATGAGTGTTGTTTTAGGAAAGGAGGCAGGCAAATGTAGTCTGGAGAAAATAGGGATAGGTTAGACGCACCACAGGCTAATTAAACTCTTTGCCTGTTTGGGGGAGGGGGGAGACTGACATTTTTATATAGGTACCGATTAGCTCTTAATCTATTTTTTAAAATTTTTTAAATATTTATTTTTTATTTTTAGATGGATACAATATCTTTATTTCTACACTATTTGGTGCCGAGGATTGAACCCAGTGCCTCGTGCATGCTAGGAGAGCACTCTTCCACTGAGCCACAACCCCAGCCCCTTAATCTATTTTAAGTTATAAGAAAATAATGGCAAAAGCTTGTCTTGGCCATCCACACTAAAAACCTTGTTCTAGCATCATAAAAACCTATCATTCCACTTTGAACACACAAGTGTATATCATCACAATGACATGTAAAGATTTGTCAGTCTTTTTTTTTTGGTGTTGCTGAGGATCAAACCCAGGGTTTGCACATACTAGGCAAGTGCTTTACTACTGAGCCCTTTCCTTGTTTAAATTTCACTTTAAGACAGGCTGACCTCAAACTTGCAGTTTTCCTCCCTTAGTCTCCCAAGTAGTTAGGATTACAGGTGTAAACCATCTTGGATCCCTAGTTTTATTAGTCATAATGGTATCCTTGATAGTTGGGCTTCCTCTGTTCTTCCACTTGTTATATTTGTGTCAGCTTCCTTCCATCACCTGCAGTTTCATTTCTGACAAGGCACTAAAGACTTTGGTTTATGATTCTTTTTTTTTTTTTTATACTGGGGATTAAAACCAGGAGTGCTTAACCACTAAGCCACATCCCCAGCCTTTTTTATGTTTTATTTTGAGTCAGGGTCTAAGTTGCTGAGAATCTTGCTAAATTGTTGAGGCTGGTTTTGAACTAAGATCCTCCTGCCTCAACCTCCTGAGCCACTGAGATTACAGGCGTGTGCTGCCACAGCTGGCTACCTTATGATTTTTGAGCCTCAATAATTTGTGATTGGATGTTCTTCCTATAAAGATTTTTCTGAAAAGAAGACCTATTGCTGAATTTTACTCTTGAGTTTAATTTGTAAGTCATGATTAGGTTACGGCAAAGGCAGAAATAATTTGGGCAGCTGTGAAATTAGGAGACTGGTTGAAAGAAAGCAACTTGAGAAATATGTGGTTTAGGGAATCATATCTGTTTCCAATTATTTTTGTCTACCATTTACGTCTAACAAACTTCAACTTTGCTTTATAAGCTTTTGTACTGATTTTCTATCATAAATAACAGAGATATACATTACCAGAGACTGTGGTGGAGTAACAACAGATTTGCTAAGAGCATTCTAAACCTCCTGTTTGCTGAGGAAATTGATTGTAGCATCAAGTTTCATAATGTAAAATCTACTAGGAGGAAATTTTCAAAAAGAAATTTAGAAAATTTTATTACCTTCCTAACACTGAAGAGATCAATATGGCACTGAATTTACTGTTTTTAAACAAAACGTCAAGATATAAAGAGATGAAAATATAGTACTAAAAATACTTGGATTTCTGGAATAGCAACAACCAAGTAAAAACACAATTGCCCACCAGCTTTTCCACAGAATTATACTTCAACAAATTTTAGGCCTTCTATTAGGCCTACTAAAGATGAAAAGTTATAAAAAATTTCATCAAAAACTTCATCATTTAAAATGCCTTAGTATATTTATCTAAACTATGAAATTGATCAAATGCAAAAATCTTTCAATGGATGAAGAGCTAAAATCTACCCAGGCACAGTGGTGCATGCCTGTAATTCCAGTGGCTCGGGAGACTAAAAGGAGGATCACAAATTCAAAGCTAGCCTCAACTTAGTGAGGCCCTAAGCAACTTAGCAAGACTGTGTCTCTAAATAAAATATAAAAAGGGCTGGGGATGTGGCACAGTGGTTAAGCACCCTTGGAGGTTCAATGTAGAGTTACCCACCACCCCCCAAAAAGCTAAACCTTACATGGACAAAAATGGGAAATATGGGGGCTGGGGTTGTGGCTCGGTGGTAGAGCACTCACCTTGCACGCATGAGACCCTGGGTTCGATTCTCAGCACCACATAAAAATAAATAAGTGAAATAAAGGTATTGTGTCCAACTAAAAAAAAAAAAAAGGGCAATATGTAGTATGCATATCACAGAATATAAAAGGAACTAAACATGGAAAAATAAACAGGACTTAGCTCCCAAAACTACGATGTGCCTAAGATTTGTTCTCAGGGATTTTAGGTGGACAGTCTTATGCATGTTCAGATTTCATACCAACACTTTAAATCCAGAAATCATTAAAACAAATGATTCTACCCTATCATCTGGGTAAACATATCAAATAGCAACTGTTCCTAGTTCCTGTTACTTTTCATAATTTCACAACACTTCTAGAAAGAACTTGAATTTCTTTGAGTTGCCAAATAGGGAGCTAAATGGAGAAGCTTGTCTTATCTTTTTTGTATAAAACAACAACAACAACAACAAATCCCAAGGAAGTCTAGTCACAATGTCTGAGGTTCCCTAAGTTCTTTTAAGATAAGGACTGGGACTGTTCTCTGTAATGGTCTTTATATTTCCCCACAGCTTGGTATCTAATAGGTTCAAATGAACTCAACTAGAATATTTAGAAAGCTTTAGTGTCAGTGAATAGACACTTGGAAAAACAAGAATTATAGTTGATTCAAAGATGGATGAGGATATGTTATAAAATTCATTCTGAAAGAGCTGACTCAAATAACAGACTACAGAAAAAAACCCTCATGGTATTTTCTATTTGAAGTTTACTTGGGTAATTCTACATTCAATGAGTTGAAAATATAGATCTATCTAGGACTACTAACTCATGGACAGTAACACAAAATTATACATTTAAGCAGAGTAAAATAACCTGGCCAAAATTGTAATATACATAATTTATTGATAAAAAAGTAATGCCAGAAGAGTGCTTAGCAATTAAAAACATTAACAGAATACAAGATCAGAACGAAGGTCACATAACTATAATTGGTATTAAATCTTTACTTACCTCATGATTTAGGAGTCAGGTAAAAGGCAGCAGACCAGGCACGTAAGTCACATGTAACTAGGACCTAAACACAGAAAGAAAGGTTTCTGGGTTTTGAATAACCCAACTGGAGGTGGTAGGCTCACTGAACTTGGATTCAAGGATTAAGGTAAAATGGCCTAAAGATCTTGCTATATTCATAAGACACATTCCCAGTGAGCTGGGGAATGAACCCAGGGCTTTGGGTATGCTAGGGAAAAATACTCTGCCACTGAGTTACATCCCCACCCCTTTTTATTTTATTTGGAAACAAGGTCTTGCTAAGTGCCCAAACCGGCCTTGAACTTGTGATCCTCCTGACTCAGCCTCCCAAGGTTTCTGGGTTTTGAATAAGATTTCTGAGTTTTGAATAAGGTTTCTGGGTTTGGAAGTGCAGATTAACTCTTTTTGTTTTCTTACATACAATAAAATCAACTAAAGATGTAGAGTAATGATGGGAGGCTGTTTTTTATAACAAACAATATCTGGGTAAACAAAGCAAGATATTTTGACTTTATAAATAGGAATTCTATAAAACAAAAGTTTTCACTCCTAGAAAGCCAATTTGCTTTCAATTACTTTAATTTTTTTTTTTTTTTTTTTTTGGTCTTTGTGTTTTTTGTTGGTTGAGCTAGGAATCAAACCCAGGGGTTTGCACATGCAAGGCAAGCGCTATACCATTAATCTACATCCCAGTTCTTGGTCATTTTTTAAGCTCTTGCAATTTAAGCAATGCCAACCGCCCCCCTCTCTCCCCACCCACACACATAACTTTTTTTTTTCCTTTGGCTATTAGTTTTCTTCAGAAGCAAGCTTGATTTATGGTGAGACAAAGTTTCAGACCTTAGAAAGAATTTTCAAGTGTGCTTCTCCATCAAAAATAGTTTTTTTTTTTTTTGTACTAGTACTGGAGTTAAACCCAGGCAGTGCCTTGTACATGCTAGGTAAGTGCTCTACCACTAAACTACATTCTCAGCTGTTTTATTATGAGAGAGGATCTTGCTAAGTTGCTAAGTTGCTGAGTCTGGCCTAGAACTTATGATCCTCCTGCCTCAGCCTCCCAATTTGCTAGGATTATAAATGTTTACCACCGTACCCAGAGCTCAAACACAAGTATTCAAAGAAGGAATGCCAATTATCTAAACCTTTTTTTGGCCATCTCCTGAAGTTTCTTGTTAAAACTTTTTTGAAATGTCACAGTTGCACTCTTGGAAAACTTGTCTTCCTGGTTTTCAAATTTCTGTTTATTATTACAGCTTCTCAGCTAGATTGCCAGATCTTTGTGCTACACTGTTTCTTGAAACTAGAGACCAACACACTTCCCCAAATTCAATTACTTGCCTTTCCATTTGAGAAATTAAAGCCATGTCAATTTTATAAAGTTTTAACTGACTGAATTATTTGAACCTTACGTTCTCAATTTCTCCTTTAGTTTAATACTTTGAAAGATCTTTGTTTTATTAAAGGAAAAGGTAAAGTTCAAGAGTATTAACACATTTTAGTCATCGACACTGATACAAGTGTAGGAATTTTTGTACAAGCACAAGCTTGAGATATGATATTCTAAGGAAAAAAGAATTTCAATTCAATTTTAGGAATATTTATTTAAGATTACATACCTAATAAAATCGTTTCTTTATACAAATGTATGTGTATATATATGTGTGTGTATGTAGTTTTTCATAAGGATTCATTGTCTTTAATAAAGAGCTTCAGTTAGTCAATAACTTCCAAATTTACTTCTCCTGAATTTTACGTTAGAATTCAGTTCTGTATATCCAGGAACGTTTAATCAAGGCATTTCAAACTGAATGCCTACATACCAGTTTAAATGTAACACGAAAATTGGATGAAGCTGGCATCTCAACTGTCCTTTTTCTTTTATTGAGACTACAATTTTCTTCCAGTACAGAAAGTATATAATTGTTATATCTTTCTTTTATCCAAACCATTATGATGTTCTACAGTTATTTCTTTTAAAATATGTAATTTATTCTTTTATCTCCATTCATATTGCCACTATTCCAGTCAGGTTTTCTTTACTTCTATGTTACTATAATAGTCACATGCCCAGTTTCTTTGGCCCCAGACTTTATTCTTAGAAGTTTCTACATATAGTTTTGCCACATTTAATTTCCAAAAAGTCAATTTCCATTATTTTGTAGTCAGAGGCTCTGATGGCTCCCTATTTCTTATTATTTCAAGACTAAAGTCCTCTAATTAGTCTTCAAGGCAAAGGCCCAATGACTTAGTTCTAACCTAGTTATCCAAATTCATGTAACCTTTGCCTCATTTCCTATGGCCCAGATCCCAGATTACTTTTTGGGGAATTTTGGCTTGAATACTAACCTTCAAATCAGGAAAATTCACAACTTGACAATTCAATGCAACTTGTTTTTTAAGCATGCAGGCCACAAATAACAAAATGACATTTTTTATCAACAGCAGAAACAACTGTATAAATTCCATGTAAGTCCCCAAAGTTACTTACAGTTTTGTGCTGAGGGGATCATTTCATGTGGCAGTTATTGCCCTCTACTAAAGTGAGTGTTGTAAGACCCTCTGCTCTACATATACTTCTGTTTTCTGCATCCAATCTCAGTCCCTTTGCCACATGGCCTAAGCAACAGTGGTTTAAGTCAGTTCTCACCTTTTTTTGGGCAGTTGTGGTATCAAAATTCACACCTGGAAAACAGTTCATAAAGCAAATCAAGATAGAAGAGAAACTGCTTTATCACAGAAACTGTTATTTGTTGGTTGAATTCCTGACTTTTGGCTAAATAGCAAATATAACAAACATGTCACCTACCCATAAAGCCAAACCAAAACCAACAATAGGCTTTTCAAAAAATATAATAAAGGATGAGGGTGTAACTCAGTGACAGAACACTTGCCTAGTGTTCCTGAGGTCTTGGGTTTGATTCAGTCAAGGGGATTGAACCTAGCTCCACAAAATATGTGATGTGTATATATATATCTTATATAAACATACACACATATAAAACATATGTTAAAAACTCTAAAGGTACATAAAAATAAATCCATATTCCAATACAAATATAACTTAAATGTTCTATCAAATAAATTCTACATATTTGATCCACAATTTTCATATATATATATATATGTGTGTGTGTGTGTGTGTGTGTGTGTGTGTGGTGAACTTGAACTCCTGCCTCAGCTGAGACTTCAGATATTCATTAAAGTTTTTGGGGGGAGTGGGTGGGTGGGGATTAAAACTTTTTAGCTACATCTCCAATCCCCTCCCCCTTTTTAAAAATTTGAGACAGTCTTCACTGATTTGTCTAGGTATTTGCCTAGGTTGACCTCAAACTTGCAATCTTTCTGCTCCAGCCTTAAAATGTATCTTTTTTAACTTAAAGACTTCATCTACTAACACTTCCTATCTTCTCAAGGACATACAAATAAAGGCCAATAGGTAATAATTCACAGTATTTCATATTTTATGGAAAGCTTAGAAATGATCAATTAGATTATTCAAGGTCCTCAAGTGGGATATCCAAATACCATACTCCTGATTATTCATTCCCTTGCCCATAGGTTTCAGGCTTTGGTTATTGTTTTGAGGTGCTGAGGCTTAAAATCAGAGCCTAGGATGTGCTGGGCAAGCACTCTATCACTGAGCAATACTCCCAGTCTAGTTTCTGGCTTTGGTTCAAAAACAAAAAACAAAACAAAAACAAAAGGAAAAAGACACTTTAAGGTATTTATGACTTGAAGCATGAATATTAGTAGGCAGGACAGAACATGAGTAACCCTGGTTAAGTGATGTAGTAAAAGTTGGAGAACTCCTACAGTACCAAAAAAGAATCTAGGTATTTTTGTATCTAGCTAGCTGGTATTCAGCCTTTCTAGAAAATACTATTTTACTATAAATGGCATTACTGCTGATTTTTAGCAATCAATGTTTATTTATCAAGCACCCACTATGTTCAAGACACTATGCAAAGTTTCTAGAGTATTATAGTAAGAATACGACAGTCATTTTCATAAGGCAGTATGTATTAATTGTTCTAAGTACAGAAGCGCAAAAGGGAGAAATAGCATTTTGGCTAAAGAAGAAAAGAGAATTGGGAAAATTTAATGTAGGAGGTAGATGGCATAAGAAGATTTAGCCAACTGAAGATGAAGGAAAGGACCTTTTAGGAGAAAATAACTTGAGCTAAGGCTTGGATGAAAATCAGAGAGAGGTTTGGAAAAGGCTCATTTCTCTTTGGCTTAACAACTATTGTAATTAGATCACAGACATTCCTATAGTGGTAATTTATCAAAAAAGATCCTGGATAGAATTTTGGCTATGCAACCATTTCCCCTCAATATTTCTTACCTGATTTGGTAAGAGCCACAGACTTCCTAAATCGTTTAGGGTAAACTTGTATTTTTTAAGCCTGTTTCCTTTCAATTATTTCTTACAGGCTTTTTTTCTTCTTCTTCTTCTTCTTCAAAGCATCATATCTTGGCTCTTGAGGGGCTGCAGGCAATCTGAATACTTGTTTTCTTTGATTAGAAATGAGATCACCTTATGAAAAGGAAGGAAAATAATCTCAAACATGGTTATATTAATTTCCCTACCTGTCCCGAAAGCCTACTCTATTCCTTCAGTCTATTGTATGTACTTTACTTCTTCCTACCTGATCACTCCTTGGCTCATGTTATTTTATGTACTTGAAAGTCTATCATTCCTTCAATTCACCTAATCAATCCCATCCACTTTTTAAGCCCAACTCATCCTTTACCTTCTCTAAGAAGTCTTCTCTCAGTCTAAGTCCACATTTCTTTTGAGTTTCTACTATACTTCTAAATTGCAAGATAGTTTACATTTTATTGTTCTCTAGTTGTTGCTTATATGTTAGTACAACATTCTCACCTAGGCGAAAAGTTATTTGCCAGTAGGCACCATCTTTATGTTCTATAGTGAAGTACTGGGCATAGAATATGTCCTTAATAATGAAGATTATCTCACTTGAAAAATGCAAACAGAAAACAAGACATTTAAAAAAAATAGTTTCTTAATTGTAGATAGACACAATACCTTTATATTTATTTATTTATTTTTATGTGGTGCTGAGGATTGAACCCAGTGTCTCACACAACCTAGGCCTGTGCTCTACCACTAGCGAAAACCCCAGCCCCCAAATAAGATATTTTAAAGTAGTATTTTAATAATTATTTTGATGAAACTATATTCTCAGAATTTTAAACCTCAAATTATCACATTAAATAAATTTATATATGAATAACTGACCTACTCTATCACTTATAATAACAGCCATGACCTAACCAGTTTTTTTTTTTTTTTTAATGGTACCAAGATTGAACCCAGGGGTGCTTTATCATTGAGCCCTATCCCCAGTCCTTTAAAAAAAAAAAAAAATATATATATATATATATATATATACACACACACACACACACACACACACACACAATGTATATAGTTGTAGATGGACAAAATATCTTTATTTTATTTATTTATCTTTTTGTGGTACTGAGGATGAAGCTCAGTGCCTCACACATGCAAGGCAAGCACTCTATCTCTGAGCTACAACCCCAGCACCCCCAGCCCTTTTTGAGACAGGGTCTTGGGTCTTGTCAAGTCACCCTTGCTGGCTTAAATTTGTGTTCTTCCTTACTTAGCTTCCAGAGTTCCTGGGATTAGAGGCATTGGCATTGTACACTGCTCAGTAGTTTTTCTTGATAACCCAATCCTCCCTGACTCAAACCATTTCTGATAGAAGAAATTTATTGCTTACAACCAATAAGTTATAATTGAAAAGGGTTATAATTTGAATCCTTTAAAGTATATATCTTCCAAATAAGCAGTGAAATTATGAATACAATATAATTTCACTCACTTTGGAGTAAAGTGAAATTTGGCTTGATAAAGGCTGGAATTCTTCAAATTGAATCAATAGTTAACCTGAATTAGTCACTTGCATTTTTTTCCCCAGTATTTGATATTGAACATAGCAGCACTCTACCACTGAGCCACACCCCAAGCCCCATTTCTTTTTTTGAGACAGGGTCTTACCAAGTTGCCCAGCCTGGCCTAGTAACTTGCATTCTACATTTTTTTAAAAGTATATTTTAACAAAAAAATGCGGGATGGGATTTAGCTCAGTGGTACAGTGCTTGTGTAGGATACATGAAGCAATGGTTCAATCTCTAGCATCACGGAAGAAAGAAAAACATGTTAAACACCCTTGGCACTACCGAGCTTAAAACACATTTAGCACAATTCTTAAACTCCTATGTCTATAGCATATTACATAATACTTCACAAGACTTGATAAGATCTTTATAAGGTTTATTGATATTTAGCATACTGCTTAAGAAAATATACTAAAATATTGCAATTTTTATTGTTTTAGAAAATTGAATATTGATTTTAAACTTAAATAAATTATTCAGTAAGCCACATTTCTTCAATTATATGATTTGTTTGACAAAATTTTCAAATGTTTATTTCTTACTATTTTTTCATATTATGTTGCCTCTCCAAATTCTAGTGGGGGAAGTTTTCCTTTTTGTTAAGGAAACCTGGTCATGAAGTCAAGGTGTCAACATGACAAAGGGTAAGAAAAACAAATGTAGATTTTTCTTCTTTAATGGACAACTTAAATATAATTTCCATAATTTTATTGTAATACTGAATTTTCCAAATATAAGATTTCACTTTCCCCTTTTTTAGTGCCAGGGATTGAACCTAGGGGTACTTAATCACTGAGCCCCATACCCATCCCTTTTTACATTTTATTTTAAGACAGGGTGTTGCTAAGTTGCTTAGGCTTCACTAAATTGAACTGGCAATCCTCCTACCTCAACCTCCCTAGCCACTGGGATTGTAGGTGTGCGCCACAGCACCTGGCTCTCCTTTGCTTTTGTAAATCATGTCAGTGTACTATTTGCAAAACTGATATACTAGAGGAGGTTGATTCTCTTCTAGGATTATAAAAACTTGGGACATGACAGTCAAGTTCAGTCTCTCACTGGAAAATATAGGATTAGAGAAAGAAATTTTCTTGCAAAGGGCCTCACAACTAACCAACAGCAGAAATAATTTTCAAGTATTTGAACATGGTCATACTTAACTTCTTTGGGATAGGAACAGTGTTACCTTCTATTTACATTCTCATTCCCTTGGAAGAGTTATCAAGCTATCTAAATATTTCTTTAGCATAATACTCATAAATGACTTTTATTGTACTGCATTAGAACTGTTTATATTCTTTATTTTCATAGCTTCTAAGCCACTGACTTTTCATACACGCTATCTTAATAAAATGACATTGAAGAGACAAGAAAAGTGCCTCTGAACGAAGTGACTTGTTAGATGAGTTGAACAGCTGTACACACATTACTGAATGAGAAGCAATGAAAGTAACTAAGACTTTAAAAGAGGACAACTAACGGAAAATAACTTATGTCTAGAATCAATCTAATGGAACTTTTTTCACTTATTTTGCATATTATTCTCAATTCTTTAATGAATCCTAATTCCAAGTTATTTCTTTAAAACTTTTCTATATTAAAGCATTTTCCCCCTAATAGAAATAAGTAACAGAATCAGATTATTGCTGGTACTGGCACATTCCTGTAATCCCAGTCACTCAGGAAGGTGAGGCACGAGGATTCCAAGTTTGAGGTCAGCCTCGGCAATTTAGTGACATTGTATCAAATTTAAAAATAAAAAGGGCTGTGGGGATATGGCTCAGTAGTAACATGCCCCTGGATTCAATCCCAGTACTGCAAAAAACAAAACAGTGAACTTTTTTTTTTTTTTGTACCAGAAATTGAACCCAGGCACTTAACTACATTCCCAACCCTATTTTATATTTTATTTAGAGACAGGGTCTTGCTAAGTTGCTGAGACTGGCTTTGAACTCATGATCCTCCTGCCTCAGTCTCCCTAGCTGCTGGGATTAACAGGTATGTGCCAGCATTCCCATCTTGAATTTTCAAAATTATTCTTATCATCTTCTTGTGTGTGTGTGTGTTGGGAGGGTTACAGGGATTGAATCCAGGGGCACTTTACCACTGGGTTACAGCCTTTTTTGAAACAGGGTTTTGCTAAAATGCCCAGGCTGGCCTCCAACTTGTGTTCCTCCTGCCTCAGCCTCTCTAGCTGCTGGGATTACAGATGTGTGCCACCTTGCCCAGCTTGAATTTTCAAAATTCTTCTTCTTTTTTTTTTTTTTTTAGAGAGAGAATTTTAATATTTATTTTTTAGTTTTCGGCGGACACAACATCTTTGTTTGTATGTGGTGCTGAGGATCGAACCCGGGCTGCACGCATGCCAGGCAAGCGCGCTACTGCTTGAGCTACATCCCCAGCCCGATTCTTCTTCTTCTTCTTTTTTTTTTTTTGTACTGGGGATTGAACTCAGGAGCATTAGACCAGTGAGCTGCACCCGCAGCCCTATTTTGTATGTTATTTAGAGACAGGGTCTCTAAATAGGACTGGGTCTCAGTTTGTTTCTTAGCACCTCGCTATTGCTGAGGTGATCCTCCTGTCTCAGCCTCCTGAGTTGCTGGAAAAAATAATTATTCTTATAATCATCTTCGTGTGTATGTGTATGTGTGGGGAAGGGTTTAAAGGGATTGAATCCAGGGCACTTAACCATTTTACATCCTTTTTTGAAATATGGTTTTGCTGAATTGCCTAGGATGCCCTCAAATTTGTGGTCCTCCTGCCTCAGCCTCCCAGGAAGCTTGGATTACAGGTGTACACAACATCATCTGGCTTCATTTCACTATTTCTATGAGAAATCTCTTCAACTATGAGAAGTTGAATACAAAAATACTGTATATTTAAACACCTTTAAAACAGAGGCTGTAAGACTATGATAGTTGGTAAAAATTTAAAAAATTCTTACTTACCTTTAGAAGTTGCTATGTTAAATTAGATTAAATCACTCAATATGAATTAGATAATAATAGCTATCAGATATATTTTCAGTTTAACATTTTCCTTATATATGGAAGGATATGTTAATTTAAAATCAGTAGATACCAATTACATTTTATACACAAATGGAAAATTATGAAAATTTAAGGAGCATAATTTCATTTAAAAATTATAAGATAGGACATGAAACAAGATAAAAAGCAATCTTAGCTAAATAAAGGAGTTCTCAACTACTTTAGGCCTCTCTATGTCTAATATTTATGCAGGTTTAGATTGAGGACAAAATTATGAGATGATCTCATCAGCCATTCTTCTACCTCCTTTGACAAGTCTTGGGATAAATTCTATTATGCAATTATCTATCTAAAGCAAATTAAGTGTAGACACAGTGCCATGAGTTGTCTTGATGTCAAAATCTTTTTCTATTTTAACAAAACCTTAGGCTTCTAATTTTCTAAAAATTAGGTTACCGAGTGCTATCCAACAGTGAGCACTTAGTTTTAGAAAACTATAGAACTTAGTTTAAAAAAAAGATAAAAAATTACCATCCAAATATTTTACTAATAGCTAGCTAGATCATGCCTGATTTCACAAGAATTAAGTATGAAGAGCGACAGAGGCCACGATGTGAAATCAACTCAAGGGTTTACATACAAACAGGGTTAAAGTTGGAGCTTCAGTTAATACATTTGTGTCTTTAAACCAAAGCAGAGTCAAGAAACCAGATGGTTTCAAAATGCAAGTCAAAGCATCTGAATTCTATGGATGTATGTAGGCAGGCAGAGTTAAGTCTAGAAAATCAGCAAGAACACAAATACAGTGCTAGGAAAAGGGGTCATACTCATACTCTATAATCCTGTTGGGAGAAAGTGAAAACTGTTTATTGATCAGGCAGAAACACACAGGAAGCTATAATCTACTGTTCTGATTAGATTCTTACCCAAAAGTCAATGTGAATTCATCAGTCTAAGCAAGCTTGATTTGGATTCTGAAGCACTCTTAAACAAGGGTAAAGAAGCCATAGGGTCACCTGGGTGCAGTGGTGCATGCTTGTAAACCCAGCAGTTTGGGAGGCTGAGGCAGGAGGACCACAAGTTCCAGGTCATCCTAAGTAATTTAGCAAAACACTGTATCAAAATTACAAAAAAAAAAAAAAAAAAAAAAAAGGGCTGGGAATGTAGCTCAGTGGTAAAATACCCCCGGGTTCAATCCCCAGTACAAAAATAAATAAGTAAATAAATATAAAATTACAACAGATATAATTTGTTATCTAGGAAGTAAATAAGCTTCATGAAATTTATTCGTTATCTCAATGAAAAATGACCCTTACAAAGACTTGTTTCACACACATAAAACAATATTGCTTGACATGCACCATTTCATATTTCTCATTTTTTCTGATCTTTCAATAAAACTGTTGGTGACCTATAAACTTGACTTACATGAGCACTGTGGAATTCCACCAAAACAACATAAGTTTCTGGCTACCTGACCAATGAGTTGCTTTTGAGTATCCATACTAATAGTGACATCTAAGCATTCTATTAAATAAGGGAACTAAGATACTGCTGAGTGTTATGTGAGGTTAACAGCTCTATTTACTACACTAGTCATTAAATAAACTAAGGTAAGATAGTTTGCACCCAGGTGACCCTATGGTTTCTTTACCCTTGTTTAAGAGTGCTTCAGAATCAAAAAAAAAAAAAAAAAAAAAAAAAAAAAAAAAAAAATAAAGGCCAGGAGAGAAATATGGTAGAACATAATCACAACATGTAACAAGCAGTAAGTAGACCTTCTAAGTGTGATAATGCAGAAAAGGGAGCTATTTTGTTTGTTTGTACAGGGGAACACATTGCTCTTCTGAAATAATACCTAAGAAAAATTCTACAGAATGCAATAGGAATTTGCTATATTCCTTGGAATTACTGAGACAGAATGAGATTAGTAATGATTAATCCTTTCTGATCCTTTAAATTGACATAAAACAATATGGTATATCTAAGAAATAAGGTATATCTAAGGTAAGTTTACAATTTAAATGGATTGTCTGTACCCTTTTAGTTTCAAAGGTCTATTTTCTCTACTAGATTTTGGTGAATTTCCAAAAAGGGACAGTATGTTCAAGTGAGATGATATTGGTTTGGTGTATTAATTAAAAACAACAAACTATGACCTATAGATTGTATACACTTATTCTTGACAGTTGAACAAAGGTAGTTTCTTACAGGTGGACTATGCGATTACATGGCAAGATCTAACTGAATTCATTTATCTGAATGTATAGCCATGAACCACAAATACATATGAAGGACATGGACCTATATATATAGACCATCCCTAATGCTACTGAAATATTCTTCTAAATGTACTTCCTTGGCAATGGGTCATACAATATTTAAAACTCGTGCTTGGTTTAATATTTCCACAACCTATTTTAAAAAGTTGTATGCTGGGCAAGGTAGCATACGCTCATAATCCCAGTGATTTGGCTAGGCTAAGGCAGGAGGGTCACAAGTTCTAGGCCAGACTCAGCAACTTAGTGAGACATAAATAAAAAATAAAATAAAAATAAAAAGAGCTGGAGATGTAGCTCAGTGGTAGAACACCTGGGGTTCAATTCCCAGGAATAAAAATTTCAGTGTTACTAGTCTCTAATACTTTTTTTCTTTTTTATAAAAAGTTCTGGAAAGTCAATCTCACTACCTCCATTGATTTCTCTTGCAATCAAAGCAGTCAGTAAAGTATGCAAACATGTGGGCTATTATGATTGGGATAAAGTAAGACGACTTAAAACTCAAAGCACTTTGGAAACTAAAAGTGCTACCTAAAGGCAGGCATCAATATCATTTTGTGCAGTTTACAGCTTTTTATGCAGTTGCGTCCCTTTCCTCTTGTTGGCTGTGAGACAGAAGCTGCAATGTAAATCAGGAGACCTCAAACTCTACAAACCCCTTGAGCCTGAATCCCAGCTCCCCCACTTACTAGTTATGTGATGCTGGCCTGCATTTCCCCGTGACCAAACTTCTTACCTATGACAGATAGTAATACAGCTCTCTCATTGGGTAGTTGTGAGAAATAAGTTAACAAATGTAGTGTTTCTGATAAAGGAACATATTAGCAGTTATTTCTATTACTAGTAGTTGTACCTAAGGCTTGAGTAGTTTTCAACACATTTTTGAAAAAACAACCTTATCAGGTAGGTATTGAAAAGTTTTGAGTCATTTTCACTAAAACAACACTCAAACAGTAAAAATTTACTGGCCTATTTCCCAGAGGAGCAAAATAATATTAACATGTGTCAGGGCTGATGTTCATTAAATGTGTTTACAATTCTATCGAGAATCTCATAATTTTGAAGAGTAGCAAGGTAAGTTCTTGAACTATAAAACTATGGAGCCTGCACTTAAAAATGTCATAAAAATTATGCTCAACTGAGATATAACATTATTTAAGTCTCAACAATGTGTTAGTCTGAAGACTGGCAAAGACAGAATGACTATTTCCTGCTGGAAACTAGACCCATCACCCATGGCCAATTTCAGATTTGAGACTGATCTTCCCAGGAACACTCCATTTAACGACTGAGCACCTATTATGTGCCTACTAGGTTGAGAAAAGTTCCAACTGAATTTAACCTCTGGAATATTTTACGGGGGGAAAAAAAATCCAAGAGGGGCAATCCTAAACAGAGGCTATGGCTTCTTCTTCTTTTTTTGGGTACCTGGGATTGAATTTAGGATTCAGGGGCACTGGACCACTGAGCCACATCCCAGCCCTATTTTGTATTTTAATTTAGAGACAGGGTCTCAATTGAGTTCCTAAGCACCTCAATGTTTTTGAGGCTGGTTTTGAACTCACAATCCTCCTGTCTCAGCCTCCTGAGCCATTGGGATTATAGGTGTTCGCACCTGGTGGCTTCACAGTCTTATTAATGTCTAAACATCTTAAAATAAAGTGTGCCCCACTGACAAAACTATGATTCAACAATTTTGGTGGAACTGATTCCTTCCCTCTAAGCTAACTCAAATTCTTTACCTTTATTTTCCTTGGAAGTCTGAAGAGGAAAGTTACTGTTTAATGATCCAGTTCTACAATGGGATTCCCAACCACCCCCAAGGAAACCTTTTTGAAGACAAATACTAAATTTTAAAAGCTTTTGGAAATATTTAAAAATTATGTTCTTAGCACAATATTTTCATATATCTCAAATAAATGTTGTTTCCAGAAATCCTGAACTTGTGACTACCTAAGTGTCAGTTATGCACATCTCCAGTAAAAATTGTTTGAAAAAATCCAATTTTTCTTATCATTTTTTTTAGTTAAAAAAATTGTGCTTTAGGTATTTGGGGGTGTAGCTCACTGGCAGAGTGATTGTTTAGCATGTTTGAAGTCTTGGGTTGAATCCCCAGCATTCCAACCAAACCAAACCACCCATAAAAATAAGTAAAATCCTTTAGGACAAATGTTCTACATTTTTCAAGAAAAGTATTTCTCCCAGTCAATGTTCTTTTGCATTTCAAAAGATGTCCTTTCAATCTTACTGTTTTTCCTATTTCATTAATATTAAGGTTAAGGACACTTCCATAATGTCTACTCCATAACTGGCAGAAAACTTATAGAGTTTATATTTGCCTCCGTCAAAATTAAAACCCTTTTGCCCTCTAGTGCAATAAATAACCAAATTTCAAGATTTTTTTTGAAAAAAGCTTTTTAGTACTTTCAGTCACTACTTATATTTGAATAACTCCTATGTTTATTAGCAAATAGTAAGTTTAACCTGAATAAATGAAACTTTCATGATAATTTTGAAAAATTTGAAATCTACTTATAGACTCCAAATTAAATACTCCAACTTGATTATACAGAAACTAAGTATCCTTGAAAATAAGAGTACACTGTAGGAATTTTACTTAATAATTCCTCCTAAGAGAACTATGTAGAACTTTCTAGAAAGAACAAGTCATTCATTTTTAAAGCTCAAATTTCTTGAATTTTAGAGGCATCTAAACACATTAGAACCACCAATTCAAAAATGATATCGAGGGACTGCAGTTGTAGCTCAGTGATAGAGGACTCACCTAGCATGTGTGAGGCACTGGGTTTGATCCTCAGCACCACATAAAAATAAAATAAAGATGTTGTGTCCACTGAGAACTAAGAAATAAATATTAAAAAAATTCTCTTAAAAAATAGAGGTATTGTGTCCATTTACAACTAAAAATATAAATAAAAATATTTTTAAAAATGATATTGATGACAGTGTTGTAACTATTATGGACCACTAAACTTTATTTTTTTTCTTTTAAATTAAAGGATGCAATGCCCACTAAAATGCATACAGAAGTAGAATAACAGAGGATCTGACTGAAATCTGCATTACAGGTTTGTTTTTTGATAAACACCCCTCTTTCCATAGTCAGACTTTTAGACTTCTGAATAAGTTTATTAACTCAGTTGTTTTTCAAGTTAAGAGTTTTTAAATTACAAAATATTAAGTGAGAAAAATGGGTTGACACAATTTTTACTTACATTCTAAATGGGTCATATTGTGAGAAAAACATGTTCACTATTAATAAGTCAAACATTCACTACACCATTTATTAATTTACAGTTTATAACCTTCCCTCCCCTGCTCCCAAAGTACTGGGGATGGATCCAGGGGAGCTTTACCCGTGAGGTACATCCTCAGCCTTCAAATGTTTAGACAGGGTATAAGTTGTTGATCCTTCTGTTTTGGCCTTCAGTAGCTGGGATTACAGGTGTGTGACACCATGCCTGACTCAACCATTTTAAAGTTGAAATATACATAATTGATTGTCATTACCACTGAGAAATGTTTTTTGAAAAACCAAATGAGAATCCCACAATTCTAGAACATTTTGATGAAAACTGATGATTATGGAGGTACAAAAGAAACTCAAAATATACAGGCGTTAGATTTCTTGCAACAAATTCTGAGCAGTACATTTCATTAACTTCTCCCACTCTTCCTATTTAAAACCTTTCAGCGAGTGACCTTCCTTGTCTCAAAACGCTTTTCAAATCATGGGAAGGTACTCTTGGGATTGATATGCGCGTTCTTATAAAATGTACTTTTCATATCCTCACATTTATTAAAATAGTAAGAAAAAAATAATTTTAGTTGCACACAGTGGTGCACATCTGTAATCCCAGTGGCTCAGGAGGCCAAGGAAGGAGAATCGTAAGTTCAAGGCCAGTCTCAGCAACATGGCAAGATCTTGTCTCAAAATATAAAAAAAAATATAAAATAACAAGTGCTTATAACAAGTAGTAAAGCACCCTTGGGGTTCAATTCCCAGTACTGTTACAAAACAAAAACAAGATATTACTTCTAATTTGAAACACTTTTATATTATAATATGATGGAACAGTTAGTGGTATTTTATTCAAATTTGCAGAAAAATTTGAACCAGAAGCATATTTCCAAATTTTTTTGTACACGCTTTTTCTTATCCCTGGCACAGGAATAGATTTATATTCTCTATAGTTTATTAACACGGTTTCAGAATTAAAATGTGTTTACCTACACATTTTTTTAATACTTACCTTAGAAGTTTTAGGGGCTGGAGGAGAAGGGGATATTTTTGATATTTCTTTGAGGACTGAGAACACAGGGGTGGTTAACCACTGTGCCACATCCTCAGCCTTTTTTGTATTTATTTTGATACAGGGTCTAAGTTGTTGAAGCTGGCATCAAACTTGCAATCCTCCTACCTTAGCCTCCCCCAAGTCACTGGGGTTACTGGTGTATGCCACCATGCCTCCTAGATGAAGTTGATTTCAAATTATCTGATTTTAACATTATCTGTTCAGTTCCTCTATTTTAAGTTCTAAAGTTCCTGAGCATAGTATTATTCCCTTTTATAGATATCCAAAGGAAGTAATTGTGTGGTGGTAAGGTCCTTTAAATAACTTTTTATTTTTAAGGAATTCTCTCTCCCTTTGGGAAAAACAAAAAGCAAAAACAAAAAAACTTTCTACATCACAAAAACCATATGTGCTTATTTATAATCAAACATTAATATCCTTCCACCCCAATAAATTTATCTCTTACCCGAGGAACCAGTGATAAATGTAGCATATATTTTATTTTAGTGAGTCTGTTCACATTATATGATAACCTTTATCCTCTGTGAACAACTTTTTAGCTCATTAAATATTCACCTACATTATTTTAAACAGATATACAGTATTCTATTCAGCATGTTATTTTAGCAGCCTTTTATTACTGGGCGCTTAAATACATTTTCCCAATCTTTTAAGAACACTATAAAAATACATGGAATACTTTTTACAAGAACATATTTATTAAGCTAAGATCATAAACATATTATAGCCGGCTCACACATAACTAACACACAAAGAGAAAAAACTATATCAACTTTATCACTTGTCAAAATAAATCAGTATATTAACTTTGTGACCTAATATTTAGGCAGGTGTTTTGAAGTTGTCTTAGTCCATCTGCTTGTCTTCATTTTGTTTCTTAAATTTTTATTCATATTGTTAGTACATTTAAAAGGTTAACATGTACAAATAAACGAGGCACAATTAATGACAGAAGTGTTATAGTCCTTAGGTACAATAAGGAACAGAAAAAGGTTAAGTTACAAATATAAAGCTGGATGCAATGGTATATGCTGGTAATCCCAGCTACTTGGAGGCTGAGGCAGGAGGATCTCAATTTCAAGGACTACCGGGGCAACAGTGCTATAATGTCTCAAAAAACACAAAACTAAAACTATAGACATAAATTGTGCATACTATGAGAAGAATGGCTAATGCCAGATTGTGAAAAGTCAAGAAATACTTGACATACATGAGAGATTTAACATTTAAAAAAGGTACCAGAATAAGCTGGGGAAAAACTAACGTAGTATAATGGCATTAAAAAAAAGGCACAGAAGAAAAATGAATGGATTAGAATTAGTTCATTTGAAGAAAAAGTTAATTTAGAAAACACTGAGGTAAGATCATGAGATACCAAGCTAAGAAGTTTGAATTTTATAATACAGGAAGAGGTGTTTTAGCAGGTTAAACTAGTGGTATATACTAACGATGATGAAATTGTTAGACTGAAATAATTAGAGGCAAAGAATTTCTCAGCTGAAAAGGTGTTGAAGAAAATAAGTGAGAAATAATAAAGTACTTAATGGCAGTAGCAATTCTAAGGCTGGATGAATCAAAGATGACTGTGATTTGTTTGGGTAGATGACAAATATGGACAAATTTAATGTCCCTTGGATCCATTAGCTTTGACTCCAGATAAACTGATGAAATGGAAAATAATTTCAGTGTCATCAAAGCACAATTCATTAAATCCTGATAACCATACACATACCTATTAACCATGCACTTAAACATTTTGTTTGTACTCTAAATGGTCTCAGATGTAGGTTACAATCTTGAATCATATTCATAAGAATGTTCTGTCCAATCTGCAAAAATTCAATAGGCAGAGGCACATACAACTATCAAAGTTGTCTCGAAAGAATTATGAAAAACTGAATTTTAAGATTAAATGGTACTAGGGATTGAACCCAGGAGTGCTCAACTGAGCCACATCCCCAACCTTTTTTTTTTTGTATTTTATTTAGAGACAGGGTCTTGCTGTGTTGCTTTGGGCCTTGCTGAGTTTCTGAGGCTGGCTTTTGTACTCACAATCCTCCTGCCTTAGCACCTGAGCTGCTGGGATTACAGGCATTGTCCACCACACCTGGCTTTTAAGTTAGAATCTTGAACAGATGTAAGATCTGACTTTTATAAACTTTTTGATGCTATTAGCTACTATTCCCTACCTTGGCTCATAATCACATAATACTTTCTTGCTGTTTCTTTACCCACAAAAAATTCATCAGCTTCAAGACCTTTGTTGCTTGTTATTTCATCAGCTTGAATGGTCTTTCCTGGAGATCATTTTATATTGTTTAAATGTTATCTCTGGGAGATATCTTCTTACATATTATTTAAAACAGACTTCTCCAGATTTCCAAACACCTTTATTGCATCATTCCCATCTTCCCTGCTTTATTTTCTTCATAGAACTTATAACTGTCTGACAAATCACATAAAGTGCTACAAATTTTCTATTCCATTAACTATCAGCTATCCTCAAGATTTTAAGTTTTCTAAGGGCTGAAATTTGTTTTGTTTTGTGATCATCTTTAGCACCCAAATAGTAGAATAAATTTGTACAGCTATGTCAGTATTCCAAACCTACTTAACTATTTTTACTGTTGTTTTCCAATATTAGCATTCTGACACTTCCAGAAAATACATGGAAACATAAAAACCGACATAAACCTCTGAAGACTAAGTTAAAAATTACAATTTCTCTTTAAGAAATGATGTACTTGATATTGTGTGCATGTACAAATATGTAACAACAAATTCCATCAGTATGTACAACTATAAATAAAAAAATGTGGGGAAATGAAAAAAGAAATGATGCACTTAAACTTTCTCTATTTACACTATGGAACAGCAAAATCTAGACAAACTTCATTGTTTCATACTAATGTGGAATTTTATTTTATTTTATTTTTGGTACCAGAGATTGGAGTCACATCCCCAGCCCCCTTTTAAAAATCTCTTTATTTTGAGGCAGGGTACTGCTAAATTGCTTAGGGCCTTACTAAGTTACTGAAGCTGGCTTTGAACTGAAGATCTTCTTGCCACTGGGATTATAGGCATGTGCTACCATGCTCAGTTCTAATGTTGTATTTTTTAAAACTTTATTTATTTATATGTGGTGCTGAGGATCGAACCCAGGCCTTG
The DNA here is from genome assembly GCF_021218885.2 of Marmota monax. NCBI lineage: Eukaryota > Metazoa > Chordata > Mammalia > Rodentia > Sciuridae > Marmota > Marmota monax. Next base: position 17,123,122 of record NW_026693082.1, on the reverse strand, counting down.
CATGTGCGAGGCGAACGCTCTACGGCTGAGCCCCAGCCCTATAATGTTGTATTTTAAACTGATCAAGTATAAGCATTCTCAAATATCATTTGGAAATAAACTATGGGATGAGATACAGTTTCCATCTCTTTCTAAAGAGATTGGTTTTTTTTTTTTTTATAAAAAAAGTTTTTAGTTGTAGATGGACACAATACCTTTATTTATTTCTATATGGTGCTGAGGATTGAACCCAGTGCCTCACATGTGCCAGGCAAGCACTTGACCACTGAGCCACATCCCCAGCCCTATTTTGTATTTTATTTTGAGACAGGTCTCACTGAGTTGCCTCCCAAATTGCTAAGAACATCCATGCTAAGTATATAAAAGAAACTTGTAAGTTACAAAAGATACATAGCATACATTTAGTAGTAAGCTAATCAGGTCAAGGAACATTTAGTATAAAAATAACTTAAAATTTTTTCTTGTTTTGGTCTGGAGGTGTAGTTTAGTGATTCAATACTTGTTTAGCATGCCAAAGGTTCTGGGTTGATCCCCATAAAATACATGCATACAGAAAGAAAAAGAAATCAGATTTTCAGCAGAATATCTCAAAAATCTGATGCTATGTATAAGATTGCTATAAATAATAAGATTCTTTGGGAAGTTTATATCTTTTCAAAATATAAAAGTCCTATCATATGAACACAATATTCAAAGTCCTACAGAATTAGGGAGGATCTGAAGTTATCAATGTGCTAACCTAAGTGCAATATTCATGAAGTTTCTGCATGATTTCCATGTATTAATAATAAATAAATAAACCCAAGTAAAAATTATAAATGTTGCATTTAATTTCAGCACAATAAAAATAAAAACCAGCAACTAAGTAGTCATCTTACACAGTAATCATAACTTAAAAGATTTAAACATTCATTTTATCAAAATATTTTTCATTGCATACAGCCTCAAAAAATATTAGAGGGCTGGATTGTAGCTGAGTGGTAGTGTGTTTGCCTAGTATGAGGCACTGGGCTTGATTATGAACAATGTAAAAAAGTAAAAAGAGGAAAAGGGAAAAAAAGAGAAAGAATAGAAATATCTGGATTATATTTTATAAAATAAACAAGGTGAGAACCTTAGTGCTGGTGAGGGAGTTAGTTCTGCATTAAAAGGGTTCAAGCTATTAGTAACAAGTTATAAAAAAAAAATCCTTTGATAAAAGTAAGAAAATAAAACTTTTTAGTAGATAGGAATATACTGATGATCTCTTACTTCTTCTCTCAGATATGTGATATATCTAAATACTTACTATTGCCAAATCTATCTCAAAAATTTAGGACAATAATTTTTTTCCTTTTTGATAATACTCAATGAGAAACAACACTTAGAATAAAACATTTTCCATGAGGAAGGGATAGTAATATCCACCTGCAAAAGGAAAAGAAATTTTTGATTTAAAATGTCAACTTCTAAACAAATATATACATGAACTTACAGATAAAGTATAATCTTGTAAATCCAAGTATGGCTAACATGTGAATATTATTAGTAATGCTACTCAGTGGCTTAAAAACACTTATAACTATAATAACAGAAGGAAAAAAAGGCAAAATTTGTCTTAAAGATGAGAGTTTTGTCTTAAAGACTTTGCCTTCAAATTAGAATGAAAACAGAAGGATTTTACTCATTGACTACAATTCCTCAAAACCTGAAATACTTTTAGGATTTTAAAAATAGATAATTATTATTGGAAGTAATTCACTAAGAACTGCTTTTATTGTATATTTATTGTCTGGTTAAAATGGAAAGGGTAAAATGTTCCTTGAAGAAAAAACACAGAATTATGATACATTGCATAGTTACTTGAATTATACTAAACATCATTTTTAAATGACTTCAAATATAACAAACAGAAATATAAGGTAAAGAGTATTTTCCTTTAAATCTTAATTATAGTATTTTGACTTATTTACACAGTTATAAATTAATAACTAAATTACAATTTGGTCTTACTCTGAAGTTAAATATTGGATATAAAAATGTACAGAAGATCTTCACATTTTCAACTCGTCAAAAATCTTCAGCTAAGGATTTAAGAAAACATTTTAGTAAAAACAAGAAAAAACAGTCGTTTATTATAAAGTTAAAGACATGGATTTGAATTCTAATCTGTCATTTGCTGCTAATTAATTTGTTTCCTTAGCTACCCAATGAATAGACTGATAGCATCTATAAAGTTGTTCCTACCTTTCAAGTTATGATTAGTGCATTTTGAAACTTAAATGTTCAGGAATTTAGTTTACATTTTTGATGTTTTTCCCCCTTCAAATTAATAATGAAATATTTAGAAGCATTACTAAAACTTATTTTAGGGGTGTGTGTGTGTGTGTGTGTGTGTATTTGATACTGGGGACTGAATATCGGGCTGTTGAGTATGCCAAGCAAGACTTCTACCCCTGAGCTATATCCCTAGTCCAATAAACTTTATTTGTGAGATAAGCAAATAGCTAACATAATTTTTAATCAAGGGAAAAAACAATATTTGGCCTATCTTATGTCCATCAAAAAAAATTTCTCTGATGCTCCCTAAAAGCTTTATTTATTTATTGGTACCAGGGATTGAACTCAGGGGTGCTTAACTACTGAGCCACATCTCCATCCGTTTTTAATGTTTTATTTAGAGACAGGGCCTCACTAAATTAATGAGGCTGACTTTGAACCCACGATCCTCCAGCCTCCCAAACTACTGGGATTATAGATGTGCCACTATGCCCAGCACTGCTTAAACTCTTTTGAAAGAATTTTTTTTTCCCCCAGTACCAGGGTTCAAACCCAGGTCCATGCCTACAAGCCAAACCCTTAGCCCTCAGGAAACTATTGATGCCATTTAACACAATTATTAAATTGCAACTAAAGCCAGCATTCCTTGTCTGTGGGGTCTGCATCTGTGGATTCAACCAACCATGGATTAAAAATATTTTGGGGAAATAATATATCTCCATGAATTTTTCTCTTCGTCTCTTGTCATTCCCTAGACAATAAAACTATTTACATATACACTGTATTAGGTATTTTAAGTAATATAGAGATGATTTAAAGTATACAGGGGAATATGCACAGATTATATGCAAGATACTGTACTATTTTATATAAAATAATTGAGCATCTGCAGATTTTGGTATTCACAGGGGTCCTGGATCCAATTCCTAATGGATACTAAGGGTCAATAGTATACTATTTTAATAGAATTAATGCATGTAGAAAGTTATTAATATTTTTACAGAATCACATTAATCAATATTATCAATAATGAAAACATTATCACTAAAACTATAAAAAAAAAAAAACACAATTGTAGAGTATGGCCAACCTTACTTCAGCAGCACAGTTAATACTGGAGATAATTTTAGAATCTTAACGCCAATATTTACGTGCTGCTAAGGCACTGTTGACATTACTGTCATAAGAGCTATAAATAGAAAGAAATATATTTTCTTCGGAAGATCAGATCCTTGTATTTTTGAGGCAGCACAATATGGCCTGCACCTTTTCAAAATCCACAAACCATTATGTGCTGCTACTTTACTCCAAGGTTTTTTTTTTTTTTTTTTTAGACAAAAACAAAAACCACACATTAGCACCTAAAGAATAAAAAAAAAAGAATCCTTTTAGAAGAGAATACATTTTAAAAATCCATGTTTAAAGAATAAAACATTTGTATTATGTGCATAATTAGTTGTTTTTAAAAGCTTTTAAGTAGAATAAAGTTTATTTCTACATCAAAATTTCAATAAAATCCTTCTATATGCCCAACACAGTGCTGTAATAGGAAACACAAAGATGATAATAGAAAAAGAAATGGATTTTCTTTTTTAACTGTGCCAACTTAATAAGGAAATACAGGTAAATATTCAGTAAAACTTCTCAATGTATTCTATACATTAAGTTCTTTTTTTTCGGTACTGGGAATTGAACCCAAGGGCACTTAACAACTGAGTCACATTCCCAGCCAGTTTTTTATTTTGAGACAGGGTCTTGCTAAGTTGCTTAAGGACTCTCTAAATTGTTGAGACTGGCTTAGACTTGCAGTCCTTTTTTTTTTTTTTTTCAGTCTCCCAATTCTCTGGGATTATAGGCATGAGTCACCCTGGCTCCTATTTTTTCCTTTTATAAGCCAAACAGTTAATTTGTAAAAATTGATCTTCACCTTGATAAGAGCAGAATTTACAAATAGCATTTTGTTCCTTGTAGTATATCTTTCAAAAGACATGTTTATCAGGGTAGATAAGACTTCATGTCAAGAGAAAAACATGAAATGACATGCAAAGAGCTCAGTTTCAATAAACTTAAGCTAGAAAAATACAAATTCACTTCCAAAGAAAAAGGCCAGGAGTCACATAAAATACCTAATACTAAATACAGTAAAAATATACAAAGCCCCAAATAAATCAAATTCTCCCTTAACATTAGTTTTAAAAAATGTTAAATATTAATTCTCAATATTTATTGCCATATTAAAATAATTATTCTGAGTTATATATCATTTGATATAACGATCACCTAAAATATGAAGCCTTGGAGATGTATTAACTTGGTATCCAGAAAGGAGATATGAAACAAGAAATACTGTAGCTGTTGCTACCTATGCCTTACCTATCTCTACTCCATTCACCAGGCAAGGAAGCATATGCCCAAAGAGTTTCCACTTAGATCTAAGAATTACTTCTCCAAAGATACCAAAAAACCATCACTATCTCAATCCTCAATAACCATTTTCCCCTCAATTTTCTCTTTAAAATGACTATGCTTGTAAAGCTACACTATTTCTATTACAGAATAAGGTTTATGTGTACAACCACAGCAGTGATTTGTCCCTCCATTATAATATTTAGTTCTTTTTACAAAGCACTGTCAAAAATTCCATGTTTTGTATTTTCCTCATTGTCAAAAAAGTAAATCTAACTAATCCCATAACTAAGAAACTAGTGCTTCACATATTTCTATTTTTGTCTCAAGTTTCTGTACATTTAAAAAATATAACCAAAATACATCTATTCCCAATGACTTGCAACAAATATTTACATTTATCAATCACATAAAGGAAATTTATGCTTCCCTCATACCCATTTTCCAGATAAAAATTTAAACATATTTTCAAATATTATGTATACATAACTTTTTTTCATTAAACAAATATTTTATTGAATATCTACCATGTGCCAGGCACTGCCCTAGTTGGTTATACTAGTTTACCAAAATATAGTCTCCTCTCAGTGTTGGCTAACCTTGTGAGATGGTCTCAATAAACAAACAAATAAATAAAATAAAAGGGATAGGGATGTGGCTCAATGGTAAAGCATCTCTGGGTTCAACTCCCAGGATAAAAACAACAAAAACCCAACAAGAAAAAGAGTTTAAAGTCATTTATTAAAGTATAAGGCACAAAATCATGAAATAAGTGAAAAATTGTTCTTCAAGACAAGAGACTGCTTTTTGTCTCCATACAGTATATATATACATTAAATGATCACTCAAAAATCAAGAATCAATTGGGTCATTTTAATTCCAATTCTTTTTTGCGTGTGTGCAAAGTCCATATTCCATATATATTCAATTAACCCAAAAGCACCAAAATTGAAAGAAATAAATATAAATGTTCATGTTAATGTCAATGTTTTATAAGCTTTAAAAAATATTTCACCGTAAGAATGTTCTCACTACTTTTTAAAACTGTGGTTAAATACACATCAAAGTTACCAATTTAACTATTTAAAGGTACATGATTCTGGGGCTGGGATTGTGGCTCAGCGGCAGAGTGCTTGTCTCACACATATAAGGTACTGGGTTCGATCCTCAGCACCACATAAAAATAAATAAAATAAAGGTATTGTGTTCATTTACAACTAAAAAAAATTTGCATAATTCTGTGGCATTAAGAACACTCATGCCAGATGTGGGTGGCATATGCCTGTAATCCCAGTGGCTCAGGAGACTGAGGCCCTAAAAAACTTAGCAAGACCCTGTCTCAAAATAAAAAGGACTGGAAATGTGGCTCAGTGGTTAAGTGCCCCTGGGTTCAATCCCTGTTACCTCCCACCCAAACCAAACAAACAAACAAAAAAAAACAATTACATTACTGTGCAGTCACTGTCACCCTCCATCTCCAAAACTTTTTCATATTCCCCAATACTATGTCCATTAAACACTAACTGTCCATCACTCCTGACTCTTAGCCCCAAGAAATCTTCATTCTACTCCTATCTCTATGAATTTGACTATTCTAAGTATTTCATATAATTGGAATATAGTATTTGTCCTTTTATATGTGGGATTTTATACTTCATATAACTTTTTCAAGGTTCATCTATGTTGAAGCATGTATCAGAATCTTTCCTTTTTATAGCATTCCATTTTATGTATATGCTATATTGTTTGTCCATTCATCTGATAAGACATTTAGGCTGTTTCTATCTCTTGGCTATTGTGAATCATGCTATGAATAAAGTATTCCTTTGGTATATACCCAAAAATGAAATTGCTGGGTCATATGTTCATTCTGTTTTTAATATTTTTAGGAATTACTGTACTGTCTTCCATGGTGGCTACACTCTTCTACATTCCCACCAGTTTTATTAAGATTTCCAATTTCTATACATTCTTGCCAACATTTACTTTTTCTGATAATAGCTATACTAAATTGGGAGTGGAGTAGTTATGTATTTGTTGTTTTGATTTGAATTTCCCTAATGATTAGTGATGCTAAGCATCTTGCCTTTATTGGTCATTTGTGTGTCTTATTTAGAGAAATGTCTATTTAATTCCTTTGCCAATTTATCATGCTTTTGTTGTTGTTGCTTCTTTATATATTTTGAACATGAACCTCTTATCAGATACATAATTTGCAAATATTTCTCCTAATCTGTGGACTGCCTTTTCAGTGTGTTGACAATATCTTTTGATAAACAAAAGTAAAATCTATTTTTTGTTGTTGCCTGTGTTTTTGGTATCATTTCCAAGAAATAACTGCCAAGTCTGAAGCTTGAAGCTGTTTCCTTCTCCCCTTAAAAATAAATAAATAAATTAAAAAAAAAAAAAAAATCACTGGAAATCTTTCAACTTTCTTTCAAGTTATCCCTGGCTGTTTCAGAGCTCTTTGAACACCTCCATCTGTGGAGAGTACATAAAATATCTATAATCCTATATCATTACCATTGGAAGTAACCCCTAAATTTGCACATTTTCCCCTGGAGGGTGGGCCATTTCCTGTGGGGAATGGCTTAAGCAGCTTTCCCATAGGCCTGTTGGTTACAGATACCCATGCTCAGTAGTCCATTACAGATATGAGAGACTGGTTCTGGAGAGTGGAGCTTATCCAGAAACACTGTCTGGGAAGGACTTTCCCTGCAGGGTGATTTAAATGTTCCAGGCTGGAAGGTGGAGCAAGAAGTGGATAATCCCTAAAACTCTGGGCCACCCTTGATGTCAGTAAACTGGGACATTTTCTCAAAATAAGGAGAGGATATTTCTTCCTCCAGTTTAGAGGTTCTAGGAAAATGGATATAGCCAAAGGGTCCAGGTCAAGGAGAAATGCCATGACATGAAGATGCTGGGAGTATGTGTGTATTTTTTCCTTGTTTTTGTGTGAGTCTCACAGTTTCAGATCTTATATTTTAGGTCTTGGACCATTCAGAATTAGTTTTTGTATATGGTATAATTTAAGAATGTAATTTTAATTCTTTTCTTTGTGGATATCCAGTTTTCCTAATCCCAGTTGTTGAAAAGATGGTCCTTTCCTCACTGAATAGGGACTTTTGGCATCTCTTGGCACTTTTGTTGAAAATCATTTGAACATATATGCTAGGATTTATTCTGGGCTCTCAACTCTATTTCCATTGGTCTAGATATCTTTATGCCAATACCACACTGTTTTGATTTCCATAGCTTTTGTTTTTAAATCGGGTAGTGTGAAACCTCCAATTCTGTTCTTTTTCAAGATTGTTTTGGTTATTTGGTGTTCCTTGAGATTCCATATAAATCTTAAGTTGGATTTTCCTATTTCTGTAACAAACTGTTGGGATTTTGACAAAGACTGCATTGAATCTGTAGATCACTTTCAGTTGGATTATTATCTTAATGCTAAGTCTTCCAATTCATTAAAATGGGATGTCTTTCCATTTATTTGCCTTAATTTCTTTCAGCAATATTTTATAGTTTGCTATGTATAATTCTTTCACTTCCTTGGCTAAGTTTATTCTAAGTATTTTATTCTTTTTAAAGCTCTGTAAATGGAATTGTTCTCCTAACTTCAATTTTACATTGTTCACTGTTAAGTGTTTAGAAATGCAACTGATTTCTGTGGTGATTTTGTACCTTACAAATTTGCCAAATTTGGCCATCAGTTAAGTTTTTTTTTGTGTGAGGAATCTTAAGGGTTTTCTAAACATAAGATCATGTCAACTGTGAATGAAGAAAATTTAACTTTATAATTACTTTTTATACCTAAAATTGGTTCAAGAGCTGTCTGGTGATCTTGGTTCATTCATTCTATCATTTTCCTAGAAAAATACAAGACAGCTGTTTTCTTTCCCTCTTCAAACTTCCAATACCCGCTCCCCTGCTTTTGTAAAAATATTTTTTAGTTGTCAATGGATCTTTATTTTATTTATTTATATGTAGTGCTGAGAATCAAACCCAGTGCCTCACACATGCTAGGCAAGTGCTCTACCACTGAGCCACAACCCCAGCTCCTAATATCCCCTCCTTTTATCCTTACAAAAAACAGAAGCCATCAGAAGAGAACTTGGCCTAAATTTATCTACATGTATCTATGCCCATATAACTCTTCCATTATGGATAAATCATCACTGTTCCTAAGACAAATCCCTTCCCTTGATTATCAGATTTTTCCCTACTTACTTAAGGATATTTCTTTTAATTCTTTCCTCCATCTTTAATTTTCCTTTCCTTCTTGGTACCAGAGACTGAACCCAGGGTTGCTCAACAACTGGGCCACACTCCCATCCCTTTTTATTCTATATTTTGAGACAGGGTCTCAGAAAGTTGCTAAGGGCTTTGAATTTGCCTTCCTCCTGGCTTCAGGCTCCCCAAGCTGCTGGGATTTCAGGTGTGCACTGCATTGCCTGGCTAATTTTCCTGTTTAATGGATAATTTCCAAGAGAAACATGTTGTAATTTCTGTTAGCATTACTTTCTGTGACAATATTGCAATTTTATCTTTAATGTTTTAGTAAACAACCTTAAGAAGATTTCCCATTTTTAATCCTTCTATTTTAAATCTGAAACAGATTCTAAGTTGAAAGCCTGATAAATTTATATTACTAGAATTATTCCCACAAGAAAATATGAAAATTTTTTATTTAAACGTAAGAGCAAATTGAAAGATTCAGTGAAAGAATTCCAGGTAAACAGAGAAGGTACATATCTCTTTCTTTTTGCTCAACAGCAACAATAATCTCCTAGAGTGGTTAAGGTTTGCTTTTTCCTTTCCAATTATTTTCTACCTACCAGCTATCAAAGTTGATCTTATTCTATGACTTCAAGAAGGGGCCACTTTAGTAAATTAACATTTCTTTTGAATCAAGTTTAGACTGTTTCTATGGCACATGGATATCCATATGCTAATACTTGGCACAAAATATCCTTCTGTGAAACTACACTGCTTTAGGCTTTTTGAATGTTTAACTTTTTTTTGTGTGTGCTCTGGGGACTGAACCTTACTAGAAGTGTTCCACCTTTGAGCTACATCCCTAGCTCTTTTAAATTTTATTTTCAGAAAGGTCTAAGTTGCCCAGGCTAGCCTTGAATTTGTGATTCTCCTGCCTCAGCCTCCTGAGTAATTAGGATGGCAGGTATGCGCTGTGGTGCCCAGCTTAATTTTACTTTTAATCCAGCATCAACATATTAGTGATAGCAATTACTTTTTCTTTTTTTGCAGTGCTAAGGATTGGACCTAGAGCCTAGTGTAAGCTAGTAATTTCTTAATTCTGATATGCTGCAAATTTTGCCCTTGAAGCTCTAGGGAACCAGCTATGCTTTAGCCTCTAGGACACAGAATAACTATCCTTGCTTAAGAACAGAATAATGAACAAGTAGTATTATATATTTCAATAATGTATCCAAAGGAAAATTTTAAAACAGCTACTATTTAAATCTGTAAAGGACGACCAAATTTTGAGGTCTAATTAAACTATGACAATTTTAACTATCAAGGCATTTTATTTCATTACCCTATTACAAAATTCAAAGCTTTAGTAAATATCCAAGTAAATAAAATTTACAGAAGGCCGATTAAAATTTGTTTTTGCTTTACTTTTGCTTCTTGGATATAATTACTTAAAAACACAGACTACATTTAATAAGAGAAGACTCCTTTAAAACTTAGTGTCAAGATCAGACATGCAATAAAACAGTATTCATATATGATCCAAGAATACAGTTTATAATCTTAAAAACCACGTTTTTGAATTTAAGTGGATTTAAGGTTTATTTTAGCTGGGGATGTGGTTCAGAGTATTTTCTAAGCATGTATAAAGCCTAAGGCTCAAACACCAGTGGCCCTCTCCCCAATTTTGATGTGATTGAAAGTTTATACTGTTTCTACATTTCCTTTGATTTCTGATGGAAAAATGAATGGGTGAACAATTATTTAACAAGTATCTATGAAGTAGATTTCAACCAAAACAATCTACTTCAGAAAGTGAGGTTAGATATATGCCCCCTAAATGTTGTTTTCCTTACGTACAAAGTTAAACTAATTAGAAGTCAAACATTTCATATATTTCTAAAAGTTTTGGTGACTCTACTCCCTAGACTTGTCTAAATTACAAATATACCATATCAATCAAGAAATGCATCATAAAAATATAATGTGCTATTAGTGCTATTAGCCACACATTTTTTTCCTTAAATACATTTTGTCTTTTGCTCTTCTGTATTCTAATTATGAACATGTACCCATTATTCTCAGTGTTTACCCTGTGTCAATTGATAGGTAACAGATATGAGCTTCGGGAAAGTGAGGTTAAAAGTATAATTTTATATAGTATGGGCCTATTGTGCTGAACCCTTTCCCCATGCTTGCCTTTGAAAAGCAATTTACTTGGGACCACTGTGAACTTGTCCTGGCTTAAATCAATAGGATTTGTTACATTTTCAGAAAACAACCTATTATCTGCAGGAGAAATGCAGGCCAGAAGACTCTTCCTAGTCAGTAAGAACACCACAAATTCCCTGAACGCGGGCATTTTGTGACCTTTACACCCTCCAAAGATTCAAGGACTAAGGAAGAAAGAATTTCACAGGTTTGGGCTCCTTCCTAGTCCCTGGAGTCTTCCTAATCAAATCAAAAGAGGGTGGGACTTTCTGGGGCCAACATCTGTATCTCCCTGATTTTAGAGGAGGGTTTCCAAATTCAGCTAATTTCAAACCAGTTATAAACCCCTGGTTATATAAAAAATTTGCCATCCGGCTAGAGATATAATCAGTTGGTAGAGTGTTTGCCTCGAATGCACAAGGCCCTGGATTCAATCCCAGTGCCACAAAAAATAAACAAAAAAAGAGCCAGAATTAATCTTGTCAGGCGTAGTGGTGCACGCCTGTAATCCCAACAGCTCTGGGAAGCTGAGGCTGGAGGATCAAGAGTTCAAAGCCAGCCTGGCAATGATGAGGCACTAAACAACACAGGGAGACTCTGTCTCTAAATAAAATACAAATAGGGCTGGGGATGTGGCTCAGTGGTCACTGGCCCTGAAGTCCTGGTACCAGGAAAAAAATAAAATAAAAAATTGCAGTTCCTTCTGGAGATAATGGTGGGCTACTCAGTGGCCCATCCTGTATGTTTATCTCTCTTATCTCAATCTCAATGTCCCAAATAAACTGATGCTTGTTTCTTGAGCAGTTGTTCTTGACAGATCTCAAAGATTGGGTGGTCTTTAGGATCCTGAGCCCACTTTGGGTCTGCAGTTTGCTCTCACAGCAATTTTTTTTTTTTTTTTTTGGAACTGTGGCTCCAGCCCATGAATCTGGAATATCACACTGCATTACCAACTCTCTTGTAATCAATCATCCAGTAAAACCAATTGATTATTTGCAATCTCAATTCATCTATTTCTTTGCTGTTTTTAATTTTACACCTTAAAATTAGGCCTAAGTACCTTATACCTACAATCACATTTCAACTAGACTTCCTATGTTTAGTTAATAAACTTCCTTAGTAGAGTCTCTACTTTTCTGAGTATTAATGTCTATACTAGGATCTATCTATTATTTCCTATTTCTTTCCAATGGAAACACACTACCATTCTAGTTAAAGGCTCTCTTTTAAGAAATATGACAACCAAATACAGTATGTAGACCTTTCTGAAACAATCAGAAATTTTAACAGGAACTGGATATTTAAATAAGGGCTTAATATATGAGTGTGTTGACAAGTATGGTGGTTATATGTTTAAGAAAAAAGGTCCCTATATTAATGAGAAGTTAATGAAATATTTATGAGAGGACAAAAGATTGATTAAGCATGGTCATCGTGGTCACTAGGTAAGAATGAAATTGGAAGAAATAAATCAGTGATCATTTCGTTGCAGTTATTATCCTCTTTCAGTTTGTGATTTTTCAAAGCTACCCCTGAAGAACTGAGGTGTTTATACAACAAAATTATTATTTTTTAAATAATGATTTTTAAAAAATTGTTGATGGACCTTTATTTTATATATATGTATGTGGTGCTGAGATTCGAACTCAGTGCCTCTTACATGGCAGGCGAGTGCTCTACCACTGAGCCACAACCCCAGCAGGAACAAAATTATTTTCTAATTCTTTTCCCCTCTAAACTGAATATACTTACCAGATCTTTGACTCTTCACTAAAGCTACTGCTGGAGGCTAAAGTATTCACTACTCCCATTTCCATTGTTTCTTTTTGTTGTTGTTGTTACCAGGGATTAAACCCCAGGGAGCTTAACCACTGACCCACATCCCCCCAGTCCTTTTAATCTTTTGAGACAGGGTCTCACTAAATTGATGAGGCTGGCTTGGAACCTGAAAACCTCCTGCCTCAGCTTCCTGAACCACTGGGATTACAGCTCGCTTTCCATTTACACCTACTTTTAAGGACAATTTGTCTATTTTTTTCCCAGTGGATTTTCACCTCAACTTTTCTAGCTGATGCTGAATTGTCTATTAGCTAATAAATTTTGAATATAGACAGTTGTTCTCGGTATTATTATGTTGGGTAAGTAACTGAACTAGTATATGGCCAATTGTTTCCTGGTGTGGTCCATGTCATTTCTCTATTTCTGTATCTTAGTCCACTGGAAATACTGTGCCTCTATTCCTTAAAATCTCTGCTTTTGAGTTTACTGATTAAAAGAAAAGCTATGGAAAGAGTCCTAATGATTAGATGTAGAACCAAAGGAAAGAGCTACTAAGAAAAAAGAAAAACAAAAAGAAAACAATACCATTCAGTTCTTGGTCTTTATCTTAATATAACAGTCATAGTTTCAAGTCGTGTGGTTTACATTCTAGGCTGTGAACAGTTAATTATTATTTACTGGATTTTGATATAGCTCAACTTTCCATTCCAATGCTATTGTGAAAAAAAAAAATTCATTTTGAAAGGTGAGACACCAAGATAATTGTCTTTAGAAGTCAACTTGAATATAGACCTGAGTAGAATCTTTACTTTCAGTTTTCTTTCTATAATACAAAACAGAATTTAATACAATTATAGTAAAACACAAATTATATTTTTACCCCTCTGTAAATAATTTACAATTCTAATTTTGTTTCCATTAACATTCTTTTGTTTAGACATATTTACTTTCTTTCTTATAAGTGCTCTAGAATCAGCTCATATAGTTTATATAAAGCATTACTAGATTTAACATTCAGAAATTTTAGACATGCTGCCTAAACTATATAATCATCCTGATTATATTAGAACCATTGGTCAATTTCTACATTTTAAAACTTATTATCAATATAATAAGCAACAGACATAGTTTATTGAGGCAGCAATTCAGAACAGTGAATCTCAAGCCAAAAGACATATGATGGAATTCACCCTTGTGAATTCCAATCTTGGTTAAGTTATTTCAATATATAAACCTTCTGGTTCCTCTTCTGAAAACTGGGGCAATTAATGTCTACTTCATAACTCTGTCATTTAGATTGTTTAATCAATCACAAACTTACAGAAGCATATCTAGTAGTGAATATATGTGTTTATTAAATGTCTGCCAAATCTAGATTTTATAGTATGATTTGAAATTTCTGACAAACTTAAGTGTTTTAGTGGACTGCAGCAGTTCAACATGAAGCAACAAAGTTAATGATAAAGAAAAACCAGTGCAATCAGGCTGTGTTACCAAAGCACCTGATTCAAAAGAGATGCACCATACTTTGTACTTTGGCCAAACTGAATATACTGGACCTGGTTTTATAAACAATATTTTAAAAGGAATAACACAAAATGCAGCCAATTTAAGTGGAATATACAGGATACATATAATCTAAAATTGACGCTTATGAGAACCAGTGGAAGGAACTGGTGGGTATGTTCAGGCTAGAGAAAAGATATAAAACCTATTTTTAGAAGATTTATCTGGGATTAAAGAATGAAGTTCTACACTAAGGTGAAACCTGCCCTGTTATGATAATTTTATTTTCTATCAATTATCATCAACATAAATAAAATCAATAATATTAAAGTGTATTTATGGGCCTGGGTTGTAGCTCAGTGGTGGAGTACTTGCTTAGCGTGTGTGAGACCTGAGTTTCATCCTCAGCACCACATATAAATAAATAAAAAACAAAGGCCATTGACAACTAAAATAAATTAATAAATAAAAATAAAAGATAATGGCTTTCTTAATATTTCATGGCTAAAAATAAGTAAAGATCTATTTAGAGTAAAATTGACTGTTAGGGGTTGGAGATATAGCTCAGATGGTAGAATGCTTGCCTTGTATGCACAAGGCCCTGGGTTCGATCCCTAGCACCACAAAAAAACATTTGACTTTCAGAAAATTTCAGTTTATTTTTGCATTATTTAGCTTTCTGTTACCATGATAAAATACTTAAGACTTAAAGGAAAAAAAAAAATTTTTTTTTAATGGTTTCCATCCATGGTCTGTTGACTCTACAACGGCACAGTATATCATGGGGGAACATGTGGAAGAGGAAGCTTGTTCACCTCATAGTGGCCAAGAAACACTCAGGGAGACAGGAAGGCATCAGGGTTCCAATATTCTCTTGAAGGGCATGCCCCCAATAACACAACTTTCTCCAGTAGGCCCACCTCTTAAAGGTTCAATCATTTCCCAACAGTGCCACAGGCTTGCCATCAATTCTTCATTTAACATTTGGGTCTTTGGGTAACATTTCCACATCATAAGAACTTTATTAAGTTGTCCTATTAAAGATATGGAGGGTAAACTGCCAATTTAAAATTCTAAATAGTGAGGCACCAAATACCAGTGGCATAAAGAATCAACTTGAATAGCCAAAGGATATGAAAAACTGAAGAAAAAAAATTAATAAATTGAAATCCAGATAGTCTTTGATATTAATGTCTCCTAAACTTTTAAATGTAGGTTCTAAAATTTGACTAGTGGTAATTTGACTAGTCACTGGAAAATCATGGCATTCTTTGTAGTAAATACTATTAAATATTTCAAAACTTCATTTTCATTAATTAACTACAAATAATCTCACTATCATAGAAGATATTTTAAAGAAACTTGTTTTAATGATATGTCAAGAGCTATGTAATGTTTTGAACAACTAATAATAATAAAAAAAAGAAGCTTATTTTAATAACCAAAATAAGCATAAATTTATTTGCTAAAGATAAAAGGAAGAGTGAAACTGATAATTTAGGCCAAGTCAGGCCTCTAAAACATGAATATGTATTTAAATTTCTTGATCAATTTATTTCTCTTTTTTACATGGAGATAAATTTAAAAACTCAAGTTTCAGAATAGTAGGTAAGGACAAGTTTACATCAAATGTCCAGGTGACTTACTGTATGTATGCACAAAGCTTGAAATCCCTATTCACTAGAGTTTATTATATTTGCATATGTAAGTTTCTATTTAAATCAGGTCTATGGTATAAAATTCTGCCTTGTTTAGTTTTCCTAAGAAAACATCCAAAATAACTTCATAAATAAGAAATTCCCTATTACTTTTCTTTGAATTCATATAGAAACTGAGAAATTGTTCATAGTGGGAAAACAAAGAGTTCATTTTTACACTAAAATCAAAATTTTATGGCTCTGATTTTGCTTAAAGCAGAAATATAGCTATGATCTAAACCAAAAAGCTCAGATTTAACTCAATCATTCTGCTAAACATATACATGTCAAACGTATAAGGTTTTGAGGACAAAGAACACATGATATTTGATTAAGCACTAATTCCTAAAAATAGCAGTTATTAGAACAATGAGAAACAGGGCATACTGTAAACTTTTCCTATGTTCATAAATTAGAGAACAATATTTAACTTTAAGGACCTGTATGTATTTACTAAATTAAAAGTAATTAATCTTATCAGGTTTATATGACAGCCTCTTTACCAAATGCTGATATTAGCTGGTATCCTTGTGAACACCCTTCACCACTAATCTAACTGCCAAATAAGCAATTTATTTTTTCCTTTTTGGCACATACCTTTCTCCCAGAAAACATTCCCACTTAAAACAAAAATTATTCACGATAATTAAATTTCCTCATGAGAGATGCAGACAGTGATTTATATAAGACTAAATTTCCTACACAAATGAATTAAAAATAGATTTCCAGGGGCTGGGATTATGGCTCAGCAGTAGAGCACTCACCTAGCACATTCGAGGCCCTGGGTTCAATCTTCAGCATCACATAGTAATAAATAAATAAAATAAAGATATTGTGTCCAACTACAACTAAAAAAATATTTTAAAAAACAGATTTCCAGTTGTCTAGTACATGATAATCATATTAAATTTTTATTGAAAGAAAAACAGATTTTATATCACTTACTCTACCATCAATTACTTACTGCCCCACTGATAAAAACATTCTGATTTTTTTTCAGTACTTCTAGTCAGTCTTATTACATTTATACTACATATAATTCAACCACTAATAGTATTTTCTAGACTGCTTTAATGACATGTTAATGTTTTATTGCTAACTTGACAACATTTCTAAACCTTATCTATTTTCCTACATGGGAAATAGTTGTCACTTTTTACTAAGATAGCTTTTGAGAGCAGGCACATTTAATGTCTCCTGAATTAAGAAGTACTTTTTCTTTATCCTTAGTACTTTATAGGACTACCAACAATGATGACATCGAATGGTGGATTGGTGGATTTTCTGCTTTATCTCTAGTTTCCCTATTTATGAAAGTCAATGTCTTTAAGATCTTTTTTTTTTTAAGATTTATGTATCCAAAAATGCAATATAAAGAATAAAAATAGTTCAAAATGGAAAAAGTGAAGAAAAAGAAAAGGTAAAACTATTTGAGTTTTTTGTTAGCCATCAAAATTTTAAATCTTTCATCCAAAATCACACTTGAAAAATATACCATCTCTTTACTTAATTTGGAAAAAATGAATCCAATATATTATCCTTATTTAATTATGACAGTATTTAATATATGAATGCTACTATGCCACAATTTTGGGCACAAATTTCACAAATAAATAAAAATCATTCATTTATAAAAATCACTGGTTGTGGCTTAGTGGTAGAACGCTCGCCTAACACATGTGTGGCACTGAGTTCGATCCTCAGTATCACATAAAAAAAAATAAATAAATAAAGGTATTGTTTCTAACTACAACTAAAAAATAAATATTAAAAAAAAAAATCACTCTCTAAAAGCAACTATGCCATTAAAATAAACACTAAAAAGAGAAATGGAGACAAACACAGTTAACATATGATCATTATAGACCTATTTTTCTGGGTATTATTTAATTGGAAATATTATCATTTTAGAATCTATGATTTAGTGGAATTCCAGGAATACTACCTACAGAAAGCATTCCAATGATGAATAATGCAAATGACATATTAAAAGTGTTGGAGAAGAGCCAAATCAGGCTGTTTGCTTAGAAATTTATAAAGGAGATGAAATGGGGTTAAAAAATGACATCTGGGGGCTGGGTTTGTGGCTCAGTGGTAGAGTGCTTGCCTTGCATGCATGAGGCACTGAGTTTGATCCTCAGCACCACATAAGAATAAATAAAATAAAGATATTGTGTGCATCTATAACTAAAAAAAATATTTTTTTAAAAAAGTATATGACATCTGTGCTTATAAGTCAGTCAAGAAGATAAATGATACCTCTTTCTTTTTTATTCTGGAAATTGAATTCAGAGGTGCTTTGCAACAGCTATATTTGCAGTACTTTTATTTTTTGAGACAGGGTTTTGCTAAATTGTTGAGGGTCTTGCTAAGTTGCTAAGGCTGGCCTTGAATTTGTGATCCTCCTGCCTTAGACTCATGAGTTGTTAGAATTACAGGTGTGTGCCACTATATCCAGCTTCTCTCTTTTTGAAAAGTGGACTCTTCTCCAGTCTACAGTATAAGCGCAATATCAATGAAAAATATTTCTTTTTCTAAGAGGTAAGTTGAAGAAAGGCTATACTGGCTTCTAAGGGACCAATTAATGAACCCAAGCCTGGCTTACACAGAATTCTTTAGGGATTTGCGAATATTCCCATTCTAATTTTTCAGACATAAAAATATGAAGGGAAAAAATTAGAAAAGAAAATGACCTATGGCATTTGGCTACCTTTGCAAACTAGCCCATTATTAACTATTTTCATATTTAAATGACCCTTTCTCCCCCAAGAACTCTCATTACTTATGAGTCGAATGGCCAATCTTTTATGACCAAAAGGTTACCTACCAATAAACATGTGATCCGAGCTACCAATGCAATGTGTGAGATAATGTAAGGGAAGCATCTGAAGCACTAGTTTTCATTTAAAAAGGCCATGTCTCAACACCATCAGGAACAAGAACAGAAACAGTTTAAGATTTCTTTAGAGATAGAGTTAGCTCAAGGAATGGATAGAAATGAATCTTTTTGGTAACTCATTTTAGGGTATGAAATACTTTTAGGAAGTAAGCATCTGTGTATTTAACATGACTTTGATCTATGAGTTTTTCTAGATATATGATTTTAGCTAGCCTGTTAGAATTATAAAATTTATAAATTCTCAAAAATTAAATGAATCAGGAGAAAAATGTTTCTTATTCTAAGAAAGAGGAGTACAAATGCATATATGAAAGGAAGAAAAAGGGACTGCTTTCCGGTGTTTACTCCTTCCTGAAGTTTTAATAGCAAAATGTAAAGCTCCGAACAAAAAAGTCTCAAGTGTAATTGAATGCAATGTAAGAACAAATTTAAAAAAATTTCAAGTGAAGAGGCTATTCTCTCAATTTATAAAATCATAAGATCAATAAACCTGGATAATGACAATAAAAAAGACCACTACTTAAGGCTGGGATTGTGACTCAGTGATATAGCGCTTGCCTAGCACATGTGAGGCACTGGGGGTTGATCCTCACCACCACATAAAAATAAATATATAAAATAAAGTTATTAAAAAAACAAAAATTACTTATTTGTAAATTCCTTTGAAGGGAAAAGATTTTAAATTGTGACTCTCAGAGATGACAGAAAACTTACCCAAGGCAACAGCATTATCCTTGCTCCAAATTATATTAAACTAACATCAACCTTAATGTGTAGAGGACTAAGGGGGAGAGTAAAAAGTAAACATTCTAGGATGAATAGAAAAAAAGGATCAGAAACAAACCTAAATATGATACCAAACTAACTTTTATAGCAATGGTACATGGGCTCAGAATTAATACTCACAAGGTAAGAATTCCTGGGCTAGTAGGGAGCTGTTTTATTGTAGTCTTCATTTTGTCATTATTAAACCTAGGAAAAAAATAAGAGTAAACTTTAAAAATTTGATCACAGAAATTAGAACATTTAACTGACATTGTTGACAGTCATTGTTTTCTGAACACTTAACTGAGGTTAACAGTCATTGTTTTCTGATCTTCTTATATCAGAGAAAAATCAGATTATAAATACCCAGCAGCAACATTCTCTATTTCAATCCCATGCACTGTAATTAGATTTTAAAATTTGCTTTTCTATTACTTTACCTTTTAGAAGTTTAAAAGTCAAAGTCTAACTTAGAGCATGATGAGCTTCTGGAGGAGATCATATAATTGCAGGTATTTTAAGTTAAGGCATGATCATATCCTGAGATTTCACACACATATTTGCAAAATCTACAGTCTATATATTGCCAATTCAAGAATTATATTGTTATGTAATATATAAGTAGAGTATAAATACAAAACTAGGAAGTTTTGTATTTATACTCTATTTAAGTAAGCTGGAAACTGAAAATATATTATGATGCTATGAGTAAAACTAAAGAAAATATAGTTGTTAAATTGCCTAGATCAAAGAGTAAATGAAAGGGTAATGATAAGAAGAAATTGTTTCCATGGTGTATTTACTTGCCATTGTTTCCTAAGATGTAACCCCTACTTGATTTTTTTTTTTTTTTTTTGTACTGGGGATTGAACTCAAGGGCCCTTTACCACTGAGCCACATCACCAGCCCTATTTTGTATTTTATTTAACAACAGGGTCTCACCGAGTTGGTTAGCACCTCGTCTTTGAGAGGCTGGCTTTGAACTTGAAAACTGCTGGGATTACAGGCGTGAGCCATCATGCCTGGCCCAACTTAATTTTGATATATCTCCTATGCATGTTTTTGTACTATTACTACAAATTCTGCTCCTTAAAAGCTTATATACATGGCATCATATGGACGTCTAATCTTTTATATAAAAGATACTATTACCTACTTTTCACCAAAAAGTGAGTTTTATAATCCTTTCTTTTGAAATACACCTTATTTAGAGACAGGGTCTCACTGAGTTGGTTAGCACCAATCAATAATGTTATACTGAATATAACTTCTCCATAAAGTAGTTTTTGTTTGTGTGAGAAGGTTATCTATGATGATACACATAGCTCTAATTTTAATAGCTATATAGTTCACTATGAGACTGTGTCATAATTTACCATTCTCTTGTTGCTTAGTATTTTTACTGGTTTCAAATTTTTTTTTCTTATAAAACATAAATAAGATTCTTCTTTTTCCATGTGTCTGAGTTTATCTAGAGAATCTAGGAATGTATTGAGTTCAAGTCTACTGTATTTTCAACTTTACTATAGGATATAATTAAATTCTTCCACAATAGCATATGAAAAGTTCTCCTTTTCATATATTTACAACACTTGACAGTACATTTAAGAAAAACAGCTACTATCTATATGAATATTTAAAAAATTCTTTTATGTGATCAATTCCTTCATCTAATATATATCTTACATAAGAATACTAAAAATTCCAAACAAATATAATAGACTAAAATTTGGCCAGAGGCACTTGCAAAAAAATAAGGCTCGGATAATGTGTTTTTCCTCATGATTGAGGAAATACCAATACTATTGTTACAAAAATGATTATTAATTAAATACTGAGCTTAGTCAGATCCAAAATGACCAAAGAGGAAAAAATGCAAGAGAAGTAAATGGTTTATTGGTGTGGATAGTCCTCCCCCTTTCATTTCGGGAAGTGTTTCTCACGTAATACTCCTAAAAAGAAGAAAAAGCTCTCTTTAAGCTTGTAAAACCCACAAATTCCTGAGCACAGATCTGCCAGAGGTTCTGATATAGCAGGTCTGGAAAAATGCTTTATTTCAAGTTATTCTGGTACAGGTGGTCCACACACATTAAGGTATAACTAATGGGAAAAAAAAAGGTGTATTTCAAAATAAAGGATTATATAACTCACTTTTTGGTGAAAAGTAGGCAATAGTAACTAATATGTTCTCTGTTACATAGACATATTTTAAAAAAGCTACTCTAGCACTAACTCAGGAGGGAAAAAAAAAGAAAATCTCAATTTATGATTGAATATGCTTGACTTCACAGTGCCAGAATAGACTGTGAGCTCATTAATTATTTCAGTTAAATAAGCACATCCTGACAGAAGTTTTTTGGTACTAATACCAGAGAAATAATATTCTGAGTTTACTATTATTGGCAAAAGAAAACATTAAGAGTGGGTATGATCAGGAATGATTTAAAAAAAAAAAACCAAAACTTTATTTTATTTATTGTTATGTGGTACTGAGGCTTGAACCCAGTGCCTTGCACATGTTAGGCGAGCGCTCTACCGCTGAGCCCTAGCCCCAGCCCCAGCCCCTGATCAGGAATGATTTTAATGAAGATGACCAGGAAGAAATTATGGTTACTTTAAAAAAATAATTCTATTGCACATGGCAGGCTTCAAATTGGGACATTAGGCTTTTACACTAAGACAAAATGTTACCTGTAGTTTCCTACCAACAATTTTACAAGTGAAATCAGAACCTTAATAGAAGTCCAATATTTATTTTCTTCCAACTATAATCTATTGGAACAATTTAGATATAAAAAAGGAAAAAAATATTTTAATATTTAGGTTAAGGAAGGTGTGACTTTGTACAAATTCAAATTGTAAAATTGAGAACACCTTTTTATATTATTTGAAATTAAATTTACATTTAATAAAAAAGATTTAGAATATGGCATGACATTATTGTAATAATGAGAAATAGCAAACCCTGTAATAGAAATAGAAAAATTTAATAATGAGAAAAAATAAGACAAGTTTTCACCTGTGGTCTG
Organism: Marmota monax; assembly: GCF_021218885.2. NCBI lineage: Eukaryota > Metazoa > Chordata > Mammalia > Rodentia > Sciuridae > Marmota > Marmota monax. The sequence continues at coordinate 17,100,356 of NW_026693082.1, read as the reverse complement.
CCTTGTATCTAGTTATTTACAATATTAAGTAATGTAGGATTTTTTTTTAAATTATAGCAAAATCAATAAGAATTCAACCTTGTTTAGAGTATGCTATAAAACAAAGACAACACAGGCTCAGAATATGGCCCCAAAGTGAAAGATACACTCTTGTGTGCCATAGTCAACTTTCCTTTTCTTTATCCTAAATTATGGTATCAGCAACTAATTATTTTTTCCAGTATATCAGTTTAAAAGTGAAAACCATGAAACATACTATATATACTTCTAGAAGTCAGTATTCCATTCTAAACAAATGAAATTATCTAAATTAAAACAAAATGAACTAAACCCACATAGTAAATAGTAAAAAACAATAGCCTAAGAACTATAGCATCTTCTCTTTATGAGGCACTGGGAAGAAAATATCTTTGTGTCAAAGAATATATTCTACAAATTATATATGGGTACAGAGACAGTTGTGCCCTTCAACCTGGCCTGTAAAAAATGATGGGTGCAGGCTTCTTTGACGATCATTTCCGCATATTGATGCTATTCTGTAGAACAGCTGACAGGCAGCAGCAATCTCCTAGCCCTTGCTCCCAGCTGGAACAGACAAGAACAAGGGATGTGGTAGTAATACTTGTTTGTTCACTGTTGCTGCTTCTGCTGCTTAAGCAGCAAGTTGACAAAATTGCATGCAACTAATACAGAGAGAAAAAAACTGGTTCAGGCTAAACCTACTTACCAAGTTTGCTTATAGCACTAGACAAATTGTTTTAAGAAATATACTTTTTTCCTTAAAAAGAGATAGAAAGTGAAGAAAAGACAAAATTCATGTTTTGGTTAGAAAGAGAATTTATAATATCTAAGGAAAAAATAAATAATAATATTCAGCTCCTTAGTTTAGATTTAACTGCTCAATTAACAAATTCTCTGAAAGAGTTTTTAGCCATTTGTCAGGGTGAATGCATAAAGAGAGTACCTTCCCTAACTATTCCCTAGGAAATAAAGTGTTCAAACTTCAATCAAGAAATGAAATTATATTTTGCTTATAAAATGCCCCTAGCTCCCTTCTAGGTACCACGTATCTAATCACCACCATATATTTGATTTTAGACACTATTAGCAAAGAATAAGTTTAGCCATAAAGATTTAACAAAAATTCCCAACAATTAAAAAAAAAAATTTCCACAAGCAATTTACCTACTTTAAATGGGTAATATAGAACTAAAAACTTGGTAAGTACATAGCAGCAAATAATGAAAAACAGAAATAGAAATATTTATTCTGTTAAATTACCTTTAAATACAATATGCTACTTATAGACCTATATATAAACTTAAGTTTAAATGAGAGTCATCTTTTAGCACCGTAAGCAATTTTTAATTCAGAAAAATATAAAGTCAAAAAAATCTGGACAATTAATATTATAAAACAAACAAATCTATACAGAATTGGCTGGCAAATTTAAATAGTAAAAAAGTATGAACAGCAATGTTTTAAATTCAGATATTTTGTAAAAAACAACAGCCAACTTCAATCTTTCATTTTTATCACAATTGAAAAGTATTTTTTCTGCTTGGCTCAGTAAGAAATATTGTTAATAGTAAATATAAATATTTCTGAAGATGACAGTCTAACAAGAAAACTGCATATATTTATTTAGTATGAAAAGTTGTAAATAGAAAAAACTAAAAAAAACTAAAGAGTTTCTTAAAATTTATTTAAAAATGGAAATGAGTTATTTTCAGAAATCGCATCTGAAAGATACTGCAAGTTTTTCCTCCAAGTGATTCTAACCACAAAAATAAGAAAGTAAAACCAACTTTAATAATATGCTAATGTAATTTAAAAAATGTAGTTTGTAGTGATGAGAACAGAAATTCTACCTCAAAATGATATTGAATAAAAATTTAAAACCCTCACATTAATTAAATGTTTCCTTTTAAAAAATGCTGATCAGAAAATATTAATTTTGATACATTAGGTCTTATTTGAAGACAAACAATAGAAATAGGTTACGAGTGTTATTTGCAAAAACACACAAAAATACATACAAAATTGGTTCAATAAACATTTAAAAAATTTTAAACTAAAAAAGGTAATTATATCTATTATTTCACAAATCCTCAGCAACATTCTAAAACTTTTATCAAAGAAAAATATCGTAATTGACAAATTGCTTAAAATATTTTATATTTATACATCACAAATAATGAATAATTCCAAGTTCCTTCATCTGTAGATATATTAAATTACATCTAGTTTATTCAAATATTCTAAAAAAACTTTTTCAGTAAGACAGAAAGAGTGACAGTATAACTGTATTTTACAATGAATAATTTTTTATTGAAAGTGAATTTTATTTAAATTCCTTAGGCATTTAACCAAAAGTTTAAATAAATATTGTACAAATGAGACACAAATCTATCACTGAAAAAAAAAATAAATTAACACAATAAATTTCTTCACCCAAATTCTGACATAATGAACTACATCTAAGCTTAATTAGATAATCAGATTTGCCAAATCACAACAGTCCAAGTTTTAAAGGGGTGGTTAGGAGAGACTCATTCACACATAAGAGTAAAAGCCAATTTTTATTAACTGCCTTCTAAAGTAACACATACTACTAATTAGGTTAAAGTTCCTTACCCTGTGAAAAGTAACCAAATATAATAAAATGGTTAATATCTACATTGATGCTTTTAATATTAAATTGTTTAAAAAGCTTATTAGTTTATAAGACAGAGTATGTAACCGTAGAGAGAATAATGATGATGCTGAATTGTTGTGTCCAAATAATAAGTTCTGACACTTTCAAAGATCACAATTCAAATTCTTTAAATTAGGAACAACTCTGTGATTTATATCTTTATCTACAATACAAACTCATATACTGTTGCTTTTCCTGCAAATCATTAAAGCCATGTCAAAGATTATGGATTGAAAATAACAAATTAAACTGGTATCTTTTTCAAATACTCAGATAAACATATTTTTCAGTTTCATCTTTATTCTCTCTAACCTGGAAAACACTGGTTAAGTGAGATGGGAAAATTTTATTTCTATTTGTCCAATTAAAAATGAACTGCTTCTTTATAATATTCTAAAACCAAAGGTATGAAGACATTCTTTATTTTTTATTTATTTATCTCCAACAACCACCTTACAGTATGATGCCACCAATATAAAAGTACCAGAACTTCTAAACTGATTTCTATTAAAATGAGACATTTTATTTATTCTGTTAATATTCACATTGAATTTTCTAACATCTAATAATACAAAAAAATCAAATTTCAGTTTTTGGTATTTTGATAAGAATTACAATGTTCAAACTTTCTTAAACACAGAGAATGTTTTAAAATTTTTACACTGTTTAAATTTGAAGCAGTTCTATGATCATAATCATATTTAACTTACTCTAAGACCAAATTACTTTTTCTTATAAAAACAAACTTTTGGGATTTCTTGTATCTGAAGTGTATAAAGTAAATACTTTTTACATGAAAAAATTTAAAGAAAAATTGTAGTATGTTGTATTTTAGCAACTATTTAGCAAATAGCATTAAAAAAAAAAATATATATATATATATATATAAAAGAACTAACCAAGTAATACTTAGTAAAACTGTTCAGTAAGTTCATTTTCACTATACCAGGTTACCATTTAGATAACAAAATTGCATTAGCTAAATACTATATGAATTTTTCAACTAACAGTGTAAAAATCAAAAATAAATATGCCAGAAAAATGGTTCTGGGATAAAGTATTTTGGAGGTTAAGACAAAAGTCATTGGAGGTCTAGGTATTCTACAATTTTATTAAAGAGGTTGCAACTTTTTATATGAACAACTAATAATCAGAGTATGAGTAAGATACTAGTTTCTGCTTAAGAAAGTGAGTTTTTCAGTTTCAGCCAAATTGATACTTTTGATTAGGATAGTACTTGGAAATTTTAAATTCTCTTATTTAAAATATTCTCATTAATCTTATCTAAATTTGTGGACTCTACCTACCTCTCTACCTGTTAAAAAAGCCAAGCACCAAATTTCATTAGACTTAAACCCTCCATTTTATAAAAAAAGTCTACTACATATTTAATTATTATACACACTGTAATAATACTCTTTAGAAAAAAAGTTATTATATATACTTATCTTGGGAATAAATAAAAGAATTAGATCTTAATACAATACCATGAGAATATAATCTATATTAAAAAATCTGGAGTTTTAATAAGCAAGACAACTTAATATGGGTCACTTCACACAATAATTTCTTTTAATTCTTTATTTATTGATTTTAGTTTACCCCAAAGTTTCAATGTTACCAATTGACAAGTCCAATTACATTGCAAATATATAAAATTATATGCTTTTAAAATATGTTATTATACCTTAATCTCCTATCATGTTCCAAAGCATTATGTGTGTATTCAATCAAAGAAGTTAGATTGTTTTCCAGAATTGGCTCTCTCCTAAAGGTCAAAACCTGCAATAAAAATGTCATGTATTATAGCATGAAGACATTGAACAGATTTGTTTCCTTCAGTTCCACAACAGATCCCTGAACACAAAGGTAAAGTTTTCAAAATGACCCCAATCCTGCCAATGTTCAAAGAAGTCCCAACAGGAAAATGATATTTTTAAAACAGAAATAACTTGATTATAAACACCTGTGATATGCTTTATCATCTGAAGCCTCTTCAAACAAGTCAGATTAATATGTTTCTGCTTTCATTTCTCTTTAGGGCATTCACTTTCAAAGAGGTGTGAATGAGTTTATGTATATAGATATCTGTGAAGGACTGGTAAAGGGAGACTTTTTAAGGAATAGAATCAGAAATATAGTTTGTGTTTCTAAAACTCAAAATCCACACAATTTAAAAAATTACTAAGACATAGGGACAAAAGTTAACTACCTTTTCCCTAAAATCATCAAATGTATTAATAATTATTGAAAGTGCCATTGTTAAATTTTAGTCTTTTGCCAAACCTAAGCGAATAATAACATTTCCAAACATTTCAATACATTACAGTTTTAACAGATTGAAATTTAGAATTTATTTTAAAAATAAACAAATATTTATAATAGATGGACCACTTCTAGATCACATAGTTTTTAATGTTTCCAAGTATAAATGAGATGTAACAATGTATATAAGTAGTTTTGTGATTTTGTTGCACCTTTCTGAATCTTAATGAGTAAGAGGCAATTTCTACATAGTATTAGAGATAGTTTTCTATATTTGAGTACTCTTCAAAATTAAGGTATCTTAAGTTTAGAAATTATAGAAGGAAAATAGTAAAAACCTAAATGTTAAATTTTCAACAGTGTAATATAAGTTTTTAAATAGTAGTGAAACAAAAAAATACTAGATAATAAGGAACAAAAGAGGTTTGGATATAAAGATAAATTTTGAACCAAATGTGTGTGATTAAAAAAAGGTGATTATTAAAAAAAATCTTCAAATAGTAAAATTCAAATCTATTACAGCTTATTATTTATATTTAGAAACAACTATAAGTCTTTTCAGTGCAAACATTCTTTAGTCAAATGACAGATTAAGTAAAAGTGTATTAAATTTCTCATAACTCAATACGAAATAATTAAGTATAAAACTCCAATATGTATGTATGTATTTAATATATTGATTCCATTGTTTGAAACTTCTTTTTCTAAAAGGAAGAGCCTTTAAATCATTTCTAATTCAGGAAAAACAAAAACAAAAAAAATCCTAGCCCCTTCCCATATCCCCTACCACCGTCATTTATACAAGCAAACAATCAGGTGATATATTCACAAATATTAGTAATATGATATTCTAAAATTAATGTTGTGACTTTTATTAAGACAACCACTTTAAAATTCATTTAATACTGTTACCTGTTACTTCTTAAAATTAAATTCTCAATCTCACTTTCAATACTTATTTGAAATACAGTAGTATTTTATTACTGATTTCCTCTGGCCTTATGAGATTTGGGGCAACAAAATTTTAAAAAGTCGTAAGTTTTAGTTCTACTTATAGGCCAAAATTAGTTGCAAAGCACAAGCCTAAGTTTGCTCAATTAAAAAAAAAAAAAAGACAAAACTATATCTATATTTTGATAATTCTTTCTAAGATGTATGTTCTAGTTATAATTAGACCAATAACCTGTTTCTCCTAAAAGGGGTTAAAAAGAAATCAATGTGGGAATTAAATGTCATTAAACAAAAGAAAAAAAAAAAGCAAGAGCCATTTTGGGTCAGTACTATTTTAAAATTAGAGACAAATTTACAATGTAATTGGTGAAAGCTTATGTGTCATATATCAGAAATACCTAATATCTCTGGGGAATTTTTTTCTTTTTGTAAACCAAAATCAACTGACCAATATTTTTGGATTGAAGTATTTTGTGACATTATGAATAGTTACTAAATACTAATAAATAAATAAATAAAATATACACAAGACTTCATAAAACAAAACATAATACACAAAACATGACAGAAACAAGGGATCCAAAATATTACAACTACTTTGCAATTTTCATCCTTACTTGTCAATCCTGATAAACATTAAAACTGATATTAATCTGATTAGAAAACATGTAGTGTTACATACAAATACCTGAGGCTACATTTTGTAAACACACAATGAAGACAAATTAACAGCATTAAAAAAAAAAAGTCTAAAGTTAGACTTTTACTTGAATTTTTAAAAAAACAGTATATAAATGGCAAATAAATGAAACAGGAAGGCTGGTACCTTTTCTTGTTCCCTTCTCCCCACAGTATGTAAATCTAGTATTGAAAAAAAGATGAGCTATTGTAGCAGTACCATTTTCCATCATTTTTTCCTATGGTAACAAATGATTTTTGTATTTCTTACAATAGCACACGCACACATACAGAACTATCTTTTTATAGAGAAAAGGGATAACTGCATATAAACATTAAAAATACATACCAGTTGGAACTCATACGTACATGTTCACAAATCTAAAACTAAAATCTTCCTCTTATCTAACATCACAAGAAGGGAAAATACTTCAAAGGCTGTGAATTTTAGTTAGGCACTAGTGTGTTCTAAAGCTTTAAGTATTTTAAAGAAAAGAATCCATCACTTATTTTAAAATCAAACAAAACAATCTTTCACTCATCATCCTCAAAATAAACAAAATCCCATAAACCAAATCACTAAAAAAATTAAGTGGCTAAACTTAATCAGACTGATGGAATTTAAAACCTCCCCCCACCCCAAAACACTCTACCAGTCACAATATTTGAATGAAAATTAAAATAAAAAAGCAGTAAAAAGTAAAACCTACCAGTCCTGGGTGATATAATTATACCACTTATTAATGTAAATTATATTTAAAGTCCTACAGAGATTTGTCATGTTTTCATTTTAATATTTTCTAACAGTACATATTTTGAAAATGCAAACTCTAAATTTCAACTACTATTCATAAAATTATATAAATGTCTGTTAAATTTTTTTAAATTCTCTTTAAAAACATCTACAACTGTTTATCAGCGAGTGTATTGCTTTTCTTTGAAAAACCACACAGACTCTTATCAAGATGCAATTAAATGGAATGACAAGTTTGGTAATAAATAGAAATATGTTGATGGCTGCCTCCAGCAACATTAAACAAAATCAACTGAAAACCAACCAAATAAAAACAACCACACTGCTGCATATATTTCTTTGTAATGAATTTATCAATGGAATGCAATAACATACGCACCTGTACATACTTACCTGTTGTATTATCTAACTTAAGAAACATTAATGTCTTGTAAATTAAAAATTTAAGTCTTCTACAATGGCTGGATTAGCTAAACATATATATATTAAAACAGAAGTTAAAAATTTTAAAAATATAGCCAATTCTTATGGGAAATGTGGAAAAGATCATGTAGCATTTTAAAAAAATTAGTTTTTTCATCAAAATAAAAGAAACGATTCTCCCGTCATCTGCATCCAACAATTACAAGTAGTTTAACATGAAACTTTTTTATCAAAAGAAAAAAAACCCCAACACCACAAAAACCTAAATCCTTCACTCAGTTTTTAACCAATAAAAAACAGGGGCAAATATATGTCTTGCAATTTCTGTCAGCAGAAATTCAGTTTTGCGAAAATAGCCTCTTCAGTTTTACTTTTCATATACATTTCAGAGCCATCCGAAAGCCTTTATGGGAGAAGAAAATATTAAGCACCAATTTTTATTTAAATTCCCCGTTTTAACGTTTTGTAAGTATTTCCATGGTTCTCCAACTAAAAGTATAATTTTTCAGTAGGTCGAGAATTATAATCCAGAGTTCAATATTCAAACCCCCCAGTCCCGCTTCCTTCCAGCCAATCAGGGGATAAGAAGTCGGGTGTTTGGGGAGCTCCGTTTAACAGTTTGAAAAACATCACATTGCTCTATCCTATTCTCCATCGGGAAAGGTTCTAAGTGAGGGCGGGTCCCTAGTCTTCATTGAAATATAGGAAATCAATCGTTCTATTAATTACAAAGGGGAAAACTTTAGGCTGGCGGTCCTAAAGTGACCCTGCGGTTCCCAGGAAGTTTTATTGCTCTTTGCAAATAACTGAATAGCTGCTACAAAAATCATCTCCAGAATATTTGCAACCCAGTGCGGCGCGCCCCACACGCAAAACATCACACAAGCAAAGGGTTAATCTAAGTGTGCCTCATTGTGGAAAAGGAATTCAAGATCTAATAGAATTTTTACAGAAGTTACTATCTCTAAAGTATTAATAAAGTTAAAGCCGTCAATGGCTTGCTTTATTTAAGAGTTGTCGACTAGAGGTTGATAAAAACAAATACATAAGGCGGGGGTGGGGGGAACAGTGAAGGGAAAGACAAACAACCCCTCTCTCCTCCGCCTCAGTTCCCAAGAAAAGGTGGGGATTGCAAAATTACCGTTAAGTTGCCCTGGTAAAGAATTTTCCGGAGAATACCAGCATGGTTTCACAGATTGCTTTTTCCCCCTTCGGATGTTTCAAGGACTGGAGAAGGAAAAAGTCTTCTAACAAGAGTGCGACTTAGAGAAGGAAATAGTCAGGAGAAGGAAATTGCTAGCTCGCAGCCCCATCTTTCATCTCACCCCGAACACCCCTCCCCCTCGAGGAAGGACAACGTCGCGAGAGTAAATAACAAAAATCCGAGCCATAAGCGAAAGTCCCAGCATCTTTGCTAGGAGCCCGCTACCACCTCCGAAGCCTGCCCCGAACGCCCGGAGCCCCGCTCGCGAGCTCGGGGCGCGGCAGTCCGACCCCTCTCTAAAAAGACCGCACCAGGACGCCGCGCGGGGGGAGCGCGGCCCGGGCTGACTCCTTCCTAGGGCACCTCACGTTTAAGCGTCAAAAGACAACAACTTGCATGGCTGGGTGCCGAGGACTAGGTGGGGGCACTATGGGCCACCACCCACCGGACGCACCCGTACTCTGGGTCTTGAATTTTCCGTCGACTCAAGTTTCTCGTTAGAAGACGGCCTTCAGCGGACAGGGAAAACTACGAGAAAAGGCGGCTCGGTTCGGAAACGGGGGAGGGGCGCGCGTCCCCTCCTGTCAAGGAGTCGCGGCCCTGCCGAGACCCCGCGGCGCCCTGTCCCCGGCCTCGGGCGGGGGGTCTTGCTGACAGGTCCGCTGGGCGGCGGCTGCTCGGCCGCAGCCGTCCCGGTCCCGCTCAAACTACAGCTCCCCTCCCCCCAGCTCCGTCTTACCGCGCTCCCGCCACATTCCGCCGCCACCGCCCACTCGCAGGCGCCCAAGTCACCCAAAATCCTATCTCCTGGAATTTTTCGCGTTTAAAGTGAGGGTTAACCCAGCGCCCACTCCCTGGACTCCTCAACGCCTGCCGGTCCCACCACTGCCACCTTCCGAGTCCCGTTCTACTTCAAGCTCTTACCCACTGCGTCAACCCTGGCGAAGCTTCGCGGATTGTCTTTTGCTCCAAGTTATTTTTGGTGTTTTTTTTTTTAGTGGTTTTTCAGCGGAGCGCCAGTGGCACTATACTCTCAGACAGGTTATCCCGTCTCTCCCGCTAGATTGATGAGATCAGGCATCACTCGAAAATGGCGCCGAAAGCGCTGAGGCTCTTCATTCAAATTCGTTAGAGCCAACCCCGCCGCCCCGGGGCATGCCGGGAACGCGGGCTGCCTCCACAGCTGTCAATACCACCTCTAACCCCCCTGTTGTCCCGACATTTGCGCATGCGTAAACTCCTACCCTCATCCCCTCCCATACACACACCTTGTACATGCGCAGACGCACGGTTGTTCGCAGCTCACACTTAGCTTCCTCGGCTGCCGTTCACTTGCTGCTTTTCTTGCGCGTGCGTGCAGCGCCTTTGTACGGCGGTGGACTGGAGTGACCTTACATACTGTGGGCCCGAGAGTCCACAGATGCTTGTCAGGAGACAGGCAGTCAGTCTACCGTTGGAGGTAAACAAATTAGGGTCCAGCTTAGGCTAAAAGAAAAACGTCTTGCTAAACTACGGACAACGGAATGTGCCTTTTGAGATCATGTGTTGGATACACGTGTACTTAAAACAGCCCCGTCGCTGTGTAGAGCTCTTGAAGTACGCCAGAGCTTTATCAGAGCTATTGCACTTAAGCCTCGGGACAGCCTTACGAGGTAGGAACTGATATTATTCTCGGCTAAGACCAGGAAACCAATGATTGGGAACGTTAAATAATCTGCCCGAGGTAGCACAGGTACCAAACACGTGGCTGAGTCCGCGTCTGTCAGATTCTGGAACTCGGGCCACTTAGCACTGTAGGATCCAATCTGAGTACACAGGAGGCGTGGTTTTCCGTCCCTTGTGGTGTGTGTGTGTGTGCGCGCGCACGCCCCAGCCTGGAGTTAATGATTACTTAAGTTTGCTAGAGCCCTTCTCCGTCCTAGGGTGCTTGTTACTAAGCCATTTTCATCGAATCCAGTTTTTCTTACCGCCTTACTTGTCCTTAGACTTTCAGTTCTGTTTTGGAGATAGGAATGGGCAGTCTTTGGATGTCATTTATATAATGGCGTGGTAAATTACTGAATCCAGCAGAGACGGTTCCCGTTGTGCAACGCAACGCAGAAAAAAAAAAAAAGTAGTAACAGTCACCACGTATTGACTGTACTCCTTACTGTGCTGAAAAAACGCTTTCTGGATTAAGCTCCTTTATTGCTTACAACAGCCCTATGAAGTAGATATTATCTTCATTTTGCAGATTATGACATACGCTTATATTAAGAAATCTGCCCCAAAGTCTTACAACTAAGTAGAAGTAAAGACTCATGCAAACCTGTGTCCATCTTCAAAAACTGGACGCTATGATAGGACAATAAATGATACTAAAATTGTCAATATTTTAATACCTTCCTTAAAAAAATCTCATCTAATCATTTTCTTGGGAGATTTATCATACTTGACATCAAGCTGGTTAAGATGAAACAAAACCAACTAACTGTTCTTATGATTGTATTTTAAGATTATTGTTGATTGCTTACTTTTTCCTTAATCACAAAGTGGATTGATTTTTTTTTTTTCTTGAGACAGGGACTACCATATCGTCCAGGTTGGCCTCAAATTTAGGATCTTCTTGCTTAGCCTCACAAGTAGCTGGGATTACAGTACTGGGCTATGGTACTCAGCTCCCAAAATGGATTTTCTAAGGAATCCAGCAGTCTAAAATCTGGGATATTAACTATTTTGTCCCAGTTTTTGTTGTAAGACAATTCGAGATGAACTATAACCGAGTACAAAAACACATATCCCATTATTGTCAGGGTTGAATAAGATAATGAGTATGACTATCTGAAGTACAAAGATGTAAGGAAATGGGAGAAGGCTAGCATGGTTTGTATTATTGAGGTATAATTGGAAAAAGAAATGGCTTTTAGCATTTTCAAATTATCAACAATTAACATGGCAGAGTATATTTGTCTTATATCTCTCTGACACTTTTATGAACTATTTAAGTGGATCAAATCTGAAGCCAAACTTCCTGAGTTTGAATCTCCATTTTGCACCTTTTGTAGAGGTGGCTTTCATATTTAAGTCTTATTTTATTTAAAATATTATTTAATAAACCAGAAATCTTCCACTAAAGCTTCTTGATTTGCTAAAATAGGAGGAAACAAAAGCAACAGTTCCTGTGCTTGAACAAAAAGTCCAACTGGAAAAAAAAAAAGATCTTTCCAAAGCTAAGAATTTTATGTTTGACCACAAGGGGGTGCAAATTCCTGAGTTAAATCTCAACAGGGGGGGAAAAAGGGAGGGGGGGAGCCTTTTACTTCAGACTATTAAACTCATGGGTAAAAAATTAGTAAGGATTATCTGCCCAGAATTTTAAAACTCCAAAAAATTATATACTTTATGAGAAGAAAGAACTCTGTAAGCTTAAGTTTTCAGCATTCTTTCTTCAATACAGTAAGAGTTAATCAATCATCTCTTCTCTACCCCTTTCTGCCCTCTTAGTTTGTGTCTCTGCATATGCTTCTTGTCATAAGAACTGAAGTCATAGTTTAAAATCCGGGGCTTTAATTCTGCAAACTGGATTGCAATCACCAGCAAATGAATGGTAAATATGGGTAGTGTGGAGAATAGAAGTCTTCAATTTCTGTACTCCCCACTCCCTACTATTTTCTAATAAGTAGAATACAACTGATGGAATGTTAGCTTCAACATATTAACTTATTTGGATAAAACTGTGAAAGCTGTAGGTCTGTTCATTTTTTAATATTTATTTTTTAGTTTTAGGTGGATACAATATCTTTATTTTATTTTTATGTGGTGCTGAGGATTGAACCCAATGCCTCATGCATGCTAGGCAAGCACTGTACCACTGAACCACAACCCCAGCCCAGTCTGTTCATTTTTTTTTTAAAATGGATACCCTTAAAAGAAGAAAACAGTCATATATAAATAAAAAATAAAAGAAGAAAACATTCTGAAAAATAACTTGAAAACAATACATACTAGTGAGCATTTTGAAAACAATCTGTTTAGCAGAATTTTTAAAGTTCCTTTTACTTTCATGTTGGTCTTGTTTCTCTGAAGTGGACTCATTTTTTAAACTTTTTACATTGGTAATAATTTCAAATTTTCAAAAAATTTCCAAAAATAAAAATAATTTTAAAAATCTATATAATTTGCTTGCTTTTATACATGGGTGAGTTCTTTCTTTTCATATATATGTAATTTTATATCACATTTTTTCCTCAACCATTTTCCATTAGGCTATAAGATTCTGGCCCCTCACCCCTTCATAAATTTACACTGAAACAATACTTTATTATCCATATTCCAATTTGATAAGTTGATCCTTTATAGCATATCCCCCTCCTTTACTGGATCCAGTCTTATGTCAGGTTCTGCACCCAGTGGTCATATCTCTTTAGCCTCCTTTTCTTTATGAAACTTTCATCCTTTGATTCATTGTCTTTTATGACCTTGACATATTTGAAGAAAATTAACTTATTTAGAACATTTAACTTAATATTCAGCTTCTCCCTCTACTCTCTTTTTAGTTGAATGTTCCTCATTTTGTGTTTGATGTTTCCTCATGACTGGATTGAAATTATGCATTCTCATCTGGACTATTGCATAGGTAATATTGTCTCCTTCTCTGAGTATCACATTTGGAACCACATGATATCCATCTGACTTTCAGTGATGATCTTAATTTTGATCACTTCATCAGTATGGGATTTGAATTTTTCATTGTGTAGTTACTTTTTTTTTTTTTTTTTTACTTACTGGCAGTAAATAAGCAATTTGTGGGAGAGATTTGTGATGTTATATCCTGATCCTCATCAAAATCTTCCATAATATTTAGCATCCATTATTGCTGATATATTTTACCATGATGGTTACAAAATAACTGAGCAAATTTTAGTATTGCCTCCTCATTTGCAGCCCACGACATTCTATTTGCAAGTAGAGTTCTTCTTTATTTATTTATTTACCTATTTATTATCTACATGAACTTATGAATTCCTATGTCTTCCCATTTCTGTGTTTGCTTATTCTTGTTTGTGCCATCTCTGTTTATATGTGCATATTTATGTACAAAATTTTTTTGAGCTGGCTGCGTGGCCCAAGCCTATAATCCTAGTGGCTCAGGAGACTGAGACAGGAGGATCACAAGTTCAAAGCCAGCCTCAGCTAAATATAAATGCATGCTAAATATAATGGAAGATTTTGATGAGTATAGGGATATAATATCAAAAAATGTTTTTGAGCCACTTGAGGGTAAGATACCTATATCATGGTCTTTCATTCTAATATAACTGTGTGTTTAGTTATTTTGATGTTCAAGTTTTCTTAGATTTAGCTAGTAGAAGTTCTTTCTCCTTTGACTTTTTGACATATCCACACCATTTTTTAGAGCACTTCCTTACTTTCTGGTATTAAAAAATATTCTACATTTATTTTATACTTATCCTACCTCGGTCCTAGAATTAGCCTTTTTTCTAAGGAGTTCCGTTTCCTGTTAGTGGAAAATAATATTAGGGACCAGAACTAGGTGTGTTCATTGCTATACTGAGGTGTCTTTGCTTCTTGGACCTTTTGGGACACAGAGCTAAAAATATATACATGTATGTGTACATGCATACAAATATACATATACAAGTATATATAATTAGTTCATGACACAGATTAAATTAATTAATTTTACTTGTGGTAGAGGGAATTGAAGGCAAGGGTATCTATCACTGAGCTACATCCTATCCCTTTTAAACAAAAATTCATTTTGAGACAGGGTATCACTAAGTTGCCAGGTTGGCCTTAAACTTGTGATCCTCCTGCCTCAGCCTCCCAAGTCACTGGGATTACAGTGTTTGTTAGTGTACCAGGCTAATTTTTAATTATTTTAATTGCAATTAAGAAGATATATCAATAATATATAAAGTTCTGAGTAAAGGAAATAACAATCCATACATTTTTCATGTTCCCTTTTAGTAAATGTCTAATCATTTAATTTGTAGAATCATAGTATGACATAATTTTTTTAACCTTTTTTCATTTCACATAGCAAATATTTGAATTACATCATTTCCACAATCTTCATTTATATTGCTGTGCTACATATCATTCAGCAGATTCTACCATTCTTCTATTCCTGTTTTTTTTCCATTTTTTGCTACCATAACTAATTCTGATGTGAACATTTGTGCATATCTTTTTTTTTAATTTAGATTCTTATCAAATGATTGGAAGATTTCCCAGAAGTACAAATATTCTTTCTCAAAAGATTGGTATGTGTTTATGGGTTTTAATATATCTTGCCATGCAAAATTAATCAAACATTTACCAAAGTCCATACCAGAATTAGATATAGATATGAAAATATATAGTTTCTTTTAGCAAGGAGCTGAATGTCTAATGAAAGAAAGATTTTTCTAAAAAATTATACTTCAACAAATATAAAGGAAGACCATTTAGCCCAGGTTAGAAATAGGTAGCTCGAGAGGAAGTTTTTATAGAGGAGGTGACAGTTGTTCTGTGTCTTGAAGGACACCTCAGCAGAGCCTTAAAGGATTGAAATTAGTTATCCTAGTTATAGAAGAGAAAGAAGTAGGCCAAAGAAAGCATTTTAAGCAGAATCACTGGAATGTTAGGAAAAAGGGCAGATAGAGAGAACCTGGCATGTTTAAGAAAATCAGGTAGTTTGCTGTGATGTATAGCCTATAATTGAGGAAGCTCAGCCTGCTCAAGTGGATAGAAGTCAAACCATGAAGAGCTTTCTGACCCACCTTTATATTGATGCAACTAGAAAATCTTAAACCAATCCATGATATGACTTGATTGTATTTTAGGAATTCATTTAATGAGGATATTAGCAAATAGATTAGAAAATGTGGGAGAGGTGGTAGGGAGTCTTTTGGAAGCTATTATAGTATCCAGGCAAGAAATAATGAGTACATGAACTAGAAAAAGTAGCAAGTGAATGAAATGAGGTATAAAAGAGATTGGATTTATTTATTCAGTACTCATGTAAGTATTCTCACGTTAACTTTTAGCACCTAATCTGTGCCTGTACACTGTAGTCTTTGCTAGGCACTGAGAATGTGGGGTGAATAAAACAGCCATAGTTTCTTCTCTATGGTCCAGTCTCATTAAAGAGACATATTAAATTAATTAATAATAATACCAATTACAAGTAACAGAAAAATACAAGATGCTGTGAAAGCATACACCTAACACTAGATATTTAAATAAGGCCTTCTTAAAGTGGGATGGCTAAGCACAGACTTGAAAGGACAAAGAGGAATTGGCTTGGCCAAAAAGGGAGGAAGAACATCCCAGGCAAAGGAGGAGGCCATATGTTAATGTCCTAAGCAGGAAAGGCCAGTAAGTTCAATATCTATATTGCTGGAAAAGAGTAAGGAAGGATGGAAAAAGTTGGAGGTAAGACTAAAGAGGCTTAGGACCCTTTCTATATGGATAGCCTTTCAATATGGATATGGTATAATAGCATGATTCCTAGATTTCTATTGTGGGCAGCTGAGCTAGTTGGCTGATGGTAACATTGACTGAGAGAGAAAGAAAATAGAACTATGGGGCATGCCTGTAATCTCAGTGACTCGGGAGTCACAGGTAGGAGGACTGCATGTTTGAGGCCAGCCTCAGCTATTTAGCAACACCCTAAGCAATTTGGCGAGATCCTGTCTTAAAATGAAAAATAAAAAGGGCTGGGGTGTAGCTCAGTTGTAGAGCATCATTGAGTTTAATCCCCAGTACAAAAAAGAAGAGAGAAGAAAAAAGAAAAGTTTGGTTAATTTTGATATGTGACATACTGATTTTGAGATGCTTGTGGGCCAAGTGTATCTTTACATTCCCACCTTAAAGAAAACTGGAGTTTCAGATTAGAAGTTTGGAATTTAGGGAAAAGGCCTAGTTTACATGGTATCTATAGATTTAGTAGTTGACTGATTATAGGTGGTAGTTTACATGATGTGTTTAGTAAATGAGATCACTGAGGAATGTATGTAGAATGATTGAAAAGGCTCCACACAGAATCCTGGTAAACATTACTTGGTGGCCCCCCAAATATTTGTAATATATATATATACAGAAAAAAGTTTCACTATAAATAAAAAGATACCTGAATAAAAAGAAACTAAAATATATTTGCAATATATACTGCAGGTAAAGGTTAAATAACCTCAATATATAAAGAGATAAGTCTGTGAGAAAGAAAAGAATGGCTTTGTATTTAGTTAATGAGAAGAAAAATAAATTATAATCAAACCCATAATTAATTAGTATTTAAAAAGATATAATCTCAAAATGAATGTAAAGAAGAGATATGTAAAGTTTTCATCATCTCATCTCATTGTTACTGAATTACTTTTAAAAATTAACAGTTGAGGGGCTGGGGTTGTGGCTCAGCGGTAGAACGCTTGCCTAGCATGGGTGAGGCCCTGGGTTTGATCCCCAAAACCACATAAAAATAAATAGTTAAATAAATAAAAATAAATAAAGGTATTGTGTCCAACTACAACTAAAAAAATAAATATTTTAAAAAAATTAACAGTTGAAAACATGTATTAATAAAAGATTGATGGATTACACAATTCTTACATATCTATTTTTAAAACATTTGCTTCTTTTGTGGCATGAATAATTAGATTCCATTTGCTGGTGTGACTTGAGAGTTTGCAGACTAAGAGAACTAAGTCACAGAACGAAAGAGGTGAAGGTTCCAATTGGTTGACCATTGAGTATCCAAAAATAAACAAAACCAACTAAGTTGTAATGAAAGCTACCTACAATCTTGGCAATAAATTTTAAAAAATAGGTTATTTGTAATTTTAATATGAGAGATGTGGGCAAGATCATCCCATTTGGGAAGCTCTGAATGGTAGGTAAATCAGTGCCTGTGATGCAATTCTAACATGCTTGGGATGACAGTTTTTACCAGGGGGTTATAGTTTTTAATCCAAGGAATATATAAAATTACAGAACTGATTTTGTATTCTATACTCTTTATTTTTGTAGCCTATACTATTACCATGTTAGCATTAGGCTTAGGAATGATCTGTGTATGTTAAATTATGATGGTTAAGAAAACTGGACCTATCATAGGATATATTTATCAGATTAGTCTTAAAAGATAGAGAATCTTAATGATGCTTATGAAGACTATCTGGGCTTTTAAAAGAATTTAAGATTCTCTGAAAGTATACTAGATTTAGAATTTAAGTACTCAGAGATATTGCTTATTAATCAAACATTAAGTACTTAAGAAAATAGAATTTGTCAATGCAGTCTAAGGCAGTTTAAAAACATAAAAAGTCCTCTTGAAGCGCTTATTATTAAAATTTACAAATAATAGACGAATTTGCAAGTTGAATTTAAGAGCTAAGGAAAGAGCTAGGCAGTGATGGCACATGCCTGTAGTCCTAGGTATTGGGGAGGCTGAGGCAGGAGGATCCCAAGTTCCAAGCCACCTTTAGTAATTTACTGAGGCCCTAAGCAACTTAGTGGGACCCTATCTCAAAATGAAAATTAAAAAAGGGGTAGGGATTTGGCTCAATGGTTAAAGTGACCCTGGGTTCAATCCCTAGTACCAAAAAAAAGTTTTTTTGTTTTTTTTTTTGGTTTTTTTGTTTTTTTTTTGGTTTTTTTTTTTTTTTTTTTGGCAGTGCTGGGGATTGAACTCAGGGCTTCACACATACTAGGCAAGTACTTTTACACTGAGCCACATCCTCAGCCCAAGACAAGTTTTTTAGTTCATAATTTTTATCAAAATTTAAGTGACCCCGGGGTTGGTGCTGTGGCTCAGCAATAGCGCACTTGCCTGGCATGTGTGAGGCACTGGGTTTGATTCTCAGCACCGCATATAAATAAATAAAATAAAGGTCTATCAAAAACTACAAAAATATTAAAAAAAAATTAAGTGACCCCAAGCTGAACATAGTGACACACATTTGTAATCCCATCTATTCAAGAACTAAGGCAGGAGGATTGAAAGTTCAAGACCAGTCTAGGCAATTTAGTGAGACCCTGTCTCAAGATAAAAAAGGAGTTGGACCTGGGTGACGTGGCACAGGCCTGTAATCCCAGTGGCTATGGAGACTGAGGTAGGAGGATAACAAGTTGAAATCCAGCCTCAGCAATGGTGAGGCCCTAAGCAGCTCAGTGAGACCCTGTCTCTAAATAAAATACAAAATAGGGCTGGGGATGTGGCTCAGTGTTTGGGTGTTCCTGACTTCAAT
Organism: Marmota monax; assembly: GCF_021218885.2. NCBI lineage: Eukaryota > Metazoa > Chordata > Mammalia > Rodentia > Sciuridae > Marmota > Marmota monax. Next base: position 17,081,151 of record NW_026693082.1, on the reverse strand, counting down.
CCCCAGTACTGTCCTACCCCCCAAAAAAGAAGTTGGAGTTGTAGCTCAGTGGTAAAGTACCCTTAGGTTCAATCCTCAGTAGTGCCAAAAAAAAAAAAAAAAAAAAAGTGACCCCCGCATAGTATTTTCTATACAGAAAGGCTACCCTTAAAGACCAAAAAGAAAAAAGACACAAAAACAATAACAAAAAGCTGGACCACTTCACATTTATGGTATTCTTATAAGAACTAGTGGTAATATAAAACAGCTTTTGTGGAAAGTAAAAGGGTTATGAAAATATTCAAGTCTTGCCTACCAGAAATTCTAATTTTAGAAATCTGATTTAGGTGAAATAAATCCAAAATATGGAGAAAGACCTGTGTAGGGGTTAGGCAGGAATATGCCCATTCCAGCATTAAATATAATAGCCAAAAAATTGGGGTTATATAGAAAGGCACAAGGGGAGTGAAATGTCTAATTGTAGGAAGAATCTATTTTAAATTGTGGAAAATATACTCCATGTACTATTAGCATCATTAAAAGATGATACACAGTAACATGAAAACTGCTTATAAATGCAAGATATAAAGTATAATTTGGATGATTTTGATTACTTAAAAAAACAAGGAACAATGCAAGAAAAAACTTTCAAGTCATATCAAGGTGTTATTATTAATGTATATGTTAAAGAGCATATCTATAATGTTGCATTAGCCAAACTGTTCTTCTAAGAAACACTGATATTCTATGAGTGAATCCAATGATTCTTTTTTTCTGGGGGAGGGTGGTACTGGGGATTAAATTCAGAGCCACTCAACCACTGAGCCACATCCCCAGCCCTATTTTGTATTTTATTTAGAGACAGGGTCTCACTGAGTTGCTTAGTGCCTCACTTTTGCTGAGGCTGGCTTTGAACTCATGATCCTCCTGTTTCAGCTTCGGGAGCCACTGGGATTTCAGGCATGTGCCACTGGGCCTGGCTCCAATGATTCTTAAACTTTGAAATTTTGTTGAAAGTTATGAACTCTCTCTCTAGAATAATGTGCATATTTGAATATTTTGCATACAGTTTCAGAGACAGATGAGTCCATATGGGTCATGAAGAAAACTAAAGGAAAAATTAATCATAATTATGGTAGGTAGAATAATGGCCTACAGGAAATGTTCAAGACTCTAGAATCTGAATATGTCATGCTACATGGCAAGAGGGAATTCAGATTGAGAACAGAAGTTAAGGCTGCTACTCTACCTACAAATAGATTATCTTGATTATCTGAGTAGATCCACTGTAATTACAGGGTCTTTTAAGTGTGAAAGAGGGAAGCAAAAGTCAGTAGCTGTGATGAGATGTGAAATAAACTCAACTAGCCATTGCTGTCTTTGAGGGTGGAAAGGGGCCAAGAGCCAAGTGGTAGCTTGTAAGCTCTACAGAAGCTGAAAAAGGCAAGAAAACTTCTTTTCCTAAGAAAGTTTCTTTTCCTAAGTCTCCTTCAGAAAGGATCAGAGTTCTGCATATGCCTTAATTTTAGCTGACTCATTTTTTTAAATATATATTTTTAGTTGTTGATGGACCTTTATTTATTTATTTATATGCGGTATTGAGAATTGGACCCAATGCCTCACACATGTGAGGCAAGTGCTCTACCACTGAGCCAACAACCCCAGCCCCTAGCTAAGACTCATTTTGAACTTCTGACTTTCAATACTATAAGAAAATAAATTTCTGTTGTTTTAAGCCACTAAGTTTATAGTAATCTGTGGTAATTTTATAGCAAGAGGACACTAATACAGTATGTAAACAACCATTTTCTGTGGACTGGTGTGTGGCTGTAGTAGTAATAAGTGCATATTCTACTTTTTAAGATACCACCTAAAGGTCATGAAGGCTCCCCCTCTTGAATGGATTAATGTCCATAAAAATATAAATAAAATAAAATAACATCTAAGTGTTTTTCTGTATTTTTTGTTTAACAAATTCATAAAAGTACTTTAAAAAATCTTTTAAAAAGTTCTATAGGGGAAGGGGTGGCTCAGTGGTAGAGCACTTGCCTAGCATGTGCAAGGCCCTGGGTTCGATCCTCAGCACCACATATAAATAAATAAAATAAAAGATCCATTGACAACTAAAAATATATATATATTAAAAAAAAGTTCTATAAAGTGTCAGACATCAAGATGGACAATAAGTATTTAATATACATAGCATCTAGTTTATTACTGAAATTATATATCTATACAACATTTAATGAAATTTATTGGTAGGAATGTTATGAGTTTTTCCTACAGATTTACCCATCTACATTTCCTTTTTAAAATGAAAAACTTGAGATTTATTTTAGATAATGACAATTTCTTTTTTTTCCAAATAACTTGGATAATTTCTTTTCACTGTAGATAACTGACACATGAAGATAATAATTACAAAATATATTCCTTAGAGGTTACTCATGGTACATATGTATATGCTTTAATTATTAGCTTAGGAGAACATAGTGTTTATTAACATATTTATTTGTAGTTGGATAGACTTGTTAATGAAAGATCAATACAAATACTTTTTTTAAAGGATATTTACATGGTGAAAAATTTATACACGCATCTGAGAATGTACTTCCATTTTGGGAAATTTATAACTCCAATTTTTAGAAATGCAGATTCCTATATAGCATTTTAAACTCTAATTCTGTTAAGATTATGGGCTTGTTTTGAGATTTCCCCCCCCCACCCCGGATGATTTGTCTTGCTTCCATGTTCCTGACCACAAATCAAATTAACTGAAAGTCATTTACAGTAAGTGTAAACTTCTTACCCTCTACCAATAATGATACCTGAAAAGGGATAAATCTATTTGTTTAAAGTTATCTAGTTTTTTAAAATTGGTATGAAAATGCTGGCTTGGATAAAATGAATCCAGTGTTTTGGAACAATGCTTTTAAAATAATGTGAACTTCATAAGAGCTTAATAAAGGGTATTTAGCCTATTCAGGTTTGGAATCTTATAATATTAGGAGTGAAAACATGCCTCTTTCTTATTCCCACCCGTAGTCCAAATGTCTCCTGAAGCTACTAAGAACAAATTTATTCCTATTTGTGATAATTCTTTAAATATAACTTGTTATTTCTAGTCATGATGACATCTGAATCCCAACCCCCCAAATATACTCTAATGTTTTCTTTAATATTTTATTTTTTTAGTTGTTTTATGATTTTAAACCCTTTACCCTCTTGGCTTCCTTCTCCTGGTTATGTTCTAGTTTGTAAAAGTGACATCCTGGTTATGTTCTAGTTTGTAAAAGTGACATCCAGATGATATGACATATATCATATTGTGGCATGAAGTATACTAAAGCTTGATATTAACTTTTTGTCTTACCTATTAAAATTCTTCTATTTGGGGAGCAATTTTAGATAATAAAAAGAATTAATTAATAATGGAAATGGATCTGCTCTTAGCAACTTATCAAATGAAAACTGAACAGTTAAATTTTATGTTGAATAAAAGCAACTTGTAGTTGGGTGTGGTGGCACACACCTATAATCCCAGCGATTTGGAAGGCTGAGGCAGGAGGAACACAAGCTCAAAGTCAGCCTCAGCAACTTAGTAAGGCCCTATGCACCTTAGCAAGACCCTGACTCAAATTAAAAAATAAAAAGCCTGGGAATGTGGCTCAGTGGTTAAGCAACCCTGGGTTCAATTCCTGACACCAAACCAAAACAAAACAAAACAAACTAACCAACCTCCCAAAACAAAAACAAAACTTATAAAATTATATATACCTCATGACTTCCTTTGAGACGTAAGTGACTTGGGATTAAGCCTATCTGGGAAGTTGAGAACAGGGAATCAGGTATTAACATTCATTTCTTATTTATTTTTAATGAACAGAAGTAAAATTGAGGCTCTCTAGGTCTCTCAGTAATATAACTGAGGATATGTGACCAGTTGTATAAGATAGTTAAGCCTTATGCTACATTCTTAATATATAAAATTTATTTCTTACAGAACAAATCTATGGGGAAATAAGAAAATAAATATATCACATTCCCTGCTGGCTAAGAAATGCTTACATGTTTAAAAACAAATTAACCTTTTAAGGCAGCTCTGAAGAAGTAATTTATTTTAAATAGGTGAGCACTTTATAGCTCTTGTGGGAATACTTTTTCCTTACTTCTTTTCATCATATAGGATTAAGGCCCTATGTTTTTAATTTAGTCCTTTAATTTTTGCTGTTAACATTTAATTTACTTGATGACCCCATACTGTTAACTTTTTGCTCCAGTGAACTCTGGACAATATATATGGATTGTATAACCTATTTTTTTAAATACTTTTTTTTAGTTGTAGATAGACACAATATCTTTATTTATTTATCTTTATGTGGTGCTCACGCATGTAAGTGCCTCACGCATGCAAGGCAAGTGTTCTACCATTGAGCTACAGCCCCAGCCCTGTATAACCCAATTTTAAAGAAACTTAAAAAATAAGATAGGTCTGATATGAAGCAGAAGATTAAATTAATTTCATACATATTTAATCAAGGAACTTTCCTTCTTTATTGGAAGATGTATTTTTATAACAGTTTTTTTTTTTTTTAGTAATTAGATGTTTATGCTATTGGCAAAACCCAAAGTGGACATGACTTACTTGTTAATACATTTAATGAACTTTAAGACTACTAATATAGTACAATAGATGTGAAACCTTTTTCTAAAAAGAAACTCTTACAGCATGTAACTAAATAGAATTCCTTTAGTACCTTTTTATGCTCAAAGTTTTTTTCTTTTTATATAAAGTTGAAATCATTTAGATGTTAAAAAAAAGCTAGTAGATATGGTTATTAAAATTCAAGGCTTCTTCTAAACCATTTGATGTAAAAAATACTTTGTACAAGCTTTTATTTGCCCTTAAAGCTAAACCCCTAAACTCTCATTTGAACATTTTCCCTTAACTGTCAATACATGTGTATTAAAGAAAACGGGAAAAAACAAACAAAAAAACCAATTAGGAATGATTAGATGGCATTGTTTCTGAAGGCCCCTTAACAACATACCTCTTTTCCCATCTCCTTTCTGAATTTACCATGGAAGGCTCCTATTTGTTTTTTCATATTAGCATTACTGAATGTCATCCATTTAGCATTATTGAATTCTGTCCTTTGTTTCTCTTCAGGAAAACTGCATTTTGATATCTCGTGGGATAGAAGGCTCCATCTTTCAGGACGTTGGTCAGGCAACACCTCTCTGACTATCTGAGGGTACACTGTTCTTACTCTAAGGGTAGCCATGAGGATGCATTTACTTTAAACATTTTTGGGCTTCTGAATTCTGAGAGTAGCACAATTCATATATGTTTCTGTGTAAATTTCATGGTTTGCTAATAAGGTAATACTGTTCTGTAATTTAAATTACTTGGGCTGAATGTTGTAAAGTACTCTTACTACTACTACCACTAATTATTATTATTATGGTTGGTGTAGGGGATTGAAGCCAGGCCCTGCAGCATGCTAAGCACATGCTCTACCACTGAGCTACACACTTCTATTACTATTTTTTTAAAAAATGTAAGTATTTTTGTATGACTTTTACACTGATAGTGACAATAATGACCTTTTGGATTAGGCCATTGATGTCTGAGATAGAGATGATACCTAGATGGTCTAGAATGAACCCCCATCCCTCATCTGATTGTAGAGTTCAATGGTGGTATTATTAACTGGGATAGAACAGTGGAGAAAGGAAAGAGGTGGGGAGAAGAGGTGTATATGTTTAAGGGTGGGTTGGAACACTGTGAGGGGGAGAGGGAAATAAGAAGTTCAGTTGAAAACCTATGGAATATGGAAGAGTAAATGCTATGTAGAGATCAGAAGGTATGGCTTTGGATATGGGTTGCTCAATGAAGTGGCTCTAAAAGCTGGCGGAATCAGAGCTTCAAGGATTTTTGACAGGTTGTACATGTGGACATTACAGTGGTAGATGATGGCAGAAAAGTACAGGAGAGGCAGATATTGTAAGCTAAGGGCCAAAGTCTTGGATGAACAAGAGAGAGAATGACAGGGCAATTAAGTCAGGAGAATGAAAGAGGAATGAAAATTTTTCCACGATTGTTTGATCATGCCTTCTTTTTAGTCTCAAAAGTTAAAAGTCAGAGACTGTTTTATTTATTTATTTTTTTTTTTAATTTTACAGCCATTTTAATATTTATTTATTTATTTTAGTTTTTGGCGGACACAACATCTTTGTTTGTATGTGGTGCTGAGGATCGAACCCGGGCCGCAGGCACACCAGGCGAGCGCGCTACCGCTTGAGCCACATCCCCAGCCCCGAGACTGTTTTATTTAATACTGAAAATATTAGTTGAATTAATGAATAAGCAAATAGTAACCTCATGTTGTAAAGAATTTTTGCAATTTTTATTAGAATCACCCATAAATAATCACTGTCAATCCCTTGTTGTTATTGTTATTGTTATTTATACAGGGGATTGAACTGAGGGGTGATTTACCACTGGGGTACATTGCCAGCCCTTTATAAATTTTTTAAAATTTATTTTGAGACAGTGTCTTGCTAAGTTGCTGAGGCTGATCTGCAACTTGCTATCTTCCTGCCTCAGCCTCCCAAATTCCTGGGGTTACAGGCATGCACTACCTTACCCAGCAACCCTTTGTTATTAAACTTCTACGTCAGTTTGTTATGTGTGTGTGCGTGTGTGTGTGTGTGTGTGTGTGCGTATTTCCTATCAGTAAATATTCAGTTATGGGCTGGGGTTGTGGCTCAGTTTGCCTAGCATGTGGGAGGCACTGGTTTGATTCTCAGCAACACATATAAATAAATGAGTAAAAATAAAGGTTCATCAACATCTAAAAAAATTAAAATTTTATAAAAATATGTAAATATTCAGTTATATACTTTAATCGCTGAATAAGTATTGTTATAGGATATAAGGATATACCATAATTTCAGCCTTCCAACCAAGTTTTCTCTCCTGTAAAAGAACAGTTTCATAGGTAAATGCTTGTCTAATTTGTTTAGGATATCCTAGAAATTTTCTGGTAGGGTCTTCATGAAAAGTCTGTTTTAGAACTGTTTCTAACAGGCTTCTTTCTTTATGGGTGTTCTTTTTCAAAAACACAGGTAGTATACTGACAAATGCAGGCTAACTGTCAGCCACAGAAGTGAGAACTGGTAAGTAAAGGTTCTACTTCACAGGGACCTTCTTTAATTTGTTTAAAAACCTTGGAATCAAGCATTCTTTTCAAGAGCACAATAAGAGATGACTCATGAGCTGAATAACAGGATATAGTGGTCAACATATATGTATATTGAAATTAAAAATTTCTCGGGATAAATCTTCATTTGTTGATAACATTCGATTTTAGTAGAAGGTTTCTCCCCTACTTTTAAAACTGTGGTAAAATACTCATAACAAAATCTATCATCTTAACCATTTTTAAAGGTACAATTCAGTGATATTGAATACGTATATTCATAATGCTGTATAATCATCACCACCATCCATCTCCATCTAGAAAATGTTTTTTTAATATTTATTTTTTGTAGTTGTAATTGGATACAATAACTTTATTTTATTTATTTATATGTGGTGCAGAGGATCGAACCCAGGGCCTTCCATGTGTGAGGCGAGCACTCCACCGCTGAGCTATAACCCCGGCCCCTAAAATAGGTTTTAACATACCATCAAGGTCACTTTGCCTCAAACTTTTTCACACAAGTATAGTTAATAGTATAGAGAGTGAACAATTGCCTTAATATAGTCTTGTCCTAAGCTATAATTTTCTTTAGTTTCAAGTTCTATCTTAAATTTAATATAAACATTGCATTTTAAATCGCAGTATTCCTATATTTAGTATAAATATAACATCTATGCATTTTTTAAAGTCTTGGAGTAAAGTTGATATCTATGAAAAGGCCCCATATTTATTCACTGGCTTTTAATCCCTATCACACTAGAGTTGGACTTTCAGAGACAGAGTTCTAGACTATTTTGTGGTTCTGTGGCATGTTCTTTTTCAGTTTTCTTTTACAGTTTAGCCAAGGTTATTGATAGTTGTGCATGGCAGGGAGGAGACTAATTGACGTTTACCCCCCTTGAACATAAGACTTCCACAGAAACTGAAAATTCACCAAGTGAATATTCAAAAGTATTTTATGTAATCTCACACTTCATCAATATCAATGCCATGAGAGTTTTAGTGTATACATAAAGTGAGTTATTTAATATTGACTAGGGCTATCGCCCACCTTTTCAAAGAGTATCAGTTTTTCAACTATCCATGCATTATGGCTACCGAGATTTGGAGACCCTCTCAGGTATAATAATTCTATTCTCATGGCTAGCCCCCATTTAAGGAGATTGGAGAATACATTCATGAATAGTGGCAAAACTGGAACTAAAATTTGAGTTTCTTAACTCCCAGTTGAAGATCTTACAACAAAAGGAAATGAAAAGACATAATGTACTTCTTCCTGGTTCCACAAACCACTTCACACCATCCTAAGGTCAGTTTATTTTTCTTTGCCTCCCTCTCGCCTTCCTTTCAGCACCCTAGTTCTAACCATTAGCACGTTAAGAATATTTTAATATACTTAAAAACCAGGTAAGAGGGTAGATCTCTTGTTACATATTCTTACTACAGTAAAAAAAATAAACAAATAGAGCATTTGGGAACTCCCCAAGAAACAGTGTAGAACATTAGAATTTTGTCTCTTATACTTAGCACACAGGCACAAAGCTCAGAATAGCATAATTTTAGAAAGAAAAAGATACGAGACATGATAGAGGCTGCTGGCAAAATGAGAAGGCCTAAAATGAAAAATAGGCAAATATGTACTTTTTAACCTAAATGAAGAATTCATTGGTAGAAGAAAGAATAAGATCACAAAATATGCAGAAATTTCTGATTTCTAATTCTTGAGGATATCTATCTAGTAGTATTCTGAAATATTAAACAAATTAAAGAGTTTTATTTTTAAAACAGTTAAAAATCATGGGACTAGGCATAGAGTCACCCTATTTTATTCTGTGAGGTAAATTTTCAGTTCTAATTACTAGGCACAACTAAGATTATTACTCTGTAATAATGTTAAAACAAACTTTTGGTAGAATAAAAAGAAATTCACATGACTTTTGTATCATCTTGTAAAGGACAGGGCCATTAAAAGCTAATATTTTAAAAGGTTCAAAAGCGGGGTGTGGTGGCTCACGCCTGTAATACCAATGGCTTGGGAGACTGAGACAAACTTCTCTGAGTAATATCACTGCATCCCAGAACAAAACCCAGAAATATTTGTAGGAACAAAGAATCTCCAACAACCAACATGGTAAAATTCTCAATCCCTCACATCCACTTAAAGCTTACCAGGCATGCAAGCCAGAAAATGACTCATAATGACAAGAATAATGAATGAGCTGAAAGTGGACTTAAATGGACACAGATATTAGAACTAGTGGACAAGAGCATTAACATTATTGTAATAGTATTCTATAAGTCTGAAAAACAAAGATAAGGAAGATATATTTTTAGAACTCAAGTTTCAATTCTAGGAATAAAAGCTATAATATCTGATGAAAAATTCACTAAATGGGATTCTTGGATAATTAGGTCAGAAAACAATGATTAGTAATCTTGAAGACATAACCAAAGAAGCTATTCAAAATAAATAGAGAAAAAGAATTTTAAAAAACGATAAGAAATTCATTTGGGATAGACTTCTAGATTATAATTCCAGAGGTTTAGTATCTATATAATTAGAGTTACCAAAGGAGAGGAGAGACAGAGGTGGAAGAGATATTTGAAAAAATAATCCAAAAATTTCAAATTTATTGAAAACTATTAACCCACAGATCCAAGCTCAACAACAAGAACAAAACTAAACCAAGGCAATATAATCAAATTGTTTAAAACCAGTGTTACAGAGAAAATCTTGAAAGTAGCCAGAGAAAATATTTATGTTATAGAGAACCAAAAAGAAGGATGACAGATTTCTCATCAGAAACATTACAAGTGAAAAGAGAGTGGAAATACTGAAAGAAAAAAATATTAACCCAGAATTCTATACTCAGTGAAATATCATTCAAAAACAAAGACAAAGTAAAATGTTTTCAGACATACAAAAACTCAGATATCTTTACTAAACTCAGATATCTTTACTATCAGGCCATACCATGAGACATGCTATAGGAAGTCCATGAGAGAGATGGAAAATGATACCACATGAAATTATACAGATCCACACAAAAGAATAAAAAGCACTGGAAATAATAACTACATGGGCAAATATAAGAATTTCTACTAAAATTAATTAGAATTCTTTAAGGTAATCAACAATCTAAACAAAAATGATAACAATGTATTATTGAATTTATAACACACACAAGTATAAAATATATGACAAAAGTTGAAAGGCAAGAAGGGGAGAAGTGGAAGAATGAGGTTGTAAGGTTCTTTTGGCGTATGTGATGTGGTGTATTATCATTTGGTGGTAGACTCTGGTAAGTTAAAGCTGTATTCAGTAAACCCTGTAGCACCCAGTAGAAAAACAAAATAGTTATAGCTAACAAGCCAACAAAGGAGGTAAAACAGAAACATAAAAAATTACTCACTCTAATGAAGGCAGAAAGAGAGGGAAAGGGACAAAGAACAGATGAAACAAAAAGAAAATAGCAAGAAGACAAATTTAAATCTAGTCATATCAATAATCACATTAAATATAAATAATTTAAACATCCATTTAAAAGGCAAATATTAGACTAGGGGTATTGCCAAGTGAGATTCCAAATTCAACCCCTAACATTACATACAAAACAAACAAAATTAAAAAGCTTAAAAGGCAAAGACTGTCAGATTATATTAAAAACTAGACCCAACTAGCTATTATCAATAAGAAACACATTTTGCATACAAAGACACAAAAACAATAAGGGTGAAAGGAGAGAAAAAGATATACTTTACCGGTGCTAGCATTAGTTAAAAGTGAAAGGGTACATCTATATTAACATGAAATAAAGTACATTTCAAAGCAAAGAGTATTTCCAGGGATAAAGGTAATTTCTTATTAATAAAGTGGCAAGTTAATGGGGAAGATATAATAATTTTAAATGTTCCTATCCCAAATAATATAGCTTTGAAATATATGAAGCAAAAATTGATAGAACTACAAGGAGAAACAAATTCTCAGACAAATTCTCAACTATAGTGAGAGATTTGGATACCCTTCTTTTAATAATTACCAGAACAAGTAGAAACTTAGCAAGTTAAACTCTACACTATCAACCAATATCACTTATTTGACTTTTCTAGAATACTCCATTAACAACAGAATACACATACTCTTTAAAGTGTATATGTGAAACATACCTATATAGACCATATATAGATATACAGACCATATGTATATATCAACTGGCCTGTTTTTATATGGTCTATGAACTAGGAATGTTTTTCACATTTTAAAAAATTCTTTAAAAAAGAAAATATATGAAAAATATTACATGTGGCCCAAAGCTTAAATTTACCTTTATAGAATTAATTTAAATTTACCTTTATAGAAAACTGAAGCTTTATAGAAAGCTTGTAAACCTTTTTTCTAAGCCATAAAATATGTGTTAATAAATTTTTAATAATTCAAGTCATGCAAAGGATGTTCTTGGACCACAGTGGAATTAAATGAGAAATCAATAACTGACAGCTATCTGGAAAATCCACAAATGTTTGAGGAGAAAATAACATTCTTCTAAATAACATGTTGATTAAAAAAGGAACCTATGGTGAAGTTAGAAAGCATTTTGAATTGAATGAAAATAAAAACAAGCCATATCAGATTTTATGGCATTCTAAGGCAATACCATGTATGGAGGAAATTTAGAAACAAAATTCCTATATTATAAAATGATCTCAGTTTCTCCCATAAGAAATTAGAAAAGCAAATTAAACCCAAAGAAGCGAAAGAAAGGAAATAAGAAAGAAATAGAAAACAATAAATGGAAATCAGAAAATCAATTGAGAGTATCAATGAAACCAAAACCTGGTTCTTTGGAATCCGTAAAATTGATAAACCTTTAGTCAAGCCTGATTAGAAGTTTTGGCCATTGAAATCAGGAAGAAGGTAAGATAAAACAACTCAGATTGGAAAGGATCAAATAAAGCTGATGAAATCTCCAAGAATTTCCTCAGCCTCTCTATAATTCCCCCTCTGCTCACCTCTCTCCTGGTTACTACTGGTCTGCTTTCTGTTGCTGTAGATTAGTTTACTTATCTTCTGGCAACAAGGAGGTTGGGCAACCTGTACATAAAGCAGGGGGGGGCGGATTTAAAGGGGGGGGGCTTAATGGGAGACTCAAACTTTTTAATTTTGTTTTGTTTGTAACTTCGATTTATTTCTCTGTCATTTCCTTTCCCTCCACCATTTAAGTACACTAATGTTATTTCATAGATTTCATAAGTTACTTCATAGATTTTCCCAATGCTCTAAAATGTTAGGTTGCTAAAGAAAACAGATCAGTTTGCAATTTCTAGAATTTTATGTACATAAATCAAATGGTATGTATGCAGTTCTTTGGTCAGAAATTGATATAGTGTAATCAAAGTATATGTATAGCAATTTGATTTTTCATTCCATTCCATTCCCTTCATTTGACCCTAGAGTTTCAATCTGTATCTATTTTATAACTTTCAATAATCAACTGGCCGGAGAGCTTATTAAGAAAGCTTGAATTTTCTACCTTCTAGTGATGTTCCACTTAGAGTTGACATTAAGCCACCCCCTTTAAGATACTTTTTCCTTCAATTTATTTTCTTTCTGGTCAATTGGAATATTTTATTGGAAACTAAGAAAATCTCTAGTTTCTTCTTCATGTAGAAGAAGCAGAGACTATCCTGGATTTTTGTAGTACTTAAGCTATTCCTTAATTGTCTCATGAAGAAATCAATGAGGTGGAATCACTGAAATGTCAGAATAAAATTGTTTAAAGTGTAACCATGTTTTCTATAATAGATTTTCATATAGTTTAATTAATAGTCATTCATTCCCTGGCTTCTTTCTCCATCCACAGTGTCTTCTGGCAACAAGGAAGTTGAACAACCTATACATAAAAGCAGTTGCTAGTGATGCCAAATTAACAGCAATTTCTCCATCATTTCCTCTCTCTACCATTTAAGTATATTAATATTTAGGTTATTTCATAGATTTTCCTCATGCCCTAAAGTGTTAGATTGCTAAAGAAAATTGATCAGGTAATACTGCTCATGGATACACACACACACACACACACACACACACACACACACACACACACACACCTCCAGGTATACAAAATCAGACATTAACATGAAAACTTGAGGGAAGAAAATCACCCAAACCATAGAATTTCTGGTTTTACTAACATTTATGTAGCATGGTTCCCATTTAGGATTTTCAGAATTGAGTGAGGACAATCTGAGGATATATTTTTTTGTTAACCACTTCAGAAATTGTGTGAGGTAGGTGATGGGAAACACCCAAGCAAGTAATGACTGTTAGATAAGACATCAGAATCCATGTCCATCACTTCTTGTCCATACAGATAAACTTCATTTCCTAGCCTCTCTTTCAGTTAAGTGTGGGCATGTGACTAAATTATAGTCAATGGAATGAGAATAGAAGTGATACCCACTACTGTGAAGCTCTTTCATAAGAAAATCTCTCCTTCTAACAGACTGAAACAGAGAAGACCTCCAAGGAAAACTTGGAAGTTGGGTACTAAAGGATGAAGTTCAGAAAGATCTTGGAAACTAGGTACTGAACTCTTTGTTTACTTCAGCAAGAAACAAATTTGAGTCATTATTTTTCAGAATTGATCTATTCGCAGTTAGCTTCCCTAATTAATTGCATATGTACAGCATACGCAATGTCCCTATGATGACAACTTCAGTGGGCACCATTTCCATTGTAATGTATGTAAGGGGCATGCTAGAAGCCTTGGGTTCAATTCCCAGCCATTCAAAAGCAAACATACAAAAACTAATACATTGTAAAGTTATGTAAATGAATTTCTTGAAGCAAAGTTGAAAGGCTACAGGTAAGTATACATAGGGATATATTTAAATATTTTTCACAGAAGTGGTGCAACACTCGGACTTGGCCAAATTGATTTTAACTTTTTCATGAGTTTCATTGTAGATAAGCACCAATTTGTTTGAAGGCACACATCCATATTGTTTCTGTGGTAAAGAGAAAGGTGATGGAATGGATGATCCATTAAGACTTGTAAGGGGAAAATGTATACTTAGGATCCAAATTAGATCTCCCAGGATTTATACAACAGTGATGGTTGCATATTCTTCTGATAACCTATAGAATATTAGGAGTTTCCTTTCCCCAAAAGAAAACACTTGCTGCTCTGAGTAGTAGAGATGTTTTTCTAAACTTATCTGGGCATAATTTTCATCATCTATAAAATGAGAGTTGGATTATTATGACCTCAATGTTTCCTTTGTTCACTAAAATTCTGCCATCTATGTAATGTCCAGAGCTGTTGGGAGAAACCGTTTTTAGCATGAGTGTTCCTTCCAAATTAAAATTAATGTAATAATAGTAACTTGAACATCTTTAACTCTTAGCAATTCACATTGGTAAATAGGCACAACAGAGTTCCTACCCTTCTTTCAAACAAAACTTATTAAGTTGAAAAGATTTTTCCAAGAAATCTCCATACTGCTTTCTATATTGGCTGCACCAATTTGCAGTCCCACCAGCAATGTATGAGTATACCTTTTCCCACACATCCTCGCCAACACTTACTATTGTTTGTCTTCATGATATCTGCCATTCTGACTAGAGTAAGATGATATCTTTTAAAAATATATATATTTATTTTTTAGTTTTAGGTGGACACAACATCTCCATTTTATTTTTATGTGGGGTTGAGGATCGAACCCAGTGCCCCGCGCATACCAGGCAAGCACACTACTGCTTGAGCCACATCCCCAGCCCAAGATGATGTCTTAACAGTTTTGATTTACACTTCTCTAATTGCTAGAGATGCTGAGCATTTTTTCATATATTTGTTGATTGATTGTATATCTTCTTCTGAGAAGTGTCTGTTCAGGTCCTTGGCTCATTTGTTGATTGGGTTATTTGTTTTTTTGGTGCTTAGCTTTTTGAGTTCTTTATATACCCTAGAGATTAGTTCTTTACCTGATGTGTGAAGGGTACAAATTTGCTCCCAGGATGTAGGCTCTCTGTTCACCTCACAGATTGTTTCTTTTGCTGAGATGAAACTTTTTAGTTTGATTCCATTTGGAACCACCATTTGACCCAGCTATCCCTCTTCTAGGACTATACCCAAAGGACTTAAAAACAGCATAATACAGGGGCATATCCACTTCAATGTTTATAGCAGCACAATTCATAATAGCTAAACTGTGGAGCCAACCTAGATGCCCTTCAGTGGATGAATGGATAAAAAAAAATTTAGCATATATACACAATGGAATTTTACTCAGCAATAAAAGAGAATAAAATCATTACATTTGCAGGTAAATGGATGGCATTAGAGAAGATAATGCTAAGTGAAGTTAGCCAATCCCCCAAAAGCAAATGCTGAATGTTTTCTCTGATATAAGGAGGCTGACTCATAGTGGGGTAGGGAGGGGGGAGCATGTGAGGAATAGATGAATTCTAGATAGGGAAGAGGGGTGGGAGGGGAAGGGAGGGGGCAGGGGATTAGCAAGGATAGTGGAATGTGATAGACATCATTATCCAAAGTACATGTATGAAGACAGGAAGTGGGTGTCAACATACTTTATATACAGAGATATGAAAAATTGTGGTATATATGTGTAATAAGAATTGTAATGCATTCTGCTGTCATTTTTTAAAATCAATTAAAAATTTTTAAAAAGATTTTTAACCCAGGATTTTTTAGAGTAATTTCAAAAGCACTATGCCACCTCTCTGATTTCTATACTTCACTCAGTGTGTGGGGAAGGATCAAAACTAATGCAGAATGTGGTAATTATTGAAATATTGAATGTAGCATATTACAAAAAAGTCAAAACTTCAAAAATTAGAGGGAAGATTATATAATTTTCACTGAATTTACCAGTTAAAACTTTTAGTATTTTCTCTCTCCATCTCCCTCCTCCT
The DNA here is from genome assembly GCF_021218885.2 of Marmota monax. NCBI lineage: Eukaryota > Metazoa > Chordata > Mammalia > Rodentia > Sciuridae > Marmota > Marmota monax. Next base: position 17,065,029 of record NW_026693082.1, on the reverse strand, counting down.
TTTTATCCCCACTTCCATGTTTGACAAAAATCATATTTTTATTTGTGATTTTATAATATAGCCAGTAGAAATGATTCTTTGCCTATTTGTTTGATAGTGGAATTTTAGTCTCATGAATTTCATCTTTTTTTGAAAGCTAAAATCTGCGTTTTTCCAGATTTTATGCAGGCATAGAATTGGCTTTATCTCACATTCTTTTGCTGAAGGAGAGCTGTAGAAATATGGACCTCATTCAGGGATGACACTATTTTAGAAAGGAAAAAGGATAGGTTCTATAACATTGTCCACAGTGAGGTTTTTATGCTGAGAAAAAGTCACGGATGGGCTGGAATAGATGAGAAGAAGGAATCACACAATACCCTTTTTTGTTCCACAAAAGAAACATGACAGAAAAAGAGAACCAATAACAATATTTTGATTACTAGTAGACAAGTATAGATTCTAAAATATCCTTATATAATTGCAGAAATCGAGGAACAATCTATTTTAAATGAGGGAAAGGATAAATTTTGATATATATATTTATGTTGGAATGTTATACAGATGTTAAAAGCATGTTTTTGAAAAATATTCAGTAACAAGAGAAAACAGTCATTATAAGCTAAATATGAAAAACAGCATATAAGTAATATTTTGGTCAATAGTGGACCCTGTGTGTGATGGTAGTCCCATAAGATTATATTGCCTAGGGACTTCATATCCCTATCTTTAAAGTGATTCATGATTGTGTGGTATTTGGTGTTTAGTATTTAGTGTAAATGCAATAAAGAAACATGAATTAACATTGGTTTTTCTCTGGCTATGGGATACTTCAAGGTAACAGTACTTTTCTGTGGTTTCCAATATTTTTCTTTTTAATACAGTTTGTTTACAATTTCAAAAACATTACTTTTAAAGAAGTTAACACCATTCATGTAAAAAATCTGCATACCTACATATATGTATTATTTCAGAATATCAAAAAATATACATTGGGCTGGGGATGTGGCTCAAGCGGTAGCACACTCGCCTGGCATGCGTGCGGCCCGGGTTCGATCCTCATCACCACATACCAACAAAGATGTTGTGTCCGCTGAGAACTAAAAAATAAAAATTAAAAAAAATTCTCTCTCTCTCTCAAATATATACATATATATAATTTCAGTATATCAAAACTAGACCCAAAATAATGGGTTTGATGGTTTTCAGAATAACACTGAAACAGAATACTTTCCTTGACCCTAACTTTATACTGAGGTCTTCAGGGAAGTGAAAGAGCTGGTAAGAGGCACATCATTTCAAGAGTTTCTGAAGTGCATGCATTGTATGAAAAAGCATAGACATTGGGCTGGGGATGTGGCTCAAGTGGTAGCGTGCTCGCCTGTCATGCGTGCGGCCCGGGTTCGACCCTCAGCACCACATACAAACAAAAGATGTTGTGTCTGCCAATAACTAACTAAATAAATAAATATTAAAAAAAAAAAAAGAAAAAGAAAAAGCATAGACACTTCCTTTGATTTTCACATCTTGAATTTCAATACAACCTGGAATTTTGCACATGCTAAATGAATGCATTAGTGTTTTCAAGCTACAAAATGGTGGTTATTCAAAACTTATTAAATATTCTTCAAAGATTGAACAAATTAAGACAGCTGAATACATATTCAAAACATCTGTACATGCATATATATATGTATGTATACATATGTATTTTAAATTAAAGCAAAAGATTCAAAAGAATAATTAATGTTCTGAGTAAAGCTAAGAAATAGAGGCTATTCATACTTTTTGTTTCAAATTTACTGCAGTGCTAATTTCCTGCATTTTTTCTGGATGTTTAATTATGTTTAATTTCTCTAGGAGACTAGTGAAGAGACCTAAACTCAAGATTAAAAGACTAGTTCATATTCTACCTATTTCTTACAACAAAATGTTCTAAATGTCAAGTAGAAAGAATTATGCAGCTAAAACAAAGTTTGAAAGAGAGAAAAGTAAGCAGCAGCACACTGAGTTTTGAGCACAGACTCGGGGGATGAGGCAGATGCAGGTTCAAATTCTTAAACTAGGAGTGGGGAAAAAACAGCATGAGGAAGGATGGAAGCTGGAAAGAATAAGATTGATCAGTAGTATACCTGTTTGTCAAGAATAAAGGATGTAGATAGGTACATACTAGAACTGGAGAGTGAATTTTAAAGCTTAAAGGGCTTTTAGAGATGATTTAGTCACAGTCCATCATTTTGTAAAGGAAACTGACACCTGGAAAGTTAAATGTCTCACCTGAGGTCTCGCTTCCAACATTGACACTTGTGTTACCCAGGTTCCCCCAACTCCCTTTCCTGCCTTCCTCCATCCCTTCCTCCCTTCCTTCCTTCCAAGAATCAAACCCAGGGCCTTATCCAAGTTGTGCAAGGCACTACCACTGAGCTACATCCCCACCCTCCTAGGTTTCTTTACTCCCCAAACTGGACCCATTTCACTTTGTGTTACAACATGCTACATCTGAGGTTGAGGCAGAACAGATTATAGAGAGAATGAAGATTAGACTAAAGAGTTTGAATTTTGTCCTGCCTATGGCTTTTTTTTTTTTTTTGGGGGGGGGGGATTAGTGGGAGATCCAGGCACAAAGGAATGATAATGATCAGAGTTATAAAAGATTTATAGAGGTCATTTGTATTTCCTAAAAATTCTGTATATTTAAATTTTGCTTACTTAGTATAACTTAAACAATTCTTAGGGGAGAACCCTCATTTAAATAATGCTTGTTAAAGGAACTAAATTATAATATATATATATATAACTGTTTTATTGGTTTATTCATTTGCTTTTGTTAATCTCTTGCATAAATTAGTGGTGTACACACGAGATCATGTTAGTTGGATGGGGAAACTGTTGGGTGAGCATTTTGGGAAATAGGGAAATGGAAGCATTATGTAGAAGTAATTTATGTCCTCAAATTAAGGATAAATTTTGAACCTGACCCCCCACCAAATTTTAAAGAGCAGGTTTTTCCTTGAAGGTTTAAATATTAAAACATGGGGTGGAGAGGAGAAAGAAAGAAAAAAAAAAAAAACCCAAACAACAAAACACTGAATCTAATATTAAATATTAATCTCAGCTTAAAAAGGTTGTCCACATAAATTTTTCTAATATGTATGTATGTATGTGTGTGTGTGTGTGTGTATATATATATACACATACATACATACATACATGGGGGTACCTAGGACTGAATACAGGGGCCCTTGACCACCAAGCCACATCCCCAGCCCTATTTTGGATTTTATTTAGAGACAGGGTCTCACTGAGTTGCTTGGTGCCTCGCTTTTGCTAAAGGTGGCTTTGAACTTGCGATCCTCCTGTCTCAGCCTCCCAAGCCTCTGGGATTTAAGGTGTGTACCACTACACCTGGCTCGTTATATTTTTTAATATAAAAGTATATAGATGGACTAGGAATATAGCTTAATTGGTAGAGTGCTTGCCTTGCATGCACAAGGCCCTGGGTTTATTTAATCCCCAGCACCACAAAAAAAAAAAAAAAAAAAAAAAAAAGAAAAGAAAGAAAAAGAGTCTATAAATAAATAAAAGAGAAATGATTTTTCATAGAACATTTTTTTTACTAGATGAAGAAACTTAAAAATATTGATATTTTTGCCTTATTATCCTAATTTAGGAAATCATCTAAAATGCTTAAACAGGTTTATGCATACAAAAGCTTTCAGCAACATTATTTATAAGGAAAGTAAGTACTATTTTCTTAAATGGAAACATTATACAGCCACTGAAAATAGTTTTGTGTAGTGTTATGTAAAAAAGGAAGTGTACACAATTGAACAGTTTAAATGTCATCAGCTTAAAAACTGCATGGAAATATGTCAGCTGTCAATAGCTGCCTCTAAATAAAGGAACTGCTGATTATTTTTTTCCTGTTTTTTTTTTTTTTGTAGTTGTAGATGGACAGCATTTATTTATTTATTTTTTATGAAGTCCTAAGGATTGAACCCAATGCCTCACATATGTTAGGCATGTGCTCTGCCTCTGAGCTACAGCACTAGCCCTGCTGCTGTTCCTTAAAAAATACTTATTCTTTAACATATTTTCAAGTTTCTTCATTTACCATTTACTACTTTTATAATCAGAAAAAGAAATACATTATTTGTCATACATATGTTTATGTCCCAGTGATATGTTTTCAGCATCATAATGACTATAAATGCATATATATATGTGTGTGTGTACAAACATTGTTGAATAAGGAAGAAGTTTGGTATTCTTGAAATCCACATAATGGAATTTCAAGGAAAAAACATTAATATATATCTTGTAACTGACACAGTAATAATTATAATTATTTACTAAGTATTTTAACATAGCATTTGCATATTAGTTGATGGTGAGGAGATGATTAGAAAAAGGAATACCTTAATTAATTTACTAAGTTCCTTGAAACTGTCAATTAGCAACTCTTTCACAGAAGAGTTTAATGAAACAGTGTATCAAAAGCCTATAAGGAGAAATACTGGGGAATGATATTGGCCAAATTACATTGTTATAATGTATGTATGCACGAATATGTAACAATGAGTCACACAATATGGTACAACTATAATGCAACAATAAAAAATGGGGAAAAAATGGTGTCTTCTTAGTTTGTGTGGTGTACTTTTCCAAAAAAAAAAAAATAATTTACTTCAAAAAGAACAGTCTCTTAAGTGCAAATTTTTGATAAACACAAAGGACAAATTTTCTTGTTTCTTTTGGTTAAGTTGTGAGCTTTTTCATAAGATTCTGTGATCTGACATCACCAATAAAAAAAGGTTTCATGTAGAAATAACTGTTAATGATCTTACCTTGTAGTGCTTTTACAAGTTTTAGAGATGTATGGGGAAGTACCTAGCATAGTATCTGGCTCATAGGCACTCATTAAATGATAACTATTATAATAATACCTAACATTACTATGCCTTCTTACCTGTTATATTCCTACTATTTTCCATACTATGCTTTTGTAATGCCAAGACTAGAGCTCTACAAGCTATGTTTCTAGTTTGCCAGCTGAATTCTTGTTTTGTTCTGCCAATAAAGAGTAATAGGGGAAGACAAAGTAAAGGACAGGGGAGGGAAAAAAACTTGCCTTTTCTTTGTTGACCTTCTGTACCTGACAGCATTGCCCCAGATATAGATCTCACAGTGTGGTAATTAGCTACAAATTTCAACTACTTTCCACTCCTCTAGAGCCAGTCCCAACATAGCCTCTCAAAGGTACCAGCAGCAAATAGGCAGTACCTCTTCCTCTGGGATTGGGGTTCTTCCTCTATTTTCTACTAAAATGTCAGCTTTATAAAGGAAGAGATGTGATCATATTTACCACAGTGTCTGCCATATACAGTAGTTAAATTACAGCGAACAAATGAATTTAATAAATTGTAGAAATTAATAAACTGCAGTAAATGCAGAAGAAAAACATATCAAAATAATTGCAAAGAACATATATGGAAGTGACAAGATGACACAATATAGGCTGACTCATCTCCCTGAGTATATAATGTAAAAAATGAATCACAAAAAGCACTTAAAAATGTAATAGTAGAGAACTTCCACAAATAATGAAAGAACTGAATCTGTGGAATAAAATGTTCAGAGAAAAATATTCAATATTGAGGCATATCCTGGTTAAACTATTAATCATAAAGAATAAGGAAAAACTTTTCAGACCCCCAAGCAGAAAAAGAAATCACTTACGAGGCAGAGGAAATCATGCTGGCTTATACTTCTAAGCAATAGTTAAAGCTAGAAAATAAAACAAAATATCTGTGCAAGGTTGTTGTTGTTGTTGTTTTGTTTTTTTGGTATCAGGGATTGAATCCATGGGTGCTTAACCACTGAGCTACATCCCCAGGCTGGCTTTGAACTTGCAAGCCTCCTGAGCTGCTGGAATTAAAGGCATGTTGCCACCATGCCCAGTTAGCTATCTGTGCAGTTTTAAGGTAAAGCCAGCATAACCCTAAACTATTACATCTAAATCTGTGCCATTCAAGAATTAATGAAAAAAGCAAATATAGCATCTGTGAGTCCACTCTGGGGGGAAAAACTACTTAGTGAAGAACAGATGAAATAATGAGTCAATAAGTAGGATATACAGAAGTACGACATATTGTGGGCACTGGATTTATAAACGTAGATCAAGACCAAATAATCAATGAAATAAAGATTACAGAAATGAAAATTAAAATTTTATAAAACTAATGACATAACTAATAAAAGTATTTTCATAGCAGAGTCTGTTGGCATTTCCAAATTTGAAACATACAGATAGTAGTCTCCAAAGTCTTAACTTTTTTAATATTTATTTTTCAGTTGTAGTTGAACATAATATCTTTATTTATTTTTATGTGGTGCTGAGGATCAAACCCAGGGCCTCGCACATGCTAGGCGAGTGCTCTACCACTGAGCCACAACCCTCAGCCCTCCAAAGTATTAATTTTACTTTTCAAAATTTTTGTTATTTTATGGAGTAAGATCATTTATGGCAGAGAAATTTTCCTAAAAGTTCAGCAGTTCCTTCAACCAAATTCCATGATTTTTTTTGCTCATATAGTCATGTAAATAATTTTATTATCTCAAGGACTTATTTTTTATCTTTCTTTGATGTGTAACCTCAGGCTTTGCCCAGATGTTGAAAAAATACACATTGACTTTGGCAATATTTCTTTCTCTTTTGGGGGTGGGGGTAGGGCGGGTACTGCCAATTAACCCAGAGGTACTTTGCCACATCCCCAGCCCCCACCTTTTAACTTTAAAAATATTATTTTTGTAGTTGTATATGGACAGAATTCTTTTGTATATGGACATTTGTATATGGACATTTATTTTTATGTGGTGCTAAGGTCAAATCCAGTGCCTCACACATGCTAGCAAAGTGAGCTACAGCCCAAGCCCCCCAGCCCTTTTTTAAAAATTTTATTTTTTAATGGTTCTTTTTAATTATTCATGACAGTAGAATCCATTTTGACATAATTAAACAAACATGGAATATATCTTGTTCTAATTCAGACCCCAACACCTCTTTTCCTCTATTGATCTTTCTGACATTTACCCATAGATTTCTCTTTAAATTAATTTCTTGTGTATGTACATGAAGATTCACTGTGGTATATTCATGTATGTACATAGGGAAGTTATATCAGATTCATTCCACTGTTTTTCCTTTCCTTTTCCCATCCTCCATCCCTTCCCTTCATTTCCCTTTGTCTAATCCACTGAACTTGTATTCTCCAGTCAGCCCCCCTGTAGTAAACTGATTTTAAATACTTTGGATAACTGGGTGAAATGATTGTTCCAGTATTGAGGAATCTCCATACTGCTTTCTAGAGTGGTTGCACCAATTTGCAGTCCCACCAACAATATATATGTAATGTTTTCCCTACAATGTTATCAACATTGTTACTTGTATTCTTGAACATTTCTATTCTATGATATGTAAATGCTGACACACAACAGGGGGAGTGGGAGGAAAGAATATAAATTCATTGGATTAGACAAAGGGAAAGGAAGGGATGGGGGGATGGGAATAAGAAAGACAGTAGAATGAATCAAACATAATTTTCATATGTTCATATATAAACACATAACCAGCAAAACTCTACATCATGTACAATCACAAGAATAGGATCCTAATTAGAATAAGTTATACTCCTTGTATGTATAATATGCCAAAATATACACTTCTTTCAAGAAGAACTAAAAAGAATGAATAAATTTAATACAAAAAGAAAAACAAAAACTAATTGCCATTCTATATGGAACGAGATGAAATCTCAGTATAGGTGTTTTGTTGTTGTTGTTTGTGGTGCTGGGGATTGAATCCAGAGCCTTATGCATGTGAGGCAAGCACTCTACCAACTGAGCTATATCCCCAGCCCTCAGTGTAGTTTTAATTTGCATTTCTCGAATTGCTAGAGATATTGTACATTTTTTCATACATTTGAAAAGTGTCTGTTCAGTTCCTTTGCTCATTTATTGAGTTATTTGTTTTTTAGGTGTTACATTTTTTATTTCTTTGTATATTCTAGATATTAACACCCTATCTGAGGTGCAGATGCTCAGCACTTTTTTAATTTTGAAACTGGTCTTGAATTGGGATCCTTCTGCCTCAGCCTCCCGAGTTGCCGGGATTATAGGCATGTGTGACACTGTGCCTGGCTGGCAATATTTCTTTTAAAAATAAATTGCAATTTGAATTCATAGGAAGATAAAGAAAAATAACTTAAGGATCTGAATTATTTTACTTATAAAAACTAAGACTTTATTTAGTTCTTAATGTGTTAGCAGTCAGAACACTTTTACTCTTAGCAATACCATATTTTATTTTTCAATGTGCCTGTTTCACAATAGCACTTTCCAAAAATACTACTAAATGCTTGGTTTATAAGGTTAAAAAAATTTACTAGATAATTACTTTGAAATAATTTCCTTATCCCTGCCTTCATTTGACATTTCTAGAGATGGACTAGCTCACTTCCAATTTTCTTTTATGTTATCATTAGTGTAGAGTCATTCTATAGATAGAGCAATGAGCATTTTAGCATATGGAAAATAGCATCTTTAAAACTCTATGGCAGAGTTTGTTTAGGGTTGGTCCTCCTTCAGGACTGCATTACGTAATTTCAAAGTGTTTACTTAGGCTCCTTTGGGCTGCCTCCATGGTAGCTATGAAGTCACAGAAAAGAACAGTTTGGAGCCTGATAACAAAGTCGGTTAATTTAATGTGAAGCTGTTTCAATATTTTAAAAAATCGTTGCTGTATAAGAAATTTTTAAAATAAATTATACTTTATTTTTTAAAAAAGCTACTCAAGATAATTAAATAATACTAAAATAATAAAGTAGTTTGTGTATTTGCTCATTATCTGGTTGTTCTTACTTAAAACTTGTATAGAATGAATTTATAATGTGATTCTGACTTAGCATAAACATAAGTAATTATGTGAAATTACCAAAATGCATCAGCCTTTTGGAGAGTATGAAGTATTGAAATGGGATAAGCACTATTTCTTTCTCTTTCTTAACACATCTTTCTAAAAGAACACAAAGACATATAAATTAATATTAGTATAGGGAGAATTTTAAAGCATATTAGGTTATGTTAGCATTGATTGAAATTGGAAATGAAGACATGAAATATATATATATAGATGTGAAAAAAGAATACTAGGTTATAAGATTACTTAATCTTAGAGAAAAGTAGCATTTTCAGTTCCTTGGAGAGAAAACTCTTGAGCTCTTTTACTAATCAAATAATGTGCTGATTTTAAAGAAAAATAAGGCAGTATGCATTGTAAAAATGGGAGAAGTATCATTTAATTTTTTTACTGTAATAATCAAGTGTTAAGTCATTTTCAAGAGAATCATGCAAATTGGAATACCTAAAATCTCAAGTGTACTTTTAGAATTAATTTGATGAAAAAGTCAGTATCCTGATGTCTGAAAGCACATAATCCTTTTTTTTAGAAGTGTCACTTTTGTTTTAATTATCAATTATTATACTTATTGAAATAATCTCTACAGCATTTTGCTTTTTAACTTTTAGAATTAGGGACATTATGCCATTGATGGCCTTCCAAATGATCCAGTGAGGTCCAAATATGAGGGCAATTCAAGGAGGGAAAACAAAATTTGTTTTGATTACTTCCAGGGCTTGATTACTGCCACTGAAAAGGTCCTACCTAGCTTGAGGGAAGGAGGCATAAGTATACCGGAAGCCCACCTGGAGGCAATGAATGGTCACCAAGGAGAGGAAAGTGGAGAGAGATTATTAAAAACAAACTGCCTATTCAAATTGGCTCAGGAGTGCTCTTTGCTGGAATGTTTAGATTTTTTAAAAAAATTCTTCCTAACATGAGAAAGAGGATATTTATTTGATTTCTTATGTTTAAACATTTTAAACATAATAAAAATGTTTATAAATCTATCGGAAGTTATTATGTGTGATTTTAAACATATTGCAAATTCTTTGACACTGCTCCTATTAAAAGGTAGATTCTGGATTCCCTTCCTTAGCATACATATGGCTTTAGTGATTTGTATGCTGCATGACTTCTAAAACTAGGTCATAAAAAGTGATACTGCTTCCACTGGGCTCTGTCTTGGGACCCTTGGAACACAGCCACTCTGTTGTGAGGAAGCCCAGACCACAAAGAGAGACCATGTGTAGGTGTTCTGGCTGATAGCTCAGTTAAGGTCCCAGCCATCAGTATTAATCACTAGACAAGCAAGTTAAACAGCCTTCAGATGATGCCAGTCCTCAGCCTTGGAGCTGCCCCAGCTGACACTAAGTAGATTAGAAACAAATTGTTCCTGCTGAGCTGGGTCCACATTGCATTTTCACAAGCATAGTAATGTTGTTTTAAGTCACTAAGTTTGGGGTGGTGGTAGTTGTGTACTTGAGTCCTTGCTTCCAATAAATCTCTAGATCATGTTAGCTGGTACAGGTAGGGAGAAGATGGAGGAAGCAAAAGAAACCCCTTCTCCCTCTATTTTTCCTTGTTTCCTTAGCCAGACTGCCATTTTAGCAGCTCTAGTACTAATTGATGGAGATTAAGTGCCACGGGGAACTAAAAACACAGTCACAGCAACCCCGTATATCCTAAATCTTTTCCTTGAAGGCTTAGAGCTAAGCAGGGGAAGGAGACCCTCCATTTCTCCTTCTCTAGGTATCTCTAGTTTCAAAAAGGAGAGAAAAACAAGATTTAATCCTCTCCCGCCCTCATCTCCCTTCTGAATTCAAATCTGTGGAAAAGTAATTATACTTTCATTTTCACTGAAAGAGTGAAATTTTCAATATTATAAAGGAACCAAAGCAGTAATGTTTCCTTTACTTGTTATGTTAAGAACACCACTCTATTTTTAGTTGCCGTCACCATCACTGATGGACCTCCAGCTCTTCTCTTCCCCTAAATGTGGGTGTTCCCCAGGGTTTTCTTCTTTTTCTCCCATAGTACCCTTTTAGGTCCAACTTAGATTCTCCCATTTTTTCTTAGCTACCACTTTTATTTTAAAGACTCCAGGGAGTTAGGCTGTACATTTAGCTTTCCTAGGATAGTTCTCTGATATTTCAAATGCTACAGGGAGAAAACAGAATTCCTTCTCCAGGCTCTGAGGCCATACCTAGTCTGAGTATCCTTTGTCCCACACAGCCAATTTCCCATTCCACCTACTCTAATTACTCTTTTTGATTTTCTCTTTCTATTCCCACTGTCCCTGGGTACATAAAAGTGGTCCTAGTTGATTCTTACGCAGATCACAGGCAGTTTTACATTTCATCTTCAAGTCTCCAGGCCTCTTACCAATGAACTTTTCAAAATGCACACCTGACCAAGTCATTTCCATTAAAAAAAATCTTTCCATGACTTCCCTTTTCCTATAGGTTTTAAAACTCAGGTACAACAGGAATAACCTCCCTGAAATAATAAGCAAAATTTTAGTGTAAGTTTGTAGGACAGCCCATTGCTTTTTGGGTGGGGTATGTGTCTCCCCAAAAGTTTTAGGTTTTCAGGCTAAGGCCCAAATTCCTCAGTATGGTATAAAAAGTCCTGCATGACCTAGCCATAGGTCCAGCTCCCTTCATACTCCTCTTCAATCCCTAGACACCCACCTAGCTGTTATTCTTGACATCGTTTTGCTCTCTGCTTCGTATTCCTTTCCTCTTAGCTGACCGAACTTCAGGTCATCCAGGAAACCAACTCTCCTTCAAGAAACAGCTCATGTCACACTACCTACCAAAAGCTGTGCAGGCTAAGCATGCTGGTTGTCAACTCTTGCCTCCCTGCAGCCAGTTTTACAATTGTTCTTAGCCTCTACCTCCAGTAGTTCCTCCAGTAGTTGGGAGTAGTTGGGAGTGGGGGATTAAAACCACAAAATAAGATCAAAATCATTGTTTAGTGATTTAAAAGTTAATGGCAGCATTTATACACTGTTGAAGAACCTCAGGTTGTATGTAATGTTTTGTAGTGCTTTCTTGGGAAGAAAAAAATTGGGTGGGAAACGTAATTTATAAGACTTTTGATGCTGGATAAATGCCACACAAACCTCAATACTAAAGAATCTCATGTAAAGAAGGACTTTTATCATCATTCAGTTTTATACCCTGCCACCACATGTTTATACAAATCCTGTAATTAATAAAAAACGCAGGTCTTGATATTCTGGAATCTACTAGGACTGCTCAGTCTTTTGCACTAAATAATGCTCCTACTTCAAGAACTATCAGCTAGAAAGACAGTCCAGACGTGTCTTCCAACTCTCCATCTACTTCTGGAAAACGTTCCGACTTTTAAAGATACACTGTTCTAACGAGCCTGCTCGTGAGACTAGTTGTCTCACAGCACACACTCAAACAGCTCAATCTTTTTTCTTTAAAAAATTGTCTTTTAGGGGGCTGGGGATGTGGCTCAAGAGGTAGCGTGCTCGCCTGGCATGCGTGCGGCCCGGGTTCGATCCTCAGCACCACATACAAACAAAGATGTTGTGTCTGCCGAAAACTAAAATGTAAATAAAATATTAAAAAAAAAAAAAAAAAAAAAATTGTCTTTTAGGGGGTGAGGCTGTGGCTCAGCGGTAACGCACTTGCCTGGCATGTGAGAGGCACTGGGTTCCATTCTCAGCACCGCATATAAGTAAATAAAACAAAGGACTATCGACAACTAAAAAATATATTTTTAAAAAAATTGTCTTTTAATTGTTTCCTCCTAATGAAGTTGGTTGCTGTACTCCGGCGGACGGATCCGGCTCAGTGTATTTCCCTCCTCTTAGCGCATTTACCTATAAATAGCGCTCACCGCGCTGAGTCACCCAAACCCCGAGTTTCCCCAAATAGCTCCTAACGACTGCTGGAATCATTCCCCTCGCAGCGGTGACAGACGCTGACCACACACCCGCCGGGCTGGCCGTGGACCCGCTCCACTGAGCGGGTTACTAACCACCAGGCGCCCCAGGGACGCAGGCGACGGCCGCCGCGTCCCGGCCGGGAGTCCAGAGCGTCGGACCTTGCTAGGGCGGACGCCGAAGTCTGGACGCGAGACCCGGCCGACGGCGGGACTTGGCCTTGATTGCTGAAGGGCCCGCCCCCGCTCCCTTCCCAGCGGGTAGCTGCGGGGGGCAGGCACCAGCCTCCGCCCAGAGCCGGCCGCACACACAATGGGTCGCGTCGGGAGGGGGCGGCCGCGGCTCCCGCTCTAGTCCCAGGGCCCGGACTCCAGGCTGCTGGGGAAGCAGCCAAAAGCCAAGGCCGTGTGGAAAACCCTTTTCTAACCTCGGCCCACTCCCCACGAGGAGAAACGGTGGTGATACTAGGGGCTGGGGGAGCCGCAATGGGGGAGGGAACGGAAGTGCCACCCCCTGCAGTCAGGGGTAGTGACGTCATCCCTACAGCCAGCCTGTAGCGGGGGCGTCTGCCTGTCACGTGATACAGACCCCCACGCCCCGCTGAATCCCGCGCGCGCGCTCCCTCCCCCAACCCGACTCCCACCTTTCCCCCGCCCCCTCTCTCCAACTTTCGCCCTCCCTGCTCCGGCACCGCTGTCAACGGCGCCAGCTCCGCCCCCTCCCCCGCGCCCTGAGTAACCGCCACGGCGGCGCGGCGGGCGCTCGCGCTCGGGTCCCGGACTCAAGGAGCCGAGCGTGCCCGGGGTCCCACCCTGCCCCCCAATTCCAGCGCACTTGGTGTGTGGGCACTGGAATCAGGGGGCGCGACGGCGTGCGGCGTTAGAGCTTCTGTTCTCAGTCCTCCCACCGAGGCCGAGGACGAGGCGGACACGCCGGGTCGGAGCTGTGGGGTGGGGGAGTAGCGAGGTTCGCGCAGCGGTCTTCCAGCCCTGATTTGTCGCCACCGGGGGTCGGCCCCCGTGCGGGAGAGGCAATGGGGAACCCGTCCTTGACCCTCGCGCTGAGGCCCGCGCCTTCCTTCTCCCCGCCACCCGGGCGGCGCACGCCTGTCCTGCCGGGCTTCGTCTCGGGCTGCAGCGCGGGCACAAGCCAATCGACGAGCGGCCAGGCGCTAATCGCCTCCGGGAGCCCCCTCGGCCGCCCCCGCCGTGGACTGCTGGGGTTGCAGATTTGGTTGCTGTTGCTGCTGCGCCTCGTTCCGTTTTTTCCTCCATTCCCTTCTAAAAGTGGAGGTTTGGGGGAGGGAAAAGAAAATTCAGCGTTGAAAGGGGCGGTACGCACTGACCTGTCAACGGTGGAGGAAGACCCCCGATCGGAGCGAGCTCTCGAGCCCGCGCAGAGACGGGAGCGCTCGCGCGGAGCGGCGCGGCGGCAGCTGTGCCTCAGCCAGGTGTCCCCCCTCGGCGGGGCCCGCGCTGCCGCTCCCGCCCCCTCCCTCGGCGCTGTGCTCCCCGCCCCATCGCCAGGGACTAGGGAACCCCCCAGCTCGATTTTTTGTGCAGTTTCAGCAAAGCTCCGAGGAAGTTGGTCCTTTTGTTCCACTATTTATAGATTGCGTCAACATTGCGAAAAGGAGAAGGCGGAGCGGTGGCCCCTCCCCCTCCCCCTGCCGGCTCCAGGGAGAGAAAAGCCCCAGCACACGACCTAAGTACACAACGCGCCAGCCGCCCGCCCCCGGCCTCCTACTCTCTGCTCCCCCCTCCTCCCAGGCTGGGCCAAAGCGCTGCCAACCCCGTCACGTGCCCGCCCGGGAAAACCAGCTCCCTGGGGCTCCGCGCCGCCCGCTGGGCTCCGTGGCAGCGGCCTCGCCCAGCTGCAAGCCCAGCTCGTGGTGTCGGGCCGCGGCCCAAATGTCGCGCACATCGTGGGTACCCGAGGCTCGACACCCGGCGGCGATCCCAGGGTCCACGGATGTGGAAGTGCTCCGGAGCGTCCCGCGCGCGCTTCCGCCCCTCCTTTCGCTTCCCGCTCCCGGAGCGCCACCGCCCTGCTCGCGGTGTGCGCGCGCGCTCTGGCCTCGCTTCGGAGCCAGGAGTCTGACACGTCCCTATGCCACTGGCGCGGCCCCTGCCGCCAGGATTAGGATGCTAGCCCCCATTACCCAGCACAATTGACGGAGGGCGGAGGCAGGAGGGGTGCGGGGGTGTTTCGCAGCGGCTCCCAGGCAGAGCGCGGGAAGCTTGGTGCGGGCTCTCGCAGACGCTCTCCCTCCGCAGGTGCAACGAGCCGTTGCTCGAGTTCACATCTCTCTTCCCGGCCGTTTAGAGCCCAAGGGTTTTGCAAACCTGAACCGCTGTGGGGAGAATGTAGTTTTTGAGCAGTTACTGTTTTGTCATGGGAGTTAGTGTGGCAAAAACATTCTAACTTTTCTTCAAAATCTGATGACGAAATGATAGGCCCTGCCATACCCCGAAGTGAAACTGAGCTCCCTGCCGGCCCAAAGCCTCTGTTCCTGGGCTCCTTGTAAACAAGGAAGGCGGTAAACACAAGAAGGCCTTAAAACAAAACCAAGTGGAAGTGGCTAGTTTGGATGTAATTTACCTTCACTGCTTCCGATCCTCTCCCTAAATGATTTATTTAGATCGCAGTTTAACTTCCCAGGATCGGAATAGAATAATTTAGCCCACCAGATCCCTGGTGGAGGAAAACGAGGAAAGCTAGACGAGCTGGAAACGCGTTGGATCTTTCTCCGGAGCTGGACTGTGGTAAACAGTCTGGAAGGATGATGATGTTTTTTTAAGGGCCTTAGGGAAATTGTTCCCGCGCGCGTTCACCCTTGCTCGAGCTAAGTGCTGGCTGGTGATGGTGGTGGGGCCCGTGCACCCCAAGCGGAACTCCTTGGCCGGGTACTGGGTTCGTCCAAACCTGGGAGCGCTTTTGCACGGGCCTGATGGGTCAGCTTTAAGTTTTTCTTTATATGGGCAATCTTTCCAGTCTTGAGCCATCTTTTGGGGAGAAGAGCGGGGAGGAGACCTAAGAGAATGGGTTCAAGCTAACAATGTGTGCGCCTGCTTTTATAAAGAGGGAAGCAAAATGAAGTAAAGCGAACTTGTGCAGTGGTTGCTGTGTTTCCCAAGTGTGGAGTTGAGTCGACCGCTTTGGTCCCCCACACCTGACGATGTGGAGCAGACTTTTTATTCCCCGGTTTCCTTCCTATTTAGTGAAAGGCCCCAGTCGCCCCTCTTCCCGTCTTTGTACCCTACCCTGCCTCCAGCATTTAAAAAACACAACCCTCCTAGAGAATCAAATTCGTTTCCGCGCCAATTTAGTTGCATCGGTATCTACAAAGCACGTTACTTTTCATGAAGAAAACAAGCCAGAGTCTCCTGGCCCTTCCTGGTGCTATAAGGGCTAGAGATTGCCCAGGCCTCGGCCTCAGCCTTGGCTTCCCAACCCTAGCTTCGGACCAAGTTGCGGTGTCCCAGGCACTTTGTCAGGACACGCGCTTTTCGCCCCCACTCTGTTCTCCCGCGGTCTTCCTAGCTGTGGAAAGGAGGGAGCGAAAGCAAAACGAAAGCACTCGGGGCACATCAGTAGCAGCGGCTTCCCTGAGCGCGGCCCTGGGAGGACAAAGTCTGGGGTCCCGAAGCGAGGATGGGGGCCCAAGCTTCGGCGGAAACCGGATGGGGGCAATCCCCGGAGGGCGCCCAGGAGTTGCCAGGATCTTCTCAGTGCCCTGTCGCTCTTTTTCTCCCCTGGGAAAAGGGAACATCAATAATAAATATACCAACGCCCCAGGGAAAGATTGGCCAGGTAGGGAAAGTTTGGCCAGGGTCTTGAGTTGAAGGTCAAGACTGGGTCCAAGCGGAAGGCACACAGAGCCAAAGAAGTGTGGCGCGGGGGTCGAGCGTTGGACCCCAGAAGCGGATTCCCAAGACAGGGCGAGCTGGAGCGCTGCGAGGGCGCGTTGAGGCCGCCTGGACTCGAGGCCGGTGGCTTTGTGCTACCCTTAAGTCGGATGAGCACTCTTCCTCCCCGCAAAAATCAGATTTCTAAGCTGTTTAAAGACTTCAGGAAACTCTGGTGACATACTACGTGCCGGCCATCCTCCCTTGTGGGAGTCTCTGCAGAGACAAAGACGCCCTGAACAGATTTGGAAGGGGCACGGCCCGCGTGGGCGGCCTTACAGGGCACAGGGCACAGGCTTTTCCTGTTAAAGCAAGGCATCATAACCTGGTGAAGGTAACTGCCCACAAGCGCCAGTAAGGAATAGCAGCCGGTGGCAGACGGTCAGCTAAAATTTGTCCTTGCTTTATCCTCCTCCACCAGCTTCCTAGTGAACCAACCCGGGCTGATTGGCCTGCCGAGCACTCGCCGTTACTCCAGCAGCCTAACGTCCGAAAAACGCATCTTACCTTAGTAAACACTTAACTTTATTCTATTTAATAACACCTTTGTGGTAGCTATGTTTATGGGTATGAGTGTTTTAAAAATGTTGTTCCTAAATGAGTCGAATGTGGAAACCGTGTTTCCCCCCTGCGAGTAGTCAGGTCGGTTTTTCTCACAGGCACCTGATGTAGGACGCAGCGAGGGCGGTTATATCTCTAGCTGTCCAGAAGCGCTTTTGCACAGCGCCTATTCGCTCTTGGAAGCGGGAGATGTGGAGTTGTGTGCTTGTTTGCATGGTTCAGCTTCTGCATCGTCAAATATTCATTTCACCACAGGACTCAAAAGCCCTCTGCTTTTGGTGTTCTCTCCGGTGAACCTCGGGAAGGCAGCCTTGCTTTCCTGCTAAGGTTTTGCCGGTAACAGGCAGTAGTCATTCCCAGACTAACCCTGTTGGTTTTCATTCCTCCCTTTTTTTACCACAACGGCAAATAACAGAAAGTCCTAACTGTAAAAAGGACGGCCCATCCCATCCAGATTTCTTTATACGTCGATGACAGGCAAGCTACAGGTGAAACAGACCCTTAGATTCTTCTTTTTACAAAAACCCTTTCATTAACAACAACAAAACTTTGCAAAAACTGTTTTTGACTCAGCACACTATAAAGATGCCTGCGCTCACTGTGCTCGCGCTTTAGTTTCATATGTGGCCACTTTTCTTGCTGAGTCTTCCCCCTTGTAGCATATTTT
The DNA here is from genome assembly GCF_021218885.2 of Marmota monax. Classification (NCBI taxonomy): domain Eukaryota; kingdom Metazoa; phylum Chordata; class Mammalia; order Rodentia; family Sciuridae; genus Marmota; species Marmota monax. Next base: position 17,047,036 of record NW_026693082.1, on the reverse strand, counting down.
TGTGAAACAGGTTCCATCGGGTTATCTTGCTAAACTGAGCATCTGTAATTATGAAGTTAGTTCTTAAACAAAAAGTACACGCAAGCCTTTGAAAACCCTTGGTGGTTTTTATTCCACCCCCGCCCCCCCTTAGAAGCCTACGCGTTCACAAATGATGCTTTGCCTGAGCTTGGTTCAGACTTTAGTCCCTCCAACGTTATCCACCCCAGCCATCCCCAGAGTCATCGAAAGCCCCAGCTTTGCGCACGCTAATGGATCCCGCAATATAAACCTCGATTTGGAGTCCAGTTTGGAAACAAATCTGTCCCTTTCACGGTGAAATGGGAACATGCCCAAGCGATGCATCTGGCTTTAGATTTTATGAGGAACATGATCTGGAAAAGGGAACGCCTGTTTCAGCTGCGGCTATGCGTCCCGCGCGGGTCCCCTGGGGCTCCCTCTTGCAAACAGCGCGCCTGGCCTCGACCCGCAGGGCCTCAGCCGACCTCTGGGCGCCAGGCTTTGGTTAACCCCACATCAGCGCGCTCCCTTCCGGGCCTCGCCTGGGGTCGCTCTCAGCGGCCTGAGGAAGCTTTTCGACCCGAGGAGAAAGTTTGAGGCTGCAGATCAGATGTCCTTAAAGGCGCTAGGGAAAGGGAGAGGCTCTTTGCAGTCAGTGCCAAGAAACTCGGACACCCCACGCTCGCCGTGAGGCGAAGGGAGCTATCCTGGGGGAGCACAAGTGTTCCCGAGACTTTGCCAAAGGTTCCGCAGCCCGGAGGTAGCTTGTCCCTCCCCAACCCAGCCCACTACTGGTGGTTTCACAATCCCCTCCAGACTGCTTCAGGAGTGACCCAGGGGGGAGCTAGAGGGTGGGGAGAGTTGAGGAAGATGGACCTTCTCAGTTTCCCGCCCCACGGCCCAGGAAAACCTCCAAAGGGTTAAAATGGCGCGGTGGGGTGGGCGGGAGGAGTGGTGCCAGAGTTCGACCCTAGTCGGCGGAAGAAGAAGGGTAGGGGTGTACGAGTCGGAAAGAAGCCAGCAAAACTGGGAGCCAGGGGAGACGTGAGGCGAGATCCTCTGTTATAGGGGCTGGTTCCAAGGAACACGCCGGACGGACGGGGCTGGGGCTGGCAGCAGAGGAGTCGAACTGGTTATTGAGCGTGTCGGCTCCCCTGGACAGGGTTATGTCAGGAGAGCGCCTTGGCACCGAGTTCTGGCCAGAGGTAAAGATACTCCCCCTCGGGCTTCTCCCCGAGCGGGGCTGGGCGGGAGCGGAGGGGCGGGCAGTACGCCACGCCGAGCCCGGGCCGCTGAGGTCTGCAAGTCGCTTTCGGAACCCGCCGCATAGTTTCTCTAGTCAACGTGGAAGAAAAAAAAAATCATCTCAAGTAGCGCCCCTCGGCCAGTAGTCCTTCAGAGCTGGTAAAGTAGGTAGAAATGAACTCGGGGAAGAAAGTTTAGAACGTCCAGTTTCCAAGTTTGTGGAGTGATGGGGACTCTTGACAGTTTCGCAGAGAGCTGCACCCATTTCCCCTTCCAAAACAGGACCGAAAGAGTGTTCCTCCCAAGAAAGGCTAAAGTCAGTCCCCACGTGGAACCTCAGCTGTCCCGGTCGGCAGACCTCGGGCTCCTCGGGCTCGCCTCTACCAGGGCCGCGGGGAAAGTCCTTTAGAACAGCCCCACGCGGGCAGCGCGCGACTCGCGGAGCGCTCAGTCCGGGGCCCGCGGCTCACCGGGCGTTACAGCAGGAAACGCTTCGTCGCGTTTTCGGTCTCCCAGTCAAAACATTTGGCTGAATCTCGAAGTAACTTTTTTGATAGTCCGGAAAAATACCCAGACAAATAGAATCGCCATCAGGCTTGCGTCAGAGAACCATTTCCCCTCTGGACTATAGTGAGATTGTTTTTTTCATTAGTTTCAGGAACTGAATTTTTGATGATTTACCTGCCTGCTGCAGCTCCTGACCGTATTCTCTTCGCCTCCTTTTCCCACATCATCTAGTTGTCCACTTACCCCGAAGCCCCTCAACTTCGGTCGTCCATGACATCGTAACCATTACAACGTATACAGTCTTAGGCAGCTTTTATCAACGGTCAATACAAGCCGCAAGAGTTTGCACAGCCCTCGCAAAACCTGTCACATTTTCAGTTCCTTTGATGCTCAGCGACAAAAAGAGTTTTGCTTTGCACGTTTTCTTTTTTGCATATGTTCAGTGATGGTGCTCTCCCAGTTACAAATTTCCTCTTCTCCCAATCAATTCTAGGAATTTGTTTTTTACAGGGACCTAAAGGATCAGCAGAAATTTAGTGTGTGCTAAATCACACCTTCACGCCCGCGCCCCCCAGACAAGGATTAACATTAAACGATGTTAATCAGTTAAACAAAACAGACTTTGTTATCATTAGACATGGCTCTCCCCACTAACCTTGGCTATCCTGTCACTTCAAAGAAGGAAGTAATAAAAACGAAATTCTTTAGAATAAAATAAAATTATGAAAGCTATGCATATGAGGTCTAGATGCAGAAGATGGAGGTTTCAGGTTTTTTTAAAAAAAGATTTCTTATTGATAGGCAATTATTGATGTGAAACGATATATATAGTTAGTACTATCTGTGTGCCAACACATAGTAGGTGCTCAAGGATTATTTAGTCTTCCTCTCTCCTTTCCCTCCCTCCCTATACTTGGATATTTGGCAGGGGATTCAGACTTCCCAGTGGCTAAAGAAATTATGCTCAAACTTTGCTTCTGGTTCATGTAATCTCCACTCACTTAAAAACTCACAAAATTTATCCAGGGAACTTTAATAGCGTATTAAAACTTAATGGAAATAGCTAGAAAAATAAAAAAATATGGTGATTACATACATATAAACCTGAAACACATTAAATTAATTCGAATTTTTCAGTGGCTGTAATGGGTAACAATTACTATTTGATTCCGTTTCCCAATTTCTACAGTAAAAACGAAATTTGTGGGCTCTTGCTCACTTCTAGCGTTTCTGCTACAGCAGCTTTCGCCCACATACTGATGTATCTCGACCTCATATTTTTCATAGCGCAAATTTTATCTTGGAGCTATTCAATTATTTTGAGAGAAACTTGTGCTCATTTTTTCTTTTAAAAAAATTAAGCAAATGGTGAAAGTTTGTAGCACCCATGGGTGGAGAAAACCCACCTACCAGCTCCTCCTGCTTTGGGTGCAGAGTCGCTGGAGAGTAAAGTTGCCTGGAGCGACTTCCCAGATCCCGCCTGGTCACTACCTTATTTTCTTTGGGGCCCATTTGCGGGGAGTAAACAAGACACGTAGCGAGTTTCCTGGCAACTTCGCATTGCTCTTTAAATAGAGCATACACGCAGTTCACCTCCACTTGCAGGCTTTCCTGCCTCAAATTGTTTAAAAAAAAAAATCCCTCTCTTCTCCTTCCAAATGAGGAGGCCGGTCACGTAGGGTGACCTCGTGTAAGCGGCAGGTCTCAGCCCCCTGGAGCCAGGCTGCCCCTCAGGGAGAGCAGAAGAATCGCACCTAATTAGTATCTGGCTCCCGCGGAGGTGTAATGCGTGGGCACTGCGAGTTCATCTCTCTTGCTGCACCCAAGTTCAAAGCGTCGTACGTGATGAGAACTTGGGGCATCAATATCTTCCTCACACCAGAGCCCTTAGGAGATCTCTGGACAGACGGAGGAGCGCGTTATAGTGGCTCCAGGATCAGGACTTTCCTCTCTTGAGGTCTATTTAGCTTGTTATAGAAAAACACATCGTGCATGAACATCTACAAATATCTCCCCGTCCTCCACTCCAGTGGTTCTCAAGACCCGGTTGCGAGTGTGAATCCTGGAGTCCCGCGCCTGGTTCCTGCTCGTGCAGAGCAGAGCGCGCAGCCCGGAGGTCACACCAAGTTCAGCGCCGCACGTCCATATCAGAATTGGAAAAGCTCAAAACTTTCAAGCCCGTCCGGGAGCTGCTGTCTGGGGCTCAGGCCGGCTCCCCCTCAGAATTCTCTTAGAACACGAAAGTTGTGAATTACTGTGTTTTACTCAAACTGGGCGCCACTCTTGAAGGGCCCAAGGAAGCAACAGCTTCCCTTCGGTGGGGTCCTGGCATCAGCGCGACCAGGGCATGTTATTTTTTTGCAAACTGAGACTTGAAGTGAGCCCCCAACCTCCACCCCACCCCTGCGGCCAGGGAATAACTCCAAGGGCTCTCCCATCTGGATGTGTAAGGGTCGGAGCAGGTCGCGGTTCCCCGGACTTCTCAAGTCCTGGCCAGGCCTCGCACCGAGAAGCAGCTAGGACGCCATCGCGACCCTGCCAGGGGCCCAGGGGGACCGCGGCAGAGGGAAACCCACCCGGGCTCCCGCGCAGCAGTAAAGCCGGAGGCGTTCGGACGGCTCGGCCCGGAACGAGGGGCGCGCAGGGAAAACTGTTTCTCGAGCTGCAGAGCTCAGGCAAGTCTGGCGGGGAAGGAATCAGAGGCGGGAGGGAACTCTGTTCTCAACAAGGATCTTGCCAGTCTTGGCTTCTCGGCGGAAGCACTCGGAACGGAGCGAGGGTCCCAGAAGCAATATAGCTCCCTGCTTGGGCTAAGAGAAGCCTTGCCCGACCCAGAGTTCCCAGCTAAAGCGGTGCAGCGACCTCCCCTTTTTGGATGTCAGACGTAGTCTGGCCAAGGTCGTCCAGTCCAGCGGGCCTACCCCTCAGAAATGAGACTCTGCCGGTATGGCCTGGAAGCCTCAGGCAACGGCCTAGACGCAGAGAACTCATAAGAGTATTTCCAGGCCCCAGTGGCCTGTGGGCAGGGGTTAGCACAGGTTTTTTCTTTGACCAGAAAAAATTATCCAAGTTTCCCAAATCTGCAATCAGTGAACTCAAGGCCAACTGCATTCTTAGAATCTTGTCCCTATTTTTGGCCGTAGACATGAGTTAAGACTCTTCTTTTCTCCTATAAATGAGGGCTCACACAGAAAAAAGGTGGATTATAGGTCTAGTAAAGATCCATTCTCTAATGAACACATTCAGGTATGTGCCTCCTTGTGGGATATTGTGTGCACCCATACTCCTGGTCCTGCCAAGGAGAGGTCCTGGGTGTGCTGGGTGGGAAAGGTGCGCTTTTCTGCAGGGAGAGTGTAACATTGCAGTGAGAGGCCTACTTGGCCTATTTGGGAGGGAGAATCCCACCTGGCCTGCAAAGACCAGGGACAGGACTGGGACCTGTGTGTGGAAGGAAGGGAGTGAGGGTATAAGGACAGCTTTCTCCCAGTGAAAAAGAGTCCTGAAGCTAAGAAGGCAGGGTGGAAAAGTGGGATAAAGGTGATGTAGGATAAGACAAGAGCCCCTGGAGACCAAGTTAGAATCATAAGTCTATTTCCTGGCTGAATTTGTATTTTAAGCTTCATTCCCAAGTGTTTTGTTTTTAAATCTTGCCCAAGGAAATAATTTGGTTAACAGATACATTGTCTATTGAGAGACTATTGTACTTGAGACATAGGAATCCATTAGTGAACAAAATAGTTCTTGTGCTCACAGATCTTACAATCCAATATTTTTTTCCTCGTAGAGAAAAAAGCAAAAGATGCCATGAAAACGGATAGATGATCACATCCAGAGTGAAGTGAGTATGGCTATTTACAAAGTTCAATATCCCTGGAACATAGAAAGCAGAGGACCTGTCCTAGGAGTAGAAAGTCTGTTGAGGAGATTAGCCTGGACCTGAGGGAGGGTATCAAGAGTGAGCAGTTCATTGATAGGAAAAACAAGATTTTTATGAAGGACTTTTCTTTTCTTTTCCCAGTGGTGCTCTACCACTGAGTTACATCCCCAGCCTTTTTGAGATGGCATCTTGCTAAGTTGCCAGGTTGGCCTTAAAACTGTGATCCTGCTGCCTTATGCTCTCAAGTAGCTGGGATTACAAGCATGCGCCAGTGAGCCCTACCATGGAGGGCCTTGCATAGGTCCTTAGCTGGTTAGTATTCAGAATCCTCTCTAGAAACATTGAAGCCTTCACATTTCTGAGGCTCAGATATACCATAAGCTAGTAACTCTGTGCTCAAGAGAAAAGAAAGGTCTTGCAATGAGCTAGACCAAAGAAAGTGTTAGCTTGATGTCATAACAATTAATTATGAAAATAAGACATGCTATTTTTGATTGGAACTACTGCATCCCTTTGTAGCAGTATTGGTGGGCACAGGAGTGCTTATCGTTTCCTAGCATTTCCTGAGTACTTCACTTCTCCTTTAACCCTCATGACAAATACAAGAAACAGGTATTTTATACCATTTTATGGATAAGGAAACTGAGGCTCAGTGAGATTGTAAGAGTTGAGTAAGTGACAAAAACTCTGACTTCAAGCATGTGTTCTCTTCATTTTTCTCCAGGAGCCCCTTCAACCCATTGGATGATGGTTCTAAAATAAGAAAGCCATATTAAGAGATTCATAATTGAGAAATTTAAATCTTTGTGGAAAATTATAAAAAATTAAGGAAAGTAAAATAGGCAGGACAGCAGGAATGTTTTCTATAAATCAAATTCACACAACACTATTAATTTCTCTTTACCATTGCTTGCTAGAGAAGTTTCAAAATGAAGAGATGCTTAGTCATTAGTTTTGCTTTATTACACAGAGAAACACATGTTAGTCTAGTCCTAACACTTCAGTGGAAATTCTTTTGATTTTTGAACTTGCAGCTCTAGGTCACTTTCCCTAGGTTGTGGTTGAAGGTGGCTCTCTTCACATATAGAACATCTGAGTTTTGTGTTTGGGGGAGGAATTATGGTAATATTCTAACTTTATAAGTTGGCAAAATTTCATAGATAAAAGGGAAACTTTTTTAAAATCCTAGATTTACACTACTAAATCAATTGGTCATTTCAGTAATCTGCTTGTGACTGTGCTGTGTGTTGAGGATATGACATTGATTAAGACAAACTGAGTCCTTGCTACTGGAGAGACCATAACAGGAAGGAAGGAAACCAAGGCTTTTTCAGCTCCTGCCATGTGCCAAACACTCTACTAGACTCATTTAATCTTTCAGACAAGCCTTCTGTCTGTTCTTGAATATACAGAACATGTACAAAAGAGTGAGGCTTAGAAAAATTAAATATCTTGCTCAAGATAACACAGTTTTTAAATGGCAGAACTCCAGTTCAACACCAGCATAAAGACTAAGTTCTTTTAGGCCTGAGGATCTAGCTCAGTTGGTAGAGTGTTTGCCTCGAATGCACAAGGCCCTGGATCCAATCCCCAGTACCACACACACACACACACACACACACACACACACACAAAAGATAGTTCTTTTCACTATACCACACCACCTCCTTGAGTATGAAAATATTAAAAATTGTGAGTACTTGGTAGTCATTTTATCCCTGCTTGGCCTGTTTCCTCAACTAAAACAGCTGGATAACTATTCTTTTCCTGTTCATTTCATGAAGCACTCTTAAAATCCAAAAGCACTGTAAAAAAAATTTAAAGCTGTTTTTAGTTATTTAATTTAATTTAGTCTTATGGAAGAAAAAACATGAAACCCTATTAATAGGTTTATAATAATCTATTGATTGGGGAAAAACCCTTCTATTCTAATAGGATATGATTTTATTTTATTTTTATTTTTTGTACCAGAGATTAAACTCAGGGGCACTCAACCACTGAGCCACATCCCCAGCCCTATTTTGTATTTTATTTAAGACAGGATCTCACTAAGTTGCTTAACACCTCACAATTGCTGAGGCTGGCTTTGAACTCTCGATTCTCCTGTCTCAGACTCCCAAGCGTGTGCTACCATACCCAGATAGGATTAGATTTTAATGAATTATAATTGCATTTTTAATTAATGAATTTAACATCAAACATGAGACACAGTAGAATACACACACACACAAGGATTATGACAATCTCCTTATCCAAAGAGAAATTCCAAGTTCAGTGAAAGAGACATATAAATAAGTAAATTATAAAAATGTGTTGTAACAGACTCAAGGTCTCTTTAGATTTAACAATATTCTGAGCCTCCTCTGACAAGCTAAAAGTTTTATTACTTACAGTGTTGAACTTGGAAGACATCTGGGCAGCTTGTTAAAAAACATAGAATCCACTTCTGTAGAGTCAGATTTTCTGGAGGTGGGGCCTGACTCTTCATTTTAAAGAAGTTCCTTAATCTTTTTTTTTTTATTGGTTGTTCAAAACATTACAAAGCTCTTGACATATCATATTTCATGCATTAGATTCAAGTTGGTTATGAACTCCCAATTTTACCCCAAATACAGATTGCAGAATGACATCGGTTACACATCCACATTTTTACATAATGCCCTATTAGTAACTGTTGTATTCTGCTACCTTTCCTATCCTCAACTATCCCCCCTCCCCTCCCCTCCCATCTTCTCTCTCTACCCCATCTACTGTAATTCATTTCTCTCCTTGTTTATTTTCCTATTCCCCTCACAACCTCTTATATGTAATTTTGTGTAACAATGAGGGTCTCCCTCCATTACCATGCAATTTCCCTTTTCTCTCCCTTTGCCTCCCACCTCATGTCTCTGTTTAATGTTAATCTTTTCTTCCTGCTCTTCCTTCCTGCTCTGTTCTTAGTTGCTCTCATTATATCAAAGAAGACATTTGGTATTTGTTTTTTAGGGATTGGCTAGCTTCACTAAGCATAATCTGCTCTAGTGCCATCCATTTCCCTGCAAATTCCATGATTTTGTCATTTTTTAGTAGAAGTTCCTTAATCTTGAGAAACCAGCAGGTGGGAAAAGAGCTAGACCACTTGGATACAGGCATGTGGTCTCAAAAAAATCCAACCCTATAACCCTTGACAATGTTGATAAGATTGAGGTTCTATTGAACTGGCAGAGATTAAGGATCCAAACATACTTAAGAAATTTGGTATGCCATGGGTGGGAAAGGTTGATGGGAAGTCTTCAAAGCAGTTATAGATGATGTAAGTTATAACACATTATATATAGAAGGGCACATTTTGGCTAACAGTTTTTCTTTTGAATTTGATTAAAACCATTAGTGAATGCTACTCAATTCTGGAACATCTACTTGATTCAATAAGTAGAGCAGAATTTTCTAAACTTCTTTTTTTTTTTTAAGTCAAAGAATGTTTTATTTAAATGAAACTTTAACAAAGGCCAATATATAAAGAAGGATTGCTATGGGTGAAGAAGAGCATGGGAGAGGAAGAGGGGGCACCCTGAAAACTATCAGGACAGTCTGGCATTCAGCAGACTGAGGGACTTGCAGACTTATTTTCTTTGAATCTCAAGCCTGATACGTAGCCACATAAGAGGTGTATAGTAGTAAAGATTAAATGAATAAAGGAATCAAAATTTAATTGAGGAAAAAAGTTTACTAACATTTCAATGAAGACCAAGGTAAATAATCTACTTGGTGGCTCATTTTCAATACCATTTTTTCCCCTACTGCTCATGATTCTACTTGCCTTCTTTGAACATGAACTTATGAGGCAATTGACTCTTATAGGCCAATTTCCTCTAGGACTGTTTTCACTTTACTTAATCAGAAAAAGAACCCAGGTGAAGTCAGGAAACCTGGAAAAATTCAGGCTTCATTTTAGGGGTGAGTGGTAGCATAGGACAAAAACAAAACAAAACAAACCCCATCATTTCTTTTGGAGAATCATCACACATGGCTAACTTAAAAAAATGAGTTTATTGTTTCTCTGGTTATGAAAATGTAGGAAGTTTGGAAAATGCAGAAAGGCACGGAGAATAATATAAAATTTACTTTCTCTGTCATTATCCAAATATAATGCTGTTACTGGTAGTTATCCTTTTATGTTTTATGTTTAGTATAAATAAGTAAATAAATATAGCATCCTAATTTATTTTTAACTTTTATCACTAAATAATATGCTCTATAGCATGATTTTCATATTTCTGCATTATAGCCTATGAAAGAATGTAACACATTTTGTCTGACAAATTTCTTATTAAATGTTTGGATTATTTGCCATTTTTTTCTATTATGAATAGTGCTACATTGAATATACTTTAGTTTGAATGTATGTCTGTGTCTGAGTATTTATGGTGTTCTTACTTTTTAAGGCCTTTGATTCATCTGGTAAATTGCCCTCTGGAATGGCTGCATGCACTAGGGTAGATACCTTTGGATAATGTATTTGAGTTATTATTTCTCAAGCCAGAGCTTCACTTTTCATTTTCAATGACACTGTGGCTGTTTATGATCAGCATTGGTTATTTGCCACTAAGTGTACTGCTCACCTAACTTTGGGATGAAAGAGAGGTATTAAAGATCTGGGTGTAGTTGTTTTTCAGAATTTACAATTAAAAAATCTAAGTATTTTTGCTTCCCTTAAAAAACTGCAAAATCTGATAAAGACTGATTTGATAGCTGGTGACTACTGTTTCTAATGACTGTAGGGCATTTTTTTGTTTTCTCCTGCAGCTTAGAATCCCTGAGTCTAAATGGGTCCCTAGACCTTTATCATCATGACCTTTATCACTTCTGAAGAGAAGTTGTCTTTGGCTATCAGTTTGCTTTGGGGACCTTTTTTAGAAGTTAAATTTATTTTTATGGAGGCTGAAACTAGTCACTTCACCACATTTGTGATATGAGTCACATTAGAATAAAGATCTAGAAGGGTGGTAAATACTTCCTACCTAAATTATACAATAGTAAGAAGTGTGATGTGAATGACTGTGGATATCAGCATTTATGACTACAAACTATTTCTCCCAGTTTCTCTTAGTTTAATCTGGGCTTGATATTTTCTGTTATGATCAGACACAAAGGTGTGTGTGTGTGTGTGTGTGTGTGTGTGTGCACGCACACTTATGTGTGGGATTTGGGGAATTTTGAACAAGAGTCTCGTATGTTGAGTTAATCAAGTGTAAACACATACACATGCGTGTTCACACACACACACACACACACACACACACACTTTACCCATTTAGGGAAAGTATGCTGACTTTGCTCACAAAACTGAAAAGTTGGCAGAATCTTTAACTTGTAACTTGGCAGTATTGCAATTTACAGGCAAGAAAGGCAAGCCAAATTGGGTGAAAATTGAGGTTGCTTTTTTTTTGTTTTTAAAGTTTTTGACAGTGAAAATCATTGCTGAGTGCACATTTAGCCATTTTCTACTTGATTTTTAACCACATTTATTGGCACTGTGAAGAGTTGGTTAAAGCTTCCTGTGGAAGGCATGCAGTGGCCAGGGTAAGGTAAGGATCTTTAGCTATTTCTTCCATGCTTCTAACATTAAAATGGGTGTTGTTTTAATTGTTTTGAAATATTGGCTAGTGAAATACAGAATGTGTTATTATCTAAGCTTCCTGAATCCATCCTAATGAGTATATAAACATAGACAGGGCTTCAGAGGCCATTATCAGACATCGTTTTAGTCAACTTTTTCACTACTATGGACAAAAAAACAAGAACAATTTTAGAGGAAAAAAAGTTTATTTGACATTCATGGTTTCGAAGATCTCAGTCCATAGATGGTCAGTTCCATTACTCTGGGCCTGAGGTGAGGCAGGACCTCATGGTGGAAGAGTGAGGCAGAAGACATGGCACCAGAAAGCAGAGAGAGCTCCACTCACCGAGGAAAAAATATAAACCTCAAAGGCATGTACACAATGATCCATTCCTCCAGTCACACCCTACTTGCCTACAGTTACCACCAGTTAATTCATTCAAGTTGATTAATGCGCTGATAGGCTAAGACTCTCATTACCCCATCATTTCACCTCTACATTTTCTTGCATTATCTCACACATGAGCTTTTGGGGGACATCTCATATCTAAACCATAAAAGACATGTTTTCAGGCCTGAGCTTTTTCTGTGAGCTGATGGAACATTTGTGATGCTGGAGACAGTGGGAACTTGACAATTCTGAGAATGGGGCTTTCTTTTGAATACTGGCGGCTTTGCTACCATCTTCACAATTGGCAGGGGATTTGTGAAGTCATGAAAGGCTGTTTCCTTTTTCAAACATTCAGGCATCAGCACAAACATCTGTGAATTTATTTAAATACTCTGGTTCCCTGAATTACCTATTTCCTTAATATTTATTTTACTTATTTTTACTATGGGGGACAAATTTCCACTTCGTCTTTTTTTCTAGTTAGCTCTGTTAAGGTTCCTCATTTTAGCATTCAGGTGACTTGGTACCTAGGGCCAAGGTTAAGGTTGTCTCATAAAAGCTGACCTGGGACTGGGATGTGTGTGAGGGATATTGTCAAGAGTGAGGGTCAAAGTGATTTCTGTGTGTGGAACAAATTTCATTACATTATGGTGTCATCCTTATAAATTAAATAAAGTAGTTGTCTAAAAAATAGCCACTAGTGTCTCTTTTTAAAAACTTATGAAGCAATAATATTTACTCAATACTTGAATTAAGCAAAACTGTCACCCTCTTTCTCCTTTTCAGGACTTAATTCCTCTTTCCAACTTCAGAAGTCATGAGACTTCCTTCTTTCTTCTTTCTCTCTCAAGCTGCAGTGTCTCCAATAATGAAAATTGTGTGTGGTGGAGGGAGGTGGTGGTAGGGCAAAAATCAGAACATTCTGGAAGTCCAGAGAAACTAGTTTAATTTCTACACTTAAAACACAGTTTATGTTTATTTGTAAAATCTGGATTAATATATATTTTACTTATTTTAACGAGGGGGATAAATTTCCACTTCATCTTTTTTTCTAGTTAACTGTGTTAAGGTTCTTCATTTTAGCATTCATTCAGGTGGCTTGGTATGTAAGATCTAGATGTAAGATCTGGATTGATGTAAAAATTCACACATATTTAAATATTTTAGGGTATAATATCAAATGATGAGATACTTCAGCATTTGTAGCTTCCTGGATTATCATGTGGTCTTGTCTCAGATTCTGTTTTACTGTTTATAGTAAGCAAAACAGGTGTGGTTTTAAATGTTCAGTTTGAGACTTTTTTTTGGACTAATTACACTGTTATTATTTGTGACGTTCCAGTTCATAATTAATTAAAATATGGGAAAAATATGAACTATAGTGATTGGTCTGATATACACAATGTAATTTAATATAGTTGACTTATTTGGTAGGCATTTAGGAAATCACAATTACTATTGGAAAATTTAGTGGGTTTATAAATAACAATTATTATTATGCAGAATTAGACATGTAGAAAGTCTAGGGATTTGGCTTGATGCAAATTTAATAGCCTAACCTGGCAGTTGCCTATTTAAATATAACCCTGCTGTCATTTTAAATACTATTTATTTGCCGTTATCTCATAAAGTAGGTTACAGAACACATTTTTAAAAATCGGAGTATTTGAACTGACTATTTTATTTATTTTAAGTTAAACAATAGTTGATTGTGATTTTCAGGTCCCTTACCCTCAGTGATTTAAACTTTGTTTGCTAAATAAATTAAGGTATATTCTGGATTTTGCCTCCTCCTCTTCAAATTTAGGCATATTGTGAAGTAAGACTGTGATGCTGTCTAAAGTACATATTTGTATTCCATTACTTGGGCTCTTTCCTCAGTGTCTATCTCTGGTTCAGATGGACAGCTTATTTCTAGATCTGATGAAATAAAAACTGAGGTGGAGAGGCATCGCAGGTCCCCATTTTCTGAGATGCTATGTTGCCTGACATGAATGAACACACACCACACTCTCATGCCCTATCTGTCCCTGATTGTACCATACTAAACTAGCACATGATGCCCTGTTTAAAAATAAAAAGGCATTAATCCCCTTTAAACAGAAGTATGTATTGCAACAAATCCCAGAGGTGTACATTGTTGAGATCCATCCAGAATGACATTTGGCTTTGTGATACACAGAGCCATAGCAAGGTTTTTATTAGCATGGTGAAAGTGTCTAATTAAACTTACTTTATTGAGAAGGATGAGGATTATGAATATTTTTCCTTAGGTTGTGTGTGTCTGTATGTGTATAGAGGATGTTTGGTGACGGCCAGGCAGTATGAGAACAGTTTTGGGAGTCTAATTCATTGATAACAACCCCAAGATCTCATCTGACTCTAGTAATCTTTGAATATATTTAGCACAATACTAGGCTCTATGAAGGGTCTACTTCATAGCTTTGATAGAAATGGATCCTCTTGCCGCTATGCCATGTGGTCCTCTCCTTTTGTCCTCTCATCCTTGAGTTTGGTTCACAACCTTTGGAGAGGAATGGAAAAAAAGCAGAATTGGCAATTATCTCAGTGATCTGGATTTTAATTAACTAAGTCCTTCTTTTTTTTTTTTTCTACTTTTTTTTTTGTGGGGGGGGGGAATTGTGCCTATAGGCATTTTGTGGGAAGGATACATTTCTTAATGAATAACTATACCTCAAGCTTTCTTTGGATCCATGAGGGAATATGAAAAATAATTAGCTATAAGGGGCATAGTCAAAAGTATAAGATTTACACTCACGCCAGGAACTTTATTTCCATAGCAAATAAATGGTGAGTTATTCTTGATGTCTCAAATTCTCTAGCCGTTCTAATCAATAAAGAAATGAAACCAGATGTTTTTGTTTAAGTTTTGAATTGTGTTACTATTAAAATAAAAATCAAGTTTCTTTAAGTATCATTCTAAATCAGTCTAATCCTTTCTTTAGATGGAATTCTTTGAAAGGTCAATGGCATTTTGAAAGCAGAATCTGGTATTTTGTTGGATTTAACAGTTCTCTGTGAGCTATATACAAATTTTATCTATTTGCCATTTTGCTGTACATTTCTTAAGGTGCTATTTTTTTGTTGTAATCTCAGGGATTCTCATCCAAAACATAACAGCATCATGTCATGGAAGAAACACTGAACTTTGTGGTTAAAAGAATCAGTTCTTATTTCATCTCTTCCCCTAACTGAAAAAGTTTGTGCTTTTGGAAAATCACATTAACTCTTCAGACCTCAGCTATGTCAGCGGTGTCAGTCTGCTAGGTAAGGTCCCTTCATTCAAGGAACATTTGAAGTCTTTAGTAGAACATACACATCATCATGAGCTGAATGCATCCTCATGATGGAAATGGGATCTCAAGTTTCAGGTATACTTCCCTGCATTTAAAAACAAATATTGGGCTGGGGATCTAGCTCAGTAGTAGAGCACTTGCCTAGCATGAATGAAGTCATGGTTCAACCCCAGCCCCATTGGAGGGTTAAAAAAAAAAAGGAATTTCCATAGAAGAAGCTATAAGTCCTAATAGTATTAGAAAAGCAAATTTCATTAACTTATTGAATGTAGAATTAAAACATATCTAAATATTTTAAGAATAACATGTTTTGTGTGTTATAATAGTAATACATATTCATTCCAGAAAATGTATAAAATTAAGACAAAGAAAAAGAGACCTTAATTTCTTCTTTCCTTCCTTCCTCCTCTCATCCCTCTCTCCTTCCTTCCTTCCTCCCTTGTTCCCTCTGTCTCTCTAGCTCGCTGGCTCCCTCTCTTTCTTTCTCTCTTTGTCTGGGATTTAACCCAGGGAGGTTTAGTCACTGAACCACATCAGCTCTTTTTTATTGCTTATTTTGCTTCAGGGCCTTGCTAGGTTGCTGAGGCAGGCTTTGAGCTTGGAATCCTCCTGCCTCAGCTTCCAGAGCCACTGAGATCGCAGGTGTGAACCACCCCACCTGGCTTAATTTTACCATGCAGAACTAATAACATTTTGATATATTTTAATTCCTTTTGTTCTTTATATTTCTCTTTTACCCTGTACCATATGTGATTTATTTTTTAAAAAGTTGAAATCATATTGTTTTTACTATATACATACATATAAATCTTTTTTTTTGCTTGAGAAAACACTGAGTTGTTTCCCATGTCTTTATTCTGAACCATAATTTTTTAAAGCTGATCTTTTTTCCTGATCTTTAGATTTTTGTGACTCTAGAGATCAATTGCAGTTATTGCTATGCTTTGTCATAGGAAAGGCAGCTTATGAATAGGTGATGTTTTGAAATATAGCCAACACCATTTTTCTGCAGAACTCCACTGTGGGGATTCAGTTTATGACAATGGAATGCAGCAATAACTAGTCATAAAGGAGCTGAGACTGTGGTATAATGAAGAACAACCCTAAGTCAGGAAGCTTGCATTTGATTCCTTGCCTTGTACTAATTAATACCCTGAATTACTCTGGGCAGGTACCAGGACCTGATAGTATATGCATCTAGTAAATAGCCGTATAACTGAGCAGTTTGTTGTGGGTCCTTACACTCCATGGAATCTTTATTAATCAAACTGATCACAACATAACTGGGTATAAAGAATTCCTGATCACTATGTTAAGTTATGCTGTGCAGACAGGCCTTTTATTCTTCTCAATTGCAATTTCCCCAGCTGTAGAAAAATGTTGGTACCAGTATGATCTGATTCAGAATCTATATCATTTTGTCTTCACTTATTCGTTCAGCAAATATGTATTGAACATGACTGTGCCACTTAAGTTTACAGAGGTAGGAGTCAGAGGAGTCAGGCTGGGAAACACACAAGGAGTTGCCCTGCATCTGGCATCAGTGGATTTTGCATTGCAATGCAAATGACCCTGTTAGGACCTTCACCCTTAGATCCACTGCAGGAGGTAAGGACCCATCTGTGCAACAATTGCTTCCTGAACTGTCTTTTGGTACAAGGAAGTTGGATGGGGGTGAAAAAGCAAGATTTTCATATTAACAGTTTACCTTTCCTCAGGGATTTTGATTCTTGAAATTCATTATGATACTAATACCTTTAGTCATTTGTTTACAGATGGCAGCAATTTGTTTTTGATAAGTGATTCAAAATACCTTTCAGTCAGTAGCTAAGACCAACTTCTCTGTATAATAGGATGGCAAATTAAAGACACATTCCAAATATACACACAATTTACAAATGAATGCAGGGACCTGCAAACAACTGTTAAGACATCCTGCTTTGATCCTCAAGAATATAATTTGATCTATAGTTGAGAAAGACATACTGAGTCATATATATTTGGGAAAAAAAATTTGCCTTAAGGAAAAATTTTCTGGGGCATATTTGTAATATTTGAGAAACTAGAACTTATAAAACACCCACTTTGTCGAAAGACATAATAGAAGTGGCATCTTGTCAAGGTGTTTTTAATCAATATTTAACTGTATTGAGCACTTAAAGCAGGGTAGATTTCTTCTTCAATTCCCTCCTTCCCTCCCTCTCTTCCTTCCCCTTTCATCATCAAGAGTAAAAAGTTTAACTATATGCATGTGAATGCATTTATTCTTGGATCCTTATTTAACAAAATTTGAAAAGAAAACACTTTTAAAGAAAACTCTTGGTGTGGTATGATAAGTGATTCAAAATACCCTTTAGTCAGTGGCTAAGTGGACATTTCTTTGAAACATGGGAAGCGAGGGTTCTCTTAAACACCCTGACATGTTCAAGACTTCCTGACACCCAGGATTTAGATCTAAACTGCAGTACGTGCTAGGCCCTCTTCAGGACAAGGAATGTTCATCTCAGAAATAATATAGTCTATTGCTTGATGAAAGATTGGGATACAGTCAAACTATGTGTTTTGGTGTGTGATTTTAATATTTGTATTCAGCATTTATTAGCTGATGAGTTACTATAGACTTGCATTTTTCTAAGTCAGACTGTATTACCTGTTTTATTGCAATCTAAAGTTGTACGGAAGGGTGCCTTGAACAGCATGTTTTCCAAATGTCAGTTGAGACTGACTTTCACAAAATATGTAGCTGAGTATAATGTTATCCAGTGACTGTCTTGAAAATACAATGAAGGGAATTTCTGCAAGAAATGGGGGAAAATTCAGAATGATTATTAAAAGACTTTCATTCCCAGGACTCTCTTGACAGTGTGAATTAAGTTCCAGTCTATCTTCCTCCAGTTTTCTTTCTGTTTCTCTCACTCATCTTGCTTTCTCTAGATCCTTCTTCACAGTTCTCACATACTCTCTCCAGTTCATTTTAATGCATTCCCAGCTCAGATTTTGTTTTTGGTAGCCTAGCACTATTACATAAGTAGTTACTTCTTGAGAGCAAGAAGTGACTACTGTGGGGAAGTGGGGGGACAAAATTGATCAAAAGACTGGAAAAATCAAACTTACACAGAAATGTCAAAGGAGCTAAGATTATTCAGCAATGGGAAATAGAATCTGTTGGGTAGTTTAGTAAAAGTTTTCAAGTCTATGAAGAGGT
This sequence comes from Marmota monax, assembly GCF_021218885.2. Taxonomy (NCBI): domain Eukaryota; kingdom Metazoa; phylum Chordata; class Mammalia; order Rodentia; family Sciuridae; genus Marmota; species Marmota monax. The sequence goes on along the minus strand of NW_026693082.1, from coordinate 17,028,895 downwards.
ATGGTATGGAGACTGTTGACCAGCTGTTCCCCTGGCTGATGCGAAGAAAACAAAAGGAAATGATTTTGAACTAGAGGGGAGCTAAGTTGGCCATAGGAAAGAATTTCCCAATAGTGAGATTTGTTAAACATTAGAAAGGATTACTGTGGACTCTTTTTTTCCTGGAGCTTCTTAGATATAAGACAGAAACTGATGATAGGTGTTCTTGCCTAAGGCACTGGAGAACCAACCATATGACCTGTGGAAGCTCTTTGCTGGTCTTTTGAATCTACTCTAAACCAATTGAACTTCAGTCCAGCAGGTATGGAGAAATGCCAGGCTAGTTCATGCCTCTGCCGTGTCAGCAGAGGTTAAGCCAACCTTCCCATAGACTCTGTTTTCTTGGTATCTAATTGCTGTTTGGTGGCAAATAGTGCCTGGGGGAGAGGTGGGATAGATGTAAAGAATACAACCTTGCCACAGGCTAAAACATATTGGCCCTCTGATGTGGTTTGAATGTGTCTCTCAAAGGTCATGGGTTGGAAATTTAATACTTAATGCAACAGTATTTGGAGGTGGGACCTAATAAACCAGTGAATGGATTAATGCTGACATCGTCTGAGTAGCTTAATTATTGTGAGAATTATAAAGGGAAGATCAGCTGTCTCTTGCTTTCTCTTACATGTGCTTTCATGTCCTTCTGCCTTCTGTCCTGGAATGACAACACAAAGGCCCTCACCAGATGCTGGCCTCTTAGCTTTGGCTTCCCAGTCTTGAGAACTGTGAAAAACAAATTTCTTTTCTGTATAATTTACTTAGTCTCTGGTATTCTATAGTAACACAGAAAGAACTAAGACACCTTCCTTCTCAGAATTTTTGATGGAAAGGGTGAGGTCTATGAAGTGTGAAGAATCCTTTTACTAATTAGTATAACCACTTTGAAAAGTAATATGGAGATTCCTCAAAAGACAGGGAATAAAAGCACCATATGACCCAGCTATCCTACTCCTTGATATTTGTTCAAAAGAACTAAAGTCAGCATACTATGGTGATAAAAGCACATCACTGTTTATAGCAGCACAATTCACATTAGCTGGGTTATGAAATCAGTCCAGGTGGCCATCAGACAGATAAATGAATAAGAAAAATGTGGATATATGCACAATGGAGTTTTATTCAGCCATAAAGAAGAATGAGATTGTGGCATTTGCTGATAAATGGATGGAACTGGAGAACATCATGCTAAGTGAAATAAGCTGAAACAAGGATTGGAATGTTTTCTCTCATATGTGGAAGCTTGAGCAAAATAAGGATTAAAAAAAAAAAGGAGGGAGGAATCCCATGAAAACAGAAGGGAGATCAGTAGAGTAGAGGAAGGGTATAGAGGGGGAGGGAGGAGGAGGGATGGGAAAAGGGAGGAAGTACAGAGTGACACTGACCAAATTATGCAATGTACATATACAAATATACCCCAGTGTATTTCACCTTTATGTGTATCTATAAAGCACCAATTAAAAAAACAATAAGTAAATAGAAGGAAGACCGTAGAGTGGAGGAAGGGGAACAGGAGAAGGGAGGAAGAGAGGGAAAGAAGAAGCACTGTGAGTTGAGATGAAGCAAATTATATTCCATGCATGTATGATTATATCAAAATAAACCCAATTTTATGTATAATGCACTAATAGAAACATTAAAAAAGAGTTTTTGAACTCCCCCCCCCCGACTTTTTTAGACTTCAAACATTTTTTTCTTCAACTGTATAACTTCTATGTGTTCATGAAAACTTCTCCTTTTAAAATTTGGAAATACAGAAGTGTGCATGTATCTCAAAAGTGGAAAAAGTGTTCCATTTAGTTCTTATTAATAAACTAATAAGAACTGTGGGATTTTAGATTTGGATGGAATCTTGAAGAGATCATTTGGTTGGACACAGTGGAGGAGTTTTTCTAGCCTTATTAATAATCCCCAAATTGTATTGCCATGGCAATAGTAATATTATTTATTTTTAATTATATTTATTAAATAATAATATTTTATGATTATAATAAATTATAATATATTATAATAAATCATTTATTTATAATATATTATGCTTATATAATATTATTATAAATATACCACAAGAATGCAAGTATAGTCATATTAACAAAACCAACTTAATACATTATTATTGTTATTTTAAAATTATTTTTTAGTTGCAGTTGGGCACAATACCTTTATTTCACTTATTTATTTTTGTGTGGTTCTGAGGATTGAACCCAGGGTCCCGCACATGTGAGGCGAGTACTCTACCCCTGAGCCACAACGCCAGCCCTATTATTATTATTTTTGAGCCCAGCAGTGTTTGCCCGCTAAGCCACATCCCCAACCCTTTTTACTTTTTATTTTGAGACAGGGTCTCACTAAATTGCTTGGGGCCTCACTAAGTTGCTGAGGCTGGCTTTGAACTTGCTGTCGTCCTGCCTCAGCCTTCTGAGTCTCTGGGATTACAGAGCTCTGTACCCAACTCAATACATTATTTTTGCCAAATAATATTGAAAAAATATTTTTCATTGAATGATTAAAAAAATTTTAATTCATTGTTTAGAGATTACCTAAAAAGTTTTGACATATTTTTCCTCAGTCTTTTTTTTTTGGGGGGGGGGGTTGTAGGAGGGTTTTTTTTTTCGGTGGTCCTGGGGATCAAACCCAGGGCTTTGTGCATGCAAGGCAAGCACTCTACCAACTGAACTATATCCCCAGCTCATGTTTTTTGTTTTAATTGTGATTTTAAAAGCCCTACAATAATAAATTTGCCATTATAACCATGTTTTTAGTGTACCATTCAGTAGTGTTAAGTATATTCACATTGTTGTGCAACAGATCTCTTGAACTTTCTCATTATGCAGAACTGAAACTCTATACCCATGAAACACTAATTTTCTTTCTCTCCTCCCTCCAGTCCCTTCTGACCCTCTCTCTTCCTTCTTTCTTTCTTTTCTCTCTTTCTTATGCTGAAAATGGAACCCATGACCTTGTGCAAAGTAAGCAAGTGCTCTACAACCAATCCATGTCCCCAATCTTATCTACTTTCTTTTTCTATGATTTTGACTATGTTATGTACTTCGTATGGATGCAATCCTCTTGCGGTTGGATTACTTCACTTAGCATTATGTCCTTGAGATTCACCCATGTTGTAGCATGACAGAATTTCTTTTCTTAAGGGTGCATAATATGCTATTGTATTTTCTTTATCTCTTTGTCAAATAAACATTTGAACTGCTTCCATCTTTTCATATATGAATGATGCTGCAGTGAACATGGAGCACAGTTATCTCCTTGACATACTGATATTACTTCCTTTGGATGTTTGTTCAGCAGTACGACTGCTGGACTGTTTAGTAGTTCTATTTAAGGAAGCTTCAGTTTTCTAAAATGGCTGCACCATTTTACTCTCTCATTAACAGTGCACCAAGGTTTCAATTTCTCTCCATCCTTGATAGCAATTGTTATTTTCTGTTCTCTTGGTAGTGACCATTGTAATGCATGTGAGGTGGTATCTCAATGTAGTTTTGACTTGCATTTCCCTTATGATTAGTGACACTGAGCATCTTTTCATGACTTTTTATCCATGTGTATATCTTCTTTGGAGAACTATCTATTCAAGCCACTTGTAAATTTTAAAATTGGGTGATTATTGATGTTTAGTTGTACAAGTTCTTTATATATTCTGGATATTAATCCTTTACCAGATATCTGATTTCCAAATAGTTTCTCCCATTTTATGGGTTGCCTTTTTTACTCTGATGTTTCCTCTGCTCTGCAGAAATTTTACACTATTTGCTTAGTTTTTTCTTTTCTTTTCTTTTTTTTTTTTTTTTTTGGTACTGGGGATTAAATTCAGGGGCACTCGAGCACTGAGCCACATCCCCAGCCCTGTTTTGTATTTTATTTAGAGACAGAGTCTCACTGAGTTGCTTAGCACCTCGACATTGCTGGGGCTGGCTTTGAACTTGCAATCCTCCTGCCTCAGCCTCCCAAGCCACTGGAATTATAGGCTATTTGCTTAGTTTTAAGTATTAAAAATTTGAATAGTGAAACACAAAATATTCTTGGTTACTTCAAACATGGTTATTGCAGCACAACCACAAAAAAGATTGATTCAGTACTAATAATTTATTCTGAAAACAAACATACACTAAACCAAATGTAAACCTTTTGTTCCTCAGGAGTTAAGATGAAAGATTATACTATACTACTTTAGTTTTTAGCAGAGAGATTTTCTCATTCAACTCTTTTAAGAAGGTTTGAGATTAAAACTATTTTAAACGTTATTCTTGACATCATTCTTCGAAAATGTTGCTAAAGAAAATGAAAGTAACCTTTTGCTGTGCAGCATCACACTAATGAACATGGAGTATTCTTTCTCTTTTAATCATTTCCTTTAATGTTCTATTCACAAATATTCTTAAAGAGCAACTGCAATGAGGACATGCTTTGGCAGGCAAGGAGGGGACTTCTGCTCAGTCTCCCACCCTATCGTCTAAAACTTTGAACTACTAATGTAAACCCCAGTGGAGGTGAGCTGACCTATTCATTTTAACTTGATGAACATCCAAAAAATTCCTGAGTCAATCTGATGTTCCTGGGGCTTTCTAAATTTTCTTTGTTCTTGCAAGATATTCAGACCTATTCCACATGATTTATTCTTTGGTCAACTGTCAGACTGCAGAGGGTTGGGGTTTTTCATCTGTAGACTATTACAAATGGAGAGGGAAGGGCAAGAAATCAGAGAAAGCTTGGTGCATCTGGCACAGATAATACAGGTCTTTTGGCTTTGCTAACAGGGGCAGCATGAAGCTTGGTTTGGCCAACATTCTGTACATGTCCTCTTTTTAATCAGAAAGTCTGTGTGTTACAGAATTTTTTTTTTTTTCAGTTAGAAAAAAAAAAAAAGGTCCTCTGGTAGGTTATCCTGATTTCTGAAAATCAGTTTTGAAAAGAACAAATTTAGAATGTTTAATGCCTCTTACAGGTCCGGGCATATGCACATGAACACTTGTTCGTAGACTGCCATGTAGTCAAGAGAGCTTGCGTGTTCAGAACTCAAAGTTGGCCTAATAAAAGACACCGGACTACAGTGCTTGCTTTGTTTGTTCTGTTTGACTGAACCAAATGTCTTCAAGTTTCGTTTTCAATTTTTATCGTAAAAACTGGGAAAGCAAGGTGTTTGCTTACTGCTGGGATTTGATTCTGTCTTAAAGTCCTGGAGCCGAAGTTTTATGTGGCTTTCAGAACACTGCAGTTTTATGATGCATATGTAGTACAAAGTTGAAAAATGTAAAGTAACCAAGTCAGAATAAACAACAACATAAAAACTAAAAACAGTCAAAGTTGAACACTTAGTACACCTCTCACAATAGATACCCCAACTTTTAAGTGTTGTTCCACACATTTAACATGAGAAATCTGTGAATGTTCCTTCCTAGCAGGTAAAAGATTCAGATGGGATTGTGTGTTTCTGTCCTATTGTTCATGTTGAGCCAGCTATTCAAGTATTAGCATTCATCAAATTCATGAGCGTTTCTCCCATGAATTCTGGTTTATTACTCTGTGTTATGGTTTCTCTGTTTTACGTAGTACATCTTGTTGATTCTCCTTATAGTGGCAAAATAAGGAAATATCTGTAGATTATAATACTATAGATATGTGATTGATACTTTGGCTAAAAATAATCATAAATCAGGTAAAGCCAAGTGTATTTTAGACTTTAAGCTAAGATACAGCTTCCCACCTGCTCAGACTGAAAACTCTTGCAGGATTAAGAGAATAGTGAGGTGAAATTATTTTTAAAGGAAAAGGGAATGATGTATAGAGTTAAAAAGCAACATTACAGACTGTTAAACTGTTAAACGCAAATGACAGCCAAGTTATATAAAAGCCCTGTATATGATATGTTTATTGTTATTGGGTTTTAGCCTTTGCAGTCTTTGGGGACTTTGCTGGCCTGTATTTCCAGTTTAGTAGAGTACATTCAGCTGCATTGTGCACTTGAGTTCTATGGAACCGTTGTGCTTCATCCGCATTTACCTCATCCTTGTGGGCAAACATCTGCTTTTTCGTCTTACTTCTTAGAACTGCAGCTGGATTTCTGGAATTCTGTGGCCGTCTGGTATTTTCTTCTGCATATTAATATGATTACATTGTACCAAGGGTTCTTTTTTTTCTTCAAAATAAAGATACTCCCAATATTTTTAGATTATGAAAATGATATAGTTCATTATAAAATATTCAAGCTAGGGAAAGTAGAAGGATTAGCAGCAATGATAGAAAAATCCTAGAGAATAACCAACCGCTGGTAATATGATAACATTGGTGATCATTCTTACAGATGTCTCTCAATGCATACATATTCACATATAAATATATGAATATATAAGTAAATATATACACAATTTTATATAAGTAAGATAATACTTAGAAACCATTTTATAAACCTTTTCCATACTAATGACTATAGATCTACATCATTATTTTAATGGATACATTATGTACATTGTATATAAAATACCATCTAGGGCTCAGTAGGTCTTCAACCAATAATTCTTGGATGAATGAGCAATGATATATTTAACCAATCTCCTATTAGTGGATATGGTTGATTTCTGATTTTTCACTATTATAAATCACACTGCAACGAATATCTGTTTGTATCTGTGTTCACATATACAATGATCCGTTTAAGAAAAACTTCCTAAAACTTTCCTCAAAAGTTAGTAATATGTAACAGTTGGGTAGTGATAAATTTGCCAAGTTGCTGAACTTATGCCCAAGTCATACAAATGTACACTATCATCAACGATACACAAAGGTGTATATTTCGACATGTTCTCTCCAACACTGTTTTCGTTGTCAGTTTTTTAGAATTTGCCATTCTTATAGAAAAATAGTTTATTGATTGAACTTGCATCTGTATATTACAAACAAGGCTGAGTATCAGTACCCTTCCCCACTTATTTTTTAAAGCAGTAGATGCCTGGCACATAAAAAAAGTGTAGGTTGTGTCCAGCAGTGCTAGTTTAAATTCTGAAAGCCCAAGTCAGGAAACAAAACTCAGTTTCTTGGTAATAATAAAGTGACCCGACTTCCAGCAGAGAGGTTTTGTGACTTCTGTGTCATACTACTATACTTCTCTCTTCTCTAGGCCCCATTCCACCTCAGAGTGCAGAAGCACCTTGGTCAGCCTTTGGCCTTGCCTGGAAAAGAGTCCCCCTTAGCGAGCACTTGCTGGTCAGGGTGATAAGGGTTCTAAAGGAAAGAGTGCCTTGTTTCTATTCAAGTAGTTGGATTAGTCACAGGGATACTTAATCCACACACTAGTAGGATCCTCCAGACAGCCTTTTTGTTTTCATCAGAGCATTTAGTACTCATTTAGATGGAAAAAAATGAGCAAGTAAATGCAAACCATGTAGAAAATTTCCAGTTAATAGACTTCTAATTTTCCTGATTCTAAATGCTTAAATCTTTGAAGATTTTTTTTAAAAAATGCTTTTTTATATTTTTAAAATTATAGCAAAGTATACCTAACAAAATTTACCATTTAGACTAGTTTTAAATACACAGTTTGTCCAATGACATTAGTGTATTCACATTATTGTGCAACTGTTGCTGTTTTTATCGTGTAAAACTGAAACTGTACCCTTTAAATACTAACTCTGCCTCCCTCAGCCCCCAGCCCCTGACAATCACCATTTTACTTTTTGTGGAGACTGTTTGGAGGGATATTATATTATTTTTCTTTCTTTTACAAATGGTGGTGGTGGGGGGAAGCCATGAAGCTATCACGTATAGTTTAAGGTACATTCCTGCCTGGATACACAGTTGGACAGTCTGATGATTATGCATTTTCCTGAAATGCATTTTGAGTCATTTTGATACACAACTTGAAAAAAAAAAATTCTACGTATGAGTGCTGGAGGTTCTTGCTTCTCTTATTCTACTTTTTGAAGCCATAAGAATATCTTATTAAGGATTATGCAAAATAACCTCTTACAAATCCTGATATTATTACACTGCCCCAAAACTTCAAAGCATCAGGAAAGATTCTATTTTTCTTTTTTTTTTTAACTAAACCAGATTCAGCTGGCTACCCCACTTGGCTACAGAGTACTAAAGAAGAGACTGAACTTGATCCTGCGGCCCTTGCATACACAACACTCCATTGACTCTGGTGAAGACTTAAGTGCATGAAAGGATTCCAGGATCAAAAGGTTAGCTCTACGGGGAGCTGTGTCTGGCTTAAGCAATCCATTTTTTTTTCTATTGACAGTGAAAACGTTTTATAGTTCTTTTTCAAAGTTTTTCCAAACTTTTACAAAAACAGGCTACTTGTGAAAAAGTGAGACGGCATCTAATTGAACTATATTTAGAGAAGACCATGGCAGAGACCAAGGGAAGGAAAACATTTCCAAACCACAATGATACTGGTCAAATCAATTGTATTTGAGAAACAAAGTGTTTGATGCAACAACTGAGGGAAATTTCTGTCATTAAACTTGGTTGGGTTAGGAATTGGAATGAAGGATAAACTAAAACACGACACTCATGAGTTTTTATTGTCATCTTCTAATGACTTATGCTGGCAGGATAATTTTTGTAATTTATGAACTGGGATAAATGTATGTCATATCTAAATGGAATAGATGTGCAGATGCTTAACTATTGTTTAACTCATTGCTTGGAAAACAAAACATTTCAAAAAGAGAAATAGCCTTAAGGAGAGTGAATAATAATAAGAAGAGTAGTAATAGAATTTTAAGGAAAGTGAATATGATTCTACATGTAAATTTTCTACATTGGAGATCCTTATGATATCAGAGTCTTCACTTATTTATTCATTCATAGAATTTTTCTTTGGGCACTTACCATATTCTCAATGTTAATCTAATAGTTTTCTAAAACCTCAATTGAACAGTTTCTGAAGAACTGGATTGCATTTAATAAAACAGGGGTGTTGTATGTAGAGTATTTTGCATTTCAAATAATTTCTCAGGAGTAAACTTGCACCAAGAGTTTTTCTCTAACTTCACCTGGAGTGTGCAGATTTTGATTGGCAAGTAGCTTCTGTGATCTGCCTCCTAGAAATAACAATTATTAGGTACTAACTCAGAGAACCTTATGCAGAACTAACTTAAAAAGTATGTTTCCTAATCATAAAACTGATTTAATATTATTATAGTCTTGATCTTAAGCATCCCCTATTGTATGAGCAAGGGAAAGTTTGGTTTGGAGCTTGTCTAAGCAGTTTTCTTGCATTTTCAAATAATCAAGCTTGACAGTTTTCTGCCATTGTACAGGATAACTGCAGTCGATGGGGCTCATGTTTTTACTTAAGGGCCATGAATTGTATTAGAAATTTTATACTGTACTCTTGTAATCCTATAAGTCATTTTGAGTTGCATTATTGAAAGTGAATAATAATATACCACAAAACAAAAGGTACTCATGCAGTTAAAGTTTTTTTTTTTTTTTTTTGTATGTGTGTGTAGTTAAAAAAAAAAAAAAGAGTCCATAGAGAGTATGCTCATGAAAGAAATGAAAGTACACACTCATCTCTACCCACTCCTTGTTGTCTGGGTCTATTCAGATCTGGTGAAAATGTTAAGCCGCCCACTGTAAGTGGTATTGGATACCTAATTTATTCAGCTTCTGGAAGGTACCAGGTTAATGATTGCAGAGAAAGGAGTGTGTGTGTGTGTGTGTGTGCGCTCACGTGCATGCAAGGGGGTTCCTAGCAAACTTTTCCAGTTAACATATGCCTGTAGGCCTATAAAAATCAGGTACTTCAACTAGCTTAGTTTTCCTTAGAAAGTTTTAGGTGTTTCATGTTTGTATATGGTGGTTAAATTGGCTTGCTGAAAGGGATCTAGAAAAGGCCCAGGGAATGACTGGTTCAGGAAGAACTGTGGAGTAAACACTCAGAAAAGTAAGGAGGTAGGATTGGCAACAATTTCTATCTGGATCCCCAATCTCTTCTAGCCAATTAACATTCCCCCATTTGTGTCATTCTGGCACTAACAGAAAGCATTGTCTCTAATGTTCGAATGCACATATTTGCCTATGGAGCATTAGCACATTAGTTTAGGTGTTTGTCAGGCTAATTAAGTGGTCATCTGTATAACTGAGAAAGAAGAGTCCTGAAGGAATAAGGCAGTATACATACAGGTGTTAACAGAGAAGCAGGTTGGAGAAAGAATGGTCCTCAGAGTACACCAACATCTGTGGAATATAGACCAAGGTAGGCACTCAGCATAAACCTTTGGCAGCTTAACTGGGCATAAATATCCTAGAATGATGGCTTTGTTGGGGATGGAGATGATAGATAATTGGGATAATTAATGTAAGGAGGGTTTAAGGATCACTGAAGTTGTATGAATGTGTCCTGTTTTACAGCCTGATTTTGAGTTTGAGTTTGATTTTCACAGTAGCTCTTCATAGGGAATCAGAAAGCCCTAGCTGAGTATGGGAAAAAGCTGTATATCCACATATCCACTCTGTTTGCTGGAGGTTTCTTAAGGTACCTGGGGGATCAAGAGAAGTTTTTTTGTTTTTTTTTTTAAAGTAGGAATTAAGCCCAGGGATACTGTTCCACTGAGCTACATTTTATTTTTTATTTTGAGACAGGGTCTCTTACTAAGTTGCTGAGGCTGGCCTTGAACTTGTGATCCTCTTGTCTCATCCTCCTGAGTAACTAGGATTACAGGCATGTGCCATCATACTCAGTGATCAAGAGAAGTTCTGAGGCCAAGTCCAGACCTGGACTTGAATCAGAAGAATTCCCTTCTGATTCTTGTCATGAGTCCAAGAAAAAGGAGTGGCCATTGCTAAATTTTTGAGGATTTAGAAAGTCAGCAACAGAAGTGACTGCTCAGTCCAGTTCTCATATGTATGAAAAAAACTTGGGACATCCAGCTAATGAATCCACAAGAGTTCCAGACAGCCTTGATGAGTTTCAGTATTTTTCCTTGCATATTTGTATTAACCTGGAAAATTGCTTCTTAAAGAGAAAAGGAAGTGATATTTTTAGAATTAGATCAGTATTTCCAGCACCGTCTATTGATGTTCTAGCTCCTTAGTGTTTACATGGTAACGGGATAAACTATTATTATCACAACATAGGGTATTAGGATCCTTGGTTTTTGATATGTAGATCAGCTACCCAGATGAGAAAGTAGAGTGGATTGATTTATTGAAATTGCTGTTGACATCTTAGCTCTGATTTGTTCTCAGTTTTTCTTATGTCCTTGAGAAGAGGATCAATAAAGATAATTTTTTTTCAGTGCTAGGGATTGAACTCAGGGCCTCTAGCACTAAGCTATAGCTCAGCCCAATAAAGATAGATTTAAAAATAAAAATAAATAAATTGACAATGCAATAAAGCACTGGATCATATTTAGAGTAGTGAATTTTCCTTGATTGCTTGCTATGTTTCTGATACTGGGCTGATCACTTTGGGGGATACAAATAAAACAAGAAACATACTCAGTCCTGCATTTCTGTGAGCTCTGCCCCCATGGATTCAGTCAACTGAGAAATGTAAATATTTGAAAAGAAAAATTGAAGACTTTGTTCCTTGTTACTATTCCATGACAATATGCTATAACAACTGTTTATGTGGCATTTACATTGTTTCAGCTATTTTAAGTAAACTAGAGATAATTTAAAGTACATGCCAGAATGTATGTGCATTATATCCAAATAGTACAGCATTTTATATATGGGACTTGAACATCTGAGGATTTTGATATGGAGGGGGGGTCCTGGAACCAGTCCCCCACTCAAGGGATGACTCTATGTGGTTTCTAGCTTCAAGAAATTAATAATTCAGCAGGAGAGATGGAGCACTCTTGAACCAGGTAAATAATTTTAAAAAAAAGATAGTATGCGAAACTTAAGTGCTTTAATAGTTCTGAAAACGAAGGAGCAATGGGGTTATTTAAAGACTGAATCTTACATTCTGCTGCTCTTACTTTAGAGGTGAATAATTCCCAAAACCTGTTGAAAAAGAGGATAGGGAGAATGGAGGAAGGCTTCCTCATCTCTTACTTTCTTACTTATATACTGTTGCTTTTGTATAATAAGTGTTTATGGAAGTTTGGAGATTAATGGGGAAATTATTTTCAGAAGTGGAGGTGAATGAAATAGTCATGTTGGAATATCATCCACCGAACCTTCTGTTTGTCCAGCCACCCCCAAAGCCTCATGTACATAAGTACTCTTCTTGCTACTAGAGTCTAATCCTATGTAGTTGTGGTCTGTCCAAGACCCAAAGGCTCACCTTGCTTATTTTTCTTTTCAGATGAGTTCCAGTCAAATGGCTGTCCCAGGTGAAGAGAGACGGAGAGCAACATATATATTCTTTCTCTCCTCCTCACTGTTTCTTCTCTTCTCTGACCTTTCTGCCTCATTCCTTATTTATTTTAATTTTTTAAACTGTCTCTTTCCCTTCCTTCTAGCAACATATCTATGTTTTCTTAGCATTTCTAGCTTTTTTCTCATAGGTGTGTCTAATGGGCTCTCTGCACACTAGTGACTCTGTTGAAATCTGAAGAAGTAAAATGATAGCAGAATATGTGTTGCCAAGCAAGACCCTTCTCTTTTTCCTATGTTTGGAAAATCCTGGAACATAGCTCTTGAAATGCAGGGGTTGAATTTTCTTTGTGTTCTGTACACAGCTCTGTGTGCTGAAGATGTTCAGTAAAAGTTAAATGAGAGTGATAGCAGATGTTCTAGGCTTCCTACTAGATAGGGGGTACATTGCTGTCTCTCATTTATTCATTTGTTCATTCATTCACTGATTAAAAGAGGTAAACAATGGTCAGATTCCATTAGGCTTTCCAGACCATAAGGAAAAAAATATTTATTTTTTAAACATTTAAATTGATGGACAAGAGTCCTTCACCTTTATGGGGTATAGTGTGATGTTCTGGTACATTTATACATTGTATAAAGAAATTTGGTTTTGATTTTAAGAACCGTGGGAGGCCAGGAGACCAACATGGTCTGGTGTTTTCGAAAGCTCTCTCAGGTTGCAGTGTAAGAATGGATGAGGGGGTCCAGGGCAGGGGCAGGAGATCAACCAGGAAAGCCAGCAGAGTTCTAGTCTACAAATAATGATGGCTTAGACTAGGGTGATTTATGTGGATATGGAGAGAAGCAGAACATTCTTGCCCAAACATTTATTCCTAGGCCAAACCCTATTTCTCTTATTAGTATTGCTTCTGTTAAACACTGGGGGGCTGGCTTCAGCATTCACATGCTTGGGTTAGTGTCTTAGCAGCTGATCTGGAACTCCAAAAGTCAGGCTTTATTGGATCACCTTATTGAGTCAGATGTATTCCTTGTCCCCTGGCCATTCTTACCTCTTGTAGGGGCACAGTACTGCTCAGTGTGTTTGTTTAATAACTTGATGATTATTTCTTTATATTATGCTTGCTTAAATATGTTATTAAATAAAGATGTGGGAACTGATGGTTTAATAAGTTGTAAAAAGCTTTCCTACATTATTTGCATCATTGTATGGGGTATTTTATCCAATCAATATGTTGAAAGGAGAACTTTAATATTTTAGACATATGGATGCCAGGATTGCTTTGGCAAACATCATGTCAACTGTCACCAAGAAGCACTGGACATGGCAGAGTTCATTTCTACAGATATTTGCTTAGGATTAGGCATGTGCAAGATAAGGAAATAGAGGTAGCCTCTGCCTCTAGGGAGCTTGAAAGGAAGGGAAAGCAATGAAAATTGTTGAGCATTTCTTAAGTGCTGACTTTTTATTTCTACGAATCTTCAATGGTTGCAACACCTTGGAGGTGGGTGCTGTGTGTCTCCTTTTTTAATGAGGAGGGAAGGGGCATAGCTGCTTGGTCATGGGTCTGTCATGTGTAGAGCCAGAAGCTAGACCCAAAGCTCGCGTTCTTCCTACTTTACACTGTGGTTCTGCTTCACACAGTCACACCTTCTGTGTGAATACCAACCCTGCCCATGCACAGCTACAGGCTCTCAGGGAACATGTCTTAAACTCTCTGAGTCTCAGTTTCCTGATCTATAAAATATAAATAATAGTACTTAACTCAAAAGGGTGTGCATGAAACATATAGGAAAGTTCCTGACACGTGGTAGCTAGGAATGAAATTTTGGTTACTTTTCCTTTTTTTTGGTGAACCAACCTTATGGCAAAGTAATTTGTGAAATAATTTTGATTTTGAGTCCCAAGCAAGCATGACACAGAGTTTTTTCTTGTTTTCAACCTCACAGTTCTTAGAAAAGCCTGCAGTCTGCATTGAGGGCTAAGTGTTGGGATGGAGCTTCTTTGGGGGGCTGCATAATTGTGGGATTTGTTTGCAGGGTATAGTATCTGTGTCTGGAAAGAGGCATTTGCAAACTCCTAGCCCATCCCTCTTAATTCAGGTAGCAACAGGAGGAGAAAGGGGCACTTATTTATAAAAGGCATAGAAATGAAGGCCTAAAATCCTGTGGGGTCAATTTTGTGTGTCCTTTGGTGCTGAAGTTAATGGATATTTCCCTTTGAAGGATCAGCTCTACCGGCAATATCCAATAGAATAAAAGGACCTCACACTGTCTTTTTGTGAGGGATCATATTTATTTTTTTAGTCCTTGATGAAAACCAATTTGCCTTCTTGAAACTAGATGTTGAAGCTTTGATGAACTGACAAGGGAGGGGCAGGTGGACAACAGTAACCTTCCATTCTATGTTAGGCTCTTAAAAATAAAGCATGGAACAACAGTACTGCTGTGAGTTTTTCTACAAAATGACTCATTATAAGCATGTGTATGAGATATGAGGAGAAAAAAAAAGACTGGCTGATCCTAATTATTGAACTGTGCTGTATTAGTCTCTGAAGTGGTTTTCTTTCTTCTTCTTCTTTTTTTTTTTTTTTTGGTGCTGGGGGATCAAACCCAGGATCTTGTGTATGCTGGGCAGTATAGTTCATTTTATTGAAGTAGAGGTGATTGTCAGAACTTTACTCTTCTTTATACAGTGCTTGTTTTGAACCAAGGCTTGTTTGATATATAGGGACATCCAGAGACCTTAATAGTAGATTCATCAAATAACCTCTTGGCACTTGGATTGCTTCTCTTCTCTTTTTTCCCCATAATATGATCTGTTCCATAGCAGCTGTCAATCTCAGGTCATCTCATGAATGCTCTATAAGGGGTGCTGGTGGTATGTTCACATAGTCATGTGTTTCTAAATATTGCAAAAGTGAGATGTTTTAAATGCAGTCCTTCCAGATCTCCTTCTCTTTCCACTCTGACTTCCTCATCATCATAGTTCACCTCATTTCGCTTTTCGTCTGAGTGATGGGCATGTTTTGGATCTGGCTAGGGGAAGCTGAATTGGAAATGCATATAGTTTAATGAGATATTTTAATGTCATTTGCTGTCACTTTGTAGCCATCTGAGTAAGGAATATCTTCTAGAAATAACAGTAGAATGAATCAGATATAACTTTCCTACCTAATGAATACATGGCCAGTGAAACCCCACATCATGTTCAACCACAAGAAGGATCTAATTAGAATAAGTTATACTCAATCTATGTATAACATGTCAAAATATACTCTACTGTCATGTATATCCAAAAAGAACATAAAAAATATAAAATAAAACACCCACACACACAGAGACACAGACACAGAATGTCTTCTAGGAATAGTCCTGTCATTCACTGGATGACTTACCTATGGGGAAGCAAAGATAAGGGCCAGAGCTTCTAAGGATATGAACCAGTCCTATGGTGCTTATCACTGGAATCATAGGAGTAGAGAAGAAAAATGAGGTTGGAAGCCAAATCTGAGAAGCTCAACTGTAGAAAATTCATAAAACTGTGAGCAGAAGAATTGTTGCCTAGCCTAGTCCATTCCCTCCTGGTCTGGATTATGCTCCATAATGCCAAGTATATAATTATAAACTCATTATTTTTTCTTTCTTTATGAAAATAGTATAGAATAGATTTTTTTTTTCAGAATTTCTGAAGGCAACCCAACAAGAATGTCTGTGTGAAAAGATGCATGCTTTCAACACCCTATCCTGGATCTCATCTTAGTGAATCTATTGTACCAAGTCCCTGTTTTAGAGGAAAGGACTTGCACACCTGCCAATACAAGAGAAATTCCCCAAGAAACAAGTGTTCCCTGACCAACCCTCACATGTCTTCATTAATAAGTCACAGTATACAGCCTAAGAGGAATTTCACCATCCAGTCACGTAGCTCCACACAGTGTAGGAACACAGAGACTTGTGTATAGCTTAATTTCCTGTTCATTTTACATTTTTTTCCAGAATTATTGTTCATATCTAAATTCAGATATGAAAGGAAGGACATATCACTTATGTAAATTGAAAGAAAATTTGTGATATTTGTCAACATTAAAAAATTGTAACACATAATTTCTGTATTTATTCTCATTAAATCTTCACTTTTATATCTGGTTTTGTATTTTTTTTTCCTTACAGAGGGACACAAAATTTGTATAAATTTGGGCCCCATAAAACCTGGATCTGCCTTGTTCCATACCTCACTCTCATGTGGTCATACTCAGTGGCAGCAGTCATAGGACTTGCATAGTGAAGATCTGCATGCTATAATGGGGGGGAGGAGACATGGTTCTGCCACTTCTGAGTTGAGTGTGTTTCTTAACCTCTCTGAACTTTAGTTTCCTCAACTGTAAAGTTTGGACGATAATCTTTCACTATTAAGGAAGCATGTAGCATGGTGCTTGGTATATGATAGGCACTCAATAAATATTATTTCCCTTTTATCCTTGACCTCTCTCTTTGATGGTTCACAAATGATCTTTTTTTTTTTTTTTTTTTTTAATTGGTTCTTTTCAGTTATACATGACAGTAGAGTTTGGGGTGGTGGTTCCAGGGATTGAACTCAGGATCACTCTACCACTGAGAACATCCCCAATCCTGTTTTGTACTTTATATTTAGAGACAGGATCTCACTGAGTTGCTTAGGGCCTCACTTTTGCTGAGGCTGGCTTTGAACTTGTGATCCTCCTGCATTAGCATCCTGAACTTCATAAACCACTGTGCCTGGCTTAGAACTTATTTTGACATAAATGTAAAAGCATGGAATATAATTTGTTCTAATTCGGTCCCCAGTACTTCTCCTTCCCCTTGGCTGGTTCCTTCCCTTTACTGATATTTCTGCTATTTACTTGTAGTTTTTTTTTTTTTTTTTTAATTTTAACTAGTG
Source organism: Marmota monax (assembly GCF_021218885.2). Taxonomy (NCBI): domain Eukaryota; kingdom Metazoa; phylum Chordata; class Mammalia; order Rodentia; family Sciuridae; genus Marmota; species Marmota monax. The sequence goes on along the minus strand of NW_026693082.1, from coordinate 17,011,647 downwards.
TCTTACAAGCTTATCTTAGGTCAGGGACCAACATGAGGAAATATTTTGCCTTTTCAAAATGAATTTTGTTAGGGCTGGGGTTGTGGCTCAGAGGTATGGTACTCGCCTAGCATGTGTGAGGCCCTGGGCCATAAAGTAAAATAGAGACATTGTGTCCACCTATAACTAAAATATAAATATTAAAAAGTGAATTTTTTTCTAAGGGTGTTAGGAAGAAAGTTGGGGTTTCCCCTGTAATTCTTGTGTTTAGTAAGCCCTAGATAAAATGAATCACCATGGTATATTCTGTGGGTATAAAGCAAAGAATGAAGTACTTCCATTAGCTATGAAGAGTACTGGGCCAAAAATATTTAAATCTCCCCCTCAAGTTCATTTGATACAGTGCAAGGATTACATTAGTCTGAATCACTACAGTTTTTCTACACAGCTTCATCTCTCAATCAAATGTATTAAAGAGCAAAGTCCTAGGCCAGGTGCTATATTTCCATGAACTGTAAGGGCTCTGGGAACTAGGGTTTACCTAGTGTCCCAATGGGGTGTCCTAATGAGCCATGTATTCTGGAACAGTACATTCTTTCCAATATGTGTGTGCCTCAGCCACATGCACACCTAAATCGCCTCTGTGGGGCAGGGCTAGGCACTGGGAACACCAAGCTGGCTCAGTACTGACTTAGACCTCTGACTAAGCAGAACAGACTACTTCATGTGATGAGCTCTTTGAGGGAAGGACCCAAGACTGTTTCTTTTGTGCCCACCAGGGCTAGTACATAGTAGTTGCTTGTCATATTTATTGAATTGATTTATTATATTATCTACATTCAGCAGGAATAAAAAGAAAACCTTTTAAAGTGCCCAGAGGTTTTTTCTTATTGAAAACAAATTGCAGGGGCTGGGGATGTGGCTCAAGCGGTAGCGCGCTCGCCTGGCATGCGTGCGGCCTGGGTTCGATCCTCAGCACCACATACAAACAAAGATGTTGTGTCCGCCAAATACTAAAAAATAAATATTAAAAAATTCTCTCTCTCTCTACCTCTATCTCTCTCACTCTCTCTTTAAAAAAAAAAAAAAAAAAAAAAAGAAAACAAATTGCAGCTTTCGATTAATATCCATAATAATCATGTTTCTTTCCCTGCTGTTTTGGAGGAAGGGAACTCTTTTGAAATGGAGAATCAGGAACAGTCTACATACTTTGCCTGTAGGCTATTCCTTTTCTGTGTGAAAGAAACCAAATTGCTGCAAGTCCAGGGAAGTTGAAGAAGTTAGCATACTTGTAGAGCACTAGGAGACTGTTAGCTGAGTGAAGGCCAGTGTGTATTCTAACCTGCAGACAGTTAGAAACAAAAATTGTTCTGAGGTTACCTCTGTCTCCTCTTGGTGGCACAGATGACTGTTTTTTTTTTTTAATATTTTTTAGTTGTAAATGGACACAATACCTTTATTTTATTCATTTATTTTTATGTGGTGCTGAGGATTGAACCCACTACCTCACATGTGCTAGGCAAGTGCTCTACCAATGAGCCACCTCTCCAAGCCCAGATGACTGATTTTTAATGAAGAACAATTGTTGGTTAAATAAGAAAAAGTCTGTAATATGTGTCACATTGAGTTGTACATTTACCTATTAACTGTTTAAGAAGCCTGTTTGCATATATTTTATCCATATTTTATTTGTGGTTGTCTTAGTTAATTTTCTGGCTTTCTAAACTATTGAGTTTAAATAAACTCACTCAGGTGTTGTCAAAGTGAACCTGCTTGATGGTTAACAGCTTGATGTCTAGACAAGGTTTACCCAGGGGCAAGTCTGTTTGGTTTCCATGTGTTCACGTGTGCACACAGCCACCCCACCCCCAACTTGTTTGTTTGAACATATCCATCAATGCCTGGGGCATACCAGCCGGGTGTGTTGAGCACTTAGGATGTAAGGCAGGCATGATCTTGTCCATCTTGAAGCTTCCAGTGTCCTGGGGATGAAGCTAGCTGCCACACCTTTAATTTAGGTATTGCAGGGAACACAGGGTTACTTCGAAGCTTCCAGCATCGTTTCAGAATGACTTGCCTTGTGACTTCTTTATGATTACTCACCAGGGACAAGATGGCCTGCAGGTTGCCACTGAGACAAATGTCCTATTCATTGCCTTCTGGGCCTCTTAAATCTTGATCTAGCAATTAAGTATATACAAGAACAGAAAAAGTTTAAGAGAATGATAATCTCTTAAATAGCTGCATTTTAAATGCCAATTTACAAGTGGAGTAAAATAGTTAATGGAATGAATTGATGATTTTCAAGTTCTTAACAATAACTACCTTTAATTGTCATTTTGTCTATGGACAAAGATTGTAGGGATGGATTTTAATTCTGGCTTGAAAATAGTATTGAAATAGCACCTGTCTTATTCTGTGAAATTTTTAGTGCTTAGGTATTTGGAGACATGGAGATTTACTCTTCATATATTCCGGAACATTAGTTGTTTCGGACTGTGGCTGGCTATAGCTAGTTGAATAAAATTCCTGCAGTTCATCCATTCTTCTCCTACCAGCAGGTGTCATTATGGAAATATGAAAATACTGTAAATTCCAAAGTTGTAGGAACTGGCTATGAGAAAGAGAAGTAGCAATTTGAATATTAAAACACAACAAAAAGTAAAGAAATCGTTTGACAGAAACCAAGGATGGCATGTTTAATTACTAATTTGGCAACGTTCTACAATACAGCACAACTGACACAGTATTTCAAGGCATATACTTAATTTATTTTAATTAGAGTAAGCAATACTACTAAGACCCACTCTAAGCTCATAGAAGGGTCTCAAAAGAAGAGTAAGATGTAATTCTTATCTTTGAGGAGTTCACATGATGTGGGGGCCAAGGGGGAAGGATGCATTTGTGAAATAATTAGTTCATAGAATGAATCAGTCTTTCTTTTTAACATGCGAGATTGAAGAATGTGATAAAAGCTACAGAAATTCAGCCAGGGAGACGGGGGACTGTTGTTGATTTGGCTTAATCAAGATATAATTTTGACATGTTGTAAGCATGAAGAGCTTCAAAATGAGTTGGTAGCGTGATAGTTCATTGTTTCTTTTCTTGTTAACTGCCATCACCTCTCTCTATATATCCAAAGTAAAAACTACAAGAAGTATCTATTATATATGTATCAGAGGATAATAGATGTAACAGTTTGTGATGATTAAGTCTTTCTCCAAATGAAGGTAAATATCGATCCTTGGGGCCTTACCCCAAGAACCTGGGCAAAAGAGTATTAGTGTGCTAGATCAGAGACAATGTTTCGTCTACCCCTATTTTTCCCTTCTAGATTGTTGAGATTTTTCCAAGACATAGGATATGGGGCATTCCTCTTTGAGTTCCTGGCACTCTAATTCTGTACCTGGATTTGAGGTGAGCTTTCAATACATGTTTGTTAAATGACTTAATGAATGATAATATCACCAAAGGATAGGGTATTTGCAGTCTTTCATATATTATATTGATAGGATATATACATATGTTCACAAACAACCTCAGGTTGAACAATTCAGAAAAATGGGTTGAAGCTGGGTATAGTGGTGCATACCTGTAATTCCAGGTACTCAGGAGACTGAGGCAGAAGGATGGCAAGTTGGAGGCCAACCCACATGATCTAATGAAATCCTTTCTTGAAATAAAATAGAAAGGCCCGGGGAAGTAGTTCAGTGGCAAAGCATTTACTTAACATGAACGAAGTCCTGAGTTTAATCCTCAGTACCACACACACACACACACACACACACACCAAAAAAAAAAAAAAAAAAAGAAAGAAAGAAAGTAGGGTTCAAAAAACTGGTTGAAAACTTGATTGCATAAATCCTATTTTTTTTCTTTTGATTCCACTGTCCATACAAGGAAATAATATTTCAAAAATATTTTGTCAAACTATGATTCTAGGATATTGACCGTGAGATCCGAACAACATCATACTTCCTCAAAATGGAAAGGTGCTTAATTTTAGACAGAAGGATATATGTAGTGTTCTTATGGAAATAATATGAAAATACTGTAACTGCTAAAAATACTTTTTCTCATGTCATTATCTTTTTGACAACTTGTTTCTGTGTTAGTAAACAGTCTTTCTCAATGAATACTGTTCACTGCTTTTGCACTAATTCTTGCTGTAATTGAAGGCTACTGCTGATTTCCCAGCTGCCTTGTGGTGAGGCTGATGTCTTCAGCCTACCTTTGGTACTTTGCTCTAACTACACTTTGTTTCTGTCACTTTCTTACATCTCAGTTGCTTAGCGAATTCCACATTTTGATTTTTCTGTAGTCATCTCCAACTTAACATGTCAAAAAGGGAAGTGATCAATTTTTACCTAAAAACCATCTCCTCCTTTTGGTCATATCATTTCTTTCAATATTATCATCATTTTTTTTCCATCCCTGAGGCGAAAACTTTGTTTTCTTTTGCTTAACTCCTTTTCTCATTCAATTGATACATCATTCTTTACTTCCTATTGTTGCCTATGATAGCAATTATTGTCTTCCTTTTTTATTCCTATTACCAAGATACTAGATAAAGTAGTCTCCTGAATCATGCTGTAAGCAGTTTCTCTTTTTCCTCCATTAATGAATATGAATTTTTTTTTTTTTTTTTTTTTTTTAGTTAGAATCATTCCGATATCAGTACCAAGACTAAACTTTTCATGAGAGCAGCTATGGCTCTTCCTGTCACACTGATTACCATTTTAACCTGCCTCTGGATGCTTCTGCTACACTGTATACACTCTGTTCTCTGGTCTCTTGGCTCCGGTTGTATGGGGAAATCTAACTACCCAATCTAGTCATGCTCTCTTTGACTTCCAGAGTTAAAATATTTGTAGCAAAACACGTGTTGCATAACCATGATCATTTTAGCTGTTTTTATATGTACAGTTAAGTGGCATTAAATACTTTCACACTGCACTGAAACCATTACCCTCATCCCTATCCGGAACCTTTTCATCTCCCTAAACTGAAACTCAGTATCATGTCATTAAACATTAACTCTTCCTCTCCCTCCTACCCCAGTCCCTGGAAACCACCATTCTATTTTGTCTCTATGAATTTGACTACTCTAAGTATCTCACAGAAGTGGAAACGGATACTGTATGTATTTTTGTGCTTAGATTATTTTACTTAATTTCCTTAAGGCTCATGCATTGTGTACCAGGTGTCAGAATTTCCTTCTTTTTAAAGACCAAATAATATTCCATTGTATGTAAATACATTTTGTTTATATAATCATCCATTGAGGGACATTCATGTTGTAGTTTTTCCTCTTTTAATGTGTCCTGATAGTTGCAAACAGATTAATTTTTCTGTACCTTACCTCAGTCATGTAACTTTACTGCAAATTGGTCATTCATTTGAATTAGTCATTCAAGGGCTGACTATTTGGCAAATTAGACTTCAAAAAGTTTCTAAATGTCTTCTTTCCCTTTTAAGAAATCAAAAAGAAGCATTTCCTTCTTTTTTAAAAATTGTTGATGGATATTTATTATATTTTATTTATACATGGTGCTGAGAATCAAACACAGTGCCTCTCACATGTTTGGCAAGTGCTCTGCCACTAAGCTACTACCCCAGCCTGGTATTTCCTTCTATTTTTAAGTATTATTCCCCTCTATTTGAACAATATCTTTATTTGTTTATATTTTTTTAGTTGTAGATGGACACATTACCTTTACTTTATTTATTTATTTTTATGTGGTGCTGAGGATCAAACCCAGTGCCTCACACATGCCAGATGAGCACACTACTACTGAGCCACAACCCCAGCCCCTGAACAATATCTTTTAAAAATTAGTTTATTTTAATTAGGTATATATGACAGCAGACTGCATTTTGATTCATTGTACACAATTGCAGCACAACTTTACATTTCTATGGTTGTACATGAGATAGCGTCATACCATATGGGCAGTAGTATATATACCTAGGGTAATGATGTCCATCTCATTCCACCATCTTTCTTGCCCCCATGCATCCTTCCTACCCTCCCTCCCCTTTGCTCAAAATTCCTCCGTTTTTCCCATGCTTCCCCCCTCCTAGTTATGGATTGGCATCTACTTATCAGAGAGAACATTTGGCCTTTGGTTTTTTGGGATTGGCTCACTTCACTTAGTATGATATTCTACAACCCCATCCATTTACCTGCAAATGCCATAATTTTATTCTATTTTAATGCTGAATAATATTCCATTGTGTATGTATACCACAGTTTCTTTATCCATTCATCTATTGAAGGGCATCTAGGTTGCTTCCACAGTTTAGTTATTGTGAATTGACCTGCTATGAACGTTGATGTGGCTGCATTACTATACTATGCTGATTTAAAGTCCTTTGGGTATGGACTAAGGAGTGGGATAATTCCGTCAAATGGTAGTTCCATTCCAAGTTTTCTAAGGAATCTCCATACTTCTTTCCAGATTGGTTATACCAATTTGCAGTCCCACTAGCAATATATAAATGTGCTTTCCCTCCCCACATTCTTGCCAACATAGTCCAGAGACCCTGTGCCTAATAGAGGAAAAAGTAGACCCAAATCTTCATCATGTTGGATTAGGCCCTGACTTCCCTAACAAGACTTCTAAAGCGCAAGAAATAAATTCAAGAATTAATAAATGGGATGAACTCAAACTAAAAAGCTTCTTCTCAGCAAAAGAATCAATTAGGTGAACAGAGAGCCTACATTTTGGGAACAAATTTTTGCCTCATACACATCAGATAGAACACTAATCTCCAGGATACATAAAGAACTCAAAAAACACTAAAAACAAAACAAAACAAAAACTCAAAACAACCCAATCAATAAATGGAGTAAGGAGCTGAACAGACACTTCTCAGAATAAGATATACATTTGATCAACAAATATATGAAAAAATGTTCAACATCTCCAGTAATTAGAGAAATACAAATCAAAACTACTCTTAAGATTTCATCTCATGCCAGTCAGAATGGCAGCTATCAAGAATATAGACAACAATAAAGTTGAAAAATATCTTTTAATAGCTTTGTTGGTTTGGTCTTCAGTAGTAGCCTTCTTAAGTCTTATGATCAGAACCAGTAGTTTCTTATCAAATCAAAAGAAGCTAGTTAATGTGGGAAATCATGGAAAATTTTATAGATATGTTTTAAAATAAAACAGTCTTTCAGCCAATCATTTAGTGTAGGGTCTGGTATTTTCTTTGGCCTACTGGTTATAATCTTTCATAAATGATACTCACAATGAATCACTTAGGATTTCCAATTTCAGTTTCTTTCTTTCCTTCTTCCTGACTTTTCTTCCTTCCTTCTTTCCTTGTTTCCTTCCCTCCTAGGGATTGAATACAAGGGCACTCTACCACTGAGCTACGTCCCCAGCCTTTTCTGATTTGTATTTTATTTTTTTATTTTGAGACTTTAAGGTCTTGCTCAATTTCTGAATCTGGCCTCTAACTTGTGATTCTTTGCCTCAGCTTCCAGAGTAGCAAAGACGTGTCATTTCCAGAGTAGTAGGTGTGTGTCACTGTGCCCACACCATTTCATTTTCTAAACACAAGAGCAAAATTCTAAGACACTTGTGAGATGATGAATGCAAAATCTTTGTGTATTTTTTATATTTCTTTGTCATTAACAGTTGCACTCATAGTCAATTTTCTTAGAAACTCATCTTTATTGATTCTTTACAATAATGTGACCCATGTTTTTGAAGCAACATAACTCTTTGTGGTCATACATCCTCAAATAACATAATATTTAGTTGAATTATATGATTATAATAAATACAAGTGGCATAAATTTACTACCAATTGACTCTTGGTAACCTTACCATTCAGTTGGTAGGTGTTGAAGGTTACGGGCTTGAGGAAGAGGCTGCTGACCATGTGTACTTTTACGTTATGTTTTCCTGAGGGCATGGGGAGGACCAGGTAAATGTAAAGTCATTTAGTACAGGTTGTTTTGTTTGTCCTTGTTCAAAGCTGTGTTCTTGCTGGCAGGAATTGAGATAAAATTGGTATGGGGTAACTGCACGAATATCACAGTTTCAAATGGAAGGAACAGGAAACATTTATATTTGATATAAATTTGCATTGATGGATCAGAGATCCAGCACCTGTGGGAATGAAGGTGGAGAGAATGATGAAGAAGCTGGGTTTTAGATTCTCACAACTTGCAACTTTATCTCTGGGCAGATGGATCATCTCTGCCAGGAACTCCACTCCTCTGGCCACATGGATACCTGGAGTGCAGTTCAGTGCTGCAGCCCCCTCCAATGGAAGTCCCTTGGTGTGCTTCTGGTGACAATCCACCCTTTGGCCTGCCCTTGCCCTCCATATAAAGGTGTGCCAGGGGCATCCTGTCAGGGTCTCCTCCACTTACTTCTTACAGGTGTGTGGGATCCAATTGGTGGTGGTAGATGATCGTGATGGTGGGGGGTTGGGGAAGGCAGGTCTCAGGCCTCCATGCCTCTGCATTGTATCTAGAAATTCCTGTACATTTCTGACAGTGGACACGCCCTCACTAGTTTCTACTATTGACATAGGTTTTCCCTTCTGTTTATGTCCATTAGTAATTTCGCTGGAAATACACAGAAGAGGGGTTGGAAACCTGTCATTGTTTATCCCAAGCCTCATTCCTTTGCACTTTAAATTTGAGGTTCTTGGGCTGGTTTGCACACACTTTTTCCTCTGCTATGAGCAGATGACCAGTGAACTATGAGCTAGAGTTATGCAATTAGCATTTCTATATTTCTCAGTAAGTTTTTCCTAATCAAGATTCAAGGCAATGGAATAACAATACTGGTAAGTTATTTTGCACTGTTGCTTTATGGCTTCACCATGATTCCTTGCTTCATTTAGTGAAATAAATAGCCTATTTGTGGGTGCAGGGGCTTGGAACATAGCACATGATGATAAGAAAGGAGATACCCTCTGTTTTCAGAGGGACTCCCTACTTGGAATCCTGGACTGGTACTTTCTGAGCATCCACTGTGTCTCAGCATTGCCTCAGGCAGGTATAGTTACACTGGCACAATAGCTTGGTCATGCTCACTGTTATTTTTATTTTCAGGTGAAAAGTTTTTGACGGAAAAGAAAAATAGACCAAATGAACAATGTCAAGGAGAGCCAGTAACCTAGGCTCGGTCTTAAGGATAGCTTCCAGAAACTAGTGGCTAGATTTTAGCGTCTATCAACTTGTTTCCTAACTGCCTGAATCTGCAGTGTCACAGATGGGCACATTTTTGCTCAATCATGGCAAAGATGAATTTTGTGGCTTTGGAATGATGTTTTCTTCATTTGCTTAACCACAGGCAGAATAAGGTCTTCTGGAGAAATGGAAAATGGATGCAGGCATCTTTCTTCCATCAGAAGATGAAATGGATCCTTCATCTGTCTAACCACATAGCACCCTTGCATCATGTTAGCTCATATTGAAACCTTATAGACCCTGTCTTCGATCTCTGAACTCGAAAATCTCTTGTAATACTACAAATTACTCTCATTGCTTCCTTTTTTTTTCTTAGCTGTAGTGAATAATCCAAGAGTTCTCAAATTTCTGTTCTAAAAACGTCCCTCCTGGGATCCGTGGTGAAAATGAAGCGTTGGTTGTTTTACCACTGAACACGGCGTGAACTGGGTCCCTGCTTTGGCTTTGGAAGCTCACCATATCTGAGGCACTGCTCCCGACCTGCAGCTGGGCCGAAGTCTTCTCTTGTTTTCATTGCCTGCAGGGCCCGGAGCCTCTGACTGCATGACGGTGGAGTAAGTGGTGTGACCCTCTATTAGGAAAAGCTCACACCTACTCCCCCCATTGAGGCAGTGAGTCTTCATAAAAGAGGTACTGGAAACATCTCTCTTTAAGCCAGCCTGGCGTGATAAATCCTTAGCAGAATGTTGTGCACATATTAGACAATCAGTAAGTGTTTGTTGAATGAATTCACAAATGTAGCCTGGCCAGTGGTCCTGTTATTCCTACCCAGCCTTCCTGGTAGCATCCTCCATTTCTCCTGAGATGGTCATTCTTAATTCCAGTCCTGTCATTGTCACTGTCCCATCTTTGCTCTGCCTTTTCTCTAACCCAGGAGAAAAGCCAAGGGCTACTCTGTGGATGAGCCTGCCCGGCTGTGCTGGGCTGATGGCAGTTGCGGGGACAGAGAATGATTGGGAAGGATGCTTCTGAACCAGATCCATAAACAGCTCCTCTCAGATGCAAGCCTCAGTCACCTGCCTCTGCCTGTCATGTCTTTATGCTAGGACAGGGGTGATGGTCATAGGTGACCAAAGCACTCTTAGAAAAGTGGCTGCTCACAGTTCCAGCTGTTTTTTGATGCTTTATATGCCCATGTGTTTAGAGTTCCCTTTGTTCACACACATCTCCTTATTCTAGCATCCTTTGGATGAATCACTGGAACTGGGAAATATCCTCCTCTAACTCCTCAGCTTTTAAAAACATGGCATGTGTCTATTACAATTGTCATTTCTGCACTTCACATTGCCAAAACTATCCGTTAAGTCAGTGGAAAAAAGGCTGTGGTTTTTCTTAGTTATTTTCTTCAATTAACCTCTTCTGGGACAGTGTCTACTCTGGAGGCAATTTCTTCTTTCCTCACCTTTAGGTTAACTCCAAGGATCTAAGGAAAAAAAAATAATTTCTTTGGACTTTAAGCCAAATGTATTTGCTAGTGAGGCCAAACATCTGAACAGATTTAGAGTGAATGATACTGAGTATTCAGTTCCAGGGTGAAGTCCTCCACTTCTTTCCCGTGTTATTTTTTTTCCTCTTTAGAATAGAGTCAAGTTATATAAAATGCATGTTTAGTTCTTTAAAAAAATATTTTTAGTTGTAGATTGACATAATACCTTATTTTATTTATTTCTATGCAGTGCTGAGAATCAAACCCAGTGCCTCACACGTGCTAGGCAAGCACTCTACCACTGAACTACAAGCCCAGCCTGTATGTTTAATTGAAAAGCATATTTTTATAATATAAATATTATTTTCATAATATAAATATTATTTTCATAATTTTGTAAATATTTTGATAACTTTGCTTTCTACTCCAACTAGTGAGTGTTTGCCCTGGAGCATGCCGGAGAGGGCAGAAAAGATGCTTCTGTTGCCTTGATTGCCTTCATCCCATGTGCTGCTTAGAGTGTAAACTTTTCATGTGCTCAGTGTGATGCTAATGTTTAGCAATACAACATACTATTGTTACTATATAGTCTTTAAAAGGAAGTGAGGTTCTGCTGTTGATCAAAGCCATAGTTACCTATTCCAACTTTGGAGGCAAATCTGGATGTGTTGGACCTGAGAGATGGTGTGTCTACAACTCAGTGCCTGCCTTAATGGATTTTCAAGGGTAGTTTTGAAGATATGTAATATCTAAGTACTGACATTAGAATTGAACTGTCTTCTTTTGTTGGGAGGATACTGGGGATTGAACTCAGGAGCACTCAACCACTGAGCCATATCCCCACCTCTATTTATTTAGAAATTGTATCTCACTGAGTTGCTTAGCTCCTTGCTGTTGCTGAGGCTGGTTTTGAACTTGATATCCTCCTGCATCAGCCTCCCAAGCCTCTGAGATTACAGTTGTGCACCACCACGCCCAGCTAGAATTGAACTGTCTTCTAAGACAATATGCCACAATTGTATCTGATTCTTCTTTATGGTGCCTTTTGTAACAGGTCATTCACACTAATTATATTATGCATCTAGGCCCCCCCCTTTTAATTTAAAATATTTTCTTGTATTCTTAGGTGATAAGAATATAGTTTAAGCTGGTATTTATTACCTCCTCTACAGGTGGTGTATAGTATAGGGATCTATATAAACGTACTACTGATTTGGAATATTGTGGAGAAAAGTATATCCACATATGAAGCCAAAAATTCTAACACATTCCAAATTGCTTTTTTTAGAGTTAATTGATGAATGCTGTATGTATGTCACAAGATTCCGAGTCATAAAAATAAGGTAAAACTTCTGAACATCACACACACACACACACACACACAAAAAACCAAAAACCACCAAAACTCAATTTTCCCACTGTTCCTGATAATGACCCTTCAGTTCATTGCGGTTGGTAGGTTGTTATAGGAAAATTCTGTGCTGAGTGGGCATTGGGAAGACATTGTAGTCTGAGATGGGTTTTGTCTAATAAAGTGTAACCCACATAAAGCTGGGAGTCCATACCAATAGAGTCTCTGTAGTACAACATTCAAAGACACAACGGTCCAACTTGAGAAACTGCAAAGAATGACATAAATATTTGCTGTATATTTTAAAAATATTTTTTAGTTGTAGTTGGACACAATATCTTTATTTTATTTATTTATTTTTATGTGGTTCTGAAGATCAAACCAGGGGCCTTGCACGTGCTAGGTGAGCGCTCTACCGCTGAGCCACAACCCCAGCCCTGTACATTTTATTTTTAAGGGATTTTTACATGGGTTTTCATATAGTAAAACCATACAGAAAACTTCCTAGCATTTTTCTTGTCACCTCTTTCCTTCTTTCCAGTTTCCCACTCATGATAACTGCATATGTCTCTCTTGCTCTGCCTGGAGGGGCACCTTTCTTTGGTAGCTCTCCTGTCCTGCACTTTCGTACCTGTCACAGACTTTCCCTGGTATATACTGTCTCCTGAAGCATGTTCTCTCTAGCCCTGGTTGATCTTCTGGTGAGCACAAGCCACCCTTGTTCCAGAACTTTGGTGAACACATTTTTCATATCAGTATGAACATTTTACTCTTTTTTGCCTTTCATCTCGGCTCCAGACATATTGCTTCCTCTTACTTTGCTATTATGTGTTCAGTCATAGCATCTAAGACCCTGCAATCCAGGGCAGTCTGCATTCATTAAATCAGGCAGGGCTCCGGGAGGGGAGGTAAACTGTTACCCTTGCAATCTGTACCGGACGGTTGGTCCAGAGTCACACTCTCACTTCTCCTCTTTGTTCCTCCTGAGAAATGAAGTTGTTTAAAACTACCTGCTTCCAGAAGGCTGTATGAAGGAAGTGGGTTGAGGTGCAAATGGCCCTGGCTGAAGATGGCAGCCCTGATCAGGTGATGGTGGTGATGTGGCTAGTTCTTTTCAAGTGTGGGTGTGGCTTCTATCCAAATCATTTTTTGAGTTATTGCTATGCAACAGGAGCAGGACAAAGTGCTGTGGTTCTGGGGACAAGGATAATGACTAAGATGACTCTCTATGTCTTTATTCTTTACACAACTTTGATATAAAGTTTATAGAAGTATCTGCACTAGGGGTCTCTAGAGAAACAATACAGTAGGAGACATCACATATCTATGCATATAAATAAATTTATTACATGAAATTTTCTCACATCTTGTGGAGCCTGACAAATCTCAAGATATGCTGGGTGAGTAGCAGGGATGGAGACCCAGAATTGCTGGTAGTGTAAGGTTTAGTCTGAAAGGCAGCAGGTCTAATACCCAGGAAGAGCTGATGTTTGAGTCAAAGTCCAAAGGCAGGAAAAGACAGATGTCCCAACTCAAGACAGTCAGGCAGAAGGAATTTTCTCTTGCTCAACCTTTTTGTTCTATTTAAGCCTTCAACTGATCAGAAGAGGCTCATCTACGTTAGGGAAAATGACCTGCTTTACTCAGTCTACCAATGTAAGTGTTAATGTCATCCAGAAACACTTTTACAGATACATTCAGAATGATGTTTGATCAAATCTCTGGGCATCCCATGGGCCAGTCAAGTTGACCCATAAAATTAAATGGTCACAAGATCCATGAAAAGTGTAGGAACATGTAAGTTACAACTCAGTTTCATGTATATAGTTAAGTATTACTTGGTGGATACAATTGTGTTTCTACAGTTCACTGAGGGGTAAAGCTTGAGGAAATTACAATAAAGTGATTTATTTTGGGTACTTTCTTCAAAGAATTTTATTGATCTCTAGATCTCCTTTCCTTTGCTTCATTTAACTCCTGGGGTATACTCTTTGTTTTTTTGTCCTTGGCATTAGGAAATGATATGATAGTATTTTCTCTCTTCTATGAAAAAATGATGTCCTTTTTTAATTTTAATTTTTTTTAAGTTATAGGTGGACACATATCCTTATTTTATTTTTATGTGTTGCTGAGGATTGAACCCAGGGCCTCATGTGTGCTAGGCAAGTGCTCTACCTCTGAGTCACAATCCCAGCCTGTGATGACCTTTTCTCTTGGTAAAAGATGCTTCTATCTGCTCAGTGAAATCTCTAACAGCTCTGCCTACTTGAGGAGGAACAGGCCAGTGTTTCTGCTTAAGTGACAGCTTAAACAAACACTGTGGTCCGCCCTTCCTCCCCATGTTTTAGTCAGCTTTTTCACTGCTGACTGAAAGATCTGACCAGAACTATTTTAGGGGAGGAAGAGTTTATTTGGGGGCTTACAGATTCAGAAGTCAGTCCATAGACAGCAGGCTCCATTCCTCAGGGCTTGAGGTAAGGCAGAACATCATTGGCAGAACAGTATGGCAGACGGAAGCATCTCACATGATGCTCAGAAAGCAGAGAGACTCCACTGACCAGATACAAAGTATATACCCCAAAGCCATGCCCCCCAGTGACCCACCTCCTCCAGCCACACTCTTCTCTCTTCAGTTATCACTCAATTAATCCCATCAAGGGATTAATCCACTGATTGGGTTAAGGCTTTCATAACCCAATTGTTTCTCTTCTAAACCTCTTGCATTGTCTCACATATGAGCTTTGGGGGGACACTTCACATTCACACAATAACACCCCATTAGATCCATCTAACTTGGATTGTCCCAGAGAAGCCCACTGGAGCTGACTCACCTTAATAAAATGGCTTTTGGGTGTTTGAGAATAAGCTCTCAACACATTGTAGTTTGGTCCATTGGTGGAGTTATGCAGAACAGAGCCTGGGGAAATATCCTTTGGTAGAAAGAGCCCTCTAGGCAGGGGGCTCTTTCTCTTAGAGTTGGCTTATTCAAGAGAAATGGAGATGTAGCTCCTAATTTTCTTAATCCAATCAAATGGGAGACAGAACATACAATAATGGTATACTTCTCTGTCATATCTTTGCAGATATTGACTGCTCAGTTACTGGTCCAAAGGAAAAACTTGTGACTTGCTGGGGATCTAGCTTAATGGTAGAACACTTGCCTAGCATGTGCAAGGCCTGGGGTTTGATCCCCAACACCACATTAAAGCAACCAACCAAACAAAACACAAAGAAAGACTTGAGAGAAAGACTGGCTTTACTTGAAGTTGGAGATCAATTCTTATTGCTCAACTCTGTGCCTTCTAATCACAGTACCTACTTGGCCACCGGTACTCCCCTGTCCATTCCCCTTCCTCTTGTTTGGGGTTGGTGTCTGGTACAAGTGTGTCCTAGTTGTTCCAGACCCTGTCCTGGACTCTTCTTCACTTCTTTCCCTCCAGCTTCTCATAACTGAAGTTAGTTTTTCTTTGGACTGTACTCAGCCTTTTGGACTGATGAGATTTTCAGCTTTTCCTAATCCCTGACTCCTCTCTAGCTTTTCTCATGTCTAGGTCCTCTAGGTAGCTTAGGTAGCTAGGTCCTCTTCCAACCTCCATCTGATTTTTTAAAACTCTGCTGTTTACTGATGCTAGTTTTAGAACCAGAAAGCTCACTTTATGGTGACTTAGAAAACAGTATATAATTGTTTAATTCCCAGGTTATTTTCTTATCAGACTTATTATTCAGTTTAGAGTTTTGCTCCTGTAAGAAGTTCATAGTAAATCTCTAGGGAAAATACAAAATTTGCAACTAATAAAAACAGCTTCTAACATGGATGGGGTGCAAGGCTAAGCAAAGGGGGAAATTGAAATTTGAGAAATAGAGAATGCCAATTTTGGAATGTATGCCTTTTAGGTGATCTGTCTATCTGGTAAGCTCCCACCATTTTAAGGGCAGATGGGAGTTTGTTGACAAAAGGGTCAATTGATTAAAACATAGGTGATGAAGCCTAGTAATTAGCCCTGAGTAGGTATCAGATCACTTAGGTCAGGGATTCCAGCAAAAGGTTTTTCCTTGAAAGTTTTCCAAATGATGAAACATTGTTGGAGTTGAGTGAAAGGTGTTTTTTTTTTGTTTTGTTTTGTTTTTTTGTTTTTGGTAAGAAAACTCTTCATAGAAGGAATTAAGAATTGATTATCCTCATATAGTTGAACTAGGTTTTTTTCACTAACAATAAAATATGGTATCTGCTTGCATTGTTTTTTTTTACCCTGGGACCAATACAATGTAGTCATTATTGGTCATAAAGCACTCTAAAAACAAATTAATTTGTAAAGCTTATTTTGACAAGAAGTAAACACAAAGGCAAAGCATAGTTTGTGTATTGCTGTAATCATGGCACTCTTGGGCATAATTTATACAGAAAGAAAATAAAAGAGCAAGTGTAACTTCCTAGCTGATTGCCTGTAAAGGGCTTAATTGAAAACAGTTTTCTGCTTTTAAAAAGCGATTTATTTTAAATGTGCTTTTAAAAACAAAGGTCGTATTGATAACCATTTTAAGTATATTATCTCAATGTGGGATTTCAGTAAAAGGTCAAATCTTGTAGAAGTATTTTTGGTATGACTCAGTTCTGATCGAAGATAAACTTTATCAGGAAAATGAAATGAGTTGAACATTGTCAAGTCTGAGCTCTTGTTTAAAGAGGCATCAATTGGTCCCCCCCCACAAATAGAGACTTTAAGAACTTTGGTTGAAAAAAAAAAAAAGGAAAGCAAAACAAAATGGTATTGTTTTTAGTTTTCTTTACACAAGTTAATACCATATTAGATGGGGAGAAAGGCACTGGCTATTTTTCGCTAGAAATGTGTGTAATTTTTCCATTGTGGATAGATGATTCTGATCTTTTTGCTTGATGTGATTTGCATTTTTTCAACTTCTTCAATTAAAGAACTTTTTTAGCCAGGCATGGTGGCTCATGCCTTTAATCCCAGCAGCTTGGGAGGCTGAGGCAGGAGGATCCCATTTTGAAAGCCAGCCTCAGCAACTTATCCAGGCATTAAGCAATTCAGTAAGACCCTGTCTCTAAATAAATACAAGAAAAGGGCTGGGGATGTGGTTCAGTGGTGGAATGCCCATGGGTTCAATCCCTAGTGCTAAAAAACAAACAAACAAACAACAAGAACAACAAAAAAAAACTTTTTAAATTTCAGAAATGCTAATGTAGGGCTTTTAATTGAATGTTTACTTCTTGTTTGGTAGTTTATTCTCAGCCCCAAGTCTGCTTTACCTCCAAAGGATCTCTGACTTGCTTTTTTCCAGGATCTAGTATAAGACCTACAATTGGTTCATTGGCTGATATTCACGCGCCTGGTCAGAGTAGGGCATGCTCCATGTAGGGCAGGCTTTGCTGATAGGCTATGACTCAGTGCCCACAAATGTTTAGTCATTCAGCTTCTTTCCAAGGAAGAAGCTCAATCCATCAAATAATTAACCTTTGCTGGTCCAGATGCTCATCAGAGACAGGGGAGAAGGAACCTTCTTTTCTCTTTCCTTCTCAGTCCAATGGCTTGCCCTAACTCTTTGAATGACATCTGCAGTATGGAGGTATGGTCCTCAGGTTCTCAGAAAGCCCCATCTGGTGAAAGTTCTGAGCAAACCCAAACACAGAATTACAATAGGGTTATGTCTCGATGAACATGTTGCAGTGTGAAAATAAGATATCTTAAGTTGCAAATGCATTAAATACATCCAACCTTCCCAACATCTTAGTTTAGCAACACTATACATTGCAGAGTGTAGGTTTTCCCCCCTTGTGACCATGGGGCAAACTGGGAGCTGTGGTTACTGCTACTCATCAGTGACATAATAGACCATGGGGCTGCATACTGCTGGTCTGGAAAAAAAGACCCAGATTCAAAATTCAGAGTAGGATTTCTACTGACCGTAGATCACTTTCTCATGATCATACCATTGTTGAAAAATTGTAAGCCGGACCATTGTAAAGTCAAGAACCGCCTGTATTAAGTAGGAAAAGTCTCTTGTTTCTTATTTTTCCCCTACAGTGAAACCTTATTAACAATGGACTTCATTGTCTTTACCCAGTTTCCTGGTCTTGCAGGGTTGCTTAGTCAGTGTGATGGCCGATGGGGCCTGGATGTCCAGCAGCAGCTAGGACCTCCAGGCCTCACCCCTTTTTACACCCCCAGCGGTAGTCTTTCTGAGAAATACAGGCTCTTCCTGCATTTCTGTCTCATGCTCTGGCAAAGAAACACCCAACTTGGCTCTTTTCCATTGAAAATCGTCCTTCTTTGTCTTTCCACTTTGTCTGTGGTGTGAATTGGGGTTAGCATTATTGAACTGAGCTGTGCCAGAGTGCTACCAGCTTTCCCATTCTCCATTACCCAATTCTTCCTTGCTAGCAGCACCCAGATTTTGTTCATATATTGGCAGCAACATGTCCAGCCCTGGCAGTGAATTTTGACGAGTCGAGGCTAATTAGGATATCTTTTATCAAGGATAACGATAGCTCCTTTGCCTCTAGAGGTGGCTAAGTATCCTAATTCTTACCAGTAAGATTTAAGCAGTGGAAGTCCACTGGGAAGAAGTGGGGGGACAGGAGGAGTCAGATTCCTGGGAAAGCTTTTGTGTTCCTGGTAAAAGGGCAGAGAAACTGCTGTGCTTCTTGCCCTTTCATCTTAGTTTGAATGCAAATGTATTTCCTGGAGCTGGGGCAACCATTTTGTGACCATGAAGTAACAAGCCTGATTGCTAGTTTATGTGAAGGCAATAAATCTCCACCCATATAAGTTACCACCACTGAACCACTGTTTGGCACAGAATTTCTAATTGAGGCACACTAAAACTCAGATATGCAAAGAAAATATAATTTATATGATTTCTTTTGTAATAGGTCTCATCTTTTTCCTGAGTCTTCAAAGTTGTAAATGGTGGTAGTTGATATCTAGCAATGAAGTATTGAAAATTTAATTATAAATTAAATTGATAATTTAATTTATTTTGAGGCAATGGTCCAATTGTTCAATATCCCCTCCAATTCCTTTGTACTTACCTAAGATGACATTTGGGGAAAATGAATGGGGTTCTTAAGGAGTGGCATCATCTAACTGGCTTGCACTGGTTTACCAAAGCTCATTGTTAAATTCTTGGGAATTTAACAAATTAGCTGTTAAACTCAACCATTATTACAAACTAAGTTATATAAACTTACAGTACTAAAGTGGTAGTACTCAAAATTTATGACTTTTTACTTACTGGACTACATTTTGCTATCATCCATGCAATCGAAGTATCTTTTATCTGTTGTATCCGTAAGTGGAAATACTATATAATGCTGCAGTGAACATGGGAGTGCAGATGTCTCTTCCAGAAACTGACTTCATTTCCTTTGGACATATACCAGTAGTGAGATTGCCGGATCATATAGTAATTCTAACTTAAAGTTTCTGGGGGAACTTTCATACTTTTTTCCACACTGGCTATACAAATTTGCACTTCCACTAACAGTGTGCAGGTATTCCCTTTTCTCCCTGTCCTTACCAACACTTCTTGCCTCTTGTCTTTTTGATAATAACCATCCTAATGGATATGAAGTAATAGTTCATTGTGGGTTTAATTTGCATCTCTCTACTGATTCATGATTTTGAGCATTCTCTATCATAAACCCGTTGGCTATTTATATTTCTTCTTTTGAGGAATGTTTATAAAATGCCCCCTTTTCAATTGAAAAACCCCTCTATTTTTGTTCCCCCTCAAACTTTACCTTATAATTTCTCACTTTGAGATTTAGACCAAAGGCAAAGAAACCATGATATACTATTTGTCCCCCTGATTATGTCTTCTTTTTTATTTCTCATCAGTCACCATAAGTTGGAAAGGTTTCCATTTATCTTCCCTTGTCTTTGTAGGAACGATTTCTAAGACATATCCTTCTCTCTGGCAGGAGTTGCTGTTTCCCCTTTTCTGAGGACATACTGGTAAAAAGGCTGTAAAGAATCTGATTCACAGGGACAATAAATTAAATCAAAAGCTTATTTTAATATATCTATACTTATATTTTTATATTTCTAAACTTATATACATGTATATATCTATCTATATCTATATCTATATCTATATCTATATATATATATATATATACTGAAGATACTTTTTTATATATGCTGAAAAAGCACCAAGCATTTATCTTTTTTTTTTAAACAAAACCATTTATAATTTCTGCAAAGAAATTTGACCTATAAACTTAACAAAAATGTATAAAATCCACATTATGAGACTTACAAAATGTTGATAAAAAGAAAAGAAGACCTAAATACTTGGAAAGACATACCATGTTCATGAATTAAAATTTTAATATACTGAGGATGTCAATTCTCATCAAGCATTTATCCTAATTTCACTACCCTTTATACATAATGAATACTTAAAAAGGGACATTTTGCAATTAATAAAATCCTTGAATACTTTTGGGTGGCAGAAATAAATGTAGGGATAGGGAAGAATATGATGGCATTTTAGAAGTCAACAAAGATGATTGTATGCACAAATTTCTGAACTCTGCCAAGACTATTAGCACTGCTCACCATTTCCATTTTCAACAACTTTCTCAGTGCCTCTACCATCTGTGGTCTGCTTTATCCCAGTCCCACTCTTGATCATTAATGCTTAGGATGTTTCTACCTCTTCAGTTGTATTTAAAATTTTACTCATATATAATAATAGTTTTTTATTTCTTGTTACAAATAAAAATTCAAGTGTGTTTTAGAAAATACAGATAAACATAATAAAGGTCATGTACAATCTGTTGCCTAGAAAAATTATATATCTATTACTTATCATTGACCATTCTTCTGCAAATTACTTTAAATAGCTATATAGTAAGGTCACATTCACTTTTATCAATATATATATATATATATATATATATATATATATATCAATTTAGTTGGTTTAATGATAACTTCAAAACCGTTAACTAACACTCAGAACCTCTTGATAAGTGATAGGGAAGATGTGTTTGTTAGCAAGGGCTTTCTGGTGTGTCTCAAATCATTCTCTGGATGTCTTTGCCGCTTTGTCTCTGGAACTTGGAAATCTCCCCTTTTTTAAAGCTTTGAAAAATCCTTATTGTCTTTTAGGGTCCACCAAATTTTACCTGTTAAGCCTCCTTCAAATTTCCTGCTTAGAGTACTCTTCCCTTTCCCTGAATCCCTTGTTACAGGTGTTGCTCATTTAGCACTAGGGATCTGACAGAGATGTTTCCAGAGAGGGTCTAGACTGCAGCCAGAGCCATCTTTGATCTTTCCTTCTTTGTGGCTAAAAACATGTAGAGGTTTTCCAGGGCAGCCTGATGGGACCACTTCCTTCATAATCCTGGTGCTTCTGATTGTCTTTGAGATTGTGAAGTGGCAAATGGAGCAACAGCAGCAACTGCAACACCCAAGAATACTTCCAGGGCTGTCAGGAGGAGTGCCAGACCCCTTATCTTCACTTTCTGCAAAGATCCAGATTGTGACTGCTATATTTGAGCTGTCTTGTGTGAGAAATTTGAAATTCATTAATGTTTGACTTGTGGTTATTTGGAATTTTTTTTTTAAATGATGGTACTTGATCTATCTAAATACAATGGGGAATTTCTCCCTTCATTGTTTCATTGAGAGACTCCCAGCGTACAACTGTGTCTTCCTCACTGTCCTGGCTTATTTCTTCTCTCTCCACTCTGATGCCACAGTGCAATGTGCATTATTCCAGGCCTGGCCACCCTTTCACTCTGTTTCATCTAGCTGGAGGATCTCACTGTCTCATTGTGGGGTAGAAACCGATGTCAGCAGGAAGGAAGGACCTCTTGTCATTAAAAATTGTGTGTTTTTTTTTTTAAAGAATGGAGTTGTACAGAGGGACATGCATACAGTCTAAAACTGACAAAATGCTTTAGAGCTGTAGTGTAACGCAGCCACTATGAATCCCTCTGTATGCTACAGATAAGGGAGCAGAAGCTCATTTCCTCTGCACATTTGGCCTCTAGACTTCTCTGTGTATAAAAGAGCCAAGGATTATTTTTTTTATATTTATATATTAAAAATTATTTTGATTAACAAGAAAAAGAGGGGCTGGGGTTGTGGATCAGTGGTAGAGTGCTCGCCTAGTACATGTGAGGCACTAGGGTCGATCCTCAGCACCACATAAAAATGAAATGAAGGGCTGGGGATGTGGCTCAAGCGGTAGCGCGCTCGCCTGGCATGCATGCAGCCCGGGTTCGATCCTCAGCACCACATACAAACAAAGATGTTGTGTCTGCCAAAAACTAAAAATAAATATTAAAAATTCTCTCTGTCTCTCTCTCACCTCTCTCTTTAAAAAAAAATAAAATGAAGATATTAAAAAAAAAAAGAGGGCTGGGGTCGTGGCTCAGTGGTGAGCGCTTGCTTAGCACATGTGAGGCACCACATTAAAAAAAATAAATAAAGTAAAAAAAAATGCCTATTAAAAAAAGAGAAGTGCTTAGCACCAGAAAAAAGAGATGATTATAGAGTGTCTTTGTCCATTCCTGCTGCTAAAACAAAATGTCACAAATTTGGTAATTTATAAATAATAGGAATTTATTTCTTACTGGGGTAAATCAAGATCAAGGTGCCAGAAGATTTGGTGTAGGATTAGGGCTTTCACCTTATTGTTGTGTATTCCTATGGCAGAAGGGGAAAAAGGACCCTACTTGTGCCCTCAAACCCTTTTATGAGAGTACTAATCTCATCTGTAAGGGCTCTGTTTTTATGACCTCACCATTTAATAAAGGTCCCATCTTTAACATTGTAGCACTGAGATTTAAATTTTAACATGAATTTTGGAGAGACATAACATTCAAATCATGGCACCCAGCCTATTTTAAAAATAAGGCCCAGAGATTTGATGATCACACAAGATTCTGGGATTCTGGGGATCCTGGGATTATTGCTGGAATGAAATCCCTCCTACCCTGACTCTCTATTCAGCTTTCATTATCTCACACAGCATCTCTTTAACTTCATAAATTAACTAACAAGACTTCAGCACAGTAGTTATTATTAGGATCATATCCACTTTCAGGATGAGGAAACTGAGGTGCAGATAGCTTGAGTAACTCAACTCAAGGTCAAACTCTTTGTAATCACTGGAAACAGCACTGTACTTACCCCCTGACCCCGGTAGCTGTGTTTAATTCCCTGTGGTAGCACCTTACATATGTCCATGCTATAGGTTCAGAAAGATGAAGAACTTTGGATGAGAACTGGAGACTGGGTTTGACTTGCCAGGGAAGCTTCAATTACAGCCATAGGATTGGAAGGTCAATTATGACAAGTTGAGGAATGAATGGGAAGTGAGACCGTAGAGGGTGTGTCATGACAAGGGGGCTTGACTGTAAGATGAAGGGAAATAAAGCCCGAGAGATGGAAGCTGTAGATGACTTTTTTTTTGTTGTTGTTGTTGTTGTTAGGAAGCTTTGTTATTCTAAGACATGAAACAAACTGGAAATGAGAAATGCAGAGGAAGAATGTTCAGGGCAGAGCTGAGGTTGGGGCTTTTAAATTTGTAATTTAGATAATCAGTTTTTTTTTTTTTAAATTCCCTGTCAGGGTCAGAACATTCAGAATTGGGGAGAAGAGAGCTGCTGCGGATTGTCAGAAAAAGCAGGTCAGAAGGACTGGACAAGAGGGCAAGAGAGAAGAAATGTTGACGGGAATATCGTTGAAGTGATTCACCAGTAATGCTCTGTGTAATTCATGACCAAAGCTTTAAGACTTGTTATATGCAGGTCGATCTCATATTCTTTTACACTTTTGTCATGCTTAATGACAAAAGCATGCGTACATGTGCTTTTACATTAAATTACAAGAGTCCACTGTATTTTGCTTCTTAACTCCTTCTGCAAACTTTTGTCTATGGAAGGAGAGCCCTACTGAAGGGCATATGCTACCGTCATACTCACTCTGTGGCGGTGGGTGCAGGTTGATGGAAGGTAAAGGAAATGAGAATTTTTTTCCAGCCACCTGTGGGATCCCCAGGCTGCTGAGTCACCATCTCTAAGATGGGGGGTGGGTGGGGGGAGGCAGCATGTCTTTCAGTGAATGCCCAACAGTGACATCACAGAGAGAGAGGGAGTGTGTGCTTCAGTCAGCCTGGAAGGGAAGCACAGGACCTAATTTTTATGAGGCTAGCTGGGAGCAGCCATGGTTCTTATCAGGTTCCACCTGCCATCAACTGTTATTGCTCTACTTGGTTCCAGCCAATCTAACACACTTATTAAAAGCTCAAACCAGCACTTACATCACCCTTATAATATTGCTTACAATTCTAGGTCTAGAGGATTTCACTATTTTAACCAGTAATCTGGTGATCAAAGGGATGGCGTTCTTGCATGGGGATAGAGTCAAAAGAAACAGTTTCATGAGGGATTTTTCTGGCATTTTCTCTGGCCACAGGTATGGAAGGAAGAAGCATCAAGGGTGGATGAAGTGGGAGTGAAGGAAGGTAGGGAGTGAGAGGTGGGAGAGTTGAAGAAGATGAGGAAAAGGTTTGGTGGGACAGACACAGGTAACAAGGTATGATCAGAGAGCAGGAGTTGCAGGTTGATGTTTTAGATATATTCTGTGGCTATGTCGTAAGAGAGGGGAGCATAGACTTGGGAGTGTGACCGGCAGAGTTAGACTCCCAGACCCTGATGTCTATTCATTCATTATTTGTGTAAGGTTCTGGTTAGGGGTGTTACGGTCTAACCTTGGAGGTAACTACCAAAATAGAGGTAACTACCACTGATGTAAAGTTAGAGGTCTGATGCTTGGCACTTGGTGAATACCCATACGTGGTCAAGACTACTTTTTTGGCAGAGTGTGGTCTGGGGAAAGGGCTGCTAACAAGGATGATGACAATTTGCAGCATAGGAAATCAGACATTGAGGAGCACTCAGGCAGCTCTCTGGTTTTCTCTGAAGGCCTGAGCTGATCCTGCCCTGGTCCAGGCACTTGCTTCACAGTATTCTATTTTGTCCTTTATCCCTAGGGTCATTCTGTAAGTGAAGCCTGTAGGTGTGTGAGAAATTCTTAGAGCTGCCCTGCTTGGTGAGGAATAAAACTGAAACCACCACAGGTCACATCTGTGCTCTGAAGTCACATGGCTGTTATGCTAGAGTCAGCTTTAAGTTCTGCCACCGTTTTTTCTTTTTCTTTTTAATAGTCAGGCACTGACACATCTTGCTTCTACTTTATTGAAGTGAAAGACACAGGCAGGCTGAGAATTTAAAATTTTTAAAAATTTAGGAACTAGAGATGTCGCACAGGCCCTGGTTTCAACCCAACACTGTAAAAGTAATTAAATAAATAAATAATTTGAATAAATAAAAACATTTTTAAGTTAAAAAAAAACTATTGGAGGCATTTCACACAGAATTTCACACATTTAATTTTATTATTTTAACTTTCTTGTTCCAGGCCTTTTAAATCCTGGAAGTAAAGAAGATATTTAAAAAAAATTGTTTGGAATTCATTTCCCTCAGTGTGACACTTTACAGAAGTTGGGACTTCCTCCGTGCCATGCTCTTTAGCTGGGCAGGGAGGAGGCCTCCTCATTACATGACTAAGGTGTGTCAGTGCTGGTAGCTCAGCTCAGCCATCTGTAGTGAGACAGTCAGTCGTCCCTCCCAGTCTGCTGGGTTTCACAACCATAGAGTCTACCAACTGTGGGTCTAAAATATTCAGAAAAAAAAAAGTGCCTTTATTGAATATGCACAGACTTTTTTATTGAATATGCACAGACTTTATTCTCTAAACAATACAGAATAATAATTATTACATGGCATTTACGTGAATTATGCATTATAGTCTAGAGATGTTTAAAGAATGAAGGAGGACATGCATAGATTCTATGCAAATACTATACCATTTTATACTGTTATTGTTATTATTTTGCAGTACTAGGGATTGAACCCAGAGCCCCACACATACTAGGCAAGCCCTCTACCACTGAGCAATATCCCTAGCCCACCACATGATATTATATAAGAGACTTGAACGTTTATAGATTATGGTTTCTGTGTATGGAGGTGGATGGGATGTTGGGGGTAGGTTCTGGAACCAGTCCCCCATGAACACTGAAGGAGGACCAAGAGTGAAAAGGCCTAGTTGTAATCAGACTCACAAGAAATATACTGAATTTCCAGACCCAAGTCATATTTTAGGTTTGTTTACTTCTTTAAATCAGCTTTCATAGGCAGCGATCATTTAAGCAGGCCTTGAGTACCAAGAATCTAATGGTGGGATTGGCAGATCAGCTACTGAGGTCTGATTTAGGCAGCTAAGTGGTAACATCTTCTGTATCTTAAATGCACGATCAGATGCTTCCATTTACTACCATATATGTTTGCTGAAATAATAATACCCCTGCCACATATGAAGCTTCTCGGCCTGGTGCAGTGGTTACAGCAGGAGCCCACGGAGTTGCCTGTCTAGGTTTAGACAGTGGCTTTACTCCATATGAAGCAAATTATGTAGCCATTTGATTTGGTGCCTCTGGTTTTTTTTTTCATTTATAAAGGAGAATAACAACATCCACTTTTTAGGGTTAGTGAAGAAATGAATGAGGTCATATTTAAGAAGTGCTGAGATATTGAAAGTGCTCAATAAAGTTGCTATTATGATGGCTAAAAACACACGAGAAACAAAGCTCTTGCTAAAGTTTTTATTTCTGTATTACGTGAAATGCTGTGGCAGGCTAAGTTTGACCCTGGATTACTTTTTATTTCACTTATTTTTGTGGTGCTGGGGATCAAGTCCAGTGTCTCATGCATGGAAAGCAAGCACTTTACCACTGAGCTCTATATCCCCAACCCTTGAATTCTTTTAAATGTGCTGTCTCATCACTCTCATCACTCTCTTCTCTGTGGTGTCTCTCTCCTCACTCTCACCTTCCAACCTGGGTTAGGGACATGCTTTCTCCTCCCAGAGGTTCTCAGGAGAGACCAAGAGCCCTGAGCTGCAAACATCCCAGGACACATGCATTTAGGTCAGGGACTTGGATCCTTGACTATGAACTAGACTCCTACCCATGAGTGAAGATGAGGGAAAGTTCCCAGAGCCACCAAGTAACACCCAAATGCTCCTGCCACATACGTTCTGCCAAACAAGGATCCTTTGGTTTACAAGCTCCTTGGGCATTTGTATATGTTCTGTACATTTCGTGTAAATTGCTGTCTTCTACGGATCTAGCAGATATCTAATTCCAAAAGCCCAGAACTTTTGATTGTGGAACAAGGCGATCAGATGGGGGAGTCAGGAGGGTAAATTTTGAAACGTGGTTTTCAGGGGGAGGGCTGGCTTGGATAGGCTCTTGGAGATGGGACTGTGGCTTAAGGGCAGCATGTGGGCCTTACATGTCTGAGAGCGGAAGACCTGTAAAAAGGAGATGGGGCAGAGGGAGAGAAGGCCTTGCCAAGACATGGTGGAGTAACTGACCAGGCCTAGCTTAAATCCCAGCTCTTTCACCTCTAGCTGAGTTATTTTACTTCCCATTGTTGGAGGTATTTTTCTTCTGGACCATAAATTAATATCTGATCCTATGACTTGATTTCATGTATTTAATATTTTCTATCTCCAAAGATACCAGGATTTTGAAAGTGAGTCTTCTTCTTCATCTTATTATTATTATAGTGGTTTATATCTTTCTTCTTTCTAATGTTAGGAAGCTAGAGAGGTTTATTAGTTTGCTAGGGCTGTTGAAGTGTGCCAAACTGGGTGATTTGGAGCAACCAGGACCTTGTTGTCTGGAGGCTAAGTGTCTGAAATCAGCCTTGGTAGAACCAAGGGTGAGGGAGGGATCTGGTGCATACCCCTCTCCTTGGGTTGTAGATAGCATCTTCTCCCTGTGCTTCTTCCCATCATCTTCCTTTTATGCATGTCTGTCTCTGTGCTCAAATTCTTCCTTTTTATAAGTATACTCATTCTATTGTATTAGGGGCCTATCTTACACTACTAGCATGACATCATCCTACCTTAACTAATTGCATCTTCAATGACCCAATTTCCAAATTAGGTCACATTCTGAGATACTGATTGTTAAGACGTCAACATATGGATTTTGGGGGGATATAGTTCAATTCATAACAGGAGGTTTGAAAAAAGAGTATTTGCCATTCTTAGGCAGAAATGGGAAAATCAGCTCTGCACTTGGGCTCATACAAGAACCATTTTTCCCTGAATCTCCTTCTTTGGAGGAAAAATCAACATACGTATGTTTCCATTCTTCTCTTCAAGGTATCTGTTTGCATATCTGGCTACATTTGAAAATCTTCTCATCTTCCATTATTTTGAGTATGTGATGGCTTATGATACTTCTCTGGATACTAAGGTCTTATCTGTCGAAGATTGCAATAACTTGATTATTGCAATTATAATTGCAATATTATAATAACTTGCCCAATTAATTTAAAAATATATTTTAATGTTGCTCTAAGAATCAGATGATAGGATAAATTTTGGGATGTCTTTATCAGCATCTGCGTCACATGGGCCAATGTTGTAGACTGTACTGAGTGAATCCAACACCAGCCCTGCTGGCTCTATAAGTAGCTATTTCTTCTCATTTATACTTTAGGCCTAGTGGCTCCTGGGCCCATTTATACACATAATTGTACATTTGTCTGAAGGGAGTTAAGTAAACTGCAGTGGAGGTAAGGCCTTTTCAGTTTACCCAGTGGTTCCCAGTTGTGTGAGGGTCTGGACTGCTCTCAAGCAGAGGGCATCTTACTTAAGTAAACATGGGCAAAGTTGTTAGACTAGTTTTTTAACTAATTAATTAATTTATTTATTGGTATGAAGAATTTAATCCAGAGGTACTCTACCACCGAGGTATAGCCCCAGCCCTCTTCTGTTTTTCAGTTAGAGATAGGTTTTCATTAAATGGCGCAGGCTGGCTTCAAACTTGGGATCCTCCTCCCTCAGTGTCTCTATTAGCTAGAGTTACAGGCATAGACTCCTCATTTAAAAAGGATGTGTGGTGTTCAGAAGAAACTCAGAACCCTAGAAAACACTGCTAAGTTTGTAGGGGCATGCTGCAGAAAAAAACATGAACAAAATCATTGGGAAACTTATTTAACTTAATCTTATTATAAATGTCTTACCACAAGAAACCTTCTAGTGAGTAGAACATAGCCAATTTTATAGAACTTTAAAATAATATTTTTGAAGAATTGTACTGGAAATTTATCCCATGGAGATGATTAGACAAATAAATATGGACTTATGTATAAGAATGTTCATTTAATTTCAGTGTTTTTTATAACCCAAATGCAGAAGTCATTTGAACACCTAGTAGCAGAGGACCAATTAAATAAATTACGTTGGCATAGCCATATACTGAAATATTATGTAGTTATTAAAGTGATGATGTATGATATATTGACATATATCATAATATTTTAAGGATACAAAATATTGGACTGGCTCTAGCTCAGCGGTTCCTTCGACAGAAAGCTTACAAAATATTATTTATAAATAAATAACTTTTTAAGAAAAATTGTTTTCAAAAGCCTAGAAAAGTCTAGAAGGATGTACAGAAAATTCTGATTATTCTAGGAGATTGGGTTATTAGTTACCTTCTATTAAAAACGACTTTGCCATATTTTCTGAATTTTTCTTGCAACAAGTATTTTTATATTAGAACTAACAATGAATCAATATGAAAAATTCCTTTGGAGTCTCTGAATGGCCACTTAATCATCTGGAAAGTTTGCTTTTCCCAACTCTAGTTCTTGAGCAGTTGGCTCCAGTTAGAGTCTGGCGTAATAAACCTCCACACTTTTGATGGAGAGGCTTATGTTTAATAAAGGTCAAGAATGATCTTTTGCTGTCCAAACAGTTTAAGGCTCATCCTACCTGGTCAGCTCTGATCTTCCCGAGGCTGCTGATCTTGATTAACCTCATGGGTCTGAGCCCATCTGGATGAATCTAGTGCAATCTTCCCAGTTTTCAAAAAGATCAATACCTCACCATCTGCTTGTGGGGCTTTGGAAGCATATGGATCGGCTCAGAGCACGGGCATTCTGGCTGCCTCAAATTGTCTGCACTTCATCACCTTCATCAAAGCTTGGCTGAGAAAAGTGATACTTTGGAAGATGGTTTAGAATCCATTTTTCCCTCTAGATGTTACAGGTTCTATGCTTATATCAAGACAGAACAGCAAAAATTTCCATTCTTGGAGTATATGTCTAAGCTGCTCCTGAAATTATATTCACTGATTGTATTTTAGTATTAACCAAGAAAAACAGGAAGTATATGAAAAGGCCACAATGGTGTTGTCTCACAGAACTCTCTGGCAAAATGCCCTCGGGCCTCAGGGAGGACCACAAAGATGAAAGGTTATAAGATTGCTCCTTTCTATCTCTAGTCTCGGGTTCTGCCTGTCTTGGGTTTTATTTATTTATTTTTCAACATTTAAAATCTCAGCAATTTTAAAAACCATTAAAGTTTTTGTGATCTAAATAAATTAGATCTATAGAGAATGCTGAAATTTGCTGGAAATTCTTATGGGGATCTTAATGTTCTTCCTTTGGCTTAGACTAAAGGGCTCTGTGTTCTTTGTAAAATAATAATAATGATGATGAAAACCCCTCTACACATAACATACTCTTACGTACATCGTGAACAATTTTACTCTGGCCTTCCAAAGCCTGTTTTCAAGAATTATGAGACTAAAATGAAAATCACTTCAGGGTTTTTAAAAATGACTTTCCCAAAACAAGAGATAAATATAAGTAATTGAATATTTGTAATGGCACAGGATTTTGGTTGAATTTTCTACAGCAAGATGTACTCACTGTTTCAAACCTGTGGTTTTGAATTGGGGGTGATTTTGCTTTTCTTTCCTCAAGGAACATTTGATAATATCTGGAGACATTTTTGGTTATTACAACTGAGGGAAAGGTGCTATGACGTTTGGTGGGTGGAGGCCAGTGATTTTGGCAAATATCCTACAACACAAAGACAAATTCCTCCACAAAGAGTTACCTGGTCTAGGGGCTGGGGTTGTGGCTCAGCAGTAGAGTGCTCACCTAGCACATGTGGGCACTGGGTTCGATCCTCAGCACCAAATAAAAATAAATAAAAAAATAAAGATATTGTGTCCATCTACAAGTAAAAGAATTTAAAAAAATAGTTCAGCAAGAAATTGGTGTAGAACATCTTTTACTGCATTCTGTTTCTATAGGGATAGTGTTGAGAGGACTGTCAGTGATATCACTAATACTCAGTGAGTATTTTTTACATGACAAAATTGCTTTAGGTCATTGTATTTAACATTCAATTAGGGAATTCAATAGAACTGTTACTTTTTTCTGTGTCTCAGACAAAAAACTCAGCTGTAGCTATTATCCTTGTTGTGTATCTTTGTGTTTTTCTTTTTCTTGTTCTAAAATTACCACTAAATTGTATTTTCCCTGGTCCTACTATTATATTTTACCAATTGTTGCATGTTTTTGTTAGAAGCACTTCAAATTCTTTAGGAGAGAAGTCAGTCATAAATAAAGACAGTTTTAAATATCCAGTAAGAGCTCAATGTCCCCCTCATATACCTATCCATTTGTTACTTTAAGTCAGTTTTATAATTGCTGCTGCTTGCAATCTAATCTAGAGGATTCAGTAATGTGGAAATGTCACACATGGATAGATTCAAGGGGACACGTAGGGTAGCTGTTTCTATCGTCTTGCATATAACATTATATTATGGCTCCCTAAAATATCTACAATACCTTTTGCATATAAAACTATGAATCAACAGATAAAAATTTTGATCTCATGTTGACAAAAGTCTGCTTGTGTATGTGGTAAAACAAAAATCTATTTGATGCTCAGTTTAATTCACTCTATTATTTTAATATAAAACATGGATTATATATGGGTGTGTGTATCTGTGACAGATATACAAATAGGTGGTATTAAATGTGTATATCATATAGATACGAGAATCAGCAGTAATAGCTATCTTCATATGAAGTCTCATACTCAGTAAAAATTCTCAAACACTTTTAACTAACATTTTAATATAAAATTTTCAAATTTACACAAGAATTGAAAGAATTTTACAATGAACAACCCATTTGTACCACCATTTAGACTCCATAATTAACATTTTACTATTCTTGTTCTATCACATGTATGCATTCAGCTACCTATCCCTCTATCCATTCATCAACAAATTTTATTTTTGATATATTTCAAAGTAAGTTGCAGACATGAAAACATTACCACAAACTACTTCAGCATGTGTATCTTTAACTCAAGTATTTTCTATGATCTTTTTCCCTTTGAGGTAAAATCTACATACAATGAAAAGCATAAATCTTAAATGAACCACTAGAAGAATTTTAATAAATGCATACAACAGTGTAACTCATATTACTATTAAGATACAGAACATTACATTACCAACATTCCAGAAGGTTCCCTTCATTCTCCTTCCCAGTGATCCCTCACTCTTTCAACTCCAAGGCAACTGTTCTGATTTTTTTTTTCTATCTATTTTTTTGTGTGTGTGTGTTTGAGAACTTATGACTAGAATCATGCAACTGCTTTTGGGAATAAAAAGAAGGAGTTTTCTTTTATTGTTAACACTTAATTTCTGGGATGTGAAGTATACAGGGTCCTAAGGCACACAGAATTACAGATTCTTATCCAGGGTGGAGCAGTGGTTTACCCTTGGGTCTGGTTGACAAAGAGAATGCTTTTGTCTTCAGACAACTCGCTTCCATGACATGTTTGTGGAATGAAAAAGTGAAAAGCTTTTGGAATCTAGTGAGCAATTAAAAATCACACAGTTTCTCGTAGGCATCTGGCCAAAGATTTTTACCGACTGAATGCAGGGAGACACTGTCTGGTTGGCTGCCTCCGGGGACTGGAACGCATCCTGCAGAGAGGCCTCAGTGGGGGAGGGGGAGGGGAAACATCCCAATCCCAGACAAGGGTGGACAGTCCACCCTTGACCAGTTCACTTATGCACTCCCCACCCCCCCTCCTTTACTTTCTCTGACGTCTTGATTTTTTATTCCTTTTCTTTTCCATGGTCCTTCGTGGCAGCTGTGAACACTTGGGTCCCTTGTGTCTGAAGTTCTGCTTGCAGTTCCTACAGCCAGCCTGGCGCTGCAGGCTTGGGGTGTTCCTTCCCACAGTCCTCTGGAGAGGGTAACGACATTCTCCACACTCACTGGGGTGGCTTGCTCACTCAGCGGGGCTGGGGAAGTGAGAGCCGCTAACCGGCTGTGGCTGTGAGTCAGCATTTCTCCCCACGGACTCTGGCCAGGGAGAGACCCTGGGAGAGGATGTGGAGGAGGCGCGTTCCTTTCCCAGACTGGAGTTCAGACCTCCCCAGGGGCCTGGTTGGGGTGGGGTGGCTGGTGGAAGGTGGGGGAGGCAGGGGTTGGGAGTGTGGGCCAGAGCATAATTGTCCTGTGTATTCATGTGCATATGCATCATTGAATCTGTGGCGACTAGTGTCAGAGTTCTAAAATGTGTTTTTTAAAAAAATGTGTCTATGGCTCTTAAAAATCATTTGATAATGCCTTTTTTTTATAGGTTTCAGAAACTTCAGGAAATTTGCCTACTAAGTGTGGGAAGGAAGAAAATACAAACTAGTTTAATTACATTATCCTGTCGAAAATGTATAGTGTGATTTTCAAAATATGCTGAAATGTTAAGAGGGGTTTCCCCCCATCTTTGAATTTTCAGTTTGATTCTCAAAAAGCTTTACAGATAATGGGCATCAAATAGGTATTCAGGATTATGGGATTGCAGGAAGTTCAGTCAATTAAAGAGATCATAAGAGATTATTCTGTATTTAAGGCGTTGAGATTTTCTGCTGTTTTTAGTCAAAGAACCATATGACCTTTTGAATTAAATGATTCCTTATTACTGATTGGGAATTTGACTGTTTTACAAAGCCACATAATGTAAAATGATGGTGAAAAACCTTCTAAGTTTAGGCTTAACATATAGTGAATTATGTGGCTCCCCCTGCCCCAGGTTTTGAATAAATACACTTAAAAAATTACCTTTCGTATATTTATCTTAATGTTGATTGTTTGCCTTACAAAGTTTATTTCAGTACTAGTCACTTAAAATTAAATTCCTGAATTCTTACATTGTATAGAAGTGTCTGAGGATCCATGTCTGGGTTGAACAAAACTTTTATATCAGTTTCCTAGGCATGGTAATATATTCTTAAATTTTTTTTTTATTTGTAGATGGACACAATATTTTATTTATTTATCTTTTTGTGGTGCTGTTTCAGTCAGCTTTTTCACTGCTGTGACTGAAAGACTCGACCAGAACAACCATAGAGGAGGAAAGATCTGTTTAGGGGCTCACAGTTTCGGAGGTCTCAGTCCATAAGTGGCTGGCTCCATTCCTCAGGGCTCACAGTGAGGCAG
Organism: Marmota monax; assembly: GCF_021218885.2. Taxonomy (NCBI): domain Eukaryota; kingdom Metazoa; phylum Chordata; class Mammalia; order Rodentia; family Sciuridae; genus Marmota; species Marmota monax. The sequence goes on along the minus strand of NW_026693082.1, from coordinate 16,977,227 downwards.
GACATCTTGGTGGAAGAGTGTGGCAAAGGGAAGCAGCTCACAAGATGATCAGGCAGCAGAAAGAGAGACCTCTACCTGCCAGACACAAACACATACCCCAAAGCCACACCCCCAATGAACCACTTCCTCCAGCCACACTCCACCTGGCTCCAGTTACTGCTCAGTTAATCCAATCAGGGATTAATTACTTGATTGGGTTAAGGCTATAACCCAATCATTTTTCCTCTGAATGTTCTTGCATTGTCTCACATGTGAGCTTTTGTGGGACACCTCACATCCAAACCATAATAGGTGCTGAGGATTTAACCCAGTGCCTCCAAGTACTCTATCACTGAGGTACAACCCCAGCCTGATAATATATTCTTGAAGCTAAAGCAATATGTTCTTGAACACATGCTTGAATATATTCTTTTTTATTCTTTTTATTATTATTATTATTTTTATTAGCTATTCATGATCTTGGCAATTCATACATTTGAATCATTGGGGTATAATTTCTCATTTTTCTAATTGTACAGATTGCAGAACCACATTGGTCATAGAGTCACCTATATACATACAGCAATCATAATGTCTATTCTATTCTGCTGCCCTTCCTATCCCCCCTACTCCTTTGAATATATTCTTGAAATTCAATTTCAACAACCTATGAGAATATATTAGAGAATATTCTATATAGGATTATATATTAAAGTATATATTAAATGGTGATATCAATACCATCACTTCTGAATATAGTGATAAGATTTTTAATTAGTCGCATCTTCTGGTGAGGACAGTTGACCAATTTAAAAAAATGCTTGGCAAACACATGGGTATTGTATCCTGCTAACAGTCTTCTACAAATGATTCTTTTTGTCTAACCATGATTTCTCTTGATGAAATTTAGACTCATTTCCTTTGTTCTGTCCTTAGTGGTGACTAGGACCAGCTGCACTAAATATTCCAACCACTGTTGGAACTCTGAAGTAGCAGCTCATCTTCAGGGGCCTAACTTAACTCAGAGGACCATTCTGGCTCCTGGGTCCTTGTCTCCTCTTAGGAGTTGCTTTTCCTTGGAGCTGATTGTGGCTTAAACCATACTGTGTTTCTCAGTGGCGGGGTATGTCATTCATCACACTTCTGGTGAGAAGGGTGGACTTTTAACAGGAATGAGTAGCAAACATTTTGGCTCCTCTCTTGGTACCAAGCACTGTGAGGTAAGGGTGTCCTTCACATACTCCTAGAAATGGTCGCTTTACACAGAACCAAATTTCAGCACTAGGACCCTTCATTACTGCCACGTTAAAAAGATGGCTGGCTGCTTTCCTCCATAGCTAGTTCCACAATTTAAAATGAGTGTGTGTGTTCAGAGTCTCTATTATAGGAGTGCCCTGAGCCTGGAGAGTCTATTCGACTGGTTAGTTGCATTTATAACATGAGCTGTATCGTGGTCCTTTATTTTAAACTAAAACATTGGCCAATGAGAAAGACTCACCTCTATTCCAGGGCAATATAATACTGGGAAAGTTCTTTTCTGCAAACCTTGAAGTCAGGATGGGGTTCATTCAGCCTTTGTAAATTGTTGCCCTGGCATTTTCATGGGTAAATTAGCATTTCAGGATGCCACATGGTACAATGATGTTTGAGCATTCTGCAGAACCCCTGGCATTCTTTTGGCAGGATCAAGTTGTTTTGCCACTAAAGTATTTAACAAATTTTAAGTGTCTTTTGTTGAGGGCCACAGCCGTGTTGGGATGCCGCATGGCATTTTTGCCAGAAGTAGTGGTTGAGAGGTGACGCTAGCGAGCCATTAAGATGATGACTTTTGAGTTCTGGCGGAGATCCCGTTGAGTTCCCCTTGAGCTCTCACGGGGATTCCCAGAGAGTTCTCATTGGTTGGGGAAGTGCCGGAGGAGGGATATTTCCGGTTGCTGGTTCCTGGAGGAGCCCTGTGGCGTTCGGGGGAGTTCCCGGGAGCGTGTGTGTGGAGTGTGCTGGTGGAGTTCAGAAATAAAGTTTGTTCCTGCTTCAGTGGCTTGTGATTTGTGCCCAGCCAGACTGTGGCAGTCTTTTATTGATTTAAGAAAAAAATTTTCCTACTATTATGCATATTTTTTAGTTTCAGTATATTCTAAAGCTTTGATATCTGTTTCTGTATAAGAATCTGGTGTAATTAGCAATTTAAAAAGTATATCAATATTTCATAATGTTTTGCAAAAATGCTATTTCATTTCTGAAGAACTTTGAGAATCACTGATATAGTATAAAGAACACTGAACCCTGTCAAGAGGACCAAATTCTAATTCTGGCACTGCCATTGACTAGCTGGGTGGGTGTCCTTGGGTAAGTCTAGGGCAGCTTCATGAAGGAAGAAGGATTAAATTGACTCTGAAAGAAAGTCAGATTTTGGATAGGCAGAGAGGGATAGGGAAACTATTCTCAATGAAAAGCGGAGGAGGGTAATGAGAGCAAAGCCTGAGAAGGGCATGTGTGGGTAATAGAGAGTACATCTGCTTCCCATGAATTTGTCTTGAGTTTGTTTTGGCTCAAATGCAGGCCTAGTGTCTCTGTTCTCTGCTGTGATCTCACCTGGGAATGTAAGTCAGTTTATCATGCCATGCTGGATTAAAAGAAAACCATAGAGAGGGGAGCTCAGAGACCTATGAATCACATAGTACATTGTAATTACTTTTCCTTTAAATAATCCATTATCTTTTAATGAATTAATAAATTAGAAAAGGTCATTTATGTTACTTACATATATATCTTCCCTCTGAAGTTTTGCTGCAGTGAATTTTCTTCAGCTTTATTTTGTCTGAACCTCTCTTTATTTCATCTACACTTGTAAAGGATATTTTTTTACTGGATATAGAAATCTAGGTTATAGCTTTTTCTCTCAGCGCTTTAAAGATGATACTTCATTGTTTCTGTTAAGAAATCACTGGTGTTTTTAATTAGAACTCTCCTATCTGTAACATATCTCTTTTCTCTGGATGCTTCAAAGATTTCCCTTTTACCAGTGATTTTCAGCAACTTGACTGTGATGTACACTAGTATGTGTGTGTATATATTTATTTTACTTTGGTTCATTGAATCTCTTGGATGCCAGATCTTGAAGCAGTCCAGAGAACATTTATGCAAGAAAAATGGCTAAATTTTAGTAAGAACAGAGAGCTACATGGTGTTTAAGTTTTTCCTAACCCAATCTCCCCCTTCTCCAAATCCATGACAGTCCTGAAAATCAACAGCCTGTAAATCACAATGAAAACCAGCAGCCTTATAGCCACTGGAGAGGACAGAATGAAGTTGGAGTTCCTTCAAATTCTCACTCAGAGACTTCTCATTATTTGACTGCTCTGGTGGTTTTATGGAATGCCCCATTTATGGACTCTCTTTATTTGACCTGATTCAGACATCACCTAATGTGAACAGCCTTTTCCTTGGAAATGTTTGTCAAAAACAACAAGAAGTAGTTGAATATGGTGGCATGTGCTCATAATCCCAGCTACTCAGGAGGATGAGGTAGGAGGATTGCAAGTTCAAAAACTAGCCTTGGCAACTTAGGGAGATTATGAATGTAATGCACTCCCCTATTGTCATATATGTAAGAAATTAAAAATAAATAAATAAAAAAGCACCAGGGGTATAGCTCAGTGGCAGAGAACCTCCGGGTTCAGTCTCTACTATTGCACCCCATCCTCCCCCAAAAGAAACTAATGTTGAAATTTCAGCTTCCTGAAGAAGTGAGTAACTATCATGGTAAACAATAGGCTAACCAAAGGCTTAAAAGGAAAACCTGGAGAATTACATGTCCACTGGGGGCTTTGCAAAGCTCTCACATATAACTTGGATCTAAAAAGATCACAGACATTTGTGGGATTGTGTGCATGACAAGCTCATACACTCAGGAATGGTCTAGAAACCCCACCTTTGGCTCTAAGCTTTTACTTCTGCTTAATCTTGAGCTCTGCACAAGCAGGAAGTGAAAGCTAAGACAGGGTTGTAAACTGCCTGGGTTGAGTATTAAAATCATGTCTAAAGACACAGAGTGGAAAAGGAATTGATTCCAGGTATCTAAGGAAACCTCTATCTAACCATTACCTGACCACCAAGTTATCTGCATAGAGATTTCAGTGGCAACACAGAAAACAAATACAAACTTCACAAAATGAGTTAAAAAAAGTCACTACACCACCACTACCACCACCACCACCACCACCAAAAACAACAATGAACACTAACAACCACAACTATAGAGAGGAGGGAGAATCTGTATTTTGGAATTCCTTATTAGTCCACATATCCAGTTTTCAGCAGAAATTCATGAGACATGTAAAGAAATAAGAAAGTATATGCCAGATACTCAAGGAAAACAAAGGAGGAGGAGGAGAGGGGGAGGAGGAAGAGGAGGAGGAAGAGGAGGAAGAGGAGGAGGAGGAGGAAGAGAAGGAAGAGGAGGAGGAAGAGAAGGAGGAGGAGGAGGAAGAGGAGGAGGCAGCTAATAGATGCTGTTTCTTTAGGAAGCCCAGAGTTTGGACTTTCAGTGAAAAGAATTTGAATCAATCATTTTAAGTATGTTGAAGGTATTAAAAGAACATTTGAGGATAATGTCTTATCAAGAAGATTATAGCAAAAAATAGCTAGAAGTTATAAAAAAGAGTTAAATAGAAATTATTGAATTGAAAGTTTCAAAAATTGAAATGAAAAAATCACTAGAGGATTCAGCAGCAAACTTGGGTAAATGGAAGGCAGAGGGAGCAAACTTGGAGATGAGAGAGTTTAGATCATGCAAAAAAGAAATGATGAAAAATGAGTGATGAAAAATGAACAGATACTCAGAAATTTGTGGGACACCATGGAGAATACTGACATACACATCATGGAAGTCTTAGGGGATAGAGAAGGGATTAAAGAATATTTTAATAAATAGTGACCTAAAATGTACCAAATTTGAGGAAAAATGTTAAATCTACAATTCAAAACACACAATGAACTTCAAGTATAATAATTACAGAAAAAAATGAGATCTATGGTTAGATAAGAATTAAATTCTCGAAATCCAAAGAGACTCTGGAAAGCAATCAAAGAGAAGTGACTCATTATCTACAAGGAATTTTTCAGTAAAATCAACAGTTGACTCCTCATTAGAGATTGTGTATTCCAGAAGGGATGATGTGTTTAAAGGTGCCAAACAGAAGACTATCATATAGGAATTCTATATCTAGCAAAACTGGACTTCAAAAATAAATGTGAAATGAATAAATTATCAGATAAATGAGAATTTTGAGAATCTGATGCTTGCAGACTTTTCCTGTAACAAATATTAAAAGGAGTCCTTCAACCTGAAATGAAATGACACTAGATAGGAACTCGATTCCAATGAATTACATAGCACCAGTAAAAGTGACAATGTAGGTAAGCATGTATAAATGTAGCTTATGTTGTAAATACTTTTTTTCTATCATATTTCAAACACAGCTGCATAAAGTAATAATTATATACTTGTGTTGATGGTGAAAATGTATAAAGACATTATTTGTATCATAATAGTTCGAAAATGGTAGAATTATATATGAATAAAGTTTTCGTATGCTATTGAAATTAAGGAGATATTAATCTGAATCATATCGTTATAAATTAAGGTATTAATTGTAATCTGTAGGACAACCAGAAAACAACAACAAAAGGCAGAAGAAAGAGCAGGAAATTAATTTGCTATACTAGTTTCCTAGAAAATATTTATCTAGCAAAAAAAGAAGGCCATGACAGAGGAATAGGCACAAAAAAGCCATAACATTTGTATATAGAAAACAAATAACTAATTTTTACCTTATCAGTAAGTGTACAAATGTATCAAACATTCCAATTAAAGGCAGGCATTGGCAGATTTTTAAACATGATGATTAAACTATATGGCATCTACAAGAGACACACTTCACATTCAAAGACAAAAATCAACTCAAAGTAAAAAGATGGAAAAAGATATACCATAAAAACAGTAAGCAGAAGATCTGAAGTTGCTGTGCTAGTATCAGACAAAATAGACTTTAAGACAAAATTGCCATTAGATATAAAGAAGGACATTTTGTAATGATAAAAAGGGTTAATCCATCATGAAGATATAAGAATTACAAATACATATGTCTCTAAGAACAGAGCTATAAAAAACAAGAAACAAAAACTGACAGAATTGAAGAAAGAATTTAAAAAACACAATAACATAGTGAGGGACTCCAGTACACTACAAACAATAACGGATAGAATAGCTAGACAGAAGATCAACAAAACCTCGAACAACACTATTAACCAAGCAGCTCCAACAGGAATCTGTAAATACACCACCAAACAAGAGTAGAACACACATTCTTCTCAAGTGCACATGTAACTTTGTCCATATGTCAAATCATGTTTATTGATATAAAATTAGTATCAGCCTGGTGCAGTGGCGCATGCCTGTAATCCCAGCGGCTCAGGAGGCTGAGGCAGGATGATTATGAGTTCAAAGCCAGCCTCAGCAACTTAGCAAGGTGCTCAGCAACTCAGCAAGACCCTGTTTCTAATTAAAATATAAAAAAAGGGTGGGGATGTGGCTCAGTGGTTGAGCATCCCTGGGTTCAACTCTCAGTACCAAAACAACAACAACAACAACAACAACCTAGTATCAATAAATTTAAAAAGATCGAAATAATAAAAAGCATGTTCTGTGACCATAATAGATTGCAATTATAAGTAAATAACAAAAAGACATTTCAAAACTCACAAATATGTGCAAACTAAACAGTATACTCCTCAATATCAAAAGGCTTTTCTTTGAGGGAAGTTTATTGATTAGAATTCAGTATACTTTATGAGCTTAAATGCAGTCATCCTCAACAAAGTACAAGTAAACCAAATCTAGCAACACACATAAAGGGTTATATATTATTACTGATGTATCTTAGGAATGCTAGGTTGGTTCAACATATAGAAATCAAACAACATAATGTGCCATATTAATAGAATATTAATAGTAAAAAAATAATATGATAATTTCAATAGATGAGGAAAAGCATTTGACAAAATCAAACACCCTTTCACTATAAAAACACTCAACTAGGAATAGAGTGGAATTTCCTTAACTTGATTAAGAGCATCTATAAAAATCCCATTGCTAACATTATACACAAAACTGGAAGATTAAATTTTATCCCCAAGTTCTGGATTAAGACAAGGATATCCACTTTTACTGTTTTTATTCAATATTGCCAATTCTAGCCAGATAAATTAGTCAAGGAAAAGAAATCTGGCATCCAGACCGGGAATAAAAGAATTAAAAGGAACATGATTGTGTGTAGAGAGCATGATCATGTATATAGAAATCCAAAGGAATCTACTAAATATTTTGTAAGAGCTAATAAATCAGTTCTTTAAATTTATAGGATACAAGATAAATATACAAAAAATAATTATGTTTCTATACACTAGTGATTGACAATCTAAAATAATTTAATAGGATAATTTTATCTAAAAGAGAATCAAAAAGAACAAAGTAGTTAACAAATAAATTTCACAAAGGGAATGCAAGACTTGTACCCTTCCTACTACAAAATATCATTGTAATAAATTAAGGAAAGACTAAATAAATGACAAGATATCTCAGGTTTAATGGATTAGAATATTTATTTATTTATTTTTAAGGTGCTAGTGACTGAATCTAGGGCCTCACACCTGCTGGGTAAGCACTCTACCAGAGTTACATCCCTAGCCCAATACTTTACTCTTGTTAAGGTGGCTATTCCTTCAATTGATCTAGAGCTGCAGTGTAATCCTTATCAAAATTTCAGCATTGTTGTTGATTTTGGTAAACTGATCTTAAAATTTACATAGAAATGCAAGGAATCTGGAATAGCTAAAACAATACTGAAGAAGAACAAAGAAAATTCATATTCTAATTTCAAAACAATACAAAGCTACAGTAATCAATATTTTATGGTATAAGGATAGATATACAGATCAGGGCAATAGAATTAAGTCCAGAAATAAATACATGAATTTATGTTCAACTGATTTTTGACAAGAGTCCTAAGACAATTCAATGGAGAAAGAATAGTTTTCCAATCAATGGCACTTGGACAACTGAATATTGACATGCAAAAAAATGAAGCTGAATCCCTACCTTGTACTATATACAAAAAACAAGTTTAATATGTATCAAAGACATAAATATGAAAGCTAAAAATATAAAACTCTTAGGAAAAAACTAGGTGTAAATCTTTGTGACCTTGGATTAGGCGACGATTTCTTAGGTGTGACAAAGTACAAGCAAACAAAGAAACAGATAGACAGAACTTAACAAAAATTAAAAAACCTTTGAACTTCAAGAGACACTATCAAGAAAGTGAAAAGAAAGTACTATAATAAAATGAATATTTGCAAATATTTTCACCTGATAAAGGTGTAACCAGAGTATGTGAAGAACACTTACAACTCAATAATGAAAGACAATAATCCATTTAAAAGGTGGGCAAAACATTTGAATAGATGCTTCTCCAAAGAAGTGTACAAATGATGGCATTCGGGAAATAGAGAGATAGCAAGAGAGGAAGAGACTGGGGAGAATATAAATCAGGGCATGCCTTTCCTCCCCTGCCCCTGTAACCTACTTCTTCCCTATGTCCCACCTCCCAGTAGCCCATTCAGCTACTGATGGATAATGAATTAATCCACTAATGAGGTCAGAGCCCTTATGATACAATCACTGCCTAAAACCCCCACCTCTCTACATATCAGACTTTGGGAAACATTCCAAATAAAAACCATAACAGTACTGAGTCCATAAATCTGGTTGTATACTTTTAGTTTTAGAATTTCCAAATTTTAAATAGCTACCAAATTTTGCTTTCTGCCAAAATTATCAATCTTGTTTTTCTCTTCTTAAACACAACAAGCATAGTCACTTTAAAATCTATGCCTGACAACTCTGTTATGGGTCTGTTTATATTGCTTGTTTGTTTCTTCTGCTCTTTTTGCTGTGTCTTCTTGCCTTTTTAGAAGTCAAGTATCTTATTTATAAAATGGTTTGTAAAATAATTTGAAGTATAGGATGATTATATCTTTCACCAGAGAGGATTTAAGTTCAACTTTGGCATGTAGCTAAAGGAATTAGCAATATGGGTTCATTCCATTTAAATTTCAGAAGATTAAATTATTTACATCTGCACTCCCAAGAAGTCATGACCTTTATTCTTAGAGTTTAGCTCTTTGGACTCCTAACCTAAAAGGCTGAGAGCTCACCAGCCCCCGCAAACCCCCACCTTGGTGACCAGGGACTCCAGTTCCATTCCTCACCATGTGACACTTTCAAAATACAGTAAGCCACTCAGCCTCTCCTTGTCAGAAAGAGCAAATAGCCCCAGAGGTAAAGCAGCCAAAACCCCAACTATGGGCCTCTGAACTTCCCCAGATCCTAACCGAGTTATTTTTCACTCTTTTGTTTTTTTCCCTTGCCTAGAAGGAGATTTTAAAAAAAGAGTTTCATTCAGTATATTATTTAATATACTATTCAGCTTTTTTAATTGTCCTGATCCAAAAAATTTGTACATTAAGTCTATCTTTGTCCTAAAAAAAGAAGTGTACAAAAGATAAACATGAAAAGATGCTGAATATCATTACACAAATTCAAATCAGAACTATAAGTGGTATCACCTAATACTCTTTAGAATAGTTAAAATTAAAAAAAAACAGTAAAAAGTAAAATGTATGAAAGTTGAAACTTTCATACGTTGCTGTTAGAATTGTAAATGTTGTTGCTGCTTTGGAAAACAGGTTGATAGCTCTTTAAAATTTTAAACATGGAGTTGCTATATAACCCAGCAATTCTACTCCTAATTAGATACCCAAGAGAATTGGAAATATTTGTCCACAAAACACTGTACAAAAATGTTTATAGTAGTGTTATTCATTATAGACCAAATGTGAAAACAATCCAGATGTCCATCAACTGATGAAGAGATAAACGAAATATTGTATATCTATAGAATAGGACATCATGTAGCTAAGGAATTCAATGCTGATATATGCTACAAGAGTGAATGTTGAGGGGCTGGGGATGTGGCTCAAGCGGTAGCACGCTCGCCTGGCATGCGTGCGGCCCGGGTTCGAGCCTCAGCACCACATACAAACAGGGATGTTGTGTCTGCCGAAAACTAAAAAATAAATATTAAAAAATTCTCTCTCTCTCTCTCTCTCTCACTCTCTCTTTAAAAAAAAAAGAGTGAATGTTGAATATATTAAGTAAAATGAAAAAAACATACAAAAGATCATATGTTGTATATTTATAGAAATAATTTTATATATTGTATATTTATAGAATATGCAATAGGTATATATATTCATATATTTTTATAAAATATATAAATATATATACACATAACACATTTTTTGGAGGGTACTGGGGGTTGAACTCAGGTCACTTAACCACTGAACCACATTCCCAGCCCTATTTTGTGTTTTATTTAGAGACAGGGTCTCACTGAGTTGCTTAGTGCCTCACTAAGTTGCTGAGGCTGGCTTTGAACTTGCCCATCCTTCTGCCTCAAGCTTCTGAGCCTCTGGGATTATAGGCATGTACTACTGTGCCTAGCCAATAGGTATATTTATAGAGTAAATTTTATATGTTGTATATTTATAGAAATAAATGCTGTTTATCTGCATTTTTCAGAATAGAGAAGTCTTTATAGACAGCAGATTAATGATTGACAAGAGCTAGAGGATAGGGAAATCGAGAGTAACTGGTAATTGGTACTGGGTTTCCTTTTGGAGTGATGAGAGAATTTTGAAAGTAGATAGTGGTGACAGTTGTTCAATTTTGTGTATGTGTTAAAAATCACTGAGCTGTATACTCTAAAAGGTGAATTTTATGACTTGTGAGTTATATCTAAGTTAAAAAAAACAGTATGCAAAATACTTGATCAGTAATTCTTAAAATTGTCAAGGTCATCAAAAAACAAGGAAGGTCTGAGAAACTATCACAGTCAAGAACAGCCCAAGGAAACCTGACCACAAAATAAAATTTGACATCCTGGATAGGATCTTGAGTTAGGAAAAGGGAAAAAACAGGAGATTCAAATAATGTATGGACTTTAGTCAAAATAACATGTCAATATTGGTTCATTACTTGTGACAAGTAATTAATATTAAGGAAAATTTACTTAGAAAGAAAGTAAATGCCAGGGGAAAAATGTGACCACAACCTACTGGATTATTTGCCTTTAACTCTGTGAGATAAATAAAATCTTGAGGTTCCTTCTAACTTAAAAACCTGTGGTTTTATTGCAATTTGAATTTAAGCTCTAAGTTTCACCAGGTCAGCTTCTCAGCCAGACCTTGTTGAGTGTTGTGGACCCTGGGTTTATAGGAAGCACGGAGGGAAGAGTAGTCTCATCAGTGGAAAGCCCCTCTCTCAGGACCCCTTCTGGCGGTCCAACGTTCAGTTAGTTGTCCTTTGGAACTTTTGTCATGTTACGTCACATCAAGGTGATCTACTCCACAGCAGCAGATGTTTACAGAGTGCCCATGGTGTCAGGGGTCTGGGAGAGACCATGGTGAACCCAGGACAAAACCACACATTCACCAGTGAACTGCACATATGTACAATCGTGATAATGAGTATGACGAAGGACAGGTGCTTTCAGAGCATTTGACATCTCTCCTGGGTTGGCAGATGGAGCAGGTTTCTGAGGGAGGGCAGTGAAATTGAGAAGAGGAGAACTTCAGGTGAAGGGAGGAAGGAAGGCTTTTCTGGCCGAGGGAATGGCATTGGGAAGTCCCTGTGGGCAAGGATCTGCCAGAAATTGGGAAGAACTGAAAAAAGACCACTGAGACCCTGAGGTGTGGGGGCAAGTGCTGGGGTAGTCAGTGGGAGTGGGGAGACTAAGCTGAGATAAGGAAGGGGACATTAGGACGTCATTAGAAGCCTTTAAGTGTGGAAGTATCTTGGTCAGATGTGTGTCAACCACCATACTCAGACTACAGTGTAGAGAATGGATTTAGGAAGCAGAAGGGGAGTGGGGGGACCTGTTGGGATACTTCTGAAGGCAAAAGGGGATGGACACTCAGGCTGGTTGTGGAGAAGTCATCTGAGGAAAGTAAAGAATTAGGAGGTAGAATCAAGAGAAAGCTTATGGAAGATCAATAATATAATTTACAGACACGGCATAAATACACAGGTAGCTGTACTTTAAAACAAATCAATGTAAAGTAATTTGTTAAAAAGCGAAAGACAGGGCTGGGGATGTGGCTCAAGCGGTAGCGCGCTCGCCTGGCATGCGTGCGGCCTGGGTTCGATCCTCAGCACCACATACAAACAAAGATGTTGTGTCCGCCGAAAACTAAAAAAAAAAAAAAATAAATAAATATTAAAAATTCTCTCTCTCTCACCTCTCTCTTTAAAAAAAAAAAAAAAGCGAAAGACGGCTACACATGGTTTCACATATCTGTAATCCCAGTGGCTTGGGAGGCTGAGGCAGGAGGATCACAAGTTCAAAGCCAGCCTCAGCAACAGTGAGGCGCTAAGCAACTCAGTGAGACCCTGTCTCTAAATAAAACACAAAAAAGGGCTGGGGATGTGGCTCAGTGGTTAAGTGCCCTGAGTTCAATCCCCTGTAAGTCCCCACCCCAAGAAAAAAAGACAAACCAACCAACCAACCAACGAACCCATCATTAAGTTAAAAGCAAAGGAGAACAAAAAATCCAAATATAATCATGAAATGGTGGATGATGGGAAAGGCAGCGGAGCACAACAGACACTAGTATGGCAATTTGTAAATCAATGGATGTGTAACTGATGTGAATCTGCAATCTGTGTATGGGGTGAAGGTGGGAGTTCATAACCCACTAGAATCAAAGTGTGGAATATGATATGTCAAGAAATTTGTAATGTTTTGAACAACCCACAATAAAAAATTAAAAAAAAAAAAAAAAAAAAAAAAAAAAAAAAAAAAAAATCATGAAATACCTGGTATTTTTTTTTTTTTTGAGAGCACAATTATTCCTCCAACATGGCACTGCAAAAAGTCACTTTGCTTTTCATCATATTATATAATTTAATTGTCTCGTAAGATTTGTATGTGTTTTCCAATTTGCGGGTGGTTGGTGTGTGATGATGTGTCTTATGTTAGATTAAAGGACGTATTGATTTGGAAGGAACTCTCTGAGGCGAGTCTGCTGAGTTGCCAGTGCCCTGTGGGATGGATTCAGGACACTGCCCCAGCAAGGGTTGCTCAGTGACAACAGGGGCCAGACGATGCAGGGTCAGCTGCAGACCCTGCAGACAATGCACACAGCTGGGCGCATTACAAAGGCATTTTGGCTGTCTGAAATACAGCCTTCACACAGTCCTTAGACTATATTTTACAAGTTCATTTTCTAACACACAGGCACACTTTTATGGCATCTGGAACATTTTGCTGAATGACTTGGTAGTGCACTGTTGACCAGACAGCACATTTCCAGATTTAGATTATAAGAGAAAAACAGCAAGTGGTAAGTTCAGCTGGAGGTCAATGGATACTTATACTACAGTTCCCTCACTTAGCACTGGGCCACTTTATCCCATGGGGACCAATCCTGTAAAGCATATTCAACAGAGATGGCCCTAGGTGTTTGCTTTTATGGCTGTTAGCCACATTCACAGTGGGAATTTGCTGTTATCACATTGTAAACATTATTCTTAATATTAGAGAGAAAATGGGGGGATGTGCCAGAAATTGGCATGTAAAAGCTGTGGTCGAATTGCCAGTGGATGTTATTATTTTCCGAGCATTTACGAGCTGTGGGAGGTAGGAGCAGCTTGTCAAACAAAGATGGTGAGAGACATTAACCAAAGTTGATTGATTTTATTTTAATAAACCGTGTACATCTTACATGTCCTTCGTGATGTTGGGAGTAATTTGGAGGGGCTACAATGATGTTGGCTGATAAATAGCTTTCTGAAAGAGTTGAAAGTTTATAGCTTATTCCATATGGATCAGGGACTTCCAGACCTTTTCAAATTATGATCACATTTACCCATTTAAGGCTTTTGTCCAGTTTGTCTAATTTTACTTTTAAGAATCATGGAGGATTAAAAATTATACTACTATTAAATACATTAAGTCTTAATTTTAAATGGTGACTGTCAGCAAGTTTGCCTTCAATAAGAAAGCAAGTTTTTTTTTTTTTTTTAATATTTATTCTTTAGTTTTCGGTGGACACAACATCTTTGTTTGTATGTGGTGCTGAGGATCGAACCCGGGCCGCACGAAAATAAATATTAAAAAATTCTCTCTCTCTCTCTCTCTCTCTCTCTCTCTCTCTCTCTCTCTCACTCTCTCTTTAAAAAAAAATAACAAGTTTTAAACATTTGTACCAGAGAGGCAAGGCACTGTTTGCCCACCCGCATTTGCTGTTGCCTTTAATGATTATGTTTTTTTATGACACAATCTCATCCTGTCTGTCCCTTTAAACTACCCTTCTTTCAGACTTCCTCCCAGCTACTACACCTGGGTGGTCTCTTGACTTATCTAGGGACGTCTCCAGCCTAGACTGACTAGTTACTAGGACCTGTGTGAACTGGCCTACAAAGATAGTATGGGACCTTAAGGATCAGAAAGTGAGAAAACAAAGCCTAGACCAGCTAACTAAGAGGTCTTGGATACACTGACCTCTAAAGTGGCCATTTTTGTCAGGTGCAAGTCTAAGTGGTGAGGAAACCAGCTAGTCAAGGGAAAAGAAAGAAACTTCTAGATGGAGAGAATGTGATTAGAGACAGAAGAGAGTGACCATATAAGATCCTGATAGTTTCTGAGCCAGATCTAGACTATTCATCTTAAAATAAATCCAATTTTTACTCGTGGTCAATGAAACGAGGTGCAATCTTTACAGCTGAAGTTATCCTTATCAGTGAAATCAAACTTGTGTGGCTCGTGAATGGTTAGATCTGGAAGGGGGTCCAGATCTAATAGGGAGTCAAGTTTAGCAGTGAGATTTGGTTTTAAATCATGGGGAGTTTAAAGATTGGTACCACCTTGTTTGGTCTTGGTTACCATGGGGCAACTGACATTAATTCCATTTTTCCAAGTAATATCTGCTTGTATATCAGTTTTGTCTCACTTTGGGGTGAGGTTTCCTTAAAATAAAATGCTATAACCATGTGGGCTTACTCTTTGGCTTTCCTAAAACAAAACAACTTTGAGAAACCTACCTGCGTCCTCTGTGGTTGGATTGAAAAAAGCGGGGAGGTTGTGAAATGGAGCGGAGGATGTGACCATGTGTCTGATGACTAAGATGGAACCCATGTAGGAGTTGAGTCAGTAATAACATGCCTCTTGCTGCAGCTCAAGTTGCCTGCAAACCCCCACGCTTTTTAGCAAATATTATTTTGAATGTGAGAGTGCACAGAGCTTTTCTCTAGGGTTGGGCTAAATTTGACTCTGTGGGAGAATAAACCTAGAATTCCAAATGTGGTGATCCCAACAGAGTATGTGATGCAAGACCAATTTTCCACTTGTGCCGGGTGGGTTTATTCAAATCTCACAGAGAAATGAGAGATGCCAGATGGGGTGTTGACTTACCCCAAACATAAGGTAGTAATTTAGGTTTTATTTTAAATAGGCATTAGAGTCTGGGTAATCCAAAATTTTAATTTAGGAAGGAGCCTGGGAGAATGGCAGAAGGCAGGAGGTGGGCAGACCCCTGATGAAGGTTAGGGACCAAGGGATAAGGTCTCAGGAGCTTCAGTCCAACTCAGGAAGAGTGTCTTAGTAGTAATCTAATGGCAATAGTAAGTCTTTATCTTAACCTGGTTCTATAAAAAGACTCAAAGGAAGTTCTGGATGCTGTGATTTGAAGTAGTAGATCCTTTCTTTAATGTGCAGATATAGAATAAACTTCAATGATGAAAGTATTATAAGCTGACAGCAGTGTTTAAACACTGACCCAATTTCAACAGTGACCTAATCCCGGTGGCCTAGGAGAAGGGGGTCTCAAGAAGCGGCTTGGAAGAAATAGTTCAAGAAGATTTTCCCCAGTTCTTAGGTGAGCATGATGGAACTTGGATTCTTTATGCCAAGAAGAATGTAAGAAGAATTCTTTCCTGAAATGTTCCTCTAAGCACTTTATTCTTGGTTCAAGTGATGCATATGATGCTAGGTGATTCTCATGGTTTGAAGATGTACAGTATATTCAGAGACAAATATTCACTGAGTACTTACTAGATCCCATGTACCACATAGATAGCTGAGAAATAGCAGTGAATATAACAGAGGCTCTGTCCTCATGGAGCCTACTCTCTAATGGAGAAATGCCTGAGTTTAAGTCCTGACTCCATCAGTTATTATCTTGGTGTATTAATTTACTTTTTGTCTTCACCTTACTGAAATACTTGAAGTAAATTATATTTATAAAGATAAGAGGTTTGTTTAGCTCAGGGTTCTGCAAGTGCAAGGCCCAGGGTCCACATCTGGTGATGACTTTGCTGACAGAGTCCCTAGGCAGCACATGCATCACACGGCATGAGACAGGCAGCACATGTGTTATGTCTGTGCATCTGATTTCTGTCCCTCTGCTTATTAAACAACTAGGATTTTATCTTGGAGCGGCACTCTAAAGACCTTATCAAAACCTAATCCCTCTCCAAAGGTCTTGCCTCTAAACACCATATTCAAAATTAAGTTTCCACCATCTTAAGATCATTAACATATGACTTTGGGGATTAAACTCTTGCATGAATTCAGGGGGAAGAAACCATATTTGAACCATAGCGCTTGGTGATTTCCTTAATTGAGGGAAAGGTGATCTTTCTGTGCCATTGTTTTCCTTATCTGTAGAATAGGATGATGAAATTGTACTTTTCAAGGTTATTATTAGGATTAAACGGAGGCACTAAATGGAAAGTTACAACAGTGAATGCTTGATAATAGGACTAAATACTAATGATTACACATTAAAGCAAGGGACTGGGCTTTAGCTGTTGTCCAAAGACAGGGCACAACTATGGGAACAATGGTATTTCTGGTCAGTTTGGAGCAAATACTTAAAACCCATTGTGTCCCACTGTCTTATATATAGGACAACTATAAAAACCTATAATATTTTATAGGACATAACTATAAAATTGCTCAATTTAAGATTTTATAAATGTCCTATATTTATAGGATGATGGGACATAATAGCTTAAACAAGGCCTTTTAATGAAGGTGTCCAATTCAAAACTTATGAAAAGCTAAGAGTTTTAGAAACTCTGATTCAAGCAAACACCTTTGAAACATGAAATGTTTCAATGAAAATGTAGTATAGTATAGAAATAGATTGATCAATATTTCCCCTTTCCCTCTGACTTTCATGAGATCTCACCATTATGTACAATTAATATGCACCAATTTAAAAAATGTGGAAAAAAATAACACATGCAACTAAAAAAATGCTTTACGGTGTTCTGCCAAGATAAATCCTGCATGGAAATTAGTAGATAATGTTACAAATTTGGATCCATTTAGTAAAGGAAATGTTACCTTTGTCCCAGTGGAAGACTTGTTATGTGTGTGGATTTGCTGGTGGGCCCACTGGGATTCTGAGACATTGACACCAAATTTAGCCTTGTGTTGGGGAGAGTGGTTTGGGATTGGGGAGAGTGGTTTCATTTTTTATATGTAATTTTGAGAATTCTGTGATTTCTAATCCTGCTGTTGTTTGATCAGGTTGTTTGGGCTGATCTATCACTCCACTGCCTCCTAGCTCCATTTCTTTATCTGCAAAACAAAGCTGAAGGAGAAACCTTTGGTGAAAGCATTTGGACTTTAGGAACCAGTGCTCCATGATTTTGTGTCCTGTGGCTAGGATACCTGCTATATTGTATAGCAGATATCAGAGCATGTGTATCTCACTTCAAAGTAATACTTACTCATACCTGGAGTAGATGCTAATGGGCAATGTTGGTTTTGTTATGTCTATAGATAGACACGATACTCTCTAAATAGAAAGACATTTGTTCATACCAGATGCTTCTAGTTTTTTTGCTCTGCTTCTTTGAAATTTCCAAATATGGTTCTGAGAAAATGGGTACATATTCTTTCTTTTTGGGGCAAAGGCTTTTTGGAACAAGGACTGTGTTACTGATGAAAATGTTATATTGGGTCTCTTGGCAATTCATTTATTGCCTTCTTGACCCTGTGTCATCCAGGGAGTGTCAAAAACCACATGGTGTTTCTGAGCCCTACAATTTTTGCATTTAGGTCTCTGATTTAGCTGACAGATGTTAAAACACAGACACAGCCAGATAATTCCCCAGTGACAACACAGATGCAAAAACTAAAAAGTGTAGTTATTCCATCCTGGGGAGGGATTATACTGATGCTCAAAATGTTCCCAACTAACAGCCCTTAAACTTTTTTTTCCCCCCTGGTAGTCTAATATGGTTTGGGTTATAGGAAACTGAGTCTCCTTCCTTCTGGCTGGTTCCATCTCTCATCCATGCCCCTAGAAAATGTGCAAACCCGGAGTTGAGGAACCATGGGAATATTGACAACAGCAGTGTGCTCAAGTCTCTTTTATGGCTAGCAGGGCTCTGACAGAACGATTTTTTGGCTGTGAAAAGAAAACCAGAAATGATCCGAGATTTGGAAAGAACTTTCCCTGGTGCTCACCCAATCATTTTATGGATTGGGCAATTGAAGGCCCCTGGTGAATTTCTTGGGGTCACAGATGGGAGTAGCAAAAGCAGCTCTAAAATCAGGTCTCCTGATTCCTAATTGAGTCTTATTCCTTTGGGTCTCGGCCTCTTATGCATATTTTGTGTGTTCCCAAAGTTTCCCCTTGAAACTGGTGTTGGGGACAGGGACACACAGTGGAAGCTGCAGCAGGGTCTCTGGCTCTGTCCTTTCCTGGGTGTGTCTTGTCTCAGCTTTGTATCAGCCCATTCCTTTTAGGAGATGCTAGCCATGAACAGAGATAGTGCAAATCCATGAATTAGTAAATATAGAAACTGAGACTCCAAGGACTCCAAGAGGCGGGCATGACTTGCTCAAATTTCTACAGCTATTCAAGAATTCAGTGAACAAATATTTATGGAGCATTTGAGATGTGCCAGGCCTGGGGAAACTGCTGGGGGGATTTGAGAGAAAATAAGACAGATGTGATTCTTACCCTGGAAGAACTTACCATCTTGTAACAAGACAGAAAAACAGTGCAAGTGGGAGAAATTTTATGATGAATTGTGGAGTCTTGTTGGAGAATTTGACCTATTTTGATGGAATTAGGACCATACTCAAATCTTCTCTTCCCTGTCAAGATGCTACATCTTTTTAGGTCTTTCTTACCTGAACATTGTTAGAGACTTGAAAGCCAGGGAAGGATACCTTTGAACTGATCTGCCTTCTACCCTATTTTGATATTTGGGTTAATGCTTTTAAAAAAATTCCCTTTCATATAAGGTTGCTCTGCTGCTTTTTGGACCTTTTCTATCACTATCCTATATTTTATTACACTGAAGAATGTGTTTACATTTTGACCTTACCTTACGCCATTCTCAAACAACTGAGGTGGGGTTAGTATAGTTCTTAGGTCTCATAGAGGAATTGAGATCCAGGATATCCAAGAGGAGGTGTTGCTTCTGATTGCCTCTGAAGGAAACCTATATGTCCACTCCTGCATTTATGACCTTTGCTAATTGCCTGACTTTGCTACCTTCATGTGTCCTGATAAGAGATCCTCTTCTGACCCACAAGCCTCTTTTCTCCATGTTTTATTTCTTGGACTTTGGAACTTTTTAGATGATGGGCATTTTTTCTTGCTCAAAGGAAGGGTGCTGTTTTTTTTTTTTTGACAATGTTCCTCTACTCATTTCAGCTCAGAGCCCACCTCTTTCTTAGCAACTCTGCCTTCTCCTTCAGCAGTGCCCTTGTGTGTAGCTGCAACAGGTTTTGTGAATAGTTATGTGTTTAAAAAATTTGTGTTCCTGTCTCTTTTCATTAGGTACATCCTGTCTTCCCTGGTTTGTGAGTATCCTAAAAGAGGGGTTAGTCTCTGACTGGCTGCCAGCCAGGCAGATTGAATCACTCTGTTGAAAAGCAGATGGAAGACCTGGCATGGGAGGATCTGAGCCATGAGTCCAGGGGTCCAGAGGAGTTTTTTTTAGCAGGTCACAAGACTTCAATGCTGATCTGCTGTGTGATTTTAGGTTGAATTTCACTTTCCTCCTCTATCAATGTATGTGAGAATACAGGTCTTCTCATTTTGGACTCTCATGGTGTAATGTTTGGAAGGGTGTCCTGAAGAATCTAAAATATTAAGACTATGTCCATAATGTTCTGTTGGATCCTGCTAAGTATGTTCAGGGTCAGGAAATGTCATTCAGATTTAAAATTTTTTTAATTTGTTCTTTTTAGCTATACATGACAGTAGAAACCATTTTGATACATTTGTACAAGCTTGGAGTATATCTTATTCTAATTAGGATCCCAGTCTTATGGATATGCATGATGGTGAGATTGACTGGTCACATATTCATATATGAACGTGGGAAAGTTATGTCAGATTTCTTCCACAGTCTTTCCTTTTCCAATCCCCCATCCCTTCCCTTTATTCTCATTGTCATTCAGGCTTAAAAAAAAACCCTTTCTTTTATTTATTTATTGTTTTGTGTGGTGCTGAGGATCGAACCTAGGAACTTGAACGTGCTAGGCAAATATCGCTTAGCCACTACTCCAGCCCCTCATTCAGGCTTTTTTGAATTGAGTTTGAATCCCAGTCCACTACATGACAATTTTGGTCCTTGCTAGAGTGATGGACAGTGGTGGGTGACCCAGAGGACAGAGGAAATATGGCTGTGGGCACCAAAAAAATAGGAGATTCTCAAGAAAATAAGGTCTTGAAGAAGTTTTAATGCCGGATATATAAAATAGTTGGTAACACATGTGTGTACTACATTGTGTGTTAATGTGCATGTGTATATGCATAAACATTGATAATGTATCATAGGGGAAACCAAAACTTGATGAGATTTCATTATACTTATTTTGGGGTTTAAATCCTAAAATTTTTTGCAATTTGATTTATAGATAGCTAGTGGGCATCATAATCTTTCCAGTACTCAGGGCCTCTGAAAATCTTAGATCAGTGATTTGAGAGTCCTCCCAGAACTCAAGAGTGCTGAGGTTTTTCAACAGCAATGGCTTCAATGTCGCTGCCATCTCCTGTTTTCCATGTTGGTAAAGACTCGTTAACGTCTCAGTCCAGGCCTAGCTGCCAGGGCACTGGGACAGTGTGTGGCTCTGTACACTGTTGTGGAATTGCAGTGCTTGTGTTCAAGTAATCCTTAATTTACTTAATAATGGCCCCAAAGGGCAAGAGTAGGAATGCTGGCAATTTTATTGCAACATATTGTTATTTTAAAAAATTGTTTTTGTTTTATTACTGTTTATTGTTCATTCTTACAGTGCCTAATTTGTAAGTTAAACTGTTTCATAGGTAAGTGCATACAGGGAAAAATGTAGTATGTATAGGGCTAGGTACTATCCATGGAATCAGACACATCACAGGATTTTAGAGTGTATCTTTTGCAGATAAGGGTGTGTGTTTGGGGGTTAACTATCATATAGTGTTTTAGTCAACTTTTTGTCTCTGTGAACAAAAGACCTGACAAGAAAATGTAGAGGAGGAAAGGTTTATTTGGGTTTCATAGTTTCAGAAGTTCAGACCCTGGTCTGCCAACTCTAGAGCTCTGGGCCTAAGATGAGGTAGCCTCATGGCAGAGTGGCAATGGAGGAGGTCAGTAGCTCAGAACATGGCCATCCAGACGCAGAGAGAGCTCTGCAAACCCAGGACAAAATTTAAACCCCAAAGGCACATCCCCAGTGACACATCTCTTCCAGCCACAGCCTAGTGCCCATACTATCACCTTGCTAATCCATATCACTGGATTAATCTGATCAGTTTATACCTCTCACAATCCAGTTACTTTCTCCCTGAAAATTCTTGCGTTGTCTCACACGTGTGCTTTTGGGGGATACTTCCTATCTAAACCACAACACATACACTAAGAAAAAAGTGATGCCAGACTCAAGAAGTCCTGGGAAGGGAATGCTTATCTCCTCTATGTGAATAAGGCTTTGAAGTGAGGTCAGGGCCGGGTGTCCTCACATGTTACCTGATGTAATTTATTTAGAGCAGGGTCAATAGCCATCACCATTTAAAAGACCAAAGACAGAACACCACTATGGTAATGTAACCCAAAACACTGAAATCAGTATGAATCAGGGTTTTTTTTTCTTTTTTTTCAATATTGAGGATTGAACCCAGGGGGCTTTACCACAGAGTTACATCAGCAAACCTTTTAAATTTTTTTTTTTTTTTAAATTTTGAGACAGGGTCTCACTATGTTGCTAAGGGCCTTGCTAAGTTGCTGAGGCTGGCCTTGAATTTACCATCTTCCTGCTTCAACCATTCGAGTTGCTGGGATTACAGGCATGCACCATGACACTTGGCTGAAATCAGGGTTTTGAAGAGATGTTTATACATCCATGTTCATAGCAGCATTATTCACCATAGCCAAGAATTGAAAGCATTCTTGGTGAATGTGTAAACAAAATATGCTATATGCTTGTGATGGGAAAGAAAGAATTTCTAACTTATGTTACAACATGGATGAATCTTGAGGACATTAGGCTAAGTGAAGAAGTCAGACATAAAAAGACAAGTACTGTATGATTCTACATATAAGTAGAATTCATAGAGAATCAAATTCATAGGGACAGAAAGTAGAATGGTGATTCCAGGGGTTGGGGGGAGTGAATTGGGAATTATTGTTTAATGGCTATAGAGCTTCAGCTTTGCAAGATGAAAGAGTTCTGGAGATTGGTTGTACAACAGTGCAAAGGTTCTTAATATTATGGAATTGCACTCTTAAAAATGCTAAGATGATAAATTTTATGTATCATGTATTTTACCGTAATTAAAATACCCTAACATACTAATTCCCAGGTTATACCACAGAACAATTAAATTAGAATCTCTGAGGGTGGACCTTAGGAATCTGTATTTTTTTTTAATTTCCCCGGGTTAATCCAAGGTGGAAAACCAATAGACCAGAGGCAGGGAAAAACATCTTGTGGTGACTGTTATAATAATCCATGTGCGATATGAAAGAATGATGTCACAGGTAAGAAAACAAATGAGATGATTGGAAGGGTGAAAAGTCAGTGTTCAGTGACAGATGAGATTTGAAGAAGACAAAGAATAGTTCCAAGTGTGTTAGACTGAATTGTGGATTTGTGGAAAAGTGAATATTTGTGGGAAGGTGTTTAAGGGAGGGCTTTGGGAGTGATGATTGATTTGATGATAATGTGCTCAGGTAGAAATTTCCTAGAGGCCAACTGGAATAATTTTCTTACTTAAAATTATTCCTCCATCTCTCCTAATAGGAGAACTTTAAAAAATTTGTTCATTTATTTAATAATTCTTTAAAAATATTTATTTGACAAAGATCATATATATATTCAAGTACACCACATGATGATTTAGTATACATACACATTGTGAAAAGATGACCACAATCAAGTTAGTGAACAAACAATCCATCACCACCTAGGCTATACATTACACCTCCAGAGCTTGTACTGGTTCATCTTATAACTGAGAGTTTGTGCTCTTTGGTCAACGTTTCTTCACTTCCCCTCACTCCCTAGTCCCTGGTGCTACTGTTTTACTTTCTGTTTCTATGAGTTGGACATTTTAGATTCCATATATAACTGAGATCATACAGTATTTGTCTGGCTTATTTCCACTTAATGTCCTCCTGTTTCATCCACATTGTCACAAATGACAGGATTTCCTTCTTTCATGCGCACACACACACACACACACACACGCTCATATCACCTTTTTTGTCTGTTCATCTCTTGTTGGGCACTTGGGTTGTTTCCATATCTTGGCTGTTGTGAATAATGTCATGAACACAGGGGTGCAGATATTTCTTTGAGAAACTGACCTAATTTTGTTTGGATAATTTTTACCCCAAGAATTAAAAAAAAAAAAAAAAGAAAGGCAAAAGGAAGAAAAATTGTCTTCAGGAGACAAGAGAACACCTAGTTTCAGAGTTCCTTGGCAAAACTGTGAAGCCAGAGAGTTACCTGTGGCAGCCTTCCCCTACTGTCCTGTTCTGCCTCTGAATGTTCTACAGGATTCTCCTTCTCAGGACCCCATTTAAATTAGGTGGGCCCTTTCTCTCTCCCTTTTTGGAATGCTCGCGTAGTGAACAAATTTCCATGAAGGCAATAGAAGCTTCTCAGACTATGTCTTCTAATAGCATTTGCATTCTTAAACTGAATGAAGAGAGCACCATCTAATGTAAACAAATAAAACTCAATGGTGATATTTAAGAAAGAGAAATTTTGGATAAGAATGCTATTCTCAGTTCTCTGGAAATCAGTTCTGTAAATGGTGCTGCTTAGATTTCAGACCTGGGTAGGTAAGTGGGAGAAATCTACTGACATTCAAAGGTCAGATGAAAGGAGCCTGCCAAGTCACATTTGTGGTCTAGCTGGATTCAGACAATGGGGAAAATAATCAGTGTGATACTAAATATACAATCTGACTGTATCACTGAATCATGTTTTCTGAGCAGAGCAGAATCATGGTTCCCTAGTTTAACCAAGGATTCAAGGTCAGTCTCAGAAACTTTCCAAAATGTACTTTCAAATGCCTTCATCACAGTGGCACCAATTGCATGTTATGACTTCAGGCTGTTGCTGTGTTTATTTTGGACAATTTAAATAGGAAAGCCCAGGTCACTCCTGGAAATGAGAATAAGATGAAAGAGTCAGACGAAGTTCTGAAAAAGCATGTAGGCTGGTTGTGCTTTTATCTGTCTAATTCAGTGTCAGACACGTGTAGGGACTGAATAGATATGGTTGAATGACTGGAGGTATAGTAGAAATAACTTTTGGGTGATTAGCCTTGTGGTTGTAGTTTTGTTGCACTGTGTAGATGGTGTGTTGGTTTTTACCAAGGGAACCTGGTTCCCAGTCCCTGTTTTGTCACTTTTCAGTCCTGTGACATTTGACCAGACACTTTGATTTCTCTGGAGCTCATTTTTCATTTGTAGAATGTGAACAGCAAATCCATCCTTCTCATGTACGTGTTTGTCATTTGCATTAAAAGAGATAATGAACATAAAGGTGATCAAAGACCCTAAGGCGCTCTACAGATTTAACCATTTTGAAAGCCCTGGACTTTGCAGAGGATTGTGTGAATTAATGTGTATCGATCAAGACGTACATCTTGCTAGGTAAAAACTGAAAGTAAAACTCATACACTTAAGATATGAAAATAAAGTTGGCAACTGAGTTACATTAATTTCAAGAATAGTATATTAAAGTCAGGTAGGAAATTTAAAAATAAAGCAATAAAATGAGGACTCTGCCTTCCTGAAATCGAACATTTTTACATTTCTCTCAAGAAATTTGCATCAGGGGTAAAACCCATCAGCATCTGTGAACAAATACTGAGTTCTTGCTATGTGCTAGGCACCGTTAGGCAGCAGGTATCAGGAGTGTGTTTCTACTGCTGATCACTTGTTGGTTTATTTGACCAATGCCTGCTAGCCTTCCTAGGCATGCATAGGTATGTATAATTAATTACCAAATTTAATTAGCTTGTCAAAAAGCTGTAAACACTTATTTGTATAATAAATACTTTTGAGGGGCTACTTTAATAACTATAATGTGTACAGGATCATCAGGAGCTCTATACGTATTTTTCTATTTTGAATCTTAGTCTTAAGTATGTTTCTTTTTCTATAACTTGTGTAAACTTCAATGCATTTTTGTATTTTTTTTCTGAAACCAACTGTGTATGAAGTTGCTAGCATCTTAAATTCTTTTTTGTTTTGCATTATTTGTTTCTTTGGTTTTTATTTTTTTTTGGTTATTCTGATTTATATATATCTTTAACATTTTTTATTGGTGCACTATAATTATACAAAATAGTATGATTCTTAGTTACATATGTGTATGTGCACACAATGGAACAATATAATTTGGTCCATTTTGTTCCCCAGGACCTCCTTTTTCCCCTCCATCTTTCAACCTCCTTCCTCTGCTTTAAGTATGGTTCTTAATAGCCACTGGACATAAGTTTATAAATAAATAAAGTATTAGTTACTATATTCCCATCAGAAGAAACATCTTGTTATAGCATAGAAAACTGAGCTGACTTCTTATTTGTTTGGCTAAAATGAGTTATGGTTAAATATTTTGTTGTGGTTTATAAAATTTGTCTTCTCTATAGTATATTACAGGACTTGTTTATATGTTGACTAACTTTGAAAAAAATGATAAAGCCCTTTGCACTTTTTGATTATGTTTGCTTTTTTTAAAAAAACATTTTCTTAGTTGTCAATGGACTGTATTTTATTTATTTATATGCAGTGCTGAGAATTGAACCCAGTGCCTCACACATGCTAGGCAAGTGTGCTCTACCCACAATCCCAATCCAGTTATGTTCATTTTTTTTCCCTCCAAAATACAGCTACACCCTTACCTATCATAGTGAGATTTAGAAAGGGCAAATGGCCTCTGTTTTTAAACCAATATGTCCTTGTGCAGTAATTTTATATGTTACAATTTTCCAGAGCTATAATCGGGGCAAAGGTAGTGATAAAACCCAGATACATTTCAAGAAATAAAAAGTAGACATACTAATGATGATATATGTATATTACATACATCTGCTGCTTATGAACGGAAAAAAAATATAAAGAAACCAAAAAAACTAAATAGGAAAATCTTGCTCATCTCAGTAGAAAAACAGGGTAGAGATTACAACTTGGGGACTTCGTGATATTTTGTCTGTGTGCAGTTTGTCAAAAAGCAATTTATCTAAAGCTGGAAAAGGATATGGTTTAGCTGACTAAACTGTGGAGTGATACAAGTGATACGTAACGATAAAAATGCTTAGGGGAATTTTCGGGGTGCTCAAGTCAAGTGTACAGTGCTGTGTGGGTGTAAAGCGCAGACTTCTCTCTCTGCCTCTTTTCTTTGGCACAGTTTTCAAGACTGTGAAAGTTGCTGACATTTTATACCACATGCTGGACCGTTAAATCACAATTTATGTGGTCACTTGTAAATAGGCCTGGTGGGGGAGTGCAAACTTGTTTGTGCACATTGTGACATGCTTATCTGTCGTGTGCCTCTCCTCTTTTTCAAATTGTATGGGCTTCTTTTGTTTTGGAATCCATGGCTTTCTAATCTGAGAGCAATTTTGGGTGAGAAGTCTGGAACTGATTTATTTTCATAGGTGCTCCCTGAGCGGGGCGGGGGTTGGGGTGTGGTTTGAAGGGTAATTCAGAAAAAAAAAAATGAGTCTCTCAATCCTTGAACAAAAATTCTCTTTCTGAGCAGCTTGCTACAATGCTGGAAGTTCTGACATGAGGGGATTTTTTTCCCCCTATTTTCAGTCTCATTGGTAGAATGAGGCTCCAGATACCAAGGACAGTTTTTGCACAGATCATATGAGACAATGCAAGACAATGCAACTGGATATAATGCTCAATAGTGACAGATGTTGCAATTTTTCTTTTTGTCTGAAGAAAGAAGAGGAGGAATTGGCCACGAATGTAGTGGAGTATTTGTTTTCCTTTCCAATAGCACCCTGGGGCATTGCAGAAGTGATGCTAAAGGGAAGGCTTTGTCATTCATTGCCTAAGAGGGCTTCTTGGAGGGGATCAGCAAGAGAAGTCCCAAAAGAGATGTACAGTGGGATGTGTTGGGGACCACATACTAATGCATTTCACTTGCGAGGTGCTTGAACCTTTCAAAGCACTAAGTCATCTGCCGATTTGTCTTCCCAATGTCTGGATGAAGTTGGCAGGGTAGGCGTGCCTGTCCATAGGTGAGGAAACCGGAGAGCTGATGTTGCAGACAAGTTGGTGGTAAATTGAGATTAGGATTCATGCCTTGATTCTGAGCACATCTATTTTGTGACATTCTCAGAGTTAGCATCTGTCTACAGGTTTGTGTTCAGACCTTGGGTTTCTATTGCTGAGCCTGTTTTTGGCATCCTGCAAAACAGCAGGGATGAGAAGTATAGACTCTTAATCCAAAGATTAATTTCAACTGAAATTATAGTACTGGAGTCAGGTTGAGATTTCACTTCCTGAACCCAGGCCAGGCAGAATCATTAACCAAAAAGGATAGGCTCCAGTCCTCTCTAATGCCATTTCTGAACTGTATTTCAGATCCCCGTGAAAAACTAATGAAAAGGAGACACCAGTAGAGTTGAGAAGTCTCAGGAAAGTGAGATACCTTTCTCCTGTCTTCCTTCTTCTCTCTCTCTCTCTCTCTTTTTTCCCACTTTATTGGTATAAAATAATCCCAGAAGATCAGAGAGCACTTCTATAGTTGTTAGCCTTTGTGCTATGAGTTTAACCTCACTGCCTTTGGAGATATTGGATTTCCTAATGTTTTTGGTGCTTTTGAAATTTAATTTTAGGTAGAAAAGGGTTAACTTATGGGCAATGCAATTCCCAAATCATCGGTGTGTAAATCATCTAACCATATGTAAAAAATTCAGTAACTTTAAAGGTAATTCTTTGGACAGTAAAACTGATACACGAGTTTTGGCCAGAAATAAGGATTTGGACCATTTCTTTATGTGTAGAAAATTCTCTAGTAGGCAAAATTAGATTCATGTCAATCATTGTAGATTATAGTATATTTATAGTTTATTATCTCTTTTTCACGTAAAGAGGAGTTAAAGTGGTTTAGGTAAGTACACTAAGACCAAAAATAGGAAGATGGAGAAGATGAAAGAGAAGCAGTTGTTGAGAACCTCTGGCTCTGAGAAAGTCCTGGGCAGTGAATACAAGTACCTGAGTTTCCTTGTGGCCTGAGGGAAACAGGTACCAGAGTGAGTTAGATAGCTTCCTTTGTCTTGTCCAGTAGCAGAAGGTCTCTTTTAGTCATTCATTCATTTTGATGAAGCTTATTTGAATAAATGTTGGCGAGGATATGGGGAAAAAGGTGCACTCACACATTGCTGGGCTACAAATTGGTGCAACCACTTTGGAAAGCCTTACGGAGAAAACTTGGAATGGAACCACCACTTGACCCAGCTATCCCACTCCTCGGTACATATCCAAAGGACATAAAATCAGCATACTATAGGGGCACAGCCACATCAATGTTTATAGCAGCTCAATTCACAATAGTTAATCTATGGAACCAAATTAGTGCCCTTCAACAGATGAATGAATAAAGAAAATGTGGTATATATACACAATGGAATATTACTTAGTCATAAGGAAGAATGAAATTATGGCATTTTCCAGTAAATGGATGGAACTGGAGACTGTCATGTTAAGTGAAATAAGCCAATCCCAAAAAACCAAAGGCTGAATGTTCCCTCTGATATGCCAATGTTGACTCTCAATAGGTGGGGATTGAGGGGAGAAGGAGAAGTTCTCTGGATTGGACAAGGGAGATAGTGGGAAGGGGAGGGATGGGGATGGGAAAGATATTAGAATGAATCACATATAATTTTCCTTTTTTTCTTGTATGAATACACGACCAGTGTAACTCCACCTCATGTACAACCACAAAAACGGGAACTTATACTCCATGTAGATATGATATGTTAATTATATTCTACTGTAATGTATAACTAAAAAGAACAACAACAACAACAACAACAAAGCTTATTTGATTTTTCTTGTATTGCCATGGCACTATGCCAAGTTTTATGTAGCTTTGAAATTTAATTTTCAAAAAAAATTTAATTTTCAAAAAAATTTAATTTTCAAAGCTAAAAATACAGCAGTGACTATGATCCGAAATCCTTCCCTGCACGGAGCTTATAGTTTTCTTGAAAAGACACATGGATAAATGATTACAATATGCTAAATTCTGTAAGATGTGCAAAGAGGCCTGAGAGCCTCTAAACCAGACTTGAAAATTAATGCAATGAAACATTTTAAACAACCTCGTCTTCCCAGTGATACAGATAGGTATGGGATTTCAAGTTTACTTTTCAGAAGAAGGCTTCAATTTATTGGCACATGATTTTAAAATTCATCAATTATATCAAAGTCAGCAAGTACCTTCTGTGTGCCAAGCACTCTACTATTCCTTCCCTATTTGTTCATTTATGAATTGAAATAGGATCTACATTATGGGATGTTTTCTTTAGTATGTTATTTCCATCCTGGTTCTTGTTTTTTTCTGTGTCTTCAAATACCTTTATTGTGAGAACTTGAACTTCACATGACTGATTGACTCTAGTTTTAAACAACAAATAGGATGAGATATTAATCAGAATACTAATACTCCTAATGCCACTGGGAGCATGAACTGAAATTTTTCATGAAATTTGAAATGCCAAATGTCGTGATACAAAACTGAAAAAAATGTTTTTGAAAAATATATTGTATCTCATATATTAAGTACGTTTGCTGAACTAACAAGGGAGTTCTGGATTTCATAGTATAGAGAAGTTCTCTGAGGTGGAGTTGGGGCGGGGTAGTGTAGTTAAGAACGTGGGCTAAGGTCAAGTTCTGGTTCTTGCACTTACTGACCACATGACCTTGGGTAGATTGTGAAACCTCCAGTGTGTCCATTTCTCATTCAGCAATGTAGAATGATACTATTTATCTTACAGAGTTGTTAAAATTCTCAGCCTGCTTCCTGGCATATGGTGAGGACTCAAAAAAAAAAAAAAATGTCACCTATTCTTAACGTTAGGGGAGAAAACACAAATTCCAATAATTAAGAGAAAATGTTTTTATTCATTATAATATATGAATTAAAACCTATAAAAAGACATGCCTTTCAAGAGGGAGTAGGACCATCAAGGACAATTAGCCTTAGCTTTTAAACCTAAAGAATATATGGGGCCAATATGAATGGAGAAAAAAGGATTGGGTAGCTAACACCTACCCAATTTTTGTAATTTTTAATATTTCCAGGGTTCTCCAGAGATGATTCTCAGGAGATGCAGGACTTATTGAGGTGTAGGCAGGCAGTGTGTGTGGCAGTTATGAGCAGAGCTTGGGAGCTAGTCTGAACTTCATCTGTAATGTTTGGTAGCTGTGTGATCTTGGGCAAGTGGCCTAACTTTTCTGTACTACAATTTTGTCATCTGTAAAAAAGAGAATACTAAAAGTACCTCATTGAATTGTTGCAAGAATTAGATGAAATAAGCAGAGTGTCTAAAGCAGTGATGACCTGTGGCTCCTAATAAAATTAGCTATTCTTTATTTTACTAGTATATAAACTTCTTTTACATATGTACCTCCAGCCCTTGAAAAGTTCCTCACATATGTATCTCAGCACCTGAAAAGTAGTTGCCCAATAAATACTTGTTGAAAAAATATGCAAAAGCTCTCTCAAGTCCAACAAAGGGTCTAAAAAGTGGAACTAAGATGTTGAAAATGATTGATGCTGGGTGATGGGCATATAGTACCTATTGGATTCTTGTCTCTAATTTGATGTATGATTGAGATGTTTTATAATAACAGTTTAAAAAAGGTCTGGATTGGTGTAATCATTGGAAATAGGCATTTAGAAAAAGTTGTTTCCCTTTTTGTTACAGCTTAAGAAAGCAAAAAAGACATTTTATATGACTAAACACTACCATATGCTAGAGACTAGTAAAACTGTGGTCCCCCAAAGTAATTTGTTTCTCTTAAGGACTCCAGTGACAAACAAGAATTTCAATAAACACAAAGCTAATCAACCAACCTGTATATTTTCCTTTTAAGAAGATTTCTTTCTGTTTTTTTAAAATACTTTTTTAGTTGTTGATGGACCTTTATTTTTATTTACTTATTTATGTGCCCAGTGCCTCACACATGCGAGGCAAGAACCCTACCACGGAGCCACAATCCTAGCCCACATTTTTCTTTATTATCACCTTATCCTCATACACCCAAAGGAGACTTGGAGACGGATTTGTCCCCTTCCCTCAGAGGAACCAGCATTATCGTCCACTCCCCATTAGCACTTCTGTCATCTCTCTCCTGCCCTCCACCCCAGAGTTCACAATCCCCTCATCCAACTTCTCTGCGAGCTCCTGAACTCGGTCATTGCTCCAGCCCTGACTTCCCACCTTCCCTTCCAGCCTGGTTTCCTGCCCCTCTTGGCTTCTCCTGCCTCTCCCTTCCAGAACCTGACCTCAATCCTGACCTGGCTTCCAGGATGCAGCTTCTGTGAGCTGCCCTTGACTCTCCACGTGACAGCTCTGGCTAGAGGGCTTCGCGTGGAGGAGGCCTGTGCAGGCCCCCAGGGTTGTTGGTCACTACTTCCTCCTGGCCCTCTGTCCCGTAGGAAGCACAGTCTGCTAAGCAGCTTGAAGCACATTAGCCACACTAGACTAGGTTCTGAGACTCCCACAGTCGTGGTCCTTGTGTTTTCAGTGTGGGAAGCCCTTGTGGAGAACGTTTGTGATAATGTGGGCATTGTGAAATGTAATGTGGTTGATATTTGTTATTCATGGTGGTAATGTTCTGTGAAGTTGCTGTGAATGCTGAATTAGTGAATACTGAACCAGTACTGCTAGGGGAAATACAGGGTTAGGTTTCTGCCAGCTTCTGGTCACAACAGTTTCCTCAACCGATCAACACATAACCTTGTTTTGTGTGTGTTTCCATATAAAGACACCTTTATTAAATATACACAGGGGTTTTCTGCATATGACACATCCCAGCCTTCTTGCACTTAGGAACACTAATGCTTCAGCACTATGGCTGCATCCATTTTAAACAATGAAACCACCAACAGAAAGTACAAAAATTCAAAAAATGTGGCATTAAGTACAGGGCAAAGAGAACACTAGTTTATACTGTAAGAACTAAACAAGAGGGCAGTGTGTTGCCTTGTTGGACTTCAGCTGGGAATGTGTGCATTGGATGACTCCAATTTTTTGCTGTTCTGCAAATGTCCACAAAAGAGCTATGTTGATTTTGGGGTTACAAGTACATTTTGGTGAGTAGGGGTATTTGCAAATACAGATTCTACACATGAGGATTGACTGTATCCCCATTAAGCTTGCATAGGATGTAATTATATTTAGAAAAACAAAACCTGTAATTTGCTACATTAATGTTAGAAAACATAGTTAGCTGTGTAAAATAATTTTTTTTTTTTTTTTGGTGGTGGTTGGGATCGAATCCAGGGCCTTGTGCATGCAAAGCAAGCACTTTACCAACTGAGCTGTATCACCCAGCCCCAATTGTTTTAAATTCTGTATCTTTGATCCAGGAGCTCTGAAATGAGAAAATTAGATTATAAAGTGAATTGCAAAAATTAAACATACATGATCTCATAAGCTTTAATTCTTTGCACTATAGATATTGCTTATCTATTTAACATCCATATTTTGCATTGTATTTTATCATATGTGCAAATGTATAGTCTTCTACTATAATAGTAAAAATTGAACTGTGACAATTTCTGGTGATTCCAGAAATATCACGTTTATATCTAAAGAATATATTAACATATAAACACTATAAATCTGACCTAAAGTATTTTTAAAATTTCCTCTTCACATTAGTGAGGAATCATCAGCAGGAAATATCCATTGTTATTATCACCCCATAAAAATAATTTCCAAATTCTTGTCTTTGATCTTTTCAAAGGGCAAAGAGCTTTCACATTTAAAATATAGTGAACAAAAAGGTACCTTAGCTTTAAGTGAAAAACTTAACTATTCCAAGGGCAGAGATCATATGGAATACATTATAAGGAGCTTTCACTGAGAAGCAAAGGAGAATTTTGTCTTTTTGGATTAGCAAATCAGGGGGGTAGGGAAATGGAGCTTTCAGAGTAGGAAAGCACCCTTCACTCTCTGTAGCTGGGGTTTCCCACATGTATTTCTGCTTTCCCAGTCATGGGAATTGGCCTTTTGTAACTCAGTGTCATGGGGTGAGATATCATTGTTTCCTCATCTTCCTGGGTGCAGCAAGATGGTGGAATTTGGGATATGACTGACTGGGTGTTTTCTATGAACGCTGATCACGAGAAGAGCACTTTTAAAGGATCTTCTACTGACATTATTGAAGTGGAAGGAAAAGCTATCCAGGAAGGCTAAGTAGACCAATATATGATCTTTTCCCACCAGTGACCCCAAATTTTCCTAAACAACACACAGCCAAGGCAAATAAAGCATGAAGTGTCCATCCAGACACCAAGGAGGAGAAGGAAGATATGTCACAAAACATGAAACCACTAACACATTGTAGGCAGATCTGGGGCAGGTGTGGATGCCTTCTTCTATTGATTTTAACCTGGTCTGGGGACCTGTTAAGGGAATATGTTATACTGGATATATTTGGAAACCCTCTTGCTGAAGGTCAGTGGTCCATGTGAACCTGTATTTACTAATGGAGGATGAGGAAGTGGTTTGTAAAACCTTCAGCTCAAGGTGCGGGGTTCTTAGAGCATCCATGGTCAGCATGGAATGAAGAAAATCATGGAATGCTGGGGCCAGGAAAGGAAGAATGGGAACAAGATCCAGTTCCATCTATCCCCAGGGGAGTCATTTGGCACATTGCAGGCATTAATCAGAGCACACGATTTCTCAACTGGGTGCTGGGCATATAAACTGCTGGGAGCTGGACCACAGTTCCCCAAGCGCTCCATCTTCTCTCAGCCCCCAGTGTGTGGCCAGGCTCCCTGCTCACAGATTTCACCGAAAATAGCCTTTCTTTTTCACACTTAAAAATTCTTTCCAAACAAGTGTTTCCTTTTAACATTCCCAGAGCAGATTGACTTTTTGAGTTTTGTGTTGCTTCCAACTCTGTCAATGTTAGAGGCCTCAAATTAATTCCAACATCCCGTTGCTGTTTTCCCTTAAGAAATCCTGATGGTGTTGCAGTCACTTTGAGTCCAATCTGTTCATGCTTATTGGAATGCCCATTAAACCAGCCTTACCACTACTCTGCCCTATTTTTCTTGGTCCAGGACGTGCCTGTGATTACTCTGGGGGTCTTAATGGTTGACTCTATCACCTTTGTCTTCAGCCCATTTATATGAACAGTGGTATCCAGTTAACATAAGAAAATTTATGTGGCTAGAAGGGCGGGGGAGGACAATTGACTATTGTAGAGCCCTGAGAAAGGAAAGGAAGTTGGGCCACAAGGTGAGAATCATTGCATAGTAAGTAGTTCAGCCTAATAGAAGCCAAAGAAAACAGCAGCAAACTGTTTCAGAAAATTCTTTTGAACTGTCCCCACCACCCATTCTCTCTTGGTACTGTTGGAGATACTTGGACAGGCATCTCTCTGCACGTAGGCACACACATGCCTGTCCTGGCTGCTGCCTGGCCTCACCCCTGGACAGCAGGCGCTAGGCCATCCTCATGTCTTCTCATGGGAACACTCATGCCTGGTGTGAGATTGCATGTCTTATCAACATGCAGTGGTGGAGACCAGAAAGTCTCCCTTGACTACCCCGGATGAGGCCCTGTCCAGCCTCCCACCTTCCTTCTTGTCATACTCTATTACATCAGCCTATTTGATGTCTCTGCCTAGCACTGACTATTCTCTTGTGTATTCATTAGTTGACTTGTTTGTTATGTCTTCCCCAATGAGAATGTAATTCTGTGAAGGAAGAGGCTCTGTCTTGTTCATTGCAATCTCCAGGGTCTCAAACTGTCCTTGGCAGGTAGTTGCCCTGCAGGAAATATTTGTTTACTGACTGACTATAAAATGGTAAAAGAATACTTTGCATTTTCTATCATGTCTGCATAGCACCCAGCAAAATGATTGGCAGCTATCTGGTGTTCATGATGACCCTCCTTCCCCCAAAGCGATCCAGAGAAATGTATTTTTTTTGAGGGGGCGGCTACTGGGGATGGATTGAACTCAGGGGCACTCCACCACTGAGCCACATCCCCAGCCCTATTTTGTATTTCATTTAGAGACAGGGTCTCACTGAGTTGCTTAGTGCCCTGCTTTTGCGGAGGCTGGCTTTGAACTCATGAACCTCCTGCCTCAACTTCCAGAGCCACTGGGATTACAGGGATGTGCCACCATTCCCAGCTCAGGGAAATGTATATTTTTAAATATTTATTTTTTAGTTATAGGTGGACACAACATCTTCATTTTATTGTTATGTGGTGCTGAGGATCAAACCCAGTGCCCCATGCATGGTAGGCAAGCACTCTACCTCTGAGCCACAACCCTGGCCCTGGGAAATGTATTCTTGATTTGACTTTTAACTGACTTCTTAGTTCTATTTCTGACTTAGTTTTGGCCTTTGGGATGGGTCCTGAGGTACTGAAAATAAGCACAGCAGACTCCTGGAACCTGGGATCTTGGGTTGCTGTCTTGGTTTCAGCTCTGACTCACTTTGTGAGCTGTGGGCATCTTCTTAACCTCCCTGATTCTGTTTCTACATCCATAGAATGAAGAGACTGGATGGGTGATATGAAGTTCCCTTGTAGTTCTTGCATTTTATAATGCCATCGTTTTGCCTTTTTTCCATGTGAACACAGACCACTCTTCATATGAAAATAAGCATCCCACAACCCTTCGAGAAATGCTGCTGCAAACATGTAATGCAGTTTCCTTAGCAACACACACCACTCTGTTTCATCAAGGATCTCAGACTGCACGCTTCTCTGCCATGCACTTTAGGAGTTTTTGAACCTGAAGTGAATTTAATAATCACCTTTTACTTACATGTAGCATTTTCATCTAAGATAGCAAGATTTATTTTCAACCTGTTATTAAGTATGATTAATTTCTAAAACAATTATTTATTTTTATTGGTGCATTGTAATGATACACAATAGTTGGATTCATTATGCCATATTCATAGGGCACATAGCATAATTTGATCAATCAATCTCATTTCCCAAGATGCTATTATTTGTAAAGAGTGAAAGGATGACTTATTTGCAATCATACGAATCATCTATACCTGGGTCCAGAATTACAAAATATTTATTTATATTGCACAATAGAATTCCATCATAAGCACCTGCTTATCACATGAATTAAGAATGTCTGAGTCCCACAAATCATTGGAGCATGCTTATGGAGACCTTCCTTTCCTCCTCAATGCACTGCAGTTTGCAGCTTCCCCCTTAGCTCTCCGAAACTGCCCTTTGCCTTTATATTGGGTGTGTCATCTAAAAATTCAAACTTATGGTCCCCTGATAATCTTGATCTTATTTGATGTATCTGTGGCAGGTGTTCCTGTGTCTTCTTACTGTGTCCCCACTGGCACTTGAGCCAGGTTACGTTATCTATTTACACATTCTTCTCTTTCCCTGGAATGTCATTCACAACTTCTCTGCTTGGCAAGTGCATGCTTATTTTAGAAGATGTGGCTCGAACATCTCAGTCTCTTTGAAGCCCATCTGACCCGTTTTCCTTATGCCAGGAAGAAGTGGCTGGTCTTCTTTGTACTAGCATTATACCAACTTATACCAGAGTCAGTGTTTATTCCTTATAACATTATATATATCTATATCTAAATATCTATCTATCTATTTATTTTTGCACATATATCTCCTATGGAGAATTCATGGTGAATAAAAGATTTTTGTCTTTTTAATTTTTATATTCTTAGGCATAACTTAGAATACTCAATAAATATTTGCTAAATGGATGAATGAAAATACAATAATTTAATTTCTGGCTCCAACACCAAAATTCTAAAAAAGGCTTTGAACTGTGTATGGGAAATGTTCTTTGAAATGACTTTCTGGGAAGTGATGGGAAAGGAAGGTGACTTCAGAACATTCCATGAGTCCTATGGTGGATGTCTGTAGTTAAACATGGGGTGAATACAGTTGCATTTTAGTTTAAATTAACTCATCCAATTAAGAGATGTTAATTAGATCAACCTGCCAGCCAGTGATTAGAATTGGTATTATGATGACTATTTTTTTTTCCTTCATCGTAATGGACGTGAGGTTTCACTAATGAAGTGAAACTTGTGCAGCAGCCCATGGATCCGTTGAATTGGTAAAACTTCAAATTCATTTTTAAAAATTTGGCTCTCATACCTTTGACTAATTTAAAAATGTAATTGAAAAATTGATTTAATATCAGAATCAAAGAAGACTTCATAAAGAAATAATATCACTGAAAATGCTGTTATCTTAAGCAACATACTTTAATTGTTAAACATAACCTTAGCATACACATATTTTTATATCAGTTGCAATCTAATCATGGTATAATTTTCATTTTTCTTTAGTGTTGATATATGATCATTTAAAATGGACAGAGAACAATATTTACCAAAAGATATTTAAAGAATGCTAGTTTCTTGGGATTTTTAAGTAACATTACTTGTGGAAAATAAAACATCTCTGAGGTCAAATAAGTTTGGGAATTCATGAAAGTAAACAAATTCCTTTATTGTGAGTGCTCTCAAAGCCTATAATATTCTAATATGCTTTAAGAAAAAAAATGAGGATGTGACATTTGCTGCAAATTAATTTTAACATAAAATCATTTTAAAAACTGTAATGTCTGTTCTATGGACAAATATTTAGAACACATTTTGGGAGTCAGTGCTGGCTAGAATTCTATGATGTGGTTATAACCTAATTTGATAACCCATTCCTCTGCTGTTGGACAATGATGTTGAATTATGCTTAGGATAGAACCCAAGATCCTTTACCTGGCCTGTGTATCATGCAGCTATCACCTGGTCCCTCTTGGTCTCATGTCTCTTTGCTCACTTGGCTCTTACCACCCTGGCTTCTATTTTTTTAAATTAATTAATTAGTTTTTTAGTTGTAGATGGACACAAAACCTTTATTATTCATTTATTTATTTTTAAAATGTGGTGCTGAGCATCGAACCCAGCGCCTCACACATGCTAGGCGAGTGCTCTACCACCGAGTCACAACTCCAGCCCACACTCTTGTTTCTTGAACTCACTAAGCTTTTCCCTACTTCAGAATCTTCTAGGTAAGAGTACACTGATCACATTCCTTCCCACTGAATTATCTCCTCATTTGTTGCCCCTTTCCAGTAGACACAATGAACGACATGAAGAAATGGAATACCCTCGGCTTCATCTTTAACCTGAAATGCCTGACATTTTCCTGCCTTTTCAGCAACAACCAATCGTGGTTCACCACTGTGATGTCAGCCTGAACAAAACTGAAAGAGAAAGACATGGAGCAGATGACAATGCAAATAGCAGTGACTCTCAGACCAGTTGTTCTGCACCTTCTCGCTGAGATCCACTGGGGTCAGCCAGCTCTCCTCTTTCAGGGATTTTCAGAGTGCATGAAGCACATGGTTGCTCACAAGTATTTTTCTCCGTGTGACAGGGAGTGGCAGTGCTTGCTCTCCCACACTCTTGAAGGCCAGTGGTGCTCCACAGGAAGTGCAGGATGACTGTTGACCTAGTTAAACCAGCCTCCCAAGAACACCAAGTGAAACCCGGTGCACACACGACCTCCTCTGTATTTCGTTCTTAGTAATTTTATCAGACGATAGAATGAAAGCATAGAAAGGATATTTATCAAAAGTGCAAATGATCTCAAGTCAGAGCTTTTGGTACAGTCTACTGATTTTTTTTTTTTTTTTTAAGATCAAGAATGGCAGATCTAGAGCTGAGGCCACTGTGTAAATGCAGAGGCACCATTCATATAGTCTATGTAGAATGGGGCCCCTCAGGAGTTGTCTGATGTGGCAGCCTTGTTCAGAGAGGTCAAGAGGCTTGCCCAGGGTCACTTTGTGAACTTGGGCTGCTGTTCCCGTTAGGTCTGATGATAGAAGCAAGAATGAAAATATTTTAATACGCTAGAGAGATGGTCTGGAATCAGTGCAAAGCCAAAAGTGTAAACTCAGTTTAGGTTTTGAAATGAATTGACTCAGTCTAGGTTGGGGAAAAACTGCTTTGAGGCAGGTTCTTGCTAAGTTGCTGAGGCTGGCCTTCAACTTGCCATCCTCCTGCCTCCCAAGTTGCTGGGATTTTAAGTGTGCACCACTGTGCCTGGCACTCTTTATTTTTTTAAGAAAGAGAAGGGAGAGAAGAAGCAAGTGATTTGGGGGGTGGGGGGGAAGGAATGAATAAAAATTAAAGGAGAATGGAACCATTGAAAGGTGTTGTGCATCCATAGAAAGGGGACGCTACAGAGGACCACAGTAAGGTTCTCCAGAGCCAGGCTGTCTTTAGCTGTCCTAGGGTTGGGATAAAAAAAATATTGAAAATGTAAATGATTGTAGGAATGCTCTGAATAGAGGATTAGTCTGCAAGGAAGTAAGATTGAAAAATCTGCCTTGAAAAACCCACTCAGTGAGACTTTTTTGACCACCACCACCATCACCTGGACAGCATTAATCACTTTTTTTTTCTGAACTCTCTTACTTCTCTTTTAACTCTTCTCTATTTTTGCAGATACTATATACTTGCCATATATATATGGCATATATATATACACACACACATATACATATATATTATATATATTATACACACACATATATACATATGAAAAAATTATACACATGGAAAACATTCTCACCCATGCAGGATGAGCCCCAAGTAGGGGCAAGTCTGCTTGGGGGGAGGTGGTAACTTTGCAAGAGCCCCAGTTTAGAGGGCGATTAGAGGTGGTTAAGTTCTTCAGGAGTAGATTTTTACTTTTTTTCTCTTTCTCTGACGTTTTATCCCCTGGAATATGACATTGATTAGAATGCCAGTGTCTGAAGTGACGACAAGAGAGTGTTTTGGAAAGGGGGCTGGTATTTCCAGCACACACATTGAGTTGATTCTATCCGTAGATTCGAACAGCACTAATAAATTGGGAAAACATGGTGCAGACCACACACAACTTGGGAAGTTCCCCCGCTGATGTAAGGACTATATTTCTCAAACCCTTTTGTTTGACTATGCCCTGCCATCCTTGCCCAGTCTGTCCATTGCCCTTTAAAGGGTACCATCTTGTGATCACTCCCTGAGTGGTGTTTCTCCATCTCTTCAGTGTGGGAGCTGGCATCTGAGGTGAGGATTGCATTGAGAGAAGCTCAGT
Source organism: Marmota monax (assembly GCF_021218885.2). Classification (NCBI taxonomy): domain Eukaryota; kingdom Metazoa; phylum Chordata; class Mammalia; order Rodentia; family Sciuridae; genus Marmota; species Marmota monax. Next base: position 16,936,232 of record NW_026693082.1, on the reverse strand, counting down.
GAATTTAGGACACCCTTTTTGGTGCTGGAAATTTATCCTCCTGCTTTGGCCTTAGGGTTTCTGAGGATTGTCTGTGCCCTGAGGGGTAGGACTACCACCCTGAGACCTGCTCTCTGAATCTACAGTATGGAGCTACCCTCAAAAAACTCTTTTAGTAAGGGTGCCAAGAATTGGGATTTTTGCAACTTCCAAAAAGGGTTTTTCAAATCCACTTTCAGTGCCATTTTCTAAGAAATTAGTTTCTTATAGAAAAAAAAAAAAGGTTTTTGCCCTTCAGGCTTAAGATAGCCAACTGTCAAAATTCAGTGCACATAATAATAGAGTTCACTGGAAGGAAAATATGCTAGCAACAGCATTTCCAAGCAGGGAGCCTGGCACTAATTACCACCGCCTTCTTAATGCCTGTATCTGCCAGATCTAACATGTTTTAACCTCATACAGCATATCTGAGAAGCTAATGAGAAACATTAGCTTCTCATTCACAGGTATGCTCAGGAATTCACCACTAAGCACATCTGAGCAATGTTAAAAGAGTGGGCATGTATTCACTCTTTTGATATAACTGCACACAGAATTGATCACTTGAAAAAGTAAAGAATATATATATCAATATTAATGAGAAACAAAAATTCAACCAAAGGAGGCTATTGCTGTGCTGTTCAAAAGGAGAGTCAGGGTTAATGGAAATTTTAGTTTCACACTGGTATGGTTTGATATGGTTTGTCCCTTAAAGATTAATATGCTAGAAGCTTGGTTCCCCCAGTGTGGTAATGTAAGAGGTAGTAGAACTTTTAAGAGTGGGGGCCTCGTGGAATATTTTTAGGCCATTGGGGTGCCACCCTTGAAAGGGATTAATGTAGCTCTCTTAGAACCCAGGTTGGTTCCCATTAGAGTGGATTGTTACCAAAAGAGAAAAACTATCCTCTTTGCTCTCTGACTTCCTGTGATCTCTTCTGCACACACTCCTTCCTTTTTGATGCCATCCTTATGAGGCCCTCACCACAGCCAAGCCGATTTCAGCACCATGCTCTTGTATCTCCAGAGCTGTGAGTTAAATAAACCTCTTTTCTTTATCAAATATGCAGCCTAAGGTATTTTGTTATAGCAACACAGAATAGATGAAGACACACACACACACACCACACACACACACACACACATATACACACACACACATGTTCATTGGTAGCAGTCACTCCCTCAGTTTGGAATGAATTAGTGTTTGGAAAAGCCATGGGGTGGGATCCCCATTCCTTGGGAGCAACTGGGAAGCTAAAGAGAAAGACATAGGTCTTGCCTTGAAGGAAATGTATTGGCAAAGTAATTAATAGAATAAATGTATTGAGAAATATATACTTAATTTTTCCATTTCTAAAACATTTCTATTTTATTTTTTTAGAAGCTCTATTTGGTTTTCTTTTAAAAAAATCTTTATTTATTTATTTTTTATGTGGTGCTGAGGATCAAACCCAGTGCCTCACACATGGGAGGCATACATTCTACCACTGATCTACAGCCCCAGCCCATTTCTATCTATTTTAGATGGTGTGTTCCTATCTTCAGTCGTACAATAGAAATCTCTCACGTAAGTACTATTATTTAAGTACTGTTATATAATATACTATTATACACTGCAGCAACCAGCCGGAGAGACACTTATTCCCTCTGTTATTTGACCACATGTGCTTTTTTCATTCTCTCTTTGAGTGGTCAGATGTCAAGCACCACAGGAGTTTGGGAGCAGGGAGCCTTATTCTGTTTGATGGACAATCCATCAGTCAGCTGAGCTACTGCAGGTCACTGCTAGTATAATACTTTGGGGATGATGCTCCAGTTCACCTATACATGGGATCACGCCATTTGAGATCTCCCAGGCACTTCCAGGAATCCATTGACCTGCATGGTTACAACTATCAAGAGATCTAATCTTCCCCTTCCTCCTTCCCTCCCTTCCTCCCTCCCTTCCTTTTTTCTTTTCCCCTTCCTTCCTCCCTTCCCTTCTCCTCCCTTCCTCTCCCCTCCCTCCTTCCTTTCGCAACGTTGTATGCAATGTTGAAAAGTTAAAGAAACAAAAAAGGTTTAAGTGGGATCTACGTATTTCCTCCATTCAATGTATTTTTAAATTGTTTTCTGATTATAAAAATGATATTTGCCAATCAGAAGACCCATTATAAATGACCCTGTTAATATTAAAAGAAAAACATCCCTTTTATGGAGACTCTGTTTTCGATGGCCCACATACATTCTTGGGGACTTGGCTTCGTGTCAACAGAGGATGCGCGACACCACTGCCCTCTTGGCTCTGCACCTCTGCTCCAGTTTTCTTTCCTTTCACAACATTATAAACAAAACCACATGTTATTTGTGTGGTCAAGTTAAAGGAAAGAATATCTCACCAAAATAAAAGAACTACAAGTGAAATATAACAAGCCCAGCCTTTATATGGTTTTCCTGTGCTCTCGTTAGGTCTCTCATGGCAGGCTTGGAGTCCCAAATGTGAGCTAGTGGTCATAGTTTGAGCTGTTTTCTCTGTGGGCTGCCCCTAATGCTGGCTTTCAACCCACTGAAGAAAATGTATCCCAAACAACAGGAGTTTTGATTTTTTAAGCTCCTTTTAAACCTCAGTTTGGCTTATTCATGTTGTATACATTTATTCATTGTGTTTGCCCTAGTCTTGGAGCAATGTGGCATGGACCTGTCCACATTTTGAATTGTACATTATTCCTTCTCCACAACTTCTCTTAATAGCCATTTACTCCTCTGAAATCTAATTTATAGAATGCAGCATCATCTGTCTTCAGACATGTTTAAACATTTTGTTTTATACATACACACATACCCCCTACCACCACCTCAGGAGAACTCTAGATGTTGTCTTTTTTGGAATATAACAGAATAAAGGTTATTAGTGTAATAACAATTCCAGTTTTCACTTCCCCCCATCCTGAGAGGGATGCAGCTCACCTGGGTTGAGGGAAAGGCAGAGAGATGAACCATCCAAGAGGCATCTGGGGGCCAGAGCTGGAAAAGCATTGGCATGAGAGCTGCAGAGACAGGCAGAAGGGAAAAGGTGATGTCAAGGGGTTTAAGTGGGATCTACGTATTTCCTCCAGCATGTTTGGATTATGTTGAAATTATTTTTGGTGCACAAATTGAGATTCAACCATGAGGGTTGTAGTCTTACAAGCCTCCAGGAAATACATGAGAGCTGTCCTTGATGTTCACTTTACTGCATTGTATGATGTTTAAATGTGTGGCTAATGCTGGTGGGGGTGAGTGGGTGGAGGCCTCACATGTGCCATGCTTTAGACTTGGATTCTCTGGGTCTGAATTTCCCTCCTCAAGCTCCTGGGAGTCTTTTTTAAATTGTAGTTGGACACAATATCTTTATTTTATTTATTTTTATGTGGTGCTGAGGGTCCAACTCAGTGCCTCTCACGTGCTAGACAAGCACTCTACCGCTGAGCCACAACTCTGGCCCCTCCTGGGAGTCTTACCCCCACATTTGCTCCCATGCTCTGAGCTGTCTCCATTGCAGAATTGGACAGCATTGTTCTAGTGCCATGAGAATAGTGCTGAAGCACACTTCCCAGCCCTCCAAGTTATGTGTTGTGAATGACCTCTGACCACTATGTGAATAGAGGAAGCTCCCCTCCCCGCCCCACTATATGATCATGTTTTCTGAGTGCCCCAATACAAGTGCAGTGTCTCTGGCATGGGGACTGGAACCAGGCTCTTGAAATATTCTAATTATAAAATCTAAGTGAAATCTAACTCTGCCTTCCCAAGGTTCATAGTTAACCCCTCAACTGTGACCGAAGGTGGCCCCAAATGCAAGGTGCCCCAGTCAGTTCTGTGGTTTCTGGGGCCACTCTTTGCCATCACCATAAATAATCCAGAGAATCCAGTGATTGTCACTGGGGTGTCAGTATCCTTTAATTTTACATCTATGCAGTTCCTCTCTCTTTCTTTCTCACCATGACCTTTTTGGTGGGGCACGCATAGCTGGCTATTTAGATAAGGAAGTCACAAGATTTTCTTGATTGCAATCTCTAGATTGCATTTAAGGTATACAATTATATGACATGTATATACTCACAGATGACCCACACCTTTTGTGTGTGAGTGAAATGGGAAGAAGAAATGTTTATTTATTTATAGTTGTATATATGCTGACATATTGATATTTACATATATCACAAATATACTTCTTTATATACACATATATACATCTTTCTCTAGGATTTCCAACTCAAATTTAAATGTCTTCTTGAGAAGGGTGGCTTTTTAAGTTAGGGATTTTCTAACAAGTGGCTAAAAGAAAGGCCTTCCTGGATCAATGCAGAGGATACATCCTTGGGTGGCAAAATCAGCAAGAGGAAGAGGAGCTGGAAACAGGAAGTAGTGGCGAGCTAAAAGTGAACCTCCATGGGCTTTAACCAGCACCTAGATTACAAAACGGATTATCACCAGAACCCCAGGCAGCCCTCTCCTTTTCATCAGTAACTCCTCAGAAGTAGCAATTATCCTGAATTCTAGCACCGTGGGTTGCTTTTGAGGATAGACTGGGTTTTCCTGCAATAATAAACAACTCCAGTTTTCAGTGCTTTTATCCCTCATGCTGGGTTGGGGCCCTAAACACTCCATTTCTACTTGGGCTGCAAGGTCTGTGTAAAGCTCTGCCTAAGGACCCTGAAGGGAGCCTGTAAGACTGGAGGAAGGAGAAGGAACTTCTCCCTTCTATCTGCTTCTTGTTTTTGTTATCCCAGTAATGGTAATTCATTATGGGGGCAGTTTCTTGCTGTAGCATCAGATGAATTCAATTTTCAGTTTTTCCAGTACTTGCAGGTCCAGACTCACTGCATCCTCACAGAGATATCAGCTCTAACTGAGCAGAAGCCCCTCCTTACGGGTCTAAGTTTCAACCCTGTGGAGCTCCTCTTTCCAGCCCAGAGACACTGGCATCAAATGGCCAATGTTGCCTCTTCAGAAGTCTGAGTTTCAGCACCATAAGGTTCCTCCAAACCCTTCCTTTGTTCACTCAGCCCTACCTCATTGACACCCAGGAGTTCTCTTTTTACCCTAATTTTACAAACTCAGCTTTATGTCAGGTTAATAAGTTTCTAAATGTGAAAAGATCTCCATCAAATGACTGTAAGATTTCTGCATCCTAAGGGATAGGCTCAGACTGGAATCTCTTTCCCTCACCATCACTTTCCCTCTCAGTTGAGGAGTTGGGGGGCTGTTCAGATTGGTCATGGTGTGACCGTTGGTTCATTAATGGAAGTATGCTTTCCCTTGTCTGAGCTTTAAAATCCTAGTTATGGGGTGTTACACAGATAATACATATTTTGGCACTCACTCGTAGGAACCTGATTGGAGATAGTCTGATTTTTGAGAATATTTATTTCAAAGATTATTTGCTATGAAAGGGGCTTCATACTCAGTACTGAATTTACATTTTGCAATTATCAATATGGTTATTTTTGTGTTGTAGTTTTAAAGCAACATCCTGGTTGATGGGAACATTTTTTTTACCTTGCATGACTGGTGACATAATAATACAGTATTAAGAAAATAAAGCCAGGCATGGAGGCATGTGCCTGGAAGCCTAGCTATTCAGGAGGTGGAGACAGGAGGATAGCTTGAGGCCAGGAGTTTGGGACCAGCCTAATCAAGATAGCAAGACCCCAACTCAAAAACCCCAACAAATAAACAAACAAAACCCCTCCCCAACAAACAACAACAACAACAAACAAAAGCAATATAATATTTAGAAAGATCTATAAAAATTAGGATTATCAACTCCAGCATTTACAGTCTGCAAAAATCTTGGTCCTTTGTATGACATGAGGTTGCCAAAAAGATATCCAGAGAGGTTTCGTCTTAATGTTTTCACATGTACATCAAAAGAATCGGAATGCTTCCAAGATGTTAGTCTGTTTTGTTGCATTTCACAGCTTTGCATACCAAGTCAGGAAGCTGTCGTGGAGCTGTGCTGGTACATCAGTGCTGAATGCCAGCACATGCATATGCTGACACATATGTTATGTCAGGAGTCAAGACTCCGGCACTCAGATACATCCAGACATTATACCTCCAAATTTGGAGCTGAGGTGGCCCCTGAAGGCAGGCTGTCCCTAAACTTTCTTCTGGCTATGATTTGAGATGAATCATTTGAATCACAGATTAATAGCATTGTCCATGTAGTTGAGATGTGAGACTTGATAAATTTCCACAGCCTGAGGCTACGCTTTATATTACCAGAGTAGTAAACCATGAGATGGAGTCATCGGATCAGGCAAGGTTTGTTTGCCTGATATTTCTGTGGGTACCATTCTTTCCTGATTCTCTGGCTTTGAGGATCTGATAGGGCTTACTGCAACCTCTGGATCCAGAGGCAAACATGTGACCCAAACCTGGATTATCAAAGTACTCTGTGCATTTGACTATCATGATGGCTGAAGAATCAACACTTGTCTCAACCAGCTTGTGTGAGCCTGCCCACAGTTCTTGCTGGAGCTGCATGGATAAGTTTGCAGGTATGAATCTAAAGCTGCCAGTGGCCATATTTGCCCCCTGGGGAGAGTCAGTCTGAAAAGAAGTCAAAATGATGGAAGAAGAATCAAGAGATGGAAGAAGAGAGGCAGATTCCTGATGGTATTATTTGTAACCCTGGAATGTCTACACCAGGAATTCCCCTCGACTTTCTAATGTCAAGGTTCAGTAAATAGTCCTTTTGAAAAGGCTGGTTTAATTGGATTCTTTACCTGCAATTGAAGGAGTTACGACTAATAGGATTATATTGATCTCTGTCCGCTGTGAATTTTGTGTAGATTGCGTACATTGGTCAGACTGTAGATGGCAATCAAGTTGAATGATTCAACTGGTCTGTTGTATTGATGAGCTTAATGCAATATTTGCTAAATATCCACTTTGTCAAGTGGGGATGCTGGTGAACCAGCAATAATGAACTAATGATACTCTAGCTGCAAATGATTCATTTTGACAAATTGTTTACCTCTCAGGACCTTGAGTCCTGACTTGTAGAATGATTGTGGAATGACCAGTTCATAGAGATGCTGTGATATTTTGTGTGTGTCCGTTAAGACTCTTGAATATATTTAATTGTAGCAGCAAAAGTGACTTTATTATCATCACTTATTAACTTCTCATTTGATCAGAATGCAGTAAGAATTGTCTCAAACTTTACCTAATTCTAAACAGATTGATCTATGTAGATTTTCCAGCATAAAATCGGAGAAAAATCCAGATGGGTTTGTTCTTTTGTGTGCTTAGCTTACAAATATGACTTACTCATGCAATGTTGACAGCTAGTATTTTAGAGTTTTAGCATGTCATTTCTTAAAATATCTAAAGAAAACATTGAAAAATAATGACAATAAAAAGTGACGTAGCATGACACATTGTTAATGAGAGTTGTCAGGGTCTCCCCAAAGTGTGCATAATAACCACAAGTCAAATAGATTTCAGGTATTAATTGACTTGCCAAATTCTCTTCCAGTCTCTCTTTTCGTGTATCGTGTACTGGGACTCTTCTCTGTCTCCTCCCACCTTATCATTCTCTTTTTAAAAATAGCTTTATTGAAATAAATGTTGGCTTAGCTCTATTTTTATGGCATTTCCTGATTCGAGATGTGTCCTCGCCTCTTCTACTTCTTCTAGACACGTACTTTAGATGAAAATGTTTCTAAAGAGAAGAAGTAGAAGGATGACAAAATATCCCTAATTAAATCCTTCCAAGTACAGAAGCAGGTGTCTGGAATGTTACTGGAAGAGCTTCCCACTCCATACCCCTGCTCCACAGACACAAGACACTAACTCTGAGACGTTAAATGTTTGTGGGGGTCCCTCCCCACCCCTACCAGAGCTCTGCCAGAGGGGGCCGGTCATACAGTCCAGGTCCCCTGGCTTCTTTTCCAGCATGATTTCCAACACAGCACTGTGGCATGTTTTTCATGTAGAGAAATACCCCTCCCAGGGGTCCTTTATTTCATGATATTTGCACTGCCTAATTTGAAAATGAGTTTAAAACAGTTTAACAAATCACATTACCCTAACAAAAAGAAAAAAGTAAAAGGGTCAGAAACCACGTGGAGGTAAAATCCTGGCACAGGTTAGTCTCTGATGAAGCACAGCGTAGGTCTCTGTGGCTTGTGGGCAACCTAGCCTCCAAGGCACCTGGAAGCTTGTATCATCATGTGTGTGTCAAAAAATAGTGAAAGCACATGGGAACACAAATACAATATGGGCTCACTTTACTGAACAGAAATATTCCTGAGAAGTTGTCTAAATGTCAAAACAAATCCTGTGTTGTGTTGGGTATACACGTAGGGTCTGTGAACTCTGTTGAGAAGAGAAGTCATATTTAATTTCCTGAAAGCTTTGCAGTCCTGGGGGCCAGGGTGCTGGGGGCACCTGACAGGGAAATCTTTGTTGTGCATGGGGGTGGCTGTGAGGGAAAAGAAGAAATGCCAAGAGTAAAGCCCCCTCCTTTTCATAAGTGATGCCTGGTAGAACCATCTCCATTCCTCCCTCCTCTTTTATGGAGACTCTGCTGCAAAGCTGGGAGAGAAAGGAAGGAGGAAAGGCTTAGTCAGAGTTCACTAGATAGAACTGTCAGCTGCACTGGTGAGTGGTGGACACTGTGGCCTTCAGTTCTGGAGTTGTATTGAAGTGGCATCTGCTGTTGTCCTGGATTTCATGTGCTTTTTGTTCTCTCTTGCGAGACAGGCCTACTTGGTTTAATTCTTTAGAACAATGTTTACATTTCCGCAGGGACCTCTGAGGGTGTTATTTCAAAGAGGGCAGTGAGAGGGGAATTTCAGGTCATCTCAGGACAATGGAGTGTTAAGGTTTAGATACTAGATGTCCCCTCAAAGCTCCTGTGTGAGACAATGCAAGAACATTCAGAGGAGAAATGATTGGGTTCTGAGAGCCTTAACCCAATCACTGAATTAACCCCCTGATAGGATTAACTGAGTGGTAACTGAAGGCAGGTAGGGTGTGGCTGGAGGAGGTGGGACACTGGGGATGTGCCTTTGGGGTATATATTTTGTATCTGGCAAGTGGAGTCTTTCTCTGCTTCTGGATCATCATGTGAGCTGCTTCACTCTGCCACACTCTTCAGCCACGATGTTCCGTCTCACTTCAAGCCCCGAGAAATGAAGCCAGCTGTCTATGGACAGAGAGACCTCTGAAACTGTGAGCCCCCACATAAACTTTTCCACCTCTAAAATTGTTCTTGTCAGGTCTTTTAGTCACAGCAGTGAAAAAGCTGACTAAAACGTGGAGGAAAAGTAGTTTGTGGGGAAGGGACTTCCAAGCCACACCAGGTAGTTCTTTTTTTTTAATTTTTATTGTTGGTTGTTCAAAACATTACATAGTTCTTGACACAGGTAGTTCTTTTTAATAAATCCTTCCAAGTAGAGAAGCAGGTGTCTGGAATGTCCCTGGAAGGTTTGTACTTTGCAGAAAGCATTCTTGAGGAGGTGCTGATAGTGCGTGTTCTTGCATAAGGTGGTCTTTCTTACTCAGAGCACACAGATTCCCTTTACTTTAGGTCAGTGTTCTTGGATGACTATAACTTTGGGTTAATGAAAACTTTTTGTACATTTTCAGAAGTCTCCAAGGTCTGGATTATGCCAGGGTGTCATCGTTTTTTACAGGCTGATGTTGAGCTGGAGTTGGGAGGTTGCCCTGAAATTGTATGGATATCTCAGTTAACACCAGGCCATCAGTCTCTGAAGCCTTGTTGATTTTGGAGAAGATCCACACCTTTGAAGGTTCTGTTGCCCTGTTGGGCATTTCACAGAGTCCTACCCAGTGTTACTTTACAGTGTGTCTGAGGTGTATTCCCCAAAGGGGCTCTGGACTGCAGACATTATATTTGCAGTCAGAGAATTTATAATTTACTACATATGTCCAGGGTTTTTTTTTTTTTTTTCCCTTTAGCAGCTTTCCTTCTTCCTTTTGCATTTTCCCACACCCACTCTTGGCTGCCCTCCTAGTACCTTCTCACCACTAGGGACTTTTATTAATAGGCAGATTTTTGTAGATTCTTAAAGAGAGAGGGTGAGAGCTCCCAATTGCATTATTTGCCTCCTGTTTGCTTGTAATTAGTGTCTATATATATATATGTATTTTTTTGCATCACAGTTTCTTTACATTTATAGATTAAATGTTAAATAGAAGTCAAGGGCCGGCAAAGTAGAGGGAACTGTGACCATGCACAGAGCAGGCCCAGCGGCCTGCTGAGGGGCAGAGCCGCCCCACACCCCCCGCGCCTGCCAGGTAGGGGAACTGTGACCACCGACAGAAAAGGCCCAGTGGCCCGTGGAGGGGCAGAGCTTCCAATCACTCCTGCAAGGTAGGCGGGCCTACGACCCACCGGCAGAAGAGGAGCAGCGGCCTGCTGAGAGGCAGAGCCGCCCCCTCCCCACCACGCCTGCAAGGTAGACGGAACTGTGACCACCATCAGAACAGGCCAGACCTGCAACCGAGAGACAGAACAGGCCCAGTGGCCTGAGGAAGGGTAGAGCCGCCCTCCCCCCCCCGCGCCTGCAAGGTAGGCGGACCTGCGACCCACTGGCAGTACAGACCCAGAGGCCTGCAGAGGGGCAGTGCCGCTGCCTGCGCCTGCAAAGTAGACAGAACTGCGACCACCGACAGAACAAGCCTAGCGGCCCGCAGAGGGACAGAGCCGCCGCCCGCGCCTGCAAGGTCGGCGGACCTGCTACCGACCGGCAGAGCAGGCCCAGTGGCCTGCCGGCGTGGTAGGCACATTGCCCCAATTGGAGGAGGGGCAGAGCCGCCGCCCGCGCCTGCGAGGGAGACTTTGCAACTATACAAGACCAATATAAATATATAGGGGGAAAATTCAATAGCACAACAGTTTCACCAAGTAGAAAGGAACGCGAACAGTATGAAGAGACAAGGAAAGAAAGGACCACAAGCATTGCAGGTCAACTCAACGTTAGAAGAGGTAATAGCTGCAGCAGATGGAATGTCAGATAAAGAATTCAGGATATACATGCTTCAGATGATCTGGAGTCTCAAGGAAGACATCAGACAGCAAAATCAGACAATGAAAGATCACTTCAACAATGAATTACATAAACAAATCCAAGAAGCAAAAGATCAACTATACAGGGAAATAGAGGTTATAAAAAACAAACAAACAGAAATCCTAGAAATGCAGGAAGCAATAAGCCAACTTAAAAACTCAATTGAGAATACTACCAGCAGAGTAGAACACTTAGAAGACAGAACATCAGACAATGAAGATAAAGTATTTCAACTTGAAAAGAACATAGACAGCTCAGCAAGACTGTTAAGAAACCATGAGCAGAACATCCAAGAAATATGGGATAACATCAAGAGACCAAATTTAAGAGTCATTGGGATACAGGAAGGGACAGAGTTTCAAACCAAAGGAATGAGCAATCTATTCAATGAAATAATACGAGAAAACTTCCCAGACTTGAAGAATGAGACAGAACCCCAAATCCTAGAAGCCTACAGGACGCTGAATGTGCAAAATCATAAGAGACCCACACCTAGACACATTATAATGAAGATGCCCAACATACAGAATAAGGAGAGAATTTTAAAAGCTACAAGAGAAAGGAAGCAGATCACATTTAGGGGTAAGCCAATCAGGATAACAGCTGATCTTTCAACACAGACTCTGAAAGCTAGAAGATCCTGGAATAACATATTTCAAACACTGAAAGAAAATGGGTTCCAACCAAGAATTGTGTTTCCAGCGAAATTAAGCTTCAGGATGGAAGATGAAATTAAAACCTTCCACGATAAACAAAAGTTAAAAGAATTTGCAGCTAGAAAACCATCTCTTCAAACATCCTTGGCAAAACATTACAGGAAGAGGAAATGGAAAATAACAATGAAAACCAACAGTGGGAGGTAGGACACTAAAGGGGGGAAAATAATCAAAGAGGAAAACAAACCATGTTTAGTAACAGAAATAAACAAATATGGCTGGAAGAACAACCCATATCTCAATAATAACCCTAAATGTTAATGGCTTAAACTCACCAATCAAGAGACACAGGCTAGTAGAATGGATCACAAAACAAGACCCAACAATATGCTGCCTACAGGAGACGCATTTGATAGGAAAAGACATGCATAGGCTAAAGGTGAAAGGTTGGGAAAAATCATATCACTCATATGGACTTCGGAAACAAGCAGGAGTATCCATACTCATATCAAATAAAATAGATTTCAAGCCAAAGTTAATCAAAAGGGATAAAGAGGGACACTACATACTGCTCAAGGGAACCATACACCAACAAGACATAACAATCATAAATATATATGCCCCAAACAATGGTGCAGCTATGTTCATCAAACAAACTCTTCTCAAGTTCAAGAGTCTAATAGACCACCATACCATAATCATGGGAGACTTCAACACACCTCTCTCACCACTGGACAGATCTTCCAAACAAAAGTTGAATAAGGAAACTATAGAACTCAATAACACAATTAATAACCTAGACTTAATTGACATATATAGAATATACCACCCAACATCAAGCAGTTACACTTTTTTCTCAGCAGCACATGGATCCTTCTCAAAAATAGATCATATATTATGTCACAGGGAAACTCTTAGACAATATAAAGGAGTAGAGATAATACCATGCATCCTATCTGATCATAATGGAATGGAACTGAAAATCAACGATAAAAGAAGGAAGGAAAAAGAATACATCACTTGGAGAATGAACAATAGGTTACTGAATGATCAATGGGTTATAGAGGACATCAAGGAAGAAATTAAAAAATTCTTAGAGATTAATGAAAACACAGACACAACATATCGGAATCTATGGGACACATTGAAAGCAGTTCTAAGAGGAAAATTCATTGCTTGGAGTTCATTCCTTAAAAAAAGAAAAAACCAACAAATAAATGATCTCATACTTCATCTCAAAATCCTAGAAAAAGAAGAGCAAAACAACAGCAAAAGAAGTAGAAGGCAAGAAATAATGAAAATCAGAGCTGAAATTAATGAAATCGAAACAAAAGAAACAATTGAAAAAATTGACAAAACTAAAAGTTGGTTCTTTGAAAAAATAAACAAAATCGACAGACCCTTAGCCATGCTAGTGAAGAGAAGAAGAGAGAGAACTCAAATTACTAACATACGGGATGAAAGAGGCAATATCACAACAGACACTTCAGAAATACAGAAGATAATCAAAAATTATTTTGAATCCTTATACACCAATAAATTAGAAGATAGTGAAGGCATAGATAAATTTTTTAAGTCATATGATCTGCCCAGATTGAGTCAGGAGGATATGGACAACCTAAACAGACCAATATCAATTGAGGAAATAGAAGAAACCATCAAAAGACTACCAACTAAGAAAAGCCCAGGACCGGATGGGTATACAGCAGAGTTTTACAAAACCTTTAAAGAAGAACTAATACCAATACTTTTCAAGCTACTTCGGGAAATAGAAAAAGAGGGAGAACTTCCAAATTCATTCTACGAGGCCAACATCACCCTGATACCTAAACCAGACAAAGACACTTCAAAGAAAGAAAACTACAGACCAATATCTCTAATGAACCTAGATGCAAAAATCCTCAATAAAATTCTGGCCACTCGGATACAAAAACATATCAAAAAAATTGTGCACCATGATCAAGTAGGATTCATCCCTGGGATGCAAGGCTGGTTCAATATATGGAAATCAATAAATGTTATTCACCACATCAATAGACTTAAAAAATAAAAACCATATGATCATCTCGATAGATGCGGAAAAAGCATTCGACAAAGTACAGCATCCCTTTATGTTCAAAACTCTAGAAAAACTAGGGATAACAGGAACATACCTCAATATTATAAAAGCAATCTATGCTAAGCCTCAGGCTAGCATCATTCTGAATGGAGAAAAACTGAAGGCATTCCCTCTAAAATCTGGAACAAGACAGGGATGCCCTCTCTCACCACTTCTGTTCAACATAGTTCTCGAAACACTGGCCAGAGCAATTAGACAGACGAAAGAAATTAAAGGCATCAAAATAGGAAAAGAAGAACTTAAATTATCACTATTTGCAGATGACATGATTCTATACCTAGCAGACCCAAAAGGGTCTACAAAGAAACTATTAGAGCTAATAAATGAATTCAGCAAAGTGGCAGGATATAAAATCAACACGCATAAATCAAAGGCATTCCTGTATATCAGCGACAAATCCTCTGAAATGGAAATGAGGACAACCACTCCATTCACAATATCTTCAAAAAAAATAAAATACTTGGGAATCAACCTAACAAAAGAGGTGAAAGACTTATACAATGAAAACTACAGAACCCTAAAGAGAGAAATAGAAGAAGATCTTAGAAGATGGAAAAATATACCCTGTTCATGGATAGGCAGAACTAACATCATCAAAATGGCGATATTACCAAAAGTTCTCTATAGGTTTAATGCAATGCCAATCAAAATCCCAACGGCATTTCTTGTAGAAATAGAGAAAGCAATCATGAAATTCATATGGAAAAATAAAAGACCCAGAATAGCAAAAACAATGCTAAGCAGGAAGTGTGAATCAGGCGGTATAGCGATACCAGACTTCAAACTATACTACAGAGCAATAGTAACAAAAACAGCATGGTACTGGTACCAAAACAGGCGGGTGGACCAATGGTACAGAATAGAGGACACAGAAACCAATCCACAAAACTACAACTACCTTATATTTGATAAAGGGGCTAAAATCATGCAATGGAGGAAGGATAGCATCTTCAACAAATGGTGCTGGGAAAACTGGAAATCCATATGCAACAAAATGAAACTGAATCCCTTTCTCTCGCCATGCACAAAAGTGAATTCAAAATGGATCAAGGAGCTTGATATCAAATCAGAGACACGCCGTCTGATAGAAGAAAAAGTTGGCTACGATCTACATACTGTGGGGTCGGGCTCCAAATTCCTCAATAGGACACCCATAGCACAAAAGTTAATAACTAGAATCAACAAATGGGACTTACTCAAACTAAAAAGTTTTTTCTCAGCAAAAGAAACAATAAGAGAGGTAAATAGAGAGCCTACATCCTGGGAACAAATCTTTACTCCTCACACTTCAGATAGAGCCCTAATATCCAGAGTATACAAAGAACTCAAAAAATTAGACAATAAGAGAACAAACAACCCAATCAACAAATGGGCCAAGGACCTGAACAGACACTTCTCAGAGGAGGACATACAATCAATCAATAAGTACATGAAAAAATGCTCACCATCTCTAGCAGTCAGAGAAATGCAAATCAAAACCACCCTAAGATACCATCTCACTCCAGTTAGATTGGCAGCCATTATGAAGTCAAACAACAACAAGTGCTGGCGAGGATGTAGGGAAAAGGGTACACTTGTACATTGCTGGTGGGACTGCAAATTGGTGCAGCCAATTTGGAAAGCAGTATGGAGATTTCTTGGAAAGCTGGGAATGGAGCCACCATTTGACCCAGCTATTCCCCTTCTCGGTCTATTCCCTAAAGACCTAAAAAGAGCATGCTACAGGGACACTGCTACATCGATGTTCATAGCAGCACAATTCACAATAGCAAGACTGTGGAACCAACCTAGATGCCCTTCAATGGATGAATGGATAAAAAAAATGTGGCATTTATACACAATGGAGTATTACTCTGCATTAAAAAATGACAAAATCATAGAATTTGCAGGGAAATGGATGGCATTAGAGCAGATTATGCTAAGTGAAGCTAGCCAATCCCTAAAAAACAAATGCCAAATGTCTTCTTTGATATAAGGAGAGTAACTAAGAACAGAGTAGGGTCGAAGAGCATGAGAAGAAGATTAACATTAAACAGGGATGAGAGGTGGGAGGGAAAGGGAGAGAGAAGGGAAAGTGCATGGAAATGGAAGGAGACCCTCAGGGTTATACAAAAGTACATACAAGAGGAAGTGAGGGGAAGGGGAAAAATAATATAAGGGGGACAAACGAATGTCAGTAGAGGGGGCAGAGAGAGAAGATAGGAGGGGAGGGGAGGGGAGGGGGGATAGTAGAGGATAGGAAAGGCAGCAGAATACAACAGACACTAGTATGGCAATATGTAAATCAATGGATGTGTAACTGATGTGATTCTGCAATCTGTATATGGGGTAAAAATGGGAGCTCATAACCCACTTGAATCAAATTGTGAAATATGATATATCAAGAACTATGTAATGTTTTGAACAGCCAACAATAAAAAATTAAAAAAAAAATAGAAGTCAAGGACTTGGTCATGTGACCAGGAACAGGAATCTATGCTCCTTGATGGCTATAGGATGGGATGGGGAGGTAGTAGCATGGGACAGAGTAACGCTGCTGTCACTGGTTTCTACAGAGGAGCTGCGTGGACAGAGCGTGGAGATGAGTGGCTGAGTGCTCCAGAAGAAAGAGCCTGGGAGTTGGGCAGGTCTTAGTGGGAATGCTAACTCAGGTGCTGATTGATAAGTGATCTTGGGCAATTCCCCCTCCGTGTCCAAGCTTCAGTTATTTTTCCTTTACCTGTAAAACAAATGCACAAAGTTGTTTGATAATCAAATGCAACGGGGGGGGGGGGTAGGGGGTATGAGAATACTTATTGTCACATATAAGGCACTTCATAAATATTATTTTCTCTTTCCTTTAATTAGAAGGGAACGAGAAAAGAGCCAAAGACATGAAAATCTCTATGTTCTATTAATAACAGCTCCCATGTTTCTTTTCCATAATATTTTCATAATGCTTTAAACCATGTGGGTAATTGTTTCAACATTTAATTTTTCCACTGAATTATTTAATTGCATTTATGACAGGCACATATTTACTTTGAGTATGTCAGTGGAGCCATTAATTTATTCTAATGGATTTACAACATGGTCAGATACTTTTTCACCCTGAACTTTGTGGTGATCGAAAACTTTGCTGCCTGCCATAGATTTATTGTGCTTCAGTCATGGTTTAATCAAAACGAATTCTTTAAAAGTCTAGATAAGGGTCCCCCTAGAGGAAAGGAGTAAGAAGATATTCTCTGAAAATCATATTTAAGCCTAATAATTTATCAGTCCGATGATGACTCCCATTTTTTTTTTTTTTTTTTTTTTTTTTTGCTTTCTAGTGTTAACAGAAAGAGCTCGGTGGGCATTTTACTTTTGGTGGGGGGAGGGATGCACTTCAGTGGAGGAGAAGAAATGAGATTAGAGATTTCTTTTTTCTAAAGAAAACAGTCATTCTGCACATCTGGAGAGCTGTAAGTCATTTGTTTGGTTCTCAGATGCATTCATAGCCCCCCACTCTCCATGAAGACCCTCTGCTGGCCTCGACTTCATTGCTTTCAAAGGGATTTCTTTCTCAATGAGGTAATAATGTTAATGGCCACAGGCTGCCCTAAGACTAGTGCTGGTGGATGCTGAATTCCCCATTTAGTCCTCTCAGGTTTTAGATATTCAAAATAGCAGTGATTAAAACATACACTTTTCGGAAGGCTGGGGTTGTGGCTCAGTGACAGAGCGCTTGCTTTGCATATGTGAGGCACTGGATTCGATCCTCAGCACACATAAAAAATAAATACAAAATAAAGATTTTTTTTAAAAAGCTCCAACAACAACAACAACAACAAAAAGACATACACTTTTCAATCTGTTTAGTTTCTCAGCTCATGGCTTGGGAGTATAGGTTAACTTTTCAGTTAAAACTAGGGTTTAAAATGAACAACAAAACCTTCCTAATGGTTCCATCCTGCCCCCTGCAATTTGTTTCTTATTAAAACTTTTCAAGTTTTCATTTATTTATTGGGGAGAGGGAAAGAGACTTGGTCATGAACGCTAAGAGAGATTTCTAAGCACAGGTAGTGGTAGATTAAACATACTTTAGCAATTACTGTTTTCCATCTGTTGATTTAAAACTGAAAACAAAACAAAACAAAACAACAACCCACTTCTGACTGTTCTTCTGTTACAGAATAAGTACAGGTTGGTAGATCTTGCACACAAGATAATCTCACTCTGGGAACATCTTCACCCTGTTCATTCTCAGTCATAATAAGACAGAACAATAGCCTTTTAAACTTGTGTGTGATGACACAAATTTCTCCATGAAAAAAATTTACCAAAGGAGCTAAATAAATCCATGGATTTCACTAACCCTAATCTGAGATATTAAACACGCAGTTTCAATCTATCATGTAAATTAAACCTTCCCCAGAAGAGCCTGCTACTGTTTATATTAGGATGAGATAAACACTGACATTAAAAGGTTATTAACCGATGTTCATCTCCTTTTCTATGGACCTCTCTTAATAAGAATTTTAAAGAGTTAGTATTATTTTTAATTGATAAATCATAATTGTATACAGTAGAGTAGTACATCAAGATGTTTTGATATAATATATATTAATGTTAATGTAATAATGTCACATTATACATTATTATATATTTTTTCACCTCACTTATTTTTTATGGTGAGACATTTGAAATTTAACTCTTAGTTATTTTGAGACACACAAAAAAATCATTATTGACTGTATTCATCTTGTGGTGCAATAGGTCTTAAAACATATTCCTCCTAACTAAAATTTTGTTCCCTTTGACTAGTACCCCCTGCTTCTTTTCTCCCCCATCCCCCCCCAGCCTTTGGTAATCATCATCTAATAGTAATGACACTTAACAAGTGTCATTTTTAATAAGTGTCATCTAATAATAACATTTAAAATTTGAAAAGACAGTTTGAACGATATGAGCTCTTTTGGTAATTATTAATGGTTTGTCACAAATGTATTATTTCTTCACATCTGTGATTTCAAATGCTTTGTTTTATTTTTTAATCTAGTTACGTGTCTTACACACAGATGTTTATTTTATGGAAGTGTAACAATGGAAATGAAGGGCAAATATGATTTTATTTCCAGGCAGTTGCTTTCCCCCAATAACACTGAGTTATACTTCCACATATGTTATTCATTCTCGACTAGAACAGGATGATGAGGGGGAAAAAAACCCCCCAGCCTCCTAACTACTTGAAGATCAAAGCTTCTCTCTTGCAATATGTTCTCCTCCTCACCCAAGCTAGGAGGAACTGTTGGAGACAGGTCCCTGGGTGCCTTTGTCTGCCCTGGATGACCTGCTGTCATTTGGACCTGGAATGCCCCCCAAAGGCTGGCATGTTAAAGACTTGGCCCCTGTTAGGGTATTAGGAGGTGGTAGAAACTTTAACAGGTGGGGCCTAGTGGGAAATTTTAGGTCAATGGGGGCGTGGCTTCAAAGGGGACTGTGGGATCCAAGTCCTTTTCTTTCTTTCTTTTTCACTTTCTGGCCATGAGGTGAGGGCTTGACTCTGCCACGCACTACTTGCCATGGTGTGCTACCTTTCTATAGGCTCAAAAGCAATGAGGCCAATGGATCATTGGTTCCAATGGGCTGGAACCTTCCAAACCGTGAGCCAAAGTAAACTTTTTCTCTTTATAAATTGATTATTTTAGATATTTGTTACAGTGACGGAAAGCTGACTAACATGATCTCCTCCTTTGGTTCTGCCCTAAGGCTCCATCTAGGGCACTGCAGTTGTCTGCTCAGTGTGTCCTGAGGAGACGCCTGGCTACCCCACGCCTCCAGAGAAAACTCCCAGGTGATCCCTGGTGAAACTACAGGTTGGGAGATGAGACTGCACCCAGAATGCCAAATAGCATTCTCAGCTCACATAATGTCTGCACATCTGAGAGCTCATGGGGAAAAAAAACAAAAACAAAATAAAAGCAAGCACGAAGGTAATTTTCATCAAGCTAAAGCTTCCAGAATGTAGTTTTGTGAGTCTAATGATTCTCCTGCCAAATTGCAGTCAGTGGATATGCCTAAAACAAAGTACTTTTATTTTTCTTTTTAAATCTGGCTCTTTAAAAATATGATTTTTTTTGAGTGGCAGGAAGGGAAGATCAAATTGTTCTTCTGTCTTGTTTCAGTAGAAAAATTAGAGACAAATGTTGCTCAGATCCTAAGGATAAAGTGGGGATGGGGACTTGAGGGAGAGGAGAAGATAGAGAGCAATTGCCTTGAAAGGGAAATAGAGATGGAAAATTAAGACTTGAAACCCCTGGAGGGAAATTATTTTGTATTCTTATCTTTGTATGACTTTCTTCTTTATACCCATCCATTTCCAAAAAAGATTTTTAATGGGTTGTTTGTATCTAGGACAGTTTTAGAGTTAGTAGGGAGTGGTTGTTCTCCAGTATCCAAAGTCTGGTGTGCTCCTGTCTGCACCGGGGTCAGAAGAACTGGGGCTCAGGGATAACTCCAGGCCCGAGGTAGGTAAGCGGTCAAGAGGAAAGGCACTCATGTACTTGTGCCGTAGTGTTGGTAGGTGTGTGTACATGCCAGAGTGTGTGTGTGTGTGTGTGTGTGTGTGTGTTGGGCACCACAAGAGAGTGCCTGGTAATAACCAATCCCTTTCTTTGTCTTCCACAAATTCTCCAAGGGTTTCAGGCAGCCATATTGGACAGTACCTTACCTTTGTGTGTTCTTCCTTGTGGATCACCTCTAGGTTCCGTTTGGATTTTTTGGTTACAACTTTGATTCCATTAAACAAGATTAGCCTCAATGTTCATTTACTTGAGATTTTACCTGCATTTTCTTGCATGTGTATGTGTGTGGTACACATCTGTGTTTTGCATTGGTAGCGGGGCAGTGCCCTTAGTGACTCAGTCTGTTCCACCCCCTTAGAGAAGATCCTGTTTCCTGCCTTACATTTTGTGGGAGATGAAATGTGCCCTCTGTGGGTTTAGACAAGGTGTCGGGCCAAGCAGATGTTTTCCCTTTCATAACTTGCCACCGCCCTTCTCTTAGTAGGAGGTGGAATAAAGTCATGTGACCTTGTCCCTTCCTCACATTCCTCGGGAAGAGAGCCACATCAAATCTACTAGCTTTGTTTTACATAGGATGTTGCTGTCAGTAGAGAGCTCTGAGGTTCTTGTACCGTAATCAAAGGAATGACTCATATGGTGGAAGGTAAGCTGTGCGGAGAGGCTTTCAGCATCTTTCAAATCACATGCAGTAGCAATTGCCTGCTGATCCCAAGAGACTGGTCTGACTTTTTGAGGGGATGATTCTCAAGTTGGTTTTGAGTTGCCCATAGACATTCAGATGACTATGTGAACAGGTAGTTACGTGTATAGTCATGAGGAGGGCCTGAGGTGTGAGGTGTGGGAGTTATTGGTCTGGAGGTGTTGGTTGACATCATGGATACTATAAAACCACCAAAGGAGAAATGAGAAGAGAAGCAGTCTAGGATCAGCTACAATAAAAGGTGAGTTGCACCAGTGCATGGACCATACATTTTGCACCTGGTGATCTTGTGAGAATAACAGTACGGGTAGCAGAACCAACTGCCTAACCCTGCAGGCTTGAAGGTTAGTGGAGGGTTAGGTAGTCTGTGCGACTGAACGCACATTTATCAGACTGTTCTTTTTTTTATGTATAGAAAGAATTTAACAGGATTCAACCAACCAAAGATTTACTAACTGTAAAGTACTGGGTTCCATGCCAACAGAGAAGAATCACAGATGAATTAGATCAGTTCTTATTCATAAGAAGTGAGGAAGACAGATGTGCAAACACCTAACTATAACATAAGGATAAATGAGATAAGAGGAATAACAGCTGGATGCAGTGGGAACATAACAGAAAGAACATTTAATTTTAAAGCAGGGCTTGGGGAAGTTTATAGAAAAAGTGGAAGTCTGACTTAGATTCTAATAGGCAAAGAAGGGGGGGAGAGTGAATCTGAGAGTGGTAGCTCTTCTCATCTCCTGGAAGGAGGCCCCACATTTTTGCTGCTCTAACACTGAATATTCAGGTGCCATTGGTCATTCACCATGTTTCAGCCTCCACACCACAGACCTTACAGAAGAAAACAAGAGCTTCAAAATACAAAGTCCCCTCCCTAACCAGAAGTTAATGGTGCCTCCCAACAAGAACCTCCCAATGATACTCTTAAGTAATAAAAATGGGACTTCATGGTCCCTTACACAGGGCCAAGAGAACCACCAGTACATATGCAACTCACATAATATTCTTTTTATAAATTTTTTTTTTAGTTATAGTTGGGCCTGATACCTTTATTTTATTTGTTTATTTTTATGTGGTGCTTAGGATCAAACCCAGCGCCTGGCACATGCTAGGCAAGCGCTCTATTGCTGAGCCACAACCTCAGCCCCATAATATTCTTTTTTAAAAAATATTTTTAGCTGTTGATGGACCTTTATTTTATCTATTCATTTATATGTGGTGCTAGGAATCAAATCCAGTGCCTCACTCATGCTAGGAAGTGCTCTACCACTCACCACAATCCCAGCCCTCTCACAAAATATTCTTATTGAAATATACTGGGAATGACTTTAATGGCACTGAGAAAATTCTAGTGAGACAAAATCTATTTAAAACATAAAAACTATTGCTTTCGTAAATAAAAAAAGAACAAAATGATAACTGACTCGAAGCCAACCCATTTAGTGGGAGTCTATACTGGTAGAGACAGTGCCCAGAGCCCACACCACTTCTTTCTTAAAGGAGAAAAAACAACAATGAAAAACAAGGGTGCTGCTTTTCCCTCCACTGACGTCTTTTCCTAGCATTTTTAATGTCATTACTGCAATGCTGAAGTCCTCGTGTTTGAAGGGCAGATACTGAAGTTTAACCCTCACTTCATATATTTATTATGCGAGTTTTATTTTAAAATTTCCTCCATCTTTTATAAGCTTCTTCCCTCTTGGTATCACATTTTAGCAAGCACACTGGCTAAATTGGAGGTCCACCTCAGTGAGATTTCATTTCTTTTTCATGCTATCTCCCCCAAAGTGAGATGCTAATCCACTTGCTGACATAAAAAATAATCATAATATGATAAGTAGAATATCTTTCCCCCTCTAAAATCTTCCTCAGCTCTCTTAATATTTTCTTTTTACTACTTTTGTGATTTCTAATTACAGATTGTTATGATCATACAGGATAACAAGAATTTGACTATTGTCATCTTTGTCCTAATTTCTCCACTGGACAGTGAGTGACATGAGAGTAGGGGCTGAATTGTTTAGTAGTTCCAGCCAATAGCACGGTGCTGGGCATGAGCTCCATGCATACTCAGATGACCATATGAATATTAGAGGAATTACAGCATCCTAAAAAATCCTACTTAGATTCGCTAGAGGCATTCTCTATATTGGTCAAATTTCTAGAGAAAATTTGTGAGTATAAATTATGCTTGAGCACATCCCACTCCAGATAGGATTATGCCAAATATGACTTGGAGGAGCCATCATGTAGTGAGGAAGATCAATGGTCTCTGTGCTACTGGGTCCTGGTCCTGATTTTGCACTGCAAATTTTGTAGCTGAGAGCTCTTTGTTTATCTCTATGTTTTGTTGTCATCTTTAAAATCATACCATTGGAGTGAGGGGTGTAGCTCAGTGGTAGACTGTGTGCTTAGAATGCATAAGGCCCCAGTTTCAATCCTTAGTGTGTGTGCGCACATACAGAGATCATACCATTGGACCAAATCAGTATTGCTACCTGATTGAAGTAGGGTCAATTGAAGACAAAGTGGGATTATTTTTTTCTGTGATTTGGGCACACACTGTATCACTGAGGTATACTTCAACCCCAATGGTGTGTGTGTGTGTATGCACATGCTTGTGTAAGCAGGTACCTCCATTCCATTACTAGCTGTATGTATTGGACACCAAGGAGTTAAAAAAATAGCAAGACAAACAATCTTGATAGGAAGGGGAAAATTTGGAGAAGAGTGTGTGATCCAGCTAATGAAGGACGGAGGAGAGGACACTGGGAGACACCAGAAAGACCAAAGCAACCTCTAGTAGCAAGAAGGTATGTCACAGGAGAAGGCAGCATTTCTCCAAACTGGAATTAAATAATTTGAGTTGACTTTCTAATTTGCCCTAAAGTCAGTTTTGTTTCAAGATCACAGGCTAGAAACAGACAGCTGAGCTTTGCAAAGCCCTCCATGCCAATTATAAGATCCATCTCTGATCATGGTGGCTTCAAATTTATAGAAACCACTATGGAGGAGAGAGAGGGGTTCCAGCAAGACTGTAGAATCTGGGTTGGAAATATAGCTCAGTAGAGTGCTTCATCACTTGCATAAGGTCCTGGGTTCAATCCCCAGCACCAAAAAAAAAAAAAAAAAAAAAAATCTGGGTTACTTCTGTAGGGGAAGTACACATTTAGATTGTTTTGTATTTTCAGATATTACAAATTAAAATCAATTTGCTCAGTAAGGCACCTGAAATTTTTAGATCAGATAAGATTGGAATCTTTGTGAGTATGTAATTGAATGATAGTTCAATAGGATAGATTTACAGCTCATTGTTAACAATCAAAACCAGGGTATTAATGAATCACTTATCAACCAAGAAGAAAGACTCTGACAAAATATTATAAAGCTTTTTCCTTAACTGTTCTAGTTAAATTTTAAGTTTGTGACTTAGGTGAAAATATAGAAAACACATTTATCAGACATTTAGATGACCTAAAAGTGAAGAGAATAATATGATAAAAATAGAATCCAAAGTTAAATGTATCACACCCAATGAAATGCTAGACTAAAGCTCACAGATTAAATATAATTGGATTATCACATGATCTTTTTAAGTCCCCAAAAGTAAATTGCAAAGTCATACAATAGCACTGTGGTTCAATGTGAATAATCTCGAAATTCTAATTAATCAGAAGCTTATTAAAATGTTGCTATATGGCATGCTTTTTGTTTCTTTTTTATTTTATTTATTCTTATTTGTTATATATGACAGCAGAATGCAATTCAATTCATATTACACAAATAGAGCACAATTTTTTACGTCTCTGGTTGTACACAAAGTAGAGTCACACCATTTGTGTTTTCATACATGTACTTAGGGTAATGATGTCTGTCTCATTCCACCATCTTTCCTTTACATGCCCCCTTTCTTCCCTTCCCTCCCCTTGGCTCTGTCCTCTTGGATATTTTTAAAAATTCACAAAAGCCCAAATCTTCAATACACACACATACTAGATGAGCTAGGGAACCTCTGGTCTCTCAGTTATTTACAACTCCCAGGAGTTACCTTTCTGACTTAGCGTCCACATCCCTTCCTTGGCCAGTTTGTTGAATATGGAGAAGAAACTGGGCTTCATGTGTGACCTGTGCAATCCCACAGGCCTCACAGTTGGAAGGAACTTACACTTGTCTCTGTTTTGAAATTCTTAATTTCTTTTAAACCAGAGACACTACTCTTTAATTGTGCATTGTGTGACTTGTTCTAAGAAAGGGTTAGTGCACTGTTTCCTACATCTGGAGAATCTATTCTGCATGCTACCAACCAGAAGGGTCTATTTCTCATGAATTTTCTAACTGCATGGTTTCTGATAAACTATCTTTTGAAGCAATTAATAAGTGTTTTCAAGAAAACTATTTCATCCAAGCATGTATCCTCATGGAATTATTTATTTTACTATTCTGGTATCACAGTGGTCCCTAATCCTGACATTATTTAATTTTAATATTCATATGTTCTCCATTTTAAAAAATTCACAGAACAGAATAGGAAAGACAGCAGAATGAATTGGACATAACTTTCCTATGTTCATATAGGAATACATTTCCATGTAACTCCACATCATGTACAACCACAAGAATGGGAAATTATGCTCCATGTATGTATACTATGCCAAATGCATTCTACTGTCATGTATAACTAAAAAGAACAAATAAAAAATTTTAAAAATTCCCAAGATGAGTCTATATACCAAAGAATGCAACAAATATTTCAGAGTAAACAAATACTTCATCAATATCTGCTATGTGCTGAACTGTTTTCTAGAGGTGGGAACAGAGCAGAGAATATGATAGCCTACCTGACCTTGTACAACCTACATTCTAGGGAGACAATAAACAAGTCAACATGGAGGTAACAAAATAATAAACTTGTGAGCAAGGGAGGGAACTTCTGGTACAGATCAATGCCCAGCAGAAGGTTCGAGAGGGTCCTGTGATAGAGAGTCACTGGAGGTGGCTTTAGCTTGCAGTTCTGAATAGGCCCCTCTCTGAGGAGGTGACTTTGAAGCTAAGGTCTAAATGATTCACTATGTATGTTTAAAGTTGGTAGGTTTTAAAATATTAGATGTAGCTCCAGGTTGTTCACTGTGTCAAGGAGCCATGGATCCATTTAAAAGCGGTTCGAAGAAGAATGGCAGAGTGCCCGTTTCAGGCAACATCCTGAACCCAGTGCATGAAGTCACAGACTGGTTTCGCTCTAAGTCATTTCCATGTTTAATGGCAAGTAACAGCCTTCGGTTTACTCTGTCATCAAGGCAGTGGCTTTGTTTGTGTGCCCTGTAGATGGGAGCGCTTTGCCTCCAGTCATGTGTCGTTTTGGAGAAAGTAGAAGCTGCAGAAGCTACTCCTCCAATTTGCTGAGGAAGACAGGCCGGAACCAAGGAAAGACAAACGAAGCCACGGTGACAGGACAATGTCAGGAAACAGTTATCCATGCACATTCAAGTGTACTTATCACTTAATTGATATTATTCATGGCTTCCTGCAACTGATCATTTTATCCCGAGACCCCTCCTTTGACTTTGCCATTTCTATTTCTCCCTCTCTCAACTCCTTTTGGTCACTTATTTGCAATTATTATTACAACAATAAATAATTATTTATTTTATTTTTATAGATCTTTAAAAAAATTTTTTAATGATTACTATAGTTACACATCACAATTACTTCAGATTTAAGGCAACATTTACTTTTCCCATTTTTTAAACTTTTTTTTCCAGAAACTTTGTGTTGTATTCTGTTTAAAAATACCTAGCGTACTTTTTGTTTTCTTGATTGTATGATCTGTGTAAATGTCCAGATAAAGGCACTGGAGACTCAGGAGACTGAGTCATCCACAGTCACCCAGCTGAGCTAGTGACAATGCCAGGGCTGGGCTCCTGCTCTCCTGTTCTCTCTTGCCCGAGCTTCTTCCCTAGTTTTCAGGTTTCTCTCTGGGCCTGGGAAATGCTGTCACCTTAGGTGGAGGACCTGGTAATGATGAAAGATGACCTTTAACGCAAGTGATTCCAACAGGCAGGTACTATGAATATGTTGAATAGGCGTGGTAACAAAATTTTAGGTCTTCTTGGATCTCCAAATGATTAAAACTTTGTGTGGAAATAATAGAGTTTGGGGATTAGAGACTAAAAAATAAAAAAAGAGGAGAAGGAAGTTGCCTGGCTGAGCAGCCATGTTACTATGATTACTTCCTTCTTGTTGGACCTGATTCCACAGTGAAGCAAGCTTTGGTGGAAGTTAGAAAGCATATACAAATGGTTACAAAACTCCAGCCCTCCCAACTATTGTATTTTTTAGTTTGTCTTTTTAATTTTTTGTGACTGTGTGATGGAATTATAAGGAAGTTAGTTCTTGGTTTTGGAAAAAAAAAGAAATAGTTTTATTCACATGTGAACACATTTGAGGAACTCAGTGTGGAGAATCTGGCTGAGGGACCTTGCACCAAATTGTTAAGAACATTAACTGAATTAGATGGAGGACGCACATGCTTTATAATAGATGCTAGAAAATGGCTTCTTATCACCACTGCTGTATATTCAAGGTTGGAAAAAAGGATAATAGAGTTGTGGTATGTATGCTGAGCAAAGATTTTCATTCTGAAGAATTAAGATAGAGCAGAGCTGGAGTTTCACTGATGTTATCATTGATGGGGGACCTTGACAGGTAGGGTCAGAGGTGTCTCAGCCACTTACGGAATTAAACTTTAAGTCTTACAACACCATTATTATCTTGCCTTGGCCTTAAAATTATCAGCAGTCAGAAGAGTTATCTCTGATAGTAACTTGAACCTTAGGTTTTGTCTTTCCTACTGACCCGTGGTGATATGAGCATTTGAAAAAACACTAAGGTAGCTTTTCATCAATCAAAAAAAAGTTATGTATTTATTTCTTTAAGGACAGATTTCTACTCCTGTCTTTCAGCTTATTAAGATAAGAATGATGAGTGGCAGTTTCAGATGTATTTCTGAAAAAGACTAATAAGAAAGAACTTTTTCCCAATTCCTGGGAGCAGTTGCCTTCAGAGGGAAGCAGAGAGAGATGTGGCTTATAGAAAGGCCAACACGAGGAGCTTCTTCCAGTTTCTGTGTTGTGTTTGTCTGTGCTTTTAAGGTATATTTCATCTAAGAAGTAAGAATGCTTCTCCTAGGACTTGTGTGGAATTCCAAAATTAAGCCTTGAATAATACATATGAAAAAGAAATGTCTTTGTTAAAATTGCAGTCTACTATTTACAGATGTTAAGTTTGTTCTCTTTGGCTTTATAGTTGGGTTATTCAACTTAAAATGCAGACTAGCCTTGCTACCATCCTAATTAAGGTCCTGCTGTGGCTGTCCCCAGGCTCCTAAGTGAAGGTGTCTGAGCCCTTTGTGCTCAACCTTTTCCCTGTCTGCTGAGCCTCATCTCCTGCCCCCCCTTGCTTGGCAGTTGGTGCTTTATACCCTAGGGATCCCTTCACAGTCTGATGTTTTACATTTCACAATGATCCTCTCTCCAAATACCCTTCCATTTTTCTTTTTTTTTACTTGACCAACTCCTACTGGATAAGCCATCATTTTCTCCAGTCATCCTTTAAACTAGGTAGGAATAAGTACCTCTCCTCTAGTCTCTGTAGCTTCTAGCTTACGACTGAATATATTAAATTTATGTTTAAGTATAAGGTGATCTTTTAGACTGTCAGTATCTTACAGAAGGAGATGTGCCTTATTCATTTTTGCATGTGCACACACACACAATATGTGTCTAGTGAGTGTTTGCCAGTACCTTCTAAATATTAAGCATTCAGTTCAACTAGTATTTCAGTTACTTCCTACTTAATAATAAAATTGAGTTGAAAAACCACAGAGAGTTTCATAATGATAAATGGGCAAGTAA
The DNA here is from genome assembly GCF_021218885.2 of Marmota monax. Lineage (NCBI taxonomy): Eukaryota > Metazoa > Chordata > Mammalia > Rodentia > Sciuridae > Marmota > Marmota monax. Next base: position 16,907,212 of record NW_026693082.1, on the reverse strand, counting down.
AATAGCAGTTATGTCAGGAAGCGAGTAACAGATTATTATTTTTCTTCCAATGGTAGGGACATACTGTGTTTTTTAAAAATGTGCTTAAATAAACCCACCACCTGGGTAAATTATGTGAATCCATATAGCATGTGCATTAGAAATCACAGATCATACTTAGAATCAAGGCTATAAGAATTGGGGCCTTAGCTATCTTCTAGGCCAGGCATCTATGTGGTGGGAGAATTCTTTTTATAATAGTTCAGAAAAGTAGTCATGCAATTTCTACCTAAACACCTTCTCTAATGGATGTTTGTCTCATTAGGAAGCTTATTTCACTTTTGGATCACTTCATTATTATTTGTTTATTTTTGGGAAAGGATTTCACAATCTTGCCTCAGCCTCCCAAGTAGCAAGGATTAAAGGCACATACCACCATGTGCCACCACCCTTCAGCTTGGAATACTTTTTGGAAAGCTTTTCATACTAATCCAGGTCTACCTGCCAAAATATCCTAACAGCATCATTTTTTTTTTTTTTTTTTTTGGTACTGGGAGTTGAACTCAGGGGCATTCAACCACTGAGCTATATCCCCAGCCCAATTTTGTATTTTATTTATAGAAAGGGTTGCTTAGTGCCTTGCCATTGCTGAGGCTGGCTTTGAACTCAAGATCCTCCTGCCTCAGCCTTCGGAGCTGTTGGGATTATAGGCATGTGCCACCATGCCTGGCCTAACAGCATCATTTGTCCTGATTCTTTTGAAGAGGAGCAAGACATAAAAAGATCTGGTCTGTCTTCTTTCTTAAACCTTGCCAATATTGACATATCACAGGTGTTCCACAGGCTTCTCTCTAGGCAAATTTTCTTAAGTCCTGTAATTATTCTTCATGCTTTGTGGGTTTAGTTCCCCTACTGTCCTGATTCATTCTACTCTGCTGTGCCACAGTTGGTTTAGAAGTGAGCCTGAGAGTCCTGGTTTCCTTTTGAGTACCAGTTTGAGCAGGACTCAGACAGACATTCTACCGAACACTGTGCTTGGGTTCCTGAAGCCTGAGATTGCGGTGATTTCATTTGGCAACCACGAAACTGTGCTGACACATGTGGAATTTTGAATCAATGAAACCTCTAGGATTGTTCTCCTCACACTGCTGCTAAGCCTTTCTGGGATCTGGTTTTACTGCTTTCAAATCAATAAATATTAACCAACTATTGATGAGCTGTGTAGACCAAAACCAGAATGTAACAATATCCATGCCTAAAGTTCTAGAAAATATTTTCTGATAGTTTTATTCATTTCTATTTGGGTATGGAGGTAATGAGATTGTAAAATCATCAAACAATTACTAAAATTTACTATTGATGTCAGTATTATTCTTTAAAACAGCGACCGTGCAAGATTATATACCTAGTCCTAGTCCAACAATGTCTCATTTGTTTAGTGATTAGGACAATAAAAAAATATTTTTTGAATGCTTACTGTGAGCTTAGTGCTCAAACCATTTTATAAACTTCTAGTTTTTAATTTCTTTTGAAGTCAATGAATAAATCATATAGGAAAATTATTCTCACTCTTTTCAGGCACATTTTTTTTTTTTTAAAAAATTTTTGAGCCCAGGCTTCTGGTTCAGCAAGTTTGGCTCCAAATAACATTTATATATCTCCAAAAATCAGGTATGCCCTCAGCAGTGGCAAATCCCTCAGTCCTTCAATCCCCTGGAATATACAGTGAAGTTACATCCAAACTCATGGTAAGCTGAAATATCTTTAAAAAGAAATGCATTTAATACACCTAACCTACCAAACATCCAGGCTGGGTAGCTCACTGTAGAGTATCTGCTATTACCCTTGAGGTTGGGAATCTGCCTGGGAGATTGCTGTTGCCCAGCATGGAGAGGGAGGATCATGCCACATATCACCAGCCCAGGAAAAGATGGAAATTCAAGATTTGAAGTGTAGTTCCTTCTGAATGTGCATCATTTTGCACCATGGGAAACTTGAAAAATTGTAAATCTAACCATTGCAAGTTGACGACTATCTGTATTAATAGTTGTGTTGTGCAGGCTCCTGGAATAGTCTGACTTCTGGGGTGGACTAACAGCTTCAACAATGATTTGCCTGAACCCTCTCTCTGTTTAAAAATAGGACTCCCAGAAATCTGCCAGGAGGCCCTATCTCTAGCCAAGAGAGAGAGAGAGAGAGAGAGAGAGAGAGAGAGAGAGAGAGAGAGAGGCTTTCTCTTCAGTTCTTAGACCAATTACCAAATAAAGCATTCTATAGAGAATCCAGATGAGACATTTCTCTAATCTGTTGGTAAAAAAAGAAGTAATTAAACCAACCTGTGGGGCTGAGCAGTCCTGCAGCAATGTAGCATTTAGTAGCAGCAACTGCAATAGGTATGGATGGGGAGGAAAGCTCCTGTCACACAGGTTTGTGCATTTCATAGTCACGAGGGTCCATGTCTTAGATTTAGAAAGGCAGCTTGTAGCCCTTAGAGGTATGGTTTAAGACAGAAATAAAAAATGCGAAATTTAAGAAGCTGGATCTGAGGATTTACTTGCATGTTTGCTAGAGCCACAGTGGCATAAGCATGATTTTGTTGGATCAGCCAACCCCTCACCTTTGTTAGTACCATCAGGTTTAGGCAGTATATGACTTCTGTTAAGAATCACTAGGTGCTCCGTAACCACAGTCGTCATTCAGGGAAATCCCAGTCTCTGTAATTTTCTTCTACTTGTCAGATTTGGTTGAAATTCTGGAAAACTATAGAATGCTTTCTATGTTTGAAAAATGAGGCAACACATTTTATTTTTCAAATGACAGTGTTCAGAAATTAGTTATAACTCATTGTCCTATGACATTGAATAAACTTTGGTTTTAAAAAAATCTGTTATAAAAGGGTGGTGCGGGAGAGAAAAAGGAAGAAATGCCAATCTGTGAACATATTGCATGGAGTCAGTAATAACAATAATTGTGCTGCCAATGACGGTAATGATACTATGAATTTCTTTAGTTGGGAAATTGGCATAGTTCCATACACTGGTGGTACTTGTAAAGTTAGTCCAAGTAACATAGTTTTTCAAATTCAGGAAGCAAGAAGTTTAACGATTTAAAAAAGGGTAATATCAATCCCTTGTATGCATAGCACTGTGAGATTTATCAAACATTTTCACATTTCAGTAAGGGATTTGTGAAAGAGGAAGCAGGGCTCAGATGCATTAAGTGGCAGGATGTGGATTTGCTGCTCTGTGTGCCACTCATTGTTGATTGAGTAAAATTCAGTCAATCCAGGTCTTCCTGATTTGATAGACTTACAAAAGCCCATGCATTGAGTTCATTTGTGGCATGTAGACTCTCAACACTAAGGGTGACAAGTATATTTATAATGGAGATGATGTATTCTTTTCCAGATGTATTTATACCTATTAAAAATCTCAATTAACTTGGAGGCTTCCCACTTATTGAAATGATGGTCTCAATAGACCAATAAATAAAAAAGGCCTTTTAGAAATTTCTAAAGATTATCAAGAGTCTGGTCTGAAGGACTCAGAACTTAGTTTTTTTCCAGAATTTCAGAAGATTTCTTTTCTGCCTCTGAGGGATAAGCTAAGGGTTTTTCTGGATAGAAGCGAGACATGATGCTATGGTTTGGATCTTAGAAGTCCCTGAAAGGCTCATAGCTACAGACTTGGTTGCCAGCCTGTGATGGTGTTGGGAGGTGGTGGAACAGTTAGAAGATGGGGCCTAATAGACAAGCTAGGTCATTAGGGGCATGCCCTTGAAGAGGTTATAGGACCCTGGTCCCTTGCTCTTTCTTTCATAATTTGTTCCCTGGTTGCCTTGAGGTGAGCATGGCACATGGTCCCTGACATAATGTGCTGCCTTGCCCAGGATCCAAAGCAATGTAATTGGCCCCATCAAGGATTCAAATCTCTGAAACTATGAGCCAAATCAATATTTTCTCCTCATAAGTCATTTATCTGAGGTATTTTTGTCACAGCATTGGAAAGTTAACACGTGTGATGTAGTTTGCCCTTCTAGTTTGGAGTTATGAAATAAGAAGATGGTCCGGTATCAGGCTCCTCCTTTTTTCCTCAAAGAACCCTTGGAATATGGTAGTGGTATGGGGGACCCAAAGAAGACTTTTCTCCTTTGGGTATGGTGAAGGTGAAAGTATTATTTGAAAATGGCCTTGTCTAGTTGACACATAAAACTGATCATAACAGCTACCAATTCGACTATGGCATATTATGGAAAGACATATATCCATTTTAGAAGTGTTAAAAATGTAAATTTAAAAGTTTATTTAGACTTTATGAAATGTAGGACATTTTCTGGGTGTCATGTGCACAAATTTAGAACCCCGTTACATAATTTTATTTAGTAATTCTGGAGATTAGCAGTGATTTTGTAATCCCAGAATGATTCATAAATTCAGAGATGAATAGTGATTTTGACTCTTCAATTGCAGAAAGGAAGTCTGAGGAAAGAGAGGGAAGTTATTTCCTGAGGGTCACATGAGACAGAGCTAGAATTAGGATTTATCCCCTCACCCCCATTGTTCTTTCATTCCAGATACCTACATTATCTTAGAATTACAGGCAGATTGAGGAAAACTCATTTCCCTAATCATCTGTGGATTCCAAAGGGTATAAAAACTATTTCAAGGAGTTTAATGGCAAGAATATATTTCATCTGAGGTAAAGTTTTACAGGCTAAATAAAATGGTAAGTTGCTTTGCCTTTGGCTGGAGCTGTATGTAGCATCCTTGATCACTCTGTTGTCATACAATCATCAGAAGCTGGGAGGAACCAGTTACATAGGCTGTGTGGGTCATTTTTCTGTGTTGCTTGGCCACAGTAGTCACTAAATATGTTACATTTCCTTCTTTTCATTTAGGATTTTTCTATAACACTGTCTGGGAACAATTACAACGTCCAAGATGGCAGTTATTATTGTTTTAAATTTTTTTTTTCTCAAAATTTCTCTTTCCTTTTTGTTAACTCACAGCAAAACAAAATAAAGGTGCCAACAAAATGCTTCAATAATATTAATCAATTTTTAAAAAACACCGTGGGGGAATGAGATTGATAAATCATGTTATGTGCATGTACAAATATGGCCCCATGAATCCCACTATCATGAATAATTATAATGTGTTAATTAAAATTTTTTTTAAATCATGAAATTTTTAAAAAGAATGGAATTGATTGCCATTTGAAAATATGTGAATATCTGAAGGAGGAGCTAAGATTTGTTGTTCAATGATAGCATATCCTGGGAGCCCAATAGATGTTGATTCAGCAAATCCCAGGCTTTTAGACTTTTAAGCCATTCATGGGTTAAAACAATCATCCTCTTAAGTGCTGGAAATACCCCTCTCTATGCTATCTTTAGTTGCCATTCTTTTCACCTGAAGACATTAGAGTGAGAATTACGTCTGTATGCAGTAGTTCTGTGTGCAGTGAGCCGGCTCTCTGGCACTTGGCAATCAGCAATCCATTAGGCCTGTTTTTCTCCAGTTTCCTGATTGGTTCCAGACTGAAAGTTGATCCTGTTACCTTTCAGGAGACTGCTTCTATGGGGCCATGCTCTGGGATCACCAATACTTTTTGCCTAATTGCAAAGCTGAGCTACCTGAGAAGGTAATAGCCTCCTGCTTAACCAGGGCTCCAGCACAGTCCAGTCACCTCCAGTGGCAGGGGGTGTGAAGAGGCAGGCCCCTCAGTGCAGTTCTTCTCTTTTCAGATCCCACTGGATTGTGGAATGCCTGAACAAACAGGGTTGCTTCTGCTTTCAGAAGGGCAATGCCTGAATACAGGGAGCTAGCTACCTCTTCTTCTGCCTTCTTCCAATTCCATGCTTTTAGAGACAGTGTTGCACTAATATTCTAATAACTGTCTTTGAACATTGTATGCCCTCAGATATTCTGCATTGATGTTCTTGGTTACATGTGGAGAGTTTCCTCCCTTTGAAGCAATGTTGGATTTAGAAAGTTGCTGTTTTTCTGTTTATTCAGTTCTGTCATGTGTAACAATGACACACAGTGGGCAAAGAGCTGACCTAAGGCCTTAGAATGGCATGGAGCTGTGGAAACAGATGCCCTGATTAATGCTACAGGTTTAATTTTGTTTCATCAGTGAGTGAAATAGGCTGAAGAAGGTAAGTTCTGAGTCCATACTTGTCAAACCAGGACCACCTGAAGAAGTGGTGAATCTGGTCATGTTTAGAGGCTAGTAAGAGAGGTTTAAATTCTGTGCAGATTGAGTGCTTTCAGGTTTCAGAGTACCAAAAACAGGGGCTTCAGGAATGCAGTTCTAAGCATGACCTGGGGTGATGGGACACCTCTATTTATGGCAAATGGCTTTGACTTCTGTGGGATTGGGTCATATTGTTACAGCTGCCAGACTAAAAAGGATTTGAATGATTATATTTTGACTAGACTTCTTCCTACACTTTTAAGGAACAAGAAAAATTTAATTTTTTCTTTTCTTTCTCCAACTCCCTTCCTCCCTCTCTTTCCCTCTCTCTCTCTCTCCCTCTTTCAGTCCCCCCTGCAACCTTTGTTTGGAGACTGTGTTGCACTTATCTTTTATTAATTATTGTTGAATGCTGTATGCTGCTTATGTATTGCACCCAGTATCCTTGGTTCCATATGGAGAACTTCTTCACTTTGAAGTGAGTTTGGATTTAGAAGGTTATTGTTTTTCTTGTGGTTTCCTTTCAGGCAATTCCATTGTATGTGACAATGATGCAAAGCAGGCAGAGAGTTGATTTAAAGTTTTCAGACAGGGCAGAACCATGGAAACAGATTCTTCTCTGGTGAATGCTATAGGTGTGCCCGACTTCAGTGTTGTCTCAGTGACACAGATGATTGTTAACAGAGAGCAAGCAAACAAGAGAAAATGAAGGAGTAGCTCGATTAAGAACAAAAAGAGAAATTGTGTGCATAATAATGAGATGCTAAGCATCTCAACTTTCCATCATAGCTATTATTTTTGCTTTTAAGAAATAGTCATTTCAGTACAGTGAACTTTAAACTTCGTAGTGAGAAAGGGAACAGATATTTACCAGTGTCTGCTCTTTCCCAAACACTGTAGTAGGCACTGATTTCCATTATCTTACTTAAAAAACTTGCAGAACACTTTGAGATAAGAACTTGAACAAGTCTATGGGACACAGATCAATTGCTCAGTGCACAAGCTCTCTCACACACACATACCCCAATTCTCAGCCTGTAGAGCTCTTGAGGATTCTGGTTTTGGCAAGGCAAAGTAAGCCCAGTATAGCCCATGCCTCCCACTGATTACAACTCTAAACTCTGAAGGAAATACAAATAAAACACTATCTGAGGACGCTGAAAAGTAAACAAAAGCAGGAAGAGTGCCAAATAGGGACAGAAATTGGGCAAATAACCACATGATGGTGAGTTTCCCATTTTCTTCTTCTTTTTTTACAGTTTTACCCTAAGGGTGAATCCCCATTATGGAGTATGGAGGGAGTGATGGTAGTGTGGGCAGATGAAATTTCAGTAGAAATCCAGTCCTTCTGGCTAGAATAATTAAGAAAAGAAACACTTGGAAGCTGGAAAGTGAGAGGAAAATATCAGCATGGAGAGAGCTAGAGAAAGGGGTCCCCAGTTCTGTTTGTGAATCTGTATAAGTTTTAGGTTCATCCTTGGACATATAAATAAGAGTGATAACTAGCATTGCACAGGCATGGACAACCACACTGAGGTTAGAACCACTGCCCACAGAGGGCAAGATGTAACTTGCATTTTTAGCCTAAACAGTTGATTACTGTAAAAACAATAACAGGAACATTCTCTAGAAGATTATAATAGGACCCAGTGTCCATAAAGCACAAATTCATGTTATGTAACATGACATATAAAAAACTCAGGAAAATGTATCCATGCCTTACCCTAGTGGAAAATATAATTGACATGAACCAAGATTAAGGTGATCCATGAAATCATCAGACACAGTCTTTAAAGCAGATATTATAACTATGCACCATGAAATAAGGAAAATATCCTTCAAATTTATGGGAAGATAAAATCACTCAGCAGAGAAATAGAGAGCCAGATGTATATTGTAGATCCCCCCAATACATAAAGTAGAAAATTTAGAATTAAAATAATGTAATGTATGAAAATTGGATGTGCTTAATAGTAAAATGGAAATGATGGAAAAAAGAGCCAGTACACTTGAGAACAGATCAATAGAAGTTATCTAATCTGAAGAACAGAGAAAAAAATTGAAAAAAAAAATAGAACTTTAGGGAGTGTGGGACTGTATCATTAGATATCATTAAAATTTTAGAACAAAAGGAGAAAGAAATTGAGACAGAAAAAAAATTTTGAGGAATTAATGGCCAGTATATTTTCCACATTTGATGGAAAACACAATTTATAGATCAAGAAGCTCAATGAACCCCAAACAGGATAAAATCAAAGAATGCTTAAACTTATCAAAATTGAAGTTCTTTTTTTTTAATAAAGAGAGAGAGAATTTTAATATTTATTTTTTAGTTATCGGCGGATACAACATCTTTGTTTTGTATGTGGTGCTGAGGATCGAACCCGGGCCGCAGGCATGCCAGGTGAGCGCGCTACCACTTGAGCCACATCCCCAGCCCCAAAATCGAACTTCTTAAAACCAATAGTAAATATGGTTATTCTTAAATTTATCTACTGGTGCCTTACTACTCTAATCAAAATTATAGCAGAAATTTTTTTGGGGTAGAAATTGCAGGCTGATTTAAAAATTTGTGTGGAATAGGCAAAATAATTTAAAAAATAACAAAAAGAACTTACTTTACATGATTTCAAATCTTACTATAAACCTACAGCAGTCAAAGGGTTTGGTATTGGTGAAAAGACAGACATACAGATGAGTGTCACAGAGCTGGGGTTGTAGCTCAGTGGTAGAGCACTTGCCTCACATGTGTGAGGCCCTGGGTTCTATCCTCAGCACCACATAAAAATAATAAGCAAATAGATGAATGTCACAGAATAGAGAGTCAAGAAACAAACCTGAACATTTATGGTCAACTCAAAAAAGGTGCCACAGAAATTCAACGGGGGAAAAGAAAAATCCTTTTTAGCAAGTAGTGACTGAACATCTTGCACCACACACAAAAATTCACTTGATGTGGTCCATAGACCTAGATGTAAAACTTAAACTTCTACAATTTCAGGAAAAAAACACAGATGACAATCTTTGTGACCTTGGATACTCAAAGGTTATATAAAACACAGTATGCATGAGCCATAAAAGAAAAACTGGTAGTTTAGACTTAATGAAATTAAAACTTTATTTCTTTGAAAGATAACATAAAATAGAAATGGAAACCACACACTGAGGAAATATTATCAATACATACATTAGACAAATTAGACAAAAAACTTACATTTAGAATAGGCAAAGGACTCTTAGGACTCCAATAAGAAAATGGTTAAAATGGAGTAGATATTTTACAAAAGAAGATCTATGAATTACCAGTAAGTATTATGTAAAGGTGCCTTACATCATTTCTCATCAAAGAACTTCAAATTAAAATCAGCACGAAATTGTACTACATACCTCTTAGAATAGCAAAAATTAAAAAGTCCCAATGTTAGCGAGCATGTATATAGCTATATGTAAAATGGTGTATAGCTATACCATTTTACACTCCAATCATATTTTGCTGATAGAAGTGTAAAATGGTATAGCTATTTTAGAAAACATTTTGGCAGTTTCTGAAAAACTTAATATACACCTACCACCTACCATAGGATCCATCTTTTCCACTCCTAGGTATTTACACGTGAAAATCAGAATATATTCCTGTGAAGATCTGTACATGAATGTTCACAGCAGTTTTACTTTTAACAGTTAAAAACTGGAAACAAATCAAAAGTCTATTAGCAGGTGAATGGATAAATAAACAGTCACAGTGATACAAAGGAATGAACTGTGGGTAAACATAACAATGTGGATGAATCTCACAATCATTTTCGTGAGTGCAGGAAACCAGGCACAAAAAAATACATAGGATAGGATTCTCTATATATAAAATTCTGGAAAAACACAAACTAATCTACAGTGACAGAAAGTCAATCGATGGTTTTCTGGAAATGGAAGTAGAGGGAAGGATGTATTACAAACAGACATGAAGAAATATTGGGGATAATGAAATCTTTGTTCACTTTGTGGTGATGATTTCCCAAGTATATATACTGCCCCAAATGATTAAATTACACACTTTAAATATGTGCGATCTATTGTATGTTAACCATATCTTTAAAAAGTTTTTACAACGCTATTTGGAGATATATTGACATAAAAGACAAGCAGGATGTGTTGCTATTCTGGATCCTTTATACTTTGGTACTTGAATTCCATTTAGAGCTTCCATGTTGAGTGTACATTTTTTAAAATACCCAAGGGCAGAAGTTGAGATGGAGAAAAAGTCAAGGCCGGAGATATGGTACTGGATGTTAGGTGGAAAATAGTTTTTAAGATCTGAAGAGTATCATATTTAACTAAGGATAGAATGAGAAAAAAGGAGAAAAAGGTGTAGGCTTGAGCTCTGAGGAACACAAAGGTGATAAAACAAGGCGGAACCAGCACAGGAGGCTGAGAAAGAGCAGCTTATGGGGTTGGAGGAAATCCAGCATGATCAGAGAAGCCAAGACAGAAGAATGCTTCACAAAGGAAGACAGAGTCGACGCGCCCAACCCTACCAAAATCTGAGGATGGTGAGAATACAGAAATGCTCAAGAGCTGTGGGGCTTTGGATCTGGAATCTGAAAAGAATAACACAAATAGAACTATGCAAAGATATGCTAACATATAATAAATTTTGTCCTACTTATTCCTGAGTTTATCAGTTTTTCATTTCAGACAGTACAAAATTCATAACAAGCAAAATTTAAAAATATACAAGCCTATTTTTTTATTATGGATCACTTTGATGTATCAGAGTCTAGAGGTTATTAAATTATATTATTAATGTTGAACTCTTTGACAGTCACCATCTTTACTGCTCTTAAAATTTTAACTCTAGGGACTGGGGCTGTGGCTCAGTGGCAGAGTGCTAGCATGTGTGAGGCACAGGGTTAAAAAATAAAGGTACATCAACAACTAAAAAATATTTAAAAATTTTTTAAGTCTAAACCATTGTTCATGCTATTAATCCAGTTTTTAATGTTAGGGCTAAAGGACTTCTGAGATTTGCAAATGACCCATATTCTTGAAGGTGTGAAACATCCTTTTATTACTGGAAATATCAGGGCAAACTCTTGAAACACTCCGGTTAAACAATGATTAAAACAATCGAATTAAATAAATTTGCTATAAATTGAATTTTAGTGTTGGATTTTTCACCGGAAGTACTAACAATTGGCCATTCATGGGAAATGTTAAAATGGGGTGCAATTCCATTTTTATTTGTATAGGAAAGGGTTTAAATAGTAGTGTGGTATGAACAATTCTGACAGAAATCTTGATTTGTAAGTGTGTGTGTGTGTGTGTGTTCAACTAGGGCTCCAGGGCATGAAAGGCTTAAAGAAAATGTGGCAAGAATGAGATCTGAGAAAAGCAACATCCCAGCCAGCTAGTGTTTTTTTTTTTTCTTTTTCTTTTTCATCTTATTCTCTCACAGAAGTAGGACTTTCATGTGAGGGAAATATTCATGGAGTCAAAACTTGCCAAAGCTAAAATCATTCAGAAATTTGAGACAATGATAGTTGATCATATATTAATCACATAGGGAGATGAACGCTAACTGAATCAACACACAGTGCTGTCTGTCTGTTCTGAGAAGCAGGGCACATTTGCTGACAGAAAGCTCAGACTGAACAAAGCTTCAGTCTGCAATCTTTCTGCTGACATCTTGCCATAATATTTCCAGTGATGCATAAGAAAGGCTGTCCTGGAATTATAAGGGTAGTCTCCATTCAGTGTGTGAAAATGCCTGGTCCCCTGCTCCAAGAATTTAGCACCTCCTGAGCACGTAGGCCTATGTTGGCCAGAATGGAAAGAAAATTGGGAGCATAGTCATCTCTAGGTGTATCACCAGCCATCATGGGAACCCATCAAAAAACAAAAGCCAGAGTTAGGATGAGGTAGGTGACCCTGCCTGAAAGTGCATACAGTGCTGGCTGATTGGCATAGGAACCCCTTTCTTCACCATCGCAAGGCAGTGGGACTGTCATGACCTCCTTCGTGTAGATCCTACTTGGACTTTGTGTTTTCCTTTTCTTGGTGCAGATGTCTTCAAGTTTATGTAAATGAGTTTCACGGTCCTTGAACAAAGAGAAGTGCAGGATGCATGTGGAGACGCAGAGTGGAGAAATAAGGCTGGAAAATAAAATTGAAGAGAAAGAGGGAGGTGATATTCTTCATTCTACCTTGGATCCAGACCCCTTGAGGAGGATCTTTCCTGAACAATCTGGGACACCTTGAAGTCCACTCACTTTGGGCCATAGTAAGTGGGTGAAGGATTTTAGACTCTTGAGACACAAATGTAGGTAACAATCATTTTTCTTCTTCTATCTTCTGCTTTTTAGTTGAGAACCTATGATGCATGGGCACTCAACACCACGTAGGTAAGAGATGCGACAGAGAAGGGCAGTAGGCTATGAGACTAGGAGATTTGAGCTCACTGTCTTCTAATAGAATGTTTCTGGGCTAGGTGCTGAAATCTCTGTGACAGTTTCTCATGTACAAATGAGAAAAATAATACTCTCTCTTTAAAGGATCATGCTAAGGATCTAAAGATGAGGCATGTGAAAGTTCCCACAAAAAATTTTAAAAAGTTAAATATAAACGCTCTTAAAAATCACATTTAATTCAGAATATTCTAAATGAAAGCTTTGAAATCCATTAAAGGAGTTTCACCTTGAACCCCCATGATGATTCCCCAGCCCACAAATGTGAATTTCTTAATTCACTCCAATCCCAACTCTATCCCTGGGAAAACAGCCCAAGCCATGTAGTGTGAAGAATACTCCAGGTCTGTGCTCTGTAAAGAGAACCCGGTATACTGGAGGCATCCCTGTACGGGAAGGTTAAGGATAATACCACACCAATAAAGAGAGAAAGAGTATTTTGATGCAGAAACTAGAATGTGTATAGTGATGGAACAATCAGGAGACTGAACTTTGGAAAGAGATCTGTTCAGGTTTGTGCTCTTCCTCTAGGGCATAACTTCCAAGGGGTGGGCGGTGAGTGGTTTTCAGCATAAAATATGGGGCTGGATTAGTCCCCTTGGTGGAGAGCACACTTCATGTGGCCACCATGTCTCTGCCTTCATCTATCCATAGGTCTGTTTCTGTGCTACAGATGGGTTCTTTGAGTGACATTCATGTTTCTTTAGGAGCATTGCACTAACAACTTGTGTACACCTACAAATTACAATTTTATCATTATTTTGGAATTCTTGGCAAAAATATGTTTAACATATAAATAGTACATGTGTTGGCTTTGAAACACATTTAAGGAGACATTTCATTTTAAAAGAGAAGGAAGAGCTTAGATTCTCTTTAAATATAGCTTTAATGGTTGTGAGTTTTTGAAAGCTTTGAAATCCATTAAAGGAGTTTCACCTTGAATCCCCATGATGATTCCCCAGCCCACAAATGTGAATTTCTTAATTCACTCCAATCCCAACTCTATCCCTGGGAAAACAGCCCAAGCCATGTAGTGTGAAGAATAAAAAAAATTTATCACTTGTTTGTGCAGTTTCTCATTGGTGGTCACTAAGAATTTTTGAGGAAACAGGACTTTAAAAGCCTGGGTCAGAAAAGGAATGAGACTGTTTTGTAAATAAAAGCTGATATTAAAAAGTTATGTTTAGGACTGGGGATGTGGCTCAAGTGGTAGCGCGCTCCCTGTCATGCGTGCGGCCTGGGTTCGATCCTCAGCACCACATACAAACAAAGATGTTGTGTCCGCCAATAACTAACTAACTAAATAAATATTAAAAAAAAAAAAGTTATGTTTAAAGGAGTAAGCTCAGATTTTTCCACCCCCCCGGTACTGGGAGTTGAACCCAGGGATGCTCTACCACTGAGCTATACCCATTTTACTTTTTGTTTTTCAGACAGGGTCTCACTAAGTTGCTCAGGCTGGCCCGGAACTTGTGATCCTCCTGCCTCAGCCTCCTGAGTAGGTGGGATTACAGGTGTGCACCACCATCTTGTTTGAAAAGTTTAAATAACTCAGTGCTTAATAACTTCCCTAATATTTTGATTTTATTTTTTTAATAAGGAAGTTGTAATGATTTCCCTCAGTCCTCCTCCATTTGACCCCATTCTGCCATGCAAGTATCATTTTCTCTGAGTGCCATGCTATGACTAATGTTGAAAGCAGTGATCCAAAAAGAGCCTATTGTATAGTCATGGGTACATATTTTGTATAGATAAACTGGCTAATACCTTGCCTTCCGAAGTTTAATCCATTGCCAATAATTCTTTGTTTCTTCTTTCTAATCTGAATCAATTTTGCTCCAAAGTTTTTCAGTACTTATAAGTCAGGGTACATATTGAGGGCATTTGGATACCGAGATTATAGATAGCAAATGCAAATTTCTTTTTTAAATTTCTTTCTTTCTTTTCTTTTTTTTTTTTTTTTTTTTAGTGGTGCTGGGGATTGAACCCAGGGCCTAGTGCATGCAAGGCAAGCACTCTACCAACTGAATTATATCCCCAGCCCACATGTGTGAATTTCTTAATTCACTCCAATCCCAACTCTATCCCTGGGAAAACAGCCCAAGCCATGTGGCACTCAGAAGTAAAAGTTCTTTGTTGATCAAAGACAGAATGTTTCTCCAATTGTATGGGTTTTTTTTTTTTAGAAGCTTCTCTTGATTTTTGTGGAGATGAGCGTGGCTACTTGCATCCCGTGATCCTGGTCCTAAAGGAGATAGTGGGCTGGTGGGCACGTGCTTTCCAGAGCCCACTGGGTGTAGAGTTCCCTCAGAGAAACTCTCTAGCTGTCCCAGGGGCTAGAGAAGTGATGTGGTGGAAGTCCAGGTCTTTCTGCCAGAAGTAAATTGATACTCTTTTTTTTTTCTTTTTCTTTTTTTTCTGGTACTAGATTGAACCCTGGGGCGCTTAACCACTGAGCCACATTCCCATCCACCTCCAACGCTTTCTTTTTTTTTAATTTAGTGGCAAGTTCTCTCAGAGTTGCTTAGGGCCTCGATATGTTGCTGAGGCTGGCTTTGAACTCATGATCCTCCTAGCTCAGCTTCCCCAGCTGCTGGGATTAGAGGTGTGCACCACCATGCCCAGCAAATTTCTTCATGTTTGACATCACACTCTTAGATCCTACAGTTTTAAGTTCTAAAATTAGAAAGCGTAAATTTAGTAACTGTTTTTTTTTTTTTTTCACAATAACTTTGTATGGCACCGTTGCAGGTTTTTACAATGACTTTGGTGATTTATGGCCATGTGTTATAATGAGAAGAACACAGATCCTTTTCTAGCAAATACAGACTCTTATGGGGTCACTTAGTAGCTGGGCTTCACCTCTCGGAGTCTCAGTTTCCAAATTCATGAACAAGAAAGATTCTCACTTATGGGATGATGACAATAATTAAAGTGGGAAAACATGGCAAGTACTCCCTTTAATGAATGGCCCGACGTTACTATCCAGAAAATGATGATGATGATGATTGTTGTCCTTATTATTATCCTATAGTTACATTCAAAAGGACATATAGTCAAATGTCACTAGCAGCTTGAGTGAGGGATTGCTCATTCATAATTTAACGTGTGCTCATTTCAGATTCAAAAGTTAGTTAACTTTATTTCACAACTAATCAAAATTATATTTTCTTTTCTGTTTTGCCCTGGAGTCAGGAAGGGAGTGCTTCATTCACTTTCTGTGGGTTAAAGACTTAAATAAAGTTTTTTAAAAACCAAAACACTTAACTTCTTCTGGTAGTGGGAGTTCAGGTACTACGTATTTTTTATTCCCCCTTGCTATTGTATTATTCTGACAGCTTAAGAAAACAAGTTACTTTCATTTTGTAAACATAAACTGGAACAACCAAAGTCGATGAGTTTTACCCTGACAAGAGTTCTTTTATTTCTGTGATAGCTCGCACTGGTGGCTGGATCCTTCCCATTCCACTCTGCACCCCCTGACCAGGAGTATGTCTTACATAAGTCTCCACTGTCACTCAGCTGGGGCTCC
This sequence comes from Marmota monax, assembly GCF_021218885.2. Classification (NCBI taxonomy): domain Eukaryota; kingdom Metazoa; phylum Chordata; class Mammalia; order Rodentia; family Sciuridae; genus Marmota; species Marmota monax. The sequence continues at coordinate 16,891,043 of NW_026693082.1, read as the reverse complement.
TGCTCCTGTCAGGCAGCAGGAGCCTGGGAAGGTTTCCTAATTTTCCTCTGGGCAGGAGCAACAGGATCTGCATGGCGGGCAATCAGAAAAAGCAGCAACAAAATAATATGACTAGTGTTAAAAAATACAACGAGACAAACCCAGTGTGGGTTTAAGAATCTGGGAAACCAACTAGAGGAAAGAGGGAGGGAAGGAGGAGAAGCAGGAAGGATAAAAATATAATTACAACAGGAAGGAAATAGAAAATAAATAAAGGAAATTCCTTTACCCAAACTAAGCCCCTCGAGGGAGGTTTGTTAGAATGGGTTGAGGGGGGGTGGGTAGGTGAAATTCATATAGAACTGTTTAACTTGCGGGGATTCCTCTAAAATCAATTAGAAAAGGACAACCCAGAGAATTCATATAGGACTCATTTGGATTTACTACCTCCTTGCAGCCTACAGTTTCTGAATGTGTGGATTTATGAGTTTTAGATCATTTGTTTCCTGTCCCACTGAGGTAAATAGCTCAGTGCAGTTGGTGCATTTATGATTATTGTGCAGAGGAACATATTTGATGAATTACATCCTTTCATTTGTCGATTGACCAGAAAATGTCTGGTTTTCTAGAAATTCGACTTTTAATCTGTGACGTTTGTCTTAGTTTGGTTGCAGGTGTAACACAGCTGGTTCTAATCTGCGGGGGTAGGGTCTCCCAGAGGTTAGACCTGTGTTGTCCAAAATGGTAGCCACTGGCTGTTGAGGGTTTTGAAACATGTCTGAAAAGACCACACTGGATTTTGATGATTTAGTATTGTTTTTTTTTTTTAAAAAAGGAATGTAAACTACCTCATCATTAATAGTTTTTATCTTGACTTACATGTTAAAACTGTAATATTTTGGTTAGAGTGGGAGACACAAAATATGTTATTGGAATTAATTTCATCTGTTTCTTCTTCTTCCTTTTCAGATGTGGCTATAAGAAAACTTAAAATTACATATGTGGCTTAAATTTGTGGCTTGCATTATGTTTCTATTGGATAGTAGCAAGTCAAGAGCCATAAGAAGTTCAGTTCCTGGAGCTGTCATTTCCTGCCTCATGACTTTGGATAAATTATCAAAACTCTTAATGTTCAGTTTCCAACTAAATAGGGATAGTAATATCTACAGCATAGGATTGTTCTGATTAATTATACTATTCACTGAAATAATTCCTGTGATACCTGGCAGATGATATGCATCTTGACAAAAGCTGGTTCTCTTCCTTGTATATTTTATTTACCAGTAGCTATTGTTTATAACGAATTGTTTGTGATCTGGACAAAGTAGTCTGTCCTTGTGTGGTGCTTCTCAGCCAAAGGCTAAAGGGCTTGACAAATAGGCCATTACACAAGTCCTGAAAAGGGAACTCTACTTTTTTCAGCTAGTTGGAGAATGAGTTTGTGGCTGAGCTTTAAGCCTGCTTCATCTACCATATCACTCAGGCTAGCCACTGTGACTGTTAGCACCCTCGGAGCCTTTGGTTTGCCTTATGTTACCCTGATGAAGTGTTGGAGATTGCCCTTGAAAGCCTCCACGTAAGTTTCTGATCTTTCAGAAAGGGCACTCCTTCAAGTTCAGGGTGACAAGTGGAGTATTCCTGGAGATATATTTAAAGACAATTAAGCAACATGATCAGTCTCATCACAACCCCTCTTCTCTTCCTACTCTTTATTGATTTGTAGTCTTTGAGGAATAAATGTATGTGTTTTGGAGTTGGTTTGCCTTTTCCAAGGTACTAAACCCTTGGCTTTAGGATGGCTTCAGGTGTCAGGTTATCTTTAGGGACTGCGCTTTGTTAGGACTGGAATCCCCACCAGGTACCTGTGAAAATCCAGCCTGTCTACCCTTCTCTACTTGCAAGTTCTCTCTGTTAGTCAATTTTCCACTACTGTGACAAAATGCTAAGATAATCAACTTAAAAGGAGGAAGGGTTTATTTTGGCTCATGGTTTTAGTTCCAGTTGCTTTGGGCATGGCAGCACAGTACATCATGGGAGTGTGTAAAGGAAGAGGCCCTTTCACCTCTTATCAACCAGGAAGCAAAGAGAGAGAGAGAGAGAGAGTAAGGGATATCCCCTTCAAGGGGAGGCACCTGGGATTTCACTTCCTTTTAATGGGCTCCACCTCTGCAAAGTTCCAGCGCCTCCCAGTAGCTCATAGACTAAGGACCAAGCTTTCAACATGTGGGCCATGGGGGACATTCAAAATCTAACCTATATAGAGCATTTTTTCTTATTCCAAAATATTGGAACCATGAAATGTGAGTTTTTGGTGACCCAAGAGGTATTTTTGACCCTCCCTCCCCCACAAAGATGATACAGGGTTTATTTTGACTTTAAAATTGATAATCAAGAGAACCCTGTGCTGCACCAACAGCCAGAGGCCCCCTCCCCTGCCCAGCAGCCCTAGGGACCTGTTTTCTGTCTTGCTAATGGCTTGAATGTCTGTGCCCTCTGAGACTCAGCCAGTTGCAACTGGGGGAATGTCAGAGCTGCCCCCCCCCCCCCAGGAGTGGCCAGGGATCAGGCTCCATCCTAGCCCTTCCAGCCTCCTGCCAGGCTAAGGCACTGGGAGAAGGCCCTAACAGGTGTGGCACCTTCATTTTGGACTTCCCAGCCTCCCGCTCTTACAGCCTCAAAAATGAACGAAGACCATGGGTTGGATTTGTCTGTCCTGTGCCCTTCAGGTGAAGGGAACCATGCACCGCGGGGTCCTTCCTGGGTGGCTCTTCCAGGGACACAGGTTTCATCTTGTTGTGGCGCGTGGCAGGGCCCGCTGCTCCTCTGGAGTAGGGCTGCAGATGCCGTCCGCCTCGTGGTTACTTGTCTTCGCATCTTGGTTTCTCTTGGGCATACCCCTGCAGGGAAGGACTATGTGTGTTCAGTGAGAAAACACCATCCAGTCACTCAGGAGGACTTGTGTGTCATCAACCAGCAGTGCTCAATTCTTTATATAATTCTTTTTTTCCTTCTAAAATAGGGAGAACTGGACATTAAATATTGAATAAAGTGCTCAGTTAAATACGTTCTCTATTTGATACAGCACAAATGGGTCCCTTCTCGGCTTCTAATCAATGCATGCATTTATAGAGGTGCCATGAAACATCTTTTATTTTATCTGATGTCAAGAATGTTCTTAGAATAAAGTTTTCTGATGACTGAAAAAAGAATTAATAATCACTTTTTAAACCTACAAATTTAGTTTTTGAATTCAGCTTATAGCTTATTACTCTATGTCAATATACTTAACAATCACTTTTAAGATTGCCTTTGGATAATGTTTTTGTTTACAAACTAATTCTATTCTTCCTTACATTTAACTCCTTAAGATTAAATATTATGAGTTTTAAAGTACTTTAGTTGTCTGATAACAAAACTTTTCTGAAGATTTAAATTATACTTATAAACCTATAAAATTTTAAATATGCTGATTCTTACCTTCTCAAATGTTCTGATATTATATGTAATTTTAGGAGGATTTTTATTTAAAATTTTGTCTGGATCAATTACTCCATGAACAATTACTTTAAAAAATTGCAAACTCATATTCCTTCTAATCCTACTGAAAATATGACCTCTGAAGTTGCAGTAATATAGACAAATAAATGAGATATCTCTATAATTAGAATGAGAACGATTTTAATATTCATTCAAGTTGAATATCCCTAAGATACGCAAAATAACTCAGGAATCCTCCAACATCCTTTAAATGGAAAATGTATTTATATATCTTAGGAGACAATCTCATGGACCCTAAAAGAATAAAAAGGAGTATTATGAACAACTCTGGGCCACAAAATTTGGTAACTTATGGGAAATGAATCAATTGTTTGAAAGAAATGAACTATCAAAACATAAAAGGGAAAATAGATAACCTAAATAGCCTTACTTTTTGTTTGAAAAGATTGAATCAATAATGAATAACTTCCCCCCAAGGAAAGCTCCAGGCCTAGAGAATTCTAGCAAATATCAGAGGAAGAAATGATTTCAATTTTCCATAATATTTTCCAGAAAAATGGAAGCATAGGGAAAACTTCCTAACTCATTCTGTGAAACCAGACTTACCCTAATACCAAAACCAGACAGTGAGATTACAAGAAAACAATGTCTCTCCTTAACATAGATGCAAAAAATTTCAACAAAGTATTAGCAAATGGAATACATCGATATATAAAAAGAATTATAAACCACGATCAGTTGGGATTCATTCCAGGATAGCAAAGTTAGTTCCACATATGAAAATCAATCCATGCAATTCACTGTATCAACAGGCTAACCCAAGAAGAAAAATTTAAAAAATTGCATCATTTGATAGAGAAGAGGCATTTGACAGGGTCCAGCACCCATTCATGATAAAAGCTCAACAAACCAGGAGTACAGGGGAAATTTCTCTGCTTGATAGAGAACATTTGTAAAATTCCTGAAACTTATGTACATGTGGTGAGACTTGATGTTTTTCCCTGAAGTTTGGAGCAAGACAAGGATGTTCTTTTTCACCACTCGTATTTAGCAGTCTATTAGAAGTCCTAGCTAGTATGATAGATGAGACAAGGAAATAAAAGGTATACAGAGTAGAAAGGAAGAAATAAAATTGTCTATTCACAGATGATTTTATTGTCTATGTAGAAAAATCCCAGAGCATCGATACAAAGACTCTTAGAACTAAAAAAGCAAGCATAGCAGCAGCATTGCAAGATATAAAATAAAAGTCAGTTTCTTTAAAAGCTGTACAACAGTAATGAACAATTAGCCTTGGGGAAAGCAAACAAACATACAAACCACCCACAAACCTTTTTTTTTTTTACAATGGTATTCAAAAAAATGACATACTTAGATCTAAATCTAACAAACTGTATATGTCTATGTGCTGAAAACCACAAAACACTGATGAAAGAAATCAAAGGTCTCAGTAAGTGGAGAGATGTTCTGTGTTCATGCCTAGATTGTTAATATAATAGATTGACCTATAGATTTGGTGCAATCACAATTAAATCCTGCAAGCTTTGTTGTGGGTACCAGCAAATTCTCAAGTTCATATGGAAAGGCGAAGGAACTAGGATAACGAACATTCCACTGAGGAGGAACAAAGTTGGAGGACCTCATACTACTCAATTTCAAGGTTTATAGAGCAGCTACACTAATTAAAGCAAGGCAGTGGAATACTATTCATCCATAAAAATGAAATTCTATCATTTTCAACAACATGGATGAAACTTGTAGGAAATTACATGAAGTGAAACAAGCCAGGCACAGAAGAAATATACTGCATGATCTCACTCATATGTGGAATCTAAAAACATTGATCTCATAGAAGTTGAGTATAGAATAGTGATGACCAGAGGCTGGGGAGAGCGTGGGGGATTGGGGATGAGGAGAGTTTGGCCAGGGGATACAAAGTTACAGTTAGATGGGAGGAATAACTTTGAATATCCTATTGCATAATAGGGTGACTATAGTTAGCAGCAGTCTATAGTATATTTTGAAATAGCTAGGAAAGAAAAGTTTGAATATTTTCACTATAAAGAAAAGATAAATATTGGAAGCAATGGATGTGCTAATTGCCCTGATTTGATCATTACATAATGCACGCACACATCAAAGTGTCACACTGGGCCCCATAAATGCATACAATTATCGTACATCAATTAAAAATAAAATAAAACTTATAAAAATAACCAAGACTAGAAGTCATGGTATTCAAGAAAGGATAAACATGGAGCAGAACACAGACCCCAGAAGTAGATCTGCACAATTAATCAACTGATCTTTGGCAAAGGTGTCAAGGCAATTCAGTGGAGAGAGTATAGTCTTCATCTTTTTGGCAGATGCTCCTGGAACAAATGGATGTCAAAGAACTTACACTTTTTGAGCAGTTGATTTTGAGCTGTGATTTGTTTGTTTTTGTAGTACTGGGAATGAAAACTAGGGCTTTGAGTATGCTAGGCAAGCATACTACCCTGAGCTATACCCTAGGCCCCGGGATTTTTAAATTTGAGATTTTAATTAGTTTATATATATATAGTATTAGGACATTTAATAGAATTTAAGTTATATACATATTTAGTTATTTTTTATATGTTTTAGTTGTAGATAGATGCCATACTTTTATTTATTTATTTTTATGTGGTACTGAGGATCAAAGCCAGTGCCTCACACGTGCTAGACAAGTGCTCTACCTCTGAGCCACAACACTAGCTCCAAGATATATACATATTTATAAGTTTTTCAGATATAAGGATTGCTTCAAGTTCATAGGAAAATTTGTTAGTTAAATACAATTGGTACTTAAAAAAGTAAATTGGTATATGAAATTTATAAATTTAGTTTTAAATCTTTAAACATTAGAACCAATATGATCCAAGTGTTATTAAAAGTGATTGTTAAAATAGAAGAATAATATTTGTAAGCTGAACTTAAAAACTTAAGGAATAATGAAATGTCTGTGTTATTGGGTGCTTAAAATTGGGCCGCTCAAAATCTTTGGTTTGTGACATATTCTGTTTATTTATCCTTGCTTGATGTTTATTTGGTTGGTACTTTAATAAAGCTGAACCCACTTAATATAAATTTTAAAGTCAAAGTAAACTTTTGATTTCAAAACTGCCTATGAGCACATAAAAAATAAAAACTCACATATTCATAGGTTGGAGTGGGGTGTGTCAAGGCCTAAAACATGTTTCTGGGTATAAAAATGGCTATTCACAAGCAGTCAGATGTAGCTTATTTATTAAAGGCAGGACATTTGGACATTTGAGTAATTAAAAAATAGATGAAGTGGAAAAATACTCTTCAGATGAGGCTTCTTCTGTGAAAGGTCAAGAGAGAGAAAATTTAAGATGAGTTCTCTACTAAATGTCATGGGATGGTTCCTGACACACAGGGACCCCCAAAGTGCTGCTGCTGAAGGTGATGGTGAGTTAGACTAATGAGATGAATTAGGGCCGTTTAAGTGAAAATATTGCATGGGCAACTATAGATGCAATACCAGCACTCCTGGCGAAATGCGATGTGGGACAATGAGGTGGGACCACGGTTTAAAGCTAAAACCTGAAGCATTGAGGACAGTGCCAGCCTCCATGGGGGAAGTGAGGAGAGGAGAAGAGACAGATGAAAAGTCTATTTTCTTCCACATCTTTTACCCTTTGTATAACCTCTCTGCTTTCCTTTCTTCCTCTCCTGGGATGGGGCGGAGATGTTTCCTTTTAGATTAGAAAATCACCTGTAGACCAAGAATCACCTTGTCACAGAGAGATTCCTTGGAGGACCTCCAAGCTGTTACAGACACATCTGAAAGACAGCACATCTGTGTAACGTATATATGTGAGTGTATATATGTATATGTGCAATGTGTATATATATGTGTGTGTGTGTGTGTGTGTATACACATTATTCATTTCATACCCAATGGTAAACTGCAATTGTTTACTGCGGGCTCCCTGTCACACAGTCAGTATTTAAATATTAGTAGAATGAATGAAGGTTGTAACTAGATGATTTTTTTTTTTTTTTTTACAAAATGTCTCTTTTTTTTTTTAGTTGTGGTTGGACACAATGCCTTTATTTTATTTATTTTTATGTGGTGATGAGGACTGAACCCAGTGCCTCGCATGTGTTAGGTGAGTGCTCTACCACTGAGCCATAACTCTGGCCTCTGGATGAGAAAGTGCCACCAATGTTGTCAATTCTCTTAAGCCTCAGTAAAATAAATTTCAGTTTTACAAGGGTCGGTAATGTGTCTGAGTAACTTGGGTTACAGTAAATAAACCTATTCTGGCATGGGCCCTATGAGGTTAGACCAAGCCATAGTGTAGTACCCTAGCAGAGTTCCTTACCTTTACTAAGGTGCTATATTTGAATAGCACTGCAGCGATGATTTAAGGGTAAATATTGAGGATTAGATAGTTGTGTAAACTTTCAGAATGGTATGTGTTCAGAGGCACAGAAGGTGAGTGAGCATCTTGTTCCTTTTTACAGAGAGAAAGATGAAAGCCAATAATAAAGTGCCCAAGATCCCATTCCAAGTGAGTGCCAGACTGGAATTAGAACTCAGTCTTGTGTGACTCCAGAATGCTATTTTTTAAAATTGAACTTCTTGTGTAGCATCTTTAGGTAGTGAGTGTGAAGATCCCCAAAGAGGCTTTCCTTCTCATATTTAAGCACCCTAATTCTTTCTTGAAGAAATCTATCCAGGTGTATTTGATGTATTGATTGTGGATGGCATCCGATAATAACATTGTTTCTATTTATGAAACCCACCATTGTCTTCCTCCTTTCTCTTACTCTACTATAGCAGAATACCTGAGACGAGTGAATCATAAAGAAAAGAAGTTCATTTAGGCTTATGGTTCTGGAGGCTGGAAAGTCCAAGATTGGGTGGAAGAATCTGATGAGGACCATGTGCTGCTTTACAACATGGCGAACTTGGCAGGGTAAGGAGGGACATTCAGAGAAGAAACAAGCAGGAGGAGCTTTCCTGGTAACTAATCCAGAGCTCACTTGCCATCTCAGGAATTAACCCAGTCCCCAATCACCTCATAGAGGCACCACTTCCTGACACTGCCACAATGACATCAGATTCCTACATGAGTTTCAGAGGGAACCAACCTTTATCAGACCATGACAATCATATTTATCAGTGTTTTAGTTTATAAATAAGCAAGTTCATCACAGGCAAAATATAATATTTACCAGTATGTGAGTACAGTCACCTGAAAACTTTGAACTCTATGTACATTTAGCTGATACTACAAATCAAATAACTTGTCCAAATCAAAGGATGTAGGATAAATTCAGCCAATAATGACACACTCAGATCCAAGGAACTGAGATAGCCTCCATATTTTTTAACTAAAAAAATAAACCACTTGGCACTTTTGGTTGACCTGATCAAGGCTAGTTAATAATTTTCATCATTTTTAGTGAGGTTAAGTGTTATCTTCATTTTATATATACACTGAAGGATTAGTGGATTATATCTCTTATATAAAAGTAGTGCTATAAGTGAGGTAATATCGATGAAAATTTGCTGAATCTATGAATTTTTTTTCTCGAGCAGGACATAATCTCAACAGTTTAAATGAGGTATAGTTAACATACAATAAATTGTACATATGTAGTGTAAAAATTGATATTTTAACACATGCATATACATGTTAAAACTATCACCACAATCAACATAATGAATCTACTATTCCTCAAAATTTTTGTGGACTCCTTGGTAATTCCTCCTTCTCATTCTTTTTGCCCCTCAATTGCCAGGTAACCACTGATCTTTCTGTCACTACATATTAACATGCTTTTTCTAGAATTTTATGTAGATTGTAACACACAGTATATATTGTTTTCTTTCAGAGTGATTATTTTGAGATCCATTGATGTTGTTGAACGTATAACTAGTTCATTCCTCTTTATTGCCAGGAAATAGTCCATCATATGGTTGTTATAATTTGTTTATCCATTCACGTGATGATGGACATTTGAATTATTTCCAGTTTTTTTTTTTTTTTTGCTATCACCAAAAAAGCAGCTATAAATTTTTCTGTACAAGTCTTTGAATGAGTGCATGCTATTTTTTTTTTCTCTTGGATCAAAATCTAGGACAGAATAGCTGGATCCACTTAGGTGTATGTTTAACATATTAGAAATCATCAAACTGTTTTCTAAAGTGATTGTGTCATTCTGCATTCATACCAACAGCAGATGAGCATTCCAATTGCTCTGCTTCCTTGCCAACCCAGGGTGTGCTCAGTCTTTTAAATTTTAGACATTCTAATAGATGTGACATGTACCTTGTTGTGATTTAAATTTGCAATTGCTGAGATTAGCAATGTTGAGGATCTTTATATGGGTTTATTTTCCAGTTGTCTCTTTTCTTTGATAAGGTGTCTATTCAAAATTTTCTCTGTTTTTTTTTTGTTTTCTTTTGTTGTTTTATTATTGAGTTCTTTGTATGTTCTTCATCATACATATAATTTACAAATATTTTTGTAAGTTTATGGCTTGTCTTTTCATTCTCATCAAAATTAAAAACTTCTGTTCTTCAAAAGATTGTCTAGTTTTGAATTATTGATTTTTCTTTGATGGGCTGTGTGTTTGGTGTTATGTCTAAAAATCTTTGCCTAGCCTAGAATCACAAAGTATGATTTCATGTTTTACATTTAGATCTGTTTCATTTTGAGGTAGTGTTTATAAATGATTTAACATATGATCAAAGTTTATTTTATTTTATTTTTTTGCATGTGGGTATATATTCCAGTCCCATTTGTGAAAGTCTATCATTACTTCTTTGACTTGTTTGTGTACTTTTGCCAAAAATCAATTGTTCATACATCTGTGGATCTGTTTCTGGCCTCTCCATCCTGTTTCTGTGACCTATTTGTTCATCTTTTATTTTGGTACTGGGGATTGAACTCAGGGGCACTCAGCCACTGAGCCACATCCGCAGCCCAATTTTATATTTTATTTAAAGACAGGGTCTCACTGAGTTGCTTAGTGTCTTGCCATTGCTGAGGCTGGCTTTGAACTTGAGATCCTCCTACCTCAGCCTCCCAAGCCGCTGAGATTACAGACATGTGCTACCATACTGGGCCTATTTGTCTATCTTTATGCCCCTTGATAACTATAGCTTTATAATAAGTCTTAAAATCAAGGAGTATAATTCCTTCAGCATTGTTCCTTTTTCAAAGTTGCTTTAGTTATTCCAGGTCTTTTGCATTTCCATACAAATTTTAGGATCATATTTCCAATTTCTAAAGGAAAGTTGGCTTTTGGCTATTATAAAAATTGTATTTTGATTTGGATTGCATTGAATCTATGTAGATAATTTAATTGATGTCTCAACAAAGTCGAGTCTTCTGAGGTTGCTTACAAATCCACCTAACTTGACACAACAGCAGAGAAAACCACTGCCAGAATTTCTGAGCCATGGAACTCCCACTCAGTCGTCCATGGGTGACAGTGTTCAGACCGAGCAAGATGTCAGTGTCATGTCATATAATAAATTCTACACCAGTAAGCTTAATTCCTTGTCTTCTAAAAAACAAAAATAAGCATAAAATCAAGTTCTAAAATTTTCTTCCCATACCTCAGTGTATCTATTTGTTCCCTATTGGGGAGAGCACTGGTAAAATGCCTTTCTATCTCTAATGTGCTATGATAGAAATGTATTTTCCCCTGCTCATTACAAACAGTCAAAATTACATTGTGTTCAGTGATTATTGCATTTGGTCCTCAAGACAGCACCTCGTACCCTCTAGGACTTGGAGAAGAGACGAGATAATAGGCAACATCTGGCTGCCTAGCAAGTAGAGCTTGACACAGCGTTAGAAACAAGACACAGCTAAGACTTTTTTTAGCCATATTGCTCTGATTGTTATTTGTTGATGAAAGCTGTGGGAAGGAATGGCAATGCATATAAACAGGAGAGATTTAGTCATAATTTAAGCTTCTTTAGAAAATGCAAACGGCAAAAATCATTTCCAAAGTATTCAAACCACCTATGACTAATCACAGGATGACCAATGTTACCCTTGTGAAGTGGTAATCAAGTGCCTTAAAGATATTTCCCCTCTAATTTTGAGCATTTTAAAGCAGTATGACGGCATGATTCAGATTTTCCTAGTGCAGGTGTCCACAGTGTTTCCAAATTTATGATATTTTGGAGCCGACACATTTTTCCCTATGGGCTTTGATGGCCCACACTAAGTAGATTCAGCAAGGTGGGACTGTGGGTTGCTAGGCAGTCCCTCTACTCATCTCTTGCCGGATCCTTTTGTTGTTTGCCGTGGCAGCTATTCAAAACCTTTACATCCATTAACCTCCAGTAAATATTTTTATTTCATTTTAAAAAATATTTTTCTTTCAGTTGTAGATGGACACAATGACTTCATTTTATCTATCTATCTATTTATTTATCGACCCCAGTGCCTCACACATGTGAGGTGAGCACTTGATCACTGAGCTACAACCCCAGCTCTCCAGTGAATATCAACTGTGAAAAGACTACTCTCACCTCCTGTCCATGTCTTCTTTATTCTTAGCAGATAAGTCAACTTTCAACTAAAATTTTACTTCCAAATGTCCATCTCCTCATATCTTCCCTTCTGTCCTTCCCATCTCTCAGGAAGAGGCATCCTTTCTAAATTTGTTTTTATCTCCTTATTTTCATCCCTACTGATCTTCCTGGGTCACTAGAGTTTGTTTAGATAGTCTAGATAGTCTGTTGAGATAGTTTAGATAGTCTGTTTCCTTTGATTTCCAGTCCTACTAACTGGACCCATCTTTCCAGAATACAAATCTGATGTCATCTCCCTGCCTACTCCCCCCTTCCACTCCCACACACTTAAACCCTTCAGGGGTCACTATTACTCTTAGTGTATCCTAAGAAAAAACTCTTCCATGTAGCCTGCAAATCCGTACAATATGACTTTTGCCTAAATCTCCAATCTTGCCTTTTTGCTCACTCCTTTCTCTGCTCTAGATTTACTGAACTTTTAATTGTTCAAACACATCTTGGACTTTATCCTAACACAGGGCCTTGCATGAGCTTTTCCCTCTTAGTGTTTTAGCTCAAGCATCATTTCTGTAGGGAATTGTTCCCCAACAAGGTCCAATTCTTCTAGTGTAGATGCCATGGCTTGGCTAGAACTTGTCATAATTGCCACTCTTCATTTATTTTAGTTTTTAAATGGAATAAACTAATTAAATAAATAAACTAAATGAGCTTATTTGATTAATGTTGATCTCCCTCACTAAGCTGTCAACTCCGTAAAGACAGGGATTTGTCTTATTGTACTCATCATTTAACATCCGAGGCTGGTCCAGTGTCTGGTAATTCAGAGATGTGCAGAAAATAATTGTAAGCTGAAGGTCACCAATGATCTTCAAATTGTCATGTTTAATATCTCCCCTTTCATGGATCTTATTCTCTTTGAACTCTACCATCTTGGACAATGCTATCCACTCCATCCTTGAAATCCCTTCGTTTCTTAATATATTAACTCTCCTTTATCTTTTATTACTCTTCTCTATTCTTCTTTGTCTTTTTATCACCTTTTAATAACTTCATTTTACATAATAAATACATTTTAGGTGGATGAATGAATGAATAAATGAAATATTAGTTTTCTCAAGGATTCTGTCATTGATCTTTTCTCTATTTCTTCCTTGTTCTTTTCGTTGATAATCTTAACCAATACCATGACTTCACCATCATCCATATTTTGGTCTGTATTTGTATTTCCAACTAAATATCTTCATAGAGTTATCTTATCCTATAGTACCTTCATCTCAACTCAACCCAAAGCTGTTTTTTTCATTTAAAAACATTTAATGTTTTCCTTTATCCACTCTTAGCAGAGGTCTCCACTACCCAATTGGAGGCCTAAGCCCAAGACCATATTTTCCCCTCTTCTATCAACACTAAATTCTTTTCATGCAAATGAAATGTATCTTTCCAAAATTACCATCATATTCCTAATCACTACTGCCTAGTTCTGTAGTTCTCAAACTTTTTCTTTTTAAAAGAAGAACTTCTTCATAGAGAATTATACAAGGCAGATGAAGGGGAGGTGCTGTTTGTGGTGGGGGAAGGGATCCTGAAGCATATCCTTACCTAATACAGTGATACCAGAAGATGCTGTGGTTTGAAAACCACTACCTATGTGACTGCAACCGTCCTTTATAAACCAGCTTTGAATTTTATTCATAGGTGAGACACAGAAATAATACTTTAGAGAGTTACTGTGAAAACTAAAGATAAGGCCCCGGGCATGTGGTACACGGTCAGTAAGTGCCATCTATAATCCCTTTAATTTCTTATGATCTTTAAACTAACTTCTTGCTGAGACCTTGCTATTTCTCTTGGACATATCCAGTTGTTCACATTGAAAATTTGGTCTAGGCATTTCTTAAGGTTGTCTCTCTTCATTTCTATTCTTACCTTCTTGGTCCAGGCTCTCATGGCCTCATTGCCTGATGATTAAGCCATTGCCTAACTGGCTCACATTCCTCGCCTCAAGAGAAGGAAAGACTGTTCCAAGCACAGGGAACTTGGCGGTTGATTGTTCCAAGGCAGATCAGTTACCGGAAGGCAAAGGAACAGGAAGGTAGAGTGGAAGTTCATGTCAGGATTTATTCTTAGCTTAAAAAGGACCAGGGAAAGTCTGGGAATCTAGTTCAGGATATATTACTGCTCTGGTTTGGATACCATTTGTACTCCAAGGTTCATGGACTGGAATGTTGGTCCCTGGTGTGGCAGTTGGGAAGGTGGAACCTTGAAGGTATGGGGCCTAGTGGAAGAAGATTAGGGCCCAGCGATTCCATCCTCATGAGTGGATTAATCTGTGTTATAGAAATTAGGCAGGTCTTGTAAGGAGCAGATTAGTTCCCACAAGAGCAGGCTGTTATAAAACAAATGAGCTGGCTACTCCCTAGGCTCTGGCTTTCTGTCTCACCATGTGACCTTTCTCTAGCACATGTTCCTGTCATGATGCCATCCACCATTTTGTGATGTAGCCAGAAGTGCCTCACCAGAGCCTGAACAGATGGGAATGCCTCATTCTCAAGTTTCAGCCTTCAAAACTGTGAGCTAAATTAGTGTCTTTTCTGTATAAAAGTACACACACAGCCTCAGGTGTTTTGTTATAGCAACAAAAATTGGAGTAAGACAAATGCTTCCTCCACCTCTTTCTTTCACATCCTCCACAATGCCCATACCCTTTCTTCTTTTGACTTTGGTACTCTTCAGGATTAGCTCCTCATTTCTAAGCTTGAAGCCAATAGTTTGATCAGAAGCAGATGACTTTCAGCAAACCACCAGGAGCCTGCCCCTACCCAATCTCCATGTGACAATCCAAACTAATTCAGAGCTGCTCAAACCTTGAAACCACCTAAACCCTGCCCAGAGACCTCATAATTCTTTTGAAAAATCTTCCTCAAACAGAGGAATTTTGTGGGTTTGTTTGATCTTTTTATGTTGCTGTTTTCAGGATGTAACTTTTCTCCTTTCCTCTCAAGCTTCGCTTTAGGCAGTCATCCAAGAGAGGAGAAGTCTGGAGTCCTTGGCCAGTCCCAGGGCACACATCAAGGCAGAGATGAAAATATAGGCAAATGGTCTGGGATGTCTTTATGAACACTGCTCTGATAACTTGGCTGGATTCTTTCTCTTACTTCCAGAACTCAACGGTTTTAACAACACAGTTCGATAAAAACATTTTATTTTGCAGTCTTGTTACAGTTACTAAGAGGTAACCTGGGGAACTCTATACGTGATTTGATTTTTCTTTGAACTAATTTCTTCTGGTTTTATAGACAGATCCTAGGTCTCTTTCTGGGCACAAAAGAAGCCATAAAAATGGTTTGATGATCACATGATTTTCTGTTTAGCCAAATTCTCTGAGTATCCTTACCTAGAGGTGAGTATCAGACACCCAATGAAATAAAAATCAATTTGAGATGGAGTCACTTTCTAGTTTTAAAATGGAAATAGTAATTGAGGTCTGAAAGTTCTTACCTGAAACGTTTGGGGCCATATATCCTTAAGAATTGAAAATATTTGAGATGTTGGAGGAAGAATGAGGTGCCTGCATTACATGATATTCCAGACAGAATCTGGGGTATAATCAAGCACAGTATTTCTGATGCAGACATCTGAACTTCCACACTGCAGGAGATAACCTCATGATAATTCACCAAAAGAGTTTTGATGCCAAAGCTAAGAAAAAAAAAACAATACTTGGTTTTCAGAGCATTATAAATTTTGGAAATGCTGTGCTGATCTTGCTTCACTGAAAGAATTGCTATTTCAAATGTGGTTCATCAGAAAAATGCTATTTATCAAAAAATGTAGTTTTATAACCTAGCCTAACAACAATGGAGAATTTTTTTTTTCATTTTAGTACCTATCTGGTTGTAAAAATTTTCTTGGTATAAATAAAGCTATTGCTATATCTACAAGTTCAACATATATTTTCTGATTTTATTCATTGTCTTACCATCAGTTGCTGTTTGCTAAACTGGGTTGGCTTTCCAATATTTATTTCTTTTAGTAGAAATTACAAAGGTTGTTCTTTCCAGATAATTTATGAATACAGCCCTTTATGTCTCTATCACTTTTTTTTTTTTTTGGGACCAGGGATTGAACTCAGGGGAACTCAACCACTGAGCCATATCCTCACCATTTCACCCCCCTTTTGTTTTATATTTAGAGACAGGATTTCACCAAGTTGCTGAGGCTGGTTTTGAACTCGCGATCCTCCTGCTTTACCCTCTCCAGCTACTGACATTATAGGCGTGCGTCACCGTACCTGGTTCTAGCACTTGTTTTGAGAAGCTTTCCTAAAGTTAGCTGTCTACTTCACTATGGTCATCTCATATTTGTTTGCCTAGAAACCATGCTACTTGGAGGCATCAAAAGACTGAAGTTCTTGGGATACTCAGAACTCCTGAATTTGCATTAAAAATATATTTAGTTGCAGATAGACACAATAACTTTATTTTGTTTGTTTATTTTTTTATGTGGTGCTGAGGATCGAACCCAGTGCCTCACATGTGTGAGGCAAGCAGTCTACCACTGAGCCACAACCCCAGCCCCTGAATTTCTAATTTTTTTGTGGTGGAGGGGTTCCAAGGATTGAACTCAGGGGCACTTGACCACTGAACCACATCCCCAGCCCTATTTTGCATGTTATTAGAGACAGAGTATCACTGAGTTGCTTAGCATCTCTCTGTTTTTGAAGCTGACTTTGAACTTGCAATCCTCCTGCCTCAGCCTTATGAGCTGCTGGGATTATGGTTGTTTGAGACGGTGCCAGACTCTGAATTTGCATTTTATTTCTGCTTCTTTCTAGTCATGGCAAGGATGGCACACAGTTAATTTAACTTGTCTGATCCTTAATTTCTCAACTTCAGAATGAGGATTAGTAATAATTAGCTTTGCTACTTCTCAAGCAAGTTGTGAAGTGAAATGAGAAGAGATTGGTGTAAGCAAGAAGATACACAGGATTTCACATTCAAGGAAAGGGAATTACCTAAATTCAAGGTCTATATATACTTAGGGCAGTATCTATTATAACCGTTGGCTTTATAAAAATTTGTTATTTTTAGTTATACACAACAGTAGAGTGCATTTTGATATACATACATACATGGTGTATAACTTATTAATGTGGTTTTATTCCTACTTAGACACTTGTTGAGTGTCTACTGTATCAGGGACCACAGGAATCATCTTTGTTTCCTCCCAATGCCCCTTTGAGGTGATTGCCATCATTCTCCACTTGAGAGATGATGGAAACTTGGCCAAGGTCATCCCGTTACTCAGTGCCTGAGCCAGGGTGCTGATGGTCAAGTCAGCACCCTTTCTAATTGCAAAAACTATTCTGCAATAGTGCATGCTTTGTGGTTGTTGTTTTGTGGTTTTCAAATTAAGAACCACATGGGCTTCATAAAAATTTAGATAGTACATTTCTCTTGAATGTAAATTCCAGATGCCATCAATAAATCACATATTTTGGAAGTACAGGGAAAATTACTTATTTAATGCTTTGGAAAATTTTTGTTCATTCCCCTTTGTGGTAGATTTTATTCTTAACATGGGCTTTATTTTATTTTTTGGTACCAGGGATTGAGCCCAGGGTCTCAAGCATGCTAAGCAAGTACTGTACCATTGAACCCCATCCCCAATCCTTTTTATTTTATTTTGAGACAGGGTTTTGCTATGTTGCCCAGGCTGGCTTCAGATTGCAATCGTCCTGCCTCAGCCTCTCGAGTATGAAATGACAGGCACTTATAACCATGTCCAGTTTTACTATATACATTTTATAAGCAAGCAAAATGTTTTACTAGTTTAAAAAACATTTACCGATCCACTCTTTCCTCATAAGGTTCAGAGATAGTAAAACTACATCGTTTTCCTCTACTATTATCTTGGCCTAATTATGTGTTTGCTCTGAATGAGTTGTTGAGCCTCCCAAATATTTCCCTTTCTTATTTCCAATAAGTGGTCCAGTCCCTGAGGCTCTCTTAGCCATCAGTGACTGCTTATATGGTAGCTCTTGTGTGTCCTAACCTGTAATCGAGGACACATTGGTAAGGTTGTGGGTTCTGGGAGGGGGACTGAGAAGCATGCTGTCTCTCCCTCTCACATGCAACGCCCCCCACCACACCTATATACACATCTTAAACACACACACACACTCACACACACACACACACACACACCATCAGAGCAGGATTTGCTGGTGGTGAGAACATAGCCTTTGGGGTATTGGAAATCTTGTGGCCTACGAGGAGCCTCTTTATGGACACAGACAATTCCTTGTTGTATCTAGCCAATTAATCATTTATGTCTAAACCTCAGTGACTTTAATCAGGTATCTAAAGGGAATTAGTCTCAGTGCAAAGAACTTTGAGAATGATTTTGAGGAAAAGAGAAGAAAATTGGGATTCAGGCTTTTGTATGATTTTCTTCTGAGTGTTGACTATGAGGTATAGGGGAGTAATATCTGAGATAGCTAAGAGCTTTACTGGCTAATGTTGTGTTCTCACTGAGGCCCTGTGACCTTAGATTCCCTTAATTTTTTCTCTTTTTAGTTAGCTAAAAATTGTTGAGCACCTTATATGTGTTTAGGCATTCTATGCTGTGAATCACACTCTAGAGACCAAGAACATACATAATCCTTGCTTTTATGGAACTAATAATCTAGTGAGAGAGATGGATGTTAATCAAATAACCACAAACATTATAAAATTGTAACCAAAGAAGTTGTTTATGGTGCTATGAGAGTTGAAGCTATTAGGAAAGACTTTTTGTATAATGGCATATTAGTCTGTTTTCGATTTCTATAACAAAATACCTGAGGCTAACTACTTTTTAAAGAAGAGAGTTTTGGAGGATGAAAGTCCAAATAGCATGGTGCCAGCCCTGACAAGTCTTCCCCCAACCCTGGGTGTGTTACATCACTGGGGATAGCATTATGGTAGGAGCATGCATGAAAGGGAGTGAGCATACGGTGAGACAGGAAGCCAGAGTATGGGAAAGGGCCAGGCTTGTTCTTTTCTAACAACTAATCAGGGTCCCATGAGAACTACATTCCTAATCCCTTCTGAGGGCATGTCCCAATGACCCAATGGCCTATCACTAAGCCCCTCCTCTTAAAAGTCCCACCACCTCATAACATTGCCACACAGGGGACCAGCCTCCCAATAAGTGAACCCTTGGGAGACACATTGAATTCATATCCAGACAGTAGTAGCATTTCCAACCCCCTTGCCTCCAAGGTTCATTCCCTTCTCACAATGTCAAAGGCCCTCATTCCTTTCCCAGAAGTCTAATTTGCTCAAAATAGTGAGGATTGGATTGGAGAAGATGAGATTTGAGTCTAGGCAATTCATCAGGAAAGAAAATATTATGCTTAGCAGCAATAATTAAGAAATGTGGAAGGCAGGATCATCGGGGCTAGAGCAAATTGACTCAGGAGATATTTAGATGGTAGAATTTGTCCACTCAGTTTTCTGACCCTCTATGGACTTCACAGACAAAGGAGACAGTACAGCACAGAGAGAAACCAGGAGCCTGCCTCTCTATGATCACCAGCTCTATGATCCTTACCAGTTACTTCCCCTCTGAGGGACTCTACTTCCTTATCTATCAAAGGGCCTTCTGGACCAGAAGATCTTTTGAGTCTCATGGCTTTTAACAATTCTGTGTTCTCATACTTTTTTAGGCACCAGCTTAGGGTTTTGAAACTGCAAAATAGCCTGAGAAATCTCATGAAAGTAGGAACTTGCATTTTTCTAAGATCATTATTTCCTTTTTTTTTTTTTTTTTTTTAATAAAATGTGGGCTGGTGAGGACTTAAGTCATGCAAGGATGGGCCCCTGCCTGCTACTTGGCAAATTTCACAGAGGAGGTTCCTGATGCCCAGAAGTGAGTGAGGCAGTTCGTTCACGTATAATGGGCAGAGAAGCACAAAGCCTGCACATGGCTCTTACCTTTCTGGTGTGTCTCGGTTGGTGTCATCATATGCCCTGCTGTTTTGTGACCAAGAGCCCAAGTGTAGACATGCTCAAAAATGACAGCCAGGTAGTAAGCTCAGTACAACTATTGGAAACTGAAAAGCGGGGGCTCAAATTCATTGGCAGTTTAGGTGAAGTCTGTAGTTTGGCTCATGCCATGGGACAGTGCTTACCTAGCTTGTGGCAGAAGCTTACTGGAACTCTCATTTCGGTCTTCAGCGGAGACAGCAAAACTGAAGGTGGTAAAAAGAAACATCTTAACTATCAGGAGCTCCTTGCTCTTTGGTATTTAGTTTGCTATTTTCTGTCATTTTGGGTCTGGAGGTATTAGTGCTGGATCTACATTCTCCTGGCTGTTTTGCAATCTTATCTAAGGAATCTATAAGCAGCTTAACCTTGTCAAGGGAAGATTGTACTAAAACCGTCTTTTCAGGAAGCACCAGAGTTCCACTCCTCAAGCCATCGGCTGTGTGTCTTGCTTACAGGAAGCTTATCACGCTGCCCTCAGAAAATTTCCATCTTATCGTGGGCGGCATTGTAAATAATGGAAAACACTGTCTGAAACTGTTTGGGTGTCTCCTTAGATTATTTGGAAATTTCCAGCTTCGTGTACTAGACAAGAGACCTTTGACCTCTGGGATGACAGCATGAGGCGAGGTATGGCTTCTTCAGTCAGAGAAGGCCCATAATTATCCTGCAGATGCTTTCTATTATTTTTGTCGTGAAATCTCTGAGTGTAGTCATCAAGTGCATGGGAAACAAATTCAATTTGAGAGGGGGAAAAAAAAGACTTAGCAAGGAGAATTCATTCCTCAAGTGGAAAACTCTTAAAAAGTCTTTTATTTATCTGCTTATAACCTGAAGAATGAGTTCTCAATTAAGTTTTGTCATTGAAAATTTATTATTTTCTTAGGAAGTAATTTTAGGGAAAGCTTAGGTGATATGAAATTCTTTATATACTTAAAATTCTTCTTGGTAAATTTAAAGATAGACTTTGCCAGTTATTACAAGATGCCTAAGGCTTAAAAATGAGATTTTTTTTTTCATCCTACTTGCTTTTTGTTTCTTAAGCTCTTTGTATGCATTAACAGTCTTCACACATGAGGTCACCGTCTCCACCTTTGCATTGTGGTCTAAACTAGAAGCAAAGGCTTGTTAACTCAAAACCAGGTACTTTTTTTTTTTTTAATTCCATCTTGAATTTGTTCATTCTGTTATTCAACCGGATATGTCTTTTCTCCTTAACTTCTGCCTGGGAAGATTGTATTATCTTTTAAGATTCAGATCAAATGTCACCTTCGTCTGTTTCCTAGGACTCACTTCTAAAGAGAAAGGTCTGTGAATATTTAGGGCGGGAAGCAGCAGTCACCAGCCACCTGTGTGGATCATTGATGAAGAAGTAATTCTGCACTAAACATCATATCTTTTTATTTATTTATTTATTTTTGCATTATGATTCTGACAAATACCTTCTACCATTTTAACAAATCATTGATAGAGTCTCTCTTGATAGCCTTGTAGACAACATGACAGTGCAATTAGGGGAATTAGTAACTGGTTAAATGGTTGAAGCCAAAAATGACTGATTAATGGCTTTTGGCCTATGAAATTGCTTCCTGTGGAATGCTGCCAGGCATTTGTCCTTGGCTCTGTCTTAGAGGGGGGAAAAATTATTAGTGATGAATCAGTCGGGATGGATTTAGGTCATGCTGTAGTAATGAAGATTGCCGCCCCCTCCCCCGCCTCGTTAATGGTTTAAAACAACAGAAGTTGGTTTTCCTTATACTTATAGTCCCCTGTGAGGTGATATGGGTATGGTAGGGGTCTTTGCTCTGTGTTTTCGTTGCACTCATTATCTGGAATGTTGCTGGCTGCCAAAGCAGTAGAAAAAGAGAGGGTTAGGAAGCCCATGTGGGTGCTTGGTCACACCACATCTCCAGTGAGTGGGCATGCAAGTTGGCATGAGAAGTCTGATATGTTTGTGAGCAGTCATTAGCCACTACATCTGACAGAGGCAGAAACAAGGCAATAGTGGATGATTTAAAATTAGGATTTTGTGAATAGGATTTCCCATCAGATAGTCTTGTATGACCCTGTGCAAATCACTTCACTTTCCTTAGTCTGTTTCCTTATCTGTAAAACAAGACCATCTATGATATCAGTGCCTCAGGGTGATTGTAAGGTATTGCTTGGCTGGTACCTGGTGTCCCTGAGCACGATGTCAGCTTTCTATTTTGGTGCTTTATTGCTAGGTGTATGAAAGATTTTGATTGTAAAATCTCTACTATGGACACACCATTTATCAATTTTTTAAAAATTAGCTTCTTTTGTAAGGTTTAATGTAATTTTGTGTTGAATTTCATATTGCATTTGCCTGATATGTTCTTTCCAGTCTCAAAGAAACAATATACCAAGTCTTTTATAATAGCTCATTGGCATTTGATCCACTTATATTATTTTCATGACTTTTAAATTAATTTTTCTTTTGGGCATCTTGATTTGTTATTTCTGTACTTTCCTTTTATTCTGATTTGTGACACATACAGACACACACACAGACACGCACACACACACAAACATATGCTACTTGCTGAGGGCTTTCCTCTTTACAAACATCTTGTTTTTCGTAGTATTGATAGATACCTTACAGAAATAAAATCCCACTTGATAAAGCCTCTCTTTTTGAAATAGCAAAGTCAAGAACAAAACACCAGGCAGCTCTTTAATCTGCAGGTTCTGCCTCAGCAGTATCCTGCAGCAACGCAGAAACAGAAGGGTCTCAGGGTAGTGCAGACTGACAAGACACACCCCAGGGCCCTCAGCACAGAAGTGGAGCATGCACAGGTGCTGACCGCCTGCTGTGGATTAAGGAGGATTATTTAATTTTGTACTGGAATCCAGAGTGCTGTACTATCTAAAGCTCCATGTTATTACATGGATGGTTTTTCTTATTGCATGGTATTTTTGTTGTTCATGGAGGTGATTTGGTGGGGGAAGTTTTTAGAATGTTCTTTTGTTTCTTAGCCAGAAGCTCAAGGGCATTCCTTTGTTCCCCAGAGGACTGAGAATGGTGCTCCAACTCAAAGGATTTGCATTAGGAATTTCAGGCACCAGTTGGCAGAAGGGGAATCTGTAAACTCCCCAGCCTGAATCCAGGATGGATGTAAGAAGCCATTTAGGAATTGTAGGTGAGACCTCTGGGTGAATTTCTGAGAAACAACAAACTCGGGTCTCCGACGTTGTTTAAAGCATTTGCAAAATTCAAGCACTCTAGTGGAGCACAAATGCACATTATGTAGTGAGCAGAATCTAGATAGGTTATTAAGAATTACAGCATTAAAACCACCCCATGATTCTAATAGCTAGGCACTAAACAGCGTCAGATCTGCTGCGAGTAGCAGCTGCAGCGTTGAGATAAACACCAGCCTGTGCACGTGCTCATGTGGCTGGCTTGTCAGTGTCGCTTTTCAGCCACACCTGCTCTCCCAGATGGCGGCCCCTGCAAACAGCCTTGGCCCTTCAAGGAAGGACAGTCCCAGATTGTTTCATAGAGGATTACTGATGGGAAAATAACTACCCATCATCTCAGGGAACATTCTCGTATGGTTCCTTTAGCACATGTTGGAAAAGGTCCCACTTTTTCTTTCAGATACCAGTTCTGCAAACCTGAAGTCTTGCAACATAGGCACATTCATTGGTACCAAATTGGATTTGTACAGTCTCTGTAAAAACTTCCAGGGGCTCAGTGGGACCCTGATGACCTAGGGTAGGGGTCCTGAGTCAAAACTGGCTGGGATTTGAAATGGGATTTGAAATGACTCCACTTAGAGTGTTGCTGGGGCTAAATCTAAAAAGGTGGCTCAATTTACCTATGGTCTTTGATTTCTAGAAACTCTCTTCTCTCATCACTCTCCCTGCACAGCCCCAGGCTGCTTCATCTCCTTTCTCCATATTCTTTCTCAAGTTTCCTCCATGCATTTATCTTCCTGATTCCTGAAATGCTACTGCCTTCAAAGACATATCCTTGGCCCTCTGCACACTGTCTGTTGGCCATCTGAAGCCCTGACTTCAGCCCCATATTCATATTGCTGCCTCTGATTGGGACTTCTTCTGGGTCTCCTATGAGCACTTCAAACTTCCCTTGTTCCTTGTGTTCTCTGTCTTGGTTACTGAATTTTACATCCTCCAATATTTAGCCCCCTCCCACCTCCGTCTCCTCCAGGGATTAAATTACCTGTCTGTCCTCATTACTGCTTTGTTCTCTTTCGCTTTGTCTTTTCTCTGTTTTTAACACCTTTCTGCTTTCCTGTCCAGAAAAAATCTCCACTTAAAAAAAAATATCTTGCTCATTGCCTAAAACCATTGTGGAACTTCACTTGTCTTTCACCTCCCCAAGCAGGAATTTATCAACATGACTGAGGACCTGCTGGGTTCCCAGGGTCCTGGGACCCCCAGAGCCTGATGTGGGGGACACATTGGTTAGAGGGCATTTGAGGTGATGCAATACGATAGATGCTAAGTGCTGTGAGAACCCAAGAAAGAAGTTGCTGACCCTCCATTTCAGGACTTCAGCAAAGGTCAGTGAGCAGGAAGCAGCTTGTGGCCCTGGTGACACCTGTGATGATGTACTCCCAAGCAGCCTTACTTCAAATGCAGCCGTAAACTTGCCAGAACTTTCTTCTTATTGGCCTGCCTATCCCCCCATTCTGCCTTGATTCTTCAAAACTCATCTGTCATCTATTACTCCAAAGAGTGAAGTCAGTTTCATTTCCCCTGGTTTCTCTTTCCAGATCTCAGAGGAAACTAAGGATGTGTATTTAACTCTTTCAACAAATATACTTGCAAAAGGCAAACAAATCTTAAATGGTGGCCTCTCATAATGCAACTTTGGATTCTGCCCCCTTTCAAAACCTTCTTATCAGAGATCAACCCGTGTCCTGAAGTCCTGGCATCCATACCCTGTGGGTTTTGTCTTTTGCCTTATGCTGTTCACATCTTGCAGCCTTTCTCTTTGCTGGTGAAAATAAACCTGAGGGGTGTGTGTGTGTCCTATGTCATGCTTCACAGTTTGATATGTCAGATCAAACTGTGATTTCAGAATGGAGTGGGGAGATGAGGTCTCACCTGGGAGCTGTTGGTTATTATCCCATCCCGTGAATCTGGCAGGCTTTAGAGCTACCTTGCAGGAAGAACTCATGGATGATGAGTTTGAGGGATTGGAGGGAGTTTAGTGCTCATTTAGCTCAACATTTTTATATTAGAGGTGACAAAATGGCCCAGAGAGGTAAAATGACAAGTTCTGGGTCCACAGAGTTTTAGTGGTAAGTGTCTGGAAGCCAGTCTGCCTGTACCTTCCCTGTCCAGTGATTCCCTTTCCACTCCATTGTCATCCCAGAACTCATGGCCTATAATGTAACTTGTAAGCAGCTTTATTGCTTGTAGTTGTAAACCTTAAGCCTTATTATCACTGCCTCATGTGGAGGGTATATCCTAATTATAGATGAGGAAACTGTGTGTGAAGAGAGTGGCCCAGAGCTGCAGTCTCAGTTAGTGGTTAGTCACAGCTGTGGTAAAGGATGCCCAGTGATGGCAAGGCTCTGACTATTCAGTGTTTGGTTTCTGCTGTCCAGACTCTTTGGTCTCTCACTGGATATCCAAACTTCATTCTCCAACTTTTCCAGTGAAAAAGGAAAAGTTTATTGAACCTATATTGGTTCGATAAATTCTTTTTCAACGTAAGCCAGAGAAAGTTGTCCACACTCAGAACCCTGATCACTGCTGTCCAGATAGAGGGCAGAAATATTTGAAACCAATTCTACAGAATAAATGTTCTGCAATGGAAAAAAAAAATGATGTATCTAAATCATCTTTTCATCACTATAATAAAATACCTGAGATAATTCTTATAAAGAAGAAAACATTTTTGGCTCAGAGTTTTAGATGTTTCAGTTCATAATTGAGCAGACCCATTGCTGGATCTGAAGGAAGCAAAAGAGGAAGAGGAAGGGTCATATAATCCCCTTCAAGGGTGCACTCCCCCAAACCTAGTGTTTTCTCACTAGGCTTCACCTTCTGAAGGTTCCACCACCTCCCAATGTCACCACCAAGGGAACCAAGCCTAATACACATGGGTCTTTGCAGGGGCGGGGGACAGTCAATTTCCAAACTACAGCAAGTGCCAAGGGCAAGGAAGCTGGGGTAGAGAGGCAGAGATGAAGGAGGTGGGATTTTGGAGGGGGCT
This sequence comes from Marmota monax, assembly GCF_021218885.2. NCBI lineage: Eukaryota > Metazoa > Chordata > Mammalia > Rodentia > Sciuridae > Marmota > Marmota monax. The sequence continues at coordinate 16,864,768 of NW_026693082.1, read as the reverse complement.
GTGTATCTTGTCCTTCCCTCTCATCCGGAAGAGTTGGCTACAGAGGGGAACAGAATATGCAGAAAAGTCTGGGTTTAAGGACAGAGGGGAATGTGTGTACCCTTCTTCTCTGGAGCTCCAGGAAGATGCTGCTTCACACAGGATCCTCATGTTGCCTGGAGAAGAAGCTGAAGGTTGAGATGGTTTCATTGGGTGCTAGGGAGAGGGGAGGACCAAGACAGTCCATCTAATCTTCTGTTGCCCTTGGACAGCCGAAGTTTCCTATGCCCTGTGGAAAGCACGGAGGTTGACTGAGGGAGAAAGAAGGATGAGACTCAATACCCCAGGAATAAGATAGCCAGTGGATCCAAGGGGACTATGGGTTCTACCCAGAGTTCTTGCAGCAGAAAGTGGTACAAGTGTCACAGCCAAAGGCAAGGTGGGTATATAGACACCTACCAGCCTGGAAAGATGGTCACACATGAAAATCAGGCAGAAACTAACAACTCAGGGCATCCTGGGGAGAAGAGGGGACAATTTCATACTAAAACACCCCCACTCTCAATGCCAAGATATTTGATAACTTGCTGGAACTCAGGTCAGTCTAGCAGGGAAAAGGAAAGGGGTGGGAGAAGGAAAATATGGAAATGATATAACAAAAGTAGCAATGATTGAGAAAAATCCCAAGTACAGATGGTTCCCAACTCCTGATGGCTCAACTTCCTATTTTTTGTCTTGACAATACAGGTTGTATGTATGTTTTGATTTATGGTATCTTCAACGGACAATGGATTTATCAGGTTATAACCCCATTGTAAGCTGAGAGCATCTGTATTTTGTTTATCTAGAATCAACTAACCTTTTATATCACTTGTGAACTTGAGTTAACAAAGAAAGACAGGGACATTTTGCATACTTGATATTTCTGTCCCTTGATTGAGATTTCTGATTCACTACTGCTTGTAGTGAGTCGGGCCTTCGGTAGATCCTATTGTTAAGGAGGTAGAGAGTACCATCCTGGCTGGGAGGATGCATGGCTGCATAGCTTCATCTCTGAACTACATTTCTGTGCTGCAGCGGGCAGGTGGCTTTTGGCCTTCTGGAGATTGATTAGCTCTGCAGGCAGCCATATACAGCTGTGGGGCAGCTGCATGGGTAAACAATTAACTCGGGGTACACAGCGCAGTCTGAGAAATGTGATGAAAACTGTAGTCCGGAGGACGCTTGCGTCCCAGATGCACTGTGGAGCTGCTGGCAGAGAGACCTGGAGAGGCATGTGGGTTTCTATTTTTTCTTTTCTTACCATTTTGAACTTGCAGCTGTTTTTTTTTTTTCTTCTTCAAATTAAAGACCTTTCCAGGATAGCAGTTGCAAGACGGATGTTGAGACTACCTGTTACTCCTTGTCCTGGGTTTGAAGGGCATCTTAGCTGACGAAGTATATGGATCTGGCAAGCAAGCATTGCAGAGAGATTTAGCATTGCCTGCAATTTTCCATCACCAGGACTTTCTTTGAGATTTCTTTGGGTTTTCCTTTTATAAAAATGTTTTTATTAGTGCATTATAGCTATACATAATAGTGGGGTTAATTTTGACATAATCACATATATGTGGAATATGATTTGCCCATTTCAGTCCCCAGTACCTTCTCACTCTCTCCCCTTCTCCCACTCCACCATTCCTTCTCCTTTACTCTGCTGGCCTTCCCCCTGTCTATTTATTGCTTTTATAAATTAGTACTTTACAGGTCTACACAAAGGGGGAATTCACTGTGGTACATTCACGCATGTACACAGCATAATTTGATCAACCCAGTTTTGCTGTTCTTCCCCTTTCCTGTCCCACCCCTTCCCCCCAGTCTCCCTCCTCCATCCACTGATTTATCTCCCTTCCATTTTAGTGGCATCACTCCCCTCTTTTCCCCCTTATTTTTCTCTAGATTTTGCACATGAGATAAAAATATTTGACCCTTGATTTTTTTGAGTCTGACTTATTCACTTAACATGATGTTCTCTAGCTCCATCCATTTATTGGCAAATGCCATAATTTCATTCTTTATAGCTGAGTAAAACTCCGTTGTGTATATGTACCACATTTTTTTCTAATTTGTTATATAAGACAGCAGAATGCATCACAGTTTATATTACACATATAAAGCATAATTTTTTATATCTCTGGTTATATACAAAGTATATTCACACCATTTGTGTCTTCATACATGTACTTAGGGTAATGATGTCCATCTCATTCTACCATCTTTTTTTACCCCCATGCCCCCTTCCTTCCCCTCCTGCCCCTTTGCCCTATCTAGAGTTCCTCCTTCCTCCCCTGCTCCCCCTCCCAACCCCACTATGAATCAGCCTCCTTATATCAGAGAAAACATTTGGCATTTGATTTTTTGGGATTGGCTAACTTCACTTAGCATTATATTCTCTAACTCCACCCATTTACCTGCAAATGCCATAATTTTATTCTCTTTGATTGCTGAGTAATATTCCATTGTGTATATATGCCACACTTTGTTTATCCATTCATCAACTGAAGGGCATCTAGGTTGTTTCCACAGTTTAGCTATTGTGAATTGTTCTGCTATAACATTGATATGGCTGTGTCCCTGTAGTATGCTGATTTCAAGTTCTTTGAGTATAGACCGAGGAGTGGGATAGCTGGGTCAAATGGTGGTTCCATTCCCAGCTTTCCAAGGAATCTCCATACTGCTTTCTATATTGGCTATACCAATTAGTAGTCTCACCAGCAATGTGTGAGTGTGCTTTTTTCCCCACATCCTCACCAACACAATTGTTGTTTGTGTTCTTAATAGCTGCCATTCTGACTGGAGTGAGATGAAATCTTAGAATAGTTTTGATTTGCATTTCTCTAATTGCTAGAGATGTTGAACATTTTTTCCATATATTTGATTGGTTGTATATCATCTTCTGAGAGGTGTCTGTTTCAGTTCCTTGGCCCATTTATTGATTGGGCTATTAGTTTTTTTTTTTGTTTGTTTGTTTGTTTTTTTTTGGTGTTTAGCTTTTTGAGTTCTTTATATACCTTAGAGATTAGTGCTGTAGCTGATGTGTGAGGGGTAAAAGTTTGCTGTCAAGATGTAGGCTCTCTGTTCACCCCATCAATTATTTCTTTTACTGAGAAGAAGATTTTTAGTTTGAATCCATCCCATTTATTGATTCTTGATTTTAATTCTTGCACTATAGGATTTTATTAAGGAAGTTGGGTCCTAATGTAACACGGTGAAGATTAGGGCCTACTTTTTCTTCTAATAGACGCACTGTTTCTGGTTTAATTCCTAGATCCTTGATCCACTTTGAGTTGAGTTTTGTGCATGGTGAGAGATAAAGTTTTAATTTCATTTTGTTACATATGGATTCCCAGTTTTCCCAACACCATTTGTTGAAGAGGATATCTTTTTTCCAATGTATGTTTTTGGTGCCTTTGTCTAGTATAAGATAATTGTGATTTTGTGGGTTAGTCTTTGTGTCCTCTATTCTGTACCATTGGTCTACCAGTCTGTTTTGGTGCCAATACCATGCTGTTTTTGTTACTATTGCTCTGGAGTATAGTTTAAGGTCTGGTATAGTGATGCCTTCTGCTTCACTCTTCTTGCTAAGGATTGCTTTAGCTATCCTGGGTATTTATAAAAACATATTTATTTTTTAGTTATAGGTAAACACAATATCTTTGTTTTATTTTTATGTGGTGCTGAGGATCAAACCCAGCGCCTCATGCATTCTAGGCAACTGCTGCACCTCTGAGCCACAACCCCAACCCTATTCTGGGTTGTATATCACATTTTCTTTATCCATTCATCTGATGATGGGCACCTGGGTTAGTTCTATAACTTGACTATTGTGAATTGTGCTGCTATAAATATGGATGTGCCTGTATCACTGACTTTAACTTATTTTTGGGATAAATATCTAAGAGTGGGATAGTGGTTCATATGGTGGATCCATTCCTAGTCTTTTGAGGAATCTCTACACTGCTTTCCAGAGAGGTAGTACTAATTTGTGGTCCCACCAACAATTATCAGTGCACCTTTCTCCCGAATATCCTTGTCAGCATTTTTTATTATTTGTTTTCTTGATAATTGCCATTCTGATTGGAGTGAGATGAAATCTCAATTAGTTTTGATTTTCATTTCCCCAATTGCTAGGGATGTTAAACAGTTTTTCATATATTTTTCGTCCATTTGTATTTATTCTTTTGAGAAATGTCTGTTTAGTTCTTTTGCCCATTTATTGATTGTGTTATTTGTTTTTTGGTGGTTTTTTTTTTTTTGAGTTCTTTATGTATTCCGGATGTTAATCCCATGTCAGAGAGTAGCTGGCTAAGATTTTTGTTTTCCCTATTCCTGAGGTTTTCTTTTCACGCTCTTAGTTGCTTCTTTTGCTGTGCAGAAATTTTTAATTTGATGCCATATCATTTATTGATTTTTAGTCTTATTTCCTGAGCTTTAGGAGTCTTGTTAAGGAAGTCAGTGCCTGTGCCTGACTTAGAATGTTGGCCCTATTTTTTTCCAGCAGTTGCAAAGTTTCTGTGGAATTCTTTGATTTTGAGTTGATTTTTGTGCAGGGTGAAAGATAGGGATCTAGTTTCATTCATATATATATATAAATTTTTCCCAGCACCATTTGTTAAAGAGGCTGCCTTTTCACCAACATATGTTTTTGGCACCTTTGTCAAATATCAGATGACTGTATCTATATGGATTTATCTCTGTGCCTTCTGTTCTGCCTTCATGTATGTTTTGATTTCATACTGTTTTTGTTAGGTTAGCCCTGTAGTATAGTTTGATGCCTTTGCAATGCCTCCAGCATTGCTTTTTTTTTTTTTAAACTTATAATTGCTTTGGCTATTCTGGTTCTTTTATTTAAAGATCCAGAATAGTCAAATGAATTTTAGGACTGGTTTTTCTAGTTCTGTGAAGAATGTTAAGATCCTTAAAAAAAATTAGCAGATAGCATTCAAAAACACATTAAGTACCACGATCAAAAGGGTTTCCAAGGAAGCAAGATTGGTTCAAAAAATGCAAATCAGTAAGTATAATTCACTATATAAACAAAATTAAGGACAAGAATCACATGATTATCTCAAGAGATGCAGAAAGAGCCTTGGACAAATTTCAGCACTTGTTCATGTTAAAAACCCTGGGGAAACTGGGAATAGAAAGAACTTACCTCAACATTATAATGGCTATGTGTGACAAACTCAAAGCCAACAGCTTACTGAATGGAGGAAAACTGAAAGCATTTCCTCTAAAATTAGGATCAAGACAAGATTGTCCACTCTCACCACTTCTATTCAATACAGTTCTTGAAACTTCAGCTAGAGCAATGAGACAAGAGAAGTAAACTAAAGGGATATAAATAGGAAAAGAAGAAGTCAAATTATCTGTTGCTGATGGCATGATCTTATATGTGGAAGATCCAAAAAAACTCCACCAGAAGACTTCTACTGATGATAAAATAAATTCAGCAAAAAATTCAGTGGCAGGATACAAGATTGACATAGAAAAATCAATAGCTTTTTTGTACTTCAATAGATCAGGAAAACTATCCAGTTCACAATAATCTCAAAAACAGACAAACAAAACCAAAACAAGAACAACAGCATAAAACCAAAACCTTGGGAATAAATCTAACCAAGAAAGTAAAAGACCTCTGCAATGAAAACTATAGAATTTTGGAGAGAGAAATTGAACAAGACTTTAGAAGATGGAAAGACCACCCATATTCTTTATTAGACAGAATTAACATTGTTGAAGTGGTAACACTACCAAAAATGTTATGCAGATTCAATACAATCCCTATTAAAATACCAATGACATTCTTCACTGAACTAGAGATGTGAGGTTTTTGTTTTTTGTTACTGTGGATTGAACCCAGGGATGCTTTACCACTGAGCTACATCCCAGCCCTTTTTATTTTTTATTTGGGGAAACAGGGTCTCACCAAGTTGCTTAGGGCCTCACTAAGTTGCTGAGGCTGGCTTGGAACTTGCAATCCTCCTGCCTCAGCCTTCTGAGTTGCTGGGATTACAGGTGTGTATCACTGCACCCAGCTGAGGTGTGTGTGTGTGTGTGTGTGTGTGTGTGTGTGTGTTTAAAGCATGAAGACCCAGAGAGGAGATGGCCTAGTGGGGAAATTATGTCCTGATAGACCTGATGGTGAGGAAGACTTCATTTTGGGGATATTCTGAGGATTAACTGAAAATCAAATCCTAAGCATTTCCACACGTGAAATCATGCTCCATGAGTGCTTAAGAACACTGCTACTTCAGTGGCATTTCATTTCTAAATGTTAATTTAATATAAATATTCTCTTTGCCCATGGTGATTCTTAAAATAATTGTGTGACATGTTTAATTCAATGAAAAAGAGTGTCAGCCTGCTCCTGGACTTCCTTTAGATACACTGAGGATGGATCAGCCTGCTGCCAGAGTCAGGTGCAAAGAATAAAGTCTATCATCTAGATGCTGGCTTCTTGGTATTGTACAGGAAAATGATCCAGATGATTAAACCATTTATTTTTCAGCATTGTGTTTTGGGCTATCTCTATGTGTATGTTTGTGTGTTACTCTGTTCGCTTTAAGTGAGAGCTGCTAAGTTCTACATGGGCTGAATCTTCCTACTTGAGAATGTGTTCAGGCTCCAAGCTCAGCTTTATGGAAAATTTTCCACTTCTTGACTCTAGCATTCCAGGTGCAGATTTCTGTTCCTCATTTCTTCCTCTGATGACACATCCCTTTCTGTTCTTGTGCCTCTCACCATGTGGCTGGAGACGGGCGGGCTGAAGCGATTAGTCCCACAGACCCTCAAGCACCAGCCCTGCTTCGACAGCACCTGCTACCCCTTTATTTCTTGTTTCTCTCAACCTCAGATCTTGCCCTTTTACTCATCTGCCATCTGGCAGCCACCCTACATTCCATTCCATCACCAGGGGGATGTGGCCAGGGGCGAGCCAGAAATGGCACTTGCCTTGGTTGACAGACCAACTTCCAGGAGGCCATGGCCCAGAAACTCAGGGGATGCTACAGCCCAAAGAGCAGGCGGGGAAATACAGGAAGTGGCTTTCCTCTGTGCCCCATCACTAAATCCCACTCACCTTGACTGTCGTCCAGATAGGGATGTGCAACTCTAAAAAAAAAAGGTGGAAAAATATGCATAGCATTTTAATCATTTTGTAATGTACAGTTTGGAGACATTAGGTCCATTTTTACAATATCATGTGCCATTTCCACCATCCATTCATGAACTCTTTTTATCTTGCGAAACTGAAACTCTGTTCCATTTCTACAATGGCTTCCATTTCTCCCATGCCCTGAGTACCTGGCAACCGCTTTTCTACTTTCTGTCTCTGATTTTGGCTACTCTGTGTACTTCGTATAAGTAGATTCATGCAGTATTTGTTCTCTTGTGACTGGCTTATTTCCCTTGGCAAGTAATGTCCTCAAGGTTCATCCACATTGTAACATATGGTCAGCATTTCCTTCCTTTTTCAGGCTTAATAATATCTCCTGTGTGTATGCACCACATTTTGTTTATCCATTCCTCCACTCATGGACATTTGGATACAGGTTGTGACTTCCTTGTGAGTACAGTGTTTGGGGAGCTAGTGCATATTCAAGGTACTTTAATCACCATGAAAATTTATGATCAGACAGATTTGGTTGTAGTCACAGTTCTGTTCCTTATTAGTATGACCTTAAAAAGTTACTTAGCCTCTCTTTTAAAAACCACTTTTAAAAATGCAAAGTGTGTCTTGAAAACAAACGAGAGCATAAACTTACAGGTCCATTTCAATGAGCATTAATTTAATAACAATACAAAAATAGAACATGTAATCATTTACTAACCACCAGACTAAGACATTTAATGGAACTCAAACCTTTGAAATTCTTTAGAGTCTCTCCTGGAAGATTCTTACCACCTCTGTCCTGAACTATTATCTGAATTCTGTGCAAGTTACTCTCTTGTTTTTCTTTGTAGTTTTATCATACATGTAGATCTCTGAGCAGTGCATTATTTTGTTTTGTTGTGAATTTTGAACTTTACATAAATAAAATTCCAGCTTTTCTCCTACAATAAACTATGCTGTCATGAACTTTCTTGTATATATTTCCTTGTACACATATGCCAGAGTTTCTTTAGAGCATCTTCACAAGGTATGTATGTGTTTGACTTTACTAGTTGTTTTCTGAACTGGTTATCCTAAGTTGTGCTCTCACTAGCGGTGTATGAAAATTTCCTTCAAGTTCTGTCTTTGCCAATATCGGGCAATGTCATTCAAAAATTTTTGTCCATATGGTGAGTGTGAAATAGTTTTAACTCTCTTTTCAAATATTTAATCTCAGCTATCTTTATCAAGCACTTCTGCAGTGGCAGGTTCAATGTTTATGGTGCACAAATGAGAATAATTTTGAAACTAGATTATCCTTTCATGAATGTGAACCTGGTGGAGCATCACAGGTACTTTCTAATTCTGTTACTGATAGGAACCAATGCTGATATAAATATTGGTTAATCCCTAAGATGACTTCTTTGCCTGCACCTTTGGGTACATAACCCCATACCATGGTGTCAATTATTCAGAATTATAGATCAGGCTTCTACTGGGGATGTGACAAAGGGTGTGGAAAGTATAGGCCTTAAGTGAATTGTGACGGAGAAGAGAAACATGTGGGGTCTGTTGAGTTCCTGGCAGGGGGATGATATATTGTCAATCCCCACAATATATCCTTCAAAGTAGGAGTAACATCTGAGTTCTTGCAGAAGGGGAACCAGAGTGGTTGAGTCAGTCAACTAAAAATATAGTTTAGTTCTGGTTGTGTTCCAAACACCATTCTTGAGTATAAAATGAATATACAAGGTTTCCACCTTCAAGACTTTTGTATCCAGTCTGGCAGGGGAAACAGAAGTGACTACATCTGTAATTTCATTTTCACCTGTTAAGGGGTGGTTAGGATGGAAGTATATGGTAGATACAGGGAAGGCTTCTCTGAGGAGGAGAGAGTTGGGCCAAGTGTTGATGAGTTAATAAGCTCATTAGGGAACAAGAAGGGACATTTCAAATACAGAAGGCTTTGTGAGCAAGATGGCGGATCTGTAGAATAGCATCTCCTCTCTCAGGGGAGTGGAGGGAGCAGAAGCTGGTGTAAGGGAATGACAGGGTGCAGGCAGGGATCAGAAAGAGGAGACCCAGGCAGGGCTTAGGTCTTGCTGAAGTTGTAGGCCAATGAAGGGAGTCTGAACTTTGTGGGAAACTCTGATAAAGCAGAGAACTTACATGGTAAGATTTGGGTTCTGGAAAAATTGCTCTGAGGGCTATAAGGACTGGAAGAACAAGGCTCAGGGCAGGAAAATCAGAATATGGCAATGATGGTTCCAAGAGATGAGGGAGTCCTGAATCAAGAGAGGCAATGAAGACACCTTCAGATTCTGCTTGGGTGCTGTTGACTAGTGGACATGGTGGGTAAGAATGTGGTCAGCATCCAGGATGCCTCCTGGGTTTTGTTTCAGCTATAGACTAGATGACAGTACCACTCACTGAGATAGTGAATAAATGAAGAGGAGAGGTTTGGGGTAGGATATGATGATGCCTTCAAGGAAGGATATGTTGACCTTGTGGTGTCTGGAGGACATTTAGTTAACAATGTCCAACAGGATCTTAGAGTTTCTAGGGTAACCAACTCATTCTGATTTGCCTGAGATTTTTCTCAATTTTAAAACAAAAAGTGCCATGTCCAAAGAAGTCCTTCAGTCCTGAGAAAAATGGGGTCATCTAGAACTCAGCAGAGTCTGGACTAGAGAGACTGATTTGGAATTTATGGAAGCCATAGGGATGGATGAGCCTCCCTCCAGGATGTGGACAGTAAGAAGAGATAACTCTTGAGCAAAATAAACTTTATTGATAATAGAGGAAGAAATTGATGAAGAAACCTCAGAAGTGAAGGCTGGAGAGTCAGGGAGAGATTTGAGCAGTTGAGGGGGGGGGGGAAACATTTGTAAATGAAGGAGTGGCCAACTACATCTGAGATCTCAGAAAACTGACTCTTGGATTGACTTTCAGCGGTGGGCAGGAATTTTTGTAAAAGCAGATTTATTTTGGAAAAAATAGGAATAAAATCAGACAGCAGAGGGGTGACCCAGAGCAAGAAAGGTGGCGCACACTTTTAAGAAGCTCTATGGTGGACTGACAGAGAGAAGAGGTAGCTAGTTTGGGAAAGAGGAGTGAGAGACCATTTTGAAATAATTGGAGAAATGTGATCTGGTTTATATGACAGAAGTTAGTGTAGAAAGACAGTTTAAAGGTATAGAGGATAACTGTTAGAGCAGTTGTGAAGGTTGGGGTCCACAGAAGGGATAGAATAGAATAGAACAGATCCCTCTTTTGAGACCAAAGGCATCAGTGGGGAGATGTGTAGCAAGGGCAGGTAGCCACTCGCTGCAGAATTGGGATTTGAATCAATGTCTGCCAGACTTCAAAAGCCATATTATTTCCATCTCATCATAGAAAAATCCATATAAGCTCAGTAAAAAAAAAAGGTATACACATATGCATAATCATTTAAGTGCTAAGCACAGACACATAATGTGCTGTGGGTGAAATTGGGAAAGTGATTAGAGTGATTGGAGCCAGGTGTAGTTCATCTGGGGCGCTTAACAGGAAAGTTGAACTTTGGACAGAATTCTCATAGAACATGGTGAAGTGAAGTTAGTTAGAAAATTAAAAAATAATAATAATTTAAATCATACTTCCCCTAAGGAATTTAACAAAATAAGAAATTTGCTTCTTGTTCTTACTGCTATATAGATAGATTCTCAATAGATGCAATGGATGCAGAAATTATTATATTATCCCCATACCAGCAGGTTACTTATCCCATGATTTTTAACTGAGACCATGGCCACTTAACTAACAGATATCCTATTCTTTTCTTGCTAATGAATTCCACCAAGGTCAGGCCAATCAGATATGATGAGAAGTGGTAGTGCAACTGCTAGTTGTGCCCAGCACATACACATACACACACACACACACACACACACACACTCACACACTTGAGACTTGTCTTCCTTTCTGTCCGACTCTGCTGCTTGGAATGCAGAAGAGTAATGGTGTGCCATCTTGGACTATAACCATGAGGTCAATGTCTTAGGAGTATACAGTGACAGTATAGGTGGAGCCTGGATCCCTAACTCTTAGAGGTTACCATACGGAAGCCCTTGCTAATTTGGATTTATGATAGAGAAGTTGAGTCATAGACACACTTATAGTAAAATTACTTCTTTTATTTACAGAACTTGGATGTTTCTCTAGTATTGTAGTGATATCTGAATTTTTGACCCATTTTAGTCCTATATTAAAGGCTTCCAAAGAGTGTGTCCTTATGAATTTAAATTCCTTTGCCTGAAACTTAGCTGAGAGTCATAGGTAGGTACAAAACTACCAAGTGCAAAGGGTGGGCAGGCTCTACTTGGGTCCAGATTATCTCCGTCCACCATCCTTTATCCAAAGTTATCATGTGCAGTACATATTTTTTTCTTTGTTTTGTTTTTTAGGAAGCTGCTGAAGAATTGGTCTATCAAAATTAGCATTGCATTTAGCTGTGAGTGACAGAAAATCTGACTAGATAGTGGCTTAAACAAGTTAAGATTTCATTTTGTGTGTGTGTGTGTGTGTGTGTGTGATCGGAAGACTGGAGGTAGGCAGTTGAGAGCTTTACAATGCACTCAGTAACCCCATAGGCTACCTCGTTTTTCTACCCAGCAATCTTTAGCATGTGGTTCTTGTTCTCATGCTTGTCACTTCTTGGTCTACTTCAGGCATCGCATCTGCGTTCCAGGCAGGAAAAGGGGGGAAGGTGAAGGAAAAAGTGCAAGCCAACTGTGTTGGCTCTCCCATTTTCATAAAAAAATTTATAGTGATATATAACACACAGAAAAGTTCACAAATCACAAGTATACAGCCTGATGGATTTTAACAAAGTGAACACACTCGGGTAAGTGGCACTCAAAACAAATGCCAGAACATTCCAAGCCACTGGAATCCTCCTTATTCTCCCAGAGGTCCCTGTTACATACCTAGAGGAAAAGCATAGATTAATGTTGCTTGTTTTGGACTTTGTGGAATTATACCGTGTGTATTCTTCTGTGACTGCCTTCTTTTGCTTAACAAAATGTTTTGTGAGATTCACTCACAAATACTATTATACGTAATTGCAGAACATTTACTCTCATGGCTCCATTATTCTACAATTTTTTTTAACCCATTTCAACATTGGCAGGCATTCAGGTAGCTTGCAGATTTTAGCTATTATAAATAATGTTGCAATAATCATTCCAGTATAAGTCTTTCGGTGAGCATATGTACACATTTCTGTGGATATATACCTAGATGAAGAATCTGAGGGTTATACATTGTGCTTATGTTTAGCTGTGATATGGCCAAGTGATTTTCTGGAGTATTTGGACCAATTTACCCTACTAGCAGCAATGTATATAAGCTTCATTTGCTTCACATCCTTGTCAACACTTGGTACAGTAGTTGAGTAGCCCCCATTTTTTATGCAGGGAATACATTCCAAGACATTCTACAGATGCCTGAAACCATGAATAGTTTTTTTCATATATGTTTCGTGCATGTTTTTTCCTGTACATACATACCTGTGATAAAGTTTAATTTATAAATTAGGAACAGTAAGAAATGAACAAAAACAACTAATAATAAAGTATAACAATTATAACAATGTATAAAAATTATTTGAAACTTATTATTTATTTTTGGAGTTTTCCATATAATATTTTTGGAGCATGGTCAGCCATGGGTAACTGAAATTGTGAGAAGCAAAGTCGTGGATAAAGGGGGACTACTGTATTTATCTGTTTCTTTAATTTTATCCATTCTGGTAGATGCACAGTAGTCATTTCTATTACCTTGGTAATTCATGAATTAAGCTGAGCAACTTTTCATATGCATATATTTATTCTCTATTTAGATACAAAGTACTTTTCATATTTTTTTGTACAGTTTTCATTGTGTTGTCTTTTTCACATTGTTTTGTAAAGTTTACTTCTGGATGAGTCTCATATTAGTTTGCTAGGGCTGCCATAACAAAATACCACAGACTGGATGTTTCAGTTGTTTTCTTACAGTTCTGGAGTCTGTTAGTCCAAGGTCAAGAGGTTAGCAAGGTGGGTTTCCTCCACTCGCCTTTCTCCTTGGCTTAAGGACAGGGACCCTATTGCTGTCTTTTCATAAGGGCATCCCTCTGTGCACACATCCTTGCTGTCTCTGTATGTCTTAATCTCCATTTCTTACGAGGACACCAGTCATATTGAAGTCCATTCTAATAGTCTGATTTCAACTTAATTCTCTCCTTAAAGAGGTTATCTTTATATACAGGCACATTCTAAATCACTGGAGATTAAGACTTCAACATATGAATTTTGTGAGAACATAAATTAGTCTATAAGAAGTCCTTTGTTGAATGCATGTATTGTAAACATGTTCTCGACTTTGTAAGTTGCTGTTTCATCCTCTTAATGGTGTCTTTCAAAAACAGAAGTTCTTAACCATAATGTTGTTTAATTTATCAATTTCCCCCCTCTGGTTAGTACTTTTGGGGCCCTGTTTAAAACTCTTTGCCCACTGAAAAGTAATGAAGATATTTGCTCTATTGTTTTATTCTAAAAGCTTGATCATTTTGCTTTTTGCATTTGAATATACAATATATCTGGAGTTAATATTTTTCTATGGCATGAGGGAGGAGTCAAGATTATTTTTGCCATGAAGATTTAACATAGTTTATTGAAGAGACCATTCTTTCCCTATACCCTTGCAGTGTTACCTTCGTTTTAAATCAGGTGTCCATATTTGCATGAATCTGTTTCATTATTCTACTTGTGTATCTATCCTTGAGTCAATACCAAATCTTATTTCATAAAAATAGATCTTGATAGCTAGTGGTTTAAGTCCTCCAGCTTTTTGTTCCTCTTTAAGATTGGCTTGGCTGTCTTTGGCCCTTTGCATTGCTATATACATTTTAGAATCAGTTCATCATTTATTTCAACCTTTATTTGATTCTCATTTAGAGTTTTCCCAGAAGCCCCACCCAATGACTGCTTATTTTATCTCATTGTCTAGACACAAGACAATCTCTAGTGGCAAGAAAACTGGAAAATATATATTTTTAGCTGGACATATTGCCACCCTAAACAAAATTGAGATGTTTTTCCTTAGTGAGAGAAAAAACAGGAGAATGAACATCAGGCAGACAACTAGCAAGGTCTGACTCAGTAACTAATTCTTCCAAAACTAGCGGAGATGAAGAATGGAGGAGGAAAGTGGTACCTTCCCATCTTACCTGATGAGCAGAGTTCCAGGGCTTTTCCTATCACAGCTGGAATGACCCTCCTGAAGCTCAGGGGAGTTAATGACTCCTGTTATTCCCTGGCCTGCTAGGGTGGGGCTGGGAGGGATTGAAGGTGGATATCAGGCAGGAGGCCTCGTCAGTTACAGTCCCCTTAGTTGGAGATCTGTAAGACACAGTCCCATGGCAGCCTCCATGGGACTAGCTAGTTTTGGCAAGAAATTGAAGAGTGTCCTGGGATGCTTGCTACTTTCATGAAATATACAATGCGGCTTGGTCAGCATGTGTTGATAGGACTTCAGGAAGGGAATGACCTACTGCAAATGAGAAGAGAAGGGAGCAGGCATGCTGGATGTCACCAGTGTTTATCATGTTAGATCTGAGGATTTTAGGAGTTATTTTCTTTTTAAGTCTTACTAGCTCATTTCAATTAGGTGTCATGAAAACTTAAAAGTTTAAATGAAAAATTTCAAATAGGTTGAATTTTTCAGGTCTGAAATGCATCAAACATTCATTGTGTGATGACATAGCAAACCAAAGCAGGTCAGGATGTTTATGTTTTTTAAAACAGGCAAGTAAGGCCAAATATACCCAAGGATACCAAGGAGTTAACTGTTTGCTATTTGAAACTTCTTTTATATTTTATGCTATCAAGTCCTAGAATGGGCAAATGCAAGAAGGCAGTCAAACTAAGTTCTGAATTTGACCCAAGGACAATGTCACCCAGATGGGTATGTATTATCCATAGCAGCAGGCCTACAAACCTGATTTAGTCATCTGTCATCTCTCTAAATCACCATTTATGCTTATGATAAGGTGACCTAACTTATTTAAAAGCGAAATGGAGATGCTCAATGGAAACTGAGTGAATACCAGGTTTGTGTGGAGCTCCTCCATTAGCAGTAGGGCCATAGGCGAAAGGAGTGGGAGAAACAGCCAGAAACAGGTCTTCATGAACAAGATTAAGAGACAAGCGTCCATGACTTCATCTCATTGAACTCACCACTTCATGGCCTAACAGGCTTGGAGGAGGAGGATCATGTTCTGGATATGGTCATCTATTTTCTCATTCTTTCTCCCTTTCATTATAAATGATTTAGCTGATGATTTTCTCAGAGAGATAGTCCTCAAAGAAAAAGAGAAAAAAAAATCAGTATCAGGAAGTTTTGTCAGATGAGTTTCACTTTTTTTCAGATGATTTTTAATCACTTGAATCCTCCAACAACCCTGTAATTCTTTTCCTCTTTGGATTCCTCTCGGGAAACACCTGAGTTCTTCCTCATCATCTTAGCCTTCCGATCACCTTGTTAGGGTGATTTCTTTTTCCGACATGTGAGCCATTCCATCCTTTGAGAGGATTTGCCATATACGTGATTTTATCAATGGCTGTAAGTCCCCTCTGGTTTTCTCTTTGTTCTTGAGGGGTCCCACAGCCTGTGACCAAATGATACATTTCACTGATTTCTTCCCAAAGGAACCTTTCCAAAAGCAACAGAATTTCCTTGCATATTTGAATCTGTTCCTGCAGCAATTTGAAGCCATGAGTCCTAGCTCTGAGGAATAGAAGATTAAACATCATCACAGCCAACAAGGCAGGGAAATGTTGCAGGCCATTTGGTTCATAGGAAAGCAGCCTTGAAACACCTTCAGCATACCAGAATGTTCCAACACATTTCACAAGAGGAAAAAGTAATGCAAGGCAAGAGCAATTTCAGCCTTCTGTGCTGATTACCGCTCTCTCTGTCCTCCCTGCAAGGGGGTTAGCAAGGGCAGCTGGTTGCAAAGCTGCAGCTGTTCTTAATTGTTGATTTTAAATTTACAGCAGTCCCTTATGGGAGGAGATGCCGTATCTGCACCCTGCAATGGACTTACAGGTGTGTGAGAAATGTTTTCTTTCCTACGGGTTACGCGACACTCTATAAAAGACAGGCTATTATGACATACTAGGCTGATGTCCGGAGACATGGGCTTAATTAGCCCCCATTCTCCCTTTCCCCATTTCTCTGACATACAGAACTGCTGGAAAAGATCTACTTTCTGCTTAAACCAATGAAGTGTGTATCTCCCAGGCATTCTCTCTCCATGTTCTCTGCAAATGAGTTGGATACATCAACAGAAAAGGGAACATCAAGTTCAATTACTTTATGAATATGCTCAAAGTGGAGTTCTGAGTGCCATTTAAAACAAAAACAGGGCTGGGGATGTAGCTCAGTTGGTAGAGTGCTTACTTTGCATGCATACGGCCCTGAGTTCAATCCCCAGCACCACAACAAACAAGCAAAAAAAAAAAAAAACAAGATCATACACAAAGAAAATATGTGAACAATTTAGACTTTTTTAAAAAAAGTTGTTTCAGCAAAAGCAATGAAATCTTTTTTTGGTTTGTTTGTTTAATTTTGTTGAGTTCTCTATTAGGGCTGGACATGCATTCATGTTTGTTCGTTGATATAATGGTAGGTTTCATTATTTGGCTATGGGTGTCTCATGTTCAGATATTAGCACACTGAATGTATTAATTTGAACAGATTATTACTAGCATTGTACTGGTCCCACCTACCTCCTCAGATTTCAGACAATCAGGACTCCTTTCCTGAACCCCATGCGTACTCTGTTTCACCTCTGACCATCCCTTACTCTTCTGTTAACAACCCACTTCTAGACTATGCTTCAAAACCAGCACCTAGACTTCCTGACCCTGTATGCACATACCAGGTCTGAGGAGTGTGGGATGAGAATGGAGACAGCCTGCAGACTGCATCTGTTCCATGGAGCATCTGCATACATGTAACCAGTGCTCCTTGATGTGCAGCTGTTGGGTGAGAAGATAAAGGAATAACTTAGAGCTGGTCTCCAAATTTTACAATGTACCTAGCATACTGTCTGTCCTGCTGGCTGGAGCAATACTTCAAAAAAGGCAAATGAACATGAATATTCATAAAAAATACAGGTAAATTTCTGACTCATTTGAAATTCTAATGGCAGGTGCACAGGAAGTTTGTCTCCACAGAAACAGAAAATGAAATTGACCACTTTAGTTTCCTTCTTTTAAATGAATCAGCTCCCTCAGCAGAGAATGCATTTAATTAAGCACATCCAGAGGATCAACAGGGACATTTTCATTGCAGTACAACAAATGTTAAACAGTACTTTAAGAACCCACACAATATATCAGGGTCTTGAAGGTTGTTCAGGTTCAGGGTTATGGTAATAAGCATAACCACAACTCTGAATTTTGTTAGTTCAATCAAACACCTGAACTATTCAAGCAAGTAAAAGGCTTGACAAATTTATTACAGTGCACAGCCTAGAAAGGACTCAGTCAATATTTATTATATTTTAAAAATTGACTGAATGTCTGGATAGGTTTGGTCACAGTTGTTTATCCAGTAGCCCAAGATAGCATTGGCCTAAATAAATCTCTTTTTAAAAAAAAAAAGTTGTTTTTTTTTTTTTAGTTGTCAATGGACCTTTATTTTTAAATTTTATTTATATGTAGTGCTGAGAATCAAACCCAGTGCCTCACACAGGCTAGGTAAGCTCCCTACCACTGAGCTGCAGCCCCAGCCCTGGCCTAAATCTCTTGATGCTTCAAGAGCGTTGGAAGCCAACCCTCATGTCTAAAGCAAACAGTTTTGATGATTTGTCGAAGATACTTTACTGTGATAAGTGGAGCTGATTTCCCCACATACTGTGTAAACAGATGTAGGAGTGCCCTCACCTCAGTGTGATTTGACTCACACTCTGAAGACTAGACCACTTGAGTCTCAGGGTTTGTAGGGGTTTTAGTCTGTTCTTTGGTCTTTGCCCCTTAGATCTCTGTTCACTGTGTGAATTTGACAATGCACAACAATTTCCATTAGGTTCTACCCAGGCATTTATATTACCTTTCCGTGACTGGGAATGAGTTTGGGAATGGGTGACCTGAGCAGGAGCTGGGTAGTCAGGAGATGGGTTGGCTCTAAGGAGGGTCTCCAGGGGAAACCCAGAGGAATTCATGATGCCGTAGAAGCAGGTCTTTGCTTCCTCCAGGCTCTGACTTCTCAGCCTTAAACCATTGTGAATTCTGCACTTCCTGGGACCCTATTTCCTACTGTGAAACCCTAATTCATATTTTTGTTCTGTTTTGTTCCTGAATGGACTTAATTCTTAATATTTTTTTTTCAGATTGTGAATCTTGACCCTTTAGTGACTATTCATTTACGGGTCAAATCGGTAGTAGAGAATGAAATCACGTGACAGAGTCAAAATTATCAGATCACATCGTAGGCAGCAGGGAAATATGATTTTTACAAGACTTTTGTTTCAGTTGTGTGTGTATAAGAGAGTACTGAATAATGCTGTAAAACGTATTCTTGGGTTGTGATGAGAAGAAAATTTGAAAAGCACTAACAGGTGAGTTACTTGAGGTAGATTTTTAAGCTCCAAGAAATTGAGGGATGGGAGACATCATACCTTCCTCCACTCCTTGCCAGCCTTTCACTTTGCTCACCCATTAAGGTCACCCCTGCTGAGGCTGCTCCTTCCTCCCTGCTTTGTAGAGGGCCATCATGAAGGCAGATGGCCAATTATTCAACTGAAAATACTTCCCAGCTTATAAGGTGTTTTTAATCCATGTTATCCCATTTGATAGATGCCAGATGCTAGGTTCCTCCCAGAGAAGAGGCCAGGTCCAACGCCCTACCTCTACTACCTCCAGCATGTGAAGTTTTCTAGCTTGTTTTTTATGATTAGGTGATAATATGGCTACTGCCTACAATGGAATGCATTGATCTCAAATTATTTCCTGTGTATGATTAATGTGTGACTTTTGAACTTATGTCACTATTACTTGGCCTAAGCAAGGACTTTTGGCCATATGATATCTCCAGGGCACAAGGGTTAATATTAGAGGGAGTGAAATAAGCAAGTGTCAGTGGCTCTCAGAATCATGACAATAAGAACAAGATGATGGCACCACACTGCTCTGCAGCTCAATGGAGCAAGGGACGTCCAGTGTGTCACTGCTTACTTCATACAGTGTTCTACCGAGAAGCACAGACACATGCAGGCAACCAGCTGCTTAT
Source organism: Marmota monax (assembly GCF_021218885.2). Lineage (NCBI taxonomy): Eukaryota > Metazoa > Chordata > Mammalia > Rodentia > Sciuridae > Marmota > Marmota monax. The sequence goes on along the minus strand of NW_026693082.1, from coordinate 16,845,339 downwards.
CAAGAGCAGTATTTTTGTAGTGTTATATGCCACCATTCTGTGGGTCCTGATATTGCCATTCTGGGGACTTAATTCTGAAGTGAAAGCAACTCACTTTCATTGCTATTTATTAAAAGCCTGCTAGCACTATTCGTCTGAGAAACTATAGAGGCAGGGTAGAAGTCTTGGATAAAAAGATAAGGCTTACCTCTTGAGTGTTTGTTTAGTGGAAACTACTTGTTCTCAGTTCTTTCCCTTCATGTGTCACTGACTGATACCAAGGAGAGTGGGGGTCACATTGGCTTTGTTGCCCCCAGTTGAAAACTCCTCTTATTCACCAAAAAGCTCTTCAGAGAAATCTTAAGCCCAGAAGGAGTTAAGCCGTGTGTCTGCACAGCACGGCTTTGTTCTGGCAACGTCCCATCAGTTTAGGTCATTTCTGATGACTTCACTCTCCTGGTGACATCAGCCTGTAATCTCTTGAAGGTGAATTCATGTGTGATTGCTTCAGAACACTCGCCCTGAGTTCCAAGCCATTCCCGGTGATATATGGAAGAGCTTGTCTTTCTCAGGCTGCAGTCTGGTTTGTGCACTGCATTTGTGCTTACCGTATCATATTACCACGTGGACATTATGTCACTAACTGGCACGGCACAGCTCGACAATGAAATGTGCTTGCCGCCGGCAAAAAACCAAAAGCTAACATCAAATCTCCTCACCGCCCAGGCCAGGTACAAAATAAAGGAGTTAGAGGGATCGCGCCGCTCTTTCTCTGTTTCTGACAGTTCTCTCCCTTTCTGTGGCTTGAATATTGATAGTATCATTAGCATCATTTCAGTCCATTATACCCACCAACTCTTGAAAATGTGTGGTCACTGGTGGCACAAATTTAATCTAGGACCTTCAAGTAATTTAGTTTAGCCTCGTTGTAAAATATCAAGTCTGTGAACTCAAGTAACCTATTTACCTTCTTAGACCTTTCCCTTTCCTTTGCCTTTCAAATGCCAGGAAAGAACGAGTGGGTATGAAGAAAATGGGCTTACTGGGTGGGGGCCAGGCATTGCCTTTGACAAAGATGGTGTTGTTGTGGAGTTGACCAGTTCTGGCTGACATGTAGATATCTCTAAAAACTGCAGGTTATGAACTTGAAAGGTCCCCACAGTTTATCTGGTCTTAGGCAGAGTAACTACATTTTATACCCCTCACTGCCTTCTTTGGTTATCCTGACACCCACTAATGTCACCAGAGATTCGGAAAGCCGCAGTACCTCCCTGACCCCAAGTATCCTCCTGCAGCCCCTGTTCTGCAAGGGAGGGTCCTGTGTCTTCAGCTGGGACCTAGGCCAAAATGGGGCAGAAGAAGGAAACTGTCTGCACAGAACAGAATCCCTACACCCCTTGCGGGGTCTTCAGCATCCATTTCTTCTGATTAATGGCTCTTGGCCGTCAAGAGAAGCTTCTGTTATACAGAACTGCCTGGGTACAAATGGAGGTTTGAAATCATGTCAGTAAAATTTCATGCTAACACAGTATTGTTAAGAGGAGGAACTGGTATTTCAACAAGCCAAATAAACAGTTCTCCAACAGGTTATTTTCATTTCATATTGAAGGAGAGAAAGAAATGAATAGAGTTGTTCAGCCTTACAAGTGTAGTTCTCAGTCATGAGAATATTTTCTCAATTTTGGGGTGAGCCCACAGACTGTGGGCTGCAAGATAATCTTCTTTGCTTCTTCACAAAATAAATGTTGAGGTGCTCATTTTTTGAGGAAGGAAATAAATTCCCTGGATGACTTGCAAACATTTTTAAATGCAAAGAGGGCAGGCTTTCTGATCTGTTTTAGCTGGGGTGAGGCTGGGCATGGCTACATTAGAGGAAACTGGTAGAATCTGATCCCAGGATGCTGGTAGCTGTCACTGTGCACATCTGCTCAGGATAGGCCAAGATACCAGACCTTTTTTTAAAGGTCTAATATGACGTCAAATTCCATATCTCTAAGGAGATGGAAGTATTAGAAAAGGTCCTATATACATTCTTACTGCCATTCTCTTTCTTGATTCATGTAGACAGAAAAAAAGAATGAAAAAAAATCCCTGAAAATCTAATTAAGATAAATGAAAAACACATTCTTTTCTTCTGCCCAGATCTTATACTTTGCTCTTCTAGTAGCACAGGTGTTTTATATATATATATATATATATATATATATATATATATATATATATATATATATTTCATCTTTCTCCACTTCCTTGGAGAGGAATCTCTCCTTTCATGGAGAGGTTATCTCTGTTCTGAGAAGACTGGAAGAACTCTCTGCTGTTGGAGTAGTGACACGCCTCATATAGACAGGTGGGCCATTGTCACATGCAGGGATGGAAGTACTGATGGGTGTCCTTTGGGAGAATGGAGCATTCGATGAGCCTCATATTATTTTCACATGTCTTTCTGGGGTGGCCCTGGAGGTTGAGTGATATTTGCTTTTGACCTTGGAGAAGTAAGAAAGCCAGGTAATTTTTAATTCTCTTTTTTGAGATGGGCGTCTCACTGTGTTGCCCGGCTGGCCTTGAACTCCTGGACTCAAGTTATTTTCCTCCTGCTTCAGCCTCCCTAAGAAGTAGCTGGAACTACAGCAGGAGCTCTACCACTTCATGCTGAATACAGGTAACTTGGATATAACATTGTTACTTTGATGATGGCATGAATCACTTAGGATTGATTCCTGTTTTCTGCAAACCAGTGGGTTCTTTGATAAGCCTGCCTAAATTCAGTTTGCTGAGCACTTTCCTCAGGGTGGAATTGTTAAACCAGCTCCAAGGCATGCTTCCTACCCTGCACTCCCACACCTCTGGGATAAGAGGTTGGCTTCAAGGTGTCTACTGTCTTACTAACTCTTCCCACCCTTCAGCCCAGCCCTGAGGGCAGCACAGTCTTGAAGGTACCAAATGGGAAAAGTGTTCTCTTTCTGCTGGTGACTCCTGCTCAGATTATGCTCGTGCCATGCTCAGAAGCAGGGCACAAGGATGATGGTGTCCTATCAGACAGGAGCATTCCAGTATTAGAGGAACCCAAAGGCTTTGGCTAACCACCAGGCTGATGTGCAAATCCACCAAGAGGTATGGTGGGAGCTCTTGTGTCAGCAAACTTTTCACCCCAGCTCTGCCATCTACTGCCACGTGACCCTGGGTGAGGGCCCTAAACCCACATAAGACATTTATTATCTGTTCTGAGAAAATATCTCTGAAAGGAGTTTTGCTGGGGACATCAGCTGCTGTAACCACTAGGATAATAATACTGGGGTAGTTGGTGCTCAATAAATAATGGTTTAATTAATGAAAAAATTAATATGGCCAGGCAATGTTTGAGCAGTTTACTGTTTAGAAGGCCAGCTGAGGGACCCCTCATACATGTGCACTGCCCAGTCTGAACTGCCCTGTCCTGCCAAGTTCCTTTGAGTCTGTAGTCTGGTCTGAGACTAGAAATATCATATGATGTGAAATTCCCATCTAGGAGCTCATGTTAGCCCTGGTGGTTAGCCAAAGCCTTTGAGTTCCTCTAATACTGGAATACTCCTGTCTGATAGGACACCATCATCCTTGTATCCCAGTGCCTAGAGCAGGGCCTGACATAATCATTAAAGTCAACTAAAAAGTGTGCAGTCCACAATAAACCAAACATGAAAAGAGAAGACTACAGACACAACACTAAATTTCAATGATCCCAAGGATGCAAAACATATTGTTCTTTAAAAGGACCTATCTTGATCTATAGGCACTCTTAGACTTATGAAGGGCTTACATCCTGATAAGCTTCAAGTAAGTTGAAAATATCCCAAGTTGAAAATGCATTTAATCTACATGATCTACATCCCACCAGGGTTTAGCAACACAGTACCCTGTGTTGTTCTGAGAACATATCTCTGAAAAGAGTTTTTCTGGGGACATCAGCTGCTGTAACCACTAGGATAATAATACTGGGGTAGTTGGTATCCCTGGGATAGCAGGGCTGACTGGGAACTGTGCTTTGCTGCTGCTGCCCAGCATTGAGAGAGAGAGGTGTGTATAAGCTGCATGCGTGTGGCTTTTACATCTTCATCAAGTTGAAAAATGGCAAGTTGAACCATCATAATTTAGGGATAGTCTGTGTATACATAAATGCTTTTTTTCCATTGACATGTTGTAATAGTGTACTTATAGGGTAGACTTCCCAAAAGGACTTAATTTAAGAGAAGAGAACCCATAATTTTTTTTCTCTCAAAGGGGTACTCTTAATATATCACATGGATTTCTGTTGAACTTCTTTATTAAGGAATTTGGGAAGTTACCTTCCATAAGAGGTAACTTCTCCGATTTTTTTCCCTATTATATTCTGATACAGATTCTTCTTGATAAAGAAACAGTAGCATTTGTTCATTCACTCCACACAAGTGTCAATATTGTTTGCTTGTTTGTTTTCTCTTTCTCTCTCTCTCTCCCCCCTCCCCTTCCCTCATGCCTAACTTGTTCATCACTGAAACCTTAGTCCCTTGCCCAGTTCTTGGAACACAGTGTTTAATATTGCTGCACTTAATGAATGCATTGGTATAAATAAATGATAATGAGTGAAAACACAGGAGTGCCTGCCCTGGCTTGGTTTATTGCACTAAATCTGACAACATCAGCACATATGAAAAAATAATTTGAAGCCAGTTCTCTCCTGAATCTAGTTTTGGCACTGACAGATCAGTGTTCAGCCAATAGCCTCTCCTTGAATACATTACTCACACATAAAGTGTAGAAGCCTGGCCAGAGAAGTTTTTTCTAAAAAATTTGGTATATAAAAATTATGGAGTGATATTGGCCAAATTATATTGCTATATTGTGTGCATGTGTGAATAGGTAACCACCAATCCCATCATTATGTACAACTATATTGTACCGATAAAAATGTGGAAAGAATCATGGAATATTATACATATAAAAATTGTACATGAAAATATGTACAGCTTAATAATATAAAGCAAGTGATTGCAGAACAACCATTCAAGTCAAGAAATAGAAGATCACTGGCATCTCATGCCCCTTGCCAATCACCAACTCTTTTCTTCATAAAGATAATCACTACCCTAACTTTCATTGTAATGACATATAAAGCTTTTCTTTATATTTTACTACTTAAATATATAGGTCTCTAATGTCTCTAGATATTAAGATCTGGATTTTTCCCAATTTTATTTATTTATTTAAAAATATTTAATTGATAAAGATGGTATATATTCAAGGTATACAACATGATGATTAGCTATAGGCATACATTATTTAATGATGATTATAATTAAATGAATTTATGTATCCATCACCACCCATCTTATTATTGGATCTCCAGAATCCAATTTTGTATTCTGGGGAAATGCACATATAACCTTTACTATCTCAATCATTTTTGAATGTACAGTTCAGTGGTATTAAGCACATTCACATCATTGAGCAACCATCACCACTGTCTATCTCTGGAACACTTTCATTTTGCAAAACTGAAACTCTTTACCCACTAAACACTAACTCCCTTTCAACTCAGCCCTTGGCAACCATTCTTCTACTTTCTATCATTATGAGTTGGACTACTCTAGGACTTCATATAAGTGGTACCTTACATTATTTGTAGTTTTTGTGACAGGCTTATTTCACATAGCATACTGTCCTCAAGATTCATTCATACTGTAGCATATGTCAGAATTTTCTTCCTTTTGCAGACTGAATAACATTCCATTATATATATGCCATTCATCTGTCAATGGACACTTGGGTTGCTTCTACATTTTGGCTATTGTGAATAATGCAGCTATGAACACGGGTGCACAAATATATCAGTAAGACCTTGCTTTCATTTTTTTTGAGTGTGTACCCAAAAGTGGAATGGCTGATCATATGGCAATTCTATTTTCAATCTCTTGAGGAACCTCCATACTATTTTCCACAGCAGCTGTACCATTTTACTTAGCCCACCAATAGCAGAGTACAGAGCTCCAATTTCTCCATGTCATCACCAGAATTTTTATTATGTTTGTCTGTATTGATAGTAGCCCTCATAATGAGTGTGCTACAATATATCTCATTATAGTTTTGATTTGTATTTTCCTAATGGTTAATGATATTGAGCATCTTTTCATGTGCTTATTGGCCATTTATACATCTTCTTTGGAGAAAGATCTATTCAAGTCTTTTGCTCATTTTTAAATTGGTTTGTTTTTGTTGTTGAGTTTTAAGAGCTCTCCATATATTCTCTGTGTTAATTCCATACCAGATACATGATTTGCAAGTATTTTTCCTATTTTGTGGGTTACCTTTTTAATATGTCTGTATATATATGATATATATATCATATATATACACTTTGTATATATATATATATAAATACTGAAATCTCTGACTATAATTATGGATTTGTCTTTTTCCCCTTTCAGCTTTTCCTTTATGCATTTTTAAGCTCTGTTATTGGGTACATACACATTTCAGATTACTATGTCGGCTTGGTGAATTGGTTTCTTTGTCATCTTTCTCTCCAGAAATGTTCTCCTTTCTTAAATTTACTTTATTTGTGGTTGGCAACATACAGTTGGAACTTGCTTTTTCATTAAGCTTTAAATCTGCAGATTTTCATTGAAATGTTTAGAACATTTATTTTATGACTATTGATATGATTTGTTTTAAATCTTTCTATTTTTCTTCTATTTGTTCCATCTCCTTCACTGTTTTTAAAAATTATTATTTTTATTTGATTTTTTAGATATATTTGATATATAATATATTTAGATATTATTACTGTCATATTATACATACCTGGAGTATAACTTATTCTAATTCAGATCCCATTCTTATGGCTGTACATGATGTGAACAAAGGAAAGTTATGTCAGAGTCATTTTACTGTCTTTCCTATTCTCATCCCCTTCCCTTCATTCTCCTTTGTCTAATCCAATGAACTTCTATTCTCCCCCCAGAATTGTGTGTTAGCATCCACATATCAGAGAGAACATTTGACCTTTGGATTTTTGGGTTTGGCTTATTTCACTTAGCATGATAGTTTCCAGATCCATCCATTTACTAGCAAAAATCATAAAGTCATTCTTCTATACGGCTAAGTAATAACTTATTTTATATATGCCACATTTTCTTTATCCCTTCATCTGTTGAAGGGCATCTTGGTTGTTTCTATAGCTTAGCTATTATGAATTGACCTGCTGTAAAAATTGTTGTGGTGGTGTCACTGCAGTATGCTGGTTTTAACTCTTTTGGATAGGTACTGAGGAGTGGGGTAACTGGGTCAAATGGCAGTTCCATTCCAAGTTTTCTGAGGAATCTCCTTACTGCTTTCCAGAGGGTTGCACCAATTTGTGTTTTCACCAGCAATGTATGAGTGTGCCTTTTTCTCCACATCCTCGCCAATGTTTATTGTTACTTGTATTCTTCATAATTGCCATTCTGATTGAAGTGAGATGAAATCTCAGTGTAGTTTTAATATGGATTTCTCTAATTGTAGAGAAGTTGAACATTTTTTCATATATTTGTTGACCCATCGTATTTCATCTTTTGTGAAATGCTTTTTCAATTATTTTGCCCATTTTTTTGACTGGGTTTTTTAGTTTTTTGGTGTTAAGTTTTTAAAAATTATTTTGTTTGATTCCATTTATCTCTTATGTTATTAACTAGAACTCTTAGTGTTGTTATTTTCATGGTTTTTTTTTTTTGGTATGCATACTTAACTTACCATTACATACTTTTGAATGGTATTACACCACTTCACATACAGTATTCTTTCATTTCTCTACTTGGCCTCCATGATATCACTGTCAGACATTTTGCTTAATCGTTATATAATGAAACCGCAGTATCTTGTTACATTTTGTTTAAATCACAAATAATGTTCCGAAGATATTTAAATACTGTAAGGAACATATTTAACCATTTGGTTACCTTTTATGATGCTCTTCATTCTTTTGTATAGTTATATTTCCTTCTGCGTCCAGAACTTTCTTAGCATTTCTATAGTGTGGGTTTGCTGGTCATAAAGTCATTTATCTTTATTTGTCTGAAAATGTCCTTATTGTACCATAATTTTTGAAAGATATTTTTCAATGAGCATAGAATTCTAGCTTGTTTTATTTTATTTTATTTTAAAGATGCTGATCTATAGAATACTGTGATTCAACCACATCAATGTTTATAGCACCTCAATTCACAATAGCTAAGCTGTGGAACCAACCTAGGTACCCTTCAACAGATGAATAGATAAAGAAAATGTGGTATATATACATAATGGAATATTATTCATTCATATAGAAGAATGGAATTATGGCATTTGCCAGTAAATGGATGGAACTAGAGACTATCATGTTAAGTGAAATAAACCAATCCCCCCAAACCAGAGGTCAAATGTTCTCTCTGCTATGTGGATGCTGACTCACAATAGGCAGGAGTGGGGTGATGTTGGGGTGAGGAGGGAGGAGTGGAGGTTCACCAGATTGGAGGGGCCAGAGAGGGGGGAAGAGAGGGAAGATGGGAATATGAAAGACAGTAAATACAGTAGAATGAATCAAACATAAGTTTCCTATGTTCATATATGATACACACCAGTGTAACCCCATATCATGTACAACCACAAAAATGGGAAGTTATACAACATGTATCTATGATAAGTCAAAATACATTCCACTGTCATGTATAACTAAAAACAAAAACAACAACAGAAAAAATAGTTACTCTTGGAAAGGAATCCTTCCTTCCATATTGGAGGATTGGGAAAAAAATTGGGACAGACACAGGAAATGCTGTGTTAGACTAGAGAGTTATTGTAAAGCCTCCTACAGAATGAATAACCTTGATTTTAACAAGGCAAAGTAGGGGATTAAAAATAAAGATGCTGATCTATTGTCTTCTCGTTTGCATTGTTTTTAATAAGAAATTTTATTTTATTTTTATTTTTGTTCATTTGTATATAATATTTTTTTTCCTATGGCTGCTCTATCTATCTATCTATCTATTTATATCTATTACTGATTTTGAGTGGTTTGATTATGTCGGGTTTGGGTCTTCCTTGTTTCTTGTCCTTGGGAATTTGTTGACCCTTTTGAATATGTGAATTTATGGGTTTATGATTTTCAATGAACTTGGAAAATATTTGGCATTTTTGGGGGGGCATGGCATTATTTTGGGTACTATTTTTCTCATTCCTTTGGGGACTCCAGTTGTCTACATATTAAAGGTAATTACCCACTTAAAGTTGTCCCATAGCTAGTTTACTCACCACTATGCACTGATTTGTACTCTGTAAAATAGAGTTCTAATCAAGGAGACCCTCTACATATATCTAGTTCTTTTTCCTTACATCATTTTTTCTCCCTCTCTTCTGCCATCTTTAGCCATATCAGTCTTTTCAGATCTTCATTTCCATTCTTTGTCATAGGGAATCTGTTGGGCTGCATTTGAGTCCCTCTTCCTGTGCCATGCCTGCAAACTGTTTAATGGCAGCAAGGGGGCTATTATGGGGCTCTTCTCATTCTTTTCTGTCTTGTGTCTTGTGGGTTCTGTTCTGATAAATTGTTTACTCTATGTTTATTTCTTTTGTGTCATCAAACATGTTTTTTAATATTTTATTCAGTTTTTCTAGCTTTCTTTCATAGAAGACTTGGTAGTAATTACTTAGGTTGTAATTTTAGTTATGTTTGTTTTTCCAGAAGAGTGAGCATTTATTTCAGGTGTGATGGGGTCTTCAGATAGAGTTTGAGTGGGATTTAGAACTGGACATTTGGAAAGTCCTACTGATGAGGACTGAGAAGATACATGTGTGCAAAGGTGCTTATCCTAGGGGAGAAGAAACATTACATGACAAGCAGGAACAACACAACACAACACAAAACAAAACAAAACAAAAAAACCGGAACTATAATTATCAGAGCTGAGGAACAGCAGTGAGAAAGATGCCTGTCACTTTTATTTATTTTGTATTCAGCTTCCATTAGACTTGTGAAGAGCTGCACTGGGAGGGAGTTCACTGTTAAAGCTGAAAGTACACTTTTATTAAAAATTCTGCAAAACAGGGAGCCAGAGGCCTTCCATCAGCAGGTAGGAATAAGAGGCAATGAAATTTGAGTTATTACTGTTAATGCGACCATGTAAGCACACCCATTCTGGTGGGGCCCAGGGATAATCAGGTTACACAAGTTAGCCTGGATTTAACTCAACCTTTACAGGCCTTCATTAATAGAAGAGGTCCTTGGCACAAACTCATTGCCAATCAGAAACTGGCCTGAGGCCAAAACTCATTTTACCTTGATCTCAGAATGTCCACGGCCTAACGATGTCCTTGCCTGAGAGTGATATTTTTCTGGGCTGCAACACAGAAGAATTGACTTAAAGTCCCTTAAAATTTTTTAATGAGTCATCCATAGAGCCAGGTTTGCTGACACTGAAGGTATTTGAATTACTTGGGGATAATTTGTCAGTAACCTGTAGGCATTTGAAAAGATATGAAAGGGTTTAAAATAATGCATAAAACAAAGGACAAGTAGTGAAAGTAAGGGGTGGGGGAAAACTATTTCTAGTGAACATAGCTCTAGTTCAGAAGATGAAATCTATATTTCACTCAGCAGAAGGTACCAATCTGTATCACACAACTCAGCATTTCTAACCCAAACAAAGACAGGATGGCAAATATTTAAACAGTGATTAAAACATTGCCCAGGCAATAGGAAATGTCTGTTCTTGCAACTGTTTGCTTGGATGAAACGAAATAAATGAAAGGCACACAAACCATGTCTTCTTGATTATTCTCAGGGACCCTTCTCTGGCATAAGGGCAGCTCCTTCAATCATGAACTTGAATTCTGTGGGTCCCATTGGAAATACCTTAATGAGAAAGAACTCTGAGGACTATTAACAGCTACAAGAATACAGAATATGTATCTTTATTTTAACATATTTTTTACATTATATAAATGGCAGGGTGCAATCGTAGCTGATTTCCCTACCAGCAGGTTGAGTGCTTAATTCAAAACAAACTCCTGTTTGATTTGATAGCAGACCTCTCCCTGCCACCCCCCTCATTTGGCTCTTTGCCAGCTGTTAGTCTGGCAATTACAAGGGTGACAACCTGCAATGCTGCACCCTCTAGGGTGACCTGAAGGAAATATTGTCATTACTAATTACAAAGAGGCTATGATTAAAACCATCATTGTCCTTTGAAAGCCCTAGGATGATTTGATGGCACAGAAGTATCTGAATAGGCCTCATTAACCTTAATTCTATTTGCTATCATGCTAAAATTTGATGGTGCCATTACATCTCAAGAGGCACTGAAAAATTCTGGTTCCAGTTTTCAGTCAGAATGGCCACAAGTTTGACAGAATCCCAAGTCATCTTGAAAGCAAAACTGTTCCATGTGTAGCACAAGGGCAGTAACGGTGCTATTGTGCTCTTTTATAGACAGACATCTGGCAAGGTGACTTCATTCACGTGAATAAACAGCATTTCCTGTCACAATCATAGCACTGACCTAAATATGCAGATGAGCATCTCAGAGAAGACACGTTGAAGTACTAACCCCCAGTTTCTCAGAATGTAACTTCCTTTGGAAATAGGGGCATTGCAGATATAATTGTTTTGGGTGAAATCATACTGGAGTAGGGAAGACCCCAAGCCAATATGACTGTGTCTTTATGAAAAGGGGGAAATTGGGATGCAAATACATAGAGAAAGTGAGAACATCATGTGAATACAACATTGGAGTGATGCATATATCATCTGAGAAACAACCAAAGACTGCCAGCAAACTACCACAAAGCCAAGAGAGAGGCCTGGAACAGATTCTTTCTCAAAGCAAGGTAGTACATATCTCAGTCTGCTCAAGCAAAACACCCTACACTGGGTGGCTTGTTAAGAGCAGAAATTTATTTCTCACACTTTTGGAGACTGGTAAGTCCAAGATCAAGGCACCAGAAAATCCAGTGTCTGGTGAGGGCTCATTTCCTGGTTCCCCTGTGGTACCTTCCCACTGTGTCTTGATGTGGTGGAAGGGTTCTTTGGGGTCTCTTTTACAAGGATTCTAATCTCTTGAAACCTTTTCCCTTATGACCTAATAACTACCCCCAAACCCCACTTCCTAATACCATCAACACTCAAATTGTGGGGTGATGCAAACATTGAGATCAGAGCAACCTCTAATCCATCATGACTGTTTTGTTTTAAGAAGGTGGCCATGTGAAGGCAGAGACACAGAGGGAGAATGCCATATGGCAATGAAGGCAGAGATTGGCATTCATTCAGTTATAAGCCAAAGACTGCCAGCAAACCCCTGGTAGTTGAGAGACACAGGAAGTCTTCCCATCTACAGGGTTAGAGGGAGCTCAGCCTTGCTGACACCTTGATTTTGCATTTCTGGCTTCTAGAACTGGAAAATAATAAATTTCTATTTTAAAACCATTGAATTGTGGTACCTTGTATGGCAGCCTTAGGAAACTTAAGATGGTCAGAAATGCTTCTTGTTCTTAAGAAACATGTACCTAGCAATGATGATGTCAGGTATGTTATGTCATCCTCACCATATGTGGTGAGGATGAAAATGTGGGGTTAAGGGGACAACCAGAGGAGACAAAGTTATTGGAGATAACTTTGATCTGATTTTAGTGTCGTGATGAGAGTCGTGAAAGACATTTGAACTACCTCCCCCAACCCCCGACCCCTAGTGGAGTCTGGACCCAAGGAGGGCAATCTGTAATCTGGCTTGGATGGCCAAATCTTTCTCCTCCACACAGAGTACACTCATTCAAATAACACAAACTAGCCCCAGCTTAATAGACACCTTTTTTTTTATTACTGGTGGGTCCACAAAGTATAGGCTAGGCTAGTTACATAAATGAAAAGGAATTTGAAATGTGGAATGTTGAAGCCAAATGTCCAATGGCTATTTATTTCCCCATCCAATATAACTATCCTAACCCAAGTAGCTATTCTAAAACCCAAATGACTAGAACCATGACAAAACTTTCATTTAAAGTGTTAGGGCAGAGATTCAGACTCTCTGTACTTGCTTATTATGTGCAAATTTGAATCCAGTGCCTAGTTGCTAGCCCAGCAGAATGCTTGGTTTCATCCCCAGGAAGCTCTGTGAAGCTCTTCTACCCAAGAAGCTTCCAGCCATCCTAGGGCCATCACAAGTCTCTAGGGCTGGGCATGTAGCTTAGTGGTAGTGTGTTTACCTAGCATGTGTGAGGCTGTGGGTTCTATCCCAAGAATTAAAAAAAAAAATCCTTAATAGGTGTCTAAAATGAGTATCACATCATGCCACTGCTCTGTATAACTTTTTGGTGGCTTTGTCTGCATATTCAAGTTTAAGCAGAACAAGTCTCCATGGTCCATTCCCTCTCTGGGTTTCTCTCCTGTTTCCCATGGCCTTCCATTATATATTTAGCTACACAAAATTATTTGTTTCCACAATTACATTATTATATGCCCCGTCCCTGTGACTTTATTATCACTTAACTTTCCTTCTTTCCACCTGCAAAATTTAATCACCAAAGATTTCTAAGGGACTCTTTCTGATGAAAACCTCCAGCAAGACTTAGTCATTGTTTTTGTATTTTTTACATACATCCTTTCTGTGCATCTCACACTATATTTAATAGTTTGTGTATCAGTCATCTGCTAATGAAACTGAGCTCCTTGGAGGCAAGAACTATGTTTTATTTTATCAGATGCCAAGTAGTATCCACAGTGCCTATACCAGGTAATTACTCCTCAAATTAATTTTTTCAACAAATATTTCTTGAGGCTTTTTATGTGGTAGGCATTGCAATTGGCTTTGTAAATATGGCAGTAAAGCAGACAGTAAACCAAGGGCCTTGACTACAAGGACCTCATATTTTGGTGGGGAAGATGGAAAAACAAACAAAAATAGACATATATCTTTCAGGTAATGACATGCTATGAAGAATGTTAGATATGAGGTCTCCCCCAAAAGCTCATGAGACAATGCAAGAAAGTTTAGTGGTGAAATGATTGGGTTATGAGAACCTTAACCTAAACAGTGCATTAATCACCTGATAGGGATTAACTGGGTGGTAACTGTAGGCAGGTAGGGCGTCGCTGGAGAAGCTGGGTCATTGCAGTGTGCCTTTGGGATATATATTTGTACTTGGTGAGAGGATAAGATTCTTTCTGCTTCCTGGTACCATGCCCTGAGCTGCTTTCCTCCACCATACTCTTCTGCTATGTTGTCCTGCTTTACCTTGGGCCCTGAGGAAAGGAATTGGCTCTTTGTGGACTGAGGCCTCTGAAACCATCAGAGCCACATAAACTTTTCCTTCTCTAAAATTGTCCTTGTCTGATCTTTTGGTCATAGTGATGAAAAAACTGACCAAAAGAACAAAGAAACAACATAAGGTTGTTGGTTGATGGCGATTTTCTTAGATTCACAAGGTGTTCAAATGAAACCTCACCAAAAAAATGCAGAGACTTCTCTGTAAAAAAAAAAAAAAATCCATCAAACCCTGGACTACTGGTAGTCTTTCTATTTGAGTCAAATTAATGTGTTGTTCAAATTAGGAGAGAAGGGAGCATGAAAGAGACTTCTAAGTGTCTCTGACACACTGGGCTGAGAGTTTTTCACATATCACTTCTGTTATGGTTTAGATATTAGGTGTTCCCCCAAAAGTTCCTGTTAAGCAATGCAGAAATTCAGAGGTGAAATTATTAGATTATGAGATCTATAACCTAAACAAGGAATTAATCATCTGAGTGGATTACTGGATGGTAACTGAAAGCAGGTGGGGCTGGTGGGAGGAAGTGTGTCACTAGGGGCATGTGCTTGGGGAATATATTTTGTCCCTGGCTTCCTCTCTCTCTCTCTCCCCTGGCTCTCTCTCCCCGCCTGTCCTGGTTGCCATGAGTTGAGCAGTTTTCCTCCGCCACACACTTTGGCCATGATATTCTGCCTCACCTTTGGCCCAGAGCAATAGTTGAGCCAGTCAGTCATGGACTAAACCTGTGAAACCATGAGCCCAAATAAATTTTTGCTCATCTAACTTGTTCTTGTTAGGTATTTGGTCACAGCAATGAAAAGCTGACTAATACAATCTTATTGGATTCTTATAATATCCTTTGAAGGAGATGCTATTACAGATGCATAATAACCCGAATTTCAGGAAACCAAATAATGTTCATAGTGTAATGTTTGGATGTGGGAGCCAAGATTCAAACCTAGGCATTGCTGGGCCACTTGGCCAACACCAGTTCTGTAGCAGAGTTCAATAAATGTTCCTTTCCCTTTCAGCAAATAACAAATTTTGATAAAGATGTGGAGAAAGTGAAATGATTGTGTTCTGTTGGTGGAACTGTAAAATGGTGCAGCCATTGTGGAATAGAGTACAGCAGCTACTCAAAAAATTAAAAATACAGTTACCATATGATTGAACAATTCCACTTGGGTTTAAAAACCCTAGATAATTGAAAGTGGAATCTTGGAGAGATTTTTGTACACCCATATTTATAGCTACATTAGCCAAAAGATAGAAACAATGCAAGTATCCATTGACAGACAGATGAGTGGATAAATAGAATGTGGCATATTGTAGTCCTTCTTATCCATGGTTTTACTTCCTTCAGTTTCAGTTATCCATGGTCAACCATGGTCCAAAAATATTACATGGAAAATTCCAGAAAAATATCTTATAAGTATAAATCATGTACTATTCTGAGTATCATGATGAAATGTCATGCCATCTGGCTCTGTCCTGACTAGGATCAGAATTGTTTCTCTGTCTAGCACATCTGCATTGAGGATACTATATACCCACTGGGCCTACGTAGCTGTCTCAGTTATCAGGTCAGCTGTTATGGAATTGCAGGGCGTGTGTTCAGGTAACCCTTGTTTCCCTTAACAATGGCTCCAAAGTGCTAGAGTAGTTATGCTTGCTAACAATTCAGATACCAAAGAGATGCCATAGAATTCTTCCTTTAAATGAAAAGGTAAAAGTTCTCAACTTAAGGGGAAAATAAGTATGCCAAAATTTCTAAGATTTGAATAAGAAATATCTTTTTTCTGGGAATTGTTGAAGAAGGAAAAATAAATTCATGTTAGACTTGCTGTTGCACTTCAGACTGCAAATGTTCCAGCCAGAATGTGTGATAAGTGCTTTGGTAAGATGGAAAAGGTATTGAATTTGTGGGCAAAAGACAGAACAGAAAATGCATTCTGATTGATGATGTGTTATACAAAAAGGGCTAAACCTATATGAAGACTTCAGCAAAGGACCTTCTGAAACAAGTGACACTAAGTCATTTACCGCAAGTAAGAGATGGTTACCCAGATTTTAATTCATAAATTAACTTAATCATAGAAAGATATGTATAGAAAAAATATCACATAGGATTTGGTACCATCCATGATTTCAGGCATTCATTACAGTCTTGAAACGTATCCTTGAAAGATAAGGGTGTCCACTGTATATTCATTTACCACATGCGGAATTTATTCCGTCTTGAAAAAGAAGGAAATTGTGATACTTGCTAAGACATGGATGGATCTTGAAGATATTATGCGAAGTGAAGTAAACTAGTTCCAAAGAAACAAGACTATATGATTCCACTTATATGGGGTATTTAGAGTAGCAAAATTCATAGAGAAGGAAAGTAAAATGGTGATTGCCAGATGCTGGAAAAGTATAGAGGAATGGGTGTTGTTTAATGGGTGTAGAGGTTCAGTTTTGCAAGATAAAAAGAGTTCTGGAAATCCATGGTGAATGTTCTTTAATGCCACGGAACTGGACATTTTAAAATGGTTACAATTTTAAGTTTTATGTTATATGTGTTTTACCACTGTCAAAAAACCAAAGTCCAACAAGTTGAGTTTGATGATCTAATTATTTTTTTAAAATATTTTGTTTTAGTTGTAGATGGACAGCATGCCTTTATTTAATTAATTTATTTATATATGCTGCTGAGGATTGAACCCAGTGCTTCACCTGTGATGGACAAGCACTCCACCACTGAGCTACAACCCCAGTTGGATCTAATTAGTTTTTATCAGCAATTTGTGAACTGGGCAGCATGCCATTCATGTAATAGAACAGTGGTCTAATGAACAGGGCAGAGGAAGTTGGCTTTATAGGAAGAGAAAGTCCAAAGAAGTAGAAGCAAAGAACAAAAACTTGATTGGCTATTTCAAGGTTACTTTTTTGTTCTGGTTAAAGCAGAAGGGACTACCTTATCATGCCACTTCAGGTTGACTTGGCCCTTTTGGATTGGTTGTTATAAATCTCCTATTGTTAGGGAAAACTGGTTTTTAAATTTAATTTATTTTATTTATTCTAATTTGTTATATATGGCAGCAGAATGCATTACAATTCATATTGCACAAATTGAGCAAAATTTTTCATGTCTCTGGTTGTATAAAAGGTAGAGTCATACCATCTGTGTTTTCATACATGTACTTAGAGCAATGATGTGCATCTCATTCCACGGTCTTTCCTACCCCCATTCCCCCTCCCTTCACCTCACTCCCCTTTGCTCTATCTAAAGTTTGTCTGTTCCTCCCATGCTTGCCTCTCCATCCCTATTATGAATCAGCCTCCTTATATCAAAGAAGACATTCGGCGTTTGGGTTTTTGGGATTAACTTACTTCACGCAGCATTATATTCTCTAACTCTATCCATTTACCTTCAAATGCCATGATTTTATTCTCTTTTAATGCTGAATAATATATATATATATATATATATATATATATATATATATCACATTTTCTTTATCCATTCATCTACTGAAAGGCATCTAGTTGGATCCATAGTTTAGCTATTGTGAATTGTGCTGTTATAAACATTGATGTGGCTGTGTCACTGTAGTATGCTGATTTAAGTCCTTTGGGTATAGACCGAGGAGAGGGATAGCTGGGTCAAATGGTGGTTCCATTCCTCGTTTTCCAAGAAGTTCTGCTTGATTATGTGGCACCTAGCACCAGTGATTCCATTCTAATTTGGTCTGGTCTGGTCTGTTGGAACCTAGTGCTGGAGCTCAGTCTGAACCAATGGCTTTCCATAAACTTTATTTAACTTCACAATTAAAAAATATTCCTGCCCACTGGGCATAGTGGCACATGCCTGTAATCCCAGCAGCTGGGAAGACCCTGAGGCAGGAGGATTACGAGTTCAAAGCCAGCCTCAGCAAATTAGTGAGGCTCTAAGCAACTCAGTGAGACCCTGTCTCTAAATAAAATATAAAAAAGGGCTAGTAATGTGGCTTTGTGGTTAAGTGCCCCTGGGTTTGATCCCCAGTAACACACACACACACACACACACACACACACACAAACATTATTGCCCAGAGAGCTAATAGTTCTAGTTCGTGGAGGAAGACAATGAGCAATAAACAGATTAAATATATAAATTATGAACTGTTAGAAGAAGATGAGTGATATAGGGGGAAAAAACCAGTGCAGGTTAAAGAAGATTGTGAATGCAAGGAACAGGAGGAAGAGGTTATTTCTATGGTCTCCTTCGGTTAACGTTAAAATAAATCATCAGTTAAGCAGTTGGCCGTGAAACTGTGATACCTTACGTGGCATACATGTTTTGCCCAGAACTCCCTGGATTTTTGGAGCCTTGAGTGGGAATTTAAAGTCTTTCAGAAATTACTTCCATTTATCCAGAGCTCTAGAGGCGGGGAGAAGGAGTGCTACCTGGCAGCATCTAGAGGGGCTTATTTTCCAGGTGCGAGGGAGAGCGCCAGAAGGAGCCTGCCCGTTAGGGAATATGAGTGGAAGACAGAGAGATTGAAACAGAGGAGAAACAGCTGGGGCTGAGTGGGGAGCTCGGAGGTAAGGCAGAAGGCTCTAACACTGCTAGGCTAGATGGTGAAAAATGCTGTAGTGGGATCTTGAGTGTCCCCTAAAAGCCTGTGGGTTAAAGGCTTCATCCCCAGGGTAGTGCTATGGGCAGGAAGTGGGAACTCTAAGACTGGTGAGGGGTCTTTAGGTCATTGGGACTTGAAGGGGATGGTTGGACCACAGCTCCCTCTTCTTTTTCCTCTCTTTCGCTCCATGGCTGTGAGGTTGAGTGGTTTTGTTCTGCCATGTTCTCCCATCATGATTTTACTTCCTCACCAGAGGCCCCCAGACAATAGGGCCAATTGATCATGGATTAGCGACATCAAAACGGTGAGCCAAATAAGCCTTTCCTCTTTATAAGTGGATTATCTCAGGTATTTTGTCATTGTGACAGGAAGCTAATGCACCACGTAAGCACAGGGTTTTAATTTTTATTGTTAATTATTTATTTAACTTTGTATTGACTCCTTTAGTCGGTGTTGGGAGGCCAGCTTTGCAGATGCCTGTGGATTAGTTCTGTGGGTTGGGGTAGAGGAGTGGTTTCCCTTAGGGAATAAACGTTATCTAGATGAAAAGTCAAAATATACGCACTGTGTGACTATTTAAATAACAAGGTGTTGTAGTTTATTTATATCCAGATGAGTGATTGCTACAGTTTAGATCTTGTTGAAGGCTTAGTCCCCAGTCTGTGGTGCTGTTTGGAGGTGTGGCATGTGGAATATCAAGTTTTCTTATTGTGACTGTCATTCTTGTCTGTAGCATCTATTGTCTCCATCACTGAGTTAGCTTTCTGTCACTGTGACAAAATACCTGAGATAAACAAATTAAAAAGAAGAATTTTTACATTAAATAATTAACAATAAAAATTAAAACCCTATGCTTAGTAGCGCGTTAGCTTCCTGTCACTATGACAAAATACCTGAGATAATCAACTTGTAAAGAGGAAAGGCTTATTTTGGCTCATAGTTTTGGTGTCTCTAATACATAGAGGGAAGGTAGGTCACTGGGGGCATGCCCTTAAAGGGCATATTGAGTCCTTAGCTCCTTCCTGTTTCTCTTTCTTTCCTTCCTGGCCACCGTTATGTGAATAGTGCTTCTCCACCACCCACTCTCACTACGATGTACTGCCTCATCATGGACCCTGAGCAATACAGCCAATTGACTATGGACTGAAACCTCTGAAGCTGTGAGCCAAAATAAACATTTCTTCTTTTAAATTTGTTTATCTCAGGTATTCTGTCACAGCGACAGAATGCTAACTCAATGATGGAGACAATAGATGCTACAGACAAGGATGAGTCACAGTAAGTAACATTTGATATTGCACAGGCATCAGACTAGATTACCATCAATCCTGGTGCCATCAGAACACACTTACAGAGTGAACAGGAATATCAGTCTAAGTTTTTTTTTTTTGTATTTATTTTTTAGTTTTAGGTGGACACAATATCTTTATTCTTTATTTTTATGGGGTGTTGAGGATCGAACCCAGCACCCCGTGCATGCCAGGGGAGTGCGCTACCACTAGAGCCACATCCCCAGCCTCTCAGTCTAAGTTTTGAGAAGCAAAATTCCCTGAGGACTGGGGCCATTCTGAGATAGTTCAGGGAGGAGACAGGACTCAAACTGAGAATGAAAAGATGTGGGGAGGGAGAGAGGAACAGGAGTAATTAAATCTGTTTCGTGATGTAAGTGAGATTCCTGGAAGATTACTCTGACAGCTGTGTGTGGGATGGAGTAGAGTGGGAGAAAGGAAGGAAGAAGATTAGTGCGGAGACTACCTGTTCTAGGAACTGAGGTGTGAGGTGAGGAGAGCGGTGGACTATGCACTGGACAGAAAGACTGACCCACGAGAGAGGGAGCTGAGGGTTGAGGAGTAACCACAGCCTACCACCAAGTTCCAAGGCATTTCTTACAGTGGATTGTTCAGATGTGACTGTGAAGGGTAATAAAAGCATAATAAGGTGTGAACTTAAGCTTCTGACACCCCTCCCTCTCCCTACCCTGAAATTCCTCTTTTATGATCCAACGAGAGAATTGGAAAATAATGTTGTGAAGATGACTTGCAGAATAGGGCTGGAGCCCCAACAGGAGCAGCCTTGGGAGTGGGACTTGCTCCAGGGTCTACCGTATTCCAGATCACAGAGGTGGGCAGATCAACCTCAGCTTCTGCCTTGGGTTTGGGAGAATGCTATAAATTTTTTGAAGCCCTCAAACTCTAGAAATTCTATTCCTGGCAAGTTCCACCTGAGGGGGTTAGGTTATAGGAAGTTTCCTAACCTGCTATTTCAGCAAAGCCCAAGCTTCCCTTTTTGCTAAAACTGAACTTGA
This sequence comes from Marmota monax, assembly GCF_021218885.2. NCBI lineage: Eukaryota > Metazoa > Chordata > Mammalia > Rodentia > Sciuridae > Marmota > Marmota monax. Next base: position 16,824,180 of record NW_026693082.1, on the reverse strand, counting down.
ACACTTGTTCTTTGGCTCGCCACCCAGTTGAGCTCCATGTAACACTCAGGAGGCTCTCAGAGTTGTAGGGCTTCCCTTCTGCAGTTTTGAGGGCTAAGGCTCTCTGGGCAGATGACAATGTTTATATAGATCTCTTCCAAAAGAGGAAGATATATGACTGAATGCATTTCAACTTCCACAAGAAGTACATGAAGAGAATGAGAATGAAGGGTAAAGGGGATAATCGGTGGTGGAGTGGCAGCCAGTTGGTGTAGTTTATTCCACAAATAACAGCGAGATAATTGAGTATCCCTTTTTCTTTTTTTTTTCCAATGCTGGGAATCAAACCCAGGGCCCTGTACATGCTAGGCAAGTGCTCTACCACTGAGGTATACCCTGGCCCTTGAGTATTCATTTGTAAACACATACAAATACCACACCTTTACAACCTAACTTGCTGCATCAAATGCATCAGAGATTTAAACATGATACAGTTGAAACTATGTCAGTACTAATTTACCATAGGAAGGTATTTATAAATCTGGCACAAAGCTCTGAAGCTGTTAAAGAGAAGATTAGTGAAATGAACAAAATAAAAACATGGTTTTGACATTAACAATGTCATAACCAAAGTCAAAAGACAAACAAACTGAAAGAAAAATTCGCAACATATGACTCAAACCACTGCTGTTTTGATGTTTTCTTGCATCATATTTTGAGACATCTGTGTGTTTGAAAATTGAGCTTTTAATTTTGAGACAATTAGAGTTTCATATGCAGTTGTAGAAAACAATATAGAGGTCTCCTGTAAGCCTTACCCAGTTCCCCATGAGAGTAACATCTTGTAAGACTATAGTATGATGTCATAACCATGACATTGACATTGACAAAAATCACTGATCTTGTTTAGATTTTCCAGTTTTATTTGTGCATGTATTTACTTCTGTATAATATGACTACATGTGCAGGTTCATGTATGCACCTCCTAGTGAAGATACACAGCAGTTTGTTTACCACAAGGGTCTTCCATAAACATATCCAACTGCCTCCATTCCATCTCCTCACCTGTAATTCCTGACAATCAATCACTAAAACTGCTCTACATTTCTATAATTTTGTCATTTCCAGAATGTTAAATGTGTGGAATCATATAGGATGAGACCTTTTGAGATTGCCTTTTCTGAAGATTCATTTCACCTGTGTATATCAATTTTTTTTATGTTCCAGTGATTTATTTATGAGGTTATATATGAAGCACGATTTTAATAGCAAAAAATTGGGAATGAACTAAATGTTCTTTGGTAGGGGACTTGTAAGTAATTATGGCACATCACTCAAGAAAATACTTGAAAATTATGTGGCCATTACACATATTTAGGTGGATCTTTCTGAAATGGGTCTCTTATGATTTTGCACATTCGGCGTCCTGTAGGCTTCTAGGATTTGGGATTCTGTCTCATTCTTCAAGTCTGGGAAGTTTTCTCGTATTATTTCATTGAATAGATTGCTCATTCCTTTGGTTTGAAACTCTGTCCCTTCCTGTATCCCAATGACTCTTAAATTTGGTCTCTTGATGTTATCCCATATTTCTTGGATGTTCTGCTCATGGTTTCTTAACAGTCTTGCTGAGCTGTCTATGTTCTTTTCAAGTTGAAATACTTTATCTTCATTGTCTGATGTTCTATCTTCTAAGTGTTCTACTCTGCTGGTAGTATTCTCAATTGAGTTTTTAAGTTGGTTTATTGCTTCCTGCATTTCTAGGATTTCTGTTTGTTTGTTTTTTATAACCTCTATCTCCCTGTATAGTTGATCTTTTGCTTCTTGGATTTGTTTATGTAATTCATTGTTGAAGTGATCTTTCATTGTCTGATTTTGCTGTCTGATGTCTTCCTTGAGACTCCAGATCATCTGAAGCATGTATATCATGAATTCTTTATCTGACATTCCATCTGCTGCAGCTATTACCTCTTCTAACGTTAAGTTGACCTGCATTGCTTGTAGTCCTTTCTTTCCTTGTCTCTTCATACTGTTCGTGTTCCTTTCTACTTGGTGAAACTGTTGTGCTATTGAATTTTCCCCCTATATATTTATATAGGTCTTGTATAGTTGCAAAGTCTCCCTCGCAGGCGCGGGCGGCGGCTCTGCCCCTCCTCCAATTGGGGCAATGTGCCTACCACGCCAGCAGGCCACTGGGCCTGCTCTGCCGGTCGGTAGCAGGTCCGCCTACCTTGCAGGCGCGGGCGGCGGCTCTGTCCCTCTGTGGGCCGCTAGGCTTGTTCTGTCGGTGGTCGCAGTTCTGCCTACTTTGCAGGCGCAGGCAGCGGCACTGCCCCTGTGCAGGCCTCTGGGGCTGTTCTGCCAGTGGGTCGCAGGTCCACCTACCTTGCAGGGCGGCTCTACCCTTCCTCAGGCCACTGGGCCTGTTCTGTCTGTCGGTTGCAGGTCTGGCCTGTTCTGATGGTGGTCACAGTTCCCTCTACCTTGCCGGGGCAGGGGCAGGGGGCGGCTCTGCCTCTCAGCAGGCCGCTGCTCCTCTTCTGCCGGTGGGTCGAAGGCCCGCCTACCTTGCAGGAGTGATTGGAAGCTCTGTCCCGCCGCGGGCCACTGGGCCTTTTCTGTCGGTGGTCACAGTTCCGCCTACCTGGCAGGCGCGGGGGGTGGGGGGCGGCTCTGCCCCTCAGCAGGCCGCTGGGCCTGCTCTGTGGGTGGTCACAGTTCCCTCTACCTTGCCAGCGCAGGGGGAGGGGGCGGCTCTCGATCTTTCTGAAATGAATGGAATAGTTTCCAAGATATTTGATTATGTAAAATATGTAAGGCAAGAGTAATGTCGATAGCATGAGGTAGTTTTAAATAAATGCTCCATTTATTTAAATACTGGTACATACATACGTATATACTTGTTAAAGAAGGTTATAAATGTTAGAAAGTCACCTCCCATGGTGACTTAATCATTTGTGTGTCACTGATAAGGGGAGGAAGAACATTATGGGCATAATTGTCCTCCCTAGGCAACATGGGGGATGTTTGGTTGCTTTTTTTGTTGTTGTAACTGTGAAGGAGGGTACTACTGGCATCTAGTGTGTACGTCCAGGGATGCTTCTATTTAACATCCTACAGGTCACAGGATAGACCCCACAACAAAGAATTTCCAGCCCTAAAAGTCAATAGGGCTGAAGTTGAGAAATTCTGGATTAGAAGGTCTTGATTAAAAGGTTTCAACTGGGCTACTCAGAAGAAGTGAAATGTTGGAGTGTATTTTGCTTCATTGTGTCAACTTTATTCTCTTTGGTAGCTTGTGAGCTACAATCTTCACAGATGCCAGTTGTCGGGAAAAGACTGATCAAACAGGAAATTATCATCTGTTTCCTTTGACCAAATCTGTCATTTTGCTGGTTAGAAAATATTGGCTATCTTTTAGCAAAAGCCTCATCTGTATTGGAATATATGTTTTGATTATAACAAATTATGTTCTTCAACAAATGAAAAACGTATCCTAAATGACAACAGATGTGGTTCTGAAATGGTGGCATGGACTCCTATAGGACCAGCAGCCCTGCATACTTTCCATTCAGAGCCATCAGACAAAATGCTTGCAAATGAGAAAGTAATGACCATTGCTGTACTTGTTAGGATAAACCAGAAAAACAGGCTTTGGCTTATTGGATCTATTATTGAACCCTAATTAGCAGTGGTGTTTGGGCATTCTAAGGCCTATGGTAAGATAAATAATATTTATGGTTTCTTCAATGTATCAAATCATTGTTTATGAAATGCAGTGTCGTCTGAAATGCTCTCCTCTCTCACAGTGTAGACCACAGAGTGACCGGGCGCTTATTCTGGGGTTGTGATCGAAGCACTGGAGCCCGGCAGGGGTAATCTTCACGTAGTTGCGCTCACCACAGATGTCAGAGTGCTTAGCAACGTCTGGACCCAAGCAGACTCCTTGCCGGGTTCTAACCAATGCCCTTAATATGGCCATGTGAGCTTGGTGTGGAATTGAGGAAGGATAGCATTAAATACACTGAGTAATCTGAAAATGAAGGGTGGGGGAATGAAAAGCAGGTTCACTTGAGTTCAAGGAAAATTTCTGAGGATGTCAGCATTTTCCATTTTTTGGGGGGAAAAACGAAATCTTAAAACTTTTCCCTAAGAGAACTTGCTAAAATTTTGTCAGTAAGGAAGCGAACTGAAATGGTGCAGAGGGAAACAATTTAAACCATCACCAAAATAGTAAAGTCCCAAAGATAAAAACTAAATTATCAGAGATATGCCAACAAAGACAAATTGAAACGGACTCTGTTTCTTTATCTGTACAATAGGGAGAAATCACCCCTTATGCTAAACTCTTGGGAGCCAGTTGAGTTTTGGAATTCAGAAGGCTTAATATTTTAGAATGATGAGAAAATGAATATTTAATTGATTATGTAGAACTCTAAGAAGGGTTTGAAGGCAATATCCCCCAGTGAGACACATTAATAATTCTATACTGAGACGTGCACCAAATGGATAAAAGATAATAAGTAGCCTCCTGTTTTCTGTCAATGAATTTTTTTCCAGACTTAAGAAGAAAACTTTCATTTTTAAGAGCTTTGGATTTCTAAATTGCAAACGAGGAGTTATTTATTCATATCTATCTCAAAAATGCACACTTAGAATAAAATGCTGTATCAGAGACATTGTGCACAGTATTGGCATGTAGTTCCTATGCAATAAAATAGGTACTAAATTAGATTTCTTTTAAGGTAAAAATAACCAGATATCTAATATTATCATCAGTATGGGAATTCCTTGGGCTGGTGTATTTTTTAGCCCCTTTCCCTTTTTCCTTCTTTTTCTCTTTCTGTCACTCAGGGCTTTGACTTAAAATCTGTGCACATAAAAAGTGATGGGAGTGGTCATCTTTAACCTGGTTTGGTGGCTGAGCGAGCCCTTTAAGCTTTATTTACTTGGGTATAGACAGAAGGCCTTTTCTCAAAAAAAGATTAAAACCCCAAACAGAAACAAAAATAGTAAAATGAACAGCCAGCATCTTACTTGTCTTAGATTTCTATGCCCTTCTTTCCCAGGAAGTCCTGAGGGTTCTAACCACGATGATTCTGATGACCAGGAATTCCAAGCTGCAGTCTGGGTTGAGTCAGAGGGATTTCAGTTGGATCAGCACAGAGTACAGGCCAAAGTCATGGTGAATTGGCATGAAAACAAACAAAACAAAACATAGACACACAGATTACCAAGAGGCCAGCGACCAACCTCCTCAGAATTGTACCCCAGGGGACTTGCTGCTCATCTCCACTTCTTGGGCCCCTTTGCTCTGATTCTTTTCTGACTGTAGATGGCTGGGCCTCTCCCTTTGAGTGTTCTAGCTCTGTACTTTCTCCATTTCCTGGTCTTGGTCTCTCTCTCTCTCTCTCTCTCTCTCTCTCTCTCTAAGCTTCAAGTGCCCTCCGTCCCCTAATCATGTTTTGAACCATTCACAGGGTAGAAGTTAATAAGCTCTTGAACAACATTTGATTTTTACAAGTTTATTTTCAAGTCTTATTATTTGTTTATTTGATTAAGAAGCTCTTTATCCACAAGAGGACCTTGATAATTGGAAGCTGCTTTTATTTTATTAATAGAGTTAATTACTCCTAATTCTGATAAAAAGAATGAATCTGGGTTTGTCAGATATTTTCATGGTGATGTCTCTGATGAAGTTGAAAGGTCTTAATTAACCAAATGATTTATACTAAGAATCCAGATATAGAAAAATGAAAGAAATGTCATTGTTAATTTTTCTTTCCTTCTGTGTTGACAGTTTGCTCTATAGCAGCAATCCTTAAACTGGGTCCTGTGGTTCACTGGTAGTAATAGGTGTTTTGGAAAAAGGATCCTGTGCTCAAAGAACTTTGTGAAAATTTGCTTTGAAGAAAATCAAGTAGGTTTCATTAATGTAGAGCCCTCGGAGCTTTTTTTTTGGGGGGGCATTGGGGTTTGAACTTAGGGGCACTTAACCACTGAGCCACATCCCCAGCCCTATTCTGTATTTTATTTAGAGACAGGGTCTCACTGATTTGCTTAGCACCTTGCCTTTGCTGGGGCTGGCTTTGAACTTGCGATCCTCCTGCCTCATTCTCCTGAGCCGCTGGGATTACAGGTGTGAGCCATGACACACAGCCCTGCATAGCTTTTAAGGAAAACTATTCAGTTATCATGCTCACAGGCAGCCATAATTTTACTTTCCTCTCCCCATGGCTGTTGAGAGCAGAAAGTGGTCACCTGATCCCAGGATGGCCAAGGTCCTGGATGGGGCAGCCAATTAATAGACATAACCAAGACCCCGTGAGGCCACTGGATCTCTGAGAATCTCTGAATAAATCAGTCAAGTGTAGGCGAATCTCACTTCACAGAGGAGGGAAGATAAGCAGAGTGGAGAACAAGGTGGGTGATAGGTTGCTTCAAGAGTGTTAGAAACAGAGACAGGGAATAGGAGTCAGCAGAGGGGCAGCGAGGTAACCTCTCCTTAGATTGAACTCTATAGGGGACCCTCCAATTGGCTTTCTGCAGGCACAGCTGAGCAACTTCCTGGGTGCTCCAAGACATTCCTGTTCTTGTTCCCTTGACTTTTTATTGTGACGCCTTATTATCCGGTGCATACATACAATAAATTCCATCATAATTTGAGGTAACCAGACAGCTCTGCCTATTGCAGTTAAAAAAAAGCCTAACGAACACCTCTGGCTTGTTCTCAAGATTTTTTTTTCTTTAAAAAACAACTTTTTTTCTTTCTGCAAAATTAACAACATAACTGGATACAAAGCTGACCATAAAAAATACTTATAATTACTCTCATTCAGATAATCACTTAACTTTTGGCATCTGTCTGTATGGGTTGTATGTTCTCTCTCTTTCTAATTATAAATGTGAGCACATTTTACATGCTGTTTTATATTGTTTTCCATTTAATTATGGTAAATATATTTTTCTTTTTATTATAACGTATTTAGTGATTTCACCATAATCTTGTGTGTCAAAAGTAATCGGTTCCCAATAACGGACACTTTGGTTGTTTGTTTATTTATTTTGCTGCTCTCTATAATCAATTCTGTGACAACAACCTTGCAGGTAAGTGTTTGTATACATCTATGATTATTTCTTAGGATAAAGCCCTGGAACTGAAATTATTGGGTCAAAGTGTGATGCACAGTTTTAAGGACTTGGATATTTATAGAAATTTCCCTTTGGAATTTCTGGTTTGTTTTACACGCAATCCAGTAGTCTCTGCTAATTAAACTTGCTTTGTTTGGCTTCTTTCCAGGAGTTCTCTACTCCCAACACCTGGTAGAACCTTCTGGATTTTAACAGTCGGTTATCATACCCTTTTGATTTTGGAGCACTAGCCTTTTCTCCAAGTTTCTTAGGCTTCCACAGTGAAATCAGTAGTCCTGTACTCTTCAGTGCTGGCTCTGTCTCCATTGAACTGAGCAATAGAAGAGAAAAGTGAACCCAGTTTTATTTGCACCTATCCAGCTTTGAGATGCCGCAAGAACAGCAAAGTATGTGGAAGCCTCAGATGATTTGCTTCCACTGGGAATTGAAAGATCTCCATTCGTGGCAAATAAATTAAGAACATAAAACCAAAGAATGTCACAGCATGCAGCTTGGTATTACATGGTTGCTTAGGATTCAGATAATTTGTTATTGCTGAAATGTGTTAAAGATGATGACAACTCAGATTATATTCCTGATATACTAGCTAGAGCCAACCACCTGTGGCCCTCGTCAAAGATGTCACAGATGTTGTGTGAGGCAGTAATAGCTTAGGATGGGATGAAAAATTTCAGTGCAACTTTAATTGTGTACCATTCATCTAACATGTTTAGAAGAACAGGGTATGAAAATCCTATTTGTGGACTATCTGACTCTTTATTTTGCCCTTGGATGGTCCAAAGGGCATTTGGGCATCTTATGTTAATTGGTAGTTCCAGTGCAGGCCAAAGAGGTGAAACTTAGGCCAGTTATTTATTTATGTATTTGGAACTACGAATTGAACCCAAGGGTGCTCAACCACTGAGCCACATTTCTGGCCACTTTTATTTTTTGTTTTGAGACAGGGTCTTGCTAAGTTGCTTAGTGCCTTGCTAAGTTGCTGAGTTGGCCTTTAACTTTTGATTCTTCTGCTTCAGCCTCCTGAGTTGCTGGGATTATGGGCGTGCACCACCAGGCCTGTAAGCCAGTTATTTTTACTGCCAGTTTGGCCCTCTAGTTATAACTTCTGGAAGAAATTCGAGGCTAGCTACTAAAATGTATAGACTGGGCTTTTGTGAATTATCTAATTTAGTTATTCATGCCCTTTTTAATAAGTTCTTGTTATTGGGAATAAACTGAAGTTTTCATATATTTAGTCATTTACTTTCCCTTGTTCAAAAACATCAATTTAATATCTATTGTGCACCAAGCTCTGCATAGTTAAAAAATATTTCTGTATTTTATTTAAGAATTTAAGGTTCACTAAAAGCAGAAGTTTAGACTTTTATATATTATTATGCCTGGTTTTATTACAACCTAATAATCTATTCCCCTGGAAGTCTCCAAATCCTCTAGTTTTATAGGGGGTGGAGTGGGAAGGTTGAAGGATTGCTCTTTAATTAAATAAAAAGGCATGAGTCGTACTCCCATGTTTGTCCAAAGAGCCAGAGCCTCGCCCAGGACTTCCACCAGGTTTCTTCCTGGGGATGCAGGGCTGGGGACTTGTTCTGGCTCTGCCTTCCGTGCTGGATTTCTCTTCTTTTCCTTTATTTCCCCAAAGTGCTGCTAATGTAGATGGTGGTGTGAAGCTGACTTTTCTGAGGGTTTGGAAAGTAGTGTGAAGTAATTAAAGAGGAGTTCACCAAACTTCAAGGGCTGAGGGAGCAGCCCCACAGGTTGCTCTCATTTCTGACACCACACCACGCTCTGGCTTAATAAGTTGCTAGAAGGAGCCACAGAATTGACTGAAAGCACCACTCATGGTTTATTACAGGGATGGGATCCAGATTGACAACAGCCAAAGGAAGAGATGCTTAGGGCACAGTGCAGGAGGGGTCCAGTCGAGTAGCTCCAGGTTAGCTACGGTTTGGGTTCTCTCCTCCTGACCACATTGTCAGAGAAGGTTGGTGAGACTTTGGTGTCTAGAATTTTACTGGAGCTTGATCATGGCTGACTTGTAGTCTCCAGGACCTTCCTGAGGTTGGGGCTAACTCCCTGTATCTGCAGTTTCTCTGCAGGTGGGAACAGAGGTATCGCCTCCATCCATCCTAACTAGTTAGATTCTAACATCCTAACTAGTTAGTCTCTCTGGTGGCCAAATCCCCCATGTAAGCAAAGACACTCCCTTCAGGCAAGACACACCAGGAGCTGAGACATTACCTTCTAATAGCAGAGGGCAAAGGCAGAATCTCTCTTTTGGGTAAGGTTAATTTTTTCTTTTTTTTTTTTTTTTTTTAATTTTTTATTGTGGGTTGTTCAAAACATTACAAATTTCTTGACATATCATATTCCACACTTTGATTCTAGTGGGTTATGAACTCCCACCTTCACCCCATACACAGATTGCAGATTCACATCAGTTACACATCCATTGATTTACAAATTGCCATACTAGTGTCTGTTGTGCTCCGCTGCCTTTCCCATCATCCACCCTCCCCCCTCCCCACCTCTCCCCTCCCCTCCCCTCCTCTCTCTCTACCCCCTCCACTGTATAACCCTGAGGGTCTCCTTCCATTACCGTGCAATTTACCTTCTCTCTCCCTTTCCCTCCCACCTCTCATCCCTGTTAAATGTTAATCTTCTTCTCCTGTTCTTCGTCCCTACTCTGTTCTTAGTTACTTTCCTTATATCAAAGAAGACATTTGGCATTTGTTTTTTAGGGATTGGCTAGCTTCACTTAGCATAATCTGCTCTAATGCCATCCATTTCCCTGTAAATTCTATGATTTTGTCATTTTTTAATGCAGAGTAATACTCCATTGTGTATAAATGCCACATTTTTTTTATCCATTCGTCTATTGAAGGGCATCTAGGTTGGTTCCACAGTCTTGCTATTGTGAACTGTGCTGCTATGAACATCGATGTAGCAGTGTCCCTGTAGCATGCTCTTTTTAGGTCTTTAGGGAATAGACCAAGAAGGGGAATAGCTGGGTCAAATGGTGGCTCCATTCCCAGCTTTCCAAGAAATCTCCATACTGCTTTCCAAATTGGCTGCACCAATCTGCAGTCCCACCAGCAATGTACAAGTGTACCCTTTTCCCCACATCCTCGCCAGCACTTGTTGTTGTTTGACTTCCTAATGGCTGCCAATCTTACTGGAGTGAGATGGTATCTTAGGGTGGTTTTGATTTGCATTTCTCTGACAGCTAGAGATGTTGAGCATTTTTTCATGTACTTGTTGATTGACTGTATGTCCTCCTCTGTGAAGTGTCTGTTCAGGTCCTTGGCCCATTTGTTGATTGGGTTGTTTGTTCTCTTATTGTCTAATTTTTTGAGTTCTTTGTATACTCTGGATATTAGGGCTGTATCTGAAGTGTGAGGAGTAAAGATTTGTTCCCAGGATGTAGGCTCCCTATTTACCTCTCTTATTGTTTCTTTTGCTGAGAAAAAACTTCTTAGTTTGAGTAAGTCCCATTTGTTGATTCTAGTTATTAACTTTTGTGCTATGGGTGTCCTATTGAGGAATTTGGAGCCCGACCCCACCGACTGTAGATCGTAGCCAACTTTTTCTTCTATCAGACGGCGCGTCTCTGATTTGATATCAAGTTCCTTGATCCATTTTGAATTCACTTTTGTGCATGGCGAGAGAAAGGGATTCAGTTTCATTTTGTTGCATATGGATTTCCAGTTTTCCCAGCACCATTTGTTGAAGATGCTATCCTTCCTCCATTGCATGCTTTTAGCCCCTTTATCAAATATAAGATAGTTGTAGTTTTGTGGATTGGTTTCTGTGTCCTCTATTCTGTACCATTGGTCCACCCGCCTGTTTTGGTACCAGTACCATGCTGTTTTTGTTACTATTGCTCTGTAGTATAGTTTGAAGTCTGGTATCGCTATACCGCCTGATTCACACTTCTTGCTTAGCATTGTTTTTGCTATTCTGGGTCTTTTATTTTTCCATATGAATCTCATGATTGCTTTCTCTATTTCTACAAGAAATGCCGTTGGGATTTTGATTGGCATTGCATTAAACCTATAGAGAACTTTTGGTAATATCGCCATTTTGATGATGTTAGTTCTGCCTATCCATGAACAGGGTATATTTTTCCATCTTCTAAGATCTTCTTCTATTTCTCTCTTTAGGGTTCTGTAGTTTTCATTGTATAAGTCTTTCACCTCTTTTGTTAGGTTGATTCCCAAGTATTTTATTTTTTTGAAGATATTTTGAATGGAGTGGTTGTCCTCATTTCCATTTCAGAGGATTTGTCGCTGATATACAGGAATGCCTTTGATTTATGCGTGTTGATTTTAAATCCTGCCACTTTGCTGAATTCATTTATTAGCTCTAATAGTTTCTTTGTAGAGCCTTTTGGGTCTGCTAGATATAGAATCATATCATCTGCAAATAGTGATAATTTAAGTTCTTCTTTTCCTATTTTTATGCCTTTAATTTCTTTCGTCTGTCTAATTGCTCTGGCCAGTGTTTCGAGAACTATGTTGAAGAGAAGTGGAGAGAGAGGGCATCCCTGTCTTGTTCCAGATTTTAGAGGGAATGCCTTCAGTTTTTCTCCATTCAGAATAATGCTAGCCTGAGGCTTAGCATAGATTGCTTTTACAATATTGAGGTATGTTCCTGTTATCCCTAGTTTTTCTAGAGTTTTGAACATAAAGGGATGCTGTACTTTGTCAAATGCTTTTTCCGCATCTATCGAGATGATCATATGGTTCTTATTTTTAAGTCTATTGATGTGGTGAATAACATTTATTGATTTCCGTATATTGAACCAGCCTTGCATCCCAGGGATGAATCCTACTTGATCATGGTGTACAATTTTTTTGATATGTTTTTGTATCCGATTCGCCAGAATTTTATTGAGGATTTTTGCATCTAGGTTCATTAGAGATATTGGTCTGTAGTTTTCTTTCTTTGAAGTGTCTTTGTCTGGTTTAGGTATCAGGGTGATGTTGGCCTCATAGAATGAATTTGGAAGTTCTCCCTCCTTTTCTATTTCCTGAAGTAGCTTGAAAAGTATTGGTATTAGTTCTTCTTTAAAGGTTTTGTAAAATTCTGCTGTATACCCATCGGGACCTGGGCTTTTCTTAGTTGGTAGTCTTTTGATGGTTTCTTCTATCTCCTCAATTGATATTGGTCTGTTTAGGTTTTCTATATCCTCCTGACTCAATCTGGGCAGATCATATGACTTAAGAAATTTATCTATGCCTTCACTATCTTCTAATTTATTGGAGTATAAGGATTCAAAATAGTTTTTGATTATCTTCTGTATTTCTGAAGTGTCTGTTGTGATATTGCCTTTTTCATCCCGTATGCTAGTAATTTGAGTTCTCTCTCTTCTTCTCTTCACTAGCATCGCTAAGGGTCTGTCGATTTTGTTTATTTTTTCAAAGAACCAACTTTTAGTTTTGTCAATTTTTTCAATTGTTTCTTTTGTTTCGATTTCATTAATTTCAGCTCTGATTTTAATTATTTCTTGCCTTCTACTTCTTTTGCTGTTGTTTTGCTCTTCTTTTTCAAGGATTTTGAGATGAAGTATGAGATCATTTATTTGTTGGTTTTTTCTTTTTTTAAGGAATGAACTCCAAGCAATGAATTTTCCTCTTAGAACTGCTTTCAATGTGTCCCATAGATTCCGATATGTTGTGTCTGTGTTTTCATTTATCTCTAAGAATTTTTTAATTTCCTCCTTGATGTCTTCTATAACCCATTGATCATTCAGTAACCTATTGTTCATTCTCCAATTGATGTATGCTTTTTCCTTCCTTCTTTTATCGTTGATTTTCAGTTTCATTCCATTATGATCAGATAAGATGCATGGTAATATCTCTACTCCTTTATATTGTCTAAGAGTTGCCCTGTGACATAATATATGATCTATTTTTGAGAAGGATCCATGTGCTGCTGAGAAAAAAGTGTAACTGCTTGATGTTGGGTGGTATACTCTATATATGTCAATTAGGTCTAGGTTATTAATAGTGTTATTGAGTTCTATAGTTTCCTTATTCAACTTTTGTTTGGAAGATCTGTCCAGTGGCGAGAGAGGTGTGTTGAAGTCTCCCATGATTATGGTGTGGTGGTCTATTAGACTCTTGAACTTGAGAAGAGTTTGTTTGACGAACATAGCTGCACCATTGTTTGGGGCATAAATATTTATGATTGTTATGTCTTGTTGGTGTATGGTTCCCTTAAGCAGTATGTAGTGTCCCTCTTTATCTCTTTTGATTAACTTTGGCTTGAAATCTATTTTATTTGATATGAGTATGGACACGCCTGCTTGTTTCCGAAGTCCATATGAGTGATATGATTTTTCCCAACCTTTCACCTTCAGCCTATGTATGTCTTTTCCTATCAAATGCGTCTCCTGTAGGCAGCATATTGTTGGGTCTTGTTTTGTGATCCATTCTACTAGCCTGTGTCTCTTAATTGGTGAGTTTAAGCCATTAACATTTAGGGTTATTATTGAGATATGGGTTGTTCTTCCAGCCATATTTGTTTATTTCTGTTACTAAACATTGTTTGTTTTCCTCTTTGATTGTTTCCCCCCCCCCTTTACTGTCCTACCTCCCACTGTTGGTTTTCATTGTTATTTTCCATTTCCTCTTCCTGTAATACTTTGGCTAGGATGTTTTGAAGAGATGGTTTTCTAGCTGCGAATTCTTTAAACTTTTGTTTATCGTGGAAGGTTTTAATTTCATTCTCCATCCTGAAGCTTAATTTCGCTGGATACACAATTCTTGGTTGGAACCCATTATCTTTCAGTGTTTGAAATATGTTATTCCAGGATCTTCTAGCTTTCAGAGTCTGTGTTGAAAGATCAGCTGTTATCCTGATTGGCTTGCCCCTAAATGTAATCTGCTTCCTTTCTCTTGTAGCTTTTAAAATTCTCTCCTTATTCTGTATGTTGGGCATCTTCATTATAATGTGTCTAGGTGTGGATCTCTTATGATTTTGCACATTCGGCGTCCTGTAGGCTTCTAGGATTTGGGATTCTGTCTCATTCTTCAAGTCTGGGAAGTTTTCTTGTATTATTTCATGGAATAGACTGCTCATTCCTTTGGTTTGGAGCTCTGTACCTTCCTGTATCCCAATGACTCTTAAGTTTGGTCTCTTAATGTTATCCCATATTTCTTGGATGTTCTGCTCATGGTTTCTTAACAGTCTTGCTGAGCTGTCTATGTTCTTTTCCAGTTGAAATACTTTGTCTTCATTGTCTGATGTTCTATCTTCTAAGTGTTCTACTCTGTTGGTAGTATTCTCCATTGAGTTTTTAAGTTGGTTTATTGCTTCCTGCATTTCTAGGATTTCTGATTGCTTGTTTTTTATAACCTCTATCTCCCTGTATAGTTGATCCTTTGCTTCCTGGATTTGTTTGCGTAATTCGTTGTCGAAGTGATCTTTCATTGTCTGATTTTGCTGTTTAATGTCTTCCTTGATACTCCAGATCATCTGAAGCATGTATATCCTGAATTCTTTATCTGACATTCCATCTGCTGCAGCTGTTACCTCTTCTAAAGTTGCGTTGACCTGCATTGCTTGTGGTCCTTTCTTTCCTTGTCTTTTCATACTGCTTGCGTATCTTTCCTGCAGGTGCGGGCGGCGGCTCTGCTCTCTCCTTATTCCAATTGGGGTGTCGTGGCTACCACGCCGGCAGGTCACTGGGCCTGTTCTGGGAGCTGGTGGCGGCTCTGTTCTGCCCCTACTCCAATTGGGGTGACGTGTCTGTCGTACCAGCAGGCCACTGGGCCTGTCCTGCTGGTCGGTCGCAGATCTGCCCACCTTTCGGGCACGAGTGGAGGCTCTGCTTTGCCCCTACTCCAATTGGGGTGTCGTGACTACCCCGCCTGCAGGATGCTGGGTCTGTTCCTGGCAAGGGAGGCGACTCTGCTCTGTCACTACTCCAATTAGGGTGGTGTTTGTACCCCGCCGGCAGGCTCCTGGGCCTGATCCGCCGGTCTGTTGTAGGTCTGCCTACCTTGAAGGCGCGGGCGGCGGATCTGCCCTGCCCCTCCTACCACGCCTGCGGACCCCTGGGCCTGATCTGCAGGTTGATCACTGGTCTGCTCACCCTGCGGGCACGGGTGGCGGTTCCGCTCCACCCCCACTCCAATTGGGGTCACGTGACCACCACACCGGCAGGGCCTGATCCGGGCGTGGGATAAGGATCTGCTCTGCCCCTACTCGAGTTGGGGTGACGTGTGTACCACACTGGCAGGCCACTGGGCCTGACCCGCCAGGCTGTCACAGGTCTGTTTACCTTGCAAGCGCGAAGGGCGGCTCTGCCCTGCCCCTCCTACCACGCCCATGTACTACTGGGTCGTGGGTCTGCCCACCTGGCGGGTGTGGGTGGCGGCTCCGCTCCGCCCCCTCTCCAATTGGGGTCACGCGGTCACCACGCTGGCGAGCCGCTGGGCCTGCTCCGGGGGCTGGCGGCGGCCCGGCTCCTTCCCTCTGGCTCGAGGACAAATTGAGGAGACTCGGGTGACTGAGCCTCACCCCCCTTACCAGGAGACCAACTGCTTATGTCACTGCTGGTATTGATGAAGATCTCTCCTCCACCGCTTTCTGCTGACATCAGATCTCTGCCATGTTGGTATCCTATGCGAATGGCAGCATTTCGTTCCCCTTGCCAGGCAACCCAAGCAATGGGTGAGTCCTGACCTGCCCTCAGCAGGACCCGGACCGAGACACAGTTTCCGCGGGCTCCTAGCCCCGGTCCAGGGAAGTTCCGGGAGCCGGAACTCGGCCGCTCCGTGCTCGGTGTAAGCTCCTATAAGTGTAGGCTCCAAGAAGCAGTCCCCGCGGGCTCAGTTCCGGGAGCTGGAATTCGGCTTCTTGGTGTTTCGTGTTTGCTCTGATAGTAGCAGGGTCCAAGAAGCAGCCTCCGCAGGCTCCGCAGCCCTGAGCCAGGGCGGTTCCGGGACGGTTCCGGGAGCCGGGACTCGGCCGCCCCGCGCTCCGTGTTCACTCCGATAAGATCAGATTTTAAGAAGCCCCCAGGCGCTGAACCCTAGCAATCTGTCTGCAAGCCGCAGGCGAATTGCAGCCTGAAATTACCTGTTCTATGGCTGAATGAGCTGCGGTCAGTCAAAAACAGGGAAGGTGACGTCAGTTTACCAACATGGTGGCTGCTGGCCTCCTCTGTGGTCTGACCGGTGTGGAGAACCGAGATGGACCGCTTCCTTCCCCGTCTCGAACCCAGAATTCAGCCCTGAGTGCGGTGCTTGCGCGTCTGGCAGAAACTGCAGCGCTGTAACCCTGCGTCTCTATCCCAGCGCGCCTTGCAGACTCTAATTTTTTCTTATACAATTACATCGGTGAGAATTTCCTAGAAACTTATGAGCCATTCTTAATTTCACTGATTAGGGTCCTAATCCATTGTCTATCATGTTTTTTTTTTTTGAAGTTCTCTCTTTATGTAGAACTTCTTCATGTCATCGTCTTACCTCATTCACACATGCATATTCATTCTTTTTCAGGCTGCCCTTAGAAATACAAATTCCCTTCAGCTCAATGTGAGGGGGATTCGTCTCCCCTGGATTTGTCTTAGTACAACCAAATTGACCCCAGGAGGCCTCCCATTTCTTGTCCTTCAATAGCCAGGAAGGCGTTTTCCTCAGTAAATGAACCATCAATTCCTGATTTAAATTACTCCTTTAGAAGACACTGAACAAAAGGAACTATCAGCCAGAGGTTTCTATACCCAGGGAAACTATCTTCATCAATGAAGGCAAATAAAGACAATTTGAAACACACAAAAGCTGAGAGCCTTTGCTTCCCAAAGTGTTTCAGGAAAGGAACTTTCTGAGAATACACTTTAGGAGAAAGGAGAAGGGTCCCAGAAGGAACATTTGAGAGACAGGAGAAAAACTGAGCAAAGTGAACAACAAAGAGAACGTAAAAATACGGGCAAATATCTTTTGCAAATGTAGTGTAGTTGGTTTTTGTTTAAAACAGGTTTTCCCCCTAAAGCACACGTTATTTGTACATTGTAATTTCAGGGAAATTACAATTTAAATTGTGATTGCTGAAATTTTCTTATTGTTGACTCAGAAAACACATGGAATTTTCCTTTAGAAACATTTTCCAAGAACCCAACCCTTTTACTTTAGTCATAAAATCAGGTATTTTCTTGGGTAAGCAGAATATCAGTTCATTTATTGATTATTAGGTTAATAAACGTTGAAGAGCACTGATTAAAAAATAGTGCCAATGAGAGATTATTTGTGTTGAACAGAAATGATTGACAAGATCTCTATCTAGCTGGTTATCTTGTTAAAAAATTCTAGTCAATGGATTACTCCTGCTCCTACTTAATTAACCTTTAGGTTCAAGAGAGCTGGTATGGAAAGTAAAATAAACTGCATAAGCACAGTTTAGTGAAGGAACAAGAATTCGGATTCTGTGTAATGTTTGGGAGCTGGAGACGTCCCTGGAACTCTTCCATCCCAGGTAGAGAAATGGATGGAAGAAAGGAAAGCACCACAGAGCACTTGGGGTTGAGTGGACTGCTGACCAGACCCTCTGGCTGGAGAGGGCTGAGGAACCTTTTGAATAGTAGAGCTGACTTGGGCTTCTCCAACCTGTGCTTCTCAACTCCTGTGAGGCCCTCCTTTTTATTGTGTACCTCTCTTGCTGCTAGTGATAGTCATATAGCTGTTGCTATTCCAGCTAGATCATTTTCTTTCTTCAGATAGCATTGCAATCAGGTCTTCAGAATGTCTGGATGAAAGCATTTGGAGAAACTTGAAGCCAGGGTGCATTTATTCAAAGTTTTTTTTTTTTTTAAACAAGTGGATTGCAAGGTTGTGGATTGATCCCCAGAATGTTGCTCTGTGATGCTCTATCTTAACAGGTTAGCAATGGGAAAGGAGAGGGATGAAGTTTGGGAGGAAATGGTAGGTATTAGTGGAGAAAGATGTCCAGGTGTAGGAGAGAAGGGAATAACTTCCATGCTTTTATATTTGGAAGCAATTCCAGAATTTCTATGTGGAGATTTTCTTTTGCTATGCAGAAAAGCCTCGAAAAACATTGATTTTCTTAGACCTGCAAATTCCACTTCTTCTAAAAGAATGCCTATTTGGTTACGGTGCAGCCCCTAGGCATGTAGAAGTGCATGTCTTTCTTTTCTTCTAAGGGCTAGCACTTAGAACGATCCAATCTCTGTCTTTCCAAAATTTTCACCTGGCCATGTGTCCTTTGCTGTAAATAGCTGATGTCACTCCTTAGCAGTGGAGTATCTACATGTGTGCAAGTTCTCAGACGCTCACCTGTCTGTCAGCATCTGCCTTGTGGGCTTTTCCAGGGTACTTGCCCCATCTCCCCCTCCTGGGTGACAACATTGTGAATTATGTATAGGTTCAACAGAGAGTTTTACTGGCTCAGGGATTTTAATTTGGTCTTTATTTGAAAAGGGGAAATCATGTAGGTGTTTTTCATTGTTTGGTTTTATAACCATATGTAGAAGAACAGAGGAAAACAGTCCTCAGAATGCAAACAGGGGGGCTGGGGATGTGGCTCAAGCAGTAGCGCGCTCCCCTGGCATGCGTGCGGCCTGGGTTCGATCTCAGCACCACATACAAACAAAAGATGTTGTGTCTGCCGAAAAACTAATAAATAAATAAAATTCTCTTAAAAAGAAAAAGATGCAAACGGGGTGTATGAAGTCCTATAATTTCAGATACGTGCCTCCATCTCTTAAGCCAAGTCTGACCTAGTGAGACATGACCAAAACACTGGGAAATTCAACTGGAGAAATGAGTAAATGAATAAATAAATGGACGAACAATAAAACCTGAACCTAAGAACAGTCAAAGACTTCTGGAATTGAAAAATATTTTCCAAATAGTTTTGTTTCACTCCCTATCTTGCAGATGAGAACAAAATGAAGGTGTCCTGCACAAATGGCTTGCTGCATAGGTGCAGGCCCATGGCCACTTGGTCGGGGAGACTGGACTTGACTCGGGGGCCCCTCATTCTAGGAGAGCTGGGGTTAGCACAGGTTAATGCAAATAGTACACTATTTTATATAAGGGACTGAGTATCTACATACAAGCTTCTGCAGATTTTGCCTGATTGGTTCCTGAAACCAATCCCCCACAGACATTGACTTTCAGTTCTTTTTTTTTAAAATTTTGTATTTTACTTGCTTAATAACACATCATAATTATTTTCTTTTATTATGCCTTAGGTTTAATTTTTTTGTATATTCTTTAATCTTCTAAAGTTCTTCCTTTCATACAGGAGATAAAGAAAAGTTAAACAATAGCACAAGGACACATTCAGACAAATCCAGGAAAGAGCCACCATTTTGGGGGAAAAATAAAAAGACAGGGGTATGAATGTTCTAAATTAAAAGAGACCACAGGTAATTAACCACAAGTAATTTTGAACCATGATTAGAGGCTGGTTCTAAAACAGAACAAATCACAACTAGCAAAGATATTCTTAAGACAGTTGTGAAAATTTACATACTGTTGGAATATGTCTTCTTATGTGTGATAATGACATAAAAGTTTTGTAGGAGAGTATCCTTAGGCCATACAAGAGGGTGATGGATAAAGTAAATATGGCAAAATATCAACCGTTATTGAGTCTATAGAAAAGAGATATAGGCATTGGCTTTAATATTCTTCAATTTTTCTGTAGGTATACACAATTTCATTACAAAGATTTTCCTTTATCTGTTTTTAACCTTTTTCTTCATATTTTTATTGGTGTACTATAGTTTTACATAATGGTGGGATCTGTTGTTACATATTTGTACATGCACATGATATATGATGAAATTTTGCCAATATTATGCCCTAGTCTTTCCTCTTTCCCTCCCTCCTCCCTCCCCCTGGTTGTTTTTAACCTTTTGTTGATTACTTGAGTTCTTTTATTTATATTAGTATCTCTTTTCTATATTTTTAATGTAACATGTTTCATTGTTATGATCTTATTTTACATTTTTCTCAGGGCCTTTTTATGAAGCCAGGTCATGGCTTTGGTCTGGAGGGTGGTGGGTGGGAATAAACAGTGCATTTATCAACCTTGACTTTCAGGTGCAGGTGCTCTCTCTGGTCATCTGACCAGCGTCCTTCTCACTTAACCCACCCCTTCAATTTTGGCTCTCCAAAAAACTCATATGTAACTAGGAAAACTGCAGGTTAACATCTTTCTCAGAAATTACTAAATCACCTAAAATGAAAAGATTCACTTTCCTCTCATCTATTCATTGAAATAATTGTGAAAATAAATAACCTGGAAATAATCATGAAAACAACAGTTACAGAAATACAAAGAGCAATGCAAATGTCTGGAAAATTGCAGGAATTTCCGAATCAACACAGGTATGCCATGAGACAGCATGTAAAATGCAAACTCTGGAAGAATAGTAGCCTAATGGCCATCTGTGATGGACTTCATGAATTGTGTCCCCTCAAATTCATATGTTGACACCTGTACCCCAGTACTTCAGAATGGGACTCTATTTGAAGATAAAGACTTTAAAGAGATAATTAAGGTAAATTAGGTCTGGGGTATTTATAGAGGGAGGAGATTAGGACACAGATACACATAGAGGAAGGACCATGCAAGGACACAGGGAAGGGAGGGCCATCTGCAAGGCAAGCAGAGAGGCCCTGCCAACATCTTGATCTTGGAATCCCAGCCTCCATAATTGTGAGAAAATACATTTCTGTTGTTTAAAACACCCAATCTTTGGGGTAAAATTGGGAGTTCGTAACCAACTTGAATCTATTGTATGAAACATGATATGTCAATAGCTTTATAATGTTTTGAACAACCAATAAAAAAAAATAAATTAAAAAAAACAAAACAAAAAACACCCAATCTGTGATACCTGTTTATGGTAGCCCCACCAAACTAACAGACCACTGGAGTGCTACTCAAGATTATGCAATCCCATTAATTTGTTTCACTGATTTTCATCATGGTTCTCTACATTTTCACTCACCAACATTATTTTGACTTTCGACTTCCTTATCAGAATGTGAAAGGATAGGCTGAGACAGCAGATATTGGAAACTCAAATGTCTTAAGGATCAGGCCTGTGGATGTATGAATCAGTGGTGTATGATCAAGGGCTGAGGCGGTTACTGTGACAATGGAAGGGTGTGTTTTCCTCTTAGAGGCATTCATAGTCAAACACTGTAAAACCCTGTTCCAACCAACCAACGGAACATGTCCTTCCCTGGATTGTCTGGCAGTTGCAATCTTGCTCCAGGACACCACAAATTGGGCTTCATCCTTTTTTCCCTTGATTTATTACAAGAGGTCCACAAATCCATGTCCCAAGAAACCTTGTCTGCTGGCTCCATGATCCCACTTGTATATTCACTTCCTAGTAAATTGCACACTCATCTGGTAAATTCCCAACTCATTTGAGAATTATTTATCATATAGTGTGTCTTCATCATGACGATGTATGAGGTTTATACATATTTAAAAAAAACCATTCACTTTTTACATAATAAAAGTAGGACAGCAATATGTTTATTGTATGTTTATTTATATGTATGTATTTCCCTCCGGTGGATCCTCCACTTGGAATTCCAGTTCTAGTTCTACTCCTCGTGTGACCCCCTTGAACATGCACCCATGCTCGGTCACTTTTCTGGGTCCCTCAAGGCAGCTCTATTACCTCCAGCTAAAAGGACCGACAGGAAGGAGGGGACCCCGTCACAGAGTATTTGAAGTGGTTACTCACCAGGCCTGTATATACATATTAAAATTCTCTGAGTTGTTATAGCAGCTGTTGCAACTGAAAATTCAGCAAACAGGATCATTTTCTGTGTAGTTTATGGGCTCGGGAATAGTCCAGAAGCATTGGAATTTGAGTTACCGTTAACCCGCTGCCCAGCCAATCTCCACATGTCACAGGCTGGTAATTTGATCTACAGCTCCCTTGAAGTGAGTTTGCACTGAACACAGAAAGCCCTTCTTTTTTTTTTTTTTCCCCCTTCTCCTTTTGCCAAACATTAAATGGACTTTTATGTGTGTCTTTTTTCCCCTTACAAAACCACGATTTGATTCAACAAAAATATTACACACCTTCTTGAGGGTTTCGGATCCCTTTCTTGGATTCACGGCCATACATCTTAGGCAGCAAGCTCTCTGGACCCCTGGGCAGCTGCCTGCCCTCAGTTTTCTGGAGAGCCTCAGATAGGCAGAGAGGAGCCTTGGATTTGCTGGGCCTAAGAAAACACAGGCGGGCCAGTGAGAAAAATATCTTCCAATGACCTTTCCTTTCCAACCTCAGGAAATCTGCTTCTTCTCAGTGCTCTTATCATTGCTGCAAAGCTTTGATTTTTTCCAATTTCCGGTGGTGGTTTACAAAGCAGAGGAAGCAGCCCTTGAAAGAGCCTCCTGTATGTAGAGAGCATGAGAGCCCCACCTGCTCGCTCTGTGACACCTCCCAGTGGTCAGGGCCAGGGAGGTGTGTTTACTGATGGAGACAGTTGGAGGCACTGTGGCAGAGGGAGCTGGAGCCACCCTGTGTAGCCCATCTGCTGATGTTTAGCTTGTGGGGGGTGGGGTGCTGCTGAGCTCCCTACTGGGCAGCAGGTAGCTTGCTTTTCAGCTGCTCTGCGTATCTGCAGACCTCCTGGCTTCCAAGCTTATGGCTCACAAGCCTGAGAAGCACCACTCAGTCGCTTCCTCTCTATTAATGAGACCCAGCCCCGAGGTGGGGGTACCTGAGATAACAGTAGCCACAGTGATGGGCTATTTTGGTTCCTGAAATCTGAAATTTGGTTTTCGCTGTAAGCAGTTTGTCCAACAGTTTAGTAATCTTGATACTGGTTGTACCAAGACTTCTGTCTCTCCTACAGGCCTGTGGTGCTATGAAGGGAAGATTAAATATCTGTCTTCAGAGTCACTGAAGTTCTTGTAACATTTTACATTAAAATCCAATGGTTTTTCCCCAGAAATACCTTAGATCCACTAAGTCTCGGGGTGCTGAAAGTCATAGTGGTTTAGATTATGTGTTTCAACTGATAAAATTTGTCACAAGTATATAGTTTTGGGGTCTTGCTGTTCATATGGGAGACCATTTGCACAAAATCTTAACCACTGCAACTTACTTCTTCTAACTTTTCAGAACACAGATTGGTTATGAAGGAGGCAACTAACAAACAAAAATAATGAAATATTTTATTATAGCATTGATTTCATGGTTATTTCTATAGCAATGTGTGAGGGACATTAATTGGGTACTGATTCTTGGGAGAGAAAGACTTTGGCCTTGGATCCAGAACTGCAGGATGACCAAGAGCCATGCTTATGCCTTGATGCCAGTACCTGAGAAGCAGGTCGCCCAAAGCTGCCTATAGGCAAGTCTTGAAGGGTGGCTCAGTGACCTTGAGCTTGAGCATGCAAGGATAGAATGGAATTTGGGGATGAAATATTTCAAATGTTAAAAAGACTTTAAAAGGGGCATCTCTGGTCTCCCTGTGGAAGATGGCCAAAGACTATTAAAACATTTCCCTTTTTTGATAAATCAATCATTCCATAAATGTTTTTAGAATGCCTTCCATGGTCAAAATCTGGATCCAAAACTGCTTACAAGAGCAATTTCATCTGCAGAAAGAGATCACACTGAGTGGTAAGGTCAGAACAAGGTGCAGGGCCACCAACATAGCCCTGTTTATTTATTTATTGGTATTAGGGATTGAACCCAGGGGTATCTAACCACTGAGTCATTTCACTAGCTCATTTTATATATATATATATATATATATATATATATATATATATATATGTATGTGTGTGTGTGTGTGTGTGTGTTTATATAATTTTGAGACAGGGTCTCACTAAGTTGCTTATGTGCCCTCATTAAGTTGCTTGATGCTGGCATTGAACTTGGGATCCCCCTATCTCAGCCTCCCAAGTCATTATAGCCCTAATTTAAAAACATGCCCCTTTGTAGTTCACTGGGAGATTAAGTGTCCTCTAGATTAGGCATTCAGTGACAATAATAATTTTTGCTACAATTTAAGGGATATCTATAGCTTTAAAACAGGAAATGGAAAATAATAGGTAAGAAACTATAAATTAAACTGAGCATTTAGCTTTCTTTTACATTTTATACATGGTGGTACATAGGGCTTATTTTAGGAAATGACAAGGTTTATTTAGATGGCCAGCAACTTTTGAAGTGTCTCTCTCTCTCTCTCTCTTTAATTAAAATGGAAATGGGAGCAATGGTGGTTACACTGAGGGCTTAATTTTTCTTTCTAAATTGTGAATTGGGGAGCTTTAATATATACTTAAAAAGGTTTTTGAAAAATTTTAATATTTACATGCAATTTTATAGCAAGGTGAATCTTTGCTGTGAATTGAATCTGGATATTAATATTGGGTGCATTTTATTTAGTGATTATGGCAAGTCAGGCCCTTTGGTAAATTACCTATTTATTTAACATTGTGATATAGGTACTATTATTCCCATCATATGGATGAGGAAATGGAGGATCAGAGAAGTTATACAGTTTGCCTATGATGTTGCTACTAATAAGTGTGAAACAAAGCTTGTCTTCAGAGCCAGAGGTCTCACCTATTCTGCCATCTTCTTTCTGAATCAGGAGACTAGAAAAGCTTCATACAAAGTGAATCTTGGGAGCTCCTGGAGAGTCATGTGGTGATATTAAAGGAATATTTAAGTGAGCTATACACACCATAACTCCTATTTGTAGTTTCTTTGAAATAGCTTCTTTTAAGTAAATGTAAGAGGGGTCCCAGAACAATAAACTCAGATCTCTGAACTGGTTTAGTTTGTCAGGTTCAATTTCCCTAGCATTGGGATTTTTACAGAGAGTAAAGCTGGGAAGGGCTCTCACTCCCTCCTTGGGCTTCAAGGACTTTAAAAATGTCCTGGCTGCACCAGAAGCTGGAGAGCTCTGCATTTTTGCATTTATCATTTTGCATTTAGGGCAGGTCAGGGAATAGTGGGAAGGTCATGGTATTTATAACCTAAAGAAGATCATGGGATCCCAGTGACCCCTTTCCATCTTAGACCCTCAGTTTTGACATGTCTATAATGTAAAGAATATCAATACATACTCAATCAGAGTGCTGTTAGCGTTAAATTAGACAACACATGGGAAAGAAATTTGCAAGTTATTATTTTTGGAGGTATTTGAGTTCTCCTCCCGTGCTTGACTGTGGCTGGTGCTTTACCATCCGCTGTTTCTAAAGACCTGTTAAAGTTATTTTTCTGAGTGCTCAATTCATCAGGATCCTGGCAGGAAACAGATGGTGCACTCATGCTGGAAAGAGTTTAATAAAGGGACTGTTTACAAAGGTGTGTGCAGGATTTAGGAAAAGCGACTAGGGATGTTGCAGTACCCCAGTAGGGAGCCATTTCCAACTCTAAGCCAGAAGGGGGAAGAGGAAGAGTGTTTGCCAGAACCTAGAGAGTTTTTGCAGAGGCACTGTGACCTTTGATGGAGAGATTTGTTCAACCCACAAAAACCTACCAGGGAAAGATCTTGGGGGAGGAGGAGGGATCCTGATCTCAATTTCCTGCCTCCTTTTCATCTCCTGCAGGTACCCCTACTGGTTGAACCCTAAGGGAAGCCTGAGGCACAAGGAGCTCTTGATGTGGTGCATACAGATCAGCTGCCAGGCCAAGGTGGAGAAAGTGGAGAGCAGACCTGGGGGCAAACAGAAGGTACTGAGCATGGCCACATAGCTCTCCTCTTCGTTAACCATGACCTTCTTTACTTTGGTCAGATTTGGTCCAGAGTCAACCTCATGCAAAATTCAGTTGTCTTCGGTGGCTCAGCTTCCCTTCTGTATCTTCTCCACTTTCAGAACATTAACCCTCTTCTTCTAAGCTCTCTTGTGTTCTCTTGCTCCTCTAAATCTTGTTGTGAAAAATATTAATACAAGAAATTAATTCACGCACCTAAATGTTTTATGCCTAATTGTTATTTCAAAACACACATACCTATTTTTGTTCCTGGGATCGCTAAGTTGCTACCAGTCTGGCCACAGATGAAGAATGCAAAGAGCAGCTACCTGAAGGTCTCAGGAAGCGAATCAAGGCAAGCAAGTTATGGAAGGTAGTTGGCACATGGATGAAAGGACAAGCCACTAAAGGTTGCTAAAAGAAATTAAAGATCTAAAAAAAAAAAAAAATGGAGAGACTTGCTGAATTCTTGGACTGGAAGAATTTACATTGTTAAGACATCAATTCTTCCTAAATCAATGTATAGTTTTAAGGCATTCCCAACCAAAATCCCAGTAGGTTTTTGTTTTTAGATATTGAGAAGCTGATGTTAAACTTTATATAGAAGTGAACAAACCATTTAACATAGTCAAAACAACTTAAAGAGAACAAAGTTGGAGGAATCATACCTAATTTTAAGACTTATCATAAAAATAGCAGTAATCAAGATAGTGTGGTAATGGTGTCAAGATAGATAAGTATATACATATAATGGAAAAATAAATCCACACCTGTACCATCAGTTGATATTTGATAAAACTTTGAAAGCAAGTCAGTGGAAAAAAGATGGTCTTTTTAGCAATTAGTGCTGAAACAGTTGGACATCAAGATGCAAAAACAAAACAAAACAAAACTCTTTGAGTAAAATCTGGCAACATATACAAATCCAAAATGGACCATACATCTGCATGTAAAATTAAAAAATATAAAATTTCTAGAAGGAAACCTAAGAGAAAATGATGACAAAAGTTAAAAATTAGGCAAAAGTTTCATAAAATTCATACAAAAAGCATAATTCATGCAAGAAAAAATATAAATTAAATTTCACCCCAAATTAGTAGCTTTTATTTTTTTACAAAACAGTGTTAACAGAATGAAGTTTGGCTATATTTTGGAAAGAAATATTTTAAAATCACCTATCTAATAAGATTGTGTAAGAATTGAGGAACTACTGTAACTCAGTAATAAGAAAGCAACCAAATTAAAAAATGATCCAAAAAATTGAAACAGACACTTTCAAAAAAGAAATATAGATGGCAAGTAAGTACATTAAAATTTTCAATATAATAATTCTTTAGGGATGATTTTTAAACCACAGTGAGATACCATTGCACATCTGTTAGGATAAAGAATGACCAAGGCAAGTCAAAGATGTGGAGAAACCGGAACATTTACGCTGCTAATGGATGTGAAAAGGGCTCCAATCACTTCAGAAAACAGTGCGGCCATTTCTTAAAGAGCTAAAGTTATAGTCACCACATAACCCAGATATTTTACTCTTAGGCTTTTTTGAAGAGGAATCAAAATATATGTGTATTCAAAGATTTGAATACGATTATTCAGAGAAGCTTTATTGTAATAGTAAAAACAAACAAACAAACAAACAAAAAAACCCCCAAAAACTAGAAACAACCCAAATGTCCATCAGTAGATGAATGGGTAAGCAAATTGTGGTCTATCCATACAATGGAAAAACTTGGCAATGAAAAGGAATGAATTATTGATACACGCAACGCGTAAGTAAAATTCAATATTCATGATCCTGGTTGTGGTGACAGTTTCATAGATATGTGTGCATGTGTGTGTGTGAGAGAGAACTTATCAGATTGGCAAATTTAAGAAACTCCAGGTTATTATAAGCCAATTATATATCAATATGGCACTAAATAGCAATAACAAAAGGAAATGTCTATTGAGAGTTGAGTGATCACAGTGTAGAGAGATTGAGCTCTGAAGCCAGAACATTTTGGGTACCAAGTTTTCTTGTCTTACATTTGCTATTTGGATGACTTTGCACTGTAACTCAGTAATAAGTTTTCTCTAGAAAAAAAAAATTTTAACTGGTGCATTGTGATTATATGTAATAGTGGCATTCATTATGAAATGTCCGTACATGCGAAAACAGTTCTTACTGAGTGTTGTTTATTTATTAACATAAAGCCCTGAAGGTACGCCTGGCACATAGGAAGTATTAACAAATGTTAAAAAGTTTTTACATGCTGGACACTGTTGAGAGTTTTATAAGAATTATCTCATTACAGCCCTGTGAAATGAGAAATAGGAGGCAAGTTGCAGAACCCAGATTTGAATGAAGTCAGTCAACTCTAGAACCCACATTTTTAATCCTATGAATACATGCTAATGGGTGGGGCACTGATTCAAGTGCTAATAAGAATGCTGTCTAGACAGTGCCCATGTTTTCTGCGTATTTTCTTCTCGAAGATGTAGGAAGCCACTGACGAGCAACATGCCCAGGCAGCTGTCTGAGTTCCTCTTGTAATTATTTCTGGCAGTCTCAGAGCTCACCCAACCTATTGCTTCTTCCTGGGCACTTAGTCAAACTATTTCCTAGCCCGCTGGTAGCTGGTGAGGTCATGTGACCAGTTCTTGCCAGTAGGGGATGTGAATAAAAGCAGAATGTTATTTCTGGGCCAAAGCAGGTAAGAGCAGGTAGGCTTTCTCCATTCTCTACTCCCTAGACTCGCCCGCTGGTTTCTGTTTAAGATGGAGGAGTCACAACATAGGAGGAGCCTGGTTCCTGAAGGACCTGGAGCAGAGCCCCTATCGCTGACCTACATCAAAACACATTTGATGTGTTGAAGTCACTGAAATTTAGAGCTTGAGATTATTGGAGCAATTTGCATACCATGACTAACACTTCACTCTTGTGGAATATTACTTTTGCTGACTGTGGTGAAGTATGCCATTAATATAGATCAAACACATTTGTGTCTTTCTGTGACATATTTGTGTCTTTCCATAGTCAGAATTTATTGAATAACAATAAATTCACAAGTGATACTATTTTTAACAGTTGCAATTCACTGAACATGTTTTGGGCCACCTGGTAGTCATAAGCTGGACCATCACAAGTTCTTTTATTTTAATCTTAACTACGAATATCTGTAGATAACACTCAAGTCAAACATCACACTTTATACAACTAAATATATATATATATATATATATATATATATATATATATATATACATATATGTGTATATATACACATATAGTATATACACACATACATATATAACATACATATACATATTCAGCTATGTATATGTGTGTATATGTTTGTGTGTGTGTGTGTGTGTGTGTGTGTGACACACACACACTAAGAAAGTGTTAAGGTGACAGAGGGTTCAGGAGGCTGAACAGAATGTAAAGGCAGAGAGCAGACAGGAATGTAGAGACACTGTAGGTGGTCAGATAAGATTAAGAACCAGTCTAGGAATTTATTCATGGCTCAGAGCTGTCAAAGCATGGAAATTATTCTAGGCCGAGGTCCAGATGTATTATAGTTTCAAAGTATCAGCTTGGAGTGAGCTTTGTGGGGTTGTCAGGGGCAGGAGCCCAGGGACAGAAATGAATGTTTGTCGCTGTAGTGATTTTCCCGGGCAATGCTCATGACGAATGACCAGGTGATGGGTCAGGGAATTGCTGTGTCCAGTCTTGGGATGCTCCTCCTGGAGCACCGTGTTTGCCATCTATATTTCTTCTTTGGTAGGTCTCAGGTGAGGGGGTTGTTTCATTTGGTGGTCTGTTTTTTTCTTATATGGGGTGGATACGCCCATGCATCCATGGGCTTTATGAGTAAGTTGGTAAGTTCACAGGTGGTCATTTTGATTAGCATGTTTTATTTTTCATTTTTTGCCTATGGCTATGCTGGGCAGATGGTGGCTATTCACTGGTACAAACAAGATATAGAGTCATTCTACCTTGGCATTTATACTCAAAATGGAGTAACTCATAGCAAACTACTCCTTCATAGAGTAACTTAGGAAGAAGCACCGTCTGAAAACTGTTCTATACATCATGGAGCAACTCAGAGCAGGGCAGAGCCTGCTGTCTACACTAAC
This sequence comes from Marmota monax, assembly GCF_021218885.2. NCBI lineage: Eukaryota > Metazoa > Chordata > Mammalia > Rodentia > Sciuridae > Marmota > Marmota monax. Next base: position 16,794,200 of record NW_026693082.1, on the reverse strand, counting down.
GCATCTCTGAAAATTTCTGGAATATAGATCAAATATGTAGATCAAGGTGGCTCACAGAGTTATTGAAATAAAAGTTTAGTTAATAGAAATAATATTTAATTAATAAGAGATAATATGATGACACATGAATAAGCATTCTGATATTTAAATCACCCCCAAATTCCAATATTTAACTGTCCTTTATCATTCACAGTGGCTGAGTGGTGGCATGTGTTCTTGTTTCAAACTCCCTATTGGCCTTTGCTGCATGTGTTTCCTGTTTCCTGGAGCCTCTGCTATAGGCATCAGTTCCAGGCTTTCCAAGACCCACAAGTAACTGAATCATCTCTGGCCCTCTGAGCCATATAATTGTCTCCCTGGTTGTTTCGAAACCTACCACTCATGTCTTAAAGTGAATTCGATGGGACAGGTTGCTACCATCTGTTTTTCAACTGCTACTTTTTTTCTTCCTTACTCCTTGGAAGGCTTGCTTTCTAATCATTTTACCAACTTCCGCATCTGGGTTGTGTCTTCTTTCACACTGTGCCCTGTCTCTACTATGTCACTTCATGGCCTGCACACAGCCCTGTGGTTCCTGCTCCACAGCTGGGTTGTGACTCCATCGATCTCCTGGCACAGAGGCTTTTCTCTTGGTTTCCTGGGGGTTCAAATGGAAGAGAGAAAAGGAACACTCACCACCCTGCCTTGCGGACCATCTATGACAGCCTGAACACAGCATTATTTTTATGGTTAGTTTCTCCCTTTCCTAGTTCTGCACTGAAAAAGAAAGAAGGGAAAAAGAAAAAAAAGAAGATGAAGATAAAGAAGAAGAAGATGATGAGGAAGAAGGAGGGAAGAAGAAGGAAAGAGAAGAAATAAAAGAAAAAAGAAAAGAAAGGAAAGAAGGAAGGAAGGAAGAAAAAAGCCTAGAGACAGGAGATTTGGGGAAAAAATAGCTACTAGACAGTGGGAATCACGTGTTATTATCAGAAGGGCTTGGTTCTGGGGATTTGGTTCTGAGCACCTGCTGGTTTTGGCAAAAGGTAAGCTCTCATCAAGGCATCCCAGAGGCCATCTCTGAAGGAATAGAGGAGATCTAATCCTCTAATTCCATGCTCCTTGAATGTAGTCATCAGATGGATGCCCCTCTGAGAGCCTCTTACTACTGTTTTGTGACATTAGATGCATTGAAAACAACAGTAAATGCCTACAAACTTTTATAACCATTTGACAGAGCAATTGAACAGAATTTAACAGATTGAGGTTAATAATAAAAAACATCTACATTTATATTTTGTATGCCTTTAAGAATTCTTTTGTGCATACTTTATTTTATTTTTCATAATAAACTTTATTTTTGGGACAGTTTTTAGATTTACAGAAACATGGAGGAGTGGAGTCGAAATAGCTTGGGAGAGCCTTAGACTGAAGGAACGTGGAGGAGATAGTACAGAGATTTCCCACATGCCTGACACTACACTTCTCCTATAATCAATATATTTCATAGGATGGTACATTTGTTACAATTAGTGAACCAATATCGATACAGTATTAGTAACTAAGTTCATCCTTTATTCACATATCCTTAGTTTTTAACTTAATGTCCTTTTTCTCTAGCAGAATCCTGTTTAGTTGTCTTGTCCCTTTAGTTGTCTTGTCCCTTGGCTCCTCTTGGTTGTGACAATCTCTTAGACTTTTCTTGGTTTTGGCCACTTTGATAGATTCGAGAATTTTTGGTCAGGTGTTTTGTAGGGTATTTTTCAATTGAAATCTATCATTCTCATGATTAAACTGGGCTTCTGGGTTTGGGGGAGGAAGACCAGAAATGTCATTTTTATCTCATCATATCAAAGCCACATGCTATTGACGTGACTTATCACTGTTGACATTGCCCTTGGTCATCTGGCGGAGGCAGTGTTCGTCAGTGTGCTCTGCTGTAAATTTATCTTCCCCTTCCAGACTATAATCTTTGAAGGAAGTTACTATGTGCAGCCCCCACTTAGGGAGTGAGAGTTGTAATTTATTTTATTGTACTTTATAAAAACACTGGTTCATAATATATTGAAGATTGAAAGAAGAAAAAAGGTCCCGTAACATTGATCATTTGAAAAGCACTGCTCTAAAAAAAAAAACCTGTAGAAGTGGCCCTGGGACCATGCCCAAGGCATCTTGGCTTCAATCCCAGCTCTGTTCATCCCCCAGAGCTTAACTTGAGCATCCATCTCACCGTGGAGCCAATTTTCCTGTCTCTCCACCACCACAGACTACCCCATGGCTTTCCTGGATCTTGAGGAATGCATCCAGTCTTGGTGGACATTTCTGGAATATCAGTCTCCGTGTGTTAGCTTGGAATGTTAGCTTGTCTCAGTTCCTGTTATAGGACAGGTTCAACGGCAAACAGATTCTCAGATGGAGATTTGCAACCAGGAGATTTTTGCAAGGAGTACTGAGAAGGGGATTGAGTAGAAGGAAAAGCTGTACTGTGGTGTGGTCCAAACAAAGGTCTCAACCCATGCTGCCCGGAATTCTGGACCTGAGATGGCCATTCAGAGTTGCTCTGAATTTAGGCAGAGATCAGGCTTTCAACTCCCCACATCGACTGGGTAGATATTGGCTGTGATTGGCTGTGATACTGTCTGTCTTTGGAAAGGAGGGGAATCTTGTGAAAGGTGGCTCTCTTGGTCCACAGACATAACCTAGAAAAGGACTCAGCTGAGCCAATGGCAGTCAGCACTGCTGGCCGCTGAGGCAATGAGCACATGAGCTCTGGTGGGGGTCGGGATGGCATGCCACCTCATTTGCCCTCATCTATTACTGTTTGTAACTCTTTTGCTCGTGTGTTGTGCCTAGCATCTAGGAATCAGGAGGCTGTCTTCTATCTTCTCCCTTGCATTGTTGGCTTTCTCTAGTGCCTGAATGCGCTGATTGTGCCTGGGTGTGGATGAGGTCATCAGGGAAAGGGATGCTGGGAAGAGAGGCTATATGAGAAGGTTAGTGTGGGCGTGAGACACAATGCAGAGGATTTGTATTTGTGTCATCTGCCTGCTGCTATGATTCATCTGGGTCTGGGCACCCTCATAATCAACAGGCTCCAGTGAATTAAGTGTTGCTTTCTAAAAAAAAAACGAGAGCTGGAACTTCTACAGGAGAGAAGGCATGTGCTCAGAGGGGAAGGGTACAAAGGAACACAGCTTCAAGGAAGACAGAATGAAGCTGTGGGTCGATTGTTTTATATATATATATATATATATATATATATATATATATATATATTTTTTTTTTTTTTTTTCTTCCAGTGGTAAAGGGTGGAAGTGTCAGCATTATTAGAATTTGTCTCTCCTATCACTTGTCTTTCGTGAGATCTCAAGTTTTCTTTGTCCCACCCAGTTTGATTGAGAATGGGAATGTGGAATTTTAATTAAAGTGAGAAATGTGGGATTTGAGTGCAGAGCAAATTTTGAAAAAAGTATTTTCTTACACAAAAAAACTTGCTTCCTGTACTTGGCACTTCATTTCCCTAATGCTGCCTGATGTTCATCTTTTTGTGTTCACTGCAACTTGAATTCAGACGTATGTCTTTCCTTTCAGCTTCACCTTGTGTAAGAGGACACTTGGCATGAATGAACTCATTCTGGTTAATAGGAAAATCTTATATTTAGGGGAACTCAAAAGAAATGCAGCCTTTCCACCTCCATGAGCCTCTTCTATCTGCTACCCTGAGACCTGGTCCCCCCCCCCCCCCCCCCCCCCGTTTGGATTATGTGTAGCTGTGGGGCAGGAAGGGGTTAAGGGATTTAGAACGTGTTGAAACACATTCTCTCTTTTCTACCTGATGGCGATAATAGAAGTTGGAATGTGAACCACCACTTTTGCATAATAACTACAACCATATAATAATTGCTAATGTTACTGAGCTCTTTCTAAGTGCTGCTACTGTGCTATGCACTTTATAGGCATTATCTCATTTTAGTTCACAATGACTCAATGACGTGGATATTATATTACAAACCCCTCAAGACAAATGATGAAGCTAAGACTTGAGGAGGTTAGATAAGTTGCCTAAGGGTGGAGATGGGATTCAAATCTAGGTGCCAACACCTTTGTACCATTCTCTATCTGCTTTAGTATCTGTGGGGTTGATTGGGAAGGGGGAGTGGTTTGAAGAGGAAAACAGGAAATATCCTCAAAGTAGTTTCCAAGAAGGAAAAGCCTTCTGAGGTACATCCTATTGTTGACTTCTTCTTGTAGCTCAGGCCATTTTCTTTTAGTTCTCAAATGAGAGAACAATGGGACTCTTGAAATAAGAAACTTCAGCCTGAATTTGGAAAAAACTCTGGCATTGATTTTGGGAGTCTGTGGTGGCGGAGGCCATAGAGTGGATACAATTTTTTTTTTTTTTTGAGAAGAAAAAGTACCAAAAAAGGATAAGGGAAACCAACAGTAGGAATGTCCAAGAGGAAAAGCCACGCTAGAGGGTTTTCCTGGCTCTCCATTGTTCTGGGGCCTGCTAGAATCTTCCTGCTTTATTTATGTGACTGTTAGTAGAAGATTCTGTGCTTTGAGAGATATGAGGTCATAGTCAATGCAATACCATTTTAGCACCTTGAACCCCCCATGTCATGGACAAAGAGATTGAGAAATGACTTGTCCAAAGTCACTTCCTGTGGTCCCGGGAAAGGGTGGTATGTGGTCCTTCAGGATGGAAGGATACAGAGGTGTTAGTGAGGTGGCATTTCATCCTCTGAGAAAGGAGAGATGAAGGGGAGGGTGTGAGGAAAAGCAGATCCATTAGGAAGTGGAGAGGAGGCAAGGAAAGGAAGACCAGGCCAGGGCCTGGGTTTTCTTAAGGAAGTAGAATGTTGGTTGCTTTTTTTCCTTCTCAAAGTATTGCATTGACAGCCCTCCTCAGGGGTTACTAAATCAGGGGCACATCCTCCCAGGAGTAACCCAGCTGCAGACCCTGCCACCATCTGGTGGCTCAACACAGAGAGGTATGTCTGAGCCTCTGATGCACACCAGTGACAGGGGTCCCAGCGGCACCAGAGCAGCTCTCAGCTCTCATGTGACCCTCTTGACTGGCTTCTCATCCCTTGATGGTGTTCTCCATACTTTGTTGGAACACCAGCTGGGTCGTTTTACATTTTGTGTATTCCCTTGGATACAGCCCATTTCTAACCAAGTTTGGGATCAAATATTTTCTGGAGGCTTCCTGCCTATGGAGCATCCAGGGACACATGGCCTGAGGACACTCTGCTAGGATGTTTTTACTGGGGGGTTTGGGCTGAGGCTAACTCTCCTGAGTGCCAATGTGATTGAGAGTTGGCAAATTCAGGGTAAAGGCTGTCTGATATCAGACTCCTGTGAGACATTCTCTACCCATGTTTCTGGGGGAGTTGGCCATGCTAGAGGGTTTTTCTGGCTCTCCACTGCCCTGGGACCTGCTAGAATCTTCCTGCTTCATTTATGTGACTGTTCGTAGAAGATTCTGTGCTTTGAGAGATATGAGGTCAAAGTCAGTGCAATACAATTTTAGCATCTTGAACCCCCCATGTCATGAACAAAGAGATTGAGAAATGACTTGTCCAAAGTCACTTGGTTGGGATTTGAACCTGGGTCTTCTGGTTTCTGGTCCATTGTCTTTTTCTGTACAACATTTTTTACCATGCAATGAATGATAACTTATCACAGAAATGGAAGGGGAAAGAATAGCGGCCACTTTCCTTTCCCTTAATTCTCAACAGGTTTGTATCTCTTGCACCCAATTATTCAGGATATAATCGACTTTGTCTCTCCATGGAAAGATACACATAGCTCACCCTAATGGCTAAAACCAACCTAATCTTTGAATCTTTCCTACTTATAATCTGTTTCCTGTTTTAAATTACTAAACAACCTCTTCTTTCTACAGCTAGAAATATACCCATATGACCATAATCCTGGAGAAATTTGACTTAAATTTGAACCAAACTTTAAAATGTTGATATGTTTTCCTGGGAGCAAGTTTTGACAGAGGTGGAAGAGATTATCCTAGTATCTCAGTGACAGGTGTTTTGCATACTAGATTCTAAGTTTACAACAACACTGGGCATTGTTCCATTTTACTGCACAGGAAACTGGGTCACAAAGAAGCTAAGTAATTAAGCCAGGTCCCTTAGGGTTGATTATGTTAATTAAGTGTCTGTGCTGGAATTCACATCTTGGTTTATCTGGCACCAGTGCCTGCACTCTTTGTCCTGCCCAGTGGTTCTAACCTGACACAAAATTTTCCTGAAAATGTTGTTAAAAAGTAGATTCTATTCAGTCCAGGAGTTCTGATTCAGCAGGATAGAGGTAGGGTATGGAATCTGTATTTTTAAAAAGTTCCTTCAGTGGTTCTGGTGTATGACACATTAGGAACTTTTGTAAGGGAAACCCAGACAGAGATGGGGGGAAATGGGTTCAGAGGGCAGATGCCCCTCTCTGGAAGTCTGGGGTAAGGCCAGTCTCCAGCTCACAGCTTCTTTAGACCTTCTTTGGACCCTCATAGTGAGATTCGTAGCTTTATAAGAAAAGAAGTGATTCCTTTTACTCTCCTTGGGTGTCCACTGACTCCAAAGCCGGGATTCCCCACAAGCTCTGTGAGGGGAACGTGGACTAAGGGCATGCTCCCCAGCATGGAAATTCAATATTCAGAGGTTTTGAAGTTAGAAATGTGGTTTTCCCTGTTGTTTTCCTCCAAGGGAAGAATCATCTCCAATCATAAGCCCACGGCTGGGCTCTTCCTTACCTCTGTATTCCTGGTGGCCGCTCGGGATGGGTGTTCAGTGTTCACTGGGTGGATGTTGAGGCCTGGTGGATTAAGTTTGAGGATTTACCTTTTGAAATACTTCTTGTTTAGAGGTTGTACTCTGTTTTTTGGAAGCTATCTATCTGGTTTATTGCTCTGAGGAGTGCATAGGTAAGGGTCTAGAAGAAGCTAGTTTTCTAAGATGCACAGTGATAAGTATGTACAGCAGTTTTTTTCCCCCTATAGATTGAATTTTGTTTACTTGTGGGGAAATACTGAAGAGATTAAGTTTCTAAATCAGTCAGCTGAATAAATCTTTAGCCGATCACTGATATTTCAGGCGACTCCCTCCCAGTCCAGTCAGCGGTGAACCTGGTTAACTCACCTTCTAGTATTTCCCCTGGATCATTAATATGAGATGAACAATCAGGAGATTCCAAGAGCCTGAGGCCCAATCAAAGAATCTGGCCTTCTGGTTCAGAGATTATGTCATGGGCTTCAGGTGTCTAATTTTCCATGCCTACAAATCTTGAAGACTCAAGGGAAGCCGTCACTATTTTCAACAATATGATTTGTCCTTTTTGCTCTCATTCATCATCCATGATTTTTAGGCTTCTCTGCCAATCCCCACCTCCAGCCGAACACTGTATTTAAAGGAAACCACATGGAGACATAAGATAACAACCTGATTTCAGGTCTTCCTCTTGGCTCGTGTTGTCCAGAAAACTGAAAATGATCTGGGCACAAATTAGAGACATGGATGCAAGACAGTAGGAAGTTGTGGTGGCTATAGTGACCTGGCAGGAACTTACTTTCCCTAAAGGAGGCAGTTTATATTCAGACTTAACCAGTTTGTGCCAGGTGACAACTAGGTGGAAGGACGACAAATAATTACATATTCTCGTTCTTCAGAAGATGCTGAGAATCTGAATGAAGACTCCAGATTTGAAAATGGTGTTACAGACCAACAGTTATATGAAGGCCCTAACCCCATGTGATGGTATTTGGAGATGGTCCTTTGGGAGGTCATTGGGGTTGGATTAGGTCATGAGGCTGGGGCCCTCATAGTGGGATTCGTAGCTTTATAAGAAAAGAAGTGATTCCTTTTGCTCTCCTTGCATGCATGCACTGAGGAAAGGCCACTTAGTGAGAAATTGACCACTTGCACCCAAGGGGTAAATCCTCTCCAAGAACTGAACAGCTAGCACAGTACCTTGGTCTTGGACTTCTCAGCCTCCAGAATTGTGGGGAAAGAAATTTCTGTTATCCAGTATGAGGTATTTCATTATAAGAGATAAGAGAGTTGGCAACAATGGCAGAACACAAATCATATCTGTAGATCAGATGATGGCTGACGGCTTGCCTCCTTTGTTATAAAAGGAGCATTGGAAAGATGAAATTAGGGATGATGAATGAGAGCAAAAAGGACAAAGAACTTACTTTTGAGGCATCAGGTGGTAGTTAGGGTTGGTTGACTATTTTCTAGACAACGTCATTGATAGCAATATCTTAGTAATATGCAGGTTCTAAGGAAGCTCAATTTATTTCTTTGCTTCTGTCATTCCATATTTCCTACATTCCCCAAATATTCAAGCACTTCCAACCCTGCCCCTCCGCCCTAGGTCCCTGAGAATATCAGTCAGTAGAGACTTGGACTTTGCCTTTTAGGAACTTTAGGCTGACCAGAGCTCATATTGTGAAAGTGGTGATGAGAATGGGGTGCAGGATTTTGGGGGCTATCAGTTCTGCATCTGTCACTCCTGGGAGTTTACACAGTCCTGGTGGCCTGCTTGGATGCAGAATCAAGAGAGGGAGGTGTGTGTCCTTGCCCCCTTCCATTCCTTGTATCCATGCTCTTTCCTAATTCAGATTAGAATAGATTCTTTGATTTATGGAAGCATGGCAGAGGAAAGGGAAGCCAGAGGGGTTTCATTTCTCATTTCAGAGGCATCTTTCTTTGGACAGGTTGTACTCTGATTGCCATGCAGTCAAAAACAGACAACCCTGAATGATCACAGATTTGAGGATGTGTAGCCACTGCTTTTATAACTTGGTCAAAGAGAAAAGAGATCCTTGTGATGGAGAAATAAAGTTCTTATAATGAAAGGAAACTTGCAACAGATAGAAATTATCTCTAGACATGTAAAATATTTAGCAAACCATGTGCTAGTTTGGCCCACTCAATGACCATTCATTTTTATTTTTATTTTTTTTTAAACACAGTTACCTGCCATCACTTTGGTGGGCACTGGGTCAGTTGCTGAGGATGTTGATGATTTAGGTACAGACTGTGCTCAGTCTGACCATTAGAAAATGGACTCTAGATCTGAATGTCTTGGCACCATGAAGACAAGGACTGTGGCTGTATAGGTCTGGTAGGTAGAGTGGAGGGCTTCTGGCATTTAATGTATGGTAAAAATATTTTCCAAAACCAGTTCGCCAGCCTCTCAGAGCTATGTAATATTTAGCAAAGCTAAATAAGAGAGAAAAAAATCAGAGAAGAAACTATTAAAATCTAAAGTATTTTAGCTAAAAAAAACTGGGAACTGAAAAACAAAATTTCATCTTGGGACCATTCTGTCTCATGGGGAAAAAGAAATACACCTTAAAAATGACAAGAGTTCCAAAGATGGTGGCATGTGCCTATAGTCTCAGCTACTGAGGAGACTGAGGCTGAAGGATCACTTGAGCCCAGAAGTTACAGGCCAGCCTGGGTAACATAGTGAGACCATGTCTCAGAAAAAAAAAAAAAAAAAAGGGAGCTTCAAGACAAGTGTCTTCATCAGTGGCCAAGTGGGCGGTCCCACATTTATATGCAGGGATCAGGGAAGCTTAAACGTACAATGTTTCAGTGAAATTTCTAAAGTTCATCTAAACTTTAGACATGATTTTGGGATAGAAATTAGTCTATTGCTCCTCAACTCTGGGTACTCAAAGGCAGGGCATAGCTTTTGCTTCCATAGTCCAATGCAAATGTGTTTCCATTGGGCTGAGACCAAGTGTGGACAATTTCAGCCTGAAATGATTACCTTCTGGAAATTTTCAGTGAGTGGAAACAGTCATGTAGAGCTGTGGATCTTGCTACCTGGATCAATAACTTTTGCTAGTTAAGATTCCTGCCAAGGAAAAGTAAGGAAGATCAAATTTCATAGACCTAAAGAACCACTGGAAACTGCTTGCACCCATGTGTGCAAGGATCACTTTTTATGATTTATAGAAACCAAAACACTACTCATTGGAATAAGAATAATAGCTAACATTTACTTATCATTTATTTTGTTGGCCACTGTTCCAAGTAATCTACAGCGATGTGTTTAATCCCTACAACAACCTGTGGACGTGGAAAGGGACTATTATTTTTCCTTCTTTATAGATAAGAACAAAAAGGCTAAATTACAGAATAGGATTGATGTGTTATTCCCTTAGAAAATGAGTCAAGTTTCGTATCTATGAATGAATGGGAAAGTTCCCACTTTCTTATTGTTGTTTGATTTTCCTTCGCTAGTTTGGTCTGTGTTCTCAGGTTATTGTTAACTTCTTAATTCTTTGAAGCAAAAAAAAAAAAAAAAAAAGTCAAATTTCGAATTCAGAAGAGAGTTTGAAACCCACGACATAAATTCAAGAAGCTAAGAGGAAATCTAATTTCACAAGCAGGATACGAATAGCTTGGAAAAATGCATTGCTTTTGCAGCATTGCAAAAACAAACAAACAAAGAAACAAAACCATTGTGTTGCTTTTTGTTGTTGAGAGAACCTTGTCTTTCTCTCCAAGCATCTCTGACACTTCCTTCTCAGACAAAGGGCAAGAAGATTTAACCAACTGACTCATTTTCTGAGTGGCACATTTATCTATATGTCTGAAACTTTAGCAATTCCCTGATGCTTAGGCCACATGAAATGTTATTTTCTCTTCCCCAAATGTTTGAATTCTGTAACATGGATCCCCAAAAGTCATTCCTGACCATGCTATCATAATACCTCTCTCCCGGGTTGAGAATGGTTTCTGGGTTGTTCTTTGAACACGGTGTTGAATTCATCTTTGAGAGGCGCCTTTGACTCCTATCTTAAGGGCCACTTTTCTGCACAACTCCAGAACTGGGCTGTCAATCATTACACACTACTGCTGCATTCACCCCTGGGCACTGGTGCTCCAGTCAGATCATCCTCAGAGCCTGGCCTGCAGAAAGAAAGCCTGTGAAGCTTCTAGCCCTGGCACTGAGCCACAGAGTTTTGGTGAATCATGCAACTTCTTTGAGCCTCAGAAAAAGGAGTTCATAAATTGTAAAGCATTAACTGAATGACGGAAAAGTGTCAAGCATTCTGTTGTGCACTTATGAGAAGCTGTCTTCGGTAGCTGTGATGGCCAACTCCCACATGGCCTTCACCTCCAGAAATGCACCTGAGATACATGCCACTCATGTGCTTGGGCCTCAGAATGTGTCAGAAGCTAGCATTAAACAACATCTGCTGGATAAACACATTTCAGTGGCTAATGCAGCTGGAAACGACCATTATGTTACATTTCGCTTTAAACTCCTCACCTGTATATGAAGCAAAGTTGGAGCACAGCATCGAATGGATTCGCCCTTGGCCACAGCATCAAGTGGCTCAGTAAACGGAAGGAGAATATGGTGTGTGTTAGAGGCGGTCAGTATTTGCCAGACCACGGTCTTTTAAAATATATATATACATTGCACAAAGAGTTTGGCATTATAAAAAGGATTTCTTAAGTACTCCAGTCTTTTATCCAGAACATTATTAAGAACTTTTTGTTAAAAATTAAGATGCTTAAGAAACCATATAAAGTTTTAAAAGTCTCTACCTTTCCCTTTCGCCTTTTTGGGGCACCTCAGGAGAGATGGTAGAATTCTCAAATAGTTGGAGAGAGCTCTGCGTGGAACGATCTACTTTGCCAATTTGTCCCATATTGGCCAAGGAAAGCCATTCACCACCTTGTTTTTGGTTATTTCAGCTGCTGCTAGGCGTTCTCCTATAAACACACCTGCACTGCTTTATGGACCCTGCCCCGGCAGGCAGAACACAATGTGTTTGTGGCTGCACCACCCCTTCCCCACACGTGCATGTGCACCCCTGTTTCTGTTTTCATGAAACTACCCATATGTTTTCTGTTTTCCATTGGAATTCTCCTCTGTGAACTTCAGCACCAGATCAGATCCACTCATCAGTACAGTTTGTAGCTTGTTCAACAGAAATGAGCGCAACAGGAGGTCACTTTGTTTTGTGGGCTTCTATCTACCTCCCTTCCAGTCCCCTTCTTTGCTTTTCTTCTTCTTTTTTTTGTTTACTAATATAAGAAGAGTCTCAAAATTTCCCCTGAATACACCTCTTTTCATATTCAAGAGGCCTTTTGTAGGATGCTGAAATTTGGCTGATCCATCCTATCCTGCCTGCCCCTGCCTGGTTTCCTCACCTTGCTCCTATCTTCCTCTTGTCTTTCAGAGTTCAAAATGGAGTCTCTTCATTTTGATTTCTTAAATTCCCTTCTGGGTGCTTTCCTTGGTCTCCTTTCTAGGTCTCTTCTTCTGATAACTGGCCGTTGGGCCCCAGTTGTAAAAGCAAACATCCTTCTCCTTCATTTCCTCACAGTTCAGTTGGACTTCCTTACTATCATCTCCTGTTGGTTGAAAGACACCAAAACTCTGAGTTGGCTGTTTCCTGAGCTTCTCTTTTATATTCATGGAGGACCAGCTGAAGCTCTTTGTCAGTCTAAGCATAGTTAAGAGTTCTCTGGCTTTTTGTGATGGTTCTTCCATTCATTAAACATTTGTTGAGCCCCTTTCTTATGAAACACACTATCCTAGGTGCTGGGGATGTGATAAGAGTATAACTTGGGACTTGCAGGCTGTTGTGGAAAACAGACACAATGACACACATGGTAGTCTATTGGACACTAGCATAATGGGGGGAGGTGGTTGGTGCAGGGATATCTGGGATGCTGGAGAACAGACCACCTCATTCAGGGCATGGACTCATGCTGGGAAAGCACCATCAAAAAGTCTTAGTTGAACTGAGCTTTGGAAGCGTGATGTGGCATTGACCAGGCAAAGTCAGTGCACTTGGAAAGAACAACCCAGGCATTAGGGGTCAGAAATCTTTAGGAGGTTGACCATGTCCACTCTGTTTCTGAATCCTGTCAGGGTCCAGGAATCTTGTTCTCATGTCTTGCCAGCCCTGCAAATAGAACATGGGTTTGAGTAGGTTCTCTGGAAAGGTCTAAGCCTGTATGGATGGGGGTTGGGGCTGGGGCAAGGAAGGAAGGAGGGAAGGGAAGGGTGAGTCACTTGAAAGTTTCATGTACTAAGACATGGCTCTTAAAGGAGTCCTGTGGTTTTTGCAAAGGAGAAAGTGCTTAAAGGCAGGTTACACAGCCAACAGTGAGCCAGTAAATGGTTTCACTGGGGCCAATATTGAGATACTTTGGCAGCCCTCTTTATTGGGCTTGGGACTCGTTGCCTATCAGGTACCCGTTTTTTACTCTCCTTGCAAACACCCTTGAAGGATTAGGGTGAAAACATAGAACTTTTAAGCATTTTAATGTGATTTCAATTGCATTTTAATTTTTAATGAAACTTTTAATAAAGTTCTGTTTAAAGAGCCACAGAGATCAAAAGATTTCATTTAATAAGGTCTCCAATATTTTAGTACTCAGAGATAGATGGATTTAACAAGACACGGGCACATCTCTTTCAAGTAAGTTCAATAAATGGCTGTGTTGGAATGGGAAAAAAGGGAAGGTACACACACATGCAAATTTATCTTTTCATTTTTCTCTGTAGCCAGTGATTCCACCCTTTGGAAGTAATCGCTGAGCTTTTGGCATCTTTGACTAATAATACTCTTCTCATATGATAGTTACGCTGCTCCAAAGACCATACAGACATCTGAGCCAAACATATTTCTGTTTCATTTGCAAGAAATTGAACTGACAGATATACCTGTCTATTTTGTTTCCAAGAAAACGTCTTGTTAGAAATGTGTGAAAATATATTATATGACAGTCGTTGAAAATGTTTCAGATGCAGCAATAAATTGATTGTGGTTTTTGGACCAGATGTGCACCATGTTTAGAATTTATTGTGCTTTTCTGTATTCTACCCCAGTGCTTAAGTAAGCAGAGAGCAGTGCTTTGCTTTGCAATGAAGCCCCTTATGTGAATGGATGGCATTTTCTTCCATTTAGTGATAGGAATCCTGTAAATTGGAAATCCTCACCTCACACACTTTGTATAACTGAAAAAGTCCTGTTGTTTTGTTCTGGCCTTTGAGGTGAAGAGGAAGGCTGAGTCAGTGAACCCCACCACTTAAGAGTGCAGCATTTTCTCTACTCACACAGAAACTGAAGAAATACACTTCAGATCTCATTGTTATTTCAAATCCCTGCCTTTTGATCTGATGTATTATAGAACCTAATAAGACCTCTGTTAGTTAAAAAGTCTGAAGGAGCCATCATTTTATTGCATATCCCTGCAAGACTCAAGGCAGCCCTTATGAAAGGTGTTAGACACTTTTTAAAAAATTCTATGTGTGCTCAATAAAATAGGCTTCTAACTATTCTAACTACACAGAAATGATCTGTGTGCAAGGATCTGTCTGCTTTTTTTATACTATCTCATTTTCCACTTCAACTCTAGCGGCACATTCATTGGTCTTAAGTGGTTAAAGATCTGTCTCATACCCTTGCCGACTGGGATTGTGTTTCCAGCTTTTTGTTAATTCTGGGCATATCAAGAATTGCTGCTGATCACGTCCTGCAGAACTGTGCTAGGCATTCTGTGGATCCAGGAGCTGGTGTAGGATATAGTCCTGCCCTCAGGGAAGCAGTCAGACAGCTAGCTCATGAAGGGCATGAAGGCAAGGGCTTCACATGGGGCACCTTGCACAGGACTCACAGCAACCCTAAACTTTGTAAGGGCTGGTTAATTCCTTCATTTTAACAGAAATGAAACTGAGCCTCATGTAGTTCAGAAATTAGGATCCAGAACCAACAGCTGCTTGACTTCAGATTTCATGCCCTCCCTTTCTTCAGCTCCCTGCCTGGCTGGTTGGAGAGTCAAGACATAACAATGAACATAAGGCTAGGAACATTTTGAATGCCCACACAGGTATTAATGCATAAAATACCTTGTGCATCAGGAAGGATCACCATGTGCCCTGTAGTCAGCAAGGGCTTCCTGGAGGAGATCCTGAGCTGTGTTTGGAAGTCTGAGATGAGGGCAGAAATCCCAGGGGCAGAGGAGAGCTGGGCTTACTGGAAAGAAGGCAAAGGAGTAGAGTCTTGGGAGAACCCTCATGAGTTTGCAAGCGTCTGAGGGTTTAGATGTGAAGAGACAGTGTGCTATGATTTGGATGTGAGATGTCCCCCAAAAGCTCATGCATGAGACACTGCAAGAAGCTTTAGAGGAGAAATAATTGGATCATGAGAGTCTTAATACAATCAGTGAATTAGTTCCCTGTTGGGATTAACTGAGTGGTAACTGGAGGCAGTTAGGGTGTGGCTGGAGAAGGTAGGGCATTGGAGTGTGCCTTTGGGGTATATATTTTGTATCTGGAGAGTGGAGTCTGTTTCTCTCTCTCTCTCTCTCTCTCTCTCTCTCTCTCTCTCCTTCCTGATCATCATGTGAGCCACTTCCCTTCGCCACACTCTCCCACCATGATATTCAGCCTCACCTCAAGCCCTGAAGAATGGAGTTGGCTATCTGAGAGGAGACAGAGGACTGAGACCTCTGAAATTGTGAGCCCCAGAATAAACTTTTCCTTCTCTAAATTTGTTCTTGTCAGGTCTTTTAGTCACAGCAGTGAAAAAGCTGACTAAAACACAGTGCCACTTAACTGAACATTTCAACATTTGGGAACCATGATGCAGGTTTTTCCCTTTGTGGCCAGAATGAGTTGCATTTTAATAATAAGAAGAATGTCATTTTTTTTCCCCCAATCATCAAGCAGAATAAGCCAACCTCTTTGCTGAGTTGAAAGTGTCTGAAAATTATTTGGCAAAGTGAACAAATTGATTTGTCTCAGCGAGAAGGCAATGGGGGAGGGAGAATAGCGTAAGTGGAGGAGGAGAGAGCCATTTCTCTGATTTTCTGGAGGTGCCTGGAAATGAGGGGACAGAATAAAACACAAAAGAAAGAAAATGTAGAGGAAAAGCCCAGGCAGCAGGTGGGTAGGCTTCTTCCATCTGGGGTTAGAGCTGGGATTTAGACAGGCTATTTTTTTTTTCTCAAAAGAGTATAACGTTTTAAACACTCCCAGCAAATACTTGTTGGTTCAGGCACTGAAATATATATTTTGTGACGACATAAAGTATGACTTCCTCTCTTTTCCTTTTCATTTACAACTTCATACAACTTAAAACTTTTCAATTTAAAATACTTACTATGGAAATTAATTAATACAATTTAAAATACTCACTATGTCATTTTATAATTAGCCAGAAGGAAAAAAAATAAGATGCAGTGTATGACCTAGGAATCACTATGTAATAACTGCAGAAGCCTATTTATTGATAAGACTTCCCCTTTCAAACATGGAATTTAAATTTAGAAGAAAGATACAGATGAAATTGATACCTGAATTTCTTCAAAATGCAGGTGTCAAATAGTGGCTTTTTTTTTTAAATGTGTGGAACACTGGCATGAAATTTTCAGTGTGTACACTATCGTTTATGTGTCAGACAATGCAGTGGATGCGGGGAGAAAAAAGAGGAAGCCCAGGGAGCTAATAATCTATTGATGGAGGCAAAGACATGTGTCATACAAAGTGATCCATGCTACAATATGCAGAGTAACAGGAATATAGAAAAGGAATGATTCACCCAGACTGGAAAGATTAGGGAAGACAGTGTGGACAAGGTGACATTTTAGTGAGTTTTTCAGTATTGATAAGAATTCACATAGAGAACAGAGAGGTAGAATAAAGGAATAGGGTGAGAGCATTTGGAAGCGGAAAGCTACAAGTAAAAACTCAAGCAAGTGATACATCTACTAAGGAAGGAACCATAGGCCCCCTTTTTGCATAATACCTTATCGGATTTCCTGAAAGTAGCATTCCCAAACCTAGACTGGGAAATACTACTGAGGACCCGGAGGAACCACTGAGGTTTTCAGCAGGAGGTGGATGTATTCTGGAGTGAATTGGAGGAAAGGAACTGGGGCTATTGTGGAGGCTGAAAGGATGATGAGCCTAGCCCTGCAACATAATATGGATATTAAGTTAAACTAAATTTTGTATGAGGAGGCCTCCATACTGAGTTGGTATGTAAAAAAAAAGTTCAACCTAACTTAAGCAAACTAACAGGAAAACCTTACTTAGGATTATACTCTTATAAAAATAGTTAAGTCTCAGCCAATCACTGTAGCCAAGCTTCAGTCAGTTTCAAGCCACCAAAAGTATTAACGATGTTCAAATAGGGCAAACATCCAGCTACAAGCAGTGGGGCTGTTTCTGTGCCTCATTTCCATTTTTTGTAGCTCATTTCTGTTTTTGTTCATGGATGCTTTCTTACCACAAATTAGACATAGTTTCTCTAAACAACCTGTTCTGAGGGCTGATTTTATTTATTTATTTTTTGCTAAATAAATTCTGCTAAACTTAATTTGTCCAAAATTATTTTCATTGTCAATGGATGTTTATTTATTTATATGTGGTGCTGAGAATCAAACCCTGTGCTTCACACATGCTAGGAAAGGACTCTACCATTGAGCTACGACCCCAGCCCCCCAGATTTTTCTTTTAATAAAGAAAATGATACCTAATCCTAGATGTTCATCATGATAAAACTTTGCTTCATGTTGTAATAGCTGTTTTCTCCACTGGCCTAAAAGGCAGGTTCCTCACCTTAGGTGTATTTGCATCTTGGTGCCAATACAGTGGATTCTTCTCTCTCTCTCTCTCTCTTCCTTCCTTCCTTCTTTATTTCTTTCTTTTCCTCCTTCTTCCCTCCCTCCCTCCTTCACCCTCCCCTTCTTTCTTTCTTTTTTTGGTACTGGGATCCAACCCAGGAGTACTCTACCCCTGAGCCACATCCCCAGCCTTTTTTTATTTTTTATTTTGGGACAGGGTCTCACTAAGTTGTTTAGGGCCTTGCTGAGTTGCTGAGGCTGGCCTTAAACTTGCAATCCTCCTGCCTCAGCCTCCTGAGTCACTGGGATTATAAGCATGCACCACCAGGCAGCTATTGATTCTATTGTTAGTGATAATAAACTGTATAGAACACATTGTACAGTATTGAAATGTTAATGATCCATTATATGAAAAGCATTTATTTATCTGCATTTGAGGTACTTGTGTTTGGCTAAGGTTCTTGGTTAAGTTAAATCAGAATCACAATGTTAAATCAGTACTAATACTAGTCATAATTAGCAACAGTGATGATGATGATGGTGAACCTTGATGCAATTTTGTCTCAGGCTTACTGTGGTATGTGTATGCACCTATTTATTATATCTCACTTTTATTTTATTTAAAAAAATCTTTGTTCTAATGACCTTTTCTTCATATCTTGACCCTACTGTGACATCTAGTAAGATGTGATTTTTTTTTCCAGACTACATGTTTCACAAACAAAATATATGTTTATATCTGACTGTACCCAAGCTGCTAGTTATGGGCATCCCTTTCTATAGCTCACTCTTAATCACTCATGTCTTTTGGATTATATAGAAAACAATTTATGTTACAAAATAAAATCCTCCCTTAAAAATGTTTGCCCTGGAAGTGAGGAAGGAGGAAATCACAAACTGTTATTATTTTCCCTTAGATGGATCTAAATATTAGCATTCCCTTAGCTTTAAAGATTATTTTTATGCTGCTCCCTTATAAACAATTGAAGTATAGTAACTCTTCTGTTGTCTCGGGTTCTGTCTACAGCATACCCAAACAACTTAGCTTGAAAAAGGAGCAAATCAACCCAACAGGTTATTTGGCATCGTATGAAGAAAATAAAAATATTTAAACAACTTAAAACATTTTAGAAAAGCATAGCATATGGTAAATTAATGTGAAAGTCTAAACACAGTGAGGAGAGCAGGCTGTACCCTGCTCTGAAATACTCCACGATGTATAGAACAGTAGTTTTCAGGCCAAAGCCTAACCCTGAGTTATTCCATTTTGTAAAACAGAAATTTGCCAAGAATTATTCCTTTTGATTTTAAGTGCCAAGGCAGAACAACTCTACCTTGTTTGTACAAGTTGACAACCACCATCTTCCTGGCACAACCGTAAGGCAAAAATTGATAAATAACTTATTCATACCAACTTATCAAACTAAATCAGGGCACCTGGACTTGTGGGCATCCCAGATCATATCAGAAATACCGGACACAGGAGCTCATCATCCTCCAAAATGCAATCCCCTCACCTAACACCCATAAAAGGAAGAGCCCCCTAAGACTGGACACAGTAACACCCGGATCCCATCATCTGGCCAATCACCATGAGCCTTGCCCCAGAAAATTGCAGAGATGAGCCTCCTATACTCTGTCCCTGGGGGGCTTCAGCTCAGTGTATTATCTTCTGCCAGTGACAACAGGGCAAGGCCACTGCAACCTGACACCTCAAGCTGACACTGCAACCTGACACTCTGAAACTGCTGTCAGTCTCAGACCTTCCCCTCTCTTGGCAACTGTACAGAACTGATTTGTTAGAGCCCTTATCTGACCACCTACAATGACTCTTTGCATTCCAATCTTCTCTCTGCCTTTGCTTTTGGCACAGCATCCTATAACCCTGTGGCAGTCTTAACTCTTTCTTAGTTTGTGTGAAGTAAATTATGTGACTTGAACCTTATAGATATTAGAAATTAAGTTTGGGGTGGAATAAAAGAACTTGTGATTTTTCAGCCTATGACTAGCAGGTGATCTACAAGTACTAGGTGAATTGCAACCAAGGGAAATGGTGTAACTCGTGAATTTATTAATTCTCAGTAAATTCTGACTTTGTAGACAAAGACAAATGGATTTGGTCTTTGTGAATGGCATAGCTTCCTCATAACACACAGCCCAATGGTCCCTCCCATGGAAGAAGAAGTTGCTGTTTCATTTAACTGTATTAATTACCTGTGTTAGTCAGTTTTTCATGGCTGTGACTAAAACATCCAACAAGACAAAGTTAGAAAAAGAAAGTTTATTTTGAGTTCGAAGTTTCACTCTGGGCACATGGTGAGGCAGAATATCATGGCTGAAGGGCCTGGTGGTGAAGACACCTGCCCAGTTTCTGATGGCTGGGAATCATAGAGAGAGAGAGGGGAAGGGGCCTCAGGGAAGAGAACCTTCCCTGAATCCGCCCCCCCCCCCACACACACATCTCCTCCAGCCATGCCCCACCCACCTACATTTACCACCAGTTAGTCCATGCAAATTATTAATCCATCAAATGGATCAATCTACTGATTAGTTTATAGCTCTCATAATCTGATCATTTCACCTCTGAACATTCCAGGAGTTTAACACAGGAGTTTGGGGGGGATACTTCATAGCCAAACCATAACGCTCTCCAACTTCTGGAATAGTAATGGTAGCAGCAGCAGAGGTAGTAACGGCAGTAGTTATGGGAGGAGGGGGAAGAGAAGGGAGAATAAACTAGTGTGAAATTAACAACAGTCGTGTGTTGTAATAACAGTAGTTAACACTACGTGCAGACATCATTACAGAAACTCATGTAATCTTTACCGCAACCTTAAGAGTTATTGCTAATATTTCCTCATTTTATGAAAGAGGAATCTGAGATTCTGGGAGGTGAAGTAACTAGTGGAGGAACCAAAGTTTTGAGAACAATAGTAATGACTGACACTGATCAAAAGTTCTGTTATAGCTGGGTGCGGTGGTGCTCACCTGTAATCCCAGAAACTCAGAAGGCTGAGGCAGGAGGATCGAAAGTTCAAAGCCAGCCTCAGCAACTTGGCAAGGCCCAAAGCAGCTTAGCGAGACCTGTCTCAAAATGATAAATAAAAAAAGAGCTGGGGGTGTGGCTCAGTTGTTAAGCACTCCTGGGTTCAGTCTCTGGTACAAAAATAAAGTTAAACACTTCTCATTGATTGACCCTATTACCCTATTGAATCCTCACAGCAAATCCAGGAGGTCGGTGTCTTTATTATCTCTAGTTAACACAAAGCTTGGAGGCCGGGCTAACACAAGGCAGACAAGAGGCTGGAACCAGGACTCCAAGGCCAGAACTCCAGTCCTGCCTTTCAGCTTGGGCCAGAGTGGGCTCTGGACTGATGGGTTAAGGGAGGGGAAGTTCTGTGAGCAGAAGATTTTGCCCAGAGGGAAACTGGGAGCTGATTCTCCCTGTCAGTGGCTGCCCTTGAGCAGAATCCTCCAGGGATGAGTCTATGATTCTTTCAAGAATAGTGTTTTTGAAAATGTGTATATAATTTAGATGTTTGTTTATAAATGCAAATACAGACAGATGAAATTTGGTTTTATAATTAAAGGTCTGATATAACAATTATTACCTTGCCTGAAATATCTGAGAAACTGTGATTGTAATAAAGAATTCATCATCAAAAAAAAAAAAAAAAAAAAAAAAGAATCCTCTGGGGAAGCAGGCTCTCTTCTTCTGAAACACTGTAGAGTACTGGGTGAGGTAAATGAACCATTTGCCACAGGCACAAAGTTTCAGGGGTTGTCCAAAATGCAATAAACAAGACAAATATTTTTAATGCATCACTTATAAATAGACAAATATTAAATATTTGAAATAAAATTTAAAAAAATTAATGCAAAAAAAAATCTGTACCTGAACAAAATATTGACATTTGAAATAAAGACAGGATCAATATGGTGCTGGGTCACTTGGTACCAGACGGCTAGAAGGAGACCAGGCAGGAGGGAGAACCCAATGCGTTCCCCACGCCCACAGAGCCTTCTTTGGCCCTTGGTAACATGTTAGCGTCCCTGTCTGGCTCTAGATGCCACTGCATGCTTGGGTGGCTCTCACAGAGTCACCCTATAGGAGGGCAACTTGGGTGGTGCTTCTGTAAACTTCATATCACCAGAACAATATTTCTGCATCCCCTGCTATTTTTACAAAACTCAAAGTGGATCAAAGACCTAGGCATTAGATCATGAACTCTCACATACTAGAAGAAAATATAAGCCCAACACTCAAACATATCAGCTTAGGAACTGACTTTCTTAATAAGACTCCTAAAAGGCAAGAAGTAAAATAAAAAATAAATAAATGGGATGGCATCAAACAAGGAACTCAAAAAACTTAGTGTCAAAACAAAACAAAACAAAACAAAAAACCCCAAATGACCCAATCAATAGATGGGCAAGGAGTGGGCGTGGGGATAAAAAAGATAGTAGAATGAGATGGTATCATTACCCTAAGTACATGTATGAAGACACGAATGGTGTGAATGTACTTTATATACAACCAGAGTATGAAAAATTGTGCTCTGTATGTGTAATATACTATCATATATAACAAATCAGAATAAAAATAAATAACAAAACAAAAAAATAGATGAGCAAAGGAACAGAACAGACACTTCTCAAAAGAAGAAATATGAACAGTCCACAAATATAAGAAAAAGTATTCAATATCTCTAGCAATTAGAAAAATCCATATTAAAACTACACTGAGATTTCGTCTCATTCCAGACAGAATGGCAATTATCAAGAATACAAGTAACAATAAACATTGGTGAGGATGTGGGGAAAATGCCCACGTGCATTGTTGGTGGTACTGCAAATTGGTGCAATCACTCTGGAAAGTAGTATGAAGATGCCTCAAAAAAACTAGGAATGAAACCACCGTTTGACCCAGCTATCCCACTCTTCAGTATATAATCAAAGGAGTTAAAATCAGCATACAACAGTGATGCACCACCTCAATGCTTATAGCAGCACAATTCACAACAGCTAAGCCCTGGAACTGGCCAAGGTGCCCTTCAACAGATGAATGGATGAAGAAAATGTGGTATATATATATACACAATGGAGTATTACTCAGCTGTTAAGAATGACTTTATGACATTTGCTAGTAAATAGATGGATCTAGAGAGTGTCATGCTAAGTAAAATAAGCCTATCCCCCCAAACTAAAGGTCGAATGTTTTCTCTGATATATGGAAGCTAACCAACAAGTGGTAGGGGCAGGGGGATGGGGAGAGAATAGAAGTCAGTGGATTAGACAAAGGGGAATGAAGAGAAGGGAGGGGGGAATAGAAATAGGAAAGACAGTGGAATGAATCTAACATAATTTTCCTACGTACACATACAAATACATAGTGAATCTCACCATTCTTGTGTACATCCACAAGACTGGGACCCTAATTGGAATAAGATATATTCCATGCTTGTTTAATTATATCAAATGGACTTTACTGTCATGTACAACTAAAAAGAGTCAATTAAATAGAGTGAGGATGGCATTTACCAATGATATACTTTAAAAAAGTTATGCCTCTTTTCCCTCTAAAGCCTAAGGAATTGTTTTAAAAAAAGACTATCAATGCCTTTCTAATTTTAGATCTGAGTACCACTCTGGGGCAACTCCTTGGGTATCAACTTAAGAAAGGCCTGGATGTCATTTGGTCATGACAGTGGAGACACATGTCCTGCTATCTTTTCCAAAGGCACTGCAGAATTGTACCATCCTGTGGACTTGGGCTTTGAGCACTCAGCAGTCTTATTGCTGAATGTGAACATAGCTGCTTCCCACCCCAAAAGACATATCATTTATTATTTCAAAAATATTTTCTTTGGGCACTTTTAATCCTTGGGGACATTTACTTGATGAATAGCAAATAAGTTCCCTAACCAGACTGTTGTTATAAATATCCATGGCATTAATTCAAACCATTTTTCGGAAATTTTTTTTTTCCTTGAGGAAAAGGGGTGGCTGACTTAACCTCAACATTTGGGATATGATTTTCCCTAAAATAACTACAACATCCATCATTTTTTTTCCTGCTGGTGTGTCAATTTTTTAATGAGAGGCTGGGTCCTTTCAGTACCTTTGGTTCCATAGTAACAATTTCATGTGTTTATTCTGGCTTACTGAAATAAAACACTAAAGAAAAGGTCAGTGACTCACTTTTGATTGGGGTTACTCTTAATTATAGGATGAATATTTAAAATTTGATCTCTCACATGAAGATACTGTGTGCTTCAAAATAAGATCCATGGCAAGCCTTTTAAATGTCAAATTATCAAACATTTAAACAGTCCAATGTTTTCAAACTATGGCCCTTTCTTCACAGGTGCAGATGTTTTCAAGATTATTATTGTTTTCATCCATGTATAACTGAGCTCGACTTCCCGCCGCTCCTCCCCAGTACCAGGAGCTGAGTAATGCATTGAGTCATGGATTAAAGGCTCTGCGGTGACTAATGCAGGTACCGGAGTCTGTTTAGACCTATAGCACGTGCATCAAAATGAGCTGAATCAATTCCATGGAGTCTTTCTCAGGTGCCACTGGGTGGCCCGGAGAGGCAGACACTTTACTAGGACTCCAATCCTTCTATCTTACCTGTTGCTGCTTGTTACATTGGATATGTGGGACAGCAGCAAGGGGCCTGGGTTGCTTTGATTGTTACCTTGGGTTTTTATTGTTTGATTTAATAGGTATTGAGCTTTCATCTTCTGTAAAAGGGTAGCAACAGCAGGATCTGCATTGTAGGGTGTTTGAGGGGATGGATTGTGATAACCATGCCTAGCAAAGCACAGGCTCTTGGTACATACCACCTAAGTGTTGGATGTTATAATTACTCTTCTAACTTTCATTATCTGATCAGCATTTTGGCTTGCAGAATGAGTTCCTTTGCTCTGAAGGGAATTGTTCAAAAGCAATTGTTCAAAAGACTGAGTGATAAGCGCAATTTCCACTTTAGATGAGCAATCCCTTGCGGGAGGAGTGGGTACACCATTCTGCCCTCCCTCAGGGCTCCACCAAGCTCTGCTTTCTCATGTTTGAAAGACCAAGGCTGCTTTGTCCTCTTGAGCCCAGGCTCATGTGGACTGGCCAGGACTGAGGGCACAGCTCAGGGAAGAGCCTAGTCGAATCTCAGTCAACAAGATTTATTTAAAATGTAAAGACAAGCAGAGTTGTCTGGCAAAATTGGAAGTCAGCTGTAAACCTGTGACCCCCACATTGTGACCTTTGAATGGTTCTGGGAGACACAGTGAAACAAAGCTGACCTTGGGAATGCAAGTAGGATGGGCTTGTGGGGAAGGGACAGAGAAAAACTGATATGGTCTAGATGTCGTTCTGGGGATTTGCATGACATGTTTTTCCAGTTCTCTTGAAAATCCATCTCTTTGATGACTCTTAGTAAACTTTAGACCTTAAAAGTCAGGCCTTAATCAGGGACTTCACCCATTTACTTAGTTACAAATATTTATGTTTTATGTCAAGCTGGCTGCTAGGTCAACTGGAAACGTGAATGACATGGTTCTCTTCTCTTGGAGCGTACATTCTAGGTTGGAGACATAGACAGTAAATGAGTGAAGCAAAGAAAGAAAATCATTGTTAAATGTTGAGTGCTTGAAGGAAGGGATTGTGTGCTGGAGAACTTTTGTCAGAGAGTCTTGACCCCTCTGTCCTGCTCTTGGGGAACATTGTGCCTTTTGCAGCTAAGAAGGACAGAGATCAAGTTCCATACTTCCTCTGTGTGCAAGCCTACAGAGCAATTTCTTCGTGTTATGTGTTGACACCTGCTCAGTCTTTCCTCTTGGGTTGTGCAATTGAACTGAGCAAAGGGATCTCTATTGCTGTTCCTATTTTAGTTGTGAATAATAATGTTGCCAGGGTCTGAGTTGCCACTGCTATAATTACTGTTTTTATCCTCATTGTCAGAAAACATGGCTTTGCACATTGATTTGCTCACAGATTGCTTTCTCCCCCCACAAAGCAGCTCATGGATCTGGTGGTTTCCAGAACATATTTTAGACAACAGTGTTTTAGAAAATGCAGCATTTAGCCCTCCTTGGGTGGTGCTGTGTTCTGAATTTTTGAAGAGTAGTAAGTATGTCTTTGAAGAGAAATATTCCAGATAAGATATTTACATGTGTTGGTGACCCTAGGTTTATGAATGCCTGGCTGAAGTCACCTACTTAGAGCTCATTCTGTAGATCTCAGGAACCTGTCTATGATTTCTTGAGTCTACAACCCCACCTCTACCCCCAATAGTAGATAGCTGTGGCACAGAAAATTTAAAATAGTCTCCTTGACACAAAGCAAAACAAAACAGAAACAGTAGTGTTTGATGGCAAAGGTATAAATAAATTCCATAATAAAGGATAGTACAAAGTAAATAGATATAAATTAACCTTGTTTTAAAATTTTACTGAAAAATAATATGATATAGGAATTCCTTGGTGGAAATTTCATACACATCAAAAAAATGTGCTATTTCTTCTTTTCACCCTTATTATAGTCTTAAAAGATTTTTTTAAAAAAAATTAAAACAAGAATGCAATTCTTTGCTTAAATATTTTAAAATATAGATATAAGGGAATTGACTTGCACATCTGTTTGACCTATGCATCTATCAGCAGAGAATGCAGCAGCCTGAGTCCAGTTCACTGCTCTGGAGATCTGATCTGTGTCCAGCTTCCCCTGACCATCTCTAGCTATGATCCACAGATACCTTGATTCTTTCAGCTGATGCCAAGTTTGGTCATAGATTCTTAGTAATAGGTCTGAAGAAAAATGATGGGTACTCTAAAAATTGGTTTCAGTGATTTCAGTTTTTTTTTTGACTTTTTTTTTGTGTGGTCTAAAATATTGACAATTATGTCTAAAGACCATGTCTTCACAGATGCTGAAGGATAGCCAAATACTTTTATTACAGGAAATTCCTCCTACCTCCTCCTTCCCTGATGGTCAGAATAACACTGAACCTTGCAACAAACTTAAAAGTAAGAGATGCCCAGCCGCCGTGTGGAGTTCAGAAGCTGGCAGGGCTGTGAAATAGCCAATTAACCTTCACGAAAGAAGCTGCTTCCTGACCACTCATTCCCCAAGCAGTAAGGTAAAGGAGGTTACTATGATGGGGACCAGTCCCTGCCCTCTGGCCCTATAGATCCCCATTGCTTTGCTCATCCCTCATCTAGCTTTTCACATCAAATCCCCTTGCCCACATTTGTTGGCTGTCCTTTGGACCCTTCCTTCAAAAGTGGAAATAGTTCTCAGATATTAGTGTGTATCAGAATTACACTAATCAGTTGCAGAATGTACTAGAAATGCAAATGTTACTGTCTCTAGGGTAATTGATAAAAAATATAGCAAAAAGAATATATAACTTAACAAGCAGTGCTGCTATTTGTCACCTATAATGCTAGTACTCATATTGGGAAAGTACTTGATAATGTCCACGGTGCTTTTATTCAGTTTGGATATTTCCCTGTTCTAGCATCCACAGGCCATTAAATAGGATCCAATCAGCTTAATAAACCTAATATCAAAATTTTCTTCATCATCTTCCCTCTTTTAGTTATGGGAAAGAGCATTTAAGAAACACATTCTAGGGGCTGGGGTGTCACTCAGTGGTAGAGTGCCTGCCTCACATGTGTGAGGCCCTGGGTTCAATCCTCAGTACCACACAAAAATAAATAAAGATATTCTGTCCATCTATAACTAAATATATTAAAAAAACACACACACATTCTAGTTATCCCTTCCCTACCGTCTGGTACTGACTGCTGTGATCCAAGGTAAATGGATATCCATCTAGGAGACTTGGAATTGAAGCCACCTCCACCACTTTCTCTGTTGAAAAGGCAAACTACTTGAGTCCTCTGAGCCTCTTCCCTTTCTTTAGAATAAGGTCAGTATTATTCTATTATGTCCTGGGATAATAAGAAGACTAAAATGAGATGATAGTTTATAAAAACACTTTGCAAACTATCAAGGAGGAGACTATGATCTGGTTTGGTCTGTGCACTGAGCTGTTACTGGGGAGAATGCTGTTTTGGTTTGGGCTGGGCAATTGATTCCCCAAATTTGAGAACAGGGGATGAAGGATCTCTGAAGTGAAGTAGGAGAAGGAAAGGGGAAATGGACCTCAGTGAGTGTTAGTATGGGAAGGGAGGTGGACCTATGGCAGGGAGGTGGAGACAGGACAGAGCATATACTCACTGGGTGTAGGTTTTTCAAGTACATATTGAAGTAGGGTGACTTTAGGTGAGTAATGTTAGGCTAAGTGCATGAAGTAGAATTCCATTACCCTGAAAAACATACTGTTTTTTTAAAGTGTGGTTCAGTTTCCAGTAATAGAGGCAAACCAGATAACCCGAAACCCTCCTGCTAAAAGCACTTGGAAATGCTGGATGGACCATAACAAACATTCTTTCAAGTGCATATTTGAGCTCTCAAGAAAGTAAGGGAACAACTCAAGGATGCAAAGCAAAGAGGAATATGGAAATTAGGGTAGTGACAGGTAGTTGTTGGTTTAGCTGCCTTTTATTTTTAAAACTTGTTTCAGTTATCTGGGAATTTGGGTTTTATAGCCTTGCTGGATCTTAGACATGGCCTGAGGCCAGCAGAGGTGAGTGGTTGGAACTGAGCCCCCTCTCTGAACATGTCTACAGCACACTCTCCAGTTCCTCTTCCCAACTGCCTGGGTTTTGGGCTCTCTTGTCGTTTCGTCCATTCTGTAATTTAATTCAACAAATATTTATTCAGCTTCTCCTTTGTGGCCAGTACCAATGTCGGTCCTGAGTGCTCTTCCCTCACCCGGTATACTTCCATGTATTCATGGCTAAGGAGGTATTTTGAAGACTATAAAGTTCTATTTAAACATGCTACGTTCCTGTAAGGGTCTCCTGGATGAAGTGCTGATCTCAGCTCAGCTACTTCCTGGTGAGGTCTTGGGGCACTTCCCTAACTTCTTGTATTCTTCTATTTTTATTATTTATTTATTTGTACCAGGGATTGAACCCAGGGGTGCTTCACCACTGATCCACATCCTCAGCCCTTTTTATTTTTTTAATTTTTGAGTCAGCGTCTTGCTGAGTTGCCTACAGCCTTGCTAAGTTGCTGAAGCTGGTTTTGAACTTACAATCCTCCTGCCTCAGTCTCCCTCAACTTTGGGGTTATCGGTGCGTGCCACGGCACTTGGCTATTCTTTTTATTTTTAATAATGCTTATGAAATGTGTTTGATATTGGCAGACTGTTCTGGGTTGAGATTATCAAAAACAATTCTTGACACCAAAAGAACAATCCATAAAAGGAAAATTTGATGTTAGATTTTATCAAACTTAAAGCTTCTTACTGTAGGAAAGACACCAAAGGAATGAAAACAAGTAATAAATTGGAAGAAAATATTTTAAATCACATACCTGACAGAAGACTTGTGTTCAGAGTATGTGAAGAACTACCAAAACTCAACAATGAGAAAACAAACAAGCCATGAAAATATGCTAACTAACATCATTAGTTATTGGGGAAATGTGAAATAAAACCACAATGATATAACACTACAAACATATTGGAATAATTAAAGTAAAAATTAAAGACAAACTAACAATATCAAGAATGGTAAGGATGAAAGGCAATGGAAACTTTTATTCATGGCTGATGGGAACACAAAATAATACAGACACCTTAAAAAACAATTTGTCAGTTTCTTATAAAATTAAACAATACACTCACTATAGATCCAGCAGCACCATTCCCCAATATTTACCCAAGAGAAAGGAAACATTATGTTCACATAAAATCCACAGGTAGATATTTATAGTGGTTTATACACGATCTCTAAAAATTAGAAATAACCCCAATATCTTTCAACTGATGGTATATCCATTCAATGGAATACTGCCAGCAATAAAAAAGGCAGGACTGTTGATATAAGCAATAATGTAAATGGATCTCAAATGCATTATGCTGAATAAAAGAAATGGACTCCAAAGACTACATACTATAGAATTCCATTTATATGACATTCTGGAAAAAGCAAAACTATAGAGACAGAAACCAGAGGAGTAGTTGCCCCAGGTGACCTCTCTGTTCTTTCAGGATGTAAGACAAGCCTCCTCACCCCTAAGAAATAGTTGTTTGACATCCCCCTGGATCTCAGCCTGCACCCACACATCCTGGAGCCCAGCATCTCTACCAGGGGATGAGCAAAGCCTTGGAGGGTAGGCTTTCAGGGTGACCAGCCATCCTATATCTTCATTCTCTCAGGATTTTCCTCTCCACCTGCTCTGGGGTGGATATCATGAAGAATCTTGAGAGACGTGATGCCATTTTTCAGACCCATAAATGGTACCTTGGGTTAAATTGGTGGTAGAGGGAAGCCAAGAGACAACCAAAAGCAGATGGTGGACTTCCCTTGTGAAGTTCAAGGCTGGGTGCAGTGAGAATTGAGCTAGAGTGTTTGTGCAGCTCTCTGCATGCAAGTTTAGCAATCCCCAGGTTAAGACTTTTAAGAGAAGGGCTCAATGTGGTGTGTCCCCATCCCCGAAAGCCTAGGGATGTCAGATGCTGTTTAGGCTTACAGTTTTGAGTGCTTCGGGTCTCTTAGCTGGGATCCCAAGCGTCTACTTTGAGACAAAGTGAAACACGAACTTTGGGGAGCTACTCCCTGAACCTCCCACGGGGGATGGAGATTCTCCCACAGCAGTCTTGCTGACAGGTTCTGAGACCTGAAAACAGAAATTTAGTTTGTGAGTAATTTAAGTGGTACCTGTTACGCTCCCTGAGAGTTGCACTAAAGGTCAGCTTTTTCTTCCTGTTTAATTATTCAAGAGCAACCATTTATTGGCAACAGAAGAACAAAGGCAGATGTGCCTCTTATTCCAGGCCAAGGGAGGAGTTCTCAGCTGAGGTGTGGCCGAAGTATATCCATCCATCTATAGCCTGTCTTTAAAGCTGGGGAAAACCGAACTGGTTGATAGGCTGTGTTGGAATTTGAGTCACTGGGGAGCTGTTGTTGACAACTGTTTACCATCCAGTCAAGAATATGTTTTTCAGGTCTCCTTTGGGACATGAGCCATTTAAAAAGTTTAGAAAAATCCATTTTCCTTTTAAAAACTGGCATCCTTTATGTTTTAGAAGGTACCTAGATTTGGGGGCCAGACAGATGTGGAGCTAGGCATTTGGGCATTGACACCAGTGACACAAACTCAGGCACATCCTTTTAACACTCAGAGACTCAATTTCCTTACTTCGGTGACAATGTATGGCTTGTTTCAACAGAAATTGGATGTGCTGGGATTTGGGTGATTTCTTTTTTTGTATTGTGTATTTTTCAGGACATTTTAATAAGAAGCACAAGGTCAGGTTGACTCTTAGTTCCTTGCTCAGCTCTTGCATGCAGAGAGGCAAAGTTCGAGGTTACGGGTGTCTAATAGGTAGGCAAAGACCCTCAAGCCTGAACCATGGGGCTGGGGAAGCTCCCATATATAGAAGTTGACTGCCAGAAAGCCATACTCAGGGCTTGTCTTAGAGGCATTTTCCACAGACAATGCCCATGACAACTCGAACCTGGCAAAGTCATCAGAAGGAAAAGACAAATTTAGTTTGATAGTGTAAATGTTGTACTTGTTGTCATGGATTCTACAAATCACTAGCTCAAGTAATGCTCAGTACAAGTGCAGCCTGAATGAATACTGGCCAGGCAGGGCCAGAGAATCATTCACTTGCCCATTCATTCATTTATTGATTGTTGCCTGAGCCTCTGCCCAGTGCCAGGCATGGCTGTCAGTGCTGGGAGCAAGCAAGTGAAGATGACCAAGTGATGCCATCGCAGGGCATAATTCCAACCAGCAAGATATTAAGAAATAAAAATGTGATGGAATGGATAGTGATAAAGCATTAGAAAAAAAATCAAAGCAGGGACTGGGGATAGAACACCATTCTTCAACAGAGATGGAGTCTTTCAGCAGATGTTTGACAGGAGACCTGGATCAAGCAAAGGAATGATCCATGGGAGTGTGGGGTAGGGTGTACCCTCCATAGCCGTAAACCAAGTTTGTAAAAGGAAAACTAAGAATCATCATTACTCTCTAGGCCACCGTTGGTGACTTTGGATATTGTAACTGTGAAGAGAAACCTTTAGCACATGATCTGATTTGTGGTTTAAGAAGATCACTCTGGAAGGTGAACTAATGGAAGGCAAGAGGTAAACAGGGAGGGCAGTGAAGAGGCCATTGCACAAGCCCAGGCTGTAGATGACGGCTGACTTTTAAGAGGGTTGGCTTGGCTGGGCGCGGTGGCACATGCCTGAAATCCCAGCAGCTTGGGAGGCTGAGGCAGGAGGATTGGGAGTTCAAAGCCAGTCTCAGCAACAAGCGAGACACTAAGCGACTCAATGAGACCCTGTCTCCAAATAGAATACAAAATAGGACTGGGAATGTGGCTCAGTGGTCGAGTGCCCTGAGTTCAATCCCCGGTACCTGCCCCCTGCCCCCCAATAAAAAAGTGCGTTGTCTTGCATCATTTTTGTTTAACTCCACACTGAACTATCCTCAATGCTCAGCTTTCTTGTTCATTCTTGAAGCAGTATCACTTGCTTTCATTTGAAAGGAATTCACAGCACCCAAGAATGGTGCTGGCGCTGGGCTGGTGTGTGATGCAGAAGCTCCTTGTGAAGTCTCACTTTCCTCCCTTCTCTTCCCCCCCCCCCCCAAGGCAAGTGGAGGCATCCATCCCACTTTCTACTCTTCATTGTCACTGTAGTCTTTTGGTCCCAGAACTGAATGTCCTCTCCTTCTTTCCTCTTTCCATCTGTGAATCAAATATTTCCATGCATGCAACAATTGCATCCCTAAACATCCCCATCAGGGACACTTTGTGTTTTGTTGGAGTTGATCCAAAGGTCATGATAGATGAATTGGAAATTCTTCAGTAGTCCTTGGAAAAGTTTTATTAGGTACATGGTGGACCTGGGAAAACTTGCTGAGACTTGTAGGCTATGCAACTCTTTTAGCTTCGTTGCTAGAATGCTTGGGACTCTTACCCATGACTTCATTGCTCCTGAATGTGGATTTCATGCATCTGGTTGCTTGACTGTTTTCAGAAAGTAGGGGTAATAGTTCCATTAATGTATCATCTTTTCCACGATTAGAAAAGAAACTTGAGAATGCTTGCCTAGCAAATATGTAGACACACTTTTCTCCAACACCTGTTCTTTCAAGTCATGAGATGTTTGAAAATAACCATGTAAGTTCCTACGTCTGTTCCAGTCTTTTAAATATGCATTAGAACAACATAAAAATTTTGCTAGCATGAACTAAGGTCAGCATGCACCCTCCTTCTGATTTTGCTGTGAATTCATGTACAGTAAATGTCAATTGTCTAAGAAGGACCAGGAGATGGGTACTTTCGTTTTATGGTATTAATGAACAGATGAGAAAATAAATTTTTAACATTCAAATATCTAATGTTACATTGCTATTAAGTTTGGAGCAGGAATTCTTATTCCATATCCCAACACTCATCCATACTGTTATGCTTTGGAAAGTTTAAAAGCTATGCAAAAATGCACTCTCATGGAAAAACTGAAAGAATGGAGTTAAAAAAAAAAAGAACATCAAAAAATTTCCACCACTCAGATATGACTACTGTTATTATTTTGTGCACAGTTTTCCAGATTTTTTTCTACAAAAATGCAGTTGCAATACATTTTTCAAGAATGGATTCAGCTTCACAACTTTCTTTTTCTCTTTAATAAAATTTTGTGTTTTGGGAGTGTCTTTCTAGGTCATGAATATAGATTCCCAGTATCATTTTGAAAATTTGCATTGTTTTCCATTCCAGGATGCTAGTGCCATTTGTTAAATACTTTATCATGTTTTTCTGTCTTAGTGAGCTAGGCTCCCCCTTGATTAATTAATCCTTCAGTCAGGACATTTTCTGAGTGCTAGTTGATATTCTAAGCTTGTGCTATACAATTTACATACATTGTTTCATTCATTAATTTGCTTACAATTTCTTGATATTACATTCTTTTTAAAAAATATATATTTATGTCTGATTGCACGGTGGTTATTTAAAGGCTCTTCATAAACACTGCAAAAGTATCCTCCAGTAAGGTTCTGATAATTTACACTTACAAACACTTGAAAGTATTTAATTCTTTACATCTACACAACCAGTGGATATTACCAATTTTTAAAATATTCTCTAATCCTCCAAGGAAAAATCTTATCATTATTTTTTTGGATTTCTTTGATGATTGGAGAAGTCATTTTATTATTATTGGTGATTTCATCTTTTTTTCCTTAAAATATTTAAAATTATATATATATATATCTTTTTAAATGATATATATTTATATATCTACTATCCTCATGTAATCTCCATATAAAATACAAATATGTATACATTCACACATTATGTATACCCACAAAGCTGTATATGTGATTTATTTTTAATGAAAGTAGGTTCATATGTTACATGTTTTATGGATTTAGTTTTTTTTTTCATTCAAAAATGTCTCATTTAAACATTCTCCAAGTCATCTAGTAGACTACAATTCACTATTTTTAATGACTGGAATTTTTATAAAGCCATTTTCCTATTGATGGGCATTGCTTTTGTTTTTCTTCTTTTATCCCCATTTACAATGCTGCAATTAATATCTTTTTATTTACATATTTACAAATAAATATTCTTATTTTTATAGAATAGCCATGAATGTTTTTGCTGGGTGTGAATATATGTTTTTAAAAATTCTAATTTGTATATATGACAGCAGAATGCATTATACTTCATATTACACATATGGAGCACCATTTTTCATATCTCTGGTTGTATACAAAGTATATTCATACCTTTCATGTCTTCATACATGTACTTAGGGTAATGATGTCCATCTCATTCCACTGTCTTTCCTATCCCCATGCCCCCTTCCTTCCCCTCCCATCCCTTTGTCCTATCTAGAGTTAGTCTAATCCTCCCTTGCTCCCCCTCTCAACCCCACTATGAATCAGCCTCCTTATATCAGAGAAAACATTCAGCATTTGTTTTTTTGGGATTGGCTAACTTCACTTAGCATTATCTTCTCTAACTCCATCCACTTACCTGCAAATGCCATGATTTTATTTTCTTTGATTGCTGAGTAAATATTCCAATTTGTATATGTATATATGTGTGTGTGTGTATGTGTGTGTGTGTGTGTGTGTGTGTGTGTGTATCTCACAGTTTCTTTTATAGGAGATGATGCTAGATTGCCTCTCCAAAGGTTAAATCACTTCCTGTCTCCACCAGCAGTATCTCAGAATATTCCTTTTTTTTTTTAAGTATTCTTTTTGTTCTGTCTTAACCTGTATAAGTGATTGTGGTTCTATAATTTTTGTCAACCTGAGGGATATAAGGTAATGACCATGTTGTTACTGCAATTTGCATACCTATACTTATTGCTTTGTGAATTTGTACATCTTTTTATTTGGTTGTTGATTTACTCATCTGCAAATTCTTTGCCCATTATTTTACTGGGTTTTTGTCTCTCTTCTATTTAGAAGAGATTTTTGCATATTATAAAATAAGCTTTTATTTATTACCTGTTATAAATGTTTTCCAACTTTTTGTACATTATCTTTGTTTATGAGGTCCGTTGCTCTTCAATAACTTTAAATTTTTTTATGTAGTTGAATGCAGCCAGATTTAGCTTTTAGATTTCTAGTCATAGTTAAGAAGTAGTCACAATTTTGAGATACTCTTGGGTAATGAGAGTGATGAGATTTTTTAAAAGATATTCTTAATTTTGTTAAAACTTTAATCCTTTTGAAACTTATTTTTGTATTCATTAAAGGACATAGTTCATTTTTATTTTCTTGTAGATGACTACCTAGGATTTACTAGTGATTATATTAAATAATCTATCATTTTAACTTATTGAATATATATCACCTTTATAATATATTAAACACTTATTTATACCGGGATGTATTTTTGGAGTATCTGTTCTGTTTTATTGCTCCATTTATTTGTTCCTATTTGAGCTTATGGCTTCATAATAAATCCTGAAATTTGGTAAGAAAAATCTTTCCATACCATTTTTTCACACTTTTTGGTTATATTTTCTTTCACATACAATTTTGAATACTCAATTTAAAAAAGTGTTGGGCTACTTATTGAAATTGCATTTAATTTGTACATTAATATTTTGAGAATTAAAAAAATTTACATTTATCCTTCCCTTTCAAGATCATGGAATGCTTTTTCATTTTTTTCAGAATCTGCATTATATATTTTGAGAAGATTCTATACATTCTATACCTTTCTTATTAAATTGCTTTAAAACTGTTTTATAGTTTTTGCCTCTACTTGTGTTTTTCACAGAAAGCCTACTAGGAGCTCCACTATAGATTATACTGGTTTTCTAGTTCAATTTGGGAAGAATTGATATCTAACAAAATTAAGTCTTCTAAACTGTGGTCCTGGTATACATCTAAATAGATAGGTATTCTTTTAAAGTTTTTTTTTCCAGCAGTTTTTATAGTTCTATGTTTCTAGATCTTGTAATCTTTTGAAGATTTATACCTATTTCATATTTTTGCCATTATAAATATTTTAAATTTTCAATTTTCAAGTGTTCATTGCTTGAAATACAAGGTGTTTTGGGGGGATATTGATTTTATAGCCTATAACCTTGCTAAATTTACTTATTAGTTTTACTTTAAAAAGATTTTTTTGCAGATTCCATTGAATTTTCCACATAAATGAGTATATCATCTGTGAATAACAGAAGATTTACTGGTTTACCTGTTCTTTTCCTATCTGGATGACTTTTCTGAAAGAGTTAGTGTAAATAGATTTTATTCTTCTTGAATGTTGGTAGAACTCACCAGTAAAAGCATTTGGACCAGGAGTTTTCTTTGTGGGAAGTTTTTAATCTATAAATTCAAAATTTGATATAGGTATAGAATTAATTATGTTATCTATTTTTTGTTTCACAAAAGAGTGTTGATAATTTGTATGTTTTGAGTGACTGGTCAATTCTACCTATGCCAAATTTATTGGTGTTAAATTGCTTATAATATTCTTTTGTTGTAATTTTAATATGTGTCAAATCTGTAGTGATGTCATTTTTCTTGTTCCTTATAATGTTAATTTGTTAAGGTATGATTTCCTATAAGTGATATGATGTTGGGTTATCCAATTTGAGAATCCTTACCTTTTAACTAGGGAATTAGATCATTTACTTTTAATATGATTATTGAAATGATGTGATATATATATATCTTTTATGTTTATGTTTGTTTTCTGTTTTCCCATCTGTTTTTTTCCCCCTTTTCTTCATTTTGATCACTGACCTATTTCTATCCTTTGAAAGTCCTGTCCATGAAAAATGGAACTTCAATTTTATGTTGAATCCAAAGCTTCTCCCTCACCTTGC
The DNA here is from genome assembly GCF_021218885.2 of Marmota monax. Lineage (NCBI taxonomy): Eukaryota > Metazoa > Chordata > Mammalia > Rodentia > Sciuridae > Marmota > Marmota monax. The sequence goes on along the minus strand of NW_026693082.1, from coordinate 16,757,140 downwards.
CCAGGTCTCATCCATGGCTCAAGGATAGTTTCCTTTTCTTCCTAGCTGGTTTCTCTTCTTTCCAATATTTCTGGCTTCTCCAAGGTTGGGTTTGGGAGAAGAGATATTAAGAGTAAAAAAGGCCTTGAGTATTTTTATTCAACACTAGCAACAGCAAACTTTTTTCTTATTTATAGAAGGCTCAAGTTCTGAGCTCACTGAAGGCTTTAGACATTGAAAGGCAGACCCTGCTGTCTGCCTACTTACAGATGCTGCAAGCACGTTGGATTTGAATACTAGAGACAATGAATGTTAGAGTTTGCTGTACAGTTGCTACCTTAACTGGATCAGTTATTAGAAATTTACTTTAAATCTATGAACTATGTTTGTTAAGATAATGAGAGCTGCTGTAACAACAACAACGACTTACCAAAGGTTTATTTTATTATCTATGTCATGTCCCAAGTTGTTTCTCTTTAAATGTACAATTCTAAGTAGTGGTTCATGGCTCCTTCCTGGGGTCCTTTCATCTGTAGCTCTGCTGCGTCTGACCCAGGATTTTTAAGGTTGTTATGCCCATTGGTGTCAAGCTAGCATTGCCTGGAAAGCTTTTCCGTAGGTGAGGCCTGGGGGTGGCATGCTCCATTTCCCCTCACCTTCCATGGGCTGGTGTACCTGACTGCAAGAAAGGCTGGGGGGATGTAGTATAGATGTGTGCCCAAGGGGAACAGAAGTGGTTTGGTGAGGAGCTGTCTAGGTCTGTGGAGGAGGATTTCCTTGTTACAGCAGACCTTATATTTAAATTTGAAGTTAAAACTCAGCAAACATGGATTCTCATCTTCATCTCCTGTGGCACATCCTATGGCCAAGTCACTTACAACTCAGTTCTCAAGAAAGACACTTCTTCAGGGGTGAGAGGTGTAGAAGGTAGGAGAAAGTTGGTCATCATACCAACACCAAAGCTCTCAGAAATTGTTAAGCTTGAACTTTTACACTTAAAGGAACTGGACCCTTCTAGGGAACATTTTAAACAGAAAAGAAAAGATTTAATAGAATACTTACTCAAGTCAAGCACTGATATCTTCTTACTTCATGCTTAGAATTTTTTCCTTTTACAATTAACTCTTAAAAGTCTTTGAAAAGATATTTTTCATTTAAAAGTAGGAACTTTGAGTCCTATTTTTTTGAGTTTTGATTTCAGACAAAAGGCATTTGTATAAAGAATCTTCTAGAGTGTTTATACATGTTCCCTGCATCTAGCATTCTTTCTTACAAATCTCAATCCTCTGGAGTCATGGGGCACTCTGGACCTAGTGATTCAAGCTTACCATCAGTTTAATGATTTTGACCCCTGCTCTGAAGTGGATTTGTACAGAGAAGTCATGCCTTGCATGTTCTGGAGTCATTAGTTTGGCTTGAAATGATCCGGCTGCTTGTGTTGCTTTAGAATTGTTTCTATAAAATAACCATGTTCATGTGAAGAGTTGGAAAAATTTAAGAGCAAACTACTAATGGGATGGCAGCATTTAAGGACCAGTGACTGTATGTGTCAAGCAGGATCTAATTCTCTCTACTCATTTAGTTATATAGAGCACTGACTCAAGGATTTGAGGGGCATCTCTTTTCAAGAATGGTTAAGTATCTCCCAACATGACCATGGACATCATTCTAGAGACAATGAATGTCAGAGCTTGCTGTACAGTGAACAATGTATTGGGAACTTAGTATACACTTTTTATTATTGAACATTTTTGCTCATTATTTTGGTATGTCTCTTCTTTTTAATGTATAGTCCTTAGTAGCGATATATCTTTTAACTTTATGCTAGAATCTAAGACTACTAGCTTCATTAATTTGATGATTATTTACTAAATGCATATTGCTAGGTATCTGGAATCAAAGCTATCTGGTAAATGCCTTTTTAATGATGAAGTGGCCATATTCTGGCCAAATGGAAGACCTGAATCAAATAAGTAAATTTTGTTATATTTTAGAAGGTGGTAAGCTCCATGGAGAAAAAGAAGTTGAAGGGCAGTGGATTTTGCCATTTCAAGTATGGGGTCAGGGAAGGGATCATTCATTATGTGACACTGATCAAAAACTGAAAGGAGCTGAAGGAAGAGTACCCCAGGTAGAGATAAGAACAATGATAGAGCTTGTTAAGGAGATAAACCTGAGGAACAACAACAAGACCAATTTGTGTAGCTAGTTAGGGAGAAGGAAGCATGATAGGCGATGTCAGAGAAGCCAAGACTAGGAGTGGGAGAAGGAATGAGTGGGGTGGAGGAAAGTAGGTGACCAGGAGCAAAACCTGAATTTTTGTGACATCCTGGAAGTCAAGTGAAGAAATTGTTCCAGGAGTGAGTGATGGATTATGTAAAAAATGCTGATGGGTCATGCAAGGTACATTCTGACACATTAGATTTAAAAATTTACTTTGAGTAGTTGAGGTGGGATCCAGAGTGAATGAGAGGAGAGGAAGTATCGACATCTTTTTAGAGAGGTTTTGTTGCCATGGGGTGGTTTTATTTTTAGAAAGGGAGAACTATAGCATGTTTGTGTAGTGATGAGACTAATCCAGGAGGCGGGGGAAATTGATGAGCTAGGAGTGAGAAGAGAGAATTGATGGAGGTGAGAGGAAAGGAATGTAGTGAACAAGAAGAGAAATTGGCTTTGAGCAGAAGCATGGCCAGTGTGTCCAGTGGGAGGGCAAAGAAAATGGCACAGATGCTTGTAGGTGGTAAATATGGAGGTGGGAGCAAGGAACTTTCTTCTAATTGATATTGCTTTCTTAGCACATTGGGAGCAAAGCTATCAGCTAGGAGTGAGAATGGGAGGATTTTGAGGAAGGAGAAAAAGGTTTAAAGTACTGTGATTCCTGTGCAGCATTTAGATGGTCAAGTCTACAAAACACTGAAAGAGAGGTAGGAATTAGGTCTGAGAGATGTCTCAGTGTCAGAGCTAGTTGAACTTTGCAGTCTGTTGTAATGACGTTGGATTTTATTCCAAGTGACATGGGTTGTCATTGGAAGGTTTGAGCTGTGGAGATAACCTAACTTTGGTTTTTGAAAGATTACTTTGACCACCCTGGGCAGAATATTCTGTAGAAACAGAAGCAGAATGAAGCCCAATTCAATAGTCTAAGTGAATGATGCTGGTGGTTTGACCTATGGTAGAGGTGGTAAAGGTAGACAGGCTGGATTTGAGATGAATTTTGAAGGTGGATTTGACAGGATTTGCCAATTACAAGTTCAGTATGAGAAAGAGGCATAAGAATCAATTTAATATTTAATTCTGAGTTATGCATGAACACTGATGCTAATTAGATATTAGGTTGCTCAACCCCAGATGCATATAAGATCAATGTCAACTAAGCTGACATCATCAGCCATGTAGCAGAATGACCTCTTATAGACTGAGGCAGTAGTTTTATAAGGTTAATGTCGCTAAAAGCCTAAAGTTAGTCAGCTTTTTGTTTCTGTAACCAAAATACATGAGAAAAACAACTTAGAAGAGGATAAATTTATTTTGGCTCATGGTTTCAGAGGTTCAGTCCCTGGTTGGCCAACTTCATTGCTCTGGGCAGGTTGTGAGGCAGAACATCATGGCAGAAGGGCGTGGTGGAGGAGTTGGCTCAGCTCCTGACAACCAGGAAGCAGACAGACAGAGAGCCAGAAGCCAGAGATAAAATATAATCACCAAGAGGATGCTTCCAGTGACCTACTTCCTCTAGTCATGCCCCACAGTCACCACCCAGTAATCTATTCAAATGGTTAATCCATCAAAAGAATTAATCCCTTATTTAGGTTACAGCTCTCATAATCTAATAATTTCACCTCTGAATATTTCTCCATTGCCTAACAAGAGTGGTTTTGAGGGACACTTCATATCCAAACCATAACAAGCCTTATCACAGAAAGCAAGACGATTTTGATCTGGACATACCCTAAAGGAAGAGTATAATGTGCCATTTTTTTTTCTATGCATTTAGCATATTTTTTAAATTTTATAATTCTAAGATAAATTAAGTAGCTATCAATCTAACTTGCCTTCTGGAAATGCATTGGACATTTCTTCTTTCAAAAACTGATGGAATATAGTTAATAGTCTGGAGCTCATTAGGGTTTTCAGAACAATAAAACAAAGTGCCTTCATTTTAATACTCTGTCCATTTAGTATTTAATGGTTTCACATTTTCCTTCCTTAAAACTTAGGAAAACTATAAAAATCTAAAGAATAAACATGCCATCAACTTTAAAAAGAAAGATGGCACTTTGCTCCCAGTTATTTAAAGAGCAGCTTGTCTCCATTTTCCCAGTCTTTGTGTTCTTGACATTTTATTAGCTTTGTGACTGGGCCAATCTGGCCACATATCTCCTCCTCCTCCTCTTCTTCCTCCTCCGCCCCTCCTTGTTCTTCTTTTTTATCACCAAACTTCTAGGACCGCTAAGAAACTATTGGTGTCTTCTGTTGTGTCCTCTTAAACTTTGGGACTTCAACATTTTCTGAAATATCTCACTCACCAGAGAGAACCAAACCAAAGGATGCCAAAATATTTCCTCGAAACTGCAGTTAGTCATTTTCTTTATTGTGTTTGCAAATGATGCCCCTGAGACTGAGGTAGGAAATGAATGTATTGCGGAGGAATCTTTTTTGTGGTTTGGGAGATCAAGAAGAAGAATGCTACCTGGATCTTTTATTAATGTCTTCAATTTTGTTTCTTCTGGTCTTCTTTCCTCTCAGCAGGGTGAGTGGTTCATTTCAGGGGAGAGGAAGCACATTCTATATTGCCTTTCCCCATTACCAGCTTCTCAGTATGAACTTGATGGCTGTACTTGTCGTTGCTCTAAATTGTAATCAGCTATCAGGTTTGTGGATTGAGGTGGGGTCAGGAAAAGCCCCATTGGTTATTCCAGAGGTAAAGGCAATATGGAACAAAAGTCGAGTGCTTGGGTTCTGAAGCCTGACATGGGTACAGACGCCAGTGTCACCACTTTCTAGCTGGCCAGTCTCTTAACCTCTCTGGGGCTCAGCTTACTCATCTGGAAAATAGGGATAATCTCACCTTACAGATTTGTTGTGAAGATTAAAATAAGCAATGTATCATAAGCGGTTACCACAGTGACCTGCTCCCAATAAACACTCATTGGTAGCTATTAATATTTTTCATTTTATGAATTTATAATTTAAGGGATAACATGGTTGTTATATATGTCACTGTACATTTTTGTTATGACATATTATATATTTCTACATGTAGGAATAAAATAGGATTCAGATGAAGGGAAACCTTACTTTACTTTCTCCAAGTATCCCTGAAGGGCTAGACCAGCAATTCCCAAAATGTCATCTCCAAACCACTGTAATCAGCATCAACTAGAAGTTTGCTGGAAATTCAGGTTTTTGAGCCTCACTTTAGACCTCTGGAATTAGGAATTTGGGGGTGGGGCTCGGCAATCTGAGTTTCATTGAGTCTTCCTAGTGATCCTGATGTGCTATAAACTTTAAGATCCACTGGCACCATGTCCCCATTCCAGGATAATGACTTCCAATCTAAAACATCTTGGTTTAGTTTTTGTCCTGTTTCATGCGGTAATGCCTAAGCAACTCATAAATGCTGAACTAAAAATCAAATAGTAATATACAAAATGCAAACTCTTTGTTTAATGACTGTCTTGTTGAGTGCTTACAATGTGATCGTGTTAATCTGTTGGCTGCACACCAAGGATCACAGTCTTTAGTACACTGGGATATGGATAGCACAGAACACACCTCTTGCTGTTTGAATGATGGCATGTCAACAGGTTTGGGTGACAGGTTTGGAACCAGCACAGTCTGTTTTTCTAATATTTAAGGAATGGAACAAAAAACCAGTGATAGTATCCATCCTCTTGGGCATTTACTTCTTGGCCAGGAAGGGACTCAATGTAGGAGAAGAGCATCAGTGCCTGTCAGATTTCCAATCTCCTGGTGGCATCTCATGTGACCTCACTAGTTGGCAAAAGTAACCCTCCATATTAGGAGACTCTATTCAGTGAAACGTTATAAAACTTAATGACCTCCAGGGAAAACTGAGTTTTCTGTAGCATTGTTCTAAGTGTGACTATAATTCTGATGTTCTCCTCGTAGCATCAGATTATACAATGACTGCAGACATCTAGAGGAATATTTAGAATAAAATAAAAAGCACAGAGAGTAATATAAGAAACTCCTGTAGAGCCGCTATTTAGATCTAACAAATGCCAATGTTTTGCCATTGTATTAGCCTGGGTTGCTATAGCAGAATACCATAGATTGTGTAGCTTAAACAACAGAAATTTATTTTCCTATAGTTCTGGAAGCCGGGATGTTCAAGAGCAGGGTGCTTATGGTTTTGGCCCCTGGTGAGGACTCTCTTCCTGGCTTGCTGTGACCTTGCATGGCCTTTCGTGGTACATGTACACAGAGCAGGAGGAAGGATGCCTCTTCCCATCAGGAGGCTGTCTCCACTCTAACCACCTTGCTTACCTTTGATTACCTCCTTAGAGTCCCATCACTGGATACAGGCACAGTGGAGGTTATAGCCTCAATGTATGAACCAAGGAGGCCACAATTCAGAACATAGCAGTTGTGTGTCTAATTTTACCTTCCCTGACCCATTCATTCCCTTTCCTTCTTCCCGGGTACATTTTTTTTTGAAGTTAATGTGTGTTTTTTTACTTTTCTTATGCTTTTAGTACATATACACATTTACATATTTATTTCTATTGACTTTATTATATCATTTAGTATGCTTGACATTTGATATGAATGGTGCTTGCTTTTTCTCCTCTCACCTTTTTGATATTTATCCATGTTTGTGGACCTAGTTAATTCGTTTTAGCTGCTGATCCATGCTCTGATAGATACATATACCATGGTTTATTTCTCCATTCCATTAGTCACAGACACTACACAGTTGATTCTATCTTTCTTAACATCATCAGTGATGCTTCAGTGATCATCCTTGTGCATGATTCTGAAGGAATACGTGCTAGAGCTTTCTTATGATCTATACTGAGGCTTGGCATTCCTGAATAGTTGGGTTATTCATCGGTTTTATTAATTGATGCCAATTATCTGTCTTTAAAAGCTTACATAAGGTTTAACTTCCACCTGTAGAATGTTCAGTTTTATACATCCTTCATAATTTTCATTACTTATTAATTTTCACTTATCTCATGAGCATGAAATGCTATTTTATTATTGTTTTAATTTACGTTTCCCTGATGATTGATGAAGTTAGACATCACTTATCTGTATTTTGGTGAGTCAAACAGCTCCTTTATGAATTGATTATTCATATCGTTTGTCCACTTTCTATTGGTTAGACTTTTTGGTATGTAAAAGTTATTTATATATTTTTATTATTAATATTTTTTCATAGTGACTGTAAATAATTCTCCTAATCTGTAGCTTGATTTTTAACTTCTAAATTATGTGGAGGATTTATTTTAATGTTGTTGAATTTATTTATAGGGTTTTTTTTTTTTTTTGCCTTTAGGTTTGGGCTTAATATATTTTGTTTGTGAAATTGTTTCCTACCCAAGATCATAAAGACAGTTCCTCTGGGACAGTTTCAATTTCTAAGGTCTCTATTTTTTCCCCATTGATCTGTCATTTTTTATGTTATTTTAATTATTATTTAATTACTACAGCTTTGCCATAGCTTTGCTATCAACTGGAGAAGTATTTTTTTTTCTGTACTCTCCTTTGCCATTTTTGACTCTTTATCTTTCCAATAAATTCAGAAAAAATATTTCAATCTCCATGACAAGCAGCCATATTTATTGGGACTTCCTTGAATTTGTAGATTAATCTAAAGGAGGTTGACATCTTTATGATATTGAGATGATCTAGTAAATAAATATATAGTGTATCTTTTCATTTACTTTATATCCTTTATTAAAATCATACAATTTAAATCTTTAAGGTAATATGCTATTTTTGATAGATTATCTCCAAGGGTCCTAAATATTAAAAGCATCCATTTATCATGGAATGGTAATTTTACTTATTTATTTAAGAAAGAGAGAGAGAGAGAGAAATTTTTTTTAATATTTATTTTTTAGTTTTTGGTGGACACAACATCTTTATTTTATTTTTATGTGGTGCTGAGGATCGAACCCAGCGCCCCGTGCATGCCAGGCAAGCGCGCTACCGCTTGAGCCACATCCCCAGCCCCAGTGGTAATTTTAATTTGTCATTTATTTTCTAACTTATAGTTGATTATGTATGGAAATGGCATTAATTGTTATTATTATTATTATTATTATTATTATTATTATTATTTGATTTTAAAATTTTGCAATCCTGCTGAACCCTCTTGTTAGTTCCAATAGTTTGTGAATTCTTTTGATTTTCTATGGACAAAAATATGATCTTCAATTAATGGTGATTTTGAACTTTTTTCCCTTTTCCTTTCATTCTATTTCTTGTCTTACTGAATTGGTAAAATCCTCCAGCAACAAGTTAAATAGTTATATTAATAGCTTTTTAGTAGGTGCTTCTACCATTGATCACTAGATAAGGTTATATATTTTTTGTATATACTGTTTTCTAGGTTAAAAAAGTGTTCTTATTTTTATGCTTTTAATTTCTTTTGTCCGTCTAATTGCTCTGGCTAGTATTTCAAGAACTAAATTGAATAGAAGTGGTGAGAGAGGGCATCCCTGCCTTGTTCCAGAATTTAGAGGGAATGCCTTCAGTTTTTCTCCATTTAGAATGATGCTAGCCTGAGGCTTAGCATATAGCTAGACTGTGGAACAAACCTAGATGCCCCTCAATAGATGAATGGATAAAAAAAAAAACGTGGCATTTATACACAATGGAGTATTACGCAGCACTAAAAAATGACAAAATCATGGAATTTGCAGGGAAATGGATGGCATTAGAGCAGATTATGCTAAGTGAAGCTAGCCAATCCCAGAAAAACAAATGCCAAATGTCTTCTTTGATATAAGGAGAGCAACTAAGAACAGAGCAGGGAGGAAGAGCATGAGGAAAAGATTAACATTAAACAGAGACGAGTGGTGGGAGGGAAAGGAGAGAGAAGGGAAATTGCATGGAAATGGAAGGAGACCCTCATTGTTACACAAAATTACATATAAGAGGTTGTGAGGGGAAAGGGGAAAAAAAAACAAGGGAGAGAAATGAATAACAGCAGATGGGGTAGAGAGAGAAGATGGGGGAGGGGAGGGGGGATAGTAGGGGATAGGAAAGGTAGCAGAATACAACAGTCACTAATATGGCATTATGTAAAAACGTGGATGTGTAACCGATGTGATTCTGCAATTTGTATTTGGGGTAAAAATGGGAGTTCATAACCCACTTGAATCAAATGTATGAAAGATGATATGTCATGAGCTTTGTAATGTTTTGAACAACCAATAAAAAATAAATAAATAAATTAAACCTCACTTATTATCCAAAAAAAAGTTTTCTTTCCTTCTTTCTAGTTTCATAAACCTATTATGAAAGTATGTTGACTTTCTTTGTTAATCAGATATGGTCTGCATCTTATATTAATAGATTTTACCTTTGTTAAATCATCTTTACATTTCTCATTTTTTGCTAATGTTATGGGTAGGATTTATGCTCATAAAAGTGAGCCTTAAATTTCTCTTCCTCATACTGTTTTTTTGTTCAGTTTTGATATTAAGGTTTTGCTAGTCTCATAAAAAGATTGGAGAGATTTTCTCTCTTTTGGTTTCTGTAGAAGTTTGAATAAGAAAGCAGTTATATAATTCTTAAAGGTCTGGTAAAATGTGCCCTAAACTTGTCTGGTCCTGATACTTTGGTGCTTCTTTGTAAAATAACACACCCCCACTCCCCACCTTTAAATTGTTGATTCACTTTCTTTAGTGGATATATGTTTCTTTAGTTTTTTTTTTTTTGTGTGTGTGTGTGTGTGTTTATGTGTTTGCTGCTTCTTGAATCAATTTTGGGTAGATGCAGTATTTTTCCAGAAAATTTCCATGACATTTAAATTTTTTAAAAAAATTTTTATGGTATTCTCATTTTATTTCACAAAACTTTACTCCTTAGCCTGAGTGTGCTTCCCCTCAAATTCATATTCTGACACCTAAGACACAATGAAATAGTGTTTAAAGGTGGAAAGTTTAGGAGATGATTATAAAAGAAACCCGAGGAGCTTGTCCAACACTCCTGCCAAAGATACAGCAGATGTAGTTGCTGGTGATGCAGACAGTAGCCCTCACAGACATGGAATCTGCTGGTACCTTGAGCTTGGACTTCTCGACCTTGTAACTGTGAGCCATAAATTTCTGTTGTTTATAAATAACCCAGTTTAAGGTACTGTGTTATAACAGTCAAAGCAGACTAAGACATTTTTTTATATCTATATTTTGCTCCCTTTTCATTTCTAATATTTCTTATTCTGCACACCCTCTTTCTTGTCTCTTGCCAAAGGTTTTGCTATTCAAAGAAAGAATGTTTGGTTTTGTTAATACTGTTTTCTTTACCCTCTTCTGTTTAATTTGTTTCTTCTCTTACCATATTATCTTCTCCCCTCTACCCTGGCTTACTTTGTAGTTTAAAAATAATGTTTTGAGTTGAGTGTATTAATTATTAATTTACATTGATTTTTTCCCAATCTGAATTTAATTCTATACATTTTTCCTATACCACTTAGCTGCATCCTGAAAAACACTTCCATTTTTTTAAAAAAATAATTTCCACAACAGTCCTTCTTGGACCATGGAATTATTTAGAAGCATATTTCTGGTTTTAAAACATAAATTAAAATTTTTATTGATTCCTGGTTATGCTGTGTTATGGCTCAAGAACAGAGTTATATGATATTATTTCTTTGGTATTTGTTGAGTCTGCCTTAATTTTGCTTCAAAGATGTTTTTGGAATTGTTTCACAAATTCTCAAAAGCATAGCATCCTCTGTGTGATGCATGTTTATTAGATCAAGGTCGTTTATTTTGTTGTTTATTTTTTTTCTGATCTGCTTTAGGGATATTAAAATTGTTCCCTGGAGTTGTGATTTGTCAGGGTCTCTTTCTAACTGATCCACTTAGAATTTATCTATTTTGAAGTAATCTTGTGAAGTGAATGTAGCCCAGTGTCTCTAGGGGTGGGTATAGAAGTAGATCAGAAATAATTGGGAGATGCCAACCAGAGACAAAAAGCAGAGAAGTGGAGAAGACAGACTTTTTCTCACAATGAAAGCCAAGGGTTAACACAAAAGAAGTGCCAGGTATGTTTGCCAAGTCCAAGGAGACAGATTCACACCGGGGCTGTGTGCTGGGTGAGGAATGAATGCATAAAATGGGGATTCGAAGGGCAGTCAGCTGGATGTAACTCACTGCCGACAGCTTTTCAATGCTGCCACACCTGCGTATTTCTAAGTGGCTAGACTTGACGTTGCTACTTGACACTGAGTCTTGGCAGGAAGGAATTCTTTCTGTGGACTAAAACATATCAGAGCAACTTCTAAAAATTTAGTTAATACTCACCCACATTTTTTATTTTGGATGAATACTCCTGACTTTTGTACACTTATTTTTGCAGTCTTCATATCATATTTCATATTGCCTTTCATGCTTTGTGATTTAGGAAGCTGAATTATTCCAGTTGTCTTACTTAACTGGCTGTTATTGTCTGGAGAGAACATCAGCGAGTTCAGTTTACTTGGTAGCCTTTTCCTTGGAGATTTTGTTTCTAAGTAGACTTCACCACAGAGCAGAAATACTCCTATTACAGCACTCAGTTATCTGGAGATGAAAACCTTAAATAGAACACTCAGCTAGTGGAGTCGGTTTGGCCCTGCTTCTCAATTGGGGCTCCTCAATCTGTTTGCCAAGTCTGAGGTCCTGGAATCACACATCTTGGAAGAACACTAGGGGCAAAGGTGCTTTTCTCTGAATGTGAAAAATAGCATTTTGCTAAAGACTATTTTGCTCATTTACTCCACAGTAATTTCCCTTAGGGAAGAGTGACCAAGTCTGAGACATTCAAGACTAAAATGAAACTAGTTTTTTTTTTCTTAAACATGTATTTATAAGCAATCAACAATTTTTTTTTTTTTTTAGGAAAGTTATCCTTCAACCCTAACAGTGACACACCCTGGGGTAAAAGACTCAGCTCTCTCACAAACATAAGAATCACATAACCCCTCCTCTGATACTTTTATTACTTCTAACTCTTGATTGTGGATGAAGAAAGCAAGCAGTTTGTGGTAAGGTTTATTTTAGTAAATTACACAATTACCCAGATGGTTCAAGATTTTGCCCTTCCCCAACTCCATGCAAATATTGATCTTTTTTTATTTAGTTTATGCAAACGAAGTGCCTCCTGGGGTGTGTGCCAAATACTCTATATAGTTGCACAGCTTTTCATTTCAGTTTCTGAATAGGGATATGGTACCTATGGTATAATATTATCAGTTTCCAAAAACTTTACAACAAGTTTTAAAAATTGGGCATAACTCTGAGTGTTTTTCCCTATGGTCACTTCACATCATTAAATTATACCCCACATTTTCAATGGTAGATCTGACACCAGATCCCTTCTGTGAGTATCCTACTCATTTTTCAAATTCAAAATTATGAAAGTAAAATAACTAAATCAAGTAAAAGGTAATTTGAGAGTTTATTTTCCGAGAGAGGAAATGTCAAGAGTTCAGTTAGATAGTATTATTTTAAAAACATGTCATTGAGATCTGATTGGCATATAAAAAGCTGTATAAAGTTAATGTACACAACTTCATGAGTTTGTTAGTTCCAATAGTTGTGTCCAAGAGTTTGGGCTAATATTCAGCAGGGAAACAGTCACCACCATCAAGGCCATAGACCTATCCATCATCTCTCAAAGTTTCTTCCTCTTCCTTTTACTATTATTATTTCTTACAAGAACACTTGACATAAGATATATACTCTTAGAAAATTTTAAGTATACAATACAGTATAGCATACTACAGATATAGGCAACGTGCTGCATAGCAGATTTCCAGAACTTATTTATCTTGCATAATTGAAATGCATCCTTTGAATATCACTTTTTCATTTCCTTTGCTCCCCAGCCCTTGGTAACCACCATTCTATTCTGTGCTTCTATAAGTTTAACTATTTTCAATTCCAGATAAAAGTGAGATTGTGTAATTATTGTCTTTCTGTTTTTGGCTTATGTTACTTAACAAAATGTTCTCCAGGTCCATCATGTTGTCCTGAATAGTAGTTTACATGTTTTTGAATAACATTCCATTGTACATATATGTATTTTCTTTATCTATCCATCTGTCAGTAGACTTTAGGTTGTTTCTGGTTTTTTTTTTTGGCTACTGTGAATAATGCTGCCGTGAACAGGAGGTGCAGAGTGCTTCAAGATTCTGATTTCAGTTCCTTTGGATAAATATACAGAAGTGGATGTGTTGAATCATATGGTAGTTCTATTTTTAATATTTTTTTAGAGAATTGTCATAATAGCTATACTAATTTACATTCTCATCAACAGTGTACCAAACTTCCCTTTCTCTGTCCTGACAACATTTTTGTATACACATATGTATATGTTATACACACACACACATACATATTAACTAACTAAAAGCCATCCTAACCGGTATAAGGTGGTAGAGTGGTTCTAATTTGCATTTACCTGATGATGTTCAGCACCTTTCATATATCTGTTGGCCATTTGCACTTTGGACATTTGTGTGGGTTTTTTGGGGGGAAATGTTCAATCATGTCCTTTGCTCATTTTTTTTTTCTTTTGGTACTATGGGTTGAACCCAGGGCGCTCAACCACTGAGCCACATCCCCAGGCATTTTTATATTTTTATTTGGAGACAAGGTCCCACTAAGTTGCTTAGGGCCTGACTTTGAATTCTCAGTCCTCCTGCCTCAGCCTCTTGAGCTGCTGGGATTATAGGTGTGCACCACTGTGCCCTGCAAATCCTTCCCCATTTTAAAAATTGGGGCCCTTTTGCCTGAGTTACACAGTTGCACACATATATTTTAGATACTAACCCCTTATTAGATATCTGGTTTGCAAATATTTTCTCCCACCCATAAGCCACCTTTTCATTCTGTTGATGGTTTTCTTTGCTGTGCAGGACTTTTTAGTTTGAAGGCTTTTATTATGTTGAGATACATTCTTTCTATACTTAATTTACAGGTAACATTTGCTTTTGTTACCTGTGCTTTTGGTGTTATATTTGAAAAATCATTGTTAAGACCAGTGTCAAGAAAATTTACTTAGCCGGGGCCTCCTGTAATCACAGTGGCTCCGGAGGCTGAGGCAGGAGGATTGCGAGTTCCAAGCCAGCCTCAGCAAGAGCAAGGCATTAAGCAACTCAGTGAGACTCTGTTTCTAAATAAAATACAAAAAAGGGCTGGGGATGTGGCTCAGTGGTTGAGTGCCCCTGAGCTCAATCCCTAGTACCTCCCTCCCCTCCCACAAGAAAAGAAGTTTTCCTTCTATGATTTCTTTAGTGGTTTTAATTCCAGGTCTGATACTTAAGTCTTTAGCCCATTTTGAGTAGACTTTTGTGTGTGGAATGAGATACAGGCCCAATTTCATTGTTTTGCATGTCAATATCCTGTTTTCCTAACTCCATCTATTGAAAAGACTACCCTTTCCTCATTGCATCCTCTCAGTGAACCTGTCAAAATCTAGTTGACTGTATATATGAGGGTCTGTTTCTGGGTGGCCTCTTCTATTCTATTCATCTGTGTGTCTCTTTTTTTATGCTGCTGCCCCACTGTTTTTATGATTATACCTTTGGAACCTAATCTGAGATCAGGAAATGCCATGCCTTTGGTCTTGGTCTTGCTCTGGATTGCTTTGACTCTTTGGAGGTTATTGTGGTTTCCTGTGAATTTTAGAATTGTTTCTCTATTTTTGTGAAAAATACCATTGAAATTTTGATGAGGATTATATTGAATTTATATATCAATTTGAATAATATGGACTTTTTAAACAATATTAATCCTTCTAATTTGTGAATTCTAGGTATCTTTTCATTTAGTTGTGTCTTCTTCAATTTCCTTCATCAGTGTTTTAAAGTTTTCTGTGTACAGATATTTCACATCTTTGGCTAAATTTACTTCTAAGTATATTATCCTTTTTTAGTGATTGTTGAATTATGTTTTTCCCCTAATTTTTAAAATTTGTTGTCCATGTATAGAAACAGCACTTGTTTTTGTATATTGATTTTGTATCCTGAAGCTTTATTGAATTCATTTATTAGTTCTAACAATTTTTTTTTTTTGGTTATGTCTATAGGGTTTTCTACATATAAGATCATGGCATCTGAAAGCAGAGACTATTTTACTTCTTCCTTTTCAATTTGGATGCTTCTGATTTTTTTTTTAACCTAATTGTTCTCTCTAGGATTTCTAGTACTATGGTGAGTAGAGGTGCCAAAGGTGGGCACCTTTGTCTTGTCCTGATCTTAGAGAAACAATCTTTAGTTTTTCATCATTGAGTCTGCTATTATGATATGATATACAGCCTCTGCTATATTGTGGTACATTCTTTCTGTACTTATCTTAAGTAGATAAGAGGAACACTTTTACAAATAAGAAATGCCTATTTGTGAAAAGACTGGGAAAGTGCAAAAAAATGTAATACTTACAAATTTTAAGTTAATCTTCAAGGTCTAAACCATTTTTATTATAACTATTCAGTCTTATTAACTGTACAAATTAATGGGCTCTCCTGTGACATTTCCATACACACACATCTTGTGCTTCCATCCTATCTACCCTCTCTCTTTTGTCCTCCCCCCAGGTCCCTTCCCCTGCCTTGATAGTCTGCTTTCTATTTTCAGTTCATCTTGTTTTAATTTTTATTAATTTCCACACATAAGGAAAAACATGGTATGTTTCTGTGTCTGGCTAATTTTGCTTAATAAGATAATCTTCAGTTCTATCATTTTCCTGAAAATGACATGATTGTATTCTTCATGGTGGAATAAAATTCCATCATATATATATATATATATCTCCTTTTCTTTATCTATTCGTCTGTTGACAGACACCTAGGCTGATTCCAAATCTTGGGTATTGTGAAAGTGCTGCAGTAAACATGGGTATGCAGGTATCTCTTTTGTATGCCCACTTAATTTCCTTAGGGTATATACCCAGGAGTGGTTTATCAGCTGGAACTATTTTCAGTTTTTGAGGAACCTTCATACTGTTATCCACAGTGGCTATATTAATTTATATTCCCATCAAGAGTGTATTAGGATTCCTTTTTTTCTACAGCCTCTCTAGCTTTTTGTTTATTTATTTATTTTGCTATTCTGGACTAGGGTGAGATAGAATCTCAATGAATTTTTGTTACGTATTTCCATGATGGTTAAAGATGTTGATCCTGTTTATATATATATATTTTTTATGAGCCATCTGTCCTTCTTTTGAGACATATCTGTTCAGATCATTTGCCCATTTATTGATTGAATTATTTGTTCTCTTGTTATTTTTTTAGTTCTTTATATATTCTGGATATTAATTTTCTGTCAGATGAATAGCTGGCAAAGACTTTCTCTCATTTTCTGTAGATCATCCCTTTATTCTGTTGATTGCTTTCTTCACTGGACAGAGCCTTTTGATTTAATATAATCCCATTTGTCAATTTTTGCTTTTGTTTCCTGATCTATTGGAGTTCTATTCAGGAAATCATTGCCTGTGCCAGTATCTTAAAGTGTTTCTCCTCTGTTTTCCTCTAGTAGTTTTAAAGTTTCAGGTCTCAAATTCAGGGTTTTGATCCATTCTGAGTTGATTTTTATACAGGGTGGGAGATAGCAATCTCATTTCGTGCTTCTGTTTGTGGTTATCCAGTTTTCTTGGCACCAGTTTTAGAAGAGGCTGTCTCATCTGCAAGGTATGTTTTGGCACCTTTATTGACAATCAGATGACTGTACTTGCATGGGTTTAATTCTAGGTCCTCTATTCTCTTCTATTGGTCTATGGGGGTATGTTTACGCCAATACCAAGCCGTTTTGTTACTGGCTCTGTAGTGTATTTGAAGTCAGATATTGTGATGCCTCCAGCGCTAACCCTTTATTAAAGTTTAAGAATGTTCACATTATTGAAAACATAAAATCAGGATGAGATCCTTGGGTCAGGCTTCCTGAATTCCGATCCTACACCATCTATTTAACTATGAATTGTTTAGAAGCATATTATAAGTGCTCAAGAAATATTAGGTATTATTTTCATTAGTGGAAAGTTTAAATGAAAACAAGTTAAATACAAAGTGAATGTTAATTGCTTTGGAACATGCATTTGAATCTTGGGATTGTAACTGTTGTCTCATATTTTTTCCTTTTTTTAAAAAAAATTTATTCTTTTCAGATATACATGGAAGTAGGGTATGTTTTGACATATTACACAAACATGGAGTGTAACTTCCCATTCTTTGGTTGTACATGATGTGGAGTTTCATTGCTCATGTCTTCACATAGGAACATAGGAGAGCTCATTCTTCTGTCTTTCCTATTCCCTTTCCCCTCTCTTCCCTTTATTTCTCTTTGTCTAATCCAACAAACTTCTATTTGTCTCCTATATTTGATCAGTAAATTAAGTCCCAAAGAATTTATTTCTCTGTACTTTCAGTTCTAATGGTTCTTGGCTGACTGTACATTGAATCACCTTGGCGTGCTTTTTAAGCCTTACCTTTGCTAAGGCCCCACCCAGACCAATTCTGCCACAGCCCCTAGGGTGGGTCTGGTACATTAGAATGTCTCATAGATTCTTGGGCAATTTCATTAGGCAGTCAGGATCAGAGTAAGAAGTGAGGGTGTGCAGCCTCTCAGGGTCTTGTGAAGTCTCAGCTGCCCTCAGGCCCAGGGCAGCCTGACCTCAGGCATAGGTGATATGAACTGAGAAAGGTTAGAACTTCCTTTCTTCTGCTATTCTGTCAAAATAAACCATAACTCATTACTGAAATTGGTAAATGTTGAATAAAAGAGAAGATTATCCCAAGAATGAATTTTTAAAAATTCTTCACATTTGTTCTTAACTAATATTAACTTATGTCAAACCCTAATTTCTTCATTAAAATTAATTTAATCCCTATGAAAACAATTCCCGTTACTCATTGCTGTTTCTTTGAGTTTAAATACAAAAGCCCTCCCCATAGCATTCATAAAATCCTGACAACAGTAGCCCCTTACATTGATGATCATGTGCTAAACACTTCCTGTGGGCTGGACACGGTGTTGGCCTCTTTGAGTGTGTGATCTCCTTGGCCTTTTTTTAAAAAAAAAAAAATACTTTTATTTATTTATTTTTATGTGTTGCTGAGGATCGAACCCAGGGCCTCACACATGCTAGGTGAGCGCTCTACCACTGAGCCACAGTCCTAGTCCTCTCCTTTCCTTATAGCCTACCACAGGAGGTGGGCATAATTACCATCCCAGTTTGCCGATGGAAGTGATTTTTCTTGGTCATACGCCTGCTAGGAGGAGGAGGAATAAATAGTTAAAGGACGTGTGTCCTACAGAGGAACCAAAACAGAATAGTGGCTGAAGGCACCAAAGTTGAAGTTGGGCAAGTTGTCAACCTGCCTGTGCTTTGGTTTCCTCACCTGTAAGACCAATTGAAGCATCTTATATAATCCTTATAATAACTTCAAAAGTGGAGAATGATGGGTGACAGTTGTGAATGAATCCATGAGTCAGATAGGTTGTTAATGAAAGGATTCTATTTTTTTAAAAAACTCTATAGGCTTTCAATAAATTAAAGTTTATTGTTTCTATTTCATGAAAAATGCATGTTGATTGTAAAATTTTTAAGAAATTAAACAAGCAAAAAGAAAAAAAAACCCTTTGGTCCTACAACTGAGAGAGAACTTGCTGAATTTTTTCCTATCTTTCCATATTCTTTCCATGCACACACACACATGCATTATTTAAAATATGATACTGTATATTATTTTTCTTTAAATGCCTTTTTATTCAGTAATGTTCGTGTTTTCGTTTTTGCTGTAGCATTGCTATTATGCTTGCCTTGGGATGCTTATACCCACAATATTTAATCCCATTAAAAATGAATCAGGCCCTTGCCACAGGGTCATGTATGATTCAATAACTTGCTGTTTAAATAATTGCTTGTTTTTCAGTGAGCGTGATTAACCTTGTCTTACACAGAGTGGCGTTGGATACTGAGGTGGGGAGAACCGTATTTGGATGGAGTCAGAGACTGTCTCCTGGAGTGGCCTGAAGCTCAGCAGCCAAGCTCACCAAGGAAGCCAGGTGGGGAGTGCTGCAAGGGGGCAGGGTGGAGTCACATGGAGTCCAAGGCTGGGACAGAACAGAACACTAGGCTAGGCTACAATTGGACAATAGCTAGGCCATATATAAAAATAAAATTCTGATCCCTAACCTGCCCAGGAAACCAATCCCCTTCTCTATAAGAAGCAACCCAGGTCACCAGTCTGCTATAAGCAGATTTTCAGGAAGCCAGATTGTTATCTTTATTAATAATCCAGGAAGCTAAATAACAATTCTATAATAATTAGCCCCACCTGACCAAGACTTCAAGAATAACTGACAACTTCTCTAGTTTTTTACCCACTTCCAACTTTGGACCAACCAGAGAACAGCCCAATATGTCCCCTAACCAGCCCCATAGGATGGCCAACTTCTGGTTGACCTGACTACAGCTTCCATGCCCACAGCCTCCATCGGGGCATACCTGGGCCTTCCCTTCTTTCCACTCTACAGCTTCCCCACTCCGCTGCTGCCTTTGAGTTCTTGCCCAGACTTAAGCGATGGTGGCTGACTCCCTGTTACAGGGAGCTCTGAATAAAGAGGCTTTGCTTTTCTCATGGAGTTGGTCTTTGTTTGTTTTCATTCTTGCTTCAAGTCCTTGTCAGACAGTTTAGGTGGACCCTGTGTCAGATAGGGCCCTTTGTCTTTCATGGAATTGTATTTGACCTCTTTTTGTGGGCTGCAAGCTGCTTTTCTGGAAGGCAGGGACCATAACTTACCCAACCTGGTATTGTTAGTGCCCCACACTAGCTTAGCTCATAATAAAAATTGTTGAAAAGAAAGGGAAAGAGGGCTCATTCACAAGGGTTAGACCATTTATCTTCTAACACTGTAACTGTTTTGTTAGGATAGCATGAAATGTTACCCCAAATTCCAGCCTACTATAATCCAAACTGGAATCAACCTGGAGGTGAGGGTACTGGGCACTCTGATGGATTTCACACTGTGGAGAACTGCCCTTAAATCTTTTTGGCAAAATTCCCCCAGCTTTTTGTTTGTTTGTATTACACTTCCTTCTGATCTAAACCATGTGAATTAAGAGGGAATTTTAATTAAAAATATAATTTTTCCCCTAGCTAGCTGAAAGCAGGTATTCGCCAAACTGATGAAAGAAAACCATGGCTAAGTTAGTTTTGCTTGCTTGTAATCTTTGTTTTCCAGGAAGATGAGTGAAGTGACTTGTGACCTGTTAATTGTCATTGTGATGGAGGTTTTGTGAGGGCTCTCACTGATATATCTATCAGTCCCAGGCTCCCTCCTTGAGAAGAGAAATGTCTGCCAGTCATTAGACAGGGGCTGTGCATGCTATGCTTGGTCTGTAGATTGCCTGACCTTGTGTGTTCTCCAAGAACACTCTCCAAATTTAAAGCCTGCAGTTATTTTATTTTGTAGCTGAGATTTTTGTTTTCCCCTTCAGACCAGGAATTGAACTCAGGGGTGCTTTAATCACTGAGCCACATCCCAGCCCTTTGTTGTATTTTATTTAGAGAAAGGGTCTCATTGAGTTGCATAGGGCCTCACTAAATTGCTGAGGCTGTCTTTGAACTTGTGATCCTCCTTCCTCAACCTCCTAAACTACTGGGATTACTGGTGTGCACCACCGAAACTGGCTAGCTGAGACTTTTTAATGTGTGGAAACAGAATCCAGAGGTGTGAGGGATTCATTCTCAGAAATTCTGCACATGTCTCAGGGCTGTAAAGAAATTGTTTTTTATGTCAAGCATCTTTTTAGAACTTGTCACTAGACTGTAAGCTCTACAAAGGCAGAAGCTGTGTCTGTCTCATTTATTTTATGTCTCCTGTACCTGGTACAGAATAGCACTTATTAGAAATTTGCTCAACGAATAGTGAGAACTTTGGATTCAGAGTCACTTGAAAGAAGGTAATCCCCCACATTATCCGGGTGAGACTGGAAGCAAAGAGCCTGTAATAAAATACCTACAAATATCAACAACACTGTGGCTACTCTCCTTGTAGAGACAAGGCTATTTTGGCTAGGTGTTTATTAATAAATAGATGACCTTCTACCTATCTCTTCCCCAGTTACCCACTGGTGAGCCAAGAAGTTCTGCTCTGCTGAGACCTGTGCAAACATTAATAATGATGTTGAGTAGGGGTGACTGGAGATGAAGAAAAACACATATACAAAGAAAACACAGAGACATTTCCAAGTAAAGCTGGGGCCATCAATGTACTCTGATGGAGGAACAGTGACTCAGAAATAACTGTAAGTTTATTATATAGGGTCTCATGATCAGGAAGTTAAACCATAGGGGCACTGCAAGAGGCTTCTTTGTGTTCTAAAAAGTTACAGAGCTAGAAACATTTTTGCAGCTATCTTACTGTTGCAGTGCTAGGAACATTCTGCTAATATCCTGCTGCACCCAGGAAGCCCATTGTCCTGGAACATCTGATAACTGTGAGCATCAGAGCTGAGTGTCTAGGCTATTAACATCCTTACCTTTTGGAAAGGTATGTTTCCCAGGCGTGGCTTTTGCCAACACTGCAGGATCAGCCGATGACTGGGGGGCTCATCAGCTGTCTACCCTGCCCCATAGGACTCAGTCACTCACAGGTTAAGTAATCTGACTGCCTCATTCAGAAGAGAAGTTACCCTACACTGCCTTGTGGGTAGGGCATGTAGACAGGGACATAATGAGCTCAGACAAAGGAGGACAGTGCTCATTCTTAAATGTTGCTGCCCAGTGGGGGATTACTACCTAGGCAATGCTTTCTTCACTTGATTATACTCCCTCCTTCTCCAGAGCAGCCTAAAAAACCAGCTCTACTCACTCCTCACCTTCTGTTAGTACAGTCAAATCCTTACTACAGCAATGAACTGGTTTTCCCATATTCTTCCCAGCAATCTGGGGGTGGGAGGAGAAGAGATTGTAAGGAAGATAGTCTTTTGGCATTGATTTCTGGGGTTGTCACTCAGCATCCATTTCAACTTCTACTTCCTGGGCCTTCCAGACTACAAGTGCCCCAAAGCTAAACACCTACATTTCCCAGACTTCCTTGCAGCCAGTGATGGATGTGACTTAGATGCATATTTACTCAGAATACAGAGGGAGGCAGAGGTATTGCTTCTACTCCCTAGAAGAACCTAGTTTGTTTTCTTGGGTCCCCTCCGCCCCCCTATCAGAGGAACTCTGACCATTACAGCTTGCCAGTGAGAGGCTGAATCAAACTTTCTGAGTTAGGTATTACTGAGGGTTGCCCTCCCTGGTTACTATTGCCTTGGTTTTAGACAATTATTTACAAAAGCACTGATGTGTTACTTTTGATTCCTGAATTCCAAGCTATTGTTTGTCTACTGTATCCTGGTAAATGGTAAGCAATTAGAAATCCATGGTTATGGGTTTTGTTATGTTTAATAAAATGTTGAATCTGCTACCTAGTAAATTCTGTTCAGAAAAATGTTAAGACAAATTATCTAGCCAGAGCCTGGGCTTAGGATTGCCCTGTCATGAATAAGCCTTTGCTTCTGGGTGTCTTAGAAACCTCCAGATGATATATGATACAAAATCTGTACCAATAACCATCATAATAAAATATTATACTTATTTATGTTTTGGTGCTGGGTTTGGAATCCAGGGATACTTTATCACTGAGCTACATCCCTGGTCCCCGCCCACCCCTCCTTTTTTGGCGACAGGGTCTCACTGAGCTGCTGAGGCTGGCCTTGAACTTGCAATCTTTCTTCCTCAGCCTCCCAGGTTACTAGGATGATTGGTATGTGCCATCATACCCAGCATGAAGTATTATATATACACATGTATTCTATGATTTTTGAAAGCATGATCTTTTATGTTGTAGGGAAAGGAAGATGTACAAAGAAAAAAAATGCAAACCCAGAGAAGTATGAAAATTTGTTGAATGTTACCAGGTTAGTTAATAAATAGCAGCATCAGGTCTACATCGGGTCCCAAAAGCTTATCTTTTGATAACAAGTAAAGCAACTGCCTGACGATACATGTTTCTCCGCTAACCAGCCAAGAATAGACTGCAATAGCTACTGGACCTAGTGCCCCCCTCCCCACTCCCACTTTTTAAAATTCAACTGGAAAAGATTCACTTTATAGTTCAAAAAAAAGCAGGAGTGACTTTAGATGTACCCACTTCATTGCAAAGGCCTGTGGCATTCATGGGCTAGGAGTCCTGAGGCCAAGGGAGAGACGGGATTCAAGCCCTAAGAGAGTCCTTGCAACATCTGGTAGTGCTGAGGTGAGCTGGGGTTACAGCTTTATTCCATAAAACAAGGATGTGAAAGCAGCAGTAGGAAAAGACATTAGGTTGTGCTGAGGCTGAGGAGGAGGATGCACGGGTGGCTTATGGGGAAGCAGAGCAGACTACCTGCTGGGCTTAGTACCCTACTTAACACTTCTTTTTTTTTCCTTTGTTCTTGCTATTAATTTCTATTGTGAAAAAGAGTCCTTCCAAAGAATGGCTGTGGGTTTAAAACAGAGCAGCCATGAATCACTCTTTTCCACCAGATATCTCTTCGGCACTTATGGCTAAGACTTTCCTGGACTTCGTTTGAGTTTTTCTGGTACATGAGGAGGTTTCCTTTTGCTGTGGAAGGATTTACATGGAGCCAACTGTTTCATGGCCCTATCTGTGATGTGTTTTAAAGCCTTTTCTGAAAGTGAAATTTATTTAAAGGAAAAGCTGTTTCCTACTAGTTGGAACAGCCTCTAGCCTCTGACTCATGCAGTTGCTCCCAGGAGCCTTCACAGTAGGATTGGCCGCAGAGCAAGCCTAGAGACAGTAACCTTCAGAATGCTGGGAGGAGTTCTGGGTGACCCTGTGCCTCAGGACCTATTTATTTACAGAGCAGGAGGAAATGAAGTCTGTTGAGGTGTTGCCGATTTTCCTGTTAGGAGGCAAATTGGTGGCCAGGAGAGGCGGTGGAGGTTCAGGTTCTTTGCTCCAGGCACTGGCCTCAGAAATCTCTGCCTCGGCTGTGTATGGAATCAGGTCTTAAAAGGAGCCATGGCCACCTCCTTTACATCATGGAAATTGGAAGGGCTTTGCATGCAGACAGATCTGAGTTTGAGTCACTTCACTGGCTATTCAGTACTGGGCAATTTATCAACCCGGGTTTCCTTGTTAGTAAAATAAAAATGATACCATTGAAGAGCTGTTGTCACTAGGAGGAAAATGGTTTTAAGGTACGAATCAGAGTGCCTGTCTCACGGCAGGTATTCAACAAAGGGCAGATGTCCACTTCAATATGCTCATGGTTGTTTGCTGGTTATTTCCCTTAACCAGTGCTGTCTGAGTTCCTCTTTAGGAGCTCTGTGTTAGCTTTTTGATACTATAATAAATTCCTGAGATAATCAACATATAAATAAAAAAGGTTTACTTTGGTTCATAGTTTAGAGGTTTCAGTCTGTGATCGGTTGGCCCTGTTGCTTTGGGCCTGTGGTAGGGAGCACCAGATAGAGCAAAACTACTCAACTCATGGCCCAGAAACAAAAGAGAAAACAAGGAAGGGAAGGTAGGAGGGGGTTCCACTACCGGCTTCAAAGGCATACTCCCAATGACCTGAAGACCTCCCACTAGGCCTGTCTCTTAAAGGCTCCATCACCTCCTAAGATCACCACACTGGGGTTCAAGCCTTTGCCACATGGAGCTTTGGGGGTCACTTTAGATTCAAAATATAGTGGGCCCTTTCTTACTCAAATCTCTTCTTCCCTATTTCTCTATTGTTATATAAGCCTGAGGTTTATTACTTGCAGTGTTTCTGTTTCTGTATTTCAAAACCCTGTATTTTAAAAAAATATCCTGATATCAGCCTTGCAAAATAGGCAGCCAGTAGCATTAGTGTCCGTATTGCACAAGTGGAAATAATGAGGTTGAGGGAAAAAAAAAAGGTGGAGAAAGACTAGTACAGGAATAGTATACTAAAGTATAGGCTTTAAATCCCTGGGGGCGGGGAAATGCCCCCCCCCCCCCAATTGGTGCATTTTGATTGTGAGGTCTATAACATCCATCATATTCTTACAGGGATCGGGGATCCTCCCAAAAGGATAAGAAACACTTGGTTGAAGACCTCCTAGACTAGAGAACTATTTGGAGGTGGTTCATGGTTTCTACCTCACACAAGCAGCATAACGGGGCAGGAAGTTGGTGTACCATTTTGGTCAAAGTCTGCTTTAGAAGTGTAGATCCCCCGTCCCCAGCTAAGACCTACACAATCCCAGTGTCAACAACTGGAGCTGGAGAATCTGGCATGAGAACAAGTTTTCCAGGTGATTTTTATAGCTGCTCAAGTTCCACAATCCACTGGTGTGGTAGTAAAACCTGCTTTTGGAGTCAGATCACTAGGCATGGACCCACCACTTACAGCTGTGGGAATCTGGGACCAGGACTTCAGTTTCTCACCTGCATAGTGGGGGTGCATAATCATGTCTCTCCCATGAAACATTTATGAACATTAAATATGGTGGCATCTGTACAGTGTTTAAGGGCTTAATATGATAAAAACTCAAATGTGAGCCATACTGATGATCAATATTATGAGCCTTATTATTATCAGTACTGCTATTAGGAGATAGAAGCAGGTCAAAGGCTCTAACTCTGCAGGAAATTGTGGGATAATTAAATCAATTGAGTTAAAATCCTTTAACTGTTTTAGAAAGTCATTTGGTTCACCTGCAATATTGTCAGTGTCAAACCTAAATTGCACAGGCTGATGACATCAACAGATCAGTCACATTAGAGTTGATGGGAAATTTCATTCTTTTTTCTCTTTAGTTTCCAGTTTTCCTACCATGAGCACATATGGACTTTAAAAAATCTTTATTTTTTAATGTATGATTTATTGAAAAAATATTCAGTTTATAATCTGTGGATTGTAGTGAATTAATTGATTAAGATTTTTACCCATTATTTTATTTTAAAAAATTAGATAACATTAAGTCTCCTTCTGAAAGAGTTTTCAAAGCAACTGAGAAAGTCTTACAAATTGTGTAAGATATACGTGAGAACACACCTTCAGAGGGTAGACTGTACTTTTCAGCCATGTTAGGCTTGTTCTTTAAAAAATGAAGTTAAAGTTCTGGGGCTGTAGCTCAGTGGTAGAGCTCTTGCATCACATGTGTGAGGTACTGGGTTCAATCCTCAGTACCACATAAAAATAAATATATAAAAAGATATTGTGTCCATTTACAACTAAAATGTTTTTTTAAGTAAAGTTAAAAAAGAATGTTTAAATAATTTCACATGTGCATCCATAGATACATGGCATAAGTACAAATATGTCAACTGTAAGAATGATGAACTATGGATTGAAAAAAAATTACATAGTTTGAATCAAGACAAAGATCGGGGTCAAATGAAAAACAAAGTATGAATAATGCAATAATGCAGAGAGTTGAACCTTGGGATTAGTACTGGCTATACATTTTTTAATGAGTTGCCAATGGGAAGGAGTAGTGGCAAGTCCTCTGGTGATAATAATAAACTACTGGGGCTGGGGTTGTAGCTCAGCTGTAGAGTGCTTGCCTAGACGTTGGAGGACCTGGGTTCAATTCTCATCACCACATAAAAATAAATAAAAGTATTGTGTCCAAATGCAACTAAAATTAAATATTAAAAAATAATAATAAACTACTTTGGAAAGAAAGACATTCAGTAAAGGATAGCAAAACTCAAGAACGTAAACCAAGGAGGAACAGCATGAAAATCAGGTGCACAATAAATTCACAAGTCCCAGGAGGAATAAGGAAACACAACTCTGAGTTTGAATTAAAAGTTTGTGAGAGCCCTAGCCAGGTGGTGCATGCCTGTAATCCCAGTGGCTCAGGAGGCTGAGGCAGGAGGATTGTGAGTTCAAAGCCAGCCTCAGCAAGAGGTGCTAAGCAACTCAGTGAGACCCTGTCTCTAAATAAAATACAAAATAGGGCTGGAGATGTGGCTCAGTGGTTGAGTGTCTCTAAGTTCAATCCTGGGTACCCTCCACCTCCCAAAAAAGTTTGTGATAATCAATGAGGAAAATAAAGGTATTGAATTGGTTACAGGGAAGAACCCACTGTTGAAGGCTTTCTCTTTTATCTTCTCTGGAAAGGTCCCCCCCCCCACCCAGCCCGGGCCCTTGTCAGATATGACTCTTGGCTTTATGCTCTTGACCAGATACTGCTGCTGTTGGAACTTGCACCGTGAGGTACCTGTGGTCTCCAGACACTGAGATGGCCCTGTTCCATTCCTGGGACGACTCAACAATGTGACTGTGAAGAAACCCTGGAGAACAAAAGGGAAGAGTTTAGGTGGCTTGGGTCCAGGAGGTGGTGGGTCATTATGGTCTAGCTGCAAAAATGGATGGAACTACTGTCTCCTTCAATCACTTCCCAGGCAGTATCAGGAATTAAAACCATCATAGGGTTTTTAAATGAGCAGAAAAATACTTGTGCTGGACCTGTGATCAGACCTGTGATCTATGCCTCAGAGTCAGCTAAGAAGAAATGGCGTAAGTGGAAGCCTTGGTTATCTGAGTTCTTCAGATCAAACATCAGGCACTGGAATGTCCTCTATACCTTGGTTTGGGGGAATTTTTTCTGCTCCAAAGTCCTCTAAGACTCCTTCCAATCTCTAATTTGTTGGTCAGCTACAGCCAGCTGTAACACGGTGGTCCATTCTCTGCTCCTGACTTCCAGTCCTGTTCTCAGCTCAGGTCTTGCTCTTTGGGAGTAGGACTGGACCAAGGTTTCACTGCTGTATTCAGATAATACCCAAGAAGGAAATTTGGATTTGCAAGTCATCCTCACTCTCTCGTGAGACATCCTAGTGACATCCTAGCTTCTATTGACTGGTTCTTGTGACATCCTAGTCTCTGTTGCTGTCTCTGACTCTCTGTTCCATACATACATATTTATGAATTTTGTGTTGAACATTTTGCCTGTCTTTGCTCTCTTGTAACTTTTACAGTCTTCTTCCCGGGACTTACATGTAATTTCAAATTGTCACTTTCTCTCATAGTGATAATAACTTCCATGATGGGTCCCATTACCATGTTCATCTTCTTTCCTTGCTCAATCTTTTCTCAACTTTGCTGAAATTTGCCAATAAAAGTCCTTCCACCCTAGGAATAATAGTTTCTCCTTTCTCAATATATGAAGAATACAATGAAATACAAACGGAGAGCCCCTTCCCTTCTGAATCAGGTGCCTCTGGGCTGATTACCTTTCCCTTTTCTCAGGTCTCTTGCCATGAAGTGTCATGTCCCTGTCTTGTGCACACGGGCCTAAGATTGGACTTAGCGCTGCTTGGTGCAATTTGTGGCTACCCTGCTAGCTCTTAAACTGACTTACAAACTTTATTGAAAAACAATTTTGAAGTCTTGTAAGGAATATTTCCAGGCACGAATTTAATTTCCTGCCAGAGCATTCTTTCTCGTCAAAGTCAACTTGAGAGTCTCCTCATGACAGGATGAGCTGAGCTGGCACCATAGGAAGGCATGGCCCTGAGCCCCCTGTCTCGAACCCCTCTGGTCCTTGGGCTGGCTTTCCAGGCACAGCTACAGGCGTGTGAGTTTTCTACTGAGTCCAAATAAATCAAGTGAGGAAATATGTGGAGGTGTTGGTTTCCAGCACTTAATTTTTCTGTGGCTTTCCTAATAGGCAAAGCAAAGGACTATTTCAAACTTGAGTTTCTACAGCACAGCAGGGTTGCAGGAGTAAAAGTAACAGTTAAAAACTGGCAACTGACTTCGAGGGCAATCAATCTAACATCTCAAGGGATTGGTTTGGTGAGGTGGATCCAAAAGTAGGAATGAGGTTCATAGGTTAAGGTTTTGGTTCTCTTCCAGGTTTGCTATTAATGTGCTCTGTGACTGGGTCTATGCCTCAGTCCTATTTTCCTGGCTTTGTAGAAGATACCACGACATCAACCAAGCTGCTGTAAGAAGTTACTAACACGTGTGAGGTGATTTATAACCTTCAGATTAATAAGTAGCAGCACGTGGTCATGTAACTGTTGTACACCAGCCCTCCCTGACATAATGCAACTTGTCTATCAGCTCTTAATTGTTATTAACAAAAGGCGATTCTATTTGTTCCATGTGTATAACTCTTGCTGACAATATCTGTATTGCCTACTACTATTTTAGCCCTACTGCTATTTTCTTTGAAGTGCCTTTTCAATTTAATTATTGACATGAGTTATTTCCAATTTGATCTTGTCTATGATTTTTTCCTTTACTCTTTTCCAAGAGTACTTGTCTTTCTTAAGTGTTTTTTTTTTTCTCTCTTTATCATCCTAGAATTTTATTTTAGTTTTGGGATTTATTGAACCTCTTCTCCAATGTTTCATTAGGATTTCACCCATGGTTTCTCAGAATTCCTAATTCCTTCACATGGTTCAGCCATTTTTATACTTCCTTAAACTTTTAAATCTTTGATTAAATAAATTTGTGCTCCAAAACACATAAAAATTCTTTGACTTGGATAAAAAAGAGCTTTCCAAACAAATGAATACAATTCTTATAAACATGTTTATATACCATATTAAGTTCAAAATAGATGGTATGTTTAACATTACACACTTGTAGAAATTCTGAGTTTAACTTTTGAAAGCTTGAGTAAATACACACTCAGAAATGCCTGCAATCCTTATAAACAGTTCTTATCTACCTGTCAACTGTCAGTGTCAACATTTACAAGTTAACAGATGACATGCTTTAACACAATTACTAAATCCTTGTCTGTTTATTTCTGAACCAGTCATGTGAAAGTCATGTCCAATTGAACCTTGGAAAAACATACACATTTTACATAGAGAGTAGAGGTTTCCAACAATGGATCTGTCTAGAAATTTTAGGGACTTTATCCATGTAAAACTAGGCCAGTTTCCTATGCTTTAGACATGGTGGTATTAGATAAAGCATTTGGTTGCCAAAGTATTTTTACAACTACTGCCTATAAATCACCAAGGGAAAAAAATAATCCAATATTAAAAAAGCATGGCATGGTGTGGGCATTTACCAATTGACAGCTTCCGTTGCACCCTGTCCCCTGTTAGGATGGATCAATGGTAGCATTACTTAACATCGTCTCAGGAGGCCACAGATTCCTCCCATACACCAACCAAGTGCCTTCTGTTGTTGTTTCTTGTTTCTCTGCCACATATTTCTGCTGATGGTATATCTGATTCTGGTTAATTAATCATATCAATGGCCCCAGCTAATGGTCGCCTTATATTCTCACTTTTGCAATATGATGTTGTTGCTCCTCTAATCTAGACTCTGTTTTCCCAGTTCTTGGGAAATAGATTAAATCATATTATACATGCTTCTCTACATTCTTCCTTTCCAATCATGTGTCAAGAATATTTCTTCATGTTAACAAAAATTAATGTTTCATCAATTTCAGTGACTCTATATATTCCATTATACAGACACATTAAAATTTGTCATTTCTTTATTGATACAGGCTATTTTTTTTAACTTTAAAAAATTATAAATAATGCTTCTGTGAACATTTTTTTTGACTGTACCTTTCTAATTATTTCCTTGGGATACATTTTTTTTTTCCAGAAATTCGCAGAGTAGGCTGGAAGTTAAATATATTTAAACTTTTTCTGGTGCTAACCTGCATGCCATGGTGACCCTGAACTCCATTGTTTGGTGGGCGGGGAAGAGAAGACACTGCACTTCAGGGGAGTGAGGCAGGGAGGGCACTTGGTTCTAGGGATTGGTAAAGAAAAAGCTGAAAAAGAAGACTCCTTAAGCAGCAGGAAGTCCCTTGTGAACAGTTGGCTCTGGTTCAGGCAGGAAGCCAGAAAAGACTGCCTGACCTTGGGGGACTGCCTGCAGAAATGTGGCTGATAAAATTGATCTTCAAGAGACTCTTAAGGAGCATCCAAAAGACCAGGACAGTTTCAGCAGAGCAGTGTGAGGTTGATCCACAGAAGCACCAGACCTTGTAGTCAGACAAGAAATATGTACCATGCACGGTTATTGGCTCTCCTGTTCTTGCTGTTCCTTCTATGTTCTGTGAAAGAAAGAACTTTATCCTATCATTCTGTGTGTGTCTCCCCACCAAATTGCAACTTACTTGAAGGAGTAGATTATGTCTTCAATTTTTCAGCCTCTTGTGCCTGGTACTCAAAAGGTACTTCCTCAATTTTTATATATTATAAATGAAAGGAAGGTGCCTTTCAGTTACAAACTGTGACATCAATACAGGATGTGGGAGACTGAAATGACAGCATTCTATCAGGAAAAGGCCTTGGGGACAGAGGGGCAGATATGCGGATGTGAAGATATGGTGGGAGAGTGTAGTTGGGCAGTAAAAAATGACAAGCAAAATGTTTGCAAATTGAATTATGACGTATTTTAAAAATATATCCTAAATGTGACTTTTCCTCAAAAATGTTGGGATGAGTTGCGTCAAAAAACTTATCAGGGGGCTGGGGATGTGGCTCAAGCGGTAACGTGCTCACCTGGCATGCGCAGGGCGCTGGGTTCGATCCTCAGCACCATATACAAATAAAAAAGATGTTGTGTCCACCGAAAACTGAAAAAAAAATAAATATTAAAATTTTTTTCTCTCTCTCTCTTCTCTCTATCTTAAAAAAAAAAAAACAAAACTTATCAGGCTGGGCACCGTGGCGCATGCCTGTAATCCCTAGCAGGTTGGGAGGCTGAGGCAGGAGGATGTCAAGTTAAGCCAGTCTCAGCAACTTAATGAGGCCCTAAGCAATTCAGCAAGACCCTGTCTCTAAATAAAAATACTGAAAAGGTCTAGGGATGTGGGTTTAATCCCTGGGACCACCCCCCACCAAAAAAAAAAAAAAAGCCATACCAAAACAAACAAAAACTCTTCAATGCTATCAATGTAATTCAAAATATTAACAAAGAAGAAAATAATATATCTCATTGGATATAGGAATAGAAAAAATGAGAAAAGAGAGATAACTCCACGTACTAATGATTTTTTAAAAATGTCATAGAAAGTATATTGATTATTTATGTCTATTATAACAAGCTACCACACACTTAGTGGGCTAAAACAACATGAATCTATTCTCTTACAGGTAAGGAGAATAGAAATCCAAAAGTAGCTTTAAGGGTTCAAAATCAGGGTGTGGGCACACTGGTTCTTCCAGAGACAGCAGGGGGAATTCACATCCTTGTCTGCACTTCTTAGCTGTGGCCTCTTCCTCATGTGACATCATCTTTTCTCTCCCAGCTTCCATAATCAGGTTGATTTTCTCTTCTTCTCCTGTAGTCACACCTCTCTCTGCCTCTCTCCACTTTGATCACTTTCGTAAAGTCGCTTTTGCCTTACAAGGTGATATTCACAAGTTCTAGGATTAGGCTCTGGATATCTTTGGGGATCCACTATTCAGATATTTGTAGAAAGCATATAAATTGAAGAGCTACCTTGTAGTGCAACACTGAAAGGGTGAGCTGGATTTTCATTTCTGGCACATAGGTAAAGGAGGAAGAGCAAAGATGTCCATTGCAGCATTGTTTATGCTAAGAAAAAAGCCCCCATAGTGTTATTATTATAAAGGGAGAGTGGTGTGCAGGGTATTAGTGAGAGTATAGTCTTTGGAGCTACAGAGACTTGATTTGATTCCTGATGCTTTTGCTTCCTGGCTAATGATTTCAGACAGTTTAATTCATCTCTTTGATTCATTTTCCTCATCTGGAAATGAGGAAGTTAACAACAGCCACATCACTGGCTGTTGCAAGAATGAAATAAGTAAATCCATGTAAAATGTTTAGCAGTGTTTACTATATGCTCCAAAACATGTAGGATAATTGTGATGATGACGATGATGATACAGTTGAATAACTGACCTAGCTTGTAGTGCAGCATACAACTAAATGCTTAGGGAATGGAAATCTTTTAATACTATGTTGCTCTGTAGGTTGATCCAGGACCTGGGTGCAAATGAGAGACGGACAGTTGGAGCTCTCCAGTGATAGAGCAGGCAGCCATGCCAAAATAAGAAAACCCCCTGTCCCTGGAAGTTTTCAGATATCCTGGAAGGCCATCTGGTAGAGGTGTTGCCAAGCAGATTCCTGTTCTAGTAGGAGTTGGAAGAAATAAATTCTGACGTGTCTTCCAAATTTAATAACATAATTACGTTTCATTTGTTTAAAATATTTAATTGGCTCTTTCTTTTAAACTATTGGTTTTGTAACAAGTCAAACCACAAGGCAACCAGTGAGGGGAGAGGCCTACCTACCCCATTCTTCCTGATCACATCTGTCTGAAATAACCACTGTTGACAGCTTGGTTTGTGCACTTCTGGGCTTTTCTTTACACTCATGCAACTTAGGCAAACCACATGCATACCACTGGCCTCCCCTCTCTCAGTGTTTTCTATTTTTATATGGTCAAAAGTTCCACATAATGTATGCTATTTAGCAATTTGACAATTCTCACTTAATATATCATGGAAAAAAATCATCTTAAGCCTTTGTATAGAACGATAAGCATGTTTGAAATTCAAAGACAATTTTCAAAATTGCCTTATCAGATATGAAAACTTATAAAACTACTTAATCAAAATAGTGGGTGTCAGCACAAAAATTACATCCTAATAGAGAGTTTAGGAATAATTCTAAGTTCATATAGGAATTTGGCATTTTAAATTGGTAAGAAAATAATTCCCTTCCTTCCATCTAGGTAGATATTTGCTGTGTACTGTATATGAAGACTATTAAAGAAAAATAAAAGTACATTTAAGAATTAAATATAAGATAATAAAAATTCTAAAAGGTAAACTATGATGCCCTCTGTATAACCTTCAGTGAACTTCTAAATAAAAAACCCAGAAGCCAAAAAGACCTATGAATTTGACTGTAAAGAAAAAAGAAAAGAAAAGAAAAACAACTTTGTCTTGGAAAACGATGCAGTAAACAAAGTTGAAAACAATTTCCAATAGGGAGATAATATTAGTAATGAATAAAGCAAACACTTTAAGAGGTTAATGTTCTGATATTCTTAAAAGAAAACCCTGCACACTGATAAGGAAAACCGTACACACTGGTTAGAAAAAAATTAATTGACTTAGTTTTAAATGGGGACTAAGAGTATCAACAGGTAATAAAAGAGGAAATCAGATGGGCAGTGCCCATGTGAAAAGATGTTGTGAGGAGAATGCAAATTAAAGCTACAACAAACCGTCACTTTTATGCATTTTATTGACAAAAAAAAATGTGAAGGATTTATCACATCCAGAAGTAGAAAGAATGTGGGGGAAACAGTGCTCATAAATTGCTCTTGGGAATGTGAAATGTTCCTTGTTGGGAAAGTCATCTGGAAGGTTAAAATAAAAATTAATCGTGTTCTCTGATCCATTAGTACTATCTTTCAGGATCTCTCTAGAAATGAACTC
Organism: Marmota monax; assembly: GCF_021218885.2. Lineage (NCBI taxonomy): Eukaryota > Metazoa > Chordata > Mammalia > Rodentia > Sciuridae > Marmota > Marmota monax. The sequence goes on along the minus strand of NW_026693082.1, from coordinate 16,722,537 downwards.
ATCACATGTAAGAGTATGTGTTCAAAGATGCTTATTATGAACTTGTTTGAAGTGGCAAAAAGCAGGAAAAGACATTAATGTTTTAATTTGGGAATACATTCAATAAATAATAACACTCATACTGTAGAATATTATGGGGCTACTTTTAAAAAAGATATTGATTAGGTGATACAATCAAAATTTAATTGGTTAAAAAGAGACATTTTTATTTTTTTAATGTTTTTTAAAGAGAAGAGAAGAGAGAGAGAGAGAGAGAGAGAGAGAGAGAGAGAGAGAGAGAATTTTTTAACATTTATTTTTTAGTTTTCGGTGGACACAACATCTTTATTTTATTTTTATGGAGTGCTGAGGATCGAACGCAGCGCCCCGCGCATGCTAGGCGAGCGCATTACCGCTTAAGCCACATCCCCAGCCCTAATTTTAGTTTTTTAAATATTTATTTTAGTTGTAGTTGGACACAATTCCTTTATTTTATTTACTTATTTTTATACATTGCTGAGGATTGAACCCAGGGCCTCGCACCTTCGAGGCAAGCACTCTACCACTGAGCCACAGCCACTCCCACCCCACCAAAGAGACATTTTTAAATTATAAAAGTAGCACATAGTCAATGTAGAAAATTCAGAAAAATAAGTATTTTTAAAAGCCCTTTGAAATTTTGTTTTTCAGAGTTAGTCCATATTATATATTTGGTCTGTGTGTTTATATAACATATAAATGTTATAAAAATGTTTATATGGTTATATTTATTTATGCATACTTATAATTGAATTTTTAAACTTAGCATTAAGTGATATGCTTTTTTCCAATGAAGATGTATTAACATACTAACTTAAATAGCTGAATTAGTATTCTACCCTGAGACTGTAGCATAATTTGTTTTTGACACTAGAAAATGGGATTATTTACCATTTTTAGTGTTTAAAATAATATAAAGGATCACTCATATATCGCTAACAGGAATGTAAAATGGTACAGCTGCTCTGGAAAACAGTTTGGCAGCTTCTTAAAAAATGAAATATGAACTACCATCCAACCCAGCAATTGAACTTTGGGCATTTTTCCCATAGATATAAAAGCTTATGTTCATAGCAGCTTTATTCATAATAACCCTACACTGGAAACAACCTAGATGTCCTTCACGGGGCGAAGGTAACACAAGTCATGGTACATGGATGCCATGGAGAGCCACTCACCCCTAAGAAAGAAGCAGCTCTGGATTCAACCAACACTTGGATGAATCTCCAGGCATTGGTTCAGAATAAAAAGCTGACCTCAATGGTTGTATACTATGTAATTCCATTTATAAAACATTCTTGAAATAACAACATTATAGACACAGAGAACAGGTCAGTGATTGCCAAGGATTAGGGCAGTGGTGGTGGGAGGGATAAGGGGCAGGAGAGAAGCAGGAAGGAAGTAGTTGTGGCTATAAAAGGCACCACTGGGGATTCTTGTGATGATGGAAAGACTTAGCATCTTGACCATATCAATGTTAATATGCTGGTTGTGATACTGGACAACAGTTTTGTAAGATATTTCCATCAGGGGATGCTGGGAGCCATTAGCCAAGTAGATATGACAATTTCCTTGCCAGCGTACCCCATGTTGCTGACATTTTGCAGTGACATTGAATGTAGGTGACCTTGCTCAAGGACCAGGGCGGATTAGGGTGTTCCCGGTTTAAGATAATTGGGTTTAGGGCGTTCCCAGTTTAGGTTCCAGGTTTAAGGTTTAGGATTATTCCTGCTGGGAATAGGGCGTATCCTGCTGCCTGAGTTCCCCCTGAGTTCTCACGGGATTCAGACAGTATTTTTTGGGAGATAGAAGCCCAGTGGAGGTGGATTTGGGCAGAGAACGTGGATTTCCCCAGAACGTGATTGTAGACGGCTGGTGTGAGTTCGGGAATAAAGAGTTGCTGTTTGAATCTACAAGCTGTGTGGTGGCTCGTGATTGTGTGCCCAGCCAGACTGCGGCATTTGTGCCCAGCCAGACTGCGGCAAGGGGAAATGTGGGAAAGGGTCTACAGGATTGCTCTGCATTTATTTAATGTAACTGCATGTGCATCAGCAATAATCTAAAAAAAAAGTTTAACATAAAAACCATTAATGCAATGTGCATTCCTGTATATGAATATGTTTCCCTAAGCTGCATTCCTAGAAGTGAGATATCTTCTGCAATACCAACACTTTTAAGATTTTTGAGACCTGTTACCATACTGCTTTATAGAATATGTGCAGTTCGTGAGAGCCTGTATGTTCAGATAATGTAGGTAGTAGCTCAGCTTTTCTGTAATAAAAGCCAACATTTTCCAGTTCTTGCCTTTTGTGTAAGTATTTCATCTTTCACTTATACTTCCCAGAAGGTACATGGAGTGGGCTTGTTGCTGCTTTCACCGTTCCTATGAGGAAATTGACATGCACAGAGCTTGAGTAATCTCCTTATTGTTCCAGGCTGGTAAGTCATACTATGTTTGTTTAATGCCAAAGCCAGTGTGCCGATCACTGTGATATCTTATGCTCTTATTTATAAGACTTGTCTCTTAGTTGCTAGGCATGCAATCTAGCGATTAAGGGGATATTCTCTTGAGACAGGGAAAAGAACCATTGTCTGAATAACACTGAGATTTTAGAAGACTGAGGGTCTTGGTTTCACACTTCTGAGGAAGGATTATTAATTCAGAGCAGGCTTTTCCTTGATCCTCTGGCTCTTTAGAGTTCTGCAGAACTAAATGATAAGCCTGTCTTCATACTGCTCTCCTCCCAGGCCCTCACCAAGAGTTTTTCTGCTTACTTTTAAAGCATAGAGGTATGAGTGGATGAATGGGTAAAGAAAATGTGGTGTGTATATACAATGGAGTTTTATTCAGCCACAAAGAAAAATGAAATTATGGCATCTGTGGGAAAATGAATAGAATGAGAGATCATCATGTTAAACAAAATAAGTCAAACTCAGAAGGTCAAGGGTATGTTTTCTCTCACATGCAAGAGCTAGAGAGGAAAAAAACAAAGATGGGGGTGGATCTCCTAAAAATCAAAGGGAGATCAGTATAGGAAAGGGACCAAGAGATGGGAGACAGGGAGGGAAGGGGAAATGCTGGAGAGTGATACTGGCCAGATTATATTGTTATACTGAGTGCAAATATGTAACAACAAATCTCATCATTACATGCAGATATAATGCACCGATAAAGATGTGCAGGGGGGGGGAAGCACAGAAGTGTGATAATTCTCTATGGCCGGCAAATTCCTCATGCTGGAAGACCTAGTCCTAATTTTTAAATATTGTTATCTATAACACATGTAGTTACATTCTTAACTCATTTATAGGCCGAGTTGAATGTCCAAATAGGGAAAACACATTATACATAGTGCTGTGTGTATGCTCCATTTATGTGAGGTCGCTCATCATTGTCTCATAAATGTGCCAAAGTTCTTGTCCTTCAGTTCTTCCAAGTAGGAGTTAATCATCTTTATTAAGTGTTTCCCAGTGAGTCTTATTTTAACAAAGCTTTTTTTTGGTTGTATGATTTTCAGATTTCACTTTATGTACTGTGTTGAGTCCTCCAGGAAAATGACATTTTCATGTGGTCTTTCATTTATATAGGACCATATTTCACTCAAACTACTTTATTTGATCTATTTGCATAATTTCTTAAAGTATGACTGATACCGTTTAAGTAAGAAGTTGATAGTTTTTCTAGTACAGAAAAATGTAGAAGGCAACTTGTTCTGCTTGTCTTTAGGAACTGGAATTTTATATGATTTTTTTCATTGTCTTTAATTCAGTTTAAATGAATCCTCTAGTGATCTGTCAGTTAATAAAAAATGGCTTAAACATTCTGAATTGTATGGAAGGAGGGAGAAAAGGAGAGTTCTGGGGAGGAATATTGGCCAAATTATATTGTTACATTGTCTGCATGTATGAATATGTAAAAAGAAATTCATCATGTAACTATAATGTACCAATAAAACATGGGGAGAAAAAATCTGAATCATTGTTATAACTGTGGCTAGAGATTTTAAGAGCATTGATTAATTTGCATAGAATGCCAATCATTCATTTGTTCTCTTGTTTTAATTTTGTTACACCTATGCACATTATTTCATGTTTCTCCAATTACTCCAAAGTAATGTTTTCCTTTTCCTAAAATGTACTGAGCTTTCCAATTCCTCAGTCTGTGAAAATTCGCACCCTGCCTTATTGCCTTTTTGTTGATCTTTTGTGGAACATATTTTCCTCTTGGGAGGGTGATTCTGAATGATAAAGATTAAGACAGGAATGATTTATGAAACATAATGATAATATATCCCATATTTTTCCAAGTAACTTCCATCACTGCCTGCCGCCCTCCCCATCCCCAACCCTTTCTGGACGACCATTGAGTACTGAGCATACTCTTCATTGAGTTGTCCGGAAAGACGCCTAGCTTTTTTTTTAATTTTGCAGGTCTGGAAGCACTCCATGTCTTCTTCAGGGCCAATGTTAAGAAGGATTGTAAATTGCCAAGAAAGCAAAAATAAAATTTTAGATGTAATGAACATCTTATGACAGGGATGATTGAATTCTTGGATATGAAAAGTAATTGGATCTAACTGTGAAGCCCAATGGTTTATAGCAGGAACATGTGTAGAAGTTATAAGTTTGGATGTTCTGCTCCACACTGAATGTAAGTAGCGTTAGCGCTGCATGACCATGTGCATAGTGTGTTCTTTCAAGTCATGCTTCTGATGGATCAAAGCAGATGACAGTGATACTATTCCAGTGGTGGAAGAGTCTTCCACTCCAAGGGGTTCTGCAGTGAGAGTGGCCACATGATGGTTCTTAATATCCTTTTTGATGACTTCATGTCATTTGTATGTGTGATGTGCATGTGTGGCTCTCTGTCCTTGGGTCCATTTCACTTCAGTGATGACTGCAGTGGCAGGAGCAAGGGATGGGTGTGGTACAGCATGATGGGAACCTTAGGAAATTGCTGGGACATGATCTCTTTAAGTGCTTCCTAGGAGATTATGGGTCCACCTTTTCTTGGTACCACCTGTCCAACAGCAATTGAGAACTCACATGAGATTAACAAGGGATATAAAGAGACACTACATTATACTCCAGGCCAATAAAATGGAAATTGCCAAATAAATGGGTCTCAAGCTTGGACAATTGTGAATTATCACGAATGACTCTAAAAGAAAGAAACATTAAATGGACAAATACACTAATGAAAAGTTTTTAATGTCAAAGATTTATATCCAAAAGAGACTTTAGAACAATATAGTTATATGGTAAATTCTCTTGAATTTTCAAGGAACAAATAATTCCTATGTATATCTTATGGTATACATTAGATATTCCTAGATAATCTTGTATAATCCCAATTTTTTAAACAGATGTACATGCTATCATGTACAGATATAAAAACGTTGGAAACAAATATCTTAAAATAGTAAAGGCATTTTTATCTGTATTTGGGGAGTTGTATTTTTCTTCATAATTTACTTTCCAAATTTTCTATATTAAACATGGAATGCTCTTATACATTTATTTTCACAATTTTATAATACAAAACGATGCATTGCCTTTTCTTGAAGGAAAGAAAGTAGTCATGAATAGAATGAGTGACAGATCACTGCAGCACAGTGTGCCAATTTTGTGACAAATGTCTGACTTGCATTGGAGAGGTCTCCAAGGAATACCTGTTGTCACTGTTGTTAATAGGACTTGAGGCTTCCCCAGAGGCCCATGGCCCTCCACCCTGGCTGCACATTAGAATCATCTGGGAGACTTTAATAATGATCTCCTGAGCACTGATATGTACTTTTAAAACTCCCCAGGTTATTCTGTCATGCAGCCAGGTTCAGAGCCATTGTCAGAGGCTTACTAAGGATGTGTGAGAAAGTTCTGACATCTTGGCTCATTTTAGCAGCTAAGGAAGTGTAGGCAGGGGGTCCCTTAGACAGGATAAGCAGAGGCAAGTGAAAGCCCGTCCCACCTTCAGTCTGTTTTTTGGTCCTTTGAGTGTAGGGCAGAGCCTGCAAGTCACCGTTATGTCAGCCAGGTGTCCAGTTTGAATATCCGTCCTTTGTGGAGGTGCAATTTGGGATAATAGCTCTCCAGTGAGAATCACTCAGTATGAAGCTGTTGTTTACATGAGCTCTTCTGTTCAAACCTCAGGGAACAAGAAGTTTAGTTTGGTTTCTAGTGATGTACAATCCCAAGAATTTCCATTACACCTGGCCTGGATGTCAATTCTATTTCTTATCACTCAATAAAACAATTTATTAGGAAAATAAGTTTTAAAAGTGCCAGACCGACATATGATACAGCCCTTACAAATCATAAATGTCCTAAATTTTATTGGACAGCAGAAGTAATTCAGCTCTGTCTTTCCTTGGGGCTCCTGATTGGGAGCTTGGTCCTGAGGCCTTTGCTGAGCTGGAGAATGAGATTGTGCAGATGGTCGGAAGCCAGGTGGGAAGGGTTTGGATGGAGACTTCTGGCTCTGGTCTGAAGCCTAGTTATGGGCATAGGGCTTGTCAGCACTGGGTCAACCTAGAGATTATCACAGATAGGAAGCCTAATTTTTTGGCAGTGGCCAAAGATAAAGGAGCCAGGTGGATTTAAGAAAGGGGACTCAAAACACTGCTCTATTATACAGTTCTTGATTGTTCCATTGAATTTTAAAGAGGGGGGGATAATAAGGATAAATGATCAGAGAAAGTCCAGGGTCAGAAACTTTTCTGCTTTCCCCAAACATCCCCTAAGTCCCCTCCTGTCCTGTCCATTTCACATGATTTACCTTGAAACATCTATGGCCCTCTGAAGCAGAAGGAAAACATTTACTGTACCTACCTAATTTCAGGGACATGGAAAACATTCATAAAACTCATTCGCTCTTCTTCTTGCCCCATCCTCCACTGAACCACAAAGAGTTCGCAGATACACGTATTTTCCATCAAGCTTATGAATAACACCACTTGGCAGAAGACCTTGAACAAAGACACAGACTGCAATGTTTTGTAGTGACTTTACATACAATGTGCCTTAATTACTGGCAAGCCTGTCAAGAGCTTATTCCCACATGTGTCAACACTTTCTTAATACACTGTAATTCATCATGTTTGCCTGGCAGAAACACGGTACTCTGCATCCTTACGTCCATCCTTCTCCAAGTGCTGGTCTTGAACTGTGTATCCCACTCGAGCCTCTTCGTCTGGTGAACAAAGAACAGACTATAGCATGGAAAGGGCGAGGTCCCTGGAGCCCATCAAAGTCGTCCATCACAGAGCACTTTAGCCTGTGCTCCAGAGGACTCTCCATCTGAGAGGCACCGCTTCATGGTCAAGAGGACCTTTGCTTAATAACAGCAGTAAATCCTGAAAAGCCGTCTCATTTTAGACAGAAAGCTTGGCTAAGAGGGAATTCTATCATTTACCCCTTGTGAGAATTTTTATCCATCAAATTCATTTTCCTGCTAGTTGTGTGATTAAATTAAGACAATAATTTATTTCTTTTTAATAAAAATCAAAGAATGCCTTGGGGTTGGAGAAAGGAGGGTGGGAAGGGAAAGGGGGGAATCCAAGTAATAAACATTGCATTTCAATTGGGAGTGCAGTCATTTGAAATGCCACATGATGCTTTCTGGATAATCTCTTAACCCTTTGGCTCTTCTGAGTGAGTTTAGGAATGGGCTCTGAGCCTGATTTTAGATGGTTTGGGAAAGAAGTGGTAAATCTGAGCCTGGTCTCAGAGGAACACTGTCATTGGATCCCCAAAGCAACTTTGCTTTTAATAGTTATTCCGATTGCTCATTTCACTTTTGCATTTCAATTTTATAGCTGAGGAAAGAGAAGATAAGTTTATCTACCCAAAGTGTCAGATTGCATGAGATATGCTTCAAATGATCTCTTGGGTAGTGTGAGCATTTTAGAAAGTTCAAAAGGAAGAGGAGCCCTAGGATCTGGAGTGGGAAGGAAAGAAAACTGTCTTCTTGATATGACTGAGGCTTTGAGGAAAGTTCTCTTTCTATTTGTTTTGCCATCTGTAAAACCTCTTCTACCCACAATTCTTGGCCCTCAATTGTCGAAACATGTGGAGTTAATGGTGGCCTCTTGGTCAACAAGGGAAAGACCACCTATTATGCATCAATTTGTTCCATTATTTTACATGGAATATTTCAATAATTGGAGCAAATTATATATGGTAGGGCTATATTAATATCTGTCAAATATTGAGTATATGTTTTAACAGTCATAACAATGCATAGTGCAAACATATGAATGGTTAGCAAATCCCTTCCCACCATAGCCAGTTTCTCTCTCTATGTACACATATTCATCACACAATTAGGGTGAGATTAAAGCACATAAGGAAGCATACATTTTTCTCTTCTAGAGACTTGGAATCTAATTGATGTGTATATAGTTAAGTCCCAGTAGGAAGGGTACTGTCAGCAAGAACCATGGCAGGGAGGGATATGGGGGGGACTCTATGAGGTAGTTGCCACTGGAGCTAGGCTTCTTCTGGTAAGAGTTTATTAGAGAAAAAAGAAAGAAAGAGAATTCCATCCGGGTGTGTAATCCCAGCAGTTCGGGAGACTGAGGCAGGAGGATCGGGAGTTCCAAGCCAGTCTCAGCAAAAGTGAGGCACTAAGCAACTCAGTGAGGCCCTGTCTCTAAATAAAATACAAAATAGGGCTGGGGTTGTGGCTCAGTGCTCGCATATTCCTGAGTTTAATCACTAGTACAGAGAGAGAGAGAGAGAGAGAGAGAGAGAGAGAGAGTGAGAGAGAGAATTCCAGAGAGAAAAGTAACATATGATATTTATGAGAACTCATGTAGGAATCTCTGAAAGAAACTTTCTTGCTTTCTAGTAAGACACAATGTTAAAATATACAGCCAGCGACTCTACAGGAAGATAAAGCTGAACACAGTCTGCCCCCTCCCCATCTTGTGTTCTTTATGTATTCATGAAACCAACATCCTGTCAGTCTTCTAGGTTCTTTTCTTTCTTTTTTTTTTTTTTTTAGCTGTCAATGGGCCTTTATTTTAGTCATTTATATGTGGTGCTGAGAACCAAACCCAGTGCCTCAACATGTAGGCCAGCGCTCTACCACTGAGCCACATCCCCAGACCAGCCTTCCAGGTTCTAAAACTCAAAATGGTCTTTGCTTCTTCCTTTCAATCTCTTGTGACCAAAATCTTGTTGAGTTTTAATTCTTCAATATCTCTGCCAACCCCCTCTTCTCCTCCCTCCTCACTCATCCCTGAGTTCAGATGGATAATAATTTCCCCAATCGATTCAGCCTCCATTCTCCATCTGGTTTGTTTGATACTTAGCTGTAGATCAGGGTTTTTTTTTTTTTTTTTTTTTTAAAGAGAGAGTGAGAGAAGAGAGGGAGAGAGAGAATTTTAATATTTATTTATTTAGTTAGTTTTTGGCGGACACAACATCTTTGTTTGTATGTGGTGCTGAGGATCGAACCCGGGCCGCACACATGCCAGGCAAGCGCGCTACCGCTTGAGCCACATCCCCAGCCCAGATCAGGGGTTTTTTGAAGCACAACTCTTACACTTTCCTGCCCCCAAACTTTCAGTGGCCCTTGCTACTTATAGAAAAAGGTCCTTTCCTGTCTGCAAGGACCTCTCCATTTGGCTTTCTGGGACTTTTAACACTATAATTCAGTTAAGACAAACTTTCTCCATTTTTCCTTCCTTCCTTGACTGTTTTTTCTGTTTGAACCATGATCTTTGAGTAAATATATTAGAAATTTGAACATGAAATGTTAGTTTATTGGAGGGTTTTATGAGTTGGTTAATAAAATAATAAAATAATACAGGCATTAGATATTTGTTATCTATAGAAGAATTACTATTCATACCTAAGATCAACATTAAAAATACTCTTCCATTTCCATTAAATCAATTGTCCTATTATTAATTACTGATAAAATTAGAAGTCCTTTAAGTCACTTCCTTCCTAATAAAATTATATTATTAAGCTAAAAGTCTAAGATATAAGTTTATAACTCACAGAGAAACAGGAAGATCAACACATTAGAGTAATATTATGTTACCATTGTTATATTAATATTGTAAATGTCTACATGCTGTGGTTTAATAATAAAGGTTCATTTCTTGCTTTATACAATCCAGTGCAGGTCAGAAAACTTTCTAGAGCAGCAAATCTCCAGACAAGGCTCTGGGGTCCAGTTTCCCTCCATTGTATGATATCACCATCTGCTATAGTTTAGATGTGATGTCCCTCAAAACTCACCTGCGAGACAATGCAAGAAGATTCAGAGAAGAAATGATTGTGTTATGAAAGACTTAACCCAATCAGAAAACTATTCCTCTGATAGGGATTAACTGAGCACTAACAAAGTGGTAGGGTGTGGCTGGAGGGGGTGGAATTGGGGCATGGCTTTGGCTTATACATTTGGATCTGGTAAGTGGAGACTTCCCTTCCTGCTCTCTGATCATTATGTGAACCGCTTCCCTCTGCCACTCTTCCGCTGTGATGTCCTGCCTCACCTTGAATCCTGAGGAATGGAGCCTGATGTTTGTGGATTGAGACTTCTGAAACTGTGAGCCCTCAAATAAACTCTTCCTCCTCTATGGTTGTTCTGGTCAGGTTTTTTAGTCACAGCAGCAAAAAAAGCTGACTAAAACACCATCTCAATACATAAATGCTCAACTGTTTATTTTAGTAACATTTTTTTTAACGGTATTTATTTTCATACCTCTCTTTTACTCCTATTCTATTGGTTAAAGCTGGTCACATGGCCCTGCCCACCTGCAAGGCACTTGGGAATAAGAGAGGAGCATATGGAGCATTTGGTACTATTATCTCTGTTTGGAAAAATAGTGAGGAGAGTGATGGTAGAATCCCAGGCATTAGTACCGAAGGCAGTGGTCCCTCTCACTAGCTGTGTGACTTTGGGCAGGTTTTTTTTTTTTTTTTTTTTTAACATTTCCATGATTCCATTTTTATATGTATGAAATGTATATTATTATAAAAATGGTACCTATTGCATACATAGAGTTTAATCCCTGTAAGGCAATGAAAAGTACCTGCAATATCATCAGCTTGAGCTAATGCTAGTTGTTGTTGTTATTATTATTATTATTATATAAACTGGGGATAAGAGACAAAGGGAATCATGACTTGAAATAAAGTACTTAAAAATAAGTCATAATATGAAAACTAACTGTCCCTTTTCACCTTGATAGGCTTCTGCAAAACAATACCAATGGCCAAGAAGTCCATGAGGTCATTTTTTTGAGAAGGTGGGCTGAAGAAGAAACATAGTCATTTTGTTATTATTATTCTCTTAAGGGGGTCTTTCTGAAAATTATGCTTAGCATACCAAATTGAAAAAAATTTATTAGTGCATTATGGTTACACATAATAATGGAGTTCATTTTGACATATTCATAAATGAGTATAACACAGTTTGCTCCATTTCAGTCCCCAGTACTTCCCCTTTCCCTTCTCTGCTGGATCCCCCTGATCCCCTTCCTCTATTCTTGTCAGAAGACCAGATTTTAAACTTACGGCATGGATAAAGAGTATTCAGTGGACAAGACCAGTCTTTTAGTTATCAGACAGTAAAATGGACTAGGGGATGACCTTCAAGCCTCCCTGCAACACAAGATAGAAAAGGAATTAATTTATGAGGAACGCTACACCTTGGGTGACCAGGTGACTCATACAGATAAAGGAGCCTGTTGGGGCCACACAGAGGACTGGCTGCAGCCCATTCTCTGGAACTAGACTGTAGGACTCCAGGTCTTGAGTCTGCCTCTTTACCAGTTGTGCAGCCTTAAATCCTCTGTGCCTCAACCTCACTATCTGTAAAATGGGCTTTATAATTAAACTCACCCACCCAATAGAGTTGTTGTGAGGATTAAAGACATTCACGTGTTTACAACGCTTTATAAATGCTTATGATTGTTAGCTATTGTTATTTATTGGAAGACAATGAAAATGTAAAGATGAAAATAGTGTAGGGCAAAAAATATCTCCAAAACAGAAATGGTGAAAAATGTCAACAATGATTCATCAATACTGACGGTGAGGCATATGAAGTTGAATTGTGGAACAGGATGAGGTCTCTGTTTGAAGCAGGAAAGCTCAGGCAAAATCCCAGGGAGTGCACCTTAAGAAGTCCCTCATACTTCTAAAGAGGGAGCAAGATGACCCAGGAAGGGTTTTTTCACCCTGAATTTCTTCTCTGATGGCTGGGTTAGGAAGCTGGAGAAACCAAAGGTTGTTCTTTTCAGGGAGGGAACCAGCCAGGCAAGTGTGTGCTGATTTAGCCAGAATGTGGTCTGAGCTCAACATGTATCAGTCCTTCCAAAGGTGGGAGCTCTTCAGGTTGAAAGTGAGGCACAGAATAGTAACGACCACCTGGCTAATTTGGGCCAAAATGCCACAGCAAAATGAGGGGAAGGAAGTTTTTGAATTTAAATTATCTGGAAAATTACTGTAATTCCCAACATCATTTTGCAGGTTAAAAACATTCCTAACTTCGAGATATTTTGGAAAGAAAATTTGTGGATTAAGGATTTTTTCGACATGCCTTAATAAAGAAGGTTTGTAGTATTTTGCTGTTTCTTGGTTTTGCCTTCAGTGCATCCAACTAAACACATGTGCCAGGGATACATTCAGATAAGTGGCCTCTACTTTCAATTTTTTGTTGTTCTTAGGAGGAGGAAACCTAGATTCACTGAGAGAGGTAATGGAGGGGAAGTTTAGCATGCTCCTCAGAGTTATAACAGTATATGGGGGCTGGAGCATAGAGTGTTTTTTAAAAAGCCTTTTTAATATTTATTGTTATGGTTTGGGTACACATAAGCACATGATGCTTGTGTTAATGCGTGAATATTCAGAGGTGAAATGAGTAGATTATGAGAGCTGCAACCTAATCAGCTCATCTTAGTTTGGACTGAGGGGTAACTGCAGGCAGTTGGGGTGTGGCTGGAGGAAGTGGGTCTCTGGGGAGCATGCCCTAGAATAATTCATCTTCCCTGCAGCCTCTCCCCACTGCCCCCCTCTCTCTTTGCTTCTGGTCCACTCCACTGGCCATGATGCTTCACCCCTTACCTCAGGTCCAAAGTGATGGAACTGGCTGATCCTGTGAATCAAGGTATACTTTGCCTCCTCTCAATTGTTCTTGTCAGGTATTTTTGTCACAGCAATGAAAACCTAACATATTTATATTTGAAAATAAACAGCAGTGTTCATGTTCTTAACATAAGCTACTTAAAGATTGTCAAGATTTAGACTGGCATAGAGAAGATGCGGTGGTTCTTAATGGTGTTTGGGAAGGGAATATTGTTAATATAATAAAGGGAGGCAGGTACGTGGTGTGTGTGTGTGTGTGTGTGTGTGTGTATTTACTTGTAGTCTAATAAACTAGAATCAGTATCTTCACAATTGAGAAACCACACTTTTTGCCTGGGACAAGTTCAGTTCATGCACATATAAGGAAAATCAGGACAGTGTAGTGAAAAATCTCCAGGGGCAGCAATTCAAAGAACTGAGTTCCTGCTGAGCTGGGGTCCAGTTCCAAAAACTTGAGCAAGTAAGTCATTAAATATCCCTGCGCTGTCTTCTCCTCTGTAAAATGAGAATAATAATAACATCCTTTTACTAATCGGAAGAATTGGAATCTACATAGAATAAATGTCAAGACGCTCTTCCAGGGGCTGAGACTGGGGCTGGGGCTGGGGCTCAGTGGGAGAGCACTTGCCTAGCATGTGGGAGGCACTGGGTTCAATCCTCAGCACCACATACAAAAATAAATAAAATAAAGGCATGCTGTCCATCCAGAACTACAAATAATAATAATAATAATAATAATAATAATAATACTTTTAAAAAGCTCTTCCAATTGTAAATTGCTGACAAAAAATAGATTCTATTATGATTGTACTATGATTTCCATACCTGAACTTAAGTAGACAACAAAAACCTGCACATTTTCAATACATAATACATCCAACACCCCCCCACACACATATACTTGCTCCAAATACCATAATTTTCACTTTTTTGCCCAGCCACTTTACCCAGACACTGCTTGCCTGATATTGAATGATCTATGCATGAATAAGCTTTTGAGATCATAGAGAATTATTTTAACTTTACTTTAGCCTCTTCTCTCAGAGAATGGGAGCATTTAATGTTCAGGTCTGATATGATCATTTCTCTGAAAATAACATTCTTCTGCTTATTCCAACTTCCTCCCATGGCTTCTTGTGTCTGTTTGGCACAGAGCAAACATCTGGAAACTCCAGACTTTCTGGGATTTTGTCTCTTCTCCCTTGCGAATTCACGATTGGACTCTTGACATTTGACCTTTCCTATACTGCTCTCATGGAGAGCTCTCCTCTGACAGTCTTGGTGCAGAAAGGAAGAGATATTTATAGAACATCCAGTTATTGTACAGGATTGTGTCTCTATGGTTAAATACTGGGTTTCTGCCTCCAAATTAGTAGTTTACTTTGTTTTCTTAAGTGCTGGAAATTTATGGAGTGATCATAGTTGAATTCTTGTTCCTAAAACAAAAACAAAAGAAAATACCACTTGCTGATTTCTTTCTATTTTTATGTCTTTGGATAGCTTAAAATGCTTAGCAATACCAAGAAAGAGTGTTGCAGAATTGTTTTCCCCAGAATCCAATTGCTTTTGGAGGGTACTTCACATATATCTTTTATTAATGATGCTGCCCTTAACCTCAGGAATAACCAATAGAGAGAACAATGTTTTATATAATGTTAAAATTTAGTTATTTATTTAGCCTTATAATATTTTGTCTGATAGTTGAAGTAAATGATAAAATACAAAATCTTGATATGTTGCTGATAATTACTTAGGAAAATTAGAAAATGTTTCAAGTCATGTAAAAGCAGGAAGAAGATTGATGGAGGTGTCAGGATTCCTAAAGATAATTCACAGAATCATAAAAACTTGAGTTAAAAGGCACTTTGGCCCAAGGAGAACAATTCCAAATAATTTATGAAGATACTCCCTACTCAAGCAAAGAAGCATAGCTCCCATTCCTTAGGTGTGGGCTGCATATAGTGACTTCCTTCCAAATTGCACAGTGTGGTAATAGAAAGGGTAAGGAAGAACAATTGTACATTGGCGAAACCTGACAAATAATGCCTCAGCCAGGTGATCAAGGCCAAGGTCAATGGTTATAAATCATATGACAATATGTATTTTTGATATAATGGAATGAAAATGCCAGTCTACTTCTAGGATTTTCCTCCCCATAACCCGTTACTGGTGTCTGACCTTAAGGAAAAAAAAAAAAGCACACAATTTTCAATAGTGCTGTATCCTACAAAATACCTGACCAGTACTCCTCAAAACTATCAAGGTCATCAAAAACAAGGAAAGCCCGAGAAATTACAACAGCAAAGAGAAGACTAAAGAGGCAAGACAACTAGATGCAATGTGGTATTCTGTTCGGGATCCCAGAGCAGATGAAGGGCATTAGGCAAAAAATAAAATAATCTAAATAAACTGTGGACTTAGTTAATAATAATGTCTTAATATTATAACAAATACATCACACAGATGTAAGATATTAACAATGGGGAAGCTGAGTGCTAGGCTCTGAATATGTTTCCCAAAAAGCATGTGTTAGAAGTCGAGTCCTTAATGCAACAGTGTTGGGAAGTGAGGCCTAATGAGAACTGATTAGGCCATGGTGTCTCTGACCTCATGAATGAATCAGTGCCTTTATGGAAGGAATGGTTTTTCCTCCCTTTCTTTCTCTTTCTATGTCTGTCTGTCTTTCTCTTACTTTTTGCCTCTTGCCTCTTTCTATGTGAGAATGAAAGAAGAAGGCCCTTCCCAGATGTGGCCCATGGATCTTGGACTTACCAGCTCCCACAGTTGTGTGCCAATCAATTTTTATTCTTCATAAATTACTCAGTTTCAGGTGTTCTGTTATAGCTGCACAAATCCAATAAAGATATTGAGTGTAGGGTAGATGAAAACTCTATGTACTTTCAATTATTATATAAATCTAAAACTACTCTAAAAATAATGTCTGTTTTATCTTCTTTTTAAGAAAGGTATTTTGATCACAGTCTAGCTAAGAGCTTTTTAGTGATCAAAATGTAGTCAAGGTTCAGTGTCTGTTTGAATTTCTTGAATATCAGGCAACTTACCACTTCCCAAGGTAGTACTTTGAATAATATAGAACTCTTAATGTTTTGTCTTTTTTTTTAAATTTATTTTCTTAATTTTTGGTAGGTAGCAGTAGCTACCAAAGAAATTAGAGGTGTCTAGGATTAACTACTTCCCTACAAACTTTCTACAGGTCTGTAACAAAAATACATCTCAGAAGAGATTCTGCCCCTCTACATTTATTATACTGCCATTTGTTAGCCAGTAAGAACAAAATAGTTCAGATAACCTGTCCTGTAAGTTTGATGAAGTCTATGTTCTCATTCTTTTTTGACATTTGCCACATCTTTTATGAAAGATACACTCTAAACAGGCATGATATTCCAGAGTTAGGATTTGGCAGTAAGCAGAGGAAATCAGAAATCCTCTGAAACTAAGTGCTGTAATTAAGCATCCTTCCTAATCATTTAGAGCATAGGATCCATTGGATTTTCAGACTTGGTTCCTACAAGAGGGTTTCTGAACTGCATGGGCTGATTTCCATATCTTAGTACTTCTGATTTTGCCAATGAGCCCATTTCTAACAGTTATCATGATATTCAATAGTTTAACCAATAAAACCCATTTTGATATTTAGGATACTCAGCAAGCAGAATAGCTTGTTGATTCAGATACTGGGAACCTCAGGACTCTAACAGACATGGTAGAACATGGCCTTCATGTAGATGGCCACCCATGAACTATGTGTTCTGGATATCATGGCAGATAACCATCCTTAGAATTAAAGTCTGAAGTGGTCAAACATTATATTACATTGATTATATGAAATGTTTTAAAGTAAATTACACACATCAGTACAAACAAAATTCCATTTTTTAAACACAACTCAACCTAGAAATCATCTGTGTCTCTTCTATCCATGTTTTCTTTGAGGCAAAGCGAAGTATGCTTAAGTTTGCTTCTGAGGTGAACACTGTGCTCAGAGATGGAAAGTCTAAGAACAAACTGCTAGTGTTGACAACTCTTGGGGCAGCATGGCAGGGAAGGATGTGAAAGGAAGAAAGTGGGGTGAGCACAGTGACCATGCTTTAGATATCACTGTTAGTGAACCACGGTGTGCTAGGGAAATATTATTTCCCTTTACTCTAGAGTTTTTTTATTTTTGTTTTGACAATAGAACATATTTGGAACACAACAACTTAACTTTTTACAGAAATAATGTTCTGTGTAACATAAAGTCTACTTCCTTCTAAAACACTGCATTAGAAGTGTTTATCAAGCTACTTGATAAGTGGAAGGGGCTAGAATATGTATTCCCTTGATAAAAACAATACCAATGATAAATGTCCTCATAGCAATAGAAACTAACATTCATGTGATGTTTACTTTGTACCAGGTATAACTCCTATGAACTGTTCTAAGTATATTGTATACAGCAATTCATTTAATATAATAACAAATCTAGGCCATCTATTTATGGAACACTATTACCAATGGCTAAATATTGGTATGGGATTGGGATTGAGATTGCACATAAGCTGAAAGAAATTGCTATTTTGTGGGAAAGAAAAGTGAGATGTCAGAGTTAGAGAAAATCCAAAACAATAATAAAGAATGGAAATATAGAGAACTAAAGAATTTAGTATCATCAGTATTCATTGAGCCTTCACAGCATCCATATATTAATACCTAGAGTGTTAAAAATTACATTTAGAAGATTAACTCATAGCCCTTACCAGTACTGGTATAAAGTATGTTTTATCTAAAAATTTGCCAATTTCTTAGCTTTTATTATTCCTTGATGTCCTCGAGAGGTATGGATGAGATATGATCTGTAAAGAAGTCTGAGAGCAAAAAGAATTGTGTGACATCACCAAAAGTGTGCAAGGAGAAAAGAAGGGAGTCTAGACTTATGATGGACTTGACTCCACTTATGGTGGAGAAGCCCAGCTCATCAATACCATTCACTGAAAAGCACAAGGGTTGACACCAAGGATATCCACTGGCTCATGGAAGGGGCATTCCAGGACCCCATTGAAGGTGAGCACAAGGAGGCCATGTCAGGTCAGATGACTGATGGCATGACTGTCAGGCTCTTGGAACTGACCAACTGAAACTTGTGTTTTGGACCAAACCTATGTTGAGGATAGAATGCATCTAAAACTCAGATGGTGAAGCAAAGAAAAAGAGAAAGTATAGACAATAGACAGTATGAGGCTATGCTTTTTAAATCCCTCCGGATATAAAAGCTGTTTAAAATAAAAACAGATAGAAAAGTTTGTTGCAGAGTTAGGCCCTCACTACCAACCTGAAAGTGTAAGAGCACACATTTCACATTGCTCATCTAACATGAGCAATGGGGGAAGGATTATGATTAGACCCCATGTAAAGTTATTATAGGAAAAAGGGGCTACGTGCAATGGTACATGCTTGTAATTTCAGTGGCTCAGGAGACTGAGGCAGGAGGACTGCAAGTTCAAAGCCAGTCTCAGGAACTTAGTGAGGCCCTAAGAAACTCAGTAAGATCCTGTCTCTAAATAAAATACAAAAAAAATAGAGGGTGGGGGTGGTGCTGGGGATGTAGCTCAGTGGTTAAGTGGGTTCAATCCCCAGCATCAGAAAAGAAGAAGAAGAAAAAAAGAGAGAAATAAAAAGAAAAAATTAATAGAACAGTGTCTTTACAGACAATGAGAGCACCCCAGCAAAAGATTGCAAGACAGATATAAACTGTAACCCAATATTTATAAAATAGGCTGAAAGAAATTAAGAAGCATGTAATATATCTGGAATAATAGATATGGAAGAAAATAACAGATAATTGATATTGATGATAATAGCAGCACAAATAAGAATTAGAAAAACTCAGAAATGAGGTGATTGAAGAAAAGAATCCCAAAGAGGGAAGATAGAAATCAAAGAATTGTAAATTAAGCTTTTTACATATCAGGTTCAATGTTGAAATCTGAACTAAAAGAAAACTAAGGGCAACTAAATTCATCGGATAACACTTAAGAGAAACAGAAGAAAAAAACATCAAAATATAAAGAGGACAAAGAAATGTAAAGGATTGAAGAAAAGATGATGTCTATAAAATCAGGCAAGAAAAATCCAACACGTATATAGTAAGAGTCCCCAAAGAGAGAACCAAAGCAAGCAGTGGATAGGAAAAAATGGTCAAAATTATGATTCAAGAAAAAAATTCTTGACTTGAAGCAACTTATTGGAAGGTAATAATACTGTAAGCCTGGGAAAATTACTCAAGACTTACTCCATTAAAATTATGGGTTTTAAAGTAAAGGGAGCAATCCTTTGGTCATCTAAACAAAGAGATGAAGTCATTGATAAAGGAAAGGAAATCTGGCTGTCCAGACTTTTCAGATCTGTTTCAGCAGATCATGCAGTAATACATTTAAGAGAGTCAAGAGTTGAAATATGAGCCATAGATATCATACCTTGTCAAACATATTTAATTATAAAGGTCAAGGACAAACTGTGAGGATTATGCAAAACTACTTGTGATGTGGTTCTTCTGAGGCTTCATGAAGACACAACTGAAAAACAAGCATCAGGTAAATGAAACAACTAGTGGGACTGGATTGAGAGCAACGAATAGACAGTAATGTGTTGAATTAATATTATATAATGCTATGAGAGAGACTTTATAGTATATCATGGCTGTGTGTTCTGACAATGTAGATAGATCAATTATAAGAGATTTGGGGGATAACCAGGGAAAATTTTAGTATAAATAAAATAAGTTCTTTTATTGCCTTATAGGTGAAAACTAGGAACAAAAAGGATATTTCAAGTTAAATACTTGATAAAAGGAAAGAATGGGAGGAGTGTTTACCAGCTAATTTCAATCATGTGTATAGTTGAATGATAGCTAGAGATAGATAGAGAGAGAGAGAGAGAGAGAGAGAACAGATGATGTTAGTAGATAAAGTAACTAGAAAAAATATAAACCTTCCAAAATATCAAATATATGCCAAAGAAATGGGTGAGTACAAGTAAAATAGACCTTGTATTGAACGACTGATTATGTGAGGACACACACATACACACACACAAACACACAAAATAACAGATTGCAGCTAAATATGTGGAATATATTAGTCAATGCAAATGGGTGTAACTTACTTATTAAAATAAAAATGATATTACTTAACAAAGCAAAATGTAACACTGTGTGAGATAAATACAGATAATACAGGAGATAAACTTTTACATAGATGTTCAAAAGGTGAACAAAGATAGAAGAAAAGGGAGGGCTTGCTAGCTAAGATATTTGACAAGGTAGATTTTAGCTCTAAAAGCATTGAAAGAGAAAAAGAAGATCTTGTGATATAAAAGGTTGCAATCCATAGTTTAAATACAAGTCATGAATGTTTATATTTGCAATAACATAGCAATAGGGAGACAGGTAAAAAATATGCCAGGAAAAAGTGTTTTAAGCACACTTCCCAATCTCAGATCAAGTGGATAAAAATGTTATTATGGTTATAGAAGATCTAAATGACATAATCATTAAGATATCTCATACATAAATATTCAATTTTGAACATAGATAAGAGAGAATAAATTTTGTTTTCAAATGCATGTGGAACATTTATTAAAGTTTACTGTGTCTAGCTGAGTGTCCTGGCACACACCTGTAATCTTAGCTAGTTGGGAGGCTAAGCTAGGAGGAGTGTGTTTGAGGCCAGTTTGGGCAACTAAATGAGGCCCTGTTTCAAAATAAAATTATAAAAAGGGTTGGGGATGTATTTCAATGTTAAAGTGCCTCTGGGTTCAATTCCCAGTACTGGGGGGAAAAAAAAAGATTTATGGTGTCTAAACAACAAAGAAGGCATCAATCAAAGAGAAGAAAAACGACAAGTAATATTTTTCAATTATGGTGTAATAAAATAAAAATTAGCAAAACAGCTATAATTAATGGTATTAATGAACTTTCAGGCTAAAGAAGCTATCAAAATAACTTTCAAATACCTATAATGATAAACAATGAAAAGATAAATAAATAAAAAGCTCACTTAACACAATACTAGTAATAATAACAATAAAAGGGGGAGGATTAATAAATAGAAAATCAGAGCCGGGCACCATGGTGGACACCTGTAATCCCAATGACTTGGGAGGATGAGGCAAGTGGATTAGAAGTTCTAGTTGATATCCTGGGCAACATATCGGGACTCTTTCTCCACAAAATAAAACAAGCAAACAAAAACCCCAATAAAGATATAAGCAGAAATTAATGAGAAAGAAGCAAGAAAAATGTGGAACAGCTAAATAACAACAACAAAAAACTTGCCATTTATAAAGCCAACAAAATAGCAAACCATTAGATGAGATAATCAAGAAAGAAATGCAAAAAAAAAAAAAAAGCAGAAATACACAAAATTACACATGGCAAAGTGGAAAAAATTATGAAATAGAGAAAACTGGACAGAAGATGACAGTTTGATTAGCAATAAAAATTGGAAAGGAAGCAAAATTATTTTTAGATTTTATTGAATGAATATCTGGAAATAGCAAATGTATCAATTGAAAAACTAATTAATAAAAGAATATCATAGAGTGTTAGGACATAAAATCAGCATATGAAAAGAAGTCTTTATGCATAAAAGTAAAAACTATTCTGCAGATAGAATGGAAAGGAAGATTCCACCTTTAATAGCCAATAAAATAGAATGAAATTGAAGAAATGAATTAAAAGAAAATACGTATATGTATATTTAACAAGGCCTGAAATAAAAATCTGTATGAGGAAAACTATAAACATTCCCCTCAAACTGCAAAAGTAAACTTGAACAGATGGAAAGGCATACTATGTTCTTGGATAGGAAAATTCAACATAATAAAGTTGTCAATCCTTCTTAAATTAGTTTATAAATGTATTGTAATCCCAATAAAAATGTCATCAGGTTTTTTATTTTTTTATAATCAATTAAACAAGTTAACTAAAAAGTTTATTTGGAAAAACAAGAAAGAACAGTCAAATAAAGAAAATAGAGAATGGATTAGCTAGCTCATGTTTATAAAGCTATATAATTGAAAGAAGGTGGTTCCTGTTCATGAATAAATGGACCAGTGGATCAGAAATAGATTTGATTGTATATGAAAATCAGTGGGGAGAAATGATAGACTTTTAAAACATGTTGGAAAACCTGCGTGGCCTTATACAAAGATAATATTGGATTCATTCCTCACACTGCTCATCGAAATAAACTTTAAATGTATTAAAGATTTAAAAGACACCCTACAAGTACCAGAAGAAACCATGGTGGAGAACTTTCCTATGATTCAGAATTCAGAAGCAATACAGGATTGACACTCCCAATAACATAAATGCAAATGTTATATGACAGGAAAAAAATCTATGTTAGGAAAAACAAAAAGACAAAAGACAAGCATGGAGGACATATTTACAATTTGCTCTAGGACAAAAGGTTATGGAAACAGAGTAACTAAAACAGAGAGGTAAAATATTAATGACCCTATGGAAAAATTGGCTAGAGAGAGACAGTTCTCAAAAATGAGATGTGAATATCCTTGATCAAATGAACCAGTACATAATCTCATGCACAGGAAGAGAAAGGTATGTTAAAATTATACTGTGACAAGGATTAACTATTAGATTGATGAAAAACCAAGTTTACAGGCATATTCTGAGTGTCATTCAGAGCTGGAATTTTGGCACAGGGAAAGGAAATTGAAATATAAGATGAAGGAGGTGAAGTGAAAACACAGTTGTCTACATTAGAATTGATTTTATCTCAATTCCCAACATGCTCAAAAAATACTACCATGTTTTCAGTGCATAGAAATAAAATCAACCATCAATCCAGTAAAAAGGAGTAGCTGTGGGATTTAGATTGTGTTCTTTAAACGCTGTGTCCCAAGAAAAGGAATTAGGACTCTGGAGATTTTAAATGTCTTCGTCTAGCTGCAGGACAGAAAACGTACAAGGTTAATCTGGAACATCTTGTCATAACAGAAAACAAGAAAGCTCGGGGAAGCGATATGACTTCTAGAGTCTGCAGGAGAGGAACTGTTTTGAAGTTGTTCCTACCAGCTATTTATTTATTTTTGTAGTGCTGGGGATTGAACCCAGGGCCTTGTGCATGCGAGGCAAGCACTCTACCAGCTGAGCTATATTCCCAGTTCCCAATTTCTAAATTTTAAGCAATGAACTTGGAAAAAAATGTCAATGAATTGCAACACATCAATTTATTTGTATCCATGATTTCTAATGGTATAAAACCATCATATTGGTCATCTTTGAATGACTTAGGGAATCAACTTATTATTTGAGGAATGATAAATAAAAAAAATTGTCAAGTATTTATACTGATAATTGCTTTTCTATACTAAAAGTACTTCAGGTGAAAGGGAAATTTCTCTTAAAGATGGAGTTCAGGTAATTCATTGGAAAGACACAAGACAATTTAAGTTTCATAATTTTGCAACCCTTAATGAATGGATGTAGTCAGTGATCATCAATGGTTGCTAATGTTGCCAAAAAAGAAATAATTAGAATATGTCTTTCTCAGTTGAAGTTCTCATTACCACTGTGAAGCATTCTTACCAAGAAATCAATCCTGAATCCCATTAAATCTCAATCTAATTGCTATTTTGCAGGATCACAAGGAACAGAAAAACATGATAAATGGCATGAAGAAAATGCAGTCAGCAAATCTAGGCTTGTAAAAAACCTGATTTGTACAGGAAAAGCAATCCAGTATTTGTAGCAACAACAAAATTGGCAGAGGAAAAAAGGAGAGGAAGATCTTATAAGTTAAAAACAAAAAAGCTAGAAAACGTTAACCATTACCAATGTATAGAAGTTATTTAAATCTTAACCAAATCAAAAATAATCCTCTAAATGCTGATAAAATATGTGATACTATTAAATAATTATATTTTAAAAACTGTAGGTATAACAACAATATTGTGGTTTTTGTTTTAAACAATAATCTTTATCTCTTGTCTATGAATCCATAGAAATATTTACAGGCAAAATGTTTCTTTGGATATACTTGAAATAGCAGGGAAATGGCATAGGGTACCAAATTGACAGTGAATTGATAGTTATTGAAACTGAATATTGGATACATGAGGGTTTATTATGCTCTTCTAAATTGGGATGCATTTGAACTTTCTGTGATAAGTAGCTTTAGAAACATTAGGGAATGCCTCTTTGACAGCCCTGCTAAGACTTAAGGTGTAGAAGGCACTAATCAACATGGTAGTGTAAAACATCCCATCCCTCCTACATTTCTCTGGCACATTTTGATTTGGTTATTTAGAGAAACCACAGAACTCTGCAGTTTGAAATGGCTCTGAAAAGCTGTCCTTCTGTAAAGAGTTTATATCAAATCTTGCATTCGTAAAGGAGACCTCTGCTCTGGGTGAAGCCTTTTTGATCTGATCCCCTACCACTCCTGCTTTCTACCTCAGAAAGACTTTTTCCCGGAAAGAAGAGTTTGGGGGTCTGACATCTAACCAGCCAGAGATGACAGGTGGCTGTTCCTTGTGATGAGCTCTGTACAAGTCAGCTCTTGCTGCTGTGAGCCTTCTTCCCCACTCTCTTACGAAGAGGATGTGTAAGTTCTTGGTTCCCCTGGGGTTTGGGAGTAATTCACTTTCCTCCATGTGATGCTCCCTATATAACAATAAGTAGATATTATTATCTTCTGTTAATTGACTATCAGTTTTTCAGAGGCTCAATCATTGAACCTTTGAGGAGGGAAGCAAAACTTCCTTTAGCCCTTTACACCGAGCATAGGAGAACTTCTTCAAAATGCTTTTTGGCATCACTAACATTCAAAACACACTGTGCCAAACACTTTTCCTCTTGTTGGACAAATCATTTGTATTTTAAAAGTAATTTAATTTAGATGCTATTTAGTGCATTTGAATAATATTGTTTTAGAACTATTTGTTCAATATTGTTCAAAAACAAAAACAACACCAAACCCCAAACCAAAACCCAAACAAAGGCTGGTCTGTTGTGTTCTATTTAAAATGTGAAGCTGTCATTTTACCAAATCAACAACAACTGCCACTTAAAGAATAGTCTCATTTATTGATTACTGCACAGGAAACCACCCGAAAACTTAGTGGCTTGAAATACTCATCATCCTCAACTGGACGGTGCTTCTGTTCTTTCTCTGCATTTCTCCTGGAGTTCTAGAAAGCGGAGAAGGCTACAGCTAAACGTCTCAGGACTTGGAGCTCCCTTCTGTTGCTTGTTTCTCCGTTGGTAGCTCAGCTTCCAGAGTCTTGCCCCATGACCCCTCTCTCCATCTGAGTGTCCTAGGATTCTTACATGGTCACTCGAGACTTATGGAAGGAAGCAGACACTGCCAGCCTTCTTAATGCCTGGGCTCTTAAGTCTTGGAACGTTCTTCTCCATTCTCTTGGTCAAAGCTCCACAGGGCCAGTCAAGATTCAGGAGGAAGGGAAATATACCCTATCTCTCTCTTTTTTTGGGGTGGTGGTGATGGTGTGGTACCAGGGATTGAACTCAGGGGCACTTGACCACTGAGCCACATCCCCAGCTCTTTTTTGTATTTTATTTAGAGACAGGGTCTCACTGAATTGTTTAGCGCCTTGCTGTTTGCTGAGGCTGGCTTTGAACTTGCAATCTTCAGGCCTCAGCCTCCCAAGCAGCTGGGACTGCAGGCACGTGATACTCTATTTCTTGATGAGAGGAGTAGCATGAGCATACTGGGAAGGGTAAGATTGTTTGGAGCCATCTTTCGAGACTGGCTATCACAGTCAGTGATTGAAATACTAATAATACTAAATTATTTGTGCAAATAATCAGAAGGATGGCTACTTATCTATCATAGCCATCCTCCTGTCAGCTTGGGATGGGGTTTGGGGCGTGGTTTATAACACACATATAATATATACACATCTTTCTTTATGATATGACATATAATATAGACATAATCTAATTATGTCTATCTATACATCCATGCTATTGTTTGGAGGTCTGAAACATCTCCCCAAAGACCACAGTAAAAGTTTGGACCTAGTTTTGAGCTATTGGAGGTGGTGGAAATTTTCAGAGGTGGAGCCTAGTGGGAGATTTTAGGTTACTGAGGGTGTGCCCTTGAAGGGACTGTGGGATTCTGGTCTTTTCAAACTCTCTTTTCCTGTCCTGGCCATGAGATGAGCATATTTTTGTTCCACCTCACACTCCCCACGCTGATGTGTTGCCTTGCCACAGGCCCAAATGCAACAGGGCCAACCCACTGAGGCCTGACACCTCCCAAACCTTCAGCCCGAATAAACCTTTTCTTCTTTTTAAAGGTTGATCTGTTACAGTAACAGAAATCTTACCAACACTACCTACCTACCCACCTTCTGTCTTTCTATCTATCTATTGAATCATCAATTCTAACACAATAAATATGTTTTGATGCCAAATCAGCCAAGTAAACTTATGTGATTGACTTATACTGCTGTTTTTGTTTGAAAGAAAAAAAAATTATCTTGTATGGAAAACATGTGTAAGGAGCTGACTAGGGGCTAATCTTTACAACTATTCAACCTACTACATAGCTCACAGACATGGAGCAGTTTCTAAATTAACCACTGTCTCATGGCTGACTTTATATATAAATTTTCCTGGGGGAAAATACTTCATCTTTGCTTTCATCATTTCTTCTCTGACTTGCCTTTTCAGTTGTTGGTGGGGGGAGTATGTTTTTAAACTCATTAAATGCAAGGAAACAATGGGCGCCTTTCTCAGCTACTTGCTAAAGGTCATATGAACAATGAGCCTGGGCAGAGTAGCTCCAACTAGACATGCAAGCGCCTGCATAAAAGAACACATTTAGCACATTGTCTGTCAGAGCTAACTCTGGTTTTAAACTGAATTTGCATTTTGTAGAAAATAGGAATCACTGCTCTGTTAGTGTTGGGAACTCTGGAAAGATCCAGAGTATGGAAAGAAGGATGCTCAAGAAATAGGTCAGGGATTTTCCTCTCAGGTCTCAGGACAATAAGCAGAGCAGAACTGCAGGAAAACCTTTCAAAGCCTCTAATACTATAAAGATTAAGTTCCTCCAAAGCCAGTTGGAAGGAAAATAATCATACGCTATGAATAAACAGAGATAAATATAAATAAATATGCAGTTCGAAATAGTCTTTCCCCATGGGATTAATAATTTTTATAAAAAAATTAAATTAAATATCAAATTCCTTCAATGATTTTTTTTTTATCCCAAAATTTAGTACTCATGCTTTGTTGAGGCCTAGACACTTGCCTTGCTTTTGGGTAACATAGTACTGGCTCAGTGCCATCTTCTCAGGCAGTCCAAATAATCACTTGTCAGGAAAACTGGTGGGATGATCTGCTCACCGATGTAGTTTATTGGCTGATACTTTTATGCTGATCTAAGAGTACTGTTTACTTTGGGTTGTAATATAGATGCTTTTGGGAGAAACTGGTGAGTTAGGTCATCCTCAGATTGATGGAAAATATTTTATTCGAACAGACCTAGTTGTACATGGAAGGATTATAATACCTCATGGATCATCTCAGACAAAAACCTGATCTTCAACGCCACTATTTCCAGCAGAAAACATAAAAATACTTAATCCACTCATTACAATGTAGTTTTCTAAAATTATAAAATCCTGTTTTGTCATTGCCAGATAAAAACAAGAAGGTACGTCATCATAGGCCAGCTATAAGAAACTCTTCTGTAACATAACACCACTGATAGATTTAAACAAACACTTACCACAGCTTTGTGAAAAGTGGGTTTGCTTCACCAGTAAGGGATATAAGAAAATCCAAGTCCTCTGACCTGCACGTGAGACACACGCATGAGAAGAAATAATAATAAAACATTTTTAATGATCCAGCATGTCTTTTCTCGTAGGATGGAACAAGAGATTCAATATGCATTGTGCATAAATAATGTCTGAAAGGCTGAGAACTTGCGCAATCTGAATTAAATTCTGTGAAACCAGTGAATGGAACTGATGATTTCATTTTGAACGCAGAAGTCTTTTTTTTCTGCTTATGGTCTTTCTTTCCTCCCTTTTTTCCTTCCCTTCCTCCCTGTCTTTGCACCCCTCCTGCCTACTTCTAAAAGAAGAGAACACTGTTCTCAGAACTCTCTCAGGCTTTCTTAATTGAAAGCAATGATTCTGAGTCACTCCTTTATATTAAGTGAAACACTTTTGCATGAATCTCCAGGGATGAAGTGATTAGCCCAGCAAGAAGCCAGCGGACTCCGGTTATCCCTGCAAGTGGTGGAAAGAATTAAATACAATTTTGCAAAGATAACACTGAAAGAATGGTATTTTCTTTCAAAACATGTCCCTCTCTGAAACATCAGTGCAGACATATGTCAAGATAGAAACTGGATCATATTTCTAACAGTTGAAGACTCAGATTTCATCAAACAAGGCTGTTTGTTCTCATGCCCAAACTGTATCCTACACTGTCCCGTTGTCTGGACTATAATGGAATATAACATTAACTTAGGACAGTGGAGGTTGAGTTGGTGCCAACCTTGCTAATGAACATGTGGTTTCAATAATAATGTGGCTACTTGCACATTAGGTGGCTAGGTGCCAGGTACTTAATGTCAAAGGGGTAACTGATGTAAAAAGTACCATCTCTTGATATGATTGCCTCTCCAAAAATGCTCTGGGCCCTGATTAAGACTCAGTAAAACAGGGAGTATCATTCAGCATCAGGGAATTGAAGGCACTGACAGTTGAGCCGGGGGCCTGTAGATACCATGTACACTCTCTGCAAACTTGAAGCATCCCGGTCTTGATAATGAAATGGCTAACCTAACGTTGCAGTGAGGAGAAAGGGCCTGGCCCAGGAGGGTGTGGGTAGGGGGAGGATTAGGATCATTCTCTGCTTCAAGTTCCTGGTGTGCTGGACTTGGACTTGAGGGTCTGAAAGCTAGAAGACAGTGAAATGAATTACAGTTTAATGATATTCCCACTACATGGACAAAATGGATTCAATTACATAATGGTAGCATTAAATGTTATTAAGAAGGGATCCAAAGTCTTCAGGCCAGACTTTCACAAAAATCATGATAAGCTGCTTAAAACAGCTGAAATAGCACATTTATAGGCTTTCAAGCTCTTGCTATGTTGAAGAGGGAAAGACTTGGTTATATTTACTCAAACATTTTGCAGTGCTGGCCTGTAATCAGGAGCTTAATACATGAAGAGGGGGTGTCGTGTCTGATTTAATGATTATATCTTAAGGAGCATTTCTTTTTTCCCAGAGAACTTTTGTGAAGTGTGGCACTGGATGGTTAATCTGAGGCCTTGATGACCTAGGTAGCTGAGTAGGACCATGATTTTTTTTTTTCCTGGGGGCAGAACCCCTTCTGTAGGGTGGCCAGGTTTCTAGAGGATAGATTGTTTTTCTTAAATTCTATCTTTTCCTTTGTGTAACAGATCTTTAATTTTAGTTTTAAGTTTGTTTGCTGTAAAACCCAATTGTTCTGGTACACCATTTTGACAAATATGTAGTTGTGTATCCACTACCACCATCAACACACTGAGGGTTCCCACACTTAGAAGGAACCACTCATGCTGCCCACTTGTAGTCCATCTTCTCACCTCTTGGCAATTGCCAATTTGTTCTCCAGCCTTAGAGTTTTGCAATTTCCTGAATATCATATAAAGGATATCGGGTGTCTTGTTTTTCACTTGGTGTTTCAGTCTGCTTTTTCACTGCTGTGACTAAAAGGCCTGACCAGAACAAATGTAGAGGAGGAAGAGTTTATTTGAGGGTTCTCAGTTTCAGAGGTCTCAGGCTCCATTCCTCAGGGCTCCAGGTAGGCAGGGCATCATGGTGGAAGAGTATGGCTGAGGGAATTAGCTCACATGGTGATCAGGAAGCAGAGAGAGAGCTCCACTTGCTAGATACAAAATATACAGCCTAAAGCCATGCCCCCAATTCCCCACCTCCTCCAGCCACACCCCATTTGCCTTCAGTTACCACTCAATTAATCCCATTAGGTGATTAATTCACTGATTGAGTTAAGACTCTTGTGACCCAATCATTTCTTCTCTGCACCTTCTTGCATTGTCTCACACATAAGGTTTTTGGGGACACCTCGCATCCAAACCATAACACATGACAAAATGAGATTTGTTCATGATGTGTTCATGTATCAGTAATTTATTACTTTTTTTGTTTTGCTTTGTTTTGAGTAGTGTTCCATTATATGGATGTACTACATTTGTTTATCTAAGTTTATCCACCCGTGGAGGGAAATTTGTGGTATTATCAGTTTTGAGTGATTATCAGTTAAGCATTCGTAAACATTTGCCTAGGCTTTTTTGCGGACATAGGTTACTTTTATTGGGTAGAATTCTGAAAGTGAGGTGACTGATAAGTATGAGTTTAAGATTACAAGAAATGACTACCCTGTTTTACAAAGGAGATGTACCATTTTGTATTCTTACCAGCAATGTGTGAGTTTTCCAGTTGCTCTGCTTTGTTACCAACTCTTGCTATTGTTAAGTTTAAAAAAAAAATTTAAATCATTTTAGTAGATAAGTAGTGGTACTTATAGTGGTTTTAATTTGTATTTTTAATTGCACTAGAATATGTGTATATGCCTGTGTGTGTATATATATATGTGTATATACATATATATTTATAGAAAAAAACAACACACATACACACCGACACACACAATTATTGTAGTGCAATTTGTTGAACAGACTTTTATTTCTCCATGAAATTTTCTTTGCACCTTTCTCAAAAATTAGTTCAGCACATGGCATGTGACTTTTTCTGGATTTTATTTTGTTTCATTGTTCTATGCATCTGGCCTTTCATACATAGAAAACTGTGCTTTCTGTAGTTTTTATGCATCTTAACAGATAGCGTCAATCTTCTTTTTCTCCCCAAATTGTTTTGACTATTTTATTTATATGTATGACATATTTCTTCTGAGGTATTGATTGAGTTTACATGAACTCTGTAGATCAATTTGGGTCTACCAATTATGAGCATGATATATCTCTTCACTTATTTAGGATTCTGTTGTTTTTTCAACAGTGCTTTGTATTTTTAAGGACACATTGTATAATATGCATTATGTTAGGCTTACACCTTTGTTTTTTTTTTGTTGTTTGTTTGTTTGTTTTTACTTTTATTTATTTTTTTAGAGAGAGAGACAGGATCCCACAATTGCTGCCCAGGTGGTTGATCTTGGACTCCTGAACTCAAATGATACTTCCACTTCAGCCTCCTGAGTGCTGGGATACAAGTACATGCCACCATACCTGGCTTTTATTTTATTTTGTTTATTTTTGCTACAAATCGTTCTGTGTTATAAATTTTGAATTCTAATTGTTTATTGCTGGTATGTAGAAATAAATTTTTTTTTGACATTTTAGCTTATACCTTGCTAAACTTATTTATTAGTTCTGGGAACATTTTTCAAAAATCTTTGGTAGATTCTATAGTTTTTTTCCTCCTTAGACAAATATTTGATCTGCAAACAGAGACAGTTTCATGTCTTCTTCTATTCTATATGCCTTTTATTTCTTTTTCTTTCTTTATTGTATTAGTTAGGATTTTCAGTATTATGTTGAATATGAATAGTGATGAAGAACATCTTTGCCTGTTTCTGATCTTATTATAAGAAAAATATTCGGTCTTTCACCACTAGGTATGGCAGGTAAAGGATTTTTGTAGATGCCCTCTATTAGAATAAGAGAATTTCCATATATTCCTAGTTTGTTGTAGATGTCTATCCCAAATAGACATTGAATTGTAAAATTAATCTTTATCTGTTGAAATTATCATTCTCTTCACTTTGTGGTGTGATTTTCATTGGTTGGCATTCAAATGTTGAATTGGTTTAGAATTTCTGCAATAAATACTATTCAGTTATGATTTAATCTCTTTAAAATGTTTTTATTTTATATATTGCTACCTTAAACTTGTCAATAATTGTTCAGGATTTTTTGTGACTGTGTTTACGTAAGGATTTATGGTTAACATTTTTCTCTAACATAGCTTTAGATATGCTGTCTTTTCATTTTTATTCACCTCAAAATATTTTTAGTTTTCCTTGAGACTTCCTCTTTGATGTATGCATTGTTTAGAAGTGGTTTAATTTTCAAATATTAGGGGATTTACAGATATTGTTCTCTTATTAATTTATAATTTAATTTTAATATTATCAAAGAACATTTGTAATCTTATTTCTTTCTCTCAAATTTGGTAAATATTTGTCTTATGGAGCAAAGTATGCTGTGTCTTGAATTATGCAAGTGCATGTGAAAAGAATATGGATTCTGTTGTTGTTTGGTGTAATAATCTATAAATAGCAATTATGGCAAGCTCAATGATAAAAATGATAAGGACTTTGGTCAAATTGTTTTATCAACTACAGAGGGAATGGTATTGAAATTTCCACAATTATTGATTTATGTTTTTCTCACTTAAGTTTAATTAATTTTAACATTAATATTTTAAAATTCTGTTAAGTAAATGCCCACTTAGGATTTTTTTTTACATCTTCCTGGAGAATTTTCCCTTTTATCAATATGATACACTTTTCTTATTCCTTTATAATACCACTCTTGAAATGCACATTTCTTAATATTACTATTGTTATGCCAGCTTTCTTCCAATAATTGTTTGCATAATATATTTTTTCTTTTTACTTATTTTTTTGAAAAAAGTTTTTATTGATTTTTTAAAAATATATGACAGCAGAATGCATTACAATTCATATTATACATATAAAACACAGTTTTTCATACCTCTGGTTGTATATAAAGTATGTTCACACCAATTCGTGTCTTCATACATGTACTTTGGATAAAGATGTCCATCACATTCCACCATCATTGCTTTAAACCTATGTGTTTATATAGTATAATTTGCATATAGTTTACAGTATAGTTTTTATAGTATACATTTTCTATCCCTTTACTATAAACCTGTCTTTATATTTAATATTATTATTGAAAATATTTTATAGATGGATTAAAATCTGCCAACTCTCTTGCTATTTTCTATTTGTTCTGTTTTTTTTCCTCTTTTTGCCTTTTGAGGGGATAATTTAAATTTTTATCATTTCGTTTTATGACTTTTATTATTATCTTTTACAACCTCATTGAGATATGATTGGCATACAAAAAGCTGTCTATATTCAAGGTATACAACTTGATGAGCTCAGAAATAAGTAAGCCTCATGAACATCATTATAATCTATGTCATAAACTTTATATGACCTCCAGATGTTCCCCTGTCCTTTTTATTTAATATTACTATTATCATTATTATTTGTGATGAGAACTCTTAATGCCTTTTTCAGAATATTTTCACATTTATATACAGAAATAAGTATAGACTTTATCCTTACAATGGGTCTCTAATTCATCTTATGTAATCAACACTTTGACCTTTTGACTAATACCTCTTGATTCTTCCTCTCTACAACCCCAAGCAATTGTTATTCCCTTCTTTGCTATGAGGTGGTCCACTTTAGATTCATCATGTAAGTAATATCTCAAAGCATTTGTCCTTCTGTGTCTGGCTTATTTCACTTAGCTTAATGTCTTCCAGGTTCATCCATGTTACTGCAAATAGTAGGGTTTCCTTCTTAAAGGCTGGATGTTCTTTCATTGTATGGATATACCATGTTTTCTTTATCCATTCATCTTCAGTGGGCTTTTAGGTTGCTTCTGTGCCTTGGTTATTGTGAATAATGTTACAGTGAACATGGAAGTGCAGCTATCTCTTCAAGATAATATTGGCTTGTTATTTAATCTGTTTTAATTTTATTTTTAGTGGCTGCCCTAGAGTTACAATATGCATTTTTATTTAATCCAATTACTTTCAAATAATACTGTATCCCTTCACATGTTATGTAAGGACCTTTCCAAACATAGTCCTAATTCATTTATCCTATACCTGGGCTGTACATTTCATTTTTTAAAAAATCAATCTCTCTCTCTCTCTCTCTCTCTCTCTCTCTCTCTCTCTCTCTCTCTCCACACAAAGTCTTGCTATGGCATTACTCAGGCTAGTCTCAAATTTCTGGGCTCAAGTGATCCTCCTGCCTCAGCCTCCCAAGTAGCTGGGACTACAGGTGTATGCTACCAGGCCTAGCTACACATTTTAATTTTACATATGTTATAATCAGAAAGAAAATTTCTACTGTTTTTCCTTTGCAGAATTATTTATCTTATAGAGCACTTAGGAGAAAGAAAATACATTTTATAAACCTTTATTCTTTTCTTCTCCAGCAATTCTTCATTTGTTGCTAAATTGTTATCTGGCATTCTATTACTCTGCTTAGATAACTCCTTGAACATCCTTATAGTATAAGTCTTTTGGCAATTAACTCTATTCTGTTTGCTTGTTTTTTTTTTTAAGCATTTCTCTTTCATTTAAAAATTTTCTTATTTGGCTGACCAAAAAAATTTCTTTTATAACTATCACTTCATTTTCTTTTTTTTTTTTTTTTTTGACTATCATGATTACTGGTGAGAAGGTTGTTTTTATCTTTATTCCTCTGCATGTAATGTGTCTTTCATTTAATTTTGTTATAATAAACTTTATATTTAGAATAGTTTTAGTTTACAGAAAAATGCAATTCTAATGTACCCTATACCCCATTATTAATATCTCAAGTTAGTAGAGTACACTTGCTGTAATTATGAACCAGTATTGATAAATTACTATTAATGAATGTCCATACTTGATTGAGACCTCCATAGTTTTTACTTGATATCCTTTTTGTGTTCTAGGATGCTGTCTAAATACCTCCTTATATTTAGTCATATTTAGTCTTCTCAGACTCCTCTTGATACTGGCAGTTTTTCTCATTTTCTTTGTTTTTGACAATCTTAGTAGGGTTGAGGTGTTCTGGTCAGGTGTTTTGTAACCTGTCCCTCAGGCTGGATTCATCTGATGCTCCTCTCATGATTGGACTGGGGTTATGGGGTTTGGGGATAAAAGTCACAGAGGCTGAATGTCATTTGCCTAACAACATGATGGTTCACAACATCTTGGAGACATACTGTCAACATCACGTTTACTCTCAGTGTTGACCTTAACCACCTTGCTAGGCAGTGTTGGACAGGTCTCTACTGTAAAATTACTCCTGACCTTCTCTTTTGTATTCTTTGTAAAGATGTCAGTATGCACAGCCCATGCATAACGACTACAAAGTGTTGTTTCTTCTTCTTACCGGTAAAGTTGCTGTATAAATTATTTGAAATTTTTCAGCAAGGAAGATCTGTCTTTTCTTTCCAAGTTATTTATTCGGTCATTTAGTTATGTTGATATTTATTTATTTTTGGCTACCTTCAAATTTTTTCTTTCTTTTTTTTCTCATTTTTTAAGCAATTTGGATAAGATATGTCTAGTGTTGGTTTTCTGTTTTTGTTTGTTTGTTTTGTATTGCATGGATCCTCTTTGGTGTTCTTTGTGTTACTGGATCCTAGGGTTAGTGTTGGTTGTTGATTTTAGAAAATTGTTGGCTGCTGTATCTTCAAATGTTTCTTGGGGCATATTTTTCTGCCTCTTCCTGTATAAATCCAATTAAAAGTATCTTTTTTTAAAAAAAATTAGTTGCAGATGGACAAATACCTTTATTTTATTTGTTTTTATGTGGCACTGAGGATTGAACTCAGTTCCTCACCTATAAGAGGCAAGTACTCTAACACTGAGCCAAAACCCCTGCCCCTAAAATATCTTTGATATACATAATTATCCTGTATACCTTGCATATTCTATTCTGCTTTTTCTTTCTACTATTTATTTTTCTTTTTGAATTCCAGTTTGGGTAAGTTATATCAGTCTATATTCAGGTTTACTGATTGTTTTTTCTCTTGATTTTCATAAAGCTACTTATAGTCCACTCAAAAGTATTCTTCATCTCTGTTACTGTATTTTTTATTTCTAGCCTTTCTACTTGAATCTACCTTGGAGTTTCTGTCTCTGCTGAAATCACTCTTTTGATATTATACATTGTCTCCCTTTCCTATTTAGAGCCTTTGACATATTCATTATAATCACTTTAAATTTCTTATTTATAGTTTTAACACATATGTTCCTATCTGGCTCCGGTTCTATCAATCTACTCTTGATGTTGTGTTATTTCCCTGCCACATTTTTGTGTACTGTGCAGTTTTTTTTTTTCTGGTTGAATCTGGATATCTGTAGAACAGTACACAGGAAGGGAAGTGGGTTTCATACCTGGAAGTGAGCACACTTCTTCTGCTAGGAGTTTTTTTGTGGAATATTGAGCCAGCCTTGTTAGGAGTTGAGCTGAACAGGGGATGGTTTCTGCTCTGGTTGCCCACAATGCATCATAGGCTTCAGGTTCCTTTTGTGGTACTTAATTTTTAGGGCAAGGACTGGTTTGCAGAAGGCCTTTTCTTAATGTGCATCCTCAGCTTCAGGGCTCTCTTTTACACAGTGCTTCAGAGAGGGTCTCTTTCCATGCTCATAGAATTCTCCCAGCACTGTCGCTTGTCACTTCATGCTTGTCAGAGTGCCAATGTGGGGTCAGGAGTACATTCTTTGTTCTTTTTATTCATGCTATTTTGGGCAAGTACTATATTCTTGAAAACCCTTTTCTGCAGGTTTTTCTTATTTATGTACTTATTTATTTATTTTTTTTACTTTAAAAAATAGTGTCTATTCTTTAAGGATCCAGGGAAGGAATAAAGAGATATTCTGATGAACTTTAATCCAAAAGCAAGTTTGAACACCTACCTACGATGTGCCAGTCCCAGTGCCAGAAGCTGGAGATGCAAATGTGACTATGAGCTGGCTCGTCCCATTCAGATGCTTCATAGCAGAGAAACACAGACTGGTAACTGTGACAACCTAGTGCACATCAGCATGGTAGATCCTAGGCTCTTTGAAACCCAACAGAGGGCACTTTAGCTCAGTGTGGATGATGATCAAGAAATTTTTCCTGGATGAAATTCATCCAGATATGTCCCAAGGACATTTTACTCTATTACTTCAAACAAAAAAAACAATGTTTGAGTTGAGACAGGGAAAGTCCTGAAGAGTGGAAGTAAAAATGCAGGAGGTAGAAGAGGAAACTACGGAGAAATGCAATGTCTTCTAGAAGCCATAGCCTTACATCATTTCAGGTATTTTCATGGTGTAATTTCTAGAAAAATTGGGAATTTTAAATTCAGATAAATTTGAAATTTGACCTTCTCGCTGGTAAGCTAAGGAACATTAGGGAAATTACCTCCTCAAGGTTCAGTTTTCTCATATGAAAAATTTTAAAGATGTTTCCAATCTCATAAGATTATTGTAAACTCTCTGCAAAGCACCAGGCTTCTAGGAGAAAATCCATAATGAGTATCTCCTATGATTGTTTTTGTTTTGGAATTTGTAGCCACTAAATTAAATTGTTTTCAACTTTTCAGGTACTTCAGTGATCAGCTCATCCCAGGGTCTTCTGAGGAGTCCACTGGTAAATGCAAAGTATTTGTTCTTCCTCTAGAAGTTCTTCGCAGATTAGCTGATTCTATGCTAAAGGCGAGGAAGCAACTTTCAAGTCAGACTCCCTAAAAATGTATCTAATAACTCAGACCCTGTAGTCATGTCTTCCAAGTGCCTAAATCCCAAAAGACTTTTCTCCAGAAAGCATATAGGCCCCATGGAGTTCATAAGCCCTCAGTGTCTTGGCCATGTGTATTCATCTGGTGCATCCAACCACCAAACTGGAATCTGATATTGTATTTTCTGAGCAGGATTAAGTGAGCACTCTTAGGTTCAGATGGCCCCTGCAATCAGGGACCAGAGGGCTGTAATTGAAATGTCCCTCAGCAATCGTGCCAAGAATAATGGAAACTGAGATGACTACCATGCCTTGTGGTGAGTGCCCTCCTTTGGGGATTAGCAAGATGGTCAGAAGATGAGCAGAAGGCAGCACTGGGTCTCTTAGTCCTGGTCCTTGCTTTAGGGTGTAATTCAGTTTGTTTTCAGAATGGAGCATCAGTGAGTACCTGAGGCAATTTCTGCCTTAGCAAACTCTATTTCGTTATCTTCACAAATGGAGATTATAGATAAGATTACATGAATTAGGTAGTTGGGAGGTTCTTCTGGGCCAGTCTTAATTTATTTGTTTATATATATTTGCTCATTTACTTATTATTTATTTATTCATTCATCAGAGATATATTCAGTACTCTGCCTACTATTGACTATGCTCCGGATAAATAATTCTGGAATCTTTTTATTCCCCAATGGAGCTTGCGATCTATTGAAGGAATATAGATACCAATCAAGTAATTACAAAGGTAAATGTATTTCAGGTAGTTCTTTATTTCAGGTAACCTGTGTCTCAAGTTACTCTGAAAGGAAGTTATCTGACATGAGGGTTCTCGGAAGTCTTCCCTAGATGAGATAATTTTTGAACTAGATGAGCTGGTCAGGGTTGGGGAAAGGTGTACAGAATGAAGTAACAGGTTTCTTCTTGTGCAGCATATAAAAGGGTCCTGGAGAGTCAGGGACATGGTACATTTGATGGGCTAAAAAGTCAGCAAGGTTGTAGTATTGAGAGTGAGGAGGAGGGTGATAACAAAATAAAGCTTGAAGAGTGAGCAGATGTGGGCCATGCAGGACCCTGTGAGGCATATAATGGGTTTGGGTTGTCATTTGGCAGGCTTGGGAAAACAATGATGAGTTTTAAATAGGGTAGGTTTGGTCTAATTTGAAAAGAGCATGAAGAATTATGTGGATGTACAAATGTGGCAAAATAAATTCTACTATTGCATATAATTAATTATAATGTTACAATCAAAATAGGAATAAAAAGAGAAAAGAACACAAAGTCTGCAGAGTGGAGAAGACATTGGGAGGACAGTAAGTATAATGTGGAGGGACTAGTTACAAATAAAGAAGGGTTTTTTTTTTTTCTTTGTAGACAAGAGAAACTTGAGTAAGTGTAAATGTCAGTGGGAAAGATCTGTTTCATGTAAAAGGAAAAATAATTAGCTGAATTTTCCTGAAGAGGCCAATGTAATAATGAGAGTGATGGCCTTAGAAAGGAGAAAGGCTACTGTATTCTGCAGAAAGGGAAGAAAAGGGGATGGCTGGAGATGTAAAGTGTGCACTGCAGGAGTTCTAGTCTTGTGGCTTTTGTTTTCCTTGTGAAGTAGGAAGTGAGGTCATTTGTTAAGAGTGAGGTGGAAGGTGGGGAATTAAAAGGCAAATCAGAAGTGTGAGGAGCCAGTGGAAAGTTTGCAAAAATTACTAGAGAGCTCTGCAGGAGAGAGAAGCCATAGGTGCATGTAGAAATCTTGCTGAGGGGTGTTGAAGACACCTGTTTATGATGTTCACGATTTTACAATCTGCTCTGTGTATTACTCTCTCTGGCAATACTTGTCTGTTTGGGTTCAGGCACAGGAGAAAAAGACAGTTGGGTTTAGGAAACACTAGAATTTTGTTAGCAGCTGTTGATATAAGAACAGAAAGGAAGGGAGTTCAGGACACTGGCAAATGTGATTGCCATAGGTGCATCATGCAATTCAAGCCCAGAAAGGAAGCATTTGAAAGAGAAAGCACTTAGATTGGAAGAGGGTAGAAGGGTTAATGGAATGGAGATTCTAAGGAGGTTAGAGACCACTCTGGAATGTGGAGATTCCTCTGAAAATCTGGAATGGAACCACCATTAGACCCAGCTATCCCACTCCTCAACTTATATCCAAAGGACTTAAAATCAACATACTATAGTGACACGGCCACATCAATGTTTATAGCAGCTCAATTCACAATAGCTAAACTATGGAACCAACCTAGGTGTCCTCCAACAGATGAATGGATAAGAAAAATGTGGTACATATGCACAATGATATATTACTCAGCCATGAAGAAGAATGAAATTATGGCATTTGCTGGTAAATGAATGAAATCAGAGACTATCATGCCAAGTGAAATAAGCCA
The DNA here is from genome assembly GCF_021218885.2 of Marmota monax. Taxonomy (NCBI): domain Eukaryota; kingdom Metazoa; phylum Chordata; class Mammalia; order Rodentia; family Sciuridae; genus Marmota; species Marmota monax. The sequence continues at coordinate 16,682,438 of NW_026693082.1, read as the reverse complement.
ATCCCCCAAAAGGTCAACTTTTCTCTCTAATATGGAGATGCTAACACACAGTAAGGTGAGGTGGGGGGACAGAAGTTCATTTGATTAGACAAAGGGGAATGAAGAGAAGGGAGGGGGGATGATAATAAGAAAGACAATAGAATGAATCAGACGTAACTTTCCTTTGTTCTTATATGAATACACAATCAGTGTAATTCCACATCGTGTACAACCACAAAACTGTACTCCACGTATGTATAATATGTACTCTGGTGTATATCTAAAAAGAACAAATCTTTAAAAACCCTCAAATAGCAAAATACAAAAAAACAAAAATGCTTGAAACTGAAGGGTCACAAACAAGCTGCATGGAAAGGATTTCATTGGGACCTGATTTAGTGAGTTTGGAGGTAGAGAGGGTTTGGGTGATGATCTGTTCCAGGGTAGTGTTGGGAGGAGATTCTCTGTGAAGATTTTTGCATTTCTGCACAGTTTAGACTTTCCTAGCAACGAGCACTAGCAAACTTGTTTAAAAGATGGTTGAATAGCAAATATGCCTAAAGCCACAAATAGTGTATTGCTCTAGAGAGATCCTCTCCCTTGGAGTCATTTGCTTACATTTCTGAGTAGTAAAAATCTACGAACCTCCCCCTCATTCCTAGTTGGGATTTGTTCACATTCCAGAGTAAAAGTGTCTCTCTCTCTCTCTCTCTCTCTCTCTCTTTCTTTCTCTTTCCAAAAGGTATGGGGACAGATGGGGCAACTGCTCTATGTAAGCTCAGAGTCTTGTAATTTGGTTTTTACATATGCAATAGATTTTGGTATTTACATATGAAACCCCTGGATCTCCTACTTTGTGATGTCTACAAATTTATTTTAAAATTTTAGGTTCAATGACACTGGAAAAATTCAGTGAGCACAAATCTGACTTGTAAACTTTGAACAATAAGTCTATAGATTTTCTCTCTCTTACCAGGTTGAAGGAGCAAGAAAGATGGCCCATGGGACAGGCATGAAGGCATTTATAATCCGAGCAGCTCATACAGGAGAAAATGATGATCATTCTTGAGGGGCTTGGTAGTAAGTGACCAGCACAGGTGGGTTACCTGAGTTGGTGAGTCTGGGTGGACAGATGTGAAGCAGAGCAGCCGAGCCATGACGTTCTACCTGGTTATGCTGCAGTGGCCACAACTAAGCTATTCTGCTTAGTTTAGTCTCTCCTTCTCTATTCAAGGGCACCTCTTGTCTCCACCCCTGTCTTTCTGGTATTATGGTAGTATCTGTAATATCATTTGCAGTTGGGCATAAACCAACAGAACACCAGCCTTTCTCTACTTCTCACAGGTTCACCATGTAGCCACTCATTTACTGATCACTTCATCTGTACCAGTCCACCACTGTGAGGAGCCAAGTAGACAGGGTGGACAGAAATAGGCAGATTCCGATTCTAACTTGAAGGTAGAGTTGAGGGGATTCGTTGAAGGGGTAGATGGAGGATATGAGCCAAAGATGTACTCAAGTCTAGGGCAAGGGGTTGCCATATGTAAGATGGAATGAAGGCAGGAGAAAAAGGTTTTGAGAGGTTAATACCGGGAGATCTGTTTTTGTGCATGTTAGGTTTGATATGCTCTGAGATGTCCCATTGGAGAATTATGAATTCAAATGGAGCTTGTGGGCCTGCAGTCTAGGACAGATCCAGGGTGCAGACTTCTCAACAAGAACTGGATGGCATCATCCAGGAGTTAGCACACCTAGCAAAGTGAAGAGGCATGTCCACAGGGCTACTATAAAAGGGCAAAGAGATGAGAAGAACCAGCAAAGGAGACTGAGAAAACAGTCCTGAGGAAAGCCAGGAGACTGTGTTTCCTAGAAGCCAAGTGAAGACAGTTTATAGAGCAAGAAAGAGGGATCAGTGGGTAGAATGGTACTGGTAGGTCAGGCAAGAACCAGGCTGAGCACTGACCTCTAGGCAGAGAGAAATTATTGGAGACGCTGACAAGAGCAGTTTTCATAGAGCGATGAAGGCAGAGTCTGAGAGGAGCAGGTTCAAGAGACGATGGGAGGAAGACAGACCAGGACAAGAGAGAACCACTGTCCACATTGCAAGCCTCTAGACACATTTGGCTCCTGGGCACCTGGAATTGTGAACTTTGGATTGAGATGCACTGTGAGGGTAACACATACCGGGATTAGTATGAAAAAGGGTGTAAACTATCTTAAACTTTATAGCAATGTTACAATGAAGTGATACTACTTTGAATGTGTTGGGGTAAGTAAATTATATCATTAAAATTGATTTCACTAGAAAAATTAATAATAGATGTAACTCATATTATACTTCTGCTGGAAAACACAGGCATAAATAATGCTGTCAAGAAGTTTTTTTTTTTTTTTTTTTGTAAGGCGAGAAGATCAGTGGATGGTAGCTGACGGGACAAGTGGGCTGAGAGATTTATTTTCTGATGTGGGAGAACTTGTAGCATGTTGATGTGTAGAAATAATAGAGTAAACACTGACACTGCAGATGGACCAGGGTCAAATGATGCCCTTGGATATGTGAAAATGTTTGGGTTCTTGTGCACAGGTGGAGGGTGGTCACGGGGCTGTGGACTGTTCACACAGAGTGACAGGAGTGAGCAGAGAGCATGGTCTGCAGGCAGAGATGTGGGTGCTTAACAGAAGTGGGAGTGCATGGAAGTTCCTCTTCTGTAATCTTGGTGACTCAGGGAGCCCATCTTCAGCTGAGGAAGAGGATGGGGAGGAGGTTCCCTTCTGACACACACTATCAACCACAGAGTCTGAGAAAAGCAGCCTCTGTGTGGGAGGGGACACCTTGGGTTCTATGGATTAGCTGGATTCGTTCATTAGTGAAGTCAGAAAATGAGTAAGCCAATGGAGGGCACCTCTTCTCTTTACTTGGACCTCAGTTTAGTTTTATCAAAGCAGAAATAAAGGTCCACCTTCCCCCTCCTCTGTTTGCTCCGTGTTCAATATAATTTCTCCTGCTTGATTTAATATTTAATTGCTGCAAATTGTTTGTTTCCAGGGTCCTAAAATTTCCAGCTCACCCCTTTATATTTCTGGTTTTCCTCCTTCCTTTCTGCCTGTGTGAAAGAGGACGGCTGGCTTGTCTCTGCCACTCTGGAGGAGGCCTTGAGGCTGGGAAGGCAGCTTCCTCCAGCCCCTGCTATTTGGCTGCTCTTGGACTTGTAGCAGCCAAGCTTCAAAGAGAAGCCACCACTTCCTCCCCCAGCCTCAAGGCCAGCCTCAGAGGCAGCTGGGCTGATGAGCACATTTAGGTTTCACTTTGTGCTACTTTGAACATTTGCTTTATTTCAAAAAACTAAATAAGGAATTATTCTCAGGTACCCCTTAGGGACAGAGGCCATATTTATGCCCCAGTGTGTTGTGTAGTTTTGAAACCTTTCTTCATGTAATCAGTTGCAATCCCCAAAGGCCCCAAGTAATGTTGAAGTAAAACCTTCACACTGATCTTTGTGCTCCCTGGAGAGAACCCTGAATAGTGTGCAGACTCCTGAACAGCCAGCCAAGCGGTGGCAATTGTGACTTCTCTACTTGTGACTCCAAATTATTCTGTCTAGTGGGGAGCACAGTGAATAGGAGCCAAGGGGACAGTCTAAGTTAAGGGTTTGGCTAGAATGATTTTTTTTTTTAAAGACTTGTATGTTGAATCTTTTTTTTTTTCCTTTCCTTACTGTCTTGGAGCAATGATCACATAAAAATACTCTGAATTTATTTTCTGTGAAATAGTTGCAGTTCACCTTTGAGCTGATGAGCAAGCATCTGTACCTAAAAGACCATAAAAAAGTGGAAGAGTTTACAAGAGACCGTGAGTTGGCACAGCCAGGCAGGGGAGGAGAAAGCATGTAGGACAAGTTCCTATTTTACAGCACCCACATTTGGAGCCTACAGCTGTTCTTCGGGCAAACCTCCTCCTGTCTCCTGGCCTGCTCTTTCTCTACCTTCCCGACCCGTGGCTTATTTTCTCTTTCTCATCTCTTTTCCTTTGTAACTTCACAGTCAACGCTTCCATTTCATTCTTCCTGCTTTCTCTGGTAGTTATTTACATACTTCGTAGATTTCTCTGAGATCCTAATTAGTCTCTTGGCCGACCATTCTGGAGTCATTCCATGTGAGGAGACAGTCTGAACTGGAAAGACTGGAACTTGAGGGTGGGTTGAGTTGGGTTCTATGTCCTGCTAAAAAGCCAAGATTCAGAAAAGCGAAAACAAACAAACATACGCAAAGCTAAACAGAAGAGAGCAAGCAGCCAGCCCTAGTAAGCTGCAGGCCTATTTCTCTGACTAATGTCATCTTCTTTGGGCATGACATTTGCTTGGGCTTTGGAAGGGATACCTCAATCCACAACCCTGCTAATCCTCGCTGAATTAGGTTACAGCGAAGCAAGTCAGACCAAGAGGAGGCTCTGAAGTCAGACAGAGGTTTCTTTTGGCTCTAAGGGATATTGAATTTTGACAACAGTTTGTTCCAAGTAAAAGCTCATTTTAACAATGGAAGCTGGGATGGGACAAAACACCTTTCTAGATAGTGTTAGTTTTTATTTTTAGTGTTGAGTTGCATGTTAGGGTTAGCTACAGGTTTTGGTAAATGAGTGCATTTTCTCAATTTTTATAATGTTGAAAAGTTAATGAGCAGATGGTAAAATACTCTGGCTGTGGGTGGAATCTAAGGCTTTGAAGGACACGGCCTGGTGGCGGCAGGAGCAGTTTTCCTCTGACTCCTAAAAGGATTTGGATTTTAAAATAGAGTTGAGCTTCAGGTTCTATCTTAACCAGCGTTTCATGGCATTATGTTAACCCCCGAAAAAAAAAATAGAGAAGATTTCTGCAGGTTAGAAAAGAAAGGGGAGAAAAAGAAAAGAAGGCAGAAGAGAAAGAAGAAAGTGAGACACAATCGCTCTTGAGATTAATCAAGTTTATGGGGGAATAAAAATGTGTGTGTATGTGTGTGTGTGTGTGTGTGTGTGTGTGTGTGTCAGAGATTCTTATGTGAGGGCACTCACTTTCTTCCTGAGCATGGAGATGATTGATGATAAAGCCACACGGGAGAAGGGTGAGAGCTTTGCCCTTGCCCTTGGACAATAAGAAGAGTTTTTTTTTTTCATGTTTTGCAAAAGGCCCAGTTTTTCTGGGAGTGACAAGAACTGATACAAATATGGTAATCCAAAAGCTCGTTCTTAGTATGAACATAAGACTGAAGCTTTTCTTCATGTAACTCTTCAGTGGGACAAGGAAAATTAAGGGTGGTGAGAGGGGCACTCCTAGTGCTGACTGAAAGGCCAGATAGCAGTCAGAAGCTCACTGGGCCCAGGGCCAGGGAACCTCATCTAGGCTCCTGCTGGATTTTAATAGGCACTGCAGAGCCTGTGGCTTCTGGGGCAGTTGACTCGGCTAAATTGCTTCATGTGTCTGTGACGTGGGCCGAGGTCCACCAGAGTTAGGTTGGCATCTTTACACTCATTTTCTTTGTGTCACATTATAAGTTAAGTCACAGTCTAGCACTTCAGATGGTAGGAAGATGGTTCCCTGGGATACATATTTGGATCTCATTCTCGTGGGAGTCATTCTCTTGCTTATAATAAAACACACATCTGGATTGGTGATAACAACTCTGTAATTTTTAAAAACTTTTTTTTTTCACTGTGGTAAAAAGAACACATAAAATTTAGCCTCGTAACCGTGTCTGACTGTACAGTTCAGTAGCATCAAGTGCGTCGACATAGTTGTGCAATCATCCTGCAGTTTTTCATCTTGCAAAACTGAAACTCTTTGACCACAGAACAACCCCCTTTCTGCCCCTCCCCCGCCCAGCCCCTGGACACCACCATCATGCTTTCTGTCTTCATGAATTTTGCCCCTCTAGGTACCATGTAAGTGGAAACATACAGGATTTGTCTTTTTGTGACTGGCTTATGACTTGGCATAATGTCCTCAAAGTTTCTCTGTGCCATAGTACATTGCAGAATTTTCTTCCTTTGTAAGGCTGATCATTTCACTATATGTATAGGCCACATTTTGTGGAGGGCCTCTGGTTACTTTTGCCTCACTCTGTATTTTTAGTTTGAGTGGTGATGTTGTGCTGTCGCTGTTTCTACTATTACACTGTCTTATTACATGAGGCAACTCTTTTCTCGCAAAAGCACTTTATAGGTCAGTCAAAACAAAATATCAAGCTTGCAATATAGCAAAGGTGGCTGCATGTTCTTTCACTGACTTACAGGAGCAATTTTTGGGTAGATCTACCCAGACATCGTCTGACTGTCTTGGAGAATGTTCCTTAGTGGACATACTATTTGCTGTTGGCTAAAGCTCTGATTCTGTGAAATGATATATTAATTTGGAGATTCTTTTGTTCATCAGTGATGAAAATTTTGGTCTGGTAGAAAAGACTTAGAAAGGTTATACTTTTATAGCCCCGTTTGACATTAACCAGTGTTCCATCTAATCTAGCAATCTTATTCCAATATTTGTTCTTTGGTGCCGGGGGTAAAGTGAGTGAGTTCTTCGAATGCTCCTTGTACCAGTTTTATCTCTCTGCTCATTCTCTCGTTAATGAATTAATTAAGTCTTCACCACGTGCTCATGTTTATAGGTAAGCCATGTTAATAACTTTCAATTATGTTACACTTTGAATTTCCTCCCTGCCAGGGCACCAGTTCAATGACTACAGTTCTTCATTTAGTGGTGTTCTTATTGCCAAGCCGCAGAGGGACCTGGTGGTATTGGAACAGAAAGCACAAGACGTACACTAGGATAAAGCAGAAAGCAGCTGTTAGGTTTGGATATGGTGTCCCCCAACGTCTTTGTGTGGAGAGCTTGGTCCCCAGTGTGGTGGAATGGACAAGTGGTGGAACTAGCTGAGCCTCCCCCAGAATCATAGTAGGTAGACTGGCTAAACTCACCCAGATCTGCTGTTTCAACAACAAATATGAAAATAAACAAATAACAGGTTAAGTTTCCATAAACCCTGCATTCTCATACCCACCTGCAGACAAACCCCCTTAATGTGGATCAGTGCGCCCACCTGTTTCTTGCAAAAGGCTTCCTTCCTATTATGGTTATGCTCTGCATTGGAAATGTAAATGACTGTAGAAAAAAAAACCAAAGAAAGACTTCCTGCTGCCGCTGCGTTCTCTCCACCTGGGCGCGTGCTTGTGTGCCTGTATGTGCTCCTGCATGACGTGTGCGTGCTACTGTACCACACACGCAGCCTGGCGTTTTAACTGTTCCAGAGATCAATTTATCTGATATTTAGTGAAGAGCAAGTGGCTCCTTTAAAATGTTTATCCCTGAAGATTAGAGACTTATTCTCAAGGATGGAGGTCATAGCTTGGTTGTCTTTTTAATATCTCCAAGAGAGACCAACGCGAATTCATCAATGCCTTACTGAATTCTGCACATTCTGCTCTTCTTTTGCTCTGTGTGGGAGAGAATACTAAGATACATGGTTGTTGTTAGACTAAAATTAAAGGAAGATGAGAAAAGCAAATGGTGTATTTCAGTGAGTTAGAATGAGGCCAGCGTGACCTCTGCTAAAAAGCCTCCCCTACAACTTAATTGTTGTCACATTGCAAGCTCTAACTTGATAAAAAGAAAACTTTTAAACTATGGCCTCCCTTAGTCTTCCCCATCTATGTGTGGGGGCTCTCCTCTGTGAGATTATCTGTTTGAATTTGAGTCTAAATGATTCAATCAACCCAAGTTCCATTATAATTTGGTAGCCCTTTGGCTAAATGCAGAGGGTTGGTGGTCTCACCCTGGGACCCTGCAGATGGGTCGCTGGCATTACTCCTTTACTCCGTGGAGACAACCGGATGATAAATGAAAAAATTCTCTGTGAAAGTTGGTTAGGCTCCTCCGTTTCTAGGAATACTTTCTTCAGTCTGGTCTTTTCATATTCTAATCTCTGCTTCGCATGCAATGCTTGAATTTAGGGTCATTGCCATCTTTCAAATAAGATTGGTATCCAGATTTCTTTTCGGTGATGTTTTGGATTTTCACATTGATGCTGTAATATTTCAGAAATAACCACAAGTGATCCTGTCATTCTTCCAGACACTTTATTTTAAACCCGAGGAGACCATGGTCAGTATCAATAAATGTTTATTGAGTGTCAGCTGGGTAGGAGCCCTGTCCCTGGCCCATTAACAAGTCTGCTCTGCGGGGTCTGGATTTCCAAGATGTTCCATCACCTGGTTTGGGAGTCAGATATTTCTCCCAAAGTGGTATGCCTGTTTCCTAAATTTAAAATATTATTTTAAGTTACCAGTTTTTAAAGACGTTATCTATAGGACAAGAATGCCTAGTGGTTTTCCTTTATTAAGTGCTTACAAGAGTGAGAAGCCATAGTTAGTCAAGTGTTTCATATGCATTTCTTAATTTTAATCCCTACAGCCTACTGATTTGGGGGATTCTTCTTATGATCTCTTCATTTTCTAGATGAACACACTGAAGCTTACTGAGAACACATCATGTGTCATTCAGGCTGCTTTGCTCCAGGTTATACAACAGCAAGTAGGGAACACAGTTTGAGTCTGGGCATGGCAGATCCTGCAACTTCTCCCCTACCCCATGTCCAGTTTGTTATTTGGTAGCCTTTAGTTAATTCTTTGGTGCCAGGATGTTTAGAGTTGTATGTCATTTAGTTGTACATTCAAACCCTTAGGAAACCAGGTCTGCATCAGCAAATGTTTACTAAGCATTGTCTGGAGTCATATTGACGTCTGTTTGGCGCTGACCGGATTTCCAAATTATTACATTAACTGATTATTTGGGTCTGACATGTTTCTGAAGGGGACTCTCATAATGAAAATTATTTTAAATTCCCAATTATGTAGGCTGTTTTGTTTAAAGATGAGAACAGCTGGCAGTATTAATTCCCTACAGTGTTGAAAAATTGTGGAAAAGAAAGACCCCAAACCAGCTTGTTAACAAATGGCTTAGCGGGTGAATCAGCAGGATTGTGCTCGCTGGGGTTCTTTCTGGATATTTTCTGTGTCTCCACAATCTGGCTGTAGTGTGATGAGTTGTTCTGCTGAGAATCCAGAGTTGAAAGAATAAACAGGGTTGACAGAATAAACAGAGTAAACCCTGAGTGTGGGGGGAAGTTTGCAAGGCAGCTTCTTTGCAGCCTTAACTCACAAGCCTAGCCTTCTGGGAATGGGCCCAAAGTTTTCTCTTGGTGAATGGCTGTAAATGTCTCATTGCTCCCAGTTTGTTTGATTTCTCATTGACTAGTGCAAGGTCTGGGGCAGGCACCAGCAGATGGAGGCCACCTTTTGGGGGAGCCTGGCAAACAGGGCACCAGTCAGCAAACCAACACAAAAGTGCTAGGAAAGAGAGCTACACAACATGGCGCCCTGACAGGCACAGGCACACACGTGTTGCATGCACCCACAGAGAGGGAAAGAGGATTACGTAGTAGAAAAGAAGTAGATTTATTGTTGTTGATCGTTAGGGCTTATACCTCGAATTAAATGATACATTTTTCCTGAAAAAGTTCCTCTTGTATTTTCAAGTGCTCTCCTCTGAGGAGGTTTAAAGGCACACACTGTCAGTGAGAACCAAACAAGTGTCACTGCTACATTGGGTCGAGGATGGGCAAGACAGGGAAATTAAAGAGAAAGCTGATGAAAGAGTTGTGCAAAGAAAATGAAGGAGTAAGCCTTGCATGCCAATGGCTGGATGGCTCAGCAGTGGAAATAACAGAGAGCGATTCTGTAGCACAGCTATAATATATCAGGAGTGCTGCCCGGGCACAGGAGGGACCGCAGCAGATTGCCTTGCTGAGAAGAGCTGTTATCTGGGGGCGAGTTCTTACCCCTTAAAGTTCTTGTTGGTGCAGTCCTGTGCTCTGAGCACTTTTAAGATGGCTCAAGAAAGTTGCTCTTGCGTTATAGTTTGTGTAGCAAAATGGCTGTCTTTTGAGCCTCAGTGGGGGATGTTACGGAGAAGGCTCTGGGGTAGGGGAGAACCAGGAACTGGTGGTCAGGGAAAGGGAAACATGTGTCATTCGGGCTGCTTTGGAGATCTCTGGACTGACCTCCAGGGACACCTGCCCCCCCCAACCACAGGTCACCAGTGTGCACTTGTAATATGAGCTCAGACAGATCTCTTGACCCCCAGGACAGCTGCAGTTTGAGTTAATAGCACATAATTCAGCCCCTCACTGAGGCTTTCCTAGAAATCTGACCATGGACTCTGTATGAATTCAGGCTAGGAACACCCTATCTATCATGAGAGGGGAAAAAAAAAACAAAAACCCACAACAAAACAAAACAAACAACAACGAAAAACCTTTAGTATTTGTTCATTTGTAGCAATTGAATGAAGAAGCCTCAGTCCTCAGTATTTCTTGTTTTCTTCTCCTCCCACTTTTTCTTCTTTGTTTGCAGTGTTGGGGATGGAACCCAGGACTCGTGCCTGCTAGGCAAGCACTCTACCACTGAGCTGCACCTCAAGATCCCTAGTTTTCTTCTTCTTGTTCCATGTATCCATGCTGCTGTTCTTCAAGGGATAACCATCTCCCTTGGATATCACCAGAGGGATAACACCCATTTAAGGTCCTTAGCAATAGGATTTCCCCTTGTGGTGTATGGAAGAGAATCGTGATTTCTATTGACCAGGAGACAGAGGTACTGCTGAGAGAACGAAACGCAAGGTCAAGTTTTTTGGGGAAGGGGTAGAATCCTTAGTAGAGACCTGGCAGCTGACTCAAACCTTTCTCTTCTTTAGATGTACACTTTTTTTTTTTTTAAATCACATCTGCAAAAGTATAAGACTTTCAAGGTAATATTTGTCCTCTTGGCCCTAAACCCAGAATATTGAGGATGAGGAGTTAACCAAAGCCTCCGAATGGAAGGAGTTCCTGTACAGAGCGGGTGGAAACAGAGAGGGGCTGTCTGTGGCATCCTTTGAAGATAGTCTCATAATTTCCCCCACATCCATCCTCTTCCTTGATAGGGGTTTGCTCTTCTCTGCAGTTGAGGCTCCCTGTGCCATTTCCTTCTTCCTTTACGCTGGCCTTGGAGACATTCTCTGCTGGACCTGGGAGGAAGTCACATTACAAAAGGAGCACCAGAACACCTCAGGATGGCCAGTGCCCTTTCTATTTACTTTTCAAGGCGGTGGCAGCTGAAGAAAAAGGTTCAAAACACATCAAGTTGCTCTTGAGTTATGACGTGACAGTTGAGCATTTAGCTCTCCCCTCGGCAGAGCTTCAAAGTTCACTTCCAATGGCTTTTCTTCTCCAGGACCACACCATCATCCTCAAAATGGGAGTCTGAGGATGCTTCCCATCCTACATCACTCACAGATCCCCACAGAACAACAAGCAGCAAAAACTAACAATTTACAGTTCATGTTCTTTGATGTAAGGTGGGATAGGGGACGCCAAACCAAGGTCTCCGAGGAGAAGGCAGTTGCGTTGCCACAGAAAGCAAACTCTTTCTTCTCTCCCTGAGAAGACAGCAAACTGCACTCGCAAATTAAATATGAGCAAGCCTTTACTCAGATAATTTAGCTTGATGTGGGTCAAGGTGGGGGAGGGGAAGAGCAAAGAATTTAAACAGCACGTGCCAAGGATTTGCTGAACATGTTAAAAAAATGCTGACTGGCATTAAATTAAGTAACAACTAAAGATTACACCAGAGTAAACACTGCTGCTAATGTTTGACTAAAAACTAACCAAGGGCTCTGAGTGACTCCAGTTAATTTACAGATCACGCCAATAACGGCTGCAGGAGGCTGGGGCTGCTGAAGGCTGGGGAGACGTTTTATAGCCAGAAGCCAAGTTTGTAAATTTAGAAAAAGAAAACTAAAACTGTAGGAATTGCTTTAGAAACTTCAGGGAAGGAGAGGGAGAGAAGGGGAGGAGGGAGGGAGAGTGAGAGAGAGAGAGGGGTGGGGGGGTAGGGAGAGAGGGAAAGAATCTAATATGTCAGCCTGCAGGGCTTAGGGTAAAAAAAGCAGCCAAGAAAAAACAAAACGAAACGTCTAACTTTGAAGTTAAATGTTTCTAGGAGAACAGAGTGTAGTAGGATCAAAGAGTTAACTGTTCCTGTGGGGTAGGAGCCTTAAATTCTAGACTGTGCCAAGGGCTCCATCCACCCCCAAAAGAAAGAGTGTAAATTCTCCTGGTGTTATCAAATAAAATTGGTTTAACTCTGCAACATTTAGTTTCAAGTTCACGTTTAAGTGTACGGTCCTACAGTGAGTGATTTTGAAATTATAGTCCCTCTTCCACATAACTTCTTTGGATACAGTTTTTTTTTTTTTTTTTTTTTTTTTTTTTTTTTTTTAAATTTTTTATTGTTGGCTGTTCAAAACATTACATAGTTCTTGATATATCATATTTCACAATTTGATTCAAGTGGGTTATGAGCTCCCATTTTTACCCCATATACAGATTGCAGAATCCCATCAGTTACACATCCATTGATTTACATATTGCCATACTAGTGTCTGTTGTATTCTGCTGCCTTTCCTATCCTCTACTATCCCCCCTCCCCTCCCCTCCCCTCCCCTCCCCTCCCCTCCCCTCCCCTCTTCTCTCTCTGCTCCCTCTACTGACATTCATTTGTCCCCCTTATATTATTTTTCCCCTTCCCCTCACTTCCTCTTGTATGTACTTTTGTATAACTCTGAGGGTCTCCTTCCATTTCCATGCATTTTCCCTTCTCTCTCCCTTTCCCTCCCACCTCTCATCCCTGTTTAATGTTAATCTTCTTCTCCTGCTCTTCGACCCTACTCTGTTCTTAGTTACTCTCCTTATATCAAAGAAGACATTTGGCATTTGTTTTTTAGGGATTGGCTAGCTTCACTTAGCATAATCTGCTCTAATGCCATCCATTTCCCTGTAAATTCTATGATTTTGTCATTTTTTAATGCAGAGTAATACTCCATTGTGTATAAATGCCACATTTTTTTTATCCATTCATCCATTGAAGGGCATCTAGGTTGGTTCCACAGTCTAGCTATTGTGAATTGTGCTGCTATGAACATAGATGTAGCAGTGTCCCTGTAGCATGCTCTTTTTAGGTCTTTAGGGAATAGACCGAGAAGGGGAATAGCTGGGTCAAATGGTGGTTCCATTCCCAGCTTTCCAAGAAATCTCCATACTGCTTTCCAAATTGGCTGCACCAATTTGCAGTCCCACCAGCAATGTACAAGTGTACCCTTTTCCCCACATCCTCGCCAGCACTTGTTGTTGTTTGACTTCATAATGGCTGCCAATCTAACTGGAGTGAGATGGTATCTTAGGGTGGTTTTGATTTGCATTTCTCTGACAGCTAGAGATGGTGAGCATTTTTTCATGTACTTGTTGATTGATTGTATGTCCTCCTCTGAGAAGTGTCTGTTCAGGTCCTTGGCCCATTTGTTGATTGGGTTGTTTGTTCTCTTATTGTCTAATTTTTTGAGTTCTTTGTATACTCTGGATATTAGGGCTCTATCTGAAGTGTGAGGAGTAAAGATTTGTTCCCAGGATGTAGGCTCTCTATTTACCTCTCTTATTGTTTCTTTTGCTGAGAAAAAACTTTTTAGTTTGAGTAAGTCCCATTTGTTGATTCTAGTTATTAACTTTTGTGCTATGGGTGTCCTATTGAGGAATTTGGAGCCCGACCCCACAGTATGTAGATCGTAGCCAACTTTTCCTTCTATCAGACGGCGTGTCTCTGATTTGATATCAAGCTCCTTGATCCATTTTGAATTTACTTTTGTGCATGGCGAGAGAAAGGGATTCAGTTTCATTTTGTTGCATATGGATTTCCAGTTTTCCCAGCACCATTTGTTGAAGATGCTATCCTTCCTCCATTGCATGCTTTTAGCCCCTTTATCAAATATAAGGTAGTTGTAGTTTTGTGGATTGGTTTCTGTGTCCTCTATTCTGTACCATTGGTCCACCCGCCTGTTTTGGTACCAGTACCATGCTGTTTTTGTTACTATTGCTCTGTAGTATAGTTTGAAGTCTGGTATCGCTATACCGCCTGATTCACCCTTCCTGCTTAGCATTGTTTTTGCTATTCTGGGTCTTTTGTTTTTCCATATGAATTTCATGATTGCTCTTTCTATTTCTACAAGAAATGCCGTTGGGATTTTGATTGGCATTGCATTAAACCTGTAGAGAACTTTTGGTAATATCGCCATTTTGATGATGTTAGTTCTGCCTATCCATGAACAGGGTATATTTTTCCATCTTCTAAGATCTTCTTCTATTTCTCTCTTTAGGGTTCTGTAGTTTTCATTGTATAAGTCTTTCACCTCTTTTGTTAGGTTGATTCCCAAGTATTTTATTTTTTTTGAAGATATTGTGAATGGAGTGGTTGTCCTCATTTCCATTTCAGAGGATTTGTCGCTGATATACAGGAATGCCTTTGATTTATGCGTGTTGATTTTATATCCTGCCACTTTGCTGAATTCATTTATTAGCTCTAATAGTTTCTTTGTAGACCCTTTTGGGTCTGCTAGGTATAGAATCATGTCATCTGCAAATAGTGATAATTTAAGTTCTTCTTTTCCTATTTTGATGCCTTTAATTTCTTTCGTCTGTCTAATTGCTCTGGCCAGTGTTTCGAGAACTATGTTGAACAGAAGTGGAGAGAGAGGGCATCCCTGTCTTGTTCCAGATTTTAGAGGGAATGCCTTCAATTTTTCTCCATTCAGAATGATGCTAGCCTGAGGCTTAGCATAGATTGCTTTTACAATATTGAGGTATGTTCCTGTTATCCCTAGTTTTTCTAGAGTTTTGAACATAAAGGGATGCTGTACTTTGTCAAATGCTTTTTCCGCATCTATCGAGATGATCATATGATTCTTATTTTTAAGTCTATTGATGTGATGAATAACATTTATTGATTTCCGTATATTGAACCAGCCTTGCATCCCAGGGATGAATCCTACTTGATCATGGTGCACAATTTTTTTGATAAGTTTTTGTATCCGAGTGGCCAGAATTTTATTGAGGATTTTTGCATCTAGGTTCATTAGAGATATTGGTCTGTAGTTTTCTTTCTTTGAAGTGTCTTTGTCTGGTTTAGGTATCAGGGTGATGTTGGCCTCGTAGAATGAATTTGGAAGTTCTCCCTCTTTTTCTATTTCCCGAAGTAGCTTGAAAAGTATTGGTATTAGTTCCTCTTTAAAGGTTTTGTAAAACTCTGCTGTATACCCATCTGGTCCTGGGCTTTTCTTAGTTGGTAGTCTTTTGATGGTTTCTTCTATTTCCTCAATTGATATTGGTCTGTTTAGGTTGTCTATATCCTCCTGACTCAATCTGGGCAGATCATATGACTTAAGAAATTTATCTATGCCTTCACTATCTTCTAATTTATTGGAGTATAAGGATTCAAAATAATTTTTGATTATCTTCTGTATTTCTGAAGTGTCTGTTGTGATATTGCCTCTATCATCCCGTATGTTAGTAATTTGAGTTCTCTCTCTTCTTCTCTTCGCTAGCATGGCTAAGGGTCTGTCGATTTTGTTTATTTTTTCAAAGAACCAACTTTTAGTTTTGTCAATTTTTTCAATTGTTTCTTTTGTTTCGATTTCATTAATTTCAGCTCTGATTTTAATTATTTCTTGCCTTCTACTTCTTTTGCTGTTGTTTTGCTCTTCTTTTTCAAGGATTTTGAGATGAAGTATGAGATCATTTATTTGTTGGTTTTTTCTTTTTTTAAGGAATGAACTCCAAGCAATGAATTTTCCTCTTAGAACTGCTTTCAATGTGTCCCATAGATTCCGATATGTTGTGTCTGTGTTTTCATTAATCTCTAAGAATTTTTTAATTTCTTCCTTGATGTCTTCTATAACCCATTGATCATTCAGTAACCTATTGTTCATTCTCCAAGTGATGTATTCTTTTCCCTTCCTTCTTTTATCGTTGATTTTCAGTTCCATTCCATTATGATCAGATAGGATGCATGGTATTATCTCTACTCCTTTATATTGTCTAAGAGTTTCCCTGTGACATAATATATGATCTATTTTTGAGAAGGATCCATGTGCTGCTGAGAAAAAAGTGTAACTGCTTGATGTTGGGTGGTATACTCTATATATGTCAATTAAGTCTAGGTTATTAATTGTGTTATTGAGTTCTATAGTTTCCTTATTCAACTTTTGTTTGGAAGATCTGTCCAGTGGTGATAGAGGTGTGTTGAAGTCTCCCATGATTATTGTATGGTGGTCTATTAGACTCTTGAACTTGAGAAGAGTTTGTTTGATGAACATAGCTGCACCATTGTTTGGGGCATATATATTTATGATTGTTATGTCTTGTTGGTGTATGGTTCCCTTGAGCAGTATGTAGTATCCCTCTTTATCCCTTTTGATTAACTTTGGCTTGAAATCTATTTTATTTGATATGAGTATGGATACTCCTGCTTGTTTCCGAAGTCCATATGAGTGATATGATTTTTCCCAACCTTTCACCTTCAGCCTATGTATGTCTTTTCCTATCAAATGCGTCTCCTGTAGGCAGCATATTGTTGGGTCTTGTTTTGTGACCCATTCTACTAGCCTGTGTCTCTTGATTGGTGAGTTTAAGCCATTAACATTTAGGGTTATTATTGAGATATGGGTTGTTCTTCCAGCCATATTTGTTTATTTATGTTACTAAACATGGTTTGTTTTCCTCTTTGATTATTTTCCCCCCTTTAGTGTCCTACCTCCCACTGTTGGTTTTCATTGTTATTTTCCATTTCCTCTTCCTGTAATGTTTTGCCAAGGATGTTTTGAAGAGATGGTTTTCTAGCTGCAAATTCTTTTAACTTTTGTTTATCGTGGAAGGTTTTAATTTCATCTTCCATCCTGAAGCTTAATTTCGCTGGAAACACAATTCTTGGTTGGAACCCATTTTCTTTCAGTGTTTGAAATATGTTATTCCAGGATCTTCTAGCTTTCAGAGTCTGTGTTGAAAGATCAGCTGTTATCCTGATTGGCTTACCCCTAAATGTGATCTGCTTCCTTTCTCTTGTAGCTTTTAAAATTCTCTCCTTATTCTGTATGTTGGGCATCTTCATTATAATGTGTCTAGGTGTGGGTCTCTTATGATTTTGCACATTCGGCGTCCTGTAGGCTTCTAGGATTTGGGGTTCTGTCTCATTCTTCAAGTCTGGGAAGTTTTCTCGTATTATTTCATTGAATAGATTGCTCAATCCTTTGGTTTGAAACTCTGTCCCTTCCTGTATCCCAATGACTCTTAAATTTGGTCTCTTGATGTTATCCCATATTTCTTGGATGTTCTGCTCATGGTTTCTTAACAGTCTTGCTGAGCTGTCTATGTTCTTTTCAAGTTGAAATACTTTATCTTCATTGTCTGATGTTCTGTCTTCTAAGTGTTCTACTCTGCTGGTAGTATTCTCAATTGAGTTTTTAAGTTGGCTTATTGCTTCCTGCATTTCTAGGATTTCTGTTTGTTTGTTTTTTATAACCTCTATTTCCCTGTGTAGTTGATCTTTTGCTTCTTGGATTTGTTTATGTAATTCATTGTTGAAGTGATCTTTCATTGTCTGATTTTGCTGTCTGATGTCTTCCTTGAGACTCCAGATCATCTGAAGCATGTATATCCTGAATTCTTTATCTGACATTCCATCTGCTGCAGCTATTACCTCTTCTAATGTTGAGTTGACCTGCATTGCTTGTGGTCCTTTCTTTCCTTGTCTCTTCATACTGTTTGCGTTCCTTTCTACTTAGTGAAACTGTTGTGTTATTGAATTTTCCCCCTATATATTTATATTGGTCTTGTATAGTTGCAAAGTCTCCCTCGCAGGCGCGGGCGGCGGCTCTGTCCCTCTGTGGGCCGCTAGGCTTGTTCTGTGGGTGGTCACAGTTCTGTCTACTTTGCAGGTGCAGGCAGCGGCACTGCCCCTCTGCAGGCCTCTGGGGCTGTACTGCCAGTGGGTCGCAGGTCCGCCTACCTTGCAGGAGTGATTGGAAGCTCTGTCCCGCCGCGGGCCACTGGGCCTTTTCTGTCCGTGGTCACAGTTCCCCTACCTGGCAGGCACGAGTGGTGGGGGGCGGCTCTGCCCCTCAGCAGGCCGCTGGGCCTGCTCTGTGCGTGGTCACAGTTCCCTCTACCTTGCCGGTGCAGGGGGAGGGGGCGGCTCTGCCTCTCAGCAGGTCGCTGCTCCTCTTCTGCCGGTGGGTCGCAGGCCCGCCTACCTTGCAGGAGTGATTGGAAGCTCTGTCCCACCGCGGGCCACTGGGCCTTTTCTGTCGGTGGTCACCTGGCAGGGGCGTGGGGTGGGGGGTGGCTCTGCCCCTCAGCAGGCCGCTGGGCCTGCTCTGTCCATGGTCACAGTTCCCCTACCTGGCAGGCGCGAGGGGTGGGGGGCGGCTCTGCCCCTCAGCAGGCCGCTGGGCCTGCTCTGTGCGTGGTCACAGTTCCCTCTACCTTGCCGGTGCAGGGGGAGGGGACGGCTCTGCCTCTCAGCAGGCCGCTGCTCCTCTTCTGCAGGTGGGTCGCAGGCCCGCCTACCTTGCAGGAGTGATTGGAAGCTCTGTCCCACCGCGGGCCACTGGGCCTTTTCTGTCGGTGGTCACCTGGCAGGGGCGGGGGATGGGGGGTGGCTCTGCCCCTCAGCAGGCCGCTGGGCCTGCTCTGTGCGTGGTCACAGTTCCCTCTACTTTGCTGGCGCAGGGGGAGGGGGCGACTCTGCCTCTCAGCAGGTCGCTGCTCCTCCTCTGCCGGTGGGTCGCAGGCCCGCCTACCTTGCAGGAGTGATTGGAAGCTCTGTCCCGCCGCGGGCCACTGGGCCTTTTCTGTCCGTGGTCACAGTTCCCCTATCTGGCAGGCGCGGGGGGTGGGGGGCGGCTCTGCCCCTCAGCAGGCCGCTGGGCCTGCTCTGTGCGTGGTCACAGTTCCCTCTATGGATACAGTTTTAAATGCTTTAAAAGTGGGATGTGTGCGGTGTATTTTCTAAATACACAGCCATTGAAATCCTTAGATTGGGTTTTCATTGTGTGCTTCAATTTCCTAAGGCTTGGGTGACCATCATCGCTGGACAATCCAATATAATGGAATGGTCTAATTCAAGGCTTTCCCCCACATAATATCTAAAATCTCTCCTGTACCCCCACCGGGATACTATATTTCATTCTTCCGTTTCCTTGGCTATAATCATATTAATTAATTAATTAATGGTTCAGGGGATTGAACCCAGGGCTTTGCATCAAACATTTGCAGATTCACACTGTTTACATTGCCACTTCATTATGAAAGAAGGTTCACTCATGGCTAGCATATCTGGGATGGGGACCAGTCTGCTTCGTGCTCCATGGCCCTCCCAGGATTCTCATGGAAGCCCATTTTCTCCACAGCCCCATTCCTTCTCTTCAGGTTTCTGTCTTCTTTCAGTCAAAGGCAAAAATATGTGCGTTGGGACGGCAGCTGCCAGTGTCATCTTGGAGGCTCACAGCAAACAGCGAGAAGGTCTGGATAACGTGGAGACACATTTCTGTGTTGGCCCAGATGGAACTTTAAAAATGCAAAAAGCCACCAAAATCTCTGCTCTTTCCCTTAATTGCTTGGATTATCAGACTGGAGAAATAAAAGGGCAGGTTTGTTCTAGGCTTGTTAAATTTGTGCTAACTTTACTGACACCAGCCCTTTGACTCCGACAGCCTTTCCAGCATTCCCTAGGGACCCTCCCAGTGTGTCAGAAACCAAACACTCTGTCTGCAGAGGCAGCCCCAATGCCAGAGCTTCACTGCAGGGGCCAGGAGAGAAAAATAATGCTGTCAACCAACCCATCCCTTCTGTTCTTGGTTGACTTGACTCACATTATGATTTTTATCCAAAATTTGATGGCTGACCTGATTAAGGTCACCAGCCCCATGGGGCTATTTAAAAATTTTGAAAATCACATGGAACTTTCCAGTTCTTTCCAATGTGAGTTTGCTCAAATATTCTGATGAGCCAATTCTTGAAGATACATAGTCTCCCAAATGGGGAGGTGTGCACACTGGAGAAATTTAAAAGCAAAAGGAATTTTAGAGTGACCAGAATTAGTAGACATTGGCATGGTCCCTTCTATCCTCTACACCCAATGTTGGAAACAATGACTTGGATTATCCACATCTACTGGATTAGGTTATGACAGAAAATTGAAGAGTCTAAGGGGGATAGAGTTTTCATGTACAGAAATTTTTGTAATCCAAACAATTCACTCTAATTAGAAACAATTTTTATGTGAATGGACAATTGTAGATTCACTGTATGACCAAATAGCTCAATTGCCAAGTTGTGGCTTTTCCTTTCCTTGTCTTCAAAAACCAACAAACAAAAAATATAGCTATAGGTTGCATTTATCTGGCTCTTCAGCTCTTCTAAATTTAATATGAAATTTATGTAGTTTCTCAAAACTTGAAATCACAAAGTTGAGTGGTAATAATAAGGTTCTGTGTATCTACTCTGCTATTCTAAGCAACAGCCCTTGGGGGCAGGTACTTTTGTTATCCCATTGCAAAGCTTAGGAAGGGAAGTACAGAGTGATGGATCAGGCATCTGGGGTCATACAGCAGTGGCTGGAGAACTCAGATCCAGCCATATTACCTGTTTTCATTTAGTTTTGGGCTCCACCAGTGAGCGGAGACATCATCACTCTGATTTTTCAGGCCTCAGAGTGCATCTGCTCACCATGTTGGCTCGGTTTCGTCCTGTGATCTCACCTATTCTGGCATGGCAGATACTTCATACTAGAGTGGGGGAGGAAAGTAGGGGTTGGATTTCTTGAAACCAACTCAAACTCCATTCTCCATTCTGCCTGAAGAATCTCCTCCCACAATTTAGAGAGAAATTTTAAAGAGAGAACTATTTTATTGGAAAATAAAAATAGCTACCTTTAGTTTATAACATGTCAGAAGTTTCTCAAAGTCTTTTGCATTCATCACTCATTGTATTCTCACAACACAATGGGGGTAGATAATGTTATCATATTGATTTTATAGGTGGGTAAATCGAATCACAGATAGGTGATATCACTTGCTTCAAATCATCTAGTTAGGGTGTCATACAAATGAGCTACACCCAGGGACCCTGGTCCTAGGATCCAAGCTCCTAACACTGCACTCTCTCACCAGTGAGTTGGGAACTGTTCAGGTGGTTTGAAGGCTAGCAGTGAAATGATGTCAGGTTCATAATTCAGTCAGAGTTCTGTCACAGTTGAGTGCAGAATTGGCTATTTCATTACTAACAACAGCAGAGTTGCTCCTATTACTGCTGCTGTCATAGCAGAACATTCCAGAAAAAAAAAAAAAGATCTTACCCTTGGAGGAGAAGAATAAAGCCTTTATTCTCCCAGAATCTTAGAGAAGATGATTTCTAATTCTTTTCTGTGCCTGTTTGCCTGCCTCAGAACATGAGCCTAATGACAATAGTCTCTCTCTTCTTCTCCCTCTTTTTAAAATCTGTGGTGTTTTCCATTTTTCAAAGCAATTTCTCACACATTTCTTCATGTGATGTGTGTAAGGTCCTTGCTTAACATCTGGACGGCCATCTTAAGTGAAAGCTGGCATTTTAAGAAAAATTTTGCTTTCCCACCCAAGGGCATTTCTGAGAAAGGCTCACCACTCTGTCATACCAACCCCACCCTTCACTGCCCGCATTAGGACTCCCCGGGCTCTAATCCCTGAGCCTGCCCCATAAAAGTCTTGAACCCCAAGCCTGTTTTGCCTCTCTCCATCTATGGAGAGATGTGCCTTTATTTGTCAGGTCTGACATATAAACCTTCGTGTGTGTCTCTGCCTGGTCTCTGTTTTATTTCTCGCTCACCTGTCTCCTGGTTCCTCACTTTCCTTTCAATGTGAACCAGGCCATGGCTCTGTTGGGTGAGATTAGGATCTTCACTTTATAGGGAAGGAATCTGTAGCCCAGAGACATCCAGACCCACAAAAGTGGTCAAAAAGGGCGAGATGAAATCCTGGGGATTCCAAGCCCAGATGTGTTTCAGCTCTATCCTCAGTTCCTTCTTCAGTGAGAAATAGTCTCCTGGGGCAGCAATTTCAGTGGGAGATCTTGAAGCATTCATAAAATTTTGTTCCTTAGAACAAAATTCTGCCCAAATTGACTAGAAACCACCCACCCATACTGCCCACACTGAATTTTGTGCCTGAATCTCTTGCCATGGAAGACATCTTAGTGCAGTAGATGAGGATATTGGAGTTACCAGGTGTGAGGACAGCGCTGAGAGCCTGGGTCCATGGGGCTTCTGTTATTCTGTAGGTCTATGTCATAGAAAGGGTAACAACTGTGCAGGGGAGGGAAGTGTGATTACCATGCCTGGGGCCTTGGCTTCCATCTTGCACGATTCTCAAGAAGTATTAATTTTTCTTAAAAAAAAAAAAAGAAAGAAAAAGAAAAAGTCAGACCCGTTGATAGTGAGTGGGGTCATGTCCCAGACTCCCCCTTCTTCTGCCATTCCCTTGGGGTGTGGGATGCTGGCAGAGGAAGGAGTAGTCGGCTAGCCTTATTAACTCCAGTTTACAGTTCACAGGGTGGGGCTTAGCCCGCGGCTGGACACAAGTCACCCCAGCTCAGCATTTTAGAACAGCTCTGAACCTGTGGCCTAGAAGCAGGCTCATAGAACAACACATTCTCACAAAATATGATCAGCTGGTTTACAAGGTGTCCTGAAGAAAAATTAACATCCCCCACCCCTCTTGGAAGGAAGGAATGAGGAGGAAAAGAGAAGCAACTGGGAAAAAAAATGCAAAAATGTATGTAAAAGGAAGACTCACAAAGCCCCTTTTTCTGAGAAGCCTTTAACCTGGAGTTTACCAGCAAGGAGCCAGCAGACACATGTGTGCAGGTTAATGTCCCTAAAATAAGGCAGGAGCCAGTAATAACAGGGTCAGAGTGACAGAATGTTACAGCTGGTAGGAAAGTGTGCGTAGCACCACACCATTAGATCCAGCAGTTACTCTCCACGTAGGATAGAGCTGGGGTTCCGGCTCTGGGGCGTGCATCCCAGTAGGGGGAACAGGCTCTGCTTCCAAGAAAGCATTCCCCAGCCTCTGGTACAGATCCCTGAGAATTTTAGGAAGTCTTTGCAGGGAGATTAAGGGTGTATCTCTGGGTTCTGGAAGCTGGTTGCCTGATTATTGTGTGCAGTTGGGAAAGTCTTGGCAGAGGCGGGTGCTCTGTGCAAGCACCGGACAAGTGCACACACATGTGGTAGCAAAGTTGTGACTTTGAGAGTTGTGTGGCATTTGTGAGATATGGAGCTTGTCACTGTGACTGGGGCCCAGACTTATGGATCTGTCATCGCTTACCCTGTGGTGGCTTGGACATGCGCTTCTTTGGGGGCTAGCCATGGTACTCCTCTTTTTTTCCTAAGGCCATGGAGTGCCAGCTTCCATTTCACTACTTTCTATTTCTTTGGAAAACATTTCAGAATCGCTTTCCTCATCGTGCCCACTTAAAAAAAAAATCAACCTTCCCTGCCTGCCACCCTGGGCAGGAAGAGCTGAGAGCTGACCCACATTCACCAACACGTTCCCTCCTTGCAGCTGCCAGTACCAGGTGGGTGGCTGCCATCCGATGACGTTCCTCCCTGGCCAGCACATGTTTTTAAATGACTGTGCAGTATCTGTGCTAACAAAAGCAAATGGACCTGACGAGGTCCCAGCAGCCCATGGGGATACCCTCAGATTCTCTCTTCCTGCCCAGCTGGGCTTTGGCTTTGATTCTCCTCCCATTTTGATTTTTTGATTCTCTACACCCCTTCATGCATGTGGCTATTTTAGTCACTGCAAAAAGCTTTATGCTGCTTCTAGACATGAAATGTGCACTGGAGCACTGTCTAGTTCTTTGGGCTCAGAACCTCAGCTGGAGTGCTGATGCAATTATCCACTGCATCTGTGTGCATATGGACAAGTCCTTTTAATTCCTGTTCCTTAGTCTCCCCACCTACAAAGTGGCACAGCAGCAATACCTGTCTGAATATGGTTCTTGTTGGAATTAAATGAAAGAAAATAATAGGTACTTAGCACAGTGCCTACGACATGGGCAAATGCCAGTTCCATAAAGCTAGCATTATGTCCTGTTTTTTGTTGATGTTGTTGTTATTGTTGTTTGTTTGTTTGTTTTTCTCCCCAAATGGATCTTAATATACATCTACTTATGTGGTAAGGTCTGATGAATAGGAAGAAGCCAGCCACAGGGAAGCAAAAGCCATAGCTAACTCTTTTGCCTCACTCAGCAGCCACTGGTCTACCTTGTGACTCTTCCACATAGACTTGTTCTGAACCTGAACCTGGGAGAGGAGAACGGCTGTCCCCATCCTATAGGACACTTGTGGCACAGGACTTGGGTATTTATCGCCTGTGTAAACTATTGCCTCACTTTCCATATGGGTGATGATCCAGGAATGGCAGGGGATGCCCAAGAGCCATTATTGGAACCCTAGTGCATGGTGGAGCAGGACTTCCTCTGCCTTCCCCTCCTATTAATGGAAATGTGAAGCCCAGGACTCAGTAAAAACACCTGAGAGGAAGCTGGTAATGAAAATGGTTGACTCTGCCTTTCAAGACTGCAATTGCTCTCCAGGATTGCACTACTGACCCAGGTGCTTCCTCGTTGCTGCTGGTAAAATCTGTCAATCCGCCAGTCTACAGAGAGGAAAGGCAGAACTTAAGATAGATAGGGTACAAGGCCATTTAGATCAAGGATTCTCAAGACAGGAGCTGTCATGGCACCAGTCTTGAGTGAACTGGACTTAGGTAAATGGCAGGAACCCTTTCCAATGAAGGACCAAGTGGGCAGATAGAAGTTTCTCTATTTCAGCTTTTTCTGCATATAGTGCTAAGCAAATTCTCAAGTGCATAAGCAATTAATAATTAGTATTGAGAGAGAGAGAGAGAGAGAGAGAGAGAGAGAGAATTGAAAATAAATAAGGGCACTTCATTGTGTACACAATTTAGATATTTTTGTGCTTGATGTAAAGTAGGCCTAAGTGGTCAACTCCAGACTTTGGTGGATCATAGAATTTGTGTGCCTGTGAGCTTGAATTTTAGCCTGCTCAAATGTCCTCTTGTCCACCTTTTCTGTGCCTCACTTTTCTCCAGGATAAGAATTAACATAAACTACAAAGATTCTCTGGGGACTAGTTATTAACCAAGAATGTTGAGAGGCCTTGACAAATATAAAATGTTATATGTAAACCCAATAGTAAATCAAAGAGTTATCTACATCCAACGAGGCCTAGAGTTTTACTTCAATACTGCAGTCTCTTAGTTTTCCAATCATTCCAGGGCAGACCAAAGTTCCGTGGTATATCTTTTTAATGTGGCAGGCCTCAAGGGTGGATTGAGTTAGGCAATTTATCCTCTTTTATGTCCTCTATTCACAGACAACACTCCCAACAGGGTAACATAAAACCACGGATAGATTTCTTTACAGCATTATGTAAGTAAACTAGGGAAGCAGCCCGAGCCCTGTGCATAGAACAGGAGAAAGAAGTATCGGAGAAGAAAATGGGCCTTTGCAGAAATGACAAAAGTGAAAACCCCTACAGCTTTGAATGTTCTACTAAAAGAGTGTTTCTTTGGCAATTCAGCATTTTCTGAAATTGGCCTCAGACCTCAGGTCCTCCTGAGGTGTTGATGTTCCATTTTGAATCTGGAGGACCCAGGGCATCTCAGAACCGCCCCCCCCCCCCAACCAGCTCTCACCAACAAAGAGGATTATTTCTGAACTTGCTGGCTCATTATCTCCCAGTATGTTATTCACAGTGGAGGTGTACAAAACGTGTCAAATACATCGAGACTTTGCAAAGTATGTATATGTGTGCACGCACATGCATACCCACGCCGGCACCCACACCCATCCCTCCAACCCAGACAAGAAAGTTCAGCTAGAAAGGGGACAGCATGCAACTGGCATGCTATGCTGTGAGGACCCCTCTCCTGCTGGCTCAGCTACCCGACAGGTTTGTCTGGGCATGTTGCCCTGCTGAAGCCAGGCCAAGTTTCAGGGGAGGAATTTGCTTGGATTTAGGGCTGGAGTTCAGGTTTGCTGATATGAGGACTGATCTTTGGTGGTCAACAAAGAAAAAGTGGGCTCAAATGAGCAATAGAGGACCATGTGCTACTTGATAATGGCAAGCTTTGGTTCTAGTTCAAAGTCTGAGAAATAAAAATGTTATGTAGAACATCTAGACAATGGTAGAATACTAGGAGTAGACGCCGGGAAGAAGGAGATTCATTTTAAAGGGACGTGGACAACTTCTCAGGGTGTTAGAAATATTCTGTCTCGATTATTGCCATAGTAATTTGGCTGTGTATGTTTGTCAAAATTCATAGAATGCACCTGAAAAGGATGAATTCTACGAATGCAAATTATAACTCAACAAACCTAAATTTTAAAAATACTGTACTTTTAGGCCTGGGGTTGTGGCTCAGTGGTAGAGCACTCACCTAGCATGTGCAAGGCCCTGGGTTCTTCAATGTCAGCACCGCATATAAATAAATAAAGTTATTGTGTCCAAGTACAACTAAAAAATGAATATTAAGGAAAAAAATACTGTAGTTTTAGAGGTCATTTAAACCCAAAGAGCATGTTGAGTCACTAATGTCTCTCTAAAAATAACTTGAACTGATTTTTTTTTTTTAAATTAAATTTTAAAAAATGCTACAGGGTAGTCTTAACTCTTTAAGATTCAATAGGAAGAATAGAATCTAGATTTTTTTTCAGAGTTATTAATACTGTTGTTCCCACCCTGCCCACCCCTTGGAACTGAGGAGTGCTTAAGCACTGAGCCATATCCCCAGACCTTTTGTAAGGGTAAAAGAAATGGAAGTTAAAGCGTAAAAGTTAAAGGGTAAAAGACCGGGTGTTGTAAAAGTTTCTAAGCTGCAAGGTCTGAGTTAGCTGTTAAGACAATGCTTAGAACCGCCCAGTAAACATTTCCCCTGATTGTCTGGTTGTTTAATAACTGAAGGGGTCTGTGTGGTTGCACGCAGGCATTGCAGGGCCTGGACCAATCAGTTTAAATGTAACCCCCTCCTTAGGAATGACCTATCACTCCAGCCTGACCTGTTCCCGCCAATGAATGAACTAATCAGGTTTAGGAGTTGTTGTTCAATTTTCCCGCGCCTAATGATGATTTGTTCTGATGTATACAAAGCCCTCCGCCCTCCCCAAAAAGTGTACTTAAGAAGTGCTCAGCCCCTGCTCGGGGCTCTGGGCTGCTTTCCCTTCTTGAGTGGGCACGGAGCCCCAGCATGCTGGTTCAATAAACCCCCCCTTCTGCCAATTGCATGAGTGGTCACTTGGTGGTCTCTTTCTCCGACGTTTCGCGGGACCCTTACACTTTTAATACTTTATTTTGAGACAGGGTCTTACTAAGTTGCTTAGGACTTTGCTAAATTACTCAGGATGCCTTTGGACTCAGCCTCCCAAGCCACTGGAATTACAGGGGTGCGCCACTGTACTCGTCTATTTATACTTTTTATGTGGGCATTTTTATCCAATTATTTTTAATTTTTTTTTAAAAAATAAGAAGACAGCCTTAATATTAAAAGTTGAAAGATCCCAAAGCAAGGGTGTGGTGAAAATTTAGTATTTCTTAAGGATAATTTATTTAGAAAAAATGAAGAAATCAACTATTAGAACAATAGATTATTTCTCTGATGACTAAATACAAAACATAAACACCCACCACCAGATATTAGTTGTAAAGAGGAGAAAAAGCTCATTTACTATGTGGTGAGGTGGAGGGAGAAAGAAAAGCAAAGCAAACAAGAACAAGATTAATAAGTTTTTTTTAAAAAATGTACAGGGTCTCTTTAAGTTTAGCTGTAAAATTTTAGTTAATAATTCAAAATAGAGGTGAGTAAATTGAGACATAGTCCACATCATTGAATGATGTCATTTTTTCTCAAATTAATGGTTGGATCCAATATGGTACTAATCAAAATCATGATTGGAATATATTTGAATGAAAATATTACTGTAGAGTGACTCTAGAAGAATGTATAGTTAAAAATAACCAAGAAACTTGATTTAAAGAGATAAAGTGTACTATACTCCACATTTTAAAGTCCTGCTATAGAATTTTAATAACATGATTACTGTGCAAGACCAGATAGAAAAAAAAACAGAGTTCTTGAATACATTTGAATATATATACATATATATGTACTATATGAAATAACTTTATGAAGTATGAAATTTGTATGTGATAAAGTTATTTTAAATTAGTGGGGAAAATGAAAGATTATTCCAACAAATAATGCTGGTGTGATTAGTCTAGTTTTTGAAGGGAGAGGGGACTCAAAACATATCCCTGATCAGATTCTTGATGACTTCAATAACTTAAAAATTCTAAGTATGAAAACACAAAGGAAAAAAATTATAGTAAAAATTCACAGGGCTGGGATTGTGGCTCAGAGGTAGAGTGCTCACCTAGCATGCGTGAGGCACTGGGTTCGATCCTCAGCACCACATAAATATAAAATAAAGACATTGTTTCTACCTATAATTAAAAAAAATCACAAATTCCCAGTATGTAGAAGTACTTTTTAAGCAAAAAGGTAGAAGGAGACTCTTTAAAAATAGAAGACAATTTTTTTAAACATAAAAGTAAAAAACCTGTCTACATGGAAATTCATCATAAAAAATATAAGACAAAGAATATGGGGTGGAGAGGCAAAATATAACAAATCTTAACATGGTTAATATATGAAGAGCTTCCCGAAATCAATAATTAAAAGATAAGTATACTAAACAGAAAAATCATTAATATTTACCAAGAAAGGCAATTTATTTAAGAGGAAAAAAAAATAGGCAATAAATCATGGAAAACTTGAGGCTCACTACTTTTAAATAATTTAAAGAAAACACCAACTTCCATCTCTCAAATTGGTAATTATTTAAAATAAAATAACAATAACAACAGTTTTTTGGTCAGCTTTTTAGTTGTTGTGACCAAAAGACCTGACAAGAATAACATAAAGGAGGAAAAGTTTATTTTGGCTCAGTTTCAGAGGTTCAGTCCACAGTAGGCCCACTCCACAGCTCTGGGCTGGAGGTGAGGCAGAGTACCATGGCAGAAGGGTGGGGCAAGGAAAGTCCCCTTTGACCTACCTCCTTCGGCCACACCCTACCTGCCTACAGTTACCACCCAGTTAATCCATGTCCGTAGATTAATCCACTGATTAGGTCAAACCTCTCAGAATCTAATCATTTCACCTCTGAAAATGCTTGCATTGTCTCACACATAAGCTTTTGAGGAACATGTCATATCGAAACCATGCCAACCAATAATTACATATTTGAGCAAAAGTTCAGGAAAAGAAAAATCTCACACGCTGCCGGTGGAGATACCAAAGTCTTCTATATTTTCTGGTTGTATGTATCTAACGACTTAAAGCTATGATATAATATTTGACCAAATAATAACCTTTTCAAGGAGTCATATCATTAGAAGACATTTTTAGGAAATGTAAAGATTTAGGTGCAAGGAGTTATAAGTGTTCCTTATAACTGAGAAATTCTAAAGATAGGTTTAATTAATTATGGTTCATCTATACTTACAGATTGTAGAAATATAGTCTCAAGAATTTTTAAAGCTTTCCAAAAATGAAAAAAAAAATGCAAAGTGGGAAAAAAAACAGAATATAAAGCCACATATACAACAGAACAGAGTTGTTGATGGGTTTGGAGATATATATATATATATATATATGTATATGTGTGTGTGTGTGTGTGTGTGTGTATATGCACATACATAGAAAAAAGACTGGAAGGACTTGCACAAACAGACAAACAGAATGCCATAGTGGTTGACAGGATAGTAGAATTATTGGTGGGTTTTTATTACTTTGATTTGGTGTTTCTCCAGATTTTTTTCTGTTTAAAGAATCTATTAGCTATATGATCAGAAGCATAAATATTATTTTTGTAATTTTCTTTGCTATCAAGGGCTCCCCCTGCTGCTCATCTTAAAAATCATGGAGAGTCGGTTTATTTTTCCTCTCCCCAAAGCCTGCAGTCTTGCTCCTGGAGATGCTTTTCACTTCTTATTCACCCTAGAAGCAAACCCTTCTTATTTGAGTATTTGGTAATGACATATCAAGTTCTAGGCTTGCATTTGTTAATTGAGATATAAATCACATAAACTGGTCATCTGTGTAAAGGGCACAATTCAGTGATTTTAAAGTCTGTTCACAAAGTTGGGTTAACTGTTGCCACTAATTCCAGAACACTTTCATCATCCCAGAATGAAAACTTGTACCCATTAACAGTCCCTTCCTCCTTACGTTCCTGGTAACCACTAAGCTACTTTCAGTGATTATGGATTTGCCTATTTTAGACATTTCACATAAATGGATGGGACTCATACTGCACGTGGCCTGTTGCCTCTGGCTGGCTGCACTGTGCTTCATGTTTTTAAGATCCATCCATGTTGCATCAGGTATCTGAACTTCATTCCCACTATGATTGAATAATATTCCTTTGTTTGAATATATACATCTTCTTTGTTAGTGGTCACCAGTTAATGGACATTTGGGTTGTTTCCACTTTTTGGCTAAATAATTAATGCTACAATGTGTCAATTTTATCATTTTGGGGGGGTCCTGGGGTTTGAACTCAAGGGCACTCGACCACTGAGCCATATTCCCAGCCCTATTTTGTATTTTATCATATTTTTAAAATTATTTTGGGTATTGTTTTAGTCAGCTCTTTTGCTGCTTTAACATAAAGACCAAACCAGACCAACTGTAGAGGAGGAAAACTTTATTTGAGGGCTCACGGTTTCAGAGGTCTTGTACATGGAAGGCTGGCTCCATTCCTCCAGGCTCAAGGTAAGGTAGAATATCATGGCCAAAGAGTGTGGCAGAGGGAAGCAGCTCATATGGTGATCAGGAAGCAGAGAGAGAGAGAGAGAGGTCTCCACTTGCCAGATACAAATATATACCGAAAGTGATGGTCCAGTTCCTACCTCCTCCAGCCAAATCACCACTCAGTTAATCCCTGTCAGAAGATTAATTCATTAATTGGGTTAAGACTGTTCTAGCCCAATCCTTTCTCCTCTGAACCTTCTTGCATTGTCTCACATGTGAACTTTTGGGAGAACCTCATATTCAAACCATAACTGGTGTATACTAGTCTAGATACTAGACTCTTATCAGGTATATAATTTGCAAATTTTTTTCCATCCCATGGGTTAACTTCACTTTTTTGATAGTACTCCTTGAAGCACCAAAGTTTTTTTAAAAATTTTGATTAGTTCAATTTAGATACTTTTTATTTTGCTGTTTTTTCTTTTTTTTTTCTTTTTATTTCTCAGATATGATATTTCTCATATCATATCTGAGAAATCATTGCCTAAATTCAGGGCCACAAATTTTACAGCTATAGTTTCTTTTAAGAGCTTTATAGTTTTAGCTTTTACATATAGACATTATACATTGTGTGCTCATTCTGGTGTATGATAATGAGGTAGGGATTCACCTGCATTCTTTTGCAGCTGCATAGCCATTTGTTTTAGCACCATTGAAGAATATTGTTCTCACCCTCGAATTGTTCTTACGTTCTAGTAAAACCTAAATTGACTACAAATGTATTTGTTTATTTCTGGATTCTTAGTCTTATTCCAATCTGTATGACTAGCCTATGTCTCTACCATACAATCTTAATTGTTACAGCTCCATGCTGTAATTTTCAAAACTGGCAAGTCTTAGTTCTCCATCTTTGTTCTTTTTTGGATTGTTTTTGTTATTATGGGTCCCTGGAATTTGCATTTGAACTTTAGGATTAGCTTGTAAATTTATGCATGAGAAATAAAAAGGCAGCTGGGATTTTGATGGACAGTGGGGAATCTATAGGTTGATCTAGGGAATTTGTTATGTTAACAATTTTAAGTGTTCCGATCTATGAGTACAGGATGTATTTCCACTGATTTTCTTTAATTTCCTTCCATGATGGTTTCTAGCAGTGTTCAAGTAGTTCACTCACTTTGTTAAATTTATCCCCAGGTATTTTATTCTTTAATGCTGTTGTAAATGAATTTCTTAAATTTAATTTCTTGATTGCTATTGTTAGTGTGGAGAAATAAAATCCATTTTTCCTGTTTTGCTCTTGTACCCTATGACCTTGTTGAACTGATTTATTAACCCTAATAGATTTTCATGGATTTTTTAGAATTTTCTATTATAAGATCATGTCATTAGCAAATAGAGACAGATTGACTTCTTCCTTTCCAATCTGGATGCTTTTTATTTACTTTTCTTCACGAATTGCTGTGCGCAAAAGCACCACCTGTATATGTTGAATAGATGTGTCTAGAAAGAACTTGATTTTTCTGGTCTTAGTTGGAAGACTTTCAGGCTTTCAGCATTAAGCATTCTTCTTTAAGAATTCTTCATTAAAAATTCTTCTTTCATGCTATTTACCAGGTTGAAGAAGTTTCTTCCTATCCTAATTTATTGAATGTTTTAATGTGAAATAACTTTTATAATGAGCTTGGTCAAATGCTTTTTCTATGTTGATTAGAGATGATCCTGTAATGTTTACTCTTTTTTTTTTAATAATATGCCAAATGACATTGATTGGTTTTGGTACGTTGAACCAGCTTCACATTCCAGGAATAAACTCCAGTTGGTCATTTTGCATAATTTTTTTTTAAAAAAAGGAATGCATACTAAATTAAGTGTGCTTGTGTTTTGTTGAGGATTTTTGTTTTTTTCACTTATGATCACAAGGATATTGATCTGAGTTTTCTGGAGATGTCTTTTGCCTGGTTTTAGAATGAGTTGAGAAATATTGCCTCATTTTCTGTTTCATGGAAGAATTTGTAAAGGATTAGTCTTAATTGTTATTTAAACATTTGGCAGAATTTAAGTGAGGCCATCTGTTCCTGAGCTTTTCATAGAACTACTAGTTCAATCTCTTTACTTGTTATAAATTTATTTAGATTTTCTATTTCTTCCTGAATAAGTATCAGCATTAGTATGTTTCTAGGAATATGTTCATTACCTCTGGATTGTATAATTTGTTATCATACAGTTGTCCAAAATATTTGATTATAACCCTTTTTATTTTCTATACAAGTGAAAATTCATTATTTCTGTAAGGTTGGAGCAATTTCTTCTCTTTCATTCCTGCTTTTAGTAACTGATTTTAGTACTTAAAATCTCTTTTTTCTTAGTCATTCTAACTAGAGATTTGACAATTTTGTCTATATTTTCAAAGAACAAATTGTTAGTTCATTTATTTTTCTATTTTCTATTGCATCAATTTCCACTCTAATATCTATTATTTCCTGCTTTTTATTACTTTTGTTTGCCCTTATTTTTCTAGTTTCTTAAGGTATAAGGTTAGTTTATTGATTTGAGATCTTCATATTCAAAATAGACATTCACAGCCATAAATTTTCTTCTTAGAAAAAAATAGCTGTATGGCATTAGCTGTGTGTCATAAGTGTTTTGATATGTTATCTTTTTATTTTCATTCGTCTCAAAGTATTTCCTAATTTACTGTAATTTCTTCTTTCACTCATTTGTTATTTTAAAATTTATTGTTACGTTTCACACATTGATGAAGTATTCAAAATTCTGTTATTCAGCAACTTCATTATGATGTAGATGTGGATCTTTATGATTTTATCCTACTTGGAATTTGTTGAGTTTCTTGGTTGTGTAAACTAATGTTCTTCATTAAATTTGGGAAGTTTCAGTCATTACTTCTCAAATATTATTTTCCCCCTTTCTTTCAACCCTCTGCTTCTGGAACTCTGTTTATATATGTATTGGTGTGGTTGATGGCTTATGCCTCTATTTTTCTTTATTATTTTTTATACATATTACTTAGAATGAACAATCATAATTGACTTATATTTTTAAAAATTTTTTTAATTGTCAATGGATCTTTCATTTATTTATATGTGGTGCTGAGGATTGAACCCAGGGTCTCACACGTGCTAGGCAAGCACTCTCTCTCTGAGCCATGACTCCAGTCCCACAATTGACCTATCTTAAGGTTAAGTGATTCTTTCTTCTGCCTCAACAAATCTGCTATTGAGTACCTCTAGTGAATTTTTAATTTCAATTATTGGATATTTCAATTGCAGGATTCCTATTTTGTTCATTTCTATGGTAGAGAATATTGATATTTTTTATTTTATGAGATATCATTCTTATACTTATCTTTACCTCTTTAGATATGGTTTCTTTACTTCTTTGACATAGTTAAAAAGGGCAATTTAAAGTCTCTATCTAGTAAGTACAATGCATTAATCTCTACTTAAAAATTTTCTATGGATGATACTTTCTACTAGACCAATTGCTAACACTTGTATTTTCTTACAGAAAGAAATACTGTAATTTCTGGGCTTTCACTTTTGGATCCTTGGAATCAAAACTTTCAGAGATGGAAAGACCCTTGGGTATCTTCTGGTTTGTCATGTCCCAGAGGTTTTCTAGCGGTGCACAAGGACAATTCTGTGAGCAAAGACCTTTGGTAAATGCTAATTAAATCAAGTTAAACAGGCTTATTTATTGTTGAATTTATATAGCATTTAACAAATTTGTAAATTTCTAGAAGGCAACCTGAGGCATTTCTCAAGTTAATTGGATAATTGATCATATTTATTAAAAAATATCTTCTAGAAAGTGTTCTGCAGGATTTAAGAAACCCTACCCTAATTCAGTGTCATTATTTTATCTATGAGGCTCAGAAAGGTTAAGTTTGTGTGGCCAGATTTAACAAATAAAAATGCAGGTTACCTAGTTAAATTTGAATTTCATAAAAATGACAACTAATTTTTTGTCATTTTCATACATTCTGCTAAAACTCTGTTGTTTATCTGAAAATTACAGTTAGCTGGGTATCCTGTATTTTTCCTTGGCAATCCTAGAAATTGGCTTGCCCAAAATGACATAGAAATTTCATAGAAGAACTGGGACCAAAATTAAACTTTTTCATACTGTTGTCCAGTGGTTTTACTTTGTAAGGCACATAAGCCTGGTGGAGGGTTTAGACAGCGGCATTCTGATGCCACTGATGTTGGTAGAATCACCACACTCTTCCATAATGCTCCTTCAAAGAAGCCACCTGGCATGCAAGCAAGATAATGCTACAGCCAGTGTTAATCTAAAAATAACAATGATAATGAGACTAGCTATTATTGGATGCCTACTATGTGCCAGACACTATATTTCAAGAGTTTTTCTATCTTTCATCATTTAAACCTTACAACATCACTATGAGGCAGGGGCTGTGATTATTCTCATATTACAGATATGGAAACTGAGGTGTAAGAGGTTAAGCAACTTGTTCAGGATCTTTCTTGGCAGAGAAAATAAGAAAGAAAATAATGTTGGGTGCTGTGGTGCATGCCTGCAATCCCAGTAGATCAGAAGGCTGAGTCAGGAAAATCCCAAGTTCAAAGCCAGCCTTGGCAATTTAGCAAGGCCCTAAGCAACTTAGCAAAATCCTGTCTTAAAATAAAAAATAAAAAGGCCTGGGGTTGTGGTTTAGTGGATAAGCACCCCTGGGCTCAATCCCCAGTGCCCCCTCCAAAAAAAAAAAGAAAAAGAAAGAAAGAAAATAACTTCCAGAAGAGAAAAATTATGCTACATTTAAAAATAGATCTCACTTTTTATATATAACATAAAGTGTTATATATAATGTGATTGAGAAGGAGTTAAAGTTAACTTTCTCTTTGACCAAATCTTTGGAGGCTTATATGAAGTCAATTTTAAGATATGAAGCTTTTACCAGATAGATGAATATTTATATTGTGAAGGAAATTCACTTGATATAGTTCCTCCGAAGCAAGGAAAGGCATAAAACAGAAATTTGTGTGTGATTGGGATGTCTCTTTCTAGGTTAAGTTTAGAGGTACAACCACAGATTTAAGCTGAGAGCTGCAAAGAGCAACAGGTCCTGCAAATGGTACCTGAATTTATAAATGGAGGGTCAGAGTCATATCTTATGGTCTCTCTTTCCTCAGCAGAATGTAGTGCAGTACCTGGCATGTCACAAGAGCTCAATAAAAACTTGTTTATTCGATGGGAACGAAAGGGAGTACTTATGGACATACCCAGGTGAGCAGGGTGCTTACTGTCCTTTCAGGTAGAGTCACTCACTCACTGTGTCCTTTCTCCTGTGACAGATTGTGAGAATGGCTGCAGATTCCCTCTTTGACACTGGAACCTGGCATTCTTGTGGTTAAGGTCCTACCTAGCTTTCAGGTTCCACGGATGCACAGTTTCCTTGGAGGGTTAAAAAAAAAAGAAAAGAAAAGAAAAGAAAAAGAAACCCTGAGATTTTCAGAGAATTTAGGTGAGGGGGCATGAACTTTCAAAATTGTTATATTAAAATAGTGTGCTGACCTTCATTATCTGGAGTCATGGTCTATGGAGAAGAAGAGGATTGACTGGGCTGTGGCAGAATTTGATTTAATCTGTGATTAATTTGAGCCTGTCTGTGGAGTTTCTCATTCATGTGGCTTTCTTCAGTGATATCCAGCTCTTATTTGCCAAGTCTCTTTGGCCTTAAATGACATGTCTGACTAGCAACAGTGATGGATTATTTGGATATGATGTTTGTTGAATGAATCCTTAACTTCTCTTCCTCTCTTGGACTAGTGAAAATTCTTTCCCCTGGGCTCTTGTCAAAATCACTTTAATTACTACAGACTTATGGCTCAAATTTCTGAGAAATTCTAAATTTGTAACTTAAAACATCAGTTGAATCCTGCGTATTCTACATCTCTGACTACAACTGTTATAAGTAGTAACTCTCATTTTCTGAAGCCTACTTTGTTCCATACTCTGCTAAACATTTTATGTGCATTAACTCATTGATCAAATGGACACCATTATTTCCCTACAGGAATAAATTTAAGCTCAGAGAGGTTAAGTAACTTGCCATAGGTCCCACAATGAGTTAACAGTCTGGGAATGAATGTGCACTAAAGAATTGCCATAAAAAATTTACTATTTCAGACTAATGGAGGCGAGACAACCTGAATTTGCGAGACATGGGCTTAAAAAAACTCTTGTTTAAAGCTCCAGTTCACCGCCCTCTCACAGGCTGAGCAGCTTGAACTAGATATGCAAAGAGAGCAGTTGCCTCCTAGGGGGTCTTGGAAGACATACATGTAAGCATTATTTATAATTAGCATGTCACTCTTAAAACATCATTTGTAATTAACATGTCAGTTATTTATAGTTGAAGAAATGCTTCTAAATTATTTTTAAAGGATCTTAAGAAACAGTTTGTCTTAAGCTATTTAAATTGCAATTCTTTTCACCCTTGATTTGCTTAGCAAACTTCAGGCCCATCCTGGAACCAACTTAAAAGTAATGGGAGTGTGGATGAATGCAGTTTAATGTCTTTGAGGATTTGTAGCTATCCTTGTTTGGCTTTTTTCTTTAAAAGACAATCTCTTGTGACCGAGACTGGCTATTTCCAGTATCTGTAAGATTCACCCTTTGTCATAAGAATAGAATCAAAGCCTCTAAGGAATTGGATTCAGTTCTATGCATCCAGAATTCTCTTTTGAAGTGATGCTTCACAAATATTAGCAAGTACCTGCCTAAGTCTCCAACTTGTATGCAGTCACTGCGCTTTTATGAGATTAGCAGCCATTACTCCTAGTTCTTTGTCTGGGAGCTGAAGTGAAAAGCACAGAGTCACAGTGGGCTGAGAGAACACTTCTCCGGCTCCATGTCCCCATGTCTGTTTGGGGCCTAAATGACTGAGATATGGTATTTCAGTTCTTTCAGCATTCTTGAGTTTTGTTTGCCAACTCTGTTGGAGACTAACACTTATATAAGTAATATAAAACCCCAGCATTTACAACATAAAGGCACCACAAGAACTCTCAGACATTAAGCATTGGTAGGATTTTATTTGGAGGAATTTTATTTTAAAATGTAATATCCTTTTTCTTTCTTTGGCAAAATAGAATCAGGAGAACTTGGATGGAACTCTTCTGCTTATGAAAAGTCTCACCCTGTTCATATAAGCAAGTCTGTCACCCTTGATTGGAAAGTAATAATTCATAAAATTTCATGTTATTATCATCCCTCTGCCTGGAGTGATAGATATTCTTGAGGCTTTTTAAATAAGTTTAAAATTGAATTTGCGACTCAAAAGATTGGTAGGTTCAAATGTTAGTTTCCTGCTGAGTAACTGTGAAAACAATTCCAAAGTGGCTGGTAGTGTGTTAGGAATGGCAGTTTTATTAAATGTCTTGGTGGAGTGCTATGAAAAATACACTTTCAGTGTCTTTCTGCAGCCCTTCCCCGTACAAAAATAATAATTCTCTTACAGACATTGGTGTTCGCCTCCATTGGCCTTATTTGGTTATTCTTCCAGTTACTATAAAAGTTGTTTAATACAAAGATGAAATTTGATATTATCAGTAGCAGACCTATAAGGTTCTCATGTGTGAACTAACTGATGGCATGACACAGCCCAGAGATTATCGTATAATTTGGTGGTATCAAAATCCTTAAAGTGTGATGAGAAAAAATCTGTTCTTAAAGTGTGCCACTGAGTATTGTTCTCATGGTGATTCACCTTCTAACATCGTGGATGATCTTCAAGGAAGTCCTTAAAGGAACTGGGTCTTGCTGGAGGGAAAAGAGTCACCCAGATGGGGAAGGCTGCTCTCACCCTGCAAGCTCATTTAAAAAGGTATCTTTCAATTATGAGAACCGGCCAGCATCAAAGGACTCTTGGCAACGGAACTTTGCAAAAACATTTGCACTGGCGGCCGAAGAGGACCTTCTTTTTTGCTGGTTTCATGAAAAAAAATGAAACTTTTTGCAGTTTCACCTCAATTTCCTCTCTCCCTTTTCCACAAAAACAAAAGGTGATTTTTCAAGGTCCCTGGATCAGCATTATTTGACATCCTTATATGGGCTTGACTCAATAACCGACCAACTCCCTCAGGATGAAAATTGAAAATTTGTTGTGATTTCCACCCCCTGCCCCACTCTGGCCTGCAAGTCAATGGCAAATTGTCTCTTTTCTCTCTTTCTTTACCCCTCTACCACCACCACGGGAAAAACACTGTACTGTAAAAGTAAAAGCAGTAAAATTCCAGTCTTGACTAAATTTGGGGATTCTTGCACACATGAAAAAAATTCTTTGTTTCTCTTTGTGGAAATTGGCAAAGTGAAAATCGACAACTTAGCTCTTCTCACATTGGCACTTAGATTGACTGCAGAAATTGATGTTTTAAAAGATTTTAAACCTAATTATAGGGGGTTAAAAGCTACCACATGTAAGTGTGGCTTATGTTCATCTCCACACCAAATGTCCTGCACAGAAAGCTCTATAACCAGACCTGCAGGGCCTTTCCTTTCTGGGCAAGGATGTAGCTTTTTGAGATTAGGGCCCTCTCCCTCCCATTAAGACACTGTCTATTTTCACTCAGATCATCGGGGATCATGGGGAACGAGGAATCTTCAGTAGCTGGATGAATAAGAGTGTCCTTGAATTTCTGATAGGACATCAACAAAGTGTGCCTTAACATATTTGCCTATGACATGAAATAACTTTGGATCATTTTATCCCATTATTCGACACATCCAGTGATTTAAGTCCCCTCCATAATTTACGTGTACATGTGTGTATGTTTTTTTGTTCAGTGTCTGTGATAAAAATAGTTTTCTCAAATTCTATGACATCTACATATAAATACAGCAATAGTGTCTGATGAAAGGAGAATCAGCGACCCTCTCTCATCGAAACTCCTACATTTAACATTCTCTTTTCCTACATGTGCCATTTTTATTTTTAGTATGTGAGTTATAGAGGTTAGTTGTTTTCCCAGGGGTTAGGAAAAAATTGGGGTCCTACCTTAAAGTTCATGCGGGAGCATTGCTGTGTCCTGTTACACAGGAAGAATGGCTGGCTGGTAGGACTCTCAGGAAGAAATTTGCTGTTGCTAAAGAAGAGACCAAGATGTCATGATTTACCAGTTCCTCCTCACTTCTAGGCTTTTACCCTCTTGTGATAAGCTGATTAGTCCCCTCCACAGAGATGTTCAGATCCTAATCTCCAGTTCCTATGAATATGCTACCTGATGTGGTAAAAGGGATTTTGCAAATGTCATTAAGTTGAAGGTCTTGAGATAGGTTCATTATCCTAGACTATCTAGGTCTAGTTAATGGCCTAGTTAACAGACTAGTTAATGGTCCTTAGGAGAGGAATGGAGGAATCAGACAAAGGAGAAGGCAACGTGACAAGAGTAGCCAAAATCAGAGCGATGCAATTGTGACCACTTCACAAGTACCACTAACTTAGATGAAAGTTAACTTTGGAAATATGATGGTAATTAAGTACAGAGGTGAGAAAAGATCAAGGATTAAAGGATAATTGCATACTCTTGGTAATTTATACTCATTCTCTAACTTCCATAGACTAGAAGATGTCCTTTTCCACCGGGAGAATTCTGAGTGGTACATGATGCAGTATGTAGTGTATGCAGTGCAGTGTGTAGTGCCCAGTGTTCCATTTCTCCATTTTTTTTCTGTTCATTACTAGTAAGAGGGCATGACTAGGCCTTTGAGGGACCTCTAGTACTAGAACTAGGAAAGTCCAGGCAAACTAGGACAAATTGGTCACCTGAGTAGAAAAGAGGCTATGGACTTCTGTAAGGAATGGGAGAAAATGGTGTAAAATGGGATTCGAAGTCTTCCCGTATCATAATCTCAGGAGAAAGATGGTGCTATGGTTTGAATATGGTCTGTCCTCTAAAACTCCTGTTGAAATTTGATTACCATTGTGGCATTATTAGGAGGCCATTAAGAGGCGATTTGGTAAGAAAGAAAGATCACTGCCTTTCTTGTGAGACTGAGTTAGTTATTGAGAGAGTGGATTGTAAAAAAGTGAGGCTGCCCTCGTGTTTTACATCTTCCACATGCACCTGTTTGCCCTTTTGCATTCCACCATGTTAGGATACCCTCACCAGACACCATTGCTGTGTGCTTGGATTTCCTAGACTCTAGGTCCATGAACCAAAATAACAATTTTCTTTCATAAATGACCCAGTCTTAGTGATTCTGTTAAGCATCAAGAACAGACTAAGACAGATGACATTTCTAAGTCCTTATGGTATTAACCTGGGATATTTTTCTCTTCCATAATTACAGAATTTTCTCTACTTTTCCATCTTTACCTTCATGTCCAATCTAGAGAAGCATATGACAATGAGAAGGAACTGCAGGTCAGAAAGCCAGCAAGCTCTTGACTAATGGAAGCCATGTGTCCCTGGCAGGAGAGGCCCTTCCAGGGGCTCCATTAGGTGGTCACTCTTGCCCACAGCAGTCAGCCCCTCCATGACAGCACACCCTCTAGAGTTTTCTAAACAGGAGCTTTCCAAAAACAACACCACAAAGTGCATCCCTCCTATTCTCTTTGTGATGGTCCGTGGAGTGGCCAAGGGTAGACTTGGGTAGCAAGAGTATAATCACTTTTTATTTTTGGAAGCAAAAACACGTCTACTTATTGGCAGCTAAAATGCTGGCATGGACCAGAGGGAAAAGTTTAGATTACACAGCTTCCCAATGCCCTTGTTTATCTAAACCAACCCCTGGGGCACAGGCCTTGGCAAATCTCTCAGCAGTTGCCTTTGAGGAAATCTACCAGAAGTCTTATTCTTTTGTTTTGAAATGTGGATATCAGTTGTAAAAAAATGAAATGAAATACAGCAAAACAAAACAATCCTTTCAGTGACCTGGAGCTTCCTCTGTCCTCTCCCCACCTTACCTCTGCTCTCTTGCGACTATGGCTGGGGGTGGGGGTGCTCTATGCCAGCTTCTCCCAGTCGGGTGTGATCCAGCAGGACTCACAGCCCCCTGTGATGTCCTTTTCATTTGCTGTTGGGTTTGTGTAAGGAGTCATCCACTGTTGCTCCAGTGACATTGAGAAATCACTCTGGCTTTAGCTGTGAGATAAAGGGATGGACACAGCGGAGCCCCATTTTGCCAGAGAGACTCATAAAAGTGTGAATTGGAGTTTATTTAGCAGGAGTGCAGTTGATTTCACATAATAAAAAGTGATGATTCCTGAAATGAGTGGAAAGATTTCTGGGAATCAGAGGTCTCAGTTACTATTCTTGGCTCTGTGGCTTCTCCATCTCTGAGCAGGACCAACTCCACCAGCAGGCTCTCTGGACTTCAGTTTTCCCACCTGGTAGAGGAAGAGGGTAGATGGGATAATCTTCCACCCAAATTAATGTGGAGTATTACTGTGATGCATGCTGGTAATTCCAGTGGCTCAGGAGGCTGAAGCAGGAGGATTCCAAGTTCCAAGCCAGCCTCAGCAACCTAGCGAGGTCCTAGGCAACTTAGCAAGATCCTGTCTCGAAATGAAAAACAAGAAGAGCTGTGTATTTGGTTCAGTGGATAAGCACTCCTGGGTTCAATCCCCAGTACTAGGGAAAGAAAAATTGGAAGATTGTATTCATTGACTCATTTAACTATTCAACTTTTATTGGCAGCTTTCAAGTAGAAATCAAGTTTAAATACTCTATTGATGACTCTATTACTTAATTCAACATTAACCAGCATTTATTATCCTCCAGGCACTAAGAGCTTGGGATATAAAGATACTGCCAGATCCCTTAATGAAGAAACTGTTTAGTGTAGAAGGCAGACAGATTCAACATTTATGGGATTATGGTTCACGGTTGCCTGTTCAATAATACCACGATTTCTAGATGCATTTCAAGTTTCTTATCCTCTATTTTCTTTTATGCTACCTTAATCCTTTTTATTGATCTCTTGTGGTATTCTTCATATTCTCGTTGTACGTTCTCACTTGTATTTCAATTTTTCTGCTTTCTCAAGCCCATTCAACCTGTAGACAGGTGCCTCCTTGGGAATCATCATTTTCTGTCTCTAATGACACAGTGATTGGCACAATAGGTGCTCGATACATATTTGTTCAGTTGCAACAACTGGTGAGATCCTAATTAATGTCTTTTTATTGTCAATGTTCAGTTGCCTTCTATTCTTGGTGGACTCTTAGTGTACTAATGAGGGAACCCTAGACTCCCTCAAGGCCCAGTGTTCATCTGGAAGCCAGAGAGAATACTTTTAGAGGAATGGAGGGTTTTTTTTTTTCCTTGAAGGCAGGGGAAAGTCACATTATCAACTTTGGGATTTTTAAGGAAAGCTTCTTTTGTTATCATGGAGTATTCTAGATTATGGAACAGGTGTTGGGACACACCTTCTAGATGAAGCACAGGAATATTCATGGCCAGCAGCTGGAAGTCTGGCCATGAGATAACTCTGAGCCTCAGGATACCTTCTGAGTCCCTTGGCTACCAGATCAAAGGGAGTCATTCTCAGTACCTGCTGGGACAGTTCAGGAAACAGGATCTGGGCTGATAATGTGCTTAGATGCAATAACTTTACACAGACTGTTTTCATTGTGTTCACTTTAAGAACTGACAGCAACTGTTCCCTGTTGAGTGTCATGTGTTATATGAAAATGTGCAAAATAATAATACCTACCCCTTATGGAGTGCCTCCAATATACCAGATTCTCATTTAAATAATGAGACAATATTATTCCATTGAATCTGTCACCAATAATATTGCTTTGGATGGGGAGGAGACTATCAATACCTTACTCATTAGTAAGGTGTGATTGAAATAGGGCTAGTTGGTACAATTAGACAGGGATCTCAAAAAAAAAATGTGTGTTCACATCA
Organism: Marmota monax; assembly: GCF_021218885.2. NCBI lineage: Eukaryota > Metazoa > Chordata > Mammalia > Rodentia > Sciuridae > Marmota > Marmota monax. Next base: position 16,638,742 of record NW_026693082.1, on the reverse strand, counting down.
GTTATTGGCTCCACAATGGTCATCCAAGATGATCCAGAACATCCTTAAATTAACTTTCAGAAGTTAAAAAGAAGGTATAGATCTTCTATAATATTATAGAATATTTTGATAGAAGTAGTCCTGCTCTCATATTCCCCCCACCTCCCCGAACCCCCGCAAGCCAAACCTGATGGTGACTTGTGGATTCCTGGGAATATGCATGTGGACTTTCATGGTTCAATAGATTCCAGCTTGGAAAACCATCTTAGTGATGCTTGGGAATCAACCTAAGCAAAAGCATCTTTGAAAATCAATATTACCAGCCTCAGGAGCCCTCACTTGTGTTCATGACAAAAACCTCTGGTTCTTCTCTCCTCGTAGCAACTTTCCTTGGAGATACACCTGGGCTCAGAAGCAGGTTTTCTGGAGCGGGGAAGGTCAGAAGAGACTTGGATAAGAGTCTCTCCTCTACAAATAGATAGCTCTAGATTTGCTCTGAAATCAGACTTTCAATCCAAATGTGCCACTGCAGTTGGTTTGCTTTTGGCAAAGCAAGATTTCCTGTGTTTCAGAAAACAGATTTTAAAGAGGCTTAGACAAGAAACTCAAGAGCTTTCTTGCACACCAATCAGTTCTTGCAAAATGGTGTTTTAATTATGTAAGTGCAAGTGAATCAGAAACATCTGAATTAAATTTTCTTGGAAAAAAAAATACAATTGGCTTTTAAAACCAAAGAGAGAAAGTGCTTGGTTGGCTAAAAACAATTTAGGTTTTGTGGTAACCCCAAAGTGTTTGAAAAACAATTTACATATTTGATGAGCTCAAAATGTCTCTGGAGTAGGCCTTATTCCGAGGATAAAATGGACAATAAATATGGAGATTTAAAACAAGGGTCATATTGGGTTCCATCTCACAGGATCTCAGTTTTGGTAATCAAAGGTTAAAGAGGCCTCTTATTTTTTTACACAGTACATTTTCGAAACCATTAACACTCTTTAAAAAAAATTCAGATAATGAAAATGTCTTACGAACTAGACTTTTCATGATGTCAAAGTAGAATAACTAATGTGACAATTTAATACATATTTTCTTAAGTTATATTTAACTGAATCTCTCCACAGAGGGCAAATTATTTCAGAAGTCTGAGAGTATTCAGATCCTCAGAGAAAGTTCTGGGGCTGCAATATGTTCTCCTATAAAACGAGTGATCAGGATACTTTTTAGGATTTAGGTTTGGTTATTCATGGGACATTCAGCCCAAGGTTCATTAATGCTTGTTAATCAATTTTTGCTGCGCTTGCATTTCCCTAAAAGGCTCCTATTTAATCAACTTACTGACATAAGTCAAGTCACAAGAGTGGGTTGATTTTCTGGCTGACCTGAAGTTCAGGTGGGAACCAAAACCAAATGTCCATTAAAAGACATTTACTGATCAATAATACCTTACCAATTGAATAGGCAATATAGTTTGTCATTTAATGATGAGACATTTAATGGATTTAAAGCTAGACTATATTGTCTTCTCTCTAAATAGGTCAGTAGCAGGCAGATCATTTTGCCTCTTTTCCCTGCTCTGTGTACACCTGTCTAGTTCTGATAAACAGGGAGAAAGAGGTAAGTGGCACAGGGTTCTCAATCAAGAGAGGGGAGGACACTGACAAGGAAAAATTCTTCCTGGAATTACATCTTGGTTTGGATCCTCTAATAGTAGTTTGGCTTGTGAAGATCTCTGCTCTCCCTGTGAAATATTTATAAGCTATGTGTTAAGCCTTTTGCTTGAAGCCTGACATGATTTCTTTCCAGGGTCTTAAAAATAGATGGCAACTGAGTTCTTGTTGCACTGAATTGATTTTCTATTTTTTTTTACCTTGGAACGACAGACAGATCTCCTTCATTCCTGCACCTTTTTGAATTTCAGTTCTTTGTGAGCATTGAGAACATGAGGAACAGAGCAGACATCCTCTCTGCCTCTAAGCCAGGCACTGTACAAGGTGTTATCTATCCAGAGATGATAAAATCCAATCCTGAACCTCAAGCAGCTCATGGTTCAGTGGGAAGGCAGACGTCAAAACAAGTAGTTCTAGTTGGCAATAGTTTGGATGTGAGTCAGAAGCCACTAGTTACCCCCACATCTGCTTTCCCATGTCTCCTTAGAAATTAAAACTTGTTTTGTATCTGGGTTCATGATCTCCAAGAATCTCCAACAATAACCAAAGCAACTTGCTTTGTTACTAGGTGTGACCACATTCTGCCCATAAAGATATAAATAGAAATGTGTCTTTGTGGACTTCCAAGGAGAGCATGAAGGAAGCTAACTCAGCAGCAGGGGCAGCTTTTTTTTTCTGTTGCCCTCCTTCTTCTGGCCTGAAACTCCAGTAGCCATCTTGAGCATGGAGTGAACTTGAGAAACCAGAGGCTGGAATGATGGAGATCAGGCGTCTAGGTCTCTGAGGGTGTCAGGAAGCAGCTTTGCCAATCTGGAGTGCTTATTCCGAATTTGTTTTGATTTTCATATGAGAAATAGCTTTCTGTTGTTTAAGTTACTGCTGTTATTTTGAAGATTTTTATTCAAAGCAGTCCAAGAAAAAAATCTAACAGAAATGGTATACGTTAGCGATTTCCATAAGATAATAGGGATCGAGAGCAAAGGGAACTCAGTGTCCAGGAAGGAAGGCAGAAAAGTCTCTCCAGAAAAGGAAATCCTCCAAGAGGAACTCTGAAGAGGGAATGGCAGGTTGCCAGAAGGACAAAGCTGGGGAGGGCGGAGATGTGTGCTGAGATTAGGCTCCAATTGTGTGGATGGCAAAAGAAAACAGAAAACCCCCATGACACCAAAGATTTTGATTTGAAGAATTGGAAAAGTGTAAATGGAGTTTATGGTTGTGGTATTGTGAGAGGAAGAGGTTGAGCAGGTGGTTGGTCCTAATGTTGAGACATTTAATGGTCATCCAAAGAGAGATGAGGAGTAAGCAATTGGATTAAATCTGGAGTTCTGGAGAGGGGTTCACACTACAGTTTCTATGTGGGTGTTATCCACATGTGGCTGGCAACTAAACCACGAAAATGGATGATATCCCTAAAGAAATGACTAGAGGTAGAGTAAGCAGAGGTCCAGGGATGGAACCCGGTGGCCTCCATCATCTAAACGTTGAGGGGTGATGTAGAAGCATTGCTGTGTTAGGAGGAAAACCATGGAGAGGAATCTACTGGAAGACAAAGCGTTTCAAGAAAGATGGAATGAACAATGGTGTCAAATGCTGCTGAGAAGTTATAAAAGATGAGGACTGATTTTGCCAAGGGATTCAGTAAAAAGGAAGCCATTATTGAATAACCACAATAGTTTTATCAGGGTGGTATGCAGAAAAACCTGATTGGAACATGCTGATTTTCCATTGGAATAGGAGGAGGGGGATTACAGAAAACCAGTAAGAGCAATTCAGATTTCAGCAAAAGGAATAGAGCAGTAGTAGTTGAAAGGGAAGCGGAGTCTAGAGAAGGAATTAAAAAAAAAAAGCTGAAACTATCTTCATTTCAGCGTAATTTATATACAGTAAAATGCACATATTTAAGCAAATGTTTATCTTTCAGTTGACAAAAATATATACTTATCATATACAATATGATGTTTTGAAATGGGCATATATTATTGAATGGCTCAACAAAGCTATTTAACATATGCATTACCTCACATATTTATTTTTGTGGTGAGAACTCTTAAAATCTATTCTCGTCATTATTTTCAAGAGCATTAATAATACATTATTAACTATAGTCACCATGTTGCACAGTAGATCTCTTGAATGGATTCCTTCTAACTGAAATTATACATCCTTTGATCAGCAGCTCCTGAACTCCTCACTCCACCCTGGTAGCCACCATTCTACTTTCTGCTTCTATGAGTTCCACTTCCTTTAGATTTTGCAATTAAGTGAGGTCATGCAGCATTTGTCTTTTTGTGTCTGACTTATTTCCCTCAACATAATGTTCTCTAGGTTTATCCACGTTGTTGCAAATGACAGAATTTCCTTTCCTTTTTTAAACTTAAGGCTGAATAGGACCATCGATTGTGCACATGGTACCACATTTTCTTTCTCCATTCATCCGTTGGTAGACAGCCTTTGTGAATAATGCCGCAGTAAACATGTGAGTGCAGACATCTCAAAGGATTTCCTTTGGATACCCAGGAGTGGGATTGCTGGATCACATAGTACTGTTTGTCATTTTTGAGGACTCTCCATATCGTTTTCCATAATGGCTGTACTAATTCAAAATGTACCTATTTTGAGTGTTCATTTTGATGAATTTTGACAAATTTTTATGCCCGTGAAACCACTACTATAACTGAGATAGAAAATGTTTACATCATCCCTCAAAGTTCTTCTGTGCCTCTTTTTAGTCAATTCCTCCTTGCAGACCGGGGCAACCACTAATCTGCTTTCTGTCTCTATAGATTATGTTTGCCTTTTATAGAATTTCTTTTAAATGAAATCATACGGCATGTATTCCTTTGTATCTGGATTTTCTTCACTGTTTTTTTTTTGTCTTGTGTGGGTTGTTGTTGTTGTTGTTTTTTAGTTTTATCCATACTTCAAGGTATCATTGTTCACCGCTTGTATTTCTGGGTAGAATTTTTTATATGGACACCTACAATTTGTTTTTCCATTCACCCAATGATTGACATTTATGTCGTTTCCAGTTTGGGTGCTTTGTGAATTAAGGTCCTATGTACATTTTGTGTGTGAGCCTTTGTGTGGACCTAGGTTTGCACTTCTATTGGGTAAGTACTTTAGGAATGGGGTTGCTGGGTCACATTGTCAAGTGTATCTATAACTTTACAAGCAACCACCAAATTGTTTTCTAAAGTAACTGTGATTTTTCATCCCAGAATTATATAAGAGTTCCAGTTGCTCCAAGTTCTTCCAAAATCTTGTATTGTCTGTCTTTTTAATTTTAGCTAGACTAGTGGATGTAGTAGGTACCTCATTGTGGTTTTCTATTTTTCTTAAGGCAATTAGGTAATTTGGAATTTGCAAGGGATTTGTATACCTCTCTTGAGTTGTCCAACTTACTTTTCTAAATTTATTCACCATATTCACTTTCTCATGAATGCCAGAATGGTCTGTACTAGAGTGCTTACTCTCGTTCCTGCTACAGGTTTTTTTGTGACTTTGGTCTTTTTTTTGTTATATTTGATGATTAATTTAGCTAATTTATCAAATTTGGTGTTTTTGAGGAACTAACTTTAGGTTTGTATTCATTTTCCTTATTTTTTGTTGGTTTTCTATTCTGTTGCCTTTTGTTCTGATATCTATTATTTCATCCCTTTAATGTATGCTGCATTTAATTTGCTCTTCTTTCTCTAGCTTAATACTGTGGAAGTTAGATCATTGATGTTTTTTCTTTCCTAAAGAAAACATGAGCTACTGGTAAATACTGGCCAGCTGAACAATCAATTTCTTACCTCTTTCCATTGCTATTTAATTAAGAATTTTCTAATTTCCATCGTGATTTTTTTCTTTGAATACATTTAGTATATGGTTCATTTTAAAAATATTTCCAGATTTCTTTCTATTATTGATTTTATTTAATGCCATTGTATTCAAAGAACATATTCTGTATTATATCAGTCTTTTAAAATTCACTGAAATTTATTTTTTAGCCTAGTATATAACATCACTGAGTGAATGTTTCATGTGTCCTTAAAAAAAAAAAAGCATATCCTCTGTTCTCTCTTAAACTCTTACTAGATAAACATTGAAACTTTGAATCTTTTATCTATTCTGTAAACTTCTGTTTCATATTTTCCATCACATTTCTGTGTATATCGTGTTCTGGGGAAATTCTGTAGCTTAATCTTTGAGATTTCTGATTTGCTGTTCATCATATTTATTCTCCTATTCAGTCAATTTCTTAGGTTTTTCAAATATCATAGTTCTTTTTTGATTTTTAAGATCTTCAACTAATTCTTTTATGTAGTGATTTTCTTTTATTTCACGGATCTGATGTGTTCCATCCCTTTGAGAAAATTAATATCTTCTTGTAAAAGTTTTTATTGGTTTTACTAACTGTGTGTTCACAAGTGTCAGTTCTGCTGGTCTTGAAGTTTGATAATTTCATCAGGATGTTTGGTGATTCTGGGTTTATGCTTCTTTCATATACCCTTATTCGTATATGGCTGCCATTGTGGTTCACCATAATTACTTCCAGTTATTGTAGGGGAGAAGAAGATTGTTTAGCTGGCCAGTATTTACCAGTAGCTCATATACTGGATGCATGGAATTATGTCTTCCCTGAGGGTATAACTAGATTCCTGTGGAACTTTCCTATCAGTTGGACCTAAACACTTGTTTCTTACCTCAGAAGTAAAAGTTTTCTGCTTATATCATGTCTCAACTTAAGATAAACAAGCAAAGAGCAAAAGCCATCCTGGATACTTTGAGTGAAGTGATTAAGTAACTCATTGTGTCACGCTCTTGTTTCTGCATTTTGGAGTCTCTAAATGTATTTTCAATGTAGGCCAAAGTCTTATGTATGTGTAATTACCGAGTGCTGTTAACTTCCTTTCACTCATTCCTTTCTAGTTTCTAGCTGAACAAATTTGTTTTATCTTCTGGAGTGGCTATTAAAATTTTTTAAAATTATTTTTCTGTTATTTTATGATCAACATTTGATTCTCTTCTGCATTTTTATCTCCAGATTTATTCAGTTACCTCTCTGTTTTCTTAGTAAAATTTGTTAGAATTATTTTATCTCACCATCTTGATTTTAAATACCAACTTCTATAATTGAAAATTTAATTATTTTGTACTTTCTGATAATTTTTATTTCCTTAAATTTGTTTCCTTATTCATATTTTTTCATTCTTTTTAATTTACTAATAAAACAATGTCTTAGTCTGTTTGTGCTACTATAACAAAATACCACAGACTGGGTTATTTATAAAAAACAGAAATTTATTTCCTCATAATTCTAAAGGGTGGGAAGACCAAGATCAATGTTCAGATAGGTTAGGCCACAGCAAATACTAAGACTATTAATATTTCAGTTTTATTCTATCTCACAAGTTTTGGTTTTTAAGATTATTTCTTAAAATTATTTTCTAAATTATTTGTGATTGTATTTTAACTATTAAGTCAAGGAGGAAATGAAAAGGCTTTGTAATTCCTAATTAGTAAGTTTTTTAAAAAAATTTTGCTTTTCTTTCTGGAATTCTCTAGCAAATATCTTGTCATATTGTTACCGCTGTTGACCGGTGACGAGTTCTTGCTTCCCCAATGTTGAAGAATAACACCAAAGAAGCACGCCGAGGCAAGGTCAGAGTAGAAATTAGAAGTTTATTAAAGGACAGCAGAAAAGACTTCTCCCGGAGGAAGAAGGGAACCCAAGAGGTGGAATCCATGGAAGGGATGTTGTCTCCCCTTTTTATAGTTCTTTCAGTGATGGAATGTAGGTGGGAAGGCCCCAGGGGTGGGACACAGGTGGGCCAAAGAAGTAATCTGGTCAGGAAGGACTTCTGAGTCAGCACCTTTTTGCTGGGGGCTGTTCATTAACATTTCTTTGAGGTGGACTTTGGCCTAGGGCCTTTTCGGGACTTCATTAACATTCCATGAGTTGTCCTGTGTTTTCCCTGAGTCATTCTCCGCATGGTCTCCATTTTAGATTTCACTCGATATTAGACCCGATTTACCTAACTACACTGACTACCTAACTTTAAATCTGGCTTCAATATCTCACTGATTCTAGTTAAGCTTATATTCATCTGGATACCGAGTATGTACTCATCTCTGAGCCAATTATTCTAGTCAGGGTGATGAGAAGTTAAACACCGTGACTCAGCATAAATGACTGATAGTGGTGGGTGAGTAATTCTCCAAAGACTAGGGAGAGCACTGTTTGGGGAAAGAGTGATGGATTCTGGAAGCTAATCAAAAATATTTACTAGTGTGAACATCTGTTTTCATTCTTTACTGTCATAATGAAAAGTTAATGGCTGCTACATTATCTTAACAAACACTAGTACAATACAGAAGTTAACAGAAATAACAGCTTTAGATTTGCCTACTAATTCACTTTTAAAATTCATCTCCTCATTTTATTGTTATACCTTTCACATGAAATACTTAAGGCCTATTATTGTTCTTATCTTGCAGATGTGGGAACTGAGGCTCAGAGAAAGGATGTAACTTTTCTAAAATTCCACATTTATTATTCTGAAGAACTATTTCTGGCGCTAGCCAAGAAAGCACACTTTTCCACTGCAAGTTCAACTAAAAACACCATTTGTCTTCTTTATCTCAATCCCAACAAGTTTTTTTCTCATTTTAAAATTGCCGTATAATTTTTGGTGCCAATTACCCTGTTTTGAATTGCCACCAAAAAAACCTATCATTTTCACTATATACTTACTTTTTCTTAGGGGGTAAATTATATATATTCCTAACCTCACAATTCAGGTTGGCCTGGTGTGAGTAAATATGATTTTTTTTTTCAATACCATATTTGAAAGTGCTGGGCCATTGTGTATAGCTTTTCTTTTGTGTTTTTCTCTATTTTCTAGGTTTAATGGTTTTAAATCCTATTATCTTATTAACCAATTCATGTAGGTGGCATTCAGACTAGCTAATAGTGTTTCATACAGTCTCAAAATTTGGGAACATTATCAATTATTTAAAATCACGACTCTCTACATTTCTACCTTTTAGAAGGGGCAACATTTTTTTTTAGATTGAAACTCTAAATAAAAAACATGTTTATTTCTTAAAATTTGATACTGCAGTGACTGCATTAAGGAACAGATAGGTTAACTCTTCAGGTCTTCACTTTAACTCTTAGACACATTGTCGTATGTAGTATCTGGAATTTCTAGTAGCTTGGAGTAACCTTGCTAATCATTTAGAACAAAGATTCATAATTTGATCTCATATTTTAGCTCAATACCATGAACAGAATTATTTTGTTTTGTATCTAATGGATATCAGCCAAAGGCAAAATACAGGAACTAAATTATTTCTTGGAAATAGTTCCTATTTTATTGTACAAATCCTGATCATATGGTTCTCTCTTCTACCTCTTTAAATATAAGAATATTTTAATTTTATTTGGCTTTGAAATTGGTGTTTGGAGTGTCATAGATTTTAAAGATTCCAAATCATATGGAAGGAGCCATGAATAAGGGCTGAGCTTTAAGCTTAAAATATGGCTCATACTCAGTCTTTTAAATATATATATTTTTTGTTTTAGAAAAGACGTATATTTCTGAAGCTTTGCATATGTTAAAAGAGGGCAACATGCTTAGAGAGATCACTGCCATTGAGTTTGGAAGGCCTGGCTCTGGCATGGATTAGCTGTGAGACATGGGGTTCTACGCTTGGTTTCTCTGAGCTTGTATTCTCAGCTTGTGTATGACTTCATAGAGTAATTGAGAGAATCCAAGGAGAGCAAATAAGGAAGAGGCTTTGGGAATTGCCAAAGGCAGTGCAGAGTGGTGGCCCTAGTGGCTTTGTGTGTACGTCCTTTAGGTCTTAGTGTAAACAAAGGTCTGCCAGCTCATCAGGAAGGGAAAGCAGGGGTCATACGTGAAAGAAGCATCCCCTTCTTGAAGGAAATTCTTTTCATTCGATGATGTTTAGAATTGGCAGAGACATGCCCTAGTTCTAGAATGCAAAGGATAGCATCTCCATGGCTATGCTGTGTTCATTTCTGTCTTCTCACTCTTTCTTTCCATAAAGAATGATATTTTGGGAATTTCCAAATGCTTGCTCATAATTCTGATACTCGTACAAATGGTAGTGGGTTTTGATATCTTGAGGGTTATTGTTACAAATGCAATGTAATTTCTTCTGCTTTTTTTTTTGGACATTTAAAATGGCTTTCCTCTTCTGATTTAAGTTATATATTTGGGATTCTTTTAATATGCATATCAGTATTTCAGAGAAAAATCCATTCAGAAGTTTCATTCTGATTAATTAACTTAGAACTTCATTATGAAAACATTTATGTAGCACAGATAACTAGTGGTTATTGAGAATACTAAATCAAATAAGAAAAGGCAGCCTACATTGGAGCCGGGAAAGTGGAGATCCACAGAACTAACTCTCATTGAATACAAGAATAGCAAAATGCACTCTAGCTTGGACCAGACACTAATGTACATTTTTTTTTTTTTAAATTTGATTGCCAAAGGTAGGGTGAAAAGATCTGATATTAAATATATCAAGTAATTGCTTCTGTTTATTTTAGAGTCCACAAGCTGACTGTAGGCTAGATTTGGCTTTGCCTATGTGTTTGCTTTGGCTTACAGAATATTTAAAAATGTTGAGCCAACATGAAAGCATTCGGAGATTTCATACAAAAGTCCAAATTTCCTAGTTTGCCTTGAACATTTTAAAACGCCTGGCAAACACTTGTCCTGCTTCCATAGAGGACAAGAGTCACCTGGAGATGAGAATCTGCTTGTCTGATATAAGCCAAGTGCTCTCATGTTCACCTCTTGCTGCACCCATTTCTATACCAACCTGGTGGATATTTCTGAAACAACCAAACAGGCTTCACCTCAGGACCTTTGTACTTGACGATCTCTAGTATGGAACCTTCTTCTTCTGAGCACCTGTATAGCTCTATCTCTTACATTATTCAGGTCTCTGCTCAGAGGTCCCCTCCAGTAGAAGCTTTCCCTGACCTTCCCTCTCTGCAAGGACACACCCCACCTCATCACTCTCCCTTTATCCTTCTTTATTGTTCATACAGCTACTTACCATCATAGGATATATGATACATACTTTAGTGCATTTACTTTCTTGTTATGTATGCCCTTCTGGTGGTATACAGGCTTTGTGAGAGCAGGATCTTTGCTCAGCACCTGGCACTCACTAAGGTTGTGTTGGCTGAATGCTGCTCTTGCAATTCTACTCAGTTTCTGAACATGACAGGGATCGAGGTAAATGGGTCCCTGATGTGCCCTGGCTCCTACAGAAAAACCAAATGACACTGCAGTTTGAATCATTAAAAACTGACCTGTAACCTCATAGACACAACATGTATGTGTGTATCATGCATCACACCTAAAACCTACATAAAATTTAAAAATCTGCGTTATGTGCAGACCATGAGAAGTTGTATTAGAAGGATCCTGAATAAAGAGCCACATAGATGGATAGTGAATCAAGGACTCTGTTTGCACACGGGTCCTATGAATTCAAGAGGTGATGGGGTACATGTGATCTGGGATCTGCAGTCTCATTTGGACCTAGCTGAAGTTCTGAGCATTTGGGGCCTGTCCTTACCACCTGACAATATAACCAGTGTGTTGTGAAGTTTAGTTCAGTTCATGTTTAAACAGCAAAGTGATGGAGATGGGAGGTGGAGGGGAAGATGAGGTGGAAAATAACATCTTAAGGTTTTTTTTGTTTCTGAGTTTTCATATTCCCCTGTACTGCTCCACATTGAAGTAAAAATTATACCATTAGGAGAAAGAACCAAAAAAACTTTTGACAGGATCACCGAGAAGGAAATGGGAGAAGGAATATTTTAAGTCCAGATATATTTTACCAATATGTAAAAACAAGCTCCCATAATCCTCCCGTCCTCACTGTGCCCTCAGCAAGTGACACAAACATGGAAAGATTTATGTAATTCAGTGGGTCTCACACTCTTGAAAGGCATACTGGAGGAGGTGAGTATCCCTGACTGTGAGCTTGTGTGTCCACAGTCTGACCTGGATGGTGTGTGTGTGTGTGTGTGTGTGTGTGTTTTCCAACAATTAAGAGATATTCCAGTTTGTTGCTTGGTATATCTGCCTCATTCCTACTTATTTCCAGTTCTCTTTCTTCACTCTCCTTTCCTTACCACCGAAGAAAAAGCACAAGCTCACTGAGTACAGGGTTTAATCAACTCCAATCCATGCCCTCTTTCCCTTCAATGGCCTCCCATGGCTCTCACTCTCATTCTCTCTCTATTGTATAATAAATAATTCACCCAGAATATGTTTACTGATGGCTTACTAGTTCCAGGCACTAGAGATGCACAGCAGAACAATAAGCATTTTGAACACTTTCTATGAGCTGAGTCAGCTCCAAGGAGAATTTTTACAGGCACTGGTTAAAAATCCAGTAAAGAAATATGTTGAGCAAAAGTAATCAAATGATATTTTTGCCCTGCAGAAGATAGGTACTTAATCCCAGTGTTCTGTGGAAAATGTTAACGTGAGATGTGCTTGGAGGTGTGGATGCCAATAGTTCTCTATCAAAATAACTACCAATTCTAACAGTGGAGAACAATGTCTCGGACCAGATGTTTCGTGACATATGCATAAACACCACACAGGAACAGGCTGATGTATTTTATTAGCCTTTCTTCCTCAGGCTGAGAAGCCTAACCCTGAGATATAGGAAAGGTTATGCCAACATTGTATAGAAAACCCTCAGCCTCTCGTGATGCCTAAAGATGGAAATATAAACACTTTTTCAGAGACCAGCTGAGTAGGTGGCCCCTGGTAATGAAGGATATCTTTTTTTAGAGATGTTTTAATCAGCCAATGATTGAGATGACATCACATTATTGTTTTTAGCTAAATTCTGTGGCAGAAAGTGGGAAGGAAGAAACCGCAGTGCTGTAGGAAAGTTACTGACATTCAGTATTTCCAAGATTTTTAAAAATCAAGACTGGGTAAGCAGTTCTAGTACCAGCAAGACTAGTTTTCTGGAAGAGATTTCCTTGCTCCTCCATTGACTCGCAAATGGGCTCAACTGTATGTTCCTCGAGGGCTCTGACTCTGGAGGGAGAAGTTCTGAGACCATTGATTTTCTGATAACTGTGTTAATAAAAAAAACTTATTGGTTTCCATGCAGGGTGTTAAAAATATATCCAAAGAGTGTGCTTACCTTCACTAGTAACTGCAGCTTGGAGACTGGTGGAGTCTTTGCTGAAGGTTGAAGATCTTGCACCGTTGGACATTGTCTAGTCCCCACGTGTATACAATGGAAATCATAACAATGTGGTCTAAATGGATAGCGCAGGACATTGTAGATCTTGAATATTGGATTAAATATTGGACTCTGGGTAGGTGTGTGTGTGTGTGTGTGTGTGTGTGTGTGTGTGTGCTGCAGAACCTCAGCCATGAGCTTCCTGAGCAGAAAGAGACTCTCTCTTACTGACAAAGTTACCTGAATCGGAAGTGACAGGGGAATGGTTTGAACCCACAGACTTTAACAGTTCACAACAGTCCCATTTTATAAATAAATAAAGTGAGCCCTAGAGAATTAAGGTGGATGATCCAAGGCAATAGAATTGGCTAAAGCAAAGGTAGGCCAGACTGGTGTCTCTCTACCACTCCATATACCGGGCTCTAAGAGCAGCCTGCTGGGATTCCAGCCCAGACTTGGGACAAAGGGACTCCCACTACATCATCTGCAGTACTGAAAGACCTGCTCAGTCCTTTGGGGGAAGGCTCTTTCCTGTTCTCTCTCATTTATGGGCCCCCCCCCCCCCCCCCCGTGACCATACTGTTCCAGGTTCTTGACTTCTGGCCCCACGACAAGCTTGTACAGAAGTATTATCACTATCCTCAATTTACAGATGGATGAAAACTGAGTTCCACTGTCATTAAGGTACTTGTTCAAGGTTGCAAAAGTGGAAAGAGACTGAACTAAAATCTAGACCTTGGTCATTGAGGTCTGAAACAACCTCTTTCCACAACTCACAGTGGCCTTCACTGTGGCTCCTGGTAGGGGTGCCAGTGCTCTGTACAAACATCTCCTCCCACCTCACCCCAGAGATCCCTGCCAAGTTTGGCCAGGTGCCTAGCACCTGTGTGTCAGGAGCCAACTTTAGCTAGACTCTGCAGGCATCATCAGAAGGCCAGACTGGGTGGGCATGTCACTCCCAACTATGTGAACAAATGTTTGATTGGCCTTAGTTCACCATTGGGTGGAGTCCACTCTGGGCAGAACACTTAGTGGCTGAATAAACACTGGGAGCATCTTGGAAAGGCTGCCTGGGCTGGTGGTTTGACACTGATTTTGGCTGTTTGGAGAGGCGCCGCTGAAAGCCAGCCTTGACCACTGGTGTGCTATGGAGAGTCCTTGCCTTTTTAGCCTCTTGCTGTCCTAGTTTCCTTGGAGGTCAACTGAGGACAAAGAAATTCTGTTATTTCTGCTAAGTTTCTCTTCTCTGGGCTGAGGACAGAGGCAAGAGAAGCCTCCAAAATGCTGGACAGAATAAATTTGATGCAGTCAAAATGAAAGAGGTTACTTCAGAACCTCCAACTGGGAGGGTGACAGAAACATATACCCCTGAGCACAGATGGAGGAAATTATTTTTTATTTTCTATTCTCAGACGCCTGTGGAACTGGTCTGTTAGCAGAGCTGTTTCCTTGTACCATGTCAAGGACTGGGATAGGGGTTTGGGGTAGCTAAACTGATAGTATACTGAGGGTTCCTTACCTGGCTAGGACCTCACTTGAGATCTCAGAAGGACATGGCTGCTTATGACTGTGAGCTCATATGGAGAAGAGGGGGAATGAGTGTGTGATTATGAGTGCTGCTGGGTTGAGGTTGGAGATGTGTGTTCAGGAAGAGTGTTCCCAAGGGGCAAAATCACTCCATGCTATGGAGGAAGTTGAAGAAGCTCTGTTGTGAATTACTCAGACTTAATACTAAAGTGTGACCATCTGGGCCTAATTCATAGTATTTTCTCATTAGTCCATATAAAGATTTAATCTGTGAACATTTGAAAACTTGCAGGAGATCTCGAGAACTAGCCTAGAAGAATGTCTTTGATATAGTAAATGTTCCTTTACTGTATCTATAAAGTTGGTTTTCTCTATCTGATTGAACCAGGCATTTGGATAATCAGAGTAATTGGTGGGGTGATCATGTGTCATTGTATTTTCAAAAACATACTGAGCAAGAGACAAAAAGTAAGACCATCTCTAATGAGCATATGGTAATCCATTTCTCGTAGAACTATCCCAAAGAGATGCATCTTGGGAGCTGGGAGAACTGCACCATTGATTTTTTTAAGTCGTCTTCTCCCTATTGGTCTCTACCCAAGTAAAATAATTATACTTGAGCAGTTTCTGACACCGTATCTCACAGAGAATGCTGTAATTACTGAGGGGCTGAAAAATGTCTGACAAACATAAAGGACATGTTGCTCTACGTAGCCTGGAAAAGCATCTAAGCAGCTAAATGACTTAATGTGACTAATGAGCAATGTAAGAATCAACATTCTTACATCCTTACATTACAATGGATCTCTTGAGTTCCATTTCTTTCCCCCATGTTGGTGAACAAGAAATGGGGACTAACTACACTTAGGAAGTAGAATTAGGATCTGGATAATTTATACTTTCTAAAAATTAATAATAGTAATGTAGCCCTAAATAAGAATTATCCCCTTTTTCCAACAAATACGCCAGCTTAGGCCTTTTTATTGTGTGAATATTTGGTGAGATAAAGGAAAAAGCATTAAAATAAATACTGAGACTTCTGGGAGAGTGAAAGTCAGATACTAAAAGCAACTAAAGCCCTCTCTTTCTCATCCTTCCAAAGTTCATCTTAAATACCTGTAAATAGCCCCTCCCCCGTGCCCGAAGGCCTTTCTTGACCTCTCCAAAATGCCAGTCTCTATTTCTTATGATTTCTCAGCCCCTGGGACTTTTCTTTGCAACATTAATAGCAATTGTAATTCTGCCCCTGTAATTATTTGTCCAACAGCCCTCACACAAAAACATGGCCTCCTGTGTCTTGTCATCGCCTCAATGTTCCATCTCCTAAAACTCTGTCACATAGTAGGCATGACTCATGCTAGTGAGTCTTATTGCAATAATCTCATTCTTTACATGGTATGAGTTAGGTATTGAGGGAATTATATTAGTTTCAAAAACTAGAACTTTCTCTAGATGAATTGATGAGTCTAAGGATGCATTTATTTTCTGAAAAGAATTCTGAACTGCTGGATGATCATGCAGCCTAGAGCAACTCAGTTACTCTGGATTCACGTTTGGGGAGAGGAAATGACCACATCAAGATTAGATTCCTCTTCTCTTCACTTGTCAACAAGCCTCCACGCTTCCTCATAACAAAGATTTATGAAAATACCATTGGGAAGAGTTATTGCAGGCATGGAAACCAAAGAATGATGGTCACTGAGTCTGCTTTATGTGCCATAACTGAAGAGCCTTCATTGTAGTTCAAGGGTTAGGTCGTTTCCACATCCTGTCTCCATATAAGCAAATCTGTTGCTTCTTAATATAGGTACCAGATCTACACAGTGGAATGATGTATTGGAATCTTGCAAACTTTTTTTTTTCCTTCTAATTTAAGTGGAAATTTTCAGAATAAAAGTCAAAGAGAACCATAAATAAACAAAGAAGAAAGTCATAAACTTGACAAATGACAGGAAAAAAAAAAGTGATTTCTCTCCCTGCTCTCTCCCAGGACATCGAAAACAATATTTTTAAGACAAGTTGTTAAATTCAGGTGAGGGTATTAATTTTATCCTTTCATGTCTGGTGGTGTGATGATGATGATGATGATGATGATGATGATGATTCTTTTTGTTCTTCTTCCGTGTTTTCTCTAAAACCCTTTTAAATCAAAGGCTCAATCTTTAACTGACATTTTTTTCTCACTTTGTAGGTATCCATTTTTTGTTATTTGCAATAACCTATATGCATTTGAAAATCAAAACTCAATTTTGTTGAGCCCCCACATCGGGTTTCTAAAGGTGGAGGTGTGCTGTTCCCTCCTTCCATTCAGCAGGCACAGAATGCTGTTTCACAAAGAGCTCAGTGGGCCATACCTGCTCCCAAACCAGTGCTGCTCTTAGATCTGAACAAGGAGCTGTGCGTACCTCCTCCCAGGGCTTTCAAGACTATCACTCCTCATGATAAGTGGTCCTGTCAGTCAATGCCCTTGGAGTGCCCACTTAATGCACTGATGTCAGGCTCTCCGTAATCAGGTTCCAGTTGCCCAGGGGTAATCGAAGGATCTTCACTGCATGAATGAGATCACTCCTAGGCTCCTTTAATCCTCCCTGTGGGTGGTGGTGTGTGGAAGGCAGCCATGCAGCCAACACTGAAAGAGATCCCATTGCAGGCATGCAGAGATTATACCCTAAAGAGTACAAAAGACATGGTGGGAAGATATGTTGTTGTACATTCATTCTATGAAATTCCAAACAGCAAATTTAACTTAACAAAAACAAAAACCAATTATTGTTCACATTTGCCTTCAGATTCTGAGGAAGACTTGTATTTATGGTCATCACCCAAGAACCAAGCAGAGTAAGATCTTTGGAATAGACACTGGAAGTCAGTATTCACATGAGTGATGCAGTGCATGGTTATGATGGAATCCACATCAATAAATACAGGGGCAAGAAGATCAGGAATATTTCGATCCAATAGGCTTTGAAGACCCTTGGCCTTATGAGTAACAACAATGTGGCTACTTTTATTTTTTTTTTTTTTCATGGTAGAAGACATGAAATTATATAGTGAGGGCATAATGGACCACAAAGAGCCTAAAAAGATAGTTTCTGGTCTTGGATAGGAAAAGGTGGTGCCTGGTACCATGTGGTGCACTGATTGGACAATACATAAATACGTAAGTAACTTGCGTACTCAATACTCTATATCTTCATTGATTAATTACTGTACTCACACAGACCCATGATTTTATAATTTTTAAATTGAGGTCAAATTCATCTAATATTAATGATTTTCAAGTATACAGTTTAGTAGCACTTAATATATTCATGAAGTTGTGCAGTTATCACTTCTATCTAGTTCCAAAACATTTTTGTTATTCCAAAAGGAAACCCTGAGCCCACTAAGCAGTCACTCTTCCTTCCCCAGTTCCTGGAATACTACTCTGCTTTCTGTCTCCATGGATTGGCCTATGCTATATATTTTATAAAATGGAAATATAAATACAAATGGGAGCCTATGATATGTGTTTGACTTCCTTTGATTAGCATTTTTTTTAAGTTTCAGCCATGTTAAGGTCTGATTCAATACTCCCTTCCTTTTTATAGCTGAATAATATTTCCTTTTATGCATAATATTATTTCCTACAACAACTCCCACGTTGTGTTGATGCATTCATCAACTGAAGCACATTTGAATTGTTTCCACCTTTTGACTGTTGTGAGTAGTGCTGCTATAAATATTCTTGTACTCGTTTTTGATGAATACTTTTTTTTTCAATTTGTATGAGCATAAACTTAGGAGGACACTTTTGGGGTCACATCAGAACTCTACATGGAATCATTTGAGGAATGGCCAGACTGTTTTCCAAACCATTTTACATTCCTACCATCAGAGTATGAGGGTTTCAATTTCTTTACATCCTCACCAACACTTATTTTCCATTATTTTTATTAAAGCCATTATTCAAGTGGGTGTGAAATATTATCTCAGTGTGGTTTTGATTTAATCTTTTTTAATTGAATCATTTATTTAGACATGGTCCAGTAAAAAATATTTGCACGAGGTCTTACATATCCAGGAACAGCTTAAAACAACTCCTCAGAAAACCAGTGGGAGGTGTTCCTTTCTTCCTTCCTTGAAATTCTTAGTTTGAGAATAATTCATGTGTTAGATAAAACAGGTAGGAGTATTAAACGTGGTCATATTTTGAAGGCATATTTTGAAATGCTGAAAACTTCCAATGCACAGATACAGAATCTCAGGCTCCTACCTCAGATTCCTAGAGTGGAAATTTGCAGTTGAACAAGATCACCAGGTGATTCCTAAGCACATTTAAGGTCAAAATACACTGAGAATTTCCTGACTTACTGTGGATGGAAAGTCCATGCTAGAAAACCATTCACAGATGCAGTAGCTAGAGTTCAAACTTAATAAGACCCAGGTGCTGTGTGAAGAGCTAGCACAGTGGTTCTCAAACATGGCTTATGCTGGGAATCCTGAGTTTGAAAATATTTGAGTACCTGGGCTCTGTGCCCTGGAGATCCTGGTTTAACTGGTCCTGGGTGGAGCCCATGTCTCAGGATTCTAATGAACAGTCAAGTTTGAGAACTGTGTATTAACTGAGCTAATTCAGAGAGATGGTGATTCTTAGATCAGTGTTTGGAAAATGGAAAGGAGCAAGATTTTGCCATGAGGGCAGAGAGAGGCAGAGGATCGTCCAGGGCTGCTAGAATAAGGCAGAGAGCAGAAGCTAGGGCTTGGAGTAAGAAGAATCCATTGGTAAAGAACCTTAAAGGCTTCAACTAGAATTTTAATATTGTGCATAAGGCAGTTGGGAGTTGTTGTAGGACCATCAGAATGGGAACAGATGACATTTGTTGTTGCTTGGGGGAGGAGATCCCCCAAACAGGGAAGTTGGTATAATACAAGGTATGACCTAGGGCTTTTCCAATAGAAAAGAAAGAGAAAGAGGACCAGTATAAATAAGCTTCCTTTAAGGTTTAGGTGTGTCATTATATCTCATGAGTAGTTCTCTGCCTAACTCAAACTTTCTGCTAATTCAAGAAAGTATTGAGTATTTTCTAAGAATCAATCAAAAATCATTCTGAGTGCTTGGTTGCCTTAGGAAGCTTCCTATACCTACAAAGGTTACCTGTTGCTGATAGTTAACCAACTCTGGAGTCTCCTATTCATGAATACTATTTTCCTTCATTCAGTATTTCTTGAGCATGTGCCTGGGCTATTACAGAGAGGACTGACCAACTAGTAGTGCTTTAGACTTGCTAAGAGATTCTCAATGGGGAACAGTCCTCTGTAGGTTGGGTTTTAGAAATTTAGGGGGTATTTTTGATGATTGCAACAATTTAGGTGAACTGCTGGTTCATGGCAGAGCCAGGGATGTTAGACGAACTGCTATTCCCAGGACAATCCTGCACAAAGAAGAATGGTCCCCACACAACTTCCCAATAGGTCAGACATTCATGTAGGTGGAAACCTTATTTAAAATGAGCTGAACATAGCACTTAATTCAAATATATACAATTATCTCAACTTTTGCCTAAACACAAATATATATGCACACAAATACACACGTATTTCTTCCTGCTATTATCATACATAAAACTTTCCCAAAATGGTCCTGCAGTGAACATTGAGGGAGGATAGTGCCTTGTTTAATTCTTTACCAAGAATTGTTCACTGTTTTGGAAAATGACACCACCCACAGCAAGGCTGAATCTGGCCTTTGAGACAGTACATTTATATTGTTCTAAGCCACCCAGTTTGTGGAACTTTGCTACAGCAGCTCTAGCAAACTAATAAATCACACAATAAATGTTTGTAGAGTAGTGAATGAATGAATGGTAGCACCAATAGATCCACTTTCTCAGCATGATTGTTCAAAGAAGGCTTCTCAGCAGTGCCTTGCTCTTCCCCTAACTTCCCAGAAATTTGTGACCATCCATCTAGGAAACAGAAGAAATTATTCAAGGTTCCTAGACAAATCCTTCACAGAGAACAAACTGTTATTTTTGTTTAGACCATTTGGTTGTGAAAAGGCAACAGTGAGTGCAGTCAGAAAGTTAGTGGGGTGAAATCAATGACATAGATTCCATCTCACTCCAGTCAGAACGATAATTGTCAAGAATATGAGTAACAATAAATGTTGGCAAGGATGTGAGGAAAACAGTACCCTCATACATTGCTGGGGGGACTGCAAATTGGTGCAACCACTCTGGAGAGTCCTCAGAAAACTTGGAATGGAATCACCATTTGACCCAGTCATCTCACTCCTTGATTTATGCCCAAAGGACTTAGAATCAGCATACTACAGTGATGCAGCCACATCAATGTTTATAGCAGCACAATTCACAATAGCCAAGCCATGGAAACAACCTAGGTGCCCTTTAACAGATGAATGGATAAAGAAAATGGAATATACACAACGAAAAGAAAATAGAAAATACACAGTGGGATATTACTCAGCCATAAAGAATGAAATTATGGCATTTCTGGTAAATGGATGGAACCGGAGACTATCATACTAAGTAAAATAAAACAATCCCTCCAAAACAAAGGCCATACATATATATGTCATGTATATCTAAAAAGAACAAATTTTTTAAAAAACAAAAAAAGAAATACATCACATAAAAGTAACTCAAATTTTACTCTGTACTAGAATTCATCTTGGTGCCTTATACATATTCACTGATTTAATTTTCATAATAGCCCTCTGAAACAGGTGCTCTTGTTATCCCTAATATCCATATAAGAGTCAGAGGCACAGAGAGGTAAGTGACTTCCCAAGAGGAGTGAGCAGGGAAATGATGGAGCTGGAATTTCAGCCTTGGCAGGCTGGCTCTCCAACACTGTCTTGCTGTACATACTAAGACTAGAACCCTTGAAAGCTTTCTTGGTGAGAACAAGAGGGAGGAGCTCAGGAGTTTGAGAATGGGCAGAAATAAATAACATGAGTGCAGGTAGAAGAGAGAAAGAGACAAGGGAAAGAGATTAAAAAAAAAAAAAAAAAAAACCTCTGGGAATGGGTGATGATCATTCCAGCAGTAAAGATGAGAACTTTTATTAGTCCTAGAAAAATTCTAGTGGAACTTTTTGGATTCTCTAGGTACAGAATCATGTTGTCAACAAACAGTGATAGTTCTTCTTTTCCTATGCGTATCCCTTTAATTTCTTGCATCTGTCTGATTGCTCTGGCTAGAGTTTCAAGAACTATGTTTAAATAAAAGTGGTGAAAGAGGGCATCCCTGTCTTGTTCCAGTTTTTAGAGGGAATGCTTTCAATTTTCTCCACTTAGAATGATGTTGGCCTGAAGCTTAGCATAGATAGCTAAGTGTTGAGATATGTTCCTGATATCCCTAGATTTTCTAGTGCTTTGAACATGAAGGGGTGCTCAATTTTGTTGAATGCTTTTTCAGCATCATTGAGATGATCATATGATTCTTATCTTTAAGTCTTTTGATGTGATGAGTTACTTTTATTGATTTCTATATGTTGAACCAACCCTGCACTATCATTTTAATATGCTTTTGTATTCAATTTGCCAGAATTTTCTTGAGAATTTTTGCATCTATGTTCATTAGAGAAGTTTTCTTTCTTTGATGTGTCTTTGGTTTGGGGATAAGGGTGATATTGGCCTCATAGAATGAGTTTGGAAGAGTTCCTTCTTTTTCTATTTCATGGAATAATTTGAGGAGTATTGGTATTAATTTTTTCTTCGAAGATCTTGTAGAACTCATTTGTGTATCTATCTGGTCCTGGGCTTTTCTTGGGTTGGTAGGCTTGTGATGGCATCTTCTATTTCATTGCTTGAAATTCATCTGTTTAACTTGTGTATATCCTGATTCAGTTTGGGAAAATCATAAGACTCTAGAAATTTGTTGATGCCTTCAATATTTTCTATTATACTGAAGTACAAATTTTCAAAATAATTTCTAATTACCTTCTGTATTTCTGTAGAATCCATCATGATATTACCTTTTTCATCATGGATGTTAGTAATTTGAGTTTTCTCTCTCCTTCTCTTTGTTAGCATGGCTAAGGATTTAGCAAAATAGCAGGATATAAAATCAACACCCATAAATCAAAGGCATTTCTGTACATCAGTGACAAATCCTCTGAAAGAGAAACTAGGAGAACTACCCCATTTACAATAGCCTCAAAAAAATTCAAATATTTGGGAATCAACTTAACAAAAGAGGTGAAAGACCTCTAAAATGAAAACTACAGAACACTAAAGAAAGAAATTATATAATACCTTAGAAGATGGAAAGATCTCCCTTGTTCTTGGATAGGCAGAATTAATATTGTCAAAATGACCATAATGACCATACTACCAAAAGCACTATACAGATTTAATGCAATTCCGATCAAAATACTAATGACATTCTTCATAGAAATAGAAAAAGCAATCATGAAATTCATCTGGAAAAATAAGAGACCCAGAATAGCCAAAGCAATCCTTAGCAGGAAGAATGGCATCACTATACCAGACCTTAAACTATACTAGAGAGCAATAGCAACAAAACCAGCATGGTGTTGGCAACAAAATAGACCAATGGTACGGAATAAGGATACAGAGACAAACCCACATAAATACAGTTATCTCATACTAGACAAAGGCACCAAAAACATATATTGTAGAAAAGATAGCCTTTATAACAGATGGTTCTGGGAAAACTGGAAATCCATATGCAGCAAAATGAAATCAAGCGCCTATCTCTCACCATGCACAAAACTCAACTCAAAGTGAGTCAAGGACCTAGGAATTATACCAGGGACCCTGCAACTAATAGAAGAAAAAATCGGCCCAAATCTTCCTCATGTTGGATTAGGGCCCAACTTCCTTAAAAAGACTCCTTAACAAAAAAATAAAATCAAGAATCAGTAAATGGGATGGATTCAAACTGAAAAGCTTCTTCTCAGCAAAAGAAACAATCAGTGAGGTGAAGAGAGAGCCTACAGAATGGGAGCAAATTTTTACCATATGCACATCAAATAGAGCACTAATCTCTAGGATATATAAAGAACTCAAAAAACACCAAAAAAAAAAAAAAAAAAAACACCCATAAAACAAATAACCCAATCAATAAATGGGCCAAGAACCTGAAGAAACACTTCTCAGAAGATGATATACAATCAATCAACAAATATATGAAAAAATGTTCAACATCTCTAGAAATTAGAGAATTCAAAACTACTCTACAATTTCATCTCACTCTCATCAGAATGGCAGCTATTAAACTGCAACAATAAGTATTGTCAAGATGTGGGGGGATAGGCACACTCATACATTGCTGGTGGTACTGAAAATTGGTGCTGCCAATCTGGAAAGCAGTATGGAAATTCCTTGGAAAACTTGGAATGGAATCAGTATTTGACCCAGCTATCCCACTCCTTGGTTTATACCCAAAGGACTTAAGAGCAGCATACTACAGGGACACAGCCACATCAATGTTTATAGCAGCACAATTCACAATAGCTAAATTGTGAAACCAAACTAGATGCCCTTCAGTAGATGAATGGATAAAGAAACTGTGGTATATATACACAATGAAATATTATTCAGCATTAAAAGAGAATAAAATCATGGTATTTGCAGGTAAATAACTGGAGTTGGAGAATATCTTGCTAAGGTGAAGTAAGCCAATTCCCCTAAACCAAAGGCTGAATGTTTTCTCTGATATGTGGATGCTGATCCATTATGGAGTGGGGGGTGGGGGGCGTTGGAGGAATGGAGGAACTTTAGATAGGGAAAAGGGGAGGGAAGGGATGGGAGGTGGTATAGGGACAGGAAAGATCGTGGGATGAGATGAACATCATTATCCTAAGTACATGTATGAAAATGAATGGTGAGACTCTACTTTGTGTACAACCAGATAAGAAAAATTGTGCTCTATATGTGTACTATGAATTGAAATGCCTTCTACTGTCATGTATAACAAATTAGAATAAATAAATAAATTAAAAAAAAAGGAAATGAGAACTTTTAGGTACAGGAGGTCTAATTTTAACATGCTTTCTTTGCTGTTTTGCATGGCTTCACACACCTAACTGGTCTTTGTCTGTTCCTGCTGCTATAACAAAATGCCTTTGATGAGGTATTATATACTTAATAGAAATTTATTTCTTGCAGTTCTGAAGACTGGAAAGTCCAAGATTAAAGTACCTGCAGATTCAGTGTCCTGTGAAGGATCTCTCTGTGCTTCAAAGATGGCACCTCATCACCACATCCTCTGGAGAGGGAGGATGCTGTGTCTCGTATGACAGAAGGCAGAAGGGCAAAAGGTACTGGCTAATTCCCCTGAGCCCTTTTATAAGGCTGCTAATCCCATTCATGAGGGCAGAGCCCTCTTGATTAAATCACCTCATAAAGTCCCCACCTCTTAATAGTGTCCCAGTGGGGTTTTAGATTTCAACATATTAATTTGTGGGGGGCGCGCCGGGTGAGGTGACACATTCAGACCATAGTAAATCCCAGCTTTGAGTGAAAGTCTGCTGTTTGGGGGACAGATGTGATGGGAAGGCTGGCCAGCATAGGGCCCTGCAGTGTAGAAAAGGAACTTCAGAGGTAAGAAATAGATGAGAGAGGGAATTCAGGAGCAGGAATCAGACGCAGAGGTCACACTAAGAACCCAAGATCCCCACTCCCCAAAACTCCAGAGACACTGCAGAGGATGCTGATTTTCCCAGAAGCCAATACTAATTGTTAAAGAAGTTGCCCCTAGCCTATTAGAAAACCTAGGAACTCCAATAGGTGGTAAGCACATTTACCCACGTGGAAGGGACACACCAAAGCCAGCTTTCTGACAGAGGACATGCTTTGGTATTTTGTATGATAAACCAGATTAGGGGAGGAAATATAGGAGACAGGTAGAGAACAGGGACTTGAGAAAAACGTGTTAAGAAGGAATGCAGGTGATGTAAGGAGGGAAGGCAAGCCAAGCCCTTTGTGGACTTCAGAGAACAAAGCTGATGTCTGCTTGTGGATTTTTTTTATCCTACTATCTTATGATTAAAAGTTGCTAATTGTTCAAGTGGTTCGAATGCATCCCCTAAATATTCCAGTGTTGGAATCTTGGTTCCCCAATATGGCGACACAGAGATGGTGAACCCTTAAGAGGTGGGGCTTAGTGTGAGGTGGTTAGGTCATTGGGGTTCTTCCCTTAGAATGGATGAATGCTGATCCATAGGATTGAGTTAGTTCCCTCAAGAGGAGGTTGAAAGACCCCAACCCCTGAATTTTTCTCTAGCTTCCTGTCTCCCCATGTGATCTCTCTCTTTCTGTCTCTCTCCCATCATGTTCATGTCTACATGTCATGGTGCAGCCAAGGGGGTCTCTCCTAGAGGCCAGACCCATGAGGCTACCCAATCTTGGACTTCCAGCCCCAAAGCTATAAAACTAAATAAATTTCTTTGATTTATACATTACACAGCTTCAGTATTATGATATAACCACGGAAAATGGGCCAATACAAAAGTCTCATTCCTTCTTTGGGTTTTTATCATTTATACTAAGTGTTTCCTAAGTCCATAGAAAGAAGCTAGATTCTTCATGAAGTACGTATCATCAGAGTCTGATGTGGTTTTGCTTCCACACAGTGTGACTATTTCTTAGTGGAAGATTGGTTTCTACGTTGAGCCACAGAGCACTTCATCCAGCAGATGTCCTGAGTATGTATCAGCTGTGTCAGCAGAGATCCCTAAGACAGAATCGCTCCCTGAGGATGCCAAACAGGGATTTTCTTCTTTAAATCCCCTTTTTACTTAAGTGCTGGCAACAGGGTCATAACAAGAAACATATTTCAAAACCATTTTCTCCATCCCTATCTATTTCTGCAATCTTTATTTCAGTAAATAAAACCCAGGGCCCAAAGTCCTCTTTTTCCCAGGAAAATTTTACCTCTCGCACAATAGTGTGTTTCTGAAATACTAAATCAAGGGGCTGCTGGGGCCCCCTCCAACCTCAGAGCAGCCCGAGAGTGAAGCAAACGTTTTCTTTACAGGAACTTTCATCTGTATCCTTCCACAGATAAACCAAATGAAGAGTCCAGAATGTTTTTTTCTGCACACAGAACTTTGGGCTTTCTGACATCTGGAAAAAAGTGGTTTGCTCTTTGGACCTTCCAGCAAAATTCTGCTTCAATTGGATTCACGTTAAGACTATACTGTTTGCTTATAGTTTGGACCGTAGTGACACCTCTCCTTTTCCTTGGCAATGCTGGAAGTTATTTGTATAAAAATGCAAACCCTTGTAAAAGCATTAGGGAAACTGTCACACTCCTGCTGTCAGGGGGTCACTCAGTCTTCTGACCAGAGCTCACAAAGTCTCTTAGCTCACCTGGATCATCTTAGCCCTTTGAACTGGGGCCTGAATCGGGATTTTAAGCACTGACATCTTAAAAGTCTATTCCCTGGGTACCAAGCAGTGGAAATGCAGTCCCCACTCCCTGGAGCACAGGGAAGCCAGGTCTATGGAGGGACATAACCCAGGGTGCAGACCCCTTTAAGAGCTGAGTGATGCTGACTTATCGTGGACCCCTCTTAGGATCCCAGGCCTGGGTCAGCCCCTCTCTTTCCTAAGCTTAGGACGACTTCTGTGGAAGAGGATTTGGTGGATCTGAGGGGGATTTGGCATGAGAATGGAATAGAAAAATGGGAGGAAACGGGAGAAAAAAAAATCATCAAGATGAAAAATGAACAAGATTCATGAAGGCAACCCATCCCTCGCCTGCTGGATGCTAACCCTCCCTGAGATGTCTTTTCCAGCTCCTCGACTGACTGGTTTTCAATGAGGCAAATGAGCAGACTGCCATCACTTTCTCTGAGAGACTGTCAACAGATTCATAGATCTTCCCAACATAGTAATTCTCAAATCGAGCCTATATTTTCCATCACATCACTGAATTTATGTTTCCCTTGGAGAAGCCTAAGCCTTTGTTTATGCCCTTTGAATGCTTGTTTCATATCCACCAAGATCGGGTTTCCTTTTTCGCCATGTGACTGCTTGGCTGGGTTATATAGATTTAAGCCTTTGGAGCCGGTTTCCTTCCAATCCATAATTATTTTCATGCTGCTTTTCACATTTCCTCCGTGTGCCGTCATTTTCTGTGTTTGGTGCTCTACCCGGTGCTGAGATGAGGGTCATTAGGCTGGAGCAAGGCTGGGCACTGGCGGTTCGCAATCTCTTTCTGGCTCCCACGTTTGCTTTATGACAAGTTATTGGACTCTTGGACTCTTAAGACTTTTCCACCACGACAAGAACAATTTTTGTCTCTTCATTGAGTTCCTTCATACTCTATTAACCCTCCCACCCAAGTCTTGTGACTTTATTCATCTCATTCTCATGGTCCTGTGTCCCCACCAATCTTACAGCACTGTTGGATGTGCGACCAAGATCCAGGACACAGATCAGAGAGTGAAGAGAAAAGACGAGTCGCCCCGTAACTCTCTCAACCGGAGAAGGGGTATAAAGAACTACAAGTTGCCTGTAGGAAATGAACAGAATTCAGTGTGGGTGGCCTTAGAATTTGAACTTTTTGAAAGAAAGGTGTCAAATAAATGGTGCATCTGCCTCAGAATAAGGTCTGAAGAGGCTGCTTATGGGATCATCTTTCTGCATCATGTTTAGCCCCATTCCTCATTTGCCTTCAAAAACATGCAAAGACTTTTGTATTCGTGCTTGATTTCTTTCTTTTACCAAACCTCAGCCTTTCTGTGTTATTTTTCTCCCATCTGTGCTTACATTAAAAAAAAAAAATCCTGTGTCCTTTGTTTTCATAGAAAGGTCTTGAGAAAACCTGAAAACCATTAGGACTTCGAAAGGCTGCTTGATTAAGATGCCACAACCCCCCTTCTTTCGTTTAAAAGGAAAAGCTCTTCAAAGTCCTACAGCTATGAAGAACATATTTTTAGGTTCCTTGTGGTTACTTTAATGTCTGACCTTCCTTTGACTTCGCGGTTGAGAAAGGCAGGGGATATCTCCAGAGATAAAAATTTGATCCCCTATTTTCAGCCTATGCCAAGTTCTGACGGTTGACCCTGATCCGTCTTGTGAACGTTGAAAGCTTGGTTTCTTTCACTCGCACCCCTCGAGTGGAGCATCTCTCTGACCTTAGTGTGCCCTTTCCCATGTTCTCCCTGTCTCTTCCCAGTTCACAGAAGCAAAGGAACTCAGCGGTCCTGACCAGAACTGGCCTGCTCCTCCCTGGCTCCCTGCTCCCCCTTGTATTTCCTTTTGGGTGCTGGCGACCTGGGCAGATGCCCAGCCTGGCTGCTTGTCTTTAAAGAGCTCTTCTTGGCCCTCTTATGCCCACTGCACACCCACCCCCGTAAGGTACCAAGTGTGTGGGACACTCAGCATCTCCACCTCCCCTTGCATATTGTCCCTAGAGATTGCCCAAAGAGCCCAAGTCCTTCCAAGGCATCTTGGTTTGTGGCATCAAGGAGTGGCCAGGGGGCAGTATAGGTGGAGCTTGGAAGTGAGGGCTGGTTTGCACCGATGTGTTGGAGAAAAGGATAGGATGACAGGTAGGTTAGTCAGTTTTCAGATACTATGACAATTTGTAAAGATTATCAATTTGTAAAGAGAAAAGTTTTTGTTTGTTTGGGTTTTTTTGTTTTGTTTTGTTTTGTTTTTTTGACTTGGGAGATTTCACTTCACTATCAGTTGGCCCCATTGCTTCTGAGACTGTGGCAGGTCAGGGCAGAACATTCTGGCAAAACTGCTCACCTTCTGGCCAGGACACAAAAGAGAGAGAGAAGAAAGGGCTGAGGCCCTACTATGCCCTTTGAGGGCACCGGCCCCCAATGATCCCAATGATCAGAAGTCCTCCCACTACAGCTGGACCTCTTAAAAGCTCCACCTCCCAATAACACCTTGGTCTGGGAGACCAAGCCTTTAACACACGGGACCTGGGGGGACACCTTAGGTACTCTTTTCTTCCTGGTTTTATACAAGGAGAAACAATGTCCCAGCAGGAAATCTCTGGCTGGGAGATTCTCCCAGGTAACTGGCTGGGAAAGGCTTCTGGATCCCCCTAAGCTCCCCTGTTCTGCTGCAGAACTCTGAGGACTCTGCATTCTCTTTGGGTGCCGGGCCCCAGGTGTATTTATCAAGATATGGGAGTAAGCCCAGTGAACAACATGTCAGCTTGTGTTGCCCTATTTAAATATCTTGTCCTTCACTGGAGCTTCATTCCACTAAGAGCACTTTGTCGGAGGTCGGCTGGCCCCAGGGAGGGGCAGACCTGCTCATGGTTGTAGCTCAGCGCAGTCTGATTTTGTTGTTCTGGGTGAAAACTATTGAAAAGAGGTGCTTTCTGCCGAGTGAAAAAGGCACGGGATGCTGGGTTCCCTGAGTGCCCCCAGCCCTGTCTCCCAGAGGTCCCTAGAGCCTTGCCACTGGAGGTTTTTCCCTTCAAGGGAATGCGGCTCTCTGGGGAGGGAGCTGTGATGTTCTGGAGGCTGTGGCCCTTCCTGCTGAGTCTCAGTGGCTGTACAGAGCTGGCTGGGCAGCGGGGCCTGCTCTATTTTATTACAGCCCTCACTCAGATCAAATCTGGCATGTCACCTTACACCAGTGTGGGTCTGTCAGGGGGCAAACTTCTGCTGCTTTGGTTCAGTCATAAATACCTCGCGATTCCCGGAGCACCATTTATCTGAAGTCTAAGTTGCTTAGGTCCCTTGAGGAAAGGGTTAAATATTATTGTGTTCTTTTCTCCAAGTGAGGAAAAGAGAAACATCTCCAATATGGTGATCTCTTCTCTTTTCTTTTTTTTTCTTGTTTTTAGACCTCCAAATAATATTATTAAACATTTTCATGCTTGATGAAATAAACTTTTCAAAGTAATATGGAAAAAATGATTTCATTTAAACACCTTTTAGCCAAAAAAACATATGCTGCTTGTTATGTGGTGCAGGAACGGAGGCTTTCGCAGGGCTTGCCTGCACATCTGGAGGTATGTGGTTTAGCCACTGGCCCCATCATTGACTTGGGTCTTCGCTGGGGTGGAACCCAGCAGGCAGACAGGCCCTGGAGTCCTGGTGGGTCCCCAGAATGCAGGCAGGTTTGCTCAGGCAGGGCAGAGATCCAGTGTGTGCTTGTGAGTGGCTATGCAAACCTCTGCAGAAGCAGCCTGAAAACCAGGCCCCAGGATCTCAAGGCTTCAGGTGTCTGATCATCATGAACTGATTTATTTACAACTAATGTGTAGCATTTCCATGTTCAGGCTACCCACAGATTCAGGGCCATAAATAACTGCCAAAGAAGAGGAGGTTTCTCTCTCTCTGCTCTTGCTTCAGTTTACAATGTCAGGAAAACTCATCATAGGTAAGCAGTGCACCATGGAACTTTAACATTAGCTACACTCCTTTGCAAATAAGAGAAAGCAAAAACGCAAAGTCCTTCCAGCAACTCTGGATAGGCAGTGTAAGAAAAAGTTATGCATTCATTTCATAGCTATTTATTGTGAGCCTACTATGTCCCAATCAGCCATGGCTAAAAGGAGGAACCAGCAAGGGATCAGAAGGCTTGGCTGAGCTGCAGAGGGCAGGGTGTGCTGAGCTGGTACAAAGGAATGCTGGCTTCTAGCCCTGGTTTTGTGGCTTATTGAGTCAACCTGTAACTATCTTCTGTCTTGACCAATGCAGGCATGCAATCTGAATGCTCAATGCTTTGTTGTACAGACTGGTTATAAATAAAGACAATAGGGATCAGCAAAGTTTAACACAGACCACTTCTGACAAGTGCTTACAGACCTCTTACAAGCACTAATATTCATTTAATCTTTGTAACGATGCCATGAGATAGGTACTTTCTTCCCATCTTAAACATGGAGAAACCAAGACATGGCAGTGAAGTGACGTGTTAGGTTACACAGTTCATAGTGGTGGAGCTGGGGTTGAGACCTTGGTGGGTGATGAGCCATCCTGATTTGTCCACGATTATTGGTTTTGTGGGGATGTGGCAGTTTCCGGGCTAAAACAGAGATGGGTCCCTGGACAGATGGAGATGGCTGGTCACTCTAGAAGTGCAGCTTTAAGGTCAGTGCCTGTTCGGCTTAATTTAAAACCTCCCATCTGGTGCCCATTCCTGGTGAGTGGGGACAGAAGAAGGACGAGAAGGCATGGCCTCTTGGGTTCTGGGAAGGGAGAGGCCCTGTTTTAGAGCAGACATGGACTCCATCAGTCTTTCCCGTGTGGTTGGGTCCATATTCTGCTGTGTGCTTGATCCTGAACTGCTCTACTTTGCTTTTCTCTATCATGGGATAAATTAATAGAAAAGTGTCAATTTTGATGAATTTTAAATTGTGGTTTTAAATACAATTGTCTCTCCATATCCCTGGGGGATAGATTTCAGGACCCCCAAAGGATACTGTATTCTGTGGATGCTCAAATCCCTTATATAAAATGGCATAGTATTTTCATATAATCCACAAACATCTTTCTGTACACTTTAAATCATCTCTAGATTCTGTGTCATGTCAAATGCAATATACATGTTACATAAATACTTGTTATACTCTATCGTTTAAGGTACAATGACTAATAAAAGAGGTGTGTGCTTATTTGGTGAAGACAAGATTATTATTTCTTTAGTATTTTTGATCGTTGGTTAGTTGAATTCACGGATGAGGAGCCCACAGATGTGGAGAGTCAACTAAATTAGATTGAGACCAGAGGTGAGTCTTTCTAGAGCTGGATGACCTCAAGTGAAAAACCCATTTTTACCTATCATTTTGGTTTGAATCTTAATAGGCCCATGTATTAAAATCTTGGTTCCTAGCCACTGGTTCTATTGAGAGGTGCTGGAATCAATAGGAAGCAAGGCCTGGTGGGAGGAAGTTAGATCATTGGGGATATGTCCTTGAAGGTTATATTGGAACCCTGTCTTCTCTCTCTCTCTCTCTCTCTCTCTCTCTCTCTCTCTCTGCTTCCTGGCCACCAAGAGGTGAAACAGACTTCCTTTGCTCCACACTTCCACCAATATGAACTGCTTCATGACTGGCCCCCAAAGCAACTGAGCTAGGCAGCAGTTAAACTCTGAAACTATGAGCCAAAATAAACCTTTCCTCCTTTAACTTGACTTTCTCAGATATTTTGTCATAGTGATTGAAAACTGACTCACACACTTTCCTGCCCTTTTCTCCCCAGTCAATGCTCATGAACAAATTGAAGAAAAGGATAGTGTAATCTCCAACCAGAATGCCTCTCCATGCAGGCAGACATGTCCACACTGAACCCCATGGGCCTTCAGCTCTCTGTAATAGAGAAGTTTGGCTCCCCAACCCTCACTCAGGCACACACTCCTTGCTCTGCAGATTTCCCTGATACCACAAGAGGATCCTGGCCTAGTGGAATCAGAGTACAACAGAAGCTCAAACAGCCTAAGAATTGTGTTCAAGAAAATACTACTTATCTGGACATAACTTGTGTACCTGTTCCCTATAACTACCTAGTCCTCTTTTAAAAATGTTCTTTTGTGCCAGGGAACTCTGGCTCAGCCTGCCTCCAGTATGAATACCAGCTCTACCAATTACTTCCATGTGGGTCTATCTGAACCTTGTTTTTCTCATATCTGAAATGAAGGTGTTAATGCCTACCTTATGTGACTACCTATGATCTGGACCATGAACCTAGCCCAGTGTCTGATCTGTTGTTGGAACTTCATACATGATGTCAGGAGGGCTCTCCGAACATCTGTATGAGCATAAAACCTCCTCATCTGTTCGTAAACCACACACAGGCTTTATTTAGCAACTAAAATGTAAACATGATTTATTTTTCTGAATAGGTAATATATTTATAGGACAGGTATGCAAGCATGTATAACAGAGCCTCCCTACCACCTACAGTTTGTTGACTCCTCCTAGTTCCTCTTTCTAGAAATAATTCATGTAGGTTTTTCAGAGCCATTTTTTACCTATATAAACAAATTCATATACTATTTTTTTTCATTTTTCCACCTTTTGCTATTTTTTTATTTAACTTATCAATGTATCTTGGAGGTTAGTCAGTGCAGAACTATGTTTTCAATTTTATTTATAGCAGTATGGATTGTTGTATGGATATACATGTTATAATCTCCCATCTGTAATTCTAAATTTAAAAAAAAAAACTCTAAATCAAGAGTTTTTATTTTTATTTTTTTATTTTTTTTGGTTTCAAGGATTGAACCCAGGGGTGCTTTACCACTAAGCTACATTCCCAGCCCTGTTTTGTGGGGAGGGTGCTGGGGATTGAACTCAGAGTCACTCAACCACTGAGCCACATCCCCAGCCCTATTTTATATTTTATTTAAAGACAGGGTCTCACTGAGATGCTTAGCACCTAGTTTTTGTTGAGGCTGGCTTTGAACTCAGGATCCTCCTGCTTCAGCGCCCGAGCTCTTGGGATTATAGGTGTGCACCATGGCGCCTGGCATCCCCAGCCCTTTTTATTTTTTATTTTGAGGCAGGGTCTTGCTAAGTTGCTCAGGGCCTTGCTAAATTGCAGAGTCTGGCTTTGAACTTGTAATTCTCTGTCTCAGCTTCCTGAGCTGCTCGGATTACAGGTGTGTGCTACCGTGCCCAGAAAATTTTTCTTGAGTTTGTGGCAAATTCATTCGGTGACAAAACATGATTCAGACTGATATGAATCAATTTATATTCTGTATTTATCCCATTTGTATGTAAAGATGTTAATGACTTTGATTTTTGAGTACTGCTCCAGAACCCTCTGGGATGTTACCTAGTATATGGTCCATACACTGTATGGAGGTTTCAAAATTTCGAGAAATTCTGACAGGCAAATCACATCGAACCCTGGGGTTTCAGATAAAGAATTGTGGTGCTCTCCCATAATTCACTTAACTAGACTTCTGTTGACAGCCACTTGGATTTTTAAAATACTTTGACTTATCACAATGTTTCAGTAAATAACTTTGTGCATGTGTCATTTCACATGTGTACAATAATATACAGTCACGTGTCCCATGACATTTTGGTCAGTCCCTAAAATTATAATACAGCTGAAAATCACCTAGCGGTGTCATAGCTGCCATAACGTGGTGTCACGCATTCCTCACGTTTGTGCTGATTTTCTGGCATACAAAAACCTACCTCACTGCCCGTCTTACCAGCATAGCACATAGTTACCTAGTGCTTGATAATAATCATAAACAACTATGTTACCAGTTTATGTATTTACTATGGTAGGCTTTTATCATAATTTTAGATTGTACTCCTTTTTACTTATATTTTTAAAATATTTGCTGTGAAAGAGCATGCTGTACTACATCAAGGGCAGCTGGGCACATCTCGTAGAGGCCATTTTGAGTGACTGACCTCTGCACTTCAGGTTTGTGTTGTGCACCTCATGCTCTTCAAACAACTATGAAATCACCTAATGATGCATTTCTCAGAACATATCCCATTATTAAGCGACACATGACTGCACATGGGTTAAATCACTGGGATTGCTGGGTCAAAGAATAAATGTCTTTGCAATTTTGACATATTTGGCTAAATTGTCTTCCCATAGAGTTTGTGTATCTTTTCACCCCTATCAGTCTATTTCCCCATCTCTGCCCCCAAAATTGTTCATTTTTATCTTTTCTACCTGAGTGAGAGCAATATAGTGTCTTTTCTGTGAAAAGGTTTTTCAACTATTTTTCTTTTGTTTTGCATTGGATTGTTGGAGCTTTTCTTATTGATTTGCCAGATCTTTTTATATAAAAAGGAATGGAATCTTTGTGATATAATCTGCCATTTTTTTTCTAGTTTTCTTTTTGTTTTTTTGACTTTATTTATAGTGACTTCTTATTGAGTTTGTCTATTTGTATCTTTGTTCTTTTATTTGTATCCTTCCTTCACAAACAACTTTCTTTTAATGATTCTTATTCTGTTTTTTTTAAAACATAATCTATTCTGATTTTTTAAAAGGAAGGGAAAGGGGAAAAGTAAATTGAATGAACAGCTATTCATATCTCTCAGATCCTAGGAAGATCAGGAAATTGATAGGAAACGCTAAACATTTTTAATTCAGCATTTAAATGAAACATTTTTGTAACAGGGACTTAGAGGCTACTTTTGCTAAACAGCACTGACTTTTCACTTGGGCCTGCAGATGTCAGATGGGTAAAAGCAGGACAAAAACTTGGCAGCTCTGCCTTCATTTTGCATTTGTCTCCTTTGCTACCTATTTTGTTCCATTGTCCAGATGTAAAACACCTATAAAAACTTACATTGGGCAACAAATATATTACTTGTATATGAAATAATCCTTGTTTTTAGAGGTCTAGTGAATGACTAGAGTGTTTGAAAATATTTTAAAAGTCATTTCAAATTCATTGCTGCAAAATTCTTCTAATAAATGTTCAACTGAACAAAATATTCTGTACCTAATTTATATTTAATGTAAGAAATGCATTCATGAAGACCTCTTCTAGAACTAGGGGATGCACTGTATTTCAAGTCATGAGTGGGGGAAAACAGCTGTCCTATGAGTAGGACACTGGGACAGTGTGCATGGCATCATATAGGGCAGGGTGCTGAGGTGCCACCTGACAAACTCAGATGTGTTGCTGGTTGTGGTCACTTGCTGACTCGTTGTGGCCTGTGTTTCCATACTTTTCCTGAGCGGTTCTTGCTCTCATTATGGTGAGGTTATTTCTAAGCCCATGAGATTGGATCAGAGACTCTGGGTGCTGTGTGGAATATGGGGATATTGCTACAACTTGGAGTTGTAGTATAGAAAAAGTACTTGAGAGGGACCCAAGAATGATTCTTTGCTTTGCACTAAGGTAATTCTACAGATGCTCAAAGTGGTAGAGGATCCACCTTCACACTCTGCTTTTCTCTGGTCTCTTCACTGATGATGACTTGTTGGTTCTCCTTTGAAATATTGGATTCCAAGCCACAGGCCCCTCAATGGAAAATAAACTAACCGAGTGTCCCCTAAAACCAACAACAGGGATGATACAACAAGCAGGAGGATTATTGGAAAATGGAAAGAAGAATGAGTATAGCCAGGGTACCCCAACCAGAGGCAGTGGGACCTAGAATGGTTTCGGTGGTGACGTGGATAAACATGATTGGTTGATTTCCAAATATTCCATTTCCATTAGAGGTGAAAAAGAGAAAAAGGTAATTGGCCTTTGTTCATTTGAATAATTAACATGGGCGTGGTAAATGCATGGATCTATTCACAGATTTGTGAACAAAGAGGAGAAAGATCTCATAAATTTGTAGTATTTCAAAAGAGGCATCTGCTTAGCAAACCTCCAACAACACAATGAGAAACCATCAGGAGGAATAAAGCAGAAAGGCCCAAGGTGACGTCCGACTGGACAAGAAGAGCCATGCTGTTCTCAAGGGGCAAGAAAACAACCATGTCAACACAAGCCTCACTGTGGGAAACTGACAACTCATTTTCAGAAAGGTGATGTAACCCTTTGTTGAAAGTGTCTTGCCCCTTTCCACCAAAATAATTGTTGAACAAGTCATGAGAGTCACTTCTGGGTATATCGTATAACGATGGAAGGTTGCTATAGCTGCCCAATGCCCTATTTAAAGTACGGCTTAAATAATGTAAGCCGTGTCCTGTTGAGAGGACAACCTGTTTTTTCATTCTTAATGATAATAAGGGATACATAAACTCTAAATTATGATTTCCAACCTATTTTAATGCACCTGTTAGTCTGTTGTAACCCCTGAAGTCAGGCCCCCTTCTGGCCTAGAGTCTGGTAACAATTGGTTTTCAATTTTTTTTTAACACAATACTCCCTATGTATGTATTTATTTTTATGCAGTGCTGAGGATCGAACCCAGTGCCTCACACAGGCTAGGCAACCCCACTGGGCCACAACCCCAGCCCTGGTTTTCAATTTTGGTATCACCTTCTGTGAGTACATAATACAATGATAGACTATAGTAGGTTTTTTGAAACAAAGTCTGATTGTCCCGGTCAGCATAGCTGTGTGACGATTCACCTCAGCCTGTCTGCTGTCTGGCCTTGGCTTTCCTTTCTCAGTGCCCATTTTTGCTCAGTGTCTGTGTGTGTTCAGTGTTTCAAAATGTTCTTCATGTGTTTCGTGCAAAAGTGTTTTTTACAATGTTGTTCGTGGGCTTGTTTGTCCATGTATATTATAAATATATATTAGGCATGGAAGACCACCTCTTGTATTTCCAAAGAAAAGATAGATATCTCAAATAAATATTTTAAGATTAACTCAGACTTCTGTTGAGATTACTGAATTAACTTTAAACTACTCACATCAGAACATGTAAACAGAGACATGGGGAACCAAGCTGACATTTGGGTGACATTTTATCTATTGTCTTGAGGACACTGAACTGACATGTAGTGAACGTTTCCTGAGAGGGGCTGGATTCCAGGACTGGGCTGCAGAGGTGCTGTTTGCTGCCTACTCACCCTGTCACTCCGCAGCCTTTGCCAGGCCCCTGTGGTCCCCTTTCACTGGAAGACTGTGGTTAAATTTTCCAGGAAGAGGGCTGAGGGGGTGAGGCCCAAGGAGGCTGGGGAGGTCAGGCCTGGGCTCCGGCAAGACACAGCCTCTGTTTACATGTGGTGCAGGTGCAGGGTGGTGGCAGTGGCCGGAAGACAAGAGCCCCTTGGGCTTCTCCCAATCAATCACCCCACCTGGGCCACCGGGTGTCCCCTTGGGACTGCTGAACACAAAGTGCAGCTTTCTCTGTGACATCCCAAACAGGCCGAGAGGCCAGAGTTCACAGAGAGTAGGGCTTTTACTACTTGGCTGTTTTTAAGATTTAGTCCAGAAGTTAAATTGGGGCTCAAGTCCCACGAGGCCCAAACCTAAACAGTCTCTCTTTCCCTTCCTTCACTCTCCTCTCCCCTAGAGCTCTTCTGACCCACCTTCGACTTCCTGCTTCGAGCCTCCCTTCTCCATCTGAGGAGGTCACTGTTGTTTTTCCCTCCTGTGAAACTCCTGCTGAGCCTGAAGCCTCTGCAGGAAGCGCTTCATATTTTCAGTAGCCCTTTGCACACCTCAGAAGCACAGCTCTCTTTAGGAAGAAAGAGGTGGAGACCGGGTCTTTGCAAAGCTGGCAGCCTCTAACTAGATAGATGTTAGGGGAGAAAGAGGTGAGGAGCTAATTCATCTCTGAAAAAATAATTTATTATACCTTCCTCAAGGCAAACCATTGCATGAAGAATGGGGTCAAGAGGGAAAGAAGTGAAGACACAGTTCCTACCATTCAGCTTACAATCTAGTTGGAAAGCTAAAAGTCATGCCACATCCAAATAGGGAATAGTGAATTGGTTCTGGGCTTCAATCCTAGCATTGCTGTTAATAGCTTTGTGACTTTGACAAATTGCTTAAGCTCTCTGAACTTCTGTTTCCTCATCAGTGAAGTGGGAATACTAATAGCATGTACCTGAGAGGATTGCCCTAAGGATTGAATGGGATAATTCATTATTGGGATAATTCAATAATTATTGGATTGGTTCTTTGTCAAGTTTGAGTGAATATGAGCTTAATATCTGCCCCATGGATGGGATGATCTGATCGGAGTAAAGTTGCCATAGATAAGAAGGATTTGAACTAGGCTTTGAAAGAAGGAAAGAGCTTATATATGTGGAGTATTTTAGTGTGGTGTGCGTTTGGGGGCTCCCTCCCATTTTATGTGAAGGAGAAGAATTCCACTGTCATTTTGTATCGGGGAGCCAGGGTCTTCCAAATAAGACTTTGTCTGAAGGAAACGTTATGTCCATTAAAAACAAATTGGCCTAATTAAAAGCAATTGGCTGGTGAACCAAGAACAGTATTTGAAAAGCTGATTTACATACCCTAATATTTATTAATATCCATTTGTTCAACTTGCTGAGCACCAGCTCACACACTGTGTGTTCTCGGTAAGGAAACGGGGGAGACACAGAGATAACTGATATAGTGCGGTTCCTGGCTCCAGACTCTGTTCCCAGGGCAGTTGGTTGCTTGGGGAGCCTACCATGAGTAAAGGGCCACTGGGGCCAGCCTGTGAGCCTGGGGTGCAATGGTAAGGCCCACTTGGGGCTCTGGAAAGCCTTCCTAGACAGGAGGGAGTGGCAGGCGAGCTGTGTGGCTGAGTGATACCCTCTGCCTCTTTCAGGATATCCAGGGTTGCCTGGGCCTCTCCAAAGAGGAGATAGGGTAGGCGGTGTGCAGGGTGAGGAGGGGGAAGGCTCTACTTGGGCCCTGAAAGCCAGCAGAGGAGCCTCTGGTGCATTTGGACCCCCACTGAGCCTGCAGTGGGAAGGCAGACCAGGGCCCTTGGGAAGGCGGGAGTTAGTGAGTGACTTGTTCTAGGCTGGCCCCGGCCAATCTCTTTCTGCCTCTTTTTGCTTTAACAGTTGTTTCTTAAGATACCTGTGCTAGAAGAGTCCACAGAAACATCTAGTACAGAAGCAGAGGGTCTATTGGTCAGGAGAGGGGACTTAACAGTGAGAACAGAATGGGCCCACTTAGCTCCCTTTAGCTCCAGGAGGGCAGGTCTCCTCTGTCTTGGGAGCCCAGGGTGCCTTGTGGAGAATGGACGCCTAATAAACATTTGTACCATGGAATGAAATCAGCCAATCAGGGCATAGCTTCATAATTAAATTTACAGATGAAACCTGATAGAGATAGGATCTGGGAACACCAGTGACAATTGAGAAACTGCCCCCAAAGGGACTAAAGGGAAAGGGACTAGCTGTATGGACAGGAAATAACAACTTGAGAGGTTTGACCTTGAACAATGGAGGGGTAATTCACCTGGGTTGACATAATTGAAAACACAGATATTCAGCTCAGAAAAGTCACATTGAAATGTAAAACGTTGATAAGGGCTGGGGAGACTAAGTAGCACATTAGATTGTAGATTTAATCAGGGCAAGTCTGCAAAATCTGAACTCCAGTGACAGGTCTGCCAGACTTGTAGTTCTGCTTGCTCCACTGTGAACTGGTACTGGCCATGGGGAGGCTGGGATATCAAGGAGGGTACTTTGGGATGAGGTGGAGTAGAGAGGCTTTAGAGAGGAGAAGAAATTGGTCAGGGAAGACCAATTAGCACAGAGCATGGGACATGGTGGCACTCAATCTGATTCACTGAGTGAATTTCTTTTAACTGCAACCAACCTCTCTTCCTGATGAGGGTGAATAATAGTGGGGCTCACTAGTGGGGGTGTGAGCCACTTGTGGCCCAGGGCATGAGTTGATATTTTAGAATTTTATGACTTTTAATTAAGTGTCATAGAAGCTCCTCCTCCTCCTCCTCCTCTTCCTCCTCCTCCTCCTCCTCCTCCTCAACCTTCCCCTTCCCCACTCCCTCTCCCTCTCCTTCCCCTCCCCCATCCTTCTTTGCAAGCAAGAGAATGGAGGTTAAATAGGGTCTTTGGGCCTATTTAAATTGTCCACCTGTCAACACAGACTGAGAACCAACACTTCAGAAAATGCCAGCGATCCAATATAGAGGCTATTTTTTTTTTCTTTAAGTACTGGGATTGAACCCAGGGGGTCCTTAAACCATCAAACCACATCCTTGGCCCTTTTTGTTTTTTATTTTGAAATAGGGTCTCACCAAGTTGTTTAGGGCCTCACTAAGTTTCTGAGGCTGGCCTTGAACTTGTGATCCTCCTGTCTCAGCCTCCCCAATTGCTGGGATTACAGGATTGTGTCGCCACACCCAGCATTTATAGAGGGTAATTTAGTAGAATTGGTCCTCTGTGCCTGCAGGTTCTGCATCCTCAGATTCAACTAACCAGGACTTTTAAACATTAGGGGGAAAATGCATGTATACTAAATATGCAATAAGATTTTTTTTTCCTGTCATTATTCTCTAACTAATATAGTGAAACAACCATTTCCGTAGCATTTATATTATGTTAGGTATGATGAGCAATTTAGAGATGACTTATGGAGCACGTGCATAGGTCGTGTGCAAACACTATGCCATTTTATATGAGGGACAGAGCATGTGCAGACTTTGGTATCCAAGGATGTGTAAGAGTGCTGGTGTCCTGGAACCAATTGTCCCAGGACATGGGGGGACAATATGGGTCATCCTCCCAGTGATACAGATCATTTGGTTTCTGTCCCCTTCCTTTGCCTTGGTCCAGTGGACTGTTTCTGAGTGCCTTTGCCACTGTCCCCTTCTCCCTCTTACCACTGCCCCTGGCCCACTTCACCTAGGAAATGCAGTGGCTTCATTCCTGCCCTCCCCAGCTCTACCTTGCACCTGCCCCCACCATTCTGAACCTGGCCTTTGCAGGGTCCCTCTCCCCTTTGTGCTCCTGGAGCACCAAGCATCTCCTGCCTTCCACAGCTTCCAGTAGGTCACCTCCCGTCCAGTAGTTCCTCTGAGGGTGTTTATTGATGGCTCTGGTGACCAAATACACAGAAAAATAGTGGGTGGCACAATCGGGAATGCTCTCTTGTCACTTGACTCAGCCTAACCTATAGGGTTCAGGCACT
This sequence comes from Marmota monax, assembly GCF_021218885.2. Taxonomy (NCBI): domain Eukaryota; kingdom Metazoa; phylum Chordata; class Mammalia; order Rodentia; family Sciuridae; genus Marmota; species Marmota monax. The sequence goes on along the minus strand of NW_026693082.1, from coordinate 16,596,865 downwards.
TATGGGCAGGTTGGCTGGAGCACCCAGCAGGCTGGTGTCAGGCTGGAACCTCATGGTTTGCCCAACCAGGCTGCACAGAGGACCGATCACTTCTATGCTTTATTTCCTCCCTTTATTTGACTAACCCGAATCCACCCAACAGCCAACACGTGTAATGGGGCCTTGGAAATGGAGGCAGGTTTCCTTCCTTGGGTCCCCTGGGAGCTTCACTACCACAACTATTATTAACTGGCTGGAAATAATTCAGCCTCTGGCTCCCGAGAGGTGGCAATGTATAGAATAGGGAAAGGGGTGAAAGTACGTCCCATCCTGTCGTTTAAACAATAGTCTGGCTCAGAAAGTAACGAATCTAAGCACATTTTTTTTTCCCTAGAAAAAGTGAATGTGGTTATTTTTGTTGAAAGAGCTCAGTGTTTCTAGTCTGTTGATAAACAGAGACTGAATCTAAAGGGCTGAGGTCACTTGGAGAGCAGGGACTGTCTGGCAGAATTTGGAGGGAGGATGTATTTCTGAAGTGCCCCTCTACCTCCATTTTCATACGCATTCATTCATGCCCTTCCAGTACCACCTGTAGGACTGGAGTCTTGTTTCCACTCTGGCTAACGAGTGCCCCTGGGATGCCCTGTTTGGGCCCACTCTCCTGAGCCTACCTCTCATACCCTGATCCTTTCTACTTCTCTCTCTCTTCACTTTCATCCTTATCCACTCTCAAACTAGTCCCTGGTACTCACCTGTTACCCATTCCATGCAATGTACACACTTTTTAATAAGCATTCCAAAGGATGCTTCTAAGGGTGGAACAATTTTGACCCCATCTGATAAACCTGTGGTCCGTGTCAGCTCTAAAAGTGAGATATTTTTCTTCATTCACCATTTTCTTTCAAATAATCTTTCCCCAACACGCCAGGAAAGAGTTAACACAAAAGCCAAACAGAGTAATCATACTTGAAAATTTACACTGGGCTACCTTTATAAAAGTGACACCACATTTAAACACCAAAAGTACTTCCTACGGGTTTGAAGGTAACAAGTAGAAGACTTAACCCTTGGAAGAAAGGGTTGAGGCTCCAATTCACTCTCTCCATTGCTCTTGCAGCCATTTTGAGCTTAAATATTTCCCAAGGTTCTGCACAAAATCAGAAGGGGTCTAGGTTGCTCAGAAGTGGTACAGAAGCTTCACACAGAGCAAAGGGCCTAGAGAAGGGTCAGTGGTCTAACTTTCAGGATTCTGAAGTCTTTTCAGAAGAAGAAGGAAAGCCAAAACCAGGCTGGGTGGAAGAGATTTTTCAAATATGGAAGAGTGTAATGCTAAGTAAACAGAGCAGAACGAAACTAAAACAGGGACCATCAAAATGGACAGGAGGAGGACTTACTGAAGTAGGCAAACGACAAAGAAAACAGCTGATGATATAAAGTGAATCCTCCTAGAGCAAGCTCCTTTTTCAAAGAAAACCTACATAAGCGAAACTCCACTGACTATTCTTAGATGAAAGGAAAAAGAATGTTCCAGAAAGATGCAGCATATGGTATCTGAAATTGCAGGAGTTAAGCTTCACTGGTAACTGTAGTGCATTTATTGGGTGTACTCATTCTGAATCACCAAGAGCAAGATTATGCCAGTCTTGGCTTCATATGTCACCTGGGTCCACACCTATGATAGGCCCAGAATTCTTGTTCTTGGATTCTGTGGGTAAGACCTGGGTGTTCACAGTGAGGGTCCTTGAACACAATCCAAGGAGGGAGGATGCTCCTTCAAATTCACACTTTATTCTAAAACAACTCTATTGAGCACCTTGCAGATCATCATTGTTTATAAAAAATATTTTATTGACTCTCAAGAAGATATGCTGTTTTCAAGATTTTATTTGTAAATGTCTCTGTGTACCTTAATATCATTGCTGCAATAGGTCTAAATATTGATCTAGAGCCATCAAAAAATGTGTTGGTGAATATCTATAAATCTATGTGTGAAAAGTTAAAAAATAAATTGAATATAATATAAAACCAATCCCGGGAGGTAGGATTATAGGAAATTATTATTTTTTCCTTTATTCTCTGTTTTCCAAATTTTCTACAATGAATATACATTTATGATGTTAACTAGAACAATGAGCATTGGCAACTCAGGAAAATGTATTTGGTAAAGGGAATAAAACTGCACATAAATGTTATCAACCAACGATGGCAAAAGACAACCAAAGGAGTTGGTTGGAAGTCTCCTGAAAATCAGGGAGATAGACTGTTTTAAGGTATTCATTTGAAGGTTTTAACCAGGAAGTTGGACTCCTCACATATTCTGCCAAGACGGATAATTTAAGACCTGAAGTATTCAAGGCCAGGAGGACACAGCTCCTGAGGATGAGGGTGGGGTTGTTAGATGCCCCCTGTGAAAACCAAGGTGTAAAGAATGGCAGGGCTTCCCTCCTCCTCAGTCGCAAGCTGGCCCCAGCCATGCATCATTGGGTGCTCATATCTGATCAAATGCCACGTTCAAGTTTAACTGGATAAAATCCAGGTTCTGTGCTAGTTGGGAATAGTCTGACAGCCCCCTCATCCACCTTGAGGCGATTTTACCTGAGTTTCCAGCCTAAAGTCACATAGTTGGGAGAGTATGGTGTGAGGACTTGAACAAAGTCTCCCAACTCTTGTTACCCCACTGCTCTTCTTCCTTGCATGCTCCCCCTCTTCTAACCCATTCTGTTTGCTCTGAGTTTTGTGCCTAAAAGTTAACTCTCAATTCTTGGGAATAAAACATAGGTGGTCAGAATTATGTGGTAGAATTTAAGCTCAGAAGGTCCACTGACCCAAATGTATACATTTTCATGTGAACGTCCTGCCTGAAAATTTACCTTAGGAGAGAACTCATTTCTTTGGGTTAAAAATCTGGGATGCATGGTGTTCTTCGTATTAAGGTCATTTAGTAGAATTACTGGATGGTAATGGGAGTCATGGGAGTCTCATCTGGGTCATTATGTGTTATTGAGCAAGTAATTTAAACTCTTTGGGTCTTTTCCTTTGTTGTTAGTAAAAACCTCATAAATATTTCTTAGTTATTAGTCTTTAAGTAGGATTTAATCCATTAGGTTTTTCTTCCTATATAACTGCTACAGAAGGAAAATGTTTTACTAGGAAACATTGAAAGGAGTGCTCTGGAACATGGGCCACCCTCTGCAGGGTACAGATTCAGGTGGAGACTGAAGAATGAGGGATGTGTCCGTAGAAAATGGAGAGGTGGGTGCTCCCTCAACGCATGGTGGAAAGCAGAAAGGCAAGCAGGTAAATGAGGAAGAGGCAAACCCCCTGACTTCAAACACTTCACTCTCATGGTAGCCAATCCATCCTGTGAGGAAGGCATGAATCCCTCTTAATGACCTAATCACCTCTTAAAGATCCCACTTCCCCATACTGCCACAAAGGCATCAAATTCCTATATGAGTTTCAGAAGGGATAAACCATATTCAAACCATATCACAGGTCCTGGGTGTAACTGCTGTGAGAAGATCTGACTAACAAATTTAAGATTTTCTAATGGAGAGAAAAAAAGAAATGGATACTGGGCAGAAGAAATGGACATTTGTTGAGTGTGTACTTTTTTGTTGGGTGGTAAGAGGAGGAAAAGAAAGGCAGTTTCCCTATTCTCATGGTGAAAAGTGCAATTGAATGCAGTTCATGCAGCATGTCCATGTGGGGCCAGGTGGGTGATTGGCGTGGGCAGGTGGAAGTTGTTCTAAACTATCCCAGTTCTTCTGACCCCCCAGTTTCTATCTGCCCCCACCAATGTCCCACTTGATATTGGACTTCTCAGTCTCCAGAACTGTGAGCTAAATAAACTACTTTTCTTTATAAATTACCCAGTCTCAGGGGTTCTGTTGTAGCAACAGAAAGCAGACTAAGTCTGACTATATTATTGGTGGAAAACATGAATCAAAAATGAAGGCTACACATACCCCATAAGTTAAGGGAACCCAAATCCTCTTCATTTTCTAAGGAACACCTCTTGACCCTACTGTTTTTAAAGTGCTCTTTGTTCTTCAGTCTGAGACTTTTGTTTCACTTTGTTCTTTTCCAATCTATTTCATTAGAGAGTCCACATTCACAATTACACAAAGACTGACAGGCCCTTTGTAACTGCTGTATATATAACCACTGGGGGTCTTTGAGTTCCAAGAAGCTTGAAGAGAGGAAGAAAAGACAGCTAGACCTGAGATGATGGAGAAACTTGGCAGTTGGCTTCTGGTTGATTCCCAGTCTCAGCTGAACTCTCATATTCTGGAATTAAGGAAGTTTCATCCAGAGAGTCAGAATCTCTCAAGAGACCCTTGATTATCCATCTGTGGGTTGGGTCAAGGTGGGGGAGAGGATGCTTCTCAGATAGACTTTCTATTTTGTTTCTGTTGGAGCTGGATTATTTTATTTATAGAAATTGTTCTAAAACTTATGCCATATTTTTAAAAAAGCTTACTTCCCTGTGTCCTGAGAAAGAGGAACTAAAAGAATATCTCTGTCATTTGCAGGGATCTGAGTATTTATTGTTTGATGAAACTAGAAATGAGGCTAATAGTGAGGGCTTCAGTTCATTACAGTATTATAGATTATTATATAATCTATATGGAGAGGTGGAACTCACATATCCAACTGAATTGTTAGTATTTCTCCTCTGATGATTTTTTCACAATCTTGCTGAAAAATTTAGCCTGTGTTGTCAGTTTTCTACAACTTTAAATTTCAGACTTTATGTCTGAATTATTAAAATTCAGCAAACAGGTAAATTTATGCTGTTAACTTTTTACATTTTCTTAGGTGTTCAATGTAGAAATCTTGATAATTTAAAAAGATTATTATGTTTAATGTAGCTATGTATATTAACATTTTAGATTATAATTGTATGAAGTTTTACATACACATTTTAAATAAAATATTATATAATGAGCACTTCCATTTTTTCAACAAATATTAGTCTGGTTCAAAAGAATAGCTTGAGATTACTTCAAACCACAGATTTCTCTAGGTGTACTGCCATCCTCCTTAGAGTCTGTATTTTCACATACCCCTAAGATTTTCTTTGCTGCCAGGGTTCTCCACCATTGTTCTCTCTGGACATTTCAGTAAATTAGTACCAGAGGCCAGCCATGGGGACATTGTGGGAACTGTGGCAGATAGACAGGTAAGAAGGAAGAGGATGAGCCACCATTTGTATTTTAAATAGCAGCAGCAGCTACTTCAGCTTCTGCCTTCCTACCCTATCATCAAATGGTTGAGCCACCCATAAATGGGAAAGCACTTTTAAAAAGCCGAATGCCAGTAAAATGCTGGGAATTTTAATTAAGAATATCGGTATATTAAAATGTCTACATTCTTTGTTTCTCTTGCTTTCTTATCAATCCCTATGATTTCACAGTTGGTCCCAAGTGGCATCTCCAACTCTCTGGCATTTGGCACTTTGTGGGTGAAACAGAAATGCAGATGATATCAGCAGTGATGGAATGGAATGAACTTTTCATCCAGCTGAAAAAAAAAATCACCCTGAGCTACTGAAATATAGCAGCATCCATCATAGTCAAGTTGTCAAGGAGGGATATTTCACAGCTATGACCTCACAGCCATAAAATATAAGCCGTGTAACGTGTGAGGAAACCCAAGGCATCTTTTCCAGGTTTTTTTTTTTATTAATAAGATCACCATATGGAAAATAGCTTTAAATTATTACAAGCATTCTATTAATTAGGAGAAAATGATCTTATAGACTTTCCCAGTTTCAAGGGCTTACATTTGTTACTGATCACTCATGAAAGCATAAAGTTACATTATCTGTTCTCTCCGTATCACATGCTCAGCCCCAAGTGTCCCGGGAAGGGGCCTGAGTCTTCACACCTTTGATGTTCCTGGTTCTAGCCAGCTTGCCTTGTTCCCTGCTGCTAAATGGGCCGCGACAGCAGATGGGTTCTGGGCCCCTCACTCCAGCCGACAGCAGAGTTTTTTCCAGCAGGTGTCAAAGTCATTCTGGGACAGACTTTAGCAAAAACTCTCCTTCTGACCTTTCCCCACGCAGAACTCACATCCAACTCGAATAATTCATCAAGGCCTTCTGAAGGCTGCTCTGGGCGTTTCTGAGGTTGTGTTTAAAATCCCATTGTTCCCTCTTATTTTAATGTCTTTGCTTTTCTTCAGAGTGTCATCAAGAAAAGGTGTCATCATTTTTTTTTCTTTCATCTTGGTTTTACTTATGTGAAAGAAGGCTTACGGTAAAATCAGCTGCCCTGGAATCATTTGATGATGTATTTACTTTCTGATTATCCTCAGCATCCTACTACTCTTGGATGGACATTCTCCTTAAATTCGCTTCCTTATTTGGAAAAGCACAAGCTGATTTAGGAGACCATTAACAAAGAAGGACAAGGACCCAGATTATCTAGTGACCAGTGGGTATGTTGTTTTCCACCTGAGATGCTGCAAATTAGACATTTACTAGTGATATCAGATAATCCCCTCTCCAAATCTTGTGAAGTCCGTGCTATGGTTTGGATATAATTTAATTATGTATCTCCCCAAGAGATCATTATGATTGAAGGCTTGTTCCTGCAGGGTGGTGCTGTTGGGAGGTTGGGCTTGGTGACAGGTTTTGAGGTCACTTGGTGTGTGCCCTTGGAAGGAACTGTGAGACCCAGTCTTTTTCTCTCTGCTCCTGTTTGGTTATGTAAGCTCTTCCGCATACATACACCTCTGCCATGATATGACTGTAGTCAGGAAGGCCTTCAGTAGAACTGAACTAATATAGGTGCCATGCCCTTGAACCTCTAAAACTGTGAGCTAAATAAACCTTTTGTCTTTATAAGTTAGCAGCTTCATGCATTTCATTGTAGTAATGCAAAAATGACTAATAACATCTGACACCCATACCGTGATTTCTGCAAATATCAATGATTCCTACATCCTCACAGTCACATTGGTCTCCAATTTCCTATCTATTGAATCTTAATCTCTGTTCTATTTCATGGCTGGTGTTTAGTCTCTGTTTTTGCCATTGTCTCCATCATGGAACAGAGCCTTTTTCTAAGGTTTCCTCTTCTCCCATACAAATAGAAAAGGAAAAAGGAAAAAAAAAAGTCCTACAAAAGCTTATTTATATCAGACTTTACTGAACATATGGGACTTTGGTGGGAGTTTATATTGCAACAGTGATGACATTTCTGGTGTCAAAAATCCTCTGGCTCTTTTGCCTCTCTTCTTAAATTTTCTCTTTCTTCTCTTGCTTTCTCTCAGGAACTGCCCATGTACTGCTAACCTGTCTCCTGCGTCTTCCTGTGCAGGGAGCAACTGACTTCCCTCTGATGCTTCCCCAAGGGGTCCTGGGCCAGGTGGATTTCTCTGTCCATGCGAGGAGTTCACTAACACTTTGGCATTTCTTGTACAATCTCTAGATGTAATTCTAGAACATTTTCTTTCTTGTTTCCCCATGTTCCCTCCGCGCTGGGGGCAAGAGGTAAGTGTTGATCACAAGGACAGAAGCTCTCCTCTTGATCCTTTGGGAATGTGAATCCCAAATTTCACTGGGAGTCAACATTAAAGACCTACTGGTATCCTCACCACAAACTTTGTTTTGCTTTTTAGGATTCTTATCTCTGTTCCTCCCTCTCAGATTGTTCTTCCATTTAGTTCAGTCCCTCATAGACAATGAACATTGAGCCAAGATCCCTTTCCCGATTAGTAGACACAAGTATTCTCAGTAGATACATTGGAGGCTGAGCTGGATACACTGGTGTGGAGTAAATCATTGCTCAGGCCCTCAGTCAGGGATCTCATCAGTTCAGCGACAAAGTGATTGATGGACCCAGACAGGAAAACATGCATTTTTGCTGTCCAGCAAAATAACACATACAAATACATCACTTTTTAATGGATGTAGGGGAGTTGAACAATTCAATCTGGTTAACATATGAAATCAGCAAACTCTTCCATGCAATCATGAAGTTATTGCTTTTGAAAATGATCTATTGGTTTGTTATTACCACCAAAATGAAAAGGAACAAAGACAAGCTTTGTAACTGTGGCTAGAGGTTGGTAGGAGAGGAAAGGAGGAGGAAACTGAAATGTCTGGAGAAGTCTTACCTACGGTGAAGCCCAGCAGTGCTGTTTAGCATCCCTTGTGATTACTGCTAACATCTACTGTGCACTAGCTGTGCGCTCCAGGTGCCTTCTCTCATTTAACCTCCAATAAGCCCTGAAGGAGGCTCTATATTTCTCTACCACCAAGGCATGGAGAGTTTAGGCAATGTGCTCATCATCAGAGTGTCTGCACAGTTTGTGCCCTGATTGCTTTCCAAGAAGGCCCAGGAGGAGATTTTTTCCTTCCCTGTACAAGTGTATAACTGCACCTAAGGATCCTGATAGTTGTAACCAAGAGCTTTTTTTTTTTTTTTAATTTTGATTTAGTTGTTTATTTTTTACTACAAAGAATCATCTTGTCTATGGAGGATTTATGCAAAAATACTGTGAAAAAGTGAAGCATACGTAAACTGTTACATTATTAGTATTTGTTGCCACTATGCATGTCATTTCAGTGCTAAGAAAGGTACTTTCTTCAGCCTGACGCTGCAAATAGACAAAGGAATTATTTTCAACTCATTTTACAGATGGTAAAAGTGAATTTGGTACCATGGATTTAATCTAGGGATGCTTTACCACTGAGCTACATCCCCTCCTCTTTTTATTTCTTTTATCTTGAAACAGGGTCTTGCTAACTTGCTGAGTCTGACCTTGAACCTGCAAGCCTCCTGCTTTGCATCCTGTCACTGCAATTATAGATGTGCACTGCTGGGCCTGGTTCAAGAGGTTGTTGCAAATTCAAATGAAAGGAGTTTGGGAGTAACTCCGATCTTCATTTATACTGTTTCCACCATTTCCTGGCTGGGCAAGGGCCTGGACTCTCTCTGAAGTTCATTTTACCACGCATAAAGGAGGGATATTAATACTTCTCTATGAGGCTAATGTGAATACTAGAGATAATTAATGATAATATTAGATTAGATTAGATAACATTCAATTAGGTATAACATTAGAGATAACATGTCCCAGTATTAGGCCCACAGAAGCCTAATTCTTTGTGCCCCAAAGCTGCTGTATTAACTTCCTTGGGCTGCAGGGAAAACAGAGTCCTTAATTTCCTATTCCAACCTGTTGAACATAACCCCAGTTCCTAGGCACATGACTGTGTGAGACCATGTGCTTGAGCAAGAGTGTGCCTCTTCTGAGACAATCACTAAAAATAAATTTCTAAGAAAATCCACATCAAACGGAAGTCAAAAAGTTGTCATAGGTCCTATGGCAGTATTGGATCCTCTGATACTAGCAATGACAGCATCTTGCCACCAAATAGCACATTCTCTTTTGCAAAGTATTTTCAAACACAGAATCTCACTTTGTGGTCCAAACCAGCTTGTCAGAGAGGTGACAGTAGGCTCATATGACAAAGACAAAATAGGAAGAGGAATAAATGGAATAGCAATGATAAGTAGTGTGGTATGCCACCCAATAGATTGAAAATCAGCACCACCATCACACAACAGTTCAGAATGGGACACTAGACTTGCCAGCTAAGATGTTCAGTGAGGCAGTTAAGCTGCCAACCCATCCTTTTGTGCTAGATGAATAAATGAAGTACAAATGTGAATATATCAAAAGTAATTATCAGCTATTCCTGTGAATTCACTGTTCAATAAACATTTTTGAATCTCTGAATCATTTTCAGGCTATCTACTGGGTATCCATTGTGCAAAATGCTTCCAGAGCTGGGGACAGGCATCCTTAGTGCCCTCTCTGTCTCCTGGACACTCTACAAAGGATGGACAAGTCTGTGTGATCATTATTATCAAGGACATAGCAGCCAACGTGGTCTGAGGAAGTCAGGGAGTGGACCTTTGAGGTGTATCTTAAGAAGATGGAGAGGTAGATCTCTGGCCTTCCAGTCCCCTGTGCTGGCATGCAAACAATTCTAATGTCCACCAACTGAATTCCAAATGGGACTTTCCATCAACCATCCCTGTGCATCTCAGGCCAGAGAAAGATACATTAGATTCCTGTCATTAGGCACCAAAGCCTAGGGCACCTCTCATTCCTCTGGGCCTTCGATCATGCATGTTCCTCCTTCTGTCTGGAATGTTCTTCTCTACCCCATCCATCTTTTGGGTGGCTTTTAACCTTCCATTCCTCCTTACAAGCCAAGCTGAAAGATGAGCCTCGAGTTGATTCTTTATGCTCCAATCCTCCAGTGCAGCTTTTGTTACTCCCTTGTCCCATGCAGCAGTGTGAGGTTGTCTTAGTGTGCTCTCTGCTGCTAAAACAGAATACCATAGACTGGAAAATTTATAAACAGTAGAAGTTTGTTTGGCTCCCAGTCTGGATGCTGGAAGTTCAGGAGCATGGTGCCTGCATCCGACAAGGGTCTTCTTGTTGCATCATAATGTGGTGGAAGGGCAGGTGAGCATAGGTAGGGCAGAGGGAGGGTGGACTTATCCTTTCATTAGGAACATCAGTTATCCACTGATAACTAACCCACTCCTGGGATATTGGTGTTAGTCTACTCATGAGGGCAGAGTTCCCCTGATCTGATCACCTCTTAAAGGTCACGCCTCTCAGCACTGTTTCAATAGCAATTAAATTCGAACATGAGTTTTGAAGAGGACATTCAAACCATAGAAGAGGTCTGGATTTTGGTTACAGCAACTCCCACCCTGCCATCCCTGCAAGACCATAGACTGTGTAAAATAGGTCAGGATTTTGTTTTAATTTCTATTGCCCAAGAATGGAGGACAGTCCCTGGCCCAGAGAAATAGCTGCCAATGGAAAGAATAAACTTATAGAGATAATTGAGATTTCCTGCCTCCCTAAACAGATACAGGAAGCCTCAGTATATTGATTCATTAGCTAACTGGCATATTGCCATATTCAGGTCCTTGAACGGATTTGAAAATTAGGTAAATTTGCTTTAAGTATCTGTCCATGGGCCTTTTTATTCCATCTTATATATAGCTTTCTGTTAGAATCTGAGGTTTATAGACTTGGCCAAAGTCACTTTGCACAAGGCTGTTGCAATATAAACTCCCTCCAAAGCCCTATAACTTCAGTAGAGTCTGATGTAAATAAGCTTTTATAGGACCTTTCTTTTCTTTTCTTTTTCTCTTTAGATGAGAAAAGAGGAAAACCTAGAAAAAGGCTCTGTTTCCTTATGGAGACAATGGCAAAAACAGGTGCTTGAGATACTAACAGTTAGAAGGTTATGACAGAGTCAGCTACAACTGACCTGAGTCCACAGTTGATCAGGGGTTTCCTCCCCAACTCTGCCCTCCTCAGCATTCCTCCTTCTAAAAGTTTGCTGCACCTTAATAAAGCCTGGATGCACGTTCCTTAGTGTACTGTTCATTAAGTGACTGCCATCTGTGGGTGGCTATGGCACACTGGAGGGTAAATCACACACAAAATTTTGAAGACTTAGCATATAAAACAAGTGTAAAATAGCTTTTTAATTTTGCATATTGGATGCAATAAAAATAATATTAAAACTCACTGCATCTATTCTTCCGGCTTTTTTGACACATATACTAGAATATTTAAAGTTTAAATGGTTACTGGAACTATGCCTCTGAGCAACAAAAGCATTCTCCAAAATGTGATCTCATCTGAATTTTAGAGTAAAACAAAGATCATGAAGTTAAAAAAAATCATATTAGTTACATTATTTATAAAGAACAACAGCTGTTTGCCAAGAACTTCTTGGTGCTGCATGATGGGGCGACAAACTCTGTGTGATGGAACATGTTTAAAATTCATGACAACTGCCAGGCATGGTGGCACATGCCTGTAATCCCAGTGGCTCAGGAGGCTGAGGCAGGAGGATCACGAGTTCAAAGTCAGCCTCAGCAAAAGCAAGGCACTAAGCAATTCAGTGAGATCCTGTCTCTAAATAAAATACAAAATATGGCTGGGGATGTGGCTAATTAGTCAAGTGCCCCTGGGTTCAATTCCTGGTATCCCCCCAACAAAAATAATTTCATGACAACTGTAGAGTGAGTACTATTTTTTTATTCAAAGAAACAGGTACAGGCAGAAATGATGTTACCACTTTTATGGTGCAGCAGAGCTGAGATTCAGACCTGTGTCATGTGGCTTCAGAGCCCAAATCTTTAACTTCTATGGTTTTGCTCTGACCAGGACTTACCCTGAAAATATGGGCGTGACAGAGATTCTGACTTCAAAGGAGCATTTGTCTTGTGTGACATCATTCTGGCTGCCTGTGAAGACTTTTGGTTCAGAAGTGAGAAAAATCAGTGTTCACTATTAATATACAATTGGAGCTGGGGCCAGCCATGATGGCTTCCATCAGCTCAGGGTAGGAGCCTTCATTTTTTGGCATGTTCTTGGGGTAATTTGAACTTGCCACATAGTGACTTGAATGGGGAAGTGGTGGGCAACCCAGGAAGATAGAACTATAAGCCTTGCGTTCTGGTGACCCACACAGTTACCCTCCCCCACATCATTTCAGAAAGAGGAGAGCAGATAAGATGGACAGAAGTCAGAGGATATTCTCCAACCAGGTTGTAGACGTGAGCACAGTGCCTGGGATAGAGAAATACTTAATAGATATCTGTTCTTTCCTTTCTGTTTTCTTCACTAAGGCAAGTGCTCAGAGTTTAGTGAAATGCTCACAAAATCTGGTCACAAGCCAGCCATTCCAACCTTCTGAGAAATCACCATAATTTTTCCTGGATACATTATTTCTATGAGAAGGACCCTCATCTTCACAGTTTCCTACTTTAAAAATGGTTTTTATGTTTTTCTCTCCTATTTTCCGTCTACTATTTTTTCCATAGTCATTTAAAGCAAATCTCAGAAATGAGTAACTTTCACTTATAGTTTGTAGTCTATTGTCACAGGTAAGAACTTTAGAAAAAAACACACATTGGTATTGTCTCACCCAGAAGTGAATAATAATTATCTGCTATAATCGAATACTCATTTTCCATTTCCCTAGTTGTCTCCAAAATGTCTTCTTAGAGTTGGTTTGCTTGGATGTTGTCCCTTTCTTTCAAATTCCATTTCTCTTTCTCCCTCTTTCCTGTGACCTCTTATTCTTCTCTTCTATCCTTCTCTATTCTGGAAAAGATTTAAAGGGTCTTTCAGAGATGCCTACGGGATGGTGAAACAAATGTACTCTGATGTAAGGGGGGAAAGATGGCAAAGGGAGAATACAAGAAGCAAGACGGATGGAGCCAAGATCGTGGTGAGGACAAAATGCCTGCTCTGGGGCTCCCAGTCCTTTTCCCTCTGAGCTTCCTAGGGGGGCCTACAAAGGGGCATGTTTGCAACTGTGGGAACCAGAGTTGACAATGCAACACCAAATGCTCAGGAACAGCATGCCCTGAAAGATCTTTTCCTGTAGTTTCTGACAGAGGGAACAGTAAATAGTCTGAAAAATCATGTTCTCCCTAGCAGCTTCGGTGTACAAAAACAAGAAGTTTCATAAGGATTTAAAAAATCATACCCTGAGTATTCATTCCAACCCTGCTTGTGTTAATGAAGTCCCTCGCAGCATAATTGTTTCTTGGAGTCACTCATGAATTCATGCCTAGGTCCCTGTGGCAGCTGCTGGCTGATCTACCTAGAACATTCCGGGCCTCACTCGCATTTCCTAAATAGCTCTGCCATGCTGATCATGTTCTAGTTTGGATATGAAGTGTCCCCCCAAAGTTCCTGTGTTCATATAGGCAAGTTCAGAGGTGAAATGATCAGATTAGGAGAGCTGTGACCTAATGAGTGGATTCATCCTTTTGATGGATTAATAATTTGAAAGGTGGTCATTGTGGGCAGGTGGGGCATGGCTGGAGGAAGCAGGTCACTGGGGCCATGCCCTTGAGGATAATGTCTTGCCTCCCTGGATCCTCAGCTCTCTCTGCTTCCTAGCTGTCATGAGCTGAGCAGCTTTCCTCCTCCACATCCTTCTGTCATGATGTTCTGCCTCACCCTGAACCCAGAGTGATGGAGTTGGCTGACCATGGACTGAACCTCTGAAACCATGAGCCAAATACACTTTTCCTCCTCTAGGTTATTCCTGTCAGGTATTTTGGTTACAGTGATAAAAACCTGGATCCCATAGACCACTTCAGCCTATTGCTGTCCTGCTCTAGGGTCTTTAGTAACTCCCTATTGACCACTGAAAGTTGTTCTGCTGCAGTGATACCTCTTACCTCATTCTACCAGGGTCACGCTGAAAAATGAAGGAGTTGCAAAGCTTCAGAAAAGCCAGGGAAAATGAGATCTTAGAAAGGCTGATGGACTTAGTGACTAGGAGATCATAGAGTGATGTTTAAGAGAGCAGTTTCTGAAAAATAGCTGGGGGGGGGGGAAACTAGACTCAAGTGTAGGGCCATGTTGTTTAGCACTGAAATGCTCTTTGCTTGTTTTATGTGGGCTTTAGTTCTGTGACCCCACTTCTTGGGTTCCAGTCTTAGTCATATCACTTACTTCTTTAGATAGGTTACCTGAGCTTGCTGTACCTCAGATTCATCACCTGTAAAATAGAAATAACATAATGTGCCTCTTAGCAGGTACTGTTGGGGCAAATGGATCAGCCACACAGAGAAGTGCCCCATTGGGGTTAGCCGTCCACCCCTGTGGGGGTGCAGACAGTGCTTCTTTGCATCAAGCAGAGCAATTCTTCATGTTTCCTAAAGCCTGCGCATCTTTTATTTTCAAATACTTTCTCCCACCATTTATTAATAAACCTCTCAAAAGAAAATTCTAAAAGAGTAAAGCAAGAGGAAAAACTGCTGCTTAGTTTTTACAACTTAAAAACTATAGGAAATATAAACTAAGAGAGTAATTTACTAGAAACCCTTCAATTGCATAAATAATTATAAATGTGTAAATGTTTAGGGCCTGGTTATCTCTTCCTAGGAACCCTTTGTTCAGTGATGTTCAACAATGGGGAACTTTCCCTGAGAAGTTGCAGGCTTTACATTGGGGATTAATAAAACGATGTGACAGAGACCCCAGCTTACACCAGCAGATGGTTGCTCTCACCTTAGGGCCCTTCAGGGACAGCCATCAGCTGTGGAAATGTGGCTTCAGAGCCCAAATCAGGCACCCAAGATCCTCATACTCTATTGCCTGAAACTCCATTTGCACACTCAGCCATGGTCCAGGTTTCCATGAGATCCTCCTTCATCAGACCACATCTTTTATGAAAAATTCAGTGTTAGAAGAAGCAGATCCAGGATCATTCCTTGGTCACAAAGGTCATCAGAGGTAAAGCAGAATTAAGGCACCTGGACTCATTCTTCTTTCTGAAATCCATTGAAAACAATTAAAATAGTATTAGAAAAGAAAATAGACATGAAAATTGAAATCAGCCTAATTCCTGATAAGTGCAGTTGGGCTGGACTTATGGAAGGAGACTGGAAGCAGTGTCATGGGTAATTCAGAGCCTGCCTGCAGCCGTGGGTTTGCTCCAGGGAGAGAAAACACTGGCCTTGTGCAACAGCAGGGTCTGAGTAGGAATGCAAACTTTGGGACATTCCTGAGCCTTGTGAGAGGACACAGGGCTAAATGAGGGAAGAAAGAGACATCTTTGCTCAAGAATGGCTTGGAAAGGCAGGCAATTGACCTTGCCGGGAAATAAATGCAGTCTCTCCTTGTGGATCATTGCAGCTGACCGAGCCTACCTACTGCTAAGACTGTAGAGGAGACCATGGGGCGGAGAGAAATCCATGCTGATGGTTCATCCAGCTCACTTTTCTGGCCTCTCTGCCATATCATCCTTTAGAAAAATAATTTACACGTAGGAAAAATGCCCATAAACCAATGCATAACCACATAAAAAATGAGCCATCTTGCAACAGGAGTTCACAAAGAATATAATGCAAATATATTGCAAGAACAATAAATGAGAACATGACAAAAAGTAGATTAACATTCCAGAAAATCATTGCATCATATAGATAAAAATTATAGAGGAACATTCTTTTGCATAAAATATAAAAATGACTTTTCTAAAGCAATAATTCATAGAAGAGCTATGTCGGCTCAAGTAAGGGATTATTAAACAGCTGAAGGTGATTTTTTTGAAAAAAAGAACATTCGGGGCTATGGAAGAAATACAAAGAATAAAATATAATTGAAATAGTGAAAATTAACATTAGAAGTACAAAAAGAGACACTGCTTAAAATAGGGCAAGGATATAGAGAATAAATTTGAGGAAACAATGGAAAATAAAGAGAAAAGGACCAAATATTTAAAGTGCTTAGTGAAGGAAAAATAAACATGGAAGATAGGTGAAGGAATTCTAATTGAAGGAATTTCGCCTAACTTCCTCATGAATGGGTGTCATCCCTAGAACAAATATTCAGATACAATAGAATAAATATTTCCTTAATAAATAAGACAGAACTCCATACTTCAAAATAGGCCCAGTTGTTACAAAGAAAAAAAAATTTAATCAGAAAAATAATTATTAACACTGATATGGACTTGGTAAAGTTACTAGCCATCAAACATAGAATAACTGTAATGAAGCTTGATCCAACTATGACCAAACATTTTCTTATATCAAAACTGTAAATTTATTGAAAGAAAAAGACCCTTATGTTTGTGTAGCAAAACATAATCCAAATATATGCTACCCAGAGACACAGATGGTTAAAACAGCCAGACAAATGCAGCAAAAAGTGGGTACCCAGATATTAATGTTAGTTGCTATGGTCTGAATACTTGTTTTATGCCCTCTTCCAAATTTGCCTGTTTAAATATAACCTCCAAAGCTATGGTATTAAGAGGTGGAGACTTTAGGAGATGACTAGGTCATCAAGTTTCTTCCCTCAATATGGGATTGGTGTCCCTATCAAAGTGGCTTAAAGTAGCCTCTTTGTCTTTCTGCCATGGGAGGACACATATAGAATGGGACCTCACTAGACACTGAATCTGTTGATGGCTTACCCTTGGACTTTTTAGCCTACGGAACTGTGAGCAATGTATTTCTGTTGTTTATAAATTACTCCATCTAAGGTATTTTGTTATAGCTGCCTGAATGGACTAAGACATTAATTCTGAGTATGTTAGAGAAAAAACATTAAAGATAAAGAATATTTTACAGAGAAAAAGGATATAATCCATAATGTAGTTCTAATTTTTATGAATCTTTTTGTGTCAAAAATTAAACTATCAGAATTCATAAAGCAAAAAGTTTCTTGAACCAAGGAAGAACTTAGAAAATGCAGTAGTATATGCTACTTATCCATTTGTCACTTCATAGCCATCTTGGGTATTAGACCAACCGTCTCCATTATAGGGCTCAGACCCCAGAGACCCTTATTTCATTTTATAAGGGCCCCAAAGCACAAGGGTAGAGATACAAAAGAGGCAGCAGAGCATAAAACATGGAAGGACAGATTGACTCTAGTGCGACATGGCCATGCTGCAGGGTATTGAGAAGAGAACACGGTATATAGGGGTTTCCATGCTCTGGTTTCAGACATCCACTGGGGGTCTTGCAACATCCAGTATATCCCGGGGTAGGGGGTTGGGGACTTCTGCGCAGGCAGTTTTGTGCTGGGTTGTCTAGCCCCTGGCCACACTGCACCCCAATTGTTCAGCTATGATGAGTTCGTCTGATTTCCTGATTCACTCAAAGCCTTGCCCATTCACTTCCCAGGTAGGGGTTCTTGTAAATTGCCAGCAGATATAAAGCTTAACTATGACCCAGAGACATTATTCAGGTTCTCTTTACCAGAGACCTTCCTCTCATGGTTAATAATTCTCCTTTTCTCATGCAGTCTGATGTGTGCAAGGGCCACTCAATTTTTATATTATTTTTCATCTTCATGTAGCTGCAAATAGTTGCGAAGAAAATAACACTTGATTGAGAAAAAAAAAAAACCAAGATAGTCCGTGGCCATTTAAGTTTTTATTTTTGTATCATAGCCTCGCTCTCAATCCATTTATTAAAAAATAGAGTCAGAGAGTTGATCAAAACACATACTCTGATAAAATTTGCTGTCTATACCACAATATTTAAGCCTGCTTCAGTATTTGGGAGAAACACTTAGTAGCAAAAGCATCTTGGTGCAACATTATATGTGATTATCGTGGTGCAATATTATGTGTGTTCATTTCTTAAAAAGGTGATGGATCTTGAATTTTTCTTAGCACATCAGGAGCAGCACCAGAGCAAACAGGTTCACATATGCCAAGCATTTACTTATGCTTTCCAAAAGCACTCACGACAGGACTGAACTCATCCATTCCTTTGTAGTTGTTTGCAATGGTTCATAGAACAAGAATTCTTTGATCTGTCTCTCCTATAGGGAGCCTCTGTACACGTAGCCACCAGCCTCAGAGAACTGAAGAATATGCAGTTTGAGGGGGCTAATGTGGCTACTTTCTATAGCATGCTTCTTAAAGAATTCTAGAACAGGTCACATTGTTTTCTCAAGGAACTACTAATGGTTCTTTTCTGCATCTGTTTCCAATAACTATTTTCTGAGTATCCCTTTTAATTCATGAATTTTCACTGATTTTCCACTATCATCTGAAATGTCTTTCCCTTGCCTTACACATATGCAGTAAGACAAGAAACTTACCATAAACATGGGCTTCTCAGGTGTCAAACCCAAACATTTTAAGACATTTTTAGAAATACTCTCACATCCAGCTGCACAGCCTTGTATTGTTGAAAGCTTGGACAGCTCTGATGGTCTGAATTTGAAGTTTGAAAATAATGAATTACACAGAACATATTCCAGTCTATAGACACTGTATAGCACACCTCTAAAGAGTCCCTGTTCCCATCTGTATTTATTTAACATGGATCACCCCTTAATATATGAATATTTCCTTGAGACGGTGGAGAGTTTTGCTGGGTGAATGAGCCCTGGCACTGCCCATCTTACCTATAGGAGTCTTTTGAAAGCAGCTAATCTTCAGCAAGCAGTTTTTATGTTCCAGGCCCTGCGCTTTTCAAGTAATCCGATGTAGGGAAGGATTATTATTACCATCGTTGTACAAAAACAGAAATGGATTCTTAAAAGAGGTCAGAAGATAGGGTTTTTCAAAACCCATTTCATGTTAGAGAAATGGTTGGCAAAGGAAATGTACACAATGAGCTTAGAATGCCTCATTTTACCAGATGGCAATGGAACCAGCAAAGACTGGTAATAAAGGTGACCAACTCATCTGGGTTTGCCCACCGCTTACTGTGTTTTAAAACGGAAAGTCCCATATCACAGGAACCTCCTCATTCCTAGGTAAACTGGGACAGGCGTCATGTTGAAAAATAATGAGGTCATGTTAAAAGGATGCAGAAACCAACTTCAGTGGTCTTCCAGGCTGGTGGCTACAGGAAGCCTTCATGGGACAAAAGCTTCCATGGGACAGAAATAGGATATTTTGAGCACAAAGCACTTCAAAGAATTGAAATACATCAAATACATATAAACCTAGGAGTTCATAATGATACTAAAAAACAAAACAAAACCACAACTACAGGATCATCATCAAAGGGAATGAACTCATTATTCTGAAAACCAACCATTTATCTAGCTTTTCTTAAATAAACAGTACTATTTGGTATCTGTAGATACGGGAAAATTTCTTTTTATAAAAGTGTGTTGGCTAATTCATGAAAAAGAGAGATGGAAATTAGAATATCATTTCCTAATGAATCCAGGAATTGAGCATAAACAGCTGTTAATAATACTGAAAGAGGAACCACCAAATAATAAGTACTACCTGTTGGAAAAACTAACACCATTAAATTTATGAATGATTTTTTTGCCCCCCACCCAAAAAAAAGAACCCTGAATCTGTGTGGGATGAAGCCTCTAGATCTAATTACAGGAAACCTAGAGGACAGAGAAGCATGCTAAACACCAAGGGATGCAATCAGAAAAATAGAAAGTTCTACAGGACAAATAATCAGTTTTCTTCAAACAATAGTTAGATGGGGTGTTGGCAACAGGTCCACCTTGGCCCCTGGAGCCCTACCTCCACTAGTTTGTTCTGCATGCCAGTGTGGCCAGCTCACAAGGCCATGGCGAACTTGCGGTTTTTCTGTTCCTGCTTATCCGTCTGAGACATATGTATCCCACGGGAATGCCTTGACCTTTTCTGGTCTGATGGACTTATTGTTAAGGGAGGTTTTGGTACCTGACAATAATAGATGTTGAAACTAAATTTCTCCCCCCTCCCTCCTGCTTTTGGGTAGTTTTCCACTTCTGCTGCTTGGGGTATAAAAAAAGGTGTGTTAGCAATAAAGATTATTGACTCCTGGATGAAGAACCTTGGTGTCCTGTGTGTCTTTTAACCTCGCCGTCCCTCGCCGGACTCGGCTCCCTTGGCCGGACGCGGCAATTGGAGGTCCCACCGAGATCCGGAAAGCAGGGGTAAGCGGACAGGGCTCACCTTCTAAGAAAGAAGGGGGAGGATTGGTTTAAAGATATTTTAAAGAGACAGGGTACGTACCATGGGTAACTCAACAGCGAAGGTTCGTCTGGCCAACGAACTGAAAGAGCTGTTAAATACACAAGGAACAGGAATAAAAACTAAGACTGCAACCGAATTCGTTGAAATTATTGCCCAGGCTTGTCCTTGGTTTCTGACAGGAGGATTTCTTAATAATAGTGACTGGGACCTGGTGAGGCATGACCTTCAGAAATTATTGAGGGACCGGGGCTCGGACAGTGTCCCAGTTGCCACCTTTTCCTTATGGAGGTTGGTAAAGGATGCTTTATTAACAGATAAAGTAAAAATCAAGGATCAGCTTGCTGAATGTGAACAGGCCCTTAATCAGGTGCAGGAAGAGCAAATGGCAGAATCCTTAAAGGATGAGGGTCCTCTTGAGGACTCGGGCTCAGGGGATAGGAAACACCTCCAGATTTCTAAGCCCAAAAAGGATCCTGAGGACCTCAGTTCTCTCTCTGAGGAAGAGGAGGGATTAGAAAGGGAGATAGAGGAACTAGAACATCGCCTTAAAAGGGCAAATGTGAGGGTGCCTAGGGCCCCCTCAATTGCCGCACCTCCTCCCTATAATCCTGATTGGAATGAGGACGCCCCTACTAGACGGGCGGGGGTCCACTGGGGTTCTAGAGCGGCTCAGGTTTTTCCAATGATTGAAAACGCCGATGCTGATGGACAGCCGGCCAGAGCCCATGTCCCCCTAGCCTTCAAGGACATAAAACAGCTTAAGGAGGCGGTCATTAATTATGGACCTCATGCCCCTTTCACATTGACCCTCTTCGAGTCTTTCTCAGCCAGTCAACTGATACCTAATGATTGGCAGCAACTTTGCAGGGCTGTGTTATCTGGAGGGGATTTCTTATTGTGGAAAAGTGAATATCATGAAAGGTGCCGCGAGCTGGCTCAGATTAACCTGAATGCGGGCCATCAACGGCGAAATGCTGAAATGTTGACAGGAACTGGGCAGTATGCCACCATAGGCCAACAAATTAATTACGACCCAGGTGTTTATGCTCAAATAGCCTCAGCTGCAGTTCATGCCTGGAAAGCCCTGCCCATTTCTAAGACTGAAGCAAAAATTTCCAAGATCTCTCAAGGACCCTCTGAACCTTATTCGGACTTTATAGCCCGCCTAATGCAGGCTGCAGGAAAAATATTCCCTAATCTAGAACAGGCTATGCCACTTATTAGACAACTGGCATATGAAAACGCTAACACTTACTGCCAAAATGCTATTAAGTCCTCCCGGGCCAAAAGTATAGATGACATGATTCGAGCATGCAAAGATATAGATGGGCCTCATATTACTGGTCAGGTTTTGGCTGCTGCCCTTAAGACTGGAATGCAAAAAGCTGATAACAGAGGAACCTGCTCTAAGGGGTGTTTTAAATGTGGGAAAAAGGGACATATAAGGAGAAACTGCCCGGAAAGGAGCGAGGGTGCTGGCAGAGGGATGCCTAGAATTTGTCCTAGATGTCATAAAGGAAATCATTGGAGCAGTGAGTGCAGGTCAAAGTTTGACATCCAGGGTAACCCAATACCATCGGGAAACGGGAGCAGGGGCCCGCCCCGGGCCCCGGAAGCCAAAGTGTACGGGGCAGTGCAGGGACAGAACAGTGCCCCAGGGAGTGGGCGTCTCCGCCGCCTCCCACTGACCAACCCCTTTCTATCTGGGAACTCCCCAGGGGAACACCAGGAAGCGCAGGACATGCAGATTACGCAGATAGATTATTCTCTGCCCTTGTCATTTATAGTTCTACCTTCTAAAATTACTCCCACAGGAGTGTTCTGGCAAACGGGTCCCATTTATTGGGTCCACTTGCCGGCTTCTAACCCCCGGGTATTGACTCCCTTTTATGAGCTAGTTATTAACTTAATTTGGAAGGCTAAATATTTGGGTGATGCATTGTTTGGAAAAACCTTTGACATACTTATTCAACCTTACACTCAAGATATGATACACAAGTTACAACAAGAACATGACCTTTGGTGTCTTTTCCTGTGCAGCTTCAAGGGTCAGATTGATAATCACTTCCCTAAACATAGACTTTTGGAGAGCTTTAAAAGGTGTCCCATTATCTTCCCAAAGATTATGAAAAGGGAACCTATTCCAAAGGCCCAAACTGTATATACAGATGGGGCCAAAAATGGATTTGCCGTCGTTTTTGATGGATCTCAAATTCTCCGACAACCTGTGTCAGGTCAGTCGGCCCAAAAGGCGGAAGTTGAAGCTTTAATCATAGCTCTCAAAGTCTATAGTTCTATTCCTCTTAATGTATATACTGACAGCTTGTATGTAGCCAATCTGGCTCTAGTCATAGAAACAGCATCATATATTGGAAAGCAATCCACCATCACAGAACAACTACAGGTAGTTCAGCTTCTCATTTGGGCTAGACGAGATCCTTTATACATTGGTCACATCCGAAGCCATTCAGGGCTCCCTGGACCTTTGTCAGAGGGCAAAGCAAAAGCAGACGCTGCTACTCATGCTGTCGGCCTTTCCTGTGTGACGACCAAATATGATAAGGCCTTACAATTCCATAACAAATTTCATTTAAATGCACAGTCTTTACGCTTCCACACAGGATGTTCACGAGACCAAGCTTTACAGATTGTCTCATTATGTCCAACCTGTGCACCATTTATTCATTCTCCTTCCCTTGGGGTTAATCCAAGAGGACTACAACCTAATGATGTCTGGCAAACTGATGTTACACACTTCCCTAGCTTTGGTAAGCTCTCCTTTATACATGTTTCCACTGACACATATTCTGGCTTCATTTTTGCCACCTTACATACTGGAGAGAAGGCTAAGGACGTAATCAGTCATCTTCTAAAAGCCTTTTCCTCCATAGGCACCCCACGATGCCTCAAAACCGATAATGGTCCCGCACATGTAAGTCAGGCGGTTCAACGGTTTTGCACCCAATGGGAAATTAATCATAAGACTGGAATCCCTTATAATCCACAGGGACAAGCTATCGTGGAACGAGCCCATCAACATTTAAAAACTTATTTACAAAAAACAAAAGAGGGGGAGATATACCGGAATTGTCAGGGACCACAAGCACTTCTAAGCATAACCCTATTTACTTTAAATTTTTTACTCACTGACACTGGAGGGCGCACGGCTGCACAACGCCACTTTTCCCCTCCCACTGTACAAGATGCTCAAATAAGGTGGAAAGATTTATCCACCAGAAAGTGGCAACCCCCGGCTCCACTCTTAGCTAGAGTGAGGGGAGCTGTATGTGTTTTTCCCCCAGGAACTGAGAAGCCCATTTGGATCCCGGAGCGCTGCACCAGACCGGTGAATGAAAATTCAAGACAAAATGAAGTTCCCAAGATGGCTGATCCTGCCACTGTTGTTCTCACCCCTTCAAGTGAGTGCCTTGACACACCTCATGAGCTGGACCCCTCTTGTGGCATTCCTTCTGGACAGGTTTGTTGAAGGAGGGCTTGACCCCCCACCTGGGAATATTCATGAATATCTTTTTGGAGCCCCTTGTGAGTGTAAGGGAGGGCCCCGGCACTCGGCCCCCTCTGGTTATATCCAGAGCATTGATTGTGGGACTAAAGTAGCCTACATGGCGGCTGAACTCAATGAAAACATCGGAGGATTTAAGCAACCAAAATGGGTATGTGTTAATAAGCCCGGACTTGTTGTCCCTAATCCGACTGAGACTCTTGGAAGCTGTTCCGCCACTTGTCATTACACCCCGGCAATGCACATCTCCTGTTATACATCGGCCTCAATTTGTGTTAATAATCAAGGAAAACAGTATTTTGAGGCCATCCTAACTAACACCCGTGGAGAATGGGGGACCACTTATAATTATATTCCTTTTCTTGGTGACCGGGGAGGGGAAGGCATCACAACTCGGTTAACGGAGGCGGGATGTGAGGGCGTCGTGGGTAAACCTTCCTGCTGGCCCATGCAGGCCCCTATCGAATCTCTGACGGAGGGGGACCCACTGATGCTATCAAACACCTTCAGGTGATTAAGCTTTTAAAGCCGGAGATCCCTAAGCCTACATACCACCCCTTGATAGTGCCCAAATCCCAGCTTCCTGATTTAGATGCCAATACATTAGATATCCTAGAAACTACCTTTTCTTTACTTAACAGTTCCAATCCTACATCATCCTAGATGATGTGCAAACCCTATCGGGAACCATTAAAGACTTACAAGACCAGATAGACTCCCTAGCAGAAGTAGTTCTTCAGAACAGGCGGGGTTTAGACTTGCTTACTGCCAATCAAGGGGGAATTTGTTTAGCCCTTGGGGAGAGGTGCTGTTTTTATGCTAACAAATCTGGCATAGTTCGCACAAAAATTAAACAACTCCAAGAAGACCTAGAAAAAAGGAGGAGGGAATTATTTGAGAACCCTCTCTGGACTGGACTTAATGGATTTTTGCCTTATCTTCTTCCCTTATTGGGACCATTGTTAGGCCTCCTTCTAGTAGTGGCAATAGGACCCTGCATTGTAAATAAGATAGTACAATTCATTAAGGATCAAATTAATATCTTAGCCTCTAAGCCGATACAGGTTCACTATCAACGTTTGAAGATGGATGATCGCCTCTCTGAGATATACTTCAGACCTATCCGAAGATGAGTGTCCTCCTTAAAAGAAGAACTCCTGCCATATCTTTTCTCTATGCATACCTCTCCCTCTTGCCTTCCTGTATTAGGATCTTTGCTGTCTAATCTCTCGGTCCAATCACATCTGCCATTCGGCGGTGACGGTCATGGGTCCCGTAGGTGGAGACGGTTAAGCGTTCACCGCAATAATGTCTTGATAGGTCATAACACCTTGAGCTGATCTTGTAGTACCCAGTGACGGGCAACTTTCACGCTTGCTGTGCGACCTAAGCCAGGGAATCGGGGCCTTCCCAGAGACGGGTAAGCATCGCAAGGGCTGTGAACGACCTAAGACAGGGGCTACTTGATTCCCACTGGCATGCAAAAAACAAAAGAGGGGGACTTGTTGGCAACAGGTCCACCTTGGCCCCTGGAGCCCTACCTCCACTAGTTTGTTCTGCATGCCAGTGTGGCCAGCTCACAAGGCCATGGCGAACTTGCGGTTTTTCTGTTCCTGCTTATCCGTCTGAGACATATGTATCCCACGGGAATGCCTTGACCTTTTCTGGTCTGATGGACTTATTGTTAAGGGAGGTTTTGGTACCTGACAATAATAGATGTTGAAACTAAATTTCTCCCCCCTCCCTCCTGCTTTTGGGTAGTTTTCCACTTCTGCTGCTTGGGGTATAAAAAAAGGTGTGTTAGCAATAAAGATTATTGACTCCTGGATGAAGAACCTTGGTGTCCTGTGTGTCTTTTAACCTCGCCGTCCCTCGCCGGACTCGGCTCCCTTGGCCGGACGCGGCAATGGGGAAAAAAAAAGATGGATGCAAAATGTGCAGGCCAAAAAATATTTAATAGATATATAAACCAATTACGATGAGTGGACATTGATTTGAACAAACTATAAGAACATTTTAAAACTTGAGATAATTGTAAATTCAAGCGCAGATTACGTGTTTGATGTCGTTCAATAATTTGTTTAATTTTTAAGTGTGAAAATGGTGTTGTACTGTTTGTTTTAAAAGAATTTTTTTATTTTAAAGACACATACTAAAATGCTATGAATAAAATTAGGTGATGTGTTATCTGGGATGTGCTTCAAAATAATATAAGATGGGGAAGTGGATTATAGTGGAAATGAGACAATACTGAGTGAGCTAATAATTGTTGAAGTTGGGTGATAGGTGGGAGATCCTATACTTTTGAATCTGTTCTTGTAGATTTAAAAATTTCTTCAGAGGGAGGGAGAGAGAGAGAGAGGGAGAAAGACTAAATTTTTAATGTCTCATTGTGCATCATAGATGACCCCCATTGACAATGACCCCTAGTAAAAAAGAGAATTTTAGGGGAAGGAATGGGGAAGGGTGGGGAGTGTGTCTAGTCATTCCATCTCTGCCTGGAGCATCTGATGTGGTATCCCTAGTTGGTGCCCAGACATTGGATGATATACTCATGTAAGGGCTCTGCTTCCCCATCTGTTCTCCGATGGAAAGCCAGTTGGGATCATTCTGGATCCCTCTTGGTCCCATGGTGAGGATCCTTCAGGTCCACTACCTTCTGAGAAAGCACAATTCTCTTCAATATTCTTTTTCATATCTGCAGCTGTCTCAGGCTGAACTGCTCAGGACTACTGGGATGCCCAATCTATCCAATACTATTTCATTCTTCTGGGGTTGGGAAGAGATCTGCCCCTTATGGCTTTTCCAGGTTCCACTCACTTCTCCTGCATTCTCACCAAATTTCTTGTTCTTCCTAGTGAATTGGGAGACCAGGAAAGGAATACAATACCCCTTTGTATCTCTTACCTTTTGCTCTCTTCTTCTCAAGCCTAAGGAAGTTGTATCTAGTATCCACTGGGCAAAAATTCACTTTGTTTGATCACATCATCTTCCCCATCTTTTGTCTCACATCTGGACATCAGATTTTAGAGCTCAAATGCCAAGAATTAGTGCTTTATTTTTGTTCACTACCATCAGCATCCACCTCCTTGCAGGCAATAGATTTTCCATATCTAGCTGACTAAATAGGAGAGGGTCATGGGTTAATAGCAAATACATGAAAAAGACTAGCTGTTGATACATTAAAATGTTCTCATGCCACGTGGGGATAGTAATTGTACTGGATGGGCTGCAGCAGAAGTCCATAAAACCTGGAATGTTTTTGCTCACGTTGCTACTATTGAAGGAAAGTGGTTTCAACTGTTTTTTTTTACCCCAATATAAGTTGTTATGACTTATGCCATTTTACTTTTTAGTGAAACTAAGTCTCCTGGTCTAGTTATAGCTGATTAGATCAAGGAGCAATTTATAGGACGCAAGCTACCACTGAGGAATTGAGCATGAGGTAAGCTGACTGCCTCTGAGGCAGTAAGGCAAGACATTTGGCCAGTTGAAGTGCTCTCTACTGGGTGGATACAAACTCAAATCCAATCCTCCTCTTTATTATTACTAGTTTCCAGAAGAACAAAGAGAAGGCAGTACCTTTGAGCTCAGGTAAACATCCCAAAGATTGCTGAGCAACTTTTTGGCAACTGTAATCTTGCAACATGTAGAATTTGGGATTATAGAAATAATCCTGTGGCTGATGGGGTTAACCCTCATTCTGCCTTGTGTTCTCAGATATTTTTTGCATCAAGTCTCCATTACTGAGGTAATATAGTATGCATCTTGCACAGTCTATAAGAATCTACCTCTTAAAATTTGGAGGACTTAATTAAATAAAGTATACCAACTTTTTATTGCCGTGCCTGGAGCACAATAAGTAGCCCTAATATGTTCAAAATTTCTTGTTGATATGGCTATTATTGGTTTACTCATTAGTCTACTGCTACCATGTGGTTTAATCAGTGGCATCAAGATGTTTTCACTAAATTCAGGAATCCTTAAAAGGTATAAGAAACATAATTTAGTGATCATCATGAAGCAATTATTAAGAAGTTTCATGGGGTCAGGGGTTGTGGTTTGTGGTTCAGGGATAGAGTGCTTGCCTAGCATGCAAGAAGCACTGGGTTCAATCCTCAGCACCACATAAAAATAAATAAAGGTATTGTGTCCATTTACAACTTTAAAAAATATTTGAAAAAAAAGAAGTTGCTATTTATTTGCTCTAGTACTAGGAAACTTAGTGGCAAAAAGGTTTGTTTTTGAAGTTATGAACTCTCTTAGGATAAAGAAGAAAAGAAAGAGCCTCTTATTCTCCTCTCAAAATTTTGTAATCTCTTGAAGCAGGTAATTTGTTGCTTTCTAAATTGAGACAAGAAAAAAAATGGAATTACATGATTTGTTAAAAATTATCACAGAGTTGATGACCATCTGAATCTCCTGACCATCTCTGTAGTGTTCTCTCTAGAGGACTGTTTCTTGTGGTAAGGTATGTTAATAATGTATTGCTGCATAGAATTCATATTCAGAATTTCTCAGTTCAGAATAATAAACTCACAATTTGCAAGGGTCAGGAATTCAAGAGGCATTTAGCTGGGTGTTTCTCACTAAGGGTCTCTGAAAAAGTCATAGTCAAGATGTTGGTCAAGGCTTCAGACATGGAAACTGGCTTTCCCCAGATGGACTGATGCAAGAGAGAGTAAGAGATGCATGATCCATAACAACTGCTGTCATTTGTAACCTACCCTTGGAATTGTGATCTCATCACTTCTGCCATGCTCTTCTTGTTCAAATGCAGTCACAAAATCCAGTTCTACTCAAGAGGAATTGCACAAGGGCATGAATCCCAGTGGGTGGAAGTCTTTGGGGGATCATCTTGGAGACAGCCTACCATATATGGATATGCCCAACATCCCCTGGGCAGAGAAATGGTTGGGCCTGGAATCCTTGCTTCATGACTAGGTTGCTTGGAGAGTTTTCAGGCTTCATGAAGTGTACCAATATGACAAGAGCAGATTTCGAAGCGAGAACTTAACAATGGAAGAAGTAGAACTAACACCACATTGCTACAATCAGTTTAACAAAGATAGTAAACGTGAGTTTTCTACTATATCTATGGGAGCAGAGGCTCTGGCTTGCCTGGCCTTTCAGCAAATGGTGTTAAATTTTCAGAAATTTATACCTAGAAAATAGCTTCTTCCTAAAAGACAAGAGGGGAAGAGTGTATCTTTCTTCTGCAACTTATGCATCTCTCTCAGAGAAGCAGATATCAAAGTAAATATTCAAAGGACCTCTACATCATGGTCAGCCACTTCTGCATTCATTGGGAATTACTTAGTAAGTGATTAGGATTTTGTCTTTTAAACTTTTTTGATCTTCTTGAAATATCTTTATGGTAGTACCTATATTTGTTTTAAGAGCATTTATAGAAGATACTTCAAAAAGGACACTTCTTCTGCCCTCAGAGTTCTTTTAATCTGTGACTAAGATCATCAATGAACAAAAGAAGAATCATACATGATTGATGCTATGTAGGGCTAATGGGCATTTGGTCTGCACTTTCAGCAAGGGCCCTGGGAAGGGATGGATGAAGAAGGGTTCCCTTTGGGAAAGACGAGAAGCTATGGGGGAACAGGCACTACCACACACTGCTGGTGGGAGGGTACATTTTTAAAACCTCTCTGGAGGTCAATTTGAAAATATATATCAAAATTATAACATGCACCTACCCTTTGACCCAGAAATTCTCCACTCAGGAATTTATCTTAAGAATGCACTTGCAGGGCTGAGGATGTGGCTCAAGCGGTAACGCGCTCGCCTGGCATGTGTGCGGCCTGGGTTCGATCCTCAGCACCACATACAAACAAAGATGTTGTGTCCGCCGATAACTGAAAAATAAATATTAAAATTCTCTCTCTCTCTCTCTAAAAAAAAAAGAATGCACTTGCACACATATGAAATACTCTGTGTACAAGGCTATGCATCGCAGCACTATGGGTAGTGGCAAAGCCTGGGAACAATCTCAATGTGCATTACTCAGAAGAATTTATGGCATATCCTCATAACATGAAATTATACATAAATTACATAAAAAGTATGACGCTATCTACACAAAACCTGCGCATGGATGTTTATAGATGCTTTATTGATAATTCCCTAAATTTACATGAACCAAGATGCTCTTCAGTAAGTGAACGCATAATTAAACTATGGCACATCCAGATGATGGAATATTATTCAAAGCTAAAAAGAAATGAGTGATGGAACCAAGAAAAGACATGGAGAAACCTTAAATGCATATTCTTAAGTGAAAGATGCCAATTGGAAAAGGTTATGTTCTGTGTGATTCCAACTGTATGACAATCCAAAAGGCAAGCTATGAAGAAAATATAAAAATCAGTGGTTGGCCATCTCTCTCTGGAAATGGCTTCCCTTGAATGCATGCTCCTTGCTTTAGCCCAAAGGTGTCTCTCTCTTGAGACTGCCCCCATTCTCCCTTCAAAATGTATCTACTTTCCTAAAAACAATCTCTGTTTAAAAAAAAAAAAAGAATCAATGGTTGCCAGGAGTTAAGGAAGACGAAGAAATGGATAGGTATAGCACAGAGGATTTTTTAAAATTGAATTTGCATGATGCTTCTATATGCATTTTATTTCAAAAGGACGAGAAAAATGAATCCACTCATATGTACTAGTTACAGACATTTAAAAATTTTCCACCAACAAATTAAAATAAAAGTAAAAGAACATCACATTCCTGTGGATCAATTATTCTAGGAGGAGCATTTTGGGGTGGTAAGGCACCTCCTCAGGATAAGTTTTCTCTGAACCCCAAGTCCCCTTCAGCATATCTTTTATTTATCTTTTGGGGTCCTTGCTTCCCTTCGTCCATTGCTTTTCTGATTCTATTGTATTTCCTTCACTGTCTGGAAAGGTATTTCACAGAGGATTTTTAAGACAGTGTTAGCCTTCCGTCACTTTAACAAAATATCTGAGGAAATCTAATCAACTTAAAAGGAGGAAAGGCTTATTTTGGCTCATGGGTTTGGAGGTTTCAGTGCCTGGTCTCTTGGCCCTGTAGCTCTGGGGCTGTGGCAGCACAGTCCATCAGGGTGGGAGTACATGGCAGAGGAGGCCTGTTCACCTCATGGTGGCGGAGAAGCAAAGAGAGAGAGAAAGGGTTTGGGACTCCTATACTCCCTTCAAGAGCAAACCCCTGTGACCTAACTTCCTCCAGGTGGGCTCCACTCTAAAGGGTTTCATCACCTACCTCCCAATAATGCCAAGGGCTAGGGCTGAACCTTTAACACATAGACTTTTGGGGGACATTTCAGATACAAGCTGTGAAACTATAATTGTGCTTGGTACTACAATGGGGAATACATATCACGATATAGCTGCCTAAATTTATAGAGTGCACAATACCAAGAGTGAATCCCAATGTTCACTTGAGTAATAGTGATGCACCGGTGTTCATTGGTTGTAACAAATGCATTACTCGGGGTGGGATACCCGAGAACCCTCTCCACATTTGGCTTAATTGTTCTGTGATCTTAAAACTACTCTAAAAATAAAATATATATTGAAAAAAGAAAATGATATGGAAGTTCTTTGTGTGATAACATGAGACATCTTCAAAATATGTTGTTAAATGACAAAAGCTGGGTCTTTCCTCTGGGATCATCCAGTGGGGAGAGAACTTTGCAAAGCGGTGTGCCTATCTTCTTGAAGTGGCTCAGCAGTATGAGGAGGTATTTATAGAATTTGCCAATGGGACTAATCCATTTCTGAATATGCTAAAGCACTGAGGGAAAGACTGCACTTACATTATATCCTGTCTTATTGTTGAAATATTTTTTGGCTCCCAGGAATTTCAGCAGCCCCGTCTGGTGAGAAGCGCAGGATGTCACAGCTCCAAAGGGCTTCCACGGGTTGCTCAGCATCAGGTTGCAGATCGACAGTACATCCAAATTGGCCAGTTTATCTTGACTCAAAAGCAAACAGTTCATTAATCATAGCATAACCCCCCTCTCACCCTGTCTCCCTATTGCCTGCCTGTAAGGAAAGCTACATATTTATTTTATTGAATAAAAGAAAAACTCCTGCTTCCAACTAGTGGGAGAAAAGGTCAAATTGCCAAGCTATGATGTAATCAAAGGGCTAACGGTAAATAACTTTGAGGTCACGTCAATGGTATAGAACTATTTGGAAGAACAGAGGAGTGTTAAGCAGCTAGAATGCTTTTAATGACATTGAAATGGAAAGAATGTGTGCGCATTGGCGAAGTCCTCTGCATAGGGACTGCTTCTGGCCATCACCTCAGTGAGAACAAAGAGGCCTCAAACTGGTGGGAACTCAGATCTGGTGCCCTTTAAAAGAAGAAAAAGAAAGAGGGTGGGAGGTAGAAGAATGGATCTGTTGTTTCTGGAAAACGTGGGTAGAGATGATCCGGTTCTCATTCTCTGTTTAAGAGAGAAATTATAAGAAGCTGATGTGACCTCTATCAGAAGGCAAAGAACATATTTCCATTGGCTCTGATGCCCTTAAATTTTTTTTCAGATGCCTGACTTCATACATGGGAGAAGAGATGCCAAAGAGGAGACAGGAGGAAAGATAAGTTGTGAATGGTGAATGAAAACCATGGGGGAGAAACACTTCATGTTTCCTCTGAAGAAATTTATATGGAGACCTATGTTTATACACTGTCTTCTAAAGTAATCATGTTATTTCAGTTCTTATTGAAATTTTATGAGAAAACAAAAAGTTTTGTGAGACAACATATACAATTTTTGGATTTTTTTTTTTTAATGGGGCTAGGGATCGATCCCAGGACTTTGCACATGTAGGCAAACATTTCCCACTGAGCTCTCCTCCGCCCTATACAACTTCTAATAATAGGTAATTCCACATCAACTCTCACTCTTATCAGAATAGTGAGGGCAATTCATTCAAATATTTGCTGAGTGCTTCTGTGTGAGGTGCTGAGGCACAAACATGAAAGTGATACCCCAGAGGACCTTGCAGTTAGTCCCCTAAAAAATAGAGTTTCTCTGAGATGTCCAAACTGGCCAGAGGTGGGTCTGCCAGGGCTTCATCTGTTCAAGGCCAGGACCAGCCACTAAGAATATGGTGACTGTATGCACTGAGGCCAGCCTGGGCCAGGGCAGTCAGGGCTCTGCCCTTGAATAAGACAGTCTGACATTTGAATCCCTCCTACCCTGCAGAAGAAAAATGAGAAAATACTGGTCAAGATAATTTTGAATATTTTTAAATAAGTCAGCTTTGTGGTATGTTTGGAAACACTTGTCCTCAAGAGTTTAGGTATGTAGTATGTACTGCTATACCAGTTTGATGTCCTCAGGCCAAGAGGCCTGTATTTTGATTTTCATGAATCTTTAACCTTTGTAGACCCTTTTTTGAAAAATTGAAAGTCATATTTTCAAAATATTCTAAAATATTATTAAAAATGATATTTAATGACATATTAGTATAAAGATGAATATATTAATCATATATGTGTGTATATGTGTAAGTATACATACACACATATATATTTATAAAACCTTTTCTGTGACCTAAAAGCTGTTTTTTTTTTCCTTTCTGACTTTAAAAGAAATTAGAACATTTTGTTAAAATACTGTGGCCCTAGTACTGTGCTTACAGCACCTCAAAGATGAGTCGGTTCCAGATGCCATCCTGAGCCTTATAGTCAAATGAACACCTCCAATAGGAAGGGCAGTAGATGGACACTCTTCTGAATTCACTGCAGCATCATATGCCAGCCAGATGGCATCAGAGATGCCAAACTATTTCCGTTTTTCAGACACATATTTGTGTCGTATTGCTTCCTATTGCCTGTAGCAGCTCAGGGCACTCCAACTGTCTTTTGACTCTCTCAATGTACTCTTGTGTTCTCTGAGAGATTCAAAGACGTAAAAGCAAGAAGGATAGAAGGAGCCATGCAATAAGTCAAGCAAGAGAGCAATCCTGAAACATGGAAAGAGAGGAACTGCTCATACTTTTCTCATGGATTCTCTGTGAAGTCAAAGGCAAACCGTCAGTCATAATAAACACTGCTAAAGGAAACCCTCAACAGAGAATCAAATGGACCAATGTTAAAACTGTGCAAAGCGAGACTTGTTAATGTCAAGGATGAATAGGAAAAATAAAATCTTGACAAGTTTTGACAGAAAATCTGGATTTTGTAGAGGTAAAAAAAAAAGATGCAGGACAGAGCTCACGCTGGTAAAAGCTCACGCTGGCAAAAGCCTATGACATATGATAAACCAAAAGTGACCAGTAAGCAAAATAAAAGTAATTTATTTCCTGCAATGAAGTTTTAAAATTTTAATTTAGGCATCCATGTACCTATGCAATTGTAACTGCGTAGGAATGTTCTCGAAAGCTAGCCCCAAGGAAATATCGGTGGTTACTTCTGGGGAGGGATGTGGACTCACGTGAAAGGAGGCTTTTTTCTTTTTATTCTCCATAAGATAGCATTGAACCCACCAGCCAGCTAGGACCCAGGAGAAGCAGGTTCTGTCTTTGGACTAAACCTCTTGTTGCCCCATTCATTGCTGTCTGTCTTTCCCACCATGGCATGTCTGTGTTTTAATCATTTCCCTTCAATGCTTTACACACTCTTGTTTGTTTTTCTGAAGTTGCAGCAAGTTTCTCTTCTGTGCCTTCTACCTCTCACTCACAGGGAAATATCCACCTTGATTTATGGCCCGGAAAATACAGACATCTCTGTGCAGTCAGTAGGATAGGTTCCATCCAAATCTAGAGAAGAATATGTGGAAGAAGAACTTCAAATATTTCTTTAAGGTTACCTGACTGGCTTACGGCCCACATTCCCAGCTCAGAGATCTCTCTATGATCAGATTTCACTTCTGAGTCATTAGCCTCCAAAATATAACATAAAAAATATATAACATAAAAAAATCTGTGGCTTAAAATCTGTGCTTCCTAGGTCAGACACCTACAATGGGTCTCCATTGTCTGATTGAAACAGCCCAGTGCCAGATATGCTGGAAAATTGGGATTTAGAATCAGAGGAATTTATAAACAATTACTTCTGTTGCAAAAATAATAGACAATTGCCTACCTATAATTGATTTAGAAGTTTTTGACTTTATGATGGTGAGAGAGCAGACTCATAAAATCATTCATTCTTGGGCTGGGGATGTGGCTCAAGCGGTGGCGCGCTTGCCTGGCATGCGTGCGGTCCGGGTTCGATCCTCAGCACCACATACAAACAAAGATGTTGTGTCCGCTGAAAACTAAAAAATAAATATTCAAATTCTCTCTCTTTCTCTCTTTAAAAAAAATCATTCATTCTGCTTTTCACTTTCAGTGCAGTATTAAAGAAATTACCCGAGATATTCATTTTTTTATATAATTGGCTTTTTTAGATGCTTTTGCCCCACTGTAGGCTAATGTAAGCGTTCTGAGTATGTTCAAAGCAGGCTAGGCTAGGCTATGGTGTTTGGTTCCATTGGTTAGGCGTATTAAATTCATTTCTACTTAGAATCTTATCTATTACAATGGGTTTATTGAAACAGAAACCTATCACAACTTGAGGAATATCTGTATTTTCCAAAGAATTCCCTCCTAACTTCAACCCCTTATCTGGTCTATGTGATTACTTTGCAGTCCAATAATTATAAAGTAAACTCACAGATGAGCAGGAGAGAGTGTGGAGAACAAATCAATGCCCCTTTCCAGTTTCTGAAGAGGATTCTTAGGCTGTAAGGAAACAGCCTCTTACTAAAACATGACTCTGGACCCCCACAACAGCAGTGCCAGGAAGTCTCATGGCTCTGCAGCCTGGGTCAGTCCCCTCTGCCTCCTCGTGCCTTTTCTCCGTTCCTAAGCCACTTCTACTCAACCACCTTCAGCAGGGGCCCAGAGGATGTGACTGGATGTTGTAAGAGTTTGCCCAATTTCATGTTTTAGTTAAGAGAAGCTGTCTGCTGCTCCTCTAGGAAAAGTCAAAAAGTCATTTCACACCCATTATCTTTGGTAGTTCATGGAGGGCCTGGGCCAGACCCACTTAATGAATATGTATTTCTTGCTCTTTTCCAGCACCTATCTTGGTCTACCTTAGTATGCAAAGCTCTGGGAAGGAGTAGAGTAGTTTGCAGTTGTTTTGAAGTCTTAGGAGGGGGAAGATTCTAGACCCCCAGCCATTCTCTAAGATTGACGTTTGGGAAACCTGTCTGGGCAGAGCAGACTTGTAACAGAGATTGTTGTTCATTCTAGAAGGAAAGAGTGTGGGGAAGGTATAGAATAAACTCTAACGGATGTCAAGAGCTGACCATTTTGGGATGCCGTGGTGCCGCAGTCTGGCTGGGCACAAATGCCGCAGTATGGCTGGGCACACAATCATGAGCCACCACACAGCTTGTAGATTCAAACAGCAACTCTTTATTCCCGAACTCACACCAGCCGTCTACAATCACGTTCTGGGGAAATCCAAGTTCTCTGCCCAAATCCACCTCCACTGGGCTTCTATCTCCCAAAAATTACTGTCTGAATCCCGTGAGAACTCAAGGGGAACTCAGGCACCAGGATACGCCCTATTCCCAGCAGGAATAATCTTAAACCTTAAACCTGGAACCTAAACTGGGAACGCCCTAAACCCGATTATCTTAAACCGGGAACACCCTAATCCGCCCTGGTCCTTGAGCAAGATCACCTACATTCAATGTCACTGCAAAATGTCAGCAACATGGGGTACGCTGGCAAGGAAATTGTCATACCCACTTGGCTAATGGCTCCCAGCACCGTGGTGTGGCAGCACTGTTTTTATTCCAAAGTATATAAATGCATGTCACAGTTAATTGGAGTAGAAATAATATCATTGATTCTCTTTAGCTCAGCTTCAATATGCTGAGAACACTTTCAGAACATATTTCTCAATGAAAGCCAGTAGGGTAAAAACAGAGATATAAGGAAGGGTCTAATTTCCAGACCTAATCCTATTTTACCAGGTGCTCCCACTTAAAATCATCTTTCAGATGTCACATTATCTTGAAACACTTGTATCCTAGCCTGTATCCTGTATTTTGCAGCATCTCACCTGTTCTACTGCCTAGTTTTTGGTGTATTTGTGATTAAGGAGCATCAGGTTAACACCATCCCTTCAGAAGCTACTTTAGAAACAACTAGAAGCTTCCAGATCAGGGTAATGAAATTCCCTTTTGTCCTCTACCTAGGGCTCTCCTTCTGAGTCCAGTTTATCTCAGGAAAAGCTTTTCCGGGTGTCTTCTCATGCAATGCAATAATCATAGCATCCATGTATAAAAATTTCTACTCTCAAAAGATCCCAAGAATCTATCAATTCCAGGTGTTCACTTTGGAGAAGAAGAAATGTTATGTAGAGAGAAAGAGAAAATGGGATGATCTTTAAGACACTCTATTAGGGGAAACTTAGGGAAGAGAGTAGAAACTTATAGAAGCTTTGGTGATGCCATGGTCCGAGGACAATTGCATGTACAGTATGGCCTTGTCCATCACTGCATCTCTGGCTCCTCTCTCATGCTAGAAACTGAAAACATGTTGTGTTCTGAACACATGGACAACTTTAAGTAAATTACACTACGTAGATATCTAATGTGGAGACAAGTGGAATGAACATGTAAATGATGCTGGCCTAGGAGCTCTCTCGCGGTTGCCTAGCAACAAGATAGACTGACAGCCTACCTCTCCTAGAATGAGGGGACAAGCTCCCATAGGTTCAAAGACATTTCCCCAGGGGAGAGGGTGGCCTAAATTTAACTTCCCTAAAGCCTTCAGGTGCTAGGTCACTGCCATTTCCTGGAAAGCCCCTAAACAGCTAGAATCCAAGGCCAGGCAATTTGCAGCTGAACCCAAAATATTGATTGAACCAGAACAACTCTGTTTTCATTCTGGAGAGCTGTGATCCAAAGAGACAACCAACTCTGTAAAAATGGAAAAAAAACAGGAAGTAGGCTGTCTCCCTTGGATCACCAACCCTTCACCTTCAGTGCATCTATCTTCTCTGCCTACAGCTCAGTTGGTAGAAGACTTGCTTCACATGCTTCTCTGGGAATGTCAAGGCAAGAGAGGACACCATTCTTACAGCCTCATCTATGAGTTTCTGCCTGCTCACTGCTGGCCACCCAACTCCCTTCACTACATGATGAGTTAGAATCAAATCATTGTCGGGGGCTGGGGATGTGGTTCCAGCGGTAACGTGCTCGCCTGGCATGCATGGGGTGCTGGGTTTGATCCTCAGCACCACATAAAAATAAAATAAAGATGTTGTCCACTGAAAACTGAAAAATAAATATTTTTAAAAAATGAGTGCTACTCACATGATGAGTAATGACAGGGTCAGGAGTACAGTCTGACCCTCTTGGGTTCAGAGCCTCTATTTCATAAAATCATTTATGTGGTCACTTAAGGTAATGACAGATGATTGATGCATGTGTTAGAGTTTGTGGGGTGGAAGGACCTCGATGTAAGATTTTGAAACTACGGTTTTGCTGGGTTTCTGTTCTCGTGACTAAAAGGCTCAAGGGTCACTCTAGTTAAACTGTGCTAACTGGGCTGCACGAAATAACCACACAAGAGACACAAATACCTTTTTCTTTGGGGTCGCTGTGAAGGCTCCTCTGACCTTAAGGGTCTGCAGAAAGAGAGGGGTGGGGGTGGGGTGGGGCACGTGATGACCCCTTTTATTGAGGAGAAGTTATTTAAATGAGGCAAGGGGTCAGGTTTCAGGGGGCTGAGTCTATCTTCATGATGTCCACTGTCAGCAGGTTGACTGACACCTGGGTAGGCCACACCCAAGGACACAGTAAGAGAAAGGGACACACAAAAGGCACTTCCATGGAAGATTCTATCCTAAACAGGGCAAGGGGTTATATTACAAAGGAACAGGTGAGCATAGCCTCACCCATGGGGCTGTAGCAAGACACACCCATGCTCCAGACATCGACCACATTTCTGTGACTGAGCGCCTCAGCACCCAGCCGGGGAGTGTGACCCAGTCACGTGTAAGGTTGGCCTCCCACATGGTTTCAAAATCCCACGTATCATGGAAATTCCCATGCCATCCCAAGAACTTCTGCAAATTCTTAATGGGCTTATAGGCACAGAGGAATCTCTGGCATCCATTCTTGCTGATTAGACGGGTTTCTGATGGTTAGAGAATTCAGTCTTTAAATTTTTAATGATCTTATAAATGTAATTTTTACAATTTGGTTTGTTTGCCCTGGAATTCCATAAGGTCCACACTTGTGATTAGCAGGTATGTTTCTTAGGTCTTTCTTAATGTATAAGCTCTACTGCTGTCTCTTCTTTACTACTGTCAATTTATCTACTGAATGATCCAAGTTTGTCCTGTGGTTTCCAATAGTTTGGATTTTGCTGGTTGTGTCCTTGTAGCATCAATTACTGTGTTTACTAATTAATTTGGAATTTTAAAAATGATAATCGTCTAACTACATTGTTATTTTTCATCTATTAGCCAGAATGACGTTTATAAAGAAAAGTTTTTCTTCATCAATTATTTTCTTATCCAGAGTTACATTTCTTACTGGAAAGATAGGATGAATGCCTTGTTGTCTCCCTTAATTTATCGTTAAAAACGACAAAACTAGAGCTGGGGATATAGCTCAGTTGGTAGAGTGCTTGCTTCACATGCACAAGGTCTTGGGTTCAATCCCCAGTACCAAAAAAAAAAAAAAAGGACAAATCTCTAAAGATGACTAATGATATTTGTTTTTTAATCATGAAATAATATATTTAAATAATTTAGGTATCTTTTAAATAATTGCAGTCTTTTTCCTTTCAAATGCACACATTTCATGTCTTTGGCCAGAGGAAGTTTCTCTGAGAGGGCCCGTGAATCATTTGGTTCATTTTGTGTATTTCAGACCTAAAATCATCACTTCTCTAGAAAATCCTGGTTTCGTTTTACTGAAAAACTGGTATCTGGAGATCACATCCTAGGAAACAGGAGTATTCATTGTTACTAGGTTTTTCACTGTTTCTTGTTGCTTTTTTTTTTTTTTCCACATGAAATATATCAAGCATTCATACTGATTCCACTCAATTTCTTTTCTGTAGAGTTTGATCTTTTTGATCTTCCAGCTGGCTCTTCTTTCTCAAGGATAAGAGTCCAGGTTCTCCTTCACAGTGGGATTGATAGAAGTGGAATATCACATAATCCTCATTAGCCCTATCCTACCATTTACCCATATGATTTTAAAATAATAATACCAAACTACACCAACACCATGACTAATGAAAGCAATGTAAGATTTTTATTTATTTTTTAGTTTTTTTTTCAGTTGTTTTGGCTTCAGGGCATACCTCAGTTATTAAATTTTAAAATCACTTGAAAATGTTCTTTTTGTGATCAAGCCATCCGCTGGATGCACAATTAGGTTTAAGTTCATTGGCTCTATTTTATTTTTTATGTTTAGGGATTGCTTTCTGTGAAGTCTTCAAAATTTGCTTTAAAAGTTAGAAGGTAAAATCTTTATATCCTATGATATTCAAAAGTCTGAGAACACCCCAAAGGAGGATTATGTGCTAGAAAGTTCTTCCAATTCTGAGAAGGCATGTTAAACATCTGATGGATGCAAAGATCCAGTTGATCATTTATCTTTGTGGACACAGTATTTCCTCGATTGATCTCAAATTGTTCTACCTGAAAGAAGTTTGTTTTCTATCACAAGACATGTCAGACTCTTTGAACGAGGGGAGTGTCCATGTTGTACAGTCAAAAGATATATCTCTAACGGGGAAGAGTGTGCATGCGTCCACACAGCAGTTTAAACCTATTATATGTGTTAGATAGCACTGAAGTCTCAGGTTTGAATCTATTTTTTAAAAATAAGATATTGTATTCTGCTTCATAATAATAAGTATATTAACTACAGATAAAATTACTTCCAAAATCAACACTATCACAAATATTGGCACTACAGGAAGCTGTCACACTTTTCTGTGTGGTTTTCAGTTCTTTATGATCCATAGCTTAAGATTCTTTGATTAGGAGACAGATGCCTTGGGCCCCTAGAATTGCTTCATCTCACAGGGTCTCAAAGACTACTGGGATAAATCGAGATTATATTGTATAAGTTAAATTTTCTTTTGTTTTCAAATGGAAAGGTAGCTATTAAGAGGTCTGTCTCTTGTTATTTAGGAATACCTTGAGTATGAAATCTTGCATTATCATTCCTTGGGGGCTGAGTGTGAGAAGAGCAGACAGAAGGAAGAGACTGTGTTCTTCTTCCCTCAACCCTCCTAGAAGTTTCTCTTGGTCTGTTGTCACTGTCTTGGAACTTGGGCAGCCCTGAAGTGACAACTGTAATGAGGACCCGTAGCCTTGGTTAACCATGATGTCATTTTTTTTGGCAGAAGAAATATAGCATGACTTGGCCCTACAATTTATTAGTAATTGCTGCTAGCTTCTGTTTACTTTAAAAAAATTTTTTTCTACCTCCTTGTGTCCTCAAATCACGTCTTCTTTTCTGATTCTTTATTATTTCCCCAAGGCTATTTTTTTTTCTGTTGAAATTAAAACTTCTTTCCCTCGACCCCTTTCCTTTTTAATCATGGTGAGTTCCTTTCTTTCCAAACCTCCGAGCAGCGAGGTAGAGAGAGGAGCTTTGAGGTCTGATTTTATTTCATAGGTAAATTCTCATCCAAGTCCTCGTCTCGCAGTTTGGATGGAATCACAACTTTTGAAGCTGAATGGAACATGGGTATCTTCTAGGCCAGTGGTTCCAGCTGCATTTCAGACCACAGGTCTCTTTGGAGGAAACTGAGGCTGCAGAGAGAGAAAAAAAGTTGTTGAGTCTGTTCCCCTTAACTCTGCCGTGGCTTTGTCTCCTTTCAATACGGGGATCCCTTCCTCTAATACTTATTGCTTCTTTTTTAAAACTAAAATTTCACTATTAAAATAATTTGGAGATTATTAACTTTAGACCATTATATAATTTTCAAACAAGAAATATGAAGCTCAAAGCAGCTTACTAAATGGTCCAAGGTCATGCAATTGGTCAATGAGAGAACCCAAACTTCACCAAGATCTTTTGACTCCCCCACTAACTTGCCTTCTCTGACCCCCTATTTCTATGAGGTAACAGAAATTAAAATCAAAACCGAAAGGCTATTTGATCAATGATTATTAGCAACACTTTGTGAAAAAATCTGGAGAGGGAGAGGTTTACAAAGTCTAAAGACCCACTGTGTGTGTGTGTGTGTGTGTGTGTGTATTTACAGGGGGAACTTTAGATGA
Source organism: Marmota monax (assembly GCF_021218885.2). NCBI lineage: Eukaryota > Metazoa > Chordata > Mammalia > Rodentia > Sciuridae > Marmota > Marmota monax. Next base: position 16,554,611 of record NW_026693082.1, on the reverse strand, counting down.
GAAGAGGGATAGGAATATTATCTTGCATAGTGTTTCAGAACACTCCCTTTTCTAAGGAGCCCCACTTACTTTATAAGTCGAACTTCTCCAAGTAGGAAAGGGAGCTTCTGAGCTGATGAATTGCAAATCAAGTTCCACATCTTTGATCATTCAATCCAGAAAGTAGTGTTGGGACAAGTTCCCACAACAAGACAGTATCCCCCCGTAGAAAGTTCCAGATTAGGGGGGGTCCACCACAATCACAAAATATGAAACCTAACAAAGTTGGTTCTGGGCAACTGGCTCTACTTGGGAAACCAAAACGAGGTGGAGGGGACCGAAGCCAACCTGGGCCGACAGAGCAGGTAGAATGAACCTCCAGGCGGATTGGAAAGGACCAGCTGGAGATGTCTGTGGACGTGAGCACCTCTAAACCCAAGAATAACTACCTGCAGTTCCTCACTGTGGAACCTACCAGGGTTTAATGTATTCTGTCATTTAGTTATCTGCCTCTTGCCCTACTGATTTGTCTTCTATAAGGGCAAAGAGAACATGCCTGTCTTATTCCTGGCTGTATTCTCCATGCTTAGTACACATTTGTTAAGTGAGGAGTTGAACACACACACACACACACACACACATACACACAATAATATATACTTCGTTGAAAACTTGAAGTTCTTTGTACTTCTCCTGAAGGATCTCAGAGAGAGGGTTGTGGGGACCACTGGGTGAGACTGGGCCAGGCCTGTGTTTCAGCAGCTCCACCTCCCAGAAGGAAGCCCTTCTGCCTGCTTGAGCTGCTCCTACCGGCTGCCTTCCAGGCTGGGTTTGGACCTCAGTTCAGTCCCTGCACTCTCGGGCTGGAGTGACAGATGGGCCTTTGATGTAGTCAGAGGGAATGGAAAGAAGGGAGACGGCAGAGAGGCTGTCTCTTCTCCTGTTCGAGTTTCCCTCTTGACCCTCCTTACATTCCTTTCCTGGGTCCCCAGTATCCCTGTCTCCTTGACAACAGACCTGTTTCTCTGGTCTTTGATCTCTCCCCTACTTCCATCCTCAATCCCTCTTCACTCCTGGACCTTTTTCCTTCCCAAAGAGAATTCGAGAAGCAATCACACTTGTCAAGTCCCTTTGGGTTGTTTCTCCCACATTCTGAAAAAACTTTGTTATCCCTCTCCTCTATGCTCACATTTACAAAACCCTTATTTTCACATTTTACTGAAAACAAAAACACAATGAAACAGAACAAGAAAACACACACACACACACACACACGCACATATATATATACACGTATGTGATCTTGTTTCCTTTGAGTTTATCTCCCAACTCCCCTGCTCCTGTCCTCTGCCTTTCTTCCTGCTCCAATGTGTGAACTGCTCCTCTCCTGGCTCTAGACAATTCCACTTGTGCACTAGATTCCACGGGCCCCTGTCTTAGGCAAAGACTTTGCTCCTGAAAATTTCCCTTTTCCTTTGCATCATAATGTCTCCTTTTATCTCAAATTATTCCCACGAGTATCAAATCCTGGTGTAACATCTTTCATCTGAAAAGCAGAAAATAAAACACTCTCTTTGACGCTGTGCTTCCCTCTGCCAACAACTGCCCCATTGCCTTGGTCTTCTGAGCAGCTGGCATCTTCAAGAGTTGCCTCCCTTGGCTGCCTTCATCTCACATTCTGCCCTTTCGACTAGTCCCCTGCATAGGTGCGCTATGGGTTTAATGGTGTCCCCTGAAAAGATATGTTGGATTGTGGTTGTTGGGGATGGAGCAGTTAAGATGAGGTCATACTGGAACGAGGTGGGCTGGCCATTAACCCCATACGCCTGGTCTCCTTATGAAATGAGGAGAGAGAAACCTGTTGAGGGAGAGGTAGAAGGGCTTAGGCCATCAGGGCAAGATGGCGAGTGAGGAGGTCGGGGACAGGGCTAGAACCAAGGAACATGGGCACTATCTTCTGATGAGGTCACTTCTTGCCTGATGAAAGTGCTCATGGACACCAGCAGGGGATTTTTTTTGCTCATTCTGTTTCATTGTGTTTTGCTTCTCAAATTCTCTTTGGGAAGAAAAAAGGTCCAGGAGTGAAGAGGGATTGTGGATGGAAGTAGGGGAGAGACCAAAGACCAAAGAAACAGGTCTGTTGTCAAGGAGATAGGGATACTGGGGACCCAGGAAAGGAATGTAAGGAGGGTCAATCAGACAGACACTTCTGTACTCCTGCTCCTTTGTGGGGAATCCAATAGAAATACTAAAACAGATGCATGGATAGAGGGGGCACCAAACAATAGTAGTGAGGAGCACATGGACAGGGGAGGAGATAAGGAGAAGTGGAATTCCAGAGAGCATAAAAAGAACAGGCCAAAACTCCCCCATTGGATTCCCAGCTCCAGGGCCTCTTCTCTTGGGAGAAGTCTATCTCTGTATCTCTATTGTTTTTCAACTTCTTGCTTGCTCTCTCTGTGTCCTGTTTTTCAACTCTTTGCTAAACAGAGACAAACCACCCCTAGATGGTAACAGTGTGGAGGGGAGAAAGTCATGTGACAAGGGAGGTAGAAATTGGAGTCACATGTCTGCAAACCAAAGAACACCAGAAGTTGCTGACCAACACTGGAAACCAGGAAGATGGAGGGAAAGATTCTTCTCTAAATCCTTCCCAGAGAGCGCGGCCTGGTAGGCCCCTTGACTATGGACTTATGGCCTCCCAGTCTGACGGACCAGACGTCTGCTGTTGGAAGTCATTCACAAGTGGCATTTTGTTATGGCAGCCCTGGAGAACTAATGCACCTGGCATACCTATCTAGGTTACCAAGGATCTTCCTGTGAGCAAACGGAATGATTGTCTCTGACTCCTTGCTTTACACGAGCTCCGAGCAGCAGTCGATAGGGCTTGATCGCTTCCTCCCCCACATGTCTTCTTCACTCTGGTCCTGAAACTCCACGTTGGCCTTCCCTCCTGCCTCACAGTTCTCTCCTTCTCAGTCTTCATTGCTGGCTCTTTCCCCATTTCATAGCCTCTAGAAGTTTTAGCACCTCAAGAATCAATGCTCATCCTTCCTTTCCAACTAGCATCTGACTCCAGTTTCTTGGCTTTATAAGCTATCCAATTCTGAGAACTCCATAATTTGTATTTCTAATTGATGCCTCTTCACTGAGCTCCAGGCTCACACATTTGTACCTATCACTATCTGCTCTTGAATTTCTGGGAGACATATGCAAATTTATCCTGCCCCAACCTGAACTCGTGATTCCTGCCCTCACATCCTACATCCACCTCAGTTGGTAAGTTGCACCCAGCTGCTCTGGCCCTAAACCTAGAAGTCATCCTTGTTCCTATTTTCATTTTCTTACCACACAAGTAAATCCAGTCTGCTAGTATGTTGTGTCAATTCCACTTTCAAAATATATCCTCTGAGCCAGAATGATATTCCACATAGTGTGACAACTGATTTATTCATCACTTTATTTATTGAACACCTACTATATGCCAGATGTTCTGGGCACTGGGGTAAACAACAATGAATAAGAGAGACAAATAACACTGTCCTCATGGAGCATACATTCCAGTGGACAATGTCAGACAATAAATAAGTAAAAGTATGTCAAATAAATAAGTAAAAGTATGTCAGAAAGTGATGATGAAGAGAGAGAAAATAAGCCCGGTCAATAGACGTAAGTGTGTAGAGACACAGAAAAAAAAAAAATTACATGCCCTGCATCCGACAGTTTCTCACCATTTCCATTACCATCACCTAATCTGTCACTATTGCCTCTTGCCTTCAGGAAAGCAAGAGCTTTCTCTCCAGTCTGCCTTCTTTCATTTGTATTCCTCTATAATATACCCATTCACGCTACAACCAGAGTAATCTTTTAAAAATGCAAGTCGCATTAAGTCACAACTCTGCAGAAACATTTCAGAATAAAATCCAATTTGGGGTCCAATTAATTATGTGATCTTGGTTCATCTTGGACATTTATTTGCCTTTTTAAATCCTAAATTGTTTCTGAGTTAATTAGGAGTAGGGTAAGATAAAGTCTCTTAACCTCGGGAGCCTCTGCCCTGTGGTGAGTTGCAGCTGCATTCTCTGGGCTACAAAAACAAGGAGCATATTTCTATGATGTGTGCTTTAAATCTTTAAAACTATTTAAACATTCATGGGCATATTACGGTTTGCAGTGAAAAATCTATATGGATAACAGTAAAACATGGGACCTCAAAGAAAGTCCCCTGCTCTGGTGGATCTCTGTGGTGCTTGCTTTTCCCCCTCATCACACTTACTAAGATGCCCTGCGTGGAATATTTTACCAGGTCCCCTCCAGGATGGGATCCATTCCAGGTGCATCTGCCTCTGCTGCTCAATTTAGGTAGTGCCTACATTTCTGAAAAGGAGTGAAAAACTGAAAATGTAAAAGCCAATATTTTGTATTATTTAGAATAATCCAGTCATTTAACAGGTATTTATTGAGTGTGAGCTCAAGGAGGAGAGAAGCACGAGGTAAGGTGTGAGAGACAGAGGGGACAAGTGCCCGGGGAGAGGAGGAGCAGAGGGGGACCCCCGCACCTGCAGTACTGGAGCAGGGGGCACCAGGTCTTTCCTGGATTCCTGGAATAGCCTCAAGTTGGATTCCTCTGCACCCACCTTGGCCTCTCTGAGGTCAGTTCTCAACATAGGTCCAAAGTGATCTGTAGCCATAGAGGAGCTCTGTTCAAAAATTATTGATGGGGCTGGTGTGGGGCTGCAGGACTGTAATCCCAGCCGCTCGGGATTCTGAGGTAGGAGGATCATAACAGATCAAAGCCAGCCTCAACATCTGAGTGAGGCCCTAAATGACTTAAAGAGACCCTGTAACAACAACAACAACAACAACAACAAAAGGGCTAGAGGTGTAGCTCAGTGGTTAAGCATCCCTGGGTTCAATCCCCAGTACCAAGGGCAGGAGCCAGGGGGACTACTGATGGTTTTACCATGTCACCCAGAGTAAAAGCCAACAAGGACTCACATCAGTGACTCTCAGCTCCAACTGGGCTTCAAAGTTGTCTAGGGACCTTTAGATGATATGTATGCCTGTGCCCTACCTCCACTAGTTGGGCTTGGGTTGGTCTGGGTGGGGCCCAGGCAGGTTCTGGGTCCTGTGCAACAGCATTAGCTGTACATGCGGGTGGCCTGACCTCCCTCTGCTCCTCTTCTCACTAAGCACAATTCCTTCCCTGGACCCCTCTGTCTCTTACACACCTTGCCTCCTGCTTTTATAAATACATTTTTGAAGGCAGAGACGCTAGGATTTTTGCTGCTGAGAGGCAAATAAACATTTATAAAAAACTTTTAAAAAGTGAATATAGAAGTGTCTTAAAAAAGTGAATAAAAAGTGTCTATTTTGAAATGAAAACAAAAATCTGTAGAGTGTCCCAAGAAGCCACAAAGTGCATTAATGTTTGACTATTGCCTCTGATGTTCCCAGACTTCTTTATGAGGATGCTTCTAACCACCGTATTTGGCCATGGTCACTGGTATTGCAGACTCAGCCCTTTTTCTCTGCTGAGCTGCATTGGCAAAACTTGGCCTCACTGTGTTTTTTCATGGGAGAAGACCAAGGGTACCTATTTTTCTTTCTTTCTTTCTTTCTTTTTTTTGGTATTGGGGATTGGATCCAGGGGTCTTTAACCCCTGAGCTACATCCCCCACCCTTTGTATTTTATGTTTTGAGACAGGGTGTCACTAAGTTGCTTAGGGCCTTGCTACGTTCCTAAGGTTTGCCTCAAACTTACAATCCTCCTGCCTCAGCCTCCCAAGCTGCTGGGATTACAGGCATACACCACCATACCCTTTTGAGACTACCTATTTCAGTGGACCTCAAAACTTTCATTTTGGCTTTGAAGATGAAAGCCATTTGCTGCTTCTCAACAAGGTCCTCCCTTAGATGTTAGCATGTTTTTTTAAAATGGGACAACAATATCACTTAAAAGAATAATTAATCCTGGCATAGTGGCACATGCCTGTAATCCCAGCGGCTTGGGAGGTGGAGGCAGGAGGATCGGAGGTTGAAAGCCAGCCTCAGCAATTTAGCATGGTGCTAAGCAAGTCAGTGAGACTGTCTCTAAGAAAATACAAGAGAGGGCTAGGAATGTGGCTCAGAGGTTGAGTGCCCCTAAATTCAACCCCAGGTACAAAGAAAAAAAAAAAAGAATAATTAGTTAATTAGTTCATTGGTTGCTTTCTTGAACTACTCTGCCAGTATCAGACCATCCTGCATCTTAGCAAGCATTGTAACATTTTTAAATTGTGTTATTCTGAAATGAATTTAGCTTCCTAAAAGCAGTTTGGGAAAGAAACTGCTTTTGGGAAAGAAACCCTTAAACACTGACAGTGAAAAGCAGCCCTTATCTGCTTCTCCCAACTCTGGTTCTTTCTACCAGGGCTCCACCTGGGGATCATCCTCAAGAATCAGGAAACACCCTTGAGGTCCTCCGAATCAAGGGAGAGGGATCCCTTGCCTGGGACAGATGTTCTAGGGGATGCAGTGAGAATCAGCCTTGCCTTCAGACTCCTGAAAATGAAGCTTCGTCAACAAGGCGGATCACGGAATCCTCTGTTGGTCAACCTCCTTTCAAGGGTGTTAAATGTCTGGCTTGGCACTTCGTTTTGTTTAACTAACTTTTCAGCCTGTTTTAACACATGGAACCTTCTGAAACCTGAGCCGGGGGCCTCCACATCTCGCCCCGTTTCGTTCTGGTCTGTCACTTGGGTGTTAGCATTTTCCTCACTCTCGTTTCCAGTTTGAGTTATGAAACCATTTCAGTTCAGTTTTAATAACCTCCCTGGCATGGCAAGCTCTACGAGAGCTGCCAAACTTAATCCGTTGACTCCCTGTGACGAGGGCAGCAGCTCTGGCCTGGGGGGACCGGGAGGTGGATTTCTGTAAACGCATCCGTTTTCCATTACAGCCCTTCGGATTTGGTAGCCCACTCGCAGGTGCGGCTGCTTTCCCCTTGGGCACGCAATCACTTCTGACTTCTCTTTCTGCGTTTCCCGGTCTCCGATCCTCTGAATAAATAAACTGCCTCGCGATCCATCTTTCTTTCCCTAGGAATGCAGCCCGGGACTCAGCGGCCCTGGGTGCATTTAGCTACATGCTGAAGGACACAGCTTTAGAGGGTGACTTCCCCGTGGTGTTTGTGGTGGCTTCCCTGATCAGCACGGAGAATCCTCTGCTCTGGTGCACAGAGAGGGCAGTCCTGGTGGAGTTAGAGCAGGATCCTATCCTTGGAAAAATGGATCTGCTGCAGACCTCAAAACCCTCTGAATCTACCCCAGGAAAGACTCCTGCAACCCAGCCACTCCCATGGGGCAGAGGTTCCGGTCCCTATTATTTATTTAGCTTCATCCTTTCTCTGGAATCTGTTAATTTAAGACATGGACACACTCATACATTGAATAAAATATGCAAAACATTTGATTTCTCACTAAAGGTTCAATAGTCTACACATTTCATGGGCTGCTTTACAAAATAGGCATTCTGCTTTAAACCAATAAAACACATGAAATTCCAAATTTATAACCACACAAGTAAAGTCAGTATACTACCCCTTGCTTTACAAAAAAACAAACAAAACAATAGTGGCCATAAGAAACTTTCCATATCTATATTCTTGTAGAATAATAATGTACTACACTTTCTTTATTCAAACAAGGTGAGTTGTTCCTATAATAAAAATAGTAGGGAAAAAAATAGATTAGCAAGAGGGCCAGAACAACGCCCCAAAACAGGTGTATAAATTCTCCTATGGAAATGGGGCCACGTATACTTTCTTTTGGAACCTCAGCTTCATCTTATTAAATTTCTTCCCTCTCCTCCTCTTTTTTCTTTCTTTCTTCTTATTTTGTTGTCACATTTTCTTTAAAGCACAGAGCTTTCTAAACCATCACATATCTACTTAGCAATCTTTGCCCATGAGAAGTTGCAATTTGTTCTGTGTTCCAAAACAGCTTGACTTTTGCAAATTTTTAAAACCTGGAGTTTAGTTTGGAGACATGCTTAATTCATTTGGGTCGAGTAACAATGAGCACAAAATCTTTGATAATATTGAAAAAAATTAAATTATTTCAAGATATTCACTGAACTGTTTTCTTTCCTACTTTCCCTCTTTCCTAGGAAAAGAAAATATTGTAGCCCAAAAGAGCTCCTGGGAGCTGCTGTGGATCCTGTGGTGGGGTTCCCTGTAATAGAGGGGAGTTGTAGCTGTTGGAACAAAACAAAAGGAGAATGGCCTCATTATGGAAGAAGTGCCTTCAAGAAAGAAGTGTCACAGAGAGGTCTAGAGCAGGGCGTTCCAAACCTGGCTTTAAAAACCCCTTTGAGGCCAAGAAGATGAGCAGAGGAAGAAAGGATAAAGGGGGAGTGGAGGAAGGCTGAACGGATCAAGTTCATGGTTGTTCCTCCAACCAGAGAAGCTCCACTTCCAGGAAAAGAGGAATTATCTCCTTTTGTTCAAGCAACCCCTATACGTATATTGACATTCTCCAGGCTCATTAGTCAATATCAAGGCTCAACGCATTGATATTTACTTCCAAATGCAATTTTAAATTTTAGGGGGGAAATGATTATATTTCTAAGAAATTGGCAAAGGGACTATTCTCTTGTCTCCTGATATTATTGTTACTACAGAGAGGGAATCCATAATGAGAAAAAAATTTCTTTTTTTTTCACTTGCTATTGGGAGATCAAATAATATGCACCTCCAGGAACTCTCCCATCAAGAGCTACTCAGAAAGGGGAAATTCATCATTAGCACATTCATAGCTCTGGAATGTTTTTTTGGATGGCCAGATGCAAAGGATCATCCATAGTCATTAAAACTCAAGAACAGAGAAGTCAATGAGTGCATTTAGAAATGTGTACTCCTCTCCTGCCCAAGAATAATGCCCCTGTAAATGAATGGCAGCTGTGTCCTTGATTTGAGTAACTCCTTCTCCCAATCAAGCACAAGTCAGGCTAACAGACCTCTGTGTCCTATGCTGTTTGTATACTATCCTGTAATAGAATGAAAAGAGATGTTTTTGAAAGCTTGATTGTTAGTGATGCCTGTTAATGTCTTTCCAGTATAAACACTGGGGCACATGATTATAACTACAGATTGCAATGGCATTCAAAACTGCACTTTAGAAAACAGGAAATTAAACCAAGAAACTCTCCTTCTTTTTGCTAGACATTGTACAAAGGAAAGTCTACTATGGTCTGAACCTTTCAAAGTATATACAGTATACTAAGTAAGATCTGGATCTTTGAATAATTGTTTTAGAGAAGTGTCCTGTGAGACAAAACCTATGCTCAACAGCCCATTATTTAGGGTGATTATAAGGGACATCCGCCACAAGAAGCAAGGACAACATAAGATCTAGAAAGAACATGGATTTTGGAATTTACCAAATCCAGATTCAAATCTCAACACTTCACAGAGTTGATTGGGCAAGTTATGAAGCCACCTTGAGCTTTGTTTTCCTCATTTGTAAAATAAGAACGAAACTCTCATTTCTCAATTTCAAAGGAAATATGGAAACCATCTAGGATAAAAATGCCTTGCTTACAATAGACACTCATGTGTTAGGTTTCTTCTTTTCTTTTCTTCTTACAGGTGGTTACGGAAAAGATGGGCTATCAGAGGTGAAGGGAAAGAATCCTGAGGGATTTGGCTAGGTCTCCCCTTTGGTCCTTTTCCGCAAGGCCAGTACCTGGAGACTCTTTCCACATCTCCAGGTGGAATACTTATAGTGGGTACTGCATGAGTTGCTCCAGATTTCTCCTGTCCCCTAACAACCATCTGGACTCTTCATCTTTCACTTCTGAAATATGTGAGGCCTCTCAGTGTTCATTGCCGCAGTCCAGCTGCAGCAGAATAATCAGGGGGGGTGACGAATAACTTGTGTACGTTGATACAGCAGGAGTAGGAGCCGTTTATTGTAGGACAGGAGGAGTATTTATACATTCCACACAGCTTATCTTAATTAGCATAAACTAGATACATCAGTCAACCAATAAGAAATCTCCACACTTAATGGCTCGCTGGAGTTACTTCACAAAGCACTCCCTCTGGCGTTTTGCCAGGCGCCATCCAGACTTGTTTACGAACTCTAACATTCCCCTGGCAAAATGCCAGGTGTTATTTTGACTTGTTTACAGACTCTAACATTTCCCCCTTTTGTTTAATTTAAATAACGACCATAGTGGTTTTTACAGAAACACCATAAATAACCTGCTACAAACAGAAAGGGAGGATACAAAATGCCACAATACCAAGCCAATTGATGGCTCCATGCAAGAAGCCCTTGGAAAAATTATACCAGCAATGACATCGTTAGCAAAGATACCGAGTTACAATTTGTTGTAGATTACAGTTTGTTGTCTCAGTCCAGGTAAAGTAGTGTCTCAATAGATTAACTCACAGTCCAGGTAAATCACAGTCCAGGTAAGTTCTGCAGGCAGCTAGCTTAAATCACAGTCCAGGTAAGTTCTGCAGGCAGCTAGCTTAAATCACAGTCCAGGTAAGTTCTGCAGGCAGCTAGCTTGATCCGAAGTCTCCTCCGGTTCTCAGCTGAAATCTCAGTCCGGTTCTCAGCAACACTGGGAATTTTTTCACCTTCGTCTTCACCCGCACTGGGACTAAGGCAGGAACTCCGGATGGCTAAAGAAAATCCTGTAGCATTGCACTAAGAAAACAACCTTCTGAACAATTTAGTACATTATCTCAAGTTTTTTTTTTGCATTTGAAATAAGCATTAATAGTGCTCATTACTCATCAGCTTTCAGGTGTGGGAGAACCATTGTAGCTTAGTTATTGGCATTGAAAATGACCAAACATCAGGGACACCAGTAGCGTCTTCTGCTGGCTGTAGTGCCTGGGCAGTCCCAGATGGCCCTGGGGAGTGTCCCGGACTCAAACTGCTACTGGGCACAAGGAGCAAGAGCCTGCGAGACTGTGTCTCCAGGTCAGGTCTAGATTTGGGCTCGAGGCAGTGGAAGAGCCAGCTCCCCAGCCAGGAGGCGGGGAAGGGCCAGTCGCTGCCGCCTCTTGGAAAATCCTTGCTACTCTGTGACTGGCTTGCACATTTGGCAGCTGCCTCTCCGCTTCATGCACCCTCCGGTAACAAAAAATATTTAGTAATAGCCTTTTGTTGCAACTTTTTTTCTGATAATCCTTCTTCTTCTGAACTTTCTTTTTCTTTCTGACTAGAGTTCCTGGACTCTTATTAACACATGCCCTAACTATTCTTGGTTCCACTGGGGTGCCTTCTTCCCTTAGTAATTTACTTTTCACCCCTTCCATATTTTCATCACAAAGACAATACAACATTTCAAGACAAAACAAGACACAAACATACTGTATCAATCTTCTCCATTTTCTCAAAATGGTCATTTTTCCTTTCGCCCTATCTGTCTAGGGACGAGCAGATTTGCTCCCGTCCTATCTTTGGACGGGTAGTTTTTTTTCGTCATTTACCCCCGAGTGTCCCGGGGTTCCCCGTATGGGCCACCATCTGCCACAGTCATCACTTTGGGTGATGACTCTGTCCACCAGCAGTGATGGAGCTTTTAGTAGAAGGCCTTTGAGTTGAGTTTCTTTGGGGGTTGAGATAAGGAGAATCAATTTTCTTGGAGACTTTTGCCACCTGGCAAGTATTTTTAAAATTCATGGAGGCATTGAAATTGGCTTGGAATTGTCAAGCAGCTCCACTCTGTTTTAAATATTAGGTTTCCTCATGAGATTTCACTGAAAAAAAAATATTTATGTGGCCCCAAAGAATTTATGAATCACAGGCAAGAAAGCTGCATGTGGTCTGAGAGTGGGTGAGGAGCCCTACTCTAGCCTGGGCTCTGCCACAATTTGCCTTGGGATGCTCTGTTGCTGTCAGTTTCTCAGTAATTGAACAGGAAAAAGTAGACTGTAGGGCATGAAAGGACATTTTTATTAAGATCTAAAGCAACACATATATGATAAGAATTCATCCAAAGACCCCCAAGTTCAATTTGCTCTCAAGTGAAGAGATGTCATTGTACTTATCTCAGCATTATAATGTCCTCAATGGCCCATCTCAAAATGCAACTGAAATTAATTAGTTAATAGTGAAATGGAATCTGTCTGCATTTTATTTTTATTTTAACACCAGGCATTTAAAAACTTTCCTAGTTCTTTTGGTTAAAGAAAGTGCATCTATTCGTATATTGATTTGTTTTCTTGTCAATTCAAAAAAATATTTTCATGGGCCAAATCCCAAAAATAATTAGGAAGAAATCTCCCACTGCTCCAACTAGTCAGTGTTTCCTGTGAATTCATCAATCCAGTTGAAGGTAAAACGTGTCTCTGTTCACTTGAAGGACATAGGACTCTGTATTTATGTGCACCTGTTTTTCTGGCTAACACAATGTGCAAATATTAGACAAGACAGGCATTGCAAACCTGCACTATGGAAATATGTATCTGAATATTCCCACAAGAAATATTGGCCATATCAGTGCTTTATTATTAATTAGGATGCTTGTGAACATTCGTGAGGGCATTTTTTTGCAATATATGTAATAAATATTTGATTACTTAATAAATGTAAGTGTAATATGAGATGTAGATAACAAACACTAATTTGAAAGCTGATATTAATTGCCAACATAAACTTAATCATGAGTTATTAATTTACCATTTGAGAGTCCTGATTAAATTCCAATAATTCAAAGCATCATAACCAATTGCACTCAATTTGACCATTTTAATTTGAAGATTTTTGTCTTGCTCATAAAGGTCAACTCCAAATGCAATCATACCATGATATACTCTTCTTATTTTTGAAAACTAATAGGTAGAACTGTTTATAGTAGGTTTCTGTAGAAGTCTGATTGGGAGCTGCAGGGGCTATGATAAATTATAAATACATGCTTGTTATAAAGATATGATCTGTGATATTCCTGTTTTTATTGAAATAAAGATTTGATTCAGGGAAAAACCTTAACCACTTGGGCTGAAGAATTCAGCCATAAAGAGTCTAAAATGGATTCAAGTTTTGTTGGGAAGAAAAGATGAGAAAGAAAACAGCTCTCCTCATACCTCACTCCTTCCCATCCCATAAAGGGACTCTCTCAACACTTGGGGACTCCCTTAATCTTCTCCAAAGACAGGTCACCAATCTGATTAGTTAGAGTTTGACATTTATCAGAGCACAGTTGAAGGGGGCAGGGTGTCTGCTGTTCTACCTGTGCCCAGGTGTGTCCTTGGCCTCCATGTCTGCCCTGCAGGTGTGAACATAACTCCTCTTTCTCCTTTTCTCATACAGGGCCCCAGATTTAGAGTTCAGATGGGAAGCCTCATATTTGCCTTGATTCTGAAGCAGGTTCTTCTGCTCAGTTTGCCTAAAGTCTTGCCTAAATATACACCTATATACCTAGATTAATTACCTGACATTTCATTCCTCATTTATCCACTGATCATTGTGTGCTCTGTCAGAACCTGGGCCTGGAAGGTAGGGAACATTTGCAAGGAGAAGGGAAATAGAGGTCCTTAAAAAGAAGTTCACCTTAATTCCCACAGTAAAGAAAGCATGGAGAACAAGACCAGTGTGTGCTGAGGAGAGCACTCTGGGAAGGGTAGTTCCTCTCCCTTCATTTCATCTCCCCTGCTCTGGATGATTATCCAAGGCTGGCTATGGGAACACTCTTGGTGGAGGTGACAATTCACAGGATCAGAGCTGTGTTTAGTGCCTGAACCATTCTGTTATGCTCAGAGACAAAAAAATAAGTGACCAAGGAATGAATATCTGGGAAAAACAAATCAAATGCAAGATATCTTAGTCCATTTAGCGTTGCTATAACAGAATGAGCAAGACTGAGTCATGTGTAAGGGAAAGAAGTGTATTTGGCTCACAGTTTGAGAAGCTGGAAGTGCTGAACCAGCACAGATTCAACTTCTAGTGAGAGCCTGAGCTGCTATATCCCAACATGCTCAAAAGTAGCACAAGAGAGAGACAAAACACAAGTGGCAGCCTTGCTCAATACAACTCGCTCTTGTGGGAACTAATCTAGTCCCATGAGAAAGGCCCACATCCCCCTTAACGACCTAACCATCTATTAAGGCCCCATCTACCAATACCACCATGTAGTAATCAAATTTCAACATGAGTTTCAGAGGGGACAAGCCATATTCAAACCATAACACAAACTGGTGTTTCAAACTAACAATTTTTTGGCACTGATCAGAAAATATGCCTTGCTATAGGGAAATGTGCAAAATAGAGAACAGCATAAATAGAGAAACAAATATTACCTGCATCCTCTCAACTGGAATGAGGGACTTCTCTTGCTGTTTCTGAGCTCCCTCTGGCCACCTCCAAAAGGTTGGCTTGCTCCACCTGCTTCTGCTCAGACCCAGCTGCTGGTTGGAGCACAGGTGTTAAAGACCTATTAGCATGGTTGTGCTGCTCACTTGGACAACTCAACACCCTCCAGTGACTCTTAAGTTCTCCCAGCACAGTCTCTTTCTCCAGCCGGCGAGTTCCGAGTTTGAGAAGTTCATGGGTGGCTACTGCTTCCTCCTGGCTGTTGGGATTTGCCTTTCAAAAGGGTCACGCCTTATGGCCCCGTTCTGCATTCTGTTCCTTAGTTCCCTGCTCCACCTGACTTCTGCACAGCTTAGTACCTATTTCATTTTCTTTGTGGGGCAGGGAGGCGCTACCATTCTTCTTTCCTACCCACAACCAAATGCATAAACAATGTAAAGAAGAAGCAGTCCGTTCAACTTGTTTCTTCACAACTCCATTTGAAAAGGTCCTAGGGAATTAGGTCCTTAGGACAGAGAGTTCTTCCCAATTGCTGAATAGTAGAATGCAGGAAAGCTACAATCCTAGGGGTGGTGTTGGACCCCGCGTGCTCCAACGATAGGTGGCAACCGCGTATTTTGGTCTTTTTTTTTTTTTAATCAGGATGAAGTCTGAATAACAATTCAAATAACAGAGAATAAAGTTATTTTTACCATGAATGTATTTTCCCCCCAACATTTTAAGCAACAGATCACGTTAGGTCATTAGTTTATCTCTGACCATCATTCTTTTTCAGTTTTCTTACCAGGCTGCTCTTTCTTCTCCTACTCCAAGCATCCATATTTCTAGAGTTCTATCCTCAATTCTGTCTTCCACTTTTAAAAATTCCCTCTCAGGGATGTTCTATCTGACCTTGTGTTATAATTGGGATCTGAAATGTCACCCAAAGTCACATGTATTCAGAGGTGGGGCTGAACCTCTGACTTTGGAAATGATTGGTTCATGAGGGCTCTAACCTCATCAGTGGATTAATCCACTTGCTGGATTAATAATTTGAGTGGACTACTGGGAGGCAGTAGGAATTGTAGGCAGTTAGGGCATGGTTGGAGAGAGTAGGTCACTGGGGGCATGCCCTTGGGGACTATATCTTGCCCCTGCTCCTTCTTCTCTCCCTCAGCTTCCTGGCTATCATGAACTGAGCAGCCTTCCTTCACCCTACCCTTCCTTTCTGATGCTGTCCTCACCTCTGGCCCTAAGCAATGGAGCTGGCCAACTATGTACTGAATTCTGTGAAATCATGAGCCAAAATAAATTTTTCCTTCTTTAAGTTGTTATTGTCAGGCCTTTTGGTCACAGCAATGAAAAGCTAACACACTTTGGCTTCAGTTATCACTGCCTGGAGAAGGTTTCATAGACCTCACTGAACTTTCCTGAAAGACAGTCTAGCAAAGCTATTTACAGTGTGCATTTTCAAGTCCCAGAGCTGCACATCATTGCTGAATGCCTTTGGGTCTGGAGTATTTCAGACTCTGGGCCTCATTCTCTCCTTCATAGAATGGCAAGCAATTCGTGAGACAGTACCCCAAGGCATTTAAATATTATTGAAGGCACGCTGGTCATAAATTATCTCAGGAGCTGTTGTTTCCTGTTTGAAATTGTTTTCATTTTATTAAAATCAATTTAGGTTTCCCTTATCTTTTGAACAAGGAATACAGGTATGTGTAAAATTTCACAGGGTACATGGGAAAAGTAAGCCTCTCTTAATCTTTATCTCTCAGCTGCTCTTCTAGAAGCAACCATTTTCTGTACCCCCATCTTTATAATTACAAAGTAATATTCTATTACATGGACATACAACAATTTATTTATTATTCATTCTCTTATTTGTGGCTCTCAGCTTATTGCTTATTTTATTATTAAAATTAATGATGGACATATTTGAATATAGGATAGATTTCTAGAATTAACATTGGTGGGTCCAAGGATAGATCCATATTTTGTATTTAGGGTTTTTTGGTGGGGGCAGGGAGGGGAGCAAAGTTGAGCCCCAGGGGACTTAACCACTGAGCCACATCTCCAGCCCTTTCACTTTTTATTTTGAGGCAAGATTTTATGGTTTAGATATGAGATATCCTCCAAAAGCTTATGTGTGAGACAGTGCAAGTTCAAGAAGGTTTAGAGGTGAAATAATTGGATTATGAGAGCCTTAATCCTCCATAGGGAGTATCTGAGTGGTTTCTGTAGGCAGATAAGGTGTGGCTGGGGGAAGTGGGTCCTTGGAGCATGCCTTTGGGTTTTATATTATTGAGCAGAGCTCTCTCTGCTTCTTGGTACCATGTTCTCAGCTACCTTCCTCTACCATACACTTCCATCATGATATTTTGCCTCGCCCCAGGCCCAAGGGATGGAGCCAGCTGTCTATAGACTGAGACCTCTGAAATGATGAACCCCACCCCCCCCAAATAAACACCTTTAATTGTTCTTGTCATGTTGTTTAATCATGGCAGAGAAAAAGCTGACTAAAACACAGAGTCTCACTAAGTTGCTGAGGCTGGCTTTGAACTTGTGATCCTCTAGCCTCAGACTCCCGAGTCACTGGGATTACAGGCGTGTGCCTCTGCACTTAGCATGTAGTTAGGTTTTGAAGCTGTAATTTACATACAGTGAAATTTTTCCTCTTTCAGTGTGCACATTTATAGGTTTGGACAAATGTATATAGTTATATATTACCACTGCAATCAAAATATGGAACATTTCCATCACCTCAAAAACTTTCATCATGTCTAATGATGTATTGTAGCCAGGCTTTATTGATTCTTGAGAGAGTGCTATTAAATTTTTAGGAATTTTCTAAGCCTGTAGTTAAAAACAGCTATTATTTAAATTATGTAAACATATATATAAATATATTTTATTAAAAACAAAAGTATTAAGTACTAAAAACTCATTATTTCCTAGTTGTTTTACGCTTTACAATTATTTGTGAAAAGCTATTGTAGCTCTCATGTCTTTAGGGGAGAACAACTACATAATGCTGCGCTACTGTGCATTTTTTCCCATCTCTAAGTTCAGTGTCATCACATTAGTAGCCTGAAATTGGCCATGGTGGGAATATTTACACTCTGATAATTACCAGTATTTCAAACCACATAATTATTTGCAGATCATTTTGCTAAGTATTTACCAGTATACCATTATTCATACCCTTTTACAGTTAACTCTTCCTCAACCCCAGGCCCTGGCTATGTTTTCTGACCCTATAGTTTTGACTATTTCTAAATACATGAAATCATACAGAACGCAGCCTTCTGTAGGTTAACATAATGCATTTGAGATTCACTCATGTTCTTGTAAGTATCAGTAATTGTTTCTTTTTATTGGTAAGTAATAGTCTATTGTAAAAATATACTACAGTTTGTTTACCCACTCACTTGTTAATTTGGCAGCTGTGTTATTTCTTGTTTTTTTTTTTTGGTAGCTATGCATAAAGTCATAATAAATATTAACATGAAGGTTTTATGTGAATATTAGGTTCTATTTGTCTTGGACAAGTACCTAGGAAGTACCTAGGAGTGAGATTGTTAGATTGTATTATGAGTGTATATTTAACCTTATAAGAAACTGTCAAATGGCTTTCCGAAGTGGCTATCCCACTTTGCATTCTGACAAGTCAGGTATAAGAGCTCTGGTTGCTCTTCATGCTCACGTACACTTAATTTGGTCAGTTTTTAAGTTTTAGAAATTCTGAAAGGTGTGCAGTAGTATCCTACAGCAGGACCATTGGTCTGACATAATCTATTACAAGCTTCTAAAAAGTAGAATTCTTTACAATTATTCCTAAATAATATTTTCACAAAATACATAATTTATAGATTAATTGCTATTTTTAAATATTTTGAAGATACTATTCTATTGGTTTTTGGCTTTTAACTTCTCTGTTAAGAAGGCAACTGTCAGTCTTATATTATTGCTCCTTTGAGTGTAACACATCATTTTTTCTGCTTATCTAACCTTGTTGTTGTTTTTTTTTAATTTGGAATTTTTGCTATTATGCTGTGTGTACATATGCTGTTTAGAGTTCTTTGCATTTCTTTTTGTCAATGTTTTTGTGTCTTTTACTTTTTAAAACAATCCACAGCCATTATCTCTTTGAATACTACTTTTTACCAGACGTTCGTTCTTCTCTATACAGGACCTCCAATTATGTAAAATTTAGACCTGTTAATATTTTCTTTTAAATTCTTTTTTAGCCTTATCTATTTTTGTCACTCTATACTTCCATTTAGATATTTTCCAGTTCATTTCTTTTGACCCACAGTTATTGTATTTTTCATTTATTCAGGAATTCCCATTTGCTTACTTGTCATATTTCCACTCCTTCTGGAATCCTCCCTCTTGTCATTTAATTCAGCAAACATATTAACATAGTTATTCAAAGTCTATGTTCGATAATTCCAGACATGGATTTTATATTAACTATTCTATGTGTCTCTTTATATTGCTTGAATTTTTCCCTCCTGACTTTCAATCAAGATTTGTATTTATTTATATTCCTTGTTAGTATTGACTGAGTGTTGGACATTGTGTGTGGAACATTATTGAAATTAAAATCTCTGGCTGATATTATAATTCTCATTCACCAGAGGGAATCCAGTTTTGCTTCTGAGAGGCAAATAGGTGAGAATAACACCTTAGTCCAAGTGGGGAATGAGATGATCAAATCTAACCGATGGTTTGTATGAGGTCTAGTTTGTTCCCTCTTTATCCCTTGTATGCGAATCTTAAGTCCCTGAATGAAAGACAGGGGCAGTTACCAGATTTCATTCCACTTTGGTGGGCTTTACACTCTGATTTTCACCACCTCCTTATTCTCAGTCACATGAAACTCCTGAGAACTCTTTCCCTTCTCAGTCCTTCAGCACTGATTTTGAAACTGGCAGCTGAACCTCTTGAGTGAAAAGATTTCTCCAAGCTTTAATAAGAAGAGCTCATTGCTCTTGACTCCCCCATTTTGGAATTTTGGCCTTCCAAACTCTCACATCTGTGGCAGCTCTCAGATTCCTTCAGATATTTAAAATACGTTTTGACCAATTTTCTATTTTCTCGGTAGTCAGATGAACCAAAGATGGCCCAGAGTGTTATTTCCAGATGCACTATTCTATCAGTATTTCTGAAAACAACTTCCCAGGTGATTCTAATGGGAAGTTGAAATAACAAACCATGGACATACAGTCTAGAGAGTGTACAAGAGTCTTCACAACTCTTTCAGACCTATGTAGCTTCATATTTTAGCACAGCTCTTTCTCCATCTGCTAACCCCAAAGTCCACATACCCTCCAGCCTTGAGGAATTACTTCCATTTCTGCTGTGCCAGGCCACAGGCTCTCCCTCCTCTTCTTCAGCTTTATGTCTATCACACTGGCTCTGCCTGGCCCGCTTTTACTCTTCCCTTGTGTCTCCTTTTTAAATGTCACCTTTCCATTTACTATACTCAATGTCATGAATCTTTCCACTAGTTTCTGAGGCAGGATTTCTAGCTGACTAGAGCTGCTTGCTGCTTTAAAGCAAAGGTGAGGCCCTCTGGACTGTTCTCTCAGCCTAAAGTACTATTTACTTTCCTTCAGGAGATCTCCCATGTTTTCCTCTCCTGTCCCTCCACCTCCACTCTCTATCCAGTCGTTAAGGCAATGAGCTCCTTAATGCAAAGAACTCACACAGGTGCTTAAATGATGGTGTTGAGTTGAATTTAATATAATGTATTTTGCAAAAATAATAAAAATTTCATGAAAATAAGACTGTCCCAGAATCTCTGCAGTTTGTATTTAACCAAAGTATCAATTAAATTCAGTCCATATGTACCTAAACCGATACAGAGGAAAATGTCTTCTTTCTTACTAGATGTGAAAAAAAATGCTCAATTCTTAGTCTATTTGATTATTTATGTGCGCTGCTATCCCAGAGATATCATATTAGCTAATTAATCCTTAATGTGTGCCAGGCAATATGCTAGGCACTTCCCATGCATTTAATTCTTAAAAGAATCCTATATCATAGATGCTGTTATTATTAAAGCTAAGAGATATTCATTTGCTTTACCAAGATGATATATCTAGTGAGTGTCTAATGCAGAACACAGAGTAAGGTACATCTGACACTAAAACCTGTGCTTGCGTGACGCTGTACTAAACACTGGTAAGAAAAGCTACCCAGCTTAACCTCTCTGTTCCAAAATGTGCGTTGGACCAGCTGCTTGGCTTTCAGTTCCTGCTTTCTCATGCATAACAACTAAATTCAATACCTCGAAAGTTCTGAAGAAAGGGCCTGAAACCATGTCAGGGGTATCATGCAGGTGCTTGATGAATGTGATTACACACACAAACTCACTTTGTCCAGGTGTCTTTATTTGTCTTATTGCTGCCTTTCCCCCCCACCATCTGCTATTAGGCTGTATTCACTTTATTTAATTATATATTCTTTTCCTACACCTCAGGCAGTGCTAGTATGGTTTTAATTAACTTCATAGGAATTAATTACTTACCAGTAGTGACATATTTATTATCAATTGCACAATTGCTTTATGTAGTTCTAGTAAAACATTACTTCAAGTATAAAATATGTCTCTTTAAGAACAAATTACCCATGCTAATAAACAAATTTGACACAAGCCATTATTTACTAAGCTTAGAGCTGGTATTTGCTGAAAAGCCTCAAGTCATTTAATTTTTGCTAAAGACTCATATTTAAGTAATTGTGTAACATAGTCATTCATTTCTGTCAAGCCACACTTCTCTGTGCCTTAACTGAAAAGGAAACAGTCCAGGAAAGTATATGTTCCATAGAATCATTTCTCACTGCGGAGGTGGGATGCGGGGGGAAGCCAGAGATTGCTGAGAGTCTGGACTAAAAAGAAAAGTAATGGATTAGCACTGATGTGTGTGTGTGTGTGTGTGTGTGTGTGTGTGAATTTCCTAACCTGGCCTGATCTTGCTGCACACTTGCTTTTAGTCTGCTCACCGAGCTTTATCACTCACTCTGTTTAAAAAAATTCTGCTAGCATGGTTTCCTTGTTTAGTTTGAATATTGAGTCTGTGTTACCTGCAGGGAGTCTATCTGGGCTATTGATGTAGGTGAAATTTCTTGTAGGGCATTTGTAAGACTTGTTTGTCATCTTACAGTGAGAATGAGAGAGAGAGAGAGAAAGAGAGAGAGAGAGCACTATAGCAAAGGTCTTGGTTTCCTAACTTCTCTGATGAGAATCATCTCGAGCACTTGTTAAGCATACAGCTGCCCCAGCCTGTTCCCTTAGACATTCTGATTGAATGGAACCTGGGAGAGCTTTAACAAGAATTTCAGGAAACTTTTCAACCTTATCCTCAGGGAAGTTGGGAGAACACCATTATAAAAGTTATGTGGGTTTGATAAAATGCTACCATTTTGTTTGAAAAAATGGATGGAATTTATCCTTGGCTCTTCATTTGAAACACAGTTCCTACTATGCCCCTGACCATGGGGCATCAAGTGACCATCTGTTCAGAGATGTCCATCTGTCAGATCCATCAAGTCATGTGGTTGGATGGCCCAGCAGCAATCTATTGTCAGCTGGAAGGGGTGCATCTGGGATGGGGTACAAAGGAGTTCCACAAACAGGTGACCCCAATCCCATCTCATAGCATTCTTGTACTGGTATTTCTCCTGTGCACATGTGGCCACATGGTGAGTCCCTTGCTGGCAGCTGGTAGAGGAGGAAAAAGTCTTAAGTTTCATTCACTGATGGGATGTTTTTCCCCAGGACACAATATACCGGAAACCAACCAACATTATATTGTGCTCTGATACCAGAAATAAGGAAATAAGGGTTAGAAATAAGAGTAGCCCAACTTCCATCATTCCCAATGACCCACTTGGGGGGATTTGTGCTTCCTGTCCTGGAAATTTTAGTTTTTATGGCTCATCATGCCAAAAGACCAGCATTCAAGGAAAGGAGTTACCATTCAGGTAGGAACAATTGGCCTGATCACCAGGAGGAGGTAGGGACCTGTTACATAAAAGATGCAACAAGATTCGGTGGTGATCCCTGGGGTTGGCATCCTTTATTATGAATCTACACATTTTTAATAATAATGGACAAGTACAGTAGTGCCACAGTCTGGCTGCAGCAAAATAACCGGGGGGTGACGAACAACTTGTGTACGTTGATACAGCAGGAATGGAAGCCGTTTATTGTAAGACAACAGAGGTATTTATACATTACACACAGCTTATCTAATTAACATAAACTAGATACAGCAGTCAACCAATAAGGAATCTCCACACTTAATGGCTCGCTGGCGTTACTTCACAAACCACTCCCTCTGGCATTTTGCCAGGCGCCATCCAGACTTGTTTACAGATTCTAACATTTGCCAGGTGCCATCCAGACTTGTTTACAGACTCTAACACAGTAGCACAACCTGAAAAGATCCTGCTGACCACATTAGCCCTTCAGAGATGAGGGATAGGCCACCACACTGGTGAGTCACCTAGAGCAGTAGAACTGTTAGCTAGTAGTAAAGGGAACCCAGAATGGGCAGTGGGGAGGGAAGGCCAGGTGTGTTGCCTGCAGCCTTAAGATCAGCTGCATCTGTGGAGGCTGAGATTTGTTTACAAACTTTTCTTTTGCAGTTTTTCTCGGGAAGAGAGAGATCTTCCAGAATTGTAGAGAAGTTTTTTGCAGATGGGTAAATATAGTCTAAGCAGGAGGGTCCAGGCAACACAGTGGACAGTCAACTAGAGGACTTTGGGGACCCACATTCATCTTTCAGGAGCCAGGCACTCATTCTCTCAGCTGCTGGGTGGCTGACTGCTAGTAACTGTGCTCCTATCTAGAATTTGCCCTTGACTGATAGGAACTACCTTATCCAAAGTCTGTCCTATATCCGGGGGCCACCCACATCTGATGATTACTAGGTACAGGATATGATACAATGATACGACTTGTCTTTACTGGGGACAACTCTGAATGCCATTCCCAGTTCCACAGGTTTCTTTTACACACATTGAAGTTCAACATTTCCTTTTGTCCAATCTTGTTTCTCTCATTCCTTTCTGGGTGTTTTTCCTGAGGTCAGGCCCTCATAAAACTTTTATATGTAAATCTTTGCCTCAGAATTTGTTTCCAGGGAACTAACCTAAGGCACCATGTAATTTAATTTTAGATCTAAGTTTCAAGGAGTGTGTATGATTATTGCAATCTACATTGCATATGAATGCTAAGCATAAGGGGTCTGAGAACTATAGTATTTAGCCTTGTGGACTATGAATTACAGGAAGAAAATGCCAGAATGAGCATAGATGGCATGCAAGAGGATCAAGCCAGAGTATCCACCAAGGCAGCCCATAAGGATGCATCGAAGAAGCCCATCTGGGGGTGCTTATCTGCATTTTATATCAGTAAATACTAATTGTTAATTACTGTCTCTTGCAGTGGGGGATGCTTGCCTCTACTTCAATGAACGTGTTCCTCCAACTGTCAACATAGAGTGATTTCTCCTTTGGCATCTGCTAATCATGGCCAACAGGCCAAGTAGTGCATTGTTCAGATACATGCCTCAGATGATTCTCTGTCCTGAGCACTTAGGGCTTTGTGAAAGGCATTGATATTGATTGATTATTTCCTCTTTGCCAGGCCTGGTGTGAAATGACTTCCTGATTCCCTCAATGACTATGCTTTGATGTCACCATCGAGAAAAACAGAAACAGAAATTCAGGAGTTAGTCACTGTCTTCTTTTCCTCCTCCTCTTTTTCCTCCCCTCCTCTCCCTCCTCCTAACATCACAGTGACAGCTGTGGAATTTGAACTTGCTTCTGACTTCTAAGCTCATTCTCTTTTAACAATAGTGTGATGCCCTTGGAAAAGCAGAGAGCAAATTTTCCTCCTCCACCAGATTCTAGTTGAGCTGATTGTTCTATTGGGGCTGATGCAACAAATGGTCCTGGTTTTATATTTCCCACAAAGATGCTTCCATCATGTGTGGTCTCACTGCCCTGGAGCATACTCAGGGCAGCAGTCTATCCCCTGTGCCACAGCACTCAATGGGGATCAGTCCAGATAGACTTGGGAAACTGCACAGCTCCAACACTATTCCTGAGAACATGGCTTGGAGTTCAGGGCGTGCTGAAAGCAGGGCAGGAACAGTGCCTCTGTGTCTTAGAAGCAGTGCACAGCCCTTCCAGTGTGCAGCTGCAACGTCTTAAGCAACTTCATCATGCCAGAGGACAAAAGGTCAAAAACCTCTGTTGGCAAATTAGAAGGCAATTTGAACCTTGTCAATTATTTACCTGAACATATGGAAAGAATTTTTCCCTTCTCCGTTTAATCTGGTCCGAGAATTGCTTTTATGGGACAGGAATTAGCATTCGCTGAGTGCCTACCAGGCACCAGACATCAGGCACGGAACAAGGCAACTCTACAATGAATTCTTTCCATCTCCCTGTGAGTTGGACATCTTTAGCCAGCACTTGTGGATAAAGAAATTGCGACTTGGGGGAAATTTAGTAAATCACACCCTGTCCCCACAGTGAGGAATACTGTGCTGAATTTCCAACCTAGTCTGGCTGGTCTGAAGCTCAGCCTTTGTCTAACAGACTATTTAGGGAGAAGAGCAAGGCAAGGTGAATATTGCTAAGGCAGCAGCATCTGCAGGTCTCAAATTTCCTCCTAGTGCCTTTTCTGAAATACACTTGCTTTGTCTATCTTAGGAATCAAAGTGGTCACACTGCGTCTCTATTGGAAGGAATGTGTTCCCAGATGGTGCATAGATTTCTCAGCCAAGGGCTCTTAAATACGACGTGAATATTTTCACCAGAGGAATCCACCGAGCACACGGGGTCTTCAGGCCTTCCACCATGCAGACACCTGTACACACAAAACTCACACCCTGCCCTAACGCGTTCTTACACACAGATGTGCCCTTTCTCCTGCTCTCTCATAACACACCTGTGGCTGCCTCTCCACAAAGGCAGTCTTGTGCTGTAAAAGCACCGATTCAGAAGGAGAACGTAAACCAGATGCAGGGAATGGGAGACGGGAAGTTCTTAGGTAAGTAAACAGCATAACTTGTGAATTTTCCCATTTTCCCTAGGGGTGAAGATGAAGTAAAGGGAGGTGGAGCCCACCAGCCCTGGTGCTCTTGCCAATTCAAGTTCTTTGCCAATTTCACTAGGAAAATGGCTCTTTCCTAGAATTCTTCATTCAGTGATAGGGGAAGACTGAGCCTGGAAATTACTTGATATAATGCAATTCCCAAAATATCTAGGAAAAACTGTGATGTTCCTTTGCTGAGACTATCTGCAAATCCAGTTAATCAAGAGAAGATTATATATATACATTATATATATATATACATACATATATATACAAATTTATGTAATTTTTAAATTGTAATCCTAACTAAATAAATACATAAACTACATGTGTGTGTATACATTCATATATATATATATATATATATATATATATATTTGTGTGTGTGTGTGTGTGTGTACAAGCTGGCAATTCAATAAAGAAATTTTTTTGCAGTGGGATGGGACCAGGGATTAAACATTAAACTCAGGGGCACCTGATCACTGAGTCACATCTGCAGCCCTATTTTGTACTTTATTTAGAGACAAGGTCTCACTGAGTTGTTTAGCACCCCACTTTTGCTGAGGCTGGCTTTGAACTCGAGATGCTCCTGCCTCAGCTCCCCCCCCCGCCCCCCGCCACCGCAAGCTGCTGGGATTACAGTTGTATGCAACAAATAAAATATTTTTAATGATTATCTCACTGAATGGGAAACACCATAATGACATGCTACAGGGAGTTTTCTAGTTGTTCTTAATTAAAATGTCCTGAAAAATCCAAATGTCTGATATGAGAAATTAAAAAATGAACAATTATGGTCTGGGGATGTGGCTCAAGCGGTAGCGCGCTCGCCTGGCATGCGTGCGGCCCGGGTTCGATCCTCAGCACCACATACAAACAAAGTTGTTGTGTCCGCCGAAAACTGAAAAATAAATATTAAAAAATTCTCTCTCTCTCTCTCTCTCTCTCTCTCTCTCTCTCTGTCTCTCTAAAAAAAAAAATGAACAATTAAAGGATTTTACTTCCATTTTCTCTTGACTATTTTCTTTATAAAAAGGAGAGAAGATCTGAGCTAGAAAAATAAAAGCAGATACAGTGGCCAATGAAGAGGGGAGAGCCATGGAGTTGGTGGAGATATGTTTTTAATGATCACTGCCCAGTTCCCTCATTTCACAAATAAAGACAAGAGGCCCAGAATGACCCAGAGGGTTGCCCAAGATGGCCCCAGGATCAGCAGCTGGGAAGGGACAGGCAGAGCAGGGTCACCAACCTAAGCCTTCTGACACCATGTCCAGTAGATATTGCACTACATTACAAGTGTGAAAAGAACACTTGGAACTTTCCCTGAAGGAGGAATGTGTCCATAAGACAATAACCCAAAACAATGGTTATGCAGACACCATCTTCATGATCCCTGTTGCCTGGGATTCATGTAGTTATGACTATTTTGGAATAAAATCTGAGAAATATTAATTTGCTCCTTCCAGTGCCATGAAAAGGATTGGAGGGTTCAGTGTTTTTTATTGCCTGGCTCCTAACCCAATCCCAGGGCATGTCTTGGGCATCAAGAGGACTAGAAGCCAATGTTGAGTATTTCTGCCTCAGGTTACATTGCAGGGGCCATGAGCATCTTAAATTCTATTTCAAAACAAGCCAACATCTGCCTTTTGTTATTTCTTTTTTTTAAATATTTTTTCAGTAGTTGATAGACCTTTATTTCATTTATTTATATGTGGTGCTGAGAATCAAACCCAGCGCCTAACACATGCAAGGCAAGCATTCTATGGCTGAGCTACAACCCCAGCCCCTGCCTTTTGTTATTTCTAACCCTCATTGTTTTTGAAACATTCATTGTACATTTTGAGTAAAACTCCCTATATAAAAAACTGCCTAGCAGGTCCTGGGCACAGTCATACCCTTGGTGTAAAACTCACAGCCTCCCCCTCCTCCTCGTTACAACACACCCATGGATTTATAAATGTTTACAGAGCAGGATACTCCCTAAGACTCCATGTCGAATTTGCCCAAAAGGTGAGATTTTTCAAGATTTCTAGAATGATGAAAAAGAAAGAGTGAACCAGGCAATTTGTGATGGGAGGATGACCTTAGACGATTCAGTGGGGACAAAAGCAAGAGTCCAGCTTCTTTCTTTTCCACACATTGCCAACTACTAACCCACTATGTCCCGGTGTCCTACATACAATAGTTTAGGGTGTTTTGAGCCAGGACCAAACTGGACAAGCAAAACTGAAGTCCTTCAAAGATGATCTGGAATAATTTCTCTCACATCCCACAGCAGCAAGGAGAGCAGGAGCCAAGAAGGAGGAAAAGGAGGGAAGAGAGGATTTGTTTTGCTTTGGTCAAATGGAAAGATACTCAGGAGGTAAGAAGAAGGGCTCCAAGTCTTCCTCACCAAGACCCTGGAGAAACTTTCTAATATGTAACCCAGTGACTCTTCCCAAATCCAACCTAATTCCAGTCACATGGGGATAAAGAGTGGAATATATAATAGAGAATGAGAAATCAAATTTGGTGTTCAAATATGGGAATTAAATATAAATTAAATATAAATATGGGAATTAAATATAATTCAAAAAAATTAGGGCCACATTTTACTCTATCTTTTATTCGCTCAAATCAATCCACATTCCTTTGAAACAAGCAAGTTCTAGTTGCTAGCTGAGTCACAGGGAAACAGGACTTGCAGTACAGCTGACAGAAGCAACTGTTATAGTTTGGATCTGAATTGTCCCCCAAAGTCCTATGTATTCAGAGGTGATGCTTTGGGGAACGGGTTGGGTCTTGAGGGCTATGATATCATCAATGGATTAATCCATTTATAGCTGAATAGGCTACTGGGAGGTGTGGAAACCATAGTGGATCATGGTTGGAGGAAGAGGTCACTGACAGTGTGCTCTTGGGGACTAGATCTTGTTCCTGACCTCTGCTCTGCTTCCTGGCTTCCATGAGTCAAGCAGCTTTCTTCACCCCATTCTTCCACCAAAATTCTCTACTTTACCTCAGGCCCAAAGTAATGGAGCCAGCCATGCAAGGACTGAAACCTCTGAAACCTGAGCCAAAATAAGACCTTTCCTCCTCTTAGTTGTTCTTGTCAAGTATTTCACGGCAACAAAAAGCGGACTAACACAGCAACCCTTCCACACCATCCCCCCAACAACGAGTCTTTGAAGCTCCTTCTTAAAAAGTCTTATTGCTACTTCACAAATCCAACCTAACTACAGTCACGTGGGGGTAAAGAGTGGAATATATAATAGAAAATGAGAAATCAAATTTGGAGTTCAAATAGGAGAATTAAAACTTTGCTTCTATTGATTTCAAATAGATGGACTTTCTTGAGGGGCCAGAACATTCCCAGCCTCAGATTCCTCATCCATAAACGAGAGTTTGTTGATTGAGAATAAAAAATGCTAGGGGAAAGCACAGTGAGGATTCCCATTTGTAAGAACAGTGCACGTGAGAAAGGTCATCTTCGATGCCCAGCTTGTAGCTGTCCACTCCTCAGAGACTAGTTTCTGTGGAAAATCAGGGAGTCCTTATGTTGGTTTTAAAATGTTTTATGAAAATGACTTCATTGTGAAATCTTGAACAAAAAGAAGCCTCTTCACCCTTTTAATTAAAAACATTGCTATATTATTTGGCAGGTTTTCTTGACTTATTAAGTAGAACATGAAAGGCTAGAAGGGTCTTCATTTCAGCCCTCCCAGGTGTGCAGCATTACTCTGATCAGCACTAGAAATATATTGTGGAAGAGGAGACTTCACTGGAAAAGAGGGAGAGAATAAACTCTCAAAGGGCAGGGCATATCCTCCAGGCTGACTCCAGGACAGAGCTGAGTGCCTGACCTCCTTCCCTCCAGACCTGCCTCTTGCAGTCCTCTCTGAATGAGTGAATGGGAACTCCCTGTCCCATCAGCTCCAGTGAAAGCCTCTGAAGTCCCCATTAGCTCCTCTCCACACCTCCCACATTCACTCCATCACCAAGTCCTCAGGCCTTGCCTTCATTCACATCCCACTGAGAATCCCACGGCTTCACACTGTGAGTCCAAACTGCCATCATTTCTCCATAGATTACACCCACACCCTTAGAACGGACCTCCTTGCTTCTGCCCTGTCGGCCTCCAGCTTATTTCCAACATGGCAGTCAGAGTGATCCTTTCAAAGGGTAAGTTAGGTCAAGTCACTTCTCCATTCAAAACTCTTCAATGTCTCTCCTGCTTTACCAGGTCAGGAGCCCAAGTGCTTAAGATGATCCACAAGATCCTCCATACTGTGGCCCCTCATTTTCTCCCAGCACTCTTTTTTTACTCCTTCCTGGACTCTTGACTGCTCTTTAAACATACTTCTGCCTCAGAGACTTTGCACTTTGGACCTCTTTCCTAGAATCCTCTCCCCATCTCCCCACCCCCCAGATAGCTGCAAATCCGCCTTCTTCATCTCCTCTGGGTCTGTATTTGAATGTTACTTTTTGTTAATTACTTTCCTGGCCACCCTTTCTCAAATAGTATTCCTCCCCTTCACTCCAAACCCTGACTTTTGTACTTTTTATAACACTTTTGGCTTCATTTTTCTTATTGGCATTAATGATTATAGATATATTACATGAATAACTTGTTGTTTTATTTTCCTTCCTAACTAGAATGGAAGTTCTGTCAGAGTAAGAAACACTTTGTTTAGAATAGTGCCTAGCACAAAGTAAATAATAAAATTTTGTTGAATGAATATAAATGTGGAAGAGGAGATTTCACTGGAAAAGAGGGAGAGAATAAACTCGGGTCCAGAGAGGGCAGGGCATATCCTCCAGGCTGATTGAGGTGAAAAAAAAAAAAGCCCCAAACAATGCGAAAACATAAACAAAATCCTGACCACAGTCATTTAAACAGAGAATAAAAATATAGCCCAATTAGAAGTTCCACATTAGGCAGTTTAGGGCTCTACAGCAATACCATCAGAGACTCAGTATCTTTCCATTTTTCCACATTACCATGCATAACCCATAGGCCTTCATTAACAAGCAATTTGTCTCATGAAAAAATGGCTGCTACACCACTACAACTCATTATCTTTCTCTGTCTAGACTGGATGGGGAGAAACTTCTGAGACCTTAAGACAAGGGGAAAGATATGGGGAAGACTTAGCTCAAACTATTGCTGAAGAAAATCCTCACTCCTTCAGTGGAAGAGGAGCTATGGAATTGGACATGTAAAACACTTGGACAAAATGGCCATACTACCAAAAGCAATGTGCAGGTTCAATGCAATCTCCATCAAAATATCTATGACATTCTTCACAGAATTAAAAAAAAAAATCCTTAAGTTTGTTTGGAAGAATAAGAGACTTAGAATAGCCAAAGCAATTCTTAGCAAGAAGGGCAATGCAGAGGTCATTACAATACCTGATCTCAAATTATTCTACAGAGTTATAGTAATAAAAACAGTATGGTGCTGGAATCAAAATAGATATGAAGATCAATGGAAGAGAATGGAAGACACAGAGACAAACCCACATACTTACAGCCATCTGATACTTGACAAAGGTGCCAAAAATATATGTTGGAGAAAAGGCAGTCTTTTAAACAAATGGTGCTGGGAAAACTGTATACCCATATGTAGAAGAATAAAATTAGATCCCTATCTCTTACCTCACACAAAAGTCAAATCAAAATAGATCAAAGACTTAGGAATTAGACCAGAAATCTTGCTACTGCTAGAATAAAAACGTAGAATTAACACTCCATCATATAATTGTTGGCACTGGCTTCCTTAACAAGACCCCGAAAGCTCAAGAAATAAAAGCAAGAATCAATAAATGGGATGCCATCAAATTAAAAAGCTTTTGCACAGCAAAGGAAATGATTAAGAGTGTGAAGAGAAAGCCCACAGAATGGGAGAAAAATTTTGCCAGCTACTCCTCCAACCGAGAATTAATATCCAGAATATATAAAGAACTCAAAAAAACTTAACACACACACACACACCTATACACCAAATTGCCCAGTCAATAAATAGGCAAAAGAACTAAATAGAAATTTCTCCAAAGAAAAAACACAAATGACCAGCAAATATATGAAAAAATGTTCAACATCTCTAGCAATCAGGGAAATGCAAATCAAAATTACACTGAGATCTCAGCTCACTCCTATTAGAAAGACAATTATTAAGAACACATATAATAAATTTGGGTGCAGATATGGGGGAAAGGGTACACTCACACATTGTTGGTGGGACTATAGAGGAGTACGAGCACTCTGGAAAGCAGTTTGGAGATTCCTCAGAAAGCTTGAGAGGAGCCACCCTATAATCCAGCTATCCCACTTCTTAATATTTACTCCAAAAAACTAAAATCAGCATACTATAGCAATACAACCATCCCAATGTTTATAGCAGCACAATTCACAATAGCCAAATAGTGGAATCAACCCAGATGCCCATCAATAGATGAATGGATTAAGAAATTATGATATATATACCCAATGGGATTTCATTCAGCTTTAAAGAAAAATAAAATGGGATTTGCTGGTAAATAGATGGAACTGGAGAACACCATGCTAGGTGAAATATGCCAGTGTCGGAAAATCAAGGGTAGAATGTTTTCTCTCATCTGTGAAAGCTAAAGAAAAATAAAGGCAAGAAGGAGGGGAAGATAGGGTATCATAAAGATATAGGGAAGATCAGTAGAACAGAAGGGAGGGAGGAGGGAGGAGGGATGGAGAAGGGGAGGAAATGCAGAATGGAGTTCTTTTTAAAAAAATTATGCTATGTGCATATATAGATATACCAAAGGAAATTTTGCCTTTATGCATAAATAGAAAGAACCACTTAAAAAATAAATAAATGAGCAAAAGAAAGATCAGTAGAAGAAGGAGAATGGAGGAAGAGAGATGGGGGCAAGAAAAAGGGATTGGGAATATGTAATCAAATCCCATGCATGTGTGATGTTGTGAGGATTAACCTTACCACTATGTATAAATATGATGCTCTAATTAAAAAAACAAAAAAACTTTGGCAGCCATGTTCTCAGCAGCATGGGGAACATACTGAGCTGGGGGAATGATGGAAATGGAGAGAAGGAAAGAGCCACGTTTGACAGAGGGAGATAACCCCAGGTGCCTTCACATCTTTGCCTCCAGGTGTTATGGAGGCCTCACCGCAAGGCTTTCTAGCCCTGGTGATGACAAGACTTTTATTGCGTGGCTTGACATAAATGAGCGACAGCTAAGTTTAGACTTGGCGCATCGTACCGTCTCAACGGTGGTTCTCAGCAAGGAAGTGTCAGCTGCGAGATTTGGCCACCTCCACTCACCCTCACCACAATGCCATATATAGAGCCCGGAGAATCTCCAGGCAGGCCCACTCTCTCTTCCTCAGCCAGGAATATTTTCAAATATCTCCCCAGGTGATTCTGGAACCTGACCCTCTGAGCAGGGGTCCCCTCAGTTCTAAATCCAAGGCAGAAGTTTCCATGTAGAGGAGTGAGGTAATACCTGTGAACAGATAAACAGGGTCACCCATTTTCAGATTCTCTGCCTCAGGAGCTATGCAGAAAACAGATGCTGGCTGGGCCCCGGCTGTGTGAGCTGCCTTGCATTCAAATAGGCCTAATGCTGTGATGTGGCAGGCAAGGGAGGAAAGGGGAGGTGAGAGGGTGTCTGTCCTGTTCCTTTTTCTAGGAACACCCATGTCAGAAATGTGGGCTGTGGCTCATGATATGACTGCTCACCCCCTCCTCACTCCTGGTCACCATCTTGTCCCAGCTCAGAGGAGAACACCTGGCCCTACTTGCTGGTCTCAGGGCCACTAGGGAACAGGCTGTGTGCAGAGGCAGAGGTTGCTATCAGAAGGCCCCCAAATGCTAATGCTCATTGAAGAGCCTGGGGTAGAAAAGCAGCCGCTTGACTTGTTCATTCAGCTCCTTTTTCTGAATGGCCAGAATCCAGAATCTAGAAATGAAGTCTGTAGCATTCTTGTAACAGAGACTGACAGCCCTTCTACAGGGAAGGAGAGGTTATGCCATCTGACGGCTAGACATATGAAAAGAAGCATCGAGAACCCTGGCCTCCTTCCCCAGTGTCCCCTGGTGCTGAGGATAGAGGATAGAACCCCAGTTTCTCCACTTCCTCAGAGACCACTGCCTGGGCTGTTCCAGGACACTTCCTTTTAAAACAACCATGAGTCAATTACAGCCAAGAAGAGATGTTTGTGTGTGTGTGTGTGTGTGTGGTGTATTGGCTTGGTGGGAGGCAGATGTGAGGACTTACATACTATACATAAAAAGAACCATAACATCTAGAAGTCTTGAGAAAGATCTCAAAACTTGTCATACAAGAATTCATGGAAAGCCATTTTGTGTTGCTCCACTTTTCTGTAAGATGATGTAAGATTTCTGTAAGATGATGGCCTAAGGCTCCATCTGGAGGTCCTCAGCTTCTACTCTGCATATATTTCAGCAAAGCCTGAGGGCCTATCCAGCAGGCATGTTATTCTCACTGGGTGGAGGCTAAGAACAGATGGCCTCTTGCAGCTGTGAGATAGAAAGTTGATACACCTTGGCCCCCAGGCCTCAGTGCTGGAAGCCCACTACTGCACGGAGTAGGCCTTCCTCCTTCTCTCAAATTGCTGTGCAGGGTGCAGGGCAGGAGTTCAAGACCAGCTGGGCAACTGAGTAAGCCCCTGCCTCAAAATAAACAATAAAAAGGGCTGGGGATATAGGTCAGCAGTAGACTATCACTAGGCTCATTGCCCAGTACCCCCACCCCTCAAAAAAGACTCCTGAGAGAACAAACACTAATGGTTCTTGCAGAGTGTTAATGCCCCAGAGGTTTTCTCCTATGACCATGGCAATGACTCAGGGAACATGGCTAAGCTTGACCACAGGCCAGCTTCAAAACCAGCTTTGCAGAGCTCACCAGATTTCCTAGGCCTCTGATCAATATGGATTTGACAGATCTGGGGGAAGGTTAGAAACATGCATCCAGGTGATTTTGATGGTCAGGTTCAGAAACACTTTTCAAAGCTTTGGCTCAACCAAAACCTCAATGAGCCACTGGAAAAGATTATTTTGACCTTGATTTATCAAACATTTAAACAACTTATTTTAACATGCCCTATGCCCCTCCAATAAGGATGACTACATTTTTTTTTTCAATTCTTCATACCTAACCTTCACCTGGAAAGGGATTTGAATCTGATGTCCATGTGTCACTGTAGGAGGGAGAACCACAGTGCGCTTGGGTTTCCTCCTTCCCCGAGTCCAGTCCAATCATTCTCTGGCTCCTCAAGGGCCAGGATTATGTCTTTCTTCTGCATCTAGGACAGAACTAGGTACAAACCATGTGCTCGATATTTGGGGAAGGAAGGAAAGGAAGAAATAATATTTTTGTCCAAAGAATTACGGCCAGTTTCAACAAAGATTGCTAGAATTTAGAATTTTGTGCCAAAAAAATAAAAAGCAAGGGACAGACAGGATATGGAGTGGGGCTATATGTGCTCATGTCAAACAGGCAGGGGACTGGGACTTTGATACTTTTATTTTCTCCTATGTCTTATCAGAGCCTCCAACCCATAAGATCTCACTGTGCTGAAAGCAGATTGCACCACTCTTGCCCATCCCCAGCCCCTACCGGCCCACTCACGGGTTTTCTGGTGCTCCTCGTAGACAGCCAGCTGTCCTGCCTGCAGATTTTTCTAAAGTCATTCACTCACACTTTTTTTTTTTTTTAAGTAAAAACCACGAGTACCTTGAGACGAATACATTATGGAGGCAACTGTCATCACGACCACGTGTGGTATTATTTACTCATGTCAGTTTGAATGATTAATGTGGAAAAATGGCCAGGCAGCTAATATGATTGAGGGCTGGGCAGGACAATTCCTACGTGATTGCAAACAATGCCCACACTGTACGTGGCAAGTCACAGCAGCATGAAGAGCTGGAAAGCTGGC
The DNA here is from genome assembly GCF_021218885.2 of Marmota monax. Taxonomy (NCBI): domain Eukaryota; kingdom Metazoa; phylum Chordata; class Mammalia; order Rodentia; family Sciuridae; genus Marmota; species Marmota monax. The sequence goes on along the minus strand of NW_026693082.1, from coordinate 16,519,282 downwards.
CTCCTCTCTCTGCTGACTCCCTTTCTTGGCTACATCCCCCCGGAACTCCTCACCCCCACAGAACCTGAATTTCCCATCTACAGCCAAGGAAGAGAAACCAAGGACCCTGTGAACTCTAGCATCCTGTAGGTTGCAAAGGGTGACAGCCATCTAGCTGATGTCATTGGTGACTTCTCAGCCTTGCAAGAAAATCCAGGCTCACTGGCCCATCTTTCCCCCCTCTAATGATGGCTATATAGGCAATGTTATAAACCCAGGGATGGCTTTTTTCTTCAGAGAAACATCATTGAACAAGGTTCCACAAATAAATTAGGGATTTGTTCTATAAACCCATCAGGTCTATCAATATCTAGACGCCTGCGAACCAACTCTTGGTTTAAGGTTCACCTCCAGGTGATAAGAAATTTCTGTTTCTTTTTTTTTTTTCTTTGTGGAAAGCCCAAGAGACTCCATGAAAAACCTTTTATTGGCCTCCATGGTCACCACCACTTTGATGATCATCGCTATCTCCATTTCACTGAGAGCTATTGTTGAGAGCTTGCTAGAACTGTGCTCAAGGCCTCAAATGCATTGCTTTATTTAAGTCTCAAAGCAGATGAAGAAACTTAGGCTCAAGTACTTGACAGGAGCTGTAGGAGGTCTCGCAGTGGTGAGTGACCTTTGGACCTGGAGTCCAGAGCTGTCTGGTTTCAAAACCTGAGCTGGTCACAAATCCATCTGAACCTTGCATCATCTGCTTTCATTCCATTCCTTGGTTTTGTGGAGTGTGTGGGAGGATGGGCTGAGTGTTTGGAGAGGAAAGTAGAGGAAGTGAGAGAGTCCAGCCCCCTTCAGGCTGCCTACCGCAGGGTGACAAGTAGGCCCACAAGGTGCTGTGGGGGTGGGAGGTGGCAGCATGCAAGGAAGAGGAGGATGGTAAGCAGGCAGGCCAGCTCATGAAGGAGACAATGGGAAGGGACTGTGGTTTTCTCCTTCCGATTACAAATCACAACACCAATCTCGACAAGTTTAGTTGAGGAACACTTTTCCATAACATCAGCTTTGACGATAAAGTCATCAATCACATAAGATAAAATGGGAGGTTCAGCATCATCATTGCTTTCATCCTTGTCGAGAAGTTCCCTAACACTTTAAAAGGGACCTTGTGCAAATGGGAGGTGCTCAGGGCACATTGGCTGTGGCTATGCTGCCAAGCTTCTCACTCCTACAGAGCAATGCTTTTGATTGATGCTCAGGGGACATCATGAGGAGCTGTCAGCAGAGGGCAGACACCCCCCACCCCTTGCACATGATCTTTGACATTATGTTAGACAAGATCTGAAGTCAGATTCAATAGCTTACTTTCGTCTAATATGATAAAAAGCTAATTTTTCATGCAACCAGATAGCAAGAAACAAAATTAAAAGATTGATTTTGCCTGAGAAGTTTATAGAAATCTTCAGGGAGGTGCAAAGAAAACCAGAACAGAGTGACAATGTGAAGCCTCAACACTCAATCTCTTTATTACTTTTGCCACTAATTCCTATTATCAGTTTTCATTATTTTTGAGTCTCTCATTTTTAAAATCTTGTTTCCCTTCATTTTTGACTTTTAATCCAGCGTTAGTCATGTTTGACATTGAACAATCACATGCCACATTGCATTCATGTCTTGCTATCTTCATCCTGCTTTTGTGTAGGAGTGGAATACACATATACTTTATAGAAAGAAAATTGTCTTGCAATTAGACATTGTCACTAAAACATTCTGACTATAGCTACCTAATTTGACTTACTTTTTTTTTTTAATGTCACCTGTCTTGAAGACAGTCCCAGTGACAGGGGCTAGATGCAATGATGGAGGCCTAAGTGTCCACTGGACCCTCCGAAGTAATAGTCATAACATCACCTGAGCCAGCCTCCTAGTAAAACTTTTGACAACTTTTTAAGTAGTAATGTGGCCACATCTATCAATGCCAATGAGACATTTGGATTGATGGTTGAGCTGCCTTCAAACTAATTATGCCACAACATCTCATACCCATGAATTGGATGCTGCATTTTTTAAAGAATATCCCTGCAGGAGAATCACCCAGAAGGGTGATTAAATTGCAGATGCCTGGTCCCCACTAAACCTACTCAATAAGACTCCCTGGAGTTGGGCTCAGGTTATATTTTGTTTTTCAATACTTATTTGTGTTTCTTGGGTGTAATAAAGTTGAAACCAACAGTTCACAGTTAGGGTGAGTTGAGTGGCATTCTTACAGTTCTTCATGGCCAGCATTAGTCATGGGGAAGGTTCAGAAGAATTAACCCAGTTCTTTGAGAAAGGCATCAATAACTCTTAGCAACTTAATCATCTCTCAACACCACCACAACACCTCACCTCCCAACACTTCCACAGTGGCAATTGAATTTCAATAAGAGTTTCTGAGGGGTCAAGTTTAGTGGTGCACACCTGTAATCCCAGTGACTCAGGAGGCTGAGGGAGGAGGATCACAAGTTCAAAGCCAGCCTCAGCAACTTAGCAAGGCCCTAAGCAAGTTAGCAAGACACTGTCTCAAAAACAAACAAACAAAACCATAAATAGGGATGAGGATGTGGCTCCTCAGTGGTTAAGTATCCCTGGATCCAATCCCTGGTACAAAAAATAAAAAGTTTCAGAGGGGACAAACCATATTCAATCTACAGCACCATCTCTACTTGGTTTTGTTTTTCAAAGAATTGATATTCCTCTACTCAGTTATTGAGCAAGACTTTATTGAATAATTCTGATATTTAGTCTTGAACTGAGAAGGAAAGCATGGAGTTTATAGAGGTCTCTTCCTTAATTTTGGAACAGAAATATGGGCCTAGGGTTGTGATTCTGAAACTTGCATAATCATGTTTAACTTGATATGAAGAGTCTTTTCATATACCACACGCTCACACGTGCTTGCACGCGCGTATACACACACACACACACACAATGCCTTCACAGGTCTGGGATGGGCATTGGGCCACTAAATGTTTGTAATAGTGATTCTGATATCCAGCCAACATTGAGGAAACACTTTATTAGAGAAGTTCTCTGTGCATCAAAATACCAAATGGACAGATTTTTATAGGGAAAGGTATTTTCATAATTGTGGCACCTGACTTTGCCTTGAGCAAAACTAGTCATGGTTCTTTGCAGATGAGGTTGGTCTTACACAAAACCTTGAGAATGGTTCCTTACGAAGCAAGGCCATTCCTCAGCTTCTGTCTCTTCTGCATGCACCGACTTGCCCTTCTGCTTTTCTGCATGACCTGAAGCTGCACAAGGCCCCTACTAGAGACCACACAGACCAGCACCAGCACCTTACTCTTAAACTTTTCATTCTCCAGAACTGTGAGCCAAAAGAAACCTATATTTTTTTATAAACTTCCCAGTGTTACTCTTTTATAGCAACAGAAAACAGACTGAGTCAGAGGATGATAGAGAGAAGGTAGGTGAGTCGTTTCAAAAGAGGCCACCATGAGCCACAGCTCCCTAAAGAGTCTATAAAAGGCTTGAAAGATAGTGGAGGTATCTATTCAGTTAGAAGAAAGACAAATACATTGTCATATTTTGGATGTTATAAACCTATTGCTATCCTCTTAATATAACTGAATACCCCAGGTACCTCTGGGACTGTACTCAGTACTGTTTACTTTAAAACAAAATGGAAATATGTGCAAAACATATAGTGGTAGTAAATTTAAATCAAACTTTCCGGTATAATTATTGGTTCAAGTAAGTATAAAGTTTTCAAGCCTGTTTTCCTAGGAATTTTGGAAAACATTGAGGGGAAAAAAATCAACATAGTCTTACCATTCAGAAATAACATAATCAGCATTTTCATAGATAACCACTTTTTCTCAATTGATGCTACTTTGTGACCATTGTTTGTTTCATTAAAAATGAAGCCTTAAAATTACTTTGAATGTTTCGAAAGAGAGAATGAAAGAAGCAACTTTGAAATAAATTTAATAATTGGTGAAGCTAGGCAAAGAGCCTGTATTATATTATTCTTTCAACTTGTTAATGAGTTTTAAATTTTTCAAAACAAAAAGAAAATATCAGTGTAAAAAGTAGGAGGCAACAGAATAAATTATTCTAAATACCATGTGGTTAAGGTCTGGAATTATTTTTCAAATACTTAGAAAACTAGTAAATTAAGTTACATCAGGGTTTTGCAGGAAAATGAACTGTAGGAATTATGATTGTAGATTTCAATAGTATTCAAGTAATAACTTGGAGAGTCTCTCTTGTTTCCATTATCCTACTGACATTTATGATTAATTAAAAGAGAGTCATAGTTTTAAATGTACCTCATTTAACAAGGGAGAGAATTAAACAACAGCAGATGGGGTAGAGAGGGAAGATGAGAGGGAAGGGGAGGGGGGATAGTAGGGGATAGGAAAGGTAGCAGAATACAACAGTCACTAATATGGTATTATGTAAAAATGTGGATGTGTAACCGATGTGATTCTGCAACTTGTATTTGGGGTAAAAAATGGGAGTTCATAACCCACTTGAATCAAATGTATGGAAGATGATATGTCATGAGCTTTGTAATGTTTTGAACAACCAATAAAAAAAAATGTACCTCATTTAATAATGGCTCCTACCTGGTATCAAATAGCAAAGGACAAACTACTTTTAAATAAAAGGATTACCTGGCTACAAACTAAAGTCAGTGTGACACATGCATGTACCCTCCCCCCCCCACACACACATTATATAGAAGCACAATTTTCCCCCCAGTGATCCCAGTTTAAGTCCTTTCTGGAATAAGACAGACTATAAGAACACAGCTCATATTTTAATGAATTGTCTTGCTATTGTTCAAGCTGATTAAGTTCAATATTTTGTTTTATAAAGAATATTATGTTGATTTTTTTTCTAATGTCAGCATTTCCTTAGGACAGACATCAGAAATGAATAGTTCATGTTGGAACTTCTCTGAAAGCTGACACAGTTCTTTCCCCATTCCCAAGGCCAATGATCAAGAGTGAGTCTCCGTGTAGGTCTTCAGACCAGACCCTGACACCAAGTCACAGGATAGTTAATTCAGGTAGAGGTAAGCTCTTATAACAACAACAAAAAAAAAAGCCCATGGCTTAGTGGTTTAATCAGATGGAACTTTATTTCTCTCTTCATTTTTCAGATGTGAATGAGTCAAGGTTTGGCAGAGAGGCATTGACATTCTCAACACCTGGCTTCCATTTCTGGATCCAAAATGACTATTCCTGTTCTCATCATTTTACAGGCATTGGGAAGAGGGAAATGTTCTGGGGAATGTACACTTAACTGCTTTAAAGGTAAAATCTAAGAGTGGCCACATGTCATTTCAGATCATGTCCCATTGGTCAGAACCTAGTCATTGCTTTAACCTAGCTGCAAGAAAAGATAGAAAACAAAGTAGCTACCTGGACAGTCATGTGCTCAGCTAGAACTGGGAGAAGATATCTGGGGGCACAACTAGCCATCTACCCCGGCTCCCAACTGTGGTTTTGGAAACCAGAAGGTAAGCAACTGAGGCCTTGTGTGGTTGCCTGTCTCGCTCAACTTGGAGCCTTTGAGATGTAAGCATTAGAACTTTTACAGTCAGATAGTGAAAAGTTTGCTAATCTGACAAGGAATCAAGGTTCATTAAACTCTTAAATGTGGCATTTTTATAGGGTGTGGCCAAACTGGAGTTGGCTAAGTGCAGATGTCTTCGGCTACAGGTTCACTGGTACTCCACGGTGTATTTTCCCTCCTGTTCTCCTTTCCCCCTCTCTCTCCCCCTCCTCCTGTACCTTTCTTTTTTTTTTTTTTTTGGAACTCTCCTTTTTGCTATTTATAGGTACACAAGGAAAAAAAAATTAAGGTTTTAATGGGGAAAAAACCCCAAATTTTAAAGTAGAATTTACAACCAGACGCCTAATGAACAATGGTCTATTCGTGTAGCTGAAAGCTCTACTCACAAATCTCTTTCCCTTTTAGATTTGTGAGGAACAAGGGATTGTATTCTCTGCATGGGATTTTGCTTCTGGGCTAGGGTTGACTGCAAGTTTATTGGAATGAGCACTACGTTTTGTTTTGCTTTTACCATAAGGGACTTCTGCAAAGAGCCCTGGCGCTCATCATGTGCTGTGAGGAGAATGGAGAGTGTTTGCAGAATAGTTCTTTCCCTCTGCTCAAAAATTAGGTTCAAGCTGAGAGCCACTGGTGATTTTTTTCAAGTCCTGTTTTGGGTGAAAAAAGCAGACGTATTTGAATTCATTAACTCTGTAAGGCGACTCAGCCCCTAGATGACTTTGTGCCTGATGTAAGGAGCTCCAAGGCAGGATCATGAACATCCTTTCCCAGTCTAGACCTTGCCACAAACTCTTTGTCGGACTGTGGGCAAATAGCCACCATTTCTGTGCTGTGAACCCTTGGTGACATAAATTCCAAGATGCTTACAGTTCTAGAAGAAGAATGACCATAGATTCTCTAGTCTGTAGTCATTTTGGTAACCCAGGAAGACTGGGATGCAGGGAGACTTTACTGGAATCTTCTTTTCCATGAACCTGGGAGAATGGACCATTCACTTCTGGGATTTTCCTGCACCATGGGTTCTAGCACCCTCTGCTTTAGATCATACAGCATTGGGTAGCTTGTATCTTACTTATATCTTCCTTGTATCTTTCCCACAACCTTCTTAAAAAGAGTCTATTTCTTACCTGTGTTGTCCCTACAATTCCTCGTTCTACACTTAGCTCATAGGAGGCCTTGATATTGAATAAATAAATGAAACAAAAATGCACCCAACATCAGATGGCTGCTTAGCTGCACAGCTGGGCAAGAACCTAGGTCTCTTTACTCCCAGATCAGCTCTTTTCATGTAAGACCTCCCCTTGAGAACAAGGGTAAAGACCTATATCAAATGTAACCAGAGATTCTGGTGCTAAAGAGGAGTGATTTCATCACCCCCCTTGTTGGAATTGTTCTGCTTTTTCAGCCTTTTGGTTTTTAATGAGGATTTCTTCTCATTATATACTTCTCTTTCTTCTTCCTCAAAAATCTCTGCTGGTCAGATATGTCTCAGTCCAAATCAGGGAGAATAATAACTGCATGGAGACCCAGAGCACTCAGTAGGAGTTCAATGCCAGTCTCAATGTCCGTTCTCTCAGTTGAGGGCCAACACCTTTCCAAAACGAGATGCCCAGGAGCTGCCCCATGCAAGGCAGAGGTTTCACACGTTTGAATTAGGCACAAGAGGCCTAAGCCTGTGTCTGCTGCCCAGGTCACTCTGCCCGACTCTACTCAGTCTGCTTCAAAACATGGTCCATGTTCCAGGAGTCAGAATCATCATAAAGGGCAGGGAGAAGACACAGGGCAGAGTTCTGGAATGTTCTGAAAGGGGCTGCTTTTAGCACAGAAAGAGAATGAGGCAACAGAAGTCACAGCAATGGGCCCAAGAGGAAGGCAGACCACTGTGGGGTCTCCAGGAGAAATATTCCCTGTCATTGTCTGGCCATGGGGGCTTGGCTGAAAATAAAAATCGATGGTAAGAGAATACATGCTTGTGTGTATTTCAAACCAGACACATGCAGAGAGTCTGTTGGCTCTGTATTTGGAGGCCATGGAGAAATGACTCAGGACATTCTGGCCCAGTGAACAATGGGACTTCTGCAGCCCTGCCCAAGTCAGAGAGTCGGGGAGAAAGAATATTTAAACTGTAACCACTCTCTAAGCTCTAAGGAGGTGGGAGAAGAGTTTCTTAGACCAGAGATCCAACCCGGCGATTTTTGATAGAGCAGAGCACCATACAATCCAAAATACTATGATAGGACATAAAACACAGAGCCAAGCAAGAAGCCCTGTCAAGCACTTTTTTCATAAATGCCGAAAGAAGTGTGCAACTATGGTTCTGAAGGATTCTTAAACTCTCATCCTGTTTCCTTAAGATTTGTTAGCTGCCCAGAGAAGGCTCTTTACAGATCATGTATTTTTCTCAGGCACTTTTCTCCCTTGTGTTTAAAAAAAAATGTATTATGGAGACTTTCAGCTATCAATAAAAATAAACATGATAATCTAATAAAAACTTGTGTAAGTATCAACCACCTTCAACAATGATCAACTCACGGCCAATCTTATTTCATCTTTGCCCATCTATTTTCTTACTCCCATCTTACACATTATACAATTTCATCTAAAACTCATGTTGTGTTTCTAAAACTTAAAGACTTTTTATAAAAACAACTCTTCTACTATGTTTCCTAAAATGAATGAGAATTCTATAAAGTCATCAAATATTCAGTAACTGTTCAACTTTCAAACCCTTTACACATAAGACTTCCCTGTGGACCCCTTTAGACCCACTCTAACTTTCATCCCGAGGAAACCAAGGCAGACAGACTGCCCCTTCTCCTGCTAGGAAGGGAGTTCTGTATACCCTGGCCATTTGGTTTTCACCCTATAGTAATGCAACATGCAGTGTGCTAGAAACTGAGAGGGTGACCCCTAAATTGGAGGCAAGCACATTGGAAACACAAAAAGAAAGTAACTGACAAATCCCTAATTCTGGAAGATGCCCAGAGTGCCTGGGCCTGGAGCCAGAAGCTTAACAAGTTTCCATTGTTATTGGCAGCTGACAAATTTAGAAGCAGACAGGGGACCTTCTTATCATGGGGAATTTTGTTAGCTGAGTCTATATGCATTTAAAAAGCACAATCAACCTGTAGAGAGCTAAGGGATTAAACATGATTTTTCTCAACTTGAATGACCCCTGTCCCTAAATTAAGCTGCCTATTTAGCGCCCTTAATAAATACATAGATAATTTAAACCATGTGGCAACAAATTGAAAACATGGGCTTTGTGAACTATGTATTTTCTTTCTCATGTTGGAACACTTCCCTCGAGAAAAATCTCAGGTCTCATGATTACGGAAAAGAAAGATCTGTATATCTTTCTGATTAAGTGTTTCATGATACACACATACACATTTGATCGGGTTTTTCTTCTTTCTTGGCTAAAGTGAAGCATATGCTTCTGAGAAAGGCCTCCTTCCATCGACACTTCTCTGGCAGCTGCCTGGTCTATTTGTCAACAAAACAAAATGTGAAAGGATTATATTTCTAGAAAAGTCATTACATTTCAAAGAAGCTTGTCATTATATACCACTTGGCATTATGTTGAACCAAGATACTATTTTCTGCCTGATTGTTAGATGTAACAATCTGTATTCACAAGTCAGTAAAATACTCAAATATATATCTTGCTTGATTGAGGAAAATAATACTCCCTACTTGAATACCTTGAGGTTTGGACTGAGTGATTTGACATGCCAGTTTTGAGATTTTTGTATTCATCTATTGATTTAAAATACAGCCTACATACGAAAAACAAAATTGACTATTTTCTTTAATATTTATTAGTAATCTTGATTTTGATAAAAAAATAACGATTTAAAAAAAATAATTTCAGTATGGTTTTCCCCTTTCCATGAATTAATGACTCACATCAAAGAGTGTCTGGATTTTTAGTAGCTTTGTTATAATTTCCTTTGACTTCTTTCATGTGTATCCAAAAGAAGATCCATAAGCAGCTTTCTGTGTTCATGGGCCCAGGGGACCTGTCTGGGCTCCTCATCCTCTCTGTGGTCAGAGTGCTCTCTGAGACAGTTTTTACCACAAATTCCCTAGAGATAAAGTCTGCAGCTTCCCAGAAGATTCCCAGCCTTCGGCCCTCCCCATGAGGAAGCAGAGAGTCTTAGACAAAATGAGATAATGGGACAAATCTTGACATCCTAATTCAAACTGCATGGACTTTCTCTTGCTGCAAATTTGGGACACAGAGTGTCCTGTGGGTAGATCATCCTTGGCTTAGCAAAAGGACACCAAAAATATTTTCAGAAGAGGCGATTCAGCTACTAGAAGAGGTGGGGGGAACTACTCTCTGGAAAATTTTGTCTAATTAAACTTTTGTTTTGTCTTGGAAAGTAGACATTGATAAACAAGCCTTCTGGGTCAGACTTTACCCAGATGAGAAAGTCTAATTGTCGGAGGGAGCATGTAAAGAGACGAGAGTGTTGGCCTTTTGAGCCCCCTGGTCTGTAACATACCATAGAGCTGTCACCCACCCCCGCCACCCCACTCTCTGAATCACTTCTCTGAATGTCCACTACCTGCCTTCCCTATGGCAGACTGTCTGATGCTGGAATCAATGGTATTGTTTGAAGAGACTGACTTTGAAACAGGCTCATGCAAGCTTCTTTGGAAAGCTGATGCTGTCAGTTTGTCAATCTAAATATTGCATGCAGCTCTTGGTTAACAATGCTCCTCTTTTTCTAATAATTTGCTGAAACTAATTGAATACAGTCTATAGTTCACTGGTGGGCCAGTTGGGATGTTTTTGCGATGGTGTTTGAGGAGAGCAAAGCCACTGGGCCTGTTTCCTTAACGGTGTGATTGATTAGCCTGTCTCTACAGGAAGTTATTTCAATGGAAAAGGGATAAGTGATTGGCCTTTACAAATAATTAAGAAGTTGTATTTGGAAATAAATAATCAGTAAAATTTCATTTTATAGATCATCTGAGGAGTTAAAAAATAAAAAGATGTAGGAGGCTTATGTAGAATGATAACACATACTTACCAAGAATACAGAAACTGTTTGTTAGAAGCAATATAACTCGATTTTTATGTTGGATTTAGTGTCACTAGTATGGTCACAAAGGCAGATAGATGGTTTCTCCTTCACTTTCTTATACTGATCTAGTGGTACTTGTAGAACATGTTTAATGTGATGCTATAACAGTTGTACATTTTGATAGTTTGGGTGATGGACTCCTAATTGAGGATGGTGTTTGTCTAGATGAGCTCTCTAAAGCTGCAGTTTCCAATACAGTAGCCCCTAGATACCTTTGATTATTTAAATTTAAGTTAAAGTTGAAAACTCAGTTCTTCAGTTGCACTATCCAAGTTTCAAGTGCTTAATAGCTACCATATTAGACATTTCCATCACTATAGAAAGTTCTATTGAAAAGTGCTGCTCTAAAGTCTCCACATAATTATCCAAGCTGCTGGTACTTCATCTTTCTGCATTTTTCTTACCTGAAAAATGAGAAGGAGGGACCACATAGACTCTAGGGTCCATCCCAAGCACTTTCTTAATGTCTGCGTGGGAACATTTGCATGAGAACACTGAGGCCCTGTGCTGAGAAAGGTGGTTGTGTTGGGGGTGGGGGAGGGACATTTTGGAATTTAAAGGATCTGAATTTAATCCCAGTGCCCTAGGTGAAAGCTCAGGAAATTTTCTCCATGACTTTGTCTTTTTGCTCATTTATCACATGAAGTGACTCTAACCCTCTAAAATGTTACTAAATTTTTTGGGGGGTGGGGTACTGGAGATTGAACTCAGGGGCACTTGGCCAATGAGCCACATCCCCAGCCCTTTTTTAAAAAATTACTTTTTAGTTATAGGTGGACACAATATCTTTATTTTATTTTTATGTGGTACTGAGGATAGAACCCAGTGCCTCATGCATGGTAGGCAAGAGCTCTATCTGAGCCACAACCTCAGCACCCCAGCCCTATTTTGTATTTTATTTAGAGACAGGGTCTCACTGAGTTGCTCACTGAGTTCCTCAGTCTCCCGAGCCACGGAGATTATAGGCGCGTGCACCATCATGCCCAGCTAAAATGTTACTAATTTTTAAAATGTCCCTTGCTGATGTGGTAAAAACCCACCAGATTGGGATATTGTGTAGTTCTTGCTTTTTTCTTTGAAAATATTCTGAATTCTCACAGCACTCATTGAAAGGAAGGGAAACTTATTACCATTTTCCTCCCCTTGAAAGGTTGGCTGCGATGGAGTCCCTTCACCCCACATTTGGAAGATGAAAAATTGCCAGTCAAGCAGCTGTTTTTAATCTGAAGATCTTTGGCATCTGCGTGTAGAGTATCAGAATGATCAAAGTTTTCCCGTTTCTTCCAAAAGTTCGGGTGTCTTGTAGATTTGCCATGTGATAAATACTTAGTTTAGTATTTGAGTTTGACCTTCTGCAATGAACTGTGACCTTAACTCTTTGCTATTATGAACAATACAGAAAAATAACGTTTTAGTCATTTGATTTGGAAGTTTTGGTATAAATGTATCCACCAGTGTGGCCTTTGTTCAGCTGAGATTATCTGACCAATTACACAATACCTTCATCTGGGGAGTTGATCTAGAACATTAGAAAAACCAGGGCTAAAATTAAGGAGAAGAATCTGACTATTCATTCAATGACTTTTTTTAATGGTTGCCCTCTATCATTCTGGAAGATGAGCACTAAGCAATTAACAAAAGACACCAAAAGCTGTCTTTCAAAGGAGCTTCTCTTTTGGTGGCTTCCAAAGCAGTTTGCATGGAACTGGAGTTTCCTGAGTTGTTAACAGAAGTTACCCTGGTGAATCTAGACTACTCACATACAATTAGAAAATTGCTAAACAAAATTAAAAGTTTTATTTGTTTGTTTTCTGTTTATTGCTAGAGTCTTCAGAATTTTTAAAATGCCAGGACTAGCATATAATCGTGGTAAATAAAGAAAAACAATTTTATAAATATTCAGCTGGATCACTGAACACTGTTTTACCCCCACCGCCCCCACCCATGGAATCCTTCAGGCAAATGACTTAAGCTCTGCTGGGAAGGTGGTGGAGCCTGGTGGAAAATCTTTATAGCTGGATGATGAGCTCAGTCATTAAGACTGAGACCTATTACATTCCTTAGATAGAGACCATCAGATACTCTGAATTCACTACTAGCCTCTCCCGGACAGGGCTGAGCCCTGGACTCTGTTCCAGGTGTATGAAATCATTGGGCAGTTCCCCAACAGCACAGCTGGTGCTCCGTCATCCTCAGCCATCAGAAGACACCTAACAAGGATCACAGGGGATGATGGGGAGTTTGCTTTGTTACATCAGAGCTGAGGCAACGTTGTGCCAATAGTGTGGGGTGCTCACAGTTCTTGGGTTTCAGACTCAGACACTTGAGGTTAAAATCTACAGTCCACCCCTATTTGTTGAGTAGGCTCCTATGAACCCTTTACTTCTCTAAACTTGAGGCTCAGATGAGATCTTACGTGTAACCTTAGCTCTGACTACATGAAGCAGGCACACTACCATGGGCCACAAGGTCATACCTCTCACTCAATGGAGTATTTTAACAATGCAGGGACCTGGATCCACACCATCTTATTAAAACTAAATGGAAGGATATGGCCTTCCTCCTACATATAAAGGATTCTTGCTCCTGCCAGAACACCCAGCATTGAGAATTCAATAATAGATACAAATAAGTCTCAAATTTCTATAATTTGAGGATAAAAAGTGTGTTTATAATTTCCAGTACATTGTGAAACATGGCGTTGCATATCATTGTCATCATTCTTTTTTAAAAGAAACATGATTATTTTTGTATGAATTATCCTACCCAGACTTCTCTCAAATAAAAAGAATGTCAAAAAGATCACAGAATTTTTTTTAACTTACCATTTGATTATTAGAAAAATTGGACTTCCCTCGTACTATTCTATAGAATCTGTCAACTTTTAATTGCTATTACGATTCTTTGGTTAGTGGCCTGTCTCCCAACAGAGACGTCAAACAAAGAGACAAACATCTTTTGAGGAAAATCGTCTTTTTAGGCACAAGCATCTAAGGCAGCCCTACAGTATCCTCTGTGTAAAGAAACAGCACACCCCCATCAACAGCTTTGAGAAGCAAAAGTGAGCTCTTTCCAAAAAAGGCATTAGTGCCTGTTAGAAGGCTGAGGAGAGATTTGCTGACTTGACAAACCATGACTGCTTTTTACAGCTCATGAAACTGTCTTTTTAAGAGCCGTGCTCTAGGACCTTAAGTTTATTGCAAGCATGATTTCAGAAATGGCATCTTTTGGAAAGATGAGTTACCTCCATGAGAAAAGACAAGATTAATAGGGTAGCTTCTCCCTGCGCTAAGCATCTTTGGATTTGTTGCTAAACAGAAGAGAAGGGAGACCAGGAATTGGGGCACTATGCCATCTGTCAACACAGATAACCCTCCAGCCCACTTCATCTTTTAATATCAAGGCCTGTTAGTCTGCTCTGCTTTATAAACTGTTATCTAATAGCCTGGGTTGAATCACGTTTTTTACTCCCTTAATAGACGGTGACCTGGAACCCATCACTGACCAACTTCTGCAAGTCTAGGATCCGTCCTGTGTAAAAAGGAAGTAGAAAGAGGCTTTTCTTTGAAAGCTGGGATAATCTATGGCTAAAGAGTCCCTGTGAAAACAAAAGTCATGAAATGTCACTCCTTTACTTGGAACCCTTTGACAGGTGCCCATGTCACTCTGAGTAAAAGCTGAAATCCTGACAGAGGTCACAAGAAAGACCCCACACAATCTGATACCATAATCTTTTCTGACCTCTCAGGAAGCTTAATAGAAGCTTCCCTCCAGCCATGCTGGCCTTCTTCTTATTGCTCAAGCACCAAGGCTCTCGCCTGCCTCAGGGCCTTGACACATGCAGTTCCCATGACCCAGAATGCTCTTCCCCCAAATGTCTGTATGCCTTAAATCCTTAATTCTGAGGGTCTTTGCTAAAATATCACATTCTCAGGGACCCTTTGAATCCTATTTAAAATTACAAACTCTTTCTTCAACCCCCCTTTCCTCTTTTGTTACTTGATTTTTTTCTCCACGGCACTGCCACCACCAGCTCTGTGCCTTTGGGAGGAAGTAGTGGGGGAGTCGCTGACTTCAACATGTGGAAGTTCAACATTTGATTCCACCAGCTCGTGGCAAATGCTAAAGATTCCGCCCGGGTGACTTGGTAGTCCCCAAGGAACACACTTCAAAGATCAATTCTTAAAAAAAAAAATGCTTCTTGATAGAAGAATGCCATCTGTAAAACTTGAAGTAATGATACGATCAGGAATCACTATTTCAGAACCCCTGGGGAAATCACTGATTCCAGCACAGATCATCAATGGGTGGTAAAACTAGAGGAAGAGAAATGGGTGGGGAAAGTTGAGCAAGGCTAATGTATCAACCCACAGATTTCTTACCAGTCATGTAGGGGTGTGTGTGTGTGTGTGTGTGTGTGTGTGTGTGTTTAAATTATCTTACTGCCTTCATTTGTTTCATCAGGAGCCTTAAGAGAGGAGAAGAAGAGGGGTCAGCCTCTTCATATTAACTTTAATTCCACCCCACGCCCCCCACAAATACACCAGAGCCACAAACCCAGGGTCTCAAAGCTTTTGCAGGACAGGGCCTGTGACACATGACTTACGGCCCAGGGGCTCCCCCCACCCCAGGGGTGTCTAGCAGCCTGCCGTCTTAGCTTTCCAGTGGAGTTTGTGAGTTACATTAGCCAATGAAAATAGCTATAAGCTCAGCTTTATTTCCCCACTGCCCTATTTTGCTTCTATTTCTTCTTTCATTCCTGGAAAATTAGATTCTAATTCTATATAAATTAAAACAAAACAAAACCCGATTTCAGGGGTTTCTTCCAGCTCCTCCCGATGTGACTTGTCTTCTCATGGTAGGGTTGATCAATAGTCTGGGCTTGGTGAAAGTTCACTCCTGAAGGGAGAAATTTGTCAGCCTCACCTGTCTACCCATCCTCTCTGAAATCCTCCAGGTGAGCCTGGAGCATGTTCATATCAATGGTAGTTGTGCAACCCTCCAGGGCTAAGATTCTCGAAAAGAGGAGAAAGATAGAATTCAGTTGTAAAATGACTCTAGAGGAAACGGGGAATTTGGCACCTGTGATGGAGTCATCCGGTCCTGGACATCTGATGATCACTGCTCTCTACAAGGAGGCCCTTGGAAGCCCCCTCTTTCTTTTCTTCTTCTCCCATGTCCTGTTTATTCCTTTTAAAAGAAAGAGCAAAAATACTTTCCCATGCACAGTGGAGAGTTTATCATCAGGAATAAGATGTCAGCAAGTCTTAAGACTAGTGGGCTGTGGACTGCATGGGGACTTTCCTGTATGTGATACCATTTTAAAAACCAATATGAAACTCCACAGGAAAACAATCTAACATCCCAGAGCACAGTGGGGAGAGGACCTGCTAGGCCCCCAGAAGGAGGGGCCTCACGCACCACATTCCTTCTTGTTCAGGCCAACGTTGGGGAGCCCTCCTCCTGCATTTGGCAGTCTGGCTTTAGGTGAAGAAATGTACATAGAATTAAAGAAGAATACAGATGCTTTACGGGTTTGAGTTCACTGGTGTTAGAGAAAAGGGACTGTGGGAGCCTGGAATGTGTCTCCTCCAAATGTAAAGGATTGTTGAATTGAAGGCAGTTAAGAAAAAGCACATGCAGGAAAGCTCTCTGCTTCTAGGATATAGACTGCAAAGATTAAAATGTGTCCCTCCCCCCAAGCCCCCTATCAGGGAGAATAAAGGTTAACTACTGTCTTAGTTCCATGTTCTGGTGCTATAATGGAATATTCCACAGACTGGGTAATTGATAAAAACTAGAGATTTATGAAGTTCATGGTCCCAGAGGCTAAGAGGTCCAAGCTCATGGCACCAGGGTCAGGTGAGGGCTTTCTTATTGCATCATAAGGTGGTAGGGGCATCACATGGTAAGATGGAGCAACATACCAGAGAGACTCACTGTTTTAATAACCACTCCTGCGATAATCCATTAATCCACGAGTGTATTAATCCCTTCATGAGGGCAGAGCCCGCTGACCAATCAGCTTCCCAAGATCTCATCTCTCAAGTAGCATTAATATATGGCTTTGGGGATTAAGTCTCTAACATGTAAAATTTGGGGGACTCATTCTGAACAAAGTAAGCACTGAAGACAACTTTGGACAGGAATTTACATTAACAGGTTTTACCAACTGAACTTTATCTGCTGCTATTTAATCCTTTTCCCCCAAGTTACTGCCCTACAGAGGCTCAAAGTCTTTTTTTTTTTTTTTTTTTTTTGTCATATCATGTCTCTAAAAATCTACTGTTCTTTGTTGAAGATGCAATAAATAGAAATCCAAAACCCACCTCTTTGAGAATTATTTATTCTCTGGGTGTCTCTCATGTATATGTGAAATATAAATGTTTCTGCTCTTCTATTTGGTTTTCTCTGGTGAATCTTGTCTTTTGTGACAGGAGTCTGTTCCACTTAAGGAATTTATAGGGATTATTATTTTTCTCTTACAGAACCAAAGTTGGATGTGGCATTTCTGACTATGTAAAGGCCAGAGAGCAATATGTCTCTGTGCCTTTGGCTTATTTTCTTTCTGTCTTTGAGAGTGGAGCTCCTGGTTTTTATCTCCAGGGGTTCTGTACTTCAAGGGTTAATTTTGAAGCATGTACCATGTGCCTTCAGTAACAGCCCAGAGGGCCTCTGGTTTTCATTCAGCTTTGTAAGTTAGTTGTACCTGGTATTCCTCTTGGACAGGGAAGTATAGTTGGTGAGGCCCTGGAGGGCTGGGCTGGGCATAGAGATGGGGTGGAAGGATCTATCACATGCGGTTTCCTAGGAGGTTCCACTATCAGCATCAAAACCCAAATTGGTCCAAGAGAACCTTTTCAGAATGGGGAGCCATGAAGTCAAAGTGTGGGGCTAACATTCAGAGTGGAAGGTCAAGCAGAGACGTGGAGAAACTCTCTGAAACTGGATGTATCCTTGCATAGACTCTTTTTTTTAAAGAGAGAGGAAGAGAGAGAGAGAATTTTTTAATATTTATTTTTTAGTTTTCGGTGGACTCAACATCTTTATTTTATTTTTATGTGGTGCTGAGGATCCAACCCAGCACCCCGCGGATGCCAGGCGAGCGCGTTACCGCTTGAGCCACATCCCCAGCCCCCTTGCATAGGCTTTTAATGGTTGCCCATTGTCTTCAGCCTGAATGAGTGAATTGAGAAAGGAGCCAAGGATACCAGGCAACTTTTTAAAAAAATTTTATTTGTTGTTTTTCCTTATACATGGCAGCAGAATCCATTTAAATATATTTATAAATATATCTTCTTCTAATTAGCATCCCAGTCTTATGGATGTACATGATGGTGAGATTCACGGGGTACCAGACATTTTGAAATATCCAATACTGATTTCTGGGATCTGCCCCTGCCTGGGGGGAATATACAAATGGACAATTGCCAATCCATATTATTAGTCCATTTCTCATTATGATAACAAAATACCTGAACAAACTAACTTTATAAAGAAAAGAAGTTTATTGAGCTCATGGAGGTTCCAGGGCATTATCTCGGTTCTAGTGAGGGTCCTTTTGGCTGTCACATTTTGGCAGGAGAATGTGATATGGAAGAGACCATCTTGCCAAAAAGCATGCTGGAGTGTAATTCCAGAGTCATATTTGCTGTTTAAGAACTCGTTCTGTGAGAGCTCATTCCAGGAGACCAGCATTCCCTCCTAAGAGCAGCAACCCAACGACTCAAGAGCCTCCCACTAGGCTCCTTCTCCACCACCCAACTGGGACCAAGCTTTCAAAACACGAATCTTTGGGGGATAAACAACATCCACACCACAGCATCATATGTCCTACAGAGCTCTGACCTGCAATCTCTGCAGAAATAGGTCCAGAGCAATCAGGACTTGATCAATGACTATCAGCTTCTCTAATGTTTTATCTTCCACTTCTAGCTCAGAACCACCAAGAAGGTCAAGTACAGTCCCCAAACCAATCACAAAAGATGTGCTGCTTCTAGTTAGCCCACTTCCAGGTGCCCCATCCAAAGGACCTCCTATCACTGCATAAGAGAAACATTATCTTTGTTCATTAGGGAACTTGTCCACTCCTCCACCTATCTGAGTCTCTGTCAAACACAAGTGACAGGGACTGACTTCCCTTCTACAACAAGCCGAATAAATAGCCTGTTGGCTCCCACCGGAGAAGTCTGTTTACCTCTACAAGGTCTAAATCTATAATGGATATATTGCTTATTTAAACAAACATCCCAGAAATGATACATCTAAATAGTGATATCCTCCTCAAGTGGTCTCTTTAGAGAATGAAAATATATTCCAATGGTTCCATTGTTTCTCAAAATCTCTTTGGCACTTTTTATCAATATTGAACTTGGAGGCAATACAGGCTGTATATTGGGCTAACTCTCATTCTATCTAATGCTTTCAAGTTTTCATGTTCTCCTTCTCGGTCTCTCTCACAAACACACACATACATACACAGGTTTCCCAGGACATCTTGGTTCTGACCTAGAATATGCCCACTGCCAGTGATATTGCTAAACTTATTCACCAACTTTGTCTCCAATATGACTTTTAATAATTTCCTTAATCAATTTGCTCCCTTACAAGACTTTCTTGTTTACCAAAATGATATTCCAAAGAGGGACTCAAGGATTTGCCATCTGTTCAAGACATTTGACAGATTCTGCTTTCTTTGCATTTTGCAGTTCCAGAGGACAGAGGTACCTGTGTAGTAATTTTTTTTTCTTGGTTCCAAATACTGAGTTCATTCTCCAGCGTGTTCTTCCTTGGATGGGAGACATCTCCAGTGTGCAAGCCCGAGCAGGGAGGGAAGCCTCTCTGTGGCTGGCAAAACAGACAGTGTGTTCTCATCCCCTGATGCACAGGACACGGGTCCTTTGTGCTCCGTCTCTTCTTGCCCTGCAAACAGTGCAGCAACGCTTGTAGCTGGGATTAGTTTCAGGGAATTATAGAATATGTGAATTTTAAATGTGGGTTGCAAGAAATCACTTTGGCTTTCATTCTCAGCGTGAATTCCTATAATTAAATGGTACTTGTCCCTATACATGACTGTTTTGTTCTTAAGGTTCAAACAGCAGAATCCTTACAAGTGGCATTTTTCAGCCTGGGAGAGCTTATAATGACTCTGGCTCTTGTAAAGGACTCAGACAAAGAAGCTCTGGGTCAGCAATGTTCATTTTGTTGAAGCCTGGAGTTGTAGAGACAGTCACGGTTGGGGACAGGCTGGAGTGTTTACGATGCACTCCGGCTGGCCGTAGAGCTGAGAGCCCACGGAAGGACAATTGCTGGAAACAGTCTATAAACAATTCATGCTAAGTTTATTCAAAATGGGCACTTTGCTTTGAAATGATAAAATCACTGAATTGTTTAGGATCCCCACATTGAGCCTTTGACATTCTTCTGCATGCTATGAGGTTGGAGATGACTTGCAGGATATTTGAAGTTTCATTCTGATTTTTCACCCCATCCAGATGTTGGGGGTGGGTGGGTGTGGAGGAAATCTCCCCAACCCTTCTCTCATTCTTGGAGCCTAAGAAATTTCCTGTCCTTGTCAGTCCTTCTAAAACATTAATTAGTACTCAGAGACAGAGACAGAGACACATATGTTGGCACACCCTTCCTGTGTAAAACATAATTACTACTCAGAGACACAGTCACATATATTGGCACGCTCTTGTGGCTGACAGGAAAATCAAGGGAACCCAGAGTCTGATGGATGCCAATTTGCACATGATCTCCTCACTGGAAAAACACCAGGGAATAAGCACAGAGCACTTCCTTGTCCATGACACCTGACGCAGGCGTGGCAGAGGCCAGCCATCCCGTCTGCTGCCCCTCAGGCCTCCTCAGGATCTAATCTGGGATTAGACATCTCTCCTCTCTTCTCCTATAGTACTCTGCTGGTCTCCTGCTAAGAAGTTTCTCGAATTGCTTGTTTACACATAGTTCTTTCAAGAGATTATAAATTCCTAGGGTTGGGACTGAATCTTAGCATTATAGTATTATGAGCAGAATAAAATAAACAGTAGTGAGAAGTGACCAAAATCAAAATGTGGTGCTAAGCATTTCAGGTAATAAAGGAATAAAATATATAAGTATATATTTTATATAAGTCTGTATGTGTGCATAGGTATATACGTAGGCTTCAATAACATGGCTTCAGTCCTTTTGAAATTATTTGTGAATTAAAAAAACAATCTGTAAATAAATAAAAAAATAAATAAATCACAGTGAAAATTTGTCCTAAGACCACATGATCATTTTCAATTGGCTTCTTGTAAGATTCAAAGGACTTTATGAATATAAAATCACATTAAACAATAGTGCCATTTGTGCACAGGTATTATTTTGTTACTAATACAATAATGTACCTTTTAAAAACCTCATTCTTTTTTTTTTTCAGAGACAGGAGTTCTCAGGCACCAGATAGCCTGAGGATTTTACTACTAGAAATTTCTATTGCTTCAGAAAACCTAGTATTTTGAAAAAAAATATAATTGAATAACCATAGTAGGTTAGTTTGTCTCTCTGTCCACTTCAACATTTAACTCATTTGATTTCTCTATATGTCACTGAGATTAGAGGTTCCTCTAAGGTTTCTTGCATCTTTGAAACATTATATTTTGTTTCTCTCACCCTCTGTCTAGATAGATACACAGCCAATACCATGACATCATTCACAAGCCACTTCAGGTTGCATTTCCTAAGCATAAAGGACCATAAGCATAGTATCATCTTATTCATTATCACAACCAAGAAAATTAATATATCATCTAAAATATAGGCCATCTTTAAATTCCTTAATTTTTCCAAAATTGACTTAAAATATTTTAAAATCTGATCCTGGATTCAGTCCATTCACACATTTTTTTTTTTTTGACTGTTAATTGATTCAATCTCTTTTACTAGAGTACAGTTCTCAGTTTTCCTGCTTTTGCATTTTTTTTAATAAAATTTATTTTCTGGTGAGCTCAGGTAAACTGTCTTTCAAAATGTGCCACTGACTTGGTTTTACACGATCATTTCCTCATGGTTGGATTCAAACTAAACTATTTCACAAAAATACTGTGCATAATTTTCATTATTCTTAATAATTTTGTTCATAAATATAGTATAGTGCTATTAGAAAATAAAGAAGTAAGGAAGCCATCAATAACTCACTGTCCTAACTTACACAATAACATTTTGATGTATTTCCACCTTTTCCCCTATTGTTCTTTTTAGTGTAGTTTTGATTATACTGCAATCCAGCTTTGTATTCTGATTGCTTTAGACAGAAGGTCACATCATAAGCATTTTCACTATAAATAACAGCTTCAATGCTAACAGTATTAACTACTATTTATTGAGTTCTTAACGGTCACAGACTATATCCATTGTTTCCTTTTAATCAATGATAATCTTGTGAAGTAAGTGTTATTTTTATCCCCATTTTAGAGTGGGGGACACTGAGACCCCAGACCCATAGCTGGGAAGGGGTAAAGAAGGGATTTGAACCCAAGGGATTGTGCACTGTCTTCTACATTTTATTCAACTATGCTTTGATTTATTTATTTCATTTAAACAAACTAGTAGATGATATCAGCTTAGGCTTGTCCTGCTTTTTTTAAAAATATTTTACAAGTCTGATTTTTTTTGGACAACCCCCTTTGAATTATGACTAAAGCCCCAAGACTTGTGTCAGAAACCAGTGCTTTCCATTTCCCCCCTAAGAATCTCATTTAAACCAAATTTGGTTTTGTCAATCTATTTTCATTCATCCAGGGCAATGTCATTTATAAGTGAATGGCAAATTCATCAAGGAGCCCGAATAGAGGGGAGTGAAGAAAATAAAACAAGTGCAACAACCACCAAAGTCTCTAGGATAGCAGGCCTCCTTGTGTGGGGGTGGCAGGGTTCTGTCCTGGGCCTCAGAAGGCCCTCTGGAGCAGGCCTTGCCCTTGACAGCAGCATGGCGGAGACACTGATTTATCTTCTCTTTGTTTCCAGTACACACCCTGGAATTCAAGCTATGGGAAATCACCCTGTTATTAAAGTCCTCTGATCCAAGCACACCCCACTGATGAGGAATGTGTCCCTGTCAAGGCCCTGAGAAACACAAAATCTGGTAATTTTACATATACTTTTTTTTTTTTTTTGGTAGTGGGGATTACATTCAGGGGCCTTAACACATCCCCAGCCTTTTTTTTTTTGTATTTTATTTAGACCCAGAGTCTGACTGAGTTGCTTATGGCCTTGCTGAGTTGCTAAGGCTGCCTTTGAACTTGTGATCTTCCTGCCTCAGCTGCTGGAGCCCCTGGGATTACAGGCATGTGCCACCACAGCTGGCTCTACATGCACTTTAATGTGAGTTAAGCACCAATGTTTGCTCAGAGCCCATGGTGCCAAACAAGGAAGGGGCAGGAGTAGCAGCGACTTTTGCCATCTCAGCCTCTGGAAGGGTTCTGGGAGCAGCAGGATGGAGCCAGATGTAATTGCATTCAACGCAGTGGTTTAAACTTCATGCACCTGTCTTAAATGTTATGACTCTTATCTTTATGGCATAGCATTCCTATCCCCAAAGAATTGCATTAAAAAAATTTTTTAATTAAAAACCCCATTTCCTAAAGCAATTCTAAGAACTTGGACAAGAAACAAATAAATTGGTTAATAATTCTTGGTTGGTTGTATTTATTTTGATCTTTTCCTCTAGAACTATCCCAATGACAGTAGATGCCCAACCATTTATTAAATGGGTTAAGGCAATATAATTTTGTAATTAAAAATAAAAATAAAGTGGAATAGATAAATTCTTCATAGTTTTCTGTTTTATTTGATTCAGAGATTGGGTCTCAGAAAGGTTTCTCTTAATGATCACTTTCTTTTTTTAATTCTTGATACTGAGAATGATGCAAAGAATCAAGAGACATGATTGATTCATGAAACTAGCTTCATGTGGCTAAAGAATGCCCCAGATCTGGTAAATTATTCTATAATGTTGTTTGTAGAAAATTTAAAGAGCTTATAATTATCCAAATGTGTCAGTTAATCTATTGCCACAATAATGCTGGATAATGAGCAGACACAAACTTTCAGTCACATGCAATAAGTATTTATAGCTCCTACATTTGCAGTGATTGGCTCTGCGGTTGGCCATGCTGCCCTAGGCCATGCATATTAACGCACCTGGGAGTCAACTGACTGTCAGCAGAGCTAAGCTGCAGCTGTCTGTGATGACTGGGTTCCACGACTCTTTTTCTCTAGTAGGCATATTCTCAAGCAATGGAAAAGGCACAGACTATTTCAAGTCTTTGTGTCACTTCCGCTAAATTCCGTGGGACAATGCTTGTCACATGACTGAATCTAGTTTTAAGTGGAAGGACAGTCTACCTTATCCACTGCAGGAGAACACCACAAAGTTACATGGCAAAGACATGGTCAAAGGGAGGGGGAAAACTTAGGTCCGTGATTTTAATATGTCACAGCAGGTTATATTATTCCCTATAGGGATAAGATCAGTGTGAATTACTTACCAACAGCCAATATCCAGTGCACAGCCTATCTTGTTGCTGAGCTGTGCAAGCAAAGCCCTTACCTGGTGGCAGGTCTCATAATCAATCTAAGACAGAAGACATGACTTGATATTAGAAGGTGGCCAGAAAGGCTTACTATGGTAAGATGGCAATCTTCTAAAATTAATCTATAGATTAATGTAATCCCAACCCAAATCCTGGCAAGTCATTTTTTAGAAATCAACAAACTGATTCTTAGATATCTATGGAAAAGAAAAAAAAAACGTTCTTGAAAAAATGTTCTTTTAAAACTCGATTTAAAAACTTATCCATAAAGCTCCAGTAATGAAGAGTGTGCATGTTGATAAAAGGGTAGACACATAAGTCAATGAAATATAACTGAATTCAAAAAAGATCAACAAATACAAGGATAATTCAATGACAACCAAGGAACCAAGAAAATGCAATGAAGGAGGGTAGTTTTTTTTTTTTTAATAGGCAGCTCTGAAACACACATTCATATGCAAAAACATGATCCTCAACTCTTTCCTTACCTAGTATACAAAATCAATTCAAAATGAAGCAGAACTTCATGTAAAACCCAATAATCAAAAACTTTCTAGAGGAAAAATAATCTTTGCAACCATTAAAAAGTCCTACTTTTTAAACTAGGGAACAAGAATAATGAATCATAAAGGAAAAATAAGCAGGACTTCATCAAAATGAAAACACTGCTCTTTAAAAGTCACGGTTAAGAAAAGGAAAATGAATAGACAAATCAGACTGGGAGGAAATATTTTCAGAACATATATTACTATTAAAAAAAAAACCCATGTATCAAGAATATGTTAAGAACTCTGACAAATAATAAAAATATTAAAACCCCAATAAAAAACAGGCATCAGAACTGGACATTTCACCAAAGAACATATATGGAAAGCAAATAAACAGATGGAAAGATACTCAACATTGTTAGCTATAAGAAAAATGCAAAATAGAAACAATAAAATAATACAACACATTTTCTTGACAGCTAAATTTTTAAAACAACAAGGTTGAGAGCTGATAAGGATATAGAAAAAAATGGTGCTCTCACATACTGCTAGGGTAGAGGACAAATGGTGTGACCATTTTAAAAAAACAGTGTGACAGTTTCTTACAAAGTTAAAAATCACTTGCACAATGGAGCACTAAGAGCAACCCCTGAGTTACTCTGTCGTCAGCTGTGTTTTCTTCAAGAAGACTGTGGTGAATGGCCAGCACCTTCCCTCTGCACAAGAGGTGGTGCTACTCGACTCCACAAATTATTACATTAAAAAATGTGGGTCCATTGCATCCAGGGCTTCCCAAATTTCAAGAGAGTTAGAAATATGGGTTTATGGGTAATTTCCCAATTTTTAAATGTCAGCAGCTACTTCACAATGACTGAAAACACTACATGGGTTCATTTGTAACTCTTGCCTTCATATTTTTTTAAGACTAATTTCTACCACTGGATGTGGAATTCTGTCTGGATGTGACCCCTGAGTGATAGATATAAGACCAGCACATGGAAATCACAGAGAAATAGGCCTTGATCCAAAAGGAGAATGTATTTTCTAATAATTTGCTCCAAAATAGAATGTAGAGGCATGAGTTTGTGGAGAGGTTCAAGTGTCAGTTGCATGATTTCTCTGCCAGAAGAGTGGAAAGCCGTCCAGGTAGCTGATGGATGGACTGATAGGCTCCATGGCTCTCTTGCTACCCTGAACTTCTTCAGGTCAAAACCATTGTTTCCTTCATTAAGATTTCAGTTCAAAGTGGGTGGGGTGTTCAATGTGAGGTGTTTGATTTCACTTACCATGTCACGCATGGAGCATATGTGTGTCTCTTAATGTAAGATGTTACTGGGATGTCTTTTCCAAAGGACAATATTCCCAAGGCTATTTATTGCTATTTTATGCTTCCTATTCTACAGTTGGCCTTGCCCTATATGGGTCTATGTCCCTCAACCCCACCAGGAAGAATCAGCTTGGCTTAGCTATGCCTCTGCTGGTAATATTTCCTGTGAAAATAAATGCCCAGAGACTGATAATTTACACATGTTCAGAATTGACCACAAGGAGAACCAACACTTCATTAAAATATTTAAAAATGACTAAGAATCTGGGATCTGGAAATGAAGAGTTTATCTTTCTCTGAACTTGTATATTTGCTACTATTGGTGTTTTCTGTCCCCATGAAAACTATCAGTATAACACTGAAATGTGAATATTTAGGCAAAAATAACTAGGCCAATTAAACCAGACACATCAATTAATTCAGTGACAATAATAAGTCAAACACTTAGCTTTGGCTTCACATGGAAGCATTAAAGATGTCAACATCTGTTTTATTTTTTGACTGGAGTGTCTGGTCTTCATATATCCATCTAACACTTTTGGTAGATTTTGACTTTAATATGAAAGTCGCCCACATCTTCAGATCTGCAAAGGCAGATTTTAACCATGATTCTGAAAATGATTTCCCTTCCATAAGAAAGTGAAGGAAAAGACTGCTTTACATTAAACTGCTTATTTTAGCCATGCAGATAAGCCCCAGCCATTCTCAGATGCTGAAATATTCTGGTTTGGAAACTCGGTACTGCTTGGTTCTTGGCTAGGAGCCGCAATCACACTGACGAATGGACTTGAATGTTCTTTTATTCAGTTGTTGTTTTGCAAAGTCTAATCTGCCAGTGGAACTAACATTAGTATCAGGACTTTTTATATGCAAGGCTTTTGTTAGGTATTTTTACATGTACTATCTCATTTAATCCTCTCAACTCCCCAATGGGGTGGGCATTTTTTACCCAGGTGGGGAGCAGGCTTGGATTCCTAATCAGGATCAGATTAGGAATAGGACTGAGGGCAATGGACTCCAAGTTTCATACATTTTCTACAGCATAACAAAAATGAAGGGGGTAAAGAAGAGAAATCATTATAAATTTAGGTAATCCAAAGTGAAATTCAGGAAACCAACTATGAAACCATCTCCTTGAATCATAATTCCAGTTCCACATTAAACTGTAGAAAGAGTTGATTACAAACATCTGGTGATTAGCCTCAAAGTAAATCTATGAGACAGAAAGTCACTAAGTCCTGTCATTACAGATGGTACCCACCACCGACTTTGGCTTTTAGCTGTCAGATTGATCATTGACAAATAACTTCCTGCCATGTGCTTCCATCCGTTTGGAGTGAACTTTGGGATTCTTCTCTTCTGTGATTCGTACAAACTGGGTATGCTTTCTCTGGTAATCCCTATGAAGACTCAGAGCAGATATTCTCAAAACGGATATTCCAATTCTACATTTATTTTCCCTTGGTGTGTAGACAGTATGTTGAATCAACTTTCCATCAAGAGCCTTTTAATGCTTCCAACTAATAAGTTCTCTGGGAGAGCTGTATTCCATTCAACTTTCTCCCTCCCTTCCTTCTTTTAACCCCATATACTGTGTTGAAAAATCCCTTTGCATCAGCATTTATGCAGCATATAACTTTTTTTTTTTTTTGCTCCCATCCAACAGGCACATTTGGATTTACTATTTCTCTTGAACAGTTGGTGTTTACTGGCAGCAACAAGAACAGAATTTATAGCAGCAAATGGAAGCTGAACTCACACGCTGGCTTTGCGCTGAAGAACTTTGTGTTTGCCATTTCCTAATTGTGAAAACAATATGTCCAAGATTTCACAGTCATCAGCATTCTGATGTAACGATTTCCATCTGGTCAAAGGAAAAAAAAATCCAGAACCTCTATCACTTTGAATTTAAATCGACTCCAATGCAAAGGTAATCGGTTTAGGAGAAAGTTAGAAGACAGGAGATTTCAGATGAAAAACATTCTGAAAAGTGTCTGTAACATCCACTTTCCCAGAGGATAATGTTTCTGAAGAGCAAACAGGGGTAGGTAGGGAGAGAATTCACCATGATCTTCTTAGTAGAAGTGGCTCTAACTGGAATGAGATGAGAGGATTACTTCAAGGTGAGAGAAGATAAAGAAAGCAGGATGATTTGTGGGGTGTTCCAATTGGAGGTAAAAAGGATTGGGAGATCCTCAGAGACCAAGCAATTGGAGAATAATACTGAGACACTGGAGGCCAACGATGTGGTAATAAGAAGCAGTTTAACATCCCATCTCGTCCCATCTGGCATTAAGAATTTGGCACTGGCTGTTGAAATACGAAGCTCCTGATGGCCCTTAAGCTCTTGCAGTGCCCTTTCTCATTCATTAGCCAGGAGTTGAAGCAAAAAGAAATGTACCATAATATTTCAAATGCTTGGTTTGCAGTTTTCCCTATTTATTGATTCAACAAACATTTATTGAGCACTATATTGAATGTTGAGAATGGAATTGGGTGCTGAGGTGGTGTGGTCACATGCATTTCTTGACTGTCTATTAGAGATAACTAAATAAGAAACATAAAATAGGCATAGAATGGTTCTATTTTGAGGTGAAGAACCCATAAAGAAATCTTTTCTATATCTAGACATCTATATGCTTTATATTAATTGTTTCATACTTTATATTCATTAGTTTTCTTCCTGAAATGAGAATGGAAAGAAAACATAATTAGAGAAATAACCTCATAGCTGCCCTTCACTCCATGGAATAAGTAAGCTCTTGGAAGGAAGGGGACTCTATCCAGGATTTCTGCAACAACATCGTGAATACATTCATGAATATATTAGTTCTTGGAGCAAAAGCCTTTCACATAGTAGACCCTCAACTGGGGTATTGACTAACCACCAAACAGAAGAAGCTGGATGAAATTATTAAAGGCTATGACTTTATACCTACAGTAGGCTCTCTCAGAAACTGGGAGAGAGTGGCCTCCCATCTGCCTTTCTTCTCAACTCCACATCATTCAGCAGATGTATGAATGGCCCAGATTCTGCCCACCTGGAAACCTCCAGTACTGGACAGAAGGGCCCTGCTGGTTCTGCAACCCACCCTCACCATGGTTCTGTGATAGAAATGCCACTCCATTCCCTCTTTGCTTCATCCCTATGCTCTATGGGAAAACCAAGCTGTGAAATCACAAAGCCCAGAGAGGAAGGGGTCCACTATTATAGCTCCATGGTCCCAGTTCACATAATTTTTTCAGGGACCACTACAGGAAGACAGAAGAATCCTGCTTACCTATGAGCTGGTCCTCATCCAAAACCATGGAACACAGCCCCCGTATCCTCACAGTGCCCTGGGTCCCACCATGGCCAATGTCTGGGGCTGGAAGTGTGGTTTCCTGTATATTAATTTAAGTCTTGGATAGCTGTGTGTTTTCTGATTTCTTTCTACCTTGGTGGTGATTTCTCTCCCTGGGACTTCAATTGCCTCTCCTGCTACCCAACTTTTTCAGACCAACTTCAATCTAACATGTTTTAAGAAAGTGAAATCTAAAATGGAAAGCAACGATGCTGATATATATATATGGAATGGGACATTAAAATGAGACTTTCCTGTTGGATCAATATTTGTTAGGGCCCGAGCTGAGAACAAATGTTAAGTGCCCATCTTTTCTACAGAGATGAAACTTGCTAAGGGATGACCCCAAAATGATCCGGTAACCCTGAGCCCTCTACAGTCCTAGGGATATAAGGGGAGGTTTGTGAATTGATGAGGAGGGTAAGGATTTCTTCAGGGAGAACATGTGAGCTGATGAAGTGCTCTCTCTTCCTCTGTTTTCCCCCCTCACCTTACTCAAAATGAGGAGGTGGGATGGAGCTTCAGAGAATCACTGCAGAGCTGATCCCTGGACTTGGGGGAACATAGGGTATATTAATTTCTGTCACAGCTGAAATAAATTAGCTCAAATTTAGCAGTTTAAAAATAGCAAAATTACTATCTCACAGTTCGGTAGGCCGGAAGTCCAGCGGGCTTGGCTGGTTTCTCTACTTGGAGCCTCACAAAGCTGAAGTCAAGGTGTTGGCAGAGTTGCATTCCCTTCTGGGGGCTCTAAGGGAGAATCCATTTCCAGGCTCCTGCATGTTGTTGGCAGAATTCAGTTCCATTCGGCTGTTGGACGGAGGCCCCTCTTTCCATATGGGTTGTCAGCTAGGGCCGCCATTGGCTCCTTGTAGCCTCTGTCTGGTTCTTGCATGAAGGCCCCTACCCCTGAGCCAGCAAGAGTGTGTGAAGCCTTCTCACACTGCCACTTCTCTCTGATTTCAGTTGGGAAATGTTCTCCACTTTCAAAAGTTCATGTAATTAGACTGGACCCACCTATAATCCAGGATAATCCCTCCATCTCAAAATCTGGTACCTGAAATCATATCTGCAAAGTCCTTTTTTGCTGTGACTATAAACTTCACAAATTCCAGGGATTAGGGAAATGTTTTGAGGGGACATTCTTTGGCCTATCACATAGAGATTGGTACCTGGAAAAATCAGATGGTGGCTACTGAGCAAGAAGTGGGGTGGGGGCTGGAGCTGGAGCAAGTTGCATCTCCACTGATCCTCATGATAAAAAGGCTGGTATCTTTGAGGACTCCGGGGAAAGGGAGCTGCTCTTAGCTTGGATTGGGAATCCATTCAAGAGGACCACTGGGAGGCAGAGGCCATGCCAGCAGAAAGAAGTTAGAGGTGGAACACAAGAAGTTAGGGGCTAAAGGGAAGTCATAAGCAGTGGGAGTTCCCCAAGGGTATTTCTGAGGAACACTAAAGATGTCCCCGAGATAAGCATCAGCCTGCAGGTAACTTCTACACCCAGATAATTACAACTGTGCCTGTCATCGATAAAGCTGACCTGATGCTAGGAGATCCAAAGAAGAGTGGTAGAAAAGCAGGGTGGGAGTTAGGAGTCCACTCGACTCTTCTCCCTGTCCCTTTCTCCAGCTGGGGCCATCTGAGATGTGGATGGAGGAAACTTTGAGTTGAGTGAGCCACTGAGGCTTTGACAATAGGCTGAACTGGACTTGCAAGATCTCAAAACACAAAGTGTTTGTCAATATCAGAAAGTGGCAGGAAGGCTATAGATCTAACTAGGATTTAATCCCCAAATGGGGATTCAAGTTTACCATGTAGATGCGAGAAAAAATGAAGTTGTCTTCTGCTTGATCTTTTTTATTTAATATATCAGCAAGTCCTGAGTTCTGATTACCAATGGCTATCTCAGAGAAGGGCTTTACATCTCCACAAGCGGAACTCAGACTCTTGTTAAGTTAAGAGGATTGATTACAGATGAAAAATTACATTGCAAAACCAGAATATTAAGTTTTTATGTGATATACTATTTATGTGAAATAATGCCTTCTCACTACCATTATTGAACACAGTAAATTCTTGGATAACTGGTGCTGGGTAGAAAAAATATTTTGACTGGCCAAGGAGAGCTCGATTTTTTGATGTGTGATCTTTGGACTACACTTTCTGTGATCTCATGGAAAGAGCATCAGCCTAGTTGTTCTAGAACTGGGTGTCTCATAACTCCACACACACAAGCAGATCATTCATCTCCTTGTGCCTCAATTTCTTCATGTGTGAAATGACAACAGAATGTCTGTCCTGCTTATTTCACAGTATTGTAGGGAGAATCAAGTAACATAATGGTCATGAAAATGTATTTCTAAATCATAGCCAGGATATACAATAAGTTTTAATTAGCAATTGAGCTTTTATATATAGCTAAAACAGGTTATACCAAGTTTTAAAGAAATCTAGGACACCATGACTAATGGACTCCTTCTGGAAGGTGATAAGTTAAAAACTGGTAACAATAGGTGCCTCCAGGCAGAGATTTGATGAGAGTTATGAGCAAGAGAAAGACTTATTTTTCACTAGACCCCTTTTGTATCTTTTGAGTTAAAACCATGTGTATACATTCAACCCAATAAAATTTAATAACCATTCGAGACGTTGAAGACAGAAGATATTTGTTCTTAGCAATATATTTAACATAATCTAATCTTTCTGTAAAGGGACATTTTTAGGATCTTTATTGCTTCAGGGCTAAAGGAGATGATTTGGTTGATGCAACTAGCATAGAACTTGGCACACAGTAGGTGTTCAGAAAGTGGTAGTGCCCTTGGCTTTGAGGTCATCATTATAACCATCAACTCCCTCTGAGTGAGCTATATACAAGGAGGGAGCTAATGGGATGCTGGATATTAGAAAGTTTATTGGGTTTTATGGGATGTTGAACACAGATGGTAAATGGGATATGCCAGAAAGTTGATGAATCATGTGGTAAGCTAGTGGAAAAGGTGAGTAGAGCCAGAAACAAGCCAGAGAGGGCAAGGAAACAACAGGTCTGGAGGAAGGCAGCTACACTCATTATATCATGTAATCCACTTTTCAGTTGCTGATGTTTCCAGAATGTTAAGTGCCTTTTGCAAGTTGAAGTTATTCTGATCTTCATGCTATTAAATGCTTATTAAATAACAAATAACTTGAAATCTCATTAGCTAGACTGTGGAACTCTTTTTTTTTTTTTCAAATTTATGATTTCTCCTCATTTTATGGTGAGGAGCAGTGAGTCCATAAATCAGAACACTTTATGAGAAGCTGTAACACCTAGCCCTAATGCCAAGACTGAGAATCTGATAGCATAGCTATTAAAAATTAAGACCCCTGAAAGACTGCAGTTCATGCTAACAGGAATGCCCAAGGCAGCCAGACACCATGTCTCCCTTTTGGTTTTAATGTAGTTATATCAGTTTGGCTATTCTGTTATAAAGCAAGCACCCAGAAGACGATTACAAAATGGGCAAAATGAAAACAGACCTATCACGGGGAAGAACCACCCCATGCAGAAATCACCACCCACATTAAGGCACTGCTGACATTGTTGAGACAGTTGTGGGTCAATTTAGAATCTTGCTATTCAAAGCATGGTCCCCTACCAGCATCCTCAGCATCATATGGAACTTGTTCCCAGTGCAGAATCTCAGGCCTTCCCCATGAGAGCTTCAGAGTCAGAATTAACTTTTGTGAGTCCCCCAGGTGAGTCCTATGAACATCAAATTTTTAGAAGAACTGATTTAAAGGCAGAAAAAAAACTGATGAGAAAGAAGTATGCGTTTTTACCAGAGAATAAGAAATGGTTGATTTCAGATTGTTCTTGAGAATAATTAATAAATAACTTCAGCCAAAAATATATCACGGAAATTCTTTTTTATCCTCACTCCATGACCAAAAAGAAAAAAAAATACTTTGGGGAAATGGAAGCATTTAGGGGCCACAGGACTTGAAAGAAGATCCTAGAAGAAGCAGCAGTTCAAAGATGGAGGCTCTAACTCTTGGCAGCTAATTGAATGCAGAATTCAGTGGACATTAAATGTCCCAGTCTGGTGACTAGGATATCAGCTGAAGAAGGGCATCTTCTTATCAGAGACATGAAATAGAGCCCCTCCTTTACAATCTAGGACATTTAAGTCCTGGGATTTTCTTCATGGGATTGTCTGATTTCTAAATCACTGATTGCATTTGACACCAAGAGCTGCTTTTACTGTTTTCTACCCCACCCACATGGCTCCCTGGATTAAAATACTTCATCTGTCAAAAACTTTCCATTTTATGCATCACCCATTTTTTATTTTCTCATTTTTATGCATTAAAGTACTTCTGATTGGTGTAAGATAATATGCATGACCACTAGGTTGTTATAATATCAGATACAAGTGAGAAAACTTGACCTCTTAGTTGATGTATAACATTTCCTGCTTATGATTTTGGTTAGAAAATAACTCAGGGACATACCCTTAGTGTGAACATGAGCAAGAATCCAGGGCTAATGTGGGTGAAAGTTCCCAGGATGCAGGATGAGAAGAAGAACTGAAGACAAAGAGGAGAAAATCAAGAAGAGTTTGACTAATGTTTCTCCATGAGTACCTCCCATTGAAGGACTCAACTCAGCTTAAGGAAAAAGAGGAATGAATATCCGCAGCTGGGAATGCTCAGACATCTCCCACTAGGAAACAACCCAGAGAAACAGGAGACATCAGCAATCAGCTGGTGACTATCCTGAATCTTGGCAATAATAAAATAATGGGAAAAAATCTGAACTATCACTTCCAATGTGGAAGGCTCTCATCATTCTTATTGTAGGAGGTTCAGGTTAAAATTCATTACAACACATAATTTCTCTTGGAAAGTGCCTACATAATACACCAGACTATCAGGACTCCAGACAGCTTTATGCTACATTTTTGGTGATTTAAGGAATTCTGTTACAACAGATGACATTTCTGTGAGTGGAAATTTACTTATGTGGAACCAAAGTCTTAACTCTTACAGTCATGAACCATTGGGGCTGGAAATTCTTCTCAGGCATTTTAACTGCAGTGATTTTTTAGTAAAGTTAAATCAATTAACAAAAAAAGTAAGAAACTCTTCATAGAGTTTTTAGGTGTGTAACTAGATAAAAGATTGGCAACTTTGGAGACTGGTGTGGCAACTGTTATGCGGGAATGATCATT
The DNA here is from genome assembly GCF_021218885.2 of Marmota monax. Taxonomy (NCBI): domain Eukaryota; kingdom Metazoa; phylum Chordata; class Mammalia; order Rodentia; family Sciuridae; genus Marmota; species Marmota monax. The sequence goes on along the minus strand of NW_026693082.1, from coordinate 16,484,672 downwards.
TGGGTCCCAGCACAAATAGGCAGAGAATAACTCTTTGAATCTCTGTGAGGATCTAGGTGTAGCCGACTTGGGTTTGAGTGATGCTGGTAGATTTTCATGTGTTACGACTGGGAGAATATGCTACTATGATTCAATGTTAACAGGAATTAATGTGTGGTTTAGTGAGCAAGTTAGAACTGTTTCACATTAGAATGGCTTTACAGCCGACAGTTTTACAAGGAGAATGGAATGAATTGAATTCAGTCACTTCAATTAAAATATCTTTTATATTCTCTGTGTTCCGTTGGAGCTGATGACAAACCAGAGAAGCATGTTAGAACAAGTAGACCGGAAAATTACATTCTTCTATTTCTCACTTTGTACAGTAGGCAATTCAAATACTACAATTCAAAGTACTAGTGTCAAATATCTATTTTCTTTTTTGCCTTTCTTCCCTTCTTAGTCTGTTTGTGTTGCTATAACAAAATACCTGATGCTGAGTCACGTATAAAGAAAAGAGATTCATTTAGCTCATAGTTTTAGAGTCTGAAAGTTCAAGCTCAGGTGGCCCCATCAGTTTGGCCCCTGTAAAGGCCTTCTGGCTACATCAAAACACACTGGAAGGTGTTACGAGACTGATCTACTCATGAGGGAGATGGCCCCCTGTCCTAATTACCTTTTGTCCTTAGGTCCTACCTCTTAAAGGTTCTACCACTTTACCATCACCACACTGGGAACCAAGCTTCCAGCACAGGAACCTTTGGGTGGGGAGGTGATCACATCCATCCCACAGCACCTGCTTCAGGCACCAGCCAAGCTGGGTAAGATCACTTAAAATCCAACGAAGGACTAGGTCAGAAAGATTGGGCTGGAGTGACCCTTTGAGCCAGTTGGTCCAGTGCTTTGGCTCCTGCTGGCCAATACCTTAGGCACCGTGATAACACCTAATGGGGATAAGGCCCAATTATGTGTGTGAAGGCGCCATTAATCTGCAGAGGGCAATTAGAGTGGTTCCAAGGCAGGAAAGCTGCTTACCCCATAGCAGGTAGGAAGGAGAGAGAGAGAGGGCGGGGGTGGGGGGGAGAGAAAGGGACTAGGGACAAGAAATACCCCTCCAGGCCATGTCTCCAGATCCTATTTCTTCCAGGTAGGCCCTAACCCGTAAAGTCTCCGCCACCTCCCTCTAATGTCATGTAATTATTAATCCATCTGTGAATTAATCCTCTGATGAGGATGGAGGCCTCCTGATCCAATCACTTCCCCAAAGCCCCACCTCTGCACACTACTGCATTCTGCACCAAACCTTCAACCTATGAGCCTTTGAAGGGCATTCCAGGTACAAACCACCACAGAGGTATTCCTGTTTCCTGTGCTGGAATCATGGAAGTTCTCTTCCACTGAGCGGGAGAGACTCAAGGAGGGAAGGGCTTAGCTTCCAGAAGTTTGAGACAAGAGCAGAAGGAATGGCAGGTGCAAACCTCTCAGAGGGGAGAAGGCTTGGTTTACCTCACAACAGCAAGCCTGCTCATGTCCCTGGAGCCACCAGCATGTGTGAGAGAGAGAGAGTGGTAGCAGATAAAATCAGAGGCAGCCTAGGACCAGGTCATGGGCAGTTTTGCAGACCATGATGGAGACCTTGACTTTAACTCTGAGACCAGAAACAATCAGTATTTTAAGGAGGGAAATAATGGAATCTGACTCATATTTGACAAAGGTCACTGACTCCTATGTGAGGCATGGACTTAGGGGTGCAAGAAAAGAACAGAGAGGCAAATTTGGAAACTATTGCAATCATCCAGGTACAAGACCATGGTAGGGGGTAAAATGATGGAGGAGGTGAAGAGAATAGTGGTCAGGATCTGGATGTAATTCAAAGTTTGAGACAATACAACTTGCAGACAGATTCAGTGTCATGTGGGAAAAAGAGATTGGAGTCAAAGATAATTACCACAAAATTTGGGGCCTGGGCAATTGGAAGAACAGACTTGTCAATATTGATAGGAATATTGTGGAGGAGTATTCTGGATTGTTATTAGGAGATGAAGAATCAAATGCTTGGTTTAGGATTTATGATGGTTAAGAAGAATAGATATCTAAGAAGGAATGCAGAGGGCTGGGGTTGTGGCTCAGTGATAGAGTACTTGCCTAGTATGGTGAGGCACTGGGTTCGATTCTCAGCACCACATAAAAAATAAACAAATAAAATAAAGTTATTAGAAATAAAAAGAAAATACTTAACTTACACTTTAAAAAATATAAAAGAAGGGATACCGGGTGTATAGTTTGAAATTCAGCAGGTAGGTCAGGGCTAGACAAATCAATTTGCTCATCACCAGCAGAAGATGCTTCTTTTGAGCTGTGGGATTGAATGGGATTGATTACTTCATGATGGCTGAACTCATGGGCACTCAGCACAGTTAGGATTTATGTTAGGGTGTAGACGAGAAGATTGCAAAGGACCAAGCCGAAAAGAGTGAAGGTAGAGCCAACCAGAGAAGAAACACCTTGAGAGAGTAGTGTTCTGGAAATACAGCACCACATAAAAATGAATAAAAATAAAACAAAAGTATTGTGTCCATCTACAACTAAAAAAAAAAAAAGGAAAACAGGAAGAGAAGTAGAAGTAGCAAGTAAAGACAACCCTTTTGACACCTGTCTCTGACGAGAGTAACTGGCAAAGAACACGAGGTGGTGGTTGATTGAGGGTCACATTTCTTCACCCTTCCCATTTCTTCTACATCCTTGCCACTTTGATTAATTAATTAACTAATTAATTAATTAATTTGCCCTGCAAATTTGATTAATCCTTCCATCATGTTTGGCCAAAGAATAAGGTGGAAGTGATGGTGTGCCAGTTCCAAGGTCAGACATAGTTGTGGGCTCTTGTGCTTCCTCCCCTATTATGAGGACAGGTCAGGGTTCACCTGCTATCCCCAGAGGAGGAGCCAGTGAGAGCACTGAGCTAGTCTTAAAATGGCATCTGTGACACTGCATCATTTTATAATCTGCTTTTTAAAAAATATTTGTTGACAAATCCCAAAGTCAATAATCTTTGGCGATGTATTTTTGGAAGATTCTTATATATCACTATACTTCTGTGAAATACATTTTAAAAAATCACATTACCTTTGTATAGTTTTCTGCTTATTTATATTAAATAAAAGAATATTTTCTTATGATATAGGGAATGCTCTAATGCAGAGTGGATTAGACAGTGGAATTACATTTATAAAACATAATTGTATTTACTCAAAGTATATTCATCAATATGCTTGGTCATCTTCATAGAATTTTCTACAGTATTAATCCATTACTCTGGAATTTTGGAACAAGAATTCATCTCCAAGTGCCAATATCCTTCATAAGGATTCTGTGTACTCTTCACCCAGTTTCCCCCAATGGCAACATTTTGCAAAACTGTTAAAAAATGGCATCCACCATAGTGACATTGCATCCATCTACTGATTTTATTCAGATCTCCTCAGTTTAGTTTGTACTCATTTATAATTTTGCAGGAAATAGAGTAGTCCATCATATCAATAATGTATCAAATATTCTTAAACAATTACCTGTTGTTGGGCATTAGTATGTTTCCAGTTTTCATTATACTATCTAAAAGATTCCATAAATATTTTAAACTAAATATTATTTTGTACATTCGTTTTTATAGATTAAATTTCTTAAAGTGAAATACTAGGTCAAAGAATTTAACTATTTCTAATAATTTTTATTAAAGAAGTGAAGATTTGCAGGCAATTATCTTATTTATTAATTACACTTTAATAATTTCCCCCAACATATATTGATATTACCCAGTTAAAAAATATTCTTGACCTCTTTAGGTCAAGGTTGGAAGTCAGCAATCAGGGGGCATCAGCACAATCAGGCTCTAGTGAGGGCCCTTTTCCTGGTTTGCAAATGGTGCCTTTTCACTGTGTCCTCACATGGGGAAAAGGGGAGAAAGAACCAGCTCTCTGACATTTCATAAGAGCTCTAATTTCCCTCGTGTCATCCCACCTTCATGACCTCATCTATACCTAATTATCTCCCAGAGACCCCCATCTCCAAATAGCATTACACCAGGGTCAGGGAGTCAGCATACACATTTTGTGGGGGAAGAGGGATTTAATTCAGTTTATATCTAGCTAGCTAGATGTATCTCATAGATAGATGATAGACAGATGATTGATAGATGGATGGATAGATGGATAGATAGATAGATACATAGATAGCTTTGAAAGTCTCCAAAATCATAAAAACAAAATGTTCAATGTCATTTCTAGGTGATGGAATTATATTCTAGAATATTTTTCTTTTTTTTTCCCCAAGTTTTATTCACTGAGCATATGCTATACATGAGTTGACAAAATATTAAAATTTTAAGAGGAATGCTTTAATTTATTAAATATAACTGGTTGATATGTTTAATAGCAAGGTTAGAATGGCACATAGCCCATCACAAATTGAGAAAACGGCTTTAAACTATACATTCATTTAAACAAACTAATATAAAATTAATAAAATTTTACTGTACATAATGATAGTTGCTATCACTGTCCACATATTTTTTTCAAAATAATTATTAAAACTTTAATCTCTTTTCACCAACATCGTATTTATTTATTTATGTTGCAAAATTATTTTTGTTTTTACTGAATGCACACACACTTTTTCATGTTTTATCCTAGAGCTCCAAGGCCAAGTCAAAATGTAATCCTCCATTAGTCTCAGTTATCATTAAGAACTCAAAGGAGGGGAAGATAAGGGCACACAATATCACAGCTCCCCTCTCTATTCCTGCTGGTGAAATCTGGCAGGAAAAAGCAAAAAGCAACAACAACAACAAAATTTTGTTTTCAGGGACTACTGTAATGGGATAAACATACATTGGAGAGAAAAATATAGTCTAAAGAAAAGCAGATGCAGAAAAAGAGTTGACTGATTGCCTCGGAATGATATTGAAGGTTCTGTCAACTAGGATATGGTAGGTGTTGCTGCAGTAACAAATACCTTCCATATCCTAGCAAATCCTTATTCCTCATTCACTCATACTACCTACCCATCTCATTGGAGAAGATGAGCTCTACTTATCAAAATCTCACAAGAACCCAAACTGCAGGAACAGCCACCATCTCAAACATTGCTAATTGCCATTTCAGAAGGAAAGAGACACTCGGTAGGGTTCCACACCAGTGATTAAATGTTCTGGTACAGAAATAGGATACATTATTTATGCTTGTCACCTATTACCTAGATCCCACCCATGCAACTCAAAAACAAGGAGGCAGAGCACCATATTTTCAGAACAACACTAATGTCTATAATTGGCACGAACCGGGCTGATTCCATGTATGTAAGCCCAAGCCCACTGAGCACAATACCCAACTCCTCCATTTGCAATATCCTTGACTCTGTCTCTTGCCAGCCCTGGGCTGCCCTGTCTCTACTTCCCATGAGTATGAAATGCATACTCATCCAGTGGGGAGCCAATCTGAGTTCTACCCTCAGCCAGCCAGTCAGCTGTCTGGGTGATCATGACCTATAATTTCCTCATGGATAAAGTAAAGAAAGCCCTCATGTCTCCTCCTCTTCTAACCTGCTTTGGTCTTTAGGGATATGCACTTGGGCACTAGTTTGTCAGAATCTGAAGGGGCATGGTTTGATGCTGTGCTCTGCATCCGATCTGAGGTTCATTTTCCCCCCTCCTTTACCTAAGACAGGTTCTATGTGCAGAGAGCACCCACCCAAACTGAGCCTCAGCCCCATGCCCAGGCAGTGGCTGCCCCACCACCAAGCCTTGTGAGTACTAAAGAATTAGCCATCCATATAATTCAGAGTGAAAAGTCAACACATGTTGACTATTTTAGTGTTTTGTCAGAAGCGAGTAGATTTAAAAGCTAAGAGAAGGAATCAAGCAGCTGTCGAAGGTGAGAGGAGAAAGGGGAAGTAAAATGCATCATTCCCCCAAAACTACTGGTTCATTTGCTGCCACGATCTGACTGGACCGCTGAATGGAACAGAATTTGACTAATGTTGGCATTTTTTGCCTGTACTATGCTGACCAATGGAATTTTTTTATTATTATTATTATTATCATTTTACCAGTTTGTGATGTAGCCTAGGAATGTTAATGAGTTACCATCATCGTTGAAGTCTTGGTCTAAATTTGGTTAGCTTTTGGTGGTTTGGGTTGGAAACACCTTCTTTTTCTCACTTAGAAATGTTTGAAGCATTTTCCCAGCATGCGCTCTGCGCTAAACATTATGTTAGGCTCTCAGGATAGAAAGATCCACAGAGTGTGATTGCTAACTCAAGGGACCCACTGTCTTGGAGAAGTGGTGAAAAGAATCAACAAACCGCTCAGCTGCTTTCCCTGCTCCTGTCCTGTGGCCTTGGAATGGAAGCAGGTGACCTGGTCCTGCTGACCTCCTAGGTCCTCATTTGTGACGTCCCCAGTCCACCTCCTCACCACTCAGCCTTCCTGTCATTTGCCTCTTTTGACTGTTCCCAGGGCAGCACTTCCAACCCTTTCTCTGCTCCTCTCACACCCCCACCCACCCTCCTCCGCTGACAACCAGCTTCTCCAACCTTTCCAAGAGCTCGCACCAGAATCTTTCTGGGAATCAGCCAGCAGTGACCTCAGGACTCCCCCCACCCTTCTTTGTTCGTAGCGCAGGCTTCCATTTAACCAGAAAGACATGTTTTCTCACTTAAATTTCTCTTGAAAATACACAAGCATTTAAATTAAGGATAAAAATTACATTTTCAAATCACAAAACTTTTTGCCAAAATTCAAAATTGTCGAAAAAAAAAAAATAGGTCAAGAGCCTGGCTCTCTGAGAGCAAGCATCAGGTTTTCCCATTTGCAGTCAGATGCGTGCATCCCATGTGAGCCCCTTTCATGTGCTGATGTCAGCATGCCAAGAGCTGCTGGCTGTACCTTTGATTTCTCCAGGCAGAAACAGTGTACCCTGGGGGTAGGTTGAGTAACTGAGGGTCTGGGTGACAGTTCCTAATTAGGGCTGTGACCTTAAACATATCTCCTAGCCACCAAGGTATCAATAGATAAGGATGGGACCAGCTTGGCCCCTAACAAGGCCTGGAGACCACATATCTCAGACTTCCTGAGCTTCTTGGATGACACATGTCAGTTCAATTAATCTTTTTCCTATCAGTACATCTTTTTCCTCCACCTGGAGGCAAAATTGTATATGTCCTTAATTTTTTAGGCAAATTCTAATGCTGAACTATGTTTTCCAAAGCAGTGTTTTGAGCACTGTCTACTCTGTAAATCTGCTGTGTGTGCCCAACAATGTAGGGCAAACTCGTAGCAGGCAGTAGGAAAAAAAATCTCCTTCTCTGAGCTGTAGAATGAAGGGTAGAGGGATTTAGGGTGTAGCTCAGTAGTAGAGTGTTTGCCTGCCATGAATGAGGCCCTGGGTTCCATTCCAAGACACACACACACACCACACAAGGTAGAATGAAGGGTGGAAGGTTGGAATTAGAGCTGGGCTGTAGACTATAACCCTGTGTGACCCTGTGTGTTCTATAGTGCATTTTTGTATCCTTAATATGTTGATATGTGTTGCTATCCAAAAAAGAATAAACAGTTTTGTGTGTATACATGTGTGTGTGAATGCACAGTGGTTTGTGGATGTCTGAATATGGAGATACTGAGAAACAATTTTCTGCTATTCACAAGCAGAAGACCTAGGTGGGGTTTCTCTCTCTCTCTCTCTCTCTCTCTCTCTCTCTCTCTCTCTCTCTCTCTCTTAGTGAGTATAAAAGCTGAAGAATTAACAAAAGCTTCTGGGCTTGGGATGTATAGCTCAGTGGTATAGCGCTTACCTTGCAAGTGAGGGGACTTAGGTTTCAGCAGCAGAAAAAAAGAATTAACAAATGCCTCGACTAAAGATTAATTTGTTTAGTCAATTTGAAGGTAAATGAGATGAGTCCTGATTTCACCTCTGCCTGGATCTGCAGTGTTTTCTTTTGCATTGAGTTTTTCCTTTGGGAGCTGCGGGTCATTGAAATGCAGCTGCTCTTGGTCTATCACTTTTGCCTGATGCTCTCAAGAAGCCACAGCCTCAAGACTGATCTCCCTAACACCTCCTGGGCAACTTACTGTGTCTGTTGGTCTCAATTCCTGGGTCAGTCCCCTCTTACTTCCTTGAAGAAGATTCAAAGTTCCCTCCTGGCTTTTCTCTGACTCAACCCTCACCCCCACCACATCTTCAAAGTGCGCAGAGCCACACCATAGCCTGGATTTTGGTTATTCTGTGTGAAGACTCAGTGTCAATCTCAGGGGAGCTGGCTGCCCCACACTCACTCTCTTGTAGGACCAGGCATCCTCCCTGCTTGGGTCCTCTGGACTCAGGCTCACTGCCTGCAAATCACCTGGGATTCTTGTTAAAAGGATGGCTTTCCTTCAGTAGCTCCAGGGTGGGGCCTGGGATTCTGCATTTCTAACAAGCTCCCAGGAGAGACAAATGCAGTTGGGATTGGGACAGCACTTAAAAAGAAGATCACAAAGTGCACCCACCAGAGGCTGCAGTTAGTCACACCTGGCAGGATCATCCTGTTGGCCTCTAGGTCCTTAGAAGATGCAAGAAGCCAGTCTTCAGGGTGGAAGGAGTCATATTAGCAGGTTGGGCTCTGTTGAGGGAGGGCTGGGGGACCACAGCTTTTCCAATTACAGATAAACTGCTAGTTATTTTAAAGACAAATAAGAAATGTAATAGACTAAAATTGCGGTTCCCTAGGTATTTCTAGGAAATACTTGTCCCTAGGGGTGTTAATAGGAGTCGTGTGCAAAACAGATTCCTATACTCAAATGAGTTCTAGAATCTAGACTCTAAACACCGGGTTAAACAAAGTTTAATAGGTTTCTTTTCAGAGGCTTTAATAAGCTAATGTGCATTATAGCTCTCTGAGAAGGACATAAAGCATGCAACATTCCCCAAAAGAATTTTCCAAGGAAACCCTGCCCTCCCTCCCCAACTCCCCAGGGAGGTTAACAGAACTAAATTTTCATGAAACACTCCCCTGAGAAAGGATAAGGTAAGCTTAGGCCAAGTCAACTTCATCCATCTTTTCAGCTCTTCCTTTACCTGCCCTCAAGATTTTAACATGGAAGAGCATTTGTTTTCTTGTTCATGATCCATAAACACCTGGCAATTGATTGATTGTTGTGTGTGTGTGTGTGTGTGTACACATGCACATATGCACAAATGTCACACACTCCTCTCAAATGCTAAGTCTTATGCAAACATCATATCATCTGTTCATATATATATATATATACACAGATCATATCAAGCCTGATAGGTATTTCTGGCCCATTATCCCCTCCTCCTTACTGTGTAAGTTGAAAGGTTAGGATGGCAGCAGAAGAAAGGAAGAGTATTTAAAATGACAAAAGGGACATATTTCTCTCACTGCCTATCACCTATAATTAGGAAAAAAAAAAAACAGCAGAACGATTTAGTTAAACATGCCTGAGTCAGCCTGAGTGTTTCTCTTTGAGATCCAAGACAGAACAGGTGGTCCCAGAGAGCAATTGTTCCTCCAGCTTCTGCTGAGGGTCTACATCCCGATGAGGATTCCCTTCTATTTAACAGTCCAAACACCCTTTGTGGGGAGTCTCCTCTTTTTCGATTCAGAATGAGACACACAACTGGAATTTCTGTGTTCTGTTGCAAGCAGGCAGGGAGAAGCATCTCATTCGATTACCACTTCAAAGCCGGCAGAATGGAAGCTTCTAGTTCCCAAAACAATACTTCATCTTCTTAACCAAAATTCTGTTGGTGTCTTAGGGAGGATTCAATTGAAGATGGAATGGGTGAAAGGGGGTGAGGAGGGGCACGCATGCATGTGTTTCCGAGGCGGTAGGTACATGGAATTGGAGATGGACAGTGTTGTGAACGGTGCTATTAATAATTCCTGGGAGGCGAATTGTCTTTAAATGCAAGCATATATTCAATCACACCAATCACCAAACACAAACAATTAATGCAAAAAGTGTTGGGTGTGTTGGAGCACCCCAACTAGCATTCAATGCATACTAATTAAACACTATAAGCAAATCACATAATCCTAGGGCAATCACGAGCACCAAAGTACCTCCGATGCCAGGTGACTTCTCTTACCTGAATAGCAGTCTTGTTCTTGTCCCTAGGTTCTCTCCAGCCTGACGGTTGGATGTCAGGGAAAGGTTGAGTCGATCTGGGGACAGACAGCAAGGAGGCCTGTCTCACTGATGTCCTCAGAGGAAAGCTCTCTGACACCGCAGGACAAGCAGTTTATATACAGTTCCAAGTTGGTGCTCATTGTTATCACGCTCCAGCGTTTTTCTGTCTCTGGATGATGGTCCTTATCAATTGCATCCAGTCCAGCCTGTGGCTGTTGCTCCTTACAACCAGCAGGTTAGTTCGTCCCAGCATGTCTGTGACAGATGCTCCCTATAGATAGATTTATGAATTGAATAACAGTAAAAATTGTATTTAAAGAGAAAGTGGGAAATTATCTTTTATGTGATAGTGTACCCCCTTGCCCCCTCCCAAATTTGTTAGAGATCATAGTTGCCAGGGTAGGACCTGTAGTGTTAAGTTGCTATGGCTGCTTCTGTAAGTGAGGTTTCTTCTAAAAACCTCACTGGCCCCAGAAAAATCCCCAGGCAAGCCAACAATCCAGTGGCTTATGTGCTCTTTCTTATTCTAAAACATTGCACTGATTATTGTGAAGAGGAGGATTATTGTTATCAGAGGAAAGAGGCCATTTGGGCTCTTGTGTGTGTCTTTTCCTCCTAGTGTCTCCTTAAATTTTCTCTAATTCTCCACACTCCTGATTGCAAAGCCAATGTCCATTTTCTGAAGCAGAAAATTAAGAATCAAACTTTTTTTTTTCTTTTTTGCCCAACTCAAACATATAAAGCTTTAGACATCTAGCTTTTAATTTAAATATAAGTATATTAATTGCATACCACTCAAAAGAAAATGTATAACTCATTACTTTGGGAATATGGCTTTATTCTACTCTGATGTTTTATGAAACAATTTGATTCATGTGTGTCATGTGTATCTCAGCTGTCAACAACTTTGTCTTCAAAAAAATCAAGCACTTTTTTATTTTTAAGCTATTTTTAAAACATACTATCTTATTTCCACCCGAATTTTACAACAGATTAAAATATGAAACCTAAAAGGGGGACAGATGGTGGAGTCTTAAACAACCTCTTCACAGAGGAGAGGGAAGGGGGTGTGCAGGGACCTTTAGAGGGGGAGTAAAATGACTTTTAGGAAAGGAATTTCATCTGAAGAATAGGCAGTGGCCTGGGACAACATTCCCCTGGGTTCTAGATGTGGTGTTTGACTTTTGTCTCTTCCTCTATGACATAAATTTAATTTTCTTAATGAAATTTCAGCAAAATGAAAGGCAATTGTGTCCCTCTTCAGTGGATCCAGTCTTTAGATGGACAAGGGAACTTTGGAGAAAGCCCTTCTTTCCTGAACTTCAGGACAGAAAGACTGAAAGACAGGGGAAGGTCAGAGAGATCTTGAGGCTGCTTCTTTAGCTCATCATGTCAAAGCACCATGCTTTGAGGTATCATTTTTTTGGAGGCTCAATGACGTTTTAGCGATCTCTGTCAGTCTCACTGGATTTCTTTTTTTACAAAAAGCTTATTTACAATGACATACAAGATTTCAGAGGATGGGTTAAACCTCCGAAGGAAAGATGATTGTACTGTTCATTTTTTTAAAATTTAAAATGAATTCTATTAGAAAACAAAATAGTAGTAATTAACAACTAACACATGTTGATCCTTATCATGTGACATGCACCATTTAAACACACTATGCATAGTAGTTTATAAAAGGGTTGCTTCTGGGAGTGTGGTGGTAGAGGCTCCCTGAGCAGATACTACTGAGGACCAGAGGACAGCATCCCCTGAGGACCAGAAGACAGCATCCCCTATGGTGGTGTGCTAAGGCTGCTGGAGGGTTGCCACTCCTGAGTGCATTACTGCTGCTTAATCGCTTGGTTCCCAAACACATACACACATCCTCTCTCTCTCTCTCTCTCCCCCTCTCTCTCGCTCACACACACACACACACACACACACACACACCCCTCTTCTTTCCTCAGAGGGGAATAAGATCTTAACAACATGCCATTGTTTTAGGTTAGTGGCTCTCAGCCTATGTCTGCACATTGGAAACATCTGAAAAGCTTTTAAAAAGCACTGATGACACCCGGGCCTCACCCCAGAACAAATAAATCAGAATTTATTTCTGGTAGAGCTGGAGCAACAATATGTTTGAAAGTTTCCCAGGTGATTCTAATTTATAGCCAGACTTAGACCCAGCGTTTTACATTATTAGACACAAACCAAATGTGCTCATATCTCTACCTAGATGAACCAAGTGTCTTGATATCCCTACCCTAACAAGGAAGTTGAAAATACTAATCATCCTCTAACCATACTCAGTATTCAGCAGATTTTCTTTCCTTTTTCTTGTCTGTGGTAATGGCTTTGAACTCTGGGCCTTGCAGGTGCTAGGCGAGCACTCCACCCCTGAGCTACATTCAGCAGATTTTCAAAGTTCTATTTATAAGATCACCTGATGGCACATTGGTCCACACCTCTGTGCTTCCGTCCTTCCTTTGACCCATCCTTTAAAACGCCCACTTCACCTCCATACTTAGAATCTTATCAAGTTCTCCCTGGTGGAGAGCGCCACCCTGAGACTGGGCAGAGAATTTATCTCCCGGCCCTCTGCCTCCAGGTCACACCCCCCTACACTTCTCACCTCTGTCCCAGATGTCCACACACACATATTTTTTTTTTATGTCACACCTCCCAGTTTTCAGTTAATAACACCACAGCCATTCTCTTTTTAAGCTTTTTTCTTCCAATAAATCTCACATAACAAATAATAATAACTTCTTTTTTGACCAAGTTATATATCAGATATCATACTGACACTTTACATAACTATTTTTTATGCCTCACAACAAACCTAGGAGAGATTGATTTTGCAGACAAGGACATTAAAGTTTGGAGAGGAAAAGTAACCTCCAGGAGATCACCCAGGTGGCAAGTAGGAGGTCTGGGATTCACGTTCTGATATATTTGATTGGCGGGTCTCAACTCAGCACCCACCCTGGCTTTGGGGATACATACCTTGTTCAGTCACACAAGGTCCTGTGCCTACTGCGCTTACTTTAAACTTCTCTTTCTGAACCAGAAGTTCTCCATCTTCATTTCCCTCTGAGCCCTGCAAATTAGGTAGCCCAACCTGTTTCTCCACTCTTGCTAGAAATAAGATTCAGTCACTTTATATTCTTTGAGAACAAACTATGTACTCAAATTGTTAATAAAAGAAGTGTTCAAAGGAATAGGGAAAAAACTTATTAATGTGAAATTAGACCTGATAGAGAAGCATTTCTATTAACTTTTGAAGTTCCCAAATATATTAAAAATCCTAAGTCTTCTTTGCACCTTATCATCTTCTAAATAATCAGATTCTACTCATGTTGACCCACAAAATGATTTTTTGCACGATTTACTGATTTAGTTTTTTGTTATGTCATTTTGAAGCATATTCCATCCCCACTGTCACCATCCCTGAAATGAAAGTAGCATCATTGCATTTCCTTTGGGAACCAAAACATACTCAAATTATGATCATGTAGAAAAAAGAGTATTAACAGTTTCTTTAAACTTAAAAATACATTAAGTTGAACCAATCTTAAGAACAGAGAGAGGAAAAGTATATTTTTTTAAGAGTAAAAGGGTGAAAAATAAGAGGAAGAGGAGGAGGAGGAGGAGAAGGAGAAGGAGGAGGAGGACCACAACGACTCTAACAGTCTCAGAGATCTGTGGTCAGTATTAAAAGGCCTAACATACATTTTACTAAAATCCTAAAAAAGGAGAGAAGAGAAGAGGGTAAAAAGAAAAATTTTTGAAGAAATAATGTGGAACAATACCTAAAATTTGGTGGAAGATATACTTTTACCAAGTAAAGAAGTTCAATAAATTCTAACCAGGACAAATACAAAGAATATTATACCCTATAATAAACGTTAAATATGAAGAAATGGAGAGGGGTTGAAACAAAGTGTACAAGAAAATATACACCATGTAGACCGTAACTCTAAGAAAGATGAAGTGACTATATTAATATCAGATAGACTTCAAAACAAAGAATATTTCAAAACAAAGAATATTTCACAATGACAAAATAAATTTCTAAGAATGTTTTTAGTTATTAATGCATATGTGCCTAATCACAAAAACTTCAAAATACCTGTAGAAAATACTAACAGATTTAAGGGAACAGACAACCCCACCATCATACTCATAGAATTTAACACTCCTTTCTCAAACATTGATAGAACAATTAGGCAAAACAATTCAGTAAAGACATAAAAGACATGAATGACATTGGTATTTATAAAGCATTTCATCAAACAACAACAGAATAAACATTGTTTTTAAGAGTATATATTTATCAAGAAAGACTATCTGCTTGGCCAAAAAGCAAGTATCAACAAATTAAACAATAATAAAGTAATTTAGGATATGTTCAATTACTATGAAATTAAATTTAAATATCAATAAGAAGATATTTAGAAAAAACCCAAATATTTGGAAATAAGATAATATATTTCCAAAAAAAAAAATTTATGGACCAGAAAAGAAATTGCAACAAAGATTATAAAATATATGAAAGAATAAAAATAAAGCTATAAAGTTGTGAAATGTAGCAAAAACAATCCTTCAAGAAAAAAATTATAACTTTAAATGTATGTTATCAATGAATAATCTAAAATTGATGACCTAAGATTCTACTTCAAAAAGAAAGATGCGCAAAATAACTCCAAAATAAATAGAAGAAAGGAAATTATAAAGAAAAAGAAACAATTTTAAAAACAAACAATGGAAAATTTTAACAGAGCCAAAAATTGGAAAATATCAACAAAATTAATAATTGTGTAGTTAGAGAAAAAGAGAGAAAGGAACACAGAGAGAACACAAATTATTAATATAAAAATGAAGGAGGGATTATCACTTCAAATCCTAAATCCTACAAATACCAATATGCTACAGATATTAAATCAATAATAAGAACAAACATATGCCCAAATTGTAGCAACTTAGGTGACTTGGCCAAATTCCTTCAAAAATACACCTCACCAAATCTGACACAAGGATAGACTGAAATATGAATATGAATATCCTGTTTAAAATTGAACTTGTTATTTAAAATATTTTCATAAAATAACTTTAGGCCCATCCCAGATGGTTTCACAGGAAAAAAATCTATGCAAAATAAAAGGGGTGGGAAGAGGCAAATTTCAGAAATTAGAGGAAGAAAGATTACTTCCTAATTTGTTTTGTGAAGCCATTAAAACCTTAATACAAAAATCTGTCAAAGGTATTGCTATAGTTTGTATCTTAAATGTCACCCAAAGGCCCATGTGTTAAGGTCCTGGTCCCATAGTGGCACTATTGGAAGGTAGTAAAGTCTTTAAATAGTGGACCTAGTGGAAGGAAGTGAGGAAGTTAGGTCACTGGGGATACGCCCTTAAAGGGGATGTCTGGATCCCAGCTCCTCCCCCACCTTTCCTGCCATGTAAGGTAAACAGCTCTTTAGCAACATGATCCCTTCCATCATGTTCTGCCTCACCACAGACCCGAAAGCACTGAACCAAGTGACCATGGACTGAAATCTCTAAAACCATAAGCCACAATAAATCTTTCCTTCTTATAAGTTGGTTTCATAACAGTAGCATTTTCTAATTTTTGGCTTTGTTCTTTGTTGTTTGGCTGACTAACAAAGACATAAGAAAGAAAGAGATGCAGATACAGCTCAGTGGCACAGCACTTCTCTAGTATACACAAAGCCCTGGGTTCTGTTCCTAAACACCATAAAAAATGCAAAACAAAAACAACAAGAAAACCCTGCTAGACAAATATCTCTCATGCATACAAAAGAAAAAGTATTTAACAAAATATTAACAAGCTAAAATCATTAAAGTATTGAAAAGGTAATAAATTGTGACCTAAGGGGGATCATCCTAGGAATTCAAAGTTGGTTTAACATTTGAAATTTAACTAGTGTAATTCACCATGCTAACTGTGAAGAGGAAAAAAATATATACGATCAATTCAATAGATTCAGAAAAACATTTCACAAAATTCAACACCCATCCATGATTTTAAAAAAATCTCATCAAACTAGAAATAATGGAAACCTAATAAAGTATCTCTCTGCAAAATCCATAGCTAACAAATCCTTAATGATATAACAGTAAATTTTTTTGTCATTAAGGATAAGGAAAGAAAGCCCTCCTACACTTCCATTTAACATTGTGCTAGAGGTCCTAGCCACTTGACTAAGGCAAGAAAACTAAAAATGGAAATTGGAAAGGCAATAGTAAAATTGTCTAGATTTGCAGATAACATGGTTGTTTATAAAGAAAAGCCTAAGGAATCTAAATTAATTTAGCAAGGTTTCAGGATAAAAGACTGAAGTAGAAACATGAATTGTATTTTTCAAAAATAGCAGCAAATCTTTGGAAAATGAAATAAAAAATTATTTTCCAAAAATAGTTGGGAATAAATTTGACAAAATAGCTATAAGACCATACACTGAATATAAATATTTCTAGGAGGAATTAATAAGGCCTAAATAAATGGAAAAATGTCATGTTAATTTATTGGGTAAATTAATATTAACTTCTAATTCTTTCCAATTTATCTATAGATTCAATGCCATCCCAATCATAATTCTAGCACCATTTATCATAGAAAATGCTAAGCTTATTCCAAAATTTATATGGAAATAAAAAGTACCTAGAATGTCCTGAACAATCTTTAAAAAGAAGAATAAAGTTAAAGGACTTATACTACCTGACTTCAAAATTACCAAAAATTACTGTTAAGACTGACATAAGGATGAAAAAAATACACCACTTGAACAAAATTGAGACATTTTGTGGCCATTTTCCTTTCAATAAAGATGACAAAGCAGGGCTGATATAGCTCAGCTGGTAGACTGCTTGCTTCTCATGCACAAGACCCTGAGTTCAATTCCCTAACACCAAAATAAATAAATAAATAAATAAGTAAAAAGACAAAGCATCAATGGAGGGATAAATGGTGCTGGAACAACTAGAAATCCTGAAGATGGGTCTCCATTCCTACCTCATATTATATACAGAAGTTAATTTGAGGTAGTCTTAACCTTAAACATCAAAACTAAACATGCAAGCTTTTTGAAAAAAAAAAAAACACACAGGAGAATATACTTGTAAGGTAGGCAAAGGTTTTTCAAATACTGTAAGCAAAGCAAGAACCATTCAGGAAAAAAATTGACCAACCAGATTTCATCAAAATTAAAGCTTATGTTCATCAAAAGACACCATTTGAAAAATGACTAGGCAAACCACAAACTGGCTGAAAATGTTTTCACATGAGTATTTGACAAAGAACTAATATCCAGGATACAGCTCTACTTCCAACAAATGATAATGAAAAAGCAAACAAACCAAACACAACAACAACAACAAAAAGGATCCAGACACCACATATAGGAAGATAAATGTCAGGCCAGTAAGATCATGAAAAAGTGGGTGACACCCCATTAGTCACTAAGAAGATTCAAATTCACAATAGCACTACAAATTCATTAAAATGACTAATTTTTTAAAAAGATTAAAGACAGCAAAAATGTTGATGAAAGATGGCACAGTCAGTATTCTCATATTTTGTTGAGAGAGTAAAAAAGGACCACTCTAAAAGGTCTTGTGGGATCTAACAAACCAAAACGTACACCTGTACCACAACCCAGCAATTCTACGTATAGACATTTTCCCAAGAGAAATAAAATATAAATTCACAAAATATCCTGTATGGGAGAATTAATTGCAACTTTATTCATAACAGCCAAACCCAGCAAACCACCTAGGCATCCATCAACAGGAGCATGGATAAACATACTGTAGGCTCTTCACCCAAAAGAACACTACCAAAAATCTAGGAAAGAAAAACTATTCATAAAAGCAATGATGTTCTTGAATTTTAAATAATTTATGTGAGAGAAAGAAGCCCTACACAAAAGAGTTCACATTATATGAGTCCATTTATATAAAGTTCTGGGATAGGCAAATTATTCTGTGGTGACAAAAATGAGAACAATGGTTTCCCCTGGAGAGAAGCAGGGAAGGGGCATGGAGAACTTGTTGGGATCAGAGTCATTTTTTGTGACTTGGTTTGGGTCACACAGTTGTCTGCACTTGTCAAAACTCATAAAATGGTGCCCTTACAATTTATGCGTTTCACATGATGCAAAAGAAAAAAAATAGCTTTAACAAGCATCGAATGCTTATAAATATGTAATAATTGCACTTTTACCCAGGAATGCATATTACTTCAGAGAGTATCTCAGAAATTGATTGAGAGATGGATAAAAGGATTGATAGATGCATAGAGATTTAACTGAAGTGATATAGCACATTAATGGTAGAATCTAGATGGTGAGTTTTCAGTGTAAGATTATCTCAACTTTTCTATATGTCTGAAATTTTTTGTTTAAAAATGTCAGAAAAATCTCAAAAGCAACCACTCAATTGTTTAGAACCTAGACCCACAAAGATTCTTTGGGGGAGGAGCATTTTTATCACTGACATTGTTTAGAATTTCCAACATATGGTGATAATAAAAAGCAGATCAGCTTTCAGTCAAATTTATCATTGTTTTTGAATTCTTAATCACAATGCACACCCTTATTGCCTGCACCCAGGGTGGGCCCTCCTACCACACTTGCTTGGTACTTGGTTAGTGTCATGGAATTGGAAAAGCACAGTGACAAGAATCAAAGCCAGATCTGCCCAATTCCAATGCAAATACTCTTTGCACACTATCCTGCTAGCTGTGATGGAAATTATACAAAGATGAAAAAGACATAATTCTTCGCTACAAGGAGATCATAGTAGAGTGGAGACAGATCCATACTAATATGTTTTTGATACAAGATGATTATTATAGATATTTAAAATAACATGTTTAGTTGTAGTTGTAGATGGACAATATGCCCTTATTTGTTTATTTTTTATGCAGTGCTAAGGATCGGACCCAGTGCCTCACATGTGCTAGGCAAGCCCTCTGTCATGACCTATGGTCCCAGCCCCTCCAGTGATGAAACCATTAACTCATTCATGAAGGCAGAGCCCTCCTGACCTAACCACCTTTGAAAGGTTCCACCTCTTAATACTGCTGCTGTGGCAATTAAATTTCAACATGTGTTTTGGAAGAGACACATATGCTCTCCGCGAGCACCTGTCCCAAAACAACACATACACACACACACACACACACACACACACACTCACACTTACACTCTGGTCTGCCTTCTGTCTTCATTATGTTCCTTCCTGCCTTGTGGCTTTATCTAGGCACTGCCTTCTTCCTGAAATGCTCTTCCCTATTTCCTTCCGTGGTCTCATCCCCCACTTCACCTCATCCAATTCTACTCATTTTTAGGAGCTCAACTCAAAGGTAGCTTTCTCAGGATGCTCTTCTCTGACTTTTCAGGCTGCGTGGCCTCCTCTTCTTCCTTCTTTGAAACACAGGACACAATTGTTACTATGCCATTTCTTGTGTAACCTCAGATGTGGTTTGGATGATATGTGATCTGGAACTACCTTTGACTTGTTTCCGGCAATAACCCAGTAGGCATTCAGTAAATATCTGTTGAGTAAATAGAGCTGAAAGAGGTGATAAATGGAACCGTGAATGAGCGGAGGGCAGGAACTTAATGCCCAGGGATGGAATGGAGATGGCAGGGAACACCGTGCAGAGAAAGAAGAAACCTTGGTCCCAAGCCCAGCGAGGGGAAGAATGACAAGAAGTAAAAAGACATAGTGTTGGGTATTTCCCGAGACTGAGTTTTTTAAAATTTATATATGACAGCAGAATGCATTAGAATTCTTATTACACAGATAGACCACAATTTTTCATATCTCTGGTTGTATTCAAAGTGTATTCACACCAATTCGTATCTTCATACATTTATTTTGGATAATAATGTCCATCACATTCCACCATCATTTCTAACCCCATGTCCCCTTCCCTTCCCTTCCCACCCTTAATTTTTTTTTAAATGAAATTTTAAAAATCATCTCTCAAAAGACTCTTGTATTGTCCTGGTACAGACCAGAAATGAATTATGTTTTCTAAGAAGCGAAATTTTAGAGGAACTCAGAAGAGTCCGCAAAAATTCTCATCAGTGATAATAGTTTCTAGGGAATGTTCCCTTTTCACTACATTCCAGAACCCCAATGCAACCAAAATGGGGATACGGTCACTGGGAATGTTCACTTTCTCATTAGCATAGTCCAGTCCTACCTAGTCTCCTTTGGCCAGATGCTTCCGTATATAGTGACCCTAGACTTACTGCTCAGGACATGTGAAGCCTCCCTAGAGGCCTAGAACTTCTATAAAACCAGCAACTGGTTGAAGGGGTGGTGTGGAGGCAGAGATGTGTAGAGAGGTGAACTCCTGTAACTGATGCCACATACTAGCTCACTGCTTTCTGTTTCATTACCTTAGTCCTGATAGGGACTCAGTAAATGAAATGTTCCTCAAAGTGAGAAAATTCCAAAAAGGTGCTTGCCCAGTTTCCCTGCACCATTTAGGCTTTCATTTCTTGATCCTTTGGTATGTTCTACTCTAATGCTAGGCAAATAAGAAAAGCAAAGAAGCTGAAACAGTCTGTACTACCACCCCAAACCAGAGTAGTATAATAGTAAATGTTTTCTTTGGCATCCAGGGTCCCGAGGGCAACTTTCCTAATAAAAGAAATCAAATTACTTTAAATTCATGTCCACACAAAGAATAATTGCACGCCATAGACATTTCTCTCAATTTTTTTCTGGGGTTTCTCTGTGACTAAAAATGAATTTCAATTTCCTGGTGTGTGTAAAATTAGGAAAATAGATCAAGAGGGTTCTGGCTACTCCAGGACGGCACAGACATTGCTAATCACTCACAGAAACTTTTGCAGCATAGGATACTGGAAGTCACTACCAATCAATTGAAGATTGCACTTGAGTTCAAATCTGTTTGCTGTACTGGAACAAGGAGGTCCCTAAGGCTTCTTATAGCTAATCTCTGGAATCCATAACTATACAAAGCAATAGCCCCCAGTACAGAAGCCCATCAGTTATAAACTTTAATACATATAAACAAATGAGCCAGAGCAAAAATATACCAATTCTGTAAGAACCCTTAAAGAATTCCTCTACTTTCATTCGTGAATAAATGGACATTCCCAATTTTTTTGAACCTTACCTACATGTAAGTGGAAATCCCTCTAGTCACCATATTTTTCCTTTCCATTATCTTCTTCACATCCTCATTTCTTCCTACAGTCCTGGACACACTTGCAATAGCCTTCTTCCCTTTAGGTTCCTCCCCTCTCTATACTCTGAGCAATTGTGTGCTTCTAATTCCTTGATCCTTCATCAAACCCTCTCAAGGAAGACTGAATAAAGTCAGCCAGACTGAGGCAGAGCTGAGATTATCCAAATGATCTCCTATCAGTATATTTGTACTTTATTATGGACAATACTTCAAACTAAAGGAAAGAATTTCTAATTGGAGAAAATTGCTATCTTCTTACTTGCAGGGTTAGAAAGTTATTTGAGAGAAGCAGCAAGGGGGGTTCTTCTTAGTTCCCCTAAATTATTCCCTGAAGATGGATGGCAAATCTTCTTCTTCAAATACCACCTTTTTGATACATTTTTGCTCTTGCATCTATGTTTTTAAAAAAAACGCACTTGGAATATTTATTTTAAAGTTAGAGCTTGTGAACCCATCTACATCAGCTAGCTATGGGTATTTGGAAAATATGTAGATAATTAAGCTCTACCCAGGACTAAAAATCAGAATCTCTTATGATGGGCTTCAGGAATGTGCAACTCATCAAATTATCCTACACAAAGACTCAGAAAATCCTGCTACATCAATATTTATGCTTTCCCTATTTTACTGCTGTTTCCCAGCAAGATTAAAAGCTGCCTAAGAGAAAAGACTGGATTTCGTATTTTTAAGAATTTCCCATAGCTACGCTTTCCTTACATTTTTAACGATTTTATATTTGAGTAATGCTTTCTCAATTAATAGCATAAAAGAAATAGTATCATCTCATTTGAGACCATGAGAAATCAATTAAGGGTGTATTAATCAGATATTTAAATTATGTATAAATTATTCAAGAATGCAATAATATATTAACCCATCGGGCTTTGTCCATTTTATTGACTTTCTTCTAGTGTTTGCATGAGATGGCCAAATGCACAGTACATGCAAATCTTCCTCTTTGGTGCATTTACTGTGACTTTATTATACACTAGAGCCAAAGTTATTTTTTCTAACATTGGAAAACATGATCTCACATGTAATGTTTATTTTCCACACAATTCCATGAGTGCATTTACTTAGTTAAGTGAATTTAAGCAATATTGATCCTAAGATACTCAAAGAATTTTTCTTAATATTATTTAAAACTGCTTCTCTTTGTAGGATTGTCAGGGAGTTTAGGCACAAGGAATTTTCAAGGTTTTTGAATTAGAGTAATAGTATACAATTAGGCTTTTGCATTTGTTTTCCCTCTGGGGGAATAATGCAATCAAATGAACTGATGAAAGAGCATCATAATATAAATCATAATAGAAATTATTATTATTATTTTTTAAGAGCATGTGGTCAAAAGTTCACTGTCCTCCTGTGTGAAAGCAAAGACTTAGCCATTGTTTTTTTTTTTCTTTTTTCTTTTTTCTTTTTTTGTTTAAATAAACTTTAAAATGACTTAAGTGATCCACTTGGGTCCTTTCATGATCAGACAACACCTTCCCACTTGCTCAAGGAGTATGTTTCTTGGAGAGAGGAACACCATTTAAAGGCTCACACAGGAAGCCACATGTAGGCTTCAGGTTTATGGTTTGTGTTTAGTGTGGTTTGTAGCCCTATTTTCTTTACATAGGTGATGACTGAGGAGAAACCTTCTAACCCAAAGCACAGAGATGAAGCAGTTGCAAACACTGAAGAGGTGGTTGGGAGATTGATTGGGTCCTTAGTCTGTATAGATTGGGGGCCAGTAAGTTATCTGTAAAGGGTCAGACAGGAATATGTTGGGTTTTGTGGACTGGACAGTCCCTGTTGCAACTGGTCAACTCAGGTGTATGAAAACAGCCACAGAGAATACACGAAAGGGTGAGTGAGGCTGTGTCCCAAGAAAACAACTTATAACACTTACCATGACAGATGGCCCCTGGCTGAAGCTTCCAACCTGCAGCGTGGCTGAGGAAACCCTCTCAGTGAGCAGGAATTCCAGCCCTGAGGAAACCTGTTTGGGGAAGTCCAGGGTACACAGGATGCACCCCTGCAGATTCGAATCACTTTGTAAAGGGTAGCAAAATAAATTTCTCAAGAGCTACAGGGTGATCAGTTCAGTTGCTTTTCATAGGAAGAAAGAATAATTCTGTCTTCCTTGTAAGTATTGCTGTGGCAAAATTACTAATGGAATCTGTGCAAGCAAAGAGAAAAAGAGTTAGAGAGAAGGAAGAGAGGAAGAGAAGGGAAGGGAAGGAAAGGGAAAGGAATGGAAGGGAGACTGGATTATCTAAGGATATAGCTAGATTCTGGTGTACAAGCCTTGTCTTCACAGGCCTGTGGGACCAGAGAGGGTTTGCTTCCAGGGCAGTCAAGACAAAGACAAAGATTAAAGAGTGGCCCAGTGAGGCTGTTTACCAAAGGTGGTCAATGTCGTGTGAAGGACTGTGAGCACCCAAGGTTAGAGGTTAAGAGTGCAGGTTCTGGAAGCAATCCGAGTGAAGATTCAAATACTGGCCTATTGTTTAACCTCTGGGCCTTGATTTTGTCATCTGTAAAATGTGAATAAGGATACTCTGTACCTTGCAGTATGTCTAAGAGGGATAAAGGGTATGATGAGTGTTTAGATACCCAGTAGATGGAAACCACTGTCATAAAAGCAATTCTGAACAGAAAATTTATATTGACAACAACCAAAAATTAAAATATGATTAATGTCTTTGGAAAGGAAAAAACAGAGCAGCAAACTCATGCACACTCAAGCGATTATTTCCTTTCTAGCATCTGTTTCTCAAGTTCCATTGATTATTTTCAAATGCCAACAGTATTCCTGACACTGCACTAGTTGCTGGGGTTATGAAAGAGGGCAGCCTTTCCTTGAGTCTGAGGATGGGAAGTTGGGGGATTCTGGTGGCTGCATTACTTTTAAGCTATTGTCTTGGGGTTGCAAACACATCCTTTCTTACTCTGCTTGGTGATGCTGGGGGTGACACCCAGAAAACCACCATTCTCCTTTGCCAGCTGCTTCCTATTACGGTCTGCCAGTGGGTAGACTAGTGAGAGACTGGTTGGCTGGAGGGAGGAGAAGGAGTACGTGCTCTTGTTCCCGTTTGCTTAGTAAAACGTCAGCATCTCCACCACCACGGCTTCTTCATTCTGGCAACAGCCATTCATTTGCAGTAAACATTCCTAGACTAAGCCTCATCGCTGCCCGCTGAGATACCAGCAGAAGTCTGAGTCCACTTCACAACTTCCTCTTCCTACATTCTAAATTTTAATAATCCCAACAGCCTTAGAGGTGTAGCTACTTTCTGCAGATGCATATCTATGTTAGCTAAGTTTCCCCATTTTTCTTTTTTTGCAGTTCTCCAACACCTGCTTAATGGTTCCATATATTAAAACTGCTCTGTTAAAGTTATTAGTGTAGAGTGTCTATCTTCTGGCTGGATGCTGACTGTGGATGTGATTAAAGATTAACTCATGAAAGTCTATTAGCAGTGACACCAATTCTATGTCCCAGGGAATAGACTCAGAAAACAATATTTTTGTGAGTGAAAAGCCTCAGACAAGGAAAGAAATCTTTGTAAAATACAATACTGGGAAAATTAAAAGCCAGTTTACAGACAAAATCAGAATGAAAAAAAAAAAGTCACGGGATGAGAGAATATATTTGCAAACCATTTATCTGATATAAGATTAATGCCCAAAATATAAAAAGAACTTCTGAGTGACAATAACCAAAACAAACGCCCAATTAAAAAACAGGTGAAGAAATAATCTTCTTCCCATGTTCTCCCTCCCTACCCCACTTTGAGTCATCCCCCTTATATCAGAGAAAACATGCAGCATTTGTTTTTGGGGGGTGGGAGGGAAAGGGAGCAGGAAGGGGTAGCAAGGATGGTGGAAGGTGATGGTCATCATTATACAAAATACATGTATGAAGATTTGAATTTGGTGTCAACATACCTTATATACAGAGATATGATAAATTGTGGTATATATGTGTATTAAGAATTGTAATGCAAAAAAAGAGACAGTACATGTATAATGGCATAATTTGATGTGAACATACTTTATTACAGAGTTACAAAAAATTGTGCTGTAAATGGGTAATAATGAGTGTGATGCATTCCACTATTGTCACGTAATAAATAAATAAATAAAAATATTCTCGAATATTTAATTCTCCCTCCTCCACCAGATATAAATATAAGTAATTATGTAACTTCTTTTTAGTTGAAATAAAATTCCTTCCTAAATAATAAATTATTAAACTAAGCATCTAAAAAAAATGAAGTACTTGTATAGAGATTTCTCTAAAGAAGATACATAAAAGGCTGAAAAATATAAAAAGATGCTGAACATGACTAATCATTCAGTAAATACAGAACATTCTTGGACTATTTCATATCTGTTAAGAGGGTTATTATGCAAAAACAGGAAGTAACAAGTGTTGGAGAGGATTCGGAGAAACTAGAACTCTTGTCCGTTGCTGGTGGGAAGGTAAATTGGTGCAGCCAATGTAAAAGAGTTTAGTGGTTCATAAAAAAACGGTGAAAATGGAATTGCCATATGAAAGAATAATTCCACTCATGGGTTTATATCCAGAAGAACTGAAAGCAGGGTCTCATGCAAATATTTATATGTTAATGTTCACAACAGTGTTAGTTGCAATAGCCAAAAGGGGAAATAGCCGAAATATCCATCAACAGATGAATGAATAAACAAACTGTGGTATATCCATTCAATGGAATATTATTCAGCCTTAAAAAGGAAGGGAATTCTGACCCATGCTACAACATGGACAAACCTTGTGGACATTACACCAATTGAGGGAAAAAAAGAGTCACAAAAAGAAAGTACTATGTGATTCCACTTATATGAGGTACTTACAGAAGTCAAATTCATAGAGAGAGAAAGCAGATTGCCAGGAACCAGCAGTGGGGTGTGGGAAGGGAGAATTCATGTTTAAATGGTATAGGGTTTCAATTCTGGAAGGTAAAAAGTAGTTCTAGAGATGAATAATGGCAACTGTTTCATAACAAGGTGAACGTACGTAGTGCCACCAAACCCTACACTTAAAAATGGTTCAAATGAAAATTTTTATGTTGTGTGTATCTTACCACAAAAAGAAAGAGAAAAACACATACCCATTAGTGGTTGTCCTTGCTAAAATGCCCTTATTCACATGGATTCATCATCTTGTCAAACACCAGGCCTTATGTTAAGAATGCTAGAAGAAGTCTAGGCATTCCTAAATGTAGCCCGGTGACAGAGTGAAGAGACATTTATCTTCCTGCTGCTTTTAAAAATTCTCTTTGGGATGGACATTTATGCATCTGGTTGGTGCTCTCTGAATGGCAGAGGATTTCCTGGCTCCACGAGACACAGGAAAGAGAGTACATGTTTGAAGATGATTCGAATTTGAATGAGGGAAAGGAAATCACAACTTCAACTGTGATCATGGTGAAGCAAATTTTATAGGTAGAATAAAACCAAAGCAATTTGATCAATGTTTTGGAAAACATGATGAAGCCAACTCCAACACATATCTAGAGACTGGTAATGTCTACTAACTCTCTCCTACAGCAGGTCAGAGAGAGCTGTTCTCCGTCAAATTAGTACTGATCTGTGGGCTTCCTTTTCCTTTTTGTACAATGGAGAAAATAGCAGTAAATACCCCTTCAGGTCCTAGAAGAACCAAGTTCTTAGAGAAGCCCCTGGTATGCTATAAGCTTCATGAGAGTGTTTGTTTAAACAAACAAATATTTTTTTCAATAGTAATCCATGCTAGTTGGGTATTGCATTTTACAACCCAGTTTCATATCCATTAACTCTTTTGATTATTAAACAATCCAACAGTGAAAGGGAAATAGTTTTAATAATTTTTTTTAAAGGAAGAAAGAAAAAGAACACCATTCAGTTGAAGCCTTACTTTCATTTACTTCCAAGCAGCTCCACTGTGGCCTTATTCTGTATCACAAGAGTCAATGAATAATTTCATTTTCTCATACAATTCATAGAATTTTAAAATTCAGCAATTTTCATGGAATTATCTTAATCAATAAAAAGACAACAAAAGTTATGAATTTTTTTGGACTTTTTGGATTAACACCTTCCCTTCTGCACATTGGTCATTTTTCAGTATTTAAAATTATTTTTTAATCAGGGATTGAACAGTGTGGTGCTTAACCACTGAGCCACACCCCCAGCCATTTTTATGTTTTATTGAGAGACAGGGTCTCATTAAGTTGCTGAGGGCCTCACTAAGTTGCTAACGCTACTTTGAACTTGTGATCCTCTTGCCTCAGCCTCCCAAACCATTGGGATTACAGGTGTGTGCTCCCACACCTAACACATAGTATTCTTCACATACACATATTCCTTTCATCAGTGAAATTCTGCAACAAACTTTTCTGTTCCTCACTGATTTCCAGGTCCTTTTAAGTGAAGATGACAGAAAGATGAAGAAAGGCAGCCTAGTAGATAGCATAGTAGTGCATTTTGACATTTAAAGATCTGTATTCAAATCCAGGCACTGTTATTCAGCTTTGAGACTTTGGGTGAGTTACCTAGCTGTTCCTAACCATGGCTTTGGTCTCATTACAAACAGTAAGGACTATACCTACTTCATAGAGTTGGTGAGTGAAAGCATCACTGCAGAGGAGATGTGTGTATTATATATATATATATATATATATATATATATATATATATATATATATGTATATGTACATACACATACATATATATATTATAATACATAATTAACATAACATTGTGGAAAATGAGTTATAAAATTACCCACCGACAGACTTTTTATGGAACATGACCAAAAGGAGACGATAAGAAGACTCAGAATGCACAACACGTAGCATTTTGATTGTTTCAGGATGGGTTACAATTGCTGTTGTGAAGAAACATAATCACAGATGATTAAATCCATGCTATCTGAGGTCAGTTCTCAAACTAGGGCAGCTATGCAATCTGTTTGCGGGTTGGGCAAGTCTATGGGGAAACAGGTTGATTCTGTGTACACATGTCATGTAAAAATGTGGGGTATATCATTCTTAAATCAATTAATATTTTTAAAAGCAAAGCAAAGTTGTGTGTGTGTGTGTGTGTGTGTGTGTGTGTCTATGCACGCATGTTTGGGCACATAACATGAATGAATCATCACAAGGACTGTATTTTGGAATCACAGAATTACAGATGATCTCTCTTACCCATCTCATTTTTCAGCTGGAGAAACTCAACATTTCACAGCCCAGGGCAAATATCTAATTGGTGCCAGACAGTCACAGAACCCAAATTGTCATCACTTCCCACTCCATCATCCATCTGACCCTCCTCTATTGTCCTTGCAAAGTCACCAGAACAGGCCCTTTGCAAGACCTGTTCTGTGATTCTGTGAGGATGATTTTGCATTCACGCTCTGCTCCCTGCTCCCCTGCTGATCCAGCTGGAAAGATGGGGGTTGTAAACTTTGACTTCTGTGCTTGAATGAGACATTGTCTGATGGAAGTGTGTGGGCGGGGAGCCTAACAAATAGCCACTTGCCAACCCTTGAAGCAAACATGCTCTCTTTATCCCCCAATGTAGTTTTTGACGTAATGAGCATGCCTTCCAATTTTCCTTGCAAATGGGCACACTGGTGACCATGGCAACTGGCATGCTCAAAAGATGCCCTGTCAGGGCCTTTGAAAGACCTATAGACGTTTGTGTTAGGCGGGCATAACGTGCCAGCGACTGCTCAACAAACACTCGAATAGATGGTGCTCCTCAAAATCAAGCTCACAAACATTTGTGTTTCATTAAACAGAAATTAATAAGACTCCAATGGGAAGAAGCAAAGGGAACTGTTTTTTGTGTGTATACAGCTGTGTTATGAAGTAATACAGAGAATGCTCATATGAATAATGGTTGCACATGTGTGTTCAATTTCTTTCATTTCATAGTCTTTTAAACTTCTTTCTTTGTCTCCCTGTCCTTCTTCTTTCTCTGTCTTTTCTGACTTTCTTTCATTCTTTTTTTCTTTTGGTACAGGTTTTCCAGAAATCAATCACAGGTTCCACAGCTGGCCAGGATACGAGTCCTGACTGTTCCATTCACAGGACAGAGTCCCCCGGTTGTATCTCTATACTTTAAAGCCACCCTGGGTCGTTGGTAAAGTTATACTTTTGAAAAATATACACGTTCTCTTCCTTGATGAAGAAGGACACAAGTCTACTGGCTGGACATTACTAGAGGGGAAATTAAATTTTGAAGCCTGTGTTTAAGAAATGAGACTTTTGATTTTTAAAAATAGTACAAATGTGTGTGTCTTTTTCAGGCAGCTAAAGATGGAAAGATTGACAAGAGTGTGGGGTGTCCTCCTGGGACAGTCCTGCCTGAGGTTCCCATAGCCACCTTTTCAAGAGAGTGCTTGCTTCCCCATCACAGAAGGAGGCAGTGAGAGGGGCTGGCAGATGTTTCTGAAGAGGAAATCAGAAAGGAGAGGGAAAGGGGCTAAGGGTGGGGACAGGCAGAAGAATGGAAGACAGAATCAGAGAGAAGAGAGGTGATATGTTGTGAATGCCTCAAAATACTGATCACATGTTTCACGAGGCCATTTCCTCAGGCAGGTGAACCTATATGTTTTTAATAAAAGGAATTAACCTCAAAAACAAATGGGGGCAGAGGAACAAGTTGGGCTTCTACCCCAGCTACCAGATAAAAACAAACTGTTCTTCAGTCCCAGGACCCTTGAATTCAGTCGATCTTCCCTGATCACAGTCCTTCTTGACTTAATTCTCCCCTAAGCTGCCACCCTGGGTTTATGGGTAGACATCCACAATGCCCATAGCTTCTGAGATACTACAATTTCATTTTTGCTACATGGCATTTTGGGGTTTGCCCCGCTAGGAAATGCCCCAAATCTTGACTTTGTGACCTCAAGAGTTTATGCTCGTAGGCCAGGTCACTTTCTACTGGCATGCCACCTGCCATTCTCATTACTGCCCACAACTTATCTTTGCCTCTAAAGCTCCCTCTTGTAGGCTGAGCTTGATCACAGGCTGGGCAGGTGGATAGGAGAAACATGAAAATATTTCTCTTTCTAAATGTGATTATAAAATAGGAATCGGTCTGCCTTTTGCTGGCATATCTCTAGCCCTGTGAATAAGCAATAAGTGTCTGCAAATGTACAGGGGCTCCTTGAGCACCCCCCAGGGCTGACCAGCTGTTGGGGAGGGGCGTCCAGGGAGAAGAGAGGAGCTCTCACTCAGACGGCGATTAACACCTACAAATACCAACCCCACCCAGGCTTCCAAAGGATTCTAGGTCTTGCATCCAAATATAGATAAGTCTGAGATATTTTATGGCAAAGTTGGTCCCCAAGAGTTTGAGAGTTTTTCTTCATTACCAAGACATATTTTTAACTGTAAGTGGAAGCAGTCAATGAATTTAAGGAGGAAAGAGATCATTTTGAAACCTTATGGTTTGGGAGTTTATCACGAATAGCGCTGAAAAACATTCCAAAACGTGCCTTCAGGACTGTGATATGCATTGATCAAAGTGAGAAAATAATCAGCTAAGTAAGATTTCTCTTGTCCTCGTCTCACTCTTGTATTAGCTATCTACTGCTGCGTAAAAAAAAAAAAAATCTCCCCAGGTTCAACAGTTTAAAACAACAGATGCTCATTATGTCACCGTTTCTGTGGGTCACTTAGTAGGGTACCTCTGATTCCAGGGCTTCTATGAGGCTGAAGTGAAGCAGCCGATGGGGCTGTGATGTCATTTGAAGGCTCCACTGGAGAGGATCCAGCTCAGAGCCCACTCACCTGGTTTTGGTCAGGCCTCAGTTCCTCTTGGGAAGTTCGACTAAGGGCCTGTGTTTCCTATTGGCTTTTGACCTTTGGCTATTGGCTGAAGGCCTCCCTCGGTTCCTTGCCATATAGACCTCAATAGGGCTGACTAAACACAGTGGCTCCTCCAGCTGGGTGACAGGGAGAAAGAGAAAGAAGACAGAGACAAACACAACACTCAAAACAAAAGCCACAATCTTTTATAACTTAGCCCACTATGTCCTGGCATCCCGTCTATAGGATACTTATAAAAATTTAAATCGAGTAACAAATATGTAGGTGCCCTGTATTCAGGAAGCTGGGACCAAAACCTCAGAAGCCACACTCCATTACTTCTGTTGTTTTCCATTCTCTGGAAGTGCTCACTGATTTCAGCCCTACACTCAGGGGAGGGGATAGCACAAGAGGGCAGGATAATAGGAGACCATCTCAGGGGCTGCTCATCACAGCCCTTATTTCCAAATATTATAACATGTAATCCATGATAGAGGATGTCTTGAACTAGTCTGCTGAGGCACATGCAATAATTTTATGCCATAAGAATATCTTAATTTCTTTGGAAATTTATTATTTTGAGGGGAACTCTAACAACTTGCAAATGTACTTTTAGATAAGAACCAACTTATTCCTCTCCCCTTCCCTCTTTCCCACTTCTCCACTTCCCCCAATACATATACCTTCCATTAAAGCTGGGTAGTCAGCTAGATGGCCCAAGGGCCTGGATAATTCAGAAACTCATGAACTGTTGATAAATGAGTCAAAGTCAAAATGGATCAAATAAGTGAAGTGTCTTTATCTGTTGCTTCAAACACGTATCTATAACCCCACAACCTCAGTAATTTCTGGCACATTTGTTATTCAGAAGCCTTTTGTCATTGTTCACATAAGATCTGCAAATTAACCTAGAGGATTGTCTTGGAGATGGAGGGGGCATAGTACAATACTCTCTTTTAGACTGTGGAGAAGATTTGCGTCATATCCCTTGAATCCTCAAGATATCAAATAGTACAGTCTATCAAATGCTAATGGAGATAGAATAATTCTTCCTAAATGAGTGCATTCGCTAATTAAGAATTCTGAAGAGGTAGGCATCACCTCATGAAGCTGAATTTTGTAATGTGGAGGAGCATTTCATTGAAAACTAAGAATGACTAAGTAAGGGGATTCATAGGAATTGAGAAATAGCTTTTATTTCAATGATATCAGTAGTGCTGCATCCATCACATCAATATGTTTCCACCTGGGGGTCTTTTGAAAGAAAATCTCAAACGGTTCAGAGAAGAAAAGGAAAAGAGGAGATGCAAGGAGATGCAGGGAAGGTAGAGGAGGGAGAGGAAAGAGAAGAGAGAAAAGGGAGATTGGAAGATAGGGGAGGAATTTGCTCTCTTTACATTCCGGTTCCCAACTCTGTCCTCTTCTGGCACTAACAGGCACTGGAGGAGAGAAAACAAGACAGAAATGGGGAAGAAGGAAAAAGAGAAAGGAGTTAGAAAGGGAGAAAAATAGAAGAAATCTGAAGGAGAAAAAAAACAAAACATGAGACACTAAGAAGAAATACACATAAATTTGATGT
This sequence comes from Marmota monax, assembly GCF_021218885.2. Taxonomy (NCBI): domain Eukaryota; kingdom Metazoa; phylum Chordata; class Mammalia; order Rodentia; family Sciuridae; genus Marmota; species Marmota monax. Next base: position 16,451,875 of record NW_026693082.1, on the reverse strand, counting down.
TAAAGTTAAGCTCAGTTTAATATAAGTACTGAGCCCCTAGTGTGTGCCAGACACTTTTCTGGAAGCCAGGAATATGGAGGAGAAGGAGACTTGGCCACTGCTCTTGAGGCAAACACAGGAAAGAATCAAGGTTGGGAAGAAATTATGTGAAGTCCAAAAACACATGCATCACACTGATGGTGAATAGGCTCAAAAGGGGTCAAGTTCTTTTCCTCTGAGTCCTTTCGGTGATGAATTCCCAAGTCAAATAATATGGTTTCTACTTGACATTAGCTTTTGGATTGTTTCAAGAAACTTCAGAAATTTACTGCTTAGCAGGAGAGTGGCGGGGGTGGGAAGAGCGTGTGTAACTTTGCATCACAGCAAGTTTCATTCCCCATCCAAACAGATGTTGTTTGGCTAGAGCAGCAGCATAAAACATGACTACTGGATTTGGCATACATGCACCAATTAACCTGTGGTGATTCCGTCGTGTAGAAGCCACAGGGCTGACTTATCACTGGATGCTGTTTAAACGAGGAGTGTGTCCGCCCCAAGGCTCCTTCTCCATCACAGCCATCCTCCTTCTCTAGGCATGGATGCAGCAGCTGCATGCTATTCTTCCTTATTGCCCCCTCAGTCAGCCTGCAGCCCTGCAGCCTCAGGGGTCTGCAAAGGTGAAGCGCCCAAGATGAAAGCAAGAATTTCCACCTCAGACCTGGAATAAGGAGAACAAAGGGTCTGTCTTCCTGCTTCTGGTACCATACTATGGCTAGAGGAATCAATCTTTCTTCCCCCACCTCTCTCTTTCTCTCTCTCTCTCGACCCCCTTCTCTTTCCACTTTGCTCATCATCTTTCCTTTATGCTGGTGACAGATCAGGTAGTTTCTATTCTCCCTAGGCCTAGGCTGTGGTTCTCCACCTGGTTCATGAGAAATCCATGGAAAAGGAGCTTAAATTCCAGGCAGACCCTGTCACTTATGATTCTAATTGAGTCAGTTTGGAGTTGGAGTGTGCCTTAAGAACATGCTTAACATGGGGCCCACCCCAGGCAGTCCTGCTACAGGTGATGTATAGACAAAACGCTGGCCAGATGTGCTGAGCTGTGCACATTTCAGATGAGAGCTAGAATGGAGATCTGACATTGATGTGTCCTGAGTTTTTACCTCCCCTCTTTAGTGCCTCCTCTTCCCTTGCCCATTAACCAAATGTTGATAATCCCAGGGTTCAATTCTTGGTCCCCTCCTCTTATACTATACCTGATTGCTCTTATCCCGTCTTATGAATGGAAACTTCTAGACATTGAAGGCTGAGTTGCTCATTTCTACCCCAAACTCACATTCCAACATGTGGAATGTTGGATGGGACACGTTTCCATCTGGATGTCCCGTGAATACCTCTGGCTCAGCATCTCAAAAGCTAATCCAGGGGATCTGGCTCTGGATAAGAAGGAGGAGAAGTATGCTGCACCCTGTCTCTCTTACTTGATTTGATGCAGCTCTAATATGCAGACCAGCGACTGGAAGATTCCCAGCAGCAGTAGATTGGGGGTGGGGAGAGGAATTCAAAGAACCTCTGAATAGCTGGTGAGTGTCCCAGTCTTCCTCCGGTAATCCTCAGCCCTGATAAAAGGCAGCCTGAAACCTGGAAATGGGAACCAGGTCATGGACAGAGAGGTCCAGGAGATACCCTTTAAGCTCAGCTTTAGGGTAGGAAAGGGAGTTCCTGAGCTTAGAGACTCCATTGTCTTTTCTTCTTGCTGTTCTGCATACCCATCCCCAGCCCATCCCTCCAGAAGAGTGGCAGTGGGTTCCCAGGGACAAATACATTCTGCCATTCTGACTTGCTTTTATCTCCATAGCAGTATTTTGAAAGACAGATGTCCATTTTTACCAGGTCCAATATGTCCTTTATATTTATTCAAATTTTTAAAATATTTTTAAATATTCATCTTTTATTTTTAAATATTCATCTTTTCTTCCCATAGCTTCAAATTCCCATCTGGTGTTGTTTTTCCTTCAACCTAAAGGACATCTGTGAGAATTTCTTGTAGTGTGGGGTCTGTCTGGGGCAACAAATGCTCTCAGCTTTTATTTATCTAAAAAGTCTTCATTTTACTTGTATTTTGTGGAGAGAGACACATAATATATCAAGTTGACTGTTTTTTTTTCTTTCATATCTTTAAAGATAATTCTTTTAGTCTTCCAGCCCCAACTTATGAGAAGTTAGCTATCAGTCTTGGTCTAATTCCTCCTTACACAGTTTGCCTGTCCCCTCACCCCATTTTTTGGTGTTTTCAAGTTGGCTTTTGTTATTTGTTTTTCAGAAGTTTGACCATGATATGGTTATATATGCTTTTATTTGCATTTGGACTCTAAATTTTTTGCTTGGGGCTTGTTATGATTTGGATAAGAGGTGTTCCCTGAAAGTTCACATGTGAGTCAGTCCAAGAATGTTCAGATTATGATTAGATTCGATTTATGAGAGCTGTAACATAATGAGTGGGTTAATCCACTTGAAATCCACTTGAATGGATTAACCAGGTGGTAACTATAGGCAGATTGGATGTGACCAGAGGAAGTAGTAGTTCATTGGAGGTTTGCCTTTGGGGTGTATATTTTGTCTCTGGCACCTACCTCCCTTTCTCTCCCTCTTCTCTCTCTCTCTCTCTCTCTCTCTCTCTCTCTCTCTCTCTCTCTCTCTCTCTATCTCTCTCTCTCTCTCTCTCTCTAACTGAGCAGCTTTCCTGGCCCCTGCCCTTCTGCCCTGATGTTCTTCCTGGCTGAGGGTCTAGAGCTATGGAATTGGGTGACTATGGACTAAGCCTTTGAAAACTGTGAGCCAAAATAAATTTTTCCTCTTCTAAGTAGGTCTACTCAGGTCTTTTCATCATCCTTACAAAAAGTTCACTAATACAGAGGTTGTTGAGCTTCATGAATATATGAGTTGCTGCTTTGGATCAAATAAATAAAATTTCCCATCAGTATGGCTCCATTTATTTTTTTTATTTTTCCTGTACCATTTTCTATCCCCTCTCATTTCTTAAACTTCTTGAATTAGAACCAGAACTTACCAAGGCTCTGTTGATTTTTAAAAATTTCTTCTCTGCCCTTCATTTTAGATGGTTCATAATGTGCCATCTTCATGGTTACTATTCCTTTTGTTGTTGTTGTTTTTTCACTAAGCTGCAAATTCCAAAAAATGGTTTTTGTTTTTGTTGTTGTTGTGTTGTTAGGTGTTTTTCAGTGCTAAGATTTTCAGTTGATTTTTTTTTTCTTTTTTTATACCAGGAGTTGAACCCAGGAGTACTTAACCACTGAGTCACATCACCAACTCTTTTTATTTTGGGATAGGATCTCTCTAAGTGACCTAGGGCCTCACTAAGTTGCTGATGCTGGCTTAGAACTTTCAATCCTCCTGCTTCAGCTTCCCAAGTCAGTGGGATTATAGGTGTGCACCTTGATGCCCTACTATTTGATTCTTTTTACAATGTAAATATCACTCCTATCAATTCCCTATCTTTCCATATATTATATGTATGCTATCGTATGGGTTCATTAATGTATTTGTCATAATTATGTAAAATTCTTTTTAAAAAAATATTTATTTATTTTTTTTAGTTTTAGGTGGTCACAATATCTTTATTTTATTTTTATGTGGTGCTGAGAATTGAACCCAGTTCCTCATGCATGCTAGGCAAGCACTCTACCACTTGAGCCACATCCCCAGCCCCTGTGTAAAATTCTTGTCAATTTTTTTCATCTAGTTGGTCTATGGGCCTCTTTCCTCTTGTATCTTTACAAGTTTAGTAAATTTTTATTTTATACTAGGTATTATAGGTAGCACTTTTATAGAGACTCTGGATTCTGTTATCTTCCTATTAAAAGTGTTGATTTTTGTCTCAGGAATTAGTTAAGTGACAGATTAGCTGACCTTGATTTATGAAGGATTGATTTTTAGGGTGAATCTATTTCAGTTTTGCAACTAGTATAGGATGAACTCCTTAGTCCTGAGTCCTAAGGCATAGCATCTGTGTTTTAATTTTAAAAGCTTGAGACCTTGATTAAGTCTGTCTCATTTGGCAGGACTAGAACTCCACACTCTGCATCCCTGTGCTGGGCAGCTGTTGAAATATCTGCTCAGCAATTCCAGCTTTCTAGCTATTGTTTGAATATTAGTTCTCATCAGAACTAATGTTGAAACTTGGTTTTCGGAGGCACAGCAGTGTTGGAACTTGGGGCCTCGTGGGAGGTGTTTGCATAGTGAGGTTGGAGCCTTTGTGAAGGGATTATTGCTGTTCTCTGGCGAATGCATTAGCTGTGTGGTAGTTGCCCCCTTTTCTGTCTTTGTAGGAGCCCACTTACCCTCCTGCTTTTCTAGGATGCACAGAACAGCATGAGGCCCTCACCAGAAACCAAGCAGATGCTGGTGCTTTAATCTTAGACTTTCCAGCCCTGCAGAACTATGAGCCAAAATAAAACTGTTTTCTTTATAAGTTATCCAGACTCAGGTATTCTGTCATAGCAACAGAAAATGGATTAATTCAGGCTTCTTAGGGTTTCATCCCATGGCATGTGTAAACTAGGGGTCAGTTAATGATTCCAGGGGCATATTTACACAAATCTGGGGGCTACCCTATGAGATTCCCTCTTTTTCTAGAATCTCTCTCAATTTCAGGTCTCTTTGACAGTTCCATACTTCATCTTTCAATTCCTCAGTTTCATAAAACTGCCACTTTCTGATGCAACACAATGTACCACATGCTGGAGGATTGAGAAGTACCTTTAGAGGGAAAAGGTCATACAAATGTGGATCTTACTCAGTAAGGGTCAAATCCACAGCAATTTTTGCCAGTTGTTTGTTTGTTCCCAGAATTTACAATAGTTATTGGTAAGAAAGTTTCCAAACATTCCTTTCTGCCATTTCGGCTTTAAAATTTGTGTCTGCTTTCTCTCTGTTCTGTTCTGGATAATTTCATAACATATATTTTTCCATGCATTACATTTCTAAGTTTGTTTCAGTGAATATTTAATCTGTCAGTTTGGTTTCAATGACTGTGTTTTTCATTTCTAGACATTCCTTTTCCATCCGCCTTTTCCCCCTCCCAAAGGTCTTATTCTTTTCTTGTGTTTTTAATTTCTTTTTGAGCCCCTAGCCATTTTGACAATACTTATTTTACAACCTCTATCTGGGAACTGTTACCTGCATATCCTGGGGGGTGTCAAATCAAGTTACTTATTTCGCCAATTGACTTCTACCCATGGTGGTTTGTATCATTGTGTGCTTGAAAGTTTAACCCAGCTCCACATTTTTAGTTTATCCACAGCTGAGTTTTATTTGTGGAAATGATCAGTGATTCTTTGGTGAAGATTATAACCCTCCAGAGAGGTTTTGCATTAAATTGATAGATAGCTCAGTACTCTCCATGCCTGGGTACACTTTTAACTAATTTCTTAGCTTCAGGGTTCCTGCACCTTAGTGAACATGTTTCCAACTAAGGTATAGGCTAAAATTGCCAATGTCCTTGCTATATTCTTAGGTTGATGGACAGATTTATTTATATTTCTTTCTTTTAATAAGGAATTAACTATTTGGAAGTCCTGGTTCTGTAGGTGGTTTTGAGCCTCTGTGGGTCTGAGATCTTAATTCCTATTTCTAAAACCTGAGCCTCTAAGTTACTAAGACAGGAAAGTTCCTTCACCCCCAAATTCAGAACAGATATACCATCAGCTCATATGCTCACTGCCCTGGGGATTCATCTCAATCTTTAGAGAGCTTAGCTACACATTTAAAACATTATTTTAAACATTTTATCTACCATTACTGGATGTTTTGTTAAAGAAGGGTTTCTGTTCTCATTTTTTGCCACGTAGAGGAACATAGAAGTTTGTTTTTTAGTATCATAACCAAGTGAGGGTTTTGTACAAAGACTGCAAAATTGGTGGTGCACAGATGTTTTTTTTTTTTTGATCCAGAATTTTCATGCAAAAAATCTACATTTCTATTTTCTCTTGAAAAATATGAATCTTGGGCAATATTGGACCACAGTGTCATGTGGCAATCATAAGCAGAAGCTAAGTGGTGGCTTCCCTCTCTGAGATGGGATAACAGCTCCAGAGCTTGCCACAGTCACCACAGAACCCTGCAGACTTAACACGGTCCTGTTTTACTGTCCTTGCTACCAAAAACATTAAAATTGCAACCCCTGGGGCTCATAGGACTCTACCAGATTTTAACATGTGGCAATCTAGCAAATCATTTCTTTTAGGAAGCCTTTCATATTTAGCTCTTGAAAGTATATCTTTGTCTTGTCGCCTGACATAACTAGAAGTTCTGACTGAAGCTGTCCTGAGATGTCACAAAGCCTCAGATAAGAGAGAGCTTCAGTCTATGCCAGCTTCATCCTTCCATAGACCAGTCTCCCTCCTCTGCCTCTTCCTTCCATGTACTAAACAATATGTTGTTTGCTTAGATTAAAGGGGACATGATAAAGGATGCAGACACGCAGTAGGGCATCAGAAGACCTGTGTTTCATTGCCAGACCTGCCTTTTATAGCTATATGCATTGCTTCCAGAGAGACCAAGTGACGTCAGTGCCCATTTCTGACGTCATCTATCTGCTGCTGCTTCCCTCTCTTCCTTCCTTCAGGTGGCATGAGACATCAGGTGGGTCCTTTTTTATTAATCCAGTGATCTTCTTTTAAGGGCACAATTACATTTGGAGAACTGAAAATATCTGAACAACTAACACCAGAGAGCCATTGTCCCTTGTGAAGAATGAGTTTAGAGATTACAATTTTTTAAAAAACCAAATCTTTATGTCAGAGAAGAATCATAATTATCTCTGCCCATTGTGCCAATTCTCCACTGCTAAGGCAAAATCTCCTAGGTTTGCAAATGTTGCCAACTCATTCCCTTTAAACACACCCTGTGTGGTCAAATAAAACATGAGCTATGGACAAAGCATGCCCCACTAATTTCAAGAAAGAAATCTTAGATAATGGGAAGAACTGTTTTTGATTTATGCATTTAATAAGTTAGATATATGAAACCTCAAAATGTAGCACTTAATTTTATATCCTTTTGCATTCCCTAATGATTTCATATATAAATCTCCAGCCTCTTGTTAGTCCCACTGGGTGATCAAACCATTCACTCATTGTTATTTCCTCATAAAGCCCTAGCAGGGTGTGCAATAAAGAACAGATGCTCAGTCCGACTAATGTTTTCAAGGAATTGTAGACCTAGAAAGTGCTTGAAGAGCATTTAGTCCAGAGATGGCAAATAACAGGACACATGTAGAGCCACTATCCCTCATCCTCATGACTCATGTTACCTGGCACAGTACCTGAAATTTCTATTCTGGGCCTGTATTCTATTGGATCAAGATTGAGAATCTCCCCCAAGCCTTGCTTTTTTTCTTTTTCTTTTCTTTTTTTTTTTTGGTACTGGGGATTGAACCCAGGGGTGCTTAATCACTAAGCCACATCCCCAGCCCTTTTTAAATATAGTATTTAGAGACAGGAACTCGCCAAGTTGCTTAGAGCCTCTCTAAGTGGCTGAGGCTGGCTTTGAATTCTTGATCCTCCTGCCTCAGCCTCCCAAGCTGCTGGGATTATAGGCATGTGCCACCACACCCAGCCAAGCCCTACTTTTAAAGAATAGCATTTCCAAATGTCTATCCTAAGAACCACTAGTTGTGTGGGCTATGCTTAAGTATTAAATAAGTAGTTTCCAAGTAAAAGCAGTCAAGGTTTAGTTGTGATCTTGACTCCAACTAGTTTAAGTAGCAAGGGAGTAATAATTATTACAAATTTATTATATATTATTCCCCAGGAGGCCAGATTTGCGAGAAACAGTGCAGCCATGGCCAACAACAGGCAGAAAATAGTGTCCAGCCACACACTGCGGCCCAGCTTCCAAAAAGACACTGCTGCTGCTGCTATCACATGCCACTTAGCAACCACGGCACTTGAGAGTGGACACCCGCCAATCCAGCAGGGCCACCCATGGAACACAGACACCTGCAGGAACTATGCTTATCCAGACATGCAGTCCCCCCCAGTGTCCCAACTTCCTCCTCCAAGTCTCACTGACTTAGCCCAACTAGGTCTTGTGCCTGAATCCCACTCCCTAGGGAATTGAATTGTGGGTAAATGTCAATGTTTGGAAAATGGAGACATGCATATAATATCTTCACCTGATCAGATTAGTTTAATTAAACAGGGTGTTTATTGAAGGACCATTTCCAAGCTTTTAGAATGCTGAAATTATTCTGAATTTCCAAAGTGAGTTTTTAAACATTATTTTAATCAGGACACACTTTTCCCCTAACTTCCCTGAATGAATGTGTTCTATGGAAGCTGATTTAGGAAACACCACGTGAAACTGTTAATTCAGCAGCTGTGGGTCAGCATTAATAAGTTCCATCCTGCAAAAGCATAAGGCCTTGGTAAATTCTTTATGTTTTTATCTGTGCATTATGGTTATACATAATATTGGAGTCATTTTGACATGATCATATAAGCATAGGATATAATTTGACAGAATCATACAAGCAGGGGGACTTCAGTCCCTAGCACTTCCCTTTTCCTCCCTTCCTCCTCTTCCTGTTCCCCTTCCTCTACTCTATGGATCTTCCTGCTATTATTTACAGTTTTTCTCATTAGTGCTTTACAGATATACATAAAGGTGAAATTCATTATGGTGTATTCATATAAGAACATGGCATAAGTTTGTCAATTTCATTCTAACCATCCTCTTCTTTCCCATTCCTCCTCCCTTCCCATCAATTCCCTTCCTTTGCTCCACTGACCTCCCTTCTGTTTTCTTGGGATTTTCATCCCCTCACCCCTACCTTTATTTCTACATGACAGAAAACATTCGACCCCTTGACTTTCTGAATCTGGCTTTATCTCGTTTAGCATGATGTTATCCAGTTCCACCCATTTACCATCAAATGCCATAATTTTGTTCTTCTTTATGTCTGAGTAACACTCCATTGCATATACCATATTTTCTTTATCCATTTGTCTGTTATGGGTACCTGGGCTGATTTCATAATTTGGCTATTCTGAATTATGCTGCTATAAACATGGATGTGCATTTATCATTATAGCATACTGATTTGAATTCAAAAGCCTTGGTAAATTTTGAAGGACAGCCAGCAGAAGGGATAAGGGATCAGGGTCTTTAAGATGGCAACTGGTGTATACAACTATGGTGGGAGCCCTGAGCAGATATGGGCTACCTTAGACGACATAGCCTAGTTGTCTGCCTAGGGGTAAAGAACAACTGTGTCTGCATTATTCCTAGGAAGCAGTTTCTGCAAACCATAGATCACTGCTCAGTGCAGATTAGCAAACTGAGCCCACCGAGTGTATTTCATCAAGGGCTTTTGATTTAAAATCTGAGATTATCAGCATTCCTGAATGTGAAAGGTCATTTTCTTTTCTACTTATGACTCACTTGTTGAAAGCAAACATCAGTTTGCAGATTACTAAAAAAGAGCATTTACTCGTAATTTGCAACACATTATCATGTGGGAATCAGATTACAGCTAAGAATTTCCTTGTAAAACAAGCTTTAACATTTATTACATTTCTAGAGAAATATATGTGTTCTTTGCCTCTGTGAGGATGTTGTAATAGACTTTATATGGGGTTGGGGTTGGGGGAAGAATGCTATCTTGATGCTACATGGCTGCTGACATGAAATAAACTCAGTCTAGAAAAGTAGAGTCAGCCCTGGTCCTTGCCCAAAAGGATTCCCACAGAAATGAGTTAAAACATAAGTGGGGGTGCACACTTTGGCTGATCTCTTAGAGATGGAATCTCTGAGGATGCAGAAAGAGCAATGGAGCTCTGTGACCAGGTAGAGGATGGGCAGGGGGTCAATAGGTGAAATATCTTGCTTTTCTTTTTTCGCCCCAATTGTAACTTTTCAGCAGAATGGGTCTCCATTCTGTCCAGCCAGAGCCAGCACTCAAAAACTGGATTTCTTCCAATGAGTTTCCAATCTATTTTTCTGTTCATTTACCCTTGGGTGTTCCGAATTATTCCAGCAAGGTGATATATTCTTCCTGAGTTTGCTCACTCCAATAATTGGAGCACGCTATATTTTGGATCTTAAATATCTACCACAGGCTCACATGCTCAAGGTTAAATCCTTAAGGTGGTGCCATTTGAAGGCAGTAGAACCTTTGAGAGGTAGGCCCTGATAGGAGGTCTTCAGATCATTGGGGGTGTTATGGTTTGGATGTGAGGTGTCTCCCAAAAACTCATGTTGTGAGACAATGCAAGAAGTTTCCGAGGAGAAATGATTGGGTTGTGAGAGTCTTAACCCAATCAGTGAATTAATCCCCTGATAGGGGTTAACTGAGTGGTAACTTAAGTGGTGGGGTGTAGCTAGAGGAAGTGGTTCATTGGGGGCATGGCTATGGGATATCTCTTTTTATTTGGAAAGTGGAGTCGCTCTCATTCTCTCTCTCTTTTTATTTCCCTATCACCATGTGAGCTTCTTCCCTCTGCCACACTGGGCTGCCATGATGTTCTGCCTTACCTTGAGCCCTGAGGAATGGAGCTGGTCTTCTATGAACTAAGGCCTCTGAACCTGTGAGCCCTTTATAAACTTTCTCTACAATTGTTCTGGTTGGGTCTTTTAGTCACAGCAGCAAAATAGCTGACTAATATAAGGACTATGTCCTTGGAGAAGATCATGAGACCCCAATGTCTTTATTACTCTATTTTTCTCCCTAACCATAACAGTTTTGCTCTGCTCTGCCATGTGTTCCCACCATGATGTGCTGCTTTGCTGCAGCCCCAAACTCACAGAGTCAGTTGATTGTGGCCTGGAATCTCTAAAAGTGCGAACCAAAATAAACCTTTTCTTTTTGTAAGTTGAATTATCTCTGGTATTTGTTATAGTGATAAATAGCTAACTAATGCAGAGTATTTCTGCCCTCATTCCTTAAATGGCTACTTCCCAAATCTAATCAGTAAATATACATAAAGCAGTAGTTATCAAGATTATTAGTTCTTGGACCCTGATACACTCTTAATAATGATTGAGATTCTTAAAAAGCTTTTGTTTATGAGTACTGTGACCAATCCATATTTCCCATATTGAATGCAGACCACTTTAGAAATTGACTACAAGTTAAAAAGGAATGTTTAAAACACAAGAATAAACAAGCCTATGTTGCCATTTTGGCTTAAATATGGTTTGTCCCCACCAAAACTTATGTTGAAGTTTAATTCTCAGTTCAGCCATATCGGGAGGTGGGGCCTAGTAGTAGGTGTTTGGGTGGTGGGGATGGACCCTCATGGTTTGATTAATGCTTTCCTTACAAAAGTGAGTTGTCTTCCTTGTAGGACTGGATTCGTTTTTACAAGAGCAGGATGATATGCAGCAAGTCCACCTCTCATGTTCTACCTCTTGCTCATATTCTCGTTTGCCCTTTTGCTTTTCATCATGGTGAGAGCAACATAAGGCCCTCAATAGCAGCAACTGCCCAGCCTTGGACTTCCCAGCCTCCAAACCCATGAGCTAAATTCATCCTTTTCCTTTATAAATCACCCAGTCTCAGGTATTTACCAAATAGACACTAGAGAGATGGTATCATCACACACCAAAGATAAGTCTGAACAGATCGTGATGGTGGTTGTAGGCCATGCTTAGGTTCAAAAGTGCCCTACAGATAATAAGGAGCCATGAAAAGAGCTCTAGGTAGTGGAGTGTCACTATCAGACACATGATTTAGAAGATCAGTGAAGTGGGAAGTGTTGGATGAAAGCAGAGAGACTATTTGCTGATGCTCTAGAGCAGCCATTTTCAAAGTGTCTGAGCACCCTGGGGGCCCTCAAGATCTTCTTCGTGGTCTGGGAGGTCAAAACTATAAATACTGCTAAAAAGGGATTTTCTTTTTCACTTCTGTTCTTTTACTGGCATACATTGGAGTCTTCCAGAAGCTAAATGATTTCCAGGTTTCCTCAGCACTCCTCCCTCTTCTTCCATGGTCCTGCCATGAGCTCCTCACAGACACAGATGGATTTCTGTGCCATCACAAAGAGTATGTAAGCCCCTTGAGGATATAAGCCATTTTCACTTGTCTTTATTACTAGACTTGAGTACAGTGACTGGCATGATTCCTGAGACATGGTAGATGCTCCAAGAATGTTTGCTGATAAATGACTAGTGGAACTCAGATGTGAACGTATGCTGTCTCACTAGGATGGTCTATTTCCCAATTCTGCCTCCTCCAATACAGCCCTTCTCCCTACCCCGAGATTCTGCTGTTGGCAGTGTGGTGTTTTCACACAGCCATTGTGCAAACTTCAGTCATCTATAAATCTTCCCTCACCCTCAGCCCCCTTGTCCAACCAGCTACTTAGAGCTCTTATTTTATCTCTGTCATATCTCTTACATCCATTTTTCTCCTTTCTGCCCTCCCCTGCCACCACTCTGTTTCCTTATTATCTCCCACTTGACCATTCGCCTAGCTTCCTCATTTTTTGGCAGACACAGCCCCAGTTTCTACACAGTGAGCTTCTTAAGGGCAAAAATTGTATTCTTCACCTATTTCCTGGCTTATTGTGCAGGAGTCAAAAAATTGTCTTTTGAATGAAAATGTAATCTTCCCCCCACTATTTACACCATCTCAAAAAAAATTTTTTTCAGAGCAACCTCTAATCACATCCTCTACCTATTCAGAAAATTTCTGTTTTCATTTCTGCATTGCTGATGCCCAGGTCCACATCCCCTCAGTTCCTGAGTCCACCTGGTCAATTTTCCATCTCAAAAGCTTGCATCACTTTTTTTTTCTTTCCGAAAGTTTTCCCCAACGTCAAGGGAGTTTTCCTACAGGAGCAATAACCCAGAAGTTGAGAAAAGCCAATACCCCTGAGGACAACCTCAACCGATGGGGGGGGGGGGACTGGAAGTCACTAGCTAAATATCTTAATCTGAATCTCATTTCTAGGAGGTGTTTTCTAAAGCATGTTCCTCAGGGTCTCAGGAGCCCAGCAGAATTGAGGTCTCTTTGTTCATGCAATAAGTCACTTACTTAAATATCCTATTTGTTTTTCTCCACCCTCCTATCTCAATTTCCCTACTTCTTCCTTTGTGTCCCCTGATATTGCTTCCCAAATAAACTCTCTGAACCCAAACAATGTCACTGAACAAAATCCAAAATTCTTAGCCTATTATTCCAAGCACCCCATGAGTTGATTTTAACCTGTGTTTCCAGGCTCTGCTGTCTCACACATATTCCTTATACAGAGTCCATCCTCAGGCTTACATGGGAGTCTTGATGATCCACAGACCACCTTACTCCAGGTCATCATCATCCTGCAGGTTTGTTCTCACAGGGAGAGAGTGAGAACACTGTGATTGGCTTAAGCCAATGTAGCTCTTTACTTAATGTGGTAAAGGACCCAGCTTAACCCATGGCTACAGCATTGGGGCTCTTTGAACAAATGAAAGTAGAAGGCACAGCGAATGGATTAGCAACCAATGGTGTCTGCCACAAATAGACAGCAAGAAGGTCAAAAAGAAAGAAAATAGATAGTCACCAAATTCAACACAAGATGATCGAGATGTGATGGGGGGATGAGGTGAGTTCTCTGGCATTTACTCCAGGAACAGGGTATTTTTGTAGTGTCCCATTCCCTTTGACCCCCCTCCCTGGTCTCTAGCATGAGCCTTCCCAAGGCTGGCCCCTAACACACCATATGGAGACATCATCTGACCCACCAGGCCTCTGATGTAACTGCTCCTGCCAGGATAAGGCCACCACTTTACCACTGCCTGTTTTAAGAGGTTGCCAACCCCAGCTACAAAGTCTCCTTTCAAAGCCATTAGCTCTAGCTTCACCCTTGGGTTTTTCCAGACACATGGATTTCTGTGCCACCTGGATGCAGAGAATTTCCAGCTGTGATTTGGAGCTGCCATAGACTATGAGATGTTAATCAAATACCCACTCGAAGTGCTTTGGGAGCACCTCTGCTTTTTGGTTTATTGATGTGTTCATTTTGAGTGAAGATATATTTCTGGTGCTGTCATGAATTCATTTTGAGACCTACTAAAGAAGGATTTTTCCTAGCAGCTTGCTTCAGAATATTGGTCCCTAAAGACCAGGTGCTTTTCACAGCTCCTTAGAGGCCCATAAATATGAGGGATGGAAAAAGGCAGCCGGGCATCTCACATGAAATCCAAACCTACTGGAATTCCATTTGCATACCTCCCTTAACCTAGCATTCACTACCTGCTTCTCTGCTAGTCTGCTTGTGTGCATCAGCAAGAAGGAGCAATGAGACTCTTGAAGCATAATACTCTTCAAGAAAGATGTTTGTGCCCCAGCTAGGTGACAGATATTTCTTCCCACAGGGCATGGCACACTCAGGAGCCATGTGTTCAAATGAATTTTCCTACAAGTTCAAACAACAACCTCCTCCTGGAAACACTTGCAAAGAGATGGAATGGCCACCGTGTTAGAGAGCCTGGGCCCCATTCCTGATCTGCCACTTCTCCCTAGTAGTGACCTCAGACAAGCTGCTTGAACGTCTCAGTGTCTTTTCTCTGATCAGCAGGATCTGATTGACTTTCTACCTTCTTCCCTGGATCTGTGCTAACAGATAAGTGCTTTATCAAAGTGTGTTTGAACCTGTCCTGCAGCTCTAGGTCAAATTTTTCTCCCTAGAGTGTCAGTTACCAGCCTGAAGCTGGAAGTCTTCAGATAGTCAAGTTAGTTCTCCCCTAATGGAGAAGAATCTGGGATCTCCGGGTTCTTCTCCAAAGTTAATGTGTAATTGGGATCCTACTTGGGCCAGTTAATAGGATATTCCTGAAGTGCTGTGACTCTTTCCTTGTCACTAGACCACCAACGGATTCTCTGCAGTTATGATCTGCCAAAAGGTCATCCATCTACTAGGTGACTTGGATGAGCATTCCTCCTGCTGACCCCAGCAGATGAGTAACTCACAGCCATGACAACAAATCACAGGGAGAAAACCCAAATTCAATGGGTACTTTGGGTAACAAACAACACCAGGAATCAAATAAGCCAGATGCTCAGTTAAGCAATTTAGAGGAATTTTAGCTTAAATCAGAAGATGTGACCGTTGATAACAGTCGTGGCTAAAGTGATATTTTCTTAAATTTTATTTTTGAAGGAGACTTGGGGAGGATAAAAATGATTTCTTCCAGAGTTTTGCTGTATTAGAAGCCAAATGCGGTAACTGATCCTGGAGTCAACATTACTCACTGGAAATTGGAAATTGGAATCTGGAAATGAGATTGCCGAATATTCCTTACAGACTTGCCTCTAGCTATATAGAAAGGGTCACCTATGGCTGCTTGGCCAGCTGCCAGGTGATTTGCCAGGCCACAGCGCTAAATGGCAAATTAAGCATGGTTCTTGCCATTGTCCAGGTGGAGTGGACCTCACTTCCGCAGAATCACTTCCTTCCTGTTGGGACTGCAGACGAGTTTCCTGACTTTGGGAGTCGAAGTTTCCATCCATGAAATGAAGACAGACCCCTCACAGTATATTGGGGAGGGCCTGTTTCTCCAAGAGCTGGGCACTGATCAGCAACCCTGGCTGAATGTGGCCACAGATATTTTAGTCCCTTTCTTCTGTGTTCTCATATCTAAAGACAGAGAGGCAGCTAAAGCTACAGAACATACTGCCAGCTGAAATAGATGGAAAAATTGCCCATTGTAACTATAATTGCTTAGACAGATTCTGACATCAAGTACCAGCATTAAAGTGGGAATTAGGTAGAGGAACTGAAGGCAGACATCACTTTGAAGGAGAGTATGGAAGGCAGCCATTCAGTAGGAGAGGATTTTTGTATGATGTCATTAGTCTTGTCCAGTTTTACATGGACCAGTGTTTATTTTAAAGCTAGTACTATGAAACATTAATACAATCCATTGTGTAGATTAACCCAGAACCTGTCACATAGTAGTATCTTACTAAATATTTGTTAAATAAGATAACCCTTGGATTCAATTAGAGAAGAAATCCAGAAAAGTCAAGAATGGAGAAAAGTGTTCAATAAATACTGGGTAAATGAATATGGAGAGTTTTCTGGAACCAGATGTCCTGAGTTCAAATCCCAGCTCTTCCACTTAGATTTCTGACTCTGGGCCAGTCCCATAACTTCTCTGTGCCTCAGTTGACTCATCTATACAATGCAGACAATAATATTCACAATGTAATTCTCTGAAAATATCAAATTAGTTGTTTTTTTAACTCTCTAGTTAATGAAAAGAACTAATAAGATTTTCTGACAGAACAGATGAGAAGTTAGGATACTTATAGACATTTTAATAAATAAATATTAAGAAAAGATTGCTAAATTAGATATAATTCAGGTGATATCTAAAATGCCACAGATTGCTGGGGTTATCTGTTTCACTGATGAGAAACTGTTTGTAAATCTGCTAGGCTAACATCTTCCAACTAACTTTCCCTAAGTCTGAGGAATTTAGTCAAAATTAAGCAATGAAGTGAACCAAAGACCTTGTCAGGAAAACTGTTGGGTGGCCTTTCTGTCCTTTATGATATTGCTTTCATTCCCAGTTTGAATAATTTTTCTGACCACACACACCTTATTGAGCTATCATGAGGATTAAATGGGTTAATACTTTCGAACTCCTTAAAACAACACCTTATTTGCTTACTAAATGCTACTCCAGTTCTTCTATGGCTTTCCCCAGTTGATAAGTCTATTTAATAATGGCACAGAAGGGATTTAAAGGAAACTCCAGAACCATTATTAGCATTGCCTTTAACGCTCCAATCAGGAGAGACTTCTCACTATTAAATCAGAAGAGAAGTGAATAACATTTTCTGTTGTAATACCAGCGTTAAAATTAGCATTATGCTAAAATTAGCATTAGCATAATTAGCATTATGCATTAAAATTAGCATTCTGCTGGGTGTGATGATGCACACCTGTAAATCCCAGTGACTCAGAAGACTGAGGCAGGAAGAGTTCAAATTCAAAGCCAGCTTCAGCAACTTAGTGAGACACTAAAAAACTCAATGAGACCTTGTCTATAAACAAAACACCAGAAACCCCAAGGATGTGGCTGAGTGGTTAAGTGCCCCTGGATTCAATACCTGGTACCAAAATCAGTCAATCAATCAATCAATCATTGTGTGGTTTTATGTAACTTGGAGCAAAATGGAGCATTAAAGTGTGTTGGGAGAGGGATCAGAGAAGAGGGAAAGAAACAAAGTGTTCAACCCCTCACCAGCCACATGCAGCTGACCCTCGAATCCTCCCAGAAGTCTCTGGAATCAGCTCTTCTTCGTGGTCCTCACTCTTGCCTCTCTGGTGTTGGTGCAGGTTCCTCACTGAGCTCCCTATTCCCTGCTATTCCTCCTACCTGCCCTTTGTCCTCCATTCAGCTACCTATGCCTGCTGCCAATAACACCAACCCCATCTGGCATCACCCAGAACTCAAACCTGCGCAATTACCTGTTCCCCACAGCAACATCCAAGACGCCCCACCCACTATTCTCAACACAGTTTCCGACTCTGTGTGATCTGCTGCCTCCTCCTCATTCACGGTTCATACTTTCAAATCATTGCTATGATTTGGAACTTGAGTGTTCCCTGAAGCCCGCATGTTAGAGGCTTGGGTCCCAGCTTGGAAATGTTGAGAATTTGTGGAGACTCTAAGAGGTGAGGCTAAGTGGGGGAAGTTTGGGGATCTTGGGGAGCCTGCTTTTAAAAAGGATTATGGACCCAAGTAACTTCTCCCTTTTTTTTGCTTCCCAACCACGAGGAAAACAGTTTTACTCTGCTATGTGCTCCTACTATGTGCTGCCTCTCTACAGGACTAAAAGAAGCAGGACCAACCGATTGTGGACTGACACCTCTATAACTGGGAGCCAAAATTAACCTTTCCTCTTTATAAGGTGACCCACTCAGGTATTTGTTACAGTGACATAAAGCTAACCCATCACTCTAAAATAATTTCTGCTGTAAAAGTTTCCCTAAGCCCCAAGCACATCCCTCCTCTCCATCCTCTCAACTCTTCTTGCCTCCCATGGCAATATCCATCCCACTGCAAGCTGTGCAGTTAAGGAGCTGATCTTCCTCAAGACTGTGAGCCCTCAGAGGGCAGGGCTGAGTTTCGCTGAATCTCATGGTTCCCAGCCTCCAGGCCTGACCCAGGCACTGTCATTAGAAATGAAAATGCTCATGCTCAGGTCTCCAGCCTTCCTCCAAGACTTTTGCTGAGGCGGAGCCTGCCTATTAGTAAACATAAACATCTTGCCATATCGCAGGCTAGATACATTCCTCCACCTTCCCTTGGAATATGGGTAGAAATGTGTATACCAGGCTGGCTTGTGTCATCTTTCCACATAGCCCCCAGTCCCTCCTTCTGTGTGTATGATAGCTAAAAGCTTGGAAAATAAACTGAGAATGTGAAAGAAAAAGGACCAGGATGAGAAAAAGTGATTTCTAGCATTTAGTAGAAGGAATCTCAGTGTCAAGTCCACTAAGCATTTAGGCTTCATCAGTTGGCTCTGTACCACTTAAGTTCAATGCCTCACACAGCCCATACAATGACCATGCTGTTCTGTTTCCTATGAAAAGCAAAGTGAAACTATGTCACTTTTCAAGAAGTGAAAATATAAGGGAAGAAATATTTCCTGAGAGGAAAATAGCAGCCAAGACCCTAGCCCAAGACCTGGGATTTTCAGACGTGGAAACCATGTACAGGAAAATCCCACCATACAATGATAATAAACGATGTTGGCTTAAGACTTCTAACAATGCTCTTAGTAGAAGTGACTGAGGAAAGGTGATATGATTTGCTCCAACTTGCTTACTAGGTTCCTCACTGAGGGCTGAAGCACCAGGAGAACCTCTGTCCTCATGGACACCTTCCACCCACCCCCCTTCCCCAGGGCTGTAGGGGCAGCCACTCCACCAACTGGGCCCTACTCCAGGCCAGAGAGAGGGGCCTGGGCTATGTCACAGGAGGGAGTAGCCTCCTGAGAAGTCTGCAGGAGAGCAAAGTTTATTTTCCTTGTATGTCTGTAAATAAATGGTTTCAATTGGAAAACATACATCTGGAGCATCGTTGTATTGCCAAACAGAGCCTCATCATAATACGACAACAGCATCCAGAAGGCTGCCTGTCTTTCTCGTGAAATGTGTTGGCCTGTGCTGCTTGTCTCCACGTGCTTAGTGCATGCACATCACCCAGGCACTGTAAGGCATCTTCAGGTTGGAACCAGGCAAGGATGTGGAGGAAATTGGCATCAGAGTGTGGCTCTATGTTTCCAGGTTCTTGGCTTAGTTCTGTCGCTGCTTCAACTTCCCACAACCACCATTTAACCTCTCAGCACCTCAATGCCATTCTCTGGAAAGGGACAGTGCAGGCATTCAGTATTCATGTACCCCTTTTCTTCAAAAATTTGAACTTGGAATACTAGATAAATAAGCTCTGCAAAAATCTTCATTATAGGATTCTTGAAAGTGGAAAATCTCATACATAAATTAGATTTTGAATTTATATATATATATAATTTATATATAATATGTGATTATGAATATTTCACAGGAGAGAATATATATGTATACATATATATATGTGTGTGTGTGTGTGTGTGTATACATATATATATGGGAGAGGGAAGGAGAGAGATACTGAGTTTTAAGTACATTTTTCAGGAACATTTTCTGAGTCCCATGCCCTGTTAGTGCTTAATCAATAATTCCTGTTTTGACTTGATTGCAAGGCATTTTTAAACTAGAGAACAACAGCATGTTAACTAAACAGAACACACCATTATTATAGTCATAGATTGTTATCCCTAAAGAGGACCTTGGAAATCATTTTATTCTAACTCTTCACATTGCAGCTGGGAAACTAAACCCCAGTGAAGTAAATTAATGTCTATTTCTAATATTTCAAAATATATTGCCTGTATAGAGCTCTTCATAATGTTAGAGTGCTGACCACTAAATTGAAACATCTCAGAACTAAATACCAAGTATTTCTACAAAAACTGGGTTTCCCAGAGCTATCTACTTGCACAATTATTTGTGTATCTGTTACCATTAATATCTCTTCCTTTTGTTAAAAAATAAAAAAAGATCTGAAGGGGGAAGGAGTAGGAGTTATGTGGGAGAGACGTTTGTTTTTCTTCTTTTCTCTCTCATATTCTTTTCATGACACAATGTGGACTTTGAGGTGTCCTCTTAGGTCCACAAGGATCTCATGTGAACCAAAAGAACATTCCCATTTCAGAAGACCCCTGCTGCTGTTTTTGTTATCTTTGAAGCATTTTTCATGGAGTCTGACAGCCAGCCTTGTTCAGAAACAGCTCTGAGAAATCCTTGGTCTCTCTCGTGCTCTCGTGGGGAGCATGTTTCGGGGGAATCGGGAATGGTAGGAAGTGTAGACAGCCAAGCTGTGGTGGTTAGGCTGAGGTCAGGGTTGGAGACTTGCTGGTTGGAGTAGGAAGAGGGCTCTGTCAGGCTGTTCAACAAGGTCTATACCATCTTCAGTGCTGCTTTACAGGTGGGAGGACAGAAGCTGAGACCAGTAGCCATGGGTGCTGTGTCTAGGTTCCCCAGCATTCCTGAAGAGGAACCCTCAGTACTTATCCTTGTGCTCATTCAAAAAATAGTGTCCCCTCCTCAAATGAAAATAAGCTATTTAGGATATCATTAATTGAATTATCAACAAGTTTGTTCAGGCTCTATCCAAGGAAAGCAGGACAGTGAGAGGGATGGGGGTGTGGCTTCCTTCTTCTCAGCTGAATGAAGTGACTCAGGACAGAGGCTTGTGAACGGAAGATGGAGTAGCGGGTGGTGAAAGTGAAAACATAAAGAATTGGAAGCACTCTGGTTCTGGGGTTCCAATGCTAAATTTGCCACCCGTGTATTCAACATGTGGTTCCATGAATCATACTTACGAAGTCAGAGAGCCATCAGGATGCAGGCTGTGTCCGCACAGGTATGTCTGCTGGGCTTGGGTGGGCTCTTCACTGAGTGGTGTGCAGGGCAAAGGAGGGTTCAACACACCCAAGTTTACCTACCCTCTCTCCTAGTTACACACCCAGCACCTACTGGGTGCTCCCTGCTCAACCCCATGCCCACTACAGAAGTGACTGCAAGGGGTTCAGGGAATCCCCAAGACTTGGATACCTAGAAGCTCCAGGCAGGTGAGAGAAGTAACTTCAGGGACCACATGGAGAGTAGGCAGGACTTATGAGTATACTGGGGACCCTGAATTCTTGCTCTTGTACACTTCAGAAACATCCAGAATCTACCTTCACTGGGGAATGTCATGAGAAACAACACTCTGGAAACCTCCTAATTTCTCCTCGTCCCCTTAAGAAGCAGCAGCAAGAGTGAAGCCAAGTTTTGTGGAGCCTAAAAATTACATGGTAGGAGAACTTTCTAGAAGGAATATATATATATAATTTCATTCATATATATATATAAATACATACATGGATGAAATTATGAATGCAAATTGGTGTGAAAATAAATATTTATTTTCAAATAAGAAGTGAAACCACAACAAGTGACAATTTTAAAGATCTGATAAATACCCAAAACATCACAAAATCCAGAAACATACTTTTATTAATTACCAGCCTCACACCTATAAATGTTTTGCACATTTTTCTGGCTGCCATTTGATCACCTTTTCCTATGACAACAATATTATAATAGCATTTCCTACATAGGGAAAGACAACTCAATTCCAGTCCTTGTTTTCAAACTGTACGTTTACAATTCTGAAACCCATTTGGCAATGTTTTACAGTTTTTTTCAAGACTGTAATCAAATTTGGGGAAAATTCTATCAAGTTTCTTTCACATAGGAACTGAACGATTTAAGGGTATTTCAAGTGTTCTAGCATATTTGCTCATCCTAAATATTCTAAAGCATTGATAGCACTCAAATATTCTAAATATCGATAACATTAGTGTATCATATATCTTAATAGTGAGCATGAGTTTTTCCATCAATGTCAATATTTTGTGTTGGATCAACAAAACATCTCTTCATGAGCTCGTGTGAGGGACTCTCCTCCTCATTAATTGAATTATCAAATAATCTCAGAATCTACTCATTTTTTCAGTTAAAAATCATATATATATATATATATATATATATATATATCTACTATGATAGTTATTTCTATCATATACATAGTAGATATTTCTATATCTGAATAACTACACAGAGAAATGCCACATAAATCCATAGAGTCACGTGAGTGTATCTTATTAAACCCAAGCAAAATGGATTCCCTGGGCTACTTCCCTGCAGCTACCCCCCAAATGTCCACAGCCATTTCAATACCACTCAATGCAGAGAGAAATAATGGATTGGGAAGAAACAGCCTGGAAAAGACCTTAACTGATGGCCTTCTTTTCTTTGGCCGACTTCGTCCTTTCTATCCCACGCGACTTCTCTACTCAAGAACGAAATTTAGTCTATGAAATTTAGCTAGAATTTGTGAATGCTGCCCACACAAATGCCTTTAGGTCATTCTAGTATTTTATAAGGTGACTTGTACTACCTGCACGTCTACCTGCTCTTGGAGTTCCCCCTGTATCCCAGTTCCTCAGTGATGCCTAGCGCAGCACAGGTCAGGGAGATGGTTGGTGAATGAATGTGTCACACCCCAGGCCCTTGTCATGAGAGTTTGAGCTTTTTTAGAAAGTTTTGTACAGAAGACCCTGCTCAGCATGGAACGATTGATCATAATAATGATGGAAGTCTGAGCCTTATGATGTTTGAGAGTTATATAAATCCTAGGAGGTCCCTGGAGCAGGATTATATTCTCCATTTTACAAATGAAGAAGCTGAAGGGTGGACTTGTTCAAAGCCACACAGTTGAATTGGATCCAAATTGGGTTTCTAATCCAGGGCTCTGAACCTTTTTATTGTACTCCATATTCTACATCAGGTTGCCAGACTGTCACTGGCATTAAGAATGTTCACTTCTTTTTATGGGAGGCCAATGTCTGACTTGCTACTTGTACTTATACTTTGAGTTGCGAAATATTAGCATTTGTGTTTTAAAAAAAAAGAGAGTGAATATTCTTTATAGGTTCTTATTCAACTTCACAACAACCCTGAGTGTGGGCATTGTTGAGTAGCTCCATGTAACTGAGGCTCAACACTATCCGCTTATGGAAGATTATAACAAATGACAGATTCAGAATTCAAATCCCAAATTCACAGACTCCCATTCACAGACTCCAGTGAGATTGAAGTCCCACAGTTGGAAGCTAACTGGTTGGGTTGGAAATTAAGTACATGGATATCACACACAATAAAAATGCAAAAAAAATTATGCTTATATATAAAATGACACATAGTTAACAATAAATTATTTGGAGAGGGCTAATGTGACATGTGATCTTCATCTAGTTAAGAATTAAGCATTCTATCATCCATGGGGCTGGCTTTAAGGACCCTAGGAGATGGCCTCAAGGTATGAAGCTCTTTGCTTGTTTGGGGAATTATCATAATTTACCCAAAGTTGGAGGTATATTAGCTTATGGCTCCTTTGGAAATCCCTAAGTGCTATCCTAGAGAAGGGGGCCAGCCTTGGAAAACTAGCTTCTGATCAGGTCTTCTGAGGTTTTTAGTGGAGCAAGGAAGTGGGGAAGTTGGTTACTGACTGGGAAGTGAACCCAGAGGCACTTTACCAGGGTCTTGTTAAGTTGCTTAAGGCTTTGCTAAATTGCTGAGGCTGGTCTCTGACTTATGATCCTCTGGTCTCACCCTCCCAAGTCACTGGGATTACAGGCATGAATCACCACAGGAGACTGACCTTGAACTCATGTCCATACCATCAGAGTCCCCAACTCAGTCCAGTACCTTGACTATTCACTTAGTCAACAAATGTAGCTAGACAGGAAGGGGAGATAAAGGAAACGTAATCCTTCTCCTTGTTCTTTCTCCTAGTCCTGGCCAGCTCTGTTGAAGGAGCGTGGTAGTGTGTGTGCAGGAGGTAGGCTAAGATTAGATTGGTAAAGAAGTTGCATTGGGTGCTGCTCTGAGAATGCAACATTTATCCTGTTCAATATTTCTCAACCCAAACTCTACTTCAGAGAGTTAAAATATTTGAAATTTCCAATTTGACACCCTTAATTATCTATATATGTCACACATAATTGTCTTTTATTAAACTCATCAATAAACAGCAAGTGCCATTTATGTATTCTTTCATGGGTGGTCTAAACTGTTAATTCACTTTGAGATTATTTTTAAAGGAAGCTATAGAATTGAAGTTAGGCATACAAACTGGAAATTGAGATGATTAGTATGATTATTATTAGTGAATTCTATTTACTCATTTTTCTATCCTCATAATTAAAAAAAATGTGACTGCAAATAAGTTAGGTAGCTCCCCAAGGACAGAGCTACTTAGGGTATAATTTCTCTTATGTATCAGTGGACATTTTGGCCTAAATGTTTTTAAAACTATGTACCTGTAGTAGTGAAGGTTATACAGTTATGACTCAGTTGACTACTCTTGGCCAGCATCTGAGTTCCCTTTTTTCCCAGCATGCCACCAGGTTACATACTCAGAGGGGAGTGGCACATGACTCTGTTCTCTCTCAGCCATGTAACTGGATTCTGACCAATGGAATAGGAAAGGAAATGTACCACTTCTGTTCATGAAAACCTCTTTCATCCAATCTTTGTTCTTTCACCATCCTCTTGTTGAATTGTGAGACTTGGACAGGATTGGGGCGGAGATGTCAAACAGAAGGAAAATGGGTCTGGGAGACCACACGGAGCAAATTCTCAGTTGCAGGCCCATCTGTTTTGGTCTGTGTTGTGAGCAAGATGTCAAATTTTTTTATGTTAAGCTGTTCCAAATTCAGTGATGATTGTTAAAGCAGCCAACGCACCTGGACTAATATATGGAACAAAATGTGCTACAGACAGGTAGAAGGTAAATTCTGCAATTGAAAATGGAGACCCATCACAGGTTTTGAAGCAGACTTGATACGTGAGCAGGTTGGAGAGGACCTAAGGTCTGAACGTGGACCATATTGGATGGAGTTGGTCATTCTGGGACAAACAGGGCAGGGATGTGAGTTCAGAGAGTAGGTCTAGAACTTGGATTCAGCCCAAGGGAAGCAGTTAGCATGAAAAGGGTGCTGGGATTCATAGTCCAGGAAACTGGGGCTCCCTGGTAAGAATCCCAGCCTGGAGTCCAAGGCAGGAAGCTCAATCACGGGGGACGGGGAACTTCAGGGAGGAAACTCAGCCAAAGTCAATCTGAAGAGAAACTTAATCCTTTTCTGGAACATACTAACCTAAGAAGGGTTCCAGGCATGGGGGCCTGGTCTCTCACTTTAAGACTTCAATCACTGAGTAACGCTCACAGAAGTGGTTTTTCTTTGCTAAGTTCTTACATTTAAAAAAAAAAAAATCAGAAAACTTTTGAAGTGGGAATGGAAAACGGAGAAACAGTCGACATTAGTTTCTCCTTGGTAGTATTTTAAAAAGAGCATGTTTGTGTTTTGTTAGGTCTTGAGTTCAATGGTAATTGTTTCCTCTCAGGACAGAAAAAGACAAGAAACGTCGAAGGGGAGTTTTACACTTAGATCTTGAGACTTATAACTAAGAGAAATAGAGGTGCAGATTCACTTTCTTTTGGAAAGTTCTGAGCACACTGAGCATCCCTTGGGTCACTTTTTTTTTTAATCTCACTTTTGTAAAATCATCATTTACTCATTCAATCAAGAAAATATTGAGTCCTGCTTCTGTACCCCCAAATCTGGCAGAATCTGACAGGGGAAGAAAAGAATTGTAAGAATACATCACTGCCCCCTTCCATTAGGAGCCTCCTTCAATGCATTTACCGAATGTCTACTAAGCCACTCTTCAGGGGAACCCTTTTTTAGCTAGGGGAAACAACATTGAATAGGAGTTCACAGTCTAACAGATGGGCAGATGAACAAGTAAGAAACACACAAAACAGCCCATTTCAGAGTGCCATTATGATAGGTGGCACCACAAACAGGCTTGGCTTGCATATCGCCCTGCAGGTGCTATACCATCTCAGGCACCTACATTTTGACAACATAAATGTTTGCTGAGCCCATCTGGATCTGGAACCTCTCACTAATATTAATAGAATGGTAACAAAGGAAACCATTGAAAATGACCTAACCAGCATGAAATTTAATATGTGTTTATAACTCATTCAAAATAAGCACCTCATAGGTGTGTGTAACCCAGTGAGTGACGGCAGTCACAAAACCTGACTGCAAACTTAACTGTGCAAAAATTAAACTATTAGCATTCGTGGTTACTCCAGTGAATCTATAAATTCAGTTCTCTCTGGGAGCCGAGCATAACCTGAAAACAACCAAGGCAATCAATGTGGGATTTCAAGTAAGAGGTTTGAGAGTGTATACTCTATTCAAGTTCAAGGTTGCATGGGGGAAGGGTAAGAGACCCAAGGGGGTGTCAGAGCTCCCACTGAATGTCCACATCATCACTTGATGATGTTGGCTTCCACTGAGAAGGTCCTGTCCTGTGTGGTTCTCAGTGCACAATTTCCCCATGCGCACATGCATGTGCACACACCCACAGATCTCTGTCCAGCTGGGGACTTGGTGCTGTTTCTGATCTTCTCCTGAGCTCATGAGAAATAGCTGGCTGCTCCCTACCTACACCAAAGGGTGAGAAACTCTCTGAGGCTGTGCAGGTCCCATCTCAACTTCCAGGCCGTGTAGGGACGTCAGAACAGGACAATCGTGCTGGTCACTCCCTACACCTCAGTGCCAGAAACTGCACTGAACCCTCAAGGCACTGGTGTCCTCCACCCATTGCTCTCTGGAGTCTTGTCTTCTCCCGGGATCCTGTGTCCTCCAAACCCTTGGATGCCACACAGTAGGTGGCCCTCCCTCTTCCCTCCACATGCAGGAGAGGCCCATGAAGCAAGTGCTCCTTGTTTCTCCAATCTAAAGAAACTTTGTCTTTCTTCTGAAAGTGGGACTCTTTGCTGTTAATCTTCCTTGCTTTTTCCTGGGTTTTGGTTTTGGAAGATTCCCTTCTGGATTCCTGCATGTGGTCTCACTGGTTTGTGTTATATGCTTGTCCTGTTCTCTTTGATCCATCTCCAGCTTCTCCTCAGCAGATCGATCAGATTAATGACTACCTTCTATCAGAGTGATTTTTATCAACTACAGAGAATTCTGTCTCAGCAACTGAAAAGCAAGTTCTGATATTATAATTTAGAATCTACACTCTACATTCTTTTACAACTGCATTATTATGGCCCTAGCTATCTCCATTCCTAATTGCCACAGCACAGATCTGGGCAAATGCAGAAGTTTGAGGAGGCTTGAGTCTCCTCTAAAATACATTTTATAAAATGACTCCTACAAATCATCTTTCCCTTCCTGCACTATGAAAGGGGGTGATATTATATATAGGCACCTCTGATTGGGGGGCAACCACTGAATGATTTTCTGTTTAGATACTCTTTAGAAAAGCCTACTCTTCTCTGCTCTATTTGCTTGGCAGTCCCTTGCTCTGTGATTACTGCCTGTATTGCATCATTCTCCCAGCGACAACAACAGAGGTTTTAGATGATCTGTCTCCTCTATTGTTGAAGTTTTGCTTGCTGGATGTCACCCATACCTGTGTATACACTCTCAAACCCCTACAGAGCTCTGAGAAGAGAGAAGGGAATGATTAATTTTGCTTGGGGAATAAACACATTTTCAAGGGGCATTGAAGCTCTCACACAGGAGGTGCCATTTGCACTAGGTTTAAAGAACAAATAGAATTTCATTATATGGGGGCGTACCTTGGCACTTGTCCTGAGAGTGGCAGATTGTCATGAGCACAAGAAAAGGAATGTGATATAGGCCACGGAGCCCAAATGCTCATGATATGAGAAGAACAGAGGTGACATCTGCAGTTGAAACACATGACACTTGTAGAGGCATATCTATGGCAAATGCTCAGCCTGGTTTTCTGAGTATAAAGAAAAAAAAAATACACACCAGAAAGCCTTCAAATATATGGATGGAAATGTAAAAAAGACTACCAAACTCAGAAACCAAGAGAGCCGCTCTCTCCCCTTCAATTTCAAAACATCCTTTATTTATCAGACCTTTGAATAAGAATCACAGACTCTGAAGAATAAAGACCCCGCCTCATTAAGTGTCATTTTAAGTTACTAATTGCTACCCACAACCCCTGGCACTCAACTAAGAGAGGTGCCATTCATTCCCCTCAACTGCCTATTGATGAAGAACACAAGCCTCTAAAAATAGAACCACCATCAAGAAGGATGCTTAGACCATCCCCAGGGGTTCCTTGCGCATTAGAACTCCTGTCCTTTCTGACCTCCTGGCTAAATCACCTTAGTAAATAAAAGCCCAAACAGCAGTGCCTCCAAAATAATGAAACGCCAAGAGCTTAAGTATTTGATTTGGACAAACAAACACTTAACTCCACTTAGTTCTTTCTACCTCCAAATCCTCAAATTATGAAGAATGAAAGCTTGTGCCCCCTAAGGAGGAGAGAAGAGAGCTATCAGTGGCCTCTTGGACATTTCTGTCTCCTGATGGTCTCCTGGTGTTCTAGTGGTTAGTTTTGCCATATTTAAATTTCCCCACTTGTGCAGGGTCTAGATATTAGTGAGAAGCACCCCTCCCAGAGAATGATCGCTAGAAAGCCAGCAAGGGGGACGATTCTCAAATTGCAATGAATGTTTCAAGAGGCTATCTAAACTCCACAGAAATGAGGATTATGACCCTGAGAAAGAGATTGACCACAAGAAATCACCTTCACTCCTGCTTTTAAAAACTCACATTGCTAATGAGGAGACCTGCACACTCATTTTGGATCCCCGATGTCTCAGCAGCGAGGAACTTGAGAAAGTAATATGTTCAGAGGGCAAAGCTGCTCTCTCCATGGCACTGTCACCCCCACAGGCAATCTCTTTCTCACGGTGTGGTGCAGCTCCCCTTCCTGAGGCTGCTGCAGATGGCATCTGCCACTCCAGGCAATCATTCTTCCGCAGCATTGGCCTGTCGTTTACACTGTGAAGTATATCACAAGCTTCATATTTTTCGTCTTGGAGTGTCCTTTTACTGTTTTATGGCCACGGACCTGTCTACCCTGGTAACTTCATACCTCTGGTTAAACCAAGAGATCAGCGACTCAACACTGACCTCCACTGGTTGACATGGAAATACCTAGTCCCTTTTTCCAAACTGTGGCCATTCTCACAGGGCCGCAGGGAGCCCTGGGCACTTGAAATGGGGATGCTAGCATGGCTCTATTGCTTGAAATTTAAAATGATTATTAATCTACCTTCTAGGGGGTACATATTTATATTCTGGAAAACTCTGATCCAACAGTAGGCTCTGAGACTACAATATTGGTGTGCCTCTGTGTCCTCTTTTATTACCACAAACCACCAAGATCATGTAGCAGCATTTTGCCTACAACAGATTTGGGAGTTCAAGGTGGAATTCATAGGGGTCCGAGAAATTAAGGTCACTCCGTTTCCTTAGTAGTGTTACTAAGGGATACTCATTTGCCAACTGATTTATTATCACCTTTTAAATGCCTCAAACTCCCATTTTCAGTTGCCATGATAACCTCATCTACATTCTCAGCTTGTGCCAGGTGCCATATTGCTAATACCTTGGTGGGCCTCAGAAAAGTGGGCAAAGGTGGCCTGCTTGAATGAGTGCCATGTTATGGTTTGGATATAAGGTATCCTCCAAAGGCTACTGTGTAAATGTTCAGAGCTAAAAATGATTCAAGTATGAGAGCTGTAGCCTGACCAGTGGATTAATCCATTTGATGGATTAATAATTTGTACTGGGTGGTAACTACAGGAAGGCAGAGTGTGGCTAGAGGAAGTAGGTCATCAGGGCAGTGCACTTGAGGATTATATCTTGTTCCTGTGACTTCTCTCCCCTCTTCCTGGCTGTCCTGAGCAGTTTTCCTCCGCCATGCCCTTCTGCCTTGATGTGCTACCTCACTGGGCCCAAAGCAATGGAATTGGCTGACCACGAACTGAACCTTTGAAACTGTGAGCCAAAATAATCTTCTTCTCTCTAAATTGTTCTTGTTAGGTATTTTGGTCACAGTGACTAATAGCTGGCTCACACAGCCACCAATGCCGGGTGTGTTTCTCTCCCTGGGGGCAGTCAGAATTTGGAACCAGACAAGAGTTTTCTAGAGAGGTGCAAGGCAAAGTCAACAAGGACACCTCTGCCTACAGAAAAAAAAATACAGGACCTGGCCTCTGCATTTCAGTTCAGAGCAGCCCATCTGGAATCTGGCTACTTGTTGCTTGTGATGGAAGCCTGACAGGCCTCCACCCAGGAGTGCATGGTAGGTGAAGAGAGCAGTTGGGGGAGGAAGCACCTGCCATCTGATCCCACTAAGCAGAGTAGGTCAGAAAGGGCTGAGCCAAATAACTCAACAGATGTCCCTTGGTATCCAGAAAACTGGAGCCCAAAACAAAACTCTCAGCTAGCAAACCTGTTTCTTGATGTTGATGTCTGCATTTGCCTATGTCAACAACTATGCAGTGATGAATTTTAAGCAGAAATTTTAAAATGTGTGTTTGCCACCGATACCAAAATGGAGTGAAAAGATAGATATATTTGTTGCTTCAATGCCCTTTAAAATATACTTTTATTTAATTTTTGAATAGGTAATACATATTCATGTACTAAACTTAAAAGGCACCAAATAAAAAGTAACTCTCTTATCCCTGTCCCAGGGACAACCAGCTCCCTGCCGAGTTGGCAGCCATTTACTTAATGACATGTAGATCCTTCCAAACACAGTTGATGTGTGTGTGTGTGTGTGTAATGCAATTTTGATGCCAGATTATTTAGACTTTATGTCTTGTCTTTCTTTCCACATGACAATATACCTTAAATAAACTTCCATATCATTACATAAAATATTGACTTTTTAGTTGTATTATATGGCATTTCATTGTGTTGTGTTCTAAATTTATTTAATCTGTGTTCTCCTGAAAACATCTAGGCAGTTTCAAAGTTTTTACATTTATAAGTAAGATCTTAATAATTCACTGGTTCATAATCACTTCACACATTTGCAAATATATCTGTAGGAAAAATTCCTGGAATTGAAATTGTCAAGTTAGAGGTAGATACATTGTTCATTTTAAAAAATTTTGCCAAATTCTGATATTATATCAATTTATATTCCAACCGTCAGTATAAATGGCTGGCTCTTGCTTTCCTCATGGACTCAGTTTATCAAAAAAAAAAAGTACTGATCTTTGCCAATCTGAGATGAAATGGTAATTTCTTATAGTTTAACTTGAAATTCTCTTATTTTTAGTGATTTAATATTGCTTTGTTTTCTTTTATTAGATTGTTAGACTTTTTGATTTATAAGAACTCTGTCTATATTAGAATATTCTATATTAAGAAAATTAGCCCGTTAAAGTGTGTCAAATATGTTAGCCACATATGGCTCTTTGAGCATTCAAAATATGGCCAGTACAAGTGGAGTTATCCAGTAAGCATAAAACACACAACAGACTTCTTAGTATACACAAAATAAAGAATGAAGATATTTCACTTACAATATTTTGTGTTACTTGTTGAAATACTTTGGATTTTTCAAGCTAAACACATTATTAAAATTTATTTCACCCATTTGTTACATAGCCTAATTACAGTATTAGAAAATTTAGAATACAAATGTGTCTTGCACTGTATCTCTGTTGGACAGTGCTAGTCTAGGAGTTACAATTTTTCATCCAGTTTGTTTAATAGGGTTTCGTGTTCACCATTTTTGTGCAATATTTCTACTCATGTCCTATTATTTGAGTTTCCTTCTTTGGAAACACCAGTTACGTGTATATTTGATTTATGCTGTTTGCACTACCTGCCAATCATATAATCCTTTTAAACTTCCTGTGTGTTTATTGATTCTTTTTACTAGCATTTCCCCAGTCCTCTTCCATATCCCTTCCTGTTTTTTCAGCATCTCCTGCATGTGTGAATTTGCCAATTTGACCTTTGTTCCTGAGATATTTGTTGGTTTTCGTCTTTTTTCATATCTTCCCTTAATACTACTGGCACATGCCCAATTTAACTCTATTGTTTAGGTTGTTTCCTGTAAAATTGCTGATAGGTGACTTCACTCGTTTTCATCAAGGACATTTGGTCACAATTTTCATCTGCCTCATGGGGCACTTTTCTAGTGAATAATTCTTGGTTGCTGTCTTGGTTTTCTTCTTTCTTTCCTCCCATCTATTAATATTTTTGTTAGATTCTGACTGATTCCTTTTGATCATTCACAATGGAATAAGTTTTTCCTGAAATTAGCTCTTTCTAAAAGGCTTCTGTGAGAAAGTATATGTCATGTTCCAGCTGGTGGGGGTTTTTCTTATGTTGGGTTTAGAAGTTGGTTATTTTCACCTTTATTTATTCATTTATTTTTATCAGAAACTTTGGGCCATTCACAAAGCAAACTCTCTGTGCTCCTCACTAACATACCAATAGTGCTGCTTCAAGTATCTCTCTCTCTCTCTTTTTTTTTTCCTATGACTTCTCATTCAGTTTTATTTCACCTTCTCTTTCTGGAAAACTCACAAGTTTGGGGTCCAGGGACACTCTCATTCAAGCTAATGTCTTTCTTGCTATAGAACAAAGTCAGCAAACTACAGCCTCCTGACTTGTTTTTATAAGTAAAGTTTTATTGAAACATAGCATACCCCTTTCTTTATCATAATGATTGCTTTAGTACTAACAGCATTGCTGAATTCTTGTGGCAGACAGTATGTGGCTTACAAAGCCTAAAATATTTACCATCTGGCTACCTAAGGGAAAAATAATGCTGGCCCCTATTGTAAAAAGCTGAGTTTACATTTCGTTTATGTCACTTGGAACTGTGCACTTATGACTTTTTCTGAGCTCCTATCCAAGGGCATCCCTGCTCTGGAGCTTCCTATGTCCCTGTTTGACCTTCCCGATTGTCTAAATCAGTCTCTCTCTCTCTCTCTCTCATTCTCACCACCACCACCATCACCACTATTCCCGCCATTTCCTAGTTTCACAAAAGATAGGCTATGCATTACTGTTTTTATTGCATTGGGTGTTTTTCTGAGATGCAAGTGAGAAAATACTTTCTCTACATGTGAAAATTAGAAGTTATCAGATAATATCCCAAGAAGCTGGTTTTTTGTTCACTTCTTTGGTGGGTTTTGTTTTCACCATTTGAGAGACATCCTAGCATACTAATATCTTCATCCTAAATATATGTAGATCTTTTCTCTTTAATTTAATGATTTTAGGACACTCACAATTCTTCTTAAGTATAATTTGTTCTCTCAATGGAGAACATAAACACAATTTTTTAGAAGCCTTAGTAAAATTTGCTTTGTAGTTTCCATTGACCTAAATTCTGACTCAATTAAAGTAGACAGTGCAAAGTAATATTTAGCACTTGAAACTTCTCCAGTAACTGTAAATAAAGATCTGTTGCAAATATTTTTAAATAGATGAAAAAAATCTTTTAAGCACTCCCAATTTCACCCTCAAATTCTCCAAGTAAGTCTTGTTTAGTTATATATTGGGCTTATTTGAAAATTAAACCAAAATTGTTAATCTTTATTGTATATTTACCCCAAGCCATAGGGTCCCAATATCTTTGCAAAGTTTAATTACACATTACCTACAAATGTAATTTTTAAGATGAAGCAAAATTCCTGCTGTAATTACACTTTATAGTACTTCATGCCTGTTTCTCTGCTGTTGGCTTTTCTGCTGATTAAGAATAGCCTGCTGCTGCAAGCTACCAAAGTGCTAATGTAGTTAAGATGTATGTGAGGATCCATTCGTAGTTTAGGCTGGCATCTTAAAAATGTCAATTTTTAAATAAATTTTATCTAACTTGTAATTTTGTAATCATTAATAGATTTCAATGCACTTTAAAATATGAGCCAAAATGTTAGAGATATAAAATGATTTTATACTAGTTTCTTTAATAAGATTTCAGCTACTTCTTGGACTCTTGCTTCATTCTCTTTCTGGATTTCATGTATGCCATTTATCTACTAATAATGGTTGCCAAAAATAAACAAATCAGAAGGGAGAAGGAGGAGAAGGAAGAAGTGCATAGGAGAAGAAGAAAAGAAAGAGAAAGAGAGAGGGAGGGAGGGAAGAAGGAAGGAAGGAAGGAAGGAAGGAAGGAAGGAAGGAAGGAAGGAAGGAAGGAAGGAAGGAAGGAAAAGGCATGCAATAGAATTCGACATTTCCGTGCCTTTTCCTGTTCTTCTGAGCATCAGAACCCAGGTACCACTACCTAAAAATTCTTTTTTCAGACATAAATTTCCTTTTTGACTATTGAGTTAAAAAAATACATGGGTATTATCATTTTCAAGGACAATGGAGTTTTTCATTGGGAAATCCTGAAGTCAGATTTGCCTTAAAAAAAAAAAAGGAAAGGGAATTATAGGAATTCTTTTATGGACATTTCAGGAACCTTGAAAGTCTGAAGTGAAGAGAAGAAAGAAGGAACCACAGGGATCTTTCATCTCCAGCTCACAAAGTCTCCCTGGGCATCGCCAACTTCAGTCACTCTGCTTCTGATTGTTCTCCAGTTTGGGGGGAGTAGTGAGAGGTAGAGAGAAACCACCCCCCCAGCCTAGTCTAAGGAGGTCATTGGGAGTTCATTTCCAAAGGAGATAAAGCCAGGAAGAAAGGACTTTCTTTCTAAGAGAAGGGATCATGTGTGCAAAGGCCAGGGGGGATGATGGCTGAGACGGGGTCATGGCAATGTGAAGGTGACCGCTGACCTCCCAGAGAACACTTTCAATTCAAGGGGGAGTGGGTGAGGTCCATTCCATTAGGCATCACACTGTGAATTTTTTAGCTTTGTAGACTTATTGGGAACTCAGACGATCATGAAGAAATGAACAACACCAAATGCAGCTTTAGCTTTATCAGAAATAAAGAAACACAGCTCAGCCCTTCATACCAGTCGGCCATTTTTCATTTGTGCACCAAGGCAAACCCATGAGATGGAAATGGAGACATTTGGGCACAAGTTGCTCATCTGAATCTGAACAGAGCAGTTTCCAAGCATCTACCCTATCCTGAGGGAACCACAGCATCATCAATCAATATGGAGTTCAGCATGTCCACATCCATCCAAGGTGTACTTGAGGCAGTTGGAAAAAACTAGGTGACTGTGTGTGGGGACATCCGTTCTGTGCTTTGTTTTATTTCAATATGCATTTATTGACTCAACTATATACATTTCTGTGATGTTGGAAGTACCTGAAATGAGAGAGTACTTTTGGAAGAAATGTACTTGAACATGATTGCTGTGAGAACAGAGTTCCTTATCTGCCTTGTACAGGACTCGCCTTCAGTCCACAACAGGTGCTCAGGAGACACGTGCAGAGTGATTGGATGAATGTGTGGATGAAAGGAAGACCCTGGCCACCCGATGTCTCCTGTATTTCTGTTATTGAGTAGGTAGAAGCGCCAATAAAGAAGATCAGAATTCCAAAAAGAGGAGTCAGTTTGGGGTAGACAGGGGTAAAAAAGAAGACTAATTTATAAATTGCATCTAAGAGTCAATTTGGGTATAATGTGATGTACTCAAATGAGAAATTGCTGTTTTTGCAAACAGAGCTTTCCTATAAAACCATGAGTTTTAAAATTCTCTCTTCATTTCAAAAGAAAAATGGAAGGAAGGAAGGAAGGAAAGAGAGAGAAGAAATAAAGAAAATTAGAAAAGTCAGTAGGAATAAAAAAGGAAATAAAAAGCTGCAAAGAGAAATTACAATGGCGTCCTGGGGTATATTTTAAATTAGAAGGCATTTCAGCAAAATCACTGTGTTGAGGATGTTTTTAAATGGGATCAGTTCCCAGGTTCTCAGTCAATTCCACATGTCAGGGAGCTCTTCTACCTACTCAGCTGACCTAAGCATGAAAATGATAACAGCCACTTGATGGACAGTCAGATAAAGCTTTGTGACTTTTCCTCACCAACCACCAGCCCCACTGGAGATATTAATCACTGCAGTTTCTACCTTGTACCAGATATTGAGAAAGTAAAACCTAAGAAATTCATTTTAATGTATTTAGGTCAAAGAGAGTGAGAGAGAGGTTTCACTCCATCTATTCCAGAAAATATAGGCACCTTGGGACTGAGCATTTCTTTCAGTCCTTGCCCAAAGGCAATCACATTAGGAACACTGTATGCACTTAGGGTGATAAAAACCTAGCTGTGGTCTAACCTATTGCATAATTTTCATTCTAAAATTACTTTACACTGGACATAATGACCCCATCAGTCAACCTATCATCTGACCAGTTAAATGAAGTAAGAAAATAATCTCAGCTGGTCTCAGAGGAGTGTGAATTCAACTGCTTGAGGGGCTGAGATTTCCTGAGAGTTTGTTCTAGATCTCTGTTGGGCCAGCCAGCATTCAATCTTACCTTCCGCCTCCGCGGGAAAGGCCATCAGGCCAAGCGAGAAGCCGACTCTGATGAAGCTCGTAACCCGAGATGGAAACACTTAACCAAGCCAAACCAAAAAAAAAAAAAAAAAAATTTTTTTTTCTTTTCAGTGGATCTAATGCACATCAATTGTTCCTAATTAGGCAGTTTTACTTGAAAAGTTCTCCCCTGGCGCTGAAAGAGAGCTCCCTTAAGTGTCTGGGAAACAAAGGTATGCAGGACCCAAAAGTCAGAGTTCATTGAAAAAATCACAGCTGCATAAACAATGTTGGCTCGATACAAGGAGAAAATCTATAGTATTTGTCAGGAAAAAGCAAACACCTTAGGGACTCTGTGACACAGTGTCACACTTGATGATCCTTCGAGCATATAGTATGAGAACAGATCAACAACAGAAGCATGCTTGTTTGTGATGTCTGGGGATAGCAATTTTTTTTTAACTTGACCCATTATTCATTTCACATTTCAGGATGACTTTATATGCAGACCAATTAGACTTCTGTGGATATCAGGATAAGAATCTAGGGGGATGGATCCTTCATCACCTTATTTGCTATGCTTTCTTTCTGAAAGAGAATAAATTTTCCTCCAAACAAACAAGCAACAAAAAAAACTAAATTCTCTGGAGAATTTCACTGATGGTAGGCATCCATTCAGGGAGATATTGCCTCCCAGGTCTAGAATTTTGGTCCTGTCTTCTAACAACATTCTCCAGATGGACCTCAAATTTCATGCAGGGCTAAACTCAGTTCCAAAATGAATCCAAAATTCCCATCCTTAAAAGAAAGTCCATTAAATAAAATAAAAATATATTTACTGCCTAATATTACTCTTATTTTCTAAAAGAAATTAATTTTTTAACAACAAAGAGAAGGACAGAAAAACTAAGCCTAAATTTCTCAAAAGGACGACAGCCTTGGACTGAATACATTTGGCCGTGGGACCACACACTCTGGCTCCTCAGTCCCTCTCATTTCACACCTGAAAGTTGAAGCCTGTGTAAGGAACTGGCCGGGTCTACCAACTGGCATGTAGGATTTGCTGGCCAGGGGAAGGTCCACAGGGAGCCTCCTGTGCCAAGGGCCGTCCAAAGGGGAGGTGTTGTGCTATCCACACAGAGCCTTCCATGGCCGCTAACCATATCTCAGCAATCTATACGTGTTTCATAAGAGCCTTGGGAGGAATTCAACTGTTGTGAATTTTTTAGTTTATTTAAAAGTTTGGCAAATTTATATTTAACACCCCTAGAGTCTTAAATCTCGACAGTCCCATGGAATTTCAAAGAGCTTAATGATGTTTTCTTCTGAATGACCTTGACCCCAGAAATTCACTTTTAAAAATAATGTTTCTGTAAAAAGGATTCTAAACATTTTCAGAATCACTTGTGGTACCAGTAAAAGCATGTAGGACTTGTGGTTCTATACAAGAAGCTTTGTGTTCAGGTTTGTGCATGTGCAGGTATGTGTGTTTCATGCGCGCGTGTGTGTGTGTGAAGTTAGGTGCACCTGTCAGGGAGACATCTACTTTTGTGAAGTGTCCAGGACCCTGCAACTTGTTGCTCTGACCCTAACAGATAAACTTCACTCTCTTTTGGTCCTTTATAAGGAGCATCTGACAGGAAAGGGAAATGCAGCTTCAGAGCCTGTAGGCAGAACACAATGTTAAGGATCCGGAGAAAGCCTTTAGGACGAGAAGCAACCAGAAAATTGAGAAGAAGAGCACTGAGAAGATATTGTCCCCCTAGGCAACAAATTTCCTAAAATGAGTCCTTGGGCCTCCAGGGGCCTATCTATACCGAGCAGACCTGCTCTTGAGCTTTCTCCTGGACATAGCACTCTTATCTGTTTAACAGAAAGGCTCAAAATTGGCTGGGCCTTCTGTCCTAGAAAGGATGTGATGATTGGTATTTCTGAGAGGGAAATTTGCTCACCTGCAAGATGTTCTTGGCAGGGACTTTTGTGGTTTGGCCCAGGGAGAAAAAGGGCCCATCCAATGGTTTTAGCATTGACGTTTCCTTCCAGCATCACCAGCCTTCCAGCCATGACCACATGGTCTGGGGATGCTGAGCTAAGTGTGGGAAGACTAGCTACCCCAACAGCCTGCTGTGTTTGTTTTAGAACGTTTAAATGTAAGGCTGGATTAGGAGTGAGGGGAACTGGACCTACCTCCTGCTTTATGTTTAAAAACCTGCAAAGGGGGAGAAAGTTGGTGAATATCAGTGTTTTGTTTTTATTAATTTATTTACAGTATTTGACCTTTTCTTCTGTAGCAGAATTCTGTTTTAAATAGAAATGCTATTTGAAAGTTGGCTTAAATAATAAACTTGGAGCCAGACTGATGCTAGGGAGAAGGACCTGGGGAAAGGGGCACTGGATCCCAGGCATGAGGCAGGCCACCCCGTGGGCCTTGCCTACTTCATCCATTCTGAGAACCTTCTTGTGAGACCTCAGAAGAAGATGGCGTTCAACAGAGGTCCTTGCAGCCCTCACGTCTGCTGACTCCCGGTAGTATCACAGAAAGCTCACTGGGTGTGCATGTGTGGTGACCGTCTCAAAGGTAAGAAAGATCCACAGTTTACTTGAAGCTAAGCACATGGCAAGCAATTATAAAAGTCCTGCTTACTTACATCTGGGGAACACAGACTGATACCAAAACCACATTGGCAGAGAGGGGCAAACTTTGATCTACTGAATAAAAACAAATGGCTTTCAATCAATCATGATTGGGGTTCAGAATAGAAGGGAGAACAAGGGGGCACTGGAGAGGAGGCAGGAAAGGAGAGAAACCACAGAATAGAATTTACCATTTGATGTCATGGGCAGGTATGAGCATCACAGTGAATTCCACTTTATGTATAACTATAATGCACCAATTAAAAGATTAATCAATTAAAAATAATAATTGGGATTCAGGGTCTATAACTTGTTAATATACCCATGAATAACTATATACAGCCCTTATATGCATAAATCTAATTCCTAGATAGATAAAGTAATGGAGGAAAATTTTGACATGAAAGTAACAAAAGCTATCAAATGACAGGAAAAAACACGATCTTGAAATTAAAACTTGTTTTTAAAGTTTGTTTTGAACTGTTGCTTGTGAAAAACCAAAGTCCCCTGAAAAGATAAAAAGCCAAGTCAGTTCTTCCTTTTCCATCTGTGGAGTTCACAGATGTCAGTACTCTGTGTAGTGGTTTGAGAGCTGTGTCATGCCTAAGATAGGCTTACATTGGTCCATCTGAGTTTTACCAAAAATTCTGAAAGTCTTGGGAAGAAGAATAACATAGCTTAAATATGGTCCCTTGGACAATGAAGAAAAAAAAGTTTGTAAATTGTTTGCAGTTTTTTATGTCCAATAAAAACAACTTAAGGCAAAAGAGCTGTTTGTAA
Source organism: Marmota monax (assembly GCF_021218885.2). Taxonomy (NCBI): domain Eukaryota; kingdom Metazoa; phylum Chordata; class Mammalia; order Rodentia; family Sciuridae; genus Marmota; species Marmota monax. Next base: position 16,411,984 of record NW_026693082.1, on the reverse strand, counting down.
ATGTTAAAGTGGCAACTCTGGAATTATATGGTAAAATAAACACATGTTTTATGGCTCAGCCATCTTAAAACAACATGTATTACTTTGCATAAATTCTGTTTATTTTTATGATATATTTATTTCTTACAAACCATACCAAATTTGTGAATACATGGAAATGGAATTTCTAGAAGATATTTTTCCTAGAAAGGTATTATTATTTAATTTAAAATGAAAGAACAAGGGCTATATTTTGAACTTTGAAATAAATAATCAATTTATCTTAAAGAGCCTGAGCTCCCAGACTGCATTTAGAATAATAAAAATGAAAATACAAAAATGACATTTAAGCAATACATATTTTTAAAAAAAATATATTGAACTTCAACATGATTTTTTAAATTACCAATGGATTTACCAGTGACACCTGGTAGGAGATCAAATAAGCAATATTTTTTCCAGGTATGGTGGTACACATCTGTCATGCCAGCAACTCTGGAGACTGATGCAGGAGGATTATAAGTTCAAAGCCAGCCTCAGCAACTTAGTGAGGCCCTAAGTAACTTAGCAAGACTCTGTTCTAAATGAAAAATAAAAAGGGCTGGGATATGGCTCAGTGGTTAAGTGCCCCTGGGTTCAATCCCCAGTACCACCAAAAAAAAAAACAGACTTTGAGAAGAAGCAAATGAAACAAATAGAAGTTGACTTCTTGAGTCCTTAGCACTTCTCTACAACCCAATATAGTTTCAGTCCAGGAAAAGTGACCAAACCATCCTTCCTATCCATTCATCCATCCATCCATCCATCCATCCATTTTTCATTTCCACCTTTAATTCCTTGATTCTCTGTTTACTTCAGGGAGACAAAGAATCCATACTACCTCTCCCATTCCTTCTTGTAAAGTAAAAAGAAAAACCATAATGAGTTTTCTATTTGGCAAACTATTCTTCACTATAAGAGTGATTTGTTAAGAGCTTCCCTCTTTTTCTCAGGAGCTCATTTTATTTGTAATGAACGGTTTAAAAACATATAACTAAAAACAAAAATCTCTGAGTAATTATGACGCAATAATCATTAGTGCTTAGAAAACTCATAGGGGGATCTGTTAGGTATGTAATCATTACTTAGAGTTGCGTGTCATTCTGAAATTTCTGATTTCTATGGATGCCCATTGTTAATGGGGAAATATTTGTACTCAAAGCTCTTTTGAGTATTTCAATCTGTATTTCAATCTATTGAAATGGGTGAAGGAAATTAAGAGGCACAATGGATAATTATGTTTATTGACACAAAAAAAATCACACACAGATACAACTCTACTGAATTTACTAGGTGTGTTTTCAATTTTTTTTAATTGTTGATGGACCTTTACTTCATTTATATGTGGTGGTGAGAATTGAACCCCATGCCTCACACGTGCTGGACAAGCACTCTACCAGTGAGCCACAACCCCAGCCTGGGTTTTCAATTCTTTTTCAGCTATTTCCAACCTGATAAGAACAACTATTGAGAGTAGGTTCATTCATGAAATCATGTTTGTATGGTGTGGAATAAATGGTAACTGCATCAGAGTTAGGATCACGTAAGGTGGGAATGTGTGTTTACAGATGCTTTGGGTAAATTTAAAGTACACTGTACCATGGGTCCAATTCAGTTGCCTGTGAATTTGGGAATACTTTCTGACTTAAGGGTGCAACATTTTCTCCAGAAAAATCAAAATCCAGAGAACAGGAGCAAAACAGCCTTTGTTCAACTTTGTGGCCGTAATTCTAGCCCCATTCACATTGGAGCTTCTGACTAAACAGCAAAGCCACCCTCTTTTGTATAAAAAGATTAAAAATTTGGTTTTGAAAATAAGAAATAGAATTTTTAAATTTTATATTGGTGCATTGTAATTATACTTATTAATGGGATTCGTTGCTACAGATTCATACGTGCATATGACATAATTCGGTGAATTTCATTTCCCAGTATCTCCCTTTCTCTCTCCTGCTGCCTCTTCTGGTCCCCTTCCTCTTCTCTACAGGAACAGGAAGTATTCTTAAGTTCATTACCAAAGAGTGCAGAATTTCAAAATGTAGACTAAGATAGGTGTTACTGTAGTAAGCATTGAAATTTAATCAATCAAAAGGGGTGAGGGTAATTACATCAACAAGTTTTGTCTCCTTTTTTTCCTTTTTGTCCTTCAATAAAAACTTGCTGAAGGATAAGGAAAATGGATAGAACTTTATTCATATTTCCTCTGGGCATGAATATTTACCCAACATGAGCATGAACAGAATTCCTGATACACACACACACACACACACACACACAGAGACACACACATACATTGTTATGGTTTGAATAGGAGATATCCCCCCCAAAAAAACTCCTGCTCACACAGAAATATCCAGAGATAAATGATTAGATTGTGAAAATTATGACCTAATTGGTCCATCTTAATTTGATTGGACCAGCTGGGTGGTAACTGTAAGCAGGTGGGGTGTGACTAGAGGAGGTGGGTCACTGGAAGCGAGCCCTGGAAGGGTATATCTTTCCTGCAACCCTTTCCCTTTCTCTGCTTCTTGACCCTGCCACTAACTGAGCAGCTGTCCTCTGCTGGGCTCTTTCTCCATGATGCTCTGCCTGGCCTTGGCCCCAAAGAAATGGAGTCACACATCTATGAGACCTCTGAAACTGTGAGCTTTCTCTAAGTTGTTCTTATTTGGTGTTTTAGTCCCGGTGACTCAAAGCTAACTAAAACACACACACAGTTAAAGTCTCAGTTGCACAGGAAATGGATGTCCAGCAAATATCATGTGATTTGAGACTGGAAGAGTGACAAGGGAATAGATGAAATACACGGTGAAAAGAGCGGAGGACCAACATCTGTTAACTTTATGCATAAAACAATATTTGGACACAAACTATATAATGTAATCAATAGTTTTATTAGTGTGTTTGTCCAAATTTTGTGATAAATGGCCACAGAATTCTAAGAAAGACAGCAGGAACTTAAGGGATGAATAAAGACTGACAGCCAGGAAAGTGTCCAAGACAAATTTGGAGGTCTGAATGAGATTATTTATCAAAAAGCTGTCCCATCAGCACTTCCCAACCATTATAAAACAGCAGGACAATCTTCATGGGTGAGGATCGCTGTATTTTGTATTTGAGTAAATTAACAAACCAACCAAACTTATTGGATGAACTCTTAAAGGTGAGAATGTGAACATCCCCAGGGATATTGATTTTCCAGATTTCCCATTGCTTTCTGCACGTATGGAATTACAGCATCAGGGTCAGTGTGCTTTCTACGTCTCCTTTCTCCTAGTCCCTGGTCCCCTGACACATTGTGTGTTCTAACCTTGGGCTGTACTCCTGTACTCCTGTTTCATTCAGAGCTACAGTGACACATGCTGAAGGTAAGAGGCATTTGCAAAATCTCCTCATTGCACCAAGTTAACCCAAAGCTGTTTCTTGCAACTGGTTGCTAGGGTCGGTGGACATTTGTGTGCTTCTTCTGCCAGATACCACTATGCTCTACAGACTGTTCCTAATACTTCTACAAAGAAAAAGAAAACAAAGCCATGATTATTACCAAAGACATCATCGAGGTAAGGGGGGAAAAGTCAGTGATATTCCTAATCCAGGAAAAGTTTATGACTTATGACTGTGAATATGGAGCAGATGCAAGCTTTGTCTGCAAGGAGAGAAATGTATAGCTGATTGTTCTGCTTTGAACATTATTTCTACTAAGCATAGCAGTAAACTCATCACATTGGACAAAGGTGAGGGTCTCTGATAACACACACCGGGGCTACAACAGCCCAGACCTCTGGTTCTGACACGTAGCTAAATGAAAGCAGGACTGCAGTAATTTTTGGCCACAGAATGGAACAGTGGGATCCCTGATGAGAATACCCAGATGACACGGAATGCTTATTAGTTGAAGTTCTGTTGAATTAAATGTGTCTTAAAACTCATGGATCCATAGTATTTTTAGTCTTTCTCAAATAACATTTGTTGCACAAGGATCTGGCAGCAGATATGATGAAAAATAGGAAATATAGCCAACTGTTGAAGGGGATTTTAAGACTTGATTCTTGCAGTCCATTATTCTGTCTGATGTAGGTATCTGTATGGTTTCTTGTTCTCTTTATGGTTTATATATGAGGTGTTCCCCAAAAGCTCATGTGTGAGACAATGCAAGAAAGTTCAGAGGTGAAATGATTGGGTTATGAGAGTTTTAACGCTATTCTATTAGGAGCATTAATCCCCTAATAGGGATTAACTGGGTGATAACTGCAGACTATAGATAGAGTGTGGCTGGAGGAAGTGAGTCATAGCAGGTGGGGGGGTAGGCCCTTGGGGGTTTATATTTTTTTCCTGGAGAGTAGAACACTTCTCTCTGTTTCCCAGTATCAGATCCTGAGCTGCTTAACTCCACCACATGCTTCCACCATGATACTCTGCCTTGCTGGAGGACCATGCAATGTAATCAGCCATCTTTGGGCTGAGAGCTCTGAAACTTATGAGTGACAAATAAATTTTCCTCCTCTAAAATTGTTCTTGTTGGGTCTTTTGGACACAGGAGCAAAAAAAGCTGACTGAAACAATGGTCCTTGAACTAGTGTAAGGCATGCAATTGGAAAGATGTAGAATAAGGCTGATCTGGGAGTTTTTGAAGTTTCCAGAAAAGTAGAGAAGTCAGTGAGGAGGTCATCTCAGGACCAGAGAAGGGGGATAGGGACCATCTATCTTGTCAGTAGCTTATCCAGTTGTACTTAAAAAGTCCCCGGGATAGCCCCTATCTTCACTCCATAAGTTAACATGATTCTATCATTCAGAAAACCTTTGCAATGGATCATCTAAATAAAGGTAAGCATTCCAGGCAACAGGAGGATGAACTATTTCAGGAAATTCAGTGGAGAAAATATCAGAGGACTCATATTTTTTTTTTCAGAATTATGAAAAAGCATCCACAGCCTGTCTTCATCAAAGGGGCACATATTGCTGAAGGTCTTACAACAAACAAACAAACAACAACAAAACCCCAAAGGCTGACTAGGAGTTAAGGTAGAAGAGAGAAAAGCCTGCAAAGAAAATGGTCACCCTTCAGAGTGATCCAGACTGGCTTAACCATTGCTAGAGTAATCATCACAACCACTTACTGGTTGCTACATGATTGTTTTTAACTCGACATCTGGTTAAAAAGAGCTGATCAATTTAATCCTTAAAATTATACTTTCCTTTTTCCCCTTTGGCTTCGCTATTGATCAAATACATAAGATTTGGAGAACTTCTACTGAGATCAAAATCTTTTGTTACAAAAAAAAGAAAAAGAAAGCCTTAACAGACTTAACCACAAAATTTATACATCTTCATTCATCAAATATTTATTGAGCTGTACTCTGTGCCAGGCTTTGCTGCTGTACTGGGAACACAGCCACGAATAACATTTCTGGTGCTTACATTCTAAGTGAGGAAAGACTGGTGTATTAGTTTCTTATGGCTGCTGCAACAAATTACCATAATTGGGCAGCTTAAAATCACAGTTCCAGAGGTCAGACATCTAAAATCAAGGTGTCTCTAGGGCAGCACTCCTTCTGGAGGTCCTAGAAGAGAATTTAGGTGTTTTCTCTTCCAGCTTTTAGTAGCTGTGGACATTCCTTGACTCATGGACACACGACTCCAACCTTTCTATGTAGGCAGGACTTCCTTCTCTTTTGCCTATGTCGTCTCCCTCTGCCTCTTCCTTTTATTTTTATTTTATTTTTTTTAGAGAGAGAGAGAGAATTTTTTTTTTAATATTTATTTTTCAGTTTTTGGCGGACACAACATCATTGTTTCTATGTGGTGCTGAGGATCGAACCCGGGCCGCACGCATGCCAGGTGAGCGAGCCACTTCCCCAGCCCTGCCTCTTCCTTTTAAATGGAGGAAGAAAGATGTTTCTGAAGGTGCAAAGAAAATCCAACAAAGCCAAGGAACTTGAAGATGGTTGTGACGGCTTAGAAAGGAGGTGTTCCCCAAAAGACAATGCAAGAAAGTTCAGAGATGAAATGATACCATTATGCTCTGCGGACATTTTCTAGTGTTTCTATAAGGAGAAAGAAAACAAAGCCACGATTATTACCAAAGTCATCAGCAAGGTAAGGGGAAAAAGTTAGTGATACTCCTATTCCAGGAAAGATTTCGTGATTTATGACTATGATGGCACTTAGAGTCCTGCCCAGATAATTCCAAACAATATCATTGCAATATCTTTAAGGATCTTTGTTGCTATCTAGTATTCATTTTTTGCCATTTTGATAATAATCACAAGTTTCCGGGGCTGGAGATGTGGCTCAAGCGGTAGCACACTCGCCTGGCATGTGTGCGGCCTGGGTTCGATTCTCAGCACCACATACAAACAAAGATGTTGTGTCCGCCGAAAACTAAAAATAAATAAATAAATAAATTTTAAAAAAATAATAATCACAAGTTTCTTGCTTTAGGACATGAACATATATTTTGGAGGCCACCATTTAACCATGATAATAAAAAATACATTCATAAATAAGTTCAGACCATTATAAGAGCAATAAAGAAAGCAAATCAGAGAGAAAAGAACATGACAGGGAATGCTGTTTTCCTTAAGCGGGTGAGTGGGAACCTTCACAATGAGGCAGCCCTACAGCAGAGACCTACTTGAAGTAGATGAGAGGAAAAATTTTCAGGCAGAGAAATGAATAAATGTAAAGGCCCTATGATTAGCTGCTGTGTTTGAAGAGGTGAGGGTGGAGAAGAGGCCAGTGTTTTAGAATAGAAGTGCAGTAGGTACGAGTCAATAAGGTTGAATTTGAGTTTAATTCTTAGTAAAAAGGGAAGTCCTCAGTCATCAGTGGGCTTATATCAGAGGAGTAATTAACTTGATTTCTATTAGTATGGCGGTTGAGTGGATAGATGAGAGGGCCAAGGCAAGGAAGTGGCAGGACCAATACTACAATATTCCAGGTAGGAGATAATAGTGCCTACGACTAGGGTAAGGGCCATCGAAGTAGGGAGATGTGAGTGGGAATGAGACATACTTTGAAGATTGAGCCATATGATTTGCTGTTTGAGTGAATAGAGTCAAGAGAGTAATGGAGGAGTTGGAATGAATCTAATGGATTTTTGCCCAGGTGACTAGAAAGATAACAGTCATAGTCAGTTGAGATTTGGAAGATGAGGAGAAGCAGATTTTGAGGATCAAGGATTCCATTTTGAAATTTAAAAAATGGCTTTTAGACATCCAAGTATAGATATTCTATAGTCGATTAGATACGGGAGCCTAGAAACATGCACCAGAATCTCTGTTCTTGAAATCATCAAGGAGTTAAGTATTATTAGAGAAGAGTACCAGAACTGATCCCTGAAGTACTCCAAAGCCAAGAAATCGGGAGCTGTGGAAGAACCAAAGACGTGTGGAGTGTGCCAGCGAAGAAATAAACCATGAAGCCTGCTGATCTAGAAACCAAACTAGGAAAGTGATCCAAGAAGAGAGCAAACGACCGTGTCGAAAGGCGCTTATGGATGGAGAAAGGTGAGGACTGAGACTTGCCACTGAATTTGTCAGTGAGGCAGTCCTAATAGAATTGTGGGCGCAAGATCCATTGGGAGTGAGTTCAAAAGGAAACAGGAAAAAAGGAATTGTAGACAACCAATTTGGGCAATTACTGCAATGAGTTTTGCTGTTAGTAGTAATTTTTTTTTTCAGGACTGGACAAACTATAACATATGCTGACTAAATGGTCCTATGGAGAGATGAAATTTGCTAATTTGGGCAAGGGAATGAGCGCAAGAGGGAAGTCAGTGAGTGAAACTGGACCAGATCCAGGGCCAGTGCCCTTGGGTAGGAGCAAGGCAGTTCCTTCTTAAAATAGACAAGTGCAAATGTAGGTATATGGGTGCAAATGTAGGGTTGGAAGATCTGCTAGTGAGATGAGTAGCATAATCTGACAGCTTTCATTTTCCTTCTTCATTCTCAACTGATGCCTTTCCCTGAAGCAAAAGCATCAGTTGAGTATGAGGAGGTAAAGAAAAATAAAGTTAGAAGCTGTGAAACCACCTGAGAGAGTAAACTGTCAAAAACAGCAGCGAATTGTCTAGTGAGTTTTCTAGAACAGCCCTGTCATAGAAAGATGAAACAAGCCACCTCTGGAATTTTAAATTTTCTAGTAGTCTCATTGAAGATAAAAAGAACAGTTACAATTAATTTTAATAACATAATTTATTTAATCCGACATATATAAAACATGATCACTCTAACACACAATCAGAGTTTTTAAAATATTGAGATAGTTTCGCTTCTTTGCCTTCTTTTAGTACAGTTTTCAAAAGCCAGTGTGCCTTTTATACACCTCAATTCAGAAAAAGCCACATTTGAAGTGCTTTAACAGCTACATGCGACATACTGAATATCACAGATCTAGGAAATGAAATAGGGCTACTGGAAAGCCCCAGGGCCCTTGGAAAAAGAGGAAAATGAGTAGTGGCATATATTTAAAAAATCATTATACAAATTGGACCACAGGACATGATACACAGACGTTAAAAGTGAGGTGAGGAGATGCAGAATTCAGGGGAGGGACAAAGGAAGCTTCTAGAACAGTCAAAGAAGTTTTAGAACTGTAGATGTTGTTCCATATCCTAAGAGGGCCAGAAGAATTCCTGCCTTAGCAAACAGATCTTGATGGCAGATATAAAAATAGCCATGCAGTTAAGATGGCATGTGATTTGACACAAGGGCAAAAGCACAAAATGTGATCTATGCAAGTTAAAAGGAGGACGAGTTCATCTCCATCTGGAATGAGCCAGGAGGGGGTCACACAGGAGTGACAGGTAAATCAAGTCTTGAAGGATGAGTAGGATTTTAAACATCAGTAGGAAACATGGTACAAAGGGAAGATAAAGCACAAACACTGATAGAAAAGCAACAATGTTCAATATATCTCCAGTGAGATTAAAAAAAAAATCCTTACTGTTCATTGAGAAACCTATTAATTGATTGTGGTAGAAGGTCAATACATAATGATGGAACTTTAAAGAAGACCAGTGGGATCATTTTCCTGGGGAAAAAGACGTCGTCATAAAATAAAGAGCATAATGTTTCCTAGAAGTGGGGAAAAAAAAAGTGCCAGAGATTTTTCCCAAGAAATAAATGTCTTCCTTCCTATCCCCCAAAACTACCCCTGCAACACACACACACACACACACATTAAAAAAAAAAAAACCCTTTCATTTTCCCTTGACAATTCAGTCTTATATATAGTCTCTTCTGTGGATATGGTCAGTTACATTGAAAGAGAAGCAATATATTTACCTTTCATTCTCAGATTCTGGAAGAAAACATTGCAATATGCGGGATTTAAAAAGTCTTTGATTACTACTAATGCTTTTTTTTTTTAAGATAGGAGAAGTACTCTTCCCACACAGATCCAGTTTCTAATACTTATAGAAGGCAAGCTATATGTATACATTGTATAATTTTTTTTCTCCTAAATCCAGTGCTGTTTCTATTAAACTTTTAGGGAAGAAGCAGCATTTCACTTTATTTTGGTTCTCAATACAATCACCATGAAACGACAGGAAATTTAGTTTTTCCTAGATATGTGCAGATCATTATTAAAAAAAAGAAAGAAGAACAGAAAAAAAAATTCATCTAAATGTTCAGGGAAACCTGGCAGTCTATCCATCTCTTTTTTTTTTTCACAAGAATTTCCTACAGCAATCAGAATATCTAGAAACTGTAAGAAGAGTTAGATGTTTCCTCATGAGACTTTAATAATACTGTACTTTGTATTTACATATCACATAGCCTTGATACTTCATAGCTCATTATCATTTTAAATTTACAAATCAGTATATGAAAGCACAAGGTTTAGAAACAACTCTTCCTGCCCAGTGGTTAAGTTATTAATGCCAGGATTGGAACTTATAATTGCTGACACATGTGCTCTTGCAACTAAAGATCATTCTCATAACATAAAATGAAGTGCCTAGAACATGTAAATTATCCAAAGTGCCATTTATTCAACATAATTTTTATGTTGGATAAATTTTTATGTTGGATATTTTTATGTTGGAACCTAGGAGCTTTAATCTTATTTAAAAAAACATGTTAAACCTTATTGCGTACAGTGATATGAATATAGATCAAGATATAATTGATCCAAACTAGTACTTAATATGAATTAATAAATGTATATATATATACACATATAAGCTAATCAAAGCTCCGTAAAGGGAAATATATTTCAATCAAAAAGCCAGCTAATAGGAGGTCAACATACATAAAAATGTGACTACAGCTTTCAAAAGTTTTCACTAACATGCTATAGACATCCATTGTCTGCTGATGGAATTAAGAAAATAAGGTATCCAGTTCTCTTTAGCAGCACTCGCTGTGACTTTAATCTTGATGTCTTTAACATTCATGTGTCTGGGAGATTCTTTAATATCTGTCTCAAAGAAGCACAGGCCACCACGTGGGTATCTGAAGGCAGATTAGCAAGTGACTGAATCAGCTTCTTGACTATTGTCTTCAAACACTGGTGGGCAGCGTTCAAGTCTCTGTCAAACTGCTGTCCTTCGATTTGTAGAGCCAAATGGCTGCAGATGTTCCTAAACTCAACACTGTCCTGAAATGAACAGCAAACAGACAGGAAATTAGACAGGTGATGGGAACATGTGCTGTGCTTCACTTACCCAGCTTCCAGATTTTTCTCAGAGAACTACCTTCCTCCATTCTTAGCCTATGTGGTTTGATCAAAGCTGACCCCACACATCACTCTAGAGGCCAGGTCCTTCAGAGCATATTACCCCTGGCCATGTGGACTGACCAGGATGGAGAGGTGACCAAAGCCATTGGCTACAAATCCCACATCTTCTAGATTGGGAAAGGGAAGCCCTCAAAGTGAGCTGTTGGAAACATCTTGCCACCATATGGAAAGAGTCCAAATCCAAATCAGGACGAAGCCAATCCAGAAGAAAACAGAACTCTAATTACCATTCCTGAGCATGGTAACCTAAATGTAGTTGAAGAAGAAACCCCAAGATTTTAAAGGATAAATCCTTTTGATTTAAAAATCTTTTTTTCTTTAACTTAAATTTACTTAAATATTTTTTTAAGTTAGCCAATTAGAATTGTTTCTGTTTCTAAAAAAGCTGTGACAAATACACAAATAGCCTCTGTTCCCATTATTCGACTCACTGTATTGATGATTCCGATACAGAATTTGTTATTTAATAGACATGGACCCTTAGAAACTCCCAGTGCAATTTTAGAAAGAATGGTTCCCAGGTCGTTTTTTTAACAGGAAGTAATTCAATAGATTTTTTACTGTGGTTCACTTTCTAAAATCCACTGCAAATAAAGGTCCACTGGAAGTATTCCACATTAGAGAAAATGTTAACTATAAGATCTCTTTGAAGTATATAAGCCACATTTTTTTTATCCATTCATCTTTTGAAGGACATCAAATCATGGCATTTGCAGGTAAATGGATGGAGTTGAGAAGATAATGCTAAGTGAAGTTAGCCGATCTCAAAAAATCAAATGCGAATATTTTCTTTGATATAAGGAGGCTGATTCATAGTGGGAGAGGGAGGGGGAGCATGGGAGGAATAGACGAACTCTAGACAGAGCAGAGGGGTTGGAGGGGAAGGGAGGGGACCTGGGATAATTAATGATGGTGGAATGTGATGATCATTACTATCCAAAGTACATGTATGAAGACACAAATTGCTGTGAATATAGTGTGTATACAACAAGAGATATGAAAAATTGTGCTCTATATGTGTAATAAGAATTGTAATGCATTCTGCTGTCATATTAAAAAAAAAAAAGATCTCTTTTTAAGCGGGGTGTGGTGGTGCATGCTTATAATCCCAGCAGCTCAGGAGGCTGAGGCAGGAGAACCATGAATTCAAAGGCAGCCTCAGCAACTTAGCAAGGCTCTAAGCAACTTAACAAGACCCTGACTCAAAAAATAAAAATAAAAGAAAGAAAGAAAGAAAGAAAAGGCTAGTGGTTCTGTGGAGCACTCCTTGGTTTTAATTCCCAGTTTAAAAAAAAAAATTCTCTTTTAAACACAGAGAAATTACTTCCTCCAGACTTCCACAGACTTCCACTTCTGGTACCAAGGCATATTTTGCTTCCCAAAGCCCCCTGCTTATAAATTCCTAAAATTCTAAATAAAATAGAACAAACATCCTTTAACACATGAGCTTGGAGAGATATTCCAAATCCAAACTATAACGATTCTCAGGCATACATGGGATATTTATGAAATCTGACTATATCATCATGCCACAAAGCATATCTCAACAAATATCAGACAGTCTATATGATACAAACCACAATGTGGGAGTAAATGAAAAATCAATAACATAGCTAACTTTCTCAAAACAGGAATGCCTTAAAAACACCACTTCTGAATACTTCATCTATTTGTGGAAAAAAATTGAAACTTAAAAATAATTTATACTGAACAGTTATGGGAATATTGCATCAAAATTCATGGAATGTAGAGAAATGTGTAGACTTAAATGCTTATGTAAGTAAAAAAGAATCACTGTCATCTGCAAGCTAAGAATTAAACTCAATAGCTTAGGAAAAGAAAATAGGTAATCCAAAAGAAAATGGAAGGAAGACTGAAGTCTGTTGAGGGACCAGAGTGTTCTTCCTGATCTTGTTTATAGGAAAAACTATTTTAGCCCCTAAGAAAAACCCTGTTACCTGGATGAGAAGGACCTGAGATTCTGGCAAAGTGCTTTTTGGACAACATTCCCCAAGAAATAATGTCTGCTTATTTCAATGAAGCAAACAAAAGCAGCATCTTGGGCTAGAGGAATAAACATGCTATAGACCCATACTCAAGTATTCCCAGGCTAATTTAAAGCATTCTTGCTTCCCTACCTTTATGTGTTGCTCAGATATCTGTCCATATCTTATAGAGAAACCTGTGTTGCTGAAGCATATTGCTTGAAATTGGGGAAATCAGGGGGAAAAAAGTCACTCTGGACTATTTCCCTAAAATCCACATCAAGGGAAACTGTCTTCTTGCTTTATAGAACTAATCCAACTCTAAGTACAAAGTGGAAAGATCAAAGAAAACACGCAAAGGGAAATTCAAAATAGAAGGAACCGCTGAAATGTGTGCTGACGTGTGCCCATTAGCCAGTCTGCAAAGGCACCCATCACCCAACAAAGATTAAAATGCCTTTAAAAATATCGTTGTGGACCAAAAATCTGAAGTCAATTTCGCGTTTACTGTAAAGAATCAAAGGAGGCATCGTTTGGGGAAATTACATGCATAATAAAATTCGACTTCTGGGCTGTACTGGTCCCTGAGGCCCTGGGCAAACTTCAGATCTCTGGCGAGCTTTGCAAAGTCTCTTTATTTTACTATTCTAGTATAGTATTTCCTTTTAATCCTTTCTCAAATATATTAACAGTCAAAGAAAACAAATGAATAGGAATAGACTTTCCATGGGACTCTTAAGCCAGGGGAGGAAAAAATAAAACAGGTGATTGCTTCTCTTCCTTTCTAGAAGGTCTGAAAGCCAACTATGAATCCAATAATCATTACCTCTAACCAACTTCTGCTGCTTCTGCTGCAGAAGGTGGAAGTCACAAATCACAGTGTTAAGCAAACAGCCTATTAAATGATTCATGGGCTTTCAATAGAAACTCACATGATCGATATTGGCTATGATTTTACTTACAGTGCTTTCTGTTCAATGACAGAACATATCCTCCCTGTAGCTTTTATTTTATTCAGTAGATCCCAGATGCTCCCAGAAATGATGTCATATCCTACACAGCACTTTGAGAACTTTGCCAGAATTAGAACTATAAGGCTGAGCAATCTAAAGTTGGTTTTGGAATTTCTAAAGCCTCATGTAATTTTAGACTTTGGATATGAAGTATATTGATTGCTACAGTGGTCCAAGTTGATGGCTAACATTTACCTTCTAAAGTGAGTTGAGATTCTTTCCCATGATTCAAATGTTCTACTGGGATAATGGCCTCAAGGCCCCTTTAACTCAGTGAATTTGTTAAATTTATTTCACATGTATTTCAAGCCTCTACTGCATGACCAACTATACTGAATAAAAGGCAATAGGATATGGAACCTGCTGTCCAAAGAGCTTATTACCCAGTAAGGGGAATGAGACACTCAGATCGCTTATCTAAATATCCAATGAAATATGATGAGGGCCATGGTAAAATCACAAAAAAATCCAATCCTATGAAAGATATCTTAGCACAACACCAGGTTCCTACAAAGCTCATTCTGATGTGTGAATCCTTCTAATAATGTGCCCAATGTGCTATTGTCCAAAATGCATTTGGATACAGATTGCTTAGGAGACAATCCATTAAAGGAGATAGCTCTACTTGTTGAATCTCTCTCTCTCTCTCTCTCTCTCTCTCTCTCTCTCTCTCTCTCTCTCTCTCTCTCTCTCTCTCCTGTCATGCAGTGCTTCAGATTGTAGCTCTTGTTTTAAAAATATTTCTTTCTAAATGTTAGCTGAAATCTGACCTGCGGCAGGCAGAATAATGGCCATCCAAAGATAACCACATCCCAATTCCTAGAATATGAATATGTTACCCTAAATGGCAGAAGGGCTTTTACTGATTTGAGTTAAGAGGGGCAGCTCTCAGAGCAGCCACAAAGACACCCGGGGTGCAGACAGACAGAACCCATTCTTACATGAGTCATGCACCTGTCACTAGTGCCCTGGTCCTATCTCTTTAGACATGCCGTTTTATCTGTGGGAAACTCAGTTTTCTCTTCTGTAGATGGAACTGATAACAGCTGTCACACGGTGAGGCTGCGAAGGTCAAATTGGCTCGTGAGCACAGAAACTCTATTTGCTTCCTCAGTCTCCGATTATGAATAGATATGTTGGGAGGTCAGTAAGGGAGAGGGGGAGAGAAGGGAAAGGGAGAAAAGGAAAGGTTAAAAAAGAGAAGGAAAAAAGAACACTGAAGAAGTGTAGAATATAATTGGTGAAATGAAATCTATTGAACCTGTTTAGTAGTGATGTCACACAAAGTTCAAAGAGAATGGTTGAAGTTCCCAGCTTGCTACCATTGGCTCTTGCAGAAGGGAACGGAGGCTTGGACCAGACATCAGAGAAGTAGCTAGGGAAGGTGCTACAATACATGTTGTGCCTGCCGGACAAGGTACCATACGGCTGTAATCTCAGTGACTCAGGAGGCTGAGGCAGGAGGATCTGGAGTTCAAAGCCAGGCTCAGCAATAGCAAGGTGCTAAGCAACTCAGTGAGACCCTGTCTCTAAATAAAATATATAAAAAAGAAAAAATAAGGCTGGGGTTGTGGCTTAGTGGTTGAGTGCCCTGAGTTCAATCCCCAATACAAAGAAAGAAAGAAAGAGAAAGAAAGAAGAAAGAAAGAAAAGATATACTGTGCTGACTCACAGGGGAAAGGGATACCCCAGTAATAAGAACAAATAACATAAGCAAGTCCGAAGGTAAGAAGGGGCTGGGACTCAGAGGGAGGGGCCAGTCAGAAAAGAACAGGACAAAAGAGTGTGCAGAAAGCCTTGAATGCCAGAGTCAAACCTGGGCACCTTCAATCAGAGGAGTAACAAGTCATGCCTGGGTGTTAAGAACTCTGGTCTGGCCCATGAGCCCAAGCACCCAGAAGGTACCAGAATTTGCACAGGCAAGTGAGAAACAGAGCTGGAATTAACCTCTCTTCAGAACTCAGCTCTTCACCAAAGACTGACAACCCCCCTCCGCCCTGCACCCCAGCACCACCCACATCACAAACTGGGTGCCTCGTGCAGTGAGGACTCAGAGAGCAGAGCTCGCCATTCAATGTGGGAGGCAAGAGCACTGCACAGAAGTCAGGGAGCTGTGACACTACAGTGTGGTGGATGGGGCTGAGCAGGGGCTACGTGGGAGCAAGTAGAGGCAATGGGCAAGATTTAGGGATGGAACAAAAATGGCTGCCAATGAAATCATTTCATGTTTCTTCCTTGACCATCTTCATGCTATTTTTCTTAAGGTTGACTGAGCATTACAAAGCTTAAATTGGCAGTGACTGCATCCAAACCGAGGACTGGCCTGCTGGCCCACCGTCTTCCCCACAGCATATTTGAGAGGGCTTGGCTACTGGAAAGCTGTTCATGGCATGGAACCTTCTATGCTCCACATAAAGCCAAGCCCCTAGCTAATCAGAGACCTCCCAGTGCTCCCTTCCCCTGCTCTGTTCTCTCCTACTTATGCAAAAGTCTCTTATGCAAAGGTCTCTTAGGAAAACCACCACCACTGTGCTTTTCTGCCTTACACATTGTGCTTATTTGGAATGCACAAGTCTGGAATCCTAGAACAACAGAAAAAAAAAAAAACTTAAAAGAACGTTAAAAAGACCTTAAGGTATGTTCCTTGCACCTGCAAAATCCAAAAGCTGGGAGGTGGGGGATGGGGGCAGGGACTTAAGTCTTGTTTTTTGCCTTTTGCTAAAACAAACATTCCCATCAGAACTGAACGCTTCAAGATGAAAGGGATCTGGCAGCAGGAGTTAGTTTCAAAGCTTGTTTTCTGAAAGCAACAGCAATAGGTAATAAAGTAAAATAAAATAAAATAAAATAAAAATCCAGTATGAATTTACAGGCTATAAAATACAGATAATGCTTGAACAACCTACAGGTTTCTTTCCCCCTACCATGTCCCCTTTAGAATCGCTTCTAGATTTTTGTAAACTATATAAATCAGTACCTGCTCACTAAGCCACTGATTGGCTTTAAGTTCCCTCTTTAAAAAAAAAAAGTTATATCTTGAACTATATTCTCTAACAATGGCCTGATAAGCTTGTTTCCTCCACATTTCTTTCCCTGACTAAAAGCCTCTACAGAGAGGCAGGGAAAGAGAGGAAGAAAGAGAAAGGAAGGAGGAGAAAGGAAAGGGAAAGCCAGAGGAGGGGGAGGGAGAAGAGAGGAAGTTTTCCCTCCGTTTTCTAGGCCCTAACCTTAATAAACCTGTGCCTGGCCAGCAGACTGCTCTCCACTAGAGCAGCCCAGTGTGGAGCCCGACAAAGGAACAGAACCCCCCAGACTCGCTGGTGTCCTCCACATTGGTTGGAAATGTAAAATGGGAATGAGGTTTCTTTGTTTTAGGGAAATGTTCTGAAAAACATACTGTTCTGAACTAGGAATTGTCCCAGTTTCATCTGGTTCATCAACATCTGGCTTTGAACTACAAATTCACAGGGCGCAGGCTCATCACCAGTTGCCTGACCCCAAAGTCTGTCTCAAATAGATATGGAACCACGTATTAATAAAACACCCAATGAAGAACCAAGGTATTTGCCAGTCACCATAAAAAGTCTATCGTCCCCAGGAAATTAAACATTTTTACTTGTGGTGGACTTAGTGTAAATGCTCACAAGTCACTGAGGTTCCTTGGGCATTTGCTTTGGGTTCTACGCCTTTTTCAGTTGAAAAGTCCAGTGAAAAGCACTTTTGTAATGAACACAAACACTTGATTCAGGGATGCTCACAAAGCAAATCCAAAGACTGTAAAATAAAACACCGCAGTTTCTACTGAGCTGTGCAACATAAGTGGTTTTTTCTTAGAGCCTTTCTAAAAATCTCCCCAATTTTTCATTTTAGATTTCACTTCATGCTTTTCATGTCCTTCACATTACAGGACATTGAAAAGCTATAAATAGACTACTTCTAGAACAGTCACCATATCCTGAGGGGGGGTGGGAGCTGACAACAGAAATTCTATGACTACTCATGGGCCATGAAGACACAATTTTGCCTCAAATAAGGAGCAATTTCCCAGCTACAGCTACCAATAAGATAACCATGTTCTTCAATGGTACATTACTCATTTTTGAAGACCCAATTCCCAAATTTACAGAAACTGACTTCCCTAATTAATGTTAATGGGTGGAAAAGCACTTGTCCCCAATGGCATCCCCTGAATAACCCAATATCCACACTTGCAATTTGCACAGAGCATTAGCATTTCCAATGACTGGGAAGCCAAAGCCAACAGTTTTATGACTGCTGCTCTTGCTCCATAGAATGAGGAAACCAGCACCGACTACTGAACATAACAGAATAATTGGTACCGAATGAGCTAAAGGAAATGGGTGAGCTCCCAGGCAAGTTTAATCTGTGGTGGCAAGAAAGTTCTCCTTTTGCCTGTGCAAGTTGGTGTTAGCCATAATTTCCATGCAACTTGCTTCCGAGTGGAATTCTTGGAAACTATAACTGCTTTTAATTCTCAAAGGGGGACAGACAAAACTCAATCAGAGTAACTTCATCATTGGCTTGGCTAATGGTCCCTATGTGAATTGGTAAACTTCAGCAGTTCAAAAACTCCTAAATGAACTTTCTTCTGGTGTCCTGCACACTTCTTGCTCTCTTTGGACGGCAAATGCCTAACATATTCTCATTAGTAGTTTGATAATGATTTCCAGAGTTTCTGGGGTACTTTATGTCACCATATAAGGTGGCCATCACAGAAAGAAGTATACAGAACATCCGGTATTATGGACAGAATTGTGTCTTTCCAAAATTCATATATGAAGCCCTAATCCCCCATAGTGGTAGATAGAGCCTTTAGGGTGGTAATTAAAAAAGAAAAGAGGTTATAAGGGTAAGGCCTTAATTTCCTGTAAGAACAGACACCAACAGTGGAATGTTGGAAGATCTCTACTTCTAATAAGCACTCAATGAGAAAAGCCATGAGGTCAGTGAGGAGGTGGCTATCTGCATGCCAGGAAGGAAGCCCTTACTAGAAATCAATCTTGTGGCGCTTTGATCTTGGACTTCCAACCTCCAGAACAGTGAGAAAATAAATATCTGTCATTGAAGCCATCAGTCTGTGGTATTTTGTTACAGCAGCTGAGCTGCCTAATACATCTATCCTATAATGTGTCAGTCATGGTGTGAGCAATGTGCACAAAGGTGGCCCTGTTTACTGCATACTCTCATGTACACTATTTCAGCATGATGTTCATATGCCCCTGTGAGCCAGCCTGTGATATAGTAGGATCAATCAGATGAAACTCATCACTTCCTAGCTGCAGGGTTTAAAGCAAAGCTCTCAATTCCTCTGAGCTTATTTTTACCTATAATAAGTATTTGCCAAGCTGGTTAACTCCATTCACCAAATTTAACAAGACCCAGGACAGCTAAGCATTTTTCTCTGCCATGAAGAAACTCATTTCATGGTTTTCTGCATGTGTATGATAATTTCTAAATAGTCAAAGGGAATATTAAGTGCTGGCTTCTTTAATTAAAGTGTATAATGCTATAAAAAGTTTGTTACTATTGTGGTATGAGTATCTCTTCCTTCACACCTGAAAATTCCACTTCCTTAACCCAAGGGTGGTTTTACTCAACAATGAAACACAAAGCATAATTCCTCTTCTGTTGTAGAAAAACAATCTGCATGTTCTTAATTTAAAAATTTAGAAAACACCCTTCCAAATTGTTGTCATTGACATGGGACCAAGGTTGACCTCTGTTCAGTGGAAACTTCCTGGAAATCTTTTTTGGTCATTTCACTCTAATTTTATCAACAACCCCAGAAGAGAAAACAAAGAGTACATGGATCAGATTCATGAATATCAAGAATGGAACTCAAAGAATCATAATTAGAATTTATGAGGTGTCAACCTATTCAATAGCAATAATAATGGTGATAATCACTTAAATATATGGGGACTTACTATGATAAACCACTGACCTAGGCTTTATGTGCATTTTCTCAGTGATCCTTTAGGTTAGAGGCAACTATTTCCATCTTTCAGATGAGAAATTGAGGAATAGAAAGTCTAAGTGATTGCCCAGGGGCCTAAGGCAGGAAGAAGCTGAGTAGGTTTGAAATGCATCATGGAACTAGCTCATTATGATTTGCTGTCTCCTCTGAAGGATCCTGGTGGTATCAGACCCTTGGACTCCAGTTCAACTGGGTCATCCTCTTACCCTTTGTGACAACACCACCAACCTGGTGTCTGAAAGGTTTCCACACACTTCTAAATGAGACACAAGTGTTATTTCCATAAGCATAATTCTTCTGCTGTTGTAGAAAAACAATCTGCATGTTCTTGATTTAAAAATTTAGAAAACACCCTTCCAAATTGTTTGGATTAATATTAGTATTAATGAAGCTAAGTCTGCAACCAGCTCCTTGGAAAGACAGACTGCTGTATTCTTCAGTCTAAGTGCTGCATAATCATTAATCCACCAGCCAAACGGAAATTCTGCTTTTTTTCTCCAAACAGCAAACCAGGCAGAATTTCTTGACGCTGGCTACTCCCTGCTCTCTCCCTTCTGAAAGCTCTGAAATGTATCATTCCCAAGCAGGTGAACTGCAGGCTCCAGCAGTGGAATGTTGGAAGATCTCTACTTCTAATAAGCACTCTAGACACTTCTAGAAAGAGGCAACAACACATCCAGAGTCTGCAAAGTTGGCCAAGGGACAGGAAAGAGGACTGTGACTCAGGAGATGAATAGGTGGGAAGCTTGGAGCTTGTTTCTGGATTGAGAAGAATTGGCAGAAAGGAGGTCATAGAAAATACAGTAGTTCCCCACCCTCCCACCCCCACACAACTTATCCAAGGTTATATTTTCTTTAGTTTCAATTACCTGCAATCAACCATGGTTCCAAAAATATTACATGGAAAATTCCAGAAATAATTCATAAAATTTAAATTGTGTATGGTTCTCAGTAGTGTGATGAAATATTGCATTGTCCCACTTGGTTCCACCCAGAACGTGAATCATCCCTTCTGTCCAGTGACCCTCACCATACATACTAAGATTGGCTGGCATGATATGTCAGGGCTTGAGTTCAAGTAACCCTTAGACAGCAGCCCAATGCAGTCACAATGCCTAATCACTCCCTCATCCCCTCACCTAAGCAGCATGCATATCACCTCACATCATCTCAAGAAGGTGAGCACAGTATAATAAGGTATTTTGAGAAAAAAAGACCATATTCACAGAGCTTTTATTACAGAATATAGTTATGATTGTTCTAGTTTATTATTAGTTGTTAATCTCTTACTATGCCTAAGTTACAAATTAAACTTGATCTTCTGTCTGTATGTATAGGACAAAACATAGTATGTATAGTGTTCAGCTCCAGGCATCCTGGGGATGGCAGAGCAGGGAATGCTGTATAAAAAGGGTGGAAAACAGGGGGCAAGACATGTGGAAGACTTGTTCCAATACTTAAGAAGAAGTATTCACATAGGGAAGGGGGAGAAAGCAACATTTATTTATCAGAAGAAAATAATAAAGATGAATGGATATGCAATTGTTTAAAGACAGAGGAAGAGATGTGGGTCCAAAGGTTTCAATTTTCTCAGAAAAGAAGTGAGAGGGCAAGATTTGAAGGAAGAAAGCCTGAGGAGGATGGACAGCATTTAGGACCAAAAGTCAGTTAGAAAGGGCTAAAAGGATTACCAGATAGCAATGACTGCTACATTAAGTTAAAATAGCATTGTTTCAGCTCTAATGGTGTTTAGGAACTGCTCCAGGGCAGAGGGTGCAAGATTTATTCCATCACCACATCACCACTGAGTTGGATCAGGAACTCAGATAATTGTCTCTGCCCTGACTCAAACTAAAACCTAGCCTTCTGTGACTTACCTAGGCTCCTGTCATTTATCTACCCTTGGTTTGCAAGACAATCCATGTCATGCAGGCCTTCAACTGGCCCCCTCTTAATTCTCCATCATCATTTCTTCTCTCTCTCTCCCTCCCTCCCCCCACTATCTCCCCCACCCCACTCTCTCTCTCTCTTCCTTCTACCATACTGAACTAATTGCAATCTTCCCAGTATCCCAGGCCCTTTCAATGCTGGTCTCCTTCTGGGTTTTTTTTTTTTTTTTTTTTTTCCCCTTTAATATCTGGAGAGCAAACACTCATTTTTTAAAAAGGTTGCCTCCTTTAAGAAGCCTTCCAGGATCACCTTTAGCAGAAACTGATCATTGAGTCTCCCCTCTTGCCAACTTATCTATGCCCTGCATATGCTCCTAACATCACATGCCGCTTCATATTTCATCAGGTCTATAATGCACATTTTTTCACATCTTCAAAATCCATGAAATCTGGGTGTACCTTAGAATCAGTGGTGTGTCATCTTTTAATTAACAGGATTTTTAAAATGTCTTGGTACCAATAAAACCAAAGCCCAAAACGTGCATCTAAGGCAGGACAGCATTGGAGAAATGCAGCTTAATTTTCTAAGGTGAGTGTAGAAGTGCTCCTGATCTGGAAGTGATCTTGGCCTCCTGACCCATCCTCACCCTCCTTTGGCAGAGTCTGGAGACATTTTGGTTTTATCAACTTTGGGTGGGGGTGCATTGCTGGGCAGAGGTCAGAGATACTGCTAAATATCCTACATTACAGAGGAAAGTCCCAACAAAAATTACCCATCCCCAAATGAGACTGAGAAACCCTGGTATAGAGAAATAATATTTATTTCATATGTAATATGCTTTATTGTGTGTGATTTGAAACAAATTTTTTACTACTTATAGTACAACTTAATATATAGTAATGTTCTTTTTCCAAATCTTGGCTTGTAGAGCAAGAATAGCAACTCTGGAGGAGTGCTTCAAGCCATGCTCAAAACCCCTCCCCTACTTCCTTTCTAAATTCCCAAGGGAATGAGTACAGCCATGCTCCTAGACAAAACTTGAAAGCCAGGGGACTCCAAGAAATTTGTGACCTTAAACCAATTAGGTTAGTTAATGACAAGGTCAGGACTGGAACCCAGGCCCCCTGTTCCCACCATCCCTCTCAGCTCTGTTCCCTGGCTAACTCAGCACCTGAAGAGGAAACTGTGTCCTACAAATAAGAGCTGGGTGACTTAGCAGGAGTTCCTGTTGGTATTCACGCTTCAACACCTGGAACCCACCCGGCTCTCATCCACTTTATGAGAATTTAGGTTGACTCTGTAAGGCCCCTGAGCTATGTGGGGAATTGGATTGATGCAAAAATAATTGTGATTCATGAGTGTGAAGGAACTTTAAATGTAGATGATTTCATCATATAGAAAGCAGAGGGGACTTAAGTGTATTTAAGCCTCTGAAGGAAGGGTTATTAGTTGAGAAGGAGTGGGGCGGGGGGAGCTGTCCTCCACCCCTATAAGCTGCACTTGTGGAAAGGGCCTGAGGCTACAGCAGGAAGCTGATTTATGTGACAGGAAGGAGCTCAGGAGGATGGTTTCTGCAAGGCCACCCCCGTATCCCGGTCCGCAGTCAGGCGGACCCCAGGTGGGTCCTGCCCCAGCTGCCCAGTCCCCAAACTGTCACCTCTCTCCTCCAGGCTGTTCCCCAAGGAATGAACCACAGTGGCAACTGGGCTTATCGCCCGCGATCTCTCCAGAAGACCCTCCCGGCCGCGCAGCCCAGCCCTGCGCGCCAGAGGGGACTGCGGGACCCCTACTCACCTTCAGGTGGATAGGGAAGGACCGCTCTTGCTGGAGAGGTCCCAGCAGCGTCTGTTCTACGCTGACCAGCTCCGAGGTCGAGTCCACCACGCGAGCCAGCGCGCTGCGCATCGCCATCCGGGCCAAGGTGCAGGGCCCGCGATCCCGAGGGAAGGGCAGCAGCTCCGCGCCCCCCTCAGCGCCTCGCAGCCCCTCAACCTCGGGGGAGCTCGCCCGTGCCCGGGCCCCTCGGATCCTGGCAGCCCCTGCCCCCTCCTCGCGCCCCGGCCCCGGCCTGGCTCTCACTGGGCCTGAGCGACGGGTTGGGGCTGTGGGCACGTGGTCCAGGTCACACGGCCCCCCGGGGGCGCCTGGACCATCCCCCCAGCCCCACTCCTGCTGTAGCAGCTGCAGAGTCTGCAAAGCCACCATTTGATGGCTGATGGAGGCCACTAAGGGCGCAGGGCTGGCCATAGCCTCCGTTGGCTGCTCTGCGCTCCGCGTGCAGGTGGAGCAGAAGCGAGGGAGGCGGGGGGCGTTTGGGGTCGCCAGGGTCACATTGCCTAAACCGCGGCTCCTGGGCCTCTGCGTCTCAGCGTGTGTGGTCAGCCGCGCCCCCGCGCTGGCAGCTGGTGACCCGCTCTGGCCCCTGCATTCGCTTCAAATCCAAATGGGCTTGTTCTGACCCAAGGCTGCCTGGAGCGCTGCTCGGTGTGCACTTGAATATCAGCCAAATGCTGAGCGCTGCTTCTCCCTCCTCTCCAGGGCTTTGATGGGAAAACGTGCTGCTTTGTGCTGGTGCATCTATCAGCAGGGATACCCCGCCCCCTTCTCCTTTGAAGGATGCCTGCCAAATGACCACTTATGCCCGGGCTGGGGGTGCAAAAGACCCACCCAGTTGCCAAAACGTGAAAAGACCCAGCAAAACTCGAAAAGGAAGACTGTGCCTGGTTCTGCCCCGCCTCCTTCCAACCCTAGCGGCGTTTTCAGGAACTTCTTGCGATATCCTTCGAGGCCCCTTGTACCCCCAAACAGAAGATGGACTTTTGTATCCCAAAGTCCTGCCCTGCCCCTAGTTTTGCTCCCTGCCCATGGATACCGACAATCTGGCGGCTGAAGTGACATTCTGGCGCACAGGTGCATCCTGCTCCTAAATCCCAGGCCTGGTACTGCCCAGATGAGGAGTCTCAATGGTTTTGTGTCAGATTCCCAAAGGACTCAGGCAGCAAGGTTGAAGCTAAATCCTTTTATGAGCCGTGAACCCAGGGACAGCTGTACAAATAGTTACTGTTTTTAATTAAACCAAATGTGGCTACTTCCTTAATTTAGGGAAAAGGACTGGCAATTTTATGCTTTGACAGATTATTAGAAAACACCAGTGTATGATTGCACTTAGGAAAAAGAAGACATTTAAGGGAAATAGAAGGGAGAATTGTCCCAGAGCAACAGCATTTCTGCTTTCTTCCCTCAAGGAAAATCATGGCCCAGCAAAGCAGGGGCAACAGAAGGACCAGAGATTGGGATTTCATTCTTCCTTGACAAGGGAGAGTCCTGCTGGGTCAACAACTCTGAATGGAAAAGCCACCCCACTGGGTCTATTAGTGCAGAAGGGTAATCCTAAGAGATATGGGGGTGAGGCCAGGCGTGGGGTTCTTTAAGGGTTCTTTAACTCTGAATTAGTATGACCCCATATAATCCTCCCCATCCTCCAGCAAAGGTTCCTTCTCATTCTCAATGTTTTCCTCGCCTATGAAAACAAATCCAAATGCCAAGGTAAAGAAAACCTTTCTTAAGCAAAAACGACTATGTTCACACTAATTATAACTTAAGTAGAAATGCATGTCTGTGCATTGACAGAAAGGAAATTACTTTGGAGGGAAGTAAATAGTTTAATGTTGATTAGATTCTCTTGCCATGAAGTTACTTAAGTTCAGAATAAAAAAAATACAGAAACTCTTCCTTACGTATTTACTTATTTTTTAGTCCTCAAATGTTGAAGTGCATTAGGTTCAGCAGAGACTGACTGGGAATAGCACAAACTAACTCCTAATTTTCACAGAGCATCTCAGATCTCTAGGGGTGCTCCTCTTTCCCAACACACAGGAAATCCAGTTTCAAGGGGTAACCCCTCTACTATCAAATGGCTGACTGCAAAACTTTCTTGACAGATGGAATTCTAGCCAACAGCCAAATTGAAATCACTTGACAGAGCCTGACCTGAGACCCTACTCTTCTACACATCATGCTGATTCTGAGAGTCAAGACCAACTGAACTTCAGGAAGTATGAGAGATGGAGGCCAGAAATCTATGGGCTTTAGGGGTGGCACATGTTGTTTAAATAGCAGCCTGGTTGTTCCAGTGTCCTTAGGAAGCACTGGATCATCTAGCAATTCAATACTTTGTCTATCTTGGCCAGGGGTCATTTTCTCCTTTGCTATGATCTCAAAATGGCTTATGGCCCAAACCTAGAAATGTGAGATCCTAACTGAAAAAAGGATTTCATAGGCTGTTGAGATGAGTCAATAGCATAGCAAATCTGACTTTAGTCTAAAACACCTTCAAAGTTACATATGCTGGGCTATCAGACCAAGTAATAAACTATACTCTCCCTATCCACTGTGCTCACAATTTGAGGTCACTGCAATCAAAGCTCATTCAAAAGACAAAGTATGAGGCACATGATGGTTTTGCTTCACAGCACCTCTATTGCTACTTTATGGAATTCAATCCTCATTTCCCAGGGATGTTCCTCCTCCTCTGTGTTCCATCCATGAGTTCAGATGAGATGAACCCATCCCACTGCCTGTGAATGAGCCCACAATGGAGAGAGAAAAATCAATAGATCTGCAAGGAGAGACCAGTCTCCTTATAGTACCATTTGAGTCCCATATTTAACTCCACCTCTGAGCTGTTCAGATACAGAAGCCAATAAAATCTCTTTCAGCTTGAGCCAACTTTGGGTTGGATTTACTGCCTTTTACACCTGACACAAATGTCAAGACAGAGTATAAGAAAAAGAACATGTGACAAGACACTACCACCTGTGCCCTTCAGGCAAAGCACTGCTAACTGCTCCCTCTAACCAACTGCTTCTAGAAACACTTCTGCCATTCACCTGACCTTTCTACTATTTCAAGAGTTGCAGGAAAAGCTCTTTGAACCACTCTGGGCATTCCCCCCAGTTGATGGGAACATTATAAAACTAGTACTGGAAAACTTTGGACTCCCCCCATGAAATAGGGGATGGAAAAGAGAAAGGGGTAGAACACTCAAGAAAGTGGAAAACGATTGTCCATCTGCTAATGGACAAGTTAGTGTGTCGTTAGATACACAAATATTCTGAAGCTTGTCTTAGTCCAAAAGTTCTTTTCTTTCATGAGCAAAAGATACAAGTTACTGTGGCAAAGCCGGGCACGGTGAGAATAGGAGAGAGCTGGCACAAGGTATAATGTGTGGAGCCTTCCTCAAGGGACTTGGCAGAGCCCAGAAACATTTGAGCCCTGCTTATATTCTTTGGCACTTCTCTCCAAAATGGATTCAAGAAAATTCCAGAAAGGGAGCTGTTAACCTTCAACACACCCTGTGAAGTTCATAGGTGGGGGCAAAATAAAATATGTCCAAAGAGACCAGAGAGTTATTATCCTTGAATAAAAATTATGATTGAGGAGAAACAGATGCTGAAAAGATATACCAAGATACGAAAATGTACTGTAAAAGAGAAAACAATCGAACAAGAAAAAGGTGTAGACCCAAAGGGTGGAGGTGGAGGTGGGGGGGAGCAAAAAAGATTAAATTCCCTTTTCAAACATACAATTGTAATGTTTGAATATGCCAAGTCATAAAAATGCACATGAAGTTCTAACTTTGGACTAAACAGTTGATTTTCAGAAGAAAAAAATATGCAATTTTGCCATGAAACTTCTGAATTGCCAAAAACAATTGTTTACTTAAGACAATGTGTTTTTGGGACATCATATATGTGCTGCCTTTCCATGTCCCATTAAGTTGTTGAAGCTAAGTGAAGCTGGTGAAGAAAAACAGGGAACATGGAGTAAAGAGGGAAACGAGAAATTAAAAATGTGGAGTCCCACCTGCCAGTCTGGACAGAATCTGACATGCATTTGCCCACAACCCTATCATTCATCTCCTTTGCAGAAAATGCCTTTCTTTCTGGATATGTAAATCTTTTTACTTGGTTCCATTTTAATAATTTATTTCTAAGAAGAACTCTTGAATTTGGAAAATAAATGAGTTTTAAAGGAGTACATATACAGTACATCTAATTTTGTTCTAATTATTGCAGCTTTGGCAAATGATTTTTTTTTAAGAGAAAGGGAATAGCCCTGGATTTTCAGGTTGCCTAAGTAACATTTCAGGAGGGCAGTCTGGCATGACCTGCCTCTCAGTTTCTGATTACAAAATGTAACGCCTGGAGACTATCCTTTTCCTTGGAGGGAAAAAATAAAAGGCTGCTTGATTTCCTAAACTGTTATGATTATTTGTGTAGGTGTGCCTAATAGTATTGAAAAGTGGGGATCATCATAAAAATGGGGGAAGGGTAAAATGTGGAAGTGTTTTAATAATTTTTTTTTTCAACTAGATACTAGGAGCTTTAACCTCAGGGGGAAATATGGTGTTAACCATCCTTCCCGTAGATACAATTTTAATAGGACAGAAATTCTTGGCTTGGGTTGACATATTTTTTTAAAAAATTGTTTTTTAAATCTTCCCAGTCCCTTTCCTTTCATTCATCCTCATTCTCTTACACTTTTTATTTTTTGGGGGTGGGTGGGTACAGGGGATTGAACTCAGGGGCACTCAACCACTGAGCCACATCCCCAGCCCTATTTTGTATTTTATTTAGAGACAGGTCTCACTGAGTTGCTCAGTGCCTTGCTTTTTCTGAGGCTGGCTTTGAACTCTTCATCCTCCTGTCTCAGCCTCCTGAGCCGCTGGGAGGACAGGCCTGTGCCAACGCACCTGGCTCTTCTAAGGAATGTTTTACTCTTGTCCCTGGGTGCCTTTTCTGTCAGGCTTTCTGTTTGAAACAGACATTAGGGTTTTATCCACCCTCTTATTTCTTCTTCTCTCCCATTTCTTTTACCAGAGCTCCCTTTCCTATGGTAATTGTAATGGAAAAAGGGAGCGTGGGATTGGGGGGCACATAGTTCTCTAGTGGAGCTTTGCCTGTGATCGTTATGGGTATGTTTCCATGAAGTTGGAACTTCAGAGCAGAAGATTCAATATGATCTCCCAACTCTTAAACTTTTAGCACAACCAGAGAATCAAACCAGTCTTGAACACTGGACTGGTGCCTTCCTACCTTGGCTCTCTGAGCTAGGAACATAGGAGAAGCCAACGGATCTGCTTGTTTTATTTGTTTGGTCATTTTAATCACTTTTGTTTCAAAATATTATTGAGAATGCGTTGAAGAGTTGAAATAAGGTAAAAGATGCTTCAAAAATAAAGACTTGTTGAACATGACTAAAATGACCCTTTGTTTCACATGGAGGAAAATACTACAACAGATTCTTAGATTTATATTTATATAAAATGCAATATTACATATGCCAACATAAAGAATATGTCCTTTTAAATTCTCATCTGTTCCCTACTATTCACTGTTTGTTAATTAGCAACTAGAGTCTTCTAGAGGGTGATCCGACCATAAAACACAAATGAACCGTAGAAGTGATCAAATGTCAGGCTTCTGTTGGAAAAGTCATATGCAAATTTTATTTGGTCCGTTCTTTCACCTGAAAATTGAAACTACATTTAGAAGGCCCTTTTGTGCCTCTCATTCAAATATGTAAGCTTTCTCAGAAGCTTAAATTGTAGACTATGAAGGATAGATCATTCCTAGATAATGGTAGATAATTGTTAAAGAAACATTAAATGAATTATTATTATCCTACTTAGTTTAGCTAAGAACACAGTCTAATACTTTGTTCTTTTGGGTATCAGGGGTTGAACTCAGGGGCACTCAGCCACTGAGCCACATCCCCAGCTTTATTTTGTACTTTATTTAGAGACAGAGTCTCATTGAGTTGCTTAGTGCCTTGATTTTGCTGAGGCTGGCTTTGAACCTGTGATCCTCCGGCCTCAGCCTCCCAAGCTGCTGGGATTACAGGTGTGTGCCACTGCACTCAGCCAAAATCTAACATTTTCTAAGTGTCAATTTTAATATGAGATTCTATTTATCAGTGGCTTATTTTTTAAAGAATTTTGAGTAACTATTATTCCAATGCCAGAGTAAAATAAATAGTATATACGATGAATAATATACATCTGCCTTGCAATCCTTCATTTTATTTAACACGATTTACACTGTCCTTTAAATTTCATCTTTTCTTTAGCTCCCTTACATTTCCATGCCAGTATTTTCAAATTTAACCCTTGTAGGCAAAGCAATGTAGTATAGAAGCTAACAGATTGGGCCTCTGTGGATGATTGAAACATCTGCCTAGAGAATCCAAAAGGATCAGTTGAGCAACAATTTGAATGAATGAATGCTTACTTCAGATATATCCGGAGGTGTGATTTGCTGTCCTAATAAAACAGTTTGACAGTTTAAGAATAATCAGCTTTTCCATATATTGCAATAACCAATTAGAAATGTCAGAAGGAAAAATTCTAATTAATTCATAATAACAACTAATTTATAAAATAACTGGAAATCAACAAAGAAAACATTTTCAAGATCCATGATAAATATATATATATATATATAACTAAAAGTTATTAAAAAAACTAAATAGGTAGAAAAAATACTCCCTCTCCAACAGAATAGTCCAATATTATAAAGATATCAATTTTCTCTAAATTAATCTAGAAAAACAACACAATTACAATGAAGCTCATTCCAACGTTCATCCAGAGGAGAAAACACCAAAATATCCTGGGAAAATTTTTAAATAAGATTAGGAGAAACTTTCTTTTATATATATCAAAATGTACTATAAGCTACAGTAATTTTAAAACTGTGGAAATGGTACAAGTATAGATCAATAGAGTTTATACATGTATATATACACACATGTATTTTATTTTTGTCAGATCACTTGAAAAATAGTGACGACAATTGGCTATTGTCTTAGTCTGTTTGTGCTGCTATCACAAAATACTAGACTGGGTAATATATGAAGAATAGAAATTTATTTCTCACAGTTCTGGAGGTCAGGAGTTCAAAGCCAAGGGCTGATAGGTCTGGTGTCATTCTTTTTGCTTCCAAGACTTCACCTAGTTGCTGCATACTCTGGGTACCGCATGCTGGGCCCTCACATTGCAGAAGGGAGAAGGCAAAAAGGCATGAATTCTGTCAAACTGTTTTATTAGGACAGCAAATCACACCTCCCGATATTATTGCTTTGGTTGATTGTTTCAACATGAATTTTAGAAGGAGCAAAACCACTTAAACCATAGCAACTTTCTATTTGGTTAAAAAATAAATAAAGTTATATCTGTTTTCACGTCAAGTGCATGCATAAATAGCAGATAAACTAAAGAGCAAATGTGAAATATCTAAACTATAAAAGTATGGGGAGAAAATACTGTTAGATATATTTATAATCATTGATCAAGGAAGCATTTCTGAACAAGATACAGTATTCAGACATTGTAAAGGAAAAGTATAAAATGTTTTTACATAAAATATTAAAAATTTTATTTGATGGAAGATAGCATAATTCACATTAAAAAAAGTGATAGTCTGGAAAAACATTTGCAACACAAAGCAGTTAAAGGATGAATATGCACTTATACAATGATCAACTGTACATATTTTAAAGGACATGGATTTTGATTAAATGTAGGCAAAAATATATAGAGGGAATCCAAGGTTCAACAAGCATGAAAAGATGCTTAACCTCATTAGTAGTCAGGAAAATGTAAATTAAATCGATATGCCATGGGACCCTCCTATTCCCCAATCTTTCACTGGCTGAAATAAAAGTCAGTTCATATACATTTTGCCAGACATGTAGGGTAATGTCTAGTCTGCTATGCCATGGGTGGGAATATGCAGATTCAGTCTTTGGGGAGGATAATTGCTGTCCTATAGAGTACTGACACATAAGCACAGTTGTATACCCAGTATGTATAATAAAATAAAAGAGAAAGGGTGTGGTGGGAAGAACCAAAATCCCCAATTTAGAGGAATGGAATGGACAAATAAAACCAGGAAACACAGTGAAGCATTAGGTCCCTGTTACAGTGAATACTATTTTAAAGAAGAGGAAGAATTCTATAAACAGGGAAGGAAGGATGGCATGAAATAATCCACTCACTTGGCGAATATCAGAGCTGATTGAGCATCTTCCCTGGCCAAACTCTGCTCTGGAGGCAGGGACACACAAATAAGATCAAATTCCTCCCACACAAAGTTTACATCTTAGTGGAAGTTTGATGACAAACAAATTAAATAAATACAACCCACAATGTCCAATAATAATAAGTACTATGAGAAAAATAAAGCTTATTATATTTTTTACTGTATTTATCTATCGGATAAAATCCAATTGGTAGGAGCTTAAATAAGGATTTATTTAGCATGTTTAACAGACACTCAATAAGGGGGAAAGATGCTAGTAGATAGTTCATCAAGGACTGGAGAAGCTTCTCCTAGCTTCCTGCTCTGTTGTCATAGCTCATGGCTTTGGTCCTCTTGTTTTTGTGATGGCCACTGGATCTCCATGCCACAGGTCAGCATTCTAGGCACAAAGGTGGAGGAAGAAATAATACAGACAATAGCAGAGCTCCTTTTATACAGCAGCCCTTACTTGAAAAGAAGACTGGGAAATGAAGTGTTTGGATTTTATGGCATTAAGAGTACAGGCTGTCAAAAAAGAAGAGTCAGAAATGTGTGCCACACGGAGTAAGGGTTAGAACACATGGGGACTTTCCCTTGGGTAGTGTGGGCAGGGTGGGGACACTGGAGCAGAGACCTATGGGAATTGGGTGGGGGGAGTAGGCAAGGTGGATGTCTGGGCTCACAGTGAGGTCAGAGGTGGAAAGGTGTTGGTGGTGTTTGGGAACCACAGAGTGTGGTCCGAGCAGAATGAGTGCCGTGGACTGTGATGGAACAAGAGAAAGTGCTGGAACCAGATCACATACCTAGCCTTTTAGAAGGATATTGGACTTTTTCTTAACTTCTCAGTTTGAAAAGAAAAAAAAAAGTTCTAAGAACATTACAAAGAATATTTCTTTGTGATATTTGCCTAAAATTGTGATCAGTGATCAGCATTTTGCCACATTTGTTTCAGCTCTTCTTCAGTCTCTCTTTCTCACCAAATATATATTTTTAAACTTCTCTGAGGGTAAATCACTGCTATCATGGCACTTGACCCCTTAAGATTTTTTATGAGTCTTCTGAATAAAAGGATATTTCTATGATTTGGAAATAATCCCCAAAAGCTCACCTACTGAAGGCTGGGTCCCTAGCTAATGGTGCTGTTGGGAGGTGGCGGAACCTAGGAGGTGAAGCTTAGTGGAAGCAAGTTAGGTCACTTGGGACTTGACCTTGAAGGGAATACTGGGAACCTGGCCATTTCCTCTTGTTCAGCTCCTAGCCATCATGAGTGAGCAGCTCTCCTTCACTCTGTGCTTCCTGCCATGATGATCTGCCTTTGTCACAGTTCCCAAAACAACAGAGTCATCTGACCCTGGACTGAAACCTCTGAAACTGTTTGCCAAAATAAACCTTTACTCCTTTAAGTTGATTGTCTTGGATATTTTGTCATAGTAACAGAAAACCAACACAGATATGCACTTACATAATCATGATATAATTATCACATCCAGGAAACAGAATATTGACAGGTTACTACGATCCAATATATTCAGATTTTATCATTTGCCCCAAATAATGTCCTTCAGAAATTCCCCCATCCTTTTTTTTTTTTCCTGGATCAGACAT
Source organism: Marmota monax (assembly GCF_021218885.2). Taxonomy (NCBI): domain Eukaryota; kingdom Metazoa; phylum Chordata; class Mammalia; order Rodentia; family Sciuridae; genus Marmota; species Marmota monax. Next base: position 16,378,647 of record NW_026693082.1, on the reverse strand, counting down.
TACATTTAATTGTCATGCATCTTTAGTCTTTAAAGCTGGAATTGTTCCTCAGCCTTTGTTTTTCATACATTAATATTTTTAAGAGTACAGGAAAGCTGTTATTTTTTGGTAGATTTTCTTTTCATCTGGGCCCATGTTAAAATTACCTCAGTTTGTGTTTTTGGCAGTGGTACTACATAAATATATTGATCGTGTGGGGAGACAAATGATGTCAATTTGTTTCCTTGGTGGTATAAACTTTGGATGGCTCATGTAAGCTAGGCTCCTATGCATAGGTAGCTTTTCTACTTTATAATTAATCACTTATACAGAGATATTTTGAGACTATATAAACTCCAGTTTCCCCAATACACTTTGACCCAGTGTTTCCAAGGACCAGATTTAAAACAATGGGAAGCCTCCAGAAGGTAGTGGTTTGATTCTAATATGTTAAAAATTACCAACATACCTGAGAGAATAAAAACCAAATGACTAACAGTGGACTTCTACATTGTTTAAGTATTTCACCAAAAAAGCATGTCCTCGAATTTCCTGTGTAACTTTCAAAAACCATTTTTAAAATACACAAGCAAAGTCTAAGACATGGATTTAGTCCCACAACTCCTATAACTAGCTGGTGAAAATTGCATAATTTACCTAAACTCTTTGAGATTCAAGTGTTTCATGTGTAAACTCGGGATAAATATTAATATATGAATTAAATAAGAAAAAAAATATATAAAATGCAAATTTAAAATTTATTTAAAATGCAAAGCAATCACTGAATCTTTTTAAAATTCCCCCCCCCCATAAGTTTTCAGATACACTTTTTATACTGGTTTCTTTTCATCAAATAAATTTCACAGCTTAAAAATTCCATCTCTCTGCCAGGCATGGTGGCACACGCCTGTAATCTCAGCAGTTTGGAGGCTGAGGCAGGAGAATTGCTGGTTCAAAGCCAGCCTCAGCAAGCTAGCAAGACCTTAAGTAACTCAGTGAGACCCTGTCTCTAAATAAAATACAAAAAAGTTCTGGGGATGTGGCTCAGTGGTTAAGCACCCCCTGATTTTCTCCAACAGTACCAAAAATAACAACAACAACAAAAATTCCATCTTTCCTCAATTCAGCTTATATCCATCATCCACAGCTGAAGCAGACTTCTTAAAAAAACCTATGTATCTCCCTGCATTCATGTCCTCACTTCCAATTCTATTCCCTCCATCTCTCCTCCACTCCTGCAAGGGTACCCTTCCTAAGATCCAGCCAAATCTTGGAAACTTAGAGGCCACTTGTCAGTCTCTCAACCACTCCACTCTTGACAAGCTCTCTTCTCATGGCTCCTGCTGCCTGCCTTCTTTCGTGGTTTTCACCCAATTCCTTGTTAGTCCTTCCTTGTGGATCCTTTCTCTCTTTGGTCCTTAAGTGTCAATCTTCCTCTGGCATCAAGTGTGGCCTTAAGCAAAGACTGCATTTAGAATAGGTTCATGGTAAAACTGCTTTTAAGAACATTATCCATTATCAATCTCAATACCCCTCATACAGAGGTTCATCCTCCCAGCAGATTTCTGATGGAACTTAGAGCTTTGAAAATTTTTTTCTTTCCCGATGAACTGGTATGAAGTCATGTTGCCCGTCATTTCTCTTCCTGTTTTGGCTGTCAGAAACAGAATAATGTTTATTCATCAAATCAGAGGCCTTTCTCATGCTATGATTTCTAAATAATCATTTCCTCCAATCTCTCACTCTATTTTACATTTTTACACTTATAAATATACATGTGTATTATGTCTGTATATGCGTCTATATTTATGTGTGTTCTCTTATATATCTATGTATCCAAATCTAAATATAGTTGTTGTTATTTTGCTTTGTTTCCATTCTTGTAATATCTCTCTGAGTATAAAAGATCTGCATATTGTATTATGTATTAGCATCCTTGGAAATCTTTGGAAATAGGAGAAATAGTGTGTACCATCATTATATGTCAAATGTGGGATTCTGTTTTTCTGTAAAATAAATTTTCATGCACGTTTCAAAAAATACACAAAAATCTATTGAAAGAAACTTAAGCAATATAATTTTCAAATGTTGCATGTAGCATTTCTCTAGATCTTTTTTCTAAAAATCCAACTGCCAAAAAAGGGCAATTTTTTAGATGATTTGGGAAAGATGAATATAGACTTTTAGATGATATCAAAAATAGGGGCCTGGAGATAAAGCTCAGTTGGTAGAGTGCTTGCCTCGCATGCACAAAGCCCTGGGTTCAATCCTCAGCACACACACCCCCCAAAAAATTCTTGAGATGATACCAAAGATAATTGGTACTTTTATTATATGTGATAATAGCATTGTGGCTATATAAGAAAATATCCTCATATTAAAGATAGGTGCTGAGTTCTGTAGGAGTATAATGATGTGCTCTCTGTGGTTTGATTTTAAAATCATTGGAAGTGAGGAGAGAAATAGAAGGGAAGAAAAAAAAAGGAAAAGAAAGAGAAAAGAAAATATTGGCTTTGGCAAAAATGTTGATAATTTCAGAATCTGAGAAATGAGCATATTGGGGACTCCTGATATTATTCTCCCTTATTTTAAAATAGTAAAAATAAATAAATTAAGAACTAAATGTTAAATATGTGATGTTTCTAGAAAGAAGACTATGAATATCTATAGACTTAAAGCTTAAAGTTTACAGTTCAGATGCAGAAAATCTCGGGCTGATTTTGATAGCTTCTGATATGTGTGCCTCCTGCCACGTGTAAGAGGGGCTAGCCAAGGTCAGCAGATCAGAAGCAAGTTCACTGGCAGCTTCAGTGGGCACGCTGAATGAGTCAAGAGAGGTAGGAAGCCGAAAACAATGCCTGCCACGTGGCAACTCTTCATAAGTACTGGTTCTTATTATGACTTCTAAAATACCATTGGATCCCCCACTTCTATTTTTAGCCTCTCGTGTTTATATTAAATCCAAGATCAGCTTCTCAAGCCCCAACATCTGCATGTCTGGCTTCTACTGCTTCTCACATCAAACATATTTTCTCTATAAACATAACATGAGCATCACGTGAGATCACCAAGAGAGGCAGGGTATTTGGTTGATAAGAGAGACAGCTATGCTCAGGACCACATTTCCTTTAAGTAGTTAGTGGGGTAGCTCTGTGTTTATGGGGTATGTATATCTTTAATTTAATATTATTTTTTAAAATAACAATGAACACTCTGAAAAGGAGTGTTAAAAACTCTGGGTTTTAATAGGGAATATAGCCAAGATGCACAGAGACCTGCTGTTGAGATGTTTACCTTATTGCTTAGAAACCTTAGGAAATAGAGAAGCCATGGAGAAGCACTCAATTTTGGTACAAAGGTGACTATAAGCCTATTTTTCATATATAAACACATATATTGTTGGGAGTCTAACTGAGAACTCTCTGGGCCTTTCAAACATGGCGGTGGGCAAATTGCCAGTGGGTGGGTAAAACTCCCCAGGCCTTTCAGATAAGGAGCCCCTAATGCAACATGGCGGCAGGCAAGTTGCCAGTGGGCAGATAACAAGTTGTTTTGAAAATTTTCTAATTAGTCCTCCTGTCTTCCGTGATCGTGGACAGCTCGTGCCCTCCATGAATCTTATGCAGGGCAGACGTGCGTGCACCTTAGGTGATGACCTGACCTTTACTATGATTGGCCCTGGAGCTTCCTGGTTTAAGATAACTGACTCTCACTTCCTATATAAGCTAACACCAGCTTACAATAAGGTGCTTCATCTTTGTCACTGCTATCTGTGTGTGTGCATTTTAATCTCCAACGACGAACCTTGGCCTTTCATATATGGTACATATATATGTATACTATATATATTTTTGTCAATAAAGTGTGTGAATGCCAAAATATTAATTATTTAAGGCGTAGTCATTTGGTGATTTGTTTCGTCAAGGTTATTTTCTTTAACCTCATTTACATAATTAAGAGGGTGGAAAATAAATTGTAGTGTATTATACTAGAAACACACTGAAAACAGAAGTATAATGTAAGTACTGGTGTAGGATAATAATCAAGGCATACTGCATTTTTTAAAGTCATGGAACTAGTAAACAGCGATTCTAATGGTTTCTTTTAAATCACTCAAGAAGATATGTACCTATTGTTACTCTGGCAATGGCAGAAGAGTGAACTGGTCTCATAAATCTATGCTTCAAAGAATGACTATAAAAATAGGATAAAATAAAAATATTTTAAGACAGCAGATATGTATTAGAAGAGGGCCTGACTGAATCAGTGAGAGCGTTTAAGTTCAAAAAACTCCAATGATTGGGGTAAAGAATGAGAAGTTGGTGGCTTTCTGGCCCAAGGACACTGCCCAATTGCTGGGACTATGACTGAAACACTATGGAAGGGAACCACATGTTTATTAGTTAAAGGTGCCAGAGATAAGAGTTGAGGGATTGGAAAGCACCCGAGAATCTAAAGGAAAAGACCTGGTAGTGACAGGCAAGAGAAAAAGTAAAACACAAATGGTGAATATAAATTCTTCCCAAATCCCTAACACTAAACTCCCAAGACATAGAAGAAACCCACAGGGTCAAAAAAAAATTGCCATGCAGAAGGAAATCTACTCTTCACAGACACAGTTATGAGGCCAGATCTGAGTTTCCTGCCTTTTTTTTTTTTAACTTAGCATATTCCTGAACCACACAACTACTTGGGCTTCAGAAAGGCAAATCTTTATAAGCCTGAGGATGAAGGACAATGCCTATGGTCAGCAGAGCTGCTGGAAATTAGGGGGATCCCCAGAAACAGAGAAACCACTGAATGAATGAAACCCATCTCTGCCCCAAAACTTGGATCACTGACAAATAATGGTTTTTTGTTTTGTTGTGGTGCTGGGGATTGAACCCAGGGCCTTGTGCATATGAGGCAAGCACTCTACCAACTGAGCTATATCCCCAGCCCTGACAAATAATGGAAACACAGAAGGGGCCAGACTAGAAAGCAGCAGTGGGAAAGCATGAAATGGAGTAAGATCCCCATTGCTTCACTCATCAGGGCAAAGTTTGTAGTTTGAATTCACCCATGTTAACTACCTAAGAGAATAAAAATCAATCATCCCCCGAAGAACTTAGAAAATCAGAGTCACTATAATGTATTCAGGAAAATGTCTAAAAAGTACTAAACACATAAAAACAAAAAAAAAATATGATCATGCTAAGGAAATAAAGTTAACCCATGAATTTGACAACCAGTGTGTCCAGATGCTGAAGTTAGCAAAGACTACAAATAGCAATTCTAAAGAGGTTTAAAGATTTAAAGGAAAATATTATGACACTGAATAATTGAATAGGATAACTCCACATAGAAATGAAAACTCTAAAAAATAGTTTCTAGAATTCAAAAGTGCAAAAACTAAAATTAAGGCAGGCATGGTGGCACACACCTGTAAACCCAGTAGCTTGGGAGGCTGACACAGGAGGATCGCAAGTTCAAAGCCAGACTCAGCAAAATCGAGGCACTAAGCAACTCAGTGAGACCCCATTTCTAAATAAAATAGAAAATAGGGCTGGGGATGTGGCTCAGTGGTTGAATGCCCCTGAGTTCAATCATCAGTACCAAAAGAAAAGAAAAAAAAACTAAAATTAAATTTCACTGTATGCAAAATGCAGCAAAGTGGTCGATAAATAGAAATTACTCAAGAAAAAATAAATAGAAAAAAGGGACTGAAGAAAAATGAACAGAATTTCAGAGACATGTGTGACAATATCAAACAGTGAAAAATATATGCACTTTCAATCTTTGGGGGAAAGGAGAAAAGGTAAAGAATAAGCAATAAGACATTTGAGAAAATAATATCTGAAAAGTTCCCAAGTTTGGTGGAAAACATGAATTCCCAGATCTAAGGAGTGTGATTATTCTTAAATAGGATGAACTCAAGAAAAACCACTCCTAGACGCATCAAACAGCTAAAAGGCAGAGAAAGAGAAAATCTTGAAAACAGTGAAAGAAAAAATCAGGTTACAGAAAGGAGGACAATGAAAGCTCACCCCACATCACCACAAAAGCCAGACTTGGGAGTGCTGAAGGAGAAAATGTCAACCAAGAATTTCATATCGTGTAAAGTTATCCTTAAAAAAAAAAAGAGGTGAGACAAAGATATTTTTAGATAAGTAAAAACAGAGAATTTGCTGCAAGTAGACCTTTGCTGTAGCCAAGGAAGGAAGGCAGGCAGGACTGCAGGAAGGCAGGTCTATCTTAAGGCTGAAAGGAAATAATACCAGCAAGCAACTGAAATTGAAATATACAGGAAGAAAAAAGAACACCACAATGGGAAAATGTGGATAAATAAAATTACTATTAATCTTTCAGTTTCTTTAAAAGACAAAGCTATTTAAAGCAAAAAATTAACAAAAAAAATAATGCCCAGGTGAGTGAAAATATACCGAAATGTCATCTATCTCACTAAAATAGTCCAAAGTTTGGAAGAGGGTGGGTAAATGGAAATATACTGTGTGAGATTTCTATATTTTACCTGGAGGAAGTAAATATTAACTTTAAGCAGACAGAGCTATGCTAAATATTGTAATGCATACACAAAAAAGAAAGCAGAGTTATAACTATAAAGTCAAGAATAATCGAAGTAGAATACTAAAAAACATCTAACTTTAGGGAAAAAAACAGGAGGAAATAAAAAAACAAGAACATAGATGAGAATTAAAAAAAAAACAGGTAGCAAAATGGCAGCCATAAATATAACTACTATAACATTGAATATCCTACAAATATTAAATAACAAATTATTATAAATAATTTTATACAAATACTTTTACTTTAAATAAAATGTATAAATTCCTTAAAGGATACAAATGGCCAAAGCTTGCTGAAAAATTAGATATCCCAATTAGAGTACAATATTAGAGAAATTAATTTATATCTAATAAAGAAAATATGTAGCTAGAAATATTCCCATAAAAATTCCTTATTCAGATGTATTCACTAATGTATTCCACCAAACAATTAAGGAAGATACAATGTAAGTTCCATATAAATTTTTCCAAAGAAATTGAAGAGGATAGCACGTTTCCAATACATTGAGATAATCATTATTCAGATAGCAAAATTTACCAGAGATAGTCCAAGGAAACTGTAGATCCATCTCCCTCATAAACATAGCCCCCCAAATTACCATGAAAACTTCAGCAGGTTAGATTCAGCAATATATTAAATGATTAATTGAGGTTTATTCACAAATGCAAGGTAGATTTAATATTTGAAACTCCTATGAAACACATCATATTAATAGTCTGAAACAGAAAAACTATATCATTCTATTAATAGATACAGAAAAGGAATTTGACAAAAATTCAACATTCATTCCTGATTAAAAATAAATAAATAAAACTTGCAGCAAACTAGGAATAGAAAGGAACTTCTGCATACAAAGGCAAAGACTGAGTGAGTATTCCCAAAGGTGGGGACACAAGATCAAGATGTCCCCTGTCATCCCTGCTATTCAACATTGTTCAAGAAAATTCTAGTCAGTGTATTAAATCAAGAGAAATAAAAGCCACCAAGGTTGGAAAGGAAGTACCAAAACAAACTTCATCTGCATATAACATGATCATCCATATAGAAAATTTAAAGGAAATCTACAAAAAATAAAAACTATCAGGACTAATAAATAAGTAGAGAATGTTTTCAGAATAGAGGGCAATACAGAAAATCATTCATAATTTTATATGTTCATAACACACTCTTAGGAATTGAAATTTAAAAGGAAGTACGGTTAAGAATACAAAAATATATGAAATAATTAGGACTAGATTTGACAAAATATGTGCAATGCCTGCCTGCTGAAAATGACAAAATATAGCTGAGAGAAATTAAAGAAGACTGAAATAAAAGGAGAAATATATTGTATCAATCAATCAAAAGAATCAAATATTGTTAAGATCTCAGTTCTTCCCAAATGAATATACAGATCCAACATGAACTCACTCAAAATATTGGCAGACTTTTTCACATAAATTCACAAAGTGACACTAAAATTCATGTGGAAATGGAAACAACCCAGAATATCCAACACAGCTTTGCAGAAGAATGGTGCTTATTTCAAGACGTCCATAAACCTAGTAATCAAGGCAGATCGTTGTTGAATGAACGAGGCAAACAGATCAAGGACAGATCTGAAGCGAGGCCAGGAACAGGCCTATACACGTATGGTCAATTGCTTTTTGACAAAGTGCTAAGGCAATTAAACAGGAAAAGAAAATCTTTTTAAAAATCATGCTGGAATAATTGCAAAATATTTAGAGTAGCCAGAACAATTCTGAAAAAGAAGAATAAAGCTAGAGAATCTGTACTACGCATATATATTTCAGTGACTTTTGACAAATTCAAAGGAGAAAGGAAATTTTTAAATAAATAGTGATGAAAATGTTGTAGTTATTAGAATTTGTGTAGCATAAAAATAAAAATAATTAAAAATTGTGCTAGGAAAAAACTGAATATATTAAAATAAACTTCAATCTCTGTGTCATTCTATAGAGAAAAATTGAGATTCATCATAGCTGTAAACCATATAATCATACAGTTTCTACAAAGAGAGGTAAAATAATCATAAAGTTCCAAAAATGCTAACTGTATTAGCAAAAATATTGATAAATTAGATTTCATCAAAATTTAACTTTTTAAGAGTCATCATTGAGAAAATGAATAGTCAGGTCACAGAATGGAGAAAATATTCACATACATATCTGACAAAGGACTTATATCTTGATTTGTACAAATTAAGAATTTAAAAATTCTAATTTTTAAAATGGGTAAAAAATAACTTGCTTTCACAAAAGAAGACATGAACAGCCAACAACACAGTTACTTAATGAAAAACAACTGAATTTCATTACTCTCTAGAAAAGGCAAATTAAAACCACAATGTGAAATAACTTCACACCCACTAGGAAGGCTTAAAAACAATAGAGTGACTGAAAGATTGACAACTACAAAAATGGGGAGGATAAGGAACAGTCAGGACTCTTGTACTTTGAGGGTGGGAGTGTAAAAAATGATACAAGCAATTTGAAGGAAAGTTTGGCAGATTCTTATAAAATTAAGTATACATGTTCCCTATTACTCAACAACAACATTCCTAGGTACTCACCAAGAGAAATGCAAACATATGTTAACAAAAGACTTGTAAAAGAATGTTCATAGCATTCTTATTCACAATAGCCAAAAAACACATGTCAATCCACTGGGAGAGTGGATAAACAGCCCGATAAGTTCACAGAATGAAATGCATTGCAAGAAAAAAAGTTTGAATCTTACAGGTAGGTGTAAATCTGGTTGCATCAAGTGAACAACAACAACAACAACAAAAAAGTACTTACTATTACTTTAGGTTTCAAAACTGGCCAGTAGGACATTCATTAAGATGTGATGCCTGTGAATATGCTATACCACATGACAAAAGGGGCTTTGCAGATGGTGGCCCATCAGTTGGCTTTAAGATGGAGATTATTCAGGATTATTCTAGCAGATGCAATTAATCACCAGAGTTCTTCAAGGCTGAGGCCAAAGGGGCAGTCAGAAGCATTCCTGGAAGAGTTCTGTCTAGCTGGAAGATGAAGGAATACAAGTGGATAGTTGAAGAAAGAAAGCGATTCTATCAACAACCTATGCTTGGAAGAGGAGACCTGCTTGACAGAACTTCAGACTCAGCCAGCACCTTGATTTTGGCCTCTTGGGACCTTGAACAGAGAATTCAGCCCCGCTCCACCAGATATCTGACCTACAGAAACTGTGAGATAATCAATGGCTGTTATTTTGAATTTGTGGCAATGGTTATGCAGAAAGAGATAACTAACACACCATCTGATTTCATTTATTTGAGTTACTAGAACAGGCAAAACTCCATGATGATCTAAGTGAAAAAGGCTATCAATTGGGAAAACAAACTAAGATGCCCAAGGGAAACTTCTGAGCTAATAGAAAAGTTCTTCATGTTTTACATGGTGATTACCTGGTTTTAAAAAATTGTCAAAACTTTTTAAACTTTATGTCTCTGTTAAAGGACACACATACAATGAGACAACATTATGTGTCTTTTTTAAATATATTTTTAGTTGTAGATGGACACAATAACTTATTTGTTTATTTCTATGTGGTTCTGGGGATCGAATCCAGTACCTCATGCATATTAGGCAAGCACTGAGCCACAACCCCAGCCCACTATATGTCTTTTATATTTTTAAATAAAAATAAAAATAAGACCAACAACAAATGCTTGTACAGATGAGGAGAAACTAGAAGTCTCAGGCATCGCTGATGAGGGTATAAAATGGTACAACCCGTTTGGAGAAGTGTTTGACAGTTTCTTACAAAGTTAAAAAATAGATGTTCTCCCTATCATTCAGCAGTTACACTCAGGAATTTATCTAAGAAAAAATGAAAAATTATGTCCACAAAATGTTTGTGTAACAATGTTCATAATAACCTCTAGTTGAAAATAACCTTATAGTCATTGACAGGAGGATAGATAAACAAAGTGTAGAAGATCCATATTGTAGATTACAACTCAGAGATAAAAAGGAATGATACCACAACCAAATGGATGAATCCTAAAATTTTTGTATTGAACAAAATAATCTCTGCATGAAAGAATGCATAATGTTGATTCGATTTAGATAAAGTCCTTGAACAGTTAAAAACTGTCTGTGGTGGTAGAAATTGGAGAATGGTTGCCTCTGGATTAGAGGGGTGGGTAAGTAAAGGGAAAGGGACCTGGAGGAAATTTTGGGGGGTGATAGAAGTATGCTGCATTTTGTTTTGATGGTGATGACAGAGGAATAAATAATTATCAAAACTCATTAGACTGAAGGCTTGAATCCAGTGCTGTGGGAGGCCATCCTCGCACGTGATTTGAGTTACCTCCCTGGCTGGGTGAGAGGCGCTTAGACACAGCTGTGTCTGAGCCTTCCCCACCGTTTCCCAGGTCCAAGGGCTTGTTCCTGCAGAGGTGTGCCTGGCCACTGACCTGCAGACCCAATCGTCGTCCTTGACCTTGGGATGCTGCCCCCCTTAACCTTCATTGGAAGGGATTTTCCCCGGATTTTTGGTTCCCCAATAAAAGCTCACTCCCTGGTGTGCTCTCCCTCTCTCGCTAGTCTCTTCTGTAAACCTCTCCACCACATTAGGTGGCTGGAGGCGGGAGCTAGGAGAAGCCACCTTGGAGCTGGGATTAAAGGTAATGAGAGTCTGTCTCTTTAATTTAAAACTCCCTAGTAATTTCTTATGAACTGAACCTTCTTTCATGAAGCGAGCGCTGGTCGCATGGCAGAAGGTGCATTATATTATCTGTAAATCATACCCCACTAAAAAAGAAACACAAACATCCAAAGAAAGTAGGAACAGTATTCAACCATCATTTACCATAGGTAAGGCAGTTCATTACCAAGTGCCCACTGTGTGCCCAACCCCTGCTGAACCCTTAAGCTGGAAAGACCATGGTGGGTTGATATCTCTAAACAGTTATCTTAACAGATGTGTTTCAAACCAGTCCTGTTATTCCTATTCTTAATGACAAATTTCATCATTTCCAATACATCTTTATTACATTGATAGTGGAAAGTTATATACTGTGAATAAACTATTAACCTGAAACATTTGTATTTCCAACAACTTAATAAGAAACAAACTGAAAAGTTCTTTTCCCCATAGGAAATGGAAAATTGTATGTCCAAGGAATAGTTTGATTTAGAATTCTGAGTCCACCCAAACTTTATGGATTTGAAAGCTTTGAGTTAAACTGAAGGAAGATATTGGTTTATTCTATTTTTATTTTTCATTGATTTCAATTCTGGCAGCCTGTGTTTGCTATATACCATTAATTCCCTGCATCTACCCTTGCTGATATTATCTAAGATTTGTCTTAAAAATTGTATTGTGGTATTCTAAATGTTTAAACGTTTTATGGAGAGTAGAGGGATTACCATAGAGATATAAAGTTTATTTAAAAATCTCATTTCACTGAGGCAGAACGTTTTGCTTCAAAATTTAAAGCCATTTACAATTCAGGAAGGGAGAAATACAAATGACTCACAAAAGCATATGATAGAAGTTAAATCATTCTTGTAATCAAAGAAAAATAAGTTAAAAATTAAATACTATGCTTTTGCCTCTCACAAGTTTAAAGTGACATTTTCCAGCTTTGGCTGGGGTATAGCATAAGTTGCTAGTGGAAATGCAATTAAGCAGTTTTTGGAAAAGCACCATGGTCATATGAATCCATATAACCTTACACAGACAGCCCTCTCTTTGGTGGCGCTGTGTTTATTAGAAACTCAATCATAGCAGAACCATGAAAAAATGAAGAATGTTTTATATTCAACAGTTCCACCTCTAGGAATCTATTTTTTTTTAGATAATAAAGATGTATAAAAAGATTAACATACAGAATTATTTATCATTGTAAAAATGATAAATAATCCACATATCCAACCACAAGGAATTGGTTAAGTAAATTATGTTTCTATATAGTAGAACACTATGCTCCCATATGTTTTCAAAAAATAAGTAAGAATATTTGGAAATGCTCATGATATAATACTCAATAATAATAATAAAAATTTTAAAACCCTGGATACAAATTACCAACAGAATGATCTCAATTTTATGTTCATGTGTAAAAGTGTGCTCCCAAGGACATCCATCCACATATGACCCTAGTTTAAGTTGAATCAAAATGTTAAGACTTTTTCCGAATGATGAGATTATGGAAAATTCGTCATTTTTCTGAAAGATTGCTGTACTTTGTTAAAGAAAAAAATTTCAATGATGCTTGTTAAATCATGATAAAGAAGACTTTTATTCAGGACCATTGAGATCGGTTTGGGGAACACACAAGGAAGATTTGCAGTGGTGGGAAAAAAATTGGGCTGAGCTCTGAATCAAGCTCGGGAAAATGGGATTTTATAGCCAAGAAGCAGGGTGGGGGGTCAGTGGGTGGAAAATTACCCAGAGGAAACATCGCAGGAAACAGGGATTCTGGCTAAATGGACCTAACAGAATTCTTGCTGAAAACAGGCCAGAATGAGCAGGCAGTCTGAAGGCTGGCAGAGGATGAGGAACCCAATCAGATATTAAAGGCGATCAGCTATCAAGAGTGAAGTTTCCTGCTAAACAGAGTTAGCAGAGTTCTTGGCAAAATGGGATTTCACCAGGAACTACACAGCAGGGCCTAGGAGAAGGTTCAGGGGACTATCTAAAGTTTGGTCAAGAAAAGAAGCTTTGTCAACTTCCCTAAACTTTGATATAAAATTGGCTTTTTAAATTTTAGATTTGATTTTTTAAAGAAACAAATATACGTTATAACACATTTCTTTTAAAAAATATTGAATAGGGGAACTCTGGATAGGGCAGAGGGGTGGGAGGGGATGGGAGGGGGCAGGGGGTTAGAAATGAGGGTGGAATGTGATGGACAACATTATCCAAAGTACATATATGAAGACACGAATTGGTGTGAATATACTTTGGATACAACCAGAAAAAAAATAAAAAGAAAAGAAAAAGGAAAAAAAAAAAAAAAAGTAAAAATCTTGAACTCTCTAGCATAAAATAGTAAAACACCCAGTTTATTTCCTAGTATTAGTGATCATACAAACCATTTTCTAGGTCTTTGCTTATAAAGGCATATGTCCATATTTTAAAATGACTTCATTGAAGTATAAACTACATAAAATATTCTCCATTCATTTAAAGTGGTCCATGTAATGAATTATGTGCATCTCTATTAAATCTCTACCATAATCCAAGCATAGAACACTCCATTGCCTCCCAAAGGTCATTTATGCCCCTTGCAATCCCAGGTCATTTATGCTCCCTTGCTCCTTCCACTAATTAGTTATTACTGTAGATTAATTTGTTCTTTCTAGAACTTTATATAAATGGAACTATACTGATATAGGCTTTTGTATCTAGCTTCTTTTTCTCTTCATGATTGTTTTGAGAGTCTTCATCTGGTTGTATATATAAATAGCTCCTTGCTTTTGTTGCTGGATAGTATTTAATTGTGTGAAGACAACACATATGCTCATCCACTCATCTGTTGAAACATGAGTTTTCTTTGGTGCTTCACTACTATGAATAGATCTGCTGTAATCATTTGTGTACAGGTATTTGTGTAGACATTTTTCATTTTTCTTGGGTAAACACCTAGGAGCGTGTAATAATCTAGATTCTCAAGAAAAGTAGAACCAATAGGATGGAGATATACATATATTTATGTAAGGAATTGGCTCATATGACTATTTAAAAAAAATTGAGAAGCCCAAGATCTGCGGAAGGCAAACTGAAACCCAGGAGAGCCAATGGTGTGAACTCTGATCTGAGTTCAAGAACCCAAAACAGGAGTGTTCCATCTTGAAGACAGTTGAACAGAGAAAGAGAATCCTTTCTTATTCAGCTTTTTATTTTATATTCTAATGGATTGTATAGGGTCTATCTACATTGAGGAGGGGCATGTTTTATTTAGTCTACCAATTCAAATTTTAGCCTTAACAGAAACACCCTTATAGGCACACTCAGAATGTTTTACCAAATATCTAGGAAACTCATGACCCAGTCAAGTTCACATGCAAAATAAACCAACATAAAGTGGAATGATTATTTGGTCATGTAGTAGGTACATCTTTCCTTTATTCAGAAATAAAAAATTATCCGAAGTGCTTGGACCAATTTATATTCACACCAGTAGTGTATAGAGGTATATTTCCTCTCCATCATCCCCCACCCTCATACCTGAGAGTCTTTTTAACTTTATCCATTTTAATAGGTGTGGAATATTCACTTATAGAAGTTTTAATTTGCATTTCCCTAATGATTAATGATGTAGAGCATCTGTTAATGTGCTTGTTTGATATCTGTGTGTGTTTGCGCGCGCACGTGTGTGTGTGTGTGTGTATATATATATATATAAATAAAAATAAAATTTGCTATCTTTGATAAAGTGTCTTCTCTTACAATATTTTGCCCAATCTTTAACTGGGTTGTTTCTTGTCTTAATATTGAGTTTTCACACACACACACACACACACACACACACACACACATCTTTATGCCAATACCAAACTACCTTGATTACTGAGAAATTATGTTCAGCTTTGAAACCAGGTAATCTTAGTCCTCCAATTTTCTTCTCCTTTTTTTGAAAATTGTTTGTCTATTTTTTGTCCTTTGCATTCTTATGCACTTTAGAATAAGTTTGTTCTTTCCTACAAAGAAATCCTATTGGGATTTTGATTGGGATTCTGATGAATCTATACATCCGTTTGGAAAAAATTGACATCTCAATTATACTGAATCTTCAACTCATGAACATAGTATCAGTATCTTTCTATCATCTATCTGTCTATCTTAAACATTATTAAAACTATCAACTAGTTAAAATTATCTGCAGTAGGTAGAAACATAATCACACATTTTTCTCTCTATCCCACTCCTTTCTGAATATGGTTAAAACCAGTCAATTGTGCAGAGATACGTATCAAACTATATATTGACATTTTCCTTTCCATTCTACTTAATAAATATATTATTCCATTGTTTTTTGTCATCTTTTTTTTTTTCTTAGAGAAAAGCAGTCAACATTCTTACTGTTGTTTCAAATATAATGTATGTTTGTTCTTGGGATGCTTTTAGGATTTTCTTTCTGCCTTTGGCTTACAGCAGTTTGACTATGATGTGCCTAGATGTGGTCTGCTTTGTATTAATCCTGATTGATTGGTGTTCACTGAATTTGTTAAATGTGTGGCTTGGTGTCATTCAACAATTTTAATAATTTTTGGTCTTGTTTTGGCAAATATTCTGCTTTCTTTTGTACTGAGGACTGAACCCAGGGATGCCCTTTCACTGAACTACATTCCCAGTATTTCTTACTTTTTATTTTGAGACAGGTTTCACTGAGTTGTCCCAGCTGGCCTAGAACTTGCAGTCTTCCTGCCTCAGCCTCCCGAGTAGCTGGGATTCCAGATGTGCACCACCATGCTTGGCCTCTTCTGCTTCATTTTCTTACATCTTATTCTAGACCCATTATTATAAATATGTGAAACAGTTTGGTATTTCTTACGTTTTAAAATAAATTTTTAAATGAATAGTTTTTAAATTCTAGAAAAAGTGCAAAGATAGAACTGTTCCCACATAATCTACTGCCAGTTTCCCTTGTTAAATCTTACACTAGCCTGGTATATTTTCGACAATCAATAGTGAATACTAACATATCTTATTAACTAAAGTCTGCACTTTATTCACATTTCCCTGGTTTTTGCCTCATGTGCAGGGTCCCAACCGGGATAGCACATGGTGTTTGATCATTACACCCTCAGGGGTCTTTCAGACCATAACGGATTCTCAGACTGCCCTTATTTAGATAACGGCCTTGACAGTTTTGACAAGTTCTTCTCTCATGATGTCCACCTTTCTCACTAAATAATCTGATGAATTTATCATCATTTAGCATTTTCCTGGCTACTGATTCTAATATCTGGACCATCTGTGGGTCTGTTTTTAATGACAGTCTTTTCTCTTTAATGACCCCCATTGTCCTATTGTTTTCAGTATTTCACAATTGTTGTTATTGTTGTGTGATGGTGTAAAACAACAACAGTGACTAAGGCAAATAATGAGTACGCCTATAAAATGGTGGGACCCCTGTGTCACCAGCTGGCTGGGCTGGCGAGATGAGCTGGGTTCAAAGGAACTGGCTACACCAATGAACGGAGAAAACGGCTAAGAAACCACGCAAAACAGAACATTGTTTCTAAGGTCAAGGGCGGGACTACTTTGTGACCCCAAGGGTCAGCTTGCTGGGCAGCACTGGAAAGAGAGCAAGTGAACACACCCAAACCTTCCTATATATTGGGGAGAAGACATTCAATAGAATATTCCACCCAAATAAGGCAAGGGGTAGGGTTTCGAAGAGTGGAGTCTAGCTTGGTGATGTCTTGTGGTTAGTAGATTGATTGACATCTTGGCAAGTCACACCCATCTCAGGTGCTGTGTGGGATCACAGGCAGAGCCAGAGGAAAGGCACATTTGCGTGGCTCAGCCCAATCAGCACGCAATACCAGACCAGTCCCCTCATAGACTCAAATGCGCGTAGCTCACACACACAGCCCATGGCTCGCGACACCCCTGCTCTTTCAGCCCTCTGACTGGGAGACAGAGTCCCTCTGATTTAAGGGTGGGCAGAGTCTGGGCTTCACTGCACCTTATTGGAATTCATTTCATGGTTGTTTTCAGTGTTTTAAAAGTGAGGTTGGGACTTTTCTTTCAGTTATCTTAGAGCCCGACAGCCAGCAAGTCTCTAGAAATTTCTCTGATCTTCATATCCCAGCCCCCCACTTTTTTAGTTGCAGGAGACCTCTTCATGCTTTATAGCCTGGCCACCATCTTTGGGGGTTGCTGGGGCCTTGACTTTGCTCTGTGACTCTGCCTCCACATCTCAGAGCCTTCGGATGGCTCTTTTCATCATGATGCCCCGTCTCAGCATTCAGTACCTGGTACAACATGCTGAGAAAAACACCTGGTGTGGGAGGTCCGGGAAAGGGGGGAAGAATTTCTCTCCCTTCTCCAGCTTTGCCCCAGCTTCTGCAGACTGCTTGCCTTGCGCTTGGTGAGAGCCCAGTGCTTCTCTCAGCTTTTCTGCCTCATCGTCCCTATTTGTTTGTTTATTTTTGGTACCAGAGATTGGACCCACTGAGCCACATCCCCAGCCCTTTTTATTTTTTATGATACTGGGTCTTACTAAGTTGTTTAGGTCCTTACGAAGTTACTGAAGCTGGCTTTGAACCTACAGTCTTCACGCCCAGCACCCCCAAATCTGAACAAAGACTCACTGCTGCTTGGCTTCCAGTGTTCAGCAGTCTCCTTTCCTGTCCTTTGGGGACACATGGTGTACATACATCTACAGGGTCTCTCAGTCCACCTACCCTGGCACCAGCTTTCAGTGTGTGACTCCTATGGGCTCAGTGGAGGCCGGGTGGGTATGGATTGTCACTGGAGCACCTTGGGATTCTAATCAATTATGCCAGCCCACATTCAATCATTCCAAATTTGTTTAAATAAAGGGTGGTTTCTCCCTTCCCTTTCTGCAATCCTTCTCACACATCCTAGGGATGAAAACCACTTTCAATGGAAAAGGTTTGAATCTTTATGAAATTTAGTTATTTCCTTTTCAAACATTTATTTATTTCTTTATGTATGTATGTATGTTGTCTGATGGGTATAAAAGGTGCAAATAAAACAACAAATAAAATTGTGGGTTTTGTAGTGTTTCTGGCCTGTTCTTGTTGAGATGCTCCACCACTTTCTGCATTTTATACAAAATCCCTCAGATTTTGTGCACTATCATCAGATTATAGGTTGTACACGTGTCACTAAGTTATCTTAAATGTGTGTGCACATGCGCATGCACACACATACACACACACACACTTATTTTTAAAAATGTTTGAGCAATACTTCAAAGTTCTAAGTTCAACATCCATACCAAATGTGGAAGAGCTTAAACTTGCTTTGGTCTTCAAACCCCACCCCCTGAAAGATACTCACATAATAAGTTTATTTGACAAACATTTACTGCACACCTACTATGCGCTAACGATCATTTCGGGACAAGGAGATATGAGACAAGTGTCCCATGGAGCTTACGTTCTAGTGGACTTCTGGAAAAATGAAAGGATCCTGACTTAGCTGTGAGTGCTGCACAATATGCAAGTTCACTGCAGTCTAGAGTTTGAAACAGTCATTTCAGGAGCCAAATTATTAAGGATAATTTATTCCAGACCTCTGCTGAAATAAACAATGCTTCTGACTTCTATACAGATGTGCAGCCAGCAGGGAGCTGACTGCCTCCATCAGTTTCTAGCATCCTTTCAGCAAAATCAGAGCTCCACATGGAAAACCAAGTATTCATCGTCCTCTGTGCACATTTAGGCAGCCCTGGGGCCTCTGGCTAATGAGGAGATTACACTCTTCTCTGTGTATAATTTTTTCATCTGTGACAGATTTAATGTGGATAATAATGCTCAGTCAATAAGCAGTCCAGGATCACTTAACAGAAGTTCAAATGAGTCCTTCATCTGTAATTTTAAGGGGGCCATATGTATGACAGGGGAGGACAGTGGGTGAAGAGCTGACCTAAATGCAGGACATCCTGAATGACCCTGTAGCCTTCATTTTTTCCACTTCACTCACTGAGGTTATGAACAATGGAAGAATGCATTTTATGGTAGATATAATTTGGGAATGACATTGAGAGCTTAAACCAAAGGATGATACTATTCATCTAAGACATGACATCATGTTTACTTATCCCATTTTAGGTTATTGACCAAAGCAGAGGTCAGCGAACTTTCTCTACGGGTCCAGATGGTAAATGAGTTAGGCTTTAGTTTCTGTGGCAACTACTCGACTCTGTGGCTGCAGAATAAAAGCATCCATAGACAGCAGGCAAGCGAATGAGTGTGGCTATGTTCCAACAAACTTTACTTACAGAAGCAAGTAGCAGTCTGCATTTAACCTTTGGGCCACAGTTTGTCAACCCTCAAAAGAGAGTTGGGAGCGTTGGAGCTATAATTCAACTCTCCAGAAAACGTGTGTGGCTGCAGGTAGAAATGGTGGCTGCCTTGGTTTGTGGGCAAAATATGACACTATTATGAAGCATTTTAGACCTAGATGATGGAATTTGTGAGTGAGCTTCATATTAGTGCAACACAACCCGCTCCTGGGTGTGGTTGGGGAAATAGATTCTCAACAGACTACTGCAGACCTAAATAGATTCTCAACAGACCTAACTAGTGGTTAGGTCTCCTGGGCTTGGGGAAAACATTGATTAGATGAAGGCTACTTTAAAGCTACAGATGCTTTCAATACGATTCATTCATTCAACCAGTCTTGATGTTGTTCACATTGTGCTAGAAACCAGGAACACAAAGATAAATAGAAAATAATATCTGCACCCAAGGGCTCACAGTTTAGTGACAGAAGGTGATGAAAAATAGTTAGAGTTCTTTTAACATTCCATCTTAACAGCATGAACAAAGCACTCTGGGATCAGGAAAAAGAAGCTCTTGACTTTGCTTGAAGGTAATGGAAGTACCACCCAGTAAGAGAGATGTTAAAGAGCAAAAGCAATATCTTTTCCTCACCCATCACAAGGTTCATGGCTGAGACTCCTTCAGTAAGAGACAGATTAACCAAAGAAAAGCATACAAGTGTATTTAATGTAAATTTTATATGATACAGGAGGCTTCAGAAATGAAGACCCAGAGAAAAAGGTGAACTAAGTATTTTTATGGACAGTCATGCAGAATTCCAGAGGGAGCGCAACAGGGTAGGATCTAATGGTACCAAACTCAGGGCAGTTTGATAAGGCCTATTTGTTCATATTCTTTTTTGTGTCCCTGTGTCTTTAGAGATAGGGATTTTCCTCTTTTCCAGGTATGGGAAGGATACCTCCAGAATGAGGGTCTCAGGACCTACTTTAAAAGAAAGTCAGATAATTCTTTTATGCCCTGCTTCAGAAGAGAAAGGTGTAATGGCACCCTCTTCTCCACAGAAAATCTTAACTAAGCTTCTCCAGAACTCTTCACCATAATTGGTTTTAAGATTATCAGGAAAAGAGTCTCTACAAAAGAGTTCAATGTAGGTAAACTTCCTATTTTCCTGTTGCTCTATTTTACTTGGCCACTGGCCTGGAAGATATCAGCAATCCAGATGCTAAACGCCCCCTTTACTAGTTTTTCACAAACATTTATCCAGTATAATAGTTTGTAAAAGTGTGTTTGCAAATGCAAAATGTGATAAGAAAATTAAAAAAAAAAAGGCAAATCCTTTAACAAGGCCTCTGGCCTTGAGCTGGGGCTTCACAGAGATGTCTACATTTCTAAGATAAGAGAAGTTATCAATTGGGCTCTGTGGTCACAGCTGGTAGGGGGAGGATAGAAAGGGGAGAAGAAGCTCTCCCCTTCTCAGGTGTTGTCCTTGAAGGGTTAACTTGCCCAGAACAGTGAAAGAAAAAGCTGCTTTTATGTGAACTTCTGCAGACTGTGAACTTCTGAACCCCTCCCCTTACATTCTGGGTATAAAACTCTAAAACTGTCTGAATTCGGGGTTCAGCAGGATTGATTGATTACAGCTAAAGCTCTGCCCTCTGAACCTGGCTGCAGCCAAATAAAATCAGCTTCCAGTTCCTATTTGGTGTCTTTTCTCGTCTGTTCCCTGCAACAGGAAAAGATCAGAAAGTTACCGTGTTGCTTTAACTGTGTCCTCAAATGCCCAGGTGCCATACTTTGAGTAGTATTATGGTTTGTGGATCTGAAATGTCCCTCAAAGTCTCTTGTGTTAGAAGTGGGGATTTTGGGAAGTGACTGGATCCTGAGAGCTCTGACCTTATCAGTGGGTTAATCCACTGATGGCTAAACGGACTCCTGGGAGGTGGGACATAGTTGGAGGAAGCAGATCACTGGGGTGTGCTCTGGAAGAGGCTTTATCTTCTCTCTGGCCTCTTTCTCCACTTGGACCCCCACTTCCTGGCTGCCATGAGCTAACAAGCTTTCCTCCACCATGCCCTTCCGCCATGACCTACCTCACCTCGGGTTCAAAAACGAAGCGAGCCAACCATGGAGTGAAACCTCTTGAAACTGTTGGTCAAAACTAATATTTTCTCTTCTAAGTTGTCCTTCTCGGGTATTTGGGGCACAGCAGTGAAAAGCTGACTAACACATGTACCATGTCCTGAATGCCATCAGACCTCAGAGCCAGGGAGCCAGCCAGGGGTGTGAAGGTGTGGGATAAAGCCTTCTGGGCCTGAGCTTATAGTAACCTGTGAAGTTCTTAACTACCCTTATTTTATGTTTCTTCATTTATAAAGTCAGAATTAATAATAATAATAATAATAATATCTAATCTATTCTGCCTTTACCCAAGATTATTAGGTAGGATCAAAAGAATCACTGTATATAAAATAAACCTGCCTGGTATGTAGGAAAAGAATATACTGTAATAGTACAAAAAACCTCCTGTTGGGGGTCACCAGGCAGTCTCAGTGATGGAGAATATGGTCTGTCTTTTCCAAGAATATTCCATGTCTCTGGGGACCTTCAGGCCTTTCTTCTCCTGGCATGCTTCCCTCCTGCCCTCCGTGCCAGGAACCCTCAGCATGCTTCAAGCTTACTCCCTGACTCATCTCCTTTCTTGCAGGCTTTGCTGAGTCTCTTGGGTGGAGTTTGTGGATCGCTATTGTACACAGCTTTCTCTGGCCATTGCTTTTGGTGTCTTTCACCCTTAAGCCAGGAGCATTGTCTGATATATCCTTTCCTCCCACAGGACATGACAAAATCAGTGGGCTTGCAGTAGGTAAGGGCTGGGGAGTAGTATAATAATTCCTGAGCAGCTTTTGCCTGCTCTCAAGGGCCAAGTGGGCACATCATTTTGGGTTCTGCAATGTCAATGAAAGCTAGAAATATGGCATTGTTGGGAGTATTTACACCATAGAAATCAGCAATGGCTACAAATCCCATCTCCTTCCCCCACCAGCCGGTAACATTTACCAGCACACCATGCAGCAAAGGGGAGAGTGAACCCAATTCCTAACACACAAGTCACAGCCAATATAGCTCCATGCAGGAAGGTGAATTAAGCTTTATAAAGGGTGCCCATATTCAAATTAGGTCTTCATAGGCTATATAAATATGAAAAAGCCACCAGACCTTTCTACTTCACTGTCAGTGACCTCCTGTTTTCATCAAGTGTATTACAAAGGAGATAGATGTGCATTATTGTCAGAGTATAGAAATAAAAAAAAATGATTTAAAAATTCTTCCCAGCGACTCGAGAAGCTGAACCCAGGAGGCGGAAGCAGGAGGATCACCAGTTCAAAGCCAGCCTCAGCAATAGCAAGGCGCTAAGCAAATCAGTGAGACCTGTCTCTACATAAAGTACAAAATAGGGCTGGGGATGTGGCTCTGTGGTTGAGTGCCCCTGAGTTCAATCCCTGGTAGCCCCCCAAAAAACAGAAAAAAATTCTTTCAGCATATGTTTGAGGGAGCATATAAAGACCTGACAAAACTTTTAAATTGCATAATTAGCTATGAGGAAAATGTGATTGCAAGGCCTTAGTTTTTACATTTCAGCATTCATGATATTGGACATTTTTTCTCAATTTTAGTACAAAAGAGATTTTGTTTTGGACAAAGAGGAAGTGAGAGCTGATACAATCTCATCATGTGCAAATGGCTGTATAAGGAGGCAGGGACCATGGTGAGCACCCAGGGGTCAAAAAGAGAGTGGTTGAAGTGAAATGATCCATAGCCTTTTCCATTTCCATTCCTTTTTAATCCTTTTTTTAAGAAATTTGTTTTATTTATTTATTTTTACCAGGGATTGGACCCAGGGGCACTTCAGCACTGAGCCACATCCCCAGCCCTTTTTATGTTTTATTTAGAGACAGGGTCTCACTGAGTTGCTTAGAGCCTTGCCAAGTTGCTGAGGCTGGCTTTGAACTTGAAGATCCTCCTGCCTCAGCATACAGAGCCTCCGGGATTACAGGTGTGGGCCTTCACCTGGCTTAATTCGTTTTCTTAAGGTCAGTTTCATTACATAAAACACTATAAAGTAAGAGATTTCTTTTCTAAATTAAAGAATAGGATTAATTAAATCTTTTGCTCTATTTACATGAATAAATAAACTTAAAATTTTATTTTCAAAATACTTGCCTATAATTTCTTAGTAATAGGCCCAGTTCTCTGGGTAGGGGAGTATGGGTTTGGGAAGGTTGTATGCATTTGTCCCCTTGGTTTTGTCTTTGAAGGTTGGATCTTGGTTGGAGCCCATAGGACTCTTAAAATATTTTCAGACTATAATCCCAGTGACTTGGGAGGCTGAGGTAGGAGGATTGCCAAATTTGAGGCCAGTCTCACCAACTTAGCAAGGCCCTAAGCAACTTAGTGAGTCCCTGTCTCCAAATTAAAATAAAAAAAATTTAAAGGACTAGGAATGTGGTTCAGTGGAAAAACAACCCTAGTTTAATTTTTTTTTCCAGAGAAATCACTCACACTATAAAAGAAATGAGAGTAAATGAAGGCAAAAGGGGACATGGGAAAGAGAGCCAAGAAGAGGGAAGATAAAATAGAGGGGCTGTGGTTTTGACACACAAAGCCTGACAAACAGGAAATGAAAACAGAAAAAGAAATAAAATGTTAAAAGCTATGAAACAAAGTAATGAGAGAAATAAAGTCTTAGATATGAAAAAATGTGTAATTATAACAGAATTATCAGCTGCTTTGGCTAGAGGTACTGACTCTTCACTAGGGCCTGCAGATGCCCAGAGGATAACTAAAAGCAGGATGAAGTTTAGCATCTCTGCCTTCACCTTAAACGGATTCCTGCTCAGCCCTGAATGTAGACATCATCACCTGAGGAATGCAATATGAGGTTTATTAGCCCTAAATTTAACTAACCTAACTCATCCCTCTTGAAGACTGAGATAAGAGTAACTGCATCATTTTCAAAAATTTACAGGGACATCCAACTGCCAGCCTTTACAACATCACATCCTAGTCCAAACTCTCTGTGGGTGCCTGCAGCCTCCAGTCATTGCCCTAAACGTGCAGTACCTTGGCTTTCAGGAACAGTGCAGTCTCACAGGCATATCATCCCTTGATGAGATCACAACCCTAATGGAGCCGTGATCCCAGGACGGAACAGAGGCAGCCCCCAGGAAGCAGAAGCAATCATCTATGGGAACCAGATTGGCTCCTCAAGTGAAAAGGGCTTCTCCAGAGCCAACTCACAGGCCCAACCCTGAAATAATAATGGACCAGATTGTAGTCCAACCAGGGTGACTCACTCTACCAGCTCTGCAAACCCCTCAGTCATGCAAGCCCCCAACTCTTGCCTTTGTTCTCCTTTTCTATAAAACCTCAAAGTTTTTCTCAGTCCTTTGAAGACAGCTCTTTAGTCACTGAACCCCTATATCTGTCCTTTCCCACATTGCCACGCTGATTAAAGCTTCTTTCCTGCCCTTCATTACTGCCTGTCTCTTTGATTGGCATATTGGGACTGGTGACAGAGCCTAGTCTTTTGGAAACTTCTGAGCTAGGACCTTCATCTCCAAACCACTGTAACATATTAGATAACAACAGAAGAGTGACCCTAGCCTCCTGAAACCTCCTCAATTGTACCAAAGGGAGACTTGGCCTAAGGGTTCTCATGGTCATTGACATCTATGAAATAAGGATAGTAGCTATCAATTCTGAAATGATGAAAAAATAACCATGTAAAGGAGAGAGTTGGATCTAACACTGGCCAGTATGAGTCAGATACATTCACTTCATTAAAGTGCCCTGCAAGGGTGAGTTGGCTTTTTAGATTCTATGAGCCCATCAGAATTCTGTCTCCGCTTGGACTCTCCGACTGGATGGTGTTGGTACCAAAGCCTTACAAATATGGTTTATATAGAGAAATCGATGATGTTAAGAAAGCAATTTTTTTCTAAGAAACATTTCAGAGAGCAGTAACATAAAATGGTGAACATGCCAAAGATATGAAAAATAAAGACTATTATTACAAGATGCAATGGCTCTGGATGTTTGCTTTTATGTGACAGATGTTTTTAAGCAAAGTCCAACACTGGCAGCTAGGATACACTTCTGATTTTAATTTGTGTTCTCTCCCCTTTCTATATTGATATCTGCTTGCAACATTTGCAAAGGCTCTGGAACCTGAATTTGACAGGGGGAAAGTGAAGAGCCCGCTTTTGGAGGGCTTCCATTAAGTCCACGCAACAGACTGTTAACAAAAATCTTAAATAGCTATTCTAATCATCAAGAGCAATCTTACACAAATTAAATTAGACCCAAAGGGCCCCATTAACTTTAAAATGCCTTACAGGCATGTAACATAAATTGAATCCCCCCACCCCTTGGAATAGAAATAGAGGATTGTTCAGTGTGAGTCAGATGCACAGTTAAAAAGCAAAAAAAAAAAAAAAATGTTAGCCTGCATGTTGGATTCATACTGGCATGGAGACAGGGTTTCATTTTCTTTATCAGGAAACCACACTTCGGTGAGTAGAAATTCAGTTAGACCATGGCCAGGCCTACTTGTTTACATGCAAAGTGGCTTGCTTTGAGAGAGGCAGGGTTTTCACAGATGGGATAGATCCCCTAATAGGCTCAAGTAATTCGTATTATTTAAAGAAAGGAGCCATATGTAAACTGGCATTAACATTAAAATAACGCCATGGCAGAGGGAAAGATTCAACTAGAATTTCTCAATTCAAACCCACTCATCAAGAAATAGGTTAGATGCATGATTTAAAGTGTAATTATCCCATGAATCAAGGCAAGATGCTTTTACAAATGTCTGCCCTTCTCTGTTTTAAATCTCCAGAAGTCTATCCAGATATATTTCTTGAATTTTCATTCATCCCATATCCTGGTCAGCAGGTTCATTATCTCTTCATCTGCTATAGTCTCCAACTCTCACATGCATTTGGTAGTTTTTCTTAGGTAACTTCCCTCTAGCTGCTTGGAACATGGGATTTCAACTCAAATCAACAGCTGTAAATGAGAAACCCAATTCATACTAAATAATAGAAACCATTAGAATCACCAAACTACATTTTGGTGGGCTTATTAGTTTGAGGAACACATGTTCTTGCAACTTCTAAAAAAGTATTAGACACCCATCTTTGTCCACAGCTTGGTGTTCGGGTTCCCTCACATAAGACGCTTGCTCCTTTCTCCCACCAGCCCCAACAGTATATTAGAGTCATGGGAGATGCTCATTGTCTGGACAGTATTCATTTGCACCTTACAGAATCAACGCACTTTTGAGAAACTACCTCTTATTCCACAGATCTCAGGAAGATTCAACTTCATCAAATCACCAAGGCTAGAACTTTATTAATTTAAACCAAAGGCCAGTCTCAATTCACTGAGATTAGGACAAGGGTGGACACTTTATCAGAGATGATACAGACACAATAGGAAAGATGGTGGAATGAGAAGGACATCATTAGCCTAGGTGCACGTATGATTGCACAAATGGTGTGATTCTACATCGGGTACAGTCAGAGAAATGAAAAGTTGTGCTCCATTTGTGTACAATGAATCAAAATGCATTCTTATGTCATGTATAGCTAATTAGAACAAGTTTAAAATAAAAAAGACTCAAGGGCTGGGGGTGTCGCTCAGTGGTAGAGCTCTTGCCTAACATGCAGTTACATTGGGAGCACAAGGAGACCTCTGGAGTCCAGTTTGTATATATAAAGATTTTTATTGCTGATATCATTTTGAGTCAGGGATTTTGATTCCTTGCAGATTTTGATTTCTAGCCAACTAATTATAGTGATTTCATGAGCAATGTGTATTCCAATGTCTCTGAATTTTCCTTCAAATTCAGCCATTCGTCCACAAGGACTAGCCCAGAACAGGCTCTCAGTAATGGACAACATATGCATATGTTCACTAGCGCTGGGGAACCGTGATTGACCCAAGCACATGTGCTCCACTCTCTTAGAATGGGTTATTTTCCAAAAGAAGTCTAGCTTCATGCCAATTAACTTTGCCTATCAAATAGGCCCTGATGTGCCCTAAAGAATCAGGCTGGGGTCAAACTGGAACCCAGATTCATGAAGAAATGTGCTTTTATTTGTGTTTAAGCAAGTCAATTTTTTAAAAATCCAGCTTAATCCCCCCTTTTTTTCAGGTGAAACCTAGAATGGGGATGTGACTTGACCAAGGAAAGAATGGACTGAAGACAGGGACAGGAAGAGCCCAAGGTTCTGTGCTCAGTCTACTACCCTGGTCCACTGAGGCCACAGGCTCCATCGCAGTGCCCTCTCCCAACAGTGTGTGAACATTATATAAGCATTATATTGGGAATTTGGAATTAAGCTGTTACTATTCCATAGTTTAGAGTTATCACTACTATACTATCCATGGTTCCCTTATGTGTTTCTAACTATTTCATGTGTGTGGATCTTCTTAAACTGGGATTATAAGCTTTTTAAGAATAAACAATACTATTTTTCTCTCTTATATTCATTCTATGGAGCATTTTTGTGCAGCATGGAAATTCAAAGCTTTCTTATAAATGCTTATCAATTGATGAATAGAAATAACTGTAATACAGGTGAAAGGGGGCCCCTCCCTGCACCCCTGCCCTCCCCATGCCTTTGTTGCCACTGGGTACCACTTGCTGCTCACATTGGATGGGCTCTGGAGGACTGAGCACTAGGCTTTCTTGGTCTCTTCCATGGCTTGCTTTCTGTCTTGCTGTAGCTTCAGAGCAGAACAGCAATGACCTTCATACTCATAGAGTGGGAAGATGGAATCTCAAACTTCAAAGCACATCCATGATGCTATAATTCCCTTCTAGTTCCAAGTAGGATAGAACCTATACTGACTCAGCAGAATTCTTATTCTCCCAAGTCCCCAGGCAGGGCCAAGCATCTTGTGCACACAGTTAGTTTTAATGTCTAATCTCAGTGTCTCTGGCTGCAGCTCAAGACTCTTCCCTTTATTACAACCCTGAGTGAAAACAAAAACTAGGGCTTTCTTTGCTGAAAATCATGTCCTCACCACACAAGTGTTCTTTTAAAAATGTATTGACCAGCTTGTTTTCTTTACCAAGTTAAAGATGTGGTGTCATTTTTTATATCTGGTCTCAGTTTTAAAATAAATGGCCATCTGTGGTGCTGATTATAAAGAGGCCAGTCCTTTAAACCTTCAAACACACAGAACATACAGAGAAATTTTGGCATGTTTGCTTTGAATATTTTATTTTTAAAAATAAAGATATTATAGGGCTGGGGATATAGCTCAATTGGTAGAGTACTTGCCTTGCATGCACAAGGCCCTGGGTTCAATCCCCAGAACCACACACAAAGAGAAGATATTATAGATATAGGTGATTCTGCCTTCATACCATTGCATATTCCTCCTCCTCAAAAATAATGACTGTTCTGGTGAAGCTAGGTGCATATTCCTCCTGGCTAGTTTTAAAATTACATGTATACACACACATTTATAATATACACCAATCATATACACACATGACATGTACATGTCTGTTCTTATTGACGTGCATTGCTCATTGTTATCATATCAATAAGCTTATTGATTATTAACATCATTGCTTATTACTTGTCAATACATGTGCATATGATTATGTATGTATATGATATATACATATATTATTCATAGACTATATATTCATATGTTCCACTTATACTATGTACTATTTTTGAGTGTTCATATTCTTTTCTACTAAATATGTATCTCTCTAGAATTTACTTATGTGTTGGAGTCCTCGTGACTCACTGGAATAGAGTGCCCACCCGTCTCTGCCTGATTCTGGATCAACAGGCTCATAGAACTGCCACGCCAGCCCCAACTGACTGGATTTCCTCTCCATTGATGGTCTATGAAGATGTTCCTCTTGCTTGATAACAAACATTGCTTGTGTGGATTAGTGTGGGAGGCCATCTTGAGCTGGCATGTCCTTTGTTTTGAATTGCCAAGAGGGGATGAAAGAAAAGGTCTAATTTAGTTCTTCATTTAACACCTAGTAGGAACTTGGGCATTGGGCGAGTCAAGGAATGATTGCTTCATTAAGATGAGCTGAGAATTGGTGGAATATCAACAAAATCTTGATGGTCGGGGAATTCTTGTTTGATCTTCACAGGTTGTATTTTGAAGGTTCAAAACTTTTGAATAAAGTAATCTTTATAAGCAAAAATAAATGATAACTTTAATTATGCATAATTTTTCCTTTTATAATTATTCTGAAGCAATTATTCTTGATATCTAGATTTCAAAAAATCATGTATGTTCTATGAACAAGAACATATTGAGCTTTGATTATGTGCCAGTCACTGTATAAGGAGAAAAAAGACAAGATAGTTAGGGTCCTGCCCTTGTGGAGCTTATAGAAATTAACTAAATACTTGATCACAGGGCAGCTTTGCACAGCTGGGATAAGTGTTCCTCAGACCCTTCCTTCCATTTTTTCCAGTCACAGACCTTACAATGTCTTCTTCAAGTCTGTGGTTATGTTTTAACTGACGTGCCATTAAAATTTTTTTTTGATGTACTCAAATTCACCAATCTTTTCTACAGCTTTTTTCTTTTTGAGTCTTGTTTTAAATTCACAAAAAGCTATATATGTACCTCCTTCTTTCCCTGCAGGCTGTCACTGAACATGTCACATCCCTTGAGAACCTTCTCCCCAGCCACCATCATTCTGTGGTTCAGAGCAGCATCCCATTTCAGGATACTTACCACAATTATTTACTTTTAAAAGTCTATCATCCCGACTACACTACGAGCTCTACGGGGAGCCTGTTTATTTTATTTCGTTTCTAGTCTTTGCTGTCCTCAGCCCCTACACAATGCCTTGCTCATAGCTGAAACTTAGCAAATATTTACTGAATGAATCTGAATAAGTGAACTAATAAGAGAGGACCTAAAAGGGAGAAGGGCATGCAGAGGGACCAATCTGTGCCAAGTCCTTGAGGGGGGGGGGGAAGGATGTGGCACAGTGACCAAGTGGCTGCAGGCATCTACTCTATTTGTGATGACTGAGAATGCCAAATTGAGGATTTCCTTTTATTTTCTTTTCTCTCTCTCTCTCTCTCTCTCTCTCTCTTTTTTTTTTTTTTTTTGGTATCAAGAATTGAACCCAGAGGCACTTAACCACTGAGCCAAATCCCCAGCGCTTTTCATTTTTATCATTGAGACAGGATGTCACTAAGTTGTGTAGGGCCTTGCTAAGTTGCTGAGGCTGGCTTTGAATTTGAGATCCTCCTACCTCAGCCTTCAAAGCTGCTGGGACAAACTGAAGATTTTTCAATTTTAGTTGGAAGGTGGTTTGGAAGCCTCTGAAGGGGTTAAAGCAAAGAAGTAACTACTATTTCCGTTTTTCATTTTTAAAATGTTGTCCAATATGGTAGCCATTAGTTCCATATGGGTATTCAAATTCAAATTAATTGAAAATAAATTAAAATGAACAATTCCTTTCTTGGTCACAACCATGTACACTGCAAGTGTTCAAAAGCTCCCAGGTGGCTAGTGGCTCCCTTACTAAGAGACAGCCCAGATACAGAGAATTTCCATCACTGCAGAAAGATCCCATAGAGAACAGTGGGCACTGAGGCTGTGTAGAAAGTGGGTTGAAAGGATGATTCAGTGTATTATATGTAACACTTAAAACCATCCAGTGGTAAATCTAAGAATGTTTTGCAGCAACAAAAAAATAAAATTAAAAAAAAAACCTTTAAAGCTGTAATCTAGCTGAAAATAAATGTTGAGTTTTGAAAGGGCAATTTAACAGTTCAGGAAAGTACCCATTCTAGTATACTCGTAAAACTGTGCTGCTCTCAAACATTTCTTTCTAAATTATTTTATTTTATTTTTTTAGTTGCTGATTAACCTTTATTTTATTTATTTTATTTTATATGTGGTGCTGAGAATCGAACCCAGTGCCTCACACATTCTAGGCAAATGCTCTACCACTGAACCACCACAGCAGCCCCTGCTCTCAAACATTTTTAAAAACTCTCAGAACATTTTGAGATGCAGTTCTAAAATTTGCACTGTTTTCTAAAAGCAAATATATCTAGCGACTGGTCTGCAGATAATGAAGAAAAATCTACTTGCAAATTTACTCATTAAGGTCATGTCAATGCTTTAATGAACACATCAAACATTTGTTTATTTGTAGTAAAATCTCTGGGTGACTACCATAAATATTGGCTGTCTGTCAGAAATGATGTACCCAGATTTCACATGTTTTACATTTTCTAGTAGTGACCCAGCCCACACAATATCTTTATATAATGACAGCTGTCGTGAAAGTGGGATATCTTATAATACACATTGGATTTTGATTAATGAACTAATGGTGGTTCCCTGCTTAAAGTCATTAGCCCTTACATGGTTTTTAGCCAAAGCACACTCAGAATTGACAATGATTTTGATTATATTATCCACGTGTTAGGGCGTAGCCAAAATGACCACATTGCTTATGGCAATGCTTTTTAAACGGCAGATCACAACCCATTACTAGATTGTGAAATCAATTTAGTCAATTTTATTAGCATTGAATAAAGGAAAGAAACTAATAGATTAGAACAGCCCCCAAAATACCAGACTACATTGAACACAATGTACAGATACTGGTGTGTGAAATCTCTGTTTTAATCCTGTGTGTCTTTTGAGGGACTTCTGAGTCTGCTGGAAGATGTACATTTCATTGTGTTCTACAGTGAAAATATTTTGAGAAACACTGGGCTTCCTTTGGGTGTTTCATTGAAACTAAAATAATTTTTTTTTCCTCTTGGCCACATAATGTTCAAGGTGATTTTTTTTTTCAATAAATGATTATGCTCCTTTGCCCCTCCCTAGTCAGCCCATGATGGGTCCCATTTTAGTCCCATTGATGGGTACTGGGTCCTCCCTTCTCCAGGCTCACCTCTTGCTCATTCCACAGCTTCCTTAGCTGACCTTGAACATACAAGGAAAGCAGCACCCACAGAGCCCTTACACTTGCTCTTCCGCCTCTCAGAACACCCTTCCTTCTGACATTCACAGGTCTGACTCTTTCCTTCCTTCATGTCTTTGCTCAAATGTTACCTTCTGTTTGGGGCCCACGCTGACCATGTTACAATATTTAAAATTATAACCTTCCTCATACACATGAACCGCCCCCCCCATTTCCTGTTGTATTTTTTTGATTGCATACCACTAACCACCTTCCACCATCCTCCAGAATTTATGTATTGTGTGGATTGTTTCTCTCTCTCTCTCTCTCTACTGGATGTAAAATCCTGGAGGGTAGGTATCATGTTTAGTTTACTGACTTAACCCAAGCCACCAGAACAGTGTCTGGCACAGACTAGGTGCCAATTCAGATTGGCCTAAATCATGAGGGAGAGAAAAGAGAGAGGGGGGGAGTTGGGGGTGAGAGATACACGTAAGTATTAAATACAAATTTATGCGATGTTCATTTTGCATCCTTAGCGTGTTTCCTGTCTTTTATCAAAAACTTCAAACTCTTCTTGAAAGTAGCTCCTCTATATTACACTTTTGTCTTTCCAGGGCCCAGTCTTCATCTGGCTGTGTAAGACTAGAGCAAGATCTTCAATCAATTCCTCTTAGGAAACCATCCTCGAGGAGTGTATTGAAAGTTAAAAAACTGAGCCTCTGGTTACAATTTATAGTCTTAATATAGTGAGCCTAGGCAAAATCAGCAAAACATGTGCCTCTGCTGAACTTATTTATCCAATATAGAAAAGGAAATAGTAAAGGAGTTCAGAAGATAAATCTTGGGTTGGTTGGTTTACAACATGAAACTAAGGGAGAAAAGTAACAGAATCCATATAATGGGCCTGGATTCTCCCCCTCACCCGCCGCTGGAGCCAACCAGTTTGGTGAATATAGTAAGTGGTTGGGTTGGCTCTGCTCCTAAGGAGGAGGACCATGTGCTTGGACATCTCATTTATTTCCCACTTGAAAATTTCCACTTGTTTAGAGAGAGAAGCTGCTCCCTGCAACTAAACTAGTCTATAGTTGCTGAGGTTGGCCTTGAACTTGTGACCCCCCTGTCTCAACTTCCCTAGTTGCTGGGATTACAGGCATGCACCACCACACTGGGATTACAGGCATGTACCACCACACCTGGTTTAATGTCATCTATAGTGACTTTGTGTGAGGCCTTCACAAAAGGTAGCTTGGGCCAGACTTTGTTAGGAGGAGCACTATGAAGTAGTTTCTGGTTTTGAATGAGAATTAGATTATTACTAAATAAATCACTTCTGGAAAAACGGTAGAAAATCACTTTTGAGTTGTATGGCTGCTGTAGGAATGTCATTTGTAGGATGGATCGTGACACATCTGATGTTAGAAGTTAGAAAAAAAAAGGAGGCAATTTCAAGTAGATGGATATCATATTAATGTCAAACAAATGGAAAGACTCACAGAAGCTCAGCAGGGATGTCTAAAGATGTAACCCTTCCTTTTAACAGTGCCTTAATCTATGCTCATTTATTTCACATACTGTTAGAATTACATGAAAAAGTGAAAGCAATATTTTTTCCTTTCTCCATAAATTTATACTTCCTTTCCCCCAGTCTGTGCTGATAGTCTGAGTAATTTGAACATAAACTCAACTGTAAGAAGTTCCCTTTAGCTCAGGGTTTAATTCTGAACATTGCACCACAGTTTGCTCATAATTCTTCTTTCTCCTCCTCTTCTTCTCTTTTTCTTTCTTCTCCTTTTCAAATCTTGAGATGCATTTGAGAAACCCGCCTGATTGGGATCACAAAGAAGACAATAAAGAGTCTGTGTCATTAGAGGCCTGTCACTTTTTAGTTAATTGAATCACAATTTAGTTTATTGTTGGCAAAGCTATGAAATAAATATTGTGCTGAAGTCCAGTGCAATTCTTCCACATTTTAACTATTAAATCATTTTGAAATCTCTTGGGTTTCCTCCCAACTCCAGCAACAAAGGATGCTTGATTTGTTACACATTCTTCACCTCTGGTATGATCTTAATAAGAAATACTTATGTTACTCATTTGCTCTGGGCTTGAAGTTTTGATAAAGACATAAAAAAGGTATGCTTCATGTTCATGCTAAAAAATAGAAAAATCATAAGAACTTTTAAGGATAATCCTTTTATTAATTGAATTACATTCACAAAGACTTAGAGCTATTTGATGAGCTAATGAAGTTTTTAGGCTTGTTGCTCTTGCGTAATCAAATTACAAGAGTCAACATGAAATTGGCTATTATCCTGTAGAAGTCACAATAATTCCTCTTTAAATATTTAACCAATATTTCTTATTTTTGCTTTGAACAAGACATTGTGAAACTCTCACATTACTGGAAAATGTTTTCATTTTTGACACTACATTAGTCATATTTAACAGTTATAATTCCTGTTCTCAGATGCTCTGTTATAATGGGTTAATAAAATATTGTGTCTTACTAGTATTTGAAGAGTATTTTAATTATAGGGAAGAAGCAGCAGACATAGGTGCTTCAATGTTACCAATGTATTTCTCTCCTTATGCCTCTTTATTTTAGAGAGCATTGGTAAAAGTGAACAGGAAATGCCAAAAGAGAACCAGGATGTTATTGTCTAGGTTCATAGGAAGAAGCACAGAGTAAAATGAAACTAGGAATTAATACTATTTCCATTATCAAATTAAATATTAATGGAACAATTTTAGAAAATATATCTCAAAGTAGAAAAATGATTGAAGAGGAACTATGATTATATTTTAGTTGACTGTCTTTTATTTTATTAACTTTTTCTTTTAAGCTGTAAGCATAGTCACTATGCAAATTTGCATCTGGCTTCTGAAAAATAGATATTTAAATGCAAAACAGCCAATATTTTAGTAATTCTCAATTTATTAACTTGTTGGCAATGCTTGAAAAAAACACAATTCCAGTGTATTGTGCTGTAGAAAATATTAAGAGCATATATAAAAACAAAATAAGTGAAAATAACTAAAATGTCAGGATATTAAGATTATACGAAGTATGTGGTGATTGCCTAGCCTACCGTGCAGCAAAACATGTAATTATCTGGTAATCCAATTGACTTGATTTTGGTAGCCTACCTGTACATAGAGTTCAGGCACAAAAGTATACTTTGGAGTTTGAATTGTCTGAGTTTTCTAGCTACCTTGATTTTATATGAACATATATGTATTGTGTCTATCTGTATACACAGATAAACACATATGCACATGGAAATGTGTAAGCATAGTGACATAAGCTTCTGCCAAAGAAACTAGAAAATCTCTTTTGGTAGAGCAAGTTTGGTTTGAAACTCACTGCAGCAAAGGAGCATACACACTTACTGAATTCTAGGCATCTCAGAAAGACGTTAGAAAGAAACTTTATAGGATTGAAGCTCTGATTGGGCAGTTTGAGGGAAGGTCTGAGGAAGCAGGGATTCACTCTAGATTGGATGCTGTTAGAAAGTAGAGTGGTCTGAGAGCATTTCGATGGCTCTTACTCTTAGTGAGTGTCACCCCTCACTTTGGTGAGGACAAAGCTATGATTAGTTAACAGATAGCAGTCCTCATGTGGGCTAAGAAATAGGTTGTTTGGCATTTTATGGGTAACACAGTGACCTTATTTTTAATCTGTGCTTAGAAAAACTTATGAAGTGAACCTGCTTGGTCTTATTTTTTCAAGGTCTCAGAGTAGCCTTATCAGAGATAGGTATTCTGAAATGGCTGAAGTCTGAGAGGAGAACCTAGTCATGAAAGTCAAGCCCATCAAGGGATAATATTCATTCTTTCTCAATAGCTTCATCCTTATTCTGTAACTGGCAGACCTCATGATTATTGTGTGTCCATGTGTTAAATTGCCTCTTTTGCTACAAGTATAATTCAGCTTCAAGTAGGTGTGTTAGCTCTCCATTGCTATGACAAAATACCTGAGATAATGACTTTAAAAAGAAAAAATATTTATTTTGGCTCACAGTTTTAGAGGTTTCGGTCCATAGTTGTTTGGCCCCATTGCCTTTGGGTCTGTGGTGAAGCAGAACATCATGGCAGGAAATAGTTAACAGAGGAAAGTTGCTTACTTCATGGAAGCTGGGAAGAAAAGAGCAAGAAGAGGTCCCAATATTTCCTTGAAGGGCTCATTTCTGGTGACTTACTTCCTTTCATTAGGCCCTACCTTCTAAAAGTTCCTCCATCTTCCAATAGTGCCATCAGCTTTGGGACCAAGCTTTGAATGCATGAGCCTTTGGTGGACATTTAAGATCCAAACCACAGCGGTTGAATTAGAAAAGAAAGAACATGAAGATGATATTCTCCCCAGAAAAACAATTATTACTTATTGGTCCCCTGGCTAAAGAGTTGCCTTTTGGAGGGCTGATCTGCTTTCCATCTCACGCTTTAGGATCATGTTTGTTTTCTCCATTGTCATTAGAGGAGCATTTAGTAACAGGACAAAAACAAGATAGCAACTTTTTCCCCAATAAATTGTATTTTTTTATCTTATTTTGAAAGAAGTATTAACTTTTCAATAATATGTAGAAGAAAAAAAATTCTTCCACTACCTTTAGTTCTATTTCTCTCTGATCACCAGTAAGCATTGCTAAAGGTCATCTGACACTTAACTATTCCCCTGCCCACAGTTCCTTCCCCACTAAAAAATTAATCTATTGTTCCCTTTTTTAAAATTAGTGCATTGTATTTATATGTAACAGTGGGATTCGTTTTGACATACTCATAAATGCATAAAACATAGTTTGCTCCAATTCAATCCCCAGTACTTCCTCTTTTCCTCCATTCCCCTCTCCCCCAACCCCTCCCTCTATTCTATTGGTCTTCTATTTTTTAAATTTGTTCATTATAGTTACATATAAAATTAGAATGCATTGTGATATATTCATATATGCACAAATTATAATTTAGGTTAACTTCATTCACCAGTTCTTCCCCTTTCCCTCCCCCCCGTCTTTTCCTTTGGTCCCCCATCCCCTGTGCTTCTACTTTACTGATGTAAGGAAGATCTAAGGTCATCTATTTTTGTGAAATCCCCCTTTTTAAGTTCCTTTTATTCCAACTTCCACATGAGAGAGAACATTCTACCCTTGACTTCCTAAATCTTGCTTATTTCACTAAGCATGTTATTCTCCGGTTTCATCCATTTACTTGCCAATGACATAATTTCATTATTCTTTATGGCTGAGTAGAATTCCATGGTGTACGTACATACACCACATTCTCTTAATCCACTAGTCTATTGATGAGCATCTAGGCTGGTTCTATAACTTGACTATTGTGGATTGTGGTGCCATCAACCTCGGTATGCATGTATTTCTATAATATTCTGATTTTTTTTTCCAATACATATC
This sequence comes from Marmota monax, assembly GCF_021218885.2. Lineage (NCBI taxonomy): Eukaryota > Metazoa > Chordata > Mammalia > Rodentia > Sciuridae > Marmota > Marmota monax. The sequence goes on along the minus strand of NW_026693082.1, from coordinate 16,340,737 downwards.
AAGGGGTAGGATAGCTGGGTCATATGGGCCCATTCCTAGTCTTTTGAGGAAGCTCCATACTGCTTTCCAAAGTGGTCATTTGGGGTCCTACCAACAATGTATAAATGTTTGTTTTCCCAGTAATTTATCATTATTTGTATTCTTGATGATTGTCATTCTGCCTGAGGTGATTTTCATCTTCCTGATTGCTAAGGAAGATGTGTTTGTTGGCCATTTGTATTTCTTCTTTTGGCTAGTTTCTCAAGATATTTGCCCAATTACTGACTGTGTATTGGGTTTTTTGGTGTTAAGTTTTTGATTTTTTTCCTATATTCTGGTTATTAATCCCAGCATTCAGACACTTGTGGTTCTACTCAGAGATGTTAAGGTTGCTGCTCCCTCTTATTCTCTGAAGAGTGACTTACTTGTCTCTTTGTATGTTAGTGTGACTAGTACAGACTAGTATAAAAATTCATTTATGGAGTATTTTATCACATACTGGATATAATCAACTTGTTCTTATTTATAAAATCTGGGAATACCACAAGTTATTGACCATTGTCATGACTACTTATCTGCAGTCTGTTGGCATAGATATTTATTAAAATAATATTTGCCCACCACATATATGCCCATAGACATTGGGACAACAGAGAGGGAGGAAGGAAGGCTAAGGGTCCAGTCTTAGCTCAGGTACTTTTTTTTTTTCTTTTGAGAGAGAGAGAGAGAGAAAGGGAGAAAATTTTTTAATATTTATTTTTTAGTTTTTGGTGGACACAACATCTTTATTTTATTTTTATGTAGTGCTGAGGATCGAACCCAGTGCCCTGCACATGCCAGGCAAGAACATTACTGCTTGAGCCACATCCCCATCCCAGCTCAGGTACTTTTTAGGTGTCCTATCATAATTATCCATTTCTCTGAACTGTGTCCTTTGTACAATGTGGGTGACCACAGTAATACTTGACCTTAGGGCTGTTTCAAGAGTTGAAACAGTCAGAGATTAGTGCAGGGCTTGGCAGTGAGTATTCAAAGAGAACCACTGTAAATTTTTGGAAGATAAAGTGGTGAGCTACTAGATGCTCTCTTTCCTTCAATGAAGTAAGGGGCTCTTACTACCTCATGAGATCAACAGGAAGACCAAGACTTCTCACTTATTCTTGGGGTCATTGTTAGCAGGAGGGGAGAGGGGATATGGAAAAGGCATTATCTAAGTGACACTTGATGGATGAGTTAAAGCCACCCCAGTGGTGATGCATGGTAAGGGAGAACTAGCAAAGTGGAGAGCTGGGGCCCTCAGCATTGGGAACACAATGTCAAGTGCTGGGTGGGCAGAAACACAGGCAGTTCTTTGTGGCAGAATGTGGATAGAAGAGGACTGAGATATCTGAAATTGTGGCTGCAGAGTCCAGCAAGGACCAGATCTTAAGGGTTGTGTTTAAAGCTTAGTACCTTGAACTTTACCTTGAGGACGACAGGGACCTAGAATCAGTACACACACTACTACTGGTCTCCCTTTCAAGAAGGTATTTGATATGTATTAAGTGAGGGGGGCACTTTCTTATTGTTTTGTGCTGCTATAAAGAATACCCAAGACTGAGTAATTCATAATGAACAAAAACTTATTTGGCTCTGGATTCAGGAAGCTCGAACTACATGATAGGGGGTCAGCATCTGGTGAGGGCCTTTAAGCCCTCATGATCTAAACACCTCCCATCAGTCCCACCTCCTAACATTTTAACATTGAGAAGTAAGTTTCCAACACATTTTTTGGGGCGGGGTGTGTGTGTATTCAAATCATAAGAAGAGACAAAGGAAATTGTTTAGAGAAGGTGCAGAGAGTTCACTGTACTCTTATACCACATGAATGTGGCCCATGTGAGCCTGGGCCTCTTATTTGATTTCTTCTGCCCTTCTTTTCCTGTCTCATTCACCTCCACTTTAAAGACACCCATTTTTTATGTTTTACACATGGCCTTAAATATGCATGTATCCTTGTAAAACATATAGGACTGGTTTTATGTATGTTTTAAATTTACCTACATAGTACTTTGCTATAATTTCCTGCATCTATTTTTTCCCCTTTGCTATAAAGCATTCATATTGTATAGGTGCATCTAGTTTGTGCCGGGTACTAATTTTTCAATTAAAAGTTTAACCCCCATTTCATGATCACGACTTCTTAAACATAATTTTTTCAAACTACTGCATAGTCCATATTGAAACATTATTTATAGTAAGTTTGAGATAATATTAATATTGTACACTAGAGAATGGCTAACTTTAGATTAGTAGTGTGAGATCACATGCCTCCATTAATAATGACAGTGCTGGATACAATGCAAAACATTTTTATGACAATGTTAAGTGAGAAAAGCAGACGAAATTGTCTTTATACTGTGAAAACAACCACATAAAGATACATACTCAAACAGCCAACGGCTGGAAAGGATGAGAGAAAAATGAAACCAGCTACACATGGTGGAGCAAGGGAACCATGGGTAGCATTTCTCCCTTAGCTGTTTTAGTAATCACCATGGGGATTTGGGTTTATACTACAGTGTCAGGGAAGGTCACAGCAGTACTAATCTGCTATCTGTTCCAGAATCTGCATTAGGATGCTGTTCCTTTCCACTGGTGTCCTGCAAGTCCATTTGAGCTGTGTTTGTAAGCCTGTGAGAAACAAGCTTAAAGTTAAAAATATTTTCAAATGACTCAGTTAGATCTAAGTGGTACAGAATCCACGTATCTTCAGGATTAAACAAGAAAAGCAAAATACATAAGAGTTATGCATATTATTCTCCCATTTGTGCAAAAAATAAACGTGAACTTGTATTGGCAAGAGAAAATTCTGGAAAAACAAGGAAATGTTGGGGATCTGCAAGTGGGGCACACAAACATTTACTGCTTTCTAAAAACCCTGTGCCGGGTACTAATTTTTCAATTAAAAGTTTAACCCCCATTTCATGATCACGACTTCTTTAAACATAATTTTTTCATAAAAGTCATTTTTAACTCATTACAAAGTGTTCTCTAAAATTAAAAAAAAATCATATTTTGAGCCCCAAACTGTGCACTTTTTTTGTTGTTGTTGTTTGTTTTTTGTGGTGCTGGGGATTGAACCCAGGGCCTTGTGCATAGCACCTTTTTTTTTAAAGTGATGAGGTGCAAGCCCAATTTGAGGGCTGTGGGGTGCATTATAAACCACCACGCACACAACATTCTGACTTTAATTCCAAAGCAGACCTAACTGATGTCAAGACACGTTCAACCAAGACTTAGAGGCCAAGTCCCTGGGTTACAGTAAGATTCGGATGTGTCAACTGTTGTCCTTAGAGAGCTGTTGCTCTAGGAGTCTCCTGATCCTTAGAGTGCGGGGGGCGTCATTTGTCCTCCAGGCCCAACATTGCAGGGACCCTGGCAGCTGCACCACCTCGCAAGAGCGCCCTGACAGTCTGGCTGTGCGACTCCGCCCGCCGCCTCAGCGTCCCCGGGTCGCCGCCCTCTCCGCCGCGTCACTTGTCCCTGGGGGGCGCGGCGAGCACCTACCACTGGTGGAGAAGCGCAGGGGAGAGGCGAGCGTCTCTTCCCCGGCCTCGCGCCGCTGATCCGGGCGCCTCGGCCTGGCGCTAAATTTAAAAACGTAGCGCGAACGAGCGCAGTTTGGTCCCGGAAACGAAACCGAATTCAACCCGTGGGTCGTCTCCTGGGCTCGGCCAGTCCCTTAGCGCGCCGCGCCACCCGGAGTAGACCCTCCTCCCGCCATTTCCGGCGGGGCGCGGGGACGGGGGCCTGTGGCTACGGGTTTGTGGCCGCGCGCGCGTCCCGGAGGAGGCGGGCGCCATGGCCACGCGCGTGGACTGCGGGGACGGGGCTCGCGCCCGGCAGCACGTATTCCTGGTTCCAGGTAAATACGGCCGCCCCGCGCGGCGGCGGGCGGGGAGGGCGCGGGGACGCGCTCCTACTGCGGAACGACGGCCCGCTGTGCGCAAACTCCGCGCGCCAACTCCCGCGGCTCCCAACCCTGCCCAGGGAGCCGGAAGGACTTCTCCCAGACACCCGCACCGCGTCTTGGTCACGTGTTATAGCCAGCCGCGGTTTTCAATCGCGGGAGCGCTCCAGGGAGCCGCTCTGATCCTCCTGGATCCAGTGAGCGGGCGGGAGCAGACCCCGCCTGCAGAGGGCCAGTGGGTTCCAAGTCTCCCGTGCGTGTGGTACCCTGGAGGTTCCTGCACGTGTCCCCAGTTGAGCAGCTGGAATAGCATCTTCCATCCTAGTGCATCGGAGACAGGGATCCAGTACGCCCGGAGTGGCCTCAGATACAGCTGTTTTTACTGGGCCTCTTACCTCGAACTGGCCTGGCATGGCCTAGCAAGAGGGAAGCTGGTTGGGGGTGATGGTTAGGCCAAGGATGGTCATAGCTCTGCAGGATAATGACCACAGTAGCCCTAGAGCCAGGCCCTTCTTCCTCTCTGTGCACGGATGACCAGACCTCCAGAGTATGCAGGGAAGTGGGTGGAGGAGGAATGGAAGGGTGGATAGTCGGTGCCACAGGAAGAGGGACCCTTTAAGCGCAGAGTAAATTCCTCATACAAATGCCACATACATATGATAGTATAACTTTGGAAAGAAGGAAAGTCCCCTGTTCATTATATTTAATGTCGAGATTTAGACTAGCAACTGCATTGTATTTTTGCAGTAAATATACACTGATATGACACAGTTACCCACTAATCTAGATTTTTTCTAAAATTACATGGCAGTGTATCAATATATTTTGCATATATGCTTAATTCTCCCACCCCTTTGTAAATAGTTATAATGTACATGCAGTAAAATATAGGGATTTTAAGTGTGTAATTCACCCAACCTTTCATCTGTTGTGCCCCAAGTCAAGAAGTAGAACTTCTCTAGGTGCCTCCTCTAGATATCCACAGTTGTCTCTGTGCTGACCTCACTCACCAGAGATTAGTTTTGCCTATTTGGATACTAGCGTACCCTTCCGATTTTTGGCTTCTTTCACTCACCATTGTATCTATCAGATGTGCCTGTGTTGTGGGTACCAGTGCATTAGTTTTTTGGTTGGTTTTTTTCATTGCTGCTTCTGGTTCATGATATGAATACCCATGCTATTTGTCTCCTTTACTGAGGATAACATTTGGATTGTTTTCAGTTTGTAACTTGTATAAGTTGTACTTCTAAGACTATACTTGTGAGGCCCTTGGTGGACATGAAGACTCATTTCTCTAGGGTATATACTTTGGAGTGGAATGGCTGGATCTAGGTACTTGCATATTTATTTGGCTTTAGTAGTCACTGCCAAATGGTTTTCCAAAGTGGTTGTACCGATCTGCACTCCCACCAGCAGAGCATCAAAGTTACTGCTGCAAAATTCAGGATTTTGACTGAGTCTAGCAAGGGGTTAGATGTATATACATGCTTTTCATTTTAAAAAAGAAAGAAAGAAAGAAATCCTACTTTCATTTCACTTTTGTCACATCAGTACAATTAAATTTTTAGGATAAGAACTCTAATCTTTCAGAATCAAGTACATTGTTATTATGACAATGCAATTGCTGATAATAATTCGAGTTTCTTATTTTGTTGTCTGTTTACTAAGTATTGACATTTTCATTCTTAAAGTATATTTGTGCCTTCATTATATTGAACACCCCCCCAATAATTAAATATTGAACGTATCCCTGAAGGTTGAAGATTTAAAATATCTACTGAGAGGTGGTGAAGAATTTTGTCTCAGTTCCTGTTCAAAGATGAGATGTACTGTCACCTTTTAAGCACTGGGGAAGTTGAACAACTGTTAGGGAACTGATGGTGCTGTGTGGTCAGGTGGGAGGAGAAGAGGAAGGCCTGGTTTCTGGAACACTTAAAACTTGAGCTCCCTCCCTTCCTTCTTCCAGCTGGCCTTTAGTGCCACCTTCAGGCTCTGAGGGTACAAACAGTTTGATAGCTACAACTTGCCACAGTGGTTCTCAAATTTGGAGGCATCAGCCACCTGGGGGCCAGGCCTCACCTCCAGAAGTGCTGGGGCCTGAGAATGTGCATTTCTAATGATTTCCCAGGTGCTGCTGCTGGTGGTCCAGGGACCCCCCGCTGAGAACCACTTCAGTGAGGTCCAGCCCTTGGGAGCTAGATGGAGATGTAGGAGTTTGAGCCTCAAGCTTAGAGCTGGTTTTGCAATGGGCCAGAGTTTACATAGTCATCAAGTATGCAGAAGTGCAGTGTACCAGGCCTGTCTTCATGCTGTTTGTATTTTCCAGGAAATGGGGCAGTGCAGTTAGTTATGCATCCAGGAGCAGGAAACTGAATACCCTTTGCTGAATGAGCATGTTCGCTACAGTGAGGTTGGACCCTTAATAAGGTCTTATGAAAATTTTCAAAAATTTTGGTAGAGATAGTGTGTATTCAGTTGTAGAAAACTTCTGGGATCTGGAGAACCTTTATGTATTGAACAGTGAGCACATTGTCCACCAGAACAACAGAACTTTTAAGGAACTTTTAAGCCACCTAACCTTGTGATGACGCATGTCCAACAGTTAGTTTGTATTTTCTGAGTTGACTATTGTACTGTTGTATCATGAAGGAAATATTAAAAAGTTGAACCCACTTTTGTTAGGTCCCTAGACGGCTGGCTGCACCTTATAGAGCAGCCTGGCAGATACTCTCTGTCAATAAACCTTGGCTTGAACTCAGAGCTGTGTCTCTCTTGGATATTTGTGCCAGCTACCCTAACAGCATTGGCTTCTAGTTTGCAATTTTGGTTGGCAAAACTCAAATATCCCAGATAAAAGCTGGAACTTGGGAGGGATACTTGTAAGATATTCAGACTTAGCACCTGCATTTTAATAGGCAGGTGGAGACAGAACTGCTTCTCATTTCAGCAAAGGTAAGCACTTCTTTTAGTTCAAGGTGTTCTTAATGTTTCTCTACAATTATCTGGCATACTAGGTTATTGGCAGTTGTAGTTTCTCTAAGAGAACGTTAACATCTCTGCTTTTAAGAACATGTTAGAAGTTTTGCCCCTCTCTGCTTCCCTAAGAGTTTTATATTTTTAGTATTTTTCTTTAGTCCAAGTTTTGTACACTCGTCAGTTCTATTAAGCTGGGATGGCCTAGGGGTGAGGATCAACTGGGAACACACTGGTTGAGTGGGACAGACAAGTTTATTATTGCTATTGTGGCTGAATCATTAACAGGATTCACCTCCTATTAAGTATTAAAACATTTGGAAAACCCAATGTTCTTGTGAGGAAAAATGGGAAGAACAGAAATTATTTCAAGACAATTTTTAAAAGCCCAGAACTTGGGCTGGGGATGTAGCTCAGTTGGTAGAGTGCTTGCCTCACATGCACAAGGCCCTGGGTTTAATCCCCAGCACCACAAAAAAAAAAAAAAAAAAAAAAAACCAAAGCTAGATCTCATCTGGGTCTACTTAGCCTGATTAAAATTTCTACATGAGTCCCCTGAGTAAAAGGTTTCCAGACCAAAATGGACCTCAGATCGAATCTTCACTTACAGTATTACTTTTCATATTGCTAAAGGACTTTCCCCCTTTATTTCATGAAAATAAATGTTAAAAGTTATTTTAGGAAAGGTTGTATGGGTCATTTCTCTACAAGTGAGGGCCAGTTTCTTGTGGGTGGAAGATGGGTAAGTTTTTGAGAGAAAAGAATCCCAAGCCTGCCTACCTTATACATTTCAGGTACAATAAGAGCTTTTTAATTGGGCATCACAATAACACAAATAGCAGTATCAGAGTTTCCTCTCCACATGGAGAGCAAAAACAGAAGTGAAAGTATTGTGTGAACTCACCCTTTAGAGCTGTGTCCTCTTCAAAGATTAAAAAATAAATCAACTTTAAAGCAAAGGTTAATTTCTTATGTAATGATGGTTGAAATTTATTCTAACGCTGTTGACTCTGATGGTCTGTCTCATAGCTTTTTGTAAGTCCTGGAAGACACATGTCTTGTTAGGGATGAGGGGAGAAAGAAAGTAAAAGTGTGTATGACGACAGATGAACTACCATAGACCTCGTTGACTTTTCTGTGCTACTACAAAACAAAAAACAACTTTTTCTCCTCTTTTGCCTAAGGGTGGGCATATGTTAGAAAAGTTGAATCAGGCTTTTTGCCCTTTGTCAAAACTGTTTGCATATATGCATGCACGTATAAATTTGTGTTTAGAAATATGCCTTGTGGGCCGGAAGTTGCCTTTCCCTTGGCAGAGGTAGGGAACCTGGCCAGTGCAAGTGCCGACTTCAGACAGCCCCTGGCTTCTTGGAAGATATGTCATTTACTCTGTATGAGTGTTTGAGTTTTCCAGTATGGAGCGTGTTTAGCATTTTCCACAGGGATTCTGAGTCTGCCTTTGCCTTTAAAAAACATTTTTTGATAGGGCTCATCTGACCTATCTCAGATGGCCAGTGGATCTGCTCCCCTGCCTGAGCATGTTCTGAAATGGATGGACTAAATCAGTTGCCAGTTGGTGTAATCAGGCTGTTCCTGGAACCTGATCGTGCCTTCTTAGTATTGTTCCAAAAGACCTGGCACAAGAACTCATGGCTCCCACATATTTATCCTCCAAGAGGAAAAAATTTATTAAGAAAAGTAAGCAGTGGGACTTCAGGAGTTCTCCCACATCCTCTGAGCTTTAACTGTGATGTTAAAAACAAACAACTCTGGTGCTGGGATGTAGCTCAGTGGTAGAGCATTTACCTAGTGTGCTGGTGGCCCTGGGTTCCATCCCCAGCACTGCAAGCACAAAAACAACTTAAGGCTTTCTAAAGCCTGGCTATAATAAGAGACACCTACAAACTAAATGTGTGCTATTTGGTAGCTCTATGTCCTTGAACTAATTGCTTCCTTATTGTGAAGTGTCTATTCCTCATTACTGCAGTGGGGAGACCAGAACCAGTCTAATGTGGTAGTTGTCTGTGGCTCAATTTACACCGAAGTCCTCTCCAACTTAACTGGGCCTGGGATACAGTAGGTATTTGATAGGTATTTTCTGGAAGAATGTCTCTCCTTCTATTTCTTCCTGCAGTATCTTTGCTTACACTGACCTTTCCCCCCCCCTTTCCACTTCTATCCAAATTCTACCCATGCTTCAAGGCTTGGTTCAACTTTATTTTCCACAGAGCCAAGCCATTTGCTGGACCCCACCTTCTCTCTGAATACCCACGGTGTTCTATTTCCCCGGAGCTCTGCCTGCTCTTCTCCACTTTCTCTGCCTGTTAAATTTCTGCTTTTCCTTTAAACCCAGCTCAAGGGTCACCTCTACCAGAAGCCTTCCCACTGGGCCTGTCTTCCTGTTAGTGTACAAGTTAGTGGTACCTCTGGTCACCTACAGGTCAGCATGATTATCCATTGTCATTTTGTTTAAATATGTGTTGAACACCTAACACATGCCAGGAGCTGGGGAGGGTCCAGGCGTGTTCCCTCTGAGCAGCCAGAGGCTTCTCAGTGGTGGTCCCTTTGGCCTTCAGCTTCAGACCACAGTCATTCCTAGTGCCTGTAAAGAGCAGATCATGCCACTTAAAACTTCTGGACTTTTGTTCAGAACTTCCTTTGTGATTTCTTTTCTAGGGATGACTTTGCTAAGTGGAATGGGCCACTGATGAAAAGACACGTAAGGGACTCAGATCTGTATATCCTGGTGTCTCTTTCATTATCTTCCCCTGAAACCGCGAGGCTGGAGTCTGGCCGAGCTGCCTCCCACCAGAGCTAACCCCATGAGGGCCCCAGTTCGCCAAGGCTCTGCAGTGATTGTCAGATTTACCTTGTTTTTAAACTTTTTGTTGTTGTTCTTTAAATATCAGTTTTTGACTCAATTAACTCTACATTTACACATTTTTATTTGCCTACTATTTTTTAAATAACTTTAAAAAAAAAATTAGAATGGTAGTACCCAAGATGGAAATTTTAGTAATGCAAAGAAAAATAAAGAAGGAAATAATTTGTCTGTCAATCCGCCACCCAGAAATAAAAATACCAATTATTTGTATGGAGATGTTTATTTCCATTTGTGTGTGTGTGTGTGCTATTTGTATTACAAAAGGAATTTCAGGGTTTTTAATTTTTTAAAATTTTTCTATTTCGGCCTTTCTTTCATTTTTTACTCTTACTATTTACCTACAACAATACTAAAACACTCAGTGGAGTTGGGATTCTAGAAGAGTGCTGTATGGCACTGTTATACATGGAATTAGAGAAAGCAGTTGCATTGATTTAACAAAAGAACTGAGGGGTTGAATATTTTTCTGTTAATGACCTGTCCCTATAGTCCCAGCTACTTGGGAAACTAAGGTGAGAGGATTACTTGAGCCTAGGAGTTTGAAACTAGCCTAGGGAACATAGTGAGACCCCTGTCTCAACAACAACAACAGCAACACACACACAATATTAAAAAGAAAAAGAAAAACTTGTAATATGAACAAAGCTGACAAAGAGAATTTGTATATCATACTTTGAGTATTGAAGAGGCATGAGTTTATGTTCACACAGTAGATGATATACATTTGGAATATATTATCTTTAAAAATGGATAAAGATTGAAAATACAAATGGTTGCAGGAGAGATGAAGATAAACTCAGAGTCCTAATGGATACAATGGCAAACTAGGATGTTTTCAAAGCCACCAAAACGGGATGAATTTTTGATGACAGCCTCCTGCATACCTTGCTCTGTGCACTGGGCATAAGCTGGAGGACTGTTTGGATGGTGCCTGAGTCTCTTACATGAACTTCGTACTGTTTCTCCCTGTGGGGTCAGTGTATCTGGGTTGCATATTGCAAAGCCTGACTTGAACTCCTCCAGGAGTTCCTGAGCAGGTTCCCATTTTCCTAGGAAAGGCCAGCTGTGTGCTGGGGCAGGGCAATGGAGTGTGGAACATGTGAGGACATCTGGAAACAGGGTGTCATGGCAGCAGGAGGCCCTGGGTTTCTGCCTGATTGGTAACTTCCTCTGCTCAAACCAACTTCCTCCACAGAGTGGAAAACAGGCTGCACCCATGCCTCAGGTCTCCTGGTATGAAACTTTTCAAGTCAGCCTTTTGATTGGGCACCCTGTGATCCAGACATCCCCATCCTCCACCAGCTGTTGAATGTGGCTAGGAGGGTAGATTCCACTACAGGCACAAGATGGGAGAGGAAGACAAAGGGGACTTGAGAGTGAGGTACTTTTCTGGAAGAAAAGGATGGAAGGTCAGCACAAGAACTAGCTGCTGCCTTCACTTACCAGTGGGACTCAGAAGCCTTAGCCAGCATTTGGAACATCTCAGTTGTTGGCCCTCTCTCTGACGGGCTTATGCCTACATAGATGGCAGAGGTTTATTTGTATAGAGAATTGGTTATGGTGAATTGGAATCTGACTTCAGCTTTTACGGTTATCCCTTGGTATTCAAGGGTGATTGGTTCTGGGACCTCCAAGATACCAAAATCTGAAAGTGTTCAAATCCCTTTATATAGAATGGTATTGTATTTGCATATAACCTAGGCAGTCTCCTTTACTTTGGATCATTTCTGGATTATCTAAAATACCTAATATAATGTAGGTACCATATAAATAGTTATTGTATTGCTTAGGGAATAATGACAAGGAAAAAAGTCTCTGTTCAGTATAGATTTTTTTCCATCAGAATATTTTTGATCCAATGTTAGTTGAGTCCATAATGTGGAATCTGTGGATATGGAGAACTGATTTTACTTGCCTTCATTTCCCCAAGGTTTATGTAATTTTTAGGAAATATCTCTTGTCTTTGGATCTTATATCACTTATAACTCTGTAGTACACTTTCGTGTTATTATATTTGACCCTCACAGTGACCTTGGGTAGCAGTTCAGGCAAGCTTTATGTCACTGTTTTTTTATACATCAGGAACCAAGACTCAGAAGTCAAAAGTGTCTGTCCAGGAGGCAGTAGGATTTCAGTGACACGTCAGCTCTCTCAGGTTCTCTAGGACTCCTGCTTTACTCCATGGGCCATCCTACTGCCTGCAAGGAGGCATCCCAGCACGTGGCAGAGACTGGGGACACGGACGGGCTGAGGCTCCCTTTGCTCTAGGTTTGATGACCTGGGCTCAGGCACACCTCCTCTTCTGGAGCCGGTCCTTGCTGCTGTCAGATACCCCAATCAGGTCTGTCCTTTCTGCCTCTCCAGAATTTCCCTCCTTCTTAGATATTTCAAGCTCCATCTCTGTACGTTGGTGGCATTTGTTGTTCTGAGCTAGTTGTGAACCTGAATTTTATCACCGGCTTTTTCTCCAGTGCGTTCTCCAGGCGATTCCTAGAACATGGCTGTCAATAGGGGGTAGCCCTGAAAGATTGAAGGTTTTGTTTTTCATGGTCTTGGTGAAGGACAGTTTTTACTTTTTTCCCTAAAGCCTCAAAAGAAAATTATATTTTGAGGAACCTATCACTTGGAAATCATTTTCCTAGTGTCTGCCTCTGTCCCCCACCCCCACCTTCTCTCTCTCTTCCTCCTCCCTCTCCCTCCCTCCTTCTGGATTTGCCTCTGTAGCCTTTGAAGAAACAGAGCCTCGAAGCCCAGAAAATGACCCATATCTCTTTGATGGTGGTGCTAACATCTTGGGAAGGGAAAGGCATACACTTATTACTGAAATTAGCATTCCTAGAAGCTGTAAAGAACTTAAAAAGTGTGCTGATTTGTCTTGCATGCATTATCTTTGTGTGCTAGCAAAGTGTTTCCAAGGAAGACTCTCTGGCAACCAGGCAGGAGGGAACCAGGGGGTCTGAATATGTTCTAGTGGTTAAACTTGAGCCATTTAGGACTCATATTACAAGAGCATGGAAGTGATAATCTCATTTTTTTATATTGGATTTTCTTTAAAAAGCTGAATAGCCCTGATATGGTATCTAAAAATGGAGCCAATGGTGCTTTGGTGTCTCTCCTTTCTTCTCCGTGTAACATAGGTGTGGGTTTCTCAGAGCTTATCTCTTATGTGCCAAAAATGAGACAGGATCTTGAACAAATGTCCATTGCTTCCAAGTCATAAAAGCACTTGGAAAAAAGGTGATTCTCTCCAGTCTCGTGTCTTTGAACTTTAAATAATACGAAGAAACTTGCCTTAAACAAGAGAGGGATAAAAAAGAGCTGCCAAGTTTTAAAAACTGGTTGATGAATAGCTTCATATCAACTGTGCAGCAGCCCATGCTGTATGGTCTGTAGGTGAGAAAGAATGGACCGTTTTGGCTTGTGAGAAACTGCGCGACTAACTTTTCAAAATTACAGAGTGATTAGAGCAGGATGATAAATAGGTGGAAGATCTGCTACCAGTTAATGGTGACCAGTGGGGCATAACTGGATCTTTCCAAAGTCCAAGAGAGCAAAATACTGTGAAATCCGTTAGATGTAAGGAACCAGAGTGGCAGGCTTGAGATGATTATGGAATTTGAAATGGCTAACAAGACTGATATGTGCTTCTGATCTGTCTAAATTTTTCTTTCTTTCCTTTTTTAGCAAAAAATACTTCTTAAGCTATTTATTGAGCTTGAGGGCATACATCATCTTAAATAGGGAGAGTCAAAAGGCCAAAGCTTACTCTTAAAAATAGTGTGAATTCTCATTTTTTTCAGTACAATTTGAAGGAAGTGTTTCACAAGAATAAATGTTTCTACAAAAGAAAAGTTTGATTCTATAAGTATCAAGATTTGCTTATATCATTTCTTATTGAACTTTTTATAAAATTGAACACATTACAGTTTTCAAGCACATTTCATGTGCAAAGAGCTACTGGGTACTTAACCATACATTTTCTTGATTTTATTTTTTTTAACACACATACAATATACATTGTTCTGGCTTTCTAAGCAAGATATACTGATTCTAGTTTAAACTTTTCTAGGAAGGCTAATTGTTAGACCTTTAGGAACTCTTTGCTTGGAATTTGTATTTAACTTTTGGTCTTCAATTCCCTACCTGTTCTTTACTTTTTCATAGAGTTGAGGGAAGGGAAACTGATTCTTAATGAGTAGTCATTACATGTTCTAGGCACTTTCATATACATTTCATTTCAATCTAACAAAAACCTATATACTAATTATGATTGTGCCCATTTTATAATTGAAACAACTGAGGCACAACAAATGTTGAGTATCTTGCCTGTGGTCACACTGCTGTGTAAGAAGAGGTGCTGGGGGTTTTGGAAATGGCCCTGTCTGATCCATGGATCATTTTGTGCTAAGATTGTTGAAGAAATAGTTGCCAGTTAAAAACAGGCTTATAGATGAGGGCCCTCTTGATAGTCCCTCTTTCTTACTTTTCTGATTCTCTCTCATAACTTTAAAAAGCAGGATTTTTTGTTTCTTCCTAAGTAATTTAGCAGTTACTCATCTGTGCTAGGTGCAGGTGAGAGAAAAGACATTAAAAAAGAATTCAGCTTCACTTGGTGAGTGAGGACTAGCCCATGGGGTGTCCCAGGGTTTTCCATATTTAAATGAAAACTCTTTAACTTTGATAGAACCTTTGACCTGTGGTCACAAATAATTTTGCATGGCTAAAAATACCAGGTACAGACTAAGGACTTAAATAAAAGGTCTAATAGTAGTACAATTCTTTTTTTTCATACTAAGCCTTTAAAATGCAGTGAGAGTAAACCAACACCTCCATAAAAGCAATGAAAATCCTGACAAGGAGAGTTCAAAATCAACTTTTTTAGAACTCTTAAAATTAGCCAAAGACTTCCAACAGTCTAACGAGTGTTTACTCAAGAAAAACTGCTGAAACTCATTAGGAACAGCAAGCAGGGTTTGTGGCATTGTAACTTGAACTACTCCCATTTTTCTCTGCTCAGTTCTATAGTAGCCTGGAACTGAGCAAAGTAGCAGTCTTGCAAACATGGTACTTGTAAAAGCTAGCAATCTTTTTTTTTTTTTTTAATTTTTTTATTTGTTATTAGTTGTCAGTGGATCTTGTTATTTATTTATATGCAATGCTGAGAATGAAAGCTTCACACATGCTTGGCAAGCGCTCAACCCCAAAGCTAGCAATCTTTCAACTGTTGGACAGGATAGACCTGGTTTGAAGCTCTTCAAAAAGTCCCATTCCTGGAGCATTGTCCCTATTTGACCTGTCTCACAGTTCCCTAGAAAAGTCCCATTTGCAGGGCACAATTATTTGGCCTGACTTAGAGTTCAGAGTCTGTTCTTTGGGAAAAGCCCTATCCCTAGGACATTTGTCAGAAACAATCAGTGGCAATTATATAACATTGTAGCTTCTGATGGGACTATAACAGTTGGGCAAATAATAACCTGGCCAAAAACTTAGAGAGAATATAGGGAATAAGATGTTCATAAGGGGCTTGGAAATCTCATTCCTAGGGACTTAGAAGGCTAAACCTGTATGTAGGGCTGTAGGTATCTGAGTGGGAATTGAATTTCCAGAACTGTCACATTTACTGTATCTGATTCGACATGTCCAGTTTAAAAACTATATAAGACACACACACAAAGAGGAAAATATGGTCTATAAACAGAGGGGTAAAGTAGTCAATAAAAACTGTCCCTGAAGGACCTGAGGTGTTGGATTTATTCTATAAAGATTTTAATCAGCCAGGCACTGTCGCACATGTCTGTAATCCCAGTGACTTGGGAGGCGGAGGCAGGAGGATTGGGAGTTCAAAGCCAGCCTCAGCAAAAGCCAGGCACTATGCAACTCAGTGAGACCCTGTCTCTAAATAAACTACAAAATAGGGCTGGGGTGTGACTCAGTGGTTGAGTGCCCTTGAATTCAATCCCTGGTACCACTCCCCCCCCCCCCAAAAAAAAAAGATTTTAATCAGGTATTATAAATATATTCAAAGAACTAAAGCAAACCATGTCTAAAGAATGAAAGTATGATAATGGAATTTTACCAAATAGAGGATGTTAAAAGAGAAAAATTATAAAAGAATATGTCAATTCTGGAGTTGAAAATATAGTAACTAAAATGAAAAACTCACCAGTGCTTTCAGTAGCAGATTTGAGTTGGTAGAGAAAGGAATCAGAAAACTTGGACATAATTGAAATTATCCAGACTAAAGAATGGGGGTGGGTTGGGGGGAAGCATAACCGGATAATCCTAGGGACTCATAGGACACTATCAAGCATACCAGTATATGCTTAATGGAACCTGAGGTGAGTGGGGGGAATATTTGAAAAATTTATGACCAAACAACTTTCCAAATTTGATTTAAAAAATCATTTGCTATCTAAATAGGATAAACTCAAGGAGCTCTAGGCCTACATGCATCATAGTGGGACTGTCAAAAAAAGACAAGAAGAAAATGACGCATCAAGTTGAAGCTATCTTCAAACTAAGAGCTGACTTCTCATTGAAAACTAGAGACTAGAAGTAAGTAGGGTGACATACTCAAGATGCTGAAAGGAAAAGATTCTCAACAAAGAATTCTATATCCGTCTAATCCTTCAAAAATGAGGAAGAAACTAAGATGTTCCCCGATAAAAATAAAAATTCATTACAAGCAGGCATGTCCTAATATAGCAGTGATTAAATATGAATGCATTATACACGTAAGAGGCATAAGAGAGAGAGAAAAACCATCCCACAAAGAATCAAGAGGAGTTCTTCAGATTGAATAGAAAAGACACTAGATAGTTAACTTAGATTCACGGAAAGAGTGAAGAACACTGGTAAAGATAACTATAAATGGGTACCTACCATATGAAAATAAAATTTGTATTAAAGTATAAATGCATTTTTGTCTGTAACTCTTCCATCTAATAGACACCTGTATAAAGCAATAAATACAGAACTGTGTCAGTGGGTATACACTGTATGTATGACAACAATAGCTCAAAGCAGCAGGAAGGAAAAGGAAAATATTTCAGGAACGTTTCTAAATACTGTTAAGCTAAATTAGTATTAATCTGAACTATATTGTTTTAAGTTAAAATGCTAATTAAGATTCCCAGAACAACCACTAAGAAAACAACTTTCCCAAAAATAAAGAGAGGAATTAAAATGGTGCCCTAGAATGTATCTATTAAATATAAAAGAAGGCAGTAATTCAAGAATAGAGGAACAATTACATAATGTATAGAAACAAAAGAGATAGATGGCAGACATAAATCCTACTTTTTCAGTAATTATATTGAATGGGAATGCATTAAACACTCTTATTAAAAAGCAGAGATTCGCAGAATCGGGGGTAGGGGTCTATGCTCCAGCTGTATGCTATTTATAAGACACATGGTTTAGATTCAAACAGGTTGAAAGTAAAAGGATGAAAAAGATATTCCATACTAACAGTAGCTCAAGGAGAGCTGGAATGGCCATACTAATTTCAGAGGAAATAGAGTTTAAGACAAAAAGAGATACATTGGGCAGGAGCTTGGTTTCCCAGCTAGATCCCCAGTGCCTGACCTGGTAGCATAGAATTGGTAGAATAAGAAGGTCCAATAAGAGGGTGCTGTTTCATGGCTCAGTGGTTTTTTTTTTTTTTTAAGAACCTGATATTTACCCTGTCCTGCCGTGAGTACGAATGAGAAGGCAGTTTAGTGAGGGCAGATATGGCATTTGGTAATTGTCCCGTCATGAGGTTCAGGATGCTAAGGAGTGTCAAGGAACCAGGGCATGGTAGTTGCCATCATTGACGTGAGCTGCTTGTTGCCATGGTTTTTTGATTGTGCAAGGTGAAATTTTTATCTAATGACTTTTTTTCCATGTTTAGGGAAATATTTATATTTAAAACCTGCATTTTATGTAAAATCACTCAACTTTCAAAAATTGATATTAAATCAAGTTTTAAAAAATGAGCATATTGGGCTGGGGATGTGGCTCAAGCGGTAGCACGCTAGTCTGGCATACATGCGGCCCGGGTTCGATTCTCAGCGCCACATACAGACAAAGATGTTGTGTCCACCGAGAACTAAAAAAAAAATTTTAAAAATTATCTCTCTCTCTCTCTAAAAAAAAAAAAAAAATGAGCATATCAAATAAAACCAATCTCTCAGTCTAATGATCGTTTCTTTGTTGATTGTTCCCTTTGCTATGGAGAAACTTTTAGTTTGATACAATGTCATTTGTCTGTTTTTGGTTTTGTTGCCTGTGCTTTTGGGTTCACATCCAAAATAATCTTTGATCAGAGCAAAAACTCTTTTGTTTTCTTCTAGTAGTTTCATAGTTCAAGCCTTACTTTAAGTCTTTAATCCATTTTGAGTTGACCTTATATATTAAGAGATAGGGGTGGGTGTAGTTTCATTCTTTTGCCTATGAATATACAGTTTTCCCAACACCATTTATTGAAAATACTGTCCTTTTCCCAGCATATGTTCGTGACTCCTTTGTCAAAAATAGGTTGGCTGCATGTTCTCATTTGGAACCTAAAAAAATTGATCTCCTAGAAACAGAGAGTAGAATTGTGGTCCCCAGAAACTGAGGGGTGGGGTAGGTAAGAAGAGGTTATTTAGTGGGATACAAAATTACCATTAGATAAGATAAATAAATCCTAGCATTTTTATAGCACAGTAAGGTGGCAACATTAACAATAATTTATTATGTGTTTTAAAATAGCTCAAAATGTTTGAGGTGACAGGAATGCTAATTACCCTGATTTGATCATCAAACATTGTATACATATATCAAAATATCATACTCTGTGTAGCCCATAAATATATACAATTATTGAGTATCAATTAAAAAAAATTTCTCTGCATTGGTTTTGGCCCAGGAACTAGCTAAAGATTTAGTTGGTAAAGTGAATATATAATTCCCTTGACCCCTTAACCATAAAAGCAGAGAACTAAGCAATTCCAAGGCACAGGAAGCCTTGCCAGACCTCCCCATCTAGATCTTCTATCATAAGGTTTCATATTCCTCGTATTGTTTTTCTTCTTGGCTGTTGTTACACTAACAGCTTACATTTCAGTGATTATTTGATTTAAAACCCGTTTCTTTCATGGGATTTGCATGAGCTCCATATGGATAGGGGCTGGGTCAATTTTTACTTGTCAGTAATGGATGAATTAATAAGTGACATAAATGTTTTCTCTAGTGAAGAGGGGCAAACCACCTGAGTACAGCATCTCACTAGCAATTCCATGTTGAAAGATTCAGTCCAACAGCAAGTTGTTTTGTCTGTGCCATGTGAGAGCAGATCCCAAATCATATTTCAGAGAACATTGGCATTTGCAGCATAATACATTAGTGTCCGTGTTTATTTGTAGTTAGTAATTTCAGAAGTTCTTATAGCTTGACATTTTAGGCTATAACTAATCCTCTGGTCTTACTGCTTTTCTTGAGAAAAGTAAAAACACTACTACCCTTGGAGAATTATTAGAAACATATTTTTTAGACTTTTAGTATTTAAAATTTTTGATTAGTGTAGGCTCTGGAGGAATGGGGAAAACTGAAGGAGAATGTGTCAGGCTTACGAGATCCAGTAACTTTGGAAAAAAAAAAGAAACAAAAAGTCAACGATAATTCATCAAGATAAAATTGAAAGGTCTACTGTTATAGTGAAGCTAACACAGAAAGAGGTCACCTGGATCTTAAGATATATATGAAGGTTCATGATGCTGGGGGTGAGTTGGATGAGAATCAGCAGGAGGGGAAGGGAGGAAAACTACTCTTTAGTTTTTTGGAAAAATGTTAAACAGTGCTCAGCTTTATCTGGAAATAAGTTACAGAAAGAAAAATCTTAAAAGATTCTTAAAATTAAATCTGTATGGTTCCATTTATATAATATTGTTAAAATGGCAAAATGAATAGAGAAAACAGATTAATGGTCCGGGGGGAGGGATAGAGTAGAGAGCCCCATCAGTTTTTGCTTTATGCATTTTGAAGCCTTGTATTGGGTGCATATTTAGAAGTGTTATGTCCTCTGAGCTAATCCCTTCTATCATTATAAACTGGCCTTCTTAATCCCTGGTAATAGTCTTCTGTTATCAATTTAGTCACTTTCCTTTGGTTGGTATTAGCATGATAAGCACAATATAATCTTCCTTTTACTTTTATTCTGCTTGTGTCTGTGACTCAAGTGTGTTTCTTGCAAGCAGCATATAGTTTTATCTCACCTTTTAAAATCCAGGCTGACCATGTCTGCGTTTAGTTGGGATGTTTAGACCTGACACGTGAATGTGATTGTTGATATGGTTGGGGGTGAGTCTGTCCTCCTGCTGTTTGTTTCCTGTTTGTCTCATCTGTTCTTTGTGCCTTTTACTCTTTCTCTATCTTCTTTTATATTAAATATGTATTTTTTTTAGTTCTATTTCATCTCCTTTGTTGTCTTATTAGTAACAGCATTTTTTGTTTTTGTTTTATGTTTGTGATTGCCTTTGAGTTTATTGTACACACATTTAAATCATCACGTCTGCCTTCAAGCGATTTGATATTTGATATCAAGCGATATTCTATCACTTCACACATGGTATAAGACACTTAGAGGAGTATCCTTATGCTTCTTCCCTTCTGGCCTTGATACTATCTTGTCATACATTTTATGCGTACATATGTTATAAACCCCACAGTAAATTGTTCTTTTTGTTTAAAGAGTAATATTTAAAGACTATTTTTTATTTACCCCTGCAGTTACCATTACCTACTTTCTTGGTTTCTTTGTTTAGATTCTGATTTTCATCTGGTATCATAGTGTTTGCCAGAGGATTCTTTTAGCATTCTTTGTAGTGTGGGTATGTTGCTGATTTGCTTCAGCTCTTATATTTCTGAAAAAGTCTATTTTCTACCCTTGATTTTCAGGGGAGGTTTTATGGGATTGCGGTATTTTATTTGAGTACTTTGCAGATGTTTCTCCATTGTCTTTAAGTTTGCATTGTTTTCACAAAAAAATTGCTGTCATTCCTTGTTTTGGTCTTCTGTACAAAATATGTCTTTTTTCTCTCTTTGGCTGCTTTTAAGATTTTTCTTTTTATTGCTGTTTTCAAACTACTAATTATGATGTATAGTTTTATTCTGATTCTTTTGTGGTTGAAATCACTGAGCTTCTTGGATGTGTGTGGTTACAATTTTCATAATTTGGAAACATTTCAGGCATACTTTTTTCAAATATTTTTCTGTTCTCCTTTTCCTTTCTTTTGAAAACTTTAATTAGGTGTAATTAGGTGTATATTATCTGTTTATTATGATAAGTTCTTGAATTTGTCCCATAGGTCACTGATCCTCGTCTTTTAAAAATTTTCTTTTTATGTTTTCATTTTAGACTTTGTTTCTCTGTCTTCAAATTCATTAATCTTCTGCCATTAATCCTGTCTGATGTATTTTTCATCTCTAAAAAATCAGTTTGGTTTTTTAAAAAAATCTCCTATCTATACTTAACTTTTTGAGCATGAGAAATGCTGTTTCCAATGCCTTTGTAAATTCTCATACGTGGTGTATAATATCAGTACCCCTCTTTCAATAATTGAGGTTTTGTTCCTCACCATCGGCCATATTTTTTCACTTTGTTGAATGAATTTGATTCAGTGTCAGACATTGTGAATTTTACCTTTTTCAGTTCTATAAATATTCTTTAACTTCAGGAATAAGTTAAGTTACTTGGGAAGAGTTTGATCCATTTAGGTGTTGCTTTTAAAATTAGTTCGGCGAGACCAGAGCAGCATTTAATTTAGGTCTCCTCCTTCCCTACTACTGAGTTAACACCCTTTTGCGTACTCTACCTAATGCCCTGTGAATTATGAGGAACAGGAATAAGGGCAACTTAGAGGTGTGAGTGTGAGGTGCTGTTTTCCCTAATCTGTTCAGATGGTTTTCACCTGTCCCTTGGGTAGTTTCATCACATGCACACACTGATCAGTGTCTTGAGAACAGTGGTTTCCTATGTTTTGTGTGGTGTTTGTTTTGAGTTATTTCAAGTGGGAGAGTAAATGGAATTCTATCTACTGTATCTCAGTTGAAAGTAGAAATCTCAAAATCAGGTTGTCTTTTTCTTTGCATATTTAATAGCAATGTTAGTTTTGGGAAAGAGTGGTATTTTAATCATGTATTAAAGCACTTCCTCAACGTGCTTGCTGTATCTAAGTGTATATAGATTCAAAATGGAGCAAAGGGAGTACAGACCATAGAGAATAAAAGCTCCCTTCCCTCCCCGTAGCTTTCTGTTTTACTCTTTTGGTAAACTGTTGCTACATTGCCTTTCTAATCAGAATTTAAAAAGAGTTCCCTGAGTGTGCCATTCACAGTGTATAAAAGATGTTATCAGTGATATTGTCTTATCTTTCTCTTTTGATCTGCATGATTAAAACTTTGATAGTCAAATATTGTAAAGGAAACAAAATGAGAGGACTAGTCTTACCAGATATTAAAATTAAATCCATAATCAATAAGAATTTGAGATACTTAGTAGATCAAAATGGAATGTCTTTAAACAGACCTAGAGATGTATTTTAAATATTTTTGCATAATGGTAATATTTTTATGATGAGTCTATTCAGTAGATGGTGTTGATACATCTGGCCAACCCTGAAAAAAGAATGCTTGATTTCCCCCCTCTATCTTATACCCAGATAAGTTAGAGATATTATTTAAAAATATTAGAAGAAAATACAGGTAATTCACATGCTTTTGAGGAAGAGAAAGCCTTTTAAGTATGACACAAAAGATATAAGCATATTGAAAAATAACGATCTGATTGCAAGAAGATTTCATATTTTTATATGGCAGAAAAGATTCATTATAAACAATTAAAAACAGAGTTAATATCCTTATAAAGACTCCTTTTAAGATTCCTCATAAAGTAAAGGGGGAGAAAAGGTGAATATTTTAACAGAAAAATGGCCAAAAGACATAATTCAGTAATGATGGAGGTAAAAAATATAAATGTCCAATAAATATTTATTTTAAGAATGTTCTGCTTCATAATAATAGTATTAATGATAGCTGTCATTTATTTCTGTTTATTATGATAAGTGCTTTCTATAGATTACCTAGGTTAATTCTTTAAAAAGCACATGTCCTATTATCACCATCTTAGAAAAGGCGTTTGAACCAGGAGAGTAAAGTCACTTGCCCAAGGTGACAAAAGTTATATATAGCCCAGGCCATGTGACGCCAGAGCCTGAGCCTCATCACTTGCCAAACAGATAAATTAAAACTCCCCGAAATTCCACTGCAACTCCTGGAGAAACCGGTCATCAGCTTGTAAGTGATAAATTAAGTTAAAATTTAGGAAGGAAAACAGTGAAGTAGGTAAAATAAGAAGCAGATCAAGCATCTCTTAATTTTATGACCCCCATTTCTTTTCAGAATATTTAAAAGATGCTTCAAAGAAGACGAAAAGTGGTCTGATGTTTGTAAAATTGGTTAACCCTTGTTCAGGTGAGCTCTCCCTCCCTCCCTGTTCCTCAGATGCTGGTGTCCTGAATGTCCTTCTCCCTGTGGCTGGTGTGACTGATGAGTGCATGGACGCATTTGGTACTGGTGTGTCTTCTTCCTAAACAGCTTTTAAAGCTAAGATGGCATCATGAGGTCACAAAAGCAAGCTGATGACATTTCCTAGTTTTCCTAGATAATTTCCCCTCGACATTTTTTGAAAAATTTCTTCTTATAGCTTTAATCCACAGAACTTTAAGGTCAATAGAAATGTTGGCAAAACAAAAAAGTAGCGTGTTTGAGTTCTTTCTGAAAACAGATGAATTTTCTTTGGCTTTCTTAAGCCAACTTTTCTTAGTAGTTATTCAATGTTAGCCTTCATTTATATTCATTTTATATTACAAAGTAAAATAAACAACCAAAGTAAAAAAGCAGAAGGCTTTTACTTGACATGCCAAGATTTTGATTAGTTTTATTTTTAACTGTACTTCCCTTATTTTATTCCTGCCAAAAAGTAGTATGTTGTTTTTTTCTCCTGTCAGGGATGATTTTCTTTTTAATTAAAAGTATTGTACATTGAAGAGATTAATATTTTCTTGGATATCAGTTTTATTTTAACTTTACATTCAGCATATTTTCAGTTTTCTGATTTTTAGGCAAAAATATTAAAATATTCTGTACGTATGTAGTATAGTGATATTGGTGGTGTTTTTTTGAGTAGATACCTGATTCTTAGCAGATGAGAGCATTCTCCTGGTGCCCATAATGCTGGATAGTGAAATGAGGGAAAGCAAATGGGTAGTGCCTTATTGTTGGAGAGACATGATCAATAGAAGCAACAAGAGAGGTGAAAAAATTCATGACTTCCTCCAATGTTCTTTTCCCTAAAATGAAATTGAATGTAATTGGTGTCATGTTTAAGCCTAAGTTGAGGTGAGAAATGTTTGTTCAAGAGAAGTTTTGGGTAGCAGTACAGATTCTAAAGCATTTAACAAAAGCCAGATTTCTTCTAAAAATTTGGTTTTGTCTAATTATCATAGGAATAGAGGAACAAATGTTCTTATTTGCTACACTGGCAAGAAAAAATAAAGGCCAACATTTGCTGAGCACATACTATATGCTAAGTACTGTGTTATTTATGTTTTCTGGGGTTTTTAGCCCTTATTAAAAAAAAAAAACTATGAGATAAGTGCAATATTGCCCCATTTTACAGATGTAGAAGGAGAGGCACAAAAAGGTTTATATAATTTCCCTAAGAGCGCATACCCAGCTCTTGGTGGAGACAAGTTCAGGCTCAGGGTCTTGACTCCAGAGATGATACTCCAGTTGGAAAGATTTTTTTTCTTCTTTTCATTAGTTGAAGAGATCAAACATGAATATATGAATGGGCTCCTACCCTCTTTTGAGAAGTAAACGAAAATCCTTTCAGCTTTTCGGTTGAGTGGGGCTTTAATTACTCCCTATATCTTGAAGCATATCCTTGTCTTCCCTATTTGGATTGACTTGTGGGGTAAGAGAACTTGGTTTCTGTGTTGATCCCTGTGTGTTGGGGCTGGGGGGGCGGGGGGCGGGGAACATGGTGCCCTGGAGACAGGGACCCATGTGGCAGCTCAGACCATCTAGCTGAACTCTTAGGGTTTGCTAATTTAGGAATGGCTTTCCTTCTCCCTGATCTGATGCAGAAAGTCTTTGTAGTAGTTAAGATAAATAACTTACACTTTTACTTTTTTTGATTTAAGTTCAGTAAAGATTATAGAGCTGGAAAATAAGCACTTGCATATAATAGCTCTAAGATTTTTCTGGGAGTCAGCGTGTATAGGATGTATCTATGTATGTTTATGCTCATATTAGTAGCAGTCCTCAGAACTGTAGGGCAGTATGTTTGATATATGTATGAGTGGTGTGTGTGTGTGTGTGTGTGTGTGTGTGTGTGTGTGTGTATAAGAGAGAGAAAACTTACTTACATATAAAAACCAGATTTGTCTTCCAGGGGAAGGAGCCATTTACTTGTTCAATATGTGTCTACACCAGCTGTTTGAAATCAAAGTTTTCAAGGAAAAGCACCACTCTTGGTTTATAAATCAGTCAGTTCAATCAGGTAAGTGACTAATGTGAATATTTTCCAGTAACTAAGTGTGCACTCTTGCTTTTCCACTCTTCACACCTGGGCTTATGGGTCCATCCACCTGGTTGGGAGTCTGGTCAGTGGCAGCAGAGCAGGGTTTAATCAAAGAGAAGGGAAAGATTATTAGTTATGTCTTTTTTAAATATATTTTTAATATTTTATTTTTTAGTTATAGGTGGACACAATATCTCTATTTCATTTTTATGTGGTGCTGAGGATTGAACCAGTGCCTCACGTGTGCTAGGCAAGCGCTCTACACTGAACCCCAACCTCAATCCCAACCCCTATTACTTGTGTCTTTGATGCTAGGAAAGTTTAAACTAACCAGTGTTGTCTCCTAAAACGCTACCATATCCTCAGGCAGAAGTTAGATTACCTTTGTATCATGGAATGCCTATCTCATTGACTGTAGACTTTCTTTTGAGGATCTTCAAGTTTTTAACATCATTTCTTTGAAACTGGATATTTGTATAGCTTCTAGACACTAGAATATAGCAACCTTAAAAAAATACTTTTCATATAAATTACTGCCCCCCCTGTGTTACTCAGGTTTCCATTACTGTAATGAATACCTGAGATAATCAGCTCATAAAAAGAGAAGGTTTATTTTGGCTCAGTTTTGGAAGTTTCCATCCATGACTGGTTGGCCCTGTTGCTTTGGGCCTTTAACAAGGCAGAACATCATGGTAATAGCATGTGACAAAACTGCTCAGCTCATGGACAGAAACAAAAGAAAAATTGGAAGAAGTGGAGGCTGAGTTCCCACAGTTCCCTTTGAGGGAATACCTGCAATAACCCAAGACTGCCCACAAAAAACCTGGAAGATTCTGTAATTTCCCAGTAGTGGCACTCTGGGGCTCAAGCCTTTAACACATGGGCCTTTAGGGGACATTGCAGATTCAAACGATAGGATGCCCAACCCCCATACACACACACACACACACACACACACACCTCACCACCAAGCTCTAGATTCAGAGGGAGAAAGGGTACCAAGAGAGCTGTGTTCTGACCCCTGTTCTGGGGCGCGTTGGGGTCCAGCAGTGGTTGGGTATATGAGGCATTGTGCATTTCTTCTGCCCACTTTCATTGCTTCTTTTTTTACCCCCTAATTATTTATTTTTAGTTATACATGAAAATAGAATTTATTTTGACATAATTATAGAAGCATGAAATACAGTTTGTTCTAATTCAGTCCCCAGGCCTTCCGCTCCCTTCCTCCCACCTCTTGTTCACCTCCCTCTACTCCATTGATCTTTTTTTCTTTTTTTAAACTGATATCTTCAAGATACACATGGCGAGATTCATTGTGGTGTATTTATATATGTACATAGGAAAGTTAGGTCAGAGTCATCCCACTGTCTTTCCCTATCCCATCCTTTCTCCCTTCCTTTCATTCTCATTTGACTTTTGACCTTTGGACTAGCTTATTTCACTTAGCATGATAGACTCCAGTTCCATCCATTTACTGGCAAATGCCATAATATCATTTTTTTTTATGGCTGAGTAATACTCCATTGTGTGTATATATACCATTTTCTTTACCATTCATCTGTTAAAGGGCACTTAGGTTGGTTCTCTAGTTTGGCTGTTATGAATTGTGCTTCTATAAATATTGATGAGGCTGTGTCATTGTTGCATGTTCATTTTAAATTTTTTAGATATAAACCAAGGAGTGGGATAGTGCGTCAAATAGTGGTTCCATTCCTAGTTTTTTGAGGAATCTCCATACTGCTTTCCAGAGTAATTTGCACCAATTTGCAGTCCCACCAACAATGTGTGAGTGTACCTTTTCTCCCACATGCTCACTAACTTTTATTGTTACTTCTGTTCTTGATAATTGCCATTCTGATTGGAGTGAGATGGAATCTCAGTGTAGTTTTAATTTGCATTTTTCTAATTTCTAGAGATATTGAACATTTTTTCATATATTTGTTGACCATTAGTATATTTCCTGTTGAGCAGTGTCTGTTTAATTCCTTTGCCTATTTATTGATCATGTTTTTTGGTTTTTTTTGTGTTAGATTTTTTTTAGTTCTTTGTATATCCTGGATATTAATGCTCTGAAGAGCAGGTAGCAAAGATTTTCTCCCATTCTGTAGCTTTCTCTGCACACTCTTGATTGTTTTCTTTGCTGTGAAAAAGCTTTTTAATTTGATGCCATTCCATTTATTGATTTACTTCTTGTACTTTAGGAATCTTTTTAAGAAAGTCAGTTTCTGAGCTGACATGTTAGAGTGTTAGGCCTGCATTTTCTTCTAGCAGGTCCAAGATTTCTGGTTTAATTTCTAGGTGTTTGATCCAATTTGAATCGAATTTTTGTGCAGGGTGAGAGATGGGGTTAAATTTTATTCTGCTACATATGAATTTCCAGTTTTTCCAACACCATTTGTTAATAGGCTATCTTTTCACCAATGTATGTTTTTGGCATCTTTGTCTAGTATGAGATAACTGCATTTATGTGGGTTTGTCTCTATCTTCTGGTCTGTTCCATTGCTCTTCTGCCTGTTTGGGTACTCTGACTGCTTTTTAAGAGTGCTTTCTGTTGGCTCTGTGTTACCACTGAGTGCTAAGATACACAGGCCATTTTTGTCCACCTTCTAAGACATTCCCGAAGAAGGATTTGTTGCTTTGATTAGTTTTGCATACCTATTTCCATGAGGAAATTGAAGCAGTTTTTAGTTGAGCAAATGCAATGGTAGTTTGTGTGTAGCCTAGAGGGTGGAGAGTACTCCCTTTTCATTGTTGTTGATGTGTATATTCATCGGGCAGTATGTGAGAGTTAGGGTTTCTAATGTAACACACTTGCCGTCAAATGTAGCTGAGAGACACAGAACACAGGAAAATATTGGGCAGCCGTGATTGCTCATCTATCTTGGATGTCTTGAGTTGGTACTCACTTTTTTCTTTCCTTTATTTTTAATAGACTGTTTTTTTTTCTTTACAACAAATTTATCTTCACATCACAACAAATTTATTTCACATGCATTTTTTTTTTTTTTTTACCATTGTCTTCTTTTTAAACTTAATTCTAAAGAAAAGAACTGTTTTTAAGAATAGCCACCAAGATGTCACTGTTTGATCTGGAAAACTGTTTCTAATTTCTGCATATAATGGATACCTCATATAAGGTTAACTTAAAACTTATGGTTTTATGAGCTTTCACTTTTCAAAATAATTAAATAGTGTCATAACATAAAACTGCTTCTTTGAATTTTTTTTGTTCTGTACCTTGAAAGGACATGGGGAAAATTTACTATGAATTTTTTTCCTTACAATGAAATGGATTCTCATATATATATGTGTGTGCATATGTGTAGATATATGTGTAGATATATGTGTGTGTATATATATATATATATATATATATATATATATATATACACACATATATATGAATCCTTACCTTAAATTATAAATATATGTATATTTATATATATTTTTGATCTAAACTATAAATATATATTCATGGTTTAGGGTTAGGATTTCTTGTCTTTATAGGTAGGTTGCTCAATTAGAAAATAAATGTAAGTACACATGTTTCCTGAAACCAAAATAAAACACTTGGGCAGGGGTAAGTGAATCATTTATTGTTTTGAATTTGTTTATTTTGATGAAAATACCTCCTCCAAAGCAGTTCTGTGGAAGGGTGGGAGGGAGTTGTCTGGGATCCTTGGAGGGGAGTTCAATAGAGGAAAGAGAAGCAGGAGCCTTTTTTGTGATTGCCTGTTTCCTTCAGCCAGAGAGTGGGATTTTGGGTTTGTTCAAGCTGATTGCTACCATTTTGACTTTTGCTTTGGGGGCAGGGGTTGGTATTGGATCTGGGTTAGTGAAGTGCCTGATGAGCTTTGAGCCCCCAGGCCCAGAAGAAGCTGTCCCAAGAGAATAACAGTGCTTTCCCAGGGCTTCCTTTTCAAAAGCACAGGAAATTACTTTTTACTGCAGCTTTATAGATAGATTTATATGAGTTTCCCAATGTTTGCCTGGTTTAGGTTCCCTCTGTGCTACCCCCACCTCTACTTTCTTTGGGGATGGAAGGCTTTATAAAATACGAATTCTGAAAAAGAAATGGAAAGTTAAAATCAGATTTCAGTGTCTTAGCTCCATTCTTCACACAGGGATTTGCAACTTTTTGAAGTAAAATCTGGTGGAGCATATTCTGCCTTTTGAGACTGCTTGAACGTGAAAGAAGCAAGATTTAAGGTAGAAATGTAAAGATTTTTGTAAGAAATTTGTGAAATCTGTGATTGAAAAAAATGACAGCCTTCAAATTGAGGCATCTCTTGCCACTTGTTGCACTAAGGCTTGGTAGGATGAGCTGTCACACGTGTTACTAGATCAGTAAATTTCTTTGACCTGTATAAGAAGACCTTTTGGATTGGGGATTTCACATGTGTTTGTCAGTGAATGATTCTCACCTTGAGGTCAGCAGGAATTCACCAGCTTGCCTTCCTGAGCCCTACTGTTCTTTTAACCTCTAGGAGGTCTCCTGCACTTCGCCACACCCATGGACCCCCTGTTTTTGCTCCTCCACTACCTCATACTGGCCAACAAACAGGTGAGTTTCCCAGTGGGGGTCATCTACAATGACCTCATCTTCCTGCTCTCCTTTTCAAATGTAGATTCCCTGCACTTCCGGTTTAATTTGGTAAGTATGGAGGGTATGTATCCTGTGTGCTAGGACAGGTCAGAGCACCCACACACAGGCCTAGAAGCAGCGCTGCAATCTTGATCCAGTTTGATATTAGCTTGCCCATCACTTCTGAATTGCTTAGCTCACAGTGCTCTGTGCCTTACTGGTTGACAAAGCCTGACACTGAAAACATTTATCATTAAGTGCCCAGATACACGTAAAAATTGACCACCAGCTTTAGGAGAAGAAGGGTTTATCTTCTGTGAGACGGTGATATAGGGACATATCTAATGAAAGCTTATTGAGGAAGATATAGTTGAGACTTAAGAAATTCCAGATAGATAAAATTTACCCTTGTAATAGAAAGATGGAGTTTACAAAAAATATTAGTTTCAACCTAAAGTTCTGAAACATTTTGGTCTCATAATATGTTCACACTTATTAAGGGTTTCCAAAAGCTTATGTTTTTATGAGCTCTAATTATCAATATTTACTATATTAGGAATTAAAACTGACATAAATAACACATTTTTAATGAAACAAACAACAAAATTTAATAAGGCATGTGGCAGTGTTTTTAATGGCTGGCTTAAAAGAAGATCACTGAATTCTCATGTCTGTTTATACATTCAGCCTGTTTATTGTTTTGGTGGAACTGTGTGAAGAATATGTGGCCTCACACAGAGATATAATCAGAACAGGGAGGAAAGGGCATGATAGCCTTTTAAGATAATTTTGGATATTTTTCTCTGATATTACTTCAAAAATCAATAAGGAGTAGTTTCTTTTTTTTTTTTAAAGAGAGAGAATTTTTTTAATATTTATTTTTTTAGTTTTTGGTGGACACAACATCTTTATTTTATTTTTATGTGGTGCTGAGGATCGAACCCAGCACCCCGCGCATGCCAGGCGAGCGCGCTACCACTTGAGCCACATCCCCAGTCCCGGGAGAAGTTTCTTAAAGGTTAGTCATAAAGTGGAATCTGAACCCTTGTCAATGATCCTTGCATGCTGTCTTACATTAAAATCCACTGGTTTGTTTTTCACTTAGCATGGATCTTTTTTTATAACATCATGTTTTGGTTTATTTGAAAAATATTGGTTCACTGAGTTATATAAATCTTCCAAATGTTAATACATCCCAGTTTATACATACACACCCTTTGTAAATGTCTTACTTCAATTTGGTTTCTGTAACACCTGAAAGTGGATAATTTTATAAGCAAAAGAGGTTTACTTTGGTTTAGGGTTCTCAAGGCTGGGAATTCAAAGAGCATGGCACTAGTCAAGGTCTTATGTTCCTTTAACTCATGGTGAAAATAGAAAGGCAAACATATTTGCAGAAGAAAGAACATGAGGGATAAACTTGCTCTTGTAATAACTAATCTAGTCCTTTGAACTCACTCATGTAAGAAAGGATTAATCTGTTCATGAGGGCTCCACCCCCAAACAGCTCCCATGAGCCCCAATGGCAAGCAGATTCCATATTCATATCATATCAGTTACTACCATCAAAAAAATCCTTGAAGTATTGAGAAGCTGTGATAGTGGGAGATACAAGTTTTCCACAGTTCTGATTTTTGCCTGAAAGTTCAAGTTTTATTATAGGCTACAAGTGCTTTCTTTCCCTTGAAGTGATGAGCTTGCATCACTCATGTTCTTCTGCTCAATACCTGAGTCCAAACTGACTTATAGTGGGTTTTCAAGTATAAGTAATATCCATGAGTAAGTGGTTAGTTTTGTAATTAGTAAAGCTAAGAAGAATTAAACTTAACTGAGAAGAATAGTGGTCTGGATTCTGTGTGTGTGTGTGTGTGTGTGTGTGCTGGATTCTTATGGTCTACAGTTTTCTTCTTTTGGTACCCAGGCTTTATGGACTTAACTAGCTGAGCCTGGCTTAGCCTGAGTACACCTTCATTTATGTATCCCTCTAGCATTCTCTCTCTCTCTCTCTCTCTCTCTCTCTCTCTCTCTCTCTCTCTCTCATTCTTCCTCTTAATTTGGAAGCATTATCTGACAGCACTAACAGGAGTGGATTTACTTTTGAATTTTTCTTTAAGTGGCTGGGTTTTCTTTCTTCAGCTGTGGAATGAGGATGGAGAGGCCGAGGAATGTTCTGGGCCCATCTGGGCTGGTTCCAGGCCTGTGTGATGGTGGGGCTCCTGCTCTGGGGCTCTTCTTCAAGTTGAGTGGTTGGACCAGCCCTAGGCAATCACTATCATCTTTGCAAGTTTCTGTGGCTTCATGTACTTTTCTAGAATTTTGTTTCTTGTTTCGTATGGTGACTGTACCCCTGGGGTAGGGTGCTTGCTGCTTGGAAACCAAGTGCTCAAAAGAGCTTCTTAAAGGGAGCCCTGCATCAGTCCTAGAACCTGTCCCCATTTAGGGGTTTCTTAGATGGAACAGAGGCTCTGAACTAAGTTGCAGGGACAGACCATGAGATATGTCTTTTTCTCTTTTCGTGTGTGTTTTGGCTGGGATGCTTGCATTGTAACTGACCAAAGTGTTTTTTCCAGGGAAAGTTTCAGCCTCTAGATCAGGTGGTGGTGGATGATGCATTTCCAAATTGTGTCTTGTTGCTGAAACTTCCTGAACTTGAGAAAGTACTTCACCACGTGACAGAGGAAAAAGGTATGGTATGTGGGCCTTGGAAGTCAGGCAGAAAGACTGGGCCTTTC
Source organism: Marmota monax (assembly GCF_021218885.2). Classification (NCBI taxonomy): domain Eukaryota; kingdom Metazoa; phylum Chordata; class Mammalia; order Rodentia; family Sciuridae; genus Marmota; species Marmota monax. The sequence goes on along the minus strand of NW_026693082.1, from coordinate 16,308,025 downwards.
TCAGAACATGTAGCTGCTTAAAGCCTCCCTAGCTGTAATGCCCATTCTGTGTCAGTGGAAGACAAAGTGTTACTCAGATGGGCTTCCAGTCGTCAGTACCCCTCCTGGGTCCCATCGGATTGTTCATTCTCTGGAATTCTGCCCACTGAAATCTTCTGGCCTCTTCCACAGCCAGAAATCACAAAACATGGCTTTAGTCTCAGTTCTTTGAAGTAGCTTTGTGACTAAAGGCAAGTCAACTGCTTTCTGCTTCAGATTTTTCATTTGTTAAATTATATAAAACGACTGTTAGTGATCCAAGGGGTATTTGAGTACCTAATGAGAAGCAAATGTTGAATATTAGCGCTGGGCTTTGGGAACAAATAAGACACTGTCCCTTCCCTCACTTTTCTTTGAGTCTGATGGGGCAAGCAACAAGCAGGGCAGTGACAAGACAGTGATGGAAGTAACTGTGTGTTTCCTGGGGATGCACAGGCCCCATATGGGTTGGGTGGGGTACAGGTGGGTGAATACCGTGTTGCTTTCCAGGGGGAGGTGACCTAAGTGGAGTCCCGAAGGATGAGTCAGAGCAGCAGTATAGCAAAGGCATGGATATATGGAAAAGGTTGTCCTGTTTAGGTGGTTCCATGAAATTCATTACATCTGGGAAGGTTTGGGGCTGTAAGGAATGGGGTAGGAATGCTGGGCACGGGTTCAGATGGGAGGGAACGTTGTATGCATCTGGTGGTGGCCCATCTCTGAACTTTTCACCAAGACAGTGCTACCGTGTGGAGAATATATTCAAGAAGCCAAGGCCAGGTCCACAAGGGCTGTTGCAGTGATCTAGACAGAATATCACGAGAGCCTGAGCTTAGGAGGAACTGCAATTTAGGGGGAAAACTAGCCACATCAGGTGACTGAATGGTGGTCAGGGAAAAGAAAGAGTAAGAATGGCTTCTAGGTTTATGTCTTGACCAAGAGGATGTACAGTGCTGGCATCCTGGAGGCAGGGAAAGGGCTGGAGGAGTAGGCGAGGGAACAAAGAGGTGAATTCTAGATATTACTCTTGAGTTTTGAGAAGAGGAGGTGAAGCATTGTGTGTCAGGTTAAACAAGTTTTGTGTTTTAATGGGTTAAAAAACACTATATACACTTAGCATCAGGGTTTCAAATAATCATCCAAGTAGTTTCAGGGTTAATCTGGAAACATAATGTGAGAACCAGAACAACAGGCCAAGAGGCTATTGCCATCTGGGGTCATAGATGGTTTGTTAACAATGGCAGTTCTTCTGGGACCAGGAAAGTGGTGATTCCAAGAAGTGTAAGCTTACAGTGGGAAGGGGAAAGCCTCACTGGTTGCATTTCATGTTTGAGAGGCTACTGATTCTTACTTGGCCCTGTTTGGGGATCCAGTTTGGATCTGAGGGCTGCATGGAGCCAATGTTTTATCAAAGCAGCCCCATCAAAGGCGTTCCTGATGCTGAGCTTGGCAGGGGACAGCATCTTTTTGTGGGTGACAAATGAAGTAGACCATAACCATTTTTGAAAACTAAAGTAATAAAGAAAATAGAATTACAAGTCATTTTAATTTTTGTTACTTTAACATGAGTTGAAGATGCAATGAAGTTGTTATCCAGGATTCTGCCATGGGATGTGTAAAAGCAGTCAACTTAAAGCAATATCCGGAAACAAGATTCTGAAACAGTATCAATGCCTCTGCATTTGTTCACTTCGAGTCTCTGCCCTCTCCCAGCCTGGGCATTAGCTGCATCACTGTGTGGACTTTGGTCCCAATCTCCATCTCTTCTCAATTTTGCCTGACTTTTAAAAGATTTGCACTTCCATTTTTCAAAGTGGCTATATTATTAGCCTTTATGTAAGTATGTAAGTCAGATTTCTAAAGTCCCAGTCCTCAAGTTTCTCTTTCTTTGTTATTAAGTGATGGTAAGGGAAAGCAAAATATTTTCAGATTAAATGTCCTACAGTAAAAGATACGTGCAGTGCCCAGAGGTTTGGAAGTTTACTTATAATCCGATTCTACCTTTAATGAACTCCATTTTATAAATTTGAAATAATGGAAAGTTTAAAAGCAAAACCAAAAAAAAAATTAAGAATAGGGAGGAAAAATTAAAAAGAAGTGAGATTCTCCATGCCTCATCCATCAGAATACTTGAGTATAAGCAACCCTACAACATGTTCTTCATCCCTTCATCCAAAATATAAATATATGAAATATTTTTCTTTATGTGAGGTCTGTGTACAGGACAGTGTACTCAGATGAATATCTTTTTCCATGAAGATCAGCAGGGGAAAGCCCAGCATCCTGAGGTTTACCACTGGTTGTTATAGGCTGTCCACAGAGAGAAGGGTAGAGGATCTGCACTACAGCAGGAGGTGGTGCTTATGGTTTTTCATATATTACTTAATCATCGCAGTAAGGCCCTTTCATTGTTATTATAATCTGCATTTTTAAAAATGAGGAAACTAAGTGTTAGAGAGTTAAGTAACTTGTATGACATCACAGAACATGAAGTAGCAGAACCAGGATTAAAGATAAACTTATGTATTAATAAATTAAAGAACTGATAGTGGCACTTGCTGTTCTTTCTTAGAGCTATGAAGTACTTCCAGGATACTCTGTTAGAGTCTTTAGAGAGTGTCTCTTGTAAAAACAGAAAACACATTTTTTCTTTTAAAATCTTTGTATCCCCTCTTAATGATTTTGCTTTGTATGGCAAAAAGATAAGAAAGGAGACAGAAATGGAATAGCTTAAGGAGCAGACAGTCCTCACCCCTGCAGTGATCTTTCTTATTTTCACGCACTGTCCTCCAGGTCATCATAGTGATTGTATTGAAGACTGGCTGCTTAAAGTTTGGTTCCCCCTGATAAATAAGCCCAGCCACTGCTGCTATTGCTCTGAACGATGAAGGCCGTGACCTTAGCCTTGCCTGCTTCATTAGTAATGGAAAGGCTCTACTTGCTCGCTCTAGGGCCCAGAGCACGTTTCTTGCCAAAGAAGCTCACATTCAGTGGAGAGATGACACGGGAGAGGACTAATACGGGGTCATGGACTTTGCCTTGAACGTAACACTCTGCTTCATGTTGCAAGCCAGAGCTGCATTGCACTGTCTGATGCAATTAATGGGAAGAGCCAGGAAAACTTACCTGATTAAAATTCCCCAAGTGCAGTTGCCAAGTTTCTATCCCCAGAAGACAGGGGAGAAGAGGAGGGCTGAGTTTCTCAGTTATGGAAAACATTGAGAAAGCAGAAGTGAAAATCTGCTTTAGGCAGTTTATTCAACAATACATCAGGGAAATTCAGGTTTGTGAACTGATTACCCAATTGCTGAACATGTTATTTAATTGTAGACTCATTTTTATTCCATCTTTATTTTGTAAACCCAGTATTTCCAGATGTTTGAGGCCAGTTTTATAAGCACCAGACACATAAGGGAAAAAACCCAGCCAGTGTGTGCACGTACTGTCCAACTTTCTAACTCTCACAAATATTAAGTTTAGGACACGGATGAACATGCTATGCTATTTTTCATAATTATGGGCCGCCTGTGGTCTTCATGAATATCTGAGATCTCCTTGTTTTTAGAAATTTATAAATTTCAAAATTAAGCTGTAGTTTATACACTGGATCTGTGTAGTATTCTGGGACATAGTGATCATCACTGGGGGGTATGTTCTGAGAAATGTGCCGTTAGCCGATTTCATTTTTGCATGAACATCTAGAGCGCGCTTCCACAAACAGGTGGTGTAGCCTGCTGTACACTTGGGCTATTGGTATACCCTGTTGATCCTGGGCTACAAATCTGTACACCATGTTACTGTAGTGACTGCTGTAAGCAGTAGTAACAGGATGGTAAGTATTGGTATGTAGAAATATAAATCAAGTACAGTAAAAATATAGTATAAATTTTTAAAAACTGTTACACCTCTACCGGGCACTAACTCTGCATGGAAATTGCAGGCCTGGAGGGTGCTCCGGGTGAGTCAGTGAATCAGTGAATGGTGACTGAATGTGAAAACCTAGGACGTCCCTGTACATTGTTGAGACTTTACTGATACTGTGCACTTAGGCTACGCTAAATTTATTTTTAAATCATTTTATTTTTTCAATAATATATTAGTCTTAGCTTACTGTAACTACTTTATAAACTTCTTAATTTTTTAACTTTTTACTTATAATAGCTTAAAATACAAACCTATCATATAGCCTCAAAAAAAAAAAAAAAGGATATTTCTTTGCATCCTTGTTCTGTGAGCTTTCTTTAGTTGTTGTTCTTGTTCTCTTCTTCTTCTTTTTTAATTGTGTTAAAAATTAAGATGCAAACACACACTAGCATAGGCTTACTTAGGGTCATGATCATCAGTATCACTTCTGCCACCTCTACATTTGGGCCCACTGGAACTTCTTCAGGCACAATAACACAGATTGCCAATCCCCTGTGATAGCAGTCCTTTTGGAATCCCTCTAAAGGACTTGCCTGTGGCTTTGTACAATTAACTTTTCTTTTTTTAAAACAATCCAGAATACACTAAAATAACAATAAAACGGATGAATCTCACAGAAATTTTGTTGAGCAAAAGAAGATGAACACAAAAAAGTACACACTATATGATTCCATTTCTAAGAAGTTTCAGAATAAAGTAAGAACCAGTCTATAAAGATAGCTCAGTGGTTCCCGGTGGTCTGGGGAGGGCTGGGAGGATTGATTACAGAAAGGTTCAAGGGAACTTATGGACATGATGAGTACATGACTGCATTTATTTCTCAACACGCGTCCCATTGTACACTTAAAGTGGATATGTTCATTATATAAATAAAGTTGATTTTTTTTTAAAAAAATGTACTTACTAATCCAGCACTAGAAGCCAGGCCTCCTGATTTTTGACTCAGTAATTGTTTTTTCCCTCCCCCATGTCAAGATAAGGTTGACTCCTTCATTCTCCATACTTCCCGTCGCCTTGGGATCAGGTGCTGTAGTGTGGGAGGCAAGGCAGCCTGGGCAGCCAGGAGGCTAGTTTGGGAAGATGACCAGTTTAGCTTCAGACATGTTGAGCCTTGGCTCAGGGCTTTATGTTTGCTATTTGCCAGCTGAGCTTGATTAAAGTCTTGTTGAACTAGGATATAAAGCCTCTCCAGGAGAACGGTGCAGTTGACCTTGGAGAAGGGCAAAGGAGAGCTGGAAAAAGATTTAGAGAAATCATCAGAGAAAACCAAAGGAAAGCAGTTTTGTGGCTACCCTTCTGGAGAGGTCTTTCCTACAGAGAATAGGGAGGACAGAAGTTCCTAGGGGAGCATGTAGATCTCATTGTCCTTGGTAAAATGAGCATCGGATCCATAGCTGAAAGGTCAGCTTGGATGGGAATGCAGTGCCGCTTCTTAATTGCTAGTGACTTTGGACAATTTACTTTAGGTCACTCAAACCTGGTTTTCTGTGATGAGTACAAATAAAGCTTTTCACTTGAAATCCATTCTGCCCATCAATGAGAAAATGTATGTGAAGAGCCTGAATAAATGTTAGTTTTCTGACACATAATTGACAAATATCAACTGTCATCATTTTTGCTTAGCTGATATCAACTATTTTCTATTCGGCAGGCATTGTGCCATAGGGTTTGTAGGGACTATTCCATTGCACGCTCAAAATAACCCTTGCTTTACACCTTGAGAAAACAGGTTTTGAGAATGAAGTGGCTTCTCAAGGTAACAACACATACTGGTGTTTGTGTGAGCCCTGGAAGTATGTATGGCTTAATCTGTATTTTTGACTTCTTCTGAGAGACCATTTCCAAGAGGGACAGGAGAGGTCTGCCTAGGTGATTCAGGGAGTGTGAGCCAAGAACAAAAACTATGTAAGTTGTAGTTCTTGTAGCATTTTGGAGGTAGGAACAAGAGAGGTAAAGAGCAGAGACAGGTGGGATTTCTTAGGACAGACTTGAGCACTGAATTTTGTTAGTGAGTCTTGATGCAGGTGATGAATGGAACTTCTAAAGGCCATTCAACAGTGTACACTTATTGGGTGAGCTATGTCCTGTTAAATTTCCCCTGATGTCCTGATTGAGATATTGTCTCCAGGGAAACTGAATCCAGTCTTGCTTCTGTAGCGGGCTGTTTTTCTAGGCTATCCTGGCTTCAGGAGAGCAGAAATCCTCCTACTTCTGATGGAATATCATATGCAACTGTCCCTCCTTCAGTGACACATACTCAGGAGACAGGTGCAAAGGTTTAGCTCCCACTCCATCTTCATTTTGACCACTACAGGGAGAAATGGGGAGGAAATGCACAGAGACTAGGGCAGGGGTCCTCCAGCCTTTCTTCCATTCAAACCATTTGGATTGCAGAAAACTATCCCTGAATAAGCAGTTTCCATTTCCCGTGATATGGAGGGGAGGAAGGGGAAGTGTCATGCTGTATAGCTCACAGATGGTTGGTCTGCACTGGCCTTAAAGTTTCCAGTAGCCATAAAGATGACTCCTATATGGTCATAAAGGAGGCTGGAGTGGGAGAGCTGCCCTTGCTAACCACACAGGAAGAAGAAATACCACGGACTAAACGTGTTATGGAGGAAATCCTGGTTTAATGACGTAGCGTATGAAGCTAGGTGGATTGTGAGGAGAAGTGTAATTTCTAACAGTCAGAACTTTTATATCCATAAAGGGCCAAGTTGAGCCTACCATAAATCTCAATTCCCCTGAAATATCTATGACTATGTTAGTAATACTTTAAAAGAAGCATATATCTGTTGCTGCACCAATTCCACCAGGGCAGCATTGAGTAGTTAAGATGTTTTTGTTTCTTTTGCCCCTGAACATGGACCTTCACAGGCATCTGCCTGATTTTAGTGTTTTTATCCCTCCCACCCCCTGCAGGTTTTTTATTTTAGAAAGGAAAGTCTTTCTTTGAAAACATTGAGGTGAACTTAAAATTAATTCAGAAAAATTGAGATTATTTAGCATGTTAGATTGCTGCGTTTTAAAAATTACCTTTTTTACAGTGTTGTTTGTATAACTTGAGGGTTTTTAAAAATTCATACTCATTCTGTGATTACATCACTTCTGAGGTCCCTAAACTCTGGGAGTTTTTAAAAAAATGTCTCAAGTATGTTCTCCGGTTTATAGGTTGGGCTTTTCAACAATGTATTATGAAAAATTTTAAATTATTGTATGTGATGTTACCTTGAGCTTTTTTGTTTGTTTGTTTGTTTTGTTTTTTAACTCACTGTACTAAGGGTTTTTTTCCCCCATTAATCCAGAAATATGCAACAAGAAATATTACAAGTATAGCAAAGAGAAGACATTGAAGTGGCTGGAAAAAAAGGTATAGTACCTCTCTAGTGTCTTGTGATAAAACAAAAAAACAAAAAACAAAAAAAAAACTCTATATCCAAAGACCATCCTATATATGTAGTGAAAATGGGAAAACTGTATAAAGATATCCAAGACTGAAAAGAAACTTGGTATTTTTATTTGACCTGAATCCTCATTTCTTTTGGTCCTAAATGAAAGAGTTTCTGGCTGTTGATTAGTACAGATTTGAATCTTCCAAGCCAGACAGTGCAGGCCTCTTCACTGCTGTTAGCTGCACAGGTGTCTCCAGGGTGGTGTTGCTCACATAGCCAGGCAAGAGATGGCAGAAGAAAGCTGTTCAAGCTTAGAGAAAGTTAGTCCACTCTAAGTGTCCAAATGCTGAAGAAGGATCATGGCAAACCGTATGTCTTAAGTGATTTTGACCTAATCTAAGGTCCAGGGCAGTATTTTTAAAATTGATTTAGGAACATCACAACCAGTATTTCTCTTGGAATGGAGCAGGACAGAATGAATTAGGACAAGACAGAATGGGTTCATATATATAGCCCAGAGTACAAGTAAATGTTAAGGATGACTCTATGAAATGTATTCTTGTATATGTGTTTGATGTCAAATTGCTGTGTATTTCTTACTGTGGGTTGTAGTTAAAAAAAAAATAAATTGCCACTGGTCTAAGGAAAGTATCATGTACTTTCACATGGATTAAGAATCTTAGTTTTTACAAGATCAGTGCGGACCAGTAGTTATAATTCTGTTTCCTAAGGTTCCCTTGGATCTTACATGTGAAGGCCATGCTCGTTTGTCACACTATATCACTGAGCAAACTGGAGTCGAAACATGCAAATGAACACTGTAGAATTAGTCAGGCTCCTATTGTACAAAGTAACAAAAATTTAGTAAGTGCCATCATGTTCCACTTGTCATGTGCTATGTCATAGCATATTATATATAAGTGAAAATGCTGAGCAAAATCTTGGCATTTCATTTTTGCTTTTAGCAAGTGATAATGATATGACCATAAAGTGAAGTTTATGCTTATTGGGAAATTTTATATTTTTTGTTCTGTTTAGAAATTACTAACATAGACGCTTTGTACCAGGTTCTGTTCTAAGGGTTCTACATGCATTAACTCATTGTCTCACAGCAGTCCAATGGGGTGGATACTCTTTATGCCTAATGCACAGATAGAAGCACAGAGAGGCTGAGTGATTGGTCACAGAGCAAACCAAAGCAGCCTGTTTCCAGAGTCAGTGCTTCAGTCACCACCTTATGTTGCTTCTCTTATTGCGTAGGCTCAGGAAGTCCACGTACTGAGGTTATCCAGAAATGTGTCTGCCCTCAGCCTCTCTCCAAGCATGTAATATTTGGTGGAGATATTGCTCAGTTCTCAAATACTTCTTCCTGGATCTTAAGTGGAACGAGGGTCATCTGGAAAGTCATGCATTTCTAAAGTTATGTTGAAGATTCCTCCGATTTCTGCCCTATGTTTGCTTCCTAGGTTAAACAAACTGTGGCAGCATTAAAAACCAGTAATGTCACTGTCAGTGCTCGGGTGCAGTCATCTGCATTTTTCTCTGGTAACCAGGTTTTGAGTGACAAGGAAGGTAAGTAAACCACTTCATCAGAAATAATTTTTGTCTGGAGTAAGTTGCTCATGTGCAAATGCGTATCTGAGAATTTAAAAATCTTTAATGTCACTGAAGCATCATTCTTGCCAATGTTTTTCATAGATTAGGGCAATTGTACACCCTATTTCAGAATCAAAGGCTGTTTCTAACAGATCAGTTCTCTCACTGAATGGCACTTGAATCATTCATTCAGCAAATAATTATTTTGCACCAACAGTAATAGCAACCCTGAGAAGCCTGGCTGTCATTTCTTGAGGGTATGTTATGTGCCAGACCCTTGGCTAGGTTGCCAGGATACAAACATTGTCTCCTGATTACCCCAGGAAGTCCCATGAGAATCAAGGTTCAGTCCACAGTTACCCACCAGCAAATGGCAAAACTGAGCTACTCGTGGAGCTTCTCTCACTCTCAAGCCCATGCTTTTTGCCCTTTTCTTGTGCCTTTCCTCTGGTTCAGGGTTTCTAATGGGCTGCTTCTTTTTGCATCTTACTGCCATAAAGCTTAATTCCTAAGGTAGCTTTGAATGTTTTGATTTTAGATGAAAATTGACTCACTTAGCAATTTTCTTAGGTTATTAAGGTACTACATTCTTTTGCTTTTTCCAATATAGTGTATGTGTGCATTGTTTAAAAATAAAAACAATTATATAGTGCAATTAGCATTCTGAAAGGGTGAGACAGAAATTATTCTGACCTTCAGCTTCAAGGTTCTGTGTTCCCCTGTTCTGGCTATACAATTTTCAATACCTGACTTTAGCCATTAAAAAAAATTAATATGAGGAATAGGGACCTTTTTTGTGATGGATTATTCAGACGGTCTTTGATGTGCAGAAATCTGTTTTACAACTCATTACTTATTGACATAGCTGGCCACTGCCATTGGGGGGTGGTGAACAGCATGCTTGCCATACCAAATTCATGAACTGTCAGTGTCTTTAATTGGCCTTAACAGAAGAGGAGGAAGTAGTGAATCACAAGGGGAGATGGATGGAGAGTTGACCAATGAAACCATATATATGTGGTTTATTTATTTTTCTTTTTTTCTTTTTCTTTCTTCCTCCTCCTCCTCCTCCTCCTCCTTCTTCTTCTTCTTTTTTGCAGAAGAAGGGATGTTAGAGAGTTTTATAGACAGGTCTTCTTACTTTAAAAATTGATAACTATAGTCTCAGAGAGATGGATGGTTTATTCTAGCTGATAAATAAGGTCTTATGCTCCGAGTCCAGGGTTTTCACCAAGACTCTACATCTAAGTTTCTGGGCATGGCTGTATTGCTGGTTAGTGTTCCAGCCATAAAGTAAGCTTTACATACTTTTAGATCTTTAGCTTGGGGTATGGTACCAAAAGCAGAGAATGAATGACCTGTAAACTGACTTTCTTAAAATAGTTTTCTTTGTCTCTTCATGACTAACTGGATAAATTACTAGCCCAGAACCCTGAGCACATTTTAAGAAGGGTCCAGTGATAACTTTGTGTTCTACATCAGCCATGAAAATTTCTACTAAAGATTTTCAAGATCAGGTAACTACCAGACTGCAGTCATTTACTAAGTAATACTGGGGTATATTGTTGCCTTATTTTGAAGACAGAAAAGAAGGAAAGCAAGGAAGCAAGTAAACATCTCTGCAGCAGACCCGGGCTTTGCTTTTTGATAATTCATCTCCCCCTGTGGTCATTCCATCTCCTGATTAAGTTTGATTGCCCCACATAATCTGCTCACAGGACCGAGTTAAAGAGCGGCATTTGGAAACAGATTTTATTGGCTGTTTTTAATCAATGGCAGAGCTGCATTTTAGTACTATGACTTCAGATACCCTGAACTAATATTATATTCTGCTGTGTGAGTTGTGTTTCAGGTTTTAAAAGGCATTTTATTTGGAAGTATATATAGTGTTCAAAATATATGTAGTGTTCTTATGAAGCAAATACCTAATAGAGATAAATCATGTTATTTTATTTATCTTAAATGAATATTATCACTACTATTCAATGATTATATTTGTTATTTGGAGCAGATTTAGAAAAGATTAGCCTTAGAAAAAAGAGACATTAATATTTAATATTACCACATCTGATTTTTAAATTTTATTTGTATTCAAAGGCTTCAACTAACAAAGCAACCCTGAATTTTTGCTTTTCCTGTCCTTAATTTAGTACATGTCTACTATGTTATATCATCACATCTTTGGTATCATGCTATATCATATATCATCATCACATCTCTGCTCTGACACATCATATTAGTATCGCCATTTACCAACAAGGAATCCGAGGCTAGAGCCTAATGAGTTTCCTAAATCCATATAGACCAAGAATTTGAACTCTGGTCAATTTGACTCTAAAATCACTGTAATTATTCCTAATTGTTTTATTTCACTCTCTTTCATTTATTTCAGAGGATTACATTCGTTATGCCCATGGTCTGATATCTGATTATATCCCTAAAGAATTAAGTGATGATTTATCCAAATATCTAAAGTAAGTGTTGGTGTAGTCCTAATGAACAAGGACCTTTGTTCTTCTTGGTTTCCCCAGCAAAAGGTTTCTCTGTGGCATATGATATCACTGTGTGATAAGAGATTATTCTTGAGCTTTGTCTTATACTGTATGGATTGGGGAGGATTTTTTTGTAAATATTTTTTTAATTGTCAATGGACCTTTATTTTATTTATTGATACATGGTGCTGAGAATTGAACCCAGTGCCTCACACATGCTAGGCACGCACTCTACCACTGAGCCACAACCCCAACCCTGGAGAGGATTTTTAATGGACATTGATTGATTTGGTAGAAACTGATTACAGCAACTAGCGAGTTTAGGGATTGGAAATTTTTTTTTTTTTTTGTATTAGAGGACAAATGTGTTTAAAGTTTTATCCCCAGTGAGACTTAACTAACTTGATTTTTGTGATCATTTAAAGAGAAAGAGATAGGAAAGGAAGGGTGGATGGCATGTAAAATATTTTTGAAAATTGTATTAAAGGTTTTATACCATTTCACTACCATTAGATGTTCACTAACTACCTTTATAATGCTGAGTACTTCAAATTGAAAGTCACGTGGAAAATAATCTCTGTCCTTTAGAGATGGAAGAACAGTTTTAAGAATGATTTGATTTTCATTCCTTCCTTTTTAAAGATCTTTTTTTTTAATATTTATTTTTTAGTTGTAGTTGGTTGGACACAATACCTTTATTTTATTTATTTTTATGTGGTGCTAAGGATTGAACCCAGGGCCTCGCACTGCTAGGGGAGCGCTCTACCGCTGAGCCACAACCCCTAAAGATCTTTAATATAATATAAAGACCATACTTTTGTTGAAAAGTATGTGCTTATTTTCAAGATTTTAGCCATTATTAAGAGCTTATGTTTATGATGATTTAATAGCTTTTCCCAATCCTTATTAAATCCTTTTGCTTCTTTAATAATCCATGATAGGGAAGAATATGGTTATTTTTAAAAAAAAAAATCCATAATAGATAATAATAGAGTTGTTTGTTGTTTTCAGCAAATTCCACAGATCCTGCTTTAAAAACAGTCAGTGGAAATTGGTCCTTATACTAGTTAAAGCATATTGAAAGCTTGTTTTAAATTGATAACCATCCTTCTGTTTAATATTCCCTTGGATTTCTTAGCTGCTTGTTTTATTAGAGACTATATCTTTGTATTCCATTATTTGTTTAGTTTTTTTTTTTCTTTCCCTAAAGTTTCAAGTTTGATTTAAAGACTTTGGAAGACAGAGCATGCCAGTTAAACTTCTTTTTAAAGGGAGAAAAGTTTGTGTGGCTTTTGTCAACAGTTATAATGCTATTCACTTTTAAATAAATGGTAGCATCATAATTTATGAAGAAAAAACACTCCAGTGCCAAAACTCTAATTTGTGGAGGCCAACAAAAACCCACTGTGTTTCAACAAATGAGTTTAGTGTTTTTCTGTTTAAACAGTTTTAATATGAGGGATTAAGTAGTAAAATGAAGATGCATTAATTTAAAGAGATTCCATTCTTTACTTTGAGGGGATTGAACAGGAGGATCTATAGTGGCAAAGCTATATGAAAAGCAGGACTCTCTTAAGTCTTAAGTTGCCCAGTTTCTATTTGCCTTTCAATGAAAACTCATGGCTGTGATCTTTCTTAACTTCCTCAGGCTTCCAGAACCTTCAGCTCCATTGCCAAACTCTCCATCAAAGGTAAGAAACTGGGACCAAGATATTTTTGAGTTTAATTTGTTCTAGTATATATATTAAAGCACACAAAATCCATCTTTCATGGAGTGGTGCAATATGGAATATATATTATTCTGGGTTCTCCATGAGTATTTTTAATTATTGTAGATTTTACCCAAAGTGAAAACCAAGTTCATTTTAGAAAGCACCTCTATAAAAATATTATAGATATATAATAAAAATGAAGCCTTCTTGAGTAGGCTAAGCCATTTAATTACTTTCATTAATGACCCAGAACCATACAACTAAAACTCATTTTGCCAAATCTAATTATAAATAGCCCAGAGGCACATCGAGCATGAGTTTTGTAACTCAAAGATGAATAAGGATGACCATGTTTCTATTCTGAATCTGAAATGATTAACAAAATTAGTTGTAGTTGCCATCTGTTATTGAGAATCCTCCTTTTCCAAACATCCTCAAACAGCTCTCCCTAGCTCCTCTATAGCTTGTGTTTATTCCCTAGATCCATAGACTAGAAAAGCAAATCATAACCCATGCCTGAACTGTAGCATCCCTTAGTCTAGACCAGATCTCAGATGAGTAAGTGTTGCTCTGAGGCAGGGGAATAAACACATGCACTGCTGTGGATGAGCTCATTCTCCAGCCAGCAGAGGACTTGAAGCTTTGAGCATGTGCAATAGAACACAGATACAAAACAGCTTTCCTTCCCCCTGCATTCATTGCTTGGCCTTCAAGGTACTCAGCGTGCTCAGGAATTTTCTCCTATCAAGTCCTATTTGGAGGTGGGGTTAGCAGTTTAAAAAGCTGCTTTTGTTGAGCTTTCTTTGATTTTTAGAAAAGGACTGAAAATTGAAAGTGCATCAGTGTTTATTTGGGGCCACATTCAGCAGTTGTCAAAGAAGGTGCATCTTTTGCTTCCTTTGAAGAAGAGCACTGGGCAGAAGTCAGTTGCTGTAAGATCTAAGGACATCCTAGGTCAGACATATGCTTCTTCCAGTTCCATAGTTAATCTCTGACAGTATCCAGGGGACAAAGAGTAAAATAATAGGATGCTCTGAAAGTGTTTGTTTCTTATTTTTCTACCTCAAAAAATAAAGCGTATTTCTTTCTCCCACATGTCTATCTTCCTTAGAAACTTAGATGTAATTCATGAATTGATATAAACTTAGCCTAGAAAGTGCAAGCCTTTGATACCTTTTAGAGTAATATATCTCATAAGTTTATTCTTCTCCATTCTGGTTTTCTGTTTCTTAATTTCCAAAATTTAAGTCATTTGTGGTCTTGTCATTTTTGATTTAGATCTAGGGTCAGCAAACTTTTTCTGTAAAGGATATATAATAAATGTTTTAGGCTCCTGGCATAGACAGTCTGTGTTACAGCACAGGGGCTATGTTGTTGGAGGGCAGAAACAGCTATAGACAATACATAAGTGATTAGTATGGCTAGGTTCCAATAAAATTTTATTAGTGAAATCAAGGGCCAGCTGGGTTTGGCCTGTGGGCCATAGTTTGCCAAGCTCTGATTTGGATCTCAGCATCTTGTCCTTTCTGCACCTCAGCCTTATCTCCTAGATGAGGTATGCACATTACACACTATACTGGATAATGTACCATAGTTGAAACAAGCATAGACTATATCTTCTACTAGCTTTCCTGTCTGTGCCAAGGGTTTGATTGATTTTTTATAGGAGTATACGTGATCATTTTCAGGAAATACCTCCCAGCAGCCACCAGGCGTTCTTGTATCAGTTGTAATGCAAGCATGGAGTCTGCATCTAAATGTGTTTTGCCTCATTTTCCCTTATTGTCACATCTCTGCTTTTGTTGGGCTCAGCTTCCTACCCTCATCCCCCGAAATCTTTTGAATTTGTCACTATCAACTGACGAAGTTGGATGTAATCAGTGTTTGGAGATGTTCCCAAGTTCCCTTTTTGCAAATCTTTTGTATTAGTGAGAAGACCAGGCCTAACATAAATCCTCATGTTAGTCTAGTGTTTGTTCCTCTCTTCCCAGAATTGTACCCATTTAGTCACATCCTTGGTACTGTCTTTCTGAGCTACTTCACCATTTCTGCTGAAGAATCTTCAGCAGAAATCTCACTCCATAGTGATTTGGTCTTTTAAATAACAAAAATTTCAGCGGAGCACAACAGACACTAGTATGGCAATTTGTAAATCAATGGATGTGTAACTGATGTGATTCTGCAATCTGTGTATGGGGTGAAGGTGGGAGTTCATAACCCACTTGAATCAAAGTGTGGAATATGATATGTCAAGAAATTTGTAATGTTTTGAACAACCCACAATAAAAAATTAAAAAAAAAAATAACAAAAATTTATCAATAAAATTTTCCCCCAATATATTCAACAATGTGCTAGAAATAACATGTGCAAAGATATACCACAATAATTTTTATTTTTTTTATAAGAAGAACTTATAACTGGTATATTGTCTGGTTGTGAGCTTTTAAAACACACGATCATTTTGCTTATTAAATTAAATGTTTACTATTCAGATGGAAGTGAGATAGGTAAACTGAGGGGTACAGAGAGTACTGAGTCTCAACAAAGGAATGCCTCTGAAACCATTGACATGTTACAGAACAAGCAACTCATGAGCAAACCTACCTGCATTCTGTCACCTTAAGCCCTCACCACCACTTACTGATTAGCCAATAAAACAACAGCTAAGACACCATGGCAGGATAGCTCCAAGGCACCCGGAGGAACACACAACTCCTTGTAGCATGCACATCAGGAACTTTGACCAAGATGTGACCAGACCCTCTTCCCCAACCGCATCTCCCATTGTAATAGTAAAACCCAGATGGGAAGAGATATGAGTCTACTTGTACTTCCCATATTCCCTTATACTCACAGATATGTAATGATGGCTCAGTATATGATAGTAATGTTGTCTTATAAGCAGGGAGACTTTCCTCAGGCTCTCTGCAATCTCCTGCACTCCCATTCCTATGTGTGTACTTTCCCTTTTTAATAAGTCTTTTGTTTTGTTACTCACCAAATGCATCCTTAAATTATTTTCTGTGACATTGTTGTATAATCTGCAAGATTAAGGTAGAGGTCTCCTTCACTACTGGAGTCTCTTGGACCTCTGTGCAGTAAACATTGTTCTGGTGAGCCAGCTAGGAGGTAAAATGACAACAACCGACCCCTAGTGAGTGACCTGACATGCTTTTCTTGCACTCTTAAAAAAGTTCAACTGATATTTTTTCCATTCTATTCCATTTTCATGAGCCACAGAACTTAATCTCAACTTGTCTGTCTGATTGTGGCTCTCCTCTTCAGAACTAGTTTGTTATATTAAGCAGGTCCAAGGACCACACAGGTGACTCCTAACACCAATCTTTGGGTTTAGGAAGTACCGTGCCAGTTCATTGCCCCCCCCCCCTTCTCTCTCTCTCTCACACACACACACATTCTTCTCTGAAATGTCTTCAGATTCCTTCCCTCTGGGTTTAGGGAAACATGAGTGTCAGGTCATAAAGATGTCAAAGATAAAAGGCACTGGGTCAGATGGAACTTAACAAACTCACATGGGGAGACACTCATGAGGGCTGATCACTCAGTGTCTTCAGCACCCTCACATTTCATAAAACAAGTAGGTCACACCTGAGGCAAGCAGAGGAAATTGGCCTTGGCATGACAGCCTCAGAAGCAACCTCCAAAATCAATACAGTAATTGTTGTAGAACCTTACATAGTGCAGAGGATGGCAGGCAATCTCCCTTCCAGCCTTGCTCTTTGTATTTCTTCTTTTTTTCCCCTTTGCTGTGGAAATCTTGATTCCTGCATTGTTTCCAGGCACTGGTAAATTTCCTTTTTGGTGCTCTGCTGCCCTTTTACATTGCCTCGATCACTGCTGCTTGCTGTGTTCATCTAGTACTAATTATCCTCTGTGTGATCTGGGATTTGAGTGACCCTCCTTTAAGACCTTCTTTGATTCTTTTTCATAATCTTTCCAACTGCCAAACTCCTTTGTACCAGCAGTCCAGATGTTTTGTTCCCCCTTTGGTATAAGTGCAGACCCCAGAATCACTTGTTTTTGGATCATAATGTATATGCTATTCATATGCTCTGGGCTTATGGGAGAGATGTGGATTATGAGATTTGAAATTGCTCACAAGGATCCTATGGTCATTTTAAGCCTTATCCTTGATAGGGCTCATTGGGGGCAATAAAAGGAGAGTGGACCATTTTTCATCATTAAAGACATCCTCAGACCTCTGTAGACCTTTTTTTTTTTTTTTTTTTTTTGGTACAGGATTAATCCCAGTGGTGCTCAGCTACTGAGCTACATTCACACCCCATTTTATATATTGTTTGAGACAGGGTGTCCCTAAGTTGCTTTGAACTGGTGATCCTCTTGCCTCAGCCTCCTAAACCACTGAGATTATAGGCATGCAGACCCATACCTGGCCTCTGGAGTCCTTTCTGTCTCTTCTCATATAGGACCTCAGGCAGGCTTGAAGAATCCCGGGGCTCCAGGGATAATTAGAAGCACAGGTGTCAGTTGGAGGCAAGGATGCCTAACTTTTCTGTTGTAAGACACCAGTTAAAATGACATAAGGTCATACCTATGGACAGGACTTCGTTTATTTCAATTTCTCTTTTCTTTTTCCAGAACAGAGAGGCACATTCATCACTAAACAAGATAATGTCACCTCTCCAAATGGATAATACCACATCTGTGCCCGCCAATTCTCCTTTGGGCTGCATCTTAAATAATTGGGATGCTTTTAAGGCTGACAGTCTAAATAAAAGCAGACTAACTTTTCTTTGCAACATGGCATGGCCTCAATACAAATTGAAAAGTAGGGAGATTTGGCCAGAAAATGGGACCTTAAAATTGAACACTATCTTGCAGCCGGATCTCTTTTGCAAACAAGAGGAGAAATGGACAGAAGTACCTTATGTCCAGGCCTTTATGGTCTTATACCAGGACCCAAAACTTAAGGGTCTCTGTAAAATACACAATGACCATTTTCCTTTAACTAAAGTCCAGGAAGAAAGTGCTCCCCTAGAGGATGCACTTTTGAGTGGTGGCCTTAGAATGCCACGTGGGCCCTCCCCATTGAAAGCCTGCCACTTCCCCCAGACTGTAATCCCATGGGTTTCTCAGCCTAATCTGTCCCATCTGGTCTACCTATCAGCCCACCTTCTCATCAACTCTCAAACCCCCCTCTATCCAAGGGGAGCGGCCCTACAGGGGAGTGCTGAGAACCGTATCCCTTCATGGGGACCCCCAGCTCACCAGTCTTCATCCACGTGAGGAAGTCTCAAATGGAGAAGGGGAAATCATGGGAATATATGATCATTTTGTTCTGTCAAACTTGGCTCAATGCAAACAGAAGTTAGGAAATTTTTCAGAGGATCCAAACCAATTTATAGATGAATTTCAGGCCCTGACTCTGACCTTTAATCTCAGTTGGTCTGACCTACATGTAGTGTTGTCCACCTGCTGCACTCTTAAAGAAAAGGATAGTATTTTGTTTTTTTTTTTTTTTTCTCATTGCAACATGTAGTTTATTTATTTATTTATTTTTTTTAAATTTTTTATTGTGGGTTGTTCAAAACATTACAAATTTCTTGACATATCATATTCCACACTTTGATTCAAGTGGGTTATGAACTCCCACCTTCACCCCACACACAGATTGCAGAATCACATCAGTTACACATCCATTGATTTACAAATTGCCATACTAGTGTCTGTTGTGCTCCGCTGCCTTTCCCCTCCTCCACCCTCCCCCCTCCCCACCTCTCCCCTCCCCTCCTCTCCTCTCTTTCTACCTCCTCCACTGTATAACCCTGAGGGTCTCCTTCCATTACCATGCAATTTCCCTTCTCTCTCCCTTTCCCTCCCACCTCTCATCCCTGTTAAATGTTAATCTTCTTCTCCTGCTCTTCGTCCCTACTCTGTTCTTAGTTACTCTCCTTATATCAAAGAAGACATTTGGCATTTGTTTTTTAGGGATTGGCTAGCTTCACTTAGCATAATCTGCTCTAATGCCATCCATTTCCCTGTAAATTCTATGATTTTGTCATTTTTTAATGCAGAGTAATACTCCATTGTGTATAAATGCCACATTTTTTTTTATCCATTCATCTATTGAAGGGCATCTAGGTTGGTTCCACAGTCTTGCTATTGTGAACTGTGCTGCTATGAACATCGATGTAGCAGTGTCCCTGTAGCATGCTCTTTTTAGGTCTTTAGGGAATAGACCGAGAAGGGGAATAGCTGGGTCAAATGGTGGCTCCATTCCCAGCTTTCCAAGAAATCTCCATACTGCTTTCCAAATTGGCTGCACCAATCTGCAGTCCCACCAGCAATGTACAAGTGTACCCTTTTCCCCACATCCTCGCCAGCACTTGTTGTTGTTTGACTTCATAATGGCTGCCAGTCTTACTGGAGTGAGATGGTATCTTAGGGTGGTTTTGATTTGCATTTCTCTGACAGCTAGAGATGTTGAGCATTTTTTCATGTACTTGTTGATTGACTGTATGTCCTCCTCTGAGAAGTGTCTGTTCAGGTCCTTGGCCCATTTGTTGATTGGGTTGTTTGTTCTCTTATTGTCTAATTTTTTGAGTTCTTTGTATACTCTGGATATTAGAGCTCTATCTGAAGTGTGAGGAGTAAAGATTTGTTCCCAGGATGTAGGCTCTCTATTTACCTCTCTTATTGTATCTTTTGCTGAGAAAAAACTTTTTAGTTTGAGTAAGTCCCATTTGTTGATTCTAGTTATTAACTTTTGTGCTATGGGTGTCCTATTGAGGAATTTGGAGCCCGACCCCACCGACTGTAGATCGTAGCCAACTTTTTCTTCTATCAGACGGCGTGTCTCTGATTTGATATCAAGCTCCTTGATCCATTTTGAATTCACTTTTGTGCATGGCGAGAGAAAGGGATTCAGTTTCATTTTGTTGCATATGGATTTCCAGTTTTCCCAGCACCATTTGTTGAAGATGCTATCCTTCCTCCATTGCATGCTTTTAGCCCCTTTATCAAATATAAGGTAGTTGTAGTTTTGTGGATTGATTTCTGTGTCCTCTATTCTGTACCATTGGTCCACCTGCCTGTTTTGGTACCAGTACCATGCTGTTTTTGTTACTATTGCCCTGTAGTATAGTTTGAAGTCTGGTATCGCTATACCGCCTGATTCACACTTCTTGCTTAGCATTGTTTTTGCTATTCTGGGTCTTTTATTTTTCCATATGAATTTCATGATTGCTTTCTCTATTTCTACAAGAAATGCCGTTGGGATTTTGATTGGCATTGCATTAAACCTATAGAGAACTTTTGGTAACATTGCCATTTTGATGATGTTAGTTCTGCCTATCCATGAACAGGGTATATTTTTCCATCTTCTAAGATCTTCTTCTATTTCTCTCTTTAGGGTTCTGTAGTTTTCATTGTATAAGTCTTTCACCTCTTTTGTTAGGTTGATTCCCAAGTATTTTATTTTTTTTTTGAAGATATTGTGAATGGAGTGGTTGTCCTCATTTCCATTTCAGAGGATTTGTCGCTGATATACAGGAATGCCTTTGATTTATGCGTGTTGATTTTATATCCTGACACTTTGCTGAATTCATTTATTAGCTCTAATAGTTTCTTTGTAGAGCCTTTTGGGTCTGCTAGGTATAGAATCATATCATCTGCAAATAGTGATAATTTAAGTTCTTCTTTTCCTATTTTGATGCCTTTAATTTCTTTCGTCTGTCTAATTGCTCTGGCCAGTGTTTCGAGAACTATGTTGAACAGAAGTGGTGAGAGAGGGCATCCCTGTCTTGTTCCAGATTTTAGAGGGAATGCCTTCAGTTTTTCTCCATTCAGAATGATGCTAGCCTGAGGCTTAGCATAGATTGCTTTTACAATATTGAGGTATGTTCCTGTTATCCCTAGTTTTTCTAGAGTTTTGAACATAAAGGGATGCTGTACTTTGTCGAATGCTTTTTCCGCATCTATCGAGATGATCATATGGTTCTTATTTTTAAGTCTATTGATGTGGTGAATAACATTTATTGATTTCCGTATATTGAACCAGTCTTGCATCCCAGGGATGAATCCTACTTGATCATGGTGTACAATTTTTTTGATATGTTTTTGTATCCGATTCGCCAGAATTTTATTGAGGATTTTTGCATCTAGGTTCATTAGAGATATTGGTCTGTAGTTTTCTTTCTTTGAAGTGTCTTTGTCTGGTTTAGGTATCAGGGTGATGTTGGCCTCATAGAATGAATTTGGAAGTTCTCCCTCCTTTTCTATTTCCTGAAGTAGCTTGAAAAGTATTGGTATTAGTTCTTCTTTAAAGGTTTTGTAAAATTCTGCTGTATACCCATCCGGACCTGGGCTTTTCTTAGTTGGTAGTCTTTTTATGGTTTCTTCTATTTCCTCAATTGATATTGGTCTGTTTAGGTTTTCTATATCCTCCTGACTCAATCTGGGCAGATCATATGACTTAAGAAATTTATCTATGCCTTCACTATCTTCTAATTTATTGGAGTATAAGGATTCAAAATAGTTTTTGATTATCTTCTGTATTTCTGAAGTGTCTGTTGTGATATTACCTTTTTCATCACGTATGCTAGTAATTTGAGTTCTCTCTCTTCTTCTCTTCGCTAGCATCGCTAAGGGTCTGTCGATTTTGTTTATTTTTTCAAAGAACCAACTTTTAGTTTTGTCAATTTTTTCAATTGTTTCTTTTGTTTCGATTTCATTAATTTCAGCTCTGATTTTAATTATTTCTTGCCTTCTACTTCTTTTGCTGTTGTTTTGCTCTTCTTTTTCAAGGATTTTGAGATGAAGTATGAGATCATTCATTTGTTGGTTTTTTCTTTTTTTAAGGAATGAACTCCAAGCAATGAATTTTCCTCTTAGAACTGCTTTCAATGTGTCCCATAGATTCCGATATGTTGTGTCTGTGTTTTCATTTATCTCTAAGAATTTTTTAATTTCCTTCTTGATGTCTTCTATAACCCATTGATCATTCAGTAACCTATTGTTCATTCTCCAAGTGATGTATGCTTTTTCCTTCCTTCTTTTATCGTTGATTTTCAGTTTCATTCCATTATGATCAGATAAGATGCATGGTATTATCTCTACTCCTTTATATGGTCTAAGAGTTTCCCTGTGACATAATATATGATCTATTTTTGAGAAGGATCCTTGTGCTGCTGAGAAAAAAGTGTAACTGCTTGATGTTGGGTGGTATACTCTATATATGTCAATTAGGTCTAGGTTATTAATAGTGTTATTGAGTTCTATAGTTTCCTTATTCAACTTTTGTTTGGAAGATCTGTCCAGTGGCGAGAGAGGTGTGTTGAAGTCTCCCATGATTATGGTGTGGTGGTCTATTAGACTCTTGAACTTGAGAAGAGTTTGTTTGACGAACATAGCTGCACCATTGTTTGGGGCATATATATTTATGATTGTTACGTCTTGTTGGTGTATGGTTCCCTTAAGCAGTATGTAGTGTCCCTCTTTATCTCTTTTGATTAACTTTGGCTTGAAATCTATTTTATTTGATATGAGTATGGACACGCCTGCTTGTTTCCGAAGTCCATATGATATGATTTTTCCCAACCTTTCACCTTCAGCCTATGTATGTCTTTTCCTATCAAATGCGTCTCCTGTAGGCAGCATATTGTTGGGTCTTGTTTTGTGATCCATTCTACTAGCCTGTGTCTCTTAATTGGTGAGTTTAAGCCATTAACATTTAGGGTTATTATTGAGATATGGGTTGTTCTTCCAGCCATATTTGTTTATTTCTGTTACTAAACATGGTTTGTTTTCCTCTTTGATTATTTCCCCCCCCCCTTTACTGTCCTACCTCCCACTGTTGGTTTTCATTGTTATTTTCCATTTCCTCTTCCTGTAATGCTTTGCCGAGGATGTTTTGAAGAGATGGTTTTCTAGCTGCGAATTCTTTAAACTTTTGTTTATCGTGGAAGGTTTTAATTTCATCCTCCATCCTGAAGCTTAATTTCGCTGGATACACAATTCTTGGTTGGAACCCATTTTCTTTCAGTGTTTGAAATATGTTATTCCAGGATCTTCTAGCTTTCAGAGTCTGTGTTGAAAGATCAGCTGTTATCCTGATTGGCTTACCCCTAAATGTAATCTGCTTCCTTTCTCTTGTAGCTTTTAAAATTCTCTCCTTATTCTGTATGTTGGGCATCTTCATTATAATGTGTCTAGGTGTGGATCTCTTATGATTTTGCACATTCGGCGTCCTGTAGGCTTCTAGGATTTGGGATTCTGTCTCATTCTTCAAGTCTGGGAAGTTTTCTTGTATTATTTCATCGAATAGACTGCTCATTCCTTTGGTTTGGAGCTCTGTACCTTCCTGTATCCCAATGACTCTTTAAGTTTGGTCTCTTAATGTTATCCCATATTTCTTGGATGTTCTGCTCATGGTTTCTTAACAGTCTTGCTGAGCTGTCTATGTTCTTTTCCAGTTGAAATACTTTGTCTTCATTGTCTGATGTTCTATCTTCTAAGTGTTCTACTCTGCTGGTAGTATTCTCCATTGAGTTTTTAAGTTGGTTTATTGCTTCCTGCATTTCTAGGATTTCTGTTTGTTTGTCTTTTATAACCTCTATCTCCCTGTATAGTTGATCCTTTGCTTCCTGGATTTGTTTGCGTAATTCGTTGTCGAAGTGATCTTTCATTGTCTGATTTTGCTGTTTAATGTCTTCCTTGATACTCCAAATCATCTGAAGCATGTATATCCTGAATTCTTTATCTGACATTCCATCTGCTGCAGCTGTTACCTCTTCTAAAGTTGCGTTGACCTGCATTGCTTGTGGTCCTTTCTTTCCTTGTCTTTTCATACTGCTTGCGTATCTTTCCTGCAGGTGCGGGCGGCGGCTCTGCTCTCTCCTTATTCCAATTGGGGTGTCGTGGCTACCACGCCGGCAGGTCACTGGGCCTGTTCTGGGAGCTGGCGGCGGCTCTGTTCTGCCCCTACTCCAATTGGGGTGACGAGTGTACCACGCCGGCAGGCCACCGGGCCTGATCCGCCAGTAGGTTGCAGGTTTGCCTACCCTGCAGGCGCGGGCGGCGGCTCTACTCTGCCCCTACTCCAAATGGGGTGACGTGTCTGTCATACCGGCAGGCCACTGGGCCTGTCCTGCTGGTCGGTCGCAGATCTGCTCACCTTTCGGGCACGGGTGGAGGCTCTGCTCTGCCCCTACTCCAATTGGGGTGTCGTGACTACCCCGCCTGCAGGACGCTGGGCCTGTTCCTGGCACGGGCAGCGACTCTGCTCTGTCACTACTCCAATTAGGGTGGTGTTTGTACCTCGCCGGCAGGCTCCTGGGCCTGATCCGCCGGTCTGTTGTAGGTCTGCCTACCTTGGAGGCGCGGGCGGCGGATCTGCCCTGCCCCTCCTACCACGCCTGCGGACCCCTGGGCCTGATCTGCAGGTTGATCACTGGTCTGCTCACCCTGCGGGCACGGGTGGTGGTTCCGCTCCGCCCCCACTCCGATTGGGGTCACGTGACCACCACACCGGCAGGGCCTGATCCGGGCGTGGGAGAAGGATCTGCTCTGCCCCTACTCCAGTTGGGGTGATGTGTGTACCACACTGGCAGGCCACTGGGCCTGACCCGCCAGGCTGTCACAGGTCTGTTTACCTTGCGAGCGCGAAGGGCGGCTCTGCCCTGCCCCTCCTACCACGCCCATGTACCACTGGGTCGCGGGTCTGCCTACCTTGCGGGTGCGGGTGGCGGCTCCGCTCCACCCCCTCTCCAATTGGGGTCACGCAGTCACCACGTTGGTGAGCCGCTGGGCCTGCTCCAGGCGCTGGCGGCGGCCCGGCTCCTCCCCTCTGGCTCGAGGACAAATTGAGGAGACTCGGGTGACTGTGCCTCACACCCCTACCAGGAGACCAACTGCTTATGTCACGGCTGGTATTGATGAAGTTCTCTCCTCCGCCGCTTTCTGCTGACATCAGATCTCTGCCATGTTGGTATCCTATGCGAATGGCAGCATTTCGTTCCCCTTGCCGGGCAACCAAAGCAACGGGTGAGTCCTGACCGGCCCTCAGCAGGACCCGGACCGAGACGCAGTTTCCGCGGGCTCCTAGCCCCGGTCCAGGGAAGTTCCAGGAGCCGGAACTCGGCCGCCCCGCGCTCGGTGTTCGCTCCGATAAGATCAGATTCTAAGAAGCACCCAGGCGCTGAACCCTAGCAATCTGTCTGCAAGCCGCAGGCGAATTACAGCCTGAAATTACCTGTTCTATGGCTGAATGAGCTGCGGTCAGTCGAAAACAGGGAAGGTGACGTCAGTTTACCAACATGGTGGCTGCTGGCCTCCTCTGTGGTCTGACCGGTGTGGAGAACCGAGATGGACCGCTTCCTTCCCCCGTCTCGAACCCAGAATTCAGCCCTGAGTGCGGTGCTTGCGCGGCTGGCAGAAACTGCAGCGCTGTATCCCTGCGTCGCTATCTCCTCGTTTCCCAGCGCGCGCTGCAGACTCTAGCCGCGGGGCGTTTTGCTGAATAAGCAGTGTTACCCTCCGTGCGACAAACCTCTCGCGTTTGAGTCCCCGTAGCCGATCCTCGTGCGATGGAAATCCTTCCTCCAGGTTCCGGAGCACCCCACTATTGCTGGAAATTCCTAACAAGATATCCTTTAGCCGTCCTGACTTGTCATACTCCCACACAGTGAAGCAGCACACGGGGGCAATGCACTCCCCTCGCCGCCATCTTCCTTCCACCAAGGATAGTATTTTGTATGAAGCTCGGGCACATGCAGGTAGCCTGTCTTTAACCAACCACTAGGGGATATAGCCATACCCCGTGAGGACCCTAACTGGAATCATCAACCAGAACACATCAGCCTTGTTAGGCGTAACCACATGATAACTTGTCTTATCGAAGGATGAAAAAGTATAAGGAAAAGGAAAAATGTGATAATTTTGGAAGGTAAAACAGGAAAAAGATGAAAATCCTTTATTGTTTTTAAATCAGCTAACTGAGGCCTTCCAGAAATACTCTTCTGTTGATCCTGACTCTGTGGATGGGCAAGTGGTATTAGGGATATTTTTCACCTACCAGTCAACCCCATACATCAAAAAAGAGATTCAAAAGAAGGCCTTGAACCAGTTCTTGTCCTTGAAGGAGCTGAAAGATTTGGTCCCTCTGGCATTCCACAGAGAAAGAAAGGAAAAGTTTAGGAGGTCCCAGAGGAGATGGCAACAGGCTAGAGAACAAGCCCAACTAATTTCATTTGGTATGAGAAGCACCTTGCAATCTCAAGGTGACCCTAGAGGCAGATGTAGCCCAAAGGGGAAAAACTGGAGACCTGACAGTTGTTTCAGGTATGGAGAATCTGGACACTGGAGGAAAAATTGACCGCCTCAACCTGGTTTTGTCCCCTATGTAATGGGAGTGAGACTGCCCTTGCCTCCAAAGGGAAGCTGGGATGGACATCCTCTCCTATGATGACTGCCCTTGAGGACTGAATGTATCCAAGGTTTCATATTGTCCCCATTGGCCAGCTGGACTTCACTCAGGAAGAGTCTCAGGTGACTCTTGACATGGCAGGTAAAAAATATGGGATATGGGGATTTCATATTTTGCCTTACTTGAACCTCTTACACTACTTTATAATCAAACCTTTTTTGTGATTGGTATTGACAGAATCTCTAAAGTTAAAAGATTTGTATCTCTGACTTGCAGATTTGGAGAACTAATTATGACTCAAGCCTTCCTGGTTTTCCCAGAAAGCCCCACTCCCCTGTTAGGTTAGAAATTCTTAGGCTCTCTGTATGTAACTCTTCATGTAGCACCTAAACATTCATCTCCCCCTTCATTGGGGCATTGATAACATTGATAATATCTGGAAAG
The DNA here is from genome assembly GCF_021218885.2 of Marmota monax. NCBI lineage: Eukaryota > Metazoa > Chordata > Mammalia > Rodentia > Sciuridae > Marmota > Marmota monax. The sequence goes on along the minus strand of NW_026693082.1, from coordinate 16,281,041 downwards.
AGATTGGAGTTCTGCCTGTGGATACTTTGACTAAAATAATTCCTCAAGTTTGGGACATTCAGATATCAGGAAAGGCAATAAATGCCCAGACAATCTTAATTTTTCTAAAAGACCCAAAAACATATCTCCATAAACATTAGTCCTCTAACAGCCTGAGGCCTGCCAAGGGTTCCAACCCCTTATCTCTATTTTAAGCATGGTATCCCAGAGCATGTCATACTCCGATTCTCTCAGTGCTAAACCTTTCGGGGAATGTCGACTGGTCCAAGATTTGCAGGCAATTAATAAGGCTTTAATCCCCCTTCATCCCATAATCCTAAACCTATACATTATTTTGACTTAAATACTGAGTTGATCTGCATAGTACACTGTCCTTAATCTCAAGAATGCTGTCTTTGCATCCCATTACACCCTGAGTCACAATAACAGTTTAGACTGACCCTGGCACAATAGAAATTGGTCAATGTACTTAGAAGGTGCTGCTTCAAGGAATTAGAGACAGCTTGCACCTGTTTAGAAATGCCCTAGCAAAGGGGAATTAAGTTCTCAAACTTCAGAAAATGGAGCTCTGTTCAAATATGTGAATGGTCTTAACTGCAGCCCCACAAAACAAGATGCTGACAAAAATACTATCAGAGTTCTTAATTTCTTGGGCTTTCCTGGGTTCTGAGTATCTCCATGAAAGGCCCAGATATCCCAACAGAAGGTAAAATATAATACTACAAGAAAGTGATTAGTATGCTACCATTTGGATATAGAGGTTGAGAATAAGATGGCTAACATCAAGTGGAACTCAGTGATTGTGTGGAATTAATCTATGGGCCATGGCTTCCCCTTTGGTGGTTGGTTAGATGTACCCTAGGATATCCCTGGATCATAGATGTTGGATTAAGACCACAGGTGAGCCTACTAATCTCCCAGATTTTCATGAAAGATGGTCACAAATTGTTCTTTACTGGTATGACCATTTAGCTTCCATCTTTGTACTCCAGATATGGCTGGAAGATGTAACGTGGCACATAGAAGCCTTTCAGTTTTACTCAAAGAAATTTAAATGACAATGTGGTATCGCCATGTTGGATTAATCCTATTAAGTATTGAGGTAGCCTTAATGAGAAAAGCAATCCAGAATCATATGGCATTTGACATCTTAATAGCTGCCCAGTCAAGGGCCTGTGCCATTATTAAAACTGATGTTGTGTATATATCCCTGATAATTAAGGCAGCATTACTTTAGCCTTGCAAGATCTGCATGTCCAGGTAAAGGTGATGGTTGATGATTCTGCCCTTAGCCTAAATGCTTGGCTCTCTTGGCGGGATAAAGGAAATTGCTAGGAAAAATTATTAATATTCTTTATGACCCTCATAAGTGTTGGGTTGCTTTTGTGCCATGGATTATTTTGTTGCTTTGGGATACTACCTCAACTATCTACTTGTTTTCCTAGGCAAGTAGCCAGAATGATGGTGGTGAATGGATTTCGACCTTTTCCAGCAACTGAGACTAGAGACTTTAGATCCCTGGATAGGTAGGGATGACATCCCATTACAGCTTGAAGCAGCTACAGAAGATAGACCACCTTCTTTCGGCAGCCTGGTAAAAATAGGGATCTAAGTCTGGTGCAGGAGATAAGATAGGTAAATTGAGGAGTACAGTAATTCTCAACAAAGGAATGCCTGTGAAACCATTGACGTACAGAACAACAACTTGTGAGCAGACCTACCTGTGTTCTGTTGCCTTAAGCCCTCACCACCACTTACTAATTAGCCAATAAAACAGTGGCTAAGACACCGTGGCTGGATAGCTCCATGGCAGCCGGAGGAACACACAGCTCCTTGTAGCATGCACATCTTTGACCAAGATGTGACCAGACCTTCCACTGTAATAGGTTTAACCCACATGGGAGGAGATATGAGGTGCTAATCAAGTGACTGGTTTCTACTTGGACTTCCCACATTCCCTCATATCCACAGATACGTGATGATCACTCAGCATATGATAGAGTAATGTTGGCAGCATAAGGAGGGAGGCTTGCCTAGGGCTCCCTTCCTGCACTTCCATTCCTGTGTGTGTACTTCCGCTTTTTAATAAATCTCTTGCGCTGTTATCTTACACCTGTTATGTTCTTAAATTATTTTCTGCAACATGGTTAAGAACCTGGAAGATGCAAGTAGAGATCTCTGCTCCTATAGATCTCAGATCCCTGTATGATGACAGAAGTACTTTTATTTATTTTAAGTTATAGCCATGGATATTTTTTATTTGAATCATCAGCGAAGTGAATAATGTCCCAATGTTTATAATGACATCTGTGTTAGAAACATTGCACCACAGATAAGGAACACAAACATCCTCCTGACCTTGTGCTCTTTGAGTTTTGAAAATAATAACCTTCAGCATTATGAACCACAAGAAGACACCTTTCCAGTAAAAATATACATAGCCTGACCACCCTTTACTGTCTCAATTTATTAACAAACATGTATTAAGAAAGTTGCATGTATCCATGCGCTTTGTAGTGGTAGGTAGTTCATATGTGGTGAAGTAGCCTATTTTTTCCCCCTCTGCAATATGTTTGGGGGGTGGCTTTTGTAGAATGTGGCTTTCAGTGTGGCATATTTACACATGCACATAACATGATTTCATCAGTTTCACCCCCCAGCATCTCCCCCACCCTTCGCTCCTGTCTGCCCCGCCCCCCATCCCATCTTTATCCCTATTGGCCTCCCTTCTACTTTCATGATGTTCCTTTGTTTTTCCTTTTTCTTCACTACCTTCTACACTTGAGAGAAAACATACAACCCTTGACTTTCTGAGTCTGGCTTATTTCACTCAATATGGTGCTTTTCCATTTCCATCCATTTTCCTGAAAATGATGTAATTCCTTATGACTGAGTAAATCACTGTTGTGTATATAAACTACATATTCTCCATCCACTCATCTGTTGATGGATACCTTGGCTGATTCCATAACGTGACTATTGTGAATTGTGCTGTGGTAAACATTCGAATGCATCTATCTCTAAAGTATGCTGACTTTAATTCTTTTGGATAAATACCAAGAGTATATCATAGTTCTATTTTTAGTTGGTTGAGGAACCTCCATACCGATTTTCTTGGTGGCTGTACTAGTGCACATTTCCCAGCTTCCTCGCTGGCATTTAATATTATTTGCATTCTTGATTATTACCATTCTGATTGGAATGAGATGGAATCTGGATAGTTTTGATTTGCATTTCCCAAATGACTAAAGATGTTGAATATTTTTTTTATTCATAGAATTGTTGGTCATTTGTACTTCTTTGGAGAAGTGTCTGTTCAATTAATTGGCCCAATTATTGACTGGGTTATTTGGTTTTGGGTGTTTAATTTTTTAGTTCTTTTTTTCCCTATTATTTATTTTATTTTTTAATTACTTTTAAAAAAATTTACATAACAGCAGAATGCATTACAATTCTTACTACACATATAGAGCCCAATTTTTCATATCTCTGGTTGTACACAAAGTATATTCACACCAATTCGTGTCTTCATACATGTACTTTAGATAATAATGTCCATTACATTTCACCATCATTTCTAAGCCCATGCCCCCTGAATTTTTGAGTTCTTTATGTATTCTGTATTAGGTGTCTTTTGGAGTAGCTAGCAAAGATTTTCTCCCATTTTGTGGGTTGGTTTTCTTTTCTGTAGATGATGCCATCCCATTTATTGATTCTTGCTATTACTTCCTGAGATATTGGAGTCCTATTGAGGGAGAGTTTTTGCCTGTGCCTATATGTTGAAGTGTTTCTCCTGTTTTCTTGTAATGGTTGCACAGTTCCTACTATTATACTTAGGTCTTTGGTTCGTTTTGAGTTAACATTTATACAGAGCAAGAGAGAGGGATCTAGTTTCATTCTTCTGCGTATGGATATCCAATTTTTCTAGCACTTTCTGTTGAAAGAAGCTCTCTGTTCTTAAAAGTATGTTTTTGGAAACTTTGTCAAGGATCAAATGACTGTAGCCATGTATGTAGGTTTGTTTCTGTATCTTCTATTCTGTCCCATTTGCCTATGTGCCTGTTTTATGCTGGTACTGTTGTTTTAGTTACTATGTCTCTGTAGTATAGTAACTACCCCCACTGTCTTCTACATATGAGATAAAATAACATACATAGAGAAAAAACAACCAATTTTTTAATATTTATTTTTTTAGTAGTAATTGGACACAATACCTTTATTTTATTTTATTTTTATGTGGTGCTGAGGATCTAACTCAGGGCCGCTGAACCACAGCCACAGCCCCAACACAACCAATTTTTCAACCACCATTTCAAAGCTATTTGATAATGTGATGCCTCCCACAATCTTCATTTTGCCCATGATTGCATTGGCTATTCTGGATCTTTTGCTTTTCCGTATGAATATTAAAAATGGTTTGTCAAGGTCTGTGAAGAATATTGCTGGTATTTTTATGAGGAGTGCATTGAGTATGTAGATTACTTTTGAATAAGGCCATTTTAATGTTACTAATTTTACCTATCCATGAATATGGGGAACATGGGAGGTCTTTCCATCTAATAGTGTTTTCGATTTTCATTGTTCTATGATTTTTACTGTAGAGGTCTTTCACCTTGTTAAATTTATGCCTAAGTGTTTGGGGGTTTTGTTGTTGTTGGTGGTGGTGGTGGTGGTGGTGGTGGTGTGTGTGTGTGTGTGTGTGTGTGTTTTAAGCTCTTGTGAATGGAATTGTTTTTCTGATTTTTTTTCTCAACAGATTCATTATTGGTATATAGAAAAGCTGCTGATTTGTTTTTATACTGATTCTTTGCCAAATTTGTTCATTAGCTAAAGAAGTCTTCTTGAACCTTTAGGGTCTTCTTAGTATTGGATCATATCATCTGCAAATAGAGATAATCTGACTTCTTTCCTATTTGTATCCCTTTTAGTTGTATTTCTTGCCTAATTTCTATGGTTAAAATTTCAAGTTCTATATTGAATAGGAGAGGTGACAGTGTACATCAAGGTCTTGTTCCTGACTTCAGAGGAAGTGCATTCTAAAAAAAAAAAAAAAAAAAAAAAAAGTTTTTTATGGTTTTTCCCCATTTAGAATGATATTGACTTTAGGTTTGTTACATGTAGCCTTTATGATGTTGAGCTAAGTTCCTTCTACCACTAGTTTTTTCAGGGTTTTTGTTATGAAGGAGTATTGAATTTTGTGGAAGGCTTATTCTGCTTCATCAAGATGATCATGTGATTTTTGTCCTTAGTTTGGTTCTATTTATATGGTTATTGGTGATGTTTATTGATTTGCATAAGTTATAAACAGATCTTGCATCCAACTTGATCATGATGGATTATTGAATTCAATTTGCTCCTATAAGAAAATAAGTATTTTTGTGTCTATGTTCATCAAAGATATTGATCTGTAATTTTCTTCCCTTAATGTGTCCTGATCTGGTTTTGATATCTGGGTGAGAATAGCCTCAAGGAATGGGTTTTAAAGCATTTCCTCCCTTTCTATTCCATGAAATAATTTGAGGAGCATTGATGTTAGTTCTTTAAAGATCTGGTAAAAATTCAGCTGTGAATTCATCGCATCCTGGGCTTTTCTTGTTGGGAGACATCTTATTACAGTTCATTCTCATTGCTTGTTATTTTACATATTCTTTTGAGTCAACTCTTGTAGGTTATGTTTCTCAAAATTTATTCATTTTTTCTAGAGTTTTTATTTTATTGGAACATAAGTTTTCAAAATAGTCCCTCACGATCCTCCGGATTTCAATTTTGTCTATTGTAATATTCCCATTTTTGTCTCTAATTTTGTTAATTTGTCTCTCTGCTCTTTCTTTTAGTTTGTTTGGCTAAGGGCTTATCAGTCTTGTTTCTCCTTTCAAAGAATCAACCCTGTTTTGTTGATTATTTATATTGTTCTTGTAATCTCTATTTCATTAATTTCAGCTCATATCTTTGTTATTTCTTTTTGGGATTGGTTTATTCTTGTTTTCTAAGACCTTGAGATGCATCATTAGGTTATTTAAGATATCTCTCTCTCTCTCTCTCTCTCTCTCTCTAAATGTAGGCACTCATAACTATGAGTTTCCCTCTTAGAACTGCCTTTGGTGTATCCCATAGATTCTGGTATGTTGTGTTTTTATTTGCTTCTAAAATTTTTTTAAATTTCTCTCCTGATTTCTTCAATGACTCACTCATCATCCAAAAGTGCGTTGTTGAGCTGAGTATGGTAGCACACACCTGTAATCCCAGTGATTTAAGAGGCTGAGACAGGAGGATTACAAATTCAAAGCCAGCCTCAGCAACTTAGCAAGGCCTTCAACAATTTAGCAAGATCCTGTCTCAGAATAAAAAATGTTGTAAAAATGGCTATAGCTCAGTGGTTAAGCGCCCCTAAGTTCAATCCCTGGTACCAAAAAGCCAAAAAACAAGAAATAACAACAAAAGTGCAGTATTTATTCTCTGTGTATTTATGTAGTTCTGTAACTTTTCTGGCTATTAATTTCTAATTTCATCCTATTATGATTCGAAAAGATACAGGGATTACTTCATTCCTTTTGTATTTGCTCAGATAGTTTAATGGCTTATTATATATATTATATCAATTTTGGAGAAAGTTCTGAGTGAATGAAAAGAAAGTATATTCATGGACACTGATGTGTATTTGTCTCTTTTTTCTCATTTCTAGCATTTTTTGAAGGTGGTTATTTTTCATGGCTCAATCTTTTGAGGGCTAGGATTTTTAATTAGTATATTTCAGTTTTGTTTTGTATTTTTCTATTTTTATTTATTATGTTTTTTATTTTATATCTTTTTTCTCTCACTTATCTATTTCCCGTAATTCTCTTTCTCTTTTCTTCTGCTAACAGCCAACCTCTCTGGTTCTCTCTTTCACTCTTCCTTTAATTTTTAAATTCTATTTTCTCACCTCCTCTTTCAGAATCATGACATTCTACATCTCTTCTGTTCTCTCCACTCAAAATTGTAAATCCTTTCACAAACACTGTTTTCATGTGGGCAATAACTGATGACATCATTTCTGTTTATTGTTACAATTAACATTGTATATGTCATAGTAGGAACTATTTGGCTTAATATTGTATATTTTTGGCTCTGTTTATTGTTATTATTTGCCTCCCCCCTAAACTATGAGGTTCTGGAAACCTCCAGGGACACTATAAATCCACAGATCCATACTTTTAGATGAGTAGACACACACACAATATGAAAAAAAGCAAGGGAACAAATCACCTCGTACAAACAAATAATTCAATAACAGAGTCCATTGACACCACAGTGTCAGAGAAGGAGTTTAGAAAGGTTGATGTAAGGAACGAAATCAGAAAATATAGGAAGTGAAAGATCACTTCAATAAAGAGAAATTCTGGGGGGAAAAAAATCAAGTGGAAATCCTCAAAAGGAAGAAATCAATAAACCAAATAAAAAATTCAGTGGAAAGCATCACCCACAGACTAGACCACTTGGAAGATAGAATTTCAGTCAATGAAGACAAAAATATATAATCTTGAAAATAAATGACCATGGAGAAAAGATATTAAGAGACCATGAACAGAACTTCCAAGAAATATGTGATAACATGAAAAGACCAAATATAAGATTTATCAGGATAGACGAAGGCTCAGAGATGCAGAACAAAGGAATGCACAATCTTTTCAATAAAATAATATCTGAATGTTTCCCAAGACTTAAGAATGAAATGGAAAAATCAATAAAGGAGGCTTACAAGGCACAAAATACACAAAATTACACCAGACCCATACCAAGGCACATTATTATGAAAATGCCTAACATGCAGAATAAAGGCAGAATATTAAAGGCTGATAGAGGAAAAACAACAGTTACATTAAGAGGTAAATGAGTCCATTTCTTAGCTGATTTCTCAACCCAGAACCTAGAAGCTAGGAAGTCTTGGAATAATATATACTAAGCTCTGAAAGAAATTAATGTCAACCAAGAATACTCTATCCAGCAAATTTAGCTTCAGAATTGATGAAAATAGCAACCTTCCATGATAAAACAATAGTTTCAAAAATTTGCAATTAGAAAGCCTGCACTACAAAATATAATAAAATATTTAATGAAAACTGCAATTGAAAAACAGCAAAGGGAGGAACTACTAGAAGAATAGACAATCAAAGGATAAACTAATTCAAGTTAAAAACCAGAAATCAGAATGACAGGGAATAAATCATTTTTCAATAATAACATTGACAATAAATAGTCTAAACTCATCAATCAAAAGACATAGACCAGTAGATTGGATTAAAAACAAGACCCAACAATATGCTGTCACCAAGAGACTCAAAAATATCTACAGACTGAAAGTACAGATGGGAAAATAACATTCACATAGATATTGTAAACAAGCAGGGGTTTCTGTCATCATATCAGATAAAGTGGACTTCAAGCCAAAGTAAATAAGAAGGGACAAAGAAGTTTATTTTTTACTGCTTAATGGAATTATACACCAACAAGATATAATAATTGTAAATATTTATGCCCCAAACAATGCAACATCTATACACATCAACAAACCCTTCTCAATTTCAAGTATAAATAGACAATAATACTTGGTAACTTTAACACTCTATCTCACCACTGGATAGATCCTCCAAACAAACACCAAATAAAGAAACTATAGAACTAAAGAATACAGTTAATAATTTAGACTTTTCAGGCACATATAGAATATTTTATCCATTAATGATTGAATATACTTTCTTCTCAGCAGCACACAGATCCTTCTCTAAAATAGACTATATTAGGCCACAAAGCAACTCTTTGTAAATAAAAAATAGAGATAATACCTTGCATTCTATCAGTCAAAATGGAATGAAATTAGAAAACAACAATAAAATAAAAAAATAGAAGCTACTCTAACACGTGGAGACTAAATAATTTGCTGTTGAATGACCATAAGAAATCAGAGATAAAATATAAAAAAAAATACTTAGAGGTAAATGAGAATAGTGACACAACATATCAAAATCTCTGGAACATTATGAACGAGGTTCTAAGAGGAAAGTTCATTGCATTGAGTTCATTCATTAAAAGAATAGAAAGTCACCAAACAAATAACCTAACATTATATCTCAAAGCTCTAGAAAAAGAAGAACAAATCAACATCAATAGCAAAAGAGGATGGAACATAATTAAAATCAGAGCTGAAATCAATGAAATTGAAAAGAAGAAGAAAACAATACAAAAAAATCAACAAAACAAAACTTGGTTCTTTCAAAAAATAAATAAAATTGATAACTCTTAGCCAGGCTAACTAAGAAAACAAGGAGGAAAAATTCAAATTACTATAATCCACAATGGAAAAGGAAATATCACCATGGGCACTACTGAAATACATACAATAATCAAACTATTTTGAACATTTATACTCCAATAAAATAGAAAATTTTGAAGTCATTAATAGATTTCTGGAGACATATGACCTACCCAAATTGAATCAGGAATACACAGAAAATGTAAATAGATCAATTTCAAACAATGAAATTAAAGACATTATCAATAGCCTACTAACAAAGAAAAACCCAGGACCAGGGCTGGGGTTGTGGCTCAGCGGTAGAGCGCTCGCTTTGCATGTGCAAGACCCTGGGTTCAATCCTCAGAACCACATAAAAAATAACAAGTAAAATAAAGGTGTTGTGTCCAACTACAACTAAAAAATAAATATAAAAAACAAAACAGGACCAGGCAGATTTTCAGCTTAGTTCTACCAGATCTAACTTTAAAGAACTAACACCAAGCCTCCTCAAATTATTCCATGAAAGAGAAAAGGTAGGAACCCTCCCAAACTCATTCTGTGAAACTAGTATCACCCTGATACCAAAACTAGACAAAGACATCAAGGAAAGAAAGCTTCAGACCAATATCCCTGATGAATATGGATGCAAAAATTCTTATAAAATACTAATAAAGCACATACAAAAAATATTTAAAAGATGGTATACCATGATCAAGTGGGTTTCATCCCAAGATGCAAATTAGATTCAACAAACAGAAATCAATAAATATAATTCACCACATCAATAGATTCACAGACAAGGATCACACGATTATCTCAATAGAAAAGCATTTAACAAAGACAACATCAATTTATGTTCAAAACACTAGAAAAACTAAGGATAGTAGGAATATACTTCAACATTGTAAAAGGTATATACATTAAACCCAAGGCTAACATCTTTCTAAATGGAAAAAAGTTTAAAGCATTCCTTCTAAAAACTAGAACAAGACAGGGATGCCCTCTTTCACCACTTCTATTCAACATAGTCCTTGAAACTCAAGCCAGAAAAATTAGACAAAAAAAAAAAAAAGAAATTAAAGAAATACAAATAGGAAAAGGAGAGCTCAAACTACCCCTATTTGCCCACAACATGATCCTGTATTTAGAAGACCCAAAAAACTCTACCCCAAAACTTCTAAAACTTATAAACAAAATTCAGCAGTGTAGCAGAATATAAGATTAACACCTATAAATCAATTGCATTCCTATACCAATGATGAATCGACCAAAAGAGAATTTAGGAAAACTATCCCATTCACAATAGCCTCAGAAAATAAAATATTTGGGAATCTATCTAGCAAAAGAGGTGAAAGACCACTATTAAAAGTAAAGAAAGAAATTGAGACCTTAGAAGATGGAAAGATCTCCCATATTCATGGTTAGAATTAATATTGTCAAAATGGCCATACTACCAAAAGTGTTATATAGATTTAATGCAATTCCTGTAAAACTCCAATAATGTTCTTCATAGAAATAAGAAAGGCAGACATGAAATTTATTTGGAAAGATAAGAGGCCCAGAATAGTGAAAGCAATCCTTAGCAAGAAAAGTGAAACAGAAAACATCATAATACCAGACCTTAAATTATACTTCAGAGCTATAGTAGCCAAAACAGCATGATTTCGCACAAAAATCATACATGAATATCAGTGGAACAGAATAGAAGACAGAGACAAACCTATATAAATTCAGGTATCATGTTAGACAAAGGCACCATAAACATACATTGGAAAAAAGATAGCCTCTTCAACAAATGGTGCTGGAAAAAGTGGAAATCCATATGAAACAGAATGAAATTTAACCTCTATCTCTCATCCTGCACAAAACTCAAAGTGGATCAAGGACATAAGCATTAGATCAGAGACCCTGAACCTAATAGAAGAAAATGTAGGCTCAATATTCTGTTATGTTGACATAGGAACTGACTTCCTCAATAAGACTCCTAAAGCTCAAGAAGTAAAGAATCAATAAATGGGATGGTATCAAACTAGAAAACTTATTCACAGAAAAGGAAACAATCAAGAGTGTGCAGAGAGAACCTATAGAATGGGAGAAAATCTTTGCCACCTGCCCCTCAGAACATCAACGTCTATATATTAAGAACTCTAAAAAGTTACCACCAAAAAAACCCACAAATAACCCAATCAATTAATGGACAAATAAACTGAAGAGGTACTTTACCGAAGAAATACTAATGGCCAACAATTTACAAAAAAAAATGTTCAACATCTCTAGCAAGTAGAGAAATGTAAAATAAAACTATACTGAGATTTCATCTCACTCCGGACAAAATGGCATTAGTCAAGAATACAAACAGCAATAAATGTTGGTGAGGATGTTGGGGAAAGAGTATACTCATACATTGCTGGTGGGACTGGAAATTGGTGCAACCATTATGGAAAGAAAGCAGTATGGAGATTCCTCAAAAAACTGGGAATGGAACCACCTATTTGACCCAGTTACACCACTCCTTGTTATAGATCCAAAGAATTTAAAATCAGCATACTTTAGTGACACATCCACATCAACGTTTATAGCAGCTCAATTCGTAATAGCTAAGCTATAGAACTAACCTAGGTGCCCTTTAATAGATGAATGGGTAAAGAAAATGTGGAATACCCTATATAATGGAATATTACTCAATTACAAAAAAAAAAAAATGACTTTTACCAGTAAATGGATGGATCTAGAGACTATCATGCTAAGTGAATAGCAAGTCCCCCCAAAACAAATGTTGAATGTTCTCTTTGATATATGGATGCTAACTCACAATGGGGGTGGGGGGAGGGACTTCAAGTTCAGTGGATTAGACAAAGGTTAATGAAGAAAAGCAAACTTTTTACCAGACTCAATCTCATCTCTCTTGTTCTGATTCCCATCCCAAATACACACCCAACCTGTTTGTCTCTAATTATGAAGCTTAGACCACCAGTTTCAAAGGGAATAGGAAGACAATGGAATGAATCAGACATTACTTTTCAATGTTCATATATGAATACACCACAGTGACTCTCCACATCATGTGCAACCACAAGAATGGGATCCTAATTAGGATATACTCCATGCATATATCATATGTTAAAATACACTCTATTGTCAGGTATATCTAAAAAGAACAATTAAAAATGGGGATGAAAAGAAGAAATGAGAGAAAGAAAGAAAAAAGAGAAAGGAAAAAAATTAAAATGATGAAGAAGAAAAGAGATTGAGAACAAATCTAATTCATTGATAAAAATATTTAAAGTTAGAACTATAAAAACCCAATAATGGATAACAACAAAATTGACCAAGAAAGTGAATGTAAAAATAAATATTAAAAGATTAAAGTTTCTCACAGTTCCCGTTGGCCATTCAGTTGATTCCTTCTCAACTCTGGCTCAAGGAGGCCAAACCTGTATGCTGGGCTCCGCCTCTCCTTGCCCACCAACCAGCAAGCATTGAGGAAACGTGGTCTGCTCAGAGCTAAATTCACATAGCCCTGGTTTTTGTATCAGAGGAAAGGATGGGCATGGCTACAGTATGTGTGTGAACTGACCTGGATTATCTGGCACTGCACATCCTGAATGTCTCAAAATGTGTGTGTGTGTGTGTGTGTGTGTGTGTGTGTAAGTGTCCAGCTTACAGTGGCGACTTTGGGGGTGCTGGGGTGTGCTGTAAGCAGCAAGCTTTTCCCCAGACCCAGTCTCATCTCTTCCATTCTGAATCTCATCCCCAATCCACACCCCACCAGTTTGTTTGCCTCTGGACACCCAGCTTAGACACCAATTTCAAAGGGAACGCTGCTCCACCTTGTGCTTCTCAGAGCTGTCAGCAGGTCAGTGCCACAGTCTCCCTCCTGATCCCAGCTTGAGACTCAAGGTAGGTGCCCGCTGACCCAGTGAAAGAAAAGCAGTGGCCATTGGGTTTTGAAGACAGAAAAAAACACAGAAGTTGTGATCTCTGGCATAGTTCATCTGGACAATGAAGCCCCTTTCCCAGTTGTCACTGAAATTCTGGGGATAGTGAGGCAACCCCATTCCCATACTGACTCCCTTCGCAGACTCGAAATCTCCTTTCTGCTAAGACTCCATGTTTGCCTGAGTCTGCATTTTTTGAATCATGAGGGTTTGCTTTAGCTCGACAGAGAGGAGCTCCCCTCCCTGGTGCACACCGTTTCTTTGATCAATCCTCTTATTCCAAGAACCAGTATTTCTGGGTTTCACCTGGTGACTGCTGACTCACTGGTTGCACCTCAGGGGTTTCCCTCAGCTCTCCCACCTCATCCTGCAGCTGCAATCTAAAAGCAGCCACTGTTCACTGGGTCCCTCAAGTCCGTCATTTGCTGAGTCCCCTTAGGGTCTTTGTTCCTGTGCTTCCTTCTGCTGAGAATCAGTGGTCTTGCTTTTGACAGCTGATTTGCTGTAGGTTGCTGTGTGGTCAAGAGAAGATTTTCCCACAATATGTGATATAGTCTCAGGATGCTCATCCGTTCTTTACAGCAAAGAATTTAAGAATTTCGTTTAGTTTTACTCCCCTGTGTGGTTCAGGTGGTGGCATATGTTAGCACTAAACTAACTGATTCAGTTCATTGCTTAGGAAAAGCAGGGCTGTGAAGAATGAAGCTGATGATAAGTCTGTTTTCCTAGGGGAGACCCATGTTGGCTTTTACCCACATGGTATCTCCACAAAGAGCTTGAAGACATGCAGTGGTCTTGTACAGTCAATCCACCATGTCAAACATGACTCGTCTGCTCACCTTTGCACCTTTTACCATAAGCATGACATGCTTTCTTTTCTTCTTCTTCTTTTTTTTTTAATAGTCATTAAGGTCACAGTCTAGCTCCTGACAGAATTTTCACATGCATTGCTGCAAAACACCCATGTGAAAGGCGAAAATATTTAGGGAAGGTTCAACTTAGCTGCATTGGACTTAATGGGAAGAACACTTGTATAAAAATAGAAATCTCACCCCACGTCCTGTACTAGACTCTTAAGCTATTCATTTCGCTTCCCTCTCCTGCTGCTTGTTGTTCAGTTGTTCTTGTGTGGATAAGATAATTAAATTGAAAGGAAGTAAGGAGATAAAGCTATGCAACTATGGTAATAATAGAATAATATTGCTCCTGTATTCCTCAGTGGATATTAATTAGCCTAGGAGGTGACGGAAGCCTAGTTACAATTGGATATCTGATCCATTTTAAAGGAATTCTTGTCTTTGACACATCCATGCATTGTGTTTAGCCTCAGACTGTCCTTGAAGTCTTATGCCACCTAGGTTCTCACTGTACCTGGCACACACAAAGTGAGAGTTTGCTTCTATTGCTACACGGGATGAGAGATTGAGTCTTGTATCTACCTAATCCCATCACCCCATGCTTCTTGGAAGTGGTACGTGGCTTAGTTCAATAGATAGTTGTCAAAATGTAGGGAGTTTGTAAAAAGCAAATCCATTGCCAGGTCTGTGCTCCATTTGTCCAGTGTGAGTCCAAATTGCACATTTGTTTGTTTTTAATGCATCATGTAAGTGGCAAGGTGACATTTGACACCACTTCACTGCTCTAACATTGCAGAAACTAAAGTTATCAGATGAGCCTGTAGAAGCAAAAGAAGATTACACTAAATTTAACACAAAAGATTTCAAGACTGAAAAGGTACGTGTCCAGGTGTAGTGACATATTATACATTTGCAATGGGTGACCTGTATAGACATCAGAAACAATTGCACACTTGATTGTGATTAGTTTTTGAATATGGAAAATTATTAATTTGCATCTCTGTGGCTTAATTTATTCAAAATTGTGCATGACAATGAAAATGTTAAGCAATTTAAACTTTTTACAAAACAGAGAAGAGCAATATGCTTGGCAAGAATGTGCCTACACTTAGCCATGTGTTCATAGAGCGATGGGTGGTAAGGGAAGAAGCCTCTACAGGTAAATTTTTGGTCAATCTTACTGCCCAGAATCTTCCCAGAAATTATGATAACAAAAATTTTTAATAACTTGACCATTCAGCATTTACCCATAAATGTTATTTGGGTAACATTTCGTACTAAGTTTTATCTGACACATGCATTATAAATATCACGTAGCTTTTAAAATTGGCATTATAATGCTTACATAGTTTTTGGTTCTGCCCTTTTATCATTGTGTTGAGAAAATGTTCACATATCATTAAACACTCTTTGAAGTTTTGATCATCCTTTCATATCCAGTCATGAGTGTTAATTTACTTCATCATATGGAATATAATGTAATCCGTCCCCTGGTCTTGGATTTATGGGTTACTTCTGGCTTTTAAATTTTGGGGTTTTTGTTTGTTTTAATGAAGTGATAGACATTTACAGTCTATATCAGTTTATTTTATTAGACACAATTTAGAACTAAGAGTAAATGCTTAGAGAACATGAACTCTTTCATAAAATATATAGCTAAATTGTTTTCTAAAGTTGTAACAAAAATCTGTAATCTCAAACATAGTTGCCAATGACTGTTTATCTAGCATTCTGGATAGCATTATTTTTATTTTGAAAATATTTGCCTGTCAAGTTTCTTTAACTGGAAAGATTTGGTTTTCCAATTGTTTATCGTTAATTTACAATTTTTGCAAAGGGCAGTTGTATCCCTTTCCTGTTTTCATGTTGGAATAATAATGTTTTCTGTTGATTTGTAAGAACTTATTCTAAATTGAGATTGTTAACACTTTTTATGACACAGGGTACAGATAAATTTTCCAGAATGTTTTTAGCCTTTTCATTTGATTTTTTAGTTGTTTTAAGTTTTTTCTGAAGAATGTATGTTTCCTTTTCCCTATTGTTTCTATGTTTAACTTTCATTTAGATTTTAACAGTGGATAGTCCCCTTAGAGTTTATGTGTCACTTATTAAGGCATAAATACCCTGAACAACTTGTCTGGATGAGATGGCTACTTTTCACCATCCAGTCAAGGATTAAGCCTCCTATGTGATGTGTGATAGAACGTGGGAAGCCAGATTGCAGGAATCATATGCTGTGCCTTTGAACTTATCTTACAGTTCCAGGGAGATAGATGAGTTTTTTTTCTTTACTGGTTCCCATTATTTATACTTCTTTTCAACAAGTTTTGATGCATTGCAGTAAAATCAGCTGCTATTTACCATCTTCTAGTGCTTTTTAAAGGACATAGGTCAGGTTAAAGGGGAGAACAATACAGTAACCACGAAAGAGAGAAAAATTTAAAGGGCAGAGTTATTTGGAGTCAGCTTTTTGGAGAGTATTTCTTTGTTGAAGAAGTACTTTTCAGTACTAGTTGAAGACCAGTGGATGTTTTGTAATATAGGTCATCTTTTGAATATAATAGAGTTGTGCTTGGTTTCCCATAGAGCAAATGAATAAAATCAGATTGTAAGTTGATGTGAATTATTCATCGTGTGGTAATATAAGGCTGTAATTCCAATCTCTGTCTGTGTCAGTTCTATTGTTTGTGTTATTGCACTAATGCACCCTCCAGAATTATTCCCCCTGCAGTAGATCATTGACTGTAACCGTCCACTCCTTAGAAGGCAGCAGTCTTATCTTAACATATTTTGTGTCTGAATTATGAATAGATATCCGAATTTTTTTCATTCTCTTGGGAAGCATGTTAATAGCAGAGCTTTCCTCCCTTGACGAACCTTGAGACATACACAATATTGTCTGATTTGCATGCATGACTTACTAATGTTATATTCATAACATATATTTCTCTCTTATTTTCAAAAACAGAAAACAAGCAAAATGACTGCAGCTCAGAAGGCTTTGGCTAAAGTTGACAAGAGTGGAATGAAAAGTATTGATGCCTTTTTTGGTGCAAAAAATTCTAAAAAAATTGGAAACCTTCAAAACTCTAAAAAATAAAGCCTAATAAAGCAAAAAGCATCTTTTCTTTTTACGTGTTCCATTTTCATTCTTCCTCCATGCCGCGGTACTTCCTGACCCTTGATTACCACCTTTTGGAGAAAGATGGCAATGTTCAGGTTCTCTTGAACATTTTTTAGGATTTGATATTTGTGTCTCTGAACAAAATATGGGAAAGTTATTGTGTGATTTCATGTCGGTGGCCTTTGGTGTCTTTGAGAAAGTAATCAAGTGAACAGAATTTAACATGTAGCATCACAGTGCCCTCTGCTAACTGACCCATGACAATATTTGAGTTATTGTTATTTTATGTAATTTTGCTACACAGTAGCTTTAACAACATGGTTTTCAGTATACTGAGAGAAACTAGGTAACAAAACTGTCAGGTAAAATTGCTACTTTTTAATTGACTAGTTTTTGTAAATCTTATTGGAATTTTTCTGTTCTTACAAATATATGTTTTTGGTTAAAAAAAAAAAAAAGGGAGAGAAAAGAATAAAGCTAAAATTGTAATCTATCTTTTCATTACCCAGAAATAATTTGGTGCATGTTCTTACAATAAAAAAAGTTAAAGGAATTATAATAGCAATTTTATAACCATTTTTAAAAATATTTATTTTTGTTTTTAGTTGGACACAATACCTATTTTATTTATTTATTTTTATGTTGTGCTGAGGATCAAACCCAGGTCCTCACATGTGCAAGGCAAGCGCTCTACCGCTAAGCTACAACCCCAGCCCCTATAACCTCCATTTTTGTAACATAATTTTGTGAGATTTTTCCCAGGCTACTAGGTATTTTTCACAAAAATGATTTTTAAATGACAATATCCTTTTTAATTATTCAACATTTGATTATTTAATAAATATCCTTACATTTCTTTACATATGTTCATGTTTTGAAGAATCAGATTGTATGTAAATATTTGTTTAGATATTTTATTGCTTCCTTAGAATAGATTTTTAGATGTGAGTTTACTGGTTCAAAAATAAGTTTTTCAAATATATACTTATGGAAATATATTTCAAAAAAGTTGTCAGAAATTTGCACTCTAACAAATGGTGGGTGGGACATTTGTACATACATGTAATCTGATCAGCTTAATTCCCTACTAACTCCCCTTTCCTCTCCTCTCCTCTCCCCCTGAGCCCCTGCCTCTATCTACTCTATTTTCATAAGATCTCCTTTTTTTACATTTTTATCTCAAGCTTCCATATATGAGAGAAAACATGACCCTTGACTTTCTGTGTCTGGCTTAATATAATTTTGCTTAATATAATGCTCTCCAGTTCCAACCTTCTTCCTGAAAATGACATAATTTTGTTCCTTTATAACTAAATAACTCTCCTTTGTGTTATAAGCACCACATTTTCTTTGTCCAGTCATCTGTTGGCAGACACCTAGATTGATTCCATACTTGGCTAGTGTGAATTGTGCTGTGATAAACATGGGTATGCATGTGTCTCTCAAGGATGCTGGTTTTAATTGTTATGCAAAGACGTCGAGAAGTGTTTTAGCTACTTCATTAGATGGTTCCATTCTTAATCTTTTGAGGATTTCCATGGTGGTTGTTTCTATTTCTGAAAAGATTATCAGAGGTAAAATTGTCTAGCACTGGAGTCTTTTTTTATTGTTGTTTACTGTAGCTTTCTTTAAACAGGAAGAATTTCTTACCTGTTCCTTTGTCTTGTTTGACATTTTTTAAGAATACAAGCCACTTTTTTTGGTATAATATTTCTCACTTTGGGGTTGTCTAACTTTCCTCTTGATTAAATCCAAACTATACGCTTGAGACACCCACAGAAGGAGTGTCCTGTCTTTCTTACTGAACTATCAGGAGTCACAGTTTGCCCCATACCAATCTTGTTGACTTCCTCACTCAGGGTGGTGTGCATAAGCTTATTCACTGTAAATTATTATTGATTATCTTTATAATTAATTAGTATTTGGGGGTAAACATCCTGGAACTCTTAAATATCCTATTCTGCATCAAACGTTGACTCACTATTTTTAGGATCTACCAATGATTTTTCTAACTCTAGCATGTCTTCTGCATTGGTAGGCATCCTTCAGTAATGAAGAGCCTTCCCTTCTCCACTTCTTTATTCATTAATGATTTTATATCAATATAAATTTTTAGACTTTCATATTATCTAGGGAATTATTGTAGTAGTAATACTAGTAGTAGTAGTGATTTTGATGCTCATATTGTTCCAAAATGGCTAGAAGAGACCCTTTAAGCTTGCTCCTACATCTTTTTAATCTTTTTATTATTCTTTAGTACTTTCTTATTTCTGCAGCAGGGAATTCCAGGCTCTTTTTGCACTTTCCCTACCCAAAGCCTGAATCAGCCTTTTTTCCAAGGAGCCCTATTCCTTTAATTGGAGAATGGTGTTTAAAGCCAACATCTAGGCAGTAGCTGTGCCATTACTGGTACAATATTGCTTAGTGTCCAAAGCCAGAAAGTGTGTGTGTGCATGCGTACATATATAACTATGTACTCATATCAACATTTCTAGAGCTAACTGTTTATCAACAGCTATGTATATGTGTGATAGTTTGTAGATTCACTTTATCAGGGTAAAGAAGCTTTTTTCTATTTCTACTACTGTGAGAGTTTGTATCATAGTTATTGACTTTTGTCAAATAATTTTCATATCTATTGAGATGATCAGAATTTTCCCCTTTTGGGTACTAGGGATTGAATGGGGGAGGGGTAGTTACTACTGAGCCATGTCCTCAGCCCTTTTGATTTTTTATTTTGAGACAGGTTCTCACTAAGTTGTTTAAGGCCTTGCTAAGTTGCTGAGGCTAACCTTGAACGTGTGATCACACTGCCTCAGCCTCCCAAATTGCTGGGATTATAGTCATGTGCCACCCTGCCTGGCAGTTTTCCTTTAATAAAGGAGTATCTTTTAATATTTGGATTATAGTTATTTTTTTAAATTTATTTTTTAATTGTAGTTGGACACAATACCTTTATTTTATTTATTTTTATATGGTGCTAAGGATCGAACACAGGGCCTTGCACGTGCTAGGCGAGTGCTCTACCGCTGAGCCACAACCCCAGCCCCATAATGATTGTTTAATGTTAAACTAACCTTGCATTCCTAGACTAGACCCTATTTGGTCATAGTGCACCATTCTTTTCATTAACAGATGGGTTTTTATTACTAATATTTTGTTATGGATTTTTATATCTTCTGTTAATATTGGTTTGTAGTTTTCTTTACTTGTAATGATTTTATTTGATTTTGATGTCAGTAAAACCAGCCTTATAAAATGAGTGGGGAAATACCTTTACATAACCTATCTTCTGAAGAAGTTGTGGGAGATTCATTTCGTTTGTTACCTTATGTGTTGAACAGAATTCACTTGTGAAGATGGTACTGAGGGTCCGATTAAATAGGGGAAGAACATAAGTAGCCAGGGGAGTGTGGAGAGTGTCGGGAGAGACTTGCACATGTATATTCAGTTAGTCTTATGGGCCAGAGGTATGTTGTAATTCGGGTTCTTTGGATCTCAGTGGCATCCTTTTGGCTGCAGGGGCCAGGGCTTTGGGGTGCACTTTCCATTCTGCTTTTGTTCTCAGCATGAGAACTTGTTGGAAGCTAAGATGCAGAAATGAAGAACAGATTAGCAGGACAATGATTAGTACTATTTCAAATTTGTCAAGTTTATAGGAGCAGCTGTTAGAGGAAGAAGCTGTTTCAAAGCCATTTGGGCCAGTCATTTTCTTTCTGGGAAAGTTTTTAATTACTATTCCAATTTTTGTAGTCAAAATAGAGCTATTCCAGTCTTCTCCTTTTTCTTGCACCAGTTTTGGTAATTTGTATGTTTTAAGAAATGTCTATATTTCATGTCAGTTGTCAAATTTCTTGGCATAAATATTGTTGTAATGTAGTAACAGTAAGAGCATATTTTATATTATCCTCTTAGTGTTTGTGTTTGTATAACAAAGTTTCTTTTTTCACACCTGATATTTGTTATTTGTGTCTTTTTGGTTTTCTTCATTAGCTCAAGCAAAGCTTACCAATTCCTTTTATCCATTTGAAGAACCATTTTCTTCTGGTTTGCATCATGTCTGATAAGACATCTGTTTTAATTCTTACATTTCTCCTACTTCTTATACTTGTCCATTCCTCTCGCCCCTAATAGTTTCTAGCATGTTGGTGTGGTTTTCTTGATCTTCTTTGGGAGTCAGTTAAGCTTCTTGTATATTTGAGTTTATAGTTTTCAACGAATTTGGAAAACTTCTGGCCAACATTTCTTCAGATATTTTTCAGTTATTTTCCCTCCTTCCTCTCCACTTCATCGGTTTCTGGGACCTCAGTTACATGTATACTGGGCCTCTTTTGATAGCAGTCCTGACATGGAACTTCTGATTTTTTTTTCCTTGTTTCATTTGTAGACAGCGATTTCTCTTAATGTATTTTCAAGTTTATTTTGGATATAGGATTTCATCTTCCATTAACCTCCAGTAGTGAATTTTTATTTCAAATATTATAATTTTTGGTTTTAGTTGTTCTATTTGGACCTTTTTTATGTCTTCTCACTTTTCTGCTCATATATTTGTGTTTTCCTTTAGATACTTTGTAGCTTTTTAGGTAGCTACATAGATGTCTGCTAGTTGGTCATTTCTGTGTCGATTTGTTTCTTTCTCTCCTCTCCCTTTATTATTATTTCTTACTTTGAAATAACTTTAGACTTATAGAAAAGTTGCAAGAATACTAAAGAGAGTCTACCCTCCCCTTGGCTTCCCCCAATATTAACCCTTTACATAACCACAGTACAATTATCAAAACCAGGGAATTTAGCTAACTCATGACCTTATTGGAATTTCACCTATCTTTATACTAATGTCACTTGTTTGTTCCAGAATCCAATCTGTGATCTCAAAGTGTATTTAGTTGTCATATCTCCTCAGTATTTTCTGATTTATGAGAGTCTTTTAATATTTCTTTGTCTTTCAGTGACCTTGACACTTTTGAGAGTATTGATTGGTTATTTTGTAAAAATGATCCTCAATTTTTTAGATAGGAACTGTGCTAATATGCTGTTTCTCGTGTAATCATTTCATAGCACTACTAACAACCAATAGTAACAGACACTGGATAACATTGATGTGCTTGGCACTGATCTACACACTTTGCATGTAACAACTCGTTTAATCCCTATGGTGGCAGGACGAGGTGTGATAGGAGCCAGAATAGTGACACCAACCCAGAGAGCAAAGGTCAAAAGGAAAGGCCACTGAAACATTTGCATTATCCTTATTGGAGGTCAGCTCCTAGCATCAGGGACTATTCAGGTTTGCATGTTTCACAATGCTAGGCACATATACGATAAGCAGATGATTGAACAACTTAACCAGTATCCTCACTAGTTGAGAGGACTGTTTTTTCCTAAGGGACAAAGTCAAGATCTCTATCCACTGTGGCCCTTCAGAGCACTTAAGTTATTTTCTGCCCTTTGTTTTGGTCTTGAATACACCGCACTCCCCGCCACACTGGTGCCTTTGTATGACCAATTTCTTTCTATCTCTTCTCCATCTCTTCTCATGATTTGTTCTGTCTTGTCATTATCACCCCAAAATCAGAGAAGCAATTCTAACCCTCCTTGCCTGCCTCCACCATGCTCCTACTCAGACACCCTCCATCCCATTTTCCTGCCTTCCTCTCTCCAGAGACCCCTGCCTGACTACTGCACAAATACATACTCAGCTGGGGATAGCAAACAGAGGTGGGTGTTGCATTAGGGATTAACCTGCTGCTGAATTCATCACTGAATACCCAGGCAAGTATTCTGCAGTACATTGAAGTTCTCAACAGCCTCCTGGCTGAAACTTGAACTTCAGGATTCATACTGTGAATGGATTTTCTGTGGTGCTCTAGTATTTGAAGTCCAAGGATGACGTATTCGTAAACTCATGCAAAACTTGCATGGGCCTTAAAGTTATATGCTAATGATTCTGGTCATTAAGTGAAATAGAATCATTAATCTCTCTGGATCAAGAGCTGTGAATTAGACAACACTTGCTACAGTCATTTTACTTGTATGTCCCAAGACTCGCAGCCAAGACATTATATCCATATGTGACTGTGCCAATGCTAATAAATTTGCTTTCACGTGGCATTTAGAGATTTCTATCGAGCCCACAACCTCAATTATTAAAGTTTGAGAATATATGTGAGTTTATAAAATCCTTGTCTCCCCAGGAGTTTTAAACAGGAGCTTACATCATGGCTTCGCCACAAATTAAATGGGAATTTGGGAAATAAGCAACTTTGTTTTCTTGCATATTTGACTTCACCTTTGTGTTAGTCCACTTTTCATTGCTGTGAGCAAAATACCTGACAGGAACGACTTAGGGGAGCAAAACTGTATTTTGACTCATGGTTTCAGAAGTCTTAATGCATGGTTGGCCACCTCCATCTCTCTGAGCCCAAGGTGAGGTAGAACCCCATGGCAGAAGGGCATGGTGGAGAAATGCTGCTCAGCTCATGGCAGCCC
Source organism: Marmota monax (assembly GCF_021218885.2). Classification (NCBI taxonomy): domain Eukaryota; kingdom Metazoa; phylum Chordata; class Mammalia; order Rodentia; family Sciuridae; genus Marmota; species Marmota monax. The sequence continues at coordinate 16,257,362 of NW_026693082.1, read as the reverse complement.
AGAAGCAGAAAGAGAGGGAGGAGCCAGAGGGACAAGATGTAATCCAAAATGACATGTCCCCAGTGACCTACTTCCAGCCACATCCTGCCTGCACACCCTGCCTGCTTACAGTTGGCACCCTCTACAGTAGTCCTTTCAAATTACTAGTCCATCAACTGAATTAATTACCGATTAGCTTACAGCTGTCATGATTTAATCATTTTACCTCTGAACATGAACACAGGAGCTTTGTAGGCATACCTCCTAACTAAACCATAGCAACCTCTGACACCAAGATGAAGATTCTGATCTTAATTGCAATGTGCAACATTAACCAAGAGTTGGATAATTCTTGAAAAAGAAAAACAAAAGATGTTACACATGCCAGGTGCCACATGGGGAAATAATATTAAGAACAAATCAATCTGGACTTATATGGAAGAGTGTATGGGTAGTATGAATCTACCATAATGTACACCTGTGCACATACATGTGCACAAGTTCTTTCAAACTTTTAAAGGAATTTCAAATAAGAGTCATTTTGTACACTTTATACCAAACATTAGGATACTTTAGCTTACTCAAGTTCTTTGGCCCCTTTTTTTTCTTGCATCTATTATTATTATTATTATTATTATTATTATTATTATTATTATTATTATTCTGAGTTTGGGAAAGCTTCAGAAAATTCCTGCAAACTATAAAACCACTTGCAAACACACACCAGGGCTTCTGTTGTTTTCATCAGACCATACATTTTTTTGAAACTGATCCCAGATTACCTACATTCTTTCCTTTTGTATGTCTCTAATATCTTCAATTTAATTTTTCCTTGTATTCTCATCCTTGGGTCTTTTGTTCTTTCAAGATTTATACTTTGATTCCACACTCCCACGGAGATTCTTCTCTACTGGCTTAAGGTAGATGTCAAGGGGAATTTGTCCCTCGTTTTTTCTGGTCTATTTCATATTGTCTACATGTAGACATTATGTATCTTTTTGGAGGGGACCTTCATAGGACATGAAGGCAATCTGGAAGTAGGTCCGTAGACATGCCCATTTACTTACTAAATGTAATGTTTTATTCCGACTTGTGACAACAGTACACATATCTTAAATCTTAAGGGTAAATGAAGTGAAAAAGAGACTAAATGAGCGACACCATGTTTCAGTACGAAAAGGACTGGTGAATTTTAAAGTAGCTGAATTGTTCCTGGTTGAAGTCTCCATCCTGCCTTAACTTTGAGCTTTGGCCAAATCACTGGTATTGCTGGCCTGCAGCCACCTGCTCTGTGACATGGTATTAACTCACAAAGCCATCTTATGACCTTTCCTACAATCGCTGGTTCTTGGGGTGCCTCATTTCCTTCTCGCCTGGGAGGAAGGTGCTTTTAGAGTGAGCATTCATGAGATGGGACAGTGCACGCAGCACTTCCCTAAGCCCCTTGGAAAGATCATCTGTTTTGCTGGAAGAAAGTCTGAAGGGAATACACCAAATACTGACCATTATAGTCTCTGTGTGTTTATTTTTCTTGCCTTCAGTTTCCAAAGAGCACAATTACTGGAAAGTAATCACAAAGTCTAGCAAGGTGCTTTGTAATTTTTAAAGCACCTTTCCTAGGATTTTATGTGCTTAATCCATATAGAAACGTGGCACAAGTGGTATTATCTCTCCCATTTTACAGTCGAACAAGGTGAGACCAACTTATTTGCCCAAGATCACTCAGCTAACAAATAAGGAGCCAGAACTTGAACTTGGGACCTCTGACTGCGGACTTTCCACCACCCCAAACTCCCTTTCCCTAGATTGCTCCCACATCCTAGGAAGTCCGTCCTCACTAGATGTTTTAGTCAACTTTTTCACTCCTGTGACTAAAAGGCCCGACCAGAACAGTTGTAGGGAGGAAAGGTTTATTTGAGAACTCACAGTTTCAGAGGTCTTAATCCATAGAAGGCCAACTCCATTCCTCAGGGCTGGACATGAGGCTAAACATCATGGAGCAAGAGTGTGGCAGGGGGAAGCAGCTCACACAGTGATCAGAAAGCAGAGAGACTCCATTTGCCAGATACATAGCCATGCCCTCCATGAACCACTTCCTCCAGCCACACCCCACCTGCCTCCAGTTACCACTCAGTTAATCCCACCAGGGATTAATTCACTGATTAGGTTAAGACTCCTATAACCCAATCATTTCTCCTAAACCTTCTTGCATTGTCTCGCGTGAGCTTTTGGGGAACACCTCTCATCCAAACCATAACACCAGATTTCAAGGACAGCTTCTTCATATAGCTTAGGGATTGACCCTCTTTCCCTGTTTTTAAGCCGGTCTAATTTGACTAGCCATCTTGTATCACAAAGGGGTATTTCTCCCAATCACTCCAAAATTCAGTGATGCTGGGAGTTAGATACAGGATGCAACAAAGCCTCTCCCTTGGAAGAGAGCCCAGGCCCAGGGAGGCAGGAGGGCGTTGTCTTAGTGTACTTGGAAGGTGTCCTGTGGCTTTGATCTTGTCTGAATAATCAGTACTGAGTTGATTTTTGTACCTCTTTATAAACTCCCGAGGTTTCGGCATCCCTTGGGGCCATAGACCAACCAAAAGTTTTTCTCGCAATGTGCAACAGTATTTTACATCTTTCACAGCAATCTCTGATCTGAATTTAAATTAATCTTTACAACTCTTCAAGGTACACAAGAAAAGGGGTGGTACCCTTGTTGTACAGGTGGTTAAAGTCTTCCAGACTGTAGATGCCAGAGCCCGGATGTCCTCCCTGCTCCCTGCAAGCCCAGGCTGCTTTCCTTTTGTTTTTTACCCAAGGTTCTTATTCATGCCATTGTTTGTATAGGTTATGGCCATTCATCCTTAAGTCCTGATTACAAATCTCATTTTAAGAAAGGAAAAAAAAAACTCAGATTCATTCTGCTTCATCTTCTTGCTATATTCTTAATGAATTCTACAGGTCAACTGATCCTTGGCAGAGTGGCAAGCCAGAATTTAAGTTCTTAGCTGGTGCATTTACATGTCCAATCATTCCTTCAGCTGTCAGCTTTTTAGCGGTTACTGTACTTTCATTCATAAATGTTATTTTGATGGTCTGACCCTAATCAAGCCCTTGTGAGAAGGGAGCAGGAACCCAGTGAGATTTACACAAGGAATCGGAGCATCTTCATAAACAACAAAGGGAATGTTACGTTACACGTGGGTTTTGAACAGAATGTGTATAAAATTAAAGTAGTGTTGTTAGTTCTTGCTAAAGAAAAAAAAAAAGCCAAGGAATAACTTAGATCCTTTCGTTCCTCTGAGAATTTGCACAGAGCACCTGCTACATGCCAAATGTTCTAGGTACTGAATATGAAGCTGTCAACATGGCAGACAAAAATCCCTGTTCTGCGAAGTTTCGGTTCCAGGGTGGGTGGCTCTGGGAAAAGCTGAGCTGATTAAGGACAGGGTCTGGGGAGAGGGAGTCAAGGAAGGCTTTGCTGCCTTTGTATCTTATCCACCTTATAACATAGAAATATGATTTCCATCCACATTTTTTTGTAACTTACAGTTCCACAATGAATTATTTTTAACATTGTACTAAAAAAATGTTTTTTAAAACTTGTAGTAATTACACTTGTTCAATTACATTCTTCAGAGAAACGTTAGTGATTTCTAAGTCTACTATGAGTCTATGCCCGTCTATTTTGTTCGGCATTGGAGTCTACATAATGCTTCATGCTTTTTAAAACAGGATCTGAAAAATAAAAGCCAAAAATATAAAAATGGTTTAAGAATTATTCATCTCAGAAGCTTATGTTCATGTTATTTTTGTGTGTGTGTATGTATTTTTTTTTCTAAAATGATGGTTTGGGCTCCAAAGTTTGGGTGATGCTAACACTATTTTGTATTTTTTACATTATTTTATAATGCCTTTGAACACTGGGAGAAAAAAATGTGCTCCTTGGCCAGTTGTCCAGGAGCCTGATATTAGCCCTAGGATGAGATCACCAGTGCCGGTCACCATGGGAACCCTGTGCTGCACCTGAGGGCCTCTCTTGGAAGGGAAAATGCACAGCTACCAATTCAGTACTAAACCAGTCTGCCTTGCTCCTCTGTTCTAGAGACTGCATATGGTGCACGAGTTATCAGGTGACTATTTTCTTTTCCTTTTAGATGGCAGCGCAAAGAGTGAAAAGAGGCAAGTGACACAGTTCCACATGAGGCTTGGCTGCTTCCTGTACAACTTCAGACACCCCCAAGAGCTAAGACTTTGTCTCCCACCTTTCTAGAAAACCACCAGTTGCCAATAGATGCATTTTAAGGGGCCAATGATAAAAGCTTCATTTATTTGATCAATAACAGGCAATGACATTTGCCCTCAAGATGGAGGCATCCCCAGAGTGGATTTGAGGAATTCAAGCCACCTCACCTCTGCCCGGGCCTATCCCCATAACAGTGTGGCTCTTTCCAGTATAGTGCATTATATATCAAAATGTTGAGGGTACAACCCCTTTTCACGGTCATTTCTTAGGCCTCTAACCACATTGGCTTGTTCCACTTGGGTCAAATCAGCATGTTTTAGGTGTGTACGTGGTGATGGAAACACTGGATTCTACACTAGGAGCACCAGCAAACCCCATTTCAACCCTTTCTTTAAATACTTACCCAAAACCTGACCTTTCCTTACTCCTTACCAACTTGGCAGCTTCTGGTTCAGAACAATATCTAAACATGTGCATTTTATGATGGCTTAGAGTTATGGAGTCATAAACATTGCTTCATTTTTAAAAGATTTGTTTGGTATGTGTATTATTATTTTCTTAGAGCAAGGGCATAGGATATGAGAGAAAGAGAGAAGTCAATGCCAAAAAGTAATTTAGTGGGAAATTCTAGTGCCTAGTGAATGAGTTTCAGGAGGAGAGGGTGGGGTGTGCAAACGTGTCTGGGGGTTCAAGCAGGCTCATTCACTAGACGAGCAGAAGGAATGGGGTTGCTACGGTTCAGTTCATCTTCCTGTATTCTAATGGGACCCCCAACCTCTTTTGCAGGAAATAATTCTTTTCTGAATTTCTGACTCCATCAGTTTAGTTGAATCTAGTCTGGCAAGGAGTCTATATTTTTTCAATGCCTCCTTTCATATGTTGAAAATTTTCCGTTCACCTCAAGGAACTTTTACATTCCCGTGCTTCCATAGTCGAGAAGCAATCTTCCTCTCCAGAACCCCAGCTCCAGAAAGTCAATGTAGAATTCTGGCTTCCAGGAGGGGGCGCTCTATAAAAAGAGCGGCTTGAAACCCAGGCCATTTAGGGTAAGGATCAAGAACCTGATGTGGGGTTCTGCACATAGCTGAGGAGTTTAAAATGTGGCTTTTCCCACCCTCTTCTTGTACAGTCCACACACTGTCATTGGAGGTCAGTGTACATTTTGGCCCAAAGCAATTGCCAACTCCATGGTGCTCCGGCTTAGTAGGTTCTGTGTCTGAGCAAATCATTTATCCTCTCAGAGCTTCATCCCAGAGACAGAAAGCCTTCTAATATAGTAGCTGTCATCTGCAGGTGGACCACTGCCCTTGTATCTCCTTCCTCTGGAGAGATTTACCTTTGGTAGATTTCTGGGTGGACTCCATGGTCCCCGAAGTATAAGGCTCCCCCAGTTTCTGAAAGACTTCTCTTTCTACCACTGTCTTCACTTACCAACCATGTGTTTGACCCTCTGCTTCTGTGCCTTCCTCCCCTCTCCCCAGTCTCTCTTATTGTCTCCATGCACACACCCCAAAGCCACTGGACATGACGATGCCCAGGTGGTCACTAGAAGCCCTGCTCTTTTACTTGTGCCCCAAGTTCACATTCCATTGGCCTCTGAACTTTGAAAAACTACCAACCCTTCAAATTTAACACAATTAAAATGACAAAAAAATTGTGTCATTTTTTTTTCCATTGGAGAAGTAATTCATAACACATTGCAAATAAAAGAAAAAGCAAAAGGGACCCTACCTCTTACCAGCACTGCTCAGGACCCTGTTGCTAATTACATTCTTGGCCCTAGATCAGGTCCTTCTCTTAGCTACCCAATCCAATGTCCGTTGTCTGTCATTCTTCTAACTAGCAGCCCTATAGTTACTGTGTCTGCAATTCACTTTGTCATTTTATTTCAGAATCAAATCCTATTGAGTCGTCCTTCAGAAATGTCTCATGGGAAAATTAAAATTATAACAGATATAAAACGCTAGCCCTCTCTCAAGTCCTTTCCTCTCCACGCCCACTGCCCCCAAAAGGAAGCCACTCCAGCTGGATGGCCAGCTCACTGGAGTGCAGAGACCATATGGCTCGGGTCTCAAATAGAGTCTTGCCCACAGCGATGAGCACGCGGTGTGGGCCCCACGCTCAGAGCGTGAGTCACGATGGACACAGCCAGATCTTCTTTCCCACAACTTGTCAAGGACTTTTAGAAAGCAGTCGTGCTCAGAGCTAGAGAGGAAGTGGGAAACGGGCACTGCTCAGGCTATAAAAAGGCCCGACTTCTGGAGGCCAACTTGGAAATAAGTGTCAACAGCCTGGAGATTTTGCTCCCCCGAGCCTCAGCAATACCCACTGCTAAAAGAACAGTCTCAGGAAGAATCATAAATGTGTGCAAAGAGGGAGCTACAAGAACATTCATTGTAGGATTGTTAAAATAGCAAATAATTGGGAGGAAAAACCCTGAAATGGGAGGGCTGAGAAAATTTGTGTTTAAAATTCAGTTCTGAAAATACAAGGACCCTCCTCTCCCCTTTGTCTCCCTTCATGCCTTCTTTTCTTCCTTCCTTCCACTTTCTCCCTCTTTCCCTTGCCCAACCTTTCTCAGTTTTTCTTCCTTTTCTCTTTCTTCCTCCCTCTCTCTTGCTTGCTTGCTCTCTTTCCCTCCCTCTTTTAGCAATTTTCTATGATAAACATGTATTACTATTGCATTAATACAAAAACAATCTTAAAATATGACTATTCTAAGTCATACCATTAGTTCCTTAAAATTTTTTCTCTCTTATGATTATAATCTTTTAAAAAGGGTTGTGTCTCATTTAGTAAGTTTTTTTGGAGAATCGTGGTACATATATTTCACTATTCTATGCTTTGTCTTCACGTGGGAGATTAGTAAATAATAAAAGGATGCTTGGCTACCAATAATCAAATAGTGGTTCTTCTTCCATTCCCATACCTTCAAAGGTTTCAGATACCTACTATGTGATTCCCTGATCCCTTCCCCCTTATCTAGTCAAAAATATATGATTTGTTTTTAATGGTGTGTTTGGGACATGAACATGGATGCTGAAATCAATTAACTTTGCTTTGAAGTTCTCCTTAGAGCCCTAGAAATAATTGCAGATACTCTAGGGGAATATCACAACCAGGCCTGAGAGTGACTATTCTGATCCACAAAACTGAGGAGACAGGAAAACATACAACCAACTGAGGAGGGCACAAAAGAGAATGTTTCAAATTAGCTCATGTTCAGCTTTTATAGTTTTCCCCTTAGCAGATAGTAACTATTAGTCAGCTTTCTGTCGCTATGACACAATAGCTGAGATAAGCACCTTAGAAGAAAGGTTCATTTTGGTTTGTGGTTTCAGAGGTTTTGGTCCATGGTCACTTTGGTCTTATTGCCTTGGGCCTGTGATGGCACAGTACATCATGGTGGAGGTGTGAGGCCAAGGAGGCCTGTTCATCAGAGAGAAAGTCAGGAAGCAGCTTGAAGTACACAGACACCACTGATCTAACTTCTTTCCACTAGACCCCACCCCATAAAGGCTCCATCACCTCCCAATTGCACCACAGGCCAAGCCACTAAAACATGGGTCTTGGGGGGACATTCCAGGCCCAAACCATAACCTTAGCCAAAGTCGACTTTATAGCAAGAACTTTAGATTCAATTCGTAAGCACTAGTAGTCAATTTTTCCAAAAAAGTTTATTTAAATGAATCAAGATGGAGCATTAGTGGTTTTGAAGTTGTCTAGGCCACTTCTAGAATTCTGTAAAATTATAGGATCCTAACTTAGTGTCTCTCATTCCACCCTCATCTTTTTCATGATTTGATAACTTAATGAAGGAGATCATAAAACTTTATTGTTGAGGCATTTTTAGGAGATGGAGACACGTTTTTCTTTGTATCATTATTGCCAAAAGGCCAGATAGCCTTAAGTATCCTGTGAAAAGGCAAAAGTGTGGTGGCAGAGTCGGTGGGCTGTGCTAAATTCAATAAAGTTCTTTCCTGATTGACTTTGGAGCACAAATCTTAACAGACACTATAAAACTCCTAGAAATGCCCATTCTTTTCAGCATCCGTCACCGTGTTTTACTACTGAATCCTTTGTCCTTTAAGTGTCTTGTAAACCCTTTGGGGACCTCCCTGGCACCTCCCTTGCATACATGCTAGCACAAGTGATAGTCACAATATTTAGAATAGCTTTTTATTGACAGCACAGCCCAAGACAAACCAGTCTGTCATTGCACCCTTGACCTCCTTTCATGGGACTATCGGAGATATTGTTCTATTTGTAGGTCTAACAATTAGATTAATGTTTATCTCCCAGTTACACAGAGCTTCGTGAAGGCGGGGTCCATTTTAGTGTCCTTTTATTGCAGATGATTATCATGGCAGGCCGGGGGTAGGGTCCTTAGAAAGGTCTGCTTGCAAAGTTGGTCTTCAGCTGGCGTCTGGTAAACAGTTCCTCACACTGAAATGAAATACTGTTAAGATCAGAGTGACTCTCTGTACCCATCCTGTTGGGATAAGCAGCATGGTTTATGCTGACCATGTGCTTTCCTTCTGGGGTCTAAAATTTTGGTACAAGGCAAACAGAGAGTGCCTACACCAGCAGCCCCCAAAACGGCCTTAGGCATGGAGTCTACAATGGGCTTCCCTGGGCAGAAGCATCACAGGCATGACACTGAATTGTCACTCACCTACAGGCACTCTGCCTGGCCCTCACAGGAGGGAGAGAGCTTAAGGAAGCCTGTGCATGGATTCCCCAGACACTGACCCAGTCCTTTTCCCATCTGGCTAGGCGTCTCCACTGCACCACTGGAATTAATCTTAGCTGTGAACACGACTTTGTATTGCAACTCCTATAGCACATGCTTAGTGATGGGAGTGTCTTGAGGACCCTCCAAATACCACATGTCCCCACAACCATGCCCAGCATTTGGCATTTAGTAAGTGGCTTACTACATGTTTTCTGAAATGGAAATGAAAATAACTCAAAGAGCGAGGACTAAATCTGTCCTCTGAAAAATTCTCAAACAAATCAAGAAGTATTATAACACATCGATGACATCCTGAGGACTCCAATTGTTCCAATTGTAAACAAGTCTGGATGGCGCCTGGCATTTTGCCAGAGGGAGTGGTTTGTGAAGTAACGCCAGCGAGCCATTAAGTGTGGAGATTCCTTATTGGTTGACTGATGTATCTAGTTTATGTTAATTAAGATAAGCTGTGTGAAATGTATAAATACCTCTGTTGTCCTACAATAAACGGCTCCCACTCCTGCTGTATCAACGTACACAAGTTGTTCGTCACCCCCCGGTTATTTTGCCCAGCCAGCCAGGCTGCAGCATCCAATGGAGAATGTACATCCTCTGGAAGGGGCGGAGTTAAAATATGATTCTGAATATTTAGCTCAGGCAAAGCCTTTCTCGTGAAGATGGACCTTCTGTATTTGAAGTGGCAGTGGGAAGAGCAGAGCTAGGGGCTTCACTGGCGTGGAAGCTATTTCCCCAGCTTTCCGTCACCTCCCTCCATACCATGTGTTGGCACTGTTGGCCAATTGAGTCACCGAGAGTGACACTTCAGTATGGGTGATGAGGGCAAAGAGAGCAAGTGCTTCTCAACATGGCTGCACATTGGGAAGGGTCTGGAAAGCTTGAGGAAATCCTGATGCTGGGGCCCACCCCTAGACATGCCGCCATCACTGGTTTGAGGTGTGGTCCAGATGTTCATTGGCATTCCCTCCTGACACCAACCCCATCCTTCCTCCCCCACCTCATCTTTGACCATCAGACTTCACAAGGTGAGGTCCACACTTCCACCAAGCCCAGTTTATTCTTACTTTCTAAATGCTTTATAAATTTCAATTTTCTAGTTTCTGAGTGTTAGGGTTTGGATATGAGGTATGGCCCCCAAAAGCTCATGTGCTAATGTGGCATGTTCAGAGCTGAAATGATTAGATCATGAGAGTTGAAACCTGATCCGTGAATTGGTCCAGTTGATGGATTAACGAATCAAAAGGACAACTGTACAAAGCAGTAGCTGTAGGCAGGTGGGCATGGGGGTGTGACCTTGGAGGTTCTATATGCTCCTCATGTGCATGTACGTTCTCTCTCTCTCTCTCTCTCTCTCTCTCTCTCTCTCTCTCTCTCTCTCTCCTCTTCCTCTCTGTCATGAGCTGAGCAGCTTTCCTCTGCCATGACCTTCTGCAATGATGTTTTGCCTCACCTCAGACCCAGAGCAATGGAGCCAGCCGAACATAGACTACACCTCTGCAAACAAGAGCCCCAAAATAAACATGATCCTCCTCTAAGTTGTTCTTGTCGGGTGTTTTGTTCCCAGCGATGATGAGCTGACTGACACACCTAGTTCACAGTCAGTAAGCAGGCACCCTGTTCTGCACCCTGTTCCTCAAGTGCCTAAGAAGACTGGAGCTGGGACAAGCTCAAAGTCACACTCAAGGACATCACTGTGGTATAGAACAGACCTCTTCAGCCGAGGATTGTTTTTAACAATGACCAATCGTCTACATTATCAGTTGACCATTATCAGTTGACTTGGAAAATACACACTTCACTTTCATATAAAATGAAGTTGGTTGATTTATTTTGAATATTTGGTGATGGCTGGTTGTCATGACAAGAATGCATGTTATCTACTCTAAAGGGGAAGCCCTCTCTACCAGTGAAGGTGAATCCATTCATCTGCCAGAGTTGCTGGGTGTCAACAGGCAGAGCTCCATGGAGAGGGTGGACCTAGGCTGGAGCACATGGGAGGTGCCACCTAGACAAGGCCAAGGAAGGGAAGGGAACAGTCTGTTCACATCCCGCCTTCCTGTCCCTCAGAGTCAGAAGCACTGAGAATTCAGACAGGAGGCCTCCTTGGCTACTTGGGTTTAGAGAATCTCAATGGGATTTATTTTCACCTTTTCTCTACCTGGTGCTGGAGTCTAAAGGTACCATGAAAATTCCAATTTAAATTGGGTTAGAACTACAAGAGCTGGCAAAGAGGCCAGCAGGGACACACCCTGGTAGGGCAGCAATTATATGGGGCTCTGGGGTTGGACAAGTCCAGGCAGGACAAGTGCAAAGTCAGGAGACTTCTTTTACCCAGGAGAGAAGACAGGCGTCAGCTTCCCAAGCCGATCAAGTTTTGGCCTTTGTTAACAAGGGGACCAGGGTCAGCTTATCACTAAATGCAAACTAATCATTTTGCTGCTCATTTATTTTCTCAGTTAACGCTTTCACATGTGTACCTTTCCAATGAATAAAGACTCATAAAAAGGGTGGCGTTGTTTATGACTATAGCAGAGTGGCCCCCACTTTCCTTTGCTGACAGGTTTATAAGGGCCAAGGAAGTTCAAAAGGTAAAAAGAATTTCCAAACAATGTATTTTTGGCATGCTTTTTTACTATTTTTTTTTTAATAGAAAGGCTATTTGTGTTGGCTTCATTACTGAGCATGACAAGTGGTAAATTTTAACACCTTATTTTTTTTTAAGTGAACAAAAGTACCCATGGGTGTTTTTGTTTGTTTGTTTGTTTCAAGGAAATGATATGGGTAAAGATTCCTTGGCTCTTCAAAGGTATCAATGCGGTCTATTTAAAAAATGAAAAATAGTTTGTCTGCAATTATTTTATTAAAGTTTTAGTAAATAAATATCCTCCTATTTGGAGTGTGGTTTTGCCCTGAGCAGGCTGAATGCAGTCACCCTTAGCACAGCCTGGATCTGATTACCAGGAAGTCGTAACAGAGTGATCCAGTCCTCTTAATTACTTCTCCTCTTTCTATTCCAAGACCCGTAACTTCTCCCCGAGCCAAGAATTCCAAGTCTAAATTCCACCACCAGGGATTCATCTCTTGGAGTTAAACCTTGGGTTGTCCACTTTGCCTTAAGTCTTTTGCAATCCTCTCATTAAACCCATGCAATGGGAAAACGAGGTCCAGAGGAATTAGATGAGTTGCTCAAGTGATAAGCAAAGACAATAGCTCGACCCATGATCAGAGGCTAAATTGATATGTTGAGTATTAGAAAGCCTGGTGTTAAAATAATTGTCATGAAGATGGGTGGAAGGCAGGGGGACAAAGGCAGTGGTGGCTGGAAACATGAACACTGCTGGTGGATTTCAGGCAGGAGGGGCCTGCACACCTCTGCATGTCCCTCTGGGAAAGAACTCTCGGCTCCAGACCCAGAAAGGCCAGGATTTCAATTCTGGCTCTGCCATCTTGAGTAAGTCCTTTAATCTCTTTGCACATGAGATGTCTCCCCAAAGCTCCCTGTGTTAATGCAGAAGGAGAAATGATTAGATTATGAGAGCCAGAACCTAATCAGCCCATCCCACTTTGAATGGACTAACTGGGTGGTAATTCTAGGTAGGTGAGGTGCGGCTAGAGGAAGTTAGGTCACTGGGGGCGTGCCCTTGGCCTGTACTCCTGGCTCCACCCTCTCTCTCTGCTTCCTGGCCACCAGAGTAGAGCAACTTTCCTCCACTGCACCCTTCTGCTGGGATGTTCTGCCTCACCTATGGCTTACAGCAACAGAGTCAGCTGACCATGGACTGAGGTCTCTGAAACTGGGAGCCAAAGTAAACTGTTCCTCATCTAAGTTATTCTTGTCAGGTGTTTCCATCAGAGCAATGAAAAGCTAACTAATACACTCTTAGAGCCATTTTCTATGATCCTAAAATGGAGCTCATAATAACCCCTATCTTCCAAGAATATGGACAGAGCCAGGCACATAGTAATTGCTCAATTCAAGTTACTTCTCTTTCTATTCCAAGGCCCTTAACTTCTCCCGGAGCCAAGAATTCCAAGCCTAAATTCCACCACCAGGGATTCATCTCTTGGAGTTAAACCTGGGGTTGTCCACTTTACCTTAAGTCTTTAGCAATCCTCTCATTAAACCCATGCAATGGGAAAATGAGGTCCAGAGGAATTAGATAGTTGCTCAAGTGATAGGCAAAGACAGTACCTCAAACACTGTAAATCCATCCAAAATATCCATATGCTCTGGAAGGTGAATCCCATATTGTTTTCCTATACAAGATTTTTGAAATTAGCTGCCTCCAGCCCTTTAGACTATGCACATTGAAATTTAAAAATGTTCACACCCATGTTTCTGTTTGGAAATGGATGTAGGAAGTCTGTCCTTCCCCTTCTCCTCCTTGAGATTTTTTTAAAGATGAAATGAAAATAAAAATTTCATTTTTGGCAAAACTAGGAGGCAGTTAAAAACCATAAACAACAACTAGAAACACAAAGCAGGGAGCACTGAGGAGACAGAAGAAGAGAGATCACGTGGCTGCAGAATCACACCATGTCAGCAAATGCACACTTGTAAACAGGGAGGGGGGAGGCAAGGAGCTGATTCTAAGCCCCACGTTTACACCAGAGAGAGCAGCATACCAGCCAGGGTAGCAAGAACTCCCCAGCGCCCAATTCCATCATGAAAAGCAGAGATGATGGGATATAAATATTGCTGACACCAAGATGAAATCATTTTTGTTGGACCCAGACAAAACTGGAGCCGGGAAATGAAGGAGGAGAGTTCCTGCCTGCCTGTCTGAGATAATGACTATGTCAAGGACGTTCTAAAATCCCCAAGAGAAATTCTTGCACATTCTATACACACCCCATGTTTTGCACGCCTCGCATGTCTACACAGATTTCTGTAACAGAATTTATCTTTAATATTCTTTAAGACTGCAGCAATCCATATAAAACGTCCTTGACAGAATACTGGTCCAAGAATGGCACCTCCACCAATAAGCTGAAGCCAAGTTCTTTATATATATATATATATATATATATATATATAAATGTACAAAATATATGTGAAATGCATATTAAAACATTATATAAAATGTATATGAAATACTCAGCACCTACTATGATATCTACAACACTGATTTCCACAAAAACGAATAGTGGGGGCTGGGGCGGTAGCTCAGTAGTAGAGCACTTGCCACGCATGTGTGAGGCACTGGGTTTGATCCTCAGCACCATATAAAAATAAAGAAAGAAAGATATTGTGTCCATACAACTAAAAAAATATTTTTAAAAAATTTAAAAAACAAAAAACAAAAAAGCGAATGGTGGGATCAGCAATCGCCAAAGCTAATGCCAACTTCTGCCTCAAGTCTCCAAGTCCTTTGGCTGCTGTATCGAAGCAGCTTACTTGACTTTCTTTCTTTTTGCTAATACAAATCTCCTCTAGCCCCTACCTCCTTGAGTGTGCAAGTAGTTTACAGCGACATGTGTGTTCCCATTGCAATGCACTCCCAAATAAACTTATGAATCTTTGGAGAATCTCACTCTGTTATTTAGTTTGATGGTGTTAAAAAAAAAAAGTTACATGTACATACCACATTTGCAGGGAAGTTTCTATCTCCGTGCCAGCAAGAAAGAAGAGACATTGCTTTTGCAGAACTCCATAGCTTCCCCTCTGTACTGATAAGGGAGAAATAGACCGAAAACTCACTTGCAAAACTTGGTTCACAAAGAAAATTCCTAGATGTGCTCCTGCAAATATCTACCCATCCCCACTCCAAACCTTGTCTGCCTCAAAAGTGAGAAATCAAAAAGCGCCAACTCAATTTGTTTCAAAGATGCAAGACATTAAAGAAGGAAAAATTCAGGAAAAATGGTAGATAAAATATGGCCAGAAAGCAGTTGAAAATGGAGTATTTAACTGCAAACACGCATTATTTAATAACACTGTGACCTCTACAATGCTTGAGCACAAAGCAGAGGTGTAGGAGTCCGTGGAAGCAATAGAAAGGCAAGAGATGAGATTGGAACTAGTGAGGTTGCAGAGTAGACATGGGAGAAAAAGTAAGCCATCAAAGAAATAAGCATGCAATTAAAGGTGTGAGGGAGGAAAGGATGATAAGGAAAGCACAGAGCTGTGTGAGCGGGCAGGGCTGAATCAATTCGGAACTGACTGACCATCTCTCTCCACATTGACTATTTAAACATGGCTAGCTTGGGCTTCCTCATGAAACGATGGTGTCAGGGGTCAGACTTCTTTCCTAACACCTTGCTGCACCATGAGCAAGTGTGCCCAGTGGCAGGAGGAGGAAGCAGCCACTCCTTGTGCCTGAACTGGCACAGCCTCTCACTCGCACTGGATTCTGGAAGTTGAACTAACCACTAAGGTTGGTGCACACTCAAGGGAGGGGAACTAGGGGAACTAGAACCTACCTGTCAAAAAGAAGAGGAGCTAAGAATTAGAAGCCATATTTCTTGTAGCATAGAATGCAAAAATACACAGTTGAAAAAAAAGAATAAGGAAGATTTCTACACACTAACATGGAGAAAGTGAGACTTTATTATTAAATGAAAACAGTTGAGTGAAGAACAGTACAAACAATCAAGTAAGGGAGCTGCCCCCTCCCATCCTATAGTTTCTCATTCCTCGGCTTCAGTTACCCAGAGTCAATTGTGGTTCAAAAATATTAAATAGAGGGCCTGGGGTGTTGGCTCAGTGGTAGAGTGCTTGCATAGCATGTGTGAGGCACTGGGTTCGATTCTCAGCACCACACATAGATAAATGAATAAAGGTCCATCAACAACAAAAAAATAAATTTAAAAAATTATTCAATGGAAAATTTTCAGAATTAAATAGCTTCTAATTTTTTTTTGTTTGGTACCAGGGATTGCACCCAGGGGTGATTAACCACTGAGCAACATCCCCACTCCTTTTTAATATTTTATTTTGATACAGGGTCTCACTTGGTTGCTGAGGCTGGCTTTGAACTTGCAATCCTCCTGTCTCAGCCTCCCGAGCCTCTGGGATTACAGGCATACGCCATTTCGTCCTGCAGATTATAAGTTTTAAACTCCATGCTAATCTGAGTAGCCCAATGAAATATCTCACCATTCTGCCCTGTCCTGCCAGGGACATGAATCACTCTCTTGTCTAGTGTATCCATGCTATATGCACTATCCACCCATTAGTCACTTAGTAGTCATTTTAGTTATCATGTCTACTCTTGCAGTATCACAATGCTTGTGTTCAAGTAGCCCTTATTTTACTTAATAACAGCCTGAAAGGATCATGATGTCAATTCAGATATGCCAAAGAGAAGCTGTGAATGCTTCTTTTAAGTGAAAAGGTATGTATATATAGGAAAAATCAAAGTATGCATAAGTGTCTGTACTAGCCATGGTTCAGGCATCCGCTGAGGATCTTGAAATGTATCTGTCATGGATAAAGGGGTAATCACTATATCTTTTGAGTAAGAAAAGTAAAAATGGGGAATAAGAATACCTATGTACGTCTTCTATTTTCAAAATGAAAATACGAGCAAATCAATAAAAATTATTATTGCTAGTGAACAATGGCGAATAGGGATGAGGGTAGGGGTGAGAACACTTAATATGTGCCTTTTTAATCTTTTCATCTTTTAAAATGAATTGAATAAAGAAAATATTTGCATCTTAAAAAACCCAAAGATTCTCCAACTTGCTCATTTCCTCAGGGCGATGAAATTATTTGGAGAAGTAATGCTGGGTCCTGTTTTTACAATTTCATTGGTTTCCAAGGAATCTTACATTTTGCAACCAGAGTAATAAAAATTAGCTTAGAAAACGGTCCATTTGGTCATATGTTTAGTTACAGCTATTAATGGCCCCACTGGTAATATGGCCTGTAAATTAATTGCCATATTTGTGTTTGCCTGAGGGTATGGAAAGGAGTTTATGTCCCTTTATTGTCAAATCAAAATTACTATTTAACATGCAATTTAAAATGTTGAAAGTGTCAAAACAGAAGATCAGCCAGTGGTGTGCTGTCTCATGAAATCTATTTATTAAATATTCAAGGGTTTTGCAAGCCATTTCTTAAACCACTGGTAGCTTAAAAATCAGCCATGGTGGCAGATGCAGGTACATAAACAAAATAATTTCAGGTTGCGATGCGTGCATTGAATGGAAAACACTGCAGAGAAGAAATGAGAGGGGAGTGCTCACATGTACCATGTGATCAGGCAATGTGGCATTGGAAAGTTGCACCAACTTCAGTGAGACTGAGAATGTCTACTTTTTCTACTTCTATGCAGACATGGACGTCATAAGGATTTATTGCTGTTATATGTGCAAGGCACCCAGTGCTTTGCCAGCATTACCTCACTGATAATCACAACTTTTTGAAACTATGTTGTTTTCCCTGATACAGGGATAACACTGAGGGGCCAAAGGTAGAAAATGGTTTGCAGAAGCCAAAGAGCTGCAGAGCCAAACTGTATACCCCGTGGTTTGGCTCCAGTGCTACTCATTTCTGCATCATGTTGAAAAACCATCACAGAGAAGCATGAAGAAGAAAAATAATATTATTCATGATTCTAGCTCCACTGTTCACTTTTAATCTAAATCAGAGGCTTTCTACCATTTCTCCACCGGAATCCATCTAAGCCCTGTGACTCACTTCCATGACTGTGATACTCTGAAATGATGTTCTCAGGATGTGAAGGGTACATTCTGCAAAATCCCATGTGTGTTTTTATATGTGCTGTCTACTGACTGATTTTATTCTTCTAATAAAAGGAACGGTTTTTCAGAGTTCACAATGCCCATGACCAGGCATGGGTTTGATATGCTTTTTATTAGAATGGCGAATGGAAACCTTTCCTGCTCTGTGGCAAAACTAATGATTTATCTGGACCCTCTCTTGCAGACATATGCTTTACTTTTCTTAAGATGCTGAGGTTTCATGGTGATATGCACATACAATCACCTATATAGTCAAAATACTTATATTACTCAAGAGGCTGGTTACTATTAAAATACACACACACACACACACACACACACACACTCTTGAAGAGCTGGATAAGTTTTGATTTTGTAAATCACATTCACACTGGAAAACATCACAACTACAAGATCATTAAAATAGTATTTTCAAATAAATGTGCCAAAGAAAAAAGGGAAAACAATTCATTTTTAATCAAAAATTTTAAAAATTTTAATATCATTACTTGTTGGTCAAAAAACTTTTGGATGATTTTCTAAATGATTTCTTATACTCAAGAAGTTTAAGTGACAAATTATTACGTGTGTGTGTGTGTGTGTGTGTGAGTTTCTGATCTTTATTAATCACAGACAAATTAGTTGTCACCTTGGGTTTTGTAGAATTAATAAGTCATCTCCCTGCAGTTGTACAGTTTGAACTTCAAAACAGCGATTTTTTAAATCCAGAAAAGGGTTAGAGATGGCTCTGTAAAATGATTTTTAAATCAAATGCTCACTTAAAAATATTTTTTGAAAAAATTGAAACAAAAAAAATTTAATTATCTTTTGATGTGTAAAGAACTTGTAATGAAGATACTAAACAAAGTTATTTGTGGAGAGATATGGTATGCTAATAATTGATCATGGCCATTAACCAACTGAATGACATTAGTTATATAATTTGAGGACTATTGATTTCAATTTTAGTTCTTCCTGATTTTTAAATGTTCGATCATTTTAGAAATTGGTTTTCCAGTTTTCTTCTCTCCAATTTGTTCTCTCTTCATCTTTGGCAGTGAGTAGCTGTGGGACAAAAGTGGTCTCATCTGGGCAACAAGAGGCCACATGATGATGTTCCTGTTTCTTTCCTAAGCCCCCCAGTGATCCATGAGTGACCTAAGCCCTCACAGGACACTTTAATAATATTTTAAAATTTGCAATGCAAGCTTATTATACTAATATTTTCAAACCAATGTGTTCTTGACCGATCTCTTGTGTCACTGATCTTTTCGATCCTTTTTAATAAAGGGATTTATTGAGAAGGAAGGGAAGTTCAGACTTGCCCTCCAAAAGTTCAATACTTGAGTCAGTGGAAATAAAATGACAATAAACCGATTAATAGGAGAAAAGGCCTACAAATTTATTAACATGTGCATGAGCCACATAAAATATGAGACTCAAAGAAAGGCCAGATGGTTGAAGCTTAAATACCCTCTTCCCAGGCCAAAGGAAACTGGGGCACTGTAGGCTATTATAGAGGGATGGGGTGAATCATTTTTAGGGGAGATTGTGTGCCCCCAAAATAGACAATGCCCTGGGACAAAGTTCCTCTGTGCTGTAGGTGTGGTAGTTGATTTGGTCTCTTTTTCTGTGATAGGATTTTAATCTTCCTTGGTTAATAAAATTTCAGAAAGAAGATTGAAGGCAATGGTGTTCTTCTTTAATTGTCTCCTCTTTAAGAAGATAAGGTCACTTCAGAGAAAAACATCTGCTTTTAATTTAAAATAATCAGGATACCAATGCACGGTATTTTGGGGGTATCATTTTCTGAGCCCTAGAAGGACACTTTAATCATACTTTAAAATTCACAATGCAAGCTTATTATACAAATATTGTCAAGCCAACACATTCAGTAGAGATTTTAAAAAGTAAAGCAAATTCCTTCCTAACTAGAAACTATTTTTTTTCCCTAAAGTAAGACAAATCTGATGTTGTAAAAGGTGTTAAATCTCCTCAAATGTTTCTCTGCCGTTGATAAGATAAAGTAAGTCTCATGGGAGGGTATTGTAGGTATGATTTGTTTGTTTGTCCCTAGCAAATGAGTAGATCTTTTGCTCCTGGTACATTTAACTTTGTTTGACTAATGCATTCACTCTACAAAGGGGCCTGGTGAACTTTTAAAATCACACTTCTTGATCTGAGAAAAGATTACAGATTCCTATAAACCTATTTTATTATATGCTCAGTTTAAAAAATACTTTCTCTGAGAGATACAGTGTCTTCCTTTTTTTTCCCCTCAATTCTAACTGGCCTCAGCTTTGGTGAAGCCCAAGTCGGAGACTCAGTGGCGAACCCCAGGGGCTGCTGAAATCCAAACAGAAATCGTCTGCTCCCTGCGAATTTCCTCCATGACACAAGAGAGCAACCACCAGTAGTTGGGGACACTTTGGTTTTGGGTAAAATTTAAACTCAGTTTTGGACACATTAAGGAATGGATCTTATAGTATGATTCAGGCTTCAAACTAACCAATTGTTTAAACAAAAATTTGAGTAATTTAGGGAAAACGTTTGAACTTTTCTTAGGTTTCTCCTGTTTAGTTCACTGTGGTGATCTGTGTCGGACATGAGGTGCTTCAAAAAGTGTGTGCAAGTCAGTAGGTGTCTTTCTTCATACTCTCCAATAGAACATCAGAGGGGGCTCCAGCCAGTGGTTGAGAGCCAAGGCCAGAGTTGAGCAGGGCTAGGTCTGAAGGTCAGTTCTTCCATTTACCCCGAGCCTCAGTTTTTTCCCTGTGAAATGTGGATAATAATTACCTACTCCACTCTCACAGGACTGCCGAAGGCCAGTGTGGAGAGCACTTAGCTGGGCACTTGACACCTAAGAGTGTCAATTAATAGTAGTCACAGTGAAGGGCTGGGGTATGGCTCAGTGACCGAGCTTGCCTAGCATGCATGAGGTCCTGGGCTCCAACCCAGCACCAGAAATAAGTAGTCCGTGGGGATATATCACCAGGGGTAGTAGCGACCACTAATCTATACAGATCACTAACGAGAGCACCAAATATAGACGTGAGGCACTCCATCTAGTATCCCTCCTATCCTCACACCTGGCGGGGCCCCTGTCAGGGGGAAATCCTCTGACAGTTTGTATTTGGAGCCCAGAAAGCAGATGCCCAGAGCCGCCGCTGCCTCTGTTTCAATGCACATTGTAATGTTTTCCTAATGCCGGCTTTACCAGGATGAGCTAAGTGGCTGGTTGACATATCATTATCACATTTTGAAGTTGAATAGCCACAGGATCTATGAACTCTCATCACACAGTTAATTATTCCTGAATTTTTCCATGGCTCTTGAAACATATTCTATTTATTTAACGGTCCCTTGGGAACACCGGGTGCCTTTGTCCCTGAGACACGACCAGTGGTGTAAAACCTCTGCATCTGTCAGATTTCTCCATGTGGCACATAATTGCCTGATTTCCATTTGAAAGTGCAGCCCTGACATTAAATCCACATAGACCCACCGATGGCAACAATGGCTTCCTGACACCTACAAGAGAGAAGTGGGGACTGGTGGTGGGATGGGGGGGGCATAATGGGGGAACAGATACTTAGGCCAAATGAACACCCGCCTTCACAGGGACCAGGTCTGAATTTACAGCTGCAGATGCAGGGTGTCTCAGGAACAAACAAACAAAAACAAAACAAAACAAAAGAAAGAAAGAAAAAGAACCCAGAGATTAGCATCAGCGTGAGTCTGGTGGAGCCAGATGGCTCTCTGCAGAGCGAGCTGGTGTCACCCCATCGAGCAAACAGGGAGCCTGCCCAGAGGGGAGAGAAATGATCTCATTCCTCAGCCACCAGTGATTCTCCTTCTTTCTCTCACACACAACTTGAGCTGAAGGAAAGTTGGGAAAGAGAGAAAAGGTGAAAAAAGAAGGGGAGACCAGCTGGCTGTAGAGAATGAGTAAGTCGCAGCCCCAAGGAGGGGGGAGACGCCAGGCTGGAGCCTTCAAGAATGCTTCAGATGTCCCCAAAGGAAAACGCCACACGGGAGAGCGGAGGTAGCAGGCAAGGGCCCACACATCATGTCAGCCATGACCTTTCCTCCATGACCCCAGAGTCTTCCAGAGGGCTTGGTGTGCAAGAGGTCGGGAGGAGGGCAGGGGCTGGCTGAGAAGCCCCATCTGTCCCCCACTGGGGAGGGACGGTGGACAGGGTCTTCAAGTTCTTCCCAATGAAAGTGTCCACTTCCCTCTGCTAGAGGCATGCAAGTTGTCAGTCTTTGGCCTGCAGATCAGCTTGGATATGCCGTGTCCCCAGAGAGGTGCCCTGAGGCGGAAGAAGTTGGAGGGGCCAGGGTGAGGAGGGTCCCAGGACAAAAGTGAGCCTCGCAGGTAGTAGGCATGGGAGGGCTCCCCTTCTTGGATGTTCTGAGCCTGGGAGGGGCTCCCCCTGGAGTCACACTGCCCACCCTGCCTAACAAAGCACTCGCTGCTCCTCAATAAGTCTGTGATTTTGAGTGACAGCCCAACATTCAGTTAATGGTCATCAGAAAGACCACCAGATGCTGGTGTTAGAGCATAACATTTGTAGATGTGCGCAGAGGTGCCAGCATCCCATAAGCTAATGGTGTTTATGCAGCGGGCGTGGGTACAGAGGGCTCATGAGGTCTCCCTCCTGAGAGGCTGATCCAAGAAAGAAGGCAAGTGCTCTGGGGAGTACCAGGGCTCTGGGAGCACTGGACTCGGTTTCCAGAGTACCTGAAATTTGTCTCCAGCATGATTTACTTAACCGAATAAATAGCACACTCCAGGGTGATACCAAATGCAGGGAGATATCGTCATTCATTTGCATCTATAAATGATTATTTAAATCCTAATAAACATTAAGCAAAAATCCTCTCCATTTTCAGCCAGGATTAGGGCACCTGCTTCACCCACCTTGGCAGTTTTAGGTATAACTGAGCATCAGAACTGCCATATTCTCGGAGCCCTGGAAGCAAACAAGCTACCTACTGAGAGTTGAGACCACCAGCTCTGGCTTTTTTCCTTTTCAAAAATAAACCCAAAGGAACCCCACTACCAAATAATTGCTTTGCTCTCCCTCTGCCCAGCAATGCCACCACCTAACAGGACTCCTTGTTCTAGGTGGGATTCTCACTCACCACTGAGCTAGGGGTTTTGAAGGAAAACATATAAGAGAAGTAAGAGTTTTGAGTTCCCTCTTTCGTTTCCCTCATTTGGGCAGGGAGATCCATTGCTAAATAGAAGCATGTTTAAAAACTTTAAAATGCTGGTATTTAGAGAGGGTTTATGATGTGTCAGTAACTCATCTAAGTACCTTGTGTATATTTCATGTAATCTGCATGACAACCCTGTGGGGCAGATCTTCTGATCATCCCCATGTTGCAAAAGGGATGCCAAGGCACAGGGATGTTAAGCAACTCTGCCAAAGTCACATAGTTGGTAAGTGGTAGAGCCGGGATTAAAACTCCATCTGGCTCCTGGGTCCATACCTTCAGGCTGTCCTGCCTCTCTTGATGTTGTAGTCCCTCTGAGCACAAGGCATCCTGCTTTGGCTCTTCACCAGCACTGTCATCTCAATCTGCTGAATCTTCCCGAGTTCCCATTTCCTCATCCTCCCAGTTGGGACTAGATGAGCTATCTCATAGAGTTTTGCCGGGAGCCAAACATGAAACATCATGCATGCAGGGCACACAGTTGATGCTCAATTAGTGTTACTAGTTACTATTAGTGTGAGTATTGCTATTATCTCTGTGCTCTTATATTTCACTGAATCCTCACAAAAACACTGTGAGGTAAGCAAGGCAGCAGTCACGAACCCCATCTTATACCTGTGAAAACTGAAACACAAGGCATGAAGTGGTGGAGCTGGCAAGGCAGCACTCACGAACCCCATCTTATACCTGTGAAAACTGAAACACAAGGCATGAAGTGGTGGAGCTGGCAAGAGCAGAACTCTCTCCCTTTTTTATTTATTCTTTTTTAGATACACATGACAGTAGAGTGTCTTTTGCCATATTATACATACATGGAACATGATTTATTCTAATCAGGATCTATTCTTGTGGTGGTGTATTCAAATACAAGGCTAGGAAAACTATGTCTGATTAATTCTTCCTTGTTGTGGATTAGCATCCACATATCAGAGAGAACATTCAGCCTTTGATTTGGGGGACTGGCTTATTATACTTAGCAAAATAGTCTCCAGTTATTCTTTATGGCTAAGTAATATTCCATTGTGTATATATACACCACGTTTTCTTTATCTATTCATCGTTGAAGGATATAGATCCTGAGTTTTAAGAACAGATCTCATGACACTGCCCTCTCCATTTATTGTAACCCGAATTTGCTCTGCCCTGCTGGACTATGGGCCACACCTGTCTATTTCTAGACACAAGACCTGGTTGCCACCTAGAAAATTCAGAGCAAGAATTTTAGCTCTTGTCACCTTGCCTTCTTCTCCTGCTCCTGAGATTGGCTGGGGTCAGTGTCAGGTCTTGCCCAGGCCCTCCTGGAAGATGCAGAAAGATAGTCAATGCCTCTTGGGGTGAGCAAGAAGGAGTCACAACAAGCTCATGTGCCCTTAGATTTTCTTTTATTACCTAGGTCCAAAAAATGTTTTTCTCATCATCACAAATGCAGACAAGTAGCGCACAGACAACTCTGTCTCCCCAGCCCTGGAGCCAGAGGGGAGGCTCTGAGGACATTGCTGGCTCTCCTCTGCTGCAGGCAGCTCTATCCAGAGCAGCCGGCTGGCGGGGGCCCTGCGGTCAGGCTGCACCCCACTTGTTTCTGTATCTTTCCCAACTCAGCCTTTTCAGTGATCTTCACATTTTCTCTTCCATTTTCCTTTCACAAAATCTCTGGGGAATGCAGCTTTTGTTCTATGGCTTTGCATATTTCCCAGGGCTGGGGATGAAATTGATTTCCTTTCACAACCCCTGGCTGGGCGCCTTTCACATCTCCACTATGACAGTGATTTCTAAACTGCAGCATCTGGGTCTCTTTCCTCGACTCCCCCTTCTCCTCCTTTCCCTGCCTCCTTCCTTTCTCCTCTCCCTCTGATCACCCCTTAAAGCAAAGCATTGCACACAGTGAGCCTCCAAGGTCAAGATGTCCTCTGAAGTCAGCCCCAGAGCTCCTGCTGGAGAGCCCTGGCTGAGAGCCTGCGCCCCTGGCTCCTGTCGGAAGCAAACAGACCAAGCCCACAGTGGCGCTTGCTGTGCACAGAACAAGCAGCCTGCTCTCAGCGTTGAGAGCTGGCTCTCAGCTAACAACGTCTGCATGTTCTGCAGACTTGTCAGGATCCTGTTTCATTTCTAGACTTTTCTTCTCAAAGGGACGATGAGGAAGATGCTACTTAAGAAATTTTGAGCTGGGACGCCAAGTTACTGTTCTTTGTCACCTTACAACTAAAGGGGAAATTAATCTCCAGGGCTCCTAGCTCCTCTGTTACAACAAGACACAGAAACCAGACGGCACCGAGTCGCTAGTCTTGGTGGGATCTGAAGGTGACTGTCGGTCAGTGGCCTCCATGGAGTCCTGCCTTGTCCCCAGACTCCAGGCGGGTGTGGCTACATCAGAGTCTGCAAAAAAAAAAAAAAAACCCAGAAGGGTGAGCAAGTCAATCAAATGTCACATTGACCTCCCGCCAGGGACTCCATCTGAGCCTTCACCTCCACCAGGATGGGTACGCTTTACGCTACTTTCCTGCCTCTGCAAGATCTCTGGCAGGACAATGTCTTGCATCCTGTGACTCTACCATTTCTCTTGTGCTCCACGATACCATCTTGTCACACCTCAAATCTTTACTTCTGCAAAAGCTGCATAATAGCACCAAGTCTCCATTCTCCCCAGACTGGGATCATCTGTAAGTTCTGGGCTACCATGTCCCATGGACTGAGGTTCATACCTGGTGCCACGTGCTGGTGGCAAGCCACTTACCACCCTGTGACAGTGAACAAGTTACTTAATCTCTCTGGGTCTCATTTTTCCTCATCTGTAAATGGGAACCAATAATTACATTAGATGACTGATATCAAGTAATTAGCAGAACGGCCACACAGGGTACCCATTCCAGATGCCAATTAGTCTTCCTAAGTATGCAAGGGAGCCCAAGGAGGAAGCCCAGGAAAGCAACTGCCTTGGGGAGGGAGGGGTCAGGATCAGAGAGCGATGGAGAGGGAGGCCGGCCACAGGACCCGTCTCTATCCCCTCCTGCTCCCCCTGCGGTTTTTTCTGGAAAGCCAGAATCTGAGATCTTAGAGCCATATATCATCCGCATTTCCTTTTATGACACTAATCATTTTTCCAGAGACACTCAAGTTCAGAGAGGCGCCCATGATAGATCCCAGGTTCATGAACACCTACTGTTCCATAAAGCATGCAGTCAGGAGGGGCTTCCCTCTTCAGCTCTCCCTCCCCACATGAATGATGGGCTTCCTTCACCTTAGGGGCTCTTGCAGTTCAGGCTTCTTTTGAACCTTGGGTCAATGATGGATTTTGCATCAAGATCCTAAGAGTAATGGTAGCCTTCAGCCCAAACAGTTAGACTGAGAGGAGCTCCGTTTGCTAATGAGCAGTCACTAATGAATATAAATGATGATATACAGGGAAAACTTTAGGCTACTGGACCAATCGGTTTCCAGACTCCCCTCAGTCTTAGGCCCAGGAAGAGGTGAAAACTGGGGAAAGGACCCCGGAACCAAGAAGGTAAGAGGGGAGTTCCTGAGTCACCTAGAACAACATCCCTGGAGCAACTCTGGGAAATGAGTCATAGGAGTATTTAGCTCATGCACAAATTGGAGCTAAGATGACCAGGAACCAGGTCCATAAAATTCTCAAGTGTGGCATCTTTATAGGGTCTGGACAAACTGGAGTTGGTTAAATACAGATATCTTTAGTTACGGGTTCATCTGATAGCTATACCATATTCTCCATGTCTGTCCGCCCCCCCCCCCCACACACACACACGTATAAAGATCAAATCATGTGCAGTCACACTTTATGCTCTTTGGAAAGTGTTACTTATTCAGATATGAAGTTGTTGTACTTCCTTGCTAATTCTCTACAGATTTTATTATTCCTTATGCCTTTCATTTTTAATTATAGAATTTATTATAGTATTACATTTCTTTGAAATGTGAGGCATTATTATAATTTTAAAAGGCATTAAATTTTTCAAAACTGGAAACCTGCCATTAAATGACAGAGCATAGTGTGTTTGAAAGCTTTGAGTTCACGTTTGTTTCAGTTTTGTAGCAAATGAGGGAGAATGGAGTTGATTACAGAGGGAAGTATCATTTTTTTTCCACTGACTGAGAACACTTGGCCGTGTGCCTCCTCATCCATCACCACATGTCAGTCTAGAAGGGCAACTGGATGTCCCCATCTAACATCCCTCTATACCTTGGTTTCTCCAAATGTTCAAGAATACTAAACATCACATCCATGTCCCACTCAATTTACAGACTTGTTATATAAGAATCTGTGAGCAAAATCTCCACAGAACAGAATCTTGATCACAAAATGTGCTGGGTATCTTGGAAATGCTACCGTAAGGGAGTATTATTCTAATTAAAAGAAAAATGGAGCTAAAGGGGGTTGGAGTTGCTAAAAATAGAGGGAATTCAGCAAAGGCAACTTCCTTTGACTGTCGGTGACCAGCTCTGCTTCCAGAGACTACCATGAGTCTTCTGAAACAACGTGAATAATCTATTTTCTGGCTCAAAGTCTCACAAAGGATTTTATAAGTACATTTGATGCTAGGAAATAACACTTCATAGTACTCTTATTTCCTCTCTTATTCAATAGCTTTTCATGGTTTTTTTCTGATTTTTCCTTGTGAAAATTTTTGAACTTTGTTTTTCATCATTGATTCATCTCTTCTGTCCATAACACATTTTTTCTCTCTTGCCCATTTTTTTCATTTTCTTGCTAGTAGCTTAACTTTGATCGTCCACCTCCTCCATTTCTACTCCCATTTCCCTTAAACTCATTTTCTTCCTTCTCTTTTCTTTCCCTGAGGAAAAAATCCCCTGTTCCCCAATAAAAAAGAAAACTGGCTAGGATAGTGTTGGGAAATTGAACTGAGACATCATGCTGCTAGCTGTACAGGCCAGACGTGACTGGATCCATTTGAGTAGATGCCACCTGACAATTCAAATAGACTTGGTCAGCTCAGAATTGCAAGACTTTCTGGGATTTTTCCACACATATGTTTGACATCCTCAATTCAATTCCATAACCCAGATGGTGGAAAAATGTCTTTGTTTACTTGAGATGAATTCTTATCTATCATCTTTCACACCCATAAGACCATGCTCACAGCTCCCAAGATGGCCTATTGGTACCATCATTTTGCTACACTTAATGCTCATTATTGTGCACAATTAGGAAATGTAGCATTCTGGTTAGTTACATTTTCTAATTGGGAATTTTAAGGTACATCTTCTGTGGATTACTGACATCTAGACACCTGGAATAATCCAAACACTAAAGCTAAATTAAATGAAATTACTTTTTCTTGGAAATTTCAGAGGAAACTTCAGGACTTACAGAATATCAGGGTCATCACAGATGGATTGTAGATATGCAGGTGTACAAGGTAATTGGGATTTCCATTGGATGCCATATAAATATGGGTCTGGGTATGTAATAGCACAGGCTACACGGAAATAAGGTACCATGTCAAATACATCTTCCTTCCTTTGTTTTAAAATGTGTTTACATTCAAAGGAAAGAAATCCATGACCTGCAAAGTTACAAAACAGTACATAACAGTATGTATGTACTATACACACACCTATACACACAAGTCTGGGAAGATATGCACCCGATTTTTAATAGTAGTATCTCTAGTAGTATTTCTGGGTGATGGAATTACAGGTGCTTTTGTTTCCTTCTTTTCTTTTATCTGCTTTTTCTATTTTTTAATAGGTAAATAGTCCTTCTCTGATACAAATCAAAAGGCAAACCCCACAGCTCAGTATTCAAAGCAGAACAAAACCCATTCAAAATAAATTAAAAACAGGTTAAATGAAGATGACGGCTGCAGAAGACACCTCTGCATTTGGGAAACAGACATGATATAAGCCACATTGTCAGTTTTGAACTTGAGAGTGTTTGGGGGGATGGGGTGCTATAGGGTCTGCAGTGGGAACAACATGGAGTTTTGGAAGACGTTGGTGTCTTGGAGAAGAGAGGTGGGATTTGTACTATTGCCTGGTTACTTCTAGGGCTCTGTGAGTCATACAGGAAACGACACGTATTTACAAGTAGGAATTCTAACATTTGTGAATAAAATCAATTTTTTTTGCCTTCCTGCATCTGTTTCTAACCTCCTAGGTAGATAATAATATATGGAAGATCATATCTTCATTTCAACACCAAGTCTCCATGGCTGGGGTAAAAGTTTGTGCTGAGCCTGAAATCATTCTCTGCTGGATCTTTGTCACCCTCGAGGACTGCAGCTTCACCCCCTGGGAAGCTGCACCCCATCCTGGCACTTGGCTGCACAGGCCCTGTTATTGGACTTCCTGGACCTCTGCCCTGGCCTGACCTTTACTCTGCATGGGCTCCCCTGTCTGCCTTCCCACCTGCTTCTGTCTCAGCTTTCCAGGGCATTCTGTGCTAGAGATACAAAGGATGTGATAGTGTCTCCAGAATGCTGAGAGGGTTTGCTATTGCAGAATCATCTCCAGCTCCCTCCTGTTTATATCCTTGGGCAAAAGAGACCTCACTGTGGAGGCGATGTCTCCAGCTTCCAGAAGACCCCACATTTTCCAGCAACCAGAGCAGATTCTTGCCTTTGCCCACTTCTACCATCTCCTACACCTCCTCTGAGAGCTCTTCTCAGTCCTTGCCGAAGCCAGCATCTCTCCTGCTCACTGTGGGTGCCTGGTGCCCTGTGGGAGGCTGGAATTCTGATGTCTCTGTGTGGATCCTTCTGTCCTCCTCTGAAGTTCCTCGTGTGTACGTACAGCAAGCCTTTTTCTAGAGTCCCTGTACAGTCTTGTGCTAAGACCTACATTTTTTTTTTTCGGAATAGACTCTCAGTGTTAGGGTCCCCAAGTGAGCAAGCAGTTAGCATGTCCAAATATCTTAGTTTTAGGCAATATGTTCTATCTCATAGTCCTCAAACCACCCCTATGAACAGGCCTTCTGACATTCTGGGATAAGAAAAAAAAAGTTAATTAGGAGGACTCACTGCAGACCTGAACCTAGATTTCGGAATTCTGATTTCAACCTAACACTTCCTACCATGATGGAGGTTCCCAAACCCACTGGGGCTCATCAGAATCCCCTATAAGCTGCTTGACAAACTAGAGTCACGGGCCCCACTCTGAACCCTCCAATCGTCCTTGGGATGCAGCCTAACCATCACACTATCCACAGTTGCTCTGGAAACGCTTTTGCTGCTCACACACCTCCCATGAGGACCAGCTCTCATGAAACATGCTAGTCCGTGTTATCCAGGGATAGGTCCTTACCCTGAAAATCTTAGGTTCCTCCATTAGTAACCTGCTTATTTGTGAAAGTCCATGTTCACCTCCCAGTATCTTCCTTCTATGGAACTTTCCTGAGTTAACAGCACAATTTCTAGAAAGTCCAAGGTTAAAAACAACTCTGCCATTCCTTGATCCCAGGTAGGAAAAGGGAGTGCAGTTTGACAGCCAAGCTTAGGAAGGCCCCATAACAGCTGCCAACAGGCTTCTGAACTGAGCATAGGGACCCAGCCATCCTCAGCAGCTATATCCACATCAGCTAGACCCCAGCTAATTGGACATGTCTGGAAAGACTCTTGAATAGTCAGGACTCTGTAAAGTAAGGGGCAGGGAGCCTGGCAAATTAAATGACCACAAGCCCATCCAAGAATTCAGTCCATCAGGGGGACTGAAAATGGTGGGAAAGTTCTTTCTGTTTGGAAGAGTAGTCAAATTCAGAGGGAATCAGCAACCTCTAGCAGGCAGACCACCAAACCTGAAATTCAGGAGAGACTCTCACCACACAAGTTCTCCAGAGGAACAATTAGGAGCTGGTTTAAGAAGTCCCCTAAGCTGGCTTAACTTGCCACGAACCCAACAAGTGAACACCCTTGACTGTGGTTTCTAAGGAGGGGTCACTTCCAGAGAGGGGCTTGGGCTGCATGCCTAAGTGCTGTATGCAGGTCAGCCTGGAAACCATTACCGTAATCGTCGGGAAAATCGGTTAGGAGAAAAGTTGAAGCAAACTGAAATTTGAAAAACACATTAACAGGGACCTGATGAGATGCCAGAAGAGTCTGCCAGGAGGGACAGCTGGAAGGCCCATTTTTCAGTCCATACTGAAAGGTGGTTGCATACATATCTGAGTCAACATACACTGGTTTCTCTCCTGCTCAATACTCCTGTTTAATTGCACTGGGGGGTCTCCCTACAGACACATCTAACACCCAATACATAGTGGAGTGAAAGAAAAATGTGTCATGGAAGTGCAAATGAGGTTCCCATCCTGCCCACTGCTCCTTCTGCTATGGCAGAGGGTGCCGCAGGAATTCAACAAGGCCACTTTTAAAAGGAGGCCAAGAGAAGGGGTGAGCACCAGGCCTCAGCTGGCCCTTGAGAGACATCTGCATGGTGTCCCCATTAGATATTTTGCCAGGAGCAATGGTAACCACAGCAGGCAGGGAGGAGGCAGGGGACTGCCCACAACCCACACCCAGGAGTCAAGTCAGATGAAAAGGCATAGAACTGCAGAGCCACCATGTTTGGCAATCAGGTGACAGACAACCTGCCGAGGAGGGTGGCCAATGTCATCAATGAGGTGAGTCCTGAATGTTCAACCAACTACTGAGAGACTGGAAAGCAACCAGATCTCCAAGGCAGTGAAATCTCACAGCCTGACTTTAGGAGTCTTATAGGCTTTGGCTACTGATAGAAAGGCTTCCCCATAATGATGTCCAGACAGGGGACAGGGGTAATGGTGAGGGTGGAGGCTCTTGCCGTGACCCTCTAGCAGCCTTCATTATCTCAGAGAAAAGCTAGGCCTGCAAATGCATGGGAACTGGCCTTGGAACTAGGGTGAGAAGTAGGGTCTGTGAGCAGGAGCCACGAATCCTATAAGGCTAAGTGCCACATCTGCTGTCAACCCTGAGAGATAAGAAAGAAGCCCACACAGGGGGAAACTCGAACTCATATTGCCTGGGGAGGATGGGAAAAGATGTGCATTTGGGTAGCTTTCCACCGAAGGCCTACCTGGCTTCAAGCCTCTCGCACATACCTGAAAATTTATCATTCCCCTACAGTGCGAGAGTGATTCACCATGAACACACCTGCTCATCACACTCAGTGATGGGAAATCTGAGAGAAATGGGGCTGGGCCATCATGATGCCAAGAAGTCCAAGTGCAGCAGCCTGCCACTCGGGAAACTATAAAATTGTTTTGCTCCATTACTGAAGCCATCTCACACGGACGCGGTCTGTCCAAGAAAACCAAGCCTAGAGATCACATGCTCCTCTTCGTGTTCCAGTTGTGGGACCTTATATGCATCACATGGCCTTTCTGAACTTTAAGTACCTTACCTCTGTCGTGGGATTAGTAATGTGATCGTTGTGTCCATGTGATTACTGGGTCAAATGTGACAATGTGAATGAAATGTCCAGCACCGAATAGCTGCCCAACAAATACCCTTTTTCCACCCTTCCAATTTCCCTTTGATATACAGGTGCCCTCTGTTTTTCCTTTTCTAGCCATTGATGTTGGGTTTTGTCTAGGAAAGCAAAGGTTAGATGAGGTATTAAATCTGGGACCATCTGAGATGTTCCTCTTCCCTCTAAGCAACGTGCCCAACCCCACCAAATCCTGTTGGTCCCCTGTGCACCATGCAGCCTTTGTCTAAGAAAGGAATTCCTTCAACTTTATGGAGCTTAAGGAATTCTTAGACCTTAATAAATCATAAATCACCTTCTGAGTGATTTACGGAGCAGCTACATATGAATTGGAATAGCAGTGATCTGCTTCCTTTGAAGGTGCCCACCAGGCCCCAGCAGCTCTGCACCTCACCCCAGACTTTGTGCCCATACATTCTGCATGTGGATAAGGAGGCTCAAGGCCAAGACTGTTGGAGGCTCCACCCACCTCTCTGACATCATCCCCTACTGCTCCCTTCCTCCTCCAGCCCTCTCCAGATACACTGGTCTGGTCTCCATTGCACTTGCCCAACCTGTCTGCCTCTGGGCTCAGTGTTTCTGGAAGCCCCATTCCCCAGGCTGCCACCTGCCAGCTCTTTCCCTGAATCCTAGTCTCAATTTAGGTGTGGCTGCCTCAAGGAAGAATTTGTTGGCCCTCTTCTCCACTACTCAGATTTATTTTCTCTGTAGCATTCATCTCTACCTGAAATATTTATTTTGCTACATGTGAAGGGTCTGATTCTATCAAAACACAAGCTGTGTGAACGTTCTGTTCAGTAGCACCCCTGGGTCCCAGGGAGGCGCATGCTGGTCACCCTTTGTTCCTAGTGATGTGGCACCCCCTTTCTCCACTGAAAGCCCTCTTCACCATGGCTGATTTTAGGACTGTCAGCAAAAGAGACCATTGTAGATAAACTTCCTATTTTCATGTCGCCCTGTTTACTTGGCCACTGGCCGAGAAGATACCAGCACCCCCTTGCTAGTTTTTCACAAACATATCCAGTATAGTCCTTTGAAGAAATGTGCAAACAAGGCCTCTGGCCTTGAGCTAGGCTTCACAGAGATGTCTACATTTTTAAGATAAGTTACAAATGGGCTCCATGGTAACAGCTGGCAGGGGGAGGAAAGAAAGGGGAGAAGAAGCTCTCCCCTTCTCAGGTGTTGTCCTTGAAGAGTTAACTTGCCCAAAACAGTGAAAGAAAAAGCTGCTTTTATGTGAACTTCTACAGACTGTGAACTTCTGAGCCCTTCCCCTTACATGCTGGGTATAAAACTCTGAAACTCCCTGAATTCGGGGTTCAGGGGATTAATTGATTATAATTGATAAAAGCTGTGCCCTCTGAACCTGGCTGCAGCCAAATAAAACTGTTTCCTGCTCTCTTTGGTGCCTTGCCTCGTTTGCCCCTACAGCACTAGAGCAGCAAGAAATGAATTGTTGAATAATCCATGGCTGTTATAATCCTATCCTGTACTAGGCTGGACAACTCTTCAGGTTTGGACACTTCCAGAAACGTCAGCTGTAGGAGAGCAGGGCGCCAGGAATAGGAAACACCTCTAGGTCATGGCGAAATCTGCTTCCAACTTCATATGACCCAGGAGTCAGAACTAGGGAAGTTTTACTCTGTGTCCTCTCTACTGAACTGAGCAGAAGGGTGCTGATCATTCCCCCTCTCTCAGATTCAGGAGCCAACCAGCGGCAAGGCTTTAGGCCTTGAGGCAGAACCCGACACCAAAGGCTCAATTGATCCCAGTAAACACTGTCTATATTGCCCAGCTCAAGGGGTATCCGACTGTCCAGAATACAAGAAAGGGGTGTGCAGGGCAGGAGGATGGAGGCTCCACTCCTGAAGGCAGCAGCGTGGTGGAAGCCACCTGTGTCCACTCTTGGACCAAGTCTACTGCAGACACATCTGAAGTGCAGAGTAGAAAGATACCCAATGCTAATGACAAGGCCTTGGAGCTTACCCTTGTGATCAAGTGGAGTTTTAGGTCTTCCCATGATCTCATCCTCTGTGGCATTCAAGTTCTGGATCAGAAAGTATGTGGTCATTTTCCCTTTACCTTTTACTTCAATTTCACCTCTCTCAGTGATTTCAAACCCTTGATTTTCCAGGGCTCTGCACAGAAAGAAAAAGAAAAACAAAGACCACAGGTTGGCTATAGTGCCAGAGGAGAGTCCCGGACACACACAGCAGGGAGGAAGGAGGATCCAAGCCACTGGTCAGGGCCTCCAGAGGGGCAAAGGCAGTGGGGAGAAGAGGGAGGCACGAAGGTTGGATGTTCTGAGTCGGGTGCCAAAGAGCAAGAGAGGGCACAGGGAACCCTCCCAAACCCTGATGATCCTCCCACAATGTTCTTCCTCCCACACATTCCACACACACAGCCCCTCATTTCTACTGGACTGCTTGGTTTTCACTCCCAGTACCCCGATTTTGGCTAGATCCCTCTCTGAAACTCCTCGTTCAAGATTCAGCGTGGCATCTTCTCCCCCGTGAAGCCTTTCTTTCCAGGGTCAGGCTCCTTCCCCTGGGCTCCCATGACCTGCTCGAATTCCCAAAGCAGGAGAATAGAGTAGCTGAAGAGCGGGGAGTCTGAGCCCTGAGCTCTGCCTGGAAGCTTCCAGGTTCCTCCCCTCCTGACCTACCTAAACCTGGGGCAAGTTATTAGCGCTTTTTATGCCTTATTTTTTTCTCATCTGTAAATAAGAATAATAATAGTACACTTTCATGGAGTCGTTGCAATTAAATGAATTAATATACGTAAAAGATTTTAGAATCCAGTGTGGACGATTGGAAGTACTCTAGACTTTCTAAGTATTATTTTGAGCCTATCTTTATCTTTGTACTTGTCCCACTCTAAATATTGAAATGTGAATTTTCTATCTTCTTCCCCTAGACTAAGGGCCAGTAAACTTTTTCTATAAAAGATCAGATAGTAGATATTTCAGGCTTTGTGGACCATATAATCTCAACTCTGTCTTTGTATCACATTAGCCATGGACAGTGTGTGATAAGAGAGCATGGCTGTGTGTCAATAAAACTTTCTTTACAAGAAAAAAAAAAACCAAGCCCATGGGGCTTTATAACTTGCTGTTCTCTCCACTAAGCCACATGGACCTTGAGAGCAAAATCTATGTCATAGTGGAAGCTCAACAATCCTGTCTGGCACAGTGTCTTCTGTGAGCCAGTGAAGCATGGAAGAGCAAACAGGAATCTCCTCCACTCCCCGACCCCATGGCTGGTAGACATTCCGGAAGTTCTGGAATGAGGGGATGGATGAAAGAAGGCACAGAAATATGAATGGCTACCTGTAGGCTGTGGGGCTGAGGTGCACTTTGTTGGGAAGCCCATGACTTTCCATCCTAGAGGCTGTGTTCACAGTGTCACCAAACAAGCAGTACCGTGGCATCTTGTCTCCAACGACACCTGCTAGGACTGGTCCAGTGTGGATCCCCACTCGGATCTGCACAGAGAGAACCTCCTTGAAAAGAAACCATCTAATCCTCTTGCTTTTTGCTTTTCAGTTAATGTATAATTTTACATAAAAGGAAAACCACAGCCATTAATGTGTTTAGCTCCATGAATTTTGACAAGTGCCTATGTCCCTAGAACCTCCATCTAAAACCATTCCACAAAGATATAAAATTGTTCCACTACTTCACAGAATTATCTTGTGCTCCTTTCCAGTTAAACTCTTTTCCCCTCCCACCCCCAACAGAGATAGAGAACTACTTTTTAAATATCTTTTCCCAAAGATTATTTTGCCTGTTCTGTAATGTCACATACATGTAATCGTCTAGTATATGCTATTTTATATCAGGATTTACTTGATCAACATAATTTTGAGATTCATTTATAGGGTATGGATCAGTATTTCATTATTTTTATTACTGAACACTAAAAGTACTCCATGATTCATTTATCCATTCTCCTCTTCACTTGGTTTATTACCAGTTTGGAACTAATATAATTAGGCTGCCATGAACATTTCTGTTCATATTTTTTTTGTGTGTGGACATATGTTTTCAATTCTCTTGGGGAAATTCCTAGAAGTAGAAATTCCACTTCTGGGTCACAAGGAAATTCCAATTTAATTTTACCCAAAACAAAACAAAACTACCCAATAATTCTCCAGAGTTCATTCTCTATTTTCCATTCCTGTCAGCAGTGTGACACTGCTCATGGCTCCACATTTTCACCATTTGATCTTCTAGTTGGTGTGAAATGATATCTCTTTGTGGTTTTTACTTGCATTTCCATAGCTAATAATGTTAAGTACATTTTATGCCCATATTATCCATCTGTATACCTTCTTTTGTGGAAAGTCTGTGCAAGGTTTTGCCTGCTTTAGAAATTGTATTGTTTACCAGTTATTGTTAATGTGCATGAATTCTATACATATTTGAATATATATATATATATATATATATATATATATATATATATATATATATAAATATTTTTTTCTAGTCAATGGTTTTGTATATTCATTGTGTTTAATAAGCAGAGATTTTAATTTTGTTGAATATATTAATTTGCTTGGACTCAGAGGAGGACATACAATCAATCAACAAGTACATGAAAAAATGCTCACCATCTCTAGCAGTCAGAGAAATGCAAATCAAAACCACCCTAAGATACCATCTCACTCCAGTAAGATTGGCAGCCATTATGAAGTCAAACAACAACAAGTGCTGGAGAGGATGTGGGGAAAAGGGTACTCTTGTACATTGCTGGTGGGACTGCAAACTGGTGTGGCCAATCTGGAAAGCAGTATGGAGATTCCTGGGAAAGCTGGGAATGGAACCACCATTTGACCCAGCTATTGCCCTTCTTGGACTTTTCCCTGAAGACCTTAAAAGAGCGTACTACAGGGATACTGCTACATTGATGTTCATAGCAGCACAATTCACAATTGCTAGACTGTGGAACCAACCCAGATGCCCTTCAATAGATGAATGGATAAAAAAAAATGTGGCATTTATACACCATGGAGTATTACGCAGCACTAAAAAATGACAAAATCATAGATTTGCAGGGAAATGGATGGCACTAGAGCAGATTATGCTTAGTGAAGCTAGCCAATCCCTAAAAAACAAATACCAAATGTCTTCTTTGATATAATGAGAGCAACTAAGAACAGAGCAGGGAGGAAGAGCAGGAAGAAAAGATTAACATTAAACAGATGCATGAGGTGGGATGGAAAGGGAGAGAAAAGGGAAATTGCATGGTAATGGAGAGAGACCCTCATTGTTATACAAAATTACATATAAGAGGTTGTGAGGGGAATGGGAAAATAAACAAGGAGAGATATGAATTACAGTGGATGGGGTAGAGAGAGAAGATGGGAGGGGAGGGAGGGGGGATGGTAGAGGATAGGAAAGGTAGCAGAATACAACAGTTACTAATAGGGCATTATGTAAAAATGTGGATGTGTAACCGATGTGATTCTGCAATCTGTATTTGGGGTAAAATTGGGAGTTCATAACCAACTTGAATCTAATGTATGAAATATGATATGTCAAGAGCTTTATAATGTTTTGAACAACCAATAAAAAAAAATTAAAAAAAGGAAAAAATAAACAAATAAATAAATACAGTTATTGTGTGCAACTATAGCTAAAAATATTTTTTAAGAAAAAAAAAAAAAGAAGTACAAAAGGAAGGAATTTAGCAAGAAGAAAAATGAACCAAAGGAAAAACTGTGATTCTAGCAGCCGTGATAGGCAACTCTTGACAGGATACTATAGGGCCAAATTGAATTATTCACCAAAAATACAAAACAGCATCATGAGTATGACCCAATTTTTTGTATAATCAAAAAGGTAGAACTAAAACTTGGAGTAATAATAAGATTAACAACCAGAGAAAAGAATTTGAAGTATAGTGAGAGTGCTAAAATATTTTGGTTTTTCCTCAGGAGGAAAAATAAAGACTAAATTACTTTATATATTACTTGAATACAAAGTTAATTGTATATGGTAAAAACTAAAAAAAATCACTCCTAAAAGTAAGAAGACAAGGTGTAACCCAAGATGACAAGATGAGAAAAGTGAACAAATTTCATTAATCACAAAAAGTAGGAAAGAAACAGTAAAAGGAAAACATAAAGTATAAAACAAAATGAGATGGCAGGAATTCATCTGAATATATCAGTAATCGTGATGAATATAAACAGATTAAACTCACCCACCAAACACATACTATTTAGTTGTACTAGAAAAACAAAACCAAATCAAGATATATGTTTTGGTTACATGAAACACACTAAAAAACAAAATAAATAAAATTCCAAAATGAATAAAATTATAAAGGATATATTAAAAAAAAATTTGCTTGGACCACTATAATAAAATACCACTGACTAGGTGGCTTAAACAGAAATCTTATTGTCTCATGGCGTTGGGTGCTAGAACGCCAGGATCAAGGCAAGGTCAGGCTTGATTTCTCCTGAAGACCTCTGCTGGTTTACAGACGACAGCCTCTCTCTGGGTCCTCACCGGGTGGGGATCCCTGCTATCTCTATGTGTCTTCATTTCCTTTTCTTATAAGTACATCAGTCAGATTGGACTCACCCTTAGGCCTCATTTTCACTTTATCAGCTCTTTAAACCATGTATCTTCAAATATAGTCACATTCTAAGAAACTGAGGTCCAGGACCCGTGAATTCTGGGGGATTTTTTCCTTTCATGTTTAGTACCTTTATGTACTAAGGAATAATTGTCCCAAAGATATGAAACAATCTCCTGCATTTCCATCCAGAAGCTTTGTGATTCTAGCTTTTATGATTAGCTCTACAATGTGTGTTAAATTATTTTTCATATATGAAGCAAGGTAGGATTGAGGTACATTTTTTTCTTTCCATATAATATTCAGTTATAACAGAATCATTTTTTGAAAAAAAAAAAAAGGTTGTTTTCCCCACTGAATCAATTTGGTGCGTTGACTAAAAATCAATTAATCTTTAAGGCACAGTCTATTTTTGGACACTCTCTACTATTCCAATGATCTATTTGTCTATCTTTCTGCCATTTCTACTTTTTTTATTACTATAGCTTTAGAATAGTTCTTGACATTAGGTAGTGTAAGCCCTATAATTTTATTTTCCATTGTCTGAGTTATTCTAGATTCTTTACATTTTCATACAAATTTTAAAATCAACTGGTAAATATTTTCAAAGAAGCCTTCTGGAATTTTTGACTGCTATTCTATCAAATCTATACATCAACTTGGGGACAATGGACAGCTTAATCATATTGATTTTTTTCCAGTTGTGAACATGGTACATTCCTCCATTTAATTAGGTCTTCTTTATTTTCTCTAAGTAATCGTTTGTAGTTATCAGAATAGAGGTTGTGTGTATCTTTTGAAAGATTTAGTCCCATGAATTTAAATAGTATTTTTTTAAATTTTTTATTTCATCTTTCAATTTCCTGTCTTAATGGGAGATCTGGTTTTACATCACATTCCAACAGTGAGCTCTTCAGGGTTGGTTCTCGGGCCATTTCCACTCTCTGCACCTGGGGAGATTTCTCTCCCTGCCACTCTTCCTTGCCCTCCCCCCACACCCCCACCCCACCCCCCGCCCCGCCCCACTTCAGAGGATCATTGTTGTGCAGGTACTACAGAGAATGCCCCAGAAGAATTTCTCTTGGTTCTCACACACTAACACCAGCCCATCCCAAGGCCACTGCCTTGCATTTGGGGAGGGCCCCAGGAACTCAGGGATGTGGAGGTCTCTCAGCTCTTCCCCTGTCCCTAGCTTTTGGCTGAACAAAGAACTCTATGCACTTGGGGAAAGGACTATAGGAAAGAGTTGGTGGATGGGTCCAGACTCGGCCTGGCGCTCTATGGGACTTTAGCTTATCATTCTAGCCATCCATTCTGGCCATTAAAAATTCACCAAACTGACCTGCTTCCTCCCTATCCCTATATCTGCTGGGTTACTTCTACTGATGCTCTACCAGGAATGAACAAAGTTACCGTTGTTTCCTTCTCGAAAAGGCTAGACACTTTCTGGAATTTAGTTCATTTAGATTTCTTTGCTTACTGATGGGAATAAAAAATGTCTACGAGCATGAGAACCTCTTAAACCTGCCTTTTTATACAAGATTTTCTTCTCCTAGAAATAAGATTGTAAATTCCTCTAGAAAAAGGCCTGTCAGTACATCTCTAAATCCTTCAAAGCACCTCGTAGAACTGCTGTGTACACTCAAGGACCTCAATAAGTGCACATTAAATAATCTGTGACTGAAAGAATAGATCTCAATGTGCACTAATTTTAAAACTGTAGAAATGCTAGTTTTCCAAAGAGAGATGATTCTGGTTATTATCCCCGACGGCCTTGAATAAAACCTACATGATATGCTGTTGCTGGTGGGTATTTAACTATGTTCCTACCTTAGAGTTGCTAACATTCTTTCCTGTTTTCTTTTCTTTTTTCTTGGTAAATTCACCTTAAGATTACAAGGAGTTCATTGTTTAATGCTTATTGGTATGGCATTATTCTCATCTATACATCTTTCATAAGCACAAACACTTTCGATTTACACAAACATATATTTTAAGTCATTTTTTCTTCAGTGACTTACCTTAGGGCCCTTTAACTAAAGTACTCATCTCTTGTCTGATCTCCTTATCTCTGCTCCCTCATTACCTTCCATTCTGATTTTTATTTATGACATCAGAGATTTTATCCAACATATATATTATAGTATTGGAGATGTTTTGTTCTTGTGATGGCCTAAAGCCAGTTTTTACTTAAAAAACTATCAGGGACACTGGATCCGGGACCTTCACTATTTCTTAGCCTCCAAATCACTGGAGAGAGCAAGTAGAATATATTTTCAGGACTTCCTACAAAGGGATCATAACTTAGAAAAATCACATCTGACCTTATAATTGGTTTTAATTATAAAATTAAATAATTTTAATTTTAATTAATGGTTAACTATTATTTTGAATTTTTGACTGAAATGAGCAGGGGAGGGATCTGGATGTAAAACAGCAAAGAGTACAGCTCCAAGCTAGCTCAGGGGATTAGGATCTGCTCAGTTGACAGAAGAGGACATTTACCTTTTTTCTCCCAAACTGCCCAGATTCTATCATGGTGCTTGGAAGAGCAGCTCCTACAAGAATGGTGAGCAGATGTCTTGCTAATGGCCACATGGTGGAAGGAACCATGCTCAATATCTATGGCATCTTGGTGCCTGGGCTGCTGACTGAAGGCAGCTTTAAGCCTCAGTCTGAGCTCTGAACTGCCAGTCAGCACACAATTTCCCCAAATAGGAAAAGCTGGCAGTTCAGTAAACCTGAACCACCTGTTGAAATGTCTGAACAAAAAAACCCAGGAATTATAAATGAGCTTTCAGGATGGATTGAGCCCTACAAGGTAAGTAGGGAAATGCACTCAGTACCATCCTAAGTTATGCACAGAGGAAGGATGCAGTGAATCACAGGAAAATTCTTAGTATCCTAGCCTCTTCTGAAATTTGGAAGAAACTGAGATTATAATATCCTTACTAATATCTCATTTCTTTAGGAACATATGCAAGAGAAAAAGAGCTGGGAAAGTTACCCCCTTTTAATTATTGCAATAAACCCCGTGACCACCTAAGCAGACCAGAGTTTTGCATGAGATGTGTGGTATTAAGCAAAATACTCATTTGCTGCCTACCTGGATAGGTTCTCCAGTAACAGGATTCATCACTTCTTTTGCAGCAATTCTCATCCCCAGTGCAAAATTAGCCACTCTCTGAGCATGGCTTCCAACAGGCACAGGTACACCACCTACCACCATATAAGCATCACCTATTGTTTCCACCTATCGAAGGGAAAAGAAAGGGTACTCAGAGGCTTCCCTTCATGCACTACGTCAACCATTTTCCATCTATTTCTATAAGCAGCATATTAAAGCTGGTGATTGCATGGTAGGGTATGAGAAGGATGAGGGGGAAGGTAAGAAGGAACGTGACTTAGGGAACAACCATGAGACAGCCAAAAAGACTTTCTGGTGTTTGCTTTGTTTGTTTGCTTTGGTGCTGGGAATCAAACCCAGGGCCTTGCTCATGCTAGGCAGGTGCTGTCTCCCTGATTGACACCCCAGCCTCCTTTCTGCTTTCAGTGGGGAAAAAAATCCCAGAAGGTTCATAATCTGGCCTCTGGAGTAGTCATATGATTCTACATTATATAATGTATTATTTGGATATAAATTTTGCTAAATTTTCTAGAAAATTTT
This sequence comes from Marmota monax, assembly GCF_021218885.2. Taxonomy (NCBI): domain Eukaryota; kingdom Metazoa; phylum Chordata; class Mammalia; order Rodentia; family Sciuridae; genus Marmota; species Marmota monax. Next base: position 16,214,781 of record NW_026693082.1, on the reverse strand, counting down.
CCTAGAAAATAGTGTTTTCCCCTCAGTTGCACCAGGGGACCATGTTAGCATGGGTATTTCATGAAGAATCCTAGTAAGATATGATTCCTAAAATACTCCCAATTCTCTTTTAGCTCTGCCTCTTCTCCCATCTCGCATTCACACCAAACCCCAGACTAGTGCCTACAGAGGAAAGAAAGAATCAAGAATCTGCCTAGCCGCAACCCATGCACAACCACCACACCACACAGACACTAACTTTGTAGACCTCGTGGACGCTGGTTAGCCTGTCAAACTTGGAGTACATGGAGTTCAGCATGTTCACTATGTGGATAGGCTCACAGGCAGCACAGATGTTGGTAAATGTCACCACGTCGCTGAAAAGGATGGTGCAGGTTTCAAACTCTCCTGAGATAGAAATGAGAATCCATGAGAGCCTAGGAGAGAGAGTTCTGCCTTCAGGTGCCATTTTGGAATCAAACCTGCTTGTACCTTGGGGAAGAAGATCTGAGTGACATTGACCTCTCAACAGTCACTTGATAGACACCAACTGAGCACCTGCCACAAGCACATCTCTTGAGTTTCTGCTGTGAGTAGAGATCGTGTGCAGAGAAATGAGCAGACAGAGCGCCTGCCCTGAAGGAGCTCCCAGTGGAGTGAAGGCGACATGAGAGTAAGCCAGCATTCCCAATAGCATGGACAGGTACGATGGGATGACTTAGTACCCTACCGTGAGAGCCCAGGCTGAGCCTGAGCTCTAGGAGGTTCAGAATCAGACTGATGGGGACTGATCACCAGGCAGTCTAAGTACAGTGTGGTAGCTACCCGTGTCCTCCTAACCTGTGCCCTGCTTTCATTCCTGTCCAAACTCACACTAATTTCTACATGGTCATCAGATTTCCTCTTTTAGTCTGATTTACCCCTCTTTTAAGTCTTAGAACCTTAAATCTTAGAACAAAATCCCAAATCCTTACCATGCCCTGCCACAGGGATTCCCTCTCTGAACCTGCCACTTCTCTGACCCCATGTCTTGACACTATCCCTGTGGTTTACTCCACCCTAGTCTCACTGGCCTCCTGGGGGTTTCTCTAGCATGTTAAGTGCCTCCTGCCTCAGGGCATTTGCACCTCCTCTCTCCTCTGCCTGACATACTCATTCATTCACAAGGCTCTTCCCTCCCATCTCAGATGCAACCAATTCAGTGAGAACATTGTTGATCTCCCTGTCTGAAATAACAACCCCAAGACTCTCCATCCTCTCAGCCTTATTACATGCCCCCCCACTCCATAAGACCTATGTGGCATGATTTTTTTTAATAAAATTCTATATTTAGTTATGATCTGCCTTCCCCATCGGAATACTACAAAAATTGAGAGACTGTTTTGCTTTCTGCCTAGCACCTAGAACAGGGACTGGCATAGGTAAATGCTCAATAAATATGTATTAACTGGGTGACTCGATGGCTCCTGAAACACAAATGGATGCCTTTTAAATTATTTATGCCTCTGTAGTATCCCCCCCTTTGTATAACTCCTCTTCTGTGTGGCTTCAGGCCTCCCAGTCTCTTTTTCAAATCCTTACCATCCTTCTGATCTTGTTTCACATCTTTTGCTGGCTTCTCTTCCTTCTTAAATATTGGGTGTTCCCTAAGGTTCAGTATCCCACCCTCTTCTCACCTTGAACCTTTCGGATGATCTTACCAGCCCTCACAGGGTCCATGATTAGCCATCACCTACACTGAAGCTACTCCCAGACCCACGGCTCCACACTAGAACTTCCCTTGAGCTCTCCCTGCAATCCCTAACCAGCTGTGTGAAGTATCCCACAGACATCTCAAACTCAGCAGTTCTAAACTGACCTCAGCACTTGCCTTGAGACCTCATCTTTCAGGATAAAGCATCACCAGCCCCCAAGCGGGGTACCTCAGACTCCTCACTCGCTCCTGTCTCTGATCTTCCCTGTCATATTGGCATGATAGCTCCTCGCCAGGCTGCCTGGATTCAGGCTCTGACGGTCTCTGAACTTCACTTTGTCAGGCTCTCAGCCCGCCTCCCTCTACACTGCAGCCCAAATGGCCTCTATAAATTCACCACATCACTTCCATTGTAAGAGAAATGAACTCCAATGACTCCTCACCTCCTGCAAACAAAGACACTTTCCTTTCCCTTGACAATCCAGATCCATCACTCTTGTCTCCTGAGCCTCACCCCTCCTCCCCAGCTTCTTCAGACATCACTTGTCCTTGTCCTACCTTGTCCTGCATCTGGTACTTTATTTCAGGCTGCTTTCCCTGGGCTCTGGCCAGACCACTCTCCTGAAGTGCTCTCCCCTTCTTCCCTTGCTGAAATTCAACCCCAAGGCACCTTGAGGGCCACACACTTTCATGAGGTGCCTTCACAACTTTGCCTGCCCCCTATCTCTTTCTCTTCTGATACCTGTTTATTATCCGTCTCTGAGACATCTGTGTTTCCACTGCCCCTGGAAAGAGCTTGTAGTGGAATGAGTATGGCTCTTGGAATCAGACAGACTGAACACGATGCATTTCCAACTCATAAGCTGGGCTGGATGTCAATGTGCTCAGCTGTACAGAAAGGATGACACTTCCCTTAGAGAAACATAGAACAGGTTCAACAAACAGCATATGTAAAATACCTAACACGGTTCCTGGCACAATAATTACTTCTTATTGCACATTCACTTCCTTTCCATTAGCCAGTCCCATCCCCATTAATATATTCTACATATATCTGTCAAACCCAAAGGCTGGGAACTCCTTTGGGGCGCCTGGATCTGGTACAGCACAGGGCACTAAGCTCACTGGGCATGGCTGTGAAGGAACACACACCGGGCAAATGAAAAGTGAGTTCAGAGCAAACACATCATTCCTCCCTCCAGAATGGTCCTCAAAGACACTCCCTGCTTCAGTTAATGTGTGGATGTATTATTTCCTGTTATACTTAAGGACCCTACTTTTGGTCACTGAGTAATGAGGCCAGTCTCAGGACACAGACTAAATTCTTAGAGAACCTAATATATGTGCACGTTGTTATCAAGCATTTTTCTCTACTCCACATTTCACTCTCGTGGTTTTTCTTATTTTCAGTGTAGAGGGGAGAGACTGAGGCAATTCAGGCTAAGCAATGGACCCAAGATGGCGCCACTTACAAGTGATGGAGTAGAATTCAACCCCAGATCTGCTCAGCTTCAAAGCCCATGCCCTCAACCCTGAAGGCACACTCTCCCCTGCTCTGAGGTCCCCGTGAAGGGATGCCCTACCTGCGGCCACCTTTTTGCCCTCCTTCAGCTGGTTGGCCACGTGTTGGGGCAGCATGGCATACAGCAGGGTCTCTGTCTTCTTCTTTTCTATGGCCAAGTGCTTGGACAGGACTCGCAGCTCCTCCTTCTTCCTCTCCAGCTGGTTGGACAGCTCCATCTCCGCCAGCCTCTGCTGGTTGAGGAGGATGAGATCCCTGGTGGTGTCGTGGGGGGCAATGTCTGACAGATGCATCTTGCGCTCCTCCAGCTCTTGCAGACTGCGGAGCTTGGGAGAGCACAGGAATATCATGCACCGCAGGGACTCCATCCAGATCATCTGGCCTTTACACCACGGAGAGAAAGGCAGAAACACAGTCTATCTCCAAGGTGGGTTAGCTGAGTCCTCCAGAGAAGTAAGCCTCACCCACACTGGCCACCTTCTAGCCACTATCATGGCCATATTCCTGCCTTTTCTGCCAGACGTCTTGAGAATGATCCATACTCCTGTGTCCACTACCTCATTTCCCCTCTCTCCACAACAGCTCTCTCTGGTAGCTTCTCTGCCTTTGAGGTGGCTCATTCATGGCCTCTAAGTTGCCAGCTCCAACAAGCCTCAGTCTCATCTTTACTCACTCTTCTGTTGGTATTAACCTGAACTTCCTTCCCAGAATCTCCTTTTCTTGAAGATTTCTGACATTGCTTTCTCTATAAAATTTCCCCCTACTTCTTTGAATTTTCCCTCTAGGATTTTGTTTTTTAAATTTCCTTCCTTAAATGTTAGCATTCCCTTGGGGTTGGTCTCGCTATCTTCTCTTCTAGCATTACACTGTGTAATGGTTTAGAGGGGAGGTGTCCACAAAGCTCATGTGGGAGACAGTGCGAGAAAGCTCAGAGATGTAATGATTGGGAACCTCAGCCTAATCAGTGCATTAATGATAAGAAAAGAAAGGAAAATGACATTGGTTATGACAATGATTTCTTGGATGTGACCTCAAAAACACAAGCAGAAAAAAAAACAGAGAAATTGGACAACATCAAAATTAAAAACTTCTGGGGCTGGGATGTGGCTCAAGTGGTAGCGCGCTCGCCTGGCATGCGTGCGGCCCGGGTTCGATCCTCAGCACCGCATACAAACAAAGATGTTGTGTCTGCCGAAAAAAAACCAAAAAATAAATATTAAAATTCTCTCTCTCTCTCTTTCTTTAAAAAAAAAAATTAAAAACTTCTGAGCACGAAAGGATACAATAGCATGAAAGGGCAACCCACAGAGTGGGAGAAAATATTTGCAAGTCATATATTTGATATATTTGATATATCCAGAATATATAAAGAAACCCAGATTAAATATAGACAAAATACTTGAACAGACATTTCTCCAAAGAATATGTAGAAATGTCCAATAAGCACATGAAAAGATGCTCAATGTTATAAATCATTAGGGAAATGCAAATCAAGGCTATATAAGATCACTTCCTATGCATTATGGTAGATATTAGTTTTTAAAAAGTCAGAAAATAATAAGTATTCATGAGGAGGTGAAGAAATTGGACCCCTTGTGCATCGTTGATGAGAATGAAAAATAGTGCCGTGTCTACAAAAAACAGTATGGCAGTTCCTCAATAAATAAAAACAGAATCACAATCCATGTGATATGTTTCTGAACCATATTCCATTTCTAGGTAGGCTCAAAAAAAAAAAAACAGAAAAAGAAAAAAAGAAAGTAAAGACTTAAAGAGACATTTACATACCCATGTTCACAGTAGTACTAGTCACAATAGCCAAATGTAGTCATTCAATAGCCAGATAAATGGATAAGGAAAATGTATATACATACAACAGAATATGATTCAGTCTTTAAGAGGGAAGGAAATTCTGACACATGGAACAACATGGGTAGAGTTGAGTACATGTCAGTGAAATAAGCCAGTAACAAAGGGACAAAGATTGTATGCTCTTCCACTTCTATGAACTACCCAGAGTAGTCAAAACCACAAACCGGAATTGCAATGGTGATTGCCAAGAAATGGGAAAAAAGAGGCACTTGAAGCATGTGTGTGTGTGTGTGTGTGTGTGTGTATTCCATTTATGTCTAAACCAGAAACAGTTGAGGAAATATATTGTTTAAAAATAAAGCCAAATAGAAATGTCCAAAAAAAAAAAAAAACTTGCACTCAACCATAGTCCCTGCCCAGATTTTGGGAGATTGGAAACTTGGCCTCTTCCCTTTCTGACCAATCCCCCCAAACCTGCAGGGAGCAAAGGGCTGGAACAAGTTGTTACCGCGGAGTTTGAGAGTGGGCTGATCTTTCCAAGCTTCAGGCATCCTTTCTCTTCGTGTCTTCAGGACAAATTGACTGTTGATAAATTTGCAGATGCTGGAAATGTTGAAGGTAACTTGAGGATGAACGATGGAGAAATACTCATCTAATCGAATCTTCTGGGTTTGGAGTCCTGGGACATACTTCTGAACATTCACTCCGGCTTGCTTAACCCTCAGCTATCCAAGAGGAGAGATGTCAGACTGGGGAACACAAAGCAACCTTCACCATAAACTTTCCTTTAGAAATAACATTTGGCCTTGCTTTGTGACTCGCTGGGGAGAAAAAGGGTCTGTAATGGAATAAGCATCACAGACTGATAGTTTTTCTTAATCAAATCTGTAGCTCATGGCTGGAAGGAAGGCAAGAGGAAAGGAGGGCTCAGCAGAAAAAAGAGGTACACGAGGCTCTCAACTGGGCCAGTAGTCCTTTCCTCACTCCCTAAGGCCTCTCTGGGTCCTTCTGTCTCACTCACTAAGAAAGCAACTAGCAAGTTCTGTAGCACTGGATCTGACACCCAGGCCTGGTGAAGGAGCCTATCTAGTAGGTGGAGACACATCTTGCTGTCTCTAGAAAACACTCAGAAGGGAGCAGTAAAATGGGTATCCTTTACATAAAATGTCCAATGCAGCAGAGTGTTCAGGGACATGTAGCTTTACTAACCACAGGGAATCTACTAGGTGATAGAAATCAGCCTCCTCTTTTCACACTTGTATCATGAACTTCTATACCCAAAAACTTAAAAAGAAAGGGGGTTTCTAAGTAGACCAGAATTTAAAATATTAATAGAGGTAGTAGTAGTAGTAGTAATAATAATAATAATAATAATGCTTTATGACACTGGAGAAAAGTCAAAGTGCATTACTTTATAACCACCAAGTTGTTTCATATAGGGGTATTTTTTTTAACTCAGTGAATTCACAATTTCTTTGTGAATGAAGAGTCCACTCAAATGAGTATGCTTCATAGACTCTGTATTTAGAAGTCAACTGTTAGGTGATGATTTAATATGTCTATTGGTTGCAATAAATTATCAGAGAAAATCATAGTGGCTAAAAAGCCTTTTTTAAGATCTTTATTTATTTATTTTTGTACTAGGGATTGAACTCAGGGGCATTCAACCACTGAGCTACATTCCCAGCCCTTTTGTTTGTTTGCTTTGTTTTTTATTTTTAGACAGGGTCTCAATAAGTTGCTTAGCCTTGCTAAGTTGCTGAGGCTGTCTCTGAACTTGCGATTCTCCTGCCTCAGTCTCCCAAGCCACTGGGAATACAGGCATATGCCAACATGCCCAACAGCTGAAAAGCATTTTAACTGATATTTTTGGACCAAATCCATTTTGCCTACTTGTCCTTTAAATTCACTATCAATTCTGTTGACAAATATTTTATCCAGAGACATTTCTAACAATAAAATGATATGCTCACAACCCCCACAAAACATGGTAGGAGACCAGCACAGACCTCTCCCCAACTAAGATGCAGGAAGTCAAGCATGGTAGGACTGAGACATTGAGAGTGATCCCAAGGATGGTGGGAGATGATGCTTAGAGTAACCCAATATTGCTACTGATGTCAGTGTGCATAGTGAATGCTAGCGTCACTTCTTTTTGCATTTATTTATGTGAATGGTAAAATTTCCCATTCATTCACTAGTTCAAACCTCCTTTCCATATCTACCTAGATGATCCTGAATCCCAGTTTCCAGAAGATGCCACAACTTGAATCCAAGACAATGGTTCTGCCAGGCTAAAAACCCTGGGAACTTAAAAGTCTCCTAAGACTATAAATCAGCCCCCCTTCCCTGGCTTATTCCCAACCCCAAGAGGGAATAGTGCTCTTACTGCTTCATCAAAGATAATGTGGAAAGGAAAAGCCTCACAGAACGTCTTTGCTTCAATCCAGAGACTCTCAGGATAAATGGGCTCGAAGGTGTCCCTGAGGTGCCCTGGACACAGAAAGAGAAAGTCCTAATGAGAAGCAGCTCCTGCTGTGGCCCTCGCACAGAGCCCAGCTCGGGACGGGGATAGAATCTTAAGTGTTTCACAGGCAAAGTGTGATCCCCACTCTTTAGCCCAGGCTCCCTCGGCGTCTCCAGATGGCCCCAGCAATTCTTCTTCCAAATTAAAACAAATAGAAAACTTGCTACCAGGTTGAGAAACCCTTCTGCCCCCTGCCAAGTTTCTGCTCGCCGCTCAAGAGTTACTGGGCCAATTGAGTGTGTCTCACCATGAAAACAGAGTCGGCATTGAAATGGTGACAGCCAGACAATGAGTGTGCCCGGCCCAGCATCAGGGACATTTGCCATGGAGCTTTTTAGACTGACAGTTTTGGGTGGCACATGAAAATTTAACCAACAGTCCTATTTGGCAGGGGGTAGAGATTCGAAATGGAGCCTTTTTGATATGAAAATCTCCTAGACAAAGGATGTCAATTGCATGTTTGACTCATTTGCCACGGCTTGAAGGACTCAAAATGCAGCTCTTTGAGTCCTGCAGACCTTCTCCCAGATGCATGTCACCTGACCCTGAGGTCATGACGAGGAGCATGTAGCTCCATTCTTACTGTGGATCGGAGCCCTTGTTCCAGCTCTGGCATTAGGTGCTGGTTGCTAGGCCGGCTTAGTACTCATGGGAGTGCCAGAGAGAGCCTACTACACTCATTTTGCAAATGGAAAATTGAGGACCTTATCCAGGGTCATATAGCTCCTCAGGGACAAAGCCAGAAATCTTTCTTGGCTCTTGATCCAGTGTCCTTTACTTTACTGGATGACCATGGTTATTATACACAGATTTCCAGCCCAGAAACGTGTACCAATCAAGAAGGCCTGGATCCAGAGGAGGACTTAAGGAAACCCCGTTGTTCTTGACAATAACTCAGCCTCTATCCATCTTCCTCCTCAGCAGTCACCAGTTGGGACTAATTCCAATCCTCCCTCCAGTGGCTTAGGAGAGATGTCTGTGTATTATCCAGATGTATAGTATTATCCAATGGATGGCAAGTTAGTATGATATTTTAAAGTTAAAAAAAAAAAAACACCTGACCACTAAATCTAAGCTCTGCAGAAATCAGGGGGCATCAATCACAGAAAACTCTGTCCCATTTGTGCACGGAGGCTGCTTCCCCTGGGAACCAGGCAGTCTTTCTGATCTAAGAGCCGAGGCTGGGAGAACAGCCCACCTACCTTTTCCAAAAGTGACTATACTTCTCACAACATCCCAGTTGGATTTCTTCACAGGACAAACAGAGACACTTAAATATTTTTCCTTCATCCTAAGGAAAGCTGCCTGAAGAGCCTGCAGAGAGAGAAGCACAGGTGCCCAGTCATGGGACTGGAGATGAACCAGCCCCATTTGCTGTGATGGGGCCCATCTTTACAGTAGAACAGTGTCCATGGCCGGTGGGACAGTGCAAGGTTTGTGACATCAATGCTACCAAGATTTTTTTTTTTATCTAGTTAATCCTCATATTGTTTCTCTATCAAAGGCAGCAAGAACGTTTTACATCTCAAGAGGAGACCAGCATGATATCTGGCAGGAAAATCACATGCATCTTGTCTTTCTGTGGTTGAAGATTCTGCAGTAAACCCTGAGATGGGCTTTGAATGCCCTGAGACATAAACACTGTGTGCTCCCGGAATCACAGACCTATCTGGGTATTTGTACCAGCTACATGGACAGAGAGAGTTGTTCTCCTAATATATATGGTACCTAAACTGGCAATGATCATCTTATGACTTGCAGTTGAGGTGACCAAGCACAGAATTTGAGTGGACTTTGGGCCTGTGACTAGCATTGGGGAGGTGAAGTCAACTTATTTTAGGAGGATTGTAAAGTAAGCCACCAAACTTCAAAGCCTTTATCCTGGCATTTTTATGGGTGAACATTTTTCCAGGCGAAGGTGCATGGTAGAGAGTCTCTGATATCCAATTACAGTTAACCCAGCAGTTCTCAACACCCACCCTGGGGACACTGGTAATGCCAGGAGGCTTTTGGTTGCCACAACTGAGGGGGCAGGGTTCTACTAGCATCTAGTGGGTGGACACTTGGGAAACTGCTTCACATCCTGGAATGCAGAGGACAGCCCGTCACAACAAAGAATTTTCTAATCCAAAAGTTCAGTAGTTCTGCGCCTAGTGGCACAGGCCTGCCATCCCAGCTACTCAGGAGGCTGAGGCAGGAGGATCACAGGTTCCAGGCCAGCCTGAGCCACTTAGTGACAACTTGTTTCAAAATAAAATAAGGTACTGAGGATGTAGCTCTGTGGCAGAGTGCTTACCAGCAAGTGTGGGGCCATGGATTCAATCCCCACTATGACAAAAACAAAAACAAAAAACACCCTGCCTCAACTCCACTATTAGAAGGTCCAGTTGATTGTGTTGTTTGCATAGATTGTGCCAAGACCGGTATCTCTACTTGGGAGAATTTTGCTTTCTGAATATACCACAAACTCAGTACCTCTTGCTCTCTTCTGATGTCCTCACCATCCTGCAACCCGTTTGGTTTTGCCCTCCTAGTCTGCCTGCGAGACTTCTGTGCAACCAGGAACACAACATGCTCTTTTTTCCCTGTCCTCTCCACTTCTTCATTCACATCAAGGATATCCATGGTCACGTCCATGTCAAAGAAGTCCTTAGCCACAGCCTCAAGGATACCTGCGGCAGAAGGACACTTAGCGGTTAGGGATGGCAGAAGGCAGTGTGTCAACAAACATCATCCAAAGATCAAGTCATACAACTTCTGATGAATTTTCCAGGGTTCACAAAGCCCAGGACCTGCCTCAAGACATATAGCATATGACAGATGAGTAAAATAGAAGTACTTAGAGATTTAATTTGACCATGCCTGGATACCAAATATATCCTGCTGTTCCCATTTCCAGTTCAGCATCTATTCATTTGGTTTTTATTTCAGGAAGGCATGTGACCTCCTTAAACAAACAAACTAAAAATAATGTAAGCAAAATTTGGTTGTAAAAGCATTAAGAATCATGTTTGCAAAGTTTTCTTTGGGAATTTATCCCAGGGTTAAAGTACACAGTGTGGAGAAAGAATGTGTGAAGATGTTCATCACAGTCTTGTTTACAATAGCAAAAGATTCGTATTGATGAAAAAAAATGCAGCAATAGAGGGCTAGCTAAGATAATCACAATATGCAATATCATTCATCCATTTAAGACGTGGCTATGTGAAAACATGGAAGCATGCTTTTTCTACCATGCTCAATTTTTTTTTTAGAAAGAGCCAATACAAAATAGTATCTATATAAATATCATAATTATGTAAACACCTGCATGATTCAAAATGTTCAATAAAAATAAAAATTATTCTTCCTTTTGGCATTTTGGAAACTTATTTAAAAAGCTCGAGGGCTTTGGAAATAATGATCAAGATGACAAGGAATCAGATATGAGAAGGGACAGAGCTCCCAGCCCACATCTGGCTCGTGGCTGTCCTGGAGAGTTTGTGGGCAGCTTTCCTCCCTCCAGTGGCCTCAGAACTAAGCCACGGCCTACCTGGTACGATGTGGCACAGACCACGCCTGTCCGAGTAGTAATGGAGAAGCATTTGTCCATCTGCCCCTCTCTCCACACGAAACGATGGTGCGTTCATCTCCTAATAAGAAGACACAACACGTTTCTTCCCAGGGAAAACAAATTGTTTAAATTATGACGTCAAGGCTCTGGGAACAGGACTTTCCACCATAGCATGCAGAACTATATCCCAGCCTCCTTCCAGTCACACAATACCGACCACGGTTCCTCAGCTCCCATGTATCAGGAATTTCCTTCTGTACCTAATTCTCTAAACAGCATTTTATGGCAACTGGTGTCTCCATTTTCAAGAGGAGGAGACTGAGGACCAGTTAAACCTAGATGAACAGTAGAACAATGGACCACCCCCAGATTGAGCCTTTGTCATGTGCCAGGCCTCTTCCAGCTGCATTCCAAGGGGTGCTGGCCAGAAGGCACCAGGAAGCCTCTGTGAGTCTCTGTAGAGCTTGGCCTATGACTAAGTGACCAAGGGCCTCTTCACCCACAGAAAGATCAGGGGCTCAGAGGAATCTGCAAGTGAAATGAATTAATGAGTTTCTTGCAGTGGTATGAAGTTGCACATTTGGAAAACAGAACCCTGAAGGACACATCAGAAAAACTCCTCTTTCTTCAGGAGTAAGTGTTGATATTCACGTATGCCCAGTCTCATAAAGGAGAGATACGTATTGGGAAAGAAAGGTTCACACTTTGCCTGGAGAATTCGCTGACAGAAGCAACTGTCTCTCCTGCTTCCCCACCCCCTTCTAATTTTTCACTTCGAGACAGGGTCTTGCTAAATTGCTCACAGCCTCCCAAATTGCTGAGACTGGTTTTGAACTTGAGATCCTCCTGCCTCAGCCTCCCGAGTCTCTGGGACTACAGGCATGTGCTACCATGCCCCACTCTCCTGCTTGATTAGCAGGCAACTCAGCACCCTGGGCTCACAGCTTTTGGTCTCAGAGAGGGATGAGATGAAGAAGGTGGATGTGTTTTTTATGAGATCTTTGTCCTCTTTCCTAGTAGAGGGTTGCTAGTTGGAAATGGTTTTTTTTTTCCTTTCCAAATAAATATTTCATATTCCCAAAAGTATGTATATAGATAAAAACATTTGATGGTATGTTTGTGTGTTTATATCTTTACCAAATCTAAAGAGGATTTGATGAAGTATGCATAAAGAGGAAATTAAAAGTTCATTTAAAAACTAGATCCAAATTCTACAGTGAAAGTAAAGTAATTCAGTACAGAGGGGCTGAAATAGAGATCCACGTGCTCCTGCCAACATCCCCCTCAAGCCATCTCCAAGCCAGACCTCTTCCCAGACAATTCCAGAAGTTCATGCTTTTAGTTCTTGTGGTTGATGTCTCCAAGTTTCTAAATAATGCAGTTATAGTTTTACTTATTGATTAACATAAAACATTTTTTTAATGGAGAATAAGGCAAAGGAAAAAATGATGCCAAGCAGCGGAAAGCAAGGCCTTTTTCAGACAGACATGGCTGGGTTTAGGTTATTGCTCAGCCACCCACAGTATGAGTGAGTTTGGAGAGTGTCTTGACCTTTCTGGGCCTCAGTTTTCTTATTTGTATAGTGGGGAAAATAAGAGTGCTTAATCTTACAGGCGTTAAGAGGATAGTTCATTTAGCCCAATACCTGCCTCCTAATTGCCAGTCAATGAAGGTTAGCAAAAAAATAACAAGATTAAAGGCACAGTTTTCACCAGGGATGTGTTCCTTAAAGTTGGAATCATTTTATTTATTTTTGCCTAAAGAGACAATCTTTAATCCTTTGTCTAGTATAAAGCACTATATAGCTATAGGTATCATTGCATAAAGTTCATCCTAACTTGTGTTTTATAGCAATTTAAATATTTTATCTGATTATATGCTACATGTCCTGACATATCCCCAGAGAGGTTCTAGTCTATTACTTCTCTATCAGTATGGTTTTGGCATATGTGGGGTGAGAGGTGATTAACTAGTACAGGAAGGGTATCAGCGTTGGGTATAAAAATCACAGCCGTGGGACTTCAGAATCTCAATTCCTTTCACTCTCATTCATGAAAGTGAGAGTAATATCAAGGGAACAGTATCTGAAATATTAAAAACATTCCATAACATTTTTATTTAATAAAATATTGACAAATATAATAAATAACAAATTTAATAAATATTGACACCTTCTCCAGAACCATGACTGAATATATTAACCAAATTTCAGATGATATTAAAAATATTATGGAAGTTTATTAAAGGATCCTAACTATATTTCTTTCTATTCTAATAGTTGTGTCTTTAGCTAAGAAACCTGATAGAAAGTTGCCATGCAAATTCTCATACTTTTAAAACTGTTCCTAATGAACAGAAAGAAAGAAAAGGAGAAGGAAGAGTTGCTTATGACATGCCTGTTCTGAGCCCATCATAATGCTAAGAACTTTTATATGCTATCTCTTTTAATCTGCACACCTCTATGAGGTAGGTTATTTATTCCTATTCCTTTTTGTCTTTGTGTCTAATGTCTTAAAAATTGTTTAGTACATACTAGGTGCTAATTAAATAAATTTAATTAAATAAATAAGTGGGCAACAACTTGTCCAGGATCACACAGCTGGTAAGTTGCAGTTCTGCTCAGACAGTAACATCTGGCCTCATTGCCCAGACTCTTTCCACTCCCACTACCTCAAGAAGTTCATGTGACAATAATAGAACAGGCTCACAAACTCACTCTTCCTGAAGTGGGATGTTTCCAAGCCTCTGATTACTTATTCAAAATATAGAGAAAATAACCTTTTTTTTCCAATTTTACAGATACGTACAAGTGCACATATTAGTGATGTGCTCTAATATACATAACGTTTTTATCCTCATGACAACCCTGCAAAGGTTGTCACTATGAACACGAAGTCTAGAAATAGTGAAGAGGTTGGTAAAGTAAAGGTGTCCTAAAAATACAATATTTTACATAAAATAAGAAACTGTTATCATGATATGTGAAACACTACTTTATCGTTTCCATAAAGTACTTTGTCTAAAAAAAAAAAAAAAAATTGGTGGTGGGGGAGTCTAGGCATTTGAATTTCCAATGATCTCTCCAAAGAAGAAAAGCAAGGCACGAACTCCAGAAGGACCTATCCCAGAAGGGAAATTAGTTTCTTAACACCTCAGTCAGTCGCCCCGTGGGTTAATCAGAGTTGGATGGTTTCCGATTCTGGCTCTTGGCCCTGTCGAGTCTTTCCTTCTGATACTTGAATAACGCGAATCTGGCTGCATAAGCTATTTATCAGCTCCATCCAGGCCAGGAAACCTTAGGAGAGATTTTGCAAATCCACTGAAACCTGATTGTTTTCCAGTCTTTGTTGCCATTGTGATCAGCCTCCTAGATTTAATTCCAAGCCAGCTCTACTGCAGAGGCCTTCCCCCATCACAAAAACTGTACCCACCCCCTCTTTTTTTTTTTGGCCAGGCAGTTTATAAAGGTGGCCAACAGGTATTTATTTTCCTTTTCTTTCCCATGAGAACTCCTGCACCAGGGACCAAGGGTTCTGCAATGCAACAGACAAGAAGCAGCTCCCTTCCACCCACTCTTCTTTGCAGGGAGGGAGGAGATGGCCCAGAATTGCTAAGTATTTGCTTCTTCTCAGAATCACTACGACCAGGCCCAGGTGTTCTTACCTGGTAAGAGAGTGCAAGGTAACTGTGGAGGGCATCCAGGTTTTCAATAAACTCCGTGAGATTTCCTCCCAGTGTCCTCAGCATTCTGTCGTAGCCAGACATCTTACAGAATTTAAAGAAGTATTCTCCAAAAAGTTTCAGAATGGCTTCCATGGACACACCTGTGGAAATCCAAAGCACACCCCGCCATAAAAGTCCCTGCAAGGTGTTCGTCCTCCCTTGGTATTCATTTATTTTCAAAGTGTCCAAATCCCTGCTGTATGAGACTTTCTGAGCTACCGTCTAAGTCTTCACCTTCCTTATCAGTGAAATGTCAACAATAACGTCAATGTCATGAGGCCCTTGTGAGGAGCCCAGTGCAATCCGGGAACCTGGTGGGTGCTCATTAACTGTGAGTCCTTCCCAATCCCACCCAATCCCAGTTTTTTCATGACATCCATGGCAAATATTTTCCTATGGTGCAGGAGGGGATTCAGAGCTATTGTTCCCCCTTGACCACTGCCTCCAGTGGTCAGATCAAGGGCACAGAGCAGCCCCCTGCAATCTCTTCTACCACCCCTACATCTTCAAATACATGGTATAAAGCACAAAGTTCAGCTCTTATAAGTGGCTAATGTAGTAGTACAAAAGCAAAAGTTTTTTTTTTAATCTTAATTTACCCAAAAGATGATAGCAAATGCCTGCAAAGACTCCCTCTCCCTTTGGGCCTCACCAGATCCTGGTTGCCCTTCAACGTTTTCACATCACATTCTCCACAAATATCTGTCTGAATATCCCATGTCCTGCTGACTTCACTCTTCCCTCCTATTTCTAGGGTTAGGCAGCAACTTTTCCTTCCATGTTTTCTGAACTGGATACAAAGTGGATGCTTGATGAATTTCTGGGGTTGGGTTTGCAGCACCAGGTGAGAAATACTGCCCACCTCTCCCACTCCCCACCTGCACTGTTTGTGTAGTAAATATTTTTAAAGAATAGTCCATAGTTCCTGCAGCACCCATTGTCAAAGTTATTTTACCAATGCTTGTCAATTTCTTGGAAGGTAGATAATGTTATTTTCATGTCCCCCTTTTTCCACATGAGCCCATTGAGGCTAAGTCATCTTTGTGAATTGCAGAGGCTAGATTTGCTGAAGAGGCTATAAATCTAAAGCCTGTGCCTCCTTCTACTATAACCCACAGTCTTTGGAGCAGCAGTTAGGGAAGCAAGTGTCTCCCCAAGGCAACGGCTACCTATGGACTGTCACCATTGGCAAAGGAGGAAGGACATCTATTCATCCTTCTGACCCAGAGC
Source organism: Marmota monax (assembly GCF_021218885.2). NCBI lineage: Eukaryota > Metazoa > Chordata > Mammalia > Rodentia > Sciuridae > Marmota > Marmota monax. The sequence continues at coordinate 16,198,742 of NW_026693082.1, read as the reverse complement.
TCCTGTAAGGAACATTCTTACTTATGGTGGACTTGGGACTCATGTGCATGCTAGGGGCCAGGGAGAAGGACCAGAATACTCAGATTTATAGGATTCACAATTCCTCAACTGCATATGAAATCATGTTAGTGTTTCATATGCTCATGAACTCTAGGATGCTAGCTGGATCTGGAACTCACAACAAGGGGACTTCTAGGTCTGCTGAGCTCTCGGAACTGGGTCATACAAAGGGACATGGGATGAGAGGAGACCTGAGCACTTTTCAGCCTGTCCTGGCTTCCTAAGATGGCCTGAACAGCGGTTTCTCTATAGTTCTTTGTCCTTAGCTAGACCTCTGAGCAGATAATTGTTCAGTCCCCACTGAGTTGGTCTGGTCTCATCTGACTGAGTTATATACATATTTTTCACAATTTGTTAGCCGCATCTGTATCTAGATCAAGCTTGGGATGGTAGGGTGGGAGGTGGTCCTGGCCTCCATTGCATTCTTTGTTTGGGGTCCATCCTAGCTGGATACCAGCAGGCTTGTCGACACTAGGAGCCATGCCAACTCTTAAGTTAACTGACATAAATTCTACTCAGGTTCTTTCCAACACTTCTGAGTTCCTGGAAGAACTCCTGAAAAATAAATGAACAGGTAGGAAATTGTTCCTTCCCCTCTCCTTCCACCTTTCCTTCTAAATCTAGCTTATTCTGGCTGGGAAAAACGAAAAAGAAAAACAGCTGTTCCTTACAGCCTGCAGCCAGGAGCTCTGAACAGGTGCATCCTGTTACCCACCAGGAAAAGCACGGGTCCCTAAAGCCTTCCTTGTCCCTGGGACCTCTCCCAGGAGGACCAGGCTGTGTGCAGGCCAAGCAAAGTTATGTTCAAGTGACAGTGGCAGCTTTGTGTAGAAAAGCTGCCTGCTTGATTTTTCTTTTATACCTGAAAATTTACAAAAATCCATGAAGTTGCTCGTTCCAGACCCTGGTTATTTTGTTTCTGGGCACCCAGCTCTGTTAACAGGAAAGGACATCTGGCTGAGAGACTAACTGTTCTTTAAACAACAATCTTGGGCTCGGGTGTGGTGTTTTCCATCTGTGCTGGGTTTGAGGCTGCTGCTAGGATTCTTGGTTCAGAATGCTTGTCCAGCAGAGGACAAAGGCCTGTTCTTAAATTCAACACCTGTCTTGTTTTTTTGATACGATTTCACCTCAGTGAATTTAGAATTCCAAGAGCCTCCTAAGTCACAGGGTGTCAGGGACATATTGAAAATGATAAGAAAATGTAAGAACAAAATCAGCACACATCTGAGGTGCTTTAAAATGTTATTTGATAGTGCAATAAGAAATTTATAGTATGCATAGTTTTCTACCTTTTGTGTAAGAAAGAAAGGGAAATAGAGAAATGTGTATCTATCTGCTTATTTGTGCAAAATTAAACAACAGAAGAATAAACCAGGAGCTATGAAGATTGGCTACCTATGGGATTTTGGTGGGAATGGGATGGAAACACTGTGACGGGGGATGCTACTTCTCTGAACATAACTTTGAATAGTTTGGCTTAAAGAATCATGTTAATGTTTCATATGCTTAAAATAAGCAAGATCAATAAGGAGAGGAAAAAACCCTAAGAAGGAATACAAACAGAAACAAATTAACAGAACAATATTTCAGACTGAACAGTTTAAAATAACACAAATACCCAGGGGAAAAAATTAACCCGTTAATATTTGAACACAGTATTTAGATTACTTTGTCTCCAGGCTATAGCAAAAAGAATGTGAACAAATATTTAATTGGAGTTCAGCTTTCTTCCATCATTTAGGTTAACAATTCTGAAAATACTTCCTGAATATTCAAGAATTGAGCATATAAGTAAACATCTTAGAGCCAGTGGGAGACAGATTTCTCCCTGAGAAAGTGGTTACAAAAAGGAGAAGAGAAAGAACCCTGTAATGTTGAATTAGAAAAAATTTAACATAATAAGACCATAAAAGTCATCATAGTATAGATAGATGATAAATGATAGAGAGAGAGAGATTGACAGATAGATAGATATGTATATTAGCATCTGTTTTCCAGGTCTATTTACTGAGAGAGCCTGAAAGTAGTGACACCTCAGTGGTGATGAGCTCACCTAGCAATCAGATATTGGTCCTTAAGTACCACTCTGCCAAAAGAAGCCATTTCTCTACTTAGAGAAATGGCAGATTCCAGGACTGGGGCATGATGGAAAGAATGAGATGAACCTATACCATTGTTTCATTCCAGAAAGTAAAGAGGAGATCAAAGAATGATAGGGACATATCAAAAAGGCACAGGGGCCAATTTAAAGGGATTCCCACTAGCTAAATCTTAGAGAATTTGAGCATCGAAATAAATAGTGAAAGTAAAGGATTGCAACCTATTTTTTTTTTAAAAATTAAGTTTCAAGAGTCTTGCTTATTTAAATTGATATAAATAAACTCGGGAGGGAGAAAATTCTTCCTTATAGAACTCCAACTAACAAATGCAAGAAATTCTATACTTAGAATATAACCATTTTACCAACATCATAAGTATTGACCCAGATCAGAATCATAACTGCATACTAAAATCCCAGAAGAAGGGGTTTGAGAAGCAGTAAGATATTTGCAATGTCTGAATTACAAAGGGAAAAATAGTAACTTTACGGTGGAGAAAGCTGCCACTTTCACAGAGTGATCAATGTTGACAGTAATAATAGGACAGCTCAATGATGAATTGGGAAGAATCACTTCTGAGTCAGGCACACTGGTGGATACCTGCAATCCCCGCAACTCAGGAGGCTGAGACAGGAGGATTATAAGTTTGAGGTCAGCGTCAGCAACTTAGTGAGACCCTGTCTCAAAATAAAAATAATAAAAGGGATTATGGTTATAGCTCAGTGGTTGAGTAGCTCAGGTTCAAGCTCCCAGCTCCACAAAAAACAAAAGAGAAAAAACAAACAAAAAAGATCACTTCTGTGGTCTTTCCACCAAGAAAGCATAATCGAAATTATATTATGAGAAACTATTAAATAATCAACTATTAAATAAATCCTGAATGAAGGAACATGCTACCAAATAGCTGAGCAGAAGCTCCCAAAGATATCAATGTTATAAAACACAGAGATTCTGGAACATTTCCAGGTTAAAGAAGAATGAAAAGACATGACAATTGGCATCATTCAAGATTTTCTTCTGTTTTAAAGGACATATGTGTCAAGTGGAGAAAATACTCCATAAAGTCTGTAGATTATTTCATAGAATCATATCAATGCCCATTTCCTGAGTTTCATGTTGTACTGTAGTTATGTAAGATATTCTTTTACCAACAAAGAAGCATCATGTCTGTAACACAGTAACAATTAGGGGAGGGAGGATGGATTATAGATACAGATATGGAACAAAGACAGAGCCAATATGGTTAGATGCTAACATCTGGGAAACACGGATGGAAAAGTATATGGGAATTCTTTGTGCTATTCTTACAAATCTTTTGAGGGTTTGAATTTATGTCAAAATGAAAAGTTTTTGCTGATTGCCCTGAAAAGACCTTAGGAAATCTTATATAATAAGACTGCTTATCCAAGGCCAGCTGAGATACAGCTGGAACCTGAATCTCCATAATATTATAAATTTTGTTGGATATAATCAGAGCATTATCATTACATTTTAAAATGTCTTTATCTTGTTAGAGACTCATACTGAAATATTTATGGGAAAAATTATGGGAAACCTGAGATTTGCCTTCAGACATTCCAGCAAAAATAAAAACAGAAAAGGGGTGGAGAGACCAGATAGATGAAATAAGATTGTCAAAATCCTGACAATTAGTGTAACTGGGCTATGGGCCTGTGGCCTGCAGTATACGACTCTCTACTTTGGGTTATGTATTAAAAGTTCAGTTAAAAAGTGGTTTTGACTTTGTTTCAATGAAAGGCTTCTTTGTTAGCAGGGAAATAACCATCACAAAGCATCTAGGCTTGGCTTCCCAGGAGTGGTGCAGAGCCTCCTAATAGGCTTTTAAATTGGAATGATGTATGAACTTGAACTTTCTGACTTAACAAGCTTGGCTCTTCGGTGTTGCCAGGAAATGTTTATTTTTTGCTGGGTTACAGCTCCACGGGCTGGAAAAAGCAGAGGTGCACCATCCAGGGCAGCGGGAGAGGGGCCACCTGCTAAGGCCCCGATGAGGACTGGCATGTGGCTGGCTGAATGCAGCAAAATCACTGCCACCTACACTCAGCCTTCTGGGCAAAGGGTCTGCATGGGGCTGGATGTCTCATAACCCCTCCCCAGCTCCCACCTCCAAAATATAGGCAATGGGAGTTATTTGTTATGTGACCTTCTAGGTCCCCCCAAAAAGCACATGCTGTTCCATAAGACAGGGAAACATGCTCTACGTCTTAGAATGTTTTCCATAGCTTTACTATCCAAAGGATGAAGCTTGAGGGAGGGGTTGCTGATGTCACCGCTGTTTTACCCCAGGGAACTCGCACCAGGTGACCTGATGAAGAGAGGAGAGGGCCAGGAGGCCCACCCACGTCTGCCTGATTCCAAAACCCTCACCAGCGACATCGCCAACATCTCCTCTGCAGGATTCAGAACTGGCCTGGGAATCAGGATTGGAACCATATTTTCAGTTGGTTGCCCAGTCTGGGTTACTGGTCCCACCCTCAGAGAGCTATAGTAAAGAGCAAATGTCAGAATGCCTGATTTCGGGCATTGTATATTTTAAATTTGTAAATTTTAAGTCATTACTCTTGTTTTTGAAGAAGTAAGTGCAAAAACGGGCTGTTGGCATTTGCTGAAGGCTAACTGTTGAAACATACTTTACTATGGGTTTCTTAGCAGGCAAAGTCTAGACAGACACAGCTGTGCCAAATGGCTGTTGGGTGTTGTTTTGAATTTTGTCACTTCAGATCACTAATAACCCACTTACACACTAAGTAGGCACTTATTCACATACAGAACAATTCCTTATGCAATGCTCAACCTGCCATCTGGTCCCATCCTGAATTATGCTAATTAGAAAGCACAGAGCTATGCAGTGGCAGAGGGGTCTGGAAAAGTCCCAGCAATTGCTTCAAGGTAGGGAAACGGCATCCTGGAGCCCATTGAGAGAGCAAAGCACCCACCGGGGAGAAGAAGCATGCTCTCTCTTTGTCCAAGGGAGGAGTTGGCCTCCACCGACCAGTATATTTTACTGAACAGTAAAATGCCCTTCTTGAAGTCTTCCTTTGGCTGCGCCTCACTCTCTCCAAATCATGAGAGGTGTATATACACAGAGAAACCACATGGCCCAGGCTTCTTACGGGCATCCTGATTCCAAATCCCAACTTTTTATTTGAAAAATGTGTTCTGCCATTTTAGGTATGGGCCAACATGTTTTGAAGATAAACAATGAAAAGGTTTCTGATATTCTAAGAGAGGCAGAAAGAAATCACAGGGATATACTTTGGCTTTGGGTAGAAAGTCAGTCCACACATGGGTCTATAAACTTGCTGCTGACTCTAAATGTGTTGGTGGGGCTGGGATTATGATTCCCATAGAGCAGACATGAGAGGGCATTTCTCTGCTAAAGGTGCCACCACACACTCGGTGTCTACAAGCATGCACAATGACAAAGACAGACTGGGAGGATACAAGATATAAAGAGCATTTCTTTCTGGAGACCTAAAATATTAGAGAATAATTGAAGCCTTGTAGGTCATGCAGTGGTCTCTTGACAGCTCAACTCTACCATTTTTATCACAATAAGGGGCATAGACAATACGTTATAAAACAACAATGGACATGACTATGTTACAGTAAGACTTTATTTACAAGAACAGGCAGAGGCTCAGATTTAACCCATTGGCTGTAAGTAGTTTGCTGACCCGGGATCAAAGGACTCACAATGTTATTTTTTATCACGGCCATTTGAAGGGAACAGTAAAGCCTGTGTCTACTTCTCAAGGATAGCATTAAGAGGTACAAAACAGAAATAGCCCCTGCCTTCCTTTCAGTTTCAACGTCAGCTTGTATTTGCTGAATTCCATATTTGCTGTCACCCTGTATATTACAATACACCTTACCTTTGCTATCTGGTTTAATTCATTCCTTCCCACTACACTTTGAGGTATTGTTCCTTTTTAAGGAAATCAACTCTCAAGGAAATTCTAGCCCAAAGTCACACAGCTGGTGTGACAGAGCAGAATCCAACCCCTCCTGCTCCTTCTAGAATAACTACAAGCTGCCCTATGGCAGAGGGCTAGGAACGAAACGGAGTCAGCTTCATACAGACACCCATCTCTTCCCGTTGCTGGGATCCCCTGAAATAAAAACCAGAAAGAACTGGCTTAATTTTTACCATCCATTCCCAGATCTATTGCCCTTTTCTTTCTTTCTTTCTTTTTTAAGAGAGAGGGAGAGAGAGAGAGAGAGAGAGAGAGAGAGAGAATTTTTTAATATTTATTTTTTAGTTTTCAGCGGACACAACATCTTCATTTTTATGTGGTGCTAAGGATAGAACCCAGTGCTGCGCACATGCCAGGTGAACGCGCTACCACTTGAGCTACATCCCCAGCCCTCTATTGCCCTTTTCTACTTTATAAGCTTAGCCCGAACTCCAGCTTTTCAGATCAGAAATACCCACCTCTCGTTGCAGAATTTTCACCTACTATTTTGTATTCTTTCCAAGGAGAGAACATAGATGAGAGGGTATAGTTGGACATAATTGAACTTGCTTGTGGGTCACCAGCCCTTACTTGGAATACAGACCTGCAGAATTGTCCCCAGAGGAGCAGCACCTGGGCCTCGCCTATGTGGGGTGGGGCTCATTGAGATCAAGAAGTCTGACTGTGTGGTTTGGAAAAGCACTTTGACATCATAGTTATACAACTTAAATTGTGTAAGAAAGCAATGTCTCAGAAAATAAAGCAGAAGCTCTTTGGCAGGTGCATCAAGTAAGAGGACTGACAGATACTACATGTTGAGAAAGAAGGTGCTCTTGAGAAACAGAGCTGAGGCCAGAACCCAGGTCCCCTGGCTCCCAGCCCAGAGGGGACAGTGTGGCACTGTAAAAAACATGTACCTTGGGGCTGGGGTCGTGGCTCAGCGGTAGAGTGCTTGCCTAGCATGTGCGAAGCGCTGGGTTCGATCCTCAGCACCACTTAAAAACAAATAAAATAAAGATATTAAAAAAGAAGTAGAACATGCACCTTAGATTCAAGGCTCCATGTCGAAAGCCTAATGTCATCTGTTTGTTGCTAGCCCATGTCCTGCACAAACCTCCCAGGCTGTCAGTTGTGGGGGAAACAAAACAGGCTGGGCAGGAAGGGATGGGGTTGCAGGTACTATAAACGCCTACAGTTTCCAGCCCAGCTTTTCCCAGAATCTCTCTCTCTAAGATTCTCTGGAATCATAGAGGGTGTGGGATGTCCAGCTGTTATTGCTGGGAGGCCACAGGAGCCTGGTGCTGTGGCAGAGGTGGGGCACTGGCATTAGGAGGGTCCCCAAGGTGCTGGTGCTCTTGGAGTCTGAGTTCCGAAGCTGAAGGGATAAACCTGTTTCACTCCTGTTCACTATCTCCACTCTCGGACCCAACCTTGTCTTGTTTTATGAAAGGTGCAGAAGCCAAGTGACTAGGGGTTACCACACATCTGGTCGGAAATTATTTTAATGGCCAAATGGTGCCCGGATTCCTCCTAGCTCCAATCGCCATCATCTTGCCAGGCCTTATTGACTCCTCTGGCCCCTCTATGGCTCCACCACAGATCAGAGCAGCCTGAAGAGCCAGGGCAGCAGGTGGCAAAGTTGGCAAGAGAAGCAGGTGACCGCCTCTTACTGGAAAGGACTCTGATTGTCACATGAACCCAGCTTCCTAAGCTTCAGTGACTTCCCCCTCTTGGCTTGGCAGACTTTTGGCCTCTCCTGCATGCAAATCCCTGGAAGGTATTCTGCATACAGTAGACAATGGGGAACGTGAGAAGAGATGCAGATGTCAGTCAAATTACCATGTGAAAATCAAGGGGAAAGCCCTCCAATGGAACAGTTCCAGGTGCATGAGTTAAAACTGGCCCAATCTTTTTAATTAGAGAATTTTTCTGAAATTCAAAAGAGAGGGAAATAAATGCAATGCCTCACCCAATACAGGCACATTACTCATCACGACTGTGCTCTGGAGAAGCCACCTGTCCCTGTGGACTCAGGGTTAACTAGCTTCCCAGGTAGGTTCTGAAGCACACCTGCAGGGCTGGTTATTTCCAAGGCTCAGGCTGGCTATAACTGGTAACCATCTCACAGATTGCTCTTGAAGACAGCAGTCAGTGTGCTGGGCTCCCAGAGGCACCATGAAAACTAGCTTAAAACTAGGGTCGCTGCTCCTTGACCCTTTGTTAGCTGCACAGGAACCAGCTTGCAGGGCCTGAGTGTCAGGACATGTCTTTCAAGAAACTACTATGTGCCAGATATCACACTGGATATTTTCACATACATTGTCTCAAACTTTGAAACAACTCTGAAAGGTAAATGTTACTATTTTCATCTGACCAACAAGAAAGCCATGACTGCTTAAGTAACTTGTCCTTGGTCATTAAAGCAGAAAAAGATCAAGCTAAAACTTGCTTTTGTCCTATACCTCCTTCCCTTTGGGTGTGGAGAGTGAACTGGTTCATAAAATAAACCATCCCTGTTGATACACCTAAGGGAGAAACATCCGGGAATATGTGTGTTGTTAATAGGACCAGGCACATGTAGGTCCTCCGCACCCCCTTATGAACCTATTGGGGCATTTGAGGGTCTGGGAAGATAGACAAAATGAGCCATGGTAGAGAAGATGAGAGAAAGGTCCTCAATACCCTGAACAGCACTCCAGGTCCATTTCCAGATAAATACAAGTGTGGTTGGCATAAGGAGATACTCAGTATGTGTGTATATGTATATGTGTGTATATATATGTTAAATATTGTGTCTTTAAACAGAAGCACACATAAATTAATATTATACCTTGATCAGTTAACAAAAACATTGTGACTCAATACTTTCAGGAACCTAGCCCTGTATTTCATATTTCACTGAGGAGCACTGATTCAGTATTCACTAATTCAGAATTTGCACAACCTCCTAGAACATAACTACCATGAATAATGACAGCCACCTGTATTTTGCTACAGCAGCCCTTACGACCCAAAATGAGCCCTTTCCTGCTTACCCAGAACCTTGCAGGCCTCTTGGATGAGCTTAATGGTGATGATGTCATCATACACTGTGTAGGTCATGAAGGCATCTTGAACTTCTGCAGAAGCTCTGGAAGGCAAATCAAGGTGCCATGAACACCCAGCAATGGAGTTTAATTCAGGAATGTATATAGTGACTCAGCAAGACATGGTACAGCCACACACTCCTAATCGTAAGGCACGTGAGGCACTGAAGGTCATGTGTGTTGATTCCTACAAGACTTCCCTGAACACCAGTATGGACCAACAGTCTAGGGGACCTTGTGCCCAGAATTGAGAATCAATGGATTAGAAGTTCTCTGAATTTTCCTCCAACTGTAAGATTTCCAGTTTCGGTCCAGTGGTTTCTAAGCATTATTAGATGTAGCTGTTCAGAAGAGCCAGGTGGGAACCCTGGGACAGACAAGGAGTGTCATAAACTATCACTCCATTAAGTGGGGTCCTCTCTGTCGTATTGGGACAGGAAACTTCTACTGGCTCCCCAGGGGCCTGTAGTCCTTTGTGAAACAAAACAGACAAAAACTTGTGCCCTCCTTTGGTGCCTATGAACAAAATAAAGACACAATGGGCAAGACCCCAGCTTAAACCTGACACTGTCATCATGGGTTCTCAAGACTCCAGAGAGAATGATGTGATCTCCAGGACACCCGGGAATGTATCAAACTCTGTGGCTTTCCCCAGCACTCTGATGGGGCACCCATTCGCTCCCTCTAGGCTGGGCAGCCTCTTCTTTCCTGCAAGCACTCTGCTGTCAAACATTTATTTGGGCTTGTCTATGTGCTGCACATTGCTGCCCTGCCAGGCTTGCTCAGGCTGTTAGCACTACACCGGGATCTCCAGCCTCCTTCACTGATCCCCACGACCTTGGCATACAGCTCCCCGGATCAGTGCACACATGCACAGACTCATTCAAACCACTTTGGTAAAACAGAATGTTCATCAAGAATTTACTTTAAAAATAGACCGATCCACGTTTCTAATAAGATGGCAAAGTTCCTGTGAAGAAGAAGGGAAGGATAGGAAAACGACTATCCGCTGGGCATGGGGATACATGCCTATAATCCCAGTGGCTCAGGCTGCTGAGGAAGGAGGATCATGAGTTCAAAGCCAGCCTCAGCAAAAGCAAGGCACTAAGCAACTCAGTGAGACCCTGTCTCTAAATAAAATACAAAATAGGGCTGGGGATGTGGCTCAGTGGTTGAGTGCCCCTGAGTTCAATCCCCAGTACCCCACCCCCCACCCCCAAAAAAAAAAGAAGAAGGAGGAGGAGGAGGAGGGGGAGGAAAATGACTATTCAAAAACATTTTGAAGACATTGGGATTTGGAAAAGCAACAATGGTGAGAAATGAAGTAAGAACTGTTTCCAGTTCACACAGAGAGGAGCATATTTCTTATAGCATGAAAACATCAGCCACGTAGGTATTCATGCTCCCACAGGCAGGAGAGTGAGGAATCAATATTTAGTTGGAATAAGGCACTAAATGTGTTTCTCTTTACTTAGTTTCAACTAGTGATACCCAAAATACCGGGGCAGGAAACCAAGGCCGGGATTGCCTGAATCAGAATAACTTGGGGAGTAGAATAAGCACATGGACTCCTGAGCCCCAGGAGGTCTGTCTGTACTTTCTAACCACTTGCCTCTTGACTCTCCGGATTTGGAAACACTGCTCAGGAACACTTCTAGATTCAACCCGGCAAGGCAATAGACGATGAAAATGGCGGATCTCACACTGCTCAACCTTACTAAGCTGTGGTTCCTAAGAGTCCAGAGGGGAAATAAAAGACCCTTTGCAGCACATTTCAGAGCAAGAAAATTTAAGTGATGGGAAATTGTTCCTTCACCAGGTTCTTCATGGTGGATGAGGAATTCAGGTAACAAACTTGCATGTAGCTATGTGACATAAGGTGTAGCTGGGGACAAGAAGGCCTGGAGAGTCAAAGGTCTGTCCTGGTGTCATGGCTATCTGGAGGTTGGAGAAAGCACCAGCTCCTTCCTGCCTGTCCTTTGCCAGCTCCCCGCACCTCCACGGTGAAGTCCAGATTCCTGGCTCACACGCCTGCCTGCATGACCTAGCTCTCCCTCCAGCCAGCTCCCCTGCCCCTCCATCCTCTGCTCCTCCTGCTTCTTTCCTCCCCTGCTGCCTTCCTTCCTCCTTCACGACTCGGTTGAAAAATCACAGGGTCTAGTCATCGCACTTTCCCCCTCTGGATTCTGAGGTTCCAAATACTACATGTCTGAGCACCAACTGTGCCTGTGAGCTTTGATACACCCATCTGTATGGGACCATCTGTAGATCAGGAAACGTCATTTGATTTCCTATCGTCAATACCTAACATTGTACCTGGTGCACAATACGAGCTGGATCAATACTTTGAAAAGAGAATTTAGCAATTTAGATGAGAGACCTAATTGGGCAGAGGCTTACATACTCAAGGCGTGTGAGTCAGGAAGGGACCCAAGAGTAAATCCTGGCTCTAGTGCGGACGAGCTGGGTGACACAGAACAAATCTCCTTACACCTCTATTGCCTCATCTTCGTAGTGATAGCATTGGATTCTGTCAATGTTTCCATGGAGATCATGGTATCCAGTGCTCTCCCGCCAACCACCAAATATACATCGCTCCTGACCTCTGATTCGCAGAGAAAGAATCTGGCACTTAAAACAGCAGTTCTCAAAGCATGATTTATAGAACCCCTATGGGAGGTCCCTAACGTGTTTTTAAGGATCCATGAGGTGAAAACTATTTTCAAAATAAAATTCAGACATTTTTTTTGCCTTTTTAACTGGTTGTGGTTCAAAAGCATGAGAGGGTAAAACTGCTGGTGACTCATGAGTCTAGACTTCATTATATCCTTTAGAGTCATTGTATGCTTTTGCTGCAACACACATGCAGAAAGAAAAAGAATGCCAGTTTCTCTACAGATTGTTCTTGTAAAAGGAAAAAAAGTGATCGATTTTACTAAATGTGCATCCTCAGCACACATCTTTTGACCACTTTGGGATGAATAGGAAGTATATGGACCCGGAAAGTGCTACGTGGGGGGTGTGGACGGTCACCTCCAGGGAAAGCACTGACACCATGAGCTACGAGCTGAATTAGCAACTTTCTTATAGAACATCATTTCTGTTTGAAAGAATCACTGAGAGATGAACTGTGGCTGCTCAAGCTTGAATATGTGGCTAAGATTTTTCTTTAAAAAAAAAGAGGAGGAGCGGGAGACAGAGAGAAGGAAGAAGAAGAAGAGAAGAAGGCTGTATGTAGCTCAATGGTGGAATGCCCCTGGGTTCAATTCCCAGGACAAAAAGAGAGAACAAAGGTAGTGTATCACTTCGAAGAAAATAACTGGCAGAATGTATTGCCAGTGATAAAACTCAAGCTTTCAAATGAAATGAGAACTTTGGAAAACATGCATCTGCTCCTGTGAGCTAACGAGCTTCCCATTCTTAGAGGCTTCTCTGGCAAGATTGAGATGATGATATTGACCAACATGATTTTCATATCAAATAAGGAAATGACAATATTCGTAAGAACTGACCAATTTGGTGAGATAAAGCCTAACCAATGCAAGACAGTACGAAATGCTTCCCACTGCCTAATGCATGATGGAGCAAAATGATGGCAACAGATTTATTTCAAAGTGTAATGCCGACCAAGGCATTTTAGCATAACATGCAATGAAAAAAGTTATGGGCACAGTTTCAGGTTCAACATTGCAACTGGCCTTTGAGAAACTACCACTTTTCAAACTTTTGTGAACCTTAGAGACAAGAGCCATGATTATCTGAAAAGAGGATTAAAGTCCTTCCTTCTACATACTCTTCATGTATTTCAAATAAAACCACACAGCACAACAGAATACAAAACAGAGAGGCCAGCTATTTTTTATTAAAACAGACATACACTCAGGAGATTTCCAAATATGCAACATCATTTATTCCTTCCTTTTTTGCTAATTTTTTTACTGGGATAATAAAGTCATTTATCGTTAAAATATGTTTCTGTGCTAACACATAATAGGCTTATTATTAGAATTATTTTAGATGAATTAACAAATAACCATTTGTAAAATTTTTTCAGTTTTTATTACTACGACTTTAAATAACAATAGATTAAATTTAAAAAAAGAAAGCTCTTTGGAGTATTCTTAAAGAGAAGGAAGGTTTCCTAAGATTGAGATGTTTGAGAATGTCCGATTTAAACCAAGAATGAGTCATATTCTCTTTGAAAGCTAATGAATCTGGGGAACAAAAAGGAAGAGCCCTGCCATCCCTGGCCAGTTTAGTCCATCTCAGCCTGGGGAGTCACCTTACCTGTCCTGGCAGTCGTCCTGAGTATCTATGGATGGAGCTCTCAAACATCCAGCCTAGCATCATCTGCCCCTGGTATCCTCAACCTGCAACTAGACCCTGACCTCCAAAGAAAGTCTTCTGAAGGAAAGGCTGCGCAGTCCCTGTGGGGACCACCGGTCCCAGAGGACCACCTTGCCCTGGAGGTGGGGAGGAGGGGTGGAAGGTAGAGGGAGATCAGGGCTGAGGTTCTATCACAACAGCTACCAGGTGAGAAGAACACCTCCACAAGACACTGCTGAGAACAAATAAGTTGTCTACTCTATCAATAAAAATAAAATACAATACACACAATTTCCATCCAGTCATGCTAAAGGAATCATTATTATCTTTACAGAAAATGACGTAAAATCATTGCCATATGAACAGGAAATTAAATGGAGCCAAAGATACAAAGTAACATTACCAAAGTGAGTCAGTTGGTTAATGAATGAGAGTAACAACAAAAACATTCTCTTTGAGCTTTTAGTGTTTCTGTTATCTGTCAGCTTTACTTTTTTTTCCTTCATTCTAATAAATACAAACTCACTTTTTGTAGCTAAATTCTATTTATAATTTTTTTTTCAACACTGGGGATTGAACTCATGGCCTCACACATGTTAGGCTAATGCTCTACCGCTGAGCTATATCCCCAGCCCCATTTTATATTTTGTGGGGAAGGTAGGTACTAGGGATTAAACTCAGAGGAACTTTAGCACTGAGCCACATCCCAAGCTCTTTTTACTTTTTATTTTGAGACAGGGTCTCTCTAAGTTGCTTAGAACCTTGCTAAATTTTGTAATCCTCCTGCCTCAACCTCCCTAGCCACTGGTATTACATTCACCTGCCATAGTGCCCGGCTCTGTTTTATATTATTTTTAAAGAAAGGTACCTAAAGGATATAAACTTTAGGCCTCAAAATATCTACTTCTATTCTTACATATCTTCGATACAATCTCACTAAACAAAAATATTTCTCGAACTTTACCTTTGAGGATTTTTATTAGAGAAAAAGTTTCTACTTTATATATGTAATATTATAAAATGAACTGTATTTTTTAAATGTCATACATTCTTGGAAGCTTCAATATGATCTTTTGGAGGTTGAGTCCTATAGTTGAAATACTCTTGCCAAATGGATTCTTGAAGGCTCTCTGACAGCCCAGGGTTTGAGGCAGGTCGGTGAAACCAGCAAACCTGTTTATGGCCAGGAATGAAGCAGGAGTGGAAGGCCAGGGGACATTCTCAGATAAAAGTAAAAAAATATAGCTCTTTGCTTCCAGCCACTTTTAAACTAGACTTTATTTGGAGGAAAACTAGGAGACGTGAAGGAAAGGGAAACTTGCGGTATCAAAGAAAGGGGTAACCATTTGATTCAAATGTATGATATGTCAAGATCGTTGTATTGTCATGAGCAACTAATAAAAGAAAAAAAAAAGAAAGGGGTAAGAAATTTGGTGAGTCCACAGGACGAAGAAGGGGGAAAATGGTGAATGGGAGCTGTTTCGATTTGTTCTGGCTCATCTCATTTCTCAATATAGAAATTCTCCTTGACTTATTGTGGGATTGCTTCCCAACACACCTACTGTAAATCAAAAATATCGTTAAATCAAAAATGCACATAATGTACCCAACCCACCAACATTATTGCTTAACCTAGCCTACCTTAAGTGCCCAGAACACTTAAATCACCCTACAGTTGAGTAAAATCTTCTAACACAAAGCCTATTTTGTAATAAAGTGCTGAATATCTCTTTAAATTTACTGAATATAGTACACCGTAGAGTCCAGTATTGGTTGTCCACCCTTAGAATCAAGGGACTGATTGGGGCCTGCTGCTTCCTGCTACTGCCCCACATGGTGAGAGATTATCACACCCAATGTTGCTTGCCTGGGAAAAGATCCAAATTCAACATGTGAAGTCCAATTTCTACTGGACACATATTGCTTTTGTACCGCTATAAAGTTGAAAAGTCCTAGGTCAAACCATCATAAGTTGGGGACCAACTGTACTTGAAAGGATGCCTTTCAGAATGTCAATTTCTTTTTCAGAGAAAGTGAAAAAGCGAATAAGCAGATAAACAAAATAGCACTTCCTATTTAGCAAAAAAAAATAAAAAATAAAAAATCCTATGCATGCACAAGTAAGGGTCCTTGAATTTTTTAGCTTGTAGAGCTCTTAGGGATGCTGATGAATACTATGAATCTTCTCCCCAGAAAATATATCTAGACACATGTTCACAACATTTTCATACATGATTTCAGAAAATTCTCAGGCCCTCTCAGACCTATCCATGACTCTCTGTGAAGATCCCCTGACACAGGGAGAACTGAGTAACCATTCGCCTCTCTCCTACATCAACTGGCTTAGGCTCCGCACTCACCCATCCAGCTCCCTTTCATTCATTCAACTCCATTCATACACATCCGAATCCCCCAACTATTTACCCCTTCTCCGAGCATTTGTTTCTATAGTGGGGAACACATGCCAACCCTGATGTTATACCCATAACCTCTTCTGTCCTACAAAGGACACCTGACCACGGCCACCTATCAAACTCTCTGTCCCAGGCATCTGGAATGGAGACACTCAGAAAGTGAGCAGGTCAGATGATGGTGAGCTCTTGAATCAAAAGGACACGTAGAAAATTTTGGAAGAAACAGAAATGAAGAGGCTTGCAAAGAGAACCAGGAAAATAGAGTAAGCATGAAGAAAGATGCGGAGACACAGGGGTCACTGGCCTTCCATTTCCTCTCAAATGGCTGGGTACCTCCTGCTCCTAGGCTCTGAGATTCCTTAGAACCCTTACACTAAGCTTTTATACGTTGGTTTATAGGGTAACTGCTTATCCTTACAAGCAAGATCCTGGATCAGGTTCTACTACCAAAGTGCCAAGAGTGCTAACCTTCTCATCTCTTAGCCACCCCAGTCCTCACAAGTGGGCGAGGTGAAGGCCATGATTATCTACATTTACAAGGGAGGCCAGAGACCTCAGCAAACCAATGCAATTATAATGACATATAAACTCCTTCCCATCTTCTGCAAGTGTAGCTATTCTGGTCCCCAACAACTTTTCCACTTTCATCTCCTATCAGACGTTTTCGTCTCTGATACACCAGGCACACTGGATTATTTTCTGGGCCTCCAATTCCCCATCTCAGTCTTACCTAGGTCCTCTGCACTGGACTGCTCTCTCTGCCTGGAACACACATACTTCCCTGACTCAAGGTGGCCTCCTTCCTTCCCTTTAGTTCAACATAACCTTTGCAAAAAGACATGTTCTGACCACTTCAGGGAAACCAGCATCTTCTCTCCTATTTGAATAGCACTTGGCACAACCTGAAAGGCTTTTGTTTATCCGCTTATTCGCTTTTTCACTTTCTGTCTCCCACATTGAAATACATTCCCAGAGAACGTCCCTCATCTTTTCCTTCATTTCTATCCCCACACACTGGCACTCTGCTTACAAGGAGCTAAGTACGCATTGATTGAATCAATGAGCTTGCGTAAGTCAAATAGCTAGTACCTGATGATCCAGGTGAAATGTAAAGGTTTGTTGGATTCCAAAGACCTTGCTCTTTCCAATCTATTAGTTGCTTCTCGTGGTTAAGTTTTGATAAGATTTTAGCCAGGAGACTATAAAAGAGTGGTTCCTGATTAGAAATCTATAATCTAGACTCTATGAGAGGGAAATCAACAATGTGGGCAAAGGAGAAGAAACATCTGTTTCTGATTGCTTCATCTAAAATAAAATCTATGTCATAAGGTCTGGAGACATAGTTCATTTGACTTAATCATTTCTTCTTCAAATTTGGGTAGGAATTGATGGGTTTTCCTTTTTAGCAAAAATTCTATTTTAAAAGCACTAGGGAGCTTGTTATTTGAATGTAGCCTGAAGCAAATCCTGCTGCACAGCAAATAATCTTGCCTTAATTTGTGTTTTATAAGTTGAGTTTTCTGTACTCTACTTTTTTTTTTAAGAATGAGTTCTAATACGCAATTATTATAGCTAGTTGGACTTTAAGATAGACTTGACTTTTGGCTTAAAGATGCATTTACAATTCCATCCCATAGGTGTCTAGTGTTAAGATATGGATAGACGTTCTGTGACTCAATTCAATAAATACTTCAAAATTAAAGCAATAAATTTCTAGCCACACAGACTCAGGACATGGGTCCTCTGGGTCCTCTGCTTCCAGTCATGGTTCTCTGATTCCTTGCAAGCTTGCACCCTTGTTCAAATGCCCTTGGTCACCTTGGAGTTCTTGGGGACTCCAGGTTTCCATCTCTAAGGGTGGGAAGAGATAGTATTCTATCCTTTCAGGAGGCCACATCCAGTATCCAAAAAGGAAAAAGTGACTTCACCCAACTCACTCATGGAAACCTGGGCTTGGAACAGTAAGCTGACTTCCTCAAGCAATTGGGGTTCTGGTACCTGGTCACACTACACCTGCTTGATAATGTAGGTCGGGGCGAGAGACCCTCCTCAAATTGCCCATCTCAGCTACTGGCCATAGGCAGGCTGAACACGCTGCTGTTCTATTGATTCCAAGTATTTGCCTATCTCTGGCTATTTCCAGAGCCTTTGCCTTCCTCCCAGGCAGGACCAACTCCTGACCAGTGGCAGCTGAGCTGAGATTAAAAGTCTTAACCAGGAAATCAGACGGTACAAGGTCCATGGATCAAAAATCAGCAAACAAAACAACCTCCCTACACAGAGGCTCTCAAAGTCCCTCTAGGAGGACTAGATGGTGACCCACATTGGACATCAGAAAGGTCAGTCTGAAAAGATGAGCAGAGACAAAGCCACCCATCAATATATCAGGCTGACCTCAGGAAGCCAGGTGTCCCTGGGCACGGAGGAAGGAAGACTTTGAGAAACATCTGCTTCCTCAGGATGTTGCAGCTATGTACTGGAGGAGGGGGAGAATGATGCTTATTGACTTCCTACGAGGTTCTTTGGTGTAGATTGTTCCACTCAATCCTCTCCTTAGCCCTAGGAGATAGGGACATTATTCCCCTTTTATCCAGGAGAATCAGAGCTGCAGAGAGGTGAAGCAACATTCTCGGTTCTTATGCAGCAGAGCCGGGTTCAAATCCATCCAGTGGGATGCATGTCCTGTTGACCCTCCACTTCTCCCCAACACCCCTGTCAAGAACTCGCATCTTGAATATAAGCCAACAGCAAACATCAGTTTCCAAAACAGCCACTGGTATCTGTTGAGTGCCTACTCCAGGTATTTGTGTGTATGTCTGCTTAGTATAATTTAATTTAACACTTGTAAAGTTTCTACAAGGCTAACTAGTCCTAGTATTCCTTTATGATGAAACAATTAAGTGTCATGCCCTGGGTCATATAGATAGGAAGAAAAGATTATGGGCTTTGATGCCAAAGGTTGTAGCCCCAGATCCCCTGTTGAATTCAACTACAGTTTCCTAGGGACTTGCAACTATGTCCAATGACTTTTGAGAATACAAATGTCCTATTTCCTAAAATGGTTCCCTATGCCACCTTGCAATGTCCACACCATAGCCTGCCTACCCTCACCAACTCTTCTTCCTCCTCCTAAGACTGACGGCCCCTGTGTAGGGACAGCTGATCTTCCAGCAGCCAGAGGGGCACAGCTGTCCTGTTTGTAGCAGAGCAAACAATCCCATGTTTCATCAAATGTAGGTCTTTGGTGCCCTAATTCCTAGGTTCCAGGTATATATGTAAACTTTGTGCACATCATAAAACGATGCAGGCTGGCCTGTTTTTTTCCTTCCTCTCTTCTTACTGAGTTTTCCCTTTACAATATAATGGCTATAATAAAAGACCCCAAGTCTTCAAATGCATCTCTCCCCAAGGCCGCTTAGGGGGGATCAAGAAGGAGCCCTTGAAGATACTGCTATCTCACCCTGGCCCTGTGGCCCTCTGGCTGTGCAGTCTTGGCCAACTCACTTTAACTTCCTTAGGCCTGTTTTCTCACTATAAAATGAAGATTTGGGCTAAACAATCTCCCAGGGGCCCACCAGCCCAAGGTCTCTTTAATCATAATTATTCAGTGATATATTCAAAATGAGTATTTCTTGCCTCGGGGACACCAGAAGTTCTTTTTTTCTCAACCAAAAATGTAGAGATCTAAGTAAACTGTCCTGGAGAAGCTGAGGAAATAGCCCTGGACTTTAACATAAAGGGTCAGGACACTGCAGCACTGCACGGACCCGGGGCTTCCGGCCGGCCTGGCTCTGCCTCAAGGTAGCCACAGAGTTCTAGGAGGATCACTGCAGTCTCAGTTCTATTTTATTTGAAACATAGGGGGAAAGAAGGACATTTTGCATTAAGCACTTTAAGTTTTTACTTTACAAAAGCAAAGCCAAGAAAATAGGAAAAACTGAAAAGGGGGAAAAAATTCAGCATTTCATCATTCTATCCCTATTAGTTATTATTTTGGCCTTTCTCTTAGTTTTGTCTTTTTGTTTCATTTGTGTGAGTTGCCACCACATACAGCGATTCTTATTTCTTTAGTCATTCCATTTGTTCTTTGGTCGGTTTTGAACCACGGAAGACAGTTTTTGTTTTATTATTTAGAAATGCAAGACTCCCTTATATCTTTTTGCATGTGTGTGTGTGTGTGTGTGTGTGTGTGTGTGTGTGAGTGGTGTTTCCAAGAGAACGGATTCTCAAGAATGGACTTACTCCTTCCAAGGAGTTGATAATTTTCGTAGTTTTTAGTTGTCTAACTGCTTTCCAAAAGGGCTGCCCTGATTGACAATACCATCAGCAATTACCCATTTTGTTGCAACTTAACCAGAATTGGTCATTATCATTTAAATTTTTGGAGATTTAATAGGCAAAGTGGCACCTAATTGCTTTGATTTGCATGTCACTGATTAACCGAGGAAGCCATATTTTTATATTCCCCTCTCTTCATAAGGCCAGGGAGGATCTTAGAACCCTTTCAGTCCCAACTTATAATATTTTAAGGCTGAAAGATTCCAAAAAGCAGCCAGAGAGTACAAGGATACAGGAATCAGATAGGGAACTCTTTGGAGATGTAAATGACAGTATCAAGGGGTTACCAGGTGAAGGCTGGGAAGAAAGACCAAGAATTAACTAAAGAATACCTAAAGGTGTGATTCTGGCCAAACTGAAAAGAGATGTCCCTATTCTGACCAGCAGCTGCTGTCCTGTGCAGTAGAAATGGTATAAGTGATTTCTCTTCAGGGACCAAAAACGACAAATGAGAGTTCACTCATGAGCTAAAAATGAGAATGACTTTGGAATTATTTACATTGGGGCTCTGTCTTAAGGTTAATTTTAGGAATGGAGAATGATAGTATCCTTAAGCACAGGTATGATTTATTAAGTTTTTTCAAGTTAGTATTTTTAAAGCACTTGAATTCATCTCCCTAGTAACTGAATCTCTTGGAGAGTTCTAATGATAATATTGTAATGAATCTTATTCAACTAACTGGCTTAATCAAGAGTAAAGAGCTGTAACTGTCAAAACCCTGTTGCTCCAGGGATGCTTTATCTTTCCTTTAATATACTTACTTCAATTTTTCCCACGTCTCTTCACCAAATTTCTCTGTCACGAGAGATTGCAGACAAGTGTTGATAAATCCATACTAGAACACAAAGCAAGTACAAAGAAATCTGTATGACGGAGCATGAAATCTGCAGTCATAGACATCTAAGTGGCATCTTTGTGGCAGTGGAATCCTACAGCAAACCCATTATACCTCTTCCTTGTTTCTCTTGACTTTATTTGGTCAATAGCTGTGCTCATTCCCAACTCAGGGACACCCTTGCAGCCCACCACTAGTGTTATTTCCAAGGAGAAAACATTTGAGCTAAATTTCCACAGATTATTATTAAGGAGGTTGAAGAAGCTTCTATGGCTCATTGCAATCCTCTTTGGAACTGGGAATTGGTTGGTTAGAAAGAAGAGTTGAAAACACAGGTGGCCAAGGCAGGTATTTAGACATGGAGGAGGTTGGGCACACATTTGAATCTTCCAGGGGCCACACAAGTCATAGCTGGGGCACTCCTGAGAAATGTCAGTGCACCAAAGAAATACTAAATATCTGAAAATGTTAAGGATTACCAAATCTTTCTCTTATAAAGAAGACTTGCCACATCCCAGTCCTACTTACTGGGCCTGCCATCTGTTGGCTGGGGAGTGGGGCTCCATATTGTAATACAGCCTCAGGGAGCCCAGGGAAGGTATGCAGCTTACAGGAAAGGGCTTGGGCTCTGGAGACAAATGGGTTTCTGTCTCTGTGTCTGACAGTGGTGTGTCTTTGGGTAAATTGCCTAGCTTTTCTGGGCCCAGTCTTCTCATGAGCTAAACTGGAAATAATAGCATTTGTTCTATTGGAAGACTATTGTAGGGTTATATAGGAATGGGTCCGGATTTAGACTAGGAGGGCTGATTGCTAACCCCAAGCCTTATTCTCTGTTTGACTCTGGCCTTTCACAAAATCTCACTCACTTTCAGTTATTTCATCTGGAAAACAGCTATGAGAATGATCCTGTCCTCTTAGGGTCAAATGACAACATTGGTATGAGCACATGGCACATGGTAAGTGACCAAAAGCTTATAACCATGCCTTTAGAGAATATGCATCTCGAACAACAAGTGCTAACATGAGGAAGCTGGGAGGAGTCCGAAGGAAGGATGCAGAGAACCGCTTACCATATTGCCGCTGGCTTGTCTGCAGGCCCGAGAGATCACAGCAGAGACCCAAGCTGGTAGTTCAGTTGGATTGGCACATCCAGCAGCCTGTCTTATAGCGATCTGGGTAGTCCACCGGGAAATCAGGATGTGCTCACTGGCCTCCAAGCAAGGAGCACACACCAAGCTGAACACTCAGTCGCCCAGGGAGTAAAAAGTAAGGTTGCCCCTGCCCAGGAGTGAGTGGCACCCAAGGGGTGCACCTCTCATATGTCTACTCTTGGGAGATCAGCCTGAAGCACCTCCCTGTGGTGCCAACAAACCATGGCCTCATCGTGCCAGCCCAGAGCTGCTGCCCTGTGCGGCAGAGATCCACAGAGCACTGGGAGATGGGTCCTGCCAGCTTGCTTCCTGGGTGGGGAGACAGGCAGCTTGGAGGAAAGGAACATCCTGGTCCTGCTAGACCCTGGGGTTTATTGGCTCCTCCCACTGAATCCATCCACAAATTCATAAACTCCCTGAGCCCCTCCCTCTCGATTCCCTGCTGAGAGGTTGGCTAAAGAGGGAGGCCAGGATTCCGGAAACCTGGCAGGCTTCTGCAAAGTCACTCATCTTTCCATTGGGCAAATCACTGTTAGTCACCTACCTGTGTACTGTCATCAACATGAGTACCTGGGGATGAGAGGAACTAAAGGTATCGGTTCTGCTCCCAGAGAACAGATCTTGAGAGCATTCCTGGGACCCTGAACTTGACTTTGGAAATTACTGCTAGACTCTTACAGGAAGCTGCCTTTTATATGAGATTGTCTATTGAGGGGACTTTAATGGAACCACTTTGGATACCATCCAAAAAAGGCCGGTCTGGACCAGCACTTGACCCTATAATGTTATAATGTGGAGTCCTCCGGTGCCTGAAAACCCAACTTTTACATTCCTCCTCCAAACCCAACTGTTCCATTTCAGGCTCTGTAGGCTGTTGCCAGAGGTCTATTTCCTAAGTATCATTTGCGGTCAGAGGTGAGAAACCCAGCCACCAACCAGGTCCCGTGAATGTTGCCTGCAGCGGTTCTAACAGACTGCCAGCTTTGGTGTAAAAACAAGAGTAAAAGTAAATAAATACTCTAAAATCAAGTGGGGGTGGTAAGCTCTCCAGGCTGCAGTAGAGAGATGTAGGGCAGGTATCTGGAGGCGACTCATGGTTAAGACAGCATCTCGTGACCCTGACAAAGCCAGAGACTGAGGCAATCCACTGGGATGCGTGTGTGGACATCAGATGCCCTTGGGGGTCCTCCAGAATCTTTATCTCAGCATCCCAGCTTGCTGAAAGACTTCCCTTCATGGCTCTTTCCTGCTTGAACCCATCTTCTATGCTTCCCTTAGAAAGGTTTCTCCATCCATCAAGCCTAGTTGATCACAGTCCTGTCTGAACTCATTACCACCTCCTCTTGGAGAGACAAGAGATGGTTAGAGCCTCTCTTGCGCTCTCTCTCTCTCTCTCTCTCTCTTTTCTTTCTTTTTTTGGTACTAAGGATTGAACCCAGGTGCTTTACCACTGAGCTACATCCCCAACCCTTTTTATTTTTTACTTTGTTTTGAGACAAGGTGTCTCTAAGTTGCTGAGGCTGGCCTCGAATTTGCAATCCTCCTGCCTCAGCCTCCTGATTGGCTGGGACCACAGGCGTGCACAACTGTACCTGGCATAAGTCCTCCCTTCTTTCCAAAACAGGGAATTTGCTTATTCCCAGAAGCTGGACTCTCCATGCTGTTCCTATGTGGAAGGGACATGTGGTCTGGAGCAAGAGGAAAAAAAAAAGTCTCTGAAATAGGTGATTTCCATAATTATGCTTCCCAGGCCTTTGCCACCATCCAGCTGACAATCCTTCTTTCGGCCCTGCCAAGTGGGCTTGCTCTGGCTCTCTCTTACAGCCCCCAGCCCCCACCCTGCTTTTTCAAACACATACACCCACATGCTCGCACTTCACAATAAGTAAATGGTTAAAAAAAAATCTCCCTTTTTCTTTTTTCATGCAGCAGATGGCAGGTCTCAGGAACTTGGTGGAAATTAGGCTTTCTGATTTTCTAATAAATTTCAGCATCTCACACAAAAAGCACAAGCTCATTTTGATTCTGATGTTAAGTACCATATGGCACATCATCCGTGGAACGTGGCAGCTTCATACTCAGGGTAACGAGGACGGGAGGATCTCTGCTATAACAATGAGGTCTAGCATGTATGAACCAATTGAATTCCTGGGTGAATACCATTTGATAATAATATTGTATATGGCAGCGGAGTAATTATCCCTCTTTTATGGTATGTGTTAATTTTCCCTGCCAGTTTCCCTAATTACAACTGCCACCCAAAGGACTACTTTTCGTAAATACTCTGTAAACATTTGAAAAGACATCGACAGCATATGCATGAAGAAAAGCGTCCCTGGATTTTGAAACTGTCTGGAAAATTGGCTGACGTTTTATATGTTTTTCAATGGCATAAACAGCCGGGGAGGAACTTGGACGATATGGAAATGCCCTCTCCCTTCCATGACATCACAGGCCTTCCTGCCCACCCTGTCTGGGATCATGATTTTCAGAGACGTTTTTTCACTGCTATCTTCATGAATCTTAAGTGGACAGTTCCATGAACCTTGACAAATGCATACACCCGTGTAACTCACGCTCCAGTGAAGATACAGAACATCTCCGTCATCACTGGAAGTTCCCTGGGGCCTCTTCTCAGCCAGCCCCACCACCCCAGCTCCTGCTGTCCTGATTACTGTCACCATCGATCAGCTTTGCTCGCTCTTGACCTTCATATACACTGAAGCACACGGTGTGCTCTCTGCTGCGTCTGCATTCTTAGCTTTTAACGTATGTTTGGAGCATCGCATTCAGATATCATTTTCCAAATTACACGTGGGTAGGTCAACGCAGCCTCTTTTGATATGTCTTCCACAACACGTAAAGGAGCCCCCACAAGGCAGTCTATGTACGATACGCAAGAGGGAAAACACAAACCTCTTATTTTTCATAGAACGAGGAAAGGGCAAGATAGCCTATGGAGGTCACTAGATAAATCTCTATCATTTAAGGAAAGAAACAAGAGGGGGGATGCATGGTGAAGCATCAGGACAGAAAAATGTCCCCATTCTTTCCCCAGTGCGTGTTGCTTTCCTAGGACAGGAGCTGCCTTCCTCCAAGCAGGGAGCCCCTGGGAGTGGATTTGTTTCTGTTGTCTACCTCCGACTTCCTGGCTTCCTACCAGTCCTGCAGCAGCAGCAGCAGGTGACCCAGGCCTGGAGGTGGAGTCCCAGAGGCTCTTGGATCAAAATCCACTCCCACCCCACCCCCGCCCCAACACACAGCTTCCAAGCATCTGAAATTCTCA
Organism: Marmota monax; assembly: GCF_021218885.2. NCBI lineage: Eukaryota > Metazoa > Chordata > Mammalia > Rodentia > Sciuridae > Marmota > Marmota monax. The sequence continues at coordinate 16,173,166 of NW_026693082.1, read as the reverse complement.
TTCCTTTAGGCTACAGCTTTGGAAACTTCTGCCATAATAACAATATTATCTATTCCTTTGACGAATCAGACTTGCTGGGGTTCACCTAAGAAGTCAGGAGACATGAAACAGATGAACTTTGATGTGCTCATACCAGACACACGGACAGGGCCCGTTTCCTCATCAGGCCAAGGCATAGAGTGCTCTCTAGGAGCCAGGGACAGTGGAGGGAAAAGATGAAAAGTAGCACAACTTTACTTGTGCAGCACTGAGTTATGCTGATTTTCTCCCTTGGTGGGACTCCCAGGGAAAGGTGGTTCCAGGTGGAAATGATGTGGCTAAAGGGAGAGCTGTGATCATCGGACCCAGGTGCGGTGGCTCTCGCCTACATCCCAGCTACTTGGGAGGCTGAAGCAAAAGATCCTTTGAAACCAGAATCTTAAAATCCAGCCTGGGCCACACAGGGAGACCCCGTCTCTTAAAAAAAATAAAAATAAAAAAGAATAGCCTGATCTCTTTTAGATATATTTTCCTAGTTGGAACTTCAGAATGCACAAACTAGGGGGTAAATATCAGTAAGAATCTCCAGGGGTGGGGAGGGGGGAGTCCAGAGGTAGGGTAGTCTGTTCACAGTAAACACTTGCTGTACTCCACTGTGGTATGGATAGTTCACTTTTACCAAGCTTCTGTACATGCCTGCAATGAGGCACCTATATGTGTTTAAGGGTGAATTGCATGAAATGACTGTTTTTACAGGTCACGGACTAAGGAATATTGTCACTTACCTCTGGTCCTTCTTGCTATTCATGCCTCCTTACCACAGTCCTGTAAAGTGGGCGCTATTATTGTTAACCCTCTTGAAAGATGAGAACTTGGAGATTCAAAGAAGCTAAGCAGCTTCCTGGAATCTACAAAATTAGCTGGGGTCAGAGCTGGTATTAAAACGCAGGCCCTTGGTCTGTATTTATGTTGCTTCCAAGAATTGCACTCCACACCCCCACTCCATCCCTCTCTCTCTTTCCTTGAAGAAGTTTAGGTCTGTCCTAGAGTTATGTGTTTGCTTGGGAGAGTGGGGAGAGGAATCTCTTTTTCCAGGAAAGTCCAAACTCCAGAGCTGGGGTTGTGGCTCAGTGGTATAGTGCTTGCCTAGCACGTGTGAAGCACTGGGTTCATTTCACAGCACCGCATAATAATAAAATAAAGTCCTTTGATAACTAAAAATATATATTTAAAAAACAAAACAGAACAAATAAAAAAATCTCTGGTTTACAAAGCCCTTTTTCCTTCATTGACCACGCTGGAAGATGACGTTTTCATTTGCCCTTGGACTTGGGTGCAATATTCTGAAAAAAAAGGAGGGGATTCTTACTGGGCAACCAAAGCTTTCCCCTTAGGTCCCAGGAAACCAGCAAGAACGGAGGTTTTTTCTTACGGCAGGGACATCAGCTAATGATCCCCGTTTGCCTCCATCCTGGCTACCAGCCCCATGCTCGCTGACAATGGTATCTGTGTATTCTAAGCAGAGGGCACGGCCCTTTCCCTTTCCGTTTGAATTTTAAATTTTCAATAATAAGCAGAGGACAGGCGGGATTATTGGGCCTGAAGCGCCACCGTGTGGCCAAAGCGCCGCACACCAAGAGGTGCTGTACCGGTTAACAACCCGCCAGGAAGAGAGGACGAGGGGGCCCCAGAAGCCGACCAGGTGGAGCTCAGGTATGTTAATCATAAAAAGTCTCCTAAGGGAATTTCTCCAGGCTTGGTCGTCCTACAACTGCAACGTGAATGTGCATTTGCTTTTATGCATTACATTCAAAACCAGACCAGATTGGAGGTGAAACTTCAAACCTTCTGACCGAGACTCATTAAGGACCAAATTCAGCCACCCTCTAATCTAATCTAACCTCTGCTTCCAGGTGATCCAAGGAAAGCTATAAATCAATCAGGTGATGTGGGTAAGGAGGTACAAAGGACTGTCACATTGTGATGAGCTGGCTGTCACTAACATAAGGATACTTTTTTTAAAAAAGTGTTTTATTTGTTTTAATAGTTATACATGGTATATATATGATACATCATATATAATAGAGTATAAGTTCTCATTCTTCTGGTTGTACATGATGTAGAATCACACGGATCGTATAGTTATATTTATGCACAGGGTAATAACGTCTGACTCATCCTACTATCCTTCCTACCCCATACTCCCTCCCTTCCCTTGAAAGCCCTGATAATAATATGAGCTGCAAAACGGACCTCACTCACTATGTGCCAGCGGCTGTGCTGAGTGCTTTACAGGTGTGGTGTTCTCTGACGAGCCAGGTCTATAGTGCATGTCTGTGGCATAGACACTCACTCTGTGTCCATGTTAGGGAACAGAGACTGAAATGGTTGAGCAGCATATTCCAGCCATCTGGCCAGTGGGCGCGGGAACTGAGATGACAGGCAGATCTGTGACTTCAAAGCCCACTTTTTCCACCACAAGTTGCTACAGTGCTGTCTTCTTCAAAGTGATTCTTCCTCCAATTCTGCTCAGAACATTTTTAGAATCTCTCTTTTACAGCTATTTTCAGAGTGTGTTGCAAATTTTTGAATAGCCTGTTTTATGGTTCGATGTGAGGTGTCCCCCAAAAGCTCAAGTGTGAGACAATGCATGAAGGTTTATAGGACAAACAACTGGATTATGACAGCCTTAACCCAATCAGTGAATTAATCTCCTGACAGGATTAACTAAGTGGTAACTGAAGACAGGTAGGATGTGGCTGGAGAAGGTGGGCATTGGAAGTGTGCCTTTGGGGTACATATTTTGTATCTCATGAATGGAGTCTCTCTCTGCTTTCTGATCATCATTGAGCTGCTTCCGTGTCACACTCTTCCACCCTGATGTTCTGCCTCACCTGGAGCCCCAAGGAACGGAGCTGGCTGTTTATGAACTGAGATCTCTGAAACCATGAGCCCCCAAATAAACTTTTCCTCCTCTACAACTGTTTCTTGTCAGATCTTTTAGTCACAGCAGCAAAAAAGCTGACTAAAACACTGAGAGACAGTCAACTTTCTTGTATTACAACCATAACACTCATTATTAACACTCATTATAGGGCAGGTATAAATTCATTTAACTGTCACCAAAGCAGTCGAGAAGTAGTACAGTTGTGCCTGATTCACATTTGGGAAAATAAGGCCTGGAGAGTCTCAGGCATCTGCCCCTGTTTACAGGAGGTCCCCAGTCACTGGATGAGGGAGAACTGAAGTCCAACCATTGCAGGACAGAGACCACTGGGGTAAGGGGCATCACACAAAGATATTCAGCCACCTGTGGGCTCCCCTCCTGCGCTCAATAAGGCTTGGGCTTCAGAAACAGCCAAAGCAGTCCAGAGCTGGTCTCATGAGTAGGGTGGTAAGCTTTCCCCGCTGGGCACAATCCCATTTTGATCAAAATTGGGAACCGCCTCCCTCACCTGGTTTTGGAGCATGCCTAGCCAGCCCTGCTGGACCACGGCACCTCCTCCCCTCCAGCTCTCTGTGCTCTATGGTCCCAACCTCAGAGCTCCCCATTACCTCTCCAGGCACGTCCCTTGCTCCTTCTCTGCCTAGCCTCCAAAGGTTGGGTCCTTCCTGCCTCTTAGGTCTCCCTCAGCACCTTCCTGACTTCCTCTGCCCAAGGCTTCAGATCCCATCTCTGTGTCGATGGCTGCCAAGATGACACCCCTGAACCTAACCACTCCCTGAGCTCTATGTGCAGATGTCTAGTTCCCATTGGACCTTTCTCCTGGAAGGTCTACAGAAGAAACAGAACTGTTGATGTCCTTCGATCCCAAGCCCCTCCTGATCAGCCCTTCCGTTACATAGCTCCATAGAGGGACTTCCATTACTAGTTTCTTAGCCAAAATCTTCATAATGAATCCACTGACATCCAGAATACGTGTAAGTTCTGCTTCAGAGATGATCCTAAATCCAACCACCTCTAATCACTCCATTTCGCCCTCCTTCATCTCACCCACCACCATCTCTTGTGTGGACTCCTGCAGAGCTGCCCAGCTGGTCTCCCAACCTTCCCTTCTGTCCTTTACAGTCAAATTCCCATCCAACACCTGAACCATCTTTTAAAAATGAAATTGCATTGGGTATTCTGTTGCTCAGAATCTTCAAGAATTCATCAGCACATCCATCTCTGCATCCTCAAGGTGCCCTTAGTGTGGCTTAGTGTTTATACATCCCTCTCCCCACATTTAAAAGCTCTGCTCTCTTATTGTTCTGTCCTCAGTCCTAAAACAGCACTCAGAGTATATGGTGCTCAGTAAGACCTTATGAGTAAATTAATGATGGCTTTGAGGTTCCGTCAAAGGTGACACATGCCCTCCAGTCCAGGTTGGTTTTCCATGGTATATCCTCAGCCTTAATCCCTCCCTGTGGCCCTGAACCCTGTACATTTGTATGTCCCTGTTCCCCTACATCTCAGTTCATAATTGTTTCAGTCAGCTTTTTCACTGCTGCGACTAAAAGACCCAACCAGAAAAATTGTACAAGAGGGAGAGTTTATTGGAGGCTCACAGTTTCAGAGGTCTCAGTCCATAGACAGCTGGCTTTGTTCCTCAGGGCTCAGGTGAGGCAGAACAACATGGCGGAAGAGTGTGTCAGAGGGAAGCAGCTCACGTGGCGATCAAGAAGCGGAGAGAAACTCCACTCTCCAGATACAAAATATATACCCCATAGCCCACCCCCAATGACCCACTTCCTCCAGCCACACCACACCTGCCTTCAGTTACCATTCAGTTAGTTTCATCAGGGATTAATTATCTGTCTGGGTTAAGGCAACAACCCAGTTATTTCTCCTCCAAACCTTCTTGCATTGTCTCACACTTGAGATTTTGGGGATACCTCACATCCAAACCATAATAATAATCACTTCATCATGCTGCTATTTGTGCATCAATCCTTCAACAAGTCACTGTTGGTGCGGTTCTAGGCACTGGAGACAGAGTGTGATGGGGTACCTACAGGCAAATGGGCACATAGATATGTGTGTGTTTGTTCACATGTTATGTCATGGTGAACACAATGAAGAAAATTCTAGCATGGGGGTAATGAAGGGCAGGTCGAGACAGGGTAGTCAGGAAAGGCCTCTCTGAGCCATAACAGAGGAAACTTTGAGTAAATGAAGCCATGTGGAATCTAGAAAGTCCTCCCCAAACCATCCTACCCTGACTAACTCGCACTCCCTAGGACAAGTTTTCAGTGATTTCGAGGTCTTCCTGCATAGCACATATGATAATTCTGATTTGCATGTATCAGTACAACCCTTTCTTTAATGTCTGTCTCTACTGTGGACTGAAGGCTGTATGAGAGGCTCCAGCCATACCCCAGACACAGGGCTGGAGTGGTGTACATGCTCAGTATCCTTTGTCAAATGACAAATAAACAGATAAATAAATACAAGCAATTCCCCCAAGAGAAGGTCAGACAGGCTTTGGCACCTAGTGTGGCCTGTGAGGTCTACCAAGAAGCCCAGCAGGCTTTGAATGGAGGCAGAGAGTCCCTAAAGATGCAGGTCCTGGTGGCCATGTTCTCAGTTGCTTGGCAACCAGGCAAAAGGATGGGTACACACAATTCAGATCAAACTCATGGTCCCCATGCACATTCCTTCACCACACACACACACACACACACACAAAAAAAAAAAAAAAACAAAAACAAAAAAAACTTTGTGGTGGGAACTAAATTACCAGTGACTAAGAACAAGCCAGATGCTAGGGGATTCCATCTTCTTTTCTTGACATTTTGTCTAAGGATAGGTCAATTTTCATGTGTCCAAACTAATACAGTCTAGGGAAAGCTACAGTCGCTAATGTACACCCCAACCACCAGCCGATTCCACTGAAAAACTAGTCAACTCAGAGACACAAGAATCAAACAGATCAGCTTGGTTTTCTGAATTGACTCTGATTGTTTTAGATCCATTTATCTCTAACCCCAGATGATACTGTCCCAGATTCCCCAGGCAGAGCCTGGGGTTTAATACCAACTTCAAAGACAAAAATCACCCCAGAGGACAAGCCAGCCTTATGTTTCCAAACCATGGGATTTTTTTCAGGCAGACTGTGTATAGTCTCATTGAAAACAAAAACACACAAAACATAAAGCCAAATAGAAAAGGCACAGCTCTATATTCTAAGGAATATGCTAGAAAAGAAAAAAATCATAATTCCAAACATCCTCTCTGTCCTGTTTATTTTTTTTTTCTTATCAATAAAGCAAAATGTACACAGTGTCTTTACCACATAATGTTAGGGTAGATCTATGATAAACTGTAGTTTGATAAAAGAAAGAGTAAAGAGACCTTTATCCTGGCTTTATCCCCAGCAGAGAACTTTCAAACACAAGACTTCAAACAAGGCCACATTTGGGGGAAAAGAATGATCCATGGAGATACGTTACAGTACTTTAAAGCAGTTTATAAAACAAGTCTCCCCCAAATTTATTTTTCAGTCAAGTTTCTGGCTATAGTTGGGTTAGTATAAGCAACAAAATGAAAGAAACCTCCCAAACATTGGCATTGGCACTCCAAAAATAATAAAGAGAAGTATTAAAGCATTTCCAGTATGTTTTCTTTCTGAAAATGTGTTGATATATTCTAAGAATCTAGAGAATTACTAGTTGGTCTCCTCCTCCTCCTCCTCCTCCTCCTCCTCCTCCTCCTCCTCCTCCTCCTTCTTCTTCTTCCTCTTCCTCTTCCTCTTCTTCTTTTAGGAGCTAAAAATTCTTAGATTCAGACAATCAGGTTCACATAAATAAAAAACTTTTTTTTCTTAAAAACTGAACAATAAGAATAGTATCACACAGGCCTGGCAGAAGGAAAACCTTTATTCAGTTTTCAGAGTGATCTGGAGTATCCCTGCTGAATTGAGATGATTGGTTTCTCCTCCCCTATCCCCTCTCTCAACCCCCCAGGACACACACATTCATGGGCATGCGACCCCCAGGCACCTGCTGAACCAGAAAGCATCGGAAGAAAGTAAGAATGGATAGAGTGCAGTTTCCAAACCAGTGGCTCTCAAACCCAAGTGGGTACAGCTAGGTGCAAAAATACAAAATGTGTGTTAGAAATAAAAGAAAATTAAATACACTTAAAAGGAAACCCTAACTCAGTTCCTGAAATACAGAAATCCTTTCTAGACCAGAAGAATTTATGGTTCTGATTAACCTCTGAACTAGGGACAAGGGGACATACAGCCTGTCATAAACTGGTCGCATAGGTACTTATAAAGATTTATTGGGTGAGAACTAGAAAACAAAAGATAAAGAGTCATTCCATATCCTTCTCTAGCCAATTGCGTTTGGGAAGTGGAACTGATCTTTTGGTATGGGGGAGACAGTGGGGTCCCAAGGCAGGGCCCTGACAGGCTCATTCCCTTCCCCTACCACCAAGGTATTGGCCTCATCTGCTGCTTAATCCAGAAATCATTTCTGGAAAACTCTGAGACAAGGGGCTGCATCCTCAACTTCCATTCTGCACAAAAGAAGGCAACTATGGAACCTAACCAGGGTGTTTCTGAGCCCTGTAGAAAGAAGAGCTGCCTCCTTGAAACTTTTGGCCCAGAGTTCCAAAGGAGCACTCATTTCTGGTACTGAACAGAGTGTGTGCATGCACATGGACATGGAGAAGGGCAGGCCAGGCACGGCCAGGGGAGTGAGCCTGGGCACTCCACTCAAGGTCCTCCGTGTCTTCTGCTCTGGGACACCAGCAAGGCTCTTCCTTCCTGCTCCCTTGTCCACCTGGTGGGGAAACCCAGGCTCCACATCCCCTGAGGTGGGTTCTCTGGGGAGCTCCAGGTCTATTTGGCACTAGCTAGGCACCAGCCAGCAATGGCAGAAGAGTTGGACTTTGTCACAATTTCCATCTTTAACTCCAACAAACACTTTACACTGAACTGCAAGGAGACACCTTCTCAAAGACTCAGCCTGAGACAAGTCAAGGAGCCCAGGTGGGGTCAGGGCACTGTCCGCTCCCATAGTCTTTCTCGAAGCAGCCACTGCCCTTTGGGATTCTCTGTCTCATAGTAGTCCTCCCCTGGAGACGCCATGGGCTCCGGTGCAAAGAGCTCCGTATCCCATCCCGTATCTTCTCCTGAGAAGTTGAAGAGGATCTGTCTGGAGCTCCCCAGGCTAGAAGGGAGGAATGAGGCACAGGGTTTAAGTTCAGCTTGGCCAGCCGCACAGAGGGAAGGGAAGCCTGGATTACCACCATTCCTGTGGAGATCATCAGATGGCTCCCCCACCCCCCCGTCCTGGGCTCTGGGGAAGAGCCAGCAGTATCATCATGGGAACTTTGGATGGATCTCAGGTGGGCCTTGGCCTGGCCTTAAGGAAGGACAGGTGATGAGGACTGGGTCATGGTTTCACTATGTCTTGTACATGGTTTATTATTATGAGAGGAAAATGCTACCTAGGAAGCCCTGATTCCATCAGAATTGGGTGACTTCTGTAGAAGCAAAGGAAACCACTGGATGAGTCTCTATAGGCCCTTCTGTTGGACAGGCAGGGCCCACAGCAAGGCCTGGGTTGGCCAGACCAAGACTTAGGAGCACAAGACTCACACCTGCATGAACAGGCACCAGGAGTGTGGGGCTAGTGATGGTGACTGTCCCTGGGACAGGAGGATATGGAGGAGAGACATGGGAGGTGGTGGTAAGATGGCCCTTCAGGATAGAACCGGGAGAGTCTGGGGTTGAACTCTTTTTTCTAACCAACAAATTCTCAGTTCCAGAGAGGATTGCAAGGAGCAATAGCACCTTGTTCAAACACCTCTAGTAATAATCTGTTAAAAATATAGTTTATATGTTTTCTCCATGGAAATAACACAAGTGTAGACTGCAAAGGTATCTCTGAGCCAGGAATGAGCACAGCTAACTAGCAATTGAAGTCAAGAGAAATAAGGAAAAGTTATAATTGGTTTGCCCAAGATGGCCATTGCCCACAGAGATACCATAAGATGTCTCTGACTGTGGACTTCTTACTGCATTCAACCCCAAACCCTCATTAAAAATCTGTAGCGCACAATGTGTCAATGGCACTTGGGAACAATAATGAAAGAAGACGGCCCAAAACATGAGGGTTAAATGAGCCAGAGAGAAAGGGAGGGAGATTCAGAGCTGAAGCTCTATCCAAGAAGAAGACAATGGTGGACCATGCTATAATAGACACTATCAAAAAATCTTTAGAAATCCTGCCCCCCCCCAAATACAATATACAGGAATAATTTTGGCACGTAGGATGGGCACTCCACACACCTTAAGAACCACCCAAGGGTCTAGAGGACACAGAAGCGTCTTAGTTCCAGTACTTAGCCCAAGCACTTACTCTTTTTTGTGGGCTTTGGGCTTAAATTTCAGGGTGTTGAATGCCCCTTCCACAGCCTTGGGCAAGTAAATGGGGTGCCTCTCCAGTCTCCTCTGGGTGCCAATGGTCCTGCGCTCCATGCTCCTTCGAAACTGGCTGTCTGAGGTGTGGCCAGCTTGTCCAGCAATGTCCTCAGAATGTCTGCGCGGGGCCCGCAGGATCCAGTTGGAATGCAAGCTGTGCTCCCGGGAGCTGGTGGCCACTGGAAGAGAGAAGAGGGTGACCTGGAAGGGAGGGCTGGGCGTCAAGAGGGGAAGAAGGCAAAGGAGAGGGTGGATGGGGCTAAGAGCTCACTGGGAATGGGTAGAGACAGTGGATCCTTAGAAAGGCCCAGGTGGCCAAGCAAGGAGGACTGCCTCTTTGGGTAGGGCACAGGGTGCTGAATATTCACTCCATCAAACACAGAGACAGAGGTCTGTATTATTGCTCAAAGTGTAATGTACACTGTTAAATGAAAGAAGATACTATTTTCGTTAATAAAATAAACTGGTGTGTGTGTGTGTGTGTGTGTGTGTGTGAAAGGTCATGTCACTGGATGGTTTGAGGTCATACATTTTTTTACCTTCTTTATGTTTTAGCATGTTGTTTGATTAACTGGAGTTACAATTGACATAGACGGTTATTTTTATCAGGACAAAACAGTCGTTTTGTGACAAAAAACATTTTCATTAAAAGATTGTAATTGTGAAGATGACACTTGCACCCTCAGTGCACTCTGTCGTCCTTCCACAGATGTTCTGCATTTCCCAGGTCCCCACTCCTGGGTGAGGGCTTCTGTTTGCTGGGAGATGTGGGGCTGCATCCATGTGGAAGGTGAGCAAATTGTCCACAGGGTAGGATGAGTTCAGGAAATAGGGAACATGTCACAGGACCAATTTGAAAACCCAAATCTCACAGATGCACATCTATTGAGACCAGAGCAACCACAAACCACAAGCATGTCTTCCTTTGGCCATTAGTTTAAACCCCCAAGATTATTTAATATCAGGACCAGAAGCTGTTGCCAAGTATCTAGGTAAGAGTGGGGGTAAGGGCAAGTCAAAGTTTAAAGAAATGGACAGTTTGGGAATGTAAAAGTAGGCTCAACTCCTCAACCTGTTAGAATTCTTTGCTCTCCCCAGTGATCCACCATGGTGAGGAGGGAGGTGAAGCCTACCCCTTCCCCTTCCTTCGCCCCAGGGACTGGCTGGGCCTGGGCAGGCTCCTGGGCCTCTCCTGTTCCATGCAACAACACCCACCACCTAGCTTAGGTAGGGTCAGAGGCCAGGTTTTCAAATATAGTTTATCCATGCCCTTTCTCTTTTCAAAATTGTGGTGACATGTAGGTAACATCAAACCATCTTCACCATATTTAAATGTGCCATTGGGGTAGTGTTAAATACACTCCCATAAGCAATCTCCAGAACTTTTTCATGTCACTAAACAGGAACTCTCTACACACCCTTCCCCCATTAGTTCTGCTCCTTGTCACTTTTCTTCTCTTAGGAAAGCTTGACCCTGTCTCAGCTCCGTGGGCCACAGGGCCTCAGAGTGCTGGCTGGAGGCTGGGGTGGTTGCAGCAGGGACAGCCAGGTCCCCAGAGATAACAAGCTCAGGAGCTGGCAGGGAGAGGGGTTCCCTTTAATCAGAAGGGGGGACCCCATTGCTTATCCCAGAATCCCACTCACATCTCCACGCACTTTCAGCCACTGGGTTAAGGTCCCTTCCCCAGCACACACCATCAAAATCCACGTCTTCATTCAGCAGGTCAGCCTCGGCCACCCGGGGTCCCCTCTCTGTATCCAGCTCTGCAATGATGGAGTCGAAGAAGGCGATGGCCTCGGCCACATCGGCACTGAACTGCGAGTATTTCTTTGAAGCTACTTTCTGCAGGAGATAAGAGGGGAGGAGGGCTGGCTGAACCAGGTTCTGAGGACCCACAGGCACGTAAGCCAGAGACACTGGAAAGGAGTAACTGTTGCTGAAACTTCATGAATATGGAGTCAAGAATTTATGAGGTTTCGAAGGTAAGCTTGAAAGCCAAGATATGAAGTGAACCATAGTGTCTATCATGAGTGAGTGAATTAAGAAAATGTGGTATATATTTTTGCACTCGAATATTATTCAGCCATAAAAAATAATGAAATCCTGCCATTTGCTGCAAATTGGAGGACATTACATAAAGTAAAATAAACCAGGCACAGAAAGAAAAACACCACATGTCCTTATTCACATGTGGAAGCTAAAAAGTTTGATCTCATGTAAGAAGAAAGAGTAGTGGTCACTTAGAGGAAGGGGAGAGGGGAGTGGAGATTGAAGGATGATGAGTTGGAGACAAAGAATCACAAAATACGGTAGATAGGAGGGATAAACTCTACTGTTCATAGCACAGTGGGGTCAATATAGTTCACAACAATTTATTATGTATTTTAGATGGACACAGTACCCTTATTTTGTTTCTTTAGTTTTCTGTGTGCGTGGTGCTGAGGTCAAACCTAGTGCCTCACGCATGCTAGGCGAGCGCTCTACCACTGAGCCCCAGCCCCAGCCTTACTATGTGTTGTTGTTGTTGTTGTTTTACTTTTATTTTGTTTTATTTATTTGTTTATTTACTTATGTGGTGCTGAGGATCAAACCCAGGGCCTCACATGTGCAAGGCAAGTGCTCTACCGCTAAGCCACAACCCCAGCCCCATTATTATTATGATGATTTTATAAAGAACTAGAAGGAAGGAGTTTGAAGTTTCCAACACAAAGAAATGAAAGATGTCTAAAAAAGTAGAAATGTTAATCAACCTGATTTGGTCATTACACTTTGCAAACTTGTATTGAATTATACCCCATATATGCAATTATTATGTGTTAATTTTTTTAAAAAGGTAAATTTGATTAAGTGCCCCATTGAAGGAAGTTCAATACTCCAAATCCATAAGTGCTGTGGGTCAACGGATTTCTAAATATCTCAGGCACAGATAATGAAAGGACAATAAGATCTATTTCATTCTTGTTCACAGATTTGTCATCAGATATTAGAAAAAAATAATGCAAGGAAGATCAGTGGAGTACAATCAGGGGACCAAGAGGGAGGGAGGAGGAAGGAGAAGAACCGGGAAATGAAGGTGACCAAGCTATGTCATTTATGTGCCTGTATGACTATATCACAGTGCACTCCAATTTTATATCTAACTGTAATGCACCAATAAAAAATAAATAGAAGGAAGACCAATAGAGTAGATGAAAGTGAGCAGGGGGAGGAGAGAAAGTGGCCAATTGGGCCCCAATCATGGGATAAATAATAATAAGTAAGACTTAAATGAATCTATTCAGTGTCTAATCAAGTTCCAGGCTCTTTGTTGACTTGTGCATGATCTCAGTTTGTTGGAATAACTTTCAGTTTATAGCTAGCAGCTAGCAGCTCTGAGCAGCTCGGATGCTTGAAGAATCTATATTCCTTCAGGCCTGATAGGAACACCTGCAGGATGGGGTGCTCACTCTAGAGGGCCCTTAGTGAAACCTCACTTGTGGTTAGCGGTGCCAAGATGCCAGGCCAGGAAACTGATAGCCAGGAGCTTCGACATGGAACTCCTAATTTAGATACCCCCTCCCCTAGGGACAAAGACCCTTCCTGATGATAGCAATATTTAGAACATCCTCATAATGTGGTTACATTAGGCTAAGATGATTGGCTTATGGATACTATCGTGCTTGTGTATGATTGACAGGCACGTCCCACTCGAACCCTATAACAATAATATGCATTCCCAAAATAAACTGAGCTACTGGACGACAGCCTGAGGTGGGTCTCCAGACAGTTCTCTCACCAGCTCCCAGAGTCTGTGTGTTGATTCTGCGTCTCTACCCACCGCGACAAGGTAGCCGAGCAACTAATTGACCAGAACCACAGCATCAGTTTATCATCCTCTTGACCACAACCCACACAGAGCCTGCCAAGAGCACCTGACACCATGGAAGTCCAGCACCACGTAGGCTAACAATCACAGATTTAGAAAGAAAGAAATAAACCACTAGCCTAGAAATTGCCACCTCAGTCTCTGTCACCAGAGCTGGTGGGCAGTAGCCCTTTCAGCTGTGCACTCGTTATTCCAAATACATAATCATGTTGCTTATTTCCAAAACTTTGAGCTTTAGGAGTCCTGCTTGGGCCTCCCAGCCACACCTGACACTCTGGCTGTATGTGGCAGTAATGCCATCCCAGGCTCCCCCATACACTTGGGACAGCCAGCTCGTCCACCCTTCTGGACCCTTCTGGACCCCACCAGGAGTCTCTGCTAGGCTGTGCAACACACCATCATTATAAAACTTGCTTCTGTTACAAGAAGTTTGGGTCCTGGTATAGCTGGAGTATGAGTCATCATCTGCGGCTTTCTGGTGTCATTAGCAGCTGGCCTACATCTGCCTGTGTGATCAAGTCCCATCTCAAAAGAAGGCTTTCCCCTGAGATCCTTTATGGAATGAAGTAGGTGCATACGCGAATGAATAAGCAAATTGCTGTCTTTTCTTGCGTAGCCCTGCCTTCCTTCCCTGCAAACAAAATCTGCCCCTGTTCCAATCCAGAGCCTGGCCCTGGGAGGTGACTCGTGGATAGTCTGTATCTCCCTCGACATTTTCAGGGTGATTCTGTAACAGCAGTGCCCTCTCCCAGCTGGATATAGAGATTTTCTGTGTCTGGCCTCTTTGCAAAGGAATGAAATCAGATAATCCAGGGACTCTAGGAGACAGCAGCTGAAAACCAGCATTTGAAAAGCCCCAGGGCTTGGGGGAGAGAGAATGGCTCACCAATCCCCACCTCAGAACTAATCCAGGATAAAAAGCTCCAACACCAGTCTTATTTCCTGGCTTTGCAAGAGCAGAGCTCCATGATGACAGGGGCACAGGGGACAGGACCCAAGAGGACAGGATACAGATCAGTAAATTCAGGGGACAAAAGCTCTTGCACTAAAGAGCTGAGACTCCTTGTGTCCTTGTGCACATGCTTTTGCACCTCCTAGTGCTTAGCCACAGAGGTGACCCTGCTCCTTTCATGCCACTGGACGACAGCATCCCACACAAGAGGTGCACCTTCCCAGCCCCAAATCCAACCTAAACCACCTGCTGGACAGGCACTTCTCTGCTTGTGTTCATGCAGGGTGTTTGCTCCCTGGGCTTGATGTCCAGCATCCATCCCTGCTAGACTTCCTTCTGGTTAGGCACAGCGAGTGCCCCCATGTGTTTAAACGTCTGGGAATTCTTATCCCATGTCCCACAGACTGGGTGACCAAACATTCTGGCTTGCTCAGTAATCACCCCAGTATATGCCTGTTACCCCGGCATAATTATGAATAGCACCTTGTCTCACTCTCAAAAGTGACCTGAGTTAGAGGACAAATTACCTCATCCCTCTAGTTGTACTATCTGCCGCAGTCTGGCTGGGCACAAAATCATGAGCCACTCAAGCAGGAACAAAGTTTATTTTTTGAAACTGCCGCCAATGTCCGGTACCACCCAGGAAGAATTTTTTCTTCCACCCACGCGGCCTCCTCTCGGACCCGCAGAGAGCTCCTCCCCCGGAACTCCCTCCTACTGTACTTCCCCAACCAATGGGAACTCTCCAGGAGTCCCATAGCCGGCCTAGGTGAACAGCAGGAGTCTAATATCCATATGAATGCAAATCTTAACATAATCATATCATCTCAATGGCTAGCTGGCGTCACCTTTCGACCAAAAATGCCATGCATCATATACTTGGCTCTTAGCAACTATCTCCCCGTTTCCCACAATGAGCAGACTATCTGTTTTATTATCAAGCTTCTGCATATGTGCATAATTATTTCCTAACTCTTCATTTAGGAATGAAATCCAAATATCATTGATCACCAATCCTTTAAAAGGGATTTCTTCAAGTTCCTCATTTTCTTTCTTGCCCAAGTCTTATACGCAATATCTCATTGAAAGTTTCCAGGCATGTTTATTTAAGATGAACTAGGAAATTCAAGCACTTCTAAAGAGATTTCAGTACAAAATCCTTCTAGGTCTTCATGATTTTTTTGTCAAATCTTTCATATTTGCCTTGTCCAGATCTCACTTGCTTTAAAAAAAAATCAACTTTCTAAAATATCCAATTTGGTTTTGTAGAAAAAAAAAATTTTACATACTTATATTGCATCATTTATCATATTTAAATAGATTATATTATAAATTATAATGATAAGTCCAAAGGACATAAACCAGTTTGGGAAGAAATATGACAATTTTAATAAGTACATATTAAACTTGTGAGGGCTGGTGAGTACATAGCATACTCTAGTTCTTAAAATTGCTTCCTTCTAAACATTTCAGATATAAAAAATGTACAGAATTGTCCTATGAATCCTGGGAATTCTCACCACCACCAGCTTCAAAATTCATAAACTTTCTTCCATATTATTCATCTATCATCCTCCCTCTTTTTTTAAATAAAGCCAACCCTAAAAATTATAATTTTACTCATAAATACTTCAAACTGTATTTTGAACGTAGATGTTTTCAGCCATTCACAATATTATGATGTGTAACAAAATTGATAATTTTTAAATATCAGCAGGTAGCCAGTCTGCATCCTATTTTCCCTGACTCAAAAATGTCTTTTGCAAGTTCCGTGTGTTCACATTAGGATCCAAGGTTGACATTGCTATGTTTCTGAATCTCAAAAGAGACTCAAATGTTCATCTTGTACATTTCCTACTCCAGACTTGAATTCTGTTATTTCTCAAAGAGCCTTATTTTTAATCAGAAGTGGCATAAAACACTAAAAAATATTTTGTGTATGCCATTTAATTGTTGAATAATTCACATCATTTGTTCTATAGAATTTCTCACATTATAGATTTGACTCACTCCCTGGTGATATTGGTTGACCTGCCCTCCATGTATTACGTTCCCTATGGTAATAATTCACTAGTGATGATCTATACCACATATCAGGAGGCACACAGTACACATTTTCCAGCTTTATGTTATATGGGTTTATATGTTTGTATGGATTTGTGTGGTGGTGCTTGATCCATCTAATTTAAAGTTTATCCTCAACCTTTTTCTTAGTGATCTTAGAGTCGTTGTCTAGATCCATTATTTTAGTACTGATTGCAAAGGGTTGATGCTTTTTTCTCCCCAGTGCTGGTGATTGAACCCAGGGCCTCATGCATGTTAGACATTATTTTTCTAATTCTACATTCTTTCTGCATTTATTAGCTATGTTTCTGGTGTGAAGAACTCTCACCAATTATCCATTGGGTTTAGAAATAGAGGAATAAATAATTGATCCTTTCTTCTCATTTATTATTTTTAAAGAAATGAATTGATATCCTAGAAAGTTCCTAAGACAACTATGAGCCCAGTTATTGGGCAGGCTGAGGCAGGAGAATCCTAAGTTTGAGGCCAGCTTGGACAACTTAGTAAGACCGTATCCCCCAAATTAAAAAAGGGCTGAGGATGTAGCTCAGTGGTAGAGCACTTGCCTGGCATGCACAAGGCCTTGGGTTCAATCCCCAATACCACAAAAAGAAAAAGATGATCAATGAGGTTCATTGGTTTGTTTTTGGTATCATTACCAATTCAGAGACTTTAAACACACCTGATAATGCCTTTTCATCTGTTCTAATTATCCTTTTTGATTTTCAAAACTGTCCCATCCTTTGACAGTAAGAAACCTTTCGAGGTAGATCCTGAGTTTGTTTGACACAATCTTAGCATCTTTGAGAGCCTCCGAGCTTTTAGACATAACACAATATCCAATGTTCCTCTTGTACATTTCCTACTCCATACTTAGATTCTGTCATTTCTCCAAGTCAGAAGGGGCATTTAGATAGCACAATGTATATGTTAGGGGTTTTTATTGGGCAGGATTGTCATTACTTCTAGGCCTTTACAATAAACTAGGAAATGTTGCTTTTTGGAAAAAGAAAAAATAATCTGGAGTTCATACTAATATCTGTGATTCAAATTACAGCAGTGTATTTGCCATTCCTCTCTCCCAACCTTTGTATTATTGCTATAATGCATTTTACTTTTAATTATGCTCTAAAACCACAATACACTATTCTTCTTTTTCCTGTAGACAGAGAATTTAAAAAGACAACTCCACAAATTTTATTTTTACCCTCTTCCCCCCAAGGCTCTTTATTTCTTTGTATGCATCTAACTTTCTGTTATCACATTCCTGCCTCCTGAAAATCACCCTTTAATATTTATTGTACTACTGGTCTCCTGTCAATGCAATGACTACTCTTGGTTTATCTTAGAAATACTTATTTTGCTTTCATTTTTAAAGGTACTTTCACTCTGCATAGAACTCTGCATTGACAGGTACTGTGTCCCCCAAAGTTCAATATAATTCCCAATGCAATAGTTTGAGAGGTGGAACCTTAAGATGTGATTAGGTCATGAGGGCTCTCCTCTTATAAATGGATTAAAGCCATTTTTGCAGGAGGGGACTAGTTATTGAGGGAATGAGCTCCGGATAAAAGGATGCATTCAGCTCCCTAGACCCCTGTCTCTCTTTCATGTGTGTTTTCTTTCCCATCTTCCTTCCACCATGGGATGACATAGCAAGAAGATCCTCTCCAGATATGGGCTCCTGACCTTGAACTTTTGAACTTCAGATCTATAAGAAATAAATCTGTTTTTTATGAATTAACCAGTCTCAGGTATTTTATCATGGTAACATAAAACAGACTAAGACAAAATAGATTCTGAGTTTTTTATTTTTGTCTTTCAGCTTTTTAAAAGAAACCACTCCATTGTTTCCTGGATCACATCATTTCTGATGAGAATTCTGCTGTAAATTTTTAATCCATGTTCCACGGTGAGTAATATGTCTTTTTTCCCCTGTCTTTTCAGCAAATTTATTACAATGTGCCTAGGTTTTGTTGTTACTGTTATTTATTCTACTTGGTGTTTTCCAATCTTCTTTTATGGTTTTATGGGTGATGTTAATTTTGGAAAATTCTCAGCCATTGTTTCCTCAAATATTTCTAGCTCTCCCCCATCTTCTTCTCCATTTATGTCTATATTAGACTATTTGGTGTTGTTCTACAGTTCCTGAATGCTCTGTTTTATTTTCCTTATGTTTTCTTGTGTGTTGTTTTGGTAATTTGTTTTATCTACCTTTCCATCTCCAATCTTGTTAATTCCTTCCTTGGCTGTGGCAAGTGTACTGATGAGCCCATCAAAGAGATTCTCATCTTTGATACTGTGCTATCCATTTCTAGTCTCTTTGATTCTTTTTTAAAGTTATCATGATTTTATTGGAATTCTCTATCTGATCTTACAAGCATTCTGCCTTTTCCACTAGGGCTTTTATCATATTAATCATTGTTTTGTTTTGTTTGTTTAATTCCTGTCTTACCTGATGGTTCCAAGGTCTGTGCCATCTGGCTCTATTATGTGAATCTGGCTCTATTGGTTTCTTGGTTTCTTTGCCTCCTCCTCCTCCTCCTCCTCCTCCTCCTCCTCCTCCTCCTCCTCCTCCTTTCTTCTTCTCCTCCTCCTCCTTCTTCTTGTCATAAAACTCACAATTATCTGTTAAAAGCCAGATATTCTGTGTAAGGTAGTAGATATTTAGGCTTTTATGCCTAGAAATTTTTTTTTGCTGTGTTAGGCCTTTAGTTTGATTCTCGGTCATTCTAGATCATTTACATGGGATTGTTACTATGGTTACTCTCAGGGTCTCTTAGACTTGAAAGTTTTCTTGAAAAAGTTTTTGTTAAAAGTGGTAGCTGATGGTCCAGAGTTTCTCCTCAATGTCTGCTGCATCCTCAGTTTTAGGTCTTGCCTTTGTGCTACCTTTGGAAGAAGGTCTCTCTCCATGTTCTCACTCCTCTCTTAGCAATAGTCAGTATACCACCAAATTCTTGTTTGCAATGGTGACAGGAGGCAGAAGGGCATTCACTGTTTTTCTGAGTAGGCCCCAGTCTTGGGCAGGCACTGGGTCCTGGGGATGCAGCCTATTCAGTGGCCTTGGCCTTCTTTTGGCTGTAGTTGTAAACATCCCTTCCCCAACTAAAGTTTTTGCTCCAAAGGAAGATACAAAAACATAATCCTGTCAGGTATCCAAGAACTTCCCTCAGCAGCTGCTGTCCCCTCCCCAGGCCTGGGACACTTTCTCAGGGCTCTCTACCAATCTTATGTGAGCACCCACTGGAAGTCATGGGGTAAATGTGAATTCTACCTAAATTTGCAAGCCTCGGGGACTCCTCCTCCCTCTCCAACTCACACTCTGCCACCACCCATTTGCTGCCAATTTTAGGTGGGATCTTCTCCACATCTGTCTGTGTCTGCACCACCTAGATTGGTACAGTCATGTTGTCACTCCATTCAGAGTCCCTCTCCCCTTAGATTTTGGGCTGGCTGCTTTTCCTGAGACCTCAACTCTCTCATGGTTCCAAGAAAAATCATAAACTTGATTATATGGGTTTTCTCTTGTTGTTGTTGTTAAAAGGATGGAAGTGCAATTCTTCTCATCTCTCCACATCCTGAACAGAAATTGACGGTTTATCCAGTTCAAACTCAGTATAATAGGTTTTATGCTTAAATTCCTAATTTACATGTGTGTTTTTCTTACACTGAAAATCTTGGCTCCATGTGAGATTAACAAAATTAGTTTACCTCTGCCACAATTTTGCATAACCTAGATAAAAGATGAGAAGAAAGAGTCCTTATCATTTGAAATTTGAGGGCTGTATTGAAAAAAATCATTCCCCACTTCCTCCATTATCATCAATTAGCTTTAGCTATGTATTTTTACCTTTCACATGTAGTCCTTGATTGTTTTGGCATTTTTATATTATTTTTATTTTTCATATAGTATGAGGCTACTTTATATGGTGAACTAAAATTTTTCCCAATGCCATCTATCTAAATAATATAGATAAATTGTGTATAAAATTGTTTTTAAAAAGTTACTAGCTTTATGTTACTATGTATAATGATTTCAAAATCTAAAATCCTTATAATGTTTGTATTCTCCTGTTGATGTATCATTACTCATTATCTTTTAATTTATTCATTACATGAATTCATAAATTTTAAAAATAATTTCAAAATAACACCACCAATATTAGTCCATTGAATGCAATGTAAGATTTGTGTGTGTGTTTCCTTGGCATGTCTTTTAAAGTCTCTTGAAATTCTTTTCTTTGTGATTATGACTTGGTAATCATTTAGGTTCATATGCACCAGTTGGTTTTCAACTTTTAATGATTGTTTTTTCTCTTTTGATTTAATGCTTTAAAAGCTTATAACAATATGCATAGTTTCAAATCCAAAACTGTGACTAACATTCAAGACAGAACTTATTTTCATTCCAGCCTTTTTCATCTTGTTTACTCCATTCTTTCTCTAGTATTTTGTTTATTCTTTCATCACTTCTTTTTGGCAAGATAAGCAAGCATGAGTTTATATCCATATTTACCCACTTAAAAAAAAAGGGAAGGAGCATACAACATACCTATAGAAATTGCTTTCTTCACTTCATGTAGCCAGAGGTTCACTCCCAACAGAGAGAGCCTCCTTTTCCTTCTTAGTAGCTGCATAGTTCTCCATTATACATCTGTACTATAGAAACACACATCAGCCCCCTTGTTGATGGATCTTTGGGTTGTTTACAGCCCCCTGCTACAACAATTAGCAATACAGTGGAGAGTCTTGTGCATATGTCATTCTGAACCTTGCCAGTAAGACCATAGTTTGGTGTGGATCTGCTTATAAGTGCCCAGCTTATTGTGGGTTGTTTTAAAGAGAGAACTATAAGTAAGCATCAAGTGATCTGGCAAGTTAGTTTAAAAGGGGTTCAGAATAACCCTTTAATAACAGAGCTTTGATTAACTTTTATAAAGTTCACTTTGAAATGTCCCCAAATGGATTTTGTGATGATTTTCTCCATATCAAGGGTCAGCCAGAAGTCAGGGTCAGGGCTGTCCAAGTCCTGGCTTGATTTTAACCATTTTTCCTGCCTTCCCCCAGCTTCCCTGGAGCTTTCTGACCAGCATAGTTGGTGACCCTTCCAGCTGCATTGATAGAGGTCCAGGATTCAGGGCTCAGGTGAACATCACAGGAAAATCTACTTTACAAAGAGGGGGTGACACGAAATGGGACTTCAGTCATCATCCTCCCTGGGTGAGACCCCAAATAGTCTTCCCTCCTTGACTCAGAACATGAGACAAAAGGGGACTGCTGCTCTCCCAGTCTTAACATTTCTGTAGCACAGAACTTTGAACTTCTTTGGAGAGGCTGAATGGGATGCAGTCTGCTTCCTGATATAACATGGCTGAGCCTGAGGTTTGCAGGGTCCCTCTCCATCCTGAAGCAGCCCCAAGGAGAAAGAATATTCTCTAAGAGCATCTGTATCGTATTGCTGTCTCCACTTAGTCACCTTTCACACGTCACCTTCTGTGACCTTAGGTTACCTTTTTCCAGGCCCCCCCTGAGCCACCCATACACCCCGCCTAGATCTTGGGTTACTTCCCCCAGATGAAATCTGCTTTTTTCCAAATCAAACTCTATCGTCTTTCTCATTTCAATTTCTGAACCCCAGAAGGCAGTTTCTGAAATTATTCTGCTTTTTTTTTTTTGTCAGCCTGCCATCCCTCCTGGCTTCACCTGCCCTCTGGGTACCTACGTTGCCCCTTGTCTAATTTGTCCATTTTCTTCCGGGTTCTATCAGTATTTGTCCACAAGAGATCGGAATTCTACAAAATGAACTTCCTGTTATAAACAATAACACTCTGTCAAAGGGAAGTGTAGGGGGACATTCTAAACCCGCCAGTTCCCCCACCCTGGGTCAGCTCATGTGTCACCTCCCCTCTGAAGTTTTCATTGATTGAAACAGACAGACCTGGCACACTTTTCTATGCTCATGTTCTGCTTTGTGTGAACAGGTACACAGCAGTCACACATTGTGTTAGACCCTCCATAGTCCTACCCTAGACTAGTGATCCCGAACCTCTTCTTTGAGATGGCTTTGGCAAATGACACTCACAATTACAACACAACTCCTTTTAATAGATGCTCCCTACCAGCTGCTACATACCTGTGTCAGGTTGTAGGATATTGGAAACTCCCAACATTATGGTTGACATTCTACCAGCTTCTTTTCCAGGAAACTTAACACACCTGTGTAACGCAGGCAGCAGTGCTTAGAGTGACTGCTTCACACTATGGGCCACATTCAGGCAAACATGACTATGAACATCACATGCCTACTTCTATGCTCAACATGCTGTAAAACTATTTATGGAGTGAATGAATGTACACTCCTATATACAATACCTAATATTATGGTTTGGGTATGAGGTTCCCCCCCCGAAATCTCCTGTGTTAACCCAGGAAATGTTCAGAGGTAAATGGTAAATCTAACCAGTCTATCCTAGTTTGAATGGACTGACTAGGTTGCAGGTAACTGTAGGCAGGTGGGATGTGGCTGGAAGAGGCCAGTCACTGGGTCTTGTCCTGGAAGTGTGCCTTCCTTGTGGCTTCTTCCTTCTCCTTCTCCTCCCCCTTCTCCCTCTCTCCCTATCCTTCTCCTTCTCCTTCTTTCTGTAAGGGGAGCACTCTCCTCCACTGGGCCCTTCCACCATGATGCGCTGCCTCACCTTGGGGCCATAGGGTTAGGGTTCACTATCTGTGGACTGAGATCTCTGAAACCATCAGCCCCAAATAAACTTTCCCTCCTCTAAGTTGTTCTTTTTTTTTTTTAAAAGAGAGATAGATAGAGAGAGGTAGAGAGAGAGAGAGAATTTTAATATTTATTTTTTAGTTATCGGCGGGCACAACATCTTTGTATGTGGTGCTGAGGATCGAACCTGGGCCGTACGCATGCCAGGCGAGCGCGCTACCACTTGATCCACATCCCCAGCCCCTCTAAGTTGTTCTTGTTGGGTATTTTGGTCACAGCAATGCAAAAGATGACTAAAACACCTAATATTTATATTTTACCATCAATCAGGGTGCTTCTAATTTACACTTTTGGATTTAACTTGAACATTTTAAGAACTCTATACAGATGCTACTCAGTTTACAATGAGTTACATCCTGATAAGTCCACTTTAAGTTGAAAATATGAGTTCAGACTACTGAACATCATAACTTCACCTAGCCTAACTTAAATATGTTCAGAACATTTGCATTAGCCTATGATTGGACCACTTCATCTAACACAAAACCTATTTTATAATAAAGTGTTGAACATCTAATGTAATTTATTAAATACTGTACTGAAAATGAGAAACAAATTGCTCACTTTTACACCAACATAAAGTAAAAAAAGTCATAAATTGAACCACAAATTCTGAGGTTTATGCTATGGAGTACTGATAATACTCTTCTGGGTCAATTATACCTATAAACCTGAACGTTGATATTGGTTATATAATTTCCAGGATCAAATGTGAAATGGATCTGGATTGGGAATATGTTTTTTTTTTTTCCATTGAATCATTCAATCTGGGTGAAATTAAATGCATAACAATTCAAATTTATCCCCAAGGAATATAATATAATCAAAATAAGCTTTTAGGATAAACCATAAGAGGCCTAACTCCTGCATCCTCCTTGCCTTCTGCCACTCTTGAGATGGATATTGAGGACCAAGTCAAAAGTAATATATATCTTATACTTTGTGTACAACCAGAGATATGAAAAATTGTGCTCTATATGTGTAATAATAAATGCAATGTATTCTGATGTCATATATAAATTTTTAAAAAGTAATATTTACCTTATCTCTTTGACATAATTGCACTTAGGAGAATAGTTGAATGAGGGTTTATGAAAAAATAAGGGGATAGATATGAATAACAATCTATGGTAGATATGGTAACAAACTGTAGAATGAAAGCATAGTCACTGAAATTTAAATGCATATGCACAAATACCCATCTACAAATTTTTGTTTTGATTAGCAAAATGTTCAACTTGACAGGGCTAAAGAAAAAATCAGTGATGTAGACAACAGAGCTGAGAAAATCAACACTAAAAGGAAAAAAAGTTTTAAAAAACTGTAAAATAATTAAACATTTCTATTATAATTAAACCTTAAAATAGTTTGGGGAGTACAGCTGCCCATCTTTAGTAACAGAGATACAGGCTCACAGGTGCTACCTGATAGTTGTTAGACAATTTTTCTCCCAGCTTTATAATCCATCCATTACTTCTTTTGCAGTTACATGGTAACTCCTTTTCTTAAATGTCATCGAAATGATCCTTTGACTATAACAAAACACTGTGGAAAAAGTTGCTCACATTTATCAAATTTTAAAAGCATAACTAGTAGAGTTGAATTAGTACCTTTAAACAGAGTACAATATCTTTTCATACAATAAGTGAAACGTTTGAACCCAAACACAGAAGGGAAGGAGTGGTCAATAAGTGGTGATGGAAAACTTCACATTTGGGAAAAGTTCAAGTTGGTTTTCAGTTCCTACTGTTATCAAAATTAATTGCTAGTAGATTTTAAAAATAAGTTTTTAACAATAAAAGCATTTAAAGTCAGGGAAGGAGGTGAGTTAAGTATGCAATTTACCTTGAGGTTTGGAAGGAATTTCTAAAGTGAAAATAATGGAAGAAATAATAAAGACAAAATTGGCATATTTGACTAAATAAAAATCAATAGCTACTGTCCATCAGAAAATGTCAGATAAGGGCTGGGTTATGGCTCAGTGGTAGAGCACATGGCTAGCATGTGTAAGGCATTGGCACTGGGCTCAATTATCAGCACAGCATACAAATAAACAAAATAAAGGTCCATCAACAACTAAAAAAAATACTTTAAAAAGAAAACAACTTGGAGAAAATATTTTTAACATATATGGCAGATAATGGGCTGATATCCTTAAATAAAAAGAATCTTTATAAATAAATAACAAAAAGATAACACAACCAAAAGAAAAACATATAAAGATATGAATGGACAATTCACTAAACAAGAAGGATGCCAGAAGAAAATGGGCCACTTTTCACTCAATAATCAAAGCCTCTTAAAATAATGCCATTTATCCATCAAATTGTCTGACTTTTAAAATTAATGATAATACTTGGTGCTGATAAAATACAGTAAGAAGCGTTTTCTAATCCACTGTTGATGAAAATGCAAAATGCATCTGGAAAGGAGTATTATGAGAGGGGAAAAAGAAATAACTGTTTTTCTTCACTCTCCTCTCACTCAGCAATCAATGCAGAAGGCTTCTATGACCAAACACGTGAAGGTGTCCCCATGCATAAGAAAGCAAGCAATTCTGTGACTGCGGGGTATCCTCTGATTCCATTCACTTTGACTCTATCTTCCTGGAGATAGGTCAGATCTTACAGGTTGAGCTCAGTCCCCCAAGACTGCACCCAGACATACACGCTTCAGATGCCCCAGATTGTTCTACCTGTGCTTCTGACCTACAGGTTATAAATGGGGGTTCCCACAACCCCTACTGAGGTTCGATTAAGTTAGAGAGGCTCACAGAACTCAGGGAAACGTGTTTGCTGTTTATTATAAAGGACATTACAACAGAGATAGACACCAGATAGAGACAGCTGGGACAAGGTATACAGGAGAGGAGAAGTAGCTTCCATGTCTTCTAGAAAGCACCAGAATCCAGAAACTTGCATGTGTTCTGCTATCCTGAAGCCTTCTGAACCCAAACTTAGTGTTTTTATGGAAGCTTTATTATATAGGCACAGTTGATTAAGTCATTGGACCTTCATGATCAATTCACCCTTCAGCCCCTCTCTACTCCTCAGAGCTTGAGCTGAAAGTCCCAGCTCTCTCCTCCTGCCTTGTGACCAGCCCAATCCTGAAGCTTCCTAGGGACCTCCAGCCATCAGTCCACTCATTAGCACACAGAGACACTGCTTTGTAGACTCCAAGGAGTTTAGAAGATGAATTTCAGGAAACAGAGCAAGACCAAATATATGTTTCACAATATCACATATATGTAAAAGAATCTTCAAAAAATTAATGACCTTTTAATCCTCAACCCATTAATCACACTTCGAGGGATTTATAAAAAATGTCTTATGGATCATAGAGTAAGAAGTATTTATTTATAATGTTTGATAATTGTCTAAAATAGTTATTAAAAATTTTTTGTCTTCACAACTTTTGTTTACAAAAAGTAAACATGGTAAAAAGCCTACAATATATAACATTAAATGAAAAGAAGAAAATACAAAACTAGGGCTTTTCTGGATTTTCCATCAAACTTCATACAGTTTCTTTCTTTGAAAACGGAGATTCTCAGGCTTTTGGTTTATTGAGCATCTACCGTGTATCTGGAACTGTGCTAGAGATTCAAGATAAAAAGATCAATAAGATGCAGAGTCTGGACTCAATGAGCTCACAGTCAGTGGCAAAGAGAAGCAAATGAGCTGTTATAGTGGCTGTGTGAGTGTGGGGAAGGACTCAGACACAGGGAGGAGGAAAACCCACTGAGATGGAGTGTGGCTATGAGAAAAGTCTCCTGGGAGGTGCTCACAGGGCAAGGAGTTAGCCAGGTGGAGAGGAAGGGGAGTGGAAAAAGTGTTGTTTCTAAGCAGAACAAACAGCTTGTGCTTTAGGGTAGATTAGGAAATATAATTACACATCCTGCGGCTTGACTGAGGGCTTGTAGTAATCACACGCTGCGTTATCAATCATTATTACACTGTCTGCCATCTTGCAGAGAGCTCTGCCAAGCATAATGGAATATTCTTTGCAGCTCATATTGAATTTTTACTGCCTTTCAGCTCTGCAAACTAGAGATGAGCCAAGTGAGAGAGACTCCCCCCATCCCCTAGTTAACCCATGCTCACGGAAAATCTGCCTCTAATATCACTGTATTTGCAGAAGTGTCCCCAACAGATCCAAAGAACAATTCCTGGCAGTGCAAAACAGATTCAGAATCTGCTTCTCATGCTATATTTAATTTATCTATGGATGATTTAATCTGTTTGTAGATTAGTTGGATTCAGAACCTACTGCCATTGAAGAGAAAGAGCCTTCTACCTGTTATTGACGTGATCCTATTTTGTAAATCAAGACTGAGGGAACTCAAGTGAAAATTGATTCTGCAAACTAACTGTTGTCAGAATGAAACTATTTTAAATAAAAACCCATCACTTTGGGGAGGCTTTTGCCAGAATGCAACTAGTTCTTTTGAAGTCATTCTTATAGTAGGTGAATTTCTTTAGTCGAGTACATTTTGCAACTAGTTCATCCAGGCAGACATACCAAGAATCCCAGCTGCTCAGAGTTGCATGATCCAGGGAAGAATTAATGAGGTTTCTTCTGACTGGTGGGTGACCAGTAATCCTGGCCTTGGAAAATCTCTAGCCTAAATCATCTGGGCTGCATGGGGGTCTATGGGTGGGGTTGGGAGGTCCATGGGATTTCACAGGATGCTGTAGCCTGCCCCAAAAGCCCTCCCCAATCCTGGCCTGGCTCCACAACCAACATTCCTGAGGCTCTTCTCTGTGGTCCACCCAATCCACAGTCCACTTATATGTCCCTGTCCTTGTAGTGGAATGTTGGCGGTGTACCTGATCATCTAGCTCTAAAGTATAGAGGGTAGTCCTCAGTGAGGACCCCAAATGCCAGTAAGCAATCTTGTCAGAGACAGGGTAGTCCCACATTCTGACACCTGTTACAACATGGATGAGCCTTGAAAATGTTGTGGTCAGTAGAATGAATCAGACACAGAAGCACAGATACATGTCAGCTAGCAACAGACCACATACATGGATGACGGTGGTCCCATGTGGTTGTATCACCTAGTGACGTCTGAGCTATCTTCGTTGGTGTAAGGATGCTTTATGGTATTTGCACAATGACACAGTGGCCTAGTGTCACATTTCTCAGAATGTGGCCCTGTCATTAAGTGGCATGTGACCACATAGGAGGTACCTGGTATGGGCAAATTCATGAAGATAGAAAGTGGAATAGAGACCAGGGTAGTAGATAAGGAATGAGTGGGCACAGAGTTTCTGACTGGGATGGTGGCAAAGTTCTAGAATGGGTGGTGGTGATGGCTACTTAACACTGTGAGTGTACTGAATGACACTGAATCATATACTAAAAAATAGTTTGGTAATTTTTAACAGTGGGTGGGTGGCAGTTCTGGGGATCTAACGCAGGGCCTTGCACATACTAAGTATGTGCTCTATCTCTGAGCTACACCCCAACCATCATTTTTAAATTTCAAAGTATCTCACTTAAAATAGTAGAATGAGACAGACATTATTACCCTATATACATGTATGATTACACTACTAATGTGAGTCTGCACCATGTACAGCCAGAGGAATGAGAAATTGTGCTCCATTTTGTATAATGTATCAAAATGCATTCTACTGTCATGTATAACTAATTAGAACATATTTTAAAAATATTTTTAAAAGTATCTCACTTAAAAAAGATTATTTTAAAGAAATAATTGTCAGATCTTTTATTTAAAAAAATTCTCCTGATTCCTAAATAGAGTATTTATAAAACTTCTATGATCTCTTAAGGAATTCATTTTCCAGTACACTACTAGCAATACTTGTTTTGTTTGGTAATAGGAACCGAATCCAGAGGCACTGTACCAGTGAGCTACTTCCTCAGCCCATTTTATTTTTTATTTTTACTTCCTAAATTGCTTAGGTCCTCGCTAAGCTGACCTCAAATTTGGGATCTTCCTGCCTCAGCCTCCCGAGCCACTGAGATTACAGGCATGGGCCACCTACCCAGCTCTATGAGTAATACTTTTATAAAGTGTTTTAAAATATGTTAAGGTTTAATTGCCTTTTGAATGAGTCGTCATGGGTTTGTATAAATTGTAAACTGGAAAAGTTCATGGAATCTAGTGTCTGGCAATTAACAATTTGAAAGCTACTTAGTATTATATACTTTTACTTTCTTAAAAAATTGATGCAGGCCTGGGGCTGTAGCTCAGAGGCAGAGTGCTTGCCTAGCATGCGTGAGTCACTGGGTTTGATCCTTAGAACCACATAAAAATAAACCAATAAAATAAAGGCATTCTGTCCATCTACAACTACAAAAAAAAATTTTAAATGATGCAAAATTGTTTAAAGAAAAGTGCCTAATTATTAACAGTAAACACACGTTGTTACCTATAATTTGAGAACACTAGAAAGCACCCACTTAAGGAATGACAAGGTGCTATGTTGAAAATGGTTAATGTTATGTTTATTTGACACATGCCCCCCAAAAGTTGGAATGGGTGATGAGAATGTTCTACAGTTAGACAGTGGTGAAAGCGACACCACCATGAATAGACTCAAAACCATTGCCTTGTATGCTTTAGAAGGGTGAGTTTTATGTATATAAATTAAAGGGGGTTTGTTGTTGTTGCTGTTTGTTTTTACAAAGGACACTGAGAGAAGTGATGTTTATGAGAAGGAGAGTAGAGAGAGAAGTCAAATGCTCCAAGCCCCTCACGATGTGGGTGGCTGGGCTGGAGCTCAAAGAAATGAAAAGAAACAGTAAGGCAGGAGAGGCAAACAGGCCTGTCCCAGAGGTAGACTATTTGGGTGACCCCAGAACAAATCACAGACAGAGCACTTGGCTTTCTAACATGCAGGACATGGTGGGGCGTGTTTGCAAGAAACACTAGGGGACAACTTGGTATAGTTTTCTCTGGGAGAACCACATCTTTAGGGGATTTTGACAGACTGTTGGAAGAACCTGTGCTCCATGCATATCTCAGGCCTCCAAATCTACCCCTGGGCTCAGAGGGAGTGGCAGAAGCCTCAGACTCAAGGATAATCCTGAAGCCTTTGCTAAGACTGGGTTCAAGGCTGGGGCAGTTGTCACCGCAGGGGCTCTGAGAAACTGCAGAGGGAGCTCTGTGCTGGTTTTATGCCTTGCTGTCTCTCAACCATGAGCCCCCCTTGCAGACAGGGATGATAAGAGTGAATTGATGAATGAATGAATGAAGAAATGATTTATTAATGAATGTCTACTAAAATATTATTGAGATCATTACCAATCCCATCACACAAAAATTTCCTGTATCAAGTACCATATGAGAAGCATTAGAATTCAAAGTTAGGGAAAAAAAATCTCCCTTCCCCTAAGCAATAGATATGGTCCTTTTTTAGATCATCAGAATTTTGAAGTGAATCCAGCCATTTCCCTGCAAATTTGCTCTGCAAATTTTTTTGAGTGGTCTTGATTTTCTGTGGATATTTTTTTCCTCTCCTGATTTTCCAGTTTCTACTGCTACTTCATTATTCTGGTGTGTGGCTCATCTCAGATGTTTGTGAAATGAGCTGGAGGTTTGAACATACTTTTGTGGAAGTGATTTGAGGACACAGTACCTACCCATGGTGACTGGGCCTGCACTACTTCCCCAGCTCTCTTCCAAGAGAAGAGAACAAACTCAATATTCCCATGCTGTGAAGACCTGGGGTGAAATGAAATCAGGGGTAGCTATGTGAGGGAAATTTTACAGACCCATGGAGAGGAGACGACTTAAGCCAGGCTTTTCGGTCACTTCTTTCCAGCCAGGTTTCTCTGGGTGAAGGGAGCCCAGGTCAGGCAGCCTCCTTTGGGAGACTCCTTCTGTTGTGAAGTGTCCCCCAGAAGCTCAGGTGTGAGACAATGCAAGAAGGTTTAGAGGAGAAATGATTGGATTATAAGAGTCTTAATCCAACACTGAATCAATCCCCTGATGGGGATTAACTGAGTGGTAACTGAAGACAGGTAGGATGTGGCTGGAGGAAGGGGTCATTGGGGGTGTGGTCTTGGGATATATAGTTTGGAACTGGTGAGTGAGGTCTCGGCTTCCCTCCACCACATTCTTCTCCCACGAGCCCCAAAGAATGGAGCCTGCTGTCTCTGAACTGAGACCTCTGAAACTATGAGCCCCCAAATAAACTTTTCCTCCTCTATAATGGCCCTGGTCAGGTCTTCTAAGTCACAGCAATGAAAAAGCTGACTAAAACACCTTCCTAGCATCATGAGTATAGCAGGTGTGTACCTCCCTGACCCCTCTCCCTGACTCAGGTATGCCCAAGTGGGCAGGATAGAGAGCAGTGTCCTCAGTGGGTCCTGAGGTGCACACTCTGACATCTTGTATGTTATACAGGCTCAAAAAATGTTCCCTGGGCTGGGGATATAGCTCAGCTGGAAGAGTGCTTGCCTCCCATGCACTGGGTTCAATTCCCAGCACTGGAAAAAAAAATGTTCCCCAGTTGAAAGGTGCTATGGGACATCTACTAGAGGGTGAATTCTGGCACGACACAGACTGACTTTACATCGTGGCTCTTTGTTCATTGGGAACTTGGCCTCACATAACTGCTCCACCATGTCTCTGAGCCCCAGTTCTCCCATCTGTAGGATGGGCTGATACCTAGCATGTGGGATTTGGAGGATGATTAGCTGTGGGTTGTTCCTGATGGTGCCTGGGCTGTGGCACAGAAGCAGTGGAAGCAGGTGTGGAGGACACTGTCACTGTTTCTCTTCACTGTGGGAAACACCCAAGGTGCCCAGAGGAGGATCTCGCCCTGTTGGTTCAGAGACTCTACTTTACAGGACAAGACCTGTTTCAAATATGCTGTCCCACTGCCCTGCACATTGTGCCCTGTATTAGAAATTCAAACCTTTGAGCACCCAAATAATGAATCCCAAACTGTAGCTCATGCCCAACGTAGAATCATAAAAATGATCACATATGGATTTTTGTTGTTCTGATTTTAAAATATTGGAGAAAGTATGTTTCTTTCATTTTTTGTGACAACTTCTTATTCTGAGGGAGAAACAGATCCCACAGGGCCTGGCTGGGACCCCCACCATATGTGACTCCAGGGGCACTTCCCAGGCTCACCTTCCCTTTGGTTTACCCACATTTTTTCCTTCCCTTGACCCACATGGGTGCCCTTCTAGGCTCAAGGTATCTCCAGGGAGCTGGGATGGCAGACCATCGGGCACCCTGGTGCTTCATGCCTGAGACACCAGTAGCCTTTCAATTAAAATGCCTTACTTCAGAGCATTAAAAAAGTATAGATCTTGACCCAGTAGTACCTTGTGAAATCAAGTTAGCATGCCATGACCAAATTTTGAAATAGTATACTTTGAAAAACATCAGAGTGCTAAGCAAGAAAAGGAGTTAAGTCCATTTCATGACAATTTTATTTTGATTGTATGTTTAGGTAAACTAAGTCAATATCTAAAATATATGTAGGAGTTCTGTGGCTCTTAATCAAAATAATTTAAAAGCCATCTTACTTGCAAGAGAGGAACAGGCAAGGAGACTTGGGCTCTGCGGCCAGGCAAGGGGCTGATATTTGGAGAGAAGGAAGGAGGAGCTGCCATGTGTCTTGGGTCACTTAGAACACGGCTCACTCCCTACATAAAGGCCAGCTCCCAGCTACCTATGGCAAAAAAGACAGCAGACTTGAAGTTCACAAAGCATCTATGAGTGCTGAGTGGTGTCCACTGCTCCAGGGAGAGAAAAATGAAAAAGTTACCGTTTCTAGTTCAAGTGCCCCAGTCTCAGTGCAGTCCACCCGGGGAGACACGCATTTCAACAAACCACAGTAGGATGTGGTGAGTGCTGGGACAGAGAGAACTTCTAAGTCTGGAGAACAGAAAAGAGCTAGTTCTATAGATGAGTCCATGTATTTCCAAACACATGTGTTTCCAAGTGACAGTGCCAGGGAAGGCTGTGTCCCAGGCCCCTCTCCCAACTTCCAGTAGCTCCTTGGCTTGTGGCTGAATCACTCCAGCCTCCACATGGCCCTCTCCCTGGGTCTCTGCATCTTCACAAAGCCATCTTCTTATTAGGAGCAGCAGTTGTATTGGATTAGTGTCCCCTTTCTCTGGCATGACCTCATCTTAACTAATACCATCTGCAATGACTCTAGTTCTAAATAAAACCACCTTCTGTGTCTCCATAATAAGGAGACAGGGAAAAGAACAGGGCTTGCTTTAACCCTTGAGCACCAGCAGGGTTTACTACCAAAGAGGAAGGCTATGGCATTCCAGAGGGGAGGAGCCTCCTGGCGGCTGCCTCTGAAGTGCACAGAGACCTATTCTGCAGCGACCACACACATTCTTGCACAGTAAGCTCAGTAGACGGCTCTTTCTGGAGGAGCCACGGGGAGGAAAGCAGCTCATCCGAAGGCTACCAGCCTTCTGCACCTAACATTCTGAGTCAGTCAACACTAGAGTATCCAGAAGTACCAGCTAGAGTCACATGCAAGATGTTACTGACTCCTCACAAGGGATATTATCATTTCCATGTCTGTGCTACTGAAATAGAGGCCCAGAAAGGTAAACCTCATTTGGCAAAGGCCCACAGCTTGTAAATACCTTGGTCTGATTGACTTCAATATCCTTTTAAGACTTTCCCCTGTTGACACCATGGTAAGAGGCATCTTCTCAGAAGATCCACGCATGGTACATGTCTGTGCCCCTCTTCACAGCCACTTCATAAAGCTAGAGATGGCTGTTCTACTTCTCTCCCTTTCCTCCATTCGCAGATAGCTCAGCAGGAAGGACGCTAGGTCCCACAAGGGTTGATTCCCTTTGCAGGGCACAGTGCCCAGAAGGAATCTAACCATAGCTTAGAACCGAAAAATACTCAATCTGGAAAGAAGTCCAAAGGCCCGGCCACCCTCTCTGTCATCAAAGCTGGCCCCAAAGTAGGAGACATCTGTCCCACAAATCTACAGCTGGCTGACCACAGGATCAGCAGGGGATCCAGATCTAGGAGGCTTTTGTAGAAATCCCAACACTGACATACTTTTGCAGTTAAACGATTATTTAAATGGCTCCCACCTGGTATTAAATGCAGATAGCTGAAACCTGTTGGGTTGGGCCAAGCCCTAGAGATTTGATAGCAGTCCAATCGGTCATTCAACATTAATGCACCTTGGATGCTGCAGGACACTCTGGCAAGACAGCGAGGGAGTGGGAAGCAGGCCGGCTCTGGAGACCCTCTAGTCCAGCCATTGCAAAAAATGGAAATATTCAGCCAAAGACCCTCAAATTATAGGCATTAAAAATAAACTAAATAAACTGGAAGAAATAAAGAACAGAGTAAGTAAGTGGATGGGGGGGGGTCATAACTGGAATCAGATGACCTAGTGAGTCACATGAAAGATGTAGGACAAGATAGGGTCCTTGAGCCTTAGTTTACCTTCCATGATACAGGACTTCCTCTCTACCTTTCACACTGGCATTATTTAAATAAAAGAGCATTTACAAAACTCTGTGATAAGTATAAGTGACAAAATACATGCATGTTTTCTTTCATTAATTTCATGTTTGTGGCCTCCAGTGTCCAGCAAACTCATCTGGCAACTTCCTGCAAGCCAGAGACTCTCTCTGTGCCTTACTTGAGCCACTGGAACACCTGAGCCCAAGGTACTGCTGGACGAATCCCCTGGTAGTTAGACTGGCCTGGGACTAAGCACCTAGATATTTGAAATCATCTAGTTCATGCAAAAAAAAAAAATCACTTTTCCCTGGGATTTTAAAATGTGATCATAATAGCATTTGAAGAAATCGCAATAAAATGCTGAGAAATCATTGGCCATCATCCAAATGCCATGAAGCATTATCTCTTCTGTTAATTGGGCTGTAAGTGACAGATGGAGGATGCAAATTCAGAACCACCTGGCACCCAGTCCCTGCCCTTCCCACCTGGGTGCGCTATTGATGCCATTAAATTGCTCTTCCTGTGTCCTTAGCTTTTAAAATAAGCAAGGGATTAGCCACCAATCCCAGACTGGGAAGTTGGCCATAGGGAGTCTTTAAGGACTACTGACCCATTGCTTGGGGTGGGTCTGACTTACTAAGCAAGTCCATGGATTAGACAGACGGTTGCAACAGGTATTCACAGCTCCTGAAAGAGCTCCCATCTAAACTGTGCAGCTCAGCAGTATTTTTTTTTTTTAACCAGGAGTTGAACCCAGGGGCACTTAACCACTGAGCACATTCCCCCGCCCCTTTTTTATATTTTATTTAGAGACAGAGTCTTGCTGAGCTGCTCAGGGCCTAGCTAAATTGCCGAGGCTGGCTTTGAACTTGCGATCCTCCTGCCTCAGCCTCCAGAGCCTCTGGGATTACAGAGGAGCACCACCGCACGGCGCAGCACTTACCTTTATTTCTTTGGAGGAGGATTGGCCAGAGGCCTTTTTGCCTCCCTTGGAGGATTTGGAGGAGGTGGAGGAAACGCCCTGTGTGCGGTGGGCCTTGAGGTCGCTGAAGCTGTTGAGGTACTTCTTGCGCAGGGCCAGCAGCTCCTGCAGGTACTGCAGACAGTCCTGGGTGCGCGAATACATCCAGGCCCGGTCCTCCTCCTGGGGAGGGTAGTACAGGCTGCTGTCCATGCTGCTCGTGCTTCTGTACTTCTTCAAGGACTCACTGAATTTCTCGCCGTGGTCCCCGACCACGTACATGGAGCTGCTGCGAATGAGCCTCACGGTGGGACCGGCTCCGTTGCAGTAGGGGCTCTCCGCAGCAGCCTTCCTCTGCCGGCTGGAGCTAAAGATGGAGTGGATCTTTCTGAACATGGTGCTCGATTTCTCTCTGTGGGTAGCTTCCAGCTGCCTGCACTGCCGCCACTTGATCTAGCTGGAGGTAGAGGAGTCGACATCCAGGCCCCGAGCCATCTGCCTTCCAGGAGGCTCGGATCTCTGGAATCCCAGCGAGTGCCGCCTGGGTCAGACTGGCGACGTGCGCATCTCTCCTGGGGGGGATACTTACCTCCAATAATCGAGGTGCCATAGACAATCTGAAGACAGAAGGTAGTGCGCTGTGAGCTCAAAGGCAAGCGCCCTGGCTGGCCTTAGGAATCATTCGTCCAAGTGCCTTGGGTGTTCTGCGATGGGAGACCCTGATTGGATGGGGACAGTGTGACAATGCTTTACCTGCTCAGTTATTTTCTTTCCTTTTCATTTTCCTTCTCTGGACGTGGTCTCGATCAGTTGGACTTGCTCTATGACTGGATGTTTACATGTCCACCTTGCCTGAGCTGGCCCTGGTGCTGAATTCTCTGGTTCCAAAATGAAATCCTACTTAACAGAGACACCCCTCAACCAAAACGTGTGTGCTTCTCAAGATAAAATCCAGAACAGCGAGATGTGACCAGGGCCCTTGGCAAGAGCTCCAAGATGCCCGGATAAGCTGGGCTCTGAGCAGGCATCCGAGCGACCTGGAGGAGCCTCGCCCTGTGGTAAGGGGACCTCGCAGCCGTCACCGGATAGCAGCCCTTTTGTGGAGGGAAGAGGATTCAGGTGTCCATCGGCACTGCGACTTTTTGCATAAAAGTTCATTGAGCTGAAGAGTGGCTGCTTATATGGGGAAGACTTGTTCTTTCAGCTGAGCACATTTTAATTTAGACCCGTTAAAATCAGACATCCACTATTTTTTTTTTCTTTTCAAGAGCACTATATGAGTACATCACTATCCCAGAGATGTTCCCTCTAGGGGTTTTCTCAGGCTGGTGCTAAACATCATTATTGCACTCATTTCTCTAGACAGTCTATTTCTCTCCCAGAATTCAATTGGAGAGCTGAAGCCTGTGTCTCTAGAACCATTTTCTTAAGCCGGGATAGGTGTTAGAGCAGATGACAAGCCCCAGAAATTGCATGTAAAGTGTTATTAGATGTATGCATTAACACACTTTATTTTTGCCAATTGCTGGATTTGTTATACTTTATTGGTTTTTGAAAGAGAAAGGGTTCACAGTTTTATCAGACACAAAGAAAGACATTTTAAATGTTTATAAGCTGCTCTAAAACAATAACTATGCCTTTTATGTAGCTATAAAGTAACATCATAAATGTATTGGGACCCAGGGCATCCTCTGCGGGTGGCACTCTCCTTGATGCTATGGGGATATAGCTCCTCATATGTAAAAGCACCTAAGGACTTTAGGGCTGATGGAACATTGCCACACATATTATTTATTACTTGTAGCTTCCTTGGAGAGAAGTGTCATTTCCATTATTATCTTTAATGGTCATCAGTTCACAGATGACAAAGGGCACCCTGAGGGGTTAGGAGCCTTGTTTAAGGTCTAAATGTTCCAGCTTCAACCTGATATGTCCCCCTCCCTTCTGGGGACACATAAAGTCACCAGGATCCTAGGTCTCCTGGG
Source organism: Marmota monax (assembly GCF_021218885.2). Classification (NCBI taxonomy): domain Eukaryota; kingdom Metazoa; phylum Chordata; class Mammalia; order Rodentia; family Sciuridae; genus Marmota; species Marmota monax. The sequence goes on along the minus strand of NW_026693082.1, from coordinate 16,135,707 downwards.
AGGTCTCTTCTGGCCCATTTCTCTGGCTTCACTCGGGCACAATATCAAAGTACCCAGGGTAGACAGGGGCTGGTGTCATTTCTTCAGAGGTAACCAAGGACTGTGACCACACAGCGTTTCTGAGTGGTTCATGCCAATGTGTTTATGATTATGCTTATTCTACATGGATTGAGAAAAAAAGTATAAATAGATAAAAATTCTATCTACTTTCCTATTCCAGATTGTCATGTGTGACTAACCTCTTGATCACAAAGGAAATAAAACTAACTTCCTATACATTTTCCTCCTCCTCCCCCTCCTCCTCCTCCTTCTCCTCCTCCTCCTCCTCCTCCTCCTCCTCCTCCTCCTCCTCCTTCTTCTTCTTCTTCTTCTTCTCTCTCTCTCTCTCTCTCTCTCTCTCTCTCTCTCTCTCTCTCTCTCTCCCACACACACACATCCTTTTTGAATTGCTTCCAAGATGAAGAACATCAAGAGAAAACTATTCTGATGTCAACTTGCAGAGCATTGCATGCATGCTAATGGACAGGACATTCTGCAGCAGGTACAACCCAACTGGCTGACTCTCATCACCTGTTGTGTCAACCCTGCCCCTGAAGCCACCCCTCCAGAGCTCCTACTAAGGTGGTCAAGGGAAGAGAATACTGTCTACCTACAAAATACCCATCATCTCTGCAGGATGAAGGAAATGCATCTGGAATGGCAACTGCCTCTATTGTGCCTTATTTAGATTGTGCTCATGGCCTTAATGAGACCTGGGGGTGAAATCATGCTTGAGTTTTAAAAAGTACATTTTGAGGACACCCCAAATACCCTCCAAATCCCAAATCAGGCATCCCTCTTTCCTTGCATCCTGGAGAACTATAGAGAATCACCTGGGCAGGAAGAGCAAAGAGGCCTCTTCCCATCGCCCAGCCCAGCCCTGAACACCAGCCCCAGGATGCTCCCCGCTGGACACAGAGTTCAACAAAAGAATCTGCCTAAAGTGACTTGATCTAACAAACCTCACTTTATTCTAGAATTTCTCAAAACTTTAAAGGTCAGAATTCCAGGACAGCAGCAGAAGTTGGGAGAATTTGGTCTGTAGTAATGCCGGCAGGGTCAGCCCTGGACACCAGGTGGAGAAGAGAGTGATTAAACACCTGCCTGTTCTGAGGAAGCCTTGTCTTCTGGCAATGCTCATGGCTTAGGGAGGAGGGTGGAGTGGTGGGAAAGAAGGCAAGTATGAGCCTCATGGATCCAGTTTGAATCTCAGCTTGATGACCTATCACCTTACAAAAGTTATTTAAACCCTCTGAGCTCTGGATCTTCTATCTGCAAAAGTTCACACCACTTATTTCATAGAACTGTTGCAATGATGAAATGAGATTGCATTGAATGAGTGTTCAACCAAAACCACAGACTACCTATTTCATAGGGTTCTTATGATTAAATGAGACAATATATCCTTTGGCCTCCAAATTTTCTCTCTCATCCTGTCTCCTCTGGTAATCACAGTGTTATTCTCTATCTCTGTGTATTCAGTATTGTTTTTTTTTTTATGCAGAGTTTTTCTTTCTATATTAACATGATGTCCTCTGGGCCCATCCATGTTGTGGAAAGTGGCAGGCAGGATCTCCTTTTTAAGGTTAAATCATGTTCCACTGAATATAGGTTTTTTAATTCATGGATTGATCAATAGAAACTTTCAGTGTTTCTGTATCTTAGTTATTGTAAATAATGCTGTAGTATGCAGATATGTAGGGTAAATAAATCTAGAGATCTAATGCACACCATGAGAACTATAGGGCTGTATTTGGGGTTTGCCCAAAGAATAAGTTTTAGGTGTTCTTGCCCCAAAATGGAGGTAACTGTATGAGATAATGAATATGTTTGGAATGTATATCAAGACATTGTGTTGTATGCCTTAAATAGATACAATAAAATAAATACATAATTTAAAATGAGATAATAGTGCTTAACCATCTTATTTGCTTAAAAGTAGCAATTATTACTTTCTAACAATATGAAATATCATTACTGCTACTTCTATTTTGCAGGTCCCACCATATAGTTGACAAACTATTATCCCAGCCAAACGTTTTTGATTCAGTCCTAATTCAAGAGGCCTCTTGTCCTTCAATATTTGAAGAGATCCACTAAGTCAAATGGATCCACTTTAGTAACAGTTGATTTGGATACTACTGGATTACCTGCTGCTCTGAATAAGGTGGTCCCCTGAGATGCTGGTTGGTCACTCTGTTGGGACAGCCCACCTGCTCATAGGACATCTGTCTGGATATCCCATCCCTACCCAGCATGCATTCAGGTGAGCACCTCATCATTTTTCCCCATAGCTTGGTGCATGACAGTAAAGGCCAGGTCAAGGTCATGCCTCCTTCAATCCCACCCACCTGCAACTGCCCTTCCCATAAAGAGTCCTGGCTCACAGAAGTCAATTGATACCTTTGTCCCCTAATGGCACATCTAGGAATTCCCCTGGCTTTGTCCCTGACAGGAAAGTGACTTTCAGTCAGCTCAGCATTTCCCAGAAGGCTGGTGAAATGGGGGGGGGGGGGGGGGCAGGTGGGCGAGAGGAACAAAGGAAGAGACAGAGGAAGAGGGGTGGGGGGGGAGCTGAGAAAAGGAAGAGATCAAATATCTGTGTTGAATATTTAATGAAGGGTAAGATTACAAAGTTCGACAACGTGTATCCCATGTCCCTGTCGTCCATCTGAACAGCGTATTAGAACATTTCACTTTCTGTTTGTGCTACGAAGGGTGAGGAGAAGAATTTTCACTGGAGACCTGCTTCCCTGGCTCAGGCGACAATGCCCTGTACTTTGGATCTTTGACCAACAAGTGAAAATGGACCTCTGTCTGGTGAAGCCCCGTCCCCTCCCCCGCCCGGGGGCAGAGCAGCTCCAGGGCTCCCTGGGCTGGACCCTCCACGCACAAAGCAGAACGTGAGGTGGCTTTGCCAGCCCGCAGACTCTAACTGGCTTGGAGATCCCCAAAACACGAGCCTCTGAGCCAACATCAGCTCCTCTGAGGTTTATAAGACCCAAGGTCCTGGTGCCTGAGGACATGGAGGGCGGATGGCAGGATTCATGTCCCCCTCAGAAGCACAGCCCCAATTCGGGAACGTTGTAGGCATCGCTGCTGATGGACTGGGAGGCAGGATGGGCACATCTGACAGTGGGGGCAGGGTAACTCAGCAAAGCCAGGACTGGCCAGGGGTGATGAAGAGGGGTCATTAGGCAGTTAAAGGATAGTAAAAGGGGGGGCCTTTGAAGGCCAGGTCTACAATGTTTGATTGATTGATTGATTGATTGATTTAATTTTTGCAGTACTGGGGATCAAACCCAGGGCTGTGTACATATGAGGCAAGTGCTCTATCTGAGTTATGTCCCTGGCTATAACTCTGGATTTGAATCCACAGGGTACCCTTTATCAGAGCCCATAAAGTATCTTCATTCAATTTTAGAAAAAGTGCCCCCTCAAGGTAGAGGCCAGGCAAGCAGTCCCTATTGGCCCCCTAGGCAGGGTTCTCCATCTCAGGACCCAACCCACACAATCTGGCAGCCCTGATTGGTTCAAAACAGAAGATAATGTGGCCAATGGAATTTGAGAAAATTCCACTTAGAGACCATAAAGAGGAGCTCCATAAGACTCAAGAAAGCTCAGTGCTTCATTTATCTATTGCTGTGTGCAAACCATCAGAACACCTTCTGGCTTAAGACAGCAATCGTATTTGTTCACGAGTCTGCAGTTAGACTTCTGTATTTCTTCTGGGCATGCCAGTGGCACTCCTGTAACTGCATTCAGTAGTGGATTGGCTGGGGTTGGGCTCCGTTGGGGTGCCAGGACACTGGCCTCTCCCTCTCCACATGCTATCTCCAGCACCATGGCTGGCATTTTTACACAGTTTGCTCAGGACTTCCAGCAGGGCAAAGTCGGAAAGTGCCAAGACTTCAGGCGAAAACTGGGAACCAGCATCGGTTCCCTTCTGCCACATTCTGTTGATTTGGTCAAGTCACATGACCAGCTCAGATTAAGGGGAAGGGACTACACCAGGATGTGAGTATTAGAAGGCATGGCCCCTGGCAGCCATCAGCATTAATTAACTGCCAATCTACTAAGAGCTAAGATGACCATCCAAGTAGGATGAGGAATTCAGGCCTCACTGGGAGGTAGTCAGTGAATACATTTTTCTTTTAGGAATAATCTCAAAATAATTTATATTTGATTTGGGGTATAGTCTTGTTATGCTTTGGATATGAGGTATCCCCGTCCCCACCAAAAGCTCTTATATTAATGCCGGAGGTAAAATGATTAGATTATGAGAACTGTGACCTAATCGGTGGATTGATCCATTTGATGGATTGGTAATCTGAAAGGTCTAACTGCAGGCAGGTGGGATGTGGCTAGAGAGGGTGGGTGACTAAGGGCATATCCCTGGCATCTCTCACCCTCTCTCTGCATCCTGACCACCACGAGGTGAGAAGCTTTCCTCTGCCCTGATCTGCCTCAGGCCCACAGCAGCAGTCAGCCAACCATGGGCCGAACCTCTGAAACTGTAAGCCCAAAATAAACGTTTCCTCCTCTAAGTTGTTCTTGACAGGTATTTTGATCAATCACACTGAGAATCTTACTAACACAAGTACATAACCCCAGTTTCATGAATGCTTATGCCTCTATCAAACATTCACTTAATAATCAACAGAAAGATTGACTGTGGTTTTCTAATCTCCAGGTAGGAGGCTGAGCCTCATGGTGCTTTAGGAATGGAATAATATAAAATGTCTACCTGAACTATTTCATCGATACACACATCCCATCTCCTCCTGCCTACCTCTCTCCTCTCTCCTCCCAGTTTCTCCCTTTCCCTTTTCTCTCCAACTGAAGGGTATTATATTAGAATATCAGTTTGGTTTCCATAACAGAGATAAGAATATACACACTTATTTCTTGTGTAACGCTGTGGAGGACAGATGTCTATGCTCTACCGGGGACATCCAGGGGTCCAGGCTCCTTCCATCTCATTGTTCCTTCGTCCTCTGGGCTTATTGGTTCAAAATAAACTATCCTTGTTTTAATTGATAGGAAAACAGAAAAGAAATGGGTTTGCACACTCCTTCAATGTTACTCACCTCCCATCAGCCAGAATCTATTCACATGCTGACCCAGAACTGCAGGAGAAGCTGAGAAATGTCGTCTTTCATGCATTAGACATGCCCATCTCCAATTTCTATGGCTATAGCAGTTCTTAGGGGTGGGGGTGAGGTGGGCAGGGACAACCAGCAATCTCTGGCAAATGACTTGGTTTCCTTTGTGGTGTTAGGAAAGGAGAAAGATAAAACCGATGAAGAGATTTCCTTCTCCTAAACCTAGAGTAGAGATGCTACAGGAAAAACTACATTCCAGGTTTTCACTAAATTTCTGACTTTTGTTCCCCAGGCAAGGCATTTTCTAGTGGAGGAGCCCCAGCACATCTCCTAAAGCAGCAGGAGTGAGCCACAATGAAGAAGGAACTAGAGCCACACTGACTAGCCATTCAAGGTGGCGGCAGCTATGTGTGGGCATGGATTGGAAGTAGTGGCTCTTCTTCAGGCAGCAGCTTTTAGGTGAAAGTATCCTGTGCACCAGGTGATCATGCATTCAATTTGGCACCAGGTGATCATGCATTCAATTTGGCACCAGGTGATCATGCATTCAACTTGGCTGTTATTTGTCTGTGTCTTAATTATGAATAGCAATCCAAGAGTGGGTCCTTTAGCTACACAAAACCACAGCAGAGCCCAGGGTGCCACAGCCACAGCCACAGCCAGCATGGCCTTTGGACACATGCCCAAGAGTATGGCCAGCCCCATGACTCCCAGCATGGAGCAAGGCACAGAGTCTTGGAGGGGAAGAGTAGAGCAGGCCTACAACTGTTTCGGTCAACAGCACGTGGGGACCCTGGGAAAGCACTGCTTGATAGGAATGAAGTAATCTTCACTCAGCCTGATGAATGACCCCCTTTATAGGTGAAGACAACAGGTATCAAGATTCATTGTCTAGTCGAAATTTGTCTGATGGCTTACCCATGGCAAAGCCAGAAAAGCAATGAATGGTTTCCTGCTGCCGTGGGGTGTATTCAGAGGGGAAACTTCTGAGAGGTGAAAGCAACCCAAATGTCCATTAATGGATCAATAGACAAAATGTGGTATTTACATGCAATGAAATAGTATTTGGCCTCAAAACTCATGCTGATACCCACCCTAACAGCTATGAACCTTGAAGATATTATGCTAAGTGAAATAAGCCAGATGCAAAATGGCAAATCCTGGCCCCCTGGGCTCTGCTGTGATTTTGTGTAGCTAAAGGACCCACTCTTTGGATTGCTATTCATAATTCTACTTGTATGAAGTACCTAGAGAAATCAAATTCTTAGAGACAGAAAGTGGAATGGTGGTTGCCAGGAGCTGGGGGGAAGGGGAATGGGGAATTAGTGTCTATTGGATATAGAATTTCAGTTTGGGAAAATGAAAAGTTCTGGAGATGGACCGTGGTGATGGTCACACAACCACGTGAATATACATAATGTCACTGAATTATCCACTTTAAAATGATTCAAGTGGTAAATGTTATGTTTGTATACTTTACCACAGTAAAAACAACATAGATTCCCAAGACTCTCTAAGAGGAAATTCTGACTCAGGGAGTTTGAAGAATCTGGGAATATTTTTCTAAGAAGCTTCCCAGAGGATTATCACCAACAAGGAAGCTTAGGAAACACTAATGCTTCATAATGAGCCAACAGATGTAAGGCATTGAAGTCCATGCTGATTTACAGGCATGCAATCATTGGTTGCTCAATAATAGTAGCTATTATTATTAATAATGTAAATGGTTTTGTCTGTACAACTTCCATGTGAGAATTACGATAATGATCATGGTTAGCGTTTGCAAGCACTGACTGCATGCTGAGCTTGTGTGTGTGTCAACTCATTTAATCTGCAACTTTATCTATTAGGTATGATCATTATCCCTACTGTAGATATGGGATCACCTAGGAACAGAGAGTTTAAGTAGTGTGCCCATCTATTGTGTGATAGAGCTGAGATTTGAACCCAGAAGCCACACTACAGGAAACCAGTATGCTCAATAAATTGTCATTAGATCCCCCTGACAGGAGTTTTGATCCCTTGGTCACTACTGTATCCACACTGCCTTCCTATGTACAGTAGTAGGTGCTTAATCAATGTGTTGAATGAATATTTCATCTTTATCAAAAATGGTTATCTGAATATTTGTCAAGGGAGAATTGCCCCAAGGCTGTTTCTACCACTCCCCAAGCCCTTTACATTTGTCTTTGACTTCCGAGGTCCTGAAAAGTTACTGGATTAGATGCAGTTCAAAGTCCTGGGCTCAGATTTGTCCATTACTAGTGTGTGAACTTGAGAAAGCCCTTGATTTCTTCTTCAATAAAACCCTTCCTCATAACACCCCCTGCCCCATCCGGCCTCTTTGCCAAAGACTTTTAAGGATTCTCGTGCCTTGCAGGCTGTGGTGGTCGGCAGCTGAGCTCAGGGTTGAGGGCTGGATAAGGAGCTGCCTGCCTGCACTTAGAGACCCTGGAGCTGTGCTCAGGAGCACAGTATGGGATTCAGCCAGGAGGACCGGAGCCCCTGGACCCAGAACTTGCAATGCGAAGTGCAGCATGATTCCAAATTGCATCCATTGCTGGTGATGGAAAACGTTTAAATCAAGGTAACATTTAATATTTGTTGGACAAGACGTTGAGAAAAAAAATAAGACCATATAATGCAAGGGTGAGAAAAGTTGAGAGAAAAAAAGTCACATTGTGAGTGACAGTGTATACTGGAATAACTTTTGTGGGGTAGACAGGAAATACATATCAAATCCTTAAAACTGTGTTCTTGCTTTGATCCAGCTATTTTACTTCTAGTTACCTAGTCTAAAAAAATAATTATGGATATGCACAAATATTTGCTCATAAATTTCCTACAGAGAATGAGCCAAAGAAATAATGCTCGTATGATGGAACACAGCACAGTTATGAAAAGGGATGCCCTAGAATAGCAGATAATAATACAAAAAGATGTTCATATTGTAACAAGCAAAAAATGTCCAACATAAAACAGTGTAGAGGATGTATTCCCGTTTGTGGGTGTATAATAAATATTTCATGAACTGTTTTGGTTGTACATGCAAATGTGCTATTTTTAGGTCAGAAAAAGAATATTTAAATACTATAAGAAATATTTATAGTCTATTAAGAGAAAAGAGAAAGAAAACATATGAAATGGTACATACAATATAGTACAAATGTTGAAAATATGTATTTACTTATATGAAGAATATATATCAGAAATATGTACATGACCAAAAAAGAAGGCATTTAAGCTAAGAAAAAAAATTGATTGTCCTCATCTTATTATAAAGTGCTATCTTGGCTATTTCCATTTTTATTCCTGCCCACTACAAATAGGTTTGACTGATACACAGCAAATGGAGGCTCATCAATTCCTCCCAAATAATCTGTGAACCATCTTGCTTCCTGACCACTCTTAAAATTGTATATAAATCCTCAAGATCTTGTGGATCTTTATTTTGATCATGTTTTTCTGTCTAATTATAATCTCAAAACAATTTACAAAAAAAAAAAAAAAACTGTTAGTCTCTCCTCACCAATCCTGTAGTTCACCATCATCAACTGCAGTCAACCAAAAGAAGGGGGCATTTATATCAAACACACAGGGAAGAAAAGAGATGTAGCAATAGGAAGAAGGTTTGGGTCTTGATCTTGATCTGTTTAGCTCACTGCTGAATCTCCTTGGTTAATCAGTTTTCTTTGATATTCTCCAAAGAGCAGCCTGGCTGTTCATCATGTCTCAGGACTCAGACTGTTCCAAGCTTAATCTTGACAAATACACCCAGGTCGGGGAAAGAGACGTGATGGATCCTTCATCATTCCTGATGCAAGTTTCAGGCTTCCCTTCTGCTCATACTTCATTGACCAAAGCAAGTCACACAACCTCTTCTGACTTCAGGGGGAGAAGTACACCCCTCGCTCGTGCCTGCAGGAGATGTGACATGTCCATGAACGGCCCTAATCCATTCTATGCATTGCCTTGGTTTATAGGTTCATTGTCCTTTTTAGTTCATTGTGAGCTCATACAAAACAGGAATAAACTCCTTCTACATAATTAAATCTTTTTCCATCACCTAACCCCATACCTGGTACATAACAAGTACTTGATATTTATTGAATGAATAAACAATTTGTCTCACATAATGAGGTGGTAACCCCAGGAGTTTCAGAGGTTTGGGGTTGTGTGGTGTTGTCTACTGTTGGCTGGCACCACCGCCCACTTCTAGATCTCCCTTGACTAGACTCTCCTCCCCACCTTGTTTGGCTCCAGTTCAGTTAGTTTCCCAAAAAGAGGAACTTGCCTGAGCTTTGAAAGAGAAAGTGAGGAGAAGCAATTTTCTTCCAGAAGTCACAATAGACACCCATTCCCAGTGGATTCCGGGGCTCTTGGCAAACACCAGGATTGGTGGAGATTTTTCAGAGTTTCCAAAGAATTGCAATAGTTGCTGCTAAACATTAGAGAACCATCCAGATGTTCCATCTGACCTTCTAGCTATTTCCATATCTTTCAGCTATTTTTCACTCCTCTAGATCTTGTCCATCCAGGTGAGCCCTAATACCTATAACAAACTTCTTTGTCCCCTAATAGAAAGAGTGGTTTAAATTTAGGGCCTTCCTTTACTTTTTTTTTCCCCCAGGGGTTAAATGGGATTTTTCCTTTTGATCATCCTCCAAAAAATCTCACTATACTGAATCTGTAGAAATCCATCTACATGAGATTTATTATTTTTTTCTCAAGTTTTGACTGGATCAGAGGCCCAAAGATTGTCTCAGAGCTCTGAGGGCACCTGCTAGCATCTCACCTCATCTCTCCAGTTAGCCACAGTCTGTCTCCTGGGCAAAGGTGCCAGTCTTAGTTTCGACAAGTAAATTTGGAACAGGTGTAGCCAGAGGCAGCCAATCTTTCAGGATTTGCAAGAAGATTGGCAAACAAGCCAGTGACCTCTGGATTCTGACCTATAATTGCAACATCTTCCTGCTGAATTCTCAGCCCCCAGCTTGCCCCTCCAAGCAAGGCTTGGTATTTTCTTCTTTTTGAAAGGAATCTTAGTGAAACTGCTACCGCACATCGAATATTGATGCCTGGTTGAAGCCAGGTTTCTGGGGCATGGATTGCACTTGTCAGGAATGCATAAACCCTTTTACTCCCTTTGAATGGAAAATGGCTGGCCATTTCAACGCTATAACTCAAAAAGCTGATGGAGAAAATCCTCCTACTTCTTTAACATTGCCAGTAGATTAAGTGATTACTGGAAGTGAATATTAAAAAAAATATCAAGACTCAGCAGGATTTCCAGTGCTTATGCAGAATTGCTCAGGTCGATTCATTTGCCCGAATGAAACCCCACCCCCGGCATCTCTGAGTCAACATCATTACAGCCTCTGGGCTTATCTTCTTAATCAGCAGATATTTACTGGAGGCCACTTCTGCTCATCACTCTCCTGGGTCCTATGGGTGTTTCATTGTCGATGTTCCTCCTCCTTCTTCTTCACGGTTTTCTCTTCATCTGTTCCCCGCTAAATAAATATAGCCTCAACATGATCCGCCAATGCTGAGCTCTGCCATGTGGCTGATTTCTTTCATTTGGCCCACCATGCAAGTTTCCTAACTTCCACCAGAGGGCAGTACCTCTACACAACAACATGCTTACAATGCAATTTACTGTTCACACTGACGGGTCACAGCTCTGGTCTGGGTGGACAGCAAAGCAAATCCGCACCATTCTAAGTCTGTGCGAATTAGCGTGTCTTAATTTCATGCCTGTGCCTATGAGCCTATCTATGTATGCAGACAGGTGGAGCTCACATCTTAAAGTCGTTGCAAATTATTGTCACTATTGCAATGTTTACTGAACACATACCATATAACAGAAATTGTGCTACTTGCCTTAGTTTTTTTTTTCTCTTAATAAGGAATTATTCATAATCAGCACTTTATGGGAAGAAGCACCAATGAAAGGCATTAAGATGCATATGTCTTAACACTTTAAAATAAGCATTTTGCTCTGATCCTGTTGACCACCGTCTAATTGACTTACAAAACCTCTTTCCTGTTAATAATAACATTTAAAAGTTAAGTACATTTAGACAAAACTCTATTTTAATGAGCTGGAAATCAGAGAGGAATATAAGGGAGAATATTAGAATTATTTCCTTGAAGTTAAAGCATTCCAGAATCTACCTACAAATTTAAAAAGCATTACCTTCTTATCCACCTGTTAAATTGTTCACATCCACCCAGAGTTCTGTGCAGATTCCTCTTGCAAACAGGAAGACAGTATTTGCAAATAGAAGGTATTATGTCCAGAGGTACCTCTGCCCCCCATTCCCAGGACACAAACAGGCACTTGCGAGAATGCAGGCTACATTGTTCTGGGCTGAGAAGTGGTCATGCAAGGCCCGGGATGGGAATGGATTGCCCAGGGGAGGACTGCAGGGGGCAGTCACTAGCTCTTTTTGATGGACAAAGACCAATGCCAGATCTGATTGTTTTGACAAATGAGGAAATTAGTAGAGGTCAACCAGAGGTCTGATAAATTTTAAAAGCTAAGGAGAGAAAAAGGAAATGGAAAGTTGTAGCCACATCTTGCAAGAGTAGCTTCAGTGTAGGTGATTAATGGACTCCTTCACTCCGGGCAGCAGCAATGAAGCTGATACCATGGTGATTTTCCCCATCTGGGGGGAAGGAAGCTAATTCACAGAAAGGTTGTGTGACTTGACCACAGTCATACAATTAGAGGTAGAGCCTGATTTGAATCCAGGCAGACAGCTTCGGCATCTCTCTGCTTATTAACATTTATATTACACCGCTTCTCTAGGCATGAGAACCATAAGTAAAACTGGCCTACTAGTCAGTGGATCATGAGTCAGTTGCAAATTTATGAAGACAATCATGAGACAAATACTTCAAAATGTTCCCTTCTGTTAATTCTAGGTGGTGAAAGTCACAGGTATAGGATATGAATTTTTTGAAATGCTTTAAAGATCAAAATTTTAACTGCTTATGAGAGCTGAATAAAGCTTACATTTAAATTTTTAAAAACCATACATATTGAAAATATTGTACTAAGTGAAATAAGCAGACATATATTGTATGATACCACTTTTATACAGATACTATATTTCTGAGGGATCTAGGGTAGTCAAATTCATAGAGCTAAAAAGTAGAATCATTGATGGGGGGGCTGGAGGAAGGGGAAAGAGAATTACCATTTGCTACAATTTGGGTAAGGAATGTCCCCCAAAGGCCCATGTGCTGAAGGCTTGATCCAGCTTGCTATCATGGGAGGAGGTAGAAACTTTAAGGGGCGGGGCCCACTAGGCGGTCTCCAGGTGATTGGGGGTGTGCCCTTGAAGGGGATTAGGGGACCCCAGTCTCTTTTTCTTTCTGATTCCCTGGCCATGATATGAACAGTTTTGCTTTGACACACGCTCCCACCATGCTGTGCCACTACAGCCCCAAAGTCAACCAATCATGGACTAAAACCCTGAAAACTGTGATCCAAAATAAACCTTTCCTCCTTATAAGTTGATAATTTCAGGCATTTGCTATAGTGACAGCAAGTTGACTAACACGCTGTTTAATGAGTACAGAGTTTGGGGTGATGGAAATAGTAATTGCATGTTATACATATTTTAGCTTATTTTTTAAAGTACACAGAAATTTTTCTTAGTAATTATTTGCTATTTTAAATATATTTTCATTTTATCGAACTAAATTTGGCAATTTCTGAAGTATCCAGGGATGCCTTGGGACTGGTTGGGTTTCCCCAGCAGCAGAGCTTAGGAGACTCAGGGAGCCTGGGGCCCTAGGGAAGGAGCAGGTACCCAGGTGTCTGCCAACCTGATCAGGAGGCTCCTCCATGGGCACTAAAGGCCTGAATTGCTAGCGCCTCCTTTTACATTCTGCATCTCAGACTCTGCCATTTTGTGCCCAAGACAGAAACACAAAGGAAAGAAAGCTTTATAATACAAGACATCTGAAAACTCTGGCTCCATAGGAATCAGTCCCCATGACACAGAGACTTATAAGAGGGAGAAGCTAGTCATGAGGACAGGGGACAACAAGCCAGCCAGGCATTACCAGGGAAAAGGGGGGACCATCCATCCACACACCTGCAGCACCTCACCCATGATCACATGACTGTCCTTCTAGGTCTGCATCAGCCAACTGCACTGCCACAGGAAGCTTGCCCAGGAAGAAGAGAGGGCAGGTCACTTTATTATTCATTGGCAGAACTTCCTGACCATCTAGTCAATGTACACCCCTTCTTGGGACCGTAGATAACAGCAAACTAGTCTAAATCCTCACCTCTCTGTGTCCCCTGGTCCTAAACTATTATGTGCCAAATTTCCAGTTCTGATCCAGCTCAGCCAAAGCTCACTTGAATCAGGACATTCACTAACCCACCACTTTGTTATCTCCTTCCCAAGATCCTCAATCTCAGAATCTGTCACTAGGTCTATAACACATTTGGCTTTGCCTCAACACCAGTCTGTTTGGGTGGTGTTTGGGGGAACCCCAGAGATACTGGATTACTGTGCACAGACAGACTCTCAGCAAAAGGGCCACTCCAGGGTTGGGGAGAATAATCCCCAAACTCCTAACTCTTGGAATGTATGATGGTATGTATAGGGGAGGAAAAGTAATTCCATTTCCTCACCCATCACAAGGATCATGGCTGACACCTCTATGACAAAAGACCAATTCATAAGAGAAAAGAATCACAAATGTATTTAACCAAAGTTTTCAGTGACACAGGGAAATAAGCCCCAAAGTTTCAGGGACAACTGTGCATTTTTTGCCTAGGCTCCATGAAGAATGGACAGTTGTGTAGAAGTACAATTGGACATCTACAAGAGGGGATCTGAGGGTGATAAACTGGGCCAGGGGGCCTCGACAAGGCCTGTCCAAAACCTCCTTGGCATCCAGTCATGGGGCAGGAGACCCACCACATGAGGACTTAGGGATGGTAGGTCAGGGAATTTCTTTATAATTAGCTCTCACACAGAAAGGTGGAAGGTCAGGCTGCTCTGTTTCCGCAGTTTTCTCAACTTCTACAGTGCCATGTTTTGGGGTATCATGTTCTGAGACCCAGTCATGATTAATGTGAAAGTGAAATATAATCATTTCTCCAACCAAATTTTATTACAATTCCTGTTCCTTTATGAAACAAACAAACAAGCCAGGAAATTTCTATTGTCTGAAGTCAATCTGATCAGATATCAAAAACTGTTGGGCCTAGTCCCAGATCAGAGAGGTGTGATAGCATTTTCTGTTTGAAAGAAGTTTCTGAGCTGGGCATGGTGGCATATGCCTATAATCCCAGGGGCTCAGAAGGCTGAGGCAGGAGGATCACAAGTTCAAAGCCATCCTCAGCAAAAGCAAGGCACTAAGCAACTCAGTGAGACCCTCTCTCGAAATAAAATACAAAATAGGGCTGGAGATATGCCCTGAGTTCAATTCCTGGTGGCCCTCCCCCCCAAAAAAAGAAAGGTGTTTCTGTGGCTGTGATTTCCCCTCCCCTTTCTTGCAATGGCCCAAATCTACCTAGGAAAAGCAAAGGGGACTTTCATTTAGAACAACCCCCAGGAGACAAGAAACTTTCAGTGCAGCAAAGCCCAGGCCCTGTGCTAGGAAATGGTCCCTCTCCATAGGCCACAGGTCCAACAGTCTCAAAGTCTGATTTGCCTCAGGAAGACAGCTTCTCCCAGACCTGGAGGGAAACACCAATGGGCATGGTGGGTGACTGAATTAACTCCTCGAGGGACACTGCCACCCTCACTCCAGGCACTCAGCTCATCTGATTTTCAACACAGGCTGGAAGCATCACACTCACATATAGTTTGTGAGATGGACTTGTAAGCCAGAGGTAAGGCAAGTTGAGGGACTGGTCTACATAACACATAATAGATAAAATGAAGACATGTTGGAAAGACCATCACAGAAGAGAAAAGGGCCCAGCACAACCTGCAAAAATATCACCCATCCTGTTTCATTTTCCTCATTCCTAAGATGGGAGGAATTGATTTCTAAGACTTTTTCCCACTGTAAAATTCTAACCAGTTGATGTATCTCCAGGCACCAATTTCACCTCTGAGGGGGAAAAAACATAAAAGGGATATCCACACTCCACACTTGGATACAAAGAATTGACATAGCCTTTATTTAAGTCAGCTTTCCGTGCTGTGATTAATACCTGAGACAAGTCACCTCAAAAGGAGGAAAAGTTTGTTTTGCTTCCTGGTTTCAGAGGTTTTGGGTTGCTTGTTTGCTTGGCCCTATTGCTTTGGGCCTGGGGTAGCACAGAACTTCATAGCAGGAGTGTATGGCAGAGGAGGTTGTTCACCTCATGGCAGTTGGGAAACAAAGGAAAAGAGGAAGGGGCGGAGTCCCAATAGCCTCTTCATGGACACGCCCCCTAATGACCTAACTTCCTCCCACTAGGCCCCACCTCCTAAAGGTCCCACCACCTCCTAGAACTGCCTCAGGATCCTGACCAAGCCTTCAGCATATGGGTCTTTCATAACCTCACAGTCTCCTTCCCTAAGGGATGACTGGCTGTGAGACTGTGGGAAAGGAACAAGTAGAATACCTGGAACAACTAGAAGTTCAGAGCTCTGGTATCAGGCAGGGGTTTCTACATGGTAAAGTAATAATGATAGGAAGACATTGTTAATTATTATTGGATAGTCTGTATGCACATTGATACTTCCCAGGAACTGCACTGTTTTATACCCATCTTATTTATCCTCAGCATTTTACTCATAAGAACATAGAGACACAGAAATTCATGAAAGTTGTCCAGATCTCAGAGTTACTCTGGGCTGGGGTGGTGTGCTGACAGAGTTCTCTCGGATTTGGAAATCTTTGCTCTTTCCACTCTCCTAGCTCTACTCCTCGGTAGCAGTGTGACCTTGAGCAAATGACAAAACCTCCCAGTGCCTCAATTTCTTCATCAATGAGGCCCCAAACCCTTACTTTGTTTGAAGCATTGGATTTAGTGACCTGTGATGCCATTGTTTTTAATATATTATCATCAGTATCGCAGACCTGCCAGGGCTGAAAGAGTGTTCAGGAAGGTGACAACGGGAGTCTCCTTACATGGCTCTGGATAGCTATTATAGCCACCGTCCAGTGGGATGACCTCAGGGGTTCTGGGAAATCCTGCAGGCCAAGGATGAAAGCAGGGGCTCCCAGCAGTCACTGGACACACGACTCACCTTTCCCACCTCTTGCCTCCCAGCCTGTTGGCATTCCCTGGGGAGCCACTCTCAGGACCAGCACCAGGACGGTGCCTGGGCAGAGGCAGGAGGAGCCAGGAAGTCCCCAGCTGCTGGGCCTGGCAGCTTCTAGAATGAGCTCAGCGCCTCAGGGATCCCAGTGGCATCCATCTTCATTCTCTCCCTAGACCTGGTCAGGAGGAATCCCTCCCACTTCTTCCATCCTGTGGCATTTCCCTCTCTGAATCAGCAGGATCTGACCACAAAACAGAAACTGGGTATTGAAATCAGGGGACTTTAATATGGGAAATTGATCGTACAGGCGATGGAAGAGTCCAGAAGGCCAGCCGGTAACTGGGATAAATCAGAGGTTAGCATCTCAGAGAACTATCTCTACCCCTAGAGTGGAGGGACAGACAGCCTGGGTCCAAGGTCACCAAATGGGACCAGAGTTCCAGAGGAGAGGCACCACTAGCAAATGTCCCTTTTCCTTGTCCTGCCCTCCAGCCTCCCCCAGGTGACTTCAGTCTGAGTCAGTCCCTTGTTCTACCATGCCAGGCTCCCAGTGCTGAGCTTCTGGTGTGTGCTGGACACTCACTCACGCATTCACGACATCTCACTAAATCCTCGCAATCACCCAGGGTGCCTTGTTCTCATTGTCCTGATGGGAGACAGAGATACACTTTACCCCATCTCCCAAAGAAAAGATGAGGTAAACCCAGAAAAATTCAGATCAAAACCCAAGTTGGCCGTGTTCCCTGGAGAACCCAAAGGATTCTTATTCTATTCCCAAACCCAGAAACACAAGGGGGAAAAAAATTGAACAAATCAAATTCTGAATCATTTAGTGTTGGGAGTGAAAGATTTGGTCTATTCCCATTTAGATATCATCCAAGAAGTCGAACACTAAGATGCTGTGCTGAGAGCCACAGCTGAGTCGGAATGGCCCCTGGCATTTTGCCAATAGCATTGGTTGAGAGGTGAGCCATTAAGATGATGCTGGATTGATTCAATTGTATATTAGACTTTTACTGTCTGCCTCAGCCCGCTACTTTGGAGTTCTCGCGGGGATTCCCGGAGAGTTCCCATTGGTTGGAGAAGTGTGAGAGTAGGGATTTCCGGAGGAGGGATTTTCCAGTTGGTGGTTCCGGGAGGAGCCGCCGTCATGGAGTGTGCTTGTGGAGTTCAGAAATAAAGTTTGTTCCTGCTTCAGTGGCTCGTGATTTGTGCCCAGCCAGACTGCGGCAATGCTGCTATCACAAAATGCCTTTGATCAATTTATAAACAACAAAAAGTTATCAGTCACTGTTC
Organism: Marmota monax; assembly: GCF_021218885.2. NCBI lineage: Eukaryota > Metazoa > Chordata > Mammalia > Rodentia > Sciuridae > Marmota > Marmota monax. The sequence continues at coordinate 16,118,036 of NW_026693082.1, read as the reverse complement.
TGGAAGTCCAGGCTCAAGATGCCAGTAGATTCAGGGTCTGGTGAGGGCTGTTCTCTGCTCCATAGATGGTGTTGTTTCTGTGTCCCCACATGGCAGATGGGGCCAGGGTAGCCTCTCCTATAAGGGTACTAATCCTGAGCCCTTCCCACAAGGTCCTCATGTCACAGGTAAATGGAGGGCCAAAGCTCCAAACCTCGGTTCTTGTGTTCCAGTGAAAGAAAATTTAAAGTCAAATACAAAAAGCCAAGCAAAAGGATTGTTTTGTAACTGAAAGTAAGGTTCAGGCAAAGAGAGAGAGAGAGAAAGAAGAGAGAGGAGAGAATGACAAAGGAAATGTAATGTTACTTCCAAATTTATTACTGTTCTATGTTTGCCCTGAGAACTGGGGCACCTTCTGGGATCCAATATTTAACTCCTTCTCCACATTGGGCAGGAAAGCTTTTGACCCTAGTGGATCCTCTCCAGAACTATCATGGCGACCATCCCATTCAGGGGTCTTCATCTACAAGTCAGTCCTGTGTTCATGCAGGTGTTGGAGTCAATGACTGGGCAGACTTCATCTTAGTGCACTTGCACTATTCATGAAATTTTCCCTTCTGAAATACATAGAGAAACGTATGGCTGTATGTCCTAGATTTACAATGGCCCAGTAGACCCTGTCAGGAGTTATCCCCATTGATCTTTCCTTCTTGACTCCTTTCTTAATTGGTTCCCTTTTTAACACCTGTTTGTTCTCGGGATTAGTACACTTGTTTTTCTGCAAGTTACTTGATTGTCCATTAAAGGCCATTCAAAGAAACCCCTGCTATTTATTGGTTCACATTCCACTGCTCATTCATTACTGCTACCTAACACTGTCTTAATAACTCACAATGGGACATGGTTTCACCATGAATTTGGAGGGACACACTGAGACGCTGTTCCCCATGGTAGGGAACCATCTAATTACAAAGCAGCTTGCAGGGCTCACTCCAGGTATGTGTGACAAGTTCCCCCAAATAATGCTTAGGACTCCTGGAGTTTGATATCACTAAGGAAGAAAAACACTTCTTATGGAAAAGAATACTTAAAGACAAACTTCTTGCCTCGCTCTGGGGAGGAAAGGTGACAGCAGGAGTGGTGACTCATCCAGGGACCAAGAGCAAGACTCTGAGGAGCCAAAAGTGTTGGAATGCAAATACCTAACAAGCACCAAATCCACCAGGTCCTGGGAACATGGCAGCCAGCAAGACAGCGCGGCCGTCCCTTGTGACATTTGCTGTCTCATCCTCCTGAGAGCTGCATGGAGTGCAAAGTAACTTTTGGGGTTATGTGGGATAGCTGGAGGAAAAGGCGGGGAGGTGGGGTGGGATGTGACCTGCAAGTCAGCTGCCTGGCCCCACAAGAGAAGAGACCTGCATGTGTGTGCGCATGTGCGCGTGCAGAACAGCTCTACACGTGTGTGGCTCTTTGTTATCCTAAAGAGAGTGCGTGTGGAAATCAAGCAAAACCATTATGCAAATTGTTTAAGATGATACCTGTGTGTTGCTTATACTGGTTAATTAACCAAAATGACTCACTGTGATAGACTTTTAGACAATGCTCCATAACTAATAACTGAAGTGTCAGACACTCAGCCATGGAGCCAAACCCTGCAGCCCCTGGGCTGTGAGGACTACACAACCCCCAGAAACTCAGCAGTCACTCTCAAGCCACTGTGTGCATCCTGTGTGCCGCAGGGTCCTGCTCCCACAGGAAATGACAGGTGCCTGAAAGGATGTCTTACCTCTTTCTACATCTGGGCCCAATATTCCATCTGGAATAAAATTACCGCCCTCCCCATCCTCTGAAATGCAAATAAAATTACCCCTTGCTAGGCACTGGATTTCTCCCTCATCTCAGTGTCTGTTGGGCTTGCATTCATCCCCTGACCAGGATTCTCTACCTGCAGCTGCCATTTTGACACTCTGGCCTGTGGCAAAGCTTGCAGCGCCTCCCCATGTTTCAGTCTTTGCACTGTCAGTCCTTGCCAAAAGCAGTGAGTCAGCTGCCTCTGCCAAAGGAAGAGCGAGGAGCCTGGAAGGGATTGCAACCCCAGGAAATTCCAGACACTGATCCCTGACCTCCTCATTCTAGGTGTGGCTGCAGAGGTCCCCACTCCACACGTATCCAAAATGCTGTCACACCCTGGACTGCATGTGGTATGGACATCCTTTCTTTTCTTAAATTCAAGAAAACAAGTCCCATCAGAGTCTGTCCTGCTGGGGAACAAATCCCACTGCAGTGTCTGGGGTCTGGCTCCCTCCCCTCAACACAGGGGCTGGAAACTGCTGACATGGAAAATTATGACTGTGGGTCCAACCCATTGCTTTTGACTCAGAAGCAGAAGGGGTGGATTTGATCCTGATCCTCAGTTTAGGTACAAAACGGAGTCACCTGAAGAGGACATTAAAGCCCCTATGCCTAGCTCTCCCCCAGCCCCAAAGACCAGTTGAATCAGAACCTGGGGGTGAGGCCTGGGCCTGCAGCTAAACACAGCTCCATCAGTTCTAACATGCAGACAGACTTGGGGTGCCTGGATTGGGGCATCTCCAAGGCTGCCCATCTCTGATTGCCATTCTATTCCAGGCCTCTGGGTGACGGTGAGGGTGAGGTGGGCCCTCCTTCACCTCATGCCTCTTCTCTCTAATAAAAGGACCCAGGAATGCAGATGCAGTAAATGGAACCAAACATGTGGAAATGCTGCAGCCCTTGAGAACGCTCTGCACCTGCACAGCACTTTGCCCATGTGATTCCTTAACCACCAGGGTGGTCAACTGCACCCCTATGACCACTTCCAGGGAAAGGAAGGAAACCAGCAAGGGCCAGCAGAGGGGCCCTCCCAGGCTTTTATCACCATGCCATCTCCCAGTCGTTGGGCTCAACCTCTTCCTTCTTCACACCCACCAACCAGGGCAGCACCTGCCCCACGCCAGGCACCATGACAGATGCCAGGGACTCACTGGCTTTGCTGGGGGAGATGACAATAAAAACATGGGAAATGGTAGCAAATTGTGATGGGCACCCAGATGGAAGCCCCCAGGGGGCCTTGCTGAGAACAATGGCAGGAAGTCCCCAGGGAGGTGACACTTCAGTGGAGAGCCATATGCAAAAAAGAAAGCACCCTACAGAGCCTAGAGGCTCTCAAATGGACAACAGGGCATGTGCATTCCCCTGAGGCCATCTAGAGGGTCAGATGACATGTGTGGGAGTGAGAGAAGAAAGGCTTTCCCTCCACCACAGGGCAGGACATCTGGCTTAGGATAGGAAGCCCTTCCCAGTGGGCAGGGACTTGCCTTAGGAAATGGAAGAGCAAACCCCCCTAGCCAGTTGAGGGCACACATACCCCAGGGTCTCAGAAACCCGGGCTCTATGAACACCCTGCTCCATCCTGAGGCTCCAGCCAGACCCTACTGTAGCCGGCTGTCACAACAGTGCAGAAGCTGCCAGGCTCCCTCTGCAGGCTGACTGCTCTTCACAGGGTTGAGTGTTCTTTTCTCTGGAGACAACCACATGGAGACCCTCCCTGATGCACCAAGGAGAGCCTTTTCCTTCCCTCAAAAGATCCTCTGATTGCTCACCTCCTGCTGCATGCAGTCACATAGAGAGTCCAGGATCTTGGCCGCGTGAAGCTGCTGCAGAGCCCTGGTGCTCACAGAAGGGGCTGGGCAGGAATTCCAACCAACCTACTCATTTCAGAACCATAACTGCAGTGGCAGCTTCAAATTTCCCCACTAGATGGGGTCCTTGATTGCTACAGCTCATCGCTCCAAATCATTTAATTTGGCTTGGAAGGCTGCTCAGAAATTGTATTCAAAGCAGAGGGAAATCTTTTACAGGAAGTGGCCATGGGCTGCAATCAGAAAACCCCTTGGAAATCTGTTTTTTTATATCCTCCTTAATTAGCAAATGTGATAAAGGGTGAGGGAAGATGTTTGCCCAGGAAACCTAGTGAGTCTGAAACACGGATACAAATGGGGTCAGCTAGAAAGTGATGGCTGTGAAGAGCCATTTTGAAAAACACTGTAATTGTTTCTCCTTTTTGAGGCAGACCAGAGACATTAACCCTGGACAATCAGGCTTAAAAAAAATCCTTTGGCCCTGGTCATGGTCACCATTTTGCCTGATCAACGGGGACCTGTTTCTCATTGATTCATCTCAGTCCCCAGATATACAAATCAAGCAGACAGGGAAGATGGGACTGGCGAAGTTAAGCCACCAGAACAAGGTAAGACAGTTTTTCAGATGCAAATTTATTTGGCTGAGTTACTGTAAATAATTATATCCTTTGAAGTAATGCACCATAGATATTTATCTGCATTATCAATTGTACACCTCTCTTATTCCTATATCAGTATGGAAACCTCTCTTGACATTTTTAGGCATAGCAAGAACAAAGACACTAACTCTGTCTTGTGAGGCTGCATTTTAGCCCAAGAAACACAACTCCTTCCAGAAAACAGTGCAAAGACATATTTTTAAAATATTTTTTAGTTGTAGATGGACACAATATATTTATTTTTATGTGGTGCTGAGGATTGAACCCAGTGCCTCATACGTGTAAGGCAGGCACTGTACCACTGAGCTACAGCCCCAGCCCACAAAAACATTTGTGACATCACTTCAGAACTTTGCAGGTATGGATGGAATCCTTGATGAGCAAACTCATCACTGAATTTTGAATGCCATAACAGAATTCCACAAGAAGGGGGCATGAGCATATTTTGAGGATGATTTTGAAGCAAGACCCCTTGATAAACTTTTATTGTTCACATTTCCTTTAATGTGGAAACTTGTTGGCAGGGTCCCCCCCCACTCCTTTTCCCTAGGATTGGAGATATTTTGACATTCTTAGTCATTCAGTCATCAAGCAAACAAACACCTTTAGGCCCTTGGTAATCTGATTTGACAATTTTAAGTTAAATTTTCGGCCACAGAGCATCTCCCCCTGGAAAAGTTGGGGTGGGTGGGGAGGAGATTCTGGGTTTTGTTTCCATCGTATGCTGGGAACAGGTATAAGACAATCCTCTAGGGGAAAGCAAAATTAGATCTTCAGTCATTTGGGAAGATGGCCTTGCAGAAATCTGCTTCCCTTAACACACTTCTCTGTCCTGGTCACTGATGCAACCTAAAAATTATATGCACTTCCAGCAGAGTTAGGGACATCTTCTTAGACTGCCATCCTACAATACTTGAGTCCAACCCAGATGAGCCTATCAATTGCCCAAAGATGACTCCTATGTCACCAGAAAGACACATCTAGTAAGCCCAACAGTTGAGAACAGTGTTTCCTTCACAGGTTCTTGGCTCAGAATAGAAACCAAAACCAGAGATCAGCTAATGCTTGCTGGGGTGAACCAAATCCTTTGGTTTTACATAGACCAGCCGAGGAGTGTATTCCTAGAATCATGGGACTGCCCAGGTCTTCTGAGATATCAGGAGCCAAACAGAATCTGGTCTGAATGAAGAATGCCAGAAATACTACAATTGACCAGGAACTCCAGAGCACAAAAACCCTTAACTCTTGGAGTTCTTCTGCCCTGAGCTGTGTCCATAGGACCAACCGGAGGCATAAATTCACTCTAGATACTACTCAAACATTGTCATAGAATAGTGACACACACCCCCTAAAAATGACCACATGCTAATCTTCACAATCTGTGAATTAACGTGAATCACAAAAGGGAATTAACGTTCCTAAGCAATTAGATAGGGACAGTTTACTGTGTTGTCTACTTTAAAATGGAAGAGGGCAACAGGGGAGGACGTCAGAAGGACGCGGAAGGATGTGGTGTAAGAACTCAACACACCACTCCTGGCTTGGAGGATAGAGGAAGAGGCCACTTACCAATGAATGCAGGCAGCCTAGCAGCTGGTAAAGGAAAATAAGACCAACCTTCTCCCCTAGAGCTCTCAGATGAAATGTAGCCCTGTTGAGTTCTTGGTTTTAGCCCAGTGAGACCCAAACTGGACAGTCCAACCTACAGAAAGGTAAGATAATAAATCTGTGTTTGTTTGAGAAACTGATGTGACTCCATTTTTGAGAAACCAGCCTCTACCTCAGAGCAAAGCCTGTCTAAGGAAGGGGGGCCCTTGTCCTTGGAAAACCCCACAGAGCACTCCTAGGCACATACCCACCCTGCGGAGTTGTTTGTCTGCAAGTAAGAGGAGAGATCTGCAGCACCAGGTGTCCCTGACTCAGTTAGGCTAGATGAGGACCCATAGCAACCCCCTAGCAACCACAATCAGCATGAGACAGGGAAAATATCTGGGATGCCAGATGACCCCCAGTAGTTTATGGTAGTTGATAACACGTTGGGAAACCATGTAGTTTAGCATGAACACCCCCCGCCCCCCGTGGCTTAAACCAATCAGTTCAAAGGAATTCCCCTCTTGTACTAACCAATCACCCCTACCCAACTTGTACCGGCCAGTGAATGTGCTAATCAATGTTAAGAGTTGTTGTTTGATTTTCCCGCGGTGTGAAATGATTTGCTTTGTGATGTTGTGACACCTAGAGTGTCCCCCCAAACCTATAAAATCTCACTGAACAAAGGACCGGGATTCACTCCTCAGCACTTCTGTGTCAGGAATGGTTGTGAGTCCAGGCTGAAGCTTGCAATAAAGACTCTTGTGTGATTGCATCGGATTCAGCTCCTGGAGATCTATTGGGTCCCACGAATCCGGCATTACAGTTTAAGCCACTGAGGTTGTGGTCCTTTGTTCCAGGTAACACAAACCCCCTCTGTGACCGGGCACTGAGCCAGCCGGTGGGGACTCAGTAGTGCCCAGGATTCCAGGAAGGTACACACAGAGCAGTCCACCCACCGGGAGGGAGAAGTGCGCATGTGTAGTTAACACAGAAGGTTCTACGTGGAAGTCCTGCACCATGCCTACAGTAGAGGTGCTGTCCTCTGCCCCGAGGACTCAAGTCTTCCTGGAGGAGGGAAGACATTTCTGCTGAACCTGGGAGGCCCATAGCAGGGTTGTTCAGAACAGCCATGGGTTCATGTGTTCCCAGAACCTTTCATTTAGCTTTTTTTTTTTGGTTGGGGGTCATATGTGTCGAAATGGAAAGCATTTCTTTATTGTCCAGGCTGGTCTAGACCTTGATTCTCCAAGGGTGGTCCAGAGACCAGGGGCATGGACATCCCAGAGAATGCAAAATCCCAGCCCCCCAGCCCAGCCCTGCAAAGTCAGCATCTGCATTCTAAGGTTTCCATGGGTTTGTGCCTGCATTCCAATATGCGAATTTCTGCCCTTACCCTCAGTGTGGAGAGAACAGAGCTGGGGTTCCAGAAGATGCTCACTAATATAAACCTGATGGAGCAGAGTTTCTCGGACCACCCGCCACCCATTGCTGGGGAGCCATGCCCAGGAGGGTGCTCCCCCTCCATGAGCTTCTCAGCGTTTGCAAAGAATCACACACGATCCAGTTATACACGTCCTACGGGAAATCAGGCAGGCTTTATTTCATAAAAACGTGGTCACAAACATCATCCATTTCTTTCTTTCTTAGAAAATATGACTTCGCCTCTAGCAATTCTAACGGAGAAATTTTTTTCTAGTCTAATGACCTCAATCCCATAATCATTTATCCTAACAGCTCGATCTTTAAATCACTAAGTTTCAATTTATTCTCCTGCTGTCAGTATAACCAGTCAGGGGGCTCTGTCAAAGGCGACTGCCTCCCTGATTCCTGCAGCCTTTTTGCTGGGCTGGAGCTCTACCTCTGGTTGGCTCTTAGGCTACACACACTCAGAGCTGCCTCACACATCGCTGGAAAACCTGAGACACTGTCGCCCCAGGGGTTGACGTTCAGTTCAAGGACTGGCTTCCAGGGTGTTTACGCAGTGCACAGACTGGAGTCCCACACTCAGAAGCAGTGGAGGTATAATGCTCTGCAGTTTCAGTCTTAAGACTCTTGATGATTTTATCTTTGACTTGGCGTTTTCTCCATGCAGTTCTATGGTACAATGGAACATGTGCTGGGGACTGGGAGGCTCCGTTCCCACTGAACTACCTCCCATCTTTTCCCCACAGAGACTGTCTACCACTCCTCTCTCCTCTCTGGTCTATGGTCACTGTACCCATCTCCGCCCTTCTCATCCCCAAGGGGTCTGGGCTGTGATCTGTTAAGGATCAGGGTCAAGCACCAAACCCCTACGAGGATGTCTCACTCGCCACCTGCATTTGTGAGTGTCTGCGCTCAGGCCACTGCGGACCTTTGTGCCCAAGGGAACCGGATATGAAATAACAAGTAAGAGAACATGACAAGCGTTGAAAGAAAGAAAAGAAGAAGGAAAAAAGAAGTAGAGGAAGGATTTCTCTTGCTTTTCTTTTTTTTAATTGTAGCAAAACTTGCACAACATAAAATTACCCTCTTAGCCATCTTAAATTGCTCAGTTCAGTGGTGTGCAGAAATTTCATTTTGCTGTGAAAACAAGGTTTCATCTTAGGAAAGGAAAACTCTGTGCCAGTTGAATATGAAATCCCCATTTCCCTCCTCTCCCCTCTTCCCCTGGTAACCAGGATTCTGCTTTCTGTTCTATGAATCTGAGCACTCTGGGTACCTCACATAAGTGCAGTCAAACAGGTTTTGGTCTTTTTGTGACTGGTTGATTTCACTTAGCACAGTGTCCTGGACATCCATTCACAATGCAGCAGGGTCCCAGCTCCTACCTCTTTGAGCCTGAATAATATGTGCAAATGTACAAATCACATTTTGTGTGCCCATTCGTCCACCGAGGGACACTTGGCTAACCAGCATGGGTGTGCGGAGATCTCTTTGAGACCCGTCTACTTTCAATTCTTTTGGGTCCACACCCAGAAGTGGAATTGCTGGATCAAATGAACTTCTGCTTTTTGAACAAACATTTTCATTTTGAACTGGGCAAGTGTGAATTACGCAGTTGGCAGCTCTGCCACTCCCAGCGAGGGGTGGTCGGAATCATCAGCATCAGAGAACTGCTCTGGGTCAGCTGGTGAAACTGCAGACTGGGAAAAGAAAAAATGCATGACTTGCAAGTGTCACCACCACTGTGGAACAAATGAGAAAAGTGAGGCACTGAGTAAGAGTGTCAACACCCATCAGGAGCACCTACGGTTATAGAACATTCTGGAACTGGTTTATCCATGCGTGCAAGTACTCATTCAATACATATGTCTTTTTTTAAAAAAAAATTTTTTAGTTGTACATGGACATAATACCTTTATTTTGTTTGTTTAGTTTTTTGTGTGATGCTGGGGATTGAACCCAGGGCCTCACCCATGCTAGGCAAGTGCTCTACCACTGAGCCACAGTCCTAGCCCAATACATATGTCTTGAACACCAACCAGACATGAGCCTTTGAGGGCACTGAGGGTACAGGAGAGAGCAAGGCAGACAGGGTCTTACAGCAACTAATGGCACATTTGATGGTTTGTCATGACAGATCCTATAAAGGAGAAATAAATGTTGGAGCTTGGCTGGGCATGGGTCACTGTACCCATCTGCAGGAGGTTGTCAAGCTGGGGCAGAAGTTCCAAAGTGGTATGTGAGATGATAGCTTTGATTTTTAATAAGTGCATATTCACTTTAATACACACAGACACACACACAGACACACACACAGACACACACACAGACACACACATTTAACCCTCAATTCTTAATTATTGAGAATAATAATGGGGCTCAGTTAAAATAAAAAGACACTTCAACATAAATAAGCTAAATGTATAGAAAATATTAAAAATAAAAATGATTAGAGGCTGGGGACGTAGCTCTGTGGTAGAGTGTTTGCCTAGCATGTGCAAGGCCTCCGGTTCAATCACGATGTACTGCAAAAATAAAGAAAGAAAGAATTAAAAAATAAAAATAAATCAGTCAGAAACTGCACAGTAAGACAAAAACAATATAGAGTTTGCGAATCAACCGACTGTATTTTAGAAACTACTTGTAGATTTTACAGGCAAATATGTTTTTAAATATGAGCAACTTAAAATTCAGAAGGACAAGAGCTAAGATACAGCTAAGGACAGCACTGGTGTACAAGAGGGGCTCCCAACTCACTTTAGGATTCAGGAAGGGCTTCCCTGAGTCCTGCGTACCTGGAGTGAATTTTATTCTTTCCATGACTCTGTCCTGATGCATTTGTTTCGACTCTTCAAATCCTAGCAGTGCAGACCCCCCCGGGAACCAGCTGAAGCAAGTAGAGTAATTTCCAGACACGGATGTGCAGAGTCCTTCTCATGATGGTCCTGGACACCGGGTGACGACTCTGGCCGTCTGTGCCCCTTGTCCCTGCTCGGATCTGAGCATCTGCTTTCCCATCTCCCTCTCTGCACACTTCCCTTCTGGGTGTCTTTCCGAGTAGACAGTGGGGAAGTCTGCCCACATCTGGGGTCTCTGGCGTTCTAAGGACCAGTGAGCTAGACCGAGGTTGACATGTCTCACTTCCAAAGTCCTGATTTCTGCCGAAAAAATTCAGCTTGGTCAGCACAGATGAGCACAGAAGGGGATTCCCGTTTACACAAGGACTGTCCTCACTGTGTGGAACAGGGAAGAAGCAACTCCCAGAATCGGGGTGGGAACCTGGGAAAACCCTCATTCCAGCAGCTTCCAGATGACTCCTTTGTGTCCAGCATAATGTAGGAACCGAAAAATGAGAACTATTCCTTGTAGGTCACTCTGAGGAGAAGAGTGGTGTGCTCAGAGAGAGGAGGTGACAAGGGACCTCCACTGGACTGGGACCACCACCTGGACTGAGACCCAAGAATCCCCCAGGAGAAGCAGGACTGTGAGCTTGCCAGATCTAAGGACTTTGGGATGTTTTCACTTGTGGGAAGGAGATGGAGAGCAAATGCAGTTTAGCCAGGTAATCTTTTTTTATTGATTTTTAAAAAATATATGACAGCAGAATGCATTATAATTCATATTACACATATGGAGCAGATTTTTTCATATCTCTGGTTGTGTATAAAGTATATTCACACCAATTCCTGTCTTCATACATGTACTTTGGATAATGATGTCCATTGCATTCCAACATCATTTCTAACCCCCTGCCCCCTCCTTTCCCCTCCTACCCCTCTGCCCTATCTACAGTTTGTCTATTCCTCCCATGCTCCCTCTCCCTATCCCACTATGAATCAGCCTCCTTATATCAGAGAAAACATTCGGCATTTGGTTTTGTGGAATTGGCTAACTTCACTTAGCATTATCTTTTCCAACTCCATCCATTTGCCTGCAAATGCCATGATTTTATTCTCTTTTATTGCTTAGTAATATTCCACTGTGTATATATGCCACATTTTTTTTATCCATTCATCTACTGAAGGGCATCTAGGTTGGTTCCACAGTTTAGCTATTGTGAATTGTGCTGCTATAAACATTGATGTTATCCAGGTAATTTTTTTAAAGTAAATTATAAAAAATATAAAGTTATCTCAGAAAAATCACAGAATTCAGCCCATCCACTTTTGAGAGCTTGTGTCATTCATCAGAGTACTTGCTCCTGTATTTATAGTTCTTATCAATCTCCCCAACCAAGTACGCACTTTGTGGTAATATTTAATTCACAATGCCTCTATGATGTATAGTTACCATTATCCCCATTTCTGAAGATGAGAAAATGAAGGCACAGAAAGGTCAAGAAACCCACCCAAGGTTGCACAGTGTTATGGTTCGGATATGAGATGTCCCCCAAAAGTTCCTGTGTTAGTACAGGAGGTGTGATGTTTAGATTATGAGAGCTGTAGCCTAATTGGTAGATTAATATAGTTAATGAATTAATAATTTGAAAGGACCAACTTGTGGCAACTATAGGTAGGTGGGGCATGGCTAGAGAAGATGGGTCACAGAGGGCACGCCTTTGGGGTTTACAGGGTGCCTCGCTTGCTCTCTCTGCTTCCTGGCTGCTGTGAGCTGAGGAGTGCTTTCCCACCTCACCCTTCCTGCAGGATGGTCGCCTCCCCTTGGACCCAAAGCGATGGAGTTAGCCAATTATGGACTGAACCTCTGAAAATGTGAGCCCCAAATAAACTTTTCTTCCTCTAAATTGTTCTTGACAGGCATTTTCGTCACAGTGATAAAAAGCTGACTAGCAGGGAAATGAGGAGCTGGGACTCAAACCCAGGCAATCTCTATCCTGAGCCTGTGTCCCTGACCCGGCTAATTGACCAGGGTTAAAAATCTTGCTGTCCACTCACTTATTATAAAGTCTCTTGGATCTATTTATCTAGTGATAAAATGAAACAAAAAGACACCTCGTTTATAAGATCATTGTGAAGACTAAAGGGGAAAAGTCTCTACCTATGAAACACTTAGGACAAATGGGCACTTGACGGAACGTAGCTATTAGTGTTCAGGAAGTGCTAATGAATCGGAATGACTTTCAGCTCCCATGTACATCTGGTGTGTCCCCAATTTCCACAATGGAATTGCCTGCCTAGGCCAACTCTCATTTAGGCTGGTCCACTTCTCTGCAAGGGAATGATCGATGTAATTGTTACCCAGTGCCAGCGTGGGTGAGTGCATTACAATCAACTGTGTTACGTACCTACAAGTCGCGCTGAGAGTGCTTTTCATATGGTTATCTCAGTTTGCAGTTCTCCTTCATGGAGGGAGACATACACAGTGAGGGTGTTCTATGTCTAGGTCACATATGCACATATTTTCAGGTCAGGGTCTAGAACCCTTCCCATGCCCAGTGCCCAGTGCCCAAAGGCTCCCTTTGCCCCTTCCCCATTGATTCCCACCCTCAGAGGTAGCCACTGAGCTGACTCCTACTGCCTTGGATTAGTTTTGCCTGTTCTTAATCTTCACAGAATGAGATCTTGGCATTTTAGTGGGTACCCCTTGCCTTCCACTCAGGAAGGAGAGCAAGCTGTGTGTGGCCAGGGAGACTTTGCTGAGAACCCCTCTCTCCTACTGGAGACTATCATGCTGAATGAAATAAGCCAATCCCCCCAACCAAAGGCTGAATGTTCTCTCTGATATGAGGATGCTAACACACAATAAAGAGGAGGGGTAGACATTCATTGGACTGGACAAAGGGAATGAAGAGAAGAGAGGGGGTAGGGGAATAGGAAAGGCAGGAGAATGAATCGGACATAAACTTTCCCATGTTCATATATGAATACACGACCCGTGAAACTCCACATCATGCACAACCACAGAATGGGAAGTTAGACTCCATGTATGTATGATATCTCAAAATGCATTCTACTGTTGTCTATGCAACCAAAAAGAACAAATTAAAAAATATTAAAAAAAGAGAACCCCTCCTTCCTCACTACCCCCCTCCACACACACACCTCTGGGCAGGAAAACACATGCCAACATGAAGAGGCAACCAACTGGCATTTTAAAAGTGTCGAAATAAAAAGGTCAGTAGCAGCTTCAGGGTGTCATGAACTAAAAAATGTTTACCAAAATTCAAATCTCGGCAATGAAATATCAACCCCTGTGTTATGGCTCTCCCAAAGACCTCACAGAGGATTTATAAGCTGTGAGTGTGAGAAAAGATAAAGCCGTGTAACCATCATTTGAATTTAAGGCAACCTCAAATCACTAAGCTTTGTGATATTACTAAGAATAATGGCCTTAAAAAATCAGGCTTTTCCACATTTACAATGTCCCAGGCCTTGGACGGTGAACTTTATACCCCTTGTTTCAATGAGTAGGTGTTAGGCTCATTCTGCAGATGGGAAAACTGAAACTCATATAGTAGTTAATTTTCTGAAGGTACCAGAATAAGTGAAGGTACCAGGATTCGGATCCCGTCTGAGGGATTCTGGAACCTGTCTCCTCAGCCACTCCACTGTGCACAGGTAAGGCGAGAGGGTATCCCAAGGAGGACTTTGGTTTTGGTCATGAACAGAAGTTCTGCCTCTCCCATGGCTCACAGAGTGAATGGCTTCTCTTCAATCCTCAAGCAAGACCCGAGCAGGGAGGGATGATAGTTCTTATCTTGCTGGTTATTAAAAGGTCAGTACTAAATTATGTGAAGAGCTTCTCTCCTGAAGGCCCTTAGGCAAGGGTGGCTCTCAGGACTAGTTGCCCAGTGTCCCCTGGAGGCCGGAGCCTGGCCCCAGCCTTCCCCAGCAGGAGCAGCAGGGCTGTCAAGCGTGAGCCTGCATTTTTCTGTCACCTCGTATGGTGTGGACCTCACAGCTGGGGCCTTCTTTGGCCTGAAGGTCCCACATGACACTTCACGGACGTGGCAGCAACTGAACACACAAGTCAACCAATAGATCTGAACGACTTGCAGTAACCCATCAATTCAGGGAAACAACTGTTATTGATTTCTGGGGTTTTTTTTTCCCCTCCCCACTGGTTGTTTAACAGAATTGATGGGTGCTCTGTGGAACTGATTACACCAGCCAGTTCTTTTAGTGTGATAAAGACAAAATGATAGTGTATGCCCCAGAAAAAAAAAAACGAATGAATCTGCTTGTTACAGAGAACATTCCGGCAAACCATTTTTTTTCCCTATGACAGTGGTTTTCCTTCTTCACTTCGTCAGCCTAGGGAATTGGAAAGCATTTAAGGGGGCTTTCATTGCTTGTCAATATGCTGATAAATTGGCTCCCTTTCCATTTTCTCATAGTTCTCAGGGACGGATTCAATGCCAAAATGAACCCACCAATCTCTCTCCCCTCCACTCCTAGACTTTTGCCAGTTAGGAGTCATTGAAACCATCAGGTTCTGTAGGGTCCCTGCCGCCACCACCAATCACATGCATCAAAGCCGATTTTCAACATTAAAGGAAAATGCAGACGCTCAGGCAAGCCAACCATGTGCCAGCTCTTGGGGGTGATGATTTACACACCTATGATTGATATTTTCTTCCCCAGAGGTGGCTTTTCATGGGTTTCAGACAGTATCACACTTGTTTTCACCGACAGTGATTTAAAAACCAGATGTCGGGATAAGGCTGGGGCTGGGGAGAGAGAACGGCAAGAAGAGAAGATCTGACTTGAGTGGATTCTGAAATCCCTCTTTGAGCCCTTATACTTTCCTCAGCCACAGGGAGAGACAGACTTACTGACCCCCTTTTTAGGAATTGAATTCTAGTTGAATTTTTATTAACTTTCAATAAAAGCACTCTATCTCTGAGTCTTTGTGATTCCACCGTTGTGCTGAGATTTCAGGGTTATGGAAATTAGCTTGCCGCGGAGATTCTCACATACAATAAAGGAGGGAATGATCTTAAGGACAGGGAGATTCACTCACCATCAAGCTCCGTAAGTCAGTTGACTTGGAATATACCATGTAGCTTTCATATTTTTATGCACTTTATACAGCATGAAATGTCAAATTCCTGCCAACTCATGTAATGCAGTGTGACATTAAGGCTGGGTCGACATAATGCCAATTTTTAAAACTTTTATTTGCTTCTCCATATTGACATACTTTATGGTGCCTAAAAGATAAGTGAGGACACAAGCCTCCTTCATTGAAAACTGATGAGGAATTGCAAATTTGACCAAGAGGTACTAGAAAGTGGATCATTTCTCAATGGTGTCAGAAA